>NW_025333889.1:0-5939343 GCF_019186645.2 Phyllostomus hastatus
ACTGTTACACAATTCATAGAACACTTAAGTGAGCATTACTTAATTGCACATTCACTGTAACATTGAAAATTAGTATGTTATAGATCATGAAACTGAAGACAACTAGCTACTGATACAACCTTATTCAAACAGATTTGGTGGGAACCAGCTAATCTAAGTACAAAATTCTTTCCAAGGTATTACAGATTTTATCACCATTTTATTTATTGTGTAGATATGTTTCTGCCAACTATTTCTTTATTGTCTTTCCAATATCCTTCACTCTAAATATTATAGAGACAGTTGAAAGAAAAGAGCCATAAGATATGAGTTCTAATGTTGGATTCATTACCCACATTGGCCCTATCCCTTCTAATATTCATATTTCCTAGGTATTTTCAAATGTTGAAATTTTAAAGACATGCATGTAAAATGTATCATAAGCCTTAAAAAATTAAATACATGTTATCTTTTAATATGTGCCTCTTACACTGAGGGCAACATCCAGGCTGCCATTAAGCAATGAATATAGTTTGAAGGAATTGTCAGGAACAGCAAATTTGATGACTGCAAGTGACTCAGAGCATGCCCAGAAACCAGTGTCCCCTCCTGGAGAAGCATGTGCCTTTGGAAAGCACACTAGACGAAAATCAGGTTGAGAGAAAAAATTTGGAAAATTTACTTCCTCTAAGTCCTGTGGAAGGGCTGATAAGTATGACCTAGGTATGTGGGGTGGACTTTGGATGGGCCTGGATTTAAGTTGGGCCAAGTTGAAACTGAAGTTAGCAATGGAGCTTTGGGCAAATCCTATAAATTCTCTGAGCTCCTTAATGCTAATGTGTAAAGAGAAGATAAGGAAACATCGCTCATATATTATTTGAAAACATTAAATTAAATTTAAAACAAGTGACACATGCAAGTTGTCCAATAAATCCATTTGTGATAATAGCAACCACACTTTATTGGTGTTGTGTGCCCAGGCCTTCCCTCAATGCCTAACACATAATGTGCACTCAATAAACATGTTATGAATGATTGAAGATTGGCAAGTTAAACCTGGTAACAGGAAGATCTAGAAACTAAAATTGAATCAGTCATCTGTAGTTAGTGTGGAGTCTTCATCTTCTGAACCAATAGTGAATGGAGTAAAATAGCAGAGTGTGCAAAAGGACAGGCAATGATTTGATGGGAGGAGATTGTGTGTTGTATGACAAAATGGGAACTAACACTGCAGACCCTACCAGCCTTGCTCATCTGGCCTTCTCCAACTTAGAACTCAGGACAAAGGAGATGGTCATGAAGATGTACAGCCTACAAGAAAGAAAAGGCCATGTGTACCAAGAGGTCAATGATCCCCAGGATGATGACTACCTTTGTAAGTGACCCTCACTGAGAAACATGGTATACTACAATAATTTCATCTGGTCCTTTGCTCCCCAAATCATTCCCTTCCTCTAGTGACCTGGAGTACAAGATTGAGTCTCAATGATGTCAGTGCTGGACTCCCTCTGAAGCTCTTTGTGTCCAGGAACATGTGCTATACCTTCCCTAACCCCTGTTGCTCTCACCTCCAGATTGTGACAAGTGTCAGAACTTCTTCATCGACAGCTGTGCTGTACATGGGCCCCCTACATTTGTAAAGGACACTGCAGTGGACAAGGGGCATCCCCACCGCTCAGCCCTCACCCTGCCCCCCGGGTTGAGAATCGGGCCATCGGGCATCCCTGAGGCTGGGCTTGGAGTGTGGAATGAGGCAGCTGCCTTGCCAGTGGGTCTGCACTTTGGCCCTTATGAGGGACACATCACAGAAGATGAAGAGGCAGCCAAGAGCAGATACTCCTGGCTGGTGAGAACTATTTACCTCTTCCACTGTCCTCTGGCTTCCCACATTCTTTTTGAGGCTTGGGGGGACCTCACCTCACCTATATTCTAGACATGGAGGGGATAATATGGTTAGCTCTGTGTACTGACTGGACTTTACATAAACAGAGCTCCTGTTTAAGGATCAGAAGGTGAGCGGGAGCAAAGTGGTGCAGACACAAAAGAGTGGCTCCTCCTTTGTGGGGCTCCCGCTCTGATTGGACAGGTAGACTCAGATGTGTAGATGATGAGTAAGAAAAATATCATGTGGTCACAACTGGCAGTTGAATCCCCATGCAGGCAGAAAGAGCTTTGATGACAGTAGAGTAAAATAATTCTTCTCTGACTATTACCTACCCACAAAAAAAATAAAAGGTCTTTAACTTATTTTCTGAAACACAGATCGCCAAAGGGAGAAACTGCTATGAGTATGTGGATGGGAAGGACAGATCCTGGGCCAACTGGATGAGGTGAGGCCAACAGGTCTCTGGGACCAGAGGGACTCTCATCCCCCACAAGCCCATATATCTTTCCCTCTCATCCTGCCTCCCTCAGTGGTCTCCCTTCATCCTTTTTTCCTCTTTTTCTCCATACACTGTTCTTTCATTTCAGGGGACATTTAGGGGAAAACTACAGCATATGTCCTCGAAATATAAAGCTCATTGCTAGATACAATTTGGGCACTGGAAAGGACCTTGAAGAGCCTAGATTCACCAGGGACACTGGATTACACTTTAATTTATCAAAATGAAGATTAATTAAGCACTTACTGTATTCCAGTTTAGGTGAAGGAATACATTACTTAAACAGATCACACAACCCATGTCCTTATGAAAGACTTCTCACAGACAGACATTAAACAATTGCTTTTAGAAACATTTAACTATAATTTCCAAGAAGTGCTCAGTGTCAAGATACCACAAACCAAGGGTGGCCTAAACCTGTGCAGGCAGCAAACCATCCCGGCCTCACTTCTAACTAGAGCTGGGCTCTGAGGTCTGCAGAGGAACGGTCATGGGCCTCTTTCCTGAAGAGCTCTCTTTTATCAGGGTTACCTGAATGTGAATCAATTACTATTGTTCTGTTTTATTTTACTAGACAAAAAGACCTCCACTTCTCTATGGTAACCTTGGGCAGGCAAGTAAATGGTACCCGAAATAAAGTGTAAGGGGGTTGGAGAAAGGCCCCTCAAGGGGAAAAACATGTGGGCTGAGTACTGGAAAATTAGTGAGCTGATTTAGAAGCAGAGCCCTAGATCAAGCACCAGCTTCTGTGGTGTGAGACAACTTGATGTAGAGCTTGGAAAAGCCAGAGATCACTGGATATTATGGCCAGTCAGGGTGGAGGTTAAGTCTAGAATTGGGCTTTAGAAAATGGTGTTAGTCAGGATTAGCACTGCAAGCAGGACCTGGAGGTAGGAATTCACATGACATTCTCACAGATGCTCAGACACTGAACAGAAGGTTCCCCGGGAGCATTAGGGGCAGTGGGCAACACCAGAGCCTGAGGGCCTTAAGAATCAGTGAGGAGCTGGACATGGATGTAACTCATCACTGTGGTTTTCTTTCCCTTCCTCTGCCTCAATCCCAGGTATGTGAACTGTGCCCGGGATGATGAAGAGCAGAACCTGGTGGCCTTTCAATACCACGGGCAGATTTTCTATCGAACCTGCCGGGTCATCAGGCCGGGCTGTGAGCTGCTGGTCTGGTTTGGGGATGAGTATGGCCAGGAGCTGAGCAGCAAGTGGGACAGCAAGTGGAAGGGACAGCTCACAACTGGAAGAGGTAGGCACCACTGTTCTTCAAAACAGAAAGAAAAGAGAGAATTCTCCATAGAGATATTCATGATCCAACTCTTAAGTAGAGTAAAATCCATGCTAAAATCAGTAAAGTTTCAACTCAGAAGCTTCAGAACTTCACAATTCATTCATATGCCTTTGACTCTTAGGCAAAATTTTTATATATTTTATTTTTAAAGTATTTCATGAACAAAATACACAACCGCATATAGTACTGAAAGACTGAGAGGGGGAGAAAGTTTTCAAGCAATAACCAGTTCTCTCAAAAAAAAAGGCAGTTTTTCTGACACTTTTACAGCTGTGTCTTCTTAATTTTCCTCCATACTGCTAAATAAAATGTTTTTTTCTTTATAGGCATTCATTATTTTCTAAAGATTATGCCCTGGCTGGTGTGGCTCAGAGTATTGAGCACCAGCCTGTGAACCAAAGGGCTACCAGTTTGATTCCCCGTCAGGGCACATGCCTGGGTTTTGGGCCAGGTCCCCAGTAGGAGGCATGTGAGAGGCAACCACACAGTGATGTTTCTCTCCCTCTCCCTCCCTCCCTTCCCCCTTTTCTGAAAATAAATACATAAATCAAATATTTTTAAACAAGATTTTATTTATTTTTACAGAGAGTGGAAAGGATGTGGAATGAAAAATCAATGTTCAAGGGAAACATTAATTGGCTGTCTATGGCACACCCCCAACTGGCCCACAACCCTGGCATGTGCCCTGACTGGGAATCAAACTTGTAACCTTTCAGTTTTTGGACAGCACCCAACCCACCAAGTCACACCATTCAGGCAGGGCACATTTGTTCACCATTTCAATGAATTGTCAGGTGAGATCCTACTCTGTGGCACACAGCATCCTGGGACCTAGAAATACAGATAAACATGAGGAGAGAATCACTGCTCTTGAGGAGCTGACAAATAAAGCAGGGAAACCCAGACACACATGCTTGCATGTGCGTAACACCACACAGCAGTTAGTGCTTTGGAGAAAACTAATCCAGCCAAGTGTCTAGGGATCAGTGTGAGGGGACGTGTGGTGCGGCATGTGGTCCAGGAAGGGCTCCCTCAGGAGATAACATTTACAAAAATACCTGCAGGCAGAGGATCCCAGGCAGAGGGAGTACCTAGTGCAGGGAAGAGAAGAGGTGGGGCGTTGAATTGGCTGAGGGTCACTCAGGTCTCGTCTCAGCATAGGGGGTAAGAATGGAGATCAGATAGGTGCTTAACAGACCAGAAGTGCAGTGTCAATGATCCGAGTTGAGACACTGGGGACTTTCCTGAGTGTAAGTGTGCAGTCCTCAGCATAGAGTGGTATGTTCTCTGTTCTGATTATGCCTTGGTAATTTTTAGAAAATAAACTCCAGTGGGGAATCTCTTCAGACATTACTTCATCTCCAAGTGAGAGTGCATGGTGGATTGGCCAGAGAGGACCAGGAGTCAGGCATGTAAGACCTATGGTTAGAAAAAGATTTTGAAACAGGACTTCTTAGGATATTTGAAATGGACTAACACTGAATGAAATGAAGCATAAATATTTGGTGTGAGGTTTGAGGAATGACTTTTTTAAAAGATTTTATTTATTTTTAGAGAGGAGGTGGAAGAAACACAGGGAAATATCAATGCATGTTTACCTCACTTGCCCCCTGCTACTACTGAGGACCTGACCCACAACCCAGGCACATGCCCTGACTGGGAATCTAACTTGTGAGTCCTTGCTTCGCAGGCACGCACTCAATCCACTGAGCCACACAAGCAAGGGCAGGAAAGATATTATTTTATAGTTTTTAAAAACAAAGAGAAGCAATTCCTAGTTTTCTTTAACATGACGTAGAGGATACCTGTAGTTGGGAAGGTCACTGCAGTTCAGGGAGTGAAATTGCCTGTCCTGCTACTCGAAAGTCCCTAGTCTGAGCAATGTTAGCAAAGACTCTTGATGTGGGCTTTCTGGAGTTATGAAGAAAATGCACTGCATAAAAATAAAAAGGAAAATAGACTTTGAGTAGATACTTTGTGGGAGACAGAGCTTGTGTTGTCACCACAATAAGAAGGATTCATGGGGCGTGTCTCTACCAGGAAACAAGTTGTGCGGCCCAGGCATTCTCATCAACATCTGCCCTGACCAAACCTTTCTCTTTCAGCAGAACCAAAGCCAGAGGTGCACCCATGTCCCTCCTGCTCTCTGGCCTTCTCCAGTCAGAAGTTCCTCAGCCAACATGTGAAACTCAATCATTGCTCTCATATTCTACCAGGAACATCTGCAAGAAAACACCTCCAAGCAGAGGAACCCTGTTCGAAGGATCAGAATCTGCAGCACCAACATACTAGTACACACAGCTGGAATGATAAAACTCAATGCCAAGAGGTCAAAGGAAGGTCCAAACCTTTGCTTAAAAGGATCGGTCAGAGGAGAATCTCAAGACCCTTTTCCCAACCTTCCAAAGAACCAATTACAACCTCTAGTGAGCATGAGAGAATGATGGAGGAAGAGCCTCACAGAGGCCAGAAACAGAGTCCAGAGGACACAGGCAAGGTATTTGTGAAAGTAGGAATGTCAAAAATTGTAACGATCAAGTATGGATGGGTTTGGCAAGGCTTCAGTGATGGGTCACATTTCATCACACACCAGAGGACATACTCTGGGGAGAAGCCCTATGTTTGCAGGGAGTGTGGGCGAGGTTTTACACGGAAGTCAAATCTCATCAGACACCAGAGGGGACACTCTGGGGAGAAGCCCTATGTTTGCATGGAGTGTGGGCAAGGCTTTACACAGAAGTCACATCTCATCACACACCAGAGGAAACACTCTGGGGAGAAGCCCTATGTTTGCAGGGAGTGTGGGCGAGGTTTTACACGAAAGTCAAATCTCATCAGACACCAGAGGACACACTCTGGGGAGAAGCCCTATGTTTGCAGGGAGTGTGGGCGAGGCTTTACACAGAAGTCACATCTCATCACACACCAGAGGACACACTCTGGGGACAAGCCCTATGTTTGCAGGGAATGTGGGCGAGGCTTTATACAGCAGTCATATCTCATCACACACCAGAGGATACACTCTGGGGAGAAGCCCTATGTTTGCAGGGAGTGTGGGCGAGGCTTTACAGACAAGTCAAGTCTCATCACACATGGGAGGATACACTCTGGGGAGAAGCCCTATGTTTGCAGGGAATGCGGGCGAGGCTTTACACGCAAGTCCCATCTCATCACACACCAGAGGACACACTCAGGGGAGAAGCCCTATGTTTGTAGGGAGTGTGGGCGAAGCTTTACACGGAAGTCAGGTCTCATCACACACCAGAGGACACACTCTGGGGAGAAGCCCTATGTTTGCAGGGAGTGCGGGCGAGGCTTTACACAGAAGTCAGGTCTCATCAGACACCAGAGGACACACTCAGGGGAGAAGCCCTATATTTGCAGGTAGAGTAGTGACTCATTAGCATTAAGTTTTTTATATTGGTAGCCATAGGAAGTCTGCAGCAGCTTACACTCCCCAAGATTGTAATTAGTACAGAAAGAACTGGTTAAACCCTCCAGTTTCATAACAAGAGATGAGATGGACAAACAGTGATATGGGAATATCAGCACCAATCTCACTCATGGATTTTCGAGCTCCTATTCTGAAATGTTTTATCTCCATACACCTATGAAGCCCAATATCTCATTCTCCCCATCACTGAAAGCAGAGGGTTCCTTAAGAGCCACAAAGAACTCATACTCTCAGCCACAGAAATTCAACCCTTACAAATGGGGAAGTCTTGAGGCAGTCTACTTGGGTTACTGCCCAGAGAGAGGGATTTGAGACAGACTCACCAGGGAAGGGAATTCCCCAGACTCCGGGGAAGAGGGCCTTTTTCTCCTAATCAGCTCCCTACCCCTCCTCCTTAGGCTTCTCTTGGCTCTTCTAGTTTCCTACAACTTCTGGAGCCTCAGAGGTGAACGGCAGGGAGGGGTGTATGCTTGAGCACAAATGTGAGCTTAGCACATCTTAGGTGTGACCCTTTCAGGGTCAGCATTTCCTGGTGCACAGCACACAGATTCCACATCAGTCCATAGTGGGTGTGAGTCTCAGCTCTGTCTTCTCCAGCTGTGTGACCTAAGGCAAGATTCTCGACTTCACTCTGCCTTTTTCCTAGTCTGTACAATGGAAATGGGAACTCCAGCCTTTCTGTGTGACATTCAACGTTGAGTGAGCACAGACAGAATCTGGCAAGAGGATCGCTGAGATCACAAGTCCTGCTGAACAGCCATTGGTGCCCTTGTCTTCTGGGTCTTTAGCACTGGACAAAGGAAGAGGACAGGGTAGGAGGCTGTAGCCAAATTCACAGTTTGAACAGACCCCACTGCTTTCCCCACATAGACTCAGCTGCCCTGAGAAGGAGGCCTGAGGTGGGGCATGTACTTCCCTCCAGGTCACCACCCTCCCACTGATCTGCACACCCTCAGAGCCTCCTCAACACAGGCAGGTGATAACTGAGAATGACCTGTGAAACAAGACCCTCACCCACTCCTTGCTGAGAACAGCACCTGCCTGCACTGCTGTGTTAGGTAGGATAGATGGTAAGCCAAGGCAGGGAGGACGAGGAAGACATGTCTCACCCACTAACTCAGAAGTCCTGAGCCTGGCTCAATCCTATTGCCAGATGTTCTCAGATCCCAAGAAGCCCCATGCTAACACGTTCAGATTCTAGGTATCATTTCCAGTATCTGGCAAGGAAAGGCTTTCAAACTGTATTTGTCCCAAGGCCTGGAAGATGGGAGGGGATCCACAGAACTCAAGGAAAGGACCCATAAAACAAATCTGGCTAATAGCTTTCCTTTGGTCAGTGTTTTATGAGAGGGTCCCTAGTGCTTACAGAAAGAGCCCATAGATGACTCTGGGTAACTGTCTAAACGTGAAATCTGTCATGGGTCTATTTTACAAGATGGCCAAGTGGGGTCTGAAGTGAGGTAAGGATTCAGGCTAACAACTCCCACACATACCTGCATTTGGGCAGTCACAGTCCCCGTGGAAGCTGACACCACTTTTACCCACCAATCAATACGTAACTTCTCCCCCACCCCAGCAACTACCGGTACATAAGTCCTCAGGGGAAAGGACCTGGTGCTCTTGCCTTTCACTCCCATCTCAGCAAGACCCATCCTCTTCCATGAGAACGTATCACTAATAAACCCTGTTTGCACGCTAACACACTTGCTGATCTGTAATCCTTTTCCGAGTTGGCAAGGAGAACCGAGTTTCTCCTGCGATGGGTTCACCCAATCTGCATATGGCATTCATGAAGCCTGCAGCACAGCCGCTTCTGTAATGCACTCTCCTTGTACCTGGGCCCCACAGGGCTTCATACACCACTGACACCATCTCAAAATTATTATTTACGGTATCTTTAAACTTTTGTTTGTGAAGTGAAGTGTAATGAGATAGTGGACATACACAATGTTTGTCATTCCTGGACACCTATTCCCAGATATTGTCCACAATGGCTCAGGAGCACAAAATTCCCATGATCCTAATGGGTGGGAGTCCAGCAAGATTCAGGCTGAAAACAGGGTAATCATCTGCATAAGCACAGGGAAGGGTGCTAACAGCTCCCAGAGGTCACACTTTTCTTAGAACCAGAGCTGAGTTCAATACACAGAGATGACAGTTAGTGAGGACCCCATCATACCCTCTCCTGCATGAGGGAGACCTAAGCATGACCCACCCTGTTCCTGCTGGGGTGGGTTCATCAAAAGGGGACACTGGTCCCCATGACCTGAAATGATGACCTTTCTGTCCTAGTGCCAGGGTTATGAAGAAGAGTGTCTAAACTATGGATTTCAACAATAAATATCCAGTATTATGTTCTTTTATGCTTTTTTAAAGAAAGGTGTGTGTCTTTCTTGGGTTTCATTTCCCTTCCCTGTTTCTCCCCAGACCAGCACAGCCCAGAGAGGACACCATAAACTCAATGTTATGGGACTTTTCAGCATGGGCCATGGGAGAGGGGCCGAGTCCTGGTGTAATGGTGGAAGAGGGGCTGGCACTGAAACACAGTGCAGGGGGGGACCCACAGACTGCCATGTGATGGTCACTAACGCCCCATCAGGACAGACCCTGGAGCTCTCCCAGAAGGTTTCACGATCCAAGATGAATAAAGAGAGGTCTGTGCCCTCTCCCTCCCCTCCAGCAGCAAACCACATCCTAGTGTAGCTGCCAGCCTCCAAGGTGTCCCCCAAATCCACATGCTGTCACCCCTGCCCTTGTACACTCCCTCCTTCACACAACCAAGCTGATCTGTCGTGAAAATGGTGTGTGGTTCTCAAAACTAAGTCATAAACAGGCCCTTCTGTTTCAGCCTTGCTCACATAGTTCACATGGTCTCAGACCACCTTGTGCAGGGAGCTGAGTGTTTACTTATATTACTTTAAAGCTGCTGTGCATGTGGTCTCCCATGATGTTCCTTCACTGACCACCAGGGAAGGGGGTCCCACAGTGCTGATTTATTATACTGCTATTATAATGAAGCAGGGGTCATGTAGCATCTTCTGCACAGTTGCATTCAAGATTCACCATGATTCAGCACTTTTCCAGAAAGCAGGAACAACTGGTCTTATAATGTAGCAGGAAAAGAAAGTCCCATAAATGATCTGTAGTTTCTATGATCTGTAGTTTCTTTGATCTGTAGTTTCTCGGATAAACAACATCCTCTGTAACACCTGCAAGATTTATCAGGAAAAAGCTGAGTGAGAGTTATTTTTGGATAAGGAGCTGGGCAGACGTTACCAGGGTAACGTTATCTCAAGGCCAAAATGCTGACCTTCCTTTCACTTCTGCCTTTGTATGCTCGCTTGCTTTAGCAGATGAATCCCCCTCCTCCTTTTTGCCTTGTAACAAGTATTTAAAGGAACTGTGACGAGCCCAGATTTGCTCAGGATTTGGGGGAAATTAACCCCCCCTTGAGCCCGCGTGCGTAATAAAGTTTGTGCTTCCTCATCTTCCTGCATGTGAGTGACTTTTCCGCAACAATAACAGGGTCTCTGTCCTGTATCAATGCCCTTTGTCTTACCTCTGGAGCACCTCTGGAGTTTTCTCCTGACTATCTCCTGCCTCAAATCCAGGCATGTGCTGTGACTGGGAATGGAATTGGAGACCTTTTGTTTGGCAGGCGGACACCCAGCCCACTGAGCCACACCAGTCAACGCCATTGCTTGAGTCTTGCATGTGGCTTGACCAGGGATCAAACCTACAAACTCATTTTAAAAAGAAAAAACCCAAAACCCTGTAGAGATATAAAAGACTTCACATGAGCCTTCGTTGGTGTGGATCAGTGCAGTGAGCACCAGCTTGTGAACCGAATGATCACGGTTGGGTTCCCAGTCAGGGCACACAGCTGGGTTGTGGGCCAGATTCTCAGTTTGGGGCATGTGACAGGCAACGGAGTGATATATCTCTTACACACATCAACATATTGATGTTTCTCTCCCCCTCTTTCTCCCTCCCCTCCCATCCCTTCTCTCTGAAAATAAATAAATAGAATCCTAAAAAACAAAACAAAACTTAACATGCGCAGCAAAGTTGGATTCAACATTTAGGGATGATCCACGATTCCCAACGTTTCCTTCTGGTCTGCACCAAGGTGTTTTCCCAACGTGAACACCAGATGGCAGAAGAGAGGCGCACTGGGAACATTTTTTCAGTGATCACATTGTACTGTAAAGCAAGTTTCAACAAACTTCCAAAAATTGAAATTATGTAAAGCATATTGTTGGCACTAACTGCATTTAATCTAGAAATCAGTAACAAAAGGTTTCTAAAAAGTCCTTAGTTTTAAAACTGATGAAATGCACATCTAAATAACATCGGATTCCACATTCCTAGATGATCCACTATGCCCACAACTTTTCCTGCGGACCCGCACTGCGTTATTCCCAAGTTGAACACCAGATGGCAGCAGAGAAGCACATTGGTACCATGAAGCAAGTTTCAACAAACTTCAAAAGACCGAAATTATATAATGTAACGTTTCTTGCTCTCATTGCAGTTAATCTGGAATTCAGTAACAGAAGGTAACCGGAAAGTCCTTATATTTAGGAGTTTAGGAACGCACTTCTAATTAACCCCCAAATAAGTCACTATTGCAGTCGGAAAATAACTTGAACTGGAAGGCATTACGTACCAAAAGCTACAGGGAAATGTGCGGTCTTCAGTGCACACAGCAGGAAATTACAAAAGCTGGTGCTCCCACAGCTCTGAACTCACAAAAAGACCCCCGCGTAGTGAGTCAAATCCAGAGAAGGTAGCAGAAAGGAAATGTGCACATACAGATTTCTGGGAGGGGTACGCTTAAAGGAGTAGTAGTTAATGTTCCTTGGTGTAGGATTTTCAATTAACTTCATTTTTCTGTATAGTTTCAGTAAGCTACAACAAACAAGGTGATTTTCATTTTAGGAAAAAAGTATCACAGAAAAACGTGGAATAGTTTTATAGAATTATAAATAATTCTATATAGAATATTTGTAACAATTGAATTATAATAATCTAGACTGTTGTGGGGACACCAGAAGCCTTTTCTTTTTTTTTAAGATTTTATTTATTTATTTTTAGAGTGGGAAGGGAGGGAGATAGAGAGAGAGAGAAAGAGAAACATCAATGTGCGGTCAATGGGGGTTATAGCCTGCAACCCAGGCATGTACCCTGACTGGGAATCGAACCTGCGACACTTTGGTTCGCAGCCCACGCTCAATCCACTGAGCTACGCCAGCCAGGACTTCAGAAGCCTTTTCTTTACTCATCCAGCCGAGTCTCTTGACAGTCAACAGGGAAAAAACTGTTTAACCCCAAATGGCTCCTTTTCTTATTTGCACTTCTTCGTGTGCATTGCAGCAGTTCTGACACAGGAAACTCCTAACCGTTTGGTCTCTAAAAGTGATGTGAGCCTGGGTCTGCCATTTACAAACTGTATTCGTCCGAACGAATGAAAGAAGCCTCCCAGGGTCTTTGCTTTGTCACTGGTAACATTTCTCGTTTTGTAGCTTACAACACTTACCCCTGAAGTACCTAGACTTCAGATTCGGCTGTACCTCCTGAGAGCCTGTGAGGCTGGCCCTGGCAATACTCACTGAACTGGGACCAGAAGTCAGGCTCTCCCAAAGCTGGTCCATGGTCTATGCAATGTGCTCGCAAGAAGTGGTCCCACAGGAATGGATCACTTACATAGAGACCTCACACTCACACCCCACAAAGAGTCTGAGCACCCTTTTTGGCTCCTCACAGACCAGCTGCAGCTGCTCCCTGCCCCCACTCACTTCAAACACCCCCACCCCACCCCACCCCCACCCACTGCTCGCCTAATTTTCCATGGTCTGGCCTTACCCTGGACATTTTACTTCAACCTGACAGTTGGTTTGACATTAAAGGCCAGGTGAGTGCGGGCCCACTCACAAGGTCCCTAACCCTAAACCTAACCCTGACCCTGACCTTAACCCTAACCCACCACTTACATAAAACTTTGGATGAAAACCGCTCTTTGAGTGAACAGGTGCTGGTTCCATTCTTTTGCACCACCTCCCCCCGTCCCCGCCCCGCATCTCTCCAGTTCCATGTTGTTGTAAAGTGTCAACTGTTCATCCACCCTCACAATTTGTCTTGGAAATAGAAACAGAATTTCCTTATGTTTCCGAAGAAAATCCCACATGGAAATGCTGTCAAGAATGGTGGTTGGGTTTTTCCCCCACTTCACTAGTGTGGAACCCAAACACCAAAACAATTACCATAACCATCCTGGTGCTAATGATTTTCCACGATTGATTTGGGTACTTTGAGTATGTGTCCTCTCTCCCGTGTGGCCTCATGTGGTCTGTCCTCAGCGAACATCTGGACTTGATGGCTCTGCACTGCACCTGGTCTGTGCGCCCCTGGGGCATCTCCACGTGAGAAACCTCCCGCACAAAATGCCGCAAACCACTTCCAACATATTCAGTCTGTCACAACACCTCATACACGTCACAAATCTTTTCTTCTGTTTACTGGCATTTTCATCCTCCTTGAAATACCAAAGCCTAATGTACCAAAAATATTACTATGTTCATTCACCTTCAATATGAAAATGGCCACACAGACACTCAACAATTTTTATTAGTTTTTCTTAAGTCACGCTGATACGACATTTGTCATGATAATACTGCATAACAAAATGGTTTTGAATGAAGTTAAAGACAAGTACATGAACCAGAGCCACGTGACGGGGATGGGAAGATGGGGATGAAGGCGGGGGTGGTGGGGGCCAAACAAACTTTTTGGCCAACCAGGTATAAAGCAGGCTGCACCTAGCATCACAGCAGCACTGAGATCATGTAGAGTGTGTGTTTTGCTCTCATAGCACTGAGGCTGGAATTCACTGAAAGTGGGGGAGTGGAAAGTTCTGTTGTTTGGTATTTATGAGGAGACTCATAAATAACCTCCAAAATGAACCACTTTGGAGGTTATAACTCAAATACAACTATTTGAGTTACAAAATAATTTGAGCTGAATGACTCTAAAACGTCAGAAAGAAATCTTCACCCTTAAATGCACATGTCAGAAACAGAAGTGGAAATGTACAAGTGTTGCACCTGCACAAGGAACCTGAAAGGGCAAGCAAAGTCCAGGCGCAGTGGAGGAGACACTCCGGCACACATGTGCGGAGAGGCACGTACATGAAAAGATAGTGCTTTTATTTTTTTTTACCTCTGGGTGGAAAGTTTTGAATAAATTTTACTTTTCTCATTGCTTAATGAAACTGCAACTGACAAAGCCAATTACAAACAATTTTCAAGCACATTTGGAACTTTTAAAAACCTGACTTTATCATGCTACAAAGCCAGTTACAACAAATGTCACATAAGACATGCTTATTCCTCCCTCCACCCTTAATCTGGAAACCAGTCACAAGTTACCGGGACAGTCCTTACATTCAGACGTGTTCAAATGCACCTGGAAATACCACTGCCATCAAAACTCACTGATACTCCACTAAAATCAGCCACTTTTCCTGCTGACCTGCTCTAAGGTGTCATTCCCAAAAATGACCACGAGATGGCAGCAGAGATGCACACTCAGAACACACTGTTCCACGGGCCTGGCCACCAGGTTCCTTCGGGTTTTTTACTGTGAGATGCAATGGCAGGCCCATTTTCCATTTTCCCCAACAACGTGACTAGACAGCATATTCACTGCTTTGTTCCACTGCCCTCTGCCATCTTTCAGGCTAATTCACCATTCCATCTTCCCACAACATTTTACATTTTGGAGCAGAGACATCTCCCAGGTGCCATTCCACAGAATGGAAGTATTTCTCCATTGGGAGAACTTCAGAAAGGCTGAAATAAATGGCAATCCAAAGGGGGTGGGTGGGTGAGTGCTGCGGGTGAATCGGAACAGCCAGGCTGCAACTGTTTTCTCCTGGTCACCACAGAGAAACGTGTTCTCGCCTTATCCTGTCTGAAGATCACGTGTCTTCTGCTGACAAATTCAGGACTCCTTCCCTCAGGTGGTGCTTTCCATTGGTCTGATGCGGAGCAGTGCTTGTTGGAAGTAACCGCCTGGTTTCTGGTGAGGAGCTCCTACTACAGGACTCCCTAAGGACCCCACCACATACACAGCATGGCCTCCTTTGGGTGCAGACCGCCCTTTGGAGTGGATGGTGGCGGTTCCCTCCCTGCGCCCACAGTCTCTCCTGTTCCACATTAGCGTCAAATATCAATGGTTCCCCCCACCCCAAGTTGTCTTGGAGTTGGAGGGTTTTCCTTACTTTTCAATAGAGAATTCATTTGGAAATGTGGTTAAGAAGGGTTCCCTCCTCCTCCCTGCTTAACTTCTGTGGAACCCAAACATCAAAGCAATTAATGTTACCATATTGGTGCAAATGATTTTCTATATTTGATTAGGATACTTTGAGTATGTCACCTGCTCCCATGTGCCATAACGTGGTCTGCCCTCAGTTAACGTCTGGACTGGATGGCTCTGCACTGCAGCTGGTCTATATGACCCAGGGAGCAACTGCACACGAGAAGTCTGCAGCATGAAACTGCGCAATCCACCTCTGACACGTTCGATCAGTCACAGCCCCTTCTCCACACACACCACAGACCTTTTTTTGCATTTCACTTGAGTTTTCACCTTTCTTGAAGTGACAAAGCCTAATGTGCCAATAATGTTGCTATGTTCATCCGTCTTCAACATGACAATGGCCACACAAATATTCATGAGTTCTGGTCAGATTTTTTAATGCATGCTGAGACAACAGTTGTCACAGTAAAGTCCAAAAAAAAGAGTATCAAATAAAGTTAAAGACAAGTCATGGCATCAACCACAACCCCAACCCCAACTCCTAATCCTAATCCCGAACCATGCCACACACCAGACACTGGACTGGGTGTCCAAAGCCTGTCCCTGACTCCAGATGCCTGGCTCTGGACATCATTCTACAGAGAACAGTCTGTCCTCTTATTTACACCTGGAAAGCCTTGCAACCTAAATGTGTAATGTCTAAAAATATAAAGCAGGTTTCTGTAAAAAAAAAGTTATATTAAATCAAGCAAATTAAATGATGCAACGATGATACACATTAGACATGAGATGCAGGAGGCTTCTATTGCCATATCATGGCATACTCTTCCAAAGCAAAATCGATTAAAATAAATGAGTAAGTGTGGTGTCCTCCAGATTAAAAAATTCTGGCTAGCAGGAGAAGCTATTCCCAGAGTAAGAAGACAACCCATGGAATTTAAAAAATGGTTGCACATTATACTTTTGATAAAACTCTTGTTACTACAACAAAGAACTTTATAACTCATCAATGGAAAGTTTTTTATATTTTTAAAGAACTTGAATAGTCCCTTCTAGAGAGAAGACATACGTATGAGTGGTAAAAAAAAAAAAATCAGAGAGGACGTTCAATGCCTATATCACCTTCCCAGTCACTATAAAGGCTATAATTGAGAAAGCAAAGCTGAGAAATGTTTATAATCTCAAACAAAAATTAGAACAATTGGCCATTTCTTTTCTTAATGTAAAATAATGCAGACCTTATATAAAATGGTTTGGCATTTCCTGAGAAAATTACCCTACTGTGTTCAACAACTCCACTTCAAAACACATACCTGAAGAATTGAAGACAGATGTTATAATGAACTGATACATGATTATTCATAACAGCACTGTTAAGAACAACCAAAAGGTAGAAAGCATTCTAATGTCCACCCACAGGTAAACTGATGCAGACACTGGCTCGCAATGTCGGCAGTGTTATGAATGAGATAGGAGATATATTCACATGGACTACTGGGTCCTGTGGAGGAAAAGGGATGGCATGGCTACCCTCTCAAGGGGAGAGTGCCTCAGAGCAGCCTGGCCACTCCCTCAAGGGGAGAGTGCCCCAATCCTTGCCTTGACAGGTTTTTATTGGGTTTCTATTTGCACAAGAATACAGGTAAAGTTCATTAATCATTGTCAGGTAGTAAGGGTCAAACAACAGATAGCATACAAAGAACTATGAGGGCTTATTCTGAGTCAGGGTCTGTTAGCTAAAGGGCTACAAAACTTTGGGAAACAAACTCATTTCCTGCTTGGATCCTTATCATTTAATTGAGAGCATTCTAAACAAAGCAGGTTTCACAGGATTTTATGTATTCTTTCTTAGGCCTGATCACCCTGGGGAACCCACCCTTTCCAGCACAGGGCTGTACCACCCTCTGTCATTGTTTCAGGCTTAAGTCAGGCAGGGGAAGTAAGGCAGCCAAGAGATTTGGAGACTTCTTATGGACAGAATGAGGACTCGGGATATGTCAAAGCCTAGGGGTGAGAGTCCATCACCCCCTTTTGCTGTAGACCTCCAAGTCCTTCCCTGGGGTCTCCCCATGATTGTGCCTGTCTTAGGTCATTCCCCCCTTGGGGAATCTTACCTGTCATTGACTAACCAATCAAGCATTGGGGGCCAGTTATGGATGAAGTAAAAGGAGCAGAAGTGGTGCTCCTGCCAGGGAGATAAGCTTTGTCTCCTTAGTGGCTTATGGTCGGAAGGTCGCTCACTCAGCCTTAGCCACAGTGTGGGGGCAGGGGATGGTTCCAGCTTCTGAAACTAGGCAGGGTGGTTCCTAACACCTACAATGCAGAGAAAAATCTCCCAAGAGAAAAAAAAATATTCACAGCAATGAGAAAACCTACTCTATGTGGAGCAGGAAGAATAATCAATTAGAATACAAACAGCATGTGACTTTGCCCCCTAGATCTGAAATCACACCTCTCTCTGGACAGTCAACCTGAAGGGTGAGAGATGAAGAACAACAACAAAAAATAAAAATAAAACAATGCCAGCCATGTTGCAAAGACTGGGGAGGAATGTCCTTGGCTAGAAGACACCTGCAAAAGCTCAGAAGCCAAGGAAGATATGACACCTTGAGAGACTGAATGACACTCTGATAAACCACAGCACTGAGGGTCACTGTCTCTTTTCATTGCCATAAATCACTCTTCAATAAATTTTTCTTAAGATTACTTAGAATCTACAAACTTACTCTTCTAGATTCCAAATGCACCATCAAACATTCTTCTCTTTGAAAATGTGGACCTTTGCCATATTGTGAGTTCCTCAGATAACCTACAAGGGACACAATTTTACTTACAAAATACTTCTGATTTCTAAACCACCACTGCTACAGGTCCTGAACTTATCCGCAATGCTAAGAATCATGTGACTATTTTATTTAATTATGAATCAACTTATAACTAACACATTTTAACTCTTCTTGTCTTCATATTTTATTCCAAGCTTTATTTTTTCATGCTTCATACAGCTAAACTAATGTAATTTTATTATTGCATGATATCTTATTTACCTTGACAACTCATGAATATCAACGTAAAGTTATCATAAATAACACAACTTAGTAAATTGTGTGGTAAATGACATGCTGAAATAAATATCTTGAATACACAAAGAGTAATTTAAAGATATAATCAAAGAAAAGAACCCATGGTACACTCCTAAATCCAGTGTCTGCTCTAGATGAAGTGCTCATAAAAAGTGATCCCAAGGAACTGATCACTGACATTTGAACCTGAGACTTGTACCTCAGAGCAGTCTTAATAAAAAAATCAGCAGTCAAGTCAACCACTTTTCCTGCTGACCCATCCTAAAATGTCAGTCCCCAAAATTCCCACGAGATGGCAGCAGAGATGCACACTTGGGACACATTAGTGGCTTGGCCAAAGAGTTCATTCAATTTTTACTTTTAAAATGATAGTGGTTTTATTTTTTTAACCTCTTGGGTTAAAGTTCATTTCAAATAGATTTTACTTTCTTCATTGTTTAAGGAAGCAGCAACAAACAAAGCAAATTACAAATGATTGTCAAGCACACTTGGAACTTCTAAAAACCTGACTCTATTACATTGTAAAGCAAGTTCCAACAAATGGCACATACAATATGTTTACTGCTTCCTTTGCCCTAATCTGGAATCTAGTCACAAGGTAATTAGACAGTCCATAGCTTGAGACATTTTAAAATATGATTCTAAATACCATTGCCATCAATAACCATTGAAATTCCACCGGAATACACAACTTTTCTTGTTGACCAGCACTAAGGTGTTATTCCCAAAATGAACAAGGGAAGGCAGCACAGAATCACACTTGGAGCTTTCTTTGTTTTTTTTTACATTGACCATATTGTACATGGAGCAAGTTTCCAAAAAATATATCAAAGGGTTGAAATTACATAAAGTATGTTCCTTGCTCTCATTGCAGCTAATCTAGCAATCAGTAATAAAAGATAACTAGAAAGTGCTGATATTTAAAAATTATAAAATACTCTTGTAAATAACCCACAAATTAAATTACAATTGCAGTTAAAAAATAATTTGAAAAGAATGATAATAAAAATAGTGCATAAAAAACACTCTGGGAAAAACGTATCGATAAATCCACACATTAGGGACAGAGCCTGAAAATTCACAAATTTTGCATCATCTTACAGACCTGTAATAATAAATTAAATCCAGAGAAAGTGGAAGAATGGAAATATGGAAGTAGTGATGTCTGGAAGGGTATACACTTTGTTTCATTAAATGATTTTTTATTGTTATTCTATTACAGTTTCCCAGCTCTTCCCTTTTGCCCTCCTCCACCCATCCCAGCCCACACACCCCCACCTTCTTTAGAAGCATATATACTTAATATAACAGCAGATATTTCCTGTTTGGGTAGGACTTTCGATTGTTTTCATTTTTATATATAATTTAAGTAAGCAGCAACAACAACAAAAAGGCCATCTCAGTTTGAGCTTAAAAAGTACTACAGGAAAACACAGCATAATTTAAAAATAATAATAATCTAGTCTGTTGTGGTGACAACACCAGAGGCCTTTTCTTTGCTCGCCCAGCCTGATCTCATTGTTCAGAGGGGCTCCTTTTCCAGTTTTCACTTCTTCATGAGCAAAGAGGAAATGAAGGTCTAGACCAGCAGTCCTGCAGATGAGCAGAGAAGCCCTAAGCAGCACAGCAGCAGAGGGAGTTTGCCCCAGGGATGCCTTACTTCAGGGCCACCTCACAACCCTGATGCTAAGAAACAGCACTACTGAGCTGATACACAGTGTTGTTGATGGGAGAGTCCTGGTTCTTCTTGCTGACGCATGTAAAGAATTATATATCAGCAAATCTAGTAGTATGTAATCAGTTTATTAGTGGCCTGTTCCCATGGAAGAGAACAGGACTGGATAGAGTAAGGGGTGAAAGGCAAAGTTTCAGGGCAAAGCAAGGGGACAAAAGCAAGAGCGGCTGAAGACCGGGGTGGCAAGCCCCTGGGCAGCCTGAGGCCAGGTGGCCAAAAGCCTTATGGCCTGAGAGCCAAGAGCACCCGGAGCCCCAGAGGAGGGGTGGGGGTGGAGATCACTTTGTTCTGAGCACTTATATAGTTGGTGGGATGGGAGGAAAAAAAGTTACAAATTGATTAACGGGTAAATGCGGTGCCAGCTTTCCTGGGGGAATGTGACTACCCACGCTTAGGTATGTGTGGGGGTCTGTTAGCCCCAATTCTTATCTTGCTCCAGACCCCATTTTTTCACCTTGTTGTAAAACAAATATGTGACAGGAGGCAGTTAATTAAAATTGGGGCACTTTCCAAGGTTATTTATGGACTCTTTCTGTAAGCATCAGGGACTCCCTCATAAAACAGATAGTGGCCAGAGGTAGGCAATTAACCAAAGTTGTTTTATGGGCTCTTTCTGTGGGCACCGGGGACCCTCTCCCACATTCAGGCCTTGGGATGAAAGCACAGTTTCGAGGCTTTCTTTCCCAGATACTGGAAATGTTTCATAGAATTTCAAGGACTTTCTTTCTTGCTAAAATAGTGTTTCTTGTGATATTGAAATGTTGGGAACAAGAAAATTAGGAACTAAATGTGACCTTAGTAAACAGGAACCACATTGTAGCTAAAAGGAGCTAATAAGGGAGACAGAGTGCAGGATGTAGTTAAGCAAACATCCTATGTCGGGCAGATGCTCTCCCCTGGGTATGCTAGATAAGCAATGCTTTGTTTAGTTTTAAAAATATGAATTTTACCCTGTTCCCGTGCGCGATCTCTGTAAGCAAATAGCTAACTGCCACATCAGCTTCTGTGATAACGCTTGCTTGCTTGCTCGTGCCAAAAACCCTATATAAGGACCTAACTATAAGCGCTCAGGGCGACTCTCGTCTGCAGCCCTTGTAGGTACTGTGTCTCCGGACACTCTGAGAGTTCGCCCCTGCGCAGGTTAAAACTTAGCCAATAAAGTAACATCTTTGAAACCCTGAAAGTCTCCGAAATTTGTTCTCGCATTAGCTAGATGCTACAGAAACACCTGGCAATATTATCAGAACAGGCTTAGGACTGCTGAATTAGCATGTGAGACTTGTCTCCTTCCTCCTCCCTGCCTCGGTTTATTATTTATTCTACCTAATTGGTAAAAGGTGTTTCCTGGCAACCAGGCTGATAAATGCTGGCCAGTGACAGTACTGCAGTCTCAGAGTTCTTCCCATGCTGTCTCCTGCTTCAACAGTGTTAGCAAACTATAATTTAACAATTTCTCTTCTACTGAAAACTTTAAATCTGTTATTATATGTGTTGGATAAAATACATGGAACATGCTTCATTTCATACACAGGGAAGCATAACTAGGGGGAAATTTTTAATGCTTTTCTATTCATTTCATTTATTAATTTGAAAGACAGAGAGAGACTTAGTTGGTCCTCTTATGTATTCATTCATTGGTTGCTTCTTGCATGTGCCCTGACTGGAGAATGAACTGACCACCTTGACATATAGGCAGGACACTGTAACCAACTGAGCTACCAAGTCAGGACTACTAGGGGAAAATTTTGAAAAGTGGAATTTCTGGGTCAGAGGGTATGAGGATGTTATTTCTGGATGGCTATTCTCAAAATGATCACTGGGAAGTCTGTACCAAAGGACCCTTCCCCTAGTTTTTCAGAGCAAGGACACTGCACCTGCTTGCTCATCAGCCTCAGAGATGTCAGGAGTCCTCTGGATCCCCATACAGGCAACCAAATTATGTGGACCTTAAAAATAGAGCAGTCAGTTATTTTACCAGCAGATAAGGGGTTTACTCAGAAACAGTAAAAAAACAATGCAATTTAGGACAAGCAAGCTGTAGCAAAAATCACAGGCCAGCTCCACAAGTAAAGGAGTGGAACATATTTTACAGGGAGAAAGGAGGAAGTTGGGAGGGGTCACTACAAGTGAAAGTGCATTGTGGAAAAGCATCAGTTCAGGGTGAGGATGGTTTCTCTCTGGGTGAGGTGCTGGGGAGTCGGTTTCTCCTGGGAGCACACGGTATCTTCTTCATGTTGGGGCCTGTGACAGACAATTTTTCCTGTCATTGACCCTGGGTGATGCTATATGACAGCACCCCCACTGACCCCAAACTCCACTTTAGTGTGGTTTCCCTTTATGCAGTTTCACAGTAATAATTAGTTGGCTCATTTCAGGTCCATGGAAATCAAGTTATATTTACATGCTCAAAACGAGGTAAGGACCAGAAACACTCTTCCCACTTTATCCCATGAAAGCCAGTAGCAGCAAAACTGACCCTGCTCTCACATTTTATGTTATTTTTATGCAAAATACTTGTAGGTTTTTCCAGCATTTCTACATTGATTTAGTTTTGTTTGGTTTTATCTCATCTTCCTGATAGGTGCTTAAGACTTGGGAAAATTTAGCTTAAGGTAAATAGTCATAAATCTAGCAAGTCATGTGTAGGTTAAGTTTTTGTTTCAGTAACTACAGATCAGGCCCATCCTGGCGCCTGAGAATAAGCAGCTGACCTCCTGGAGACATCTGTACCAGGAAGAAACAAGGACCACCCTTCCCCCTTGGAGGCAACTGTTGAATTTGAAAGGCTTTCGCTGACACCTTGTTTGCCCTCCCCCAACCCCCTTATAAGAGATCTGGCCAGGAAAGAAAGAGGGAGATGGTCTGTTAGGGTATGAACCTGCCATCTTCTAGGATTGCCACCTGAATAAAGCGCCTATAAAAGATTCAATCACTGTCATTGCTTGTTGGATTTGGTAGTGACAGGCAGCCCAAACGCCGCAGTCTTTTCCGGTTACATTCCTATTTCTGAAATGTTTTTACACCTGAGTTACTTAAACACACCTATCAATCGTAACACCACTTCTTTGAGATGTGAAATTCTCCCGGTGTGTTTCCCATTATACTTATTATTCTATTTGTTGTGTTTACATATTTGAGCCCTCTGGGACTTGTTTTGTGTCTATGAATTGCGTGCTCAAAATTCACTGACTTAGGTTTCCACAGAACGCAATGCAGTCTTGACGGCGTCCTCACTGCTTCGGCAGTTCTAGCTGACAGTGGGTTTGAAAAGGTGGGGATGGGGGGGCACAGACTGGTCTAGGTGTGAGTTGGGGATCCCGACCACAGTCTGGTGGAACAAAGACACTTTGCCAGGCGGCAGGAGGGCCACGTCCACCCTAAGGTCCAGCCCGGCTCGGGATTCCCAGCTGCTGCGGGGCGAACCCCTCAATAGCTGCGGGAAAACGAGCCCCGGAGCTGCAGGCTGCTGACAGTCGCTTGGGAGACCCAGGGTAGCCAATCCCCGCGGGGCGGGGCGGGGCGGGTCTTCCGCTGGCCAGTCCCGCACCCACGGGGCTCCGCCCCTCTGCCCCGCCCTTTCAGCTTCTTCTGACCGCCCATTGGCGGGCAGGGCCCTGGGAGCCCAGCACTGATTGGCGGATTGTGCCCACGCGGCTATCCAGGATGGAACCTCCTTCCCAGGGCGGGAAGCCCAGGAGCTCCGAGAAGGCGCTCGGCCGAGGTGGGCGGCGCGGCAGGGACCCCGGGGGACTGGCCGGTAAGCGGGGAGCCCTGCCCTGTGCAACCCTCAGCCCGAGACCTTCCAAGCCCGGCCAGAGAGACCCCAGATGCCCTCATCCCGAGGGGCCCGAACCCCTTCAGCACCGAGGGGCGCGTCCGCTAACCCGGAGGACCCCACGTCTCCTGACCCCCAACGCTCAGACCCCCAAACAGCCTGGAACCCCAGTTCCCCTCAGCTCGGGGCGCCCTTCCTGCAGCCCGCCCGCCCGGGAAGACCAAACCTCCCCAAACGCAGAGACCCCGAATGCCGTCGTCCTGGAAACTGACTCAGTGGAGGGGACCCGGAAGCCCCTCGTGAGACGCCCCAACCCCCCTCAGCCGCGGCGGCCTGACCCTCTCCCCCGGGACGCGGAGTGTCCTCCGCCCGGAAGACGCAGATCGAGTCCTGAGGGACCCCGAGCCTCTCAGCCCGAGAGACGGCGGAGTGCCGGACACTGCGCCTGCCCCTCGCGCGGGCTTCTCCGGACCCCGGGGACGCCTCCCGGCCCTTCCCCGGGAGAAGCGCGTTTCCTGCGCCGCCCAGACCCGCCTGGCCGACGGGGTCCCTCAGACGCCCGGGCTGCGGCCTCCGGAGCCCGCCCTGAGGAGGCTCGCGGGGGGAGGGGCGGGAACAAGGGCGCCCCCGCGGGCGGCCCCTCCAGCCCCTCCGTCCCCCTCTCCGGGCGCCCTGCCCTCGGGGAGAGAGGCCGGCACTGGATTGTGAAGAGGAACTCGGACGCGCTCACCAGCCCAGGTAGCGCGTGTGCGGGCGCCGGGCCCGGGGGCCTGGAGACCCGGCAGGCTGCTGGGCTGGCCCCGGCTCCGGCGGCTCCGTCCGCCTGCAGCTCCCTCCCGCAGGGACAGGGGTCGCAGGGAGTTTGCTCCTTCAGTCAGAGCGGGCCCGGCGCTGACTGTGCGGGGCTCACGGCAACTCGCTGCAGCCTCTGCCGTCCCATCGGAGCCAGTTCCATGGGCTTCCTGGGCTTGTCCCTCCCCCACGCTCTCTGCCTCAGGACAGAGGTCTTGTCTCTTCCCAGGTCTCTGGGCCCCGCGACCGGCTTTCCTGTGTCACCGCTGCAGGCGGGCCACCGAAGCCTAACCCCTAACCCTAACCCTTGAGGACCGTGAGGACTCGGATGAAGAACGGGCCCCGAGGCAGCAAGGTAAGCGGCGGGAGGAGCCAGCGCTGCCCTCCCGACTCGGACCTGGTGTGGGTCGGGCGGCATCTCAGGACGTCACCAGGGAACAGGTTTGCTGGTGCAGCGGACAAGCAAGAGGCACAACAGTGTGTCGCACAGTGAGGGGCTGTTCCCGTAAACTTTCACGTGGGCGACGTAATCACATGTATTTACAGACGCATTAGTAAGCAGTGAATGTGTAAGAACATAAAGTGAGCGAGAAATAACTAATTCAGAAGGGTCGTCATTGCAAGGGAGGGGGCGGGTCTGGCCGGTGAGGAGGGTCCCCACACCTGGCTGATGGCCTGCATGGAGACGCAGGGGGAACAGTGTTAACCGTGCTGATTTCGGGAGCTGGGGGGAGGGCCAGGGTTGGGAGGGGTTGATCACCGTGTGGTTTCCTGATGTCGGTCGTGGTGCCGTTCTGTCCAGTATCTGTCCAGTATCGTGAGTGTTCGGTGGGTGGGGTCCGTCCACTTTCATGGGTCTGGGCTTGAAACACAGCTGAAGACAAGATGTGATCTCTAACGAGACTGGAATTCCCTTTCTGGGGTCGACAGACTGTGGGTGCTGACCAGAGTCTAATGACACAGGAAGGGCGTGGATGGCCAGTATGTGCCCAGTGGGGAGGATACCAGAGAAAGGCCAGGTGATCCCGGTGCCCTTATCCCAGACAAGGCCAGTGGGAATGAAGAAAACAGGACGGAGAAAGGGTTATGTTGAAGATGTGGAGTTTCTGTGCAGTTAGTTTTACTACTTTTTTGTCAGGAGAGGACAATTTATTTTTTAATAAATGTAATAGATGCTTTATGAACAAAGGGTGAAGCATAGATGACACTTTGTCTATTTTTTTTATCATTCTAATGAAATTAGTGGATGGGCCCAGTAGAAGCCTAGGCCTTAATGAACAACAGAAAACATTTTCCAATCATCCTGGGATTGTTCTTGGACTGCTCTCATTCAGAATTCTGTGTCCCTAATAAGAATCTCCAGGTTTTGGAAACATTTACCAACCAAAACACTGATTTCTTGTCATCTTTCAGTGAAACCTTCTTGGGTGGCCTTCAGAAGGGAACACAGTAAACACCAGAAGGTGAGTATTTCCCAAATTCTGTTGACAACAAAATTTTCCTCATGGATAGAAATGCAGGTAAGAGCAGGGAAATGCAGAAAGTATCTTAGGAACTGCCACCTTCTTTTCCTGGTCTCTTCTACACACTGTCCAACATTATCATCTTTTTTTAAGATTTTATCTATCGATTTTTTCGAGACAGAGGAATAGAGGGAGAAAGAAAGGGAGAGAAACATGAATAGGTTGCCCCTCACACAGCCCAGGCATGTGCCCTGACCGGGAATGGAACTGGTGACCTTTCAGTCTGCGGGCCAGTGCTCAATCCACTGAGCCACAGCAGCCAGGGCTCGTCATCATCTTAATAGCTAACAACTACAGCAGCAATAGTAACTACCATTTGTTTCATTCTCACAATGTTTCAGACTTTAAGAATTCTATGTGAATTAACTCATTCACACATACAACCACCTGATGGGGAAGGTACTGTAACTGTCGCCATTTACAATGAGGAAAGTGATCTTTCAGAGATATAGAAATCTTTGACTATATGTCTAAGATCACAGTATCAGTGGTTGTGCAGTCTAATCCATAGTTTCTTCTCTAAACCACTTACAAACTCATTAAAACTTTCAGTTTTTCCCTGGCCAGTGTGAATTGCTTGGGTGTCATCCTGCAAAGCAAAAGATCACCCGTTTGATTCCTGGTCAGAGCACATGCCTCGGTTGTGGGCCAGGTTCCCAGTGGAGGTATTTGTGAGAAGTGACTGATCAATGAAACATCTCTCACATCAATGTTTCCCTCCCTCTTTCTCCCTGCCTTCCCCTCTCTCAAAAAAATAAAATCTTTCAATTAAAAAATAAAACTTTCATAGTTTTCTAAAGTTTACATTGTCTTATACATGTCATTACATCATTCATCTGACTGACGGTTTCAACCAAAGTTCTTCTCTGCTGTGCTGAAGTGAGAGATGCACGAAGACCCTCTGACTAAGGAAAGCGTACAATGTGCAGGCAGTTGGTACAGTGAATGGTCCTAGGTGAAGAAGAATGTAAAATGTCCAGGATCAGAGCCTCCCACTCTAATCAAAGAGCATCTCTCACCTGTGAGGAGCTTCAGGTTTGATGATTGAGAAACAACAAATAATAAAATGACTTAAGGGCTTCATATAGATTACACACTCCTCAACAGAAACTCATCTGTCTGGAGCTCATTTCAAATGCCCTTTCTTATAGGGTGAAGTAACAGCTTATATGTCTGAGCTCTAATGAGGCCACTTTCATCCTGTTTGGAATCATTTGTTCAGCCTGCCTCCCTCTGTGTTGTGAGCTCTTTGAGAGCCTGGTCCATACCTGAGTCTTCTCAGAGGTCACAGGCCCAGATCACAGCCCATGAGGGGCCCTGAATATTTGCTGAATGAATGATTTCATAGTTACAAGTTAAACTACAAGATGATCGGCGAATGCTGAAGGTAATTTCTGTGAGATTGAAATATGGAGAGAGCTGAGGGGTAAATTGATAGCAGAACATTCATGCTGTATTACATAATTCACAGGACACTTTGTTGAACATTATTTAATTGCATGTTCACTATAACATTAAAAATTGACATGTTATATATCAGGACACTAAAAACAACTACCTACTGGTACAGCCTTATTCGAACAATTGGTGGGAACCAGCTAATCTAAGTACAAATATTCTTTCCAAGGTATTGCAAACTTTATCACCATTTTATTTATTGTCTAGATATGTTTCTGCCATCTATTTCTTTATTTTTTTCCCCATATCCCTCACTCTCAGTATTATAGAGACAGTTGAAAGAAAAGGACCATAGACATGATTTCTAATCTTGGATTCATTACCCACATTGGCCCTATCCCCTCTAATATTCATACTTCCTAGGTATTTGCAAGGATTGAAGTATTAAAGACATGCATGTAAGATAATATAATAAGCCTTAAAAAATTAAATACATGTTATCTTGTAATATATGACTTTTACATTGAAGGCAACATCCAGGGTGCCATTAAGCAAGGAATATAGTTTGAAGGAATTGTCAGGAACAGAAAATTGGATGACTGCAAGTGACTCAGAGCATGCCCAGAAACCAGTGTCCCCTCCTGGAGAAGCATGTGCCTTTGAAAATCACACTAGACAAAAATTGGGTAAGAGAAAATAATTTGGAAGCTTTAGTTCCTCTAAGTCCTATAGAAGGGCTGATAAGTATGACCTAGGTATGTGGGGTAGACGTTGGGTAGGCCTGGATTTAAGCTGGGATAAGCTGAAGACTGAAGTTACCACTGGACCTTTGGGAAAATCCTATAAATTCTCTGAGCTCCTGAATGCTAATATGTAAAGTGAAGATAAAGAAACATCACTCATATATTGTTTGAAAACATTAAATGGAATTTAAAACATGACACATACAAGTTGTCCAATAAATCCATCTGTGATGGTAGCAACCACACTTTATTGGTGGTGTGTGCCCAGGCCTTTACTCAATGCCTAACACGTAATGTGCATCCATAAATATTTTATGATTGATTAAAGATTGGCAAGTAAAATGGGAAAGATTGGCTGGTAATGGGAAAATCTAGAAACTAAAATTGAATCAGTCATCTGTAGTTAGAGTCTTAGTCTTTTGAACCAATAGTTAATGGAATAAAATACCAGAGTACGCAAAAGGACAGGTAATCATTTGATGGGAGGAGATTGTGTTATCTGACAAAATGAGAACTAACACTCCACACCACACCAAATTCGCTTACTTACCTGGCCTTCTCCAACTCAGAACTCAGGAGAAAGGAGATGGACATGAAGTTGTACAGCCTACGAGAAAGAAAGGGCCATGTGTACCAAGAGGTCAATGATCCCCAGGATGATGACTACCTTTGTAAGTGACCCTCACTGAGAAACATGGTATACTACAATAATTTCATCTGGTCCTTTGCTCCCCAAATCATTCCCTTCCTCTAGTGACCTGGAGTACAAGATTGAGTCTCAATGATGTGAGTGCCGGACTCCCTCTGAAGCTCTTTGTGTCCAGGAACATGTGCTAAACCTTCCCTAACCCCTGTTGCTCTCACCTCCAGATTGTGACAAGTGTCAGAACTTCTTCATCGACAGCTGTGCTGTACATGGGCCCCCTACATTTGTAAAGGACACTGCAGTGGACAAGGGGCATCCCCACCGCTCAGCCCTCACCCTGCCCCCTGGGTTGAGAATCGGGCCATCGGGCATCCCTGAGGCTGGGCTTGGAGTGTGGAATGAGGCAGCGGACTTGCCAGTGGGTCTGCTCTTTGGCCCTTATGAAGGGCACATCACAGAAGATGAAGAGGCAGCCAAGAGCAGATACTCCTGGCTGGTGAGAACTATTTACCTCTTCCACTGTCCTCTGGCTTCCCGCATGTCTTCTGAGGCTTGGACCTCACCTACATGCTAGATATGGAGGGGACAATATGGTTAGCTCTGTATACTGACTGGACTTTACATGAACACAGAGCTCCAGTTTAAGGATCAGAAGGTGAGCGGGAGCAAAGTGGTGCAGACACAAAAGAGTGGCTCTTCCCTTGTGGGGCTCCCGCTCTGATTGGACAGGTAGACTCGGATGTGTAGATGGTGAGTAAGACCAATATCATGTGGTCACAGTTGGCAGTTGAATCCCCATGCACGATGGAAGAGCTTTGATGACAGTAGAGTAAAATAATTCTTCTATTACCACCCCACAAAAAAGGATAAAAAGTCTTTAACTTCTTTTCTGAAACAGATCGCCAAAGGGAGAAACTGCTACGAGTATGTGGATGGAAAGGACAGATCCTGGGCCAACTGGATGAGGTGAGGTCCATAGGTCCTTGGGTGCCAGAGGGGACTCTCATCCCCAACAGCCCATATATAAATTTCCTTATCATGCCTCCCTCAGTGCTCTCCCTTAATCCTTTTTTCCTCTTTTTCTCCATACAGTGTTCTTTCATTTCAGGGGACATTTAAGAAAAAAGTATAGCATATGTCCTCAAAATATAAAGCTATCTGCTAGACAAAATGTGGACACTGGAAAGGACCTTGAAGAGCCTAGATTCACCAGGGACACTGGATTACACTTCAATTTATCAAATGAACATTAATTAAACACTATATTCCAGTTTATGTGAAGGAATACATTATTTAAATAGATCACACAACCCATGTCCTTATGGAGGACTTCTCACAGACAGACATAAAACAATTGCTTTTGGAAACATTTAACTAATTTCCAAAAAGTGCACAGTGTCAAGATACCACAAACCAAGGGTGGCCTGAACCTGTGAGGGCAGCAAACCATCCGAGCCTCACTTCTAACTAGAGCTGGGCTCTGAGGCCTGCAGAAGAATGGTCATGGGCCCCTTTCCTGAGAGGGGCTCTCTTTCATCAGGGATAACAGAATGTGAATCAACTACTATTGTTCTGTTTTATTTTAACTGGGATGAAAAGACCTCCATTTTTCTATGGTCACCTTGGGCAGGCAAGTAAATGGTACCATAAATAAAGTGTAGGGGGGTTGGACAAAGGCCTCTCAGGGGAAAACAGACATGGGCTGAGTATTGGATAATTGGTGAGCTAATTTAGAAGCAGAGCCCTAGATCAAGCACCAGGTTCTGTGGTGTGACACAACTCGATTTAGAGTTTGTAGAACCCAGAGATCACTGGATATTATGGCCAGTCAGGGTGGAGGTTAAGTCTAGAACTGGGTTTTAGGAAATGGTCTTAGGCAGGAAGAACACTTGCAAGCAGGGCTTGGAGGCAGGAATTCACATGACATGCTGACAGGCTCAGACACTGAAGAGAAGGTTCCCCGGGAGCATGAAGGGCAGTGGGCAACACCAGAGCCTGAGGGCCTTAAGAATCAGTGAGGAGCTGGACATGAACGTGACAGGTCGTGAGAACTCATCACTGTGGTTTTCTTTCCCTTCCTCTGCCTCAATCCCAGGTATGTGAACTGTGCCCGGGATGATGAAGAGCAGAACCTGGTGGCCTTTCAATACCACGGGCAGATTTTCTACCGAACCTGCCGGGTCATCAGGCCGGGCTGTGAGCTGCTGGTCTGGTTTGGGGACGAGTATGGCCAGGAGCTGGGCAGCAAGTGGGGCAGCAAGTGGAAGAGAGAGCTCGCGTCCGAGAGAGGTGGGCACCACTGTTCTTCAAAACGGAAAGAAAGAGAAATCTCCATAGAAATACTTATGATCCAACTTTTAAGTAGAGTAAAATCCACTCTAAAGTCAGTCAAGTTTCAACTCAGATGCTTCAGAAATTCATCATTCATATGCCTTTGACTCTTAGGCAAAATTTTTATATTTTTTTATTTTTAAAATATTTCATGAACAAAATACACAACTGCATATAGTGCTGAAAGACTGAGAGACCAAAAAAAGTTTTCAAGCACTAACCAGTTCTCTCACCAAGGCAGTTTTTCTGACACTTTTACAACTGTTTCTTCTTAATTTTCCTCCATACTTCTAATTAAAACGTTTCTGTTTATAGACATTCGTTATTTTTTAAAGATTTTGCCCTGGCTGGTGTGGCTAGGAGTATTGAGCACCAGCCTGTGAACCAAAGGATTACCAGTCTGATTTCCCAGTTGCACCACATGCCTGGGTTTTGGGCCAGGTCCCCAGTAGGTGGACACATGAGAGTCAACCACACATTGATGTTTCTCTCCCTCTCCTACCCTCCCTTCCCCTTTTTCTGAAAATAAATAAATATATAAATCAAAAATTTTTAAGTAGGATTTTATTTATTTTTACAGAGAGTGGAAAGGTAGGAGAAAGAAAAATCAATGTGTAAGGGAAACATTAATTGGCTGTCTATGGCACACCCCTAACTGGCCCACAACCCTGGCATGTGCCCTGACTGGTAATTGAACTTGTAACCTTTCAGTTTTTGGACAGCACCCAACCCACCAAGTCACACCATTCAGGCAGGGCACATTTGTTCACCATTTCAATGAATTGTCAGGTGAGATCCTACTCTGTGGCACACAGCATCCTGGACCTAGAAATACAGATAAACATGAGGAGAGAATCACTGCTCTTGGGGAGCTGACCAATAAGGCAGGGAAACCCAGACACACGTGCTTGCATGTGCGTAACACCACACAGCAGTTAGTGCTTTGGAGAAAACTAATCCAGCCAAGTGTCTAGGGATCAGTGTGAGGGGACGTGTGGTGCGGCATGTGGTCCGGGAAGGGCTCCCTCAGGAGATAACATTTACAAAAATACCTGCAGGCAGAGGATCCCAGGCAGAGGAGCAGCTAGTGCAGGGAAGAGAAGAGGTGGGGCTTTGAATTGGCTGAGGGTCACTCAGGTCTCGTCTCAGCATAGGGGGTAAGAATGGAGATCAGATAGGTGCTTAGCAGACCAGAGGTGCAGTGTCAATGATCCGAGTTGAGACACTGGGGGCTTTGCTGAGTGTAAGTGTGCAGTCCTCAGCATAGAGTGGTGTGTTCTCTGTTCTGATTATGCCTTGGTAATTTTTAGAAAATAAACTCCAGTGGGGAATCTCCTCAGAGATCACTTCATCTCCAAGTGAGAGAGCATAGTGGATTGGCCAGAGAGGAAAAAGAATCCGTCAGGCGTGTAAAACGTGTGGTTGGAGAAATATTTTGAAACAGGACTTCTCAGTGTATTTGAAATGGACAAACACTGAATGGAATGAAGCATAAATATTTGGTGTGAGGCTTGAGGAATGACTCTAAGATTTTATTTACTTTTAGAGAGGAAGAGGAAGAAAGACAGGGAAACATCAATGCATGGTTGCCTCTCACACGCCCCCTACTGGGGACCGGACCCACAACCCAGGCAGGTCCCCTGACTGGGAATCTAGCCTGTGAGTCCTTGCTCCACAGGCAGGCACTCAGTCCACTGAGCCGCACGAGCAAGGGCAGGAAAGATTATTTTATAGTTGTGAAAAACTGAAAGAGAAGCAATTCCTAGTTTTCCTCTTTAACATAACGTAGAGGATACCTGTAATGGGGAAGGTCACTGCAGTTCAGGGAGTGAAATTGCCTCTCCTGCTACTCGAAAGTCCCTAATCTGAGCAATATTAGCAAAGACCCTTGATGTGGGGTTTCTGGAGTTATGAAGAAGATGCACTGCATAAAAATGCAAAGGAAAATAGACTGCAAATGGACACTGGGAGACACAGATTGCGTTGTCACCACAGAAAGAAGGATTCATGGGGCAGATCTTACCAGGAGACAAGTCATATGGCCCAGGCATTCTCATCAACATCTGCCCTGACCAAACCTTTCTCTTTCAGCAGAACCAAAGCCAGAGATTCACCCATGTCCCTCCTGCTCTCTGGCCTTCTCCAGTCAGAAATTCCTCAGCCAACATGTTAAATTCAGTCATCCCTCCCAGATTCTCCCAGGAACATCTGCAAGAAAACACCTCCAAGCAGAGGAACCCTGCCCAGAGGATCAGAATCAGCAGCAGCAACATACTCGTACACATAGCTGGAATGATAAAGCTGAAGGTCAGGAAGTCAAAGAAAGGTCCAAACCTTTCCTTAAAAGGATCAGTCAGAAGAGACTCTCAAGACGCTCTTACCAAACTTCCAAAGAACAAATGAAGAGCTCTAGTGAGCATGAGAGGATGATGGAGGAAGAGCCCTGCAGAGGCCAGACAGAGAGTCCAGAGGACACAGGCAAGGTATTTGTGAAAGCAGGAATGTCAAAAATTGTAACAATGGAGCACGGAGGGTGTTGGCAAGGCTTCAGTGATGGGTCGCATCTCATCACACACCACAGGACACATTCAGGGGAGAAGCCCTATGTTTGCAGGGAGTGCGAGAGAGGCTTTACCTGGAAGTCATGTCTCATCAGACACCAGAGCACACACTCAGGGGAGAAGCCCTATGTTTGCAGGGAGTGTGGGAGAGGCTTTACACAGAAGTCACATCTCATCAGACACCAGAGGACACACTCTGGGGAGAACCCCTATGTTTGCAAGGAGTGCAGGCAAGGCTTTACAGGGAAGTCAGATCTCATCAGACACCAGAGGACACACTCTGGGGACAAGCCCTATGTTTGCAGGGAGTGCGGGCGAGACTTTACACGGAAGTCACTTCTCATCAGACACCAGAGGACACACTCTGGGGAGAAGCCCTATGTTTGCAGGGAGTGTGGGCGAGGCTTTATACAGAAGTCAGATCTCATCACACACCAGAGGACACACTCTGGGGAGAAGCCCTATGTTTGCAGGGAGTGTGGGCGAGGCTTTACCTGCAAGTCAAATCTCATCACACACCAGAGGACACACTCAGGGGAGAAGCCCTATGTTTGCAGGGAGTGTGGGCGAGGCTTTACACAGAAGTCAGCTCTCATCACACACCAGAGGACACACTTTGGGGACAAGCCCTATGTTTGCAGGGAGTGTGGGCGAGGCTTTACACAGAAGTCAGCTCTCATCACACACCAGAGGACACACTCTGGGGACAAGCCCTATGTTTGCAGGGAGTGTGGGCAATCCTTTACCTGGAAGTCAGGTCTCATCACACACCAGAGCACACACTCAGGGGAGAAGCCCTATGTTTGCAGGGAGTGTGGGCGAGGCTTTACACAGAAGTCAATTCTCATCACACACCAGAGGACACACTCTGGGGACAAGCCCTATGTTTGCAGGGAGTGTGGGCGAGGCTTTACCTGGAAGTCAGGTCTCATCACACACCAAAGGACACACTCAGGGGAGAAGCCCTATGTTTGCAAGGAGTGTGGGAGAGGCTTTACACAAAAGTCACATCTCATCAGACACCAGACGACACACTAGGGAGAATCCCTATATTTGCAGGTGAAGTGAATGAATCATTATCATTAAATCACATGTCAATAGCCCTAAAAAGTCTATGGAACCTTATTCTCCCCAAGATTGTAATTAGTACAGAAGTAACTGGTTAAACAAACCCTGCAGTTTCACGACAAGAGATAAGATGGACAAATAGTTCCATGAGTAATATGGGGATATCAGTACCAATCTCTTGTGGTTTTTTGATGTCCTTTTCTAAAGAGTTTTGTCTCCATACAAATATGAAGCCCGAGTCCCTCATTCTCCCCATCACTGAAAGCAGAGGGTTCCTTAAGAGCCACAAAGAACTCATACTCTCAGCCACAGAAATTCAACCCCTACAAATGGGGAAGTCTTGAGACAGCCTACTTGGGTTACTGCCCAGAGAGGAATTTGAGACAGACTCACCAGGGAAGGGAATTCCCCAGACTCCTGGGAAGGGGGCCTTTTTCTCCTGATAGGCTCCCTGCCCTCCTCCCTTCACTTCTCTTGGCTCTTCTAGTTTCCTACAACCTCCGGAGCCTCAGAGGTGAACGGCAGGGAGGGATGTGTGCTTGTGCACAAACGTGAGCCTGTCTCAGTCTGGGCACCTGGTCTTCCTCCTTCCTGCCCCTTCAGTGTCAGCATTTCCTGGTGCACAGCACACAGATTCCACATCAGTCCATAGTGGGTGTGAGTCTCAGCTCTGTCTTCTCCAGCTGTGTGACCTAAAGCAAGACTCTGGACTTCACTCTGCCTTTTTCCTAGTCTGTACACTGGAAATGGGAACTCCAGCCTTTCAGTTTGACATTCAACGTTGAGTGAGCACAGACAGAATCTGGCAAGAGGATCGCTGAGATCACAAGTCCTGCTGAACAGCCATCAGTGCCCTTGTCTTCTGGGTCTTTAGCACTGGACAAAGGAAGATAAGGACAGGGTAGGGGTCTGTCGCCAAACTCAGATTTTGAGCAGACCCCATTGCTTTCCCCACATAGACTCAGCTGCCCAGAGAAGGAGGCGTGAGGTGGAGGATGTGCGTCCCTCCAGATTACCACCCTCTCACTGAGCTTGTGCACTCAGAGCCTCAACACAGGCGGGTGGTACTGAAAATACCCTGTGAAACAAGGCCCTCACCCACCCCTTGCTGAGAACTGACACTGGGAGCAACATCTGCCCACACTGGTGTGTTAGGTGGGATAGAAGGTGAGCCAAGGCAGGGAGGATGAGGAAGACATGCCTCACCCACTAACTCAGCAGTCCTGGGCCTGGTCCAATTCTATTACCAGATGGTCCAGCATCACCAGAAATACCATGCTAACACAAAATTCTAAGTATTATTTCTACCATCTGGGAAAGAAAGGCTTTGAAACTATTCATCCCAAGGCCTAGAAGATGGGAGGGGGTCCACAGCACTCAAGGAAAGGACCCATAAAACAAAGTTGGCTAACTGTGCCTCTGTCCACCATCTGTTTTATGATGGGTCCCTAATGTTTACAGAAAGAGCCCATAGATAACTTTGGGTGACTTCTTTAACTTTCACTGTCTCCTATCTCATATTTATTTTGCAAGATGACCAAATGGAGTCTGAAGCCAGGTAAGGATTTGGGCTACCAACCCCCACACATACCTATGTTTGAGTAGTCTCATGCCCCATGGAAGCTGGTACCACTTTTACCTGTCAATCAATATGTAGCTTCTTTGGCCCCATCCCACCAACTGTGTAAGTCCTCAGGACAAAGGACCTGGTGCTCTTGCCACCCAACTTCTTACCTTTCACTCCCATCTCAGCAAGACCTGTCCTGTTCCATGAGAACGTATCACTAACAAACCCTGTTTGCACACTAATACACTTGCTGATCTGCAATCCTTTAGTGCATCGGAAAGAAGAACCGAGTTTCTCCTGTGACAGGTGCACCCAGTCTATATATGGCATTCATGAAGCCTGCAGGACAGCCACTTCTGTAATGCACTCTCCTTGTACCTGGGTCCCACAGGGCTTAATACACCACTGACACCACCTCGAAATTCATACTCATTGTATCTTTAAAGTTTGTAAATTAAAGCATGATGGGATAATGGACATGCAGATGTTGGTCATTCCTGGCCACCCATTCACAGATAATGTTCACAATGGCCCAAGAGCACAAAATTCCTGTGGACCCAATGGGTGGGAGTCCAGCAAGACTCAGGGTGAGAACAGGGTAAACATCTACATCTGGTGCCAACAGCTCCCAGACACTTTTCTTAGAACCAGAGCTGAGTTCAATACGGAGAGATGGTGAACAACTAGTAAGGACCCCATCATACCCTCTCCTGCATGAGGGAGACCTAAGCATGACCCACCCTGTTCCTGCTGGGGTGGGTTCAACAAACAGGGACACCCACCCCCATGACCTGGAATGATGACCTTTCTGTCCCAGTTCCAGGCTTGTGAAGAGTGTCTATATAAATTATGTGGGTTTCAATAATAAATATCCACTATTACTTTCTTTTATGCTTTTTTAAAGGAAGGTATATTTCTTGGGTTCTGTTTCCCTTCCCTGTTTCTCCCCCCACCACCACAGCCCAGAGAGAACACCATAAACTCAATATTCTGTGGCTTTCAGCATGGGCCATGGGAGAGGGGCAGAGTCCTATGAGGTGCTGGCAGAGGGGCTGGCATTGAATACAGTGGGAAGGGCAACCCACAGACTGCCATGTGATGGTCACCATGACCCCCCACCAGGAGAGACCTTGAAGCTCTCCCAGAAGTCTTAGTGATTAAAGATGAGTAGACAGAGTTCTACTCCCTCTCCTTCCCCTTCAGCAGCAAACCACATTCCTAGTATAGCTGCCAGCCTCCAAGGTGTCCCCCAAGTCCACATGCTGTCACCCCTGACCTTGTACAGTTCCTCCTTCACACAACCAGGCTGCTCTGTGTTGTGAAAATGGTGTGTGGCTCTCAGAGCTAAGTCATAAACAGGCCCTTTTGTTTCAGCCTTGCTTACATAGTTCACTCGGTCTCAGACCACCTTGTGCAGGGAGCTGGGTGTTTACACACCCCTCCTGCCCACCTGTCAGTGGCTGGCAGCCACCATCCATGTTTTAAAGTGGAGGCTCCAAGGAGTGAGTGCAGCCTGACATCTGCTGGATTCTGAGTCTCTTGTCCTTGACAGGCAGCTGGGGTTACTGTCCTGTCCCCATGACATCTGGTATGCCTCCAAGGCCATGCTAGCTGCACCTGCTGGCTTCCCAACTCCTCCACATGACACTGCGATTGACCTGAGTTGGGTAGGTCAATAGTCCTTGGGCAAAAACTAGATCAGTGGCTGAGGGGACAGGACAGGACAGCATGGCCACTTGCCTCCATCACACATTCAACTCTGACTACACCGGCCACCTGGTTTATGTTCTTGATTGCCACCCAGGCAAGGGAGCCGTGGGCTGGCTTGGGGACCATAGTTGACCTGCTGATGGGGTTACTTGCCAGAATAATGGTCAGCCATGAACACAGAACAGCTCACTGCCCTCCAAGCTGGGGTCAGGTAGGCCTTTCTGAAGCTTGGCAGACTGAACATTCAGACCCTGCCCTGTCTGTCAGTGATCTGGCCCCTGGTCTGGCCCCGGCCCTAACTGCCCTGGAAAGTTCCTGACCCAGCCTCTGAGAGCCACCCTTGGGGAGGTATGATACCCACAGATGCTGTCTTGAAATATCAGGCTTCCTAAAAGTTACTAAAGGAAGTTTTTTAAAAATAATTTTTTTAAAGTAAGAGATAGTTCATCTCATGACTCTGAGAAAACTGTAAGATTGTGAAATTTGCACTTTAAGATCTTCTTTTGCAGACCCTCAACCTTGATGGGAACATTATTGTTTTTTTTCTGCTGATATGTAGTTGTTGCTTTAAAACAGTTTGGGAAACACAGAAAATAAAACCACCCATAATTCCATAATCCAGAAGGCACACCAATTAACACAGCAAGTTAGAGCTTTCTCTGCACACAGACACACCCAAACACCTTTCCTTTACAAACAGTACAGAACCCCGTCTGACTTCCTCAGCAGCCTCTTTCCCTTCTACATGCCTTGACCACCTTCCTCCAGTTTCCACAGGTACACTGGGTCCCACACCCCAGGCTGGGTTGAGGTTTCACCAACCCCCCTTGTTGGACAAGAATGGTGTTTCCAGGGAGAGTCTGTACAGCACATGTCAGCCTAGTTCTGGTACAGACGTGAGTGTGCAGTGTGTGCAGTGCGCTCGGGGCCCAGGAGAGCTCTCCAGTGTCCCGCATGTAAGGGGAAAGTGCACTCTACCTTCAGGCCTCGCAGGATGTCAGCCTCCTCCTCCCAGCCTTCTTCTGCTGAGGAAGGTGTTTCAAAATCCTTGAGGCCATGGTGGGGGTGGGGGCACTGCTTTCTGGGGAGCAGAGGAGAAACACGACGCTGAGTGGTGGCTCTCGCGTGGGACCACAGGCATTGTCCTCTGTGCCCTGGCCTACTTCTCTTTGGCTTTGCAGCTTTTTGGCCAGATGACACCTTCGAATAAGGGCCCCCAAGATGCCTCAGACACTGTGGTTGGTAATGGAAGGTCAGGACGCAGCAAACCGAAGCCCTTCCTGCAGGTCAGTGTGGCGCTGACAGCCGCTGGGCTTACTGGACAGTTAGGCTTGTGCTGTGGTCTCTCTCCTGCTGTCCTTCTAGGAAGCTCTCTCTGGGCACCAAGTGGACGTACTGATGTTCCCCAGTGGTTCCCTGGTCTCAAGAGGCAAAGGAGAGCCTGGGCTATCCCTCCCATCTACTTCCCAGAGAATGACAGAGGCCCATTCCCAAAAATGTAGGTCAGAAACAGCAAAGGGAAAACTCCGGTCTCATTCAAGGAGCCCGGCTGAGGGAATTCAGACCTGATGGGGATTGTTCTTTGCAGGTTCTGTACCTGTGTCACCTTCAGATCAAATCAAACAAGGACGAGGAAGTCCGGGTTTCCTACAGCATCGTTGGCCCAGGTGCTGACACACTTCTTTTCTTTTTCTTTATCCTGAGCCAAGGACATTGGTCATTACTTTTAGAGAGAGGGGAGGGGAGAGAGAGAAACATCAGTGTGATAATTGGTTGCGTCCAATACATGTCCTGACCAGGGCTCAAACCCTCGACCTTTAAGTTACAGGACAAAGCTCCAACCAACTGAGCATCTGGCCAAGGCTGACAAACCTGCTTTGGTGTTTGTTGTAAGAAGAGAAAGTCAGTGGCTGCAGATGACAACAACCCTGGAGTGTCTCCTGTGTGGGTCAAGGGGTTCTAGAACGTGAACCCCTCACTGCCTCACTTTCCAAATACTTGAGACAGACACTTGTCTTGTGAAGTTATTCATGACACATTTTTAAGCCCCTTTCACATTCCAGGGGCCACACACAAGGGTTAAGAGGGTGGGGGTGGGCAGAGCTGGGCACAGATCTGAGCTGTGTGCTCATGGACAACCTCTGTGCTCATGGACAAGCTCTGGGCCTTGCTGGGCATGATGGTTACATGATGGTTATCAGCCTCTGAGCTCAGAGTAGACAGCAGCAGCTGAAAAATAAATGAAACTGAGAATTCAGCATGAAAGGACATTCTGTTGCACTGATTTCTTGTCCCCCTCACCTGCCATTGCTGTTTTCTCCCCCCTTTCCTTCCTTTTCTGTCATGGCAGCTTTGTCCCCACAGCAAACCCTGCTCACCAGCCAGCACCAACTGTTTCATAATGACCACATGAGGGGAATAGCCACCTCACGTCCATTCATGGACCAAACTCCAAAGTCTTGGTTTAAGAGACCAGGACTCACTCCCCCCACCCAGCTCTCCCCTCTGGCTTGTGAGGCTGATGTCCAGACAGGACTCCCCTGACATTGTCAGGGAAAGAGGTACCAGGGTCTGGGAGCAGTGGGACAGGTGAAGACCTGGGACAGCCACATGCCCTTCCCTCAGGTCCCTGACAGTTTCAGGTGAATGGGGGACAGTGTTCCCACAGCTACAGCCGTGTCAGAAGAAGCCCTGAATCCTTCCAAATGAGTGAACAAGTAACACTGAAATCGCTACAGGAATGTGGTGGACTATGCTGCTGTATCAGTTCACAGGCAGTGCTATCGTTTGCACGGTGAGTGGACTAAAACGGGAGAATGTTGCGCGTCAGACTTCTGCTCTAATTTTGTTGCCATGCTGGTTGTTTGCTGTTGGGATATCAACTTCCCTCCGCGTTTCCCTGCAGGCACCACCAGGATGCAAGTGACAGCAATGGACACAGCTGATGACGAGAACACCTACAGCGCAGCCACGGCTCACATCACAGTGCCTCAGCACCGCAAGCTCACCATCAATCAGCACCCGAGAATCATCAATGTGCTCACTTCAGGGCTGGACCGACAGGGTGGGAGCCAGGAGGGGCCACTGGGTGGTGTGGTCCATGTATATTTGTCCCAGCTAGTGGGCACAGACACCGGCCAATCAGAGCAGACACCAGCCAATCAGAACAGACTCTTTTTTTTTTAATTTTATTTTAATCATTGTTCAAATACAGTTTTCTCCTTTTCACTCCCAATCCAGCCCCCCCTCCCACCCCTCCCCACTTCCCTCCCATTACCACCCTCCCCTTAGTTTATGATCATGTGTCCTTTAAGTTTGTTCCTGTGAACCCTTCCCACTGTCCCCTAGAACAGACTCTTAATTAGAACATTCACCAACCAGTCAGAAGGGGCACCTGCTGCAGACTGGGCCCTGCAGGCTGACTTTGAGCCCTGAGCAGAGTAAGCCCTAAGGAATCACCAGAGTACATCAGAAATGCGCTCACAAGACTGCTCTGTACGTAGCAGGATGAAATGGCCTCTCGAAAAATTAGACCACATTCTCTGCTGAAAATACAAAACACTCCCTGCACCACCTGCCATCATAAGAGTGGAACACATAACTGAAGGGGTCCCAGAACCCATTATCTGCTGCTGGGACTGGGGATATATGAATCAGATCCCAATCCAGGTAAAGTCTCCTCAGGTCAGTTCTGGGACAAGATGGTCTGAGATCACCAAACTTTGCCTCCTTGGAGCAGGGGGCTGGGGCAGAAGCTGAGCTGCCTGTCAACCTTGCCTTGAATGCCTCACAGGACCCGACATAGAAGCTGGTCGTTTAACAGAGAGGATGGTCCTTCTAGGTGGCTGCCTCAGGGGCTCCTCATCTGCCCTCTGGGTGGCGCTGGGTGGACGAGCCCAACCTGCCTCTGATCCCCAGGGCAGAGCACCGTGTGTCTGTCTGCGGAGCGTGCTCCTGTGCAAACTGACGGTCCAAGGTGATGGCCTCCAAGGTGATGAGTTAAATTCTGCAGTGACAGCTGGACTCACACTCACTGACACCAACAGCCACCCTCCCATCCCCAGCCTGACCGTGTCCAGCAGAAGCCAGCACATGTCCTGTGAACTGTGTTTGCTGGTGGCTCGTGCGTCACTGTGTTGGGCTGCAGTGTCACCCAGGCCTGTGGTCCTCAGCCACATGGTTTGTTAGAACCCTCTGGGCCTCACTGGGACACACCAACCAACCCTCTGTCCCAGGGTAGGGGCAGCCATCTCTGGCCTGGGCAGTGACTCAAATGGGGAGACAAGGGCAGCAGGCAGAGTCCATGACAAAATCCGAAGTCGAGATACGGCTGCTCTGGGGTCAGGGGAGGGGCTCTGACTCTAAACCACAAATTCCCATCACAGTGGTGTCAGGGATGGGCACAGGCATCCTTCCTGTGACAGTCCAGCTGCCATGACGCATGAGCCTCCCTCTGCTGGGTGCTTGTCCAGACAGCCACCAGACCAGCCAAGTTCTCAGATCTCTGCTCAAGGTCTTGGATGACCAAGAAGAACCATCAGTTCCAGGTTACAGAGCAGCATGTGCAGCATGTTTTACCTGCGTGGTCTCAAATCTGTGAGGCAGAAGCACCTTCAGCCACGTGCCCAGAAATGTCAGCAACGTGGATCAAGAGCACAACTGCACTATGGCTCCATCACACAGTCCAGGCCCAGAGACCCGGCTGCCGGGCAGCCCAGCAGCAGCACCAGGCACACAGCTTCAGCTGTCTTTCGGCTCTGTCTTCCTGGGCCTGCGTTTTGTCCTCCTGGTAGCGAGGGGCTCCTGCACTTCCAGCATCACACTCGTCCAGCCCCAGAGACAGGGAGGGAGGGGGGCAGGAGCCAGTTTCTTTTGAACCGAGAGGCCACTACTGCAGGGCTTGTTACAGTTGGGAAGCCCTCCCCACTCTGGATGAAGCCGCTGTTTGTGTCCTTTGATCCCAAGACAGAGATGCCAGGACACAGAGAATGGCAGGGGTTTGTGCCCTTATTCCCAGTGACGGAGATGTGAAAGCACGTCTGGACACTACTCTCTCGTCTAAATGGTCCTGAGCAGTAAACCCAGCTCTGCCCCCAAGGTGATGGGTGGATGTCAGGGTCTCACCTGGGCTGGTGAGGCATTCCAGCTGGACTCTCCTGAAGACTGCACAGGCCTGGCTCAGGACGGAGAAATCTGCTCCCCTTGGAAACACAGTCAGAGGGGCTGTGACAGGAAGGTGGGGCGGGAGGGTGGCTGCAGGAGACACTCCAGGCCCGACTTCTGGCTCTGCTCCCAGCCCTGCAGCCACAGTGATGGCCTGAGGGTCTGCAGTCTTGGCACAGCCTCTCGCGGCCACTGCAGCCTCCTCCTCCTGCCAGTGGCGCACCTGGGATCAGGGCTGTGAGGGGTTTGGCCCCTGCTGGCAGGATCATGCTCCTTGTCTGACTGGACTCTGGGTCTTGGGGTGGGATGAAGCTGACTGTCAGCCAGGAGCCTGTGAGGAGCCACCCAGCCCCTGAGCCCTGGCTCCCAGCCCTATCCCTGCCAATGCCCCTGAGTGGTTTGTCTCTGCCAAGCATCTCACTTGGGTGTCTTGGTATTTTGTTGTGGTTTTTTTCTTTGTAATTGTCACTTGTACAACTCTAAATGCCCATGGTTACAGCTTTGGACTGTAAAGAGCAAAAATAAAATAACACAAATTGAAAAAAATTAACCATATTGTGTTATAAAGCAAATTCCAGCAGATTTCAATTCAATGAAATTATATACAGTATGTTACTTACTCTCATTGCTAATAATCTAGAAATCAAAACAGAGGGTAACTAGAAAGTCCTTCTATTTAGATATTATAAAGTACACTTCTAAATAACCCCCCAAAATAACTCACAATTGGAGTTAGAAATATGTTAAGCTGAGTGATAATAAAAATACTGCATACCAAAGCCAGATCATTCAGGTTCCACAAACGGTCTAGGTCAGTGGTTCTCAAGCACAAGTGATTTTGCCCCCAGAGGGGCATTAGGTAAAGCAGGGACACATTTCAGATTGTTGTGAGGGTGCAGGTGAGGGAGGATATAACTGGCCAGCAGTGAATAGAGGTAATGCATGCTAACAAGCACCTACAATGCAGGGGGAAAAAAAAACAGGAGGAAGAATTATTGACTGAAAAGGTCAGCAGTACCATTACTGGGAAGACCCAAGTTAGGGGAGTTAGGGGGCTTCCCCTGCTCAGTTCTTGTCCTGCCTGAAAGAATGGATTCAGGCAAGGGACAACAAGCACAGTGAAAGTGAGGTAGCAGGTTTATTTGTGACATGCACTGGACAGGAACCTGCAAGCTTGCCCCCAGCTAGTCTGAGCGCCCCACCTGCTGGGGTTTCAGGGCTTTCACGTTTGCAGCGAGCCTCCAGGCTTCCCCTCCACAGCCCTTCTCCCAGCCCTTCTCCCGACCTTGGGATTAACAAACAGTCTCAAAGGCTTCCTTTCCCAATAGAGAAAATGGTACATAGAATTTCAAAGGCTCCCCTCCAGCTGCTGGTGCGCTCATCCTGGTCTCTCTTGTGACCTCGGAACCTCTGAAAACCTTACCTGACCCCGCTTAGGACAGCTGAAATACTGGGTGGGATGTGTCCCCCTCCCCCTCCCCACCTTGGTTTGCTGTCTATCCTGCTTAGCAGTGCTGAGAATGAGAAGCCCTGCTCTGCGTGGAACTCAGTGAAGAGTCCAGGAGAATGGAAACCGCACGTCACTTTGCTCCCTAGATCTGAAACAATGCCTCTCTCTTTGCACAGACAGCATACAAACTGAGACCTAAAGAACAACGAGAACAACAAACAAAAGCTTGCCATCTTGCCAAGATTGGCGAGTGTCCTAGGCTGAAAAGACACCCTCAAAACGTCAGGAAGCAAAAAAGGTCTGACACTGGAGGAGACGGAACCACACTGTGATACACCATGGCACACATCTGAGGGTCACTGCTTCTTCTCATTGCCCATACATCACTCTTCAATAGCTCTCCTATAATGCAACTAGAATCAATAATCTTAGTCTTTTATTTCCCAGAATTCACCATCTAAAATTTCCCTTTAGAAAATGTGGACATTTGTCATATTATAAGTTCCTTAGATTACCTACAAGGGGCACAATTTCACTTACAAGATACTTCTGATTTCTGAGTACTACAACACCATGCATCTAGGCTATAACTCATTTAAAATGCTAAGAATGCTGTTACTACTTTATTTAGTCACTAATAACTTACAACTAACAAAAATATTTTTCTAACCCTTCACATTATCTTATTTCTTCCTGTTTTCTGTCAAACTTTAGCTATTTTTAAGTTATATATAACTGAAATACTATGATTATTATTACATGATAGCTCACTTACCTTGAAATTCATTAGAATCAACTTTTACATTATTACAAATAATAGAATTAAGTAATATGTGGGAGAAATTACATACACAATTAAATATCCTTTACATACAAAACAGTAAGTCAAACATATAACTTTCTAAAACACCCAATAGCAACAAAACTGGTAAAACACCTGGGAATGAACTTAACAAGAATGTGCAAGATCAGTATGAACCAATTCATAACATGCTACCCAATAAAAGACACCTGAACAACACCAGCTGGGGTAGCTCAGTGGCTTGGATGCCGTGCTGTAGACCTGAAGGTCACCAGCTTGATTACCAGTCCAGGCATGTGCCTGGGTTGAGGGTTTGGTCCCCAGTTGGGGGTGTGCGAGACACAACTAACAGATGATTCTCTCTCCCTCTCTCTCTCTCTCTCTCTCTCTCTCCCCCATCCCTTCTCTCTAAACAAACAAACAAAAAACACACAAAAAAACCTTTTTTTTTTTTTTCAAAAAGATACTTGAACAACAGGAAAGTAACAGCACATTCTTGGACAGAAAAATATATAATGATCTCCATTTCCCACAGTTACCTATAAATGTAATATGATCTAGGTTAAAATATCAGCAATAAATTTTTAATCCTCACCTGAGGACATGCTTATTGATTTCTGAGAGAAGGGAGGGAGGGAGAGAGAGAGAGGAAGAGAAACACAGATGTGAGAGAGAAACATCAAAGGGTTGCTTCTCATGCATGTCCCCACTGGGGACTGAACCTGCAACTTAGGCATGTGCCCTGACTAGAGCTCAAACTACGACCTTTTGGTTCATGGGATTGTTATGGGAGAAACTCAGTTCTCCTTGCCGATGCAGCAGAGAATTACAGATCAGCCAGTCTACTAGTGAGCAAGCAGGGTTCACTAGTGATACGCTCTCGTGGAAGACAACGGGCCTTGCCAAGGTGGCATGAAAGGTGCAGATTCCGGGCAGGGCAAGGTAAGGGCAGCAACAGGCAAGGTCAAGAGTGTCAAGAGCCTTTGGTCCTTGGTCCTGAGGACTTATGTAGTTGGCAGGATGGGGGGCAGGGGAAGAATTTACATATTGATTGGTGGGTAAAGGTGGTACCAGCTTCCACGGGGGATGTGACTACCCAAACTTAGGTATGTGTGGGGGTCTGTTAGCCTGAATCCTTATCTCACTCCAGACCCCATATGTTCCTCTTGTTGTAAAACAGAAATGTGACAGGAGGCAGTTAAAGTTGGGCCAGTCACCCAAAGTTATTTACAGGCTCTTTCTGTAAACATTAGGGACTCCTCATAAAACAGATGGTGACCAGAGGTAGGCAAGTAACCAAAGTTGTTTGTGGGCTTTTTCTTTGGGCTCTGTGGACCCCCTCCCACCCACCAACCAGACCTTGGAATTAACACACAGTTTCAAAGGCTTTCTTTCCCAGACAGTGGAAATGATACACAGAATTACAATACATAGAATTCTCTCCTCCCGTGCTATCATGGTGTTTCTTGTGATGTTCCGAACACGTGGCAATATTATCAGACCAGGCTCAGGATGGCTGAGTCAGTGGGTGAAACATGTCTCCCTACTCCTCCTCCTTGCCTGGGTTTGCTATCTATCCTACCTAACAGGACAAAGCTCCAACCAACTGAGCCACATTGGCCAGGGCTCAGCAAATTTAAAGTACAACAAGCTCAATTTAAGTTCACCTGTTAAAATAAGTAAGCATTAAAAAGTGTATTGTATTATGAAACTACAGTAAGTAAAACAATGGAGTAATGCCCTGTAAACAGACAGATTGATGGAAAAGAATAGAAGGTCCATTAATACATGCAGATCCACATGGAAATTGCGTTTTGTTTTGTTTAATTTTTTAAACTTATTAATTTTTTATTTGGAACATCTATTGTTTGCCTCTCATGTGCTACCAACTGGGGACCTGGCCTACAACCTGTCACAGGTGGGCACAAGTAACCAGGTTCTTGGTGATCACAGACAAAGGATTCAACCAAACACACAGAGTTCCCAGCAGACAGAGAGAGAGCGAGCAGATTTATTAAGCGATAGTACACTCCACAGACCATGGGAGCTGACTTGGAGCAGAGACTGATCTCAGGGGTTGGAGGAATTCTATCCTTATACAGCAGTATTTCCTGGCTAGTTTTGGTGGGGTTTTATTGCCCATGTACAAGTAATTACATTACTTTAAAGCTACTACGCATGTGGTCTCCCATAATCTTCCTTGACTGACCACCAGGGAAGGAGGTCCCACAAGGCTGACTTATTATAATGCTATCATAATGAAGCAGGGGTCATGTAGCACCATGATTCACCATGATTCAGCACTTTTAGAACAGGGTCTCTGTACTGTATCAATGTCGTTTATCTTAGCTCTGTAGCACCTCTGGAGTTTTCTCCTATCTCCTGCCTCAAACCCAGGCATGTGCTCTGACTAGGAATGGAACTGGCGACCTTTTGGTTGGCAGGCAGACGCCCAGTCCACTGAGTCACACTAGTCAGAGCCATTGCTTGAGTCTTGCATGTGCCTTGTCCAGGGATCAAACCTGCAACCTTGTTTCAAAAAAGAAAAAAAAAAAGAAAAGAAAAAAGAAAGCAAGAAAGCAAGAAAGAAAGAAAGAAAAAACACCCAAATCCTGTAGAGATATAAAAAACTTCACATGAGCCCTGGCTGGTGTGGATCAGTAGACTGAGCACTGGCTTGTGAACCAAATGTCCATGGCTGGATTCCCAGTCAGGGCTCATGGCTGGGTTGTGGGCCAGATTCTCAGTTTGGGGCGTGTGAGAGGCAACCGATCGATGTATCTCTTACACACATCAACACATTGATATTTCTCTCCCTCTCTTTCCCCCTCCCCTCCCTTCCCCTCTCTCTAAAAATAAATAAATAAAACCTTTAAAAAATAAACTTAACATGAGCAGCAAAGTCGGATTCAAGATTTAGGGATGATCCACGATTCCCAACGTTTCCTTCTGGTCTGCACCAAGGTTTTTCCCAACGTGAACACCAGATGGCAGAAGAGAGGAGCACTGGGAACATTTTTTCAGTGATCACATTGTACTGTAAAGCAAGTTTCAACAAACTTCCAAAAATTGAAATTATGTAAAGCTTATTGTTGGCACTAATTGCAGTCAATCTAGAAATCAGTAACAAAAGGTTACTAAAAATTTCTTATTTTTAAAAGTAATGAAATGCACATCTAAATAACATCGGATTCCACATTCCTAGATGATCCACTATGCCCACAACTTTTCCTGCGGACGTGCACTGCGTTATTCCCAAGTTGAACACCAGATGGCAGCAGAGAAGCACACTGGTACCATGAAGCAAGTTTCAACAAACTTCAAAGGATTGAAATACTTGCTCTCATTGCAGTTAATCTAGAATTCAGTAACAAAAGGTAACTGGAAAGTCCTTGTATTTAGAAGTTATTAAAAGCACTTCTAATTAACCCCCAAATAAATCACTACTGAAATTGGAAAATAATTTGAACTGGAAGGCATTATGTACCAAAAGCTACAGGGAAATGAGCGGTCTTCAGTGCACACAGCAGGAAAGGACAAAAGCTGGAGCTCTGATGGCTCTGAACTCACAAAAAGACCCCCGCGTAGTGAGTCAAATCCAGAGAAGGTAGCAGAAAGGAAATGTGCACATACAGATTTCTGGGAGGGATACACTTAAAGTAGTAGTAGTTAATGTTCCTTGGAGTAGGATTTTAATTAACTTCATTTTTCTGTATAGTTTCAGTAAGCTGCAACAAACAAGGCCATTTTCATTTTAGGGAAAAAGTACCACAGAAAAACGTGGAAGAGTTTTATAGAATTATAAATAATTCTATATAGAATATTGTAACGATTGAATTATAATAATCTAGACTGTTGTGGGGACACCAGAAGCCTTTTCTTTACTTGTCCAGCCGGGTCTCTTGACAATCAGAAGGAAAAAATTCTAACCGTTTAGCCCAAAGTAGCTCCTTTTCTTATTTGCACTTTTTCGTGTGCATTGCAGCAGTTCTGACAGAGGAAACTCCTAACCTTTTGTCCCTAAGAGTGATGTGAGCCTGGGTCTGCCGTTTACAAGCTACATTCTTGGGGACATGGCAGAAGCCTCCCAGGGTTTTTGCTTTGGCACTTGTAATGTTTCGAGTTTTTGTAGCTTACAACACTTACCCCTGAAGTACCTCAACTTCAGTCTCGGCTTTGCCTCCTGAGAGCTTATGAGGCTGCACCTGGCAATGCTCAGAGAACAGGGACCAGAAGTCGTGCGCTCCTACAGCTGGTCCATGGTCTATGCGATGTGCTCACGAGAAGTGGTCCCACAGGAATGGATCACTTACACAGAGACCTCACACTCACACCCCACAAAGAGTCTGAGCACCCTTTTCAGCTCCTCACAGACCAGCTGAGGCTGCTCCCTGCCCCCACTCACTTCAAACACCCCATCCCACAACCCCACATCCACCCACTGCTCACCTAATTTTCCATTGGCTGGCCTTACCCTGGACATTTCACTTCGACCTGACAGTTGGTTTCACACTAAAGGCAGAGTGAGTGTGGGCCTACAGACAGGATCCCTAAACCTAAACCTAACCCTGACCCTAACCTACCATTTACACACTTTCTTAAGATGAAGACCACCCTATTGAGTGGCAGATGATGGTTCCATTCTTTTGCCCCACAATCTCTCCAGCTCCACGTTATTGTGAAGTATCAACTGTTCATCCACCCTCACAATTTGTCTTGGAAATAGAAACAGAATTTCCTTACGTTTCTGAAGAAAACCCCACACGGAAATGCTGTCAAGAATGGTGGTTGTGTTTTTTCCCCACTTCACTAGTGTGGAACCCAAACATCAAAACAATGACCATAACCTTCCTGGTGCTAATGATTTTCCACGATTGATTTGGGTACTTTGAGTATGTGTCCTCTCTCCCGTGTGGCCTCACCTGATCTGTCCTCAGTGAACATCTGGACTTGATGGCTCTGCACTGCACCTGGTCTGTGCGCCCCTGGGGCATCTCCACGTGAGAAACCTCCCACATGAAACACTGCAAACCACTCCCGACATGTTTGATCTGTCACAACACCTTCTTGTACACGTCACAAATCTTTTCTTCTGCTTACTGACATTTTCACCCTCCTTGAACTACCAAAGCCTAATGTTCCAAAAATATTACTTATGTTCCTCCACCTTCAATATGAAAATGGCCACACAGACACTCAACAATTTTGATGAGCTTTCTTAACTCACGCTGATATGACATTTGTCATGATCATACTGCATAACAAAATGGTTTCGAATGAAGTTAGAGACAAGTACGTGAACCAGAGCCATATGACAGGGGTGGGAAGATGGGGGTGAAGGCGGGGGTGGTAGGGGCCAAACAAACTTTTTAGTCAACCGGGGATAAAGCAGGCTGCACCCAGCATCACAGCAGCACTGAGATCATGTACAGTGTGTGTTTTGCTCTCATAGCACTGAAGCTGGAATTCACTGAAAGTGGGGGAGTGGAAAGTTCTGTTGTTTGGTATTTACGAGGAGACTCATAAATAACCTCCAAAATGAACCACTGTTTGAGTAACAAAATAATTTGAGCTGAATGACTCTAAAAACACTACATACCAAAACTCCAGGAAGAAATCTTCACCCTTAAATGCACACGTTAGAAACAGAAGTGGAAATGTACAAGTTTTGCTCCTGTACAGGGAACCTCCATCAGTAAATGAAGTCCAGGCGCAGTGGAGGAAATGAGCCCGCAGACATGTCCAGAGGGGCATGTATATAAAATGATAGTGCTTTTATTTTTTTTTTACCCCTGGGTGGAAAATTTTGAATAAATTTTACTTTTCTCATTGTTTAAGGAAGCTGCAACAGGCAAAGCCAATTACAAACAATTTTCAAGCACATTTGGAACTTTTAAAAACCTGACTTTATCATGCTACAAAGCCAGTTACAACAAATGTCACATAAGACATGCTTATTCCTCCCTCCACCCTTAATCTGGAAACCAGTCACAAGTTACCGGGACAGTCCTTACATTCAGACGTGTTCAAATGCACCTGGAAATACCACTGCCATCAAAACTCACTGATACTCCACTAAAATCAACCACTTTTCCTGCTGACCTGCTCTAAGGTGTCATTCCCAAAAATGACCACGAGATGGCAGCAGAGATGCACACTCAGAACACGCTCTACTACGGGCCTGGCCACCAGGTTCCTTCGGGTTTTTTACTGTGCGATGCAATGGCAGGCACATTTTCCATTTTCCCCAACAACGTGACTAGACAGCATATTCACTGCTTTGTTCCACTGCCCTCTGCCATCTTTCAGGCTAATTCACCATTCCATCTTCCCACAACATTTTACATTTTGGAGCAGAGACATCTCCCAGGTGCCATTCCACAGAATGGAAATTTTTCTCCATTGGGAGAACTTCAGAAAGGCTGAAATAAATGGCAATCCAAAGGGGTGGGTGGGTGAGTGCTGCGGGTGAATCGGAACAGCCAGGCTGCAACCGTTTTCTCCTGGTCACCACAAAGAAACGTGAGTTCTCGCCTTATCCTGTCTGAAGATCACGTGTCTTCTGCTGACAAATTCAGGACTCCTTCCCTCAGGTGGTGCTTTCCATTGGTCTGGTGGGGAGCAGTGCTTGTTGGAAGTAACCGCCTGGTTTCTGGTGAGGAGCTCCTACTACAGGACTCCCTAAGGACCCCACCACATACACAGCATGGCCTCCTTTGGGTGCAGACCGCCCTTTGGAGCGGATGGTGGTGGTTCCCTCCCTGCGCCCACAGTCTCTCCTGTTCCACATTAGTGTCAAATATCAATGGTTCCCCCACCCCAAGTTGTCCTGGAATTAGAAGTTTTTCCTTACATTTCAGAAGAGAATTCATTTGGAAATGTGGTTAAGAAGGGTTCCCTCCTCCTCCCTGCTCAACTTCTGTGGGACCCAAACATCAAAGCAATTAATGTTACCATATTGGTGCAAATGATTTTCTATATTTGATTAGGATACTTTGAGTATGTCACCTGCTCCCATGTGCCATAACGTGGTCTGCCCTCAGTTAACGTCTGGACTGGATGGCTCTGCACTGCAGCTGGTCCATATGACCCAGGGAGCAACTGCACACGAGAAGTCTGCAGCATGAAACTGCGCAATCCACCTCTGACACGTTCGATCAGTCACAGCCCCTCTCCACACACACCACAGACCTTTTTTTGCATTTCACTTGAGTTTTCACCTTTCTTGAAGTGACAAAGCCTAATGTGCCAATAATGTTGCTATGTTCATCCGTCTTCAACATGACAATGGCCACACAAATATTCACCAGTTCTAGTCAGTTTTTTTAATGCACACTGAGATGACAGCTGTTACAATAAAGTCCAAAAAAAGGTCTCAATGTAGTTAAAAATAAGTCATGCTACCAACCACACCGCAGCCCCTAACATTAACCCCTAACCATGCTACCCAACCGGTACCCGACCTGGTGTCCGAAGCCTGTTCTGACTCCAGATGCCTGGCTCTGGACATCATACCCCAGAGAACAGTCCGTCCTCCTATTTAAACCTGTAAACCCTTGCAACCTAAGCATCTAATGTCTAAAACCATAAAATATTTCTGTTTAAAAAGTTATATTAAATCAAACAAATTAAATGATGCAATGATGATGCACATTAGACATGAGATGCAGGGGGCTGCTGCTGGCATATCAGGGCATACTCTTCCAAAGCAAAGTCAATTAAACTAAATGTGTAAATGTGGTGTCCTTCTGATCAAAAAGTTCTGGGTAGCAGGATAAGCTACTCACAAAGTAAGGAGACCACACACAGAATTGAAGAAAATGGTTGCACATTATACTTTCAATAAGACTCTTTTTTCCACAACAGAGAACTTTATGACTCAACAATGAGGAGACAGCTATATTATTTTAAACATTTTATTTATTTATTTTAGAGAGGGGGGAAGGGAAGGAGAAAGAGAGGGAGAAAAACATCAGTGTGTGGCTGCCTGTCACTCGGCCCCTACTGGGGACCTAAGCCACAACCCAGGAATGTACCCTGAGACTGGGAATCGAACCAGCAACCCTTTGGTTCACAGGCCACTACTCAATCCGCTGAGCCATAACAACCCAGGGCATACATCTATATTTTTAAAAGACTTGAATATTCCCTTCTAAAGAGAAGACATTCATATAAGTGCTAAAAATAGAAAAACACCAGAAAAGATGTTCAATGGATAAATCATGGTGCAATACCCTTTCCCAGACACTCCAAAGGCTATAATGAGAAAGCAAAACTGAGAAATGTTTATGATCGCAGACAAATATTAGAACAGTTGACCATTTCTCTTGTAAATGTAAAATATTGCAGACCTTGTTAAAAATGGTTTGGCATTTCCTTAAAAAAACTACCCTACTATGTTCAATAACTTCTTCGAAATATGTATCTAAGATATTAAAAGCAGATGTTATAACAAACTTAAACATGATTATTCACAACAGCACTGCTAACAACAACTGAAAGGCAGAAAGTATTCAAATGTCCATCCATAGGTAAATGAATACACAAAATTTGGTTATTCCGTCACCGAAAAGGCACTGGACCCAAGGCGGGTTTGCCCTGGCAAGGTGTCATACGTGTAGATTCTTGACTTCCTGCAGTAAAAATTCCACAACACAAAGGTAGGGAATTCTGGTGGCTTGTATGTGACGTATAAGGACAGTGAAGCAGAGAAAGGGCTTCAGAGAGAAGAGGTGAAATCACAGCACACGAGTGAGCGTAGGCGGAGCTCCTTCTTGGGTGCTCCTTCTTTAGGCACAAAGAGGGTCCTTTCAGACAGGATCAGGGGGTGACCCGGGACAAGCTGCCGCTGCCCACTTCCCCCCGGCTGCAAGTCTCCTGGGGACCTTTGGAGATGAGGAGAAACACAGCGGAGATGCAGGGCTAAGGAAAGAAAAGTGAAAGCACATGTGCACTCAACTAACCGTGCATGCTGGGTGCTTTACCTTAAGGGTTTTACCTGTTTTCTAACGTTGAGGACTTTAGAGGAGGTCTCAGAAGAGTCAGCTCCACAGAATACTCAGCTTCCAGGGGAGCCCTTTGATGTGCTGATGCAACACAGCGAGCACACAGAGTGGTCAGGGTCCTTCTCTGGTGAACTTCTCCTTCAGAAGAGTCACCAGAGAAGGGCTCGGACTGAGGTGGGTCTCCCCCTGCCTGGTCTGGCATGTGTGAACCATTTGCTCTCAAATGCCCTTGGTCAGGGACGATAAGATCCTCAGACTTATTACCGGGCTGTAAATCATTGTCATTATTTTGCTATCAAACTCACTTTTCCCCTTCTACTACCAAGGAATTTTCATAGCTTTTTTTACTAACCTTCCTCAACTCCATAAACATGGGGACTCATACTGACATTGATTTAACACAATGGCCATTTGTTGACAGACACCAGATGCCAGAGCCAAACTCTGGCACCCTGGACACAGACCTTTGACTCAAAAACCTGGGCCCTGGGGCAGACCCCAAGCCAAAACCTGGACCCCAGGCTCAAAGCCCCAAACCCAAAGCCCTGTGCCCACACCCAAGCCAGACCACGCAGTCCAAAGGCCAAACACCAGATGCCAAGGACCGACATCGGACCCTTAATACCAGATTCCATGCATTAGAACAACAGGCTTCATCTGCACATGGACCTCACCTGTGAACCCAGGACACAATGCCACATCCTAAGAGGTGCAAGACTGCAGACACACAGCCGAATACATTTTGACTCTGAAGCACAGGCCCTGGACACAGGACGCCGATCTGTAACCAGGATACTATGGCCAGAATCTGGAGTTGCAGACACACACCGGGCCCCCGTTGCCAGAGACAAGAGGCAGGAGCTGAACCAGATCCTCCCATTGTAAGCAACCCTGTGATTCCATATAAGGGTATCTTATAATACCCTTGTCTCTCCAAGTGCAAACTTCAAAACCCTGCCAAACCCAGCAGCAATGGGCCAAAGACAGAGTGAACAAAAAGGAGGCCGACCTTGGAGGCAGACGTCCATGATCTCTCAGCAGCAACAGGCTCAGGAGTTGGCACTGTCTCACCATTCATTCCACAACGCCGGCTTTTCACAACTGTGGGGGATTAAAAGGTGATTATTTTCCACAAACCTTGTCAGTTCTAACACCTGTGGGACAATGACCAAAATAACATCATCAGATCAATACAAGATATTCAACATTTAATGTGTGCCTGAGTACGAGTGAATACGAGACAATGAGGGGATATCAGGTGCATAGGGCATTTGGGAGTATGGGGAGACAGGGTCTTATAGAGGTAAAGTGGGTGATAGACAGGTAATTTATGAAAAGTGCAGCTTTCGTGGAATGTTACTTTTTGTTAGGCAATCCACAAGCTATAGGACACAAGCCAAACTAATAAACTCTTCCAAATTTCATCCACGAAATCATTCAGTCGAGGCTAGGTTACTTTGCTAAAATTGTTAAATCTTGTGGCAACAGCAGCGGACACGGCCTGAGGGAGCGACCAGCTGCCAGGAGGGCCTTGCATGGCCCACAGGGGTCCAAGGACTGAGTGTGGACCATCCTCCTCGGTCTGCATCCGGCGTAGGGCAGCGGAGCCCACGAGCGCGAGGCAGGTGGCCGTGAAGCCACAACCAGGAGATGAGCCACAGCCACACGGGTGGGACGATGATGCAGTCAGGACCTCAGTCCCGCTGGGACCTCAGGCCCCCCGTCGCCCCATCACAACCTTCTCTGGGCGGTGGCTTCGTCGGCCCAGCGCGCTGCTCGGTTTCCTCTTTTTAACGTTTATTCTGGCGGGACGTGACACACACGAGCTCCTGGACACACGGGGACAGCCGGGGGACCGCCGCAGGGGGCGTCGCGGGAACCACTGTGGGGTCCCGCGAACACAGACACGGCCTCGGCCGCGGCGGCTTGCTGCGTCCCGCGCACAGGCCTGGAGCGCGCCGGTCCCCCGGCTGGGGCTTGCGCGCGAGGCAGTTGCCCCAGGCTTCTCGCACACGTCTCCCTCTCTCCGTCCCTTCCCCGTCTCTGTAAATGGACAGACAGACAGGCCTTTCAAAACGAGAAAGAACACAAAGCGAGCGGCTGGGCCGCTGTGGGGCGGCCTCAGCTAGGGGTGGGCGGTGCTTTGCTCGCTACCCCTGCTGCACGGACAGCCGCAAGGGGCTCCCCAAGGGCAGGGAGACGGCGCTGCGCCCACCCGCGGCCGGGGGCGTCCGGCCGCAGTGCCCGGGTGCCTCGTCCGGAGCACACGGCAGGCCAGGAACACCCAGAGCCAGACCACCTCGCGGGGGTCGGCACGCGTCCAGCACCAGCCACCTTGCCTCCCTCCTCCGAGGAGTCCTTCTCCCCGCAGGACCGAGGCCCCCTCGCCCAGGGGCGACCCCTGGTGGCCGCCCGGCGCAGGCCCTGCGCCTCGTGAGGCTGGACGCGGAGAGGGCGGAGAGGGCAGTGAGGGCGCCTGGCTCCCGGAGGCGTGGCCGTGGCCCTCTGCTGGCCATCCCCTGTCCCGGCGGAAGGGAAAGTGGAGGAGCCCCAGAGATCGGGGAGGGAGTCCGGCCCTGGACGGCGCCCGCCAAGGGCAAGGGGAGGCAGGCGGAGCCCTCTTGCTGTCCGTGAGGCCCCAGACGCCGGACCCCGGCGGGCAGCCTCTCCCGAGGGTCTGTTGCTGCCCCAGGGTCAGAACGGTCCTGGTGGGAAGCGGAGGCACGGCAATGAGAGGTGAACTGTCTGACCTGGACGGACTTGGTGCTGCTGAGCAGGTGGTCTTTGCTGTGGAAGGTGCAGCTCTGGTGCTGACCTGGGCACGCGGCTGCGGGGCGAGGCGCTGAGACTGGAGCCCCTGTGGATGGCCAGCAGCCCCCGAGGGGCAGCCTCACAAGGAGAACCCCCTGCAGGGTGGACACAGCTCCGCCCCCCGCACCGGGCTCCGCGTCCTTGCTGAGGCTGAGGGTGCCCTCGGAGACGGCATGCCAACACACCTGGCACAGCCTGGGCCGTGCTGGGGCCTCTGGCCATGGGCCCCCAGGCAGCATCTGGGGGCTTCTGGGAGAAGCAGACCCCGAGGTCACAGGCTGCACAGGGGCCCCCAGAGCAGACCCCAGGCAGCGGGAGAGCGGCTGCTCCACCGGCAGCACTTCCACAGGAGAGGAGGGCGACCGGCTGAGGGAGAGCCCCGGGGTCAGCAGGCTCGCCCGGAGGTACCCCAGGTGTCCGGCAGGCACAGCTGGCACCCCAGGGCCCACATGCACATCTTTGTCAGCCCCAGGCAGCTGTCCAGGTCCACCGCCTGTGCAACAGGACCAACCCCACCGGCAGCGGCCGCACTGGAGCCGGGGAGGAGAGGGCAGCGAGTGGAGCGGTGGGCGGCCTGCCCGTCCCCACCCCTGCCGCGCACCCCTCGTCCTGTTGGGTGCAGAGTCGGACCCGCTCCAGCTCCGTGACTCGCGTCCCCCCCCTCCCCGTCTGTCTGCACAGGGACCGGACACAGGTGCACTGCCCGTCCCTGCAGCCCACCGTCTGCAGAGCCAGCACCCCATCATGAGACAGGCACCACGACTGGGCTGGGTCCAGCCTGGCCGGACACGCTCGGGCTCACCCTGCTGCTTTTCGGTCACCTCGTGGCTTGGGGCTTCCTTGCCCTGAGGAAGTGTCACCCAAAGCCAAAGATAGCTCTGTGGGTCCCAGTGAGGGCAGGAAAAAGCATCTGCCAAGTCTTGACAGGAATCCCAGAGGGAGGAGCAGGTGAGGAAGAAATGGGGGGGGGGCAGGGCTGGGTGATGGGCACAGTGCAGAAGACAGAGAAGTGGGGAGGGCAGGGAAGGGGGTTCCGGATGACCGGGGTGCCCTGCGCCCACGTGACCTTGTCCTGGGCGTGGAGTAGGGGCCCTGGCCCCCACGCCCAGGCATGAAAGAGGAGGGCAGCGCCCAGCTCCCTGGACAGTGCAGGTGCTGAAGCCTCAGCCCTCTGAGGCCAAGTGTCCCCGGGGCAGGTGGGTGGGCCCCGGGCCCCAGGAGCACCACCCCTGCGAGGCACGTGCACGCAGGTGCGGGGACCTGCCGGCCTGCGAGGTCTCCCTGTGTGTTTCCCAGGAAGGTCTCGTCTCTGGGGTGCCAGGGGAACTGTCCCCGCAGTGGCGTCGCTCTGCGTCCCAAGTGGCCTGGGACACCTGCAGGGAGAGCAGCCCCAGGAGCCAAACGCCCACCTCTATTTAAACTGAACGCAGGAGCACCTCACAGGCCGCGCGTGGCCGTGACCTCAGCGCTGGAGCGCGCAGGTCTGCGTGTGTGCCTGTCCCACCCCCTGGCGTCTGTCCGCAGCAGAAAACCAGCTCAGCAGCGCCCTCATCTGCTGGCCGCAGCTCCTCACTTTGGCTGTGGGAATCGCACATGTTTAAAGCTGCTTCTCAGACTGAGAAAACCAGCAATCCCCAGCTCGTTCGGGCCTCAGGTCCCACTGGAGACCCCTCCCAGGCTGCCATGTGGCTGCAGGGGCTCGCTGGGTGGGTCCCTGTCAGGTTTGGTGGCTGTTGTCATGACGATGAAGATGGCGGTTCCCACGGGCCTCCCACTGAGCGCCCTACCCAGGAGGGAAACCGCTCCCCTCTGCAGGTCCTTCCTGCGGCTCGTTGCAGGGCTGGGCCCGGCCCCTCCCCTGCTCCCGTCAGCACTACCATGGAAACCGGGAGATGCTGCAGCAGGGAGCAGGCAGGGCCCTCCCTGCCCAGGCAGCCGAGAAGCATCCTGCCGCCCCCCCCCCCGCCCGCCCCCGACACCGGGCAGGGCCCCACCTGGGCTCCAGGGCCCCTGCACCGCCAGGCCGGGTGTGGCCTTGCTGCTGAGAAGGACCAGACAGGCGTTGTCCCCACCGCTTCCCAGAAGGGAGCACAAGCGCCCAGCTGACCCACCTGTTGGGGGACAGGACCGGACAGGACACAGGCCCCTGGGCTCGAGTGTCAGGGGTCGGAACACACCCAGCCTGGCCTCGGGACTCAGGGCCACCCTCGGGCCAGTGACCAGGCAGCCTTCAGGCCCTTGCTTCCCAGGAGACCCCCACCCCCCACTGCATCTCAAAAGCACCCTCAGCCGCTACTGGAAGCGGCCACTGTCCAGGGGCCCAGAGGCCGGGTTCTCTTCCAGGACCGGCTCCCAGGGTCCTCCGGTCTCCTCCTGGCCACCAGCCGGGCTAAGGGGCCAGCCTGAGAACCCACCCTGTCCACCCTGGCGCCGCCTCGCAGCGCGGGCTGCGGGCTGCGGGCTGCCCGCTCCAGCCCCTCCCGCCCGTCCACCTGCTGCTAGGGGATGGTCCAGTCTCCAAGGCAACCAGTTAGGTCCAGACACAGGCCTTGATTTCTTGTCCCTTTGAGTATTTTTCATTATGCAAACAACCCATTTTCATTTTTAGGAAAAATTAGAAACAAATAAATAAAAGGGAAAACAACCCAAAACAGTGACATCCTCCGTCGTCGCCCCCAGCCCCTCCCCCGCCCGCCAGTCCGCCTGCGGCCCTGCTCGTGTGCGCGTGAGTGGTCACCTGAGGTCTTCGCGGGCCGCCCTGTCACGGACAGCCCCGCGCTCGCCCCCTGAGGAAACCCCCGTCATTTCCCCGGCGGCGCTGCGCAGCCGGGCCCGCCTCTGCTCTGCCGCTCCGACAGACAAAGCCGAGAGGAGCTTGAGGGAACGGACATGCATCACCTGCTAACTTTTCAGCGTGTGTGAGTGTGCATCTGTGTAAACATGCCCGAGGCATAAACACACAGCTTCGAGACTGTTTAAAAGGCCTCAGGTGGGCACCTCGGAGAAGCCAGGCCCCGGGAGCCCCGCTCCTGCGTGGGGACCGCCTGGAGCCGCCGCCCCGCGGTGTCGGAAACGCGACCCAGCCAGGCGTGCTGCTCTGGGCTTCTGGTGCACCTGTGTCTGGCCTCGCCTGACTCTTCCAGGTGTGTCTGAGCGTCAACGGCGCAGCCACAGTGGCGGTGTTTCGTCAGGGTGACGAGGGCAAGGGCGGTGAGGAAAGAAAGGGCCGTGGTCGAGCAGAGAGGGGAAGGGGCCGGAGGGCGCCCATGAGAGCCAGAGGAAGGCCGCCTTTGGGGGGCGAGGGCTGAGGAGGCGTCCTCGGGACACGGGCCGCGTGGAGACGGGGCTGTCACACGCCTGTGAAGGCCCCGCGTCCCTGGAGCGGGCGCCAGTGCAGCCCTCCTGCGGGGCAGCCGGCTGCTGACAGGCCCCGTGGGATGGAAGCCACAGAACCCCCTCTCGGCGTCGGCAGGATGACCAGGCCTGACCACGGGACGCTGGGGACCCGCGGCCAGCTCAGCGGGGCCTCGTCCTGGCACGCATGTGCACAGTGGCCGGAGGCCTGGGCCAGCACGCCCTCCCCAGGGTTCCACAGACTGTGCCCGCACAGCCCCCGGGCCAAACCAGGGAGCGACCCCCCAGATAGGGCCCCCCCACTCCCAGGGAGCGGAGGTTCTCACTGCAGCCGGGCGCCCTTCTCGCTCACACGGACAGGTTGCACTGGGTCCTCGGCTCTGGGGCCCGGCGCCTGTGGGGCAAAAAACCCCCTGCAGGGACCTCACTCCCGTTTCTGTTCCTTCATGGGTGGCTCCAGAGTTCCAACGCACAGACCGCACCCCCATCACCTGGGAGAAACCGAGACCTGGGAAGGACAGCGCCGCCCCCCCCGTGGGGCCCAGATGGACGTCTCCATGGCCCCGCCCCTCACCTGCACTCTCAGCACCTGTGACTCGTTTGCCATCAGTTCCTGTCCATCGGTCCTCACCTTTGTCCAGTCTGCAGCTGATCCAGCCAAGTGCACTGATGTTTTCGCTGCATTTTTTTTTATTTCTGGAACTTCCCTCTGACTCTTTCCACCCTGATACTCTCTGCCTTGCAGCCCGGTGTGGTGGGACAGGCGCTCGTGGGAGGAGCTCTGCTGCGAGGAGGCTCCGCAACACGGGGCGGGACAGCCAGGCAGAGCCCCCCGCTCCACTCCACCGCCCTCTGACGGGCGGCCCCCTGAAGACCGCGCCGACCTCGAGTGCACCTTGCGGGTGCAGGCCGGAGGCCGAGGGGCGGAGAGGCGAGACCCCGGGTCCTCTCGGGCGGCTGCAGCCACCCGGCTGCCTCTACGTGGTTGGCCTCCGGGTTTCTCATTGGAGAGGAAACACACTTCTGGCTCCACTGGGTTTTTTTTCTAAAAGATTTTGTTTACTTGCTTTTAAAAAGACGGGAAGGTAGGTAGAGAAACATCAATGTGTGGTTGCCTCTTACATGTCCCCTACCTGGCCCACAACCCAAGCCTATACCCTGACTGGGAATCGAACCGGCAACCCTCTGCTTCGTAGGCTGGTGCTCAGTCCGCTGAGCCACACCAGCCAGGGCTCCACTGGCTTTTAAGGCACGGTTTTCTGGGCCTTGGGGGGCACCAACCAGCGTGGTGCTGACACCTTGAGGCCGGGCCTCAAGCCTCTGGACTCACATGCACATGCTTACACACGAATGCACACTCGCAACACCTACACACTACACAGGAACACACATGCACACAAACACATACATTTGGAAATGTAAACTGTGAATTCACATGGAAAGTACGAACAGCATTCCGGAAAGTCTGGAAGCGAGGAGGGCGGGGAGCAGGGAGGGGCCACGCTGGAGCGGCAGCAGGGGAGGCAGCAGGGGAGGCAGCAGGGGGGCCCAGTGTGGACGGCGATTCGGCGGAGCCCCAGGCGTGGCCGCCTGTGGCCGTCTGGGCATGCCTCCCGCGGCCCCGGAGCTGGGTAACGTGTTAGTGGCCCACCGTCACGTGCAGGAGGGAGGAGGGAGGAGTCTGCCCCGGCAAAAGCCGCCAAGAAGAACAGCTGAGCAACAGCCCCACCCCCAGGAGACGAGCTGGCCCCTGGGAGAGACCCGGCCACCGCTGGGAATGGCAGCCCGGCCGCGAGCGGACCCACCCACCTGGGAGCGGCCGCTGGGGGAGAGACACGTGGGTGGGTGGGTGGGTGGGGGTGCGCACCCCGCAGGATCCACGGGACCAGCCCCAGGTCTCCCACGGCAGCGGCGTCACACACGGGGTGGGGCGTCGGGAAGGGGGGGCCTGCTGTCCCGTGCGTGGCCCCGAGCGCCCAGCCTGGCTCGCCTCGGTGCGGGTCTGCACGAGGCCGTCGGAGACGGTGTCTTGCCTGACCCAAGCTGGCGTCTCCCGGCCTCCGTCTTTCCACGGGCGGCGAGCTGCGGACCCCCTCAGCGATTCCAAATGGCTGTTTCTTCAAAACACCCGTCGCTTGCTTTCGTTTGGGTTCCGTTCTCTTTCCGTCACTCTCACTCCTGAGCGGCGTTGCCCTCGTGTCAGCGGAGCACTCCCGCTCTCAGGGGGTCCGAGGAGAATGAACAGCACCTCACTGACCCACCCCCCCACTGACTGGCCCGCTAGGTGGCTGCGGGGCCGCAGACGTGCCGCTGTCTTTCTGCATGTGAGGAGCTGTGAGGACCACCATGTGGGCAACGGTGACCCACCTGAGGTCCGGGAAAGCACAGCTCCCCTTTGACTCTGCGGAGAAACCGTCCCCATGGAAGCTGGGCCACGAAGAGTGTGAAAACCCGGACACGGCGGCCACGCCCACAGCCCACCGTCCAGCCCACCGTCCAGCCCACGAGGGAAGCCGCGGAGAAGGGAGGACGGTGCCCGTCCCCACCTTCCTCCCGGGGAAGCGCGGCGTCAGTGTCCCTGAGCTGGAATTTCTTCGCCCAAAAGAAGGAAGAGGCCTTGTGTCCTCTACCATGAAAGAAGAGAAGAAGAAGGGTGAGAGTCTCCCAAGACCCCCGTCGCCCAGGACACAGGCCACCGGCTGTCTTCATTTTCGTGTGCAGCAGTGGATGGAAACACTTCATTTGAGTTTTTGAAAACTTGGTTCTTGAACTGAGCAGACACATTAGGCACCCTTTTCTAACTTCTGAGAAATGCTACAAAAACAGGGTAGAACAGAAAGTTTTTATTTGCAAACACTATTAACCATTTCCTGTTCCAACCTCAGAAGTCGCTGTGAGCCTGCCGGCCAGCGCCAGCGCGGCGACCCGCCCGATGGGGGCAGATAGGGAGACGGGCCACTGACATCACTCTGCCGGCCTCTCAGAGGCAGTTTCAGGATGATCCTGCTGCTTCCTGTGTTTCTCGCGAATGGAAACTGCCTCCGGAGAGTGCGGGCGGGGAGGCGGGGGTCCCTTCTCCCCCACTTTCCGTCTGTGCCGGCTCCTGCCCCCCTCCCGCCCGCTGCTGTGTGCCCCCGTCCCCCAGTCCCTGGAAGCTCTAGAGGGGGGGAGGCCCCCGGGGGGACGTCTCCAGCCCCCGAGGTCCCTGCTGGCAGAAGGCGGGGAGCCACCCCGTGCGGCCTCCCGGCCGGGGTCCTACACTTCCTTCCTTCCCCCTGTCGGTGGGTCCGGCCGGAAGCAGGCGCCAGCCGCAGTCACCGGAGAGCGCGGCTACACCTCAGGGGCAGGAACAGGCACGCCGCGGCGCCCAGGGCCGCAGGGACCACTCCCAGGGCAGAGGCTGGTGGCTGCACGCCCACGTGCCCCACAGCACGGTCCCCCAGGTCACCAAAACCGGGCGGAGAAGGCCAGCAGCTGCTCGGCCGCCTGGCCCTCCACTGTCCCGAAAGGAGCCCTCGGGGACACAGGCTGGTGGACGAAGTCCTTGAGCCGCGTGGCCCATCCCAGCAGGCCACACGCGCGTCATCCGTTTTCGTGGGCCACAGACACAGAAAGCCGCAGGCATGGAGGACAGCCGGCTGGCCGCAGGAGCGCTGAGCAGGGGGAGGGGCCGGGTGGCAGCCGGCACGGCAAGGGACCCCCCTGTGGTGCGGGAGCCTGCGAGGGCTGACCCTGCGCAGCAAACACGCCCCGGGAATCGCGTCCCTAAAACAGGCGCTGAGCTCGTCCTGCGCCCCGCCCCGCCGGCGTCCCGGCTGCTGCGGCGGGGCGGGGCGGCGGGGACAGGCTGTGGAGGACTCTGGACCCAGCGCGCGCGCTCGTGAGCCCGGGGTGGCCGGACACGGGCGCACACTGGCCCGCGAGGACCCCACAGAACTGGGTCCCCGGTTGTGTCTGATGACCCTGCCCCAGACCCACTTGTCAGAAAAAGTTAGAGGTGAAGGCGAGAGACGAGCCGTCCTGGCGGAGTCCTCAGATGCCGCCTTCCAAAACCTGCGGGCGCGGCAGGACACAGGGGGCAGAGGGCCGGCCCGCAGGGAGGGGCCGGTGGAGCCCCCGACCTTCCCACCTCTCTCCAACGGGGGACCCTGCCCTGTCCCTAATGAGGGGCCGCGAGGAGAAAGGACAGCGTGATGGGGACATTGTGGGTGCCGGGGACGGTGTGTGTGGGGCCACAGTGTGTGTGGGGCCACAGTGTGTGTGGGGCCACAGTGTGCGGATAAGCAGTGGGGGGCTCACCTCATGCCTGCAGCACCCAACACGCACTGGGTCCCGTCTCGCCCGGGCCAGCCCCTCCCCAGGCTCTGAGCCTGTGCCCCTGGGGTCCTGCTGACCCTTCAGGGCCCTGTGTCCTGCCACAGTCTCCACGTCCCCCATTTGCTTCTATCCACCCCCCTCCCAACTCAGAACTTCCCAGGGCCCAAGTGTCCCTCTTGGCCACCTATATGGGGATACCAGCCAGCCCAGCACTCCATGAGAGAAGGGTCACGGGGAAGGGGAAGGAGAAGTCAGGGAGGAAGTAAGGGGGGAAGGGTGAGCTGGAGGGAGGAGAACCATGGGAAGGGGGCCAAGCTGCGGGGAGGGAAGACGGTGGACAGGAGAGGCACGGTGTCCCTAAATTCTGGCCCCTCTGTGGAGACACCTCCAAGCTCCTGCAGACAGAGGCGCAGGACACAGGATGGAGGTGCTGGGGAGGGGAGGAGACCCCCGGGGTCTGATGACCTGCCCCCCCTAGAGCGCAGATCTGTCCTCCCCTGCGGCCCCTGAAGCCCCAGCCCTCGGAGGACAGCACGTCCCTCGGGCAGAGCCTCCGGCCGACCAGGACCAGCCGCTGTGTCCTGGGTGGAGCGTGGACTGAGCTGGAGCACCCAGCTCCCTGCGGCTGCACACCGGGCCACAGCGGGGCCACGGGGCCGCCGCCCTGGCTGGCAGCTGGCGGCGACCTCTGGCCCTCCAGCCGCCCACGGGGGAGTGGCCCTTCGTTCTAAGCCGAAGCCTCCGCTCCCTCTGCCTGCAGACGCCGTCTTTGATGTTGTTTCCACCGTTTCTGCTCTTTAATGCTTTCCCTCCACAGCTCTGCGCGGGGCTGAGGCGGCAGCTGTCAGGCGGTTTCTGGGTTTCTGTCTCAGTTATTTTAAGTTGGTGAGACCTACGCACTGCCTTGTAACCGAAAGCAGGTCCGGCTGCCTGCCGCTGTGAAAGCCAGTGCCTGAGAGGCAGGTGCTGATGCGACTAAAGGAAACCTGCTTGTCTGCAAGTGCTGGCCGCCTGGGAGGTGGGCGCTCGCGTCTCAGAGCCCATCGCCCCCTCTCAGTGGAGGCAGGGGCTTTGGTGCGGAGGGAGAGGGGGCACAACAAAGAGATCGTGGGGGGGGGCGGCTGCAAAGTTCTCCACCTGCCCATGAGCACGGCCCATCTCAGTGAGGCAAGCGAAGGTTCTATGTGCGACCCACCCGGGCTCCCCGCCACCCGGCTCCACGGGTGAAGGTCAGCCAATGTCGAGGAGCTGGGACGCCTGGAGGTCGGGGTCTGTGTTCTTGGAGTCGGTCCCCAGGGTTCTTCACAGACACGCTGCGCATCCACAGGCCCCACAGCAGTGGGAGTCCGCAGTCACGGAGACGGTGCCACAGGAGCGCGGGGCAGGGCGCAGTTCCCACGGCCACAGGTCCCGACTGCCGGCTCTTCACCCCGTGTCTCTGGAAGTCAGAGAGTTGTCGCCAAGACATTTCAGAAAACTAGAAAGTTTAGGATCCAGTTTAGTTCACAGGGAAAAATAAAGTTTTATAGACAGCTCACTGAAACAGAGTTTATGTTTCAATAGAGTGTAAAATATTCTATTGAAACATAATTTTCATCCTAAAATTGCCCTCATTTTCTTTCTTTTTTAAAGATTTTATTTATTTTTAGACAGAGGGGAAGGGAGGGAGAAAGAGGCAGAGAAACATCAACGTGTGGTTGCCTCTCATGTGCCCCCCACTGGGGACCTGGCCCGCAACCCAGGCACGTGCCCGGACTGGGAATCGAACCCATGACCCTTGGGTTCGCAGGCTGGCTCTCAACCCGCTGAGCCACGCCAGGCAGGCCTGCCCTCATTTTCATCACAGCCACATCAAGACCGATTCGTCAACTGTGTCGAGTCCAGTTTCGGCTTGGCCTGGTTTTTCCCACGAACACAACAGGAGCAGCAACTGGTCGCGTGGGCTCTCTCACATCTGCTCTGCTGGGTGTCCCCAGGAACGCTCCGATTCCACTCTAACCTCATTGGCCCCACGGGGCAGGGACGCCAAGCCACCCTGCAATACCAGGAGGTTTGGGTCAACTCCTCGGGCTCTCCAAGTCCACCCAATGTCTTGAGGTTCTTCTCGCCATCTCCCAGGAAAGCAACCTTGGCCCCTCACTGGGAAAGACCACCGGGAGCCATGTGAGTGAGCTCCCAGTGCCAGGCGGTTTCTCCACGGGGCCTTTACAGACTCCAGGGTCAAACTGCACTCCCTGAAGTGGCCTGGCGACATTCAGAGCCTGGGCGTGTCCTCCTGGGCGTGTCCTCCTCGGACAGGCCATTCCAGTTAGCCTCGGCTAACTGGAAGAAATCAAATTCTCATTGAATTTATACAAAGAAACATGCCATGAAAATAATCATACTCATGAAGACTTTCCAGATTCTGGAGGGATCACGTAGGGAGAAAAATATAAATGCTTCAATATCGCCAAAATCTACCAAATCTCTCCAAGAAAACAAACAAGTGTTGCTTTAAAAATCAACAATGTTTTGAACAAAGTTAAAAGAACAATGGCTACCCTTACTCCATTCGGTCCACAGTCAGTTACTGCTGATCCTGGTTATCCACCGCTGTCTCTCTGAACTCCCTCCTTTTCCAGAGCTCTAAAAATCCCCATCTATTTGAAAGGTAAGATCTGAAAAGTTATTCCGAGAAACATATTTTAGAATAAGTCAGAGTCCTTTCCATAGCTCTTTTTGAAGATGTAGCATTTTTGCAAATGCGTCAGAGTGAAACAATGACAGACTCTAAGTGACAAAGACGTACGTAAAACAACACAGTTCCAGATCAGATTACCATGCCATTGACAAAAGAATTTGGGGGGGGGGGGTTGCAACATTTTAAGATAACACTCATAATCACAAATAAAAGTATATCAGACAAAAAATCCATTAATTTGTCCCCTACTGTCTAACTGTTCCTGTGGTTTCTGTTGGGAAATAATACTTGGTTTTGGGAAATCAAAGGGAGCTCTGGGCTCTTTCATTCGTCATTAAAGTGATCATTGCTTTACCATTTGCCTGCGTGCCTTTCTCTCTCTCTCTTATTCCTTCTCCCTCCATTTCCATTTCCCTGACTGAGGTCCCCCTCCAGCGTCTTTTCTCCCCGGATGTCCCTTGTTTGCGATTCATTTCCCACCCTCTTTCACTCCCTCAGCTGCTGGTCTGTCTGCCCCTCCCCCCCCCCACAGTCTCCCTTCGCTCGCACGGACCCCGCGCGACTTTTCTAACCCCCTCAGCCCGCCCTTTCAACGCATCTACAAGTAAGCAAGCTTGGAATAACCCACTTTCAATTTCATTTTCTTCAAAATATATTTCCATAATTTATACCTTGTATTACCGAAACCACATATTCTTTCCCAACTTAATTAGAATGTTCAATTTCTAGTGACAGCTAAAATTAAGTAATTAGCATTCCTTAAATTGGTAAATTTGTGAATATATTTTATAACTTTCAGAAACAGGTTTTTTTCACACTGACAAATACACTTAAAAGTTTTTCTTAATGAAGCCCACGTTCCTTTAGTGTGCTCAGAACTAAGGTGTCTCATCATCTAGCGCCCTTAACAACCGTAAGGGGGCTGGAGAGGGGGGCAGCCGTCAGGCTTGGCAGCGCTGGAGCCTTGGAAGTTTAAAGAGCCCGTTTTCCCCCATTTCCTTTTCTGAGTTTCACTGTCTGCGAGGGGAGTGAGACCTTTCCCCTCTGAACATCCACGTCAACCACGAGTAGCATCCTTAGGGTGTGGCAGTATGCAAGCTTCAACACTGGAGATTTTATTCCGCGTACTAGACCTTTGGCAAAACCATCCCAGACTGAGACCAAGCCATTCTCTTCCAAAGAGAAACAAGAACAATATCTGAGGCGACGGCAAAGCTTAAACAGACGACTACTCTCACACTAAATCCTCAGATCAAACCAAGGCTTCAAAAGACAAGAAAGCAAACAAAACACTGTAACCGAAGTTTCAGTTCAGACGGCGGCGAGAACCGGAGGAGAGCTCTGGGACAGAAACAGACCCCTCCCCTCCCCGCGGAGCGGCAGAGCAGCAAACCCAACCGGCAAGGACAGAGCCGTGGGCAGCTGCAACAGCAAACGGCGCCTAAACCAAAACCAAAACCAAACGGGCACTCCCACCAAACCCTACACTGAGGAACCGGGATTTCTCTCTCGGCACTCAGCCGTGCCGATGCCTGGAGGGCACCTGTTGATTCCTACAGAACCCCAAATGGCACATTTTCCCAAAGGCGGGGGCAGGGGCTCCCGGCCGGCCGTCCACACCGGGACTCACCCAGTCTGGGCCCGTCAGCCCAGCCGAACCTCTTTCTGCTCACCAGAGGAGCGTGGAACGGCAGTGAGGCCGAGAGAGGGAGGGAGGGTGGGGCGAGTCCCGGAGGCAACGACATCTCAGCGGCCGTGGGGAAACCCCTGCCGTCCCCGCCACGGGACCCTCCACTCAGGGCCTCCGGGACTTACCAGGGTCCACACAGTCCCATCTGGGCAGCCGAAAACTGTCACCAAGAGCAGGCACGAGAGCCAGTGCCTGAGAGGCAGGTGCTGATGCGACTAAAGGAAACCTGCTTGTCTGCAAGTGCTGGCCGCCTGGGAGGTGGGGGCTCGCGTCTCAGAGCCCATCGCCCCCCTCAGTGGAGGCAGGGGCTTTGGTGTGGAGGGAGAGGGGGCACAACAAAGAGATCGTGGGGGGGGGCGGCTGCAAAGTTCTCCACCTGCCCATGAGCACGGCCCATCCCAGTGAGGCAAGCGAAGGTTCTGTGTGCGACCCACCCGGGCTCCCCGCCACCCGGCTCCACGGGTGAAGGTCAGCCAATGTCGAGGAGCTGGGACGCCTGGAGGTCGGGGTCTGTGTTCTTGGAGTCGGTCCCCAGGGTTCTTCACAGACACGCTGCGCATCCACAGGCCCCACAGCAGTGGGAGTCCGCAGTCACGGAGACGGTGCCACAGGAGCGGCGGGGCGGGGCGCAGTTCCCACCATTAAAATTTTCCATTGTTACAGCATCACTAATAGCAGCAGGGTTTTTCCCCCGTTTTCCATTCATTATCACGAAATGCTCAGAGCAAAATGCAGTGACATGGCCCAGCTCCCTCACAAAGGCCTGGCGGGGCGGCCAGGACCACCCCACCCCCAACCTGAGCAAGCACTGGGGGGCCGTGAGAGGGCTGTGCCCAGGTCAGGCCGGGAGGTCAGGCCCTGCAGACCAAGCGGCCAGCAGGCTGCGGCAGTGGGAAGAGCTGGAAACGGGCTGCCCCAGCCCGGCCTGGGGTCTGCTGGAAGCCTGCGGCTGAGAGAAGCCGGCTAGGCCCTGGCGGCCCTTCCGCAGGGTGCCCGCCGCGAGGCCCGCAGAGGGAACCGCCGCGGAAGCACAAGGGCGGGAACAGGGATGAGGGTCTCAGGTGGGGCTGGGGAAACGCCCGACCCCGATGCAGGCCACGGGTCAGGCAGACCCTCTGCTGCCCCTCCACAGCGGGCCTGGCAGCCGGGGGAGGAGCCGGAGGGCCAGGCGAGCCCGTGGCCAGACCAGCCCCCACTGCCCACCCCCGGGGGCTGGCCGTGAGACGGGGAGAGTCCACCCTCGGGCCCCCTGCCGCTGCCCCACTGACCGGGGGGAGACGAGGGAGGAACCCTCGTGGGCGCCCCGTTCAGACGCTGGAGGTCTGCGAGGGCTGTGCGCCCCACCAGGCCGCCTCGTCCGCCTCGTCCTCCCGTCCCAGACGGACCCTCTCTGTGAGGAGAGGGAAGGGCGGGCGGGCGAGGGGCGAGGGATTCAGGGAGCAGGCAGCTCGAGAAAGGGCAGCCGTCCAGCAATTTTCCTCGCACCCTTCCATCCGCTGGCCAGCAGGTCTTTATCTGTGTCTGGGGCGTCAGGGTGACCAGGGCGTCCGGGGTGTCCGGGGCGGGAGGTCCCTAGGGCCCTGGAACACACTGGCTCAGACACCATCTTGGTCGGAAGTCTCTGCCCCTCCCGGGGCCCGAAGGCCGGATTGCTCTCGGGTCTCCTGGCCTCAGGGTGGGCCATGCCGCCGGTCCCGGGAGCGGCAGCTCTCTGCCTGTGTTAGTCGCCCAGCGGGGTGGGGGCCTCCTCGGGGGTCCGGCCGGGCGCTTGCCTGGGCCCCCAGCAGCAGCAGAGCTGGTGGGTCCAAACACCACGGCCATCGGGGCTGCGCAGAGGAGGCCGAGTGGTCCATGGGCATGGGGTCAAGTCCACCCTTCACTGCTGCCGGGGGGTCCTGGGCCGGGGGGCCTGCCTTCCCGTGGACCGGAGGATGGCTGGGGGGGGAGGAAAGAGCCACCCCTCCCTCCCATGGAAAGGGAAAGAGGCAGCCCCCAGATAAAGAGACAAACTTTTCCCTGGGATGGGGAGACCCCCGTGGTGGGAGGAGCGTGCGGGCAGGCCCTCCCCCGCCCGCCTGCCGCCCCATTTCTGTTTCTCCCTCCCTCTCCCCTCCATACCCTCCCCCCCCCCGCCCCCTCCCCGTCAGTCACTCTCCCCGCCGCTCTCCCCACCCACTCCACTCCCCGCCCAGGTGGAGGAGGAGGGAGACGGAGCGGGGCCTCGGGCAGTTTCCTCTCCGCCGCACTCCTGCCGCCTCAGAGGAGAAGAGGAGCTCGCGCCGCTGCTGCCGGCGCTCGGGGCATGGGGGCCCCGTGGACGCCCTGGCCGCTCCTCTGGTCAGTGCTGCAGCTGAGCTGGCAGTCAGGATGGCTTCTAGGTAGGTGGCCAGGACTGCGTGGCGAGGGTCAGGGCGGGGACAGCCTCAGGCCCTCGGTCCTGGCCGGGGCAGGGGCTGCGGCCGGGCTCCTGGCAGGCGCCGTGCGGCTGTGAGCCGGGAGGCTGTTCCCTGGGCTGCCCCAGTGGTGAGGCTCCGGAGCAGGCAGCAGTGCCCCAACGCCTCCTCTGTGTCCAGCGGGCAGCAAGCCGGGCCCTTCTCTGTAGGGTGACAGGGCTGGGCTGGCCAGAGCCCCAAACCTGGGCCCCGCTGCCCCAACTTGTGTTTTCCTGGGGTGGACTAGCCTCATGGGGGGCTGACTGGCACCTGAGGTGACGGGCGGTTTGGCCCCAAGACTTACTCCAGTCACCTCAAAAGCCACGGTGTGAACAAAGACCGCCCCCCAGCCCCCTCGGGCACCCGGGTGGGCCTCAGCTCCCTGGAGGAGATGCCCAGGCACGGACCCTGGGCACGGCTCACAGGACCCACGGCGGGTCCTGGCAAAGGGACCTGGCCCCGGGCCCACTGTGTGAGCCGTCGGGGAGACCTCAGGGCCAGCAGAGCTCAAGGCTGGGGTCGGCGGTCCCAGGGCTGTGACCCAAAGGAGCCTGGTGGGGAGCCTTGGGGGGGCCCAGATGTAGGAGAAGAGGGGGCGTGTGTCACCTGGGAGGAGGACCCCAGGTGACACACGTCTGGGGTAGCTGTGACCTGCCCCCCCAGCGTGGCCCAGTCCCTGCAGGACCCCCCCGAGCAGGGACAGAGGCGGAGATGCTTCCCCAGTCAGTCCCTCCAGTTTCAAGACACATTAGCCTGCCTGTGTCTTGGACAAGATCTGGAAACTCAGCGTGCCTCAGTTTCCCCCCGGTGGCCCGGGCTTCAGGGGCGGCCCCACTCAGCTCAGAGCAGGTGCTGCGGCGTCTGGGGCCCGTGGGACCCTCCTCTGGCTCTCGCCCCGGGCTCGGCTGTGGGCCTCGGGGACTTTCTACTCAATGACACCCTCTTTCCTTGCTAATTAATTCACTCCATCTACTGCTTTAGCCGTTCCCATGGAAACCCCCTCCTGCACACACGTTTTTCCTGCCTTCTATGGAACAGCCCCACCCAGGGGTGGGCCGCCCCTGCCCCCTGCCCCCTGCCAGCTAGGGGAGTGGACGGGCGTCAGGGGCCGTGCTGCTGAGCGCCGGCCGAGGTCGCCCGCCCTGCCGGGTCCCGGGGTCAGAGCGGGTCACTGACGGAACCTGTCCGGCACAGCCTGTGGCACGCTTCTTAAGTCAGATCGTGTTATTTATTTTTCATCTTACGATTTTGAAAAAAAACAAAACAAAACAAAGCACATAGAGTAGCGACAAAAACAGCAGTGAATGCCCTTCACCCAGAGTGGCTGGCGGACACCACTGGCCCGTGGCCCGCGTGTCCCAGGCGGCGGCGAGGAACACTGCAGACCGGCGGCTCCGCCGCAGGAGGTCACGTCCCCCGGCTGGGCAGCGGGTGCTGGGGTCCGGGTGCCGGCCACACAGCTGCCTCAGGGGCCCGAGGGAGGGTCAGCCCCGGCCTCTCCGGCTCCCGGTGGTGCCGTCCGTCCGCCTCCGGCCTGGGCCGGAGACCCTCGGCCGGTCTCTGCCTCTGTCTTCGCGTGGTCTGTCCTGCGTGTGTCTGTCCGGAAGCCCCCCTTCTTCTACGGACACAGCCCTGTTTGCAGGGCCACTCTCCGGGCCGCAGCGTGAACCATCAAACAGCTGCAACCACCTGTCCCCAGATGGGCCTCACCCAAGTGCTGGGTCCGCACTCAGCGTGCGAGCCCGGCGCACGGCCCACCCTGGCACGCCACTGCACGCGGGCCGGGCCGCGGGGCTGGCTGCCCTGTGGGTGCCGCAGCCACGCCCTCACCCCAGGACGGCAGCTCCCCCCGGCCTGAGCGCAGATGCCCCCCAGCCCAGCAGGGCCCGCGGGTGCGGGAGCCACAGTCCTCGGCTTCCTCGGACCAGGGCAGGCACCGCCTCCCTGCCTTGGCGGACCCTGGGGTCCCTTCTTTTAGAAACCCAAGTCTCAACCTTACCTTGCGTGTGGAACACCTCGGGACTGGGGGTAGTTTGGAGGAGCCGCACGGCGTTAGTTCCCGGCGCACAATGTAAGGACTCGATGTTTGTCCACGGCGTGAAGCCACGGCCCTGGGTAACAAACGCAGTTTCGGGTTTACTTTCTCGTCACGAGAGCCGTCAGGACTCACTCTCCTGGCTACTTGCAGATGTGCAGTGGGTGTGCCCCCGGCCCCGCGAGGGTCGGTCGGCCCCGGACCCCTGGCGCTCTGCTGCAGTCGAGTTACTAAAGGGATTTCCCTTTGTGGAGACATGAGTTAGGAGACAATTTTGAACTACCTGTGTGTACCAAGCCTGAACAAAAAATATCACATACTGCCAACTCCGATTCAGGTGTCTAACTGTCGGAGCTGGGACGCACCCTGTGGCCTCGGGTTGGAATGGGATTGGGACTTGAACTCGTGACTTCGAGCCAACCCTCCCAGCAGCCACACCTGCCGGGGCACTGTGGCTGCCCGGGCCACTTTGGGTCACAGTGCTCTTCCTGTCCAGCCACGCCCGACTGCCGGGAAATCTTTAAAGTCCTCTCCTGCGTCCTTTCCTTTTCTCGCAGCCGCCGCCTGGAGCGCTCTCACTGAGTCACGCCCGGTACCAGGTCATAGTTTCCTAACTAGTCTCAAGGTTTCCAGAGGCACAGAGGCGTCAGAGGCTGCACACGTGGCCGAGAAAGGGAGTCCCGGCAAGCGCTCGGCCTTGCAGTGTGGGCAGCCTGGACGCGGGCCGCACACGGGACTCCCACCCGTGTCACGGCTCCTCCGGCGTGTAAGGAGAGGTCTGAGGCCCACATGTGGATGTGACATCTCCTATGCATTATGTGTTAGTGAATTCGAGGCTGCGTGGTTTTAAGTTCTATGAGAAGTGGAAGGAAAAGAACTGGATGTGCAGGCCAGGGGCGCCCACCTCAACCGTCTGTGAGCTCTGGCCCAAAGCTTCTGAGAAGAGACGACATTTCACTAAGTAACGACACCTCCCCTTGGCGTCCGGGGACCGGGAGCTGAAGTGCCAGACGCCCGGGGCCCTCGAATCACAGGACCACGCGGCGCTGGCGCGGAGCACCAGCCGTGCGCCCACCACCACCTGCTCCACGTGGGTCCAGCACGTGCTCAGCACCTGGCGAGTTTAAGTTTTGCGTTTTGGAATTTTCTGGGATTTTTGATTCTTTCGCGTACTTTGACCAGAGATGGGTCAAGTCCATGGACGCAGAGAGCTCAGAGTGACGGGGCGTAGCTGCCCTGCTGCCGGGACATCGCCAGGACTTACTCATCCCCGACCCGGCAGCCCCTGCCTTTGGGCCCCTCCCCCATGCGCCCCCACCGGTGGCCACGGGAACAAGTGGTGCCCTCTGCATCCACGGGCTCGCTCTCTGTTTTGTCCTGTTGTCGTTGCTTCAGACTCCACACCTAAGCGAGGCTATACGGTATTTCCTTTTCTCTGTCTGACTGATTCCACTCAGCGTAATGCCCTCCAGGTCTGTCCAGGCTGGCGAAAACAGCGAGATGTTGTTGGTTTTTGCTGCTGAGTGACGTTCCCTTGCGTACGTGCTCACTGCTCCAGCCACTCGCCTGCTGACGGGCACTCAGGCTGCTTCCACGTCCCGGCTGCTGCAGAGGAGGCGGCAGGGAACGTGGGCACGCACTTGTCTTTTCCGTTAGCGTTTTTCCTCCAGATGCACACCCAGAGGTGGAGCTGCTGGAGCCCACGGCAGTGCCACTTCCAGTGTCAGGAGGAAGCCTCGCCCTGCTCCCGCGGCGGCTGCGGCAGGCGGCACTCCCACCCACAGCGCACGAGGGTCCCTCTCCCACGTCCTCGCCAGCACTTTTGCTTGTCGATTTCCTGACGGTGGCCACTCCGGCAGGTGTGAGGTGTATCTCATGTGGTTTTAATTTGCATCTCTCTGATGACAGGCGACATTGAGCATCTTTTCCTGCGTCTGTGGGCCCTCTGTACGTCCTCCTTGGAAAAATGCCTACTCAGGGGCTTTGCCCCTTTTGTAATCAGGTTGCTTTGTTTTCCTTTGGAGTTATACGGGTTCTTTATAAGCTTCATACAGTAACCCCTTATCGGATGATGTGACTTAACAAGCACTTTCTCCCATTCCCTGGGCCCTTTTCGTTCTGCTGACAGTGTCTTTGCTGCGCGGAAGCTCTGTAGTTTGCTGCGGTCCCACTTGCCTACCTTTGCTCTGTGGCCAGCCCTGGCCTTCCGGGAGGGCCCCAGCCGTGTGCAGGCTGTGTCTGATGTTTGGTTGTGGAAGGTCACAGACGTGGGGGTCCTTCTTGGGGCCCCACCGTGGGGTCATTCTCTCTGGGCTCCGTTTCCCCTTGTGATGAGTAGGAGACTGGGGCGGCGGGGGGGGCAGGTGCACAGGGAGAGACCCACCTCCTCCAGTCCTGGCTCCATGAGAGAGGTCACCAAGAGCCAACAGACAAGCGACTCAGCCGGTCGCAAATGCAGGCTGGAGTGGGGTGGATGAGCTCCCACACTGGAGAGAGCAGGGTCCCCCCTCCGCGTGGTGGGGGGGAGGGAGGGGGGGGCTGTCAGCGGGGCCCACCCTGGGGCTCCGTTGAAGGGGCCTATGCAGGAAGGGGGAGCGTCGGGCACTGTGTGGCCCCCTGGGGAGCTTCTTGGGCAGCCCCGGCCACGGGAGGGGCGCCGCTCGGGGGGGACCCCGGCGGGCGGGACGCGGGTGGAGGCGTGGACCTGGGGAAGAGGCGGGGGGCGACCTGCGGCGGTGCCGTCCAGAACAGGCCTTCCCGGGGCGTTTGCGAGGAGGGCGCCGGTGGGCACCCTGTGGGCGGGGGGGCCCGAGGGACCGCTGCCCCACGCTCTGTTGCTGCGCTGTCACCGCACGACGGTGCCGAGCCTTCGTCTGCCTCAGACTGCCACTCGCACGACCCTTCCTCCGTCAGGGCTCAGGTGCTTCCAGAGTGAGTGTGTGGGGACGCCGGGGTTAGTGCCGCCGAGGGGGCGCCCAGCATTCTGGACGTCTGGGCACACGGTCGTGGAGGAGAGGGGGGCCGGCTGTGCCCAGCCCTGCCTGTGTCACCCCCAGGGGAGCCCACCTGTCGCGGGTGCCCCCTCTGGGCCCCCCGGCCTCCAGGACACCGTAGCCCCTCCCAGCACCGCCCCAAGGGGACGCGCCCTCTGCACGTGCCCGGGGCCATGCGTGAGGACTCTTGGCTGTGGCTCAGGTCCAGCTGGCACTGGACGGGGTCCATGGGACGCACCTGCAGCCGCAGGACCGGCCACGTGCCAGCCCTGACTGTGTGCCAGTGGCCAGAAGAGGGGCCGGGGGAGGGGACGCCGCAGGAGGTGCAGGCTGGCTGGGCCCTGGCCTCTCCAAGCCAGTGTCCTCAGTGTGGACAGCCACAGAAATGCGAGGGCACCAGGAACACGGCGGACCCGTCAGGTGTCGCCGCCCCAAGGCCCACCTGCCCTCTCCAAATGTCTGTAGTTCTGTCCGGTGTGAGGCCCTCCGTGGGGAGGGGCGGGGGGACCCTGGTCACGCGTGTCCGATGTGGCTCCGACCGGACGGGCACTGGGTCTCAACCCCGCGCTGCTCTCCTCGGGGCCACCGCAGGCCCGCCGGGCAGCCGCGCACAGGCCGGGGCAGCCGGCCCGGGGTGCCGTCCAGTGTGGGGGCCACGCCCAGCCGACACTCCGCAGCAGGGCAAGCACACGTGTGAACACGCGTGCGCACGTTTGTGCGGGAGGGAGAGTGTGACAGAGCATGTGCGAGCATTCCCGGGTCAGAGAGCCCGTGTGGGCGTCCCCAGGCCCCCTGCACACCCTTGTCTGGGTCCACCTCAGGGGTCATGGCCCAGACGGCCTCTGAACTCCAGTCCCCACAGCCTCAGCAGCAGACGTGCCGAGGCAAGCGGCGCCCACGTGGGGGTCCCAGCTCTGAGCTTGTCCTGAAATGCAGGCAAAGGCTGGCTTCTGGCCCACCGTGGCTGGGCTCTCCGTGGGAGCCCCCACTGTCCCAGCCCAGTGCCCGGTTCCCTGCCTCGTCCACCAGCAGAGTGCAGACAGGCCAGGGACCTGGGGTGCAGAACTGGGGGCCTGCAGTCACTGAGCGGGGTGAAGGCCCGACAACCACCTCTCGGGGGCCTAGTGTCAGAGCCAGAGGCAGCCCGGCTCTGGGTCCCGGGCAATCAATCGACAAACCAGATCCCACTGCAGTGTCGCCCGGTGGTGGGACTGAGCACCCCGTCCCCAGGGGTGTGCAAGGAGAAGCCGCAAGGCTCCGTGGCAGAGGCTCTGCACAGGGGACTCCCGTGTGGGCTGGGCTTTCCAGAACCTTCCTGCCCGACGGGATGTGGGGAAGCGGGAGGGGGTCTCGGTGGGCTGCTGCGTGCCCCCTCCTCAAGGCCCTCTGGCTCTCTCCCCATGCCCCAGAAACCCCCGACAGGCCCTGGAACCCCCTCACCTTCAGCCCGCCCCAGCTCACCGTGGCCGAAGGGGAGACCGCCACCTTCACCTGCAGCTTCTCCAACACATCTAAGCACTTTGTGCTCAACTGGTACCGGGTGAGCCCCAGCAACCAGACGGTCAAGCTGGCCGCCTTCCCCAAGGACAGCAGCCAGGTCCAGCAGGACCCGCGCTTCCAAGTGACGTGGCTGCCCAATGGGCGGGACTTCGAAATGAGTGTCCTCGCCGCACAGCGCAATGACAGCGGCACCTACTTCTGTGGCGTCATCTACCTGCCCCCCGAGATGCAGATCTACGAGAGCCCCCACGCAGAGCTCACGGTGACAGGTGCCGGGGCCAGGCTGAGGGCTGGGCGGGGCGGGACCCGGGAGGCCTGCGAGGCCCAGTGGCAGGGACTCTCCAAGTCCCACCCCCGGACTCCGTCCCACACCCAGGACCACGGTGACTGATGGCTGAGGGCCTCTGTGCTTAGAAGCACCCCAGACCCGCTTCTCCTGCGGGAGGGGTGGGGGCAGGGCCTCTCAGGGTCTTGCAGGCCTGGGTGAGGCTGGTCCACGCAGTGTAGGGCTGTGTCTCCTGAGGACTTGAGGAGGGCAGGGCAGGACCCTAGGCCCTGCTTTGTGTCCCCACCCCTGAGCCTCTGCTCTCTGTGTCTCCAGAGCGAACCCTGGAACCACCCACGGAGACCCCCAGCCCCCCAGCCAGGCCCGCAGGCCAGCTACAGGGCCTGGTCATCGGGGTCACCAGCGTCCTGGTGGGCATCCTGCTGCTGCTGCTGCTGACCTGGGTCCTGACCACCACCTTCCCCAGGGCCACTCGAGGTAACGCCCCAGCCCGGCGGAGCCCGGGGCACTGCCCGAGGCCGCGCCCACCAACCCCGCCTCACAGCCCTCCACTGCAAGCACCCCAGGGAGCAGGCGGGCTGGTCCCGTCAGGGCCTGGGGTCCCCTCAGAGACCCCAGCCATGGTCCCTCCCCCCAGCCTGCGCTCAGGAGGAGTCTTCAGGGAAGGCCACTCTCACAGTCACACAAGCAGGCAGAGTCCCCTGGGCTGAGCCACCCCCAAACCTCAGCTGCAGAACACGGGGATGGTGCTTCTAACAGCCGCTGGGCCTGGCGGTTACAGCCACAGCCACCTCTGACCACCAGGAGGAAGGCTGTGGGTGCGCGGCCCTCCCACATACCTTGACAGTGTGGTCCCAGGCAGCTGGTCCCCCCTGAGCCACTCTGACGGTGGGGGGACACCCCTGGGGCTGAAGAAAGGGACACCGCCTACAGGGGCCCAGTCAGGGCGAGGTCAGCCCCGCCACAGAGGCGCCGGTCAAGCGCTCCTGGACAAGCATCTAGGGGTCACGTAGGCAGCAGGAGGCCCCACAGTGACCTGGACAAAGGAAGCCACAGGCCTCAGCACTCTCCCCCTGAGCGGCTGGGGGCAGCCCCCACGCGAACCGGCCAGGCCAGGCCCGATGGGGTTCACTTCTCCGGGGATCACACTTTCCTCCTGCAGAGATTTTGAGATGCTTTGCATGCCCCGGTGCCGGTCGAGACGGAGTCGCACGTGGTACTCCTGTGCGGCACCCGTCCCGGAGACGCTGCCCCAGCCTCGCTGATTCCGTGTCTGCTGTGTGCTCTGTGGCGCCAGCCAGGGACCTGGGGGGGGGGTCGGTCCCCGACCGCGGGCACCAGGCTGGGCAGGCTCGCAGCCAGGGACACCAGTGGGAGCACCGGGCCTGGGAGCCGGCAGCGCTCCGCGGCTACGGACCCAGACGGCCCCGCTGCGGAGAGGACCCTGGCAGGGGAGCAGGCGCTCAGGGGGTCCCACGGACAGTGGGGGCAAGCAGGGCCCTTCCCATGGCCAGAGGCCTCCCAGCCCCCTGCGCGACTCCCCGATGAGACCCCCGCCGGGCCTCCCCCGGCAGGGCCTCAGGGGCTCCCCCGTGTTTCTCTGCAGGGCCCTGCGCCTGCTGCCGTGAGGACCCGCCTCTGGTGAGTTTCCCTCCTCTGCTGGCCGCTGGCCGTGGCGCCGGGGACACTGCAGGGAAGGGTGAGGGGACAGGAAGCTCTGCCCCACGGTGCGCAGCCTCGGGAGTGGCCACACCCGTCCGCAACCATGTGCTTTCTTTGCGCGCGGAGGCCAGGTCCCGGGACCAGCCGTGGGGCTCGGGCCCTGCCCCGGAGTGTGCGTCCGTGTGCGCGCCGGCCGCTCGGGCAGTGCTGACCCTTCCTCCCTCTCTCCTAAGAAGGAAGGCGCCTCCCCGGGGCCCGTGTTCTCCGTGGACTACGAGGAGCTGGACTTCCAGTGGCAGGAGAAGACCCCGGAAACCTTTGCCCCTTCTGTCCCCCAAGAGACGGAGTACGCCATCATTGTCTTCCCTGGCCAACCGGGCTCCCCGGCCCGCAGGGCCTCAGCCGACAGCCCGCAGGGGCCCTGGCCTCCGAGACTTGAGGACGGACGCTGCTCCTGGCCCCTCTGATAGCCCCCGCCAGCCCCTGGCCTTCAGACCCAGTGACAGCGAGTGGAGTGGCCCCCAGCCCGGAGGAGCACACAGCCGTGGGGGCCTCCCGTGGACACGGGGCCATGCACCGAGCCAGCCCTGCCCGGCTCTGCTCTTGGTCCCCAGGGACCTGGACAAGGACAGGAGCCGCACCAGGGCTCCCGGCGCAGACCCCACTGAGCTGGCCCGGCCACGGTCCTGACTGCTGCTCTGCATCTCCTGCGCACGGGGACCTCGGGAGTCGCCGCGACCCTGCTGCTCCTCGGGGAGCCTGGTGCCTGGGCACGGGGTGCCGCCGGGTGCTGGTTGGAGACTCGGTCTGGGGTGGCAGGTGAGGAGCCCCCACGGCAAGGAGCCCAGCACACAGCTCAAGGGGCCCACAGGGCCATGCGCGAGCCTGTCGCCTCCCAGGCCTGGGCGAGAGAGCTCCTGGCCACGGTGCTCGGGCAGCGCCCTGGAGTGGCCTCCTCCCTGGCGCCCCTTCACGGTGCTATTTAAAGACACCTTGGAGGCTCCTGCCCAAGGGGCTGGGTGGGCGCCCCCCAGCCAGCCTGCTGCGCTCTGCCCGCCGCACACACAGCACGGGCTGCCGGTGTGGGGCTCAGAGGCTCGCACTTGAGAGGCCCTTTCCCTTCTATTATATTATAATTAAATGACGGTGGGAGCTCAAAGAAAGCCCCGGCTCTGTCCCCATCTCAAGGGCACGGGGAAAGGGGAGGGGCCCTGCTGCTGCCGGGCAGGGAGAGGGCTCTGGCCCCCTCGGCCGCCATTCCGGAAACACACAGGCCCCCTGAGGCCCCTCATCTCTGCTCCCCTCAGACTCACACCCTCAGCCTCTGATGTCGGGGGACTTTGGGCACCACTCCCCAGAGCCCTTTCCTGGACCCCCACCACTCAGTCCCATGGCCCCCAGGCCCCAGACCGCCTCTGCCTGGTGCAGGGGCCTGAACCACTGTACCTACACCCGCCCTGCTACAGCCCCTGGGGGTCCCCCACACCTTGGGGTCCCTCCCGGCCAGGTCCTCTGCCCCGGGCTGGGGCCAGACCAGGCGGTGGGTGGGCTGCTCCAGGCCACCAGCAAGCAGGTCCAGGGCGCAGCAGTAAAGAGAACACCTGGTCCGTCTTCCAGAGCTGAGAGGCCAGACCACATGGGGTCCCTGCCCGCAAGGAGAGATGCCCCCAACCTGCCCCCTCCTGGGGAGCCCTGTCTGGGGCCCCCCAGCTCCCCAGCACTCTGAGCTCACAGCCCGTGCCTGCAGCCGGGGTCCTGTCCTGGCCGGTGGGTGGAGGGGGGTGCGCAGGGGGAGGGAAGCCGCCTGTCCAGGAAGAGGCAAGGAGCCGGACAAGGCTGGAGTCACAGGGAGCCTCTCCTGGGCAGTCTGCAGAGACAGGGGAGCCCGCAGAACCCAGCAGGCTCTGGGGGAAACACTGTGGCAGCGGGAAAGCCCAGGCGGGGAGCAGATGGAGCATCACATCCCGAAACAGAGGGCCGGCGCACATCCAACGCTGACTGGTCAGCGGAGGACGCGGCGGAGACCGCTCTGTGCACCGCGGGCCGGAGAGGGCCGGTGCCCAGGCGTGAGCGTCACGAGAAGCGTGCGAGCCCTCGGCGGGCGCGGTGCCCGGCTGACAGTGATGCGCGCCGGCACCATCGAGGCAGCAGCTCTCCCGGGGTTGGTTTATAGACCTGCAGGGCGCCCACAAAAACCGCACACCCGACCTGTCAGGTTCACGCGGAGACACGAGCGAGGAGGCCAGGAGGGGACAGTGAGGACCACCCCCCCCCCCGACCCCGGTCGGACCCGGGCTCACCGGGACCGAAGCCATGGAAGGGGCTCGTGTTGAGGCAGGACCGACCCGGCCGGGCGGGAGGCAGACTCTGGACGAGTGGCATGGGGCCCACCCTGCTGCCCGGAGAAGCAGCCAGGCACACGCGCCTCAGGGTGCGCGCCTGGAGGATCCGCCCGAGCAGCAGGGACACCGCGTGGAAAAGAAACCCCGGGAGACGGAGGGACAGGCCGTGAGCCGTGCCGCACGCCGGTCAGGAACCCAGGCCCCGGGGGGGGGGGGTAGAGAAGACGGAGCCCACAGGCACGGCAGGGCCGCCCCAGGCCGGCAGGCGGGTGTGTGTGTGGGCAGCTCCGGGCCCGCGGAGATGCGGGGAGGGCAGCTCCGGGCGTGGAGGGAAGGTGGGCAGGAGGTGTGACTGCACAGCCCAAGCACACGTGCCCACACACCCACACACACACAGGCACGCATCACACACACATGTGCATGCACAGGCGCTCCCGTGAGCACACACACACACACGTAAACTGTGTGTGTGTGTGCACTATCGCTCATTCCTCAGACAACAAAGGCCTGTTCAGCTTTACTCACAGCAACAAACGTGCAGGTCGCACTGCCGTGGGCTGCTGAGAGCACAGCTCCCCACGCCGCTGGCGCTGGGGCCCTCACACGTCGGCATCGCGGCAAAAGCACCAGACTGGGGGAGCACCAGTGTCATCTAGCAGTTAGGGACCCATGGACCCCACCTGGGGTTCCACCTGGAACACCATCCCCACCCCGCAACTGGCAAAAATGGGAGCCTCAGTCTGGGTGCCGGTGCTGGGTCTGGGGTCGCCGAGGACTGTGTTGGGGGCGGGGACGCAGCAGGGCCAGCGGGGGCCTGGCGGGCAGCGGGGTTCTGGCTCGAGGGCCCGCCACGGAGCCAGTCTGGGGCGGGGCGTGTGCCGAGAGAGGACGCACGGCCCAGAGGCGAGGAGCCGAGCTGGGCCCCGTCAGAAGACAAGAGAGAGGGTCTGAGCGTCAAAACTGCCGGAAGAAAACGGCAGGTCTAATTGACTAAAGGGCGTGAGATCACACCCCGGCAAAGAGACGGCAGCACACGCAGGGGAGGGAGGAAGCGGTGGCCCCTCGCCGTCCTGCCGGCGCTGGCGGCCGCAGATAAGAAGTGGAAGCGGACACCGTCAGCACTTTGCATGTCGCCTTCCCGGAACGCGCCCGCCGCCCGCCGCCACTCACTTTTTCCGTTCCCCGGCCCTGCCCCAGCTGCCTGTGTCAGGCCCGGCTGGGGCGTCTCGCCCACCCCCGGCCCACGCGCCCCGGCGGGTCTGTCCCTGCGCCGCCCCAGGGCTGCGCTTCCTGAACGAGGAGGCCCGAGGGCCCTGGCAGGCGGGGGTCCGGAGCCCGGCGCAGTGGCAGAGCCCACCCGCAGCCTAGGCCCCGCCGGGCGGGCTCTGGTCTCCCGCGGCTGCTCTGCCCCGGGGGACACGCCCACTGCCAACGTGGCTCGGGAGCCGCAGGCCTCGGGGGACAGGAAGGACGGGAAGTTTGAGGTTGAGGTTAGGAAGTTTGAGGGGGGCCCTGGCCAAGGGCTCCTGGCGAGAGGAAGGCCGGGGCCTCAAAGGGGACCGCCCTGAAGGCCACGGAGGCAGGGTTGGGGCCAGTGCTTGGGTCCTGGGGCCTCAGCCCGAGCCGGTCAGCTGTCCAGTGTGGATGTGTCGTTCACGTGTGGGGAGGGTCCCCAGTTGTGGGGACTTGAGAGTGGGGGGGGCGGTCCTCCCGAGGGTGGTCAGGGCAGCGTGGCCAGTAACACGGGAGCCTCCTGACTGGGGCTCCATCAAGCCCTTCCTGGGGGTCCTGTGCCCTCTGACCCCAGCCACGCGGCCCTGCCTGCCTGTGGAGCCTGTGTGTGGCTCCCGAGCCCACTGACTCTATGTGGACAGGAGTGTGGCGCCCCCCTGTCCTCGGCTCCCACGGTGTGGGGCACCCCAAACTTGCCACATGTCAGGGCGCCTCCGAGAGCCACTCAGTGGAGGAAGCGTGGCCGAGGTGTGGGGCCTCCCGGCAGGAGGAGAGTCTGGGCGGAGGCGGCCACTTTTCCGGGCACATGGCCCTGAAGCCTCATGTCCATCCTGGAGGGGCCACTCCCCTCCCCCCCGGGAGCCCTTCCCAGCCCCCCCCCTTTGGCTTCCTCCAAACTGGGGGTCCTGGGCTGGCCCAGACCCCCAAGACTCAGCTCTTGTTGGTCTTCGTCCCGAATAGAGCCAGCCTGGGGGGTGGCCTCGGGGGCAGGAGCTGCCTGGGGGTTCAGGTGTTGGGGACCCCTGCCCTGGGCACAAATTCATGGCTGTTTTCAAGTTTTTGTCTCAGTCTAAATTCCAAGAACAAATCATGATACGGGATATTGTTCAACCGTTAAAATACTTAACGTTCAGCGTCCGTACACCAGTGCACGACACCCCCGTGTCCCAGGAGGGGTGAGAGGACCGAGGGACGGGTCTGGCCACCCCGAGAAGGCAGTGCTGTGTGTCGCCGGCCGGGCAGGCCGGGCCCCGGACGAGGTGCAGACTGGGGAGGCCTGAGTGTCGGCCTGCAGTTCGCAGGGGACAGGTGTGTGGACAGGACGTGGGCCTGGGAGAGGGGTCTGTGTCCCCCAGAGCTCGCCAGGGGGCAGAAGCGACAGGACACGTGCACAGAGACTCGCTCGAGGGACTGGCCGCTGGAGACGCAGGGAGGAGCGGAGGCCGCAGCTCCTCCCTCTTCCTCGGGGCCCCCGTGTCTTCCCCTGCCTCTCACCGGCTTGGACGGGGCCCACCACGTCACGGAGCGTCGCCTGCTTTGCTCAGAGTCTGCTGATTTAAATGTTAATCTCATCTTAGGGAAAAAAACTTCACAGAAAAATCTAGACTAGCATTTGACCAAATATGTGGGCACTGTGACCTAGCCGAGGTGACACATAAAATTAACCCCCACGGCATCGACAGGCCGAGGTGAGTGTGGACGACGAGGGTGAAACCCAGGCTACCATGCACCCCCAAATCCTCGGGCTCGTGGGGGCAGCCGGGCCTCCAACAGGCGGGGCAGGACCCTGGGGCTCCCTCCAGGGCCTGGAGCCCAGCCACGGGGCCGCTACCTGGGCCTCGGACTAAAGGGCCCAGTGCCTCGGTCCCTTCCAAGTTCTGGCAGTTACAGGCAGAGCCTCTACAGATGCCCACGGGCGGGTGTCCGTGTGCACAGGCATCGTTAGCTCCTGGGGGAAACACTAAGGAGCACAAGGCTGGGTCATAGGTTAAGGGCAAGTTCAGCGTTGTAAGAAGCCACCAAACCACCTCCCACGGGCACCGCGGGTCCTGCGGCTCCAGGTCCTCCCAGCTCCTGGGGTCGGCTCTCCGGACGCTGGCCGTCCTGGGCGTGGGCGGCCTCTCCCCGTGGCTTTACTTTGCCTTTCCCTGACGACACGTGGTGTGCAGCATCTTTCCCTGTACCTTCCTGCCATGGTACGCACGTTGTGTTTAAAACTCAACACTCCGAAGGCAAGCAACCCAGCTGAACATTAGGCAAGACCCAGGCAGACACCTCGCCCAAGACGGCGCGCGGAGGGTGCGGCCCTGGGGGGGACAGTCCGGGAATGCCTCACAAAGCGAAACTACCAGATGCGAGCTTTGCGATACTTTTCTCCCATCTGCGGCTTGTTTTTCTAATCCTCCCGAGGTGTCATGTCAACTTCTCTCATCAGATTTTCCTCTCACGGACGGTGCTGTCGGTGCTGTATGAGTGTTCTTTTTGAAGTTTATTTCTTTTTTTATGAATCCTCACCCGAGGATGTGTTGTTCATTGATGAGAGAAAGGGAGAGAGCGAGAGCAAGACATCGATGTGAGAAACATCGATCCGTTGAGTCGAACCCAGAAACTTGGTGCTTGGTGTGACACGCTGACCACCGAGCCACCCGCCGGGGCTGACCTTTCTGTCCTAAAGCGCCCGGTTCCCCGGCTCTTTGACGGCCTCCCCTCCCCGGAGGGGGAGCCGCTCCTGAGCCAGCCCCGCCCCAGCGTCAGCCGCCCCCCGGTAGGGACACCGGCACGGCCGCCCCGCCCACCCCGTGGGTGGCAGAGTTCACTGGCAGGTGTGCGGGCTCTGCATCACAGACTCGCCTTCCTTCATGGGGTTCTCAGGACTTTCTCTTTCATCTTGTGCCACTTCTCGTAAGTCACATGTTCCCCAAAATTGTCCATTTCACCTAAATGTTCAAGTTCATGGGTGGGAGTTGCCCCTCGAAGTCTGCGAGGGTCTGGGGGCCTGGGTGTCCCTCCTCACTGCTGGCCTTGGGAGCTGTGTTTGCTTTGGTCACTTTGAGATCAGCCTCATCGGGGGTATTGATGTCACTGCTTCCCAAGCCCAGCTCTGGCCTGCATCCCCTCCCGTGGGGACTGGCCTGCCCCGCCGGCTCCGCTCCGGTCTTCCTTCTGCTTCCTCCGGGCCCAGCTTGCTGCCCGTGCCCCGCGAGAGCAGCGGCTGGCCCCCCGCCTCTGACCGCAGGCGGGCGTCCCCCTGGGCTCCCGGCTTCAGCGTCGGCCCCCACACCGTGCACAGCGTTCGCGCGGGTAATTTCGGAATCTTTTCCACTTCCCACTCACTATGGCTTCTCTGAACCGTGAGTTATTTAGAACAGTGTCTCTGAGTTCTCGAACACATGAGGATGTTTAGTTATCCTTTGTGTTTTCTCCTGGCTCCACGTCGCTGTGGCTGTGGCGCCTTTGGAGTCAGCGGGGACTTGCTTGTAAGATCCGACCCAAGTCCACCTGTGCGTCTGGGTGTGCCTCCTGCTGGGGTCCGCGCAGCGGAGCTTACCTGGCAAGGCGGCCACACCGGCCCTGCCCCTGCCCCTGCCCCTGCCGGCGCTCCTGCTGCCTGCTCTCCGTCGGCCCCCGAGGCTCGGGTCTGAGCCTTGCCACTTGGCCTACTTGCCCCAGGGGCCTGTCCACCTGATTGCACTTTCTGATGCTGCATATCAGATATACACAGGCTTAACAGCATTTTGATTTCCTGTCGTCAGCGCCGGTGATTTCTGGCCGCAAGGTCCTTGCCTGATGGAAGCACAGCGCCCCCAGCTGTCCGCCGACAGGCTCACGGGCTGGCTTCCCCGCAGCCTTCAGCCCCGCTCTCCCGACCCTCGCCTTCCTCGCCTTCCTCGCCTTCCTCGCCTTCCTCGCCCTCGGCGGGGCCCAGCTGGGACTGCGTCGGCGGGGTTTGCCGCTGCCGCTCTGCTCTCCGACACCACCATCGTGTCAGTTCACACCAGTGCGATTCTGACGCGTGTGTTTCCATTGGCTTCTTGATATTTGCTTTTTCTTTACCTGAGCATTTCGACGGGTTATTTCCTCTCATTCCTTGTCTTTTTTCAACTGACCACTTCCTACCTTATCTCCCCATTTGTCGCCACTACTAATTTGGGGATTATGCAGTTTTTCTAGCCTCCCAGCATTCGCCCCGGAGGTCCCAGCCTCGGACAACAGGAGTGGGCGCGTCCCCCTCCTTGGGCAGGACGGGGGTCTCTGAGCTCTGCCGTCCCCGTTGCCGCCCCTCGGCTCCGTGCTGGTCTCACTCCGAGTACGCACGGCTGGAACCACGGCGCTCACCCGCCGGCCCCCGCGGGCCCCCGAGGAGCTCAGGCAGCGGCTGTCCCAGGGAGTGGGCACCCTTCCCCCGGCCCCCGCCCTTCCTCGGCGAGCCTGCTGGGGACGGGCGGCCGGTCTTGCTTCTGGGAGAAATCCACCATCCTCCCTCCACCCTGGAAGAACAGTTCTGCAGGCACAGAATTCCAGGTTGGTGGCCACTTTCTGTCGGCACTTCTTGGAGGGCCACACCGTTGCTCCCCCGTTTCCGTGGTTTCTGGTGAGAAGTCAGATTCCACCCAAATGTTGCCCTAAATGGGGCACCTCAACGATAGGTGGTCATTCTCTCCCGGCTCTGCAGGCCAGAGTCACCCCGGAGTCACCCGGGCACCCCAGGTGCTCCGCCGGGCCTCTGCCTCCACCTTCAGCGCCTCCTGCCCACCCAGGGCCCTTCCCGTCTCTTATAAGGGTGCCCCCGCCTGGCAGGACCCACCCCCCGCCAGGGCGCCTCATCTCCGTCCTCCTGATCGCGTCTGCGAAGAGCCTGTCTGAGCACGCCACAGTCTGAGGCTCCGGGTGGAGGTGACATGGGGGCGTTGCCCGCCCAGACCAGAACCCAGTGACGGGGCCCGGACTGAGCACGCCTGTCGGCCTGTGCCCCCACAAAGCCCCCACCCCCACCCCACCCCACCTGTGCTGGTTCAGATTTTAAAAGGGAAGACCTGAGCTACTGCGGACGAGCTGTGCCCCAGGGCTAGGGGGCAGGGGTGGGCGGCCTGAGGGGCATCACTGGGGGGTGCGGGCCGGCACGGGGCTCTGAGGGGCCCCAGATTCAGGCTCCCGTCCTGCCACTGCCTGAAGCCCAGCCGCGACCCCCGAGAAGCGGCCCCCTTCTCAGGGAACTGAGGAGGAGGGTGCACGACAGGGGTCGCCCTGCTCCCGTGGGGACTGGCCACCCTGAGTGCCCTGGGCAGCCACGGGCCCGGGCGTGGGGGGCTCCAAGGCTTCCTGGGCGCCCCCTCTTGGGCAGGGCAGCTGGCAGGGGCCTGGTGAGGGATGACGCCCAGGGACCCGGGGGTGGGGCATGCGTGGCAGCTGCCCGGCGCCCGACAGGCAGGAAGCGCTTGTGCTGAAACACGGCGGAGTCCGCTTCAAGGAAGAAAAAGTCGGAAAGAAGCCCCAGAGGATCGGCGTGGCTGTGGCCAGGGCAGGGACCTAGGTGGGGTCATTTTCATTCCTTCTTTATAGTTTCCTACATACCCCAGACTCTCTCCAGGGAGCGTATTTCATTTTTATAACCAGGAAAGAAGAAGAAAAGGGTGCTTCTGGGGGGGTGGGGGGGACAGGTCCTGGGCAGCGACCCTGCCTGCGGCCCTCCGGCGGGAAACACAGAGGCAGGGGCCGCCATCACAGACCGCAGACCGACCCGGGGCCACCCCGGGGCCAGCTTTCCCTGGCCTCATCCTGCCCCCACCTGCAACGCCCTGGCTTTGGGGGGTTTGGCCAAGGGGCCTGGGGGGACACTGGTGCCTCGGGATTGGGGGCACAGTGGTCAGAGGAGTGGGCCAGAGACCTGGGGCCTCCCCGGGGCTTTGGCAAGGAAAGAACTCAAGAGAAACAAGCGTCCCTGGACAGCAGGTCGCAGCCCCTTTATTTCCCATCGGAAGCTGGAGGGCAGAGCGGGACTGGAGAGCCAGGGGCCAGCAGGGCGAGGCGAGGCGCCTGCGCCGGTCCCAGGGCCCCGAGTGGCCCGCACCCGCGCCCCACCGCCCGCCCCGGGGGCTCCGAGCCCACCTCCCTTCAAGCAGAGACACATCCCTGCTTGAAGCCCAGCCCTGCTGATCTGAAAGTATTAAAACTGAGCCTCCGTGTCTTTGCACGGGGTCCTTCACGAACACCCCCCCGCCCAAGACGCTGCGTGAAGAAGCCAAGGGGCGAAGGCGCCTCTGGCAGGGGGTGGGGTGCCCCAGAGTTCTATCCAGGCCTCTGGGCACCCGGGCCAGGCCTAGTGGGAGGGCTCCTCAGGAGGGCCAGCACTGGGCCCGAGGCTTGCCCCCCGGGCCGCGCGGCCCGGGGCCTGCAGGCACGTTCTGCAGGACCTGGCGCAGGGAGAACACGCAGAAGGAGATCTCCTCGTAGGACACCCTGACTCCACTCTCGTACACACAGGCGAAGGTCAGGGCGCCCTCCGGGGTCGGCCCGATGTACGCCAGGTCCGAATAGCCACTGGGGCCCTGGTAGATCACCCAGGGCTCTGTCCAGCTGTGGGGGTCCAGGGGGGACCTATTCAGACGGACACCCATATGCAGCCGAGCCCTGCGCCCCGCCGGGTGGGAATACAGCAGCCACGTGGGGCTCTGAGCCAAGGTGGCAGGGGGGCTGGGGCGCTGGGGAGCCCAGTCCCTCCTGTCCCCATGGAACCCAGGCCCCGGACGAGGCCCCCTGGGACCAGGGTCCCCTGGGCCATGCCCACACTTCTCTGTCCTGCCCAGCCCCCCACCCCCTCGGGTGTCTCCGGAGCCCTCTTTGGGGGGCTCCTGGGCTCCAGCATAGAGGTTCAAAGGAAAGGAGGTCACCCTGGAGCCCTCTGGCCACCCCTCGTCGCCAGGACCGCTGGGGGGTGGGGCTGGGAAGCCCAGGATGCTGCCCTGGCAGCCCCGAGCGGTCTCGGGCAGGGCGCGCACCAGCTCTCCCGGCAAGAAGGAGGTGCCGTCATCCGTGCTGAGGGCCTGCACGCGGCTGCCCAGGGGGCTCCGGGCGTTGCAGTAGAGGACGCTGCCAGCCCACCCTCCGTCCACCACAGCCAGCTGGCACTCGCCCGAGCGCAGGTTGGGCACGAGGCCGCCGTGGCACCAGGTCTGGCCGTGGTCGTCGCTGTAGAAGGCAAAGGCGTGGGGGCTGGTCCTGCAGATCCTGCCAAAGCACTCACGCCGGTCCACGCGGTAGGTGTAGGCCGGCACCAGCAGGCGGCCCGAGGGCAGCTGGATGCCGTGGCCGGGGCCCACAGCAAACGTGGCCCAGTCTGCAGACGGGAAGGGACAGCCGGGGCCACGGGGGGCGGGGGGGCGGTTTGTGAGGGAGCCACCTGCTGACCCGGCCTCCGCCCCCCTGGCTTCTGGCCACCCCGAGTCCCCCAGGGCTGCACAGGGCTCCTGCGGGCACTGGTGGGAGCGCAGAGCCCAGGCGGGCCCCTTGGCCACGCTCTCAGCACCTGCACGGGTGGCGAGTGCCCAGGCACAGGCAGACGGCCAGCCGCTGTGCCTGGTGTGAGCGCCGTCCTGACAGGGGCGGCTGAGGGGGCGGGGTGTGGCGACTTTAGGGCCAGTCTGGGCGGCCCCTCCTGCCCCTGGGCCCCAGCCCCCTGGGTGGGGTCTGCACCCACAGGTAGCTCTTTAATTGTTGCGGGTCTCAGAGCCTGCCACCTGCCGGGGCCAGGGTGGTCCCTGGGGGCAGTGGGTGGTGAGGTCCTTGGGGAGGAAAAGCCCTGAGGTGAGGTGGACCTGCCCGAGAGCCTGGGCTGAGTGTGAGGAGGAGGAGGGAGTGGTTAAGGAGGGAGTCCTTGGGGTTTGGGGGCTCAGTTTCAGACACAGCTCGGGAAGACGAAGAGCCTGTTCTTGCTGGTGAGACCAACACCCGTCTGTGGGCTCAGGGGTCAGGGATGCGACAGTCCCACAAATTGTGTCCAGGACCCTTCCGCTGGGGGCGGGGCAGATGGGGCTAGCAGCGCAGGGCCCTGGAGCCAGACCACTCCCACCTGTCACCGCTCAGGCTACACCCCACCCTGCGCAGACGCCCTGCCCCAGGTGGGGATCCCTGCGCTCTGCCCCACGCCCCGCCTACCTCGCTCAGCACCGCCCACCGCCTCCGCCGTGAGGTCCCGCACTCGGCCCCACGTGCGCCCCGCGTCCTGGCTAGTCACGCAGCAGAGGCGCGCCGCGTTCCTGCCTGTGGAGATCTGCGCAGCCTCGGGGGTTTGGCCTCGCACGGCCACGAAGAAGAGGAAGACGGTGCCGGTGCGCGCGTCGTGCACTGGACAGGGGTTCATAGACCGGTGCTGCTCCAGGGCCGCAGTGCCCAGTACCAGCGCGGCGCCCCACTGCCAGGAGGGGGAGGAGGAGGCGAGCACGGCCTTAGTTTCCCGTCAGCACTGGGCACCCCCTCCCCCACCGCGCGCCCCCTCCGGGTCACTTACCCGCACCGAGCCCCCTGCCAGCGTGCCGCGCCTCTGCACCAGGCGGTGGGCGTGCGCGTCATCAGGGCTGAGCCGCTGTTCCGCGAAGGCCAGCAGGGTGGGCCCGGGAGGCACGGGCAGCAGCGCGGGCACGCGGTAGGTCAGGCCACTCCTCTCGCTCTGGAACAGCGCCGTCCGCATGGGGACTCGCGGGGTCCCCATGCTCTGCGGGCCCAGGGCAAGCGGGTCAGCGGGCTGGGGAAAGGCACGCTCCCCTCCCCACTCCGATGGGAAAGGGGCTCTACAGGCCCAGACTCGGCCACCTACACCCGGCCGCCTTCCCACGCGCACTGCCCAGTGCCCTGTCCCAGGCTGCTTCTCAGCTACCACACCCCCAAATGCCTGGAATCTTCTTCCCCTTCCTCCTGTCAGCACAGCCCACGAAAGGGGAGCAGGGAGCCTGGCCAGAGCCGGGACCTGCCCGCCCCTGTGTCTGGGGCCAGTCAGTGCTACCTGCCTGGAAGGAGGCCAGCCAAGTGCCCCACAGGGCCCAAAGTTTTGGACAGGGAGGGGGTCAGTGTCCCCACATAGGGGCCCTGTGACCTCGGGAGCCAGCCATGCAGAGACCCAGAAACAGACAACCCGGACACAGGGGGAAACGAGACACTTAGACACGAACAGAGACACATTCGGATGCGTACACGGTGACACCGGCACACACACTCCGCACACAGGAGCACGGCGCCCTGCTGCAGCCGCCACCGCCGCCGCCGCCGCCGACCTGCTCGGCCCTGCAGAGTCCCCAGACTCGGGGACTCTGGGGAGCAGCCAGGGTGGGGGTCGCCTGCTGCAGCCAAGGGGTCCCCAGCAGGCCTGCAGAAGAGGAGCCTGAACGCCAGGCCCCAGCGGGACGTCTGCGTGGGCAGGGGACCTGCCACCCTGCCCCTCGGGCTCCTGAGCGAGACCGGGCGTCATGCACAGGTCCAGCAGAGCCACTGCCTCCTCTAGGTGCCCCCAACAGCCCCTGAGGGTGCCTCCCGAGACCCAGGGTGGGTGCAGGAACCCAGCAGTGAGAGGGGCCCCAGAGAGGCCACCACCCTGGCACCCTGCCCCTGCCCCGTCCTGGCAGACAGTTGCCCCCAGAAGGGAGGGTGGGTGCACTGAGGCACAGGTGTTGAACTCTAGAGGAGCTGCCCCCACACAGTGAAGGGAGGAAGACGAGCACACTCCGAGTCTGAGTCCTACCCTGGCTGAGCCCCGAGCAACTGGTGCGGACAGAGAAGAGCCCAGTGTGGGGGGAGGCCGGGTGGGCTTCCTGCAGTGGAGAGTTGAGACCACAGAGCTGGAGGGAGGCAATGTCCAAGACCCCCGGAGCCCTGGGGGCAGGGAGGGCCCAGTGTGCAGCACGGGTGAGGGACCCTCCTCCCACCGCCCTTCCCCATGCCCCCCTGCCCCTGGCCGTGGGCGCCTGCCCCACACAGCCCAGCTCCCGGGCAGCCTTTCTGGGGACCCAGCGTGCTCCTGAGGGAGGCTCGGAGGGCTGGGCCTCGGGGGTGAGTTTGGGGCACATGCGAGGCTGGCAGTCCCCTCAGCCGGGGGCTCCTTCCTCTGATCCGCAGCCTGGGCAGCCCCACGGGGGGACGTGGGTGAGAGTGCTGAGCCGGGCAGTGAAGGGCTGGGTGCTGCAGACAGAGGGACGGGGGGCACTAGAGTGGAGCCGCTCCACGCAGCACATCAGGAAGAAGTCGGGGTGCAGAGCAGGTGACAGGAATGAACACACACACACCCCTAGACTGGAGGAGCCTCGCTCGGACACGGGTGGGTGCACCTCCACACCTGAGGTCCCGACACAGACACCTCAGCCTCGGGCTCCCTCTGCCCAGGCCCGTGTGCTCAGCAGACGCCCGTGTGCCCACCCCACCACGGCCTCTGGGCCCCTGGAGAGCGACATCCGCGTCCTGGAAGCCCTGGGGCCCCGCCCCCACCCGCATCGGAGGGGCAGTGATGGCCAAGCAGGAAGCAGGTGTGGGTGCCACGTGCCCCTCCGGGGTGAATGGACACAGCGGGGCATTCTCTCCACTTGGCTGGCGCCCCAGGGCCTGGGGCCACAGGGAGCTGGTGTCAGGAGAAGCAGGGGACCCGCACACCCCCAGCCTGGGGACAGAGTGGTGGAGAGGGAGGCTCCCAGGACCAGCTGGTGGTCTTCCTGCTTGCTGCACAGAGCATCAGGGCAGGGCCGCGGGAGACTTGGAGCACCCTGGCTGGACCAGACCCCGAAGTTCCTGGGAGGCCCCCCTCGCAGGAGGAGGAATGGGGCCTCCCGGGCGGGCAGCCCCGCCCAGTGCGGCCAATCCAGCAGGGTCTGGGGCTCGGGCTGTGGCCAAGTGGCTCTGCCTGAGCATTAACTGAAACAGCGCCTTTATGTGGGTGTCCCTCCACCGCCCCCCAGCAGGGCCTCCTCAGGGGCGGCACACCCCGGAAGGGGAAAACGGGGCCCAGGGAGTCCACGGGACCTCCGAGAGAACCCGGTCCCCTGACCCTAGACCCGGGGCAGGGGCCTGCCCCAGCCCTGCCTGTGGCCTGTCCTGTCTGGGCCCTGGCCTGGAGCACTGCGCCGGCCAAGGGGACTGCCCCTCCGCCCCCCGGCAGCACCCCCTTCATCCTTTGGGCCTGTCACCGCGGAGCCTGCTGAGATGCTGCACGTCAGGGGCCAGGGCCCTTCGCACAGAGACCTGCGGAGGGGCTTCCCGGCCCTGCCCCCCCGACCCCCAGGGCTCCAGCCCCGCCCAAGTGCCCTGTGCTCCATCCCGACATCGACTCAATCACAGGCTCTCCCACCTGGCGGAGCGCCCCCAGGTGGGAGGGGATTTCTCACTCTGTGGACTGGGACCCGAGCCCGACACCCAGGCACACCCATCCAATCCTCTGCATCGACTCCCAGGAAACGCCCACTGGGGATCCACCCACCCGTGGCCCTCGGGCCACAGGGGGCAGCCAAAGGGGCAGCAGGGGCCGGGTCCTGGCCCTGGGCGGCTGGGACGCAGCGGGGGGGACTCACCAGGCACCGAAGGGAAGCCGCAGAGCGGGCTGAGGGGCGGCTGCAGCGCTGCCTGCCTGCCTGCCTGCCTGCCTCTCGGACCCCGTGAGCTGCCCAGGGACAAGGGCCCGCTGTGTGGGTGGGAGGCGGGCGCTGGCCTCGTCCCAGGGCCGCACCAGGACCAGGACCCTCCCGCCAGCTGTGCAGCCGTGGAGCAGCCGGGCAGCCGGGGGTGCAGGAGGGCGCTTGGGGTGGGGCCAGTGTCAGGATGGGGCCGTACAGGGCTCCTTTCTTCTGGCTGATCCATTCCCCCCCCTGCCCAGTGCTGGTGGCCTGTGGCACGGGGACCACAGCTGCCCCTACGCCTCCAGCAGAGACGCCTCTGCCCTGCTGACACCCTGCAGCCCTCCCCTTCGCCCCCAGCGTGTGGCTTCGTGGGCTCATTGGCTCCAGTCCCGCGTCAGTGCTCGGGACCCTGGCTCGGACCAGGAAGGCCAGCACCCACCCCCCCAAGCCCCGAGTACGAGCTGCCTCCCAGGGCTCCCTCCCGCCAGCTGACCCCATTCACCCTCACCCACTGCCCCATTGCTGTCCCCAGGGTGGCTTCATGGGTGACACGGCCCAGGTGACCATTGCCCAGGCCAGGCCTCAGGGAGGTGCAGCCAGTGAAAGGGCCTGCCCCTGGGCCCTGCCCCTCGTGTTCCAGACTTCAAAGGGAGAAATGGGTTCTGGGAAAACTAAGGCGTCACAGGATGTCCACACTGAAATGACAAACCTGCTGTGTCCCTTCAGGTCCCCAGCCAGCAGCGGGCGCCTGGGCAAAAGCCCAGGGGTTGACAGGGAGGGAGAGGGGGGCAGATGACACACCCCACCTTGGGAGCCCCACCGGAACCAAGAAGCGAGGACCCCTCTCATCCCCCAAGTCCAGGCCTGGCACAGTCTGGTGGGCTCAGGAGAAATGGAGCCTCCAAGCCCCCAAATTACCCGTGCAGAGACCCCCAAGCCCAGGCAGGGCCATCTAACCAGGGTGTCCCCCAGAGCCCCGGAGGAAGGAGGTGGCCCACACGCTGCTCCGCTCGGGGTTTTGACGTTTCAGTTGGAGCAGCTTTGTTCGAGCAGGAGATTTCGCGTGAAGACCTGCACCTCCAGCGTCCCTGGAAGATCAGAGGGTCTGCCTCCCGGACGTCCCCACTCCCCCAGGTACAAGCACGTGCCCGCCGGCCCCCAGCAGCCCCCCACCTGCCCCCACAGGAGTTCCGGCAGAGCCTGCCCCCAGCGCCCAGGGGCTGGGCCGGACACCAGCATGTTCAGCCTCTGGGTGGGCAACTTGGGCCGGTCGTGCCTGAGTTCTTATGACAAACCACACACACTTTCCACGGTGATAAACACCTCAAAGTTTTTCCCTCCGGAACCCGCACCAGTCCATAATCCTGCCAGCCCCTCAGGCACGAGCACGGAACGGCCCCGGTGACCCCGCCGCCTGACTCTGTGTCGCTGAGGACTGACCCTGCCTGTGGTGGCAGCTGCCAGCAGAGGCGAGGCCCCCTCCCCGGCGCAGCTGCTCTGTGCCCGGAAGCAGCGGCGGCTCCTGCTCCGCCTGGGGCCCGCGCCAGCCCAGCCGTGGCTGCTGCTCTCTCTGGGGGCTGCTGGAGCCCAGGGCACTGGGTTTGATCTCAGTCCTTCTCATCGACCACAGTTTCTGCCTCTGGCTCTAACCATCCTTCCCCCACCTGCCAGCCCATCTGGGATCTGAGCCCCCTTCTCCGTGTTCCGGAGGGGTTCCGCCGTGCCTCGCCCTCTGGGCTGGGGGCGAGTGGTCCTGCGGAGGCTCCCCAGCTCACCCTGGCTCTCTGCAGCGCCTTCTGCACTCTCTCTGTTCAGTTTTCTGGAAGTCGTTTTTTCAGTTTCCAAATATTCTCTTTTATTTTCAAATTTACTGCAATATGTCCTCTACTTTCATTAAAAACTGATTGTTTTTAAAGTTCGACCCATAAACCATTGTCCAAGAGAGCTGTGGCCTGTTCTGCTCATTTGGGGGTGCGGCAGAGAATCTCCCCCTCTTTGAAGTGCTGACTCACCTGACAAGCATGGGCACACCTGCACCCAGGAGCACCTGCAGCAGGTGCCTAGCCCAGCTGCCGGGCCCTTCCGAGCTGGGGCCCTGGTGCGAAAAGAAGGGAACCCCAGCACCGGGCAGGCAAGCCAGAGTGAGGGCAGCTCTATTTCTCCAGGAGCCCCACCTTTGGAAGGGTACAGGGCACGTGGCGCTGAGTGTGTGCACCCCACTCTGACACCGGGCCCCCAAGCAGCCAGGGACCACGTGCGGCCGGGCAGGACGTGCGCCCTCCCTCCCCACCAACGACCAGCGGAGGTGCCTGCGGGCAGCGCTCTCCTGGGACTCCATCCACCCAGGTCTCCAGAGCAGCCGAGGGCAGCCCTCCTGCAGGTGCTTCCTGCGCCGGACGCCTGGGCGGGCAGCGATCCCAACGGGGCTGTAGCGCTGACCCTCCCCCGCTCGTCTCACAAACAATTTGAGCATTTTTCAGCCTAAAACCGTTCTTCGGTGGAAACAAGTCTCCGACCGCCAAAGATGGGAAGCTGAGCGTTCCAGGCCCCAGCCCCCCGTCCGGGCTCCCTGCTCCAGCGCCGCCTCCTGAGCCGCCGGTGGCCGCGCTGGCGGGTGCAGGGAGCCGGTCCGCGCTCCGTCAGAGACCCACCCTGCTGCGCGGGGCCCCTCCGAAGCCGCCGGGTTTGCCCTTCCGAAGGGCGGCGCGCCCACACGGGTTCCCTCTGACAAGCATCGGGTTGTTGCCGGTCCATCTGCCTGGCTCTCCTGCGTTGTAAGACTTTCTTCCTTGACGAACGGGTTGGTGCCCTCCCACGTCACCTGTGCGTATTGTCCAAGGGTGGGGCCCTGGCCGAGAGGGTGGGTCACTGCTAAGTCCTCACGGTGGGGGGGGTGGGGGGGCGGGGCTCACCTGGAAGACCTGGGGTCCGGCAGGGCAGGGACTCCCGATGGCCCAGGAGCCCCGCCCCAAGCCTGAGGCCGAGCGCGCGGCCTGGACTGCAGGAGGACTGCAGAGGGGCTGGTGTCACACCGAGAGGCTACGCCTCCAGGAAGGTGATGTTCTTGGGGGGCTTTTGGGGAAACTGCAGGGAGTACAGGTGGGCCATGTACTGGAGCTCCGGCATGACCATCCTCCGGCACATGCGCAGCGTCTCGTCGTCCAGGCCCTGCCTGAGGTTGTAGCCCAAGATGTCGGCCTCGCCCGACTGGTAGGGCAGCAGCTTTCGGTCGGTGATCTGCGTCTTGTTCTTGGGCACGCTGTCCTGCAGGCACAGGCCCGTGAGCTCGCGCCGCCGCGCGCGCAGCCGCGCCACCTCCGCGCGCAGCCGCCGTGGGCCCAGCTCCGCGCGCACCGAGGCCCAGAAGGTGCGGTTGAAGTGCTGGTACAGGCGCCAGTCCAGGGCGCACCAGTGCTTGGCACGCTCCTGGCTCTCGGGCGTCAGGCTGGCGACGCTGCGCGGGCTGCGCAAGTTGAGCCTGAAGGAGACCACGTCGTCCAGCCGCCAGCGCAGCCGGTGCCGCAGGAGCACCATGGACTCGTCGAAGTGCTCCGCGATGAGCACCAGCTGGAAGCGCCGCTCCACCTCGGCCAGGCGCGCGCGCACGTAGCTTTCTGCGGCCACCGCGGCGGGGTCGAAGCCCAGGTCAAACCACATGTGGTTCCTCGCGTAGGCGTTGTTCAGGCTCTGGCTCCAGTTGTAGAAAGCGTGCGGGGCGGCCAGGAAGGCGTCCAGGCTCGGGGCGGCCCGGAAGGCGGGCACGTAGCTTCTGTAGTAGGCGAAGGAGGACTCCAGCTGAAAGACGGGGTTTCTGAGGATGGAAAAATAGAAGGTGTCGTTCGGCATCACTTTCTGCACCTGTGTGGAGACAGGAGGAGGGCTGGTGACGCTCTGGGCTTCTTCCGCAGCCCAGGGGGCAGGTGGCCTTTTCTCCACCCTGCCCACCCTGCCCAGGGCACACCGGGACCTGTGGCGCCCCTCCCGCCCCCTCCCTGCATCCCCTGAACATTCCCTGAGTGTTCGTGTTCCGGGCGACCCTGGCGGGCCTGAACCTGGCCACGCCCTTCCTCTAAACTCCCTCCACTGTCTCCACTTCCGCCCAGAAGGAAGTCAGGGAAACCCCTTAGGAGGGGATGGCCTCTCAGCTGAGACCCGAAGGACCCCCAGGAGGAGGTGTGAGGAGCCCCCGGCGAAGGGGGCAACAGAAGCGAGAGTCTCAGGTGTCGGACTCTGGGAGGCTTGGGAGCCGAGAGAAAGCAAGGGGAGAAGGAGGGGTGGCAGGTGTGGGGACGCCTGGGTCTGATTCCAAGAGCAATTGTAGGTGCCTGGGAACGGGGGGTGGGGAATGGGGTGACAGGATCTCCCGAGGGACCTCTACTAGCCCCTCCTCTAGCCAGGCACCACACACACCCCAACGACCTTAGTCTCTCCAGTGGCCAGGCCCTGACACCTTGCCAGTGGTCACACTCCAAAGCCACCAAGCGCCTCCACAGCCTGGGGCTGAGTCCCGCCCCTCCTCCCCCGCAGAGGGCCCGCCCCACGCCGCACCTCTGGCAGGTTAAACCTCAGGTGGTTGCACATGATGTTGAAGCGCCGCTGTGAGCCGTCCGGCCCGGCACCCTCCACGTAGCGTGCCAGGAAGAGCCAGGGGTAGCCCAGGTGGAACCTCGAGCCAGCAGGCAGCGCCACGGACAGGTTGTGCGTCTCGGCAAAGCGGAAGAGGATGTTGAGCACCGTGCTGCTGGCGGTCTTATGCGTCTTGAGGAACATGACGTTGGTGACGGGGTGCCCCTCAGCCCGGCCCCCAAGCAGGCTGGGAGGAGAGCATGCTGCCGTCAGGGAGGAACACCCCCACACCTACACCCCCCAGGTGGAACCCCCCCTCAGAGAGACCTCAACCCCGTGACCCTCCAACCTGCTCCTCCCGACCCCATGACCCCAAGCCCACGGACTCCCCAGACCCCACTCCCCAGACTGCTGACACCCCAGCCCCAGCCCCAGCCCCATCACTGTGGCTCCCTGACCTGGGGCGCCCCCAGCCCTGCAGCCCTGAGGAGCCCTGAGGACCCTAGCACAGACACGTTCTCTGTGAGTGGCTGCCCCATCTGCTCCCCACGTGGTGCAGGCAGGGCCCCCGGCCCTGGCACCCCCTGCAAACCCCCAAGTTCTTGTCTGGCGCCTGGCATGGCTCTGGCCCTCTGACCTGGGCCACACATCTGTCATTTCTCAGCTGGCCCTTGACATTGGGATGGGCCAACCGGACCGCAGAGCCAGAGTGGAGACTGGGGCCCACCCAGCTGTGGACTCCAGCCTAGAGCAGCCGGGCCCCAAAGCAGGGCCAGTAAGAGCGACCCAGGCTGGTAGCGGACAAGGTCTGGAGGCCTTCACTGCACCTGGGGGCCCACTTTGGCAGTCCCTTATCTCCCATGCAGAGGGGTGGGGTGGAGGCCGAGGGAGATGGCCTGGGGCCCCAAAGCCTTCCCAGCAGCCAGGTCAAACTGCTGGCCCCGTGAGGCCATCCACGTGGACCCCTTCACAGAGGGGCTACCACTGGCAGGCAGGGAGCAGGGGGTCCCGATCTCCCCAGACCCACCATGGGCCCAGCCCTGTCTCTCAGCACCCAGTCACCCTCTGCACACAGTGGCCTCCCCAAGGCCTCCCCGGCCCAGACCCACCCCCACCTCCCCAGAGCCCCCACACCCACAGACTCGCTGGGAAAGCCTTGGGGCACTTGTGGGTCCCCTGAGGAAGGACCCACCCCCCTCCCATGGAAAGGAGACTGAGGCCCCGCCGGGAGGTGGGTCCCGCCACGGTCACAGCCAGGACTGGGAGGCGGGCAGGCGGAGGCCCTGCTCTGGTTGGGAGGGGGAGCAGCGTCCAGACCACGGAGCACCCGCCGCAGCACTCACGGTGTGAGCGTGTCGGTGTCCACGCGCAGGAGGCCGGCCAGCAGCAACACGCTCAGGGTGAGGAGGAGGAGGATCCAGAAGCACCTGTGAGCAGGGGCACCAGTGAGTCCCCAGGCAGGGGACGGGGGGGGCCAGGGCCACCCACTCCACCCACCGCAGCTCAGCGTCACCCACACCACGGCTCCTGCTGAATCCCGGCTGCGTGCTGGCCTGCACGGCCCCCGGGGCCCCAGGCCACACCACCCACTGCCCAGGAGCCAGGAGAAGCCAAGAGGCAGATTTATGTCCCGAGAGGGGTCTGACGGGCACAGGCCAGAGCAGGTCAGGGGTCCGCTGGAGACCTGCCTGACTGAGACCCCTGACCCCACGCCTGCGGGGCACCTCCGGGGGGAGGCTGAGAGGTGATATTCCAGGTGTTCCGACCCCACAGAAGGGGACCCTGAGGGGGCCTCCTGGGTGCCAGGCAGTGGCCCCTGAGCTGGGACACCCAAGGACAACACTGTGATCAGATGCTGGGACCAGGGTGCCCCGTGGCGATCCTCCTGTTGCTGGTGTTCTTGCTGCACCACCTCTCGGACCTCAGGGCCAAAGTCCACAGAGCCTTTGTCCAGACCTCACCTGTCTGGGGTTTGACCCGCAGTCACCAAGAGCCCCCGCATGTCAGCACCCGCGTGCTCTGGGGTCTCTGGCACCCACTGAGGCCACAGGCTGGGGAAGAGGCCTGCAGCCCAGACACAGATGAACCGGCGGGCACACTGTCCCTGCCGCACGGCGTCAGTGTCCGTCCACACCGGGGGCGTGTGGGGGGGGGGCCTCCTGGAGCGCCGAAAGAGCCAAGACGCGTCCAGCAAAGATGCCCGGTGGAAGGAACCAGGTCGGGCCAGAGCCACGCCCCTGTGGGGAGGGGACAGCTCGGGTGGATGCCAGAGACCTGAGGGTGTGCCCAGAGGGAGCAAAGGGTGTCCTAGGGGTTGGAGGCCGGGCTGGGTGGGAGCGAGGGGAGCACCGAGTCTGGGTGCGTCGGTTTCCTCATGTGGACCCTGCACCTCTCCTTGTGCTCACTTTGATTTGCTAGTTGTTGTTGCCCTCGTAAGTGAAGTGTTTGTCCAAGGTGCAGTCCTATCACTAGAGCGGAAAAGTGTTTTTAATGTACGGTGTATCCGGCCATGTCCTGGCCACTGGTCGACTTTTGTTGCAGAACCTGCTGTCCTGGTCCTGGTGGCGTCCCTGCCACCTGGTGTGACGGGGCGCTCCGGGCTTGTCTGGCCCACTTCCTGGCCGGGCCTGGAGCCCGCCGCGCCTTCCGGGGACCCCGAGTCCTAGTGGCAGGGGCCACAGTCTGGGCCCCGGGGTGCTCGCTGCCCCGGGCCCTCTCGGTCACCAAGTGGGACTACACACACCCAGCAGAGTCCCACATGGTTTTCACCTGTGGGTTCAGCTCCAGTTCAAGACTGTGCCTTTTTTAAAGAGAAGAACTTTAAATTTTATTTTTCATTACAGTCTGCAGTCAGCAGTGTTCTGTATTCGAGTCGGGTGTGGACCCCAGGGGCGCACAACCGCACTTCGGAAGCTCCCCCCGGCCCGTTCTCCGCACCCGCGTGCAGGCAGCCGGCACGGTCCGTGCGACACTGTCCTCCGCGAGTGCTCTCCCACCCTGTGGGCACTCTGCACCTGCCAGTTTGCACTGCTTGACCCCTCCCCTCCGTCCCTCGAGACCGCAGCTGCTCACAGGAACCTCTTCCTGCCGCCTCCTGTCTCCTCTCTGCCGGGGGAGTGAGGTCTCAGAGACACGGCGCAGCGGAGCCGAGCGCCCCGAACGGGTCCCTGCCTCACGCACACTCGGGGGACACAGCACACGCAATGCACACACAAGCGCACGGAGTGTGCGCGGCACAGAGCCTGATGGGACTGTGTGCCTTGGCGTCTCTGCCCCGAGAGGCCGACTGAAGTTCAGCCTGGAGAAACTTGACAGGGCTCCAGCAGACGAGGGTTAGAACAGGCCGCGGGGGCAGCCGCTGCTCTTGTTCACGCATGATCAGTCCAGACCGAAACCGGACTGAATGCAGCGGAGGAGTTGGTCTTAATCGGCCCTGGTGACAGTGAGGGTGACTTTAGGGGAGGAAAGCGTGTTCTGGTGGAAATCGCAATGCCTGGTGGTGGGCATCAGGCTCAAACACAGGTCGTCGTCTTCCGCGTTCCCGGTTCTCGCTCCTAAACTCACCTGCGCCCCGGGCCCAGCTCCCCCGACACCCCGCACTCACGGGCGTCTCCCTGTCCTCCCACCCTCTGACTTCGGGCCGTGGGGACGAGGACTGTCTTTCCCGAGGCCGCGCACACCGCACGCCGGAGCCCCCTGGGCACCTGCTCACGCTGCAGACTGGGGGCGGGGGCTCTCAGGCCACCACCACTGGCCTCCCACTCCAGCGAAAGAACCTTCTAGCTTTCCGTCCTGAAGTCCTCTCGATGGAGTTTTACAGACTCGGGAACTGGTTTACGGTTTGCTCTAATCGCTAGCCTTTGTTTTATCTTCTGACTCCACAGGCACACTCCTTATTAACGCCCCCACTGCTTGTTTACCCAAGACCGGTCTCACCTCAGAAGAAGCTGATCTGCACGGCCCCCTCCTGACGTGAGACTCGGCAGTTTGGCTGAACTGACTTGTTGCCAGACTAGACGGTTACGTTGGTGGGGTTTCCTCTGGCAGCACAGTGATTCCGGAGCCCCCTCTTTCACGGGCTTTGAGCCGGACCCTTGAGCCTGGGACGCTCAGAGCGGCCACTGACCCCCAGCCTTGTGACAGCGGCACCAGCCACTGTCCCACCAGGCAACCCATGCCCTGGGGCTCCCCCGCGCTGCCCCAGCCTGCCTGCCTCCTCTTCACAGTGTGGTGGGACACCTGGGCCCCTCCCCACCTCGCTGGCTCCAGGGCCACAGGGAGGGGTGGGGACAGGCGGGGAGGAGGCACACAGAGGCACCAGAATCTCCCAGAAGCATGTGGGGTGAGGCAGAGAAGTAGAATGTAAAGCACTTCCAGACCACACCTGCCTCCCTCCCAGCCCCGGGGTTCCGGAGAGTGCAACCCTCCGTCCGTGGAGGGGACGGCCACCCGTCGCTCCGAGCTGGACTCCTCACAGTCACTCAGGCCCCCCAGCAAGCATCCTGAAATGCAGGTGCAGGTGACTGCCAGTGCAGAGGGGGCTTGCTGTGGGCAGGGCCGAGGGCCAGCGCAAACACAGGGGTCCAGGCCCGGGAGGGTGACAGCCAGGAGGTCTCAGCCCCCAGCTGCCTTCAGCCCAGACGCCAAACCCTCATCTGTCCCTCACCCCGAGCCCTCGTCCTCCCGAGGCCCAGGCCTGGGGGTGAGTTCCGAGAAGTGTGAGCGGGAAAGAGCCCCAAACCCCTGAGAGGTCCTTGGACGGACAGAGAACGGCTCCTTTCTGCCAGGTTCTCAGAACATCCAGGGATTGAAGAAACGCTTCGTCTCCCCTCCAGGGCCAGCCCCCACCTCACCTCCGCGAGCTGCCCAGCAGGGACAGCATGTCGGCAGGCTCCGGGCACAGACGCAGGGCAGGGGGCTCCAGGCGCCCTGCTGGCTCCCACCCCAGGGCACAGGCTGGAGGTGGCCTTGCAGATGACTCTGACTGGCAGAGAAGTTCACCTGCCCTATCAGGTGGGAAGCCACGCCTCCACCCTCACCCCAAACGGAAGGATTAACAGTGTGGGAAGGATTAGCAGTGTGATTCGAGGAAGGACTGGAGCTTCCCTCGGGCTCCAGCTGGAGTGGCACTGGGTGTGGTTCTGGGTGCAGGGCTGGCTCCTCCTCGGCCTCGCTCTTGGCTGCCTCGCCGGCCACACCAGCTCACGGGCCCACCCTGGGGTCCGTCGGAGAGGGGGGAGCGTGGACGGAGCTGGGGGCAGCCCCCAGACCCAAACGCAGGAGGTGCGAATGTCCGGGTGCGAAATGGAGACAGTCAGCAGCTTTGAGGAGGAATAATGAGAACGAGACCCAGATGAGCAGCTTTTCTGCATCTCCTTTTCTTCTGAAAAGCGTGCTCGGTACTAGGAGAAAACTATTTCTTACGTCTTGGGTTGGAAAAAACGTTCAATGAGGATATCATCGTAGACAAGCAACAAAAAAGTTCTTGTCTCTCTTCAAGAAACGAAGCTGATTGAGAGACAGACAACGGACTGGGGACAGTGTTCTCGGCACTTGATCACGTGCACGGACGTTAAAAAGGCAAAAGCCCTACAGCCCGTCGGCCCCATGGGGGCCCCTCCCACACCCAGCTGCCCTGGCACACCCTCTTGGCCAGCGAGCGTCCAGACACACACTCGGACGGCGTCGATCTGTGCGCCTTTGCTGCAGGCCACCTCCCCCCACGCCCCCCTTTCGGTGCCCAGATCGGTCTGAGCTCGCTGGTGGTCCCCTGCCCTGGCCAGCGACGATGGGTGTGGTGGGTGCGGTGGGAATATGGGGGGGTTAGCTGAGGGGCTGGGACCAGAGAGGAGTGCTGTGGAAGAGGCCAGGCTGGGGGGACACCACCACACCCTCTCTGGCCCTCGTAGAGCCTGGTGCGAGAGGCTGGCCACCCCCCTGGCCCGCTGGGACCTCCATCTCCACGGTGGCGTCCTTCCGGTGCACATGCTGCGGCACCGTGCAGGCACTCCAGGGGCCACAGCCGTGGGGGGTGGGGGGTGGGGGGCGAGAAGTCCGAACTCCAGGACAGCCCTCGACTGAGAGGGGGCCGGGAGGAGCCGAGGCCTTGCCCCCATCCTCGGAGGGGAGCTGGAGCCAAGCACCCTGTGCTTTCCTTCCAAAGCGGGGGCAGGAGTTGCAAAGAGGAACACCACCAAGGAGAGACGGGCAGTGTGTGTGTCACAGGTGGGCACAGGCAACCAGGCTCTCGGCGGTCGAGAACAATGAACTGAACCACGCACACACGGGGTTTGGAGCAGAGAAGAGGGTGCGCAGACTTGTTAAGCAATAGCTCACTCCACAGAACAAGGGAGCGGGCTGACTCCAAGCAGAGATTGACCCTCAGTGGCCAGAGGCATTCTCTTCCTATAGGGTGGGTATTTCCTGGCCAGTTTCGGCGTGCTTGTACTTGGCAAGTAGTCACCGCACATGTGGCCTCCCACGATGTGCCCTGACTGGCCACCAGGGCTGGGAGGCTGCTCCCACGAGGCTGACTTATTATAATGCCACTACAGTGAAGCAGGGGTCGGGTAGCACCTTCTGCACACGTGCAGTGGTGAGTCACCGTGACTCGGTGCTTTTCCAGGAAGCAGGGGCAACCGTCTCAGAACAGGGTCTCAGCCCTGGGGCCCCCCCGGAGTCTCCTCCTCCTCCCTCCTGCCTCACACGGACGGTGCACAGCCCACCAGGAACCCGAGCAGCACAGACCCAAAGGGGGCTCCTCCTTGACCAGCAGGTTGCAAACTTAAAACTACTTGGATGCTGGTGCATCGGTCAGCGGGCACCTCGCTGACGCTGCGTGACACACCGTGGCCCTGAGAGCCTCGGCAGCAGGCCACCGTCCTCCAGCCCGTGGCCCGTGGGCAGCTGCGGCCCTGCCGTGGCTGTTTTGGGGCCGTGTCTGTTCTGGGCTCAGGCAGCCACCACCAGCACACGCTCTTTCCAGGGAGGGTGGCGGGGCGCCGTGTGCACATCGCACACCCGGGAGCCCCTCACATCTCCAAGGCCGAGGCCGAGGGGAAAGCAGCAGCCACGTCCACTCTCCCACGGGGAGCCTTTCCCAGGGCTGCCACATCCTCGTGGACCACGCAGACGCCCACCGGGTGACGGCGCACAGTGGCCACGCCAAGAAGCCGCCGGGTCCGAGTCACTCCCTGAGCCCCCGGCCCTAAGACAGGGTGCCCGGGGCACTGACCGCCCGCGGCCCGAGGGAGGGTGTCAGTGAGCGGGGGAGGGGGCCCCGGGTCTCCATCCAGCATCCAGTCCCGGCCACAGTGCCCGCCCCTCTCACCCCTCCCGGGGGCAGGAGCCCCACTGTGCAGGGGGCAGGCATCAGCCTCGGGGACAATGAGCCAGGGGCGTCGCCATAGTTACGCTCCGGAATGCCGTTCCCCTGAGGCTTCGTTGTCACCAATGTTTACTTTCTTCCAAGTGTGCTGTGTTTTTCCATAACCCCCACCCTAACCTGACGTTCGGTGTAGACAGTGTCCACATCTCACAGGGTCAAGTTCTCAGGACACTTGGTGAGGGGACCCTGGAGAAAGGGCAGCTGTGTGGACACCCGTGAGAAGTATCTGGGGGCCCCATCCCAAGGGGACAGGGGAATCTCAGAACCGCCAGCCCTGAAGGTGACCCAGGTCCTGGGGTGTTGGCACAGGCGGTGAGGGGCTGGGCGCAGGGCACGGAGCCCGTAATGACAGGCCACAGCTGCAAGCCGGGCACAGGGCGAGGCCTGGGTTGGAGGCGCAGGCTCAGCCTTTGGTAAGCAACCCACGAGCTTGCAGGAGGGCCCCATGGGAGCGGCCAGCACGGGAGAGAAAGGGTCCAAACGCCTGCCAGGGCCAGGGAGGAGGCACCTGCAGCTTTTAGTCCGTGTCAGGGAGAACACAGCTCCTCTCCTGGCTGGCCTGTCTCCCGCACCAGCACCACCCACCCTTCGCCCCCCGCCCAGGCTGTGCACCCAGGAGACCTGGCTCACTCACCCTGAAGCACCATCAGGGCCAGGCGCTTGTCCGGCCCCTTCCTGTCCTTCTACCCCCACCAAGAGCCTGCCTTGGACCCCCGAGTCCCACCTGCTTCCCCTGCCCCAAGGCTGGGGGCCTCCAGTCAGCTCCTGGCTATCAGTGTCCCCTCTCTGACCCTCCAAGACTGGGGACAGGGATGGGGAGATGAGGGAGGGCGGGAGCCCTTGGGTGGCCTGAGACCCAGGGTACTGCTGCCGAGGAGGGTGGGCTCTGTGAGAGGACAGGGGGCTTCCTGGCAGCCCCCAGGGGAGGCAAACGTCTCTCTCCCCCCTCCATCCTATGGGGGCGGGGCAGCGGGGTGGCCCTGCACCCAGGGCAAACGCCACTCCAGGACAGAGGCCCGCTGACCCTCACCTGCGGTGCGTCCCTGGGCCGGGGCATCGCGCAGAGGAGGGGCCTGGACGGCGGACGGCTGCGTCACCCACCACAGGCGGCCCAGGCGGCCCAGGGGGCTGTGCGCCACGGGCTCTCGGCCAGCACACAGACCCTCCCCCTTGCTCACCCGCCCCGCACCCCGAGGGCACAGTGTGGGCGCTGGCCGGGCAGGTCTCCACCAGGACGCCCCCTGCTCCCTCCACACTCCTCCCTCCGTGAGGGTCGGCCCTGCTCCACCTCCAAGGGGAGCATGCTCTCTCCCTACAGCCGCCCACGCCTCGGGCGTCGTCCGCACCCCTCGCCCCCGGGTCCAGGAAGGAGGAGTGCCAAGGCCAGGCCCGGGGCCCTTCGCCGCCACCGGCTCTGCTAGGCTGGGGGCGCACATGGACGAAGCCCACGGTGGGGGTTTCTGAGGTCAGCAGCCAGGGGCCCTGTGGACGGAGCCCCGTGAAACCAGGGCCCAGGCCTAGACGGAGCACGGAGAAGCCAGGGGTGGAGTCGGGGGCAGGCGGTCCCCCTGCCAGCAGGGCCAGACCGAAGGACACAGGGTCACCACCAAGCCTGCTCTGCCGCCTGCTTCCTGGGGGGGCCTTGCTCCTGGGCCGGGCTGCCTCCACCAGACCAGCCGCTCCTCACCCCCCGGGCTCTGCCGGCCCCTGAGCAGGACCGTGTGGGTGGCCTGGGCAAGGGGCTGGGAGGGGCTCCTGTCCACAGACAGGAGTGCACCCTCTGTCGGGGGGGTGAGCCCCAGGACCACCAGCTGGCCGCATGCCACGGAGGACCCCTGAGGCAGCAGGCCCTGCACCTGGCTTTGGCCAGAGCCAGCTGCGACCTGACCCCAGGGCCTGAGTCAGGAGCAGGGCCAGAGCCCAGCCCTCGCAGGCCCCAGAGCAGGCGAGCTGGGAAGACAGCACCGGGGGCAATGCCCCACCCTCCGCCAGCACCTCAGACCCACCTGTGTGACCCACCTCCCACTCGCTCCGGGTCTGAGTCCCACGGCTGCTGCAGACTCCACACTGAAACAAGGGTGTATCGCCCGACTTCCCAGGCCACGTGCTGCAGGGCACACCCGTCTGCCCACGTCTGCACGGGGGTGGGGGGGACCCCAGCCCTGCAGGGCCTGAGGGGAAGCCCCTCCCTCAGGCAGCAGTCGCTGCTCCGGAAACTTCACAGCGACCCACTTGCCCCAGAGGAATAAGCAAGACACCCCCGTAGGGCTCACCCCAGCGACTGCCCATGGGGGCAGCCAGTGCACCCACTGCACCCCCCACCCGGGGAGTGGGCACGGCCTTCGGAGCCTGCACCTTCGGGTGCTGGGTGGTGCGCTGCGTGGCAGTGGGGCTGGTGAAGCCAGCCGAGCCACCCCAGTCCTCCTGGGGGTCAGGGAGGAGGCGGAGCGGCGGCCTGGGGCTGCGCTCACTCCTGGTCTGCCCGGTCAGTGGGGTCAAGGTCAGGGGACGTGTACCTGGCGTCGCCGGCCTCCGTACAGCAGCGTGGTCACTGCAGGAGCCCCACGGGCCACCAGGCCCCAAACTCTTCCTCTGGGCCCTCCGGGCCCACAACCCAGGGACACCCCGAGCCCCGGGCTGACAGGAAGCCGGCCACCCTCAGGGACCCCGCTCCCTGCAGGCCTGCGCGGGGCCGCCCGTCCCTGGCCCGTGGTGTCGTCCAGACGGCCGTGTGGTCAGGCTCTCCTGCTGGCACCCACAGGGCCTTCTGGGTGCGTAACAGACAGAACAGGGGAGCGCGTGTCGTGGCCGAGAGCACGGACGCCCGTCCCCCGCCCCACGTGCCGCGTCCACGCCGCTCGGCGGGGCTGCGCTCCCCCGACTCAGCCACCGGCACCTTCAGGAGCGCACAGGGCAGAAGCCAGCCGGGGTGACGGGGCCTCCGAGACACGCAGCCCCCCGTGTGGGGGAAACGCCGTGAGCGCGGGGAGCAGCTGTCCGGGCCCCACGCCCAGGCTGCGTGCCCAGGGCTCCACCCTCCCAGGCCGTGGCCACCTGGGACTCCACAGCCGCTGGGAAGGCGGGCCTCAAACCTGCCTTCTGGGTGTCAGGGGCGAAGTGCCAGGAGCCGCCTGCCAGCTACGGAAGGACAGAGAACAGACACGGGGTGGCTGCCAGGCTCTGAGGGCCAGGCACCCAGGCTCTGAGGGCCAGGCACCCACACGGCCTATCCTGGGCTGTGGCCACCTTGGGGCTGGCCGCCCACGAGCACCCAGCAGGGACAGTGGAACAGTGGCCACAGCCAGGGGAGAGCCACCTCTTGGGACCAGTGGGCAGGAGGGCCCAGGGAGCCGCAGCAGCAGCCCCACCACCACCGCCACCACCGCCAGGAGGGGCCCATGGCGGCAGGAGAGGAGGAGGGGCCCTCGTCTTAAATGCCAGCACAGAACAGGAAGGAGCGGAGGCAGGGGACAGAGAAGAGGCCAGCCACTCGGCCCAGGCAGGTGGCCGCTGGCGTCCCGATGCTTCCACTGCTGGGCCAGAGCCGGGCCCCGACACTGGCCCCGGATCCATGCCCTGAAATTGTGCTGGGCCAGGACACCCCCGGGGACACACCTCCACCAAGGTGTGGCCCGTGCCCAGCCCATGACCCCGACCGGGCGGGGGAACGGGGGTTCTCAGGCAGGGCCCCCAGACAGGTGACAGGTAACGGGGCAGGGGGCCGTGGAGGCACTTCCCTGAGGCCTGGCCGCCAGCCCGCAGGCAGCCGGCTCCCCCGGCCGGATCTCTGAGTCACCTTATCACCTGGTTTGTCCTGCTTCTAAAAACGTGCACATGTGCTTGGCAGAAGAAAGTGCAAGTCCTCCAAAAAACACAGAAAGCAATACCTCCTTCCTGCCCTGACCTCCGGGCGCCCTCCCCAGACGAGCCCAGCCCCGCACCCGGGCAGGGGTTGTGCGGAGCCGGCTGCCTCCAGCCGACGGCCTCTGCCCAGGGCGGGTGGCGGCCCCCTCGTCCCCTCTTCTCACGTCCCTCCGTCTGAGGGTCTCAGGGCCACGTTGCCGCCTTTCCCACAAGGCCGGCCCCAAGCCGGCCAGCGACTGACGCCACCCGCAGACAGCGCTGTGAGCGTGTCCTGACCTGTGTGTACGCGCATGTAGTCCACATGTAATGCGCGCTCATGCCTATGTATATGCATGCAGAGTGCGCCCGTGTGCCATGCCTGTGCGCCCGGCGTGCCTGTGCACTGCAGAGCGTGCATGTGTGTGCACAGGTGGACTCCGTCGGGCGGCCCGGGAGGGAACAGCAGGGCACTTCATGTTTTGACTCTCTGAGGACCAGCGGGTCCCCAGGCCAGCGGAGGCCCCTCCCAACCTGCTCTCGGAGGCCCAGGCCCGGGGCCGCCTCCTCGGGGCCCTGCCGCTGCCCTGGCAGAAAGTGCCTCCGAATCCTCAGCCTTTCAACACTTCGTGCGCTACTTTAATTCTCCAAAATAAACTTGCTCCGTCACACAACGGCCACGAACACGAGCCAACCCACTTCTGACGACTGGGGAAAAGCCGCGTGGGGCAGGGCTCCAAGGGCCACAGCGGGCACAGGACAGGGTCCGGGGCGACGGCTGCCCCCGACGCTCGGGAGCTCGGGGACCATGGCGCACGGGCGCGTCCCCGTGGGCTTTTACGAGACTTCTCTAGTGACAGATTAACTCTGTTTCTACGGGAAGTGCAGGGCGGCCAGAGGGAGAAAACGCGGCCCGCCTCCCAGACGGCCCCCGCGGCCCCGGCACGGCCCCGGGGCCAAGGTCAACACGGACGGCCCAAGGAGGGGCCACTGGAGCAGCAGGAGCACGGCAACCGTGTTCAGTGAGCACACACGTGTGCCCACGGGGGCTTCGCGGGGGCGCACGGCCGACATGCATGGACTTATCACACAAACTGCCAAGTTCGAGAAGCAAGTGCCTGAGCTCTGACCGCGGTTGGGGAAACGGCCACTCCAGGGCCCAGCAGCCACCTGTGCCGTGTCACCTGGGGAGCCAGGCCCTGGTGGTCGCAGCCCCGGGTGGGGCCAGTGCCCTGGGCTGTTCACAGGGGTTCATTGCTGCTGCACGGGCCGCACTGCCTGGGGTGCGGGGCGGGGGGGGGGGGCAGAGATACCAGGCCCCAGGCCCCTCCCAGGGCTGCAGCCCACAGGTGGGACCCAGGGGACCACCAGCAAGGCGGGTGCCCCTGGCCTGTTTCTGAGTTCCTGTGGAAGGCCCCGCTCCCCACCTGCTAGGGGATGGGAGCCGCCCGCCTGGAGGCGACCTCCCACAGAGGTGGCCCTGTGGGACGGAGGCCCGAGCTCAGGCCAGCCCTGCAGGCCTATCCCAATGGGCAAAACCAAGACTGGACCACGGCCACACCCGCTGACCCCGACACCCCGTCAGGCCCGGACGGGCAGTGTCTTGTAGGGGTTCAGGATGCCCTTGGGGTCCAGGAGGGTCTTGAGCTGCTGCATCAGCCGCAGGGCCTCAGGTGGCTTGCTGTAGCCGAGGGCACCCCGCTTCCGGAAGCCGACCCCGTGCTCCGCGCTGACGCTGCCCCGCCGGGCCGCCGTCCACTCGTACACGTAGGGCTCGAGGGCGCCCAGCAGCGGTGCGCTGAAGGCCTCCGCCGTCACGTTGAGGTGTAGGTTGCCGTCCCCTGGGGGGGCAGGGACCCGGGTCAGGCTAGGCAGGGTCCCCCAAGAGTCCCCTCCCCTCCCTGAGAGCCCTTCCTGCCCCGTCTGGTTCCAGCCCTTCGAGCACTGGCCACTGACCTGCAGCAGTGACAGAAGCGGCCTCTCCCAGGGGCCGCAGCTCCCTTCTGTCTCCAGGTTGCCCCGCCCACCCCGCCTTCCACCGGCTCCACCCAGTCCTGGTCCAAGGGTTCCCCACCGAGAGCGACCCTCAGGGCCGCAGAGACCGAGAGCCCTGCGGTCTGACCACACTGATGGCTGTCACCAGACTCACTTCTCCAGCAGAGCCCAGGTCGGCTCCATCTCCCAGGTGCCCCACGGATACCATGGGGCCCCCCCAACCGTGGTGGAGGTGGACCACACCAGGCCCCCTGGGCCGCTGACCACGGTCAGACTGGCACGGGCCCCGTCCCCGGCTCCAGTGCAATGAACAGCAAGTCAACAATTTCTAAAACAGCTAGAAAACTCCCATATTTGCAAATTAAAAACCACATTCCTGCCCTGGCTGATGTGGCTCATTGCCAGCCTGAGAACCAAAGGGTTCCCGGTTCGATTCCCAGTCAGGGATTGTGCCTGGGTTTCTGTCCAGGTGTCCAGTAGGGGGCGTGCAAGAGGCAAACACACATTGATGTTTCTCTCTCTTTCTCCCCTCCCTTCCCCTCTGCCTGAAAAATAAATACATAAAACACACACACACATACATTGCTGCCTAATGCATGGGTCAAAAAAGAAATGACGATGCAGATAAGAAAATATTCAGAACTAGAGATAACACCAACGCCAACAAAAAATGGGGGGGGTGGGGGGGGCTCCACGCAAACACGGAGCCACCCCTGGCTGCGGAGGAGGAAGCTCTTGGGCCCCAGCCGCCCCGGAGCCCCCCGAGCTGGAGCTGCCCCAGGGGAGGTCACTCCTGGGAGTGGGGTCCGGTCAGGGCTGGGTCAGGCCGGCGGCAGAGGGGCCAGGAGGCAGGGTCCCAGCCACTGGGCTGCCAGCATGGCGCACACGGAGGCCCCACGCGCCACCGCTGAGTCCACAGGAGGCCGAGCCCCACTCAGGACCACGCACGGACCCAGGGCCACGGCGACCGCGTGGCCACTCCTGTCCCGGCACGCCCTCAGGCCACGCGGGGTCTCCCAGGTGGTCAGCAAAGACAACATTTAAAACAAGCGAGGGGGCAGCCAGGCTGGGACGTGGGGGGACATTTAAGCACTTGTGTTAGGAAAGACACGCTGAAAACCGCCGGGCCGAGTCCCTCGCTCCCGCAGTCACAAAGCAGCAGGACACACCTGGGAACGGGGATGGAACCCGAGGGCGGGAAGGAGCGGAGCAGGGAGTGAGCGCCCTGGAGAGAGGGGGCCGGCGCTGCCCCTCCGGTGAGACCGAGAGGCCGCTCAGCATCGGGCGCACAGGCCCCGCCCGAGCCAGGAGACGGCCGCAGCAGCAGCAGGCACCACGGGGTGCCGACGTGTGCGGAACCCCAGAGGACACGGCCAAGTGCTTGGCCAGAAAAACCGCAGGACCAGCCCGGGAGGAGAAGGGGCCGGACGCCCACCGACGCCGGCCTCTGGTCCTCACCGGCAGGCTCTCCCGGCCGCTTGAGGAGGGAGCTCCCAGCAAGAGGCCAACGGCAGCTGCCCTGCGTGCACCTACAGAGGCAAGGGCCCTCCTGCCGCCACGTCACCCACGGAGACACCTGGGGACGCCCCACACAGACCTACGTGGGCCCGAGACAGACGCCAGGACAGGGGCCGAGCAGGGCTCGCCCCAGGAATGGGGCCCGTCAGCCGCAGGGGGTGGGGGGTCACCTGCTCCCTGTCGAGGGACAGGCCCCCAGCCGTCTCGACGCCCACCCCAGGTCTCGCAGGGGGCGAGAACCCTCTGCCCACCGCCTTCCCAGCGGTGTCCTCACCGTGGCCCAGGGCACAGCGGCGCCCCATGGGGGACGCACGGATCCGCGGTCCACCCCAGCCCCGCCTCGGGGCGAAGGCCTGGCGCCCGCACGTCACCCCCGTTCTGACCCCTGCCGTGTGGGCGCTGCCCGCACTGACCCCCCACTGTCCTGACCGTGCCAACCCCCCGCCCCTCCCTAAACACGAGGGCTGCACGTCCCCAGCTTTGCTGCCTCTGCCCCCTGAAGGCTGTTTGAGGGACAGAATCACCCACTTCCAGTGCAGTCACTGCTGCCTCTTCCTGAGGCTCCACCCCCCGGGCGAGCTGCAGAACCTGCCCCGCGCCGCCCCTAACGAGGGTCAGGGCTGCCCTCACGGGGGCCGGGACCTGGGTCCTGCTCCGACTCCGGGTTCAGGGTCCGCACCCTACTGCGCCCAGGGGCCCCCCGCGCCCAGCGGCACTCTTCCCCAGACTGCCCGAGGGACTCCGGGAGATGGATGGTCAGGAACCTCTGGTCCCCGGGGTCCCCCCACCACTGTTGAGAGCCGGCCGCCGCGGGCTGCGCCAGCCTGAGGCTAGCCGTCCCTGCCCGGCTCTGCTCACCCAGGTGGCCGTAGCCCACCACGTGCTTGGCCGGCGGGCGAAGGCGGGCGCGCAGGTCGGTCACGAGGTCGTAGAGCTGGTCCACGGGCAGAGAGACGTCGTACTTGTACACGTAGCCGTCCCGGCTCAGCGCCTCGGTGATCCTCTCCCGCAGGGCCCACAGCATCTGGGCAGAGGGGGCGGGGGGGCAGGGGGGGCAGGGGGGGCAGGGGGACACGGGCCGGTCAGCACCTGCCGGCGCGTCCGGCTGACACTGCTGTGCCGTGGCAGGCACGGGCTCCCGACCAGCACTCTGTGCTCGGCGAGGCCCCACACGCGGCCCCAAGGCAGCATGGAGGGCCCCTTCCGGGCAGGGCGGGGCGGGCAGTGATGGAGGACGCTCAGGGCATACCCCGCGGCACACGGGTGGGCAGGGGCGGGGGCGGCCGGGGCGGGGACGGCGGGGAGAGAGGCTCTCAGGGCCGTGCTGCCGGGGCACACTCGGCCTGCCGGCGCGGGCCTGCGCTGGTGAGCCCGTCACTGCGGACGCCCGACGCCCCCCCACCTCCCGGGGGAGCGAGACCGTGTGCTGCGCCGCCACTGGGCCCCGCGGCCCAGCCCAGGCCCCGTCCCCACTCCCGTCCCCACGGCCCCCAGGACCCCCACTGCCCCCAGAAGCGTGACGGTGGCATCTCGACGAGGCAAGGATGCCCCTTCTGTTTACAACGTGAGCGCAGTGCCACGAACGCCCCTGACGTAACGGGTTTCCCCAACTCCCTCATCGAGTTTCCCCACCCCATGGGTCTGGCAGCACCCCGACCATCGGCAGGTCCTCCTGGCCCAGCCCCCACACACCCAGAGCCCAGCAAGGCCCCCCCCCCCGAGCCACCCACGCTGCTCCTCCTGCCACGGCTCCCGTCCCACTGGCTAAGGCCCCCCGGGGCACTCCCTCCATCCCACCTGAGCTCAGTGCTCCTTGGGGACACGTGTCATCCCAACCCTGCCCCTGCCCTGCACCCCATCTGGGTGCTCCCCCCACTCCCTCTCATCTGTGGGGGAAGCTGGTCCCCCCATCTTCCCGCCCCTGCCGCCCACGTCACCGGACCCCTGAGCACCACTGCCTGAGAACTGGGCTGTGGAGCCAGGACCAGCGCATTCCTGCCCCCGCAGGAGGACAGCAGGGAGGGTCCCCACCCAGGCTGCTGTGACCTGCCGCCTGGAGCACAGTGGTGGCCCCTCCGGCTCTGCCTGCGAGGGGGCGAGGGAGGGTGGGGGACACTGGTGGGCGCAGCGGTAGCTGAGGCAGCCCAGCCACAGCGTTCGACTGGGGCCCCTGCCGGGTGTTGTTGCAACTCCTTACAAATGACATCTCACTAACATAAAGTACCAATAACTGCGGAGAAAGGGGTTTAACGATCAAGTAAAGAAATAAAGTCAATGACCCACCACTGAGAGACAACCAGATCCCACTGTCCACTCACCGCAAATCAGAGCCACTCAGGCCCTGTCCTGCCCACGTCCCCACAGACTTCCTGCCCCTGCCGGCCCCGCTCCACACACGGGGGGGCCGCGGGGGAGGCAGGACGAGGCCTGTGACGGTGTCAGCAGCTCCCCTGCCCCAGGACCCCTGCTCCTTCCTCTGGCCTCAGACGACCACGAGTCCTTCTTGGTGCTGAGTCGTCCTCAGAAACCACCGCACCCCGGGACGGGCTTGGCATCGCGCCGGCCCCACGGCCCACACGGTTCTGCCCGCCGGTTTAAAACGCGGCCCCGGTGGCCCAGACGCTGAGAGGGCGCTTCCGAGGAGGCTCCCCCATCAAGGCCGGGACAGCGGCTCGTGTCCAGCCACAACCACCACCGGCAGCCGGGCGCCAGGCCTCCCGCGCGGCCCAGAGCAGAAGGGCCGGGGGGGGGGGGGGCGGCCGAGGACGCCCGCACGCTCACCTTGACTTTCCTCTGGTCGGTGGCCAGCGTCCCGTCGGTCACCAGGCCGGAGCCCAGGGCCTGGTCCAGGAAGCTGCCCAGCTTCTCGGCGTCGTGCTCCACTCTGGAGCCCGAGGTCTCGACCAGCACGTAGAAGGGGCTTTCTGGAGGGGCAGAGAGCAGGGGCAGAGACGGTTCAGCCAGGTCAGGGAGCTGGGGGTCAGCTGTGGGTCAGCGCGGCGGAGGGGCCCCTGACAGCCGCCGAGGCGCCAACGGGGCTGGGGGCCGCATCCGAGCAGGGGCTCTCTGCCGGGGCAGAGTCCAGACGACCGGAGGGCGGGTCTGTCACTGTGACAACCCATGCTCACCAGGAACAGCCCAGGTGACCCCAGGGATGGGCCAGGGGTGCCCCAGGCCGCAGGGGGCCACTCTTCCCAAACCCCAGGAGACCTGCCGTCCACCCGGGGGCTGCGGCCCACCACTGGACTTTTACACTGTTTCCTACTTTGTACTAAGAGTAGCATCTCATCCAAAATTCAGAGCATGAAGACCGCTGCCTAATCACGATGGTTCTGGGCTGCAATGTGTCCTTCCCCATCCCCCAGGTTCCCTCGTGAGGCCCTAACCCACCTCCCACGTGGCCTCGTGGAGATCGGGCCTCTGAGGAGGCTGGCAGGGGAAGTGAGACCGCAGGGTGGGGCCCCAGTCCCGACCCGACCCGGCCCTGGGGGGCTGGTGCCCTCGCACGAGGAGGAGGAGGCGGCGACTCAGACGGGACTCTGGGGAGGCGGCCGTCTGCATGCCAGGAAGCGGCCTCAGCAGAAACCAACCCTGACGGTGCCTTGAGGCTGGATTTCCAGCCTCCAGAACCGTCCGGAATAAACTCGTCTCGTCACAGTCACCCAGTCCGTGGGGCTCCGCTGGGGCCGCTCAGACAGGCTGCTCCCTCAGGGCGACCTCAGAAGCAAAGTCGCCGAGGCCTCCAGCGGGGACCGGGAACGGGGGCCACACGTGTGCTGCACGTGTCACTGGCTCGCTGAGGTCTGAGGCTGAGCGTGTCAGGACGTCGGGCCCTCCATCCCGGGGACAGGACCGCCCCTCTGGCACGCCTCCGCCCCTGCGACAGCCCCATGCTCAACCCGTCCTGCGGACGCCACAGCTGCAGAGGGGCTGTGTCCTTCCCGCCTCCCCCGTGCACAGGACGAAGGCCTGCTGGCCTGAGCCATCCCGGGCGGCGGGCGGCACAGAAGGGGCAGCAGGCGGCTGGGCCAGTACCTTGCACCGGGCAGGCGAGGAGGAGGTGGTGCTGGACCAGCCGCATGCACTCGGTGTCCATGAACTCGAACGCCGACAGGATCTCTCCCAGCATCCCCTTGCAGGTGCTGAAAGTCTGCAGAACCTCAGCAAAGCCCGGGCAACCTGCACAGGGCACAGGGCCAGCGCCTCAGGCACACGCCGCCAGGACCTCACCCATCGCCGCCAGGGCCTCACCCACTGCCACCCGGGCCCCCGGAACGCAGCCCGCCCGCCCGCCCAACTCCCGGCGGGCGAGCGAGGCGGCCGAGCAGAGCGGCAGAGGCACGGCCGAGGGAAAGGCCGCTGGCCAGCCGGCACGCACTTCACGGGACTCGAAGGTGAAGGTGGACAAGGCTCGCTGAGGATGCCCACGTGCGCGGGGGCGGGGGAACGAGAGCAGCAGCTGGAGGGTGAGTGCACACAGGGCGAAGCACGGTCCCCCTTGCGAACAGCCGAGTGGTGCTTCTCTCGCTCACGGGGCGCCCCCGACTCCACTGGACGCTGGTAACTCGGTCAGGACACGCTCACGGAACATGGACAGGTTGCGGAGGGGCCCAGGTCAGGGGAGCTGACCGTCCAGTGGCCAGAGGCAGAAGGGACCGGGCAGACTGCCAAAGGTGGGAAGGCCCGAGACACCCGGCTGTGGGGTGGGGTCGGGGGTCACGGAGAGGCCAGGAAGACGTCCTGGAGAGAGGGGCCGGGACTGGGGAGGCCCCAGGAAGCCCACCGTGCACGTCCGAGGAGCACGTGGCCCTGCGCGAGCCGTGCAGAGGGGCCGGCCGGGGGCGAAGGGAACATTGGGGACTAAGCAGATGGGCAGCCGCACGGCCAGTGAGGGGGCGGAGGGGGGGAGCAGGTGAGAGACGGGAGGGCAGGTGGGAGGACGCCTGCACGCCCAGCCCAGCCGCGGGGCCTCTCGGGAACGAGCAGGTCGGGAGGGGAAGGCACAGACGGTGCCCCGACGACGACACCGACCGGCCCAGCAGGGGGACACTGAGGGGACTGACTGCACTGGGACTCGGGGCCAGCGGAAGCTTCCAGAAGAACAAGGTGCGAGACCGGGCATCCGCCCGATCACCCCACGTAACGAAGACACGTGTCCTTGGCCTTGCGCCAAGGGACACCGTTTCCCGCAGCATCTGGGCCGGGGCCCCCGACAGCAGAGCCGACCAGAGAGCTGGGAAGCCGGTCCTGTTACGGGACGAGGCGGTTCTGCCCGGAGCCTGCAGGCCCGACGGCGGGCCGGCCCGAACACCCTGGCCAGGCCCTGGGCCCCTCTGGGAAGGGCGAGGAGCCTGGAGAAACAGGGTGTCCAGCAGGGCCCCGTCCACCCTCCCCCTCAACCCCTGCCCCCGCTCGGACAGGGCAGCCCGGAGAAGCGGCTCCCGGCGGCAGGCGCGCCACCTACCGAGCAAGGCCACATTCACGGCCCCGGGCTTGGGCGGACACAGGATGGACACGGCGGTGATGACCCCCAGGGTGCCCTCCGACCCGATGAAGAGCTGCTTCAGGTCGTAGCCCGTGTTGTCCTTCCTCAGGGAGGTGAGGCAGTTCAGGACGGTGCCGTCGGCGAGCACCTGGCGAGGGAGAGGAGGAGCAGGGCGCTCACGTACCAGCCACAGTCCAGGGAGGCAGGGGCCGGAGGCAGGGCCTGGGGTCACCCGGTCAGGCTGACGGGAGGACTCTTCCCGGCTGGGAATCGCACCGCCTGCGCCCCCTGGGACTGAGGGCAGCGCTGGCACCACCCCAGCGTCCACGTGGCTGGGGGCCCTCAAAGGCGGACGCACCCGAGCCCCAGGCACAGGGCAGACCTTGCAGGCACCTGGACGGCTGAATGACGGGGCTGGGAAGTGCCCAGGACAGCTGAGCCCTGAGACCGGGGCGGGGGGACACGGGGGCCGAGCCGCACTGGGATGCCCAGCAGCAGCTCCCAGCTCACCGCTTCCAGGCCCAGCACGGTCCCCCGCAGCGAGCCGTATCTCAGCAACCGCAGGCCACCGGCGTTGGTCGCCAGGTTCCCCCCGATGTGGCAGCTGCCCTTCGCTCCCAAGTCCAGGGGCACGACGAAGCCCCGCTCCTCCACGTACCGGCTCAGCTCCTCCAGGACACACCCCGCCTGGCACACCAGGGTCCCTGCCGAAAAAGCAGAGCCACCTCGGTGCTGTCTGCGCACCTCCCCACCCCGGGAGCGGCCACCGTGGACCTGCAAAAGGCACAGGCGCCCCATCCCTCCCCAAAAAGGCGTCTCCGGGAGTGCCGTGAAAAAGAGGAAACACTGGGAAGGCAAAACTGAGAGGGAACACACACGTGCACACATGCACACACACGCACACACCCGTGTGCACACACACGCATGTGCATGCTCGTGGGAGGGAGGAGCAGAGAGGGCTGCTCTGAGACAGTCGCCCTCAACCAGGGGCGCTTCCGCCCTCCCAGGGCACGTGTGACAGGTCTGGGGACGTTTCTGGTCGCGGGTGTCGAGTGGGTGGAGGCCAGGCGTGCCGATGAACGCCCTGCGGTGCCCGGGTGCCCCCGCCACACGGAACAGCCCAGCGGCACGAAGCCGCCACGCCCGAGCAGGAAGCCCCTCACACGCAGGTGACCTCACACACCCAAAAGGTGGTTGTGGCCAGGAAACGTCAGCGTCCACAGGAGCCGCAGTGACAGCCCATCCCCTTCCCCTCAAGCCCACAAGGTAAGTCACCACTAAATAACACCCCCTGAGCGGCCACGCCCAGAGGGCAGGGCCGGGACAGAGCTCGCCCTCCTCCCCAGGCCCCAGCCGCGGAGGAGGAGGACGGGGACGGCACCGACAGGCGGCCAGGCTCACCAGACACACTGTGGAAGCTGATGACCTGGTTCATGAGGGCAGTAGACAGGATGACCTCATCGAAGACGGGGACGCTGCCCCCCACCAGGCCCGTGTTGCCGCCCTGGGGGTTCACAGCCAGGTTCCTCCCGTGACAGTACCTGGGACCAGCACGGGTGGGGTGTCAGGCCCCTCTCCCCAGGCCCACGCCACAGACCCTCGAGACACACTCCAGGTCAGCGCCTGGCTACGCGGGCAGCGATCAGGCAAACCCAGGCTGCAGGGCCCGGCCTCCAGCGACGCACTCGGAGAGGGGTGCACGGAGGGGCGCCGCACAGCCCCGGGAGACCTGGGGCCAGCTCCGTGCGGCCTGGCAACGTGGGGGGAGTGCAAATTGTAGGGCACGCACGGGGCGGGCACCTTTCGTGGGTCAAAGTGGAATGGGCGCCCTGGCTGGGGTGGCTGAGCGGACTGAGCACTGGCCTGTGAACCGAAAGGTCGCCGGTCCAAGTCCGGGCAGGGCACAGGCCTGGGCTGCAGGTCAGGTGGCTGGTTGGGGGCGCTCGAGAGGCAACTGATAGATGTATCTCTCCCTCTCTTTCTCCCCCCTCCCCTTCTCTCTAAAAATACATAAAACGTTTTTAAAAAATGGCACAAAAAATGGCCCAGAAGAATAATTTGTACCAATAAATGAACACAGATTTGCTAAATAGAAAAAAGGCCGCAACTACAACGTCTTAGCTACAATGTGATAACCACAAAACCACCCACAAGTGGAAAAGACACTAGTGGGGCAAACCAAATGCCACCGGGTGCTATCTTTGGAGTTGAAAGGAGTGGTTGCTTTTGCAGTTTTTTCTTTATGGTTTTCTATGTTTTCCAGTTCTCCTACAATAAACATGATGGCTTGTTGATATAAAAAAATCAAGAAATACACATTTCAAGAAAAGGTCCCTTTCCTGGGAGTCTGCAGCCACTCCCACGCTGTGCCTGGCCCAGCGCCCAAGGTTCCAAGGTTCGGGGCTCAGCCCTGAACAGGCTGTCGGCTTCCTACCTGAGGATGTGGGACACCTCCTCCGTTGTCCGGGGCTTCAGCAGCACCTTGCTACAGCCTGAGACAGAAACAAAGCATTATGTACAGGGAAGGGGCCTCCCCGGTCTGCACTCGGGGACAAAGAAGGTTCTACTTCCTCGGTGAGGTAACCACACAACCAGGGTCACTGCAATCCTCAAGGACAACAGAGGTCAGTCCGTGCACTGCGGGGAGGTGGAAAGGCTGGCAGCAGGCGCCGACTGCAGTCGTGGTGTAGGTGGCCGGAGGAGAGGGAGGGGCACCGGCCTGGCTTCTCCACTGCAAGTTCCTAAGTATCTGTGGGCAGACACTTGACACTGTGTAGACGCCCTGTGGCTGCTCCAAGTTCACCCGCGAATTCAGCATCTGTTGCCTTTCCTGCCTGAAGCAGTCCTCAGGGTGGTTGCTAAATGGTGACTGTCACCAACCCTCCTACACCGATGAACAGATCTTACGCTGTGAAGAGGGGCCTTTCTTCGGTCTCCTGTATTTACTTACTTAGCAATTCCACCATACCAGTGTGACCGGCTCTTCTTTTAGTCACTGGTTACAATTCTGGCACAGTCTGAGCCCCAGCACGGCTGGTGGGGGTCCCCCAGACTGGTCCACGGGCATCCCCAGCCACTGCCGCCCGCCTTCTGCATGTCTGTTTTGCTGAGAGAAACTGGACTGGACGAGCGGAGGCTGCAGAGGCAGGAGGCACATCGAGCACAGGTCCTTCCTCCCGGCTCTTCCCGGGGCTGTGAGGTCCGGTTGTCATCCCCCCCACCCTCATCTCAGCCACCGGCTGGTCTGCTGAGGACCCCTGCCCTGCGGCCGTGCCTCAGCACTGCATCCTCCCCTGGGCAGGGGTGCCACGCCTCACCAGACGGCGCCTCTGCCCCTCGCAGCCCCTGCCCTCCTCCCACTGCCGTCACCGTCAGAGGGGCAGGGGCTCCACTCCACTCACTGCCCTCGGGTGGTTCCCTCTCAGCTCACAGGAAAAGGCAGGACTCACACAGCCCTTGAGACCTTGATGGCCCAGCCCCCTCACTCTCTGACCCTCTCCCTCCTTCACCCACTGCAGCCCCACAGGGATCTCCTGGCTCCTCAGACAGGCCAAGTGCAGCCCTGCTCAGAGGCTTTGTGCTGGCTGTTCCTGCCCCAGGAACACCCTTCCAGGCAGCTTTCCCAGGCCCAGAGAAAACAGCCTCCTCAGCACTCACGACAGCCTGGTGTGCGGCCCACCTTGCTCCTGCTGCTCAGTGAGCCTCCTGTCCCTCTCCTGTCCAGGGCCTGACCTTCCCCTTGGGGCAGGCACACAGCGAGGCGCTCACTAAGGTCTGTGCAGCTCACCCAGGAGCACATGGTCTAGTTTTTAAAGGAGGAGATGTTCAATGACAATAACCATTTCAAATAAAATCTCAGTTTTAACTAATACAGAAGGTACTGATCAGCTTTTACTCGCCTATGTTTTCTATATTAACTCTGAGATTAAAATTTTAAATGAGCAGATGTTTAGACATGCATTCTCTCTGAAGAAAACTGCATACAGGGGCTTTTCTACAGGGCTGCCCGCTGCCAGGCTTCCCAGGGAAAGTGCCGACCAGAGAGAGGGGTCCCCAGGAGACAGCCAGCCGAGCCCAGGCAGGGGACTGCTCCCAAGGCTCTGGAAGCCCCAGGAACAGAAGAGCCCACACCGTGAGCACTAGCCCTGCTGGGGTCCTACCTCCTGGTGAGACGCAGCCCCGTTCTGCAGTCCATCCGCCGGCGCCGCCAGGCCACAGCAATGAGCCAAGACAGGCACCCGGCTTGGCTGAGCCCAGAGTGGGCATCGCCTGCTCCTGCCTCCAGGGCGCCTGTGAGCCCCCAGGCCCTGTGCAGCTGCTCTCAACAGGGCAGCGTCTCCTGAGGGGGCCCTTGCTCAGCGGGCAGAGGGGGGCTCCCTGGCGCTCTGGCACTGAAGAATGGCCTAGGGACCTCCAGAGTCACCAGCCTCCCCAAAGGGAAGAGCCGCCTCCACTCCTGAGCCTGCACCCTGGTCCCACTTGCCAGGACCCTCCACTCTGGCCTGGAACCGCACCAACAGCACAGAGCTTGCTGCGGCCACGGCTGAGCACACCCTCCACTGTGCGTCCGCACCCCGCGCCCACCAGGCGCAGCCTGGGGACCCGCTGCCCCCTTCACAGGCTTCGGGGCTCCATTCTGCAGTGGACTGCGTGTCTCCAGGCTCTCCTGCCGTCACGGCAAGAGCACGGGCTGGTTTCTGTGATGTGTGAGTGGGCAGGTTATATCATCTCTGACACCGTCTCCGGAGAGGACACGGGGGACCGGCTTCCCGAGCTTTGTAATCAGAAGGGCCTGCTGGGCCCAGGAGGCTGACACCCCCCTCCACCCCCACCCCAAGCTGGTGCGTGCATTTGAGGCGGGGACAGGGGGGCCGGTGTGGTGGGAGAAGAAACTAGGGGCAGCCAGACCAGCAACCCTGTGTCTCGCTCTAGGAGGAACGGCCCCTGAAGGCATGCCCACACCCGCCCTCAGAGCCTGCGAGGGCGACCTGATCTGGACAAAGGGTCTTTACAGCAGGGACAACCTAAGGGTCCTGAGACGGGGCTCTCCTGGGTGAGGGTGGCTGCAAATCCAGAGAGAAGTGTGCTTATAAGAGGAAGGAAGGGGAAGGTGAGACAGAGACGCACAGGGAATGTGGCCCAAAGAGAGGGTTCTATGGAAGTGACCTCCCAGGTGATCTGATCACAAAGTCCTAAGTGGGCAGGCCATGGCGGGCAGTCCCTCCCTTGGCACAAGACTTTTCCGGAAAAGGTTTGTCCTTGCCTCAAGCAGCCCCATTCCTTGTTCTTGTGTAGGTACAATCACACAGTTTAGAAATGAGCATAACCACCCTCAGATGAACGCATAATCCCGTTACCTCTCCTGTAACCCGATCCCACTCTCCTGTACTCTTCCTGTGGTCCCTCCTTAACTTCGGATGCAAAAAAGCTGCAAAGCTGTTATTTTCTGGAGCATTTGAAATCTTGCTGCCCAGCATATGTCCTCAGTTTGGCTCAAATAAATTCACAAATATCCTCTACAACTTTGGGCGTTTCTTACATCCCCTGTGGTGGCAGAGGCAGAGACGAGTAGGCAGCCAAGGGCGTGCCCAAAGGCAGGAGAGGCAGGACAGACCCGCCCTGGACCCTCCAGAGGGAGTGCAGCCCTGCAGACACCTGGGTTTCACACCCGTGGCCTCCAGAGCTGACCCAGGAGCTACAAGCACGTGAGTCATGAACACACAGGCCCCTGGGAGCAGCCAGGGGACTGCCTCCTCCTGGAAGTCCGACGGCATCCTGCACCACCGATAAACTCCTACAGTCACCAGCGTGCACGAGACAGGTGCGCGGGACCCTCGCTCACCTCGCATGGTTCTCAGCCAGTCCACGTTGGAGGCCTCCAGCTCCTCCGGGTCTGTGACGACCCTCCCGGGGACAATGCGCTCAAAGGAGGCCAGGTCTTCCTCAGACACCTCGGAGAAGGGCAGCCGCCGCACGGGGTAGCGCTCGCAAGTCAGCGCCACCTCGGGGCCCCGGGAGGATGGGGAGGAGCTGCCTCTGCGAACCGCGGGACCGCCGCCCGCGAGCCCCCGAGGGCTGACGCCCGGGGGGACCCTGGACGCCCCGTTCCCGGTGCTTGGCTGCCCGTAGGCCCCGGGAGTGCGGGCCGCTCGCCACCAGAAGAGCCGTGACGGCCACCCGGGCGACAGACGGGGCACCATAGCTCTTGTCCTGAAAAGCAAGTGAGCGGCCCTGTAACCCTGGACCAGCGGGGGCCGCGAAGGAAGTGACTGCCCCGGGAAGGGCGCAGGGTTAGGGAGGTGGAAAGGGAGGGCAGGCCGGGGGGCATGGGGCGGGAGACCCCGGCCCGCGATGGGGGGGGGGGGTCCCCCTGCAGGAAGCGCCTCCCGACCAGGGCGCAGCCGCCCTGGGCTTCAGCCCCCTTCCTTCGGGGCAGAACCAGGATTCGAGGCGTTCAAAGGAGAGGGGCGACTGCCACTAAGCGGCACCCTTAAGAACGGCTAAAGTGGCCAACTTTGTTTTACGTATATGATACCGCAGGTTTAAACAGTGCAGAAGCAGAACGCGTGGGTGAGGGAGCCGCCCTGGCTGCCCACGTGGCTCCGCACGGGGACTCCGCTCCGCACCGCACCGCACCGCACCGCACCGGTGGGAGGGGACAGGTGTCGGGCGGCTACCTCCGCCCTCTGCCGCTCTGACCACCGCAGCGCCGTCTGGGAGGCGCTCCCGCCGCTGTGTGACCTCAGAAAAGGCGCCCCCAGCAGGGCCCCCCGCGGCGCCCCCCGCCCCAGGGGACCAGCTACCCGCCCCGGCCCTTCACGTCAGGACGGACCGAGAATGCGGCCGGGGCCGCTCGGAGGGCGCAGAGCGCGCTCAGGCTCGTCCCCGCGAGAACCGCCGGGCGCGCGCGCCCGAGTGGTCACGTGACAGACGCCGCCAGACAGGGTCGGCCCCGCAAACAGCGCCTGCGCTCCCGGCCCTGCGCCTCCGCCACCACGGCCGCCGCTCTGTCCCGCAGCCCGCGGCCCTTCCGCTCAAACCCTGGCGGACACGCGCGCGCGCACTCACGCACGCGTCCCCGTCCTGGGCGCTGCGGCCGGCGTCGTCCTCGAGAAACCGGAGCCCCAGGGCCCAGGGCGGGCAGGACTGAGCCTGCGCGAGGCGGCCCTCGCTGCCACGCCCTCCCCAGGGGCCCGCCCAGGTCCTCAAGCTCCGCCCCCTCTGTCCGTCCCCTGTCTCAGGCCCCGCCTCCGGTTCCGAGGAGTGCCCCCTGAGCCCCGGCGCTCCGCAATGCCACAGCCCGCTGCGGAGGCAGCGGGCCTCGACCGGCGTCCTGCACCTCCCAGGTGGGGCCTCGACATACACTTCCCGTCCCGAGGGCCGGACCCACCGCGGTCCGCCCGGACGAGCCTCACAGGGTAATAACTGCCCACTCCCTCCTCCTACTGCGGGCCTCCAAGGGACTCTGGCTCCCGCTCTGGCCAAAGGGCAGACATCCCTGCGGGTCGGGAGTGTTTTGCAGGCCGAACCCGAGCTAGTTCCCAAAGCTGCCCGCCAAGCAGCGGCATCATTCTCCTGAACAGAGGTACTGGCCTGGGACGGGGCTGCTGGAGGCCACAGCAAGACAGCTGCCTTCTCCAGCACCTCGAGTTGTCTGCCTGCCCCTGTCCAGCTGCACGCTCAGCTCCAGCCTGGCCTCTGCTCTGTAGGTCCTGCTAGGCTCCACCACCGGCACAGGGGAGACACGGCGGCGGGAGGAAGGCACCTCTGGCATCCCAGGGATGGCTCTTAGCAGCACCTGTGCCAGGTAGCAACCTCAACCCATTCCCTCAGGGTGCTGCAGCAGCCCAGGAGAACCCTTCCCCCAGAGGCCTGAGTCCCAGCTCCCATGGGGCACCCCTCTCAGAGCTACCGCGGCACCAGCAAGGTTGCACCCACTTCCCCAGTGGCTGAATCTCGGCTGAAGGGCACTTTCCCCATCAGTTGTGGGGCCAGCCCCCCTCAGAGCAGAGTCCTTATCTGTCCCCTCCCGCATATTGCCAGGTCCAGAAACTCCGCCTTCCTCCCTTGGCCTCCTTGGAGGCAGCTGCTTCCTAAGATTACTGTTCCCTGGACCCCCGGTACCCTAAATTAAACTGTTACAGTAACACTTGGCTTCTACTCTCCTGATACAGATCCAGGCACGGAGTAGGGTCCACCCCTCACCCGCGGCTCCCCTGGGTCCCACTGAGGCGTCTCCAGTACCTGTCTGCTCTTCCAGCTCCACGATGTCCCAATGACAAGTGTCTGTGGACAGATGATTACAGACGGCAAGCGCGTCCACGTAACCCTGACTGAAGACCAAGGTCCACTGATGGCTTTGCCAAGAACAGACCAGTCCTTGCCAGACCACTGGCCTCGTGCTGTGTGCCCTGAGTGTGCCGATGTGCTCCTGTAACAGGGTGCTGCCAAGGGGGTCCCCCAAATAGGGACTTGTAATGGGGTCCAGAATTCAGGGTGTTCAGGAAATATTAGAGAATAATACGTATAGGATGTCCTCACCCCTTCCCACCAGGCTGAGCTGGGGGATGGGACACGTGGAGCAGGGCCACTGAGAGCTGTTTTGCACAGGCACAGCTTTGCAGCTGACCGCTGGCATGGTCGTTTAACACATCTGCAGCCTTTAACTGGTTTCATGGATATGTTAAACAGCTGTGGCCACGCTCTGAGCCAGGGGCATGGGAGTGACTCCCACCCAGGTTGTGTAACTGGGAGGCAACTCCCCCTGGCTACAGCGCCTGCGTGAGAGCTTGGAGCTGATTGGCCCCACGCCACGGGCCACAGCTGTGCGCACTCACTGCGGCAGCCCAGGAAAACTGGACGAATGCGGGAATGCTGGCAGGTGTGACTGATTGTGGGCGGAGCCGGAAGAGGGGCTGCAGAGGAGGATTGGCGCTGGGATTTAAACCCAGGCGTGGAGGCCATGCAAGGGGGGACCCTGCGGCCTGGGCCAGAGTTAGGGAGCACACAGCTTGGGGGTGCTCCCTTTTGCCACGTGGGTTAGGCAGCAGGAGAGACTTTGCCTGGAAGAAAAGGGGTGAAAGGCTCTTGCTGGCGGACCACGAGAAGGTGCCACGTGGCTCGGGATTAACTGGAGATCGTGGTGGTGACACAGCTGATGGTGCCGGGAGCCTGAGTCACAGACTTCTACTTCCTTTCCTGAGATACGGTGCCCCGGACTGGGCAAGGGGAGAAGGAAGGACTGTGTGCGTTTGTGGGTGTTCCAAAGAACTTCAGTATTTTAATGAAGACATTAAGTCATTACTCTAAGCCTGTATAACTTTTAAATAAATAATTCCTTTCCTTTTCACCAATCTCTGGCATCGAAAGACGTCTTTCTTCTGGTAGCAGGCAAAGCAAACCTAGTACGGGGGGACCCCTGGAGCAAAAAGGGGGGTCCTTTTGATGATAATATATCGTTCACCACCCACCCCCTCCCGCCTGTTCCGTGACACTCCAGTAACAAGGCTGCGGCCGGAGTCCACACCCTCATAAACTGCACTCCCGCAGGTAACCGGGGAGTGTTAAGTACATCCCACTGCACCTTCCTGTCAAGGATGTGTTTGCCTGTTTTTGTTTCTTGTTTTGTTTTGGTTTTTTTTTTAAGATTTCATTTATTTCTTTTTAGAAGGAGGGGAGGGAGAGGGAGAGAAGCAACGATGTAAGAGAGAAACATCCATCAGTTGCCTCCTGTACGCACCCTGAGTTGGGACCAAACCCGCACCCCAGGCAGGAGCCCTGACTGGGAATTGAACCAGAGACCCCTTGCTTTGTGGGGTGACACCCAACTGAGCCACACGGGCCAGGGCATCAGTCATAGCAGGGAGAGGACAGGATGACCCAGAGACTTCCACCTGGCCCCTCCTGCCTTCATGGCCCCGGCTCCACAGGCCCAGTCACTGCAGTGGTGCTGCCAGCTGTTGGGTCTGTTCAGTGCCATGGGCAGGCCCTGGGAAGGCAGCCACTGAGACACACCTGACTTCCCACCTGAAGGCCTGAGGCCCTCTGACTAGCAGACCAGTGGCATCTGGGGTTTCTGGGGACTGGTAACAGTTCAGAACCAGTGAGGATGACCACCCCCACCCCAAAACAAAGAGTGCTTCCTGTCCCCCAAGTGTCACCCCAAGAAACGGCTGCAGGTGGCCTTCGAGTGCTTGGAGGGGCACAGACCACGGGGGGCACTCCAGGTCTGTGAATGGCTCCCATCTGGAACATGGGTGAGGCTGTACCTCTCCTTCATGGGGACCCCACTGGGTTTCTAGACCCTGGCCACCAACTCTCAAGGAAGACCCTAAGAACTCGCTGGTCCCCAGAAGGTTCCAGACAGCCCACCGGATCCAGACAAGCACTCTCGGTCTCCACACAGCCACTCAGAGCACCCGCCCCCACACGTCCTTCTCGTGAGCCTGGGAACCACCTTCCGACGCTGTGACGCGGCCGGGGCCCGGGGCTCGCCGCCGACCCAGGTGAGGCCCAGGGTCCCACCCAAGCCCTTGGCCAGCAAAACAAGTCTCCTCCGGGTCACCTCAGGTGCCTTCAAAATTCAACGCAGGGTCCACTGGCCACCTCTGGACACAATGCCAAAGCTCTATCATTTCCCAAAATGATGCATTCTCTAATATTTGTTCCAAAAAATACTTTATTTATTAAACAATATATCCATAATCTATAACATGATCCAAAAATACAGATATACATCTTTACATTATTTAATAAAAAGACAATATTATCTTTCCTTTACAAAGGAAACACAGATAATAATTCCTTGGAAATAAAATGTAACATTCGTGTTAAAGCTGCATCATCTTTTTGGATGAAGTGTGGTAAAGGTGAACACCACAAAACACACACACAGAAAGAAACTTCACAGAACTCTCCTGAACGAGAGAATTTCCTAGATGTCCCGTTTCAGACACCTCTCAGCACAGCAGTGATGGCCAGCTGCCGTTCGCCAGGCACTGAGGACACTTCAACCCTGCAACGCCCACGAGAGGTGCCCAAGTCCGGCGACGGGCAGGCCCTGGCTGTGGCACGTGGACAGCGTTATTGCTCGAAGCAGCCCCCGCCGAGGGCTGCCAGGGACGGGGCAGGAGGCAGTGCAGTGGGGCCATCAGGAACGGCACCGACACACGGCTGGCTGTTGTCCCCATGCATCCCAGCACACCTTGCCCCACGGGCTCCCAGGACCCTGGGGGGTCCTGGTCTCGTCCACCCCCCGGGGGCCCAGCCTGCACAGTGGGGAAGTCACGCAGGCCTCAGCCCAGCCAGAGATGCCGGGCTCAGCCCGACAGCATGTTGGTCGGTGCAGGTGCGTCCTGTCGGAGAACGAGGAGGCTTCTCAAACTGCTGGCTGAGAACGCAGCACTGAGAACAAGGAAAATGGTTCTGCTTCTCTGAACAAGATACTGCTCCCCTCACCGGTAAACTCCCAGCCACGGAGGCCGCCCCCTCACTCAAAGGGCCCAGCCCAGATCCTGCAACCCGGGGGATGGGGGTGGCCCTACAGCTGTGCCCAGGAGCCGATGTGGGCCCAGCAGGCACTGAAGGGGGTCTGGCCAGACATTCTTTCCCAACCAAACAGCCACTCTGGCGTCTTTCCGACTCAGAAGGTAGTAACGGTCGGGAACGGCATCTAGCCATCACCCAAACAATGTCCCAGGGCACCTTCCTATCATGCTCACATCTTCCACTTCCGTCAGAGCTGCCTGCATCTTATCGGGGTGATATTCCTGCAACTGGCAAAAGTAAGCACTAGCTAAGCACAGAAAGTTAGAAAAGGTGGACACACGGGATGCTCCAAGCGACAACCAGGATGACAACGCTGAACTTGAAAGAAAAGCTACGACAGAGGTCGACCGACTTTCCTGGGAAAGGAGCACGGCCTAGGAATCCAGGAGACAATCAGAACCGGCCGGCCATCGACCTGCACCCACAAACACTGTGTTCCCACGGCAACATCAGGCATGTTCAGAGATGAAGTGCAAATATTAAACTAGCTTCTAAAACATCATCACAGGCTTACTGTACTTACCTATCCTGTCCACAGAAACTGCTGAAGGGGTGAAGGAGAAGCACCCCCAACTGATCCCCACAGCCTTTCAACGCCTGTCCCGGGGAGCCGAGCTCCTCAACACAAACGGGCCTCACGTTCCTGCGCGCCCACCTCCTCCCTCGGAGCCGGGCGGCTTAGGGTCTGAGGGCGTTCGCCGGGCGGCTGCTGACCCTCCCCAACCACCAGCCCGAGGCAGGCAGAGTCAGGCAAGTTGAGGTGACCCACCCGCAGTCCATGGAAAGCAAGTCCTGCCCCCTAGGGTCACTCCAGAAAGGACAGCAGTCTGGACACGTCCCGGGCAGGCTAAGACCATGCAGACTGCAGACTCCAGCTGGGCCCCAGCTGCCCTGACACCCACTCCCGGTGGCCAAACGTTGACTCATCTGCAGGGAGCGGCTGGTCTAGAACGCAGTTTCGCCACCTGCTCTGCCCTGCTCCCTCCCCTTGGATAAACACGGGAAGCCGGGAGAGGCCACGGTGAGGGGGCAGCGGGCCACCCCCGGGCCCCCTGACAAGGAGGGTGAGATCCTTCTGACGCCAGGCGTTTCACTCCTCGACTTCACCTCCTGGGCTCTTTCCCTGGCAGGAGGCACCTGACCGGCCTGGATCACGTGGGGTGGGTCCCGGAGAGTCCGGGGGTGCTCCCAGGAGCCACGCCCCAGGTGCCGTCACACGTGGCTGTCAGCACGGCACGGGCGTGCCACGCCCCCAAGCAGTACCAGAGAGGTGGTCCGAAATCGGTTTGGTGAGTGTGGACTGAACACAAAGTACCTACTAGTTTCCTAACTGCATTCCAGAACTGCTACAGTGGCACAAGAAATTCACAAATCACGTCACATAATTGTAGTCCCTGGGACAAGCTGCCGACCCAGGGCGCAACACAAACAGGTTCAAAGTCGGCTCTCAGTAGACTGGACTCACTGCACACACACACCCACTGTCTTCATGCGGCTACAATGACTTCGTCTTCACAGTAAAAACATTCGGAATTCCCAGAGACACGGAACACCGGCCAGTCCGTGATGCTGTCCCTCGACTGCACTGGTCGTGGTGACCGCCGGCCCGCCTGCCAACCCCCCGTGTTTACTCCAGACAGTAAAGCCTCAGGAGGAGCCAGCAGTCCGGAGGAAGGGGCAGTGCACAGCCCGGCGGAGCGGCTGCGGGGAGGAGTGGCCACTTCCCACGCGGCTGCCAGCTCCGCCGCACGGTCCGAAGGGTGCCCTCCGGCAGGCCCCCCCCCACACTGCACGCACTCAGCGTGGACAGACGAGGCACGCAGGGCGGGCTCCCAGGGCTGCCTCGGACACCGCGGGCCACGCCAGGCTCACAGCTGCAGCTGCGCAGTGATGGCAGTGTCTGCTCCCTGCTGGCACGCCCACGGAGTCACTCGGGCTCCCGGTGGGACCGCTGTGCTCAGTGCCGGGGTCTGTACAGAAAGTCACGAGAACAGAGTCCCGTGGCAAGTCCCCATAAGACCCCTCCTCTGTGCAAACAGGGCTCAGGGGGGTTCTTGTTGGTGTTAGGAAATATCCGGAATTACAACTGGCCATTGTCATTAAATATTGTTCGAATCAAGGTAGTTTTAAGATGAAGATAAAATATTGCAACGCAAATGACGGAGTGTATCAACTTGCTTTCTGGCCCCGGCATCGGCCTCTGCCTTACTTCTTCTTCCTCCTCTCCTGGACGCACCGTGGGCAGAACCTGCGGCGAGAGAGGCGCAGCACCGGCCCTTTGCAGAGCTCCACTGGCATCGGGGGGCCCGGGCCCCGGCTCCCGGAGCAGCAGCACCAGATGAAAGACCCACACACACAGTGTGCAGCTCTCCCGCCAGAAAAATCTCCTCAGCAAGTCGCTCTACCTAGCATGTCTGTTTTGAGGTCGATAGATACAAATCAGTCAGCAAAACCGCTCTCAGCCGTGAGCCTTCCTCCTGACCAAGCTAATGGGTCACCAGCGACCAAACGGAGACGACACTGCCGTCGAGCTGGAGGCCTGCGTGGGTGCGGCACGGCGTGCGTGCCGGAGCCGGCGGCCCAGACTCCTGGCCCGCCCCGCAGGCTGAGCCAATCCCGGAGCGTCAGACACAGAGCACGCTCTGGGTCACTCGTGGGCCATGCCGCCACAGGGACACGAGGGACACCCCAGACCCTCCCCACCATGCCACTCTCCACCTTGGCTCCCCATCAGGAAGCAGCTGAGTCCCATGTGGCTGAGCTCACTCAGGCCCAGGCTGTGTTAGTGAGCGCACCCTGAGGACACCCTTGCTCCTACCTGCTCCGACCCTACGCCTGCCCTCTGGCCCCTGCCCCTTGGCCCTGCCGGACCTGTACCCCTGTCCCGGCCAAGCCCTGGAGAAGCTGCGCCCAGCACACACGCTGATAACACGGCAGTCAGCTCACATCTCATTGGCAGGAAGGAGCCTGCACACTCGGGAATCCCTAAAAGGACCACAAGGAAATTGGGAGGAGGACAATGGGGCTGGGCCCCTCCCTGCCTCCTGGCTCTGCGTGTCCTCCCAAAGGTGAAACTGTTTTCCAAGGCTGACTAAACTCTTCCACCAGGAGCCCCAAAACAACTCAAACCCAGCATTCCCAGATTCACTAACCAACACCCTCCCACTGCGTCATGCCCCTTCCGTGGGCTCTGGAGGCAGCCACTCCTGGGGCCACCCAGGTGTGCCAGGGCCCCGCCGGCAGCCCTGCCACGTTCCCATCACCCACGCCAAAGGCCACTGTCAGGGCTGCTGCACCCTTCTCGGGCTCCCAGAGCAGCCCAGGGCCCAGGGAGCCGGCTGGGACGACGACACAGCCGAGACACTGAGCCCCCACCTCACTACCACCTGCTGGGGCCCGGGGGAGGCAGACTGTTCTTGGGGCTTCCCACCCCCCCCACACAAGCAAGGAGAGCGATGCCTCCAGGACCCCAGAGCGAGGAAACAAAGCCAGGGGTGGCTGTAAAGGACATCATGGGGACACCTGGACGCCAGGGTGCAGGAAAGGAGCGGCTCGGTCCTGGGCATGGACATCCCCGGCCAGGCAGAGTGCCGCCCGCCTGGGCCCGTCCGTTCCACGCTGTGCTCCTCACCCCGGGAAACATCCCCAGTGGGAAAGAGCCCTCGCTCCTCGCTCCTATTTAGGGCTACCCCTGCCTCCCCCAGAAGAGTCAGAGAGCCTGCTCTACGGAACAGCAGAAATGCAGGTGTCTGCAGATATGAAAAAGGGTGTCCCAGGTGAGGTGGGCAGAAGATGGCCCTCACCAACTTGGCTGGGTCCCCACAGCCACACCCAGAGCACCAGCGGCCCCAGTGGGGAAGGTCAAACTAGGCCCTGCCACCCCCTCCCATGCTGTTCTCAAGGAGATGAGCAGCGCCCCCTACTGACCATTTTCCTTTGGGCTTCGTGGTCAGGTCCACACAGGCGAAGTGGAACCACTCGATCGGACACTGCGAGGTGGAGGCGAGAGCACAGTGAGTGTGCCGCGTGCCAGACACAGCGACGGCTCCCCCGGCACCCCCCGACCCGGGGCCCCACAGGGGGAGGCTGCCGTGCCCGGCCTCCCATCTCAAGTGCCTGCCACTCACATCCGGATTGTCACAGCCAATCATCTCCCCGTAGGACACCTGGTGGCAGAGGCAGTAGGTGGGCTCGTTGGGGTCCACAGGCATGTCGAGCACGTCGGAGGGGTGCACGGACAGGATGGTGTCGGTGAACTCGGACCTGCAGGGACACAACAGCGCTGAGCAGCAGGCAGGTGGGGCACAGGGTCCCCGTGGTTCCAGACAAGGTGGGGGCGCCGACACCTGTGAAAAGAGAAGCGCTCACCTGCGTCCATGGGGCCCAGGCCCACTCGGGCACATGAAGCCGTCCTGTCTCAGCTCCCCCACCAGGCCCTCGGCCTCCTGGGCACCCCCGCCCCCCCACCCCCGCCCCGGGGCAGGCACCTGAGAACCCTGCTGGAGTCCCACCCCAGACAGGCTGGTGGTCTGAACAGGTCTGCCCTTGCCAGCTCTCTCCCGGTCCCGTCCGCGAGAAGGGCTGGCGTGTTCCCACCTGCTCCCCACATACCTGCTTTACCCTGAAACCCACGGAACCCACCAGCTCCCCTCCCCCTCCCTGGAGATCTGAATCTCGGGAGTCCCCTCCACCCACCCGGCGGCCTGCCCATCAGCAGGGACACTTCCGACCACCCACCGGGAAGCAGGCCCAGCTCCGCAGTGGGGCGGGGGGGACCGACGTCCACCCGTCACAGGGAAGGGACCGGGCACCTGCTCTGAGTGGGTTTCCGTGTCTTTGAGATAAGGCTTCGGGCTCCAGGCCACACGGACAGTGTGCTCCCTCGGGGGTGGGCCCACCCCCGGCCGAGGGCACCCGGGCTGCGTGCACCGCTCCTCAGGGGACCGGGCCTAGGGGAGGCTGGGCAACAGCAGCCGGCCAGGACAATGCCAACATCACCACGAGGGGACACAAGGGGTCTGCTTTCCAGAGAGCATCACCCCTCACCTCTTCCTGTCCAGGAAGGTCCTGTGCCTTTCCCGGTGTCCCTGGCCGCCACGCAGCCCCCTCACGGGCGGCACCCCCCCCGCAGGCCACCCTCTGCTGTGTCTCTGGGAAGAGACAGGATTTACTCTTCCTACCTGAAAGCCACAAAGGTCACAAGGACCAGCCCATCGTGGGCATTAGTGCTGCACCAGCAGTGTCACAGCAGTCCTCGGGCCACACAGACACCTCCGTCTGTCACCGCGGCCCTGTCTCACCCACCTGCTGGCTCACCCTGAGTAACAGAAATGTCCACCCCAAGGCAGGTGCACTTCCAGTCCCCTCCGAAGCAGGCTAGAGTCCTGGCAGATCTGCGGAACTGTGGCCTCAACAAGAACACACACAGAGTGTGTTTCCAGCCAAAGGTCAACCTGAAATCCCCGAAGCACGAGGAGGACAAGTGGTCGGAATCCAGGCTCCGGGAAACCCCACCAGGCACAGTCCCTCTGAAGGAGGAAAGCTGAAGGAAAGAGGGGGTGGAGGAGAACTCACACGCTAAAGAGACTTGAAGGACTCCCCTGAAAAAGTAGGGAAAGAGACCTCTCCTCTGACCGAACAGAGTAATAGGTACTGACCCTGCCCCCGTACTGTGAGCAACTAGAGAACCAGACGAAACACACTGAACGACTGTTTCCAGACCCTGGACACACGGCGGCGAGCACCGAGATCCGGAGCGGGTGAGCCCGAGAGTGAGGCGGCTCCTCGGGGCCGTCTGCCTGCAGGCATGCCCCCCACCGCAGCCCGCAGAGGGGAAAGCCATCCGACATGGTGCTGAGAAGAGAGGAGGAAAGCCAGAGTTCAGGGAGCGTGAGACTGCTAGACTGCGGGGGCAGGGTGCCGGACAGCAGGAGTGAGAAAGAACACGCTCCAGGAATCCGCAAAGAAACCTTTTCGAGTCCTTAGCTAACAACTAAGCTCTCTGTGCACAGGCCAAGAATCCCCGAGGCCAGGAAGAGAGCACCTGGCGGCCAGGAGCCGAACAACTCCCAGCGCCCACACGCGGGGCGGACACGCCCACTCCACCAGCCAGGACGGAGACCTGGGGACACCCAGGGCCTTCAGGAGAGGACTCGGAAGGGTCACACCTTAGCCGAAGGGCTCTGCCAACCCCAGAGTCCTGGCTGCCCTAACCTGTGGGCTAGCAAACACGGCCTGTGACTGGCTGCCTGTTTCTGTAAATAAAGCTCCTCTGAAGCACGATTTGGTAGGAAACAACACAGTTGAGTGGCAACACACACAATTTGGCCTGTGAGCCTAAAATATTTACTATCTTGCCCTTTCATAAGAAGTTTTTTTATAAATTTTAAACACAAACCTACAAAGATAAGGTAATCCATGGACAATTTAACTACTGACCAAAATCTTAAACATTAAAAAAAAGCAACGCCGGGTGGTTCGGTCACTGGGAGTGTTGTCCCGTGCACCAAAAGGTTACCGGTTCAGTTCCCAGACGGGGCACGTACAGGGGGCAACTGATCAATGTTTCTCTCTCACATCGACGTTTCTCACTCTCCACCCCCCGACCCTCCTTCTCTCTCTAAAAAAATCAGTAACAACATCTTCAGCTGAGTGAAGATTTAAAAAAATAATAACAAAAAATACATTAAAAATATTCCAGCCCTAGCTGGTGTAGTTCAGTGGATTGAGTCCTGGTCTGCAGACCGAAAGGTCATTGGTTTGATTCCCGGTCAGGGCACGTGTCTGGACTGTGGGCCAGGTTCCCCAGTGGGGGATACTTAAGAGGCAACCACACACTGATGTTTCTCTCCTTCTCTTCTCCCTCCCTTCCTCTCTGTCTAAAAATAAAAAAATATTTTTTTAAATCTAAAAAAATAAAAAAAGAATTGCTACTAATTTCTTATCACTATCAACGCAAGACGGAAGACAGTGGGACAGCATCCCCAGTGCTTACGGAAAGAAGTCCACCTCGACTCTACAGCCTCCGAAAACCCCCTTCAAAACCGGAGGTGAATAAAGACATTCTCGGGGAAATAAACACTGAGAAAACCCACCACCCTCAGCGACACCTGCACTGTGAAAGCGTTAAAGCAAGTCCTCTGGGCAGACGGGGACTGACACCGGATGGAAATCTGCGTTGACAGAAAGAAGTGAAGGGCCTGGAAACGGGGACCATGGGGCCTGACTACAAAGCTCTGTCTCACATTTTACAATCGTTTAGGATGATCCATGGTTTAGACCTAAAGTCATCACGGAGAAGTTCAAGTTTTCCCGGCAGCACCGGGCGCAGGAGCAGGGAGGCGGAGCTCGGGTGAAGCAGCTGACAGTCCAGACACCGCGAGGGCACGGCAGAGACTGTCAGACTGGACAAAAGCAAGGCTCGACCTTCTGCTGCCTGCAGGAGACCCCCTCTAAATACAGAAGCATAAACACGCCGTCAGTGCAACAATGAGGAAGGAAACGCACACCATGCAAAGACACTCATGGGCAGCAGCGGAGGGACTACGCTGATATCAGACAAAGTAGACTCCAAGACAAAGAACGTAACAAGGAATAAATAAATAAATTTTACAACGTTAAAGAAGACAGTTATTTTTTTCAAAAAACTAAATGCGTACGTAGAACCAAATAAGACCTTTAAAATACCTGAAGCAACCCCTGACAGAACAGAACAGAGAAACCAGCAAGCCCACAGTTGGAGATTTCCACCACCCTCTCTCAACGCTCTCCAGAGTGGAGCAGAACTCGAGGAAGAGCGCAGAAGACTTGAACGCCACCAGCCCAGCCACCTGAGGTCTGCAGGGCCCTCCGCCCCACAGCAGTCAAACACACTTGCGTTGGGGGACTCTGGCGGGACAGGCCATGAACCACATCCCAAGTCCTGATTGACTACAGAGCATTTCGGTCACAGAACGTTCTCTGATCACAACGACGTTTGAACAGAAATGGAAAGTTACATGAAAAACCCAAAATTTGTACTTGGAAACTGAGAAACCTTATATATGAGCTATGGGTCAAAGAAAAACCACCAAGGAAATTTTAAAATATTCGGAATGGAATAAAAAAAGAACATATCGAAGTTTATAGGATGTAGGTAAAACCAAAATGAGAAGAAAACTTACAGCTTTAAATACTTGTTAGAAAAGGAAGGTATGAAAATCAATGATCTAAGCTACTTCTACTTAAAACGCTACAGGAAAAAAAGCAAAGTAAATCCAAGTAAAGTAGTAGGAAGGAAATAATAAAAATAAGAGCAGAAATATATGCAACAGAAAACAGAGGGAAAAAACCAATGAAACCAAAAGCTAGTTCTCTGAAACAATCAAGACAAAATGAGAGAAAAGATACATCACTGCGTCAGAGCTGGGCAGACCCTGCAAAACCAGAAGAATCGAGTAACATTATTAACAACCCAATGTCAACAAATCAGACAACTTGCATGAAATAGCAAATCTCGGAAGGACACATTATGAAAGAGACTCAAGAGGAAACAGAAAGCCCGAACATTTCCTTGACTTTAAAGAAACTGAATACAGCATCAAACCATATACTTAAAATGAGAACATCCTACTGTATGTCAATTATTCCTCAGCCAAGTCCTCTTGAAGGTTAAGGTCCAGGAGTGCACTGGTGGGGGCAGAACAGGGAGAGCGTGGGGCACACACTGTGTTCAGTGGGGGTCGTGCTGGTCTGGGCAGCGGGCGGAGGCCCCGGCTATAGGCACGTGCCTCTCACAGCAACTCATTCAATGACACGTGTGTTCTGCACCCCTGCACTGCTTTACAGCACAAAGGCTGGTACGAGGGTGTTTTTAAAAGATGAAAGTTTAAATACAAGGTTTAATAACCAAGACCTTTGCCTTTTTTGTCAAGACCCAACCGTTCTGACCTCACCCCGTAACTGTCCAAATCATCCCCAGAGAAGCCAGCTGGGGCCTCCCCTTCTTCTCTGAAGTCTAAACAGCACCTCTCAGATGCCAATGCTACCGTCCGGGGCGGCGGGTGGGAGGCAGCCTTAAAGGAACCCTCAAGGTCGAGTCGCGTGATGTGTTCCTTTAACACATGTAGCCACACGATAATGTATACAAAACTGCATCTACATATTAAGTGATCAACCGATTCACAGGCAGTGACTACAGGGTGGCCGAGCCCCACCTGTGAGCTGCATGGCTCAAGAGACGGGGCTGCAGTGCCTGTGCTCCTGCACCTGTGCCCCTGCACCTGTGCCCGGCAGGTCAGGCCGTCCCTGAGCACCAGCGCCCACCTGCTGCATGCAGAGCTGCTTCAAGGCTCGAGGATGGACGGACCCACCCACAAAAAGCCCGCAGAACTACTGCCATGCGGGGCGTGTGAGCACTTCCTTGCTGCCATAGGAGTTTACATCTAGCAAATACCAACGGTGCAGTTTGGGGAGGAAGAGAAAAGAAACGGCCTCTCACCCCCCTTTATGCTTCTTTTTCTTTGGAGTGTCTTCCTCTGAGGCCCTCCTGCCTCGGCCCCGGGAGCCTCTCTTCTCTTTCTGGCTCCGACCTTCTGGAAGACAAGGGAGACCCCACCTTCACCACAGCGCCCTGTGGAAAGGCAGGACAAGATTCACCCAACCACGACATTTCCCAGCGGGCTCCTGGCACGTTTACTATCATGGGCAGGGGCAACGCACAGAGAGAAAACAGACAGACTTGCTTTTTAAGCCTCGTCCTCCAGAGCCCTCAAAGTCGCTGCCCTCCAGCTTGTCCTTCAGGTCCGCTTCGAAGCGCGCCAGGTCCGCGTCGAGCCTCCGAATGTGTTTGTCCACCTGCACAGAAGGACCTCACCCATCACAGGCAACAGGAGAGGAGCAGCAGCCCAGCACCAGCCAGCCGCGCCGCACCGAGCCTCCCCCACGCAGAGCGCACCACGGCGAGGTCACCGTGTCCAAGTGTGCGAAAGGCCGTCTCGGACACCCCCGCCGCACAAACCCTGCTCAGGAAAGACCATGGTCAGCAGGACCGAGACACGGAACTAGGACAGGCGATGGGCTAGGAAGAGGGCATCTGAGACCAAGTCTGGGCCTGAAAGCCTGAGGAACGCACGGGTTCTTAACCAGAGTAAGAAAAGAAGAACAAGCCCTGGCTGGTGTGGCTCAGCTGGCTGGGGCACCGTCCCACAGATCAAAGGGTCTCGGGCTCAATTCCTGGTCAGGGCACGTGGCTAGGTTGCAGGTTTGCTCCCCGGCTGGGGTGTGCGTGAGAAGCAGTTAGTTGATGTTTCTCCCCCTCTCTCCCCGCTTCCCCGTTCTCTGAGCATCTCAGTGGGTGAGGATTCAAAAAAAGTAAATAAAAAGATGGTTTCCCCAGCCAAATAAATAAGCAAAAGGGCCATGAAAACCAGACGTAGCCATGGCCCCACCTGTGCTCGTCTGGAAGCATCGCTGCCAGAGCCCAAGCTGCCCACAACGCCTCCTCACCATCTCGTAGGTCTGCATGGCCAGCTGCACCTTGTCATCGCTGTACTCCTTGCACTTGCTGTAGGCGCTCTGGATCTTCTGCAGGTGCTGCACCCGCTGCTCCGCGGACAGGGTCTTCACCGTGGAGATGTACTCTGCGGCCAGGAGGTCGATCTCCGCTTTCTTATCTGACAGAGGAAGGGTGGAGAGCTCGCCCTTGCACGGGGTGCCAGGACCCGCTCAGCAGAGCAGCAACAGATGAAGCCTGACAACACCACGTGTCAGCAAAGTGAATGACACACCCCCCGAAGCACTGCAGGTGGGGACACGTGGGTGCAGCCCTCCGCAGCGGGGCTGGGCAGGTACTCTGGCCAGGGTGGGGTGCCTGGGACCGTCCTGCGTATGGCCGCTGTCCCAGGAGCATGCGTGGTGCCCGCTCGGACTCACAAAAGCCCTCATGGGAACAGTGAAGTTCCCATGAAGTTCCCCATGGGAACACCTTACCCAACACCCGACACTCTACTCTTAGGTGCCCGCCCTAAAGATTCAGATGCCAGGATGCACATGGGAAAGCGTCCTAACTGCAAGAAACAAGAAACAACCCAAAGGTCCAGTCCTCCCTCGAGCAGATAAGTGAGCTGTGGTCCAGCAACAAAAAAGAACCAGCTGCCACCACACGGAACAGCATCGATTCATCCACAAAAGGGACGCACAGAGGAGGACACCTGTGTTTCACTGACATCAAGGTGGGGCAGACACAGCTTTCACCCTGGCTCAGAGGTGAGGAAATGACATTGCAGGTGGGACTCAGGTGGAGGCCCCAGCGAGGGTGCCAGAAGCTCCGCCTCCCCAGGAGAGTCTCACCAGGTCACGATTACAACTGTTTGTGCTTATTTCTGTATGTAAATCTGCATTTCATAACAAAAGAAGTATCTGTATTCACTAGTCAGGCTGCTGTGCCCTAGTGAAAAACCACAACTGCTCCAATAAAGAAAACAAAATGAAAACATGAAAATCAGCCTCACCCAAGCTCATCGTCACAAAAGATGAAGCCTCAGGGAAGAAGACAGCCCAAACCTTCCAAACAGGACGAGTAAAGAGATCACACGTGTAAAAAGTAAGGGATCCAAACGGCCTCAGATCTCTCCACAGCAACGTGGAATCAGGGGCCAGGCTGCAAGGCCTGTCATGTGCTGGGGGGATGACAGTTACCCCGAAAGGCTACACCCAAACCAGGAGTCGACTGTGAGGTCAGAACGAACACACTTCCAGACACACAATGTTAGAAGAAACTTATCATCCCAAGTACCCTTTTCCAGGTGGCTACCAGGGGAAAAGCTCCTCTGAAACAAAGGGGTTAAATCAAGAGAGAGAGGACGTTTACGACCCAGGAAACGGGGTCCCAACCGAAAAGGAGAAGGGAGCTCCCAGGAAAACCCAGGGCCCGCCTACGCAGCAGGCCTGGAAAGCACCAGGCAGATGGACCTGCAAGACGGAGGGATCCGCAGAGGTCCCAGCGCAGAGCAGGCAGAGCCAGAGCAGAACCTGGAGCAGCAGACACACCGAAAACGCAGAATGTGGAAAAGAAACCAGCGATCAAAGCTACTAGGAACTCCAACAGAAGCTGTTGTTCGAAAAAAGGTCACGTAAGCGCAGCGTGCCGTGTGGCTCAGGCGCAAACTACCTACAGAGCCGTCCCGAGGGCGATGCCGTCACAGGTGCAGCACATGGCTGGTTCCAGGCCACAGCACCCAGGACGTGGGGCGGGGGGTACCTGGGCTGGGTGGGGTGCAACTGGAGAAGTAAAGCCCCACAGAAACTGAACAGATAAAGTCTAAAGCTAAAGGAGAATAAAATAAGAAATAGCAGCAAAATGTCATTCTTAGAAATAGGGAGTTAAATACTAAGAGAGCAGAAAGAACTATCTAACTTTTTAAACGATGCATACATAGTTTGAAATTAACCTCTCTTAAAAGAAAGAAAAGGTAACGCATATTTCTGACTTTCAGAGAGGATGATGCGTGTAGACTTGGAGAGGCATAAGAATCCAACGTCAGCACACTCCAAGACGCCGTCCGAAGCCACAGCCTAGGGCAGGGCCGCAGCCCCACTGCACCGGGTCCTCTGGTCACCCAGTGCCACACCAGGGTCCTGGTGCCGCCTCTCCTCAGCTGTACTGAAGGCCTGAGCCCACCTTCTGTCCTCTGGTCCAGCTCTCGCATCAGCTGGAAATTCCTCTGAAGTTCACAAGGAAGGTTCTCGATACCTGAAACACAGGGACGTGGATTTCTCAGTAGGAGCCCACAAGTCTGCCTACTAGGCTTGAAACCTACGGTCTACAGGTAACATGCCTCCTTCTCTTCTCTTTCTGTTAGGGGTTGGAGAGAAACAAGTGCATGCTCAATGTAAGCAACAGGCTGACACACTTCCGAAGCCGCTGGCTCTGGAGAAGTTAGAGGGGAACTTAGAAACAAGCTGCAAGTGTGGGCAGGGGAGACAGCTGCCCTCCCCCCACCCCCTCCTGTGCAGGTCACCCCACCACAGCCAGCCGGGCCAAACCCTGGGTCCCCTCTGGTCTTCCCCCACTTCACTCTGAAATCCAGCGCCTGGGCAGTGCAGACCGGCGGTATAGAGAGACCTTTACACCAGGATGCAAGTGCTCTCCGTGCCGCCCCGAAGTGCAGGCACTGGCCACACGGGGCCACTGAGCATGCCAGGTGGAGTCATATCGCGGGGGCACCAAACTTCTAGTTCCAGTCGGGTTCAGCATCGTCCTGCACGGGTGGAGGACACACCGCGTGCTGCCCACCCACCTGCACTGCCGTCCTCCTAGTCCCAGCCAACCTCCTGGCGCACCTGCACAGCCTCAACAGTCCCCGACTGGGCTCCTGCGTCCAGTCGTCACCCCCCCACACTCTCCCCATGTGCCAGCGATCTTTTCAAGAGCTCAATCTAATCTTGCAAAGCTGCTGCTCAAAGCCCCAGGGCTCCCCAGCTCCTCAGAGAGCCAGGAACACGCACAGCAAAGCCTCCAAGCTCGGCAGGGCAGGGCAGGGCAGGGCAGGGCCGGGCCACCGGCGGCTCTGCGGACCTGACGGGCTCTTCGCGGCCTTCACACCTCTGTGAGCGCTAAAAAACCCATCTGCCCACGTGAGAGTGCGTCCCAGGGAAACAAGGCTGGCGTCTGCTTTCCTGGGACACAGGAGGAGCTCGAGGAGCAGGCAGGGACCTCCATTCCCGAGCCTTCACACGCACATTCCTCAGGCCTGCCCACGGGAGCGGGGGCCGGACAAAGAAGGGCAAGCCCCGTGCTCTCCAACAGACACCTGGGTGCAGGCCTCTGCGTGACAGTGTGGGAAGGGTCCCCTCCGCGTGCTCTCCCACCAGACTGGTGCTCAGGAGGTGCCAGGAGAAAACAAATGGCCAGGGCTGGGTGACCCCCTTGGGGGGAGCTGACACCCACCGTCTCCTCCAGAGCAGGACTCACTGCCTGCTCAGCAGCCTCCGGTGGGAGCCCAGGCCTGAGTGACCAAGAACAGCCCAGGTGCAGCACAGTGCTCCATGCCCCAGCCAGGGCCAGACCCAACACGTGCGTGACTCTGACAAGGTCCTCAGGTCCGCGAAATGCAGGGTCACCATCTGCTCAGGAATGGTCAGAAGGGTCCATCCTGAGCTACAGGTAGACAGAAGGACGACTCCTGGAGAAGCCTCACAGACATGGCCCCTGGGCACCTGAATCAGCCCCGGAAACACCCTCGCGGAAAAGCAGGCGCCCTGAGAGACCCTCGACCCCAGCATCACCTGCCTACCTTCCAGAATCACAGGCTGAGGCTCGGCGACTCCAGAAACCCCAAGGCCGGGGCTCCCAGGTCTGCCCCAGAGTCCAAGGGGTTGGGCCTCCGACCACTTTCTAAGGCTTGAGTGGTGGGAGGCAGGCCAAAAGCCAGTAAGGGCGAGGCCTGAGAACCAGACTCCAGGGGGGCGGGGCAGCGCCGGAGGCGGGGCCTAACAGGGCTAGGCCTATTGGGGAGGAGCCTATCGGGGAGAAGGTCGGGCCTGGAAGAGGGCCTAACCAAGGAGGGTGGGGCCTAACGAGGCGAGGCCTACCGGGGAGGCGGGGTCTGACCGGCGAGGGGCGGGGTCTATCATAGAGAGCCCGGCCCAGCCGCACTCTAGCTCCGCCCCGCTGTGACGCACTTAGAATTGGCGCGGCTGTGCCGGCGGACCCAGCGCGGCCAACCCCGCGCGCGCCCCACCCTCGTACCCGCCCCGCCTCGCGCGCGCCTCCGCTGCCCTCTGGCCGCCCGGCTGGCCCCGCGAAACCCGGGGTCCACGCACGGGTCCTAGTGTGCAGGCGGTAAATTGCGGGGAGGGCCCCGCGCGGGCGGCGGCCCGACGAACACAAGGGGCACTTACTGTCCAGGTAGTGCTCCAAGTACATGGCGGTCGCCATCTTCGTTCGCGGCCGCGCTCTGGATCTGCGCGGGCGGGCGTAGCGGCTAGAGATGGGGGGCGGAGCCGGTGCGTTCACTATTAATGAGCCGCGCGCACGGATTGGCCAGCAGGGGGGCCGCTGACGGCCGGGTCCGCCCCCGAACTTCCGGTCCGCGGGGTGTGTGCAGTGGCGCGGGAGCGGGTTCCGGGCCGCGCGGCTTTCCCTGTAAGGGCATGGGAGCGTGGTTGTGGGGGACCCTGATCCTAATTCCCTGGACACCTCTGCCTGAGTGGCGCTGGCACTTGGCCCGGGGCCCCCACCGCTCTCTCCTGGTGCCTGCGAGTGGTGACGAACGTGGTCCCGCGGTTGAAAGGGTCCCCGGAGTGCACCGAGTGCGCGCAGAAAAACAGGGTGATGGGTGATGGGGTCACCACGTGTCTGTGGGAATCGGGAAGAGGTTGGACCCAGCGCTGATCTCCCCCGGGGCGTCTTGGGGGAGGGACTCTGCGCGATCTCCTCCCGCCGGGCATGCCCAAGGGACAGCTGGCCCCTGGAGGGGAGCAGCCTAGGCCGGTAACCGCGCCCCTCGTCGTCCCCTGGGATTCAGATGGCGACCCCCTGACCAATGAGTAGCAGATTTCCTATTGAAAATGCATGTTTAAAGGTGTACTTCCCTTCCTGAGCTCTTTCCTAAACTTCCAAATTTTAAAAAATTGAAAGGTTTTTGTCAATTTTATGTTTACTATACAAATTCAAACTATTCAGGAACTCATAAAGGAGTTTCCCCACCCCTGGAAAGGACAGGAATGTGATTATCTCGTTCTCCTTTGAATCCAAATTGCAATTTTCCTGCATTCTTTCTGGCCCCATTTAATGCTTAATGAGAAGACGGTCAGACGCATGCACACATAACTAAATACTACCCATCTTTTTCATTGTTTTAAGTGGCTAAGTTTTTTAAATATTTTATTTTTAGAGAAAGGGGAAGGGAGGGAGAAAGAGGGAGAAACATCAATGTGTGGCCACCTCTCGCGCACCCCCTACTGGGGACCTGGTTGGCAACCCAGGCATGTGCCCTGACTGGGAATCAAATTGGCGCACAGGCTGACCCTCCATCCACTGACCCACATCAGTGGATTTTTTTTAAATAGACTTTATTTTTCAGAGTAGATTTGGGTTCACAAAAAAATTGCTAAGAAAATAGAGTTTCTGCATACCCCCTTCACACACAAACACAGTTTTCCCTGTTATAAACAGTATTCATCTGGTACACTTACTACAATTGATGGAACCATACTGATACGTTATTTTTACTTAAGATTTTATTTTTTAGAGGGAGGGGAAGGGAGGGAGAAGGGGAGAGAAACAGATGTGTGGGAGAGAGAAACAGGGCTTCGTTGCCTCTTGCACGCCCCCAACTGGAGACCTGGCCCATAACGCAGGCGGGTGCCCTGACTGGGACCGAACTGAAACCTTTTCATTTGCAGGCTGACACTCAACCTACTGAGCCTCACCAGCAAGGGCGATGCATTATTATTAACTGAAGTGTGTAGTTTATATTAGGGTTCACTCTGTTGCACAATTACGTTAAGTAGCCACCATCACAGTATCAGGCAGAATCTAATAATACCCTGTGTTCCCCGCACTCCTCCTTCCCCCCACAACCTCTGGCAACCACAGATCCTTCTTGTGTCTCTATAGTTTTGCCTTTCCAGAATGTCCTATAGTTGGAATTATACAGTATGTAACCCTTTCATATTAGCTTCTTTCACTTAGTAATATGCATTTATGTTTCCTCTGTGCCCTTTCCTGCTTCATATCTTCTTTTTCTTTTTTTAATTGATTGATTTTAGAAGAGGACGAGAGAGAAACATCGGTTAGTTATTCCACTTATTGACACATTCATTGGTTGCTTCTTGTATGTGCCCTGACCAGGGATCAAACCCACAACCTTGGCGTATCGAGACAACACTCTTAACTAATTGAGATACCTGACCGGAGCAGCTTCTGTCTTATTGGCCAAATATGTCATTTTCTGTAGGTATCACAATTTATCCATTCACTTCTTGAAGGACATCTGGGTTGCTTTCAAGTTTTGTCAGTTACGAATAAAGCTGCTGTGTTCATTCACGTACAGGTTTTGTTTGGACGTGGTTTTCTGTGATGCTAGAAAATACTATACTATTACACCTAGTTTTGTAAGAAACTGCAAACCGCCTTCCACAGTGGCTGCACCGTGTTGCAGTCCCATCAGCAGTGAAGGAGAGTTTCTGCTGCTCCACATCATTGCCAGCATTTGTGAGTGTTCCGGGCTGTCATTCTAATAGGGGGGTGGAGGTGTCTTTTAGGTCCAATTCCCCAGCGATGTGATGTTACCCACCTCTTCACATGCTTACTTGCCAGGAATGTTTCTTGGGTGAGGTGTCTATTCAGATCTTTGCCCACTTTTCAGTTGGGCCATTTGTTTTCTCCTTGGTGAGTCACACTACCCACTTTCCCAATACGTACATTTCTCACTGAATATGCCTCATGAATTCCAGGCACATTTTGCTCAGTTGCACATCATCCTGTTTACTGGATATGCTTCATGGTGTCGGTGTGCCCCATTTTAACGAGCTCCTTACAGATGTGCAGTATTACTATAAATAATGCTCTGGTGAACGTTGATTGGTTCATACAGCTGGAGGTATCTGTTTTTCCCAGTTACCTGTTTTTCCCAGGTGGCACATAATGAACCACCTGGGAACTTAGTGTTTTAAAAGCACCATTTTATTATAGCCCACAATGTTATGAGTCAAGCATTCCAGCGGAGCTCAGTTGGGTGATTCTGCTGTTCTCTGTGATACCATAGAGATTACTGGGGTAGCTGGAAGGCTGCATCCAACTGGCACCATGGGTCAGCACCTACAAGTGGCCTCTCTAGGCCAGGGATCCCGGGTGGCAGCTCCAGGCTTTTGAAGAGTTCTGGGAGGCCCCAGTAGAAGCTACAAGACTCTTTGTGGCTTGGTTGTCTGAAGACATCACCTCATGACATGCTATTGGTTAAGCAAGTCTTTGGGGCCAAGCCAGATTTGAGGAGAGGAGAAATTAGATGCAACTTCTCAGTGGGAGGGGTACCAAGATTGTGACCATCTTTAATCTACCACATAGTCTCGTTAGTTCTTTAGGGTAAATGCGGAGAAATGGTATTGCTGCCCTGGCCAAGTAGGTCAATTGGTTAGAGCATCATCCCAATACACCAAGGTTGAGGGTTCGATCCCTGATCAGGGCACATATAAGAATCAAGCAATGAATACATCAATAAGTGGAATAACACATTGATGTTTCCCTCTATCTCTAAAATCAATAAATTAAAAAAATGGTATTGCTGGTTCAAAGAGCATTGTACATTCTAAGTACTGATACTTTTAAATGAACTGACACTCCGCTGAGTGTGCTCCTACACTTGTTAACCCTTGATTGCATTGGGCTTTTTTTTTTAATCTGTGCTAATGTGACAGAAAAGAAATAACCAAAAAACCACCTCAGTGTTTTCATTTGTATTTCTTTGGTTTTAAGTGAAGCTAAACATAAGCTTATGTATTCATTGACTGTTTGTCTAGCATTTCCTTTTTAAAAAAGATTATTTATTTATTTTTAGAGAGAGGGGAAGGAGTGAGAAAGAGAGAGAGAGAGAAACATAGATATGAGAGAATCATCGATTGGTTGCCACTCACACACCCCCAATCGGGGACCTGGCCTGCAACCCAGGCCTGTGCCCCTACTGTGGACCCAACTGGCAACCTCGATTTGCAGGACAACGCGAAGCCCACTGAGCCACCCCACCCGGAGCTGTTCTATCATTTTCTGTATGTCCTTTCCCCATTATCCATGGGGAAACTGGTCTTCATGCTGTTCATCTAAAAATGTAATTTCTTAATATTATAGAGAATAAATCACATATCATGCCCGTCACATATATCGAGAATAACTTCTCTCAGGTAGCAGTTTTTCACTCACACAAGTGACGAATTCTCATACAGAGACCCTGCTTTATTTAGAAGCTGCCAACACGAGAGGCGACTCCACTACTATCTTTTTTCATTGCTATATACTCTAGAGCAGGTGCTATTGACATTTGGGGCCCCATACTCTGCTGCGGGGGGCTGTCTGGTGCCTTGTAGGCTGTTTACAGCGTCCCTGGCCTCCACTCAGTAGACGCTGTGAGGAACCCCACCCAAGTTGTGACCATCAGAATGCCCCCCAGTTGAGAACCAGAGCTGTAGGGGAAGGCTAAGCTGCTCTTCCCAAGGAGCCCAGCCAAATCCAGTGGCTCAGAACAGAACTGTATTTCTCCTGTAATAGTCCAGGGGAGACAGCCATGCCCGTGGGTCACAGGAACCCAGATTCCTTACCGCGTGGTGTCTGCTCCCCAAGGGCCTCACGGACGGTCGAGGCTGGGCTGCGAGGAAGGCGGGGCGAGAGGAGGGGCAGTGTCCAGTCTGCCGCGTGAAGGAGCAGGTGCCCCTTCTCACACCTCATTGCTGGTAACCTAGTCTCCTGGCGATACCCAACTGCAAGGGAGGCTGGGAAATGGGGTTTTGGCAGGGTGGTGGTGGGCCCAGCACACTTCTGAAAGCAGGTGAGTGCCGCCATGGACTGACTATCACCCCAAAGTGCATAGGCTGCACTCCTAACCCCCAGTGTATTTGGAGAGGAAGTTAAAAGGAACAGACACCAGAGGTCTCTTTCTGTGCCCACACACCTGCGCAACGGGGAGGCCCAGTGAGGGTACAGCCGTCTGCACCCCAGAGGGAGCACTCTGACCGACACCAACCTTCCAGCCTGCAGGACTAAGTGTGGCGTTTGTCACGTCAGCCCGGCTGAGAGACCGGGGCGGCTGCCACGTCCCACGGCTCCCGTGAGACGGAGGTGCAGCACACTGAGACACAGCACAGCACAGGGAGGCCTTTTTTTCATGGAAAACCTCAAACACAGAAGTAGAGAGAACCTATTGAACGCCAGGCGCCCACTGGCCAGTTTCAGCAGTTACCAACTGAGGACCAATTTTGTTTCACCTGTGCCCAAGCACGCTCCGACCCAGCATCCTGCCCTGTCCTCCAGAGCGGGCACCCCCGTGCCTGCCTGGCCGTCACAAGGTGGTGTGGACAGACCCCAGCACCCACAGATGTGGTACTCGCACCACTCCAGGCAGACTGTACCACACCAGGCCTGAAACGTGTCAGGGCCACAGGGTCAGGACTGCAGGCCTGGGGATGCCGCTGTCACAGTGACCAGGAAGGAAAAGCCAAGAAAGCCACCAAGGCGCTCTCATCATCTGACAACATTCAACATCACTGAGCAGCAGAAGCAGCTCTTGGCTGCCTCGTCCAGATTTTGTGTCATATGAGATAATTAAATACCAGTTAGGCTGGTATTCTGATATGTGTAGTTAAAGGCATCCTGGCTTAAAAAAAGAAGAAGAAGAAGAAGAAAGCCCTGGCTGGCATGGCACCAGCCTGTGAACCTAAGGATCACCAGTTTGATTCCTGGTCAGGGCACATGCCTGGGTTGTGGGCCAGGTCCGTGGTTGGGAGCGTGCAAGAAGCGACCAACCAATTGATGCTTCTCTCACACATCACTGTTTCTCTCCCTCTGTCTAGAAATACATAAATAAAATAAAAGAGGAATGACATGTTGGAAGAGGTGGAAACAAAGTTGCTTGTTGCAGTTTAATAACAAACTTGCAATTTCCCCAATCAAAAGGGCACCCAGTCCCCACCCAGCATGCAAGGCCCCATCAGCCAGGTCCCCTCCATTTTCATGAGTGACCAGAAAGGTTGTGCATTACAAATGTTCCTGTTTGCCCCATGAGCTGGTCCTACAGATGTGGTACAAGGCTGTCATGGGACTTGTCCAACACTGGGAGGGTTCTCTTCTGTCCCCTACTCTAACCCCTTCATCCTTTTGACAGCAAGGTGGACATTTTAGAATAAGACGTCAGTCAGACGACAGGATATTGCTTACCTACATAAGGCAGTATTAGGCAAGTCTTTGTGTCATGAGCTTTCATTAGGTTGTGTTACAGTAACAAGGTACCCAGAAGTCTCTGAAGTCTCCAAGACTTGAGTCACAGCAGTTTACTTTTTCCTGGTGCTACTGTGGCTGTACGTCTTCATTCTAGCTCATTAGGCAAACATGAACATTTGTGAATCCAGGTGCAAAAGCAGCCCTCATTGTATACTTGCTGCTCCTAGGTTGGGGTCAAGAGGGGCACCGCCAACCACGCAACTAACTGCTGCTGAAGCTTCTGGCTGAACTAGCGCTGAGGTTACTTTACAGCAGGGTTTGGAAGTCACATGTCCAGGCTCAGCATCAAGAGGGGAAGCAAATAATTTGAAACAATATAATCTATCACTCTTCCAAAACTCAAGACCAAATCGGGGAGGGGTCAATCAGGAAAACATAAAGCTGCTGTAGGTATCTTGGATAACACTGCCATCAGGGGCTTGCACAACCACCGAGAAAAACAGAAGGTCGAAAATGCGCCAAGAGCCTCCAAGCAAACACAGGGCGGCGGGTGGTCTCGGGCTGGAGGGAAGCCTCTGCCATTCTCAACCCCAGACACCCTCTCACTCTGCAGCGGTGAGGCAGGTGGTTCCAAAAGCTCACTGGAGAACAGCCCGGAACCTCACGTCTACATTATTGCTCGTCCACCTCCCCGAAACAGTGGCCTCCGAACTTTGCACTAGCGCCTGTCACAAGCAACCTAACCCAAAGGAACACGTAGCTCCTGGCTTGCTCGGGTCTGAATGTGCGTGCCCCCACAATGGGACTGTATGGGGACCGGCCTTCGAGGGGTGGGGTTTAGACCGGTCGGAGGACAGGACCCGCCCGTGAGAACAGTGCCCTTGTTGGGAGAGAAAGGCAGCCCCCTAAGTGCACAATGTCACCTGGAAGATGCCCCCGCAGCCTGATGTCCCTGAGACATAACAGCGAACATTATCAAGTGCTCCCTAGATGCCAGGGATCGTCTCACACTACACGTGTCGCCTCTCCACCCTGGTCGGTGCCCACAGGACAGATTGGGACACAAATGAGACAATCCCTTCTCTCCTCTCTCTCTCTCTCTGAGGATTTGCACTGTCGTCTCGGCAAGTGGGAGTCACGGAGCTTTGAAGGCCCGAGTATTGGGACCGAAAGTGACCAGGAGCGTTTCTTTAGGGCTGCCCAGTGGCCGGGTGCAGACAGCCCTGCCCGCGCTGCAGGACGCCGCCGGCCCGGCGCGCGCTACAACTACGCGGCCTGCTCGGGAGCTCCGGCGGCGGCCCGCGCCGCCCTCCCACCGCAACTCCACGTAGGCTCGCCGCTGAGCCCCGCCCCCCCCCCTCCGCCGACAGCGCGCCGCCGCCCTCACTCAGAGCGCAACCTAGGTGTCCAGCTCAGGCGTCCGAGGGCCAGGCTTCCGGCCTAGAAGGAGGAGACGCCGCCCGAACCGACGGTCAGTCCTGGGCGGCCGATCAACGCCTGGAAACGGCAGCCAATCCCAGCGCGCGTCCCCTTCCCATTTCAGCCCCTCCCCCTGCCCGTCGCTGACGCCAGCCAATAGGAGCTCTTGGCGGCCTTCCAAAGCGCAGCGACCCCAGGTCAAGGCGGGCTGCGGAAGGCGCGGGATGGCGGGCCGGCGCGGCGCTCTGATCGTGCTGGAAGGCATGGACCGCGCCGGGAAGAGCACGCAGAGCAGCAAGCTGGTGGAGGCGCTGTGCGCAGATGGCTACCGCGCCGAGCTGCTGCGCTTCCCGGGTGGGTGGGGCGCGCGGACGGTCCTGGCAGGCGGAAACGCTCGGGGAGCTGGAGGTTCGCGGGCAGCGGGAGAGCCCGGGTCCAGGGACCGAGAGTGTCCACCGAGCCCGTCCCGTCCCGTTTCCCGCATCCGCAGCGTCTGCGGCTGAGGGCGGGTAGGGAGGTCGCTTCTTTTGAAGCTGTCCTTCCCACTTTGGTCGGCCCGGGTGAAGCAGACTTAGCTGAGCGCCGCGGGCGCCGTCTCTGCTCAGTCGGCTTTCTAGTTGGCGGTTCCTACGGTCGTTGTGCCCTGTCCCTCAGCTGCGCAGCGTCTGTGCCGCGGTGCACTGATCTGTAGCCGGGGGACAGGAAAAGGCACGGGTGGGGGGAGGGGGAGGAAGGGCGGGACACCCGAGCAACTGTCCTCGCAGTCCAGACTGCTTGTCATGCACAGAAGTTCGCCCGCGCTGCTTTGTAACCCATGTCCCAGCGTCTTGTCTTGTTTTGCTGTTTGTCCTCTGAGGGGTTTTGTGGCGTATTTTTAATTTTCAAAGTAAAATATCTTGAAATCGCTTAAAAGTATCGTTATTCAGATCATCAAGAGACAGCATAAGGTCCCAAAACCAGGATAAAGAAGTGGGGGAAGTGCTGTTTTGAATGTCGTTCTGATCTTGAGGGTAGTCGTTCTGCACGTGTTAGACCGACACGCCCGCCTTGAGCGAGCCCCGCCCCCCAGCGTTTCCCGCCAGAGTGTCTGCCTCGTGCTGCGCCTTCCCGGGGAAACTCCGGTGGTCTCAGGTCCCAGCCTGCGGAGAGAGACAGCAAAACAACACTAGAGCTTAGGCTTGAGTCCTGGACCAGAAGTTCGGCCCAGACTATTCTAATTTAAGTGGAAAGACTCACGTTTCTGGTTTTTCTCTTTCTTTTTAGAAAGATCAACTGAAATTGGCAAACTTCTAAATTCTTACTTGACAAAGAAGAGCGAAGTGGAGGATCATGCCGTGCACCTGCTTTTCTCTGCGAACCGCTGGGAACTAGTGTAAAAGCAATGCCCCTCCTTCTCAACCCTCATTCGACGGGGGGTGGGGGGGTGGGGGGGTGCTCAGCGCTAGCCTCTGAGTGGTGTTGACAGTGAGGCGGAGGCTGTGCGGGTAGTTCCAAGGTTCTTTTACTCGCCAGCCCCGGGACCAGGGTCTAATGGCTGTGTGTTCCCAGAGAGCATGGTTAATACCTTTTCCTCCTCCTGCCTGCCCCTCCTTGTAGGTAGTTCATTCTCTTCCGATAGCTTTAGGGACACAGAAAAGCTAGTCAGAAAGTGCTCACCTGCTCCGCACCCCTGCCCCTTCCTCCTGCTCCCCTGGCCTTCTTGTCTGGCTCTTCCCGTGGCTGAAGTTCACGGTTCAGGTTAGTGTTGCGTCCTCTCCCGTCCCGTTCACATCGCCTTCGCGGCGTCCTCCTCTCAACGTCGAACTGCTTGCCGACCGACGGGGGGTGTGTTTTCAGAGGCTCCTGTTTCCCTTTAGTTGCATGCAGACAGCCCATGTCAGTGGAGTTGCTTCGTTTTGAGCAAACGGGGCCCCACCATACAAGCCGTTTCACAGCTGCTTTCCAACTGCCCAGCAGGCCCGTGGCATCCGACGGAGGCCGCCCTGCCTGGCTCTGCCCCAGCGCTGCGGCCTGCTTGCCGCGAGGGTGTCCGCAGCGGGTGCTGGTGGACAGTCGGGGCTCGCATCCTCCTTCCAGGCCCTGCCCTTCTCTCTGCTTCACTCGCTGCCTTGCTTGGAAAGGCCTTTCCCAATCTAAGACTCTTGAGACCAGTTTTATGTTATCATTTTACCTACGTAGTTAATGGATATAGTTGTTCTGATTTGGTTTTTGTGGCTCTGTAAAAATTAAGCAATATAAGCCCAATTCGAAAATGGGAAAGAATGCTAACTACTTCCTAAATAGGGTTCTTGTCTGGGCTCTGGAGGACTGCGCACCTTGGTTGTCATTCTCTTCTGCCACAATGCCCACAGCGCCCCCCGCAGCCCATGCGGGCCATGACCGTCACAGTGCTTCTGAGACCTGAAAGTCCTTGGCTGACAGGTCAGATGCCAGAGTTCCCTGTGGGCACCCTGGTCCACCATCTGTGTGTCCTTGGTCTTGTCCCGCCCTCGGCCACACTAGTGCCCTCATAGGCCTGGTGTCGGGGGGGTCACGTGTCGTTGGCCAGGCAGGCAGTGCTCAGTGAGCCCCTGCTGTTTGGAATTCGCCCTGGTACGTAGAGCACTTTGTGGGGAACTGGTTATTCTTCTCTCCAGCGATTCAATCTTCCTCCTTAGCTGTGCTGCATCTGACCTGGGTAGGTGGTGGTCCCAGCAGGCATCTCCCGCACGGTGAGGGCGATGTCCTCCAGACCCCTCCCCGCCTCCTTTTACCAAAGCCTGCCGGCCAGCTGCCACCACACACAACCCTGCGCAGGAACTCACTCGCAGAAACTGGGGGTTGCTCTTCCTTCCTGCCACAATTTAGCAGTTTTCTCTCCACCTGGTTTTAAACTTTATTTTGAAATGATTTCAATCAACTGTAAAAGTTGTAGGAATAGTCCCAAGAATTCCCATTTGCCCTTCACCGACCTTCCCCTGTAATTAACATTCGCCACACTGATCATTCGTTCACGCTCTAAAAGACTCCCAGGCTGTTCATTCTAAAGTGCAGCAGCTGCTTGCTGCTGCCTCACGAGCAGACTTAGGTGTGCGGTTTTGGCAGGAACACCACAGAAGCAAAGTGCCTGGGTCCTGAGGGCAGTGGCCAGGCCCTCCCACTGAGCGACTGTCTCCGGTTAACAGACGGGGAAGTGCCACAGGACCATGGGAACACCCCTCCCTCCGCACTCGCGGGCCCTCTGCTGTCACAGTCGCCGACGGCCCTGGGCAGCCGTGTGGTTTCAGACGGGGACTTTCGGACCCCGTTCCTCACACCCATGGGAGTTGGCTCTGCGTGTGGAGGAGCTCTCCCGGCTCCGCACCCATCCTGCGTCGGTGTGGACGCACAATTCTCTTCCCCTCGGGGGGTCACGAGCCACTCCTGTTGTGTGCCGTTCGGGCTGCCCTAAGCGCGGCTGGCGGGAGGCTCTCCAGGCTGGCTCCTGTGCCCACGTGCTGCCTTCCTGGGCCTCGAGTGTGGAGAACGTAATTTTGCTATAACAAGGGGTTTAGGCTTTTTTTTTTTTAAGATTTTATTTATTTTAGAGAGGGAAGGGAGGGAGAAAGAGAGAGAGAGAAAAACATCAATGTGCAGTTGCTGGGGGCCGTGGCCTGCAACCCAGGCATGTGCCCTGACTGGGAATCGAACCTGTGACACTTTGCTTCGCAGCCCGCGCTCAATCCACTGAGCTACGCCAGCCGGGGCTTGGGTTTAGGCCTCTTACAGTGGAGAATGGTGTTTAGAAGCCAACCTCGGGGCCCCAGTGTACCCACTGCTCGTGGGGGATTATTTCCTCTGTGTCCGTGTCGCTACCTTATCTGTGCTTTCACTTTTCAGTTCCCCACGCTCAACCGTGGTCTGAAAATATTAAATGAAAAATTCCAGAAATAAGCAATTCAGAACTTTAAAATTGCACCATTCTGAGTATCAGGATGAAACCTTGAACTGCCCGCCGTCCCTCCTGGGACGTGACTCGGCCTTTGCCCAGCGTCTCTGCAGTGTGGACACTGTTTGTCCGCTGGTCACCCTGTAGCCGCCTCAGCTGTCAGACCAGCCGTTGTGGCGTGGCGGTGCCTGTGTCCACGTCACCCTTGTTCTATTTCACAATGGCCCCAAAACTCACCAGGGGGTACTCTGATTCGCTGGAGAGACCGTAAAGGGCTTCCTCTAACTGAAAGGTGAAAGTTCACTTGAGGAAAGAATGTTGTACGTACACTGAGGTCAGTATACGGCAGGAGTGAGTCCATCTTTGAAATTGCCTGAGTTATGAACTAAACTTAAAAGTAAGTATGTATAGGGAGAAAAGCAGCATATGCGGGGTGTGGTACCGTCTGGTTTCCGGCATCCCCTGCATGTAAGGGGCAGCTCAGGAGTTCGCCCCGACGCCTGCCGACCCGGCCTACCACCCCAGGCTCCTGGCCCCCCGAGTCCCGCCTGCAGCCCCCTCGGAGCCTGCCTAGTGGCCAGGGCAGGTACGCAGCTCTGTCCTTAGCAGGGGGACACAGACAGTGCCGTGTCCGTGTGGGGTGTCAACTGCACGATTTTAGGGTTTCTTCCATCCTCGCTGATTTAATTTTGGTGTTTGAATACATAAAACAGATGGATCTAAATGTCAAAACCACACAAAGTAGGCCACTGCCCGGCCCGTCCGCTCTTCTAACACCCGCACTACCCCATGGGGAAGAGTGTCCCTGCCCAATTTTTTTCACTTTTTACCAAAAAGCAGGTACGTAAGTGTCATCCTGGTTCACCTTTCTTGTAGAAAAGGTAGCTGGCCGTGAGCACTCATTTGTGCTTTGTTTTCTTAGCGACCCGCTAGGGGCTGGTTCTTACCTCCTTATGGGCGTCTTCCTCGTTCTTTACAAAGTTGCGCCATCTCCGTCGTGCACATGCCGTGCGTCCTGCTCGTGGACTAGGTAGCGTTTCGGTGGTTTGAGATCGCGGGAGCAGCTGCGAGAGGACTGCATCGGGCTGTTGCCGGTGTGGCCCCCCGACCCCGATTCTCCTGTGAGCTTCACCGGGTTGCTGACGTCACCCGTCCTCCTGTTCCCCAAAGTGCAGGCAGCGCTCCTCGGTGATGTCAGCCCTCTGTCTCTGCATGTCCTTCTAGGCCGCTGTCGCCTGGGTGGGAAGTCCATGGCCTCCCACCCGTGGGGAAGGCACACGCCCCCACATCGCCTCCTGGCTACAGCCAGCCCTCCCCGCCCCTCTGTTCTCTGATGCCTGAGATTCGTCAGGGGTCTTGTCTTTCTTGTCGGGCTTTGCTGGCATCTTCTAAGAAAAGATCTAGGGCTTTTTAAATAGGAGTAATGTCACAAGTCTCTGTCCCATGGTCCCCGTGGTGACTGAACCATGCCCTCAGGGGGACAGTGCAGGGCTGTGGAGCCAGGGCTGTGACTCAGGAGCATTTTCTGTTTTTTAGGCCATTGATGAAGGAGAAGCTGAGTCAGGGCGTCACCCTCATCGTGGACAGATACGCGTTTTCTGGTGTCGCCTTCACCAGTGCCAAAGAGGTGAGTGCTGCCCGGCCTGGTGGCAGCCGCCAGGTGCGACTGTCCGCAGCGCAGGTCCGGCTGCGAGCGTGGGTGTCACGCCGTGACGCCTGCGGTCCCCGTGTTCGTCCGTGGGCGTCTGGCCGTCATCGAGGGAGCGGCGAGCACCTGTGCAGCTGCAGCTGCTGTCCCGTCACGCGTCCAGACCGCAGGCTTCTCCTTGACCGTCTGGCAGAGTGGCAGCAGTGGCACTGCCCCCTTCCCTTCTGCTTTTCGTTTAGAAAGTTTCAAATATGCACCAGCAGAGAAGACGATTAACCACCCACACTGTGACCCACCACACTCTGTCATTTGCTTTATAAGTGCTCCAGTGCACATCCCCAAAATAACTTTTTTAGTATACTCTATTGATTGTGCTATTGCAGCTGTCCCGTTGTTTTCTCCCTTTTATTCCCCTCCACCCTGTATCCCCCCTCCCACCAGCATTACCCCTCATTTAGGTCATGTCCACAAGTTCTTTGTCTTCTCCATTTCCCACACTATTCTTCACCTCCCCCTATTTTGTACGTACCATTTGTGCTTCTCATTCCCTGCACCTTTTCCCCCATTCTCCTCCCTCCCCCTCCCCGCTGATAACCCTCCATGTGATCTCTATTTCTGTGCATCTCTTCCTGTTCTAGTTGTTTGCTTAGTTCAGTTTTGTTTTTGCTTTTGTTTTTACGTTCGGTGGTTGATAGTTGTGAGTTTGTTGTCATTTTACTGTTCATAGTTTTTGATCTTCTTTCTCTTAGATAAGTCCCTTTAACATTTCATATAATAAGGGCTTGGTGATAGTGAACTCCTTTAACTTGACCTTATCTGGGAAGCACTTTATCTTCCCTTCCATTCTAAATGAGAGCTTTGCTGGATAGAGTCATCTTGGATGTAGGTCCTTGCCTTTCATGACTTGGAATACTTCTTTCCAGCCCCTTCTTGCCTGCAAGGTCTCTATTGAGAAATCAGCTGACAGTCTGATGGGAACTCCTTTGTAGGTGACTGTCTCCTTATCTCTTGCTGCTTCTAGGATTCTCTCTTTATATTTAATCTTGGGTAACTTAATGATGGTGTGCCTTGGTGTGTTCTTCTTTGGGTCCAACTTCTTTGGGACCCTCTGAGCTTCCTGGATTTCCTGGAAATCTATTTCCTTCGCCAGATTGGGTAGGTCCCATAGTCCCCGTGGTGACTATGGCACCCCTATGATTCAGATGTGGGAACGTTTAAAGTTGTCCTGGAGGTTCCTAAGCTTCTCATTTTTTTAAATTCTTGTTTTTTCATTCTGTTCTGGTTGAATGTTTATTTCTTCCTTCTGGTCCACACCGTTGATTCGAGTCCCCATTTCCTACCCTTCACTGTTGGCTCCCTGTACATTTTCCTTTATTTCACTTTTCATAGGCTTCATTTCTTCGACTGTTTTGTAACCACACTCGTCCATTTCTGTGAGCACTCTAGTTCCCTGTATTTTGAACTCTGCATCTGTTAGGTTGGCTATCTCCTCATTGCTTAGTTCTTTTTCTGGAGTTTTGATGTTTTGCAATTTGGGCCATATTTCTTTGTCTTGGCATACTTGTTACATTGTAAGGGGTGGAACCCTAGGTATTCATCAGGGTGGGGCAACCCAGGTCACTGCATTGTGGCACCGCCTGTCGAGGAGGGGTCAGAGCAGGAACAGTGCTGCTTGCTTGGCCCTCAGCAGCTTTCAGTCACTTCTGCCGCCACCCACCAGTGAACTGCACCCTTCCACCTGCTGCCCTGGCGCTGATTCCCGGGTGGATGGGCTCGTATATGTTCTAGGATCCCGGGGGCTGCTCCAGCGGACTCTCCTGAGAGACTAGGAGTTTCTCCCGCCTCCACGGCCCCCACAGGTTTTTACAAGCAGAGGTTTTGAGGCTTCGTTGCCCTGCGCTGGAGCCCTGGGTTGCGCGGTCTGTCTCGCTCCCCAGTTGTTCCTCCGTTTATCTGCAGGCGAACGTGGGACCGCCCGCCCCGCCAGCTGCTTTGGCCGCGCACCCTCTCCGCCCGGCTGCCCATGTCCGCCCTCCCACCGGTCTGGACGAGTGTTCCTTACGTCCCTCATTGTCGGACCTCACACGGCTCAGTGTCCTGGCAGTTCTGGTTGTTTTTGTTCTTAAATTGTCTGTGGTCCTTTTGGTTGTGTGAGGAGGCAACGCCATCTGCCTGTGCCTCCATCTTGACTGGAAGCCTCCCCAAAGTAACTTTTAAAAACATCAGCGCACCCCCGGAAAGCTCTCCAGCAGCCGTTCCGGGACGTGCCCCCGGTGCCGCCGCAGAGGCTGTGGGGTCGAGCCGCGGTCCCGCTGCCGCCCGTCCTCGGGTCCCTCCCACCTCGTCCCACGGTCAGGCTCCCGCGTCAGCTTCCTGGCCTGGAAACGTGCTCGATTTCGTCGTCACGGGGCTTCTTCAGGAGCGCGGGGTCACCTCCTGGTGACGGCCCGTGACGGTCAGGTAGCCGCAGGCTGCAGGGGCGGCCTGTTCGTGCCGCCGGCTCTCCGTGGCCGGCTGGGGCCCTCCTTTAGCGGACAGTGTCCTGGGAAGCAGGGGCTGCTCTCGCCCTCTCTGCATCTTCCAACATTGCACTTACTTGTTTTTGGAGACCGGGGGAGGGAGGGAGGAGGAGGGAGGGAGAAACGTCGGTTGGTTGCCAACCTGCAGCCCAGGGAGGTGCCCTGACCAGGAGTCAGAGCAGCGGCCTGTCGCTCTGCGGGACGATGCAGCGCCCACTGGGGCTCACGGGCAGGGCTCCAGCTCCGTGTGTGGCGGGAAGACACAGCAAGGGACTGACATGTGATCGGGGGCTGGCCGCTCACATCCTGCTGTTGGGCTGCCGAGCGCAGGCCGTGGGACAGCCGGGGGGCGGGGGGTCAGGGCTCAGCTCGGTGCAGCCCCGGGCTCACAGCTGGGTTCCAGCCCGCGTCTCCGGGCTCGTGGCTGAGTTCTGGCCTCCGCCAGCGGTGGGACACTTCAGGGTTGGAGTGGTGGGTCTCTGGGACCACTGGTCATCCTGCCCGTCTGGGAAGGGGGCGGCACCCTGGCGGTTGTGTGGGTGGAGGGATGCGACCGAGGGCCCCGTGCCCATTCCTGCCCCACTGCTCCCCACCTCGGGGCTGCTGGGTCTGGTCTGCCTCGGGGGTCAGGGCCACGTGGCCTCGCTGCCTGCCTGGCCAGAGGGTGCGGGCTGCCTCAGTGTGGCCGCCTCAGCGCTGGCTGCGAGTGAGGAAGCCACCGCCGCAGTGCTCTCTGTCCGCGTGGGAGTGTGCTCGCAAAGCCAAGCCAGAGGGAGCAGCAGCAGAACAGTCACCGTCTGAGAAATCAAAAGCCACCACTGGGTGAGAAGCCTCACTTCTTGGTGTCTCAAAAAATGATGGCTTCTTTTTTCCCCTTTTTTATGAGTTTTAAAAATATTTAAAGGGGAACAGAGAGAGCGAAACATCTGTGTGTGAGAGAGACGATGATAGGTTGTCTTTTGCACATGCCCCCCACTGGGGACCTGGCTTGCAACCCAGGCATGTGCCCAGACTTGGATTTGAACCAGCGACCTTTTGGTTTTCAGGCCAGCGCTTTGAAGCCACGTGTTAGACCCCACCTGGCTTCTTTCTGGGACTGTCGGTCTCTCTGTTGCAGCACTTCTGCCTGAACTGGTGCAAGCAGCCAGACATGGGCCTCCCCAAGCCAGACCTGGTCATGTTCCTGCACCTGCAGTTGGAGGAGGCCGTGACGCGCGGTGAGTTCGGCCTCGAGCGCTACGAGAACAGGGACTTCCAGAAGCGGGTGCTGGAGCGCTTCCACCAGCTCATAGGGGACAGGACCCTGAACTGGAAGGTGAGCGGAGCCCACGAAGCCAGGGCTGCAGTGGGAGCGCGGGGCGGCCTTAGTAATGGGGCGAGTCCTAATCCTCGGTGGCTTTTCCCGGAGTGGGAACAAGGTGCCTTGTAGGTGGGTCCGGCAGCAGCTCGACAGAGACCAGCCGCACAGCAGCAGGCCCCCCGCTGGGCCCTTTCCGGAGCCAGTTCCCCAGGGGGCCCCACCCTCCACTGGGCCTCCGCCTCCGTGCGACCTTGTCACCCGGGACGGGAGGTCTCCGAGTCACTGAAGCGTCGTCCTGTAGCCTGTGGTCTGTTGAGCACGTCCCCGCTCCAGACCCTCCTCCTGCGCAGTTCGAACCCAGGGCATGGACACACCACCTGGCGGGGGGGCCACCCGTTTCCCTTTTGTGCGTGCTGAGCCATCGGTCCTGGCGGGGGTGAGCCGGCTCCGGAGTCGGGCAGCCCCACCGGGCTGCAGTGGTTCCCCTTCAGAGCACGCCCCACCCCTGCGAGGAGCCAGGCCGGAAAGGAGACGAGTAGGGAGTGAATCCGGAAACAAAGCGTTTCCTCCCGACCCGGGTGGTGCTCGTCTGTCCTTCCGGGTCTTCGTCGCCTTTCATCTCCTTGGCCGCAAGCAGTGCCTGGTCTCGCAGGGCAGGTCTGGAGGGAGCCCTTCACACGCCCACCGCCAGGCCGCGAGCAGGGCTGGGCTCTGAGCGGGTCTGCGTCCCCGGGAGCCTTCCCAGAGCTCTTCGTGGCCAAGACCTAGGTCGATGGCGAGAGGGGGCTGCAGTCCCCGTATCGCCCTCCCGGTGGAGACGAGTTTCTCGTGGGCTGGCTCCCTTCCTAGCGACCAAGGCCCCGTGCTTTCTGCGTCAGGGCGCAGCGCGTGACGCGTGAACTCTGTGGCGGAGGAGGTGCGGGAGTGGGGCCTGGCAGGCACCGCCCACTCTGCCTCATCCAGGCCTAAGCTCCCTGCTTGGGTTGGGAAAGGCCCCGGGGGGCTGCCCGGTGCCTCTCCAGGGCCCGATCAGTCGGGGATCCCCGAGTGCACCGAGGACGGTGAAAAGTGCTGATCCTTCTCTTTTCCCCGGTCACCTCCGTGGGAGCAGATGGTCAACGCTTCCAGGAGCATCGAAGACGTCCACAAGGAGATCCGCACGCTGTCCGAGGAGGCCATCCGGGCCACGGCCCAGAAGCCGCTGGAGGAGCTGTGGATGTAGGCCTGGAGGGACTGCCCCCCGGGTCCTGTGGGACGGGGGCCGTGTCGAAGTCTAAATGCGTGGGCCGGGTGTCCGAGCTGCACTACGGGGGGGCAGGGCTACAAGCCACGGCGAGCACAGGTCAGCCTCGAGAGCGGTGGGCACAGGGGCCCCGTGGTCAGCCCCGCCGCCCTCCTCTGCCCTCTCACCCCAGGGTGCTAGTGAACGAGTGCGGTTCTCGCCGCAGCTCCGCGAGAACCGCATCCGGACGGATCTCGGAAGAGGCCGTCAGTTTGAGAGGGGAGTTTCTTGCGGACACAAATAAAAACCAATAGCAAGTGCGTGTGGAAGGCCTCACTGGATTTCCTCTCTGCAGCACCCGGTCTGGGTTCCCGCGGGGTCTGAGCCTCGTCCGGGCTCCTGGCGCCCTGTGTGCTGGCCCAGCCCGGCCAGCTGGGTCCCTAGGGTGTAAGCCCTGTTTCATCTGAACGTGGCTGTTAGCTTTGCTGACCTTTTTGTTGTGTCTGAATGCAGGAGTGTGCCCTCACTCCATCCCATCCTCGCCGGCTCTGAGATGGGCTGGTGCCTGTCTGTTCCTGGGAGAACCACCGGAGCCGCACTGGGAGCCTCAGTGCCCTCCCCCCACAGCCCGGACACCGACTTCCGGGCAGAAAACGCCGTGTGACACTTGCTTAAAGCCCGAGTTGTAAGTGGGCACACACACCTGCGTGTGGCCAGAAGGGTCCTGCACAGCGGCAGCAGCCAGGCCCAGCTCCCCAGACCAGGCTCGGTCCATGCTTGTCCAGGCTCCCCAGAAAGGCTGGCTGCCATGTCCCCGCCACTCAGCAGGTGGGTGTGGGCAGGATGGGCCCCGGCTGCCTGGCCCTCTCTCCTGGTCCCTGCTGTCTGCTGACGGGTGGGGGCAGGCTCGAGGAGCAGCAGTCAGGAGCTGCGCACGGGCTTGACCTTTCTTTTCGGGGTCCCAGGGTTACCCACAGGGATGGCCTGGCGACACTCCGGTCACTCGATGCCTGACTTTACATAATTCCGTCTGTAATGAAAAGGAAACTGGGATGACTTCTTAAGAAGACCTGACACCAGTCGCTCGCCTGCCTGTGTGGGCTGAGCCGGGCCGGTGCCTCTCGAGGGGCCGCAGCTGTTGGGAGGGTGCTGTCTGGGTCCAGGCTGTGCCCCAAGCACCCAGCCTGGCCAGGGCAAGAGCTGAGAGCAGACCCCTCTGAGCTGGGAGGGGCCAGAGCCGGGCAGGACTTTCTCTGGCCTGGATCAGGTGCTGGGGGCAAGGCGGAGGCCGCAGCACAGATACCCCCCACCCCCCCACCCCCCACCGCCGCAGGGCTGTGGGGTCAGAGGTGGGCCAGCTCAGAGGTGGGAGCTGGGCAGAGTCCCACACCACACGTGTGGTCATACCACCCAGCCAGGGCCACGGCAGCAGGTGTGGCTGAACAGCTGTGTGCCCCTGAGCACCGCAGAGAGGCCGGAATAATGGCCCCGAAGACATCCATGTCCTTGTCTCCAGAACTGGCGAATGGCACCTGCACAGCAAAGGGACCATGAGGCAGGCGGCCATCCTGGGCTGTCCGGGAAGGGTCTCCAACGGAGAGAGGGTGGCGGCCGAGGAGCTGGCAGAGGCAGGAGGAACCTGCCCTGCCCACGTCTTGGTTTGACCTCTGCCCTCCGGACCCTGACAGTGTCTTGCTAGAAGCCACTGGGTGTGCAGATGTCCCAGCAGGCGCCAACAGCACTTCCCAGAGGCGGTGCCTCAGGTTCCCAGGCCACTGCCCCCGGGGACCACAGGCATGTGTCCTGCTTTCTCATCTGGCTGTGGTCCCCTCCCCTCACACCGACACCTGAGGGCGGGCCAGGTCTGGGGCACAGTGAGGGGACTGGCTGAGGTACCCCCCTCGTTTTCCTGAGCCCAGTTTCCATGCACCTTTTGCTTTAGCACCACAGGTCAATGCCACAGCGGGCTGGGCTGGGCTGGGCTGTGGCCAGCGGCTCTGCCTGCCCGGTGTGAGGGGGACAGGCTGCCAGAACCCACAGCTCCTCACTGGGACTCGGGGCGTGAGCTCAGAGGATGCCCACTCGTCCGATCATGCAGGACCAGCCTGAGCAAAAGTCGAGACACAGAGACGAGACTGTTTTCTATTGAAACTTATTATTCGCCTCAACCTCAAACTAAGGACGGACAACACTGTCTCCAGTGAGCCTTTTCAAACCACTCGGCTCCCCTTTGGTCAGGCTGTCACCCCTTCCAGCGCTCGCACCCCCCCAGGGGCTGCAGCGAGAGCTCCTGGCCCTGCGGGCTGGGCCGCGCCTTTGCAAGATGCAGCTGGAGGAACGGAGACCACCCAGCCTCCCTCCGGCCTCAGGGGCAGAGGGGGAGAAAGGGAGGGCAAAATAACTTACATCAACAGTGCCCGGGGGCCGGGGTGTCCTCGGCTACCAGGTGGGACCCGCCCACTGTCTCTACACGTGCCGACACCGAGGGCGGGAGGGGCTCCGCAAGGATGGCCCCCGAGTAGAAGACTGCCCCGCCCCCCGAGCCCCCAGGTCCCGGGTCCCACGGAGACCACTCTCCAGGACACGAATTCTGCGTGGGAGCCACACGCTCTGGGCCCGACAGCTGGGTTCAGGGCGGCAGGTGCTGCTGTCTGTCAGTGCTGCGAAGAGTCTGGAAGTGTGTCCAGGTGGCGTGACGAGAGATGGGGTGCCTGCCCTGCACCGCGAGCAGGATTCGCTCCCTAGCCCCAAACCATCTGAAGCCTCAGGGACCAGGAGGGCAGTTCTGCGACCCTTGAAGTCCATGTGAGCCTGGAGGTCGCAGGTGAAGGCAGCTCCCCACCCAGCCGCCAACACCGCCCACCCAGGGGGAGGTGGCGTGACAAGCAAGCGATGGTGCGTGGAAGTCTCAAAATGCCGGAACCAGGAGGCAGTGAGGAAGGTGAGCCCACTCGGGCTTTACCTGCAGCTGGGTCGAGCCACACGTGGGGGGGCGCCTCTGCGCGGCACCAGGCCCCACCCTCTGCTGCTTCTCGCCCCAGAGCCCGGAGAAGCCAGGTCACCCTTCTCGCACTGGGCAGCCCTGGAGGAGCCGTGGGCGGGGCTGCTGGCGGAGGGCGCGCAGGCCCAGTCCCAGGGCCGCGCCTCCCTCGGCCTCCATCCAGTCTTCCTGGACCCAGGACAGGCCCAACAGAAATGCGTGTCTGTCGAGTGACTTCAAACAGGACTTTAATTCCAAAGCTAACCCAGACCGAGAGGCTGCAGGAAGCAGGGTGGAGGCGACGCAGATGCTCCGCGACCGGCCGCTCGCTGCTCCCAGCGGCTCCTGCTCTCCCCCGGGCCGGGCCGTCCCTCCCGCGGGGAGGTCTTGAGCACAGTGCGGCCCCGTCGAGGGCAGAGGCGGCGGGCACGGGCGGCGGGCAGGATGGATAAAAGGCGGTGGCACTGGGCACCCAGAGGCTGGGCTGAGCTCTTGAAGGCGCCTCCAGCAAGAACCAGTCGAGACATCCCCCAACTCCAGGATTTTCAAAGGGACAGGATTTCAAAGTCCTCGTCTTCTGAGTCAAAGAATCTCTCAAGTCGCTCCACGTCAGAAGAATCTGGAAGAAAAAGACAAGGGGCTGCTCTGGGTGTGGCGTGCGGCAAGCAGCTGTGAGTGCACCGACCACACCTGCTGGCCCGCTGGCCCCAGGGCTGGCCCTGGCCGGGGGGCGGGGGGCAGGGGGCAGACGGCAAGAGGACCCCAGGCTGCCCAGGGGAGGGTGGCCTCCAGGTCTGCGCCAGCCAGGTGCTCCACTAGGGCTCTTTCCCCGAGAGGAGGCAGAGCACACACACCTCCAGCCACAGCCCAGGGGCACCTGACGCGGCTGAGGGCGAGGGCCACCAGTCCCAACAGGGGCGCTGGTCTCCATGACAACCCCTGGCCCCCACGTGGTCTCCGGCAGGCAGCCGGCTCTGGCGTCGCCCCCTCGGGCTCTTCCAAGAGAGAAGCCACAACGGGCAGCTCCATCGTCGGCGTCCCCAGCGCAGACTCCGCCCGGGTCCTCACAGGGCCCTTCCCCGAGCGGACGGCGCGCTCTCCACGTGCCACGCGCTTGTTCGGTGGGGGTGGGGGGTCTGTTCGAGGAGGCCTCTGGGCCCAGAGCCACGTGGGGTGGGAGGCAGAGCCCGCCTGTGGCCGCGGTGGCCCAGACGGGGACAGGCTCCCACGAGAGCCCGGCATATTCTGGGTCACACGGAACCTGGGGACCCGTGAGGAGCAAGCCCAGATCCCTGTGCCTGGGGCCCGGGGACCACACGTGGGGGGCAGCACGAGGGGACACTCGGCAGTGTCCCCGGTCCCACGTCACAGGCACAAATCACCAAGCGCCCGCATCTGGGGTTCGTACAGTCTTAGAGGTCAAAACCAAGGGGACAGGGTGTGGGGGGAGCGAGGGGAGGAGACCAGAAACAGCAGACGACACCCGAGCGGGGAATAGGCGGTGCCCGGCGTTCACCCGACAGCTGGTCCTGCGGCCGGGGACTCACCCAAGGACAGGTTCAGGACGTCGGGGCAGGCCAGGTGGGAAGGCTGCTGCTCCACCAGCTCAAACATGGGCAGGGCACCTCCAAGCAGCGACAGCTGTCGGGAACACACAGCTGCTGGAGGCGGTCCGCGGGGCGCAGCCTCCCACCCCGCCCCCAAGGGCCCCCGTGCGCAGGAGAATGCTGACGAGGCGGAGGCGAGGCTTGCAGCCCAGGCCGAGCCGTCCACAGGCAGCCCCCCCCACCCCCGTGTGGAGGCAGCCCTGAGGGCACCCTCGCCGCCCGCCTCTGTCACCCGAGGCTGATGGACGAGGAGACGCACCCTGACCTTCCCGAACAGCGTCGGTCCCCACACCCTCTGATCGCCGTGGAGAAGCGGCAACCACACGAGGGCCACGGGATGCGGTGGGGGGACACGTGGGGGGACAGGTGACGCCCCGGGGACCCTGTCCGCGCAGGCGGGGAGCCACCACCCACCTTCCTGACCTGCTGGCACCAGTCCCCGAAGTCGTCCTCCGTTGCGCAGAAGAAGCCCTGGAAGGAGACCCGCGGTGAGCGCCGGGGAGCGGGCTCCCCCCCCCCCCCCGCACCACTGCCAGGCCGGACAGTCCGCGTGCTCCCTCCTCCAGCCCCCACCCGTGCCCACGGGCTCCGTCAGCGGCTCGCAGCCCGGCCCTCTGGCCCTCTGGCCCAGGTAACGGAGGCTGTGGCCCCGGGCCGGGACGGCAGGCTCAGGACTTGTCCCTGAGCAGCTCAGCAGCGAAGGAGACCGGGGCCAGGTGCCCCCAAGCTCCCGGGTCGCCAGGGCCAGGGGACAACGGGGGGGGGGGGGCAGGGGGCGCACCACGGCGATGGATGGGTCCAGCTCCCCGATGCCCATCCTGCTGGGCGGGTGCCGGCAGTGGAAGCTCTCGTCCGGGATGGAGCGGCTGTCGGTGAACTCCACCGCCGGCTGCGTCGTGTGGGGGTCCAGGTAGATGAGCTCCTCACCTGGGCCGGCGACACGGAAGTCAGAGGATCGGGAGTGCGGGGGGGGCCGGGGGGTACACTTCGGACCCGCCCCTCCACAACCCAGCCGTAGGACGCCAGGATGGGGGCCTGGGGGACGCCGTGGGGGGAAGGCGGGGTGGGATGCGCTGGCACTGGGCAGAGCTGCCTTCAGGTGTGGGGGAGGGGGCGACCTCGAAGACCACGCCCCCTCCCTGGGCTTCCGGCAACCCGGCCATCCCCGGGTGCCCGCCACTCACCCACGTAGCCGATGAAGTAGTGGGCGCTGTTGGGCTTCCCTCCGATCACTCCCAGGGACTGAGGCATCATGAAGCAGCCCTGTGGGGGGGGAGGGGCGGGGGGCTGCTGCGCACGTGGGAGCAGGGGCCCGCTCCCCTGCACTTGGCCTGAGCGGGAGAAGGAGCCCCGCCAGCTCGGTGGTCAGGAAGGGGGACGGGCACCACGCGCCGTGCGCTCAGCTCCATGCCGGAGGCCGGCTGCGGGCAGCGGCCACGGGGGCCCTGGGAGCGGGGAGGCCGGCACACCGAGATCCGGGGTTGGGTTGACTCCACAGAGCGCAGCAACCGGAGGCGGGAGGCAAGGGGAGGGGAGGGCGCGGGGCCGGCGGGAGGGGCGGTCAGAGGCTCAGGACGGGGCCACGCCGGTGACGTGGGAGGGCTTTAACGCAGACCCGTTTCGGTCCCCTCACCTTCAGCGTCTCCACGTAGGCCTCGTTGATGTCCGTGAGCCCCAGGCGCAGGGGGATGAGGAGCACCAGGGGCCTCCACGGGGACGGCCTGGGGGCGACCTCAGCCCGCGGAGGGAAGCCGTTGCAGTGCCCTTGGGAATCCGCCGGGAACGCAGCGGCCCCTGCGCAGGGCAGACTGCTCCTGCACAGCCTCCCTGGGGAGGGGAGAGGGGCCTCGGTGGGCTGGGCAGGGGCAGGTCCCAGCCCGCCCACCAGGAACAGGCGCTCGAGCGGGGCACCCACACGCCAGGGGCTCGCGACATGCTCGGACGTGGGGAACGCAGCGGGAGACTGACCCTGCCGCCCGCAGAGAGTGGGGGCCGGACGTTTCCCATGCACGCTCACGCGAACGTCTCGTGCGAAGTGACACACGCACAGAAAACACTCCAGGACACACACGTGCACCTCAGAGAGGTCCCCCCGACAGGCGCCATGCGGCCCCCGGCCTGGCCAGACACAGCCCCAACCAGGTCCCCAAACTCCTGTGACCCCCCCCCCCAAGCAAGAACACCGAGGAGTGACGGCTCCTTTAAACGTTTGCGCAGCTTGCCTCTAAGGGCACTGGGAGACCTTCACACACGTGAGCCAGGGAACTGGTGGCAGGAGGAGGAGACACACCTGTGGCCAGAGCACAGGTGGCAACCAGCCTGGCGTCTCCACACCGCTCCCCCCGAAGGGGGCGGGGCTCCGCGGGGACGGACGGACGGAGCCGAGGTGGGAAAGGGACGGCGTGGGACAGCCAGGGTCCAGCCGTGCCCAGAAGGGGCAACGCACAGCGCCAGGCCAAGCAGGAGACCAAGGGCTGCCTGAGGCAAACCCCATGCAGACCCTGCTCAGACCCCCCACAGCAGTCTGGGGAGCCAGAGCCATGGCCCCACCGGGGACCGGGGACCGGGGGCCGCCTCCCACAGCGAACTGGGACCCAGCCACCAGGCCGTGCCTGGGTCCAGGTGCTCGGTCCATACGTAACCCTGAGGAACTGAGACGGGACGTGGGACACCCTACTGAGCTGGCCTGGGCTCTTCAAAAACGCCAGCGCTGGGAAGAGCCAGGGAAACAAAACAGAGCTTGCGGGCTAAAGGGGACCACAGAGGCCCGGCCCGCCGGGCTCCGGAGGGCGGCAGAGGCCTGCGAGGGTCGGCGGGAGTGGCTCAGCCTGCGGCTGGGGGCCCTGGCCGTGGGGGTCACACGGAGCGCCCTGAGCCGGCGCGCCCAGGCTGAGGCTGGGCGGAGGGCCGGAGAAAGGAAGTGCTGGGGGCGAGGCTTTCCCCTTTTTAAAGACCCTCTGGCTGCCGAACCTTTCTGCGATGCTGTGGTTTACAAGGAAACACACAGGGTCTGAAACACGTAATGAGTAACGCCCCTTCCCCTACAAACCCTTCTATTACAAAATCCTAAGCACGTAATTCTGTAACATGTCACACTCATGCGCACACCGTGTGACACTGTAGGTGAAACGTTCAAAAGAAAACTGAAGTGTCCCCAACAGCACCCCGACACGTGCAGGCGTCCCCGAGGCCTGTGCGGGGTGCTGCTCTGCCTCGCACGGCAGGCACAGAGCCTTCCGGGGGCCTCGGGGCCTCCTGTCGTTAACGAGAGGGCTGAGGAGCCCTGAGCCCTGCCTGGGGAGCAGCTGACGGAGCTGAACCGCCAAAGGCCGATGGTTCCATCGGTCACCGCTACGTCACGCAGCCGACAGAAGCCCGGACGAGGGGTCCAGGGAGCCTCAGGGGTGAGGGGCAGACACGTGGAGACCCCGGGAGAGAGGCGGCAGGGCAGGGCGGCTCCCCCGTCTGGCAGTCCCTGAGCTGCATCCTGTACGGGGAGCCTGTGATCTCGGGAGCAGCACGCTTCGCTAGGTTGTGCGGGCTGCCCTGGCACACAGCCCGAGGCGGGACCTCACTCCAACTCACAGCATCGGGTCAGAAGCCCAGGTTCCGTCTGACGTGGGGAGGGGTGCAGCCTTGCAGGTAGAGCCCCTAACCTGTGGGGTCCGAGGCCGCCCTCAGGTAGCTGGCGTCAGCTGGGTGGCGGCAGCAGGGGAGCCCACACATCGGAACTGGGGTCCACAGCTCACCTTCGCACTCGGGAACACAGACTCCTGCGCGTCCTCCCCGTCCCCGGGCACCTGCGGTCTCCCTCCGCCCCTGCCGCTGCCGTCCCCGCTGCCGCTCTGCTGGGCTCCCCCCGTCCACCCCGCGTCCCCCTCCCAGCCTGGAGGTGTCCGCGCATCTCCTCCACTCCCACTCTCCACCATCCGGCGCCAGGCGGGTGCAGGTTTCCCCCGAGTTCAGGAGGCGTCGAAGCGTGATCTCCGTTTCGGTCTGCTGGCCTGACCTCCTGCCACCCCAAAACCGAGGTCTGAAACCTGCAGGGAGTCCGGTTGTCCTTCCTGGCTGCTCTGCACTCGGCTCACACGCACGCGCTCTGCGCGGCACTCCAGCGCGGGCTCGCTCTGCCCCAGAGTCCTCCAGGCGTGACGAGGCGCATCCGTCACACTCTCCCCTGTGCTGCGGCTTTGGTTCTCCCTCCCGCAGCTCAGCGCGCCCCCCGCCCCGTGTGAGGCACCAGCGTCTCTGCATCTCCCGAGCTTGAGGCTGTGCCAGGAGAACATCTGCCTGCCGACCGGCCGACTGTCTTTCCCCGTCTCTCGGGAACCACCAGCCTTGCGGGCCGGCTGGAAACGGGCCGAGCCGGGCCGCTGCCCGGGACTCACAAGCCAGCAGGCAGCCTGGGGTGTCACAGTGGTCCTGCTGCCAGCAAACGGGCTCGCCCGTGTCCCAGGTTCCCATCTGTAACTGCCCAGGGCTCCCTTAACATTTTCAACTTACTCACTTAGACTCTTTTTCTTCCCGTGACAAGTGAACAGTACGTTCCCTTTCCTGACCCCTGACCCCAGGTCTCAGACTTCTGGGCACAGTCTGGCGGCGGAAGGCGAGGCTGCAGTGAGCAGCCTCCCTGCGCGAGCAGGTTATCCTCACGCTGCCGCTGGATGCTCGCAGAAGTTTCTCTTCCTTCCTGCAGTGTGGAAACGCCCCCAGGAACACGTGTGTTTCACACACGCCTGACGGCTAACACTCGGGGTTCTGCAGACTCACGTCTCCCTCCACCTCTGCTCAGATGCTGCACTGTGCCCGCCCCACAACTGCCGCTGCTCCGCTCCTGCTCCTGCTCCCGCGGTCGGCCCCACGCACACCCGTCTGGACCACACCGGGGCTCGGTCTGCGCCGTGGCCAGACGGCCTTCTTCCAGCTGCGACGTCTCCCTGGACCCCGGGAGCCCCAGCCACCTGCTGTGCTCTCATGGGCTGACTCGACCCGCACTCAGCGCTGTCAGGGCCGGCGCTGGGCGCCCTGGCGGGCCCTCAGAGGACGAGGGGTGGGCGGGTGCACGGGGTCCCCTCGCCTGGCAGGCTTCCTCTAACATCTGAACGGGGACACTCAGCCACCTCTCCCCTTGAGAGGGGCTGGTGAGACTTGTGACACCAGCGAGCGTCTCTCAGAAGGCGGCACTGTTTCTCCACCCCCTGCTCCGCAGCCCCCGGGCCCCCCTCCCCCGCCTGCGGCCCGCCGGCTCGGAGCCAGGCACCAGACAAGCAGCCAGCCCGTCCCCGTCCCGCTGCAGCCCAGGCCCTCCTCTCCAGGGCGCCCGTGGCCAGGAGCAGGCAGCACCCGCTGCTCAGAGTCGCCTCTGCTCCCTCCGCGGCTGAACTGTCCCGGGGGGAGGGGGGGGGGGCGCGAGACGGGGCCCTGGCCATGGCCTGGGAGCCTGTCAGAGATGCAGGCCAGGCCCTCCCCAGAGCCAGACCCCCGAGCTCCTCTGACGAGCCCAGGGTCGTGTCTCCTCGCAGCTCCCGCACCACCAACCTCAACAACTGCGACCCCAGGAGAGGCCCGAGAGGGCCCCCCGCCCCCCTGCAAGGGACGGAGGCTCTGGGAAGCTGCGTGTCTCCTGCCCCTTCCTGGCCACTGCCCCAGGGCCAGCAGCCAGCGGTCTGAGGCCGGGTAGGACTAGACCCTGGAGTCGGCGAGGCGGACCCCCCGGCGCTGCGAGGGAGGGAGGGAACTGTGGCGACGGAGCGCCGTGCGGCCAGGCTGAGAGACACGGCGACGTTCTCACCGACAGGGGACGACGCCACGGTGCCGCGTGTTTTCTGAGGGAAACCCCCGAGGAAGGAAGGGTGTGTGAAGGGCAGTGTGGGCTGCTTCTGAGCAGTAACATCGAGCGAGTTCCCCCTTCTTTGCATTTCCGAACTTTCCCGGGCTTCAAAGACATTTCCAGAAGCAGAACGAGAGGAGGCAGAAGGAAGGGCAGCCTTCTGTCACGCCCCCAGCTTGCCCCCCCGCCCCGGGGAGACAGCACTGCTCGGGGGCGAGGGCGCTGCCAGGGCCCTCGGAGCCGCAGAAGCCAGGGCCGCTTTTTGCTAAGAAGCCACACCCCTGGCTCCCCAACCCCGACAGCACCCCCGGAGCGGGGCCCCAGCGCCCGGTGGGGAAGCAACACCCCCGTGCGCCAACATGCACACTCGTGGCCGCACGCCATGCCGGTGGCCGCACGGGCAACACTTGCTTCTACACAACCCTGTGCGCCCAGTTCCTTCAGGTTTCCAGGGGATCCTTCCGGAAAGGGGCACAGCTGCGTCCCTGCTCCATGCTGTAGTACCTCAGCCCGAGAGGGTGGCGTTGGGAGGTTGTCCCTGTGCACCACGCCCATGAGCGCAACTCAGCAAGGACAAAAACCGCACGGGGTGCCCAGCAACCCCGCTCTGCAGAAAGCCCGGGCCCCTCCCTGTCACCTGGTCCTCTCTGTGAGGAGAGCTGGGGCCCCCGGCCTCTGCTCGGGGGGCCCGGCTGTCGGGCAGACTCCCAGGCAGGGCGCTGGGAGCCCGGCCGGGGCGAGTGCTCAGTGGCCACTCCCGAGTCCCGTCCATCCTGACCCTGCTTTCCCGCACTTACTGATGTCTTCCATCACCACCGTGTTGTCCATGGCTACGTGGACGGCCAGGGCGCTCCACGTGTCGAAGACAGCGAGCTTCCTGCCAGAAGGGGGAGGACACACGCATGAGCGTTCACGGTGCGCGGGGTCTGCTCTGCAGCACACCATGGGGGGCGGGGGGGGAGGACCGAGGCCTAGAGGCGTCAGTGCCACAGGCAGGGACAAAGCCGAGGCGGGGACCTGTCCCCCGCCGGGGCCCAATGCCCCTTCCAGGACCCCCGTGTCCCCGCAGAGAGGGGTCTCTGCACAGCAGTCGCTTGGTGGCGCTGCGGCCTGAAGGCAGGCAGAGGCGGGAACCAGAACACGGGTGGGGCTGCAGACCGCGGGCTCCCCAGCGCAGGCAGGCCCAGCCCCAGCCCCAGCCCCGCGCTCTGTGCCCCGCGCTCTGTGCCCCCCCCACTCTGTGCCCCCAGCTCTGTGCCCCCCGCGCTCTGTGCCCCGCACTCTGTGCCCCCCGCGCCCTGTGCCCCCCCGCTCTGTGCCCCCCACGCTGTGCCCCCCGTTCTGTGCCCCCCGCCCTGTGCCCCCCCACTCTGTGCTCCCCGTTCTGTGCCCCCCGTTCTGTGCCCCCCACACTGTGCCCCCCGCTCTGTGCCCTGCGCCCTGTGCCCCGCGGCCCCCGGACACGCTGAGCTGAGGCCCCAGCTGTGAATGCCCGAGGAGCGGCAGTCCCGGACCTCCGGCTCTGGAAGGAGCGCGGGTTCTGCCACCAGAAGCACAACAGGGGTGGGAGCCTGTGGGCGGCTCTGGGGTGTAGGGGAGGTGGGCTCCCCACAGAGGGAGGCCCTGCTGGGCCTAGGGACACAGTGAGGAATGTTGGGGTGACCACACAGAGCCCCACTGGGGGAAGGCCAGGCAGGATACCAGGGGAGCACCTTCAGGGCCACCCGGCCGCCTGCTGCCCACCCCGAGGGCCGGGTGCCACGCGGAGACACACTGGCCCATGATAGACAGAGCCCTGCGGGAGGCTGACGTTCGGGGCGGGGGGGGGGGGGGCGGGCGAAGGGCCCAAGGCGCCGTGTGCCAGGAGGTGCACAAGGCAGCCGGCCGCACCCGCCATCACTGGGGAAGCTGGGGCATGCGGAGAAGAGGAAAGGGTGGCCGACTTCTAAGCGTGAAGATGACTCCCGCTGCTGTTGAAAAGGCACCCCGGGGCGGCACAGAGAAGGGAGACCCTCAAGGAGGCGAGGGGTGGGGCCCGGACCCGGGCGAGGCCCGTGAGGCGAGGCACGCCACGCAGCCGTGTCGGGAGAGCAGGGTCAGCTCGGTCCCAGGGTCCGGCCTGCAAGCTGGGAGGAGGGGCCGCCCCCACTGTGGGAGGAGCAAGCAGGCTGGGTGGGGGCGGGTCTGCCCTGCGTCCAGGCTTTTCAGCTGACCAGCTCCCTGGACGTTCAAGATACTAGGTGAGTGTCTCGGTGCGACAAGTCAGCCCTGATTCACGACTCTGGGAGCTGAGAGGGAGTCACCAACTGCAAAAGCCGGGCGTGGACAGCGCAAAGGGAAGTGGCCACAGGCCCGAGACAACGCCCGCAGTGCCTGCAGGTGGGAAGGGGGTGCGGCAACAGACGCAAGGTGGTGGCAGGGGGACAAAGGGCTGGAGAGCGTGGCTCTGGGGCCCAGGTTTCCAAGGACAGCACGTGCCTGTGCCGAGAGCTCCTGCCTGGTGGCTGAGTGGGGACAGAAACTCGGCCTCCAGACAGGACAGGGTTGACAGCGACCTTGATGCAGCTGCTCTGGGCAGCACGGGGGAGGAAAGCAGGAAGTGAGTCATGCACGACGGAAGACCTCACGCAGGCCCCACAGGCAGACACGCACACGGGCCCTGCTTCCAAGGCAGGCAGTGCCAGGCCCGGGCCCTACAGGGCAGGCGGGGACGCTGCGTCAAGCCAGGGCTGGGCACGGGGACAGAGAAACAGTGGCAGGCCTGGGGACCCACCGGAAGTGGGACGTGTACGAGGAAGAGTGTACGGGAGGACGGCAATCAGCCCAACGAGGGCGGCTGGGCAGGGAGGCAACCACCCCCGGGGACGGGTGAGAAGGGCCATCCCAGGAGGTCACCTCTGGGTGCCTGCGGGAGTGCCCTGTGGGGACCGGGAGCAGACAGGCAGGGGACGGGGGCCTAGGCGGGAGGCTGAGGTTTCGAGGAGGGGGAGGCGGCCAGGACAGGGCAGAGCCCCACAGCGCCTGCAGAGGGGCAGCCCTCCCCGACCGTCGACCCCCAGCTGCTGCGCCGGGTGGGCCCACCCACCGACAAAGAACAACGGCTCCAGCCGATGGGCGCACCCCATTGTGGGTGCGGGTATTCATCCTACAGGAAATCTAGGTTCCGATTTGCAAGACCACGTGGATGGTCGCTGCTGAGGACCCTCCCGCGGCCCTGCAGCGCCAGGCCTGGGGTCTGAGCACGTCCACCCCACCTTGTTCCCACAGACACGGGGCGGGGGGCACAAGGTCGCACGTACTTGAGAACCTGGGCAACCGTGTTGGGCCCGTACCACTGGCCGATGGACTTGCCCTCGCCAACTCCCATTTGCGCTGCAGGGAACAGATTCGGTTAGCGGCACGCACGTCCCGACCCCGACACCCTCCCCAGCCTCTCACAAGAGGCGGGTCCCAGTGGCAGGAGGACCAGGAAGCCCAGACAGGCCGGCCCAACTCTGCCCCTGGCCTGCGCCGACGGACACCAGGCTGCCTGCTCCAGAGGGACACGCGAGGCCTCAGGGTCTGCCCTGCACCACGACTCCAGGACTGAGTGGCCAGGGCTCCAGCCACTCGGTGGGGAGCGGGGCTGAGAAGCAAGGGGACTCGCTGAAGTCAGAGCCATGTTTCTACCTCCCCCCATGCCCGGGAACGGGGTGCTCGTCACAAGCTGGACCTGCCTCAGCGAGGGAGCAGCGCAACCCCCTGCCCGAGTCCAACCCGCAGAGGCCGGGAGGAGCAGCCGGGCCACCCTGGGGCCCGGGGTGGGGGCAGGCCTCCTGCCGCGTACACACAGGACACAGGGAAGCTCTCGGGACACCTGAGACCGGCCGCCCTCGTGACAGCAGGGACCCCGCCCCGCCCCGCCCGCCCACCTATCTGGTGGATGGAGTAGTGACTGTCCTTCCGGTCGATGAACGCGTTGAGGACGTGGAAGTAGCTGTCCGGCTGCCTCTTCCGCTGCGCCCACCTCCAGTCTAGCGGAGACAGGGCAGAAGCGCGGTTTTGCCCGATGGGACAGAGCCGCCCGCGCACTGTGGACACTCGCGACGCAGAAAGCACCCCCGCTGCTCTGAGCCTGGCTCAGGTTCAAACCCAGGCTCCCCAGGACTCCAAAGATGCCAACACAAATCCATGCAAGAGGCAAACAACGGCTTCAGAGCTTTAAAGAGAACTTCCGACAAACAGGTGCCAGCGTTCTTTAAAGCCACTCCTGTGAGTCGCTGGAAGCCAGCAGGTCGCTGAAGCAGACCGACCCCTCACCTCCGTCTGACCCCACCCCACCCCCGTCCCCGGCGTGACTCACCTCGGCCCAGGTGCCGGCACAGCAGGGCCTGGGCGAAGATCATCTGTCCGCAGCGGAGCATGCAGCCCCAGCCCGTGTCCGAGGTGGGGCCGGTGCCCCCTGTGGTGGTGGCAGAGAGAGTGGGCTCACCGTCAGGGGGTGGAAGAGACCAGACCACGCTGGTCACCCCGAGTGGCAGGCGTCAGTGCCGTCTCGGCCACGCCCACCCCCTAGCGCCCGGTGGTGCGGAGGACCCACCGCGGGAAGTTGAGATGTCCCGACAGCCCTCCCCAGTGGGCAGACCCCGTGGACGAGCCACAGAGAAGCACGGTGTCTGGAAACCACGAGCAGACCCTGCGCCTGCGAGTCCTCGGGCACGCAGACCACGGCGCAGGGTCAGCGCCGCGAGGGGGAGGGGCTCGGGGGCAGCAGGGAAGGCGCGCCTGCCCTCAGCCTGTCCGCGGTCCATTCACCCGCCAGCACCAGACTCCGACCCTGGGCTCGTGGCAGCACGCGCACGGTGACACAGGCCCACGCACACAGGAAGTGCCCTGAGGTCCTCAGCAGCACCAAGGCCCGGGCCCGCCGGCAGGGACCCAGCAGACTCGGGCAGGTGCTCAGCATGGCGCCCGTCACCCCCACCCCACCCACCAACCAGCCACGTCCGGGCGGAGGGAGGAAACGCCGCGCTGGCCTGCAGGGCCGGGAGCCCCCCATTCCCCGACGGCGGTGCCAGGCCACGCGGGGCTCCCGGGCAGCCCGTCCCCCTTCCCTGCACGCAGACGCCGGCCTGCAGGACGGCGCCGTCCCCGCCGGCACCGCGCAGCACACCGCAACCGCACCCCGCCCCCAGGGCCGAGCAGAGCGGCCTCGGAGCAGGTGTGCAACCAGAGCAGGGTGCACCTGACAGGTCACACACTTCGAGAGGCACCCCAGGGGACACTGGCCTGGTCCCCCCGTCTCAGTGTCCTGAAGACGCGCTGGAGGTGCTTCGTGCCCCCCGCCCCACTTCGGGAGAACACAGGAACCGAACCGAGACGAGACCAGGCGAGGAGGCAAAGCCCCCGGGCCCAAACTCCGGTCTCCGGTGCTCCGGCTGCAAAGGCCAGGCCAGGCCGGCCCCCAACGCCTGTCCTCCTCCGGGCACAAGGAGGGAGCAGCACTTCCAGTGGAACGTACCTGAGTGCCACCCGCCCTGTCCGACGGCTCGCCCACAGCCCAGCGTGGACACACGGGAGAAGACGGGGGGCAGAGCCCTGCGGCCTGCAGCCCCCCGGACCCGCGCCCCGGACCCAGGACAACGCTCAGACACAGAAGCCAGCGAGAGCCCCCGAAGCGCCTCGCCACTCCACGGCCACGGTCTTCCACGCTGGCACTGCCAGCCGTGGCCGACCCCGATCTCAGGCCCACGGCGGAACGGTGACTTGTGATTGGGGAAGCGCTGCCAGGAGCCCCCGGTGCCCCAGAGCGTGGGCAGGGCCTCGGCAGCCTGGCCCCCAGGGGCTGCCGGGAGCTCGGGCACGAAGGGACCAGTGCTGGGCACACCCGAGTCAACCTGCCAGCCCCCCTAAAACGTGCCCGTTCCCCTGCACGCCGCGACAAACAGGACTCACCGATGGCTGGGAAGTTCTTCCGGTACGTAAACCACAGTCTAGACGCCACGTCGGATAAGATCTCATCCTTTTCTAGAAAACGTTCAAGAGAAAAACCACACACACACAGCCTGAAGCACCACAGCGCGGGCCCCAGAAACTTAGCAGGCGACTGCCACCCCCACCCCACGGTCCGGGAGCCCGAGCGCCGGAGGGCGGCCGCTCCCGCACGCCGGTACCTGTGAACACGCTGTACTTCCTGCCCAGTATCCAAACGGGCTCCGAGGTCTCCGGGAAATCTTCAAACTCGGCAAATCGGAGTGTGTCATAGGTCAGAGTAGCTGTTGAAATTAGAGACACACATCGATCGAATTTTTATAATTTCGTGAAATAGCATCGCGATCATTTACTGCACCTCTGTTTTAAAAAATTGCGCGACTCGGGGTCACCCAACAACCGCAACTGACGGACCCCACGGCCCGACCCGGCGGCGCTCGGGGAGAGGTGGGGACCAGGCTGCCAGGCCTGCCCCTCCGCCGCCTACGCCTTCCGGACTCCGGCCAGAGTCAGTGCCGCAGACCCCGGGTGGGAAACCACTGGGGGCCAGGCCCGGGGGGAAAGTGAACACAAAAACAAAGCCACCTCTTTAAACACCCGCTTTACCACTACAGTGTTTAAACCCAAAGGGCTTTAAAGTAGAACGAAACCCCACCTCCAGCCTGGGTGCCGGGTGCCAGGCTGGCGGAGGTGGACTGGGGGGGGGGAGTTGGTGGGGGGGAGGCTTCCACCCCCATCCCGGGTTCACCAGGCCATGCCGGGGCGCTGGCCCAGAGCCGTGATGCAGGGAGACGCTTCCGGGGCAAGGAACCCCAGCCCTCCCGGACACTGGGGGCTCCAGGCCTCCACAGGCCCTTGGGAGGGAGCAGGTAGCTGCAGGGGGCAGGGCACAGACTCCCGGGTGGGGCGTGAGGCCCCAGAAACGGAGAGGACCCTGCCCTCCCCCGAAGGTCCGGGTGCCGAAGGCAGGGAGCCCAGGCTCCTGCTCGTCGGCGAGGCCGCCGGACGGGCGCGGGCGCAGCCGCGGGCGCAGCCCCCACCGGCAGCACCCCCTTTCACAGGAAGCGCGCGGAACGTGGGGTCTAGCCGCCCCACTGCCACGCTGACGAGGCGTGAGCCCCGCCTTCCTTCCAGGGTCCCTCCAGCCCCGGGGCCCCGGCCGAGGGGGCGCGGCCTGGCACCGAGCCCCCCACCTGCGAGGCGGGTGCGCCAAGTGCACTTCGGCGCCCCGTCCCTGCAGCTGCGCCTCAGAGAACCCCGACACTGGACGAGTTTCTCCCAGATCTTTTTGTTTAGATCATTTTCTTAAGATTTTATTTGTTTTATTTGTAGAGACAGGGGAAGGGAGGAGGAAAGAGATAGAGACATCAATGTGTGGTCGCCTCTCGTGCGCCCCCTACTGGGGACCTGACCCAGAACCCAGCCACGTGTCCTGACTGGGAATCAAACTGGAGACCCTTCGGTTCGCAGGCCCGCGGCTCAGTCCACTGACCCGCACCAGCCAGGTCTCCCAGATCTTAACTTACTTTTTTTGACAATAGCTCCACCTTTTGGTAAAAATGATATATGCTATTTATTCTTTTTTAAAAAGGAAAGAAAAAAAGAGAGAGAAGAGAAGGAAAGAGGAAGGAGAAAGGGAAGGAAAAACCTACAGAAATGCTGTGGGAAGTCGCCTGCAGCCTCACACCCAGCCAGGCCCATCCCTCCGGGCGTCTCTCTGCACAGGCCTGCGAAGGGGCCGCAGCACACCTGGGGCTGCTTTCCTCGCCTCTTCCTCGCCACGCGACGGCCGGTCCCCAGAATCACAGCTCCCTCGAGGCCTCCTGTCTCACCAGGTACACGCGGCATGAGTGCCCACGCCACAGGGGACTCCAGGCCCTGCTGGGTGGGCCTGATGCCGGCCAGCACCCTGCTGGTCCTTCCGTGCTGGGCACAGCCCCAGGAGGCGGCAGGGCGGAGTGCTGGCGCCAGGCGCTCACAGGCTGCAGGCTCCCGAGCCACTCGCGGTGCCTCTGGGGTGGCGAACAACAGGCTGTCCTCACCTCAGGCCACACAGGGACCCTCCCCAGGCCGCAGAGGGCTCCAAGGTCGGCGGTGTCACGGGGTGGGAACTACAGCCCTAAAGGGAAGTACTCTGCTCCACCAGAACCGGAACCAGCGCACAGCAGAGCCCCCGTCACAGGCCGGGAGAGCAGCGTGCGGACCCGCCGGGTCCTCGGCCACGGAGGCTGGCCCGCGTGACTCGGGGTTCTCAGGCCGGGGGGACCCAGCCCCAGCTCCGCCTTCCCGGGGTCCCAGGAGCCCTGCGCTTCCAGAGCAACCCCCGCTGCCCAGAGGGCCCCGCAGGACAGCAGACCGGGACCTCACGGCTCCACCTCGCCTGTCTCTGGGCTCTGTGTCCACGGTCAGGGCCGACCAGGCTGCTCGGGGGCGGGAACAACGACGTGACGCAAACGCACAGTGTGACGTCAGTGTGACACACGTCTGCCCTCCTGCACAAGGCCGCCTGTCTCTGCACGTGGCCGTGGGAGCTGAGCCGGGGTGAACGACAAGTCCGTCTCCTCAAGGAGCCGACGACACTCCCTGCCTGCCCGCGCCGTCCCCGCGGCACCCCACACCCCAGCCCCAGCCCCCGCCGCCTTCCGAGGCACACAGCCTCCAGGCACAGCGTCCTCTCGAGGAGGAGGAGGGTGCTGACGACACCTGTCTGACCCCCGCCGACCACACCCCTCGCCTGCTGGGGCTGGGACACCCCCCTGGCGCCCGGGGCCTCCCGAGAGGCAGCGGCTACGTGCCTCCAAGGCACGGGCGAGCGCCGGGCTCCCGGGCGAAGAGCTCCCCTGTGGCCGCTGGCACACGTCCGAGGGCCACAGCGTCACAATGCCCTGGCGCGTCTGCGGGGTCACTCTGGCCCCTGAGACACTCCTCGGAGAGCTAGCTTCCCCCACGAGGAAAATGAGGGGAAGGGAGGGAAAGGCTCCTTCCGAAAGGGGGGTGACAGGGGACAAGGCCTGAGCAGCTCTGAAGTTGCGGGGTCCGCCACAAGTTGTGGGGTGTTGCATTTTGGCAAAGTGCAGAGCGAGCGCATTCCTTAGGGTTGTCAGCAGCACTACAGGCACCCGAGCCCACTTCAGAGAGACGGCAGCGGCAGGTGTTCCGCGAAGCTTGACCACGTCACCGGGTGTCCCGCCCCAACTAAGAAAATTACAGGCTGCGTGGCTTCAGACTCTTGACCGCGGGGGGCCAAACGCCAGCCAGCAGACCAGGCGCTCACAGGGCGTGAGGCTCAAACCGCTCTCGGGGGAGCAGTGTGGACGGGCGCGGCGCCCGGCGGGGGTCTGGAGCCTCTCCGCCCCCATGCGCAACACTTCAGGCCTCGTGGGGCCTCTGCCTGCCTCCCCGAGACGGCCTGCTCATTTCCGTCCACGGCCCCATTACAACGTCACCCTCTTTCCACACAATGTCACGTTGTTTATGAAGCCGCCCCATACCTCCCTGGGTCAAGGGCTCCAACCTGGAAATGAGCACCAGGCTCTAGACCCCCCGGCCTCGACCTGAGTCTGAAAGGAGACGGCACGCAGGAGAAGCCAGGTGCAGAGGCATCGCCCAGCGCACGCAAGAGGCCCTTTGGGGAGCACCTTCCCCTCTGGTCCCCAGAGTGCCAGACACCTGACCTTCCACATCTTCCCGGGATACGCCTGGTCACGCCCGGAAAAGGACGCGGACAGCCCTTTATTAGCATGGTGACTCCATCAGAAAACAGCTCGACCTAACTTCATTAATCTGACAGAAAAACGGGTCCTTGTGCTCATGCAGTGCAACCGGCTTCTCTGCCCTCGGCACCACCCCACTGTCGCTTGCCCAGGGAGAAGCACGGGACACCCAGCCACTGGGTTTCCCGAGAGCTCATCGCGCCGCATCAGGGGTACTTCCCCCAACACCTCTGCATTCTGAAGGATCACCCTTCGTAAATAAAATCAAAAGGAGGGGCCTCCCTTTCCTTTAGAAGATGCTTCTTTTCTTTTTTGAAGGTTTTAATTTATTCTTAGAAAGAGGGGTGGGGAGAGAAACTTTGATGTGAGAGAGAAACATCCATCGGTTGCCTCCTGCGTGTGCCCCAACCAGGGACCGGACCCGAAACCCAGGTGTGTGCCCTGACTGGGCATCAAACTGGCAAACTTTTGCTTTGCGAGACAACGTCCAACCCACTGAGCCACATTGGTCAGGGTCAGAAAACACTTCTTTAGAATAACAGGTTTGTAAGCAGCTATTTTTTAAAACTCCAAATACTGCGCTGGCTGGTGTGGCTCAATGGACTGAGCACTGGCCTGAGACGCCACCAAGGGTCGCTGGTTCAATTCCCGGTCAGGGCACGAGCCCGGGTTGCAGGTCGCCAGTGGGGGGCGTGTGAGAGGCAACCACACACGGATGTTTCTCTCCCTTTATCCCTCCCTTCCCCTCTCTCTAAAAATAAATAAAAACTTTAAAACCCCAAATACTTCATATAAAGATGCTGGTGGTGGACTTCTGAACTTGAAGAAAAAGGAAGGGAGGGAGGGAAGACAAGGAACAGAACCGGGAACTTGAGTGACCCCAGGAGACCAGCAAACATTGCTTCAAGGGCCACAGGGGCCAGGCCCCCACGGTAACCCTCCCTGCGCAGCCCAAGCAGCGCTTCTCACTTGCCGGCACCGGGTGCCGGCGGACCCGGCTTGTGCTACACACAGACTCTGCGACCGAAGTGCTTACCAGACAGGAACACACACGCTGTTCCTCAAGTTCTGCTCCTCCGGCCACCAACCGCCAACCACGTACACGGCAAGACGCACCGTGACGCACCGGAGACGCGAGCAGAAGGGCCACGCTGGCTTCGAGGAACAGAGAGCGTGGCCACCGAAGTGCCGGGCCTGCCAGGTCCTCGCACCGGGGGTGAGCTCCGACGGCAGTGGGGGAAGCTGGGGCAGACGACAGGCAGCCTGCCGCCTGCCGCCGCCGCCTTTCGGAGTCCCGCGCCGCTCCTCCCTGGTTCCCTCTTTGCCCCCACACTCAGGCCCTCGGGGGCCTCACCGGAAGTGGCCTTCTGCACACTTGAATGTCCAGGCCAGGTCTACGCCCTTCGTTCCAGCCCGTGGACCCAGGGCTCCGCAGACATCACGATGTGAATGTCCGACAGGCACCTCACAGCAACACGCACAAACCGGCTCCCGACGGCTCCCCACCACGCAGGACACCCCCCAAGTGTCCCCGTGCCATTTCTGACCTCAGGCCACACACCACAGCACCGTCTCCGCTCCTCCCCTCCAGCCACACCCCTCACCACGTCCGGTGCACACACAACCCTATCGTCTGGACCGGCAGGACACCCAGAATTCAGCCTCCTCTCCCGACCCTGACCCGGCCATCCAGCCGCTCACCTGGCTCACCTCAACAGCCTCCTGGCTGGCCTCCTGCTGCTGCCCTGCCTCTCCTTAGCACGTTTTCAAAAGAGCAGCCAGAGCGAGGCTGCCACGCACACCTACGTTCTCGTCACGCCTCCTGTCGAGCCTTGCAGAGGGTCACCATCTCCTTCGGGACAGACACGCACCTAAGTCCAGGACCCGGCGAGGCCCCATGCTCGGGCCCACGGCACCGCTCGGCCTCCAGCCCCCGCTTCCCCCAGCCCCCCGCCGCACCCTGGCCGCACTGCCTGCTCGCTGCTGCTCGAGCACCGCACGCCCTCCCTCCTGCACTGCTCCGGGGCTCAGTCAGACGCGCCTCTGCAGTGAGACCCTCCTGGGCACACTGGCTCCGAGCTCAAGCACGCCCCGGCCAGGCCCACGTCACTTTCGCGTGGCACGTGCCACCGGTGTCACGCCTGGAATGTCAGGCAGGGCATGGTTTTGGTCTCTTTTGTTCACTTCTCTGGTCCCAGGGTCTAGAACAATGCCCCACACAAACCTCCCGCACAATAACAACTGTCGTTTACAGAACGGATGACTAGGAAAACAATCAGGAATCTCGTGACACTTGGCCGAGGAAGGCAGACTCCGTAAGGGCTGTGGGGGTCAGGGCAGGGCCACCAGTCACCCCTGCAAAGACGTGTCCGGTCAGAGGAAGACGCCCCACCACACCCTGCAGACGCTGCATGCGCTTTTATCAGCATCGGCCCAGGCCTCCAAACGCAAACGCTGTATCACGTGTCTGCTCCTAACTTTAACGAGACAATTTTCACATCTGAGATAATAGGACCGACATTAAACTGTTTTCCACCTTAACCAAGTCTCTCACGTGAATGACTTTTGGTATCTAGCAGTAATAACCTAAAAGAAAGTGGAAAAAAATGAAAGAAAGTGACCAAGCAAATAATGCTATTCCTTCACTACCCCATGCCCCAGCAAACGGTTCAAAAGTGATTGATACTTTTTATTTTTCAAACGAACTTCACAGAAAATAGGTGTGGTTAACAGGATGAGAGTCAGGGCTAATGTTTCTTCCAGCCACCCAACATTCAAGGGAAAAATGCCACAGATCTTTGAAATACATCTACTTTACAGTTCCCAAACTGAGATTTAAGGAAATACATGTTACAGCTGCCAGGAAAAGCAAAGCAAAGCAGAAACGATGTGACAGGTGGAATCAACCCAGATGAAAGTCGTCTTTGCGGGGCGGGGTGGCACTTGAAGGCAAGGCACTCCCCACGGAAACGGAAGAATTAAAACTGCTGTGGGATGAAAAAAAGCGCGGGGGTAGAAATGCTTTCCAGGCTACTGGACAAAGATTCAAAATACCTTGCCAGCAAAAATTAAGGAGCAGAAGCATGATGAGCCAGCCAGGAACACCACATACACGTATGTTCGCGTACGTACACGCCCCTACTCTGCATTAGAACGCCAAGAAGTTAAGACAGGCGATGGCTTCACATTCTACCTTCCATCACAGAAAAAGTCGTCTATTGCTTACTGAATAAAAACCAAAACAAGGTGCGGTGTAGAGTACTGCTTCTCGCCTCCAGCCTACCAACCTAACTTCAAAAAGTTAAACAGTCCCAGCGGGGCGGCGGCAATAGCTTCCCAAGACCGCCGTTTCAGGACCCAGCTCCGCCCGAGCCCCTGGCGGCGACCAGCCCCTCCCTACCACCCCCGAGGCCGCGCTGCCCCTTCTTGTCCGAGCCGGCCTTGGGCAAGCCGGGGCGGTCACCTGGGCGCTGCAGCGGACTGGACAAGCGCCGAGACCCGCAAACACGGGACTGTCAGATCCAAAGCGGCCTCCCCACGGACACAGCCCCTGCCCGTTCCACCCGGGGCCGCAAGTCGCCCACCCGCCTCCCCGCGCCCAGGCCGCTCGGGGAGAGTCCCCAGCGCCCGAGGTACCCGGCGAGCCCCTTCCGCGGATCCCTGACGCCCCGGCAGGCCCTTACCTGCGTCCATCTTCCCTCTCCGGCCGCCCACTGAGCGCCTTGTCGCTCCGACGGGGCCGCAGCGCGACGCGACGCGCTGCCACCAAGGCCAATCAGGGGCGCGGGCGGAGCCGGAAGTGCGCGCGACAGTGCGTCGGTCGCCATTTTGACGTACGGCGGGGCCGGACAAGAAGGATCGGACTCGCGCTGTCCGCACCCCAGCGGCCTCCGGCGCGCATCACGAAAACCCCAGCAGCGACCCGCCGGAGCGGCGAAAGCAGGCGAAGGCGTTCAGCGAAGCCTTGGAGCGAACGCGTCAGGCCGCCCGGATCCCGGACCCGCCGGCGCGGCCATCTTGCCGTACGGACGGGATCAGCGCGCCATGTCTCCGTACAGAGCGGCCTGCCCGGGGGCCCCTGCCCACCCGCGACGCCACTCGCGGCGGGCAGCGCCCCGCCGGGTGCCTGCAACCACGGGCGCGCCGGAGGCCGACGGCGGCCCGCGGGCGGCGGAGAGGTGGGCGCCGCCATCTTGCCGTACGGCGCCGCAGGGGCCGGCTCCCACGTCCCGCAGCCGTGTCGCCGCGCGCCTCCCCTCGGGGCGGTCCCGCTCCGGGCTCGGCGCGACGAGGCAAGGGCCGGAGCCTGGTGGCGGCGCGGCGGCCCGAGGCCCGAGATGGTGATCTGCTGCGCGGCCGCGAACTGCTCCAATCGGCAGGGCAAAGGCGAGAAGCGTGCCGTCTCCTTCCACAGGTAACCGGGCCCAGCCCTCCGCCTGCTCGGCCCGGCCACGCCCCCGCCCGGCCCGGCCCCGCGCCGGGGAAACTGAGGCCGCGCGGCCCGGCCCAAGGGGGCACTTTCCGCGCCGGGCCTCGGGGCCGGTCTTACGAGTGAGTCAGCGCTGGGCGCTGTGTGACCTTGGCCGGGGCCGCCGTCTCTGGGCCAGACGCCTCGGTCACCGCGGCCGGCGGTGCTCACTTCGCGGCCACCGCACGGCCACCAGCGCCCGCCGGGTTCCACCCCGAAGCCAGCGGCACCCATCCTTCGCGCACCCTTCGGCCCCTTGGCCGCCACCCCGCGGCCGACCGGAGGCCATTCCCCAGCCACCTGGCGACCACCCCGTGGCCTCACCTCCCTCGCCCCTACTCCGCGGCCGCCGCACTCCATTGATTCGGGGTGGCGCCGCCGGTTTCCAGAAGCGGTGTATTCCGGAAACCTCTTTCTTGGGTCAGTTGTCCTCTGCGGTGGCTGTGGCTTATCTGCCGGTTTGATCGCGGAGCAGGCTGCTTTGATCTTTGCCTTCGGGAATGTGGCGAAGCAAACGCGTCTTATACCTTGTGGGTTAACACGCGCCGCAGGCGCGCTGTTTCTGGAAGGGTCCCCGGTGCGGGGACGAAAAGGTAGCTGTGTCCCGCCGGTGAGGCGAGTACCTGCAGGGCCCCGACCGCCTCCTGCTCTGCAGCGGCGGCGCTTCCTGGCCGGCTCCCCCTCGAGGCTGTGGGGCGCTTGGCCCTGCCGAGGGTCTCCGTCCGCCGGCCCGTCCAGAGGCCTCTGGAGCCCGCACAGGCGCAGGAAGCCCCGCCAGAGTGAACTGAAGAGTGTTAGTGTTTCGTTTTGAAGGACCCGAGGAACAGCGTTACTTACGGTCTTAACTAAGAGTTTGCTGCGGTGCACGCAGTCTTCCGTTGTTACTCTCTATCCACAGTAATGCTAGATTGTTTTGAAGCAGCCCTGTGCCTTCCTCCCAGTTTCCTTCAGAGCCTCTGGTCCTTCACGTTTTGTTTCTGTTTCGAAAATGAGGCGCAGCCCTGCAGAGGAGGCTGCTGTTGGCATTCATAACTGTCTAACCTGGTGTGGGGGCAAAGCTGTGGGAACTGAGCGCCTTCAGGAAGTTTAGAAGGTCGCGTCCAGGAGGACTTCCTGAACCGTGAGGTTCTGCCCCAGGTCCTGGTCCACGGCCCTCAGGTGTGTTGCCAACCTCGGCTGACCTTGGAGGGAGCAAATGGCCCCATGGAGCCCAGTGTGGTCAGGGTTTTCTCAGTGCAGGTCTTGCCTAAATGAGAAGGGATTAGGAAGTGTCTTACTCAGTGTCTTCTTGGGACTGGGAATGTAATAGGAGCCCAAAACTGCCCCCCTGAGAACTGGTCTCCCATCCTCCCGTTGCGTGAGTCACTGCTAGGGCCACACAGAGCTTCTGGGGTGCTCTGGGGACCGCTGGCTCCCGCCTCTGATGGCCGACACCTGGTCTGGCTTCTCAACAGGGAGGCCAGCCGTCTCACCTTCAGCACCCAGAGTCGTTCATCTCGGGCATGCCTGCAGGGTGTCTTGGCTGCGACCTTCTAGGAACTGCTCCTGGGGCTTCCTGGAGCTTTTCCTGCTGTCTAGACGCCGCCCCGCACCTCTCTGAGCACTCTGGAGGGAGATGCCTACCTCCATTCCTGTCTGCCCTGCGGCTGGAAGCTCCTCCAGAGCAAACAGCAGGTCTTCCACCTTCCCGCTCTGGCGGTAGCTTGCAACACACTGCATTCCTGCAGTGCGTACCAGATTCTTAAATGGGTAAAGTTGATGCAGGTTTGGGTGTTTACAAAAACACTTGTCTTGGTTTTACAGTTGATCGTTTTAGGGGGGGACACGCGATTCTTTCTTTCTAATTGCCTCGTCTGTTGTCCTGCAGGTTTCCCCTGAAGGACTCAAAGCGTCTGATCCAGTGGTTAAAAGCTGTTCAGAGGGATAACTGGACGCCCACTAAGTATTCTTTCCTCTGCAGCGAACACTTCACCAAAGACAGTTTCTCCAAGAGGCTGGAGGATCAGCACCGCCTGCTCAAGCCCACAGCCGTGCCCTCCATCTTCCACCTGACTGAGAAGAAGAGGGGGTCGGGGGGCCATGGCCGCAGCCGGAGAAAGGACGCCAGGAAGGCCTCGGGGGGCCTGAGGGGACACGCGGGAGACGCCAGTGGGCAGGCAGCGGCGGGTTCCCCGTCGTCCCTGGGTGAGAGCCCGACGGCCAAGTCAGAGTCCCGCCCGTCGAAGCGGGCCGCCCCGCAGGGCGCAGCCGCCGGTCCGGAGCGGGCACGGCTGGCCACGCAGGGACCTCCAGGCCACGCTCTGGCCACAACAGCGCCGGGCAGCCGGGCAGAAGCAAGTGGGCCGCCATGCGGCGCTGGCGGCGAGCGCGGCACCACCCCCGATGAGGGCCTGGCGGACAGAAGTGGCGTTTCCATGGATGACTTCTCCCCCCCGGGGTCCGGGGCCTGCAAGTTCATCGGCTCGCTTCACTCGTACAGTTTCTCCTCCAGGCACACGCGCGAGAGGCCGCCCGTGCCCCGGGAGCCCGTGGACCGGAAGAGGCCGAAGAGGGACATGGAGCCTGGCTGCAGCGGGACCAGCCTGGGGCCCGACAAGGGCTTGGCCCAGAGCCCCCCGAGTTCGTCTCTGACGGCGACGCCCCAGAAACCCTCCCAGAGCCCCTCCGCGCCCCCAACAGACGTCACCCCGAAGCCGGCTGCGGAGGCCGTGCAGAGCGAGCACAGCGACGCCAGCCCCATGTCCATCAACGAGGTCATCCTGTCGGCGTCCGGGGCCTGCAAGCTCATCGACTCACTGCACTCTTACTGCTTCTCGGCGCGGCAGAACCGCAGCCGGGCGTGCTGCCTGCGGGAGCAGGTGGAGAAGAAGAACGGAGAGCTCCGGAGCCTGCGACAGCGCGTCAGCCGCTCGGACAGCCAGGTGCGCAAGCTGCAGGAGAAGCTGGACGAGCTGCAGAGAGGGAGTGCGCCGCGCCCCAGCGGCCTGCCGGCCCCCGGCCGCGGTCAGTACCTGCCCCGGGCTCCCACTGCCCGTTCCCGAGGGGTCTTGCTCTGCGGGGGCTCTGGAAGCAACTGGACCCTGTAGGCAGGGCCCAGGTCAGACAGGTGACCCCAGCAGCCAGGGGGCCTCTTTCTGTGGGGTCAGCTGCTCAGTGATGGGCCCCCGGTACTTAGTTTTCGCCTTGGACGGGGTAGGGTCAGCATCCGCTGCGTGCCTCCCAGCCTGGACTCCAGGTGGGTGAGGGTCTGCGTGGGAAGTCAGACAGAAAACTGTTGGGAGACCCAGAGTCACGGGGACAGTCTTTCAACTCCTGCTTTCGCAAATACCCTTGGAGTTGAGTCACTTTGAACATTAGAAATCACAAGACTTTAAACATCGCGTCAAGTAGAATACACTCTGTAAAAGTTAAAGCACTACAGAAACATACAGGTGAAAATTCCCTCCTCCCCCGCTCCCAACTTTTATGCCTCTTGATGCTGAAATTTGGTGTGTGATCTTGTGGTTTTCTCTGCTGTATCCCGCATGTCTTCGTGCCTATACAAACAGGTTGGGGATATTTTCATGTGTTTATTGGCTTTTTTTCCTGCTTTCCCCCCTTTTACTGTCTAACACTTATGATAGTTGGTTTCTAGGTATTGAGAATGGGGTTTTTTCTTCTTTTAATCCTCAACCAAGGACGTTTTTTCATTGCTTTTAGAGAGAGCGGAAGGGAGAGAGAGAAAAATTGACATGAGAGAAACATTGATTGGTTGCCTCCTATACACGCCTGAACTGGGTATCAGAGCCACAGCCTTTCGGTTCTGGGACGGTGCTCCCGCCAGCTGAGCCACCGGGCCGCGGCGAGGAGAGCAGCGTTTGCCTGTTACAGACAGGTGAACAGGTGAAAGACGTTTCTCGGCCACGACATGCATTCAGTCTGCATCAGCTTGTCTTTGGGGATGTGACTGACACTTTGGGGGGGAGAGGCTCTCGCACGGCAGGCCGCCCAGGGCCACAGCTCAGCCCCGAGCCGTCCTGTGCGTCTCCAGACGCACCCTCAGGGCGGAGCCGCCGCAGGTGAGCTCCACTGATGTCCAGGCCAGAGTGACCCACTGGCCTCTCCTGTCCCTTTTAAGCTGTTTTTTGTAGTTTCTTGATGTACTTTTGGTCACTTTTTCTGTTCCTCTTGGTCAGGGGTCCCAAAGCTAGTCACTATTGCAGGTCTTTCCAGACAGCCATCCAAACTTCCACTCCGTGGGTCAGGTCTGCGTTGTTCTTTCTGCCTCATTTACCCCTCACTCCTCTCCGCTTGTCTTCGGTTTCATTTTGCGGTGGTTCTGGCTCCTGGGCAGGGAAGCGTAGCTCACTGGTGTGCGTGTCTGTTTCCTGACGCCGGGGGCTGAGGCGCAGCCCCTCCTCTGTCCCCGAGCCCCCGGGCGTGGGTCGGCCTGGTGCTGCTCCTGCCGCCGCTCGCTCCCAGGTCCTGCCTAGCCGCCGCAGCCTCGATGCCCTCAGCCCAGATCAGCGCGAGGGGAGTTGACAGTGTTTCAAGTGGGTAGATCGGGGGAGGGGAGCTAGTTTATTTGTAACTATTTAAAAATTTTATTGCTTTAAGTTCCAGTCATGTGGACTCTTAATCTTACAGAGAGCTGCTTTTTAGAATCTTTGGAGATTTCTCTGTGGTTTAATCCAGTGGGGTGTTTTGTTTTGTTTTTGTTTTTTGTCTCATTGTGGTTTGAGCAGAAGTCAACAGGTCTGCTTCCTTCTCTGCCCAGTGTTGCTTTTTCACCCAAGGCCATGCTGCTGGAGGTGTGTGTCCCTGACAGGTACCCACACAGAAAACCCTCGTGTCCCATTTGAAGTCGTACTGCTTAATCTCATTTCCAGTCTTTTTGCGTCCCTTTATTGTGCAGTTAGGTTTTCACGCAGCCTGAGAGCCTTCGTCTGTTTGTAGTGGCTGGCCTGTCTACAGTCGTTGTTGGTAGGTACGGAGCTGGGCCTGACGGTGTATCTCAGTTTTCGGTTTGGTGAGCCCTCTCGCTCCCTTCCCGGCTCTTCAGTGGGCGTCTTTCCGCTGGTGGGCCCCTCGGCCGAGCCCGTCTCCCAGCAAGTGCTGTGCCCGCCCCGCCCGCCCTCTCCGCTTGGGTTGCCGGGGCCAGCCCTGCTGTGGTCTGGGTGCCACATTCTCAGCGTCCCCTCCACACGACCGTCATCAGTTGTCAGCGTACGTTTTATTGCTTATTTTATTCACCACTGCTCACTCGATCCATGTTTTTCCCTTTTCGGGGAGATACTCGATGGCTGTTTTGGAACTCATATGACAGAAACATTTCCAGAGGAACTGAGGATGTGACCCTCCTTAGGTGCTGATGCAGGGAGCCAGCGCCCACCCCTTAGAGTTCCGTGCGCACACCTGCTGCGGTGCAGTGGTCGGAGGGGCCCAAGGCCATGGGGCTGCGTGAGGTCACCCGGAGAAACCGTGCAGCTGGGGCGGGGGCCAGCGCCCAGCCCGGAGCAGGCCGTGTTTGCAGATGTGCAACCCGAGAGGATCCGGAGAGGAGACGAGAAAGGGGGGAGCGTGGGGCACAGGCTGGCGGGGGTGGTTTCCAGACAGGAGGGTGCTCCGAGGCGTGGGAGCCTGGGGGAAGGTGGTGTTCAGGCCGCGGGCGTGCTTGCTTGGGCGGGACACGGCTTTGAGCAGAATGGCTGTCGGGTGACGGGACTCCGCCACACGGGGTCACTGGTGACCGTAGTCTCCCTGGAGGGATGGGAGCAGAGCTGAAGGGGGGCAGGGAGGAGGCGTGTTAAGAGGCTTGGCCGTGAAAGGGAGTCACGGAAGTGGAGGGCCGCCCGGGGGAGGGTGGCTGCCGTGGAGAACTGCGTCTGCAAGGTGGAAACAAGCGGGCAGGTGTCTGTGCTGGGGGTGGTGGAGGGGGGCGCCAAGCAGGAGTGGGCTGGGACCCTGGGCAGTGCTGGGCTGGGCCTGGGAAGGGCAGGGCAGCCTGGGGCTGAGGGAGAGGGGGTGCCCGGCAGGGTCCCCACGGCTGGCCCTGGGCTCCCACCGGATCTGTGGCCCCTGCCTGCTGTCTTCCTCTGTCCTCCTCCGGCACCCGCTCTCCTGGCGGCCCACAGTGCCGTTGGGGCGTCGCTGTCGGCGAGGGGGCCTTCTGGTCTTCGTGCACGGGTCCCGTGTCGGGGGGCTGTGATGTGTTTGCTCCGTCATCCGAGGCCAGGCCCTTCGTTTTCGGGCACAGCAGCCGGGCCAGCGGGCCGTGGGTTCTGGGGGCCAGGGGTTGGTCCCAGCCGCCCTCCCGGAAGCTGGTGCTGACTGCCCTTCTCGTGGGGCGTGGCGACCTGCCCTCAGTCTGCCCCAGCTCTGCGGGTCGTGGCGTTTAGAGCCTGGGGCAGTGGTGCCGGGGCACGCTGGCACTTCTGAACCAGTGAGGGGGAGCCTGCTCCCTGTCCATTGTCCCTGTGTCCCCTCCCGCCTGCTGCCGCCCACCTGGCTGCCCGCAGGGGGGGCGCTCACCCCTGTCACGTGCGCCAGCCCTTTCCTCCGGTTAATGATTTCATGCTTGCTTCCAAAAAGCCTGGTTGTTTTTCTTGTTTTATACATATAACTTTTTTGTCCTCACCCAAGGACTTTTCTTCTGTGCTGTGTGAGAGAGGGGAGAGGAGAGGGAGACGTAGACACACGCTGGTGTGGGGAGAGAAGCCTCGACCGGCCGCCTTCTCCTGCACACCCCACCCAGGGCCTGGACCTGCACCCTGTGCCCGGGCGTCAAACCCACCGCCTTTGGTTCGGGGTCGACGCTCCGTCCAGCTGAGCCACAGCAGCGGGGCCCGGGGACTCTTGAATGAACCTGGGGTTCTAGAGACTTGGCTGTGGAGAGTCTTGCACTCAAACAGAAAGGGCCGCAGTCCCTTCGTGTCCCACCCTCAAGCTTCGGCATCCGCCACCGCTGGACATTCTTGTTTCGTCCGTGTTTCCGCGCACTCCCTATTTTCCATCGATCACTCTTCAATTCACTTTTCTGAGGAAAATTCCAGATCTCCAGAAAACCCAGTGAGCAGTTCAGAGACCTCCCCCTCCCCCTGCCAGGTTTCCTCTGTTCTTCACACCTCGCCTTGCCCCCCCTCCCCCCCCCAGTGGGAGGTGCCGCCTCGCTGTGGTTGCCATGGTTTTGATGTGGGGTTCCCTGATGATCAGTTCTGGGGAGCCTTGCTTGTTGGCTATCGATGTATCTTTTGGGGGAAATGTCTGTTTCATGCCTTTTGCCCATTTTTGAATCAGGTTGTTTGGGTTTTGCTTCTTAGTTTTAGGAGTTCTCAGTATATTCTGGGTATCATTCTTTTATAAAAATATGATTTGCTAATATTTTCTGCCATTCTGTGGGTTGTCTTTTTACTCTGTGGATAGTGCCTTTTGATGTAAAGCTTCCTTAGGTTTTTCCTGAAGTCTGGTTTGTCTGTTTTTTCTTTTGCCGCCTGTGCCTTTGGTGTCCCATTCAAGAAATCATTGCCAAGTCCAGTGTTAGGAAGCTTTTGTCCTGTGTCCTATGTTTTTGTCTGGGGGGTTTTTTAGGTCTTACATTTAGGTCTGTGGTCCATTTGGAGTTCATCTTTGTTTTGTGGTGTCAGGTGAGGCCCCCCGTCATTCCTGGGCCGCGAGTCTCCTGGTTGCCCAGCACCGTCGGTTGGAAAGACTGTCCTTCCCCAGCGACGGTCTCGGACCTTCCGCAGCGACGGTCTGGGAAGCCTTGGCGGCCGTCGTCCGACCGTGTGTGCGAGGCCTTGCCTCTGGGCTCTGCGCTCCAGGTCTTCCGTTTCTCCCTGAGGGCTCTGCCGCTCCCCTCGTGCAGGTCTGTGGCTTCTTGGTGAGGTTGGTTCCGAAGTAATCCTGCTTTTAGACGGTGCCGTAAGTGGGACACTTTGTGACCCCTCTTCACACCGGTTTGCGGAAGCGCAGCTGGTTTGTGTGTTGAGTTTGAGTCCTGCTCTTTCTGCTGGCTGCATTTACTGGCTCGGACAGAACTCTTTTTTGGAGAACTGGGGTTTTCTCACGTGAGATCATACCATCTGCAAACAGAGGTGGTTTTTCTTCGTTCCGATGTGGACGCTTTTTATTCCTGTCTCCTGTGCAATGGCTCTGGCCAGAACTCCGGCACCGCATCGAGTGGAAGTGGCGAGAGCGGGCGTCCTCGTCCTGTTCCCCGACTTGGAGGAGAAGCTTTCCGTCTCACGGTCAAGGTGACGCCCGCTGTGGGTTTTTCCCCCGGGGCTTTCACTGTGTTCGGGCTGTTTCCTCGTCCCTGTGTTGTGGACGCTGCTGTCGCGAAGGCACTGAACTTTGCCAGGTGCTTTCTCTGCATCAGTGGGGATGACCGGGGCTCCCTATCGTTTCGTGGGCACGGCCGGCTGCGTCCGTACGTATCCACGTGCGTGCTGAACGGGCAGCCCACGTGGCCGTGGCGTGCGGTCCCTCTAGTGCCCCGCCGAGTCCAGCTACCCGTGTTTCCCTGAGTGTTTTTGCCTCTGTGTTTGCAGCGGGTGTCGGTCCGCAGCTTGTTTTCCGGCAGTGTCTGTGCGAGCCTCTGGGGCGAGTTCGGGGGGCGGGGGGGGGGGTCCTCTTTCTGTCCTTGCTGGAGCGGTTCGAGGAGGACTGGCATTCTTCTTCAGATGTTGGGTCTTTTCTTTGGGGGGAGATTTTTCCGTTACCGATTTTCACCAGTTGCAGGTCTCGTCGGACCTGTTCGTCTGTGGTTGGGTCTTGGCGGGTCCCGTGTGTGCAGGAATCCGTCCGCCGCGTCTGCCGTCCAGTTTTTGGTGCTCGTGGTTCTCTCGGACACTTCCCGTGTCCGTGGGAATGGCGGTGTCCCCGCTCCCATCTCTGTTTTCAGTCTCTCGAGTCTCCTCTTTTTCCCCTCAGCCCGTTAGGCTCAAGGGTTGTCAAGTTCGTTCGTCTCTTTGAAGATATTTGGCCTGTTTTTTAATTAGGTTGTTTATTATTGTTGACTTTTACTTCTTCGTGTATTTTGGATTCAAGTTCTTTTTCTAAATTCATTATGTAATAATGATGACACAGTCTATCTTGCAAATTAAACGGATGAAATTGTGTGAAATGAAACAGGAGATTTCAGGAACGTGAAACCTCCCAGCCCGGGGCTGGAGGAGAAGGCGTCACACGCGAGGCCGAGGAGGAGGCGGGAAGGAGAGGAGGGCGGCGGGCGTGCTAGACCCTTGACTCGGAGTCCGCAGCTTGTCTTCTGACTCTCTGACGGTCTTTTCAGAGCAGACTTTTTTCTATTGGGGGCGGGGGAGGCAGGGAAAGAGGGAGAGAGACGGGGGTGTGCGAGAGAAGCATCGCCGGTCTCCTCGGCCTCTGCCGGCCCCCGGCTGGGGGGAGCCCGGCCTGCAGCCCAGGCCCGCGCCCTGACCGGGCACGGAGCCGGCAGCCCTTCGGCTCACGGGACGATGCCCGGACCCTCGGAACCACACCAGCCGGGGCAGGAACAGACGATTTCCGTTTCAGTAAAGTCCAACCTACCAATGTGTTCTTACATGGATTGTGCTTTTGGTGTTGAATCTAAAATCTCATTGCCAACTCCTAGGTCACATAGATTTTTTTTTCTATGTTTAAGGGGTTTTGTACCTTTTTGGTGACAGGTGTTTTTTCCAGTCGGAACCTGTGTACTTTTGACGAGCTTTCTCGTGTTCCTGACCTCAGGAGGGAGGCTTTGCGTTTCTCACCGTTAAGTGTGGTGTTCACCTTCGTGTTTTCACACAAATGTTCTTTATCAAGTTGAGGAAGTTCCCCTTCTTTCCTAATTTATTAAGACTTTTTACCATAAAGGGGTGTTAAAAACTTTTTCTGCATCTGTTGAGGTGGTCATGTGAATTTTCTCCTGTAGCCTGCGGATGTGAGGATCAGATTAGTGGATTGCAGAGTGCCAAAGCAGCCTTGTGTACTGGAATAAACCCACTAGGTCATGGGATATTTATTACTAATTCCCTTTTATATGTTGCTGGATTCAACTCACTAACGCTCATTAGGGGTTTTCGCACCTCTGTTCAGGAGAAGTGTGTGTGTACACAGTTCTCTTTTCTTGCATTGTCTTTGTCTGGCCTGGGTCCTGGGGTAATGCTGGCCTCATACGCATGAGTTGGGGCACGTTCTCCCTGCGTCCACCTTCGAGAAGGGACTGTAGAGAACTAGGTGTTGCCTCAGGCCCCTGAACAAACTCGGGCCTCGTCTCCCAGCCTGTCCGGACGGCCCACTCTGAGCCGGAGGCGGTCCTCCCCAGACCTGGTTTCCAGCCCTCCCCACCTCTCCCCGCAGCGGAGGCAGGCCTCTCGGCTTATCTCTTCCTCCCGGGGAGTCTGGCGCTGCGGGTCCTTGAAGGACGCAGCCGCAGCCGGCTCTTGCCTGAGTCCGTCAGTCTGGGGCCTGCAGTTGCTCGGTGTCCCTGGTTTGCCCTCCGCCCGCCGGTGGGTGGGCGTGGTGACCCTCTTTCATCTGTCACATTGGTGACTAGTGTTTTTCCTTTTTTTTTACTTAACTAGGCTACTAGGCTTTATCAATTTTATTGATCTTTCCCCCCCAAAACCAGCCTTTGATTTTATTGATTTTCTCCAATTTCCTGTCTTCAGTTTCATTGGTTTCTACTCTGATTTTTTTATTCTGCTTGTTTTCAACTTATTCTTCTTTCTCTCCTTCCCTAAGGTAAAAACTTAGATTATTAATTTTAGAAGCTTTTTTTATTTCTTTTGGGACTTTCTCCTTGACTCACCTGTTCCTTAGGGCTGTTGTGTTGAATCTCCAAATACTTGAGTAATTTTTCAGCTCTCTTGCTGTTGTGTATTTCTGGCTTGACTCCACTGTGGCCTGAGAGCATGCCTCATGCGGTTTCCAGTCTACTAAATGGTGCCGGTGGGTGTTAGGGCCCAGAACTCGGGCCGGGGGGGAATGTGTGCCGTGCAGTCGCGGGCGTGGAGCAGCTGGTAGGTCCCCCAGAGAGACAGCCAGTGGGATGCGTCTGTGCGTGGAGAGAGGCTTACGCAGGAGCAGAGCTTCGTCTGGGGAACTGGCCCCTGTGACTGTGGACGGCGAGTGGGAGAGCTGGTGGGCGCGTTCAGCCCCTTCCCGAAGGCCTGAGGGTTGGAGGGCGGTGCGTCCTGATCGGAGTCCACAGGCCGCAGAGCCAGGCACCCGATGTCCAGACAGAGAGCAGGCTCTCCTCGGTGCCCGCCCACTCAGAGGGGAGCCCCTGCTGTCTGCGCTTCCCCCGGTCTGATGGTGACCCCCAGGCACACGCCCTCCCAGGCACACGCCCAGGAGTGAGGACTGGCCTCTCTGCCCAGTCAGGGTGCCCGTAAAATCGACCGCGGTGCCTGCAGACGTCAGTTATACCAGTGACGGACGGCGCCCTTGAGGTCAGCTGTGTCCTTGCTGCTTCCCTGCCCGTAGGGCCTGCCCGATCTCGTCACCTGCGACAGTGGACTTGTCGGTCGTTGCTCCTCGAGTGCTGTCGGTTTGTCTCCCACGTTTTGATGCGCCGTGTTAGGGACAGAGATTTCAAGGACCAGTGTGTCTTCGCGGAGCATTGACACCTGCGTTTCTCGTCCTGCTAGTTGCTGCATCTGAGGCCAGCCAGCTGCTCTGTCGGTTTAAGTTCGCAGGATGACGTTTTCTCTGCACCTTTACGTTCTCCGGCGTCTTCACGGCTGAAGGGGCTCCTTGCGGACGACAAGATGGTGGGTCCTTTTTTCTGATCCGCTCCGACAGCCTCCGTCCTTCCGTTGGCGTGCTGGACCGTCCACTCGCAAGTGCCGGCGGCTCCAGTGGAGTTGGTGTCTGTCGTGTCTGTAACTGCTTTCTCTCTGCTTTGGTTTTCTTCCTGTTCTTTCCGCCTTCTCTGGTTTTAATTGAGCATTTTATTCTATTTTATTCTCTTCCCTTTCTTAGTGTATTATTCTTCTTTATATTTTATTTTTTAAAGATTTTATTATTTTTAGACAGAGGGGAAGGGAGGGAGAAATAGAGAGAAACATCAACGTGTGGTTGCCTCTCGTGCAACCTCTACTAGGGACCCAGCCCACAACCCAGGCCTGTGCCCTGACCGGGAATCAAACCAGTGGCCCTTTGGTTCTCAGGCTGGCACTTGATCCACTGAGCCACACCAGCCAGGGCCACCTACGTCCACTCTCAGACAGTGTGGCGCTGCTCCGTGGGCAGTGACAGCTCCTTGTGACAGAGCACTCACAGTTCCCCCTCTTGTCCTTCGTAAAGTTGCTGCCATTCATTTCCGTGCCACACACGTTACTGTTGTTAGTTTGATCAAACATCTATCTATTGGGTCAGCTACAAATAGGAAAAAGGAAAGACTTTATTTTACCTTCACTTTTCCGTCTCCAGTGCCCTTCACGTGGATCCACACTTCTGACCTGTGGCGTCCTCCTGCCCCTGAAGAGCCTCTCCCCGGGTTTCTGGCAGGGCCCGTCTGCTGGCAGCGGCCGCCCTGGGCTCGGTCTGAGAGAGCCTTCAGTGCTGCGCGCGCAGGCGGCTGCGCTGGAGGGGCTCTGCCCTCCCCTGCTGGTGTGTGTGGTCGGGGGCGTGGCTCCGACGCCTGGGCGTCCGCGCTGTGGGCCAGTCTCTGCCCTCGTGCTCCTTCCTCTGCGTATCGTCTCTGCAGCTTGAACGCGAATGCCTGAGCGTAGCTTTGTTGGTGTTTACTGTGCTTAGTGTTTTCGGAGCTTCCTAGATCTGTGGTTTAGTGTCCGTCGTCAACTTTGAAAAATCCTCAGCTGTCGTTGCTCACATACTTCTTCCCTTCTCCTCCTCGTTGCTCTGCCGTGCGTCTGCGTCGCTTCTGTAGTTGCCCCGCAGTTCTCAGCGGTCCCTGGGCATCTTCTATTCCGTTCTCTCTCCACAGGTCCGGGGCGGGTTTTCTGTGGGCAGATCTCCAGATTCGCGGGCCTGCCCTCGGCCCCACCCACAGAGGCGCCCCCCCCCCACCCTGGGGCTGTGTGTTCGTTTGCAGAACTTCCTGTCCCTCCACACCACTCACCTGCCCTCGCCTGACGCCCACTCCTTCCAGCGGCGCCCCCAGCATATTGACCACAGTTGTTTCAAGTTCCGGCTCTGGTCCTTTCAAAATCCATGCTGTGTCTGAGCCGGGTTCTCATGCTGGCGCTGGCTCTGGAGACCATCTCTGCTGCCTTCCAGCGCCCCATGGGGTTTTGGGGGAACGGGGGCTTGGCGTGCCCGGTAGCAGGAATGCTCCAGTCGGTGGGCCTTCAGCTTGGGGTGACCCGCTGACCCGGCCAGCAGCTGGCCGCAGCTGTAGCTTAGGAGCCAGGGGCTGCAGACCCTCTGATGTCCGTATCTCCGTCTCCCTGTTGTCCCTGGGGACACTCTGCCCCTGGGGGCTTTTCCACTGTGACCTGTGTCGGGCTGGACCCTGGTGCCTGGTGTGGGGGTGGGAGCGCTCTGTACTCTTAGGATTGAGCGCCAGCCTCTCATTGGCCTGTGCTCCTGGGCTGTGACCTTGGCACGATTTCTTCCCCTTCTTCCCTCCCCCGGGGAGACGAGAAGACTGGATAGAGGGGCTGGGGGCAGGCTCCCGGGAGCACACCCGTGGCAGCCCGGCCCCGTGACTGCGGCCCCCGGGAGCCTCGCTCGTGCTCGGCCTCAGCGCCGCGCCGGCTGCACCCTCCAGGGCCCCCCCGGACAGGTCTCGCGTCCAGTCGCTCCTGCTCCGGGTGAGGGCGTCCTGGCCAGGACTGGGCTGGCATGTCTCTCCAGGTTTCAGGGGGACCTCTGGGACCCTGCTTTTCTGGTGGGCCCAAGAGTCGTTGACTTTCAGTTTGTTCGGGGTCTCACTTGCAAGGACAGGAGTTGTGAGTTGTGAGCCCTTTCGCGTGTCAGGCCCCCCCCCCCGTTACGTTTAATGGGGTTACTGCCGTCGACCTCAGCCACTGACCGTCTCATCGGGTCCACTCGATTCTGATGGTTTTCCAGGCTGCATTTTCGGGTGAACGAGGTAATCACCCAGGACGCCCGAAAATAAAGAGAGTTTGCCCGGCCTCCCTCTGCGCCTGCTCCCTCCCCGTCCTCCGCCGTCTCTCCCGGGTGCCGGCTGTCTCTGGGACGCACGGCACCTCGGGAGCCTCGTGTCTCTGAGAGAGCAGCTTCCCCGTGTGCCGGGCCAGCGGGACCCAGACGACCACCGGCGCCAGTTCGTGTCCTCTTCGCCTGGGGCGGCCAGCGCCAGGCGGGAGGCGGTGGCCGGCTGTCCCTCCCCGAGGGGCTGTGCCGTCAGCGTCATTTCCAGTGTGCCGAGCTGGGGACACTTGTCACTGACACGAGCGATGTGAGGGTGGGGGGCCAGGAAGGAGTCTGTCTTCAGGTCCCAGCGAGTGCTTCCTGTCCTTGGGGTCCAGGGCCCGTCCGCTGGTGCGTTTGCCAGGAGACGGAGCTGCCCCTGAGCGTCCACTTCTGCAGCCAGGAGGGGGGTCGGCCAGCGCCCCGGGAGACGGGCGGGTCGGGGCCTGTTCCCAGAGCGTCTCTTCGGGAAGAAGCAGCTGAGCTGTGTGGCAGCCGCAGCGCCTCACCCCCTCACCCCTGCCCGCGGAGGCCGCCTAGGGCGCAGGTGCCCTCCGTGCTCCACGCGAGACACGTGACCTTTCCACCCCACCTGCTGTCAGCACGTGCAACCTGATCTCCCCTCCCCACTGGGAGACACGGCTGCTCCAGGCTGCTCCAGGTCCGCCCTTGCCTGGTCTCTCTCGCGGAGGAGTCGTCTCTGGCGGGAACTACAGCTCCCAGAATGCACCCTGCAGGCCTGGCAGGCACTTCCTGCCGCACTCCAGCAGCCAGGTGCAAACATTTCCCGTCAGTTGGCAGAAAACAACCTTGAAGAACCTTGGAGGTGTCGGAGTTTAGACAATTTAGGGATGGGTAAGCCTTCTTTCGCTGTCTTGGGCCAGAAAATGAAAATTTGAGTTTCCTGCAATTTAACTTTTTTTGCATTTTGGTTAAGATTTTAATAAAAGGAAAATGAAATCAGAAGGTATGCATGGAACAGCTGTCAGGTTTACTCAAAGAGACTGAAAGTGGCACACAGGCTCGACCCCTTGTTGTTGTACTTTCTATTTAGTTGACTTTCAAATTCATTTTATTTTTATTTTTGTTTTTCCAGTGAAGCATAGTTTACACAGATCTTACACAGATCTTTGGGCGTTTGTTTAACGGACCCGTCAGGCTCCCTGGCGCCTGCATTTCAGAACTGACCTGCGGGCCCTCCCCCTGCTCAGAGCCTCGGGGAGACCGGGGAGAGGCCCGGCCCAGGAGCCGCCGGGGGCACCGCTGGGCTGGCGAGGGGCGTAGAGCCCGCTGCCGACTGCTCGCTGCGGCCCTGGTGGCCTCCCCAGAGGACGGTCCCGCACGGCTCCCCCTCCCGGGAGCCAGGCACGCAGCACCTCTCAGAGCGAGCGGCCGGGCCCTGGGGCGGACGCCGGCCCTGCAGGGGTGGCCCGTGGACCTCGGCCAGCCGCACGCAGCAGCTCCTGGCCTTCGTGGCCAGTCGGGCGTCGCTCTTGCTGCTCAGAGTGTCTGTTCGGGCTGTTACAACGGGAGTCGTTTCGGGGTTCCCCAGTCACTTACAACATGCTGCCCAGTAAACACCACTTCTTCCCTCGTTTCTCTCGTGTAACGCGGCTGGGTGTGTGTGGGGTCCACCCAGTGAGCGCTGTGGCCTCAGAAGCAGATGGTCCCTCGTGGCCACACTGTCCAGGGGCACAGGCGGAACTTGGACGCCTGCAGGCCCCACACCACCTGGCACACCTGTTCTGGCCGCGGCAGAGGTGATTCACAGGCACGTGCGTGCCCGAGGGGCCCCAGACAGGTCTGTCGGACGCAGCAGGCCAGGCGCTCAGCAGTGCCCCCACCTGCTCTTCTGGAAACACCCACCCACCTTTGTTCCCCCCCGTCCTGGGGCAGTGTCCGTCCTTGGATGTGTGGCCCACACTCTCACCCTGATGTCGCCGACCCCCGTCCCCCCCCACCCTCCTCCCGCCCTCATCTCATCCATCAGTCTAACCCCCAGTGCTCCCTGGGCCTCCCTCCCCGTGTGCCAGTTCCGGTGACTGTCCTCTGGGCCCCGTCCCCAGGCCTGGTCAGCCTCCCACCCCACAAGGCTGGTTAGGGCTTGCACACCCTCGGCCCCTCCAGGCCTCCTCTCCTCTGCTTAACCCCCGCAGCACAGGGCCCGCTCGGCGGGCCTGCACTCGGACTTGGCCAGTGCCCTTGTCGCGGAACAAAGAAGGGGCAGGTGTGACTAGTCAAACAGGCCACTGGCCGGCCCTGCGGTCTCGCACCAGACCCTGCGTCAGCACCCTGCGGTGTGAAAGCCTCGGCCCGGGCCTGCCTCGGGGCCACTGGCTTGGATCTCCCGGGGTCTGGTCTGGGCCGGGGTCTGCGTTTGTCCAGCCTGACTCTGCCGCAGCCCCTGTGCCTGTCCTGTCCATCCTGCGGGAGCAGCTGGGGCCTTTCCCTTCTGAACTCTCCCTGAGCCCCTGCTCCAGCCTGTGCTGCTGCCGTGCCTCTGTCTGCCTTGTGACATCATGTTGGGGGAGTGCACATCCTCTTCCCTTCTAGCAGGCACAGGCGGGTGGAACCCTGGGGTCCGTCTGTGGCTGGTGCAGGAGTTCCCGCGAGTCCTGGGCCCCCTGGAGGCGGGGTCAGCCCAGTCAGACTTCACCTGGACTCCCGCCCATAAGCCCAGTTGTCAGCAGGCACTGAAGCCGAGGTGGGTCAGCCCCCCACCTGCACACCACACACAGGTGCCCCTGTGTCGCTGCACACCGGGGACAGCCCAGATGCCTGCTCGCTGAGAAGCCTGGCCGCGGGCAGCTGGCTCCTCGGGACGTGCTGTGAGCCGGCCGTGGGGCCGGGACGCGGAGGACTTGCGGGGCGGCAGCGGCCTTCTCGCTCCCGGCTCTGAGAGGGAGTGGGGGAGGACCCAAGCGCCCAGGGCCACGCTGAGACCCGCCAGCCTCACCAGGCCCTCCAGGCCCCCTGTGCTGTGAGGCCCAGGCTGCGGCCAGCCCCTGGACACGACCGCCAGGGCTGAGTACATGTGACTCGCCCTGCAGGCCGCCATTTTCGTGTGAACACGTCTACAGGAATTTGGATGGTTTATCCCCAGATCAGTATTTCTGGCTTTCCTGAAAACACCGGGGGCCCTGCAGCAGAGGGTCCTCGCCCCGGGGGGCGCCGTCCACTGCTGCGCACCGAGGCCCTGATCCAGCTGACCGTCTCTCCCGTTTTTCCCCAGAGCCCCCCAAGATGAACCCGGTGGTGGAGCCGCTGTCCTGGATGCTGGGCACCTGGCTGTCAGACCCGCCGGGCGCCGGGACCTTCCCGACGCTGCAGCCCTTCCAGTACCTGGAGGAGGTGCACATCTCCCACGTGGGCCAGCCCATGCTCAACTTCTCGTGAGTGCGCGCGGGCCTCCGGGGGCCGGCGGGGGCGAGTGTGCCCCAGAGGCGCCCTCCTCCGCCGCCGGAGCCCGGCGGGACGGCTGGACACGCGCGGGGCAGGAGGGGACTCTCCAGCTCACCCGTGTGTGGACCGGTGCCGGGCTGGCAAGACCGCGGCCTTTTCCCCCAAACACAGAAATAAGTGCTTGTGCCCAGCGTCCTCCCTCACCCGAAAAGTCCTGAGAAGGAGAGGGCGTGGCTTCCTCGTAGGCCCGCCCCGAGCTAGTTGGGGCCTCCCAGGGGCTGCAGTGTGGTGCCCAGACTCTCATTGGACAGCAAAGCCACAGTCGTGCGAGGCCGCGGCCGCGTGGGCATCGCCCCTGCCCACGGTGGGAGAGCAGTGCTGCCTTCAGGGGCAGGACACGGGGTAGGGGGCGGAGAATGCTTTTATCTTTAATTCCAGAAGCAACACTCAGTTTTTAGTTAAAACCATAAAGAAATACATAAAACAAAAAGGAAAACTCTCTCCTTCCCCCATCTGCACTGTACGAGTTACATGTTAAGAATATCATTAAATTAACCTCAGACTGTTTGTGTCACGCCTAGCGACTTCAGAAGGATTCAGAAGATCTTGTTCTAAAAAACACCGTCTTGCCCTGGCCGGGGAGCCCGAGCGCCGGCCCGCACCCCAGGCTGTCACGGGCTTGGTCCCCGTCGGGGCACACTCTCTCCCCCCTCCCTCCGAAGTCAGGGAGCAAACCCTTGGGTGAAGGCGTTTTTTTTTTATCTCACGCCTTTTTGTCATCTCCATTTTCTTAATCCCCACCTGAGGACACGTTTACTGATTTTAGAGAACGGGGAAGGGGGAAAAGAGAGAGAGAATCGTCTGTGTGAGGGAGAAACATCGATTGGTTGCCTCCCCCACACGCTCCCCCCGGGGACCGAACCCGCAACCTTTTGGCGTCTGGGATGACGCTCCAGCCAACCGAGCCGCCCGGCCAGGGCTTTGGTGTTACTCTTTACCGGAGGGATAAGGGCAAAGCAACATTCTGCACATGACACAGAAGGAGGCAGTTCCGGATAACGCAAAATAACCCACATTGCAAAGCGTTCTCTTTACACAGAGGGCACGACCCGTGGAGAATTCTGTGACTAGCCATAAAAACTAGAATATAGTGGGAAGTACACATTCTGGTAAATGCAGTGGTGCTGTTAGGTTATGGCCTTGAGCACATTTCTCACCGGGAGTCATGGCAGAGAGAGGGCCTGGGCTGCGGCCAGCAGCGCTGGCCAGTCAGGAGTGACCTGGTTAGGGGTGGACTCCCACGGCCGCTCCTAGTGCTGGGGGTCCTGTCAGGGTCGGGGGCCTGTCGGCACGGCTGCCTCCCCCCACCATGAGCTTGCGTCACAGCGTGGGCAGATTGACTGGAAGCAGAGTCCTGATGCGGGCCTGTTCTGTGTCCTGCCTCGGGGGTGAGTGGGGGGTCTGAGGTCAGATGGCGGCTCACGGGAGGGCAGGCCTGGTGTCGGGGCTAGGGGCTGGCAGGGTCTCGGGAGGGGCCCTGAGTTGTAAGGGACACGCCGCTGTCCTGCAGGTACAGGCGAGCCCGGCGGGGTGGCTTGTGGCGGGGGTTCCGGGGAGTGTGTCCAGGTGCAGGGAGAAGCCCGGCGCACCTGGTGGCCGCAGCCTGTGCACACGGTCACCCCAGTGTCTCACGGTGGTGTTTGAACACCGTGTTTCCAGGAGCACAAGATGCGAGTTCCCTTACGCTTAGTGGGGCCTCGTGAAGTGGGGGGCCCTGCGTCCCCGCGCTCGTGTCCGTGCACCCTGCCCTCACCCCAGTTCCTGTGCAGGTTCAACGCCTTCCACCCCGACACACGGAAGCCCATGCACAGGGAGTGTGGCTTCATCCGGCTGGAGCCCGACACCAACAAGGTGGCCTTCGTCAGCGCCCAGAACACAGGTACCCCTGAAGAGGCAGCCTTCGCCCACACACTCTCGGTCACTCCAGGGCCCCTGCCTGCTGGTCCTGGGGTGCCTTTCAGGGTGGGAGCCGGCAGGCCAGGGGCAGTGGGGCCAGCAGGCGGGGTCCCCCGGAGGGGGGGTGCTGTGGGAGGGTCCTGTGGGAGGGCGTGCTGGCTAGTCTTTGCCCGCGTTCCCCTGGGGACGGCAGCGCCCAGCCCCCACCCTGGCTGCGTGCAGGAGCTTCCTGTGGGGGAGCCAGACTGGGGAGGCGCAGGGTCCCGCCAGCAGGTCTCTCTGGGGTCTGCTCTGTCCCCAGGGGGAGCCCATCCGCAGGTAGCTTCCCAGGTTCGTCAGGTAGAAATTACTCAGAACCCACCTGTCGACCTTGGCCCGCCCACTGGCCCAGTCTCACTCCCTGGAAGCAGGTGGATGGTCAGGACCAGCCCAGTCTGGAGTGGAGCTGCCCAGGGCGTCGATGGGCTGGAAGTCAGAGGGCACCAGAGGGATATCCATTCCCCTGGCCACTCCTGCCTCTGCTCAGACCCCAGGGACCTGCTGGGTGGGGGCGGGGGCTTGGAGTCAGAGCGTCCCTGACTCCGCAGGGCCACCCCCTGTGGGCCACCTGCCCCAGCTGGAAGAGGGCTTGTGTCTTTTCCCTCTTGATGCCCAGGAGGGTCACTGCAGGCAGGGGGGCCTTGTGGCCTTGATGGCTGCAGAGGCCAGCCCTGGTGCCCCTAGGGTGCAAAGGCGGTCGCAGGGGCGGGGCCGCCGAGAGCCCGGGTCAGAGCGAGGTGGCCTGACGGACGGACCCCGTTGCAGGCATCGTCGAGGTGGAGGAGGGCGAGGTGAACGGGCAGGAGCTGCGCATCGCGTCCCACTCCATCGCCAGGATCTCCTTCGCCAAGGAGCCCCACGTGCAGCAGGTGAGCCCTCGGCGCAGCCGGTCCCCGGCCCCCCTTGTCGTGGGGGCCTGCCCCTGCCAGTCCCTGGCACAGCCGGCTGGCCTCCCTCGCTCCCTGCCCGCACCTGACCGGGGCCCTGTCGGTGTCGGTGTCCGTCACACGCACCCTTCCCTGTGTGTGTCGTCCGCCCGTGCACACCTGCCCGCCTCCGCCGGGCACGTTCCTCCCGGTGCGTTGCTGGGTCTGGGGGCTGGTGCAGTGCCCATGCGGCAGACGCCGGGAGCAGCACGTGCCTGGAACCGGGACGGCACCGAGACGGGCGGGCACTGCAGCCCCTGCGCCAGGACAGCGTGCACGCTGAGAAGCACTCACGTTCGTTAAAAGATGTCGACAGGCACCGAGGTCCCTTCCCTTGACGCAGGCGTTCCCGCCAGCACGGCGTGGGCGCCCGGCTCCCGGCCCTCGCGGACGCGGGGCCCCACAGGGCCTGCGCACGTCCGGCTCGCGGTGCCCAGCGGAACGCCCTCCAGCGTCGGGGCCTCCTTCTCCTCTGAGGCCGAGGCAGGCTCCCCCGTGTGGAGGGACCGCACCACCACTCCGTCCGCCCCTCCCTCCGTCCGTCCATCCATGGACACTGGGAGCCCACGTGCTGTCCCTGTTGTCTCCGATGCCGCTGTGAGCGCGGGCGAGCGGGTGTCTGTCCCAGACCCCGGTCTCCGCCCCCCGGTCTGCGTCCAGGAGCGGGAGTGCTGGGCCGTCGGGCAGTTCTGGTTCAGTTCCGGGGCCCTCCCTCCCGGTGTCCGCAGCGGCCGCCCCCTTGTCCATTCCTGTGGCTGCGCGCAGGGTCCCCGAGGGCCCTGGGAGTTTCTGGGGTGGGGACGGCAGCCGGCCCGATAGGCGAGGCGGCCTCACTGGACGAGGTTCATGTTTCCCAGAGGTCAGTGCTGGGGCGCACCTTGTCCTGAGTGGGGGCCAGTCCCGTGTCCTCTGTGGAGCAGTGTCCGCCCCGGTCCTCGGCCCGTGTTTGAGTGGGGCTGCTTGCGGTTGTTGAGTTGTAGGAGTTTTTCCCGTGTTCTGGAATTAATTCTGTGATTGGCAGATGTTTTACCTCCTTCTGTCCGCTGCCCCTTCTCTGTGGACAGTGCCTTCGGACGCACACAGTTTAGAGATGTCACGAAGTCCAGCGTGCCTGTCTTTTCTTTTGTTGGCTCTGTGTTTGGGATCACAGCCAGGGACATGTCACCAAGTCCAGGGGCATGAGCTTTTGTCCCCTGTTTTCTCCCGAGAGCTTTTACATTCACGTCTCTGACCTATTTTCAGTCACCGCTTTGTTAGCTCAGAGTCCAGCTTCGCTCCGCCTGCGAATCTGCCGGTTTCCCGGCTCCATTTGTTGCAAAGACTGGCCTTCCCCATTGAATGGTCCCGGTCCCCTTGACTCGAACCAGTCGGGACCACCAGGAATGTCTTAAAAACGAGGACCATCTCCATCTGACCACACGGCAGAGCCAGCCTGGGGTCCTGCGTGCAGGGCGAGAGCCGGAGGGCTGAGGGCTTGCAGCCCGGACGGTCCTCGGGCCACCCGTTAACTCCCGGCTCCGCAGACCAGAGGGCTGCCCATCTTCCTCAGCCACGTCCGGCCACACCGGCTCTGCCGGCCACGGCCAGGTCCCCGCGGCCACAGCCTCCCATTCCTTGCCCGTCGCAGTCGTGAAACACTGGGTTGATTGCTCCGCCTGGGACCTCGGAAGAGCCCCGTTACGGACCCACTGGAGCCGCACTTGAAGCAGATGAGCTGCACGTCACCCGTGCCAGTCCTCGCCCTCGAACGGCGGGCCCTTGGGTCTCGGGTGCTGGGGGGATGGGGATGGCCTTGCTGGGCCCGCAGAGGCTCGGAGCTGTGCGTCCTGAGGGGTGCAGCCCCTCCGTGGGCCCTCCGCATAGCGTGGGCTCACAGCAGCCGGAGCGAGCTCCGCCCCGCAGTCGGCAAGGCCAGCTCGGGCTTCCAGTGCCCCTTAACTGGAATGAGGACCGGCCTGTGGCCCTGGGGGGGTCTCTGGCAGCCCCAGACGCCCACAGTCACTCTCGACCCCCCAGGGCTGCTGGCTGCACCAGGGGCCACGGGCACACAGGGAGGCCTGCTGAGCCTGAGCCGTGCACTGTGCGTCTGCCCCAGCTGTGAGCTTGCCCAGGTAACTCCAGTTCGAAGAGAATGGCACGAGAAAGTTCCAGGGCGAGCGAGCCACTTGAGCAGCCAGCTGACCGTCCTCCCAGAGACGAGGGGACAGCCCTCCAGAGGCCACGCCCTGAGCGGGCGCCCGGGGTGGTGGACACAGGGCAGCCCCGCCCCGCCCTTCCCAGCACCGCCTCCTTCCTGGGACTCGGGCCGAGGCCTCAGGGCCTCTGCCACGGGGACCTCTCCCCAGCCGTCTCCCCGTCGTCCTCACCTGCGTCTTGCTGCCTGGTTGCGTCTTCTGGAGCGAGATGGCTGGCTTGGGTGTGCACGGGCGGGCGTGGGCCCAGAGGAAGGAGCTGAAGGCCGGGGGCAGGCGCCCTGGGACCCCTGGGCGGAGACGGGCGCGTGCGCACGGCGCCTCCAGGAGCGGCTGCGGCTGCGGCAGTGCGGGCGGGGCCGTGACCCGGCAGCTGACAGAGCCCCGCCAGGTCTGCCCTCTGCACCCTTCTCTCCGGACCTCGGTCCCTGCGGCCTGGGGGGCTCTCTGGGGCCCCGTAGTCAACCGCCTGAACTTGGGCTGCTTCTCCCCTGGGGTCTGGCCGGTTACAAAGCGACACTCCTGGTGCGTGTGCTCTGGACCCCCAGAGTGCTTTGGGGTGTGGAAGGAATGCCGGGCCGGGCTGTCTCAGCTGTTGGCGCGCTTCCTCGCGCCTTTCGCAGATGCCCCGGGCGTCCTCAGCACACACCGCGGCCATCGCGGTGCCCCCGGCCCCGCTGTGGGGTCTCCCGAGAACCCGTGCGACCTGACCTGTAGAGGGGTGTGGGAAGGCCCCCTCTTGCCCGATAAGCGTGTGGTTTACAGGAAGAAGGAGGCGGCCTCTGACTACCCGGAGACGGAAGGACAGTCACGCAGAGGCGCTGTCCATCCGTCTGTCTGTCTGCTGGGCACAGCCGGGGGCGGGGAGAGGCGCAGGCGGGGCTCCCGGCCCCTGGGTCTTGGCCCGAGCCGCAGCTCCGCGGGCCGCGTGTCTGTCGTCAGGCTCCCTGCTGAGGTGACATGCACGCTGCGGCCTCAGCCGGGACGCTGGGCCCGTGGCCGGACCTCACGCCTTTGCTGGGTCCTTAGAGGGTGAAACTAAGCTGTTTGTGTTTGTTTTGTTCCGCTCAGATTACCCGAAAATTCAGGCTGAATTCCGAAGGCAAACTTGAACAGACGGTCTCCATGGCAACCACTACCCAGCCCATGACTCAGCATCTTCACATCACCTACAAGAAGGTGACCCCGTGACCCAGAGCCGAGCTTCCTCCCAGCCGTGTGTGTCGTGGCGTGACCCTCAGCTCCGCACAGACGCCGTAGCAGCAGGGGCGGGCGTGGCCGCAGGTCCCGCGGGCGCGAGGGTGTCGGCCGTGCCCCTGTAACAGCATAGAGAAACCAAATAAAAGGCCTTTATTTTTATGGCTGAGCATCTTGATGTTTCCGTGTGTGTGCAGACTGTCCGCGCCTCTGCTGGGGGCGGCTTCCCAGAGTCTCTTCCCGAAAACACGGAGAAGGGGCGGCTCTCTCTCTCTCTCTCTTCCTCCTGCGTTTGTGACCAGACCTGAAACAGACCTCAGGCAGCGTGGCCGCCGACGGGCGGAAGACAGAGGCGCGGCAGAAAGGGCTGCCGTGGTTTCTGACGAGCGGAAGGAGCCCGAGGCCCCGTCTCTGCAGGACGGAGGACGAGGCGAGGGTGCAGCTAGGACCCCAGCGTCGGGGACAACACGGCCTCGGCCTCTGCTGTCGCCGGCGAGTTTGCAGATGGGCACGCACCCTGCCGGCCGCCCGTGCCCTGCCAGCCCCTCCGGCCCACTGGTGCCTCTGTTCTTCCCCTCCTCTTTGCTGGAGTGTTTTTAAGCCAGTTCCAGGCGTAAAGTCACTTACCCCCCAGTGCTTCAGTCACACTTAAAAACAGCCTTTTATTTTCTCGGCACGCGCGGGTGTCAGAAGCCACACCGGGCGTGCAGGCCAGATGTGCAAGGAGGCGCTCGCGCTGCAGGGGCCTGTCCGGGGAGCGAAAGGCCTCAGCAGAGGGCACCTGGCAGCTCCAGGGGGCACCTGGCAGCTCCAGGGGGCACTCGGGTGCTGGGGCGCAGGACCGCCAGTGCTGAGCGTCCCCCCCCAGCAGGTCAGGGACAGGACAGCCAGGGACCATTGGTCCTGAGCCACAGCCCCTCCCGCCTGTGACACCAGACAAGGCTGTGCTTCCAGAACGCGGTGGGACGGGCACCGGTGGGCGTTCCCTCCGCAAAGGAGAGACAGCAGGACTGGACCCCTCCTGAGCCGCAGGACAGCCCTCCCTGGGGGAGGTCCCTGTTGGCCACACTCACACCAGGGCCTCTGCCCGCCTGGGGTCGCCCTCATGGGGGCGCTCTGCAGCAGCCTCCCCGGCGTGGAGCCTGGGCCTCTGCCGGGGTCGTGGGCCCCCAGGCCCCCGTGACTTGTGCACACGCCACCAGTGTGCACGCCCATGGCCCCCAGTAGGGCGGCTCAGGCCCGGGGAGCAGGCGCTGTCGCTCTGGACTGCTCGGGAGGGTGGCCGTGCCCTGGAGTGCCTCCCGTCACCTCCTGGCCTCACCGTGGCCCCGGCTTCACCGAGGCGGCCGGCCAGCACTCATCCGATCAGGGCAAGCTTTCTCGCTGCTTTCAAAGTCAAGGGGCTGAGAATTTTCCAGATGCCTGAGGTCCGCTTCCCTTGGGATGAGCGATCCCGTGGGTCATTTCTCTGTCCTCGCTTGGTCCTGTGGGTGTCCGCGAGGACTCAGGCTGCCCCTCCGGCACTTCAGCTTGGCTCAGCAGTCTCCTGCCAGAGACTCGGCTTCCCGCCTCACGGGTCCCACGGCCCGCGGGCCCAAACCCCAGACGGGGTTCGGCCGAGCGCTCCGCCACTTCTTAGCACGGCCACCCTCCCTCTGGCTACCCAGAGCCTGGCCCGCCTGAGACGTCATCAGAACGGCCCTGACCATCCCCGGGTCTCCGGCACGTGCTGGTGGCGGCTCAGCTTCCTCCAGCGGACGCAGGCTTTTTCCCTGGGCCACCAGGATCGCCCAGAACAGTCTCCTCGTGCGACGTGGGCTTTCTCTGGCACGTGCCTCAGAACTCTCCCACCCGAATCCCCCAGCACCAGCGCCAGAGCCCCTCCCACGCCTTGGGCGCGTGTGAGAGCAGCGCCCCACTTCCAGTAACGACTTCTGGCGCCCCCCCTCCGGGCGGCCATGGCGGAAACACCACCAACAGCTGAGGGCACGTAAACAGCGAACCCACTTCTCAGAGCCCAGAGGCTGGAGGCCCAAGCTCGGGGCACCACCCCCGCTCGGAGCTGGTCTTTGCACGCCCGCCCTCACTGTCCTGCCCTAACTGCCCTGCAGTGCGGCGGGGGCTTGCTGGGGTCTGTTGCAGGGCAGGGCACCGATTGGTCTGGAAGGTGGAGCCGTCACCCCAGCTCCTCCAGCGGCCCCACCTCCTCACACCGTCACCTGGGGCCGAGGAGGTCCAGGTATGAATACGGGGAAACCAGCACTCAGACCACGGCACAGGGCACCTGGAGGCCGGAAGGACCTGGGAGCAGCGAGGAAGCCCCGCCCCCGCACCCCCTCCCCACACCCGCACCCACATCCCAGCCCTGTGCCCGCCCCCTCTACCAGCCCCTGCATCTGGTGGTCCTCCTTCCCCCAGCTCCTGCCACTGACTAGTCAGGAAGCTGGGCCCTCCTCCTGGGGCGCATCCCCCCGTTCACTGGGCTTCCTGTCCTGACCTGTGCCGACCCCTCTGTTTCCTGTGGTCTGGAAGCTGGATGGAAAGTCCCAGTTGGACACTCTCCCAGCAGCTGCCCGTCCTCACAGCCTGCTGGGCCCCCCTTGCTGATGCTCAAGTTCATAGTTCAGGCGGCGACAGCCTTTCCCGTGAAAGCTTTGCCCGCGCAGTGCCACCCCTCTAGGGCTGGGTCTCTCCGGAGAATTTCCCTGCACCCGTCAGGCTGAGTCTGATTTCCCTGCAAAGTTTGCACCAGAAAGCCAGCCAAAAAGCGAAACTTTGAGTTATCAAGGAAAGAAATACTTGAACGTGTAAAAAGCCTTAATAAGAACGTGTTTTGACTTGCGGCAAGATGGAGGAACAGGTGGACGCACTGTGCCTCCTCGCACAACCAAGATTAGAACAACAGTAATTTACAGATAGAATAACACTCAGAACTGATAGAGGACTTATCTGAATGGAAGTCGGACAGCCAAGAAGTTGAAGTAGACCCGTACATCCGGACTGGTAGGAGAAGACGAGCCGGGCGGGCGCGGGACTGGCGCAGGTCGGTGGCGCACGGAGGTCGGGGAAAATTTGGCGCGAAATTGGCGCGACCGCCATCCGGGGAGCAAGATCGCAGCGGAGATCCCTGAGTACGCAAGCTGCGGCTGGTGTACCCAGTGAGGCAGTGATTGCGGACCACGCAGAGCTTGCAGCCCAGGATCCCAGAGAAGGGTCTGAGCCCAGGAGAACGGAACTGCCGCCATTGTTCCCTCCCGCCCCCGGCCCCGCCCACACATATAACGTCACAATCTAGCGACTGGGGTGCCCAGCCCAGGTGAACACCTAAGGCTCCGCCCCCCACCATAACAGGAGCGACCAGACAAAAAAAAAGAAAGAGAGAAAGATGGCTCAAATAGAAGAACAAATCAGTGCCCCAGAACTCATCCTTTTGAGCGACCAAGAAATAGCCAGTCTATCAGATGCGCAGTTCAAAACACTGGTGATCAGAAAGCTCACGGAATTGGTTGATTTTAGGCGCAATTTAGATGAAAGGATGCAGGTTACCATAAAAGAGATGCAGGAAGATACACGGAGAGCCAATAGTGAAAGGAAGGAATCTGAGTCTCAAAACAATACAGAGGACCAGAAGGAAGATAGAATCAACCAAGCAGGAAAGCATGATGAAATAAGAATTTTAAAAAATCGAGGAAAAGCTTAAGAGCATCCAGGACACCTTTAAACGTTCCAACATCCGAATTATAGGGGTACCAGAATGGGAAGGGGAAAAGCAACAAATTGAGCACGTATTTGAACAAATAATAAAGGAGAACTGCCCCATTCTGGCAAAGGAAATAGACTTCCAGGAAATCCAGGAAGCTCAGAGAGCCCCAAAGAAGTGGGACCCAAGGAGGAACACACCAAGGCACATCATAATTACATTAGCCAAGGTAAAAACGAAGGAGAGAATCCTAGAAGCAGCAAGAGATAAGGGGACAGTAACCTACAAAGGAGTTCCCATCAGACTGTCAGCTGATTTCTCCAAAGAGACCTTACAGGCAAGAAGGGGCTGGAAAGAAGTATTCCAAGTCCTGAAAGACAAGGACCTACATCCCAGATTGCTCTATCCAGCAAAGCTCTCATTTAGAATGGAAGGGAAGATAAAGTGCTTCTCAGATAAGGTCAAGTTAAAGGAGTTCATCATCACCAAGCCCTTATTTTATGAAATGCTAAAGGGACTTATCTAAGAAAAGAAGATAAAGAAAAGACATGTATAGTAAAAGGTCAGCAAACTCACAATTATTAACAACCACACCTAAAGCAAAACCAAAAGAAACTAAGTAAACAAGTAGAACAGGAACAGAACCACAGAAATGGAGTGCACATGGAGGGTTAGCAGCAGGGGGGTGGGAGGAGGAGAGAGGGGGAAAAGGTACAGAGAATAAGTAGCATAGATGGTAGGTAGAAAACAGACAAGGGGGAGGGCAAGAACAGTACGGGAAATGTAGAAGCTAAAGAACTTATGACACGTGGACATGAACTAAAGGGGGGAAACATGGGTGGGAGAGGGGGTATAAGGTGGAGGGGAGAGAAGGGGGGAAATGGGACAACTGTAATAGCATAATCAATAAAATATAATTTAAAAAAATAAAAATAAAATACATAAAATCTTTTAAAAAATAAAATAAAATAAAAAAGAACGTGTTTGAGCCAGCACTCGCAACACACGCAGAGGTGAGACCTCAACGGACCAAGAGGAGGCTGCAGGAACGGCGGCGCCTCCACAGGGAAGGGACCTGAGGAAGGTCACCGGTGTCCTGGGGCAGAGGGAGGAGGCAGGGCGGCGCCCGGACTGGAGGGGGAGGACATGGAGAGGCAGCTGGCCTGTCCTCGGAGCGGGCCGGGGCTGACGAGCAGCACGGCAGCAGGGACTGCATGCAGCAACACGCGGGCTTCCGCGTGGGCCGGCTCCGAGGTCTGGGAGGGAGGTCACGGTCCACAGACGTCACCCCAGACGCGCGAGAACAGTGGGTGGGCAGGGCTCGGCTCGCTCAGCGGAAGACAAAGCTTCCAGGCAGGGGGCCCTCCTGGGTGGCTCGTCGGGTCCCCACGGCCCCGTCTTCCCTGTGACCGTCGTCAACTGTTAGCTGTCCAACCCTGGAGCTGGCCTTTCCACCCCACACCACCCTCCAGCTCCCCGCTCCTCCGAGGACCCGGGACTTGGGCCCGTTTGACGGGATTCTGGTCCCGTGCAGCCTGCTCCTCGCACAGGGGGGTGGGGTGGGGGGGCAGGTGCGCCGGTGCACTCACAGCTGGCCCCCAGTCGCCCCCAGTCGCCCCCAGTCCCCATGGCCCTGAGCTCCAGCACCACCGCTGCCCCGGGGCCTGCTTTTACGTTGGGGTGGGACTCAGAGGCCACGGGCAGCTGCTCTCCTGGCTGCCGGCCCGTCTCCAGGGACAGAGCCCAGGCGACATCTCACAACCGACTTCTTTCCCAGGCCTCGAGGGTTAGGTAAGGGGTCACGGCCCCGCCCCTGGGGCAGGCACATTTCTGAAAGAAAAAAGTGGGTGTGTGTGCACCGTTTCCCATTCCAATTTTAAGATTATAACTTTTTTACTTAATTTTTTTTCACTTTACGTCTTTTAAGATGAAAACCTGGGTTCTTTAGAATGTTAAGCTTATTTGCTTTACTCCACAGGACGCGATTATTTCGGGTCAATGATAGTCTCATTAACAGTGACATTGTTGGTGAAAGTGTTGTACTGTTTTGTACTGTTCGTATGCCTTTCTCATCAAGGACGCGGTTGTTGAAATAATACTTGGAATAACCAGTTTCTGCACGGACACGCTCGTTTAGTTCAGCTCGCACAGGTGGAACGTCCTCTCGGATCAGCCTGGCCAGTGCAAAGCGCCCCACGGAGCTACTGCGCTGTGCACAGGCAGGTCCTGCCCGCGTGCCCGGCTCCGTGCGCGGTGGCCCTGGGAAGCCGCCGCCTCGCACCCGCCTGCCAGGTCTCCTCCTGCCGGGCGTGCGTTCTGTCCCCGCCCGCGCTCACAGAACGCCACAGCGGCGAGGCCGGCTCAGCACCTCCGCTCGCGCATCTGCAGAACAGACGTTCAGGAGTGGGACCGCCCGTCCCAGCGTGAGAGCGTCCCTGCTGTGTCCCGAGGGGTGGGGGGGCTGCCTTCTTGCCCCCCCCCAGCAGTCTGTTGTCAAACCTGGACCCGAGCCAATCTGACCAGCGAGCCATGGAATCTTGGGTTAATTTTGGTTTCCATTTCTTTTCTTTTGTCTTTTTCTTCTTGACTTTTTGGAGCTGCTGAGCTCTTTTGAGTTAGAAATATCAATCCTAATATTCGTAATTTAAATTATAATTGTATTGAGATAAAATGCAGTTATGACATAGTTCGTCATTTTAAAGTACCCACAGACAGTTCAGCGTCATGTTTCGTGTGTTCACAGTGTTGTGCACCCATTGCCCGTCTACTCCCAAAGCGTGTTGTCACACCGGAAAACCCTGTCCCCTCGCCCTGGCTGGTGCGGCTCGGTTGGTCGGAGTGTCGTCCCTCACACCACAGGGTCGCGGGTCTGATTCCCAGCCAGGGCAGCGGCCTAGGTAACGAGACTGGTCCCGTCGGGGAGCTCACACCAACCGATGTTTCCCACACTGATGTTTCCCCTGCTCCCTTTCCCCTCTCTAAGCTTACCCTTGGGCAAGGATAAAAATAACAATAAAAATAAAGAAAAGCCCTCACCCACCCTTTAGATAGTAAACGTTATAAATCCTTTTGCCGGTACATATTTTGCCTTTTATTGTTCCTGGATTTTAAATATATTTTTTTAAGATTTTATTTATTTATTTTTACAGAGAGGGGAAAGGAGAGAGGGAGAGAAACATCAATGTGTGGTTGCCTCCCATGCGCCCCCTACTGGGGACCTGGCCTGCAGCCCAAGCACGTGTCCTGACTGGGAATCAAACCAGCAATCATTTGGTTCACTGGCCAGCACTCAATCCACTGAGCTACATCAGTCAGGGCTCTGGATTTTAAATCTTATTTGGGAAGGTTTTGCCCACTCCTTAGTTCCAAAGAAATTCACTCACTTTTTTTTTATACTTAGCTCTTTGGTGCATTTGGAATTTGTCTGGCAGTGCGCACACGCGGCGACGAGCCCACCTGCTCCCCACTGCCAGCGTCCTCACGCACGGCGCTCTTGGGTCAGGCCTGGGCTGGGCGTCCGGCGCCCCCGCCTGCTTGCTGCAACCGAGTGCCTGGTGGGGATGGTCTGTCCAGCCAGCCTGTGCCGAACCCTCCTCGCTCCTCTTCTCTGTGAGGGTTCTTCTGGCTGTTTTTCCCTTTTTGTTTCTCTCATGTGGAGTTTAGCTTGTTCAGATCCAGGAAAATAAATCCCGCTGTTTTTGCAAGGACGGCATCGAATGTCTGCACTTCCAGGGACCGCGTCCCGTGCGGGTTCTCCTCTCCAGGAGCTGGCGCTGCCGCAGTTCGTCCCGACTCCCCCTGCCGGGCGGCTGCACCGTCCTCGTCTGGTTCGCACGCCGAACCCGACGCTCGTGCTGCTGCTGACACAGGGCGCGCCCCCGGGGCACCTTCTCCCTGCGCGCACACGCTCACGCTCACACCCCGCGGCTCTCCAGGGTGTTCTGGGGTCTGACACGTCCCTCTTCGTGCTGGAAGCACCCGAGCGTTTGATCCGAGAGGATGGGCCGCCCCCTCCCCCTCTGCCCCTTTCTCGCCTCCCTTCCACCTCCCCACCCGCCACCCCTGGCACTGAGGCCCCTGGGAGGGGGTGGCCGGCAGAGGCTGAGAGGACCCCTGGGGGGCCAGGAGAGGGTGGGGGGGGAGCTGAGGGGAGCTGAACCATCAGGACCCTCGCTTCCTCCAGCGGCTGCATGGGGGGCAGGGCTCAGCCCTGCCTCACACAGACAGGGGAGCTGAGGCCACATCCCACGGGCCCTCTGTGCCGTGCACCCGTGGCCTGGGCTGGAGTCGGAGGGGCGGCAGGGACAGGCCCCGATGGGGACAGCCCAGAGCTGGGCTGGGGGCCGAGGGGCAGCCCATGGGCAGGAAATGGGCCGTGTTGGCCGAGCAGAGGGACGGGAGTGGCCGGGACGGACGGGCACCTGGCTCTCTCTCACGTGTGCCTGCGTGCGCGAGTGTGCACGCCTGGGAGTGTAAGTGTGCGCGGCCGCTGTGGCCCCCGGGAGCTGAGGGCAGACGAGGACGGATGTGCCCACCTCCGGTCCGGTCCCGGCAGCGGCACCGGGAATGCAGGTGGGCGCCCTCCGTGGCCGTGGCACTTTATTGGACTCAAACGCACACCCTGTCCTTGTTGGTCAGGGCCGGTGCCCTCCCAGGTCCAGGTGCCGCCCAGGACGCGGCCACAGGCGGGGACACGGTCCCAGCGACAGCGTCTGTGCGGCCAGTGAGGCCTCTCGGCTCCTCTGGCCTTGGCCAGGCCCAGCCACCTCCTGGCTCAGGTCCTGACGTGGCCCCCTTTTGTGGACGGGACCCCGGCATGGGGGGCGGGGGGGCTTGGTGCTCCTGGCTGCCTTCCTTCCGGCCTGGGAGGCGACCCTGACCTTGTGGGGCGCATGAGGCGGGACCACAGGGGGGCGCTGCAGGCCAGCTCCAGGCATTCCTGAGGGCCCGGGCGAGCACAGGAGGGACTCGGGGGGAGGAGGGCGGTGCTTCAGCCGAGGGCCGGGGTCCGGGACCAGGGCTCATCTGTCCGACAGCAGCACGAAGAAGGCGGCCTTCAGGAAGCGGCCGAAGCCGCAGAGCGCCGCCACGAGCCAATGGGAGCGGAAGCCGGGTTCGCTGCTGACCACGCACTTGAGGATGTCGGTCTGGAGGGAGGGGGGACAGTGAGCAGTGCGGGGCAGCAGAGGCCCGCATCTTCCACCCCTGCCAGGAGCAGACCGGACGCATGCGGCCGCTCGCGGAAGGTCTGGGGGCAGCACAGAGGCCTCAGGGTCTTTGCAGGGGGGCGGGGGGCGGGCACAGCAGCCCCACGCACTCCTCCCGGCCCCCATCCTCGGGGCAGGACCGACCTCCTGCGGTGGAGACGGCCCCACGGGGCCAGCAGCCCCCACGGTCTGGCTGGGCCAGGGGCGCAGCTGGGGGCATGAGGACAGTGTCGGGCACAACCCACACCATCGCTCAGTGGGCGCCCGAGCCGGTGGGGAGGGCAGGGCAGGGCTGGGGCTCGGGGCAGCGGGTCTTGGGTGCTGGAGTCGCGGGCAATACAGGTCAACCCAGAGGGGCGGGGCGGGACACAGCAGCCCCACCCCTCCGCCCACCTCTAGCCCCGCCCCCGCCCAGGCCCCGCCCCCAGCCCCAGCCCCAGCCCCACTCACCCATCCGCCCTGCCTGCGCAGCCAGGCCGCCAGGGTCTTGCGCACGAACTCCCCCAGGCAGTCGACCAGGGCGTGGACCAAGGCCGGCTGCGCCTGCCGCACACAGTCCGCGGCCAGCCCCGCGGCCACCAAGTACAGGGACACCACCTTGCCCCACGTGATGCCTGCGGGAGGGAGGGGACACCATTCAGCAGCCACCCAAAACCACTCGCATCCCACCGGGGGTCACGGCAGGACACTAAGCCTCCCCTGCCCCTTCCGCTGACTCCGGGGGTGGGGTGGGGGCAAAGGTCAGGGGCAGCGCCACCCGAATCGCCCCCCCGAGCCCGGTGCCGGGCCGGCATCCGCTGTAGGTCAACCCCGTCCGTCCACCCTCGAGGGTGGCTCTCAGGCGGAGATTTCTGGGGCCTCGCCCACACACCTGCGCACGCGCGCAGCCCCCTGCTCCGGGAGGAGGCGGTTGGCCAGGAGGAGACTGAGGGGGTTGGGGGCTGGCTGACTCGGATGGGGACACAGTGCAGCCAGCAGCTTCAGGGCGCCGCTGCCCGGCTGTCTGTCCCCTGCGCTGCCCTGTGGGGCGGCGGGACACTCCGCAGCAGAAAGGGCCTGTTGCGACCCCCAGCTGCGGGTGGCAGAGCTAAGAGGAGCCACCCACGTGGTACGAGTTCCCTTGATACATCAAAAGACTTCCTAATCTAGACCCATGAGGAAAAGGCAAAACCTTTCCAAAGAACGGAGCACAGAACAGGAACGGCTGGTTCACAAGGGGAAAAAATAGAAGCAATACATTAGACACGAAGAATGCACCCTGGAAACCAGACGGCCCGCTGAGACGGGACCCAGGTGGGCACCTGGGATGCAACGTGAGCCCCAGGGGGCTGCCGCCTGCTCCCTGATGGGAGGGCCACCCGAGGAAGGACAGGCGGCAGAGTGAGCCCCTTCCGGGCCCCTCGCCAGGCAGCCCTGCCACGGTGGGCAAGTGGCGGGGGCAGAGGGGCCTCTCAGGCCGTCCCCGCACTGGGCAGGCGAGGGCAGGCTCTCTGTCCTGGTCCCCGGCCGCTGCGCGTGCACACAAGCGATGCCAGGCCCTGCCTCCCCGCGCAGTCCCAGCCGCCAGCAGGCCAGGGCTGCCTTCCCGCAGATGAACTTCCTTTTAAAGCCTGGGGCTCGTAAACCAGCCGCCCGACAGCCCGGAGACACATACAGGCGGCCACCCACGTGCCAGCGTCAGGCCTGGGCACAGGGGAGTCCAGGAACCGCCAAGGGCAGGCATCAGCCCAGACGCCACGCGCCACCTCCTCCACAAGGGGCCCGCTGGGTCACAGGCCCTCCCCCCGCCAGGCCTCTCCAGGACCCGGGTCAGCCCTGGAGGAACATTCCGGAGGAGCCTGCCCCAGCCCCTCAGGACGTCTTTGCCATGGTGACTTCTGCCCCGGGCAGGCGGCGCTGGCCCACTGCGGGGTGGCCCTGGAGGAGGCTGGACTCTACAGCTGGCAGCCCTGTGTCCCGCCACCCCACCGGCCACGGCCGAGAGGCCTCCAGCCACAGGCCCTGCTCTGTCCCCCATCGTCTGGCTGTGAGCAGCCCGGGGCCCACAGGCCACGTGCAGGACGCCCAGCCCCACTCTCGCCAGCAGCTCCACCCACTGTCCAGCCAGGACCACGGGAGGCTCTGTGCCAGCTGCCCGGCAGGCCCCCAATGCCACAGGGACTGTGGGCACCCTGGAGCGGACACCCAGACCTACCTGCGACGAAGATCTGGGCGGCCACGGCCAGAAAGGCCTCCGTCACCGCGCTCTCGGACTGCAGGGAGAGGCTCAGCTGGCGGGCCACGTTGCGGTACACGCTGGGCCGAATCAGCTCCAGCTCATCCCCTGCGGCACAGGGCGGTCAGAGGGGCCCACGCGGCCTGGCCCCAGCCCGGTCCCACAGGCCTGGGCCCAGCCCCCTCCACAGCCCCGCCCCCCGGCTGGCTTGGAGACCCTGCCTGCACCAGCTGGCCTATGACCTGACCCCACCCGACCCCCATGGCCCCTGAGGACCAGGAGACCAGAGAGGTGTGCTGGGCACCCCCAGACCTGCCCCTGCACCCCGCCCCTCGTGACGAGGGAGCCCTCCCACCCAGGGGCAAGCCGGCTGGGCCGGTGGGGCGGGAATCCCGGGAGCAGCCCGGGCCGTGCCTGACGGGTGACTCACACGGCCCACAGCGAGCCGCCCGGGCGGCAGGCGGACAGGGAAGCCGGCCAGACCCAACAAGGGCAGGACTGACACCCACACGGGTGGGCAACCCAGGCCGCAGCCTCACTCAGGCCCCGCACCTCGCGGTGACTGAGTGATGTAGCCATTGTCTGGGGTCCCGGCACCGCCCAGGCTCCAACCCGTGCCCCATGCCAAGAGGGCTTGTGCACAGGGCAGCCACCCTGAGGGGACAGGCCCCGTCACGGGGCCCTGCCCGAGGCCTGTGCTCCCTGCGGTGCCCTGGCAGTGAGGGCCGGGCGTTCCACAGCCCTCGGACTGGGTGTCCCCCAGCCCAGCCACCTCTCCAGCCAAAGCAAACAGGGAAATGCCGACTGGACAATCCTGGCCGATAAGGGCGCCTGCGGCATCCCTGGGGCCAGCTGCAACCTGGAACGGGGTGGAACTGAGGCGCGGTGGGGGGGGCGCCGAGGGGGCCTGGAAATTCCCAGTGCTGGCCCGGCTGTTCCCACACAGACCTCAGGGGCTGCTGGGGACTGGCCCCGAGAGACTGACCAGGACGTGACCCGCTTCTTCCTGTATGTGCTGTCCCTGGAGCCGGGCGCCTGCTGAGTTGGGGCCGGGCTGGGCTGGGGACAGGGCAGCAGCACCCAGGCAGGATGCAGGGGACCAGATCTCCACACTCTGGAAACCCAAGCCACCTCCCTCTGGGGCCCCCGTGGCAACTGGCAGGGGCTGGACCTGGCCAGGCTGGGCACTGGGAAAGGCCCGAGTTCTGAGAGGGCCAGTGTAGCTGCCCAGGCCCAGGCCAGAAGTGCTGGGGCTCTCGTGTGGAACGGAGGACCGAGGGGACAGACAGAGACCCATCAGGGACACCGGGCCCAGGGAGGAGGCAGCCCCAGGCAAGATGGAGGCTGGGGCCGGGTCACAGAGCAGGCCAGAATAGGCAGGCTCCCTCCTGGCCGCTCCAGGGGTCCTCCAGAAGGTGCCTCCCAGTGTCACCCCCACAGCCCAACTGGAAGAAACAGCAATGGACAGCTGACCTCGTGGGTATCCAGGTGCTCTGAACTACTGGCTGACTCCCAAACCCCACTTGTTCTCACACCTAGGAACTTCTCCCCTGCCCCCTGCATGCCTAAGGAATCTGTGTCCATCACTCACACTCCCGGGGGCCACAGGGCACAGGGAGAAGCAGACCCGGTGTCAGCCTCTCCCCACACGCAGCCTGGACCGGACGGCTCAGGGCCCATCTGTGCTGCCTCCCGCCCCCTGGCGCGTGCCCCCAGGACTACTAGGGCCGGAAGGCAGGACCTCAGCCCCCAGGGGGAGCTGGGCTGGCAGACTAGGCTGAGGGGTCCAGGCCCCGGAGAAGGTGGAGACGAGTATGGGCTGTGTGTGACCTCAGGAACAAGTCTGCACCAGCCCCGTGGTGGTGTCAGCTGTCCTGTGCACCCAGTTCTGCCAGGGGCCCTTGGAGGCCCCCAGATCACGAGGAAAGAGCAGTGGGGGGTAGGGTTTCAGCCAGTAATTAAAAGGGCCTATTTTCCAAAACAAACATCAGGGCACGTGGTCCAACAAAGGATTTTGTGCCCAGCTGGGTACAAGGGTCACTCTGGAAATTTAGCCACTAAAACATTATTCCCCCCACAGCTTTCCATCCGTTGTGGCCAGCATGTTTGAAATCTGGGCTGAGCAGGCCAGTCCCGCAGGTCTGTGGCGCCCGGACAGGGCCCCGCCCCCCCCACCCAGGGCACTAAACACAGGACTAGGAGGGAGGCGGGGAGCTCTGCCTGGGTGGCCTGCCTTGCACTCCTGGCGCGCCCCCAGGCCAGGTCCCTCTCTGCCCCAGAGGGAGCCTGAGACCCCAAGTAGGGGTGTGAGCCAGGTCACCCTGGACAGGCCGGAGCTGAGACAGCCAGACAGCCGTAGCCTAAGGCTGCAGCAGGGTCCGCCCAGACGAGCAGCTCTGGAGGGGGACCCTCCCCAGCTCAGGCTGGGGACCCCGCCCTCCTGTGCCCACACTCACCCAAGCGCAGCAGCACGGTGCACACCTCTGCCAGGCGGCCGCCCGGGGCGGGCGGGACGCGCTCCGGCGCGCTCCAGGCCAGGCCGGCGCGCAGCAGCCGCGCGTGCACGAACTCCCTGCCGAGCGCCTTAGCCTGAGCCACCAGCTCCTTGTCGGTGGGCGAGCGGTCCAAGGCGTCCATGATCTCCGCGGCCAAAACCGAGGACCGCCGCAGCACCTCCATGGCGGGGACGCGGGCGAGGGGCGCCGCACCTGCGGGCAGACAGCGCTCAGCCGGGTCCACCCCGCCGCCCCGCCCGGCTGGCAGAGGAGGCGGCCAGCCGCGCGAAGTGGGCCGAAAGGGGCGCGGCGTGCGCCGAGATCGCGTCCGCGCGCCAAGCTGGGGCGCACGGAGAGGCCCGGCCAGGCGCGGCTCCGGGGAAGGGCCGCAGCCAGCTGCGGATAACCATACGTTTATGTGACCCAAGTCTTTAGAAACACGGAGTTACTTCTTCTCGGTTCTGGATTAAATAACAAAGATCCCGTGCGGCTGCCCGGGAAGGACCGTGGGGAAATAACGACTCGCCCTGGAGCCGCCGTGCCCGCGCTCGAAGACGGGTGCGCGGAGGCGCGGGCGAGGGGCACAGCCCAACCTACTTCGAGCCAGCAGGGACCCTGGCCGGCCCCACACTCCCGCGCCACGACCTCCGCGGCGCGCCGACCTCGGCGTTGGTCCCCCGCCAAGCCGTTCCCATGGTGCGGCTGCCAGGGGAGGGACGCCGCGCGTCCTGCTCACCTCTCCCGCCGCATGTCGCGGGCACAGGGGCCGGGAAGGAGTTCTGGCTTCAGGGTCTGCTCGCCGCCGTCTCCGCCGATCTCGATCCTTCCATTCAAATCCACGAGGACGCGCGCCCTGTGTGCGTCTGAGCCGGGCTGCACCTCGAAGCGCGCGGGCTCCTCGCGCACTCCTGGGGCTTCGGCGGCGCCGTCGGGGGGCGCGGGGTGACTCTCCGCTGGGGAGAGGCGAGGCTTGGGGCTTCGCCTTCTAAGGAAAAGGCAACCCCGGGGCGGAGCCGCGCCGGAGCTTCCAGCCGCCTCCCCGCCTCCCGGCTTAAGGAGGTCCGAGCGAGTTCCCAGTACACGCTGAGGGAGGCCGGGGCAGGCGCCGCCCCGCCAGTCCCAGCGACTAGGACCTAGCTGGAGCAGCAGCCGCCTGGGTGCACACCCGGCTGCATTTTCTTACTGATTCCAAGAGGGTCCTTGTAGATTCTGAATGTGCGCTCCTCGTCCGACAGGCGGTTTGTGTCGGAGACGCGCCCATGCCTTTGCATTGTACTGAAGAGACTGCGAATACTTCGTGCCACTCTGTGGCCGCTGTGGCTGATAACCAACAGGAATCACTCTCAGCAAAGCCCCATTTATCCGTCTTTTCTCGTGCGGTTGGTGTTTCCATATTGCCAGCCTGTGTTTTGTTTTACAAGTGCGATGGGTCCAGCACTCACGGGCCGATGGGCCACAGGTGAACTCCTGTGAGTGGTGTGGTCGGGGGTCAGAGCTCCTGCATCTTCTGCGTGGGCATCCAGCACCGTCCCTTGGAAAGACCGTCATCCCCCCACTGAATTGGAAGAGAGGCCCCCTGGCGGAGCAGGTGAGGCCCATGCGAGGACCTGTGCCAGACCCTCCGGCCCACTGGCTGTGTCTCTACCCCTGGACCGACCCAGCACAGTTCAACCCGCAGGACTGGCCAGCTGGCCCCAACCCACACCTATCCGGCCAGGGCTTTCAGTCCAGGCCCCTGTTTATCCAGGGGCGGCTGGAGCAGCCGCATGTCCGCCCCCGCCGTGGACCGCCCCTGCCACTGCCGGGGGCGGCGTCCTCGTCCTCGTCCTCGTCCTCGTCCTCGTTCTCCATCCTCCGTGCTGTGAGCTGTAGTGTTTGAAATGCGGTCGGTCTGATGGGGACCAGTGACAGCTCATCTGCTCCTGGTCGTCACCGGGCCGCGGCAGCTTCCCCGCCCCCAGAGAGCTGCCAGAACTCTCCTGAGATTTTTCTGGGCTTAGAATTTGCCCATTTTCTCTGGCCTAGTTCTCTTTCTCATCGACTCCCTCGCCTTCCTCACACCCCCCGAGGAGGAGTCCTTTGCCGGTGTCATCGCAGGCCTTCCCCAGGCTGTCACTTCAGACCGTGTCTTTTCCTGCTCGAACCGGAGCCGGCGGGTGCCAGCCCCAGCCGCGCCTGCCCAGGCCAGCCCCTGACCTCCACTGCGCTTATGAAGTCCATCGTCTGGAATGCTGGTGAGGAAGACTGCACTTTCCTTTTCCTCCCCCAGACCGGTGTGGCTGCTGGCCCAGCACTCCCTGCTGCAAGGCCTGTGTCTCCCCAGGACTCGAGGCTCAGCCAGACCCGGGTTCGAGTCTCCCTGGTCCCCGGACCCACCCTGCTGCTGTTCCTAAGCACCTTATTGTCTGCACCGACACCCAGCTCAGGGAAGCCCACCTTCACTCGTTTTCTTGTCCATTTATTGGGCATTTTAACCAAAATTCTGTGTGTCCACGATTTGAAGAGCTCACTGGCTGTGCGAGGTTGTCAGTGAACAGCAGGCCCCCCACGGCTCCTGACACGCCAGCTTGCTTGGCTGGGCCGGGCCGGAGGCGGAGGGAGGGGCTGCGAGCTACGAGGCTCATTCCTGGTTCTGGTTCCTGGGGAGTCCCTGAAGTCCGTCTTCCGACCTTCCCACTGGACCAGAGGCCTCTTTCTTACGCCTTGACGGAGGCCGTAACGGCCGCCTGCCCTCTGTTTCACGGATGCCGTGGGCGTGGGGGCTGGCCTCTCTGAGGACTGAGATTCGAAGGGACTTTTTTTGGTGGGTGGCACCCACAGCCTCTTACTTCCCGTCTCCCAGCTCTGTGGCTGTCCCTCCGTGTGGACAAGAAGGGCTGTGGCTCCTTGGGGGTGTCCGGGCAGAGCCTGATGACTTTCTCTGGGACTCGGGGCAGGAGGCCCTCCTCCTGGGTGGTCTGGCTTCTCTGGGAGGGCAGCCAGGTCTCCTGTGTGGGCGGGGGTGGGGCTCAGACCCTCCCAACAGCCTGTGAGCCCGCTCCGGCAGGGCTGGGGTTGGGACACGCATGGGGCGGGGGGGATTCGCATCAGGACCATCACCCCTTCCCAGGTGGGGGGCATGCCCAGTCCCAAGGTTTCCGCCTGGCCACGCGCCCTGTGGCGAGGCCCCTGGTCTCGGCCCAGCAGCAGCCCTGGCTCCCCCATCACCGGGGCCCCATTAACCCGAGCAGGACTGCGGTCTGCCACAGCTGCGCTGGCATCCAGGCGCCCGCAGAGGGCGACACAGAGCGCGGGCGGCCTGCACACCTGAGCCCCAGCTCACAAAGCAGGGGTGCTCGTGGTGGAAGCATGAGGATCCACCCAAGGCTGCACTGGAGGCCCGGGGCCCCCCTCCCGGGGGCGGCTGGGGCCCCCAGCCCGCAGCTCATGGGGGACAGGAGCAGGCTGGGCTCAGGCACCCGCGGGGGACCAGCCGCCAGCGGGCCCTTTCCCCGACAGGAGGCCCTGCTCTTCCGCCTTCCCCCTCCCCCCCGAGAGCCAGGGGCCAGCCTTCTCTGCGCACAAATATGTTGTTTTGAAGCACTCTGCATTGTTCGGGGATTTCAAAGTCATGGCCAGCAGCCAAAGGCAACATATTTTTGTGACTCTTAACAGTGAAACCTGTCACTAAAGTATAAACTCGCAAAACTAGAAAAGCACAGAAGAAAAACCTTAAAGCCGCGGCCCTGCCCAGAGATGAGGGCTGTGAGTATCTCGGCCTGCACAGGGCTGCAGCCTTTGTTGTTACAGGTTTTATTTATTTATTTTTAGAGCGAGGGGAAGGAACAGAGACAGGGAGAGGAACATCAACGTGCGGGTACCTCTCACGCGCCCCCTACTGGGGACCTGGACTGCATCCCCAGCATGTGCCCTGACTGGGAATCGAACCAGCGACCCCCTGGTTCGCAGGCCACCGCTTAGTCCACTGAGCCACACCAGCCAGGGCTACAACCTGTTTCTACACAGCCCTTGTTCTGAGTGAGTCTCCGCTGGCGCCTGGACTCTCAGTGGCTGTGCCGTGTTCGGTCCCTACTGAGAACCTCCTTCCCCCTGGAGTGTCCGTCCGCACCCACGGGACACGCCTGCACGGGCTGCTCCCAACCGCCTCAGGCACCCACACACCCTGCCTGGGTCAGGGTCCCAGGCCCTCGGCCACCCACGCCCAGGGGACGAGGCAGCCCGGTGACGGCGCCATCCCCTCCCACCTTGCCTGCCCCCCACCCCAGGGTGTGCGCCTGACCCCGGGGTGAATCAGTTCGACGGGAAGAGCCCGCACCTGGGGCAGAGGCTTCCAGCCAGCCTCAGCGCCACCCAGGCCCCGCGCCAGGGGTCCCCGCAGAGTCCCGCCTGACACCAGCACCAGGGTCACCCTGCGACTGGGCCTGCAGACGCCAAGAGGAACCCGAACTCTGGGGGCAGAGAAGACCCTCCAGGGAGACGGCGCTGAGCCTCTGCCCCCCGGGGCCCTCGCCCACACGCAGGCGCCCGGTGGAAAGGGGCCTGGGGGCTGCCCCAGCCTCGGAGGCCCAGGAGGCTCACCGAGCCCCCTTCGGGGTGTTTTCACGCCCACCCAGCAGCCCCTCCTGGCCTGGCCCTGCACCGCGGCGGTGCCCCAACACCCTGCCCGGGCCCCCGCTGGCCTCTCGTGAGGACTCGTGTCCCCCAGCACCTGGGAGGCCCCCCACCCCGGGCCCTGTCCCCCAGCCGTGCGTGTGTGCTGCTCCCTCCGACCTGGCGTCCCCGTTGGAGGCCCTGCCTCTCCTGCTGGCGTCGGCGCCAGCACCCTGCAGGCGTCCACGGGGCCCACGCACACTCGCCCGGAACGGGGGTTCGAAGCCCAGAAGTGGAGGTGCCAGGCGGGCCCCCACGGGCTCCTGCTCAGGGACCTGGCTCCCCAGCAGCCCGAAGGGGAGGGGCTGTGCCGGAGAACCGTTAATCACCGCCACGGCTACAGGGGTCAGATCCAGGGTCAGGGTCCAGGTCGGAGCCAGGGTGGGGGTCGTTGGCCGTCCTGAGGCCAGCCTTCCAGCCGCTCTGTCTGGTTTCTCCAGACTGCGGTCGGCGGGGTTTAGAGGCCTAGACGCTATCTCTGGTTGGACCGGATGTCTCTCCGTGGTCGACAGACCCCAGATCGTCCGATACCGACCCACACCTCCTGGTCCCGAGGGCTCAGTGATGAAGGGCCTGGACGTGCAGGGGAGGGAGCGGGGGCTGGTGAGTCAGAGCTGGAGGAGGCCGGTCGGAACCGAACCGCGAGAGCGGAGAAAAGGGCAGAGGGAGCCGCGGAGCCTCTGGGTCGCTGGGTGGGGCCGCCTCCCTGCAGGCGCCCCCGGCGGCGGTGGCCTGAGCTGCTCTGCTCCTGCTCTGCTCCCGGGCCCGGCCTTCCTTCCGGAGCACATGCCCACAGGGTGGCTGCCGTGCACCGTCCCCAAGTCCTGCGCTGACCCCCGTGCGGCGGTATTCGGAGACGGGGCCTCGGGGGGTGCCTGGCCACAGGCTCGCCCCGGGCTGGGGTCTGCGCCTCAGGAGAAGGGACAGGGACACTGGAGAGCTGGCCTCTCCCTGCGCCCCTCAGAGAGGGGCGGCACAGCAGAGGGGTGGCCCTCTGCCACCAGCGAGCAGCCCCGCTGGCCTGGGGCTGGGCCCCGGACCCCCAGCCTCCAGACGGTCAGGGGGTCAGGGAGGGGCGTCTGCGGTCCAAGCCCCAGCGTCCGTCAGGGCCGCTCCAGCCGCCTGAGGCGAGTCTCCTGTCCGCCACGTTCCAGCTCCCCCTCCCCCGGTCGCTGAGGCTGTCCCCACCCGCCCTGGCAGTTGAACCCCCCACCCAGGGCAGGGCTCCCTGCCAGGGGCCCAGCAGCCAGGACTGTGTGACTTGCGGTGTTTGGGACTCCCGGGGGTCAGTGCCACCGGGGGCCGGCTTCCCTCTCGCGGCCCACCGCGCGTGGGGGCCCCAGGGAACCGACGTCTCCGCAGACGACCTCGCGGACACAGACGTGGCAGAGAAAGGGACTCACGGAGCTGGGCAGTGCTGCGTCTCGGGTGTGTATTGCCTGCCTGTGTCTCCCTGTCTCTCCTTCTCTGCCTGCCTGTCTCCGTCTGTGTTTCTGGCTCTGCCTCTCTCCCCGCCAGGGCGCCCGCCTGGGCCAGGCTGCGGAGGGCGGAAGGGGCTCGGGGAGTGCCAGGGAGCAGCCAAGGCTGTTGCTGTCGTGGCCCCCTGTGCGGGGCAGGCGGGCCTGTGACCTTGTTCACCGTGACGCCCTCTCACTCCTGGGGGCTGCAGGTCCCCGGGCCTGGAGAGGACCGGAGGTGAGGACAGAACTGACCGCCCGACAGCCGCAGGCGGGAACAGACAGCGGGGCAAACCGCAGCCTCGGTCACAGCGCCCCAGGGCCCAGGGGCCGCATGACAGCCCCCCCCGTTGTTAACCCACGGACAGCCCCGTGCAGGCTCACGGCCCCCACCCCTCCACGCACGTGTGTCTCTGCACACCGTGGGTAGCTCCCCTCTCCTTCCTTGGAGAGTGAATAAAAACCGTATTCTCGCTCTCTTCTCTTTCTGAGTCCCTTCAGGGCCTGCGGACCAGCCTCTGGAAGGGCGGAGGGACCGGCCCCAGCAGCCGAGCAGAGGCCCAGACCGGCAGCCGGGGAGTGAGGCGGCTGGGGTGACGGGCAGGAACGGCCATGGGGTCACCTGGTCTAAACGGAGGGGCAGGCGCAGAGGTTCTGACGGGCGTCTGGGGGGGCCAAGCACTCGCAGGTCTGGGGGCAGCCCCGTGAGGCAGCCGAGGGGCTGAGCGAGGACCAGGAGCCAAAAACGTCCAGTTAAGGGCCTTTGCTCGGGGCAGGGTGCTGCGACCGTCCGAGGGCAGACCGCAGCGGCAGGAGAAGGCGGGAGGGTTTAAGGGTGTGCAGCAGCAGACCCCCCGGGCGGGTGCGTCCCCCTGCCGCTCTGCCCTAGGTGACCCGGGCAGCTGTTCGCCGGACAGTGTCCTCTGACCAGGGATGGCTGGTTGGGAACACAGAGTCCCGGGGGATTTACGGGCCTTGTTTCTGGGAACAGCCTGACGGGTGGCGGGGGTGTGTGTGGGGGGGCTACTTGTGGTAACAGGGAGTCTCCCGGTCAGGTAGTTCGCCGGTGCCGCCCACCTTCTCCGTCCCAGCGCAGGCGGTGGCTCAGGCCCCCAGGTCCCACCCAGTACGTTCGAGCAAGCCCCTTCCCCAGTGCCCAGGCCTGGCCGCTCCATGGACCTGGGTCCCCGGGCAGGAGAGGGGCCTGGACAACCAGGGAAGGGTACGGCGCCGGCCCGGCTTCCCCCGGCCTGTGGTGGCCCCCGGGGAAGAGGCGGGTCAGGCTGGCCCTGCGTCCCTGGTCCGGTGGCCTCAGCGTCACCTGAGGGGGCCTTGCAGCATCTCCGAGCCTTGGCTGGGGACGCAGTGATGCCCTCAGCCCACACTGCCGACACGCCGCCTGCCCACGAGCGGCCACACGCGGCCACGTGGAGCGGTGGGACGGCCCACCAGGGCCCCGGGCCACACCCCCCGCTGCACTCACGCCCCGGGGTTTGGCTTGGAGTACGGGCTGGACGGGGGAACCCGGGAGTTAAACATTCTTTAGCTTTATCTTCTAGCCACCGAGCTGGGTGACGAATGCACGCGGAGAGCTGCTGTTCCGGGAACCCGACCGTGTGATCGGACCCACCCTGACTCCGGGGGCCCGAGAGCGACCGGGCCTCTGTGCTGCAGGGGGACAGCCCGCGACCCAGATGCACCGCAGCCGCAGCTGCTGTGCTCCAGGGAGAGCCTGCGCGCCCAGGACACAGGCGACCAGTTGCCACCGAGCAGATGGGGGGACGCCGGCAGAACACCAGGCTGCAGCCTGCCCCCCACTCACCTCCTCCCTGAGCTCCGAGCCCCTGACCTGCCCTCCCCGTCCTCACAGAACGGGTTGGCCGGTGGCAGTCTGAGTGGTCTTTCTGGGCGCCGTCCTCTCGGGTCACCGGCCCTCGGAGGGACCCGCCCGTGAAGGTTCGGTCCTGCGGTCGGTTGCACGTCCTGGTTCCGGTGGTGATGGGCCGCCACACGACTGCCCACCTTTCCGGCTGGTTTCAGGCTCAGTCTGATGTGAGGCCGTCTGCCCCACACCCGGTGGCCAGGCCTGAGCCCGGGGCTGCGGCTGTCCCAGCCCTGACACTGGGGCTCTTCAGGCGCGGGAGGCTGGTGCTCGGGGCCGGTGCCATCGGGCCCTGCGTGGAGTTGAGGCCGAGACGCCCCAGATCTCCTGGGCCCTGCGCCCCCCGCCCCCGCCTCCCCTGGCTTTAACTCTGCCTCCAACTCTCTCTCCTCTCGGATCCCCTCGTCCCTCCTGAGGAGAGGGGTGCCAGCAGTCCCTGGGGGGCTCTGCCCTCCTCCAGTGCCCGCCCAGCCCCACTTGGGCATCCCGCAGGGCAGTGCTCCTCAGCACCGAGCTGCGTTTACCCTGGGCGGTGCAGAGCGGGGTGGCCTCGCACCCGGGGTTCCAGGACTTTCTTGGAAGACATGCCGTCCCCTGACCTGGGGTGTGCGAGCAGTCCGGTAAAGGCGACCTGGGCCTCCTCGAGGTGACAGGGGCCTCGAGTCCGACTGTGACGGCACAGGACAGCGAGACTGAGAGGCAGGCCGGCCTGGGGAGGGCAGAGGGGGCTTGGGGGCTTGGGGGTCAATCTGCAAAGGGCAGCCTGGGGCCCTCCACAGGGCAGGTGGTGGATTTCTTCAGCACCTGAGTGACAAGCGGGAAGAGACAAGCCCACCAATCCTAAGACGTGAACCTAACCGGGGTCTTGGTTTGACCAAACCGCGGGCAGTCACGCATACGAAATCATAGGTCTGTGTATATGTGCACATATGTGTGAAAGTTGAACGCCAACTCTATCTTTGATATTGAGGAATTATTGTTAAGTTTTTAATATTCCTCTTAAAAATGTACAGTGATTAAAAAGTAAAAAAAACAAAAAAACAACCTACAGTGCCCTTGATGGTGTGGCTCAGTGGATTGAGTGCCAGCCTCTAAACCGAAGGATCGCTGGTTCGATTCCCAGTCAGGGCACATGCCTGGGTTGCAAGCCAGGTCCCCAGTAGGGGGTGCACAAGAGGCAACTGATCCATGCATGTCTCTCTTGCACGTGGATGTGCATTTTGTCATACTTATAAATAAATATAAATTTCCCTCCCTCTCTCTAAAAGTAAATAAATTTTTAAAAATTAACACTGTTATAAAAATACAGAAAAATTGCCTTTTTCAGTGTTCAGTTTTGAGTTTCACACACGAACTGCTTTGTGGGACCCCCCCCATCAGGATGCAGAGCAGCTCGGGGATGCAGAGGCACCCTGGGCGCCCCCCCGTGCTGCTCCCCACCCCTGGACGCCAGCGCTCTGTTCTCCCCGCTGCCACTGGACCTTCTGACAGTGTCTCCTCCGCGGAACCACACACCGCGCGGCCTTTGGGACTGGCCTCTTTCTCTCACATGTGTCTCTCTGGTTACCCCACGTCACCGCACCCGTGGGCGACCCCACGTGCAGACGGACCACAGCTTGCCCACTGGCGGCTGAAGGACCTCCAGGAGCCCCCTGGCTGGGGCTGTGATGACCGGACGGGGTGTGGACGCTGACACACAGGCCCGTGCGTAAAGCCCACTTTGCTGTTCTCAGGGTAAGTGCCCAGGAGCGGGGACGCTGGCCCACGTGTGCTGGTGTGCGATGGACCTTGTAAACAACTGCTCAGCTGGAGGTTACAGCAGCTGCACCCTTCAACGTTCGCACAGTTCCTGAGGCACGAGAGTCCCGGGCTCCGCCTCCTCGCCTGCAGTGACCAAGTGACCCCCCGCCTGCCTAGCCAGGGCGGACTGGGGTGGGGGGCTTCCTGGGGCGCAGGACTCTGGGCGTTAAAAGCGGGAATCTCCTGGGGGAAAGGGAGGGTTGGTCACCCTGCCCTTGCCAACACTTGGTGCCAGCGCGTTTTATTTTAGCCGTTCCAATGCGTGTGCCGTGTCTCATTCAATTTGCATTTTCCTGAAGGTCGATGACGTCTGGGCACCTGCTCGGCCCCCGTTTGCCACCCACACAACCCTCTATGTCTAGATTCATTTTTTCTCGTTGGGCTGTCTTCTAACTGTTGGGTTTGAGAGGTTTTTATAGGTTCTTTCTCTCTGTGTAGTTAGGTACGTGATTTCCAAACTTTTCTCCCAGTCGGTAGCTTGCCTTTTCATCCTGTTAATGGTCTTTCTAAAAGCAAAATTAAAAATTTTTGATAAAGCCCAATTTACCTTTGTTTTAGTTTGTGGTAGAACACACATAACATAAAAATTTACCATCTGAACCATTTTTTGAAAGGATTTTATTTATTTTTAGAGAGAGGGAAAGGAAGGGAGAGAGAGGGACAGAAACATCCATGTGTGGCTGCTTCTTACACTCCCCCCACTGGGGACCTGGTCTGCATCCCAGGCCCGAGCTCTGACTGGGGCTCGAACCAATAACTCTTTGGTCCACAGGCCAGTGCTCGATCCACTGCACCACACCAGTCGGGGGATTTGGCCCATTTTTAAGTGTGCAGTTCGGTGGCATTCAGTGTATTTCCAGGGCATTTTATCACCCCGACAGACACTGCACCTGCTAAGTACTAGCTCCCCCTCCCCCGGAAAACTCTACTGTACTTTCTGTCTCCTGCACGGGTCTATTGTGGGCACCTTCTACGGTGAAACTGTGCAATATTTGTCTCCTTGAGACGGGCTCACTTCCCTTTGCATACTGTTTTCAAGGCTCCTCTATGTTGTAGCCCGGTCAGAACTTAATTCCTTTTTTGTCTCATTCTACTTATTCTTAAGTGGGACAAAATGCACATAACCTTCGCCATCTCATCGGGCAAAGGTCGGTGGCATTGAGCACGTTCACACCGTGCAGCCACTGGCCCGACTGCCGCGCTCTGCCCACTGCACGCTCGCTCCCCGCCCCGCCCCGCCCCCGCCCCTGTGGACCTGACCCCCGAGACCCCAGGCCAGGGGGGTCGCACGGCGTGTGTTCCCGTCTGGGGACTGCACTGAGTGGCGGCCCTGCGGGGCCCGGCCTGCGGAGCCGGCGACACACTTCTCGGGTGTGGCCGGACCCGTCCCTTCGGTCCTCTCATCCCTCCTCGGACACTGGGCTGCGGCCACCGCCGGGCCCACAGCCTCCACCGTGGCAGCGGTGCGGTGTGCAGAACTGCAGGGAGGAGGGCGGGGGGAGGATGCAGGAAGAGCCCGGACAGGAGGAGAGGAGGAGGGAAGGAGGAGCGGAGGAGAGGAGGGCGGCCTCAGTGGCCTGCCGGGCCCCGCCCCTCCCCGCCCCCAGGGCTAGGCCCCGCCTCCGGGACCGCCCCCGCCCCACGGCCTGCCGGGAGACGTAGTCCAGAGCCTTTCAGAGAGCGGGACTCGGAGTCCCAGCGAGCCCCGCGGCCCGCCTCCGGACCCCGACACCACCCCGCCCCGTGGCCTGCCGGGACTTGTAGTCCAGCACCGGCGGACGTCCAGGCTCGGGGCGAGTGGAGAGACTCGGTGTCCCAGAGAGTCCCGCGCTGGGCCACGACGCCGCGCACCACCCTCGCCGTCGCTGCCGGCGGCGGCCTTTCTCCGGGCGACGCCGCTACTGCCGTTGCTTCGCGGGTTGAAGGGTCCGGGCGTCCCAGGGCGAGCGGAGACTGCGGGTGGGAGCCTGCGCGGGCCCTGCGGAGCGGGCCGGGGGAGGCCGGGATGGCGCGCCCCGGAGGTGGGCGCGCTGCCGGGCGAGCCCGCGCCTGGGGCGGTTGGGGAGGGGCCGAGCGGTGGGCGAGTGGGGCGGGGAAGGAGGGGCCGGGGACTGCGGTGGGAGGGGCTTCGGGGGAGCCCAGGGCGGGCGGTGCCCTAGGGGGTCGGTGGTCCCGGTGGGCGCGCTGCAGTGGGGTCTTTTCCCGGCCTGGGGGCTCTCCTGACTCCAGCGCGCCCCGCCCCCAACCGAGCTGGTTCCCAGACGGTCGGAGGAGGGGGCGGCCGCTCTGCCCGGGGAACCCGGGTGCTTTGAGTGGGATACCGAGCTGGCCTGCTCTCCCTGCAGTTGACTGAAGCGAGCGTCCGGGCTCCAGAGCTCCCGGCGGGATCCAGGGGCCTCCTGGGGCTGCACCGGATGGTCTGAGGGCGGCGCAGACATGGCTCACCTCAGGGGATTTGCCAGCCAGGTGAGGGTGGAGCTCGGGGTTGTGAGCGCACGCGTGCTGAGCCCCCTGGGACGAGAGCCCCGGCCGCAGAGTGGGTGCGGGGACATCTTACTGCGCCAAGTCTCTCTGGTACACGATCCCGGGGTTTCAGAGGAGCCCCCCAGGGTGTTGCACGTGTGGGCAGAGTGGGGGGCGGGGCTGACGCAGGGGGGCCGGGGTAGCGTTTTGTGGGGCAGACGCCCCAGTTCGCAGTTAGTGTCAGGATCGGTGTCCAGTGTGCAGAGACCCGTCCGGGGGCGCGGCGGGGCGCGAGGGCGGAAGCCTGGGCCTGCGCCTCGGACGCGAAGGTCGGAGTCCACACTGGAGGCTGGGCCTGGGCTGGTGTTACGCGGGCCATGTTGGGCTGTGGCAGGAGCTCTGGGGGACCCCCTCCCCGAGGGGCACTGGGGGCGGCTGGGAATGTGGTTAAGCAGCTGCTGCCCATGAGTCCATGTGTGGGGAAAGCGAGGCCCCGGGCGCGTTTTCCTGGATGGGAGGTGGTTTGCTCAGGCCCGGTGTGCTTACCTGGATGCTGCTTGCTGTCCGCTGGCGTCTTTGGCTGCTTGGGTCCTGTAACTGGTGACACTGGCTGACCCCGGGGACCCTCTGCCGTGTGCCCTGAGTTTGCCTGGAATGAGGACCTGCTGCTCACCACCCAAAGGGGGTTGTGTGGGCAGCTGGTGGTCTGTGTCTCCTTCCTTTTGTTATTTCAAAGCAGGTGTGATGTGATGCTGATTTGAAGTGCACCGAACCGTGGTGGTAGGTGTTCCCTTTGAAGTGCTGGCTCCTCGGGCAGATTTGGGCTGACTGCATCCAGGCGTGGGAGGGTCTCTGAGACAGAGTCCTCCTCGCCTCGGTACGAATGGTGTGAGGGGTCAGTCGGGACAGTGTGTGGGGGGCATGTGTCCACGTGTGGCCAGGGGGAGTGGGAGCAGGTGCAGCTCCAGACCCAGCTGCGCTCCTTGGGGAAACCGGGGGGGCCGCGCACAGCTGTTGGGCAGGGCACCCAGGACCAGCTGTGACCACAGACGGGGACGGGGGTCTGCTGACTGGTGCCGAATTACGTGATTTTCATTCGCACCTGCCCTGTGTCTCCGGTGAGTTACGGGACGAAGGTCCTGGGGGGGAATGTGTGCCCCCAGCTCGTCTGTAAGGGCTGCAGGTGCAGGTCCCACGGGTCCTGTGAGTCCCCCCCGACCCGTGTGCTGACGGAGATTGGCCTGGGTGCCCAGTCAGACTGCGGAGGGATGCAGGCGTGGAGGAGGAGCCGGGGAAGCGACCCCAAAGGAAGGAAGAAGCCCCCTCTGTCCTTTCAGGGGTGGGAGACTCCGCCTTTGGCCTTGTCGGAGGCAAGAAGCCTGACCAGACAGCACTTTCTCCTGCGATGTTGTCGCTGCCCTGTGGGGGGGTCCCCCACAGCCTGTGCTCCGGCCTTGGCCTTGCACGCCCCTCCTCCTTGCCAGCTCCTGCCCCGCCTGCAGGGCCAGAGTGGCTGGGGTGCTCCCTGGCTGCCGCCTGTCGTGTGGTGGGCGGCGACAGCTTGGCTTCTCTTGTTTTGTGGGGTGGCGCTAATGGCAGACACAGCGCCACACGGAGGACCCCCATCTGGCAGCACCAGGGCTGATTCGGAGAACGAGGGTCTTGACCGCCAGAGCCGGTCAAGTGACCCGAGCACGTGCCCAGGCCACAAGCACCCCCCAAGAGGGCAGCCCTTCACCCGGCAGGGCGGGGCGGGGAGGGGCTGTCCCTGCGGCTGCATGTAGCACCAGGGTCACACTCTGAGCTGCGGAGTGTGAGCGCTGAGTGTTGGGGTCCCCCTTCCCTGTCGAGCCCAGGCTCGAGCTCAGGGGTGTTTTGTGTTCTCCTCGAGGTGGAGGGGTCTGAGGGTGCTGCCCGGGGTCCCCGCGGGGGGCCGCGGTGGGCCAGACGCAGCTCTGGCCCTATGTGCAGAGCGAGTGAGTCGTGTTGTGAGCAGAGCCAGGCAGGGGGACGCGTCACCGGCAGAGGCCTGAGGGTGGTTGGGGGGGCCCCGAGAGCTGGAAGGGCAGTGGTGCCCAGGTGCTGCCAGGCCTCGGCCCCTCTGGGTCACCTTCTCTCAGGCCACCTTACAGGGCGAGGGGTTGTCCTGGCAGTGGCAGAGGACACAGGTAAGGGCACCGGCTGGCCTGGAGTCGCCGCATGGCCGGTGTCTTGCAGAACGGCCCCAACACAAGCTGGAGCTGGGGGCCGCCTGCAGGCGCCCATTCTGCGCTGTGGGAGGGCGCCGTCGGGGCCACGGGGGAGAGGAGCCGGCCGAGGGGCCCTGTCCGACCACAGTCCACACGTGGCCGAGGCCGAGTGGGGAACAGCGAGGTGCCCCACCCAGAGGGTTGCCGCTCTGTCCCCAGCAGGAAGGTGTCGGTGCTGACGGCTGAGCGGTCAGCAGGGTGGGCTGTGCACTGGTGAGAGGCAGCTGTTCTTCCTGGCTGGCGCGCCTGCCGTCCCTGTCCTCCGTGCCCTCTGCGGGTCTCCCCTGGTGTGGCGGGCATCCTGGGGCTTTCCTTGTGCTTGGGACCCGTGTCCCCGCGGGGCCGCCCCCTGCTGACGGGCTGCCTGCCCCGTGTCCGCAGCACCCACGGGTGGACCCCGAGGAGCTCTTCACCAAGCTGGACCGCATCGGCAAGGGCTCCTTCGGGGAGGTCTTCAAGGGCATCGACAACCGCACCAAGGAGGTGGTGGCCATCAAGATCATCGACCTGGAGGAGGCGGAGGACGAGATCGAGGACATCCAGCAGGAGATCACCGTGCTCAGCCAGTGCGACAGCCCCTACATCACCCGCTACTTCGGCTCCTACCTGAAGGTGCCGGGGCCGGGGCCGGGGCTCGGGGGGACGTCCGGCGCTCCTGGGGCCCGGTGGGGAGCCCCCTGGGGCTCAGGGTGCATGCGGCGTCGAGGCCGCGCTCGGGCTGGCCGGCCGGCCGGCTCCCACGGGCCCCTGGCGGGTGTCGCAGGGCGGTTCTGCCGCTGCCCCGCGCACCCGGTCTGTGTGCAGGGCTGCCGTCCCAGGTGTGACGGGAGGGGGCCGGGCCGGGCCGCCGGAGCCCCAGGGACGGACCCTGCCGGGGGGTGTGTGTCGTGGGGAAGGGGCCTCGCGCGCTGCCGCGGGCTGACCGGCGTTTCTCTGGCCCCAGAGCACAAAGCTGTGGATCATCATGGAGTACTTGGGCGGTGGCTCCGCGCTGGACCTGGTGAGGTGCAGGCCACAACCGTGGGCATCGTGCCAGGGTGCTGGGGGCAGGACCAGACTGGCGATTGCCGTGGGGTTGCCCCTGCGGTGGCCCCGGGCTCCCCTGGGCCTCCTCTGGGCCTCCTCTGGGCCTCCACCGGGCCTCCACCCCTCGGCTGCTGTGGTGCATTAGGTGGCAGTCAGGAGCCGGCTGAGCCCAGACCAGGTGCTGGTGTTAGTCCTGGGCCTCTCCATGCTGGGGCCCCGACACACGGGCGCAGGGGTGTGGCCAGGACCGCACTCCCGTCTGTCACCTTCACAGCAGAGGCCAAGGCAGCACGTGTGCCGCACAGACACCCTGACCCCACACACCTGACTCCCATCTGAAACTTTGTCTCCCTCCCAAAGTTGTTAGCGGAGTAGGAGGCCCTGCCACCCTCCCACCCACCCACAGGGCCACCCCTGGTGGAGAGGTGGTTGAGCTCTGTCCTTGGCGAGGGTCCGGGTGGGGTGGAGGCAGGGGTGGGTGGCCTGGGCGGGCGCCGCGGCCCACCGCCCCATCTCCACGCAGCTGAAACCCGGCCCGCTGGAGGAGGCCTACATCGCCACCGTCCTGCGGGAGATCCTGAAGGGCCTGGACTACCTGCACTCAGAGCGCAAGATCCACAGAGACATCAAAGGTCCCTCGGGGCGTGGCTCCCCTGCTGGGCCCCTGGGCCCGGGAGGCCAGGGTGTGGCGGGGCCTTGTGGGTGTGGGGGATCTGCAGGGCTCAGTGGGCCCGGGGTCTGAGCGCGACCGGCAGCTCTGCGGCCAGAAGACACAGCCCATAACAGGGAGAGCTCTCTTGGCACCGGGTCCGGTGTGGGGAAAACACCTACTGTGCGCCCAGTGTGGGGTGGAGGGACTTGACCGAAGCTGACAGTGCACATTCTTGTTTGTGTGAGGTGTGAGCTGGCCCTGCTGAGTGGCCTCGGCTGAGAGGCTGCCCGGGGACACTGGTGGGGCGGGGGCGGGGCTCAGGGTCCCCGCCTGCTGGGTGGTCTGGGAGACAAGGGCAGTTGCTCCGTTCTTGCATCTGCCACGCAAGGCAGCCCCCGGCGGGGCCTCGGAGCTCAGGCTGGGGGTGTGCGCAGGGTGAGCCCCTCACGCCGGCCGGTGCCCGCAGGCACTGCCCTGTGGCCCTGGGTCTGGGGGTGGACAGACCTGGCTCTGTCTTGGGCCTGCTGGGTGGACACGCCGAGGACCTGGGGGCGGCTCTGCCGGCGTCCCCAGGAGGCCCGGGGCTGCCAGCGGGCACATCCTCGGGGGTGCGTGCCGGGAGGACCCGCGGGTGACGACGCCCTGCATCCTGTGTCGAGCAGCGGCCAACGTGCTGCTCTCAGAGCAGGGCGACGTGAAGCTGGCGGACTTCGGGGTGGCGGGGCAGCTCACGGACACGCAGATCAAGAGGAACACCTTTGTGGGCACCCCCTTCTGGATGGCGCCCGAGGTCATCAAGCAGTCGGCCTACGACTTCAAGGTGCGCGCAGCGGGCGGGGGTGGGGGGACGGGGCGGGGCCCAGGGAGCCTCAGGCGGCGAGCGCCCGTGTGGCTCCGTGCAGGCCGACATCTGGTCCCTGGGGATCACAGCCATCGAGCTGGCCAAGGGCGAGCCTCCGAACTCGGACCTCCACCCCATGCGCGTCCTGTTCCTGATCCCCAAGAACAGCCCGCCCACGCTGGAGGGCCACCACAGCAAGCCCTTCAAGGAGTTCGTGGAGGCCTGCCTCAACAAGGACCCCCGATTCGTAAGCCCCCCTGGGCTGGGGAGGGCGGATCCAGGCTCTCTGGGGGCCCGTGGTGGGTGCTGGGGGGCGCGGGGCCCGCGCCCAGTGACTCACGACCGCCCCCCACAGCGGCCCACGGCCAAAGAGCTGCTGAAGCACAAGTTCATCACGCGCTACACGCGGAAGACCTCCTTCCTGACCGAGCTCATCGACCGCTACAAGCGCTGGAAGTCCGAGGGCCACGGCGAGGAGTCCAGCTCCGAGGACTCGGACATGTAGGCCTGCCGGTGCTGCGGGGCTCCCGCCGAGGCTGCGCCCCGCGAGGGCCCGCGCTCCGGGGCGGGGACCGGGGTGCTGGTGCTGGTGCCTGTGTGGCCGCCGGGCTGCTGCAGTCCGGGCGCAGCCCTAGCCAGCATCTGCGGCCGTGGGGCTGCCTCCGAGAGGAGCGTGGGTGCCGAGTGGCGTGTGCACCTTGACCCCTGCGTCCTGGCCCTCGGGGTGCTCGTGACGCCTCCCCTCCGCCGCAGGGACGGAGACGCTGAGGATGGCGAGCAGGGCCCTGTCTGGACGTTCCCCCCCACCATCCGGCCAAGCCCGCACAGCAAGCTGCACAAGGGGACGGCCCTGCACGGTCCCCAGAAGGTGGGGTCCTGCACGTGCGGGGGCCTGTCCGCTGAGGAGGCGGCTTGGGGGTGGCGCCCGCTCCCAGCCCCTGACCTTGTGCGCCTTTCAAGGAGGCCAGGGACGGGGCAGGGCCTCTGCCCTGCTGACTGGCTGTGGCCTTGCTCCTGCAGCCTGCGGAGCCTGTCAAGAGGCAGCCGCGGTCCCAGTGCCTGTCCACGCTCGTCCGGCCCGTCTTCGGAGAGGTGAGGCCAGGCCGGGGGCCCTGTGGGGCAGGGACCGTAGCACCTGTACACGGGGTTTCCGGATCCCTTGGGTTGACGGTGGTTTGACCCAGGGGCTGGGGCTTGGTAGTGGGGCTGGGGCTTGGTAGCAGGACTGGGGACAGCGGGGACGGCGTCCCTGACACGGCACTCTCAAGTTCCCGGGCCTGCCCGTGTCTCCTGGGGCCCCAGGGTGGCTTTGAGCTGCGCGCCCGCACACACACACACACACGGGTGACCAGAGGCACCCGAGAGGCCTCGTTCTTGGCGTCGGGCCCAGGGCAGGGAGGCTTCAGGGTGACTGACTCCCAGGTCTGTGTCACCTGTTGACGGGCAGGCGGCAGCACCCCAGGGGGACGGTGTCGCCAGGAGCCCCACGCCCTGGCCTCGGGGTGGTAGTCGGTCATGTGACCACTTCCCACCTGAGAGTAGCGCCTGGAGTCCAGGGAGGGTGGGCAGGGTGCGGCAGGGTGGCTGATTCTGTGGGCCGCAGGGGGACGTGTCCTTGGAGGCATGCAGACTCCCCCCGCTGACCCCCCACTTGTGTGGGGTTGAGGGGCATGGCAGGTACACCTGTGCCTAACGCCCCCCCCACCAGGCCAGGGGTTCCCACAGCTGGGGGCAGCCAGTGCGGGGGCCTGGGGTGGGGGGGGCATGCCCTGAAGCCCTGAGGGTCCGAGCTGGCCGTCCCACTGCGCCCTGCCCTCTGGGAGTTAGTTTCTGAGCTGTTCTCCCACGTCCACTGTGCCTGAGTCCTGAGCTGTCGCCCACAGTTGGGACGAAGCCCCGTGGTTAGCTGGGCCCGCCACAGCACAGGGGGCTGGCAAAGACCCCTCTCAACAACCAAGACCCTCGGGGGCTCGGTGGGGCCCCAAACGCAAGTCACAGGGGAGGGCCCAAGGAGCGTGCAGCACGAGCCCCCGGCCAGACGCCCGGCGGTGTGTCCCCAGCTCAAAGAGAAGCACAGGCAGAGCGGCGGGGGCGTGGGTGCCCTGGAGGAGCTGGAGAACGCCTTCAGCCTGGCGGAGGAGTCCTGCCCCGGCATCTCGGACAAGCTGATGGCTCACCTGGTGGAGCGGGTGCAGAGGTGAGGGAGCTGGCGAGGGCCCGGGGCAGCGCTGGGGGTTTCCCTGCTGTCCTCCCTCTAGAGGAAGCACTGGGCCTTTCCAGCCCAAAGGGGCCACACTGGGAGGTGCCCCTGCCCGCGCCCCAGGGCTGCTCTGTGCTGCCGGCCGCAGCCGGCGCCCCCTGGTGGCTTCCCGCGGGGCCTGCACCGGGGCCTGGGGCAGTGACGGGCAGGTCTCTTCCAGGTTTTCCCACAACAGAAACCACCTGACGTCGGCCCGCTAGAGCTGCTGTCGTCGGCGGAGAGGGGCGCGCTCTGCAGGGACCGGCTGACCAGCAGCCTCCGTGGGTCGGGCCCGCCCTGTGCCCGATGCCCCCTGCCCCCCCTCCCCTCCCCGCCCGGCCGCGACTCCCTGGCGGCAGAGACTCACGGAGGAGGACTGTGCGGCGGCACAACCCCTCGCCTCCCCGGGGCGGGCCTCCCCTCCCTGGGCTCGGGGGTGGCGGCTGCCAGGACGCGAGAGCGGAGACGGGCGGGCACACTGGCCTCCTCCCTCCGCCTCCCCCCCCCCGGGGCCCCCGATGGGGCCCCCAGTGGTCGTAGACTTGCCTTGTGGTGTGGGATCAGGTACCGTGGCTCCTCGTAAGTGTGCGTGTCAGCCAGAGCGTGTGCGTGTGTGTGCGAGACCTGCACTCCGTGCGTCCCCGTCCACTCTAAGGGGACGGTGTTAGTTTCCCAGAACATGGAGAGGCTCCTGCTGCTTTCAATAAAGACCCGCCTGGGGACCTGGCTGGAGTCCTCGCAGCGCACGGTGGCCCCAGAGGGGCCCGAGGTGGAACAGAGAGGCCGCAGGCAGGCGCAGGAAAACGCCGTTTATTTCCAGCCGCATGCGCACGAGCGCGGGGAGGCGTGCACGCCGACCCCACTGGTTAAGCAGCAGCAGGAACTAATAAATTAGCGGCCCTCGCCCTCCCAGGGCGCCCGGGCTTTGGTTTCCACTTCTCCAGAGGTATGTGGGGTGGGCACCAAGCGGCTTCTGCGGGACTTCTGTGCCCGCCGCCGGCTGACCAGAACTGGAGCACGGGGCAGCCAGGCCAGCTTGCAGCGGGGGCAGGTGGCTGTGGGGCGGCCCTGCGCCCTGCTCTGGGGGCAGAGGGCGGAGGAGCGGCACCAGCCTGTCTGCTGCCCGGGCCTGCGTGTCCACTTGCTTGTGTGTTCTTCCCGGGACCCCACGGGGCCAGCGACTGCACCAGGTCTTCAGGGGGACGGCATCCCTGCCAGGTGCCCCTGCGAGGCCACCCGGACGGCTGGCCCGTTGCTGGGAAGGTGGGATGAGCGGTTGTGGGGCCTGGGCTGGCCGTGCTGCTCCGTCCTCGTTGGGGCAAGAGGGGCGTCATGCCTCCTTGGGGGCCCCCGCCCGCCCGGCCGAGCTGCTGGCACGCTGGATCACCTCCATCCACCTGCGGGGGGGGGGGGGTGCCCAGTCAGCACACTCAGGACGCTCGCTTGGGAAGCGGGGCACTTTGTTGCCGTCTGACCAGTGGGCTTGCGCTCAAACACTCCCCGAGGGTGACCCCAAACACGGACTGGGTGGGACAAGACGGGGGCCGGCCCCAAGGGGCGGGAGGACCCGGCAGCCCACCGCCATTACCTCCCGAAGGTGTACTTGCTCTCGGCCCGGAAGAAGTAGACGTGGGATCTGAACTGCAGCTTGAAGACGTGCTCCTTGTGGATGCCGTCGGCCTCGCTGGGCACGCTCGCGCTGTAGCCCAGCAGGGGGAGGCTGGCCAGGGGGTGGTCGTCCTGGGGGGCAGGGGGTGGGCAGCACAGCTCCGCAGGTGCCCCAGCCCCTGCCCACCCCACCTGTGGCGGGGGGTCCCACGCACCGCAGGCCGAGGTGCCCGGGGGATGGCAGGGAGACCCCAAAGCAGGACGGGCGGTGCAGGCGCCCCAGGCCCCCACGGGCCCCCTACCTGGTGGGTTTTGTAGAAGAACAAGCAGAAGTTGGTGAAGACCACCCAGAGCTTCTGCCAGCCGTTGCTGTTTTTGAACTTTCTCAGCAGATACCCTGACAGCTGGTTCTGGAAGAGACGGAAGCGTGTCTGTCAGGGTCCCAGGACCCTGGCTCCCCGGAGCCACCCCCTCCTGGCTCCGTCCTCCCGGGTCTCCTGGGAGCAGGCGTGCTGAGGGCACAGGCTGACCCCTCTGCGGTCTGAGGGGCTCGTTGCCCCTACAACCGTCGAGAGTGCTCGGGTGTGGGAGGGGGGTGCTGCGGCAGACCCCAGGCAGCCGAGGCTGGACGGTCTTTTCACGTGGTTCGGGGGGGGGTGGGTAGGTGTGCACTCGGGATGAGCTCGGGCTGAGCTGAGGTGCAGCTTGCCCGGGGCAGGCTACCCTCTGCAGCGTCCCCTCCCCGGGCTGGTGCCAACGCCACTCCCCCCACGGCCACCCTAGGGTGACCCATCTGTGACACCCAGGTGTGTGCCGGCTCACGGGGGCACTCCAGTTCACATGTGCCCTGGGGGTCAGGCCCCACCTGACAGCTGAGCTTGGGGCTCTGTCCTTCCTGCCCCCCAGGCTCAACCCACAGCACGTAGGAGGTGACCCGAAGAGCTGGCGGCCAGAGCGCACAACCCCGCTAGCACTGGGGTGCGCACGGCCCCAGGGTGACCCTCGCCCTGCCGCCCTGGCCCAGCCCTGCCACCGGGGCCCCCAGGGCACCCAGCAGCGGGCGTGGGCCGAGGGTGCTCGCGCGGCCCCGCTTCGTACCTCGACCGCGGCACTGTGGTCGGCGCGGGAGACGCTGGTGTTGCGGTGCCAGCACACGTGCACGGTGGTGTTGGCCCGGGGCCGGCCCTGGCCCTCCCGGGGGCCGTGGGCGCCGTGGGCGTCTTCCTCCGACTCCTGCTCCAGACAGGCCTCGTCGGGGGGTCCTGGGGGAGACGTCCACCCTCTGCTCAGGGGCGGGCGGGCCGGCCCTGGAGGCGGGGCCCTGGGAGCTGGGAGCCGCCCCTTCACACCCAGGCCAAGAGCAGGCAGAGCCCCAAACCGCAGGGCGGCTGGGGGACAAGCCCACCCTTCCCCTGGGCGCGGTCTGGGCAGCCCCTGGTGAGCAAGTGCAGGTGGTGACCCGAGAAACCAGCTCACGGGGCCCCCGGGGGCCTCGTCCGGAGCTCACCGCGGGGAGCAGCACACATGGCACTGCCCGGCAGAGCCGGGGCCGCCTCCCCGCTGCCCTTGGCCGCATCGATGGCGCCGTTCAGGTCGTGCATCCACTTCTCCTTCTCCAGCCGGGTGCTGCGGGGGGACGGCAGGGGCTCAGAGCCGGCCCGCACAGCCTCTCGGGGGGGGGATGGGGTTGGGGTGCCTGTCCTGTGGGTCCAGGCGACCGTCGAGTGCTGCTGGGGGCTCGCCTGCACCCCCCAGCAGCACCTTCGGGTGGACTGGGGTGCTCTGCTGGGTAGCATGTTCCTGAAACAAGGTTTCTCAAGTCTCAGGTACGATACGGGTTGGTTGCTGGATCGCCACTAAGCTGCCAGGGTCTCCTGACCCGGATGCCCGCCTGAGAGAAGGGCTCCTGGGGGGGGGGGGGGGCTGATGGCTGAGGCCGGGCTGCCCTGTGGCCCTCGAGCCCAGGCCGAGCTGAGGCCGCCTCCCCTTGAGCGGACGACGTGGGAACTCGGTGCTCCGGAGCCTGCCTGCTTCCCACTGCACAGCCGGGGGCCCGGACGCAGGGGAAGTGTCGGGGCTCGCCCCCTGGCCGCTGGCACAACTTGGCTTCAGCGTGCCAGAGCGCCCGTGCCCCTGGCGGCCAGCCATCTCTGCAGCCCCGCTCCCGTCCCGCCCTGAGCCTGAGGCGCAGGGAGCAGCTGGGCAGGGCCGCAGCCGGTCTGGGGACAGACCCCCCGGCGGAGCTTCCCCCTAGCGCCCCACCGCAGGGGCAGCGGTGCCCACGGGGCACGTGCCGCCCCTGTGGCTGTGGAAGGGTGCCCCCAGACTGGGAAGCCCTGCTCCGAGGCCCCGGGCCCCCCGGGGTGCAGACCGGGAGGCTCTCACCTGGCAGCCACCACGACTGTTTTCTGAGCAGCGTAAATCGTGAAGCAGTGCGGCACCGACCACTCACTCTCGCTCTCTTCTACCTGTGGGCGGGGGAGAGGCAGCGGTCTGGGCCGGGAGCAGGGCCGGCTGGCACCAGGCCTGCACTACAACACAGACGACGTGGAGACTGTGCCGTCCAGGCCTACGCTGGTTCTACGGGGGGCTACGGGAGGCACGAGGGGTCCCCACGCCGTGGGGGGCACCGGCCACCCGGGCGGGTGAGCTGTGGGCCCCAGCCCCCAACTACTCACCGGTGGGTCCAGCACTATTAGCTGAAAACCAAGCACAGGAAGAAAGGTTGAGCGTTCTCGTTATTAACAAGGGAGTTGGACAATTCATTTCATAAACTTGTCATCAAAACCGCCACAAAGTCAAAAGAAAAACAGGGATCGTTTCTCTAAATGCCGAAGACAACGGCTAGAATCTGGAGTGTGACTTCCGGTGACACCTCTTAGAGTCGTCGGAAGGAAACTCTGATGGTGATACCGTGGTCCTTCTCAAGCCCGGAGCCGTCGGCCTAACCCAGGACCAGCCAGCGACCACCCAGCTCCCCGGACACACAGGTCCCCTGCGCCACGGAAGGGATGCCGGCCACAGCCCAGTGCTGGGCATGAATGGCCTCGAATTAACACGAGCAACGGCCAGCAGAAGGCTTCCCAGGTGTCAGTCTCCCCCTCAGTAAACACGTAATTTCCCATTTCAGTGGCGCGTCACAGTTCCGCCAGCAGACTGTGTGTCTGACGAAGGCCCCGTCCTGTTACGATGGAGCTGGAAAATGTTTTTTTAAGATTTTATTTTTAGAGAGGGGAAGAGAAGGAGAGAAACACCAGTGTACGGTTGCCTCCCGCGTGTCCCCTACTGGGGACCTGGCCCACAACCCAGGCCTGTGCCCTGACTGGGAATCGAACCGGCGACCCGTTGGCTCACAGGCCGGTGCTCAGTCCACTGAGACACACTGAAAAACGTGTGAAAAATTCTTACTGCCCAGTGACCACGTGGTCAGAGTGTCACAGTGCAACACATCACTCACGACTCTGTGGTGACCTGGGTGTGAACACACCTGCCAGTCATAGAAAAGTGCAGTAGTGCAATTATAACTTAATAATAGGTGGTTACTGGTCTCTGGGTTTACTATACTTTTTTTATACTATCATTATTTTAGGGTGTACTCTTTGCATGACTTAAAGCCGTTTACCGTGAAACAGTAGCTGTGTTTCACGCCAGCAGCAGCCTCCCACGTCTCGGGTGGTTTTGTGGGTTCAGTGGGGGCTGAGTGCACAGGGCTCGTGGGGTCCGCGGCCGTGCGCAGGGGTGGATGTCCTCCCCGGCCCCCGCGTGCACCCGGCACTCACGCACGGCCACCCCAGCAGCTGGTAGTCCTGCACGCCCGGCCCACGGTCGGGAGCCCCAGCAGCACTTAGAAGGCAGGCCTCGCGAGGCAGGTCCACCACTTCCTAATCTTTTTTTCCATTTGTATCTTTGATACCACGCCTGCACGGTACCTTTTCCGTGTTCAGATGCACAAACAGCCTTGCGCTGGCACTGCCTACAGGGCCGGTGGAGACCGCACGTCGGATCGGCGGAGGCCTGGGAACTGTGCGGGGGCTGCCCCATGTGGGTCCGGGCGGGTGCGCCTGGTGTTCCCACGACAGAGGCACAGGAGGAGACGTTTCTCCAACACACACCCCTGTCGTTACGTGGCACGTGAATGCAATATAATTTCGGTAGAAATCTCAATGTGTTTTTTTGAAGGGATTTGTCCAAATGACTCCAAAGTTGACTGGAAGAATTAAATACTTGAGAAGAAAAAGCAGCTTTTTAAAAAGGAGGGCAAATGAGGGGCTGTCCCACACGACACTACAGTCCAGGGGAGAGAGGACCGGTGCCGGGGCAGCGACGCACACCAGGGGCCTGGAGCGAGCCCAAGCACGAACCCCGGGGCTGTGGACGCGGCAGAGGCCGCCTTCGAGGCCACCGAGGAAACGGAGCGTCCGGCGAGCACCAGGAAAACCTGTCAGGACAGGCACTGAGCTCAGGCGGGGAGGGGGGAGAGGCCCGTCTCACGTGTTGCCTCGGCGGCCCCAAGCCCGGTCCGATGAGACTGCCGGTGTCCCGGCATCCCGGCGTGCGAGCCTCACCAGCAGGGAGAGCGCCGGGAGAGGGGAGCCTGTGAGACTCGGAGCTGGGAAGGGGCTTTTGTCGCAATTTCGTGAACGAGCACGAAGAGCCTTGACTGACAGGAGGAGAGCCTCTGCAGCTGCACATGGTCCCCAGGGTTCAGAAGGGGAGCAGGAGGGGCCTGGAAGCTGACCAACGTATCTGACCCCTGAACCTCAGCAGTCAGCACTCGCATCAGCCGAGTGCCCACCTGGCGCCGCGGCTCAAGTGTGTAAAACTCACTCACCAGCACACTCACTAACAACTTTGTTTCCTCCACACCCGGGGCATTCAGACTTGCAGCTTCGTGCTCGTGCGTTTCATAAATGAACTCGCTCCCGTTTCCACCGTGTGTGTCTCTCACTCGAGTTCAATGCACGGGAGTGAGACGAGGACTGAGGAACAAGCTCTGTCCGGGGAGCAGGGCCCCCGACTTGGGTCTCTCCCCATAACAGACTGACTGCCGGTGGCAAACACTGTGTTCTGATCTGTAACATTCAACGGAACATTTTGGGTGGATCAACTGAATGAGAAAAACGAAACCGTAAGTGTACTGGAGAGTAAGGTGACAAGGTAATCCCGGCACGGAAAGGACTTCCGGAACCCGCACCAAGGACAGAAGCCCTAAAGGAACACGATGGACAGATGCGACCACGTGAAAATGTCTCAATTCCCTCCGTCGACGAGAATGTGCCGGGTGCTGTTCCGGGAACAAGGCAAGCACGGTGCCCGTCTGGGTGGGTTTCAAGCCCACAAGGTAAAACCAAACCACGGGCAAAGGAAGAAGCAGTCACTGACGGAGGGTTGGCTGGCACCTTCGTAAATGATTCGCGAACGTGTATGGAAAGCTGGCAGACCGAGGAGACCTAGGCCACGGACCAGGAGAGCCTCCCAGAGGCAGCGCCGGGAGACCAGCACCCAGCCGGCTTGGCTGCGCCCCAGGGTGCCCTGTTCAGCACCCTGGGGAGGACAGGGTGAGGCCCCGGCACTCCCCGGGCCGGGCAGCAGGCGCAGCCTCCGACGTGCTGACTGGGACGGCCACGGAGCAGTGCCGTTCACACCGCACAACACCCACACGCCGCCTTTTGGAGTTTGTCTTGAGGACGTGGTGGGGGGGTGTGGAGAGGCACGCGGCGGTGCTATTGCTGGTTCAGAAACGCTGGGGGGTGCCAGGGGGTGCCGTGCAGGGGCCGGTCGAGTAAACAGGAGGCCATCACCTCCACGCGGTGAGGCGGTGGAGGGACGGGGGGGGGGGGGCGCGAGAGCACGTCTCGATGGCTCGCCAGGCAAAGCCCATGTGGGGCACAGGACAGCTTGTAAGGGTGACCAACTGTGGCGGCAAAGAGTGTCGGTCCCCGCGGGGAGCCAGGAGGGCACGCTGCAAATGCCGAGAGTGGGCGTTGCTGGGCGGGAAAGTTGTGGCTTTTCATTTTGCATTTTCAGTGATTTTTTCTGTAACGGACGTGTGATTTGTGAAAGCAGACTTGGAAACGGGGCACCTGCTTCCCGCGGCAGCAGGTGAGCTCCCCGAGACCTACCCTCCTGCTGGGAGAAGCCCGGAGGGACTCCGGGGCCGGGAGGGCGAGACCGCCTCAGGAGGACAGTGGCCGCACCCGGCGGGGCAGAGCACAGTCGGACCCCACCCACGGACGCCTGGACAGGAGGCCTGGGGGGGCCACAGGGAGAGGCACCTGCTGCGAGCAGCCGGACACGCTGGACCGACAGCCCCCCGTCCCCATGGTTCCCGAACCACAGAGGGTCCCCGGCGGGGGGGCAGACCCCCACGGGGCGGGTGGGGCAGGAGGAGAGCACGCAGGTGCCTACGTGAGGGTCTCTCCACGCCGCACACGGTGTCCTCGCCAGGCCACAGAACGCCCTGGCCGCAAAGGAGGCAGCCGGCAGACTAGATCACCTTCAAGTGGAGAACTCCTGCCGTCGGAGACGGGACGGCGTCGCGGTGCAGCTGTGGCAATGGGGACAGGTGCTCGGGTCACAGTGTGGGGGACGGGGCGCCCCAGAGCAGCAGGGCCGCGAGCAGCCCAGGCCAGCGCAGCCCCGTGGAGACGGAGGCGGGGGGCAAGCCGGAGGTCACACAAGAGAGAGACTCCCCGGCGGCCTCGCACGGCACGCGGAGGGGAGCGGCTGCCTGTGCTCAGGCCGTGCGCACGCATGTGCGCCAACTGGCAGTGCCGTGAGGGCTGGGGTGGCCAGTGTAGGAGAAGAGAGGTGCAGACGCAGTTCAGGGGAGCTCAAGCGCCACAGCTGCAAGGACGGGGGTTCGGTTTTCTCTGTCGACACCTGCGTCAGCCCCGCCCTCCTCGGCAGCAGCAGAGCGGCCCTAGCGCCTGCCCCGCCTTCCTTCGCACCTCCCACCAAAGGCTCCCCGGGGCGGCAGGTGGGCCAGGTGAGTTGGGGGCCTGTCCTACGGGTGCTGGTGGTGACCCCAGGGCTGAGTCTGGAGGGGCCGCGGGGGAGCTGTTTGAGCACCAAGAACAATGAGCACAACTGGTGAGAACACACCGAATACCCGGCAGGTGCCTCCCAGGCGGCCGGGCCGCCGACCCCCAGCGCCCTGCCGGCGCCCCCGCACTCACCAGCATGCCGCGCAGGGGCAGGAGGCCCCGGGTCCGGAAGTGGCTGGTCCCCGAGGCGCCTCGGCTGGTGTACAGCAGCATATCTGAGAACTGAGCCCGGCAGCTTTAGAGAAACGCACTCAACACACGCGGCAGGTTCCAACGTCCTAACTGCCAGACCAGCTTCACCTCCACCGGCCCTATGGGCTCATCGGATCTACCCGGCTTGCTAGAGATTTTTGGCAAAAGAGGGATTTTTTACTTCACTCATGAAAATTGTTCACGAGCGAACAGCTGTTTTTGAGCAGACGTGACTGGTAACCACACAAAGCAGCGGAAGCCTGGGGCCAGGCACCCCCGTCCAGGAGACAGAGGTCCGCTCTGTAGCTGGGTGTGGGGGTGCGGGCAGACGACAGGAGGGCCGGCGGCAGCAGGGCTCCCCGAGGGGCCCCGGCCCCCACCGGCCGGGCCCAGAGCTCGGCCCCGAGAGCTGGCAGCTCGGCGGGGCGGGCAGCCTGTGGCCGCGGGCAGGTGGGGTTGTCTCTCTGCTGGGCTTGCTCCTCCCACAGCCCAGGATGAGGAAGGCAGCTGACCTGGACTGTGTTGTTTTTGTTTTTATTTTTTCATTTTTAAAAAAGATTTTATTTATTTTTAGACAGAGGGGAAGGGAGAGAGAGAAACATCAATGTGTGCTTGCCTCTCCCATGCCCTCTACTGGGGACCTGGCCCACAACTCAGGCCCGTGCCCTGACTGGGAATTGAACTGACGACCCTGTGGTTCTCAGGATGGCACTCGATCCACTGAGCCACGCCAGCCGGAGCCCGGACTGCGTCCCGTGACCCTCGCTTGGCTCCTGCCCGACTCTGAGGCCACCCACCGGGGCCCGAGGGCTAGAGGTGCGGCCCCACCTACCAGAAAGAACATTCGCTGCTGCAGGCCCTTCCTGGTGAGCTTGTGAAGGCAGCCCTCGCGGATGAACTCCTGGAAGACAGCAGCGAGGCCCCTCGGTGCCGGCCCGGGGCGGCCTCCGCAGACGGCAGGCGGCGGGGCGGCCGGCCCACGTCGCCACGCAGCTTCTCATCCCCTGGGGAGCCCCTCCCGGGGCCTGCCCCACTCTCCCCGACACCCAGGGGCCCTCCAGGCCGCTCTACTGCCTCCCTCCTTCCCGCTCCTCTCCGCCACCCAGGTCCCGTCTGGGGGTCGGTTAACTCAGGCCTCAAACTCCGCTGAGCGCCCGGGGCCTTGTCTCCCTGAGGCTGCTATGCTGCAGGGGGCGTGTAAAGCAAAGGGTGCTGCTCTGACTGGGGAGAAGCTTCTGGAAGGTTCAGCGATGGACATGACATGAGTTCAACTGAGAAAACCCGGGGGGAGCGGAAGGGGCACACGGGGCTCCCACCGAGTGCTGGCAGGAGACCGTGTTCGAGGTGCACCACACAGGACAACGGCTTCCCAGCAGAGGCAGGGAGGTCCCCTGGGTCGCCACAGAAGGAGGAGGACGGGGCTCTGCCGCTCCCTCCAGAGCCTGACCGTGCCTCCAGGACCCCAGGGCATCTTTGAACTTACCGCCCACGTGGGCGCACCCAGCCCGGCCCTGCACAGAGGGCACCTTGGCCCCACGCGTCCACCTCGGGGGGCACAGGCGTCAAGCAGGTCCCCAGCCCCCACACCGATGGCGGGCACTGTGCCCAGGCAGTGCCGCGGACTTCTGGTGGGGGCTGTGCCTGGAGACCTTTCCCCTTCGCTGCTGCTTTCAGACGAGAGGGACCTTCGTGCCCTGAGCGCCCAGGCGAGGACCCAGCCTCAGTGGGTCTCAGAGGAACTGAGTGAAGCGCACCGAGGACGAGGAGGTGTCCTCGTCTGGCTCTCCCTCCAAAACTGCCCCCAGCCCCGCGCTAGGGGTCGCTGGCCCGCGTTGCTCCCACCAGGGACAGTCCCCTCCTGCGGCCGCCAGTCCAGTTAGTCGGCAGGTGTCCTGCCCTCGCAGAGCACGCTTCAGCCCCAGAGACCCGGGCACCCAGCAGCAGCCCGTGTCCAGCGCCCCCGCCCCAGGGCCGTGCACGCCAGACCCACGGGCATCTCCCCACTGCGCGCTCACCCCCCAGCCCCCCGTGGGACCTGCCTTGCCGTCTGCCCCCAGATACGTGAGCTGCTTCTGACCTTTGTACCTGCTTACGCACTTTCTACCTGGCTACCAACCCTTGCTCTGCTGAAACACTGGTGTGGGTTCTGTCTCTGACTGACACACACAGTTAACTCAGGAGACCGGGAACCCTGGGCCGTAACGTCAGGACCGGGGAGATCTGACTAACAGCAGCCATCAGGGCGGCAGCACAGCACCTACTGTGTGCAAGGCCCTGGCTGAGCAGCAGACATCAGTCCCTGTCAACCCCCGGGACTCCAAGAGGCGGGGCCCAGGCCACGAGCCCGTGGACAGCCGGAGTCCAGCCTCGGCTCCCAAGTCCACCCCCGGCTCTGAGGAGCTCCTCTTGTTTATTGGTCCCTTTAATGGCAGTTCCCGGGGGCCATCATCTCCCAGACACGGGGGGGGGCGGGCACCAGGAGACACAACAATGGTGTGTGACAAGAGCCCTGCAGACCCACGGGAGCTCGCAGCCGGCAGCACCACCCTCAGAGCCCCGCTGCGGAGGAGGGACAGCAAACAGGGCCGGGGCTGTCCTGGCCCCGGAGGCCCCAACTCCGGGAGGGCCTGCCCTCCCGGATATTTCAGTCCCAGTTGGTTTCTTCGAGCTCCTGGCCCCATGTCCTCAGCACCTTCTTCTCACAAGGCTAATGCGGAACGTACTTTGGGCAGCCACACTCCGCTACACGCAGCTTTGGGTGGAGACGGGCACCATCCCCGTGAGACCAACAGACACTTCTGTCGTGCCGACAGTGCTGAGTTCCAAGCAAAGGCACCCGTGCCAGGAAGGAGGCCGCCCGGGAGACACGGGACAGGGGGTGAGCTCTGGAGAGTTCAGGGATAAACCCAAACGGTGCTGGGGCAACGGGACAGCCACAGGGAAGAGTGAAGCTGGGCCCCTACCTCACACCACACACCACACACGAAGATGAACTTGAAGTGGGTCAGATGGGCACAGAAAACTGTTAGGAGAAAACACGGGTCAACTTTCTACCTTGGATTAGGCAATGGTTTCTTAGCTCCAACGCCTGAAGCACAACCAGCAACAACAACAAAAATAAATCGGGTTTCATCGAAGTTAAAGACTTTCATGTTGTAAATCCCATCAAGAAAGTGAAAAGACAGCCCACAAAACAGGAGAACATATTCGCAAACCACATTCTGGTGAGGGTCTGGTATCCACAGTAGGCCAAGAATCTCCCAACTCAAAGGAAGAAGACAAACAACCCAGTGACAGCGTAAGTCAGGGGTCTGAGCAGGCGTCTCTCCAAAGGAGGCCTACACACGGCCAGTAACACGCGGAAGATGCCTGACGCCAGCCCTCTGGGAAACGCAACCACAACTACAACGAGACGCCTGCCACGCGTACCCTCCAATAGCTAGAACTGAAGAGACAGAAAATGTGGAGAAACTGGGACCCTCGTAACTCCTGCTGGGAATGAAAAATGGTGCAGCCACGGTGGAAAACTAGGGCACTCCCTCAAAATGTTAAACACAGGCCTACCCCAGATCCCGGGAAGCCATCCCGCGCCCAGGAGAACTGAACACACTTGTCCACAGAGGACGTGTACACAGTGTTCGCAGCAGCATTAGTCACAGCAGCCAGCAAGGGACAGCCATCGCTGTCCACCGGCAGATGAAAGGCAAGCAGAATGTGGGGTGTCCAGAGAACGGGGCGCTATGCAGCCACAAAACGAACAAGGCGCTGACGTGCTGCAGTGTGGGCGAACCCTGAAAACACGGACCGGAGTGAAACCTGGACAAGGGCCACATCCTGTAAGATTCTGACGGTGAAAAGTGTCTACGTAGGGAAATCCAGACAGACAGAAAGTGGATTAGCAGCTGCCAGGGGCCAGGGACGGGGCTGGGGCTGGGGCTGGGGAGTGGCTGCTGACAGGTCTGGGGTGCTTTCTGGTGGGATGAAGTGACCTGGAACTGGACGGTGGGGATGGCCGCACAGCCCTGTAAGCGCACTAAAACCACTGTGTCGTGCACTTTGAAAGGGAGAGTTCTGTGGGACGGGAATCACATCTCAACCAAACCCATGACGTCACCGGCTCCGGAAGCCCCAGCGCTCACCCTGCCCGGGGCGACGAGGCTGTCTATGCCGACCACGTCCCGCTGCAGCTCCGCCAGCTTCTGCAGGTTCTCCAGCCGGGCGAGGCTGTGCTGGAGCGCGCCAGTCACCTCTGTGATGACCTCGAGGGCGTCTGCGAGGAGAGACCCACAGCACAGGTGTCTGGGCAGGCGCGCCGGAGGTGGCGTAGACCCCCCCACACTTTGTGACAGGAACTGGCATTTTACAAGTTGGTTTTAATCCAAAGAACATTCTACTTAAACTGCACCCATGGTTTCTGACTGCCAGGCACAGCAAGCGCAGGTTCTTGCGAATGAACCAAAACTTGGATTTGTTTGGCCCAAACTGCTGACTATCCAGCACGCGAGTGTGGGAAAGAAGGAACAGTCTAGATAGACTACTGTTATGAATAAAGCAGTATTTCCTTCACTATAGTTTAAATTTTAAATAATTTGCAACATTAACACATTTGTGATTCTCCTTGAATGGAGGAGATGCTAATCTTACAGGTCAAGCAGAATTATGGAAATTTAGAATCAGGAAGGAAAACATACTCAGACGAAACACCAAACCCGTCATTGAGAGTGGTCTGCAAAGCTCTGACCAGGCCACACTGGCCACAGCTGCTCGGCCAGACCTGGTCCCGCCCCCAGGTGCAATGACCACGCCTTCCTCATCTCCTTGTCACAACACTCATGGGGACCCTGCCACCAACTGCCTGGCCACAGCCCCTCGAGGTCCCAAGGGCCACAGGAGATGTCCAGCCCCACCCAACTCCGTGCCTTCTCGGCTCCGGCTCCGTGTGTCTGGCAAAGGGAGTGCGGTAATTGAGGGCTCCCGTCCTCGTCGGCAGAGGGGAACACGCCTGCCCCACAGCTGTAGGAGGATGAAGCCGGGTGAGGAAGCACACGGGGAACTGAGACGTTGTGAGAGCCTCCGTGATGCCACCCACCACAGGGGTGGACACCTGGAGCTGGCTCTGTGCAGACTCCTGACCTCCAGCCCCTCGCTGGCCTCACCACCTCTCAGAGTCCGAGAGACACGCCGTAGGCAGAGACTCCCCGCTCTGCTTGTTCGCGGCAGGCTGCTTGGCCCCATGGGCCTGCCCTGGACGGGCCCCAGTGCCACCTCGCCCTTGGGTGCCGTGTGTGTGGAGTGCAGGGCTGGAAGGTCCGGCTGCCACGTAGGCTCCACGTGGCCCTTGGCTGGCCCTGGAAGCTGCCAGACCTGACTCAAGGCTGCCGCACGCAGTGCCATCCACGCCTGGGTCTCCACGGGGCAGTGGGATGTTGGCAAACCACCCACAAACGCTTAGCACCTGGCCGGCCCAGGCACGGCCCTCAAGAAACCCTTACTGATGAAGGATAAAATTACGATGCGTGGCCAGCTTCTCTAAGCCCCAACCTAAAGGTTCAAGCTCATGCTCTTGGGAAGACCAAAAGGGCTGGTAACATCTGCACCCAATGGGCCTCTTCCTTGGCCCTGTGGGTGGGTGGGTCATGGTGGGAAGGGGTTCCAACTGCTGTGGTCAGCTGAGCCCTCCAGAGACACTGAAGCAAACGTCTCAGCTGCCAGTTATCAGCACCAAGCTGGGTCAGCAATTTACAAAGCACTTTCAGAAACGCAGCCTCATTTAGCTTTTGCATCAGCCCATGAAATGTGTTTTACTGATGAGGAGCCTGAGCAGTATGTGTGCCCAGCCCTCTCCCTGGCCTGGCCCCCCTCCCATGACCTGGAGAGGGGGCCCCTAGTTCAGGAGAAGGCTGACACAGGGCAGCATTTTAAAGGTGCTGCACTTTTATTTCTGTGAAAAGGCTTGGAAAAGTTTTTTGACAACTGTGTCTTTTCCTTTTTAGCAAACATGGAACACTTGCTTTTAGAATGAACAAGAGAGTTGTCAACATTGTATGATCCATCTTGTTTCTCACACATCAGAAAGCATCCTGTTTATGCCCATTCGTGACTATGGGAGACCAGCTAGAGGAAGTGCAAGTCTCTCATCTTCTAGTGTTTTAAAAAAACAATATGGAACCCTTCAAGAATTCGCATGTCATCCTCGTGCAGGGGCCGTGATACTCTTCTCTGTATCGTCCCAATTTTAGGGCATGTGCTGCCGAGGTGAGCACTCATCTTTCACTTTTAATCATGATGGTGAATTCACCTGTAAAAACTTTCCAGTAGATGGATTTCCCATGCTGCATTTATCCCACAACTAGAAGTCATCTTGTAGGTTAAAAAGGTCAGTGTCTGTTTTGTTCCTTCAACACAAAAAACGACAGACTCCATTTATGTCAGAAGCTTCTAACTGGCCACCCTGTTTGAGGTTTAGAGCCCAGGCTCCCAGGACAGAAATGCCTACGGGTAGTGGGTCAGTCCAACCACCAGTGCACTTGTTGGGGGCTCTGCCGTGGTCACAGTGTCCATTCCCTGTGACCTCTCTGGGACAGTCAGAACCCTTCATCACACTCCTCAGATCTGGAGCAGAGAAGGGCCTTGCCCAGGGGTGGGGTGCTGAAGGACAGACCCTGCTCAGACCCAGGGCCTGCCTGTCTCCATTAGCCAGAGGCGGGAAGGCGGCCCTGGCCAGCTCTGACCACTGCACACTTGGCCCTTCCACAGGGGACCTTGCCTTCAGGTCTGCCGAAGCCGCTCCCACCTCACAGCCCCGCGGGCCCCACTCACCACGGCAGTCGGCGTAGTCGCGGTGCCCGGGCGCGTAGTACCCACACAGCCGTCCCAGCAGCAGGCGGTAGTGCACCAGCCGCTGGATGGGCTTCAGCAAGAACATGTTGAGAGGCAAGTAGCAGACTTTCTGGAGCTCGAACTCTTTGTACACTGTCTCTAGCTTCTTACAGCGTTTGGTCGTCTTTTCCAGCTCTGTCAGGACCTCATCGTGCCTTTGGAAGTAGCCAGTAAACTGCTGTTGAGGCACAAAAGGGGGCCTTTAGGTTAGGGCACCTGGGAGCGGGTGTCCAGTTGGCGAGCAGCCTGTCTGGTGTGCCCAGTGCGGACGTCACACCCAAGCTGGAAATAACAGGGGACTTTCCAGTCTCTGCGGAGTTCATCCTGCCCCACCTGAGACTCCACACAGGGCTAGTCCACAGCAGTCACCACCACACTCACTGCTGAGTGGACAAAGGGCTTTCCCTCCACTTGATTTTTAAAAATTCTTTAATTTTAGAGAGAGTTAGGGAAGGAGACAGAGAGGGAGAGGTTGACGAGAAAGAGGAACATCAATAGGTTGCCTCTCGCATACCCCCAACCAGGGACTGAACCTGCAACCCAGGCCTGTGCCCCAACTGAGAATCAAACTGGTGGCCTTTCTGTTTATAGGGCAATGCCCAACCCACTGAGCCACGGCGGCCAGGGCTTCCCCTCCGACTTTATATGGAGACCTGAGGCTGAGAGGGCTGCACGCGCCTCCTGTGGCTCAGCAAGTGAGCTCGGGGCAGGGAGCACACACACCCTGAGCCAGCTCTGCCTCAGACCTCGGAGACACTGCTCTACACACACTCCAGAGTGCAGCCAAGCGTGTGTCGACCCAGTTGTCGGAGAGAGGGGTTAATTACTCCTGACATTTTCGCAGCACAAATCCAAGTGTGTACAGGTAGGGACTTGGAGTGTTTCACGGTCATATTAAACTCAACTTGTTCCTCCTGTCTAGAAGGTTTCTAATATTAAATCAGTGTGTTTTAATGAACATTACAGATGACCCTTGTGGTACTTGACAAAACAGATTTATGTATATTTTGATTTTAAATTTCTGTAAGTGCTTTTGGGATAGGTAGAGCTTAGTAATGAGCCACCTAACTCAGAAAATCAAACATGTGTCAGGGTAAAAAATGGGGCTCTGAGCAGAAGGGAGCTCGTCAAGCAGGGTGATCTGAAGAGAAGTGAGCAACCCTGCAGATCCCTCAGGTTTCTGGGCACGGACTGGGGCCTGGGAGGATGTCAGGATCTGGCAGGGTTGGGCCAAAGGTGGGATGGGCCTGGGGCGGAGATGGCAGCCGGCCTGACTGGTGAGGACAACAGCGAAGGCGTGGGAACGTTGAGTGATGCAAGCGGGTGGGAGACGGAGACAGGAAGGCCCATCCCAGGTCTGTTTAGGAAGAGGAACACCCTTGGGCAGTGACAGCATCACCCGCTGGTTCCGGCACCTGTGATAACCTGTCCTGACGAGAAGACATCTCGCTTCCCCCACAGTGCTGATCTTGGGCTACCTAGAGTCATTCCTTTTGCACTTTCCTTGGTACATTCTTTTCACAAAACTAAGGCCTCTGAGGAAAATCCCTGACAACAGCCTTGACAGGCTCTGGGTGGCTGCTTCGGGCTGGTGAGCTCAGCAACAGTAGCAGCCACTGCACAGGGGCCAGCCGGGTGCTCGGGCCCCTGTGTGAATCACAGCACGGGCTTCGGGAGAGCCAACCTCAGCACATGCTTCCCCTCTGATGTGGTGCTGAGGGTCGCAGCTTCCCGAGGAGAAACATGCTCCAAGGGGAACACCATCAGGAGGGGAATGTTGTTCTGAGGAGAATGCTACTGTTTTGAGGCAAAGGCCTTCCTGAGGGGTTGCTGCTCAGAGGAAACAGCCTTCTGAGGGTGATGCTATCCTGATAGAAATGCTGTCCTAAGGAGAATGCTGTCTTGAAGGCAATGCTGTCCTGAGGAAAAGAATGCTCTAAGGGGAGTGCTGCCCTGAGGGGAGCATTGCTTTGAGGGGTTGCAGTGCTCACAGGATGCTACCCTGAGGGAAGGTTGCTCTGAGAGAGCACTATTCTGAGAGAAAGGAGTTTCCGAGGAGGACCCTGCACTGCGGTGAATACTGCTCTGAGGGAGAGGCTGTCCTGAGTGGACCGATGTCCTGAAGGAACACTATTCTGAGGGGAGCACGACTCTGGTGGGAATGATATCCCGAGGAAAATGCTGCTCTGAGTATAACGCCACCAGTCTGGGGGGACACTCTTCAGAGGGAACAGCACACTGAGAGGACTCTGTCTCTAAAGTGTAAAAACTAGATGGAAGCACTGTCCTAAGGGGATGTCTACTCTGAGGGGAACACCATCCTGTAAGGCATGTCGCTCTGAGGGGAAAGGCTCCTGATAGAAACGGCTTCCTGAGGCTGAGGCTGCCCGGAAGGGAATGCTGTCCTGGTGGGTATCCAACCTCAGAGAACACTTATGGGGAACCTTGCTCCGAGGGAGATATTGTCCTTACAGAAATGCAGTCTTGAGGGGGAACGCTGCTCTGAGGAGAATGGAAGTCTGAGTGGAACTGCAGGCCCCGAGGGGTCAATGCTCTGAGGAGAAAGCTGTGCTGAGAGGTACACCATCCTGAGAGGAATGCCCTTCTGAGATTGCAGCCTTGAGGGGAAACGCTGCTCCTAAAACACTGTTCTAACGGGGACACTGTCTAGAGCAAATGCAGCTAGGGGAGGAGCACTGTCCCGAGAGGAACACTGTACTGAGGTGAATGATACTGAATGTTCTCAGGGGAAGGCAGCTCTGAAGGGAACCCTGTCCTGACTAATGCTGCGGAGGGGAAAGCTCTCTGGGTGGGAATGACGATGCTCTGAGGGGATCGGTGGTCTCCGAGGAGTGCTGCTGTGGGGAGAACACTGTTCCCAGGGAAACTCTGTCCTGAGGCAAATTCCATTCTGAATTCCGTGCCCTTCTCAGGGAAATGCTGACAGAAAGGGAACAATACCGTGAGCGGGATGTTGTCCTAAGAAAAACATGGACCTCAAGGGAAAGCTGCTGTGAGGTCAGCAAAACCCTGACGTGAACCCGACTGAGGGGAACACAGCTCTGAGGGGCGCTGCTGCTGTCCTGAGAGGAAGGCTGCCCTGAGGGAAATACTGTCCTGAAGGAAATGCTGTTGTGAGGGGAATACCGTCTTGAGAGGGACACAGCCCTGAAGAGAATGCTGTCCTCAGGTGAATGCTGCCTTGAGGGGAATGGCTGTCCTGAGGGGGACGCTGCCCTGAGGCAAATCGCTGTCTGGTTGGGAACACTGCCCTCAGGGGATGCTGTTTAAGTGGAATGCTGTCCTGAAAGGAAGGCTGCCCTGAGGGGAACTGTAACAGGGTACAGCCAAGAGTGGGGGTGGGGGGGGGGCAAATAGGGATTTGGAATAGGGTCCAGAATTCAAGGTGTCCAGAAAATATTAGAAAAATACATATCTTCACCCCACCCCCAACAAGTCTGAGCTGGGGATGGGACACGTGGAGCAGGGCCACTGAGAGCTGTTTTGCACAGGCAACAGCTTTGCAGCTGACCGCTGGCATGGTCGTTTAACACATCTACAGCCTTTAACTGGTTTCATGGATATGTTAAACAGCTGTGGCCACGCTTTGAGCCAGAGGCATGGGAGTGACTCCCACCCAGGTTGTGTAACTGGGAGGCAACTCCCCCTGGCTACAGCGCCTGCGTGAGAGCTTGGAGCTGATTGGCCCCACGCCACGGGCCACAGCTGTGCGCACTCACTGCGGCAGCCCAGGAAAGCTGGACGAATGCGGGAATGCTGGCAGGTGTGACTGATTGTGGGCGGAGCCGGAAGAGGGGCTGCAGAGGAGGATTGGCGCTGGGATTTAAACCCAGGTGTGGAGGCCATGCAAGGGGGGACCCTGCGGCCTGGGCCAGAGTTAGGGAGCACACAGCTTGGGGGTGCTCCCTTTTGTCACGTGGGTTAGGCAGCAGGAGAGACTTTGCCTGGAAGAAAAGGGGTGAAAGGCTCTTGCTGGCGGACCATGAGAAGGTGCCACATGGCTCTGGATTAACTGGAGATGGCGGCGGCGAAACAGCTGATGGTGCTGGGAGCCTGATTCATGGATTTTTACTTCTTTTCCTGAGATATGGTACCCGGACTGGCAAAGGGGAGAAGGAAGGACTGTGTGTCTGTGGGTATCCAAAAGGACTTTGATATTTTAATGAAAACATTAAGTCATTACTCTAAGTCTGTATAGCTTTTAAAAAATAATTCCTTTACTTTTCACAAATCTCTGGCATTGAGAGACGTCTTTCCTCTGGTGGCGGGCATAATGAACCTAGTAGGTGAGGCAGGACCTCTAGAGCAAAAGCGGGGGTCCTTTCGCTAATAGTGTATCGATAGTGTATCGTTCATCTCACCCCCAGGGTCTGTTCTGTAACAGAATCGCTGTCCTGAGGTGAATTGCCAGCCCTGAAGGGAATCACTGTCCGGAGGGGAATGCTGAGTGAGAGGGATGCTGCCCTGAGGGGAATGGTTATCCTGAGGGGGACACTGCCCTGAGGCAAATTGCTGTTATGAAAGGAAGGCTGCCCTGAGGGGAATGCTATCCTGAAGGAAATGCTGTTGTGAGGGGAACACCATTTTGAGGGGAGACACTGTCCTTAGGGGGACACTGTCTTGAGGGGATCGCTGTCCTGAGGGGAATGCTGCCCTGACGGGAATCCCCGTCCAGAGGGGAATGGTTGTCCTGAGGGAACTGCTGTTGTGAGGGGAATACTATCTTGAGGGGGACACTGCCCTGAAGTGAATGCTGCCCTGAGGGGGACACTGCCCTTATGGGAACACTGCTTGGAAGGAAACTCTGCCCTGAGGGAGGCGCTGCCCTGAAGAGAAGGCTGTCCTGAGGGGCACGCAGTCCTGAGGAGAACGACACCCTGAGAGGAATCGCTGTCCTGTTGGGAACACTGCCCTCAGTGGGTGCTGCTTAAGTGGAATCGCTGTCCTGATGGGGACGCTGCCCCGATGGGAATTACTGTCCAGAGGGGAACCCTGTATGAGAGGGATGCTGTCCTGAGGAGAACGACACCCTGAGGGGAATCGCTGTCCTGAGGGCGATGCTGCTGTGAGGGCTACACTGGTGTTGGGCAGTCAGTTCCTGGGTCCAGAGTCAGTCACCACACAGATCGGTGCTACCTTTAACTGATGCATGTTCCTGAGCAAGACGTCTCCGATTCGCTGATTATCGCCAGTGGCAAAGGCACTGGAAGGTCCTCCTTCCCTGGAGCGGAGATGGACAAATACGATCAAAACCGGAGAAAGCGAAGGAGACGCACTGTGACAATCTAAGGCAACCAGCTGTTGCAGTCATAGCCAGGACGACAAAGAGATGCTTCACGGTGGAGACCTATACTTGACAGAAACCATCATTACATGGTGGCCATTCTCTACAAGACAGTCATCAGGCAAAAATAGAACCATATACTTTTAACTTGTTTCATTCTTTTGAAAATGAAGAGTAAAAGTGATTGTTATGTGTCTACTCCTCCCCACAAGTTTAAAAAATATACCTCAGTGAAATAATGGTTCTTGTGAATTAAATTTCTAGTGGTGGGAAGTTCCTGAAAGCAGCGATGGGGACGCGGGAGGGGCCCCATGGGCGGTGCAGGGGCAGGTGTTACCAGAGTGCCAGCCGCTGCTCCACCTCTCGCAGGAAGCCTCTGTGGAACTCGTAGATGGGGTCTATGTTGGAGAAGAGCAGGGTCATCAGGTCTGCAGGCATGGCGTCCTCCTTGACCACCGCACTGCGGAACCACTGCGGGAAGAGCTCAGTGTGACTGAGGGATCTCCCCATGAGGGTCTGTGGCCGTAGCACAGCCAGCCCTGATCTCAGAGTCTCCATGAGGAGTGCTCACATCAGTGCCGTGTTTGTCCTCTGGACTGGCCACCAAGTTTTCACAATATAGGAGAACAATTCTGGATGAAAAGTTTCAAATACATACATTCCCAGTTTCAACCAATATTCTGACTTGAGTCAGACGTTCTTTAAGGCAAATATGTTTCACAGAATGAATACATGTAGATCTCATAATGTCAGAGAGCTCTTTCTTAGGAGGGCTCTTCTGTCTCTGGTTTCGAGTTAAGAAAATCAGAGTAATAGCCCTGGCTGGCATAGCTCAGTGAATTGAGTGCTGGCCTGCAGACCAAAAGGTCGCTGGTTCAATTCCCACTCGGCACATGCCTGGGTTGCTGGCCAGGTGCCCAGTAGGGGGAGCACAAGAGTCAACCACACATCAAAGTTTCTTTGCCCTCTCCCTTCCCTCTCTAAATATATACAAATAAAATATTTTAAAAAAAGAAAATCAAAATAATAAAGAACTTAGTTTTCATACCACAGTAATAACTTCTAAATCCTTCAGGTATGTTCGTTCCGTAGCAAGAATCTCCTTTGCAATGAAATAGGCTTCATCCGCTCCTGGGCACTACAAGAAGCACAGACAGTGAGCACATGTCTGTCAGCCACATCACCAATGTTCACGACACTCACTTTTTTCTGTTCAAGTTAACATCGTAATGCAGTTTCATCCATAATTCCTAAAAAGATTTCCTTCTGGGTGAAAACATAAGTTTGGTTGTAACTCTTTCACCTGCTTTTGTCATTTATGTTATTTGAGAAAAGAAATGCTGTTCAAATATCAACATATACTGAAGTTTATTATTGATTTTGTGATGAAACGATTGTTCAGCTATCACTATCAGGAATGTAGCTAGTCAACACACAGACACTTGAGTGTGTATATATGCATATATGCAGCTATAAACAAGTCTAACTCACAAAAAGTCATTAAAATTGTCAGTGTACAATCTAGCTGTGCCCTGCTAGAGCACTAGGTGGTTGACACGCTCAGAGGGCCAGAGATAGCCTGGCTCTGGAGCTCTTAAATCCCCATCAGGGCCCCTGCCGGACGTGCAGATGCCAGCAGGCAAGCCAGCGAGGGTGGGTCCCTCAGGAGCAGGAAGGGCCACGCCGCACCCCTCGGCACCTGGGTACCCCCACACCCAGTGCCCAGCTCTCAGTGTTCTGGCTCAATGGTTCCTTCTCCTTCCTTCTCCAGCTGCAAGTCAGTGGTCCTGCTCTATCCCTGCATGCTTGCAAGGCTGCTGCTCCATCAGGCTGAGGACTTCGGAGGCCATCTGTCCTCACGCCTGCCATGAAAAAACCTATGAAGCACGTGCCAGAGGCGCTTGGGATGGGCTCAGGAACACAGGTCCCTGTCCTGGCGCTGATGCCAAGAGGCATGGCACAGGCTGATGGGGAAGTCACCCAGAACAGCAGAGAAGGGCTCTGGACACGAAGCAGAGCAGGAGGGGGTGGGGCACCCGAGGCCTCTAGAGCAGGGGGGTCCAAACTTTTGGTGTCTCTGGGCCACACACTAAGTACATTGTGACACGTAATTACAAAAAATCTCATAATGTTTTAAATAAATTTACAATTTTGTGTTGGGCTGCATTCATAGCCATCCTGGGCTGTATGTGGCCTGCGGGCTGTAGGTTGGACACCTGCTCTAGAGAGTAGACAGGCTGCCTGTGGAGAGGGCGGGGCTGGAGACTGGGTAGTGGGAGACAGGTCAGAGATCAAGGACAAGGGTGGGTACAAAGTGGGAGAGCTGGCCACTGGCAGGAACACAGGGATCTTGGGGTGGTGCAGGCTGGGAGAGCCCCGCTCTTCAGGCCTCTTCCCACCCTGGCTGGGCAACAGGGGCCGGGAGTGGCAAGATGAGGGTGGGGCCCTGGATGCACTCTAAGGGTCAAGTTCTGGTGGGGCTGGAGGTTCGAGTTTCCGCCACGAAGGGGGCAAGTTTGGGTCCAAGTCATTGGGAAAGAGCTGCTGAACCCTGCGGGTGACAGGGCTGGGGAGGAAAGTCAGGGGTCCGGTTGGCACCCGGGGAGTTGTTGTGCTTTACTGTAGACAGCAGCACAGGGGTCTGGCACAGGGGTCTGCAGCTAAGAAGGGGAGGCTGGGCCTGAGGCGGACATTTGGGGGCCCACATCACCTTCCATGTGACCCCACGCCTAGACGAGGTTTAGGAGAGGCGATGACAAAGGCGTGTTCTTCCTGTGAGCCCTGGAGCCCACGATGCGACTGGCCTCTGTCAGGCACCGACGTCTCTGCCCCCGGGGACAGTCCGCACGCCCAGTGCCTTTCAGAGCCCATGTCCTGCTGGCCTCCCCCGAAACGCTGAGTGTGGAAGTCTGCTGGCCACTTCCCACACTGGCTCTTCCCCAGTAACGGACTCAGTGGGAGTCGCCACGAGGACCTCCTCTGAGGTCGCAGGTGCCCCATCCCGGCGGCCTTCCCCGGGAGGCCCGGGGCCTGGGGTCCAGGGCTCTGGCCGTCTTCCCCACAGAGCAGCAGGGTCACCTTTCCGTTTCTTTCTTTCTTTTTGGCTTCATGCTATTAAAAAAATGGCTTTTTCAAATCCAAACTTAGTAAGATCTCTTTTTATTTTTTGAGTAAGATCTCTTTAAAGTGCTGTATCTCCACCTGAGCGTGACATGACCAGTGAGCTCTGTGGGTATGAGCCGCCCTGAGAGGCCCACACTCACAGTCTGGGAGGCTCGGTCCCCTGCGGCCAGCCCGGGGCTTCCTGACTGCCGCACTTGGCCCGCTGTCCTGCTCTGGCCCGAGTGCCAGCCAAGGAGACAGGCCACCGGGGGTTCTAGACCACATCCTCCCCTGGAGGGTGGAGGGTGGAGGCTCTCGGAAACACAACCGCCGCCGCATCACTAATGGGATCATGGCAGTGTCACAGGCGCCACCAGGTAGTGACAAGGAGACACCCGGAGTGGAGCAGTCTCGGACAGCCTGCCCGTGGGGCGGGGCTGGCCCGTCTCCAGCACTCGGGAACCTTCTCAGTGGGGAGAGGGCCAAGCAGTCCACCCACACCTCCACTTCCTCCACTGCAGCCAGGCTGGGTGGTGGGAGGGGAAGCGCAGGAGGGGACCACGCTTTCTGCGGATTCCTGCCACCTGTCTTGGAAGAAGCAGCCGAGAGCCCGAGGGTGGTACCCTGGCCACTGCTCTCAGCCTCACCCCTGTGCCTGGAGGGAAGCACTGGCCACCTGCAGCTTTCACGCCTTCTGAACGTTGTTGGGCCTCAGCAATTTCTACTAGAAAGGAGGAGGACGGCGCATCAGGTGGGCGACGCTGGTGACTAGACGAGGGGGTTCTGGGAACCAGCCTCAAGCGTGCCCCTGAGGGACGGTCACAGCCCCTCTCTCTCCACACAGCCGAACAGCCCAACACACACACACCCCGGGCACACCCAGGGGCTGAGGGACTCAGGCTGCCCGGGTGCTGCCAGGGGGTCATCAGAAAACCTGGGGGCTGGGGCCTCACTGGGGACGCCGATGCACAAAGCCAGCTCAGAGCGCTGGTCACTCTGCCGCACGCCCACGTTTGCTCTGGGTCAGCCCCTGCGCAGGCCTAGGGGGCAGAGGTGAGGAAAGTGCCACCCTAGGAGCCCACTATGCTCGACCCCGGCTTTTATATGTAGCCCGGGACACACGGCATCACAGCCTCGCATGGCTAGAAGTCAGGAGGCAGCAGGGGTGAGAAGTGGGGGAAGGGTCCCACTCTGTGAGGTGCCTACACAGTGAATGCCAGGTCTGGGTAACAAAGGCCACAGCCACCCACCATCAGCCCAGTTACCTTCAAGCGTCAGGTGTCAGAGGCCATCACCTACAGAACCACCTGCAGGTCAACTACTGTATTAATACAGAAAGTAGCAAATTATAATTCCGTGTTTTAAACAGTTTTCCTCCAAGCCCTTTTTGTTATGGCATCAAAGCAACATGGCCAAGACGGAGGCCTGAGGGCTGGGGCTGCCCGCTGTCCACGAGGCCCTGACTACGAGGGGGGGGTCCTCGGCTGGAAGCCGTAAGGCGCTCACACCTCGTAAAACGGCAGGCTTTCCATGCCGGGGCCGCTGTCCCTGAAGTGGGCCCAGGGGACCCGGCACAAGGACAGGGGTCTGCAGGGGGGGCTCCCTGTCCTGGGAAGGGCCGCACCCCACCGCTGAGGAATCTCACGGAGGCCCTGACGCAGCATGCTCTCTGGCCAGTTCAGGAGGAAACACACGGGGTGCTAAGGTGATCGAGATGACAGCTGCCCACGGGGCAGACACCTGTGAGGCAGGGACCCACTATTCGGGCCCAGCCCAGCTTCCTTCAGGTGTGTGGCCCGAGGGCCTCCATGCTGTGCAGGGGAACAGACAGAGGGCTCCTGGCTTTTCCTTCTCCACGGCACCCTGGGGCCCACACAGTCCACAGCCCACAGCCCATTATTATAACCACCCTCTTCCCCAAATGTCCAATTCCCTGGACCCTTTGTCCTTCCTCATGTGTCCCCCTCCCAACCCACCTGACCTTGACTGCCTCAACCATGACACAGCCCAGGCTGCAGGCCAGAGCCACGAGAGCAGGAACGGCCAGGAGGCCACCGTGCCACCACCTCTGGCCACCACCTTGTTCTTGAGCCCTGCACTCTCTACCTGACCTCTCAGCACCTGCCCCACCCCATCCCTGACAACAGGCAGAAAACTGCAGGAAGGTCACCCCCACTTTCCACCCTAAATCCACCCCTCGCACCCCTCCCTGGCAACAACACTCGAGGACACGCCTCCAGCACCCACTCATCCATTGGCTCCTGTGCCGCCCCTGCCCCAGACAGGACAGGTCCCCAGCAAACCCTCCCTGCACACCAGACCTCCCCCAGTTATGGGGTGAGGGCTCCCCCAGGGCCTGCCCGCTCCCGCCACATCCCTGGGATCCAGCCCAGCACTGGGAGCCCACGCTTGCCAGGCACCCTTACGAAGGTCCTGGAAGTCTCTGGAAGTCGCAGGACCCAGGACGCAGTTTCTCTAGGGAGGCCAGCCCACCGTCTCCTTCCGCTCAGCAGACCCGGGTGTAGGGATGTAAGCCCCAGCGCCTCCCCGGCCCAGGCTTCCCGGCCGCAAGTTTGCAAACCCAGGCCCACCAGCATCAAACCCCCTGCTTGGGGTGGTGCCCACCTTGTGTTTCAGCTCCTCATCGTCCGTCCTGGATCCGCCAGCGTCGCTAAGGCCAGGGCTCAGGAGTGGGAAGGAGCCCTGCTCGGCTGGGCCCAGAGTCCCCTGAAACGCAGGGCTCAGGCTCAGGGGGCTCTTCCGGGCGGAGGGAGGAGGCTGAGCACTGTCCACGGGAAGGCCTGGAATTGAATGGGGCAGGGGACGGAGTGAGAAGTGAGAAAGGGCCAGGGTGCGGGCCAGACACCACGTTTCTCAGCAGGTGTCAGCCCACACCAGCCTTACACCGCTACCGCCGCTAGGCACTTTGGAAACTGTAAATAAACCTCGACCACACGCAATTCTCAACATGACAGACAGTGAGCAGGAGGCAGGTTGATGGCTGACCAATCCGCTTTCACAGACACCAGCCACAGGTGTCTGGGTCCCCGGGGCTCCGTGGAGTCCCAGGGGCTTCTCTTTGCTCTCGAGAGGGGGTGGCTGATAACGTCAGCCGTACACGCCTGTGAGTGCGGGAGTCAGGGGGGGCACCTTCTGCGTACAAATCGGAGACTGTCAGACTGGTGCTAACACATCTGGAAGAGATGTCTACTGTAAGGCCGGATTCATGAACCAGTCATTAAAAAAACACAACTATTTATACTGTTTTCTGTTTCTTTGAATTTCTCATGAACAAAGATTTATTTTGGTTTTCTACAATTATACCATGAGAAATTAATGCTTTTTTTTTTCGTCCTTCTTGAAACCATGTTTGCTTTTGACTAGTCAGAAGTCAACATTTTGGTCTTGTTCTAAGGAGGCTAACGATGAAGCATATTCTAGCATACATTTTGTAATAAGTTCTCTTATCCATTCTTTTTTTAATTCTCAAATGTTTATTTCTAATATCTCCCCATGCAAAATCAGTAACTATTAAATGCTGAATTTTTAAAGATACCTTTAAAGCAGAGTTTTAAAAAGAAATTTAGCTGCTGTTTAAAAGCTCCTTAAAACACAAATTTGTCTTAGTTTCCAAATATTTGGTGTTTTAACACCCACACTACCGTTATATCTAACTGATTCGGTCAGCTTACGAATGCCGGAATAGAAGTAAGTTGACCTGAGCCCAGGTGCTGCTCACTCCTCCGCACGGCTTCAGAGCAAGGCCCTCCAACATGACCGCTGGAGACCGCAGGTGCGGTCACCTGCAGGGACCAGTTTCTAAACCAGAGCTCGGGTTATGGGGCCTAAACCACACAAGTGCGTGTGCAGGCGGGACGGCTCAGAGCAGTTTCGTGAACACCCAGGGTGCCTGTTTCCTGCTCCCGACACGGGCATTGTCAACTGGACCAGGAGGGTTAGGCAGCCCTCTGAGGTGGCGGAGGCCTGGAGGGGACCCTTTTTTCACATTGACAAATCTGGAGCCTGGGTGCCAGCGAGGTGCTTCCGAAGATGAGCTACCAGCGTAAGGACGGCAGTTCCCTCCGGAATGTCTCACGACCAGCAGATTGAAAGCACGATGAAAAAGACCCCTCACACTAGACAACCCGGACAAGACAGGACATTATTAACCACCAGTTTATTAGAATTTGCTTTTATTATACATTTAAAACATGCCAAGAAACCTTAAAATAACAAAAAATTCCCCCGCCCCTCCTCCGCCCCAGGCTGGGTAGACTCTGCTGGTTCTGAAGGGCCGAAACCCAGCAGAGCCTCCGCCCACTGGAGAGGGAGCAGGTGTCCAAAGACCAGCTGTTTGGGGTTTGTCTCCAAAATCCTTTTTGTCCCTAATAAGCCCAAAATCACATAATGAGATACTTCCACACATTGAGAATTTAGGAAGAAACGTCTAGAGGTGACTAACACCTCATCTATTCATTCTTCACAGTTGTACTGTCCCAGACGTGAGAGCCCAGGTGTGTCACACGCATCGGCTACGAAGCAGGTGCCAGGTCACTGCTGAGCACCAAGTCGTCCGGCAGCTCCCCCGGAGACGGGCAGTCCCACAGCAGCTCCCTGCGGGCGGTTTACCAGAAAGCAGCTGCGAAACTTGACTTTATTTTTCGATAGCAGGTGGAGGCTAAGGAGACGGTGTGCCCACGGACGGAAGCCGGCCAGCCGGCAGGGGCCGGGAGAGCCGGCAGACCGCAGGCGTGGCGCCCGGTGGCCAGCCCCTCCGTGAGAAAGCGTGAGAGAGGACACCCCTTCGGGACGGGCCGCTCACCTGGGGGCTGGAAGTCATCCTTCGACGGCTGGCGCTGCCGGTTCCTATCGTCTCACGAAAACCGTCAACTTACAATGCAGCCAACAAATTAAAAAGTACCAGAAACTGCCCTTGAACGTTTGTTTTTATTACATCTGTCAGCTGCAGCACGATGTTGTAAATCACACCTCCTTGACATTCCGCAAACACAAACCCGCGAGAGAGGCCGACAGATCTGCGGGGAGATACTTTGTCAAGCAAGGGCTCATTGACGCCCAGGCGGCCTGAGCGCACCCCCAGGCCCCCACCCCAGCCGGCGTGGCCAGTCTTCCTACTGTGTGTGAGTCACCAGTGCACACTGCACACCAGCACACAAGTGTGCCTCGGCTGGGCAGGCGTCTCGCCAGAAGGGACGCTGGTGTGGCCCAGTGCCGCCGTCACGCCGTCTTGGGAAACCCCGCCCACATCCTCCACGCACATGGGAGCGCACAGGTAGAAGGCAGAGGACCTCAGGATTTTGAAAGTGCTGAACATCACGTTTTAGGTACCACGGACTGCGTTTAGCTTTAACTGACACAGTGAGGAATTACTCTGAAATTTATCTGTAAAAACAGACCCCGTGTCTGCGCCGGGTGCTCTAGGAACAGGAGGCAGGAGTCAGCCCTGTTCTGAGCGACCCGAGTCCCTACTGCAGGGTCCACTTAGACCCGGCGTGTGCTTCTAGCCCGGCCCGGCGTCCAGGACGCCTGAGTCCTCCAGTCGCAGGCAGAATTTTTGAAAATTCTTCAACTCTCGAAATCAAGTTGCTGAAAATGACAGACGCAAATGGTAGTTGTTTTGCGGAGCTCTGGGTTTCTGCTGCAGCGGATCGGGCTGTCCACCCGTGTTCACAGGCAGGCTCTGCTCTCAGAGCTGCGAGTGACAAACACACACGAAAAACTCTGTTTCAAGCGGTCAGCAGTGCGCACCTGTGGCAGCTGATTTTCTTTGTGGCATTCATCATTTCCAAAAACTTCTGATTCGTATAGTGTTTGGAATGTCATTTCAAAAAGCACAGTATCATACTTTGGTGCTTACCTTCACTTTCTTTGTCTAGCTAGGCAACGTAAGACAGACACCACATTTCGAGGTTAAGCTTACTTTTACCGTATACCTTTAAATCCTCTTCTTCAAATCTCTGTAATAAATAATCTTGAAAAACTTTGCCTAATGCTGGAGGAAGAATGAGCTCCAGTTTGGAAGATTCAAGGTGAAATCTGAAGGTTGACTGAAAGCATGAGGTGTGGGGTCCGGAAGCTCCTGCAGCTTGAACAACGGCTCGTTAATCCAGTGAGTAAAGGAAAAGGCCGACTCGTCCGAAGAGTCCAGGGAAACGTGAGCTTGTCGCCGAGTTAGCACAGAAGTATCTTGGGCTCCGTTTTTGGACTAGATGTCACGAGGCACTTTACACAGAGTTTGGCTCCAAGACAGAAGCGGGAGGTGGAGAAATGACTCCTGAGGGGCCCTCCTTTCAGTTCATCTCAGACCGCGTCTTCCCACAGACACCAGCTCCCCGTTCTTCTGCGAAAGGCAGGTGACACCTGGCACGGGGTGTGGCCCCTCTGTGGGCGGTGCCCACGAGCTCGGAGCGGCGCCCGGCCCTCGGGCCCACGTGGCAGGTGTGCACGCGGCTGTGGTGACCCAAAGGTCGGAGGGTAACAACACGCAGTGCCTCCAAAAGCATTTTTGGTCTTTCTTTTGCTTTGCTCTAAATAATCAAGACTCCTGAGAAGAAAAACAGGCGCCCTGAGCTACAACAGAGCGACACTTGGGGCCACCTGTCTGGTCCTGTGCCTGCCAGGCACGGGGTCTCCTCTGTGCGTGCGCACCCACGGGTGGCCCAGGGGACCCCCCCCCATGTCTTTGTTCTAATACATGACACCCTTTGTCTCCAACTTGGAGAAGCTGTGACTCCTCTGAACGATCACGAATTCTCCGAACTACTGGATCCATGGTGGCAAGGTCCCCCAAGCGAACTGACAACTCAGATAAACTAGATGTCGCCTGCAGTGAGGTGCCTCGAACGCACGGCGGTGCGGGGGCAGCCGGCTGACAGGGCAGCCTACAGCGTGAGCCGAGAGGCGCCTCTGGGCAGCCCCTAAAAACCTGTGTCCACCCCACACAGACTCTGCAAGGGTCCGCGCGACACGTCCCCTCTTCGGCCCCAAGCTGGGGCACTGGGTGGTGGTGGCCTTGGTCAGGGAGCAGGGCCGGCCAGACGTGGGAGGGAGCTGACCCTCGGGGACTCCCCACCACCTTCTCTAAGTGGGGAGTGACTGCCCACCTGGGGTCCTGGGAGTTTGTGCCTACGGGCGCTCGCCTAGCAGGGCACTGCCACCGGGCCTTGGTGCAGCGCCTCTTACTCCCTGCCACACTGGGACCTTGACAGCCAGGGAGGGGACCAGCGTCCCCCGGTCTCCACCCCATTCCCCCAGGTGTCTGAGCTGCTCCAAGCAGCCCAGAGGGACCTGCTCTCCCGAGACGCCCTGAGGCCTCTGCCCGGGAGGAGGGGGGTGGGGTATCCCCAACCCCGTGACTCTCCTGGGGCCTGAGAGCAGGGCCGGCTCCAGGGAGCCGGCAGGAAGTGTGCTGGCCGAGCGGGAAGCCAGCGTCCAGCTGGGAAAGACTCAGCAGCGGCAGTGCTCAGCGTCCGGAACGTCACAGGTGGGTCTAGGCCGTCCGCTCTCCTTCCAGACTTCAGAGACCGAGAGCGAGTGTTCTGTGCACAGGGCAAGCCCAGGGTCCACCCTCGAGGCCGCAGACAGCGCTGCCTTTGGCCAGAGCCTCAGGCTCAGTGCGGGACGGGCCCCCCACACGTGGGTCCAGACCATGGTCCGGCGACAGAGAGCACTGGAGGGGAAGGGGGGCCGGCGCTGAGAGAAGCGCGCCCCCCTCTGGGGGGGTTCCTGCCCACTTCTGGACAGAGAACCGCACAGCCAGGGGCCCGGTTGTTGCGCAGAAGCCCGTGACATGAGAGACGTCAGGGAAGATGTTAAAAATCCGAAGATCTTTCAAGGGATTCATTTAACATGTGAAATAATCTTGAATTACGTCAATCAGAACTGTAAGCAAGTAGAGGGAAAGAAAGAAAGCTAAAAGCCCGTTTATAAGGTCATAGTAAATATTTCCTTATTTTATTGAATAAACAATTTAAAAAAATTTTGAGTTAGTACATATCTGCAGATTTATAAAAGGCAATTTCAATAGAAAACAAGCTTTGTAAGTACCACAAACCAGGCAAAATAATGTCTCGTTAAAGAAAGAACAAGTTCGCAGGGTAACGGAATGCCAGTTCCTTTTCTCTCCAGTTTCTAAGGGAGTGTGGATGCTTCCACGCACGGACAGCACCTCGGGGCGCGCCAGGCCCTGTGGGATGCGAAGGGCTGACAACGGCCACCACAGCGCGTGGTGACAAGCTTTGTACCTTCAGGACAAGGGTCAAGCCAAACCCCGGCAAAGTAAGGCTCCATGACCTTGGAGACATATACTAAAATCCTTAATTTTTAGTGCCTGAGAAAGCAATGACATTTTTGTCTGTAAAGCAATTGTTCTAGCAATGGATTTCTTCAGGTCCCGTGAACCAAGAGGGAATGACCCTGCCGTGAAGGTGTGGGGACTGGCATCAAACGTCACCTGCACGTGACAGGTAGGGGCGCAGCTCACACACTGACACGTGCACCACACGGCCCCCACCGCAGCCCTGGGCGCCTGCCCCGAGAGCAGAGCCCACGCAACGCGAAGGGCCTCCGCAAAGGCACACAACCCGCAGGGTTAAACGTCTCCGGAGGAAGCCTTCTGGGGTGCGGTTTCTGCTCCCCATCTGCCTACCATCACTACTATTTTTAAGATGTGTGTTCAGTGCGGAAGGGAGCCCTGACCTGACTCCGCACGTGGAGGAAACAGGGGCCCCCCGGCGCACCACGCCCGCTCAGCGCGCGCCCCCCGGCGTAGCGGCGCCGTGGTCAGACGGGCACATCCGTGTGCCGGCTGACGAGCTGCACCTGGGTCTACAAGCGTGACCACAAACACGGACTTGGCAGCTAATACACGTAACACCCCGCCTGAAGCAGGGTGCACGATCAGAGGTGGGCACAGTGGAGACCACAGGCACAGCCCGCCAGGGGTGGTGGTGAGGGGACAGTGCTGGACGCGGGCAGCTGGCAGCACCGACGCGCCGGCTACCGTCAGCAGTGAGGCCCTGGTCTGAGCTAAGGGACAGCAGACCGAAGGCGAGACCGTCAACACCTCGCAGGCACTTCTCAGCCACACACTCTCAGCACCTGCCGACGTGGACCCACACGTCCCCTGCGAGTCTGAACCACCACTGGCCTCGGGGGCTGGGACCGCCCGGCCCAGGCAGCATCGCTGCACGACACTGGGGCTTCTTCTCACGACCAACCACCCCCGGGGGGCCCAGGACCCCCAGGGCCCCTCAGTGTGGGCTGCTGTGGGTGTCTGGATGTTTACTGCCAGCCGCCTCTCTCTGGGATCGAGCAGAACAAGGCCACCGCTGGAGCGGCCCACCACCAGCAGAAAGCCACGACGCGGGCAGGAAACGTGGTCCTTCGGGCCTGCTCTCCTCTGTTCCTAAAGGAGCCCCTCTCGGGTGGGGGTCACACTGTGCTCCCCCGGAAGAAAAAGGAAGAGCTGTGGGCTGTGACCAGAGAAGCTACAGATGATTTTAAAGTGATTTCACTGCAGAGGAGGAGCTGTAAACTTACCATGAACTCACTGGGAAGTAAAATGTAAAAATTCATCCAGGTCTCATGAAAAAGCCAAACCTGGGTCTGAACACGGGCCTCCATCAGCATGGCCCCTGCGTTCCACAAGCCACTGGCACAAAGGGGGTCTTCCGACGACGGGGGACCTAAGAGCTGCCAGCCACGTGCGGCAGCCAGACGCGTGGGGCCGTGACTGGACCAAGTCGGACGGTGGCAAGCACTTGGGGCGAGGGGTGGACGTGCGCCTGTCCTCGCTGGCCGGGGGAGTGTGAGCCGGTGTGTCTCAGATGGCGTGCGTGCGGAGACTCAGGGAAGGTCGCCAGCGAGCGGGGGACCGTGGGAAGTTCTGCAGAAGCAGGAGGAAGGGGGCGGGGTGTGGTCGGAACGGGAAGTGCTCGGGGATGGGTTTGGTCCTCGTGCTCCCACCCTCACTTCTATAACCGCCCCCCCGCCCCCGCCTGCATCGCCGGCTTCACCCCCCTCTGGCCTCCTGCTCACACGGTGCTGGGGGTCCCCGAAGGAGACGGGGACAAGTCGCCAGGCAGCAGTGTCCTCGGGCTGCAGCAGAAACAGGACGCGGCAGCCCGCACAGGACCGACCGCCGAGGCCCTGGAAAAGCATTCTAGACGGCGGAACCTGGTAATTGTCTCCACCGTACAGACCCCAGGTTTGCTTCCTAGGTTTGTTCTCTGGGGGACACAAAGGGAAAAACAAAATGTCCCAAACATGCTTCTCTGGTGAGTGGCTGCTGACGTCACCTTCACCACCAGAGCCCCACAGGTTGGCCACACAGGCCGGCCAGCCGCCGCGGGTCCACGACCCAGCACCTGCGGCTCACGGGAGGGTGGAGACCGAGGGGCTGGCAGCAGCCGCTCAGCCCAGATACCAGCCCAGTGACCAGGGCATGGGCAAGAAGGCAAGGCGGGTTAAGGCAGCTACGAAAGTGGGAAATGACTCAGTGCATTTGGCCCCAACCCTGGGGGTCCCGGGTCAGCACTGAGGAGGAGACACAGACCGTCATGAGAGGCCCAGGGCCACACGGCAAGCCCACCCAGACGCAGTCACAGTCTCACGAGGAGCGGAGGCCGGAGGCCCCGAGTCACCACAGGACGCGGAGGAACAGGAACCTGCGAATGTGGTTCTGCGGCCCCAGGGGAGAGCAGGAAGATGAACAACAAGACCCGAGAGACAGAACCAGATCCCAGCACACTGACCGGCGCGCGTCCGGGGCTGCAGTGCGGGCACGCCGGGGCCAGGCGCACGGCGGCGGTCTCCCGGCCGTCCGAGGACGGGCACGCGGGGCACGGTGAGCTGTGAGCACCCGCCCCTCCCACAGCCGCATGGACCGGGGCGCCGTGGGCCTGCATGGACACCTCAGCCTGGCTGCTTCCGCTGCCTGGGGACGGCCTGTGTCCGTGACGGGCCGCTGACACGGCTGGCAGCCAAGTGCCACCCAGCCCCTGCCCAAGGGACCCCTCTCCTGAGGAGAGGGGGGCCCCCTGACACTCGGGGGTCCCCGGGACGCCTGTTCACTTCAGCAAAGAACCCACTCCGTCAGTGCAAACGAAACGGCTCTGAGGCCAACCAGTGCGTCTGGTTTGGTTCTTCTACTTTCTGCAGAGCCCCGTGACGCCCCACGCTAGCTCAGGAGAAGGAAACAGTCCAGGAGCGTTCAACCAACCCCCCAGGCCCACTGTCCCCACACAGCACTCTCCCCGGACATCCTGGGAGTCACGGATGGGGCGGCGTCTTCGGCACCGGGACCCCTGGGCAGTCCCAGGGAGCCTGCCGCGAGGATGTGCCCCCTCGGGACTCCATGCGGTGGCTGCACAAGCCGGGCAACGCCTCCGTCCCGAGGAGCCTTGGCGGCGTGCCTCGTCCCAACAGGCAGCCCCGGGAGGCGGGTCCACGCGCCAGGGCTCGTGGCATCCCGAGTGGCGGCACCAGCGCCCAGCCGAGTCAAGGCCCGACCAGAAAAACAGAGCTGCGAGGCGAACTCTCCAGCTGCGGGGGGGCTGGTGGTCAGCAGCCTCTGTGTTAAACTCGGTGGCCAGCTTTAAGCATCGTTCCAGGTGGAAGTTTCAGTTCTGCGACATTCAAATCAGAAGGGCCGGTGAGAGATCCAGGAGGGGGAGGAGGACTCCCTGGCCCGCGGCCCGCGCTCACCGACTGCACGAGGGCAGCGGGTGGGCACGGGCAGGCCGGGGCGGTCAGCAGGGGCTCTTGTCCACCCGCTCGCCCAGCCTCACGCTCTGCACACTGCTCTGCAGCTCGAAAACCACCCTCTCCCCGCTGCCCGGTGCGAACGGGCTGCCGAAAAACAGGCTGACATCCAGGGGTGCCTCGGGCTCGGAGCCCCAGGAGTCGGCCTCACTGCTGCTGGAGTCGTCGGCCGTGGTGGGCGGGCAGCTGAGCTGCTCCAGCTGGTCGAGGATGTCGGAGAACTGGAAGGCCGAGCTGGCCTCGGAGCGCACGGAGCAGGCCGGGAAGTTGGCCATGGAGCTGGCCTCGGACTGCTGGGCGGACAGGCCGAGCAGCGGGAGGTGGCCCAGGGAGCTGCTCTCGGACGGGCTCAGCAGGCTCTGCATCAGGCTGGCCTGGGCCTTCACCTCCAACAGCTCCGACGTGTCCGCGGGGTGCACGCCCCCGAAGCCGCCCTCACCCCCAAACTCAAAGCCACGCTCCAGGCTCACGGGCACGGCCTCGACGGAGCACCTGTCTGGGCTCGACGGGGCGGAGCCCGGGCGGCCGCACCGCGAGCCCCGGGGGGCCAAGCCGCCGTAGGGGCACGAGAACGCCTCCGCCCCCCCGGCGAAGAAGGAGATGTCTGCCGGGTCATCGTCTATGAACTCCTCGGACACCTGCAGCGGGGCGTTTGTCAATGTGAAAACGGGGGCCCCCCGGCTGCCCTGCCGCTCGGGCGGGGACTCCCCCGTGGAGGAGGGGGAGCCCGCGGCCAGGTCTCCCTCACTGGGCTCGTGTTTACCGGCAGCTCTGCTGCACTCCCTGCCGGCCCCTGCTGCCCCCTGGTCTGCGCCACCGCGACTCTGCCCCCTGGGACCGCCGGGGCTGCGACTCCTCGCAGCGTGACAGAACCCGGCACCTTGGCAAGGTTGGAGCGCGGGGGGCCCGGGGGCCAGGGCCTGTCTCGCGCTGGGGCCGTCCGGGGCTGCACAGCTCTTCTCCGCAGCCGGCCTCCAGGTGTGGGGGGCTGGGGGCTCCGTCGGGGCGTCCGGGGCACCGGGCTGGCCGGGCGGGGCCACAGGGGAGGCCGGGGCCGAGAAGCAGGAGGCAGGAGTTGACGGCGGGGACACAGGAGTCCTGAGGCCCTCGGTGAACGAGATGCTCTGGGGGTCAAAGTTAAGAGAAGAACAAGGACATCATTTCACAAACCACCACGGGAGGCAGCAGGGCGCTCCGGGCCCAGCCAGCCAGCCTCCCACCTCCGCGCCCTCCCCAGCGAAGCGCTCGGCCAGACGCCCTCCTCGCCGCACAGACGGGGTGCCGGCGGGACCCGGGCCCTTCCGCCCCTTCCTCCGTGGCAGCACGAGCCTGCGGCACACAGACGCCCTCCCAGGACAGCGGCCGCCTGCAGCCTGCGTGCCTCGGCACCCGTGGCACCCTGAGGTTGCGCCAGAAGGCTCCTGGGCGTCTGCCGCTTCCCGGGGGTGGGGGGGGGAGTCAGCTGGAGAGGAACTGAGCCGGCGGCTCGGCTAACAAGGCCCCGCAGCACAGTGCTGGCAGGAGAGGCAGCGCAGGCGGCCCCCCCACCCCCCACGCTCATTCCAGAGCGACCCCGAGGGGGTGAGGTGCGTGGATGGGCACAGGCAACGAAGCGGCCCGGAGCCCAAGGCGACTGGGAGGAGGCGGAGCAGCCCCAGGGTGAGGGGCAGAGGCTCACAACAGAGACGCCGAGGACAGCGGCCAGAGACGTCAGGCAGACCCACTGCGCCGCCTGCCGCCCTGCACCCTGACACGGAGCGAGCCCCCTTGTGCCCGCAGAACACGCCACGCCACGTGTGCACACACAGCAGGAGGGTGGCCCGGCCACGGGTGACCAGACGACACGGTGACGGGGCAGGACGCCTGGAGGCAGACGTGACGGTGGGTGGTGGGAGGAACAGCGACCGGGCTTTCAGGGACAAGACAGGCGCCCCCAGCCCTGAGACCCGTCTGTCTCGAGTGTCTGTGACGTCACCGTCCCTCCCTCGGCCACCCTCGGCACTGCCTGTGGCTTTTCAGCAGTGGTACCAGAGACTGAAAGCTTAGAAGTAGTTTTTAGACTACTGCCACCACTCGTAAATTTGAACTTTGTTAAAGAAACAAAAATAAGTTACTCTAATGACAGTGGACTTAACAAGGAATTCCTAGGTGTGAAACACACCTGGGAGAGTTGGAGAATGTTTCTGTTTGAGAGGCTCAGCAGGGTCAGCGGCAAGGGCAAGAGTAACCGTTACAAGTGTGAGACTCCGCAGCCGCAAGAGCAAGCAGTCGTGATCTCCACGGCAAGAGTGGGGTTCCCCCCACAACAGGCTGGCCGAGGAAGGTCGACAGGGGACAGGAGGAGCCTGGGGGGAGGGGACGCCCACGGCCTGCGCAGGGCCCAGGGCACTGCCGCCGCGTGTCGGCCGGCGCCGGGTGTTCTCCGTGCACCGCGGGTGCCTGTGTGCGGTTCTGTCTGACGCCCTTGTGCTCGTGCCAGACACAGGGGAGTTATAAACCGGTTTCCTCAGTTTCCGCCCAGAGTAGCAAAAATATCCCCTTCAGGGAATCAGCCTAATGAGGCAAATCCCTTCCCCAGGCGGACACGCGGCTGATGAAGCCTTTTCAACAGAAACAACATTCCCCCAGCGGTTTTCCTGCCGCAAGCAGCGGTCGCGCCCAGAGAGAAGGGGACGGTCGCTGAGGCGAGGGAACAAAAGCAGCCCGCGCCTGTCCCCGGGGGCGGACGGATGGCCCCGTGCGGTCGGCCCCGCCAGCTGTCTGTCCCCTGCATCCGTGCATCCGTTTCGGGGTTCAGCGGGGCTCTGCAGACGCGCAGAGCTGCGCTCATGCTGTGGTGAGCCTGCGACAGCCGTCGCGTGCCCAGAGCCTGCCCCTCGCTCGGGACTCCTCTGTGTGAGCAGAGCCCGAGGCCCGGGTCGGCTGCGTAAGGGACACGGCCCATTCCTAGGCTCCTGGCCACCACTGCCAGGCCATTTCCCGAAAGGGTGCAGGTGACTGACGCGGTGTCTGTGGGACCAGGAGGGACTCACCTGCTTCGGCAGCTCTGCCGTCAGAGCGTGGCTGGGCGTCCGCACCCGGCTGTGTCTCCTGCGAAGAGAGAACAAGCGGTGAGCCCCTCTGACCCGGGGGCCCGAGGAAGAGCTCACACAGAAACACGGCTGAGACTCGGACAGAAGGCATCTACCCAGGAACAGGCAGAGGAACGAAAGACGACAACAGAAAATAAGAAGTACGCGTCCCAGAAGAGGGAGAAGTGTCCTCTCACACTGAAGGAAGAATCCCACATGCCGAGAAACAGGCGAGGGCTCAGACGCAGTTTACCAGACTGTGTGAGCACATACACACTAAGCTAAACACACTGGAGACTCAAATACTGTCCTGGCCAGTGCGGCGCAGTGGACTGGGAACCGGACTGTGAAGCAAAGGGTCGCTGGTTCAATCCCCAGTCAGGGCACGTGCCTAGGTTGTGGGCCAGGTCCCCAGTAGGGGGCGTGCAAGAGGTAACCACACACTGATATTTCTCTCCCTTTCTCCCTCCCTTCCCCTCTGTCTAAAAATAAAGACATAAAATCTTTTTAAAAAAGAAACTAAAATACTGTGCCTCTGTACAATAATTATATAAAGGTATTACAAATTCACTATAAGAAAAGAAATAGAACTCAAGTGTCAAAACACACATTTGTGAATTTGAAATGACTTTTATTCAAGTGAAGGTTGAAACAGTTAAAGTGTTAGTGTTAAAAGCACACTCGTGGCCCCTGAGGACCCTAGAGCTCACCTCTCGTAGGGCGTTCTCCTGGCGGCGCCGTCTCGGACATAGTCCACGAGTTGCTTCTGAGTCCTTCCGCTGTGGGCGGAAGTTTAGACGTCAAAGAGAAGTTGTCCGCGGCGTTCACTTCTCCGCAGGCAGAGGGCGGTGAGGCCTGACCACCTCCCCCTGTAAACCTCGCGTACGTCCCCAAGCCGTGCTCTGCGGTAAGCGTCGCTGGTTTTCTCAACAAAGTGTTTACTAAGTCAGCTTGCCCCCACTTCACCTGCCGTGCTTTCTTAGTCTGACAACAGCTGCCTTCTGCGTGCAAGTCTCTGAGACACAACCGTTTTCCTGGCCGGGGTACTGCTGCTCCCAGCCTGACCACGCAGCCAGAGCCCGGGGCGGGCGGCGGGGGGGGCGGGGGAGCGGGGTGCAAGGGGTAGGGGAGCCCCACCTGTATCTGAAGGAGGAGCCCCTGCTGAAGAAGACGGCTTTCGCTTTTGGCTTCGGTTGATCGAGGAGCCTAAAAAAGGTGTGATACTCCACACAAATCTTCCAGAAGTTCTTACACTCATCTCTGCTACCCAGCAGGAACTCCAGCGTGTCCTGGTAGGGCCCCTGGAGACAAACACAAGGTTCAAGCAACTGATCCAAGCGGAACGTTTAGGGAGCAGTTCAGGTAACAAGCTATTCTGAAGTTCAAAATTTTACTTCAAATTATATTCAGTTTATAGAAGATTTCCCCCCTGAAAACTGCAGGCAAAGACTCCTGGTTCCATTCCCACTTCAGAGAAGAGAGGCGCAGCACACACACGCACTGTGTGTCTCCGAGGACGCCCCACCGCGAGACCAGGGCGCCGTCCGTGTGGCCGGCACGTGCGTTTGTTATTACGGCGCCATTTTCCTGGGCGGCCGTGTGGGGGACGCCTCGGACGTCCAGGGCGTGTGGTTTGCAGGCCTGCAAACACCACGGGGAACGGAAATGCTGCCCAGAGCTCAGAGACGCCGCAGAGGTGCACCCTGGGGAACACATCGCCACGTCCCTCGCCAGACAGACCCCACCACTCTGACTCCCAGATTTCGTCTAAGGACCCAAGCGTCCGGGGACACAACATTATACCTTTCCAACGAACAGCATAACATCGTGATGTTTTTTGGCTGTGGTCCGTTGAGCCGTAATTCTCTTCTTTCCCTATCTTTTTAGAGTAATTGCCGGAAACTTTTCTTTTTTGTTACTTACAGAGAAAACAAGCAGCCTTTTGCTTGTGTTTTATCTGTCTTTGGCATTTCTCATACTTCCTTTCAATTGCAGAAGAGAGATTTTGGTAACGAACAGGCAGGTGCACCTGAGGACAGGTGCGACCCGGTTCTGACAAAACCCTTGCTGGGGGGAGGGTGGGGGGGGAGCCTCTGAGAGCTCCGGGGGCCTTTCCTCCAGACCAGTCCAGGCTCTGAACCCGCCTCCAGGGCTGGGGGCAGCCCCCTCCCGACAGGCAAGCGTGCCTTCCTTCTCCCGGCTTCCTCTGCACACCGCAAACGTAACGACTGAGCGTATCTGGACAGTGTGAAGTATCGAGTTTTTGCCAACTACCAGACTGTACGGACAGTAACTTTTTCCATTTTTAATCACTTCAGTAAACTCATATGCAATTACTGCTTTACTGATGATCTCAAAAGGAACGTTTACTTTCTGAAAACTGAGGCTCCTTTGGTTAGGGCTATTAAAGGGTCAGTTTCCGAGTCACAGATGCCCAGACCGCGGGGAGCGCCCCTCTGTTCACTCCAGACGCGGTGCTGGTCACAGCTCACACCCTGTGCTCCAGCTCCGCGGCCTGGAGCACCTCTCCTTCAGTGTGGGGGCGGAAACCACCAGCGGTCTGGCAGCCCCGGGGCCTGTCAGAGCGGCACACTGCCGGCCCACCCCGGCCCCACTGGCCCTGCCCCTCGCGCTGCACCCGCACCAGGGAGCTGCAGGGCTGACTGGGGGGAGCCCCGCCGGACCCCCACCCGAGCCCTGCCCTTAAGTTCTGGGTGCATCGCGGTGAAATGATTCACAGAATAACAAAGTAACTCACTGTCCCAGCAGAACACGTTCTCTTACAATTTCACAGCCGCTCAAAATCACTTACGTGGACCTCTGGGTGGAGTTTGATGAGGAACCTTTTCCTCTTGAAGCTGAGCTTCCGGACCCTGGACCAGTTGAAGGTGTTGATTTTGGTGGCGCACTGGAACCCAAGAGACAGACACTCAGCACACACACCCCTCCTCAGGAGAGAGGGGGGTTGGGTGCGCCCTCACCGGACGGCACAGCCACGCACACGGCGTTTTACGCCGGCGCCTGGAGTGACCCCCAACTGAAATGTTACTGCTGCATCCTAATCTGTCTGTTTGAGAACGGTAACTCGATGTCTTTGAAAAGGCTTTATTTTTTTTTACTAACGTTAATATTGACATTTGTGAAGCTCACCCGTGCAAAAAAAGCCCGAGGGCTGCCAGGGGCATGGGAGGCGGCCGGGCAGGGCCGCCGCCCCGGAGCTAAGCTTCTCCAAGGGAGGGAGGGAAGCCGGCAGCACGGCCCGGGCGCTGGCCCGAGACGCGTGCTCCTGAGCAGTGGGCCTGGGCTCCTCAGTGCTGCTGCCCACCCAGCAGGCCGGGCCGGGGCTCTGCAGGCTTCCTGCGAGAGCAGGCAGAGGGGAAAACGAACCTGGCATATTCTGTGGTGCAAGAAGGGGCGCACGTGCTGGGAAATGACGGGGACATGCGACGAGGACACGGGAGCCAGCCTGAAGGGACTCCAGTGGAAGACCGTGGGGCGATTTAAAGACCAAAATAAATAATGGCAAGAACGGACTGCAAAGCATCAGATTATAACCCAGGTCATCATAGTCTGAATTTAATGTGAGTATAACACGAATCCGCAAGTCCACAGTGAAGACAAGAAACTAAAAGAAAACTGGGATTTACGAAGCCATCCCCAGGCGGCCGTCACAGCGACGGGCCCCCCCTGGGGGGGAGGGGGGAGGGGGTCTCCGAGTCTCTCTCTCCGCAGCCTGCCCACGGACGACCCAGGGCAAACCCACCCAGCCGCTGCCTGACGCCGACACCACCGGCAATGGGACGGGGGTACCCTGGGAGGGGAGGGTCCCGCAGGCCACAGCACGGGGTGCGCCAGGCACGTCATCACGCCTGCAGTCTGTGCGCCCGGGAAGCCGCGCCTGGGCAAGTCCCAGGCGACCCCGTGTGACGGCCACCCTGTTCCACACGACGGCCGGGACACCCAGGTCGTGAGACTCGGGGAAGGAGAAGGCGGCGGCCGCCGACTGAAGGCACGAGGCAGACGGAGGGACTGTGCACAGCGCTGGACCTCAGACGCGACGCGGTCTCCCGCAGCACGAGGGCTGGGGCGGCCGGGGAAGTCCGCAAGGGGCGCGGGGCCTGGGGTGAAGGAACCCTGCGTCTGTAGCTTTTCTGCAAGCTGGAAATGGTTTCAACATAAAACACCTGAATGTACAAAGTCCTTTCCTGGCATCTTCTGCTCCTGACCGCCATGGCCACCCACGCTCTCCTGCCCACGCGAGACGGGCGACAGCAGGACGACGACGTCCTCCTCTCAGAGGGACCCAGCAGGCCCTCGGCCAGGGAAGGGAGGGGGCACTGATGGTGGTGCGGCGTGGGCCGCCTGTGCGAGCCGGGGCAGGAGGCCGTCCCGCCCCACGGACTGTCCAGAAGCACATGCAGACCAGACAGGCAGCCGATCAGAGGGGGCCAGGGGCTGGGGGCTGCTGCCGGTGGCCGTGTGGGTGTGACGAGAACGCCCTGGCGTCAGGAGTCGGGGTGACCGCACCATGATGTGAATGCACTGAAACAACGGAGGGTTCACTTTCCAGCGGTGGGATTCAGGGCGCTGTGTCTCAATTTAAAAGATTCTCGATCTAAGAGATGTCCTCAAGGCCAAGACATACATGCCAGGGTCCAGATGAGACTGGAAGCTTCGTGGCCCCCAAAATATGGCCAAAATGCTAAATTACTCTAATTTCTTGTCAACGTAAAATACTGGAGAATTCTCAAAGACGTTCTCCAAAAAAGCAAACACAACACAAAACAAAACCACCCAAACAAAACAGCAACACCAGGGAAGCAACCCCCGTTTCCAGCTGCCCGCTGGCCTCCGCGTGTCCTCTGAGCCGTCTGGGAGCTCCTGCCTCAGGGTCCGAGTCTCTTCCCACGTGACGCCCAGCGCGTGACACCCAGCGCTTGCTGGGGCCGGCGGGGCCCCGGGTGCTGCTGGCCTCTCCTGCGCCCACCCTCCCACCAGCCATCCTCGCGTGCTCCGGCGTCGGTCTGTTGGCAGGCTGCATGATTCTTTTCCTTTTCCTTTTTTAAGAGTTCATTCATTTACTTTTAAAAAGAGAGGGGAAGCGGGGGAGAAAGACGGGGAGAGAAACACCCATCGGCTGCCTCTCACCCCCCCTACTGGGGACCCGCCCGCCACCCAGGCCTGTGCCCCGACTGGGAGTGGCACCGGCGACCTCTGGGTTTGTGGGACGGCGCCCCACCCGCTGGGCCGCACCCGACAGGGCTCCTGTGGCCACGCTGCGGGCACGGGCTCTCCCTCCCCGTCAGAGTGACCAGGTGCTTCCACCTCCGAGCTGTGCCCGGGAAGGAAGAGGCTGCTCTAGCTCAGGTCCCGCGCTGCAAGTCTCCTCACGGACGGACGGACAGAACCGGGTTTCCGTTTTCAGCCCCAGCCCGCTCCTGGCCGATGAGAGGTGCCTTTGCACAATCCTGGGAACACGCTGGCTGGCTCCCAGCTCTCCCTCCAGGGGGCGGAATCCGCTGGACTCTCGTCTCTTCCACACGTCTACCACTTCCCAGCTTCCAGAACTTTGTCGGTACCCTCATCTGCTGCGGTTCTCTTTTCCAGTCTTTGTTCTTTCTGATTTAAACGTAAAAGGAAAAATAACTCCATCTCTGTCATGCTGGTGGGGGTCTGAGGGAGAAGCCCACTCTGGACGTCTCCAGGCCCTTGCTTTCTCCACATCTTCTGGTGACAGATGGTGGCAAGTGACGGCAGCTGGGTCTGGGCAGATAGGCGATTAGCACCTGTGCCGTCGGGATGGTGACCAGTGCGAGCAGGTGCAGGGGCCGGGGCCTGCACCTGAAGGGAGGGTGCGGTGGCTCAGGTCTCCAGTGCGAACCACTGTCTCCGTCATGTCTCGTGCAGGACACAACACGACTGACCAGAGTCTCAAGTCAAAACTACGCCGTTTCCTGGCAGGGCGCTGGTGTGACGGCCAGGTCAAGACGAGGAGCGTGAGCCCGAGCAGGGCGCCCGCACGGGCCAGCCGCTGCAGGGGTCACGGGCTGAGTGTCCGGGGAGGACGAGCCCCATGACCCGCGAGAGGGGCCTGCAGCAGACGGTGGCGGGCAGGACGGGGGGCGGCCCACGGACTCTGACCCGAGAAGGGCCTGGGTCTCCAGCCGGAGCCCAGGACACGCGACGTAACCACAGACAGGACGCAGGGGCCTCCTGTGCGCCCGCCCACCCAGACTCGAGCGATGGGAGACTTCCGCGAGAGCACACGCGACGCCCTCTGGTGTGCTCTGGGGTGGTGCCCCGACCTCCACCCAGACCCACCCGGGGCCGCCCCGGGGAAGGGCCCCCGAGCCGGCGCCGGCTCCACGGGCGGCCTTGGCTTCCACAGGAGCAGCAGCAGCAGCAGCAGCAGCAGCAGCCACCGCCGTGGGACATGCCCGGGGGCGGGGGGCACGGGCTCCCTGATGGCGAGGGCAGGGGCTAGAAGGCGACCTGTCTGCTGGGTGAAGGGTCAGATCAGAGGACACGCGAAGCTCCCCTCCAGGTCCAAGACCTTGCTCATCGCCACAAAAACTCACCAACGCATGTAAAAGCCCACCCGGCCCCGTGCCCAGCGGCACACGGAGCCGCCCCCGCCCCTACCTGGAACACGAGGACTCCCATGTGGGACACGGCCAGGCTTATCTTGGTGCCCTCCCGGTCGGAAGCCTTGTGAAACCTGACGCCGTACATCTCCAGCTTCCGGGCCACCTCCAGCACCTGGAAGTCTGACTCCGCGGGCGTCTGGCCCCTGTGAGGAGAGACAGCAGGGTCACAGCCTCGCAAACGGCCCAGCTCCGAGAGCACAGACGTGACCGGGGAAACGAGCCGGCGAAGGAGGCGTTGTACCAGAGGGGCTGGCCCTCCGCTGCCTGCGACTGTGCCCACGACAAGCACAACCAGCCGCACGTGCACAGGGCGGCCGTGCCCGCCCTCTGGGGCCCACTGCCCGGCGGGCGGGGGGGGTTCTTTGCATTCTAGAGGCTCAGCCTCGACTCTGCTCTCAGGTGACAGAGGGAGGGGACAGCTCCGAAAGCCCCCGCAGCCCTTATACACTGCGGCCGGTGTCCAGCCCGACCCGCGGACACCCTCTCTTGAGGGGGAACCAGAAGACTGGATGCAGAGACCGCCGCCAGCTCCACGGTCTCTCCACGTGCGGCTCTCACGTGCCGTGTGTCCGGCTCGGCACAGAGCCTGGCTGCAGCCCCAGCCCCCACCAGCTCTCCTGCCCCACCCGGCCTCCGGTCTGCCTGCCCGGGGCAGCAGCCCCCAGGGCGCCTCTGCCGCTCCCGTCCTCTCCACCCGCCCCTGCAGCGGGCTCCGCCTGCCACTGCGGCTCGTGCCCACATCTGCACACCCGGCGCCTGCCGACACGGGCACACGGAGGGCAGCCCTCGGCTCTGGTGAGTGGCAGGCGCGTGCAAAAGCACGTGTGTCTTATGGGACAGCGTCCTCGCGCTGGACTCCTGGTCTGGGCTGCCCACGCTGCCCCCGGCCGAGGCAGGCAGCAGGGACTGAGCTTCACCCACACGGGGCCGCCTGGCAGAACGAAGGGCCCCTCACTAGGCCACGGCGGAGTCCCCCACAGTCCCTGCCCGTGGAGCGCCCCGGGGTCCATGCGGGGCCGCCTTCCCCTCTGCCCAGGGGCCACCCTGGGGCTGCCTTCTCCGGCCCCCCCCACGGCTCAGTCCCTGCTGCTCCAGCAGCCCCTCCGGGCCTCCCGCACCTCAGCCCTCTCTCCTCCGCAGCCCTCACGTCCCTTCCGGCCTCTTCTCAAGCGGGGTGACCGCACCCTCAGGGAGCTGTGGTCAGCTGTGGCTCTCGTCAGGGCCTTAGTGCAGGCTGGCCGACGGCCCACACCGGCGCCGACTCACTCACGTGTGCTTGCGGTGGAGTTCCAGTATCTTCTCCAGACAGCGCTCCTGGTGGGGCAGGTACTGGTTGGCTTTGAGGTGCTCGCGATCCAGCGTCTCATCGTAATCCCCTATTTCCGCTGAGATGGGAGGGTTACAGTCAGGGATTTTAACTTTCAAATAAACATATAAACCCGTTACTTTACTACAGATTTAAAATAATTTTTTCTATTTTTATCTTGAATCTGTAGAAAAATAATCAGTATATATAAAAGAAAAATATAAACAAGGGTTTGCATTTTTTTAAATTTATATATGTTTAGCGAGGGAAGGGAGGGAGAAAGAGAGAGAGAGAGAAACATCAATGTGCAGTTGCTGGGGGTCATGGCCTGCAACCCAGGCATGTGCCCTGACTGGGAATCGAACCTGCGATGCTTTGGTTCGCAAGGTTTGTTTTTAAAAGATTTTATTCATTTTTACTTTTAGAGCGAGGGGAAAAGAGGGAGAAAAACATCAATGTGTGGTTGCCTCACATGCATCCCCCAACTGGGCACCTGGCCTGCAACCCAGGCACGTGCCCTGACTGGGAATCGAACCAGCAGCCCTTTGGTTCACAGTCTCGCACTCAACTCACTGAGTCACACCAGCCAGGGCAAGTTTGTATTTTATTTTTCCAAATATCTTATGCTATGAAGCCAAACATAAACACAGGTGAGGGTAATTTTTTCTGCGTTTTGAAGATGAAGACGCAGGTGTATGACTTGCCGTGTTTAAGTTTCATCCATGCTTTACAGCTGTCTCTAGACTACTGTGACCAGGGTTCATTTGTTTCATGATAATGTGTTTCAAATCAGTTTTCCCTTTAGGGCCTCCCAAATCCTCGAGGAACACGGTTTCTTTCCTATTTCATGTATTTTCGGGCTATACATGGCTTAAAAACGGTAGTTAAGGTCCGACAGCTGTCAGTGGAGCACTTCCTTTTTACACTTCCAGCCCGTCGCAAGCCCACAGAGACGCCGCGCGTGCAGAGCCGCCCTGCCCCTGCGGCAGCACCGCCGGCGCCCCCGCCGGCACCCATGCGGCCGGCACTCACCCTGCAGGAGGTGGGACGTGAGCAGGGCCGCCGTGGTGTCGGAGCAGGCCAGACGCTCTTCCAGCAGGTCTCTCTTCAGCTGCAAGGCAAACAAGTATCTAGAAGGGAATTCAGACATCAGACAGATCAGCTCCAAAGGTTCTAGAACGCACTCCCCAGTCGCCATCGCAGGGCAGCCTGCAGCCGCAGGAAGCAGCCGCTGCTGACGACACCACCGCAGCTGTGCGCTGCGGCAGGGTCTCCGGGGGCCCGGCCCGGCTCACAGCCCCGCACACCACTCACTCCTGCTGCGCCCACGGCTTCGTGTGATGCAGCAGAAACACCCAGGGGAGGTACAGCATCACACGTGGCTGTGGTCCTGTAAGCAGATGAATGCGACTTCTTGGCTAGAACCTGGGGACAGGACTCCTGGCACCACTGGCCGGAATGTCACAGGGAAGGCAGTCTGTGCTGGTTCACGCAGTCCACCAACAGGAACCACCGGGCCAGACGGAGACCCAGGCGCCGCTGCAGGGTCTGGAGACACGACAGCGGACAGGACACATGCTCTCCCCCCTTGCTGGGATCCGCGGTCCAGCACGAGCTCTTACAGCGCAAAGGTGTGCACACTTAACCCTTAAAGTTCCAGCAGAAGTGTTTCCAGAGCTCACGCATGTGTGTGGACAAGGGTGCTTTTTGGAAGCATCATAGAGAGAAAAACTGGAAATAACCGGAATGCAAATGAGAATGGTTAAGTAATGAGGCTGTAGCCCCGGGCACACTCACATGGAAAGCCCCCTGTGCGTGCTCTGGGGGTGGACGGGGCGAGCCCTCTGGCAGAGTCCCCAGGCAGGGCCTGCACTGGGCCAGCTGCACGCCAGGGGCTCACCTGGGCAGCATGTGCTGCAGGGACCGAGGGGGGCCCTGCCTTCACTCGGCACACTTTTACTTTCACATTTTTATTTCCTTACCACAAACAAGTGCTTGTTTATAAATAAAGCCCACGACATTGAATTAGGCAATACTTCCTATTACTCGTCATCTTCCAGGCATATACAAGGGGATGCCCCCCAAACCAGAATTTATTTATAAAAACTGTGCATTCTTCCATGTTCAAACAGCGGTCACCTTCAGAGCACTCTCCATCGGATGCACTACACCTACTGAGACATTTTTCCACTGCTCAGTTTTGAACTCTTCAATTTTGATGCTTCCGCTGTTCTTAGTTTCACCTCTTCCACAGCAGCAAAACGTTTCCCTTTGAGGACTTTTTTCATCCAGGAAAACAAAAAAAAATGTTTCTTGGGGGTGAGATTGGGTGAACAGGGAAGGTGGGTGATGGGGGTCATGCCATTTTTAGTCAAAAACTGCCGAGCACTCAGTGTGGCGTGGGCAGGTGCGCTCGTCAATCTCCCATCGTGAAATGGGCCAAAGTCCTGGGTCTTCAAAAAAAAAACCCGCACTGAAGCTGAACGCAGCCCCTCCCACCACCCCCTGCTGGGGCGGATACAGACGGGCTCCTGGAACTCTCACCCAGCGGAGACCTGCACTGCAGGGGCCCGCCCTCCAGAAGGGATCTCAGGTTTTCCAGGTGCCCCCTTGAATACAGACGTGTGTTTAGAAGCTGTCCCCTCGGGGACTTCTGGGCAGGTGTCAGGGCTCCAGCTGCGCTCCCTGTGGAGCGTGCTCGCTGCCCCTGGAGGCTGTCCCTGCACTGAGGGCCTGCCGCTCCGCGGGGGCGAACGACCCGTGAGACTGGGTGGAGGGAGGCCCTGAGCCGTCTCGGACGCGTCTGCGCTGTCGCAGGGAGCAGTGCCTCCAGGCCCTCCCTCACCACCTGCGGCCCTCCGCTGTCTCACACCTGACCTTGGGCTTCGAGTCGTTTTTCAGGTTGCTGCTTCTTTCTTATTACAAAAGGGGCACATAAAACACAAGGGAAAAACCTTCCATAACCCTACTGCCCAGGTGCAACAAATGCTCAATGTTGCCTTTCGATCATTTCTGCAGAGTCGACTGTGAGCTCGAGGACAGCAGGAAGGTGCCAGACGCAGCTCTGCTGCACCCAGTCACGAGGGCTCGCGCGGCTGGTGCTGCTCCTCATTAAACGTGTTTTGTTGATAAGAGGTAACTGTGTGGGCAAAATCCCTAAGCACTCCACGCACAGGTGCAAATCTGGGCTCACTTAGCGACCACCAGTCAGAGGGTGCCCTCACGCCCCATTTCTCGCTCTCGGTTTGCACCACACACCTCCTGAGTCCGTTCACATTTGTGCGTGTACAGGGTCAACTGCCAAAGTGCTTCTCTTCTCTGTTACACGTGGATCACAACTTCTACGTGTGTGCTGGGCTCACTCATTCCTTGCATACACATGCCCTGGGCACCTAGTGAGCCAGGCGCTGGGGAGAACACAGGTGAGTTCAAGGCCCCGTCTGGAGCAGGCTCTTTACCGTGTGTATTCTTCCTGCAACTGACCCGGATCGGGCGGGAAAAATTTCACCGCCAGGCGGAACACTGCGCTCTTTGGCCCTATAAAAAGAAAAAATTTAAATGTCACAAATAAGGCCAATCTCTGAATCTGCTATCTTCCCGTGTGTTACAATATAATTTGAGCTAGTATTTTCAGATGGACTGTTAAAGCAAATCTTTCCAAAGAAGATGCTACTATGAAATTTCCCAAGCGTGAAATTGTGAACCCTAAGTACCAGTCATATCCATCAAAGAGAAATTCAAAACTGCTGTGCTAAATGGAGGTTCCTCAAGGAAACTCTAACAACAGGCAGGAAATTGCACATTAAAATTTTAAAATATTTTTATTTTTAAAAGTTAAGGTGTTCACAGGATTAGTAGTAACAAAAATTATTTTTTAATTCCTTACATACTTTACTGAGACAACACTGTTACCAGTCACCATCACACTAACCCTGAATAACCTAACTGCTGTGAGGGAAAGCTCGCCTGAGTATCTTAGCTTTCCTGAAATTTTGTAACACAACCATATAATTTCACCAAAAAGGAAAAAGGAGTTGTTTTGCTGAAATGCTATAGCAACTGAAATGTCCTTAGCTCATCAGTGAATAACAAAGTTACTCCTACAGACTCAGCTTAGTCCTTAAAAAGTTCCTGGTGCCCCGGCTGGTGGGGCTCCGTGGATGGAGCGCGGGCTGCGAACCAAAGGGTCGCCAGTTCGATTCCCAGTCAGGGCACAGGCCTGGGTTGTGGGCCAGGTCCTCAGTAGCGGGTGCACAACAGGCAACCACACACTGATGTTTCTCTCCCTCTCTTTTTCCTTCCCTACCTCTCTCTCTAAATATAAATAAAATCTTTAGGAAAAAAACCCTGGTGAATTCAGCCTATACAACTATATAAGAATTAAGAGCATTATCATATGCGTTAAATTTCCAAAATTTAATAGAGACTCACAAAAATTATGTTTACGATGATCATTATGTTTGTAACTACAGAACAGTACTTTGTATTAAAAATGCCAACGGAAGGGAGACCCTGGACGCCATGTCCCGACTCGGACTCTGTGCACTGACCCTGCACACGGCCGCGGGCAGTGAGGCCCGTCACCCGGACCCGGAGCGGGGGCAGCGCTGGGCGCATGGCGACCCCCAGGTCCGTCCGCCGCTGGCGCCCCCACCCTGGCTGCCGCGTGGTGGCGGAGAGCCTCTGGTCACACCCCACACTTACAGTGGAGAACCAAAGTATCTTAAATGAACAAATTGTAATAAGTTAAAAGAAGGACTTACTTCGTACTTGCCTGATGATGGGTTTCATAGGTTCGAGCCAAACCTGAAGAGGAGTGAAGGGAGAGAGAACGAGTCTGTTAACTAGTTCCTCTGCCAACCAGCCAGCCCCCGCAGGCCTCAGGACCACCTCCGACGGGGCGCTGGCAGCGAGGCCCCGCCGTCTCACACCACTCGGCACCCCCCGACCCCGCTGAGGGCCCGGGGGGCAGTGCCAGCTGCACGAGGACCTCACCGAGTCACGGGCGCCGGTGCTGCCACGCACGGACGGCACCCCCAGCCCTGTGGGGGGCTCAGTTGAGAGCAGGCAGGGGCTCGCAGCACGGCGCTGCGGACAGCCCTGGGGGCCGGGCGTGGAGCAGCAGCCAGCCTGCCTGCAGCGGGCCCGTCGACAACGGCCTGGCCCCGTTCCCGCCACCCAGTTCCCTCCGCTCTTCCAGAGGTTCACCCGTTACACAGGACGAGCCACAGCCCGTCTGGTGAAACCGTTCGCTCACAACGCCCTTTCAGAACGGTTACGGGCAGCAGGCGCGAGCAGAGTCACGGAGAGAGGGCTTCCTCGGCCCGCGTGCGTCCGGGGCGGACACGTGCCCGCAGCTGTCAGCCGCGCCCCCCGACAGTGCGCTGAGACGGCGCCCCGTCCCGTCCCGGCGGGGAACCATGTCCCTCGTATCGCGACCGCCCTCCTCGAGGCTCGCGGGGCCCGTGGACGTCGCGAGGGCGCGACAACACGCTCGGAGCCCATTTCCAAACGAGCGAGGAGCACCTACCCAGTAGGACGGGACGTTCTGAAACTCCAGCCCGAAGTAGTCGCACTCTATCAGGTTCAAGCGCCGCCACACGCGTGTCAGCAAGAGCTGGCCGTCGCACTTGGGCTGTGGGGAGACAGGAGAAAGCAAGCACAGGGGGTGAGGGGCCGTGGGCCGCAGAGGTGCAGGAGCACGGGGCACAGGGCTACTTCCCGCGCACGGACCGCACGACCGTGAATTCCCCGTTCCCCTCCCTTCCAGGAAGGCTGCAAACTGTCACAGAGCAATCAAATGGGCCCGGAGCAATTTGCACTCAGAAAGTGACACCAAATGAAGCTAAAAAAATTCTTTCAATTTTACATCCTCAGTGTCCGTAGTCACATTTCTCTGTGACTTCAGGCTACGGAAATCATTTCTAGTCTTGGCAAACACTTGATCAAAGTCTGCTGTCTGCTAAGAAGGCGGGTCTCGAAGCCCCCGTTTGTGTGCGACCCCAGCGGCGGACGCGGCATCTGGCGGCCCTTCGTGCCCGTGGGGAAGGACGGGGACCTTTCTCAGACGCGGCGGGCAACGGGCCCCACACGCCGGCCCCTGAAGCCCAGAGCAACGCGGAGGGGAACAGGTCTACACCCCGGGGGCGGGCGGAGTCTTCCCACGCAGCGCACGAGGAGAGGCTGAGAGCGCTGACTGCGTGAAGATGAGAAACTTCTGCAGAGAAGGACACGGAACAAGGTTGCAGGCGACACTCACACTGCGAGGTCCGGTCTGTCTCCGACTGCGCCCGTGACGGGGCCGGAGAGACACCCTCCGGGCGGAAAACCAGCGGCAGCGTGGCCGTGGGTACACGGCCGCACCCACACGCGGCTGGGCCACTGGAGAGCACCCCGGCCCCGGCCGTCCCGCTTCTGGGGCCCCCTCCTGCAGGTGCCCGCCCGCCCCCTGGACGCGCCGGACGTGCAGGACGCGCTCAGCGAAGGGCTGGGGGACTGGACGGCGGTGCCTCCGTGACGGAAAACACGCACAGTGCCCTGCGTGTGCGACTGCGGAATGAAGTCCCAGACGGCAGTGTCGCCAGAGAGAGAGCTTCCACGCCTGCACGGTGTGTGTGACACAGCCCCCCTGGATGGAACACACACGGCCCGTCCGCGTGCAACGGGAACCAGTCCGGAAGGCCGGACACCGTGTCCCAAAGGTGACCACGGTGCCCTCAGTTAAAGGACTAAACCGGGCAGCGAGGGACCAGGGTTCTCAGTTTTACCTTATTTAGGAATTTCTGTAACGTCGTAACGTCTGAATTTTCTTCAACAGGCATATCGTTTTTGCAATTAAAAAATAATACGTGCAAGGGTTTATTTTACGGGAGCAGGCAAAACCTCCTCTGCTCCGAAGGACACCGTGTTCCTGCAGGTGCAAGCACCAGAGTTCCTGACCGCGCGCACACGTGCTGATGCTGCTGCAGTGGGGGTTCTTGTCTGAGAGAACGAACCCCCGCGCTCCGCCCTAGCGAGGACGCGGCTCGTCAGAATGAAGGGGTGCGGCAGGGGACCGCACGCTGGAGACACAGCACGGAGGGGGGCGGTTCCCCGTCCTCCCCCCCGGCAGGTGCCAGGGGCAGCCCCTCCACCTGCAGGAACCCCACACCCGCTCTGTGCATTCGAGGGCAACGCCTCCCAACCCGGACGTCTCAGAGGGGGCAAGCCAGGTCCTCCTGGGGGTGGACAGGCCAGAGGTCGTGGAAATCACCGAGCTTGCGCACCCAACCCCTTGACGGCCCCTGGGCTGTACGACCGCCTTGGGAAGCGCTCCCCAGCCAGGTGTCCTCGGCTCACCTCCACCCACGGTCACCGGGACAGCCGTGCGGCCCCTCCTCTCCACTTTCCCCGCTGGCTGAGGGGACCAAGTCGCTCAGGACTGGAGGCGGGTGGGGCCGGGGGCTCCTTGGGGTCAGCGTGAGTGCACAGTCCTGTGCCCTGCACACCCAGGCTCGTCCCCTCGCAGAAGGCCTTGGAGAGCCGGGCCAGCCACCTGACCCGCAGGCGCCCTGATCTCAGCCAGTCCCACCTCACCACCGAGGCGCCTGGTGCTCACCCTAGTGCCGCGCCCTGGTGGCCGTGCACGCCAGCGTCTCGGGGAGTCCCTCCTCCTTGACGGCGAATCTGAAGGGCAGGGGCTGCGTCTCAACCACCCTCGAGCCCCCAGCCCCAGCCCGTGGGAGGCGTGCCACCGACCCCTGGCCCCGAGGCGCTGTCACTGCTCTGCTGCCTTCAGCCCCGCCCTCTTCTTCCGCCGCACGGCACCCCGTGTGCTGGCCCGGTGCAGCCCCACCGGGCCTCCCACGCCCGGGCCGCACAGCGGGTTCGCCCCAGGAGGCCTGCCGCCCGGGCCGAGGGGCGGCCGTGCACATCCGTGTGCAGGCACACGGCGGCACGTGCCCGACAAGTCCTGGTCGTACAGAGTCCCACACCCAGGAGAGGGTTCAAGAGTCTGGTGCCAACGTGCACTCAGTCACACACGTGTGTGTATTCACACATACACACACATGTGACACACACGGGCGGACACATGTGTGGATGGAAACACGTGTGTGTGGACATGCACACAAATGGATACACATATAGGCATATGTATGCAGGTGTGTTTAACGTCCTGAATTGGAGTAGATTCTATTACACTAAAAAAGTCACACAAGCCAATTACCCCACGTTCAGGTGAGAAAAGGAATGTTGGATTCTGTGTTGCCTGAAACACATGTCCGACTCTTACAGACACCATCAGAATCAGGCGTTTTCACAAGTCACGAAGAAGCAGACATTCCCAAAGCTACTTTAAACTGACCCAAACACAGCAGTGGGGACCCCTTCTGAATCTTTTTTACGACAAGGAACCCCTAAACCGCAGGCAGACCCACACACGCGTCCCGCAGAGAAATGCCCACTGATGGACATCAACACCAATATCCCCAATCAAACGTCAGCAGACAATATTCAGCAACAACTAGAGAGTAGGAAGCCTTAGCCAAGTAAAACGATTCAAGAGGTAGAGGACAATTCAATATGACGTTAGACCTTCACCACCACACTCGTCCACCTGAGGCGGGACACAACCCTTTGACGAGTCCTAGAATCTGAGATGCCGAGAGAGCGTCCCACAAAACTCCATTTGCACTCCTGCTGTCCACGGAAGGGACAGGTGACTGCTCACCATCTGCCCACACGGGTCCCTCCCGGCAGCGCATCTGCCGCTATTGCTTCACACGGACGTCGATGCAGGGGAGAACTGAGAGGGAAAACCAGACAAGAGGGAGGCCCATCACTTGCAGATATGCTAAGTAACTGAAAACCCAAGAACACCAAGCAGAACACTATTATGAAAAAGAAGGAATTCCATTAGGTGGTGGGAGGAAGTTATTAATCGGACATCCACGGCTTCCACACACACGAATAAGCACCGTCTTTAGGACGGCCACGAAGCAAGCTGAGGTACCTGGGATACGTTTAACAATAAAGGAAAGCTCTAGGAAGACCATGCAAAGACCACTGTTACGAGGGGGGGCTGGCAGACAGCACAGAGGCCGGGGGAGAAACCTCCCACAGACACGCCGGCTCTTCTGGAACAGCCCACGGTCTGGATAAAGGTGTCAGCAGTGCGAGCTGAGACACCGGGGAGGCTGACTCTACAGCCGACGCGCATTTCTGAATGCAGAGGCGGCCAAGAAATGTCTGAGGAGGAGAGAGGGGAGGAATGGCCTCATCAGATACTCCAATCGTCGAAAACCAAAGTAATTAAAAGGTTGGTCCCGGTGCACATCTACACAGGAGGCGAAGAGATATCCCCAAGCACAACACGTAAGGTGCTGGAGTGTCTGATGAAGGTGACGTTTCAGATCAATCAGTGGGAGAAAAACATCTCCCAGCGAATACTGTTGGGTACCTACCTGTCTGGAGAAAATATGGCTGCAGCCTTACCTCCCGTCACAATTTCAGGGCGAGTGAAACATCCAACCACAAAAGCATCTATTCATGAAAGAGCAGCAACAAGACGGTTTTGTTTCATGCCCGGTGGGGAGGGGGCCGTTCTCAGCACACCCCGGAAGCTGGCGGGCACGACGGGAGCTCGAGGGGCCGAAAACACAAAAACCGAAAGTGTCTGCCAAGAAAGGAGGACTGTGAAGTCAAAAGACTTTTTCAAAGACAAATAGGGAAAAAACATTTATGGCTCCTGTTACAGACAAAGGGCCAATTTCCTTAAAACACAGCAAACTTCAAAAATCAGTAATGAGATTAGAGCAGGGGAGCAAAATGGGTGAAAACAGGCTGTTCACAAAACAACCCTAAGAGATGCGTGCTCTCGCGTGAGCGCGCACACGCACACACGTGCACACATGTGCACACACACGGGCCCCCTGCACCCGTGAGAGACGTGAACGTCGTGTCTGTTGGAGGGGTGGAGCTCAGGGTCTGAAAGCAGCGATGCGTCCCTGTGTCCCCGGTGAGCAGGGCGGGGGCGGCCCACTGCACGCCCACACCATCCTCTCACAGACCCGCTTCTGCCAAGCACTTTGCAGGGTGAAGCCGTGCGCACAGATAGGACCTGTTCCAGTACTGCCTCCACCAGCGAGCGGTTAAACGTGCCCTCAGCACAAGCACCCGGGACGGGACAGGGAACGAAAGGGACTGGGCACACCCAACGCTTTTCCGGGGAGTGAGCCTGAGGCCTCTGCGCGGGCAGCACCGTGTGGGGGGACAGGGCTGTGCCCACCTCAGTGCCCCCCGGTCCCCCACCGGGAAAGGCTCTGCAGAGCAGCCCCGAGCAGACTGGGCATGGAGTCCTGGCCCCGCCGTGGTGGGGAGGCGGAGCCTGGGTTCTCCTCACAGAAGAAGAAACACAGTTCTTGCGCTGGACGCAGGGGGTCGTGGGGACGCCCCGCCGGCACCCCAGGGCAGGCCTCTGGCCCCCCAGTCCTGCGGCGCAGGGCCGCGAGGGGCAGGGAGCAGACAGGGCGCAGCCCATGTTCCTCGACAGGCAGGTCGAGCAACAGGGCGACCAGCTAGCTCATTTCTCCTGCCGAAACGTAGGAAAGCTCGCCACCTTCTCTGTAGTGAATTTCAGACGCCAAACTTGAAGAGTGTTTTCCACATGACCTGCCACAATAGTTTTTCACAGGTTCATCCCCCGTAACTTCTAGAGGGGTGTCCCGACCGAGGTCATTAGCTGTCGCCATCGACTGGGCTCTCGGTTCCCCGTTCTGTCACACGCCCACCTGCACCGCTCACGTCTGTGCTCAGAGTCCACGCTCTTCCCCGAACACGCAGACGCTCACCGCCAGGTGCCCTGCAGTGCCCACTGGACGTGCCCAGGGCCGCGGAGGCGGGAGGACGCAAGGCTGCGTCTGAAGGGGAGCGCCCGTCCCCGAGGCCGGCAGCAGCGTGGCGCCGGCCCTGCAGGCCTCACGGCGCCAGACCAACGGCCGCGGAGCCGGCTCCCAGGGAGCGAGCGGCGGCCCGGCCAGCACTGAGCTCCGAGGGCCGGCTGCAGGAGAAGGGGCGCCGAGAACACGACGCACACACACAGTGTAAAGACCCGACTCTTGCTCCCTGTGGCCATCTCCCCAGCCAGTCGGCGCAGACAGAACGGGCACTGTGGAAGGGTCACATCACCAAGTGCCATTACGGCCTGCGTCTGGATGCGGATGGGCGACCGAAGCTCAGCTCACAAAGTACTTCTTTATTCTTTGTCTTAAGCAGTGTGGGAAAATTCCTCCGGAAAAAGCTTGTTTTTTTTTCCTTCTACTTGTTTCACGTGTCCGTTTAGTTCAGTTGCCAACCCACAGCGTCTCCATCCAGATGCCCGCTCCCGCTGCAGAATGCCTGTCTCCGCCGCTGGAGAGTTTCCTCGTCTGAGGGTTAAATCGGCCCGACTTCCTCGCACAGCGTCACGCTGGGGCAGGAGAGGAGTCCCCAGAGCCCTCGGGAAACCGCAGCACTGTTCACCCTGGGCTCCGGGCAAGGTCGCCGGCGTCTCGGTGGGCGTCCTGTGCTCCCTGGCCCACTTCCACACCGTGGGCTCTCTCCTACAGCCCCCAGCTGCTGCCACTGCAGAGACTCTGCAGAATCGGGCGGGTGACAGGGGTGGCTGCGCCTGCCCGTGGGGGGGTTCTGGGTGCGGGGGAGGGAGGGATGAGCCTAAGACGAGCTTCCCAGCAGCGGGTCCCTGGGCACTCAGCTCTGTCTACGGCTGCTCTTCCACGACTCAAGGAGACAGGACCACAGACGTCCCCACATTTGAACCCGTGGATGTGGGGGAGCGTTTTCTAGGGGTTGCCTCTGCCCCGAGCCCACCCCCAGCCTTGCTTTGCGAGATTGGGGTCCACAGGAACAAGGCTTCGCTCTGTTTCTGTGGCGCTGGGCTCCTGGCCGCGGCTCAGCTGCCAGTAGGTTGGCAGGTGGGTGCCGGGGACCCAGGGCCCCCACCCCTGCGATTCTCCCCACACTCCAGTCCCGCAATTCCTCAGTGCTCCCCTCCCCCTCAGCTGGCTGTCCCTGTCACTGGCTGTCACTCCCGTCCGTTTCCCAGCTTATAGAGTTGGTGTGCTGGTCTCCTGACCAGTCCCTGGAAAAGGCCCATGGTCTCCGGGCCTCAGCAGCTTCACCTTGGAAAGAAGAGCCCTAAAACCAGGGGGAACGAGCCCAAGTCTCCAGCGGCTCTCCTGCCACGTGCCAGCTAGGGCAGTCGGCCCACGGAATGGCACAGGAGCTGGCTCGGCCCGATGGGGTGTGGGAGTGGAAGAGGCCCAGGTGGCACCTGTCCTGCTAGCTCCCTCCTGAAGTCCCCAGTTCATGGAGCGGCCTGAGGACAGGGTTGGTGACGAGTTTCCTAAACGCAGGGGGTGCAGAAGCCTGGGAAGGTTCACATGCCACCTGCCCTGGCCTTGGGGAGGACCGGGGAGGCCTCCTGGCACCAGGGTGATGCCACCTGGAGGAGGACACCACGTTCTCACAGGCCGTGTCGGATTCGGCACCAAACACACGGTCTCCGTTTCTCATGAGTTTCAGGAGGTGGGAGAGACCCACCTTTTACTCCTTGTCTTTAACGGAGCCTCAGGGACAAAGCAAAACAGGTGTCTCGGCTCAGCAGCCTCCTGGGCGACTCCCTCTTCTTCCTCATCAGCGAAGGGCTCTGGTCGCCTGCCTGTCCTTGCTTGTGTGTGCTTGTGCAAACACAGCCCCAGAAGGGAAACCTGTCTGTCGGCGTGCCACCCACGCCCCCGCCGGGCACTCTCACGGGGAGGCTCGCCTGGGAACACCGCACCCCAAAACCGGGCGGGGAAGCCAGCACCGGGCAGCCTGCAGCCTCATTTGCAAACGTGCACAGACACCACGGATGAGCAGACACTGGATACCAAACTCCTGCAACAAGGGAGAGCCTTGGAGAGCAGAAAAATGGACTTCCAGTGAACTGAGCAGCTGTGCTACACTGAAGAAAGCTTAACTTAAAACACTTAAGATCCTCGAGAAGGTCAATGTGTTTGTAAAATGAGGAGTCTCTGGGGGTGGGGGGAGCACAAAGGAGAAAAAGGAGAAATACATTAAACCCCAACGGGGGCCGCAGGGAGCAGATGAGGAGGAGGTGGGTGCAGGTCTCAGTCAGTGGTGGGCACGGAAGGAGACACGCGCCCGGGACACGGAACAATGCCAGGGAAGTCCGAGCTCGGAGCCTGGGAGGAACCACCAACTCTGGGACAGGATGGGGGGTGGGGGGCAGGGGCAGCCCAGAAGTACTTGTGGACTTTCTCTGGTACTACGCTGTCATTCCTCAATCTCTTGTGGAATCATTCAAAATCGAAAAACTAAGAAAGAAACAAAAATATAAAGCCCACTTTCAGCAAAATGAGCATGTGGCCAAGTCCGACCACAGACTCGGTGGCAAGCGCGCCCCCAGCAGCAGAGCCGGAGCCTGCCGACACAGACGAGACGCCAGAGCGCACTCGCAGCGGGGGGTGGGGGTGCAGCCTGTGGGGTCAGACCTCGGTCCTGCCTGCGCAGCGGAGGGGAGGGGCTCCCACGCAGACCCGTCCGGAGTGGCACAGCACGGGCGCCACCGCAGGCGACACGTGTGGGACTGGAGGAGAGGTGGCCCCACAGAGACGCCGCTGCCAGGACCTCCACGGGCCGAGGCGGAGCGAAGGCCAAACTCGCTCCCATCCGGACCTCTGGTCCTTGGAGGCCCTTCTGGCTTCAGCTAGTCTGTGGCCAGCCACCCACACGAGACCTCCTTAAGGCAGACGATCCATGAACAACTCACTGGCTTCCAAAGTGGGTGATCGACACAGAACCATCACTGCAAATATTCTGAGATATTCCAGATAAAAGGAGAGAAACAGAAAGAACCAAATGCCAAATGGGCATTCAGCAGAAATGTCGCCTCTTTAGCAGATGGAATTGTGACCCAAATTTCATCGTGAAAATCAGAAGTAGTCAATAAGGGTCCTGCCCCTGCAGCACAAGAGCACACAGCAGAGGTGTGAGCGCTGAGACGAAGGTGACACCCACGCAGAGAGCAGGATGGGCTGTCCGGCCGTGTGACCTTGGGTGACACTGTGCATGGGTTACTTGTCTTTTTAGGGTTGAGCTGTCAGGGTTACTTATTTTTTTATTTAAAGAGAGGGGAAGGGAGGGAGACAGAGAGGGAGAGAAGCATCCGTGTGTGGTTGCCTCTGTGCGGACCCCACTGGGGACCTGGTCCACAACCCAGCCATGTGCCCTGACTGGGAATCGAACCCGTGACCCTTTGGTTCGCAGCCCGCACTCAATCCACTGAGCTACACCAGCCAGGGCTCAGAGTTATTTTTAAAAACACATTTTAGATATAAATTCCTTATCAGATATATAATATGCTCTCATTATCTTCACTTTCTCAACAGTATTATTTCTAGCACAAATGTTATTTTAATGAAATCCAACTTACCTCCTTTTTCTTTTCTCATTTGTGATTTTCGGGTCCTGCCTAAGAAATCCCACTCTAACCCGCTTCATGAAAACTTACTCGCGGGTTCTCTCCTAAGGGTTTTCCAGTCCTCACTCTGCCGCCGAGGGCGCCGGTGCACTCTGAGCCTGTTTCCGCTCCCACCCCGTGCTCTGTGCACAGCGGCTCCGCTGTCCCAGCTCCGCCTGCTGCGGACGGGCCTCTCCCCACCGACTCGGCTTGGCGCCGTCTGCGCTGTGTGCTCAGGAAATGACCGTGAACGTGAGGGTTTCTGGACGCTCAGCTCCGTCCCACTGGTCTGCGCGTCCACCTCACGCCAGGGCCACAGGGCCGCGACCGCCGCAGCACTGGGGGCCGTGGAGACACGGGACCGTGTGAGTCCTCCGCCTTTCTTCCCCTTCGAGGTTGTTCGCGGCCGTGCTAGGGCCCTGGTGTTTCCACGTAGATTTTGAGACCAGTCTGCCGATTTCTGCGGGGGGCCCGCTGGGTCCGACAGGGACCCTGTTAGGTCCGCAGGTCAGCTGGGCAGGGCCACGCTCTTAGTCACACGAGTCTTCCCGTCCACGGTCACGGGACGTCTTTCTACTCAGTTAGATCCTCTCCGATGTCCTTCAAGTGTTCTAGTTTTCTGCGCGCAAGCGTGTTTCCTGAAATGAAACCGAATGATGTACGTTCTCCAAGCCAAATCCTTCCCTGTAATCTGTAGGTATTTATCGAAGGAGGCAACTCAGTTTCTTCTGATACTTGGTTCTGGCGTTTAAAAATATTTAAAATTCACATTTTTCAAAAAACACAGGATGAGATTCATCAAGTTCATTTTTAGTAGCGTGTAGCCCCCTGTCCTGAGTTATTAGAGCTTCTCAGAGAAAATGTCCCCTTTGGTTCTATCACAAGCAGGATTCCCAGGGGTCAGGCCAAACGTAAATGCAGAACGGAACGGAGAGCCAATTACTTCAGGATTTCACGTATGTTGTTGTGTTTCGTGTTTAGGTCAGAAATTACAATGTAAAGAACAGTACATGTTTTTGTAGCTGGACTCAACAGAAAACCCTATACAAGTAAAACCGAAGTTTTAAAAAAATGGGTGGGCAGTACAAAAGGGATGGCAATCTGATGCTGTAAACAAACATCACTTTCACTGCGCTTGGGAATTTTCAATTATTTTTATAATTACACTGGGAAGGAGAACAGGCCTTTCTGGGTTATCATCTTCGTAATCTTTTCTCTATGAATAGTTCAATGCAGGAGACTAATTGGCTATTCAAAACTCTTTGTATGGTTTATAACTACAGATTTCCCCTTCAAGAAATTAGTAGTTGACTACCAAGAAGTGTACAATTTTGAGGTTCTTTTGTTAAATTCATTCCCTAAGTACTTTATTCTTTTCTTGATGCCATTGTAAATGGAACTGTTTTCTTCCCTCTTTTTTAAATCCTTACCCGAGGATATGTTTCAATTGATTTTTTTCTTTTATTTATTGAAGGAGGAAACTCAGTTTCTTCTGATACTTGGTCCTGGCATTTAAAAATCCTCTTTAAAATTCACATTTTTCAAAAAACACAGGATTGGAGCATGAGACAGAGAAAAAGACAAACACTGAAGTGAGAAACACCCATCTGTGGCATCCCATTCGCACACTTTTGGTGCTCGATACGGTGCTCCAGCCAACTGAGCCGCCCACCCAGGGTGAGCTGTTTTCTTCATTTATTTTGGGATTGCTCATTGCTAGTGTGTAGAAATACAAAAGAGGTTTGTATACTAATCTCGTGTCCTGCACTCTTGCAGAATTCCTTAGTTGTATTTGTGGGTTTTTTGGGGTTTTTTTTTGTAGATTCCTTAGGATTTTCTATTAAACAATAATGTTGCCTTGGCTGGTGTGGCTCAGTGGACTGAGTGCCGTCCTGGGAACCAAAGGTCGCAGGTTTGATTCCCAGTCAGGGCACAGGCCTGGGTTGCAGGCCAGGTCCCCAGTGTTCCTCTCCCATATCACTGTTTCTCCCCCTTTCTTTCTCCGCCCCTTTTCCTCTAACAGCAAATAAAATAATAAATAAACCTTCGCCCCTGCTGGTGTGGCTCAGTGGATTGAGTGCCAGCCTGTGAAAAGTTACCACACCAATTCCCAGTCAGGGCACATGCCTGGGTCCCGGAGCAGGTCCCCAGTTGGGGGCATTGCAAGAGGCAAGTGATCGATGTTTCTCTCATGCATGTTTCTTTCCCTCTCCTTCTCCCTCCCTACCCCTCTTTCTAAAAAGTAAACAAACAAAATCTTTATTTAGAAAAATAAACAATAATGTCATCTATAGAGATAGTTTCATTTCTTCCTTTCCAATCTGGATGTCTTTTGTTTCACTTTTCTTATTTTTTTCTTCTTCCTAATTGTCCTGGCTGGAACTTCCAGTACTAGGTAAGTTTCTAAAACTCCCTGGACCTTAATTTTCTCAAGTATAAAACAACACTAATAATCATGCTTGCAGTGAGGACAGAATCCAATAGTGACGTGCAAGATGCCACTGAGGAGCACACGGGAGGCGGTGAACACGCGGGGATGGCTGAGGCGGTGTGTGAGCAGCACACTGTGGCACGGGGTTCAGGAAGGTGAAAAACAAACGACACGGGAGCCCCAGGTACGCAGCAGACAGACAGGAGCAGGAAACCTGACTTTACAGAACACACGGTCAACTTTAGGCCCAAAAGGCACTGAGACAACAAAAAGTGCATTTCGCAGGAGGAAGACAGTGCTGTGCCCACCAGGACACGAGAATGAACAGCCACACCAACCAGCACAGTGTCCACGCCCACAGGAGGAGGAGGAGGCAGAAGGGGCAGGAGACACAGACCCCTCAACCACGGGAGCTCCCGTCGGAGGGGGCACCTAAAAACCCCGGAATTATCTCCCGGAGGGCGGGCCCTTGTGGGACAGGCTCCCCCACTGTGTGAGCGTTTCAGGAGCCCATCTGTTTCAGTGCATCAGCTAACGTTGTTGTGAGAGGCTGCGTTTGGCTTCAGTGAATTTTTTGGAAGACTCCTTCAACGTGTTTGCCCATTTCATGACGGCGACTCACGAGCACACCTGCCCACACCACACTGAGTGCTCGGCAGTTTCAGACCAAACACGGCACGACCCCTGTGCCCTGCACCCCCGTTCCCCTGATCTCTCCTCAGCAACTCTTCTTTTGTCTCCCTGAATAAAAAAGTCCTCAAAGGGAAACGTTTTGCCGCTGGGGAAGAGGTGAGGCGAAGAGTGGCAGAAGCACTCAAAGGCATCAACATCGACGAGTTCGAACACTTGGGCCGTGAAAAAACGTCTCGACGGGTGTCGTGCACCTGATGGAGGGTGCTCTGGAGGTGACTGCAGTTCACCCACGGAGGAACACACACACGGTTTTTGTAAATAAATCCTGTGCGGTTTCTTTCGGGTCCCCGCTTGCACGTTCTCAGTCTCAAGTGCTCGAGCGCAGAGAAGCAGCGGGTTGGCCAGTGCACGGGCGCTCACGCGGGTGCGTGCAGAGGCCTGGAAAAAGGTCCGAGAAGTAAACGCGTAGAAGAGGTTACTGCTGGGGCAGGAGAGCACCTACCTTTACTTTCTCCCTCTGGGCTCCTTTCTGCTGACTGAACTGTTTTACTGTGAGCATGTATTAATTTTATAATTTTTAAAAAAGATTTTATTTCTTTATTTTGGAGAGAGGAAGGGAGGGAGGAAGAGAGGGAGAGAAACATCAATGTGCAGTTGCCTCTCATGTGCCCCTTGTTGGGGACCTGGCCCTGCAACCCAGGCATGTGCCCTGACTGGGAATCGAACTGGTGACCCTTTGCTTCACAGACTTGTGCTCAGTCCACTGAGTTACACCAGCCAGGGCTACAGCATTAATTTCTGAACTGCAGACAATTTATAGCAATAAAAAAATGTGGTTCTTTTTTAGAATTTTATAGCAACAAATTTCCAAAACAAGCCTGCCCTCCTCTGCTGCTCTCAGTTCTGCCCGACCAGGCTCTGCTACACAGGGACTTAGGGGGACCCGGGGCTTGAGCCGTGGCCTCAGCAAGGCTCCGCTGGACTCTCCCAAGGCACCTATTTCTGTTCTTCACGTGAAGACGCCAACAAGTTCAGTTTCATGTGATGTTAGTGTTTGTTTTACTTCATAATATAATCTGCCTTAATAACAACATTCAGGGCATGTTTCCATGATTTTGTGTGGTTTTAAAAGATGTAAGACTGATGTAAGTTAAAGCCAGAAGCAAACAGTTACGGAGCCAACTGTCCCTGATTTAATATGAGTTTGATTTAAAAGAGCTCGCTCTGGATTTTTAACATGCGTGTCCCAACCTATTTTCCAGAAGAACAGCAGTGTCTAGGACCTGACAGTCATTTTGAGTTGTCACAACTGAAAATTACTTTAATAGAGAAAAAAGTTTTCTTCTGCTACAAAAATCTGACTTCACCAGTTTCGAACACCCCCACAGCCACATGCTGTGAAGAACCAGACAGAAGTGTGCTCGCGCAGAAACACCGAGTGTCCAAGAGCGAGCACGGAGAAAGAGCGCAGTTTTCATCACCAGAGACGCTGGATTCACGCTGGAGAACGATGTTTGGATTTCTCAGTGAACGGTGGTGGGAGTCTGGGCGTGAGCGCGGGCCACGAGCGCCCCTCTCTGGCTTCCACGGTGGGCCGGCAGGGAGCCCTCAGAAGGGCCGGGGGCCCCTGGCCACGGTGGTAGACGTGTCCTGAGAAGGACCGAGCCCGACACAAGCCGGGAGCAACAGTCTGGCGGCACCTGCAGTTGTTTTTCATGGTTTTCTTTAACAACCAGCCGCACTCTCTAAAAATAAAAGCCCCTCATCAGTTGGCGGTCAAGGACTGAGGAGAGTCTCAAAGCTCCTGCTTGGCCAACGTGTGGCTCCTCCTGTGCTGGGGCTCAGCGTGGCGGCGGGGGCAGTCTCGGGGCAACGCTGCACCTGTGGGAGGTCACGGCCAAGGCCACCCTGCCCGAGTGCACGACAGCCCAGACCCCCCAACTCCTCCACTCGAGAACCCTGCGAGCTGCAGCTTCCAAACACTGCCCCCAGGACCTCATGGTGCTGCCACTCCTGTCCACCCATGTCCCTGGCCTGGCTCGGGGCCAAAGTCGCCATGACCTCGGTGCATTTCTGCCCACAAACACTCTTCCTGAGAAGAGGTCCACTCTGCCTTCCTTCCTACCTAGGTGCACTGGCTTCCCCGCCCTGCCCCCTCCCCTCCCTGTGTGACTTCTCTCCTTGGTCACTGTCAAGCTCACTGTCTATCCTGCTGACCTCTGTGCCCCCAGCTTCTAAACCTGCCTGATGCCACTCTCATCAGGAGACCTGACTGCTTGCAGGGCCGCTCCAAGGAGACACTGAAATAACTTCCTCGCCACGTGGCCGTGGGGTTTTTACTGGCATGGAGATCGGCAGGATGGTGCTTCCCTATTCTTTTCCTGCTGCCAGCAGAGCTTCCTCGTCATGGTGTCCCCTAACACGGACTGTGCACACCCACTGCAGGTGTGCATGTGCGTCTGTGTGTGCTTGTGGGGCTGGGGTGGGGGTGTGGGCAGTGGGATCCCTGGTACCACAACCGGGTAACTAAGAATAACAACGTCCCCATCTCTGCCTTGTGCCACATTTCCTGGGCATCAGGGTCAAAGAACCAGATCAGGTGCCCAGGACAAAATAACAGGTTTCAAAGAGCAGGGCAGAGTCACATAATAGCTGTGTACACCAGCCACACACAGCACTTCTGGAGAAAGCCCACATTATCCCCAAGCCCCAGATGCTGAATTACTGGCTTCTTCTCTCAAGGCAGGACTAAAATGAGCTCCAAGGCGGTTCACTGCCTTATTTAGGATGTCCATGTGGGAGCAATGACAAACATCTGGCTCTGATACTTTCTGGAATTTTGACTATTTTTTCCTGGCCAGAAAGAAAACAAAGTTTCTACTGGAATAGCAACGTGCAGTCTCCTCGCGTGGAACCCACAGCTGAGTGTGTCCTCCGGCCTGGCACAAACTGGAGCTGCAGCCTTCCTACTCTTACAGGCAGGAAGAAGGAAAGCCCACTCTAAGACGGTCCAGTACTTCGCTCTGACCCGCGTGGCTCAGTGGGCAGGGTGCTGACCCACAAAGCACACAGTTGCGGTTCGATTCCCAGTCAGGGCACAGGCCTGGGTTGCGGGTTTGGTTCCCAGTGGGGACGTACACCAACGGCAAATGATCAAAGTTTCTCTCTCACCCTTCCCCTCTCTCTAAAAATAAATGAAATATTTTAAAAAATGTTGAGTTTTTTTAACATCCCTATACTTTTTTCTTAAGATTTTTTTTATTTTAATCATTGTTCAAGTACAGTTTTCTCGCTTTTACTCCCAATCCAGCCCACCCACCCATCCCTCCCCACCTCCCTCCCATTACCACCCTCCCCCCAGTTTTGTCCATGTGTCCTTTAAATTTCTTCCTGTAAACCCTTCCCATTCTCCCCTGAAATTCCCTCTTCTCTCCCCTGTGGTCAGTGTCAACCTGTCCTCTATTTCAGTGTCTTTCGTTATATTTTACTTGTTTCTTTGTTTTGTTGATTAGGTTCCTGTTACAGGTGAGATCATATGGTATTTGTTCTTCACTGCCTGGCTTGTTTCGCTAAGCATAACGCTCTCCAGTTCCATCCAAGCTGTCGCAAAGGGTAGGAGCTCCTTCTTTCTCTCTGCTGCATAGAATTCCATTGTGTAAATGGACCATAGTTTTTTGATCCATTCATTCACAGATGGGCGTCTTGGTTGCTTCCAGCATCTAGCTATTGTAAATTGTGCTGCTATGAACACTGGGGTGCATAGGTTCTTTTGGATTGGTGTTTCAGGGTTCTTAGGATAAAGTCCCAACAGTGGAATCGCAGGGTCAAAAGGCAGATCCATTTTTAGTTTTCTGAGGAAGTCCCATACTGCTTTCCACAGTGGCTGCCCCAGTCTGCAGTCCCACCAGCAGTGCACTAGGGACCCCTTTTCTCCACAACCTCTCCAACACTTGTTGTTTGTTGCTTTGTTTATGACGGCCATTCTGACCGGTGTGAAGTGGTATCTCATTGTGGTTTTAGTTTGCATATCTCTGATAGCTGCTAATACTGAGCATCTTTTCATGTGTCTCTGGATCCTCTGTATGTCCTCCTTGGAGAAGTGTCTGTTCAAGTCCTTTGCCCACTTTTTAATTGGATTCCTTGTCTTCTTAGAGTGCAGTCTTGTAAGTTCTTTCTATATTTTGGAGATTAAACCCTTGTCTGAGGTATCATTGGCAAATATGTTTTCCCATACAGTTGGTTCTCTTTTTATTTTGATACTGTTTTCTTTCGCTGTGCAGAAGCTTTTTATTTTGATGAGGTCCCATTTGTTTATTCTTTCCTTTATGTCGCTTGCTCTAGGGGACATGTCAGTAAAAAAATTTCTGTGTGAAATGTCAGATTTTCCTGTCTACGTTCTCCTCTAGGACTTTAATGAAACGTTGAGTTTTTTAAGGAAAAGGGGAACACGAGCAAACATGAACAGAAGCGAGGGAATGGGTGCTCCTGCCTGGGGCGAGGTCCCAGACTGTTCTTTTAATCACCAAACACCCCTTTTCCCACCGAACCCACTTCCCGTAATAGAAACGCTACAACGCGCACCAAGCCCTGACCCTGGTGATCACTGAAGGCCGAATGGCTCTAGACACCTCGCCCTCTGGCCGAGGGGGAGGCCCCCCACGGCAGCAGGTGGCCTTGGCACTGCGCACACCCGATGGGCTGCAGCTGCGGTGTTTCTGCTCCGGGGCGCTGCACACGGGCCAGGGCGAGTGACACGTGGCTTCCTCGAGGCTTCTTTCATGGCTCAGAAGAAAGACTGCCCAGATTTCTATTTTCAAAACCATGAAATTCATTTAATCAACTGAAAACAAATCAAGACTTCACTAGATAAAAACACTGGCTATTGGATGACCTTTGGCAGCTTAAAATCCCATCGATAAGTGTCAAACACCACTCGAAACATGACGCCCCACAGCGTGCCCCTGCCTGCACGCACCCACAGCCCCACAGCAAGGGCCCCTCCCCTGCGAGGCTCTGCAGTGTGACCCGAGGTTGCGAGAAGAGCCCGAAGCACCTCTCACCACACAGGCTCCCGGCCGCAGTGAGCACACATGGACGAGAGGAGTCACGGACAGGGGGAGCTGTCACTCACAAATGAGGTCAATGCTGACTGCAACACAGTGTCAGTGCAAGGTTCCAGGTCTGTACATCTACATGAATCTAAATGAAACTCGGACACGTTCTTAAGAATATTGCAAGCAGGTGTCCACGCTCTGCCAGCTTTGCCTCCCCAGCCTTCCGCTGTGCTTCCCTGGGGTCCTCACAGTCCGGAGAGGCGGGGACCACTCATGCCCAGGTGTAACTGGCTCGCAAAGGGCCACATCACCGCTACGCACAATCTAGCCAAGGACCCACCCCTAAACGGAACTTCTTTGTGGTCCAATATTTTTGGCTCAAAATATTCCTTCTTTAGCCATTAAGGAAAACGGGTAAAAATCCCATCTCGAACCACAGTGAGAGGCCACTGCACGCCCACTGGAGTGGCTGGGATGAGAAAGGCAGACCGTGGGCATGAGCAGTGAGCACGTGCAGAGACGCAAAGCACTGTCGGGGGGGCACGACACAGCCGACTTGGACAACGAAGCCCAGAGTCACCGAGTGACCCAGCAGGTCCGGCCCCAGGACTCCAGGTGGACAAGCACTTGCACGCCAGTACTTGTGGCACCAACCCCGACTGCCGGAAGGTGGGACACTTGTCGGCTGACGGCAGAGAAACGGACTGCGGCCCGTGTGCACAATGGGATGTCCCTCAGCCACGAGGACGAAGCACCGACACGCCAGAGGGGGAGGACCCTCTGAGACTCGGGGCACAGAGAGGCCAGTCACAAAAGCCACACACAATGCACTCGCACACCATGTGCAGAACAGGGACATTTACACACGCACAGTAGATGTTTGCTTGCTCAGAGCTGAGACAGAGGGGACGGAGGGCAGCCCAGTGACAGGCAACAGGTGTGGGGTCTCTGGGGCCCGATGCAAATATCCTCACACTGGCTGTGGTGATGGGGGCACACACCTGGGAACACGCTGAAGACGCCGAATTGCACACTTGAAACGAGAGGATCTCGCGGCAGGTGAACTGCACCTCCAGAAAGCTATTAAACGTTTTCAGGCTGACCGGACCCTTGAACGTCCACTGTTAACACCGACTCTGGCTTCCAGCCCAGAGCCGCCCTCGCCAACGGCGGCAGGCGGGGAACCAGTACGTGCGCCCCAGCTGGAGAGGGAGCCGGAGCGAGACGCACTCCTGCCCGCCGCCGACGGACGAGGCCGTTCCAAGGCTGTGCAAACGTCGCCTTTTGAGGGAGAGCAGAGTGACTATGCGGTGACCCCTGGGTGGATGGCAGTGTGGCTCTCAACACCCCTGCCACGGCGTGGCGGCCTGCCCAGCAGACAAGTCCATCTGCCTGTGTGGGGAGATGGGAGCCACGAACAACACTGGGCCTTCCGGCGCTCGCCTTTCTGCAGCGACACGTGGGAGCCAGCAGGGCTGCCTCATGCGGAGGATGAACATGGGACAGCCAGCCCCAGGCTCTGCATGGAAAGGCAGACATGACCCCACAGGAAGGTCTCCAACTGAAGCAAAATATAGGCATTTCAAAAATAACTAAATGTCAAATTCTTCCCTGAGTTAAAAAGGTCCCTTAAGTATAATCCTTCTACATCAAGCAGGGAGTTCTATGCCATCCCCCCACAATGCCAGGGTTTGGTCACCATCTGTGGGGGGAAGCCAGGGCTTCCCAAGGCGGCCAGCACCCAGCCCTGCAAGCTTACAAACTCCACCGCTTAAGGCTCAAGTGGAAAGCACACCAAACACGCAGACACGAGACAGGTGGGGGTGGCCCCAAACGAAAGCAAACACTGGAACCTGAGGTCAGAAAACATCGCTAAGAAGGGACAACTCAAACCCTCTTAGATAAAGCATGTTACCCAAATCTAACTTCTGATTTTGTCTTTTCAACACACGCTCGTGGAGAAGGGCCCTACCCGAACTCGGCCGGTACAGCCATGGGCCGCGCAAAGCCTTGCTTCCGGGAGGAGACCAGGGGCCACTGCTGGGACAGGAGTGTCCTCACTCGGCCCACGGAGGCCCACCCAGCCAGCACCTCACTGCTCGGTGCGCCGGCGCCCGCGGTGCATGCCCACTCTGTCCCACTGACCCAACAGCAACGGTCACTTCACCGTAGTCTGTGTCTCTCTGTCCAAACACAAAGGTGGGGGAGTGGGGAGACATGTGACCCGTGGGGGAGTGACAGTGGAGAGGGACAGGGGGCCCAGGCAGGTGACCAGACTTGATCTTAGGATCTTTTGGGCATTTGGAGCTGCGCCCCACGGGAGCCACGGGGCAGGCAGTTCTGGGGCAGGACCACGAGGCCTGTCCACCACCTGGCAAAGTGGCCAAGCCCAGGGCACCAGGCACTGAGCTGCACAGATGCCTTCTCTCCAGAACTGCGTTCCCAGCCCACTAGTGACAGTTTCTGGGGCTACCGCAAAAGGCCACAGCTTCCTTGGCAGCCCCTCCCAGGGGCTCTGCCTCCACCCAGGGAGGGCTGGCCTGGGAGCTGGCCTGGGGGTGTCAAACCTGGCCTGGTGGGAGTGACAACCCACAAATCCCAAGCCTAGATTCCAAGGGACTTTGCAGGTCCCATCCGTCCCCCCTCCAGGCACTAGAGGGCGTCTGCAGGGAGGGGGGCTCCCCTCAGGCCACAGATGTGTGAAAAGGCCACCCTGGACCACCTGGCCCCTCAGAGCCAGCCAGACCTCCAAGAAACATGCAGACACAGTAGCAAATGTTTGCTTTAAGTGACTGAGCTGTGGGGTGGCTTGCTACCTGGCAGAGCCAGTGGATTCAGCTGGGGAGGATGGAGCAGTGGGAAGCAGAATACAGCTAACTCACAAAAAAACTGAGCTTGAATTCCCCCTAAAAGGTATTCATCAGCAGGTAACCGCAACTTAAAAAGTACCGCATCCACCTCAGGATACGCACAGCAACTTGGCTCTGTAATTTCTGGGAACTCTTCAGGCATACGAAAATACAAACATGATGGTTGTGTCTGACTAATATAAACAATAACCTTAATTTATTAAAATCTGTCCAAGCTCTAAATATTTTGAAACATTTACAAGATGCCATCTTTAATTTCCTTATTTACTCAATGACCCAGGTACTTGGTAAAAGTGACCCCTCAGAGATGGGTTGTACCCTACTTACGGCCCTTTCGTGCCTCTCTTTCTCCGGCCCAGTTTGAGTTGATAAAGGCCATTAAGCAGGACAAAAAAAAAAAAAAGAAAGAAAGAAAAAAAAGGGCATGCTAAAAGTAAACCCTAGTGCAATTCTTTTGTTTCCTTTCTTCCCTCCTTCTTTGCATCTTCTAAAAATTTCGACTGTGTTATAAGCCTAGACCATAGTGGGTGTGTTTAGCGTAGGATGGCTGTGTGGTGGAAATTCTTCTGAACATTTGCCTGGAAGAGACTGGGAACCCAGTGCATTCCCAGACCTTTAACCTAGTTCACAGAAGGGTGCCCTGGTGAGCTGGGAAATGCTGTCCCAGGACCAACAGCCGCCGCTAGCTCTCCAGGGCCCGAGGCTGCCTGTCCAGACTCCCTTCCTTGCCACCCAGGGGTGACTGCAGAGTCAGACTGACAGGTCCCACCAGTTTCAGTCACCAGTGCCCTGAGGAAACGGGACTAGATGTTCTCCTTAAATAAGACCTTAAAAGAGTCACTCAGGGTCCCGAGTTCAGATGCTGAGCCCAGGCTACAAGTGAGAGGCCAGCACCCACCCCCGCCCGGCCGCCCGTTTCTCTGCCATGCGCTCTGCTCTCAGCGCTGCCAGAGCCAGAGGGCCGTGCCCCCAGGCCCGTCACAACCCGGCCCGCAGCTCGATACCCTTCGTTATTTTTGGTGCAGTATCTGGGCTTCTTGGCAGAAAAACCCAGGCAAAATAAACCTGCTGAAGTCCAGGTTCATTCTCTTGTCCTCGCTGTTGTGACACTGCAGCAGAAGAGCTTGCAGAGGGACTACTGTAGGTCAACGTGAAAATAACGTAAAATGTACTTATCCACTACATTTGAAAACAATGTTTTAAAAATTTCACTCGAAGGTCATGAGGAAACCAGGAAAAAGGTTTTCTAGAGCATCACATGGGTCTACAACTGTTGCTGAGAAGGTCTGTGTGCACGCAGCGGTGCACACACGTCTGACTGCCTGTGCCCGCAGCCCTGGCTCACGTGACAGCAGGGACTTTGCCAGGCATGAGTGCCACCGCAGCTGCACTGCAAAAGCCAGCTCTGCGCTCGGACCGGGCAGCACCACCGTCTGGGCACCGGACGGCACATGCTCAGTCCTCCCCCAGCCACCTTGAGCCCGGGGTGGGGGCACTGGGGTCGCCTCTACGTTTCAGATGAGGGAGCTGACACGCAGTGAGCCTTAAAGACCCCATCTCCCACAGGCAGCCTGCGGCCCAGACGGGAGGCCCCGAGGCCCCAGCCTGCGCTCTTCAGCACCAGCCAGCCTCTCCAGAGGTGAGCACAGCCACCACACGGTCAGAATGCTAACAGGAAGACAGGGGATCTGGCTCTCCAAAGGAAAGGAGAGAGCAGACTCACCGTCTGCAAAAATTTTATCAGCAGTTACCAAAGCCACTCTGGGTCCACTTCATAAATAAACAGAGTCTAACTGGCAAAATGTAATTTGGGAGATACCGTATTTTTCAAGCTATGACGCACGCTCCCCAAAATTTGGGAGGAAAAGGGGGGTGCATCTTATAGTCCGAATACAGCTTACCTGACTCACTATGGGGGGGAGCAGTGGCCTATGTTATTTATTAAACATTTTACCACATTTTTTGCTTCAAAATTTTTTCCCCTCTTTTCCTCCTCTACAACCTAGGCGTGTCTTATGGTCCGGTGCATCCTACAGTTTGAAAAATTCAGTAGTACTTCACTTTCAGAAAATGTAAGGAACTAGCCCTGGCTGGTGTGGCTCAGGGGACTGAGCGCCGGCCTGCGAACCAAAAGGTCGCTGACTGATTCCCAGTCAGGGCAGGCACGTGCCTGGGTTGCGGGCCAGGTCGCTGGTAGATGGTGCGCAAGAGGCAGCCACACACTGATGTTTCTCTCCCTTTCTCCTTTCCTTCCCCTCTCTAAAAAAAAAAAATAACAAAACCTTTAAAAAAAAAGGAAATATAAGGAACTATGTCCAAAAATCACACTTCTTACCTCAACGTCAAACATCTCCACAGAGCTGTCCAGCAGCTTCACTCGGAGGAGAAGGCACTTCTCCTGCGTTCCGGCCGCTGTCCGCGCCGGCCCCACCGAGGGGGCCTGCCTGGGCTCCAGGGTGCTCACTCCCGCTGGGGGCTGGGCGCCCAGGCGTGCCCCTGGGGTCTGCAGTGCTCGGTAGGTTCCTTCTATCTCTCCCATTCTTCACCAGCTAACTGTGACGGATTTGCTACAACAAAACAAAACCCAGAGAATCATCACCACCTGCTTAGACACCAAAACTGTGTAAAAAATGATCACGGGAATTCTCTGCATGGTTTTCGCAACTTCTGTAAGTTAGATTTCATAAAAATACGAAGTTAAAGAAAAAGATCGTTTTCTACTCATGTCTGGCCAGTGGAACAGAACATGTAACAAGCACCCTACTAACAGCACTCCCCAGGTGCTCCTGCAGGGTGGGTAGCATCCGAGTGTCCCAATCCAGGGACCCGCCTACACCAGGCACTTTGCCGTCACCTGGGGGCAAGAGGCTGGAGGGGCTGGTTCTTCTCAGCTCCGCCTGCCACGTACCCACTGTGCTGACCACACTGTAAGTACTGGCCATGCCCTCAGCACAGGTAACGGGCCCCAGGTGGCACAGCACCAGCCTGTCAGGTGGCCCTCAGCAGGCCCCTCACTTCTGCTGATGGGGTGCGGAAAATTCCAAGGACGGTAGATGGCCAGGCCTGTCTCTGCCAGCTGTGCACTCCTGGGTCTTTCTAGATCATGTCTCACAGGCTGGGGTGGGTGCCACCGGTGGTGCAGGAGAGCAGCCTGGGTGTGCGTTGCTCAGACCACACACCTGGCATTGGAAGGCACCGCCTTACCCTGCCCTCACAATAACCACCCACCACCCACCTATCAGAAGACAACACTGAGGGTCCGACTGGGCCAAGGAGCAGGGGCACTGGGCACCCTTTTCCATCCACACTGTGCCCCGGGGAAGGTCTGGTTTTAAGCTATCGAGGAGAACAGGGCAAATCATACTTTTGTAACAAGGAAAGAACAGGCTAAGTATTGGGTTGGCCAAAAAGTTCATTGGTTTTTTTCCCTAAGATGGCTCTCGTAGCTCTTAGTTGTCTTTAACTTCATGTGAAGCAGTGTTAGGTGGTATTGTGGCAGCTGTCCTATTATTGTGCATTAGAAAAAACTTATCAAAATTGGTGAATTTTTTATGTAGCCATTTTAATATTGAAGACGGTACAGAACACACAACATTCTCAGCACATTATGCTTTATTATTTTTTTAAAAATTTATTTATTTATTTGGGAAGGGAGGGTGAAAGAGAGGGAAGAGAAACATCAATGTGTGTTTGCCCCTCACACGCCCCCTACTGAGGACCTGGCTTGCAACCCAGGCATGTGCCCTGACTGGGAATCGAACTGGTGACCCTTTGATTCCCAGGCTGGGGCTCAATCCACTGAGCCACACCTGCCAGGGCTATGGTTTATTATTTCAAGGAAGGTAAAAATATAACTGAAATGAAAAAAAAAAAAGAAAAGAAAAAGATTTGTGCAGTGTATGGAGAAGGTGCTGTAACTGATGGAACGTGTTAGAAGTGGTTTGCAGTTTCGTGCTGGAGATGTCTTGCTGGACAATACTCCACAGTTGGGCAGACCAGCTGAAGCTGACAGCAATCCAATCATGGCATTAACTGAGAACAATCAATGTTATACCACGAGGGAGAGAGCCGACACACTCAAAATATCCAAATCAATAGCTACTGGTGAAAATGAAAAATGTGTCTTTAATTTTATGGAAAAAACTAAACAGACTTTTGGACCAAGCCAGTATCAGCTAGAATCTAACAAGACTGACTTGCTCTGAATTGTATTTATTTATATAGTTATCTTCTACTTATGGCAAATTTCCTTCTTAAATATACATACGTTTGAAAGTCAACTTGAAGAAGAGTATTTAACTGTAAAACACAGTTATGGTAAAAACGAGTACCAGATGTCTAATCAGGAAAGAATGCAGCTGCTGCCAAAAGGGTTTCTTTTCACTTAATCATCTTCAAAAAGTCTCCCATGAGCTCGCAGTACACGTTTTGGAGAATTAATCTCACTAAATTCTTGGTCCAGTCCGTTGCATGCCAACTGCACTGCTGAGTCCTCCAGCCCTTTCCTCTTTTTCAAGACAAACTCGTGAGCTTACTATGTCTTGAATTAAGCTGGTCCTCAGGAACCAGCTGCCAGGCAGCCCCTCTGTCCACGCGAACCCCGCCCTGCGGAGACAACTGGCCCTGCCCCCGGGGCAAGGCCTTCCGAGGGCACGCCTGCCTGACCAGCCAGCGGGCGGAAGGGACGGAAGCCCAAGCCCCGAGGGCGGTGTGGGCCCAAGAGGCGGCAGCGCGTCGTTCTGCCCGGCGCACCTCCCGCCCTCATTCCTGCACTGGCTACCTGTGCCCCGCGTTTGGGTCAGGTGAGCAGTTCCCTGTCATCTTCGGAATTCTCTCTCCAGGCCGTGCGCCCTGACACAGGAACTAAATCCTTACTGTCCATGTTTGCTAAGCAGTGACTCAGCATCCCTGGCATCAAAGAACCCGACGGCCTCGCTCTGTGATCACGGCACTGAGGCCAGACAGGAGACTCGGTCACAGCAGCACAGTGCCCCGGAGGTCACTGTCTTCACGCCACTGACAGCAAACCTGAGATGCACAGGTTCTGAGAACCATGACCGCAGCTTCTCCACTTCAACCTCAGAAATCGGAGCTGTCGGTGCAGCCGTGAGGGGATGTGAACAAGGGCCACGCCCTGGAGGCACCCCGTGCGGAGCGGCGAACCCCGGGCACCAGGGGTAGGCTCTCCTCGAACTCGCTGGGGGTGCGTCACTCGGGGCACCAGACGGCCCTTCCTCCTCTAAGTAAAGCTACAATTCTGAAAGCATACCTGGCTGGCCAGAACTCACTTTCGGAAGTCATTTCCCTTATTCACTTCATTGTATAATTCTCATTTACATTTGTTTTTAATAATTTTAGATGGAAAAATGTCTTCAGGTTCTTTCTCTCCTACTTGTTGTAAGAAAACCATGTTTAAACACGCACGTCCAAGAAAATGGCGAGACCAGCCCACGGTGTCCAGAGGGCACATTCGGGTGAGGACTGCTAGCAGAACAAACGCGGGGGCCGTTACAGAAAACTCGGGGCTGTGGTCCCTGTGGTGGGCGGCGCCTGCCCCGGGGTGAGGGTACAGGAGAGGGGTCTCCGCTCGACCGAGACAGCATTCACTTTGTAATTCATTAAGACGTAAGTTTGATTCATGTGATTTTTCGGTATCCGTTTATTTTACAACAAAAATATACTTAGAAGAGCTTATTTTTAACAATGTTTCATCTGCAGGAGAATGAAAGACATACTAGACAAATGAAAAAGACTTCTGTTAGTTCACGAAACACTGATGACGCACAGCTGCCTGGAGCAAGCCCCTTCCCAGCAGCAAACTGACATCCTGGTTTTCCTCCTCCACCGTGAGCATCTGCAGAGCTGGCGCTGAGACTCAGGCCATGAGATGCTCGTCCTGGAGGGTCATCTGAGGAGGACACAGCCACTTAAGGGTTCATGAGCTTGTGAGGGACCCCGCTCTGGTGTTCCAAAGAAAAACTGTTTGCTGTGACGCAACAGCGATGGGGCACGAACTACCCATTCAACAGTCATCCAGCATTAAGTTTACGAAAGCTTGGTAACAGGGACCTTCCTGGAAGGCTGACGTGTAACCCAAGGCTGTGAATAGCAGCTCGGCCTGTTCTCTGAGTCTGTCTGTCTGTCCGTGTTAGAACAAGCAGCACAACCGGACACTTCCTGCAGCAACGTGAGGTCGCTCGTCCAGCGGCCTCTTCTGCAGCCTGACAGCGGGACAAGGCGCGCACTGAACTGCTCACACAAATGACGACTCAACAGAGGCTGCTCTGTTTTGTTGTGTGTGACGGGGCACAGGTGTTACGAAGGCCGGCGCACAGGTGTTACGAAGGCCAGGGCACAGGTGTTACGAAGGCCGGGGCACAGGTGTTACGAAGGCCGGCGCACACGAGCTGGACCGGACACGCAGCAAGGCCGCCGCCAGACACAGGGGTGCTCCGCAGCCCCAGTCCGTTTTTCTGCTTTCCCTCCACACGACTGAACTGCTCTGTGGTCTCCACTCCCAGAAACATCTCCGGTTGCTGGACACAATGTCCACTACTGGCATTCGGTGCTACCTACAACAAGCCCATTTCCTATGCAACCACTCTCATTTAATAAGAATTAAAAAAAAACACCTTGAGACATATTTTCATATTGAAGTTGGAAAAATCTGGCTCAAAAGTCTGGCAAGTCTTTGAGTGATGACTTGTCAACGCAGGTGGGTTAACAAATGTCCCCTCTGTGGGGACGCTGACACCCAGGGAGGCTGTGCCAGGGCGGGGACAGGGTTCTTGTGGGAAACCTCTGTAACTTCACTCGGTTTTGCTGTGCACTAAGAGCTGCTCTGAAAAGTGAAGTCCACTGAAAACAAGACCGCCTGCTACGGAACCCATAACTCAGCAGTGACTGAGGCAGGACGCCCGCCCAGCCCAGACTTGGCTGCCTCGCCTCCCTGGCTCGGCTGGAAAGCCAGCACATGGCTCCGCAGACAGCAGCAGCCCGTCATCTGCACTAAGGCAGCTGCTTAAATTTCCGTTGTGCAAGGAAATTCACCTCCCGTGAAATATTTTTGGTTGCTTCTTTTAGGAGGACCAGAGAACACGGAGCAAGCAGGCCCTCAAGTCCCGTCGTTTTGTTCACCATCGTTTCGTTACAACGTTGATGAAGAAAACATCGACCCTCCAGGACCGCTGTTTGTGCGGAGTGTGTGGATCGTGCACAGTCTCCCGTGGCCACAGGGGTTCCTCCGGGGACTCCAGGCTCCTCCCCACCCCTAGGAATGTGGGCGGCCCTCTTATAGGTGGTGTCCTGTCCAGGGTGGGTCCCACCTTGTGCCCTGAGCTGCCGGGAGATGCTTCAGCCACTCGTGACCCTGAACGGGAACGAGTGCTTTAGAAAATCACCTTGTTTTTAGTATTCCTCTTTCTCATATACGTAGCTCACGTTTATTTCAATGTCTAATATTAGCAGTGTATTGGGCCTTTATTTAGACGTTTGGTACTATTTTTGTGACCAGCTCTGCAAGTGGTCTCAACCCCACCCTGGTTCCATGGTGCACGGTCTGCTCTTTATTTGAGGGACTCTGGAGGCCACGCACAAGCACACAAAGGTCTGGAAGGGGAGACAACTATGCAGGTGGCCAGGACCACCTCCCCATGCCGGACCCGAGAGCAGAAAGTGCGAGGTTCCGTGCAGGAAGGGGCGCTGCTGGCCCGGCCCAGAGAGGGTTCCCAGGCTTGAGCAGCGTGTGCACAGACGCGGGCTGCTGGGCAGCGAGGGGCGTCCCAGCCCAACCTAAGGGCTCGGGCTGCAACCTCACACCTACCCCCGGCCCACAGCTGGGGAGCCGCAAGGAGGATGAGCTGGGGAGAGGAGGCCTGAAGAAAGAGTCGCCACGGCACCCTCCGGCATCATAGCACCTCTCTGCTTGGGAACTTCAGAGTCGCTACAAACCAAACTCCAGTTCAGGGGAGAGTGATCTCGACTCCCCAAAGCCACTCACATCACTGTGACTTCCCTCCTGGTCCTTGTCCACGTCGCATGTTTTCACAGCAGCACAGCTGCTGTGCGCACTGCTGCTTTGCCTTTTTGGTTAAATCGTGCTTTTTAACACATTTCCGTGGATCACAATGGTCCCGTCGTCTGTTGGGAGGGAAGGACAGGACAGGGTTGCCAGAACATGCTCACTGGCTGCGGAGCACTGTACCACGCTAGCACACCGGGTGTGCATACAGGAGGAGTGTGTTTTAAAAACTGGGACTCCGGTCCTGACTGCTGTGGCTCAGTGGGTTGAGCGCCAGCTTTCCAGCCACAAAGTCGCAGGTTTAGTTCCTGAACAAGGCACATCCCTGGGTTGGGGGCCCTCGGTTGGGGGGCGTGCCAGAGGCAACTAAGCAATGTTTCTTTTCCTCCCTCCCTAAAACGTAAATAAAGTCTTAAAAAAAAACAGGGATTCCCAAATCAAAGTCTTTATCACATACCACTAATTGCTCTCCGAAAAGGTAAGATCAGTTTACAGAATCTCCACCAATGTAACTGCTTCCCAGAAACCCGCCGAACACGGGGCTTTTTCATGGCACACTGCGTGGAACCCTCGCCCGCTGGAGCCCTTGCCAAGGTAAGACGGGGAGCGACTGCGGTTTTCCTGCATGCCTACGCCATGCTGTGTGCCGGAAGCACAGGACCCACTGGCGAGCTGGTAAGAAAGTGGGTGAAGGAAAAATGCAAACAGACCCGAGAGGGGAGGCAGCAGTAAGAAAGCCTGTCCCTGTCCGAGCAGAGAGGCGCAGGGGGGACCGCAGCGGGAGTCTGGGAAGGAGGAGGAAGGGCAGGGCTCCTCGCGGCTCTGCGGGGTTAAAGAGCGTGCAGAGCAGCGTTCCCGCACGCACGACCTTTGCTTCGCCGCCCGGGCCCATCCTTCCGCCCACGCCGGGCAACTGCTGGCTCGGGCCCACTCCTCTCCCTCTGCTGTCTACTCCGACGAACCTTCCGCCCGAGAAGCGAAGGGCGAGCGTTCACAAGCTCCGACTCTCTGCCGGACTCCTGCTTTGAGCTCTTCTGTTGGCCCTCGCCCGCACAACAAGGCTGCGAGGTGGCTTCTGACCCTTTTGCCAACAAGGGACCTGAGGCAGAGGTACCTGAACAACACATAAAGTTCCCCTTCGGGACGGAACTGGCAGGAGGAACCTGGGAGTCCGCTACCAAGGACGTTAACGAGAGGAAACGAGCCGGCACACGCGTGCCGTGCAGGAGGCGGCCACCAGGCGCAGCGAAGACCCGGCCCAGGGGAGCGCGGCCAGGCCCCGCGGCCCTGAGCCCACTGCCTCTCCCCGCAAACCCGGCCCCGGCTCCTTTGCAGACTTTGACAAAACCTCACAAAACAACGGGCGAGAAGCGCTCCAAAAACTCAATGTAGAATTTTGTCTTTTGGTGTGCAGGAACTCAGAAAAACTTTTGAAAAGGCAGCAGACACAGAAAATTAAAACTGTATTTGGCCTACAAGCCAAGGTCCTTCCAGGCCGCCACGGCAAACGACCTCTTCCCTCCCGCCGGCAGCGGGGGGATCCGTGCCCAGGGCCCCCGCCCCCCGCCCCCCGCCCCCCGCCCCGCCAGCTGGAGCCGCCGCCGGAAGCAACGCTGGCACGGCAAGAAAAGCCACGCTCGGGAGGTCTTTCCACCCCCGCTCGAGGCCGTGCGTTGGCGCTGCCGGGTCCACAGGCCGCCTCCTAATTCGGCTCTCACACCGCCTCCGGCCAGCCCCGGGGTAGACGAAAGCGGGTGTGTGCGGCGCGCGGGACCGCGGCCCCGGCCCACGACCCGGGGCGTTCTTTGCAAGGCCCCCCCCGCCCCCGGCCCTCCGTGGAGTGAAAGGGTTAACACCTGACTCCGGGCTCCCACTTCCCAGATGCAACGTAAGGCGAGGCCGAGAAGGGCGTGGCGCTCGCCAGCCGGAGCTGCCACCTGTGGCCGGGCGCAGGCCTCCGCCGCGCTCACCGGGGCCGCCGCGCGGGGCCCTTCACGCCTCATCCACCCGGGAGCCTCCACCAGGGGCATTCCCGACACGCCCACCCACGCGCCGCACGCGGGACCCTCCGGGGGCACCGTGGGCCTCAGGCGGTGGGCTCCCCACACTCGGCCCGCCTCGCACGGGGCCCGCCATCCTCGAAGGCCTCGCGAACGCGGACGTGGACCCCTCCGCTAAAGCGCCGTACGAAGAGCCCGGGCCGCCGCGAGCCCCACGCCCGCCACGACAGGCCCTCGGCCTCCGCCACCCACCGCCCCGGTCTCGGGCCCCAAGTCCTCACCCGCCGGCCGCCCGCGCCGCCGCCCTCCGCGGCCTCCCGGTCCAGCGCCGGCTCCGCCCGCTCCCGACTGCCCGCGGGCCGCGCCGCGCCCCCGCCCCCGCCCGGCGTCCCGCCCCCGCCCCCGCGGACGCGCGGCCGATTGGCTTGTCCGGACGCGCGGCTCTGAACCCTGATTGGTGGATGGACCGGAGTGGGACCCGCGGAGTCGAATGCGAACCCGCAGAGACTCGGCGCGCTGGGCGGGGCCTCGGCTCGCCGCGCTGGACTCTGTCCGGGGCGAGGCCTGGACTAGGCCCTGGGCGGGGCCTCGACTCTGAGGGCGGGGCGCGGTTCCCCCAGTCTGGGCTCCCTCCGCCCCGCCCGTGCCCTCCAGCCCCGTCTGAGCCCCGCCCGCTGCACGCCCACGGCCGCTGAGGCAATGGCGAAAGGGCAACGAGGGCCACGCGAGGCTGGGCTGCGGTAGAGACGGATCGCTCTTGGCGGCAGACCACGGCCCCCTATCTCCGCGACCCCCACCCGCGATCCGAAATGTGACACCGCCACCCACTCCCCGCTCGCAGGAGTACAAACCAGTTCTCCTTCCGGGGGCGGGGGAACTGCCCACTCCGAGGCGCCGCCCGATGTGCCCTCCCGAGGTGGTGTGCCCCGACACCCTCGGCCGTTCCCGCGAGGCTGTCCGGGGAATGAGCCCACGACCGACAGCCTCGTCCTTGAGGGGACGTCTGCAGTGCTCCCCGCTCCGGAGCCACCCCAGATCCCGTTCCCCCAAAGCCCAGATGGGAGGAAGTGCCGCTCCCAGCAGGGTGGCCTCAGGTCCCAGGCTCGGCCGAAACACCGCTCTCCTCTGACCCCCAAGCCCCCCACCCCCCAGCCACACCACCGCCAACCCTGACATCGGAACCCAGCGGCTGTCCTCGCTGCTTCCAGGGGGCGCAAAGCTGCCACTGGACCCCGACAGTCGCAGAGTGCCAGTGGGGACCGGGACCTGCGGAGCCTAGGTAGAGGGCGAGGGACCCCTTGGAGGAGGAATTCGAGAAGGCGGGAGCTTTACTACCCAGTGGGGTGGAAAGGGGCCCACTGTCCCACGTGGTCAGTGGGCAGAGGGCACCGCTCAGCCCCCCAGATCAGCCTTACAAGTCCAGATTGTTGAAATGTCTAATAAACGCCTTACCCATCTCAGTGATATTTAGAATAGAAATTACTTTTCCTGTTTCAGTCACTAATGGTATTTCCACACACTTGGTTGCCACCACAGCTGAGATCCTCTCCCCACTACAACTTCTCATTAGTGAGCAGCTGTCATCAACTCTTACTAGTACTAATTTTTATCATTTTTTTTCACTTTAAGTAAGTGATGATCAGATCAACTGTAATTCCTTATGGGTGTTTCCTTTGGGACTGCCAATACAAGGTTGTTGGGTGCTGATGCTATTGGTGCAAGTAATTTACCTGACTTTACACCAAGATGTGTGAAGGTCTTTGACCTTTTCCCAGAAAACTTGACGCCTAACCCGGGGAAAGAACCAATAATGAGAACTACTCAACCTCTCAACAATAGTGCTTTATTGATGAAAGGTTAGTTTTAATGGATACAAAATGGCTGTGTAAAATAAGTTTTCAAAATACATTTCTATAGGTAAAGAGTATCTCTTAGTAAAAGAACAATGATCTATTAGCAAAAGTACTTGTTTCAGTTTGGGCAAAAGAGAAAGGATGAAAGGATGTAGGTCTGCCCACCCCCCATAACCGTCATTAGGTGGCAGCCAGCCCCGAGACGCAGCTGTGTGCTCACACACACACAGAGCTTATTACACACAGACCACATGCAAACGCCCCCCCCTTTATTAGCACCGTTGATAAATGCCAAAACAGCCCACGCACTTGGCCTTGGAGGTGCTCTCAAGCCGTGGAACACTTTTCTTGGTAAGAGCTTTGCACAATGTGCCGAAGCCTAAAGCTTTGGACCATTTATGACTGAGACAGTGAAGGGGCCAAGGCAGCAAGTGCACTTTTGTAACCAACATATTTTGACCTCATTTCATTTTTTGGCTGAAACAAAAACCCCTCCTCATCCTCAAATTAAGCATTTTCTCCATGTTTATCCCCCACCTTCTACCCCATTACAACAAAATAAAAACAGTGAACCAGCACCTGCTCCCTCCAGGTCCCCTTCCGTCTGCCAGTTCCTTCCTCAACTTCAGTAGAAATGCTGAAAAATGAAAGCAGGCCCTGGAGCATCGGCACCCTCGGAGGGTGAGACAGAGTGGACAGACACGCCGGGAGGGGAAGGAATGCAGGGCCAAGGCCACAAAGTGCAGAAAACCCACCGGGGGCAGCTCTGACTGGTGGCACCTGCAACCAGGCCAAGGTGCAGATTTTAAATGTATTTCATTCTCATTGGATACATGGAGAAATCTGCATCACAAATAATGAAGGAAATGGTGGTGGCTAAAAATAAGTGAGCGAGTCCGCACATACAAAAAACACGAACAGTGCAATTTGTCTCCCTTCAGAAAACCATTAAAAAAAAAAAAAAACAGGTAAAAGAAAGGCAAATAGGAAAAACCTGACTGGCACTCTGGGCTCCAGGGGACCGAAACCTCAGAGCCCATGACAGGTCTGGGTTCGGCAACCGCGCCCCAAAGGACCCCAATTTCCACTGCTGAGGCAGATCTTCTACACCTGTAGTTATAAAAATATGTATATTAAAGTGCCGTAAAAACATACAAAGGTTATTTTCTGAACAGATGAATTACTAATTTTCCTTTAAAAATTATTTAATTTGAGCAAAAATAGTTTGTTGACTCTGAGTTGGTAAGAATCTTAGTTGCACTGTGAAAACCGGACTCTTGGATACTGACCTTTTCCATGAGACCAGTAATAGTGGAAAACACCACAGAAAGTGGCTGTGGCAAGTTCTCTGCAATGGTTTAAAAAATAACCTAGTGTAAGAATCCAGAGACTTCTAAAATTTACCCCTAAAAGCCTGCTTTTAAAAGACTAAGTATAAACATGTATTTCATTAGATAATTCTACTGTTTCATTTGCTAAAAAGATAGGTGTGCAGACGAACGAAAGGTACTGAACTACAGCAGCAAAACCGGTCTCGGGGGCTGGGCCCGGATGGGAGAGAGGCAGGGAGGCATCTCCACAGGAGCTCCGGGGGCGCAGGTGGCTCTGTGCCCTGTGTGTCACCAGGTCCGTGTCTCTGTGCCACTCAGAAACTTCCTGGGTCAGGACGAACGTTCTGGAAACAAGCCAAGAATGCTCCTCCGGGACGGGAGGGTTAGGCCCACCCGGTCACATTAACATGCTGCCTGGTCCCTGGGAATACATGCTAACTAACGTTAGTGGTTATGTAAGGTGGGAGGAAATGCAAAGTTCACTCACAAAATACAAAGTCTACCCTCTAGCAATGAATACAAATGTTAGAAGTACTTCATACAAAAGAACACATCAGAAGTTTTTTAAAAATTAAATTTTCGAGCCACAGGCACTGTAAAGTGTGGATGGACACCTCTCCAACAATTTCTTGAAAACACAGAGCTGGATTACTCATCTGGAATGTTTATCTTGCAGTGTTTTCTGGAAAAAAACAAAGCACAACCCATTTAAATGGGAGGCAGGCAAAGCTTGCTGCCCCCCCATTAACAGCTTGTTTTTCTGCATAACAAAGAGCACAAACTGAGAAGATGGGTCAGCCTCCTCTGACCAGAGTAAATGAAATCAGGTAGTCACTTATGAGGCTCTGGGAGATTGGGAGGACCACAAAACTGAAAAGTACACAAAAATATAGACCAAGTTTATGTACTAAAGTAGAATTTCCCTAATTCCACAGTTACAGTTTTAAAAAGAGGGGCGGCAGCAAGGTCAGAGGAAACCAGGGAATGCTGGCCACCACCCCCTCCCGCCTCGATGGAGCCCCAGAGCCCCTGCTTCTTTCCACTTCCGCTGCCTGTCCCCAGTGGACCCAAACCTGCAGATGCAGACGCAGCCTCTGGAGCCACTAGGTCTGTGGCTGCAGGCAAATAATTTCAAATGCTTGCAAAGCACTAACCTCCTTATCTGTAAAGTGTGAACTCTGCCTGTGCCCTGGGACTGGGCCAAGGGTTAACCACCTCTGACCAGGTGGGGTTCCACGGAGAGTCCTGGGACAGTAACTGCTTACACCGAACAAATGTACTTGTGTTTTCCAGTGTACGGATTTCCTAACAAAAACCTTTCCCAACAAAGCCACACAAGAGCAAGGGCTTTGTTTGGTGGCTAATGCCCCCAGCAGACTCCCCAGATCCTTCCTTCACCCCTGTCTGTCTGTCATGGAGGACTTCTGACAGGTGGACCCCTGGGCTCCTCCCGTTCTACCTCATCAGTGCTGCCCTGGGTCACTCCTGTCGCCTTCGCTGACTCCCTGCAGCATGCGGTGCAGCCCGCTCCCCACGCCCTGCTTCTCCTCTCAGGCCCGAGCTGGCTCAGACTCTGTCCACCCCAGGCACCGCTCTGCCGAGGACAAGCACTGCCTACCCCTTCCTCTCAGAGATGACGGCAGTCACTCAACAGCTCTGAATGCCCTCCCGTGCCCAGGACACAGGCCGGGGTCCCCGGTCTGCAGCCTCCCTTCAAGCAGGGAGGCCACACCCCTACCCCTTCTCCGGCCCCAGGCCTGGAGCAGAGCTGTGGTGAGGAGCAGGAGGCGGCACCTCCCTCAGGGCGGCCTTGCCCACCTGGCTCAATTCACCCGTCCAGCCAGCTTTGCTCTTGGTCTGCGTGAGCTGTTTCGCACCTTTGAAATTCTCTTTGAAGAGATGTTTTCAGCTTCAATAAAGGTCTAAATATATAACTAGTAAAAGTTACTTCAATATACAGTTTTCCTTCTAACATTGACATTTATAAGCTTAGAAAATAGGAAAAATCTTTCCTAGACAGGAGTGAAAGAGAAGCTTCCTACTCTGGGGGGCAACCCTTTCTCCCTGAAGGTCAGCAGCACTCGAGGCGAGGGGGCAACGCCTGCCCTCGTGTCTGGGCCGAGTCAGTGACAAGCTGCTCCCGGACTCACCACCTCACACGTGGTGCCCGTGAACGGTGCCATCGCCATCGCCGCCCTGCATCTGCAGCTGCATCTGTGCCTGCATCCTGGCGATCATCTCCTGCATGCGGCGCAGCTGTGGGCGCAAGAGGGGACGAGTCACTGAGTGCAGGGGCTGCTGTCCCTTACTCTCCATGGGTGTCCTGCAAGGCCTAACATTTCAACCTCTATGCTCTCCCAGCACAGGACAGAGTTAAAGAACTCTTACAAACCAGGAAAACGAGCAACAATTCAACAGAAAGTGAGCAAATGATAAGAATATGCACTTTAGTATTAAAGAGAAACAGTTAATAATTAATGAACAGAAAAAGACAAGACAATGGGACATTTTTCTAACCTGAGGTGGGAAAGAGACTGAGGCTGTCCAGAGGAGACTGTGGTTGGCCCAGGCCAGGGGCAACCCTGGCCCCTTCCCTGGAGAATGTGCCCCCTCCATGGCCCCTACACATTCTACCACTGAGCTCTCTCTGTGTTTAAGAGACCTTGAGGCTTGCAAGCATTATGAAATATTTACCTAAATTTTCTTCAGGTAACTTTGTGGTTATGCTGTCAACATTTAAATATTTGCTTCATACTGAATTAATTTGGCCAAAGTGGTGAGTCTTATTTTAGTTTCCAAAAGGCTAGCCTGTTCTGGGATGAGTTACTGAGCATGTCTGGATTCCATGTCCCTACAGAGCTCAAGGCCAGCCTTGTAAGAGCCTGCTAGCCTTCCTCGGACCTAGTTCCAGATGTGGACTCAGTCGGCCTCCCAGCCCCAGACCAAAGGCTCGGGGTCACCACCGGTCTCTGCTGCCTCCATCACCAGTAAAGGGAGCCTCTTCTCATCAGCCCCTTGCCTCCAGATTCCTGTACTTCCCCTGCTTAGCCTTCAAAACAAACATTACAGTTATCGACCTCTTCCCCCAACACAGAAACCTGGCCGGCACACACAACTCCGCTGGAACTGCACAAAAATGAGGGATCGAGAAAATTGTGATCTTTGCATTAAGCATCCTGAGAAGTTATGTCTATTAAAATTTTGAAAATTGCCAGCAGTTTTCCAGTGTCTTTCCCCATGTGAGCCCTACATGTTTCTTTGTAAATGTTAACAGTTAAGACTGGCAGTTTCTCATTATATTTTCTAATTGGGTTATTATCTATGCATAGATAGTGTGCACAGGTGTAGGAGAGCTGATTTATGAACATACATAGAACCAGTCCTTTCACTAAAATCTATTTCCAAGTTTTTGTCACTAAATTGCTAATGGAGATTAAGATCATAAAGCAACAGGCACATTATTATTATACAGATGTACATGTAAAGTACATTAGTTACATAAAATACATTCCTCCTTACAAATAAGGAAAACTGTAACAAGCTAACACTGGAACACCTATCACTGGACGTAAACTAGACTTCCAAGGTAGTACTCGTCCACTTACCTCGGCTTCCTTCTCTAGCAAGATCTGGTCTTTGTTCACGTCCTCATTTTCCACTTTTCTAAGAGTTGAAAGAAACCGCAATGATAATACTGCCACAAATGGCCACCTATTCTGAGCACAGATAACCAAAGTATCACTTCATTTTACATTTCTGACAACTTTATCTACTTAAAATTACATATACTTATCATTTTCCTGACTAATGACATGAATAAGTGATGATTAAAAAAAAGCAACATGAAATGGAAAATTCAAGAGGCACTCTCAGCTGCCGTGGTGACACTTGCATCTCAGCCGCTTCCTGAAGATGCTCTTTCCCCCACCGGTCTTTCTGAGCATGGACGGTGGCCAGCCCCTTGAAAGCAAGCAGCGGGCCCTGTGGTCCTGGTGAGGCAGCCAGGAAGGAGGAGGCCCAGCCTTGGGGGATGCAGCCTCTTGTGCGCCCTGCCTGGCCTGGGGCTGCTGCCTGGCGGCCGCTTCTCACAGAAACCTGCTCACTGCCGCCCTCTACAGCCTGCCCCGGAGTGCGGGCCCCACGTCAGTAAGACAGGGAAGCAGGCTTCAGGATGCACCTTGTATGTGTGCACTTACCCACCTGGTTATAGAAGTGTGAATATTTTAGTCAACTACGACACAGAAAATTCTTTTCACGAATGATATGAATCACTTATTTGTTAATTAAGCTCTACACATAGATGTGATTTTATCAGCTATGAATCAGGTCTCAAATAGAAACAAGATGGTAAAATGGAAGAGCGGAGTGTGGCAGCTGCAGGTGGTTCTGAGGAGCTACGTGGGGTGCTGCCCCTTCTTAAGGACAGGTGCGTCTGTCCTCATCTCCTGACAGATGAAGCTTCCGAGAAGGTACCCACTGCACGCCCGTGGCCTTTGCATCTAAAGCTGCTCTGTACGTGCAGATGACTCAAGCCGCCTACAACAGGCGAAACAGGGCACCATCTGACTAACTCAGCAAGGAGCAGCTTGTAACAGTTCTTGAGCAGGACGCCAGATCACGTTGCCTCAAGGTCAAGGAGGCTGCGCCACACACACACACAGGAAGGGACAGTGGAAGTCAGGGCGACATGACATGGACAGGGACTCGAGCCATGACCTGCCGCCTCTCTTGAGCCTCTCGGAGCGGAAGTTCTCGTAGTGGAGGTCCTGGGTCACCTCCTGGAGGTCCTGCATGTGAGTGCTGCAAGAGAGAACAGTGCCCGCACTGAGCCCACGCAGCAGCCACCGCACGGAGCAAGCCCCCAGCTGCAGCCCCGGCTGCCACCGCAGTGAGCGCAGCACAGCGTACCCGCCTGGCAGGCCAGGGCCCGAGTCCCTCCTCGGGCCTCTGCCACAGGCACGGCCAAGCTCCACATGGGCCCACTGCCCCGCGCAGGGCCGTGTGCACAGACTCCGGGAGATTTTCCAGGTAAACAGATTCCTGACTTCTGGAGCTTAAATTTGTATCAGTTCATTAACTTAAGCTATGGAGAACAGCACAAAATGGAGCACTGACGCTCTGGATCAAACAAACAGCCCCCCAGCTCTACTGATCGTGGCATGAAACATGTGTGGGTTTCGGGCCAGGCCTCCCCCAGTGTGAGCACTCCAGGACGAGCGGAGGCCACGTGCCCGTCCTCAGGACCCAGGCAGGGGACCGAGTGGTGGCGAAGGGGCAGCCCGTTCTCCCTTGCTCTCAGAAACACACGGCGGCACCGAGGCACCTGTTCAGCTGCCACGCCCTCTACCTGAGTCGAGACAGCCACGGACCCTTCCTAAAGGGCCTGGGGCACTTCCAACATCTTACACGGTGACTGAATTACAATGGAGCTTGAACAGCAAATTGAATGATACTTTTAGTGATTTTAATTTACTAAAACTGCTAAGCCACGTGAGACATGGCACGCAGAGCCATTTTTGCTTATTCAAAGTCAATCTGACCAGCCGTTGTTTGAACTCTTCTGATTAAAGAGGTGATGGGTTTTGGCAACATGCTTCCCTTTATCCTCTTCATTTAAAAACAGCAGCATTACATGTACTAACTGTGAAACCTGGTTTTAGAGGAAACAATCTCTAAACAGTTTTTGTAGTCCACTCTGTTCTGGCTGCAACGACTCACTCGAGGACTCTCTCAGCCGGTGGGACCACCCTGAGGCTGACCAGCAGAGGCAACACACTCTGGTGGGCCCTGCGGCAGACCCAACCGCCTCCTCCCTAGAACCGGAGGCGGCCCACGCTGGGTGCGGCCAGCCCACAGTTCAGGTCTACTCTACTTTTAGCCTCAAAAGAGGCTCCAGCGATCAATCAGGAAGGGGAGCGCACTGAGCCGCAGGCCACAGGTGGGAGGGCTAGTTCCATCATCCCAGAAAGCTGCAGGCAGGGCCTCCGGCACCTCACCGCAGCGGCCCCACAGCAGGCACTGCGGGGCCCTGTGAGCGTCCCACGCTCTTTGTGCTGGGCTCCGCCAGTGGGTGTCCGTGCGTGGCTTACATGAGCATTGTCCTCAGCTTCAGAAAGTCGTTGTGCTCTGGGTTCTCCACCTCCACGACACCCCATGGGTAGAGGCGGCCTCGGACCTTCTTGCCCTTGGCTTCAATCAGCTGATTGGATCCAACCACAGAGAAGGGGATGCTGGCCTAGAAACAAACACAAGGTCAACAGGCTCCACTGGGGACGCCCACACTCGCCGCTAACACAGGTGCATGAACAGAGAGGGGCTCTTGGTGCTACCACAGTGTCACTTGGAAAGCTAATGGTGTGTACTTAAAAGTGGCCGTGTGTTCCACAAAAACAAATTAAACCTGCAATTAAGAACCCTAAGCCTTAGAGTGATAGGCCAAAACATATTTAAAACAAACATGTTACTGCAAGCAAATCTACTGGACAATTCCTGAGTCAAGGCCCCTGGATCTGGCCCTGTTCCAGCTCTGCCCGCCCTGAGTGCCGACACCCAGTCACGGGAGTCAGTCGCCCTGTGCGCCCGGGGCTGCACCTTGAGAAGCCGGGTCTGCTCTTTGAAGTCTTCATCTTCATCTGACTCTGCGTCAGGCAAGTGGTAGATTTTGATGCTGTGTTCTTCAATTTCATCCAGAATCTGAATGAACGACAAAACCAGGAGCAACTTTAATGAACTACACAAATTTCAGTAAAGCTTAAACTCATCACATCAGAAAATACACCAGAATTACCCAAACTTCAGTAACAAAAAAAATCAAACGAATTACAACAGTTGTTTTCAAAGTTCCCACACACCGCTAAAACAGTCTTTGTGCGTTTGGAGGGACTGCTGTTCACAGTGGCACAATGAGCTGCTACTGCCCACGTCCCAGCCCCACACAGTGGCCGCAGTGACAAGTACTCCCGCAGAGGCCCAGCCAGGTGCTGCCACCAGAGAAAAGCCACAGGTGTTGCCTGAGGCATCCCTGGAGAACACGCAGGAGTCTCTCGAGGAGACGAAGAGGAACCCAGGGAAAATCTGTCAAAGCCACAGGGGGAGGACACAGGAGGTCGGTTTTGGGAACCAGCAGAAGTCCAGGATGGCGGGAATGCAGGAGGTAGGGTTGGGTAGGAGGGGAGACCCACTGCAGTTACCCGGCTGGGGTCTGGGACCTGAGACCCAGACTCTCATTCAACACCCAAACACTGGCCCCCAGCAAGCACCACCCTCCACACTGTCAATCAGGGAGACCACTGAGAGGGGAGGGAACACAGTGATGAGCTGAGGTGAGCAGCCACTGGCCAGTCTACATGCTGGACACTCCCAGGCACCAGGCGGGCCGGAGCTCTGTGTACGCACACAAGGGCCTGGGCCCTGTGGACAGGGAAGGGGTTCTATGGAAAGTAACCTCGAAGGGTGATTTGGTCGTCAAGTCCCCACTAGGCCCAGGCGTGTAGCTTCCTTCGTCAAAGGGTCATCTCTGCTTTAAGCAAGCCCTGCCCAGTGTTCCTAGGTCAACCTCTGAACCGCCCCTGCAGACCCTCCTTCTCCAGTGTGCCCTGTGATCTGAGGGTGGCTCGCCCCCACCCTCTGTAATCTTCCCATGTGCCCTCCTCAATTCCAAATACACAAAAGCAGCCGCAAAACTTCCTGGAGCATTTGAGATCGTGTGCCCTTGCAATGTTGTCCGTTTGGCTCAAGTGAAGTGCCGTACCAGTTCCCTGCAGTTTGGACGTTCCTTGTGCCAACGGCCCAAGCGAAGAGAACAGACGTGAGGCCAGCGGGCGGGCGGGCGGGGTGGGACGTGGGCAGGACAGAGCATGTCTCGGAGACGACCACCCCACCCCCCGCCTCACCACCGAGCACGACTCGGCCGTGCGCGTCAGCTGCCTTCCGGGCCCTGCGGGGGTATCCGCCTGGGGCGGGCCGTGAGGGGTGGGGGCAAGCAGATGCCCCTGGGAAAGCCAAATGCCAGACAACTGCCCGTGTTCGGTGCTGGTTACAGAGCGACCCACCCCCACCCCCCCGAGTGTGAGCCCACGCCACTCACCCTCTTCTTTAGGCGCTCTCGCTCCTTCAGGGTGAGCGTGTCGGCCTTGGCAATGACAGGCACGATGTTGACCTTGTTGTGTATCGCCTTCATGAAGGCGACGTCCAAGGGCTTCAGCCCGTGCCCGAAGGGCGAGATGAAGTAGAAGCAGCAGTGCACCCTGTTGTCCACGATGTGCCGGCGGTTCAGGCCGCTCTCGTCGTGCAGGTACCGCTCGAACTGCTCGTCGATGTAGGAGATGATCGTCCTGAAGCTGAGGGACACACGGGGCCCCACGGGGAGCCAGGGGGCACCGGCGTGAGACCACAGGCTCTCCTACCCCCTGTGCCCTGTCTGCCAAACGCAGTCTCCGCTCAGCGGTAAATGGGAACGAGAACGGACTCCTCCGTTTGGCGAACTGTGCCAAGCACAAAGGGTCGGGGGTCGAAGTCAGAACGGAAGAGGTTGGTCAAAAGAGCCTGTGCTGACTGAGGGAGGAGCCCGGGCTGCCAATGCCTTCAAGGGGTGCAACAGGGTGGACGGGTGTGGCGGCAGCGAGGGCAGGCGGGCTGAGGTGGCAGGCAGCGCGGCCATGCGATGCCAAGGCTGACCTGCAGAAGGGTCAGTTCCTGATGAAGGAGAAAGACAGGCCTCCCCCTCTTCCCTTTTCTACCTAGCACTGGACACTGACGCTTCGTGCCCACGGGGAGGCCCAGGAGCCTCTATGCACGCAATGGTACTCCTGGGAGGATTAGCGGAAGGTGGCTTTCATCTTTTGCCTGGGTGGCCACCCTCAGGCACTGAGTCCTGAGTGACGGAGAGATTTCGTTTCCTTGCATGTGGACAGGAGGGACGCTGCACCTCAAAATCGTGTCCACTGGCCATGGCTCAAACCAGGAACAAGGGCTGACTCTGTGACCTCAGATTTCACTAGAATGCTCTTAGAGAAAAAAAAAATCACTCTCTTTCTCTGTGGAATTTCTTATTTAAAGTATTGTAATTAACATGCGTTAAAGAGTCTCCCTGTCTCACCACATCCAGTTACTGACACCCAGTAACCACTCACACCACCATCCATGTAAAGGCATCAGAACAGGGGTGAACACACGCATAGCCTGCAGCACTCCTGGGCACCCCCCCCCCGCCCTCCGTGGGGTGCGTACCAGTCTCTGCAGTTGATGGCGTCGCCATAGCCAGGTGTGTCCACCACCGTCAGGCGCAGCTTGACCCCTCGCTCCTCAATCTCAACAGTTGAAGCCTCAATTTGGACTGTTCTTTCAATTTTCTCTAGGGAAAAAAACAAACTTATTTAAGAGAACATCCCTTAACATAGAGCCAGTTTGCAAAGAGAAAACACGACCTGTTCCGTTACTTTCTTATTATCAAACAAACGACCTGGACGTCACTGCCTCTCTCTGAGGAAGGTGTTCAGAAGGCAGCGTGAGGTCTGTGCAAAAGTGACCCAAGTCCACGAGGGAAACCCTGATGCTGAGATTAAAGGGCTGCCTGGGAAGGTAAAAATGCTAATAATGAGAATTATAATTTCTCACTCTGGGACCAAGAAAACAATTTCTGAGTTCATTTAAAAAGTGAATTAAAAAACGCCCGTGAAAGGGCTGCACGGCCCTGCTGTGGCAGCCCAGGCCCCAGGCTCCCTCTGCACATCACCCAGCCGCCCTGCTTGTGCTCACGGGTGCCGGTGCCCTGCGCTGCACACCCCGACAGCAGCCACAGGGGCCCAACCACCCCCTCAGAAATCCCACAGACATCTCGTCACACAGCTCTCTCCGTAGGAGCAAACATGGCACAGGCAGGAACTGCTTATGACAGTGTAGACAAAACAACTGGGAAAGAACGGATCTATGGCTACACTGGCAGTCTACAACCCAAATCCAATGACACCAGGTGTAGCACACCTTTCCTGACCTCAATGACCTTGTCCTTGAGTTTAAAGCGGAATGAAAGCACTCAAGGCTCAGGTGCCAAAAGTTAATTGTGCACTCTTTAGCAACTTTCATACCGAACTGCATTTATGAGCATGTGGGAACTCTCATACCTGCAGCTCCAGGTATGATTCTTTCTGGGTAGAGATCCGTCAGGAACAGGCTGTTTATGAGGGTCGATTTTCCTAGACCCGATTCACCTTTAAAGGAGAAGGAGAACACTGTCATGGTGCTGTCAGGAGGACATCTGCGGAGCATCCAGGCTAGGCCTGGCACCGGGCAGTGTCCCACAAACACCTCTCTCTGGACTCCGTACAACCACAGTGACTTCGGTACCACTCTCTTCGTTTTGCTGATGAGGAGATGGGTGCTCACAGGCCAGTCACCCCACGCAGCAGGGCCTTGTTCTTAATCCAGGCTGGGGGGCTCCAGAATCTGTGCATCTGAAGACCAGAAACATGACCTCACCTCTTCACAAAATGTGTGCAACGGGCTTTGAAGGGGTCTTTATTTTTCCATAAACAGAATGCAAAGGTTTTCAGTCATGACTCCGCTAATTGTTTAATGTATCACATTTTCTGAAAACCGAACACCCCCCACCAATGTTGACAGCACACACTTTCCGACCTGTGGGAAGGGGAAACGGGACAGACACCAAGACTGTGTGCCCGACGTTTTGCGATCCGGTCCATCAACAAGGCAGGGCCTGGCGCCTCCCTGTTTCAAACACCCCCTGTCCCACTGCCAGCCACTGCCCTTGTTCGGTAACTTCCCCACTCCCACTGTTGAGTGTAACATGACCATTCGGGCAACACACATTCCCTCTAGCATTTAAATGAGTTAAGACTCTCACCCTGGCTGGCATGGCTCAGTGGACTGAGCGCCCGACTGCGAACCAAATGGTCACGGTTCGATTCCCGGTCAGGGCACATGCCTGGGTTGTGGGCCAGGTCCCCGGTGTGGGGCGCGCGAGAGGCAAGCACAGATTGATGTTTTCTCTCCCTTTCTTTTCCCCTCCCTAAAAATAAATAAAATCTTAAAAAAAAAATCCCTCTTCAACTACTGTTAACTACATATTCTGAATGTTTGACATCTAACTCAAAGGAGGCACAAAACACTCAAAGTTAAAGTTCACGTGTGAAGGAAGCGGGAAGTCTCCACCTCGCCGCAGGTGAGCACGGACAGCTCTGCCTGCACGGGGGCGTGCTTCCGAGCTCAGCGCCTGTCTCGGGCGGGGCGGGGGCTGTCCCAAGCTCGACCCCCCCCCCCCCGCACCCCTCGAAGCTGTGTGGCAGGAGCACCTATTTTAAAAAATCAAGGTTGCTGAGAAAACCCAGGACCAGAGAGTGAACGTGCAATGTGTCGACACACCTATCAGGACTGCTCCAGACGTCACCTGTCCCAGACGAAAAGGAGAGAACCACGTGCTGAAGGTGTCCTGCTACAGGAGCCCCCCAAGGTGCGACTGAACGCACACTGTCCCATCTAGTCACCCTTTCAGAAAACTGTCCAAACACCCCCTACGTTTGTACCACACCAGAAGGGGGTCTGGCCAGGATGTGCTGAGTCCTTCCTGAGCCCCTGGCACAGGTCTGAGTGCCAGAACAAAACAGAAAACGGGACCGAGAGGTCCCTGCTCCACGCAGCTCTGCACTCCAGTGGGAGCAGACAACAGAGTTACCGTCAGTGGCGGAGTCGTGGCAGCTTGAAGAGGACCACTGTGCAGACGACCTCAGAGCACAGGTGTCACGGGAGCAGCAGCCCTCTTTCTAAAAAGCAGTGATAAAACCCTGGTCGCTGACTCCAACTTGTAAATCTTAGTTTGAAGGGTGTGGCTATTTCACTTGGGATGGCTTTGGGGCAACATCTACAAATGACGTGCTCAGATCACGACTCTGTTCTTGGGCTGAATTCTGAGGGTGCCCTGCCCCACTGCCACTCCCCGCCCCCCCGGCCCCCGCGTGAGGAATCTCTGACAGGTGCCTTCAAATGGGGGAAATGCACACAAGAGATTTGGACCAGTGTACACGCATCACTGGCCAAAACTTTTACACAAAACACATGGGGTCCGCCGCCTTCATTCAGTCACCCTATGAAGTAGTGACAACAAGGACTGGTAGGGCAGGTGGAATTTGGAGGTTACAGAAGGGTTCGTTCGCACCTGTCAGGAGGAAACACGGCACATCAGGCACAAGGTGGCGCCACAACACGAAAAACGCACGATGACAACAGGTGGTGCCCGCTTTCCCACTACTACTGACATTCCATCAGGCAAACCATCAGAGGCTTTAGATTTTAATCTAACTGGGGTTCTAGCTTTTAAATCTGGGCTGAAAAATAAAGACTAAGCTAGGGATGCTAGGAAATAGAGAGCATCCTAACCTAGGGGACTTTTTGTTCACATTTACTTTTTTTCTTTAAAGACTTTTATTTTTAGAAAGAGGGGAAGGGAAGGAGAGAAGGAAAGAACTATCAATCTGTGGTTGCCTCTCACATGCCCCCAACCAGGGGCCTAGCCTCAACCCAGGCATGTGCGTTGACTGGGACTCGAACCAGCGACCTTTGGATTCTCAGACCAGCACTCAATGTACAGAGCCACACCAGCCAGGACCACACCTAGCTTTGATTTTCACTACCACAGGACACTGCTTGCTTCCTCCGGGTCTAACAAGGGCCTTTCCCGAAGGCCCCCGAAGAGCAGCGCACTAAGTGCTCAGCTTTTCTGCTCAAACAACTCGTCACAGGCAGAACCCCTGAACCTGCAATGACTTCAGCACTACTTTTGCTTTAAGGCCTGATTTTGCTTCCCGAGTTTTCTAATGCTCTCGTGAACTTGGTCACACTAACCATGCCACTGACTTTCTACCAAGTAACATATTTGGCAGTAAGCCTTACTTTTCACCTTGCTTTTCTCCCAAACTGAGCCACCGCTGCACATAACCGAGGGAGGACAGTAACTCCACATAGACTGCCACCAGCCATTGCCACTTGGGTTGACGCCAGAGCAACACGCCCACCGCGACTCCTCCCTGATGTCTACGTACTAATTTGTGATTCCAAACTCCTTGCAGATTTCTGCCAATATTTGTAGTCTTTCATTTGCATATGGTTTGCCATTTTGTGAAGTTTCCCATTTCTTTAGACATCTGCTAGAATTTTAAAAACTTTGCCCTTAGCCTCCAAAACTCTGACTTACAAGCTGGGTGTATTGGGGTTGATACACCATTTTTCTTGAGCTGCTAACAGTCACACAGTGTACACACAGTGTAAAAGCTGCAGGTCCTGTGGTTAAATTTCTAGCTGTCTTTCATTACCCATCTCACCCTCAGTCCCCAACTTGACCGATCAGGTCCAGTTTACATACCCCCCGACCGAACAGTTCCCGGCACTTGTTTACACTGCACTTGGACAACAGGGCACACTCAGGTAACCACACTCCGCTGGAGATAAAGACTATCTCCACCACACTAGCGAGCTAGCCTCCCTAGCCTCCACTGCATGCGCACATCAATCTGCTTTCTGTCACTACGCACTGGTTTTAATTACTCTAGAATTCACATACACGGGCTCAGTCAGGCCATCTGTCTGGCTGCTTTTGCTCAGCATAATTAGCTTTGGAGATAACTCTATGCTGTTTACTTATCAACAGTCCGACTGTTTGCTGAGCAATACCCCACCGTCTGGAGCCACCACCATTGTTGACTGTCTCCCTGCTGTTGAGACACCAGTCCTTCCCTTAAATCTGCGTTGTCCACTGACATATCATTAACATGGTCATGGTCACATCTGTCATTCTGCCATTGTTTTTGTCTCAAATATTCTTTCCTTTTCTGCTCATTTGAGCTCCTTTGCTATCTATGTCCATATTATTTCCAGGTGGTACACAGTGTATTTGTTTTAAAATCTGTTATCTTCTTACTTTAAAAGATTTTATTTCTTTCTAGAGAGAGGGGAAGGGAAGGAGAAATAAGGGGAGAGAAACATCAATGTGTGGTTGCCTCTCACCAGTCCACTACTTGGGACCTGGCCCTCAACCCAGGCACGTGTCCTGACTGGGAATCAAACCAGCGACCCTTTGGTTCGCAGGCTGGTGCTCAATCCACTGAGACACACCAGCCAGGGCTAAAGTCATTTATCTTTTAACCAATTATGAGGCAAGAGGTCTTTTATACTCACAACACATTTGACATTCCCCATGCTCCCTCTTTTCTTATCAACCCAAAGGAATTTATTTACTATTCCTATGGTGTATGCCTGCTAGTCATAAAATTCATTTTATCTATCTGAAAATGTCTTGTCCTTAATGTTTACTTCAAAGGTTACCTTTGGTGAACACTTCTAGGCTGACAGTTGCGTTCCTGCAGGACTTTAAGCTGTCATTCCACATGGCTTAAGAATGTTCCTGAGAAGCCAGTGGTCTTCTTACTTTTGATCCTCTGTATGCAATGTTTTCCTTTTTTTTTCCTGGCTACTTTTAAGCTGTTTTCCCCTTTATTAGTGGTTTTCACCTCTCTGCTTCTCTTGGCATTCACCCTACATGGGGCTGATGTCTGGATGGTTTCCGCGGCCCCTTTTCTTCCTCTGCGGCTGGCCCACCAGAAAACGCTTCATCTCAGATGTTTAAAAAAAAACCCTAGATGTTCATTTGGTTATATTTTGTTTTCTTCTATTTATCTCACTATATTCATGTTCTCCTTTGAGGGCAGAAGCATATTTAAAATATTCAAGTTCTTGTCTACCTACCCTAGCATTTCTATCATTTCCCGATCTGTTGCTATTTCCCAAATTCTCTCATCATCACGTGCCCCATTCCGTTTGCCTCTTGCATAGCCAGTAATTTTCTATTGGATGCCAGATATTGTGAATGTTACATTCTGAATGTCAGGACTTTGATGTTCTCCTCTAGTGAGCCATGAGTCTCATCCTAGAAAGCAGTTCTTTCTTTCAAGTCTTTAGCAGCTTTGTCACACAGGGTTTCAAACAGCCTTTCTGTCTGGTTTAGCCCAACTGCTAGGTGAGCACTCTATGGAGTTTTGAAGGCACAGGTGGCAAACACAAGGCCCAGAGGCCGAATTCAGACCTCCACCTTGTTTTATCCGTCCCGGCACCTTATTTCCACCCGGCGTCAACACTGAGCTCTCACTTAACTGTTAAGGAACAGTTACGTACAGCCCTAAAATCACATTCGGCTCTCTGAAGGCAACCGCAAGGCTGATGTGGCCCCCAGTGACAATGAGTTTGACACCCCTGTTCTAAGGAATGCCCTGTTCAGGGAGGTCTCTTCTGACTGGCTGTCTTTCCAACTTTGCTGTCTCCACTCGGCTCGCTCTCCTGACGCTTGCATCTTGCACAGCTGTGTGGAATTTCAGAGTCAGCCACAGTGTCCAAGGGAACCCAGTCTTCCGGAGCGCTGGCTGTCTCCAGAACTCTGCCACTGCACCTCAGGATCCAGGCACTCGGCTTCCCAGAATGGGGAGCGAGTCTTTCAGCTATGAGACCCTTGTGTCTAACCCACTGGGCACAGCAGGAAGCTGGAATGACTTTACAGGTCATGGGATTTGTTTTCCTTCTCTAGAGGGCCAAAGCCCTACATTGTCTGTTGCAGAATGTCTTAAAAGAGCTGTTTTCTATACGCCGCCCTGCCTGGAGTCACGCGTGCCAGGATCAGTCTGGCAGCCGTTGGTTCAGGGAGCAGCAAACGATGCCCTCAGCGCAAATCAGCCCACTCTTTCTCCACAGAGCTTCCCCGGAGCACAGCTGTTGCCCAGGACCACGGCAGAACTGAATGGCTGCACCAAAAACTGGTTCACAAAGTCTTAAATATTCATCACCTGGCTCTGCGAATTATTCTATCATGGCCAGAAGCAGAAGTTATCGCCCATTTTAGAGTGCTCTGAAATGGAGTAACTGTAGGACAGAGTGCACTGAACTTCTCTCTTCTGTCAGGAACTTGAATCTTCATCATCATCATCATCATCATCATCATCATCATCATCATCATGTAATTGTGGTCCTGAAACCTGTCATTGTTCCCTAGTCTGGACCAAGGGTCCCACAATCTCTCTAATGTCAGGTTTATGAACTATTTATTCACCCTAGGAAACAACGATCTGTCCTACTCATACATGACCATCATCAAACTACCTTCTCATTTTGGGGAGAATTTTACCGTTATCAAAATGAAATGTGATATGGTAAGCAGAGCTAATAGTTAAGCTTCTTACAGTCATGCTGAAACACAACCTATGCTATAGCCCATGAAAAAACACGTCTGACAGAGTATTTCAAGTAACCACTTAATTTCAAAGGACTTTAAATAACAACTTAAAAAACAATAAACATTTATTATTATTTCATGGATATTCTGGTCAGGAGTTTGGGATTGTCTATGGTGAGAAGCTGTAGCTGGGGGTGGGGGTGGGGATTTTCTCACAGACTAACAGTAAATGTTGGCCAAGATGCTGTCCCCTCAGGCTGAGCCAAGGCTGGCGGATGTTTCTGAGGCAGGTCACTGGCAGGCCTCAGTTCCTCGCCTTGTGGACTTCACTGTAAGACTGCTCCAGCAGCTTCCAAACATGGTGGCTGCCTGAGCCCAGTGTGAGCCAAGAGAAGGCGAGATACAAGGACAATGTCCTTTGTGACCCCGTCTCAAAGCCACACACCTTCCCTTCTGCACTGTCCCACTGGCTACACAGGTAAGACCTATTTACTGTGGCGGGGGACTAGAAAGCTTCCTGAATACCAGGAGGCAAGGATCACTGAGCAACATTTTGGAGGGTGGATGCCACAATGAGTAAAAACTACCACTACACAGTAATAAATAACACAAAAATTATAATTTTACTTATGCAAAATTTTCTACAAATGTAAGATAAAAATACCGCCCATTCCCAAGTTATTTGACTCTGCCAACAAAGGAATTTTCCCTTTCACTTTATAAATCACACTATTATTACACTCCACAGGTCAGGGAGATAGCCACCTACAAGGGAGGACCCAAAAAACCCAGATTTTATTTATAAAAATTGTGTGCTTATTCTTACATGTTTAAACCTCAGTCACCTTCAGAGTACTCTCCATTTGATGTAATACACTTACTGAGACTTTTTTCCACTGCTCAAAACAGTTTTTGGAACTTGTTGATTTCGATACCTTTTAAGTGCTTCTCCCATTTTTTATTTCACCTCTTGAACACCGACAAAACATTTCCCTTTGAGGACTTTTTTCATCCAGGGAAACCAAAAAAAGTTGCTAAGGCGAGATCAGAGGAATAGGGCAAGTGTGTCATGAGGGTAATGCCGGTTTTGGTCAAAAACTGCTGAGCACTGCAGTGCGGGCAGGTGCACTCGTCAACTTCCCAACAGAAATGGGCAAATGCATTGAAAGCATCTTCAAAAAAAATTCACTGCAGCCGAATGTCGCTTCTTGCAACAATGCCAGCTGGAACACTGATACAGACGGGTTCCTACAACACTCACCTAGTGGGAGAAGCCTGTACTCTAAGGGGCCAACCCTCCATAAGGTGATTTTTGGGGTGTTTTTTTTGCCCCCCCCATATTTAATAAGCAAGGAAATATAAGTTAACTTCTTACCAACCACCATTAGTGTGAACTCAAAACCTTTTTTCACTGATTTTCTGTGAACTTGGTTGGGAAGATTTGCAAATCCGACATAGCCAGGGGTTTCTGGATTTACAAATTGGGCTGGTTGTTGCTAAAATAAGATTTTACCAAAAAAAAAAAAAGAGAGAGAGAGAGAGAGAGAGAGAGAGAGAGAGAGAACATAAACACCTTATCAGTTGCTTATAAGATATAATTAGGCTGTGACAAACATAGATATTAGTTTTCACAAACTATACATAATATATAAATAATACTTTTAAATAGTCACTTCTATCTGAAACCTAATGATATTCACTTAGGAACATTTATTAAAAGTCAGAAAAACCAATCCAGTGTTATTCCATATCTATATGCTGACCTAAAATTACATTTCTGTTAAGCAATTAAACAATACGTAAAAGAAAAATGTGTCAGGTGTGATGCACTTCTGGAGAGTACCCAGGAAAAAACCACATCTCTTGCTATATTCCCAGTTCTTCAGAGCAAGCCTCGCCATGGTCAAGGCAGGCAACTTAGGGGTGGGCTTCTATCTAGCCTCAAAGACCAAGACATGGAAGACTGAGAATGACACACAGCTGATGCTGTAAGTGCCAAGACTGCCTGAGAAACAGACAACTGATAGGAGGAGTGACGGACGGACATGAGACAAAGCAAGTAAAACTGCAGAGCTGGGCACACTATAAATGAGAGGGAGTCTAAACACATCAACTGATTTATTTACTTTCTAAATGTAAATTCACATGTGTACATGAGTAATAATACACTCAGAAGAAGCTGTCAGTGGTTATTTACGGGGGATGGAATCCTGGTTAATTTTTATTTTCTTTTTTGCTTACTGGTGTTTAACACTAATACTTGTATAAAAAGCAAAAATTACCATGATGCTTATTCATCAGATAGTAACACCCGTAGATTCAAAAACAAAAAGCAAGAAGAAATAATAACCCTGTGATTGTAAACACAAGTTCTGCTTTTCTCCATGTCCTTTACAACTAGTTTATTTCATGGCTCTGGGCTAATCTGCAAAAGCTAATATAAGCCAATTTGTCAAGTTGGAGGGCCCCATAAACTTCATCATGGCAAATTTTTAGAATTTCAAAATACTATGGGATTAATCTTCTGGGAATGATCCGAGAGCCTAAATGGACTGTTCCTGTTGTATTTAGAAACAAAAAATTGGAAATCTAGAAACAAAACAAAACAAAACCCTCAAAGCTTTTTAGGAAAATTAAATGACAACTCTGCTTTAATGAGTCAAATGTATCAGGTGTTATCAAAAACAATGGGTCATAAGTTTTGACGGTAAACAGTCTGAGAACACAAGGCAGCTTCTCCTTACCTTAGACATCTTCAGTCAAGTTCTGCCAATCTGTAAAAACAAAACACACACATGCATGTATCCATGATGCACACATGTATTTAACTTACCATAAACTGACAAAAAAGATGTACTTCCACGTAAGACACCAATAGATTGTTTCCCTCAACTTCTCGTTTACATCCAATACTTTCCCAGAAATGGTAAAAGTATCTCTCACATACAGACAAATCAGACGTACTGATGAAAGCAACCACGTATAGCTACGCATACATACATACAACATTCTACATTCTCGAGAACACTCACACTTTAGGAACGTGTGTATGAGGCACAACGGACACACCAAAAGACGAGTTTCCACGGACTCTGGAGCTGGGTCTTCTCCGGTCTGAGCCTTTTCTGTAAGAAAGGGGCACTGCAGAGCACAGTGCCAGCCGCAGACTCCCGGAGCTCCCAAGAACCAGCTGTTGACACTGGGGCACACAGAAAGACATGAACTACATTTACAATGCAAAGGAAGAAGGACTGAAGGTACTTCAGACTTTGAGAAATGGGACAGTTCTAGAGAGCTCTGGAATTTTAAGACAAATTTTAGAAGTCTTGAATCTTTGGGAAATGTGGGGTCTGATGGCTAGCCTTTGGCAACCAAGTCAAGCGACTGAATGTGGTCAAATTTCATTCCCTTTGGTGCTCACACACTTTATTAGAAAGCTTCTTTCACCATCCTATCCCTTCATTCCCCCCAAACCTTAACATTCCTGAATACCGCAGACCCTAGGTTTCCCTTCTAAATGAAATGTTGCCAACCACCTCGGAAGAAACGAGGCCCCTGCACCTCCTGTATGGTTTGGTCTGAAAGAGAAGGAGTGAGGAAGAGGAGGTTGAGATTAATAGTTACATGCAGTTTGTAAACTGCTTCTTGATATTAGCACATCCTCACTAAGGATGGGAAGGGGGAGTATCGGGTGAAGCCCAGAGCTCCAACTATGGACCACTGATAAGAAGCAGGTGAAGCTGGATCTGGATTATCCAAAATGCTTTCAGCCTAGATGGTAGGATTAAGGTGTGCTTAAAGGAAAGTAGGAATTTCTCATGTTGCTGAGCAACATAAGATGACTTAGACAAAAACACCTGTCATTGGCTGATGGAAATACCCTTAGTATTTTCCTCAGACTTGGTTGCTTAATTTCATCACGTCTCTTTAGCATCCATCCACACTTGACTTTTCTCTCTTAATTTGTTCTAACAGCTTATTATATTCATAGATGCTTTAGGTACATTTCTGGAATCTAACCGCCAGCAAAAATTTCACCGAGAACTTTCGCATTTATATTCATGAGATAAACCTACAACTCACTGGCGTTCTTTCTTAGGCATCCATCTGTATTTGTTATTAAAGTTGAGCTATCTTCACAAAATAGAGTGCTCCCCCCTTTAAGGAGTGGCTCACATGGCACTGGTGTGGCCTGTCCCAGGCCAGACGGAACTCAGCTCTCGTCTGTCTAGACTTGGTCCCTTTTCACTGGTGGGTCGTTGCGGGGCTGTTCGGTGGTGCTGGCTCTAGTTCGGTTTCCCACTCCCTGGTTCCCTGAGGTGTTCAGGTCCGTGCTGATCATCTCCTGTGTTTGTGCTCACACCTTTCTTCTTTCTACGTATTTGCTTTTATTCTTAATAGAACAGCTGAGGAGCTTGTTTCAAAGAACCAGCTTCTGGATTTATCAACCCAAGTTGTTTTGTTCATTTCTTACTATTGTCAGAAACAAATTTATTCTCAGTGAAATGTGTTTTCAGTGAAAAGATGTAAAACCCGAGTTCTTATCTGAGTCTATGAAGCTTTTGCTGCGTGTCACATATCTCACTGTTGTCTTCCTTCCACTGTTTTCCGGACAGCTTGTGGTTTTGCTTTACCCTAGATTCAAGGGTTATCCAAGAATGTTCCACACTGGGAGTTATTTTTATCCTCTCCCCCTCCCCACCCCATTTTATTTAACAGATCATGATTTATAATCATCTGCCATATTGTGAAAATCTTTTAGGCCTAGGGCAGGTAGCTTAGTTGGCTTGGGGTTACCTAGACCCGCCAAGGTTGCGGGTTCAACCAAGAATGCATAAGTAAGTGTAACAACTAGTCGATGTTTCTCTCTCTCTCTCTCCAATCAATAAAATTTATTTTTTTTAAAATTTTCTTAAATTTCCTTCACAGCAGTTACCTAATTTTTAAAATTCTCAATTGCTTCTTCTTTGTTCTGCTGACTGAAGCAACGTAGAATGCCAAGCACTGTGATTAATCTAAAACTTGGTACAGAGCAATGGGATTCCCCCAAACCTCAGAAAGGTGGTCAAATGAAAATTCTATTCTTGCAGATTGAGCTCACAGATGCTAGAACTTGTTTAAAATGCTTTTCTCCTTGACCCATTGCTTCCTTTTTCCACAAAGCAATACTCCTATCCCAATCCACACAGAAGAAACGAACTTTTCCAAAACAAAAGGTGAAAGAAAGGTGGATAAAACTGGACCCTTGGCAATAAAAACGTATTTTGCTGGTGGCACTTACATTCATGGACTACCCTTAACTACCCTTCATTCGGCAAGTTACTCTTCTATGTATATACATTACCCAGGTCCACAAAGTGACCCTGCCATGCAGGGCCCCACCCAGAGCCCTTGGATGTTCTGGCGTCCCAGAATCTCTGGATTTGAAGACGACGCCTACAGAGCACGCCACACAACAGCCTCAATGGCATCTGGGCAGCACTCCGCAACCCAATGATTTTATGTAGTCATGCGTATAACCATTAGCCCAAGGTGGATGAGTAACCCAATTCTGCTCTCAAATGAGTTTTGATGTCCCCCCTCTCTGGGAAAATAACTTTTCCTTCTTCAGCGGTTTGTCTTCGGAGTTGGATAGAAAAAGGGACCTCAATCACATTTATGAACTGTAAAGGGAGGCGCCCCCCCCCCAGGCCATCCGTTCCCCATCTCTCTAGGTCACCAAGCTACTACAGTTCAAGAGCAAATCTGAACTACAGATTTGGTTGAAAAGCCCTTGTTCTTTACCCTGGGCTGCTGTGCTGGTTGAGAGACTAAGGTGGAAAGTGGAAAAGAGTATCAGGACATCCTTTATAGCCAAGGTCCGTGCCAAGATTCAACAGAGCAGCACACACAAGTTAGCGTGCTGGGTGGTGCAAAGAAAACCTGCGTCCGAACTACCAAAAGCGGAAACCAAGAACCCCAAGCCACAAACACCAGGAAGCAGCAGCTTTCATTAGCCCTTCCCCCATTACGTATCTGGCCTCACAGTGGTAACACTGAATTTGGAACACTGAATTGATCTTGAGGTATTATGACGATTTTATTCATTCAAGAAATACTTGAGAACCTACTATGTTTGGCGGCGGGGGGGGGGGGGTGTCACTGTGCTGAGCACTGGGCAAGGGTGGCTAAACCCACACATCCCAGCCCCGCACAGAACTGAGGCCCTAGTGGACAACGCCACAAGGCAGGACAAAGGCTGACATCAGGTCAACTCCTACTCCAGCCCGAGGAACTCTAACCTGGGCCTGGGCCAGGTCCTAAATAGCAGAACTGGAACTAGGCAAGCAAAGGCAGAGGAAAGGGGAGGTAACTGAGTTGCACACAACATAGTTTGGGCCAAGACCAAAGGTGAGAAAGACCCCGGCAGCCCGAACCACTTCGGCGTGCTTGGGTCACGTGTCCACGGGGGAGCCCCACAAGATAAGGATGGCAGTGGTAAAAAACGAGGCGGAAAGGTAAGTTGTGGCACGGCCGCGTGGGCGCTGTGGACAACGTCAGAGTCGGGGCTTTCCGGAAAGCAGCGGTGGCCACAGGTGGGCCTCCTCCTCGGCCCCGCTTTGTGCCTGCGGCCAGGGGCTGCCTGGAGAGTGAGCGAGCCCACAAGAACTTCCCGAGGCCTAGTCTCTGCTGGGCGCTAGCCAGATGGGACGGCCCATGTCAGGGCAACAAAAGGATGGCCGCACCACGACAGGGCCCGACAGGCCACAACCTGCACTCTCCCCCCCGGACCACGACCACCACCCGCACGGGCAGCAGCCCAGGCCAGTCGCTGGGCCTGCTCCACGCAATTACCCCACAGGGCAAGCAGGGGGCCACTCGGGGTCTCCCGGGACACGCCCCGTCGCTTCCGCCCGAGCCAGGGTTCCGGGGGAGCGGGGACGGAGGAGGACCGAGGAGGGTACGGAGAAGAGCAGAAGACAGCACAGGAGAACCGGGGAGGACGGGGAAGGTAGGGAGGAGCAAGGACCCTCGGCCGGACGCCCCTCCCCCATGCCGCGCGGTCACCCCCGTCCGCGCGCGCCCCCCGGAACGGCTGACTGTCGCCCTGGGGGAGCCCCCCGGCCACTTCTGGGTCGGCCCGTAGCTCGCACCCCGGCGGCGGCAGCGGCGAAGACCCACGGCGAAACACTCACCACAGCGAAGGCGTAGAACGGGAGCCAACCGACCCCGCCGCAGACCCACCCAGCGCCCGCCGTCCGCTCTCGCCCCGCCTCGCGCGCAGGCAGTTGGCGTCATCACGTCACCCCGCCCCTTTGCTAACGTTTTCCTCGCCTCCGTGCGACCTAGCTTTCCTCCCCTCCCCCATACGTCGGCTTCTCAGTGCGCAGGCGCAGGCTCATCAGCGTTTTCCGCCTCTGCGCAGGCGCCGTGCCCCTCCCACGGCGGTTAGCCATATAGATGCTGGGGGTGGGGGAGAGGTCAAGCGTAGCCTCTTCTCCTTTACCAAGATGGCGGCTTGTCCCTGTTTCGCCACACTTCCCACCTTGTGAGCCTGATTTCCTTACGCTGATAAGACTGGAACAGGTAATGCGACTCTTCTGTCTGTGGATGACTAGAGTGAGGGGAAGGGAAATTCTTCGGAATGAGCTAAGTGACTTCTGAGAAGAGAGGAGGTCAAGGGAAGGCAGGTGGCGGTAAGAGTGCAGAACACCCGCAAGGAGAAGCGCCGTCGCCTCTGGCGCTCCCCTGCAGGAGATGGCGGCAGCACCGAGCGGGGAGCGCTGGAGCGGCGCCGGGAAGGGGGCGGCAAGCCGACCAGCGGGGCGGCTCTAGCTGCCGGCCGCCGCCGCCGCCGTCTCGATGGTCGTGGCCCTCGCCTCGATTGGCTGCCGCGGGTCACGTGGGGCGGAGGGCCGGTTCGCGGGCCCCGGAGTGCGGCGCCCGTCCCGGGAGACGTGGCCTTCGTGCGCCCGGGGCTGGGGCCTGCGCTCGGGGGCGGGGCGGGGCGGGCCGGGGCGGGGCGGCCCCTCGCTCTCTTGTGGTCTGGGTCGCGAGGTGAGATCCGGAGGGGGCACCCCCAGGCCCACTGCGGCCGCGCGGCTCGGGGACCGGGGGGCGACGTGCCGGGCCGGCCGCGGTGGGGGCAGCGCCGCCCCCTGCCCCCCGCCCCCCGCCCCCTGCCCCGCCCGCGGTGTCCTCCCTCGCTCCCGGCGGCCTGCAGGCCCGGCAGCAAGCAGCCCGACACTGCCCTCGGGGCCGGGCGCCCGCGCGCGCGCACCGGAAGCCTTTGTAGCTCACTCCCGACTGGAAGAGAGCACAGCCTCGCGTCTCTGACGGGCGACGGCGTCGCCTTTGTGGGGACCCCGAAGCCGTTTCTGACGCTAGCGGGTCCGGAGGGCGGTTTTCGGAGGGCGGTGCGGTGCTCAGGGTGCGCCGCCGTGTGTGCCCTGACGCGCCTTCGGAAGCGGGAGGGCCAGGCTTCGCGCGGAGTTGGAACACTACGCGAAAGCGACGGAAGATGGACCCGTGTGCCCCTGAGCGCACGGCGCTGCGGGGCACGTGGGACGTCCGTGTGAAGGGTGGCTGGCCCTTCTGCCTTGGGTTTCGTTCGGGCCCACCGCCTCCTGGCCGCCTTCGGCCCTCGGGCAGTGGCTTCCCCTGGGTCTGGGGTCTGCCCCGGGACGCGCACGTTCTCGGCAGGTCACTTCCTTCGAGCCCTGTTGAGGGAGGGCGTTAGGGTCGGGACTCGCCCGAGGCAGCGCTGACGGGCGGTCCTGTGTGGGAGCAGACCTGGAATTACGTGACAGGGAGGTTTGTAGTTGGTCCCTTCCTGCGCCCCTCGGACCCCCGCGCTGAACTCGCCGAGGACTGCTGCTGTCAGGGTGTGGGAGCGGTGTTGGGGCCGCAGGGTGTGCGGTTGACAGGGGCTTGGCCCTGTGCCTCCCCGCTCTCTGGGTCTGAAACAGCGGCCTTCCCTACGTTTCAGGCTTGGAGAAAACGGAGCTTGTCCCCTCAGGCCTTGAGGGGACGTTTGAAAGCCTGTTAAATAGCTCACACGGAGGATCGCGCTTTCCCTGCAGCTGTCGTTGGCTCAGCCGCGCACCGTGCGCTGTGCGGGGGCTCACCTCCGCCCCGTGAGCGGGCACCACCTGGGAGCGCGTGCAGGGAGCGGGAGGGGGACAGTCCTGGGCTCTCGGGGCCCCTCGGGACCCCTGTCGCAGCGCCCTCCAGCCGGCCAAGCTGACCTCTCAACTGCCAGATGGAAGAACTTCTCCTTGAAAAAGCACTTCTTGAAGTGGTTTTTTTTTCCCTTCAGTTTTGCTATTTGGGGCTTTTGATGGTCTTATTCCAGCCTCATAACTCATTTCTCCAACAGTTCGAATGCGGGAAACGTTTACTGTGAACTGCTGTGCGCTCCGCACTGTTGAGCAGCCGGGGATGCAAAGATGAAGAGGATGTGGGCTCTCCCCCGAGCTGTGGGCGGTCTGCCCTGGAGGGTTTACTGGTGAAGGAACACCTAGTTTACGGAGGTCCCAGTGCAGCGCTGGAGATGGGACTTCATGTGGGCAGAGGAAGGAGAAGGCAGCATTACCTGTTGGAAAGTCTTCACAAAGCACGTGTTGTTTTTTAAATCTTTTTATTTTATTTTGTTTTTAGGGGGGAAGGGAAGGAGAGAGGGAGAGAAACATCAATGTGTGGTTGCCTCTTGCGTGCCCCTGCTGGGGAGCTGGCCTGCAACCCTTTGGCTCACAGGCCCATGCTCAATCCACTGAGCTACACCGGGCAAGGACAGAACATGTTTCTTGAACTGGGGTTTAGAGGATGCATAATCTTTTTTTCAGGTGGAGTTGGCAGGATGGGGAGGCCCAGGCGGGAAGACCAGCTGATGCAAAGGGCCCGTGTGGCCGCTGAAGCTGGTCTTGGCAAGAGCTGGAGAACTTGGTGCATTTCGACCCCTCAGAGGGTGACGGGCTTGCTGAGAGCCGGTGGGGAAGGATGTGGTGCCCTTCAGGAAGACCTGTAGGGTTTCAGGTGGTCACACTGTCCGCCAGGGTGACTTGTGACCTTTAGTCCCAAGTGGATCAGATAGATTCCCCATTAATGCTTCCCTGAGCTGAAGCGTGTTCACTTACCAAAAGGGCCTGAGCAGAGGACACACTGAAGTACTGAGGGGCAATCTTACAGGGTGGGCAAGAAGTAGGTTTGCAGTTGTGAACTCGTGAAGCATGGGGTTTATTCTTGCATTATTGTTTGTTTATTATTGTATCATTTTCCATACAAACAACTGGAGGCTTACTTTTACCCCACCCTGTGTTTGGTGTCACCCCTTCAGCATGCATCCCGAGCACAGGGCCAGTGACCATATGTGGGAAGGCTTTTCCCTTTTCCGCTAAGAAATAACCAGGCTCCTGGAAGAAACCGTACACAGCTGAGTTCTCCGCTGCCGAGTTAGGCAGCAGAAAGTCCGACGTGCATGTTGTAACAGTGTTTGACCAAGTAGAACGGCGGCCGAGAACATCAGTGTGTCAGAATGCCTTTTCCTTTAAATTATAGAAACACCACAGCATCCAGCATTTGAAAACCAATGAACGAATTAAACTCTTTTCATGTGTATGTACTTTAAAAATGGATTACGTAAGTTGTTTTGGGCTAAGCGAAGTTTTCTTTCTTTCTCAAATCAGAGACATTTTGGAAGTGACAGCCCTAGTAGGCTGTTACTTCACCAGTCACACAGCAGTTCCTCGGAGCCCGTAAGGAGGAGCCATACACACCCCAGGCATCGTGTGGAGTCAGTCATCTTGATGCTTGCTGTTGGTTTGGTAACACTGCATTGACTGTGCGTTCTCTCCCTTACTGCTTTGTATTGGCATTCTGTGAATTTTAAAATTAAAGAGTAGTTTTATTTCAGACCAAGTATGTATCTTCCTGTCATTTTTAAGAGGTCAAATAATCTGAAAGGGCTTGTAAGGAAAGACTGTGAGTCTCCTCCCCCCAGTCGTGTGTCTGTCCTTGCGGAGCACCACGTTTGCTCTCAGCGGATGCCCCGGGCTTCGCCGCCGCCTCTGAGTAGCACAGGCGTGCTCCACTTGCTCGTTTGTGGCTCTTCCCTCCCGTGTCACACCTTCTGCTCACTTGGCTCTGAGAGCAGATGTGAAGCGACTTTTCGTTTACTCTCTGCCTTTGCTGTGCAGACACATCCATGGCTGCCCAGAGCAGGTGCATCTTTAATTGGTGAGTTCAGTGTTTAGCGCTTACATTGACTACACAGTGTCATTCGTGGATCACTTTTCCTTTCCCGGATAAGTTTTTGTTTTCCGTGAAGTTCTTCTGAATCTTGTTTTGTTTGTTTGTGTATTTGTCACTGAAACTCGACACCGATTCACCAATTTGTCTAAATCTTTTCAAGAAATTTAGTCCTTTTTATTCGATGAAATTCCATATATCAATCTCATCGTGAATAAATCTGTCCCAGGCCTCCAGCCTGCTGGAATCTCCCTGAAGCTCTCCCCATCCCTTCTGTGTTGTGTCCCCAGTTTCCTGGAACGATGTTTTTCTTTCTCTTTCTTGATGTTTCCTCCTCTCATTTCGATGGAGCAGTTTCTCAAGGTGTTGTCTAGGCAAAGATGCGTGGGAGGGAAAGTTTGAAGAACCTGCACACTTGGAAGTTCCTTACTCCCTCTGTGACTGGAGGAGAGTGTGGGCACCATTGTGCTTCTCTGCCCCCACCTGCCAGTGTCAGCGCTGAAGCCTCCCCGTGTGACTGTTTCTTCTTCGTGGTGTTGAGGGTTCTCTTTCTGTAAGATTGGAGATACTCAGTGTGCTGATGTCCCTAGGAATTTGTTATCTAATGTCTTGCCCACACTTAGGGTTATTTGGGAACTCGTTCTTCAAAGCTGGGCATTTTTCCTGATTTATTGCTTTGATTTCTTCCCATTCACTTTCTATTTCTAGAACGAAGCTCTTAGAGCACAGGAGGCAAACACAGGCCTGCAGCCCAAATCCGGCCCTCCACCTTATTTCATCCGGCCGGCACCTTGTTCCTACCCGGCGGCAGCGCCGCGCTCCGCGCTCCTAGTTACGGAACAGTTACGTCTATGTAGTCCTCAAGTTACGTTGCACCCTCTGAAGGCAGCCGCGGGGCTGATGTGGCCCCCGGTGACAATGAGTTTGACACCCCGTCTTAGAGCTTCTGGAGTGACCCTGGTTTTCACAGGTGTTCCATTTTCTTTCTGGAAGACATTCTCAACTTTATCTCTAATTCTATGTCAAAGAGCTTTCTCTTGCTCTCTCCATTCCTATTCTGTAATCTCCTGTTTTTGTTTCATGGATCTGGCATCTCCTCTGAGGACATTTGCGAGTTTTAAAGCTTTCTTTTCCCTGAAGTCATTGTTTCCGTCACGCTGCTGTCTGTTGGTGTGGGGTTTGGCTCTGCACAGCAGCCTCCTCTGGGCTGCGAGGTGGTGCCCGCTCCCTTGTCGAGGGGCCTCTGCGCTGATGGTCCGGCCTGCACACTGGGCCTCACCCTGGAGGCGCCTGGCAGGGCCACTTTCTGAAGACACCGGGCCCGCTTCCTTGGGTCTCTTCGGGTTACCCAGAAAACGCCCGATGCCTTCCAGCCTCTTGCTCGGCTGCCTGTGTGCAGGGGCAGCAGGAGGGACAGGGCTGCCGTCTTAGTGTAACTCTGGAAGAACCTGCTTCCTCTGTCTTCAGAAAGGCCCCATCCTCCACTCTACCAGGTGCCCCAGTCCAGAGATTCTATTTCTCTCTCGAAACCAAGACAAACCACAGCCTCGGCCAGGGCATGAGCGGTAAAACTGTCCTTTTTGAAAGCCTGTTTTTTTAGAGCGTTTTGAAGATTTTATTTATTTATTTTTAGAGAGGGGCAGGCAGAGAGAAAGAGAGGGAGAGAAACATTGACGTGCCTGGGACACATTGATAGGTTGCCTCTCGCACACCCTCAACTGGGGACCTGGCCTGGAACTCAGGCATGTGCCCTGGCTGGGAATTGAACCAGCGACCTTTTGGTTCTCAGGCTGGCGCTCAAATCATTGAACCACACGAGCCAGGGCTGATAGGCTTTTCTGACCGCTTTTGCCTGGGTGCCCTTTGGCAGTGTTCTTTTTAGTTTACAACTTGAGTTTCACTGAAATTCATAGTTTCTTCTGTTCTTTGTTTCTTTCCTTAGTAGCCCAGCTGTGGATTTGGCTTTGTCCTACTGTGCGCTGAAACGCCTTAGCAGAGAAGTGGCAGAGGTTGTGCGATTAGGTTGGTCTTCAGAGTTAAGAGGGTCAAATGGCCAGTAAGCAAAGCAAGGTTTCAGTTTTCATTAATGATCAAAGAATTGACATTGAAATCACATTTCCCTGCAGATGGGGAAGAGTAAACATGACCGTTTTAGTTATTAAGGGTGAGGGGTCAGGTGAGGGTCAGGTCTACGTGTTGGTGGCAGTGGTTGTGGAGTGGAGCTGCAGGGGGCCCCTGTGCCTTGGCACGCGGCTCCCTCATCATCGCGGGACTGTGTCTCTCAGGCTTGGTCCTGTGGAGCTGCCGGCCCCATGGGCAGAGGGTATTCTTCCCAGCGGCGTGGTAATCGCCAGAGAAAGGGTGGGGGGGGCAGCCTCAGCAGGGGCTTGTTAAGCTGTGTTCGTCCTGTTCGGGTGGTTGCTGACTGGTCAGTTTGTCTGTAAAACTGGGAAAGACAGCATGATGGGTTTCTTAATGAAAATGAGTGTAGCAAACGGTGAGATACTACATTAATGTGATCCTGTTTTTACATAAACCATGTATTAATATATCTAAGAAAAACCTTAAATGAAACAGTAAGTTTGAAGATAGTTCTTAGGGAAGAATCATGAGGGATTGCCAGTTTTTGCATTGTTTCGCTATAGTTGTATTTTACAGTATTTTTACGCTAAAAATCCCATCCCTCGGGTGAGCACTGCAGCAGGCTTGCTGTGGCGTTGATGAGTTAATGCGGCCAGCATCGAGGCAGACCCTTCGCCCCGCCTATCCCGACCCAGGCCCTGCTGTGGGGAAGAGCCCCGTCAGGAGGTTTGGCTGTGCCCCAGACCCACCACTGGGACGGCAGCTGCCCCTGGGGGGCGGGGGGGGGCAGGAAGGTGCTGGTGTTCAATGCCCTTGGGCCATCAGTACGGATTCTTTCAAATGAGTGTTTTCTGAAAACTCTCAGGTTTGCCCTTTTTCTGTATGCGCTGGTGTCCTCAGGCGATCCTGGCAGGGGGCCTTGGGAGGGCAGCAGTGGTTGTGTCTGCTGCCCTCAGGTGCAGACCGCTGGGCACGGGTGCTCCAGCCAGGTGGGGTCGGGCGCTCCCAGAGGCGGGGAAGCAGTGCTCCCCTGGACTGGGAGTCAGGAGCCCGGACTGCAGTTTGGACCTGCTCTGCATCAGCCCTGGGACACTGGGAGTTTCTGGGTCTGTAGGACTTGAGCCTCTTCCATTTAAAGATTAGGAGGCTGAGTCTTTGTGGTTCCCCCCAGCTGCCCACCTTTGAACGCTCTGAACCCTTGGTCAACTCAGTGTACCGGTAACTGGATTTGGAAGGACGACGTGAGGAGCTGATCGATGGGCACACTCCTGGCGTCCCACTCCTTGACCCCTCTCACGTGTGCACGAGTGACACCGAGCTGTGCCTGGTCAAGCTCCTGTTCTCTGCTGCCCTTCTCCCAGGCCAGCCGTCCTGCCCTTGTTTACAGCAGTGGTCGAGCCAGGCGACGTCGCCCCCTGGGCACATCTGGCAGCTGTGGGGGGCCTTTTGGCTGTCATGACACGGCTGTGTTACTGGCGTCCGCCGGGCGGGGTGCAGCGGTGTGCAGCACCCTCAGGCCCAGGACAGCCCCACAGCGAGGAGCTGACTCACGCGGAAGGTCCGCCGCACCGACCTGGAGCAGCCCTGCTTTCCGGGTCGGCCCTCGGAAGGGCTCTGGGACGTGGCCCTCGCAGGCCCTGGCGTCCGGCTGAGGGTCGAGGGTGAGTGGAGCCACGTACGGGGGTGGCAGGGCTGTGTTCCCGCACCGTCAGAGTCCCCGTGCCACTGACGCAGACAGGGGGCTGCCGACGGGAAGCCCTCACCGGCCGTTCGTCTTGTGCCCCTTGGAGCTTGGAGTGTCTCTCGCCGACTCAGCCGTCAGGCAGGCATTTTCCCCCAAGCACATATGCACCAGTAGGTCCCGGTAAGGAAGCGAAAAAATCAAAGGCCTGGTCCTAACGCATTCAGGGCTCATCTCCACGGTGACCTGCAGGTGACTGCCGTCAGTCCATATGCGGCCACCCTCCGGGGTCGACTTTCCGCTCCAGGCTCTCTCTGGACTAGCGTGTCCCTCATCCTGTTGCAGCAACCCAGTTGCATCATCTCTGGCCACCTGAGCCAGGTCTCGTGAGGTGCATCCCCTCTTGGCCTCCCTGCCCCCGCCCCCCGGTCTGGGTCTCGGCCCAAGTCATCGCTTGACTTGGGCCCTTGTGGCGCAGCAGGTAACCTGGTCCTGGAGGCGCTCACTTGGAGGGATGGACTGACAGCACCGCGTCGCTTGCTGAGAAGGGGACATTCTGAGCCCGTGTCCCTTACGGACTTGGGGTAGATGGCAGCGGGCTGCTGCTGTCGGGGCTCTGGGGGAGACGCTGGGTGCGGAAGGGAGCCCGTCCGAAGGCCGGGCCCCACGACGCTGCTCTTGTGCCTCGGCTGCCCCTGGGTCTCCGGCCGCGGCAGGCGGTGTCTCAGAGCGGCTTCCCTGGGGGGTGTGGGCGCGGTCGGGCTGACGGGCTGCTGAGAGGCAGGGGTGTGTGCGGACCGCGTGCCTCTGCGGGGGGCTGCTGCCGCTCAGGGCACACGGGTGCTCGGGCCACCGCGCGTTTTCACGGAAACACTGTCGCCGTTATCAGCGTGACCCTTCTGCCTGACTGGCTGGCATCTTGTCTGGGGAGTGTGAGCTGGGGACCAGTCTCTGAAGCAGAGCGGCGGCAGCAGCAGTTCTCGGCCGTGCTCTGCGGAGTGGGAGAGGACGCTGCCCCTGTCCTGGGGCCCCTCTGCCGAGCACTCTCGCTGACCGACGACCTCCGGTGAATTGGACACACTCTCTTTCCGGCCCTGAGGTCAGTGGCCGCACTTAAAGCTTCTAGACGTGGCGCAGGCTGAACCCATGCTGCTCTGGGTTCCTTTCTGGAGGAGGAGTAACATCAGCTTCTGCTGGGTGCGTTCAGTGTGCGACATGACTCTCCTGCAGACACCGAGGGGCCCTTCCGGGAAGGTCTGTGCTGTAGACTTGGGGCCTTACGCTCGGCGCCGGCATCACCCGGCCTGAGCGGCTGCAGTTTGGTGAACGGGGGCTGGGAAGCAGGGCGCTGGCAGTCAGGGTCTCTGTGACGCTGCCCAGAGCAGGCAGGCACAGGAGGGCCTGGTGGCCGAGCTCTCCCCTGCACCCTGGTTCTCAGTCATCCGAAAACCTCTGGGGGTGTGGCTCCCGGGGAGGAAAGGCTTCTTGCAAGTGCCTCGATGGCAACCACCTGCGTGGCAACCGCTGCTCCTCACCTTCCAGGAGTGTTGCCCCCGGAGGCTCTGGAGAGTGCTGCTCTCCTGCAGAGGTTGCCACAACAGACGACCTTGGGGGACATGGCCAAGCTAGAGAAACTGCCCTCATCCCAGAAGGACCAGACACCTCGGAACAAATAGGCTGGAGGGAAAGAGGAAACAACAGGGGTATAGAGTTAAGTAACTTTTGAAAGAGGCCCATGTGTTTGGCATTTTTGGCTGTTTTTGCCAGTGGGGTTGAGGTGAGTGACTAGCTGAGATGCTCCCTTCTCAGTGTAAAAGGTATGGTTTTTGATTCTGTGCTGTGTAGGGTTGAAAACTTCTACCCTTTCTAAAACTTTTCCTTTAGAAATGAGAAACGAAAGAGGGAAGGATGGCCCTCCACAATCTTTTCTGCCTTTCTTCTGCACCAGCGTGACAGCTGGGCACACGTCCCTGGAGAGTGTGCCTCCTCTTCACGCTGGAGGCAGCGCCCTGGCACCCGGCCACTTGGGGGTAAGCAGTTGCTGCCTGGGCGCCAGGCTGAGCAAAGTCAACTAACTATGTTGCATTATGCTAACAGGTTCTACTTTGTAATCAGTGTAGGTGTTGCTTTTCACTTTGCTCTTGTGTAATTTGTTTCTAATTTCATTACTATTTAGCTCACTTGTAAATATCTTTCAAATGGAATTACTGCATTATATTCACTGTTTCGATTTTGGTAGTTAGGTGGCCCTGCAGCACAGGTGTGTGAGATTAATTTGAGGAATACACTTGTCTTTTGAGGCCAGGCTTCTGTTTTGCTACACTGGCCTGTGCTTGGGGCCGACCCGCGAGCCCCTGAGACCAGAGCTCTGTTGCCTTGTGGCTGCTCGGCGAGGAGCTCTGCTGCCAGGCAGCCTGGGCGTGGGGCCCCTTGGCTCCCAGGCACAGCCCTGTGGTCTCTGAGGCGTCCAGGAGAGAGCCCGCTGCAGCCGGGGCAGCCTGTCCAACTTGGTGCTGTTGGGCCCACCCTTCCTCAGCTTACACAGGTGCCGGGGGCGACCGCCGTAGCCCCGCGAGGTCAGTGAGCGTAGATCCCCTCTGCGAGGCTGGCTGGGCAGGCAGGGCGAGGGGGCTCTGGCGGAGAGTCAGCAGTCGGCCTTCAGAGCCGGCGGGCGGCTCTCCCTAAGGCTGCGCTGGAGCCTCTGCTTTGGGAGCAGGGTGGCAGGTCAGCCCCCCGTTCTCGTCCGGGGTTGGTCGGGGCTTCCGGATGCCTGACTACCCACGGTGCTGCCGAGCTGGGGAGCGTGTGCTGGCAGCTCTGGCCCTTGGCTTCTTCCGAGAAGCCTTTTGGTTTCAGGCCGTGCTGGTAGTTTCAGGACTGAACCTGCAAGCAGGAAATGGCTTGCGAAGGACTCTGTGGCCGCCCCCACCCCCGCCCGTCAGGGTGACTAGGTTTGTGCTGTCTGCTGGGCATGGCTTCACTGGAGAGCACTTTGTGTCCAGCCCGCCCGGAACGTCCTTGGGAGGCATTAGGTGGCTTCTTACAAGAATGGTGGAATTCCAAAGTGTTCTTTTGCTCATCTTCTCATCGCCTCACCCCAATTCTGCAGTGGTTGGCGTGTGCGTGGGGGGTGTTTTTTCCCTCTGTTAAGCCCTTGCCTGGTGGGGTGGGCACTTTCCTCCCGCAGCCCCCAGGTCACTCCCCTGTCCTGGCATCACCCCCCCCCCCCACAACCCATGTGGCACAGCTGGGTCCTATGCTGGTGTCTGTGAGTGGGTGGTCACAGTCAGCAGTGCCAGAGGCTGGCCCCAGGCAGGTGGACAGCTCGTGCCCTCCCCTCCGGACATGGTGTCTGAGCTGCCGGGGAGGTGGAGGGGACCGAGAGCCTCTGAGAGGTCTGGGTCCTGGGGAGGAGCCAGCAGGGGTCCCCTCGTGCGTCGTTGGTGTCTAGGCTGTGCCACCGGCAGCCTCCTGAACACTTTCTTATGGCTTAAAATTATGCCTTCCTGAACTTGGAACAAAGGATGTGTGACAGACAGTTCTCATAACAGTATCTTGAAGTTGAGGTAAAGCTTTGCTGTGCTTTGTAACATGTGGGTGATATGTGGGTGGGTCTTAACAGTTGCTCTCATGAGGGAACATACCTAATTAAGCTGGGTTTTGAGTCAGAGCTTGAATGGTCAATGTCATTTGCCACCCTTCTCCTAGTTTGATGTGTTTCTTTGCAAATGAAGGCATTTCTTTTTCTTTTAAAAAAGATTTTATTTACTCACTTTCAAAAAGAGGGGAAGAGAAGGAGAAAGAGAGGAAGAGAGACATCAGTGTGTGGTTGCCTCTTGCTCACCCCATACTGGGGACCTGGCCCCCGACCCAGGCCTGTGCCCTGGCTGGGAATAGAACCAGTGACCTCTTGGTTCCCCGTCTGCGCTCAGTCCACTGAGCCCCGCCAGCCCGGGCACGGTGTTGGTGTTTCTGATCACAAGTGTAGTGCTCTCCACCATTAGTTTTTTGAAGTCCCTCTCATCCCTATGGAGGAGTTGTGCGTGTGGTGCAGAGCTCCCCTGAGCCCCCGAGTGCGCTGGGAGCACAAGCCCACCGCCCCCTCTACCCCATCGGTGTGCTTCCCGCAAACGGGACGCCATCGTCCTGCATCACGTGCAGCCGTCCACCCAGGGAGCTGACAGGGGCGCCCTGCTGCCTCAGACCCACTCACGTCTGCCCAGAAGGGCCAGCTCGGAGCCGGACACTCGCTCCGTCTTCCCTCGGCTCTCCTGACTGCGACGCTGGTGTTGCTTGTATGGGCTGTCAGGTTGCGGGCCACCCAGCCCTCAGCGTGGGCTTGGTGTTCCCTTTTTCATCATCATCATTGAGCTTCGGGGACATCGGTTCCTGAGACCGTGTGGGTTTCAAGTGCACGAGCCTGTGATGCCTCATCTGTAGGTTGCGCGTGTGCCCAGGGGCTTTCTTTGGATGGCATTCGGCCTCCTGGGCTGGACCAGCACAGGAGGGGAGTGCGGCTCTTAGCTTTGCATCCTTTCTGGCGGCGCAGGCTCTTGGTCTGTCCCGCCGTCAGTGACGTCCGCTTTGGCCACCTGAGAAGGTGGTTTCGGCCAGGCTTCTCCACTGCCAGGCCTCTGTCGTGAGCGTGCTCTGGGGCGTCCTTGTGAAACCCTGTCTGCTGCTGTCGCACACCCAGTCTCTTCATCCGTTTACCTCCATCTGGGCTGACGGGTTGGTTACCTTTTCATTCGGTAGGTGATCGCCCTTTAGAATCCGTGTGTATTTGGCTGCTCATGTGTTCCCAGGTCGGACCAGTGGGAGCCTGTTAAGGCCAGCTTGTGGCTTTCTGGTACGGCCCGTCTCCGTGCAGCCCTTGTTGCTGTCTGGTGCCACCAGATCCTCGGGGCTCTGCATGGACTTTCCTGCCCCAGACCTGGGGTCAGCCTTCCTTCGAGGAAACACGGTTCCTTTTTACAGCAGTTGGTGCTCAGACTTTCATAATATGCGCGTCTGTTTTTATGTCTGTACGTTGAAAAGTATGCCTTTACTCTAATGCCTCCACTTTCAGTCCAACACTACACTGTCTGTCCCAGTTTCTCCCTTTCCAAATCGGTGGCTCCCTTTTCCTGCAGGGACAGTCTTAGATGCCCGTGGCCCTAACACGTTTATTTTACGAGTCCTTCTGTGTGTTGGTCTCGTGCTGCTGTCCCCCTGCTCCCCCCACAGTTGCCTCTGCCCTCTCCACCTCTTAGCCGTGTAGACACCCTGTTGTGTGTGTGGAAGCTCATGTGCTAGTTTTTATTTATTTTTTTTTTTAAGAAAAAATTTTAAAGATTTTATTTATTTATTTTTAGAGAGGGAAGGGAGGGAGAAAGAGAGAGAGAAACATCAATGTGCGGTTGCTGGGGGCCGTGGCCTGCAACCCAGGCATGTGCCCTGACTGGGAATCGAACCTGCAATGCTTTGGTTCGCAGCCCGTGCTCAATCCACTGAGCTACGCCAGCCAGGGCTTCATGTGCTCGTTTTTAAAAAGCAAGTCCTGTGCACCGTCTGGCCTCGCCACACACCTGTCGTGGGGTCTCAGAGTGACACTGTGTGGTGACCACTTTCTCACGGACACACACCTGTGTGCTTCCTAGTTCTTTGCCCATGGACAGTGCTGGTGTGAGCCTTCCTGTGTGCATCACACCTGTGCCTCACACCTGCACCTCTGCCGTCTGCAGAGCACTACGAGAGAGCAGCTACTTCGCAGTGTGACAGATGGGCGCACCTGTGTGCGTGCACACATCTGTCACGTGCATCTTTTTTTTTTTAAAGATTTTATTTATTTATTTTTAGAGAGGGAAGGGCGGGAGAGAGAGAGAGAGAGAGAGAGAGAGAGAGAGAGAGAGAAACATCAATGTGCGGTTGCTGGGGGTTCTGGCCTGCAACCCAGGAATGTACCCTGACTGGGAGTCGAACCTGGGACACTTTGGTTCCCAGCCCTCACTCAATCCACTGAGCTACGCCAGCCAGGGCTGTCACGTGCATCTTTAAATGCTTTCTGATGTTACTCGGTGGCTGGCAGGCCCGGTCTCCCTCCCCGTCTCCCAGACAGCGTCACTCTGTCCATCTGCGTCATCTCGGAGTGCGGGCTGAGGGCGACCCCGTGTGCCTGTGCGGCAGTGTGTGCCCACTTTCTGTGACCTGTGTGCCGGCATGTCGCAGCCTGTTCAGGTGGCTTCTGGGCAGAGACAAGCCGTTTGTATTCTTCCTTCGGTGCTTGATGGTCTCTGCTGTAGCAGAATTTTAAGCTCTGAGGAGGTCAGCTGAGTGCACACCCTCCTGCACGGCGCCTGCAGCCTGTGTTGTCGTTGGGCCCTCCCCAGGTGGCAGGTTCTCCTCCTCAGCCTCCTCAGGGCGTGGCTGTTTCCCTCCCCTGCTCTAGTCTAGCTGAACTTTATTTTGGAGCGTGCCGTGAAGTAGGAATCAGCCTTTATATTTTCTCAAAATGGATAGCAAGTTGGCCTAATTAATTCTCTTTATTGCCTTGTCTGTCCTTCCTGCTAATTTGAACTGGCATTTGCATTGAAAGACAAACTCACAGATTCACATGAGTTCTGTGTAAAACAACATATCTGTTCTGTCACGTCTCTGGAGGCTAGAAACTGGACACGGGGCAAGGTCACACTCCCTCCGGGGGCTCTCTAGGGCAGGAGCGGTTCTCCGCCTCTCCCGGGGTGCGGAGGCCACCCCCGCAGTCCTTGGCTGGCGGCTGCGTCGCTGCAGCCCCAGTCCGCACTCGGCGCTTTCCTCTGCGTTGTGTCTCTCTGGAACCTTTTGGCACTTGGGATGGCAGGTAGGGCAGTCTCCGGGGGATCTTTAGTTTAATCACATCTGGAAGGACTGTTTTTTCCAAATAAGGTAACTTTCATGTTCCAGATAGTCAGGACTGGGTATCTTTGGGTGGCCATTATTCAGCCCTCCACAGATATCATTTGACATTTCCTTGGGGATACAGATGAACTTGGGGGAACAGACATCCCTGTGGTAAGTCCCCTGGTCTGTGACTGAGCATCGCCACGGAGTGGGCCGCGTGTGCGTGTGTGCACGTGCCGATTTGCTTACAGAGCTTCCCTTCGGTTTTCCCTGTTGCTCATGACAACAGAGGGGCCTTCCGGATGGGTGATCGTCTGCACACGGTGGCATTTGTCTCTTTGCTTATGCATGTGTCTTCGGGCGGCATGATTGACAGTCTTTGACAGTAGTAGATGTCTTTGCCATTTTGTTACTTATTTCAATAAAGTAACTTTAGAGTTTAAATACGATATATCTTACTTCTGGGAAACAATAATATAGCTGTTTCTGTCTGTTCCTGATACTGAATTCCACAGGAAGGAAGCAGTATCTGCTGAATTTCACCAGTCTCTGGAGCATTTGTTAACGGCCGTTTCCCAGTCGTGTCTGCATCACTGTGTGCTCTCCTCCGGGCTACCAGTGCGAGCGGCGCACACTTGCTAATGCTGGGCCCTGCTGCACCCTGGAGCAGCCCTTGCTCGGTCGTGTCTGGTTTTCTGAACTGAGCGTGGACTCACTGAGCGTGGGCACCAGACAGGCTGAGGCGCCGGCGCACCGCCGGCACCGCGTGGAGCCCGGCGCTGAGGGGACGGCGGGTCCCAGGTCCGGAGCAGAGTGTGCCCCAGGCAGGACACCCTGCTGTGGCAGAAAGCCAAGAAGCAGCCACAGACTCACGGAGCCACGTCCAGGGAGCACAGAAGCCAACTTGGGGGAACACCAGGAGCACCGGAAAAGTGGCTTCAGTGGGCCGGAACACGGTTCCACACTCCCCCACAAGTGCATCGTGCTGGGGGGGCCACGCGAATGCACCGTCACCTTGGGAGCTGCGAGCCCCAGTGCATTCTAGACGTCAGGACACCGTCGCCCCTCCTTCCGCTGCAGCAGGAGCTCCTCTCAGGGTGGCCGGCTCGGCCGGGGGTTCCGCCCTCACACAGCCCCGCCCCAGAGCTGCAGCAGGTCTGGGTCCAAACCACCGCAGCACAGCAAGTGCTGCAATAAGGTAAGATGTCGTCTTTTTGCTGGTGGAGTCTTGCCTTCAATTTGTAAAACACGCATCATCTGTGAAGTGCAGTAAAGAGAAGCACATAAAACAAGGTGGAACTGTGTAAGAACGCCAACTAATAAATGTAGAAATACAGTTAGGAAGATCTCTATGTTGCGATTGCCAATTGCAGGCTAAATCATGGCCCCCACAGATGGCCAGGTCCTTTGCTCAGAAACCATGAACGTTGCAGGCAAATCAAGTTATGCAGGTGCAACCCAAATGCAATCACAAGTGTCCCTAAAATCACATGCTTTAAAGATGGAGGAAGGGGCCACAGGAAAGGCAAGAGACTTCAAGAAGCTGGAAAGGGCAAGAAACGGATTAGCCCCTGGAGCCTCCAGTGAGGTGGACTTCAGCCACACGTGTGATCACTGGTTACAGAAGTAACAGGAAACGACAGACACGAGCAAGGCGGCTGTTAACCCCACTAGGTCACTGGTGGAGAGAGAACTTTATAAGGGACACAGTCAGCCTGCTGCCACTGTGCTCACTCGCCAGTCAAGAAAGGCAGCCAGGTCTTGGCTGGTGTGGCTCAGTGGACTGAATCCTGGCCTGTGAACCAAAGGGTCACTGGTTCGATTCCTGGTCAAGGCACTTGCCTGGGTTGCGGGCCAGGTCCCTAGTATGCGGCACACGAGAGGCAACCACATACTGATGTTTCTCTCCCTCTCTTTCTTCCTCCCTTCCCCTCTCTAAAAATGAACAAAATCTTTGGAAAAAAAAAAGAATGAAAATAAATGAGCTAAGCATTGAAGTCAAGATAGAAAGAGAAGTTTTTTAAAAAGTAGAAGAAATAAATAAAAGAAACTGGTAAAATACAAAACTAAAACAAAAAACAGCTGGGTTGGTCAATCAAAACCAAAATCAGTTTCTCTGACAAAGCAGTTAAGAGGCAAATTAGCTCTTTCCAGTCTGACAAAGAGGAGGAAAGAACACACAGAATCCAAGCTCACAAAGACACAGTAATATCTTCACCCCACTCTGAAACAAGAACAGTGCGACCAATGGCAGCAATTACATCTCCAGGTAGATCCCAAGGAAGTCAGAGCTTCTTTGCCCCGGGGGGCCCCATAAATTATTTTTGTATCTCACTAGCATTAATTGGGTTCTGAGCCAATTAGGGGACCAATAACTACAGTCAAGGGGCCAAAAGGGTGGGACATGACAGACACGGCCAATCAGAGTCTACCCATGCAGCTGGACCGCTTCATCTGAAACAAATGACTTGCACATGGTGGAGAGGGCGGCTCCCTGTCACTGGTGTGGCTCACTGGGTTGGGTGTCATCCCACGAAGCAAAATGTCACTGGTTCAATTCCAGGTCAGGGCACAGGCCTGGGGTGCGGGTTCGACCTCCCATCAGGGCAGGTGTGAGAGGCGACCTATAGATGTTTCTGTCCCTCTCTTTCTCCCTCCTTTTCCCTCTCTCTAAAAATAAATACATGAATACATACATATATCGATCAATCAATCAATCAGCCAATCAGATCTTTAAGAAAAGAAGAAGAGGAAAGGGTGGTGCCGGGGGGCGATCAGGGCACTGTCTGCCTCCCCGTCACAAGTGCACCTGCACGGAGACGAGACTGCCGACTAACCACAGGGCAGTGCCCGAACGTGCTGGACTTCAAACGGAGCAATGGCGCTTTCAAATGGCGCTTTCTTGGCTGACAGGCCTGGGGACCCGTCGTGACTGTAGATTGTTCCAATCCACGTGAAAATTTATGAGCTTTTTACATAAATGTGTATCTTAACGGGATTACCCAATCACCTTATCCTACAATACATAATATTTTTAGAATAAAATATTCCTATTAAGACAGATCCCACTTGGAATATACTGTCAAATTACTGTGTTTTAAAGTTGCTTTTTCTCTGATGGTTCTGCCACCAGTGCGACATTGTCAGCTTCGTTTCCTTTTTTTTTTTTTTGTAAACTCTCGAAGTGCAGTACACACAGAGTGAACTCTGCAGGTCGGAGCCTGGGGCTCAGTGACTCTTCGCTGACCCAACTCCTGCGCACAGCCAGCATCAAGATGGCGAGGAGGCAGGTGTTAGCGTTGGAGCCTGCTCTTCTCTGACCCGATGGCCCTCAGAGCAGAGCTGCCCCTCGTGGGGTGTGCGGGAGCCTTCGGCCCCGGCCCAGTCCCTCCCCTCCTTCCTTCTCCCACTGCCTCTCTCTGCAAGTGTGAACAGACACACAGACGTGTGTTCCCGACTCTCTCACGCTCCTCCCCCTCCCAGTCACCACGTGCCCCAGGGACCATGCGTGGGTGTGTCTGGGGCGTGTCCGGAGCACGTCCCACGTCTCTCCTGCTGCGTGTCATTCCACTGCGTGGACACAGCAGGGCTATCCGCCAGTCGCTTCGGTGTGGAAGTTGTTTCAGATTCTGTTAGCTTTGTATCCTGCGGTTGGGTTGCCTCCTGCAACCCCTTCTTCACAGAGCAGCGGGGCTGCTCCTCCGTGGGCTCCGGGTCCTTGTGCGGTGGCCTCAGTGGCTTTTCGCTGGTCGGTGCCACCGTGCTGGTCCGGGCCCAGCGGAGCCCCAGACGGGCCCTCTGTCTCTCCCGCCCCTCTTTGGCCGGTGCCCGTCTTCTGATGGTGTGGTCAGCAGCTTGTTTGGGCCGCGCTGGCGCTCTTCGCCTGCTCAGGGGCCAAGCTGGCCGGTGTCTGCCCAGGTCGGTGAGGCCCCTGGGCTGTCTGCATGCTGCGCTTGTGGGAGGGCACCCGGTGTGGAGGTGGTTCGTCGGCGCACAGCTGTATGTGTCGTTAAGGGCTTCCAGAATATTTTAAATCCAAAGCTGTGGCTCAGGCTCTAGGGCAGAAAGCTGGTGCCTGAAGAGATGATGGAGTCCCACCTCCTAGTCTGACAGACGAAGAGGAAACAGGCCAAGTGAAGGGTGTGTACTTCCAGTGACCGCGTGGCTCAGTGCTCCAAAGAGGGGAGACTCCAGAGACTTGAATTTTCTTGTCTGCTTCTTCCTTTGTAGAAAAGCATTACATCTGTAGGACTGATTCTGATTTCTAAGTATTTCCACTCATGGCTTTAGGTAGCTTTGTATCCATAGCAAAGTTTTTATAAACATGAGCTTAGCTCATTCTGGCTCATGGAACTTCTCTTTGTAAATTTTGGGAAGAAAATACCTTCAAGTATAAATTGCTGCCCTAGGTCAAACTTGGAATGTTAGGTTCCTGTGGTTTAATGGGACTCGTAGTTGGAAGATGGAAGGTGTGTTTTCAGCGCCGGGTGGGGGGGGCTGCAGGCTGGAGCCCTCTTCTCCGGCCGTCTCACTCCAGTCCTGGCCTCCCTGCCCTTCTCTCGCCGGAAGGGCCCGCACGTCGGGGCAGGGGTGTGCTCTGGCCCCGGGCTGTGGTGAGGAACCTGTGCGCACAGCAGCTGCTCTGACGTCACCGTGGCCGTCAGACGTGGGGTAGCCCCAGGGTCACATGGACACGTTTCCCCAGGGAGCACCAGGTTGGTTTCTTTAATGAAACGGTCAAAGAATTTTAGAGGTGGAGATCCTGGAAGTCGCCTAAGCCAGACAATTGCCCGCTGTTTGCAAGGTGCAGGTCCAGTGAGGCGTGCCCCCTGCCGGGACTGCGTCCTCGTGTGGCCGTGAGCCACGTCTGTGCAGCCCTGCGCCCCGAGTCCCTGCTCGCGTGCGCCCCGGCGCCTGCAGGCAGCTGGTCTCGTCCCTGCAGTCAGCAGCCCCTCACAAACAAATTAGCAGCAAAGAATTCTTACTTCAGACTTCAAGACACTCTTGTGGCTGCCATTCACTGGCTGATTTGTAGTAGCTGCAGAAGCCAGTGCCACCGGCTGCGTTTTCCTCCTCTCCCGGGGTTGCGTTGTGTGCCGCAGAGCCTTCCCTCCTGCAGGGAGCGCTCTTGAACACGCAGTGTATGTCCACCCGTAATTCCTGTACCTGTTAAAACACACCTTTTTTTTTTTTTTTTTTTTTTCCGGTAAGTGGTAGGTGAAATAAACGCTTTTTGCCCTGTGCTCACCTCCCAGCTCCACAGCGTGCAGCCTTCCGGGACAGTTGCTGTCCGCAGGTTTGTAAGTGAAGTCCCTCCTTCACCCAGGCGCTGCTGCCGGTAGTGCCCAGTGCTTGGCTCTGCCGCGCTGTGCATCCTCCCAGAGACACGGGTGCCTCTGCAGACGTCGTTCTCTGAGACGGCTGGTCCTGCTTCAGGCTGACGCAGACACTGGGTGTGTGGCCGAGGGCCACCAGTCCTTCCGCACGGGGCCAAGAGTCTGTCCGAGGGCCTGCCGCCCGGATTCTACGGTCTCTGCTCTCCCATGGACCCCTGCTGCGTCCTCCAGGACATTCAGCGTCAGTTTCTTTTAAGTGGACCAAGAATTTAGACACTGACACTGCATTTGGAACATGGGGTTCCTTGAGATTGTTACGGTTGGGGTTTTTTTTTTTTTACCTAACTGCATAATTTTTTAAAACACAACCTGCCCTTGCTGAGGAATTGCAGTGTGCTAAGTTCAGTATTCACAGAACTATTTCTTTTGCCTTCATTTTCTTCTTTGGTATCATTGTTAAATTGTGTGATTACATTAGCAAGCAGAGCTGGCGTGAGCAGGTGTGGAGCGAGCACCCACCGTCGTGGGGGGGGCTGGGTTCAGGCCTCCACAGGGCGGGTGGAGTGCAAGGGGGCGTCCGCTGTCCCATGTGCTGGGAGAGGGAAGGTGCGGGCACCGGGCGGTCGTGTGGAGGCCTCGCGGGGGACGTGGGGCTCCACAGGCGTGCATCTACTCGGCACGTTTATCTCTGGACGCGTTCCTGAGTGTCTGTGGGGGCAGTGTGCAGAAGCAGGACTCGCTGGCTCAAAGGACACTTGTGTGCTGAACTACAACTTGTAATCAGATTGCTTTCTAAAGAGATCGCGTCAGCGATTATTCCTCCAGCCACGTGAGCTTTCCCACACCTTTTCTGACAGTCATCAGACTTTGTTTTTGCCAGGCTGAGAGGTGACATGTAGAATCTCATGTTACTGTCAACCTGGGTTTTCTTTTGCACAAATTAAATAAACATTTCTTGTATTTCTGTGAAAGATGTTTGTATCTTTTGCCTCCGCCTTGTTCCTGCCCTCCCCCCCTTTTTTAAATCCTCACTGGAGGATATGTTTATTGAAAAAAAGTTTTTTTAAGAGAGGAAGGAGAGATACTCCAACCAACTGAGGCACCTGGCCAGGGCCACCAGCTCCCCCTTCCATAGGTCCCCCAGCCTTTTATTCTTTTTAAGATTTTATTTATTTGTAGAGAGGGGAAGGGAGGGAGGAAGAGAGAGAAACATCAATGTGTGGTTACCTCTCACATGGCCCTCACTGGGGACCTGGCCCCCAACCCAGGCATGTGCCCCGACTGGGAATCGAACCTGTAATGCTTTGGTTTGCAGCCCGAGCTCAATCCACTGAGCTATGCCAGCCAGGGTTCCCCCCAGCCTTTTAAAATGGGTTGTTAGAGACCTTGGGAGAAATACTGGGAACTAAACGTGGTCACTTCTTTCCCAGAAGTCTTTGAGACCGTCCCCTGCGCCACACACCCCTGAGTGTTTGTGGTAAAGGAAATGTTTGTATGAGCTAAGTATCTATTTTGTGTTTTCCCCAATATAAATTTGTTCATTTTAATTAAGAGAATTATAAATGACGAGTTTTTTTCCTCTAAGATTGCTATATAAAGTTATTAATAACATTTCTGCTTTGGTTTGGGACACCAACTCTATAGCACTACTGTTCAAATAAGACCAATGTATAGCGGTATAATTTAAAATTTTCTAATATCTTAAAAATATAAAAAGAAACAAACAGGTGAAGTTGAATAATACATTTTGCTTAACCCAATCCAAACCCTTATGACTTGAAGGTGTGATCAGTAGAAAATAAGGTGGTTTACATTGAGTTTTGGGGGACTGAAGTCCTCACAATCCAGCCTGTGTTTGGACTGGCAGCCCCTCCCGGTGTGAACCGGCCATGGCTCTGCTTTTTAGACGTCGTAAGTTGTGTCACCTGACACGTTCTTGAACTGGGCTCCAAATAGTATTCTTGTCTGTGTAAAGATACGCTGATTATCCCAGTGTTCTACAAGTTGATGCAGTAGGAGCACGTCACGAAACGTGTTCATTAGTAGGAGTAGGACTAAACATTACTGTCCCCAGGAAGATACCTACTCTAGAGCATATGCTCTCTCTTCTTCCTTTTCACATCCTCACTTGAGCGTATGTTGTTTGTCTTTTTTAATCGATTTGAGAGAGGAAGACACAGAAACGTTGACGTGAGAAAGAAACAACAGCTTGCCTGTGTACATGCCCCAACCAGGGCTTGAACCTGCAACCTAGGTGTTCCCGTTTGGAAATGGAACCCGCGACCTTTTGGTGTGCAGGGCTACACTCCAACCACCTGAGCCACATACCTACTGGGATGCAATCTTTTTTATTTTTTATTTTTTGAATTTTGGGCTTTTAGCCTCTCTGCAGTTGTGAGCAGGTCTATAGGTGTCTTTTGCAGCCTCGTATGAGGTTTATTCCCTCCCGAGAAGGGGGGGGGATTGTCTTGTGAATTTCTAGGGTTAACCCGGGGTTCCTGGACAGACGGGGTTGTCAGAGTTTGCGCCCTGAGCCTTTCCTGCCTGGTCTGTGGTGGCTGGTGCTCAGAGGGGCCCCTCTCTCGGTGCAGGCTGGTGTTCCGGACCTTTCCTCTTTCTAGCGCCTGCCCTCGGTGGGGAGCGAGTGTTCTTTTGGGGATCGTGGCATTAAGTAGGGGTAGGGTGGTGGCCTATGCTAACCTTTTACCTGAAGTAGGCCCAAAGCTTCCCATTCCCTTGAGGGCTGAAAACACAAATGTCCTAGATCAGCATGCACCTTTCAAGGCGGCCCTAAGTGGTCACACATTACCTGGTGTGAGTTGCTGGACGCAGGTGCCCAGGATTCACCTCTACAAACTGTTTCACTGCACTAACCCTTGCTGGGAAGAAAAGCTGGTCATGGTTACCAGCACGGAAGCACCAACTTAACATTGGATTTTACAATATTTTTTGTTAATTATAGGTTTTTAACCGACTCTTTTAAGGCCTCCTGTGCACTACGTACTGTGCAAGCTCTGGCTGTGGCAGCTCCCTGGCGTCACTGAAGTTCTCTGACAGCCGACCTGTCGGCTCTTCCCGAATCCTGGCCTTCGTCCTCCCTTTTCGTGGTCCACCCCAGTGCCGAGCCCTCGGAAGCAAACAGCTGCACAGCACTCGACTGAGCTGCGGGTTGGGGAATCCCTGTGGGAAGACGGCCTGCGCACAGCAGTAATAGAGCAGGGAGGGGTCCTGGGGAGGTCCTCAGAGCTCACAGAGGCTCTTCCGAGGCGAAGGCAGTGCCCTTGCTCAGGCACCTTCCTGGTGACCCAGGGCACTGCTTTGGTGACGATGTCCTTGACGGTGAGTCGAGGACGTTTCTCTGCCCTCTGTGGTTTCTCTCCCACGGTGATGTCACGAGCAGCCATGGGCTGCAGCTTGCACAGGCAGTTGCCTTCTGAACACCCCACGTGGCCGCCCAGTGGACATGTCACCTGTCATAGCCCCCGCCCGAAGTCCTGGCCCTCTTGCATCACACTCCCCTTCTCCCTGAGGGCAGCCGGGCCCCCATGCCGTACTTGACCCCTTTTCATCAAGCTGCGGCAACATCCAGTTAAGAAGGAACTCGGGTGTGTGCTGCCTTCCACGTCTGGCCGCTGAGTTCGTCGCCATTGCCAGACACGAGGGGCAGCCGTCCTCTGTAGACGGGACAGCCGCAGCAGCCCCTGCCCACCTTCGCCTCTCTGGGCTGGGACCGTGGGGGCCCCATCTGCCTGTGCCCTCTGCTGCTAGAAGCGCCGCACCAGCTTCCCCCGGGCTGAGCAGCCCCTGTGGTCACTGCAGCCTGTGCTGACCCAGCTCAGGATGGGCTAGCCTGACCCCTCTGTTGCCACGGCGCCCACACCTAGGCCCCGCCCTCGCCCGTCCCTGGGAGGAAGGCCCAGTGCTCCGGCGCCCACTGCGCACAGACACTCTTCACGCGGGACTGTGCGCCTGGGCCCCTTCGCCCCAGACACAGGCTGGTGTCTCTGCGCGTTCCTCCGCGGGACTTGTACTCGTGACGGGAGGAAACGGCAGCCAGCGCCTGCTACACAGCGGATGCCGGCCTGGCTTGTCGTCCTCGGCCTCAGGGTGGAAGCCCCTGTGGGCGGGGCGGGGGCAGCGACGGGAGGTGCCCCTTTCTGCCGTCCCACTGCGGGGAGAGCACTCCCTGAGGGGCCGGCTCCACTTCGGTAGGGGCTAACCTGGTGGCCCAGGAACAGAGTGGGGACACTGACTGGATGTGAAGGACATGAGGTCCGAACCCGCGCGAGCGCGAGCGAGTTCGTGAGAATCTGTGCCCCGAACTTGGGAGGCCTGCCCTGTGTCTCAGGGGAGTGTCGGGCTGAAGCCCGCGGGTCATCGGCTCCTGAAGGTGGGGACTGGTTGGGCAGCCGTTCGCTTTCGGCTTGGGTGGGAGGCCCAGCGGCCGCCCTTCCGGCCTGTCTCTGGGCGGCCCGCAGGTCCCCGCGGGCCGGAGCGGGCAGGACTCCGCGCCCCGACCTGTGCGCGGCGGGGCGGGGCGGGCGCGGGGCGGGGCGGGCGCCTGGGTCTGACGTGTCTCTGCGGGATTGGAGCCGCCGCCCTATATACTCACAGGGGCCCGGCCGCCGGCCTCGGAGCGAGTGGAGCAGAGCTCGGGCGTCCTCGGAGCCGGCGGGCGGCGAGCGCACCGCGCAGTCAGTGGGTGAGCGAGCGGCGGAGCGCGGCCGCGGGGCGGCCGGGGCGCAGGCCCAGAGCAGCCGGCGGCCGGGCTGCGCGGGGCAGTCGGGGCACCGGGGGCGGGGCTGGCGGGCGGCAGGGGGACTGCCGACGTGGAGCGCGGGGCAGGCGGGGGAGGGGCCGGGGGTGCCTTTGGTCCCGCCACCCCCCTCCACTCCCCAGCTGCCTGGTCAGCCTGCGCCTGCTCCCCCTCCTCCCTGGCCGGGCCTGGCGGGTGGGGGGTGGGGGGTGGCTACGTGTCACCACTGCGCATGGGCCACGGTGCTGGCATGGAAAGAGTAAGAAACTTTCCCGAGTCCGGAGTCCTGCGGCCCGTGCCCTCCCAGAGGCAACAGCGCCCCCCCACCTCAAACTGGGGTCCGCCACCCCCAACAGGGGTCGCGCTCCCTCTGCACTGCGCCCCTCCCCAGCGCCAAGAGGTGCGGCTGACCTGGGACCAGGTCGGTGACGTGGGTGTCTGGGTTGTGTCCCCCACCCCCAAGGAGGAGCGTTCCTCCCCTGGAGGGGGGAGGACTCACAGAGGTCTGCCCTGCGGGGGAGCCGGGGACCCGGCGACCCGGCAGCGGCCTAGCCAACCAGCCGCACCTCCACCTGCCACCCCTCCTGCGTGGTCGTGGTCCGGGCTGGGCCTTCGCCCTCCTCGGGCCAGTGGGCAACTTGGAGGTGCCCGGGAGTCCCAGACGAAAGATATATGACGGAAAAATACCGAATTTGGATGGAAGGCAGGGAGGCCGAGCGCGCTCCTGCCCCTTTAAGCCTGTCCCCGCCCGCGGGCTCGCGTGGCCTGTGGGAGGGCCGTGCTGAGGTGGCATCTGCGAAAGTTCCTCCTGCGGGTGGCGGATGGTGCCGACTTCCAGGACTCCGCGCAGCACACGCCTGCCCGCGTCCCCTCTGCCCCTTGGCCCCGTGCCGGCCCGTCGGAGACTTAGGCTTGGTGGCTTTCGGCCCCTCGGCATGTTAACGTTTATTGCGTTTGGTTTATGGGTCCAGGGAAGTGCTTTAAAAATTTTCCTTTGCAAGTTAGCTGTGGGGGTCAAAGTAAGTCATTTTAGTTTTGGACGAAGAGGGAAGAGGTCCCGGGTTTCAGCTGCGGGGTTTTGGCTCCCTCCATGCCCCCTCCTGTCTGGTGGGTAAAGCCGGAGGTTCTCCTTAGTTGGAGGTAACACGCTCGCTGGGTTGTTACTCAAGAGCTCTCTCTGCAAAGATGTATCCTTTTGCGCATGTAATTAGCAAAACCTCACAAGGAATCAATTTATGCTTAGTTTTAGAAACCAAAAATTACAGTTCTTCACCTACAGATTTTATGTTGTCCATTTGTCAACAAGCTCTCAGGTGGGACCCGCGTGTCTCTCCCGTGTGGGGTGGGGGGAAGAGTCTGGGCTCCCTCCCACCCTCCTCGTGTAGCTCTGCCTGCCGCGTGCGCACACCCCGAAGGGCGGCTTCCTGCTGTGCGCGTGGGCACTTGGGAGATGACACTGGGGTCCAGGCTGAGGGACCCGAATGCCCTGTGCGGGGAGAGGCTTGGGAAGCCGCTGCAGGCCGAGGGGACCAGCCATCCTGGGAATGACTGAAGGGGCAGCTCAGCCTCCCGCATCCGGAGGAGTGTCATCGGGAAGAGGGGGCGGCCTTGCTCTCTGGCCGGAAGCAGGAGCACGGTTGTAGGTTCAGCGCAATGCCAGACTCACCGTTGTGACGGCTGCTCGGGGGGGCGGCGTGTGGCTCCCGTCTCTGGTGGTGGTCGGGATGGCTGTGAAGGGAAGTTTTTCAGTCACACTTGAGCAGCATTGTTAGATCAAGTGAGAAGCTGTGAGAGCAGCTCTCTGGTCCCTGTTTTTCAGGGCTAAGGCCTCCTGAGAACTTAGAGAGCGGGTGAAGGAGCTGGGGTGGAGAGGATCCCAGCGGTGGCTGCATGTGGGAGGCTGTGGCAAGGCCCCCGGTAACAGGAGGCCATCTGGGAGGGCAGTCTGCGAAGGCAGAGCCGGAGCCAGTGGGTGAGGTCAGTACTGGCCTCCGGGAGGTTTGACCCCAGAGTCTCAGGTGAGGCTGAGATCTGATGGACACGGGTTGTCGGGTGCATGTTTCAAATGGATTCTTCAAGGTGAGGTTTTGAGAAATTTATAAGAAAGACAAGCCTGGCTGGTGTGGCTCAGGGGATTGAGTACAACAAGCCTGCAAACCAAAGGGCCGCCAGTTCGATTCCGGGCACATGCCTGGGTTGTGGGCCAGGTCCCCAGTAGGGGACGCCTGAGAGGCAACCACACACTGATGTTTTTGTCCCTCTTTTCCTCGCTCCCCCTCTCTAAAAATGAAGAAATAAAAATCTTTAAAAAAAATGAAAGCCTTATCAGATGCTGGCAGATTTAATCCATTCACGTAATCTATTTAGCTGTGACATTTCAGATTCAAAAAGGCCATTTAAAAGGTGGAGATACAAGGCCTGGGATGTCCCGTCAAACCGGTCTGGAGCTCTCCGGAGGTCCACTGTGTCCTCTGGGGCCAAGGGCCTGGGCCCATGCCCGGCGTCAGAGGCTCTGCACGGGTTCTCGCCACCACACGTTGGGCTCGGCTGCTTGCGCTGCGTGGGCGCCCCTGCCTTGAGTCGAGCGAGAGGGCTAGCTGGAGGTGACTTCTGGAAGTGGTGGGAACAGTGTTGCAAGAACTCCTGAGGAGTTCCTGCCGTCTCGTGTGTGCCACCAGGTGCGAGGTGGGCACCGGCTGGCCGCAGACCTGTGTCTGTGGGGTGCTGCAGGGGACCGAAAGCCTGCCTTGTCCCGGAAGGCCAGGCGCCTGGTGGGAGACAGAGGAGGGTGTGGGGCGGTGGCGTGGTGGTGCGTGTGAGCGTGGCTTGTTCAGGGTGGGTGACAGTGGGTTCTGGACGTGGCGTTGATGCCCCCGGGACAGCCTGGAGTGAGGGGGAGGCTGCTCCCGTGGAAGGTCACCGGGGGGCTGTGCAGCCCCTGGGGGAGCTGTGGGAAGCGTCAGTCGGACCCTGGGGCCCCGGCGTCACCACCGGTGTCTGGACTGGAGCGCATCCCTCTTGGGTCCGGACCGGCCGAGTGGGGGCTGATGGGGCCCTGGGCGTCTCGTGGGGCACGCGCCCTGCCCGCTGTTCAGACCCCCGGGTGGGTGTGCGGCTCTGACTGTGTGGCTTTTTGAAAAGGCTTTCTTCCTCCTTCATCTCAATCTTTAAAATGCTCAGGTTAGAATTAGTTGGAGACAAACTCCTAAATAGTCTTGGTCAGTTTGTCTCCTCTACCCGCCTTGGCCTAAGATGCACCTGTGTATCGGGTAGGGCTGGTACCCCAGAGCGGCTCTGGCCTGTGGCCGTAGCACTTTCCCCATGTGACTCAAGCCCTGTACGTAGACACGTTTTAAAATCCTGAGGTGGGGCCCTGGCCAGTGGGGCTCAGTGGGTTGAGCACTGACTGGCCTGTGAACCAAAAGCTCGCAGGTTCGATTCCTGGTCAGGGCAGATGCCTGGGTTGCAGGCCAAGTCCGCAGATGGGAGTGTGTGAGAGGCAACCAGATATTGATGTTCCTCTCCCTTTTCCCCTCCCTTCCCCTCTCTCTAAAAGTAAACAAATAAAAAAATCCTGAGGTGCCACTGGTCCACGTTCCGGCTGGGACGATGGACCCTCTCCAGCTAGTCTTCCATAGGCCTCCGGTTGGCGTGAACTGTCTTCCCCAGGCGTTCTATGGGGGCGTTGTTCTCCAAATAGGTGGGGTGTTCTGGTGCTGGCGTCGCTCCCCCACTCCTGCCCCGTCATGAGCGCCCAGTCCTTGTGGTAGTCCCCAGAAAGCAGCAGGAGTGACCGGGAAGCCTCCGTGGCCCGGAGACCCCTGAGGCCAGCTGACCCACACCCTGTTCGTTCTCGGAGTTCTCCTTGGCCTTCCCGGATGGCCTTGGGAGTTCCTCCCCAGCCTGCTGATTGCTGGGCTGGCTCCTGAGACCGGGTGGGTGAGAAGGGACCCAAGAACCTCTGAAGACAGCAGCTCTCAGCCCCCCTGAAAGGCTGGGGTCCCCGAGGTCCACAGTGCACGCTGCGTCCTCGTGTCTGAGCCCTTTGCTCCAGGCTCAGGAGTCAGAGGCGAGAGGTGGGAAAGAACATCACCACGCAGGGGAACAGCCCGTCCATTCCTGGAGGGCCCCTCCTCAAAGTGGCTGCATTTAAAATAAGTCGTGGCTCCTAAGGAATCGCTGCCTCAGTGTCCTTGGAAGTTGCCCTCTCAGAGTTTAGAGGGTTCCGATCTTCCTGGCACATGTTCCGTGTGAAGCTAATGGCCCAGCAGCGGGGTTGCCATTGTTTTCCAAGAGAACCGCCGATGTATCAGTAAAGGGGGGACACCGTCTTGACTCCTCTGGTTGGGAGGTGAAGGAATCTGGTTTGTAGAGGACAGATAAGTAATTTTTCTCTGGTTTTCTCCTTGTTTTCTCTCCTTTCCGGTCCCACGCCAGCAAAAGCTGGCAGGCTGACAGAAGTGGCCTCAGGACGGACTTTCTGGCTACTGACCGTTTTGCTGGTGAGTTGGGCCGTCCTGTCTGAACTCCTTCCTTCTCCGGGCTGGGTGCGCACTCGCTTCCGTGCGTGTCACCCTTGAGCGTGTCGCACGCGCGGCAGGGGGCGCAGTGCCCGGCAGAGGCGCGTCTGGCCCCTCTGGCCTTCACCTCTTCGGTGGGGACCGCGTCTGCCCAGGGCGACGTGAGTGTGGGCAGTGCTCCTCCTCTGTAATGCAGGGCTTGCTTTTGTTGAACTTGGGAAGTGTCTAAGTTGTAAAAATCATGCAAGACGTCACTTTTTAATTAAATTACTTGCCCTCTTTTACTTTGCTGCCAACGTGGCCCAAGACACTTGGTGCATAGTTGTGTGAAGAGAGGGACTCTTCTTTACTGGGGCATCACAGGGCTCGCCTAGAGTTGGAGGCGGCAGCTAACACTCCTGGTCTGTTTCCTGTGAGCCCTGTTTTCCCGGTACGGGACCTGTGGCTTTGAGAGCCAGGGTCCCTCGGAGCCCCGCTGAGTCCGGAGGCTCTTGGGGGTGGGGCCCTAATCTCGCCCCAGTCGAGGGACTGTGTGCCCCAGTGGCAGGCTCCACCTGCTGCAGGTCCCCTCCTGGACCTGGGCGATGGGGTGTTGGAGAACAGGCAGTCAGCACACCCAGAAGCACCTCGCCACCCTCCTCCGGGGGGTCCTGCTGCCGCCCCAGTGTCGCCGCCCGGCGGTCCTCCCCACAGCCAGCGCCTCAGCTCTGCAGGTCTCCGGGCCCCGGGTGAGGGTCTTCCCCTGCTGCACGGTTGGCTGTTTGGTGTCAGCTGCCGTGCGGCAGATTACACAGGCGTCAGGAGGGCCCTGGGCGGACAGACAGACAAGACAATGAGAGAGAAGGCGAGGACGGCCCTCAGGTGTCGGTGTGTGTCACTGGGTCAACGCGTGGTGGGTGCCAGCTGGCTCGGCGGGTGGGGTGCAGGCTGTCCCAGAGGGCCCTGGTCCTTGCAGCCAGAGCCTCCGTCTGCTCAGCCACGGGGCAAGGGCCCTGCTTTCTCTGAGCTCTTCTTTTCTTCCCTTGGTGAGAAACTGGGTGTCACCTCACGCTCAGGCTTGTGAGTGAGGACACTAAGATGTGGTTTGCTGGTAGAAGAGAATTGAACCTCGGCTGGAAGTCAGCCTCACAGTCTCCGGGGCAGGAGGGCGCTGGCTCTGCTGACTGTCTCCTGTCTCCCTGTCCCCGACTCCAGTGACTCATCTGGACAGTGTGTGGCGTGCCATCAACCATGAGCTCCGTTGCAGTCTTGACCCAAGAGAGCTTTGCTGAACACCGAAGTGGGCTGGTTCCGCAGCAGATCAAAGGTGACAGCCTCGGGCGCGCTCCCCTGAGCTCTCAGGAGCATCTCCTGCAAGGCCCCATGTGGTCTGTACAGGGGCCCCTGGAAGCCGCCGGCCACGACTGAGAAGCCCCTCTCGGTGCCCGTCCGGAGCCCGGTCCCCGCCGCGTCTTCGGTGCGGGGGCGGGGGGGTGGGAGCTGGCGTGGGGCGCTCTTCATTCCCTGCAGAACCTGCTCTCCGTGTGCGGCCGCAGGACAAGCCGGCCTGCCTGCCAGGCTGCCCCCAGAACCCTTCCCCTGTGCTTTGATTCTCACTGGAAGAGTAGACGACTGTACCCCCAGGTGGTGCCAAACACCCCTGAGTGCTCTGACAGTGGGACCCGGTGGCAGCCCTAAAGTGAAGTAACTGAGAACTCCCCGTCAGTCGCTCGCTCGGGCCACCTTTCACGTGCTCGCGGCCGGGCTGCTGCGGACCTGGTGCTGGGCCTTACTCGTTGACCCCAGCAACCTCTGGGGTCCGCATCGCACCCTTCCCATCGTGCCTACTCCCTGTGGGGGGTGGGGGGTGGCGAGAGCCCCCTGGAGTTCCGGGCAGCGCTGTGCGCCGTGGAGGCTGTGCCGGCAGCGGCGGTGCTGTGATCTGCCAGCGTGAGGGCCAGCTCTGCCCCGCGTGGCCCCGACTGTGGTTGTTTTAGACGCGGGACTGGGGGACTCTTGGGGCCCAGGCCTGCCTCGGGAGGCTCACCCCGTCAGGGGAGGAGTGGGGTGCCCAGTGTCTGAGCTGACCCTCCCTCATAGGGAGGCCGCGAGGGCAGAGGCCTCACCCTCGGGTTCAGAGTTGGGCCCTGCGGTTCACTGGCCGGACCCGGGGTGCTGGGCCCCTTCCCACCATGGGACGGGGTGGCGGCGCCGTCCCTCGGGCAGCTGGTGTTCTGTTGCTGCCGGGAGCCTCCGAGTGTTGGCCTGCCCGGCGCTGAAAGCGGTGTGCTTCCTCTCGGTCTCTGTTGGCTGGTCCAGTTGCCACTTTAAATTCGGAAGAAGAGAGTGACCCTCCGACCTACAAGGATGCCTTTCCCCCGCTCCCCGAGAAAGCAGCTTGCGTGGAAAGTGCCCAGGAACCCTCCGGGGCCTGGGGCAACAAGATCCGGCCCATCAAGGCTTCTGTCATCACTCAGGTAGGGGGATGGGCGTGCCGCTCCTCTCCACCGCCCCCAGGGCTCCTCCTCGGAGCACACTGCCCTCCTGCTGCCCTGGGTCCCGGCACCTGGGAGGGACAGGTCCCCTTCTGTCCCCAGCCCCTTGCAGTTCTGACTCTGCTCCAGCTCCTGAACCTGCCCCGCCCTCCACCCTTTCCTGCCAGCGGCTCCAGCAAGGCCTGGCTCCTGTGTCTCCCCCTGCCCCCAGCTGGGAGCAACCTCTTCCTCGGCCTCCCGTAGCACCGTTCTCCTGGCTTTTCCCCCTTTACTATCCGGTCCCTGGTCCCTGAACTCGTGGGAGTTCTTCACGAGCTCCAAGGGGTCGTGGTGCTGTCTGTCGGCACCCCAGGCTCTGAGGGGGCGCCTCCACTAAACCCAGGCCCCTCCAGCAGCGTCCTGGTCTTCCCTTGCGTCTCCTTCCGGGTCGTCCGATCTTGTGAAACACACTGCTCAGTGAGTCACACGCAGCCGCCCGTCTCCACAGAGCAGTGGGGGCTCCGGGCTGGCGGCCAGGTGTGTCCTCCTGTTGACCCTGGCTCCCTGCGGGCAGGGCCGAGGCCTGGCCTCTCTTCCTGTCACCTCTCGGACGCCCCTGCATGCTCAGGCTGCCCCCGCCTGCCTTTGCTGAGCCTTCGCGCTCTCTCTTCCGGGGTCTGCCCTCCCAGCAGGCCCCTGTGTCCCGACTCTTCCGGAAGGTCCTTTCTGGCCCCTCCGTGATGCCATCCCACCCACTCCCACCCCGAGCGCGCCTGCTGTTCTCTGCTCCTGCGCCTTCGCCTGCAGGTCGGCCTCCTGACCTCAGGCGCTTCCTGCCGTGTCTTCACTGCCCTCCGGCTGTGGGGAAAGGGCAGCGCCTGGGGAGCAGACCGATTTCCGTGCTCAGTGCCTGGGTGCGTGTGCCTCCTTCTCCTCTCGATCCCGTAACAGCCCCCGGGCCTTCCCTGAGCAGGTGTTCCACGTGCCCCTGGAGGAGCGGAAGTACAAGGACATGAACCAGTTCGGGGAGGGCGAGCAGGCGAAGATCTGCCTGGAGATCATGCAGAGGACCGGAGCGCACCTGGAGCTCTCTCTCGCGAAAGACCAGGGCCTCTCCATCATGGTCTCTGGGAAGCTGGACGCCGTCATGAAAGCCCGGAAGGACATCGTGGCTCGGCTGCAGACGCAGGTGGGTGTCCCCAGCCTGGCCCCCAGGGGGCGCACTCAGACGTCCTCGGACCCTCCCACCAGTGGGCAGGTTTGCAGTTCAGAGGTGGGACAGCGACCTTCAGAGCCTCCTGGCGTTTTCAGTGAAAAATCACCGACTCATTAGTAGAGCTGGGACAGCTCCTGTCAGTGCTCCCAGGGCGAAGACACCGAATGCAAGTTGAAAGCTGCCCCAGACCGTGAGGCCTTCGAAGGAGCTGCGCTCGCGAGGGGCGCGCGGCTCCAGGCGCGGACCAGGGGAGCGGGCAGAGCCGGGGCCGTGGAGTGTGCGTGTCCAGGCCCAGATGCGGGAGGTTACAAGTTCACGTTCTGTGGGAGTTCAGACCAGCCCTAAGGTCCTGGGCAGGCCGGTGCCCGCGCTGGAGTTTGCTCGGAAACCACCCGAGTGAGCGAGTGGGTGAGGCTGTGGTGCCTTTCTCCAGCTCTCGTGCCAGAGCGTGCTCCTGCCGGTTCCGTAGAGCTGGGGTCCCTTGCCGCTGCCGCAGAGCCCTGGGCGCACGGGGGCCGCGCGGCGCACACGGAGGAGAGGACTGGGTCCTGGCCCACCACTCGGGGCCGTGGGGCAGTCCCGACCCCCGCCAGCTCCAGGGCACTGTACGTCGTTAAGTGCAGGAGGTGGAAATGCTGTGTGCGGGTGACTTCCTGTGGCGGCTGGTGTGCCGCGGCCTCTCGGACTCGTGTCGCCGTCTGCTCGTCGGTGTTTGAATGGTCTGTGGTCGAGTCCTGGGAGGAGACGGGCCACTGGGAAGGCATGTGTCCCTGGTGTCCCTCCTTCTCCCTGGCCGACCCCCCCCCATTCACATGGAATTAAATCACAGGCACACACTCACCTGCAGATGACCCAGGGTGGTGTAACTCACCTACTGGAATCAGTAGTGATTTCTCAATCCACCCCACTCCACCCAGTCTGCATGTGCACTACCCTCCCGGCGTGTGCAGGTCGCTGTCCGCACGCGGCCTGCCCGCCGTGCGTGCTTGCTGGGCCGAGAGCCTCTCTGCGCTTTAGCAGGATCCCTTCTTCCGGGTGCCCCTGGGTGTGGGGGCGTCAGGGGTGTCTCGTTGTTTCCTGTGAACTGGGAGGAAAGGAGAGTTGGGGGCTTGGTCACTTCCATGGTCACCTTGTTTGTTGGGAGAGAGAGCTTGTGGGTGGTGGTGCTGCGTGCTTGGCGCTGCTTCCAAGGTTGACCCCTGGGCTGGGGTGTCTTCGGCTGAGCCAGCGAGCCTGTGCTGAGTGGCTGCCTCAGTCAGGCGTCACTGTGGCCACCTGCTGCGTGTGAGGCTGGGGCTTTCTCGACTCCCCCACCGCCCCTCCCCCACGCCAGGAGGGGGTCTTCAGGGAAGAGCTGTCCTCCTGGGCCAAGGGAGCAGGGAGGCCAGGACAGGTAAGGGTCCTTATCTCCCTCTTCACTTTCAGACTGAAGTGGCCCTCTCGAACCGTCACTGGTGAGCCACGAGCCTTTTGGTGTTGTCGGGTCTTCTGAGGGCTTTTTAGCAGTTCTCGAAACCGCAGTTGCCTCGTTCTCAGCCGGCGCGCAGGCCCCTTGCCGTGGGTTCCCTGCAGCTTCCCCGTGGGACCACCCACCTCCACCCACTCCCCGATCTCTGACAGAGGCCCGTTGGTTTGCCTTCCGCGGACCTGAAATCTGCCGATTGTCCAGGAGTTCTCGGCACTGGCCGTGGGAAGTTGCTTTTGGGTTCAGACCAACCCTTCTGATTAAGGCGGAGGGCCGTGGGTCTTCCGATCACCCGAAGTCACTCTTCTGTTTAGGTCAGGCTGTCCTCACGATGGGTAGTTGAGGTCATTTGCTTTAGTGGGTTTTCCACTTTGGGAAACCACTTCAGCGTCGCACGACTGCAGTCAGAGCTGTGCCTCTGGTCTCCAGAGCCGGCCTCCCAGCCCTGCTCCCTCCCTCCCCGCCGCTGGCTGAGGTCTCTCCCTCTTCATCGGCTCCTCCCTGCTGGGGTTGGGAGGAGCAGCACAAGGGAGCTTGCCGTAGACTCTGCCCGTTTTCAGGAGGCGTCTGTGTGTCAGCACAGGCGCGCAGCGGCCCTCCCCGCTCCCGCGCCCTGCTGTGGGACACAACGTGCCCTCTGCTCCGCCGGTTGCGGGGAAGCCCTCCTGCACACGCTGCTCCCTGTTCCACCCAGCGCGTCGCGTCGGGGCCACAAGGGAGGGGGCTGGGTCAGCGGGCAGCAGGTGACGGCCAGGCCGCCCCCCAGGGGGCTCTGCCCTCGGGCTCCACTGCCTCCCTGCGGGGCCCAGCCAGTGCTGGGGTGTCCGGCTGAGAGGCAGCTGCATAAACTCTGTCTTGCACTATTTGTTTGTCCTTTTAATAAAGATTTCATTTACTTATTTTTTAGAGAGAGGTGAAGGGAGGCAGAAAGAGAGGGAGAGGAACATGGAATAGTTGCCTGCCCCCCCGCGGCCCCCCCCCCCGGGGGGGCCTGGCCTGCAGTCCAGGCTTGTGCCCTTCCTGGGGGAATCTAGCCGGCGACCTTGTGGTTCATGGGAGGGTGCCTGCCCGGCGGGCCGCCCGGGAGGGGCTGTTTGCATTGTCCTGATGGGCAGGACTGAGCACCTTCTCTTCCCGCTTTCTCTGGGCCCTGTTCTCGCCCTTTCCTGTCGAGGAGCCAGAGCTGTCCGTCGGGCTCCCTGCATTAATCCTGCCAGACACCCTGTCGGCCGTGTGTCCCAGCAGCGTTTCCCTGTCTGCCGCTCGGGTCTGAGCTTGTGTTCTGCTCCCCGCAAGGTCACCGATGTGCAGGGAAACCCACTGAGCTCTTTTATTTGGGGTGTTGTTACGAAAGTACTTTTCCACATCGGGGTTCATAGGAACGTTTGTTCATGTTTCCTCTGGTGCCTGTAAGGGTGTTCTTACACCCCAGTTGCTGCCTGGTGTTGACGGTGTTCCCAGAATTGGCCGTGACCGGTGCCGGGTCCCCGTGCAGTCTCGCCCGGCCCCATACGGCTCTCGGGTCGTCAGCGCCTTTTTAAAGGAACCCCCACCCCCACCATTCGAGTGACTGTTTCCCGCGCTGGACCTCCGCCCCTGGGCTTCCCTCCGACCCGGCCTCTGCGCGGGCCGGGGCCCCCTGCTCGGACGCGGTGGCTGAGGCCGCCCCGCGGAGCGGTCTCCCCGGTGCCCCCCGTGCTGCTCTTCCCCGGGGCCGTGCCGCTGGTTGTGTTCCTCTGCGTTTCACTCGCAGGCGGTGCCGTCGGCTGTTTCTCACCGTTGCCTGAGGCCCTCGAAGGGATGCGTTGTGACGTCTGATGCCCATAGTCCACCTTTTTTGCCAGCTCGAAGTCCAGCCACTCGGCTGTCCTCCCTCTGTGCTGCTGCCGGCAGGGGGCGGCCTCTTCCCTCGCGCCCCCTGACCGGGGGCCTTCCGCTCAGTGGCAGCTGCTGGCGTCTGGGTTCCAGTCCCGCCTCCCTGTTACCGATGGTGATAGAGCAGCGGTTTCCCGGGGCTCCCGGCTGTGGGGTCGGGGCTCCTGCTGTCCAGCCTGTGTCCCCTCCTGCAGGGACGCATTCTGGGGGGTCCGGTCGCGCGGCAGCTGTGGGGCTGCGGGCCGTGTGCTCCGTCGTGTTGGGGAGGAGGGGAGCGCCCGCCCGCGCGTGGGCCTGCGCAGCTCGCCGTGCTGTGCGAGGGCTGGGGGGTGGGGGGCGTCCGCTGGTCTCCGTCTTCCTCCTGATTTTTATCGCGCGTGGGCCTAAACTTCGTGGAGATGGTAATTTTTCCTCCATGTATGTAACACTGTGGTGAGCCGTGTTCGTTTCTGGGATAGACCTCATTTGATCAGAATGTGCCAGCCAGCGTGCCGCCTCGGCTTCCATGCGGGCTGGGGGCGAGGCCGCCCTCGTGGCCTCCGTGATGAGGGCCCCGTCTGTCGTCGGCACCCGGTGTCCTGAAGGAGAGCCCTGTCCCTCGGGGTGGGGGGGGGCGGGGGGGGGCTGGCTGGGCTGTGATTTTCTGCCGGGACCGCGGTGGAAACCTTACGGCTCTCCTTTGTTTTGTTTTGTTTCTGTATTTTTTAAGTTCTCTTAGTAGACGGCTGTTTTCTGCACAGAGTTAGACTGGAAGCCTCCCTCTTCCCCCAGTTTTCTCTGTGACCTCAGGAAGTTGGTTGATTTCTGGTAGTTTGACCCATGGGATGAAGGGTTTGGATTGTGTCCATTTTCTTCACTCAGATGAGTTGTCTGTCTTAACTGGTTGTAAAGGAGACAGAAAAGTTTATTGCCAGACACTGGCCTTCTGTCGGAAAAGATGGCCCAGTACCCCAGAGACAGAAGTTCCTCTGGGCAGTCGGCGTGTCCCTGCGTTCCTGCCGTGTCCCAGCGGGGCGTCGGAGTCACTGGCGTGCCAAACAAGACATGTCCTGGGATGTCCCTGCCCTCATGTGGCTTGTGGCCAGGCTGAGGCGAGGCCGGACAGAGAACTACCGCCAAGTAATCACCGGAGTCGGAAGTGCGGCCTGAGGCCGTGGGGGTGTGTCTCACGTGCACTTGCCCTAGCTGGGGGCCAGAGCGAGTGTGCCCAGGAGGGGGCTGTTTGACCTGCCACTGCTGTGAAGGGCGGGGGGTGGGCTAGGCAAAAACCAGTGAGAATGGCATTCTACCCGGAGAGAATGCCATGGAGAAACACACTTTTTCAGGACCTACAAGTGCTTTTGTTTTCTTTGGTTCAATGCCTGTGGTAGGCCTCAGCAACTGTTGCCATTCCCAAAGAACACCATCGCTTTGTTATTGGCAAAAACGGAGAGAAACTACAAGACTTGGAGCTGAAGACTGCAACCAAAATCCAGATCCCACGCCCGGATGACGCGAGCAACCAGATCAGGATCACGGGCACCAAAGAGGGCATCGAGAAGGCCCGCCACGAGGTGCTGCTCATCTCCGCCGAGCAGGTGAGGCCCCGCGGGCGGCGGGCGGGCGGCAGCCCGGCCCCCGGGGTCAGGAGGCCCGCCGGCCTCGAGACCCACGCCCGGCCGGTCCTTGGGTCCCCAGGACAAACGTGCCGTGGAGAGGCTCGAGGTGGAGAAGGCGTTCCACCCCTTCATTGCTGGGCCCTACAACCGGCTCGTCAACGAGATCATGCAGGAGACGGGGACCCGCATCAACATCCCCCCGCCCAGCGTCAGCCGCACGGAGATCATCTTCACCGGGGAGAAGGAGCAGCTGGCGCAGGCTGTGGCTCGCATCCGGAGGATCTACGAGGAGAAGGTAGTGGCGGGAGGGGCCCCGCGGGCAGAAGCGGAGCGCGCCGCCCCGCCTGGCCCTGGAGGGGGCGCTGAGCTCGGTGTGGGGGCTGCCCCCACCCTCCCACCTGGGCTGGAGGTGCTGCCCCCGGACGGCACCTCTCGGAGGTAGCCATCACCTCCAGTCGGTATTGGTGACCTTGAGGGCTGGAACTTGTTCCTTAACTTGGGGAGAGGGCTTGGCCTTCGCAGCTGCTCCCGGTCTGGGCCTCGCTGGAGTGGCGGGGTAGTTCTTTTGAGGAGCACATCCAGCCCTTGGCCGCAGTGGGGCTTCTGGGGTCGGCCGGTCACTGTTCCCCCTTCCAGGGGCTCAGCAGCGGCAGCCTGGGCCCCGTGTCCTGCCCTCCGCCCCCCGGGGACCGCACTCTGTCCCCACCAGCCCCGCCTGCGCCCTTCTCTCCGGCGCAGAGAAAGAAGACCACGACCATCGCGGTGGAGGTGAAGAAGTCCCAGCACAAGTACGTCATCGGGCCCAAGGGCAACTCCCTGCAGGAGATCCTGGACCGCACGGGCGTCTCCGTGGAGATCCCGCCCTCCGACAGCGCCTCTGAGACCGTGATTCTCCGCGGCGAGCCCGAGAAGCTGGGGCAGGCGCTGACCGAGGTCTACGCCAAGGTAGCCGCCTCCCGAGGGGGCCCGGGCACGGGCCTGCCGCGTCGGGGGCTCGGCAGCCCCTGGGCCCTGCTGAGCGACCTGGCTCACGGTTTGTTTCCGGGTTTTCCCAGGCCAACAGTTTCACCGTCTCCTCCGTCACGGCGCCCTCCTGGCTCCACCGTTTCATCATCGGCAAGAAGGGGCAGAACCTGGCCAAGATAACCCAGCAGATGCCGAAGGTGAGGGGGCCGCCGGGTCGCGGGGGCCTCGCGTCCTGGTGTCCGTCCGACCTGCGTTGTGGGTTTGCCGTGCCTCCTGTCAGGCGCCTTCAGAGAATGGCACGGTTCTCGACAGTTAGAACGAGGTGTTTTTTTTTACGTCTCTCTCATTCTTCCGCCCTTTTCAACCAGAGAAGGTGTGTGTTGCGGGGTCTGAAGGCTGTCTCGAGAAGCACCTCACTCAGTGGCGGTGTGACAGCGGCTCCCGGCTCCAGCAGCTGGGAGTTCTGGGGTGCTTCTGGGGTGCGGTCTGTCCGGGCAGTCTCCTCGGTCAGCCCCGAGCAGGTGGTAGCTCCCGGGACCGCGAGCAGGGCAGCAAGGGCCGGGGGACGCGGTGTGTTCTGGTCCGCGTGCGGGCCGTCTCTGTCCCCTCGGTGGCCGTCGCACTTGCGAGATCCAGGTCCTCGTCCGCACCGGTGGGCTGCCTCCCCGGGACCAGCCTTCCTCGAGGTCCTATCTTCATCTGGTGTGTTGTGCGTGGGGACGGTGGCCTTGTCTGAGGACCACCGTCGGGCAGCCGTACCTGGGTTGAAAGTCCGTCCCCGCCAGCCGGCGTGCTCTGCGTGCGACCAGCGGAGAGGGGCGGTCCGCGGTGCGGGCAGCACAGGACGTCTGCCGTCCGGCTGTGGCCCGGTGGCGAGCACAGTGTGCAGGGCTGTGTGACCCTGTGTTTGGGGAAGGGAAGGTGACCAGGCCACGGCGTTCAGCACCAAAGTGACGGAGTTGTCCGTGGCCCCCTGCGGCTCTCTGTGCCGTGGACGTGCACGCGCACGAGGGGCACGGGTCGGCCGCTGCCCTGGGGAAGCCTGTCGGGTCAGAGGCCACCGTCCCCACGGGCCCTTGCTCTGCCGCGGCAGGTGCACATCGAGTTCACGGAGGGCGAGGACAAGATCACCCTGGAAGGCCCCACGGAGGACGTGAACGTGGCCCAGGAGCAGATCGAGGCCATGGTGAAGGACCTGGTGAGGCGCCGGGGCGCGCGCTCAGGGCCGGAGAGCGGGGTGGGGCTGCCGTCCCGCTGCGTGGCAGGCAGGCCTGGCGTGGGGGAGCACGGAGACAGGAGGGCGGCTGGCTGGTGGGCGGTGGGCTCTGGGAGGGGCCAGCCCTGCAGCAGCCCTGACAGCAGAGCAGCCAGGACGGGCAGCGACCGCCAGGCTGGCCTGTGGCTCTGGCTGCCCGGCCTCATGCGCCGGGGCTGTGCTCTGTGCCGCTGCAGGTTCACCGCATGGACTACGTGGAGATCAGCATCGACCACAAGTTCCACCGACACCTCATCGGGAAGAGCGGGGCCAACAGTGAGTGAGGCGGCCGGCGTAGGGGCGGGCTGGGCGAAGACCCACCAGGTGTTCAACTGGGTGTCCCCACCCAGGCGTTGAGCCTAGAGGCGAGTGTGATCGACCAGGTCAGTTCCCTGAGTCGCCCAAGGGGCCATGGCAAAGGCAACCCCGAGGGTGTCGTCTGCCACGTTTCAGCCAGAGCTGCTGGGCCCTCACCCCTGACCTGCACCTGACCCAGGAGTCAGATGTTTCTAGACTCATTCCAAGTCACACAATGCAGGGAGGGATTCTGTTGGACAAACACTAATATGTGAGCCCAGGTTCAGTGTTGGCCTTACCTGTGCCAGGTAGGTAGCACAAGGTGAGACAGCATCAGAAACGTGTTAGGTGAGCTCAGTGTGAATTTCAGGATGTTTTAAATGCTTTCTTGCTCAGTTTAACTGCACGGCCGTCATGCACGTCACAGTACTTACCAGTTCTGGGAACGACCCTGTCTCACCTTCAGGGGCCGTTCTGTCTGCTGCGGTCCTGGGTCCTTCCCCAGGCTCCACGGGCCCCGTCCCCCCTGCCCTGAGCAGGCACGAGCCTCCTCGCGTGTGCGCCCTCCGGGGTGTGTGCGCCCTCCGGGGTGTGTGCACTCTCCGGGGTGTGTGCGGCCCCTGTGGCCGTCAGTGTTCACTGCACACGTCTGCTCGTTGCTGCTTCGCCGGGTGTCGGCCTGGTGCCCCGGGGCCGTGTGTGTTTGTTTTTCTTTCAGATTTTATTTACGTCTTTTTCGAGAGAAGGGAAGGGAGGGAAAAAGAGGGAGAGAAGCATCAGTGTACGGTTGCCTCTTATCTGTCCCCTACTGGGGCCCTGGCCTGCAGCCCAAGCCTGTGCCCCCACTGGGAATTGAACCGGCGACCCTGTGGTGTGGTTTGCAGGCCCATGCTCAGCCTGTGGAGCCACACCGGCCAGGGCTCCTGGGGCGACTTAAATGGCGGCGGCAGCGGTGCTCACCTGCACGCAGGCTCGGACCGCATGCGCCCCGTCAACTTGCTTTGTTCTCGGTGTTTTGGTTAACTTAGTATTTTCTTAAACAACGTGAGGAAGTGCAGCGTTGACATTCATTTCTGGGTTTCTGCTCGTGAGGAAGTGTGGGTCAGCTTAGCGTGGTTTAGAAAATCATGTCCTGTTTTCTTCTGGTTCAGCTGCCAACCCTTGTTCTCCGTCACAGTCTAAGATCTGCCACACGGCTCCTGTCCGTGGCTGCCCGGCCCTCCTCTCCATGTCCAGGCACGCTGGCCGAGGGCTGCTGTGGGGCCTGGACCCCCCGGCCACCCTCACCACGCAGAGGGCCAAACGGCCCTGTTTCTGGGGGTGCGGCCTCTTCAGGGTGTGGGCACTGTGTTCTGCTCAGAGGAGGAGCCAGAGCGGGGTTTCTGACTCCGCCCCCCCCCCCCCCCACACACACACACACACAAAGACGGCGGAGTGCTGGTCGGCGTCTGAGCTGGCCGTGCCGTCTCCGGCAGCAGCGAGGCGTCGGTCAGCGGGGCGCTCTCTTCGGTAATGGAGGGCTTCTGGCTCTGTTCGTTTGTTTACCTCGAGAGAAGTTTTTTGATTCACGGTTCCCACGCTCGTCTCTGCGTTAGCCACACCTGAGATCTGGTAACTACAACGCGTCCTCTCCGTCGTCTGCAGGTCCTCGAGATCTGTGGCACTGAGTGACACAAAGCTCACGAAGCCCGTTTTATCAGTGCCTGATGACCTGAACCGGAGTTAGGCCCTACAACACAGTTCTGGTCACAAAAACATCACCAAACTTCTAAATAAAGACCCAAAAAATACTTCTAACGTCTAACATAAAAAATAAGATAATTTTCTTCCTACCCACTCTTTCCAGTTCAGGGTCGTAGGTGGTAGGTGGCTGAACCCTGTCCCAGAAGCCCAGGGTGCGAGGTGGGACCCGCCCCGGACAGGACCCCCTCCCGTGGCAGGGCCGCCCGCGCCCGCAGAGACGGGGGCAGTGCAGACAGTGTTCCCTCCTCCAGGCGGGGCGCGGGGGACGGAGCACACCCCGCACGGGTGGTGGTCCTGCCGGGAGCCCACGTGTCCTTCCTGCCCACCAGCGCTGTGGTGAAAGCACGTTGAACGGAACGGTGCTGTGTTCTGAGGCTCCAGGCAGGCCGCAGGCCGGCCGAGGCCCGGGCTCCGCAGTCCTCCCGGCTGCGGCCCTTCGGAGCTGTCGGGCAGTGCAGCCCGTGGCCGGCCCGTCGGGGGGACAGTGCCCAGCCTGGGCTGCAGGGCGGGCGGCCTTGCTCTGGGGGCCTCTCCGTCCTTCCTGCCTGTGGGACGGCTGCCTGGCCTCTTCGGGGCTGGAGCCGAGTCAGTCATCCCAAGGTCAGGAGTCGGCCGCCTGCGCAGACCCTGCGTCCTGAGTGTTCCCTCTTGTGCGCCCCAGTCAACAGGATCAAGGACCAGTACAAGGTGTCCGTGCGCATCCCTCCCGACAGCGAGAAGAGCAGCCTGATCCGCATCGAGGGCGACCCGCAGGGCGTGCAGCAGGCCAAGCGGGAGCTGCTGGAGCTCGCCTCCCGCATGGTGAGCCGGGGGCCGGGGCCCACGGGCACCGCACAGCGCGGCAGGGTCGGCTGGCGCCGTCCTGCTGGGCCACCTGCTGTGCTGGGCTCTGGGGCTCTGTGTGTGTGGGGGGGGGGGGGTGCTCCAGGGGCCGTGAGGAGCTTCCCTGGGTTCCTGAAGGCACCAGGTGGCGCGTGTGGGTCCCAGGTTGGGAGTCCCTGGTGGGAGGTTCAGACTCGGGTGCTGGGCTGCCCCGGCCCGCCCCCGGTGTGCTCCGGGGTCAAGTGCAGAGAACCTCCTGGCAGCAAATCCCAGGCTGGGCAGCACATGGCTCACCTGGTGCTCCTGAATCCAAATGAGCTCAGCACTGCGCAGGTGCTCAGAGCTTAGCACGGACGTGTGCAGACTGCCAGGGAAGCCTCGTCGGGGCGGGGGCGGGGCCGGGGCCGGGGCCGGGGCCAGCCGCCCTCACCCCGAGCGTTCTCGGTCGGCTCTCCCACAGTGCCCACGCTGGGGCCCCACTCAGAGGCCAGCTTTGGGGCAGGGCTTTCGCTCCCCAGTGGTCATCCGGGCAGGGCGCGGCCTCCCTCCGCGCTCTCGCCGTCCTGAGCTCACTCCTCAGCCGGCAGGGCCCGGGGCTCTCCTTTGTCGGCCGGCTCTCGTCCTGCAGCCCGGGCCCTGCTCGGGGGCGTCTTGTCCCCAGGTCACCTCCCAAGCCTCGCGTCTCTGCCGCCCTGCGCCAGTCTGCTCCGGCATCTCCCAGATTCCTTAACCTGTGTGGTCGGTGGGTAACGTGCCCACCGCCCCTGCTGGTGTCCTCTCCCGACACCCGTTTTAACAGGCCCTCGGAGGAGGCGGAGGGCCACGTGGGGCGGTCCTCCGGGCCTCCTCGTGGTGAGCACAGGCCGCTCCCTGCCGTGCAGAGCACCAGGCCCGCTCGGACTCTGGTTCTTGTTGGAACACCGGCGCCGAGGGGGTCGCTCCGCTGGTGGTGGTGCTGCGGTCCCACCCTTGGTTGTAGGGCCCCACACTCGGTTTCTCACCGCGCCTTGCCCGGGGGCGACACCCACCCGGACAGCGGGCGTTTGGTGGTGGTTCCGGAGGGCAGGTGTCTCGAGGGCCCTGTCCACTGGCCAGTGCGCCTGGCACCGCCTCCCTGCTGCTCAGCGTCCTGGGGCTCCCGGGGCCTCCCGCTGGGAGGGGCTGCTCCCCTCGCTTGTGATAAGTGACTTCATTCGCCTCGATTGCACTCCCAGGAAAACGAGCGCACCAAGGACCTCATCATCGAGCAGAGATTCCATCGCACGATCATTGGGCAGAAGGGCGAGCGGATCCGTGAGATTCGAGACAAGTTCCCAGAGGTGCGGCCCCCCAGAGCCTCGTCGCCCTGACCCCCGGGGCAGCCGGGTGGGCCCTGGGGGGTGTGCGCGGTGTGGGAATTCTCGCCAATGATCGGACTTGGTCTCCTGGTGGTTTATCCTAGGTTATCATCAACTTCCCAGACCCAGCACAGAAAAGTGATATTGTCCAGCTCAGAGGCCCCAAGAACGAGGTGGAAAAGTGCACAAAATACATGCAGAAGATGGTGGCGGATCTGGTAGGGGGCGCGTCCCCTCCGGGGGGTGGGGGTGGGGGTGAGTGCGCTGGGACCCCAGCCCTGGGGAGCACACTGGGGTGCTGGGTAGGTCAGTCGTCTCTGGGGTGTGGGACACAGCTGGGGCGCCACCTCTCCATACCTGGTGTTTAGATCAGCGGAGGTCGTCACAACATGAGTGTCTGTGGAGTTACAGCGGGGAGAGCCCCGTGTCCCAGGACGGGTGACTTTGTCTCGTCGGGGGTCTTCAGACCGCTGGAGATGAGCCGTCCAGTCGGGAGAGACTTGCACGAGCAGTGCTGATGGGCGGTTCTTTCCTCCGGCCCGGGGACGAGAGGGCGCTTGGTGGGGGGACTGCCAGGGGCCCTGGGCGCCCCGGGCACAGGCGGGCTCACTCGCGCCTTGCAGCCTCCTGGGAGCGCCGGGCATCCTGAGGGCAGCCAGGCCTGCGTGCTCCGAGTCCGCTCCTCAGCTCGGAGTCCCGGCTCCGTCCGTCCCCCGCTGCTCCTGTCCTGGAGGGGCCGCGGGCACCCTTCTAACCTGACGCCCCGATGGGGCGCCTGGCCAGGCTCAGCACTCCTGGGTCATGCACAGAGCACCTGACGGGCTCTTACGGAAGGGTGCTTTGCTCCGGCAGCTCTGCGGGGCCAGGGCCGCTAGTGGGTCCCGGGCGTCTCACCCGTCCTGGTGACAGGCCTCCGGAGGTCAGACGGGAGAGGAGAAGCGGGCCGGAGTCTGCTCCGGAGCAGTCTGTCTGTCTGTCCTACACGTGGTCCTCGGGGAGGGAAGGGACACTCCCTAGTCTCCTTCCAACAGATGGTGGCAGTTAACCGGCCGTCTCTTCTGTTTCCAAGGTGGAAAATAGCTATTCAATCTCTGTTCCGATCTTCAAGCAATTCCACAAGAACATCATTGGGAAGGGAGGCGCCAACATTAAGAAGGTGACCAGCCAGCTTGCCCCCGAGTCGTGGCTCTTCCTGCCCTGCCCCCCACGGTCCTGGGCCGTTCCGGCTTTAGATCCGCAGGAGGGGCCTGGCTTCCCTGCCCCGGGCTCCCCGGGGGTTCCCCTGGGAGTCTCGGCTCATGCCGCCTCCCCTCACAGATCCGTGAGGAGAGCAACACCAAGATCGACCTCCCAGCAGAAAACAGCAACTCGGAGACCATCGTCATCACGGGCAAGCGGGCCAACTGCGAGGCCGCCCGCAGCCGCATCCTGTCCATCCAGAAAGACCTGGTAACGGGGCCGGGCGGCTGGGGCTGGGCTGGGGCCCGGGCTCGCGTGCAGAGGGGCAGCTGCGCCCCCCCGGAGGAGCTCCGGGGGTGCTTGTGAGGGTGCCGAGTGGCAGCAGCCAATTTGCGTGCTTGGGGACCTTCATGTCCTACCCGTGTCCCAATTTCCTTTTTCAGTGTTTGAAAAAAGACCGCCTGAGGAAGCACGTACTCGCAGTGTGCGGGCGGGTGTGTGGGCGGGTGTGCATGTCCGTGGAGGCACCTCCACAGTCACGACCGCGCACCCTTCGCGCCCCCAGTGCCCTTGGGCCGCTTGTGACACCTCTGTCCCGGCCAGCCGTCGGCCCTGTCACGTCAGGCGAGTTCGAACGGTGCCGGGTTGTCTCCGAGAACCCAGGGTCTCCCCCTGGGGTCCCGCCGCGTGCACTGCGCACAGCCGCTCCGAGGCTCGTCCGTGCTGCCACGCGGCTCAGTGTGTCCTGGGTCCGTCGCGGTGTGACCGCGGTCACCACACAGCCACAAAGGGGCTTCCTTGCGATGAGAGCGCGGACGACTCTCGGCCGCTCTCCAGTGAGCGGCGGCGTCCTTAAGTGTGGTCGCCGCGCTCACACGGCGCCCCAGGACGCACGTCACAGCCGGGAGCCTGTGCCTTCCCACCTCCTTTGCCCGTTTCCCCCCTACCTCCGCCAACTGCGGCTCAGGGCTCCGTGTCGGTGAGCTTGGCTGTGCTGCCTTCTGTCCACTGCTGAGCCGTGCTTCATTGTGTGGATGGCTTACGCGCCCTTTTGCGTGAGCTTCGCAGTCTGTGTCTTTCGAGGGGTTTATGTAATATTTTGTCTAAGTTGTTGAATTTGGGGGCATCGAGTTTTCCATAGCAGTCCCCCGTTGTCTCATTACTGTTCATGATGATGCCACCTGTCTTGTTTCTGATACATACTTTGCATCCTTTTAAGACGACCTCCTTGTACTCCTGGTGATACTCTTTGCTCCGAAATCTTGTGTTACAGTGGCTTTCTTTTAGGCAGCTTGCTTTTCTATTCCTTCTCACAATCTCTGCCTTTTTTTATGTTCTTTTTTCTCGTGGTGAGAAATCTTAACCTGCTCTCCTTTCACTCCTCACCCAAGGAAGTGCTCCCACTGATCTTAGAGAGAGGAGACAGGTCTGGGGTGGGGCGGGGAGAGGCAGAGAGAGTGACTGGGTGCCCCGACAGGGATCAAACCTGTAGCCGAGGTGCGGGCCTGGACTGGGGTTCGAACCTGCAGTCCTTTAGTGTATGGGACGACGCTCCAACCAACTGAGCCGTCCTGCCAGGGTGACAAACTCTGCCTTTTAAATCGAGGTGTTTACATTTAGTTGTACTAGTGATTAGATCTGTTTATTACATGTTATACTACATAGTTTATGATACATACTAACTGTAATAAGTCACATTTAAAGTGGCAGTTTAATGGTTTTTATTTTTGAACTTGTGGTGAAATGTACATAAAATTGACCACCTTAACCACCTTCCAGTGCACGCTTCAGTGGCACTGAGTACACTCAGGCTGCCGCACAACCCACACCATCTACCGCAAGAACTCCCTCGTCTTCCCCAACTGTCCCCACTCAGGAGCAGTGACAGCCTGTCCCCTCCCCTCCCCCCCCGCCCCCCCCCCGGCCCCGGCCCCGCCCCGGCCCCCTGTGTGTGGTTCTGCACGCAGCTGGGGTTTTGTCCCCCTGCTCCGTCCTGTTCCGCTGCCTTCTGTTCCATCGCAGCTTCTCTGGTTCCCGTTGTTGCCCGTTCTGACTCGTGCGGCTCGTGCACGGGGGGCTGCCTTGGGGTGTGGTGCGCCCCCCCCCCCCACCGAGGGCCCCCAGCCCGCCCCGTGCTTGGTCGTGGTGCCTCCTCCTCGCGTTCGGTTGTGAGCCCGCCGCACTGCCTTAGCCTTTCTGTTTCTGTGCCCAGCGACCTCTTACAGAGGTTTAAGTAGTGAGAACACATTTTCATGCGTTCACCCGCCCAAATACATTTTCTGTGCTTCCTGTGCACCCTCCTGGCCTCCTTCCCGCCGTCGGGCGGGCTCTGCTGCTTCCCCGTGGGGGGGGGCTGGGCTCCCGCCGCGTGCCACCTGCCAGATTCGCTGCTTTCACTTAGAAGGCCGAGCTGGGGGGGCGGGGGGGGTGGGTAGAATTCTACCAGAATCCGCCAGGCTGTCTCCCCAGGTGGCTGCACGGTTTTGCGTTCCCGTTGGCGTGAGCGCGTCCTGGGGCCCCACCTCCGGCTCCTCCCGTCAGTACTGGAGATTCTGCTCCCCTGTCACCTCACTCACGTTCCTGACGAGACAGCGGAGGGCGCCCTTGGCCTTGCTCGGCTGCACAGACTTGCCTGCCTCTGGCCTTTGTTTTTTGTTTTTTTGTTTTTACATTGTATCACCAGCTTTGTAGTTTTCTTCATGTTTCTTTCTTTGGAGTTGATTGAACTTCTTGGATATCTGAGTTTAGAGTTGTCATCAAATCTGGAAATATTTGGGTCATTACTCCCTAGGCTTTTTCTGTCCTTGCCCCCGGGGCCTCTGGGTGCTGGGGCATCTGGGTGCTGGGCGGCGTGACGTCCTGCCGTTCCCTGACGCTGCTTCGCTCGGGTGGGGAGGAGGGGTGATCCTTTTTCTCCGTGTGTTTCTTTAAGTCCATCAGCTTCCTGCAGCGTCTGATCTGCCCGTCACCCCGTCTGGCGTCTTTTCCACTTCAGCTGCTGGTCTCACCTGCAGGAGTCGGTGTGGGCTTTTCCTTCCTGCTCCTGCCACGTCCAGTCTTTCCCTCCAGCCGCTCGACCGGGTTCTGCGCGGGGAGAGCCCTTCCTGTCCTCGGCCGGTCTCTGACCCCCGCTCACTCCTGGGGACTCTCTTTTGTGTGATCCTCTGTGGGAGGCTCTTTCCTGTTTCTTGCCCATCCAGTGTTGTTTTATTATGCCAGACATTGTGAAGTTTATTTTGGTGGATTCTGGTCGTTTTTGTGTCCCTGTGTCTTTGTGGTTCGAGGAGTCACTTTGAAACAGCGCACCCTCCTTGGACTTGTTGGGTGTGGTCCCGGTGCTGCTTGTCCGGGCCCAGGTGCCCCTGCGCGAGGCGAGACCCTCTGAGCCCTGCGCCCGGGTCCTGTCGGTGCCGACCCGCCGGAGCTGCAGTCCCCCGCGCCCTCCGGCTCCGTCCGCGTTCCCTCTTCCTGGGCGCGGACCCGCCAGCTCCGGGTGCCTTGCTCTCTCTAGACCGTCGGCTCCGTGTCCTTGGCGCGGGGCCCAGCCAGGGGGTGCAGGGCCGCCTGGGGTGCATCCCGTCTGCTGCGTCTCGCGCACGGCTGTCTGTGCAGCCGGTGAACAAAGCCTCGTGGACTCCTGGTGACTGGAGGCCAGTTCCTGCCCACGAGTCTTGAACAGGGAAGGTGGACTGCAGGTCTTCGGCAGGTCCCTGCGGCTCACGCCCAGAGGCCTGGAGGAGCAGCATGGTTTTGTGGTCTGACATCGTGGCTTCCCTCCCGCACTGCGTGTGCCAGTGCACACACATGTGTGTGTGCCCACACGGCCCCACCCACTGTGGCTTAACCCTCGCCCTCGCCCTTCTTGCCACGTGAAAACGTGGCTCCTCGTGCCGTGCGGTTTCAGGCCAACATAGCCGAGGTGGAGGTGTCCATCCCCGCCAAGCTGCACAACTCGCTCATCGGCACCAAGGGCCGCCTGATCCGCTCCATCATGGAGGACTGCGGCGGGGTCCACATCCACTTCCCCGTGGAGGGCTCGGGGAGCGACGCGGTCGTCATCAGAGGCCCCTCCTCCGACGTGGAGAAGGCCCGGAAGCAGCTGCTGCACCTGGCGGAGGAGAAGGTGAGTGCCCGCCCCCGAGGGGCCCCTGCGTGCCGCTCGCTGGAAACGCCCTCTCCTCCACGCGGGGGCTCCAAAGCCCCGTTCACCGCGGCCGGTCAGAGGTCAGAGCACGGCGCACGCCTTCCCGCCCTCTGACCTGCTGTTGTGGGCGGGCCTGTCCGTGAGGAAGTCAGACCCCCTCGTCTGCAGAGCGGAAATCCGCAGAGTGTGACTTCCGTGCGGGGACGTCCCCTCGCTGTGCGGTTCTGACCCACGCAGCGGTCGTGCGGCCACCCTCGCAGCAGAATGTTTCGGCTGTCACCCTGCGTCAGGGTTCCTCCCGAGTCACCTTGGCTCCTGGGTCCCAGTCCATCTGCCAGCCTGTCTGTCCCACAGGCGCAGCGCCCGTGGGCCCTGCTGCCTGGTGCTCTGTCGGCCGCTTCGGCTGCTCCGGGCCCTCCGCCCGCCGGTCTCGGGGAGACTCTTGCTCGGGCTCTGAGGGGTTCTGTCGACCCTAAAGCTCAGAGGGGGGAGAACTGCCGTCTCAGCAGCTGGACTCTCCCCGCAGGCCTCTTCCTTTCTTTAAAGATCTTATTTCTTTATGTTCAGAGAGAGGGGAAAGAGGGCAGGGAAACATCGTGTGTGAGAGACACATGGATCAGTTGCCAGTCGTGCGCCCCCTACTGGGGACCTGGCCTGCAACCCAGGCCTGTGCCCTGACTGGGAATCGAACCTGCGACCCTTTGGTTCGCAGGCCGGCGCTCGGTCCACTGAGCCACGCCAGCCAGGGCCCCCTTCCGGTTTCTACGTCTTCGACTGCCCCCGGGTGTTCCGTGGGTTTGAGCGTGCCAGGCTGGGGCGTGTTTTGTTCGTTTCAGATCTGTCCTGGTGTTCCGTGTTACCACATTGGGTGCTTTTGTGCTTCGTGGTGCGGTGTGCGGAAATACATTTGATGTTTGTTGGTTGGCCTTGTTCTCCGTGTCTGGTCTGAAGACCACTCACTAGTTTCAGTGGCGCTTTTGTGGGTTCTCGTGAGTTGTACGTAAAATGTCGTCTGAGAGCAGACAGTGCGTTTCCTCCTCTCTGGTCAGTGCCCCTCCCTGTGTGTCCCGTCTCGCTGTGCCGCCGGGGCCTCCAGGGCGAGCAGGAGCAGGCGCAGGAGCAGGGCCGGGTCCCTCCCCAAGCAGGAGCAGGCGCAGGGAGCCGCGGCCTCGTTGGGCTGCGGGTGTCCCTCCGGGGCCGAGCCGGCTCGGAGTCTCTGTCGGGAGCGAGTGCGGATCCTGGCGGAGGTTCCTCTGCTCCCGTCGGCTCGGCGGTGGGCCACTCGACGTGTTAGGGTGGGGGTTTTTGTGGGGGGTTTTTAGTTTTTGTTTTTTACTCTCTCACCCACCTTGACCGCTTGGTTTTGATGTTTGGGCTCCCCTGACCCGGCAGCGTCCTGGTGCCGCTGTCGGCAGGGTCTGTCCGGGAGCAGTGGTCTCTCCGGTGTCTGTGGCAGGTGACACGCCCAGGTGCTGCCTCGCGCCCCGCAGGCTGCACCGCTTGGCCTGGCGTCTGTCCTCCGTGCCCTCGGGCCTGGGTCAGCCTGGGGGGCGCCTCCCTCCCGAGGCCCTGCCGGACACGCTGGCGTTCGCAGTTGAAGTCCTGGGACCTTGGTGTCAGAGGGGGGCTTGGCCGGTGAGGGTCTCTGAGCCTGCAGCTGGGGCGGCGTGGCCGTGGGGGGGCTCACCCCGAGCCCGGCAGAGGGAGACCCGACAGGGAGCACGCTGCCCGCGTGGGAGGGGCGGGCGGCTGTGCCAGTGCAGGTGCGCCCCGTGGTCGTCGTCCCCCGTCTCCCCCCGCCCCCCCCCCCGGGCAGAGGTCTGCCCACAGCCGGCAGGCGGCAGGCCTGGGGCTCTGGGTCCACGCGCTCTGACCACCATGGCATCTCCTGCCCCAGCTGAGGGAAGCTCAGGGGCGGGCGGTCTGGGAGGCTGTGCACTTGTGTGGGCGAGGACTGGTCAGCCCCACCAAGGGGGTGCTGGCATAATGTGAGATAAGCTCCACCCCACACGCTTGCCCCCTTGGGCCCTTTGTTCACCTGCCCAGGCAGGTGGGGTCAGGCCAGCGTTTGTGGGTTGGTTTCTGCAGCAAACCAAGAGCTTCACCGTGGACATCCGCGCCAAGCCAGAGTACCACAAGTTCCTCATCGGCAAAGGGGGCGGCAAGATCCGCAAGGTGCGCGACACCACCGGAGCCCGCGTCATATTCCCGACGGCAGAGGACAAGGACCAGGACCTGATCACCATCATCGGGAAGGAGGACGCCGTCAGGGAGGCACAGAAGGAGCTGGAGGCCCTGATCCAGAACCTGGTGAGGCCTGGCCCTCGGGAGCCGCCTGGGCGGCGGGGGCGGGGCCCGTGCTGCCGGCCCCTGACCCCCGTCCTGTCTCCGGGCCGCAGGACAACGTGGTGGAGGAGTGCATGCTGGTGGACCCGAAGCACCACCGCCACTTCGTGATCCGGAGAGGCCAGGTCTTGCGGGAGATCGCCGAGGAGTACGGCGGGGTGATGGTCAGCTTCCCGCGGTCCGGCACGCAGAGCGACAGGGTCACCCTCAAGGGCGCCAAGGAGTGTGTGGAGGCGGCCAAGCAGCGCATCCAGGAGATCATCGAGGACCTGGTGGGCGCCTGGGGCCGGCAGCCACTCGAAGCGGGGTGGGGGCGCCCCCGTATATCCCTCGGGCCGACCCGTCCACCGTGGCCATCCCCAGCCAGCCTCCTCCCGCGGGAGGGGGCGCTGCCCCTGAGAAGCAGCTCGGCTGTGGGTTTTATCGAAGGGCCGTGTGTGCGAGGCACCAGCCGCCTCCCCCTCCCCTGCTCCAGAGGGGGGACGAGGCGGGCGGAGCCTGTCAGCCCGCAGAGGAGTCGCGTGGCACACGCGGCTGGGTTTTGTCGGTCCGCAGGTCCCCCCGCCTGGGACCGGTGTGGCCACCTGTCTGCAGCGGTGGGGCGCTCCTCGTGTCCAGAGAAGTAGGAGCGAGCACCAGAGCAGTCCCACACGGACGGGACGCTGATGATTTCTTAGACCCTGGGGGGCACGTTTCAGGAAGGCCTCCTGCGGCCCTGCTCACACCCCTCCTCCCTCGAGCCCGTCATCACGGGAGCCCTCGGTGCACCGTGGGGAGGGGGTGTTTGTGCGCTTGGTCGCGGCTGCAGAGGACGGTGCTGTGAGCGCGAACCACGGCACTCAGTCTTTGTTCCTTCGTGCTGTGCCCCCAGGAGGCCCAGGTGACCATCGAGTGCGCCATACCCCAGAAGTTCCACCGCTCGGTCATGGGCCCGAAAGGCTCCAGGATCCAGCAGATCACTCGGGACTACGGCGTCCAGATTAAATTCCCGGACCGGGAGGAGAGCCCAGGTGGGTCTCTGCGCGGAGCTCGGCGGGTGCGGGCAGGAGAGAGGCAGGGCCGGTGGCTGTCACGTGTCCTGGCGAGGCTCTGTCTTGCCTGGTGCCAGACACTGTTGGGTGTCCCAGGGGCTTGCAGAGCTCCCAGGCCGTGGGCTGCGTCAGCGGCTGCAGGGCAGCGAGGCGCCCCTCAGGGTTGTCATCGCCGCACAGGGCTGGTGGCCAGGCCGGAGGGGAGAAGACCTGGCCTGGGGGCACCCTCAGCCCCTGCCCCCACGACGCCGCTGTGGCCCGGCAGCTGCCGAAGCGGGGGCAGCCCCTGACCCACTTAGGACGCGACTGGCCACCAGGCTGTCCTTCTGGGATGGCTGCCATCTGACTCTGCTCTGTGTCCGGAGGGATGGGGCAGGGTGGGGAGGTGGCCCGTGAGCGGGATCTGGCTTCTGTCGAGACCTGACTCTGCCAGTCCCGTGAGCCCCTGCCGCCGCCACAGAAGGGAGCAGAGCACGCGCTCCGTGCGGACTGCTTGTCCTGGTCCCTCGGGGCGAGCGGGCACTGGCCCGCGTGCCCTGACCTGCATGGGCTCGTCGTGACCTTGGGGCACCTGCCGTTCTGGCCGTACAGGCTGCTGTGAGTGGAAGACTAGTTAGGTCACACCACGTCACGTCTGTGTTTCGCACTTGAGTGTTTACTTCTCGATTTTGACGTAACTTCGCGTTTAAAGAAGAGTTGCCCAGAGCTCAGCAAAGGTGGATTCCGGATGCTCACTCTCCAGACCTCCCCAGTCTCTCTCGCCCACCCTCCCCTTCCACACACGCCCGCGTGCACACACGCACTGGCGTCTCTGGGTCGTCGGAGCGTGGCGCTCACACCTGCCCCTTCTCCCTCGTGGCTGTCTCCCGAGGGTGAGGGCGTTCTCTTGCATCGGCTGAGCCAGCCCTGGCACGTCCGTCCACCTCGGGAGATCTTACATGACACTGCGACAAGTTCATGGTTGACCTTCGGGTTTTCTCATCTTTGAAGCAGGAATCACGCGTGTGAAGCAGCCTGCCCACGTGTGTGTTTGTGTCTCACGCTGGGAACATGATTTGGATGCACATACGATCCCACGGGAGAACCCCGCTCCCGCGCCCCCCACTGCTTCCATGTCCTGTCTCAGGTCCCCGTACTCTCGGCGCCCTCTTCCTGGCAGAAGCGGCTGGGCGGTCGTGCCTTGTCACCCGTGAACCCCTCGAGCCCCCCCAGCTGCTGCCTCCTGGTGCCAGCTCTGGGGCTGTGGGAGCTGTCCTCCCCTCTCGGACGTGGTGGCCCTCGCTCTTCCCGTCACCAGCTCCCACGTCTCGCAGCTGAGGCCGCGTGGCCGAGGCCTGCGTGACTCGCCCCTCCTGTCCCCCCAGCCGCCCAGGAGAACGGCGACGACCCCGGGGAGGGGAGAGAGGCCGACCCTGGCTCGCCCAGGAGGTGCGACATCATCACCATCTCCGGCCGCAAGGAGAAGTGTGAGGCCGCCAAGGAGGCCCTGGAGGTGGGTGCAGCCCCCCTGCCCCGGGGGCCTGCAGGCTCGGGGGCCGCGGGGAGCACAGCTGGTGGGTCTCGGGGTCCCCCTCTGTGGCGTGGGGGTGCTCAGGCTGCCTCAGGCTTGGGAGGGCCGGTCGTTGCTGCAGGGAGCGCTGACCGGCGCTGCCTCCGTGGCGGGCGCTGCTCTGCACCCTGTGGGGGGGCAGCTGTCCCACGTGCGGGGACCGGTGCCGTGGAGGCGGTCAGGAGCAGCGGTGGTCCCAGGCACGCACCTGTGACCCCCGGGGGCTCAGGCCACAGTCCACTCCTGACCTCTGCACGGCGGGCAGGGCGGCCTCTGTGTGGGGCCGGCTCTCAGGACCTACTTCTCCTGGACTCGTTTGTCTTGTCTTGCTTCCCTCCGGCAAGGGGCCTCCTGCACGCAGGAGCCAGGGTCTGAGGGTCGCCCCACCGGCGTTAACCCTAACACTGGACCCCACGTCCTCCTCCCAGGTCTTCCCTGGGGCTAACGGTCACCTTCTCAGTTCAAACGGAACAGCGCGGAAGGTTCCGGGTGCTCACTGTCGTTCTCCCCGTGAGGCCCTGCGCTGAGCCACAGGGCTACTCGGGTCACTGGTCTCAGGCCTGATGTCGGTCCCCTTCCCCGCAGGCCCTGGTCCCTGTCACCACCGAAGTGGAGGTGCCCTTCGACCTCCACCGGTACATCATCGGGCAGAAGGGCAGCGGGATCCGCAAGATGATGGACGAGTTCGAGGTGAGCGGCGTGCGGGCCCTGTGTCGGGAGATCGGGGGCGGGGAGTGAGCTGTCGCCGGGACTCTCACACCCTCCCCGCGGGAGGGGCCCTCCTGCTGCTCTCCTTTGTCGGGCTCCGTGCCGCCCGTCCACCTGGTCCCCAGCCTGCAGGTGTGTCCCTGGCGAACGTGACGGGCGGGCTGTTCACGACCCCCAAGTTCGCCGTCATGGGTGGGGGCTAGACAGGCACACCCCCATTCTGGGGCCCTGCACACACCGGGTCTGTCCGTGTCCACCAGGTGAACATACACGTCCCAGCACCGGAGCTGCAGTCTGACACCATCGCCATCACGGGCCTCGCCGCCCACCTGGACCGGGCCAGGGCCGGGCTGCTGGAGCGTGTGCGGGAGCTGCGGGCGGAGCAGGAGGACCGGGTGAGCGACCGGGGGCGGGGAGGCAGGCCGGGCAGTGTGCCGAGCTGGGGGCCTCGCTTAGGAGCAGGGCTGGGGGCCATTGGCTGTCACAGGGTCTCAGCAGCAGCTGGGCCCTGGGTCTGTCGGCCGAGTTCCGCAAGAGTGAGCCTGGAGACAGGGCGGTGCCCTCACGGGGCTGCAGGGCTCGGGGGCGTTGGCGCCACGGGCCCTGAGACTCCCTTGCGCCACAGTCCCGCTGCTGTTGAGTGGGGCTGACCGCCCGCCCGCCCGCCCGCCGGAGAGCTGGCCTCTCGGGATCACAGGAGGGAGGCATGGCAGGGGGGGCCTGGGCACTGGAAGCAGTGCTGCAGGTTGGGGGGTGCAGACCCCCCCCCCCCCCCCCCGAGGGGCGGTGCGACCGGGCTCGGACATCCCGCAGGGTCGCCGTGGCCCCCGGCCTCAGCCCGGCACTGACTCTGGAGCGCGTCCCCGGACCCGGTCTCTGGCCACTCTCACCTGGGGCCCCGTCCTTAGGGGACTTTGGTCCCCCCTTCTGTTTCTGGCCTTTTCAGTGCCCGCTCCTGCCCCACAGGTGAGGAGCACACGGCTCCGCCTGTCATCACGGTCCCAGGGCCTTTGCCGAGGGCGCCGCAGCCCCGGTTGTGCAGGGCCAAGGCCTCTGGTGCCCACCGCCTGCTGGCGATCGGATGCGGCGCCGAGGCCCCACAAGAGCCTCGGCCCGCGCGTGCGGCTGTGCTGACAGGGGCCTTCCGGCCTCCGGGCAGAGTGAGGGCCCGGGCGTGTGCGTGGGGTGACGTGCACCTTGGAGTGAGTCGCCCACCCCTTGCCTCACTCGCCCTCCTTCGTGTCGCCCACAGGCTCTACGGAGCTTTAAGCTGAGCGTCACTGTCGACCCCAAGTACCACCCCAAAATCATCGGGAGGAAGGGAGCGGTGATCACCCAGATCCGCCTGGAGCACGACGTGAACATCCAGTTCCCCGACAAGGACGATGGGAACCAGGTGGGGAGCGCGCTCGCGCTGGACGTGGTGCCGGGCGCTCTGCGGACGCGTGTCTGCCCTGGGAACGTGGACTGGGCAGGCGGAGAGGCCCCGCTGGGCAGCGAGAGAGCGGGGTCTTGAGGGGCAGGTCTCTGGAGACTGAGTTTGGCCCGAGGTTTGGGCCCCGTCTCAGGGCCGAGGGGCCCCGCGGAGCCGTGCTGACAGGTGCAGCCCTGCGAGGTGCGCCCTGCACCCGCCACAGCGTGTGGTCGCTCCGGGCCGTGCGGCCCAGCCCGCACACCTGCCGTCCGGCCCTGAGGCCCCGCCTCTGAGGCGGGCCGCCCACCCAGCAGGCCTTGCACGAGGTAGACTCTGCGCTCGCTGCCACGCGGCAGGGCACCGGGAAGCGGTGGCCGGGAACCTCTGGCCAGCACACCCCAGCAGCCCTGTGCAGACCGGCCCCACCGGGCCGTTCCTTCCCACCTGCGTCTGAGCAGCCTTGGCGGGCCTCCTGCCTGCTTCGGCCCCCGCCTCCACTGCCCGGGCACTTGTGCGGGGGCGAGCAGGCCTGCAGCTGCCGACCCCGGTCCCCTTCCTCTGCTCCCAGCCCTGGGCCCGCCCCAGGGGCCGCGCTTCACAAACACCTGCTCTTCTGTTTCTGGGGAGCTTGTTCGTACTACTGCACGGGGTCCGTGTTTACCTTGACTGGACCTTCCATTGCTTTGAACTGGAGAATTCAGATCTCTCCAGCCCCTCCTCTTCACTGCCCTTTCCTTTTCTCTGCTTCCCCACGCAGTTACTGCTGTTTAGTGTCATTTGTTAACATTTAGACTGTTACCATCCCGTAAGCTGAGCAGGGTCAGGCAGCCACGTCTTTCTTGTTTTCTTTTTTTTTTTAAGTGTCTGATTATTTTTACTTTTTTTTTAAGATTTTATTTATTTATTTTTAGAGAGGGAAGGGAGGGAGGGAGAAAGAGAGAAACATCAATGTGCGGTTGCTGGGGGCTGTGGCCTGCAACCCAGGCAGGTGCCCTGGCTGGGAATCGAACCTGCGATGCTTTGGTTCGCAGCCCGTGCTCAATCCGCTGAGCTATGCCAGCCAGGCAGACACGTCTTTCATACACATTTTTTTTTCTTGAGGTTTTATTTGTTTATATTTAGAGAGGGGAAGGGAGGGAGAAAGGAAGAGAAACATCAGTGTGTGGTTGCCTCTCGAGCGCCCCCTGCTGGGGCCCCGGTCTGCAACCACGGCAGGTGCCCTGACCGGGGATTGAACCGCGAGACCCCTTGGTTCTCGGTCCTGACTCAGTCCATTGAGCCACACCAGCCAGGGCTCACACACAGTTTTTCCTGTGAGAATGATGCTTCTGTTTGCCAAGCGTGTTCTGCGTTCAGTGCTGCTGCCTCAGTGGCTGGCGGGGGTTTCTTTCCGGGCATCCCTGGAAAGGGATGGGGGCCGGGGAGGGCTCATGGCCTCCTGCCCTGTGTCTGCATCACCTGGACTCCTGGGGTGTCTCTCTCTTCCAGGAGGTCACTGTTCTCTGGTTCTTCTACGCTGTGTCCTGGGGTGTGTGTGTGTCCTCGGGGTGTGGTTTAGGGTTACTGTTTTTGTAGTTTTCTGTCCTGTGCTGTGAACTACCCGTTGGCTCCCTCTGCCAGTCCGGTGCCCTCGCTGGTACGTGTGTGTGGCAGGAGGGCGCCCTGGGTGGGGCCCTGCAGGTGTGTGTTGCCGGCCACGCTGTCCAGCACCTGCTCCCAGGTCGGTCCCTCCCCACAAAGGGCCCCACAGACGAGGGGCCGGAGGGACCTCACCTGCCGGCGCCCTCGAGTCATCCTGCGGCAGGGGCTCTCCCCCTCCCACGTGTCGCGGTCCCGTGGGTGGGGCTCAGGGGGGATCTCGGTGACCTGACGTTTCTCCGCTCCTTTCCCTGCCGCGTGGATCCGTGTGTCCCCTCGGGCCACGGGCCACCTCCTTCCGTCCCGCTCGGGCCCGGGCGCCCTCTTCTGATAGGTCCCCCCCCCCCCCCAGCCGCAGGACCAGATCACCATCACAGGGTACGAGAAGAACACCGAGGCCGCCCGGGACGCCATCCTGAAGATCGTGGGTGAGCTCGAGCAGATGGTTTCCGAGGACGTCCCCCTAGACCATCGTGTCCACGCCCGCATCATCGGTGCCCGCGGCAAAGCCATCCGCAAGATCATGGACGAGTTCAAGGTGCGCCCCCGGCCCCGGTGTGACTCGTGGGTGTTGGTCCCAGAAGCCCTGCGGGTGAGATGGGTGTGTTCCCTGCCGTCAGTGGGCCCCCTGGACCCCCGGCCTCAGTCTTTCTGCCCAGGCTGCCCACAGCGCTCCCAGGCCAGCAGGGGTCCGGAGGGGAGGCCTCCTCAGCGCTCAGGTGCTCGTCCCTCAGGCGGTGAGGCCGGGTGGGGTCACGGCTGTGTGGCTGGCACCATTGGTCAGCCTCCTGTGCGGGCCTGGAGAGGGTGGCACCCCCGCGGTGTGGCCGCCTGCCGCCCCGGCCGTCCCCAGAAGGTGCGTGCGCGTGAAGGGGCGACGGCGCCTGTGCCCTCGGCCCCCAGACCTGGTGCCCACACGCTCCACGCAGAGCGGAGAGCGCTGGGAACGGACAGGGACCGCTGAGTCCGGAAGGCTTGCGGGCACGCGGGCCCCCGTAGCCAGCGCCTGTGCTCCTTCCAGGTGGACATCCGCTTCCCGCAGAGCGGGGCCCCGGACCCCAACTGCGTCACCGTGACGGGACTCCCGGAGAACGTGGAGGAGGCCGTCGACCACATCCTCAACCTGGAGGAGGAATACGTGAGTCCCGGGCCGCGGGGCCCCTGCGGGCGTCTCTGGGCGCCGGCCCGGGGCGGGGTGCTCGCCGGTGTCCCCGCCGCCGGCTGACGCCTGCCCGTGCCCACAGCTGGCTGACGTGGTGGACAGCGAGGTGCTGCAGGTGTACATGAAGCCGCCGGCCCACGAGGAGTCCAAGGCGCCGTCCAAGGGCTTCGTGGTGCGGGACGCGCCCTGGACCACCAGCAGCAGCGAGAAGGTCAGACGGCGCTCGCCTCAGGGCCCTCTGGCCGGGGGCCGGGGGCCGGGGGCCGGGGGGCCGAGGGCGGAGCCGTGTTGCAGCTGCCTGGGCGCAGCCTGCTCAGTAAAGCTGCGCCCTCTCTGTCCCCACAGGCCCCGGACATGAGCAGCTCTGAGGAATTCCCCAGCTTTGGGGCTCAGGTGGCCCCCAAGACCCTCCCTTGGGGCCCCAAGCGGTAATGACCAGAAAGCAGAAACCTCTCCAGCCTGCTGACCCAAACCCCACCACACGATGGTTTGTTTCAATCTGACGCAGCAGCTGGACCCTCCGCAAATTGTTGACGCCCCCCCTCCCCGAGGTCTCGCAGGGAAGCGGCGCCCGGTGCGCACTCAGGACCCGCCCCCGACGCCGGCTGCGGGCCGGCTCTCCGCGGCTCGAACACTAACAGAGGCGGTGGGACATCTGCCGGCGGCGTGTCGGCGAGGCCCTGGCCCCACTGAGTGCTGCGCAGCTGGGGCTGAGCCCGCTTCCTGTGTCGTGACCTCAGGAAATAAATTCCTTCACTTTAGAAAAGCCAAACGTTTGCCCTCTTCCTTTCCCAGCCCCCCCTCTGCCTGTCGTCCCGGCCTCTGCAGACGGCAGCCACCTCCGCTGCGCTGCCCAAGCCCGCTCAGCCCAGACTGCGGGGTTGGGGTGGGGGGGGCCGTGTGTGCACGGGAACACCAGGTCCCTGAGGGCCCCGGGCGCCAGGTGCCCCTGCCTGCCCTGCCCCCCAGGCGCCAGGGAATGAGCAAGGCCTGCAGGTGAGGCTGCATGTCTGTCTGCTCCTGGGTCTGGAGAGGGAGGTCTGGGGGGTGTGTGGCCCACCCAGGAGAGGTGGACTCCTGCTTCCTCTTGGAGTCGGCCCTGCTCTGAGTGACAGCTGAGTTGCCACCCCTCCCCAGAAGGATGCCTACTGGAGTCTCCCCCTTTCTACCTCAGAGCCAGGGGGCGTTGGTCTGTGGAGGGCGGGGCCCGCCTCGGCCCAGGGTCTGCTGTGGCCGTCCCCGCTGTGGGCCAGTCCGGGGTGGGGGGTGCACGCCCCCGCCCCACATGCTGTGCTCTGATGCATGGGGGGCCGTGTGCAGACCCCTGGGAGCGGGCTGTCGGGGGCAGAGAGAGGCTGCCCCTCGGCCTGGCCCGGAGGACCTGCTCAGGGAGCCTGCTCCCCTCGGAGGTGTGGCGGGCCATCCCGGGCCGGGCCGGTGCCCCACTGGCCAGCCTGGCGAAGGTCCGCTCTGCAGAGGAAGGGGCCTGGGCAGGCGGGGAGCCACAGCCAGCCGCTGGCTTCTGGGTTGTCGGGTCTCCCGCCCCCGCCCCATGGGGGCAGCATGCACCCCCCGAGTTCTTTGTCCCCAGATACGGGGGCTCCTGGAGGAGCCGACCAGGGCCCATTGCCCAGCCCCCCTCCCCCCCGTGGACAGTCACTTCTTCCCTGACCCCCCGGCTGTGACATTTTCTGTTCCATCCTTGCTCAGCCCGGGCACCTTTCGACTGAAACTCCTAAGTAGACCAGAGTTGCTTCACGCGAGTCTGACATCAGTTGCCTCTGCAGGTTCTCATGAGCTCAAGCAGCCTTAACCCGTGCCCGCTTGTGTAGGAAGGAACCTTTGACTCAGCCGGGTGGGCAGAGTGGGCTGAGACGGGGAGCCGGAAGGGAAGGTGCCTCCCTTGTCTCCGGGACTGTCCCCGGCCCCTGGGGCCCCGGCCGTCTGCGTGGGTTTGGGAGCCTCTCCTGCCGGCCCGTGCACTGCCCGCCCTTGCCCTCTGATGTCTGCCGAGACCTCCTCCCCGTTCTGGTGGCATCTGAGCCCCTCCCCCGAAGGTGGGTGTTTAATTCTCGCGGCAGGTGTGCGCACATCTGCACTTGCTGCTGACGCAGGTGCAGCCCCTCCTGCGCCGCTCGGGGTCCCGCTGTGTGGCCGTCAGTCACGCTCCTGAGGCGGCTGCCCAGGGCCCCGGCCGCCCCTGGTGCTGCTGCGAGAGCCCGGGGTGGGTGGGGTGGGTTGTGGGGGTCTGCCTCCCCCGTTGACTGCCTCCATGCCACGTGTGTCCCCAGGTACAACCCGTCCCTTGGCCTTAACTTTGGAATTTGGAGATTATATGCAAACGTGTGTATAGGCTCATGACTGTGGATGACACTGGAATTTTATAAATTCTAAAATAAAACCCAAAACCAGATGCCGTGTGCTGGTGTCGTCGTATCATGCCACCTGTGTGTTCTCGGCCCCGTGGGACCAGGGGTATCGGCGGCACACGCCCGAGGGGTCGCGGACACAGGCGTAGTTCTCGTCTTTGCCGTGGGCCCCGCAGCTGGCACGTGGCTCTCATCCCGTGCCGACTGCCCGCCCTGCAGGGCCACGTGGGAGCCAAGCGGAGGCCATGGCTGGGCGGCCGCCCGTCCCTGGGTCCTGGCCAGGCCTCGCCTGTGGTGGAGCAGCGCCCTGTCCTCCCCGACAGTCCCCGTCAGCCAACCTCTGCGACCCCAGGACCGGCCCAGCCCCCAGGCCCCAGGCCCCAGGCCCGTGCTGGGCTGCTGTTGGGAGGCGCCCCAGCGGGTACCCGCCCCTGTCACACGGGGCACCAGAGTGGCCCTCGAGCAGCAGCGCCCCCAGAGCTCCCGGTCAGACCCTCCGCTCGGCAGCGGAGGCCGGGGTGGGGGCTGCTCCAGGTGGGGCGGGTATGTGCGGGGGGCTCCTGCCAGGCCCTGGGGCCTGGTGACCAGCTGTCTTGTTGGCCTGCTGACTACAGCGGTCTGCTCACTTCCTGAAAGGCTGAGGTATGACGTGAGCATTTTTGGGGTTTTTTGTTTCAAGAAATTTACTTTAAAATTGCCAAGTTTGAGACTGCAGCAGAAGCAACGCCAACTGGAAGAAAGTCCTGGTGGGTGTTCGCGCAGGGGCCCCTGGGGCCTCATCGGTGGGTGGTCCTGCTGCTCGGAGGGTGGTCCCTTCTCTCAGAGGCGGTGAGTGGTGTTGGAAAGCCAAGCCCGTGCCCCCCCTCCACCACCACCACCAGGCCTCACTGGGGAGGCGCTGCCCCAGGCCAGAGCGGTGGGGCTTCATCCACGGCATGTGGGCAAGCAAGCTGCTCAGGGGGCTGTTGGCGGGGCCTGTCGTGAGGAAGTCGGACAGTGGGGCCTGCGTGTGCCCTGCGCGGTCAGTGTCCCCGGAGCTGCACTCCCGAGTGGTCTGTGACGCGGAGGCACAGGTGCTCGGAGAAACCCGCACACCTGGCCCCGACTCTGGAGACAGTTGTGTGGAAACGGGAATGTCCTACGTTTCCCGGTGAGGGAGTAAGTCTTCCGAGCCTCCCCCAGCCTCGGGCGCAGCCTGCGCAGGAGCCGAGGGCCAGTGCGTCTTCCTCCCCGCCCGACTGGCAGGAGGGGAGATGGAAGCTCAGAGGCTGCTGGTGGCGGCTGGGAGGGAAGGGGGTGCCGGGGCCAAGAAAGGAGAAGACAGTTGGTCAGGAGTCCTGGGCGGGGGGCGGGCGGGGGGGGGCGCTGACCCCCAGCTGTGACTTGGAGCAGGGGGTGGGAGGGGGCAGGGGCCGAGGGGGGACCAGAGGCGTGCTGGGACCTCAGGGCTGTGGGAGGCCTTGGCCTTCCAGGTAGGTCTGGCTCCAGGCCCCTCAGCTGCCAACTTGCCCCCAGGGGGAAGGGTCTGGGGAGGCCTGGCTGGCTCCTGGCTGCCCAGCCTGCGGGCCCAGGCTCTCCTCGGAGGCTGGGGGCCGGCTGTCCTTCGCTCCGTTTGTCCCAGCGAGAGCCTGTGTCCGGGAAGGTGGCCGAGAAGAGTGCGGTTAGACCCTGCCCCCGGGCCTGGCGGCGGCAGACCCCCGGCTGGGGCGGGCGCCCCAGGGAGGGTGAAGTGTAAGGCCCGCGGGGCGGCGCTCACCCCATTCTCCGCCAGCGCCTGCTTGGCCAGGTAGTACTCCCGCTTCACCTTGATCTGCACGGACTCCGGCACGTCGGGCACCAGGAGGTCGAGGACCCGGCCCACGGAGAACACCACGTGCTGGGGAGCAGGGGGCAGGGGCAGGGGCAGGGCTGGGAGAGGGCGCCCCTCCACGGGCCCAGGCGAGGGCAGCTGCTCCCCAGCGGTGGGCGGAACTGGAGGGCAGCGGTGTGCCGGCCACAGAGACCACCCGCAGCTTCTGTGGCCCCGTGGGGCTCCCCCGGGACACGGCCCCGAGCCCGGGGCCAGGCCAGGCAGGGATGGGCCCCTCCCCAGGCGGACACGTGAGATGCAGAGAACTGGTTCTCCCGAGGCGAGAGTGGCCAGGGCTCTGCGGCATTGGTCACACCGACCCCCGGGCCACGCGGTGAGACGAGGCGAAGCCGGGTGGGGGGCACCCTGCGGAGGCTGAGAGAGACAGCAGGGGGAGCCCGGCTACCTCAAACACAATGACGAAGGCCAGGCGGATGGCCAGAAGGTTCCAGTAGGTGCGGGAATACTGCCCATCGTCTTCCCTGAACGCCCGGTACCTGCGGGACACGCGGGACTCGGGGTGGGGGGCCGGGCGGTGACTCCTCAGCGCCGCCCCGAAGGGGGAAGTACTCCCCAGCAGCATTCCCCGACAGGGCTTTGGGCTTTCGCTTCTGCGGGCCCGCAGCGGGGAGCAGCGGGAGCGGGCTTGTCCACTCCCCCCGCGAGGCTGAAGGAGTCCCCCGGAGGGCACCTGCCCGTCATCCCCGTGTGAGCGTCCCAGGAGCCTGGCTCCCACCACGATGGGCGCCTGCGTGCCCCAGGCAGTCCACTCTGCTCGCAGGCCGCTGCCTGGTGCTCACGACCGCCCCGGGCTCTCAGCTCTGCCTGGGTTCCGGACGTAGGGTCCCCTCGCCACCCTCGGACACCACCCCCCTGCTTCTGCCATGGGCTGACAAACTGAGAGGTGGTGGCACTCCACGGAAAGCATCTCCAGGGCTAGCTTTGCAGGAGAAGAAAAACAATCTCGAAAGGTAAAAATGCAGGCCAGCCATCTGACCTGCGAGTGGCTGAACTGGACGCACGGAAAAGGGGGCTGGGAGAGGAGCGACGAAGCCGGCCGGAAGGCAGGCAGCGAGAGTGCCCAGTGCAAACACGAAGAGAGAGCCCCCGGGCCAGTGAGAAGTGGAGGATCTCCACGGGAGGGAAGAGGGGGCCGCTCTATTTGGGGAACACAATGAAGATGCTTCTTGACGGGAAACTTGTAAGTAAACCTGCCAGGACGACACCTGACGGTGACACGGGTCAAGGAAAAGCCAGGTCAGCCCAGAGCATTTCCAGAGGCCCGGGGGAGAAGAACTCCTAACCTGGAATGGTACACGTGCTGTTGGGAGGACAGAGAGATATTTTAAGACACAAGAGTTCACGAACCACACAGCATTCCGGAAAGCGCTGTAAGAGGACACACTTCCACAAGAAAAAACAGGAATTCAGAGGGAACGGAATGAATAGCTCACCACTGCAGCCACTGCAGTTAGCACAGCAAACAGATGTGATCAAAACACGACTGAAACTGTTTCTGTGTCTGTCACAGGAAAGGTGAAACTGTGGAGCAGTAAGGGAGGCCAGTGGGTGCTCGGCGGGGCGGGGAAGCATGGGAAGACCCCTGTCCTGCACAAGGAGAGGAGCCAGGAAGGAATTCCTCTAGGCTGTGTTAGAAAAATGTGTAGTTACTATTGTACACTAAAAATATAGGGTAGCCCCTAAAATAATAAAAATGTAGAGGATTAGTTCCAAGTGAGATTAAAGAGAAAAAAATACAGCACACCCACCCATCTCCCAGAAGTCAGGAGAAGAGAATAAAAAGGGCAAGAATGAATGGCCCTGGCTGGCGTAGCTCAGTGGATTGAGCGCGGGCTGCGAACCAAAGCATCGCAGGTTCGATTCCCAGTCAGGGCACATGCCTGGGTTGCAGGCCATGGCCCCCAGCAACCGCACATTGATGTTTCTCTCTCTCCCTCTCTCTATCTCCCTCCCTTCCCTCTCTAAAAATAAATAAATAAAACCTTAAAAAAACCCATCCCTTCCTTCTACAAAAATAGCCCCTCACTCAAGAGCAAGGGCTCGCTCTCTAAGAAAAAAAAAAAAAAGAATGAATGGAGGAAGTATCAGGTATCCACGAAAAAGGGAGCACAACTGTGAACTTACATGTAACTCAGAATCTCAAAACACACAGAGCAAAACCTGACAGAACCACCAATGACCCTACATTCCTGGGAAGACTTTAACTGACCTCTGTCAGAGTCTGATAGAGTAAGCAGGGAAAAAGAAAAAAGGGGTGGGGCAGGAAAACCTGAACAATAAAATTAAGAGGCCTTACCTAATAGTATATCTAGAACCTTGCTCCAAAATTAACAGTGAAAAAAAAATATTTCCAAGTTCACCTGAAACATATGCAAAATCCTTTGGGACCAGATCATAAAGAAGCCTCAGCAATGTGATTTACGTGTCAGCCATTCAAGCTCTCTGCCTTCCAAGCAATTAAATCAGAATCAATACCAAAAATGTATTTGCATGGCTGCCCTGCCCTGTGGTGTGGCTCAGTGGCTTGAGCACCAGCCCGCAAACCAAAGGGTCACCGGTTTGATTCCCAGTCAGGGCACATGCCTGGGCTGTGGCCCAGGTCCCAGTAGGGGGCACAGGAGAGGCAACCACACACTGATGCTTCTCTCCCTCTTTCTTTCTCCCTCCCTTCCCCTGGAAGCAGAGGCTCAGACTCCAGGGGGGAAGGGGCAGGGGGAAGGACGAGTCCACCCCACAGGGAACACAGTCCGCAACCCTGATTGGTAACTGAAGGGACTCAACTCATCCTGGTGTGAGACTCCAGATCAGTATGTGGGGCACCTGAAACGGACACAATATCGTGTGTCGAGTATAATTCAATGAAAAAAAAAAAAAGCTGTGTGTCTGGGAACTTCCTCTCCCAAACAACGGATAAACAAGAAATACTGAAGAAGAGCAGATTATCAGCACTCCAGGAATGAGACTTTCGCCCTGGCTGGTGTGGCTCAGTGGACTGAGCACTAGCCTGCGAACCAGTCATCCCCGGTTCAATTCCCAGTGACGGCACATGCCTGGGTGGCGGGCCACGTCCCCGGTAGGGGGCGCATGAGAGGCAACCGCGCATTGATGTTTCTCTCCCTGTCTCTCTCCCCCTCTGTCTACAAATAAATAATCTTAAAAAAAAAAAAAAAGAATGAGACTTTTAAGGGGGATAGTCAAGAAAATTTATAGACACGAATTAGTTTGTTAAAACCCAGGGAAGACTGAAAACGAGTAAGTTGAAGTTTCAATTCCGGAGAATCGATTTTTTTTAAAGGAAAGGGAAGATACAAATTGTGCCTGGAAAGTAAACGCGGCCGTAAGTACAAACAGGTGAGCTTAAGAAAATCGTGAAGAATATTATGAGTAAAGGTGTGTTACTACATTTTAAAGCTTAGGTGAGTGTTCTGCGGCGGAAAAAATTACCAAAATCGGCTGGAGACGAACCAGCAAAAAGGGGCTCCACCACGCGGTCTTCCACTGGGCGGGCCCTGCGCCCGGATGTCCAGAAGTCCCGCCCGGCCCGCGGACGGGGCGGGTGGGCGCTCGCAGCCCCCGGCCGCGGCCCACAGCCCAGGGCCCCGACCCCGCGCGGCCCGCCCCTCCCCCGGCTGCCTCACCTGCACGTGCGGTTGTGCTCCGCAGCGAAGGCGGGCGGGGCGCGCGCCAGCGTGAAGTTGACGAAGCCGCGCAGGTCGCCGGCGCGGGTCCAGCGGTAGTAGGTGCGCGGCAGGAAGTCGGACGGGAAGGCCAGCAGCAAGGCCTGGGCGCGGGCTCCGCGTGAGCGGGAGCCCCGCCCCCTCCCGCGGAGCCCCGCCCCCTCCGCGGAGCCCCGCCCCTCCGCGGAGCTCCTCCCCTCCCGCGGAGCTCCTCCCCTCCCGCGGAGCCCCGCCCCCTCCCGCGGAGCCCCTCCCCTCCCGCGCGAGCCCCGCCCCCTCCCGCGCGAGCCCCGCCCCCTCCGCGGAGCCCGGTCCTGCGCTCACGTTGCTGATGACCGCCAGGTGCGTGATGCCCGCCAGGATCGGGAACCAGATGCCCACGTCCTGCGCGCGCTCGGCCACCGGGCGCCGGCGTTCGCACACGAACTTGCGCGCGTCCAGGCGGATCTCCACCCAGTTGTTGAGCAGCGCGAAGAGCGGCGCCAGCGGGCAGGCGGCCACGAAGATGGTGACGAAGCCGAACTGCAGCACTGAGGGCGCGGGGTCACCGCCCGCCGTGTCGCCACCCACAAGCCTGGGAGCCCCCAGTGTGTTCCCGTCCCCTAGGGAGGCCCGGGACCCGCCCACGCCTGCTCCTGCTCTGGCTCTCCCCGCAGACTCCCACCCCGAAGTGCCCCCTGACCGTGGCTCCCGGAAAGGGGCCTCTGGGGGCTCCATGACTCCTAAACTGAGCCTGGGGCCCCGCTGCCCGCCCTGCTCGCACAGGATGAAAGGCCTGTGAGCCATCCGCTCCCTGCCCCTCCCCGTTATCCAGGCAGGCGCGCCACTCCTGACACCCCTTTCGCCTTGGCTGCTGGGGAGCCCAGGGTGATGGCCTGGGGCTCAGGCTCAACGCTGTGGGCAGCACAGCAGACAGGGTGGGCCGCCAGAAAGCTTTCAGAATCGACTCCCAGATGGGGCTGCAGCGGTCAGGGCGCCTGAGGCCCTTCGCATCCCAGGTGCAGCCTTCCTCTGAGGGGTTGTCGTCCCCACCCCTAGGGCCTGGCCTCCTGCGCACCCCGCTTCTCTCCGAGCTCCAGACAGGGCTCCAGCAGGTGCGTTGCGGGGTCGGGGGCGCTGAAGCCGCTCCAGGAGAGCCCGTCGAGGCTCCAGGTCCTCTTCCCAGCCCCGTACCCAGGGCGCTGCCCCCTCCCGTCTTGGCCACTCTCCCCTGGGCGCTCCCCGCGGTGACTCTGAGCAGGCCTGGCTCCCCCAGGAACCCTCTGTCTCCACCCACGCCTCATTGCAAAGGAGGTGTGGGCGGAAGGGTGCCGAGGCCGGAGGCCCGCGGGCGCCTACCCATTTCGAGGTACTCGTCAAACAGGCCCTCGAAGGGCAGCAGCTGGTAGTCGGCCTCCCAGGGCGCCTGCCCCGCAGCCACCGAAGCCGCCACCTTCCTCCGTTTGGAGCGCAGCCGGAGCTTCTGCCACCAGCCCTTCAGCTTCCTGGGGGTGGGGGCACCCGGGATGTTGGCCCTTGCTCCTCACGCGGGGCCCTGGCTGGTCTGCGGTTTGGGGGCGGCAGGGGAGGGTCTGGGCCCCGGGGCGGGCGCAGCAGGCCGAGGCCTTGCAGACAGAGCCTGGGGAGCATCTGCGCCTTCCTCCTCCTCCCGGGGGACAGCCCCGCCCCCAGCCCCCCTGCAGCACCCCCGGCACAGGCACCAGTGCTCAGGGAAGCTTTCGGGGGATGGGCTCCTCCTGGGAAATGCAGAGAGGTGCCGAGAGCTACGTCAACGTGGAAGGGAGCAGATGGGGGGGCAGCCACTATGCCGGTGGGGGCATGTGTGTGTGTTGTTTTGTCACACGTGGGGCATGTGTGTGTCACTGTGTCAGGTGAGATACATGTATTACAGGGACATGTGTTTTGTGTGATTCTGTGTCACGTGGGACGTGCATGTCACAGGTGTGTGTGCATATGCATTGCTGTGTCATGCCTGGAGCACGTGTGCATTGTGCTGTGTCACACGTATGCGGCTTTGCCATCATTCATCTGGCCCCTGGCGCCCACCAGGCGGCAACTACACTCGTGGTCTCCTTGGATGCAGCTGCACAGCCCCAGCTGCACCCAGAGAGGGACAGGGGTCAGCCAGGCTCCCGCAGCCACGGCTCGTGGGGCCAAGGGGATGCCGTGGCGCCGTGGGGAGAGCAGGTGTGCTGAGGAAGATGTCCAGGGTGGGTCCGACCTAAGCAGCTGCTGCAAGGGCTCTGGCCTGGGAGGGGCCCAGTTGTCCAGAGGGGTGCCCCCCTCCCCGGTGCTGCCTTGGCTGGGCTGCTGCCAGGTGCCTGGGCCACGGGGGCCACAAGAAGAGCGGGCCGCTGCCCCACGGGCGCTGGCCGGACACAAGGGGACTCGATGTGCCAACCCAGCCACCATGGGCTGTGGGAGTCGTGGGGCCACGGGGTGACGGTGAGCAGCGCCCCCCACCCCCACAGTAAGGCCGTCAGGTCCAGGAGGCTGGCACTGAGCGGCCCCAGGGTGCCTGGACTGGCCCCGGGGCAGGGGTGTCGGGGCACTCACGGGACGAGAATCTCCTGCACGTTGTTGATGATTTGCTTGCCCACCATGATGACCAGCAGCTCCTGCGCCAGCTCCACGAGGCAGCCCCCAGGCGCGCACTGCCCAGCCAGGTCCAGTGAGCGCGGGGAGTGGCCTCGTGCCCCCGGTCTCCTGGAGCCCTGGGAGGGGCCCGACCCTCCCCCCTAGTCTCCCCGAGGCCCACCTGGCAGACAGTGCCACCGCTGCACAGCCCCCAGTTTTCCTTTGGGGACCCGAGTGGGTGGGGTCCCATGGGGCCGACGGCGCTGGCCTGCGGCCCAGGAGGACCCACCCTGCGGCCTCAGCAGGCCCAGCCAGGGGAGGTGCACTAGGGGATTTAGGGGGAGCTCCTGGGACAGCGCACCCTGCACAGCGGCCCCAGCTGGAGGGCGTCAGCCTGTGCTGCTGGGGTGTCGGGCCCCCTGGGGTGGGGAGCAAGGCAGCCTTGTTCAGACCCCTGCACCCAGCCCACAGGAGCCCACAGCACCTGACCAGCCTCCACACAGGAGCGAGGGAACCCCATTTTTCGCATCAGTCAGGGGTTGGGGTCTTCCCTCTGACGACTGAAAGACCCTGAGCTGGGGTCCCAACTGCCCGTCCCATCCCGGAGACACCCCTTCCTGCCGTGTGAAAATAAAGAGGCTCCTCAGGGGCGGCGCCTCCCATGCCGAGGTCAGGGCCGAGGGGAGGACAGGCCCTCTGGGTGGAGAGGAGAGGGTCTCCCGGGCACAGCCCCAGCAGGAGCTGTCGGGTGGGGGGGGCTGTGGCCAGACCCTGCCCAGAGGCCCCCAGGCACTGCTCCTGCCCACCCAGCCCCAACCCCAGCCAGCGCGAGCCAGGTGATCTCGAGCTGCTGCCTGGAGTGTGCCTGTGGGCGGGGCCTGGGGCAGGGGCGGGGCCTGGGGCCACCGCTGGCCCGGAGGGCACCAGGCCCCAGCCTGTGTGTCTGCGGCGCAGCCTTGGGCAGCGACAGCGGCTGACAGCGTCAGCCACGGGGACCCAGACTGCGCTTTGTGGGGGTCTGCGCAGGGTGGGGGTCCCGGGGAATCCCTGCAAATCAAGGCTCTGATGGGCACTCACCTCTTCATTGCGGACCCCAAACAAGGTGTGGTAGTTGCCTGGGTACCCCACAAACCTTGAAGAAGTGAAGGCCCCGAGGCCGTGAGTGAGCGGGTGCCGCCTGGCTGTCCCCCTGCCTGCTCTGTGCCTCGCTGCGCCCACACGGGGCTGCGGGAACCCCCTGAGGCGGACCCGGGCCGGCTCTGCTCCGAGGCCTGGGCCCAGGACCGCCGCTGTCCCCCCAGGCCTCCTGGGCCGCCCCCCCGCCCCTCCCTGAGCATCTCCGGTGGCGGTGGCGGCGTGCTCCTGGGTGGCCAGGGGCCCGGGGCGGCGGCGCTGACCTGCCCTTAAAGAAGGCGATGTAGATGGGCGAGGAGTAGAAGTTGACGAACTGGAAGACGAACACCTTGAGGGTGAAGGCGTCCTCGAACCTGGTCTGGGTCCGGTGCATCTCTGGGCGGAGAAGCCACCCCGTGAGGCCAGCCCCCCGACCCAGGGACCCGGCAGGACCGTGTTCAGGGCGGGGCCAAGGGCGTCTTCCTCGAGTTCTGGTGAACCACGCTGACGCTAAGCGTGGAGAGGTGAGGCACAGGGGCCGGAGTGACAGGCCGCGGGCTGGGGTGACGACGCTGAGACAGAGGTGTGGGCATAGCGGGTGGATCGGAGGGCACGCCCGAGGCCAGAGACGGGGCGCACACGCCCCGCTGCTGCAGGGACACGCGGGGGGCTCCCCCCCCGCCCAGTGCACGGGGCCCTGGCCCCACTCCTAGACCAGGGGTGGAACGCAGGGGCTGGCTCACTGGCGTCTGTCCCTGGGAAACAGGGCGGCCGTGGGGGAGGTGTAGAGAAAGTGGGGGAGGGGCAGGTGGGGTGGGGAGCGGGGAGGAAGTGTGGGTGGAGGAGACAGAGGGAAGCAGGGGGGCTCCAGGCTGGGCTGGGCGGAGCCTCCCCCAGCTCCCCTGCGCGGGGTCCTGTGCGGAGACGGGGGTCCCCTGCTCACGGCTGGGGGCGGGTCACGTGCCCCGCTGTGCCTGACTCCCACACGAGGCCCCTGTCGATCTGCCCCGGCGGCAGGGCTGGGGCGGCTCCGGCGCGGCGCTGGGGTGCTAGCGCAGGGCGGCCTCGGCCACTCACCCCACCTCGTCAGCACGCCGGCCAGGGCCACGTAGACCTTGGAGAGCACGAGGATGAGCACCAGGTTCACCACGGAGCCTGTGAGGCTGGCGATGCGCGGAGCCTGGGACAGAGGGCGGACAGAGGGCGGTCAGAGCCGGCGCCGCCCGGCGTGGGCCGGGGCCTCCCCCGCCCACGGGGAGCTGCGGCCGACACTCACCCAGGCCACCAGGAGGGCGCGGTCCGACCTGGACACCAGCATGGCCGCAACAGTGCGGTACAGGATGACGGACACCAGGCACATGACCACCACGGCCACCTATGGGGACCCCGGCGTGAGCCCCGAGCCACAGCCCACAGCCCCACCTGCGGACCTGGCTGTGCTCTGTGCCTCTTCCGGTGGGTTGTGGGGGGACGGGGGGGGAGGGAGGTGGGGAGCCGCAGTGGCAGGGGGCCACTTAGAATCACAGGGTGGGTGATGTCTGGGTGTCCAGGGGCCACTGGCGTTGCTCTTGACCCAAGTGCTGAGAACCAGCCAGCCAGCTGGCCCCGCCCCGCTCTCCCGCCAGCCGGAACTCGGGGATGCCTGGCTTCTGGCAGGTGGGGGTCGTGCTGGGAAGCCCCTCTGGTTGGAGGACCCCCAGGCCGGCCCCGCATACTTGAGGATGCCCGAGGCCCACATCTGTGGGGAGATGCCCCTGCCCACACCCCGCAGCCTGGCCCTGAGCGCGGTCCCCCCTCCTTGGAGCCCAGGCCCACAGGGGCTTTCCTGAGACAGCAAGTGTCCTGTGGGTCCGAGGGTCAGGGGCCCAACAGCTGCCCCACGCAGCTCAGGAGGGAGGGGCCCGGCGGGGCGGGCCGGGGCGGGGCCGGGGCGGGGGCGGGGCGCTCACCATCATCAGCACCAGCACCGACCCGGCCAGCACACGGCGCACGCGGCTCCTCCTGGGGAAGTAGGGCTCCTCCACGCCCGTGACGGGGTTCAGGGCTGTCGCGGGAGCCAGGGCGGCAAACTGGGGCCGCGGCCTCTCCTGGAGGGGAGCGGGCACTCAGTGGGGGCCGCGCGGCGGCGGGCGGCGGGCGGCGGGCGCGGGCCCGGGCCGACCCACCTCGATGTCCTCGTAGTCGGAGCAGCCCCAGCGGTAGGCCAGCGTGGCGCTCTTCCGCTTCCAGTACTCCAGGAGCAGCACGGCCCACAGCGCCATGAACACGCTGAAGAAGACGGTGCCGCCGTGGTCGAAGAGCCGGCCGGCCTGCGGGGGGGCGGGGTCACCCTCGCTGCGCCCCCTCTGGGTCTCAGCCCCGCGCCGGCCTGAGGTTGCATTGTGGGCGCAGGCGACTCCCGTCCGGGCTCCTGGGGGAGGGAGGTCGCCCCGAGGTGGCCACGCCTGAGTGTCTCCCGTGCCGACTTGGGTGGTTTGGGTGCGGTTCTGGAGCTGCTGGTATTTAGATTTTTGGACCTGGAGCCCACGCTGTGATGTGTTCAGAAGGTTGGGCGTGCTGGGCTGGGGTGAGTGTATTTTGTGCGTAGGACGGGTGTGAAGTTTTGGGGTCCAGAGGACGGACTGCAGTGGACGGGATGCTGGCCGCCACCCAGAACCTCAGGACGGAAGCTGGTCTGGGACTCAGGCCTCTGTGTGCGGTTGGGGTGACTCTCTTCCGGAGAGCGCCCCGCCTCGGGGGCCCTGCGCCCCGTGGCGTAAGAGAGGGGCAGGCAGATGCACGGAGGGGAAGGCCGGGTGGACGCGGAGGCGGAGACTGGGGGGGGTGGCCGCCAGAGGCAGGGGCGCAGGGCACGGACAGACCCCGGGGGAGGCCGCTCTGCCAACGCCTGGGCGCCGGCTCCAGCCCCCAGCACGGCGAGAAAACCGTTTCTGCTGTTCCAGCCCCCGTAACCTGTTAGAGCAGCCCCCCAGAAATCGGCGCAGAAGGGTGCCCAGGGGCGTGTCCAGCCTGTGCGCCACCTTCGCCCAAGGGCTCCGGGCCGTGTGGGGGGCACACGGGCGCAGCCCCTGTCCCCCGTGGGAAAGCCAGACTCTCACAGCTGCGGGGCCGCTGCGGGGCCCTCGGGGCCCCAGGCTCCCGGGGGCTTCCAGCAGTGTCTGCCCTGGGGGCCTGCGGTTGACCTTGGCCGTGGATGCGTGGCAGCAGCAGTGACCATGATGGCCTGCGTCTGCCCAGGTGGGCGCCGGTCACAGCCCCAGGGCAGGCGGCGGCCACCCCACAGGGCCTGGTCCCAGGCGGAGCAGGACCAGAACCCGGGACCCGCCTTCCCCCGCTCCCACCCCCTCCTACCTGGACCAGGGCGCAGGCGCTGGACAGCGTCCAGAAGGGGCAGGCCGGGCAGAGCGGGCACATCTCGAAGGCGTCTGCGCTGCCGCACAGCTCCTGCCTTCAGGGCAGAAGGGGGGCCGGAGCCCATCGGGCTCAGTGCCGTCCGCTTCCTCCCCACACCCCCCCCCAACCCACCCCCGCCCCGCCCAGCGCTGCTCTAAAGTAGGCGTGGTGATAAATTCTGAGATAAGTTTTTGACATTTCAGCTCCATAACAAAGTAAAACTCAAGCCTCGTCACTTGGTTATCAAAACAAAGTTGATCCTGCTGCGAGAAACGAGGGTGAATGAGGCAGCCTGGGGCCCTCCCGTCCAGCGGTCAGTCGTGGGAGTGGCCTCCGCTGTCCCCCTTCCAGCCTGTCCACAGGGCCCTCTGGGACATCCGTGGGGGCAGGGGCAGGCTCAGTGCTCACCTCCCTCCCTGGCTCTGCAGGTGGGGCCCCCGCTCCCCCCCCACCCCAGGTGCAGCGTGAGGCCGGGAGCTGAGGGCAGAGGGCACTCACGTGGGCGTGTCCGAGAACGCCAGGAAGCAGCCCACCAGGAACACCAGGGTGCCCACGGCAGCCGCGGGCAGGAGCCAGCCCGTGTAGAACCCTGCAGAGGGGACCCGGCCGGGGGGGGCACACCAGGAGTCAGCCGTGTTCACGGTCTCTCCCGGGGGCCTGAGGAGAGCCCAGCCGCCTGTGGACAGGGCTGTGTGGGCCTAGGAGGGGCTGCCCTGTGTTGGGGGGGACAGCAGCCCTGTGCTTGCTCCCCGTGGAGACAGAGATTCGGCTGAGGAGCAGACTGTCCCCCCGACGACCGAGCCCGGGCCTGGGGGGGGGCGGGACTTACCGAGCCAGGCGAAGTAGAGGGCCACCTTCTCCCCGAAGTACCTGCGCACATGGTCCAGGGGCTGGTACTTGTGCCACGACCTCCAGCGGGCCCAGTGCCAGAACAGGACCTGCCGCTGGTTGAGGCCCGGGGCCCTCGCGCCCTCCGGGGGCATCGCAAAGGGGCCCTGGGGACAAGAGGCAGATGGGGGGGGCTCCCTCGGCTCAGCCGGGCCGGGGCCCACCCTCTGGCGTCTGGGCTCAGGGCGGCTGCGTGAGGGTGACGGAGTAGCGTGGGGTTTGGGGGCTCTGGGAGGGCCTGCTGGCAGGGGACACAGAGCTGGGCGCCTCAGCCTCCTGGGGACCCTGGGGCCCGACTCCAGGGGGGGCCTCGGCCACGGCCCACGGTGGACCGGCACCTCTGGGTGGCCTTCTGCGGCCTGGTGCTGTGCTGTCCCCCAACAGCCACGCCAGCGAGGCCGATTGTGGGAGCACTGTGGATCCGGGGTTCTAGCCAGAGGCGGGGAGAGGACGCCCCACAGCCGGGGTGGAGCCGGCCACCACCCCGCACGGCCTCGGGTGCCCCGGTGCCCGTCTTGCATCCCCGAGGCCCAGCAGGCGGTGCACAGGGCGCGAGGGCGTCGACTGCCCCCGGACCCCACGGGGGACACCCTTTCAGGACGATGCTGAGCACCCCTCCGCTGCCTCAGTTTGCCCAGGTTTGTGGGGGCACAGGGTGCCTCCCATCCTCCCCAGGAGGGAAGCTGCCCGTGAAGACGGAGCCGCTGTGCCCGCCATGTGGCGGGAGGGCAGTGCCCGGCCACGTCACAAGTGTCTGCTGACCCCCAGCAGGCGGCCTGTGGGGCCGCAGCCACCCCATGTGCCCTGAGGGTGGGCAGCAGGACCCCCTCGTCCAGGAACGCACCCCACCCCCGGGCCTGAGACCCCGGCCCCAGCAGCCCCCGGGCCCCACCTGGTGCAGCGGAAAGGCCGCCCTGAAGACGCCCTGGGACAGCAGCTGTTCGATCCCAAACAGACCCTTCTTCTCGTGGCCGTACGGGGTCTTGGCCAGGATCTCGAACAGCTGGGGTGGTGGAGGAGGGTGCGGGTCACCGGTCCTGTGATGGTGGGGTGGGACATCCCAGCCCTCCGCCTCCGGCTGAGCCCGCAGCCAGCCCCCCGCAGCCGGCCCCCCGCAGCCCTCGGGTGGCAGACGAAGAGGACGCTGCCTCGTGTCCCCACCTCCACCCTGGCTCACACACCCCAGGCCCCTGAGGCGTAGCGGTCATTCTCCCAGTGCAGTCATGAGACCTCGGCCGGGTCACAGGCCCATTAGACTCGAGCCGGGATTTGAACCCCGACCCCAGCCGTGCACAGCCAGCTCCGGCCCCTGCTCTGGGCAGCGTCAGCCTCCAGCTGGACGCCTGCATCGGGAGGGGGCTCTCGGGGGCTCTGGGGCCAGCAGGCTCCTGGGACCTGGGTCAGGGCATGGGGACGGCGGTGGGGACCCCCACTCACAATCTGGTGCCTGTGGGTGCAGGTGAAGAAGGTGTCCTGGTCGTCGCTCCCGAGGAACCTGCGGGCATGTGGACCGTGCAGGAGATCTCGTCCAGGATGGGGGGGGACCACATGCCGCCCCACCCCGCCCACTGGGGAGCGGCCACTGCCCCCTTTCCCTGGCGCACGACCAAGTCGCCTCTTTGCCTTTGGCTTTCTGGAGGCAGGTGGTCACAGAAGGTGGTCCGGGCCTCATCGGTGGCCCCCACCCCCTGAGAGCAGCCAGCAGAGGGCGGGTGGGGCAGCAAGGGGACACCAGGCCCACCAGGGAGCACCACGCGGGGGCTCTCCGGCCCGCCCTAGACGTGGGGCTGAGTGGGAGGGGCCATGTGCAGGCGACCGAGGTTTGGGGGGCGCCGGTCCTCCCGCAGCGCCACTGCCCCCCCAGACGGCTGTGGCTGCGTGCGGAGACCACCCGCCCGCCTATCCGCCCCCGCAGTGGGAGAGCCCGGGAGGGGGGAGGTTTGGGAGAGCTAGGAGTCGTGCCGGCTCCTGCGGCCCTGGCCCCGGGCCTCACCTGGACAGCTTGCTCACTTTGAACTGGCAGGAGTAATACTCGGGGGGCAGGTCGGGCACATCCTGCAGCAGAATGTTGGGGATCCCCAGCCACTGCAGCAGGCCGGCCGACCAGTTGTGGGCCTGGTTCGGCAGCTCCTGGAGGGGATTATGAGCCCTGAGCGGAGGGATGCCAGGCCCTGGGGTGGGGAGGGGTGGGTCTGCAGACACGGCCGCTGGGAAGGGCTCCACAAGGGACTGGGGAGTCCCTTCCGGGCTCAGGCCTGGGCACCAGGGCTGTGCCGTGCATCCAGCTGAGGCCCAGAGGCCCCGAGGGGCAGGGAGGGACAGGCAGTAGCACATGTCCCTTCGTCCACCGAGGCCCTGATGGTCAACGGGAGCCGGAGCAGGTGACAGAGCAGCCCCCAGGCATGTCATCCTGAGGTCACCTGCTGTCCCTCCCCCCTGGGCCCCCCTGCTGGGGCTGCCCCTCCCTCTCCTGCAGGAACCTCCAGGGGCGGGAGGGCTCTGAAGCCGGAGGGCCCAGGTGGTCAGCCTCAGACACTGCAGCCGACACATGGGGCGCAGCCACGAGTGACCCCGGGTGGGGGCGCCTCCAGGCCCCCTCTGCACCCCATGCGCCCCGGTACCTGCAGGGGCAGCTTGAGGCACAGGTCTTCCGCGTAGTAGCAGAGCACGGCCCAGGGGGCGCTGAGGAGGACGTAGTGCACCGCGCCGGCCGCGTCCTGGACGTGGCGCTGTGGGGACCGGGGCTCCGTGAGAGCCTGCGGGTGCGCACGTGGCTCGAGAGTGTGTGTCCCCGTGTGCACTGTGTGCACACACGCCTATCTGTGCGTGTGCATGTGTGTGCACGCGTGTGTGCACAGGGGTGTGGGGCTGTGTGTCCTCGCACTTTCAGGAAAGGCAGGTGTCGTGCCGCCGTGGTCACAGCGCCCAGCCTGCCTTCGGACCTGCGGGGCGCGCGTCGGCGTGCATCTGGGACCGAGCCTCTGAGGCCGCTCTCGGGGCACCCGCTCCTGCCTGGGTGTCAGCCTGTGGGTCACAGGCGGGGGACCCTGGGCCGCCAGGGCCGCGTCCACACGGCCCCTGTGACCGCAAACCCTGGTGCGAACAGCCCCGCCCCCGACTTCCACCAACTGTCGGTGCGGCTTCTGGTCCTCAGACCCCGGATGGCTGTCTGGCCCCGGGACAAACCTCCGGGTGTCTAGCTAGGTGCGCCATGCATGTGAACGGAGGAGTGTGCCCACGTGTGTGGATATGTGGTTTGGGGTGGCATCGTTATGTTCACGTGTGTGGGCACGTGGCAGGCACTGCGATGCCCGAGGGCCTGTGATGGGGACCTCCGGCCCCACAGCCCAGTGTCTCCGGCGCCCACACCTGTTTCCAGGCCGGGGCATCTTGGCCGCCCCCACTGCATTGCCGCCGTCCGTCTGGGCTTCCCCGCACGCCAACACCCAGGCCCCGGGCTGGGCGGGCACAGATGCCCAGCGCAGGGGTGGGCCTCGGCGCTGAGGGTCCCCAGGCGGCTGTGCTGGGAGCTGGGAGCGGCCAATCACACTGAGGACTGAAGCACTTCGAGAAAGCCCGCCGCCAGCGCCGCCCCCACTGAAGGGTGAGCCCGCCCAGCGCTGGGCGAAGGCGTGGCGCACTCCTGTGGCCTCGTGGGTGAGCCACACCGTCCCCTAAGCTTTCTCCACAAGGGGGGCTTTTCATCCCCACCCCGCAAGCCCACGAGTGCACCCGAACTCAGGCGTTAGCTCCTGCCCCTATCCCCTGCGGTTGGACGTGCTTGCGGACGCTTGGGCCCGCCCCGGGGGTGGGGGCGGTCGTGGCACCCGTGGGCCTTGGGCGGGGCGGGGGGCGGGGGGCGGAGGCAGCTCTTCACTCCGACCGGAAGCAGGAAACAAGGACACGAGGGTAGGTGGGAAGTGACAGGCGCGGTGTGAGCGGGAGTCCCCACTGGCTAAAACCCACTAGGACCCCACGATGACGACGGTGACGGCCAGCCGGGCTGGGGACTGACGTCTCGCACGCACGGCCGACGGAGAGCCGAGTCCAGAACACAGGCTCGCCCGCGCATCGACGCGAACAAGGTAAAAAGCCCATGGAAAAAAAGAGCAAAGGATGCAGAAGGGCAGCCCAGGGCCCTGGGAATATGAACAGTCATAAACATGCAAAAACGCTCAGGCTATTGAGGGAGCCGAGAAAATGCAAATTAAAACCCGGGGGAGGCGCCGCCTCACACCAGGGGCGACACAGCCAGGTGCCGAGGACACACGTGCGGCTGACGGGGGTGCTCGCCGGCCACCCCTGGGGAGCAGGTGGCCACACGCACACACCTGGCCGGCATCGCTACCCTCAGAGGTTCCTGCACCTGGGCACGGGACACACGTGTAAACCCGTGAGAATTTACGGAGGCCGGTTTTCGTACTATCCCCAAACCCGGTGCAAGCCAAGCGCCTGCGCGTGCGCACGGCGGAGGAGCGCAGGAGGAGGAGCGCGCAGCGGCGGAGCCGCGGGCGCCGCGCTCCGGGCCCGGACGGTGGCCCCGCAGGAGCCGCACCGGCGGTGCGCACGGTCTCGCAGCCGTGAGGTCCGGAGGAGTCACACTGAGCACGACTCCGGTTTATCAAGTTCAGGCACAAACCCAGCTGCGTCGTTAGGCGACAGGGACTTGGTGCCCATTTAAACGAGAGAGGAATCCAAGAACGTGAGTAACACAACACTGAGAACTGATCCCCGGGGGACTGGGGAGGGGGACGGACACCTGCCGGCCGAGCCTGTTCCCGGGGACAGCGGGGGGTGGTCGGGAAGCAGGGCAGACGATGCAGGAGACACGGGGGGGCACCTGGGTGGGGGCAGGGACGAGTGGAGCCCTGCGCCCGGATCCCCGCCAGCTCAAGCCCCGCTGGGTGCCTGCACCGGGCTCCGCCCCCCTCGCCGTGACGCCCGGTACCACGCGCTCCCCGCAGTGGAAGTGAGACTGGCTGTTACCACGGACACCGGGCCCGTGGAGGGCGTCGTGGGTGTGACACCCTACAAGCACACCAGAGCTGTAATGACAAATGTCACACCTAGACAGAAGCTCTAACGTCGGAGGTGGGAGAGGCGAGTGGAGAAGATGGCTTCTGAATCTGGGGGCAAATCTGAAGGGCTCTGGCCACCAGGAGCCAGCTCGGTGTGCCCCGAGGGTCTCTGTTTGACCTGGGGCGAGGCATCCAGCGCAGCCCTGGGCTTGACCCACCCTGGGGCCTCAGGGTGTCTCGCCCTCAGGCCTGTAGCCACGGGGCCCAGGGCCCTGGCCACGGCCACCGGTGTACCTGGTCCACATGCAGCCCAGCCGCACGAAGGTTATCCAGGAAGGTCTCCCGCCAGGCCCTGTGTGTGTCTGTCTTGTCCCGGGCGGCGCCGTCCTGCTGCTGACCCAGCCGCGGGTCTTCCTCCCAAACCAGGACGAAGTCTGCTGAGAACCAACGGGGACAGAGGCAGAAAGGGCAGGCGAACTCGGGGGTGCCAGCCTCCTGGCCGGAAGTAGGAGCCCAGTGCTTGAACAACTGGCCCACCTCTCCATACACAGGACAGGGTCAGGGTCAAAGGGACCAACACATTGTCCTCCCAGAACCAGAAGGACAGAGTGGGGAAGAAAGCATTCTTTGAAGAAAAATGGTGAAGAATCTCTAAAAAATATTTTATGTATTTTTAGACAGAGGGGAAGGGAGGGAGACAGGGAGAGAAACATCAACACGCCCCTTGTGCGCCCCCTACTGGGGGCCTGGCCTGCAACCCAGGCCTGTGCCCTGACTGGGAATCGAACCAACAACCCTTTGGTTTGCAGGCCAGCACTCAGTCCACTGAGCCACACCAGCCAGGGCCAAATGGTGAAGACTTTTTAAATCGGATGAAAGAAAGCAATCTAAAGAATCAAAAGTCTCAGTGCGTCCCACCCATGAGGAGACTCCAGCTGGGAAGGGCACAGACAGCGTGGCTCTGCGGTGCACCCCAGGGACAGAGGGGGAGCACCAACACACCGTTCCTCGGGGAACGGCGGGGGTTCGGACACCCGATTTCTCAGTGAAACCAGGGGAGCCAGCAGGCGATAGAACGGCGTGTTGAAAGGGCTGGGGAGGACGCGGAGCCCTGGCGCTGTCGCTGTGGAAGTAGCGGGAGACCTCTTCAAACCATCGGGAGGTGGGGGTGAGGGCCCGGCAGCCCCGCCCCGCCGGGGCCACGGAGGAGGGGCTCTCGGGCGGGGCAGCGGACCAGCAAGAGGAGCGGGCGCGTCCAGAGGGCAGACACACAATTAGACGCGAAGGTGAAAGGACCTGGTTACAGGTGACGTGATCCTGTCTGTGGAGGAGCCACAGGCATTCACTGCAAACACTGTCCGAACTAGTAAGAGGCTCAGCAAGGTTGCTAGGTACAAGGTCAACATACAAAAATCGGTTGCGTTTCCACACACTAGCAACGAACAAGCCGAAAACGGAATGAAGAAAAATAATTCTGTATGCAACAGCACCAAAAAAGGAACAAACGTAACAAAAAATGTGCAAGACTTGGCAACTGCCCAACACCCCTGACATGATTGAAGACGAGTGAGATGAACGCACAGACACCCTCGCGCACGGGAGCCCCTGAGGGCACCGGACACGGTCGGGAGGGAAATCTGGCCTGCAGGTGTAATTCCCGTCAAAGCCCAGCTGACTGTTCTCTTCTGCGTGAACAGACAAGTTTAAAGTTCCCGTGGAAACCCACGAGACCCAGAATATCAAACAATGTAAACAGAGAAGAACAGAGTTGCACAGCTCACGAGTTTGAGTTTCAAAACTCACTGCAAAGGCGGAGTGGCCAAGGCAGTGTGGTGCTGGCAGGGGGACATACCGATCAATAAAGTGTATCTGAGACTCTGAAAGTGAAGCCATACACTCAGTGGGAAAAAACAGCAGGGATCTCAGCCAGAGGCGCCGGGCCAGGCAGACAGCCGTCGGGAGTGAGCGGGTTCGGACCCTCTTTCGCAGCACGCACAAGAACCGACTCCAAGAGGAGCTGGGCTCATGCACTGAAAATCAGGGAGCTAACAGTACGAACTAAAGCGATAAGATCTGGCTCCGTGGGTGGAGCGCCGGCCTGTAAACCAAAGGGTCGCCGGTTCAATTCCCAGTCAGGGCACATGCCTGGGTCGTGGGCCTGGTCTGCAGCAGGGGGTGCATGAGAGGCGACCACACATGGATGTTTCTCCCCCTCTCTTCCTCCCTCCCTTCCCGTGTCTCTAAAAACAAATAAATGAAATTTTTTAGAAAGTTTAAAGGTAGGTTTACAATTGTTCATATGGAAACAGACACAATATAGTAAGTAATAAATAATAATACAAGAATAAACTCTGTGTTTTGCACACTCACAACTGTAGACCTTTCAGAAAAAAGATGAGACTCTCAGGAGGAAACGCAGGTGTAAAAGCCATGAACCGAAAGCGCGGCGATACACCACGCCGAGCTGCACTTCCTCCAAACTAGGGCCCCGTGGGCGTGGCGGGTGCCATGGGGGGCGGCACCCCTCTGCCCTCCAGGGCCCGCTCCAGCGCCAGCCCCCAGGAGGGACCCCTTTCCTGCTGCCCCCCAGCTGGTGTCCTGCTCACCACGAGGCCCCACTCCGCTTCCCAGCACAGCACTGGGCACAGAGCTGGTTCAGGAGACAGTGCCAGGTGGGGGCGGGGGCCTGGTCACGGAGGACCGTGGCCCAGACCCGCTGTTCTGCGGCCGCCACCTGCGGGTGCCCTGTCTGTGCCCCACCCTCGGGACCACAGCTGGCAGATGCCGGGAGGGACTCACCGATCCGCGGCTTGGCAGGGCTCGCCGTCCCGCGGGCGGCTGCCTGGTCTCCGTCCGGCTGGAAGGGAAGCCCCTGACTGTGAGGGCATGCCCCCACCCTGCCCTAGACCACCCGGTGACACGGAAGGCCCAGGGGGCGGTGTGGGCAGGGGCCTTCCAGGTCCGTGCAGGCGTGAGGCAGCCCCCTCCCCTCCTGCCCCCAGTCGCTGAGCGGCTGGCCTGGGCCGTGGGCAGGGGCCAGGTCGGCCCGCAGCAAGGCCAGCGCCCAGGGCGCCCACCCCTGCTGGCCTCCAGAGGCGAGTGGGGAGCTGGGCTGCGAGTGGCCCCGTGGGGGGGCCAGCGGTGGTCACGAGCTCTGAGGCTGGGACTGGGCTCTGGGCGTGTGGGGCCGTGTGTCCCGTGGTCCCTGGGTCCGTCCTGAGAGTGGGGCTCAGAGACCCTCCTGTGCCTACCCCCCCGGACTGTGGCCTGGAGCCCAGGGCCGCTTCGGAATGGCGGAGGGTTACCTGCGAGGTGCTGGCTGTGCTCCCGTAGGAGTCCCCCTTCTCTGTCCCCGGGGCCATGTCTATCAAGACGGCGCTGTCGTCCTCTGGGGCTGGCCTCCGCAGCATCCTGCTCCTGCCCCCGTCAGGACTGGGGTGGCCCGGGAATACGGAGGGGGCGCCTGAGACCTGGCCCCCACTGCACAGCTGCAGACCCCCTGACAGGTGAGGACAGCGCCCCGGGCCGCGGGCAGGGCCAGGCCGGCTGAGCTGCCTGAGCCAGGTCACGTGATGACCCCGACCTGGGCACAGGAGCCGCCTATCCGTCCGTCCATCTGCCTGTCGGAGGGGTGTCCACTCCCCCCAGCCCTGCACATGTGTCCCTCCTGCCGCCTGCAGGGCACAGGCAGTGCCCTCTAACAGAGAGACGGGCCTGGCCCTGTGGGCCCTGGGTCCTCCCCCCGGCCTCCGGGTCCCTCTGTGGCGGGGGGCAGCCTCCACCGTCCCAGCGAGGGGCTGGCGGAGCATGGCAGAGGGACAGAAGCCCCGTGGCCTGGAAGGGGGTGGGATTCCAGCCAGAGCTGGCGGTGGCCCCCCGCAGATCCAGCGTGGCCCCGGGACACCCCACGGCGGCGGGGAGGAGGGTGTGTGGGTGGCAGAGCCGCGGAGGGCGGAGGGGACAGTGCACGTAGTCCAGACACAGTGCGGCCGTGGAGGCGGACGCGGCTCCCACACCTCTGACCCCTGCCAGGACCCAGGTGCCCGGACCCAGGACTTGGGAGGGCTGGGAGACCCCGGAGCCAGGGTGGGAGTGGGCGTTTCTGCTGCGGTCAGCAGGTGGGCGGGGGCAGAAGGGACGGGACAGAGGACACGGCCCAGCAGCAGCCTGCTCCGGGGTGCGATCCTTGGGCAGGCGGGGAAATGGGGTTCCCTCGGGTTGGGGTTCCCTACCCGCCACACAGAGCAGCTGGCCTGGGGCAGACCCTGGGCCAGGTCCCGGGGCTCCAGGTCTCGGGGTCCCTGCCCCCGTGGAGCCCTGAGGGGTGGGGTGCTCCCCAGCCTCCCTGTAGCCCGTCTGCCCACCTGGCGCCCTGCACCCATGCGACGTGGACCGGCCTCCACCTGGCACGGGGGCTTCCGGGAGAGGCCTCGGGAGCCGGGTCTGAGCGGCGAGTCGGGGCCGTCCTGGCAGGAGCACTAGGGCTGCCCGGTGCTGGGAGCCCTGGGCGGGCGGGGGCGGCCACTCGCATGCCCTGAACCGCACCCAGCACACAGGCAGGAAAGACGTCTGGCCGGGGGGGCAGGGGTCACGGTCTTCCAGGTCCGGGAACAGGATCTGCCTGTGTTTGCCAAGGGGGTGTGCTCGCGGGTCTGCAAACAGGCTGCGCATTTCCATGGAGCCTGCCCACCGCATGCAAATGCCTCGCCCGCCTTCCCCTCTGTTTGCTTAGGGAGCCCAGGGCCCACCAGCTGCTGCCTGGGGTGGGGGGGGGGGGACGGGACGGACAGGCGGGATTCAGCTGGACGGCCACGGGGCTCTGCTGTCATCCTCCCGTGTGCTGTGTCCTTGGGGACCCAGGGGACCCAGGTTGCAGAGCCGGGCCTGCCGCGTCCTGGGTGTGGCCTCAGGCACGTCCCCCAGCTCAGGGCCTGCTTGGGAGAGGGGGTCCCAGCCCCTCACCCCACGGCCCTCCCGGCACTCGAGGCTCCTCCTGCCTGGCAAGCCCCTGGACCACGCCCTCCTCCCAGCTGAAGCCCTGCCCGGTCCCTGCGCCCCTTCCAGGGAGCGCTGGAACGGAGAGCCGGCCCCAGCGGAGCCGCAGGGGCAGCCTGGGGATGTGTGTGTGGAGGCGGGGGGACAAGGACTCATTCTGGGTCCAGTGTTCAGTTTTTACTCTCTGCAGTGCTTTATGGGTTGACGTTTTTAAAGGTTCCGTGACTTTCACAGACTTAAAAAGGTGAAGGAAGGAAGGAAGGAAGGAAGGAAGGAAGGAAGCAGGCTGTGGTACAACCGGCACAGGTGTCGGACTGGGTCCTAAGCACTAGGAAGAGCCTGGGCCCAGGATTTGCTACACCAGCTTTATTTGACTACAGCTTTTTATATCCGTTTATGTAACATCCAGATACACATTGGGTGGAAATTCAAATAAAAAGCTCCCAACGACTGTGGCTGAACCAAAAGATTTTTCTCAGCCGCAGAAATTGGGGCGGTGGTGGCACCTGGGTGGGTCTGGGGGCTCTGGGAAGTCAGGGCCAGAGCCTTTGCCTCATGGTTGCAAGATGGTTGCAGCAGGTCCAGCCGCTGAATCCACATTCAAGGCACCACGACAGCGGCACCTGCCCTTTTTCCCAGGAAAGCGGTCGTCACTGGCACAGCACGGCGTCTCAGGCTGCCCCTGGGCACGACGCAGCCTGGGACGGGGACAGGCCTGCAGGGTTGGTTGGGGACAGGTGGACACTCCTTGGGCCGGGCACGTTGTCGGTCTGAACAAAACTGCTGGCGCGGCTGGCCCCCTGGCAGGTCCCTGCCAGCGGGGAGACCCCTCTGCCTTTTCCTTCTCCGACCACAGTGTGTTTCAGGGTCATTTTGTGCGGGTTGCCCGGGTGCGGCGCAGCGGCTGCCCCTCTTCCTCATGGTCGCTTGTCCTGCTCGTGGCCTTGAGCGGGGCCACCAGCAGTGCAGTGCCCCTGGCTGGCCTCTCTTCCCTCCTCCCACCCTCCCCCCCGCAGACCGGCGTCCTGGACGCACTGGACGCAGCCCCGGCCGCCCTGTGCTCATGCACTCCCGGCCCGGGCGCTGGGGGCCGGGCTCAGGCTCCCCCTGCCCCCTTCCCCTCCCCGTCTGAGGCATCCTTGGGAGTGCTCTTTCTTTAAAAAAAAAAAGGCTTTTAAAAGAAATCTTTTTATTTTAAAGAGAGGAGAAGGAAGGGGAGAGAGAGAAAGGGAGAGAAACATCGATCGGTCGCCTCCTGCACACGCCCTGACCAGGGGCCTGGCCCACAACCCAGGCCTCGGCCCCGACCGCGGTCAGACCAGGGGCCGTCTGGCTCTCGGGCCGGGGCCGATGGCCCACGCCGCCCACGCCCACTTCCTCCCGCACCCCGGTCTCCTCTTCTCCGGTTCGCGGCAACTCGGCCCACCTGCCGTCGGGCCCATGCCAGCTCTGGACCCTGGAACGCCTGTGGGTGGGCTGCAGGCTGCGGGCTGCGGGCGGTGCCCTGCCTTCCACAGGAGTTTCACGTCAGGAACCCACGAAACCTCGCCTCACGGCCGCGCTTCTGGGGTTGGGAAGCTCTTCTGCCCCCCGGGCTGCCCCCCAGGCTCCCCCGTTTCTCCCACGGACTCTCGGCCTGCTTCTCACTCACACCGAGGCCTCCGGGATGGTGCGGCCCGCAGGGCGGCCAGCCCGGCCCCGCTCCCGCCCCGGCCGGGCCCATCCCAGCCCAGCCCGCCGGTGGGCTGCCCTTCGGGGGTCTGCGGTGGTCAGAATCCGGCAGGTCACCTCGCCTGACATTTTTTCAAAGCCAAGTGACCTCTTTCAAAGGTTCAAGGTTCAATGTGGACCTTTCTTCTTCCACATACATTTTAAGGTGCAACCAGCTTCTCAAACAGCCAGAGGGAGCTTGGGCCGGGACTGGGCCGGGGGACCTGGCACAGCCGGCGACCTGCAGCCGCGGGACCCAGTCCCAGGGCCCTTGCCGGCTCTCCCGTCCCGAGGCCCCGCCCGTCCTGCCGTCCCTCCCTGCGAGGGCGCACAGACGGACACCGCACCCCCGGCCCGGGGCCTCCTCAGCCTCCCCGTCTCTTTGCTGAAAGGTGCTGGGTTTTCCCTGCTGCTCTGTAACTAATTTCTGTCCTCCTAGTGGTTACTCTAAGCGTCTCTTTCCCCACAAACGCGACCGCTCCCCTTTCTGCACCCAGGGGAACTTGGACAGCCTCCACCGTCACCCCTCAGGCCCCAGGCTGAGCGCACAGGGACCTCGTTTCGGCCCCTCGTTCTGTCCGGCCACAGGTGCCGCGGCCCGTCCGGGCGCTCGCAGGCGGGGAGGGTTGCTGGCTGCGGGGCTTCCCTCCGCTGCTTCCGCTCGTCTCCCCTCCGCGGTCCTCGAGGCAGATTCTCTTCTTCCCCCGCCCCCCCCCCCCCCCCGAATGCTGTCTTCAGCGACGGCACTCAAGTCCCGGCACCTGGAACCGTCTCTCAGGCCCTGACCCCGGAGAGACACGGACGGTGTCCGGCTGAGGACGGAGTGCCGGTGCCGGCCGGCACCCTGGGGCCAGGCCCGCCCACCCCTCCTCTCCTTTCCCTGCGTGCCGCTCCGGGGCGCCCGCCGTCCGGTCGCACGGTTTATTTGTGCAGAGGGTGAAGTCGGGGCTTGGGCACGGCCTTCAGCCCAGGGCCGCACTGCCGCGGGGTCCCGGGCAGTGCCAGCCGGGAGGGCGCCGGGTCGGTTGGAAGGGCCGCCCGCCCTCGGGATACGCGGCTGCCGAGCCCCTGGGATGTGCCGAGCGCAACCGAGAAACTGCGTGTTTGACTCCACTTTATTGTCACCGAGGGAAACGTGGACGGGGCCGGCCACGGCGGGCAGCACGCGGCCCCCACACGGGACAGGGCGGCACTGCGGTGTGGGGGCGGGCGGGCCCGCGAGGACGGCGGAGGGTGACAAGGTCCATGGAGACGGCAGCCAGGCCCCGGGCCGTGGAGGCCGACGTTATAAAACCAGGGTGGACACAGCGGTGCGGGCGCAGCGGGAGGCGGTGTTACCGGCGGTCAGAGGTCGACTCTTCGCAGAAAGTCTCTGAGGAGCCTGGGCCGGGCTCCCCTTCCGTCAGTGGCAACGCGACCTCAGGGGCCGCGGGGGCGGCCGGGGACAGGGCCTGCGCGCCGCGCTGAGGGTCCTGGCGTGGAGGCCTGAGCCCCCCCACCCGCTGCTTTGCTTTTTAGTGTGAGTCACCTGCAGACACTGGCACTGACGGGCCTAACGGACTAGGAAGCTGTGGGCTGTCAGGCTCCAGGTGCCGGGACGGACCCCGAGGGGGCTCCCTGCGCCCACGGGGCCCAGGCCACCTCCCTCCGCGAACACAGAGCAACGGACCGAGTGGTGCCGGCAACAGCAGCGCCTCTCAGTGGTGAGCGGCGGTACACACGGCAGGGATCACTCAGTGCCTTTTATTGCCATTGGGTTGTGGCCGTTGGTGTGGTGGTGGTGGTTTCAGGAGCAGCGGGCGGACTGGAAACCGTAGCCGGGAGGTTCTGTCGGCGAGGGAGCAGGCCGGGGCGCGCGGGGTCAGAACCTGACGAAGGTGGCGTCGATCTGCCGCACGCTGGGCAGCGCCAGCATCACCTTCCGCCGGTACTGCGGGTCCTTCTGCAGCGGGTTCCGCTCCAGGTACACCGTCTCCAGGCTCCTGGCGCCCTTCAGCTCGTCCAGGTCGCTCCAGCTCTCCAGGAGATTGTCGTTCATCTGGGGGCACACGCAAGCACCCAGACCACGTGTACACACCGGACAGACCCGGGCACACGCGGGCACACACGGGTGCGCGTTAGAAAAGCCTCCTCACCACACGGCAGCCCGTGCCCCCGTCTGGGCGTGCCCAGCGTGTCTCACACCGGCCGCCTGTGCCATCCACAGAAGTCCTTGCTCCCCGGGGAGCCGAAGGCTGCGTCCCGCTGTTTCCGTGTGAGCGGCAGGGAATGCCGTATGTGTGTTCACACGCGTCTGCCACCCCTCCCCCGGGACGCCGTGGTCCAGTGGCGGCTCTGCAGGGGCCTCTCTAGGGTAAGGGCGCCACCCACCGCGGCCTGCGTCCTCAGCTGTGGGCAGGGCGGCACCGCCTGCCTCCAGGCTGCTGTGACCACGCGTCAGCCGCCTGCTCGCTGCACGGGGGGCTCTGCCCGTGCTGGTGGGCTGTCCGGGGGCCCGAGAGACTGCGTTTCTGTGTCCCAGGCCCAGGGGCTGCTCTGCCTCTAGCCGTCACCCACCTGTCTGCCTCCCGGGGAGCCGGGGTACGCAGGTGGCCCCTGTGTCCCATGCGCTGTCCCTTGGCTGGGCACACAGAGGGGCCCACACCTCAGGAACCTGACCTCAGTGACCGCCCCACCCCTGCCGGGCACAGGTCCTGTCTCCGTGGTTGGTTTCTCTGCGTGCTTCCCTGGCCCCCCCAGAGCCGCATCCCCCGAGTTCGACCCACCCTCAGGGGGGCTGCCCATCCGGTGCAGCCCCCCCGTACCACCTCGCCGTCCGTCTCTGGCGCCCTGTCAGACACGACCCAGGATCCAGTGCTATCAATAAGGGTTAGGGGACATTCCCACATTCCCACCGTGGGCCACCTGTGCTGTCAGGACGCTCGGACAGGGCGCCAGCAGGGCCCACAGCCTGGCCGGGCGAGGCAGAGCCGGCCCTTCGACTCTGCACGTGTCTGGGACCGGAGCCGACGCAGCGAGGACGGCGCCTGCTCACGGAGCCGCAGGGCGGGGCTGACGGGCGGCCACCCCGGGACGCCTGCCCGAAGAGCCCCGGGGAGCCCCACAGGGAGCCCCGGGGACGACTCGGCCGTGGGCGTGTGGCCCGCTGGGGGTCTCCAGACCGACACCTGCCTCTCCCCCGACGGACTCCCTAAGACACACCTGTAGCCACCAGGTGCCTGAGAACACCCACCCGTCCCCGGCACTGTGGCCCGCCGGTCCCGTGCCTGCTCGCAGGTCTGCCCGGGCACAGGCCCAAGCTCTCGGCCACGGGCACCGCCGCCACCCGGGGCTCACAGACGCCGGCTGGGGCTGGTCTGCCCCCGGGTGCAGGGGCCGGAGATGTGTATTTTCAACAAGGTCCCGAGGACGCCCCCCCACAGGCCCCCAGCCCCCCTACACACCCACCTCAGCCTGCACCCCACCACCCCGTCCGCCCAGCAGTCCACTCACCCACCCCAGTGGGGTCTCCACTCACCCAGAATTCCTGCAGCTCTGTTAGATGGCTGATATTCTCAATCTTTTTGATTCTGTTTGCCGCAATGTCCAACATTGTGAGTTTGTTCTAAAAAAAAGGAAATAAAGTTTGTCCCGCATTACCTCAGGTCAGTGGTCACGGGGCAGCCATGGTCTGGGCTCGGAGCTGCGGGCCCGCACCCCCACTGCCCCCACTGCCCCCACTGCCCTCACAGAACAGGGCCGTGCGGCAGGGGCCCCGGCTCGCAGCCCCGTGTGCCCGCGTCACGGGGGTCTCACGCTGGTCTGTGAGACCCGACCCCTGGCCCCCAGAGACCCGTCCGCAGGGACGCAGGGAGGGCAGCCCTGGTGTGACGGTGACTCTCCTGCAGTGACCCCCCCCCCCGGGACGCACATGACAGGCTTGTGTTTCATTTTTCATTTAGGGACGAGGTGCCCGGGCCGGTCCAGGGTCGGAGCTTGCGCAGACGTGGGTGGGGGTGGCGGGAGGTGGCCAGGAGGAGGGAGAACGCACAGCCGATGGGGGGGGGGGGTGGCGAGGGGCTTAAGCCCGGCACACGCGGTTGGGGACGCACCAGCTCCGAGGGCCAGCGCAGCACTGGGGTGCTTTGACACGGGCCTGCCGCCCCGGCCGGCGTGGCTCAATGGACTGAGTGCCCGCCTGCGAACCGAAGGCCGCCGGTTCAATCCCCAGTCAGGGCACACGCCTGGGCTGCGGGCCAGGTCCCCGGCTGGCCGTGTGCAAGAGGCAACTGGTTGAGGCATCTCTCGCACGTCGATGTTGCCCTCCTTTTCTCCCGCCCTTCCCCTTGCCCTAAAAGCAAATACCTAAAGCAGGCCCTGCTGAGGTCTAGCCCAACCCATCAGCGCAGCCCAGACCAGGGTGGCCACTCAGGGGTCGGCCCACAGCCCGGGCCGCGCGCTGCCGTGCCTCTGCCTTCGCTGCGCCTGCGCCGGGCGAAGGGGGAGCTGAAGGTGTCAGCCGAAATCCCCGCCCCGTCCCCCCAACCCACGCCAGCAGCCAGCAGCTGCACCGACCCGGAAGGGCTCTGGCCCTCGTGTCCGGCACCTGGTGTGCCCGGCCCCACCGCCCACGTGCCCCGGCCAACCCAGCCCCCGCCCCTCCGGGGGCCACAGTGTGCGGGGGGGGGGGGGGGGAGGGGGGCTCTGCATGCACTCGGCGCTCACGCTGGCTTCACTCGTGTCCTTAGCCCGGCGCGTGCCTGCAGCGCTCAGGGGGTGCCACAGCCGACGGGGGCCCGAGCATGGCCTGTGGGCGGCCCTTGGGCGCAGGGCAGGGCTCTCCAGCCCTCTGCCTGCACTGGGGGCTCCTCCACATAGACACCCAGAGACCTGACCTCTGGTGCGGGCGCAGGGGCTCAGCAGCAGGGAGGGGCGCTGGCTGCCAGGGCCCCCCTGAAACTCTGCTGGAGCACAGAAACTCGGTGGGGTCCTCAGCCCCTTTTCTGGGGAGCTGGGCAGTGTTCCGAAAGCTCAGCTGTGCCCAGTACAGAGGGACGTGGGCAGAGCAGGCCCCAGAGGCCCCGACCTCCACCAGGGGGCCCCAGTGCCCGGAGCAGGGGAGCACGAGGTGTGGGGGGGCCGGGGTTTGCCGTTCAGGGAGAAGGTCCTGACGGCCTCACTTGCTCCCACAAAAGTGGAGGCCAGGCAGGTGAGGGGCTCACACTCAGCACAGCCGCGTGTCCGGCCTCCGGCTGACCAGGCCCCAAAGGCAGTCACGTGGTCAGGGCAGACGCGTGGCCTTAATGACCGCCAGAGCCACAGCTGCGTGTTTCTGCTCCGTTTCCAAGGCCTGGGGTCTCAGCACCGGGGGTGGGGGTGAGGCACGCCGCTCCCCTCGGGCGTGGGCCGCGCTGCCCAGGCCTCCCGGGAGCGCAGCCTGCCCACGGCCCCGCCCACAGCCCCCGCAGGACCGGGCCTCACTACAGGGGGAGGGGCCGCCCCACCGGCAAAGCCCAGCTTCCCAGATGGTGTGAGCATGTCGGGGACGTGACAGTCAGGACGTGGTCTCCCCTGGCAGCACTCGCGGTGATGGGCCCGGGCGCTGCGGCAAAGGCCAGAGGAGCCCTTTCTGCCGGGGTAGCCGCTGTGGCAGCAGGGACCGGTCAGGCCGCCGGCAGGCGAGCAGGGCGGAGGGCGGCCGGGAGCCCAGAGCGAGGACAGCGCCTCCTCCGCCGCAGGAGGGCCACCCTGGGGAGGGCCGCTGCCCGCAGGCAGCCCCGAGGGCGAGGGCCGCTGGGGGCGGGGCTCTGGCGCAGCCGCCCGGGGCTGAGCGGGATTGGTCCTGGGGCGGAGGGGGCGTGGCCCGGCCTGGGGCGGGGGGGGGGGGTGGGGGAGGGGAGCAAGAGGAGGCGGGGGCGCAGGGGGCCTTACGTTGTTCTCCAGGCCCTCGATGACCTCGATGCCGTTGTGGCTGAGGTACAGCTCCCGCAGGTTCACCAGGCTCTGCAGGCCCTCGATCTTGGTCAGCCGGTTGCTCTGGGGGGAGAGCGGCAGCCGTCAGGTTGGGGGGGCACAAGGGGAAACCGCGCTGGGGACGGGGTCCTCTCGTTGGCATTGCACTCGAAGGGGCTAGACCGGGGCTTCCGGAGGGAGGGGAGGGAGAGGGGGGCCAGCGCTTGCAGCCTGCTGCCCCGGCTGCAGGGTGTTCCGCAGAGGAGCTGGGTGGTTTCAGACGCGCGTGTGTCCCGGGGAGCGTCGTCGCCTCAGTTAACTCAGAGGCTCGAGCGGCAGAACCACCGGGCGCTTCGCAGCAGGCGCTCGTTTCTTCCAGGGCACGTGTGGCTCCCCGTGAAGGGGCAGGCGCCCCCGCCCGCCTCCGGGTCTGGTCCCACCCGCCCTGGCTCCCACCGAGGGAGGTCCCGCGGCCTGGCGACACCCGGTGCGGCCCCATTCCCCAGGGCAGGGCTGCGCTCCGCAGGACGGCGGATGCAGGAGGACTCACAGACGCACTGGGAGCGCCTGGAACCCACCCTCCCCCCTGGGCTGCGCCCTGGCCCACCCGCCAGCTGGGCCTCCCACCGGGACACGGCGGGGAGGCCAGTCCGACGCGGGCACGGGCAGGGGCGCGTGCACACGTGAGAGCTACCGCTCTGGCCCCCCTGCTGAGGCTCAGGCTGGCCGCGGGCCCAGCGGGAGAGGGCGGGGCGGCTGAGGAGCGGGCCTGCTGCGGGGGCGGGGGGGGGGGCGGCGGGGAGGAGGCAGTGGGGCGCACGAAGCCGGACCGAACCTGCATGCTGAGGACTCTCAGGTTGGAGAGTGCGTCCAGGTTCTGGAGTTTAGTGATCTTGTTTTTCCCCAGGAACAGACTCTCCAGACTGGTTAACGTGTCGATGTTCTCGATGGCCTGTGGGGAAGACAGAGCATCAGACGGCTCGGTGCGGCCACCCAGCTCACGCAGGGGAGGGGACAGCGCACTCTGGACTGGGCCTTGGGGTGTCAGGCAAGTCACCGCTGGTACACTCTGGAGACGGCCCGGGACTCGCGCTGGAAGGCACAGAACGGAAATAACGAGTCTCGGGCTCCCTCCCGCCCTCCGGGGCGCTGGGGACAGACAGGCAGGGGACCCTCGGACTGGGTCTGGCGGTCCTCCCAGGTCTGCCTCAGCGCCAGCGCCAGCCTCTGTGAGGTCTGCCGCAGTGCGTTCCCCAGAGCCTCCGTCTCCCCGGAAGCGCCGCCCACGCAGGGTGGTCCCGTACCCCTCCTTCCTTGTCGCCCCCCCCCCCGGGGTCCTGCGCCCCGCTGTGTGGGCACGGCAGGGGGTTTAACGACATGCACGAACTCGGTCTCTTTCCTGCCTCTGTGTCCGCTGCTCTCTCAGAAGGAGTTAGCCGTGACCTTCTCGACAGACACGACACAGCGCAAGCAGGCGCGTGCTGACTCGGCCGGGCCCCAGCAGACGCACGTGGTGCAGCCCGCCCACCCGGCACGGCGGGGCCGGGGTGGGCGGGGTCTAGGAGGATGGATGTTCGAGGGGGTGCCCGTAACCGCCCGCCTGCCGTGACCTGTGACGAGCCCTGCTTCTCTCGGTCACGTGCCCCAGAGACACCCCATCGAACACCGACGCCTGGCTGCCCTCTAGCTCTGGGTGTGCGGCTCTGCTGTCTGGCCACGCCACCACTGAAGGTGCCGGCAGGGGCCCCGGCCAGAACCGCCTCTGTGGTCTGTGTCCTGCCCAGCTCTCAGGGGCCCGAGAGTCCAGCTCCCAAGCCGGACTGACCGCCGTCCACTGAAAACTCCCAAAGCCACATGCAGGCCGGCCAAAGGGGACCAGGGGCTCTGGCTGGCCGTGGCCTCACCTCTGCCCTGCAGAGCCCCCCTCTTCTTTGCTGGCTACCCCCCCCCCAACTCCGGCCGACGTCTGTCTTTCCGGGGGCGTTCCCAGGGCTCCTCCCCGCGCCCAGGCCGCGCCCGCACCTACCCGGATGCGGTTGGACCCCAGCTCCAGCATCTGCAGCTGCTGCAAGCTGCTGAGGTTCTCGATCTTACTGATCTTGTTGTTGACCAGGAAGAGTTTCTTCAGTTGTGTCAGCTTGTCCACCCCCTCGATGTTTCTTAGGAGGTTAAAAGAGATATCTAGAATCCTGGAACAAGTAAAGCACACATTTTTTAACGAGCACAGGATGCACAGATCTCCACAGGGCCCCACCCAGCCCCCAGGACCACCCTGAGGGCAGGGACCAGCCAGCAGCCCCCGCCCACGGCCACCTCTCAGGTCGGGACTAGCTGGGCTGCTGCCACTTCTGGAGCCAGGGGCGGGCAGGACCCAGGGACGGGCAGGACCCAGGGACGGGCAGGACCCAGGGGCGGGCAGGACCCAGGTGGCCTCTCCAGGACTGCACAGGGCACAGGTTCTGGGGGCCCGGACAGCTCCCCGGCCGTCCCTGGGTCTCGGGACTCACTCCAGCTCTGTCAGCGTGTCCAGGTTCTCGATCTTCCTGATCTGGTTGTCATAGAGGTCCAGCTCTCGCAGGCTCTGCAGCTCCTCCAGGTTCTCAATGCACTTGATCAGGTTTTGACGGAGACAGAGCGTCTGGGGGCGGGAAAAGGACACTTGACGTGCGCAACGAGGGGGGTGGCCGTGGGAAGGGCCAGCTCTGTGTTACAGGGCGCGGGGAAGCCTCGGCGGGGGGATGTGGTTTCCACTGTCCTGATGTCTTCCAGAAAGGGGCCGACCCGGGGCGCTGGCAGACACCCACAGGGAGGCTGCAGGCCGGCTGGCACGGAGCAGGCCTGCTCGGGGAGGGAGACCTCGGTCAGGTGGGCCGCCGTGTGCTGTTTCCCGGCAGAGGGAAGCCTTGGGCTCCGTTTTGGAAACCAAGCAGAACTCGGGCGGGGCGGGGCGGGGCCTGCCCAGGTCGGTGTGTGCGCAGCGGCCGGCGGCCGGGAACGGAGGCTCCTCGCGCAGCAGCAGGGGTCTGAGCCGCCGCCTGCACCGCTCTGCACACCTGCCACATCCACGCCGCAGCCGCTCGACAGTGGCCGCCGACGGAGGCCAGCAGGGCTGCGACGGACTCGGGACCGAGGCTCCCCCGTGCCCACGGTCTGCGCCTGCCGCTGGCGGGGGTGGGGGCGGGGGCTCTGGACTGTCAGCCGCCTCTCACCTTCACCTTCTTCAGGACCTCGAAGCCTTCGATCTTCCCGATGCGGTAGTGATTCAGGTCGACGTCCTGAAACAGAGGGAGGTCGGGCCAGCTGCAGGGATGTGCCCGGGCCCTGCTTCCTTCCTAGAACAGGAGCTACGGGCGGGCGGGGTGGGGGGGCCTGCTGGGGGTGGAGGTGGGGGTGCGGGAGAACTAGCAAGCCAGCACCCCACGGGAGCCTGCAGGGACAGGTGACAGTGACGTGAGGTGACCTCCGAGATGCCGTGGGTCTGGCCATGACTCGCTGTCACTCTGTCTAGAACTAACCCTCTGAATGAGGGGCGGGCGGGCCCTTCCTCTCACCGCCGGCCCCCCCTGAGCACAAACACCCCACGAGGAGATGCACTGACCGCGGCCCTGTTGGCGCCCCCCAGGGGGTCATGCAGGGGTGCTCTGCCCTGCCCGGCGGTCGCCGCAAGCCCTGCGTCGTGACTGCCTTTTGGATGGGGTCGTGGGGGCCCCACACTCGCAGTGGGGTCACTGGACCCGTGCGGTTTATGACTCAAAGGTGCCTCACTTGCCACAACGGCTAAACAGATAGGGGATTTCGATCACCGTTACTAAAAACAGCAAGAACCCAAGGAACCTGACCCGGCCAAGGGAGGTTCAGACACCTCTTCTCAGGGATCGCTTACTCATCGGCGCCTTCCCCAAAGACACCCTATGGCAGCGTGGTCTGTCACCACGCCCCCTGGGGCGGGGCGGGGCAGGTGGCCTTACCTCGGCGTCTCTGTCCAGTTGGATGGTTTCCATGTCCACGGGCAGCTCTTGTCCTGGAAAAGTGAGAGGGGGACAGAGAGCCCTTTCCGAGCCCCCGCGTGCAGGAGGCGGCGGCCTGGCCCGGGGGCGGGGCGAGCTGGCACGCAGGCTGCCTGCCTCGGAGCCTGGGGCCCACTGACAGGCAGCGCCTGGAGGGTCCGGGTGCCACGGGGGGCCAACCAACACCCCGCGCCAACAGGGGTGGCCTTCCTGCCATTCTGAGCTCCCTGCGTTCAGCCACCAGCAAAGGTCTCCAAACTTCCACCTGCACTGCTGGGCGTCCCGAGAAAGGACATGACAGCAAAAAGAAGGGGGGAGGCCGCCGGCCAACCACTTCTGGTGACACCCAGAGCTGCGTAGTCGGCAGCAGCCGGCACCCCAGTTTGCGGCAATAAATCAGGCCGTTTGAGTGTGGACCTCGGTGGGCAAATCAGATGTTCGAGGATGTGTCTTTTGTTGCTCTGGAGAGAGGCCCTGCAAACAATGGTCTCTGCAAAGAGCAGAACAGGACGGAACATGGCTCGGCAGGCAGGCTCAGCCTGCTGAATAATTCAGCTGCACTTCTCGCCTGGGAGGCTGGGGGCTGGTTCCGGCAGAGCACCTCCGCCCAGCAGGCCTGGCCTCGGGCTCCTGGGGCACCCAGAGCCTGAGAAGGCTGCAGGCGCCACTCCCTTCCTCCCACCCGAGTCTGCTGAAGCATTTATGTCTAAGGGGGTTAAACTCTTAACACAAGCAACAGTAATTCCTTGGTGTCACCAACTGTCTTCAGATTTCTCCTCCCATGGAGTGAGTTCTGCTTGAATTAGGGTCCAAAGGTCATATATCGGGGCTGGATGGTCCCAGAAACTTTTTGGGTCTGCCTGGCTCACGGCACTTCTCTGGGCTGGAGCACGGCCCTGCCCTCGGCTCCACGTCCTGTGAGCTGGCCGTCACCTCCTTGCCTGGCTCCCACGGCCGCCCCTTCCCTACACAAGACTGCGTTTGCTTCTGCAGAGCAGTGGGCCAGCAGCCCGCATGCCGGTCAGCCCGGCCCCTGTACTGGAGGCCTTGGGGGCGCCCCTGACGTAGGCCCTGCTGAGTAAGGGGGTGCTGGCCCCGCTAGAGCTGCGTCCACTTCCCGGCCTTCTCATTGTGCCTTTTCCACAACCGTTGACAGCTGCTAGGTTTTTTAAAAATGGCATTTATGGTTTATCCCTAACTTTATGGGATATCACCAACCTAAGAATTAGATAAAAGAAGCTGGGCAAAGCCAAGAGACACACCCAAGCTACTTGCCCCTCCCCCAACAGCCTAAGTTCAACACCAGGACCCAGGAGGCTGCGGTGACACAGGCTTCGTGGTGAAGGCCGGGCGCCCGGCCATTCAGTGACCAAACCAAGACACTCTGGTGAGAGGGGCACCGCGGGCGATCACGCTGGGCCCTCAGGTGGAAACTGGGGCTGTCCCGGGCTCCCCGAGACGTGTGGTCACAGGGCTCAGAGGGGTTGTGTCTGTAACCTGTCCAGCACAGGACAGCCCCCAAAGGTCGGCTTAACCTTTGAAACAAAGTTACCAGCCTAGAACATCTTTCCGAATGAACTATGCAGCGATCATATTTTTTGATATCTCAGGGAAAATAAAAAGGAACAAGTGATACGCTTGAATGACTTTATTTGAACTTGAGACTTAAATACAGGCAGGTGCGGGTCCTGGCTCCTCTAAGTAAGGCCTTAAGTGTTCCCAGAGAACTTCGCCGTACCGAGCATCCTGGAGGGAGGGGTGCTGGTCCGGACAACGGGGTTCCGGCGCAGCCGTCCCACCTTGGAGCCGCGCGCCCTTGGGCGAGTCGGACCGAGCCCGCGCCCACAGCCAGGGGAGGAAGCCCACGACAGGGCTCTGCCCACCCTCCGGCCCCACACAAGCAGCAGGGACACCTGCTCGGGGACAGGCGGCACTCCCACCTGCTCGGTGTCCCGGGCCTATGTCAGGCAACCCTGGGAGCCCCACCCGTCACACCCGGCAGTCACCCCGCCCACGCCCCCTCAGAAGCACAACTCTGCAGTTCCGGAAGGTGCCTGCTGCTTTTGTGGTACTCTCCTTTGCCTTACAGTTAGGTTGCCATGGCTACCAGCCACCTTCATTGGAACAGAGAGCAGAGCGGTGGTTCGTAAATTTGTTATTTTTGGCCCTGGCTGGTGAGGCTCAGTAGGTTGAGCACTGGCCTGCGAACCAAAGGGTCACCAGTTCGATTCCCAGTCAGGGCACATGCCTGGGCTGCAGGCCAGGTCCCCAGTAGGGGGTGTGTGAGAGGCAAACACACCTTGATGTTTCTCTCCCTCTCTCCCTCCCTTCCCTTCCGTCTAAAAATGAATAAATAAGATCTTAAGAAAAATAAACTTGTCATGTTTATTATTAAAAGGGTAATAACGTATGATTGCTGCCTTACACATCCATACGCTATGTGTACATCTGGGAGTGCAGGAGGCACCGGACCCTCACCAGCGTGCTGTGCGGAGACGCCTCCCACAGCAGTGTGACGGGTCCCCTCCGAAGCAGTGAACCTGAATGTTACTCTCTAAGTAAGAACAGGATCTCAACAGGCACAGTCTGGAAATCTGCTTTTTCATTGAATAGTGTATCTGGGACAGCTTTCTCTTTGTTGACAGGTTTCTACTCTCGCTCCTTTCAAAGGAAATCAGCTTTCTGAGCAACAAACAAACGGGCTGAGGTCACGGGCAAAGGCCGCCCCCCCACGCTGGGGCTCATTTCCCTTCATCTCCAGTTCATTTTGCTGTCCTTGTCACCCACGGAAACAACAGGAGGCCACTGGGGCACTTTCCACGGGAAATGACTTTCCCGACACCTAGGCAATTAAGAGGGCCGTCCCAGGCCGTGACATCGGCAAAGAGGAACTCGGAAGTGACTGCTCCAGGGCGTGAAACGCGCAGCTCGGAAGGCAGCCGGCGCCCGTGTGGCGGGCAGCGGAGCACAGTGGGCGGCCGAGACGCTACCACGGCGGTGCCCGCTCCCTGAACACTCGGTTGGCGAGCGCGGTTCTGGTTCTGTCCCAGACGACACACTAGCCCCGGTGCCACGATCTGCGTTCGCCTCCGGTGCGGCACGGCACTGCACCCTGCCCGCAGGCGCCCTCAGAGGGGCGGCTGGCGAGGGGGCGCGGCAGCCTGGACCGGGCTCCCGGCCCACGGAGGGCCTCTGTGGCTGCGCCCCGCACGCGGTCCCCCCAGGACGACACACGCCACCACCTCGGGAAGGGGGCACAGATCACGGGCAGTGCTGACCGCCCCCACCCCTCCAGCGACCACGGGGTTAACAGGGCCTGGTACCTTCTGGGTCCGCTTCCCCCCGCTCCGGGCCGTCCTTCAGGCTGTGCTCGCTGAGGTCCGCCACCACGCCGCCGCTCGGCTTCTTCCCCTCCTCGTCGCCCGACTCCTCAGACTCGACCCGCCTGTCAACTGAACCGCACAGACCGGTGAGGGTTCCCACCCAGGACGCACGGCAGACTGCGCCCGGTTGTAAGTGGGCACGACTTCATGTAACACAGGAACCGGGTGCAGTTCAACGACCATCTGAGTGTCTTCCATGTCCCAGGCGCCATCTGTCCAGTGGCAGGAGCACTGGGCGAGGGGCGGGGCGGGGCAGGGAGGCCACACAGGCGTGAGGGTGAGGTCCCATGATTCCTGCCCTCGAGGCGCTCCTGAAGAGTCGCCAGGGGTCCTGCAGGCCCTGGATGCGGTGACTGCGTGCCCTGAGGCTGACGCGGAGTGTGAAGTCTGGAGAGCCGCGCGAGGGGACCACTGTGGCCCTTCCACCACATACTTTCTTCCATGCTCCACTGCCCACCTGGCCAGGAAAACCAGCCCAGTTCACAGGCCCACATCCTGAAAGAAATCAAGACTAACTCAAATCAGACTGGGCGGGAGCGCTAATGAAGACGGAGAAGACGGCCAGCAGTGCTCGCAGCCCCACGTGAGGGTCGTGGGCGCTGGCCCTCAGGACACAGTGATGCCAGCCAGCCCAGAGCTTTGAGGGGCTGGGAAACAGATCGTTTTTGAACTGATAAACACGGCAATGATTAAATGTGGCCGACTGGTGAAAGTTCAATGGCGAAACTGTCCAACAATGTTCCTTTCCCCTAACCCTTTTCTTGACCTCTTTCAGGAGTCTGCCTGGAAGCCCCGAAGCACCAACAACCGGCGTGCAGCCACCACCCCCACCGAAAGGTGCCTCGCTCCGGGCTCCAGCTTATCCGCCGAGGCGAGGAAGGGCCCTTGCCTCTTTGTGTCTCCCACCGGGCTGGCGGGGCGGATGGGGGGGCGGTGTCCGGGAAAGGCCTGCTGGATGAAGTGCGTCCTTATGAAGTCCACCTCCCACTCTCCAGCTGGCTCCTCCTCCCCGCCCCAGCGACCGCCCAGGGCTCTGGCCAGGCCTCCCGACCGGCCTCTCCGTGGCGTGTGCTGACCCTGTCTCTTCTCCACTGCCACAGAGTCCGATCTGATTCTAAAATCTAAATCTCGTCTTTGGTTCCAAAACCTTCTGGAATGCCAACGGCCCCTCCTGACTCTGCATCTTGCTCCCAGAGGCCCAGTTTGGCAGGTAACTTCCTTGTCCAAGCCTCAGCCTCCAAATCTGCAGAAGGGACCTGGCACAGTCACTGCGTCTTAAAGTTGCTCAGAATTACATTAGAAAAGGCACAAAAGCAGTTAGCTTTTAGTCAATAAAAGCAGTAGACACATAATAAGTTAATTACAAGTATCCCCTGCTTCCCGGAAGTTCACTTTATGCTGCGTTATTTTTAAGAGGGAACTACATTAGTACCCGTTTACACTAATGAAAAAGCTCCAAGAAGGATTTTCTGTTTCACAAAAAAAAATGTGAAGAGCAAGAACGGCGTCCCTGCTTTGCAGTGAGCCCCAGCAGGCCGTGCGCACCCCGGTCAGAGTGGCCGCACCAGGCGCCTCCCACAGGGACCACACCCAGCGTCTCGGCATCAAGCCACCAGGGCTCTGAGCTGGGAGCGTCATCCTGGTTGTGTGCATCCATTAGCGAGATGTGCCCCAAGCTAACCGCTTCTTCGCTTCACGCTAATTTGGCTCTGGAAGGTTTCTCAGGCTCGTTCCACTTTCCTAGAGCGAGGCAAACCTGCACTGTGAGGTCAAGGCTAAGGGAGAGCGAGTTCAGCTGGGCCGTGGTCTGGTTCAGCTCAGGCCCGGGCAGGAGGGGCTTAGTTAAGGAAGGGTGGCCCGAGGGACCCCTGGGGCTCCGTCCTGAGGACCGGAGAGTCTGGAGCACGGGTCGGAGGATCAGCACGTAAGGTGACTTAGGGGCACTGCAAACAATGGACTAGCTCAAGGTACTGGCAGTGGGAATGGAAGGGATTTGAAAATTTGGAGATCTTATGGAAGCAGAAGGGTCAGAGCTTGTGGATGAGCTGGAGAGGTAGGAGCAGGAGAGAAAAATGCCTGGGTCTCGTACTCGTCCTTTGCCCAGACATGGACCTGGGTGGGCGAGGGGTGGAGGAGGGAAAGGGGGATAAGAAGGGGCACTTCCTTGCTTAAAAAGATCCAAGGGTCCCCAAATCCAAGAGGTTCAAGAACGTCCCCGCCACAACCTTCTCTTGCCAGCTTCCCTGGTCCCTGCCACTCTCAACCAAAGTGACTGTCACCCTTGGTCAAACTCTCCTCCAGACAGGCCACGTTCACACCCTTTGCCTTTCACTAGGTGGATTCCTTCGCCAGAAGTGACCTTTGATCTTTCCCCGACTCTATCTCCGACCTAGCTGCACCTTTAAGTGTCAACCTGGAGCTGGCTCTGGTCAGGCAGCCATCACTCCCCCACCCCAGGGCTCTTCCTTCCCGCCCCCGCCCCTGCTCCCTTCTTCCCGAGCCGTGACACGCGAGCCCCGTGTTCTCCAGGAAACCAGCTCAGGCGCCCTCGGGAATGGCTGGCTCTCCAACTGGGGGCGAGCCTGTGTGCACGTGTGCACACAGCCTCACGCACAGATCTGCTCACCATCTTTCTCAACAAAGTGAAAGAGCCGAATCTGGTCTTTGCAGAACTGTGATAACTTTACAAACTGGCCCCGGTGGTCTCTACCAAGCCCTCGGCCGCTTGTCACCCTTCCCCACAGTCCGTCTGCTTTCGAGAGGATCCTTCTCTGCGGCGGCCACGCTCCCCTATGAGCCCCCCACTAGCCAAGTGCCCGGGGATCGACCCGCGGGTCAGGTCGGAGGGTCAGGGCGAGTCTCCAAGCAGCAGGTGGACGCCGGGGCGGCGCTACCACCGCGCCTTCAGCCCCCACCCCTGGGCGCCGCTCTCCGCGCGGCCAGCGCCCCCCGGGCTACCGCGCCCTCCGGGCAGCCCCCGCCCCTCCGAGCCGGCCGGCAGCTGTCAGGGGCCGCGCGCGGGGCCTGGGCCCCGACCAGAGGCGGAAGCCCCCGTTTCTCTCGGGCAAGGCCGCTGCGGACCGCCGCCCCCCGCCCGCCGGGGCCTCTGACCGCCGTCCCGCGGGGCTGCTCACCCTCCATCATCTCCTGCGACAGTTGCTGACCCGCGCCGCGCTCCGCCGCCATGTCCGCTGCTTTTTCCCCTTTCCGGAATCTGTCGCCTCAGGTCTCTCAGCCAATCAGGACTCCCAACCTAGACCGCGCCCAGCCAATGGAATCCCAGCGCAGGGGAGGCTGAACCTCAAGCGCTTGCACGGCCCCAGCGCCTCATGGGAGTTGTAGTTCATCCCTGAGGCTGTTCGCCTCACCTCCCCCGGGCAGGTAATTTAAGAACGTCTGGAGGCGTCAGGAGGCGAGGAACGGAGAAGGCAGGGAGTGGCAGGGTGGAAACACGCAGCCACGGAGAGAAAAAACTGGGAGATGCGCTGGCTCGTAGCGGGTCTCTGCGTGGGGCTGCAATATGCGGGCCTCCGGGCCTCACCGGCCGCTTCTGCAAAATGGGTCTACTTCGTCCGGCGTCGCCGCGCGGACTTAATCCGTGTGAAGGGGCCGCCTCCAGTTAACGCTCAGCGCAAGGCGGGTTCAGCTCGGGCGCCTGCGCTCGCGCCGGGGCTGGGGGCCGGCTTCCCCGCAGGTGCCGGGACAGCCGCTCTGGACCCCGGACGCCGATCAAGTCTACGGCGGGCGCAGTAACCTTCGTGGGTCCTCGGCCCCACGGGCGCTCTGGGTCCGTGAGGGAGCCGACGCGGTAGCCCTCACTTCCAGGCCGGGGCCGCTGAGGAAGAGCTCCGCAGTGCTCCCCTTCTCGATCCCGAGACCTGAGGAACCGGAGTCTGCGGGACCGGGCTGTCAGAGGCGCTATTTCTTTTGGCTCCTCGGAGGCGCCGTAGGAGTCTCATGCGTCCTTAGCAACCGTCAGCGCGGGTTTCTCCACTCAAACTGGCTGAGTCCCGCCCACAGGCGCCAGTGGTTGGTCCAGGGGGGCTGTCGATCACTATGAACTGCTCTGCGATTGGCCGGGAGAGTGGAGACCAGGATCGGTTTCCGCGCGGCAGGGTGAAGCCAGCTTGGCCGGGAATCGTCTTCAGCACCAGGTGAGATGCCTGCTCTCGGGGAAGTGGCTGGGCCTCCGCGGGGTCCGGTCTCCCGGCCCAGCGCGGCGTTTGGGCGAGCCAGCCGGAGCGCTGTGTCCTCGCCGCTGCCGGCTCCCTTCTGTGTGTCTCCGGCGCGGAGGAGGCCCGCCGCTCTGCAGCCGTTTACCCCGCGCCGCGCCGCGCCCCGGGGCCCAGCCGGAGCTCCCTGGTCCTCTTGTCTCCTTGGCTCGGCCCGCCCGGCGCCCGTGCTCCCCCGGAGCTCACTGGGTGCGCTTTATCCATTGTTATCGCCTGTCCTCCGAGGAGCTGAGCTCCGGAACGGTGACCGTGTCTTGATCAGCTGCGGACGGTGCCCGGCGCTAGGAGCTTTCGGTCCATGTTTGCGGATGAGTGCGTGAGCTCTGGGTGCAGCCCACAGCCTCCCGGCATCTTCACTCGGACGTCCCATGCACACCCTGCTTTCTCCTGCCTTTCGTCTCCGCCCGTTTTTCTTTCCCGGGGAACGGTTTTTCTTTCTCAGGCGGTGGCCTGAGCTGAGACTGCGGATGTGGTCCTGACGCCTTTCATTCTCTCACCTCCTCGCCCTGTGAACCGCCGGCGGTTCTGGCTCGTGTCTTCTCTGCGGGTTCCACGGCCGTCTTTCTGCCTTCGCTTTCATTTAGGACCTCGTGATTTCTTGCCTGCATTCCTGTAACCTTCCTCTCCGCGTATCCGTCCGCCCGTGCTTGCCCCCGGAGTGATCTTTATAAAATGTGCCTCTGGTCTTGCTGCTCCCCAGCGGGGAGCTCACTGCAGTCAGTCCGTAGGGACAGAACCCACACTGCTCTGGCAGGCCCTGGGAGATGGTGGGGCTGCTCCTCCCTCAGGGCAGTGGGTGTCTCTGCCTGGGGGCGGCGCTGCCTGGACGGCGTCTTCATCCGGCCTGTGCAGCCCTGGGTGGGCGGTGGGGGGCGCTTGAGGAAGCCTTCACCTTCACGCTCTGTGACAACAGCCATAATCCTGGGGTTGTTCAGGGTGGCTTGATGCAAGAAACAGAGACACAGTCTCAACAGGGCTCTGACGGCCCTGAAGTCCTTGGCTCCACACCTAAAGCCCCGAGGAAGGCAGGTTTTAGGGTGGGCTCACTGGTGGCTGCAAGCGACGTTCTTGCCATCTTGTCCTGTGCTGCCCACAGGTTGTTGGCTTCATCTGGAGGCTGGCCGTGCTCTTGGTCGCACGGCAGTGGTGGAGCGGCTGGAGCTGTTTGCTCTCCCGCTTGTGTTCTGGTGGCAGGAAGACGGTGGCTTCTGGGAGGTCACCATCAGAGAAGGAGTGCTGCCCCAGAAGCTCCCTGTAAACCTCTCCTGGCTTCCCTTGGGTCTGACTGAGCTGGGTCCCTCCTGCCTTCTGGAATCAAAAGTGGCGACAGGCGCAGGATTCCTCCAAGGCAGCATGAGGTCCTCTCTGGGTTCAGGTCCTGTGATAGTCCCCCTTCATTCAGCCCCCGCACAGCCCTCCCCAAATCCCAAACTGGCATGTTGTTGCTTTAAAACAGCAGCGACAGCAAAACACCTAGGCCTGGACTTGCACACACTTCTGGTTGCTGTTTGACTCAGAACTGAACCTGAGTAGTGGAGGTGCCGTGAGACCAGACTCCGCACTTGGAGACCAGAGGCCCTGGAGGCTCCTTCTGGTCCCTGGGGTTCCCAGGGAGGGACCTGCAGGGCCGAGCCGGCCCCCAGCTGACACAGGCAGCACACGGGGGAAAAGGGTGTGTCTTTCCTGCACCCCACCTTTTGGTTTGTCAATTTAGGACTATTTACCTCTTTTGGGGAAAGATGAAATTTCTTGCCCCTACCCTCCCTTCATGTTTCCTTCCCCACCTCCTTGTTCTTGTTACTTTTACAAAGCAAAGTTTTATAACAATTACAGTGTATTCTGGAGAGTTTTAGTGCTTTTTTTTATTACAAAGTAAGTTTTTTTAAGATTTACAGTGTACTCAAATTGTACTCAAGTCTTCTGTGGTTTTGTCTGTGGGCTGGTCGTGGGAGTAGGAATTGTAGACACCCAGAGAAATATAAACCTGTGACATGGAAATGTTGCCACTAGAAGAAAAGCAACGTATTCTGATGGTTTTACTATTATTTTTCTTTGTAGCCTCCTGTTCATTCAGCTGTTGCTTTTCAGGATCCCATGCTGGATATTTCGTGTGTGTATAAAACATCTGGGACTTTTCCGTATACACTAGTTGATGCATACAACAGGATAAACGGAGTGTTACTTGTGGATCGTAACAGTGATGTGAACCATTTAAACCCACCACTCCCCTTTGGAACCGAGGGACCCAGGGCCATCGTGTCCTCACCAGGCCGGCTTGCTGCTGGGCCCGCGGAGGAAGCCTCTGCCCAAGGTTTGGGTTTGTCACATACGTGTGTGTCCCTAAGTGACATACTTAGATTGGGGGGAGTCCTGCTGTTGATAGTCTTCTGTAACTTGATCCCCCCCCCCACACACTTATTATGTGGCTGAGATTTACCCTTGTTGTACATGTAACGTTTGTCTTCACTCCGTGATTTAGGACATGACGACACCAGAATTTTCCATCTGTTTTCTTGCTGGTGGATGTTTAGGGTGTGTGGTTTGTGTGTCGGTTTTGCGGTGTGACCCACGCTGCCCTGAGCATTCTGGTGTGACTTGCTGGCCACTGAAAGAGTCCCTGCGGGATGCAGATGCACGGGAGGGATATGCTGTCAGGGTGGGCGAACACCTGACTTACAGTGTCCCCATCGAGCCACCTCTTCATCAGCATTTGGTCTTACCAGGATTTTTAACTTTTGCTGACTCAGTAGGTGTGAGGTCCTCATGGTTCTGCCCACAGAGTTAAGCCTCTTGCTGTAGGGTCACTGCCCACCAGGGCTCCCTCTTCTGTGAGGTTCTTGTTATTTGAGGTTCTTCTTCTCCTGTTCATGTTTCTGTCGGGCTCTTCGTCTTTTAAATTTTAAATTATGGACCTTTTAAAGTGTCCTGGATATCAGTTTTCTGTTGGTAATATATGTCACAAATATCTTCCCCCAAGTTGTGGCTTAGTTCATTTTCTTTATGATATTTTTTGTGAATAGATATTCTCAACTTTAATGTTAGATTTATCAACCTTATCTTATAGCTAGAACTTTTCATGTCATGTTTAAGAAAACTCTTTCAACCCGAAGTCTTGTAGGAAGTCTGATTTTCTTCTAAAATTTTGTGTTTGGCTTTCACAAGCTAAGTCTGGCCCTGGGTGTTGGTTTTTTACGTGGTGTGGTGACAGCTGTTTCACTGCTGCCCTCCTGGGCGGGTCCCAGGGTCGGCTCCATGCTGTCCCTTTGATCCTCGTGGTCATTCCTGCAGTCACATCAGCACCGTGGCCCAGAGGCACAGTGCCTGGGCTTCATAGTGTGTGCTCACGCCTGGTGGGCTGAGCACCGGCTGGGGGCTCGGGCCTGCGGGCTTAGTCTCTGCTGTTGAGCATGCTCACTTTACCTCCCCAGATACCGCTTCCTCTCCCTTCTCTCTCCAGCAGGCGTCAGGTTAGCTCAGCCTGTGCCTCAGCTCCTCTCGTATTCTTATGTTCTTGCTTCTGGGCTGCATTCCAGGCCCTTGAATCACATGTATCTCCCAGTGCACGAGTTTTCTGTTCAGCTCTAACTGCGTGCCTGCTTTGCCCATCGCTGGCACTGAAAATGAACTCTGTTGAGATAAAATTTGCACACAATACAATGCCTCCAGCTGGTCCAGTGACCTTTGAGATGCGCGCCCTGTGCTGGCACGACCAGGGTCACGCCGGGGGGTGTTTTCCTGGCCTTACGAACTTCCTCTGCCCTTCGTCGGCGTCCCCCACTGGCCCCCCGCCGCTGCCCTGGAGGCGCCCTGCGGGGCTTCCCGTCCCCGTCCCCGGGAATGAGGGTCGTCCTCTCCGGCGTGTGGCGTCAGAGGGGCCTGGCTGCGCTGCGAGCTCGCCGTTCTCCACACGGCCGCCGTCGGTGGGTGTCACGGGCGCACTCGCCGTCACTGCCGGCACGACTCCGAGGGTGGACGGGCTCTGTTTGCTTGACGGCGGCCGCCGGGCTGCTCCCCGCTCCGGCCGTGCACGTTCGGGGGTGGGGGGGTGGGGGGGTCTGCGGACGGGTGCGCGCGAGCTCCGGGTCCCCGGGCGCCCCCCAGCGGCCGCCCGGCGCGGTGCCTGTGCGCGAACGCTCCCCCACGGTCAGTGGTCAGTGCAGCGGGCGTCCGGCGGCTCCGCACCCCGCCGACCCCGCCGACCCCGCCGGCGCTTCCTGTTTTCGTCCTTTCCTTCTCGGCGCCCCCGGTGGCTGCGCCGCGACAGCTCGTGGTGGGCTCGACGGGCGTTTCCCTGACGGCTCGGGGCTCGGACATTCCCTCATGGGCTTCTTGGCGGTGTCCGCGCCTTTCGTGGCCTGTCTGCGCGCCCCCTTTCCTCCCACCTCCTTTGAGGAGGGTGGGTGTACCAACCCCAGAGTCCCTCGGACTTCCCTGTGGACCACCGTGCCTTCCGTGACCTGAGACGGCTTCCCGCCCTCTTTCCCGCGTGTTCCCGTCATTTCTTTTTCTTGCCTTGGGCACCGGCTTGGACCCCCTCGAGGGCGTGGCTGGGAGAGGCTTGAGTGGCCCCGGGCCCCGCGCGGACCTCAGGCGGGAGGTGCTGCCTCTCCCAGCCCAGTGCTGCTGGCGCAGGCTTTTCGCCCCGGCCCCGGTCGCGGGGCTGCGGGCTTTCCCTGGGTTCCTGCTTGTGGGGTGTGTCTTGTCGGGAAGGGCTGCGGGGGTTCGTCCAGTGCTTGTTCTGCACCAGTCGGTGTGACAGTGAGTTTTCTTCTCTAGCCTCCTCGTGTGGTGGGTTGCCTGGGACTGGTTTTTGAGCATTGAACGGGCCTGTCATTCCTGTAGCGTGTTCCCCTTTCCACGTGTCGCTCGACGGGTTTGCCAGGATTTTGTGGAAGCCTTTTAAACCCGTGCCCGCGAGAGTCCCGGTCTGCAGTTTTCCTTCCGGCGACGCCCCCGTCCGGTTTCAGAGAGCGGGTTGGACGGTCTCCTCCTCCCTCGTTCCCGGAAGAGCCCGTGTGGTGTCGGTGCTGCTTCCTCCTTGAGCGTCCTCCTTGAGTGTCCTCCTTGAGCGTCCTCCTTGAGTGTCCTCCTTGAGCTTCCGCCAGCGAGGCCTGCGGGTCCCGGGTTTTCTCTGTGGGACAGGGTGAGTCTCAAACACTGTTTCTGACACTAAAGCTTACAGTCTCATTTCCGAAAAGCTTCTGTCTTCCGAAGTCTAGCCAGCTGCGTGGGAAGCCCTCTCCTGCCTCGCGACCCGGTGCTCCACACTTTTGAACGAGCGCAGGTGTTTCTGCCGCCGAAGCGTCGCGGACCCAAACACGTCGCTTGCCTCCTGCACGCGGTCGCCGCGGCGGCTTCCTTGCCCGCTGGTGGGGGGGAGAGCGCACCTGGCTGCTCGCGGTCCTTGGAAAACCGCGGGCCTGTGCATGGGGTGCGTTGCCTCGGACGGGGCGGCTTCCACCAGGGCCCGGGGTGCTGCCGCGTCAGGGCAGCCCTGGCCCTCGTTAAGGGTCGCTGGCTGCTTTGGGGGTCCCGGGGCTGCTCCCCAGGCCCTTTCGGACGACTCGCTCCCGCAGGCCTGGTGTCAGCGCTCGTGTGTGGCTCGTGCCTTTTGGAAGTGTCTCCTGCTGCCGGGTGGTGCAGAGATGCCACAGAGACGGTGCTCTCGATGAGCTCTGGTTCTGAGACAGCACGGCCGCTCATCCGGTCTGCTGGAATCTTCATCTTAATTTTTCTGAAACTTTTGTCTTTTGGTCCGAAATTCGTCCGGAATGAATTTGTATACGGTAAGTCACAGGGGTGTGACTTCACCCCGTGTTGTTGTTGCCGGATGCAAAGTCACAAATGGGGCTCACGGAGCCCACGGCCCCCTCCCGCCCTGGCCTGTTTCTCCCTCCTCCCTCCCGCCTCTTCCCCCGCAGGCCTCGGAAGGGCGCCTTCGAGCAGGACTTTGGTCTGCCCCCCGCAGCTCGCAGGTCCCGGCCCAAGGAGCAGGTGGGTGCGGGAGTCCCATGGGGCCGAGCGTCACGCTGCCTTGGGAGGAGTTCGCTGGCTAACCCACCTTCACACACTCGCAGTGCGGGCGCTGAGCGGGGGTCCCCTGTTTCGCAGTTGGCGGTCGCTCCCCGGCCCACCGGCCCCCGATGGAGGACGGAGGCCCGCCAGCCTCGGAAGAGGACCCGAGGAGCCAGTGCGGGGGCCCGGCCGCGCAGAGCCCCCCCCAGCCCAGCAAGTCTGTGTCCTCGGCCCACAGACACCCGAGCAGGAGGAATGGGCTCTCGAAGCTCTGCCAGAGCAGGATGGCGCTCTCCGGTGACGACCCCGTGTGGCCGCGTGGGCGTCCGGTCCCTGTCCTTGCAGAGAGAGGGCCCTGCAGGCCCTCCCTGCGGCGTGGGCTCTGTGAGGCTCCTGGGCAGGAAGCGCTCCTTTTCAGGCAGCAGTTGGGGTTCCCTCCGCATTTCAGGGCCAGGCCGGAGCCCGAGTCCTCTCCCGCCGCAGAGTGTGGGCAGTGCTGTCCCGGGGGTGGGGGGCCTCGGCCTCGCAGTCCCGCTGCGGGTTTGTGGGTCTAGTTGGGCTGGCGCCCACCGACTGCACAGAGACTCGGGCCCTTTGGGACCCGTGAGGGGACGGCAGGCAGGCAGGGGCAGACGCCGTCCCGACTGGGGCGGCCCCTCCCTTCGCTGGCTTCTCCCCGTCGGCCAGAGCCCAGACTCACGCGGCCCAGACCCAGCGCGGAAGACAGTGTCACTCTGCCTCTGAGGAGCTCGTCCCCTGGAGGGGGTGGGGTCACGAGGGGGCGCCCCCCAGCCTGTGCGCGGGCCCAGGGCCAGGCCGCTGGGCAGCCGAGGCAGGGCTGGCGCCGCAGGGACTGTCTGGAGGCCAGAGGCGGACCTGACCTCGGGACCGGCTGCCTCCAGAGGGGACCTGGGCAGCCAGGGGTGTCCGGTCCAGTGTGGCCGCCGACTGGGAAGGTGTGGGCTCCTCAGTGAGGACTCAGCGGGGACAGGGGGTGACTCTGGTGTGGCTCTTGAGCCCCTGCAGCGAGGGGCTGCCGTCACTGAGACCGGGGGGGGCGGGGGCGCGGTGCCGGAGCCGTGAGGAGAGCAGAGGCTCAGCGGCCGGTGGAGGCTGGGTGGGGTGCGGCGCCGAGGGTGGGCGTGGCAGGAGCCGGGGTGGCTGGGGCGCAGCCGGAGCGGACTCTCCGGAGGTGAGGACGTGAGGGGTGACGATGGTGCAGCAGAGCCGAGGGAGGAGGGTGGAGACGGCGGGCGGCACCTGAAGGGACGGGGCCGCAGCTGGGCGGTGAGTGCTGGAGCGGCAGCCGCGGGAGAGCGCCCCGTGGCTGGGCAGGTGGTGGGGACCTCAGCGTCCTCTGCACAGAAACGCTGGGTTCTGGGGACACGGCCCTGCTGACCGGGGAGCCCCTGGGGAGCTTAGCTGGACTCTGGGGCCCATTCCGACACACCCAGCACCGTGGGCCTGGGAGTCGACCTCGTCCTTCCTCAGGGTGCAGGGGGGCGCGGGGGGCCACGGGGGAGGGGGCTTTTTGCATCTCAGAAGTGAGCTCCTGGCAGCCCCAGGGTCTGAGGTTCCCTTCCCTTTTCTCTCAGGAGACAGATGGAGCTCCTACTGCCTCTCGTCACTGGCCGCCCAAAACATCTGCACGGGCAAAGGGCCGTGCCCAGCCCTGGCCGAGCAGGCCAGCCTGGCCGCGCCGCCGGGCAGCACGTCCTGCTGCTCGCTGCTGCGCGGCCTGTCCTCGGGGTGCTCCACGCCCCTGCTCCCGGCCCCCGCCGGCAACCCCAACAAGGCTGTCTTCACAGTGGACCCCAAGACCTCGGAGGTATTTGCTGCGCGTCGTGAGGAGGCCGTGGGTCTGGGGTCCGCACCTTGAACCCGTAACCTCATCCCGAGGTGCTCGTGCGTCTTAAGTGCAGTTAGAAAAACGTTTGGTTTTACCTGTGTGGTAGCGAAAGAGGTGAGTCTGGAGACGTGAGCATGGCTGTCGGACCCGCTGGGTCCCGGCGTCAGGACAGGCCCGGGGAGAGGAGGAGCCGGCTACTCACCTGAGCCAGCTCGCCGGGGCTGGCGGGACGGGACTGGGAGGGGTGCGTGTCAGTGTGGACGCACTCCTGTCCGGAGATCGGGCACTGCCTGCCCGGGGGGAGGGGTGGCGTGGGTCCATCGCTGCCTCACAGTCTTGACGGCGTGCCCGTCTTGGGGGGCGCAGGGCTCGTGACCTGGGCACTGATCGGGGGTGTTCTTGTTTCCATTCGGTGGAGACGCGGGGGTCCCAAGGGTGTCACCGTGTGAGCCCGTCCACGGCAGGTGGTTGGGAGAGATCGGGTCTCCCTCCCCATGGGGTGCCCGGCAGTCAGAGGTAGTACCGCTGATGCCGGGGTCCTCTCCCCGCCACACGCAGATCCTGGTCGCCAACGACAATGCTTGCCGGCTCCTGGGGCACAGCAGCCACGACCTGATTGGCCAGAAGCTCACGCAGTTCTTCCTGAAGCCGGACTGCGACGTGGTGGAGGCGCTCAGCGAGGAGCACGTGGAGGCCGACGGCCACGCCGCCGTGGTGTTCGGCACAGTGGTGAGCGTGGCCGTGGGGGCCGGCTGCCCAGCGGAGCGTGCCGCGGGGGCTCAGCTGGGGCGGCGGGGGACACAGCAGAACAGAGGCCGCTGCCGCTGGCCTGGCACCCGCGATCCTGTGGGCACCACACCTGCCTGGTTCCCCAGAGAGAAACGTGCTTCATTGTGTGGGGGCGCTGGGGGCGGCGCGGCTGGGAAGGCTTCCCGGAGCCCCGCTGCTCCGGCCGTGTGACGTGTCCAGCCCGGACTTGGGCAGGTCGAACTGCGTGTCCGACTCTGGGCCCCGAGCCCCAGGCCCTGGAAGGAGTGAGGCAGGACCCCCACCCCTGGAAGTCGCCCGTCTGGGCCCTGGGTGCTGAGAGGAGGGGGCGAAGACGCTCGCACGTCTGTGCCTGTGTGTTTGAGAAACCGCAGGCACTGGTGACAGTGACGCCCGCTCCCCCTCGGGGCCCAGGGCTAGACGCCCGGCCCGCACTCGGGTTCGTGTCTGAGTGTCGGGCCCGTGAGCTGAGCCTGAACGCGCCACACGCCTGGGGGGGAGGGGCGGGCCTGGTGCGGGGCAGCAGGTGCAGCGGCTGGTCCTCTCCCGCAGGTGGAGGTGGTGGGCCGCGGTGGGGAGCGCGTCCCGGTGTCCGTGTGGATGAGGAGGCTGAGGCAGGAGCCGCGGCCGTGCTGCGTGGTCGTGCTGGAGCCCGTGGAGCGGGTCTCGGCCTGGGTCTGCTTCCAGGGCGACGTGAGTTGGCTGCGTCCCTCAGGACCCACCCGTGCCTGTGGGTCCTGTGGGTGCCCCCCCCACCTGCTGAGCCCCCCCTGCCCTGGGGCGCGGAGCCCCAGCTCCTCGAGCTTTGGTTTCTGCCTGTGTGAGACCAGCACCCAGTCGCAGCCCCTCGCGGGGTGGCCGTCCCAGGGCCAGAGGACGACGTCCTTCCTGGGGAGACCAGCCCCCTCCTTCCCCCCCAGGGCACCGTCACCTCCTGCGACAGCGTCTTCGCCCGGCTGCACGGCTACGAGCGTGAGGACGCGGTGGCCGGGCAGCGCCTCACGGACCTGATCCCCTCCCTGCAGCTCCCCGTGCCGGGCCAGCGGCTCCCACCGGTAGGGCCCGGCTGCCGGCCCGCCCATCCCGGGGGCTGCGGGGAGGGGGTGGCCGCGTGGAGCTGGCTGGCCGGGCGCTCCCTCCTGCCCCCGGCAGGCCAGCGAGGGGTGGTCTCGGGCCGCAGAGCCCGGAGCTGGGTCTCACGAGGCGCCTTCCTTGCAGAGCCTTAAGATTCAGCGGTCTGTCGGCAGAGCCAAGGACGGCACCACCTTCCCCCTGAGCCTGAAGCTGAAACCCACCGGCCGGGCGGAGGAGGCGGGAGCTGGCCCGGCGGCCCCCGAGCCGGGCTACTCGGCGTCCGTCTGGGTGTTCTTCACCATCAGCGGCCTCATCACGCTCCTGCCAGACGGGACCATCTACGGCATCAACCACAGCTTCGCGCTGATGCTGTTCGGTTACGGGCGGGCCGAGCTGCTGGGCAAGGTGGGCCCCCCCCAAGTGCTGGCCGAGTCCCCGGGGTGGAGCTGGTCTGTGCCCGCCGGGGGGAGGGTGTGCGTGGGCCCCCGGTCTGTGCTTCCCACTTCACGGCGGTGGACATGCAGCCGGGACAGGTTCCCTGCCCCCTTTTCCGGACCCCACGCTGAGCAGACACCATGTTGTGACCCCCGGACCATCCCCAGGCCGCGCCAGGAGGGGGAGGGGCTCTGGCCTTGAAGCCCCGTCCTGAGCCCGTCTGGGCCCCGGCTGTGTGTCGAGGTCGTGGGCGTGGGCTGGTGCCCAGGTCCCCCGACTGGCCTGGGGACGACTGGGGGCGCCTGTCCTTCAGCCAGGCTCGGAGGAAGGTGTTTCTGTGGCCGTTCGGGGCCGAGGTCTCTCGGCTCCTTGAGCGTGGGAGGCGGGTGTCTCCACGCCCCAGGGCGGCGACCGCCCCTTTTTTCTGGCCCGAGGCTGCGGCGTGGCGCTGTGTCCGCCGCTGCAAACAGGCCGCCGCAGGGGGGTGGGCGGCAGGGACGCGTTTGGGTCCCACGTCGGCCCTCTGAGCGAGTTCCAGCTGGGACAGCCCCTTCCGTTCCCCGTGGTGTTGGCCCCCAGGCTCACAGTCCGGCTGAAGGTCACGGAGACTCGGCATGAGATTTGGACGAGGGATTCCAGCAGGAACAGGGAGGGCACAGGCCCCTTCAGGGTTAGCGCGTGTTAGCGCGTGTTAGCGCGTGTTAGTGCGTGTTCTGGATTCCCCCGGCCAGGGGCCACCTGGGGGTGGGGCCACATGCAGGTTCGGGGGGAGCGCCTGTCCTCGCACCCCTGGGCTCGGCCCACGGCGCTGAGGCCGCGCCGGTGTGGAGGCGCAGGCCCCGCCGTGCCCCGGGGGCCGGTTTGTGCTGCCCAGGCCCTCGTGTCCTCCCGGGGCAGGACGCGCGGAGTGGGGCGTGTGCCGGCCGGGGTGACGGCCACACGCCTGCTCGGAGGACGGGAGGACAGCGGGGTCGCTGGCTTCAGGGTGCGCTAGTTTTATCTTTAAAAAAAAAAGGAGAGAAGCCACAGATTCTGCGTGGAGGGTCGGGACCTGCGGGCTGTGCCCAGGAGTTGGACCCCGCCTCCCTCACGTGGAGGGGGCGGCACCCCAGAGACCCGGGCCCTGTGTTGGCTGCGCCCCAGAGGGAGGGCGGGCAGTTCACGGGCCAGGGCCCCGGCGGGTCTGAGCGCCGCTGTCTGTTTTCTAGAACATCACCTTCCTGATCCCAGGTTTCTACCACCACATGGGCCTCGCGTGTGCCGACACCTCGTCTCCCCTGCCGGACCCGGTCAGCCGCCTGGACGCGGGCAGCCTGCGTGGGCCTGGGGGGCTGCCCGGGGACGCCCTGCACAGCTGGACCACCGCTGAGGGTGAGGCCCGGCCTTCTGCTCCTTGGGGGCCTGCCTGCGCCTCCGTGGGGGTGTCGGCGGGACGGGGGGGAGGGCAGGGCTGAGCGTGAGCCGATGGCCTGCATCTCTGCTGGCCCTGCAGTGCTTCTGGGACACGGGGCGCGTCTGCGTCTCACTCATGTGTCATCGGGCCGAGGACCTGGGGCTTCTCCGTGCCCGGTGGGGGAGGGGTGCGCACGGCTCCTGCCCTGGAGGGACCCCTGCCCTGGAGCCTGGGGCTGGGGCCCCTGGGCTTGAAGGAGCGGGGGCAGGGGGGCAGGCCCCGCAGCCTCCCGGGGGCCCGCCTTCCCCGGTCAGGCGCCCGGAGCAGCTGCAGGGGGCTCCGCACCCCCCGCTGCTTGTCGCTGCTCTCAGCAGGCGGCGGGCCGGGTGTGGCTCTGGGAGGGCCATGGGGGTCCGGTCACAGGTCCGTGGGCGTCATCTCGGGGATGGCGGCTTTCACCCCGAGTCAGCGCACAGCCGCCGGAGGGATGGCGAGGGCCCTGCTCCGACTCTGGTGTCGGTGGGTCCGTGCCGGCCCAGTGCAGGGCCCAGGACAGTGCGGTGGAGTGGGCAGAGGGCGCCGGCCTGAGATGACCGGGGCCGGGACAGTCTTGAGCGTGAGGCAGAGGGAGTTTGCCCCCCGCCCTCCAGTGGAAAACACTCTTTTTTGCTGCTGTTGCTGCACCCAGGGGTTAACGCCCTGCTCGCTGGCGACCCCGTGCGGACGCCGGACAGCCCCACAGAGCCGGAGGAAGGCCAGGACGCCGGCTCGGTGGCCCAGGCCCGAGAGGACACCAGAGACCCGCCCCCTTCTGCACACACACCCCCGCCGAGTCTGGGGTAAGTGCTCGGGGCCTGCGGGTACCCGGCTCGGCCCCCATCTTACCCGGACAGAAGCATCTTGGCAGTTTCCAGGGAGCTGAGTGAAGCAGGGTCACCTTCAGATCATGGGGCTCTGGCCTCTGGGTGTGTCCGGGCTGCCTGGCTTCCCCTCCTTCGCCGTGGTGCCGGCCCCCTGCTGGTGCTGCCAGCTGCTGACCCCTCACTGCCCTGGCTCACCCACGGGTGGGGGGTGGCTCTGCCCCGGCAGGGGCATGCTGTGGGCGCCCACGCAGGGTCCCAGTGGGGGCGGGTTGCGCCGTGCCCTGAGCCGCTGAGCGCCTGGGGAGCTGCTGTGCAGCGAGGGTGCCGCATGGACGGGCCCGGCCCCCGTCTCGTTGGCTGGTGAGGAGCCCAGTGGCCCACAGACTCCAGGCCTGGGGCTGAGGCACGAGAAGCCGGGTGCCCGGGTCCCCATGCTCCCCACGGCTTGCTGACCTGCCAGTGGAGGAGGGGATGGAGGTGGGGAGGGTTGTCCCCACACTTCCTCCCTTCTCCTTGGCCAGAATTCGGTGACACAGTGGCACCGGCTGCTGGAGAGGGGCAGAGACTGAGGGGACCTGACCCCAGGCCCCCATCCGAGGGGCCGCCTGCCCTGCTCCTGGAGGGGAACTAGACCCTCCCGCCTCAGCTGCGTCCCGCGCAGGACCTGCAGCTCCGAGACCGGCACAGGGCCGGCGGCCCGGCAGGGCAGAAAACTCTCAGTGTCGCCCCCCCACCCCCTCCGCGGGGCCCTGGTCTCTGGCGGACATTGCCGTCGGCGCCCGGGCCTGGCGCCCGGCGTTCTCCGGCCGATCGCACCAAACGAGCCCTTGGCTAGGCAGCGGGCGAGTTGGTGCTTCGTTCACTGAGTCGGTCACAGAACCCTGTCTCTTCCCGTCGCCGTCCTTGTTGTTAAGTGCTTTGTGGGCGTTTGCCGCGGGAGGCAGTGCGCGTGGTCTGCGCTCTGCCTCCCGTGGTCCCCGAGCAGCTGTGTCGCCTGCTCTGCACCCCCAGGGCGGACGGCCCCGCGGAGGAAGGACACCCACCAGCCCGGCGACGGTCGCCGCCCGAGGGCCAGCGGGACAGGGTCCCGGAGGAGCGGGCGCCGGCAGCACCAGGAACACGCGGGCAGGAGCTTTCGGGGGAGTCAGGCAGGTCTGACTCAGCGGACGCGAGGCTGGTCGGTTCTCGTGACGGTCCCGGAGCCCTGGCCCCGGCCAAGGGCAGGAGCGGGGCCGAGGGGCGTGGCCTGTCCCAGGAAGCGCAGCTGCAGGGCAGGGGCGTGAGCGCGCCCAGCCACCCCGGCCATCGGGCGGACGCAGGGGGGCTGCCTGCGGGGGTGGGCCTCCCGCTGCTGCACCCTGGGCCCCAGCCTGGGCTCAGCACGCCCCAGGGGCGCCCAGACGCAGCGCCTCGCCCGCCGGAGACGGCCCGGCTCTCGCAGCCTGCCGCGGAGGAGCCGTGGCGGGGGACGCAGGAGGACAGGGAAGAGCTGCAGGCCTGCCTGCTGAAGGAGCAGCTGTCCCGGCTGAGCCTTGGGGGCCCTCAGGGTGTCCCCCCCGCCGAGCGGCTCCTGGCCGCCCCCGTGTTGCTGTGCGACCTGGGGGACGGGGACCTGCTGGGCAGCCGCTCCGGCAGCTCCTCGGCCTGCTACGCCCTCGCCACAGACCTCCCCGGCGCCCCGGACGCCGCGGAGGCCCCGGAGGCCGATGGGACCACGTTTTCCTGGGACCCCAAGGACCTGTTTTTCGGCAAATGGACAGACCGGACTTCCTCCGACTGCTCCTGCGCCTCGTCCGAGGGCGTGGGGACCGCCGCTGCTTCCCTGGCGGGCTCCGAGGGGGACCTGAGCGCCGGGCCCGGGCCCCGGGCCGAGGACCTGGACGACAGGGAGCTGTCGCTGCTGACTGGCACCTATTTCAACTTCGGCGAGGGCCGGCGGTTCCGGGAGACCCACCTGGACCTCGATCGGACAGAACCATCTGACACCTTGGAGCGAGACCATGAGAGCGGCAGGCAGAGTCCTGGCGGCGCCTGCTCCGGGCTGGGCGCCGTCCCTGCGGACACACGCCCGTCGGGGGAGCCCTGGCTGGGCATCCAGGTCACCTCCACGCCCGTGAGAGGGGACGGCTCGGGGACGCCCAAGGCCCCCAGCCCACAGCAGCGGGAGATCCTGGAGGGCACCTACGCCGGGAGCTGCTGCCACCGCGACGGCTCGCTGCTGAGTACGTGCTGGCCGGGGCGACCCGCTCCCGGGGCCCGAGGGCAGAAGGTTCGGCTGCGAGGGCCCGGGGTCCCCGTGCACCCACTGAGCGTCAGGACCACCGCACGTGCCCGGGGCTGGGGAGCCTTGGGTCCTCCTGGGGCTGGAGGGGCCGTGGGGAGACGCCCGTGCTGCCGGAGGGCACTGTGCTCACTCCTGCGCTGGCCCCTCGCCCCTCGGGGAGAGTTGTTTCACTCTCCTTTATTTTTTTTTTAAGATTTTATTTATTTATTTTTAGACCGATGGGGAGGGAGCGAAACATCAGTGTGGGGTTGCCTCTCCCATGCCCCTTACCGGGACCTGGAGTGTAACCCAGGCCTGTGCCCTGACCGGGAATGGAACCAGCGACCCTTTCAGTGTGCAGGCCGGCACTCAGTCCACTGAGCCACGCCAGCCAGGGCTGTTTTACTTCCCTTTTTAAAAACCTTTCCTAACTACTTAACAGGCTACATTGCTTGAGCCAGTCGTTTATCGCTGGTTTTGTATTGTTGTTCCTACACTTTAAAAACGTAGTTTCAGTAATGCACAAGTTACGCTTAAAAACACTTGACGATGTAAACAAGCAGGACGTGAAAGCACCTGTCAGCCCCCTCCCCGTGAAAGCCGCTGGTCGGGGTGCACGCCCAGGGGCCGGGGGAGAGCGAGTGTGGCCCCGGGTCGCGCGGGGCCCGCAGCCGGCGGTTCGTCCCGCTGGGTCGTCCACACTCCTCCCCCGAGCGAGGCCCAGCCCCAGGGTCGGGAGGGCGAGGCCCTGTTTCCCCCCGACCCCGTGCCCCCCGCGCCCCCCCCCAGGCCCCCCGTGTGGTTCCGTGCTGCCCGGGGTCGTGTGCTCGTTGGGTCACGACACCGTCGGGGTGCGGTCAGCGGTCAGCGGAGGGCCGTGTGCTCTCGCCCCGCAGGTGTGCAGTTCCAGGTGAAGCGGGTGGAGCTGCGAGGCCCCGCCCCCCTGTTCTGCTGCTGGCTGGTGAAGGACCTTCTGCACGGGCACCAGGCCTCGGCCACGTGGACCCACCTGCTGCTGGCCAGCCCGCCCGGCGCCGCGCGCTCCGTGTGCGAGCACCCGGGGCCCAGCCTGGGGGAGGTGCGTGTCTGCGGCCGCCCCCCCCCCGCGCCCCCCCCCCCCGTCTCCTCGGGGGCGGGAGGGGGGCCTGTTTCCGGCTCTTTAACGGTCTTCCAGTGCCCTGTGTGTCCGTGCACGTGCCGGGTTCCAAATCCGTGGGTGCCCGTGTGCAGGGCGGGGTGTGAGCACGCTGTCACGTGGGCGCCAGTCTGGCCCTCAGGCGGGGGCGTGGCCGCACGGGGCTCGGTGCTGCTGCCCACCGCCGCGGGGGCCGCTGGGGCGGCGCCCCTGTCTGCTGCCACCGCCTCCCCGCGGGGCGCGTGTGCTGCCCCCGACCTGCCGTCGCTCGCACAGGTGCTCCGCAGCCGGCCGTGGTTTGAGGAGCCCCCCAAGCCGGGCGAGCTGGAGGGGCTGGCGGCCTGCGAGGGCGCCTACTCCCAGAAGTACAGCACGCTGAGCCCGCTGGGCAGCGGGGCCTTCGGCTTCGTGTGGACCGCGCTGGACAGGGAGCAGAACAAGGAGGTAGGCGGGCCCCCGCCGCGGGGGGAGGGGGGGTGTGGGGTGGCCGCGGGAGGCCGGCCCGTGTGGGGTCTGGGTGCCAGGGGCAGCCTCTCCCCACCGCAGACGAGCCAGCCCTGGCCGGCCAGGCGCTGCCTCGGACGCACGGCGGACGGCGCCTGCACCCTTCACGCGCTGGGCTGCGCCCTGCGGGGTGTCTCCCGGCTGCGCCCTCGGCCACTTCCGTGTCCACCGCCGGGCGCACCTTTGACCCAGGCCTGTCGGGAGGCAACCGGTAGTTGCCTGGGCGTCTGTGACGTGGGGACGGACCTGGTGACAGGGCTGCTGGTCCCTGCGGACGCTGCCCGGGGTCCCGCACCCCAGTCCGCGGGTGTGAGCAGGGCCGCGCCTGCTGGCGCCGACCAGAGCCGTGAGCCCGGGCTGGTAGCTGCTCACACGTCTGCGCCCGTCTCCCCGCTCCCGGCCCCTCCAGAGCTCCCCGGGGCTTTCTGATGGACGGGCCCCTGCGGTCAGGCCGGCCGTCACTCCTCCCTGCGCGCGTCCCCTGACCTTCCTGGTCCTCCCCTCCCGTCGCTGGGGCAGGACCCGCGGAGCCGGGGCAGGCACGGGCCGCCCGCTGGTGCCCTGCCCGCCCCGGATGCCCCGCTTGTTCCTCGACGATGTGTTTTGTTTGCGGAGATTTTGTCTTGTTTGCAGCTCTCCGAGTTTCTCTTCCCTTTGAGAACAAGTGTTGAGTTCTCTGGAATGTCTGCGCAGCGTCTACCGGAGGGCCACCTGCCTGCTTCCTTCACCAACCCCACAAGGGACAGCACAGGGCCAGGCCTGGACTGTGCCGCCCGAGCCTTGTAACGCCTTGCTGAGTTTGGTGTGCTAGGTTTTCCAGAAAAAGATTGGTTGATTGATTGATTGATTGGTTTAGAGAGAGGGGAAGGGAGGGAGAGAAACATCAGTGTGTGGTTGCCTCTCGTGCGCCCCCTACTGGGGACCTGGCTCACAACCCAGCACGTGCCCTGAGTGGGGATCAAACCTGTGACCTTTCGGTTTGCAGGCTGGCACTCAGTCCACAGTGCCACTGGCCCGGGCCGGGCTGCTAAATAATTTTATTGGGGATTTCTGTCATTTACACTCGTACCGGAGTTTTTTCACCGTGTCAGGCACGGGAGCCTGCGGCGTCTGCGTTGCGTATCTGTGCGTGGGGGGCCCGCTGCGCCTTCTGTGGCTGGGGCGCCCCCGGCTGTGCCAGCCGCCCGCTGCCTGCCCCCCCCGCGCCGGCCCGAGAGTTGTCTGCGTTGCTTTCCCCTCCTCCCCCTCGTGCTTCCCCGGAGTGAGTGTCGCTCCCTCCTCAGCTTCTCGGGGCGGATGGACTCCAGGTTGTTCCTTGTGGTAAACGCACCTGCTGGCCGCGTGTCCCGAGGGCGGGCAGGGGCCATGCCCGCTGCTGGCTCCCTCTCCCCGGCTCCCTCTCCCCGGCCCCCAGTCCTGTCCTCGGGTCTCCGCTGCCATCTCCCGCCGCTCCCGGACTCGGGTCCTCCCGCTCTGGGCCTGGATCATCAGGAGCCCCGTGACAGGCCCCCCCGGGGTTCGTCAGACCTTCCTCCCTGAGAGCAGGGGGACAAAGAAGCCCCAACTGCGTCTGTTCGGTTAGAAAGAGGCACTCGAGCGTTTCTGCCGTTCGGAGTACAGTCGTCGGTTTACACGGCGTTCTGTTGGCAAACCGCTCGGCGAGGCACCCGTCGGAAGCAGAGGTGTGAGGGCGAGGCTCCAGCTCTCGGCAGAGAGGGCGGTTCCCGTGCCCGAAGGGGCGGGGCTCTGTCTGGGGAGTCTCTCGGCCTTTCCAGGACGGACTCCCGGCACCCCGAGACGGGCCGTCTCCCCAGTGCCGGGGCCTTCAGTCTCCTCCCACCAGGTTGTGTCGTTCTTGCCTCAGACTCGGTGAGACCCCCAGCTCTGGAAGCGTTCTTTGTCTCAGGGGAGTGCCGCTGCTCGGGGCGGTGAGCGCCCCCCCCCCCTCGCTCTGCCCCCCAGGATCGTCTCGGGCTGCAGCTCGCGGGGGCACCTGGGCCGGGCGGCAGGCACCTCTCCTCCCGACATCCGAACGTGCACACCCGCGGTTGGGGCCCCCCACCCACAGTCCCCTGTCCCCGACGGCGGCCACCTCACCTGCTTGCCTCCCGCGCTTCTCCGTGGGCCCTCGCGGGCTGCTGTGTCCACTGCCACCATGCACGCTGGCCCGCGGCCGTCAGCCCTTCCTCCTGATCGTGGTGACGGGCGACGGCACCTGCAGACGCTCCTCGTGGTCCCTCTGGCCCCCACCCTGGGCTCGTGCTGCCGCCACAGCCGCAGGTGTCGCTCGGACCGCGCGCCTGCCCTGCCGGGGGTGCGCCCCGGGGCCCGGGTCTGTCACCCCCGCCCCCACCAGCCTCCTGCTGCAGGTGGGTGGGCCTGGCCCGCGGTCACCGCTGGCCCCACAGCTCCCGCAGCCGCGTCCCGGGTGCTCACTGCCGCCGCCGCCGCCGCCCAGCGACGGGCAGGCCCGTCTCCTCTGCGAACAGGGTCTCTTCTGGCCCACCGCCGCCCCGCGTCCACCCCCCGTGTCCACCCTCCGCGTCCACCCCGTGCTCGTGCTCTGCGGCCTCGCTGAGCTCCGGCCCGTCCCAGGCCGTGTGGGTGACAGCTGCCGTTTCCCAGTTCTCGCCAGGACGCAGGGCCGTTGGCTGGGGACTCGGGGAGACGGGGGTTCTGGCGCCCCAGGCCCCGTGGGTGCCGGCGGGATGCCCGAGCGGCCTCTCCCCGCCCCTCCCCCGCAGGTGGTGGTGAAGTTCATCAAGAAGGAGAAGGTCCTGGAGGACTGCTGGGTCAGGGACGCCGAGCTGGGGAGAGTCACCTTGGAGATCGCCATCCTGTCCAGGGTGCGGCACCCCAACATCATCAAGGTGCGGCCCGGGCCCCGGGGGGGCACCCTGCGCGTGTGGTCGGAAGGCGCCTGGAAGGGCCGGACCCCCCCCCCTCTGTCTCCCCAGGTCCTGGACGTGTTCGAGAACCAGGGCTTCTTCCAGCTGGTGATGGAGAAGCATGGCTCCGGCCTGGACCTCTTCGCCTTCATCGACCGCCACCCCAGCCTGGACGAGCCTCTGGCCAGCTACATCTTCCGGCAGGTGACGTGGGGCCGGGCCGGGGGGGGCGGGGGTGCTCGGTCCTGGGGGCTTCAGAGGTCAGGGTTCACTCGCGGTTCTCTCTGGGCTGCATCTGGCCCCCGTTCCCGAGAAGAGACTTGCACGGCTGGAGTCGAGGGTGGGAGGGTGGGAAGGGGGGGCGAGGCCGCCACCCCGGGGCGACCGGGGAGGGAGGCTCGGGGTCCGGGTCTGCTGGCAGCTCTGGGACAGCCGCCCCGCCTCGAGGAGGGGCCGGTGGCGCCGGGAGACCGGGCCCTGCGGCCGGCACGGCTGGTCAGGGTCCTCGCCGGCCACCGGGCACCCGCCACCTGTCGGGCGGCAGGGACCTCTCTGGTGCCGACACTGCGAGGCCGATCGGGTCAGAGCCGGGCCGTCCCCCCGAGGCTGCGCGCGGCAGGAGGCGCCGGAAGCGGGGACGCGGGCAAGGCCCACGTTCGCCCCTCGGCTGTGTCCTGGAGCTGACTGCGCGGCAGCTGCGGCTCGGCGTCCCTGACTGGCGCTCCTCCCTCAGTGCTGTGAGCTCCCAGGCGTGTCCGGGTTCCTGAAACTCAGTGTCCGAGGTCCCTGCTCGCCAGCGCCAGGCATCGTGCTTCTGTGAAAAGGACGTCTCCCCGTCCTCCCCTGCGGGAAGGCCACGCACCCGGGCGGCGTCCTTCCAGCAGAGGCTTGTTTCTGGGCCCGTCGTGGCGGAAGCGGCGCCTGCCTGATGGGGCGGCAGGAGTCACTCGTCAGAAGTCAGTTCTGGGGCTGCCGACTCCGGTGACTGTCGGGTTCGACGCCCTGCAGCTTCCATGAGACGCACAGGACAGGGACCTGCAGCGTCACGGAGCTGAGTGACTGCACGTAACACGCACTCACACAGCCTGTCGTCAGCGTGCCGCCTGCTGGGCAGGGGTTGAGGGCGGGGTGGGGCTGGGTCTGTGACCAGCTCCCCGGCAGCTGGGGGCCCTGGGGCTGTGGCCAGCTGGTGCCCTGTCCAGCCGGTGCCCTTGGCCTTTGTTGCTGACAAACCTGACGGAACTCCCCGTGCTCTGCTGACATGTGGTCTGTTCCTCGACTGGGCCCTGCTCTGCGCGCGAGCGTGTGTCCATGTGTTTGTGCATGTGTGTGTGAACGTGTATGCGTGTGCAGGTGCGGATGCATGTGGTGTGCCAGCGTGTGCATGTAAACATGCCGGCGTGTGCGTGTGTTTGCGTGTGCAGGTGTGCACACCTCCTCAGTGTAAGCTGACTCGTCGGGCCCACTCGACCTGCTTCGAGCTGCTGCTCCTGGGTCAAAGGTGCTGGTTTGAGGCTTGTGCCTGGCAACCGCCGCGAGGCCCTGGGCCGGGGGCGCAGCCGGTGTCCGGCCCCCCGGTGCAGCCGGGACCCCGGTCTGCCTCAGCCCGCGGGCGGCCCTTGGGGGCCTCTGTGCCCAGGCGGGCCACGTGGGCCACTCCAGGTCCAGGCGCCGGGGGTGGGGGCGGGCATTGCTGCGGTGGCCTCGCCCTCGCGGAGCGCAGGCCGACGCCCTGGCCTCCGGGGATGGAGCCGCTTCTGGTGGAGTTGCTCCAAGCCTGCGTGGCCGGGAGTCCCGCACTCAGGGGGTGGTGGTGGGGGGCAGGCTAGCGGCTGCTCCGTGGGCAGCTGCGAGGGCCCTGGCAGAGGGGGCTGTGGACGGCGCTTCTGGGCCCCCCCTCTGCCCCCGAGCCGCGGCCGAGCTCCGCTGCCCCCACGGGCGGACTCGGGCTCTCTCTGCGGTCCTGCCCGTCAGCACCCGCCCCTCACTCACCGCAGTGCCACCGTGTGCACCTGTGGCTCCACCTGTGGTCTGCGTCCCAGCCCCACGATCGTTGGGCCTGGGGGGGGGTGCATGCTGCCCAAGAAGTTTCTGTGGGCGGCTCCGAGACAGAGGCCGCGGGGCCGTGCGCTGGCGGGAGGGGGAGTGGGGCGGCCCGGGGGCCGCGGCTTGGGGGCGGGCGGGGAGCCTGGGTCGGCTGTGTGGCCTGGGGCCGTGGCTGCGATGCCGTCTTGGCGCCTGGACACACGAAGGGGCGTGTCCGGTGCTGTGTCGTGACCACAAGCATTGGTGGTCTTGCCGTTTCTAGAGCCCCCCCCCTTCACACGGCCAGCTCCTCGGTGGGACGGGCCAGCTCGCCGCCTGGAAGCGCTCCCCCCCCACCCCCCGGGCCGGTCAGGTCATGTCCGTGGGGCCCAGCCGTCGTCCCCGTCGCCGTCTCAGGACACGCCAGAGCGCGGGTCCGTCCTTCGGCGCTGTCCGTCCTTCTGTGCTTTTCACTCTCGCTCGTGAATGCGTGCTTGGCCCGAACCGCTTCGTAAAAGCCCCGTGGCCTCCTGGTTGCAGCTGGTGTCGGCGGTGGGGTACCTGCGCTCCAGGGGCATCCTGCACCGGGACATCAAGGACGAGAACGTCGTCATCGCCGAGGACTTCACCGTCAAGCTCATCGACTTCGGCTCCGCCGCCTACCTGGAGCGGGGCAAGCTGTTCTACACCTTCTGCGGGACCATCGAGTACTGTGCGCCCGAGGTCCTCATGGGGAACCCGTACGTGTCTGCCGCGGGCGGGCGGGCGGGCGGGCGGGGAGGGGGCTCAGGCTGCGCGTCCCTGGGGCGCGGGTGCTGAGGGGCGCGGGGCGGCGTTTGGGGAGTGAGTGGGTGAAGGAAGTGGGCGGTGGGGTGGTAGGCCCTTCCCCGAGTTACTTTCTCGACTTGGGTTTACCTCTGCAGGTTCATGCAGTTGGAAGTTAAGGAAAAGACAGAGGAGCCCGAAGGGTGGGGCTCTCTAGATAAGCAAGCTCATTGGTCGCGCTCACTGTTACGGCGGGAGTAGTAACTGGTTGCCCTGAAACACAGGGCGTGGGGGGGCGGGGGGCCTCTCGGCTGACAGCGGGCCGAACCGCTCTGAGCTCGGGCTCCTGGCCCCTCCTCAGGGGCATTGCTCCCTCCCTCACGTTCACGTTCACGTCCGTCCACTCCGGGCTCGGCGGGCTGTGGCCCTGGGCCCCTCACCTGCCGCTCGTTTTTAGGAGTGAGCTTCACCGAGGAGGGGCCGCGGCAGAGGCCACACGGCCCGCACGCGGACTCTTGGGCCCCGCCAGGGTTTGCCGGGCCCTGTTCTACTACTCTGCTGAGTTTTTCTCTTTGGCCTTTGAAACTCTTGGAATCTGTTTCTGTGAAAGCAAACGACGCAAAAGCAGAAACAGTAGAACCTGACGTTCCCGTGGTAGCCCCCGCAGCCCTTAACCCCGAAGTTCCCTGAGGTCGGCCCCCACGACCCTCCCTGCTCGGCCACGGAGGCCCGGCTGCTGCTCTGTGGCCTGCACGCTCCGGGCCCCTCCTGTCACCCCGCCCCCCAGTTTCCTGCCCCCCCTGGACTCCCTGGACTCCCCGGGGTGCCCTCGATGGCAGACGGCTCTGTCCTGCGCCTGTTGCTCCCTCGCCAGCCTCTCAGCTGCCTCGTCTGAGCTTGCGGGCTGATGACATGCTCCCCACGCCCACGCTCTGGGCCAGATTACGCCCTGAGCCGCAGACCCGAGTGACCCACTGCCTCGGGCAGCACAGGGCCTGTGCGGGGCAGGCAGCCCGGCTCCAGGGCCCCCGTGGGCAGCGGCTCCAGCCTCCCCTCTTCTCCGTGAGACCCGTGGTGGTTATGTTGCTGTCGTGAGGATCGGGGCTGAACCAAACCGTGTGAGGGCCTGGTGGCCACGGCTCCTGGTGTCCGAGAGCCGGGTGGCTGGGTGGGGGGGTGTTTCTGACGGCCGGAGACCGGGCCGGCCGCAGTGTCCCCAGTGACTCCTCCCCAGAGCCGCTCCCCCGGGCTCCTCCTCTGCACCTTCTGGCTCACTCCTCTTCGGCCCCTGAAGAGGTCGTCTTACCTGCCCTGAAGGGCTCCCACCTGCACCGATCTCTCCCTGAGTGTTTCTGAGGGGCGCCCCGTGCTGGAGCCGCCTCCAGGAAGCCTTCACCTCGGGGGACGCTGTCCCCGCTCCCTCGTGTCCGGTCCTCGCGGTGGGTGTTCCCTTCCTGAGTCGGCCTCTTGGCTGACGGAGTGCGGAGGCTGTGTCCCTGCCTCCCCCGGCGTGCGATACTGGGCTGGGGCAGACCTGCGGGCGTGGGGCCCCGGGTGCTGCAAGCGTCACCGGGCACCACCTCGGGGGCCGGGACTCGGGCTCACTCGCATGCCTTGACTGAGCCCCTTCTGCCGCAGCTACGAGGGGCCGGAGCTGGAGATGTGGTCGCTGGGAGTCACGCTGTACACGCTCATCTTCGAGGAGAACCCCTTCTGTGAGGTGGAGGAGACCATGGAGGCCGCGCTCAGCCCCCCGTACCTGGTGTCAGAAGGTGAGAGGGCGCAGCCGGCCCCCCGCCCCGCCCCTGCCCCCCTCGGTCTCTGTGGGGGCGGGTGGCCGCGCCCTCTGCCGTCCCACCCCCTCGAGCTTTGGTTCTCGCAGCAGGACGAGCGGAATCGGACTTGAAGATGCGGAGACAGTTCTGCTGCTGCGAGCCCCCGCTCCAGGCCCTGGGGGGTGGGTGGGTGGCCTTCCAGGGGACCTTAGGCTCGTGGGCCTGGCCGCGACAGCGACCGTCAGTGGGGGGGGGGGGCATGGAGGGAGGGGCCGACCCTGTGGCAGGAGGCCTGGGTGTGTCCCGCGCGGGCTCCCCGTGGGCCGCCAGCGCGAGCTCAGCTTGCTGCTGCTGCTGCTGCTGCAGCGAGGGCCGGGGCCGGGCCAGGCCGGGGCGGGGAGGTGGACGTGGGCTCCCCGGCCGGGGAGGACTGCCCGGGCTACGGCCGCCCGCAGGGCCCCGGGGTCCCCTCCCCCTGATGCTCTGCGGCTCCCAAGCCGTCGCTCACTGGTGCGAGGGCCAGGAGGGTGAGCGTCCGTGCGTGAGGCCTGTGCCTCGGTGCCGTGTCTGGGTCGCAGGCGTGTGTCCCCCTCAGCTCAGGCGGCCGGACACGCACTGCAGACGAGGGGCTCAGGCCACAGCCATTTGCCTCCTGCCCTGGAGGCTGGGGGTTCGCGGTTCAGGCGCCTCGGGGTCAGCGCCCGGTCAGAGCCTCTTCCTGTCCACGGCCTGTGCGGCCTGTCCTGTGTGTCCTCACGTGGCGGACGGGCGGAGCAACCTTTCCGGCCTCCTTCTCCGGAGGGCCGAGTCCCATCCCGGGCGGCCCCTCCCCCTTGGGGCCTCATCTAAGCACCCTGTCACCTCCAGAGGCCCCGACCCTGACCCCACGGGGCCAGAGCTGCGCACCTGCGTCTGAGAGGCCGGGGGCGCCCCACGCTGCCCGGGAGGACTGTGAGGCTTCTGGGCTCTAGGACCTGCTGGCCGCCTCCCTCCCCTCTGCCACACGCACCCCGTCCCTCCTGGCTCCGCACAGCCGCAGCCCCCAGGCACGGGCCGTGGGCAGGGGCCTCCGCACACCACGTGACGGGGCAGGGTCTCGAACACCCCGCTCCTGTCTCAGGTGGGGACAGACAGCTCAGGTCGCCTTTCTCGAAGCACAGCGCGAGGCCCTGTGCCCCCAAAGCCCTGGCTGCTGGTTAAAGTGGGGGTTCCAGGTCCACCTGCTACCCAGTCAGAGCGGTCACGGGGGCAGACAGGACCCGGGGTTTTGAGGTGCCCTGTACTTGACCCCAGCCCCGACAGCAGATGGCCCCCTGACCCCATGCTTACGGCAAGATTTTATGTCCCCAGATCTCATGAAGCTCATTGCTGGGCTGCTGCAGCCTGTCCCTGAGCAGCGTGTCACCTTGGAGAAGCTGGTGACAGACCCCTGGGTGACACAGCCCGTGAACCTTGCTGACTATACCTGGGAGGAGGTGTGTGGGAGCCACCAGCCAGGTGAGAGGCGTGGCCTGTGAACCAGGATGGGGGGCCGGTTCCCCAGCCTGCCTTCCGGGCCAGGGAGGAGGGAGGTCCCCCCTGTACGCTGTCCTGGGTTTCCAGCTGTGAGACAGATGGGGCTGGATCCTGGTTCCGAGGCCCCTGAGCACACCGGGGCTCGGGGCTGGCTGTGGGCCTCGAGGTGGGCGAGGGCCCATGGGAGCCTCTCACGAGGTGGCACCTACAGTGGGGCCGGGGGCTGGAGCTCTGAGCAGTGCAGCTGGCGATGGTCCGAGCGGGCTGGAGGGGAAGCCGAGGCCCGACCGTAAGCCCAGTGCTCGGGTCCTCCGGCTCTGCAGTTGAGGCTGCTGGTCGCACAGCCAGGCGGCAGAGCTGTGTCAGGCACCACTGCTCAGGGCAGGCGGGGCCCACTGGTGTCGGTGGCTCTGGGCACGGCAGCCCTGCAGCACCTTGGCGCCTGGGAGCCCTAGGGCATGGACAGTTGGGTTCTGAAAGGTCCCTCTGGTGTCCTTTGCTCCTAGGAACTCTTTAGAGAGAACCCCAGTGTTGGAGAGTTGTGTGTTGTTAGCACGTGATACAGTGTCGTCTTCTTTCTCCAGAAAGCGGAGTTCTGTCCTTTGAGAGCCTGGAGGTGGAGAGCAGGAGCCCCAGCGAAGCTGCTCAGCATCCGGAGCGTGAGGCCTCGCGCCCCGGGGCACCCCCTAATGGGCCGTCCACTCAGGGAAAGTAGTTCTCAAGATTGGGCCCAATTCCCCTGAAAACTCGTGTGAGTTTGATAAAGGCCAGAACAAAAGCCAGTGATGCTGTGTCATTTTAGGGTTATAAAGCAGACGTGGAGTTCATGTTTTCATAACCCAGAAAAAAACATTGTGTTCAAAGGAATTTTGAGTCTGTGAACTTCTGAGAGGTTTAGAAGCATTTTTAAATCCTTTCCTTTGTATATATGCATGTGTTTTGTTTTCTCTGGCCCAGTGTATGTTTGCTCTGATAGGTAAAATTTGTAGAAGTAACGACCAGGGTATTTCGCTAATTTATTTCCTTGAACATTTTTCCAAATTAAAGCACTTTTGATAGCAATCAGTTACCCTGACTTTCGGACTGTGTGAACTCTTCCGCAGCGCCGGCGTGGGGAAGGCTGGAGAGAGACTCAGTCTCCGGCAGCTTGGGGGGCCCTCCCGGGTGGGGAGCGCCCCTGGCCGCTCAGGCCCAGGAGGCCGGAGTGTGTGTTCTCAGGCTCCTCCCTCCTGCCCACCCGCAGCCTCTTGGGGTCGACCAGAGTCTGTCCAGGCTCTGGTGATGGGCAGGGCCGTCCTCCCGCAGTGCCCCCGGCGGGTCTCCCCTCTTCGCCGACTTGGGGGCATCCGGCCCTGGGTGTCCCTGCCCCACCCCTGCCCAGGTCCCGGGGCCCCTCTCAGCCAATCAGCTAGCTCCAGCACGTGGAATTCAGCCTCCATTGTGTATCTGTTGGAGGGGAGGGTGCAGTTAGGGGTAAGAGGAAAAACTTTCATTCCCCCCACTGAAATAAAAGGAAAAAAACCCCAAAACTACGACCCCCCCACACCTTTTCCCCCACGTCATCATTCTCTGCAGGTTCCAAGGCTCCTCCTGCCCAGAGCCCCCCGGGGGGACGCCGGGGGCCAGGCTGCCTGCAGGAAGGGCCTGTGCTCAGCCTCCAGTGTTCACTTAGGAAGCGGTCAGCTGTGTTCGCAGAAAACAATTAGCTTGATTTTCAACTACTCCCTTTCAGAAAGTGCTGCTCAGCTTGCAGCCATCACGAGACACTGAGTGGGCCCCCTCCCCCAGCACGGGCCATAGAGGCCGTGTTTTTAGGGGGTGTTTTTTTTAATACAATTTTTTTTCAAGGATTTTATTTATTTATTTTCAGAGAGGGAAGGGAGGGAGAAAAAGAGAGCGAGAGAAACATCAATGTGCGGTTGCTGGGGGTCATGGCCTGCAACCCAGGCATGTGCCCTGACTGGGAATCGAACCTGCGACACTTGGGTTCGCAGCCCCAGCTCAATCCACTGAGCTACGCCAGCCAGGGCAGGAGGGTGTTTTTAAAGCCTGTAGAGAAAACCAAACAGTTCACCCTTGTCGTGTTTATGACGTTTCCAACACAAAGAAGTTAAAGAATGTTTTTTCCAGACAGGTGTGCAACGGGCTGATACTGCAAAGCCCTCTCTCCAGTAACTTCCTTCCTTAGAAGAAAGAATGATTAGAGCTGACCTGGCTCGGTGGCAGCAGGAGGTTTGCTGCTTTGAGAGTGTTGTTCGCAGAAAGAATCCTGGCAGGACAGCCCTGAGTCTGAGGCTGACACACTTCCCTGTCCGTGTTCCAGGGAGTCCAGAGCGAGGTTTCTGCAACAAACCGAGGCGCTGTCGACCTTCAGAGCAGTTGCTGCACCCCAGCCGCCCCTTTAGTTCAGCGGCTGGAGAACTGCTTAGGTTCCTTGGTTCTTTCCAGGGCGTGGGGGTGGCTCCTGGGTTTTCTCAGGCTTTGGGTGTAAAAGCATTAATTTATTTTGAGGTGCTGGCAGATGAGTGTTTTAAAAAGAAAGATGAACAACCAATTCTTCGGTTCCACACAGATTATAACCTTCCTTTGCTTTGGTAAAATCCTTGTCCAAAGGGATCTGTCTCGGCACCCAGCCCAGTGTCGGGCACAGAGCAGGAACTCGAAGTTGTATCCGTGAGAATCAGGTCCCTTTTCTCAGTTCAGAAACAAGCAGGTGAAACAAGAAACGCTTGTAAATTAAGGTTTGGGTCTCACGGGTGGTAGGATTTAGGCAGCCGAGAACTCACCATTTCATCCACTTCACAACCACCCGTTTTGGAAAGAGGTGTAGGCCCGACGCCTGAATGATCACAGGCCTAGAGATGAATCTGTTACGAATACACAACAAGAACATTCTGCGACGTCCTGAGTTGGTGACAGCGGCCCGGAGGTCGCAGGAAGAGACAAGCATAGGTTGTCAGCTAACAACAGGGTAAAACCAGCAGAGGCCGGAAGGCTGCTGAGTGTGCGCATTAACCTACACCCAGGGGCCTATTCTAGGATTATCCAAAGAGAACACCCCGGATGCACCAGCTGTCGCAGGGCAAACACTTCTCCTCCGACCCCGCCTGCCTCCTCCCGCCCCTTCATCTGTGGAGACGTCTGTCTTCCCCGACGTGGTGCGCAAAGGGCCGCGGGCTTCGCCGCCGGGCCACGGACCCGTCCTTCGCTGGCTCTCGGCCGTGCACGTGTTTTGTGTAATACCACAGTCGGCTGAAACGCCCCCCGAGAGGAAGTCAGACCCAGCGGCGAGGGCCGCGTTTCTGCAGGGAAATGGGACGCGGGAGCTCCCGAGCACGGTGACCCTCCGGAGCGCGCCGTCTGCAGCGCGCATGTCCTCGGCCTTCAGGCTGGGCGCAGGTTTTCGCGGAGGGGCAACCCCAAGCATCTTCACGCGGGATGCACGCTCGCGCGGGACGCCTGGTCCCCCAACGTACGACGCCCTCGGGAGGCTCTTCCCCGCAAGGCGCCTGCGCCGCAGCACGTGACCGGTCGGGACCCGCGGAGAGATCCCCGTGGTTTGGGAGGCAGAGTCTGCGGAGACAGCGGGAACCCAGCGAACGCCCGCGCCCCCGGGGGGACACGGCCTGACCAGCGCCGCGGCGGAACGCGCTTGCCGCGCGCTCGCCTGTGCACGGGGGAAGGCGGGGGCGGCGGACCCGGGAGGGCGGAAGTGAAGGAACGGAGGGGCTCTGCTTCCGGCGCCGGGGTCGCTACGCTGTCTTCGCGCTATGGCGGCGCTTGGCCGGCAGGTGAGGGCGAGGGGGGTCGCGGCAGTGGCGGGCGGCGGGCGCGGGGCCCCGGCGGCAAGGGCGGCGGCGGTGTGCTCCGCGCGGGAGCAGCCGCTGAGGCTTCTCGAAGCCGACGGGGAAGCTGCGTGCAGTTTCCCAGAGGCTCCTCGTACCCAGGAGGGTGCTTCGCGGGGTGGGTGTGGACGCGGGCCCCCGGGCCCCGGCGTGAGGAGCCGGTTGCACGGGTGGGGCCGAGCCGGCACCCACAGGGGGCGTGAAAGTCACTGCAGCCTGGAGACGTTTCTTCGTCGGAGTCTCTCTCACCACTAACAGCGGGAACCCTTGGGGGCGAGACGGCCGCGGGTCCTCCCTCCCGGGAGTCTGCGGCCGGGACGGCGAGGAAGACCCCTCGCGTCCGGGCGAGCTGAACCTCGTGACCGACGTCCTCACGCCCTTTGCCCCCGGGAAGCCCGGTGCCCCCTGCAGGAGCCCTTTCTCCTCCGCCCCTCTCCGCCCCCAAGTTTTCTTCGGGTTACTCTGTCTGCTGCGAGTTGCCCCCGGGCACCGAACCCCGGCGGGTAGAGGAACGGCCCCGCCGGCCCCGCCCCCCCGCCGGGCTCACGGAGCACTCGACCGGGTGGCCTTGAAATAGTTCTCCCCTGTCCCCTCGGCTGCCACCGGGAAAGCTAAAGGGCACTTGCAATGCTCTGTTCTCTGCGTGTTCAGATAGGATTTTGGAGATTTCTTTTTTTTAATTTATTTTTTAAGATTTTATTTTTAGACAGAGGGAAAGGGAGGGAGAAACAGGGAGACAGACATCAGTGTGTGGTGGCCTCGTGTGCGCCCCCTACTGGGGACCTGACCCACAACCCAGGCCTGTGCCCTGACCGGGAATTGAACCGGTGACCCTTTGGTTTGCAGGCCGGCACTCAGTCCACTGAGCCGATTTGGCAGATTTCTTATGAAGACTGTGTGTGTGTGACCCTGCTCACAAATCCTGTGGTGCCCGCCCAGCAGTGGGATGGGGAGGAAGTAACTGCCTTTTGTGCCGCTACCCACAGGTCCTGGAGTGGCACCGCCTGGTCCCCCTCACCTGGGCGTGCGTCGCTGCGCAGACTGCTCGTCTTGGGGAACGGAGAAGGGCACCGGCCCTCTTGTTGTGTAAACTGGCCACAGCCTCCAGTGGAGGGGGCCTTGGGGGGCTTCCCCGTGTGGAATCCGGAAAGCATGTGCAGGAACCGGAGTGCAAGACGCGCCTCACGTGGTGCCCCCCCGAGAAACAGAGGGCTCCTGTGGACGGGGCGTCCGTGGAGCAAGAGGAGGCCATCAGCTCCCTCCTGGACATGGGTTTCAGTGGCGTCCACGCTCACGAACTGCTCCGCATGCAGCCAGGGACCCACCCCCGACAGCTGCTGGACATCGCTTCAGAGTTAATACTCTTGGGTGTGAACCCAGAGCCTGCGTACGAGGCCTTGAAGAAGAGTCCTCAGTTACTGAGGCTGCCTGTGGTGCACGTGAAGAAGCGTGCCGCTTACCTGCGGAAGCTGGGGCTCGGAGAAGGTACACGCCGTGGCCTGTGTGGGGAGTGCCCGGCCTGAGCTTGGGGACAGAGGGCCTGGGGGAGGGCTGGTCTGTGAAGGGGGGGGTGTGTGTGCGCGTTGGGGCTGAGGCAGGGGAGTGAGCTGCACTGCCGGAGGGCGGGGGTGGGGCCGCAGACAGGGACTCCTGCCTGGGTTGTTCGCGGTGGGGACTCGGGCCACCGGGACTGGGGTGCGCACGTGGTGGGCGCTCAGCGGGTCGGTGTCCATCTGTGCTGTCGGTACACGCGTGTCTGTGTGACTTCTGGTGTTCAAATGACTTGACGTGTTCTCCGTGCTGTGTCTGTGTGATGTGAAGCCGGAGACTCACAGAGCCCCTTGTCAAGGCGATTCCACCCTGGGAAGCAGGTGGAGTGGCCCTGCGGTCCAGACACCACCCCCTCCCCCACCAGGACTCTCGCCTGCAAGGACCCTGGCAGTTCACTGGATTTGTTTACGGGCTCTGGGGGCCCACGAGGGTCTCCACTTTGCCCACAGGAGCTGCACTGTCCTGTTTTTTCGTTCTTGACTCGTCCTGGTGAGCTGTTGTTGGGGGGACGAGGTTTGTGGATCCGCTGTTTCAGGGGCGCTCGGCTGGCCGCCTCCAGGAGGGGAGAGAGAGGCAGGCCTGCGGGTTCCCCGAACAGACGCCCGTTGCAGCCCAGGCTGAGCTCTGCCCGGTGTGCTGTGGTTGTGGATCGGCAGGCTCCGCGTGGCCTTGAGCTGTGAAGGCTACACTCCTGAAGTTCACCGCTGACGCTGTTCAGCAAGGCGGAGACCAGCTCAGCTGTTAGGCCGACTGTAACTAGCTGTGTAAGGACGGGGGTTCAGGTTTCCAGGCACAACTCTCCTCCGCTGTCTGCGGGAGGCCTGCGTGCCCCCGTTCACCCAGGTCGTCTTGGCTCAGCCAGTTAATTCTAGCACAGACGGTAGGGCCCTTTTCACGCAGAGCGCCCCAGTGTGGGCAGAGCAGACGGTCTTCCCGCTAACCGGGATGTCGGTGTTTGTGGTCGCGCATTGTTGTTGTGACTCTGTGAGTTGTTGCCATGGAACCCTTCTCATGGGTTCAGGCACCTGTGACTTCTGTTACGGAAGGAAACCTCGGCCCGAAGCTCCAACATGGGGGACACTGTCTCTCATCTTACCGTCTGACTTTTCCAGTAAACCCCCGGGGGAGTTCTTTACTTGGTGAGACGGGCGGGAGGGGGAACCCTGGAACATAGGGTAGCTGCCTTTCAGCGGGGAGGACGGGGAAGGACGGAGGAGGCAGGGACACGGTGGAGGTGGCAGGGGTTGGTGAGTCCGAGGAGTGAGGGTGTAGTGGGGCGATGGGCCATTCTGGTCCCCCACTTCCATGGCAGCAGCTCACAGAGTAACAACAACTCTGTGAATTGGGGAGACACTGGGGGCTGGCACCCACAGGGGGCGGGGCATCCTCCTTGGATTTGAAAGTGCTGGGTGTGGCTAGCTCCCCGGGTTTGGGAACGCCCTTCGGTGACGAGCTTGCCCTCTCCGTGTGCCGCAGGGAAGCTGAAGAAGGTGCTTCACTGCTGCCCCGAGGTTCTCACCATGCGCCACCGGGACCTCGACGGTGTCGTCCGGGTTCTCAGGGAGAAGTGCCTGTTCACAGCACAGCAAGTGACCGAGATTTTGCACAGGTGTCCCCACGTTCTTCGGGCGGACCCCGGTGAGCTGGAGTACAAGTTCCAGGTGAGATGGGCAGGCAGTGACTGGGGGGCTCTGGGGGGCTCAGGGTCAGCTCTGTGGGTAAGGATCTGGTGACACCGATTCTGTGGCTTTCCTGTCGTTAATGGTGAATGGCCCTGCCGAGGTCTCAGAGTCCCGGTGCCTCTGTTCGAAGGAGATAATGTAAAAATAGCTAAAGCCTTCCTAGTGTTGGAGGCTCTGCTGCATGTTGATTTCAGAAACGTGGTTGTGACAGCTGTCCTAAGTTTCTGGTAACAATGACGATGACTCGGGTCAGATCCCTAGATGTTTTCTGACTTTTTGGCCTGGGCTTTTCTTAAGTGTCATTTTCCTCCCCTGTCTGAAGGAAAATAGAACTCAATCTCTCCCTCCTGCTCTTTATTTCCTGTTGCATGTTTCTCAATATGAACTTAAAAATGCTTTGAAAATTGTCGGCTGTCATGTAGACGGGTCCGAGGGTGCCCTGCGCTGCCATTTAGGCCGTCCGCCTGAATGCAGTGCACGGGTGAGTTGGCCGTGGCCGTGGAGGGCCAGGCCTGAGGACCTGCCCCAGACCCTGACCTGCCTGTGTCTGCAGTATGCCTACTTCAGGATGGGGGTGAAGCACGCGGACGTGGTGAGGACCGACTTCCTGCAGTACCCCATCACCAAGACCAGGCAGAGGCACGCCTTCCTGGAGCGCCTGGGACGGTACCAGACCCCGGACAAGAAGGGGCAGACGCAGGTCCCTAACCCTCTGCTCAAGGACATTCTCAGAGTTTCGGAAGCTGAGTTTCTGGCCAGGACGGCCTGTTCCTCTGCCGAGGAGTTTGAAGTTTTTAAGAAGCTCTTGGCTCGGGAGGAGGAGGCGGAGGCGGAGAGCCCCGTGCCTGGTGACGAGAGCCCCAGTGACGAGGACGAGGACTGGGAGGAGGAGGAGGAGGAGGAGCTGTGACAGGGCCCGGGGACACCTGAGGACGTTCTACTTCTCCCAGAGCCCTTGGGACCTCCCCTGGGATCTTCTCAGGCCATTGTTCATCCCAGAACTGGTCTTTTGATGAAAAACTACTGTAGATCACTGAAAAGGAGGTCGGAGGGCCCTGCTGCATTGTGAATAAAAGACTGGCTCCCAGCTGTTAAAATCAGGAACTCGGTGCACCAAAATTGGGTTTTATTTTCTCGGCGGTAGCTGTCGGGAGTCACCCCCTGACAGGGTGTGCTTCCGGAGTCCTTGTCTGTGTCCTTCTAGTGCTAAAGGCACAATTAAGAGAAGACTGAGGTTTTAGCACATCACAGCACTTTATTTTATGAAAACAAGTAGCAAGCTTTCCACAAAGAGACTCGTGTATTGAATCCGGAAGTGCTGCTTCCTAATGGCATTCAGTGTACAGCGGAGCAGGGGTGTGGGTCCGTGATCGTCGGCCTCTGTGGCACAGCTGCTGCTGCCAGCGCGGCACTGGGCGCCCCTCTCGGAGGGGCGGGCCTGCCTCTGGCCTCAGGAGCCTGGCGTTCGTGCCCACTCAGCCAGTGGGCCACACCGGGGCCTGGTGTCACTGGCGGCCAGGAGTGCTGGCTCGGGGCTCACCAGAACCGAAGGGGCCGTGGAGCCGACCCAGCCAGGCAGCCCCATCCTTTTGTGGGGGCTTCTGATGCCAGAGGAGAAGAGCATCTGAACATGGCTGGGCCGGGGTCTGGTCAGGGTGGCAGTCTGGGAGCTCTCCGTGACACCGGAGAGGGAGAAGTCCCCTCAGGAGCCCTGTGAGTCTGAGCAGCGACTTGAGGCCTTGAGGTCAGAGGCCCGGCCCTGATGGCAGGAGCTCCGTGACGGGGGAGGGTTGGTGGGGACCAGGCTGGTCGGCGTTCTGGGCACCCCTCCTTGGGCTGACGCTGCCCAGCATTCCTTTCCCCGTGCACTGGGACACAGCAGGTCTGAGCCCTGTTTTCCGGGGGGTTCAGCGCTGAACTGAGGCATGCGCTTGTGCGTTCCCGGGCTCCTGTTCCCCATTCAACTGCAAAAGGAAGGTATTGTTTGCAAAACACAAATAGCTCAGGGGACCTCTGCCCCTGTGAGCTAGACATCGTGGCCCCCGTCGGCCGGTGGGAGGCGGTCCAGCCAAGGAAAGGTGCTGGAGGTCGGTGACACACGGTGGCCCTTGCCCACTGGGCTCCTGATGGCAGAGTGGCTCCATTTCCTCTGTGACAGCCATGCCCCGTGGGGAAAGGAGACACTTTGTCTTTCTCTTTCTTGGCCATGGCCAAAAACTACGGAAAAGGAAGACGTCTCTCCGTGTGCCAGTGCTCTCACCATCCGTTCTGTGGCACCCGTGTGACCAGCACAGGACTGAGCAGGACCCTGAACCGATGCCTGACTGGATGGTCCGGTCACCAGCCTGGTCCGCAGGTGGCTAACTCGGAAGCTCCCAGCCACTCCCTGTCGTTTTGGCAGAAATAAACATGTATGCCCGATAGTTTTCTGCTCCACGGTTGCTGGTTTCCTTGGGTGGACGGAGAGTATTTTCGAGGAAGGCGTTTTACGAAGGAGACTTGTGAAAGCTCCGCTGGAGTGTTTCCAGGGTGATCTGGGATTTCCCGTAATGTCAGGAAGTCTTCTCACGAGATAATTCGCACAACGTCGAAGCGGGTGAACCGTACGACCACGCGGCACCACGCCCAGGATCCGGTAGCCCAGGTGCCTCGTGGCTGAGGGGCTTGGGTCCGTGTGGTCGCAGAGAGTTTCACCCACTTTTCCAGTGATGTCACTCGGTCTTGTCCTTTGCTGGTGACGCTGTGGCTTACACGGGCGCACAGTGAGAGGTTCCAGCGCCACAGCAGGAGCCAGCAGCCCGTGTTCATGGTCGTGGGCTGGAGCCCCTGGACGGAGCTCAGCCATCCCCTTCAGGTGGCCCTGAGGTTAGGGACATGCTGGAGCACAGTAGAAGGCTTCTTGAAGTCACTGGTCCTCCTTTCTGAAAAGGACAAATTGTGTAATACACAGATATATGCACACGCAATTCTAGTAAAAACAGGAAGTCTAAAATATACTCTAATTCCTTAAAAAATGTCTTTACAAAGAGGAGAGGAAAGCCCTTCCGGTGGCCGTAAGGCTGCCTCGGGCGGCATCGGTGAGGACGCGCAGGGGCTCCGGTTCCAGTGGGGTCATCTGTCACAGTGCCTAGGAGGTGGAGGTTGGGCTGACCTTGGCCGTGACCTCACGTGCCAAAGGGAAGGGAGAGCTGCTCAGAAGGTGCTGGACCGCGGGTGTGGCGATGGCGTGCGTCTGCTCTCCAGAGAGCCGCTGGGTGAGGGAGGGTGCTGGCTGCCGGGCAGCCTGAGTCGTGGTTTGAGAGGGTCCCAAGCCTCGGGCCCCGCCCACCCAAGGTGTCTGTCTTCGTCTTTCAGGCCTGGGCGGCCAGGCGCCTGTGAGCGCGGTTTGTGAAGCGCTCCCAGGACACTCCGGGCAGGGTCCTGGGTGCCACGGTGTGACTCGTCATCCAGACGGCTTTCTCTGCAGAAGGCGGCAGCCGGGGCGGCGTTAGCCGAGCACGGCCCGGGGGATGTGGCCTTGTTTTTGTGAATCAGGTTCCACTGAGGCGTGGCCTTAGCAGTCCAGGCACACGCGTGCAGCTGTGTTTGCGCTCGAGGGGGGCGCCGAGTGGGCACAGAGGCCGCCTGGTCCACAAAGCCAGCAGTCCCCACCGCCCGGCCCGGCCAGAACACGTGGTGGGCTGGGTGTCTGGCTCCGTCTGAGCACCAGCACTTCCTCCGTCACAGTCAGCTGGTCGGTGGGGGCACGAGCCCTCGCCTCCCCCAGCGAGGGGCCCCAGGGGCGGTGGCCTGCTCCCCGCGCCACCCTCTGCTGTGCAGATGGTCAGTGGGTCAGCGACAGCTGGCTGTCGGGTCTCGGGGAGAATCCTGCCTCTGGTTTGGAACTGGGAACCTGGAACTGGGTGCTGGGTGTTGAGGCTTCTGCTGACGGCCTCGCTCACCCAGGGCTCCTGCCGTGGCGGCTGCTGGTTCGCAGCACAGGCGTTCCCTGGGGAGATGTGGCCTGGGCTCCAGCTCAGCTGCCGAGGGCAGTGTGGGGCTTGGAGGTCTCCGTCCCAGAGGACCGGCCCAGCCGTCTGTCTTATGGAGGCCGGAGGAGAGAAGCCGCAGAGGGGACAGACTCCACCCGGGACCCTGCCGCTCAGGGTTTCCTTGTCAGTCTGGTTCCAGACCTCGTCTCCCTGGGCCTCGGAGACCCGTGAGGGGACGGCGTGCAGCGAGAGCACCTGGAACCCTTGAGCTCTCGCGCAGGAGGAGGGCGGTGTCCTTCCCTTGGGAAAGGGTGGCTGCTGGTTTCTCAGGCCAAGGCAGAACGCAGGGGGGGCTGGGGTGTCGAGGACAGGCTGGGTCTCCAATGGGAGGGGCCTTTGAGCAGCATCACAGGCTGCTCCTCCACTCGGCGACGCCCTTGACCTTTCCCGCGCTGGCTGCCCAGTCACTCTGCGAGGCGGCGAGTTCTTACGTGGGGGCCTCGGGCGTGTGTCTGTGTGTCCTGTGTCCTGCCTGTTGGTGTTCCCTCCGCCGTGTCAGGCGTTAGTATTCCGAAGGCCAGTGTTTCATAACTGGTGGAGGGTTTTTGGGTTGTCTTCATAGAAGTGGGTTTGTTGAGCAGCTTTTTAAAGACGATACTCTTTCAGGTGACATTGCAATATCAGTATTTTAAACTAGACCGTGTCATGGGTTCCCAACCCCAGTGCTGACTGCTTGCAGGCCTCAGAGTGCGTGCTCGGGGGGCAGGAGTCCTTGGAGTGGGGGGGGGGGCGATGCCTCTGGGTGGCTTCATGGGTGGCAGATGGCTGTCCGCGGCCACGGCTCTCTGGGGCCTCCCACCCTAGGTCCCGCCTGGGTGGGGGGAGCCCGCAGCTGCAGGAAGGCTCCTCAGCCACACCGTGACCACGGCCATCGTGTGAAGCTGCGCGTGGCCCGGCCCCTCCCTCTCCTGCCGCGCAGCACGGGCGGTGGGGAGTGCGAGCAGCGAGCCGTCGGCCGCCCGGGGACGTCGTGTTGGCAGGCACGCTCGGTCCGCGGGAAGCCGGGCGCAGGCTGTGGAGGGGCCTCGAGGTGTCTGTCTCACAGGCGACTGGAGACTCGGCCGATTGTGCACAGGGAGATGGGGTCAGAGAGGGTCCAGTTTCCAGAAGGGTCTGGGAGCTGCTGGGTGAGACAGTCAGGGGTTTCCTTCCTCCCAGGGTTCCCGAGTGCCCAGGGGCCTCCCAGGGACAGCCTGTGGGACCTCCCCGAGGCCAGGTGGCCCAGGCCCCGCCCCACACGCCCCACTTTTTCTGTTAGCAGGTGGCCGTTCACAGGGCCGGGATGCACTCCTGGAACTCCCAGCCCCTAGCGTTCCTGTGCCCCCACCTGTCAGTCCTGCCGCCCACCAGGTGTCAGGTGGGCTCCGCCTCTAAGTGCTGCCGCCGGAAGGGGTTTCTGGGGGCCCCAGCGACAGAGCCTTCTTTCCACATGGAGATGCACCTGCTGCAGGTGGTCTGCGGGGGGCCCTGGGGAACCTTTCTTCACGCAGCCCCTCGGCATTCTGAAACTGGCCTGGGGTTCCTCGCAAAGGGACCCGTGAGCTTTCTTGAAGGGACGCCCCACCTCCCTGCAGCTCTGCTGGCTGCCAGGAACGTACCTTAGGCTGTCTTCAGTGTTGGGCTATTGCTTTGTTTCCTGAAAGAAGCAGAGAAGGTGGTTTATGAACGGAAACTGTGGGCCCGTGGCCCTGGGGCTCCCTCTGCCCAGCTGCCTGCTCACACGTCCCAGGGTGGGGGAGGGCATCCCTTCGGTCTGTGGGGTCCCTCGCCGGGTGGGGAAACGTGGGCTGGGGGAGTCGTGCAGCGTGATGGGGCCAGAGCTGCCGACAGGGAGATAGGGACGTGCCCTGTGGCCTCGGCTTTCCCTGGACACCGAGTGACAGACGCAGACCCTGTGTGGGGCCACTGGGTGGCCTACGAGGACGGGGCCTGGGGGCCAGCCTCGGCTCTCCGGAAGGCATGCGGCGCACCCGGCACTTTAGTAGGAATCCTGGTGGCTGCCTTGAGCCCGCAGGGGAAGACCCTGGGGCAGGGGAAGACCCTGGGGCAGGTGGGCCCGACGCAGACAGACGCGCTGCACTCGCAGTCATGTGCCGGGGCCCGCCTGCCCCGCTCGTGCTTCCCGGTGCGGGCACCGGGTGCTGAGTGCGCGTGTGACCAGGGCCACCCTCAGCGCCCACCGTGCCCAGCTCCTCCCGCCCGCGCGTGCTCACGCGCACGTGCACGCAGTTTCTCAGTGGGACGGGCTGTGCAGGGGGCGCCTTTGGGCAGGCAGCCTGGCTCAGCGCCAGGCCTGTGGCCTCCCCCAGCGCTCCGTCCCCAGGGCCACTCTCGCCCCGCGGCCTGCGCACTGCAGCATGGCCTCGTGCCCGCGGCCGCACCTGGCTGGGGCTTTCCTGACGCCCGTGCTTTCGCAGCTCTCTCGGAAGCAGACGTCCCGGTGCACCTTGTAGACTCGCTTGTACCTGTCACAGGAAAGCGGCATGACACCGGGCGCCGGGGCAGGCGCCGCCCAGCTGCCCAGCCTGGCTGGGGGGTCCCGGGCAGCCGGGAGGGAAAGGCCAGTGTTTTCTTAACAAGTCTTCACCGCACGGTGGTGTACTGAGATAGCCCACGTAAAAGTCATGTGGCATTTAAACTTCACTTCGCTGAGGCGTGATTTACGCACACCACGGTACACCCACGTTAAGTGTCCGTTTTGAGGGGTGTTGATAAAGGGGCACGGTATTGAGAGGGAAGTGTGGCACTTCAGACATGCCTTGCCTGAGCAGGCCACTGGGCCCGAGGGCCTTGAGATGCCGTGACCGCCTGTTCTGTCCACGGCGTTCACCAAGAAGAGGGGACGCCTTGGCAAGGAGGCGTCAGATGTGGCCAGCTCGGAACCAGAGGGCAGCCCCAAGCCCTGCCTCCTGCCTGGTGGCTGCTGGAGCATGTCTCCAGCACAGAGCCTGTTCCTCCCATGTGCGGTGGGACCTACTCTCGCTCCCTCTCTCCTGGGTCTGGGGTTAGTGGTGAGTGGGGAACTGTTCGGGCTCTTTTTACAGCTCCCGGACATCGGAGAGACCCGGGGGGTCTGACGGGCAGAGCTCCAGCGCGTGTGCTCTCTAGGCCTAGGGGAGCCGTGAGGGTCAAGGTCTCCGGCAGCACATCCGGCTACCAGGGAGTGACAGGGTCGTGAAGTAGCCTCCCAGTGCAACTGCCAGAGACCCGGACAGAGCGTAAGGAGTAGCTCTTGTGCGATGTTAGAAAACAGACAGGGCCAGACTGGCCCCTAAGGGAGGGGAAGCAAATGGGTGAGCCTTGTGGTTGCCTGGAGGAGTCCAGTCCGGAGGCGCCTCGGGACTGGGCTTCGGGGGACCCGAGCAGTGGTCGCACTGAGCTGGAGACGGACTGGAGTTGGGAGGCAGAGGTGGCTGGACTTTGTGGGGCAAAGAGCTGGGGAGGCGGGAGCCACGCAGGGGAAGAGCGCCAGGGCTCTGGAGGGGGTCCCCTTGAAACTCAGGCCGTGGATTCCCAGGATGGAGCCCCAGGGGGCTGTGCGAGAGGGGCTGGCGAGGAGGTGACAGTTCTTCGGGCCGGAGTGGAGGGACCTTGGGCAGGAAGAGGCCGTTCCACAGACACGGGAGCCCCAGGCAGGCTCTGCCTCGGGGGGCGGGGGTGCGAAGTTAACTCCAGAATGAGGGCGCAGCCAAAGCCGCTCCACGACAAGCGCAGAAGGGTCAGACCAGACTTCCTTAACGTAACTGCCTTGTGGAAAAAACCCATAACATTCTTGAACCGAATACAAAAAATGAAATAAAACTCTAGCACACAGTAACAAAGTGTATAACATCCAGCATTTGACAAAAAATTAGAAGACATTCAAAGAATTAATATAAAGAATCAAGACCTCCTAAACAGGCAAAAAATAACAGAACAGAAAACCATCTAGAAACGAGAGCAGTGACAGACGCAGCAGAAAGAACCTCAGAATGTCTGTTATAAACCCGCTCCACAGGCCGGTGCCGTGCAGGAAACACGCCCACGAGGAGGGAAGCGGAGCCCGAGAGACGAACGGTCCCTGAGGGGACGGCAGGTCAGACCCCGCAGGAGCACGGGGTGGGGAACGTGGAGGCCTGGCAGCAGGGTCTGCCCGAAATGCGGTGGGGGGAGGCTGAGGACGACGGGAGGGGGCTCAGTGACCCGCGGGACAGCCTAAGTCTGGCACGTGGGGAGTCGGAATCCCAGAAGGAGGAGAGGAAGTGGACGAACGGAAACGATACTCGAAAGAAGTAATGGTCCAAACTTTCCAAATTGGATGAAAGCTAACAACCCAGAGGTACAACCGGCTCATCACTCCAGAGAGCAAACACACACACACACACAACCACACACACAACCACACCGAAGCGCATCACAGGCAGGGTTCCCAGAAGCAGCCACCAGGGCTCGGGGACCCGTGGCACAGGGTCGTCGGGTCTGAAACCAGGCAGGCCCGGAGACGGAGGAGTGGCCTCTCCAGAGTGCCGCGGGGCAGCCGGGAGCGCCAGCCAGGAGCTCCGTAGCCAGCACGTGCCCCCTTCAGAGGGGAGGGGGGTGAAGCCCTTCCGGACGGAAGTGGCTGGGGGCACTCCCTGCCCCGTGCCGTGCTGGGGGGACCCTCACACACGGGCTTTAGAGCACGGAGGGCGGTGCGGGAGGGCTGTGGGCTGGAGGTGGCGGGCAGGCGGGGGAGTTCGAGGGGCTCTGCCCTCCACACTTCAGATGCCGCTGAGCGGAAAGACGAGACACGGTGTGGTTTCGCGCATGCGTGGGGAGGGTTAACGTCAGCTGTCACGGGCGTCTTCCCCTCAGTACAGGGATGCCGGGACATTGTGACGAGCGCATTACCAATCTCAAGAACCGCTACAAGTTAGCCAAAGAAGTAGAACCAGTGAGCCCCCAGGAGAGGTAAAACAGAATCCTGTGGAATAATCCAGAAGCAGTCAGGAAAGGGGAAAAACGCGACAAAGATCAGGTGTAACAGGTAGAAAACAGCAGCAATGTCACATTGCTGGTGACTTTCAAATGTGGTCTGACCCCCACAGTGAAAACCGGGGATGAGCAACTGGGCCGAAAGCAGACCCGACCCTTGCTGACGGGGAGTCGCTCCCGGGTCAAGGACTGGGGGCAGCTCCCCCTCCGGCCCCCGCAGGTCGCCACGTGCTGGGCTCTCCCTGCACAGCCCGGCTGGTGGCCGCTGTGCCTTCAGACAGCCCTCCCCAGAACCCACGGTCAGAGGGTGTGAACACAGAGTCCCGGTCCCCGTGCGGCTGGGAACCTCCTGCATCTGCGCGATGTGACCCCTGGCTTTGCGGCCACGCCCACAGCAAGTCTGGCCTTGGCTTCCCGCGTCCCACCCAGAGGGATCTGACAGCGTGTAACCAAACATGTCACTGCTCCCAGGTCACACGGAACAAAGACCAGAAGCCTTTCACAAGCACGCCTCTGACTCTGCCTGGGCAGCCAACACTTGGGACTCTCTCCCCAAGGCTGACGCTGACACTGTTAATGCCGCAGTGGCCCTGCCTGTCCCCACCTGGGCCCTCCTGGCCCTTCACCCTGGTCACTGCCTAACACACTGCGCTCTCTGGGCAGCTGTCTCCCTCCTCTCGAGGGGACGCACCCGAGGGCGGGGTTTGGGCTGCTCTGGCCGTGGGCGTGCCGGCGCACGAAGGAGCTTGGACGTGTTTGCTGCCCAGACAGACTGAGTGGGGCCCCAGTCGGCGTGTCAGCCTGGACCGGCCTAAGAGGCGAGCCCGTCTCACGGGTGGGGAAACGGGCGTGACTGCGTTGCCCAGGGCCTTGTCATCGCTTCACGTCGGAACCGAGACTCCAGGCCTCACGTGCAGCAGGTTCTTTTCGGGGGGACCCGTGGCAGTGAGAACCCGCCATCCAGGGAAGGGGGCTGATGCCGTCCGAGAGGCTGGGAGCCAGGGGCCAGGGCCCCAGGCCTCCTGTGCCTCTGCCCCTGAGCTGTGTGGACTCAGACAAGTTGTTCAGCCTTCCTGCCTCGGTTTCCTAGTCTGTCACCTGGCGGGAAGGGGTGGTCAAAAGCCGGCCCCTTCCGTGACTGCCCGTAGTCCTCAGGGGCCTGGGAGGGTGGGCCGAGCTGGAGCCTGTGCAGGCACTTCAGCAGGCTGGGGACCCCACTGGTGTGGTGGGGGCGAGGGGGAGGAGAGACTCACACGTGGTGGCAGACGCCTCCTTCCCAGACCGGCAGGGACCTGGTCTCTGAGAACAGCCGAGTGCAGGGCTGGGGCAGCTTCTTGCAGGCTGCCGAGCAGAGGAGAGGCCACGGCTCACGAGCAGCTCGAGCCCTGGCTGCCCCCTGCCCACACCCTTGGGCGCCCCTGCCGCTGGTCCCCTTGGGGCGCACTGTCCATCCGTCTTTGGCCTCCGCCCAGAAGTGCCCTGAGGGAGGCCTGCAGCCCGGCCCCCCCTCCACCACATTTGGTCCCCGAGCCCAAAACAGCCCCTCCCCCACCTCTCACTGTGGGGCGGCTGTTGCTGTGCCCCTTGCTTTCCGACCTCAGGCCCCTCTCTCTAGGCAGCGGCCTTCCCCCTTGCATTTGGGGGCAGCCTGCCAGCCTCCCTGCCTGGGCCCCCGGAAGCTGTCTGGGACACCTCAGGGTCTGCGGTCCCCATGGCAAGCCTGCCCTGGGCCGAGCAGTATCATCCCAACCTGCATAACGAATGGGGCTGGGCAGCCCCCGACTTACCCAGCTCGCAGTGTCTGCCCTTGAACCCTGGGCTGCAGTCACAGCTGTGGGTGTCCGCGCCCAGCACGCAGGTGCCTCCATTCTGGCAGGGGCTGTCCGTGCAGTTCCCAGAGGCATCTGCAAACCAGCCGTGAGCGGTCAGTCCCCAGGGCCCCGGGGGAAGGCCTGCCAGCCCTGCCATGTTGCCGCCTCCCGCGGTCCCCCAAACTGCTGAGTCCTGGGGTGTCTCGTTTCAGTGGGTCAGATGCCTGCTCTGACCCCACTACCTTGAGGGTCAGGGTCTGAGCCGAGATTCTGCTGGGACCCTCAGTGCCGAGTCCTCCATGGTGGGAAGCCTCAAGTCACCGCTTAGATTGTGGGCAGCAGCTGGTGGCCTCAGGAGACTCCCGGCCCTGCCCCGGCCAGTGCCCCCCGCTCCCCCATCTCTGACGACGTTGGCTCTGCACAGAGTTCCTTCTCCACGGGACGCTGGTGCCTGCCCTCAGCAGCCCACGTGTCCTCCGGGACCAGTCCCCAAGCCGCCTGTGTCTCCCAAGTCCTTGGCCCCAGGTAGTCCCTCACTGTGAGTCCAGGAGGCCCTCCGTGCCTGAGCCCGCAGGGGCGTCTGTGCCCTGTGGGCTGCTGTCTGCCTGGCCCGCGCCCCCGAGCCCCCGCCCATGCGGCACCTTTACCATGCTGCTGGCAGCTAGAAGCAGGGCCCTTAGTGGCTGCCAGGGAGGGGTGGGCCTGGCTTTCCCTTTCAGGGTCCGCTGTGTCTTTTTTCTGTAAGCTTTGACGAGATATATGTTGTTTCCATTTTTAATTTAAAATGTTAGCCCTGGCTAGTGCGGCTCAGTGGGTTGAGCAACAGACTGCAAACCAAAGGGTCGCCGGTTTGATTCCTGGTCAGGCAGGGCAGGTGCCTGGGTTGAGGGCCGGGTCCCCACTTGGGTGCCTGTGAGAGCTTGCCCCTGTGAGGGGGCTTATGGGGCTGCTGTCCTGGGGCGTTTAGTTTGCTTTCCTTGTCAGGCGTAGCTTTTCCTTGGGTGTCATTGAACAGGGTCCCCTTGCTTTCTGACGCATGAAGGAGCCTTCGGAGACATCCACACCGGGCTCCGGGCCTTTGACTTCCTCACTCTTGTACCCCCTCACGTAGTTAACACTTTTTATTAGTTTCATTTATTTTTAAATATAAGAAAATAGGTAAATGTATTTCCCTTCCCCACTTTCCTACACTGAGGAGATATCCAAAATGCTGTTGTTCACATTATGTTTTTAAAACAGCTGTACTGAGACGTAATTTGTACACCACACGACGGACCCATTCCAGTATGCTGTTCACTGTTTTTCAGTGCAGTGTGGGCGTGCGCGCCCACCACAACAGTCAGTCTCGGAGCACTTCCCCCGGCTCAGCAGGGAAGCCCACGCCTGTTCGCCGTCACCCCGGGACCCCCTCGCCCCCACCAGCCCTGAGCCGCCACCGATCTGCTTCCTGTCTCACGTCACCCGTTCTGGACTTGCACGTGAAGGAGTCACACTGCTGGCGGTCTCCGTGACAGGCTGCTTTCGCCTAGCTTAACGCTCTCAAGCTTCCCGTGTCGCAGCGTGACAGTAACTCCCTCCTTCTGCGGTCAGCAATGCTCCGTTGTGTGGATGGACCACACCCTGTTCATCATCCGTCGGTTGACGGCCATGGGGTCATTTCTGGCCTTTGGTGATTGTGAACCGTGCTGTGGGCATTTGTGTGTAAGTCCTCCTGTGGACTTGTGTGTTGGTTTCTCCTGGGTGCTCAGCCCTGCAGGAGTGGAGCCGCTGGGTCATATGGTGATTCGACATTTAATTCCCTGAGGAACGGCCAGCCTTTCTTCCCAAAGTGGCTGCACGCCGATGTTCACGCCAGTCCCCCGCATCTTCCGTCTGTTTATTGCAGCCGTCCTGGCGGCTCTCGGGGAGCTCCCGTGACTGAGGGCGTCCGCATCTTTTCCTGGGCTTGTTGGCCATTGGGTATCTTCCTGGGCGAAGCGTCTATTCAGAGTCTTGGCTCATTTCTCAAGTTATTTGTCTGCTCGCTATTAGTTGTGTTTTTCTAGATTGTAGATAAAGCACTTTTTCCGATACGACTTGCGGACATCTTCTTCCAGTCCGTGGGTTGTCTTTTCACCTCCTTCGAAGCACTTTCAAACGTTGATGAAGTCCAGGTTGCCTTTTAATGTTGCTGCTCATGCTCTTGGTGTCACAGCTGAAACTCCCTCGCCAAATCCAAGGTCGTGAAGCTTTACCCTGTATTTTTTCTAAGCGTTTTATAGGGTTAGCTCTTACATGTAGGTCTCCGAGCCATCTTGACTACTGTCCTGTGGGACGTGAGGCAGGGGTTCAGCTCCCTCTGTCTGTGTGTGGACGCCCAGCTGCCCCAGCTCCCTTTGTCCGGAGGGCTCTTCTTTCCCCGCCGAGAGGCCTGGGCACCCTGGCTGAGAAAGTCAGGCGGCCGCTGAGGGCACGCCTGCCCCGCGGACTGCAAGTGCTTGCTTGCACCAGGGACACCCTGGCCTGGTGACCATAGCTTCATGGTGAGTTTCGAAATGAGGTGTACAAGCCCTCTGCTTCTATAGGATTGTGTTTGCTCTCCCGGATCCCTTCCAACTCCACATGAACTTGAGACACTATACATGACAATTATCCAGAGATATTTTGTGGGCGTGTGAGCCCTGTCAGCTGTCCTTACCCCTGCACTTGGAATACCAGGCTGCAGAGACACGGCCGATGGCCCTGCTGCTCGTGGGCAGCGGCCCTGAGCCTGCAGCCCACACAGCAGGGTTTTACCAGAGCGCCGCCGTCGCCACAGCCTCAGCCTGCACCGTCGCCCCCCTCAGTCCTGACGGGGTGGTGGCACACACACCGTGAAATGGAACGGTCCACAGGCTCGTTCCATGGGCTCGTTGTTCCACAACGGTCGACAGGCCGTTCATCCAGCAACGGTCCCTGACTGAACCACCGGACGGAGGCGCAGCCCGGCCCGGCCCGGCCCGGACTGGGGTGCAGACTGGAGCCCAGGGCTGACCGTGAGCACCCGCAGCCCTACGGATGTTTTCCTGTTCCCACCACAGTCAAGCCCCGCCGTGGCACACCCCCCCACCCCCCGAGCACGCACGCCTGGCGTCGGCCAGCACCGCAGGTGGCAGTGACGCCTGGGGCCCAGGAAGCGGTTCCCCTCCCTGGAGTCCCTGAGTTTCATGATGCACACCAGCTGACAGGCCACCCCGGGGGAAACACCAGCCAGCGGCGGCCCCTCACTGCTCTGTGACTGGCGCCCCCGGCTGCCTCGGCCTCACCGAAAACCGGCCCTCTTGGGGTCGTGTGGCTGACGGTGCCGCGGGTCTCGCCCGGCCTGTGGCATCACCGTGGGCAGGTGCACCCTGTGGTGCCGGTGCCGTGAGCACACAGTGTCCGAGGGGCTGGCAGCCGGCCTGTAGTGGCCTGCACCCTCAAAGGGGGCATCCTGGGCGCTTGGCTGCTCGCTCCTGAGGACTCTGCCTTCTGCAGGCCCAGTGGGCGGGTGAGCCCAGTCTCAGCCTGCAGCTAACCCAGTAGAAGGCCGCTGGGCCCTGGGAGGACTGTCCCTAGGGAAACACAGCCCTGAGGGTTAGAGCAGGGCAGAGGGAGAACGGGGCCTGGTCTGTGCTGTCCAAGGAGACCTGCCTGTGGTGACGCTTGCAGGGTGACGCCTGCAGGGCTACTCCAGCCAGAACTGTCCCGCGGGAGGGTGGGGGCGCGCTGGGGAGACTGGGCCCACTGCCGGCAGGGGCCCCCCTGGCCCTTCGCAGCACTCCCTGCCCCACTGATTCCTGCCCTGCTGCTCCGCATGCTCCTCCGAGGGTGGCCGGGGTCGGGGGGCAAGGTGGGCCCTGCCCTGTGCAGAGGGACAGGGCAGGTCGTGGTAGGACGGGGTGCCAGTGCCTCCTTGCTGGCTGGGGCTTCTGCCTGCCCCTGGGCTGGGCCCTGTGCCTCCCACTCCCACCCCCACTCGAGGTGCTCAGCCCTGGAAATCTGCTCCTGTTGACTTACTTCCCACGTCCTTGTCGCTGTCGTGTTCGGGGAGCTGGGGGGCGGGGCTGGCCTGCTCGAGGGCGTCTTCCAGCTGCACCAGCACCGTGGGTTCTAGGAGAAACCGGGACCCGCAGTGCTGACCACACAGCCTGCTGCCTCCCGCCCAGGACCGTCCCTGGGCGGCCTTCCTGAGCTGCTTCTCTCCCAGGGGGCGGGGGCGGGGGCGGGGGGAAAGGGCTGTCGCTGATGGGAGCCCCGTGTGATGGGAGCAGGATGCTCACTTACCTGCTGGCTCCCCAGCTTGGGCACAGAACCACGGGCTGGCCCCGTCTCCCATAGGACCTCCTTTCCCCCAGGCCCAGCCCTCTGCTCCGGCCCCGCACTCTGCAGGGCCGGCTTCCACTGCCGCCCCTGCCGAAGCTTCTCAGTGAAGGTCACCAGTGGCCTGAGGCAGGGCTCGATCTCCTGCCTGACCTCCTGGCCTCAGCCTTCCAAACATCCTTCCAACTCTCCTCTCCTCCCCTGCCACCCTCGGCGTCTTGGGGGGCAATCATCCCTCCTCCCACCTCGTATCTGCACACTTGGCCACCTCTTACTGCAAGCCATCTTCTCTGCAGGTCCCTGCCCTCACCCTCCCCTGTCCCCGTCACCGCAGACCGCGGACACCCTGCCCGCCCTCATCACTGCCTGGCACACTCTGTTCCCCGCCTGGGAACGCTGCTGTGGGCGGAGACTTCTCACTGGGTGGTGATGAGGTTGTCTGCCTTATCTCTGAGGGTGGGGCCGGTTTGGTGCTGAGGGCGCGGCCTGGGGAGCCTGTGGGCCTCCCCATCTGGATTTCTGAGTGGGGGGCCCTGCTATGCTAGGTGTGAGGGGCCAGGGCGTCTGGGCCTGTCACTCACGCCCTGTGCCTCTGGGCCGGGTAGAGAGGCGCAGTGGGTGCTGCAGGTGGCCCTACTAGTTCGGGCCCTGCAGGACCTAAACCCAAAGACTCTGCTCCCAACCTGGGTCATGACCTCAACGTGATGGGCTGTGAGCTCCTGGGACCACGATGTGCGTGCCTGTCACCTGCTCCTTGTTGGCGGAGTTGCGTTGGTCCGAGGGCCACTCTGAATGGCAGTACCTCAGACCTGGTCACGCCCTCCTGTCTAGCTCTCCAGCAATGCCCTGGTCCGGTCCCGGCCTGGCCGGGGGAGCTTCTGACACACCCACTGTCGTCCCATCACGTGCACAGCCAGCAGCCCGCACCCTCACCCAGGCGGCTGCCTCGGGAAAGCCCCGTGACTCCGGGGCACGGACTCTGCGTGCTGGCCCCGTGGCCCAGAGCCTCTGGTGCCATCCCGCGCTGGGGCCAGGCGGGTGGCAGTGAGGCCGCCAGGGCTGCCCGAGGCACTCACGTGGTCTCGCGGGGGCTGACTGGCCAGGGGCGCCGCTGAGCTGGGCGCTCACTCGCCCTCTGCTGTCCACGAGCTCCGAGGACCTGCTGGCGAGTCACCGGGTCAGCACGCGGAGCTCTGTGCCTGGGGCCGTACCAGGCGACCCCGGGGGCGCTGATGGCGGAGGTGGGTACCTGGGCGCCTGGGTGGGCGTTTCGGGGGCCCCTCGGTCGTTGAGCAGACGCAGCTCTGGCAGGCGCCCAGGGGCCGGTCTGTTTCTGAGCACCCGCGGGTGGAGTCCCTCCCGTTGCCAGCGCCGGTCAGCACTGTCCCTCGGGGCTGAGGGCGGCAGCGGGTGACACGGAGGGAGTGTTGGCCACGCGAGGCAGGTCTGGGGCTCCCCTTGCCTCACCCCGCCCCACTTCCCCAGCGCCAGAGAGCTGAGGGGGCCGGGCCGTCCCCGTGGCCAGTGGCGTCTTCGTGGCTGAGAAGCCCTGGAACCCACCGCCCCCAAGGAGGGACCACGGCGTCCCTGCTGGGGAGCAGACACTGCTGGGCTGTGTTGAGGGGCTGGTCCTGGCTCCCCCCAGGGCCCGGGTTCTCCACCTTCAGGGCGGGGCCAGGACTCCACCCACTGGGCTCCCTTGGCGGAGGCCCCACCCACACTTGCCCTGAGAGTAATGGTGTGGCTGCTCTGTGGGTTCTTGTCACCTACCCGTGTCCCCTAAGTACCTGATTCAGTTCTCTCCCCGCCCCCGGGAGCTCCCCCTCGTCTGGCCAGCTCGCAGAGGGGCCGGCCCGCCCTGCTGCCCCGGCGGGTGCACCTGGAGCGGAGCTGGGTCCGGCTCTCCGGGCAGGCTGCCTGCTCAGACACGCCGCCTTCCCCAGCGCCTTGAGGAGGCTTTAAAGCGGGAGCAGGGCCCTGCAGGGCCCCAGTGGGACCCGAGGGCCTCTGCATTTGGGGGCGGGCCCACATCCTTCGTACAGCCCTCTGGAGCCTTCCCGCTCCCGAGCTGCACCCCCTTTTTGCGCCTGTCCTGGCCTCTCCCCTGCCGCGCCCAGCGACCCCTCGTGCTCGGCCCGGCTGCAAGGCTGCTCCCCGGGCCCCTCCACGCTGCGTGTTCTCGGCACCTGTTTTCAGGGGTGCCCTGTGACCACTGCTCAGCCCGTCTGGGCCCGTAGGGGTGGACGGTAAGAGGTGGGGAGCAAAATGGGCCTTTTCCGAGTCCCGCTGTACTGGCCCAGCCCCGACCGTGTGAACCCACTGCTCTTCACACACACGCTCTCCCGCGGTAACTCGGGCCCGGTCCAGGCCGCCTGTCTGAGGTCCCTTGGACAGACAGCGTAGTCGTGCTAGGTGAGGGTCTTGGGGAACAGGTGACCCTCATGGCCACCCTGGGCCTGCAGCCCGGCACTCACAGGTGATGATGTAAAGGTGTGCAGGCTCGCTGTGCAGCTCGCCGCCCTCCGTGCCCTGCACGGCCGTCACCGAGAGCTGGTGCCGCCGCCCGGGCAGCAGGTCCCGCACCGTGTAGGAGACCAGCCTCCCATTGGGGATGTAGCGGCTCTTGGTGCTCTGGCTGGTAGTCACGTTGATGACGTATGCCTCCAGGGGAGTGTCTGGAGCGGGCGCGTCCCAGACCATGTGGGCAGAGGTGGCCGTGACTCGGGCGGCGGTCAGGTTTGCTGGCGGCAGAGGCCCTAGAAGAGGCACAGAGAGGGGAGGGGGTGAAGGAGACTGATGGGGTTGCACGCCCAGGACACAGTTTAAAGACCTGACACAGACTGCCGAAGCCTCATTTGAAGCCAGATTTAGTTACTGTAGACGTCGCGGTGGTCCTGAAGGATTGGGGGGGCCTGCAGCACCTCCTCCTGCCCTGAGAGTCACCCCCACAGTGCCGCCCACCAGCACCCAGCAAGGCCCCGAACCTGCTCACCGTCAGCACCCCCTCCTGTGTGAAACTTCCAACACGCTTGAGCCTGGCCACACACCCCTTCCCCTGGGACGCAGGTAAGGGGAGTAGGCCCAGCACGCAGGGTCCAAGCGGGGGCTTCCGCCTGGGCTGACCCCTGCCCCACCGGCCAGGCCCTGCTCACACCTCCCCTCTCCCCGGGACACTTACTTGTCCCCGCCCCCACCTGGTGCGCGTGTTCACCATCGGCAGCGTGGTGCTCACCCGACCCACGAGCTGGGCGGGAGGGGGCAGTGAGGGCCGGTCTGCTCCCCGTGAGGCATCACGGGGCTCCGCAGGGCCCACAGCGCGGCATCCTCACCGAGGCCCCTCCGGCCCTTCGCTCGGCGACCCCGTGTGTGAGGAGCTCAAGAGCCACTGGGCGTGAGGGCGTCCCCGCAGGAGGGCCAGAGCTCTGGGCACGCCGCCCTGTGGGGCGCGCGCAGCCAGGGCTGCAGCTCTGGCGTCCGGTGTCGGCCTCTCTGGCGAGGACGGCGTGGGGCTGGGGCGGAGAGCCCCCGAGGGCCCTGCCCGCGCGCTCGGCCACACTGTGCACTCACGGGTCCATGCGCGCAGTGGGGCAGAGGCCAGGCTCTCGGTGGGGCGCTCCTGTCCCCCCAGCCCACCGAGGGCGGTCGCCCGGATGGTGTACCTCCTTCCAGGCAGCAGAGCCCTGCAGAGAGAGAGGGCAGGACGGTTTCGGGCGTCGTGTCCAGCCCTGCCCCGGACTGCGGCTCCTCCACAGCAGGGGTGACCGGGGCTGTGGGTGGCCCCGCTGCTGATGGCCCCGGTGGCCTCTGTGAAGGCGGGTTCGTGGCCCGAGACCTGGGTGCTCCTCAGCGGGAAGCTGCCGTCTGGAGCAGCGAGAGGCCGAGGGGGCACAGGCTTGTGTTCAGACGGCAGAGGGGCCCCTGGCTGGAATTCCCAGGCGGCCTCCCTGCCCCGAACGCTTCTGCAAGGGCTGGTTCACGCCTCCTCCTGGGGCCTGGGACCTCCGCAGGCAGAGGGCACCCGGGACCAGCCCCACAACCCTGGGCGCCATGTCTCCATGGGCCCCTCACACGTGTCATCACAGCTGCTGGCTCCACGGGGGGCAGGGGGCTCTGGGAGCTCACGCCACACCCCTACTTCTCCCTGTGGGCCTCTCCCCTCCCGTGTGCGGTGACGTTTCTTTGTCACGGGTCAGCTGTGCGTGTGGCCTCAGCTGCATCCTGGGAGCCCTCCCAACGAGCCAGGGGTGGTCTTGGGGACCCCGACACAGTCATATCATTCTTTGGAAGCGGGCAGGATGCAAATCAAGAAAAGTCACGGCAACACTTAAGGGAACCAGAGTCTCGTCTCCAGCACAGACGACCATCTGGTTGGAGACAACAGACACAGCGGGAAAAACCGGTCTTGATGAATATGCAGATTAGAGATGTTCCAGTGCGTGTGTAGGCCGAAGGGTGCCCAGGGCCCTGTGCGCGTGGCACCCGCACCTCCCCCCCGTGACCTTGGCCCCCCACCTGCTCAGGCTGCACACTGCTACGCTGCCCCGCGGAGCCCACCTGGACGTCTGCCGTCAGAGGCGGTCACTGGATGGGAGTCTCCTCTGCCACAGCCGTGTCTGCTCTGCAGGCCCCTGCACCCGGGGCACCGTGGGGCCGGGGCCATCCCTCCCTGGACACTGGCAGCCAGCCCCCCCTCACTCTGTCGTCCAGCACCGCCTGGCCACGCAGGGTCGGAACAACCCAGGCCTCCGCCGTGCCCGTGACCCCAAGGGGCCTTGCGCCCGAGACCCCGTGTGGGTTGTGCAAGGGGCTGTTTCAATCAGCAGTTCATTTGAGTTTTCGTTATTCCTGATCTTGAACTTGTAATAACTGGGCACAAGAAGTGTGCGTGCTCAGCTGAAGGTCTGAACGCGTCGCTCGCCCGCTGTCCCCCTCTCAGGCCGTCCGGGTGACTGGGCCGGCCCCCAGGGGGCCGGGCTGCCTCGCTCTGGGCAGGAGGACACCGCCCCGGGCTTCAGGGCATCCCTGATCTTTTAGGACCTTTAACCCCCATCTAGCAGCCCCGTGAGGAGGCAGAGTGAGCCTGGGGCTGAGGATGGCCCTGCCTGGCGTGGACACCAGGTGCCAGGTGGACAGGAGGGCTGGGAGGGAGAGGGGGAGACTGGCCAGCCCCTCACCCAAACGTGAACGTGTCCACACTCCTGTCCACATCGGTGGACTGGTCCTCTGGGGCCTCGGGATGGCGGATGGACACACGGACACCGCTGACGGTGGCGTGGCGGGTCCTGTGCAGAGCCCACCTCACGGAGATGGCGCTGGCCGTCACGTTGGTGACCTCAAGGCCCTCGACAGGGCGGGGTCCTGGGGGGCAGAGGGTTGTTCAGCCTCACCAGCACCTCCTCACTCCTGGGGGTGCTCAGGGAGGTGCTGGGAGTCAGAGAGGTGCCGAGCAAGGCAGTGGCCCGCCGACCCCTGCTGCATGGTCCTTTGGCCACAGTGGGGACCTGGTCAGGTGGACACTGCTCGGGCCCCTGCCTGGGGGACTGCTCGGGCCAGCCAACTCCACCAGAGGCCAGTGGGCAGGGGCAGGGTGCCCGCCATCACCTGCTGAGCCTGGCTCTCCCCTGTCTTTCTCTGGCTGACTGGGCAGGGCTGGGCCTGCTGCCTGAGGCCGGGAGAGGGCTCCACACCCAGGGGAGGGGCTGGGCGTGGCCAGGTCTGGGCCACGGGAGCTGGGACGGGCGCCGCAGGGCCCTAGTCCCAGGGGCAGCGGTTTCCCCTGCCCCACCTTAGTGTCCTGGCAGAGACCCCGTTCTGACGGGTGGAGGGGAGTGGGGCCTCTTCCTCCCAGGGGCCTTTGCCCAGCAGACCCTTATCGAGCAGCCTGAAGCCAAGCTCCAGACGAGCCCTCCCCTCCTTCGAGCCCGCAGCACCCCCTTCCCCACCCAGGCTGCGTTCCCCAGTGCTCTCCACCATCACCAGGCACCCCACCACCTCCAACTGCCCTGCCCCGTGACGGCCCTCCCCACTGTCCCGTGGCCCCCCACTCCTCCCATCGCAGCAGCAGCAGCAGCAGTGTCAGGGCGGCCTCCTAACACCCAGGCTATCCCCCAGCCCCCTACGTGTGGGCTGGCTCACCCCGCACCTTCTCAGGGAGCACCCCCCTCCTCCCCCAGCCTGGTCTCCTCCCGCCTTCGTGCCTGGCCCGCGTCTGGGGCAGACGGCGCCTGGGCAGACTCACGCGTGTGGGCGAGCAGTGCCACGGGCCTGCTGATGTCGTTCCGGTTGGTGTTCCGTTTGACCGAGAAGATGGAGATGTTGTAGGCCCTGCCCGCCGCCAGGGCCCGCAGCTGGTGGGAGGAGCGGCTCTGGTCCACAAAGTCCGTGCGGCGGAAGGAGCCGTCGGAGGAGGCGTAGGTGACTGCGTACCCGTCCAGCATCTGCCTGGCGGCCTGGCCTTCAGGTGGGCGCCAGGAGATGGAGACCCCGCTCTCCTCCACTCGGTCCACCTTGAGGGCCGTTGGTGGGAAGAGCTCTTCAGGGTTTCGGTCAAGAACAAGGGAAGGGGGTGGTCAGCCGTCGGCCATGGAAACGCCGGCCCCCAAGGTGGAGCCCAGCCCGTTGACCCCGGGGCCTGGCTGCCCTGGGGCGGACGTGGGCACTGCTGGTGGGGCACGCTCCTGACGCTGCAGGGGACTCCTTCATTTTGGCTCCTGGCCCTTGCTGTGGGAGGGGCCCGTGTGCACGCGTGACCGTGTTCAGGCTTCCGGGGCTCATGTGCCCTTCCTTGCTTCTTGGGCACAGCCTGAATAAGCAACTGATTAGATGCTCTGCCCTTTTGGGGGGTCCTTGGACCCTTGGCCTGTCCTCTGGGGTATGTGCTGCCCCCCGAGGGGAGAAGGGAGCCCCCAGCACACCGTGGTGGTGCCCCGTGCCTCACCTTTGGCACAGTCCTTGCCCGTGTAGCCCACTTTGCAGGTACAACTGTGGGACCCATTGCTGGCTAGGCAGTAGCCACGGCCCCCACAGGGGCTGAAGAAGCAGGGGTCACTCACTGCGGGAGAAGGAAGCAGCAGTGAGTTCTGGGGTGTGTCCAGGCCTCCTGCCCCTGCTGTGTCCTGGGCCTTGCTCCTGGGGGACCAGGTGGTTCCTGTGTGTGTGTGCTTGAGGGTGGACATGGTGCTGCTGTCAGAGGTGGGAGGTGGGAGTGGGGGAGGGAGCACTCCAGGTCGGCGGGACGGGGCCTGAGGGAGGCAGGTGTGGCCTTTGGACTGCGAGCCAGGCCATCCTGCCACAGCCCCAAGCCAGGGAGCCCCGGTGGGCAGTGAATTGGGGTGTGGGGGACACAGTGCTGGCCCCTCCATGCCCTCCCCCTGCACTGCAGCTGTGGGTGCCCCTTGTGGACCCGAGGTCCTGGACCAGGGCGGGGCCTGCAGTCCCCAGCACGGCCCCAAGAAACACTTGCAAACACACAGCAAGTCACTAATCACTGTCACAGCTGCTGCCCTGTCCTCCGGGGCCCCTGCCCGCCCCAGGCCTGGATAGAGACAGTCCACCTGTGCCTGTCCCCAGGCAGAGTCCTGTGCACTGCAGGCCTGGGGCACAGGCCTTGTCCTTAGGAGCCCCACCCACCCTGTACAGCTGTGTGCTGCCAGCCAGGCCCACAGGGGCTAGGGGTGCGCCTGCCCCGAAGGACGTGCCCGTTCTAGGAGGGTGGCAGGACCACGAGCGGGGGAGGTCTGGCTGAGGCAACAACCCCAAGGGCAGGGGGCGGGGGAGGGGGGTGCATATCAGCGGTCAGGGCAGTCGGGGCAGGCCTCTCCTGGGAGGGAGGAGGCCCTGCCACAGGCCGATGGGGGACTGTTCCAGGCGTGGGGAATGGCAGCTGCTTGGACCCGGGGCTGCAGTGAGCCTGGCCGTCCAGGGGCGGCAGGGGAAGGGCACCCGGGCTCTTCACCTGTCTCGCAGTGGTAGCCGAAGGAGCCCTCTGGGCAGATGCACAGGTAGGCCCCGCCGCTGTTCTCGCACCGGCCTCCGTGCTGGCAGGGGCTGGAGTCGCAGGCGTCCACCTCTGGAGAACACCCAGAGAGTGGGCCCGAGCGGCAAGGGGGTGTCTGGGGGAGGGAGGAGAGGACAGCGGGAAGAAGGGAAGGGGCGGCGAAGAGAGAGGCCGGGCAGGGGTGGCGTGGGCCCTGCGGGGTGAAGTCTCCCTCACCCTTGGCAGACACTCGGCCCGCCCCTCACTCCTCACCCCTGGGGCCCTGCCCCCCAGGGGACCCGTCCAGCGGGGCCACGGGGGCCACAGCCTCTCCCCTGTGCTCTCTGAAGGCCCAGGGTCTGCGCTTGTAGAAGACAGGTTTTCCTGGGGTGTCTGAGGTGTCCCAAGTGCAGGTGAGCACCAGGTGCCTGGGACCCACCCGTGCACAGCCCCGACCGGCCTTGCAGTGGACTCCCCTGAGGCCTGCAGGGCTCTGGCACCCAAAGGCCCCTGGGAGGTCCCAGCAGGGGCCTCCATATCTGCACTTGTCCGTCTCCCCAGAGACAGGACACAGGGCTGCACGGGCCCGAAGGGGCCCACACAGGCTTCCACGACCGCCAGGCCTCTGCCTCACACCTGCCTGCTCCACTGCCAGCCCCGCAAAGCCCCCGCCCGGGCGGCTGCCATACTTCATGCCCAGGCTCTGCAGGGGCCCCGACTGGACATCCAGGCCTGGCCTTCCCTGGGGCTCGGGGCCCAGCCCGGGTGGCAGGGCTGGGCAGGGCTTGCCCCACGGTGCGCCTGGCACTCCCCACTCCCTCCACCAGTCCGGCACACCGGCCAGGCGTCAGGACTGTGACCTGACCTCTCCCAGCTCCGTCTTGTCTGCCCCCGGGCCAGAGTCTGCAGGAGCAGAAGAGGTCAGTCAGCATTTGCCAGCCGAGCTCCTAATCTCCCTGGGCCGGCGGGAGAGCTGGCAGGGGCCTGGGCACATGGGCAGGGCCCAGGCAGGGAGAGGAGTGGCTGGGGCAGATGAGCACAGTAGGGGACCGCCGTGCCTCACGTCCTGGCTGGGCTGCTGGAGCTGCTGCCCCTTGGGGAGGGCCGGGCGTCTTACCCAACTCGCAGCGGGCTCCTTCATGGCCAGGGCTGCAGACGCACAGGTACCCGGCGACTTGGTCCTGGCAGGAGCCCCCATGCAGGCACGGCTGCGACTGGCACTCGTCGATTTCTGGGAGAGAGGTGTACCCGGGTTGCAAGCGCCAGGAGAGACCCGAGAATACAGCAGTGCTGCCATTATTAGAGGCAGCGGCATGAAGCCAAGTTAAGATGGCCACGAGTGAGTTTGTTCCCAGGAGCTGGGTGGACTGTGATGTCCCTGTGGCACTGGGAGGCGGCAGACTCCGGGGAGGGCACCCCCAATGGGAGGAGCAGGCACACTGCAGACCAGGGACTCGGCACTGGGCCTTGTCCCTGGATAATGCCCAGGATCATTGAGGGGACTCAATCACACAGCTCCAGGGGGACGGGCCCTGTCTTGCCAATTCAATAAATAACAGTCATGTATAAAACCAGTGAAATGGGGCTGAGTCCTCTGCTTTAAAGTGTTCATCCCGGTTTTTCTGAAACTGGGAATTGTGCTCCTGAATTTAAAATGTTAACTTTAGAAAGGTTAAATTTGAATGCTTAACATCTAAGTGAATAAACAGTAATGACAGGACGCTTGGGCCTGCACCCAACCTGGGCGCTAGAACACCCACAGGCTCCCGAGGTCACATGTACTTCCCCACCCTGTGTGGCACGAATCTCTGTGTCTCTCTGTTGACTCTTTAAATTTAAGTGAGGCAATTGTTGAATTGCCTCAACAATACTGTATATGGCTTTGCTTTGGCTATTTATGAACTTTATTGACAGGGTATTGTGGTATATGTTCTCTCCTCTGTCCACACCACATTAACAATACATTTCCCTGTCGCTGTGGGTCTCTCCTTTTCAAGGCTGTATAATATTCCACGTGATTGTATCATACTTTATCGATTCTTGTTTGGTGTATATTTGGGTTGGTTCTAGACTTTTTGCTACTCAAAAAAAATGTCCCTGTATGTCTTCTTTCCTACTTCCTGGTGTGGACGGGCACCGAGAAGTGGAGTTGCCGGGACACGTGTATACGAACAGTCAGCTCGACGGGCAAATCACCACGTGGTGTTCAAGGGCTTGAACAGTTCACACTTCCTCACACACGCTGCGGGCCCACATCCTCACCAACACACGGGCCTCCTTGACCTGGAAGTGTGGCCGACTGAGTGCACGTCCGTGTGTTTTTGATCTGCATTTGGGTGGTTGCTGCATTCTCTGCATTTGGGGGCTTTGTGTACCCCTCTCCCATGAAATGCTTGTTCGTGTGTTTTGCAAAATTTCCTGTTGGGTTCATCGTTTCTCATTGGTTCATATTGTTCTCTATATATTCTTGAAAGTGCTTTGTAGCTTATACTTCACTTTCTTCTTTAAGGCTGATAATGAATTTAAGTTCCTAGTTTTTACACAGCAATTTGTCCACTTTTTTCTTTTATAGTTAATGCTTTCTTTTTCTTGCTTAAGGACTCTCTCCTTACCCCAAGGCCAAAAAATTACTTACCTATATTTTCCACACAAAAATATATGGTTAAAAAAGCATTTAAATCCTTAATTCCCAAGGGAATTAGTTGTTGTGCATTGTGATAAGTGGGAAACCAGTGTAACATTTTCCCGAGTGCGTGACCACTTTATTCCAGACATCGCGAAGATTTTCTCACGCTTTTTAGAGACATTTGCAGTCTTACATGTATGTTCATGAGTTTCACACTTAGAAGTTTTTCATGTGTTTGATACTATTATATAATTTTGTTTCATTTCCTTTCCCAAGAGTTCACTGCTAGAATCTGAAAATATAATTGGTTCTGCGTATTGACTGTATGCTGTGATCTAGTGGAATTCACTTATTAGTTCTGTGGCTTTTTTTGTAGAATCTCCTTAGGATTTGCAATGTTAATGATTGTGTCCTCCTTACTCCTTCCCTTTTATAGATACGCCTTTTATTTCCCCTTCTTGCCTGTGGCCCGTCTGGGGTCCAGGACCTCGCTGCAGGCAGTGGTGAGGCGGGCCCTTCACCTCGTTACTGATGATGGCGGAAAGCCTGTTACCATGAACTATTTTTTGTCGGCTCTTGGGTGCCCTTTATCAGGTTGAAGAAATTCTCTTCTACTCTTAGTTTATTAAGAATTTTTAATAATAGTTGAATTCAGTCAAATGATTCTTCTGCATCTGTTGAGGTGATTGTATGGTTTTCTCTTTTCTCTCCTAAGACGATGAATCACACTAATTGGTATTCACACGTCAAACCATGGCCTGTGTTATCTTTTTTTCACATAGTGCTGGGTTTCATTTAGTAATATTTTGTTAGGGTTTTTGCATTTATGTCATAAGGAATGTGTTCTGATCTGTAACTTCATTTTTTATAGTGTCTCTGTCTAGTTTTGGTCTCATAAGACGAGTAGAGAAATGCTCCTTCCTTCTGTGTTTTCCAAAGAGTTCATAGAGGGTATTATTCCTTTCCTAAATGCTTGATAAAACCCACCAGTGTTCTGAAAATCTGATCCTTCCATTTTCTTTGCAGGACGATTTTTATTACAAATTAAACACATTTGTAAATTACAAGTATGAATATAGGATATTCATATTTTCTATTTCTTCTTCTGCCAGTTCTGGTAATTTGTCTCTTTCCCTTGAATACCTTATTCATCCATTTCTTCTAGGTTGCCAGATATCTTGACCTAAAGTCACGATATCTCCTGTTGTCCTTTAAATATTGGTAGGATCTTTAGTGATGTCTCTTCTGTCATTCTGATATTGCCAATTTTTCCTTTTTTATTGATTGGTCTTATTAGAGGTTTATCTATTTCACTGACTTTCCAAGGAACCAGATTATGGTTTCATTAATTCTTCTCTGTATATGTATTTTTATCATTAAATTCTCTAAATGTTGTTGATATATAAAAATGCAATTGATTTTATTATAACCTATATCCACTAAACATGTTACATTTCCTATCATTTTTCAGTAGTTTGCCTGTAGGTTAAAGATAACCATATCAGCTGCAAGCACTGACGTTTTTACTTCCTCCTTTAGCATTTCATGGCATTAATGTCTTTTTCTTACTTCACTGCATTGGCTAGTACTTCCAGTACAATACTGGTTAGAACTAGTAATAATAATGGGCTCCCATTTTAAGGGGTATATTTCTCTATTTAGGATCATATTTATTATAGGTCTGAGAAGAAGCTTAAGTCAATTCCCTCAGATGCTGATTTCCTTCCCCTGTTGTACCTCAGCATTACAGAACTGCGTTTGAGTTCCAGATGAACTTCCTGTATAGCAAGGATCAGGAAACTCTGTTCCACAGCTCTCTGGGTGCAGCCTGAACCATTCCTGTGTCAGTACACGCAGTGTCATCGTCCTGCTCACACGGTGTGGCCATTCTAGCTGTACCTGCCCGGCGCGTACTTCTCTGCAGGGTAGCAAGCACCTGGTGGCCATGCGGGCTCTGCCCCTTCTCTCTGTTAAGTTTTCCCTCCAATAAAGCATTTTTTACCACCATTTGTCCCTAGAGGTGTGTGTGTGTGCATCCTGTTATTTTTATCTGGATAAGGAGGTACATTTTTATTCCTTGCTCGGTAAGACTATTTCATGAATGCGCATGAATTTTGTCAAATGCTTATTGTGCATTTGTTGAGATTCTTATGATTTTTCTTCTTCAGTTGGTTAATGTACCAGATTTTTCTAGTATCAAACTATTCTTTCAGCAAGCCCATTTGATAGTGGTGTATCTAGTCTTGGTAGATGGTTGAATTTCTGCATTTCTGTTTGTATGTTTTATGGACCTGTAATTTACTCCCTCCAACTGTCCATACCTGGTGTTGGTTCAGGGTTTCGCTGGCCTCCCAGAAGGGGCTGATCCATGCTCTTTGCGTCCCACTCTCTGGAAAATCCTGTCTAATGTTACCGTGGTCTGTTCTTGGCTGTATGGTAGGGTTTTCCTGTTTGGGCCTGGTGTTTCTTTGTGGGAAAATGCTTCGATTACTTTAAATAGTTACAGAATTATGTAGATTTTCTATACTTCCTTGAGTCATTTTTGATAAGTTATATTTTTCTATGTATGTAATATCCATTTCTTCTAAGGCTTCAAATTTGTTTGTCTAGACCAGTCAGTAGTACTCCCTTACCTTTTTAATCTCTGGTGTGTCTGTGGCTATCCCCTGCTTCATATGTAAAGACTGAAGTTAGTGCTCTTGTTTTTTCCGGACCAGTCTGGATGGAGCTTTGTCCCCTTTCGTGAGCTTGTCAGAGAACTAAGGCCAGTGCTGTTTGTCTCGTCCACTGTGGCTTTGACTTGTTTCATCAATTGTGGCTCTTGCTTGTGGCGCCTCTTTCCCCTCCCTTCCTTCCTCAGTGTCACGTGTTGTATTCTTAACTTCCGGACTCAGTGAGTTCTGTAATTTTGAACTTTTCTAATGTGTGTGTTTAAGGCTCTAAATTTCCCACAGAGCATGGCTTTTGCTGCATCACATGTTTTGACAGAGAAAGTGATCATTGTTATTCATTTATACAATATCTTCACTGGCCATGTGATTTTCTCTTTGATTTATGAGCTATTTCAGTATCTTTAAAAATGTCTGAACATAATTAAGTATTTGTCTTCTTGTTCTTAACTATTTTTTTTGTATTTAGAGAATGAATTAAATTGTTAATTATATTGTTCAAATCTTCTTTTTGTTGATTTATTTATTTATTTATTTATTTTTGCTCCTTAACCGAAACTGAGAGGAGATTCAAACTTTCCCCATATTATGGCGAACCTGTCAGTTTCTTCCTTCAGTCTGTTCATTTTTGCTTTGTATATTTTGAGACTATTGAATTTGATGTTTGAATGTCTGTAACAGTTGTATCTTCTTGGTGAATTGGAGAGACCCTCCCCTTTTATAATGATGTTGTCTGTCTACAGTCTGTTTTGCCTGAGGGTAATGTAGCTACACCCACTATATGTTGATTGGAATTCACCTGATTTCCCCCATACTCTGTCTTGCTGTGTCCTTACGCTTTAGGGGTATCTCTTGGAAAGGTTTGGAGCAGGAGGCGTGGCCTGAGCCTCAACCTTGGCCCCTCCCTCCGGGCCTCGTCTGCCTGGTCTGCAGAGTCTGCGGGTCTGAGGATGGCGAGCCCTTAGTGAAAGGTCCAGAGCAGAACTAGTGCCGGCTGTCCCCGCCGTCATCACGGGCTATGGGCTCACTTCTCCAGGAGAACAAAGGAAGCAGGGGCAGGGTCTGAACTGCACCCCCGGGCCCCTCCCTCACCACAGTGCCCGCCCACCTGCCCGCCTGCAAGGGCCCGCAGATCACCATGGCACTGGGGAGGCTCGCTCCAGACGCCTTGCAGCTGGCAGGTCCGGGCGGGGCTGGGGGTACTCAGGCTGTAGCCTTGGTCGCATGAGTACAGTGCCACGGAGCCCAGCAGTGTGCTGCTGAAGCGAAGCGTGGCGTGCTTCACCTCCTCAGGCGGGCCGCAGTCCACCTCTGCAAGGACACAGCCGTCCGTCTGCACTGCGGGGCACTGCCAGCCCCACGGCTCAGCCCTCTGCCCACCAGGCCACGGGACCCGGGACCCCTGCTCCCCACATTGCCCATCCCACGGCAAAGGTGCCTTGACTTCCAGGATGGGCTTCCCAGAGCTTTCCCTTCCTTCTTCCCCTCCGTCCCCTGCACCCCCTTCCCGCTGTCCTCTGCTCTCCCAGGATTGGGAAGAACTCCTGTGTCCCCCTGATGGCCCCTCTGCCCTCTCACCTGCCTGGCATCGGCGTCCCGTGTACCCTGCTCGGCAGCGGCAGGAGAAATCTGTGCCCAGGTCCTCGCAGGTGCCCCCGTTCGCACAGGGGCTCCGGAAGCAGGGGGAGGGGGCTGCAAGGTCACAGGGTCACTATCACCCATCACTGTCCTGCATACTGGCCTCTAGGCTGCACTGGGGTGCCCCCGCCTATGCCGCTGGACCCCCTAACCCCTGCCTGGGCCAGCCTTGCTGGGGCCTGTGTTTGGTCTCCAGCTGGGCTGTGTCCACCATACCTATCTCGCAGTGCCGCCCGGAGAAGCCTGGGGGACAGTCACACTTGTACTTGCCGATGTAGTGGAAGCAGGTGCCGCCATTGTGGCAGGGGCCTGAGGCACACGAGTCCGGCTTCCCTGGGAGCAGAAGGCACCACTGGGGTCAGGTGTCGCATGCCCACTACCGCTGCCCCTCCCCCGGTCCTGGACATCCCAGAGCTGGGAGCCTCCACAGGGACATTCCTGACAAGCAGACACGGCAGCAGGCCAGGGTCCCCTGCCCCCACCCCATTGCTAGCCCGGGGCCGCACCAATCTCGCAGTGCCTCCCGGTGAAGCGGTATGGGCAGCTGCACTGGTACTCGCCGCCTGCCTCCTTGCACGTGCCCCCGTTCCGGCAGGGCCCTGAGCTGCACAGGCGAGGCCGGGCTGTGGAGGGGCAGAGAGAGACTTGGAGGCGGGTGACCAACAGCCCACGGCACCCCTCATGTCTCCCCGGTCCCTGGGCATGCATGGGCCCTGCAGGCCTGGGAGCATCAAGGGCCAAGCCCATCTGGAGACCCTCACTCCACCTGGGGGCCTCTGCCCGCCCAACCCCTCTCCTCTGCCCAAGGCCCTGGGACCACTGGCCCTTCCCGTGGAAAGCCAGCCCGCAGTCTGGCAATTGCAACACTGTCCTTCCTGCAGGACCCTGCGGCCCCGGCAGCCTCCTGCCCTGTGTGTCCCCAGCACCAGGAGCTCATGTCCCAGGGCTCGTGCTCGCTCATGCACATACTTGAGGTACCAGTCCAGGGACGTATCTGTCCCAACCTTAAGTCACACCCAGGGGTCGCCCCTCGGCCTCCTTGGTGTTCACGGGGGCACGGCGCAGCAGGAGGGGTCTGCCCATCATGCACGGCCCCTATATCCCCCCCACCCCGAGGTGCTTCTCAGGCTGCATGTCCATGTTCTATCCACAGCGTCCTGAGAGCAGCCCCCGGCATCCCCGTGGGGTGCCTTTGTCAGGGAGGAGAACTGAGTGGTGAGGCCTCTGCCTGCTCCAGGGGGAGCCGTGGGGGCTCCGTGGGTCAGGGTATCAGGGAGCTGTCCCCTGGGCCACTGTGAGGGCAGGAGAGGGTTCCAGGTAAATCCAACCAGGTCTCGGGTGGGCTCTCCACAAGCGAGGGGGCGGGAGGGCTGCAGGGGACACTGGTGGCACAGTTGCCTGTGCCCCAGGAGGATGGCCCTCCAGGCTCTCAACTCGGGGTTCTGGGGGCCTGAAAGGGACAGTCCAGGGGTGCTGGCGACACATGGAAGGCACTGGGGGAAAAATAGTTATACTTTCAAGTGGCTAAATGTTGTCGACGTTCTCTAAGTTGAATTAGATTTAACAAAGTCCTAGGGAATTTTTTTTCAAATCAATGATTCTAAAATCTATTTGGAAAAATGCTGAGCAGGGACTGAGGGGTATTCTGAGGGCAGTCTTGATCAGACTGAGGAGGGGAGGCACAGGCCCACAGGCGGCTGCCTGGCCTGGCGCTGTCCGAGGTGCTGACGCCCACCTTTCTCGCAGTGCCTGCCATGGAACCCGCGCGGGCACTCGCAGGTGTAGGAGTCCTCATGGGCCTCGCAGGAGCCTCCGTTGAAGCAGGGGTCCGAGTCGCAGGGTGAGGGCAGCGCTGTGGGGTCAGAGGGCGGCCCTGGAGCCCATGTCAATAGGGAAGGCCACCCCAACGCCCTACCTGGAACCTTCGCCACCTAAAATACACTGCTGGGTCCAGATTCCTCCTGGTGGGCTCTAAGACCCCTCCACAGAATTCCCTTTATTCCTAATTATTCCAAAATTCAGCCTCCCTCTTCTTGGAGCTGGGGTGGGGCTGTGGTTCACCGACACCCTCATCTCACGTCATTACACACTGTGTGGGTAGCTGCGCACTGATGGGTCCCTAGCGGCACGTGGGTTAGCCACGTGCATTACGCATGCATTACCTATGCTCACAGCTAAGCTAGGGGCTCAGGAGGACGCTGCATGGCCACCAGGTGTCCTTCCCATGGCCAGCCTGCTGCAGGGAAGGTGGGCAGAGGCCAGGCCATGTAACAGAGGCCTGGGAGGGAGGACACCTGCTGCAGGTTCTGTGGTGCCCAGTGAGAACCCGTCGCTTTCCTCCCAACACCAACCCCCAGGTTTCTGGGTGGCTCCCCAGCCCACAGGTTCGTCCCTGCCCCCACCCCTCTCACAGTGGCTGATGTTGTGGTCGGTGTGGCAGACGCACAGGTAGCTCCCACCATACTCCATGCAGTAGCCGTCAGGGCACTGGGAGTTCATGTTGCAGGGTGTGGCTGTGACTTCTGCGGAGGAAAGATGAAGCCCTGTCTCAGGTTTTCCTGGGACCTTGTGTCCTTGACAAGGGTGGGACTGTGCAAGACCCAGTGACCCCACCAGGGAGACCAGGTTGAGGCCGTTTTGTTGCCAGCTCCCTCCTGTGGGGGGGTGGGGGTCACAGAACCACTGGTCGAGGACTGCGCCTGTGGGTCCTGGTCCAGGCCCAAGCCAGGGTCTGGAGGACAGCCAGGGACAGGCGAGGTGTCCCCTGCCCCAGCTCTGAGCACCTACCAAATTCACAGAAGTCCCCAAAGAAGCCTGTGGGGCATTCGCAGTGGGTGGTGTTGGCCCCTGGGCATCTGCCACCGTTGCGGCACTCACAGTTGTCAGGGGTTCCTGCCACAGAGAGAGGGAGGAGCCTCCAGTGTAGGGGTGCTGGAGGGCGGGTGCTGGAGGGGTGCTGGGGCCCTCCCCTGCTCCTGGTGACCTTCCTGTGAGAGCTGCTGTGCACCGCCCCCCCACCCCCGTACACACCCTCTGTCACAGTGTTTGCACACACACCCAGGGAAGCCCTAGCCCGACTGAAGCCCCGCAGCCCCGCAGCCCCGCAGCCTAGCCACACGCACTGTCCCTGCAGTCGGGGCCCATGAAGCCTCCGGGGCACTCGCACACATGGCCCTGGTCCGCGTCCACACAGGTTCCCCCATTCTGGCAAGGGGCCGAGAGGCAGGTGTCGGGAAGTAGGGGGCTTCCTGTAGGAAAGACAGTGGTTAGGAGAGCAATAGCACATGTCAGCAGTTTAGCCTCTGTTCTCGGTGCCAAGTGGAGTTTGGGCCTGAGGCCTGTTTCCTGGAAGCTGCCTTCCAGCTGCCCCTCCTCCATGAGCCCCTCTTGGGAGCAGAATGAGAAGCAAGGGTGAGAAGGGCCCAGCAAGGCTGGAGGTCTCCAGATGCTTCTGGTTGAGCATGTCTGTTAGTAAAATACCGGGATTCTCTATGTGCCTTTCAGTCACTGGTTTCTAGTTTAATTTCGCTATGGTCAGGTAACACAATCTTTTTCAACTTATTGAGCCTTATTTCATGGTGGCAGGATGGCCCGTCACGGTGAGAGCTCCCTGGGCCCTGAAGAGAACCAGCATGTGCGTGCCCGCCCGACCAGACTGGCCGACAGGGCCGGGCGGGCCTGCCCCTGCCCACTGCTGTCCACGTGTGCCCACCGTGAACTCTCCACCGACAAGCGTCTGTTTCTCCTGCGCCTCTGTTGGCTTTCGCCCCGTGTGTCCTGATTCGTATCAATAGTGTATTTAGAATCATTGCAGCCTCTTGGTGAATTTCTCCCTTTGTCTTTAGGAAAGGTCTCTCTTCGTCCCCCGCAGTACGCAGTACTTGTTCCAGGGAAGCCAAGCCAGCTTCCCTCTTCGTTTCTTCGATGCTCATTTCTTCATGTTTCAGAATTTATCTGTTAAATTAATACATAGTAAAATTGGCTTTTGTTCGCAGTACACTTCCATGAATTTTAACTCATGTGTAGATTTATGTGACCCCCGCCATGGTCAGGATCAGCACATTCTGTCACCCCCAAGACGTCCCTGTTTCCTCTCTTCGGGGTCACAGACACCCCCCATACATAATGGAGGACCTGGCAATGTTATACTGCCTTTGCCCAGAGGCTGGTACATGGTGGCCCGTAGACCAAATCTTGCCTGATGCTGATTTTGACCATAAAGTCTCTTTGGACTCTGCTGTGCCCCTCTGTTTACACACTGGCTGCTGGGTGGTATACTGGCAGTGCTGAGTGGCTGTGACCACATGGCCAGAAAGCCAAAAATATTAACATCCAGCTCTTTGCAGAAAAAGCTGGCATACTCTGCTTCAAGCTATTGGTATCCTATAACTTATTTCTGGTTATATTATACATTCCAAAATGTATCATTATTTTGTTTTAAAATTACATTTAAAGAGATTAAAAGATAACCAAAAAGTTATTTCTAGAATTCTTCTTTCCTTGATGAGGATCCAGATTTTCATCTGGTACCATTTTCTTCTGTCTAAAGAGTTCCCTTTAACATCTCTTGTACTGCAGATATGAAGGTGATGAATTCCCTCAGTTCTCTTCTGTCTAAAAGTCTTCATTTCACCTTCATTTCTGAAAGCAGTTTGACTGTGTTTTCCTTTCCGTGTGTTAGGGGCGCTGCCCCACCGTCTTTGGCCTTGGATAGGTTGGCTGCCGCCACCCCGTTTCTCCATATGGGTTCTGTATTTTTCCTCTGGCTGCTTTTGAAATTTTCAGCAAGTTCACTGTGATGTGGCTTCATGTGGTTTTCTTCATGCTTTTCTTGGATATGTTTTAGTTTTCATCAAGTGTAGCAAATGCTTCCTCATGTACTTGCTGGGCACCCAGCACTTCCCTCCACCTGGGGCTCCATGCATGTCCACGTCACGGAAGAGCTGGCTTTCAGTCCCACTCTGTGCTGCGTGTCGACTTGTTTCCACTTCTGCCTTCATATTCACTGATGTCTCTTTCTGCAGAGTCTAGTCTGCTGTCAACACAGTCCAGTGTGGTTTTAAAATTCAGATATTATATTTTTCATCTCTACAAGTTTCTCTTTTACCTCCTACTTCTCCTGTGTCTTCCTCCTGCAGCACTCTTGGGTACATAGAACAATTCATCATAGGTGATTAAATATTCGTCTTCGCTGATTCAGTCATTTCTGGCATCTGTTTCTATTGATCCACTTTTCTCCTGGTTGTGGGCCATATTTTATTAAGTCTCTGTAAACCTGATAAATTTTGATTGTATATTTCAAGGTTCTGGGTTCTGTTTTATTCCTTTGAAGAGTGCAGGATTTTATTCTGGCATGTGGCTAAATTACTTGCGATCAGTTCGATCCTTTCAAACTTTCTTTTGGATTGCTGGGGCAGGTCAGATTCTCCTTTAGCTCAGCAATCATCTGTCCCCCCTATGATGGCGATGCTGCACTGAAGACCCCACACAGTGTTGGCCCGCCCTGGGTGTGAGGAGCTCCCTCCGCTTTGGCTGCTAAGGGCTAGGGGTTGCTTGACTTTCAGCTCCCAGCTGTGCCGACTTCACCCACTTGGACTGCACTGAGCAAAGGCTCAAGGGGTCTGTCTGCAGAGCTTTAGGGCTCAATCTCACCCCACCTCTAGCAGCTCTGTTCTCGCCGATATTCTGGTCACAGATTCCAGCCAGCAAACTCGAGTCTCTGTCTTCTCGACTCGGAGACCCAGGACTGCTGGAGTCTGGACCCTTCAGGTCACAGCGGGCTGGAAACTGCCCCCAGTCAGAATTAGGCAACTCTAGGGCCCACTCAGCTCATTCCTGCTTCTTGGGGGCAACAGTCCTGTGCAGTCCATTGTCCAGCGGCTGAGAGACGTTGTTTCGCATATTTTGTCTGATTTTCTAGCTCTTAGTGGTGAAAGGGAAATTCTCAGCACAGCTAATCCTTCTTGGCAGGAGCAGGAGGCTAGATACTCTCTCTTTTCAGTAATCTCCAAGTTTTGGCCAATTTCTTGTTGGATCTGATTAGAATGTCAAGCTTTGCACCTTGTAATGTGGCTACTGAGCAGATGCCAGGGGTAGAATGTCAGTTCTGTTATTTCTTCCCGTTTGCTTTCATTTGCTTTCTTCTTCTGGACAAAACGTGGTTTCTTTGCAAAATCGTTCGAAACCACTTAACTGTTTTCTGACTAGAGTTTAGTTAAACACACTGGTATTGAGATAAAAATCTGGGTACGGTCGCCAGTTCTACTGCGGTCAGGGCACAGGCCTGAGTTGTGGGCCGGGTCCCAGGGTGGGGGCGCACGAGAGGCAACTGATCAAGGCTTCTCTCGCACATGGACCTTCCCCCTCCCTTTCCCTCTCTCTGGGAGATAAACAAACCTGGGCAAGGAGAACGGGGACAGGTGCCGTGATTTCGGGTGACCACACAGCACAGCGCGCCACCCTGCCCGCCCTGCGCCGCCAGCCTTGCCCTCTTCCGAGGACACAGCGCCCGGCGGGGGGCACAGCGCCCCCAGCGGCCCGGCCGCGCCTTACTTGCGCGTCAGTGGCACGAGCCCTCCGCAGGTGGTTAGACTCGCGGTAAACCTGCTCGTGCGTCACGCACGAGCCCTCCCGGGGCGCAGCCGGCCCAGCTGCGCCGGAGCCACGCGCGCACAGTGTCAGGGCGCGAGCCCCGGGTTTACTCTGTGGGCCGCGGCGTCCCGTGGGTCTTTCAGTAGATCCGCGTCCTCACCAGCATTTAAGGCAACGCGGGGCAGGGCGGGAACGAGCAGATCTGTCACGCGCAGTAACGGGCTCCCGCGCTGGTCCCCTGCCTGGCCCGGGGTCTGGGGTCCGAAGGGAGGGTGTGACGGTCAGCCCTCTCCCGCGGGAGCAGGGACCGCCAAGTGGCCACCGCCGTTCCGCTTCCCGGGAGGGCAGGCCCGCGCTCGGCCTCACTCAGCACGGGGTGGCCGTCCGCGGCTCAGGGGCCAGGCTGGGGCCGAGCCGCGCAGCGAGGGACAGAGGGCGGCGACCCGAAAGCGTTGTCACCTGTGGGGAGCCCGAGGCCATTACCTGCCTCGCAGCGTGGTCCCTCGAAGGGCTCTGCGCACAGGCAGGTGAAGTTCCCCACGAGATCCACGCACGAGCCTCCGTTCAGGCACGGCCCTGAGGCGCACTCGTCCAGGTCTGCGGGCGTGGAGGCGCGAGCTGGGCTCGGCGGGGAGGAGCTCCTGCCGGCTCCTCCACGCCCCGCCCACCGGCCCCGCCCCTCCCACAAGCCCCGCCCCTCTCCCCTCCCTCCACGCCCTTTCCCGGGAATGGAGAGAGCACCTCCCCTCCCCTCCACGAGCCCCGCCCCTGTCCGCTCCCTGCCCCACCCAAGTCCCCGCCCCTCCCCGCCCCATCCCGCGCCCCCGCCCGGAAGCCCCGCCCCTCCCCGCCTCCCGGGGCCCTGGCTGCTCACTAGTCTCGCAGTCGTCGCCCGTGTAGCCCGCCGGGCACGCGCACACCGCGGAGCCGCTGACCAGGTGGCACTGGCCGCCGTTCGCGCACGCTCTGGCATCGCACGGAGACTGTGCTAAGGGGCGGAGGGTGGAAGGCCGTTGGCATCCTGGCGGCTGTGGCCCCTGGGCCCCGACAGGCGGCGGGGACGCTGCCCGGGGCAGTCCGGACCCAAGGCCGCTGAAAGCTCGTCTGAACCGGTTTGTTTTTCAGCGGCGGGGGTCGCCGGGCCGACTGCGACGAGAGCAGCGTCAGCGCGGGGCTCCGGCGCTGGCTGAGAGCCTTCCTAGCTGGTGGGGACTCAGCCCGTGGCGGAGCCTCGAGGAGCAGCGGCGCCCAGCGGAGCAGGAGGGGCCTGAATGGTCCCGGGGTGGCGGGGGTGGGGGAGGTGACGCTGCTGCAGGGCCGGCCGGCGAAGGCACTGGACCCCAGTCCGAGTGGGAGTGAGGGGTGCAGCGCGCCTCTGTCCGCCCTCCCAGCTGCCTCTCACCGGGAACCCCGGCTTCCTGGCTCCCTCCTGGCCACTGACAGCAGAGTGCCGCGGTGGGGACACCGCTGCCTTCGGTGTCCCGCTGACAGCTGGTTCCCCAAACAACGCAAGACAGTGACCAGATGGATCCCCAACGAGCGGATGGACATGCAGCCCTCCCTGTGTTGTGGGGGCCCCGGGGAGGGAGGAGGGGCTGGGGGCCCGGCCCCCAGGTGTGCGGGTGTTTTGGTGGCCGAGGCCTGTGGGCAGCAGAGAGGCCTTGGACCATGCGAGGCAAGGGGCATCTCAAGAAGGACCCCAGCCCATGGCCCAGCTGTGAGAGCCCCAGGGCTGGAGAGAAACAGCCTTCCTTCCTGCCGGAGCCTCCGGGGCTCAGGGTGCCAGGGTGCAGGCAGGAAGGAGGTGGGGGCAGATGGTGCTGCTTTCCACACACAGCTGCCTGTTTGACCTCGGAGCCCCCACGCTCCCTTCCAGCTGGTCCCGGGGTGAGAGGGACCCATCTGGAGCACGGCACCGGCCTGTTCCAAGGCCGTTCCCTGGTGCGAGTGCCAGGGCCCTCGGCCGCTCTGGGTGGCCCAGGTGCTGCGCCAAGCCCTCTGCGGCCTGCTGACCCCGCTCTCCCCCCAGGCTGCCCACTGCCCTCTGGCCGGGCAGGACTACCTGGCCATCCCACAGCCAGGGCAACCTGGGGGCCCGGAGGTTTCCTCGTACCTGTCTCACAGGTGGGTCCCCCGAAGCCAGCCGGGCACTGGCAGCTGAAGCTGTTGACGCCGTGCGTGCAGGTGCCGCCGTTCTGACACGGCTGGGAAGCACACTCATTCACGTCTGAAAAGCAGGCGGCTGGGGCCTCAGTGGAGGAAGCAGGTCGGGAGGGTCTGCTGGCACCTGGGGCGGTGGGCTCGGGGGGCTGCTGCAGCACCCACCTCCCACGCTTGTCGTCAGGAACCCACCGGGTTTGACGCCCCTGGCGGTGCCCCATGTATGTCATCATCCCATGCCATAGGGACAGAGACCCTTGACCTTGGGCTCTTGGGGGCAGTGGCTTTGCCTCCAGGGTTGCTCTAGAGCACAGGCGGCAAACACAAGGCCCACGGGCCGAATCCGACCCTCCACCTTGTTTTATCTAGCCTGGCACCTTGTTTCTACCCGGTGGCAGCACCAAGCTCTCACCTAACTGTTGAGGAGCAGTTACGTACAGCCCTAAAACCACATTCGACCCTTTGAAGGCAACCGCAAGGCTGATGAGGCCCCCGGTGACAACGAGTTCGACACCCCTGCCCAGAGCCCACTGCCTCCCAGTGGGCGGTGTGGGCGGTGAACTCACCCAGCTGGCACCTCTTCCCCGTGAAGCCCGAGAGGCAGGAGCAGGTGTAGGAGGGGTTGCCGGTGACACAGTCGTCAATGCACTTGCCGCCGTTGAGGCACGGGCGCAGGGCCAGACACACGGAGGCTGCGGACGCAGGAGGAGTGGAGATGTTACCTCCCTCTGCCCTCCCTGACCCAAAGGTGCCATCTCAAGGAATGGCTGTGCTGCCCCCCGGCAGTCGAGTGTCCAGGGTTTGGCTTTCAGGGCTGCGCAGGGGTCCACACTGTCCCCTGCCCCCCGTCTGCATTTCCCACGGGCGTGTGACTCGGTTCCTGAGACTCTGGCTGCCCAGGGAAGGCAGGCTTCTCGAGAGTCCCTTGCACCCACAGCAGCTTCTTATCCCATTCATCTGTCAGCTTCCAAACTTGTCCGAGGGGCTCCCAGCAACACAGGGAGACATGAGCGCACCTTGTGGACAAGGCGGGGGGGTCCCCGTGTGGAAACCCCAGGCTGTGGGGAGCCCTCAGACCCTCTGGGCTTGCAGTGTAGTCCCAGTGTTGCCTCAGTCACAGAAATCAGATAGTCCCACACACGCCTTCCCTGTGTGCACAACCAGGCCTGTGGTCAGAGCTGTGGAAGGTGGTGTCTCCCAGCTGGCAGGGTGGGGTAGCTCCTGGGGTCCCCCAGGGCCAGTGGACCCGCACACCTGGCCCTCTAGGACAGGCAGCCCGCAGGGCCCTCCAGAGGAGGAAGGCTGCTGAAGTCTGTGGTTGGTCAGCACAGAGTGGCAGGTTATGGGCAGCGTCCCAAGGTCAGTTACTAGGAGGGCCCCAGGGAGAGTGGGCATGGCATTGAGGGGTGGACACTCTGGGGAGGACCCTGCAGCCCAGAGTGCCATCAAGGCTGTGGGACCGCACCTTGCCATCACTGAGCCGTACTGTCTCTCAGTCCACATGGTTTGGCTACCCTGTCTCTGGCGGCTGCCTGTGCCTGGACAAGCTTTGCTCAGGAGCCAGGGTTCTGGGGGTGAACACACAGCCCTCCCTTCCCAGTAAAGCTGACGTGTGTAACCTCAGGACTGACCCTCCCCGGCTGCATCTCCTGGGCTTGCAGTGGGGTGGTGGGGACGCAAGGGGGCTGGCCCTCGGGACCTCGCCCCCCACCGAGCACCGAGCTCCCAAGAGCCTCTCTGCAGCTGGTGTGGAGGGACCAGCCTGCCTGCTCCCCCCGCTCCCTCTAGAGGCCTCAGAAGGTGGGGGAGGCACCTCTACATGGAAGAGGGGTCTCCGAAAGACTGTAGCCCCTCTTCTGAGGACCCCACTCCTCAGGGTCACAGCCTGCAGCTTCTGCAGGGGAGCATAGACATGGCCACACCTGCACCCACACCTGTTCACCCACCTTTCCCCACCTGTACTGACACCCACTCACACCAGTCCACACCTGCACCCACACCTTACCCCTCAACCACAACCCAAGCCCCTGGCCACTGGCAGGTGACAGCCAGAGCTCTCTGTGGCCCACCAAAAGAAGCACCTGCTACAATGGTATCCCCATGCCCTGAACCTTCGCTGCTCAGAGCCCCGGCCTGGGGTGCAGGAGGGCTTGACCCTTGGAGGAAGGAATAAAATCATTGGCTCCTGGGCTCCCAGTGCCCTTACCCCGGCTAAGCTCAAACTCAGGACTGGGGTCCACTCAGTGCCCCAGTGGGTTGGAGGGCTCGGGCTCCCAGGTCTCTCTCAGGGGGCACCATCCCCAGTCCTCTGTGAATCTTCTTGCCCCAAACATGCAAGCGGTATCTGTCCCTCCCGTGCGCACACCCTCCCTGGCCCCCCGTGGGTCTCTCGCGGATGTGATGTTTGGGGAAGCGGCCCTTCCCGGTGGCGTGGGTCCCCATGGGGATGGAGGTGAGTCTGCAGGGCAGGTCCCGAACTGGCCTCACCAGGCCTGGCAGGCCTTGTGATCAGCCCCTGTGGGCGCAGTGTCTGGGTCAGCCGCTTGACACCCCTCCCTCTATTTGTAAGTAGTAAAGTTTCAGGGGCATTGTGACTCGCCCAGGGCCACACACCCTTCTGCAGCCAGTCCAACTGTCCTCCTCCGGTCCCACTCTCAACCTGGGGTGGACCCTACCCCCTCTGCTGTGTGTTCTGGGCCAGAAGGCCCCTGGGTGTCAGGGACCCCTGGGTGTCTCCTTCCTGTTGGGTAGATGGATGTCCAGGTTGTCAAACCAGCTGCGAGTTCCAGCAGGAAAGGCGAAATGGGGTGAACAGAACACCTGCCCCCTGGGGTGGTCCTGGGGACCCAGGCGCCCCCGTGCCCAGCCCGGCCCAGGAAGGAGGCTGGATTTTTTCTCCTCTGCACAGCAAATCGTGCCCTCCAGCGGGTATCCCCTCCCACCTCGAGCAGTGACGCTAAGGTCCTCCGCTCCCCACCAGGAGAAGGCTGAGGTTCGGGGGCCAGCCAACCAGGACTGCAGACGCGGTGGGCAGGACCAGCGACAGTCCCCTTCCCGCCCCCTATTGCCCCACCCCCTCCCCGAGGCCACGCCCCCGGCGCCCGAGCCGCGCGCTCGGTGCTCTTACTTGCATGGGCGCAGCCCCCCACGCGCACCTGGGCATCATCGATTCTGAACGCCCAGCGCCCGGGCACGCCCACGTTGGTGCTGGTCTCCACGTCGACCATATCGGCGGTGCGCGAGCCGGGGATGCTGAAGTAGCGCCGCCCATCTCCCGCGTTGAAGCCGGCCTGGGGGTTGTTGAGAGTAGGGGCAGGTGCGGGCGGGTCCTCAGGTCTTCCGAAAGTTCCTGACACCCACCTCCCCCCGCCCAGGTTCCCAGGGTCTAAGAGCCCATGGGGGGGACAGCCTTGGAAACTGGAGAGCTCTAAGGCTTATGGGTGCCCTCCCGCCCTGCAAGGATCAGCAGCCTCCCAGTGAGTCCTGACAGCAAGGGACAGCTCCCTGAGCCAAGGGCGTGGTTGGGCCTGGCACCCCAAGCCCCTCTCCAGTGACTCTGCCAGGGCTCTGGGCCTCCCCTAGGGGAAGTGGATGGGGGTACACAGCCACAAAGAGGACTGGCCATCTCTGGGCAGTGGCACCTGACCACACCTTCCACACCCGGGATTGCCTGTGGGCAGTCGGCGCATAGAGATCCCAGGACCCTCTGTCCCTGCTGCAGCTGGCCCTGCAGGGCCCGGCAGTGTGCTCAGGACACAGGCGCCTTCAGCCCGAGGGTGTGTCGGGGGTTCTGGGCTGAGAGAGGCCTCCACGCAGAGTGGCTGTGTGTTGGGGGGCTGCCTGTCTCGTCAGCTCGTGACGGTGCTGGCAGTGGGAGCGGGGCCCTACCTGGGCCGCGATGCCCCCCAGGCCAGTGGCATCACCTCCGCTGCTGGCGTGCGTGCCTGTGGTCCACGTGACGGACTCGTAGTTGAAGATGGTGAAAGAGAACTTGCCGTCTGTGATGAGCACCGTCTGGAACGTGTTGACCTGCCAAGGAGGAGGCCTGACAGGGTCCCGCCCCGTCCACCATCCCCGCACTCGCCGTCCCCGTCCCCGACCGGATGGCTGGCCGGCCCCAGGGCAGCGCTGTGCTCACTGGGGTTTCCCACCCCGGGGGGCCGCCCGCCAGCACTGACTGTGCCGGGCAAAGTGCTCAGTTACCCCTGAGCTCGAGTTTGTTCTGTTCGGCACCGTCAAGGACTGGCATGGAGGACGTGGTCGCTTCCTGCCTGACCCTGACCCTCTGACCCTCTGAGGACTGCAGCACTCCCAGTGGGGAGCCTGCTAACATGTCCCTGCTTTTCCCCGAGCATTGGGGGTTTTCCTGGGCACCGAGAGGGCCCCTCACCCTTTCCCAGCCAGGCTCTGGGACCTCGACGAGTCACTCCTGCGCCCAAATCCCGCTTTCCCTCTTGGCTATGGGCCGGCAGCCACGCCGCCCCTCCTCAGCAGGTTGGGGGTCGGCCCAGGAGGGAGACCAGGGCGCGGCGGCACCTCCTCCCTCCCCAGGACAGAAACTCACGGGGGAGGAGGAGCTGCCCCCAAAGAAGGTCACGCGGTACCAGGTGGCGATGAACACCCAGGTGGCGGAGAAGTCTGGCAGCTCGGGGAAGTAGCGTTTGATGTCCTCCGTGGCTCTGCGCAGCGTGGCCAGGTCGGTGGCTTCCCGGTAGTACACGTCCCCTGCACGCCGGTTGTCCACATCCGCCCAGAAGGCAGCCACCACGCAGCGGTCCTTGGCGATGGGGAAGGCCACCGGGGTGAACTGGGAGACCTCCTTCAGGAAGGAGATGATCCCATTGTTGTTCACCTGTCGGGTGGGAAGCCGGAGGGGCCCTGGTGAGGGCGGCAGGCAGCCGGTGGGCCCATGGCCCACCCTCTGCCACCCGGCCCCTGTAGGGTGAGCTGGCCTTGGCCAGGGCATCCCAAGATGGCCTGACAGTCACCGGTTCCAGGCATGGGACCCCTCAGCCTGCTCTGTCTCCCCCTAGGCAAGCTGTGTCCCCTGTGCCCTGCAGGGCACCCAGCCCCATGCTGCTGCTCCAAGGTCAGGGAGCCCAGTGTGGGCTCCGGTCTTGGGCAGGTGGGGTGCTCAGGCCTGCTTAGCAGCCCCACTCCTGGGTCCCATTCCAGCCGGGGGCCTCGGGAGGCCAGGGTAGGGCCCCGGCCTCATAGGGTCTGGAGGGTGGGGTGAGGGGAGGAGTGCCCATGGAGCAGAGGCAGGGCTTCTTGGGGCCAGCCTCACCAGGGGCAGCTACAGGGGTCTGGAGGACCAGCTGGGCCTCTGTGCTCAGTGCATGGGCAGTGGGAGCCCCAGAGGCTCCCGAGCGGAGGGGGAGGAGCAGTGGCTTTCCAGCTGGACATGGCGGAGTCCAGCCCCAGCCCTGCACCCACTGGCTGTGCCGTCACGAGGGGCAGCCCTGGCTCGCTGAGCCCCATGTTTTCAGCTCCGAGATGGGCTGACACTGGCGCTGGCCTCGCGGGTGCTGGGCAGGTGCACTGAGTCAGCGATCAGAGAGCCGGCTCTAGGCTGACCTGAGGCGCTTCAGGAAGCTGGGGTCAGAACCGGGCTTGTAGAAAAGACCTTCAGGGCTCCCCCTCAGGCGAGGGCAGGCTGGTACCCAGACCAGCAAACCAGGCCGATCAATACACCTGTCTTCTAAGGGCGCCATGGAGCAAACGAGCCGGGGAGGGAGCCTCGGTTCTGTGTGGAGGACGAGGGGACTGGAGCAGCCCTGGCACCCGGAGCCCTTTCCCCAAGGGATCTGCGTGGCCTCACGACAGGAGACGGGGCGGCCGTCGCAGCTCAGAGCTGGCCTGAGGCGGGAGCCCAGGAAACCACCCCCACGGCCGGGGCTGCCAGGGTCGCCCCCTGCAGTTTGGGGGAGCACTCGGTGGGGGGGCAGTTCCACGTGGACTTCCTCTCCGCCCTCCGTCAGGCCCGGGCCTTGGGTTGCGGCAGCTCCCGCTGGGCGCCCCCTCTCAGCCCCGCGCAGAAGCGGAGGGAGGCCAGCTCTGGAGGCAGATGGCAGCGGCTGATGCTTCGCACGCGGAGCCCACGACACAGTCAGAGGCAGCAGGCACGCGAGGGGGTGGGACGCCGCCAGCAGGAGCCGGCAGAGATGAGATGAGAGGGTCGCTGGGCACCGGCACGGCCCGACACAGGAGAAAGCGGCTGTGTCCCCAGAAACAAAGCGCAAGCCTGAGACCTCATCGGGAGTGCAGCCGAAAGAGCTTTGAAAAAGAGCAGGGCTGGGGGACTGACACTCCTGACTTCAGAGCTCACCACAGAGTGGCAGGGGCCCGAACAGGGCGGCGCCGCACCCAGGCAGAGACGGCGGGGACCGGGCCTCGCACGCGTGGGCACGCGGCTGGCGACGGGTGGCGCTGGGGAAACGGCGCTGCGTGGGCAAAGCCAGGGAGTGGGGCCCGGCCCGACGCCAGGTGCAGAGAGGGACGCGAAGGGGTCACAGACCTCGGTGCAAGGGCACAGAACAGAGACTCGCACGGAAACACAGCGCGGACGCCTCGCAGCGCGGGCCTTGGCGGTGATTCCGTGTGACAGCAGAGGCACAGGAAACAGAGGAAAACACCCACTGCAGTTCGTCAAAACTGACAGCATTCTGTGCATCCGAGGAAGTTACAGCAACCCCCAGGGGGAGAAGACACTGGCGAGTCACGTGTCTAATAAGGGGTTAACATCCAGGGTGCACCGGAAAACTCCTCCAGCGCAACCAGAAAGCCCAAGCAACCTGATTCGAAAATGGGCCGAGGACCTGAGACAGACATTTCCCCAAAGAAGAGACCCGAGCGGCCAGTGGGCAGGGACCATCGGGGAGACACCCGTCAGAGTCACAGCGCGAGGCCGCCGCCCGCCCACTGGGGCGGCTGCTGTCGGAAACGCAGGAGCCCCCGAGCGTGCGGATGCACAGGAACCGAGCCCACACCGTGCGAGTGGGGCTGGAACGGGGCTCTGCCACGCTGGGAAGCCATTGGCGCCGTGGGTTCAGAGGTGAGAGGGCACTGCGAGGCCCCGCCCAGGTGCTCCTGCAGAAACTGTGGACTCTGGAGGTGCTTCTGGTCACAGCCAGGCCCTGTTTAGAGCTGGGGTTCTGCTGGGGCGCACGGGGAGGGCTTGTAGAAGCTGCCGTGAGCTGCGGGGCTGGCGGCTCGCTGGCCCGAGGCTCCGTTTGGGGTGGGCTGACGCGCAGCGTCGGAGGCCTCGTGCAAACGGCTCGGGTGGCAGGAGTCACCCCGGTTTCTGTGACACACGGGAGCCTCTTGGCCCACTCCAGCGCCAGCAAAGCCGCTGGTTTCGTGGGCTGTCCGGTCACGGGGGTCCCTGGGTGGCGGCAGCCCTCCAGCCCCAGCCCCAGCTCGGGGAGCTTGTGGGAAGGCCGCCCTGGCCGTGAGGTTGCTCTCTGGGACTGGACACGCCAGATTTTCGCTGACCGTGGGTGGTGGTGAATGGTCCGGTCCGGTCAGCGGGCTCTGCCCTGAGGGCCAGACAGTGACGTCCTCCGGCCCCTGGGCCACATGTGCTGTCTGTCGCACATTCCTTTCCCTTCTTCGTGCTTTTGCTTTCACGGCACTGTAAGAATTTAGGCAGCATTCCGCCCCGGCTGGCGTGGCTCAGTGGATGGAGCGCGGGCTGCGGACCAAAGTGTCGCAGGTTCGATTCCCAGTCAGGGCACATGCCTGGGTTGCAGGCCACGGCCCCCAGCAACCGCACATGGATGTTTCTCGCTCTCTCTCTTTCTCCCTCCCTTCCCTCTCTAAAAAATAAATAAATAAAATCTTAAAAAAAAAAGAATTTAGACAGCATTCCTAGCTCATGGGCCAGACTGTGGCCGACCTGTGCCGCGCCCTGGGTGGTAAATCCAGGCTGGTTGGCGAGGCCACACCCGCTTGTTCACATGCTGTCCGTGGGGCTTGAGACGAGCAGCGTGTTGGAGCCCTCCTGGCCGCAGGCCAAAGGTGCCCACTCCCTGGCCCGCTGCTGGAAAAGCCTGCCGGCCCCATCCGCAGCCCCCGTCCTCAGCCCCCGTCCGCAGCCCCCGTCCGCAGCCCCCGTCCGCAGCCCCCGTCTGCCGGTGCGTCTGCGCTGGGAAGAGTGCACACTGGCCACCAAAGACACCCACTTTTGGTGGGGTCACTAACGTGGGAGCGCACTGCAGCCCCGACAAGGAAGTCTGGGTCCCTCACAGGTGCCCAGAGGGAGCGTCGTTCTCCCCCGGGGACTGGCCTCCCAGGCCCCCTGCCTCCGGATCCCTCCGAGACCTGCGCCCCACGGACCCAGCGAGAGGGGAGGGCTGTGGGCTGCGGAGGCAAAGCCATGGCCGGGCTTGTCGCCCACCGACCCGACCCGACCGGTTGGCTGGGGTTGGGGGCGGCTCCGGGGCTGGGCTTCCGCTGCAGGCAGCGCCGTGGGCCACCTGCTGGGCCGGGCCCTGCCCGCCCTGCCCGCCCTGCCTGCCCTGCCTTTCCTGTGGCCCCCTCCCCTCCCCCACGGCTGGCCCGGCTCCTGCTGTGGCTCCCGCTGTGGCTCCTGCAGACCGAGCTTCCTTCCTGCCTTTGAAGTGCGAGTCCCCCTCTCAGGTGTGTGCAGGGGCCTCTCCGGCCTGCCCACCAGCACTTGGCCTCCGTCCTCCCTCTGGCGCGCCTTCCCCAGGGGCCCTGGGCCCGGAGCCCAGGGGTCCAGGAAGGAGGCAGAACAAGCCGGCCCTGTTCCCCTGCCAGGGCCGGGCCGGGCAGGGCCAGGACCACAGCAGAGAAGGCGATGGGGCCAGGTGCTGGGCAAGCAGGCTGCTGGCAGGCCCGTCCCCTGGGCAGGAACTGCCTTGGACGCCCCGTATCCGCTGAGAGCTCTGGGTGTTCCTGGGGGAGGGGGTGGACAAGGCCGGGACCGGAGGGCTGGGTGTGGCAGACCCAGGGAAGCCAGCTGCTCGCACCTGGCAGAGGCCACTTCCCTCAAAACACCGGTTTTATTATCATTATTTATCTACTCAGTAGAACATGCACCATGGACTCGGAGACACGGAGAAAGAGTGAGGCCTGTGGACAGGCCCACACCCCCGCTGAGGGCCTGCCGGCTCGCCCTTCCCAGGGACCCGCCTGGGGTTGGGGTCCCCGCCTGGACGCGCTGCCCCACAGCACCCGCCCAACCCGGGGACGCTCGCAGAAGCACAGGGAGACCCTGGAGCAGGAAGGGGAGTGGGCGGTGCTTGTGCGCAAGGTCTTCTGGGCAGCCCCCACAGCCTCCCAGCCCCTGCAGCCTCCCAGCAGGCCCTCTAGCCCCGGGCCACGGGCTCAGCGCTGGCCATCGCTTCCCTCTCCAGCAGGGCCACCTCTCTGGTGTCCCAGCACCTGTTGCTGAGAAAGGCCAGGTGCCACTGGGGTCACAGCCCAGGGTGGGGTTGCACACAGGCTGCTTGTGGGGGACGGAGCTGAGTGAGTGCGGGGTGGGTGGCGGCAGGTGCACCCTCCTGGCCCGGGGGGGTGGGGGTGGGTGCAGGAGGCCTCCGGTCAGGGAGCGGCATCCTGTCCCTTCCGAGCAAGCTGAATAGGAGAGTGGCCGGTCGGCTGGGAGAGGCCCTGCAGTGACCCTGTGGATGGCGGTGGCCTTGGGGGCACGACGGAGGCCTACCCTTGCCCTGGGGCCGGGGTGGGGCTGGTGGGGCCTCCAGGGGGCTGGCCAGCAGGGCCCCGGGCCTCTCCTGCAGGGCTGGCTGGCCGGCTGCCCCGTGTCTCCGGAGAAGGCACACGGACGGCGCTGGGGGCGTTTCCGACCCGGAGAAGACCAGGAAGGAGCGGAAGTGTCCGGAGAGTCTCTCGGAGGCGACCTCCGGTCCTGCCCCGAGTGTGTGAGTGTGTGAGCGACACTGGCTGGTCCCCAGCGGCAGAGGCGAGGCTCCAGGGCACGGCTCGCTGGTGCCACTGCGCCGGGCAGGGGGCTGCGCTGCGCGGGCGGCCTGGAGGGGAGCCAGGGATCCCGCGTGTGCGGCCACGGCACCCCAGCTCTGCAAACATCCGAGCCGAGAAGGGGCGGGCCTTGGTTCCTGCTTTGACTTCTCTGCCAGAAATACAACAATCAAGCCCCTGAGGCCTTTTATAAGCTTGTTTTGAGAAATGTAGGCATGTCTTTTATTTCCTGGCAGCTCTCTGGGTAACCAGGGCCCCTCTCACAGCACAGTCACCGGAGTCCTGCCCGCAGGGCAGCGAGGGGGCAGGGCCCGTTGAGGCCCGGAGGCCGCGCTCACCCAGCCCGGGGAGGGGGAGGCTGCCCTTGGCCGGGCACCGTCCGGAGGTCCTGGGGGAGCCGCCCTTGGGGTTGCAGGAGGATGGGGAGGGCCAAGGCCAGCTTCCTGGGGGCGGGGATCTGAGTGGGGCCAGTGCCCAGTGGGGGTGGGGGTGGGGGTGCGGTGAAGGCGGAGTTCCCAGGGGTGAGGAAGAGAAGCTGTTGGGGAAACAGCCCTCCCTGCCCTCCCGGGGTGGCGGGGGGGGGAGCCCTGCTGGGTTGCAGGGCCTGGGCTGCATTTCTTGCTGTCTGCATCCAGACCCCCCACTGCCCCCACCCCCATGGGTGCCCCACCCTGCCCCTCCACCTCTCCCTAGCCTGGCCCTTCGAGCCCCTCCTCCAGGGGCTGCCTCTCCTGGGTGTTCAGACACCCATCTCTCCCGTGTCTGGTCACCGGCTCTGCCGGCCCCTCTCCTGCCTTGTGCAGACACAGGCTCCTGCCTCCCCCTCCCTGGCAAAGCCACCTCTTTGCCTCACCTCCGGTGCCCCTTGGCTGGGCACCCCTCCAGGGCCAGGGCCCAGCCCTGCAGAGGCCCCTGGCTGTGCCTGCCAGTAGGCAGCAGCTCCGTGCCCTCCCCCACACCCACAGGCCACCTGAGCCGGGCACACACTTGCACGGGGACCGATGCGCCCTGCTCCCCACACACACCTGGGCCAGCTCACCTCGCCCACAGCAGCTGCTCCTTGGGGACCCAGCCCCCTTCCAGGCTCCACCCCCTGCAAGCCTCCACGCCGGGCTGTGCCCGACGCGTCCCGGACCTGAGCAGGCGGCAGGCTGTGTTCGAGGACCCAGGGCTGTGTCTCGTCCTGGACAAGCCCCTGGCCCAACCTGGAGGACAGCGTGGCCCCGACTGCTGCTGTGTGCAGAGCTCTGAGGGCGCACATGCCGGCGGCTAACAGATGACTCGTCCCCCTTGGCAAAGAACCGGGCTGTGGAGGCTGAGGCACTGAGACTGGACTCTGTGGAGGGGGTGGGGGTGGGGCAAAACCACTTGGGTGGCCCTGCCCGGCCGCCTGCTCACAGACCCAAGGAGCGGACACCCCAGGGCCCAGGCTCGTCCAGCTGCTTCTGTCCTGGGGCCCCTGCCCCCATCCTGGTCATCAGTCTGACCACAAGCATGCCCAGTTCAGCCTGGCAGCCAGGGGTGAAGGAGCACCCATAGCTAGGGCCCTTGGGGGCAGCTTGTGCTGGCCGGTCCTGCAGGGTTAGGAGTGTCCAGGGAGGGTCACCAGGCCGGTGGGTGCATCGGGAGGAAGAGTGCTCCTCAGGAGGGGCCCTGGGCAGGCGCGGGCACACTGGTTAAAAGGCTGGCCCTGGGGCCTGCGCGCACTGGGAGGGCCCGGGGCTGTGTGTCTCTACCCTGCTCCGGGCGGCCCCGCAGGGCTCCCACGCCAGGGCCCACCCTGGCCGTGTGCACGGCCCTGGGCGATGCTGCAGTGGGGAGGACGGCCACTTCCAGGCTGACCTGGGACTGGTGAGGTGGCTCCTTCCTCTGGGAGAGAGGGGCGCCGGCGGGGGTGCCCTCCTGGGCGACGGGCCGCAGGGGGACACTGGGAGAAGGACTGTCCCTCTGACCCGGTGCACGCACTCAGAGGGATCTGCAGCCGGAACGGGAACAGCGGCTGCCTGCATCTCGCCGGCTCGTCCCTGTGGCTCGGGCCGGGTGTCTAGGTGGTCGGACGAGAGTCACGGGTATGCCCAGATGGGGCACTCTGCCGCACAGAGGGGAGACTGAGGCTTGCGGAGGAAGTGACTAGCCATGGCCGCCCCGCTCTGGGGGGGGGCAGGGGGGGGACGTGTACACGGGGTGGAGGGGGTGTGCGCAGCTTTCCTCTGCCAAACCCACTGTCGGTGCTGCCTCCACAGGCACGCGGCCCGCCCCGGCTCCCGCTCGCAGCTCTGTGTGCTGGGACTGGCCGCAAAGGACAGTCTTCCCACGGACACGGAGGGTCAGCAGGGTCAGAGACACTCGGGTGAGGGGCCAGCGGGGGCTGGAGGGGGCCTGGGGTGACGGGCGGGAGGGGCCCTGGAGGCACACCTTGACCCCTACCACAGCAGCTCAGCCTTGGAGACACGACCAGAAGACCCGTACCCCCATCCCAGCCCCTGCACCCCTATCGCAGACGCTTGGGCCCCCCATAGGGTGCCTGGCACAGCCTCCCTCCAACGAAGGGACAGAGGTGAGCGGTCACGTGCTACGTGAGGCCACTGGCGGCAGCTCCTGGTGACAAACAGACCAGGATCTCCTCTGCATCTGCGTGGCCCCGCCCTGGGCCGGGCCGCACCTGGGGCTCTGCAGAATGGCTGCCGCTGGGTCCCCTGCTGCCCTGAGCAGATGGGTGCTCCACCTCGCCGGTCCCAGAGGCCAGCACACAGCTGCCGTCTGTACCCCTGGGCAGTGTCAGCACCTGCGGGGAAGCCCCTTCCCCCATGGTGGTGGTGGTGGTGGTGGCAGGGGTGGCCGCCCCCCCTCCCCCAGCTCCCCTCCCTGGACCACGGGCCGCCATGCAGGGCCTGAGCAGCAGAACGAGGCTCCCTCTGCAGGTTTCATAGCCTCGCAGCCGCTGTGACCCGAGAAGAGGCACCGTGCGCGGTGCCTTCTGGAAAGGGGCCCCCAAGCCCCACCGCACTGGTCCTCGCTGGGCTGCAGCCCATGTGCCGTTCCGACGGAGACGCAGAGAGCCCGTCTCCCAGCAGGGTCACTCCTGGCCTCACGCCCTGCGACAAGTGGGCCCTGCCAGGCAGCGCAGGCGCCTGTCCATCCACCATCCACTCACCGGGCCGAGCACTGGGCTGGGGACGGAGGCAACAGAGGCCAGCGGGGTGGAGCTGGCCCGCAGAGGGTCTCCACTAGGCTGGACACAGGCGCCTGGGCTCAGGGCTGGCCCGCCCAAGGCCTGCTGGACACGGTCACAGCCAAGTGGATGCAGTGGGGGGTCCTCTCGCCTGAGGGGGCTCGGCTGGGGGCACCCGTGGGCTCACTCCCTTCAGAACAACTGCCTTCCCTTCTCGCCTCAGGTGGCGAGTCTAGGGCCACCCCACGCCGTCTGCTGGGCGCCCCGACACGGAGCCCCGGGGCTACTTTCTTGAGGGGCCCCAGAGCACGGCCCCCCCGGGAATTCGGCTGCCTCTCCTCCCGGGTGAGGAGGCGGCGCAGGGCTCATGCTGAGCGCACACGGGCGAGGGTTCTCCGGTGCTCTCTGTGCTGGGGAGAGCTCTCACGGAGACCTGCTCTGTCCGCAGGCAGAGCGCTGGTTTCTGGTGAAACCGTTTCTTTTGCTCGCGGATCCATCTGCTCTGGAGCCCTCTCTCCTGTTGTTTGGCCTGGGCCATGTTTGCAGAGGCCGGTCAGGGGGCGGCCGGTGCATCAGGGCTCGAGGGGGACTGGGAGCGGGGACGTGGAGCCCGGCTCAGCCCCCGAGGGACGCTCCGAAGTCGTGCTGTCGCGGCGCTGCGATGCGCCTCCCCATTCCCGAGCCGTTCGGGCCTCCCCAGCCCCGGCAGACGCAGAGCACAGCCCTGCGCAGCTCACCCCGCGGGCCTCCGAAGTCAGGCCCACCCCACTGACCGGGCCCTGGCCCCAGGGACTTCCAGCAGGCAGCATCTGCAGAGGGAACGGCTGCCCCCTCCCACCGCTGCCACACCAGCAGACGCTGCCTTGAAGCGAGGAGGCTTCTCTGCACGGGCGCGGGAAACGCAGCCGCCGGTGTGGACCGGCCACGGAGGGGGGCGGAGGGGGGCAGAGGGAGCCAAAGACGCTGAGGACCTCGGTGGTGAGGGGCTGGCAGAGGCCTTGTGGGCAGTGGCAGGTAAAGATGACAGCTGTGCCCAAGATGGGGGTGGTGATGGATGTGGGGGAGACGGAGCAGGTGACAGTGCTGACAGAGGGGTGCCGGTCGGGGTGGGGGGTGTTGCTGGTGGTGGGGGGGGGGTGTTGCTGGTGGTGGTGGAAGTGGCCCGGGCTGTGTTCAGGGCCCTGGTGTGGGAGGTGACAGGACATGCAGCTGCCAGCCCCTTTCCAGCCTGGGTTCAGGGTGATTTCGGGAGGCGGGACCCAGTGCACGGAGGCCCACCCACAGTAAATGCCCACGGCCGGGGTGCAGCACTGCATGTCTTTCCCTCCGTGGGGGGGGGGGAGTCCACCCTGGTCGCCCGGAGACCGAACTGGCCAATGCCTGCTCTCTGAAAGAACCAGGACCGGGCCGGACGCCCCCGCCGAGACGGGAACCAGGCGCCCGATAGCCGCTCAGTGCACGCTGCCCAAGCTCCAGGCTGGTCAGACCCGGGCCAGGCGGGGGCAGGGCGCGCCGCGCAGCAGTCGCCAAGGTGGTGGGGCTGCCGCTCGCACCCCCGCCCGGCGCGCCTCTCCCCCGGCCGCTGTCCGGCCTTGGCCGCCGGGGGAGGAAGCGCTGTCCTCATTCCACCCCTGGCCGCTGCGGTGCCAAGTTGCTGGCGGCGGCGGGCGCGGGGCGGCGGGCAGCGGCGGGCAGCGGCGGGGCGCAGCGCCCCCCCGCGGCGCCCGCGGGCTCGGGTACTCACGTAGAGTCCGGAGTGCTCGGCGCCGAAGAACGGGAAGGGCACGGAGAGCGGCCGCAGCCCAGAGCCGCCGTCGTCCTGCTTGGGGGTGACAGCGTCTCCGTGCCCCGCGCCGAACGGGTAGAAGTCGGCCAGCGCCACCGCGCCGCGCACTCCTCGCGCCCCGAGCCCCAGGGCCGCCGCCAAGAGCAGCGCCCAGGCGGCACCGGGAGGCATCGCCGGGGGTCGGCGGCGGGGACGGAGCGGGGCGCGGCGGGGACGGAGCGGGACAGAGCGGGGCCTCGCGGTCCCCGCGGGCTGGGGCGAGGCCGCGGTTGGCAGGGCGGAGCCGGGTGCAGGCAGCGCGGCCGCGCCGTCGGTAGCTCCGCGCCCCGCGCCCCGCGCCCCGCGCCCGCGAGCTCTGCCGGGCCGCGCTCCGGGGACCGCTCGCGGACGAAGGCGCCGGACGGGACCGCGTTCGGAGCCGGCCCCGCCCCGGGGCCGCGATTTAAATATCCAGCGGGGCGGCCACCGGCCCGGGGCGGGGCCATGTAAATAGAGCGGCTCTTAAAGCGCCAGGCCCACCGGGGCGCACGGAGCCTGACCTGGCGCCCGGGGCGCCTCCTGGGGCCAAGCGGCTTTGGAGGCCCAGCCCGCGGCCCCCGCGGCCCCCGGCTCTCCTGGCCCGGGTCCTGGCGAGGTGGGGGCTTCGAGGGCGCACGCCTGGCTCAGGGGCCGTCCTCCTCCTTCGGGAACCCACCGTCCTGCCCACTGGGCAGTGTGGGGACAGAAAGGCCAACATCAAGAGACGCTGGGCCTGACAGGCAGGCTCTCCTGGTGCCCTGCGCCCCGCGGCGGAGAGTCATCGGTGGGGGGCGACCCTGGCTTAGCCGTGCCTGATGAACCCTCCCGGAAGAGGCTGGAGGCCAGCCCCCCGCCTGCCCCACGCTGCCCCCACTCCCAGCCGGAGGCGGGGGACCTCGGATTCCGGTGCAGGGGACGAGGCTTCCCACCTGGTGTCACGCGGGGACGACCCCTGGCCTGGGGGGCCTCAGGGTGTTGAACAAAGTGTTTCTGACCCGCAGGCTTCCTGGTGGGCTCTGGGCACGAGGGAGCCTCCGGGAAGGGGAGTCTTGGCAGACCCCCCCCGCAACGCAGCCTCAGGCAGAGGTCTGTCCCTCCCTCCGGCACTGGGGGAGGCGGACCGGGGTCCCCGGGCCCCTGGAGACAGGTGCACCCCCCCTCCAGGCAGAGATGAGCAGAGGAGGACAGGCCCGGCAGCCCCCAGGGGCTGGGGGTTCACATTTGTCCTTGTGTTTTTCCATGTTTTCTGGGACGTCTTCAAGGAGCAGCCAGTCGGCTTACAGTCAGAGCAAGGAGCACCTGACGTGACTTTTCACAATGGGTGGGAGGGGCTCTGTGGGGGCGGGGGGCTTGACTCTGGGGCCACAGGTCTGCTCGGGTCCCCTTGGGGTGCAGGCAGGGCCGGGGAGGACCTCCGGGGGCCGGTGTTGCACGGGCACGCCCGAGAGTGGGTGCCCCATACACGTGGCCCTAGTGCCTGAGACCCAGGCCGCGGGGCAGCCATGGCCGCGGGGGGCGGGGGGAGGGAGGGCAAGAACGGCGCCGGCCCCCGCCTTCTCTCCTTGGAGGGGAGGAGTCGGAGGTAGCGGCTGCTCTCAGGGCTGTGCTGGGGACAGAACCCCAAGTTCTCGCGGCTCTCAGGGCAGCTGGGGAGAGAAGGCCAGTGCCCACTGGCCACACCCACTCACACCCGTGTCCACGCTCACATGTGTGTCTCCCACAGTGCAGACACATTGTGCTCTGTCACACACGTGTATTCCCACACACACGCTCACACAGAGAGTCCACACGCTCACAGCTCACCTGCATGTCCATGTTCGTGCACAGGTGTGCCACACACACACACACACACACACACACGGCACCAAGCAGGGCCGAGGCTTCAGGGCCTGACCCCTGACCCCTCTAGACCTGCCCACCTCCTGCCCCACTGCTGCTCCCTGTCCTCCTGGGCACGGCTGACCTTCAGCTGAGCACATGCCTCAGCGGCCCCTAGGAAAGGCCCGGCCCTGGGTCCCCCTGGGGGCCCATCGAGGGCACTGCTGCCCCAGGGCCCAGCGCAGCCCCGGGCACCCAGGGGGCCTGTTCCTGCTGGTGCGCTTGGAGGGGCCGTGTAGACACAGGCTCCCAGCCCGGCCACTCACTGGCACGCTCCAGGGTGCGGGATGGGGGATGCTCAGCGCCCCGCCCCCCCACCGCCAAGCCCGACGACCCCCACGGCCCTCGCCCTGGGCAGATCTGAGCCCGGCTGGCCGGCAGAGGAGGGCGGGTGGGGGTGGGGTGGGCCGTGTCACGAGCCCCCCCGCTGCCACAGTGGGCTTTGCATTCCAGAAACAACAACACGCACAAAAACAACGCCACCGGCGAAAAAGGAAAGAAAGCCTTTTTTTTTTTCAGGTGCTAAAAATATTATCAGGAAATAGTTTTCAGCAATGTGCCCGCTCGGGCTCCGCTCCGGACTCAAGGGCGCCTTTGTCTCGGCCGCGGAGAGTCCGCGTTCGTCAGGCCCCGGCCGGCCCTGCCCGGCAGGCTCGCGCTCCGCGGCAGGAAACCCGAGCCTCCCCACAGGCCCGCGACACTGTGATTTAGGGCCTGGGCCTGTGTGCCGTGTCGACGGGGTGCCCGGAGCCGGCCCCCGACGCCCCAGGACTGGGGGCTCCGTGCGGGGAAGGTGGCGGGCGGCCTCACCTGGCCGGAGGCTGCTCCCCGCAGCGCTGAGGTGGGGGCTCTGGGTGGGGGTGCTGGGGGTGGGCCCGTCTGCCTGGCGGAACCGGCCCCCCCGCCCCAAACTTGCTCTCATTCCCTCCGTGAGGCGGCCGAGGGGGCATGGCTCTTCCCAGAGCAGCCGATCCTTCCACGTAGGAGGAACCAGAGCCCCGGCCCCAGGGACTGGGAGCCAGGCCGGGAGGTCCCAGGGCCCAGCGGGGCAGGTAGGGTCCGCCCCTGTCACCACACTGTAAGGCTGGGTGGTGCCGCTGGGGCACCAGGCTGGGGGTGGGAGGGCCTGGCGAGCACCCAGCAGCCGGCACAGCTGGGGAGTGCAGCACCTCCCGGCCCGGCCCCCTGGGCTCCTCCCCCTGTGCTGGGAGCAGCAGAGCCTCTGTGGAACCCCCCTCCCCCCGTCCCCCCACACACTGGACACCCTCTGCGGCTCTGGCAGTGACCTCAGGGAAATGACCAGAATGTGGGTGGGCCCTCGAGGCCGGGGTGCTCACTGCGGCCTCAGTCCGGGAAGACGGAGCAGAGCGGGAAGGGCTCTGAGCCGGAGGCTCCGCAGGGAGCGGCGGTGGACGGGCCACAGGTGGGCTCAGGTGGGGCACTCCTGCCCTGGGGTGAGCACAGGCCCCGCCCTGCCTCCTGCCGGAAGCCGGGCGGCCGGTCCACCTGCCAGGTTCAAGGCAGACACCCCCGTTCCTGGCTGAGGCCTGACAGCCTGGGCAGCCCGGGGGGACCCCGGCTGCAGAGACCCGGCGCCATCCCTGCCTGGCAGCCAGTGAAGTCGTGCTCTGGGGCCGTTCTAACGGTGCGGGAAAACTGTGACGATACAGAGTGTCAGGTACAGACTGCTGAAAAGAGCATTCGAAGCAGCAGATGCAGCGTGAGGCCGCCTCCCCAGCTGTGGCCCAGCCAGAGCTCTGGGGCTGGGCCTGTCCCTCAGAGCCGGCACCCTCCCGCGGTCTTGGGGCGTTGCCGCCTTCCGCCAGCCCCTGCCCGTGTGCTTCAGGATGGCCCTTTGCCCTCCCGCTGCCTCCGACGTGAGCCCCTCCCACCGTGGGCTGCAGGCTTGTCCCTTGGCACCTGGGAAGGCTGGTGCCCCACAGCTGGCGGGCCCTGTGCCACGGCAGCCACGGGGCGATGGGGCGTCTGGCATCGGCCTGGGCCACACCTGGTGTAGCGCCCACCCCAACCCTCTGGGGGGGTTCACCCGCATCACAGAGGAGAAAACGGAGGCCCAGGGAGCCTGCCCGGCGTTGTGCAGCTGCAGAGGGGCCCGCCAGGCCTCCACGGGTGGCAGGGGAGACGTCCCCGAGGGCATCGGCCGGCCTGAGCTCCAGGGAGCAGCGGGGGCGGGCGCAGGGGCGGGGGCGGGGGTGGGCCACCTTCTGCCTTTCCCCCCCGGGGCGGTGGGGAGGGCAGCGCTCTGCCCCGACCCCCGCCGACCAGCTCGGGGCCCTGTCCGACCCCTCCCCAGCCTCCTGCCCAGGCGGTGTGTGGGAGGGCAGGCCCAGCGTCCACCGCGGGTGCCCGACAGAGTGCCTGGCTCTGCCCGCCGGTCAGCAGGGCGCTGTGCCGACGCCTCCCGGGCAGAGCAGGGTGGGAGAGGCGAGCTGGCCCCCGGCCCTCCTCCTCCTCCTCACCTGCAAACTGGGCCCCAAAGGGTTGTGCTGAGGGGGAGGCCCCTGGGGGGCTGTGAAGTCTAACCCCCAGGGGCCGCACACTCACCGTGGGCAACGCTCATGGAAACACCCACTTATTTCTGTTCGAAAGACCCTCCTTTCCCAGCACGCCGCTTCACGCTGAGCAAGCCGAAGCAGAGTCTCCAGCAGAGGTCAAACTGTCGGTCGAAAGGTGAAGTCTCAGCGGCCTCGCGGGCCCTGGGACGTGTCCCGTGACAGGGAGGAGGGCCCGGAACCTGTTCAGGGAGTACAGGGTCGGATGTGGGGGCTTCCCGCGGGCATCGGGAAATCGTCCGACCCTTCTCGGGCCTGAATCGGACTCCTCTGTCCCTCGTGTGCGTTTGCTGACCGCCTCCTCTGCGCCGGAGACTCAGTCCCAAAGGTGTGGCTTGGGGGCGCCCGTGGGCAGTGTCAGTGGGCAATGCAGGGTGCGGAGAGCGAGGTGCTGACTCGACTCCGGTCTCCAGGTTCCGGGCCCTTCCCCCCACCCTGTCCCTCAGGGCCTTCTGCCGGAGTGGGGGGCCCGCGGGGGAAGGGCACACCTGGTGTGGACGGACGGCAGAGACAGGTCACCGAACGCCAGGCCCCGAGTTCTTTCTCGAGGCCCCGGCCGTCCCCGTTTGGGGGAACACTCCCCAGGAGAGGGGTGCGCCCGCCCGCTGGGTTGCTGCTTGCCCTACCTGGCCGCCACAGGTGGGTGGGTATCAGGGCACCCGCTCGCCCCCACAGACTCTCCTTTGCCCCGAGCAGCCGTTGCTAAGGGCCACCCCTGTCCCCTCCGAGCCTGAGCTGAGCTTCAGGACCCCCCCAACGCAGCACGAACCACCGGGAGGAGGGAGGCCCTGCCGCCCAGCTCTGTCTGGCGGCCGCTTTTGTGAGCGCTCAGCACGTGGCAACCCCACTTCTCAGCCCGGCCAGAAAACAGGCCTGGGTCCGTCTTGAAGAGACAGCGGACGACAGCAGACTGCCGTGCCCCGCAGCCCACGGCGGCCAAGACGGGGGCACTTGCTGGGCGTGTGCCCCTTCCCGCCCCCGTCCTCGAGAGTGTGACGGTTCGCGGGAGGAGCCGGGCCCATGGGGACCGCAGGCACCGAGCCGGTCCTGGGTCAGCGGGGGCCGCCCACAGAGCAGAGGAGGCCACTTGCGGAGGGGACGACCGCTCGGACCCGCGTTAACCGGGGAACGAGGAAAACCGCCCACAGGTGAACCCGCAGCAGCAGCGCGGCCTCGTCCGCGAGGCTGATCCCAGGGGCCGGTCGGGCCCCGGGCCGGGGCGGCGGGAGGCCGTGCAGACCCGACTGTCGTCCTCCAGCCGTGAGTCACGGGGAAGACTGAGTCATTTCCAGCCACCTGCTGCCGGGACCGACCTGCAGTTCCTGGATCCGGAAGGTTCCGCGGCCTCTGGACGTGGGAGGTGGGCGGGGCTGCGTGGGACATTCTGGTCTTGGCTCCGGTCGGTGGGAATGTTTTCCACGTGCTTCCCCGTGTTTTCAGAGCCCAGGGCACGGGATGCAGCCCGTGGCCGAGGAAGCCGGCCTGGCCGCCAGGGCCTGTTCCGATCGCACGTCCAGGTGGAGACCTGGTGTGGCTGGGGTGGGTGCTGCCTGAGGGGAGCACCCGCGGGAGCGGCCCAGCGGCAGCGAAGGCCCACGTCACAGGGCCGGGGGCTTGGCGGTCGGGGACCGGAGGATGCCCGGGGTGAGCGTGGGCTCGGGCTGCCAGCGCGTCCTTGGCCCTCTGCCAGCACCAGGCCCGCCCTGCCGATCGCGGTTCCCGGAGCCACACGCATGCCGGCTGCCCCAGTCCTGCTCCGCCCTGGCTGCTCGGGGCGCGTACCCGCCCGGCCAGCCCTCCCGGGGCCGCCAGCGGGCTCACTTCTCGGCTGGGGGCGCCTGGCTGGGGCGGGCCTGTCGCTGCCGCGGCGCTTCCCGGGCCAGCTGCTCCTTCCGGCCGGCCGCCTGCGGACGAGGGGCGAGAGCTCCGGTGGCTGGTGCCGGGCCAGCGCCCCCAGAGCTCTGCAGCAGGAAGGGCTGGGGCCCCCTTCCCCCCGGGAGTTGATGTGCTCCGGACGGAAACTTGAGCAGACGCTCAGGGACGAGTGGTCCCGCCTCGCCCCAGGGACACCCCTCTGGGGGCCCGGGGACCCCCTTCCGTTCGGGCCATTGAATGCGGCGCTCAGGGTGATGAGGAAATGAGCAGCCTGGTGGGTCAGGGACACGAGCTTGCGGGTGACACCGGGCGGTGACGTCACCTCCGGGTCCCGGCCTCCTTGTCGGTGCAGTGGGGTCTCCCGCAGCGTGGAGCCTGCGTGTCTGCACACGTGTGCACACGTGTGTGGGTGCCTCGACTACATGCCCGAGGCTCTGTCACGTTTTGTCACCGCCCTGTCCCCCACGTGCTGCTCTCTCCCGTCCTGACTCTGAAGGACAGTCTGTGGTCGTGGTCTGAGCAGGTCCCAGGCAGCCACCTCTGACCGAGGGACCGTCCCGCCACCTCTCCTTGCGGGCGGTGCTGGGGGCAGGGGGTGGTGGCCCGCCCCGGAAACCTGCCCCGCCTCTCAGTGAGCTGGGGCTCGCTGAGACCCCCTGCTGGCCGACCCACCCCTCCCCTCCCGCTGCCCCTGACGCTGCCCCACCTGCCCCTCCGGCACCTTTGCCGGCCCCCCGGTGGGTCCGCTCCTGGCTCGGCCTCCACGACCCCGTCTTGCTGGTGCTGGTCAGCCAGCTCCTGGGGCTGCGGGGCTCGGGCCTGCAGCAGCTTCTCTGTCCAGACCTGGGTGAGGACTCGGGACCTCACTGCCCCCAGGGGCCGCCCTCCTGTCACCCAGCCCTCGGCCAGCCCAGGACCAGCAAGCGGGCGGGGGCCTCGTCTGGGCGAGAGGCCCACCCGAAGGCCTGCAGGGCAGACCCGAGTCCGAGTTAACGGCACCGGCTTCCGCTCAGCCTGCTGGGGGCCCGCGGCACCGCAGGCCGCATCTGGCTGCCTCCTACCTGCTCACAGGTTCTTGTTCTGCGGGGGAGGTTCTGTCCGGCGGTAAAGGGGAGATGCCACCCCCCGCCACACGGGGGAGCAGCCGGGCCCGGCCCCAGCCCGCTCAGCCCGTGCTCCTCACTCGCTCCCCGCCCTGGCCCCTGTGCCGGCTCACGAGCTCCCCTGACCGTCCTCCACTCCCAGGGGCGGCCCGCCAGACGCCGCTGTGGTCTGGGGCGGCGTCTCTGCGTGTGCCCGAGCGCACACTCGTGTGTGTGCCCCGAGGCAGAGGCCAGCCCAGCGGGTCCTCCGCCCTCGCCGCACCCGGACGGGGGCCCTCTCCGGCCGCCAGGGCAGAGCCTGCAGCGGCAGCTGACGGTGGTCGGACTGGCCTTCTCTGGGGTGAGCCTGCGGTGCCTCTGGGACGGGCCCTGGGTCCCCAGAGCACTGGCGGGGGGAAGTGGGGGGTCAGGGTGCCATCCTGGGCCGGGACCCCCAGCCCCACCAAGGGACACGGGCACCTGAGCGGGGTGGGGGCTGAGGGGCACGGGGCCAAGTCGCCGTCTGCGTCAGAGCCGTCCTCACGGGGCCTCTCCGCTGCCCTCCCCGCCTCGTGGGGCCCGCCCAGCACCCGGTGCCCGCCCGGTGCACACGGCGCCTGCTGGGCCCAGGCTCGGCCACTCCCCCCTGGCCCTATCAAGTGACCCCTTGTGTCACCGTCCCCACCGTCTGTCCTCCTCGGAGCTGCCAGTGGCCTGAGCAGAGCCCCCTTCTTTGCCCCCCCCCCCCCACCGCCTGCCGGGCACAGGGAGGGAGGGGTGGCCTGGGGTTGAACCCCCGGTGTCAAGAGACAGCGTTTTGGCTGGGGCTTCCTCTGCCCTGTGGGTGGTCCCCTTGGGGGAAGGAGCTGAGCCCGGACACGGGTGCTGCTCTTCCGGGCACGGGCCCACCAGCAGCTGGGCAGTGTCAGGGCCCGGGACCTCTGTCCCTGGCCTGGCCTCGCTTAGCCCCACACCCCTGCCTGCAGGGTCGCATCTGGGGCCCCGTGGGGTCCGGCCCCGGGGGGCCCTGGCTCAGGGAGGGGCAGTGTGGGGCGACACCGTGGGGTCAGTGGTCAGAGCGCCAGGAAAGCAAAGGCTCCTTTCTCCTCCAGGACTGCGAGAAACAGACCCTCCGCTGAGGCAGGAAGTCCCACCCCTTTCAGTCCCCGCGGACCATCCTGGCAGCGCGTGCGAAACGGGGAAGAGCGGGTCCAAAGCAAACACGCGGCCGCGGCCGGGCTTCCCCCCCGGAGACACCAGAACGGGGTTTATGGGTTTGCAGCCCCCCCAGCTGACCTCCTGGAGCTCGTTAGCTGCGCCTGCCTGCCTGCCCGCCCCGGGCAGCCCCTGGGAGCCCCAGGTCCCAGCTCAGCACTGGGCCCGGCCTCCAGCAGGAGTGGGAGGGCCTGGTGACTGTGTCCTGCTGGCCACCCTCCTTCCTGGACGGGCAGGTGGCCTGGTGTGGGCTAGGGGCTGTCCGGGGCCTGTCGGTGACTGTCCTGACCTGCTGGACTCTGCCTCCGTCCAGACCCCAGTCCTGTCCCCAGGGTCCCTGCCCCCACCCCCGAGTTGGCCACTCCCCTCTGGAAAGCCCTCCTGTCCCTGAGTCTACCGCAGCTGGACAGTGTGGGCCTGGTGGCCAGGGCCTGCCTGGGACTCGGGACAGACTCTCCTGGAGGCCCCAGGCCCAGCAGGCCCCTCACTGGGGGCTGCCCTGCTCCCCGGGGGTGGGGGGGGGCAGCGTGTGGTCAGTGCACATGCAGCCACCGCCCCCACCCCCGTCCCTGGGGCCCCCCCGGCTGCTGCTGGTCCAGCATCTGCCCCTGACACGACCAAACACCGCCTTCCTGCCCAGTGGCGTGGCCTGTCCCTCCCTCTCCTCCCTGGTGCTCACGTGCCCGGCTGGCCCCTTTCCACCTGGAGTCCAAGCGCCGTGGGCACTCACGCCCCGGGCCAGTGGGGCCGAGCCCTGGGGCCACACTGCCCAGACCAGGCGAGCCCGCGCCACCAGGACGCCAGTCTTTGCAGGGCTTGGTGAGCAGGTGGCGCAGAGACAAGCCCAGGGATCCCTGGGGCCCGAAGGGGCCCCTGCAGTGTCTGCGGGGGTGACACTCAGCACAGCCTCCCCCACCCGCTCTGAGCAGCTGGACGCCGCCGCCTGGGACAGCCGTGCGTGCTGGACGCCCGGTCCCTTTGCACAGGCGAGCCCGGCCCAGGGCCCACGCCGCCCTGGGAGGGACGGCGGCTGTCGGGGTGTCTGGCCCAGTCAGTGGGTGCTTGTCCCTGAGCCCCTCCCCTGTCTGGGCCCCACACTGCTCCAGGCCCCTGCCCTGGGGGACAGGCCGCTGCCCTCTGCCCGGACGCGGCCCAGGCGTGCTCACAGATGCTCTGGGCCAGCTCCCGCCAGGCCTCCCGGGCAGCAGGACACAGGTGCAGGACTTCAGCCCGGCACGGGACCCCTGACCCGTCTCTAGGAACCACCCCATGTCCACACCCGGGGTGCACAAAGCGTCCTGAGCTCCCCTTGCAGGTGCCCCCTCGGGCGGGGAGAGGGTGCGCGGGCCACTCTCAGGTCGTGCGGGGCAGGGAATCCCTCCTCAGGTCCTGGTCTGTCAGCGGGGCCTTGGGCAGTGTCTGGACACTGGGGCCCCGCTCCGCCTGGGGGTGATTCCGTGAGGGGGTGCGGGGCCTGCCGACGGGGGCCCTCGCTCCCGGCCTCCTGGCACCTGAGCTCCAGGCCGGCGACCTGGTCCTCCAGCAGCCAGCTCCTCCGGGCCAGGCCCTGGCTGTGCGTCCTGCTCGCGTCCAGGGCCTGGTGCAGTGCATCCAGCTGCCCCTGGGTGGGGGACACGTGGGTGTCTGTGTGGGGCCCGCAGCAGGTGGCTGGGGTGCAAGGCGGTACGACCGGCCACGTGCCCTGTGCATGGATCGGCGGCCCGGGGTGCAGCCTCGGGGGTCCTGCTTCTGTGCTGTGGCCTGGAGGCCTCAAAGACACACCTGGTGCCCCTCCCCTGCCTCCAGCCTCGGAATAAAGGCCAGAGTCCCTCTGAGCCCTTGGAGCCTGTCGGCTTGGGTCCTGCTCAGCGACGCCCCACCCAGCCACCATGCACCCCCCGGCCTCAGGGCTGTGCCCCACTGCCCCGGCCCTGGACCCCTGCCCCAGCCCTGCTCAGCCCTGAGCCCCACGGATGGCTCTGGGCCCCACCCTGTCACCGCCCACACCAGTGGCCCCGCCCGGCCCCATCACCCCTCTGCTTGGAGCCTTCTTGGCCGCTGGGCCCCTGGCCGCCCTGCGGGGTCCCGGGGATCTCTCGAGAGTTCTACACAGGCTCCGTGGTGGGAAGCTTGGGGTCGGCCTGGGACCCAGCAGGGCTCTGAGAGGTCGGCACGTCTCCAGCTGGGATCTTCCAAAGGTCCCGAGGGAGAGGTGGCCAGTGCCTCTGGTTCTGTGGGCGGTGACGTCGGGCGGAGGTGGCTGGGACTCCAGGGGGCAGTGAAAGGGCGGGATGTGGGACTTAGAGCCTGGGGGGGCCGTGGGGGCGGGCACAACCCGGACTCTTCTTCACAGAAACCGCCGCCACCCCTGAACCAAAGGAGAGACGAAGGCGCCGCTGCCAGGGAACGGGGAGAAGGGAAAAGAACGCACGACAGAGAGCCACAGCCCCACGGCGGACCGCGATCGGGGGACACGCGGGGACACCTGCGGGGACATCGCTTCCTCGCGGCCGGGGGCCGGAACGGCAACGACCCAGGAGGGCGCTCCTGTGGGCGGAGGGAGCAAACGAGACGAATGGAGAGAAGAGAGGAAGGCGGACTCTCTGAGCGGACGGAGGGGCCTCGGGCACGCGGGGTCCGGAGAACCCAGACCCAAACAAGCCCCCGGCCGCATCCCGGCAGGCGCAGACGCAGCCGCAGAGGTAACCGCGGCGGCGGCAGCGGCGACGGCGAACGCACGTGCGTGCGCGGAAGGATTCGAGGAGGGCGGCGGCCCGGCGCGGCGGCGCACTGGGAGGGGACGAGCCGCAGAGGAGCAGCGAACCCGGGCGTCAGGGGGCGGGAGGGGGGGCGGGTTGGCAGTGGGTGCCCCCCGACCCTGCACTCCGAGGCTGCTGGGGCTATTCCAGGTGACAGGAAAAGGCGGAAGGCTCACGGATTCTTTCAACGAAGACAAGGTCATATCAGCAGAAAGAGCCGATGAGGCCCACGCCCCAGAGCGGCGCAGACGCGGGCGTTTTGGGCGGAACATCAGTCACCAGCCGCGCAGCCCCAGCCCGCGGACTGGTGCCCGCGGTGGGAGGCGGAGGGCTCCCTGCCTTTGCCTCCAGGGCCCGGCTGCGCTCAGTCCCGGCCTGGGGGGGCGTTGTCGGAGGGGCGGGGCTGGCACTGGGGCGGGTGCCAGGAGGTCGCGGTGTCCTGGCTCCGCGTCGGGGTCAGGGCGGGGGCGGGGGCCGGGGGCTGGGTCCTCACGCCCCGGGCTGCCTCGGCACTGTGGATCTAGCGAATCCCTGGAGACCCGAGGGCTTCGCTCTCAAACAAGAATCTTACTGTTTGCATAGCACAGCCCACCATTTAATTAGAAAAATATGTTTTTAATTAGCTTTCTCTTGACAAACACGTTGGCGTAGGCGCAGCGGGGAGAAGCCCAGTCCGAGGACCGGCCGCGCGCGGACCTCGCTCGGGCTCAGGGCGAGGGGAGGGCCCTGCAGCGTCGGCCACACACACGTCCGCCCGCCCGCCCGGGTGTGCGGTGCGTGCAAAGGGCCCGGGGCTGCCGGAGACGCGGGCGAGGCCCCGCCCGCCCCCCACGCCCGTGCAGTGGCCAGCAGGTCCCAAAACTCGGGCAACTCCCCTCGGAGCCGGACAGCAGAGCTTCTGCGAGGAGAGAGCGGTCAGAACGAAGAGGCCTAAAAATAAAAATAAAAAATGGTAATTGCCAGAACTGCAGAAAGATCTGACATAATACTGATAGATTCTAGTACACACACATCACTAAAAGGTTGACTAAATTCTCAGTCAAGCAGAAACATGAGCATGGGTGCAGGAGATCTGAACAGCACCCAGAGGCGCCCACAGCGCCCATGCGCGCAGACCCCGAGTGGGAACCCCCAGTGCCCGGGGACCCTGGCCTGAGGGCCAGGCTGGAGGGGCTGCCGGATGTGGAGGGGAGGCCCCTGAGGGACAAGGGTCAGGCGGCCCCCTCCCCCCCATTCCGGGACCGGAGCAGCTGGCCCCCACGGCGCCCACGGCCCCCGCTGGAACTTCTCTCTGCCTTTCGCCTGCAGCAGCCACACAGGGTCACACGGGGTCCCGGGGGGTCCCCCCTTCTTTGAAGACGTGCAGAGGAGAGACACACAGCGTCCGTGGCGATCGACTGTGGTCGGAGAGACCGAGCCCGTCTGAGGCGTCGGGGCTGAGGGTCGGGGACCGAGAGAGAGAGCGGGGCCAGTGTCGGGAGAGGCTGGCTGACGTCCTGCGGGGAGGGGCCGCGGGCGCGCCGTGGAGACGGAAGCACAAGGCCAGAGAGGAGGACGGGCCGAGAGCCGAGCTGGGCTACCGTGAACGCCGTGAACGCCGTGAACGCCAGGACAAAGGGGAGGGCGGGGAAGTGTGGCCAGGAGGGAGGTGTTCCCGGTGGGCGGCCGAGACCGGGCGCAGGTGCGCGTCGGCGCTGAGGCGACGTGCCGAATTTCGGAAGTAAACGGGTGCCCCCGCGCTGCAAGCACCCTGCCGCCTCCGCCCGTTACCGGAGTCGGCTGAGACCTCGGTCGGTGGGCAAACCAGCGGCCTGGACTCTGAGCTCCGCCGGGCCCCTCGCAGAGACAGGGCGAGCCCACCTCCCCCGAGACGCCTGTGCACACGAGGGTTCGGCTGGCGTGTTCCACCCGCCACCGGACCTGGGGGTCGGCGGTCACAGAGGGGCTGTGACCACGGGCCGTGAGGCCACCCCGTGAAGGGTGGTGTCACGTTACGTGGAAACGGGGCTTGCAGACGTGACGAAGGCTGACGACCAGCCCACGGGAGAGCAGCCGGGCGGGCCAACGGCACACGAGGCCTGGGCTGAGGGCTCCGACGGGGGGCCCGTGAGGAGGCCCAGCAGGGACTGGGAGAAACTTCTGGAAGCTGCTCCGTCCTTGGCGGATGGCTGGGAAATGGGACTTTGGTCCTAAGACCACAGGAAGCTGGACCCTGCCACTCCCTGAGTGAACTGCGAGGGATCTCTTCCAGCTCTAGGGGGGACGCGGCCCTGCCAGCCCCGAGGGTGAGACCCAGGAGAGAACAAGCCCCCCACCCAGGCCCCCCACCCTGCAGGGCTGGGGGCTCCCTCAGCCCCCGCGGCTGAGTGGGAGCGCACCAAGCTCGGGCTCGGGGCCGGCTCTGCGTGGACTGGCCGGCCCCGAGCAGAAAGAGGGGGCAGGCGGGTGTGCGGCCCGGGAGCCCCCAGGACACAGGTGCAGAGACCCGGCAGCTGGGGGGGCTGCGGCGCAGGAAGGGGTCCCAGCGGCCACCCGCAGTCCCCGAGCCCAGCGTGACTTGGCTGCCGCGCTCCCCTGCCCCCCAGACCAGGGAAAGGGGCGAGGGCAGGATGTGGGCACTGGAGGGAAGGGAAGGGCGAGCGACGGACATGGAGGACAACACATGGAGGGCGTGAGGGAGTGTTAACAGCAGAGGGACGAAACAAATCTCCACGACGGTTGTGAGAGGGACAAGCTCCCCCCGGAGAGGCAAACACCCGAGGTGGAGCGGAAACGCAGCCAGGCTGGCGGGAGGTGGAGGGCGGGTCTGAAAGGGTGGTGGTGGGCCGTGCCGCATCAGGTGACGTGGGGCACGGGCCCGACAGCAGGGACCGGGCACGGGGGCCCCTGGAGCTGGAAAAGCTCGAGCAGAGAGACCCTCTGGATTCCGAAGAGCAGGCCCTGGGAACCCACAGGCCGAGCACCCTCGGAAAGAGAAGACGGTTGTCACCGGGACCCGTGGCCGCGGGAGCGCTCCGCCCGGCGCACTGAGCGTGGGTCCGTCGGGAGACAGACCCCGTGCGCAGCGTCTGAGAGCGGAGTTTGCGAGGGCCGGGGGAACAGGCGCGGTTCAGCTTGGTTTTCAAACGTGCGTGGAGCGCACACGTGGAACACGGAACACGGCCCCGCCCCACCTCCCCCGTGGCTCGGTCCACGCCTCACCCGCCCTGCTGCCCCCCCCCCACCCCCCGGCCTGTCGCCCCAGAAGCTTCGGGCGCAAGGGTCTCCAGCAGAAATGGCCTTTGGCTTCACGGGTCCCTCGCAGGGCCCAGGGGCAGGGCTGGCCGGCAGCTCCAGCGTCCCCGGGGCCGAGGGCCCGGGTCCCCCCTACCCCCCCGTTCGGTGCTCTGCTCGGCTGCCGCCTCGGCCCCCGAGCCCCAGCGTGCGGCCTCGGCCCCGGGCCCCAGCGGCCTCCCGAAGGCCAGTGCCCCAGACCCCAGCACGCTGGCCTCCGTGCCGCCGGGGTCCATGGGAGCCAGAGCCTTCCGGGCCTGGGCTGGGCAGAGATGGGGGGGCCCTGACCCCTCGCCCGGAAAGTGCGGACCCCAAACCACCTTTCCAGCATAGAGCCCCCACTGGGGACGTCGGCCGAGTTCGTGCTGTGCCGCCTCCTTCCGTGTGTGAGGGACCGGGAGCAAAGCGACCCCTCGGCAGCGGAGACAGGGCCCCACCGACGGAGACCGGGGGTCCGCACGTCACTGGCTCGGCCACCAGCCCAGGCCGCTCTGCCCAGAACCCCGTTTCCCCAGTCTGTACAATTAGGACTGGGGCCATTTCAAAGACAGGGAGGGACCCGGTGCCTCCTGAGGCCACCCGCCCACAGGGACCTGAGACTGCCCCCTCCACTCCCAGCCCTGGGGTGCGTGCGGGGCCCCCACCTGGAGCCGCCTCCTCTCCTGGCCCTCGGATGGCTCACTCACCGGGTGCCCTGCCTCCAGCTTCTTCAGCGCCTCCTCCGGCAGGGCCCCCGTGGCCCGGGTGCCGCCCGTCTTCCCCTCTGCCTGGCGCCAGCCTGTGGGGTGAGCAGGGTGGCCGCCTGGCTCCCAGGTCGAGGCGGGGGACGGGGGGGGTCATCCCCTCCCACCCCACCTGCCAGGAAACTGAGCGCCTGGCACCAGGAGGGTGGGGGCCGGCTCCTCCCGCCCTCTGCGCTCCAGGCCCCCCCCCGCCCCCATCCTTCCCTCTGGCCCCCTTCCCTTCCAGAGAGTCAGGCCCTGGGCCCAGCCCCCGTGTGACCTGCTGATGGGGACGGGGGGGGAGGGGGGGACAGAAATGCAGTGGGGTGGCCAGCGGGGCAGGGGGCCTCACTGACGTGACTCGGGGCAGAGACCCAGGGGGGATGGGCCTCGTGACTGGGTGGGAAGGAGGCCCCAAGAGTGGGCGCAGCCAGCGCCAAGGCCCTGGGTGGGGAGGGCCTCTCTCGGTCTCTGGGGCCGTGTGTCCCCCCAACTCGGTGGGGCGCTGGTCTCCCCGAGAAGGTGGGGAAGGGTGCTCACCTTCCTCTGCCCGGGCCAGCGCCCTGTGCAGCCGCTCCACCTGGCTCTGGGCTCGGGCCCGCTCCCTCTGCTCCTCCCGCAGCCGGCGGCCCAGGCTGGCCACCTGGGAGCACCAGGTGTCCTGGAGAAGGACAAGGTCAGCGGGCCACCAGGGTGCGTGCGGGGCCGAGGGGTCACGTGAGAGGTTCCGGAGGCCTGGTGGGCAGCCCTCGGAAACTCGGGGGAGGCCCTGGAAGGGTGGGGCGGGGCCCATGTGTCCAGGTTTGGGGTGTGGACATGCAGTGGGGGACAGGGCGTGCAGTGGCAGGTGGTGGCCCCAGCCTGTGGGGTCAAGGTGACTTTCAGAGGCCAATCCCTGGCCTGACTTGGGACAGAGTAGGTTTGGGCCCTGCTCCCTGGGGCTGGCATCTGGGGGGGAGGACCGCAGGTGGGCCAAGTCCGGGCACCACCTGGCCGCGGGCGGGTGGCTCCGGGGAAGCCCCGAGGCGGTGGGATGGGGAGAACTTGTGAGCGGCTGCTGGTCCCACGTGAGGGGTCACTGGGGTCGCTCTGCAGGTGGCCCGGCCAGCCCTTCTGGGAGCTGCAGGCAGGGGCGGTGGAGGCCCAGCCCTGGGCCCAGGGCGTCCCTGGGAGGCCGGCTCCAGGGTGCTGGGCGGGAAGGAGGCCGCTGGGGCCGTCGGGCTTTGAGGGGCTCGGGTGTTCTTCACACGAAGGGTGGTCGGGGCACCTCTGGGGTCTCCGCAGATGCAGGACGGGCGGACTGGCGGACAGGCTGACAGGCAGGCAGGGCAGGGCCTCCCGCCCCACTTACCCGCTCCCGCTGGGCGTCGCGCCGCCGCCGCACCAGCTCCCTCAGGGCCTGCCGCACGGCGGCCACGTCCACCTCCGGGCTCTGCCGCCCCGGGGCCGGCGGGGGCCATCGGGCTGGTGAGCAGGGCCGGGCGGGGGGGCTGGAGCCTGTAGGACAGCGGGGGCTGAGGGGACGTGGGGCGACACAGGCGGGTGTCCCGTCCCCACCACAGGGCCCTGGGGGCCCCATGTCCAGGCCCTCGCTGTGCAGCCCACGAGGCCCAGGGAGGGGGAGGGGGAGGGTGGCCCGGGTGGGGGCGGGGCCAGGACAGGAGCCCCCGAAGCTGCCGAGGACGCTGACCTTCGCGGGGGGAGCCAGGCCGCTCGGGGCTCTGTGCTCGGAGGCCCAGCTCGCGGCGGAGCGTGGCCCACAGCCGGTCCAGCCGGGCCTGGGCGTCCTGCCTGGCGCGCCCGGCCTCGGCCAGCTCCCGCTCCAGGCTGTGGGCCCGGCGGCCGGCCCCGTCCAGGCGAGCCCGGAGGCCGTCGGCCTCGCTGCTGGCCTGCTGCGCCCGGGCCTCCGCCTCTGCCAGCTTCCGCTGCAGCCGCAGCACCTGCGGCCGGGCAGTGGGGGCTTAGGGGGAGGCTGCACACGGGGGGCCCGAAGCCTCGCCCCAGGCCTCTCGCCTCAGCCCCCCCTTGGCACAGGGGGGCCTGGGGCCCACTCCCAGCCCACGTTTGGCAGTGGGGACGCCTGAGCCCCGGCGGGGAAGGGCTCCCCAGGACCACGGAGCGCACCCTGGCGGGCAGCACGGCCACACAGGCGGCCTCACGGGAACGGGCCAGACAGGGCCACAGCCCACGCTTGTCTGCCTGCTCGGGGCCTGGGGTGGCACGGGCTGGGTCAGCATCGCCCTGAGACCAGGGCTGGGGACGCTCAGGGTGCCTGCCACCCCCTCCACAGGCTTCCCGGTGGGCGACAGCATGGGCACACGGAATGTGGACCCCCCCGCACCAGGTGCATGAGGGGCCACCCTGACCCCACCAGTCCCTTCACTTCCAAACGGGCTGCCCACCCACCGCTGCAGGCCACGGGCAGGGCCGGTGTCCCCCACCCTCCACTCACACGAGGTGAGTGGCCAGGGCAGTGACTGGGGGCCCCCACCCCCGGAGAAGTGCGCGGGCTGGGGGAGGGGGCAGCCAGGCCCCAGCTGCGGGCCCAGAGCGCCCCGGCCTGTCGGCCCCCGGGCAGGAGTCCTGGCGCCGCTGGGCAGGGCAGTGGGCCTCGTCCTCGCCCTCCCTGGGTGGCCACGGCACAAGGACCCCATTCACGGCTGGAGGTGGGGGGCTGTGAGGTCACGAGGGGGTCACATGGGCCAGGGGAGGTGAACCCATGTTTCTGGGTGTGGCGTTGGGTCTGAACTGGGGCGTCCTGCGCAGGCTGAGGCCTGGGGAGGCCGCTCAGGCTGTGGGCAGGGGAGCGGGGGTGCGTCCAAGGCCACCGGCCTCGTGCAGCCCAGCCTGGCAGCAAGCAGAACCTGGGGGGCGGGGCTGGGACTGAACAGAGGGTCTTTCAAGCCGCCTGGGGCTGTGTGTGGGGGCTTGGGGGGGCTCACGGGCTGGGGGCGTGCAGACACGTGTGGGGGCGTGGGGGTAGCAGCGAGCTCAGAGTCCTAGAGCTCATGGATCGGTCTCTCCGGGGCCCCTGCCTGTCCCTGGACTCAGTGCTCTCTTCCCCTGGGGGAGACTCTGCCCTTCGCTGAAGCCCTGGCCCCTGTGGGGGGCACACGGGGGTGGTGAGAGCGAGGCCTGGGCCCCCGGGCCCTCTACCTCCTCCTGGGCGTCCTCCCGGGCAGCCTCCACCTCGGCTGCCTGCCTCTGCCGCTCCAGGGCCTCCTGCCGGCTCCGCTGCCACCGCCGAGCGTCCTGTGCACACCGGTCCTGCAGCTGGCGCACCTCCCGGCCCTTCTGCCGGTTCTCGGCCTCCAGCGCCCTCACCTGCAGGGGGTGGGGCCACAGGTGGGGGCCGGGCGGCCCCTGCACCCCTGCCTCTGCTCCCGTGTGCTGGGAGGAAGCCCCCCGGTGGCCCGCCCCCCACACTCGGGCTCAGCCCAGGTCTGCACTTGGGTCCCGGCTGTGCCCTTGACTCTGGCCCTCGGCCAGGCTCCGCGGACACCTGGCATGTCCTCTCCGGGTCGGGGCCCCGTGGAGCCCGAAACCAACGGAGAGCCTCAGCTGACCACCGGTTGTGTTGGGGGGGCACCTCTGGGTGAGCTAGGCCCGCTGTGGGCCGTCCCCGTGGGGGACCGTGGGCGGGGCAGGGCCCAGCTGTGCTGCGTCCTCGGCCGGGACTCCTGACCCTCGGGGTTCGTGGGCCTCAGAAGGGTCTTTGGGCCTGAAGTTTGGGGCTTGTCCTCTGCACCCTCCGGGGCAGACCCACCCAGGAACCCGTGAGTCTGAGCCACCCGGGGTGCCTGGCGGGGCCGGGGGAGCTGGGCCCCGGGGCGTCGCTCACCTGCCTGCAGAGCTCCTGGAGCTCCCGGCGGGCGTCGGCCCCGGCCTGCTCCGCCGCCCGCAGGCGGGCCTGCAGCTCGCTGGCCTCCTTCTGGGCCGCCGCGCGGGCCGCCTCCAAGGCCAGCACCTCTTGCTCCTTGTCCTCCTTGGACCGCTGAAACCTGAGCAGGGTGTCACCGGCTGGGGTGGGGGACCACCTGGGGGCTCTGGCGTCTCCCACGGTTACAGGCCAGGCTTCCTCCCCATTCTAGCAAGAGGCGCCCTGCGGTGTCCCAAAGCCCAGCCTCCTTGGGGCTGCCTGTCCCCTCTGGGACCCAGTGGGTCCCAGTGCCCAGCAGCCCTGGCTCCCCTCTCTCTCCAGCCCCTCCCCCACCATTCCCCTCACTCCAGCCCTCAGGGGCGTCCCCTGCTCCCCCCCGCTGGGGCCTCTGTTTCCTGCTGGACGGGAGCTCCCTGAGGGCCGGGCCGGGCCGGGCCTTCCTGTGTCCCGGCCCCCCCTCCCGAGGCCAGCAGTGCCGCCTCCCTGGATGGGTGGGCAGCTGGCACCCTGGGTCTGCTGGGCGTGTCCTCCCGCGGCCTGGGGGTGGGGTGGAGCTGCGTGGCAGGAGCGCGCAGGCCCTGCTGGGAGGGGGTTGCCCTACCTGGCCTTCTCCCGCTCCGCCCGGCGCACCGCAGCCCGCAGCTCGGCGCCGGACCGCTGCAGGGCGCCCTTCTCCAGGGCCTCGGCGCTCAGCGCCCGGCGGGCCTCCTCGGCCGTCCGGCGCAGCCCCTCGCGGCTGTCCTCGCTGCCCCGCAGCTCCCTGTGCAGCGTGGCCAGCTCCTCCCGGGCCTCCCCGAGCTGCGCCCGCAGCCGCTCGGCCTGTGAGAGGGATGGGCAGCTGCAGGCACCAGTGCCGGCCCCGGGGCGGGGCGGGGTGGGGGGAGGGGGGTCGGGAACTGCGGGTCGGGCAGGCTCAGGCCCCTGCGGCCTCGGGCTCTGGTCTGCGGACAACCCGGCTCTGCCAGCCTGTGGTCACCTCCCTGTGCCACTGAGGCTGCCGAGTGGTGCACCAGGGCCAGGGCCGGGCCCAGGCAGGGGACACCAGACTTCTCCCGGCCCCGTCCTGCCCTGTGCTCCCTGCCTGGGCCCCGGCGCTGCCGGCCACTGGTCAGCAGGGCCTGTGTGAGACTCGGCCTCACCCACAGGCCTAAACTGTCCCCACCCAGGGCCCGCCACCACTGCCCGATGGTCCCCCACCCTCCGGGCCCTGGAGTGTGCTCCCCCCCGCCCCCCCCCCCCGTCAGTGATGGCACAGCACTTGGGGCCCTGTCTGCCCCGTGCATGGTGGCGGGCCCTGGCCCCCCGCTGGGATGGGAGCTGGCAGGAAGGCCGGGTCTCTGGTGTCCTTGGAGGCCTCTGTTGCCACCAGGGCCCACCTGGGCCGGGCCGTCCAGGAGCTCGGGCTGGGGTTCCGCTGTCACATGTGCTCGGCACGGAGCGCAGGAGTGTGGTGGGCCTCTCGAACCGGCCCAGCCCACACCCCTGGGAGCTGACCCAGGGGGGACCAGAGGCTGCAGGTGTGAGCCCTCCTCCCCCCAGACCGGCTCTGGGCCCAGCGCAGGACACAGCCCCTGAAACCAGGGCCCTGGACACTGGGGCTCCCCGGCAGAGACTGCTGACACCGACGTGTGGGTGGGGTCGGGGGTCCCACTCACTCTGGGCTCAGCCCCCACGGGGAGGGAGGCTCAGGGGAGAGCATGGGCAGAGAGCGGCCGGGCCTCCAGTGCCCGGGCTGGGGGTGGGCGCCCGCCAGGGCCCCTGGCCTCCCGCCTCCCAGACCGGCCGTGGCCCTAACAAGGACACTCTGGAGGAGGCTGTGCCCCAACTCTCCTGGCCCCGAGGAGGAGGCTGAGGAGGCTGGCGGGGGCACACGGCATGGGGAAGCCACAGGCCCTCGGGGCCCTGTCCAGGCGCCGGTCGGCCAGGAGCGAGCCCCACTCTGCCGGCGGCTGCCGCGGGACGTTGTCCAGGCCCCGGCCGGCCTGGCTCCCGGGCAGCCGCTGTTGTTGTTGTTCTGTTTTTGGGAAGGGCCAGAGCAGCCCCCTCCGCCCCCCGCCCGCCCCCCGCATGTGGGAGCCACAAGCCGTGCGGAGCATTTTCCGCTGAGCTCAGCAGAAACCCACCCAGAAGGTCAAGGCCAGGGAAGGGCCGGTCCGCACAAAAGGAGCTGTTTTCAGTTCCCAGGAGCGGGGGGGGATGAAAACAAGCACAACAAACGCGGCCCCTCCCCCTCACCCCCACCCGCCGCCCTCGGCCGAGAACAACCATCCCTTTTACAGGAATTTTACAGCCAAATCGCTTAATGTGATTATAATAATTATTTCTTTACTAGAAATTGTATAAACAGCCTCTTTTGAAATCTGCTGCAGGGGGGTGGCTGAGAGCTCTGTGCAGAGGAGGGGAGGGGTGTTGAGGGGTCCTGGCCTGCGTGTGGCATGTTCATGTGCACGCACACAAGAGCACATATGTGTGCTTGGTGTGCATGTGTGTTTGTGCAGCACGGGGCACATGTGGCCATGCATCTGCACGCGTGTATGTGTGAACATATGCAATGCTGCACACATGTGCCAGCATGTGTGGAGGTACACGTGCTGCCTGATGTACACACGTGTGAACTTCATGGGGTCCGCATGCATTTGCATGTGTGTTCTGACCACACAGGAGTGCATGCATGTGGCCACTTCTGTGCAATGTGTGTGCATGGGGGCATGTAGGTCTCCATGTCAGCAGGAATGCGTGTGCATGGGTGTGTGTGTGGGGGGGGTGAGCCGTGCTGTGGGTGCGTGGCGTGCACTCACGCACACACATGTGGACGCAGCCAGAGGCCTGGATGTGCCTCCAGCTCCGGGCTGTGAGAATGTTGCGGTTCCCATGGCGACTCTGGGCAGCCTGGCGCCAGCGAGGGCGCTTCTGCGCTCCTCTTGCCCCCTCGCCCCCGGCTCTCTGCCCCCCACTCCCCTTCTGGGGGCCCCGCTCCGAGAACCTGAACTTGTGAGCCTCCCAGCTCCCCCCCCGCCGGCGGCCCCAAGTTTTAAAGTCTCGTTCTGCTTCCCCGTGTGGTCGCTGACCGGCCTGACTTTGAAATCTGTTGAAAGGAGACCTTTCTCTTTGGGGGCCAAAGTAAACAGGCTGTCATGTTAAATCACGCTCTCTTCCTCCGGCCGCCCCGCCTGCCCCCCGGTGCCGGGGGGGGCGCGCCCCCCTCCTCCCTCCTCCGCGGCCGCCGGGCGTGTGCTGAGTGAGCGGGTCAGTGCCGCCTGCCAGCCTTGGCCCGCTGCCCGGGTGCGAGGGCTGCCGGTCCCTGCAGGCCCCACCTGGGCGCCGCTCACCCCCCCAGCCCAGATTCCATGCCCCCCCGTCCTCCCCGCTCCCTCCCGCCACCAGCCGCCCCCAGTCCCTTCGGACCTGCCTCGGGGACACCTCCCCGCGCTGCCCGCCTGCCGAGCTCCATCTGGCCTAGCTGGGGCCGCTCCTGTCACCCTGCCCAAGGCTGTCCCCACCCAGGGCACCACCCTGGGGCTCCGGGGGCCCGTGTCAGGCCCATGCAGGGCTGCCCCGCACTTCCCCTGCCCCGTGGCCCCAGGCCCCCAGGTGACACCTGCCTCTCCCCCGCTCCGGGCACCCTCACCTCTCTGCCCGCCATGCTCCGCTCTGCTGCCATCTCCCGGAGGCTCCCGAGCAGGGCTGCGGTCTCCCCCTGATGGGCCGAGGTGGCCTCCTCGAACTGCGCCTGCAGGGCCCTCAGCTCCGCGGCCGTGGAGCTCACCGTGGCCTGGGGGGGGGCAGCAAGCCGCCGAGGCATCAAGGGGCTGCCCACAGCGTGGCTCCAGGCCGGTGGGTGCCAGGCCAGGGCCTGGGTCTCATCCTGGCCACCGCCCGGGCCACCGATGCCAGGGCTGGAGGGGGCAGTGGTGCGGGGAGGGGGCGGAGGCCCCAGCGGGGAGCCCTGTGGGGAGGGACTGACCCCGAGCCTCCCCTCTGGGGTCCCGGGCAGCCAGGCCAGGGCAGGGACCTCCAGCACGGACTCCTCTCCTGCCTGAACCCTTGTCACTGGGCCCGCTGGGCCGAGTGGCTCGGGGCAGGAGTGGTTGTCTGGCAAACGGGCGGAGGTCCTGCCCTCCAGAAATGCTGGACTTGGGCTCTTGCAGCCGGGCAGGGGCTGGTGTTTGCACCCAGGAGCGTGGGGCTGGATCTTTTCCCTCTTGGGCTTGTGGAGCTCAAGAGGAGCCCCCCATCCTGCGGCCCCCTGCCTCTGCCTGCCAACGCTCTCCTTCACCCCCCCCCCCCGCAGTCACTCACTCAGCGCCAGGGGGCAGCTGGCTGTGCCCTTGGGGGCGGGGACATGCCAGGGGCCAGGTGAACAGGGGCCTCGGGGTTAATAAGGAGAGAGCAGCCCTGCAGGGGGTCTGCAGGGACCAGGGCAGCAGCCGAGGAGAGAGGCTGGCCCTCGAGGCTGCGTGGGTGCGGCTGCAGGGGTGGCCGTGGCCCCCAGCAGAGCAGTGGACCCCCCAGCACCGCGAGGCCGCACGGCCCACTTCTGAAAGGGGCTGAGGCCAGCGGCCAGCAATGGGGCGGGGACATGGGGCCCCATGGTCCTAGTTACCACTCCCTGCCCTGCCCACCCCAGACACAGGCTCCTGAAGAGGGTCGGGGCCCGGCGACCCACGATGGCGGCCTGCAGCGGCCTCTGTCCCCTGGTCCAGGGCAGGCGGCTGCCTCTCAGGGGCTCCCCCCAGGCCCCACGGGGGTCTCCGCGGGGGGCTGTCCCGGCGGGGAGGGCCTGCCTCAGGCGGATGCTGCCTCCCTGGGCTCAGTCTCTCTCTTGAGGGGGCCCTGTGGGTGAGCGAGGCCCCGGCCATCACACTCAGACAGGCTGAGGGCGGGGGGCCGGGGCCCTCCCCGTCCTGGTGGGGTCCCCAGTGCTGTGGGGGCAGGGGCTGGCCTTTCCTTCCTGCCGAGAAGGACAGTGTCTCCCCCCCCACAAGCAGGAGGCCTGGAGACACCCCGGAGAAGCTGAGGCCGGGGGCCGGGGTGGAGGAGATGCACCCCGGGACCTTAGGGTCTGGCCGGGCCAGTGCCCAGTATTGGCTGACGGGGCCAGCGGGCACCTCCGCCTGCTCCTGCCGGCCGCCAGCCTCCTGCCACCCCCGCCCCCGCCCCCGCCCCCGTGCCGCCCTGCGGAGCCGCTCCCTTCTGAGACGGGGCCTGGTGGGACACGCGTGTTCCCCGTCCCCCCCTCTGGAGGGGCGGCACCCCAGCCACAGCCACTGCCCGAGGGGCTTGGGGGACCCCATCCAGCACGGCCCAGCCTTTGAGCCTGCAGCCAGGCAGCTCCCGGCGCTGGGGGGGGGCCCTGCCCCACCCCCATCACGCACCTGTCGGCTATCCCCCCCCGCCCCAGCACCCCAGGGGCTTCATGGGCCTCCTCCCGGGAGCCTCCCGCCCCCTTCAGCTCTGCTCCCCACGGAGCACAGGTGGGCGCACTAAGGGATCTGAACCTCTGAAAACGCTGTGTCACTGAGGGCGAGGGGTGCCGGTGAGAGCCCCCCGCCCCCCCCCCCCCCCCCGCCACCAGAGGGCTGCAGAAGGTGGGAGGAAGTGGGCGGTGACTGTCAAGGCCACAGGTGCTGCTCCCGGGCACCCCTGGCCCCGGGGAAGCAGCCTCAGGGTCACCGGCGACGGCTCCCAATGCCGTTCGTCCCGGCAGCACCCTGGGAACCACCCGGATGCCCCCCGACGGGAGGCCAGCAGAGCCACCCCGATCCAGCACCCGGGGACTCGGCGCGGCTGTGGCAGGGCGGGCCCACCCTGAGCTCACAGGGGCGGAGGGGCCCAGCGCAGGTCGGCCCTCATGCTTCGTGATAAAGAGTTGGTCTGTGGCTCTGTCCTGGGAGGAGGCTCTGCACCCTGGGGCCTGCCCGGGTGAGCGGTGTCCTCGTCGCCCCGGGGCCCCGGGTCCTGAGGCGGCTCCGGGCGACACAGTCCACAGTCCGTGGAGCAGTGGCCGCGGCCCGCCCACTGTGCGCTGGCCCAGTGGGGCCGCGTGGGCCCGGAGCTGCCCTGGCCTCGGGGAGGGCGTGGGGCCTGCGTGCCGTCAGTCACAGCCATGCGGGGACCCCAGTAAAAACCCGGCGCGCACCGATGGCCCAGGGGTGCGGGGCCCCGATTCCGGGGCAGAGACCGCGTGCGCCCCATGAGTCTCTCCGCTGGGCTGGTCCCGACGGTGTCCTTGACGGGGACGCCGACGTCGTGAGTGCAGCGCCTTCTGGGCCCTGTGAGCCACTCTGGGGGGCTGGCGCACCGAGGGGCTCCGCACAGACCTTTGCGCCGCCCTGGCCTCCCCCAAATGCCGTCCCCCGGCCCAGCGACTTCCTGTCCGCGCCCCCCCCACCCCCCAATGCCACAGGCCCTCTTCTTCCTCCTGCTCAGGAAGCGGAGTGGGGTGACTGAGGGTGCCGACCCCAGTGCCCGTGGGTGCTGTGCCGCCCACGGCAAGGCCGGCACCATGCGTGAACCTGCCTTTTCTCTCCCGTGGAGGGGCCGACACGAGGGGCTCACAGCTCCGGGGGCTGGGAGCACCGGACGAGAAACAGGGGGTCTGGCCACGCGCCGCGGGCCCTCCTGCTGCTGTCCCCCCTCCCCGTGCCGCGTGACCCGTGCCGACCTCCGAGTGCCGTCACAGGGCACTACGGCACACGCGGGTGGGTCTGCTCGTGAGTGCCCCCCGGGGTCACCGTGAACTGCAGGGGCCTGGGCCCAGAGGACGACCAAGTCCCAGTGTCCGCGTCCCAGCAGGCAGGGATGGACGGGTGGGCAGGCGGGGGCTGACGGTTAGACTGGACGAGTCGTGCGTGTGAACGGGCAGCTGAGGGCGGGGGCAGAGGGGAGGCTGTTTACACGGAGGAACGGATGCGAGCACATGAGTGGTGCGGTCCGTGGGCAGGGAGATGAGCGGGCGCATAGTCGTGCGGAGGGGTGGGCGGGTGGGTGGTTAGGTGGATGGATGGTGGATGGATGGATAGGTGGGTGAAAGGGTGGGTGGATGTGTAGGTGGACTGATGGTGGGTGAGTGGGTAGGTGCGTGGACGGTGGGGGGTGGGTGCACGTCTCCCTCCAGGACTGCTGTGGAAGACCAGCCGCACTCCGGCCGTGGTGACCTGGGAAGGCTGCCCCCAGCCCTCTTTCCGGGGCAGGAAGGCAGGGGCGGTGGGCGGGAGGCCGCCCCGCTGCCCCGCCATCCCCCGTCACCTGCTGCACCTCCTGCTGCAGCTGCAGGAGGGCCTCGTCCCACTCCTGCTCCAGGCCCCGAAGCTGCTCCCCCAGAGCCTCCTTCTCGGCCGCTGTCCTTGCCCCCAGCTGCTGCTCCTGCTCCAGCCTGCGAGCCGCTCCCTCCCTCTCCTCTGTCAGAGACAGACGCAGGGCTTCCTGGGCCAAGGCGAGGGACAGGCCGTGAGGACCACCCGGGACAGGGCCGCGAGACCAGCGGGGGCCTGTGGTCCTGCCCGAGACCGGGCTCAGGGGGCGCCGGGGCAGGACGGTCCCCAGGGACTGTCCCGTGCGGCCAGCGCGTGCCCTGGTCTCTCACGGGGTCGCTGAGGCAAGGGCTGCGGGCCGGCTGCCGGGCCCCCGCCTCCGCTGCCCTGTCGGACCCAGGCTGGCTGACAGGGCGCTCGCAGGCCTCCCTGAGCTTCCCGGCGGGCCCAGCGCCACTGTCATGCCCGAGATGCGAGGACGTGTCCGGCGAGGCCTGTGGCCGGGGACGGCTCGGACGGTGACGAGGCTCCCTCAGCGATGCCCTCCAAGGGCGGCCAGGCCAGCCAGTGCCCAGGCTGCCCCTCCTGCGGGGGAGGGGGCTGGCCACCCTGGCACAGCCCCACGACCCTACTGGCCCCCTGGACCCTCCAGGCCCCGCCTCAGTGTGGCCCAGCACCTCCCCCCGCTGGCTGGTCTCCCGGGACCCCTCGCCCGAGGGTCTGCGGTCTCCGGGACGGGGAAGGCTCCCCCTGCACTCGGGGGCGGCAGCAGCTGGCGGCCCAGGGAAACAGACCTTCTCCCTCCGGAGCCGCGCGAGGTCCTCGCGGTGGCCCAGCGCCTGGCTCCGCAGGGCCAGCTGCGCTCCTCGCTCCTGCCGCGCCACCTGGCTCCGCAGCCGCCCCACCTGCCGTGCCAGCTCCGTCTCCCGGGCCTCCCAGGTGCCTCTCAGCTGCTCCAGCTCCTCTGCAAAGCGACAGGCGCGTCCGGGATTGGCTGGAGGGCCCCGCACCCCGGAACCTTCCCTCCCTGGCCTCTCTGGGTGGACCCCGTGCGGCCTGACAGCCACCTGCTCTGAGGACACTGTGCAAGCTGCAGGGACAGAGCCCCACTGCAGGGCGTGTGTCCTGGCTGGGGCCGGGCCCAGGGGCTGGGGAGGCCGGCAGCGGGGCGGGCTGAGCAGGGGTGGGTGCTCGGGGATGGGGCAGGGTCGTCGCGCTGACCCAAGGCTAAGCCTCGGGCTGGGGTGGGAAGCAGGCTGGGCAGGGCTGCTCCTTGGGGACAGCACTGGCAGGACCCATTCTGCCCCAGAGGCTTCAGGCCCCAGGTCCCAGAGCTCCCCCGGGGGACGGGTAGTGCAACCGAGCTCCGCAGGAGGGGCCCTGGGGGGGACGCGCAGGGAGAGGCCGACGCTGCGGGCGCACCTTGCAGGGCCTGCCGGGCGAGCCGGGCGCTCTGGGCCTCTCCCTCCAGCTGCTCCCGCTGCGCCTGCAGCTGCTCTGCCCGCCGCTGGGCCTCCAGGAGGCTGCGCTCCAGCGCGTCCCGCCGGGCCCTGCGGAGAACGGTCAGGTGGTGGGCGGGGCCGGGCGGGCAGACAGAGGGCATCTTCCCGCGAAATCTGCGAAGACCACCCGGACCCCACGCAAAAACGTGTCAGGTGGATCACACGGGAAACGCAAGAACAAAACAACGGAAGAACTCAGAACTATGAAAGTCGTGGGAAAAACACAGACGGTGTTTTATAACGACACGAAGACACCAAACCCGGAAGACAGGGATGCAGAGGCGGACGGGCCTGAACACGTGTGACGAGGGGGCGGGGGGGCGGCTTCCGTGCAGAAAAGAGCCCACAGACCAGGCTGGGAGACCAGGCTGGGAGGGAGGCTCCGCACTGCACACTCAGAGGGCCCGTGTCCCCCGCACACACAGGGCTCCTTCCCGCCACCCACGACAGGAAGTCGGCTGGCCCTACAGAAAAGTGAGAGAGGTGGCTGTTATCCACGAAAACCCACCCGCGGTTCGCACCCCCGTGGAACTCGCCCGACCTCGTCCGTGCTTGGGGGGGGGGGTTAAAAATCACAGCCCCGCGCTAGATTTGCCGGGAGACTGAACCAATGCGATGCCCCCTGCGGGGTTGGCCGGGGTGCGAGGGCGGCCTCTCGGGGACGGGGTTCAGAGCCGACGCGAGTCTGTCCGCCTGCCAGCAGCCGCGCCGCCCCGCGTGCGTTTCTTAGAGACGCGGCGGGCCAGCAGCGTGCGGACAGGGTGGGGGGGGGTTGTGTCGGGGGGGTGCGCTGTGGCTGTGTAACCGCCCTCCGCCCGGGTGCCGGGGGACGGCACGATGTTTCAGAAACCGCGGCCCGCCCGTCCGTGGGTCGTGAGCAGGATGAGGACACTCTCCTCCTCCGGGTTCCCCCGTCATGTGACGGCTGCTCTGGAAGCAGGAGCAGCACCGCACACACGTGGCCCCGTCACGGGCAGGAGTGCCCTGCACGAGCGTGCAGCTCAGAGACCCGCCCCCCCACGGGACAGGGACGGCCCCCGACCGCAGCCCCATCTCCTCCAGCCCGAGCTCTGACAGCCGCCCGCCAGCACCGGCCAGCGGGAAGCACGTGGTGACCGGCACCCTGCTGTGCCGGCAGTGTGCGCACGGGCGCAGCACGGACACGGAGCACGTGTGCCCGCACGGGCACAGAAACACTGGCGCGGCCCGAGCGAGTCAGTGGGGCGGGGCGGCCGCAGGCCCCGGGGCGGTCTTGCCCCTGAGCACAGCGCTGCCGCCTCTGCGGGGGGCCGGGCCTGTCCACACCTTCCAGGGTCCCTGATGTCTGTGGAGCCCAGAAGTTTGACTTCTCTGACATCCCAGTCCCCCGGCCTGCCCCCACCTGGCCAGCACCCACGTGCTCCCCACTCCCTCCGCCTGGACCGTCGTCCCCACCTCCAGGCCTGCCCTGGGAGAGACGCCTGTGCTGCGCAGAACTGGCACCCGGAGGCCTGGAGACAAAAGCCGTGTCCAGTCTCTCCCTCCATGGGAGCCCAAGGGCAGCCCAGCCTCCCGAGGCCAGCCCGGGCAGGTTTGTGGGGTGCAGGTGGACTGGGGCCCACCTCCCTGGCTGAGTAGCACGCTGGCACCCCAAGAACTCGAGGGCGTGCCCCCAGGGCCTGGGGTGGGTGCTGGAGGACCTCGGGCCTGGGGGCCTCCCGAGGGTCAGGTCACCTGTGGAGGAAGCTGGCCTCCCACACGCCCTGGGAGCTCTGGGAACAGCAGCGGCCAGACCATCCAGGCCCATCGGGATGGACATGCACCGCGGGGGCCAGGCGGCCATGGTTTCAGGACAAGTCCCAAGCAGCCCCGTCACCAGAAGCTCAGACTGGTCACCCTGAAACACTGTCTGGCAGGTGTGTGACTCTGCAAAGGGGTCCTGGGCCCAGCGGTCAGGGCTAGGTCAGCGCAGGACCGCGGGTTCCCGAAACCACTGGCCAGGGCCCCAGACCCAGCAGCAGATGCTGACAGGGTGGGAAGGGCCCCCACCCTGCGCTCCCAGCCCGGTGGGGACGGGGGCGGTGGCGGGCAGGGCCCAGGACCCCCCCACTGCCGACAACCCGCAGCAGCAGCCTCAGCCAGGTTTTCTGTTTGGACTCCCGGACGCTGTCCTTCTGCAGAGGCACTGTTCAGGCCCCCAGATGCTGGAGTTCCAGGAGGACATCCTTCTCCAGAGACACCCGGATGCTCCTGGGAGGGGCCCGCAAGGCCCGGAAGCCGTCGGTGTCTACATGTCCGGAGGCCATGGGGCCAGCACAGCTCACAGGCGGCGGCCAGCAGAGCACCCTTGCTGTGGCCTGAAGTACCCGTTCCGCGTCCTGGGAGTGGCCTGTGGTCGCTGGGGCTCGCTCTGCCCCCGTTCTCGGCCTCCTGGTTATCTGGGGCTGGCACCCCCATGCTCATGCCAGGAATGGGCTTGTGACCCCAGCCGGCCAATCTGAGCCCCATAACTCCCAGGACTGGTCCAGGGACACGAAGGAGCTCAAGATGGTCAAAGGCAGGGGCTCTCGGGCTCCGTGGGGGAGGGGCACCCTGTGTCTGCTGGGGGTGGGCCCTGGAGGAGCCACTGGGCCCTGGCCCCCTCTAACCTGAGCCTGTGAACCAGAGGGGTAGAGGCAGGTTCCTGGTGGCACTGTGGGAACGCCTGGATCCAGCCTAGCCTGAAGCCATGTGTATCCTGAACTTCTCATGTCCACACACAAGAAATTCCATGTGTTCCTTCCACTAGTTGCTCCCTGGCCCAGGAAGGCCACCCCAGGGCTCTCGTCAGACCTACCTCTTCCAGATGCTCCCCTCACCCACAGCCTCTCCCCCCGACAGACACCCCACCCTGCCCGCCCCCTGCTACAGTGCAGACTCTCGGAGGGCAAAGCCATGTGAACAGAGGGCGTGCCCTGCCCGCAGGCCGCTGGGTACCTGAGGTCAGCTGCCTCCTCAGCTGTGAGCTGGCCCTGCCTCTCCAGGGCCTCCTGCTTGGCCAGCAGCTGGGCCCGCTCCCCAGACAAAGCCTCCTTCTCCTGCAGGGCCCTCTGCAGCGTGTCCATCTGGGCCTCTCGGGCCTGCAGGCTCTGGGCCAGCTGCTCCTCCAGGGCCTGTTTCTCACATGTGACCTAAAGGCGGGGGCGGGGGGGGCTTCTTCAGGGAATGGGCTTCGGAAGAAGTGGTTTCCCTGCAGCCTGGCGTGGAGGAAAAGCTGGAAGAGAGTGGGTGCAGGACACATGGGACCTCAGGGTGCTCGTGCGCTGCCCCAGCAGAGGGGGCCTCCACTCCAGTGGCCATGACAGCGGAGTTGCAGCACCGGGCATGCCCGGCTGCCAGCCTGCATGGCAACCCAGGCAGGACCACAGGTGTCCGGGTGCAGCAAACACCGCACAGAAATGGCGGTGGCAGCTGACAGCGCACGGGGCTGCTCCAGACTAACACCGCCACCCAGCACGTCACACGGATTGGACCAGACCCGTCACGGAGGCTGACCAAGGCCCCGTGAGCTGCCAGGCCGGCTGGGACGGAAGGAGCCGAGACCCGGGAGGGAAGGGGTGGAGGAACCAGTTCCCACTCCGGGCCTCGTCCCTCTTCAGGGCGTGTGCCGAGTGAAACGTTTTCGCCGAGGATCTGAGAAGTCGAGGGGCGTTTCTGGCAGCATTGTGGCCTTAGGGGTCCAGAAGTTCAAATTCAGAGCCGCTGCAGGGGTGGAAGGGCCGAGGCAGGCCCCGGGCTCCCAGCCGTGTCCCGGTGGGCTGGAGCGGGGCGGCCCTCGGCCTCGGAGCATGGCCGCCGTCCACCCTCGCTGCCTGTCAGAGCCCAGCACGCTCCCTCTCCGGGGGAGCAGCGTCCGTCCAACCATTTCTGTGGTGTTTACGTGCGCGGCGTTTGACCTTCAACCAGCCTCGCCAGGCGTATCGGGAGATGAGACCCCGGGACAAAAGCCGATGTACCAACATCGAGTGAACCCGGACGCCCCCTCGCCTCCCTGGGGCGCTCAGACACACCCCGACGGCTGTGAGCAGACGTTCGGGAAGGCGAGTGGCGAGATGTGGTTTCACCACTGAGCCAGACACTGAGCAGGAACAATGTGACTTACAAATGCAGTGTCCCAGTGACGTACTGGACAGGACAGAAGAGTGAGGGTCTGGAAAGCAGACAAAACAGGGTGTTCAGACTGAGTCGGGAAGAGAAAGAGGGACGCACCATTCAGAAAAGGTGTGACGGATGCACAGGACGAGGGCCGCCACGTGCATAGCTGGTCTCGGAGGGAGAGGAGAGAGAGTATTCGAACAGACGCTGGACAGGAATTCTGCAAATTCACTAGAATACATTGTTTTCGAAAGCCTCGGTTTTAGAATGAGCCATAATACCCTAAAAAGGTAAATACAAAGAAAACGTCACCTAGATATATCTGAACACTAAGGTTTTGACTACTAAAACAGGGGAAAATATCTTTAAAGATCAGAGGGGCCAAAAAGCACAGACACTACACTTAAGTGAGCGACAAGGAGGCTGGCGCTTGGCTCCCAAACAGCGGCAGGCGCTCAGGTCCCAACTGCCCCCCCGGCGAATTCTACCGACATGGAGAAGGACGTAACACCCATTGAAAGACACCCCCAGGAAACGGAGGACAAGGAGACCTTCCCAACTTACTTCATGATTGGAAACACCTGTGGGGTTGTGGCGGCAGCGGGAGAGACTGCCAGCCTCACGGGAGAGTTCGTTGGAGGGACCCACAGGGTCCTAGAACGTACACAAGCCCACCCACCCGGGAATCAGCACCAGAAGGGCCCAGTTTGCTTGGGGGGTGGCGGGGGGAGTGACTGAAAGCCAGCAGAGAGCTGAGCCAGTGCCATTGTTCCCTCTGGGACCCCTCCCTCACACACAGCATCACAACGCAGTGACGTGGGTTGCCCCTCCCAGGTGAGAACCTAAGGTTCCGCCCCTCATATGTAACGGGTGTGTCAAGACAAAAAAAATGGCCCAGATGAAAGAACAGATCAAAGCTCCAGAAAAAATACAACTAAGTGACGAAGAGGTAGCCAACCTATCAGATGCACAGTTCAAAACACTGGTGATCAGGATGCTCACAGGATTGGTTGAATTCAGTTACAAATTAGATGAAAAAATTAAGGCTACGTTAAGTGAAATGAAGGAAAATACACAGGGAACCAATAATGATGGGAAGAAAACTGGGACTCAAATCAACAGTGTGGACCAGAAGGAAGAAAGAAACATCCAACCAGAAAAGAAAGAAGAAGCAAGAATTCAAAACAATGAGGAGAGGCTTAGGAACCTCCAGGACATCTTGAAACATTCCAACATCTGAATTATAGGGGTGTCAAAGGAGCAGAGGAAGAGCAACAAGTGGAAAACTTATTTGAACAAATAATGAAGGAGAACTTCCCCAATCTGGCAAAGGAAATAGATTTCTGGGAAGTCCAGGAAGCTCAGAGAGTCCCAAAGAAGTTGGACCCAAGGAGGAATACACCAAGGCACATCATAATTACATTAGCCAAGGTAAGAATGAAGGAGAGAATCCTAGAAGCAGCAAGAGAAAAGGAGACAGTTACCTACAAAGGAGTTCCCATCAGACTGTCAGCTGATTTCTCAAAAGAGACCTTGCAGGCAAGAAGGGGCTGGAAAGAAGTATTCCAAGTTATGAAAGGCAAGGACCTACATCCAAGATTGCTCTATCCAGCAAAGCTCTCATTTAGAATGGAAGGGCAGATCAAGTGCTTCTTAGATAAGGTCAAGTTAAAGGAGTTCATCATCACCAAACCTTTATTATATGAAATGTTAAAGGGACCTATCTAGGAAAAAGAAGGTAAAAAACATGTATAGTGAAATGACAGCAAACTCACAATTATTAACAACCACACCGAAAACAAAAAGACAAACAAACTAAGCAAACAACTAGAACAGGAGCAGAACCACAGAAATGGAGATCACATGGAGGGTTAGCAACAGGGGAGTGGGAGGAGGAGAGAGTGGGGAAAAGGTACGGAAAATAAGTAGCATAGATGGTAGGGAGAAAATAGACAGGGGGAGGGCAAGAATAGTGTGGGAAATGCAGAAGCTAAAGAACCTATGACCCATGGACATGCACTGAAGGGGGATGGGGGTGGGAGGGGTGTGCAGGGGGGAGGGAGTGAAGGGGGGTTAGGGTCAGCGAGCGAGTCGGGCGGCAGGGAGAGAAGCAGCTCACCACAGGGAGCAGCGAGGCCCTGCTGAGGGCAGACCCTGCCCCTGGACACCGGGACGGGCACGAGGCCCAGGGCCTTCCTAGTGCAGCCTCCCTGTCCTCCACCTCCCGCCGCGGGGAACTAACTGCCCTGTGCTCGCAGCCCCGGCCAGGCAGCACGGCAGCTGGAAAGCCGAGCCAGCGCAACCGGGTCAGGTGACCTGTGACCTTGCAGGTCCACACCCCAGAGAGGGAGCGGTGGCCCTGCGGGGGCGCAGAGCCAGGAATCCCTGCAAACTCTCACCTGGCCCACCTGGCCCTCCAGCTGCTCCAGCTGCTGCTCAGCCTGCGCCAGGCGCTCCTGGGTGCCCGCCCGCTCCTGCCTCAGCCGGTCCTGCTCCTGCTGCAGCTGCCCGGGGAGGGGTGGGAGGGGCGGGAGGGGCAGCGTCCACGTCGGGCCCCAGGCCCCCGCACCCCACGAGCTGACCATACCCCCACCCTGCCGCCCCGGTGGGTGTGACCTTCCCTCCCGCAGGCCAGGCCAGTCGGGCCCCCTGGCCCTGTGTGGGCCCCCCTCCCCCAAACCTGCACGCAGCCCGGCAGCGGAAAAGGCGGGGGTGGCAGGTGCAAGGAGGGTTCTGGGCTCAGAGACCAGAGCTGGGACCGAATCCCACGGCCACTGGGCCCCCGTCTCACCTGCAGGACCTGGCGGGTCAGGGCACCTTTGTCCCGCGCCAGCCCCTCGGTCAGGGCGGCCATCTGGGCCAGGGCGTCCCGCTGCTGCGCCCCCTCTGACTTGAGCCGGGTCACGAGCAGCTCCAGGTCAGCATTGCTGGACTCGGCCTGGGTGGGGAGGACAGTGGTCACCCCGAGGGGTGCCCAAGGGGATTTTCAGGGTCATAGGCAGAACTGTTAGTGCTGGGGGGAAGCTGGAGGGAGGGACGGAGCCCCCCATCATGGGGGTGCACAAGCTGGAGGTCTGGGTGCGACGGCAGAGGGGCCCCATGGCTGGGGCCCCCACCGGGCACGGAGGCTGCGGCCAGGGGAGGTGGCAGGGCGGCCTGGGGCAAGGGGGCTGGTGGAGTGGGAGGCAGAGGGCCCAGCGGCGTACCCGGGCCAGGGTGCCGTGCAGGGCTGCCCTCTCGCTCTCCAGAACGTCCCTCTGCAGCTGGGCGGTGGTCAGCACCTCCTGGGCCGACGCCAGCTCCTTCTCGAGCCCTGAGACCTTCTCCTCCAGCTGCTCCAGGCGCCCTTGACTGAGGCCCCCCCAGGTCAGAGGCAGAGGGTGTGAGGTCGGCGCAGGGCCCCAGGGGCAGGGGGCTGCCTGCAGCTCCCTCCAAGCCCAGGGTCACCCCGGAGGCCTGGACTTGGTGAGTCCACAGGGCGGCACCCAAACCAAGACCCCAGGTCCTGGCTGGTGGTGGGGCTCCGTCCGGGCCTCAGTGGACTCGCCTGGACGAGGTGGGCGGTACCTGCCTGGGGCGCCCCCTCTGCTGGTTCTGGGTGGTGGGTTTGCTGAGGGGGGCACTGGGCGGGTGCTGGGTGGGGGTGGGGATGACGGCTCAGCCCGGGGGGAGCCTGGGGGAACCTGTCACCCCCACCCCCGAGACAAGGCTGCCGAGGGAGGGGTCCCCCTCGTGGATGAGACACTGATGCCCGTGGGAGGCAGGGGCCGCGCCCGGCCCACCTGGCCTCCAGCTCCTCCTTTCGCTGCGCCCAGAGCAGGAGGCGGCTCTGCAGCTCCGCGTTCTCTGCCTCCAGCTTCTGCGCGTCCGAGTCCCAAGTGTGCGCCCGGCCCCTCAGCTCCGCCACCTCCACCTCCAGAGCCGCCTTCTCTCTGGGGACAGCGAGACCGAGGCTGGGGCAGCCCTGGGGGAGGGGAGGGGAGCGGGGGGGGGGGCCCCTCACTGGGCACTTTCGGGGGGGGCGGGGCAGGGTGGGCGCCAGGCATCGGGGCTCTGGGGCAGGTGCTCAGGGAAGTGCGGGGAGGGCCGAGGCAGGTCCAGCCACCTCCAGCCCCGGGCCGGCCTGCAGTGTGGGGTGGCCAGCAGGCCTGTCCCCTCCGGGTGGCCCCGTGGGAGTCCTTAAAACAGGAAGCTGCTGCCCCTGGTGTGTCCCTGCGCGGAGCCCTCTGCCACCCGCGGGCCTGGCTCAGCCCGTGTTGGGGACGAGGGGAAAGGGGCTGGTGTTGTTGGCTGCTGGCGGGGCCGGGGGTGGGGGCCGGAGGTGGGCGAGGGGCCGAGGCAGGCAGCTGGAGCAGGGCGGTGCCCGGGGTGGGACTGCCCGCCCTGCCCGCTGTGAGCCACCTGCCCAGGCGATCGCTGGCCGCCCTGCAGTGCTGGGCCTCCCGGCGCTGCGCCTCCAGCCCGTCCAGGAGGCTCTCGCGCTCCCGCTCGCGCTCCCGCAGGGCCCTCTGCGCTGCCCGCAGCTCCCGCTGCCTCTCCGACAGCTGCTCCCGGAGCCCGGCCACCACCGCCTGGCAGGACTCCAGCTGCAGGCGCAGCTCCTGCTCCGGGGTGGGGAGCGGCGTGAGCCCCCTCTGGCCTTTGACCACAGGCCCCCGAGGAAGCAGGTGCTGTGGGCGGAGCCCCCTCCCGGGGCTGTGGGGCTCGGGGGCCGGCCCCACGGGCGTCACGCCCCCATGGGGACCCGGACGCAGCTCCCGGACGTGGGCACCTGCTCCTGCTGCTGCCGCCTCTCGATGGCTGTCTGCACGGCCCACAGCGCAGGGTCCAGGGCGGCCGGGGAGTGGGCCCGGGGCGGGGACCGGCTCCAGCGAGGGGACGAGGTGCTCAGGGGGCTCCTCAGTGGACCCGGCGCCTCCTCCCCACCAGCGCCGCCGCTCTGCGCCAGCACCGGCCACCCCGAGTCCGCCCGGGCCACCTGCACATGCGGGTACAGCGCTCAGGGCCGTGCCCAGCGGGGCCTCCCAGACCGTCCGCCCCGCAGGCCAGCTGGGGCCCCGGGCGGAGAGGACCGCACCTCCGTGACGGCACTCAGGACGCGCCGCAGGGACTGCACTTGGCCCTCCAGGTCCTCCGCTGCCCGCCGGCCTCCTCCTCCGCGCTCGGACTCCTGCGGCCGGCAGAGCCTCAGCAGGGCACAGACCGCACCCCCCACCCCAGCCCCTGAGCCGCCCTCCCCGGCCCTGCACCAGTCTCTGGACGTCCGCCCTGAGGGAGGAGATGGTTCTCTCCTTCTTCGAGGTTTGCTCCGTGAGCTTCCCCACCAGCAGCGTCTGCTCGGAGAGCCTGCAGAAGGGCCGGGGCGGGGCCCGCGGGGTCAGCGCGGCACACGAGCCCAGGGCACCGCGGGCCCGAGATGCCCGGCTGGGTCCAGGCTCTTTCCGGGTGCGGCTGGGCCGCGGGCACCCGCCACGCCCGTCTCCGTGGGCCTCAGTGCCCGGTCTGACCGGAAGCCTTTCTCCTACTCTAGAACCTTCCATGACTCCCCCTGGCTTGGTGGTGAAGCTCAGCCCCCGAGGTCGGCACCTGAGTCCCCTGTGCTGATGCGGACGCAGCCCTCCCGCCTCGGGGCCAGTGGCTTCTGGGGCCCCGCCTGTCCCTGGGACACCGGGCATGCGGTGCTCACGCCGGACCTCTGCCACCCCTGCTGCCACAGGTCTGGCGGTGAGTGACGGTGCTGGGGTCCCTTCCTGCCCAGGACCCCTCCTTCTCGGAGTCCGTCGGCTGCCCTGTGGCACCTGGGTGTCCCTTCCCGCGGCCCCCGCTCTGCTCAGGCCCTGGGTGCCGCCCCCGCAGGACACACCGGGCTGCCCCGCCCCCACCGTGCTCCAGGCCCCTGAGGGCAGGGCGGGCCCCAGCCTGCCAGCCTGCCACGGTGCCTGTGGCCGCTCCAGCCCCTTGCCCCTGGGTTTGCTGCCGAAGGAAACAGGCTTCGAGCCCCAGACGCGGTTCTGTGAGCAGAACCTCCCGCCTGCCCCCTCCCGGTGCCTCTGCTTCTCCAGCGGCCGACCCCGAAACAGCGCCGGCCGGAAGGTCGTGCTTCGAGGCCTGAAAACCCCACTTCTGGGAGCCGGCCACGAGGACAGCGCACAGGCCCTCGGCGGTGCCACGGAGACCCTCCACGTGGGGGGCTCTGGCTGTGGCCTCCAGGGCCGGCCACGGAGTTGGGGCACGCCTGTCAGCCCGTGGGACTGTCACGTGGCCCCTGGAGCGACGGCGGCCCGCTGCTCAGAGCCCGGCTGCCGGCAGACAGGAAGGGGGTGCGCGGAGCCCCCACCCCCACCGCGCTGCGCGGTCGCCGGCTCGGGCGCCCACCTGGCCTGCAGCGCCGCCCTCTCCGCGTCCCAGCGGCTCCGCAGCTGCAGCATCTCCCGCTCCCTGTCCCGCAGCCGCCGCTCCAGGGCGCCCGCCGCGCTGCTGGCTGACAGCCGCAGGTTGGAGTCCAGGTTCAGGCAGGCCGCGTGCAGGCGCCGGGCCGTCCTGGCTGCGTCCGCTCGCATGTCAGCGAGGCCCCTGGGGACACGGCAGCCCCCCGGCCCAGCCTCAGCACCAGCCGTGGGCTGGGGGCCCAGGGGTGCCAGGCTGGCTGGGGTGGGCAGGGTCTCAGGAGAGGCCCCCACCACGTGCTATGGACTGCCCCCAGGTCACAGCTGGGCGGGGTGGGCGGGCGCTGGGCAAGGCCACGGAGCGGGTGGGCCCCCGAGCCCAGCTCCCTCGGGCGCGCACAGAGGGCTGGCAGGTGCTCGGCCGCCCAGGGCGGAGCCTCGAGGTGCCGGGAGCTGCGCCCCAAGGCTCTCCCTCCTCTCACCGCTGCCCTACACCCTGGCCTCCCTCACCCTGTTCTGACTGCCCTCGGCCCCCGCCTCCACTCCCGTGGGGCTGACCTGAGGCCCTGCAGGGCTGGGGAAGGGGCTCCCGGCCCAGGATGGCTGCGTCCACGGGAGCAGCCTGCAGGGCCCCGGCCTGGGCGCCACCTGAGGCCCCTCCTCCCCCCCCACCATGGCGGGCGGCCCGCTCACCTCTCGGTGGCGGATCGCAGCTCGGCCAGGGGTGCCCGCAGCGCGGTCACCTGCCTCCACAGGAGGAGGAGGCCCCGGGGCTGCTCCCTCTGGCGCAGAGGCTGCGGGTGGGAGAGGAAGGGGCCGGGGGTGAGGAGCCCTGCGACCCCCCTCTCCCACCCCCTGCTCCCGCAGCGGCCGCCTGCCGACTGCCGCCCCCCACCCCACTTCTCTTCCCCAGCCCTCGGCTCCGCCCCAGCCCCCGGCTCTGCTCCTCTCGGGGGTGGAGGGCAGCTCTCCCCGGGAGGGCTCCCGAGACTCCAGGTGAGTGGCCTGGCCCCGGGATCACGCTGACCCCTCCCCCCCAAGGGCTCAGGGTTTCAGAAGACTGACCAGCCAAGGCTTCGGGCCCTGCTGCCCTGGCCAGGGGCAGGGTGGGGCGGGGTCACTGCTGCGGTCTGACCAGGAGGCAGCCTCCCTTGACACCTGGCTCTCTCTGGGGCAGGACTCGGGCCTGTCCCTACTGTCCAGACCTGGCCTCAGGGCCCTGCCCTCCTCTCAATGGAGCGGTGGTCCCCCCTCCCGGGGGCCCCCTACACCACACTCTGTGGCCACGCCGAGTGGGGGACACGGAGAGGCAGGAGGCCAGGGTGCCGCCCGGGGAGGAAGCACAGCGGAAGCCAGCTCCCCCGCCCAGCCCACCCTGGCCCCTGCGGTCCACCCCGACCCCCGCAGCCCCGGCGCGGAGCGGGCGTCCCCGCCCGCGGGCAGTGGTGGGGGGAGCACCTGTCCCTGGGCCCAGCGCCGTGCCTCCCTCAGCTCCAGCTGGGCCCGCAGGCGGAGCACGCTGCCCGTGGTCCCGGCCAGCTCCGCGGCCAGCGCGTCGTTGGCCCTCTTCATGTGCGCCAGCTGCCGCCTGAGCAGCGTGTTCACCTGGGCGAGGCTGGTGCTCCTGCGGGGCGGGGACCACCGTGGCGTGGCGTGGCGTGGGCGGTGGCTCTGCTCAGGGCAGCTCCGAGGCCCGGCCCACGCCAGCTCCCCGTGCAGCCCCCTGCCTGCCCCACGCAGCAATCTGCAGCGGGTCTGTTTTGGGAAGAGGATGGCCAACAGCCCAAGGCCCCCTGGGCCCCGCTGCCCCTTGGGGTGTCGGCCGAGCCCTCTGCGCCCTGACTGCCGTGCCCCCGGCCTCACCGCTGCTCCGCGGCCTCCAAGCGGCCCAGGGTCCCCTCCAGGTCCGCGCTGTGCTCCAGCTCCGACCTCCGCAGCCGCGCCTCCGTGGTCTCCAGCCGGGCCTGCAGCTGGCGGGGAGCGTCGGCCCACCAGGTGGGAGGCAGGCCTCCCCCTCCCCCCGGGGCACCCAGCAGGGCTGGCTGGCCGGGGTCAACCTGGGGCCGGGGCTGGAGAAGCTCAGGCCCCTTCCCACGATGGGTCAGATGGGTTGGCGTCCACACCCTGCCCGAGGGCCGAGGGTGTGCGGCCAGCTTAGGAGGCGGCCTTGAGGGTCTGGGCTGGCCACATGAGGGGCAGGACATTCAGTCACAGAGCAGGCCTGGGGTCGCCCCCACGAGAGCGAGTGAGTGTGGGGTGGCCCCCACAAGCTGCCCCTCCTGCCTGTGCGCACACCTCTGCCTCGTCCGGCAGGTGGGTGGGGGCCACACCCAGCTGGGGGCCAGGCCTGCCCCAGGGCTGAGCAGACAGGAGCCCTGGGGCTCTGAGGGGGAAAGGGCGCACTGGCCCCCCGAGATGTGCCTACTTGGAGCACTCTCTGGGGTGTCGGGAGAGGGGACTCAGACCCTGAGGGCAGGCTGGCGGGGGGCTGAGAGGCAGGAAGGCCAGGAGAGCTGGAGGCCACGCCTGTGTCCTGACCTGGGGACCGGGGGCACTGGGGACCTGGGGACGACGGGTGTGTGGGGAGGTGGGTCCCCTCCTCGGCCACCAGCCAGAGGAGGAGGGGGCCGGAGGTCCTAGATGGAGGCGGGCGCTTGGGCGGACGCTGCCGCCAGACTTGGGGACACCAGGAAGCAGCCACGCTGGCCACCTGGGGAACTTGGGGGGGGCGGGGCCTCCGCTGGCGCCACACCGGGGGGCCGAGTGTGTGCCCAGCTGCGCCCTCGGCGAGCTCAGGTCTGACGCACAGGATTACTAATCCAGCCGCAGAATTCCCGCGGCGTCTGCTCCCGCCGGCCATCCCACCGCCTCCCGCCCTGTGCTAGGGGCACCCCACCCCCACGGCCAGCGGGGGGCTCACGGGGCACTCTCCCAGCACTCCCCCGGACCTGGCCCCAGGGGAGGACCCTCGCCTCACAGCCCTGCCCCCGGCCCCCTGGTGTGGCGGCCACCGTGAGAATGGGTGTCCCCAGCGTAGGGGTCCTGGGGCCTTGGGCACTTAGCACAGGTCGCTGGTCACTGGCGGCGGTCTCAGCCCTGGGCAGCTCTGGCCCATTCTGAGCCTGCTTTCTCCTCTGGAAAGTGGGGTCACCTCTCCTGCCCCACAGAGTGAGGGGGCTCTGAGGGCAGCGAGGGCAGGAGCTGGGCCTGCCCAGCAGGGCCCCTGGGCCCCCCGCGCTGTGGGCTGGCCCTCGCACGCCGCCCAGCCCTGCCTCAGAAGCAGACTCGGGGCAGAGGCCTCGAGCAGAGTCCTCAGCCCCCTGCCCCGGTGTCCCCACGTTCACAGCGGGAGGCCCCAGCCCACACGCGGTGGCCACACGGGCCTCTCGCTGCGGCTTGCGGGGAAGGTCACCCTGCAGGGCACCCGGGGTGGACCTGGGAGGACCCAGGGCCTAGGGTCCCAGCTGTTCCTCAGCTGTCGGGAAGGGGTGGGGGTGGGGACTCAGCCAGTTCTCCGAGAGCTGCTGCGTCTGAGGGCTGGGCGGGGCTGGTCCTCACCGCTCGGAAGGGCTCGGCGCCTTGTCCGCCCACCCCCCCGCCCAGCCCCCTCAGGCAGGCGCTGGCCGAGCACTGGCGCCAGGCCCCCCCGGGCGCGGCTCTGTGCCCACCGTCAGGGCCGACCAGGCCGCCCCCGCGGGGCCCCTGGGCAGGCGGCACGCGGGGATGCCCTCGCTGCACGGTGAGCCCGAGGCGGCCTGGCACCGCCCTGCCCTTACCTCCATTTCCCCGTTGTCCCCGGGGTGGGCCTGAGTGGCTGACCCACAGCCTAAGACTCACTGACGATCCCGCTGGTCCACCCTCGGGTCCCAGCGGGCGACGCCTCCCCCCAGGCCACCCCCCCGCCCCGGGCCTGTCGCAGCCCGCCGCACACACCTACCCGCTCGCGGACAGCGTGGTACCTGCCGGCCAGCTCGTCCCGCTCGGCACCCGCCTGGGCCAGCAGGCCCTGCAGCCGGGCCAGCTGCTGCTGCAGGAGCTCGCTCTCCTCCTGCCTGGCGGCCTGGGCGGCCAGCTCCTGCGCCCCTGCAGGCACGGCACGGCACGGGGTCAGCCCGGGGCCATGCTGTGCGCCCCAGGCACAGCACCCGGTCCCCATGGTGGCGGTGGCGGTGCGGCTGGCCTGACCCGGGGCCGGGCGTGGAGGTGGCCTCACACTAAGCACCTAGCCTGCACTGCGGTCAGTGGGCCGTCTCCTGCCGTTTATCAACATCCTCACTCAAATTCAGCCCTTGCCCTGGGCGAGCCCCAAAACAATTACAGAGGAGTGGGGGTGCCCCCACCCCAGGGGGCCGTGGGAACTGCTGATTTCTGGTCACGGGATCCCATCCGTGAGGAAGGAGGGGCTTTCAAACCACACCTGGGGTTTCTCTTTCCTTAGTGCCCACTCGGGACGGGCCCTCAGTGCGGGAGGGGTCCTGGGACCCACACCTGGGGGGTCGGACTGGCTCGCAGTTATGAGTGCCCGGGGCCGGCCACCCCACGTCTCGGGGGTCTGGGGGCAAGAACCCAGCCTCTGAGCCGGTTCCCCAACTGCTGAGCGTGACAACAAGGGGGCGCCTCAAGGGGGCGCCTCAAGGGGCCTGCAGGGCTGGGTGAGCAAAGCTCTCGGGGTGGGGACGGGGGGCTGGTCAGCATCTCTGTCCCCTGAGCCTCAGCCACGAGGGCTTCCGCTCATCAAATGAAAAACAAATGTGGATGAAATCGGGGCTGGAGGTCACAAATGTGTCGCAAACACAAATAAATGCAGGGCTGGCTTGGGAAGGTCCCCGTGGCCTGGCAGTGAGGACGCTGTGGGTGTGTGGACACACGGCCCCTGGGCCACCCCGTGGGAGGGTGTGGTTCTGAGGCCGTTCACACTGGAGGAGCGCAGGCCAGCAGTGGACCAGTCGGGGGGCAGCGGGGGCTCGGCTCCCTGAAGCTGGACCCCAGCTGGTGGCTGAGCAGCTCCCCCCATCCCCCCACCCCCACCCCCTCCTTTCACCTTGGGGTGGCTCCTCGCCCAGGCTGCCGGCCACGATCTCACGGATGCGGGCAGGCAGCGGGGTGGGGGAGGCCGGCCAGGCTGCCCCCCGCACGGTCAGCGCCCGGTCTTCCCTGCTGGCCTCGGGACTCAGGACAGTGTCCTCCAGCTTCTGAAAAACACCCAGCTGGACGCACCTGGGGCTATCGGGCCCCAAGAGCTGCCGGGCACCCCCATGTGAGCCCGGCGGTGTTAGCGGGGGCTGGAGGGGCTGACCACGGGGCTCCCCGCCGCAGCAGGATGCCCTGGAGGGGCCTGGGTGAGGAGGGGGTCTCCCGAGACACGCGCCTCGGCTCTCCCCTGCGCCTCGGCTCCCCGGCCTGAACCTCGGGGGCGCCCTGCCTGTCTAGGCACCGCAGTCCCCGCCGTCACCGCCACGAGGAAGAGCGGAGAAGGGCCGGTCCAGGAACGCCGGGCCTGGGCCCTCCCCACACCCTGCCCTTCGGCGTGGCTCCTATCCTGAGGGCTGGGCTGGGCCCTCACACCTGTCCGGGGATGCTGGGAGGCGGGGGTCCTCCCTGGGTCCCCGGGGCACCCTCCCACCCACCTGCAGTGGGTGGTCTCTCGGTTCCCACTGGGGCCGTCGGGGAGTGGCAGGCAACTGGTATCAGGACAGAGCCCCCTCCCCTTAGAACAAGGCCAGCTGTGAGGGCACCTTGGGGCCTGGGGGGGCAGGGTGGCAGGCGGAGAGGGCGGCGGTCCTTTCCAGCCTCAGGAGCAGCCGCCCTGCCTCAGAAGAGCTGGCCGCCTGGACGTGGGCAGGAAGTGCAGGTCCCGGGGCGCCTCTGGCTCTGAGCTGGCCCTCTGCCTCTGCCTTGGATGGGGGGCTTTTTGTTCCCCTGGGGGTGCCCCTTGTCTCCAGGTCTAACTGTGGTGCTGACTTTGGGGAGGACCATCAGGGGCCTGTGGATGCGGGCTGGGGACAGGAGCCATTTCAAACCAGCAGGAAAGCTCTGGACCTGGGGGGCAGGCGGGGCCAGACAAGGTCACCCAGCAGTGAGACAGGTCTCAGCGCCCGCCCCGCCACATTCAGGATGTCTGGTTTCAGGGCAGTGACTGCAGTATGAAAGGGTGACCCCAGGGGTCCTGGGGATGGATGTCCACTTCCAGTGACTCCAGGATGGTCAAGTGGGGTCCTGCTGTCACCCCCTCCCAACCTGGCCCCATGTGCCCAGACACCCCTCCCCAGGACTCCTCTCCCTGTACCCCTCGGAACCACGGCCTGCTCCCCCTCACCCCGTGACCCCCCAGCTCTTCCTGCTAGCCCAGGGTCCAGGGCAGCGACCACAGGGCAGCCTCCCTGCCTGTCCTCCTCCGTCCTCTGACGCCCACCCCCCAGTTCTCCCAGGACACCCTCTCCTGTGCAGACCCCTGCTGGGCGCTGGCCCTCCTGCCCCCAGGCCGGTGGGAGCCCAAGGCAGCCTGCTGGCGCCGGCTCACTCTCACCCCACCCTCTCCGCTCCTGAGACCCGGCCTGGAGTCTTCTTCCCGCATCCACCTCCAAGGCTCCCTGGTCCCCCAGACTCTCCACCAGGACCAGACTGCTGCTGTCGCCCGAAACCTGGCTCCTTCACGGCACCTGGGGAGGCTTGTTCTGGTCCCCACGGCAGCCCAGGGTGGGCCGCCCTGAACAGATGGCGCTGGGGTGACAGCCCTGGTCCCGGTTCCCTGGAGCCCAGCCCCGCGGCAGGCTGGAGCCTTGCTTTTCCCGGAGTTTGAATGTCAGTCCCCGTGGAGGTCTTGGGGACTCGCCCTCACTCTGCATCCCCCACACGCCCCCCTCCAGCCCGAGCGGAGTCTGGGTGGGCGTGAGCGGCCTCCGCTGCGCAGCGGGGGGACGTGCCTGCCACTCCTCCGGGCCAAAGAGGACCCGGTGCCAAGACCACCGCCGCCTCTGCGGTCCTCCCGGGAGGAACGGCCGGGGGTGGGGGGCGGGGGAGCGGGGCTCAGCCGCGGCCTGCCCTGAACCCTGGACGAGAACCGAGAACCGGGGAAACGGAGGCCCAGCGGGTGGCGAGAACCGCCGGGACCCGCGGGACGCTCACGTCCCGGAAGCCTCCCTCCTGGGCCAGAAGGCCTCTGCCCTGGCTTCCCGCCCGCCCCCCTCCGCTCCCCCGGGCGCCCGCGGCGCCACCCGTAACGGGAAAGCGGCAGCGCGGCCCGAACTTGACTCATTCCTGCGTGCACAGAGGGTCACTTATTAGCCGAGGCGTCCCCAGAGGCGCGGGGGCCTAATGGGTTCCAGCTGTGGCCGGGTGCCTGCGACGGGCCGCGGCCCAGCTGGAGCCGAGGGGGCGCGGCGGGGGCTGAGCGGAGGGGGCGCTCGGCACCCCCCCAGTCCCCCGCCCGCGGGGTGAGGCCGCCCCGCCCCCGCGGAAACAGCGGAGGAGGGAGAGGCCGGGCGGGGCGGGGCCTAGGGCGGGAGCGGAGGCGGGGCCTGGGCGGGGCGAGGAGCGGTGGTGGGGGCCGTGGTGGGTGGGGCGCGGGCGGAGCTGGGTCCCGGCCCTCCGAGCCTGCGCAGAACTTGGCTGGGACCTCAACGCTGGCCACTTTTTCTCGGCCCGCGGGAGTCTGGCCCCGAGGGGTTCACGGTCCCCACCCCGGCCGGGCCCTGGAGGGTGGGCGTCTGCTGTGCGGGCAGCGCACCCGGAGACTCCTAGGAGCGCGCTGGGGACCCTGAGTCGGCGGAGGGGACGCCGGGCTGGACTCCGTTTCCCCAAAGACCCCGGACTCAGTGTCGAGCCCTGCCGTGTCCTTCCTCCTCCTCCCCAGCGCCCTCCTCTGCTAACCTGCGCTCTAGACGCAGCGCGGTCACAGCTCTGCGGGCACCCGGTGACCCAGGGCCGGGAGGGACGCCCCGGACCCAGAGAGGGTCGGAGTGTGACGGGCGCGGCGGCCACCCCTGCGTCACCGGCCCCTCCATCATGCCTGTGGAGGGAGAGCGCCACCCCGAGGAGCGTGGGCTCCCCTGCCGAGCCCATTCCGCGTTAAGCAGGACCCCTGTAGCAGACCTGAGCTGGGACCCTGCGGCGCCGTGGGTGTGCCACCTGCCCGCAGCCTCCTCGTGGCCTCGTCTGTGAAAATCTGTGTGTCAGGGACGGTCCCAGAGGAATGCCCCCACCGCTCAATGGGGGGTGGTGTGGGGTCTCTGGGACTCCCGCCTGGGGACGGGAGGAGGCTGGGGAGCAGGCAGGGGGGCTTGTAGGTCGGACACGGAATCGCAGAGTCAGAGCGATGTGGCCCTCTCCCCCTCGCTGGTGACCAGCAGCGGAAGCCCCGATGCTGAACCTCCAGGCTGCTGGGGACGCAAGGAGAGACAGCCGATGATGATGGCCTGGTTCTCGGGCCGAGGAGGACGCATTCCGAAAGGGACCCGGTGACTTACGGACAGGAAGTTGAGCCCACCGCCCCCTCCCCCAGAACTAAACTGTGGAGACCCCTGGGTGGCCCAGGTGAGCCCAGGGGCAGGCGCTGGGAGAGGCGGCCTCCGGGGGATGCCCGGAATCAGCCAGGCGCCGCGGAGTCGCCGTGGAGGGGCTGGCCTGGGCCTCCGCGGCCGGGCGGGTGGGTCCTGCAGTGCCCCCTCGTGGCTGCCAGGGGCGCCGCAGGGCGCTGCGCCTGCCCGGCGGCGGCTGCGGGAGGATGAGGCCCAGCTGGTCCCACGGAAATGGGAACCTGGCAGGAACCCCTCGGTGCGGTGCCACAGGACACTCGCCACGCAGGGTCTCTCAGCAAACACTTCATATCCATTATCTTGACCGAGAAGATCACCTTCTCGCCTCCGAGTTATGGGGGAGGAGGTTGGGGACTTGCTCACGGCCACCCTGTCACAAGTGGCAGTGTTAGGGCCTGCCTGTGGGCACCCAAGTGCCCTTGCCGGTGGTCAGCGCGCCTGCACCTTCCCAGGGGCTGGAGGCCGGGACCCAGCAGGCATGCTGGCCTCAGGCATCCTCCCCCATGCGGCTCCCCCTGAGCCCAGGCAGCGTGCAGCGAGGCCTCGGGCCAACGTGGGCCACCCCCTGCCTTCTTCCTCCACCTCCGCCGGCCGGGACAGCCCCGCACCTCCCCACAGTGGCCCGCCCACAGGACCCCCCCTGCACGCCCAGGCAGTCAGGGGTGGGCACAGCTCGAGGACCGGTCCGAGGACAGGGCTCCCAGCCCAGCCCAGCCCAGCCACCGGACGTCTGCCTGCCGTCCCCCTGCAGCTTGGCAGCTGCAGAGGGGGCCCTGGGGTGGGGTGGCCGTCGCCAGGCTCCATTTCCTCCGGAGAAAGGGCTTCTCTGTGTCTGCGGCGCCCGGCCCCGCCGGGCCGTGACTCGGCCTGCGCAGTTTAGATCGCTCACTGGGACCTGGGGCACCAGGGCAGGGCCCTGCTGCTGGCGGGGGCGGTTCGGTCCCCACTAATGATGCAGGAGGATCCGGGCCAGACACTGGCTGACCCGGGCACTGGGGACCAGGGAGGCGACTTCTCGCTCGCCCTGGGCCGCCACCCCCGCCACCCCCCCAGCATGGCTGGCGCTCGGCACTCGGCCGGCCCAGACAGGTCCCTACACGCACGACAGGAAGCCCGGCCTAAGGTGTGTGTCACCCAAGGCGTGTGTCACCCACTGCAACATGACTCATCTCGGGGAGCTCGGGGGGCGGGCAGCAACCCCAATGATCACACTTGCTCCCGGGGGGTTGCCGGCGCCGCACAGGCGTCGGAGGAGGTGGCAGGCGCTTGGGACCTCGAAGGGTAAGAGTTCGGCGGGCAGAGGAGGCGTTGCAGGAGGTAGTTAGAGAAGCAGCCGCAGAAGATGAGACCTCCCCATCACCCCCCCGTTTACTCCTGTAAGGTCACGGGGCTCAGGGTCTTCAGGGGGAAATGTCACCGAGGGGAGTTAACTACAGAGGCATGGGGGGGCAGGGGGCCGGGGGGGGGAGCAGCGGGGGCAAAGCAACAGGTGGGCCTCTAAAGTCTGCGCACACACACACGTGCGCTGGTTTTCACGAGTGGGGCTCAGACCACCCGCCGGGTAAGCACATGGAAGGAAATGCACGGGGACCTCCCCCTCACGCTGCACACAAAGACCAGTTCCACGCGGGTTTCAGGTTTCGGTGTGAAAGCCGAACAACCCGGCTTCCGAGAGGAAGCAGAACACCGCCCTGACGTCGCAGTGGGCAAGGCCGTCTCTGAAGCAGCGCACAGGCTCCGCCGTAGAGGGGGGCGTTGGCGGACGTGCCGCAGGAGGAGGAGGGGCTTCCGATCCCCGAAAGACGCCGAGGCGGGGAAAGGCCACCCACAAGGGGCACTCGCAGAGCGCGTCTTCAAACGGGGCTGGTTTCCAGTTTACGCGGTCACGTCCGCGTCCGTGATGAAGAGAGAAGGCCCCACGACGGGCAAACGTGGGGAACAGTTTGGAGCAGACGCTTCACGGAAGATTTCCGGGGGGGGCCGTGAACAGAGGGGCAGGCGCTCAGCGTCCCTGGTCGCCAGGCCCTCGGTTCGTGAAACCGCGGTGTGAGCCCCGGGGCGCCCCCTGGTGGCCGCACGGGAAAGCGCAGGAAGTGCCGAGTGTCGGCCGGGGGAGCAGCACCCAGCCCCCGGCACACCGTGTGGCCTGGATGGCACGACCCCTTCGGCCATCCCTTCGGCAGCGTCCACTGAACCTGCCCACGCCCAGCCCGGGACCACGGTCTGGACTCCTGGGGGGGCCCCAGCAGAGCTGCACCCGCGCGGCCCCCAAAGACGTCTGGGACGTTCGGGCTGTGCTCTGCGTGACAGGCCGAACCGGAAACCTCTCCAACGGCTGTTCACACTAACCCCGTGGGAAGTGTGCAGAGCCCGAGAGCAGCGAGCGTGGCGAGCCACGGCCACGCCGCGTTCTGAGGGGCTCACAGACGTGCTGCCGCGCCAAGGCCACGTCCGCGAATGCTTTCGTTGTGCGGAAGCCCCTAAAACAAGCCAGACGAGCCTGGGCCGGGGCTCCCGGCCTCCGATGTCGCCCTTGGGTGTGGGCGCCAGAGGTGGGAGTGGGCTTGGGGGCCGGCGTGGGGCGCCCACGGGCCTCTCCAACACGGGAGCAGGCCCGGGCCCGGCCGCCCAGGAGGCCCCCGTCCCGAAGCCGCCCTGTGCCCGGGAACCTCGGTCTCCCCGTCCGGGGCGCCCGCTGGCCCCTGTGCAGTGGCACTGGGGCCTCGATCCCCGCGGTGCAGACAACAGGTGGGGGCAGGTGGGCGGGCAGGCCCGGCCGAGGCTCCTTGGGGCCTTCAGACGGCAGCTTCCGGCCGGCGGCCAGGCCTGCCATGCGCTCGCGCCCACTGCCGGTGCTGAGGCCGTTCTGCGTTCCCCCCACAAACTGGCCTGTGACGGTGGCAGCCGCCACCCTGGAGCCTCCGTCTCCCCGGGTCCAGAGGGGGTGACGGGACCCTCAGGGCTGACAGGGCCCCGGGCACCGGCTGAAAGTCTGGGGGGAAGCTCTCTGTCAGACTTGCCTCCCTGCTGCACCCACCCCCACACCAGTCAGCCCCCTGCCAGGCCCTCAGAGAGCAGAGACCCACCCAGGGCCACTGCTTGTCTCGGGCCACCCAGCTCGAGCACCCTGGCCCCGTGCGTGTGCATGCGTGTGTGCGTGTGTGGTGACGCCGCCGTGCCGGCGGATGGCCTGGCACCTCCTTTGGGCAGTCGCTCTTCCCCGGGACCCGGGTTTCATGTGGGGCTGTGCCCCGCCTCCCCCAGGCAGCCCCGAGGTGCTGGGAGCTGGGTGGACGAACGACTCTGGGCCAGCAGCTGCGCGGCCTCACTGGGACCCCTGGGTCAGCGGGGCTGGGGGTGCTGCCTGGCTGTGATGGCAGGGGGCCCCTCCAGGGGTGGGACGTCAGGCCTGGGCAGCCGGTTGGGTGTGGGGAGTAGTCGGGGTGAAGGGGAGGGGCGTGGGGGGACAATTCCCGAGTGTTGTTGGTGTCGTTATGCAGAGGAGGCTAAGAAAGTCAGAACGGGAGCTTCCGGAGCTCACAGGTCAGATACTGGGGACAGCCCCACCCACCCACCCACGGGCAGAGGTGACAAGCGCCCCTGGGGAGGGACTGGCGGCCCCCGCACGTCACCAAGAGCGACAGTGAGCTGGATCCAGAATGTCGGCCGAGGGTCCTTGCCGGGCCCCCCGCCCCCCGTGAGGGGCTGGCCAGCAGACGCAGGCCTCCAGCCCCGTCCGGGTCAGTCTGTGCCCGTGTGTGCACCCACACGCGTGCGCTTGTGCTGACCACGTGAGCGTGTGCGAAGCGCCCGGGCGCCAGGGGGGTGTGGCCTCTGCAGCGTCCCTGCCCTCGCACCGAGCCCTCGCAGCCGGCGCCTGGGGGTGCTGGGGGCAGCCGCCCACTGACCTGGATCACGGCGTCCAGCCCCGGCAGGGACCGCTCCACCGCGTCCCCATCGCCAGGATCGCTGGAGGCGGAACTCATGGCGCCTGGGGCACCGGGCCCGGGGTGGGGGGGGCCTGGGGCTGCAGTCGGGGAGTCTCCTCCCGAGACCGGACCGGGACCGGCAGGACCTCCTTCCGCTCTGGGCCCCACACCTGTGCAGCACCTGCTCCCTGTGCCGGGCTCCCAGCGGCCCCCTCTGGGCTGGGACTGTGTGGACAACCGGGCGTGAGGCGTCGCTCTGGCAACTGAAACACTGACGGCTCGGTTTCCCTGGAAACAGGAGTGCAAGCCTTGTTGCCGTGGGGACTAGGAACGCTGTTGTCTGGAAGCCGTTTCCCTGGAGACCTGGAGACGCCCTGGGTGAAGCTGTCCAGCTGCACAAGGACCCCACGCAGGGCGGTGCTGGCCTCTCCCCCGGTCCCCCCCCCGCCCCAGAGGGCAGTGGCCCGGGAGGGGCCCAGTGCCGGTGCCACACGCCGGTGGAGGTGGCCTGCAGCCTGCCACCTCCTGCCGTTGGAGACTCAGACTCTTACTCTCCCCCCAGGGTCTGGAAAGGAACCTGGAGTTCGAGGGAGCGCGGCCCGCAGCCGACCAGCGAGGCGAGGCCTGGGCAGGGGGCCCTTGTCTTCCTCGCCTTGCCCTGGGCCACGCCTCCTGGAATCCAGTTTCCCGAAAGGACGCTGCTGCAACGTGGGTGAGGTGCCTCACACCTGCCGGGGGAGGGTCATTTCTGCTCACTTACCGGAACCTCCCCAGAGCCACACAAAGGACCAGCAGGGACTCCCCCAGTCTGCCTCCCACCCCCCCCCCCCACCGCTGAGGAGGCCTCCAAGACCCGCAGCAGGCGTCCAGCCCCGCCCGCCCCTCCGGACTTGTGTGGGCAGGACCTGCCCCAGCCGGGCTGAAGCTCACAGGCATCCCCCTGGGGGCGGGGGGGGGGGGCAGCGCTGGGGTGGGCCTGCCCCCGAGTGTCTGTCCCTTCGACGAGAGGAGGCCTTTTGGGCCCTGGGGATGGGGTGTGTCCCTCTGGGGTGACCCAGGGGGGACGGACACTAGTGGGGAGCGAGTCTGCCCCCGGTGCTGCCTCGAGTCGGGGGAGCCCGTCGGGGCCTGGGCCACGTCCTCAGACTGAAGTTCACCGAAGGGGCACCTGTGCTCTGTCCTGGTCCTGATGTCCTCGGGGTCCCTGGTGCCCTGCTTGAGGGGGAGGGGGCCAGAGGCAGGGCCCCCGAACCCACCCGCTCCCTGGGGCTCCGGGGGGCACTCGGTGCTCAGGACGCTGTGGCCCCCCACCGCCCGTCCCGCTCAGGCCCCCCCCTTGTCTGTGCGGAGGTGGCCCACGCACGGCTGGGCTTCGTCCCCATTCCTCCCCGGGGAGCGGGGAGCCTCGCTGAGCGGCACCCCCGCCCCGCCGCGTCACCCGCGCACTCTGGGTGCCCGGCTCCCCTGGGGCAGGCCCCTGTCCTGGCCCGGCCAGGCCCCTGTCGGGTGTGGCCGGCGGACGTGGGGCCGGGCGGGGCCCGGGTCAGGCAGGACTCAGCGGCCTCGCCTTCGTCTGTCCCCTGCCACCCCCGGGGCGCCAGAACGCGCCACCCCGGACGCAGACCCTCTCGCCGGGGGGAAGGGGCCCCAGGACTCCGGGGCAGCAGGGCGCGTCCCCGTGCGAGGCCCGTGCTCCCGCCCTTGCTCGGCCGCTCCCGTTCCCGCCCTGACCGACCGGCCTGTGGGAGCCGGACACTCGGTCCTGGCGTGTGCTCCGAAGGCGGGTCACGCGGAGGACACGCGGGGAAGAGGGTGAGAGGCCGCAAAGGAATGTGGCAGCTCTGCCCCGGCCCCTCTGGGCCTCCGGGCCGCAGGCCCGCCCGACAGCTCTGGGTCGGCCTGTGCTCCGGGCGCCACCGGTGCTCTCGGGGACTCTGCCCCGGGCCCCGCACATTCCCCAGGTGCGTCTGCACCCCCGGAGGACAGGGCGCACAGGCCGCGCAGGAGAGGGGTGGCTCCTGCCCGGGGCCGCAGCTCACAGCCCCTGCAGGTGCCGGGCAGGAGGCAGGCGGTGCGTTCTCCGGTTGTTCCGAAATGCAGGCCGGTCGGGCCCTGCCCAGATCTGCTGGCAGGTGCCCAGGCCGACTGTCCTGCCACCCGGTGGGTGGATGGGTGGGTGTCCCAGGCCGCCGGTCCCCGCCTGTGCGTCTGTGTTCCCCCGACGCCCGTCCACGCCGGAGGCCTGGCTCCGGGACAGCGCCGGAGGCCCTGTGAAAGGGTGGTCAGAGCCGGGGACACGGTTGGGCCCTTCCATCTCCGTCCAGCTCTGCGGGCCTCTGTGGGCATCTGGCCCCCTGCCCAGGGGGCTCCAGGGGCTGCAGCCCCGTCTGCGGGGAGGACCCCGGGCTGCGGTCAGTCCCGAGAGGGCTGCTGGGGACAGAGCCCACCCTGGGCTGCCCCGGTCAGAGGGCAGTCCAAGGACGACGATGCCACGGGCTGGCTGTGGGGGTGGTCCTGGGGGTGGGGGGTGCTGGGGGGACCCATGGGCCCTGCCCTCTGCCCCTGGCTCTCAGGGGGCGGCAGTGAGGAGAGGGGTCTGGTGCAGGGCTGGGGGCTCTCTGCTGAGGGCGCGAGGACGGCGGGAGGACGGCGCAAGCCGAGGCTGTGAAACTGGCAGGGAGACGCCGGCCCGGGGCTCGGGGCCTGGCAGCAGCAGCTCAGAGGCGGCGTCGGAAGCACAGGCGGGAGAGGAAAGAGAGACAGATCGGATGCATTTGAAACTCTTGTGCATCGAAGGGTGGTGTCGGGGGATGGGAAGGCAGCCCTCAGGGCGGAAGGAAACATTTGAAAATCACGTATCCGACGTGAGAATTTGTGTGTCAAACACACAAAAGAACTCTCCTAAGTCAGCGACAGAAACCCAAACAGCCCCGTTCAAACGCGGGCCGAGGACCGGGGTGGACACTGCTCCACAGAGGACACGGGACTGGCCCCCACTCAGGACAAGGTGCACCCCAGCAGTGACCCCCCGGGAAACGAAGACCTCGTCCAGTGAGGCCGCCTCGCCTATCAGGGCGGCTGCCGTCCGCACCCCAGAAACTCTCAGGGCCCGCGGGGATGTGGGGACGCGGGGACCCTGCGCGCAGCGACGGGAATGGATAAGGGGGTGGCCACTGCGGACACCGGGAGGGAGGGCCCCGGAACTGAACCAGAACTGCCCGACGGCCCAGCACTTCCGCCCCGGGACGCAGACAGGGGGGCAGAGACCAGGGTCTGGGAGAGACACCCGCTCGCCCGCGCTCACAGCAGCATCGGAGACAACAGGGACAGCACGTGGGCTCCCAGTGTCCACAGACGGACGGATGGAGGGACGGACGGAGGGGCGGTGCGGTCCCTCCACACGGGGGAGCCTGCCTCGGCCTCAGAGGGGAAGGAGGCTCTGACGGAGGCTCCGACGTGGGTATCAGTGGGCCCTGGGGTCTCCGTGTTTCTGTGGCCGCTCAGCTCACTGGCCCTGTGTCCTCGCATGTGTGGGGGCCCCAGAGGGGTCAGGTTCGCAGAGACAGAGGCTGGGGCGGTGGGTGCCAGGGGCCGGGGGAGGGGCTGGGGGTGTGTTACTGGGGACAGGGCTTGGTTTCCGGGGGGAGAGCCCCGGAGACGGAGACGGGCAGCGATGTTGGCGGCGATGTTGGCGGTGATGCAGCGGCAATGACCTGAAGCCGCTGAGCTGTGCAGTTAAAAATGGACAGATGAGCCCTGGCTGGCGTAGCTCAGTGGATTGAGCGCGGGCTGCGAACCAAAGTGTCACAGGTTCGATTCCCAGTCAGGGCACATGCCTGGGTTGCAGGCCATGACCCCCAGCAACAGCACATGGATGTTTCTCTCTCTCTCTCTCCCTCCCTTCCCTCTCTAAAAAATAAATAAATAAAACCTTTAAAAAATGGACAGATGATACATTTTATTTGTCACAATAAAAAAAACAACGACCCTGTCCGCAGCACCTGGGCAGGTTCTTCTCCCACCCCCGGAAGCCGCAAAGGAGGCCTCGTGGGTCCCGGGGCCCAGAGGCCGGGTTGAGGGGGCTCCAGTCCAGCCCTACGGTGACCGACCCGCCCCTGGGCCTCAGAGCTGCTGCCTGTGTGGCCCCACTGAGGTCCCTTCCCCACACGACCCCTCCCCCAGCCCTGTGCCCAGGCCCTCGGGGCCCTCCTGTCCCCAGGGCCCCGTGCCCGCCCCTGTCCTGGGCTGGGGCCACCACTGGCCTCCTTCCCGCCTCAGAAATCTTCAGGCTCAGCGTCTGCCCCCCACTTGCTGTGCCACGGCAGGCACCTTCCAGACGACGACACTCCTCCTGGGGTGGCCCTGAGCGCCCACAGACGCCCGGGCGCCCCATCAGGTCCGCCCACACAGCCCCAGCCCAGCGCGACCACGCGCTTTCTGCAAGACAGCGTCTTCCCGCGTGGCCGGCCTCTCCCTCGCCCTGGGGGCTGGTCCCCCGCCAGCTCCCCCACACCCGGTCCTGCGTGTCCCCTGCCCGAAGGGGCCGGCTGACGGGCGCACCCGAGAGCTGGGTCCCCGCGGCGGCCTGCTGCTGCGTCACCTCGGGGGTCTCCCCCTCGGTCAGCACCCCCCCCGCCCCCCGTCACACCTCGCCTGGGGCCGAGACGCGGGGTTCTGGGTGGAAGGGCCCCCCCTCGCCAGCATGTCTGGGAAGCACTGTGCGTCGTCCGCACAGCCCGGCCTGGAGGCCGGGACTGGGCCAGGTGCGAGGCGGGAAATCTGTCTCTTGCCTGGCTGTGTCCTGGGCCCCCCGGTCAGGAGTGGACTCCCCGTCCTTGGAGGCATGGAACCAGAGACCCCTCACTGCGGCTGTAGCTCCTCAGAAGGGCGTCCAGGTTCCAGCGAGTGAGAGCCGTGGCCCTGGGTCCGTGCACGGCTCCCATTCAGGCACGCAGCTCCCCGGGGTGGCGGGCGGGGGGGGGGGCTGTGGGTGGCGTTGCCGGGTTAGCCCCCTCCATGGGACCCCCTCCACGTCTGCTGTTTGCAGAAGCGCCCGCAGGGGCACCTGACACACGGGGCCAGACCAGAGGAGCCCAGGGTCCCGGGGGCGGCTCCCACCTGCCGGTTGGGACTCGCAGGGCCCTGAGCACGGAGGCGGCTGGGCCGGGCAGGGTGCCCAGCGCAGGTGCTGGCGGGGAGAGCTCTCCTGCCCCGAGAGGCGGGGCCAAGGAGGCTTCCCGAGAGCCAGACTCCCTCCAGCTCCAGGCCCAGGTGGGTTCTCCTCTCAGGCTCGAGGCCGGGCAGGGTGGGGGGTGGGCACCCCGAGGGCACAGGGCTGGGGTGGGGCAGGGGAGCATGGACGCAGGCCTTGCAGCGGGGGCGGGGGGTGCGGGGTTCATACCTGGGCCTCAGTGGGCACCCAGTCTCCCAGCTTCCGAACGCGGGTGCAGGGTCTGTGGGGATGTTCAGGCTGCTACGGAGATGCGGCCCCCAGCCCTGGCCTGGGGCTGGCTGCTCCCGGGCTGTCTCGGAGACGGGCCGCTGGGAGGCGGTGGCCCCAGGGCGGCCCCCACACCCGGGGCCTCCCCCTTCAAGTCAGAGCAAGGGGATGCCGTGAGTCCAACCCCCAAACTGGCGGGGGACCCGATGGCACAGAGACCCTGAGGCTGCCGCCACTGGGACGCAGGTCAGCGGGGGGCAGGGGGGCGGGGACACCAGAAACAGGGCCCCACCCCCAGGGACAGCCGGGCGGGAGGGTGGGAGGCTCAGCTGCGTGCATCTTGATAGGAGAGGCAGGGCGGCGCGAGGGAGGCCCCCCACCCCGTGTAGCCGGGCCCCGCCCTGGCCCCTCCTGGCCCCCCCAGACATTCCCCATTGTTGGTGGCTGACTCACCCTCCCTTCAAAGGCTTGGGCCGAGTTCAGGTATTTAACCTGCCGCAGCTCAGCCGCTCCGGAGTTCTGCTCTGCAGGGACTGGGCGCCCCGCCTGCCCGCGGACTCGCCGCTCCTCTCCCGGGCAGGTGCCGCCTCCCCGCCGTCCGTCCGTCCGTCCGCCCGTCCGCCCGTCCTCACAGCCGGGCCCCCGGGGGCAGCGCCCCCCGCCCGGGCCCCGGCCATGGCCGTGCAGGTGCCCCTGTGGCACCACTACCTGCAGGCCATCCGCTCGCGGGCGGCGGCCCGGGCGCAGGACTACCAGCGCGCGGAGGACGTGCTGCTGACGGTGCTGGAGCGTGTGCACCGCCGGGACCCCCGCTTCCTGGTGGACTACTCCCGGGACCTGGAGGCCGCGCAGTTCGCCCTGCGCTCCTCCGACGGCCCCGTGGTCGTGGAGGTGCCCCTGAGGGTGGACGCCGGAGCCCTCCTGAGCGAGGAGCTGGGGGCCGCCGAGGCGGGCGGCGACGGCCCCGCGTCCTGCCGCCTGGGCGTCCCCAGGGGAGGGGCCGGCCTGGAGCCGTGGGTGACGGACGACGTCTTCACTGCCTCCTCCTCCTCGGACGGCAGCGCCCAGGGCTGCGGCCACATTGCGCCCGGCAAGGTCCTGCGCCTCCTCAGGGACCTGCTGGTGGCCGCCATCGTGCACTGCAGGCTGCATGGCCTCGTCGCGCCAGGTAGCAGAGGGACCGCTCTGTGCATGCGTGTGTGTGCGTGTGCGTGTGTGCACATGCGTGGGGTCGCTCCGCGTGGGGGTCGGGGACACGCGCTGTGGTCTGCGAGCACAGGTTCCGTGTCAGGTTTCCGAGGGGGTCGTTGGAGTGACGCTGTGACGCTGTCACTGTGTAAGCGGCTGGAGACCGTGACCCACGGGCTGCCGCTGGCTGGTCAGCTTCCCGAGGGTCCCTGAGCCGCTGGCGGTCAGTCCCAGCCAGGCTGACGGTCAGTCCCAGCCGGGCCGACGGTCCGTGCAGCCGTCTCCACTTCCAGCCTCCGGTCGAACCACGCCAGAGTGGGAGGGCTCTGAGTGCACGTGTGAGTGTGCACGCGTGTGAGTGTGCACGCGTGTGAGGGGGTGCACGGATGCGCACGGGTGTGCACAGGTCTGCTTCAGCCGTGGGCCCAGTTGCGGAGTGGCGTCTCGGGCCCCGATGGGCCCTGTGGCGGAGCCCTCCCGGGGAGCCAAGCATCGGGCCTCGGCCTCCAGAGCCTGCCCTCCCTCGCCCCCCCCCCCCGCCCCACCGTGAGGGGCTGCAAGGGCAGGCGCAGGACAGCGGGCCTGGGCGTCCGGGAAGGGCATCAGGTCGTCCTGGCAGGCAGTGGGGGGCTGAGGTGGAATGTCCTGCTCCCCTGGGAGGGCAGCGGTGTGTTGGGGGGGCCGCCGCCCGGCATCACTCTGGCCCCCACGTCTGCTGTGAGGTCGGCGCGTGGGGCGGTCAGCCACCTGGAGGACGGAGACCGGAGGACGGGCTGCCGGGCGTGGGGAGCCCGCTCTGGCCGCCATCCGGGCTCCTGCGGGTCCTGGGGGACCTTGGCCACCATGGCCCCCAGGCCAGCCTCCCTCCTGCGGGTCCTGGGGGAGGGCTCTTCCTCTCCATGGCGACGTGAAGGCTCAGAAGGCGGCCGGGCGTCTGGACAGATTGCAGCTCACGGGGGTGGCTCCCCAGCCCAGCGCTCCCCAGACCTGCCCGGCGACTGGGGGCGGGGGTGGTGACCGCCGTCTGGGGGTGAGAATGCTGCCCGCAGGGGGCGGCCGGGCCCATCATTGGGCCCCACAGACATCTGGTCTGGCCATCGCGGAGCCCTTTGACTGCCGCCGGGGGCTCTGGCGGGACCTCTTCTCCCCGAGGACGGCGCATGGTGACCTGTCACCCTCAGGCCCTGGTCCAGCCTGGGAGACGCACTCACCCGTCGGTGGGGCCCCAGGCTCCGCCCCACCCGGGCTCCTTCGGGGACTCGCTGGGCAGCCAGGCCCCTCCACACCTTCCCCAGGTCCCCCCCCGGCCGGCCCCCCCCCCGCACCCCCAGTCCCGGCTGAGAGGGCAGCCACAGGCAGGCTCTGGCCGCAGGGCACGCCGGGAGATTCCAGGCATTGCTTCCAGCTGCAGGTGACGAGTTCAGGCTGTCCCCCCACCCCCCCTGCAACCCTGGGAGCCCCTGGGAGCCCAGAGACCAGGCCGGACTGGTTTGGAGTGGCAGGGCAGGAGGCAGGTGTGGCTGGCCGCCTTCCAAGTCACCATTTCACGGAATGTGTGACCAGTGGTAGATAAGGAAATGGAGCCACCCGCGGCTTTGAGTGACAGGTGCCCCGGGAGGGGCCGGGGTCACTGCACCCTTCTCTTCCCTCAGAGGGAAGAGCGAGGCCCGTCCGGGGGATGGAGCGGGGGGCGGGGGGAGGGGGACACGGCCTGCCCAGGGCTGGGTCCCCGGGGGTGGCCCCTGAGCCGCCCTGCGGGGGACTGGGGGAGGGTGGGCAGACGGGGTGGGTTCCCCCTGCAGGGCCCCCGGCGCCGTGGACTGTCCGGGGTGGGCCGTGCGCCCTGCGGGGCGTGGGGAAGGGCGACTGAGGGAGAAGGTGGGGGGCCAGTGTCCCCACCTCCCCGCGGCCCCTCGGCCACCCCTTCCTGGGCATCCCTCGGCTGGGCCCCCCCAGGGCCTGAGTGGGGGGAGAGCGGGGAGCATTTCCCCCAGAAGGTTCTGTCCCCTCCCCTCCCCCAGGTGTGGAGTGGAATTCAGGGCGGCCTGGCTTGTCAGCCGCTCGAGCCGCGAACTCCCCCCCCACCCCGGCCCCAGCAGACTTGCCCTTGTGTCTGGGTCCCTTCTGGGGGGTGTGTCTCAGGTGGGGGTTCCCGGGCACCAGCCTGACCAGGGTGGGGAGTTCCCCGGAAGCTTCCAAGGAACAGGAAGGGAAGGGAGGGAGGGGGTGGGTGAGTCAGAAGCCCAGTCTCTGCCGCCCTCCTGGGCCCCGGAGGCTGCTCCCGGGGGCTGGCCCAGGGTCCCAGAGGCACCAGGCTGCCCGGCAGTGGGACCTGACCCCCGACCATGCTGGCTGAGCACGGTGACCCAGGAGCAAAGACTGTCTTCGGCAGGGGGGCTGCCAGAGCTTTCAGTGTCTGGGGGCGCATAGGCCCAAGATGGGGGTGCCGGCCACTGAACACACCCACCCAGAGTCATTTCCTGAATCCGAGGAGGCCCTGGGGGTGCCTGGACCCTGGGGTGCAGAGCGACAGACCAGCGGCTCGGAGACGAGTGTGGAGACCCCTCCTCACTTTCCCCTTCAAAAGAGGCGGGGCTCAGCATGGTCTGGGGGGCTCGGCCTCTTGCTGTGCAGGCCCTCAGGGCTGGGCAGGTGGGGCCTGGGGTCCAGCCGACCGACGGGGCAGCACCTGGGGCCACTGGCTGAGGGCCCCGCCCGGGGCAGAGCTGCTCCGTGTGGGCTGGCGGCCTCTCCTGGTGCGGTCTGGGCCGCCGCGGCTGCCTGTCCTGCAGCAGACAGGGCCGCAAGGGACATGGCCGCCGAGGGGGAACCGAGCTGGGGCTCGGGGGCCTGGGGAGGTGCCCTGGGGAGCACCTAGAGCAGGTGCCGCTGTCATTCGGGGGCTGTGAGCATCCTCGCTGCCTTGGTTGGTGGCCCCAGGCCAAACACCACGGACCGGGCGCTGGGACAGCCGTCCTCAGGCTGGAAGGCCAAGGCCAAGGGCAAGGCCAAGGTGTGGGCAGGGCAGGTTTCCCCTGAGGCCTCTCCCACGTCCCACACGGCCCTTCTCTGGGTGGGATTCCCGACGTCTCTCCCACAAGGGCCAGGCTTCTCCGACCAGCGCCCGCCCCGAGGCCCACTCCCACCTCCCCGCCGTTCCAGGGACCCGTCTCCAAACACGGCCACAGCCCGGGCTGCCGGGAGAGGGCTTCCACACGCCAGTCTGGGGGGCACGGCTCCGCCCAGAACGGTTTGCAGGCCCTGCGGGGCTGGCCGGCCCCCCGCAGGCTGCGGTTCCCGGTGGACGCTGGCGTCTGGGGGCGGGGCCTGCAGGTGTGGGCTGCGGTGGGCCCCAGAGGGCCGCGGTGCGGGTCCCCCGAGTCCTGGGGAGGCGGGGCCAGGCGCAGGTGAGAGCCGGAGGGCGGTCGTTGCAGGTGCCCTGAACGCGGACAGCCTGAGGGAGGAGGAGCTGCACCTGTCCCTGCTGGTGTCCGGCGGCTGGAGGGCCATCCGCTTCCACGTGCTGCCGGTGGTGCGGTGCAAGCACAGGGTGCCGGCCCTGGAGGGCGCCCTGAGGGTGCCCGGCTTCCCTGAAGGCAGCTTGAGACGGATCGTCGGCCAGGAGGTGGCCCTGGTGCCCGCCAGCGCCCAGCTCTGGAGGTAGGAGGCCCCTCCTGGGTCCGGGGGGCCGGCAGGAAGGGGGTCCCACCCCGGTGCTCCCTGCCCACCCCCGCCCCATGGGCATCTGTACCACCCAGAGGTTATGGGGTCTCAGGGGAGTGCGGGAGCCCCCTCAGAGCTTAGGGGAGCAGGCTGTGCGGAGGAACCCGAGAGCGTGGAAGGTCATGCCGGGTGGACCCTCTGCCCTGGCGCCGTGTGGGAAAGCAGCGAGGAGGACAGGCCCCCGGAGCAGCGGGGTGGGGGGTCGGGGTCCTGGCGAGACCAAGCAGCCCGGGGCTTCTCGTGCGTCTCCGTCGTCTCCACGGGGGCCACTCTTCCCAGCTCAGTGCTCCTCTAGGAGCCCCCTCCCCCAGGCCTCCGGCTGTGCTGTCCTGCACCCCCTCCCCCACCCCAGAAGCCCAGCGGCCTCTCCCGGGGTCCCCAGTCTCCACCCTCAGTCAGAGTGGCGTCTGCTGGGATGGGGGGGTGCTGTGGGAGGGAGGGAGGTGGGCACGGCTGTGGCTGAGCTCCCCCGCAGACCCTACCGATCCACACGCTTGAACGGCGGGTGGCTGTGGTTGGCCAGGCCACGCCTTACCCCGCTCAGGCCCGGGTGAAGCGCCCACCCAGAGTGGTTCTATGCCTGAGTCACCTCTCAGCGGCGGAGGACCCAGTAGAGTCTCTCGGGCCCCTCCTGCTGCTCAGATGGGCTCGGGGGGCCGCTCCCGGGCACTCGGTGCCCAGAGCAAGGGCTGCGTCCAGGCAGGCAGTGACCCCCAGCCCCTAAGAAAGGGCGAGAGCTGCGCTGAGTGGAGGCCTGTTCTGCGGTCAGCGGCCTTCCCGGGCCCTGGCGGCGCAGACGTGGTGGGCAGACGACGTCCGGCGTGGAGACTGCGCAGACAGTGGGGACCCTGAGGCGCCACCCCACCCGCCCCCAGCCGGCACCCACACCCGGCGAGCGGCTCTGCGGCGTGCCGCCCTGCGCCGTGGGCGCCACCGGGGGAAGATGCCCAGCCCTCTGCGGTCTGCAGCTGCAGGGGAGCCCAGTTTCCGCACTGGGGCGTGGAGGGCAGACGAGGGGCTCCACCCACACTCTGCCAGGGACCAGGGGCCTTGCCTGCCCCACCCTGGGCCAGGGAGAGGGGCGCCTTCCCATCCCCACAGGAGGCTTGGTGATCTGGAAGCTCCCATGTCCCCCGGCGCTCGGGGGCCTGGGTGTCTACGTGACACCCAGGCATGTCACGGGCACAGCCCTTTGCGCAGGTCCTAAAACGCGCGTGCAGCCCGGCTGGGTGCAGTCCGGCTGCCCTGGGCCGACCCCTGCGGCTCCGGAGGGTCCCGCCTCAGGGAGGGGCTTCCTCTCCTGGGACGGGGACGGGCCGTGCGGGCGGGTGCTGGCACGGCTGGCCGGCCGGGGCCCGATGCCGACCCAGGGGTGTGTCCGCCCGGCCTCCCAGGGTCTCCACGGACTACCTGCTCACCAGGCTGCTGGGCGCGCTGGGCACCCTGCCGGGCCATCGCCTGGACAGCCTCTCCATCCTCGACCGGGTCAACCAGGAGAGCTGGCGTGACGGCGGCCGGAGCCCGGGCCTGACCTTCGGCCACCTGAAGGTACGTGGGGGGCCCAGCGAGCCTGCCGCCTCGCCGCTCAGCCTGCGTCTGTCGCCAGGGGGCCGGGGAGGGGCCCCAGCTCGGACCCTTGTGCGGGCTCCGGCCAGTGGACGGCCCGGAGCGCGCTCCAGGTCAGCGGATCCCGCGGCCTCGCCCGGCTTCCCGGGGAGCGAGGCCCAGGCTCTCTGGCACGTGCGGCTGACCAGTGTGGTGGCACCTGGACCTGCCCTAGCGGCCCCTGGACTGTCTGGCCCATGGGCTCTCGCTGCAGCTGGACCCTGGGGCTGGGCAGCACACAGCTGCTGCTCCCAGCAGCCCGTGTGGCCGGCCCTGGGCGGCCCCTCCGTCCCAGCGCCCCACTCTGGCCTGCGGTCTGTGACTGTCGCCAGTCCTGGACCCCCTTCTCAGCGGGGTCCCGGCCTCTGGGGGGTGCTGGAACCGTGTCCCCCTCGGGCTGGGGAAGAATGGTGCTGGGAAGAGCGGCGCGGGGCCCCCGGGGCGGCGCGGGCAAGCAGGGGTGTCCTCGGAGTGCTGCCCTCACCACAGTGGGGGCTTCAGGGGGACCTGACTCAACCTGGTGCAAAAGCCGGCTCTGCCGGGGCCCCCCGTGCGACCTCAGGCCACTCGCTGCCCCGCTCAGGGCCCCGCCTCACCCCTGAGGGGGTGCCAGCCTCTGAGGGGCCCCTTGGGGTCTGCCCCCTGGTGGCCCCTGTGCTGACTTAGGGGTGATGCGGGTCGGCAGAGGGAGAGGGGTTCCTGGCTGGGGGACTCAGGGCCAAGGCGGGAGAGGGTGGCCGGGGCAGCCAGGCGGGTCCGGCTGTGACCCTGAGACACACTCGGACCCCGTGTGCTGGGCACACAGGTGGGTCAGTGGGTGGGGGTGAGGGAGGGGGGCCCCGAGGATGTACAGGAAGCTCCGGTGCCCTGGGAAGGACCCTGGCGGCCTGGTGGCCGGGGTGGGGATGCCGCGGGGGGAGGTCTGGTGGGGTCCTGCTCAGCGGCAGCGCCCCCTCGGGAGTCACGGGAGGTGCCTGGGTGGGGGCCGCAGGTGTCGAGGGCCCGGGACCTGCACTGGGACACCCGGGTGGGTACAAAGAGCGGGAAAGGCCTGTGGGCAGGGGCTTCCGGGGGGGAGCCGGGGGGGCTGGTGGGCCTGGTTGTTCACCCGGCCCCCTCCCCAGGCAACAGCCCCCCCCCCGCCCCCCCCACAGACGGTGCTGCTCTGGGCCTCGGCGCTCTTCCCGGCGCCCGAGGACTGGGCGGAGCTGCAGGGCGCCGTCTACCGGCTGCTGGTGGTGCTGCTGTGCTGCCTGGCCACGCAGAAGCTGCCCCACTTCCTGCATCCCGAGCGCAACCTGCTGCGCGGCGCCGGCCTCGACCTGGGCGCCCTCTACCAGCGCGTGGAGCGCTTCGCCAGCCAGCCCGAGGCCTCCCTGCGCATCCACGCCACCCACCTGGGCCCCAGCCCGCCGCCCCGCATCGACCACGGGGTCAAGGCGCTGCTGCAGCTGCCCGCCAGCGACCCCTCCTACTGGGCCACCGCCTACTTCGACGTCCTGCTGGACAAGGTGGGCGCGGGGTCCCGTGCGGTGGGGGCAGAGCCCCGGCCCGCCCCACTCCCTCCCCGTCCAAGGGCAGGCGCTTGAGTCGGGCTGGGTCAGGCCAGGCCTCTGGACAGTGTCTCGGGGACATTGAGGGTGAGGCAGGCCACGACTGCCCCCTGCCCACCAGGGGGCCCCACAGGCCCAGGGCCGCTGGCCGGGAACCAGGGCAGCAGCCTGTCCAGGCCTGTCCCCACCACCCCGGAGCCTCCCCAGACCCTCGGCGAGGGGCGAGGGGCCCCAGCCCCACCCCGGGTCCGCTCCTCGTGCAGGAGCGTGGCCCCCGCAGCCTCACCGCAGGTCTCTGCCTCGTCCCTGCACCCAGAGTCCCCTGCCACGTCCCCGGGCATTTGGGGGGGCCTGGCCGGCCCCCAGCTGCCCCAAGGTTCCACCAGCTCTGCTGGTCCTCCGTCCCCCCACCCCCAGAGGGGCCCCTCCTGCTCCTCCCCGAGGGCCACCCACCCTCACCCCAAGGAGCCAACATGTGTCCCCTCTTGGGCGCACTTGGGGGTGCGGGGTGAGGTGTGACCCACCTTTGGCCCTCAACAAGCACCTGGCCGGGCTTCCTCCGTGTCAGGCCCGTCCGGGGACACCTGCTCGTGAGGAAGGCTGGGGGGAGGGGCCCTCCAGGAGGAGACCCAGAGGCGGGAGGGCCCAGCGGCCAGGGAGCCGAGGCTGGTCCGCGCGGTGCCCGCGGCCCTGGGACGGACAGACCCCCGGGCGTCCCTGTGACCCTCCGCCCCGCTCGCAGTTCCAGGTCTTCCACATCCAGGACCAGGACCGGGTCGCGGCCATGCAGAGCATCTTCCGGAAGACCAAGACGGTGGGCGGCGAGGCCAGCTGAGCGGGCCCCGGGCTCGGCCGCAGCCACGGTGCCCTGCCGAGGCTCCCAGCACGCCGGCGGGGGCTTCCCTGGGGTGGGCGGTGGCGGACGAGGAGCAGACAGTCCCTGGGCCTGAGAGTGCGGACAGTGGCCTCCGGGGGCAGCTGCCTGTGTCCAGGGGCGAGGCCCGGGGGAGGGGTTTCCTGTGACCCGCGTCTGTCCATCCTGTGTGAGGTTGTCTAGATGCTGAAAACGGGGTGTGCGCCGGAGGCGGGGACCTGAGGGCTCGTCGGACCCGGGTCCAAGGGCCGCCCCGAGAGCCGGAGCACCATGTGCCTGACCTTGAATAAACAAGTGCACCTCCGAGGGGTGGCAGATGTCCTTGACCCCCGCCCCAGCTTCCGCCAAGACCCAGGACGGGGCCGGGCGGCCTCCGGGGCGAGTGGAGACGGCACCACCTGCTGGGGGGGGCGCGTCGGTGCCTGGGGGGCTCGGAGGCTGTTAGTTCTGAGCGGGCCAAAGCTCAGGTGGGCCGCCCAGCAGGCCCGGGGGCTGGGGTCCCGTGGCGGGGGGCGGAATGGGCACCACATGGGGTTTCTCTGGAAAACTCTGACGTGGCTCCATTCCCACCAAAGTCCAGCACGCTCGAGACAGGACGATTCGAGAATTCACAGGGGAATTCAAAGGCTCTCGGGCAGGGAACCCAGTTTCCAGAGAGCAAAGCTGGAGGGCGTGCGCCCCCTGGTCCCAGAGCCGCGGGGAAGCTGCAGCGACTGGGAGGGAGTGGCCCCAGGACACGGCCGGGCGGGGGCCGGAGGCAGAGGGGCCCAGCCCCTGAGGGGGGGGGAGGGGAGTCTGTGTAAGGGGCATGGCTCCAACGACTGGGGGTCGGGGTGGATGAAATCGTGCTCCGGCCCTGACCGCACTCCACGCGAGAGACTGCTGCAGCGCGGAGCACCCACCACCCCGAGACAGCTGGGGCCACACCTTCGGCAAGGAAAGGGGAAGGTGTCTTGGGACCACAGAGTGGGTGGGCGTTTCCCAGGCAGGACGCCAATGGGGCAGGCCCCGAAAGGAAGCACGCACACAGGTAGGGCTGCGTCCAAACTCAGAACACCTGCTCTTCGAAAGATTTGATTCAGAAAATGGATGAGCCCCCGCTGGCGTGGCTCAGTGGATTGAGCGCCAGCCTGCGAACCAAAGGATCGTGGGTTCGATTCCCAGTCAGGGCACAGGCCTGGGTTGCGGGCCAGGTCCCCAGTGCGGGGAGTGCGAGAGGCACCCACACATTGGCGTTTCTCTCTCTCTCTTTCTCCTTCCCTTCCCGTCTAAAAATAAATGAATAAAATCTTAAAAAAGAAAAGAAGCAAATGGATGTAGGTCAGCCGCAGAACAGGGGAAAACGCTCCTGACCGCCTCTGACAGTCCCCGGCCCCCAGCCGCAGGTCGGCACCAGGAAGACGGAGTCGAATAATGCACGTAGGGCGCTCGGGCTGACTCCCCTCAGAGGGGGGACGCCCGCAGGGAAGCCCCAGGCCGCCACCCCTCAGGGGAAGGAGGGGCTGAGTGACGGTGAGGAGGCGGGGCCCCAGCCCCCAGACTCCGGCGAGGACGTGCAGTGCGGCAGCCGCCCCTGGATCCTCCTGCCAGGCCTCCCAGCCTCCGACCTGCCTCAGCCCGGGTGGGACCCCGCGGTTCCCCTCTCGGTGCCCCCAGGAGAGATGAGTGGCTGCTGCCCACAGGAAGCCCGTCTAAGAACGCGCGTCACCGGGTCACACGTGGTGGCCCCCGGGGGACATCACCCCGAGGTCCGTCCACAGCGGGCGGGTGAATGAACACTCAGACGGTGGCGTGCCCCTGCACTGGGACAGCCCCCGGCGGCAGACACACATGCCACGTTCCGGCAGCGACAAGGGGCCGAGTGAGGAAGGGGCGCGCCAGAGGGAGGGCTGTGTGTGCGCCCGTGAACGCGGACCCGTCGTTGCAGAGCCCAGCGGTGGCCGTGCACATCGGACGGGGCCTGACTTGGGGGGGGGCGCCGGGGGCCTGCCAGTGGGTGGTCTCGGTACTGAGTTTCCAGTGTCTGCCTCTGGGGGACCCTGCCCCGACGGGGCTGCTCTCAGCACAAAGGCCAGCGTCTTGGAGGCGACCCACGGGCCCTGCACATTCAGGTCCCCAGACTCTCTGGCCTCCCCTGGGAGAGCCGCACCCCCCCCTTGCCTCAGACTCCAGACCCTCTGGCCCTCCGAGGTCCTGCGCTCAGTGCCTGTCTCCCCGGTGGCCGTGAGCAGCAGCGTGGGGTGGACGGCCTCCAGTCCACCCTGTGCTCCATGCTCCAGCCATGCTGGGTGAGTGACGGCAGAGCCGGACCGACCCTTCCATCCACACAGACACGGGGCTGCGGCTGGCTGGGCACCCACCCTGCCGGCCTTCCCCTGGGGGGCCTCAGGCCGGGGGAGCACCTGCAGATGTGGGCGTGGTCCAGGGAAGGCCGGCCGGGTCTGCAGATCCAACCCCCCGGGGAGGCGCTGAGGAGGCTCGGGCGGGGATCCGAGGGAGGGGTGGAGTTGAGGGGTAGGGGTCAGAGGGCTCCCAGCTGAGGAGGGGGAAGCGGCTGGGGCCCCAGGGGGTCACCAGGCGCAGGTCCTTCCCTGCCCCCATCCACAGGACTCGGCCACAGCCGGGCCTGGGGCTGTGGGTTCCCCGGGAGGCAAGGTCTGGGGCTCTGCACGCCCGTCTGCCGGCCCCCAGCGAGGAGCAGCAAAGCTCCTGCAGCTCCCACGGCCCAGGCCCAGGGGGTGTGGAACTGCCTTCCTGCCCGGCCCTCCCGCGGCCCAGCCACACATGGAGAGGACAGACAGACGGACTGCCCGCCTGCTCTTTATTGAATGTTCCCGGGGGGCCAGGCCCTGGGGCTGCAGGTCACTGGGGAGGAATGTGGGTCCCGGGCCCCGAGGGCCGTTTCCAGGGAGTTCCACCGGGAAGGAAAGGGCCCCGGAGGCTGGCAGCGGCCTGCCGGTCTCGCAGACCCCGTTTGGGCCCCCAGCCCCCACGTGGGGGGGGGGCCTGGCCAGGCGGCTGGCTCACAACTGGCTCCGGGGGCACCGCTGCAGCGCCTCCTTCAGGGCCTCGGTCACCCGGTCCACGTTCTCCCGGGTGGCGTTGCAGCCCAGGAGCCCGATGCGCAGCACCTGTGGGTGGGCGGGGGGCGGGGGGGTGGTGTCGGCCTCCGTCCAGGACCCCGCCTGGCCCTGGCCGAGGTCTGGGCAGAGCCGGGTGGGCTTCCCCACGAGGGGACCCCCGCCAGGGCACACGGGGCAGGCAGGCGGGAGCTTCCTGCAGCCACCAGGGAGCCCCGGGCCCAGGCCAGGCCGCAGAGCTCGGGGAGGGCAGCCGGGGCGGCCGTCCGCCAAGGCCACTCGGAGTCGCCCTCTCAGTGGGCACAGCTGGGCTCCTGCCTGGTGGGCCACACGGGGGGAGGAAGGGCATTCCGGGTGGGGTCGGGGGTCTGCGCCTGCCTGGCTGCCCCTGCACAGACCCCTGGGGTCCGGAGAGGGACGTCCCCTCCTGACACCCCTGCCGGCCCAGCTCCGGGACGACCGCCGACCTCGGCCTGGACACAGCTGTGCTCCACGTGGGGGCAACCAGCTTCTGGGGCCCGTGCGGCCACCCCCTCACCTTCCCCAGGGAGGGCCCGAGGCCTCCGGTGATCTCGATGGAGAAGTGGTCTATGAGGTAGTTGACGATGTCTCTCCAGTTGTAGCCGGCAGGCACGGCCACCGTGGTGACGGTGGGCAGCCTCAGCGCCTGCGGGACAGGCCGGCTCAGCACCAGCCCCACAGCCCCGGGGCTTCAGAGGGGCGACAGGTGGGGCTGGGGGGCTCGGGGCTGAGGAAGGGCCTGAGGACAGCCAGGTCCCACTCCCGCTCCGCCCCTGCCGCCCCCTGGACGTACAGGGTCCTTCACGAAGAGCTGCAGGCCCAGCTCCTGCAGGCGCTCCTGCAGGTAGGAGGTGACCTCCCGGTGGCGCCGCCAGCTGTTCTCCAGGCCCTGCTCGGGGAGAGGCACCAGTGGGCGGGGGTCCGGGGGCAGGGAGCTGGTGTGCACCCCCGGGGGCAGCCCCTCGAGAGCCCCCATGAGCCCCCCGCCCCGGGTTTGAGACCGTGGTGGCTCTGGCCCAGGGGCTACCTCGGGGCAGGTGGAAATGGTCTGGGCGAGGGGTGGGCCCAGCCAGCGCTGGGGCCCTGGGGAGGGGAGGGCAGAGCTGGCCGGGGCAGGGCGGGGACTTTCTGGGGCACATGCGTCGCCTCCTTCTTCCCACACTGACCCCACAGCCCCATGGGAGTTCACCCTCCTCCCGCCCTGCCCAGCTCACACCCCGCCCACCGTGGGAGCCACCCCTGGGAGCGCACAACCCAGCTGGGTGCTGGTGGCCGCCAGCTCTGTCCTGGGGCGGTGACTTATGAGTAAGCACGGCGTGGGGGACAGCGCGGCCAGCGGAGCTCCTGGCCGCTCGCCCCGGCCGCCCTCAGCCCTGTCTCCGCAGCCTGGGGGCTGGGGGCTGGCCGTGGCCCCAGGCGGTCGGGACAGCGAAGGTGGCTGTGCCGCGCCCTGTGTGCTGTCCTGAACCCGCTGCCGCAGAGCCGGCGCGGCCTGTGTGGGTGGGGCTCCTGGCACCGTCTCTGCCGGGCCCCAGCCCCCACCTGGGAGCAGGGAGGTGCCCAGGCTGCTGAACTTTGGTTATTGTAACTCACAACCCGGCTGCTGGCCTCGCTCCCGGGCCCCTCCTGCCGGCGGGGTCCTCTCGGACTGCCTCCCCCAGCACACACCGGCTCTGCCCCCGCCACCCTCGGTCCCGGCCAGCACGCCCAGGCCTCACCTCCTCCGCGATGAGTGCCAGGCTCTCTCTCAGGCCGAACAAGCTGATGACGGGGGTGGTGTGGTGGTATCTGGAAGACAGGACCGGGCGCGGTCCGGGTCACTGGGTGGGGACGGGCGGGTCAGGCTCCGGGAGGACCGGTCAGCTCCCTTCCCAGGGGAGCACTCCAGGCCGGGATCACGGACTCGGAGCTGGAAGGGCGGCCAGGTCTGCAGGAGCGGGGCTCGGAGGGGGTGCTGCCCGCACCCCACGGGCTGCTTGCCCGGCTGGCTCCCACCCCCCGCCCGGCCCACTGGGTGGGGCGCGGTGCCTGGTGCTCCTGTCCCCGTGGGTGGCATGGGGCGCCTTGGGTTACGGCCGGAGCCCCCTCACAGACAGCCCCTGGTTTGCCCACTTCTTCTGAGATGTGGGTCAGCTGAGGCCTGGAGATGGGGAAGGGTGGTCCAGTGCAAACGTCCGGTGCTGGGATTTCTGGGGGGACGGGGCCCTGGGAAAGGGCGGAGGCCGTGCCTCAGGCCCCGAGCCCCCAGGCCGGGGGCAAGTGGGGAGCCAGGTGGGGGCCCGGACGGGGCCTCGGGACCCAGCGAGCAATCCTGATGCGGGCTGGGGCCCTGGGAGGACGGCCCCGCACCCCTCTGCCCACCAGCCCGCCCGCCCCCGCCCGCCCCCGCCCGCCCCTCACGTCCTGGGCTTGTCGTCGTCACAGCTCCAGAAGTTGGCCAGCAGCTTGATGTCCAGGTAGAAGGAGTAGGGCTTCGTCTTCCGGGAGTAGATCTTATCTCTGGGGGGGGGGGAGCCGGCCTGAGCACCTGCCTGTCCGGCTGCAGAGTCTGGGTGGCCATCCCCCCCCACCCAGGGGCCCTTGTCTCTCAGAAGTGGGGACCCCGGGACAGGCCCAGGTGGGCTGTGCGCCCCTCGGGCAGCCCAGCCTTGCTGACCCCTGGGCTTGGCCAGTGCCTCTGCCACTTGGGCGCGACCCTGCTACGTGGAGGCCGGGCCTGGCCCCCTCTCCCGGCCCCGCCCCGGGAGTCGTCCGGCCATGGTCCCCGAGTCGGAGGCCAGTGGAAGATGGTCATCGCTGAGGGCAGGAGGGACAGCTGCTGCGCTGTCCAGTCCAAACACACCAAAACCACAAAGGGGAAATGGAGGCCGGGTCCCCTTCTCCCGGAGCCTGCACACCCTGGGGCGTGATCTGTGACGCTGGGTGTCACGGAGGGGCCTCTAGGTGGCAGCCCCCTCCCCAGGCCAGCCCAGCTGCCCCTCCAGGTCACTCAGACTCGGAATCCCCGATTCCACCCCACGCGGCCTCTGTCCTGGCGAATGGCACCCACCAGCACCCGCTCACGGGCTGCTGGGGCTGGTTCCCCTCCCCCAGCCCACCCTGGCTCCCAGACGCTGAGCCCGGGCTGGCGGCAGCAGGGGGCGGGGCAGCCTTGGGCCCCAGCCCTTGGCCTGGAGCCGGGGATTCCTGGAAATCCAGTCCCTGCCTCCCACACCAAGCCCAGGCTCCCCGGGGGAGTCTCCGGGAGGCGGGCTGGCCAGGCCATTGCCCCACGTGCGTGCGTGGCCCTCACCGTGCCCAGCCGCCCGGTCCCTGGGACCTGGAGCTGTGTCACACCTGTGAGGGTGGGGAGGGGGCAGGGGCACCTGTCAGGGTCCGTGACAAGCTTTCTAGGGGCATCTCGGAGCCCGTCCGCGGCGCCATGCCCTCCCCGGCCGTCCCTCCCTCCGGGGGCCCCCAGGCCCCCAGCACGTGCAGCCCCAGCCCCTCACCTGGCCTTGTCGCTGAAGGAGATGAGCGCCGTGCCTGGGGGGGCGTTCAGGACCTTCTGGGAGCCCGAGTACAGGACGTCAATGCCTGTGGGGGTGGCTCGCAGGGTGAGCCCCCAGGCGGGGTCCCTCCGGCGGGGGTGCCCCCGGAGCTCAGGGCCCACCGTCCTGGGGGAGCCGGGGACCCACCGTGCCGCCGGTGTCGGCAGTGAGGGGGCATTCCCACAGGGCCAGGCCCTGCCCCGTGGGGGGGACGCTGACCCCGGGGCAGGCGCGGCGTGTCGTGGGCAACGGCGAGGGTCTGGGTAGGGTGGGGGGGGGGCCGTGCACCGTGCCAGAGTGTGTCTGTGGGAGGGGCAGGCCAGGGAGGCGGGGGCAGGCTGGTCTGCTCGCACCTGGGAGCCCGAGCCCCTGGTCGGTCACAAAACACCTACAGCCCCACCCCCACCCCGAGGGCCCCGTGGTTCCGGGCCGTGGGGAAGACAGCCGAGCAAGCCCGGGCTGCGGCCACCTTCCGATCTCCTAGGTGGGGCCCCCGGGGGGCGGCCTCGAGTGAGCGCCCACAGGCTTGGGCAGGACCACCCTCCCAGCTCTGCCCTGACAGCCTCACGCCTGGAAGAGCCCCAAAGTCCACCAAGGGGTGGGGGGCAGTGTGGTGAGCTCGTGTGATCTCGCGCGGTGAGGGCGGGCGCGGCGGGGTGCCCTGGGCCGGAGGGGTGCCACACTGTCTGCGGGGCCTGCGCTCCAGGGTCTGGGGCTGGAGCCTCAGCCCGGCCTCTCACTCCCCGGCGGTGGGCGGCCAGCCTGAGAGGTGCGGTGTGAAGTCTTGGGGACGCCCTGACGCCCTGCGCTGATCCCCGCCCGTGCAGAGCAGTGGTGTGAGTGTCGGCCCGGGAAGCCCCTTCCGTGGTCCCAGGAGGGTCTCCTGCAAGGCCACCTGACCGTGGAGCTCACTGGGTGCGACAGGCTGGTGGGGGGTCAGGGCAGATGGGGGCATGGAGGCCCAGCCGCGACCAGAGGCATCACGGCCCTCGGCCCTGCCCCCCTTGCTGCACCTGCAGGGGCTCTGAGAGCACGCTGACCCGGAGAAGCTCCACCCGCCCCCCACCTCGGCGCCTGGCCACCCAGCAGAGGCCCTGGGTGCTGATGAGTCCAGGGGGCCCTCACCTTGCTGGTCCATGTGGATGGGGACCCCGCCCAGGGAGGCCACGCTGTCCACCAGGAGCAGGCACTGGTACCTGGGGGAAGGGCCGTCCAGTGAGGCAGGTGGGGCTGCAGCCCCAGGGTCCCCCCACACAGGGGGACTCTGAGGGCTCAGGCCCAAGGGTGTCAATGGGCCCAATGGGCCCTGGCCACTCAGTGCCAGCTGGGCCCCCTCCTGCAGCAGCCGGCTGACCATAATGTCAGAGGCCAGATGGCAGAGTCCAGGAACAGCGGTAGCCAAAGCCTGGCCCCGGCCTCCACGTTTTCTTAGAAAAAGGCAGAGCTGGCACGGAGGGACAGGTGGAACCCTCAGGGTCACAGCCCGGGTCACAGCCCAGGTCACAATAGTAAGCTTGAGTCGCTGGACAGGACTCGGGGGGCAGGTGGGCTGGGATCCCCGTGGAGGAGCCTGCCTGGCCATGAGGGGCTCATCCTTGCAGCCTGTGGCCAGCTCTGCAGGGCAGGACAGCTGGCCATGGGGTGGGGGAGCCCCTGGCTCCTCCAAGGCCCCGTGCGCCCGTGCGGGGGTGGGGAGGCCGGTGGAGGGCGTGGACGGTCGAGGCTGCCCTGGGGCTCTGGGATCTCAGGCGAGGGGGGGCAGGGTCCCCTGAGCCCTGGGAGCTGGGGAGCTGGGTCAGCCTCAAACCCTCCCAGCCACGGAACCTGGAGGGCAGTGAGTACGGTGTGGGCACCTGGCCATGGAGAGACCCCCATCCTGCTCTCAGGAGCGGGGGGCCCACCGCACTCAGCAAAGAACAAGGACAACCCCGAGGGCTGCCTGCACCCCAACACCCCGTGATAGACGCTGGGTGGGGGCAGCAAAGGACTCGGCCCACCAGCTACCACCCAGGCCGCAGGGACCTGCCAGCACCGCACCCACCCAACCTGGGCCCTGCCCCCCGCACGGCTCCCCTGTGGGGATGGGCTCCCCCGTGGGGGCGGGCTCACCTGTGGCACAGCTCCCCGTACCCCTCGAGAGGCTGCAGGATGCCGCTGGAGGACTCCCCCTGGGTCAGAAAGAGCACCGCCGGCTTGTGCCGGGCCAGGCCCTGAGGGGAACAGAGGGACAGCTGTGGAGGGAGAGGCCCCCCCCGCCAGCCAGGGCCCACGGAAGGACTTTCCTGGTGGGGGCAGGGCAGGCTCTGCCCCCCGAACATGCCCTCCCTCCCGGGGTGGGGGCGGCCCCCCATCTGTGCGCGGGAGCCGGTGACTTCAGGCGGGTTGGTGACTTCAGCAGGAGGGCTCACTCTGGAAGAGAGGGACTTCCTCCCAGAGACCAGGGACAGGGGCCTCTGCCTCCCGCCCCACCCGTGGGGACACTGGGACCTCCCTGAGGGCAGCCGGGTCCCCAGGGTCTGGGCTGGCCAGGACGGACCCCTATCAGGGAGGGGCCCACACCCAGCGAGTTGGGGCAGGTCCTGCTCCCCACCTCACGCCTCCAGCCCCTCCGGCCCTGCGCACAGGGCTGGGCTCCTGACTCAGTTTCCCTGCCAGGCAGAACCCCGCCCCCCCTTCAGGCTTGCCACCTGCTCCCAGGCACCAGAGTGCTCTCCCTGTGGGGGGTCACTTGGCACAGAAGCCACCGCGCGCAGCCCCCCAGCCCCAAGCCCACCCGGCTGGCCAGCGCCCCTCTGTTCCCCATGGCTGGCAACACCCCGCACCTCCTCCACCTCCTGCAGCGTGTAGTGGCCTCCGGGGTCCTTGGTCATCGGGTGAGTGCGGGCTCCTGGGGGCAGGGCCAGTGTGAGCTGTGAGCCTCTCCTGACCCAGCACACGGGGCAGGAGCCACGGTGAGGGACAGGGGCCACCGAGAGGGACAGGGGTGTGCTGAGCAGGCCGCCCAGCCGCGGCCCCGGCCACACGGGAGAGGGGAGTGGGGTGTGCTCAGGCCAAGAGTGGCGTCCGGCCCAGCTGCCCGCCCCTTCCTCGGGCCGCCTTCCCCGAGCCCCGTGGCCGGGCTTCCGGGGCACGGGAGAGAAACTTGAGTTTGCTGAAGGCCGTGTGGACGGGGCCTCCCCAGCGAGCGAGGGGAGAGGGAAGGAAGGGGTGGAGGAGGGGCGAGCCCCGGAGCTGTGTGTGGGAGACCCCGCGGCCCCAGGACCATCTGAACCTCGGGGCAGAGCCTGAGGCTGGGTGGGGGTGGGGAAGGGCAGGGGCCTGTCCAGGCTGAGCCGGGGGCAGTCAGAGCCCCCTGGGGTCCTGGCCTCCGCCCCCTCAGTTTGGGGGTGAAAGGGCACTGGGTGAGGGGTCGGAGCCCCCGCAGCTGTCCGAAGTTGTCCATTAACTGGACGGCGCGGACACCTGTGGCGCTGGATGCAGGGTCAATCATTAAACTCGGGGCTCGCTGCTGCCCCCGAGTCCCGTCTCCCCACGGTTTGCTCTGGAAGCGAACCCTGTCCATTCCTCCGTGCTCGGCGGCTCCGGAGGACGTCTGTTTCTGGGATTTCTGAGGGGGACTTCCACCTCCAAAACCCCATCCTATGGCACCTCGGGGCAGAGCGGCCGGAAGGTGGGGGGCCAGAGGGCCGGGGAGGGCCGGGCCGTGCTGCCCTGCCCGAGGAGGGGATGGGAAGGCTGGCGCGGCGGGCACACCCCACCCCCGCCCCAGCCCTTACCCACGCGCTCCCCGATCTCGGCGGCCCGCTGGCCCCAGATGCCGTTGACCCCGACCAGGAAGGAGTCCCCGGGCTCCAGGAGGTTGAACAGGGCGGCCTCCAGGGCGGAGTGCCCCGAGCCGCTGATGGCAAGTGTGAGGCGGTTCCTGGTCTGGAACACGTACTGGATGCCTTGCTTGATCTCGTCCATTATCTGCGGGCGGTGGGTGTGCGGGTCAGGGCCTGCCCCCAGCTCCTGTCCCCCCGCCGGGAGGGGCCGGCAGGGGCGGCCGCCGCCCCCAGCCCACCTGGTACATCTCCTTGTGCATGTGGCCGATCATCTGCAGCCCGCCGGCCGCCAGGACGCGCGGAGCCAGGTTGGAGGGGCCGGGCCCCAGCAGCAGCCGGTGGGGCACAGAGATGGGCTTCAGCAGGACCTCCGGGGGGGCCACCAGCAGTGGGTGTGAGGCCATGGTCCGCACCCAGCCCGCTGCCCGGGACCCCAGGGCCGCCCTGGCCGAGGTCAGAGCGCGGAGCATCTCCCAGCGGCCCCTCGCTGGACGGCGGTTGCAGGTGGTGTTGAGAGCTGCCTGCCTGGGGCTGTGACCCAGCCCCTCGCCGGTGCTCACCCCTGGAGTCGGCACCTGACACCCCGGGCGTTGAACCCTCCTGGGGGGAGGAGCTTCGGAGAGCAGCCAATGCAGAGCAGAGCCGGGGCAGCCTCCCCGCCGGCCCCCTCCTGCAGGCTCTGCTCAGGGGTCCTGGGAGGATGGCTGGGCTCCTGACTCAGTTTCCCTGCCAGCCAGAGCCCTCCCAGTGCTCGTGCAGGGCTCTGGGGGCCCCAGCGTTTTTCTTAAAGGACGAGAGAGCCAATATGTCGGGCTTGGCAGGCCTCCCAGTCTGTGTCCCAGCCAGGGTGCTGTGGAGCAGCAGCAGCCGCCAGACTGGTGCAGCTGTGTGCAGATAAAACTGTGTTTACAAAGCAAGCCGCGGGCCAGATCGGTCCAGACACACGTGCACACACACTGAGGACACTGTCATCCCCGAGCCTCCTGGAAACAAGTACACCCCCCGCCCCTCGGAGCCTGGAGGTCCTCGGGTTCACACTTGCACGTCTAACCAGTGCACGTGCAGGGGAGCCCCCTCTGCTTGCCGAGTCGGCGGGTGGGCAGAATAAGTGGGGGTCCAGGGTCCCTGCAGGGGGAGGAGCCAGGCCCGGGGCGCGGCCCCCCAGCACAGCCGGCTGCCGTCTGGGGAAGCCAGAGAGGCCCCCGGTGAAGGAGACCGTGGGTGCCCTGCGTTCCCAGGGTGCCTGGGTCGGGGGGCCAGGACTTCCTGCCTGGGTGGGGGGCTGACACCCTGGGCCACAGTCGCCAGGGGAGCGGCGGGGCTGCGGCAAGTGACCAGGGAGGGAGCGCCGCCCCCTCAGGCCCAGCAGGAGGCATCCCCCTGGGGACTCGCTCCTGAGCCCGGCAGGGCCCCTCCATCGAGCTCTTGTCACCGGGGCTGGGGTCGTGTGACCTCCCAGGGGCACGGGGACCCCCACTCGTCTTAGCTCAGCCACAGCCCGAGCACCTGGGGACCTCGCAGCCCCGAGGGGACGGTGGCACCCCGTCGAGGGGGCGTGCGGGGACCTGGGAGAGGAGCCTTGGGGAACGGACAGGCACCCCGACTCTGGGGCCGGGCAGGGTGGGGAGGGCCTGCCGGGGGCTCGGGTACGAAGGTGGGAGGAGGGCCGAGCAGACCCCCGAGGGAGCTGGCAGTCAGGCCCGGCTCCGCTGTGGCCTCCGTGGCCTGGAGGCCTCTGCGAGTCACCGTGAGGTAGGTGCCAGGCTCGCCCAAGCGGGTGCTGACCCGCCACAGCCCTGAGAGGGTGTCAGCCCCAAGGCTGTGCCTGAGGCTGGGGACCTGCTGCTTGCTGGGGGCACGGAGCCGCCTCCCCAAGGGCCAGCCCCCTCCAATCAGCTCTGGCTCTGCCTCCGTGTCTACTGCCCAGGGTGACGACATCCCCTCCCCCTGTGCCCCCCCCCGGGCTGCTGTACCAGCCTGTCCAGAGGGGATGTCCCCAGCTCTGTCCCCTGCCTGCCCTCCAGCACACTGCCCCCTCACTCCAGCCTCACGTGGGCACCTGCGCCCCGGCACGGGCTGTCCCTCTGCCCGGAAAGCTCGTCTGCTATGGCGACACCCCAGTCCCCCCAACCCCCCGCCCTCCCCCCCTCCCCTGAGTGCCTCAGCTGCCCCTGCAGGAGAGCTAGCGTGGAGTCGCTGGGCTCAGGCTGCCAAGGTACCAAAGCCAGGTGAGCTGGGGCCCGAGGAGGCCGTCGTTCTGGTTCCGAGGGGCCCCGGGAGCTGCCGCCTCTGGTCTCCCCTGTGCTGCTGCAGGACCCGGGCGCACAGCCACTTGTCCTGCGTCAGCACCTGTGCACCCTTCACGCCTGCGGGGGGCCACCCGAGTGACCTCCGAAACTCGAGGCCCCCAGACGTGTGGCAGGCCCGCCCTGGGGCAGCGCTTCACAGTCTCAAAGCCCAGTCCCCCCTCGGACCCCCGGGGCGGCCTCCGCGTGCGTCAGGTGTGCAGGCGTTAAGACCCTGGACAGGGTCTTTGACATTGTTCCCTCCTGATCTTCTGGGGTGAACCTGACACCCTCCCGCCACGCCCCACGCCCCATGGGGCACGCTGTCTGTCGACTGCCCCTGCCCCCCGGGCGGGACTCCACTCCGAGAGCAGCTGCGTGCCCGGCCTGGCACGTGGGAGTGTCCGGGGAGGGCAGAGCGGTGGGGGGGGGTGTGTGTTTTGTTTGCAAACAGGTGTCCTGGGCCGATGCCTCGGGGGAGCTGTCGCAATCGACGGGGGTGGCTCCTCAGGCCCCGAGCCCATTGGGAGCCGTGGGGCCCTGCGGACGGCCGGGAGGGAGGTGGGCGCTGCAGCCCCCTCCCCGAGTCCTGCGGAGGAGGGCCGCCCGGCCGGGTGGCCCAGGTAGCTCCGGCGTGGACACCAAGGCCAGAGGCCGCACCCACCCTGGGAGCGGTGGGTCATAGCTCCACGAGGGGTGGCCAGCCCACCCCAGGGCCCGCCCCGCCAGGGCCCTGAGCCAGGAGGAGGCGGCTCCGGGAGGGGCGTGCGGTGCAGACGGGGGCCTGGTGCCCATTCCGCACCCCCTCCCTGCCAGGCAGGCCTCCCAGGTCCTGCCCCCCAAGGACGGGGGAGCCCAGCAAAGTGTAAAAAATTAACTTCGGGTATTCCACAACTGACAGGAGAAGTGTGAACGGCGGCTTTAGCCTCCAGGTCTGCACCCAGCCCCGCCCAGCGGTGCAGTGAGGGCAGGGTGCAGCCGCCCCGGGCGCTCGGGCCGCTGTGGCCCCTCTGCCGGCCGCCGGGCCCTGCTGGGTGTCCCCGAGACGCTGAGTTTACATGTCAGCACACGCAGGGCCAGGGGAGGAGGGGAGGGGGTATCTTTAATTGACATGTGGACTTAAAATCTTGCTCTGAACACAGCAGAACCGGGTCCAGAACCGCCCAGGGCTCCCCGGCCTCTCGCAGCCCGGACCCGGGACCCAGGGGGGTGGCAGTCTGCACTTCCTGTCCACACGTCACGGGGCTCGGTGCCTACAGGCTGTCTCTGCCCCGCCTGACGAGCCACAGCCCCTCCTCGCCCGTCCCGGGAGCGGCTGTGCTTCCTGCTTCAGCGATTGCGTGTCCGCCGTCCCTCACCGTGCACCGTGTGCGGGCCGACGACTTTGAGAGAGTCGGTGAGAGAGCACACAGGTGGCTGAGAGGTGGCCGTGGGGGCCGGCGGGGCCACAGCATTGTGTGGGGGGGGTGGGGGTGGTTCTGGGTCGAGAGCTGGCCGGGAGGAAGGTCAATGGGGTGGAGGATGGGGGTGGGGGTGCACGGTGGGCCAGGCCCAGGGAGCCACACGCAGTCTGGCGGGAGGAAGGCCCACTGGTGTGTATCCCGAGAGACCACCAGAACCTCAAGCTCACCGGGGGCCGGGACGGGTCACAGCCTGGAAAGGGAGGTGCTTTGCCCCACCCCAAGTGAACCTCTGTGCCAGGAGGGCAGGGGTCCCGGACGTGGGCATCGGGGCCTGGTCTGGCTCGGCAGGACTGGGTGGGCCAGAGGAGCTGTGTTTCTCACCGGCGGAAATCGGCGGGAGCCCGAGGAAGCCGGGTTGCCGAGCACGGGAAGGCTGCGAGGGGGTGGGTCTGGGGTCCCAGCTCCCCCCACTCCAAAAACCTGTGCTTGGGCCCCACCCTGGGTGGGGTAGGTGGGGGACCGTGTGCTGGCCCCAGGGGCCACGGGGACGGACGCCCAGCACAGCTGGGCTCTGGGGTGAGCAGCACAACACAACAGTGACCTCTCGTGGCCGGAGTCTGTGGGGACGCTCACAGGCAGGGACAGGTGGCTCGGGCGGAAATAATCACAGCTTGAAAATATCTGCAGCCTTGGCTGGTGTGTCTCAGTGGATTGAACACCAAAGAGTCGCTGGTTCGATTCCCAGGCAGGGCACGTGCCTGGGTTTCCGGCGGGGTCCCCAGTGGGGGCCACAAGAGAGGCAACGACACATTGATATTTCTCTCCCTCTCTTTCTCCTTCCCTTCCCCTCTCTCCAAAAATAAATAAATAAAGCCTTAAAAAAAGAAAGAAAATGTCTTCAATGACATTTGTGAGTCTCGAGGGTCATTCTCCATCTGGACGGAGGACGCGTGCCCCCCCCCCCGACCCCCGCCGACCTCACGCGCGCGCAGCCGACGCCCTGGTTTCCTCAACCGGGGCCCGGCCCTCGCCTCCACGCATCCAGTGTTGCCCGAGTTTTGAGGCTGATCCCAGACGCCGTGATGCGGCTCACCCACACCTCCCAGGGGGCGCACAGGTGGGCCGTCCCCCACAGCCTGAGTATTCGGCAACACTGAAACGCGTCCTCGGCACCGACCTACGGCCTCTCCGGAGACAGCTGGCTTTCCCAGTTGTCCGGGACAGGTCTCGGCAGAGGTGGTGTGTTACCTGGGCCTCCCCCGAGGCCCCAGCCTCACCTGCGGCTGAGCGAGTCGTTTACGGGTGACGGCGCTCCTCTCGCTCCCGTGGAAACACAGCTCAGAGCTCGTGGCGATCACACTCTGGCTCCGGAAGCCGGGGGGGGGGCCCGAGACTCTGCATTCACACACCTTACCCCCACCCCTGCGTGGGGAGCTCTGGGTCTGCAGGCCTGCGCCGGATGCCCGGGCTCCCCCGCCCGCTGCCAGCTGGCCGCCTCTCCCTGAGTCCCTCACTGCCCCCAGCCCCCGGGGGCCTCTGGGCAGAGGGGACAGGGACAACGGGAGCAGGGCAGGAGGTGCTCACTCGAGCAGGGTCATCCCCAGGCAGGAGATGCCCCCCTTCAGGACAGACCCGCCCCTGGGTTCAGCCCAGACCTGCACCCAGCCGTGCCGGGAGGCCTGGGGGGCGGCTCCCAGCCCTCGCTGGCCCCTCGTCTCTGCCCAGGGGGTCCTGGGAATGTCCGCACATCCTTCCTGTGCTGCCCCGCCCCCCAGACCTGGCGTGTGTGGCTCAGGGGCTGTGTGGGTCACGGGTTTCCTGCCGACCTGTCCCCTGCACGTGCCCCCGGGAAGCCGTCGCCAGCGGGACTGTCGAGTCCCCAGGCCCCAGAGAGGGCCCAGGAGGCTGCTGAGGAGGCTGGGGAGGCGACAGGACCCAAGGGGAAGCTTCTCACAGCCCGGCCAGGAGCATGGGTCCTAGGAGTCCTGGGCGGGGGGTGGCGGCTGGGACCCCTCCTCTGCCAGATCCACCTGGGAAGGGCTGAAACCAACAGCCCAGGGTGGGGGGTGGGGGGCGGGTCCCCTGCCTGCCCCTTGCAGTCCCTGTCTTGGGCACTTCACAGAACTGAACTCACCAGCCCTCCCACCCTCTCAGGAAAGCAGCCTTTTAACCCCCCAGTTTACAGACGGGGAGACTGAGGCACGCAGCAGGGCGTGACCTGCCCAAGGTGCCTCCACTCACAGTGCAGAAGGGCCGGGGGGAAGGGGAGGCTGGTGGGGTGGCCGGGGGCGGTGGGGTGCCCTGGCGTTCCTGGTGAGTGGGGGCTCCCTGGGCTCTGCCCACGTGGGGTCTTCCTGGGAAGTGGGTTCTCCACTGGAGGGAGCCCGGGCCAGGCAGGCCACCCCCGCCCCCCACCCCAGTGGACAGTGCCCGGAGGTCAGGGTGACTTGGAAGACATGCCCTTGAGGGGCACCTTGCTACCCTTTCCTGCCGTTTCCAGACCAGCTCCAGGCACCTACCTCCTGCTCCCAGGACGCGGCTCAGACCACAGTGCGGCTGGGCGCGTGTTCCGCACTGACCAGCAGAGGGAGCTCCTTCCCCCCAGCAGGGCTGCGCTGGCCCTGCCTCTGTCTCCGGATTCCTGGTGCGCCCGCGCCTCTGCGAGGCCTTTGCCTGGAGCCCCTCGGCCGCCCCCACCCTCATTCCACCTGTCTCCTCCACGGCCCGGTCACGGGGAGCCTGAATCCGCCTCGGGAAGCGGAGCTCGGTGTGGCCGGCCCACGGGACTCTGAGCCCACACTCGTTCCGGTGAAAGCTTAGCAAACGCTCCATCCTCAGGGCTTGGGCTGGCCTCCTGGCTCCACCCCCGCCCTCTGGGCAGACAAAGGAGGAAGGCATCGATCCCCAAACTCCTTCCTCCAAGGTCAGCCTCTCTCTGCCAAGATCCAAGAAAAGACTTAATTACAGCCACTTCTGAGGCCGGTTTTGCTTTTGCGATGTCATCTGCTGACCTCCTGCTGGCCTCCAGACCACCTTCTGTCGGCCGTGAGCCGCACGTCCTGGGGACCAGGTGGGACGGAAGACCCTCGAGGGCGTTCCCCTGGGGGGCGATCAGCCGGCCTCAGAGCCAGGAGGAATTCACCCGTGGATCTGTCCCTCCATACAAAGGGGTCCGTCCCTCCGTACAAAGGGGTCCGACAACTGGTTCCTCAGGAAAATGACCAGTGTGTCGTGGTGCAGAGAGAGAAACACAAGTCCGGGGCGAACACAGACAGGGAGAGACCGACACCAGCACAGGGAAAGGTCCGGGGGGTCCCACCCGGGGGCCGGCCAGGGCTGGGGCTCCTGCAGCTTGTGCAGGGGACAGGCAGGCGCACCGCAGGCCCAGGATGTCGGCCGTGTTAATGATGGGACGGTCGTGCCGCGGGCGGCCACGGCCACCGGGCCTGAGGCAGTTAAAGGACAAAATGAGAAGGGAGGCCGTACACACTTCAGTGGAACGGAAACGAGGTCGCCCGGCGGCTGGTCCCCGGCCCTGCTGCACGCACACCTACGCAGGGGCCTGCACGCCGCCTGAGTCACGGTCCCCCCAAGGCTCGGGCGGAAGATGCTGTGGCCACGGCAGCAAGGCTCACGGGGCGCGAGTGGCAGCAGGGGCCCCGAGCCAAGGCGTGTGGCTCTCTAAGCGGAGAGAGGCAGGGACAGACGCCCCCGGAGCCTCTGGAGGGGCCCTGCACGCCGACGCCGCGATCCTGGCCCAGCGAGACCGCTGGGTGCGGCCCCTCGAAGGGTGGGAGGACACGCTTCTGCGCTTTGAGGCCAGCACGTCTGTGGTCAGTCGTCACAGTGGCCACGGCAACTAGGGCACACAGTTGAAGAGAAGGCGCCCCGGGGATGGGCGCACACCCACGCACACTCAAGTACAGCACACATGTACACACGCAGGCACACGTGTGTACACACACCTGTGCATGCATGCACACGCACATGCACACTGACAGTGAGGGGCCTTGGGTGCTGTGGGCACAGAGGCCGTCTCCTGTGTGCCCTCAGGCTCCCCCCCATGGACTTGTGGGACCCCGAACTCGGCCTCTGGTCGGCTCTGTCACGCCCCCGTCCCAGCCTGGGACGCCGCCTCGTCTGCCTGCCGGGCTTGCCCTTCACGGCCTCTGGGTCCCTCGTGCTCTGGAGACACTCTGCGCAGCCCGAGGCAACGGAAAACAGATTTTTTTTTGGTAAGACAAAAATAACCAGAAATGTTATTTCTTATTTCAGGCTTTGGATCCCATTGGAATTCCTGCCCCAATAGATTCTTTACTCAAGGAACATGGTTCAGAACATTGGCTTTTCCTATTGGTCTGGAGCGCCACCTGTGTCAAAAGCTGAGTTAACTTATGTCTGTTTGCCTATCTTTCCGCCGGTTCCTTTGCCAGCACTGAACTGTTTCAGTGTTCAAGGCTTGGAGGCTGATTTGTCGTAAGAAAGGTCCGTTTCCCTTCGTCATCTCCCCTCGGTTCATTTTGCTTTCAGCGATGCACTCTTATTTGTTTTGCCGAGATCAAGTTGAGAATAAACTTACGTTCCTGGAGTACTCTTGTGATTTTTATGGAAACTGCATTAAACTGGCAATACTTAGTCTTATGTTTCAGAAAAGTGGGACATCTCTCAACTGTCCAGATTAATTCTGTCTTCAATAAACTTTTACAATGTTTTAAAATTTAAAAATTATCTATTTGTTGTTAAAACTATTGTTTAGGTACACGAGATTTTTCTTGTGGCTATGATTGGAATCTGTCTCCCATTACACATTTAATATGTTTTTAAATATTTTGAAAGGGTTCAAAATCCATGGGCTCACCATTAGATTGAACAAATGTCAACATTTTCCTACATTTGCTTCAGATCTCGTGTTTTTTAAAACATAAAAGGTACTGCCCTGGCCGGTGTGGCTCAGTGGGCTGGGCATCGTCCAGCAAACCGAAAGGTCGCTGGTTCGATTCCTGGTGGGGGCGCCTGCCCGGGTCGTGGGTTCAGTCTCGGATTGGGGCGTGTCCGGGAGACAACCGACAGATGTTTCTTGCATCGATGGTCCTCTTCCTCCCTCCCTTCCCCTCTTTCTAAAAGAATAATAACTAAGAATAATAGTAATAATAATAATAATAATAATAATAATCAACAAACAGGCAAACCACACAGCGGCAGGAAAGGCTCACAGCACTCCTAACTGGCAAACGAGTTGTCTCCGGAACACGTGAAGAATCCGCAGCCGGTAAAAAGGAGACAGACAGGCAGCATTTTTTTTAAATGGGCAGAGACTCGAGATAACACTCGACATGGGCAGTCGGGACAGAAAACAGTTCTCAGCCCTGCTCGCCCTCTGGGGGCGGACCTTCCTGAGTGGCGGAGGGACACGGACGCCCGAGCATGCGGGCGAGGTCGCAGGCCCGCCGGCCTCCCGCTCCGCCGGGCAGCGAAGCGCCTACGTGCGTCCCCGTTGGGGAACTGTACCTCCAAAGGGCCTTAAAAGTTAAATACGTACATTTTCTGCGCACAGCAGTTCCTCTTCCAGGCGTGCATTCGAGAGGAGCTGAAACTGTGTGAGGAGGTGCCCCCCAAACCCAGAAGTACCTCCTGGAGGGCGGGCCCCTTGTGGGGCAGGCTCCCCCGCTCGGTGAGTGTTCTAGGAGCCCATCTGCATCCGTGTGCCAGCTGGTGGTGTTGTGAGAGGCTGCGTTCGGCTTTGGTGAATTGTTTTTTAAGGCTCTTTCAACACCGTTGCGACGGGTGATTTGTGACGGGTGATTTACCGGGGCACCTGCCCGCACCGCACTGAGTGTTCTGCAGTTTCTGACCAAGAACGGCACGACCCCTGTGTCCCACCCTCCCTGTCTACCCAATCTCACTCTGAGCAAAATATTTTTTTGTCTCCCTGAATAAAAAAGTCCTCAAAGGGAAACGTTTTGCACCCTCAGGTGTCCTCAGGGACTTCGAGGACCCACTGTTTTCTCAGGGTGCACGGGGGCCCAGGGCCGGCGGAGGGAGGGCGAGCCCAGGCAGGAGTGGCACTGGGCGTCTTCCTCCCGGAGAGCGCGGTGTGGGGTGGTCAGGGGCAGAGAGGGCCGCGGCTGGCCACGAAAGTGAAGGGTTTGGGTGTGAAGGGGGTCCCGCCCCGCACCCCCTGCCCCGTGGGCTGTGAGGTCTTGTGGAAGTGTCCGTCTCTCGGTCTTCAGTAAGATGCAGACGTGCCCTGGGCAGGACTGTGTCCACGCAGTCCCTCAGGCTTGGGGCACCTAGTAACACGCTGGGTGCCCTTACACACCACACCCCAGGGCCCCTTCTCAGCCCCTGTCCTGCCCCGCCCTGTGTGCAGGCTCATGACGGGCCCCGGCCCAGGGCCCCAGCCTGCTACCTCCTCCAGGGCCCCAGCCCAGGCAGGGTCGACCCTCGAACCCCACATAACAAGCAGCACAACCTCCACGAGCCCCAGCCTCAGCTCAGAGCTCGCAGGCCCTTTGAGGCGGGGACGGCGGAGGGGCCCGGAGGGGAGAAAGCGGAGGGACACTGGGACGTTGTCGACTTTCAAAGAGTCAGCATTGCCTTCCGGTCCGGGTCACTGGGGAGCCGCTGGCAGCAGCCGCTCTGCGGACACACGTCCCCGCAGCGGGTCTGGCCCCAGCCCCGCCAGCTGGCTGCCAGCCGCTGCTGGCTGGACCCTGAGTCAGCAGCCCCTGCCCAGCACGTGGCCAGAGCCCAGCAGAGCTGTGCACGCCAGCGCAGGTCCCTGGGGGCCCCCAGACTGGCCGCCCAGGGCCCTTTCACTTGGGGCCCTGCCAGCCTCCACCGTGATGGGTGGGGGTCTCCCAGCTCCGCTCCGTCCCACCTGTGGCTCCTGGTTTCCAAGACGGGGACCTGGCAATGCCCTGTCCTGCAGGCTAGGACGCTGTGTAACACCGGTCCGGCCCCCTGGGTGGCTCTGCAGGGCTGAGACCAGGGACTGTGAAGAGGCACCTCTTCGGCGGCCCAGGCCCCAGGGAACAGCCTCCGCCAGGTCGAGCCCGGGGTGGCCGCCGGGAGCCTGCCTCCCACCACCCCCAGGCCTGCCTGCCGCCTGCCCTGCCGCTCTGGCCCCAGAGAAGCTCCCGGAGTCGTGGAAAGAGTGTTGGGCCAGGGGTTGGCTTGGACTGACCTCAGGTACCCTCTGACCCTCCGGGGCCTTTTCAACTCTCTCCGCCTGTTTTCTCATCCGAGAAATTGAGTGACCTTTGCCGGGCGGTGCGAGTGAGCCGAGCTCAGTCCCTCACAGAGAAGCACCTTGCAGATTCCGAGCTGCACTGAGAGGGCAGGGAGGCCTGCACTGGTGCGGCCGGAGGCCGTCCCCCTGGCTGCCCGTCCGTGTTGCAGCGTCGGCCCTTCTAGTGGACTCCTCCAGTCAGTGGAGCTCCGGCCAGGCTCAGGCTGCCCTCCGGTCACCCTGGTGGAGAGTCCCAGCCCTCGGACATGAGTCCCTGGCCAGCTCCTGGACCTCAGCCCCGCTGCACATGCCGGGCCGGTGCCCGGGACCCTGCCAGGCCTCCTCCTTGTGTGCACGCAGACCGGGGGCTGGTGTCCGGCCCCCGCCCCGTCCTGGCAGCCCCGGGTCTGCAGGAGACCAGTCCCCACCGCCGCTGAGGTTCCGAATGCTCTGCACGCGTGCTGGCCTCCCAGCTGGGCGTCTGGGCCACGGCCTCCTGCCCGGGACTGTGGCCTGGTTCCCCGCCTGTTCGCGCGCAGCCTGGTTTCTCGGTTGTTCTACCCTCCGGGACCCCAAGGAGCACGCGCCGTGCCCACTTTACACGCGACCGGAAACTCTCAGAGGACGGAGCAGACGAGCTTGCAGAGGATCATGGGATTGCTCCAAACAGGGGTGAGGCAGGAAGCCTGCGTGGAGGAGGCGTCCCCGTGGGGCTTGGGAGGACGGGAACCCTCCGTTTCAGGGAAAGGAGCTGCAGAGAAAGCCTGAAAGGCGGGGGGGGGGGGGCAAGGCCTGCCACGGGGCAGCTCCCCTCCGTTTCCCTCCGCTTCCCCTTGTGAAAAATGCCGTTTGGGATCGGGAACCGCCTCGCGCTGCGGCTGCAGCGCACAGAGCCCCCGCGGCCCCGGCCCCACTCCAGGGTCCGGGGCCTGGACCCGCCCCGCCGTCGCTATGGCAGCGCCGTTGCCTGGCGACGCGGGTCTCGGGCTCGGCTACCAGGACGTTGCTAGAGCAACCGAGCAGGGCGTCCAGGGGCGGGGCCTCCGGTGGCGCGGCCTCGGGGTCCCGCAGGTGGTCCAGGCCGCGAGGTCCCCTCCTGCGCGGTGGCCCCGCGGAGGAGCGCGGCCCGGCGGCGGATTCCCGGTAGGGCCGAGGCCCAGAGCGCCGGCCGCCGCCCCCACGCCCCGCAGCCGTCGGCCCGGACCCCCAACCCGCGGGCCCAGCCGGTTCCGCGGACCCGCGCATGTCCCGCCGAGAGCGGTGCCTGCCGACGCCGCCCGCCCGTCTGCAGGCGCAACCGCCGGTCCTTGAGTGAGCGGAGGCGGCGAGCCCGTTCCCCACGGCACCGGGCCCTTTGCCGCCGTCTGCACGGGGCCTGCGGGGCGCCGGCCGGTCCCGGCGCTTGGAGCAGTCGCCGCCGCTGTCCGCGGTGGGACGGGAGTGGCGCCTTCTCGGACCAGAGGACGCAGCTGGGAGGACAGGCGGGCGGCATCTCAGACGGAGGGCGCGTCGCAACGTGGCGTGAAAGCGGTGAGAGGCGACAACAGGCCCAGATGGAGTCGCACGGGCCGTGTCCCTGTCACCTGGCCGGCTGAACACCTGGCCTGAGCGCCAGCCCTGGAAGGCCCCAGGCAGCCATCTCCGAAGACCCTCCCCCTCCCCCGAAGGACGCGGCCCAGGCCGGAGACGCTCCGTCTCCCGTGGAAGTTTCCCGGCCGCCTTCCCGGCTCCAAAGCCTCCCCTTCCCGCGGCCGGGAGGGGCTCCTTCTCCTCGCTGGACGGGCCGGCCCACTCGCGAGTGGTGGAGTGAGGCCAGTTTGCGCTCTGCGTCCGCCGGCAGGGAGAACAGCGGGCGGGCCAGGCTGCCGCGTGCAGACGCGGGACTTACGCCCGGTCACTTCGGTGGGGGGAGGGGCGCCGGATCCCGCACGACGTCGGGAAGGCCCTGGGGACGGGACGGAAAGAATTCAGGGAAGAGCGAGGACCCAGGGGACAGACCGGCCGGCGTGCAGGGCCAGGAGCCCCGACAGAAGGAACGTGCTGCAGCACGGAGGGGAGCACGTCTGGAAACAACAGAGACGCGTTTTCCAGAGTTGAAGACAACTGCACGCAGAGTGAAAGGGCTCACAGCCTCAAGTAGGAGAGATAAAGAGAAATCTGCACTGTTAGAAAGTTCTAGAAACACCCCCAAAGACCATGGCGTAAGAACTTGATGGACGGTGAATGCTGGACTTTTCCACCGAGTACAAGGAGACCACGAGGTAATGTTTCTTAAGTACTGAAGGAATCACACTTCCCACGTGGAGGTTTACACCCAGCCAGGCTGGAAGCACAGTGAGAGTGTCCTCAGCAATCCCGGGCTTCCGGAGGCCGTGCACCCCCAGAGCCACGTTCATAATGCTTTGTGTTTCGTAAGTAACACCATGCAGGAGAAGCTGCAAGAGGTGTGGGAAACAAGGATGATGTCATCCTGGAATATATACTCATCGTCTTCAACAAGAAAAGGAAGAGGTAACGTCCACGATAACTCCGCGTGGTAACTCCGGACAATAGCCACAGTGCCGGGAGCAAGGGCTGTGTCCAAGCTAAAGTGCTTCACTGTCAGGGGAAGATGCAGCTGCAGGGGCACACGGGCCAAACAAGGGAAGGGGGTTCTTGCCCTGGCCGGTGTGGCTCAGTGGATTTTGTAGCCTGTGAACCGAAAGGTTGCCGGTTCGATTCCTGGTCAGGGCACAGGCCTGAGTTGAGGGCCAGGTCCCTGGTAGGGGGCGCACAAGAGGTAACCACACATCGATGTTTCTCTCGCTCTCTTTCTCCCTCCCTCTTTCTCCCTTCCCCTCTCTCTAAAAATAAATAAATAAAATCTTTAAAAAAAGAAAAAGGGTCTTAAATCAAGGGCAGTAGCCACAGAATAGAAATAATAAAGGTAAGCCAGTAGAAGAAAACTCACTATACTCAGTGAGAAATACAAGTTACACAGTGACTGCAAATTCTTAGTAAGATGGCCAAGCTAATTCTCTATGTAACTAGTTACTGTAAATGTAACTAGTTACTATAAATGTAAGTAAGTTAAATCCAATTGAAAGGTACAAACAGATTACATTTAAAGACTTCCACACCGGGTTGCTGAAAAGAGATACACTCACGAAAAGATACAAAGTTTAGAAAGAAACAGTTGGCGAAAGACACCCGAGACCAGTAACGAACCAGAGGAAACTGGGTGGACATCTTCATATGTAACGTTCAAATCTGAGGCAAAAAATGAAAACAGAAAACGCCCAACAACCAAGAAGCCCACCCCAGCAGGCCGATGGGCAGGCCGCGCCCCTCAGAATCATTCCGGTGCCTCACAGGCTGCAGTGAGCAGCACCTGGTGGCAGCCCGAACCGCGGGGAGAGAAGATGCCACAACCATTGTAACGGGAGAATTTAACCTAAAACCAACCACTTAACAGCTCGAGTGGACAAAGAGTCGCAGGAACTCCGATCCCGAACCGTTAGCTGTGTGCAGGACTCGATGCCCATCGAACAGAGATGCAGAATATTTACGGGCCGTGCGTCTGGCCCTAAAGAAGCTTCCGTTTATTCCTGGGGCAAAATCCCGTGCGGGCTGAGCTGCCCCTCCGTCTGTGCTTCTCAGCCCCCTGCGCCCCAGGTGCCAGAGACCGCCCTAAAGGGACTCGGCCGCGGCGCCCGTGTCCAGCCGAAGGGGGCACTACCGTACCCTGCAAGGAGGGGGAGTGAGGGCCGGGGGTGTGCAGCCTGCACCCCTCAAGGCTGGCTGCACCTCCAGCTGCGGCCTCTGCTCCCCCCAGGGCCACCCCCTTCCTCCCCCCCCAGGCCACAGTGTCACTCACCGGTGATTCCCGCACCTCTGTGACCATGCCCTTTAGCAAACACATCTCCAGTCACCGCGTTTGAGTGTGCCATCCGCGTTCCGCCAGGATCCTGACTGCACACAGAACTCGCTCTCAAACAAGAGTGCAATTACATTAGAAACCGGCAACACAAGACTACGATAAAAGAAACTCCATGGCAAGTAAATAACATCATTAAGTGACCCACGGGCTAAAAGGAGGTTTTACCAGGGACGTTAAGAAATGTTTAGACCTGAACGATAGTGAAAGCACCGGGCGTCCCAGGCTGTGAGACTCGGGGAGGTAGTTGCTGTGGCGGGAGTTTTGTAGCTTTGCGTAGACCTGTCAGAAAACGAGAAGCTTAGCAATAAGTGAGATAAGCGTTTAGCGCACATCCGAACAGCAGACCACGTCGGAAGAACCTAGAGAGAAGGAAACACTGTAACACACGAGGACAGAAACAAATGGGGTCCAGGGAAAGATGAGCACATTCACCAAACTAGAAGTTAGTCCTCTGAAATGTTTTACAATGTTACCAAAGAAAAATGCAACCCCTGGCGGGTGTGACTCAGTGGACTGAGCACCTGCCAGCAAGTTGAAAACTCACTGGTTCGATTCCCAGTCAGGGCACACGCCTGGGTTTCCCACCAGGTCTCTGCCTGGCCCCGCCCCGCCCCCCGCCCCCCCCCCGTTGGGGGCGCAAGAAGCAACACACTGATGTTTCTCTTTCACCCTCCCTTCCCCTCTTTCTAAACATAAATAAAAATAAAATCTTAAAAAAAGAAAAATGCAAGTAAAATTGCACGTGAAAAAGGAGAAATAAGTACAGAAACAATAGGTACAAGAATAGATATGCTGACGTTTTTAAAACCTCAATGAAATGGATTAATTCTTAAAAGCGTGTAAAGTGACCATTTTGGTCCAAGGAGAGAACTTGGCCGGATCAATGAGTGTAATAGAAATGGAAATGATAAAGCCCCCTCCCCACTCCCGGGGTCCCAGATAGTGTATTTCCATTAAAAGCTTGGAGGGCAAACAATTTCTCCTTTACGCAGGTGGGGCTTTGGAGGGCGCGGCGGTGGAGGGCAGCCTCCCTTGCTGACGGTCCCTTCAAGGCACGTGCCCCACAGATGCTGCAAACGGGGGGCCGCGCCTCCTGCCCTCCGTGCCGCGTGAGGATGCGGTGGCTACTCGAGCAAGGCCCCAAGGTGGCGCGGAGCCCGGCGGGGCGCCGGGTGGGGGGCTGAGCCCCGGGATGCTGAGGACGCAGGCGGCAGGCGCAGGGATGGAAAGGGACCGGCCGGGCTTCCAGGTGGCGTGACGTCACCTCCCCGCCGCAGTTCCGGTGGGTGAGCTGGCCGGGGCTCTGTCCAAGTCGCCCGGCGCCGAGCGGCGGGCGGAGGTTGGTGGCGCACACTGGGGTGCCAGCCTGTTCCTGGTGGCCCAGAGAGGGGCTGGTGATGGACGGCGGCCCGGGTTTGCCAGTGGGGACCCAGAGCGGCGTGTCACTCGGTGGCCCCGGGAAGTTAGGCTGGAGAGACAGGGTGTGAGGACAGCGGGGCCGAGGACCCGGAGGGGTGGGGCGCGCCGGGGTGCCGTCTCCCCGGTCCTGCCCGGCGGAGGAGACGGCGGACCCGCAGGGCCGAGGGTTGCATCATCCCGCCGGGAGGGCTGTCCCCGAGACTCTGGTTCGGTCCAGTGTTCTGGCCGAACTCACCTGTTACGCTCGAGTACGTGTTCCCATCCTGCCCCTACTGCCGCCCCCTGGTGGAAGGAGCCCCCCTCCCAGCTTCGTCCCTGCGAGAGGACGCGTTTGTGCTGCTGGCCTCGCGGCGGGGGGCGGGGGGGGGCAGGTAGAGAGAGATTGCAGGTTTGCAGGAGAAAAGGGTCAGATTCCAGAGGGCCCGGCGCGGGGTCAACGGGCAGGTTCGGTTGGGTAAGGGTCTCGGGGGTTGGGCGCGCCGGGTCCCTGTTCCGGGCCAGATCGCGCGGGCGCGCGGGGCCGGCGCAGGGAAAGGGCCCGTCTCGCCCGAGCCTGGGGGTCAGTCCCCCACCTCTGCATCCAGCGCGTCGCGGCGTCAGCGGTGATGTCACGGCCGGGACCCAGCCCCCTTTGGCTCCAGCTCCAGCCCCATCCCCGCGGCGGCCGCGACGCCCGTCCCTCTCCCCGCGCGACAAACCAGCGGGCGGCTGGACTCGGGCGCCGCGCGCAGCCAACCAGCGCGGCGGGAGGGGCGCGGGGCGGGGCGGGGGGCGCGCAGCCCGTCACGCGGGGCCGCCCTCACACCGCCCAGTGCAGCCCCGGAGCCGCAGCAGCTCGGTGCGCAGGGACCCGAGCCCGGCTCGCGCCCATGCCGGGACGCCGCCAGTGACGCCGGAGAGGTAAGGCCGCCGCCCGCCCGGCCTCCTCCGCCGCGCCGGGCATCCCGCATCCTGCACCTGCTCGGACTGCGCCCCCGCGGGGAGCTCGCGCCCGGCGCCCGCGTCCTAGTCCAGGCCCATGCCGCTGGCGCCGCGCGGCGCCATCCCTTCCCCCACCCTCCTCCGTCCCCGCGGATAACAATGGGGCAAATTCAGGGGTGTCCGCCCTTCATTCCAGCCTAGCAGGGCGCTCCGGAAAGGCCCCTTCGCTGCGGGCCCTGCGGCGGCGGCGGCGGCGCTCTCGGCTGGGATGGGCGGGGGTCGCGGGGGGCGGACGAGCGCCGTCAGGGACATCTCCAGACTCCCGCGACCCTCCCTGGCTCTGCCCCTCCCGGAGCCACAGAGCGGGGGTGCGGCGCGGGCTGCGCCTGGACCCGCGGGGAGGGGAGGGGCGCGGGAGGGGCGGAGAGGGCTCGGAAGGGGGCGCCGGGGAGGGGCGCGGCTGCAGCGGCGGGGCCCGGGGGAAGGGCGCCCGGGGCGCGGGGCGAGCGGGGCTGCCCTGGTCCCCGGGGTGGGGGAGGGCAGATGTTGGATCCAGAGCAAAACACGAGGGCGGGCGGGGCGCGCGGAGGCTGCGGCGGGAGGACCGGGCCGCTGGCTTCGTGCGCACTTCGGGGGCTGCCCGTCACCCCCTCCCCAGCCGTGTCCTCTTCCCAAGGGACCCCAGCTCCTTTCCAGAAAGACCAACCGCTTGGAGGGGCCGCCCGCGGACACGGCCTGAGTCTGTGCGGCCAGCGCCGCGGTAACAGGTGCGGCCTGGCAGCGGGCGCGGAGGGGGCTGCGGGACTACATCTCGGCCCCCCCCCCGGGCCGCAGGCACCCGGGCTCGGATGTCAGGGAGGGAGAGCGCAGGGAAGACCTTCGCCCTCCCCCTTTAAGCTGCCTCCCCCCGCTTTCACTCTCCCGGGGGGTCTGGGGGGGATGTCCGCAGTCGGCGGGGCGCTGGGGGGGCGGCGGAGGGGGGGGCGGCGGTCCGCAGGGCCGGGAGGGGGAGGGGGAGGAGGGAATGCCAAGTCATGGGGCCTGCAGGGCGCGGGCGCGACGTCACCCCGGCGCGGACCCGATGCGCGCCCGCGGCCCCAGGAACGGGGATATTCCCCCGGAGACCGGCGGACCCCTCCCCGAACGGCCGCCGCCAGGGGTTGCCCGCGTTGTGGGATCAGAGGGCCCTTGGGGCTGCCGGGCTGGGTCTGGGGGGCGGGGGTTGGCGGTGCGACACCCCTGTCTTAGCCCCGGGGGCGCAGGCGCAGGAGCCACACCCGACCTGTCCTCCCCGCCCTGCTCCCGGCTGGCAGAGGGGCTCTGCCAGGGCCCCCTCGCCCACCGGCCTCCCGGCCGAGAAGGCGGCTGCCGGTCTGAAGGGAGACCACGGGGTCCAGCGCGGGGGGTTGGGGCTGCACCTGGCGGCCATTTTGCAGGTGTGGCTGTGGGCCGAGGGTGGTCGGGTTTGCAGCAGGTGCCGCGTCCGCAGTGCAGGTGAGCATCCGACGGGGACCGGGGTGTCCTCGTTGGTGTGTGGCCAGGGCAGCGAGGCTGATATCCCCTCCAGTGCAGTCAGCCCCGAGGCTGCCAGGGAGACCCCTGCGGGGACCGTCTGTCTGGGGCCAGCTGCGCGCCCCCCAGCCCCAGACTGCTCCTGGGGGCCTCCCGCTGCAGCCGCGCCCCCCCCCACCCCCAGGCGGAGACAGGTCCTGCCCAAAGCCCAGAGCGGTGCCGGCCGAGCTGGGCCTGGTACCCAGATGTTCGGGGAGGAGAGGTCCAGACGTCAGGCCTTGCCCGCTCCCCTCCCCCTTGACGTCACCACCTGTGCCGGCCCGGCCGACCGTGTCCCGTGGGAACGGGGGGGGGAGGTCTCCCGTGGGCTCTGGGGAAGGCAGGGTGGGGTGGGGGAGGCGGAGATGGGGCGGATGGAGGAGCCTCTGCAGGCCGCTGGGCTCTCACAGGCCAGCCGGGGCAGGGAGCTGGGTGGGGCAGGAGCTGGGTGGGGCGGGAGCTGGGTGGGGCGGACAGGGGACATTCTGGAGGGGCCCCGGGATCCCAGCCCGGGTCGTGGGGGCTGGGGGAGGCTGCCCTGGCCTGTAGGATGGGCTGACCAGGGCCGGTGCCCAGGCGACCCTATGCTTCCGAGAGCCGAGAGGGCCCGAGCCGCCGCCCCGGGGTGCAGAGAGGCCGGTCAGGGGTCACTCAGCAGCTAGTGACAGCCAGATGGGCACATGCTTGTCCCCCTGCCCAGCCCACTCAGTGTGCTTAGCCCAGGACAGGGCTCACCGCCCCGGAGGCCCCAGAGAATCCACTGTGTCACCCCCACTGTCCCTGTGTCTCTGTCATGCCCTGGAGCATCCCAGAACTCTTGGGCCGGACCGCACCCTGCCCCAAACCTGCCAGGTTGGGGAGTTTGGGGGCACAGCCAGGCTGGGGGGCAGTGCAGTCGTCCACTTCTGTTCCCTTGGCTGACCACCTGTGCCCACCTGGTCCCCCTTGCCTCCCACAGGCATGCCCAGGGTTGGGGCAGGACCCCCAGCAGGTCCTGCGCCCCACAGACCCTGCACCCCACAGACCCTGCGCCCCAGTGCCCCACCTGGCCTAGCAGGGCTTCTGCTGGGCTCCTGACTGTGACCGGTCCTGTTCAGTCCTGATCCGGCTGCTGACTGAGGGGCGCTGGCTGACCCGGGACCCCCAGGGCCCCCAGCCCAGTGAAGGAGCCAGCTGCCAGCTGAGGCGGAGCCCCCTGCCCCTCCCAGCCCCTCGTGAGGGCCTCCGGCCCCCAACACCACCCACACCTGCGCTCCCCCAGCTTCCCCAGCGCGGCCTGTGGGCCTGAGGGTCACCTCCATCTGGACACTCTGCCTAGGCGGCTGGGCCTCCTCTCTGCAGCCAGCTCACCCTGCCTGTAACCCCCTAACCCTTGGTCCGTGGGGAGGGGAGTGTCCCTATCCCCCCCCCCTCAGACTTTAGCTCCCGGGGTCTAAGGAAGGCAGGCTTGGACCCCACCTGCCCGGTTCCCTACTCCTGGTCCTCGCCCTGCCCCACGTGGCCCTGGGGCTGGAGCAGCTACCCCGCCCACACTCCCACACGGGCTCCCACACCGGCACACTCACCTCACTACATGCCTGTCGCCACACACACACACACACACACACACACACACAGTTTGCAGCGGCTGTGTTCCCCCCAAGGCTGCCACCACCCTGAAGCCCCCTATGAGCGCCCCCAGGGCGTCCCCCCGGCCCCACTGCAGGCTGGGGGTGGGAAGGTAGAGTGTGGGCATTTATTGGGTGCAGCCTGCAGTATACACAGCATGTAAGCCCCTCACCTGATGCCCCCCGAGACCCCCGAGGCAGGCGGTAGTGTCCCGTCTTTCAGGCTTGGAGACCGCGGCTCCTGAGGAGGGTGTGCCTGGTCAGGGAGGACCTGGGACTTGCCCCAGCTTCCCCTGCCTTCCGGAGGTTTCTGTGGCCCTCTCTGCACCCCTCTGCAGCCCCGGCCCGCCCCTCCGCCCCGCCGGCCCCGGCCTGCCCAGCGCTCTGCACGGCCCGGGCCTGGAGATGCCGCTCCAGGTGGAGCCTGGGAAGGTTTAGCGGACGTGGTTTGTTTCCCAGGGCCCAGCTGTCGCCTCCCCAGGGTGGGGCCCTCTGTGTGTCTCCGTTCAGGGCCTGCGGGGTCCCTTCTTCCAGGTCTTCTGAAACGCAGCTCTTGGTTTTGTAGGTGGAGTGGCCCCGGCCGCTCCTGTAGGCCCCGCTCCCCTGGAGCCCAGCCTCTGGCCTTCCCTCAGGGGCAGGCGGTGACAGCCAGGACTGCCCTGGAGGGGTGTGGGGTGTCCTGGGTCCCACCCCTGGGCCTCAGGTTCTTCCTCCACCTGTCACCAGCTCAGGCCAGGCTGGTGTGTGGCAGGGCTGGACTGTGAATGCCCGAGGCCATGGGGCGGAGGCAAGGGGGTCACTCAGCTGCTCAGTGTCATTCTCCACCCACCCCTGGGGCCAGGGCCATGCCGTGGGCATGGTCCCTGGTGCGTGGGGGGATGAGCAGGTGCAGGAGACCAGACCCAGACGGGGGGGGCGGAGCCTTAGGGCCGCGTCCCTCCCTCTTGCTCCGGCTTCACACTCAGGCAGGACGTTTTTGGTGTTCTCTTTGCCTAGATCTGAGCTGTCTTCTCTCACGTTGGATGCACTTCCTTTGTCCCCCCCTGTCCCCAGCTCTCCGACACTCTCTCCTCCTGCCCCCGCCACCCCCGGGAGCCAGCTCCATCCGGGGCTGGCGTCTGTGTCTCGGACCTCAGAGCGGCTTCTTTCCTGGTGTCCTGTCTTGGTCTGCGGGACACACCCTTGCGTGACTTTCCGGAGTGGCCGAGGGAGAGCGTCCCCGCTCTGTCCTTCGCTGGGCAGGCGGTAGGTTGGCTGACACCTGTTCCTGGCAGACCCTCTCCCTCGTCAGCACTGGCCGCTTCCCGGTGCATCTGGGGAGCCTCTGCCAGCAGCCAGGCTCTCTCGGGGCGCCTCCTGTCCGGGGCTTCCTGCCGGCGGGCGGCGGGTGGGTCTGCCCGTGCCGGTCCCGGTGCCGGTCCAGCCCTCTCCCCTGGGGCCCGGCTCTGCTCTCCCATCAGCCCCTGCGCTCCCCCCCCTCCCTTTGTTCTCTCCCCTGAAATCTGCTCGGGTCCGCCATGTGCTTGCCCTTCCCTCACAGCGTCCTTCCAGCTCCTCGTTTCTGCTCTGCGTTCCGGATCATTTTTGGCCTCATTTTCGAGGGTTTGGGGTTTGTTTTGTTTTGGGGGGGGGAATTTTGTGCTCAGCGTTCACATGTCATCTCCGAGAGCTCCGACTTCCTCGTCTTGAACCGGTCCCATCTCAGTGTCTTCCTCTCGTTTTGAAAATGTAGTGTCCTCTGGCGACAGCCTGCGGACGGCCACCAAGCTTTAGGATTCGCCTGCTGGTTTCTGCGTCTCTTCCGCGGTTCCTCTCTCTCTCTCCCTCCCTCCCGGGCTCGTGTGCCGCCTGCTCCTGCGCGTGGGGGCTGTGCTCTGCAGGGGGCTCTGACGGGAGCTCCGTCAGGGCTGGGCAGCAGCAGACCTTCCTCGCTGAAGGGGTGGGCACTGGCTGCCCGGCTGCCCCCCCCCCGTAACAACAGAATGCAGAGTGCGGGCCCGCACACTGGAGACGTCCCCCTGGCCGGATCACAGGCCTCCGCCCCCGAGGAGGGGGGTGGGGAGAGGGGTGTGGTCGTTCTAGGACTCCCCGCACCCCGGGCGCCCTTTCTGGTCTGCACCTCCGTGCCCGGGGGCCCGGCCGTGGGCCTGTGACCGCCTGGACCTCACTCCTCACACTGCCCGCCTCCCCCCCAGTGGCCAGCAGCTTCCCCAGGGGACCCCAAAGAGTGTCCTCTTCCCTTCTCCTGCCTCAGCGCCGTTAGGGGGACTCGCGCCCTTCTTCCTGCCCTCCAGCATGGGGTGTGGGGTGTGTCTGATGCAGTGACCCCGCCCCCCGCTCCCCCCCTCAAGGACTGCCCTGGTGCCCTGCCCTGTCAGCCTGAGTTCTCACTCCCCTTTACGGCAAGACTTCTCGGAAGAACCCACATCTTTAACACGGGTGCGTGTGAGGGCGCGCAAACCCGAACAAAGGGCGTGTCATCAAACAACCAGGCACCTACACCGACCTCAGGCGTGAGGCCTTTGCTTGGGGAGGTCCTGGGAGCACCCGGTCCCTTCACTCCCGGACAGCCTGGAGGTCCGCCCGACCCGTGGCGTCAGCACCCGGCGCTCCCAGAATCCGTGGTTCTCCCCATCGGAAGGTCTGACTCGGAATCTGGTGCCCTGGGGGCTGTGTCCCACGAGATGCTAGTCTGCATCTGTCCGAACCGTGTCTGTGAGATCCCGAGGATTCACACACGACGGTTCCCTCCGCTTTCACGCCTGGGCAGCTGCCGAGGGACGGGACTGCAGGCGTGCATCCGGGCCGGTGGCCGGTGAGGCCGCCCCCTTCCGCCCCCCGCTTCCTCCCACTCCTCCCTTTTCTGCCACAGACACTCGAGTCTGGGGGTTTCTCCTGCGATTCTGTGCACCGTCTCCAGGCGTGTGGCCGCGTGGTCTGCAGCCAGACGAGGGACTGCATTGTCTTCAGGGTGGTTGTGCCCCTGGACTTCGCCCAGGGGACCGCCCCTTCCCGTCCCATCCCCCCAGCTTCCCGGGGCCGACGGTTTGGAGTGGGATCTCGTGGGGTGGTCCTGAGCCCCGCTTTCTGCGGCACCGTGGGGGTCGCGTACCTTGCGGGGGAAACTGCCTGTGCGTATCTCTTTGCCCATTTTTTCTTTTATGTCTTTTTTCTTTGGTTTGGTCTTCTCTTTACGTGTTGGGCACACAAATCCTTGTCTCCAGCTGTGGGGGCTTCTCCTCGCCTGTTTAACAGCATCCCGATGTCTGGGCTCTTCCTTCCGGTGCTTTCCGTGGGTTAGACGTCCTTCTTAAAGGGCAGCACGGAGGTGTCACTCTCTGCGTTTCCGCAGCTTCTTGTTCACACGTAGGTGCTCTGTCCACGTGGGATTTGTCTGGGCACAAAAAAGGGTCAGACTTTGTACTTTTCCGGACAGCTAGCCAGTCGTCTTACTTGGTTCAGGCTGCTGTCACAGAGGACCACGGACTGGGTGGCTTGCTTATTTCTCACGGTTCTGAGGCTGGACATCCGAGGTGGGGGCACCAACGCCGTCGGGGTCTGGGGAGGCCCCTCCCCTGGGGCGCCTGTGGCTGAGAGCCGAGAGAGGAAGGACGCTCTCTCAGGATCCCGATGGCACCCATCCCTTCGTGGGGCTCCACCCGCATGACCTCATGTGACCCCAGGCACCTCCCTAGGGCCCCTCCTCAGACCCCGGTGTGGGGAGTAGGCCTTCAGCGTACGCCCGTCCGGGGACACAGACATCCCCACCGTAGCACCAGCTGCCTCAGCACCGCCGGGTCAAAAGGCCTCCTTCTCCTCGTTGGCCTGTGAGGTCGCTGTTGTCAGATCCTGGAGCGGCTGTGTCTGTGGTAGGCCTGTCTCCGGGGCCCCTGTGACTTTGGTGGTCGCCTGCCTCGCCCCAGCCCCCGCCTTAGTTCCTGTAGCTGTATGTGGAGACAGTCGGCGGGGCATGGTGCCTTCCGTCCTCTTGCTGTTTCTTCCAATCCGTTGTTGGTGATCTTAGCAACCTCCACATGCATTTTTAGGAGCAACTTGTCACGTTTCCTAAAAAATACGATGGAAATTTCATTTGAAATTACGTTGACTTTTTGGATTCATTTGGGGGAAACTAAGCATTTTTAGGATAGTGAAATGTCTTTTCCATGAATAGGTTATAGTTTTTTTTTTATTTAGAATTTCTATCACATTTTTTGTAAAGTTCAAATGTTTTCTTCATGAAAGTTATATGCCTCTTTTGTGACATTTATTCCTATAAAGGTACTTTATACTTTTGGTTATTTTTTAAATGGTACCTTAAAAATATTTTTTAAAACTCTTTGTCTCTAGTTTAAACCAACAGGGTTGGTTTCTAACAATTTTTCTGAACCTTCCCACTGCTGCAAATGTTTATCTGTGGAAGCTCTTGATTCCTGCAGACAAGCTAACAGCCTGCAAATAGTAACGATGTTTGCTTCTTCCTTTCCAACCCGTGTTTTTCACGGTCACTTGTCTCTGCTGCCTCATCCCTCTGGCTGGGCTCTCCGCTGCGAGGTAACTAGAAATGGTGACAGCAGGCATTTTAAACTTGGTCCTGAATTTAAAGGAAATGTTCCCAGTGTTTCACCATTAAGTGTGAATATTGGGTAGGTTTTTTAGCAGATACCTACTATGAGATTAAAGGAGTTTTGTTTTATTCTCCTTTTACTCAGAATTTGATCATAAGTGAGTTTTGAAAACTACAGAACGCTCCCTCAGCACCTGCTGAGAACCTCGTGCGGGTTCCCCTCCTTGAACGTGGTCTGTGGTGAGTCACGTCACGAAGCTGCGCTAGGGTTCCGCCTCACTCGACCTTCCCACAGCCGTGTCCCGGGATGAGCCTGTGCCGCGTGATCCTCTCCGCTTGCTCGCTCCCTGAATGTCCTGCTGATGGTTCTGACTTTTGTACCTGTGCTCATCAGGGAGGTGGATCATTCTCAACTCTTGTGTGTCTGATCTGATACCAAGTTCCTTCTAGCCTCAGGGAACGAGTTGGGGATTTAATCTCTCTCCCTCTTTTTCCTGTTCTGTTAAAGAGTTTGTGTAAGATTAGAATTACCTGTTTGTTTTTGTTTTTGTTTTTGTTTTAATGTACGGTGGAACTTCCTTGTAAAAACTGTGTGAGTCTGCTCAGTCTCCTTGGTGGGTAGAGTTTTGAGCTATTCCCTTAATGGTGGCAGGAAAATTCAGGTTCCCGTTGACCAATGTTTGTCCTGGTTGCAGGCCGACCGGTTCCAGACAGTCTGTGCCGTGGACGGCCTGGACCAGGCTTCCCCCCACAGAGTGTGTCGGGCTTTGGTTCCGCAGGCAGTTGCATCGCCTGAGGACTAACTTGATCCTCCCAAACCGGATTGTAAGCTTTTCTAGAGTTATTCCGGGGATGCTTAGCTCCCAGAATACTGGCTGCTTTGGGGTGTCCACCGAATGTCTTGGGCGGAGGGATCAAGAACACTCTCTCCTCTGGCTGGTGGCCGTCAGAGCCCCGGGGCTCCTCCCCACGGGCTCCTCTTCTGTCTTCCTCGCCCTCCTTCCTGTCGCTCACACGCACCCCCGTGTTGGACAGAGTCAGCGCCCCCAGAGACTGACTCCTTTTTCCTGTTCCTGCCGAATGCACCCAGCCAGTGCCTTCTGGAAACCTCCGGCTCCCCAGTGGTGCCCATGACAGCCCTGCCCGGCACAGCCTCGGCTGCGGGGTCACACCCACTGGGTCTCAAGGCGAACCTTCCAGGCCTGAAGGCCCTGAGGGACGCTGGGGTCTGGGTGGACCTGAGGATGATGGGAGGGCCCTCACAGGGGCCCCCCCCAGCCCCCGTGCTTTTGAAGCCGTGCGTTTCCTCGGGGCGCTGCCTCCAAGGCATGCTGCAGCGTTGGCGCACTGGTCCTCACTGTGTAGCCCAGCGTCGTCCAATGTCCTGTCAGATTTTCTGTGACCCGTGGCTTATTGAGAATTGTGTTGCTTAACGTTCAAGCGGTTGGGGGATTCTGTACTTTCTTTTCTTTTTTTTTAAATTGATACATAACTTAATTCTACCACAGTCAGAGAATATATGTCTTAAGACTTTAATTTTAAATTGAATTTTGTTAGCGTTTGCATTATGACCAGCCTATGGCTAATTTTGCTAAATGTTCTGTATGCACTTTCAGGGAATGTGTACAGTATATTGGGTTGGGCAAAAACTCATTCGGTTTGCCCCCTCCCCCGAAGATGGCTCTGGCAGCTCTTATTTGTCTTTAACTTCATTCAAAACAATATCGTTGGACTGTATTGTGACAGCTGTCATGCCAGTGTGCATTAAAAAAAACTTACCAAAATTGAGGGATTTTTGTGTAGGCATTTTAATATTGAAGTAGGAAAAAAATACACAACATTTTTGGCATACGATGCTTTATTATTTTAAGAAACGTAAAAATGCAACTAAACACAAAAAAAGATTTGTGCAGTGTGTGGAGAAGGTGCTGCGGCTGATGGAACGTGTCAGAAGCGGTGTGTGAGGTTTCGTGCTGGCGATTTCTTGCTGGATGTTGCTCCTGGGTCAGGTAGACCTGTTGAAGTTGATAGCGATCAAACTGAGACATTTGTTGAGAACAATCAACATTCTGCCACGTGGGAGACAGCCAACATGCTCAAAATATCTGAATCAAGTGTTGAAAATCATTGGCACCAGCTAGGTTATGTTCATTGCTTTGATGTTTGGATTCCACACAAGTTAAGCAAAAAAAAACCTTCTTGACCGTATTTCTGCATGCAATTCTCTACCTAAATGCCACAAAAACATCTCCTTTTTAAAACAACTTGTGACGGGAGATGGCAAGTGGATGCTTTACAATAACATGGAACGGAAGAGGTCGTGGGGCATCGGATGAAGCACCGCCGGCCGCACCGGAGGCTGGTTCTCGTCCCGCGGAGGCGGTGCTGTGTGCGGTGGGTTGGGAGAGCGCCCTCTGTTGGTGGGTTGGGAGGGCGCCCTCTGTCGGTGGGTTGGGGGGCAGCCCTCTGTCAGTGGGTTGGGGGGCGCCCTCTGTCAGTGGGTTGGGGGGAGCCCTCTGTCGGTGGGTTGGGAGGGCGCCCTCTGTCGGCGGGTTGGGAGGGCGCCCTCTGTCGGGAGCTCCTTCCGGAAAACCAGACGGCTAACTCCAACCAGCACCGCTCCGATTAGACGGCTGGGAGCAGCTCTCGGTGAAAAGCGTCCAGAACCAGTCCACAGAAAACGCAGAATCTTCCACCAGGAGAACACGAGACCGCGTGTTTCTCCGGTGGCCGGGCAGAACTCTCACAGCCTGGCCGGGAAGTTCCGGTTCATCCACCGTGTTCACCAGACACTGTGCCTTCGGATTTCCGTTTATTTCGGTCTTGACAAAATTCTCTTAATGGAGAAAAATTTCAGTTCCCTGGAAGACTGCAAAAGGCACCTGGAACGATTCTTTGCTTTGAAAGATAAACACTTTTGGGAAGGTGGAGTTGTGAGGTTGCACGAAACATGGCGAAAGGCAGTGGAACAAGACGGAGTCTATGTCGTTCAATCGAGTTACCGGTGAAAACGAACAATGTGTCTTTTGTTGTTGCTGTAAATCCGAACAAACTTTTTGGCCAACCCAAAATATTTTTCCTTCTCAGTACCTGACAGAACAAGCACATCCAAAATTTTTATTTTTTCGTTTTCAATCTCTACTGTGTCTTTTATTTAAAGGTGTCTCTTATCGACAGAATACAGTCTTTGAAAATCTGTTCTGACGATCGCGTTGTTTTACTGGGAGTATTTAGTCCACACTGATTGAGTTGGGTAGTCACGCCCCATTGCCTGAGATGCTGCCTAAGCACCTTCTGGGCTTGCCCGTGCGCGTGCCTGCCTGCGCGCGCGCATCTGCCTGCACACGCGCGTCTGTCTGCGCGCGCACGTCTCTCTGTGCGCCCGCGTCTGCCTGCGCGCGCGCCTCGTCTGCCTGTGCGCGCGCGCCTATGTGCGCGCGCGTCTGTCTGTGCGCACGCGGTCAAGCTCGGTCTTTCTCATGGAGCTAACTGTTCATGTGTCGCTGCTAGACCTCAGAAATTATTTTAGCTTTACGGTACATGTGGTAGCTGGGGAGGGATACTCCCCCTCTTTGTTCTTATTTTTCAAAACTCTCTTCCAAACTCTTGCCAGACTGCTCTGAAAATCCTGCTAGGATATGTTGGATATGGTGCATATTGGAATTGCACTGAATTAAAATAGCTACATTGGAGGAGAACGGAAAATTTTGCAATATCGAATTGAACATCTGCTTTCATAAGTATTTTCTTCATTTGTGGTAATTTCCTATTTTATAGTGCTTGTTATGGGTCAAAGAATACAGCCTTTTCCTGTTTTTTAAAGGCACAGGGCGTGTTGCTTAAAGCTTGCTGGAAATCTCATTCGAATCCATGTTCTCATCAGGAATTCACAACCGTGCTCTTACTGTCCCCACCTCAGCCCGACAACTGCCCGAAAACTTTCCTCACTTGCAAGAGTGCGAAGATTTTCCCGCACAAGGAGTCATGGGTGCTCCGAGAGGCTCATCCCTCCAGTCCAGCCCTCGGGGGCTGTTCGTGGACGCGAGAGAGGGTGGCTGTGCTGCAGCTGTGGGGGCCGTGCGGGCAGCTGGGCCCGATCCCAGCCCCCGAGTGAACTCTGCACCCCACCCACGTGGGCTTCTGCCCGTGTCCTGTGATTGTTGGCCTCCAGTGGTTGGCTGGTCTGGGTTTCCTTCTCTCCCTGTGGCCCCTGAAAGAGCCGCGTTGGCCTGGGGGACAGTGCTGCTTTGTGTGTGTCCTGTTCTGGGGAGTTCTGAGGACTGGAGGAGCTTGGCCCTGGGCGGAGGCTGGGATCGAAGGCCCGGATATGCATGGACCTAGGGCTCTACACGCTCCTCCTACTCTTGCTCCTGGGGCCCCCAGAGCACATGGCCAGAGGGCCCCACCTGTCCTCAGAGATAGGAGGCTGGGACACGGCTGAAAGGGGACCTTTGGGCCAGGTTCTCCTAAAGTGGGGACCGGGAGGCAGAAAATTCCCCTTCGGGCTCAGCCACGGGGGTGCGGCTCGCTCGGCAGGGCGTCACCCGGTCCCCTGGGTAGCCCAGGTGGTCCCTGTGAATTGCCTTCCCACCACCAGTGGGGCTGGGGTCTCTGCGTGCCCTGGCATGGTGGGTCATTCCTCACACCCGTGACTGCACTGCTGCCCACAGTGACACCAGTCCCTGCGTGCCTGTTTTGGAGAGAGGGTAGCACTGTGCCACCCTCCCCTCCCCTGGCCTCCCTGGCCCCCCACGGCACTTAGCCCTCTCTGTACCCTTGCCCTGATCTTGGCACATGGGGAGCAGACCCCAGTCCGCTGTGCTGGGTGAAGCTTGCTCTCCCCTCACTGGGATCAAGGCCTGTGTGGAGCCCGGGGTTCGTGACGGCGGGTGCAGAACCAGGGCTGCTGCAACGGGGCTCCTGCCCCCCGGCGGCTGGCTCCTCTGCCCGGATTCCTCTGGGCGCCTCGGGCGGGCACTGCCCTACGTGTAGGGCAGGTGGTGGATGCCCAGGGGCTGCGCCCCTGCAGGGGGAAGGATGGGGCATCGTGTGGGACCCCCTCACCGAGCCCAGGCCTTGCTGCTCCGTGAGCCTGGGGCATTCCCAGAGGGAAGCCCCCTCCTGGCCCCACTCCCCGTCTCACCTGAATCTCGCTGAGTCTGGGGCACTGAGTGCCCCACTCACCTCTGATCTGCCGGCTTTCGGTGTCCGGGTCCGACCCTCTCAAGCCCACCTGGGCCTGCGTGCTCAGGGGGCGCTGCATCCTCAGGGTGAGTGAAGGTGACCTTCAAGGGCCGTGAAGGTCGCACCCGCACCCTCACTGGGGTTGCCTCAGAGCAGGCACCGCAGCGTCTCAGCTGCGGGCTGCAGGGCAGCAGCTCTCTCCCCGCATCCTTCCCCCCTTCCCGGGAGCGGTCACTTTTCTTGCTGATGATGTTACTTCTAAGGTATTTAAGGATACTTTCCCCTCTTCGCTGCATTGTCTCTTTCTGCCGCATTCCTTTCTGTTTGTTTTAGTCCATGTACTTCTTGCCAGAGGGGGCGCTGTGGTCTCGAGATCTGTTTCCCCGACAAAGGGCCCCGCACTCTGCGGTGACAGTGGCGGCGGCAGGCCGAGGCTGGGGGCCCTGCTGGGCATTCCGGGCGAGGCTCACCCCCTTTTCAGTGGGTGCTTCCCACTCACCCTCAGCCGGTCCTCGGAGCCCCTGGCCCAGGCTGGACGGAGCCTCGGGCTCCCAGACAGCATCCTCTGGCCCCGCAACCCCGCCTGGTGGGGGAGATGGGGGGGCACAGTTCCGGATGCTCACAGAGTGGGCTGAGCGTCTGGGGTCTCCATTAGTCCACCAGGGCTGCCGTGACAAAGCACCGCCGGCATGTGTCTTAGACAACAGAAGTCCACCGTCTCCCAGTCTGGAGGAGGCTGGGAGTCCAAGGCCAAGGTGCCGGCAGGGCTGGCTCCTCCTGAGGCCGGAGGGAGTGTGGGCCCCGCGGCAGCAGTCTCTCCCGCTGCTGGTGGTGGCTGTCGGTCTTCGGTGTTCCTGGGCCGTCGGGGCGCCACCCCTTCTCTGTCTTCACAGGGCAGTGTCTGTGTCCGGATGTCCCTTATTATGAGGACACCTGCCACAGTGTGTTAGGGGCCCCCCTGACTCCAGTGTGATCGCATCTCAACTGGTTACATCTGCCAGGACCCCAATTCCAAACACGGTCACGCTGTGAGGTCACCCTTCCTGGGGCTTGGGCTTCCGCACGTCAGCTTTGAGGGGACATAGTTCAACCCACCACAGGGTCTCCCGCACCTGCCGGTGACCTCCCCAAACACGCGCCGTCGGTCCCGCCCGGACGCCGGCCTTCCCAGGAGCCCGGAGTCTGTCTGCTCCCTGCAGCGGGGTGGCGGTTCCTGGTTAGGCTCCGGGTCCCCAGGCTCCGCTCCTCCCATCGGCTTTCTCCCTAAAACCTGTGCGGTTTCCTGCCTGCAGCCGCCCTCCGGCCCTGCTCTGTGGGCTGGGCCCTGGCGCGGTGGGTGTGGTGTCGGCGGTGAGGATCTGGACGGGACTGGGTTCAGCCGCCAGCCAGAAGCACCTGTTCTGCCTTCTCAAACGCCCCTTCTGATTCACGTCTCCCTTTTCCCCAAGGGGTCTCCCACGCCCGCCGGGGCTCGCGCCCACCCGCAGGAGCGACCCTCAGAGGCTGCCGAGATGGCTGGGGCCTCGGTGAAGGTGGCGGTGCGCGTCCGCCCCTTCAACTCCCGGGAGATGAGCCGCGACTCCAAGTGCATCATCCAGATGTCCGGGAGCACCACCAGTGAGTACAGACCGCGGCGGACGGGCGGGCGGGCTGCCGGCGGGGCTGACACGCGGGCGGGGTCCTGCCTCCGGGTCCGGCCCCGGCTCCCTCCTCGTCCACGCGCCGGGCGGGTTTTCCGGTGCGCACCACTTACAGACGACCGCAGACCGTGTGCCGCAAAACAACAGGCATGTGGTCTCTGCTGTGCGGAAGGCCCGAGTCTGAGATCAAGGGGGCAGGCCCAGTGCGTCTGCCGTCACGAGGCCTCTTCTGGGGACACCGACCACTGGGTCCAGAGCCCGGCCCACTCCGGTGTGACTGCACCTCCACACCTGGCCAAGCTGCAAAGGCCCTGTTTCCAAACAGGGTCACGGTGTGAGGTCCCGGGGGGCGTGCACTTTAGGGCTGCTGGAGGCTGCTGGAGGGGAAGAGCGGGTGCCCTCCCAGAGCCCCCGCGGCTCTTCCTGTCACACACGTGGGCGGTGGACGGCTGCTGCGTGCAGACACGGGGCAGAGCTCACGGCCTGAGCCGCACCCGCGCCGAGAGCAGGGGCCCCTTCTCCGCCCACACAGGCATCTGCGGGCAGCCCCAGGCAGCCCCGAGGCCTAACTCATCTGAGAAGTCAGGCCTCATTTGCCATCACTGTTCTAGAATGTTCTAGGCTCCAAATGGAGTGACACTGGGCACGGAAGAGCCCAGGCGGGAGGGTGGCCGTGGCCGAGGCCGTTTTATCGGAGGAGCGGTCGGGAGGCCAGCGGCACCCTGGGCGGCGCTCCGCCAAGCACGCGGGGCCTGCTGCCCCTTGGCGCTCCCCGACGGCTCCACTGGGGTAGATTGGAGCTGCCCTCGCCCCCGGAGGCCGACCTGTGAGGGTCGAGAGGGGCCGTGTGCTGGAGAGGTCGTGGCGGTGACCCCGCCTGCCGCCCCTGTGGTCCATCCCCCTGGGATGAGGACGGCTCCCACCGCAGAGGTGGGGACACCGGGGCTCCGTGAGGTCCGGCCGTCACCTGTGCTGCGCAGGCAGGGGGAGGTGGCCGTGGGGCCCCTTGGCGTCACCAGCCAGCCCTTGCTGGGCATGGCCTCGGGCCGGGCTCCGCTCTGGCGCTGACTGTGCTCGGGGCTGACGTCCCGCCAGGGTGCTGTGACGGGCGGGGAACGGGCTGAGGCGCGTGGGGCAAGTGAGCCGAGCTGGGTCCACGGGAGAGATCTGCAGGGCAGGCGGGAGGGGCGTCTCCGGAGCAGGCGGGCGGGTGACCAGGCTTGAGCCAGCTCTGCCCCGGAGCCCTGCTCAGGCTCCGGTCTCCGTTCAGCTGGGCCGCCCCCGAGTCCGCGGGTTTGGGGCAGTGGCCGCTGTCTCTGTGTCTCTCTCTCACACGAGCACTCGCACACGTGGTGGGAATACTCTCCTGAGGGCCAGAGCAGCTCGGCTCTGGGGGCCCCAGGGCAGGCGGTCCTCGAGGCCGTCCCCGCCCGACCTGTGCAGAGTCCCTTGCGCACACCTGGGCCCCGTCCCTGTGAGGGCTCCCGCCTCGGGGAGCTCACGGCCCCCGTGTGGCGTACGGGAGAGAGCCCAGCGCCACGGCCCTGTCGGAACAAGGCCAGCGCCCGGGGCAGGTCCGGTGTCCCGTGGACGAGAAGAGCGGGCTGCGGGGGTGCGGAGAGGAGACGGGGGCCCCGCCGGCTCAGAGAGCCTGTGTCGGGGGCCGCCCGTGGCGGGGAGCAGGGCGGGGCCAGGCCTGCCCTGGGGCCCGCCCGCAGGCAGGGAGGTGAGGAGGTGAGGTCGCGGAGGTGGGCGTTGTGGGGCGAGCCAGGGCACCCGGCCCCTCGCTGGCAGGGCTGGTGGAGGCCCGGCCCAGCTGCCTGTGTCAGGGGCCCGCAGTTGTTGTTTCCATGGCGCCGGCGGGATCTGCACGGGGGCTGCGGTGGGCGCGTCCCCAGGCCCCAGCAGGACCTGGCAGCTCTCTCCCTCTGGCCTCGCTCCCGGAGTCCGTGTGGCCGTGGCCCCTCTCAGCTCCGAAGATAGGGATGCGATGGTCAGCCACCTGTTCCTTCCTGTGGCCTCCCAAGGGCGCTGGGTCGTATCCCAGGGGGCCTCAAGCCAGCAGTCCGAAGCCCAGAGCCAGGCCGGCCCTGGGGACGGGGCTTCGGTGGGCACCTGTGCTGGGAACTGGGTGCTCAGCCAGCGCTGGTGGCCCTGGGGCCTGCCTGCCTGGGAGGCTGGGGCCGGGCGGCTGCAGGAGGGTCGGGAGGTGCTGGCCTCCCAGGGCTGCCGCACGAAGCACCGCACGGGCGGCGTGGATGGCCCGTCTGGAGGCTGGGTGGGCGTGCTCGGGCGGGTGGACTCTCCCTGGGGCCTGCAGGAGGACCCACTCCCTGGCTCTGCGGCCCCTGGAGGCTGTGGCCGTCCCGGGTGTCCCCCGGCTTATTGATGCCTCCCCCCTGTGTGCACGTCTGTGCCAAAGGTCCCCTTTCATGAGGACTCAGGTGTGTTGGACTAGGGCCCGTCTGACTCCAGGGTGGCCTCGTCTGACCGGTCACATGTGCCAGGGCCCCATGTCCAGTTAAGGGCACCTTCCGAGGTCCTGGGTTGGGGCTTCCGCATGGAGATCTCGAGGGTCTGGCTCTCTTGGTGCTGGTGACAGCTCGCCTGGTGGGGGCAGGCGTGTGGGGTCCTGAAGGCCGCGCTGCACCCAGGGAAGCGAAGCCCCCGGCCCGCCCCCCCGAGGAACCTCAGCTGAGGGCTGGGCACGTGGCCTGCACCCCCAAATATGGGGGCGGTGAGGGAGGGCTGCTTCCTCAGACGGGTGATGGGGTGGGGATGGCCTCCCGGGTGTCCTGGAGCCATGGCTGACCGGGCTTTGTCTGAGTTCCCGGCGGATGTGAAAGCCCAAACGGAATGTGCCTGCAGTGTGGGGGGTGGGGCTGGGGGGCCTAAGGGTCTCTGCCAAGAGGGACATTGCAGGGTCAGACAGTGGACAGCGGGCAGGGTGGCCAGACAAGGCCTGGGGCCGAGGTCCCTCCTGCCGCTGGGTGCCGAGCGTTAGACTGGGCAGCACCAGAGCTCTCCGGGGACACCCAGGAGGCGCAGGTGGTGGGTGACGGCATCGTCTTGGGTTTGTGGTGTCCTTCCTCTTTTGCTGAGCCGATGCTGGTGGCCCGTGAGCACTGCCTCTGAGGAGCGGGGCCGGGGCCTGTGCGGGGACAGTGCTTGGAGCCCGAGGGTGCACACCGGGAAGGCACCTGCTGGGGCACTCCTGGGGGGCGGGGAGTAAGTTGTGTCCCTGTGAGGGGACGGCCAGCGTGTCTGGGCACACGGTGTGGACGCAGCACCCCGCCAACCACTGCTCCTGTCCCCTCCCCACAGCCATCGTCAACCCCAAACAGCCCAAGGAGACACCCAAGAGCTTCAGCTTCGACTACTCCTACTGGTCGCACACCTCGGTAAGCCAGGCGGGGCCCAGGGGCGGTGGGACGAGGCCGTGTGGACACCACTCAGCAGCCCCCCCCCGGGGGGCCCTTGCCCGGTCTCTCGGCCCCTCTAAGTGAGGCGATGCCCACCCTTCCCTGCTGCAGGGCCCGGTGGGTGGCAGGGAGGGGGCAGGTGTGAGGCTCACAAGGAGGGACCTGGTTTCCTGTCTTACTGTGCATGGAAGGCTGCCCTGAGCCGTGGTGACACGCAGCGTCCCGGCTGAGATGGGGGCCAAGGTGCCGTCAGCTCCCTGTGGGCATGCCCCCAGAGTGCAAGCCGTGCATCCATCTCCCACCAGTGTCCCGGTGCCCTGCACTTACCCCACTCCCACGTCCACAGCTGAGCCTGGCCCACCTGGCGTGGTGCGCAGCACACCTCAACCTGCACTTCCCCAGGGATCCTGGGGAACCCGCCCCCTCCCACTCCCTCTGCAGTCCACACCCAACCCTACCCATCCCCCACCATTCGAATCCTTCTAGAAGGCGCCAGGTCCCATGGCCCCAGTGCCAACACCCAGTGTAGGCCACCTCTCCGCCTGTCTGGCCCCCAGGACAGCACCAGAGCCCCCATCCCACCTGCACGTCCAGCCCCACCTCCTCCTCCTCCCCTTGTCAGGACAGCGTCCAGACACAATGGCCAGGCCCACGGCTGGGCCCTGGGCCCCAGGGCTGACCCACGGCCGCCACACTGAGCCTCGCCGTCTGCACCGCACCGCACGTTAGGGCCCTGGGCCTTTGCACACGCTGGTCCCTGTCGCTCCAGCTGCCGCGGCCTGGCTGGCTCCTCCCGACCCTCCCTCAGGGACCGTGTCCCTTCCCCTGGCGCGGGTGGCACCCGGGCACCCCTCCGCCAGGGCTGGCCGTGGTGCCTCAGAGGCCCCGGACGGGGCGTGGGTCCTAGGGACACGGGGTGGGCTGAGCACTCGGCGCGCCCGCCTCCTGCAGCTACAGCCCCTCTCGCCCCACAGCCTGAGGACGTCAACTACGCGTCTCAGAAGCAGGTGTACCGGGACATCGGCGAGGAGATGCTGCAGCATGCCTTCGAGGGCTACAACGTCTGCATCTTCGCCTACGGCCAGACAGGGGCCGGCAAGTCCTACACCATGATGGGCAAGCAGGAGAAGGACCAGCAGGGCATCATCCCGCAGGCACGCCGGCCCGGGAGGGGCCGGGCGGCGGGTGGGAGGGCTCAGGGCGGGCAGGACGCCCAGGGCAGTGGGGGCGGCCTGGGGCAGCTGGGGGACTGCCGGTGGAGGGACCCTCATCTGGGGGCTGCGGGGACTGGTGGTCTGGGCAGGAAGGGATGCCCAGTTATCGGGAGGCTGAGACACGGACACCTCAGACACTGCTGGGCCCCTGGCCCCTGCCCCGGCCCGCCCCGGTGGGTCTCCGGAGCCACACTGGCCCATGCCACGCCAGTGGAGAGGGCCGGCTGGTCTGCAGGGTGGCAGAACCCGCACCCTGGGCAGACAAGGACGGGGATGGAGCGGTCCGGTGTGGGCAGGTGATGCGTGGGAGAGTGTCAGGTGTCAGCGCGGGGACCGCTGAGGGGAGCAGCAGAAGGCAGCTGCTGGGCTGCAGGTGCCTCGGTGCCTTTAAGATGAACCCTGAGACTGTGGGAGAAACCAGGAGAGCAGCGTCTAGCCAGGGCACGGGCGACCCCTGGCGCCTGAGGGGCGAGGCCTTTGTCATCTGACCTTGTGTCTCTGGTCCCTGCAGCTTTGTGAGGACCTGTTCTCCCGCATCAATGACACAACCAACGACAACATGTCCTACTCCGTGGAGGTAGGGCTCCCGCCAGCGTCCCGTGCTCAGGGCGTGGCTGGGGGTGGCAGGCTCGGACGGCAATTCTCCTCTGACGTGAATCGCGTCCCTGCCACCAGTCTGTGCCCTTAGCTGGTCACTCAGGGCACGGGGCAACCACGCCACCACACCCACTCAGGGCACGGGGGCATGCAGGGCGCAGAGGGTGACTGCACTGGAGCGGGCCCCAGGATGGCCGTGGGTGGGGGAGGGCCAGGCGGGGGGGGGGCATGGGCTGACACCCCCAACTCCCACACTCACAGGGGCTTGAGTCCTTTGCACACCTCCCCCTACCCAGCGGGCGGCATCCACACTCCCCACCTCGAGCCCTTGATGGTGGTCCCTACACCCCCGTCAGGGGTTCTGGAGGGTGACCCCACATGTGCCAGGACACCCCTCCTCAGGAGCCCCTGGCGACCACCCCTGCGCCCATCTCGGGGTTTCTGAGGATGGCCCCCACGCCTCCTCTCCTGGGGGTCCCCGACAGCGTGTCTCTGCCCTGCAGGTCAGCTACATGGAGATATACTGTGAGCGCGTCCGCGACCTCCTGAACCCCAAGAACAAGGGCAACCTGCGGGTGAGGGAGCATCCGCTGCTGGGGCCCTACGTGGAGGACCTCTCCAAGCTGGCGGTCACCTCCTACAATGACATCCAGGACCTCATGGACTCAGGGAACAAGGCCAGGTGTGTGCGGGCTGGCTCGCCCCCCGACCCCCACCAGGCCCGCGGCTGTCAGTCTGTGCAAGGAGGCCTGGTCCCCGGGGCACCTGTTGTCCCCCTGTGCGCCCCGTCAGGTGGCCCCGTGGAGGCGTGGGCCTCTGGGGCCTGAGGCCATTCGGGACCCCTGCCGCCCTGAGAGGGAGCTGCCACACACCCCCCATACAGGGGGACACCGTCACCTACACAGGGGCCGCCCCTCCTGGTCGTGGTCCCACGGGCAGCTGCCCTGCTGGGCCCAGTGATGAGGAGACTGAGGTCCGGCCCCGCCTGCTCTGAGGGTAAATGGCCCCGTGGACGGGGCAGGAGCCTGGGGGCAGGGTCAGCCACAGGCAGTGCTGGCCATGGCAGTAGGTCTCACTGGGCTTCACTGTCCTGGGCCTCCCTGCCCGGGAGGGTCTGCCCTGGTCACCATGGCAGCAGTGCCCCTTCCTGTGCCCCTACTCTGTACCCCCAGTCGCAGCACCCTGAGTGCAGGCTGGAGTTGGGAGCCCAGGGCCCCGCGACGGGTGTGGTGGACGGGCGGGTGTGGGCCCTGCCCCGCCGACAGGAGGCACGACGCCCACCTGCAGGGCAGCCCCGAGAGCCTGGGGGCTCTGACACCCCGAGACCTGGCCCGACAGGGCAGCTCCACCAGTGTCCCTCGCATCTGACCACGGTGGCTTCTGTTCCCGCAGGACCGTGGCGGCCACGAACATGAACGAGACCAGCAGCCGCTCCCACGCCGTCTTCAACATCATCTTCACCCAGAAGCGCCACGATGCGGAGACTGACATCACCACAGAGAAAGTGAGCGGGGCCTCGGCAGGCGTGGGGGGCACCTCGGGCAGGGGGAGCGTCAGGCCGGTCAGGCAGGGTGCGGAGGCGAAGCCACACACCGGCCTTGAGGCAGGGGCAGCTTCCTTGCCCTGGGCGCCTGGCACTGACCGCCCCCGGCCCGGCGTGAGCCTCGGCGAGGGGCTGGGCAGGCCCGCGAGGCCACCGCATCCAGGCCTTCGACGCCACCTGGGTGTGGGAGGGACTGGGAGTGGAGGGCCCATGGGACCCTCCTCCGAGGTGGTTTTGGTGGAGACTGAAAGGCTGAGAAGGGATGTGCCGAGGGCTCCATCCCAGCATGACCCACAGGCCCGGCATGCCCCGGGGGCCCTTGCGGGACAGCAGTGAAGGCCGGGCAGTCTCAGCCGGAGTGAATGCCCGTCTCGGAGGTGGCCGGGGGCCCTGGCCTCTGCAAGCACAAAGCAGGGGCTGTGCTGAGCGGTCCTGCCCCGGCTCCCAGCCCGGGTGCCCCTCCCACGCACCGCAGTGTCTGCCGTGGCCCCGGGCCGCGGTGTCCTCTGCTGGGGCTCTTATGGGACACGCAGTCTGTGGGCCCCGGGAAGAGGCGGCAGGGCTGGCGCCAAGCCTGTCCGTGTCCCCCAGCAGCTCTGACCTATGGCGTCGGGTCTTCTCTGGCTGTGCCCTGTCCCTGCCCCACGTCCGGGCCTTTGCCCAGGGCACCCCAGACACGTCCTGGAGGGCTGGTCCTCTCCGGCAGCACTATGGCATCCTCAGAAGGGCTGGGGACGAAAGCGCCACTTAGTCCTGGTGGTGCTGGGGTCACCTCGGCCTGGCACCATCCTGCTGGAGGCCCTTGATGGCCCAGTGGGGCCAGGGACCCGTCCCTCCTGTCCCTGCAGGCTCAGGGCGTCCAGAGGGCCCCACTGATGTCCACGCCTGTTGACACACGGGCAAGATGCCCACAGGGGCCCTGGCTCAGGAAGGCCGTGGCCGCCCACCCCAGGCCACGGTCATGTTCACTGGGGCCGCCGCCCGGCGCACGAGGCAGCTGAGCCGTGGCCGGGGCACCGGAACCGGGCCCCAACCCCAGCACAGATGATGTGCCTGTCCGTGCAGATGGGTGATGGCAAGAGGCCGCTCCTCACGGGCGCTGTGTGGAGCCGGTGCACGAGCACGCGAAGAGCGTCCAGGGTGCAGAGAACAGTGCGGCCGCAGCGCCGAGTGCCCGGGGCCGGGGGGCCTGCAGCCCCCTAGGGGAGGGGGCGTCGCACCGCGGGCAGCGTGTCGGGAGAGCTGCGAGCAGGGGTGCGGAGGGAAGGCAGGGTCAGAGGCGTCTGCCCCCAGGGAGGGGTCGGCCGGGCTCCGCAGGTGGGCCCTGTCGGCGGTGCCCGGAGGAGGCGGGGGGCCTCGTGGCGGCCGCGCGGCGTCCCCTGCCGTTGACACGTTTGCCGTTGACACGTTTGCCGTTGCAGGTGAGCAAAATCAGCCTGGTGGACCTGGCCGGGAGCGAGCGGGCCGACTCCACGGGCGCGAAGGGCACGCGTCTCAAGGTAGGGCCCCAGCGCCGGGCCCGCGGGGAGCGGTGGGCCCCCCGCACCTGGACGCACAGGCGGAGCCACGTCTTTGGTCCGGGCTTGTTCCGGGGTGGGCCCGGCCGGGGGGCTCCTCCTGGGGCTGGCGCGGGATGTGGGGCCGCCCCCAAGGGTGAGCGCCGGGTGGGGGGGGGGGGGCACGGCTGAGAGGCCAGCAGCAGCAGGCCACCCCGGCAGGAAGGCCGGGCCTCCGCGGCCCGGAGCACCTCTCCGCCGGTGCCTGAGCTTCCGCGCTGGGAGGGGGGCTGGGGGCCGTCCTGGGGGGGCCGTCCTGGGGGGCCCGGTCTGGCCGAGCAGTCTCGGGGGCCGGGAGGAGAGTCTTTATCCTCCCGGGTCCCCTCCTGGTCCCGCCGCTGAGACTGCGGCCGGCAGGGCCGAGGGGGGTGTTGCGAGGGTTCTGGGGAGCAGGAGCAGGAGCCGCGCAAACCGTGCTGCCCGCTGGCCTCGGCCGGGCCTCCTGTGGGGGACTCCTGTGCCCCAAGAGCCCCGTGGGCCAGGCCCCGGGGGTCCCTAACGCCCCCGCGGTCTCCCCCGCCCGCAGGAGGGAGCCAACATCAACAAGTCCCTGACCACGCTGGGGAAGGTCATCTCCGCCCTGGCCGAAATGGTGAGCCGGCTTCGCGCTCCTGGAGCTGGGCGGGTGGGCTGGACCGCGGAGCCGCCCCCGGTGCTGCCGCCCTCGGGCAGCCCGTCCTGCTGCTCCCGGCCCTCCGGAGGGTCGGCGGGAGCCAGGGCGGGCGTCCGTCCTGGGAGGGCAACCCCGGCCGCCTTCCCGGAGGAAGCAGCGCCCGCGCGGGGGCGGGGGCGGGGGCGTGCGCTCAGGGGGTCACCCCGCCTCCGGCCAGGGGGCGCCCCGTCCCAGGAGAGCCCGCCGCCTCGGGCGCCGGTGCTGGGGGCGCTGGCGGGCGGCGGCGGGGCGGCGGGGGCCGGACGCCGGGCGGGGCTCGGGCCGGCCCCGCGGCCGCGGGTCCTCACGCCCCTTCCGCCTGTTCTCTTGCAGGACTCCGGGCCCAACAAGGTGAGCGGCCGCTTCCGCGCCGGGCCAGGCGGCGTCCGCCCCGGCGGGGCCCCTCCGTCCGCGCCCTGCGTCCGCGCCCTCCGCCGGCGAGCACGCGGGCCCGGCCCGGAGCGGCCCTGGGGGCGCGCGGTGCGGGCGGGACGGTGGACGCGGAGCCCACGAGCCGGGGTGACTGCTGTGCAGGGAACGCGGGCTGTGACGGAGACCGGGAGTGGGGCGCCTCTAGTCCGCGCGGCCGCGGGGCCGGGGGCGGGGCGGGGCGCCGCGTGGGGGCCTGCCCGGGGGAGCGTGGGAGACGGCGGGGGGCGGGCGCGGGGCTCCTCGGGGGAGCCGGACGGGACTGTGTGAGGGCAACTGGGGAAGGCCGCGTGAGGGACACGGTGTGAGGGGCTGGCTGCGTGGGGACGAGTGCGCGGGAGCGAGGCGGGGAGACCGGGTGGAACCAGGACGGAAACGGTGAGGAACCGCGTGAGGGACACGGTGTGAGGGGCCCGAAGGACGCTGCGGGGCTGCGGGAGGAAGCGTGTGAGGTGGCGGGGACAGTGTGAGAACCGGGGTGAGTGGGCTCTGGAGAACCGCGTGAGGGGCTGTGTCCGGAGCGGAGAGGGTCTGAGGAGAAACCCGCCCGCGGGCACGTGAGGGCCGGCGCGGAGGGCCGTGGGGGGCGTGAGGGGCCGCAGGTGTGGAGCTGTGTGCGCACAGCCGGGGCCCCGCGGGGACTGAACGCGGGGACTGAACGCGGGGCGGTGCGGGCGGTGCGGGGGGCCGAGTGAGTGCCGGCGTGAGCGCTCCTGTGAGGGACCCAGCGAGCTGCGTGGGCCGAGCGCGGGGGGGCTGCGCGGGGCCGGCTGAGGGGCGGGGCCGGGCCTGAGAGGAGCCGGGGGGCACGCGCTGTGTGAGGCGCCGTGTGTGGGCTTGTGGGTGGAGCCGCGTGGCGGCTTGTGAGGAGCCGCAGTCGCGCGGAGACGCGTGTGCGGAACTGTGGGGGGCGGAGGGGGGACTCGGGAGCCGCGGGGGGCGGCGCGAGGCCGCCCGGGGTGGCTCGTGAGGAACTCTGTGGGACTGGCGGGGGGGCCGTGTGGGGGAACCGGGGTCTGCGGGGACGCGGGTCGGGGGTGGGGGCTGCAGGGGGGCCGTGCCGGGAGCGGTGGGCAGTGGGGGGGGTTCCGTGTGTGGAGCGGTGACCGCGGGTGAGGGACGTGAGTGAGGGCGCGGGCGCCGCGGTGTGAAGAGCCGCCGGAGGAACCGTGAGAGGAGGCGCCGTGGTGGGAACTGCGCGGGGACCGTGTGACGGCCGCGTGGGAGGCCGTGCGGGGCTGTGGCGGGACCCTCTGGAGCACTGGCGGGACCGGGAGGGTTTGCAGGGGTCGTGCGGGGCCCGCGTGGGGAGCGGAGGGAGTCAGAGCGGCTGTGAGGGACCGGGAGGCGCGGTGCGACCCGTGGGCTGTGACGGAACCCGGCTCGGGAGCCGCGTGAGGAGGCTCCGAGTGAGGAGCGGGCGGAGGACGGCCTGTGCGGCGGGGAACACGGGACCGGAGCTGAGGCGCCGAGCCCGCCGCCCGGGACTGGCTGACCTCGGTGTAGTGGGGAGCGGCGGCGGGCGCTCGGCAGGGCTCGCCCCCTGGCGCGGTCTCGGCCGGGCCCCCAGAGGGCCCGCGCGGCGGGCGGTGGGTGCGGGCGACGTGCGGGCTGAGGCGGTGGAGGGGGGCGGGGCCGCAGCCAGAGGGGCGGGGCCTGCGGGCGGGGCGGGGCCTGCGGGCGGGGGCGGGGCCGAAGGCGGCTCCGCGGCTCCGCGCAGAGGGAGCTGAGGGAGCTGAGGGAGCTGAGGGATGGCCGGGCGTGTACCGTGGAGACAGGACAAACGTGGCAGACAGGCAGCCTCAGTAATGAAATTCTCTTTAAAAGTAGAAATAGAGTTCGTCACCCACCCGTTTCCGAAGGGGAGGAAGTGTCCCCCGGGCCGGTGGCGCGGACCCTCACACCCACGCACAGGGGCCGGCCGGCGTCTCTCAACCCCACGCGGGCGGGCGGGCGGGCGGCGCGTCCCGGGGGCGCTCACCAGTCCCGCCCCCGAGGGCCAGTGAAGCCCCTGAGGGCCATCCCAACCCGCGGTGGCGCGCGCGTGGGCCCGAGCGGAGCGGCACCCGCCGGCGGTGGCGCCTGTCGGCGCGTCCCCGGGAGGGGTCCGGGCCAGGGCCGCGTCCTGCCCGAGGCCCCACGCGCGTGAGGGAGCGGGCGCCGGGGAGTGGCTGAGTGTTCATGCCGCGTGGCGGCGGCGTGGGTCAGCCGCGGCGGTCCAGTGCGGGGGCCGCGGCCCGTATTTCGAGTGGATTCGCCCGACGAGAGGCACGCGGGGCCGCCGAGCGGAGCGGGCGCCGACCAGGGGGCGCTCGGGCCTCGCGGAGGGCGCGGGGTGGGGGGGGACGGGCGCGCTGGCCCCGGAGGGCGGGGGCTGGAAGCCTGACGGGAGCCGGCGGGCGCCGGCGGGGCCCTGGGACGCCCCGCTCAGCCGCGGGCCTTTCCCGTGGAGCCGGGGGAGCCGCTGCCGGCGTCTGAGGGGGCGCCCGGCGGGCTCGGGCGTGTGCCCCTGGCAGCGTGGAGGGCCGGGCTCCGGCCGGTGACGCGGGCAGCGCCCAGCGGCTCCGAGTCTGGCTCTGCGGCCCGGACCCGCAGCCCTGCCGCGCCCCCCGCCCCGCGTCCTTGGCGGGGGGACCCCCGCCCGCCGGCCCCGGGCCTGCCCTCCCGCGCCGCTCAGGTCGGGCTGACCCTGGGTGCTCGCCCCCCCCCCCCCCGCGCAGAACAAGAAGAAGAAGAAGACGGACTTCATCCCCTACAGGGACTCGGTGCTGACCTGGCTGCTCCGCGAGAACCTGGGTGAGGACCCGGGGCTCGCCCTGCCCGCCGGGGGCTCTGGCTCCCCGCCTCCCCCCCCCCGCCTGGACGCGGCGGCCCGCCCCCCTTCCTGGGCCAGGGCCGGGGCGAACCTGGGGGGTCTTTCCGTGGGGGGGGGCCCAGGACAGTGGCCCCAGAAAGGTTAACGACAGCGGGTGTCGGGGACTGGGACGGCCCGCGGGGCCAAGGGACACCCCCCCCGGCCCCTGCTGGTGCTCCCGGCCCAGGTCTGTGGCGCCCCGCCCAAGCACTTCGCCCTGGGCCTCGGTTTCCCCGTCTGTAACAGGGACCCGGGACTCTCTGGGGAGCCCCGCCTGCCTGCCTGCTGGCCGAGGGTCGGGAGGCTGCCCCAGAGCCCCCCCCTTCTCGCAGCCTGCGTTCTGGGCCAGTGAGAGGCAGGCGGGGGGCGGAGGCTGGAGTGCCCCCCACCCAAATGTGACCTCGGGGGTCCCCCCAGCTCCGTGTGATGCCCAGGGCGGTGAACCGAGTCCCCCGCTGGCCTAACGAACGTGGAGAACTGGGGGTCTCTGGTGCTCCTGTGTCGTCCCCCCCACCCCCCGTTGGCCCATGACTCGGTTTACCTCTCTGGGCCTCCGCCTCTCCGGCTGCAAATGCGGGGGCGGGGGGGGTCACGGAGCGGGGAGAACGTGGCAGCAGGGCAGCAGGCTGGCCTCCTCTGCACGGCCCGTTCTCCCCGCAGGCGGGAACTCGAGGACGGCCATGGTGGCGGCCCTGAGCCCCGCAGACATCAACTACGACGAGACCCTGAGCACGCTGAGGTGCGTTCTCGAGGGAGGCGGGGCCACAGGCTCGGAGGGGGGGGGGCGGGGGGGGGCCTGCGGGGGAGGCCGTTTCGCCTGCGACTCCTAGCGGCTCCAGTGGCCGCCAGGGGTGCCTGGGCCTTCAGGGGACCCGTTCCATTCCCACCACCCCCTGGGGTGCACTGCGGGCTCCGAGGGGCCCGGGGTCCCCATGGCACGAGGCTGGGAGAGCTGTGTTGGTGGGCTGGGAGGCTTGCACCCCTTCTGGCCACCGGAGCCACCTGGGGTCTTTAAGTAGCAGAGGGGCGAAGCTGTGTCTGTAAAGGTCCCTCCGGAGGCTGGGGGGTGTCCTTGAGGGGGAGCCCGGGTCCCCACCTTGCCAGCGGCTGCCCGGAAGCCTGGTCCGTGTCTCTGGCCCCCCGTGACTGAGCACCAGCAGTAGAAAAGAGAAAGAGGACACCAGTCCCCACACAGGGACGTGCTGCCATCTGCACCCACACGTGCACGTGCTGTACGCAGCACGGGCTCCGACATGCGTACCCAGGGGCACTCTCCCACCTCCCCCTGGGTCCTTCCACCCTGGGACGATGGCCCATGTGCCAAGGCCTCTCCTCGGGGAAGAGGTGCCGCCTGTCCTTTCTCCTCCGGGGGCCTAGGTTTCCCCAAGTGGGCCAGCTGGGGCAGGGTGACCTTACCTGGGGGTCCCTGGCCAGCGACTCCCCGAGGGAGACCCTGTGGGCCTGCCGGCACAGCCCAGCCCACAGATCCCTTTGCTGCCCAGGTATGCGGACCGGGCTAAGCAGATCCGCTGCAACGCCGTCATCAACGAGGACCCCAACAACAAGCTGATCCGAGAGCTGAAGGACGAGGTGACCCGGCTGCGGGACCTGCTGTACGCCCAGGGTCTCGGGGACATCACCGACAGTAAGTGTCTGCGTGTGCCAGGCCCAGGCAGGGCAGGCGGGCTGCGGGTCCCCAGGGGCCTCCTGGGCCAGCCAGGCTTCGTCCTGGGGCCATCCCCTGGGCCGAGGTGGGTCGGGGCTCCCTGGGTGGGAGGCCGCGGTTCCGGCCCCAGCCTGGAAGGGCTGCATGGTTCGGGTTCGGTGCTGGCCCAGTCAGGCCAGAGATGGTTCCCCGGAAGCCGTGTCGGCACACCACGGGTGCCGGGGCCCCTGTGTCCCCACCGAAGACCACGGCCACCTGCCCGACGCCCGGCCTGCGACCCTCCAGAGACAAACTGTTCTTCTGTTTCTCTGTCTCTCCTCCCTCCCCCACGCCCCCCACCCAGCCAACACTGTGCCCGGAGGACCCAAATGTGTGTATCCCCGTGCTGCTCCCTGCGCTTCCCCGCTTCGCCCGCCTGCCCTCGGGGGTGTGGGGCCGCCCGGTGTGGGGGGGGGGCGTGACCTAGGGTCGGCAGGGCGGGGCCTGCCCACCCCCTCTTTAGGGGCTGGGCCAGCAGGCCTCAGTCACAGGCACCCTCCTGTCCTAGTAGATTTGGGGTCCAGTCCCCTGTCTATATGGGAAACTGAGGCACAGGGAGGCAAGGGGCAGCCAAGGCCTCCTCAGGCGGAAAGTGGCTGAGCTCAGGCTCTCAGACTACCATGTGCTCCCCGAGGCCTGGCAGGTGCCCAGTGTCAGTGCCAGAGGGCACGTTTGACCCTGGCTCTGGCCTCCCTCTGGCCCCACACACCTCAAGGCCCCTTCCCCTGCCCCGAGAATGCCAGGGGTCTGACTGCTGCCAGATCCTCCCAGCCTGTGACCCCTGCCGGCCTTGGGCTGGGCTCCCTGGGCAAGGGGCGCAGTTCAGTGCCTCCCGACCCCAGGGGTGGGGGAGGAGGGAGGCCGCCCTCGGCTTCCCTGGTGCCCCACGCTGTCCCATGTGCTTGGCTCTGCTCTGTGTCTGCTTCTGCTTCTGCCAGGAGGGGTATCACAGTCCCAACCCCTAGCCAGGCCTTTGGGGGCCCTGGGTCCCCAGAGCCAGGAAGCCCAAGTGCAGTGCAGCCTCTCGGGGTGGAGTAGGGGCTTCCCGAAGAGCCCCACAGTTCCCCTGTCCTCCAGGGGACTCTTTGGAGTGGACGGCAAAGCCTCACTCTGCCAGATGCATTCTGGGCTGGGCAAGGGGTGGGGACGGGGTGGGCGCCCACAACAAAGAGGAGGCACATGAGCGTTGGCCCTGGGGCGCACCTGCCGGTGAAGAGTAGCAAGCAGGGCAGCGGGTGGGAGCCTCACGGAGCTGGCGGAGCTTCAGGGCAGAGGCTGCAGGGCATCCTGGGTCACACGGAGCTCGGCCTGCAGGTGCAGGGGAAGCAAAGAGGCCTGCGGCCAAGGGGGTGCAGCAAGGGGTGCTGAGGGCCGCTGGCTGGTGACCACGTGCTGCCGAGGGCAGTGGGCCTGGGGGCCGGGCCCATCGCTCGGGCGGCAGGTGGCCTTGCATGCGCTGCCCGGCGCCTGTCAGCTGTGCCCACTGGCGGCTCCTGCTTTCTGCCTTCGCCTGCCTCTTGCAGTCTCCCAACTCGTGTCTCTTTTCTCTCCCTCCCACCTGTCTGCCCCCGCCCCTCCCGTAGACCTGTCCGACCTGGACAACAATAACTGTAACCGCGGCTGGGCGGAGCTGAGTCGAGCCCCTGACAATCTCTCCACAGTGACCAACGCGCTGGTGGGCATGAGCCCCTCATCCTCACTCTCGGCCCTGTCCAGCCGCGCGGCCTCTGTGTCCAGCCTGCACGAGCGCCTGTTGTTTGCCCCGGGCAGCGAGGAGGCCATCGAGAGGCTGAAGGTGAGGGCGGGGCGGGGCAGCGGGCCCTGAGAACGGGGTGGGCTTGGAGCCCTGGGCGTGGGGTCTCGCCTCCCCAGGCTGCCCTGCTCTGGGCCTAGGCCAAGCCCTCTTGTAACGGCAGGAGTAGGGTTGGTCGGAGGTGCCGTGAGTCCTGCAGGTGGTGCCCCCGGGGTCCCCTCCGTGTTTCTCCGCTCTCCGCCCAGAACCACACGGCCCCTACTTGCTGGCAAGGGAGGGGGGTCCTAGGAGCTCTGTGCCCCCTCCCAGGTGTTCTGTGCTTGTGAACATTTTCCTCTGGCCCCCTTGTGCCTGCACTCACTCCCTGACCCCCAGCGATGGGCCAGGCTGGTTTTAGGTTTTCCATCCTGTTTTCCTGGGGTGGAGAGTAAGCTTAGATCTTGGAAACAGAAGTCAGGGTTAGGGTTCAAAGTCACGGAGGCCAGACTCAAGACTGGTATGGGGGATCTGGAGCACAGGGCCCACCTGGGGTGCACCGCATCCCCCCGCCCCGGGTGAGGGGCTGGAAGCAAGCAGGAAATGTTGACGGGCATCTGTGCATCAGAACCAGCCTGGGCCTCTCTCTCTCCTGGGCTACTCTGCCTTTTCCTCTGTTCTCTGGGGGTGTCCACAGGAAAACACACAGTTTTATTTTTAGAGAGAGGGGAATAGAGGGAGAAAGAGATGGAGAGAAACATTGATGTGTGGTTGCCCCTCATGCACCCCTGCCAGGGACCTGGCCTGCAACCCAGGCATGTGTTCCGACTGGGAACTGGACCAGCAACTCTTTGGTTCTCAGGCCGGCACTCAATCCACTGAGCCACACCAGCCAGGGCTAAAAAGCACGTGGTTTTGAGCACACACTAACTGCTCAGCCGTGGATCCTTCTTGCATCGTGCTGCCAGGGTGCACTGGGCACTGGGGACTTGGTGCCCTGCAGACCGGCCCGGCCCCTGACCTCTCTCTGCTCTGTGTGTCCCCACAGGAGACGGAGAAGATCATAGCCGAGCTCAACGAGACCTGGGAGGAAAAGCTGCGGCGGACGGAAGCCATTCGAATGGAGAGGTGGGCAGTGGGGACTCGGGGCTGGCCCCTCCCTCCCAGGGACCCCACCTCCGGCCACTGTGATCTCACTGACCTGGTCCCTGACCAGGTGGTCAGTCCCTCCTGGGGAGCAGACACCTTAACTCACTGACCACACGGGTCACAGTACCTGGGCGCTGCACGGGCTGTGTGGCCGGAGCCCGTCCATCCAGCTGGGGACGCAGCAGGTCCTGTGGCCTGTTGGGGCGTGAACCAACCCCGACTCTGTCCCCCCAGGGAAGCCCTGCTGGCTGAGATGGGTGTGGCCATGAGGGAGGACGGCGGCACCCTGGGTGTGTTCTCTCCCAAAAAGGTAGGAGCAGGTCCTGGCTCCGTGGGGCTGCCGTGGGTGGAATGTGGCTGGGCCACCTGCAGCCTTTTGAAGGGCCTCTATGCCTCTGGGAGGAGGGGGCGCACCCCAGGGGGCCCTTCGAGCCATAGGAGCCGAGGTCTGGGCTGAGGACCCACGGGAGCCCTAGCTCCTGGGTGCCCAGGACCTCATGGGATGTGGCACGGGGCCAGTGTGGGGACCCAGCCTGCACCCTGCATATCTGAGGGTCCACCACACCCCAAGTGCCCCTGGGCCCTCAGCTGAGAGCTCAGCTCCCGGCTGCTCCTGAAGCCCAGCTCCCCGAGTGCCAAGGCTGAGCACCCAGCCAGCCAGCCACCTGGCTGTCCCCGCACCCAAGGCTCTGGGGTGCCCGCCAAAGGCTTTTCCTCAGGAACCTTTTCCTTCATGTGTCCTGCCTTCCCTGCCAGCCTGGGAGGACACTGTGTCCTCCACGAGGCCAGACCCAGGGTGGGTGGTGGTCTGGCGCATGGGGAGAGAGGTCGGGTAGGCGGCCAGTGCTGGGCTCCCGCTCCCTGCAAAGCAGCTGACCCCCCTCTCACCCCAGACACCGCATCTCGTCAACCTGAATGAGGACCCGCTGATGTCCGAGTGTCTCCTCTACTACATCAAAGACGGGCTCACCAGGTGGGGTGGAGGGGGGTGGGCTCACAGGTGGGGTCGGGGTGGGGGCGAGGATCCGTCCCTGCTCCTGGAGCCCGATGCTTCCAGCTCCTCTGGGCTGCGTGGCTCCCATGTTTGGGGGCATCCCCTGTGCCCCCACTCATGTGCGTCTTGGGTGTTTCCCATAACAACCCAGCTGGGTGTCCCCAGAGGCTGCAGGGGGAGTGGGGAGGGAGCCCCGGTCCCGTCGTCGCTGACTGAGCCCCTGCCCCGCCCCCCACAGAGTGGGCCGGGAGGACGGGGAGAGGCGGCAGGACATTGTCCTGAGCGGGCACTTCATCAAGGAGGAGCACTGTGTCTTCCGCAGCGACTCCAGAGGGGGCAGTGAAGGTATGGCTGCCCTCCGCCCCCACCGGGTGCTGCCGCGTGTCCGGCCTGAGGGGGGCCTGCGGGGTCAGCCGGGGCTGGTGGCTCACCTCCCAGCTCCCTGTCGGCCCCGGGAACCCCTCCGTCAGAAGAGGCTCTGGCGCTGGGCTGGGTGTGGGTTCTCTCTCCCGTGCTGAGGCGTCGGGGTATTATTCCTGGGCGGGAGGACAGCGAGCCCTGAGGAGCCAGCCAGTGGAGGGTGGAGCATTACTTTTGGGCCACGCTTTCTTGCTGGCTGTGGGGTGGTCACCTGTGCCTTACCCTGCCCCTCCACCGGCCCAGGGCACGGGACCTGTCTGGGGTGTGATGTTCCAGGCAGCAGCTGCTGGGCCAGAATCTCATTATGGAGCCCACAGCCCCCAGCTCAGGGCAGGAGTCCGGCCAGCCTCTGGGCTGCAGACCGGTGGCTGAAGCTTGCTCTGTGACCGGGACACCTCTGGGTGGTGGCCTGAAGCAATACGGGGGATGTTGGCTCTCCCAGAATTCTCTGTCCCCAAAGCCTGCCCTCCCCAGAGGGGCTCCAGGACTCCCGGGGACGTGGTGGCCCCTGTTTTCCATCCATGCCCACCTGGAGACCCTGACAGGGTGAATGGTCGGCCAGCACGGGCTCCTGGCTCTCTGACAGCACCCCCACCTCGGGCACCACTCTCCTCATCTGTTGATCAGCGTGACACCCCCCACCCCCCCAGCTTCTCCAGGGCCCAGACAAGGTGCCGCCCACAGTCCGGCCTGGCTGCCGCAGGAGGAGTGGTGGTGGGGGCTGCACATGGGCGGCCAGGGGAGTCGACCCTGCAGGTGGGCAGAGGGCATGGCAGTGCGTTGACAGTCCCCTCTCTGCCCCATCTGTCCTGTAGCCGTGGTGACCCTGGAGCCCTGTGAGGGGGCAGACACCTATGTCAATGGCAAGAAGGTCACAGAGCCCAGCATCCTGCGGTCAGGTAGGGCTGGCAGGAGGCCCCGACCCACTCTGCTGGTGGTGCCTGCCCGGTCAGGGCACCCGGCTGGGGGGTGAGGCTGGCATGAGGGTGGCACTCAGGGGCCCACAGAACAGATGAGGATGCGGGAGAAGCCCCAGGAGTGTGCTTTGCAAACCCCCAGGGTGGCAAAAGGGGTGGGGCCAAGGAGGGGAATTTGGAGCGAGTGAGGAGGCCCGGTCAGGCCTTGGTGGGGGGAGGGGGGAGTGCCAGGGGGCTGAGGCCCTGGGGCAGTTCCTGGAGTGCGCAGTGCTTGGGAGCCTTCCCTCCCCCGCCCCTGCCGCCCTGAGGCCCCCGAGGCTGCAGGCCCCCCTGGTCCAGCTCGGCCCCCCGTCCCCAGGAAACCGCATCATCATGGGAAAGAGCCACGTGTTCCGGTTCAACCACCCCGAGCAGGCGCGGCAGGAGCGAGAGCGCACGCCCTGCGCGGAGACGCCCTCGGAGCCCGTGGACTGGGCCTTCGCCCAGCGCGAGCTGCTGGAGAAGCAGGGCATCGACATGAAGCAGGAGATGGAGCAGAGGTGACACCGCGGGGAGCCTGCCCGCACAGCCCGAGCTGCCCCACATCCCCCCGACCTGGTCACCCGCCCCCCACCCCGTGTCGCCCACCCCGTGTCGCCCACCCCGCCCAGTCACCCCCCCCCCCCACTCTCGCAGGCTCCAGGAGCTGGAGGACCAGTACCGCCGGGAGCGGGAGGAGGCCACCTACCTGCTGGAGCAGCAGAGGCTGGTGAGGGCGGCCCCTCCAGGCCCACAGACCCCCACACCCCCGAAGCCCCCCTGCCCCACAGGCCCCACACCACGCCTGGGTGGGGTGGCTGGGTCCCTGCTTTGCCAACAGCCCGACTCTCAGCGTCCTGGGCTGTCGCTGTGGTGGGGCGAGTCCGGTGCTGGGCAGGTGGGAGGCCGCAGCTGCGGGGTGCAGACGGAGCCAGGCCCTGCCTCCCCCCCAGGACTACGAGAGCAAGCTGGAGGCGCTGCAGAGGCAGATGGACTCCAGGCTCTTCCCAGAGGCAAATGAGGAGGAGGAGGAGCCGGAGGATGAAGGTGAGGGCTCCCCAGCCTGGTCTCCCAGAAGGTGCTTTGGCCCCCGGGCTGCTCCCTGGGGTGCCCCTGTCACTCGGGGAGAGGCCTCATCCCCGGGAGACAGGATCCAGGGAGGCCGTGCTGCAGCAGGAAAGCACCCCCACATGCGTGCACATGTGTGCACACATGTGTGGTTCTGGAGGCGGCAGCCTGGACGAGGGGGAGGACAGGACGGGCGTCCTGTGCCCACTCACCCGGGTCCTGCCCGCAGGGGCTGGTCCTCCCCCGGAATGAGCTCACTGCTCCTCCCCTCGGGACTCCTTTTCTGGTCATCAGCTGGGGTGGCCCACCGGCTGACCCCGCACTGCTATGGGGCCTAAGGGTGGCCATGGGATTCATGTCCAGCTCGGCCTGTGGTCTGCGGGTCAGCAGCATCTCTGTGCTTATGTGACCTTGGTATCCTCTTGTCTGGACTCGACTACCCAAAAGGCGGGGGCTCTGGGTGGGAGGGAGGACCCAGACTCAGCCCCCAGCCCAGCCCAGCCCAGCCCAGCCCAGCGTGGGCTGTCTCGGCGTTGCCTCGGTGACCCTGCGGCCTCTCCCCACAGTCCAGTGGACAGAGAGGGAGTGCGAGCTGGCGCTCTGGGCCTTCCGCAAGTGGAAGTGGTACCAGTTCACGTCGCTGCGGGACCTGCTGTGGGGCAACGCCATCTTCCTCAAGGAGGCCAACGCCATCAGCGTCGAGCTCAAGAAGAAGGTGGGCCCCTCCAGCCGCCTCGTCTCGGAGGGTGGGCTCGCCCGTCCTGCTTGCAGTTGGACCCAACTCTGGGCTCCTCCGCTCCTGGGGATGGCGGGGGCGGGGGGGGCGGGGGGACCCGGGCCCCTGGAGGGTGGCTGGCTGGAGGAGAGAGGCGGGGAGCTGACCCAGGCGAGGAGGTGGTCGGGTGTGGCTCCTCCTCGGAGGCGGGCCGGAGATCCCCACGCGCAGCTGTGACCTTGGCGAGGTGGACAGGAAGCCCCTGGGGCCCTGGCTCCCGTCCGCCACGGGGCTGATGGGTGGGCATCTGGTGCCTGCCACAGGTCCAGTTCCAGTTCGTCCTCCTCACGGACACACTCTACTCCCCGCTGCCCCCGGACCTGCTGCCCCCGGAGGCTGCCAAAGACCGGGAGACGCGCCCCTTCCCCCGCACCATCGTGGCCGTGGAGGTGCAGGACCAGAAGAACGGGGCCACCCACTATTGGACGCTGGAGAAGCTCAGGTGTGGCGGCGGGTGGGGGCTGAGGTGGGGGCTGAGGTGTGGGGGGAGCCACTGAAAGGGGGGCAGGCGTCGGCTTCACGGCGCACACGTCTCAGGGCGGCTTTTTTCCCGTGTTCGTCTCTTAAAATCAGAAGCAAATCAGTACGTAGGCCTCACACAGAGCCCGTGTTCTCCCCGGACCCCCCACGCAGTGGAGACGCCTAGCGTGTCTTTACGCAGGAGGCTGGGTGGGGCGGGGCTGCAGGGAGGTGGCGCAGGGGGCACGCGGGGCCTGGACGGGCCCACCTGGGCTGCCAGGGTCCGCCTCCCTGGTCCCTGCTTGCTCACTGTGACGTGCGTCCAGCCCTTATTTATAAATGTGACTGAGGGAGGCACAACAGGCCAGCGCCACTGAAGAAAAGCTTCCCGTTGTCCACAGTCCCCAGAAACGAGAGGAAGGCCAGCACACGGGGCCGGAGGGAAGCACAGGGCGGCCGGAGGGGGACGGGGGTGAGGGACAGGCCTGGGCCGTGGCCCCCACCAAGGTTTCCACTGGCGAGGCGGGCGGGGCGAGCAGCGAGGACCGGCCAGCTGGGATGATGGGCGGGCTTTGGGGCGCAGGGCTGCCCCCAGCTGCCTGGCGCCTGGCCCCGGGGTGACGGGGTCAGGGAGCCGGCTGGTGTGTGTGTGTGAAACTCACTCCCAGGGTTCCACTGTCTGGGGACTGGCTACCCCGGGATGCGCATCCTCCCCAGCCAGCGAGCCCCAGAGGTGTCAGAACACCGTCAAATACAGAGAATGGGAAGTAGAATTAACACAGCCTGGGGCACACTCACACACTCACATTTGTACACTCACACCCATGGGCTCTCCCACACCTTCCTTTCTTGTATGGCTCATCTCACACACACACACACACACACACACACTCCTACACTGATTCTCCCCAGTCACATTCACACTCACTCACACACTCTCATACACACCAGCCCTCCCCCGTCAGGATCACACTCACTCACACATTGGTGGCACACGCACTCACACAAACTCTCACTCACCACCCTCTCCCGTCTCGGGGGCTGCTGTCCGCCATTTGGACAAAGGCCCACCTTCCGTCGTGCCTGAGCCGTGGAGGGAGACGACCGCACTTCCTCTCTCCCTCACCATGTGGGTTTTCCCGGGGTAGTAATTGTTCAAGGGCCGTTTTCTGCACCCTGTCACCAAATTGCCCTTCGTTCCCAGAGCATCCCGAGCTCCCCACGCCCCTCCGTGTGGGCTCGTCCCACCCCCACCCCCACCTCCCGTTCCGTGTCCCCCCCACCCCGCCACTGGTTCCTGGCCATCCTGCTGCAGAAACCACCTCGCTGTCACCTGACCGCAGTTGGGAGGAGTTAGTGGTGACCTCGTAGGTTTAACTGGAAGTCCTTTGCTCACGGTTGACTGATTCTGGGGACCGCGAGGGGTCTGCCAGGAAACTGGCTTGAGCCTCAGATGACCCTGAGTGGGATGCTGTGGCCACGGCCGAGCCCGCCGTCCCAGGGGGAGGGGCGCCGGGTGGCCGCCCCGCGGGCCCACACTGATCTCCGCCGCCCCTGCAGGCAACGCCTGGATCTCATGCGAGAGATGTACGACCGGGCGGCCGAGGTGCCCTCCAGCGTCATCGAGGACTGCGACAACGTGGTGACCGGCGGGGACCCCTTCTACGACCGGTTCCCCTGGTTCCGGCTGGTGGGCAGGTGGGTGCCTCCCCCACTCCCTCCCTGGGCTGAGAGACAGAGAGAGATGGGGAGAGACTGAGAGAGAGACAGAGAAGGAGAGAGGCCGCAGTGCGGGCAGGATCGGCCTCCTCCCAAGATGGAACCCCACTGGGCCCTCGCCCCCATGAGAAGGAGCCACTGAGACGCCTGCTCCCATCCCCACTCCCCCGCCCTTGTCCTCGGTCTGATCAGCGGGCCCCGTTGTCGAAGGGGCCACAGAGGGGTCTCATCACTGCCACCACGCCCTCTGTGGGCTGCAGCCACCAGGTCCCACGGGTCCGTGGGTGTGTGAATGTGTGAGGCTTAGCTAGACTTTCCGGGTCGCCTGGTGGCTGTGGGGTGTGAGCGGGGACATAGGGTCATGTCACCCCAGAGCCCCAGTCCCATGCCTCCCTGCCCTGGTTTGGGGTCTTGGCCCAGCCCCTGCACCCCACGAGATGGGGCATGGCGTTCAGAGCCCTCCACGTGGCCCGGCACACGAGGTCCTCGTACGACCTCAGCCACACCAGGCCAGAATCACACCGCTGCTGCCTCCAGAACCTTCCAGAACCTTCTACCGGCCACACATGCAGTTTCCTTCTTAGCCTGGGACGGGGGCGGGGGGGGTGCACTCTCAGTCCTTGTCTTTTGAGGCAGAGTCTTTGGTGGTCTGTGTGTTTGGCCTGGGTCTCCCGGGAGCCCCCGTCCCGTGCGCCCCGCGCGTGGCTGGTGTTAACTTCTCTCTGTCTTGTCCTACTGACCCCAGCTCAGTCATCTCTGGCTGCAGCAGTTACCCTCTTCTCAACACGTGCATGAGCGCGCGCATGGCTGCTCTCACCCCCTCCCCCACCTCCTCGAGCCCCGACTCCGACGCCACCGCGCCTGCCGAGGAGCAGAGCCTGGGGGAGGAGGAGGAGGAGGAGGAGGAGGAGGAGGACCTGGAGGACGACGTCTCCCCAGAGCACGGGCTTCACGACGGCCGGGACCCGTTTTACGACCGGCCCCCCCTGTTCAGTTTAGTAGGAAGGTTGGTGAGGCTGAGGACGGCATGCTGGGAAGGAGCCAGCTCTTTGGCGCAGGAGCACTGCTGCGGGCACGGTCCGACCGCCGTCCGGGCCCGGCCCCCGGGCTTGGGGCTGGCGTCCAAGGAGGGGCCGGAGGGGGCGCGAGGCCTCCACCGCCCCGGAGCGTGGCCGCCAGCCAGCTCCTCGCAGGGGGGACTACACGGCAGAGGGGCCCGAGAACCTGGGGGGTGGCCGCTGGAACCCCAGGAAAGGTGCTTGTGCAGGGCCCCTGCAGGGGCCTGCGGGAAGCTGGAGGCGGGCCGCCCCTCAGGTCCTGTGGCCCTGGGGTTGGACCCTAACCCCCAGCTCGGGCCGCTTCCCCATGCTCCCCTGTTTCCCGAAGAGATGGAGGCCTCTGGGGGGACTCCCCTGGGCAGGGGGCGTGCTGCAGGGCAGGGAGGAAGGGCCGGTGCTGCCTAGGCAGTGGGAAGGCCTCCCCCTGAGGCTGCGGGGCCCTGCGGACCCTGCCTCCCTCGGACTTGTGTCTGTCTTAAAGTGAGGGTGGCATGTCCTCCCGACCTCCCGGGCCACCACGGCCAGAGACAGGGGCGTGCACTTGGCCCTGCGCCCTCGCAGGCCGTGCCCCTTGCAGAGGGGAGCAGCTGCTGTGTCCTGGGTGGAGCAGAGGCCCTGCAGGTGAGGGCGGGGGGCGTGGGGAGCAGAGAGAGCCACCTCCACCTCCGCTATCACCCAGAAGGGAGGGAAGCCTGACTGACGAAGGAAAGGTCCAGAAGCCCACTGTGGTGGGAGGAAACACAGCTCACGAAATGCGGACTTTACAGGTTCCGATACAAAGAGGTGTAAGACAGTCTTAACAGCACCCAGTGCTAGGGTTTGAGGTGGCCTCCTTGGGCCAGGCCGAGGGAAGCTCTGCACGTCCTGACCTCGAGCGCCAGCACCGAGAGCTGTGGGCTGTGGCAAACCCGCACAGCGGGGCGGGCACGGGGAGTCCCGGGGCCGTCCTCTCAGAAGGAAGCAGGCCACCGGGGGCACACGTCCTGGATGACTCCAGCCAGGGTTCCACGCGTGACACGCTGGACGAACGTGTGTGCCTCTCCCCCTCAGGGGCGCCCTGGCCTGGGCTTCCATCTGCAGAGCCCAGCAGGGAGCGGCAGCCTCTCAGAACGCCCTGGCCGCTAGGGCCAGGCGTCACTCCGGTGACAGGCAGGCATGGGGACAGGGCCCAGGGGAGCAAGGACACCGGGAGGAACAGGGTGTGGGTTCTTGCAGTCTCGGCTGGAAAGAGCTGGGTCCTTCCAACACCTCCCTCTGTGGCCCCGTGATGTCACAAAACAACCAAACCAAAGCAAAGCTGCCCACGAGAGGCCGGCCCCGCCCGCGGGCGGCGTGCCAGGGGCTTCTTTTGGAAATGTCCTGATCTTTTCGTTTGGCAAGAATTGGCTTCCCCGCTCAGCAGCTGCGCAGGCCAGGCCTTCAGAAGGACCGGCCCTGGTCTCCTTTAACCCTTCCGGTAGCTGCTGGCTCTCTCTCCAAAGCTTAAGCAACACGGGGGCGCCCACTCTCGTCTCCCTTCGGAAAGGCTGTCCTGGCCCAGCATGCGTCTTTGCGCCTCGCCGGTCTCGTGGCCCGTGCTGCCTCCTCCCTCCCGCCACACGGCTCCGCCTCCGCGCCTCCGCCTCCTCTCCCTGGGCGGGTCCAGCCTGCTTCAAGGTGCGCTCCCCTCTGTGGGCGGCCCCCCGCGTGGGCCTCCCGAGTCCTGTCCCGACCCGGGGCCCCTGCCGCGGGCCGTCTGGGGTGCTGGGTGAGCTGGGGGGCGGGCTAACCGGGCAGAGGAACTGCTGTGCCCCATGGTCCCTCGTGCCTGGACCGCCACTTTCAGGACCTGGGTGCAGGGGAGCGCACAGAGGAGGGCGAGGGGCCCACGGGTCCCAGGAAGGGGGGACTGGGGGAGGGAGGAGAGGTGACGGCCCATGGGAGGGAGGGTGCCCACCTGCCCCATGTCCCTCTGCCCTCGGGGCTGTCGAGGCCAGACCTCAGTGGGGTGCGCCCTGCGCCCCGGGGTGCACAGCCTGAATCTTTGCCAGAGGGGCTGAGAGCTGCCCCCCACCCGCCCCATGTATGGGCAGGGCCTCCCGGTGGGGGCTGTCTGACCCCCATGGTGGCCCTGCCAACGTCTGGTGGCTTCTGCACTGTGTTCTGTCCCTCACGTCCTAGTGCTGTCCATCGGGGTGGCTCTGCACGGGGTGTGGGGTCTTTCTGCCCCAGCTTGCCATCCCTCGAGGCCGGTGCAATGGCCTCCGGGCCCCAGGGTCCCTTCTGATGGAGTGTGCCTGTCACTGTCACTGAGGGGACCAGGATTAGGAGGAAGGTGCCGCACAGTGTCCTCTGCCTCCTCTGGACGCGGCCCCAGCACGGCAGCCGGGTCTGTGGGTCCCCGGTGTGCTCTGTGCGCCTGACAGGGCTGTGGGTTGGTCCTGCTGATTGCGGTGCCGGTGTGTGAAGGGTGGGCATCTTGGTGTCCAGGAGGTGTGGGCGCGCCGCCCGCCCCGGGTGTGGCAGGAGCAAAGGTCCCAGGGCTGGCCCCCGGTGAGCCCCGGCTGCCAAGGGTACAGTTTGAGTATTGGGGATGTGGGGACCGCTGGACGCCAGCCCTGGGCCGGCCAGGGGCTTTGAGGTGGCCCTGATCTCGGCTCTCCCTGCTGGCTGTGGGCCCCGGGCCCCCTTCCTTGAGGCTGCACTGAGGAAGGGCCCTCGTGCCCTTACCCAGTCCCTACGAAGGTCCTCCCATGCATTCCCCGCAGCGTGCAGGTGGGAGCTGGCAGGCTGTGACCCCTCTGTGAGCACCTGGGGCTCCTGGGAGCCTTCTCAGTGTCTCTCTGCCTCCAACACCTGGATTTCTGCAGTGGGCCCTGCCCCATGGTGGGTGGGGCTGGAGGGCTGGGTGGGACTCAGGGGCCCTGCAGGGACGGGCTGTCCTGCCTGGCCCCCTTAGCTCTCACCAGTGCGGTGGGACTGCACGGGCCTAGCAGAGGAGTGCAGAGTGGGGTCCTCACCGGCCCCTCAGCCTGCATCCTGGGCTTCCTCCATTTCCCCCTCCAGCCTGGTGGCAGCCCCCTGGCCCCCACCTAGGTACACACAAAGGCCCTTGGCTGGGCGCCTAGATGCCCAGGAGGGAAGGCCACCACTGTCCCCATCCCCAGGCAGGGGCTGGAAGCAGCCCACCAGCCTGACCTGTCTGGTCCCTGCCTGGTAGACACCCTTGGAGGGGCTACCTGTCTTTGGGCCTTAGTTTCCCCTCGTGGCCAGGGCTAGGGATGGACGGAGGGCCTGTGTGGCTGGAATGGGAGCTGGGCAGCTGGGCTGGGTGAAGCAAGGAACTTGGATGTCTCTGAGGGTGGAGTCCAATGTGCACCCCAAGTCTCCTCAGGTGTGGGGGCCGCAGGTGAGCAGAAGGGTGGCTAGTGGTAACGGACCCGCCAACGGACTTCAGAGGTTTCTGAAGTGGAATCGATGTGTTTGGAAGATAAGAGTGGATGGTGCCCAGGTTTTGGGGGAGGGCTGGCAGGCAGGGGGTCAAGGTCAGCAGCCCTACCTGAGGGGGCGCCAGGCCTCGGAGTCGGGGTACCCGGCATGGCCCTGTCTGTCCACTGTCACAGCAGCGTCCAGCACAGCGTCCTGGGTCGCAGTGGGAAGCAAGGCCAGTGGCTCAGCTCGGGTGCTGTCAGACCCTGGAGCAGCTGAGGGAAGGGCAGGGTGACAGGTGACAGCCCCCAGCTCCTCCCCGCTGTGTCCTGCTCGTGGACATGCACCCGGGGGCCAACGCCCACCTGCCCAGCAGGCTCAGCCTTCCCTTCCCCGTCCCCCACGCCCCCACCCTGCTGCTGCCCTCGTCTGCCCCTCTCCCCTACAGAGGCTGGGCCTCCCGCACCCTTCCCGGGCACCTCCTCCCCGACACCTCCCTCCCTCCCGTGTCAAAGCCTGCCCCTCCGCCAGTGGCTCCCCACCCCTGGGCTCCACGGGAGCTCAGGGTTATAGGTGTCTGCACCTCGGGGCTGGAGCAGGAGCAGCCGTGGGCTCCTCGGGAGGCAGGGTCCTGAGCTGGAGTGTGAGGGGCAGGGCTGTCCCCTGGGGCTCATGCGGGCAGGCCCTCTCTGTACCAGGGTGCCCACGAACAGCGGGGGAGACTTCCTCCATGTCAGCCCCCACCCACCCAGGGCAGCACCAGGTATTCCAGGTCCTATCTGTCCTCCTGGCTGCCTGTGCCACCCCTGCCCATGGACGAGCTTGGGGACTGCAGCAGCGCCTGGGTGACGCGGCCTCTGTCCAGCCTGTCCTGACTCCAGCTGGCACTGCCGGGGGAAAGGAGGGCTCTGGGCACTCTGGGGAGCTGGTGGGGTCACAGCAGGCGGTGCCGTGGGGCCTAGGGGTGTCTGTCCGGCCAGCCCTCCGTGGGCCGGGGCCCGTCCCATCTTGGCTGGCACCGCGGAGCGCCCGCTCTCCCTCACCGGAGGAGTCTCGAGCCCTGATCCGGCATCCAGCCCTCAAGCCTCAGGGGCCGCTGGGAAGCGGGCGGGTGTCGGGGGACTGCCAGAGCACCAGTGCCAGTGTCGTAGCACAGGGGGGCCGGGCCCCCAGGTCCTCCTCCTTGAGGCAGGCTGCACCCCTCAGCTGCCCCCTCGCCCGTCCGCAGGTGTGGCCCCTGCCTGCTGACCACACCTCTGTCCCCTGTGCACGGGCCTCTCCGCCGCCGCCTCCTCCTCCCACGTCCTCTGAGCACCTCCGCCTGCCGTGGACCCCCGCCCGTCCTCGCCCTCGCCTGCTGCCCGGCCCCCACGCTCCGCTCCGCTTCGCAGTGTTGTGTCGTGAGCTCGGCCGCGCTGTTGCCACCGCCCCCCACGGCCGCGCGGGGCCGGCCCTGACCGCGGCCTCTCCCCTCCCAGGGCCTTCGTGTACCTGAGCAACCTGCTGTACCCCGTGCCCCTGGTGCACCGCGTAGCCATCGTCAGCGAGAAGGGCGAGGTGAAGGGCTTCCTCCGAGTGGCCGTCCAGGCCATCTCAGGTGTGTGCGGGGCTGCGGGCTCCTTCACAGGTGGGGTCGGCGAGCAGCCAGCCTCCCCCAGGGCCCCCCACCCGCCCCGCTGCTGGCCCCAGGTGGGGACTCCGGGAGAAGCCCCGACGCCCAGCTCCTGGCTCGGGCCCCCCGACTCTCCCAGGGTGACGGGGCCCGCTGGGGCTGTGCGGGCCAAGCCCAGGGCCGTCGAGCCGGTTCTGGCTCAGGCGCCTCCTCCCCTCAGGCAGCCCCAGGCGGACACGGACACCCCAGCCCAGGGCAGGGCTGGGCGCTCTCCTGACTCGCCCTTCGCTCTCTCTGAGCCCCCCCAGGACTGGCTGCCCCACCCACCCACAGTGGCCCTCGGAGCCCCCCTTTGTCCCGGGAACCCCTCCTTTGGATCCCTCGGCTTCAGTCCTGGGCCGGGGGGCCTTGCTGCAGAGGGGATGCCTCCCACTGCCCCCCCTCCCCTGGGCCCCCAGCTTGGTTCACTGACCCATTAATCCAGCGTGGACTTCCTGCCGAAGGTCACTCAGGGCGAGAGGGATCATTCCAGAGTACAGGCTCGGAGCCCGCGTGGCCGACCTGGGGCTGGGGCTCCTGCTGTGATGGTCAGCCCTCCCTCCCCTGCCCGGGCCCTTCCTCTTTACAGCACCCCCGGCCACTCGAGCCCCCCGGGACCCTGCCGAGAAGGGGGAGCCTGGAGGGGAGCGAGGATGGCACTGGGGGGGCAGGGATGCTGGGAGTACCAGGTGCCATCCTCCCCCCTCGAGGGGACCCTGTCCCTGCGGGCTGGGTGGCTCTCCCTCATTCTTCCTCTTCTTCCTGATTGGCTCCGTCCCAGCTGGGTGGGGTCCCCCTGGGCAGGCTGCTTTATAGGGTGACGCTGCCTGTATTGGGGCCGCACCTGACGCTCTCTGCCTCGTGGCCCTGGTGGAAAAGAAGGAACATAAAAATAACCCAGAGCAGAAACCCCGCCTCCGTGGTCACAGCAGTCACACCTGTCCCCACCCCCGGCCACGGCTGCCGTCAGCCCCCCCGATCTCCCTGCACAGAGCCCTGTGCCCCGCCGTGCGCGGCCCCGGGCTGGCCAGGGCGATGGTGGGACGCGCCCACAGGCAGCCAGGCTGGAGAGCTCAGGGTGCCGGCACCCCCGAACAGAAGGGCAGGCCCCCCGGTTTGCAAGGCCTCCTGGGGTGACGGCTAACCAGAGTGGCTGAAGCTGGGGCTCAGGGACACCAGCAGAAGAAGGCAGGTCCCAGGGTCCTGCAGGTGACAGGAGAAGGGCCTGGATGATGTTGTCCCAGTGGGAAGCTGCTGACCTCTGCCGAGGAAGGGGGTTCGGGAGCGTGTGGGGCGCTGTGTCCAGGTTGGGGGTCGTGGTGGCTTTGCGAGGGTGCTGGCAGAGGGACAGGTGCCGTTCCACGGTGAAACCAGGAGGATCTGGGGGGGCGGGCTCTGCCACACCCCCTGGGGGCAAGCAGGGCCCTGACCATCTGCTCGGTCCCACGGCAGCCGATGAAGAGGCCCCAGATTACGGCTCGGGTGTCCGCCAGTCGGGAACTGCCAGAATCTCCTTTGACGACCAGCATTTCGAGAAGGTACCGGGCCGGCGGCTCTTTCCTGTCCCACCCCCACTGGCCGGCCGCCGCCCGCCGCCCTGTCCTGAACCTGCGTGTCCGACGCCTGGAGCCCAGGGCGGAGCGTCTGCTCCCTCCGCCACCACTCTCCCTCTCACGGGGGCTGGGCGCTGTTGGGGATGCACGGGAGGGGCGAGGGGCAAAGGTGGAGAGGGGCGCCGGCAGACTGCGTGTGCCCCTGGCCAGAGAACCGGGTGGGCAAGGACCCCGAGAACCAAGACCCCAGGGAGGGGGGAGGGGCTGAGGGAGGGCCCTGGGCTGGGGCAGAGCTGACGGCCTCCCGCCCCCCCCCCCCCCCCCCCCCCCATGGAGGCCGGGTGGGCCGGACAGCCTGGGCACCTGAGGCTAGGGGGCGTGTCTGTGAAGGCCCCGCCCAGCTCTGGCCCGCACAGGCCTCCCCCTGCCAGCTTTCCGCAACTCGGCCCCCGCCCCACACAGTTCCAGTCTGAGTGCTGCCAGGCGGGGGGCATGTCACGCTCCGGGACCTCCCAGGAAGAGCTGCGCATCGTGGAAGGCCAGGGCCAGGGTGCGGACTTGGGGCCCTCTGCCGACGAGGTCAACAACAACACCTGCTCGGGTAAGTCCTGGGGCGCCCACGGAGGGGGCGGGCCTCCGCCGCCTGGCCCCGCCCACAGGGCGGCCCTGGGGGGTACCTCCGCCCAGAGCAGTTGGGATCAGGCCCCTGAGGGAAGCTGCATGGGCTCTGGGTCTGGCCCCGGCCCCAGCCCCCCGGGTCCCGCCACCTGCCTGTGCCCTGGGCTGCCCACAGCGCTGCCTCCGGAAAGCCTGCTGCTCGACAGCCCCGAGAAGGCCACCCTGGACGGGCCCCTGGACGCCGCCCTGGACCACCTGCGCCTGGGCAGCACCTTCACCTTCCGTGTGACCGTCCTGCAGGCGTCCAGCATCTCCGCGGAGTACGCCGACATCTTCTGCCAGTTCAAGTGAGCCTCAGCCCGCCGGGATGGGCCCTGCGGCGGGGAGGCGGCGGGCGGGCGGCCGGGCTCCACGCAACGCCCAGCTGCGTCCCAGGGACCCGGCCAAACATATCCTTCCGCTTTGCAGCTTCATCCATCGCCACGACGAGGCCTTCTCCACGGAGCCCCTGAAGAACACGGGGCGGGGCCCCCCGCTCGGCTTCTACCACGTCCAGAATGTACGTCCTCAGAGCCCCTCCCCTCCCCCGCCCGCTGCGGGGCCCTCCGGGGTCCGGCTCCGCTAGGCCTCCCTGAAACGCGCACCTGTCTCTCCCGGCTCCTTCCCCCTTTTCTGGGTGCCAGCAGGTGCTGGACGCGCCGGGGCGTGTGGACGCAGGGCCTCCAGCACCAGGCGGGCGTTCGCTGGGTGGAAGACTGGGGTGGGGGCAGTAAGTCCAGAGAGCCCCCGGCCAGGAGCCTCCAGCACCCTGGACGCCAAGTGTCTGTGGTGGCCGTGGTTGGGGAGAGTCAGGAGAGCGTCGGGGAGCGGGGTCCCCCGGGAGTGGGGGCTGCTCCTGTGGCGAGGACCCGTTGGCCCGGCCCGGGGGTCTGACCTCAGCCGCCCGGTCTCTGGGTTTGTGGTCTGACCTCTGGCGGTGTGGCCGTCCTGGCCCTGCCGTGACGGGGGGCGGGGCACGTGGTGTCAGCTGAGCTGGGGAACAAGGCAGGCCGGGAGGGCGCTCACTGGGCCCCCCGGAGCTCACCGCCTCCCCGGTCCGGAGGGGAGGGGCTGAGGGGGGCGCTGTCCTGGTCCCGTCCTCGAGGGGCGTCCGCGCTGTCTCTGCCCCGTGTCCCCCCAGAGTCTCCCCACTGCACCTGCCTCCTCGGTGCTCTGAGGCCCCTTTGCACAAGGACCCTGGACCCCGGTCGTACGGGGTTAGGACCACACTGACACCCTCGTTCCGACTTGATGACCTCTGTAAAGACCTTGTTTCTAAGTGCAGATGCTGGGTGGGGGCGGGGACACAGTTCAACCCCCAACTCTTGGTGAGCGGGGGGGGTTGCCCAGAGGTCAGACCAGAGCCCAGAGGCAGCCTGGTCACCTCAGTCCCCTCGTCAGGCTGTGTTGTGAGAGGGCAGCTGGCCCAGCGGCCCAGCCCCATCTGTACTGGGAACAGAGACAAGGGCTGCCCACCCAGTGCTCTGTCCACTGGGGGGGGGTGACAGAGGACAGGCGGGGCCGGAGGGGCCTGGGCGACAAGCACCGACCCTGCCGTGGGCAGGGGGCCGGCGCTGCCCTCCGACCACCCCCGCTCACCCTCCAGATCGCGGTGGAGGTGACCCGGTCCTTCATCGAGTACGTCAAGAGCCAGCCCGTGGTGTTCGAGGTCTTCGGCCACTACCAGCAGCGCCCATTCCCGCCACTCTGCAAGGACGTGCTCAGGTCCCACCTCGCCTCCCGGTCGAGGGGCTTGCGGCCAGTCTGGGCCTGGAGGGGGGGCGGGCGGGCTCCGGGCTCCCTGCTCCGGCCCAGGCCCCCTCGGACGCCTCACGCGAGCGCCGCTTCCTCCACAGCCCCCTGAGGCCCTCGCGCCGCCACTTCCCACGGGTCATGCCGCTGTCCAAGCCAGGTAGGCCGGGCACCGGGGTGCCGGCCTGGGGTGCCGGTGCGCCCAGGCTCTGGGGCCGCCCTGCGCCCGCCCGACCTCGGGGGTGGGGGTCCCCGTGGAGTAAGGGCCCCCTCCTGGGCACGAGGAGCAGGCGGAGACAGACGCCCCAGAGGGTGTCGTGTACCCCCGGGGCCCCTAGAGCCGGCGGCAGAAGTGTGGGGGCCCCGAGAGGAAGGCAGGGTGGGGCTGGGGCGTCTCAGCCTGTCCATCTGGCCTGGGGGCGGGACTCGTCCGAGCGGACGACGTGCTTGGCCAGGAGCCGCGGGCCGCGGCCCAAGCGTGGTGGAGCCGGGGTCCCACTGGGGTTCTCTGGGGTCTCCGGCCACCACCCTCTCATCAGTGGGTGTGGCCACGGGCTCCTCCCCTGGGCTCGGAGAAGCGGGTGCTCGTGCGCATCCGGAGCCAGACACGCTGGGCCCTGCCTGTGCTCGGACGAGCGTGTCCTGGGGCGGGGGGGCGGGGGCTGCTGGTGGTTTTCCGTGGAGCGGAGTGCCCTCGCTGCCTTTGCCGCGCCCCCACCCCACCCTCCTCGAGGGAGCCCTCAACGCACCGTGGGTCTGGCCTCCTGTCAGCCCGTGCTTCTCTCCTGTTGTCCCCAGTGCCGGCCACCAAGCTCAGCACGCTGACGCGGCCCTGCCCCGGGCCACGCCACTGCAAGTATGACCTGCTGGTCCACTTCGAGATCTGCGAGCTGGAGGCCGATGGCGAGTGCGTCCCCTGCCCCGTGTGCCTGGCGGGGGCCCTGGGACCCCCGAGGGCTGCGGTGGGGGGCGGAGAGGGCCTGGGGCTGGCCGACTCTGGTCTCCACGGACCGGCCACCCCACCTTCACCAGCACTTTCCTGGCTCACCCCTTCCGCTCGGGCCCCGAGGCAGCGCTGTGGGCGGCAGGAGGGGTCCGGCCCCGGCCTCACCTCCCCCTCCCTCTCTCTCCAGTTACATCCCTGCAGTGGTGGACCACCGCGGCGGCATGCCGTGCGTGGGGACCTTCCTGCTCCACCAGGTGCGAGAGCCTCTCTGCCCCGGCCCGCCTCGTGCCCCTCCCCCGCCCCGCCGGCCCCCAGGCCCCCTGACCGCCTGACCCCGTCCCCTCTGCTGGCTCCCGGCAGGGCATCCAGCGACGGATAACCGTGACGCTGCTGCACGAGACGGGCAGCCACATCCGCTGGAAGGAAGTGCGCGAGCTGGTCGTGGGTGAGTGGGGGCGGGTCGGCCGTGGGCGCTGGGCCCAGGTTGGTGGGAAGAGCGTGGACCGAATCCCTGCTGAGTTCTACCCGCAGCTCTGCTTCGGCTGCTGTGTGACCTGGGCCACGTCACCCAGTCTCTCTGGGCCTCTGACCCTGCCAAAGAGAGCCCGGGCGGCAGGGTTGATTCCAAACGGGGCTGCTTGCGGGGGCCGCCATCGCAGAGCCGCGTCGTGCTGGGTGGCTCAGACACCGGAGATTTCTCCTCTCTCAGCCCTGGAGGCAGCGGTCCGAGACCCGGGGGTCGGCTGGTGGCCACGCTGTGTCCCCCCCCCAGCCTCTTGTGGCTTCTGCGGGTCGGTGGGCGCTCCGAGGCGCTCCAAGGCTCACAGATGCGCCTTCTGGGGCCTCTCCCTGTAGGACGGGCAGACCAGACCGGGGCTCCTGTCCCAGTGTCACCGCGTCTCAGCGGTCACACCCCCACGCAGGCCCTTCTCTCCGGAAGGTCGCCGTCGGCAGTGCCGGGGGTCAGGGCTGCCGCGCGTGTTTCAGTCCATGCAGGGCTGCTCCCGTGACGTCACGCTGTGAACTTGGTCTCCTGGAGACATTGCCTTTGCTTCCTGTAAAGGGTGGCTCTTCCCAGTGTCCACTCAAGGGCACGGACACACTGTCCACTCCCGCGTGCCATCAGCAGGAGGCCGCCACCCTGTCCCTGCCCTGGGCGTGGCTGTGGCTGCGTCCCTGGGGCGTGTGGAGGGCTCTGCGGGGGGCGGCAGGGACGTGGCCGTCCTGAAGAGGCAGAGGGGCCACTGTCCCTGTGGCTGCCAGAGCCGAAGTGACAAGCGGGGCCCCAGGCAGGGCCCTGACTCCATGGATCTGGCTCCTGCTGCCGACCGAGCACCCCCTCGGCGCAGGGGGCGGCTCAGGGGCTCTGTGGGGACCCCCCCCCCTCGCAGAGGCGTGTGATGACGTGGGCGGTGTTTCTTTTCTCCCTTTATTTCTTACCATGTAACGAGAAGAGGGAGCCTTGTCTCCCTCTCGTCCTGCTAACGTTTTCTTTTCCAGCAGGTAGGAGGCCAGTGCGTTTTGGGCTGAGCGATTGGAATCTGTGGGGGATGGGGTGCCGGCGGCAGGGGGCGGGGTTGGGGACTCAGAGCTTAGCCTGCGGGAGGCGGACGGCAGAGCGGAGCCTGGCTGTGCTCTGACCCACGGCTGCGGCCCCCACCCCAGCCCCCCATCAGCCGCCGTATGGCCGTTGGCCGGAGGCTCTGGGGCCCGTGGGGGGTCGGTTCCCTGATGGGCCTCCTTCAGAAGCTGGGCCCAGGCAGAGGCAGTGAGCAGGGGCCCAGCAGCGCCCCCTGCCCTCCTGGAAGTGACCCGGGCCCATCGCCCTCGCTGTAGGTCGCATCCGGAACACGCCAGAAACGGACGAGTCCCTGATCGACCCCAACATCCTGTCCCTCAACATCCTCTCGTCCGGGTACATCCACCCGCCCCAGGACGACCGGTGAGTGCCCTGGGCTGCGGGCACTGCTCCTGAGTCCCCGGTGACGGGTCTGTCTGGGTGGGGACCCCGGGGTGTGGGGCAATGTCAGCCTGCAGAGCCTTTGGCTGACAAAGACATGTTGGGCCCGGCCTCACAGGCTGGGGCGTCTGGTCCTGAAGCGTCTGGGCCCCTGTGAGGCTCCTGAGGGGCCAGGAGGGGGGCGGGCGGGGGCTGGGCCTCGAGTCCCTGGGTGCCCGTCTGCGCGTTTTCCTTCTTCGGCCTCCTGGCAGAGGGGCTGGGGGCAGTCGCGGGGGTGAGCAGGGTCCTGTCTGGGAGTCCGGTGGGTGGGTGGGCAGCACGGGCCGTGGGCGGACAAGTGTCCCCTGTCTCCCAACCGTGCTGCTGTGGCCTCTGGCGGGGAACTGGCCAGGGTCCCGGAGTCGGACCAGGGGCACACTGGGTGGGCGGCCAGCAGCCTGGGCCGGCACCCCAGGTCACTCCTCGCGTCACTGGGCTAGCCCTTTCCAAACTCCCCAGAGTCTCCTCGTAGCCTGGGCAGTCCCAGCATGTGGGGCAGTGACAGGCACTGGAGGCTCTGGGGACCAACCAGCCGGGGGCGGGATGTAGGGGGAGCTGCTGGAGCCAAGGGGGGGGCGCTGGGGGCTCACAACTGCCACAGCTGAGCACGCCCGGTGAGGGGGGACGTCGGTGGGCTCAGCCGTGTCCGAGGGGCTGCCGTCCGGGCTGTGGGGGGTGAGCAGGGTGCTCCAGGCCCAGACCGGCCGCTCCCAAGGGCTCCACCTGCCTCGGCGCTGGAGCTTCGGGTGTCTCCCGTGGCTGGGGCTGCGTGTGCGGGCAGGGTCCAGGCCCGAATCCCCGGAGAGCCAGTGTCTGTGAGGGTGAGGGTCCTGGGGGCGCCGCCTCCCGTTCTTCTGACTCTGGGGCCCAGACATTCCGAGAGGGGGCTTGAGGGGCCCATCCCTCAGGAGGGCAGCTTGGTGGGTGTGGGGCAGAGACCCCAACAGAGGCAGATGAGGCTTTGGTTTCAGCCCTGTCCTGGAACCTTCCGGAAGGAACTCACCCTGCAGTCCTGAACAGACGGGACAGAGTCTTGGGGGGTGTTCTCACGTGGACAAGGCACCATGACAGGCAGGCTGGGGCTACACCTGGGGTAGCAGAAAGGGGAGGCCCACAGGGGTGGGCCTGTCACTGTGAGAACGAACCCAGGGACCCGGCAGCAAAGCCTCATTGCCCATCCACACGGGGGCGCTGCAGGGACGTGGGCGCCTGGCCTGGGCCCTGGACAAGGGACTCCCGGGAGGGCATGTGCCCCCGGGAGGGGTCCGTGTGCCATGCGGAGTGACACTTTGGGCCTGGGGGGCAACCTCAGCTTTCCCCTGGCTGCTGGCAACCCCTAGATCCGCCGGGTAGGAAGCGAGTGGGGGGCAAAGGGAAGGGGTGGACATGCTGCCTGCTGGCCTCCCGCCCTGCACTGAGGGCTGTTTGTGGGTCTTCTGGCTGCTGGGGGCCTCGGCCCTCGGTTTAGGAGGCGGCAGCTCCTGACTGGACCTCGGGCCGCCCTGCGCCTGGAGGCCCCTGGACCCATCACTGATGTGTGTTGGCCCTGCACCATGGGGGCTGTAGGAGGAGGCGGCCCCGGGGCCCATCAGCCCCATCAGCACCTGAGGTCAGGGCCCTGGCCCAGGACAGAGGAAGGTGCAGACCATTGGGGTGCAGGCCCCGTGCTTGGTTTGGCCCGTCTGGGGCAGCCCCATCTCCCACCTGGCCTGGAAGAGCCTGGGGACCCTCCTCAGTGGGTGACCCCGGGCAGGGGCCGCTGTGAGGCGTGGCTGGCCAGGCCAGCAGGCCCCTCCTCAGGCCTTCCCTCTTCCTTGACCCTGGCTGACGTGCTCGGAGCCCCTCGATGGACCCGCTGCCCTGAGGGCGAGCAGGAGGCCCTGCCCCCTCTTCAGACGCTGAGGCTCAGCGACCCCAGGCCTGGCTCAGGCCTCGGGCTGGCCGCACGCTTCGCCACAGCCTCGCCTCCCCGCTTGCTCGAGGCCCGGTGCTTTGCAGCCCCCTGGCTCAGAGTGGGCCGCCCCTCACTCCTCTGCTGCTGCTGCCGCTGCCGCTGCCCCGCCCCCACTGCCCCAGGGCCGCACTAACCTGTGACCGTTTGTGTTTTGCAGGCAGTTTCTTGATTCGGACATGCCTAGGTATCATTTGTGCCCTCGGTTTCCTTTCAGCACCCCCCCACCCCCGCCCCAGCCCTGAGACTCCATCTCTGCTCTCTGGACCCCTCTCCACTGGGCATCTCTCCCTCCCGCCTCATCTCCTTCAGTTCATTTCCTTGGAACACCTTCTTGATTTTTTCGTTGCTTCTTCTCCTCCCTGGCTGAGTCTCTCTGGCTCCACTCTTGATTTTGCTGCTTTGGTAGTTGGCTGCCCTCCTATAGACACTGGCTGGCTCCCCCCCACCCCCTGCCCCGACCTCCCCCGCCCCGTGCTGCCCTGACCTCTCCCCGCCGGAGGGCAGCAGGTGCCCCGCATGCAGGCTGGCCGGCCAGGCTCCTGGAAAGGTGGCAGAGGAAAGAGGGAGGGGGGAGGGGCAGACAGGAGCCACCCTGCCGACCTCCACCTCTGCCCCTCTCCCCCTGCGGGTGTGAGCCTCACCCGCTTTAAGAAGGAGGGGTGGGTAGAGCAGTCAGGCTCCAGACTCACTCCGGTGGTCCCAGGTCCAAACGCCCTGGAGACACAGGTTCCTGGGCTGGGGGCCTCGACTCCCTGCCAAACCCAGTCGAGGCCCCTGGGGGTAGACAGCCGCAGCCACCAGCCCAGAATGTGTCCGGGAGGCTCGAGTCTGTTCCAAGTGGAGGGTCAAGGCCATCGCCTTCTGAGTCCCTTTGGGTATGGCCAGGCTCTGCACGGTGGTCCTGGAGGGTGCTCTGTGGTCAGCCGTCTCCAGAGAGCACGTGGCAGGTCGGCCTCCGGTGCAAATGTTCGAGGGGAGGTGGGCGCAGCAGGACCGCCTGAGGCTGCGTCCTCGTCAGGCCCCGCTGTGACGGGTCTGGCCAGATGGCTACTGTGAAGGGTCCCTGCTGCGGTGTTCCCGAGGGCGTGCGCACACCTGCACCTGTTCAGTGACAACGGCTGCGACAGGCCCTCCCCGGGGACACCAGCCTGGTGAGGCAGAGCCCCGCAGAGGTGGTGGCTGCAGAGGAGGGGGCACAGCCCTGCAGGGACTGGAGTGGGGCCTGCCTCTCCCAGGAAGCCGGGAGGGCTTGCTGGAGGAGGCGGTCCGCTGGCCGGTCCGGGAGGGGGCCCAGAAGGCTGAGGCACTGCACCTGCCAGGCCGTCTCCCTGTCCTCCGAAGGTCAGGGCCCCCGGAGTCAGGCTCCAGCCTCCGTCCTGGGCAGGAGTCACTGTGCTGGACAGTTCTGGGGACAAGTGGACGGTGGGAGCGGTGGTGGAGGGTGTCATTCCAGACATCTGGAGCGGGGGCCAGGGGCCACACCGACTGGGCTGCAGCCACTGGGCTGTGACCTTGGCTGGCTGTGTGAGTGTGGACAAGTGGCAGAACCTTCCAGAACCCTGTTCTCCTCGCTGCTCACGGTGGGGCTAGCACACCCCCTGCCTGAGGCAGTGGGATCACACAGCACGACACACAGAAGCTCTCAGTCCGGGGACACGGGGACTCACGGGAGTGGCTGTGAGTCTGAGCCCTGGTGGTGCCGGCGGTGCCTTGTGAGAAACACCCCTTGTTGACTCGAGAGGCGTTGACCGCCTCTGAGCAGAAGCGCGTTTTTATACGGACGGCTTCATTTTCCCGAGGGGCTGCACTAGGGTGCCAGGGGTCTGTCTCCCTTACACACGGGCAGAGCCCCCTGGACGGGTCCCAGGAGGGGGACGGGGGGGGACTTCGTCACGCTGGGTTCAAGCCCCCCGCCCCGTTCCATCGGCCCCCCACAGGGGCCCTCGCTCCTGCCCAGAGCAGAAGTGTCCCCGGGACCCTCTCCAGCGCTGTGGCGTGGAGGGAGAGCCCGGTGGCCCCTGGTGCCCCCACCCCATCCCACCAAGTGTGGGGTCTGATTTCCCCCGATTGGTGGCCCAGTCTGGCGCTGCCCCAGCCTCCCCAGGATGGGCCTGGACGTGGGGGTCTTGCTGAGACCCCGTTCCTGGCAGGTGGGGAGCGAGCGGGTCCCGCGGGTCTGGGACGGAGCCGGACTCCGAGTGTCTAACCAGCCTCCACGTGGTGGCGGGCGCAGCAGGCCCCGGGGCCCTGCATTTGGGCAGCACATCCTCCTGGCCTCTCTCTCTGGGGGACGACGGGCTGGGTGCCAAGGGGGACAGAGCAAGGGGTGGTGTGGGGGGGGCCCTTTCCCAGTGTGGCCTGCTGCCCAGGGAGGCCGAGATGACCCGTGCCATTTGTGGGGGTCCTGGTGTGGCCTTCCCGGCCTCCCAGCTGCACCCTCCTGGCTGCTCTGGGTCTTTGTTCCCACCTCGTGACTGAGGGGTGCCCGTCCGAGGTCCCCATGCTGTGCCCGGCAAGCCCGGGGTGTCCCGCATGGTTGCCGCTCTGCCCCTCACCCCGTCCTGCGCACACCCGCTGCCACCCGCTCTCACTTGGGGTCTGGGCGAGACCCGCCCCCTGCAGAGGCCTCGGGGGCCTGGGCTCCAGGTCTGGCCCCTGGTTCCGTGAAGCCGCGGCTGGCTGAGGGCCGAGGGCTGGTCTGCAGGAGGTGGCGTGGGGCTGGGGGCAGCATTATGGCTGTGCCAGGTTGGACCAGTCTGATTGGCCTTCTTGGCGCCAGGGGGGTGGGCAGTGAAAGGCCCAGGAAGGCCCCCCACACCACCCCACCCCACCCCACATGGGAGACCCCCCCAGAGTCAGGGTTTACGAGACATTCTAGGCCACCAGCATCCGACCAGGACAAAGCCCCACCCTAGCCCAGCTGGGGGCCTCTGTGGGGCCGTGTGCACAGGCAGGCCTGCCTCTCCAACCGCAGGCCCAGGGTCCAGCAGGCCACCCATCCTGGCCTCCAGGGCTGGGCCTCTCCTAGCACCCGGGAGGGACGAGAGGCCATGGTGGTGATGGTCACACGGGCTGCGGGGCCCCGGGCCAACCTGCAGGGCGTCTCTGTGAGGTGGGGAGGGGTGTCCACTGCTGGGCCGGGGGCAGGGTGGGGGCAGCTGGGACGTGGCACTTGGAGCGGGGCGGTCTGGGGACGTCTGTGCCAGGCTGGGCTGCACGGGCCTCCGGCTCTGACCACAGGCCTGGCCCCGCAGAGCCCAGGTGTTCGGAGACCCCTGGGGGGACAGCACCCCTCCAGGTCTCGGTCACAGCCCCAGGGGCCCGCCCAGTCCTGCTGGGAACGGACCGAGGCCCTCCCCGCAGACACTGTGGGTGGGGCTTGCGGTGGCGTGTCTGCCCGTGTCCGGGAGCCCGTGCCGGGCGGGTGACGACGTAGCTCTGACACGTGGTCTCTTCTGTGTGTGTGCGTGTGTCCTGCTGCCTCGCCTTTAGCGTTTCCTTCGGAGGTGACACTAGGTACAGCTCACGTCTCTCTCCCGCTCCTCCAGCTCCTCTCTCCTCCGACATCTCCCTGTGCTCCCTGTGCTCTTCCCTGTCTGTCCGTCACCCTGCCGTCCTCACGCCCCTTCCTCCGGGTCTCCGTCTGCAGTGACATGTGCCCGACAGCGGCCCCACCCCGTGCCATTGCTTCCCCCACGCCCCCGGGCTGTGCCCCCGAGAGACGGGTGGCCACAGCCCTGCCTCCGCTCCGCACGGCCCGGCTCCCGGACCCCCTCTGCACTCCCGGGCCGGGCCGGGCCATGGGGGGTCTGTGCCCCGGCCCTGCTGCTGCGCTGCTGTGCTCCTCAGCCGCGTCTCTGTGAGGATGCTGGGAGGAAAGAGGGCGAGGCAAGGGCTGGCAGTGCTGCCCAGGGCCCACGGGGCGGCCACAGGGGGGACGGAGGCCGGTCTCCCCCTGACGACGTGCAGGCAGAGCCCAGGGGCCCGGCCATCGGTGGCCCGAGTGGCCGCCGCCTCGGGGGGTTTGCCGGCCCCTGGTTCAGGCTCTGCTCAGCACCCTTCCTGGCGGGCCATGGCAGCAGAAGAGGCCCTGCCTGCCCCACCCGAGGGCACAGCCTGGCCACGGTGGGCAGCGGGCGAGCGGTCTGCGTCAGCCGCCTGGTTTCCACTCCCAGCATCCCCCCAGGGTCCGTCCCCCCCGAAGGCGAGTCGGTGACAGAGGACATGGGCCCTGGAGGGCTGTGCAGACCCAGGCAGGCTCTGTAGGGTCCAAGGAGAGACCGTGGAGCCTCCCCCCTCAGACGAGGCTCCTTCCTGCCCCCAGGCCCCTCCTGCCCTCTCTCCCTCCTTCTGTCCTCTCCACGCTCCCCGCCCCTCAGCCTGAGGGCCGTGGGCTACCGCATGCCCCCACCCATCCACGGCGGAGGTGACAGCTGGGCTCACCTCGCGGTGGCATCTCCGCCCCTCCCCCCGTCCTGAGTAAGGAAGGGCCGGCCCTTCCCGGACCCCGCCCCCTGGGCCTCCAGACCTGTGGCCCGGGCGGTGCTTCCGGTGGGCTGCCCACACGTCTCTGTCCGTCTGTCCTTCTGCATGTCCCCGTCCCACCTGAGAGTGGCTTGCCCGTCATTTTCTTACCTCCGCTCTGCTCCCCGCCCCCAGGACCTTTTACCAGTTTGAGGCCGCGTGGGACAGCTCCATGCACAACTCTCTGCTGCTGAACCGCGTCACCCCGTACCGAGAGAAGATCTACATGACCCTCTCTGCTTACATTGAGGTAAGACCGCTCTGCCTGGACGCCACCGCCCCCCCCCCCCCGAGAGCTCACGCCCGAGGTGTTTGCCCGGGGCAGGAGGGCAGAGTGAGCCCTGCACAAGCCCACGCAGCCCTGCTGCCTCCCCGAGTCCTCGTCACGGCCTGCACTCTGAAGGCCATGCTCAGCCCACCCCCTCTGCCGACTTCACCCTGTGGGTTCATCCTCAGCAGTGCGGGGTGGCTGCAGCCCCACCGGACATTGCATCTGGGTTCCAGGCAGTGGGAAAACAGACGCCTCCTCCCACCCCCAGGGTCTGAGGCGCAGGAGCGGGCTGGGAGCACGGCCGTTTCCAGCAGGCGCAGTAGCCAGAATCCAACCTGGAAGATTGGGGTTGGCGGTGGGTTGAGGGCAAAGCCTCCCCGAGGAGCCTGGTTACCTGACCTGTGGCATGGGGCTCTGCCCGGACACGTGCCGGGTGCTGGCGCCCTCAGCTTTGTCAGCGGTGACGGCTGAGCTTCCAGAAAACGAAGAACGTACGTGGGTGCTTCTCACAAACGCCCCGTGCGGCGTGTCCCCGACTTCACGCCGAGGCAGCCGAGGCCTGAGGTGGAGAAGCCTGAGTCCAGCACCCTCGGCGTCCCCGCACAGAAACGCGGCCCTCGGCGGCCCAGGGAGGGGGGGTGGGGCAGGGCGGCCGTCTCAGTCCGCAGGCAGCTCCAGTGGGGAGCAGAGACTCTCAGCCTGCCCGCCCCCCCGTCTGGGGCCACGCCGGGGCCGGGAAGGCCTGGGCTGTGGTGGGGGCCGGCGAGGGGGTCCGCGTGCCTGAGCCCCCTCCCCGCCCCGGCCCCCGCAGATGGAGAACTGTGCCCAGCCCGCCGTGGTCACCAAGGACTTCTGCATGGTCTTCTACTCCCGCGACGCCAAGCTGCCCGCCTCGCGCTCCATCCGCAACCTGTTCGGCAGCGGGAGCCTGCGGGCCTCTGAGAGGTGAGCCGCGGGATGGGCCGGGTGTCCCGGTCCCCAGGGCTGACCGGCTTGCCTGGGGGGGGCGCTGGGGCACGGACCGGCCTGCGTGAGAGGCCAGCTTGGCCGCCCTGGCTGGGCCCCTGCTCTGGGCCCTTCTCACTCGCCCTGATGGTGGGGTGCTGGGAAGCCAGACTGCTCCCCCTGCTAGCCGACCTTCCTCCCTGGGGGCCACGGGCATCTGCCGTCCGGGGAGAGAGAGGCTGGGTAAACGTGGGGCCCAGGCTGGGCAGGGGCTCTGGGCGGAGGCTGGTGGTGCCCGAGGGCCAGACACCAGACGCCAGGACCAGCCGTGCCCCCACACTCCCTCCTGCTCTGGGCTGTGGACTCCCGTGTCCGGGCAACTCCAGGCGCAGCGGGAGGAGGGAGTGTAGGCTCAGGACTCAGTGGCCTTGGGCTGGCCGCCAGGGGGTTCCGTGAGGGGTGGTGGGCTGCCCTCAGAGGGAGTGGTGGTTCCGGAGGAAAGGGAGTCGGGGGTGGGACCAGTCCGTGCAGGGCTGCAGCGTGGGGACCTGACACCCGGCCGCCCCGCGTGGACGGCTGGGCCTGGTGACGGTGCCCGCTGCTCCCACAGCAACCGAGTGACGGGCGTGTACGAGCTCAGCCTGTGCCACGTGGCCGACGCAGGCAGCCCAGGTAGGCGTCCCCCTGCTCCCTGCGGCCGCTGGCGGTGGGGGCGGGGGTGTGGCACTCTGAGGCGCTCACCTGGGGTCTTCAGGCCATTCTGGACGACCTCAGCTCAGCTGCCACTTGGGGGCCCCTTCCCTGGGAGGTCCCCGGGGTTCTGAGGGGCTGGGGACAGTGAGGAGAGAGGCCCAGCAGAGGGAGGGCGGGCAGGCAGAAGGTCACAGCCGTGATCCCCACGGGACGTGGTGCCAGACGACTTCCTGTGGGTGAGCCCAGCGTGGGTGGCCCTGCAGGCCGGGGAGCACCAAGGGCGGGCGGTGGGGCAGGGGGCGTGGTCACAAGTCGGGACGTGGCCCCTCGGGTGCCCCTGTGCAGGGATGCAGCGGCGCCGCCGGCGGGTGCTGGACACGTCCGTGGCCTACGTGCGGGGCGAGGAGAACCTGGCCGGCTGGAGGCCGCGCAGTGACAGCCTCATCCTGGACCACCAGTGGGAGCTGGAGAAGCTGAGCCTCCTGCAGGAGGTGAGTCTGTGCCAGGGCCCTGGGGCCCAGGCCGCGGCGGGCAGAGCGTGGGGCACTGGCCACCCCCACAGGCCAGGCGGGCTCAATGCAGGGAACAGCCAGAAGGGCAAGGGGGCAGGCCAGCGCCTGTGCGGCCTGGGTCAGGGGACTGGTGTCCAGCCGCCACGGACAGCGTGCCTGCCCTCGGGCCCCCCGGGAAGCTGGTTTTGGAGTGCCCACGCCCACCTGCTCTTGGCCAGCACACGCTGGGTGCAAGGCCAGGACGGAGGGAGGGTGCTGTGTTGGCCGCACGGTGCAGGTGGGGGCTGCGTCCTGGAGGCAGCCTGGCCTCGGGTCAGTCGGCTCCCCCAGGGGTTGCCTTGGGGCTCCCGGGCTCAGCCAGCTGCTGGCGGCCGCCCCCTCCCCCCCCGCCGCCCCCCTCCCGCCGCTGCTCCAGCGCAGCAGGTGAGGCCTCCCGGCTCCGTGTGCAGGTGGAGAAGACCAGGCACTACCTGCTGCTGCGGGAGAAGCTGGAGACCACCCAGCGGCCCGTCCCCGAGACGCTGTCCCCCGCCTCCAGCGAGGACTCAGAGTCCCGCAGTTCCTCTGGCGCCTCCTCCCCGCTCTCGGCCGACGGTCGACCCTCGCCCCTGGAGACCCCTGACGAGAGGCAGCGGGAGCTGGCCGTCAAGGTAGGGCCCTGGTACCTGGCCTTGTCTGTGTCGGCTCCTGTCGGGGTTGGGAGACGCCGGGAGGAGGAGGATCTGTCTATGGGGTCCCCTTGCCCCCCGCCTCCACTGCACCCACACTGGAACTGGGGGGTCTTCACGGCATCCTCCCAAGCAGTGGCATGCCCTCTCTTGAATACCTAAACTGACAGGGAGTTCATCACCCCATCCCAGCCCCTCTCGTGGTTGGGAGCCCCCAAAGAGGCTTCCCCAGCTCACCCCATTTTCTTGGAGGCCTGGAGGTGCCGGCCACGGTGACCTGCAATGCCAGGCCTCTTGGCCAGTTGCCATGTTGTTGGGGACCCAGCTGTCAGCCGGGCCGGGTGCCGGGAGGCTCCTGACCGGGCGTTCGCTGTCCCCACAGTGCCTGCGCCTCCTCACACACACGTTCAACAGAGAGTACACGCACAGCCACGTCTGCGTCAGCGCCAGCGAGAGCAAGGTGGGCGCCCCGGCTCACGGCCCGGCCCCCACGCCGGCGTCCCTGCCGCCCTCGGGCCACACACCCTGAGGTCGGGGCTCGGCCACGCCTCCCCCACCCCCACCCAGCACGGTCCTCGCTGCTCTTCGGGTCCCTGCATCCACGAGTCCCTGGCGGGGCTGCGAGGGGCTGGGGGGACCAGGCGGGGGGCGCCTGTGGTCAAGGTGGCGGCACCCTGACGTGCCAGCTGAGGGGCAGGAGGCAGCCACTGCACGGGTGTCCCCTCCCCGAGGATCCAGAGACTGTCCCCTCCCTGTGTCCCCCGCAAATGACTCTCCCCCCCCCCCGCAGCTCTCTGAGATGTCCGTCACCCTGCTGCGGGACCCGTCTGTGTCCCCTCTGGGGGCAGCCACGCTCACCCCCTCCTCTACCTGCCCCTCCCTGGTCGAAGGGCGATACGGAGCCGGAGCCACAGACCTGAGGTGAGTGAGCCCCGGCTCCCGAGCAGCAGCCGGTGCCTCGAGCCCACCGCTGCCGGTGTCTGTGCCGGGGCACGGGGGCTGGCGACTCGAGACGGACACCCAGGTCTCGGGGGCCCGCCCTGCTGGCCCGTGCGAACGTGGCGTCCTCACCCTCTTTCTGGGCCCGTTTCTGCCGGAGCCTACACTCCGTCAGCCGCGAGTGAGAGCAGGAAGGGGCCAGGGCAGCCCAAAACGAGAAACTTTTCACGGCGGCGACCGTGAAATAGTGAGGACAGGCGGGGAAGGGACTTCGGGCGACCCGGAGGGAGCTGGCCCTGCAAACAAGGACTCGGGCCACCGGGCGGGGCGGGGCAGAGACCCGCCCCCGTGACACTGCTAACGCCGCCTGCCTCTGCCTGAGCACCCGAGTTTAAAACCCCCCGCATTTCTCAGTTTCCTGCTTAAAGCTTGGAAAATGGCACCGAGCCCTGTCACAGGCCTCCTGGCCCCTGGGTCCTGTCGCTCGGGCAGCAGGGTGCCAGGGCCCAGTGGCTCCCTCTGCACGGATGGCCCCTGAGGACGTCGGGGCAACTTCAGCTGGATTTTTGGGGGTGACGAGCCACTGCAGCCACCTTTGTGAGGGGGACAGGGCAGGGGCAGAAGACGCCCGGGAGAAGGGTGCGGAACCCCTTGCAGCTGGGACCCGCCCCACCGCGCCCAGCACAGTCCTGGCATCAGGAAGGTGGGCCAGGCGGTGGCGGTGGGTGCGGCAGGCAGGTGGCTCGAGGGCCCACAGGACGGCGCTCTGCTAGGGAGTGGTCCCCGGCCCAGTGAAGGGGCTCTCGGCACGGGTGCGGCAGCTCCGCTCTCCCCTCTCCCAGGACCCCCCAGCCCAGGTCCCCCCCACCTGCCAGCCCGGAGCCAGAGCCAGCACCGGAGGCGGACTCCAAGAAGACCCCCTCCCCCGCCCGGGCCCCGGAGGCGGACAAGGAGCCCCAGCGCCTGCTGGTGCCTGACATCCAGGAGATCCGGGTCAGGTGCGCAGGGGCTGTCCCGCACGGGCTCTGCCGAGGCGTCACCGGCCAGCCCGTCCCCTGACCTTGGCAGGACGCGTAGGTCAGAGCCGGGCCCCAGGCCCCAGGCCCCAGGCCAGGGACGCAGAGCAGAAACCTGCAGAAAGACGCTTGTACTGTGTCTGCAGACGGCCAGTGCGGCCCCTGTGCCCCGTCCGAGGGCCCTGGTGGCCCGAGATGCCTCAGGGGTGGGTCGTGGTTGTGGGGCAGGTCGGGGCAGCTTCGGTGTTTTTAAAGCTTCTAGATTTTACCGCCGGGGACTGGGGCTCAGGGACAGGCTGGGGGCTGTAGTCTCCAGCCTCCCGGGTGGGGGTCCCGCCGGCCCTGGTGCCTCGGGCACAGCCCTTCCTCTCGGAGGCCCCCTTCTGACCTGTGCCGTGGTGGCCCCGCTGGGTCAGGGGTGGCGGGGGGTGGGGGGGGACGGCCCACTGGCTGCCGGGAGGGCTCCAGCGAGCAGATGTGCCATCCCGCAGCCCCATCGTCTCCAAGAAGGGGTACCTGCACTTCCTGGAGCCGCACACCGCCGGCTGGGCCAAGCGCTACGTGGTGGTGCGGCGGCCCTATGCCTACATGTACAACAGCGACAAGGACGCCGTGGAGCGGTTCGTGCTCAACCTGTCCGCCGCCCAGGTGGAGTACAGCGAGGACCAGCAGGCCATGCTCAAGGTGCGGCGGCGGCAGCGGGAGTGGGGGGAGGGGCGGGGCAGGGGCTGCCCCAGTGCGGGGGCGGGGCCAGGGGGCGCCTGCTCACCGCACGGTGCCCGCAGACGCCCCACACCTTCGCGGTCTGCACGGAGCACCGCGGCATCCTGCTGCAGGCGAGCAGCGACAAGGACATGCACGACTGGCTGTACGCCTTCAACCCCCTCCTGGCCGGGACCATACGGTACGCCGCCTCGGGCCCCCGCGGGGTTCCCGCCTGCGCAGGGCACAGGGAGGGTGCAGGCCTGGGGGCACCCCGAGGCCATCGGTGCATGTGGCTGGGCGGGACTGTTCCTGCAGGGACTAGGCAGCCCCCCACACCTGTCACTTAGGGGGTCACAGTGACAAGTGACAGAGATCTCGTCTCTCAGGGAATAAGGGAACCAGAGGGCCCCCCCACCAAGCGGGGGGGGTGGCGGCTGCGGCTTCCCCTCTGCCCAACACCCTCTGACCTCGGCCTCTCCCCTGACCCTCTCACAGCTCCAAGCTCTCCAGAAGGAGGGCTGCCCAGATGAGGGTCTGAACGGAAGACACCCCGCCCTCCCGACACCCAGTGGGCCCAGCCTGCCCCTCACCGTCCGTCTGTCTTCACCCCCAGCCCTTCCCCCGGCCGGCCAACCCGCCCCCCTCCCAGGGACGCTGCGCTGGCCGGGGGGCCTGCGCCACACGACCTGTCCTGACGGACCTGTCCTGTCTCCACGGAAGCCTCGTTGGTTGTCATTTCTTCTCTGAGACGTGCCCTGGGGGGGAAAGGGCTGGGAGACACGGGGGGGGGGGCCGGAGGGCCCCAGTCAGGGGGCATCGCTGACATTCTAATATTTTTTTAAGCATAGACAGACTTATAATTAATATACAGTAGTTAGCGACACGGAGACAGTCCACTCAGAAATTAACTCTAAGACTGTGTTCTATTTATAAGTATTTATTTCTAACAACCTGTAGGACTCAGAGCACCCCTTCCCGCTTGTTCCCACACGCATCCCCCAAGCCTCGTAGGGACAGACAGGCTGGGCAGCCGCCACGGCAGACCCCAGGGAGGCCGGCACCTCGGGGCCCGGCCCTCACCCTGGGGGTGTGCCTGTGTCCGGGCCCTGCTGCCCGACGTCCACGCAGCACAGAAGGGCGCGTGTCACTTCTGGCGGGAGGCACAGCCCACGTCACACCTGCACGGCAGCCGGCGGGAACCTGTGGGAGACCGGGAGGCCGGCGGGGGCTGCCCCGGGAGGCCTGGGAGAAGGGACCACGTCCCACGGTGGAGTCCTGTGGCCCGGCGACGCTGCAGTTGTCCGGGGTGATGTCCAGGCAGCGAGGGGCTTGTGCCGCAGCCCCTCCAGCTGCTGTGAGAAGCGGGGCGAGCGCAGGGCTGCCCCAGAGGAGAAGGTCTGACTCCCCCGGTGCCCCCAGAGGAGAGAGCTCCCGGGGGAGGGGGGGCAGTCGGACACCGCGGGTCGGGCCAGTGAGGGCACGTGATGCTGGGCTCTCCCTTCTGGTCAGAGGTTCTGTCCCCGGTTGTTCCAGCCTTGTCCCAGATCCCCTGGGTCCCCTCGACAGACCCTGTGCCTATGGGACACCCAGGCCAGCGGAGGCATCAGCCCAGCGCAGAGTCAGACCGCATGCCCTGCCTGGGTGCGGAACCCATCAGAGAAACCAGAACCCATCAGAGAAACCAGCGGGGCCTGGAGGGTCTTCCGTGACCTGCTCCCACAACCAAAGGCACATCTGGCGTCTTTCTGCTGACAAAACGAAACAAAGCAACACTGTAAAACTGTCCCCACTGTGGCCAGCCGAGGGCCGTGTCATCCGGCCCCAGGTGCACGCCCAGCCTCGCTGTCCGTGGCATTTTTGGCACCTTCCAGCCCCCTGCCCACCCACCTGGGCACAGCTCACAGACACCTGCCCCCACCTGGCTGGGAGGACCCCAGCCCAGCCTGAAGCCAGCAGCTCTGAGGCCCTGCCTTGTCCCACACTGTCCTGCGTGGTGGCACTGACGTGACCTGGGGACGTTCTCACAGTTTGAGCCTGGAGACCCGTCTCTCTGCTGGGGACGTGAGGTGTTGGCTCCCGCCCGAGTGACAGGGTTGGGGTTTTCCTTGGGAAGGGGGCTCGGTCTGTGGTGGCGGCCTCCGACAGCCCGCGTGCACCGCTGGGGGCTGGCAGCGCCCTCCCAGACCTGGGCTCGGGCGGGGTGCAGGGTGGCCCCCGCGGCTCCCTGCCGCCCCCGGCCCCGGGCTCATCTCCTCATGGAGACGCCCCTCGGTCCGCCAGGGCCCGGGACGATGCCAGGGGGAGCGCAGGCTCAGCTGCTGTCCTTGGAGATCCCAGGCGAGGGTCACTTCCTGAGCTGAACCCAAGCATTTTCCAGAAACAGGCCTGGGCTGCCCCCCACAGGCGTTGCAGGAGGTGGTGGGCTGGACGGAGGACTCCTTCTGGCTTTTAGGACCGCCCTGTGGCAGGGAACAGAGGTGGCGCATTGTCCCAAGACGTCCAGGTTCCCGAGAGCCCGGCCCCGGCCCCCTCAGGTCAGCCAGCCTGAGGACTCAGCCCCGCGCACAGGTGCCTGAGGCCAGCCAGCCTGCAGAGCACCTGCTGTACCAGCGGGGCCCAGGGCAGGGGCCCCTCGAGGGTTCCTGGGAGTCACCCCAAGGTCAGGAGCCTCCACAGCCATGGAGGCCCCTGGGAGGGTTTGGTTTTGGCCTGGAGCCACCTTGGCCGTGACTCAGAGCCAGGGGTGGCCCGCCTGGTGTCCCCTCACCGGCCTGCTGCCCTGGGAGGGCCTGGGGGGAGCCCGCACACCCAGAGCCGCTGGACGGAAACCCGTGTAGGATCGGGAAGCCTGGCCTCCATGCCTGGAACTCCCCACGTGTCACGTCAGCTGGGACAAGCGTTCAGTGAACTGGGACTCAGTTTCCACATCTGCGAAGTGAGGCTGATCGGGAGCCCCTGAGGGTCCTCCCCTCGTGGGGTGCAGAGAGCAGAGTCAGGCTGGGCTGAGGCCGCTGCTTCTGCTGAGTGGGGAAAGGGAGAAGGGTCCGGAAAGCCTCCTCTCTCGGAGGGTCTTGTTTGGATGCTGGACGCTGCCCCGGCCACAACCTTGTTCTGTTTGCGGGATGGTCATCCTCGTCCGCAGCGGGCTCTCTGTCCCGGGTGGGGGTGGGTCAGCCTAGGGAGAGTCCCCAGAGAGTGGAGCGTGGGCTCCAGTGGCCTGTCCGCTTCCAGGGGCTGCTGGGGTGCTCGTGAGTGGCAAGGCCTCCCGCTCTGAGGAATCACTCACAAGACGGCAATGTTCCTCTCACCGCCACACGCGCTCGCACACACAGGCACACACCCAGGGCCCCGGCCCTGGGGGCGGGGCTGGTGCAGGGCTCGGGAGCCGTGAGCGGGGCGGCCACGCCGCTGCTCCTCCCCACAGCAGGCTGCGGCTTCTTCCCGGGCCTGTCTGCCCCGTGGCTGCCTGTCCCCCGAGGTCCCCTGTGGCTCGCCCCCGCGTGGTTGTGTGGCACTCCCCGGCCCCTGCTCCGTGACCTCCATCCATCCCGATGTAGTGGCCCCAGCCCCCTGACGTCCTGAACCGAATGAGCGCTAGGCTCTAGGCCCCGTGCTGTGTGTGTCCACCTGAGAAATAAACTCACTCCCCACGCAGCACCCGACTGCCGGCCTCTTCTGTGTGTCCTGCGGCGTCTGTCAGTGGAGGCGAGAATGGTCGCGGGCCAGGTGGTCAGCGCTGCCAGGGACAGCACCCGCCTCCCCTGGGGTGACGTGGGGGGTGGAGAGCCTCGGGGTGGGAGCTACAGAGGGTGCTGATCGTGGGAGCGCCTGCCCACCTCCCTCCGCACCTGGCTACGGCCCACGTCCTTCAGCAGGTGAGTGGCTGGGCCGTCCGGTCCATCCCTCCGTGCACTGCTGAGTGTGGGTGCTAGCGGGGACTCCATCTCTGAAGGGGACCCTGTGCAGGCCCCCTCTTACATGACAACCTCAAAAAGACGGGTTGGTGTAGAACATGCTAGTGGTCCCCAGGGATCGTGGTCAGGGGCGTGGCCTGGGGGCCTTCTGGGTGACAGCACGCTTTTGTCCCCTCATAACGGTGCTGGTGCCATAAATCTATCTTCACACGTTCTAAATTCCCAGGGCTGTACATGGGCCGAAAACATAGGTCACTATCACTTCTGATAACTTCTAAAATGAATGTTTTTTTTTAAAAAGCAATTTAAGGAAAAAAGGACAATGTTTTTTAAAAGTTTGGAGCATCTATATGAAAAAAATAAACCTGAGGTCGTATTCAAGATGAACTCACAGTAGCTCATCTACAATAGGTGTAAATGTGACTCAAAGGCTATAAAACTTCTGGGAGAAGGACTTTGTGGACCCAAGGGCAGAGAAAGACTTCACAGGAAACCAAGCCCCGATCCGTGAAAGAAAAGAGAAAAAACAGACGCCGTCGGCAGAAAGGTCCAACGTCCGACAGGTGCTGCGGGGGAACGGGAAGGCTCGCTGATGGCCCGTGACTGCGTCCAGCGCAGGTGAACAGTCCCCGGGGACTCGGGAACCAGACAGAGAACAGCCCCATTTCAAACACAAAACCCGCAGGGAGGGGGGCGGCGGAGAAGAGACGTGAGCGCCCTCTGGTGGGTGCTGGTCTTCCCAAAGAGGTGCAAGCATTCGGGGACCCCCCCCCTCCGCAGGGCCCGGGAAGAGTCTGGCCGCCGACTCGAGTCCTATCCTCACCCTGAGAAAAGGCCGAACACACGGACAGTCACTGAGTTTTCTGGCACCTGCCGGAACATCCAGGGCGCAGGGCAGGCCGCACCCCAAACCTGGAGTAACAAGCACAGAGTCACCGCTGAGACCGGCTTTCCCGGGGCAGATGTGGCTGGAGCCGTGGCTGGCCGTGGGGGCACGCGGCTGGGGGACCCTCACACGGTGATGGGTTTCACCACCAAGAGCCCCACCGAGTTTTCACGCTGGGGTGCAAAGACCAACTGTGGGGACAGAAGAGAAATGGCCACGGCCTGCACCCGGAGCTCCCTCCCCAGCAAGGCCCTCGGGGGCAGGGACCAGTCAGGAATCGAGGGAACTCCCTGGACTTGGCAAAGAAAGCTACAGAAGTCCCACGGCGGACGGCATACTCCACGAGCAGACCCTGGAGGGCCCCCTCGGGGGAGAACAAGGCCGGTGTCCCCTCGCCCGTCCCAGTCAGCACCGTGCTGGCAACGTGACAGGCAGCGGGGCACGAGAAGGAAAAGAGGACGTCGTTCTGTGTTGTGAGTGGGCTGTGGGTGGCGTTCACGGGTGACCCCCACTTGCCAAGGGGCCGACCGGCCTCTCCCCCAAGTGCCAAGTGCGTCGTGTTCTGGGGTCGGAGCCCCTGAGCTCCCCTGCGGGGCCACTCGGCTTTCCTGAAGAAGCACCTGCATTTGTCTGCGCCGGTCGCCACGCAGACCAGCTACCCCGTGTGGGAGGTGGGCCCTTCCGCTCGTTCTGAGTCGGGGGTGCCCAGACCAGCCCTGGTGGCCCCCCTGGTTCCCTTGTGCGGGGGGCCTGGCCCCACAGATGGCTGCCTCCACGGAGGGGACTGGTGGCATGTGGCCCCGGTGCAGGCAGAGCCAGGGACCCTCGCCCAGGTGGGGACCCGGCCCAGGTGCAGGGAGCTGCCAGGCTGTGGAGCCAGGAGCCTGGGCGTGAGTCACAGGGCTTGATGGAGGCTTTGAAGAGCTGTGTGTGGCCCGTCTCAGCCCTGGGCTGGCGGGGCGGGGCGGGCGTCCTGGCGCGTCTCTCGCCCTGGGGGAGAAGCTGTGGGCGGTCCCGCTCTGCTCCCGCGCCGGCTGGAGGTGGGGGGGGGGGAGGGGGCTGGAGGTGAGGGCGCAGCTGTGGCGTTCCCAGGGCTCCAGACCAGGCGGACGTGGCCACAGCTCCCCCACCTTGCGCCTGGGGTGGGCTGGCCCCTGACACGTCAGCTCAGGTGCCCCGCTCAGCCCGGCTCCCAGCGGAGCCCCTGGGCCGATGGCCGGTCTGAACGTGTCCCTCTCCTTCTTCGTGGCCACCGTCGCCCTCTGCCAGGCGGCCCGGCGGGCGTCCAAGGCCCTGCTGCCCGCGGGCGTCTACGCCAGCTTTGCCCGGGAGGCGGCTGGCGCGGCCCAGCTGGGGGCCTGCTGCCTGGAGTTGCGGGTGCTGGCGGAGCTGGGCCCCTGGGCCGGGGGCTTCGGGCCCGACCTGCTGCTGACCCTGCTGTTCCTGCTCTTCCTGGCACACGGCGCCACCTTCGACGGGGCGTCGGCCAACCCGGCGGTGGCCCTGCAGGAGCTGCTCCTGGCCGAGGCCGCGCTGCCCAGCACGCTGCTGAAGCTGGCGGCCCAGGCGCTGGGCGTGCAGGCGGCCCGCGTCCTGACCCGGCGGTACTGGGCCTGGGAGCTCAGCGACCTGCACGTCCTGCAGAACCTCATGGACGCGCACTGCAGCTCGGCCCTGCGCACGACCGTGCCCCTCGGCGCGCTGGCGGAGGGCGCCTGCGCCTTCTTCTTCCACCTGAGCCTCCTCCGCCTGCGCAACAGCCCGCCCCTCTGCAGGGTGCCGGCCGTGGCCCTGCTGGTCACCGTCATGGCCTACACAGGTGCGCCCCGGGGTCCCCACCAGGGGCCCCGGACCTCCGCCCCGGGGCTGCGGGCCAAGGGGGTGGCCACGTCCCGGGATGCCGGGGCGGGTGATGACCAGCTGGGCTGGACACAGCGGGCGGGGGTGTGGGGGGCACCAAGGCCCCGTCAGGGCCGTCCTTGCCGCTGGGCCTCTCCGCAGTCCGACGTCTTCACTCTCATCCCAGAAGGTCCACACCCCGGCTGGGGGGCAGGGGGCAGTGCCGATTCCTCAGGGCCCGGCCCCGGCTGTGTCTGCGAGGGCCCGCGAGCTCAGTCGCCCCCTCCGAGGCCACCAGGTGCTGACGTGTCTTCCTCGCCCGTCTTCCCCTCCCCCGTCTGCACGAACCCTGACCCCGCTCTGAGGCGGCCGCGGAACCCCAACCCCTCTCTGGGGTCACGCACCCCTCCCGGGCGGGCCTCCAGACCACGTTCTCACGGGGTCCCTCCGGCCCCATGGGGGCTGCCCTGGGCCTCAGCCAGCACCCGGTTCTGCGCTTGGTTCTCCAGCGAGGCCGCCCGTCCTGGGGTCCCCCACGAGCGAGGGCTGCCCCACGGGGCAGCAGCACCGTCCCCACCTTCGAGGGGAAGCAGAGAGCCAGTGACCACGGGCCCCACAGGCCAGCTGCCCCCGGGTGGGGTCAGAGCCGGGCTGGGCCCCACTGTCCGGGTCGGGTAGGACAGCAGGGCCTCCTGGGAAGACGGCCGGGCGCCTCCTGTGCTGGGCGTGGGGGGCAGCCGGACCGTGGACCTCAGGTCGGTCAGCCTGTGGTCGGCCGGGCTCCAGGCAGGGGGGACTCGGCAGGAAGGGGCAGAGGCCCAGCACGCCCGTCTCCACGTGGGGCATCCAGTGAGGGCAGAGCCAGCACCCAGGGCTCACCATCTGTGTCGCCGGCCCCTCCCGGGGCAGGCACACACCGTGCGCCGTCACTAGGGCCCGTGCACTGGCGGGGAAACCGAGGCTCAGCTGAGCCGAGAGCCTGAAGCGGGGTGGGGGGGGAGGATTGGGGGAGGGGTCGGGGGCTCTGTGACCAGGCCGCCTGGACCCCTGCCCGGGGGCGACACCCAGGGCGCCTCCCGCAGAGCCGGCGCCCCCGCCCAAGCCTGGCCCGCGCCTGCCAGGGGGCTCTGGGCTCCGAGTCTGCGCAGACGCCTGCCCTGCCCAAGGCCCAGACCTGCTGGCGGGGGGGCGGGGGCCCTGCTCCCTGGGGGAGTCTGCAGGCCTGGGGCTCCGGCCGCTGGTCTGGACCTCTCTTCGCCCTCCAGCACTGGCTGCGCGAGCCCGGTGTGGCCTGGCCGTCTCTGTCTCCCTGTCTCTGTCTCTGTCTCTGTCTGCCTGTCAAAGGCCACTGCCCTCGAGGCGGGAGGTGTTGGAAAAGGGGTAGGGGAGGTGAGCCCCCCCAGGGACGGGAGGTCAGCATGGGCACTGGACGTCCCTGGGGAGACTGGCCCAGCTGCTCCCCGACCTCGCAGCCTCTGCCTTGGCCAAGGGGCCTCCCTGCCCCGACCCGCCCCCTCCGCAGGGGGTGGAGGAGGGGCTGAGCCCCGGGCAGGGCCTCACCCAGGCTGGTCTGCGCTTCCCCCACAGCGGGGCCCCTCACGTCCGCCTTCTTCAACCCCGCCCTGGCTGCCTCGGTCACCTTCCACTGCGAGGGGCACACCTTGCTGGAGTATGCCCAGGTGTACTGGCTGGGCCCTCTGACAGGTGAGGACCCACGGGGGACACCGCAGTCCGCAGGAGCGCATGGTCCGGGCAGGGTGGGGGGGACAGACAGCTGGTGGGTGGGGCCCATCCGGGGGCTGCTTCCGGGGCGAGGGGAGGGGTGGGGGCCGGGCAGTGCTCCCAGGACCCTGCCACTCACCGGGCCTGAGGGCTCCGCCCTGCGATGGATCCAGGCCCTGCGGCTGCTCCTCAGTGGGGCTGGCGACCCCTCCCTTCCCACCCTGGGGGAGGGGCTGCGAGTGGCCCGTCTGAGTCTGGACTTCGTCCCAGAGGGTCTGGGCCCGGGGTGGGGGGGGGGCTGTGTGGGGAGAGGCAGACCTTCTGAGGGTGCTGGGCGGGCAGGAGGGGACGCTGCCTGCTGCAGGGCTCCCTGTGTCCCCTGCGGGGGTCCTCGCAGCCAGCCCGCCAGCCCTCCCAACCCGCGCACCCCGCTCCCGGCCTCTGCCGCCCTCGGGAGGCAGGCCTGGGTAGAAAGCGGCCGGACAGGCTCCCCAGTGGCTCTGGACTCCGGTGCAGAGAATGCGAGGCCCAGGTCCCCAGCTCGTGGTCCATGGGAGCTCCTGGTGGCTTATCCCCATCTCCAAGGGGTGGGCACCCTGGAGGGAGGGCATGGCTGGGAAGAGCAGGGTCCAGGAAAGGGTCCCCACCCAGGTGTGCAGGCTTCCCCCACCCAGGTGTGCAGGCTCCTCTGGGCCAGGTGTGCAGGTTCCCCACCCAGGTGTGCAGGCTCCCCCACCCAGGTGCACAGGCTTCCCCACCCAGGTGTGCAGGCTCCTCTGGGCCAGGTGTGCAGGCTCCTCTGGGCCAGGTGTGCGGGCTCCCCTGGGCCAGGTGTGCAGGTTCCCCACCCAGGTGTGCAGGCTCCCCTGGGCCAGGTGTGCAGGTTCCCCCACCCAGGTGTGCAGGCTCCCCTAAGCCAGGTGTGCAGGCTCCCCTGGGCCAGGTGTGCAGGTTCCCCTAAGCCAGGTGTGCAGGCTCCCCTGGGCCAGGTGTGCAGGCTTCCCCCACTCAGGTGTGCAGGCTCCCCTGGGCCAGGTGTGCAGGCTCCCCTGGGCCAGGTGTGCAGGCTCCCCATCCCAGGGACAGCCCGCTGTGTGTGTGCCCGGGGGGTCTTCAGTCGCAATGAGCCCCGGGGCCGGCGGTCTGACGCCCGGTCTCCTGCAGGGATGGCGCTGGCAGTCCTGCTCCACCGCGGCCACCTTCCCCGCCTTCTCCAGAGGAACCTGCTGTGCCGGCAGAGGAACAAGTATCGGACCCCCAGAGGGAAGCCCGCCACGGGGCCCGAAGACGCCCGGACGCCCGCCGAGGCGGGCAGAGGCCGGGAGCCTGGGCGGCGGGGGCTGGGGAGGCCGGCGCTGGGCTCCGGCTGAGTGGACGGGCTCCGAGTCTGCTCCACCGAGGGCCAGGCCGCCGGCTGGACCCGGGGGCCTCCTGGGCAGAGGGGCACCCCCGCCCCGACTTCCTCCCCGGAGACCGCCGGTCAATAAACCGTCCTCACAGCTGCCCGACGGGGCAGCTCAGGGTGGAGGCTGGTCTTCCTCACTTTCGTCTTCCCGCACCGTTCACCCGGCCTCTCCTGGGAGTCAGAGCCAGGGCAGGACCCGAGGCAGAGCTCTCCCCAGCGGGCCCCTGGCTGCCCCGGGCACCCGGCAGCCCAGCCCGGGCCAGGGGGGCAGAACGGCCCCAACACCCTGGACCCTGCGGGGGACATCATGGGTGGTGGCTGGGGCCCAAGGCAGCAGGGGAGTGGGCCAGACACAGGCCCCCACCTGCCAGCACCCTGAGCCTCAGGGTGGCCGACGGCATGCCCTCAGAGCCGGGCAGAACCCTGCCCACCCCAGGGCCCTCCGGGAGGACCCCAGCTTCCCCCCAGGCCAGAGGAACCACAGCCACCTCCTCCCTGCAGGCCAGGGGACAAAGGCCCCTCAGCTCGGGGTCCTGGGAACCCCCAGCCCCAGGCCCCACCCTCTCTTCCAGCCGAGAAGGGCAGGTCCTGGTCACCCACCTGGGCTTCCAGGAGGTGATGGAGGAGGGAAAGAGACCCCCACCCACTTCCAGGGCCCCCCCACCCCGACAGCCTGGCAGAGCAGAGAGCCACTCTGCCTGGGCCCCAGCCTCCCCCGTCCTGGGTGGCCGCTGGGAGCGGGGGGGCAGGGGACGCCCTGTGTTAGGGCCTGACGGGGTCGGGCAGAGGCCCCAGAGAGAGGCCGGAGCGCACGGGGTGCCTCTGGGGGGGCGGCAACCAGCTCCCCCTGCTGCCCCTGCCCCAGGGAGGCTGCGCGTGGAACGGCGGGGGTGGGGCGGCGGCACACACAGCAGAGGCTGTGGCCCTGGGAGGAAGGGGGTCTCCCCACCGGGCGGCCCAGGGCCCCAGGCGGGAGGACAGCTGGCCTGTCTGTCCCCTCGCCAAGTCCCCTCGCTCTCCGCTCAGCTGCGTCCAGGGCAGGAACCCCAGGCGCTCGGGCCGTGAGCTTGGCCGGTGAATCAGCAGAGAAACCGGGCCTGTGGCGTCGCAGCCGCCGTCAGAGGTGTGGGAGGGCTGGCGTCTCTGTCCTGGGAGACTCCGGCACTGCCGGGAGAATGCCACCCGGGCTGGAAAACTCGGCACCCGGGGGGGCACTGCACGGGACGGGGAAGGACCCCCTCTTTGTGTAACGCTACGACAAACCACGGCTGACGTGGAAGACGGCCAAAAAGTTGACTTCCCACGTGACCAAAGACACGGCGACACAGCGCGCAGACAGGCCGGGTGCTCCCCCCACGGGCGACGCCCACCCACGGGGTGCGAGGAGCGTCCGAGGGAAGGTTAGGTCGACACTGTGTGGGTTTGCGCCTCAAGTTAAACCTAGACTTACGCAGAGCTGGTTGGTGAAAGGTGTTGAACCTTAAAAAGCGTTTATTTCCCCGCGAGGACCATCCGCTGCAGATGTACTGAAACTCACGTCCGAAAGTGGTGTCTTCCCGAGAATCCCGACGCCGTCCCCGCCTCCACCGCACCCTGGACGGACGGACCCCGTGGGGGTCCCGTCCCACGGAGATGCTCCTCGAAATCAAAGCTCGCCGAAGGGACCGGCAGTCTTGCTGGGGGCAGAGGCGCCTGCCCCGCCCCGCCCCCGGGGGCCTGCTCCTGGGCGAGCCCGCACGTTCTCCACCTTCGCCCGGACACCGGGGGCCTGGCCGCCCGGGCGCACCCCTGGCGTCTCGGAGGACGCAGGGGCTGTGTCAGGTTTCGGGGTCGCTCGGGTCCTGTGGCGCCCGGAGCTGGCCAGCCAGCGGTCTCCCACGGGCATTTTCGGGTGTGGTGCCCCCCACCCGGTCGGGCTCCCTGCCGGGTGGCACTCACCAGCGTTTGCCCTGAGGGCGTCCACCTGAGCCGCAGGGCCCGGTGCCGGGGCTGACGTGCCGCCTGCAGGCGGGTCCCCCGGGCGTCCCCGGAGCCCGGCGGAGGCTCCGTGCTTCCCAGCTCACCACCTCCGTGGGCTCACCACCGTCGGCCCCGCTCAGCCCATCCCCTCTGTGCTGCCCAAGGGCGGTGGGCACACCTCCCGTCCACAGCGTTGGGCGGGGAGCAGCCCCCCACAATGTCCCCACAACAACCCACTCGGGCGCCAGGGGTGCAGCAGCGGCACTCACGCCGACCCCAGCCCACAGCCCCGCTCCCACCCAGCCCTCACCGCCGCCCCTTTAGCCCTGGGCCCCCCCCCACCCACCTCCCGCTCCCAGAGGGACCCAGGAATGGTCTGGGGGTCACGGCACAGGGGCTCCTGCGTCAGGGAGCCGCCCCGAGTGCCCTGCCATCCGGCGGGGCTGCCACCGCGAGACGCTTCTCTCTGCTGCGAAGGTTCTCGTTTTCTCTCAGCCTTCCCTCCACTCCGCGGCCCCACAGCGCCCTGCGGGGAAAGCGCCGAGACTGAAATTCTCGGGCAAAGCCTGTGACCACGGAGCTCGCCTGGAGGGGGCTCGGGGGTGGCCCCTTCCCCGCCCCGGACAGGGCCGGACGGCGGTGTTTGGGGGCCGCCGGCTCTCCGGGCCGCAGGAGAGGGGCTCCCGGGCAGACGAGAGCCGCACTAACTCCACTTGTGAGCCTGACACGTCGGCCGCTCAACGCGGGCTGCACCAGGCGGAAACGCCATTGGCACGAGCCACCCTTCACTTCGTGACACACCATGGGAGCGTGTCGGCGGCTCCGGGGGACCGGCCCCCTGGCCGCTGCCACACCCCCAGCCCCCATGCCTGCCCCTCGGCCCTGAGTCTGGCGCTGGACGGGAAGCAGGTCGTCTGATTCGCACTCAGAGCCCGGCTCCAGGACTAACCCTGGACCACTGGGGTCGCTCGGCCGGCCCCGCGAGGCCACGGCAGGCAGGCTCAGCGGGTGGCCACTGTGGAGCCTGAGCCCCCACCAGCGGGAGCGGTGCCCCTGTGGAGGGGCCGTGGAGGGGGCAGCTGGAGGGCAGCTGCCACCCAGGAGGCAGCCCCCCGAGTCTGGCCGTGCTGCGCCCTTCCCCCGTGGCTCCAGTGCCCGACCCCCAGCCCCGGCTCTGGAAGAAGGAAACGCCCGTTTGTGACCTGGCCGTGCGCTGCGGCAGCCACAGGAGAGGCCTGAGACGGTCCCAGCGCTGGCAGTCAGGGCGGAAGGTCACGCCAGACCCTTGCTCTCCCGGGACTGGCGGCCCCCTTGCCCCGGAGGGCAGCTGCGGGTGCCGCCGGCTGGCCCCCCTCAGGGACCCACCCCTGCCCTGCCTGCCTGCACTTCTGCTGGGTCTCTATCGAGCCGGCTACTTTTCTGAAGCCGATGTGGGAAATTCACTTTCCCTTTGTAAACTACCTAGCGGTTCAATCACAGCTGGGCTGGCAGCAGCTGCGTGGGGAGGGCAGCTGTGTGGGGTATCTCCCCGGCTCTTTGCCGCGAGGCTGGGCACACCCCCTTTTTCAGGACCGAAATTCCTCTCTGGGGAGAGGAAAGGGTGGGACCGGGGACCCCAGCCCCCCTGAGCGCACCAGTGGAGGGGGTGCGTGACGTCTGACCCTCCCACACCCACCCACCAAGGAAAGGAGGGGGCCCACGGTGGGGCCTGCAGCCCAGGGGCATGGAGCAGGTGGGGCCTCGGGGCCTGGCCCCGCCCCCGCCCCAGGCTCCGCCCCGCTGGCCGGTCTGCCCAGCCTCGAGCAAGACGCCCAGCACCGAGGACAGCGACCTGCCCCGCCAGGGCGCCGGGGCCTGGGGCACCAGTGGGCAGAGGGCCCCTCGCCCCACGGGCCTGTTCTGACCCTCAGTCACTCAGTGTCGCCCCCAACACCGCCCCCAGGCTGGGAGGACCGGGCCTCTGGCACCGGATTCCCCAAGGAACTGATGGGCCCGGAAGGTGCCTGCAGGGGCCGCTGCCGGGGGAGGGAGCGGGCGGGGCACTGAGGCCCGGCGGACGGAGCCCACGCTGCTCCCAGGGGTCCGGCTCTCCCTGGGCCCGCGGCCCCGCCTGTCTTCCTGGAGCCAGCCCTGGGCTTGCGGCTGTGGGGCCCCCGGGCACAGCCACCCCCCCGGAGCCGGGCTGCTTCCCCACCTCCCGGCGCCGGGTCAGACAGGCCAGGGTGGCAGCTCAGGGCTCCCGCCTCTTCCCCGGGGTGAGGAGCATCCTCTCCCGGGACCGGGGGGGAGGGGGGGAGCGCCGTCACGCCAGCTTCTGTGTGTGTGGGGGGAGCCAGGGCAGCCGCACGAGGAGAGCGGGGGCGGGGGCTGTGGCCACGCCCGGGGCCCCCAGGGACTCCGCACCCAGGTCAGAGACAGGACGGCTGCCCTTCTTGGCCTCCGTGGGGCCTCGTCGGCCTCGGCCCCCCACGGCCGCTCTGCGCGGCCCGCGGCCTGGCCCTGCGCAGTGCTCGCGAGGGGTGGGGATGCGCGGCTGCCCTCGTCGGCGGGCCCGGCGGCCACAGGGACCCGCACCTGCACAGCGGCTCTGACCACCAGGCCCCGCGGGCCGGCCTGCGTGCCCGGGCTCCTGGGCTTTGCCCAGGTGGAGGCTGGTGGCCCTGCGGGAAAGCGGTCTGGCCGGGGGCACCGCCCTGACCGAGACCTGTCTGCCCCCACTTTGCCCAAACAAACAGCCTCTCGTGCAGCTGGACAGGCTGAGGGGCCCCGACTGCCCTGCAGGAGTACTGCGGTGGGGTCACGGGCCCAGGTGGGGCAGGGCAGCAGGGAAAAGGGAGAGGCGGGCAGTGGGAGGAAGGGGGTGGGGCCTGGGCTGGCCCTCCCTCCTGCCACCTGGTCACCCGAGGTCCCCAGAGCACCCACTTCTGCCGCCATGGCCCAGGCTGGGGTCTCCAGGCGCCCCCCACAAGCCCCTCGGGCTTCTCGGAGGAGGTGTTCACGCTGGTCCCGTAGTTTGATTCCGGCCCGGGGGGCGGGGGCAGGTGCACCCTTAGATCCGTGATGTCGTGGGGACAGGCGGGGTCCCCAGGGCTTCCTCTCACTCAGCCCTCACGGCCCTTCACCTGAGACGCGGGAGCGCCAGGCCGGCGGGGGAGGCGGGGGGACGAGGGGTTGTGCGTGGGGGTCGCTGGGCACCTGGCTGGAGCTGGGCCGGCGAAGGTGAGGAAGGAGCCCTCTTTATGCTCTTCAAGAATCCAGGCTAAACCTTTTTGTAAAGAGTTTCTTGCCCTGGCTGGTGTGGCTCAGTGGATGGAGCACCGGCCTGCAGACTGAAAGGTCGCCAGTTCCATCCCCAGTCAGGGCACAGGCCTGGGTTGTGGGCCAGGCCCCCAGCAGGGGGCGCGCGAGAGGCAGCCGCACATGGATGCTTCTCTCCCTCCATTCCTCCCTCCCTTCTCCACCTCTAAAAAAATACACAAGTCTTTTTTTCCTTGATGAGAAAAAAAAAAAGAATTTCTTTAAACTCGTTTGGTGGCCGTGTCTCCTTAAACGGGGCCCAGCCTGGGGGGAGGGGGCGCCCCGCCGGCCCGGGGCTGAGCAGGCGTCGGAGGCCCTGAGCGTCGGTGTCGGGTCGGGACGCGGGTGACGGGCGAGGCGGGGGCTCGTTTTTCGGTGACACCCTCCCCAGGACGTCCGGCGCTGGGGGGTCCCCCGGAGTAAACAGGGGTCACTCTGTGCTGTCGAGCTTGAGGGGGGACAAAGGAGAGGCCGACCGTGGAGGAGAACGACCCACGTGGTCACAGCCCCTCAACATTGGGGTCGGGCCCCGCCCGTGGAGGGGAAGCCGGCCCAGGACCCACGGCCGGAGGCGGGGCCTCGTCCCGCTGCGCCGGGGGCGGCTGCTTCTCGCAGACGCGGTGGCCGTGGGGAGAGGGCAGCTCCGGGGGAACCCCTCCCACGGCCCTCTCCTGGGCGCCCAGGTCAGGGGGGCCACACGCAGCAGCACCCGCCACCCTCCCCGCAAAAGGCCAGGGCCTGGCGAGCACAGCCCCCACCTCCTCCTGGAACTCCGCGGCCACGAAGTAGTAGCACACGGCGTCCAGGCAGCAGTTGGCGTTGGCGATGCGGGAGGCCACCTGCACGAAGGCCGCCACCCGCTGGACGGTGGGGCAGGCCGCGCCCGTCCACTGGGTCACAAGCTTGGCCAGCAAGGCCACGTGCAGCGGGACGAAGCAGAGCAGGAAGGTGGCCAGGTTGGCGGTCACCACGCAGAGGGCCTTGAGGATGGGGGCGGCGGCCTGGGGCTGCGCCCGCGCCCACTCGCGGAGGAGGTGCCGGAGCACCTGGCCGGAGCAGAAGCTCAGGACGCCCAGCGGGAGGACGAAGAGCAGCAGGGAGAGGACCAGGGCCCTGGGGCCCCGCGTGCGGCCCCTCCCAAAGCAGAAGCTCTCCCCGGGGCCCAGCCAGGCCACGGGCAGCGCCACGGCCCCGACCACCAGCACCCAGAGGGCCGCGCAGGCGAGGGCGGCCTGCCGGGGGCTGCGCCAGGCCCGGGCCCGCAGCGGGAACCGCAGGGCGGCGTAGCGGTCGGCAGCAATGGCGGCGAGCAGCCACATGCTCATGTAGGTGTTGACGTAGTAGAAGCCCTGCAGGACCCTGCACAGGGCGCCCTCCCGGGCCCCCGGCGGCTGGCCCAGCGTGTGCAGGACCCCCGGCAGGCTCAGCAGCAGCAGGCAGTCGGCCGCGGCCAGGTTGACCATGTAGACACGGGCCTCCGTCCAGCGGCGCAGGCGGCAGCAGAACACCCAGAGCGCCAGGGCGTTCAGCAGCAGGCCCAGCGCCAGGATGAGGCAGATGGAGGCGCTGGTGGCCGCCTGCGACCAGGCGCCCCTGTCCGTGCTGCAGCTGTTCGCGCTGCTGCCGTCCGGGGCGTCGGCCGTGGGTGCCATGCCTGGCAGCCTGAGGGCCGGGCCGGGGCGGTGGGGCGCCGGCCGGCCGGCTCGGGAGCCGCTCCTGGGGGCGGGGAGGGAGACGCTGCAGCCACTCTCCGTCCTGCCCGCTCCCGGGCCCACTCCCCAGCTTTCTCCCCCTCTCCCCCATCCCTGTGCCAGGCCCGGGGCTCCCACAAACCTGGACCAGGGTGCCCCCTCCTCTGACCCAGGGTCTCCACCGAGGCCCCCCCACACTGAGGACCAGCCACCTGCCCCACCCCGCCCAGCCCAGCGGCGTCCTGGCGGGCAGGGGCCTCTGTGGGGGCTGCTCTCCAGGCCTCTTGACCAGAGGCTTCCACTCAGGCTGGGACCTCTGCTGGCCGGGGCCTCTGCAAGGTCACCCTGCCCCCTGAGCCCTGGGGGCTGGTCCTGTGGGAGGCAGAGCTGGCCCATGCCCTCTCCTCCAGAGCTCAGGGCCTCCACCCCGACCAGCGCCGGCTTGGGGCTCGGGAGCAGTGGCCACACTCAGGCCTGGCCCCGGCCCGGGACTAGGGAGGGCGCCCGGGGGCCAGCCCCACCCCCTGCTCCTGGGAGCCTCTCTGGGGGCCGGCAGGCGGGGCGGGGGCCTTCCAGGGGCACAGGGTCGGCCCAGGGTGGACTCACCGACCGGGGTCAGCCAGGGCCTGGAGGGCGCGCGCTGGGGCCCCTCTGTGCTCAGCCAGGCCACTCGGCCGGTCACCACCTCCACAGTCTCCTCCAGCGGGCGGGGCCGCCCATCCCGTGGCACCTGCGTTCACGCATGCTCCAGCCACCCCTGCCTGCGGTGAGTGACACCTATCACCCGCCCTTCTTGGCCACTCGCTGCAGCAGCCGGGAGCTCAGGGCCGGATGGAGCGCGGGCGTCCCCGCCTCGCACCCAGGACCGCCTTGGTGGGCGGCGGCCCTGCTCCATGACATCTGTGGTTGACACCTGCCGGGGAACCCCGCGCAGGAAGCCCCGCGGTTCAGGGCCGGCAGCAAGCCAGCCACACCCGGGAGAGCCGGAGACCCTTGGCTGCCTCCCGGGGGTCCGGGAGCCCGCTCTGCCAAGATGGGAAGGTGTAGGGGACGCTGTGGGGTGCTGCCCAGGGACCCCCTTAGAGAGAGAAGGGCACATGGCCAGCCAGGGCCATGGCACAGGACCTGCCTTCAGCAAGCGGCTCTCCTTGGCCATGCACCCAACGGCTGGCCCCACGTGGTCAGCTCAGGCCACCCAGCTCACGGCGCCCAGGGCCACAGCAGCAGCCTGTCTGCCCTTGCTGCTTCATTCACCCCCTTTCTGGTGGGCTGTCCGGAGAACGCTCCGGAAGTCCCTGTGTGCAAACCCCCCTCTCAAAAGGGCTCTGAGCCCCCCATGCGGGTGGGGCATATTCCGGCCAAGCAGGAGATGGCCTTGCCCTGGCCTCCCCCACGCAGCAGCCCCGGGGGACGTGGGCCTGAGCGAGGACACAGCTGGGGCTGGAGCCCGAGGGGCTGGCTGGCGGAGGGTGGCAGGGAGAACACGGCCAGGTCACCTGCAGGAGGAAGGGGCCCGAGGGCGGCCGGGGACTCAGCCCCTCTGCTCAGGGGACACCCCCTGGGGGGGCCGGGAGAAGGGCAGGGCGAGGAGCAGGAGCACTTCCTCCTGTGCCTCGCAGGTGCCTGGGCACCGTGAGGGGCGTCTGCACAGGCCTGGAGCTGGTGCTGCGGGGGGGGCGGCGGGCACTGAGGTGGCAAAGCTCCGAGGGCCAGGCAGGGCGCTCCTCCTGCACGAGGTGGGTGCGGGGGTGTCTCTTCCCGGTCAGCCCTGTCCCGGGGAACAGGGGCTGGAGCACCCCCTTGCTCCCTGGGGACTGGGTGCCGTCTAGCCTAGATTCTGCAGGAGCTGGGGAGGCCGGCACCCCCCTCCGCGTGTGGTCAGACTCGCTGCGCTTTCATGCTGACAGGCGCTTTGGGGAAGTAGGCAGGGGTTTCCGCTGTGGGCTCTGCACCCCAAGGCGCCCTCCCAAGGAGGCGGGGCTGCCCTGAGGTGGGGTCCCTGGGCAGGAGGGGCCCTCGACACAGGCTGGAGCAGAGCGGGGGCCAGGGGCCAGGTACGGAGGGCACCACAGCGGAAAGGCCCAGGCTCCCAGCAGTGGGCAACGCTGGGAAAACAGCTTCTTCTGGCTCAGCCCCCACCCCCGGGGCGACCTTCCCTGCCCTTCCCTGCCCTTCCCAGCCGCTAGGACTGCGGCCCGGCCCCCGGAGAGCAGGAGCAGGGGGGCCCCCGCAAACCCTCACAGGACAGCGAGGCTCTGACCACAGAGACGGGGCCTCGGCCAGACCAGCGGTGACACCGCAGTCCAGCCGAGTGTCAGCCCCGGGCGCCAGGTGGAGCGGCGGCCGGGCTGACGGTGGGACCAGCTGTGGTGACTCAGGACCCCGGCGCGTCGAGCCCTCGGCGGGGACCACGGCCCTGGGAGGTCACCCCCGGGGCGATGACGTCTGGTCTCGTCCTCCACCGAGGCCTCCCCCGCGGCCTCCGGGGAAAAACCCTGAGATGACGGGCCCGGCCCAGCGAGGGTGCATCCCCCCCCCCCCGCCCCCGCCCTGTCCCCCACTTCCTGCCCTGGGCACGCACCCCCTTCCTGCCCTCCTTCCTGAGCCCCCAGGGCCGGCCTTCTGCCCGTGGGCCCCGTGCTCTGAGCCCACGCAGCCCGGCCGGCTCACCGCCCCCCACCCCGCCCCGTGAGTTTCTGCACAACCGTTCTCCTACAGCCGGAGCCCTGGGCTCCGGGCCCCGTCCCAGCCAAGCTCGAGGGCCCAGGCTGAACCTCACTGTGAACGCCCGCAGTTCCCCTGAGCCCCACGCGGGGGCCGTCCCGCAGGAGGCGGCCCTCGTGCGCTCGGGAGGGACTCTGCCGAGAGCCTGAGGGCGGACAGTGGGGCCCCCCGACGTGGGCTGCCTCGTCCGCGGACCACCCGCGGCCGGCTGGACTCCGGCACGGACAGGGAGAGGCTTCTCACGGCAAACGGCCCGGAAGACCTACAGAGCGTGGGCCAGACGGACGGCACAGAGTGCTAGGGACAGGGCAGCATGACAGGGCCCCACCCAGCGGCACCTCGGCCTCTGCGCCAGCATCGCCGGCCGCTCGCGTTCTGCACGAAGCCCAGCCCCCGATCAGAACCGGCCTGGCTCCGGGCAGTGCTCTCTGGGTCCACCCCGGCCTGCGTGCAGGCCTGGCTGCTGCCCAGACCCGTCCGCGCCTTGAGGCTGGCAGGTGGCCACCGCCTCCAGGGAGTCGCCTCACTCGGAGCCGACCACCCACGCCTCCCCTGGCTGTCCCCGCGGGGTCGGAGCTGCGCAGCCCACAGCAGCCCGCCGCCCCCACGCCCTCCCCAGGGCGGCGGTGGCCGTGCGAAGTGGCGTCCTGGGCCCGACTCTGTGGAAATCCAGCCGCCTCCTCTGTGCTGGGAGCCCCACAGGGCAGGGGGGAGAGGGAGCGTGTGCGCCCCAGTCCCAGCCACAGATCAGGGAGGAGCAGCGCCCCGGGGCCAGGGAGGGGGGCCCTGGGCATCCGCAGGAGGCAGGCGGGTCCTTCGGGGGCGGACGGCACGGCAGCTGTGCCCCTGAGCTCAGAGGGGCCGCCGAGTCCTGCTGCGCACGGGGCCCAGGAGGCGGCCGCCATGTGCCCGTAGCTGGCCCTGCAGCCCACGGTCCTTCTCTGGTGCTGACCCCCACGGGTGCCCGGGCCCCCCCACCCCGTCTCACAGCACTGGGGAGGCGGGGGGCGGGGCTCTGGAGCCAAGCCCCAGGCCCAGCTCTGCCCGTTTTCCTGGCCCCCAAACCTGGCCGAGGACGGGGCTAGACAGCCCGTAAGTGCCGTGGGTGCACCAGCCCAGGGTGGGGGCCGTTCTGTGGACCCCTCGGCGCCTTGGAAAGCAACACCCTGGCGGGCGGAGGTGGCAGAGGCCAGGGGCTGTGGTGACAGCAGGCAGGCTTGGAGGGCTCAGGTGGAGGGCAGACACGTGGGGAGACTGGCTGGGGTGGGGGGGCTGGCCGTGCCAGGACGCGGCAGCAGGAGAACGGGGGGGGTGGGCTGCCAGGGGCCAGGACACGCGGGTGGGAGGGGCAGCGCTGGACTTTGAACCCAGGCCCCCCCGGACCAGCAGCCACAGCAGCCGCTGCAGCACTCTGGCCGTGTCAGCCTGAGTCTGGACGCCCCGCCCCGCCGGGGAGGCCAGGGTGGGGCGGCGGCAGTGCAAACCTGCCCGGCTGGCACCCAGCTCCCCGCTTCCTGAACAGAGCATGGGTGCGTGTCCCCGGACAGGCCCCGGCCCCTCCTCACGGCCCCCCTCCCCCACCCACCGCATCTGTGCAGGGTCCCGGCCTGCGCCGGCGGGAGAAACCCGGCAGCCGCCGGACCTCAGGGGCCAGGGAGCCGGGCGGGTGGGAAGCGGGCTGGCGGGCAAAGGAGGGCCCCCAGGAGAGACAGCCCCACTCCCCCACCTCCCACCGTGCGGGCGGGGCGGCACAAACAGCTCGGTCCTGGCCAGCCCGGAGGAACAGCTTTATTCCAGCCCCGGTGGACGGCAGCACCGGGCAGGTTCCCGCCCCCGGGGCCGCGGTGCCCCGGGCCCTGGGCTCAGCAGGGGTGCAGCCCCGCCGCAGGCTCCTGTCGGGGGGTCCTGCCAGGCCTCCGTCCCCCTGCCCTCGGTCCTGTCAGTCCTCCGCCCCGGGGGCGGGGCGGCCACCGTCCCGGGCTCTGTGCCCGGGGCCCCGCCACACAGCAGGCCTTCAGGACCGGCCCGCAGCCACAGCGAGCCCGGGGGCTCCGCGCCACGGGCCCCCCACCTCCCCCGGCCCACGCTCGTCCCCTAGGCCACCGTCACACACAGAGAGCCCTGGCTCCTCTGGGCCTTGACGCCGGGGCCTCCGGCCAGGGCGGACGCCTCCTGGAACTCCTTGGCCATGTAGTAGTAGCAGACCGCGTCCAGGCAGCAGTTGGCGTCCGAGACCTTGCTGGTGACGAGGAGGGCGGAGTCGATGGCACAGGTGCTCAGGCCCGTGGCCAGGCGCCACGTCAGCACCACGTGCAAGGGCAGGAAGCAGACCACGAACACGGCCAGGTTGGCCCAGACCATGCGGGCGGCCCTGCGGGAGGCCTCCGCCTGGCCCGCCCCGGAGGCCGGCCTGCGGCCCAGGGCGGCCACCACCTGCAGGGAGCAGGGCAGCAGCACGGCCAGCGGCAGGTAGAAGCCCAGCAGGGAGAAGACCACGGTCTTGGGGTGCTGCCGGGCGGGGTTCCCGAAGCAGAAGCCGCCCTCCCGGTCCTTCAGGGCCCAGCGGAGCCCCAGGGAGCCGGCCACCAGCGCCCACAGGGCCGCGCACACGGCCCCCGCCTGCCGCGGGGAGCGCAGCCTGCGGGCGTACAGGGGGTGCCGCACGGCCACGTAGCGGTCCACGGCGATGGCGGTGATCAGGCTGATGCTCATGTACCTGTTGACCAGGTAGACGCTCTGGGAGACCTGGCACAGCACCGTGTCCCCCGTGCTCGAGCGGTCCGTCAGCGAGTAGACCATGAAGGGCAAGGTGCAGAGCAGGCAGAGGTCGGCCGAGGCCAGGTTGACCATGTAGACGCGGGTCTCCGTCCAGCGGCGCAGGCGGCAGCACAGCACCCAGAGCGCCAGGGCGTTCAGCAGCAGGCCCAGCACCAGCAGCAGGACCAGGTAGGCGTACTGGACGTACTCGGCCGGCGGCAGCCAGGCGTCGGGGCAAGAGCTGCTGTTCATGGTCCTGGGGCTGCAGGGAGTGGGCGGAGCTCAGGGGGCGGGCAGGAGGCGGAGCCCAGGGGCTGGCAAAGCCCCTCCCACCTCTGGCCAAGGATTCGGGAGGTGAACCCCCACCGCCACCCAGGCACCCAAAACTCACCCTTTCGAGGAACTCCCAGGCACTGAGGCCAGGCGCCTGCCCCGGGGACAGGCAGGGTGGCACGGTGGGCCAGCCCAGGCCTGGAGCCAGACCCTCGTCCTCTCGGGAGCCCCGCGGTCCCGGGCCCGGCCTGCTGCTGGGCAGAGAGGAAGGTGGGAATTCACTGTCCACCTCGAGTCCCACCAGCCAGCTCAGGACAGGGAGCCCGAGGCGGTGCCTCCAGGGCAGAGGGGGGATGAAGCCCTTCCACCGCTCCCCGGGCCGGCTGCCGGAGGCGCCCACCTCTGACCCACGCCTGGACCCAGCAGCGCCATCCCATCCACCCCCCCCCCCCCCCGCCACCTGGCAGCGGAGGCCCGGGGCGACAGGGTCTGTGGCGCAGGTCAGCCCCCCAGAAACCCCCAGGACTCCCGCCCACGCTGTCCTGGGCGCTGAGAACCACCCCCGGCCCCCGTGGGGCAGGGAGCCCCGAGCTCCCTGTGGTTCGAGCAGCTGGGGGGGCCCGGCCCCTCCAGGCTCAGGCCGGTCTCAGGGCGGCACCGGGCTGCCTCTGCCCCGCCATCCTCGTCACCAGAAGCCCCGCCCTGACTCCCCTCCACCGTCCACGCTGGACTCTCGTCCCCTGCACGTGCCCCAGCCCCGGGGGGCCCGGACCAGCCTGCCGGGGGGGGGGGCACGGGGCCGGGGGTCTGGCCTTCCTGCGACTGCACCCCACGCCGAGATGGACTCCGGATTCACCCTGAGCTGTGCCGGCCTCGGTGCCCCCTCACGCCTCCTCCCAGCCCCTACCTGGGCTCCTCGGGCCGGAGGGGCCTGGGGGCCGTGGCCTCCCTCCCCCTTGAGGACAGGCCCTCTGGGGGCTCCCTACCCTTCAGGCGGGGAAGGGAAGGGGGTCGGTCCCCCAGGGCAGCTCAGGGCCAGGCTGGGCTGGGCCTGCGCCCCTGCCAGCCCCCTGCAGCCCACCCCCACGCACCGGAGGGAGGAAACACCGGGAGCCGGCGTCTGCTGAGTCACCCGGCTCATCGGCGCCTCCGGCTGTGGCCCCCCGGGGCCTGCCGACACAGAGCACAGACAGGCGGGGGCACAGTTTCGGCCAAGAACGGGAAGATTCCGGCAAATAAGCCATCCCAGTTCTTTTGAATTTTAAAATGGCACACTTGCTAGCAATTACAGTTTCACGAACCCTTTCCCGGGAGGAAGGCCCTCCACCCCAGGCCTCCAGCTCACTCTCCCGCAGCCGAGGGGCGCTGCTGGCTCTGTGCCCGACACCCTGCCGTTACCCACCGCTGCGTCCCTCCGATTTCGAGCCTGGAGCCTGCTGGAGCCCACTGCTGCCCTCCCCACTTCCTGCCGGCGCTGCCTTCCCAGCCGCCTCCCACCCAGACACCCCGTGACCTGCCTGCCAGCTCTGTGACACCCCAGAACCCTTCGAAGCTGCCGGGGCTGCTGCCCGGGGGCCTCCCCTCTGTCCCCGGGGGTGTGTCCCGGGAGAAGCCGGGGCAGTCGAGGCCTCGGCCCTGCCCAGACGGCCCCCGCCCACCCCTGCCTCAGCCCAGCCCCCACGTGGCGGTGTGCGTCCAGGACCGGGCTGCCGGCCGGCCTCCCGCCCGGCGTGTGCACCGTCCCCTCCAGCAGACACTGTGCAGGGTCGGGGGTCGCGCGGGGGTCGCTGGGGTCGCCGGAGGAGCGGGCGCTCGGCTGTCAGGGCCCTTCCTTTCCGGCCGGGGTGGGGGGGAGGGCTGCTGTGGGGCGGGGCGTGGAGGCCCCCTTATCTGCTCCCCGCACAGGAAGCAGAAGCCACCCTTGGGCCTGCGCGGAGACATCGGTGTGTCCCCTGCAGGGAGACCTGTGTGTGCGCTGGGGGGCCCGGCAGCCTCCCAGCTGCCCTCGGTCCGCCGGCCCTGCTGGCCCCTGGGGACACCGCAGACCGCTGAGCGGGACTCGGGGCAGGGGGCAGCGCCCGGGCACCACCGAGGCCTCCGGAGCTCGGGGCCCCCCCGAGAGACACCCCGGGGTCCAGCACTGGCACGCACGAGCGGAACAGGGATTGTACAGAGCCTGCAGGCGGGGGGGGGGGGGTGCGGGGGAGGGGGGCCCCCCGGCGCCCACTGCTGGGGTGTGGTCACGAGGGAGCAAGAGAGCACGGAATCAATCCAGCGACTCCTCGTCTGAGAATTGACCCGAAAAACAAGAAAACGCGTTCTCAGCCCTGGCTGGCGTAGCTCAGTGGATGGAGCGCGGGCTGCAAACCAAAGTGTCCCAGGTTCGATTCCCAGTCAGGGCACATGCCTGGGTTGCAGGCCACGGCCCCCAGCAACTGCACATGGATGCTTCTCTCTCTCTCTCTCTCCCTCCCTTCCCTCTCTAAAAATAAATACATAAAATCTTAAAAAAAAAAAAAGAAAAACAAAACGCGTTCTCGTCACGACATGGGAGCCCCACATGCGTGCACAGTGTCGTTCACCGCGGCCAAGGTGTGGAAGCCACCGGCGTCCGGCAACAGACGCGGGCGGGGGCAGAGGCGGCGGGTGGGCGCACGCGCAGGGGACCCTGCTGGGCCACAGCGAGGGCGAGATGCTGCCGCTCGAGACGGCAGCGCCGGGGGCAGAGCATGCCCCGCGTGCTCAGGGACACCGTCAGACAGAACAGGACAGACACCGCGTGGTGTCGCTCACGGGGGGGTGGGACGCGGAAGAGAAAGAAACTCACTGCAGAGGAAGAGAAACAAGCTCGCAGACGCAGGCGGTGGGGTGGCAGCCGCCAGAGGCGGCGGGGTGGGGGCGAGGAGGGCCAGGGTCAGATGCACGGCGACAGGAGGACCCTGGACGCCCAGGGCATGGGGGGCCGACCGACACTCTTGTACCCCTAAAGTTTACGGACTGTTAATGACCAGTGCTGCCTGGTTAAATGTACAGGACAAGTAACAAGCTTTCATAAAACAACTCACCGAGGCGAGAACACAGAACTGAGATATTTCCATTCCAGTTTTTTAAATGTGGCCACAGCCCACAACGTGGATTTCACAATGAGATGGGAACCCGGGCCCTGGGAGACACCCCAAGTTCCTCTGAACTGCAGCCCACATTCTGACTGACCCCGGCTCCGAGGGCCCCCTTCAGATACCCCCCGCCCCCAGGTTCCAAGCCCCCAGCGCAGCCCTGCCTGGCTCTGGGACCCCCGACCCCACAGCCGGCACTGACCTGCCCACAGCGGGTTTTCTGGGCTGAGCTGCCGGCTGTGCCCCTCCGTAAGGCAGGCGGCCGATGACAGCAGAGTGGGGTTGACAGCTCCCCGCCTCTGCCCAGCCCAGCACCGCGTGGGAAATTTCCAGGAAGGGAAGTGAGAGCCAGGCTGGGTGTTGACACCGCCTGACACCTCACACGCCAGCTACGGGGCACTCACCCTGGCCGGTGGGACCCCTTCCTGCAGCTGCCTCAGCCGCCCGCCCGCTCAGGCCCCGCTCCTCAGAGGCCTCCCACCCGGGCGGCCCTCCTCCCGTCCCGAACGCCCCTCCCCGGCCCCCGAGTCCTCCCTGGGCGTCCTCCCCGTCCGGTCCCTGCACACTGAGCCTCCTGTGGACGCCAGGGGGGGCCCTGCTTCTTGGGCAGAGCCTCTGCCTCTCCAGCATCCCCCCAGGCCCTGGCCGGGGCCTGTCTCCCCGCACAGACTGTGGGGCAGCGCTCGAGCCCACCCCCCGCTGCAGAGGGGGGACTGCGGCCGGAATGGGGGGTGGAGGCCCCTGAGGAGGGGCCTGGGCTCACCCCTGTCCCCCAGGCGGGACCCCAGACCCAGGCGGTGGGGTCACTCCATGGGCTCCTCGCTGCCCCACCCCCCACGCCCGGCCTCCTCCCTCCACGTGGGTCTCTTCAGACGGCCTTGGCTTCTGTGCCGCCGACCCTTGGACGACGCGGGGTTAGAGGCACCGGCCCCACACGGCCGAAAACCCACGCGTGACTCTGGTCCCCCCAAAGGGACGGCCAGGAGCCTCCGGGCGCCTGGAAGCCTCACTGATCACGTGGGGCTGACGGACGGACACCCTCGGCGCGTGCGCCCTGGACACCGTGCTCCGGAGCTGCAGCCGGAGCCGGAGCCGCGAGAGAGCGTCTCGCCGGGAAAGCCTCGGGGCGGGGTGGGGGAAGTCCCACGCACGGCGTGAGCCGAGACCCACGTGTGCGTCCATGGCCGCGGGTTCGCACCGTGTTTTCCCGTGTTTCCCAGGCTCGGCTGCACTTGATCTTGCCGGTGGCAGGGAGCCCCGCACCCCCCGGCCCCGACTTGTCCGCGTGGGCACGCGGCAGGGCCTCAGGGTGCCCACACACACCCCGCGGGGCACCCAGTCACCTGCCCGTTGCCCGGGCGGCGGCCCCGGCCACAGGAAGGGTCCAGCCGGCGACGGAGCTGAGGGCCGAGCAGGGTCGCGCCTCCCAGTGGGCGCCCTGCGGACGCCAGTGACCGCGGGCGCAGAGACGTCTGCCTGTGGGAGGGGCCTCTGCCCCCCCACCCCCGCAGCCCACCACGCTGCTGGCTCCCTCCCAGTGGGGTGGGGGCCGCCCTGGGCAGGCTTCCGGCTTCAGACCAGGTCAGGTCGCTCACGGCCGGGCAGCCTCGCGGCCACGACAGTGCGTCCGCTGAGGACGGGCCGGGGCGCAGCCTCGATGCCGCCGCCACCGCCAGGCCCCCACGCTCGGCTGGCACCCCACACCCGCCGTCCTGCCGAGGGCCCAGAGCCCGGTCCTGCTTCGCACCTGCTGGGCCTGGGAGAGACCCTGTGACCGGCCAGTGGGTGGGGGCCAGGCACAGGTCTGGGGGGTCCTCGGGCCTTTCCTCCGAACCCTTGGGGGTCCAGAGGGCTGCAGGGCTGTGAGCAGCAGCCACCAGCTACGGTCACTGTGCTAGGTCCACCTGGGGCCTGGAGGGAAGTGGCCCAGGGGAGGCTGGGCCGCCCGGCTCTGGCAGCTGCCACCTCTCCCCCTCGGGCACCTGCAGCCTGCTGTGGGCTGAGTCCCGCACCGCTCCCGATTCACTCACCACTTGTCATTCACCATCATTCAGTCACTCAATCATCACTCGTCACTGGCGTTCAGCAAGCGAGCTGAGCCTGCGCAGGTCGCCCGAGGGTGAGAATCAGGGCGGGAGGGGCGGGGCTTGGTGGGCGCCCCTGGGGGCACACCCTCAGGGCCTGCTGGGCCTGAGGTTCCATAGATCCTGAAGGGTCGTGAAAAGGCCATGGGGTCGTGAAAAGGTCATGGGGGCACTTGACCGCTCCCCGGGTCACACAGAGGGGAGAGCAGCTGGGCCGAGGGGGCCTGTGGGGCCGCCCGTCCTGGTCCAGACCCCCGCACACCCCCCGCAGAACCACAGGCACACGCAGGCCACGCGAGGGGAGCTGCACGGCTCCGCCCTTCCCTGCCTGTCCTCCAGCCCCACGGCACCGGTCACCGCAGCCCGCCCGTGCCTCAGGGCGTCCGGACACACCCGCGGGTGGTGGGACTGCCTCCTCCGCTGGCTGCAGCGCCCCACCCGCCCGGCCCTCTCCCAGCAGGAGGGTCCCCAAGTGGGGAGGTTGCGGCGGGCCGGCCTCAGCCCACAAGCTGGCTCACTCACCCCTGCCCGCCGACGTGCCCTCCTCCTCTGGCCCGCTGCCCGACGGCCGGCCGGACGGCCAACGGCGTGCAGCCCGCACCGGCTCCGCAGGAACCCCTCGGGGACCCTCCGGCAGTGCAAAGGGGCGGCTGAGGAGGTGGCTCCAGCCTCCCTCAGGCTGCTGACTCCTCCCAGCCTCCCCCCGCTCTGCCCGAGGCCGCGCTGTCTGACTGAGGCGGGCTGCTGGCGCGAGGCCAGGCGGCCGGCCCGCAGGGCACCCCCACCCGCAGAGGACAGCAGGCGGGGCTCCAGGCCGCCTGGGGGCCCGCCCCACGTGTCGTACCCCCTCCTTCTGGGGGGCCACGGCCCCCGCTGAGGAGCCCGGGGGGCCCCCCCACCCCATAGGAGGGGCATTCTGGCTGCACTCGTGGGGGCCCTCAGGCCAGAGAGGTGATGGGCAGAGCGCCTGGGTGCCCTCCCCCTCCGGGGAGGTCGGCTGAGGTCGGAGCAGAGGGTGCGTCTCCCTGGGGAAGGGCTCTCCCCCTCCCCCCGCCCCGCCGATCCCCCGGCCACCCAGGGCAGCGGCCTCCGCGGTGGCTGGTCTGACCCGGTCTGTCTGGGGTGAGCCCAAGAGCGGGCGGCCCGCCCAGCCCCCCAAGGGCCACGGAGGCAGGAGGTCCCCCGTACCCCTTGGGAAACGTGCGGCCAACTGTCCTCACGTCCCTGCCCGGCTCTCCCCAGGACACCGGCCTCCTGACCCCTCTCTGGACATCGGACAAGTTGCTGGCTGACAGAAACACAAACAGGCCACACGGAGGGGGAGAACTCGGGGCCCGGAGAAGCGGGGGACAGGCTGCCGCAGACCCACGAGGGGAGAAGGGGGGTCGGCAGCGCCCCCTCCCCAAGCCCGGGCAAAGCCAGAGCCGACAGCAGTGGCCTGGGCACGCCCCCCAGGGACTCTGGGCACCACACACCCCACCTGCCGGGGGGCGGGGGTCTGCACGTCCCCCAAAAGTAGATATGCGAGGCCTTCGGCCCCGGAACGCCCCTCCCAGGGGCCAACTCTCTGGGCGGGCAGACAGACGGAGGGACGGGAAAGGTGCGTCCCCGCTGCGCCAGGCAGGGCAGCGGCGGCTGGAAGGCACACGGGCGCCCCCACCGGCACCCGGAGCGCCAGCAGCGGGGGAGGCAGGCCCCGTCTCCGTGGACACTGGGCCACGTGGCTCAGGACAGACGGCGGTGTGGCCGTCTCCCCGGGCACAGCGAGGGCAGCCGGGGCGCAGGTGCTTCCTCGTGGTGCTCGCAGTGAGGGCCGGCAGGTCGTGCTGCCCCAAGTGGAAGGGGAAGCCACAGGGTCCGCTGGGATGGAGGGATGGCCAGGGGTCCCCACGGCGCCATCGGGCCGTGGTGCTGAGTAGGAATCAGGGCGAGGCAGGCAGAGGGGCTCAGGTGTGGGGCTGAACCACCTGGGGGCACGGGTCTGTCGCCCCCGCCAGGGGCCACGGCGCTGCTCCGCCGCGGGGGGTCAATACCCCGCCCTCCCTCCCGGGTGCCAGACTGCTGGGGGGGCAGGGGGACGTGCTGGGCCACCGAGGCCTGCCCATCCAACCAGGGGGTGGACCCGTGAGGAGCCCACGGAAGCCTGGGAAGTTGGTCGGCACTTTCGAAAGGGCACCTGGTCCATCCCAAACCCAAGCTTTGGCTACAACCCCACGGGCACAAAGCCGCTCTCTCCCCCTCCCTCCCTCCACCCCCCCCCCCACACACACTTGCCCTGTGCACTCAAGTGTGCTGGCTCCACACCCAAGTGGCTGACGGCCACGTGGGCTGCACACTCTCGGTGCAGCCGTGCACTGCGGCCCGGAGCACAGGCCGGGGGCTGGGCTGGGCTGAGCACAGGAGCTTGGGGCTCTCTCCGGCCCTGCTTTTCCACGGGGGGGGGGGGGGAGCCGGGGCCTCGGGGCTCGTGTTCGCACACGAGCGAGTCCTTCTGCCAGCCGCCCCTCCCTGCGCGCGGGTCCCTGAAGCGCCTGCCTCGCACTCCCGCACAAGAGGCCCGTTCCCGCCAGAAACACGGGTCGTGCGGGGCTGCGGCCTGAGCCCGCGGCCACTGTCGGCGCTGACCGGGGACAAACGGGCCCCTGGGCTGCCGGGCTGAGTGCGCCGGGGCCGGAGGTGGGCCCGGCCTGCCCCTGCACTCCTCCTCGGAACCAGAGGGGCCTCCCCTGACCCCGCGGCGTCCCCAGGAGCGGTGGGACTCTTCCCTCCGTCTCCGTGGCAGCGGAGAGAGTCCTCGTCTGTTCGTGTCCATGGGGGCAGAGCCAGTGAAACCCAGGGAGGCAAGAGACGGTCACGAGCGAAGAGACGGAGACGGAGAGAGGGGAGCTCGGGGCACCTGAGGACCTCAGCCCCAGCTCCCACCTGCCTTCTGCCCGGGAAGCCCGGCCGGCCCAGCCCTCGCCCCAACACCTGCCCCCAGGGCGCCGGGGTCTCCACACTCACCGCCCGAGCTCTGCGGCCCCCGCGGCTGGCCCAGGCCTGGGGGCGGGCCGGCGGGCTGGGACATGAGAGAGAAGACCCGGGGACAGGGCCGGGACCAGGAGGGACACGGCTCCCGCGGGGAGGGCGCTGCCCCCGCCTCCGCAGCGGGGGGGGTGATCCCGAGGAGGAAGTGCGGGCAGGTGGAGCGGGCAAAGTCCGCCAGCAGGCCTGGGCGGCGCTCCCGCCTGCACACGCCCCCACCTGCCGGCTGCGCCTGCCGGGCCAGGCACAGAGGAGGGGGGCAGCCTCCGGCCCACACCATCCCCCACGGGCAGGTCCACGGAGCGGCTCCGGCCCACAGGCGGGCCTGGCCCCGGAGTGTGGCTGGAGCCCAGGTCACCAGACAGCGCCTTTGAGGGCAAGTCTGCAACGAGGGCCTGAAGTCCAGCGACAGCGGCTGAGTGGAAGCAGGCCCTGTGGCTGCAGGGGCTGCCCGGGGGGTGGGGGTGGGGGGCTCCTTCAGCGTTGCCTGTGGCGGGAAGGCCTCTGCTCTTAGCCAGCTCAGGCCTCAGGGCGGGAGGGGGCTGGTCCGGAGGTGCACGGAGACCACGCCCACTGCACCCAGATATCGTCGGCTTCCTCAGCCCCAACCTCACAGGTCCCAGGACCACAGGGGCCACTGCCCCCCAGGCCACCTTCCCACCTCCCTCCTCTGGCCCCCGCCGCCCGCAGCGGAGCCCTGACTGGGCCTCTGCCAATCGTGTCCCCCTCCCCACCCAGCGAGAGACCAGGAACGTCCCCAGATCCGGTCACAGCCAGGGCGTCCGGCTGAGGAGCCCCCGACCCCCTGCCCGCCCCCCGTGAGCCCTCCAGAGGGTCCTGGGCCCCTTGCCCAGAGGGGGTGGGTGGGGCCGAGAGCTGCACCTGATTCTCGGCTGTCTGCCACGGCCCTCCCCCCCCCCCCCCACACACATAGGCACTCTGCCGAGAGAATCTCAGCCGGCGACAAAACTCGTGGCTCTGTCCGTTCTCCCATAACCGGACTGCGCTGCAGCAACACACAGACCACAGCGGCTGGCGGCGGGGAGCCGAGGGCAGAGCCCAGAGGCGCAGGCCCAGCTCGAGGGCACCCCCTGCAGACCTCCCCGGGACGCACCGGCTGGAGGGGCCCACGGGGCCTGTGTCCTGCCTGGGGCGTGGCTGCCTTGACAGACGGACCCTGAGGGGTCACCAGGCCAGGCCATCGGGGCGTGGGGGCTGGGAGGCCTGCTCCCCGGGCCGGCTTCAGGGCGGGCTCACACGGCCGGCCGCAGCAGCCGCAGAGGACTGGCGGTGGGGTTCAGGGAGCAGCGCCCCTGGAGGCCTGTGGCCGCAGGCTGGCTCCCCCGTTTGAGTGGGGCTGCCTGGCGGGGGCCGCAGGCTGGAGCTGAAACGACAGGCCTGTCTCCCGAGCGCCGGAGCCCGGAGGCCGGAAGCCAGGGCACCGGCTGGGGATGCAGTTCCCGGCCAAGTGCCCCTTCCTGGCCGGCAGATGGCTGCCCTGCCACCGCCCCCACTCGGTCTGGGGCCTGCTCCTGCGAGGACACTGATCCCAGCACGTGGCCCCACGGGAGCCTGACTGCCTCCCCGAGGTACCCCCCGGGCCCTGTTTAGGGCTGCACCATGAGTCTGGGGGACACAGCTCAGAGCACAGCATCCCCCCCAGGCGCCGGCAGGCACACTCCAGGGGTCCTCCCGGCTTCCAGGCCAAGGGTGAGCGCCCTCACGGGGGTCCCCAGTGCAGATGGCAGCAGGTAGACAGTTCTCACCCGGATGGGACTCCCCGCACCGGGCGGAGGTGGCCAGCTGCAGTGAGCGGCAGCGGGTGGCAGGATGGCAGGACCCACCCAGGACGAGTTGGGGGCTGTGAAGCTTGCCTTCCGACCCACACAGTGCCGGACGCCCCCGGGCGGCGGCGGGGCCGTGGCGCCCGGCACCGGCTCAGACACCCCCACCTTCCTGCCCTCACACAGGGCTCACAGTGCATGTGTGTCAGCGTCGGCCTCTGCAGGCCCCGCCCCCAGTCCCAGGGGAGGGACCGTGAGGACCGCTCTCCAGCAGCAGGGGGACTGTGACGCCCGGCACGGGGGTGGCCTTGCCCGGGTCCGACGTTAACCCACTCTAGTGCCGAGTCAACAGGTGCGGGGGACCAGGGCGTGCCGGCGGGCCCTGCGAGCCGCATGGGCAGGAGATGCAGACAAGAGGCTCCGAGGGGCGGGCAGGCGGCCGAGGCCGGGGCAGGCCCGGGTCATTCACAGAGCAGATGTGGCCGGGGGCCGGGCCGGGGACGCACGGATGGCAGAGGGGCTGGGGCGCGGAGAAGAAGGGCCCCCACGGCGGGTGCGCTCGGCAGGGGCTCGCCCACGCGCCCACCACCGCCCACCACGGCGCTCCGCTGGGCGGAGGAAGGGGCACCGGACATCAGAGACCCGCTGGGTCTCCGGGGCAACACGGACCTCCGTGCGCCTGTCAGAGCAGGAAGCGCAGGGCGGCCGACGGCAGGGTCTGCCAGGGACCGGCCGCAGAGGGCCCTCGGGGGCGTCTCCTGGGGGCCCCGCACGTGACTGGCACTGGCACGGACGCGGGCCCCACGGCAGAGGACCAAGAGCTGCTGCAGGCCACGTCCGTCGGGAGGGCCCAGGGGAAGCCATCGCCCCACACAGCCATCCGCACGCCGGCACCGTGGGGTCAGCACGGGACCGCCCTTGGGCTCTGACGGGGTGGGGGTGGCCAGCCCAGACCACTGGGCCCTGGACACAGGGCCGCGGCCATGGCGGGAAGCCAGGGCCGCACACGCACAGGCCGGCCGGCAGCGTTTTCCGGGAACCTGTCACGGCCTGGGATGCTCGGCCGGCCGGACGCCCTGGCAGACTGGGGCGAGCCGGGGCCTGAGCTGTCGAGGACGGGGAGACGCACGGGGCACCGGGGACCGACGACCACCGCAGCCCACGGCCGGAACCGCGCGGCCAGCAGGGCACGGCAGGGCCGCCCGGCGGGGAGATGGCGGGCAGCCCCCGCTTCCTGCCGCACCCTCCGGCTCCTGCCCTGGGCCGCCCGGGGGGCCAGTCCTCCGCCCAGCGCCACCGCACAGGCCGCGGCCCACAGCGGCAGGAACAGGACACCCGCCGGCTTCTCGGTGCTCATGTTTATTTGCAAAGTCACGCCCCCGAGACGGGGCACACGCGTGTGGCGACACTCCGGCCCGCCGGCTGCAGGGCCTCCCCGGGCCCGAGGGAAGACCGGAGGGCCCCCGGGGGCTGCCGTCCCGGCTCGGAGACCAGGACGCCTGCGCGGGGCTCTTCTCGCCCTGCCTGCTGCACCCGCCAGACGACTCCCTGAGCGGGCGGGAGCCCGAGGACGCCCGTCTCCGAGCTGGCCGGTCAGGTCCTCATCACCGCCCGGAAGGAGGCCTGTGGAAGGAGGCGGCGAGGTGTGGGCAGCGGCCACGTCCTCGTGTCCCAGCGCGAAGCCCGGCGTGCAGCGCGGCCGCAGGAGGGGCGGGGGGAGGAAGGCCCCGGGCTCTGGGCAGCCCCCGCGCCCCCCACGTACCTCCTGGAGGGGCTGCCCCAGCATCTCCCGGCTGTGGATGGAGCGCCTGCGGGGGAGGACACCTGGGTCAGCCGGGGCCCGCCCCTCGCGCCCAGACCCGCCCACGCCCCGCGGGACGACGGGAAGGAGGCCCCTGCCCGCCCCCCGTCTCAGCAGGACAGCTCACAGCGGGGGGCGCCTCGGCAAAGAGGGGGCTGGGGCGCCGGGGACGGCGGGCCCCCAGAGCCCCACCTGTCTATCCGGGTGGCTATGGTCACCGTGAAGGCGCCCTCCGTGTCCGGCAGGTAGGTGGAGGGCACGACCCTGTAGGTCCCCGCAGGGAGGTGGCAGAGCCGGCTCACTTCCTGGGCGTGGCGATGCGGCACACAGCTCACCAGCGGCTTCTGGAGCAGCAGCGGGGAGGCCCCCTGGCCCCCGCCGTCCGCTGGAACCTGGGGAGGCACAGGCTCGGGCTGGGAGGCTCGTCCCTGGGGCGTCCCTTCCGGTCTGCAGCTGCTCGCCCCCCAGGCCCGAGGCAGCCCCAGCTGGCGACGTGCTGGGGTGTCGTGGGCAGGGTGGCGGGCCCCTCCCCTGCACCGCCCCTGCCTGGGGACCACCCTGCTCAGGCCCTGGGCCACCCAGTGGCACCAGCACTTTTTCCGAAGCCGCTAGTGTCTCTGCTCAGGGAGAAGGTGGACCCCGCAGCTCCAGCACCGCCCAGAGGGCAGAATCTTCCCAATCAGAAAACCCCGCTCTCCCCTCAGGCCACCTGTACAGCGGGCTTCACGGGCCCCTGAGCCCCTGGGCCCCGGGGGTCCTGGGACAGGGCTCTGGGTCACCCTCCCGGGGCCCCGGCCCCTCACGCCGCGGGGACAGAAGTGGGGCCCCCAGGAGCACAAGGGCACGTGGGCTGGGGAGCCACACTGGCCACGCGACCGGCCTGCCATCTCTGACCTCTCCCCTGCTCCACCCTCAGGGCTGCTGAGGTGTCTGGCCTGCACGGCGGGTGCTCTGGGGGGCGCTCACGAGGCACCAGCCCTTCCCTGGCCTCCACCTGCCTCAGCACCCCCCGGGGGCACTCCGTGGCTCCCACCCCTCCCACAGGGCCCCCCGGGCTCACACCCATTCTGGGCAGAAGGGGGGACAGCACGCTTGCAGCCGAGTTCCAGGACGCCACCTCTCCCTTTGGCCCCGCCGAGCCCATCACGGCCTGAGTGACTGAGCCCAGGCCTCCACTCCACGCCCCGCCCCGCCCCACCCCCTGCGTGGACACAGCCCCCCCGGGGGCCCCCGCCCGGCCCTGCCCCCAGGAGCTCACCTGGAAGACGTGGAAGCCGATGGGGTGGCAGTCGCCGCTGGGGCAGTGCTGGTGCAGGGAGATGCGGACGCAGCGGGGGCCCGCACCCTCGGGGACCGAGAGCGGGAAGCAGGGGTTGCTGGGGAAGGAGGCGAAGTTCCTGCTGCCCCCCGCCGTCTGGCCGGCCCGCCAGGAGCCGCGCAGCCGCACGGTCTCCCACTCCCCCGCCGACAGGGCCGCTCCGGGGCCCAGGCTCTGGGCCCCCGTCTTGACGGCGCTGCCGAGACACGAGCACGGGCCGGCTGGAGGTGCGGGCCGGCCGCGGTGGCCCCGGCAGGACCCAGGGGACGGCCCGTATCCGCCCGTGCCGGCCGGCCCGCACCCGCCCTCACCTGAGGGAGACGCTGCCGCTGGAGAAGACCCGGAGCAGAAACTGCCCCGGCACGCCCTGCAGGAAGGTGCTGGGCACGGCCAGGTAGTGGCCGGCGGCCAGCTCGCAGCGCAGGTGCACCTCGCGGTCGTAGGCGTGGCAGGCGGTGCCGGCCACGGGGGGTGCAGACAGGACCCGGGGCAGGCTGACCCGCCGCTTCTCTACCTGCGGACAGGGGGCCGGGCAGAAACTGGGCACCGCCCCGTCCCGCTCTGGCCTCAGGGCCTCGCTTCAGGGGAGCGGACACAGGAGGGCACCTGCCTCCCGGGGGCTCACGCTCAGCCTCCCCCTCTGGGAGGACCCACGGCGGACAAGACCGAGCCCCAGGGCAGTGGGGGGGGGTTGGGCCGGGGGCTGCTGGGAGAAGGCCCACCGGCAACCACCACCTGGGAGGACGGGAGGGCAAGGTGCGCCCCGCCCACAAAGGGGGGGGGACACTGCCCCGTGGGCCGTCCGAGCTGGGCAGCACACGGGCGATGAGTCCCTGCCCCAGCCAGGCTCCTGTGCCCAGGGGAGCAGGATAGGCAGCTCCCTGGACAACCCCCCAGGACCAGGTGTCACCCCCCCCACAGCAGGGAGGGGACTGAGGGGGGCGGGAGCGGGGAGAAGAGGCCGCCCTGGGCTCCTGGGGCAGAGCCGCTGCCGGGAGCCCACAGCCGTGCCGCTAGCTGGCTCCGCCAGGGGCCGTGGTTCTGCCTCCCCCAGCCCAGACAGGCCCGGGCAAGACAGGCAGGCACGCAGTCCCGTTGACCCGGACCCCAGCCCTAGGGGGCGGGACACTGGCCCCTCGGACTCACCTTCCAGAGGTGCAGGCCCACGGCCGGGTAGTCCCTGCCCGGGACGCTCGCCGGGCTCGGCGCAGCACGGTCGCCCCCCACCGGGGCCCGGCCGGCCCGGCCCGCCGCGCACCTCCGGGGCCTCTGCAGGACCGCGATGCACACCTCGCTGGGCTCCGAGACCCGCAGCCAGAACTTGGGGTTGCTGGGGAAGCTGCTGTTGTTGCGGCAGCCCCCCGCCGACTGCCCCTGGACCCAGGCCCCCGGCAGCGCCCGCGCATGGCTCAGCACCTTCTCTAGGGCAGGAGCACACGGCAGGTCGGGCTCCCAGCCCCCACCCCGGCCCCCGCCCCAGCTGACCCCGGAAGGCCCAGGCCGTGGGGGTGGGGGCCGGTTACCTGAGTGGAGGCTCTGCAGGTGGCCGGCCTCCGTGACCGGGTAGCCAATGGTGACCTCGTCGAACTCGCGGAGAAACTCCTCCTCCTCCACCCAGAACTCCCCCTCCTGGAGCTGGGAGAGCAGGGCCTGCGAGGCCCCCGGGGCCACCCGGCTCCACCCTTCGCCCCTGGAAGGGACCTGGGGTCAGCGGACAGCTCCGCCCCGAGTGACAGCACCGGTGGGGCCTGGGGACCGAAGAGCGCAGGGCCGCACCCCTCCTCCCGCCACGGGGCCGGCTGAGCGGGCGGGCGGGGAGCAGCAACAGGGCGCTTGCCCGTCGCCTCCGGCGGAGCTGAGTGTGGGGTCTGCCCTCCATCGGCCACCGAAGGGGCCTGTCCCAGCACCTTCGCCCACCAGGATGGGTCTCAGAGCCGAGGACGGGGCGTGAGCGCCCCCCAGGTCCCCGTCCCTCGGCCCGGCAGGGTGTCTGCTGCTCCACAGGCTCCCTCCTGAGACCAACCCCCGGGGCCAAGCAGGCCTGGCTGGGACCGCCGAGCACAGGCACCACCACAGGCCCCCGCTGGGGCGGCTCAGTGGAGGGAGCGCCGGCCTGCGAACCACAGAACTGCAGGTTCGACTCCCAGTCAGGGAACATGTCTGGGTTGTGGGTCAGGTCCCCAGCAGGGGGCGCCTGAGAGACAACCACACCTTGATGTTCCTCTCCCTTTCTTTCTCCCTCCTCTCTCTAAAAATAAATAAATAAAATCTTTTAAAGATTTTATTTATTTTTAGAGAGGAAAGGGAGGGAGAAAGAGAGAGAGAGGGAAAGAGAGAAATATCAATGTGCGGTTGCTAGGGGTCATGGCCTGCAACCCAGGCATGTGCCTTGAGTGGGAATCAAACCTGCGACTCTTTGGTTTGCAGCCCGCGCTCAATCCACTGAGCTACGCCAGCCAAGAAAAGAAATAAAATCTTTTGTTTAAAAAACAAAAAACAAAAAAAAAAAAAGTAAAAAAAAAACCCACCACAGAACCCGGCACCAGGGCCCAGGCCCCCACACTGTGGCACGGGCTCTCGGCTGCCCCTTGGCGCCCGCACCCCACCCCACCCCGCCCCACGATGGCAGCCCCCACCCCCGCACGCACCCCTCTCTCCAGGGTCCGCGCCAGCACCGCCGGCCCCAGGGGTTGTGGATGCGCAGCAGCAGGATGCTCTGCCCGGCCCGGCCCTGCACCTCGCACAGGTCCGAGACGACGAAGGCGTGGAACTCCCCCAGCTCCCTGGCACCTGGGCGAGGGACGGCTCTGTCACAGGCGGGGCCCTCACACCCGGCAGACGGACGCGCAGGTCTGTCCCCGGGGGCCGGCCCAGCCCACCCAGCTGTGGCCCCGCTGACCCCCAGGGCGTCCCTGGCCGCCGTGGACGGTGAGCTCGGCAGTGGCCGGAGCCAGCGCACAGTCGCAGCACGGGGCCCAGGGCGGGACTCCGGCTCCGCCGGACCAGGCGGAGCCCATCCCCCTCTTGGGGGCTCAGCCACGGCCCGGGGCCGGGCGGGTGAGGGGCCCTGGCCGGACCACGTGGTCGTGCAGGGTTCCTGGCGCAGGACCAGGTCCCGAGAGCACCACTCCCGGCCCTGCTGCCGACGGTCCGTCACTGCCGAGGGACAGGGTGGCCTCTGGGCAAGGCCAGCTGGGGTCAGTCAAGCAGGGGGAGGCCCATAGGCCTGAGGACAATGGACTCCACCCACCCGGAGGCCGGGGGCAGGCGACCAGGAGCAGCCGACAGGACGGCTCTGCCCCAGGAGGAGGGGTGGGCCCGGGGCCGAGAGAAGGAACACCTGCACCACCTCCACCGGCTCCGTCCAGACCGGCCCCACAGCCGCCCCACGTCCCCGGCCCTGTCCCACTCCCTGGGCTCTGGGGGACCTCCGCAGCCCCGAGTCTGCCCGCCCGCCCGCCCACCCTCAGGGGAGCAGCCTGCACACACACCAGGGCAGCGTAACTGCCAACACGGGCCAGTTTATTCCGGCGGTAGGTTTCAGACCACAAGCTCTATTGTGAAAACAAGTCTAAACGGGGAAGTTTCACGCATAAGGCGCCTCGTCACTCGTAACAGCGTGAAACCAGGAAGACCGCCGTCTCCAGCGCTCAGGGCAGGTGCACGGCAGGTGCACGACGAGGGGCGACGTCGGCCAGGCCGCCTCACCCGGGGAGCATGGCTCTGCAGCTCGCAGGACGACGCACAAGGTGCGTGTCGGCGAAAAGCGCTGGAAGCGGCTCCGTCCGGGGGGGCCGACCCCGCAGGCTGCCCGCTGAGCCTGGGACGGCGCCACCACACGCCCCCTGACCGTCTCCGCTCAGTGGCGACCCCCATGCGGCACAAGCTCCCGCCCACCAGGATGAGCACTGGTCAGGGAGGGGCGGGGAGCAGGACGAGGTCACACAGCTGGATGCCAGCCCAGGATGAATGTGCAGACAGGGCCCCAGGACGTGCCCCCCACCCCCCCGGGGTCCGGCGGGGCCGCCGCCTCACCTGCTCTGGGGCTGAACACCGAGCAGCTGATGGGACACCGCTGCTTGAGGCCCAGCAGCTGCCGACACGTCCTGGGCTCCGGGGCGCCGGGCCCGTCCTGCGGGCCACTGCCGCCGCCGCCGCGGGCCAGGTCCTTCAGGCTCCACCTCTCCGCCAGGCCGCCCGTGAGGTCCACCAGGGCGTCTGCCACCTGCCCTGCCCACAGGTGCTCGTAGGACCCGTGGACCCTGGGGGATGGGCAGGGAGTGAGCCTCAGCATGGGCGCGGCATGCCGCCTCTCCCCCACCCCCACGGTCCGGGACGCCCCGAGGGGTCCTCTGGCCCCCACCCCACCCACTTCAGTCCCTGCTCTTCCCAGCCGCCTCACCTTCACCACGGCCGCGCAGCAGCCGTGCCCTCGCCGGCTGCCACGCAGAGTCCCAGCCACGCCCTGCTGCCTCTGCCCACGCACAGACCCCCTCCCGCACCCTCCCGCAGCCCCTGGTGGGGACACCCACCCCTGCAGCACAGGCAGCAGCCCCTTCCTCTGTGCAAAGGCCTGCCCGTCGGCCCGGCCGTCAGGGGCACTGCAAGTGCTCTCTCGAGGGAGCGGCCTCTATCTAGACTCCTCGCGAGGCTCGGGCTGCGCCACCACAGACCAGGCTAACGCCCAGGTGGCCTCTTTTCTCCCCGGCGGCCTGCAAGAGGCCGCCTGTCCCCAGTGGCGAAGAACAACTGGGCAGAAAGACCTCTCTCGCCGGGGTTTGAGGACAGGAAAGGGAGAAAACACAGGCCTGCTCTCCACGCCCAGCTGCGCACGGGGGCAGGGAGAGAGAGGCGATCCCAGGCCAGGGGCCAGAGCTCCTGTCCCTGGACCGGCCAGCCCCACCCCAGGACTGGCCACCGCAGGCTCGGGCACGACAAGGGAGCTGCAGCCCGGGGGGGGGGGGGGGCAGCCCGAGGCGGGGAGGCCCCGGCCCCCGGCCCGCGTACTTGGCGTAGGCCTTCTCCAGCAGCGGCAGCCAGAACACGTCCTCTCTCTGGCACCGGGAGAAGCAGAGTCTCCCTGCAAGACAAGGCAGACGGTCATCCACGGTCACCTCCACCCAGCGTCCAAACTGCCAGACCCGGCAGGCGAAGGAGCCGCGGTACGTCTCGTCGAGCCAGCTCGGCTGTCCAGGGGGGATGACCTGCCGCGCGGGGGAGGAAAGGAGACCGTGAGACCAGTGCCACCCAGCGCCCTCCTGGCGTCCCGGCCACCGCGTGACCACGCCGCACCGTCCCCCGGCGTCCCGTGGCCGGCGGAGGGCCCGACCTCGCGCCACGCCCGGGGTCCGTGCCCACGGGAAACCAGCCCACGGACAGGAGGCCCACAGACGTGTCAGTGATGCATTTAGGGGCCGCAGGAGGGGGCCAAGCGTCTCTCAGAGTCTGACGCCAACCACTAAGTTCTCCTGTCCCAAATGGCCCCGACCTGAACCCAAAACCAACACTCTTATCAGCAGAGTCCCAGTCCTGACACAGCTGGCCGCAGACGGCAGGGCGTCTCGGGCACGGCAACCCCCCCACCGGAGCCGGAAGCTCTGGGCCGCTGCTGCGCACGGACCCAAGCGCTCGCTGCCCTGCCGGGCTGGGTGCTCTGACCCCAGCGGCGGTGGGGGCTGCGCCTGGGTGACTCGTGTGGTCCTGGCTCTGCCACTCGCCAACCAGAGAGCCAGCGACAACGGCTCCAGGGCCCTCGTCAGGGAGACAGAGGCCAGAGCCAGTGAGCGGTGTGTTCGGCCTGGGCCTGGGCCACGGGAGGGGGCCCGGACGGGGCCCCACTGCCAGGGGCTGCTGCGGCTGCCCTCCTCAGAGACAGCTGGCGAGGAGCCGGGCGGACGGCCGCGGGGGCTCCGGGGTGGGGGGGGGCATGGAGTGCGAGCAGCCCCCCCACACCTGCCGTGTCTGCTGAGCACCAGACACAGTTTGAACCGTCTTTGGCCAATTCATACTCAAAACCTGCTCAGAGCCAACTAGCCAGGGGCGCTCATTCCAGACTAGGGCACAGGCGGCCTGGCCAGCCCCTTCCGAGCCAGACTGGCTCGTCTGTCTTTTCAGTTCACAGGAGAGCCTGGGGGCAGGGGGCGCAGAGCCAGGTGGGAAGCTCCCCTGAGGGAGAGGGTGCCCCTGAGGCCTGGCAGCCGAGCACTAGCTCCCCACAGCCTTGTCGAGCCGCCTGGCAGAGCCCCACAGAACAGGGGCTCAGCTGCCTGGCCCCCCACTTCCTTCCTGTGCACAGCAGACAGGAAGACAGACACCTGGTCCAGGAGGTGCCGGCTCTTCTGCAGGGCGGCGCAGGCGCACAGGAACCAGCAGTCCCCCAGCAGCCCTTGCTTCACCTGCCCTTCCTGTGGGTTATCTGGAAACATCCGGGGTGCGGCACAGATTTCCTGGAATAAAGAACATTGTCCAGAGTTACAATGTGTCTCCCAGCCTCCGGTCTTCAGAACGGAGAACACAGGCCCGAGGTGACAGGCGGGGGGAGCCTTCCCGCTCTGCACACTGTCCGTCCTGCTTAGATCACAGGGTCACTGCCCCCGTCCACCTTCCTCAGTTGGCAAAACCCCCAACTCTGGATGAATGCTGCCACCCCCTTCTTGAAACAGCTAAACGTCCATCTGCAAAACCGTTCCACTTCAAATTCCTAACGGTCACCCTCGAAGGGGCCCTCTGACTTGCTGGACAGCCTGCTGTCTGAGAGGACCCTGCACCCGCACCGCCGACCAGCTCCACCGGCCGGGCTGCACCTCTCCCCAGGCGTCCTCACCTCCTGCTTCTGTCAGCAGCCGCCTGACCTGCCTGGACTCCTCCTGGCACCCCTCCCTCTGCCCCCTCGGTGGGCAGCGTCCCCCGGCATAAGGCACAAGGGGGACACTGCCCCTCAGCACCACGGCCCTCCGCTGACAACCTTCGGGAGAGGGCTGCACCCCTGCTCCCTCCTCCTGCTCCCTCTCAAGACACGGGCCTCTCTGGCTCCACGCCTCCAGCCGTCTTGGCCAATGCCACCCCTGTGTGTCAATCACAACAGGTGTCTCTGTGTCCTCCTCTTTCCCAACGTCCCACAGCACCAGAACAGTGGGGGGGGGGCTGTCCCCTGACCCCAGCAGTCCCAGTCCCCCAGATGGAGCCTCTGCTTAGACGGTCCTGCGCTCCCAGCTCTGCACCCCTGCCTCCTGACAGCACCAATTAGCAGGCAAACTCAGCCCTAGACTCCCACTCCCACTCCCCCCAGTACAGCAGATGGGACCACCCCCACCCAGGTGCTGGGCCAGAAACCGGGAAGTCATTCGGATCCCTCCCTCACCCTCGCCCCCTACTGGGAAGGGGTCACTAGGACCCATCAGAGTGCTAACAGCATCGGGCTACCTGCGGCCCCTTAGCCCTTCTCCAGGAGCACTGCACGGCTGGCCCACACTCTTGCCCCAACCACCCGTTTCCCAGCTGGCAGGTAACGCTGAGCTTCTTCACACTGACGCCCGGTTGAATCACTCCTCCACAAAACACCCTCTTCTGGCTACCCATTGCCACCAAGACCCATTTTCACCCCAAGTCCGCCGGTGTGGCCTGTAAGGCCCTCCGAGCCTTGGCCCGATTCCTCCCGCGCCCAGGATGACCCATTCCAAACAGAGCTGTCTCCGGAAGGCGCTGCTGGCCAGCACACCCGGGAAGGCAGGCTTCTCCCACAGACAGTCCCGCTCAGCACACCGACAAGCCACTTCTAAAGATGTCAGAGCAACTTGGCCAGAGCATCCCTGTAAGCTCCCACCTTAAAACGTTCACACCTGGAAGCGCAGGTGCACTAAGTCCAGAAGAGAAACCTGCACGGCCAAGTGGCTCTGCTCTGCAGGTTCGGCCTGGCCCTGCCGCTGGCGCATCAGAGGACCTGGCTGCCGCGAGCACAGGACACAGAGGAGCCCTGCGAACTCGGGGCCAAGTCCCGGCTGTGCCCTGCGGAGCAGACGCAGGAGGGGGCACTGGCTCTGAGCCTATGAGCACGCGCCTCTCGCGGCGCCTCACTGTCCTTCGGAACCGAACTCTCACAGGTGTGCGCCGCGAGCGCGGGGCCCGGCGCACCCGAGTAAGCTCCAGAAGGAGCTGCCACGTGCGGTCGGGAGCCTGGGACCCCCCCTCCCGAGAACAGTAGCGAAGACCCTGCTGCTGGCGGATGCCCACACCTCGCGGACCCGGCCCCCGTTCCGCCGTTCCACCCAGCCTCTGCGCTTGCACCCCAGCAGGGCACAACAAGCAGAGGCCCGACCCAGGACCTCGCAGCCGCCTACCTGGGGCCGCTTCCACGTGATGTCTTCCCGGAACTGGGCCAGCGGTGTGGAGAAGCTGGAGAAGAGCGAGGAGTCCGAGGCTGGGAAGGCGGCGTCCCGGAACAGCTCCCTGGCCGGCGCCCGCATCTTGTGCGCCCTGGGCTCCCATGTGCAACCCAAGCCTGGGGGCCGAGCGCGGCCAAGGGGGAGCACAGCCCGGTAGGAGGCGGAGGCGGAGGCGGAGGCGGAGTCGGAGTCGGATACTGACCCCCGGCTGCCCGACGCTCCCCAACTCCGCTGGGCGCTCTACCGCGTCATACCCGCAGCGCCTACGCGGCCGCACGCCGCCGCTCGGTCGCCCCGGTAACCGCAGGGGTTCCGAAGCTGCAGCCAACCAGACGCGGCGCACGTAGTCACATGACACTGCAGCCCAATCGTATCCAAGCGTCAGGAAGTTCGGGTCGGATTCCCAGATCCCCGGGGCGTGGCTCCCGAGCTGAGCAGTCGCGGAGCCGCACTTCTCCTTCCGGGCCAAAGGGACCCGGAACTGCTCAGGCCGAGGTTCAAGTTCGAGGAAGCTGGCGGCTGTCTTGTCCTTGGGCTTGTGCGGGTCCGGCCGAGCCGTTGGACCCCCTTGGACTCGCTCCCTCTGGGGCCGAAGGTACCAGAGAGGCCGCCTCGGCCGACGTCGCTCCGTGGACCACAGACCCCAGCATGCAGCGCGGCCTCCAAGGACGAGCCTCCTCTTCCGGCCTGCGGCGGCGGGCCCGCCTGTGTAGGCGGAGCCAATGGGAGATCCGCTAGAGCAGGAGTATCGCCAGCCGGGCGAGGTGTCCTCGGGTGTTGTTGCTGTGCGCAGAGGTCCTGGGGAATGAGACGGCCCACGGCGGTGGGGTGGGGGAGAGCCTCCCCAACCCTGGGAGGCTGGCTTAAGGCAAGCTGGGATCAGACGCTGCCTCCAGGGCAGGTGGCCGGGCTTCTGGTCCTGATGGGCTGGACAGTGACCTGCTGGACCTGTGGCTGCAGCTCCTGGCCGCTCGGTGCTGCGGGGGAGGTGAGGACAGTGATTTCGGGACCTGTTCGAGGACTCACTCCAGCTGCAGAACCTGCGCTTCGCCTTCCCTTCCTGCGCGATCCCAGGAAGGAAAGCGGCCAGCCAGAGACTTTCTCTCTGCCCCTCCAGGCTTTTTGCTTTGCTACGGCTGCTTTTGCTTGGCTCAGGAGTAGGTCCTTCAGGCTGGGGTGGCGCAGGGAGGTCAGAGGCCCAGCTTTTGAGCCAGCAGTGCAGAAAGATTTCGTTTCTTAGAAGGCACTCGCTGACTAGTCGTGATTCAAAAAGAGAGGCAGTGCCCGAGGGTTGTGGCGACGGGCCAGACAGCCCAGAGCCCCTGTGGAATTGCAAGGACTGGCTTTGAGGGCCGTCCGTTGAGGAAGCCTACCGGACTCGTGGAAGGGTGGCCTTACGCGCAGCCATCGGTGATCCTGCAGAAGTGAGGGGGGCTCCTCACACATCCCACAGGTAGGTATCTCAGCCGCATCCTACAGACTTGAAAAGGAGCGTCGAAAGGAGGAGACGGCGGCCCAGGGCGGTGGAACACCCGCGGCTCCGTGAGGGGGGCAGCCGGCATTCCCACCCCAGGCAAACCCTGTTCGCTTAGCTTGCTGCCACTGGACGAGTGCATTCTTTTGGGGGAGTATTTTAGTTTAAATTTTGGTTTTTAAGCCCCCTTATAAAAATAATATGGAAATGCTTATCTCAGACTGTTGAGATCTTGCTTCCAGGTATATCCTCTCTTTGGTTGAAACAAATTTTTATAAAAATTAAAAAGACATTCTCCTTATAGGATGCCCCCCCCCACAACTATTGCTCCCAAATGGTTGTGTTCCGAAGTTCTGTTACGAACACAATGCATGTGATCCCCACCGTTGACTCCAGTCCTATTGAGACAGGACAGTGAGAAGCTAGGAAAATTCCTTGGCAAGTGGCATAGGGAAACTGAGGCAGAGCTGAACACGATGCTGAGCAGCTCACAGCCAGAGACAGAAGTTCACCTCCCGAGAGAGAACACGAAGGCCTGTTGTGTTTCAGCCCCAGGACCCGCCAATGCAGCAAAACCGGGTGGGCAGATGCCAGGACCAGCTGCAGTGACTGAAGGACCCCCGCTGTGGCACAGACTAAGCAGTGGAGACTTTGACCCTGAAAGGGCACCCTTGGGGAACTGATGACCATTCACAGACCCTCCCCTGACACTTCCCCTAAGTTCCCCACGTGCAAGGAAGGGGTAAAAGCCTCAAGACAACAGGACCCAGTCCCAGCTCTCCCTCTGGGGGGCACGTCGCACCATTCCCTTCCCCGCTCCTTTCTCACATGCAGGCGTCTCCTGAACGCTCAGGCAATCGGCAGCTGGTCCCAGGCTAATCCCCTGAACCCGTCCCCAAAGCACCCTTTTACCTGACTTCCCAGTGAGGCAAGGCACCCCTGCCTGGGCTCTCCTGTTGCTTCCTCTGTGCTAAGTCCTTCCTTGTTTCACTGTCGCAGCTTTAATAAATGGTTCCTCACAGTCACCCGGACTCATGTTGTGAAATCTTTCCTACACAAAGTCAAGAATCCACACACTACAGCTGACCCCAGATGGGCACACTCAGGGCCAGGCCCCTGTCTGGTAACATGAACATGAACATAAGCATGTGTCAGGTATGCGTTGCCCCTGCCTCACGTGGGTGCTGCTGCGGTCACTGCAAAGTGGAATCTTAGGTCAGCTTGCTCCTTCATTTTCAAACAGAGAGGTTGTCTGGGCCTGGGTGGGGGCGGTAGTGACCTTCACATGCTGCCGTGATCCCATTAACATCGGGCTGAGATGCTGGGCTGCCATGGACAGCCTGGCCGAGCCCCACGCTCAGTGGCCATTCCCCTCTTCTGCGGCTTCCATTCTCCCTGGGTGTTACCAGCTGACTCTTTAGAGAGGTCAACCATTTGGTTCTCAGGACCAATCCAATGCGGCCAAGAATTTCCCATTTGGGATGCGATGAAGAAGGAACCTATTCGGTACACAACTCAATTGTGACAGCAACCAAGACCCTCCCTGGCTAAACAGCTCTGCACCGCGGACACCACTATAGAAACTGCGTCTCCAGTGGAAAGGAAAAGTTCGATCTCTGAACCAGTGGGGATCTGGCTTATATAGCTAGAAGTCCCCGCCCCCTGACCCCTGATTGGTCTGCGCTTTTCCAAATTAATTGGGCCAAAGAGCACTGTCCTGATTGGTCAGAATGGAGCTGCTCTGATTGGTTGATGAAGAAGGTGTGGGGGGACCTCAGTCCTATTGGCTGACGTAGGATCCCAGGAGCCTGCCTATAAGGGCGGCGGAGCTGCAGAACGCAGTGCAAGCAGCAGCTCCACGCAGGCTGCTCTCGTAAGTGTGGTTTGCCTGAGGGGCTCCTGTGCAGAAATGACTTCTGGGCTCAGTATTTTTTTTTTTTATTTTAGCCATCAGGAACCCTCCTTAAAGAGCATTTCCTTTCTCAAGGTCCACAGAGAGAAAGTGGAAAAAATACATAGCCTTAAGAGCAAACATCAGGTTCTTCCAAGTGCAGGAGTGTGGCAGGGAGAAGAGCTCCATGGGCACCTAGGTCGGGCGGGGTGCCCAGACAGTGGCTGCCACAAGTGGGGAGGTCCGTGAGGGAGGGGAGAGGCCCCCCGCGGTGGAATGAAGGACACGTTGAGAGTGAGGATGCCTGGATCAGTCTGAACTCCTTCCTGCAGCTCTGTCTCCCTGTGACTCCCAGGTCTTCAGTGAATCCCCTGGCTTACTTTCTCCTGCGTGCTTCCCCCTGTCCCTTTGCTGACCCTGGGAGCGCCTGTCTTGCTCTTCCAGCCCGTGTGTCTTGCCTTCATTCTGAGCACTCACTGAATCTTCATCTTTTGAAATCGCCCCTTCCAATCTTCCCAGGTCTCTGACCGGCTCCTTCACACCCACTTTGTCCCCGCGCCAGTCCCTGCCGCGGGGTCTGCTTCCCGCCCCTGGTGGGGCGGAGGTGCTCCTGCCCGGGGCTGAAAGGCCTCTTCCTCCTCTGCAGGCGGACCGCTCAGGTGTGGGTTCGGTGCCATGCGCTTGTGGCCCTCCCCACACTTCACCGATTGCTCCCAAGGGTGAGCTGTAACTTTGGGTCTGAAGTTCCCGGGGCTTCTGCCCCAGGCATCTGGCCTAGAACAGGGGCGTCTACCCCACTAAGAGTTGGGGGACCAGAGAGAAGCACCCAGGACGAGCCTGGACCGTGCGGGACGTGGCCTGAGGGACACGGGATGCCTCATCTGGAGCCCTGGACCCAGAAGGCTGCAGGCAGTGCAGACGCCACACACAAGCCCGTGGCTCCCTCGCCTGTCCTGGGCTTCAGCCCTCCCACGTGCCCCAGGGACACCACCTTCCTGGGCCCCCGCAGATCTGGAGCTTGCCGCCCCTCCCTCCTGTCTGGACTGCACCCCCAGCTCCGCGGACTCCACCCTCCTCCGCCTCAGTACTCCGTCTTCTGCCCTGGAAAAGCAGCTGTGGCCCAGCATCCTGCCCCCCGCCCTTGTGGGAGCTGCCAGTGCCACTTCTGCGCACGTGGTGGGGGTGGCTGCGGGAGGCCAGGGTGAACGGAAGGGGCGCGTGGTCCCCACGAGTCCCACCACCAGTGTATCTGTGGCCAGGTGCCCGGAACGCTCGAGGTGTCCTGTCCTCCCTCAGCACGGCTCCCTGGGCACCCGGTGGCCTGAGGTGGACAAGGAGCACGAGTGGCAACTGAAGCTCTGTGCTCTGACATGTCAGCCTTCCAGAGCTGTTTGCTGCCGGAGTGCACCTCGGCCGGCGTGGTCCGGAAAGCAGCCCCCCGGGGAGGCTGCTGCCCTAACAACAGAGGGGCACGTGCCGCCAGCCCGGGGGCTGCCTGGGGCCCGTTACCCGAGGCGGGAATGTTGGCAAGCTGTCGTGCAACCGTGGAACATTTGGGAAAACAGCCGTGATGACTGGTGAGGCGATGACATCCTGAATAGCTCGGTCTGGCGGAGAAGCTGGAAAACATTAGCAGCACGTGCTGACCACAGGCTGTGTTGGGCAAGACACTACCAGGAAGAGACAGGCTGGGAGGTGCTCAGGGTTTGCGAGCTGGGAGGAGAGGAGTTGAGAAAGGCCAGGGTGCCGGGACGCCCAGGCTGAGAGCGCCCCGCTGGCCCCAGAGGGCAAGTCACAGCCGGAACCTGTGGGGCAGGGGCAGCATCGCTGTGGGTGTTGCCCCCTCTGCTGGGACTGCTGGGAGCACCTTCTGAGCTCTCCAAAGGAGGGAGAGGCTGGCCGGGGTGCGGGGTGGTCCTGGGCCCACGGGGTGGAGCCCCTCTCAGCGGTGACCAGCCAGCAGGGCTGTGGGCCCGCGGAGCCGGCCCTGAGTACACGTTGAGACCACCGCCTTGTGAGAGCGGAACTGCCAAAGAAGCCCAGAGCCAGGACCAAGGGTTCGGGACCGGAGACTTGCACACAGCCTCGGCAGGGGGGAGGCTACGTGGCGGGGCTCCCAGGGAGGCCTTCTCGGCCAGCGTCGTTTCAGAGGGGCGAGAGGCCAGGACGAGGACGTACCCTCAGGAGTGGAGCCAAGGGCTCCAGTGCACCCTGGACTGGGGTGCCCACTTGGGGACTGCCTCTCGCAGTGCCTGCCTGGCAAGGTTCCAGGAGGCTGCGGGGCGGGTGCTGCGAGGTACCTCCCGTGTCCCCCTTCCCCAGGGTGTTGAAATGACCTAGTTCCTGTTTCCTGGGTGGGGGGATGGGGGTGGACTGTCTGGGTGGGGGTAGGGTCCCACCCACGCCTGGTGCAGGACAGGCACAGGGACCCTCGTTCCTGGAGACCACGGAGACCCTGGGCACAGGCCTGTGCCATGCCTGGGCCACCTCCCGGAGAGGGGAGGTCTGAAGCGCAGGGAAGGGTCACTGGGGCATTTGGTGGCCTAGGGGCTGGACGTGGCGACGCAGGGTTTCCAGCCTGTTTCTGATCCTGCCACATCCTGGCCCCTTGGGGAGGGGGCCTCCGTGCCTGGGTCTGGCCAGGGGCTCGGGCCCTGGATCACTTTGGACCAGAGCGTGTCATCCTGGCACAGGAGCTGTGACCACACACCTCAGCCGTCCTTCGTGGCAAAGCCCTGAATGTAGCCCACCCACTGCTCCTCCGAGCCCAGGCTGTACCAGTCTCTACAGCACCTGTGCTGGTGCCCCTGCGGCACCCCCCACCGCCTTGACCCTCTGACCCCAGATGCCCACCACTCGCCGCTTCCTTTACTCATGAGGGTGGGGGACTGACACCGAGCAGGGCCCACGGGAGAGTGACAAGTGGCCTCTTTTGCTCTGGTGTTTGAGGATCCGATGGGAGGTCCCAGAGACCTGGCCAAGGGGCTGGGGAGGTCCAGGTCAGCCTGCTGCTGGTCTCAGACCCGAGGCTTCTGGGCACAGCCAGGACGGCCTGGAGCGGCCAGAGTGCAGGGGAAGACCCTTGGCCCCACCCCACACCCCCTCCTCTGGCCCGGGGCCTGCAGCTGGCCACACTCGGGAGCCGCCAGGAGGGTGCGGAGGACGAACGGAGGGACGGCCAAGCCGGGCAGTCATTTTCAGAGGGGAGGTTTAATGGGATAATCACGGTGACCCTGTTGCAGCGGTCCCCTGAGTGGCTGCGCTCTGAGCGCGGGGCCCCCGGGACCCCCCTAGCGTGGTGGCCCACACAGCACCAGCTCCACCTGCCCCACCCCTCGGGCACAGCAGCACCGGCCCCAGCAGACCCAGGGCGTCCTGGCCGGGGGGGCCCCACGCCCACTGCAGGGCTGAGGCTCTCCAGGGACTCGTCCCCAGCGACGTCCATTCTCTCCTCAGCGTCCCCTGCCCCCGCGCCGAGGGCACGTCTGTGTCCTTGTCCCTCCGCCAGAGGCCGACCGAGGCCACTCACCCTGGGGGCAGGGCTCTGTGGGAGGCCCGCTGTGGGGACAGCGCAGCCCAGGCCTCCCAGCAGGTATAAGGCACAGTGTGGTGGTCACCATGGTCAGCCCGGGGGCAGCGCCGCAGCCAGTGTTGAGACCAGAGGGCGTGGCGTGTGCTGGCTGGCCAGGGCTGCAGTGCAAGTGGGCGAGGGGCCAGGTCCGAGGGCCTCGGCTGGCCATGAGGAGGCCCCCGGGAGCAGCCCCAGAGGCGAGGGTGGCCCGGGCGGAGCTCGCAGCTGGCCGGGGCCACTGAAGGCACGATCGTGGTGTCTGAGAGGTCAGGGCTAGGCGGACACGTTGACGTCCCTGAGAGAGATGGCGCTGCTGGGGGCCTCGTCCCCGAGCAGCAGGGCCGGGGGGTCCGTGTCCACCGCGGCATCGGCTCCGGCCCCGCCCTGCTCCGCGCCGGGCTCCGTGCCGGGGCCCAGGCCCTGGGACAGGATCTGCTGGATGGTCCTGCGCAGGTTGGGGTGCAGCCGGCCCTGCGTCTGGCAGAAGACCTCCAGGGCGAAGGACTTGAGGGCGCCGGTGCAGAGGTCCTCGTACAGCGGGATGGTGTACATCCGGGACATCTGGGGGCGGGGCGGGGCGGGGTCGCACTGGCTGCCCCTCCCCCAGCCCCTCCCACCAGCCCGCCAGCCCCGAGCCCAGGGTGACAAAGGGAAGATCTCTGCTGGCCTCTGACCCCCACTCATGGCCCTTCGCCAGGGAGCTTGGGCGGGCAGAGAGGCCATGGCCCCGGAAGGCCCGGGACCCTTGGGCCTCCAAGAAGCCCTGGCTCCCCTGGTGCCCAGGCCAGACCCAGGGCCTCGCCCTTGGACTCTGCCCGGCCGGTCCTCAGCACGTGGCTTCTGCGAGGGCCGGCGGCGTCTGCACTCTTCCCATGCCGTACCCGCTCCGGGGGCCACGTCCTCCCCACCCCGTTCTCCGGGACGGGACGCAGGCCTGAGCAGCCAGGCCAGAGGGCCAGCTGAGGTCGGGGAGCGGGAGGGGCGGGGCCGGGGCGGGGCCGCACCTGGCTCTCCAGGAAGCGCCGCACGCGGTGCAGGTCGGGGTAGTAGTCGTTCCGGACCACGATCTGCAGCCAGCGGATGCGGATCTCGGCGTTCATGGAGTCCAGCAGGGCGGAGTAGCACTCAGACAGGCTGGTCACCACCCCTGCAGGCCGGGGCAGGTCAGGGCCGGCAGGCGCACCCTCCCCCACCACCCCTGAGGCCCCGGCGCCGGCCGTGGGACCCACCCTGGGGCAGCGGGGACCCGTCCAGGAGCCGGTCCAGGAACAGCGCCGTCTGGAAGGTCCTCCACTTGGAGATGTCGATGGAGCTGGCGGAGGCGGCCGCCTGGTCCAGGGGCGCCGCGGTCCACAGCTGGAAGAGGGCTTCCACGGGCCGGGTCAGGCTGGATCCCTGAGACAGGTCCGGCTCGGCCAGCGGCGGGCCCGTGGCATTGAGCCAGCGCTCAAACTCCAGCCCTGCAGGGAGGTGTGATGCTGGGGTCCCCCTGGACGGGGAGGGGCTGCCCGAGCAGGCCTGCCCAGGGAGCCCCAGAGCATGAGGGTGTCCCTGGGCGTGACTGTGCCAGGGCTGGGGAGCCCCCAGGACAGGGGCAGTTCGGGAAGGCTGCGGTCAGCTCCAGCCCCTGCCCCTTCCAGCCACCAGGGTGGCTTCTGTCGGAGGCACAGGGAGGTCAGGAGGCTCGAGCTGACAACCCCAGCAACACCCCCACCCCCACCCGCACTTCTCCTGGGTACAAGACGATGGGGGCGTTTAAAACTGGACCTCGGTGCCGGCGGGGAGGGTGCCTCTGCACCATGCCAGGAGAGCGACACCGCTGCTTCAGAGCCCCGGTGCCAGGCGACTTTGGGGGCGGGCAGAGCCCACCCCCAAAACCCTCAGTGCACTCAACACATCTTCTACTGTGGTCCCCACACCCAGCCCGCCGAGCCACACGGCACTGCCCTCCGGCAGATCTTGGCCCCTGCTACCTGTGGGACCACCCAGTCTCTTCTCCTGCCCCTCAGCCCTCGGACCCCCAGGGACACCCTCGGGGTGTCGCGTAAGCAGGCCAGTGGGCCGCAGCCCGCTCTGAGGAACCCTCCTCCGCCCTGCCACCCCCGCCCCAGGCCTTCTGCACACGCCGTTTTCACGGCCCCCTCCTGAGACGGCCTAAATAGGTCAGCCCTGCCTAAGTGCCACCTCCTCCGGGAAGCCCCCTGGGCCCCATCCTGCTGGGAAACACACGCTCCCGTTTCCACGGCCTCCCGGTGCAAGCTCACACTGTGTGGCAAGGGCGTCTGGGGGAAGGCCGAGGAACCTGTGGGGTTTCTCCGGCAGAGGTGGCATCCTGGGCAGGGGGCAGGGGGGCCCCCACCCCCTCCTGCCCACCACTCCCCTGGCAGGCTGGTCGGGACGGGCGGTGGGCGGCGGGCGGCGGGCCTCACCTGCCCGGCAGTCCACACTCTGCTCCTTCAGCTCCGGGAAGAAGCTCAGGAAGGAGTCCAGCAGGTCCTGAGCCACCACACTGGTGAACTTGTACTTCTCCACGTAGGCCTGCAAGGCAGCGCCGGGATCAGGGGGCAGGGGACTGGGCCGGGGCGGGGCCGGGGACTGGGCAGGGGCGGGGCCGGGGACTGGGCAGGGGCCGGGGGCGGGGCCTGTCCAGGGTGGGGCCGCTCACTCGCAGGAAGTCGTCGAAGCGCTGGGGGTCCCCACAGAGCTGGGACAGGTAGTAGACGAAGCAGTAGCCCTTCTCGTAGGTGAACAGGTTCATCAGGTGGCTGGGATTCACCCCTGGAACAACACCGGCTCTGGGTGACGCCCCATTTCCCCGGGGAGGGGCGGGGCCAGCGGGTGGAGCAGGAAGGGCCAAGGGCCGCTGTCCCACCTCCGTCCAGAGGCCCTGGGAGCAGGGCCCTGGGGTCGGCCTGAGGGGCCTGGGGCGGACCGGGGGCCTACCCTCCACTCCACCGACCGCAGCCCGGCGCTCAGAGCCCACGGGAGGCGGCGACGGGCCTCAGGGGCCTTGAGAGCCTTCCTGAGGCTGGGCGCCCCCGGCCTGGCCTTTGCAGTGCTCCAGCCGCGATGGGGGCGAGGAAGCAGGGCCTGGGGGCGGGTACCTGGCTCCAGCTTGACCTGCAGCTTGCTGACCGGGCTGTCCTCTCCCAGCAGCTTCATCTGCCTGTGCAGTGCGTCCAGGCGGAAGGCCGTCTCCAGACAGGTGAAGGCCGCACCTGGACGGGCACGGGGGCGGGAGGCAGGCCTGAGCACCGGGCCGTGTGCGGGGCTGTGGCTGCCCGGAGCCTGGGGGAGCTGACCGAGGCCACGCCCTGGACACCCCAGAGCAGGCGCGGGCGGCTCGCACCCTGGAGGCTGGCCTGGCTCCCAGCTACCCCGGGGCGCCGTGGCCGGCCCCAGTGGTGCCAGCCGGCACGAGGCCGGAGCAGCCCCCCGCCCCGGGCCGGCCCGGGGCAGTACCGTAGGTCTCGGTGGTGATGCGGCGCTGGGCGTAGGTGGCCAGGCCCTCGCTCAGCCACATCTCCTCCCACGTGGCGTTGGTGACGGCGTTGCCGAACCAGCTGTGGGCCACCTCGTGGATGACGTCGATGACCAGGAACTCGTCGCACTCCAGGATGGAGGAGATGACGAAGGTGAGGCAGGGGTTCTCCATGGCCACGATGGGGAAGGAGGGGGGCAGGAAGACGATGTCATACCTGCCGGGAGGGAGCGCCGGCCGGCCGCGGCTGTGAGGGGGCTGGGGCGGGGGTGAGGGTCGGGTCCTCCGGGGAGGTCAGACGGGGGCCCCCGCTGCTCCTCCCCCTCGGGAGGGTGGGGACTCGCCCTCCGCCCCTCTCCCGTGCGGCCAGCCCGGGCTCCCCCCGGTGCCCCCGGACGCACCTGCCCCACATGTACGGCCCGTACAGTCGCTCGGCCGCGCTCAGCCACTGCTCCACCGCGCCCGACAGCTTGCTGGTGGCCATGGGCAGGAGGCACGGCTCGGCCCACACACGGCTCCTGTCACGGGGCAGAGCTCAGCCCGCCCTGCTGCCGCGCCCCACCAGGCCCTCCCTCTGCTCTGGGCCACCCACGCCGTGTCCAGCCTGGCCGAAGGCCAGTCCCCCGCCCCCACCTCCCTCAAGGCCGCCACGCAGGCCCTTCTGCGGCAGGGGCCCAGTGGAACTCGGAGGGGCCGCTTGTCTCCTTTTGTCTCCAAGGAGAAGGAACTGCGTGGGCTTGAGGAGGGTGCCGGCTGCTCGGGAGCCGGGGCTGCCCGGTGTGGGGGTGCATGGGGCGCGAGGAGCCCGGCAGGGTGGGTCCCTGTGGTGTGGGGTCCCTCAGCCTGAGGCCCGGGCCCCGAGAAGCAGGACAAGGAGGCTCTACCTGGGCCCGATGTCTGCTGGCTGCAGGTCCCCGGCCACCAGGGCCACGAGGTAGGCGGGCACGGGGTGCTCCATGCGGAAGCGGTAGACGCCCTCCTCCTCCACGTAGGCGCTCTGGGTGGCGCTCATCAGCACCTGCACCCCCCGTGGGGCCTGCACGAGGGAGCCCTGCCTGTCAGGGGGCCCACGGCCCAGCTCAGGAAAACCCCTGCTCGTGGAGGAATCCCACGTTCCCCCCTCAGGGCACCCCACACTGAAGCGTCCTTGAAGGGGAGCCCCACGGCCCGGTCAGGGCACCCCACAACCTGGGTCAGGGAGCCCGTTGCCCCCATCAGAGCTAAGCTCCGGTCTGCAAGCCGCTGGCCCCTGGGTGGGGGCTGCCGCCCCGGGGCCCAGGAGCCCTGGACCCTACCACAGGACCGGCAGCCCCGTCTGAGCCCCCTTCTCGGGGTCCTCCTGCCCATCCAGGGGCCAGGCCCCAGCAGTGAGGCAGCCCTCTCCCTGCAGAGCAGCCCCCTCCCCAGTGAGGAAGGTGGGCCCTCTGTGGGAGGGCGGCCCCGCTGGGGCCGGGCGAGGGGGCGGGGGCGGGGCAGGTGGGAGGGCGGACCTTGACCACCGCGGAGTAGGTGCACTTGACGGCGGGCGTGTCGAAGCAGGGGAAGAAGGAGCGGTTGCAGACGGAGTGGCCCTGGGTGAAGACGAAGGGTTTGGCGCTGCCGTAGGTCAGCTCGGGGTCCAGCCACCAGATCTGCGGGCGGGCGCAGGCCGGTGTCAGGAGGTGCCCTCCCCTCGCCCGGGAGGCTGGGCACCCCAGGGTGGCTCACAGCAATGCCAGGACGCCCTGAGCCGGGCAGGACTCCCTGAGAGGGCGCGGCCGCAGGAAGGGGGCCCGAGCCTGCCGTCCTGCTTGGGCTGCTGGGCCCAGCGCCTCTGGGGTGGTGGCTGGGAGGCGGCAGCCTGGGCAGGCTCACCCAGGGCCACAGCCGCTCGGGGCGCCACGGCTGACCCGCCCCTGCAGGCAGGCAGGCAGGCAGGCAGGCAGGGCGCCTGACCCAGAGGGGCGCCGCATGACATCACCCGGGCCAGCCCTCCCTCCAGGCCGCGGGGTGGGCCTCAGGAGCCAGCCTGTGCCCCTCACCCCGGCCTCCAGAGGGAAACCGAGGCACAGTCGGGACACCCGAGTCCCAGTTCTCACAGACTGGCCGGCAGGGCACCTGGTGTCAGCCCGGAAAGGGAGTCCGGCCCGTGAAAACGCGGGGAAGTGGAATCCCGGAGGACCCTCACGCAAGCAGGCACACTGATCCGGGGTTGCCCCGGCGATGGGACCGGCCTCGCCAGGAGGGACTCCCACAGTGGGAGGGGCTCCAGACCAGCGGACAGCCTGGACAGAGGTGTCCGCGGGGAGGACCACGGGGGCCCGTGCCTGGAGCACTGGGGACAGACCCCACAGCGGCTGCCAGCGCCCAGCTGCCCGTCCGGAGGTGGGGCTGTCTCCCGGGCAGACCCCTGCCAACGCGCAAAGATTTCTTGAAGTTCACCTTCACTGCCACCCCTCTGTCCCCTCACCACAGGGAGTCCACAGCAGTATCTTGCTGACCACACGGGGCCCCCCATGTTCAAGTGGCCTGTCTTGGGAGCCTGCTAAAAAATGCAGATTCCTGGGCTCCGCATGAGAAGATTCCTGGCTGGGACCCAGGAGTCTGCATTAAGGAGACGCCCCACAGTGGAACCTGTTGCAGGGAGCCCTCTGCCCACCCTGGGCACAGGCCCCCGTGGTCCCCAAACTCCCTTCAACCCCACCACCACAGCCTCTCAGGGATCCCCCCTGTGGCCCTCCTCAGGGTGAGGCCTCCTGTCCCCACTGCCCATGTCCACCTCTCAGAGACCCACGGAGTCCACGGTCGTCCCTAGGAGTCAGGGGCTGGGGCAGGCCCCTCTGCAGGCAGGCCCCTGCCCCAGAGTGGCCACGACTCCCCAGTGCACAGGGCCGGGGAGCAGGCCCTGCTGCTGATGGGCAGGAGAGGAGACGCAGGCCAACAGGCTCCAGACAGTGCAGGGGGGAGACAGCTGCCCTTCCTGGCAGGTGGCAGGGACTCAGGAATGGAGTGCCGGGGCATGGGCCCCAGAGTCTGCAGCACCCCAAACTGCCCCCCAGGAGCTGCGCCTTCACCTGGCACAGGGACAGGCTGAGGGACTGAGCCCCCACAGGCCCGAGCCCCGTGGCATTCGCACGTGACGGCGGGCACTGAGGCCACACACCAGCCTGAGGGAAGGCGCAGTCCCTTGTCCTCCGGTCCACGGCCTGTGGGGACCACACTGCCACTCCCTGCCCAAGTACCTGGGGGCCCCATAGCAGGCAACGAAAAACCCAAGGACGGCGGCCACCCTCACTGGCCTGGCCCCTTCCCCAGTGGACTGAGGGCCCTGACCCCGCCCTTCAGCTGGCCAGGGGTTTGGGCAAACCAGACACAGGGGTTCCAGGCTCACACGTGAAGGTCAGGGAGGTGCACACCTCCCGGTTGTGCCGGGAGGCACGTCTGTTGTGTCTCCAGACGACCGGAGCTGGCAGCTGGTGCCGACACGGTCAGCCGGGCAGCCTGCAGGTATGTGTCTAGTTTGGGCTACCAGCCGGACACCCCAGCCCCACCTGTCCATCACTCTGCCCACTTCTGTGCCACGGGCAGTGGCAGATGGAACCTCTGGGGGACTTCCATGTTGTCTGTCTGTGTGTGGGGGGCGGAGTCCCATGTGTGCTGTCCCCGTGGGCGCCCAGGGCCATCCGGCTGTCCTGGCAGAGCCTCTGGGGCAGTGGGAGCTCCGGACCCAAAGTCCAGCAGCGTTTATGTGTGTCTGTTGGGGACATGAGGTCACTCAGCCGCTGCGTCCCATCAGGCCTTGCCCGGGAGGCCCAGAGAGTGAGCCCAGCCTGCCTGCAGCTGCCTGCCCCACGAGGTCTGCCCCTTGCGCCCCTGCAGAGAAGAGACTGGTGCCCGAAAGTCCTCGCAAAGCCCAGGTCACATGAGGGCCTCCCACAAGTGACGCCCCTGGTCTGTCCCCCAGCGCCAGGTGCCGGCAGGCTCACAGCGTGGGAGGGCCTCCCACAGCCGCCTGCCTCTGCACACCTGAAAGGGGGAGCCTCCCTCGGCGGCCTGCCGTTCCGGGTCCCCGCCAGCTGCTGGGCCAGCACCTTGGCTCTCATTCTGTCCGAGGCTTCCAAGGGCTGCGCAGACAGCAGCTGGGGTCAGTGAGGACGCCAGGTCGGGCAACACCAGGTGAGAGGCCAGGACCCCCAGAGCCCAGCGGCCCGGCTCCCGGCAGGTGCCCAGTCTCGGGTCAGCCTGGCAGCGCGTGAAGAGGCAGCGCGACGACCCCGCCCGGCCGGCCGCCCCGGGGCCCACCCTGACAGGACTCACGGCAGGGGCGTCGGTGGAGGTGTAGCGCAGGATGACCTGGAAGGGCTGGTGCGCCTGCAGCTCGGGCGGCAGCGTGACGGTGAGCGAGGAGCCGTAGTCGGTGAACGGGTCCACCCTGAAGGCCAGCGGGCAGCAGGCGGGCTCGGCGCCGGGCGCCTCGGGGAAGGCGGGCAGAGGGGGCGGGGTCGCGGGCCCGGGTCCGGGAGCGGCGAAGTCGAAGGCGCAGGACTGCTCAGCGGCGGCGGCGGCGGCGGGGGCGCGGCGGAAGGCGGCCGAGTGCAGGCGCAGGGCCGGGTGCGTGTCGAGCACGAGCGCGCGGGGCGCGGGCCGCAGCGCGCACAGCTCGAGCACCAGGCAGCCGGCCAGCTCGCGCGCCTCGGGCCGCAGCTCCAGGCCCAGCTGCAGGTGGCGGAGGCGGAAGAGCTGCGCGCTGGAGGCCGAGGCCACGTCCAGGGCGGGCGGCGGCTCGGGCGGCGGGCGGGCGGGCGCGGCCTCGGCGCCGGGCGCCTTGCGGCAGCAGCATTGCGCCGCCATGCCGCCGCGCTAGGTGAAATCCATGGGCGGCGCCGGGCCGCGGGGAGCCGGCGAGGGGTGCCGGGCGGCGGCGGCGGTGGGGCGCGGGCACAACAGGAAGTCGCGACGGGAGCCGCCCGGCCCGGCCCCGCGCCGTGCACCGCCCCGCTCCGGCTCCGCCTGGCCGCCGCCGGGGGCGCTGTGAGCCGGGACCGGGTGGCCGGGGCTCTGCGCGCGGGGTAACCGGGAGCGGGAGAAACTCTGTACAGGTGGCCCGGGCGCTGTGCCCGGCATACTAGGGTGGTCGGGAGCCCGGGCGCTGTGCATCGGGTGGGACGGGGAGTAGAGGGCTCTGTGCCAAGGACTGGGGCGCTGTGCCTGTAGTGAGGGGCCGCGAGGACACTGTGCTGGGAGGACCGGGGCGCCCTGGGGTCCGTGCAGCAGGCAGCCAAGTGGCCTCCCTGCCCTGTGCGCTTCCTACCTGGCGGGCGCGCCAGAGACCCCAGCAAGCGCCGCTCCCTCAGGGACGCTGCGCGCCAGCTCCCTGGGGCAGTGGCTGCCTCTGTGAAGCCGGGAAGCGTAGCGTCCGGGACCCATTGCGATTCATGCACTGGGGCTGAGGTGGTGGTTCTCTTCTTCCCCCACCTCACTGCCCCGTGAGACCCGCGGCGGTGCTGTGGGCGTTGTGGGGTGCGGGGGAGCTCGGGAGCCTCAGGGCTGTGCTGTGAGGCCCGGTGGCCGTCAGGCTTGTGCGGCTGTGTAGGTTCTAGTTCACAGAAGTTCAGGTGCCCGAGCGTGTTCCGAGGTCTCCGTCCGTGTGTGGAGTGCAGTGGGCGGCTGGCGGCAGGGCTGGTGTTCCGCTGTGGAAGGAAGTTCCCCAGGACAGTGGTGCCTGATGGTCCGCGGGGCCCGGGAGGCCGGACGGTTTAGGAGGTGAGTGCTGGGCCAGTAAGGGAGCCTGCCTGCCTGCCCCCGTCCCACGCCCCTGGCGCTGTGCGGGGGCCCTGGGCTGCGGGGCCAGCGGCAGGCCAGGCAAGATGCCCCCTGAGAGAGTGCCAGGCGGACCACGAGGCAGCGGCATGAGAGGGACCACCACGACGTTGTGACCCGCGACTGTAAGAGCCAGGGGCCTTGGGGGGAAGGGGCTGTGCCCTGGGAGCGCCCGGGAGCCCTGCACGCCTCTCCGCTGGCGAGATTGCCCAGCGGCAAGGTGTGGGCTGGACTAAGACCCTGCACGTGACCTCAGCGTCACCCCTGAGCAGCACTGAGTTTCCTGGACTCAGTGTCCCTGTAGTAACCACGCGATCACGCCTGCCCCCCCCCCCCGGGGACGGGAAGGACAGCAGCGAGGGAGGGTGTGTGTGCACAGACGCAGGGCACGTTCCCAAGGCAGGTCCCCATGTGCCATCCCAGCGGGGGGACACAGCCTCCCTCTTGGGGCCCACACCCCAAACGCAATGGGAGCCCAGCATTCCCGCTGCCACCTGGCGGAGGGGTCCGTCCTGAGCCAGGGGCTCAGCAGGAAGAGGCCTGGGGTCTGGTCAATCCTTCCTGCCCTCAGTGGCCCAGTGCCTGCCTAGACGGCAGGGCCTTGAGGTGCGAGGGCGGCGTTTTCGATGGCCCTCCCAGCTGACCAGCCTCTCCGAGCTCCACACCCAGGCCAGCTTCTTATCCTACCGGCGCTGTTCTGAGAATCATCCGACTGTGGTTCCTGCCACCTGGCCTGGGCTCTGTCGTCTTCGCACCCTGGTTACCCAGGGCCAGGTCAGCAGGTCAGGGGGCATGCCATCACAAGTGCCGTGAGCAGGGCAACTGCCTGGGCTCCGGTCCTTGCTCCCGACCTCCCGGCTGGGTGAATCGCTCAGCTCCCGAGGTTGCAGATGGAGCCAGTGGGGCGCTCGCCAAGTGGAGAAGGTGGCAGTAGACCCCCACGGGGTTGAGAGTGGCGATGAGCTGTGAGGGGCTCGGGAGTGTGTGGCAGCCAGCAAACCTCCTGTTAAGGTGGTGGAAGTCGGGTCAGGACTGGGGCTGCGGCTCTCGGGTGGGGGCTGGGGCCTGGTGACCCCAAGCAGGGCTGGGTGTGGTGTATGATCTGAGCCAGGGACCGATGGACGGCATAGTTTCTGTCCCAGGTGCAGAAGCTTGAGGACTGGGGGGGGGAGGCCCTTTCACAACCACTCGTGCTCCACTCGCAAAGGGTGAGCTTCCGGTTCCCATGGCTCTGGGCTCTGCTGGGGCAGATGTCTCCGTTCCCAGGAAGGATGCGTACACCTGGGGACACACCCTGTTCCCCTGGATGGGAGGCTGAGTCACCACCTCGAACCTGAGGCATCAGGCAAGTCAGGGCTGCTCTGCTGGATGGAGGGACTGGCCCTGGCTCCCAGGGACAGTGGGGTTCTGCTGCCTGTCCGTGGGGATTGCAGTGGCACGCTGGAGCTTGGGCCACTCTCCTGACACCTCCCAGGTTGAGTGGGGAAGGACACGGAGGGCATGGCCCAAACGCAGGCAGGAGCCACGCAGGGCCTTGCAGGGTGAAGGCTCATCCCAGCAGGGAAGACCCGCACCAGCAAGGAGGAGCTGGCCAAGGGTGGAGAGGAGGTGAAATGACTCTTAGCAAGGGAAATGATGAACACCAACTACAGTTATTTTATTCTTTTATCTCGTTATATATATGTTTGTATATGTTAACCAGGAACTACGTATAGTGTCTGGAACTCACATTGTAAACCCTGAGAAAGAAGATGCCCACTAAGAACAGCTCCTGGTGGCTAACAGGGTTCAAAACCAAAACCCAAAAACCCAGAGCCCAGCAGCCATTTCTACACGGGGCCTCTCTTGCAAAGCGCACTTTGCAGATAAGCCTCCGGTGCACTGAACTACCCACCTGCACCGTCTGTGCCCTGTGAGCACCCCTTATAAGGGAGCTCCTGAAATCCTGTTAGTCAGTAAGACTGACGCTTTCCCATCCAATCAGATACACAGCTCCTACCAGTGGTTCTATGCTGACCAATCAGGACAAGTGCCTTTTGGACCAATCAAACTAGGAGGATTTGGAGTCCTCATTTGCATGTGCAGGGACCAGAGGCAGGAACTTCTGCCCCTGTAAGCCAGCTCTCCTGTGGCTCTGAATGCACTTTCTCTTTCCACCTGATACTGAAGATTTTTCCTGGCTGCGTAGAAACATTAAAGGTGTCTTGCTGGGGCGCAGCACAGTACAAAGCAGACCAGCAGAGCAGCAAAGCTTCGAGGAGCAGAGCAGAGGGGCCCCAGGGCGACCTCACAGTCATTGTTTTAAAACTGTGCTGTGTTGCAATTGAGCTGTTCACAGTGAATAGTTTCCTTCTTAGCCACGCCCCAAATCAGGGATTCCTGTTGGCATTTAATTGGTACCCATGGTAATCAGTTGAAGACATGTAGTAGCCATTTTTTCCTTTTCTTTTCCCCACCATCTTATTTAAGGAGTGGTGGTGGTGGTGGTGCCTGGATTGGTGAGGCTCAGTGGGTTGGGTGCTGTCTGTGAACTGACTGGTCAGGGCACATGCTTGGGTTGCGGGCCAGGTCCCTGGCTGGGGGCGTGCAAGAGGCAACTGATTGATGCTTCTCTCCACTTTATCCCTCCTCCCCCCACACAATAAATAAATAAAATCTTTTTCAAAGAAGTGTTGATGGCGATACATTTTCTAGTGTCATCTTCAGGCCACAGGGCGTCTGGGTGAGGCGTGTGCCCAGGAGAGGAGTGCACGGGCTCAGACGCATGGGTGGCGGGCGTTCTGTGGGTAGGAGGGTGGCTGCGGGAGAGCAAACGTGGGCTCGATGCGGCAGCTGAAACCAGGCCATAAGGAAGGTAGGAGGTGGGCATGCTTGACAGTCTGTCACACCCTTGCACGCTCACCTGCATGTCGCAGCAGCTACAAGTCTGGAAACCATGGTCCTCGCGGGCCAGATCCTGTGTCCGGTTCAGGACCTCAGAGGGGACCACTGTGAGGCTGGGGAAAAGCCACTATGGCTCGAGCGGGTGGCAGACACGAATTTGCCAGCAGCCCCAGGCGTCCTCCCAGAGTCGCCCACATCCCAGTGGCCAGGAGCCAGCACCAGGGTGGCAGGTCTCTGACCCCTGGAACTTCCCCGTTTCCTGACCTTGGCTCCCGGTCTTGATGTCCCTGTAAGAAATGCCTTTCCGCTTTAAGCCCAAGAGGTTTTGATCTTCCTTGCCAAGCCCTGTCTAATAAATTAGGGGTGTGCATGGACTAGCTCTCCCTTGGAAACTCGGGAGCCCCGGCTTGGTGGTTGGACTGAGCAACTAGGGCTCACTGTCCGGAGGGCCCCTGGGGCAGGCGGGACCCGGACCGCAGGGCCTCCTCGTACTCCTGGAGCTGACGCCAAAAGCCCGGGTTGGGCTCGGCTACGGGGCGGGCGCTCTTCACCGTCTGCAAACAAGGGGATTAGGTTAAAGGCTGCGCAGCGCTCGCTACAAGGATCGCAAGTGCCCACCAGCAGTGCGCCGCGCCCCTGCCCGGAACCCCGCCCCTCCGGGAAGACAGGCTCCAACGAACGGCCCGCCCCACCGGAAGGCCCGCCCACCTGGAAGGCCTGCTCCAGGCTGAGGCCGCGGTACCGCATGAGGTAGGCGGTGCAGACGGCCACCGAGCGGCTGCGGCCGTTCTTGCAGTAGACGAGGCAGGCGCCGCCGGCGCGCACCGCCGCATTCATGGCGGCGCAGGTGGGCTCCAGGTGCGCCAGCAGGTCTTCGGCCGGGTCGTCGAACACGGGCACGCGCAGCTCGTCCACGCCGGGCGCGCGCGGCCCGGGCTGCTGGCGCGAGACGTTGATGCACAGCGTGACGCCCGCGCGCGCCAGCAGCTCGGACTGGACCGCGGCGCGCGCGTTCCCGAGGAAGAGCGAAGGGGCGACGTGCACAAACGGCGGCGATGCGGCCTCGGGACTCCCGAGGCGTCCAGTTGGTCCGGAGTCCATGACCCGCGCTCCGGCACCTGGCCCGGGGGTCTATTTTGGGCTGCCGGGAGCCTCCGGCGAGCAGCATCTTGGCTGTGCACCACCGGGCCCGCCCACTAGGCCCTGGCCACCTCCTCATTGGTCAGGGTCTGCGGGCCCCTTCTCTGATTGGATACCGGTGGGCGGACCCTGGCAGCAGCCCTGTGAGGCGGGGCTTCTAGAGCTGCAGGTGTAGGTCCCTGCCACCCCGGGAAGCTTCAAAGACGGGGACAGCTGCCTTGGAGTGTGTCCAGCGGGCGGGCCAGGAGCCCTCCAGCAGGGCTGAAGGCGGGGCGGCGCCTCAAGCTGTGGCTGCCGTGAAGAGCAGAGATGTTTAAGCAGTGTGCCGCAGCAGGCACAATGGTGTGCCGCGAGAATCTGTAAAACATGCAATACCTAGCCATTTGGTCAGGAACACTGAACTTCCCCCCTTAGATTGCCAAGTTTAAAAAAATGACAACAGGCAACACAACAAAAGCACGGTGTGAATGAATTCATACCTATTTTTTTTGTCAGATGGGCAAAAATATTTTGGTGTGCTGCTGCAGAAGTTTAGTTGTGTGTGTGTGTGTGTGTGTGTGCGTGCACACGCCCTGATATGACAAGGGTGGAACGTCGCTGGTGCAGCGGAGCGGAGGACCGGGCCACAGATTCTCATCCAGACCCCATCAGTGTCCTTATGTCCAGTTGTCTCCTTGGTGAACCACCTAGTTTGATGTGTTCCTTTTTCAAGTTTATTTTTAGAGAGAGGGCAGGAGGGAGAGAAACATCGATCATTTGCCTCCCAACCGGGGACCAAGCCCGCAACCCAGGCATGTGCCCCGACCGGGAATCGAACAGGCAACTCTTCAGTCCCAGGGAGCCACACCAGTCAGGGCGGTTTTGTGCATTCTTAGTAACCACATCCTTCATAACTGCCCTGTCGGATGAGGTGCCTTTGAGTACAGCTTTATGCTTATTCATGTTTTTTTTTGTTTCCTAGTTATCCTTTGTAATTTCTGCATTTTATTTTGTATTGTAAAGCATGGTTCATATAAATAAAGCTATTTACTATCAACTTTTCATCATTTCTTTCCAGACCAGTATTTTCGTTGTTTGTCTTTTTCTTAGTTATTAATTTTGGGGACATCACTCTAACTTTAAAAAGTTACAATAATATAAGTATTAAAAATGTAATATTATTTAATGTTCACACAGTTGCCTATTCAATAAGATTTATTGAGAAGACCTCTAAACAGATGTTTTTTCTGAGAGCCAGTGTATTTCAGAGAATGGTTTCAGTGAAAAGTAACTGTCTTGCAGCCTTGCATATATTTATTTAGTTGCAATTTCCATTTTATTTTAATAGTAGCAAAAAAATTTTCTGCTTCCTCTCCATTGTTTACTTAAGATTTGCAATCCATTCTTCCAGAGAATACACCCCACTCCAGACTGCTCCCCCCTAACCCCCACCATACACACAGACCTAGTACTGGATAAATCTGATAAAATGAACCCGTACAGTCCCTCTGGGTGACCTGGGTTCTCTTTATTCCCGCTGCAGCCCCCGAGCATTGCTAACGGCCAGATCTGTTCTGCAACCAGGGGCTCCCTTGTGAGCTAACGCCTCAAGTGTGGGTCTGCAGCTGCTGCAGGTCCGGGCAGCACCAACAGAGGCCCCCCCAGAAGAATCCACTTCCCTCTTCCGTCCTAAGGACAGACTCCACATTCCTGGGATGAAATTCCCATTTTCCCAAGTTCACAGAAGCCACTGAAATAGATTTTCCGTTCCCCAGCTCCAGAAGGGGCCCCCGTTACCTCCAGCCAATCAGTAAAGCTGTTCTCCCATGATCACTTCATCAGCAATCATGGTGTTACCGAGCCCAACCAGTAGGGGGAGCCCTAGTGCTCGTTGACTACCAGGCAAATCTCCAAAACACACACACACGCACACACACACACACACACACACACACACACACACCCCACCCCCCCACCCCCGGGAATTCAGTAGAAAAGAAAGGAATCTTTTATTTTATGGCAAGTTTCTGCCTAAAATATCTGGGTAGCAAAAGTAGGGGGAGAGGAAAAATCAGAGTATAACATGACTATTCGTCATTACAACCCCTACGTCCGGTCAAGAACTGAAAATACCACGAGAACAGAGACCTGTTCACAGTGCTGTCTATTACCCCCCACGGCCTTGGAAACAGCAGCAAGCTTCTGCCTCAAACCCTAAGACACCCGAAGGAAAATCACCCTGTCACCCTCTGCCAGCTCAGTTCAAGGTTGTGCCAGGAACCTCTTCTCGCACCTGAAAGTATCCTGAGCGTAGGTGGCTTAGCTGGTCTCCAGTAGCTGTCCAGCTGTTCATTGCCTTGTAGGAAAACAGGGTCTTAGTAGACGTAATGACGCCATACTGGATCAGACCAAGTGCCTGGTGTCCGTATAAGGAGAAGGAGATTGGCAGACCCAAATACAGAGGAAAGAATAACTTCTGTCGCTTTAAGGCGCCCAGTTTGTAACACTTTGTTGCAGCAGCTTCAGGAAACGAATACATCAACCAATGCAAAGGGCGCTTAAAAACATGTCTGGCAAGCCCGACAATTTGGTAAGATTGGCAAGACAATTCTAAACTCTACAAGGTGGTCGCAGGGACCCCGGACTCCAGCCTCATCCCGGACCCCGACCAGACCGCCCTCCGCAAACATTTACCCTCCCCTGGCTTTACTGGGACGGTGGACAAGCTAATTCGCCCCTTAGGTGAGCCTCAGTTTCCTCGGGGCTCTCTGCACCGAGACACTGGGAGCCTTTCGCGCTACGTGCCCCGGGGAGCCCTTGGCCCCTAAGCTGACCGCCGTCCTCTCGCGGGACATTGAACTCGGTGGATGGGTGGGTGGGGGTGAAGACTGACCTGCCGGGGAAGCCAACGGCCGGGCTCAGATAAGCCAACAGCACTCGCGGACGTGCGGGGGCGCCGGGGGTGGGGGGGACACTGCCGGGGGAGGGTGAATGGGGGACACAGGGCCAGGGAATCCTGGCAGGTCCCCAAGGGGCAGGTCTTGCAGCGGTCCCAGGACGTCCGGGGGCGTGTCCTCGCAAGCGGGGCGTGCCTGTGGGCGTGTCCGGTCGAAGCCTGGCGCGGAATTGGCGGAGGCGGCGGAGAGCCGCACGTGGGCCCGGTCCGTTGCCGGGGAAACCCGAAGCTCTTGGGCTCCGGCGCCTGGCCCAGAGGAGACTAGCCAGCGGCGCTGCGCTGCTGGCGGACCCCGGGCCATCGCTGCGAGCTCTGCGAGCCTCGGTGAGACCCCACGTCGGGGGCGAAGTCGGGATCCCTGAGGGGAATCGGCGAGTCCCGGTGAGTCGAGGTAGGGGGTCTCCGAGCTCCTCAGAGGCGCCCTGGGGGCCTGTGCGTGGGTCCCACGTCCCCGGGGGGGAGCACAGAGGAGATTTGGGGCCCCACGTGCGTGACAGGCTGTGAGTTAGTATGAGTTAGGGGTTGGGTGGAGGCCATGCCTTCACGCCCGGTCCCGCAGCCCTCGCGGGTGGGCTCCCGAGGCCCCCCGGGGTAAGGGGGAGCCCTCTGACTGTGCCCCCAACTCGGGAAGCTAGCGGGCGCAGGACTGGCCCCCACGACGAGGTTCTAAGTTGTGGTCGTGGGAGGGTGTCCCGACGGCTCTTCCTGCGGTTCCTGCCCCACGAAGGGACAGGAACACCCTGGGAGCTCTGGGGAAGCTTTCCGGGCGGTTCTAACAGGATGTAGGGGGCTGCGGCCTTGGGCCTGGTCCAGTGGGGAGGGGGCCGTTTCTCTGAGGCCGGTGGGGCTGTGGGCGGTCAGTGGGCCCCTGCCAGGAGCCCCCAGAGCTAATGTGGGTCTCGGGCTTTGCTTCCAGGTTCAAAGACGAGAGACATGGAAGGGGGTTACTCCTCGGACTTATTTTACAAAGTCCCAAGCGGTGACCAGCAGGAGGGGAGGGGCAGCGAGCCTCCTGCCTCTGAGGACCCCGGAACCCTGGGGAGCTCTGCGCTCTTCACCAAAAGGTGTGGGGACCCCCCCACAGGCCGGTGGGCCTCTGAGCCTGGGGGCCAGGTTTCGCTGGGATCCGGCCTCGGGGCAGGGCTGCAACATCGCGGAACGCTGTTTCATCCCTCGAAACACTCGTCTCTGGAGAAACAGAACACCTGATGGTGTATCGACAGTCAGGGAAATGACCGTAGCGGGTGACTGGGCCCCAGAGCCCGACCTTTGCTCCTCCCTCAAGCCTGCCCACTCTGGCCCCGCCGTGTCACCTCCCACCCTTAGGGACGACACTGGCTGGACATCTCGTGGTCCCAGGTCGTCCCGGCTTCTTCCCGGCTGTGGTCCTGAGGGCTGGCGTGTGGCAGGTCTGCCTTGGGCTGGGTGCCCCCCTCCCGTCTCCAGCCACCCTGACGTCTCAGGAAATCACCCCATGACCCCACTGGGTCTGTCTGTCCCTGGTGTGGACTGCACTCTGCTCTCCAGCCCCGGAATGGCCGTGTTGAAGCCCTACCCCCGATGTGATAGCGTCAGGAACGGGGGCTTTGGGGGGTAATTAGGTCAGATGAGGCTGTGAAGGTGGGACCCCACGGTGGCACCACCACCCTCATAACAAGAGGAAGAGAGACTGACTAGCAGCGTCCCTCCCCGCCTCTTGAGGACTCAGTGGAAGCCGACCCTCGCGGAGCACCGAGTCTTCAGGCTCCCTGACCGCGGACTTCCAGCTCCCAGCGCTGGGAGCCACGCCCGCCTGTGTCCGAGCCCCACCCGTGTCCGAGCCCCACCCCCGCTGCTCAGGACAGCAGCCGGAGCGGCCTGACGCCATCCCCACTGAGCGGACGCCGGAGCAGAGTCACGAGGGTGTAGGGAACCCATCTGGGGGCAGAGCCAAGTGGTCGAGCTGCCGCCTGCCTTGCCCCCCATTCCCCGCGCCCCCGGCGGGGGCCTGCCAGCTGATGGCTCGCAGGAACGATCTCCTCGCTTGACCTCCAGGTCGTGTTCACTCGTTTTTCTTAGGGGAATGTGTGAGCGTTTTTATTTCGCATAGTCTCGCTGCCTGTTATCTTTCCTCATTATTATTTTTTAAGTAACAAGTGCCGTCTGTGCCAGGCGGAGAATGAGAAACCACTGGCACGTCGGTGCGCTGGGGCTGGGGCGGAGGACCTCGGTCCGGGGACCTTACCCAGCCGCTCGCTGTCCTCCGTTCTGAGGTCGAAGGTCGCGTTGTCGTGGGCAGGGCCGTCCGGGTCTCGGGAGTGGGAGGTGCGGTACCGGCACCGGGTGTGAGGGCAGCCGTCTGCCCCTCCGCCTACACGTCCTCTCACCGGGCTGTTCTCCGCCCCTCCCGACTTCCTCCGCTTACGGGGACAGCCGTCTCCGCGCACTAGGGTCCAGTCGAGTCACCCTGCGTTTCCGGAGGAGCAGGACTCCGACACGTGAATTCTGGCGGGGGCGAGGGCACAACTCGACCGGCAGGGAAACAGAACCCAAAAAGCCCCAAACAAAGCGTGTCTGAGCGTCCAGGCTTCATCGCCGTTGCGTGTGGGCGTCTGTCCTTCCCGGGTTCTCCCTACAGACCCGCGAGGACGCGGCGAACAGGGGTCTGAGCGCCCGGAGCAGCCCAGCCGCTCTCTGCTGGGCGGGTGCCTCAGGCCTCCCAGCAGCTCCCGGCCGGCACTGGAGGGCCACGTGGCGGAGGGGTTCCGAGCCTGAGCGTCCCCGTGCCAGGCGCAGCCCGACAGCGGGGCGGGTCTGGGGACAGGCACCCCGATGGAGCACCCCGAAGGGAGGCCCATGCAGTGGGGAGGGAGGCAGGGAGGGGGAGTGTGTGCTGGGTGGGGCGGGGGGGGGGCAGACCCCCATTTGATCCAGGAAAGGGGAAAGCCCACCCGCCACACGCTCTCTGTCCCCACCGTGCGCCCACTCACCCCCGACCCCTTCCTGGACCCACGGGTCCGCTGCTGCAGCTCAGGCGGCCCTCCCGTCCCCCTTGCTCCGGGGCCCCTGCCCCTAGTTTAGCCCGTTGCCCGTTCCAGACGGGTCTGCCCGCTCTGCCAGCGGAGGAGAGAAGAGCCTGCAGGGCACACTGGCTGGCGGCCCACCCCGGGCTCGCCCAGCGCGCAGTGGGCACGAGGCAGCCATTGGTCCTCTGCCTGGTCCTGCGGCCAGGCCACCCTCGCCGGTGCCCTGGCCAGGCGGACTTGCTGTGTGGCCGCAGGCAGGCAGTCACCGCGCCCTCGCTGCCTCACTTTCCCGTTCTGGGGAATGGGGCTATCGGCAGCCTCTGCCCCAGCGTTGCTGGGAAGGAGGAGTGGGGTGGGGAGCAGGGTTCTCACTCTCCAGACCTGTGACCAGCTCAGTTCTCCCGCCTCTGCCCTTCACCCCCGCCCCAGGCACAGGCCACAGGCCCTGGTGGAGGAGGAGGAGGAGGAGGAGCCCAGGGGCGCGCTCACGCAGCAGGACCTGCAGGAGACCTGCGTCCAGCTGGCCCAGGGCGTGCAGGAGTGGCCGGACGGCTGCGTCTACCGAGGGCAGTTCGGCCCAGGCGTGAAGATGGGCTCTGGAGAGTTCTCGTGGCCCACGGGCGAGGTAACCACCGGCTTCCGATGCTTGCTTCCCCCTCGCCCAGGGCTCGACCACCCAGGGCCCTTCTCGTCCCTCCCTCGAGGGGCGTGGTGTGAACGCACAGGCCCAGCAACCGGAGGGTGGCCGGGCTGATGCCCCCCCGCCTGAGGACCCCCCGAACGTGCCCCGGGCTCCCAGGAGCCGCCAGACCACGTGACCAGGCCCCGGGCAGGAGGGCGGGGCCCTGAGCTGGCGCAGCCGGTCAGACGAGACCCCAGGGGGGTGGACAGACGGAAGCCGGGGCCCTGGCCCCAGTGCTGGGCGTGGACGGCACAACCTCACTCGGCGCCCACAAACAGTGCAGCACGCAGGCGGTTCCCCGTTGGTCGACCGGACACGGACAGTGGCCCTCGCCGCCGTGCACACGGAATGGCGTGGGCGGCGGCCGTCCCCATCCTGGGGCTCCTCTGCTGCCCAGGGTCCGGCAGGCACCGCCAGACTCTCAGGACGAGTGACCCGAACTAGGCCCGGCTGACGGGGAAAGGGGCTTGTTGGCCCTTGGCGCCGGAACCCCTCGCTGGGGCCCGCAGCCTTCCCCAGCGTGGCTGGGCCCAGGGACCCCGCGGCCGGCGGCGGGGCCAGACTGACCTTCCGCCACAGGCGAGCCCACAGGGCGGTGTCACTCGCTGCTGCTGCAGGGGAGAGACCGCCCTGGCAGGACCCTGGTCCGGCTCGGGGTCGGGTCCCAGGGCCAAGCCCTCCCCAAGGCCTGGGCCGCAGGTCAGGAGTCCTCTGGCTGGACGGGCTTGGTCACGTGGGCGGGGGAGGGTCAGTCCACTGAAAAGCCCCTGAGCAGTCAGCTCCGCTGCCCAAGGGGAGAGAAGGGACACTGAGCAGGCCACAGAGTGTCCCCTTGGTGCGGGGCGGGGACAGTCGCCCGAGAGCCGTCCAGCCCGTTTCCGGTGCGGAGGGCAGTGTCCGACAGGCATGGCAGTCGGTGGCGTCTGGCGACTGGACGTTGGGTGCTCCCTCCTGGGGCCCCCGTGGGCGACAGGCCCCGGACGCGGCCCGATGTGGAGGAGTTTACGATCACAGCCACACCTGCGTGCCTACAGCCCACAGCCCTCCCCCAGGGCCACACGGGCGCCAGGAGGCTGGCAGCCCCCCTCCCTGGGCTTCCTGCGGCCCGGGGACCTGCGTGGAGGCTGGCAGGGTGGGAGCTGAGGCCAGCCCAGGGCCAGGGAGCAGACACAGCCTCTGCCCAGACCCAGGGGGGCACCGACCCCGTCACGGTCATGGCCTTTCCCTTCTTGACTCAACTCCCCCCCCTCCCCCAGCCAGGTGTGGCCTGGGGGTGTGACCATCAGACGGACCCCTGGCCCACCCTCTGCACCGTCTGGATGACCAAGCTCTGTTCACGCTGGCCACCCAGACTTGAACGGGACCCTGTGGCCGGGCAGCCCGGCGCCCCCGCTCACAGCTGGCCAGGTGTGGGGCTCGGCTGGGAGGGCGGCCTGGGCGGCTTCTCAGACCTGCGTCTCAGAGCGCTCCTTCCGCAGTCCTACCGCGGGCAGTTCTACCGGGACCACCGCCACGGCTTTGGCACCTACACGTGGCCGGACGGCTCCCATTTCACCGGCATGTTTTACCTCAGCCACCGAGAAGGCTACGGCACCATGTACACGAAGGCACGGCTCTTCCAGGTGAGTGGGCGGGGCCCCGGTGCTGGCGTGGGGTGGGGGGCAGCGGGGGGCTGTCGCCGGATCTCCGGGCCACGGGACAAAAAGGTATCTCGGCTCTGAGGCGGTTCGTTTCCTGTTTGTATACGTGTCTGTATGTAATCCTGCCAATAACAGGGTGCACGAGCGTACAAGTGAAAACGAGAAGAAACTGGAAGCCTCTTCACTGCTGTGTCCCCAGAGTAGGGACGCGTCGCCGGCCAGTTGTCCAGATCTTTAGCTAGAACAGCACATGCGCCTAAACACTGACGTTTTTGTACGTAAACGGGATCATTCTCTCTACATTGTTGTGGAACTTGCCCCTCCCCCGCCCCGAGACTGTTGCTGGTTGTGCAAGTACAGACCCGTTTCCCCTTATTTTGTTCCATCCCAGTGTAACTCACAGTAAAATCCACCGTGTCGGTGCGCAGCTCCGAGGGCCCGACCGGTGCAGAGCTGGGCAGCCGCCCGCCGCCGCCCCCACCGCGCCGGCGTCACAGGCCTCCCGGCCCCCGCCAGCCCGGGCCTGACTCCCGCTCGCCCGTCAGGCCGCCTTCGCCAGAACGCCGGATGCGCGAGACCGCGCCCCGGGTCTCGCTGAGCGAAGCGTTTCAGACCGTGTGCGCGGCCGTGTGTGTCGGGGCCTCGCCCTTCTGGTTGCTCGGTGGTTTATTTCCCGGGGGGCCACCCAGTTTACCGCCCCCCAGCGGGCAGACGTGGGGGCCGTTCCCAGTGTCCCGCGGTTACGAGGGAAGCTGCTTTAAACACGTATCTGTGCGCACACCTGCGGGTGTCTGTACGTGTGTGTGTGAGAGTGTGTGTGTGTGCGTGTAAACATGCTCCCAGACTTCCAGCGGCTCCCCATCAGTCCCGCCTCCACGCCCGGCCCTCAACAACCACCAGCCTGTCCTCCGTCACTGCGGCCTCCCCTCTCCTGTAGCTCTGTGTAAATGGAGTCCCACAGCATGCGACATGTTCAGTTCCTTTTCGGTGTAGGGTGGGATTCTTTTGAGATCCGTGCCTGTTTTCCCCGTGTCTGCGTGTGAAGGAGCTGCATCCCGCCGTGCGGATGTCGGCCACCGGCCGCCAGCTCACCAGCCGCTGCACATCTGAGTTCTTCCCAGCGCTTGGTGGTTCTGAGTGCAGCTGCCCGGAGCTTTCTCTTCCACGTGACACGAGTCTTTAGTGTCGGCCGGAGGAGCGCTGTGACCGGGTAGCAGCCAGCTGTGTGGCGCCGCATCTGTGCCGACACTTGGCACTGGCAGTTTTGAAACCCTAGCCCAATTCTCATGGGTGTCTTGCTGTTTGCACTTGCAGCACCCAAATGGCCCATGATTCCAACCTCCTTTTGTGCTCTCAGCTGCCGCCTGTGCATCTCCCGAGGTGAAGCGCTCGTTCCTGCGCTTTGCCCGTTGTTTTAAGTCGGGTGTTTGGGCTCTCACTGGAGTCACAGAGGTGTGTGTGTGTGAGTGTGTGTGAGTGTGTGTGTGTGTGAGGTGGGGCAGTCGTCCATATGGAAGATGGCACGGCGATTAATGAACAAAAGCACAAGACTCAGCCCCGTGCCTCACATGCCGCGAAGACCCGGCTTTCGCCCCACGCTGTGCTGTGGGCACGGCGCTCACCGACCACACGACTCACGACCACTTCCTGCCGGCAGGGGCCCGCCGTTCCGTTCTCTTCGCAGTGCCTTTTGGAAAGCGGATTTTTAAAAAATGGTGACAAGGCCCCACTTACCCACTTTTCTTCCCTCGTCTTGCTTTTGTGTGTGTGCTCCCTAGCTAAAAAGTCTTCGCTTAACCCCAGGTTTCTAAGATCCTCGCCTGAATTCTCTTCCGATTTTCAGTTCTGGCACTCACCCTTGGGTCTGCGGTTCATTCTGAGTTCGTGTCCGTGTTTCACGGGAAGCAGAGACCACTCCTCCCCTCTCCGCCCCACCCCCCTGTCCCCCCCACATGTGGACACGCGACTCTTCTGGCCCCGTGCGTGGGAAAGACTGACACCCCCCCACGGCCCAGCTTTTGCGTCTTTGTCCATACCCCCATGTGGACACGCGGTTCGTGTGACGCCGGAACCGACCAGCGAGCTCCGGAGTCAGCAGCCTCGTCCCGCCCGCCGCGGCCACGCAGTTTCAGGGGCGTCAGCGGCCACTGTCTGCAGCTGCTCCCTCCCGAGAGGGTGCGCCACAGGGACCGCTTAGGAATCCTGCGATTCCTCCTTCATCGTGAGCTCGAGTCGCTGTATTTACAGAAGGCCGGACACGCCCTTGATGGCTTTCTTCTGTCCCAGTCTTCAGAATAACACGTTGATTTCCTAACACCCTTGAGCGTGTCGATGACAGTCGTCATTGTTGTTGTTGTTGTTTAGTATCTTCATAAACTCTGGCTTTTCAGTCCCCGGCAGCGGCTGGGAGGCTGTCCAGCCCTGGGCCGGGCGAGCCTCTGTGCCCCGGGCCCCGGGGGTTCGGGCAGCTCCAGCCCCAGGAGCGGCTGTCCACCTGCGGACCCCGCGGGCACGGCGGTCAGGAGCCGTCTGGGTGGTCCTCTCCGCTGTGTCGGGCGGGCGGGCGGGTGGTGCTGCGCTGTGGTTTCTAAGCTTTTCCAGCGGCAAGTCCAGGACGTTCCTTAAAAGTTTCGATGAGGAAAGACACTCCCCGTTTCTCCTGACGGCTCCAGCCCAGTTTAGAGATTTTCTTTTTCTTTGTAGAGGTTTCCTTTTATTTTCCTTTACGTTGAGGGAGGGGAAGGCAGGCGGACAGGGAGGGAGGGAGGGAGACGCCCCTGTGGGGTGCGCCCTGTGTGGGCCCGCACCCTGGGCGCCTGGGCGGGCTCCCCCGCTGCAGCCGCTGAAGTGGGCCCCCGGGGCCGTCCCCGTCAGGCTGCCTCCCGCTCGGGGACCTCCAGACACGCCCGCCCCTGCTCGGGAAGGCCACCCTGACCACCCAAGGGTGGTCAGCATGCCCTGTCGGACGTGTCCGTGGCCGCACGTGTACTTCCGGCCCCTGTGCCCGGGGCCCAGGAAGCCGGCCACAGAGCCCCCCTTCTTCCCGCGGGTCTCGTTGCGCAGGGGCTGTACCGAGCGGACCAGCGCTTTGGACCGGGCGTCGAGACCTTCCCCGACGGCAGCCAGGACGTGGGGCTGTGGTTCCGTGAGCACCTGCTCAAGCTGTGCACCTCGGTGCCGGGCGGCTTCTCCATCTGCAGCTACCCGGAGTTCGCGGGCTTCCTGGCGGACGCGGCGGCCCGAGTCAGCCTCCCGGACGAGGGCACCATGCCCTGGGACCTGCGCGAGCAGCAGGACCCGTTCTTCTACGAGTACAAGCGCTTCCTGCTGGACGACGACCTGACGCTGCCCCCGGAGATGCACGTGTACTCGACCGACAACACGCACATGCCCGTGACGCGGGCGCTGCGCCGGGACCTGGACGCCAGCCTCTTCCTGCACAGCGTCCCCCCGTTCGCCGAGGACGGGGGGCCCTGGCTCCTCCGGAACGAGACCCCTCTGCTGGTCAGAATGCAGAGGCAGGCTTACAAGTTCAGGTAAGGCCGGCCGCCGTGCTCACCCAGGGAAAGCCGGTGCCGGTGGCCGGGGCACCCCGGGGTGCCAGAGGGCTGCAGGGGCCTGCTCCGGGGGAAGGCGTGGTCAGGAGGCTGCTGGGCAGCCAGTGTGCAGCCAGGGCCGGGGACGGGCTGGGGAGCAGGGCCGACAGGCTCCTGAGCCTGGGCGCTGAGCTCACCCCCTGCTGCGGGGACCTTGTCCGTGTTTGCCCTGCGGACGGAGGTCGGAGCGAGAGCCCCAGACCCGTGCAGGGTCGTGTCTGCGGCCGGACGGTTGGGTCCCTGTGCGGCGTCCGCACACACACGGAAGTGTCGTTACCTGGAGTCTTCACAGGGACCCGGGCAGAGAGCCGGGGCTCGGGGGGCTGGGCAGGAGTGGGTCGAGGGCCGGCTGGGCCTCCGGCTTCCCCAGAGGTGGCGGAAAAGCTGGGGCTGTGCTGCCAGTCCCCGAAGACACCCCCGCCCCATGCCTCGGGGTGGGTGGCGGCACCAAAGGAAAGCAGATTTCTTAAGCAAAATCTTCAAGAATATTTAAGTTTTTTCTTAAGCTTTGCCTTCCGATACCAGTGAACTGTTTCAGAACGTGTATTTTGTGAGCGCAAGTGGCTACTTATGTGTCCGTCTGTATCTCTCCAACACCCACCCACCCACCCACCCATCCATCCACATTCACCAGGCCTTTACGTCCACCCACCCATCCCCTGGTGCCTGATGCACCAGTCCATCTGTCATGCAAACATCCGCTCAGCCCGTAGCCGTAGGCGACTCTTGGGCACACAGGCTGTCGTGAAACCACACTTGGTGACTGGGAGGAGGTTGTGTGGACACAGGAGGCTTGTGTGTGTGGGGGGGGGATGGGCCACGGGCCTTGCCTGCATGCCACTCAGAAAGGAACGGAATGAGCAGGGGTGGGATGTGCTCGCTCGGTGCCCGGTGCCAGACCTGCGTGGGTGCCCGGCCCCCTTCCCACCCCGGGCCCTGCTGTGAGAGCCCCCCCCGACCACACGGGGGGCCAGATAAATCAGGGGCACTCACAGCCTGAGCATGTCCGCCTGCAGGCAGAGTGTCTGTCCGGCCACAGCGCCACGTCCACGCTGACCTGGCTGGCCAGCGCAGCGGACCCTGGAGCTGAGGGGGAGGGGCAAGAGAGGGCGGGGCAGCGCAGGGTGAGGATGGGGAGGAAGGGCAGGAGGACGGGCCCAGGGTCCCCCTCGGGTAGCAGGGGTTGGGTCCATGGAAACGCTCCCCCCCGCCCCGCCCCGTGTTGCCAGGAACACGCAGGCGCACTCCAGCTGGAACATGGGCGCCATCCTGGAGGGGGACCGCAGCGGCTTTGCGCGCCCGGGGCCCAGGGAGCGGCTCTCCAGGGAGCTGATCCTGAAGGCCGAGGAAGGGAACTACGGCTGGATCTACAGCATCCTGAGGGACAACCTGGCCAGCCCCGACGTGGCCGACGCCCAGGGCTACACTGTGCTCGCCGCGGCTGCAGTGAGCGCCCCCTCCCCCCACCCCCCACCCCCCACCCCGCCGCATCTGTCCGGGGCCGCCCTCGAGCGGGGCGGGGGACGTCCCCTCTGCCCTCGGGGGGCCGCAGTCCCCCCAGACAGTCCCTCCGTGGGGTGCCCGGGGTCCCACAGGAAAGGGCGAGGGACCACGTGGGTCCTCCAACGCCTGGGGCACGTGCCGGGCGTCCCTGGGCCGAGTGTGAGAGGAAGCATGAGGCCGGCGTCCCCGAGCTCAGGCCGGCGCGACCTCACGCGGGGAAGCCGCCTTCTCGTGCGTCGGGCGCCCCCCTCCCCGGAGGACCCCGCGGTCCTCGTGACGCCGGCCCCCCCCCCCGGCCAGGTCCGCTGTCACACGGACATCATCAACCTGCTGCTGGACAACGGGGCCGACGTGAACAAGTGCACGGACGAGGGCCTCACGCCGCTCAGCATGTGCTTCCTGCTCTACTACCCGACCAGCTCCTTCAAGCCCAACGTGGCCGAGAGGACGGCGCCCAAGACCCAGGTCAGCCCCCAGGTGGGCCCGCGGCCCGGCTCAGCGCCCGCAGTCCACCCCCGCACCCGCCCTGCCCCCCTCCCCCATCACCCGTCCCTCTGCCTGCCCGCCCAGCCGCCCGCCAGCCTCCCCTGCTGGCGCGGACCCGGTCAGACGGGGTGAAGTGACAGTGAGGCCCGGGGCCGGGGAGCAGGGAGCGGGGACGGAGCCCGCAGGCCGGCTGAGGTGTTCTGAGCTCGTTGCCAGCCAGGGTGCCGAGGGGCATGCGTCCTCGGGCCACGCGCACGACATCTGGGACCCTGGGACCCCTCGGGCGGTCCCCAGGGAAGGGGGCGCCGAGGAGGGAGTGGGGAGCCCACCTCTGCGGAGCGGCCTTCGGCGGCAGCCCCCTGGGCAGAAGGGGCTGGCCAGCCCCACAGCCTCTCCACGTGCAGAGGGCGCGGGCTCAGGGGAGCCTGTGGGTTCAGCGAAGGAAGGCCGGGGTGGGGGGGATGGGGGCGGGGACTGAAGTCGAGTGTCCCCGGGGACCCGGCACCCGGGGGAGTCCTCACACGCTCGGAGTAAATCGACTCCTGATGGAGGCACCGGGCCCATAAAGCCCTCTAGTCCTGTTCTTAAAATTCTCGCAAACGTCACTCCCTCTGTTTTTACACAAAGCTGTCACTCTGTCCTGTCTGTGGGGACAAGGCTGTCCTCTGACCCCTGCCCTGCCTCGCAGAGCGGCTCACACACCTGAGCGAGTTCTGGGCCACCTGGAGCAGGGCCGACCCTGCAGCCGACACCGTGGGGATGCGGCCATGGTGACCCTCCCAGGCCACTGTGCTGGGCTGCGTCGCAGGCTGCAGTCAGGACAGGCCCCTGGGCCCCCAAACCTCAGCCGTTCACAGAACAAAAGACGGCTGGCCCCACCCCCAGCACTTGGGCCTCGGTGGGTCTGGGGTGGGGCCCGGGGATGCACGTCGCTGGCACCGCTGACTCTGGTCCAGGTCCACCACACTCAGGCGCGGGAGGCTGAGGGGCTGGGGCGAGAGCAGTGTCTCCTCGCAGGAGCCCCGGCGGGCAGCAGCGGGAGCCCCCACGTGACTCAAAGCTTTCTGGGAGTCCCGTGGGAAGTTGAAGGTGGGATTAATGGTATTACCATGCTGCATTTCACCTGTGTGTCCACCATCTACCCCTACCATGGACCCTGAGAAAGAAGACCCTGCTGAGAAGGGCTCCGGGTGGCTCACGGGGCTCAAATTAAAACGAGGACAAGCAGAGCCTCGCAGCCATTTCTGCCCCTGGCCGCTCCTGCAAACTGCCTGCTCTTCAGGGAGCTGCCCACACTGAGCTGCCCCTGCACTGCTCCCGCCTTCTGGGCCGTCCTTATAGAAGAGCCCCCCCAACCCCCCCTCCCCGCTCCTGTGTCAACCAATAGGACTGGGCCTTCCCCATCCACTGGAGCTGTGCAACCAATCAAAGCAGTTCCACTCTCACCAGTCACGACAGTGTCTTTTGGACCAATTAAACTGCAAAGATTTGTCTTCATTTGCATGAAGAGTGACCAATCCGGGAGCAGGGCCGGGAACTTCTGTCCATAAAAGCCAGCGCCCCCCTGGGTCTGGGTGCAGGCTGTCTCTTCCCACTGGGGAGTGGAGGCTTGGGCGTGTGCCCTTGACCTGAGCCGAACCGCGGAGGGCGTCTTGGTGGGAGCACAGTGGACCAGGGCAGAGCAGGGCTGTCCGGCCAGAGAGGGGCCTGGCCCCAGGGCCGCTTGACAGCGGTATTCTGGTACCGTTGAGCTGTTGGCACAGAACAAAGCTCCTCTCACCGCACCCCAAACCGGGGATTCTTGTTGGATTCAGATGGGTGCCAGTGGCCGCCCGCTGACCCTGGAGTGGACAGCCATCGCGGAGATGCTTAGTGACACAACTCCGGTGTCCGCACAGCACGGGCGGCTGGTGGCTGTTGTGGGGTTCAGGTCTCTGCGTGGGGCCTCCCGGCGCCTGCTGCCCCTCTGGGGTTTCAGGGCGGCACCTGGGTGCCACGGTGCCGGCATCAGCCCGGGTCCCGTGAAGGCCGCTCCAGGCGGGGCGCACCGGTCTTTGTCAGGGAAGGTGCTGGGCGGGGCTGCCCCTCTAATCTTTCTCTTCCTGACGACGGTTTTCTCGCACTTCCCGAAGGGCGCCCCGAAACCCCCGGGAGCTCCGTGCCGCTCCTCCGTGTTCCCCGGCCCCGGCTCCGCCTCCCACGACGAGCTGGCCCGCACGCCGGGCAGCCAGGAGTCCGTCCCCCCGAGGGGCAGCCCCGAGAAGTGGGAGTCGCTGCGGGACAGCGCCAGCGATGCGGGCAAGGGGCTGGACGACCGGTGGGGGAACCTGGACAGGTACATCCTGGGCAGCGAGACCCACTCCGAGACCAGCGCGCACAGCTTCTTCGCCGCGGTGCCCTCGCAGGACACGCTGGAGCGGAGCACCGGGCCCCGCGGCACGCTGGAGACGCTCTACAGCGAGGTGGGCTCGGACCCCGGCGCGGAGCGGCGGACGACGCAGTGCGCGGCCAGGCAGGTGGCTGGGGCGTGGGCGACAGGGCTGGGGGCCCTGTTCGGGGCGGACCTCGGGCTGGGCTTCCCTCCCTCGCTCCCCCGGGGGAGGGTGGTCACGGTGTCCGCGCCTCGTCTCGCAGAGGTCTCTTGGGGGTCTCCTGGGGCCTGGCGCTGGCGGCCCGGCTGCGACCTCCGAGGGCCAGGCAGGAGAGAGTCCGAGTGTGTCCGGACTGACACGGGGGCGGCGGGCACCACACGGGCTCATACACGCTCCCCCCACACACACCCGCCCACGGACACACACGCTGGCCCGTTCCAGTTGAGACCAGTGGTTCCTCACGAGTGTCTTGGGGTCCCTCTGGCCCTCGCAGGGAATCTGTGAGGTTGCAATGCTTCTCGCAACAACCCTAAGGCTTGTGTGACACTCACACGCACCACAGCGCCGGCTTCTCCTGGAATTTGGCCGACGCCATAGAAACGACCCATTGATTACCTCCTGACGTGGCCCCCGGGCCTCGTGGCATTCCGTGTGGCCAGATGGGAGGGCGCCTGAAGCACATGTGCCTCAAACCACGGTTGGCGGGTCTGGGGGGAGAGCACGTCTGTGGCGTGACTGCACACGAGCCGCTGTCCCCTCCCCACGGGTCACCGCGTTTGCCGAACAGAACGACCAGACGGCCCGCGGCGGCCACTCTTCTGAACGCGACTAGCTCTCGCTTTAAGGACAGTGGACACTGCCGGCAGTGACGAGGTCCCCGCCTCCCCGTGAGAACGGGAGTTCCGAGTGTCCACACCCTCGCGTGGTGCCTGAGACGCGTGTCGGCCTGGGGTGACCTCAGGCCGTGTGTCTGCAGGGCCCGGCTGGACCTCGAGGGCGCGCCCCCTCCCCAGAGGGGCTGGTGGGGGTCAGGGGGCTCTGGGGCAGCCGAGGGCGTTCTCCACAAACACGTTCCACGTTAACACGCGCTGGGATCACAGCTGTTAGTTTTTACATGTATCAGTAAGTGTTTTTGAATTTCTCCGTTTTCTTGGATTGGTAATAGAGTAGACATGGATGGATCGAATCCATGTAAAGAAAAGCTCTCTGGGGTCTTCAAGGAATTTTAAGAGTGGCAAGGGGTCCCGAGAGCGGGAAGTTCGAGAACCGCTGCTCTGGACTGACCCCACCCCTGCTCCGCCCTCCTGCCCGCCCCACCCTCGTTCTGTGCTGGCGGTGGGGCGGGCAGGACGGGGCGGGGGCGGGGGGTGGTCCTCCGCCGGCTGTGCCCTTGCCACCCTCACTGCGGCTCGGCTCCTCGGCACAGCCTCAGCCTCTGCACTGCCCCCCACCCCGGTGGCCCCGCCCCCGCAGCTGGCCTCTCAAGGCTGGGGGCTCTGCCCAGCTCCCCCCCGACCCTCTGTGCACCTCGTGAGAGACATGCACGCATGTGCACGCCGGTGTGTATGCACGCCTGTGAGTGGCATGTGTGCGTGCACACGTGTGTGTATAGGGTGTGGGGGAGTGCCGTGTCTGGTGTGCGTGGTGCTCGGGGCTCTACATTCTCACCTCACAGCTCCCAGGAGAGGGGGCTGGTCCCCACCCCACACTCCGCCTCTTGGTGGCCTCAGTGGGCCTGAGGGGCCCCTGAATTCTGAAGACAAGCGCAGCCGCCGCCGGACTAGCACCTGGCCGGGCTGGCTCACCTAGGGTGGTTAGGTGACGGCTGGGAAGCTCGGCACCAGGGGAGGGGCTGGGGGTCTCGAGAGGACAGGACCCTGAGGCTCAGGACATCACGACCAGGGCCAGTGCCTCCCAGGCCTCTGCCCGGGGAGCACCCGTCGCCACCGGGGCTGCTGTCCAGGCAGCTGCCCGTGCCTCCCCTCCGGCCGGTGACCACGCCCTGCTGACCCTTCCAGAGAGAGAAACATGTGGCTGACCATCACCCTCCTGCTGCACCGAGGCGCCGACCCCAACCTGTGCCGAGTGCCCATGCAGGTGCTGTTCTTCTGCGTGAAGGCCGGCGACGTGGACGGGGTGCGGACGCTGCTGGAGAACGGGGCCAGGACCGACATCCGGTTGCCTGATAAGGTGGGGCCCCCGGGGCGGGGCTGGGGGGTCCGGGGGGTGCGGTGGGAGGGGCCAGCTGACTGGCAGGGGCCGGCAGTTCTGCTTCGCCTCCACGTCAGAGCTGGTGGCTCCTGCCGCTCCGGCCCCGCGGCCGGGCCCTGAGAATGAGGGCCGGCGGTGCAGGGAAGCAGACTGCGTGTGGGGCTCAGGGTGTGTTTCCCGATGGGACTGGGACTGCATTTTTAAAGCTGCGGTTACAGCCTTCTTCACACTCAGCACAGACTTCCTCCCTTCCTTCTTCCGCCCACCCATCCATCCGTCCATCCACCCACCCACCACCCATCCATCCACCCATCATCTATCCACCATCCACCCACCTACCCACCCAACCAACAATCCACCCACCCACCCACCCATGCATCCACCCCCCCACCCCCACCCATCCATTTGTCCATCTATCCATCCGACCACCCACCCACCCACCCATCCATCCACCCATCCATCCATCATCCATCCACCCCCCCCCCACCCCCCCCCCACCCCCCCTACCCATCCACCCACCATCCATCCATCCATCCACCTATCCACCCACCCACCCACCCATCCACCCGTGCACCCACCCACCCGTCCACCCACCATCCACCCACCCATCCATCCATCCACAATCCATCCACCCACCAATCCACCCATCCACCCACCCACCCATCCACCCGTGCACCCACAATCCACCCACCCATCCATCATCCACCCACCACCCATCCATCCACCCGTGCACCCATCCACCCGTCCATCCGACCATCTGTCCATCCTCAATGCAAGGGTCAGCTCTTGATCTACATGCACCGTTCAAACGGAGGCTCTGCTCAGTGGAGACGCCCGTGTGGGCAGCCGCGCCTGAGCGACGCCCCAGCACCCTTCCTCCGGGCCCCTCCCGTTTCCCTGGGGCCCTGCTCCAAGGGCTGCCCAGCCCTGCACCCGGCCCGACCTGCACTGTGCTCCCCGCTGGGGTCTCGCTCCGAGTGGGCTGTGCCCCTCCAGGCCCCCCGGGCCACCTCCATGTGGTCAGTGCTGACCAGGCATCCCAGACACAGTCCAGCAGGGACTCTCTCGGCCAAGGGGAGGGGGCTGCCGCGAGTGCACACCAGGCCCCGTGGGGCTGGGTGTCCGGGCTGCAGGGCCGTCCCGTCCTCAGGGCACCTGAACAGGGGCCTGGCAGGAGGACAGGCTTTTCCTGGAGGGAGGCCGGCGGGGACTGTCGGTCCGGCGTGAAGCTGAAGCCTCGGGCCCTGCACTCCTGCCTGTGGCCCTGGCCGACGGAAGCCCCTTGCCAGCGGGAACACACGTGTCTGTGGTCAGCGTGGGCTGTGGGCAGGCTCACGGCCCGGGGGGAGGCGGGGAGGCCCTCCCCGCCCTGCCGAGGGGGTCGGGGGGTCGCTCACCCAGGAGCAGCGCCCTCACCCTCCCGGCGTGCCCCCCGCACGCAGCTGGGGGCCCTGACCCCCCTCCACATCGCCGCAGCGCTCCCCGGGTCGGAGGGCGTCAGGATAACAGAGCTGCTGCTTCACACGATCACGGACGTGGATGCCAGGGCCACCGACCAGGACCACGTGTACAAACGGGACAAGGTGCGCGGCCGCCACGCAGGAGGGCGGGGCACCAGGGGAGGGGTTCGGGGGAGGCTGCCTCAGGCCCTCGGCCTGGGGGGCAGGGCCACCGGCTCCTCCTCCTCGCACGCACGCTCCTCTGGGGGCGGCCGCACGCCTGCGGGGGCCCATGGCACTGCGGGGGCTCGGGGCCCGGCCTGGGTGACGGGGAGGGGCTCGGGCCCGACCGGGCCGCTCTGTCTGCTCGCAGCTGGACATGCTGCTGCCTTCGAGCCTGAAGCTCAACGGCGAGGTGGGCCCGCCCAGCAGCTACCACAGCGCACAGACGTCTGTCCCCGACGAGGGCGGCAGGACGCCCCTGCACGTGGCCTGTGAGCGGGAGGACAGCTACAGGGTGAGGGGCCTTCCCAGGGCTCGGGGGCTGCGCGCCGTGTGTGCACGTGCATGTTTTGTGCGGGTTCACTGGCCACATGCAGGCGAGCACCTGTGAGTGGTGTTTCCAGTCAGTGTGTGTGCATGTGTGTGCACACGTGTGTGGGTGTGTGCGAGCCCAGGAGTGTTCGCACCAGCATGCACATGCATGTTTTGTGTGTGTGTGCACTAGGTGTACGCGGGTATCTGTGAGTTGTGCTTCCAGTCAGTGTGTGTGTCTGTGTGTGTGCTCGGGCGGTGCGTGGGCACGGGGATCTGTAATGGGCAGTGGGCCAGCAGCCCTGGTGGGGGACCGGCGGGCTCAGGGGACAGCCCGTGGGGTGTCGGCCCCCAGGCCGCCCTGCCTGAGTGGGGTCCAGAGCAGGTGGGGCGACGGGTCACACCTGCAGAACTGCAGCACCCCGGGTTAAAACAGCGGGGAACCTCGGGGCGCTGCCTGTGACTGGTGTGTCCCCGTGTCACTCCAGAGTGTGTTTTAGGGACACTCATCGGCAGGTCACCTGTGTGCGCAAGGGTCACAGTGTGACCTCACTGTCTCAGGCAGGGCCTGCTCACATGCGTGTGGGCGTGGCTGTCCTGGGCGGGAACGCCCGGTGCCCCTCCCACCCTGCTGTTCTGCCCCACCCGCCCCTCCCAGGCAACCTTGGGGTTGAGGCCAGCAAGAGGCAACTGGGTGGTCAGGGTGGGGTGGGGGACGTGGGAGCTAGTCCTGGGCTGTGCGGGGCTGTGGCCAGAAAGCCGCTGCGCCTCAGTTTACCCGCCCGTAAAACGACGACCAGGGCCGCTCCAAGGGCTGTAGTCTGGGCAGTTGGCCGCCTCGCAGGATGACGACCCCCAGTGCCGCCCTGACCCGACGGCCCGAGGGCCTGTGTGAGGGAGGTGCCTGGTGATGCCGGAGCCGGGGGCAGGGGCGGGGGGGCACCTTCAGGCCTCCCTGCTTCCGAGCAGCTCCCTCGTCAAAGCCTCCTGGGGCCGGGGCCATGCCCTGACCAGAACCTCCTGAGGGGCACCCTGAGTCCACGCTAGGAGCAGGGACAGCTGGGCTCTGCCAATTTCCGGTTTGGATGGGCTCCGGGGGAGCAGAGTTGGGGGCGCTAGAGGCCGCACCCTCGTGGGGTCACAGACAGGCGGCCAGGGTGGAACCCCAGGGCTGGGCTGTGGGGCGGCAGTGGGGCGGGCGGGCGGGGCGGGGAAGCTTTCCCGGGAGTCCGGCCTGGCCAGTGAGGCTGCGCAGAGGGAGCTGGCTCAGCTGGGGGCCAGTCCCCCCCTGCCCGCACTCTGGGGGAGGGGGGAGGAGGGAGGAGGAGGGGACCCCGGGTTCCCGTGGGGAGGGGGAGGGCGGGGTGTGTGAGCAGGAAGTCTCGTGTCGGCCCCGCTGACCGGCGCTCCCTGGCTGTGTCCCGGGCCGCAGCCCCGGGGAAGGCCCGTCCCCCGGCCGCGCAGGCTCCGCACTCGCTGCCCAGGCGGCCGCAAGGCCCCCCGACTCTCCTCTCCCTTTGAACACGAGCTCTAACTGGATCGCTGCGTCGGCGGCCCTCCTGTTGCTCATCGGAAATGGCGACCTGTTAGAAAACACATTTTCAGTGGGAGGGTCCACTCGCACCGTCCACCCGCCCGTCACTCCGCCTGGGGTGCGGAGCCGCGCGGGGCCGGGGGCTGGGGAGGGGGAACCGGGGCGGGGGGGAGGGGGTCGGTCTCAGCGCGCCCCGCGGCCCGCTCGGGACTCAGGCCCCTCCCCCCTGTCGCCCCGCCCTCCCCCCCCAGTACGCCCGGGACGTGGTCCAGCTGCTCCTCGCCCACGGGGCCGACACCAGCCTGCTGTGGAGCGGCCACTCCCCGCTGTCCCTGTCCATCGCCAGCGGGAACGAGCTGGTGAGCCCGCCCTGACCCCCCCCCCGACCCCGCTCTGACCCCGGCGGGCTCCGACGGCGCGGCTCCTGCGGGTCCCCCTCCGTGGGTGGGGGCACCGCGGCCGGCGGCGGCCCAGAGACGGCAGGGTGCCGGGGCACAGACCCCTCCGCTGTGGGCGGGGCTCCTTGGAGAGAGCAGGGTGACCGGAGGGGGGACGGGCGGCCCGGGCGGAGGCTCCCTCCGGGGGCCATATCACAGCCCTGCCCGGGCCAGGCGGGGGCCCCGGGGTGCTGGGGGGAAGGCGCATGGGCCAGTTCCCACCTCCCGCTGCCTCCAGGGGACGAGCTCACTGCTCATCCGGCCACCGGTCCCTCCGTCCATCCGTCTGTCCTCCCTCTTCTCCGTCTGAGTCCCGCCCACCGGCTCGTCCTTGTGTTTAACTGCGGCTTTCGGAGCATCTGCCGCGGGCCGGGCGGGCGCCCCCCAGGCCTGAGACGCGGAGTAAAACCCAGTCTCCGCCCCCAGGGGCTCACAGTCTAGCAGGGAAGGCAGGCCGCCGCCCGTGTGGGACGGACGCGGGTTTAGGGGATGGGCGGCGCTGGGAAGAGAACAGGGGTCAAGGGCCGACCGAGGGCGGAGGCCGGCCCCTCCAGCAGGACGGCCAGAGGGCTCTCGGGGGAGAGGACCCTCCAGCAGAGGCTGAAGGAGCGGCAGGCGGGGCCCTGGCGCCTTCCGCCCCCCTTCCCCAGTGAGAGCTTCACGGCCCCTGCTCCTGCTGCGGGGCGGCGGGGATGGGGGTCGCAGGGGGTCGCAGGACGGGCAGCCCAGGGAGCCCGTTTGGAGCAGGGCCCCCAGGGGGCCGAGTGCTGGAGCTGCTCCTGCTCAGGGCTCCCCACGCAGCCCGGGCTGGAAGCTGGGGACACAGCAGGTGACAAGGGCAGCTCTCGGCGGCCGCTCCGCGTCCGGCCAGGTGCTCGCAGAGACGCAGGTGGCCCAAGGCGGAGGCAGACTGGTCCCAGGGGCGAGGGGACAGCCGTGGGGCGCCGCCTGCTCCTGGCACAGACAAGACAGGGGACAGGGTGGCCCCCCCAGAGGAGCCACCGTGCGCCCCACCCCCATCTGCTCTGAGCCAGCAGCAGGCAGAGGGCGAGCCCCAGGGTGGCTCCCAGGAGCCCCTGCTGCAGCTGACACAACAGTGGCCTCACCCCGGGCACCTCCGGTGCAGGCAGGGGCCTGGTGGGCGCTGGCCGGCTGACCAGCCCGTCTGTGTCCAGATTGTGAAGGAGCTCCTGGCCCACGGCGCAGACCCCAACCTGCCCCTGACCAGAGGCTTGGGCAGCGCCCTGTGTGTTGCCTGCGACATCTCCTACGAGCACCGCAGGGGCACGGACAGCAAGCTGGCCCTGGTGAGTGGCCGGGCGCACGGGGGGGGCGGGGACCCAGGTGTTGGGGCCCTTGGCGGGGCCTCCTCCCCACAGACGAGCACCGTGTGCTCTCGCTCTGTGTCCCGCAAGCCCCGACGCTCCAGGGTCTTAAAGTAGCGAGAAGTCTGGCCTTTTGAAATGCGCGGGTCTAACGTGTGTCCCGGGACGTCGGCACTCGGCGGGCCAGAAGTCCCCTGGTTTGTCTCGGGAAAGACACAGGCCCCGGTTTGACCCGGTGGCAGGATTCTAGATTTTTCTATCCTGGGTGAGTGTCAGCCAGGGATCCGGACGAGGCGCCCGCTGGGCTGGGGTCCGAGCGCCGCGTCCCGGGCTGCACTGCAGCGGCCCCTGCCGGCGCCGTCTCCACCCGCTGCCACCGAGAGGCAGCCGCTGCAGCGCCCGCTCACCGGCAGACAGCGAGGTGGACGCTCCGCGGCGGAGACTCGCACCGCGCCCACTCCTCTGGGCTCGGACTGTAGCGCGGGCTCAGTCAAAAACCACGGGAGAACGCTCGGGGCTGGCAGGAGGGCCCGGAAGCCTCGGGTGGCCCAGGCCACAGCGAGGGGGCCATTGGGGGCTCGGACGCCCCAGCGCCGGACCCTGCCGCGGGCCGGCCACAGCGTGTCTGACGCAGCCCCGCCCCCTGCAGATTGACCGGCTCATCAGCCACGGGGCCGACATCCTGGCCCCCGTGACCATCACACAAGGGGACAAGGTGGCTGTGGGCACGGCGGTGGACTACGGGTACTTCAAATTCTTCCAGGTGCGGCTCTGAGTTCCTTGGTGGGGGGAGGGGAGCATGTGGAGCTGGGCCCTTCAGCATCCCTTGGGCAAAGCTGGGCCAAAGGTCCCTCACACCTCGGACCAGAGCGCGTCCCGGTCCTTCTGGGAGAGAAGACCCAGCACCCAAGGGTGTCCGTGCAGGCGTGGCTGCTGTGTCTGGCTTTCAGAGTGCTCTTCTGGTTTGTCCTCACAACGAGCCCTGAGAGCGGAGGTGTGGTCCCCGCCCCCAGTACGCCTCCCAGGGGAACAGGCCAGGCGGGAGTGGGACCCGCCCCCCTCCCAGGGGCGGGGCTGCCTCCCGCGGTGACGGGCGCCGGCCGTGCCGCAGGACCGGAAGGTCGCCCACTGCCCCTTCCACATGCTGATGCCGGCGGAGCGGGAGGCCTTCCTGGCCCGGAAGCGGCTCCTGGAGTATCTGGGCGTGCAGCTGCGGCGCGCCGTCCTGGCCAAGGAGAGCCAGTGGGACCCGAAAGTGCTGTACCTGAGCAAGAGAGGTGGGTGGCCGCCGGCGGAGCCAGGCCGAGTTTCCTGACGATCGTGGGGTGCGAGCGGCGGGGACAGGAAGGGGCACAGCGCGGACCTGTCCTGTGGCTGCCCAGGCCGCCTACTGGGCCAGGGTCAGCTGGCCCTTGTGTCCGGCCCTCCCAGGAGGTCGTGCAGGAGCGGATGAGGGTGAGGGGGCAGTCCCAGGAGAACCTCAGGCCGCACACACCGTGGGAGCACGGCCGGGAGCCCCGTGTTTGTCCGGGAACGCCGGCCCGGCTGCCGTGGGGTGGGGGCGCAGCGCCCAGGAGGGCCGAGGCGCTGCCTGAGCTGGCGGAGGCGCTGCGGGGGTCCTTGCCCCCCGGAGGCCTGGTCCAGGGGCACCCCGGCCTGGGCTTCCCCCTCCCGAGGGCAGGGGCCCGGGGACAGGCGAGAAGGACTCCAGGACACGGCAGGCCTGGCGCCCGTGGTCCCCGGGCGGACGGGCCAGCGCTGCGGGAGGAGGGAAGGGGACCTGCTTGGTGCTCTGCTTCGTGAGCCCCCCCCCGCCCCCCCCCGTCCAGGGGCTGAACCGGGGCCCCTGCCAGTGTCTGGGGCCCCTCCTGTCCCAGGGAGCGAAGGCCTGGGCCGTCCGCCACCAGCAGGTGGCAGAGCCCGTCCCAGGGAGCCGGGTTTGGGGCAGCACTGGCGGGAGTGGCTGCGGGGTTGCTGGACGCAGGGAAAGGGCCCGTGGTTCTGGAAAGATCCGGAACACGCCGTCGTGCTGCTCATGGGAGCCGGTTGCGTGGCTGCAGCGACGTTTTGTCCGGCTCGCTGCAGAGAATCAGGCTCAGGGGGAGACCGCGGGGGCCCACGCCGGGTGTCCTCCCGGGAGGGGGACGGCGCGTCCCTGGAGGAGGACCAGCCCCTCGGTGGCTCCGGTCAGCCACCAGTCTCTCCTCTGCGCGACGGAGCGCTCCTCGTCCCAGGCCCAGGACGGCGGCCTCCTCAGCTGCGCCGCCGAGGGGCCCGGGGGCCGGACGGGAGCTGCACGGGACGGGCGGCAAGGACCAGAGGGCACCTTCTCAGCCCCATCGAGGCGCCGGCAGACCCCGCAGCTGGAGTCGGACTCGAACGGTGGAGGCCAGGCGTTCGCGCCCCGAGGTCAGGAGGGGGCGGCGGAGCGTGTGCTCCCAGTGTTTCTGCGCCATGGCGTGCCGCGGCCGTCAGCCGGGGCGAACAGGCGCGGACGAAGGGAGACGCGTCCGAGAGGGAGAGGAAAAGCTGAGCTCCGTGTGCGGGTGTCCTCGCGCGGAGCGGACATCCCGGGAGTGCACTTTGAGACCGGAAACGGGCGTTACGTTGTTGAACTAAACACGTATAAATGTTGAAACACTAACTTAACTGTGAGGCCCATCCACCATGGGAACGGTGAGTGCCTGTGGCAAGGTCGTGGGGCGAGGCCGCAACACACAGACGCCGTCTTCAGCGCCTCTACACGGCACGGCCGCCGTGCACAAGCCACAAGTGAGGCGTAAAAAACATCCCCGTCCGTAGTGACATTGGGACGAGCGAAAAGCTTACGTGCGTGTGCAACAGGAGCCGTGTAAAACTCACACTCTGAGAACCACGGAACACTGCTGGGCGCCCGCCCTGGCCAGGGAGGCTCAGCCGGCCGGAGCGTCGCCCCACAGCCCGAGGGGTCTCGGGCGTGACTCCCAGTCAGAGCACACACGGTGGCTGCGGGTTCGATCCCCCGTCCCGGTGCACACGGGAGGCAGCCAATCAGTGACTCTCTCTCACGTTCATGCTTCTCTCGAAAGAAAAAGCAATGGAAAAACATGTCCTCAGGTGAGGAGAAAGAATGAAGGGAAAAGAGGGAAAAAAAGAAATGAAAGGAACCTCAGTCAACGGAGAGCCACCTCCTTGTCAGAATTCCGGCTGATTTCTTGGTACGAAGGGAGAAGCTGGCTCTAAAATCCGTGTGGAAATGCACGAGTCCCAGAGCAGCTAAAACACCCTTCGAGCAGAAGCAGCACTTTGAAGGACATCCCCAGTTTTGAACTGACCGCGAGACGACCGTCACCGGCGCTCAGCGCCGACAGCGACAGCGTGGCGCTCGCGTGATAGCCACACGCAGGCCAGCGGACCGGACACAGGAGGAGACCACGCGCTCACACCCAGGTCCTCACGGGGTGGGGACAGCCGTCTCTCCCACAAACGGGGCCGAGACACCGGGTTGTCCGAACCCCAAAGAACGAAACCTGACCCTCACGCCGCACGTAAAAATTAACTCCATTTGGATCGAAGCCCCGAACTATGAAGGGCTCATCTGAAAAACTCCTGGAGGGAAACACGGACGTGATTCCTCGGACGGGGCAGCAGACCCACAGACACGACACGGCCAGCGTGAGCCGTGGAAAACAGGTCATTTGGACATCGTCGGAATTAACTTTTTTTTTTTTCATTTCAAAAGACGCTTGAAAAAACGACAAGGCGACCTACGGGAGACCACACACCTGGCCGGGAACGCCTGTGTGGAGTGAACTGTCACGGTGGCTCTCAGCAGCTGGTCTCAAGACCAGCGGGGGAGTCGGAAACCGCGCAGAGAGGGGAACGGGAGTCGGGGGGGGGGGGTGGAGTGAGGGCGGGGCCCAGGGGGGGTCTGGAGACCGAGGAACCACCAGGCCTGCGGCTCCTCAGCCCGTGACGGCCCCCCGGGGGTGACTGGGGCGATGTCACTCCCAGCGCCGGGGCCCCAGCGGAGATGGCACTGCCGTCCGCACAGCTCAGCTCGGCTCGGCCTGGAGACCTCGGCCACGGCACGTCTGCAGGGCAGCCTGGGAGCTGGCGGGCGGGGCGGACGGGGCGGAGGGTGCTGTCCCGGCAGGAGCCACACCTCCGTCGCTCAGACCTGACGGCAGCACCTGGTCTGGCACCTGCCTCGGAGGCTGCGCCCTTCGTCCGTGGATGACAGGAGCCCCTGGGGCCCCCCGGAGCACGGCTCCTCCTCGGCCCCAGGCCTTGGGCTGCCGGCTGAGGCCGTCAAGTCCCAGGACACAGCCCCCCAACCCGAGCCGAGATGAAGCCAGGGGCTCAGGGATGGAGTCGGTCCTAGTCAGGTCCGCAGCCACGCACAGGTTCTTTAGAGAAGGGCGTGTGCGCGGACCCGGCCCACGAGCCCGGGAGGAGAGGCCCCGTGTCCTGGGTCACCGGCCGCCAGCAAACGGAACCGCGTAGCGACGTCGCTTCACGCCCAGCAGCCTGGCCGCAACCCCACACACGCGGTCGGTGAGCGGGTGGAGAGGGGAGGGGCCCCGTGTGACCCAGCCAGTCCGCTCCTGGCTGTGCGCCCGAGACGTGAACGCATGTCCCCCACACTGGACATGTGTGTTCATAGTGTGTTCACAGCAGCCAGACAGGAATGGCCCGCCTGTGCGTCCACAGACGGACAAATAGACAAGCGCGGCGAAAGCAGGGACCCTCGCTGCGGTGTGGAGGGCCTCGGACATGCGACGCCCGGTGAGCATGCGGTCACAGAGGGCTGCGTGTCCACCGAGGTGCCTGCAAAGGCAACGCCACGCAGACCAAGGAGACCGTGGTCGCCGGGGGCCAGGGGCCGGGCGTGACGGCCGTCCGGGGGCTGCAGCGCTCTCGGGGGCACACAGGGCGCAGCTCGGCCAGGCCGCGGGGACGAGTCCGCCCCTCCCCTTCCCTCAGCGCCTCCCAGGGGCACCGGGTGGGGCTGCGGCGCCAGGCCCGCCCCCGCGTCCTCCATCGTCACCCCTCCCAGGGGCCTCCCCGCACCGCGTGGCCCTCAGAACACGGCCTGACCACGTGTGCACTGGGGGCCCCGTGCTCGTCGCCACGGCAGCCCGAGGGGCGGCCTGCATGGCGTGGGCACCGGGGGAGTGGGGTGAAGGAGGGTGCCCACCTTCCCGCCCTTGTGGCCGGAGGTGTGTCCTGCGGGGTCCTGCGTTGGGGGGGGCGGCAGCGGCTGCGTGGCCTTCGGGGGGGGCGGTGACGAGTAAAGGAGGAGAGGACAGGGCAGGGCACGTGGCGGGAACCCTGGGGCTGCTGTGGGGCCCACGGCCCTCCAGTCGCCTGCCGGCCTGCCGTGCACAACCCCCCTCCCCTGCCGTGGCTGGCAGGCGTTCCCCTCCCCCGCAGAGGGGGCCGTGCGCTGGGCCAGACCAGAGAAGCCTGGAGCCGCCCTGTGCTGAGGGGCGCCCTGAGCTGATCGCTGGCACAGAGGAAGGGCGATCGGGGGGAGACTGCGGAGGGCGGGCAAGCGCGCAGGAGCGGACAGAAGTCCCCCAGGCTGTGGACACCCCAGCGTCCCCAGACCAAGCCCCCCTCTGCCTCCTGGGACCTGCCATGGGCTGTCCGTGGTGCCTGAGTGGGCTCGCTGCCCGAGGGTGGTCGAGGCAGGCAGCCCAGAGCGCCCTCCCCCCACGGGGGGGCCTCAGGGGCTCACGCGGTCTCTCCCCACGCGGGCACAGCGGAGCTGACCCCCTGCTTCCGGCTGAAGCAGAAGAGCTCCTACCTGCCGAAGGCGCTGCAGCCAGAGGAGCTGGAGCTGTGAGTGGCTGGCGGGGCCCCGCCCACCGTGGGCGTGCTGGGATGGGGCAGCGGGAGCCGCAGGGCACCTTGGGGAGCCCCTCCATGTCCTGGGGGGACGGCCGGGCGGGAGATGGGTGCCGTCCCATGGACCCTGTGCCTCACCCCCCCTCCCAGCTCCTCCACCTTGTGGGCACGGCTCTGCCCCCACCCTGCTCTTCCAGAGGTGTCTCCACATGCCGTGTCACCCGTCCACAGCACCCTGGGGCGCGGGGCAGGGTCGGTGGGTGGGGGCTAGTGGGGACGCGCCTGCCCGGGCTCACTTTCCTTCTGACGAGGAGGAGGGCAAGGGTGTGCGGGGCTGACCCACACCCGCGGGTCTGCTCGGAGCTGCTGCTCCCGTGAGACACAGGAACCCTCCCCACGGGGCGGCAGGTGGGGCCCCCTGCCCCCTGCCCCCCCGGCCCAGCCCCTGCGGCCAGCTCTGGGGTGGGGGCCTGGGCCTGGCGCTGGCTCCCTGCTCTGAATGGCGCTGTGCTGGACGCCCCCGCACGGGTCTTCCGGTCTCTGTCCTCGGGTGGAGGATGTGGGGTGGGCCTGGGTGTGGGGCCCGGGTGTGGGGCCTGGGGCGGGGGGGGGGCAGGCACCGCCCGACGCCCCCGTGGCCCCTGGCAGGATCCCCTTCTTCAAGTTCTGCTACCAGTGCGGCCGCTCCGTGGGGGTGCGCCTGCAGCCCTGCAACCGCTGCTACGGCATCCTGACCTGCGGCAAGACCTGCAAGACCAGGGCCTGGAGCGAGTTCCATGGCAAGGACTGCGGTGCCCTGGCCGCCCTGGGTGAGTCCCCGAGGCCCCAGGTGGCAGGGACAGGAGGGCAGGGGGCCGGCCCCGCCTTCCTCCCCACCCGGCGGATGCCACGTTCCGAGCACCACGGCTCCTGGGCGGGCCTGCCTGGGCGCCCCCGGACACCCGGCCCCTGGTGGACTCAGGCTCCCCCGGACCCCACGCGCTTGGTGGCCCTGGGGCTGCGGCGGGCAGGCTCCTCCCCGCCCGCCCGCCCTCCCAGGCGGCTCTAGAGGTCGGCGGCGGCGGCGGCCGCCCTGGGAACTCCGCCCCCCGCCCCTCCCCCGGGGTGAGCCGAGCCCGGCCCCCTGGCAGGCGGACACCGGAGCTGGCAGACCGTGCCCCCGACGTGGACCCTCTGAACTCTGACCCTCGCCGTCCCCTCCGTCCCCCCCTCGGTAACGCGGGCATCTAGGAAAGGCTGGCGGGGAGGGCGGCCGCCCGGGGCCTGCCCTCACGGCCCGCTCCGCCAGTTCTCTCGCCAGGGTCCCGCCCGCAGGAAGAGAGCTCGGGGGCAGAAGACTCCCCGTGAAGGAGCGGAGCCGGCCGCGCCGGGCCACCTGCCGGGGCCGGGCTGGGCGGGCGGGAGGGGGGCTCCCTGGGCCGCACGGGCCTGACTCGGGGGTCTGCCCCCGCCGGGGGGCCTGGCAGCACCTCCCTCGGGACCTGGCAATAAACCGGCCCCCGGGCCGTGTTCTGGCCCTGTCTGTGCCGCGGCGCTGCCTGCGCGCCCGTCCCTGAGCACGCCAGGGCTCCTTCGGGCCGGCGCGGGTTGGGCCCGCAGTGGAGGGGGCAGCGGGAGGGGTCCCTGTGCTCTGGGGGCGTTTGGGGGCCTCGGAGGAGCCCACAGCCGGCCCCCCACACCCGCTGAGCAGGGGGCGTCTCAATCACTGGGGCTGGAGTGTTCGCTGGTGGTGTTGTCGTGGTGGGGGGGTTGACAGTGGATGGGAAAAGGCCGGACTGGGGCGGAGGAGGACGACCACGGTGACCACGAGTGCAGGGGGCCTGCCCCGGCGGATGCCGCGTGGGGGGGGCTGCGTGGGGGGGGCCACGGGGCGTGAGCGCCCGTCCTCAGGCTGTGCAGGGAGGGCACGGGGGCCAGTCCGGCTGCCCAGCACAGGGTGGTGGGCGCAGGGGCCTGGGGCAGCGGGGCAGGAGCCTGTGGGGGCCCCACCCGCAGCGTGGCTTTGCACGGCTTCTTCCATGGGCTCCGGAACTCACCCGGAAGTTTGCGGGGGGGGGGGTGCCCAGGCCGTGCGTGAGGAAGGAGCAAGGAAGCCCCCCAGGTGGAGGGGCGGGACCCCGTGCCACTCCGGAGCCAAGCGCTGTCCCCTGGCCACAGCCCCCAGTGGGGCCACGGGCAGCCAAGTAATGTGCCCCCCTCGGTGGGGGCGGGGCCCTGGTAGGGGGCTGGGGTGTGGACCCAGGCTCCCAGGACCCCTGCCAGCGGGGAAGGCGCTCGGGTTGGGGACCGCGAACCCTCCCGCACCGTGGTTGTGTGCACAGGTGCGTGTGCGGGAGAGCGGGGGCGACCGCGGTCCCCACCCCCGGAAACGGCCACGGCGGACACGCGGTGTGTCCTGGCAGCCCCTCTGTGCAGGCGCCCACGCACACACATGCCCACGTGCACACACGCGCGCACACACACGTGGCTGACAGTGTCCCGCCAACCCCCGACTGTAGGCACACACACACGCACACACGTGTGCACTGGAAAGCGAAAGCGTGGTCTGTGTGTTGTAAACGAAGCCACAAACACCTTTCTTTGCTGCTGTTTTCCAGGACGTAGTTTCCCGGGTGCGGTTTTATTTTCTGCGCGGGGCCCCGGCGCTGCCCCTTGCCGGGGAGACAGCGTCGAGACAGGGGGGACCGCCCCGACCTCCCACTCAAGGACGGGCGTCCCGAGTGTGCTCTTCCCCGGGCGGGGGGGGCCTGCACGTGGCCGCACACGCGTGTTCATCCGCAGCGCCCCGCACACCATGCCTCTCCACGCCCCGCTGCCTTTCCCTTCAGTGATGGCGGCTTCGCGACCACGCCCCGCCTGCCCCACGCCCCGCCCGGGGCCCGTCTCCCGCACGCGGCTGCCCGGCGCCTGGTCGGTGGGCGTCACGTTCGTTGTCTCTCGCGGTCGTCCCCCGCGGCATGGACCCGGCTCCGTCGGCCTCCGGCGGGCGCGCAGAGGGCTGGTTCCCGGGCGCCAGGAGTCCCCCGTGGGCGCTCAGGGGGGTCGCAGCTTCTCTCCGGCCTCCCGAGGACTCCATGCGGGTGAGAATGCCCCCCCACGCGTGACGTGGTGCCTGTGTCCCCGCCCTTCAGGGTGTGAGGACTCTTCCCGACACGTGTGGGTCCCCCGGAGTGCGGCACCCGCCTGAGTCCTTGGCGGCTGGGGCACCTTGATTCGCTGGGGGAGGGGGGTCCCCTGCTCAGTGCTCCTGCCTCTGCCTGACCTTGGGGGTCTGCGTGCTGGGGACTGAGGCCGCCACGCTCCCCGCCCCCGCGAGACCATGCAGGGTGCAGCCAGCTCCTCACGACTCCCGCGCCGTCTCTTCCACCTGGGAGCTTTGAGCCGCTCGGGACTCTTCCTGCGCGAGGGGTCGGCGCCCCGCAGCCAGGGACGGCCCCGAGCTCGGGGTGCTGTGGGGTGACCTGCACTTGGGGCCGTCCCCACAGACTCATCCCATGAGACGCACGTGCTGCCGTGGGCGCTGGCTGGGAGGGGGCGGGTCTTGCTGGGCCTCCTCACGCTGGTTTGGTGGGGGCGCAGCCGGCCGGTCCCCAGGGCCGCCTCCCGGCGGCGGCGGGTGTCGCGCGGAGTCTGACGGCGTCTCTCACGGGGGCTCCTCGTGTCCCCTGCTCGCTCCCTCGCCTGCTCACCTCACGTCCAGTCGTCCAGTCCCTTCGGGGCGTCCGCTCGGCTCTTCCTGATCCAGCCGCTTCCGAAACCCCCGCCCCCCCGCCAGCCCGCCCACCGCCACTCCCCCTCTGCTCGGCCCCGCGGTCCCCGGGCACCAGCGCCGCAGAGGCCGCCCCCGTGTCCACGCACGGGGCGTCCCGTCACAGCCCCGGCCGCTCCGCCCACCTCACCCACCCCCCACCGCCCGATGCCCCGGTGCCAGGCTGTGCCGCGCCTGCCTGGGGCCCTCTCGCCTGCCTCGCCCACATGGGTGCCACAGTCCTCTCCCCCTGGGTCCCCCTGTGCGGTGAGCCCTTGCGCTGAGGACCCGGAACGCCGTGGAGGGCAGCGAGGCGGGAGCCCCGCTCTCTGGGGGGCGGGTGTTACCAGGCCCCCCCCCCGGGCAGCGCAGAGAGGGCCCTCAGCACCCACTGGTGGGACGCCCCGGCCGGCAGGCCCCCGGGCCCACCTCCCGTCTCCCGCCCACCCTGGGGGACACCTGCGGCCGCGGCCGTGTCCTCGGCCTGTGTCCCGTGCTCCGGGTGGCAGTCGGTGGCTCCCGGCCCTGCAGACACCCGTCCCCGCCTGTGCGTCCCCGGCACCCGTGGCTTCTTTGCCCCCGCACGGCACGGGGGCGGGGCTGTGCCGAGTTAGGTGGCAGTGGCAGGGCAGCTCATGACGTCTGGGGAGCATGCTCAGGCATCGACTTCTTAAGGGACACAAGGCTCCCATCCTCCGGTTGTCACGGCAACGCCAGTGGCTCCAGCACAAGCCTGTAACTGTCTTCGTCCTTGTGGACGGGGTGGTTTCTGTGTTTCTGCTCACAGGGTGACGCGCCCACAGCCCCGGGGCAGGCCCCGGACCCTGCCGTCCCCACCCTGTTCTTGCTGCCCCCGCCCCGCCCCGAACAGTTACCCTGCCCCGCAGGCACTTGGGTTGTCCCCATCCCAGTCATGCTCTGGGCGGCTGCTGAGGGGTCTCGGCAGGGGCCCCGTGGCCCTCGTCTGTGCCAGGCTCCGTGCCGACCCTCACCTCCCATGGTGGGGGCCGGGCTGCAGCCAGGCCAGCAGCCGTCCCTCCGGCCCCGGTGCCCCCGGCAGCCTGGCCAGCCCTCCAGACTGTCAGGGAAGCCGGGGCTCGGAGCTGGCCCTGCGGTCGGCGGTCCCCCTTGTGGACCCGGTCCTGCCGACCTGGAGGGGGGGAGGCCCGGCGCTGCCCGCAGCACAGAGCAAAGGGGGGCTCCCGGTCACCTGCCCGCGGGGCCCCCGCTGAGCATGGCTCCCGCTCCAGAAGGTGCCGTGACACCACCGAGCCCCTCCGCCCGCCCCGGGGGACCCTCGCCCTGTTCTCCGGGGACTGCGGTCACCTGCTGCAGGGGGACGAGAGGTGAACGCGCCCGAGCCCCCGGGGAGGAGCCTGCAGCCCTCTGTGCCGGGGCCGCGGGCTGGGTGTCAGCGGGGAGGCCAGTGGTGGCTCCCGAGGGCCTGGACTCGCTGGGAAACGAGGACCCTCAGAGTGACTGGGCCCCCCCCCGCCCCCCTCAAGACCCCATCAGAGGTTCTGTTTGCTGAAGGCGGTCTGGGCCGGCCCAGGCGACTCCTCCCCGCCCCCAGCCCGGCCCGCCCCTCCCCTGGCGTGTGGACGCGCCCGCACAGCCGCCGGCTCCCCCGTCCCCCGTGAGCCCCTCTCCCTTCTCCCTGCCCCTCCAGCCCCTCGACCACTCACCCGGACTCTCGGGGTCTTCTTGGGCCGGGAGGGAGGGGCCCCGCCACCGGCCCAGCCCGAGGCCCACATGGGGAGCAGCGAGGGGGGTGGACGGAGGCAGGGTGACTCCAGGGCGGGCGCAGAGGCCGGGCTGCAGGGTCCAGTTTAGACGGAAGGGGGCGGGCAGGGAGGGGCCGGTCTGCAGGCCTCCCTTACCCGAGTCCCGTCCCTGAGCGGTGGCCAGGTGAGGCCAGGGAGCCTGGGGCGGCGGAGGCCCGGGGAGATAGGTGTGGGCGGATAGGGTGCTGGCGTTGGGCCGGTGGAATGTTGGCGGGGAGCTGAATGGCCTGGAACCTGCCACTGCCGGGGTTCCGCGTCCCACCGTTGCTGGGGCGACGGCTGACGAGGGTGGCCGCTCCCCCCCCACCCCAGGAAGCTCGCAGAAGCCGTCGGGCAGGGCTGAGGGCTTCCTCCCGCCAACAGAGCGGAGCCCCCCATGCTCCCCTGGGGGGGGGGCCTCCCTCTGCCCTGCCCCTTCCCCCTCCCGGCCACGGCTGCAGACTCTCGTGAGCCCGGGAGATCCTGGCCGAGGCCGAGGTCCCCGCTGAGCCTTGCGTGTGGTCTGTGTTCTCATTTACGGGGGGCGGGGGCGTCCCCTTTATGCGGCTTCACGGCCCCTGGAGACCGAGGGCTGACCCGCCACGGCGCCGGGGTCAGAAAACCCAGCCGAGCAACAGGAGCCCCGACCGCCCTCGGCGCAGAGCCTTCGACCGGGCGGTGGCCGGTCGGCACCCGGAGGACGTCTGTCCACCCCGGCGTGCCACCCAGGGGGCCGCCTCGGCCCATCTCTGCTCCTGTCTCGGGGTTTCTGTCGCTGGCGGCAGCTGCTGCTGGCGTGCCTGTGGGTCCTGCTGGTCTCGGGGGACCCGCCGTGCGCTGGGCGGCCCGTGGCTCTCGGGCCGTCACTCGGGCGTGTTCCGTGCCTTCCCCACGTTCCGGAGCGTCGATTTCCACGTCCCTGGGGCCTCTCTTCCTCTCCCCCGCCGGGACCGCCAGCCGCCAAGCGCCGTGTGTGGGTGGCCGCTTCTCCCCGCTCAGCTGTCCCCGAGACCCGCCACTCCCAGGACGTCCGGCAGGTGGCCCGTCTTGGGGGGCCGTGTTCAGCCTGCACCCCTGTGCCGGGCCGTCCCCTCCACAGGGTTCTGGGTCCCACCTCCAGCTCCTCCACAGCTCCTGCCGACCCCGCTCCTGGGGGGCCGCCTGCAGTGGGGCGTCCGCGCGTGAGCTGCACCTGGCGCTGCCTCTGAGTGCGTCACCTTCTTTGGAAAGCGAGGTGCATCCTCACCCGGCAACTCCCCCCCCCCCAGTCTTTCCGTCTTCCTCCGAGACCACGCAGCACTCAGCAGCCCCCGCCGCCCGGGCCCGGGCCCGGGCCCAGCTCTGGGCAGGGGAGGGGGCGTCCCTCCCCGCCCTGGGATCTGGGTTCTCCGTCCTGCCCCTGGGGGCTTGTTTTGCCGGCCCAAGGGACTCGGTTAGGCCGCACGCTGGGGGGACCCCGGCACCCCAGCATCTGGTCCCGACCCGGTCAGCAGAGGCCCAGCAGGGCCGGCGTTTCTGTGGGTCCCGGAAGCAGGCGGGGCTGCCTCCGCCCACGGTGTCCTGGCCACACGGGCCGAGCCCCCACACCTGCTCTGCCTGTCCCGCGGGTCTCCCTCGCCCACTCGCGTGAGGGGGTGTTTCTGCGAGTGACCCCCTTCACTGAGGCCCCGAAGGCCCCGTTGGTCCTTACGCCGGCCGCCCCTCGCCCTCAGGCAGCTGCAGACCTGGGGGAGGCTTTGACTTTGTCCCCCATCCTGACCCGCCCAGCGGGCGGGGCGGCTGAGTGCTGTGAGGGATTCCCACGGCGCCCTCGCTGGTGTTTCCTGCTCCCACGGGGGGCAGTGCCAGCCCCTGGGGGCCTTGCTGGCCGGCTCCTCCGCGGCCCAGGCCGGGCCCCGGGGAGGGCTGTAGGCTGGCAGCTCGGAGGGCCCTGGTCACAGCCGTGGCCACGAGGAGGAGGTGGAAATGCCAGGTCCCCTGCGGCCTCACTGGGCTCCCCCGTGTGCAGGGTCGTCTCCTGGGACCCCATCCCCCACCCCTAGGCCCTGTCCTGGTCTCTGGTGGCCCCGACACGCCGCCGGTTCTGCCCTCTGGCTTCGGTCTCTTGCGGGGACACGCCGCCGGTTCGCGCCCGCCCTCTCCTTGCTGGGACCGGGGGAGGGGCCTCAGCCCTCAGCTGGGCTCGAGCCAGCGCGCTGTCAGCCCCCTCTCCGGGGCGGGCGCCTCCAGGCAGGGGGCTGCTGTCTCCTGGGGGGGGCACACTTGTGTGTGCATATGCACGGGCACGCCTGGGCGTGCAGGAGCGCGCCCGCCCACAGGCCGGCCGTCCGTGCGGGCCGTCAGGGGTCTGTGGCTGCCCGCACGCCTGCAGGGGTCGGCCCCTCACCGGCGCCCTCTCCCCCCCCCCCAACAGGGAACACGTATCTCCGCCGGTACCGGAGGGCCCAGGAGCCGCTGAGGCACATGAACAGGTTCACGGACTCCCTGTGGCACAGGTGGAAGCAGGTCTACACCGACTACAACCAGGAGTGAGCGGGGGCCGCCCCGCTGCCCCCGAGGGTGGACGGGCCCCAGGCTGCCCCCGCACCCAGGCAGCGGAGGGGCTGGGCACCAGGCCCCCCGGGGCTGTCGGAGGGGCGGGGAGCACACAGCCCCGCTCCGCACGGGTCCCAGAGGCCCTGTCGCACCCAGGCCAGCAGCAGCCGCAGGGTCCAGGGGGGCGGGGGGCCCTCCTCGAAGCCTGTTCTCCCTCCCAGGGCGCATGTCCACCCGTGCTGGGGCCAGCACCCTGGGCCCCAGGGAAGCGAGGCTTGGCTGAACGCCAGACCGCTGGCGTGGGCCGTGAGGCCCAAATAAAGTGACCCTTGAGTGGCTCCGGGGTCTGGTTGGCTGCAGCCTCTGGCAGAAGAGCTGGGCCCCACACACAAGGCACCCGTGGGTGGTTGGACGGGGCTGGCACCTTCGTGCCGAGGACAACGCAGGCCTTTCTGCTGGGGGTGGCCGGGGCAGGGTCCCACTCTGGTGAGAGCTGCCGGGCCCAGGGGGGCTCGGGGGCAGTGCTGAGGCCACCTGGCTGGAGCCCGAACCGTCCTGGGCCTGTGTGACCAGAGCAGAGGAGGGGTGGGCAGCAGGGGGTCCTTCCTGGGGCAGGACGGGACACACAGACCCTGCCCGCTGCAGCCACAGGGCCCCCATGTGGGCACCGTACGAACCACCCCCCCCACAGGCCCAAAGAGCTGCCCTGCCCGGCCTGTGGGGACCTGCCTGCCGCTGGGCTGGCCTGGGCAGGGAGGGATCACAGTAGCCGCCCGAGGTCTCCAGCCTTTTATTCTTACAAGGACGCTAAGAACACACGCCGCCCGCTGACACCAGGGGGCAGGACGCGGCAGGCCCGCCACCCCTCCCCGAGATGCACGTGGGGGGGACGGGGCACGGGCCCGTGGGGCCAACCCCGTGTGGCACACAGCACGCCATCCTGGCACGCGGCGGTCGTCCCCCGAGGGTCCAGGCCCCGCCCCTGGGCCCGGACATATCAGCGTCACCCGGGGTGGGTGTGTCCACAGAGCACAGGAGTGTGCCGGGGACCCTGGCCAGCGGCCCTCCCACCCCTTGGGGGAGAGCAGAGCAGTGCTAAGCAGCCTGCGCAGGGCCCCCCGCCCCCTGTGCTGGCCTGCACACCGGCCCTGCCCGGCGGGCTCAGCCTCCTCGGCCTCCCCGGCCCTCTGCACCCGCCTTCTCCTCGCTGAGCCCCTCCGGCAGGGTGCCAGCCCCCCCACCCAAGCCGGCACGACGGGGGTGCCCCGACGCTGGGCCCCCGGAAGGGTGTCCTGCGGAAGCTGTGAGGGAGCGTCGGGGCGCACCACTCCTGGTGCACGAGGCCAGGGAGCGTCGGGAGACACCTGCACGTCTGGAAAAGCCCTTAACTTTCGCAACACTCGCAGGCCCCCTGCGCGGCCGGCGGCCCTCAGTCTGCAGTGCTGCGACACGCTGGCCCTGAGCTGAAGCTGCGCCCGCCCCTCGGCAGCCCTGGCCCGGGCACCCTGAGCTGGCCCCCGGCCCCCAGCCCGCGTGGGGACGGGAGGGAGGACAGCGGCCAGGCGGCTCCTCCCCGCACCTGGAAGCCCCCTTGCAGGCTGTGGCCCAGCCCCGGGGGCGAAGGGGTCGCCCACCTTCGGGGGGGTGGGTCAGGGGCAGCAAGCCCACCTGCAGAGAACCACAAGCAGAGCCCGGGGGCGGGGGGGCTGGGCCGCTGCCACTCAGGGCGCGTCCGAGTCCCCCCCCACCCAGTGGGTCTTTGGCAAGGACGAGGTCCACCGGGCCCATCTGTCCAGACGGGGTCCCACCTGACTCAGGGGTTCTGGGGGGCCCCCGGTGTCGCAGGGTGGGGGCCTGGCTGCCTGCGAAGGGTTCATGCATCATCTCAAAGGCCCCTCGGGGTCCCGGGTGGCAGAGACCCTACGACCTCATGAGGGTTCTCAGGGCGCTAAGGGGTGGGCCTCGCTTTCCGAAACCCGGGGCCCCGGCTGTTGCGGGAGGAAGCGGGAGGGGAAGGCACAGGCTCCGGCCCCCACGCGGGCCCTGGCACTGGGTGGCAGCGGGGCAGGGGGCCGGGGGGAGGTGGGCCCAGGAGAGAAGCCCCCAGACCTGCATGGGCGGGGCCCACACAGACCCGGGGCCCCCGGGAGGTCCCTGAAATACATGGCTTTGGGGGGCATGGCTCCCAGCCGACCTGAGGGCCTCACACACAATTAAGGGCCAGGGTGACGGCAAAGCCAGGCCTGGGGGGCCCCCCCGCACCGCAGAGCAGCAGTCTCACGCTGTCCCTCCCTTTCTGGCCCCGGCCCCCCGGGCCCAGGGGAATTAAATATCTGCTCCACTCGGCAAAGTCAGTCCTTGGCCTCGTCCCCGGGGCCGGAGGGCCGTTACCGCCCCCTCGGCCGGGCCGCGGAGGGGCCCAGGGTGAGGAGCAGGAGCAGGAGCAGGAGCAGGAGGGCCCCGCAGGGCCGGGGCCGGCCGGCCGCCGAGGTCTTCCGGCCCTCGCGCTCCGACGGGCCGGGGAGGGCGTGGGTCAGCGCGGGCCTCGAGCCGGCTCCCTTCTTGTCCGCCCTCCGGCTGCAGGCGTCGTCGGGACAGCCGTCCCCGCTGCCCGAGCCGCTGCCGTCGTCGCCTGGGGGGGAGAGGGGGTCAGCGGCCGTGCCCACTGGGCCGGCGGGGCACAGCCCGGCACGTGGCCCCCCCCCGGGGGGAGGGGGAGCGGGCACCCCGACTCTGGGTGGCGAGGACGTCCCGGCCGGGGCCCAGCTGTGCCCGGGGACACGAGGGGGCCCAGCTCAGAGGCAGCCCTGCGCCAGACCGGGGTGCCCAGCCCGCGGCCACCGCCCCCCACCCGGCCCCGCCCGGCGGCGGAGCTCACTGGCGTCCTGGAAGTCGGCGTCCTCGCCGTTGTAGGCGCTGCGCAGCCGGTTGGTCATGACCTTCAGCTGCATGATCTGCTGGCGGACGGTCATGTCAGGCTTGGTGATGTCCACCTCCACCTCGGGGTTGTTGATCTGGTTGGCCAGGCCGTCACCCATCACCTCAGGGAGGTACCTGGGGCCGGGAGGGGAGGTCCCAGGTGACCGCCTGGGTCCCTGCGAAGCAGCCCCCCATCCCCGCCCCCACCCAGGGAGGGGGTGGCACACTTGGGACCCCACGGGCCAAGGGGAGCCGACATAGGCCCCGAGGCACAGGGGTGAGGACGCCCCGGGCGAGGCGCACACAGCAGGGGGCCGACTACTGTCCCAGCGTCCCGCGTCCTGCGCGTCCCGCGTCTGGCAGGGCCCAGCGCGGGCCAGACGAGCGCCCCCTGAGGTGCATGAGAGGGACAGCGGGCCCAGCCGGGCGGCACCTACCGGCCGCGGGCCACCCCGTTCCAGCAGCGGTCGTCGCTGGCGGCGCTCATGGCCATCTTCTCGCTGCACAGGGTCCCCGGGAGGCTGATCCAGAAGTCCTGGGCGTCGCGGAGCTGGGCCTTGGCCTCCGACACCTGAAGGGCAGCAGTCAGGCCGCCGGGTGCCCCCGCCCTCCCCACCCCCCCGGGATGGGCCGGCCGGGGGGCCACTCACCAGCTTCTCCAGCCCACCTGCGGGCGGCTTCTGCAGCACCAGCTTGCCCCGCGGCCGCTTCTCCTCGGGCCCGGTGCCGTGGGGGTTCACCTTGGGGTTCCCGCAACCCTGGATGACCTGGAGGCGACCACAGCGGTCCTGGAGGGGCACGAGGCCGGATCCGGACACCCCCCCTCGCCCGCCGCACCTCCGGCCCGCACCTTGGCCGTGAGCGTGTCGCGGTTGTCCTGGAGGGCGTTGATGGCCTCCGCCAGCCACAGGTGCACGCTGCCGATGACACTCTCCGCGCCCGCGGGGCCCCAGAACTTGTCGGTGATGAGCACCATGGAGTCTGGCACAGGTGTGAGCACAGGCAGTCTGCACGCCGGCCCGCCTGTACGCCGGGTGTGCACGTGTGCGAGCTCACACGTGCGAGCTCACGTGTGCACACGCAGGCGCCGCCCTGGCCCACGGTGTGTCAGCAGGGTGCGAGTGTGCTCACACACGCGCGGGCCCACGTCCCACACGCTGGTGCGCGTGCTGCCGCGAGGCACGTATCTGTCTGCTCACGGCGCACGCGAGTGCCAGCACCTCAGACCCGAGGCAGCACGCGGCGTGCGGGGGCCCTCGCCCAGGTGGGAGGGCAGGAGCGATGACCCCGCGGGGCCCCCTCCCGGGCCGCTGCCCACTCTCACCCCACCCGGCCCCCGGGCCCCGGCCGCTCACCCAGGAGGTTCCTCCACTCGGCGTCCAGGTCGGCCTGGTTGGCCAGGCAGCCCTTGAGCACGTTGCGGCAGTAGTCGGGGCAGGGCCGGGCGCCGGGCACGCCCAGGCAGTGCGCGCAGTACAGCAGCTTCATGACGGCCCGCCAGCACTCGGGGCCCAGGGGCACCTGCACAGCCAGGGCCGCCTGAGCACCTCGCAGCCCGCGCCCGCCAGCCCCCCGGGGCCCCGGGGTGGGGGCTCTGGACCGAAGTCCGGTGGCCCTGCTCCTGCTCCAACCACCGTGGGACCTGGCCTGGCCCTACTTTCTCGGGGGGCCCGGGGGTTGCTGGCCACCCTGCACTCGCCCTGATAACCACTCTGTGGTTACCAGCCCCCCAGGGCTAGTAACTGTGAGCACAACAGCCACGCAGACGGGGGGACCCAGGCGTGGGACTGAGGGCTGACACCCCGAGCTCCCCAGCGGAGGGGGAGGTGGCTCCACCCGGGGCTGCGCGGGTCCGAGGCCGATGCGCTCCCACACCCGTCACCAGAGGTCTGACGGGCTGCCCCACGGGCCCGCGTGGCCTCGGCCCCTGCCTGCTCCAGCCGCCAGGCCCTGTCCCCTCGCCCTCTGCCCCCCGACCCCTGCAGCTGGCTCAGCGCCCAACCCCAGGCACCTCTCCCTTCCTGCCCAGGGCCCAGGCTGGCCGAAGACAGGACCGGGCAGTGGGTGGGCTGCCCGGGGTAGGGGGGAGCGCACACCCTCTGAGGGGCCGTCCGGAGGCCCCAGCAGCAGCCCGGGGTCAGGAGGGACCCAGGGCGGGTCCAGGGGTCTGGGACGTGACGCAGCGGGGCAGACCGCGGGTCCCCCGGGCACCCCGGGCGCACCTGGGCCACCTTCCGGACCACGTCGGCGGCCAGGCCCAGGCCCTGCACGAAGGTGCGGGCGGCCACGAAGGCGCGGGTGGCGCGCAGGCGCAGCTCGTGCGGGGCGTCCCCGAAGGGCCGCAGCGGCTCGGCCCGCTTGCCCAGGCAGTCCAGGTAGTCGTCGGGCAGCAGCAGCTGCGGGTGCAGCTGCCGGAAGAGGCGCTCCAGCAGCCGGGCCCAGAACTCGGCCAGCGTCTCCTCCAGGTGCAGGCTGGCCCCGCGGTAGTAGAGGCGCAGCTCTGCGTACAGCTCCCGGAAGGCCCTGGCGTTCTGCGCGTACAGCTCCCCGAAGGCGCCGGGGAAGGCGTCCTGCAGCGCCCGCTCTGAGTCGTTCAGCAGGCGCTGGAAGTGGTCTGGGTGTGGGGGGGGGGGGGGCGTCCTGGGTGAGGCCCGCGGAGACGCCCGCCCGCCCGCCACCCCCCGGGCCGGGGCAGCCAGGGCGGGCTTCCGGGGACCCCACCCGGGACACCCCCCACAGTGCCGGGTGCTGCTGCCCACGCCCCCCCCCACACCACCCCTCCCCAGGCGGACCCCACGCTGTCGTCTGGCCCCTGCACGTGGGTTCCCTCCTGTTCCCGGGACCCCCAAATCCCAGACAGCTGCCCCGAGCCCCGCGAACTCCAGCGCACCAGGAGTCTAGGCCCAGCTCCCCGCCGGCTCGGGGTCCTGGGGGCCGCGGGGCCCACTCACCGTCGAAGCCCCGGAGCTGGGCGGCCAGCGCGGCCTGCAGGGCGCGGCTGCTGTCCAGGAGGGCCGTCTCCAGCTCCGCCCGGCTGCGGTTGGCCAGGTTCTCCTCCATCGCGCTGGTGCAGCAGGTGTGGCCCTGGGGGCAGATCCGCAGGTGCTCACCTGCGGAGGGGGCCGTGAGGCGGAGGCGGGGCCTGGGCAGCCCCCAGCCCTGGCATCACAGGCCTCAGCCCCAGGCCCTCTGGGCAAGCGGGGGGCGGAGCCCCAGAGCAGGGGTGTCGCCCGCGAGGCCACCCTGCACTGAGGCCGGGGGGCCGTCCCGGAGACTGGAAGCGACTCAGGTCACGAGTCACCACAGCACAGAGTGGCCCTGGGGTCCCGTATGTGGGGCGGGCGGCCTTGGGGTCCCGTGTCGGGTGGGAGGGGCTGCCCGACCCCAGGCCCCTTCGCCCGCCCACGCAGCCCACCCACGCAGGCCAAGGGTGGGGAGGGGGAAAGGACCCCAGGCACAGACAGGGCGGCCTCGGTCTCCTCCCCCGACACCGCCAGGGCCGAAGGCCCCAGCGCGGAGCAGGCCCGAGCGGGGCCGACCTGCCACGGGGGTGCCCAGTGACCACCAGCTCTGGGCTGGCCAGAGGCACTGGCCCCAAAGGGCGCAGACTCCCAGGTCGGGGCGGGCCGGAGCACAAGCCTGTGGGCCCGGGGGAGGCCTGCCGCAAGCCCCAGCCCCGCCCCGCAGGACCTGTGCCCCCCCCCGCCCCCCCCCCCGTGTCCGTCCCGTCCCTGCACCCTCCCAGCCCCAGCCCCCCGGCCAGGACAAGCGTCCTGGCAGCACTGTCTGCCACAGCCCCGCCCAGGTTCCCACGGTGTCAGGGACAGGCCCGGAGTCGCGCAGCCCGGGGCAGGGGCACCCACGGGGGGGGGCCGTGGGCTCCTCAATGTGCAGGGAGGAGAGGGAACAAGGGCCTTTAAGCCACGCTCGTCCCGCCTTTGTAGCAACTGCGGCTTGGAGGCGGGTGCTGGGACCCCGTTTCCCAGACCGGGGAACAGGCCGACAGAGACGAGGTGCCTGGGGCCAGGTGGCACTGGCTGCCACACTGCGGGGCCCCTCACCCACCGGGGCGCCCGGCAGCCCCGCCAGCCCTGCCCCCACCCCACAGAGCCCAGTGCCGGCCCCCACCCAGCCGTGGCGGAGGCTGCCTGGGGCAGGGGACCAGACCAGGGGCACCCTCGTGCACGGCTGTGGGGTGGGGGCGGAGGGGCCTGTGGTGGGGGCCCCCCCCGATGACCTGGAGCTGGCTCCCTGGCCCCAGGTGGAGCAGTGGGCTGCACATCTCAGGGCTTTTCGTGCTCTCGGGCCCTGGGAGTGGCCCCAGCAGGCCCGTGGGGGGCTCTGGGCCCCCTGCACCAGGGCCGATGGGCCGAAAGAGCAGCAGGACCACTGCGTGTCCACACTGTCAGAGACCCTGGCCCACAGGGACGCACGCTCAGGACGAGCAAGGCCCCTCAGGTCTCCTGGGAGCAGCCCGACTGCCAGGGCCTGGCAGAGAGGGGCGCCCCATCCCTGCCCCCCTCCCGTGGTGGGGGGCAGGCACCCCCAGGCAGAGGGGGCCGGAACACAAGAACACCCCCCTCGACGGCCCTGTTCCCGGCTGTGACGTGTGTCCCTGGACCCCGGCCAGCAGGGGCGGGACACAGAGCAGGCCCTGGCCCCGCCCGCCCCCCCCCCCCTCCGGGACCCCGGCTGCAGAGCAGGGCACATCCCATTGGTCTTCCGGAGGGTGGAGCGTGGCAGTGCTGTGGGCTGTGTGCGCCCACCCACCGGGAGGACTCGGAGCACCCCCGCCCCAGCCGCCTGCCCTCGGACAGGGCCCAGGGCCGCACCCCTGGCGAGGGCCCTCACCTACTGCTCCGAGCTGCCAGGCTCCTGGGGGTGCTGGGGGAGGGGCGAGGGGGTGGGCGGGGCTGTGCCCTGGGGGCGGGGGGGGGGGGCAAGTGCCAGCCCTGGGCTTCCAGGTATCAGCTGGGCTCAGCTGTGATGGGCGCCCAGGCCCGGCTGGCCAGGTGAGGGGCAGCTGCTCGGACGGGCGGGCTGCACCGGCGCGTCCCAGCTGGCCGACCTCCCCCTGAACCCTGCTGGTCCCCGGGTGGACCCCTGGCCCGGGTCCCGAAACCTGTCCTTCGTGTGGACGGCCCAGAGGGGGACTGAGTGCACGGGGGCAGGGGGGGGGCACGGGGAGGCCCCCAGGACCCTGGGCGCCGCCAGCCCACCCCCTGCTCCCGGATCTGAGCTGGCCCCACCCCACCCCGGCCCTGCCCGGCCGCCTCGCCCAGCTGCCCGGCGGCCACGCTGCTCCGGCGGCCCCAGCACAGCCCCCGGCCCTCCCTCCCTCCTCGGCACACACGGGAGTGAAGACACGGAGCCAGAGCTCGGGCGCCGGCCTGAGGCCCCGGGAGGCCGGGCGGAGGCGGCCCCCACGCCCGCTGCGGGGCTGACGCGGCCGCCGGCGGTCGAGGCGCACGGTTGTCTCGCGTCCCCTCCGCCCAGCCTGGCCCAGCACGGCCCGGGCAGCGGGGCAGCAGGTGGTTCTGGCCTCGGGGGTGGGCGTGTGCCCTCGCCATGCAGTGCAAGCCTGGCCTGCCTGGTCGGTGCTGGGGGGAGGGGCGGGTCTGCCGGGAGAGGGGATGAGCTCCCTGAGCCCGGAGGTAAGCAACTGAGTGAGGGAGTCTCCACTGGTCATTTCAAACCACCCCAAGCCCTACGTCTCCTCTCAGTTCAGTATCTGAGACCAGAACCAAATCAGGGGTCTGGCCCTGCTCCCCCTCCCCCAGTCAATTCTGAAACTGCCGAGTCCGCCCTCCCACCCACCCACTCCCCACCAGCTGGCCTTTCCCCTCCTGCCGACCCCTCCCAGGTCACGGAGGCAACCGCCTCCCACACCCCCCCACACGGCTGGCCAGGGAGGCCCCCCCTCCCTCCCCCCTGCCTGGTCCCTCTGCCAGCTCAGCAGCTGGCCCCGCCCTTCCAGAACCCCCCTTCCCTGCTCTTCTGGGCACACCCCCCCCCCGGGGCTGACGCCAGGTTTCCAACGGAGAGCAGAAACAGCTCTGTCCACCCCCCACCCTCCCCTCCAGAGCCTCTCCTCAAGACCACTTCCCCCTGCCCCCCCCACTCCCAGACCGCCCTGTCCTGTCCCTCAGTGAAAGCACCCACCTGCCCTCCCCAGGCCAAGCCGGAGTGCAGACCTCCTGGCCGCTCCGACACCGGCTTCCCCTCACTGACCCCCACTAGGCTGTGGAGGGGGGCTCCTGCCCCCCTGCCCCCTGCCGACCCAGCTCCCAGCCCCCCACCTGAGGGCCCTGCACCCTCCCGACGGCATCCCCACCCAGCACAGCCCCCCAACCCTTCAGCCCGAGACCCCATCCTGACAGTAGGCACCGCGTCCCGGGAGCGACCTGGACCTCGCCTTCCCCGGGCCCAGCGGCGGCGGCGCCCTGTGCCTGGTGGCTGCGGAGCCCTCCCCCGGAGAGGGCAGAGGGAAGATGGCGCCACGCCGAGCCCGGCTCTCCAGAAGCTTCCGGGGCTCCGAAGGTGTGCAGACTGCCTGCTCAGCCACCTTCCAAGCCGCGTCCCAGGAGCTCTGCACCTGCCGCCCCAGGCACCGGGAACCTCTAAGTCGGGGCCTCCTCAGACGGTGCGGGCACAGGTGACAGTTCCGGACGCGGCCCCCAGAACACACTGGGGGTGGGGGGGCCGCAGGGGCTCCCCCTGCCCCCGCCCCGGTCCCGGAGGCTGCCCGGCTGCCCGGCCAGGGCTGTGGAAGGCTTCCCCACACAGGAGACCTTTCTCTGGACAGCTGCCCCACGCCCGCTCCTGCTCTGGGGCCCTAGTCCGCCCCCGGGGTGGCAGGGCCCTCCTCCTGGCAAGTCCACCAGCCTGCAGCGGGCGCTGGACAAACGGCCAGAGATTCCCGGGCACCGCCCCGCCTCCACACCCCGCTCCAAACCTTCCTCCCTCACCTCTGCCCACCCCCCCCCCTTGTCCCTGTCGCAATGACCATCCCTCCGTGAGGGTGGCCCCGGACCCCCCTGGGAGAGGACATTTCTCCGGCGCCCTCCCCCCAACTCACACACCAACAGCCGCACAACCCCTCCCCCTCTGTCCCAGCGCCCGCCCCCGCCCCTCACCCACCACCCAAAGCCCCTCCAGCATTTCGGCCAAATGACAGCGGAGGCCGAGTCTCCGTCACACACGGGACCCGACACGGAGGGGCTTCGCTGCCGGCGCCTCTGCGCTGGGTGGGAGGAGTCCGCCCCCAGGCCCGGGGCGACAAGTGCGAGGCTCGCGGGGCCGCGCTGCGGGCAGCGGAACAAAGGCCGACGGCCAAGGGGTTCCAGGTGCCCCCGGTGCCGGTTGGGAGTCCCGCTGGCCGGGGACCGAGGGCCGCGTGCCTTGAGTCTGGCCCCGGCACGCGGGGTCTGGAGCTGCGGCGGCGGCGCCGGGCGCGGCGCGAGGCGGGGGGCGGTGCGGGGAGGAGGGCGCCGCGATTGGCGGGGAAGGGGCTTGCCTTGCCGCAGTGGGTGCGGCGCGCCTGGGGAGGGGGTGGCGAGTGAAGGGAAGGGGGATGGGTCCGCCGAGGAAGAAGGGGGGCTTGATGCAGTCGGGGGGCTGCGGCAGGGCGGTAGGGGGCAGAGGAGGGGTGGGGGGTGGCCGGGCGCCGCGGGGATGGGGCGGAGGTGGGGCGCGGGTGGCGCGGGCTGGGGTGCAGTGAGGATGGGAACGCCGATTCCAGGGGTGGACTGCGAGACGGTGAGGGGGTTGTGCCGGGGCCGAGGGCGGCGGAGAGCGGACGGGGTGCAGAGCCGGGCTCCGGCAAGGCGATGGGTGCGGCGCTGGCGATGCGGCCGCAGTGGAGGCGAGCAGGGTGGCGGGGCGGGAGTGGGGGCGGGGGGCAGCGCGCCCGGGGATGGGAATGCGCCGGGACGGGAGATGACGATGGCTGTGCGGGGAATGGAGGGCTGGGGCCCGGAGGGGTCCCCCAGCTCGGATCCCAGCTCCGCGGACGCCACCCCGGCCTCGGGCAAAAACCCCCTCCCGGCGGCGGCGGCTGCGGCGGCTGCGGCGGCTCCAGCGGCAGCGGCGCGACATTCCGGGAAGCGCGCGCGACTCCGGGTGGGGCGCGCAGGGATCCGGAGGTCCGGCGGGCACAGGCGGAGGAGCAGGAGGGACCGGGCTGGAAGCGCTTGGAGGAGCCGAGCCGAAGCGGTCCGTGCGGGAGTGCGCGGGACCGGGACTCTGCGACCACGGCGGCGGACAGCACCGCAGCCGCACTGGCGTGCACGGCGAGGGCGGCGCCCCGCGGGGACGCGCCTCCTCCCGCAGCCCCGCCCGCCGCGCTCGCGCTGCTGCTGTCGGGCTGCCCCGCGCCCCCTCCCGCCACCCTGCAGGCAGTGGCCCAAAGACCCTCGTTTCCCGTTTCCCTCAACCCGGGGACCCGCTGGTGCCCCACCCCCGGGGGCGGCGAGACCCCGCCTGGGTGCTGCTCCCTATCTCTGCGGGCGGGAGGACAGGCCCCTCACGTGTGTCCCACAGCAGCAGAGCCTGCACAGGCCTGGCTGCCAGGTGCCCACCCAGGGGTAGCCATGAGGGTGGGGGCAGGTGATGCCACATCCTTCTCCTGGGTGGGGACTGGCAGGTGACTGCCAGGGAGTCCAGATGCCCAGCCCCTGCTGGACTCCCCATCCCTCTGGCCTCCCACCACCACGACCCAGGCCTCCACCCCGAGGCCCTGATCTGCTGCCCCCAGGCAGCACCGAGCCCCACGGGGCCGCAGCCGCCCCTGGCTCACCCCATGCCCTCCCGGGCATGAGAACCGCTCCCACCTCCCCACGGCCCTAGCCGGCCCCTGCCTTCCCGGGGCCGCCGGCCTCACAGGGGGGACCCCTCTGCTCACCCCGAGGCCACGCTCCCTTCAGGGCAGGGCCCCCCTCGGCCACCCTGCTCACAGGGACATGGGGGACTTGCTAGACAGGTGCTCTTTGCCACGTGTGGGACACGGCACCACAGCCCCCAGAGGGGGTTTCACCACCCTCTGCACCGCCTGGTTCACACTCAGGGACCCCCTGGGCAGGCCGCCCAGCCAGTGGGCACCAGGCTGGGGGCCGCCTCAAACGTGGGGGCCTCGCCACAGCACGGGCCAGGCAGTGCAGCCTCCTGCACCGGCCACTCTGGAGCTGCCTCGGGGCTCGCGGGTCACACCGTGGTCTCAGGACAAATGAGGGATGGAGGGACCCCAAGTCTCGGCTGCTGAGCAGGGGGCGCTCTCTCGGGACCCTGGGGCGGCCTCAGCCTGCAGGCCCCGCGCAGTCCTGCCCAGGCCGTGCCGTGGACGGTGCCTACCCGGGACACGTCCACGCCCGCCTGCACCGCTCCCCCGTCTGGCCGGCCGGCCCCCACTGGAGTCCAGGGACAGCGAGGGGCGGCAGGGAAGGGCCAGAGCCGCCCCCTCTGCTGAGGCTGCAGAGCACGCCCTGGGCCAGGGGAGGGGGGCGCCACAGCTGGGGTGCTCGCGGCACCGCTCCCCACAAAGACGCAGCGCAGGCCCACCCATCCCCGTGGACGCCAGACACCCTGGCTGGGCCGGAACGCAGGGGAGACCCTCCGGGACCCCTAAGGGAGCCCCCCAGGGCAGGGCTCGCGCAGCCCACGCCCAGCACGGGCTCCGTAAATACCGGGGCCCAAACAGACTGCTGGCTGCTGCCCCAGACACATCCGTGCAGCCGGGTGGCCCTCTTGCAGGCGACCGACGGCTCCAGCCCTGCCTGACGGCCCCTGTGGCCACCCCCCTGCCCCCCCACCCGGAGGCCTGCTGCTTCTGCCAAGGCCTCCATCTCCCGCACCCTGCTCTCTCTCAAGGGCCCCCACTCTCCCCTCCGCCAAGAAGCCTTCCCAGGACCCTCTGGCCCAAAGCACCTGCCTCCCCCTCACCCCCTGGGCCTCCCCTGAGTCCTCACAGGAGGCCGGCTGCCTGCCTGCTGCGGGAGACCCCTGCCCTGCCCAGCGCCCCGGCTAAAGCCGGAGCGGCAGGGAGAAAGCCGAACGCAGAAGCCCTGGCCCAGGTGACGCGAGCACGGCCTCAGACTCCCCCCAAAGCCCGCACCTCCCAGGGGCCTCGGGACCACCGGCGGTGCGCTGACGGGAGGGGCCCTGCGGGGCGAGTCCCCACCCCACGAGGGGCCCCTGGCTGTCCCAGAGGCCTGGCCACGTCCCTGGGGGCCACGTGACGGTCTCAGCCACCCCCCCAGCCCGGGTTTCATTTACTCCTCACAGCACCTCCTCCTCCGGATCCCCGCGAGGCTGGGCGGGCGGCCCAGGCAGCTCAAGTGACACCACTTGGCCCGGAGTAGCGGGGACAGGGCCCCGCCCACGATGCCCATCTCGGGGGAATTCCTGAGCTGGGCAGACACCGCGCCCGCAGCCGCCTCCAGGCCCGGGCGTCCTGGCTGGAGGGCTCCCGCTGACTCAGCCGCCGCCCAGGCAGCGGGCTGCTCCCCCGGGCACCTGGCCACACGCAGATCCGTGGGTGTCCTGAGGCCGGCCCGGAGGGTGGGGGACACGGCCGGACGGGGACTTCAGGGAGAGACGCGTGGTCACCTTCCGGCGCAGGCGTGGCCGGCCCCGTAGAACCGGGAGCCGGGACCTGGGCAGAGCCGAGGGCAGCCCTGCGCCCACCGCGCCCTCAGAAACGGTTCCGACGGGAGATTTCCGTGCGTTTTACCGCCAAGATGGCCGACGGCCGCTCCCCAGACGGTTGGGGTGCCCTTGCACTGAACACGGGGCGGGGCGGGGGGGCGCACCCGTGCCACTGACGCAGGTGCTGCGTGTCAGGCATTAAACTCGAGACAGAAACTCAGAGCCGTCCCTCGAGTCTGGAAGCCGAGGTCGGACCTGCCGCCAGGCCCGGCAGCCAGCCTGCCGTGGGGCGTGGGAGGCGCCGGGGCAGGGCCGCCCGGGGCCTTCGTCGAGGGTCCACCCGCCTGCCCCAGGGGCAGGACCCGAGCCGGGGGCGTCCCAGGGGCAGGTGGGCCACGTGGCGGCCCCCCGAGCCCCCACTCCTCCCGGTCCCATCGGGGGGACGGCCGAGCTGCAGCGGGTGCGGCAGCCTCCAGGGCGCCGTGTCTCAGTCTTGGCCCCGCCCTCTCCGGCTGCTCCCAGCCCCACAGTGCCGCCGGACCCTCTGCAGACGGCCCTGGGCAGTCAGACCTGCAGCAGACAGCCAAGGGGACCCGGCCAGCCCTGTCCCCAGAGAAAAGCCAACGGGACAGTGACCAGGCCCCCCCTCACGGCACCCGCAGGGAGCTGCCAGACCCCCAGGCTCGGCCGCGGGCCGACCATGCGTGGGGCCCCCTCCAGCCCTGCACAGAGCCTGCGGCTCCCTCTGGAAACCGGTCCCCACCCTCCGAGGCCGCCCGAGCGCCCCTCCCGAGGGGCAGTGGGGCCCTGAGCCGGGGGCGGCGGTGCTCGCCACCGTGGGCCGCCCCTTCCCGAAACCCCTTGCTTCCCTGGAGCCGTGTGGGGGGTGCAGGCATCACGGACGCCTTCCCTCCAGCCTGGGGCGCCCCAAGCACCCACCGTGTGGCCGGTGCAGCCCGGCCTTCCCCCCCCCCAGCAGCGGGCCCCTCCCACAGCGGCCTCCGGAAGGCCGAGCGGACGGTGGGGGGAACGGCCCCTCTCCCCGACGGCTGTGCCAACAGGATGCCATGCTGTGTGGCGTGGGCCCTGGCTGGCACCACGGGAGCGGCCCCCATGCGAGAACGGTCCTCACAGCCGCCCCACGAGGCAGGCCCCCCCACCCCCGCTGTGCAGAAAAGGTCCCCAAGGCACAGACTGGCCGGGTCCAGCAGGGCGGGCTTTGGTTTCCTCTGGGGATCCCCCCCCCGAAGACGACGGCCACCAGGAACGGCCAGCGGATCCAAGGGACACTGGCCCTCAGCCAGGAGTGTGATCTGACGGTCAGCGCAGCGGGGGACCTCCCTCAGAGCCCCCCCCCCGGCTCCGACACCACCTCCCGGGAGCAGCCCCCCAGGCTTCCCGACGTTTCTGGGCCGTCCGTGTCCCCCAGGCCAGGCGAGAGGGCCTCGGCCCCCCGACCGGGACCCCCACGCGCCCGTCCTGGTCCGCACGGGGCTTCTCTGGCCTGTTAACCACACCCCCACGCCCCACGTGGCCACTGGTCGCCGAGGCCAGCGAAGTTCCAGCTCCCCTCCCGTCCCCTGCGCCGACAGCACCTCCTGCGGCTGCATTCCAGCACCAAGGACAGCGCCTGGCGCACAGTAGGAGCGCAAGGAACTTGGTCTGAGCGATTCCCCCTTGACCTCAGCCAAAAGACGGGGAGGCGACCAGACTGAGGGATCCAGAGAGAGGGGGGTCTTCCCTCCTCGGTCACTCCCCGCCACCCCCACCCCCGCCCAGCGGCCGGGACCCTCCCCGCTCCTGCCCTGCCCCCAGCTCCCCGTGAGCAGGCGCTGGGGGGCTCCACACCACCCCCCGGACCGGACCGCACCCGCAGACCCCTTCTCCAGACGGCCCAGGGAGGCCCACACTCCGCAGGGTCTCGGAGGACACCAGGAGCCGGTGACGGCCGTCAGAGCCTCGTCACACACGTGATGGGACCTCGTCACACTCTGGACGGGGGGCCACGCGCCCCGCCCCCCCAGCCGTGGCCCCACGCTGACTGGGATGGCACAGCTGTGGCGGGGGCACGTGGTGTCTTGCACCCTCCGCTACCAAGGTGAGGGGACCAAGTCCCAGACACGCAGCGCCACTGGGCCGGGCCCGCCCAGCGGGGAGTGGACCTGTCCCTTAGAGGCTGGGAAAAACGGCGAAACGGCAACACGACGTCCTCCTCAATCAAGTCCACGGACACCGGCTTCTGCCCCGGCCTCTCCCGGGCACCCCGGCTAGCCCCCCCACGCGGGACGGCCTTCGCCAGCGTGTCTGCCCACCCGGTTCGCCCGGCCCCCTGGGGCTGCCCTCCCACCCACCCCTGCCAGGGTGCCCACCCTGCCCTGGGCTCCCTCGGCCCCACCCCCTGCTGCCTCTCAGCTGCTGGCCTTTCCGGAAGGCGTGGGGTCCCCGGCCGCCCTGACCCCTTCTCCAAATCACTGCGACGCCCCAGAACTCTCCAGGGCAGCTGCTCCTGGGTGGGAACACCCGCTGCGCTGCCCCAGAGAGGGGCCTGCAGCTGCACCCCCAATGCCCCCCCCCCAATGCACAGCCATGGGGCGGGGCCAGTCCCTGGGGGTCAGGTCGCCTGGCACAGCCTGGGGGCGGCCGCTCCGGGGGCGGCCGGGGACTGAGCCCCTTCAGAGCCAGGTGTCCCTTCACGGCGGCTTCTCGGGTCCAGCGTGTCCCGAGCTCCATGACAACCGGACGCGCCGCAAGTGCCTGAGCCAAGCCCGGCAGCAAGTGGCATCATCCTCCTCCCCGGAGCCCGGGGGTGGTGGTGGTCACCGGAGGGTGCGGTGTCCTCCGGCAGACCCCAGCACCGGGGGTGGGCACGTGGACGTCCCCCGTGGCTGGCCACAGTGGCTGCAGGCAGCCCTGGGTGCTGAGGGCGTGTTCAGGCACGGTGACCGGCCGGGCCAGCCCCACCCCCACCCCCACTGGGGACCCCGCCCCCAGCACCCTCGGGACAGGGCTGCGGGGGCGTGCCCCCGGCCTCCTCACACAGCAGGCTCGCACAGCCGCCCCCCCCCTCCGCTCTGCTCTGGGGCGCCCCCTCAGCGGCGGGAGCCCACGCCAGACCCCCGGGGCAAGCTGGCACCCGACCCTTGGCCCCCGGCGAGCACAGCTCAGCCACCCTCCCCTCCCGCCTGCCCAGAAGGCCACCTGGGGCCAACCCCTGCCCCCCACACTGGGCGCCCCCCCCCAGACCTGTCCCAGGCCGCTGCCCACCACCGTCACTCCCGGCTGGGGGCCACCTGATCCCCAGGGAGGGTCTCGAGGCTGGCCCCAAGCTGCCTACCCCATTCCTGGACACGGTGCAGGAAGTGAGCAAATGGGCAGCGGTCACCCAGCTCCAAACACCAGAGTGAGGGGGCCCAGCGCTCCCACCTCGACGGGAACAGAGACATCAGGGTCCATGAGGCTGGGGGGCCGGCCCAGGGCCAAGCGGCAGCGCAAAGCCTGAGGGGAGGCCGCCCAGTCCACCACACTGCTGCCACCGGGGCCTCGGCGGGGGGTGGGGGGGGCACATCTGTGCTGAGCCCTGGCCCGCGACGGACTTGGGGAGGCCCCCATGTCCAGCCACCACGCAGAGGAAGGGCCGTACCCTAGGCCGTGGGCCCGTGACCTCAGCGGGTGACCTCGCTGGGTACGAGGCCCTTGCCCGTGTAACTGGCTAAGACGAGGTCACGCAGGAGTCGCGTGGGCCCAGATGCCATGGGAGTCGTGTCTTCATCTCGAAAAGGACCTGGAGGCAGGTGTGAGGCGGACGCCACGTGAAGGGAGGCCGGGGGCTGGCACAGCAGCGGCCACGGAAGCTGCGGGCCTGGAACAGGGGCTCCCCGGCCTCAGGGACCCCGCCTGACCGACACCTTGACCGGGGACGTCCAGCCCCAGAGCTGGGAGACGACGCCCTTGTGCTGCGTGAGCCACCCGGTCTGCGGCATCTGTCCGGGCAGCCCAGGGACGCCGGCACGCCCGGCCCCTGGCCCCCGGCCCGGGCCTGGCACACAGAGGCGCTCACCTACCTGGGGCCCGGACCGGGAAGCACCTGGGACTCGGGCAGAGCCCTCGGGGGGGAGGGGGGGGGGCGGGGCGCGCGAGTGCTGCAGGTGCCGCGGCAGCTAGGCGGCGGGGCCGGGCTCGAGTTTGGGTGGGCACGGGAGGGCTCACCTGGCAGGCGGGGGGGGCGGGTGCACGTGCCAGGAGCCGGTCAGAGATGACGCCGAGGCCACAGGCTAACAAAGGGGGAGGGGGAGGCTGCCTGCCCCCCCCAACCCTGGAGCCCCCAGACCCACCCAGGATCCCGGGACTCCCACCCGAGAGAGCAGGTGCGCGCCCCCCCCCACCCAGGGTTTCCCCGAGGCCCAGGACCCCGTGGGGCCGGAGGCCCGGGCCCTGCCCCTCAGCACGGCGGCCACTGAGGGGGAGGACGGGCCAGCCTGCATCTCACCACCTCACCACCGGCTGCCCTTTGCTCCCCCCAGAAAGGTGGGAGGGGCCGGGGGAGGGGAAGGCTGTGGCATTCCCCTCCCCCGCGGACAGCTCTGCTCCTGCCCGGGCCTGTTCCCAGACACACAGGCAGGAAGGGCTGCCCGCTGGCGTGCTGGCGGGGCTGGGATCCAGGGTGGGTGGCCTTGGGCTGCAGCCCTCCCCGACCCCCCGAGCCCCTGGGCTGTGGCCTGACCCCAGAGCCCCCGAGGGCCACGCCGGCAGTCAGAGACCCTCGGGGCTGGCACCCAGCGCCCGGCACGGAGGTGTCACTCGGGCCGGTGCTCACGGGCCCCACACAGGTCTCGAGCCTCTGTCTGAAACCCCTGGGAACCAAGCCAGGCCTCGGGGAGGGGGGTCCGGCTTCCAGGAGACAGGAGAGGTGTCCTGCCTGCCGTCCAGGGGCTGACCCTGGGGAGCCCCCGGCCTGGCCCGTCTCCCTACCCACGGCCCGCCAGGCCGACACGTGTGCCCACACACGTGTGGGTGCCCCAGCGCAGGCATGAGCGAACACGCTTTCCTCCCAGCGCTGCTGCTACCCGGCCCGCGTGCCCCCGGCCGCCCTCCAGAGGCCTCCCCCGCCCGCCGGCCGCCAACCACGGGCTGGCGCTGCTCCTCATTACGCGGCGAGTGCACCGACTCAGCGGCCACCATCTCCTAGGCTCGCGGGCCCTGCCCGGGCCGCCTGTCCACGCCTCCCCGGGGACACACGCGGGCTCCTCCCGAGGCCGGCCTCCGAGTGCACCCAGGCTGATCCGACTCACGTCCCTGGTGCCTGGGGACAGCCTCTCGGAGCGGGGCCGGGGCAGCCATCCCCGCAGGCCCCCGAAAAGCAGGCCCCCGCCAGGAGGCCACGGGGGCAGGCAGAGGGAGGGCGAGGCCTGGCCGCGTCAGGCCGGACGGGGCAGGTCTGGGCCGGGGAGGCGGGGCCGGGGCTGAGAGCCGTCCGGGGGAAGAGCGCAGACTGTCCTAACCCCGCCTAAAAGCCGGGAGGCCGCCAGGAGAGGGGCCCGGGTGTGGGCCGCCCTCTCGGGCCTCAGCGCTGGGGTGCACAGGCTGCCAGAAAGCAGGGGGCCGGGCCGGGCAGCCTCTGAGGTCACAGGCCCTGGAGTCAGCAGATGGGGCTCCTCGGAGCCTCGGTTTACTCGTCTGCAAAGTGGGCGACGCCCCGAGACCCTCGCCCGGTGCACTAACTGGACACTGACCCCCACACCCAGCCTGCAGCCAGGGCTTGTCGCCAGGGCGGGGCGCCACCCCCTCCGGGGCTCTGAGCGGCCTCTGCTGACCGCAGGGCAGGAGGGGAGGGCGCGGCCCGGGCAGCGTGCCCCTCGTCCCGGCAGCCTCCAGGGGGCAGTCCAGAGGGCCGCCGGCGTCCCGCGTCCAGAAACGGGCAGAGCGGGGCCGTGTGGGGTGGGAGGTGGACGTGGTCACAGCGGCGCAGGGGCACAAGCTGCCACTCCGGGGAGCAGGGCGAGGTGGCCGGCCCCGAGGCCCCGGCGGGGGACCCAGGGCCATTGCATCACGCAGGGGCCCTGTCAGACCCTGGCTCCCTGGGGCCCCCGAGTGCCCCTCCAAGCCCGTCCCCGTGCCGGGGATGATGAAACCTCACCCTGGGAGCGGAGCAGAGGCAGGGCCAGGCAGCACCGGAGGCGCAGGCCGCTGCGGGGACCCACGCCAGGCACAGGGCGGGCTTCTGCCTCCCGCCCGGGACAGGGACCCTTCGGGTCCACGGGTGAACTGCGCACCAGGTGACCGGCAGGAGCCTGCTGACCGTGGCTGAGGGACAGACGCCGGGTGGAATCCAGGAAACGTGGAGGACGCCCAGGGCTCCTGAGCAGGACCTGTGCCCTCGGCGTGCGTGGTCGGAGTGAGCATGGAGAGGCCGAGATTTCCACTGGGGGGCCCGCGGGCGCCCACCCCCCTGGCAGGCAGCCCCGCGCCCGTCTCCTGCTCCAGCGCCGCCCGCTCCGCAGAGCCTGCACACGGCAGGACATGCGTGAGTCCCCGTGAGCGGCAGCCCAGAACCTTCTTGGCACCAGGAGCCAGGCCAGGTTCTGTGGCTACAACTGGGAAGGGTGCAGACAGGTGGCCCTAACCCAGGACCCCGGCGAAGGGTCCGAGAGACCCAGGACACGTTGCCGAGTGTCAGGAGGCCAGACAGGTGCCCAGGAAATGCCGGGAGACCAGAGGCAAAACCGGCCAGCGTGCACCTGTGATGGAGCACCTCGGCAGGAGCCAGCCCAGCTCCACTCACGCCCCAGCCTGTGTGTGGGGGCGGCTCTGGCCTGAGGGGGGGCCTCGGCGGTGCCGCACCCCCGGGCCTGCCCCTCACCCTGTACAGTGACAGCTGGGTGACAGCTGTCGTCACCGCTGCCGGGACAGCACTCCTCACACCGTGCTGCCTCCTCTTCCAGCCATGGCCACTTCTCCCCTGGCAGAGGCCGAGAGGCCACCCTGGGCCCAGTGCCGCCTTCCCTGCTCCCCCTCCCCGGCACGAGGAATGGCCCACCCCACCCGGGCCCCCTGAGTGGGTACCCTGGCCGGCGGCCGGCTGCCGGCCTGCGGGCGAGGAGACAAGGGGAGACCGGGCTCCCCGAGTGCAGCGAGCTGCCGCTGGGCCACCAGAGGGCACCCGGTCCGCAGAGGCCCAGCTGAGTCACACGGAGCAGGAGGGGACAGGGCTGGTGGCCGCTGCCCCGGGAGGTCACCCTGTTTGTTTTGCCCCGTGTAGGCCTGGCACTGTCCCCGGCGCCTGGGCCCCGCAGGGCGCTCTGGAGTCCCGGGGCTCCCGGGGGCAAGGGGGACACGGGGGCGGGGGTCCAACAGGCCAGCCCCCCTGGTGAAGGAGCCGTGGGGCGCTGGCAGGGAGGGGACAGTCCCCTGCATTCCAGACCCAGAGGAGGGTGGCGCCCGCAGCCCTGGCCAAGATGATGCTTGGACAGCTGCTGGGTGGCTGCACTCCCCCGGCCCGCCAGCCGGCCGGCCGGCCAGCACCCGCCCCCACCCACCACACTCACGGCAGCACACTCTGCCCGCCCTTGGCCTCTGACCCGCTGCGTCCCCCAGCCCGAGGGGGCCAAGACCCAGCCCCCCACCCCCCCCGCCTGGGCCTCTCCAGTTCCCGAGCTCTGTCCTAGTCCTCGGTGGCCCCCCAGACTCTGCCGGCCTGCCCCCGACCCGACTGGGAGGGAGTCCTGCGGGTGTGCGTTTGGGGCGGCCCCCAAGGACACGGGCCTGAGCGGGGCTGGGCTCGACCAGGGGGCAGCAGGGACGGCTTCCGCCCGAGACTCAGGGCTGGGGCAGCAGAGGGGCCCCCCACAGGACAGCCCAGGACGCCCAGGCCACAAGTGCCTCTGTGTGGGAGAGGGGGTGGAGCATGGGCCACGCCGGGCAGCTGGCCCCGAGCACCCCCAGCCCCTCCCAAGGAGAGAGGCGTCCCCCCCACAATGACTGGCCCATCCGCAGAGGGAGGCCTGACTCCGGCTCCTGAGGAAGCACCTCTCCAGACCCCGGGGGCTGTGGGGCACCGGGGTCGGGTGGATCTCGCAGGGCAGCCTGGGGAGCGCCTGCTCCTGCTGGGAGCCAGGTGGGGAGCCTGGCAGACCCCCCCCCACCACCACCAGGGAGACTGGGCTCTGGACGCCCCCTCACACTGGTGCACTCCCCTCCAGGCCCCTCAATCCGGGCCATGGCCACTCTGCGTCCCCCATGTCACTTTGAGCACGGCCCTTACCTGTCCCCTCACCCCATCTGGGAAGAGTCCCCTGGACAGGAAGCTGGTGTGCCCTGCTCTGGCCCACTGCACCCCAGGCACCCCACGGAGACCGGCGTGGCTGTCGGCAGCACAACGTGAGCATGAGGTCCGGGGGTCCCTGGGGCACTGCTCCTCGTCCCACCCGCAGGCACCGCTGTCCCCGGAGCTCTTCAGCCACCAGCAGGGAGGGGGTGGGCAGGGCTGCCAGACAGCTGCTGGGCTGAGGCCGCCTGGGAGGGTCCACGCAGTTACAAAGAAATGACACGGCCCCTGGGAGGGATCCGAGACGCCGACCACCTGCAGCTGGACTCCCGGGGAAGTGGCTCCAAGTGCCAGGCGGGCGGGCGGGCTCTCGGGCGGGCACACGTTCCGTGGGGGGCGGGGGGGACCTCTGCCAGGCAGCATTCCTGGTCACAGGGCAGAGACCGCCCCCCCCCACACCCCCAACTCCAAGGCTGCCTTTGCTGGTACCCGGCGGGAACCCCGGTCCACCCGACGGCACCTCCCGGAGAGGCCCGTACAGTCCGGTGAGAGTTCCTAGCCCGCGGCCACCGTCAGCTGCGCGGGGGGCAGCCACCACGCACGCAGGTCAGCCCTGGCCAGAGGCGAGGGTGGCTGGCGCGCCCGCTGGGTCTGGAACTCCAGCCCCGCCGCCGCCGCGCTGGAGCTGTGGCCCTGGAGGAGCGCCGAGCCAGGCCTCCCGTGCGCAGCCCAGCGAGGACAACTCCACGGGAAGGGGGACGGGGAGACAGTTAAGGGTTGGTGGCGGCGAAGCGGAGCGGAGAGAGGGCGACGCGAGGCTCCGGGGTGAGGGCCCGAGGGGGTGCGGGCGAGCGGAGGCGCAGAGCTACTCGCAGCCCGGGCGGCCGGCGCAGGCGGCAGGATTCGGAAGCCCCGGGCACGCACCGGCGCAGGGCCGACCAGGAGGGGCAGAGGCAAACCCGGGCGCACGGGGGTACGAGACCCGCAGCTCTGACTCACCGGAGATCTCCGCCTGGGGCACGTCGCTGAGGCTGAAGCCCTTGGCGCCGTAGATCTGCCGGACTTCGCTGCAGCTCCGGCTCTTGCTGGCAGGGTCCCCGTGGGCGCAGGAGGCCAGTGCGGCGGCCGCGCACAGCAGCCACCAGCCGCCGGTCCGGAGCTCCATGGTGGGGCCGAGGCGCTGCCGGTCGCCCGCCGCGCCTCTCTCGGGTACCGTGGGGCCCGCGCAGCCCCCGCCCGCGAAGGGCAGAGCCAAGGTCCCGGCGCGCGGCTCGTGGTCCGCAAGCGGCGGCGGCCGAAGAGGCGGAGACAACAAAAGCCGGCGGCAGCGCCGGGCGCGCGAGGCTCGAGGACCGGCAGCTCGATCGGGCCGCCCAGCGCAGCGGGCGAGCGCGCACTCCCGGCTCGGCACCTCCCCCGGCCCGGCCCGGCCCGGCCCCTCGGCCGCCTGGGAGAGGCGGGGAAGGCGGTGCAGGGGAGGGGCGCGCGGGGCGGGAGCGGGTGCCCGGGGCGGAGCGCGGGGCGCGACCCGGGCCCACTGGGCGCTCCTGCCCTCCGCGAGGATCTGGGGGCCCAGTGGTTCGGGCAGGCCAGTCCGCTGCCCGAAGGAGGGGAGGCGGCGGCGGGGGGGAGCGCGAGCTGCGTCCGGGGGTCCCCGAGGGCGGCCCCACGCCCAGCGCCCAGGGCGGCGGCACCACCTGTGGGGGCGGGGCGGGAGGGGGCGCGGAGGCCGGGCTTCCCCGCCGGACGTGACGTCACGCCACCCGTGCGCCTATCAGGGGCCTCCGGGCCCACAGCCGAATTCAGCATCCCTCGCATCCCGCCCCCACCGGCTCGCCCGGCTGTCCTGCACCCTGGCAGCGCGCCTTGGTCAGCTCCCGGGCGCCCGCGTCCCCTCGGCACGCCGCCCACACCGCCGTCCGCCGCCTCCCTCCTCGCCTGCACCCCTTTACCCCACCCCCGCCCTACTCAGCGCCTCCCCCACCCCTCCTGTCACACCTGGTGTTCTCGCGGGGGACGGCGGGGGAACTGTACGCGGGAAAGTAGCCAGGAGCCTCAGCCCCACCCGCTCCTTGCTCTACAGAGGGGCGCGGACGCTGAGTTGTCGGAGGTCTCCAGCCTGCGCTTGGTGCCCTCCACGTGGTTCTTGGGATGCTTGAGAAACAAAAGCCCCGCGGACCATTGGCCTGGGCTGCTGGGCGGCGGCAGGGGGTCCCTTGGAGAAGGGACGAGGTTGGACAGAGCAGGTCAGACTGCTGAGTAAGGAGGAGCGGGGAGAGAGACCGGCCGCCTTCGGTCCGGTGGCTCCTCCAGGTCTTTCTCCCTAGGCTGCTGCTCCCCTCCCCCTGGCCTCGTCCTCTCCGCTCGGCCCATGGGCGAACCCCACGGAGACCAGCGGTCTTGGCGGGGCCCCAGCCCCGATGCCTGGCTGATTGGCCGAAATGGGAGGGAAGCAGTAGGTTGGTGCCCTTGGCCGAGGGCCCTCAGATAACCACCACGTGGCGGGGGGCGGGGGCGGGAGCCGCAGGACCCATCGCAGGCAGGGTGCCCCCCCTTTGCCCACCCCCCAGTGTGTCAGCCTTGCGGGCTGCCTCCCAGAGCTGGCTGCTCCCCTCACTGGGGGACGGGTGGGGGCGTTCATCTTGTCCCTCCACACCTGCCGCCTCACCGAGGGTGACTCACTGGCCTCCCCGCCGTGCGCGCCGGGGCCTGCTTCTACTTGCCCGGGCGGGGGCCCCGTCCCAGGGCCTGCCTGGCCGAGGCCCCCCAGGGCGGGGGTGAGGGACTCGTCTCCGCACACACTCGCTGCCAGCCCCGAGCTTCCGAGCTTCCAGACCAGGCAGGAGCCAGCCTGGGGCTTCAACCCCACCCGGGGCCGGAGAGTCGCCCACTCCTCCTCTCGGTGTTGTGGGGGCATCCCTGCCGCCGCCTCTTCATCCAGGCCCAGGGTGGGTTCCTGGGGCCGGGTCAGTGGTCAGGAGCAGGGCCTGGTGGGCCGGCTCAGGTTGGGAAGGCTCCTCCCCCCGCAAGGCGGAGGCAGGCTTCCCACCTCACAGGCCCTCGCAGTGGGGCCCACCCGGGTGAGAACACGGCCCCCGGCCCATTCCGAGCCCTCGCTGCAGAGGCCCGGGCGCCGGCCCAGCGAGGAGGCCGGGCCCTGCGGGGAGGAAGACTGGGGCGGCAGGGCCTCGGGTAGGCAGCAGGCCCCCGTCGGGGGTGGGGTAGGCAGCAGACGCCCTCTTGCTCTGGGGTCTGGGGCTCTGGCCCTGCCCTGCTCCCCGTTGGGCAGCTTCGTGGGCGCTGGGGTTCCCGCGCGCTGGAGGCTGGGGCCAGGCCAGGCTGGGCCGGGGTGCTGGGTGGGGGTGCTGCGTGTTTCTCCTGGCTGTGCCTGGGAAGCGGCAGCAAGCCGGTCTGAGGGACACCGCGGGTGGAAGGCAAAGTCGCGTGTCCGGACTGGCTCTGGCTGCTTGCCGGTCCTGCCCCGAGCAGAGGACACGGAGGCCTGCGTTCAAGTTCAAACCCGACCCCACCAGCGGCCAGCCGTGTCGTTGGGGCTGCGGTGCCCGGCTGTGGCCCCCTGCCGCCCCCGTGCGGGTCCGGGAGAGGCGGTGGAACGGGCGTTCCGGGCCAGGACCCAGTGTGCAGCCAGCCCGGGGGGGGGGCGGGGGGCGGGGCCGGGCCACGGTGTCAGCCCAGGGCCTCGCGGGACGGCAGGTGGGGCAGCCCCCCAGCCCTGGACGGGCCCGCACCGGCCCGAGAGCCCTGATGACAGGGGCAGGGAGGCCGGGTGCAGGACGACAGCTGCTGGGGTCGCAGCTCCAGGCGGCTCTGCCGGAGCTGCCAGAGGCCCGCGGAGCCTCCCGCCCCGCCCCCGCCCCTGCCCCAGGGGCACCCTTCTGTTCCACAGGCGTGGACGCCGCTGCTCCGCCCCAGGGCCACTGGGCTCTGCCGGCTCACCCTGGTCCCACCGAGGCCGGGCTGCTCAGCTCGGACCGGGTGCCACCGGCAGCCCTGGTGTGGGGGGAGGCAGGGCCCCGTGAGGCCCTCGGGCCGCGTGCCTGGCCAGCGGAGGGACGTTGTTTGCGGCCTCGCTGCGTGGGGCGGGGGTGACGCCTGGTGCCGGGCGGAGAAGAAAGGGCCATTCAGGGTCTCGGGAGTGGGCGTGCGGGTGCACCCACGCTTCCGTCTCTTTGAGGAGGGACCCCAGTCCTGGAGGGCAGTGCCCGCCCCCCACTTCCTGCCTCTGGCCCGGGAGGGGCGGGGGAGGCAGGGCCCTGACCCCTGGGAGGACGCGGGGAGCAAGCCGGCCGGTCACGGCTGCCTCCTGTCCTCCCTCGGAAACGGCTCCACTTCCCGCTCTCGGCAGTCCTGTGCGTCGGGGCCCCCTTCCCCAGCTGTCCGGGGGCCGTAGGGTGTGCCTTCGGTCGGCGATCTGTGGCCCCCCCACGCAGACCCAGCCGTTCAGGCCGTTTCCACCCCGGGGGCCGCTCGGAACATCGCCGCTGGAGGCCACCCCACACGCCCCCCTGCTGGCCGGCCGGTGCCCGGGGCCTGCATGCGCTGGCCAGCTGGGCCACAGGATGGACGACACACGGGCACCCCCTCCTGCACGGGCGGCCAACCGGTGCCAGCCCCCCCCTCCCTGCAAGCCCAGCGGGTTGGAGGGGCTTCAAAGCGGGCTCCCTGGCGGCCCCTCCGCCTCTGATCAGCCTGGGCTGGCCTCCCCCGTCCTCGCAGGGCAGAGGGGAAACCAGTTCAGAGCTCGCGGCTCCGTCACCCGCAGGGGCAGCGAGGGCGGCACCCGTTTCTCCGGCCCTTGTGCCTTGTGCTGGAGGCCATGTCCCCGGCTGCCAGGAGCTACCTGCTCCTCCCGGACAGGCCCCTGGCCTCCCCCCGTCTGCACTGCCAGGCTGGCCGTTCCCAGACCAGTGGCAGTCACAAGCCCAGGACGAAGCCAGAGGCAGGTGCCCACAGCCGCTGGGCCTCCCCCACGCCTCACCTCGCAGCTGGCCCGCCCGTCGAAGCAGCCCAGACCTTCCGCCCACCCCAGACATCCCCGCCGGCCCGTCACCGTCCCTCGTCCCCGGGAAGGCCCGAGGTCACGTCCAGCTCCAGGGGCGGCCGCCGAGGGCCGTGACCTCAGTGCCCCTGCCAGCCCCGCCTCAGCCCAGGCTGGCCCTCCACTGAGCCCCTGTACCCGCGCCGGGCACCCTGTAAGCTGGGCTCACCCGCAGGGCCGCCCCTCGCGGGGCGGGGGGGGAGCGGGACACGCCCCTCAGGGTGTTCGGATGACACCCAGGGGGGAGGTGCAGCCCTCCCAACCGAGCTGCGGTCCCCGGCCAGCCCGCCGCCAGCCCCTCTCGCGGCCTCGGCAGGACCCCAGCCCAGGCTCACGACCTCTCGGCCCCAGGCCCCTTCCCAGCCTGCCCGCCGGTCTTCCGGAAGGAGCGGCTCCCGCCCCGTGCCGGTTTCTGCGTCACCCCCGGGAGCTGCCCGCTCCGGGCGCGGTGACTTCAGTGCACGTCAGAGACCCACGTGGAGACGTCGCCTGTGGCCGGTGCCTGGAGCACGCAGAGGCCCCCGCAGTGCCGGGTGGGGGGCGGTCCCGTGTGTGTCGGCACCCGCGTGGCGGGAGTGTGCGGGGAGCAGGATGGCTGGGGCCTGGCGACCTACTCCGCGCACACCCGGGAGTCCACGGAGGGCTCCCCCGGCTCCGGCTGGGGAGGTGGGGCTGAGCGGCCTCACACGGGGTCCGGGGCGGGTGACCCACGACCAGAACTTAAAGCTCTCCAAGCACACGAGAAACCTTGAGTGGTGCGTGCTCGTGTGATTGTTAAAATCTCAAATTCGGAAGCACGTGAACAGAAAGGGAAGTCCTGTTCGGGCCCTGATCACACTCTCCCACCCGGGGTGCTGGGGGCCCACGGCAGTCGTGTTCTGGAACGTTCCCTGGTTCTCGGGGTAGGGGGAGCCCTTCATGGGGGCAGGCAGCTGTTTGTTTGTTTTTTTACCGAAATCTAAGTCCACACTCGACCCGCACAGCCCTCCCTTGTCCTCTGTCCGTTCCCTGGGTTTGAAAACGGCATTTCCCTCTAACAGTGCCCGTGCCGGGGCGGGGTGGGGGGGGGGCTGTTGTTTCCCAAACCCAGGCCTTCTTTTTTTTTTTTTTTAAGATTTTATTTATTTATTTTTAGAGAGGGAAGGGAGGGAGGGAGAGAGAGAGAGAGAGAGAAACATCAATGTGTGGTTGCTGGGGGCCATGGCCTGCAACCCAGGCATGTGCCCTGACTGGGAATCGAACCTGCGACACTTTGGTTCGCAGCCCGCGCTCAATCCACTGAGCCACGCCAGCCGGGGCTCCCCAGGCCCTCTGCGTGCACGGGGCCTCCCGCAGGACAGGTGCCCGGAAGCCCTCCGCGGAGGGGTGGGGTGGGCCGGCAAGGACTGCCCTCTAGGAAGCCCAGAGCTCTGATCTGTCCCGAGGGTCCCCACCCGTGCACCGTGAGGCTGGGCCTCGGGCACGGCCTCGTGGTCTCTGCAAGTCCGCCGCCGTCTTCGCCTTTGTCACTGGGCTTCTCTGGGCTGATTCCTGGGGACACTTCCCGGGCTGAAGGTCTTCTCGGGGACCCGGGGGCCATCCCAGCCCCACCCCCGCCCCTGCTCCCCGCCCCGCCCCGTGACGGGAAATGCCGGGAAGGCTGCGTCTCTCTGCTCTGGGCCTCAGTCTGATCCCCGCGCCTGCGTCCACCCGGGCCGAGGCCATGCTGCTCTGTGGCCCATCCTTCGACAGGACACCGATTTCTTGCTTTCAAACACTCGTGGCTGTGTTTTTGAACGTTCTCCGTGGCAACTCTGGATTCAATCTTGCAAAGCCCGTAAATAACAACAGATGGGAATCACCCTGAACTTATACGCTAGTTCTGGGAGAACTCTTCTCTCATCCCCTCCAAACTGAGAATTTTACGTATTTCGAAGTTCTCCCCGTGTCCAGTTTTTTCAGTCACCCGGGCCTTCCACAGTTCGAGGTGTATCTGTAGGTGTCCCCGGCGGTGGCGGGCAGTGCTGTCGGCCACCACGGTGGGCGGGAAGGTCACTGGCCGCTGAACGCCTGGGGTTCTCCCTCACGGCTGCACGAAGCAACCGGACTGGTTCTAAGGGGGCTCCAGTGGGCCGCCCTCCAGTTTCCCGGTCACGCCACGATGAGTCATAACCCGGTCTTTTAACTTTAGAATGCGTGTGCCTGCCGTTTCTCTTGACACTACCCCGTCGCCGTGACTGGGATCCCTGGTGGGATACTGGTGAGTGACGAACTGTGACGAAGGGCTGGTGACGACAGACTCGCGTCTGTCCCTGACTGTCGGGGCGCTGTCAACCCTGCCGGTGGCTGGCGGTTTCTAGGAGAAAGAAGCTTTACCAAGTCAGGAGGGTCCCCCTCTCGCCCCCCTCCGTGTCCAGCAGTGGGGACCCAGCAACCGCTGCCTGTCCCCTCAGGTCTCTGCACAGCCGGTCACTTGTGAGCTGCATTCGGAGGCGCAGGGCTGCGCCCGTGCACCCAGGGCTGGAGGGCACAGGCGATGCTGCCCGTGGGGCCGTGGGCAGACCCGAGCACGGGGCACACGCAGGAACAGAGAGAGACTCGCACCCCCTGACCCCAGCAGAAACCACCGCTGGACGTTGGGGACACTTGGCTCCGGGCCCTGTGGACAGGCTCGGTGGCTCGTCGGCGACTTGTTGTTACACTTGGGGTGTGGCTCTGCAGCGGCCCCGGGGGGTGGGGCCCTGGGAGACCGGGGGGCGGGGATTTAGAACGCAGGAGCCCCTGGAGGACGGCTGCCCCCACCCGCCCCCACGCGGGGACCGCAGCCTCGGGGAGGGAAGGTCCCCTCGGCCCCGCGCGCACCTGGGCTGGGTCCGGACGCCCCCAGGGACGCCGCACTGGCAGGTTAAAAGTGGAATAAAACGGAACATCGCACAGTTGGGGAGCGGCCCTGGAGGCTGCTCGGCCGCCGCGTGGACGCTGCGCGCGGAGGTTCAGGGGGCGGGGCTGGGGCGGCGGCGGCGGCGGCGGCGGCGGCGCAAGGGCCGAGTCTCCCGGGAGCGCGCAGCGGTTTGGCTTCTCGTCCCCAAATTACAGGAGGCGGCGCTCGGCGAAGCACAGCGTGGGGTTTGCCAAGCCCAAAGTATGTGAAAAAAAAAAAATCACAAGACTTTTTTGCCCAAATTCTTAAAAAATCCTTTGATTCTGCTTGAATTCTGAGGTCTGGGAATATGGGCCCGAGGGAAGCCTGGCCGCTGGGCGGGGGTGGGGCCCGGGACGGGCCCTGGATGTGGCCGCAGTGCGGCCCTCCCCCTCCACCCTCCCCCGCCGCGCCCGCCTGTCTCCCGCCGAGGGCACCCAGGGCACCGAGGGCCCCGGCTCCTGGAGATGTTCGCGGTCGCCCGCCGTCTTCCCCGACCTGAAGGGCAGATCTCCTGCCCCCTGGGCCCGGGATGACCTGGACAGCCGGACGAGTTGGCCCTTGTCAGCTCTGGGAGGTGGGGGGCTGGAGGCAGGGCTGGCCCCGGGTGTCCCTGGCACAAGTTGGAGGGGACAGTCCACACAAGACCACTCTCGCCGTGACACCAGGTTGTGGTCCCCGAGAGCACCTGGGATGCCGTCTCGCACTGGGGAGAGACACTCGGATCACTGGGAAGGGCTGTGGTGCCCCCGGGGAGGAAGCAGGTTTGGGTGCCGGTGCCCCCGCCACGCCGTAGCCACCACAGCGGAGCTCCGCTGTCCCCTGCTGGGGTCAGGAGGGCAGCACCTTGCGTCCACACCGAGCCCCACCCCGGAGTTTGCGCGGGGCCTGCTTGTCGTAGGCACCACCGATCAGTGAGATGGATCAATCGCTCAGGGAGCCGCCCTCAGTCTGCCGCCCCTCCTGAGGTCAGCGGATCCTCGTGACCCGGGGTCCCCACCCTAGAGCTCGGGGTCCCTGTCCAATGTGGCCCGAGGTGGCTGTACCCGGCGGACCTCCCAAGGGCTCTGGGTCTACCCCCCAGGAGCCCAGGGCAGAGGCCGGGCGCTGGGCTGCCGGCGCCCAGAGGGAAGATGGAGAGACGGCAGCCCACTCCCTGCTGCGCCCCTACCCCAGAGGGTGGGGGTCCCGCCCGCGGGCTGGCTGTGGGTGCGGAGTCCCTGAGGCAGGAGGGGAGCAGGCCCAGAGCCCCCGGGGACAAGAGCCAGGGCTCAGCCCAGGAGAAGGAGCTGGAGGCACAGGCAGGCGGGAGGAAGACGGCCCCAGCGCCCTGACCCCAGCCCCACTCCCGGAGAAGGCAGCTCCTGGAGAAGGCAGCCCCTTGAGGAGGGAAGCAGGTGGATCTGGCGTCTCCTCCACCCCCCCACCCGCCAGGTGAGGGACGGCTGAGCTGGGCCACCGGCCGGGGATCCACTAGGGATGCCTTGGGGGGCTGCAGGGGCTCCCCGCACCCCTCCCCCACCCCGCCCAGCCGCTGGGTCCCCGCGCAGAGGCAGACGGGGAGAGGCTGGAGCCGGCTTCTGCGGGCCACGCGGCCCCCTGGCCTTGGGCTCCCTCGGCCCGGTGCCTCCTCTGGGCGTGGGTGGGGTTTGTCTCCGTCCTCGGTGTGAAAACGTTATTTTGAGCAGAAAACGCTTAATGAAAAGGGTAAATTACAGACCCCCGCCTCCGTCTACACAACGGACTAGCCCAGTGCCCTTCCGGGCCCTGGTCCCGGCCCTCCGGCCCCACCGGAGCGAGCGACAGGCCCGGCGAAGGGACACTGCGCACACGCAGAGGCTCGGGGGCCGGACGGGCACGTCCAGACTGCAGGTCCACAGGGCGGGGCTGCCGCCGGCCAGTCTTAGGCGAGAGTCCCCCTGCGGCCCCCCGGGAGACCCCGACTTTGCTCTCACAGCCTCACCTGAAGGGGCGAGGCCCACCGGCCCTGGAGGGCCCCCCCCCCCACTGAAGTCCGCCGACCCGTCCATGGACCTCACAGCGGTGCCGGACCTGTGTCCCGGAGTCATCAAGGCTGTGCAGCAGCCGCCACAGTCCCCAGGCCATCTGGGACCCTCGACCCCCCTCCTCACAGAACCTCAGACACCACCCAGGGAGCAGCCACCTGCCGACCAGGGCGGAGAGGACAAAGGAGACACATCTGGGCTCACCCGGCGCTGGACCCAAAGGCCCAGGCTCTGAGCCTGGAGCCCCACCCCTGGAGGACACCCCGGGGGCAGAAGCCTCCGCTTGAGGCCACCGCCTGGCCACACGGCTGGTCAGGAGAGGGCCCAGGCCCGGGGTCCCGACTTGGCCTGAGACTCTCCAGGGGACGTGCCAGTGGCCCCCCTCCCCCTCCCGGGGCCACAGGTGGCTCTGGGCGTGGTGGGCAGGGCCTGCCCCCGGCCAGGATGGTCCCGCCCCTGGCGACGCTCCTGTCACCCAGGCGGGCGGCCGCCGGCAGCGGCTCCAGGTCCCCGGGGGGCCCATCCAGTGTGGCTTCCCTTCCACCTGCCAAGCGGCTGCAGGAAGTCTGGGGGGGGTGTGCCGGGGGGAGCCCAGCCCGGCCCAGCCCCTCAGGGTGCACAGGCCCAGGTCCTGGGGCCTCAGGGGCCGCTACCAGGAGGGCCCCTGAGGACAGTGCTGCCTGTTTGTGGGGACAGGCGCGCTAACACCTGCCGGGGACACCCCGGGGGGATTGCTGGATGACAGGCGTGTTCAGCCTCCCACTCCGGGGCCCCTGGTCCCTGACACTCCCTCCCACTCCGGGGTGTGCCAGGCTGGCAGGAATGCCCTCCGCTCCTGGGCCGGCTCCTCACCTGCCGCAGGTGAGCGCTTTGGGAGCAGCTCGGCCTTCGTGCCCCGGCCTGTCCCCTTTGCCAGCAGCCCGGCTCCTTTGATGCTTGCGGCCCCCACGCTGGCCGGGCCGGGCCCTGTCTGGGCAGACACCACAGCCCCGCATTCCAGGCTGCGGGTCGCCGAGGGCAGGGGTGTGGGTGCGGCAGCTACAGGGACTGGGCGGGGCCCCCTGCTCGTTCCTGACCTCGGGCTCCCCTCCTCCCCATACGGGCCCCTCTCCCCTCCGCTCTCCGACCCCTCTGCCCACTGCCCTCCATCCTCGGGCGACAAAACTGAGGCCAGAGAAGGGAGGCCGTTCGGGAACCCGGGCAGGGAGGCTCTGGCGCCTGGTCCTCCCCTGGGCTCCCCCTCGGCTTTCCTAGCCGGGGGAGCTGGCTAGCCCGGGGCTGCCTCATGGTCACACATGCTTGCTGGAGCTCCCTCCTTCACACCTGCATCCCAGGGAGGAGGGAGCAGACAGGCCCGGACAGCAGCGACCCTGGGAGCTGGGCCGGCCTGCCCTCGGGCGCTCCCCCTCGAGCCCCGTGGCATCGTCTCCTTTGCTCCTGTTGGTCTCCTCAAGCTGCGGGGAGGCTGGGAAGTGCCTTTGCCCCGTAAAATCAGAGTTCTGACTGAGGGCGGAGGGAGCGTGGGCGTGGGGGGCTGTGAGCAGTGTCTGCTGTGGCTGCTGCTGCCACTGCAAAGTGCCCCCCCCAGCCCTGGGCGTAGCGGGCGGTCAGAACTCGGAGGGACGGAGTGGGCGCACCCCACCCAGGGACAGCGGCCTCTGGAAGTGGCAGGGGGAGGGGGGAGGCCCGGGAGGGGCTGCGGGAGCCGGGGCTTCGCACTCAGTGGTTCCTCCCGTCCCGGCGAGACCCCGGAAGCCAGCCGTCATGGCCCCCTCCGTCCACCGACAAGGCCCAGAGCGGCCGAGCGGCCGGCCTGAGTGACTCAGACGGTCAGCGACAGGCTGGTGTCACCCCAGCGGCCGGACACCACGTCCAGCTCCTGCCATGGCCCCTGCCCAACCCCGTGGGCCGCAGCTGACCGTGGCTTTGGAGAAGGCCCCTCGGCCGGGTCCCCGGCCTCCCACGACCCGCCTGTCCCGGCCTGCACCCTTCAGGCCGAGGCTCTGCCCTCAAAGGAGCCCCGCGTGGCCGCGGAGCCTCCGGGGAACAGAAGAACTCGGGGCCCGATGATGGGGGGCCGGCATCTCGGGGCGCTCGCTTCCCGTCCTCCGCCTGACGACGAGGCCTCTGGCTCTGCGCCTGGGGGGCAGCTCCCAGGCCTCCCGCCAGGGCGGCGGCGGCCAGAGAGAGCGGGTCAGGCCCTATTTTTAGACGCCCCGGGAGCTGGGGGGTGGAGGGGGGCTGCGGGCGGCCGGGCCGGGCTCCACCAAGTGGTTCAAGATGCGAGAGGGCGAGTGAGGGACCCGGGCCAGGCCGGCACTTCCTGTGCTCACTTTGAAGGAGGGGCGGGGGGGGGTGCTGCAGGGGGGGCAGCGGAGGGGGGGGCTGCGGGCAGGGGGGGGTTGCAGTGGAGCTTGTCTGGTTGTCTGGCTGCCACAGCAAACAAGATGGGCAGGGCGGGCCGGGGGCCTGGGGGTGGGCAAGGGGGCCCAAGGGTGGGGGGGCAGGGGACGGCCACCCTGCATGCCCGGGAGCCCAGGACAGGGCCCTGCTCCCTCCTGGGCACTGGGAGGGACGGCCACCCTCCGGCCCCCTCCCTGGGCTGTGAGGCCGAGCAGGTGGTGCTCCGAGGGCTGGGGGCCCAACCCAGCTCCCTCTGCTGTTGGGCGGGGCTGCACCGTGGGGCTCAGAGGAGGGCCCCCTGCTAGCTTCATGGGGCCCCAGGTCAGCAGGGGGTGGGGAGGTGGAGGGTTCCTCAGCCCAGGGATGGAGAAGGCAGATCCAAGGACCCCAGAGCCGGGCTGGCCGTCGCAGGGCTGGAGACGTCTGGGACCACATTCCTGTGACCGGGACCGGACCCGTCGGACCCCGGTTGGGAGCCCCCCCCGCCCCCACAGTTTCTGTTGCTTCGGGACGAAAGGCAGGCTTCTCCCCTGCAGCCCCTCACTCCTGTGAAGGCGCCTCGCACCCTCGGGGGTCTCCCACCGCCCGGGCGGGCCCCGTCGGCACCGGCCCGTGTCTGCCGGCCTCTGCGGGGGCCGCCTGCAGGAAGGACACAAAGCCAGCCTGGAGGGTCTCGGCAGACTGGGGACTCACGGCCACACGCGGCCCCAAGCTGCCTGCCTCGTGAGCTCCGGGGCCTGGGGGGGTGGGACCCCCAGGAAGCGCCAGTGCACACCCCCCCGGGTGGTGGGAGGGGGCACTGGACGGAGAGGAAGCCCGTCCCACTGCCGGGGGTCCCGCCCCCACCCGCTCAGCGCCCCAGGCCCCGTCACACACACCTTCACGGGTGTTCACAGCACGGTGCGACCCTCCCCGCAGCCCGCAAGGGGTTCCTCCCCAGCGCAGCCCCCGGGCCTGCCTCCCCCCCAGCACGGGGACACGCGGTAGGTGGCGATGGAAGGCCCTGCCTGCTGCTCCCCCCAGGCCTCCTTTGCTGCCTCTGCCTTGGGGGTCCATTTCCTGCCCCTCGAGTCTGGCCCCCCAGCCGGGCCCCAATGCCGGCAGACCCCCCGGCGGGCATCCTGCTTGCAGGGTCACATGTGTGTGGAGGACACGTGTGTGGGGACACTTGTGTGCTGGGGACACATGTGTGGGGGCACATGTGGGGATACATGTCTGTGTGACACGTGCTGGGCGGTGTGGGGACACGTGTGTGGGGACACGTGTGGGGGACATGTGTCTGCGTGGCGTGGGGGGGCATGTGGGGGGGCACACTGAGGTCTGTGGCTCCCGGGCACATGGACATCTGCTCCGCAGGCCGCACGCCCCGGAGCTGCAGGCAGGGGGGGCGTCCCCGGGGGGGTCTCCTCCAGGCGGCCTGGTCCTTCGGGCCTTTCCAGCCGACGAGCTCAGGCAGAGGGGGCAGGCGGGGCCCAGCCCGGCCCAGGTCCCCGGGGTCTGCTGAGCGGGGAGTGCCCGCCGAGCCGGAGCCCGCTGGAGGCAGGGCAGAGCCCCATGGACGGGCTGGTGGTGCCGCCGAGGATCGGGCCGGGGCAGCTGCAGAGGCCCCAGGTGCAGGGCGTGACTCGGGCGGCTCAGCGGCCACCGGTCCTGCCGACGGCCCCGGCAGCACCTGCGGGGTCAGGGCCAGGCTGGGTGCTGCGGCAGCACCCACCCACACCCACCCACCCGGCCTGCGGGGCTGCGGGGGCGGCTGGGGCTGGAGGGCGTCCCTGTGTGCCATTGGCTCCCACCTCCCCTCAGTGACCAGCGGCAGGGGTTTGGAGGGCCGCATTCACACCGCGGAGGGGGGCCCGCTGCCCATCGGTCGGCCTGCCCCGTCCCGAGAGCCGGCTGCTGGCCGCTGGCCGGCGCACACGGATCTCACCGACTCACTGAACATTGGCGTGGACTCTCGTCCCCAGCACGAGGCCTGCTCCTTGCGAACCGCATGCTGTGTGAGCAGGGGGCGCGGTGGCCTCCCAGCGGGGGGGCCGGGGGCGGGGAGGTCGACACCCCGAGGGAGGTGCAGGCTGGCCAGGGTGGACACCGTCTGCCCTGGGCCCTGGGCACCTCGGCTACTTCGGCCCTTGAGTGGGACGGACCCCCTGCGCCTGCTGTGAGCTGGGTCCTGGGTCCAGGCCCCAGGTCCACCTGGGACCTGGTGCCCAGCGGAGCCAGAGGGACTTGGAGACCCGCCCATGACCCCGGCGTGGGGCGGCCTGCAGGGGTGGGGTGGGCGAGGCTGCCGGTCCAGTCCAGCATGAGCCGGGCGTGTGCCCGAGCGCCGCCTGGCCCCTCCCTCTCGCACTCACCGGGCAGCGTCCACTGCGCGCCGGCCGGCAGGCACGGGGCCGTCTCCGATCTCAGGGGCTCACAGTCAGCTGCGGAGGGCTGACGAGAACGGAGACACCAAACAGGAAGGCAGCCCCTGCGCTCGGTGGGCCCTGCTGGGCCTCGGGGAGGGAGTTCGGGGGCATCCCCTGGGACGGCGGGCACCCGGCGTCTTCACCTTCCAGGCCGCCGGACTGCTGGCATCCCAGTGGTCTGTCTCAGACGCCACTGGGGGCGGCCGCCCAGGTCCCTCAGTGCCACGGCCCAGCCCCTGGCGGCAGCGATCCTGTGGCCATCCGGGGGCGAGTGGGCAGCTGGACTTGGCCTCGGGGCTGCCCTGAGCGGCCACAGCGCGTGTCTCGGAGCCCCGGCAGCGGGTGGCGTACCAAACGCACCAGTCCCGGGGGACGTTCGTCTGCCCGCGGGTCTTGGCTTTCAAAGCCCACCGCGCGCGTGTCCCCCGGAAAGTCCGACCCTGGGAGCAGACTGGGCCCCGAGGCCGGGCTGGTCTTCGGCTCCGCGCTCCGGCGGGCCCGACGGCAAACCCCACCCACGGTTCGCTGCGAGGGCACACCGGGCAGGGACCGCCTGCCGCTTTAAACGTGCCAGGCCTGGAAAAGGCGCTCACCGCGTGGTAAAGAAACGTGGGAGGAAGGTGCTCAACATCATTAGTTACCACGGAAATGCAAACTTCAGACCACAGTGGTCACCGGAACGGCCAAATTGCAGGGGCGGCCGCATCCCAGGCTCGGGCCCCGGGCAGCCAGGGGTCCTCCGGGGCGAGTGGGTGACGGGGCCCACACTCCAGATCACCATTGGCAGCAGCCCCCGGAGTCGGAGACCCACCGGTCCAAGGACCCGCCAGTGCCGTTCTGTGACGTGCCCTGCTGCGGCCCCCACGACCCACGCAGGGGCAGGGCCCTGCCGCCCACCGATGCCCCCAACCACCCCACCGCCCTCCGCCGCCGACGCCGTGAACACCTCCCCACAGGTGCGCGGTCGCAGGGCGGAACGCAGCCCTGAGAAGGAAAGTGAGCTCCTGCCCGTGACCCCCGGCGGGCCTCACACCCGCCCCTGGCACCGGGGAAGCCAGACACGAAGGCGCTGGTTCGCTCGGCGAGACTGCACGCCCGTGAAGTCCAGGCCCAGACAGCGCTGGCGGGCAGGGACGGGGTGGGGCAGCGGTCCCCTCTGCGGGCCGCGGGGGGGGGGGGGTGCTCTATGGACGCCCTGGGTCCATCCGGGTGGCAGTCTCACAGGTCTGTCCGCCTTTTCCAAATTTCTGCAGCGCCCCTTTCTGACGTGCGGACTTCTCTGCAGGTAAACTGCTCCCTGGAGCAGGACCGGCGACAAACACCGCACCCTCGGAAGCGCGCGGTTCTCCTCCCACTCGCTGCCTTGCCTCGGCCCTCGCTCCCGGCCCTGCTGGTCTTCTGCAAAGAGGCACGATGTGCCTTCTGCCTATTAGTCTGCTCTCATCGCTTTCTCCTTTGGAAAAAGTTCCCCAGGCAACCACGGGCGGAGGGTCCCTGGGGAAGTCTGTCCCCGTGTATTTCCCAGTGGTGGCCCAGCGCTGGTGGCTCGGCTGCCCCTCACGCTGTCACCAGGCAGCCCGGGCCCCGCCCCGGGCGGAGGGTCCCCAGGGCCCTGGTGTCGGCCGCTCTGTGCAGACTGGATGCGGGGGCCGCGTCTGGGCAGGACAGAGGTGAATGGGCCCGGCTCCCCCCATTCGGGGCTCCCGGGAGAGGCCGCGCTCCCGCCCTCCAGCCCCACGGAGGGCGCCGCTCCAGCCGGCCCCTCGTGGGTGCTGTGTCCCTGGGTCCCCTCTGCCCCTCCAGTGCCAGCTCCCGTCCGGCACCCGGAAGCCTCGGGAGGCAGGGGGGTGGGGGTGCGGCTGTGCAGGGCCAGGTGGGCACGTGTGGGGGGGGTCACTGTGTGCTGGAGGGCCTGCCTGGGTCTCCGTCCGCCCCGTTGGCCTCAGAGACGTCACCGCGCTGGACGCTGTCCTCTTCCAGACACGGGGACCCTGTGCCCCCGTCCCCGAGGACGGCTGTGGGGTGCCCTGAAGCCGTGGTGCCGGGCGTGTGAAGACCCAAGGTCGCTGGGGGGTCGCCCGCTGCTCTCCTGCTGGAAGGGCAGCCTGGCCGCGCGGGCTCAGGGCCCGGCCTGGGTCTGGGGGGCTTCTCCCCCCCACCCAGGTGGGGGCCCGGCCGGGTCTCCGAGGCCTCGGGCCCTCTGCCCCGCCCCAACTCCCCTCACGCGTCCCGGTGGCCTCGCCGCCCTGCGCTGGCGACAAGCAAAGGGACGTCATGGGGGAGGAGCCCCGGGCCCAGCGCCCAGTGAGGCCCCGGACTGACCTCGGGCTCAGAGCTCTCCTCCCTCCCTTCCCATCCCCCACTCCGGCCTGGACCTCAGGACGGAGAAACAGACGCCCGTGGCAGCCGGGAGGGGCGGGGGCGGGTCCGAAGACCCAGCGGAAGTGCGTTTCAGCCCCCAAGTCCTGCCCCCTCCGTAACCTCCTTCACGTCGGTGGGCTCCTGCGATTATCAGCAAACGCCCAGCGTTCCCTATAAATGTGTGTCGCTCACTGTTACAATCAACACAGTTGCAGTCGACCCTGGACCGGCGGGAGCTGCTTCCCCTTCGAAGGCACTGCGGGGTGGCCTGCTCTGGGGGCAGGTGGGGTCCCCAAGGTGGGGCAGCCCCAGGCTCTGGGTGGGGGTCCTGAGGACTGCTGGGACGTGGTGCAGAGAGGGGGGGTGGGCTGTGGCCCCCTTGGGCCCCGGAGCCCGGCCTGAGGCTGAGTTCTCCTTCCGTGACAGCCACCCACGCCCTGCGGCCGGCGGCCAGGAGCCAGACGCCTCCTCCGGGGCCGCGTGGGCCGAGGGTGGGTGTGCTGACTGTGTCCTCTGAGCGTGTGCTCCCCCGTGACAGCCTGTGATAACCAGGCCGCTGCCTCACCCCTCAGGAATGTGGCTCAGCCTCGGACGCCCCAGCTGGGGGCATCAAAGGGCTCCCAGGGCCGGCCGCCTCCTCCTCTGCATCCTGGTCCCTGGGGAGTGGGGGGAAGCGGGGAGGCTGAGCACAGGTCCCCGGGCTGAGGGGTCCCCGGGCTGAGAGTGGCAGCCTCCGTACATACAGTGTCACTCAGGGACTGGCCATGGCTGGACGGTCGGTGCGGGGGACAATGTCACAGCCGCTGTCCCTCTCAGCAAGGAGCCTCGGGCCCAGAGTCACATCCGGGACTCGGAGGAGGGCCAGGCAGGGCCAGCAAGGCCAGGCTTACTAACAGGGTCCGGGCTGGGGAGGGGCCAGCACCGACCCCACCCAGGGGCCACTATGTCTGCAGCCTGGAGGGGTCCCCATGGGGATGAGAACTGGGGACCGGGCTGGAGTGGGGGACCCTGGCTGGGGACCTGTCCAGGAGGTGGGGGCCTAGAGGGGCTCTCGCAGGGCGTGGGTGGCAGGTCAGCGGCCCGGGACGCCCTGCCACTCCAACAGCCCAGGCTGCATCTGCGGGGCAGGGTGTGACCCCACGGGCCAGGGTGAGGGAGGGGTCGCCCCAGGCAGGAACCCAGGACCCCAGGTTCTACGCCAGAGGCTCCTGAGTGGATTTTTTTAAGATTTTATTTATTTTTGGAGAGGAAAGGGAGGGAGAGGGAAGGGAGGGAGAAAGAGAGAGAGAAACATCAATGTGCGGTTGCTGGGGGCCGTGGCCTGCAACCCAGGCATGTGCCCTGACTAGGAATCGAACCTGCGACGCTTTGGTTTGCAGCCTGTGCTCAATCCACTGAGCTACGCCAGCCAGGGGCCTGAGTGGATTTTAGGGGCCAGACCTAAAAGAGCCGTAACTCGCCTGCCCCGGCCGTCACGGCTCAGCTGTTCGGAGCGTCTCCTGTAAAGCGGACGGCACAGGCGCAGTCCCCGGCCGGCACGCGAGCGAGAAGCAATGGCCCCCGCATTTCTCTCTCTCCCACGCGGAGGCGCCTGGCCAGCTCCCCCTCCCCCGCCCCCCCCCCAGCGCCCGTGAGCGTGTCCTTGGGCGCGGCTTTAGCACTGTTCATGTCAACACCGTTGTTTAGACAGTATCTCCTGAAGGTCAGGGCTCCTCCAGCTGCCCCGGGCCGGGGTGGGGGGGGGGCGGGCTGACCCTCCAGAGACCCGCAGGGACGCGCTCGGCGGGAGGGAGGAGGTGCCGTCCGCCCTGAGCCCCGGGGGACGGTGCTCCTGTCGCGTCCCCACGCGGGGCGTCCCCGAGCTGCGCGCCTGGGCCCCGGTGCTCTGTCCCGTGTGACTCGCACCCCGATGCAGCGCCGTGAGACGCCCCCACCCCCGTTCTGCGCACAGTGGGGCCGCGTCCCCGTCCCCAGCGGGAGGGGCCGGTTCGCTGGTGCCGAAGAGAGTTTTCCCCGGGTGTCTGTGCAGACTCGTCCCTGGACAACAATGGGTTTGACGCTTTCGGCAGTGTCTTCCGGTTCCTTCCCCGGATTCTTCTTCTCTCTTCCTTTCTTCCCACCACGTCGCCCCCACGCCCTCCTCCCCCTGCTCGCTCTCCGGTGGCAGCATCCAAGGTGGCCCCTGGCCACGCTCCGCGTTCCGCTCGGCTGACACCCGGCGCCGTGCGCCAGGCACCGTCGGGGCTGGTCACCGCGCTCGAGGGCCTGCCTGTCCCCGCCGACGGAACAGCCTCGCGTGGGATCCCGCCGGTGCTTCCCTCACAAGGCGACTCACCGCCTCTTCTCCCCGGAAGGGCTGTTGTGTTAATGCCAGCGACGTCTTTCCCTGGAGCCTTGGTTCCCTGTGGACACACACCCGCACGCCCCGGGCACGTCGGAGAAGAGACTCGCGTGCCGCTGCGGCGTGCGCACGCGCGCCGGACGGCGGGATGGCGTCCACCTCTCCCCACCTCGCCTCCGCCTCAGCGCCTGTCCCCTCCCTGCAACCCCAAACTGCCGTCAGCTCAGGCACTGCATCCTTCCTCCCCATGCGTGAGGAGCGTGGGTTCCTTCATCCTGGGGGCGTCCACCCCGGTCGCAGTCCTTCCACCCGAACACCGGCAGTCGGTGGGCGGGAGCCAGCGGCTGTGGGCTCCGGACCGGGGTCACGAACCACGGGTGTGGCGTCCCTGTGCTGCTGCGGCGCAGGGACTTGGGGACACGGTCGGCCCGGGGGATCAGGATGCTGTCTGGGTCCAGGTGCACGCGTGTGTGAGCTGCCCCTGCCCGGGGCTGAACGCGCCTGGTCCGAGCCGTGAGCTGAGGGTCGGGCCACGGCAGGTGAGGCCCTTGCGCGAACCGGGGCTGCACGCTGGGGCAACGTGGGCTTCGGGCCCTGTGGGCCGGCGGGCGTGCGCTGCCTGAGCCGGGGTCAGGAGGCTGGGCGAGGATGGCGGCCCTTCCCGGGGCCCGGGCCTCGGCCACGGTTGGCTGGACAGCGCCCCGCCCCTCTGCGGGCCCAGGGCCCTCTGAGCGCAGCAGGTGCAGCCGCTGGACGGCCGGGCCTGCCCCGGCGCCTGCAGCCTGAAGTCAGCCGCCCTGCCCTCCAGGCTGCACCCTGGGCTATTTTGGGAGCTTGAGCTCAGAGCTGCCCGCTCTCAGCCTGAGTTCCTGGAAGTAAGGGGTCAGGGGTGTGGATGGTTCCTCTTTTGTCCAGCATTTGTCCTGTCCCCGGAGCCCCCCCAGGGAGCAGCCGTCCCTGGGGTGGGGGTGGCGGTGGGGGTGGGGGTGGGGGGAGCTGCTAAGGGCATGTCCCCGGCCAGCCGTCACCACCAGCCCCCGGTGCTTCCTCCGCCCCCGAGCCTATCCCCGGAGGAGGAGCGAGAGTGGCCAGGGCCTCAGGGGCCCGCTGCTCCGAGGAGCCAGCCCCGCCTCCTTCCCCCTGGCTCTGCCCGTGGGGCCCCTGTGGGGACGGAAGACGGTGGCCACTCACCCCTTCCTCATGCGGGTCTGACTTTGCACGGCCGTGAGGGCGCACGGAGTGTGGCCTTGGCCTTGGGGCCTCTCGATAGCACTGGGACCAGTGGCGAGCCCTGACCCCACTGCGGCCCAGACCCAGGGGACAAGGGGCCGCCCCGATCAGGGACCGAGGAGGAGCCCGTAGCGTGTGGCCCTGGCGGGGACAGTGGGGTCAGGCCCGGTGCCGGGCCCCCAGCACACCGCCACGAACCCCCTCATTTCCCACCCTGACTCCAGCCCCGAGGTCCCAGCTCGGGGAGGGGCTGCAGGGGCTGCCAGGGGTGGTCTGAAGAGGGCTTCCTCCCCCCCAGGGTCCGGGCAGCTTGTGGGGGTGGCACCCACGTTCCTGAGGTGGCCCCGGGCACAGTGCCTGCAGGAGGGTCCCAAGCCAGGGAGGGCACAGCCCAGGGGTGGCAGCAGGCAGGGCCCCCCCGAAGGCTCCCGAGACTCCTGGCAGGGGCGACAGTGCCACGGCTGGGTGCTGGGGAGACCACCCAAGGACGGCCAGCCTCGGGGCCCAGTGGGCAGCAGGCTCGCCGAGGCGGCGGCTCAGGGCCGGTGACAGAAGTGCTCGCTCTGGCCCTGGTCCCCCCGGCGGGGGGCGGGTCTGTTCGCTGGTGTGACAACCGGCCGCCTTCACGGCCTCACACCCCATTGTGTGCATTTCTCACCCTTCCCTCCCCCGCACCGTGTGAGCCGCCCCTGCTGCTCGGAGCACATGTGTGCACACGCCTGTGCCATGTGTGCGACCGTGCATGTGTGCATGTGTGCATGCGTGCATGCGTGTGCGTGCCTGGGTGTGTGTTCTGACCCTGAGACACCAGCCCCCTCCTCCCAGGGGGTGGCACCGTGTTCCGGACATGCACGTCGGCGTGGTCTTCCATTCTCCCCAGGCCCCTCTGTCCATGAGGGGACGCCTCAGTGGGCACAGGCGCCCCCCCCGCCAGGGCTCCCTGTCCCCACCCCTTCCCTCCCAGGTGGACTGTCAGCTCTCCAGGCGGTCAGCTACCCCAGCGGCCGCCTGCCAAGCGCCCGGGAGCCGCCCCAGCGTCTGCAGGCTCAGGTCCTTCCCGGGTCCTTCTCCTGCCTCCCCCGGGGTTCGGGGACCCTGTCAGCTCCCAGCCCCGGGGAGCCCTTGCCGCAGCCCCCAGCCCCCAGCCCCAGGGAGCAGAGGTCACCTCCTGACACACCCTCTCTGCACGTCAGGCAGGGCCGCTTCGGGCCTGGCTGGGCAGGAGCTTGTCATAGGCCCAGGCTCCCCGAGGCCTGGAGGAGGTGGGGGAGGAGCCAGCCCCTCCCCACAGCTGCAGGTCACCGGAGGCCAGGCCTGAGATGTGCCCCCCCCCAAGGACCAGGGTGGGGTGTGTCTGGGTTTGGCTCCTCCTCAGAAGGGGGGACATGGGGGAGGGATGCATCCCGAGTCTCTGTGGAGCCCGGGATCTCCCGGGGGGCCTCTTGTTCCCAGCTGCTGCCCCCCTCCCCCGGTTCAGACACAAGGGCCCCAGAGTGCCCCCAGGACCACAGCCACCGAAGGGGCCGGAGGGGCGGGGGAGCCTGCCCGGCGTGCTGGGCGAGGCCTGCCCTCCTGCAGCCGTGGTCCTGAGCTCCCCGGGGCCCACGGTGCGGGGTTCCGAGTCTGACGGGGCGGCCGGCTCAGTCTGAGCAGGGTTCTGCAGTCCGGCAGCAGCGGGCAGTGAGGGGGGCAGATGCATTCAGATGGGGGTGGGGAGGGGCAGCCCTCGGCACCCCCCCGGGGGGTGGTGGCGGAGCCACAGGTGGGTCCCCAAGCCTGGGGTCGGCTGCTGGGCCGCAGAGAGGGCGGTGTCTTGGGTGACGGCGTCCTCGTGTCGGCTTGAACACGCCGCCCACCGGGAAGCGCCTCCCCACAGCCCCAGCGGCACAGTGCCGGCCCCGGACCTCCCCCGGGGGGCAGGGAGAGCCCGGCCGGGAAGGCCCCACTGTGGGGGGCCGGGGGGGGCCGGGGGCCCACAGCTGTGCGGTGAGGAGGGGCAGCCCCACAAGAGCCACTCGGAGCCGCGAAGCCCGGAGCCCGAGCCCGAGGCCGTCCAGGCCGTCCAGGCCGTCCAGGCCACAGGGCGGAGAGGAGAGACCGCCGGAGCCAGAGCTCAGCCAGCAGGCCCTCTGTGCCTCGGCCAAGCCGAGCCCGCAGACCCGAAACCGCCGCGAGGGGCAGAGGGTGCACCCCCAGAGCAGGCGCGGCCCCGAGTTGCCACAGCCCCAGGCGCCTCCCGCCGACGGGGATGCCCGAAGAGCCAAGTCGTGGGAGTGCAGTCTCGGGGAAGAGGAGGCCCCCACGCTGTGTTCTGACATGGGGGGGGCGGGGGTGTGCAGGGTGGGCCGAGCCTGCCCTGGGCCCCGTGTGCAGAGGCCGCAGAGTGGGAGCCTCAGGGAGCAGCCCCCTTGGGAGGGCTGCCCGAGCCCTCGGTCCCCACCACAGGGCCCCTGGCTTTGCTCTGGGCGCGCGGGAGGGCCCAGGGGCAGCCAGGCTGGGCCAGGCCAGCGCCGGGGTCGGAGGGCGGCCCCGCCCTCTGGACCTGGGAGCAGCATTCCTCCCAGTTGTGGCCCCACACCCCGCCCATTCCCCGAGAGCACAGGACTTCGGAGAGGCCATGTGTGTTCCTGCGGCGCCTGGGGGCTTGAGGGTTCTGAGGCTGAGCCGGTGTGGCCCGGGGCGGCGGTGGCTGAAGACCCAAGTCCGGTGGAGGTCCCCAGCAAGCCCCTGGGGAAGAGGTGGGCCAGGGCAGGAGGCTGCCCCCACCGGCCGGCCGAGAGAACCTGGGGCCGGCACTCGGCCTCTCTGAACCCACTGCTGGTAGGCAAGTGGGGTGCATTCCCACCGCGGGGCACCGGGGTTGCCACGAGCTGGTGGCGGGTCACAGTGCCACGCCATCCATGTGCAGTGTCCAGCAGGCCTTGTGTGCGGTGAGCGAGACGGCGCCACGGGCCCTGGCGAGGAGCAGGCCGGCTGCCTGCGGCGAGAGCCAGGACCGGGCTGTGCATCACCACAGCCTGTGGGCCGGGGGCTCCCTCCGCAGGATCCGGGCAGATGAGCAGCCTGTGCTTGCACGCCTTTTTTGTCAGCAGACTCACTACTCCACAAAGGCACTGCCATCTGGCCCGACAGAGGCGTCTGGAGCCAGTCTCCCCAGACTCTGGGGGCCTCCTTGAAGTCTCCGGGAGGAGGGGTCCCCTGGAAATGAAAAGCACTCTTCGGCAGAGCTGGGGTGCCACCCCCAACTCCCCTCCCCCCGCCCGCCCCGGCCCAGCTGGCGCCCGCGTGTGTGTGTCAGCGCCGCCGGTGGGGACGTGGGCACAGCGAGCTCATTTCGCCGAGAGACAGAGGCAGATGCGGCTCATCCTCCCCCAGGCTTTGCGGCGGGAAATCGGAACCAGGTCCGGGCTCTGACGTGAGGCAGACGTTTGTGCAGACCGTCGGGACAGGCGACGACGCGGCCTGTCTGCGCCCGCCGTGGCGGCAGGGGGGGGGCTGGAGTGCGGGGGGGGGGGGGCCCTGCCGCCCGCGCTGCCGCGGTTCATTTTTTCCAGAGTGGCGGCATCGACCGAAATGATCTCAGTTGTAAGCTGCTATTAACATGTCACAGACCCCACATTTTTTACAGGAGTAATTCAAAACAAATGTGTCAGCCCTGGGAGCGAGGAGAGTGTTTGCACGTTGTGCCGAGGAAGCCCGCGGAAGGTTCCAGGGCCCTCCCGCTCTGCGGCTCCGCCACGCTGCGCCCCTGAGGGCGGCGGCTCCGATGCCGCCGGAGCCTCCTGGGGACGGTCACGGCCCCTCCCCTGGGGACGCCACCACGGCCTCCGGCCTCACCGGCTGGCGGGGAAGCCGCCGCCGCTGCCCGTTTAACGGCAGGGGTGCCGCCGAGGCTGACACCGATGTGTCCCCTCCCCGCCCGGGGGGCCCGAGGCAGGAATGGGGGGTGGCCGTGCGCCCTGGAGGGCTCCCCAGAAGACTGGTTCTGGGCCTTTCCTGGCCCTCCCGTGCCCCCCCCACCCCCTTCTAAAAAGAAAATTCAGTGGCAGAAGACCACAGTTTTCTCCTGGTTCTGGGGTGAATCGGGCCCAGCTCTCCCGCTGGGCCTGCTCACAGGTTTGGCCCCGACAGCGGTGGGGCCGCGCGGCTTGGGGCTGAGCGGCCCGTTGTCCCCTCGGGCCAGCAGGGCCCGGTCTTGGCCGGAAGGCTGGTCCCGTGCAGCTGTCCCCGCCCAGCCCTGCGTGTGACAAGCTGGGACCTGGAGGGCACGTCCCCGTCCCACAGGCCACCTGGGCCAGGTCAGACACTTGGGCCTCGGCTCCGTGGGAAGGCGGGAGAGAACCGAGTTCTCTGGACCCTCCACCCCTCCTTCCACATCACCTCACCCCCAGCCCCCCCCCACCAGCAGCCAGGCAGGTGTGTGTGTGGCGGGGGGGGGGGGTGCGAGTGGTTGGGGCCAGGCCCGTCAATCTTCCTCCTGCTGCTGCAGCCGCGTGGAGCTCGAAGCTTCCTGGGAGTCCTCCTCGCGCAAATAGAAAGAAGCACTTTAAACGAATGTGAGTGTTTTAACTCGGTGTATCCCAAACATCATCACTGCAACAACAGGTAATTGATTCAACAATGGTTACTGAGGCGTCTGACCCTGTTTTCTCCGCTTTCAAAATCCCGTACTTCACATACTTCACACCCACAGCTGTCTCCATCTCAGCTCCTGCTCAGAGGGAGGCTGCACAGCTCTCGGTGGGGGTGGGGGTGGGGGTGGGGGCGGGGCTGGGCTGGGCGGCTCCCATGCCCCAGGAGGCCGTGGGAGCCTCCAGGCCCGCACTCTCAGCCTTTGGGATTTCCCGCGAGGGGCTGGGGATTTCCTGCTCGCGCTGGGGCTGGGTTCCCAGCTGTGTTTTTTTCACCCGCCGCCCTGGCTGTCGGCCTCAGTTCACCCAGTCACTTGGGAGCACCTCCGGGGAGGGTCCCTGGGAGGGGGTCCAGGGCAGGGGTCCGTCTGGCTGCTGGGAGGCCTCAAGCTAAACGTGGGGGCCCTCCCACTTTCAGAAAAGACAAAATCAGCGACGCAAATCAGAGCAGGGGACTCCGTGACGGTCAGGGCAGACCAGGAGGAAGCTTGGGCTGCAACAGTCTTGCAACACACTGCCTTGTCCTGGCTCTCCCGATGGAGGTGGACGAAAGGGGGACAAACATGGGTGGAAGGGGATGGAGGGGGACAGAGGTGGACAGGGCTGAGCAGAGGTGGACGGGGGTGGGCAGAGGTGGACGGGGCTGGGCAGAGGTGGACGGGGGTGGGCAGAGGTGGACAGGGCTGGGCAGAGGTGGACAGGGGTGGGCAGAGGTGGATGGGGGTGGGCAGTGGTGAACGTAGGTGGGCAGAAGGAGACAAAGGGGGATGGAGGACAGAGGTAGACAGAGCTGGGCAGAGGTGGACGGGGGTGGGCAGAGGTGGACGGGGCGGACGGACGCGGACAAGGCTGAGCAGAGGTTGTCAGAGGTGGATGGAGGTGGATGGTGGTGGGTGGGGTGGGCAGAGGTGGACGGTGGTGAACGTAGGTGGGCAGAGGGAGACAAAGGGGGACGGAGGGGGACAGGGGGACGGAAGGGCAGAGGGGACCGAGGGGAGAGCACTGCAGCCCCTGCGCCTGCCTCGCCAGGACCCCCCCCCCCCACACCAGAGGCGTTGTGTGGGTTCCTCCGCAGTGGAGTGCGGCCCCTAGTTTCTGGAAAGGGCTGGCCGATTCTCCTCCTGTTGAGCTTTTCCGTAATTACAAGCTCTCTAGAAATGGGGCTCTTCCGATGTGAGAAAGCAACGCAGGGCTTCGGAAAGTGCCGTCTCCGGCCACCCACAGCGCAGGGCTGGGGGTGGGGGTGGGGGCGGGGGCTCCACGGCAGTGCGGTCCGGGGGCCATCGAGGGCGGACGGGGGGCATGGGTGCCCGGGACGGGCTGTGCGCCCAGCTCTCGAGACGAGGCATGCAGAGCTGGTGTGGCCGGGCAGCTGGGGCGGCTGGCGGGTCTAGACCAGGGCAGGGCGGACGGGCCCGAGACCCAGGGCGATGCGGTGGTGCCGGCGGTGGTGGGGGAAGGGGCCACCCCTCTGGAGGCCCCCTGCTGGCTGTGCCCTGTGCTCCGAGGTTTTGGCCCCTCCTCCAGGCTGCCTTCCAGGGCTGCTCAGCCCGTCCTGGAGAGCAGAGCCAGCGGTGGGCGACCGGTGCCAGGCCTGCACCCCAGGCCCCCCCCCGCCTGGGGCTGGAACACTGACCCACTGTGGCCCGTGCTCTGGTCTCGCCCCGGGGACGGCCTCCATCCTGGGGTCAGACAGCTTTGAAAGGTCGCATCTGCCTTTGAGCATGGAAAGGGGGAGGAGGCACCCCTGGGTCCCTGCCCCCCACACAGGGCCCCGCTCTTCCTGGGCCTGGCTCCCACACAGCAGGGCCAGCGCCCTCCCTGGTCCCGAAAAGGGCCATTGTGCCACCGTCCCCGGCCCCTGGCTGCTGGGGCGGTGCTGGGGAGGGTGTCTTCAACCAGGCCCTGGCGGGGCAGGTCCCTGCTGCTCCCCAAAGTGACCGGGGCCCTGGCGAGGCCCTGCTCCAGGACCAACGCTGGGCCAAGGGAGGGGACTCTGGGACCGGGGTGACGAGTGCCAGCCACAGCGGGCCCCACGGCCCCTCCTGTTGTGGTGAGTGTCCCCAGGAAGAGACCAGCAGGGGAGCTGCCCCCACGAGCCGGCTCCCTGCCCCCCTTCATGGATCCCAGCGGCACCCGGGGTGGACCGTCCTGGGTGGCGCGGCCCCCCGGGGAACCCCAGGACAGGGGACCCCACCCTGTGGGTGTGGGTGGCTCACAGCCGGGTCCCTCCCTCCCCGGGGTGCACTTTGCCCAAAGCAGTTGCCTCGCCCAGGTCAGCGGCGCTGCTGGGAACTCTCCCCCCAACGGCTGGCCCGTGCCGGTCAGAGGCCTGGCCGCCGCGCCTGGGTCTGGGAACTTGCGGGCGTGGCCGACCCCTGCAAAGCAAGGGACAGGCCAGTGCGGCCCGAGCTGACCACCCGCAGTGGACGGGCAGCTTCTAGGAAGGACACTCCCCTGTGCTGTGCAGAGATTCCTGCAAGCGAGGTCTTCAGAAGCCTCCACGGAGAAGGAAAAATCACATGCCAGCCTTGGGCCCCCGGGCCCCCACGCAGAGAAAGCAGGGGAGGGCCGGTGGGACGCCCACAGGGTCCCCGGGCCACCCGAGGCCGCTCTGAGCTCCTGAGGGGCTCGGCCCTCCGTGGGGGGCGGGGCGGGGCGGGTGCGGGCAGTGCCCGAGTGAGAGGTCGGGGAGCGTGAAGCGTGTCCGGGTTGCAGCATCTGTGTACTTCCTGAATTTCCAATAATGACAACGTGTCTCTTAGAAAATGAAAAAGAAAGCATATATTTTCCTTTTTAAAAGGTCTTGATTCGTGGGTGAATGGTACCCCCCTCAGGTCACAAAGGTCACATCGTAGGGACAGCACGGTGGCCTGGCCGCGTTCCCACGTCGGGGTGGCTTCCTGTCCCCCGGACGTGACAGAACAGCCGGTGGGCACAGCGCGAGGGCCGGCGGGCTGGGGGGCCGGTGACTCGGGTCCGAGGCCCCGGGGTTCGTGTCCCCCACCCCGCCCCCGGCGTGAGAGCTAGGACCGTCGGATCCCCGTGGGAGCAGGAAGCCGGAGTGGAGGCAACGTCTCCACGGGTACCGGTTAATTCGGTTAATTCGTTAAAGATGAACCACAGCCAGCCCTCCACGAGCCAGCACGAGCAACGCCCTTCTGGTGAAAAACAGTCGCGTTTCTCCAAACAAAGAAGGGGGAAGAGGAGAGCGGCGTCACCTGTTTTGTAGGTCGCCTCCGCGTGGGGACTCCCGGCGGCCGGCGCGAGTGTGTCCTTCTCTGCGTGGCCGGCGTGAGCAGTCCGGGCTCGCACACTCGTGGCCGGAGCGACCGGCGCGGTCCCAGGCGTTTCCGGCCACGATGCACATGGTTCTGGGACGCGGCTCTCCAGCTCCGCACGGGGCGGCTCCCCGACCCGGGTCTGGCGGTCCCCGAGACCGCGAGCCTTCCTTCTCTGAGATGCGCCCGCCCACCGGCCTCTCCCGGCCCCCGGCTGTCTCCCTCGTGGGATTCCCTGACATCCCTCCTCGGTCACTCGGAAAACAGGCTCGCTGGGGCGGGCGGGTCTGTCTGAAGCTGGGGTGCACGCTGCTGCATCAAAAATCACGCTCGTTAGAGACTCACTGATTAACCCAAAGAGCCTTCCGCTGCGGGGGCTCGCACGGGCAGTCGCCCCAAATCCCCGCGTTTGCTCGGGGAGATGGAACTTCACCAGTGGCCGCAGAGCTGGGAGTCTCTTCCTTGGAAGCGAAGGTCTCATCCCTTCATTTCTGAGAGAAATACCTGCCGGATACCTGCATCTGATCACCTGGTCCTTCCTGTCCTAGCTGAGGGGCGTGGCCGGGATGTCCTGAGGCCTGGTCCCCTGCCGACGGTGACAGGGCACCCTTCCCCCTCCACCGTGTCCTTGAGGTCAGGTGGCGCCTGCCGTCTCTGTTGTGACCCAGGGGACGGGGGCAGCGGGCAGCCCCAGGGGAGCCAGACAGCGTCTCCTCTGGGAGGACGGGACCGGCCGCACCTGTGCCGGGCAGGACGGGGCAGGCGTGGTGGTGGACCCGGGGCTTCGGGGGCAGCCAGGCAGTCTGCGGGAACACCCCCGAGACAGCAGCACCGCGAAGGAGGGAAGGGCCAGGAACCAGGGCGGAGCGTCGGCACGGCGGGCGGGCAGTGCCACCCTGAGACTCCGCAGCTGTCCGAGCTCTGCCTCGTGGGTGTGTCTGCGCTGGGACAGGCCCCACCGCCACTCGCCCACCTAAGACCTGCCCGGGGGCAGCGTCGGACTGGAGACGGCCGTTCTGGGCCGGCGTTTTCGGAACCAAACTCTGCGTTAATGATGCAGGCTGCATCGCTGTCTAAAGGGGTTCAGTGGTGGGGTTTCCGGGTCAAAGGGCATGTGCCCCTGACGGGGGTGGGGGGTGGAGGAGGCTCTCAGAGGCCCTGCCCCCTCCACCACACGTGCCCTGCGGGGTTCTGGTGCCTTGTCACCCAGAGTCCTGTCTCTAGTTTCCGTGTGAAGCTCTACACGTTTTTTCCCTGTTCACTGTCGCTGGGCACAGTTCCAACTCCCTTCTTTCCTGGACTGGGAGAGCCTGCCCCTGAGGCAGGACAATTTAATTACCTGGGTTAACCTGAGAGCCCGCAGACGGGCCCTCTGGGGCTGGAGCCGTGGGGCGCAGTGGCGACGGGGTCCCCCACCCCGTGTGCCCAGGGAGTCCTGGGGGAGGGGCAGCTCTCCCTGGGCCTGGACTGGAGGTGGTTGGGGTCGGGGGCCAGCACCCAAGGCAGCGCCCCCCCCGCCCCATGGCCCCGCGTGCTGGCCACGGGTGGCCCCCACGCCCACAGAGCCTGCCACTGGGTGCCATCACAGGGCCCTGAGCCCTCTGCCCCTGAGCCCCTCTGCGTGGGCAAGACCCGCCCCCAGTGCCTCCCGACCAGGCATCTGGCCCCTCGCTCTGGCGGCAGCTGATCTCCCCGGACCCCCCCATCCCTGGGGAAGACTGGCACCCTGCCTTCTGCTCGTGGAGGAAGGGCCCTACAGGACACAGTCCCGGGTTCCTGGGGCTCCCCTCTCTCGGCCGCCCCCCCTCACCCTGGCGCCGATGGCAGCCCCCCTGCACCTGCTCCCTCTCATGCACGGTCCTCGCTCGTGGCTGCTGCTCGTGGAGGGGGCGGGCATGGCCCCGAGGGTGGGGCCGCGCAGACCCCAGGAGCACAGCTGGTGCTCCCACCGCAGCTCCCACCGTGCTGCGGGGGGGAGGGGAGTAGGGGGCGGCGTGACCCCGCCCAGCTGCACGGCCACAGCCGTCTACTCCGGCCCCTCCACCCGCTGGGGCGCACGCGGCCCGCAGACCTGCTGTGTCTGAGCTCCGGTGCAGACGGCTGCGCCGAGGGGGCGTCAGCCTTGCCCCCCAGCGCAGGAAACAAGGCTGGAGGGGCGGAGCCCCTGGGCTGCCGAGGGCTCCCCACCGGGCTCTGAGAGGAGGGCGCGGTCATGGCCGGGCGAGGAGGGGGTGATGGGGGCAGCATGCGGGGAGCCCCCCTCTGGCCCAGCATGCCCCCACCATCTGCACGCTGTCACACAGGGGAGGGGGCTCTCCTTTGGGCCAGGGACCCCATCCTCTGCCCTGGGCACCCATGGGTGGTTCTAGAAGGCAAGGGATGCACTCTCACTGGCCTGGGGAGGGGCGGCTGCCCCAGCAGTGAGGTCCTGCCTGGAGCTCTGGGGCCCGGCCTCCGTGCCCTGCCTGCTGCCTGCTCCCAGACAGGACCGCCCAGCTCAGCACAGGCCCTGGGCTTCGAGTCCCCGGGCCCCTCATGAATATGCATCGGGAGCCACTCCTCATGAATATGCATCAGAGGCACTCCTCGCCCCCCCTCCTCACCCCCCTCCCCAGGGGCTCTCATCTCCACTGGTGAATGGGGTGCTATTGAGGGTAAGACTGCAGAATTTTAATGACTTGCAAAATATAGTTAATTATGTGAAGAGACATCTTCTGCACTTTTTCATGGAAATGAGACGTGTTAATTGGTGCTCAGCGGCTGTGGGGGGGGGGCTCCATCCCCGAGGGCGGAGGGCGCCTGCCGGTGCTGGCCAGGTGAAGGGGAGCCGGAGAGGGCCAGCTTGGGACCCGTCCGGTTAATCCGTCCCCGGGGCCGCCCCGAGGTAACCCGAACCGTGAGAAAGCACTGCCCGCGGGTTCTCGCCTTGGCCCTGCCGTGAAAGGTGCTGCAGGGAGATCGCCCCCCTCACCCCCTTGGCCTCGGCCAAGCTCCCGAGAGTGGCCCCGAGGTCGGTGGCAGTCAGGCTCCTGAGGGAGATGGGCACTGTCCGCACAGTGTCCACACAGTGTCCGCAGGGGCCCCCGGTCGGTCACAACACTGGAGTCAGACGCTCGGGCGCCTCCAAGGGCTGGAGCTGACGTTTCTCCGGAGGAGACGCCTGAGTGGCCCCCAGCCCACGACGGGGCGCCCCACACCCACGGCCCCCCGGGGAGACGCGGGTCTCGCCCAGGGTCGGGGGTAGGAGGTGGGGGGCGGAGAAACCTGGGTCCCCCCCCCCGCCCCATGGCGGACGGAAAGGTGTTTGCACGGCCAGGGCACGTGGCGTCGTGCGCGAGGGCCTGCGAGCACCCACAGCGGGGGAGCGGGTGCTCCGCGTGGTAACGACGGGTCGCCCCTCGGCCAGGACAGCGATGATGCTCCTCTCCTGTCCCAGCAGGAGGGGCCTGGAGGACACCGTCCCCGTGAAATCAGCCTCATGCAGACAGAAGGACAGATGCTCCGTGGGACCCGGGGTGGGGTGGTCAGCCTCCAAGAGCCAGAGGCAGGTTAGGGGTTAGGGGTCGGGGGGCGTCCACGTCGGATGAGACAGGGTTCAGTCGGGGAAGATGGGAAGGTTGGGGTGCGGAGGGTGGCGACGGCCGTGCAGCCTCGTACGTGTTCCCAAGACACGTGGGGACGCCCGCCCCTCAGTCAGCGTCCGCCTGCGCCCGCCGGGCGGGCGGGGGCAGGAGGAGGAAGTAAGGACCCCGTCGGCCTCTGGGCCCCATCTCCTGGCGGGCACTGCCCAGGGCAGCCGGGCGCGTGTGAGCCCTGGCCTCAGCCCCTCCCCCGACTCGGCTCCCGGGAGCCTGCCAGGGCCGCCTGCCGCGTTCCCAGCCCCAGATCACACCGGGTCTGCCCCACTTGGCTCATCTTTCCGAAGCCCCCGCGGCCCTGCCGGCCCGGCCGGGGGTGCCGTGGCCCCCAGAGGCCTCCCCGTCCCTGGGAACCACCGGCCAACAATGGGCCTCTGTCTCCAGGGGGAAATCGGACCCGGCTCCACTCAGCATCCACCAGCACCGCATTCTTATCGGCCCGGCCGCCCAGCCAGCTCCGCTCGGGAGGAAACTCGACCCGCCCACGGCTGTCGCCGGAGTCTCCTTGGCTTTGAAAATGAGAACGGCACGACAGCGCCGACCCCCACCCCCAAAGCCTGACGGGCAGCGTGGCTCCCGGGATCTTTCCAGAAAGCTCCCTGGGGTCCCCGGGGAGCACGGGAGACCGTGGGACTGGCAGACCGGTGCTGGGATATGACGCTGTCTTGCTCGCCCCGGGCACGCCACACCTGCTGCAGTCTCGGGTTTCCAGCCAGATGCTCAGAGGCAGGGTGTGTCCCAGGCCACAGACTCGCAGACCACAGCCCCGGGCAGAAGCCGCGGCCGGCCTGGAGGGTGCAGTGCCGTGCTCCTCCCCCCAGTCTGCCCTGCTCGGAGCGCTTCCCTCACCAAGGCCCAGGCGGCGGGCGCAGGGCACACCCACAGGGGCCCGGCTGCTTCCCGAGGCCTCGCCTTCCTGGCCTCGTCCCGGAGCTGACCGCCGACACTGCGGCCAGACCCGCTGAGGACAGCCTGGCTCCAGGGCCAGAGCTCAGGCCACCTGAGGACAGAGCTGACCAGGGCGTCCTGGACACAGCCCGCTGTGGCTTGTCCAGCCGGCATCAGGGTCCCTGGGCGGGGCCCCACCTCCCCTGGGCAGCTGCAATGCCGAACAGTGACAGGAGGTTCCCCCACTGGAGCAGGTGGCTCTGGGGTGCCGTCCTGGACGCCACAGCTGTCCCGGCACAACTGCCCACGGGAGCCAGAGGGCAGACTTTGGGGGGGTGGCCCCTCCTCTCTCCTTCCCCCCCAAACCCTGGCTGCACCCCCAGCACACACACACGGAAACACACAAGGGCACTCACTGGAGGGGCTGCCTCGCCTGGAGCTGGGCTCTGCCCCCCGCCCCGGTGACACCCGCCCTCCCCTGGACACCAGCCTCCAGGTCCCTTTTGGCCTCTTGGGAGCACCTGGCTCCTGAGGGTAAGGGGGAGTCCTGGCCCGTGTCCCACATGAGACCGGGGGCCTGGGAGGCCTGGCCTGGGCCTGGCCCCCTCGCTGTGCTCAAGAGCCTCGCCCCTGGGGGGCCCTGCCCCCTGGATCAAGGGCGCCCCACCACCCTGGATCAGGCTGCCACGGCCTCTGCCACCCAGGCCGGCCTCCAGGGGGTCTCTGGGCGGGGGAGGGGCCAGCACCGGCCAGAAACACCTGCCCGAGCCCAGAGCCCGGCTTTGTCTGCGGATCCTGTGGCCGGACACGAGATATTTCGGGAAAACACGTTCGCCCCCCACGTGCCCCGGAGCTGCCTCCCTCAGCCGCCCGGGGCGGGCACATCTCTCCGCAGCTGAGGGCCCTTCCAGACCCTCGGGGGCTCCTGGGGGGGGGTGGTAAAATCTGTCTGAAATCACCAAGGCAGAGGGAGGAGGGACCACGAAATTTAATGAGAGGAAGTTTCCCATCCCATCCAAGGGTGTTTCAGCCCTAGAACAGGGATCCTGGCCCTGGGGGGTCTGAGCGCGTGGCCCCCCCAGGGCCTGTGGAGTGACCAATGGGCGGAGGAGGGTGTGGACGTGCCTTAGAGCCCGTAGGACGGGCCTGGAAGCTGCGGGAAGGGGCGGGAGGGGCTGGCCCCTGGGCCCCAGAGGGCTCCGCCCTGGTCAGGAGGGGCCCTCGGGCCTCCCGTCACTGCAGCGCCCACGGGGCTCGCGGACTTTCACGGTCGAGGGAAAATGCAGGAGGCCGGGCCCAGGGACGGTCATTCTCCACTCCTCACGCCCCACGTGGTCAGAAACCACACTGACTGGGCACTCGGGGGGCGGGTCCCGGGGCGGGTCTTTGCCAGTCGCTGCTGCCCCCGGGGCCGAGGGGTCACCGACGTGGCTCAGTCGAACACCCGCTCACACCTGACTTCCACAGGATTCTCCTGCCGAATGACGGGCACGCCGCCCAGCCCGGCGGTGGGTGGGGCTGTGCCGGAGGGCCCACGGCGGCCCCGGCCCGGCCCGCGGGACACTTGCCCGCTCTGCCCCCCGACAGGCCGCCCGGCCGCACTGGGTGTCACTGACGACCGAACACCGTGCGCAGGTCGGGCGTGCGACCTCGCGGTCGGACCTCGGCGGGAGTGAGACGAGTCCCGGCGGGCTCAGGAACACCCACCGCCTCGGCCGCCACTCCCGCCCCTCCCCCTCCCCTTCCTCCCTCCCTTCCCCCCTCCCCTCCCTTCCCCCCTCCCCTCCCCCTCCCCCTCCCCCTCCCCCTCCCCTCCCCCCACCCACTTCCTCCTCCTCTTCCTCCTCCCCGGCGAGAACCCCAGTCGCCCTCTCAGCGGATTCCAGCCGCAGGACACACGGGGTTAACCACGCGCACCACGCTGTGCGTGCGTGAGCTCCGCCGAGCCACCCATCCCGCGGCCGGAAACCGCTCCCCTGGGCCAGCGGCCCCTCCGGCGGCCCCAGGCCGTGGGCGAGGTGCCGGACGGAATGTCCCGAGGGGTGTCAGGACAGGGGCACGCTGTCTCCCTTGGCGACCATGGGCCCCTCGCCGCCTGACACGGTGCTAACCGAAGCAACGGGCCCTTTCTGAACACTGTGTCTGTCCCCGGACGCCTGGGGACACTCCACCGGAAGGAAGCCGGGGGGCTCAGCTTGGCTTTTCCTTCCAAACGGTGCGTGGGTCGGAGAGGCCCCTCCATCGCGGCCCTGCGGCCAGTGCAAACCACGTGTCACCGAGGCTCCAGTCAGGCCGCAGGGGCCTGGAGGCGGGGGCTGCCCCTCCCGCTCCGGCCCCACCCCCGCCTGGCGAGGGGCACGTGCGCACGTGCCAGCAGGACGCCCCGCGCTCCACCAGGTGGAAACTGGCCAGGCGCCCTCTCCTGGGCAGCCCCCTCGAGACCCCGCCTTCCCCTCCCCCCCATCACTGCCCAGCCGCACGCCGCGGACGGGGCCAGTCCCGCCGGGGCCTCCTGGGCGGGGCGCTCCGGGTGGCGGGTCTGCTGAACGCAGCCCGGCCCGGCGGCCGCGTGTCGTGCGGGGACACGGCGCTGGTTCAGGTCCCAGACGACCGTTCCGTTCCGCAGGCACCGGGTAAGGGCTGGCTGCTGCCGTGGCTCCACATTCAAAGGACCGGCCTCTGCTATTTTCAAAGGGGAATTCAATAGAGCCTCTCCCCGTGTGGGTGTGAATCGTTATTTTTAAGCCGTTGGTAAGCTTTCCACTTCCCCGAAGTAGGTCATGCGTACGGAGGAGCACAGCAAGCGCGCGGGTCAGCTCCGGGCGCGCTCGCGGAGTGGGGAGTGGCCGCCGGCACCCCGCCGCGGCCCGGAGCACCTCCGTGTTCTGGAAGGTTCCCTCACACCCCCTGAAAGTAACCTCCGTTGCAAGAGAGGAGGAGTCGCACCGGCGCGAACTCCCTGCCCTGCGCCCGGGCGACAGGGGGCGCGCCGTCGGGAGCACTGCGGCTGCGTGGGAGGCCTGCGTGCGGTGCGCGGCGGCGGCGGCGGCACGTCCGTCCCCCTGCGGTGTGTGTGCCGCCCCCTTGCACCGGGGGGCGGGCCCAGGCACTGCTCCTCGGGGGCGTGGGGGCCGTGAACGTTCAGCTCTGCACGCAGTTCACACGCCTCTCGGCGCGCACACACACGCACGGTGTTGGGGGCGGTGACACACGTGCACACGTGTCATTGCTGTGTCCTCCCTTCAGGTGGGGGCGGCCGGGCGGGTCCCCAAAGCAGCCGGGACGGTCTGCGCCCCGTCGGCCCCGCTCGGGGCCCCTCCCTCCGTCTCAGCTCCTCGTGGGTCTCCGGCTCCGAGCGTCTGCTCCGCGTCGGCCTGCCCTTCTGACGTGCGGTGTGAACTCGCCCCCCCTCCCCCCCACCCCGGGGAGCGCGGCCGGAGCCCCCCGCCTCAGGGCGCTGGGAACAGGCCGGTCCCCACACGCTCTCCCGGCCGCTGCCCGCGGCCCCGCCCCTCGGACCCTCCTGGGTGCCCGGCTTCTGCAAACGCCTTCTTCCATCTGGACTTGGCTTTTCACCCTTAATAGTGTCTTTTGATGGAATGAAATGCAGGGTTTGAAAGAAACCACAGGAGCTGAATCACCAGGGAATCTTTTCAGAGTTTTGGAAAGTCCGGGATTTCTGGGCGGCGAGGGGGAGGGAGAGAGGGTTCTGAGCAAGCCCTGGCTCCGCGCGCTGGGGCTGCGGAATGCCCCCTCCCCCCGCGGGCACCGCCCCGCGGGGACGCCTGAGAGCGCGGTCAGACCGGGCCTGAGCGGGCAGGCCCAGCGTCCGGAGCCGTCCCCCACCGGGCTCCCGGGCGGGAGGAGGAGAGCGTGCCCGTGGGAGCCCCCTGCGGCCGGACTCCGGGAGTTCCCCTGGGACAGGTCGAGGGGCCTTGGATACGTCGCCCCTCTCCGAGCCTCAGTTTCCCCACCTGCACAGCCAGGGTGTCGATGTAGACCTCTGGGTGCCTCCGGGTCCGGGGCTGAACCCAGCCCGTCTCCCGCAGGCTGTGCGGCCGGGAGCCAGCGGCGGACCTCGCCGCCCGTGGGGCCCTGGGGCGGCCTGGGAAGCAGGCGGTGAGGGCGGCTGGGCAGCCAGTGCTCGGGCGGCCCCATGACTCACGGTGACAAACGTCGACACCCCCCAGGTTAACCGTGAGCTGCTCTGAGTGCGTAATTATGTCAAGGAACTGCTGAGTTTCTCCTTAGGGTGTTTGTACTCCGTAAGGCAGATTTGGCGTGGGTTTTATTTCTTGTGTTCTGCACGAGAATGTCTTTTGTGACTCCGTATTTTAAGAGTATCTATCTTGACTCTACCCTCAAGGGTCCTCTTTGGTCATTTACATTTTCCTGGAAAACCGCTTAGTTCGTGGAGATGGAGGTTTGTTTTTCTACCACGTTGGACACGGCAGCGTTCGTACGATTCCTGAGGGCGCCTCTGCGTCCCTGGGGGAGCCTGTTCCCTCTCCCGGCCGTAGGGGCTTATGCTGTCTTTTTTCCTCCCTTACCCGCGGAGCTGGGGCCTTATCTCTTACTCTCGACCTCCTATTCCGTCTGTTTTTGAAGGCCCCGGTCCTGCCCGTGGGCCCTCAGACTCTGTTTCCTTTGTACCTGCCTGCGCCTCTGCTGCTCGGATTCCCCACTTCCTCATGACTCCCCGGCTGCTCCTCCGCCGTGTCTAACGCTCTGCTAGTTTCGCTTCTTTCTTTCCAGCGACTCAAGCAATTAAAGGTTTCCGTTTCCTCTAATACAGCTTGCTGCGCATCGCGTCAGTTTCTGTGGGTGGCCTGGGGGGACCTGACCGTATCCGCTGTTACAATGTTTCATTTCTTCTCCCCGCGAAGAGTGGTTTTGAAAGCTCCCAAAGGGTATTTTTCTGTTTTTCCCCTTGGTGATCAACTTCTAACTTGATTGCCCCTTGGTCAGAGAACCTGGCTGGCGGTGTGAACATGTAAAAAATTCTGGTTTTCAAGATGTTGTTTGGTCCAGGATCTGAGTTCACGCTCTGAAGCCAGGGTGTCCGACCCTCTGGGGTCTCTGGGCCACGCGGGAGGAAGGAGCACCATCTTGGGCCACGCGTTAAATACATCGTGACACATCATCACAAAAAGATCTCCGAGTTCTAAGTACATTCCCGATGTGGCGTGGGGCCGCATCACAGCCATCCTGGGCGGCACACGGCCCCCGGGCCGCGGGCTGGACCCCCGGCCCCAGACCCAGTCTCCCGGCCAGACAGAGGAGATGACTCTCGGGTGTCTGGAGACGTCCGTCCGTCCGACGGGTTTCTGCGGCCGGAGGTCTACACCGCAGAGCCCAGCGCGTCCACCGCACCTCCATGCGGAGACGGGTTCTTCCTTGTTTCACCCGCGCTCGCTCGAACCCAGGGCACCCTCGCTGGGGCCCGAGGCCCTGCCGCTGGCTGGTCCTCGGGGCCCCGGCTGCAGAGGGAGGGGCAGACGGTGATTGGAAGCTCCGGGAGGCAAGGTGGTGGGGGGGGGGGGTGCTGCTGAAGCTCCCGGTCCTCGGGCGCAGGAGTCACATGAGAAGGAATTCTCTGGAAGATGGAACCCTGGGCCCGTGATGGTGAACCACACGTGACCGAGAGGCTCGTAGAGGTGCCGTTATTGGGCGAATTCCTCTTTTCCTGTGAAGACAGTCTGGGTCCCTTCCACGCCCCCAGGCGGGCGGGTGCCCCGACCCTAACCCCTGCCTCTGCCGTCCTGGGGCGCCGCTGTGGGCGGGGGGCGGGGCTCCTCGGCGCCCTCCCTGGGTCTGCTCACCTGTGTGAGCTGCGCGGGCTCAGCGGGTCCGGTTGAGCTCCATCTCCCCTGACAACGGGGAGCTGGGTTTTCTCACTGGGCCCGTGGGATAGCGGGCACCCTCTGTGCGTCTCTGTCTGTTTCCTGCCCAACGTGTTTATGTCTTGTTGTGACTTTCTTTCTCTTGTTAGCGGGCTCTTGTTTACTCTTTTTCTTCACTTGAAAACGAAACATTTTGTGCTCCCTGCGGCTGCAGCCTCTATTTCTCTGTCCCACTGATACTCATCAGTAACTGTGTTTCACCCCCCCTCCCCCGCAGACCGGGATTCTAGCACATTCGATTTCTCCTTTCCCGTTCCAGTCCTCACGTTATGTTTGAATAACTCGGGCTTCTCAGGCTTTATTTTGTGAATAACTTGATGCATTACGTGTTTTTACAACAGCTCCTTGGCCGTTCGCACTCGGCTTTGTAAACACTGGAATCATCTAAGCGTCACGGTGTGACTCACGGGTCCTGGGCTGTGTCGTCTTTTCCCGTCATCTTCCTCTCCACCCCGCCCTCGTCCGCCCGGCCTTCCCGCCCGAGTGGCGTTGCCAGTGCGCCCCAGAGCCCTGGGCCCTGCCGCCTCGCCCGCGCCCTTCCACTCCTCGGGGGCCGGGCTGCTGTTGGGCACTCAGCGCGCCCCGGGGCCCTGAACGAGAGCCGTGTGCTGAGGGTCCCCTCTGCCACTGACCACGAGGGCTTCTCCCCAGCTGGGGTGCTGCACACCCTCCCCTGGAGACAGGGGGCACCCGGACCAGCCCACACGTCAGTCGGAAGAAATCTCAACAGTGAAAGGGGAACTAGGGAGAGAACCAAGCAGATGTCGTAACACCAGTGAACATCGCACCACAACTAAAGCTGGGAGGGGAGGTGGCGGAGTAAACACCGTCAGCCCCGGCCTGGCCACGGGGCTCCGTCGGTCAGAGCCTCGTCCTGATACACCAGGGCTGTGGGTTTGATCCCCGGTCAGGGCACACACAAGAACCAATTAACGAATGCATAAATGAGTGGAACAAGAAATCGATGTTTCTCTCCTCTCTCTTTCTCTCCCTCTAAAATCAATAAAAACATACATTGAAAAAAATTATGAACCCCAAACTCTCTGGCTATCAAATCAGGTGACATAAGTTCCTTCAAATCCCCAATTTGCCATCAGTGACAGCAGGAAACAGAGAGACTCAAAACAGCCCACTGTACAGTCAAGAAATGGACTTTATCGAAAACCATCCCACGGAAGAAAAACTCCAGGTCCCGGTGTCCCCGTTGTTAAAAGTTCCCAGCGTCAGAGAAGAATTACTACCAGTCGCTCACAGACGCCTTCAGAAGACTGGGCTGGGGAGGGCACACACTTCCGCAGGCCTCTCCCGTGAGGGGGGACCATCCCGGGGCTGCGCCCGACAAGGAGAAAGCAGGGGGCGCCGGGGACGGGCCAGCGTTCTCACGGACACAGGGCGGACAGACATGCGGGCCAACACTCAGAAAACGGAGTTCGGGGGCCCACAGAGGGAACAAGTAACCGACCAGCACCCACTGAGGCTAGTTCCAGGGGTGCGACTCAGAACAGGCGCAGGACAAGGGAGGGCCGGCAGCGGGGACGTCGGGGTCCGGGGCCGGCTGGCCGGGCTCCCTGGGGCTTCCTGGAGGTGCTGACTCAGGGGCCCAGCCCTGCTCCCGGCCCCTGACTCACGCTGGGGTCTAGGTGGTGGGGGTGGGGGCCCAAGGGCACAAAGCGGTCTCTGTGGTGCCCGCTGTGGGCAGCAGAGACGCGTCACAGGGCCGGCTGTGGGGTCGTCGGAGAGCAGAAACAGACCCCACGGCCTTGGGGGGAGGGCACGGGGCTGGGGGGCTGGGCCTGCCCTTGACCTCGGGGCCCGGCTGAGGGCGGTAGTCAGGCTCTCCCCCGAGTCCAGGAGCGGAGAGGCTGGCCCTGCACGGGTCCCGGGGTGTGAGGGCTGCGGACCCCCACCCCGCCCCAGCCCTGAGGCCCCGGACGAGAGCAGTCAGCCAGAGCCCTGAGCTCAGGGCCAGGCTTCCTGCAGACGCCGCCCGTGCCCAGGCCTGGCACCTGGGGTGGCCGGGACCTGCCCTGGCCTCCGCCCCCTCTTGCCCTCACGGCCAGTGCCTGGGGCCTTCCCACATGTGCTGCCCACAGGCCCCCCGTGGACCCCCAGAGCACGGGACTCGGGACACCGTGCGGCCCAGGGCCCGCCCTCCCGTGCCCGTGGGCGTAGCCGTGGGGCAGAGCCCAGTCCAGACGGGCCGCCTCTCCCCCACCACAGGGCTGACCTCAGCTCCCCCCGCCGGGGGGCCTGGGGGTCTCCTGGGCGGCAATGGGCAGGCGGAGTGGGTGCTCCAGGCCTCAGCCGTCCCCACGAGGGGGCCGGACCAAACCCCACAGCTCGGGGCCCGTCTCGGGGGTGGGGGGCCTTCACCCCAGAGCGCCCAGCAACCCCCGGGGAATGGGGGCTCCTGCGGACGGGCCGGACCTCCCGGGATTCTGGCACCTTCTCCGCCGCCCTCCCCGCCGTCCCTCCACGCCCCCTCCCCCTGGAGCACACTTCAGAGACGGACGTAAAGGACACTGATCTTTAAAATAGATTCCACGGGGGGAGGGATGAGCTCTTCAGGCCTTTGCTTTTAAATCGGCCGGCGTGACGCCCGGGCACGGAGGGGCCGTCGGCCGAGGCGCCCCACCTGCTGCCCTGTCCCCCCCTCCGCCTCCGGGGCCGTCCTTGTCCTGAGCGGCCATACTGTTTGCCGGCCCCTGGCGTTTGTGGCTGGCCGTGTGCTGGGGGTGGGCAGGGGGAGGGGCACACAGGTGGGATGAAGCCGGAAGGGTCGAGGGACGCGCAGCCCCTGGCCGAGTGAGTCTCGGACACACGCTCACACGCAGCGCTGGCCGGGGCGAGGCTGGAGATGGCCGGGGGTCTGACCGGCTTCTTGGGGCCTCTGTCCTTGTGTCCTTGTGCACAGCTGGCCGGGCCCACTCTGGCCCTCCCCCCCACACACGGCGCCTCCCTGGGCCGTAAGGAACCTCCTGACGAAAATACCCACGGAAAGCTGCAGCCCCTCCCAGGCTCCACACGCAGACCCCCCCCACCCCCGCCCCAGCGCACGGCCTCACGAAGTCACTCAGGCGCCTGCGGCCGGGTCAGAGCGAAGGTGGGCGCCCCTCTGAGCACCGGGCCCCTGGCAGAGGGAGCTCTGGCAGCTGGAGGCGGAGGTCCGGGAGCCAGCACCCGCCCCACGTCCAACCTCTGTGAGAAGACGGTGCTTAGTGGTCCGGCATCGGGCGAGGATACGAGTCCTGAAAACTGGCTCGAGAAATGGGACAACTGATTGGACCATAGAACTCATAAATGTCAGGAGTGGGCGAGCTTCAGGTACAGCTGGATCCAGGAGGCTGGACAGGATTCTTAGACCCATATGGGTCCCTCTGGGCTCCACTTCCTTCGTGCCGCCCCGTTCGCAGGCGGGCTGTCTGCCAGGTGAGCCACGAGGCCTGAGGACGGCGCTCAGGCACAGGGAGCCCCTTCTGTCCCACAAACCCCGGAACCCCCCACAGGACCGCCAGGGGCGGCCGGGGGCGCGTGTGCCCTGCACATGGACAGTCCCTGCAGGGTCGGCGGGCCGGGAGGGGTCATTTTCAGAGGAGATTCGGGGGTGGAGAGTGCCTGCCAGGCGGCATGTGGTTGTTTGGGGGGGGGGCAGCGAGGGCTCCCGCAGAGAAGTGTTCGCAGAGCGGAGGCAGCGCCAGGAGGCGGGGCCCCACCTGCCTGCCCTGCCCGCGGAGCGGGACGCGTGGCCGCCGGGCCCGGCGTCTCAGAAAGCCCCGCCGGCTTCAAAGAGGCCCGTCCACCTGCCGCTTTGATCTCCGGAGGGGCTGGCCGAGGGTCCCCATCAAAGGCGCGCGTGCAATTCCAGGCCCCGCAGGGACCGGCCCCCACCCCGGGCGCACACACATGCTGCTCTTTTGTGTTGGAGACGCGGCTACGCACACTTCCGTGGACTCACAGGGCCGGGGGGGACGGGGTGGGGGGGTGCCGTCACGGAGCCCGGAGGGCACGGGGACACAGAGCGGCAGCGGCAGGACTCCAGGGCCCCGCCGGGTGCAGCCGGAGCTTCTGCAGGGACGGCCGCCCCGTGTGCTCTCGCTGCGCCCTGACGTTCAGGGCCAGGCGGCCCCCGCGGGTCCCTCCAGCCGGGCTCTGGGCTCCAGGCACAAGGCGACCCCTTGAGACTCTCAGACGTCGTGGACACACACATCACAGCGGCTTCAGAACCACAGCCTCCCCGCCCCAGGCCCCAGGCGGGGAGGGGAGGGGAGGAGAGAGGGTTTCTTAGGCCGGTAGAAGGTGGCCCGAGTCCCAGGCAGGATGGCCAGGGCAGGTCACCTGCTCGCCGGCGGCCTCGGCACGTGGTCACCAGTGGGAGGGGAGAAGAGACAGGCCCCCAGGGCAGCCCGGGTGCCAGGGGCAGTGGAACGGGGCCCAGGGCAGGGTGTGGACGCAGCAGTGGGGCTGCGAGTGGGGCCGGGGACTGGCCCTGGAAGGGAGGACCCCTTGTCTGCCGCCTGGGGAGCAGCTGGGCCTTGCCCTCTCGGCAACGGGGAGGAGGGGCCGGTCCGGCACAAGTGCCGGTCTGCAGGATGGGCCCCACTCTCCACGCCGCACCAGGCGGGGTGCCCGGCGCTGGGGAGGCGGGGCGAAGAACGGACCTGCCCCTTGCAGGGCCTGGGGCCGGGAGGGACAGCGAGTCCCTGGGCACACGGTGACTGGTCCGGGGGCGTGAAGCCGAGGACCAGGAGGGGCCCTGTGGGTGCGGCACTCCTGTGACTCAGGGTTCCTCCCACGTGCACCTGTGGGGGCTCCTCGAAGTCAAAAGGGACCGTCCCCGGGTTCTGGGAGGAGTTAGGGGCCTGGAGGTTGGCCCTGAAATCTCTCAGCCACTGCGCAGAACCGGGCCCTGCTCCAGAAACAGGCCGGCTGGTTCCCCGAGGCCGTGCTAGCGCCGGGGACACCCAGCGTCAGGCCCCCAACGACAGGCGCTCCCTGTCAGAACTCTCGGGGCAGCGATCTGGACCGCAGAGTCCGAGTTCGGGGCGTGTTTGGGGGACCTCGTGCGGACACCGGGCCGGAGGTGGGGGGACGGTGTGTGGAGGCTGTGCCGGGCGGGCGGTCGCCAGCAGACCCGCCGGCCCCGCCAGGGAGGGGGCCGGGGCAGAGACTGGACCACACACAGTCGCCGGCGACCAGGAGCCGGTCTTACCCCCTCTCACGGGTCTTCAGGGGCTCAAGAAGCAGCGAAAGGCTTTGAATCAAACTCAGTTCCTGCCACGTCTTTGGCTGATTTGGTTCGCAGCCTCTCCCAGCGGGGACGGGGGTGCAGTGCGGACAGGGCGTCTTCTACGGACACCTGGAAGGAGGCCTGGGAGGGATGGTGACCTCGCCGATGACCCGGTGTCAGGCCCTGAGCCTCTGCCGTGTGCGGAGGGGTTGGGGGGGGGTGGCGTGGGGACACCAGCAGGAGGGAGGGGGCCCGCCCTGTGAGACCCGGGAGGGAAGCCAGGGGTCGGGGGTGGCCTGGGGCTGTGCAAGGAGGCGTGTCCTGTCCGAGGACTCGCAGAGGCCCCTCAGGTCCCAGCGGGTCCTCGGGCTTCTCTGAGAGGGGGTGGGGGTCCGGGTTCCCGTCTGTCTGCGTGCTCCATGTCAGCCGGGTCGGGGCAGGCCCTGGGCCGGCCTCTCCGGGCGTTTCCCGGTGCCTGGAGCTCGGGGTATGCGGACCCTCGGGGCACAGCGCCACCTCCCGCTGCACGAGGACGGGACCGGGGCCTCCCTGCCGTGACGGGAGTCCCTGCCCCTCGGAGCTGGGGCGTCCCGGCCCCGGTCACCGGGCTGGCAGGACCCCGCTGGGCCCACAGCCAGGCTGCCCTGCCTCCGCGCCTCTGAGCCCCACGTCCCTGTGTGAACCAGTGTCTTCCATCCGTCCGCGTCCATGAAACCTCCGCAGCGGGCGCCTCGGCCCCCCGCTCCCAGCACCCCGGCCTGCGCTTCCTTCCGCCCTGTGGGCGCCCCTGCTCCCTCAGCAAAGTTTCTGTCCTTGCGGCCGAGGTCAGCAGCCACTTCCTCATTTCCGTGGCTCCCATGCTGGGAACAGGACGCAGCCGCGGGACACGTTCCCACGCGCAGATGTGGGCCAGGACCCCCACCCCCCCGGGGCGGGCCCAGGGCAGACGCGCATGGGGGGCCTTGCTACAGACTGCGGCGGACGTCCGGATGGTGCCGGCCGGGCGTCCCCGGTGGAGCAACCCCACGGCGGCCCAGCTGCAGACTGGGAGCGTCTGCACGGCTCTGGGGAGGGGTGGTCTGCATCTCAGCAGCCGCGCTGCCCCCACCCCCTCGGGGCGGCTTCCTCCCCAGAGGACCCACAGTGGGAGCGACCAGTGCTGGGTCCCTGGCTCACCCACGGTTGTTAGCTGCTGGTCACCGTTAAATCGGATGAGCTGGGTTTCTTATCATCTTAATTAAAATAATTATGATTAATGGAGTGGGCGGCACCTCACGCTGACGTGTGCCCCGGAAAGTTCTGCAGAGCCCGAGCCCAGTTCTGGGCTGGTCCCGGGCCGAGCGAGTAGTCGGAGGCCACCCATGGAGAGCCCCTGGCCCCCGAGGCCCCAGGGCCGGCCCACCGTCCTGGGGGTCTGAGCGGGGTGGACAGCAGAGAGGACAGAGCCCCGGCCCCTCGGCTCCGCTGGGCAGCGAGCTCCCGTCGGCAACCAGACGGGACATGGGAGGCAGGGGGGGCCTCTGGGCAGGGAGGGCGGGGGGGAGATGCCCCCACCCCCGCCGGGTCCCGTGGGCCTGGTTCCAGCAGGGCCACTCAGCCACAGGCCTTCACAGTTTACGAGTGTCCTGCCCGCGGAGTCACCGGGCCCCTCCTGACCCGAGCACAGGCAGCGCTTTGTCCCGGGTGGGCAGCCGGGGCGAGGGCCAGCTCAGGCCGGCTGGTGAGTCAGGCCCAGCAGGAACACGGCCCCAGCCGGCAGGGCCGGCCACCCACCCCACCCTGGAAACAGACGCGCAGGGTGGGAGGCGGGAGGTCAGGCTATTCCGGGACGGGGATCCGGGGCCTGAGTGAGGTGCTGCTGTGCGGGGTGCGGGCCACCAGGCACAGACAGAGGAGGTCCCCAGACCCTCCGCGGTCCAGGGTTAGCTGGCACCGGTCCAGACGCGCCCGGCCACGGCGGGCTGGGCCCCATCGCTTGCTGGTCCTCGGTGCCTGGGGACAATTTGGGGACCGGCCAGCCATCTTGCTGCCCCTTCTCCGTAAGCTGTGTGGTCTCAAGGACAAGGAGCGCCCCACTGGGGCCTTCTGTGGGCGCGGAGAAAGGGGGAGTTGTGCCCACCCTCACTTCCCAAGGACGCAGCAGGGGTGGGGGAGATGGAGGTGGGGACTGATGGGTGAGGGCCGAGGTCAGGGCCGAGGTCAGGCTGCTGGGACTCGCCGTCTGCCCCACAGGTGGGTGCAGGGTGTCAGGAACGGTGCCGTGTGGCCGGCAAGGCATCAGGACCAGAGTGGGCACCGTGGTGCCCCTTCCCCAGGCCCCTGGGGGCCCCACAACGCCCCCCAAAGCTCCCCGTCCTGGGCGGTCTCCACCCCACTTCCACCAGCTCCTCCTGGCCACCCTGACCCCTCACCCAGAGCCGCTGGGTCTGGGCCTGTCCCCGGCCTCGCCGTCCCGACACTGCCGGGCTGGGAGCTGGGGACCTCGCCTGCGTCCCCCGGGGCCCCCACCCACCCCGGTCTCTCTCCCTCTGGCTTCCTTCCCCTTCCCCTTCCCGGGAGAGCCGGGTCACCCGGGGCACGGCAGAGACCACGGGCACCGCCCGACACCCCATCAGTGCCACCCCAGACTGAGCAGACAGCCTGGCTCCCCTCGGGGTCACGGGGTCACACTTCACCCTTGGGGGGTCCCTGTGGGCGGGGGAGGGAGGTGGACTCATCTCACCTGCCAGCCTGGTGGGGGGGTGGGCAGGGGGGGCGAGTGGCAGGCGGCTCCCCACAGCGTGTCCGTGGGGGCGGGGTCCACTCCGAGCCCCAGCCAGAGGCCCCGGGACAAGCCCCTGGGGAAAGGCCCCTCCCACCCGGGGGTCCTGGGAAGGCCACCAGAGGAAACCTACTCCAGGGCCCCGGAAACCAGAGCCCCGTCTCCTCCCAGCCTGCCCTGCTCCGCTCCACCTCAGCTCCCTCCTGGGCCACGTGGGGGACAGAAACGCGCTCCGTGCAGAAGCGGCCCCAGCCCTGTGGGGGCCCGGCAACAGGCGGAGGGGCAGCGGGTCTCCTGGGAGGCGACCAGGTGAGGCCAGCGGAAGAGACCCTCTGGGCGGGTCAGCTGAGCATGGAGCGGGGGAGGGGAGGCTTTGGTGGGAGAGGCCCCCCGAGACTGAGCAGCAGAGGGCGGGTCTCTGACCGCACGAGGGGGTGCCGGGTGCCGCCCGGGGCGGGGGCTCCGTGCAGGGGGGTCCCCTCTGCAGACCCACGTGCTTAGCTCAGACGGACAAGGTGGCGCGGCTGTGGACCGGGCCACGGACACCGTGGAGAGAGAGGCCGGGGTCGGAGGCCGGGGTCGGCGGCCCGGAGGAGGAGGTGCTGCTCCTCTGGGGCAGGCTGACCCCGAGGGGCCCCCGACCCCATGTGTGTGCTCTCCTCCAAGGCCGGGGCCTGTCCCCGGGCGGGGGGGAGGGTCCCCCGGCAGGATCCTCTCTGAGGTCCCCCAGGACGGGCTCCTCCGGAACCTCCGCACACCCGTCTGCCCTCCGTGCCAGCGAGTGAACGAACCCACGTGGGATGGTCTGAGGTTCTGGGCGCTTTTACACCACAATAAAAACAGACTAGCTGCACCCCGGGGGTGGGGGGCCCCAGGCTCCGTCTGTCTCCAGCAGGGAGACTCAGGAGCCACCCTGGGGTCAGGGGGCGGGGTCAGGGGCTAGGGCCTTGGGGGGGCCCCCAGTGAGAAGGCCATGGGAAGCAGAAATGCTCTTTCCTCAACAAGCAGCCACGGAAACCTCGCCCGTGCACCAAGGCCAGTTTGCACGCCGCCGCTTCCAGGCTGCTCTCCAGGGTTTCCTCCCGCCTCCTCTTCTTCTGTGCTGCTGGCTCTGCATAACGCCCCCACCCCGTCACCTCCAGTCTTGTGTCGCTTGGAGATGCCCTCACGTGGGCCTCCCCGCTGCAGGGGGGCGGGGTCCTCTCCCACCCCTGGCCTGGGCGTAGCCAGTGCAGTAGACCCCGGGTGGCTCAGGGGGAGGGGCTGTGGTTTGGGGCGAGATGGAACCGTCCTCCACTCGCAAGGATGGGGGGCACCTGCCCTGCCAGCTGAGACCAGCCCCATCTGTGCCCTCCATCCCAGAGCCTGCGGGTGTCAGGCCGGGCGCCTCCCCAGGCCCCAGCCCAGGGTCAAAGTGCATCGAACACCCACATGGGGCCGGGCGCCGCCGCACCCCATGGGAGCTGGTCAGGCCAGCAGGCAGAGCCCCATCGGGGGAACCGGGGGCGGCCCCCCACAGACGGAGCAAGGACTCGGGGAAGACGGGCAAGACCGTGCCCACGAGGTGTTTGCTCACGGTGACGGCAGAGGCCGGATGCCCCTCAAAGGAGGCTGCCCGGCTCAGCCCCGGGGGCGGCCCAGGGTGGGACGCGGCCGAAGGACGGTCTCAGGGACGGCCTCAGGGATGCCGGGCGGCGACACGTGTTCTGTGAAACATGTTCCAAGCATGTTCCGTGCCTAGAGGAGGCTATCAGACAGCTTTGTAGCTGGACGTGGTTGTGCTTCTCCTATTTTCTAAGAAAACCAACACCGGGGAAACCCCAAACTAGGGAAACCGGCTGGGGGTGGGGGCGGGGCTGAGAGCCGCAGCAGGGGGCAGGGGGCAGGGTGGAACCAAGAGGCCCGCGGGCCGTCCCCAGGGTGGGTGAGTGTCTGTCCGGGTCAGGGGCAGCTTTGCTGCCTGAGACCATCGTGGATCGGGGTCTGGACGGCCCGGGAACACAGAGGGGCAGGGGACCCCGGCGCCGGCCAGACGGGGGCCAAGGAACCTCGCTGCCCCTGCGGGGAAGCGGCGTTCTGAGAGCAGCATCTCGGTGAGTCGGACCCCAAGGACAGCCGGACAAGTCCTTCACAAAGTCCTGAGAAAGGGGAGTGAGGGGCTGTCCGCCCTCCGCCTTGGTGATGGGGACCAGGGAAGGACATCGGCTGACCCCCGCCCTGGGGCCTCTCCAGGGCAGGCCCAGAGGAGACAGGTGGGGGACAGTCCTGGGTGGGGACTGAGAAGCAGGCGGGGGGGGGGGGTGGCCGGGGGAGGCCCCAGCCTGGGCTGCCAGGAGTCCAGCCTGAGGCTCCGTCTGGCCTGGAGGACCAGGAGGCCCTGGGCACACAGGGGTGGGGGAGGGGAGGGCAGGGGAGGGCAGGGTGGGGGAGGGGAGGGCACCCACTCGCTGGCAGCCCAGCGCTGAGCACTCCACGGGGGCAGGTTCCTGCCGTTTTCCAGAAGCAGAAACAGGGGATGGGGCGGCGGCAGGACGTGGCCAGGGCTGCGTGGGCCCTGGGGACACCCCACCCTGGGTCTGCAGACCCCACCACCAGGCCGGGGAACCAGGGGTCCCCAGCTGCAGGGTCAGCTCCAGCCCGACCTGCTGGGTGACCATGGGAACTGCCGTGTCCCCAGGACCCCCACCCCCCCGCCTCGGTCGGAGCTGGCAGATTCCGGGCACGCAGCCCGTGGGGAGGGGCTGGCCCGCTCCTCCCGGACACGCAGACCCGCCCCTCAGCTCCGCGAGGACGGCAGACAGGATGACAGGTGCCCTCGCCCTGCCCGACCCCGGCCCTGGAAGCCAGCTGCCTCCTGTCAGCAGCCCCGGCCCAGGCTGCCCGGCCTGTCAGAGCGGCCGCCCAGCCCCCGCCGCGGCCCGCAGCGCCCTGCGCTCGCTCCTGACTGACAGGGCTGGGTGGGTGGGTGGGTGGGGGGCGCCAGACCCCGCTGGGAGGTGGGGCTGACACTCAGGCACGGGAAGGAGGCCGCGGGCTCTGCCTGCCACACAGCTGCGGCCAGAATCGCGAGGCCGCTCCCCCGCCTGGCGCGTTAACAAAGAAGCAGCAGGTCGCCCGCCTGCACACGGGGCGACTCCAACGCCGTGTTTTCCGTCGCGACCCCGCACTTTGTTTATGCAGGAACGTCGGCCCGGGAAGGGGCCGGAAGTCTCCGCGGCTGCCGGGGCGGGAGCGGTGCGGGAGCGGTGCGGGGGAGCGAGACCGCGGCGCAGAGCCGCTGACAGCTGACGGGCAGACGCGGGGAGAAGACGCTCCGAGGGCACGGAGGTCGCGTCAGGAGGTGGATGGAGCTGGCGGAGCGCGTGGGGTGGAGGCTGCCCCCGGGGCCCCCCCGGAGTCGGCCGGCCGTTTTTAGCCCCGCGCAAGGCAGGCTGCCGCTAGGGCCCAGCAGCTGCGACGACCTTGTCAGGGGTCACGCCGCGCTCACCGGGGCCGCGGCGCTGCAGGGCCGGGCCTCAGTGCGCACAGCGGCCTGCCCGGCCCCGCCCCCCCCCCCCCCCGCCTGCCCTCCCAGAGCGGCCCTCCCAGGCCGGCAGGCTGCTCAGGGAGGCCGAGGTCCACAGGCACCCGGGACCAGCAGCCCGAGCCCGGAGGGTCGGGGCTCTCGGGCCACACGGCAGTCCCTCTCGTGCAAAACCATGTTGTCCTCGGGGTCGGCACTGGGTGTGAAGATGTCCCCCAGCCGGGTTCGGCGGCCGCGCCCGGGCTCCAGTGGGCGCGCGGGAGCAGCAGCTGCGGGGCGGAGGGGCGGAGGCCCCGCCCAGAGCGGCCCGGCCGGGCAGGTGGTTACTACGGAAGACTGGGCGCGTTACCCCGTGGCCCAGGCCGCGCGCCCGCCCCGCCAGCAGCTCCAGGTCTGCAGACTGCGTGCACGTCCGTCCCCTCCGGCCACACTGCAGGACCGAGGGCGCGGCCCCGCAAGGGAGCCCGCTGAGCCGGCCCCGCGTCCACCGCCTTCCGGAGCCGGCTGCTGCGCGCGTCCGGGGCAGGGGGTGGGGTTTGTGCGGGGTTCTGGTCACTAACCCTCGGGGCGCCGCCTCCCCGCCTGTGAACCCAACCGGCCCCCGGGGCCTGCATCCTGCTCAGTGGACAGCTGAGCGGGCTGTCTGGGCTTCGACGGCTCGGTGTCCACGCGCCTCGCCTGCCCAAGCCCAGGGCGCGGTCAGGAGGGCCCAGTGTCACCGCGGGCGAGTGCCCGGGCAGGCCGGCCGGCCGGGGACGGGCGTGCCCCTTGGGGTGGCCTTGGCTTCTCTCGGACGTTTGCTTCAAGCGCGACGAGCGCTGTCACCCCCCACACGGCTTTCTTCTCCCGACGCTGAACAACAGGTGTCCCTTCCCTGTCAGGCCCGCTTCGTGGCCTCGGCGTCCCCCCGACTGAGGGCGTGCACGCCAGCTAGAGGGGGTGGACCGCCCCTCCCCACGGGGCTGTCATGTCAGGCCTGGGCCCCGGTCCCTGGGGCTTGAGGCCACCCTCACCCTGCCCCTGCCCCCACCCCCGCAGGCACCACCCCCGTGGGCTGGGTGGCCCTCCCTGAGCCAGCACACTCCGCGTCAGCGCCCAGTCGGGGAACAGGCCCTCCCCCATCCACTCTGGAGCCTGGGCAGCAAGCCCAGGACACCGGGCAGGGACTGACCCTGCGCTTTGAGAAAGACGCGGGTTCCTCGCCACCTGATGGGCACTTTCCTGAGTTTGAGCGCCCCCTGCTGTGGGAGCCGGAGGAGGACGGGTTTCCAGGGTCGGGCCCCGCCCCCACTGCCCCTGCGGCGCTCACAGGCCCGCGGTCCTGCCCAGCACAGGCAGCCTTGAGGTTGCATGGCTCAGATGAGCTCACACGTGATTGCGTGAGTTTCAGCTTTGTACAAAAAAATTACACACACTATTCTGAGGAAACGTAGCAAAATGAAAGAATTATTATCACAAGGGGATGCATTATAGTTGACAGTTGCTTATTTTCAAAAGTTTTCCTTGTTTTAACTATTTATTGAATAATGAGTCTATGACTTGCCTGATAAAGAATACTTTCCCAAAGGCTGAAAAATCGGAACGTTTGTAAGTCATTCTGTCCCTGTGACTTCCGGGCTGTGCCCACTGGGAACGCAGGACAGAAAGTGGGAGGGGCCCTGCCTGCCCCGCCCCCGCCCCCCCCCCCCAAGCCCCAGCTCCTTCCCCAGGACAAGTTCCCTGTCAGGTGCCAGCTCCCGCCTGAGCAGCCAGCCTCCTGGGCCGCACCATCTGGCACTGGGGGACCGCCACCCCACCACACTGGCCTGGGAGGAGCCGCAGCCTCTGCCGGCCCTGCCCCCTGCAGCCCGACCCCCACCCAAGTCCTCCCACTGCAGGGGGAGAATGTGGGGTGGAGGGGAGCCCCTGCCCGCTCTGCCACTGCCTCTGGGGGGCTCTGGGAGCTCCCAGGCTGCAGGCAGCTCAGGAGACGGCCTGGACGGCCCACCTCTGGCTGGAGGCGCCTGCACCTGCGGGGCCTGAGTGGGGCCTCCTTGCCTGCAGGGCCCTGGCCACGTGCTCATGGCGTCCCCTCCCAGGTGTGGGGCCAGGGTGGGGGTCGGTCGGCCCCTCAAGCCAGGGCCTCCCCAGGAAGCAGGGGCGCACTGACCTCCGAGGGCGCGCAGTCCCCAGGTGAGCCCCTCGGAGCCGGGCGGGCATCCCTGCGGCTCTCAGCCCCACGCCGCAGGGCCCCTCGGAACGCCCCCTTGCTGTGGTTGTGTCTTCAGCCAGCTGGACACTGTCCAGGAGGGACAGGTGGACGGGGCTTAGACAGGGGCCACTGTGGTCCCCCTCCCCTCGTGCCTCCCAGTAAACGTCTCAGCGGCTCACTACCCTTTCCGCCGGGCCCTGGCCTGTCTCCCTCCTTTCCCAGGGCTGTGCAGCCCGGCCACCGCCGCCTGTGAGCTTGCACGGACCCCAGACCTGGGCTCTGTCCCTCCCTGAGGGGCTTCTGCCCGCCCCAGTGAGACAGCTCATCCACCCCGCTCTGCCCTCAGCCACCAGCAGACCCTGATGGCAGTCTGCTCTGCCGCCGTGCGCTGCCCTGTCCCCAGGGCTCCGGCGGGAGGCCCGGGTCCAGCAGCATCTGCCTGACGGCAGCTCCCTGCCAGGCGTCAGGGCGGAGCGAGGCCGTGGGTGCGTGTGGTCCTCCTGCCTTGCCAGTGGCCTGGGGACTGTCACTGCAGAGCTGGCCCTCCGCTCCCGCACCCACCCACTTGCACAGGCTGCCAGTAGCCACCCCAGGCGCCCGGCTGCCCAGCTGGCCCGGGGCTCAGAGGGGCTGCTCCAGGCCCACCCTGAGCGCTGCTGTGCGGGGCCGGTGGGCTAGCCACACCGGCCCACTCCCACCCAACTCCCTGGCCATGGGCCTCAGGGCCCAGGGGTGGCCACTCAGGGCCAGGCCTGCATCCATCCTCACGGCCACAAGCTTTGTGGCCCGGGGGCGGGGGGTGGTGCGGTGCACCTCTGTCCGCTCCTGCCCTCCAGGGTGCTCATGAGACCTCCCAGGCCTCTACCTGCCCCCCCACCCCACAGCACTTCCATCCTGCTGGGGCTGGGCCTCGTCCTCCCCAGACGGCATCAGGCCACTTCGGCCGCAGGGCACTGCCCCAAGCCTGCCCTTTCGGCCTGCCGCCCAGAACCCACACCAGCGGGGGCAGGGGCCTGGAAGGTGCTGTGCAGGAGCGGGGGCCCCGAGACGCGGGCTGTGAGGGGCAGAGAGCCAGCCCAGCCCAGCCCAGCCCAGCCCTGGAGGTCAAGGCTGTCCTCAGTTCTCCAGGGCCGGCCTCAGGGTCTGTGCAGGCGGTCAGCTCCGCGGGCCACCTCCCACACCAAGCAGGGTCCCTCGCAGCCCAGCAGAGAGGAGCCCACCTCCCCCGGTGGCCTGGGCACGGCCCCTCTCCCTCGGGTGCCCCGGGAGGCCCAGGCGCGGCCCCGGGAAAACACACGCCTCCCCTCTGGGCCGAGGGGCGCACATGGGGCCCCGGGAGAAGGCCGCAGCGGGAGGGCCGCGGGCTGCCTGCGCCATGTCTGCGCGGTCCCCTTTCTGGAGCCGTTTCCTAAACATCACCGAACTCGGACGCACAGGACAACAGACCCCCGTCCCTTCGCGGAGCAGAAACTAGAAATCCCTGTGCCTGGAATCACACGAGGCAGAAACCACAGCTCACACGTGTTCCGACACGGAATCCCGCGTTCTGCGTGGGCCCCCGCGGTGGTGAGGGGTCTCGGAGGTCAGGGTCAAAGGTCAAACGTCCCTCCAGTCCCTGGAAGTCGTCTGTGATCCTGTGCTTGTCAGGGAGCGACGGGGTCAAAGAGCAGACTCCGAGGCTCTGGGGGGCGGGGGGCTGGCCGAGAGGGCCACGGTGCAACTCAGGCTTCCGCCCGTGGCGTGTTGCTGCTGCTGGGGCTGCAGGCTCTGCACACCTGGGGGCGGCCACTCATCCCCGGCCGGGCGCTGGCTCTCCCGCCTCCCCCGCCGCCGGGCACAGCTCTGTCCGGCAGGGTCCCGGTGGCCAGGGTGGCCTCGGGGCCTGTGCAGTGTCCCCCACCCACCCGCCATGCCCTGTTCTGGAATCTTCTGCAACACAGGAGGTCGCCCGCAGCCTGCACACTCTCCCAGAGCAGGCCCTGTCTCCCAGCTGGCGGCTCCGCCCTCTCTCAGCCGGTGACACCCCAGGGCAGGGCGCCGGCCTGGGCAGGGCTGCAGGAGGACCTCCCCGGGCGGATGCCAGGGGCAGGAATGACACGGGCCTGTGCGGGGAGGGGCGGCGTTTTTCTGGTGGGTGAGTCTTCACCTCGTCCTTAGCTGCGGGGGTGGGGGGCGGGGCCTCTGGGTGGGGGTGCTGCAGGGAGCAGAAGGCCCCTCACACACGCGGGTGACGTGGCGCAGGCCCAGGACCACGGCGTCGGGGGCCCAGGTGCCCTTGTAACCGCAGGCGGACTGCCTCCTTCTCTGCGCCCACAGGACCAGGTCAGGGCCCCAGAGCTGCCAGGGGAAAGTGGGGCCACCCTGCCGAGGGAGGTGGCAGGAGGAAGTGGCTTCTGGGATCCCACCAGAGAGGGGCGGGGCCCAGACCCGCTCAGAAGCAGTGCCGAGGTGCCGCCTCCAGGGGGCGCCCCGCGGAGCGGCCCCGGGGCAGGACGGACCCGCTGGGGGCCACTGCATTAGGCCCCCTTGCCAGGCGGAAGGAGCCGGAGCAGCTTCATTGCAGCACCCGCCCGGGGTCTTGGGACGCCGGAGACGGAGGGGACGCCCTGTCCAGGAGCTCATCCCGCGTGGGGCCGGGGTCGGAGGGCTGGGTGAGTGTGACAGGGAGTGGGGCTTTCTTCTGCACTCCTCGGCTGTTGGGGCCTGGGACATAAACACGTATTACGCATAAATTATGCATGTAAATCACATCTCGTAGGACGTATCCGTCAGTTGTGAATTCTGCCCACACAATCCATCTATAAATTATACATCGTAGTTATACATAAATATATAAAGTGTATCCATATTTATGTCTCATGCATTTGTATATAATATACTGCCTTTCTGCTTTCTATTTTTGCTTAATAATTCATGCTGCGGTTCTTTCCCTGCAGGCCGCGCAGAGCAGCGGGAGCCCCGCAGAGGGCGGCGCGTGCAGACCTCCGCGGAAGGGTCCGTTCACTCCGCCTCCGACGCGGGTTCGGCGCGCACCAGTTTCACCGGCGCCCACAGCGCTGCGGCGGGCACACGCTTCCCGCCTTTCACTGCTGACGGGTGAAACGGATGGGTTTCTGGGCGTTGAACCAGCCTTGCTTTCCGGGAGTAAACAAGGCAGTAAGGCAGGGCCCCCACGATTTTCAGCGTACTCACAATTTTTATTTAAGATGTTTATTGCAAAAGTCCACAGCCACCGCACAGGTGCCCAGGAAGCCCGGTTCAGCTGAGCTTGCTGGGGGTGAGGGTGGGGGTGCGCGGTGAGGGTGGGGGTGCGGGGTGAGGGCGGGGCCCCACCTGGAGGCCTGCAGTGTTTCTGATGGACTTCCAACCCCGGAAGCCCAAAGGCCAACAGGAGCTCCGTGTCTCTGTTCCAGCTGCCACTGAATTATTCATCGCAAGTCCCATTAACGCCAATCCAGGGACCTCCTGCCAGGAGAGGGGCCGGCCAGGTGCAAGGGCAGCTTTGGCTTCTTGACAACAACCTGAAAAAGCAGAGGGAATGGCGCCGTCCAGAAGCTCAGAGGCCAGGGAGAGAGCTCTGAGCAAGCGGAGGGCTCCGCAGCAGGCAGGGGACAGGTGGGAGACAGGCGGGGGCAGCCCTGGGGTCTGGGGCTTGGGGTTCCCCGGATGCCCGCAGCTTAGAGAACGTGGCGCTTTGTGTGGTGAGGCTGCTAACACCAGGCGCCCTGCCCTTGGAGACAGCTGGGCAGGTGAGATTCTACTGGCGAGTAGCACGGAGAATATTCCAGGAGCCACACGCACCCCAGTATGCAAGCCTGTTTTTAGGAGCCAGCCTCCCACGGCAGGGATTTCCGTCTCCCCAGCCACGCCCCAGCCCAGGGCAGCCTGCTGGTCCTGTCTGGTCCGCAGCTCCGACATCCTCCCGTGATGTCCCGGGATTTCCGAGCTTGGCTGGACTGCAAAGGGGCAGGTTTCTGGCTTCACTTTTACGAGGGAGTGACCGGGGGCTCTGAGGGGGCCAGGCCCCCAGCAGAGCTGCTGAGCGCAGGCGGGAGGGGCTGTGCTCCGGAGCTCCCCCATCCAGGCGGGGCCTTGGTGGGGGATGGGCAGTGGTGTCAGAAATCATCTCTGTCTGCCTGAGAGGCTGCCGGTTTGATTTCTGCGACTGATGAGCTCCCCTGACAAGCCCCTCCGTCTCTGCACACCTCCGAGGTCCCCTTTCGCCTGCCAGTCCTCGCGGCCTCTGGGGGGGGGGGGCGCTTCAGAAGCAGCTGACAGCTGTCCTGGGTCTCCGTGCCTGGCAGAAGACGTGCCCCCAGCTGCCAGGGTGGAGGTGTCCCTGTTCCAGGCCCCCTCCAGCCCAGGGCGGACATTCCTCACCGGCAGGCGCCCACACCAGTCACCAAGGTGCTAGGCAGCACACGTGGGCCGGGGGTGCAGGGGGTCCCATCACCCCTGTGTTCACACGTGTCTGCTCAGGCTGGGGGCTCCGGGGGTGTCGCATACTGAGGGTGAGCAGGAGGCCCCGGGAAATGCTCAGGGGGGCCTCTGTCCTGATGCCACCCCTGGCCTCGCCCCCACCTTCCTCCGTCACCCCTCCTCCAGAGAGCCTCGTGGGTCCCAGCGCAGGCCCGTGCCGGCTCTGCCAGCGGTTGGGAACTGCGGCTCCGCACTCTGACTTGGAGGTACTGAGCCCACACGCTGCGGCCAGCCCTGGCTCGTGGCCACGGTCCCTGAGCAGCCCAGGCTGTGCCTGGAAAGTGTGCCCGCCCTGGATCAGGGCCCGACCCCAGGGGTGCAGGGTGGGAGCGTGGGGACCTGCCCTGAGTGCAGGGGATGAGGCTTTGAGAGCGGTGAGCGTGTCCGGTGCCGGGAGAGCCCCGGGGGAGGGCCAGGCCCCAGGGCGCAGGGCCCGGGGCAAGGAGGGGCCAGGAAGCAGCACGGGCCTGGCTAACAGCGCGGTGGGGTGGGAGGCCCCTCCTCCCTCAAACATTTTTAAGGCGGAAAATCCGAGGGGACGTGAATAATTTCCAAAATGCATCAAATTAATCGGCACATGAAAACCTAGCCCACAGAAAAATTAATTTCAGATCCGTTAAATTCAGTCACGTGCTGTGAGTTTCCGGGAGGCTGAGCGCTGGACACTGACCCCATTTGCAGGACCGCGGTCCGATCTTAACTACATCTGTGCGCGCAGAATGGCCCTGACGACGCCCCCCAGCAGACCGCGCCATGGCAATGCGTCCTCCCGGCCTCTGCAGTCAGATTTCAGAATTTCGAGCGGACACACTGGTGGGAAGGCTCCGGTCGCTCAGACGTGGAGGCGGGACCGATTCCGATCTCTCCCTTACTCTGGGGACGGAGGGGAGGGTCTTTCCCAAGACCCATCGCCCCACAGGTTAGAAAGTCAACAACAAGCCAAAGCGTGGAGGAGGTGTTTGCGATGCACGTGACGGCAAGGAACGTGGGGAGAACGGGTCGGTGACAGACGTCTGGAACCCCTTGGAAGTCTGTCCCCGTGGCCGGACACCGTAAAGATGCCTCACAGAGGAGCAGGTCAGCGGGGACACCCGTCGAGGTGGGCAGCAGGTCGCCAGCCTCAAGGACAGCTGACCTGCGGTAGTGGCACCGTGTCCAGCTCAGGTCCCCTTTACTGGCCCCCCGGCTGCCGTCCAGCTGCCTGCTAACCCATAGCTGCCTCCCACCACCCGGAGAACTTTCTTTCCGGGGACACGCATAAGCCACCTCATCCCCAAGGGCCAGGCAGGGGCTAGCTGCCACAGAGACCACCCCTGGACCCCAGACCACGTCCCTCTCTCTCCGTCTCCTGGAGTCACAGGCACCCCCGTCTCAGGCTCTGCTTCTAGGGACACCAAGATGCACCCGAAACCCTGGCCCGCTGGGGAGGATGGCCACTAGCAACACACAGAAACGGGGGGCAGGTGGGCGTAGGGGAGTGGGAGCCCTGAGCACTGCTGGGGGGGGCGCACGTGCTGCAGCCGTGGGGGTGGGGGGCACCGCGGGGCGGTCCCTCCAGAATTAAACACCAGGTCTCCGTGTGACACGGCACCAAAGCAGAAGCGAGTCTAGGACAGACACCCGGAAACCTCGCCCACAGCCGTGTCACTCAGAGCCAGGAGGGGGCCGCAAGGCGGCGCTGGGGACGTCCAGTCCACGTGAGTCCCGCCCCCCGGCGCAGCCCGACTCAGCCTTGGGACGCGAGGAGGGGCCTGGAGGACAGCGTGCGGAGTGACAGGAGCCAGGTGCAGCCGGACGAACGCCGAGTGACCCCACGAGCACGAGGTGCGTGGGGCGGCCAGGTTCAGAGACAGAGTAGGACGGAGGGGGCCGGGGCCGGGGCCGGGGTGAGTGTTTACCGGGGACGGAGGTCCCGGTCGGGAAGATGGAAACATTCTACAGATGACGCTGGAAATGGTGCACATGACGTGAACGCACTTACGCTACTGACCTGTGCCCTTAAACATGGTAAAAAGGCAGATTATACGTCAGGTCTATGCCGTAGACTGAGTGGCATTGGGAGGTGGTCCTTGGGTACCTCGTAGGTCACGGGGCCACTCTGACCCTGCTGCCCGAGACAGAGAAGGAGAAGAGGGACAGGGGAAGGGGAGAGAGAGCATTTCCCGAAAGTTCTGTGTGGGTGGGGAAAGGGGCGGAGATACCCCGGGGGAGAAGCCAGGAGGAGAAGCTGCCACCGCCTCTGGGACCCCTTTTCCAGGCCCCCCCCCCCCAGTCCGCTCCCACCTCCTTAAAGAGCTCTTTCTCCGAGTCCGGCTGAGCCCTGCGGTGCCGGGTTGGGGCCCTGGCTTCTGTCTGTCCTCTGAAGCCGACCCGGCGTTCCTGGGCGCTGTCCCCTCTGTCCTGACACCAGTGGGTCGGTGATGTGCACGTGTCCACAGGAGGAATGGATGAGTGTCCACCCTCAACCCCTGGGTGACCTCTCAGAGTGGGGGAGCAGGCCTGAGCCCACCCAGGTGCCCTGACTCTGGCGGGGGTGGGGCGGGGAAGGGGCGGGGGGGATTTCAAGGGTGGGGTACCTGATCTGACATCATACCCATGGATCAAAGGTCCTCAAGTCCCATTTCAAATATTCACCCAATATACCGGGTCCACATTTATCAGAAATATTTTTTTAAGATTTTATTTATTTTTAGAGAGAGAGGAAGGTGGGGAGACAGAGAGGGAGAGAAACATCCATGTGTGGTTGCCTCTCACGCATCCCCCACTGGGGACCTGGCCCTCAACCCAGGCATGTGTCCTGACTGGGAATCGAACCGGCGACCCTTTGGCTCTCAGGCCTGTGCTCAATCCACCGAGCCACACCAGCCAGGGCCAGAAATATTCTTAGATCTCGCTATTTCCTCTGGTGTCACAAAGGATGCTCCGAACCCAGTGCTGTGAAGGTTTGCAGCTGCCGTCAGCGTGGAGCACCGCCACGTCCGGCTGGTGGGCACAGTCCCCGGCGGCCGCCAGCACCTCCGCCTCCTGGACGCGGGCCAGCAGCAGGCCGCGGGCTGCAGCGCCAGGCGCCGGCGCTCTGGGAGCCGTCGGGGAGGGGGAGGGGTTTCCGATCAGTGAGAAAACGTGGCCTCTGCAGACAGGAACCTGAGAAGTGACGGGACCGTGGGAGAAGGAAGCGCGAATAGCTGTTGTTAGGGCGACAGGGGCGTGCTTGTCTGTCACCTGTCGGAGGCAGGTGACGTGGGTGCAGTGGTGCGTGCCTTCTGGAGGGCCACCCGGTAACCCTTGAGAAGAGGGGCTCTGCTCAGCCTTCCACAGATCGTGACAAAGCAGCAGCCCGACAGGGGTCGGCGGTGTGTGTGACGCTGTTCGCAGCAACGACCGCTCGGAAGGGACCTGCGTGAGCGGGAAGAGAAGTCCCCACACCCCCCCACGAGGGGCACCGACCGACTCTGAAAGTCAGGGTGCAGGTGTGTGGCTTCTCCGGCTTCGGAAGCCGCTTGAGATGTATCCCGAGAGGAAGGAAAGCCTGACACAAAACAAAGTGCGTAACTGGAACGTACGACGTGTCTGATTCGTGTGCACGCAGGGCTGGGTGCGTGCAGACGGAGAGGCCCTGGCGGTCACCTCTGGAGGAGGGGCTGCGGGTGTGTACGTGACCGTGTTACCCTTCCTGCTCAGGGTCGCCCCACCTACCTGCCGTGAGCCTGGGTCGGGCTGTAATGAAAACAGACTCGGAGTCTCGCTGATGCTGTGGGTCGGGAATCTGGACTCCGGCGTGAGGTCTCTCGTGCGGCTGCGGTCGAGTGGCTGCGGCGGCCGTGGCCCCTTCTGAAGGCTCGGCCGGGAGACAGCCACCTCCTCGCTCACTCAGGTGGCCCCTGGCTGGACTCGACCCCCGGTGGGCTGTGGACCAGGGTCCTCCTCTCGTTCCCTCCACCTGCTGACTCGGCCCCGCAGCGGCTCCCTTAGGAAAACCAGGTATCGGGGCCGGAGGGGGCCGGCGAGGCAGAAGCCGCGCCTCTTACACTCGCTCCCCAGAGGGGCCCCAGCCACCTAAGTGTGCCGAGGTCCCTTAGTGAGAAGCAGCTCACAGGTACCCCACGCCCTGGGGGGGGGGGGGCGGGGGCTGCACAGGCTGAGAAGAAGTTGGGGTCACGGGGGCCACTCTGAGACCCCCTCTGTAGCAGGGAAACTCTTCCCCGGGGAGCAGACACTCCCCAGCTGCAGCCCAGTGTTCCCAGGAGCCTCTGGAGGCTTCCGCTGGAGGACACAGACGCAGGCTCGGGCCCCTCAGGCCCCCCAGGCCCCCAGCACCCGGGCTCTCACTAAGGGTGGCTCCCACGTCTCCCCTCACCTTCAGGTGCCGGAACCTGCTTTCTGCAGGTCCCGCAAGGGGGAAAGGCAGTTCGACACGGGCTTTTGTGACATTCAGGCTGAAGTACCCCAGGGCTCACACTCCTCGTCATGGTGAGGCAGGAGGTGAGAAGATTTTCAAGTTTCATTTCGATCAAGGTGGCATCCACTGGGGAAAACCCGCCAGGTCACCCGGAAGAGGGTTTCACAAGTCTCGCGTCCTGGGGAGACTTAATTAAAGCTGTGAAAACAGGGCAGGGACCACACGCGCGACAGGGAACCAGCACGGGGGGAGCGGTGGGCGCATCTGCCGCCGTGGCCCAGAGCACCTGGCCCTGAGGTGCAGACAGGTTGCCACCGGGAGTCCTGACCGCTTGCCCTCCTGCCAGGCCCCTTTCCCTCTTCTCTGCCCCCCCCCACCGCCCCACCGCCCCCCCTCTCCCGGTTCGACCGTCACTCCTCTGCTTCCTGTCACTTCCTCTTGGATTGGAAACTGTGTCCCCTCGGGTCTCCGCAGAGCCCCCACGCCCGTGCCCGGGGTGCGGGTGGTCCTGTCTGCCCCTCGGGGCGGAGTGCGGACTTGGAGGCACCAGAGCGCAGAGATGTGGCGGGCGGGGACAGCGGGCAGTGAGCAGAGGCCCGCGGAGGCACAGGTGGCGGCGACCTCGTCGTTCCGTTCTGTCTGCAGTCTCCCTGCCACGCGGTAACTTATGGGTCCCGCTCCTGCGTGGTTCTCATCGATCTGGGTCTGCGCTTCCGACCAGGCTGGGCGCGGCGGGAGCCCCTCCAGGGCGCACCCACGTGGCAATCACACGTGGCGCGCGCACACGGCGCACCCACGTGGAACGCAGGTGGTGCGTCCAGCACGCTTCCAGCAACGGCCTGTGTCCTGCACTGGCTCATCTCGGGCTGCAGGGGGCGCCGGAGAAAACCCGCGGACGTCCCTGCTCCATTTCCGTTTCCGGTGCGGGCCTCGGTGTCCAGCGAGGCAGACCCCGAAGCCGCCGAGGCCGGGGTGCTGGGCGCAGAGTTCTCGCAGCTCCACACCGGACGTGGTTGTCCGGGGACCTCGCATTCTGCGGCCGCGAGCCGTCCCGATGCGGCCGCGGAGGCGAGTGAGCTGGGGAAGCGGGCGTGCGCGCGCACGCGCGGCGGCAGGGCCGGGGCGGGACACCGCGTTCGGGGAGAAGACGACCCCCCCCCGCCCCCCGAAGTGGAGAGCCCTCCAGCGGTGCCTCCCGGCTGAGACGGACAGACGCCAGGCCGCAGGCGACCGTGCGAAGGTGTTCAGTGCAGCACTGCTTGTGACCCGGAAAAAGCGGGGGTGTCCGATGGGCACTTAACGCCCCCCCTCTCCGCGGCGGGGGGCCGAGCGAGCAAGCAGAGCGCCGGTGAGGACGGAGCGGGCATCATGGCAGGACGCGACCGACGTGCACAGGACGCCGCGCGCCAGGGCCGCAGCCCAGGCACCCTCTCCGAGGGCGCCTCGGAGCCGGGGTGGACGCCCCGGGCCGTGAAACGGGCCCGACACATCCGAAGAGAGTCAGGGACTGCAGAGCGTGCTGCCTGGCCCGAGCGGGGCTGAGAATAGACACCGGCGGCGGAAGGCTATCCAGAGAATCCGCCGGTATTTGGGAGCTAAAGGACGCTTCTGGGTGCCCCATGCTTCAAAGAAGAAACAAAAAGGAAAGTAAGAAAAGATTGTGAGGGGAATGAAAACGAAAGTGGAGCGTGTCAAAGGCGGCGGGGATGCCGCCGAAGCAGCGCTTGCTGGGCCAGAACGCCTGTCCTGCCTGTCCTGGAATAGCAGCCGGCGGGCCCCACCCCCGCCGCCGCAGCTTGTGTCTGGGAAACCGCGGGGGGCGGTGGGGGGGGCATGAGCTGGCTCAGGGTGGGGGTGGGGAGCTGGAGAGCACAGCGAGAACCGATGACACGCGAGAAAAATAAGTGGAGGAGCTCTGCGAGCGAAGCCGGTCCTGAGAGTGGATCAATGAAAGCGATAAATCTCCGGTCGGGCGGACCGGGAGGAAAAGGGAGAAGACAAATGGCCGATACCAGGAACGAGGAGCTGACACTGGGACAGATTCTCCTGACGTTGGAAGGATGGAAAGGGAACATCGTGAGCAGCTTTGTGCTGCTCCGACAGTGACCTCTCCGCTGTCTTTGAGGCCAGGCCCGCCGGTCCGGGGGCGCTGGGGCACGGAGAGAGGGCGGGGAAGGCACTGGGCAGGGCTCCCGCAGGCCGCTGTGCCCCGAGCCGGGAGGCAGCGGGTGCAAGGGCGGGGCTGACGGAGGAACCTGTTGGCAGCCCCTCAGAAATGGATCCCACCGCGGGCATAGGGCGAGTGGACCCGTGCGCACAGCCGCAGACTCTGCGGCTGCCGCTGGACGGGTGAGGCCGACTCCGTGGTCTTCACTCGGAGGCCACCCTGGTCCAGAGGCACCTCGCAGACACACCCTGACACCGGGTGAGCCCCGTCAGGGGGACACGGGAGGGAGCCCGGGCTGTGGTGGGAGGGGGCTTGCCGATGCCTTGCTGAGCCCCGAGGCCTCCACTTCAAACGGTCTTCCGAGCAGCTGCTGGCTGCCAGGCCTGGCCTCCCTCGTGGGGGCACACACAGCTCAGCAACCCGGCACCAGAGGGCTCCTTCTCGGGGTCGTGGGACCTCTGCCCCGCCCCTCACCCAGGCGGACCAGCGCAGCGCTGGCAGGACCGCCCCCCCACCCCTAGCTCATCGCTGCCCCAGGACTGCCAGTGACATCGCCCGGCCTCTGCCCAGAAGGGACTGCACCCTCATCAACGTGTCCTGAGAGGCCGCAGGTGCCCTCGGTGCTGGGCATGGGCAGCGGCGCCAAGACCAGGGGCTCGGCTGGCAGCCAGTAGAACGGCAGGGTTTGCTTTTGCCGTTTGCAAGCATCGTGGAAGCCTGGGACCGTACGCACCGGGGCCTTGGGGCCCTCTGGGACTTCGGGGCGGGTCCGCACCAGTGCTGCAGCTTCCGCCACTAAAGGCGTGTCCTTTGCCTGTCGGGGGCTCCTGTCTGGGGAGCCGGCCACAGCAAGTCAGACCACGAATACAGGAGACAGTCCAGGGTGCCAGCTGCATGTTGCTCGGAGTGACGAGGTCCCAGAAGCAGCCAGGTGCTCACTGATGGGGGGGGGCTGCTGAGGGAGCATGGCCCCAGGGGCATATGGCACCGTCTGGAGTCCTTTGGGGTTGTCTTGACTTGGGTTGGGACTGACATTGAGGGGGCGGAGGAGGCCAGGGCCACTGCTGACCTCCCACGCTCCTTCCTCCGCCTGGACGCATGGCCGAGTTGCGAGGCTGACTCGCTCCGTGCGGCAGTCCCACCGGCCACGGCCGGGGGGAGGAATGGTGGACTCCGACCGGGAGACCGGGCAGGGGCCGGAACGTAGCCCTCAGTGAGGAGGTGCCGTGGTGGACGGCTGCATGGGGCCCGCCCGTTTCTGCGGCACGAGATGCCCCCTCCGCGGCCTGGCACTCCAGGCGCTCGGCCGGGCCCGGCAGGAACCACAGAGGACCGCCCACACGGTCCTGACTCAGAGGACGCGTCACTCAGGGACACGGAGCAGCGGGCAGGGGTGTCACCTGCTTTCTTCTCACTGTACAAATACCCTGTGCCTGCGACGGGGCCCCGCTCACGGCACGAGAGGCCGGCACGGCCCCAGGAGCGGCCCGGGCTGCACTTCTGCTTCTGAGGCGGCGGCTGCCTCGGACACCCACGGAGACAGATTCAGTTCAAAGGGCACGTCCAGCCTTCATTCCGAGGGGCCGTTTGCGGCCCCCCTCACAGTACCTGCCCCTGATGAATCCCGAATCTAGGACGACCAGCTGGACGGGAGACGGGCAGCCTGCTGTTTATCAGCCTCGGTGGAGGGAGAGCCAGAATGGCAGAGGGAGGGGCGGGTGGCTGCCCAGCTCCCCACAGGGACACTTGAGACCGGGGAGCCCGGGAGCCCCAGGGCGGCGGGACGGGCCCTGCAGCCCGGATGCCTCCGCCTGGCTGAGAACCGTGCTGAGCCCCCGTTCCCATAAATCCGGCCTTTATGTGGCGATGAATAGGGCCGAACAAGGGGCCTGTCTCAGGCCGAGGAGGAGCCCGCCCAGCCTGGCCCCTCCCACAGTCCAGAGCCCCATCACAGTGGGCCCTGGGGCCTCAGGGCCTGTACACCTCGTGAAGATGGACAGACAGACAGAGGGTTGTGAGGGTGTCAGTGAGGACAGTCCTGTCCCCTGGGGCTGGCCCAGCCCCCTCCCAGACCACCAGAGGACTGCCTGTGGGCCTGGCTGGTGGCCACTGCCCCACTGTCCTGCTGTGGTGGGCACGGGCTGGCCCTTGGCTCTGGGCGATGTCTGCCCACTCTCCCCAGGACGGGACCCCTCCCCCTGACCCCTGGCCCAGGGCGGCCAGCCTCCTCTCCCACCGAAGCCCACCCTGCCGACGTCTGAGAAGCGACACCCGCCCCCACCGGGCGCCGCCGCCACCTCGTGCTGCCTGGGCGGCCGTGGTGTGTGGGCGGGCAGGTGGGCGGAGGGACTTTCTCTTGGACAGCGTCCCACCCTGAGACGCACACCACGGCCTGAGGGGCGCAGGGCGCCCTCCCCCAGACAGGCGTCCCCATAAAGCCCTTGTTCCCCAGACTGTCGTCACCCTGTCCCCTGCCCTTCCCCAGGTGAGGATGTCCCAGGGGACGGACCCTGCCGGAGGGGCCATAGCACCCGCTGACCTCCGTCAGCCCCAGGCCCCCATTCACTTGCACTGTGGACAGCAAAGCTGCCAGCCTGACCCCCAACTCACAGCCTGCCCCCCAGAAGCAGCCAGGTTCCCCCCAACAGCGGGGACCCCCCCAAACGGGACAGCCCCTAAGGACAGGTGGGGACTCCATGACGGCTGGTCCCACGGCCAGGCCACGGCGCCCGTGGCTTGGGGAGGCGGCAGTGTGCGTGTCACTGGGAAGGCATTTCCGGTGAACTCGCGTGAGCCGCCGTGGTGCGCGTGGGCCTCGCCCCATCTGTTGAAGAGTTACGAGAAAAGACGGAGGTCTCCGAGGAAGAGGGAATCAGGCTTCCAGTCTGTCTTTGGACTCACACCGCACGTCAGCTCCACCCCAGGCTGACGCCACCCTGCTCTGCAGGTTTCAACCTTGCCGGCCTCCTGATCCCAGGAACCGGTTCCTTAAATCAGCTCTCCCCGTCTCCCCAGGGCACACGTGTCCTCCTGCGGGCTCTGTTTCTCTGGAGAGCACTGACCAACGCACAGTTCGTGATGACCACCCGCTGCAGTGGTCCCCGGGACCTTCCTGCTGTGTCCCCCACCCCACCTTCCCTGGCTCTGCCTACGGACCCCCCTAGCCTGCCTCAGACCGCCCCTCTCTCCTGGCCATCCCTCAGGATGTCCTCTCTGAGCCAGCCCTGAGCCAGCCCTGAGCCAGCCCCCTAAATTCCCAGGAGAAACCTCTTCCCCGCCAGCCTTGCTGAGGTTGGGCCCTGTGCCCCAGCCACTGCGTGCAGAAGTCGGGGGTCCGACAGGGACACTCAGGGGCCTGCAGGGGCCGGGCTGGCCGCCCAGCCTAGGAGCCCGGGACAGCAGGAGACAGCTGGGTGTGGTGGGGCCTGCGGGGAAGCCTGCCCACCCAGAGCTTCCAAGTCCAGTGAAAACACATGCCTGTGAGGATGAAACCAAACACCTTGCCAGAATCCCCTCCCCCCGGAGGGCTGCTGCCTGGGAGGGAGAAGACCCCGGTCACAGGGCCCTCGGGGTTGGGGCGGTGTCTGTCCAGCTCGGGGGTCGTCGGCTCCAGGCCCAGCTCCCAGCTCCCGTCCATGCCAGTGCCTCTCCCGCCGCCCACCTGCCTCCCAGGACGACCGTGACCCTGCAGCCCTAGGGGGACGCCCCTTGCGAAAGGTCCCAATGCTCACTCCACATCCAGGGTGGGAGCCCCTTCTCACCGCGGCCTCTGCCTTGAGCCGTGGCCCCTGGCCAAGCCCGGGCTGGGGCCTCTGGCAGGCCCTGCGTACGGCTGCCAGGTCGGCCAAACTAACCTACAGGCACCTGGTTCATTGGAATCTCAAGTAATCAGTGAGCTCCTCCTAGCACTGGGGTGTCCGGTCTCCCAAGGGGTCCCCACGGCCGGACCCCACTCCACTTGGGACCCGGATCTCAGTGGCCCCGGGAAGCTTTCTCTCGGACTGAGCTGGTCCGAAATGCCCACAAATCGGAATGAAAGAAAGGAACGATTTGTAGGAGGCATCCTACGGGGCTTGAACATTTTAGCTTTGAAGCCTGTGTTGCACCTTTGCAGGCGGGGCTTCCCCGGCGTCCAGCCCAGCCTGCACACTCGGGGGAGTGGCGCCCCCTGGAGCCCGTTCCCGGCACGCTGGCCCTGGCTGGTTTCAGGCTAGGTTTCCGAGCCGGGACCGGACCTGCAGGGTCTCAAGTGCTGCCTCCCCCGGCGTTGGTTCCGGTCTCTCGGAGCCGGAGCCGTCCGCACCCAACGGGACGGCTTCGAGCGCGTCACCTCGAGCGGGCCTCTCCAGGGTAACCTGACTTCCATCCAAAAACTCCGCTTGTGTTCACTAGATGTCATGACTTTTAATTACATCCTTTCCTTAAAACGACAAGTGCGATCGGAAGCTGTGGGTCTGGGGACCAAACAGGTGACCGTGAGAGGTGTCCACTCGCCTGGTGGGAGCCAAGGGGCAGACCTGGGTGGGCCGCAGGGTCTGTGGGGGGAGGGTGGGGAGGACAGCACAGCCGGGCCCTGCCCAGGGGCCCGGGGACAGCTGCGTGAGCCGCGGAGCCCTCGCTCTCACGCCCGCGGGGTGGCCTGACCCCGGTTCCGTGCACTCGGTCCTCAGCCACCCCTGCCCACCACGCTGCCCGGTGCGATGCCAGACCTGGGCTCCGCGAGACGCTCAAGGAGCCACAGGCTCGGAAAGGAAGTGGCCAGACACACGGTCAAGCGGGAGGGTGGTGTCACCTGCTGGGAACCAGAACGTGGGACCGGCAGGGCCGGGGCGGGGTCTGGGAGCCCGCGCAGGCGCTCCGAGACCCCAGCCAGAGGCCGCGCTTGGTGTTCCTGAGCCGGGCGGCAGGGGGCGCCCCAGACTGCGCGATGGGAGAGCAGCGGCCTCACCTGGGGCAGGGGGGGCAGCAGAGCAGGGAAGAGTCCCCTGGCAACTACTCTGGCTCGCTCCCTTCCCCACGGCTGGCCGAGCCCCGCGGCCTGCCCTTCTCTCTGCGCTGTGAGCTCTGGAGGGAAGCAGGCAGTGTGGCCTTTGTCCACTCCAATCGCCAAGACCAGAACTTCTTTCCACGGCAAGCAGGTGGGGCTTTCAGGGGTGGCCGGCAACATCTGGGGGAGCAGGGCTCCAGACCCGCCTCCAGGCAAAGGGAGGCAGCCAGGCTTCCCAGCAGAGTCACCTGGGAGATTTCACCACCACCCACCTGGGCCGCACCTGGGCCCCACCTGGACCCCACCAGGACCCGCATGGCAGAATCCCACCCTAGGAGGCTGGGGGCTGGAAATCCCCAAGGCTTAAAAGCTTGGCCTGTGGTCCAAAATGTAGTCAGGGGTAAGAACCTCTGCTTTAGACAGTAGCTCCCAAAGCCCAGCCCGGGGCCTGCTCAGCACCCCTGGTAATGGGATAGAAATGCAGAGTCCTGGGCCTGGCCTGAGCTCTTGAATTGAGGCTCTGAGAGGCAGGGGCCCTGGGCTCTGCATTCTAAGGTATCCCCTAGGCGATTCTGCCCATGCCTCACTCTCCTACAGGTGCTCCAGGGGACACCCGCAGAGGGGCGCCTTGGCTGGGGTTTTGCTAGGAACGCAGAGTCCAGGGCTCTCCCCCAACCTGCTGAACCAGGACTGCGGCGGTCCGGCCGCAGCGGGGTCCAGGGGTTCCTGAAAGGTGGGTGAGGCGTCGGCGACAGGAGACAGACGACAGCACGCCTCAGAGGACGGTGACGCTCTGTTCCGTTCATTGCGAGTACAAGCAGGTTTTTATACTTTCATTTTTGGTAGTGATTGACATTTGCGATTAGGTAAAGCAGAAAAAAATCAATACAAAGGTAACCGGGAAAAATACAAAAATTCCCATAGATTCAATTATATTAAACAAAGATTATTTTAACCAGGAGAGCCATAAATCAGACAATTAGAAATAGCTGTACGTACAGAGTTTGAATGTCTTATTGTTTATTAAAGTTCTCAGAATTTGTCATGGGGCAAAAGGATACGCTAATTGAATAGAGGTTATAGGAAATTTATTATAAGGCCTTTGTGGTGTCTAACTTACCTATTTACCTTTTCTGTCTAAAATATTTCTCTATGTACCATGGATTCTGACTCCCCTGGTAACTCTTTCTACATGCTTAATTTATAATAGTTAACCAGCTTTTCTTATTTCTTTGCCTAATTCTATTTGATATATATTCCTATTCAAGATAAAGGCGGGGCTGTTACTCCAACAACTTTTAGACACTCAGGGGCTATTTCATTAGAGGGGATTTTATTCTTTGGTCAAGAAATTATTTTATACAACTTCATTGGAATTATGTGAATTAATAAACCTGAAATATAGATATCTAACAATCCCACCACCTTTTAATCTCCAAAACAAACAGGTAAGGAGAGATAAACAGGAAATTCAGCTACAGTAAACTCTTTTTATTTCTTAGTTAATAAACACCAGGGAGGTCTGCTTCGAGCTAGCCTTTCCATGAAATTTAGACTATTATAAGGCACTTGAACTTCATCCTTATTGACCATTCTAATGCCACCCTCATTATATGCTCCTGTATAAGGCAATGGGAGATCTGGAACCCTCTGGAGACCATTAGCTCCTTTTGGGGGATACCATCATTTGCCAATAATCTAATATGCTACCCAGGGGTATCTCTGGGCTGTGGGTAGGGGTCTATATAGTTTTTTTTCTTGTTTTCTAGAAAGACTCTTTGTATCTGTGGGTAAGGAACAGGCGTGGGAAAGTCCGCCAATAATTCAACCTACTGTAACTGATTCATGAATTCTTTTATGGGAACAATTGAGGATAATTTCTTACTCAGGTTTATAAGCTACTTGTTTAAAACAATCTGGGCATGATTTAATAGTCTAGGGAGAACTAGTTGTCCCTTCAGAATTTCCCTCAAAATCAATCATTGACTCTTTTCGAGCCTCTTTCTTCTCATGGCCTGTTCTTATGGGAATCAGAGTACAAAGTCAGACCATGATTGATATTAGCAAGGAAATTATTAAAAGCAATCCCCCCAAAATTACCGCCCCCCTTTGTATGCCACGCTCTCTTCCAGGAAGATGGATTCCTCGAATGCCCTCTTTCCATGGTCAGACCTTGTCAAAAAACGTGGTTGGAGGAGGGCGTGGCACAGGACCTGCATGTTAACAGGACCCCCGGGCAGTCTGCGGCTCTAGGGTCCCCACTGAACAGGAACAATACGGGACTGGGGGTGGGAACCCCAGCGGGGGGCGCTGCAGAAAGGCTGCTGGGTGAGGGACAGAGGGGTGTCTGACTTCTGGGGGAGGGGCCCTCCGGGAGGGGGAGGGTAGGGCCGTGTGCAGGCCAGCAAGCCAGGGAGGCTTGACGGGCTCGGGAGGTGTGTGGGGTGGGCATGGGCGTGGCAGCGGAGCTGCTAACAAAGAGGCGGACCCTGGGCAGCAGGTCAGAATGCTGAGTAACAGGGGCCTATTGGGGGCGGATTTGTGCAAGTGTGTATCCATGCACATAAGTAATGAACTAAGGGCAGTAGACACGCCCAGAAAGAAGAAACAACAGACACGCCCCCCCCCCACCATCGCTGCTCGGCGCTCCTTTTTCCCGCTACAGTGTTGCACCGAGTGGACAAAGATACAGCCCCTGGCCGTTTATTTTCACCCTTCACCTGGGCGGGGCCCTGAGGGCTGTTCTGACGAAGCTGGGGGCCTGAATCCCTACATTCCGCAGAGCCTCCTTTGCCCGGAGAAGCCGCCCGCCCTCCTGTCGGGGGGGTCAGGCCCCCTCACTGGAGACCCCACACAGTCCCCCCGAAGTTCTTGTCTGCAAGGGGCTGCTGCGTCCTCTCCGGGCCAAGCCCACCGCGTCTCTGCTGCTGGATCGAAGAGCAGATCCTGCAGTTCAGACGTGAGCTCCACGGCGAGGGACAAAGTGTGACCCCCGAGGTCACCACATGTGACCAATGATGGCATCGGAAACGCAGGGAGCAGATACGGGGGGATCGGGGCGGTGACAGAACATTGGGTGGGGCCGAGGGGTGGGCTTGGGCCCGCTCTGCGGAGGTCTGGGTGGAGGGGGGGAGGGGCTCGTTGGCAAGGTTGCTGATGCAGCAGGAGGCTGAGGTGCCTACGATCAGGTGCCCGAAGGCTGGGGGAGCCCCCGAGGTGTGTGCTGGGTGGATCTGTCACCTAAGCCCTGCTTGCCCCCCCCCCACCAGGTCCACCAACGATGAGCTGGGCACCGTGGCTGTGAGAGGGGGTCCCGGCTCCCCGGAAACCCTCTGTGGTGACTCGGGCGGACGGGGGGGGCGGACAGACAGCTGCCCTGGACACTCCCCTGGAGCCCGTGGGCGCGGGACCCCTCCAAGCAGGGCCGCCATCGTGGGTGTCACCGGAGCCTGACCCACGGAGACCCTGGCGCTGCTGCCGATGGAGCCCCGGGACCCGGGACAGCCAGCCCCTTCCTGACGCCGTGCTCACTCAGGCCGGCGGGCGCCCGCCTGCAGACACGAGTGGTCACCGGACACCCGCACTTGCTGCCTGCGTCTCCCTGCGGCCGGCCTGTCAGGGCTCCGGGGCGTCCCGGCCCCCGGCCCCCAGCCCCCGGCCCCCCGGGGGCAGCTCTGCGGTCCCCCTGCCCCTGGAGGGGGGGCTCCCATCCCCCATGGCAGGCTCAGAGACCCTTCTCTCCTGGCGGAGGGGGTGTGGGCTCACTCCGAGCACCGGTGTTGTTGTTGAATTCTTCCCTAAAACCCTTCGAAATGGCCCGAGCAAAGATGTTTTTCTCCCAATTTGACCTGCGGGTCGGATTCCAGGAGTGGCCGCCGGGACTGCGCTGCCAGCAGGGCGCCAGAGGCCCGCAGTCCTCTGGCGGGAGATGAAACAAAGTCAGCGTGACGGCTCCGGTGGGTGACGTCTCCATCCGCCTCCCGGCGGCTTATAAGGAGCAGCCGTGTGCCGGGGGCAGACGCCCGTCAGGCTGCAGGCAGAGGCTGAGGGGACGGGCGGCAGGTAACCCCGGGCAGGGCAGCCGAGGGGAGCAGTGCCCCGAACCGTCAGAATTAAACTGGCCGACAAAGCCTGGGGCTTGGCCTCGGAGTGAGGGCTCCAGGCCACGACGGTGAAGTCCTGAGAAAACTCGAGTCTTCTCGCCGGGCCGTGCTCCAGGGCTGCCCACTCGGGGGGGGGGGGGCGGGGGGAGGAGCTGGGGCCCCGGGGGGTGGGGGCCTCACCTTCCCGGTTCCTCCCGATGCAGGTGGACCCGAGCGAGTCGTCGGTCTGTCGGTCAGTTGGTCAGTGGGTGGCGATGCCCCTGGGGAAGATGAACACCTGCCTGCTGCCCGGGGTGGCCCTCTGCCTCCTGCTGGGGTCTCTGGCGGGTGAGTGGCCTGGGCAGCCGGGGCCCAGTGGGGTCCTGCCCGGGGCTCTCCTGGGTGACAGCTGTCCTCTCCTGTTGCAGGGGCCAAGCCGGTGCAGGACGAGGGAGGTATTGCATCCCTGACCCTGTCCTCGTCCAGGTGGGGGAGGGGGGGGAGGGGCTGGGTGGGCGCTGCTTCTTATTCTGAGAAGGGGGGGAGCCCCGGGTCAGCTGGCGGAGGGCCTGGGCCCCCTCCCCAGAGCACGCCCTGCAGGCCCCCGGGTACCCACCTCGCAGGAGGGAGCCAGACTCTGTGTGGTGTCGGGACCGTCCGAGTTTGGGGACACCGACGTTCCCCCCCTCACACCTGAGTCCTAGTGTGGTGCGGTAACATCCAGACTCCAGGACCGGGGATGTGAGGTCCCCTCTGAAATCCCACCGTGTCCCCACCCCACGGACCCCTCCCTGCTCAGTATGTACCGGACAGGGGCCCGACCTCCCCATCCCCGTCCGTCCCCCTCCTCTGTCCCTGACACCAGGGGTCAGGGCAGGGCCTGGGGCGTGCCCCACAGCTCCTCGGAGGATCTGGGCTGCCCCAGGGGGTGCTCCCAGCCGGGGAGGGGCTCTTCACTGCGCTGGTGCTGCGGGGGCCCCCGGGGAAGGGCCCCGGCGCGGCCCCGAGCGAGGCTCCGTGTGTCTTTCAGACGCCTACGCCGAGCCGCCGGCCATGCCCTACTGGCCCTTCTCCACCTCCGACTTCTGGAACTACGTGCAGTACTTCCAGACGCTGGGCGCCTACCCCCAGATCGAGGACATGGCCCGCACCTTCTTCGCCCACTTCCCCCTGGGCACCACCCTGGGCTTCCACGTCCCCTACCAGGAAGAGTGAGGCCCCCCGCCGGGTGCCCTGGCCGCCAATAAACTCCTGACCTAAGTGCACAACACGCGAGTAGTTGTCTTTGGAGGCGCAGCTGCACTCAGGACCTGGGAGCTTCTCGCGTGTCCCTGCTGGTGGACACGTGACATCAGTGGCGGCGGCTCTGGTCAGGATGTGCTGCTGTGTGTCACCCTCCCGTCCTCCTCATCACGCCCCTGGAGGGGCGCCGCAGGTCCCCCGGAGTGTAGGGGCGGGGGAAACGGAGGTGAAGAGACACCAGGGAGCTGCCTGACTTGTGGACGGGACTCAGGTCCCGTCCAGACAGCTGCTCCCCCAGCCCTTGTCCTTGGCCACTAAGCTGGGCAGCAGCCAGACCCGCAGCGGCCACCCCGGGGCTGGAGGCCCTGCCCAGACGGCCACCCTCATGCTCGGCGCATCCCCGAGAGCCTCTGGCACCAGGGCAGCCAGAGCTCCTCCTGGGAGGAAGGGCCGGGGTTGGGTGTGTGCGCCCTGTGCCCGGAGCCCGGGCTACTGGTTGTGTGCATCAGAGGTAGGGAAAGGACGGCGGGCGGCGTGGCCAGTGTCCCCGGGGACCATCCTCTGGCACAGGTGTGGCCGCCGTGCAGGTGGTGAGGCCTCCCCGGCTGCCGTGTGAGCTGGAGAGCCCCCGGCTCACACCCTGTCAGAAACGGAGCGAAGGGGCGGCAGCCAGCGCTGCAGTGGAAACAAAAGCGTAGGAAGTTTGCTATCTCTGTAACTGCAGATGCTGCATTTGGTCCAGCACCTAATTACAGGAATGGTGACGCCTAACCGGAAATACGTGGGGCTTGGTGAAACGTGCGCGTCACCTGCTAGATTTGGGCGGAGGTGGGTGATGGATGGGGTTTCGTCCTGCGTGCAGTCCCAGGGGCTTGGCCGGTGGCCCCTGAAGGTCACTGAGCCGCCGCTGCTGCTCGGAGCCTCGCGCCAAGTGTCTCAGGAGAGGCCATCGTGCAGTTCTCGCAGCAACAGAGTGGGGTGGTGGGACCCTCCCCAGGCCCGGGCCCAGACACCAGCCGGTCTTCGAGGGACCCAGAGACCAGGGAGGTGGCCGAGGTGCCCCGAGCAGGGGCGGGTGCCTCTGAGGGCACCCTGCGTGCTCCAGCCCTCCCGGAGGCAGCCAGGCCTGTCGCCTCCACTGGTTCCTCTCCCTGGGGCCCGGGTTAAACTCTCAAGGGAAGGACTGTTGGCCCAGCCGATGCTTTTGGGAAAAGCAAATACGTTCTTTGTCTCTCCCCTCCCTCCCTTGAGCTAGTTTGAATTTGGTTTCTGTAAATTAACTGCAAGACCCGGACGTGAGGATTGGTCGGAAGCTCCCACTGGGGACAGCGGCGCCTGAACCATGCGCACGGGGCCAGACACCTGAGGGCAGGATCTCCGTGACGGCGACCTGCCTGTCAGTCCGTGTGTGTGTGTGTGTGTGTGTGTGTGTGTGTGTGTGTGAGAGCAGTTGCCTTCCACGGGACACTCGTGGCCCCGGTTACGACAAGCACTACGCCCTAGCATGCTGTTCAGAAGGACCACAACCCTGGGTGCCTTCCTGGGTGGACCCCTCGGTGCCCTGGCCAGAACCACGTCCCCTCTCGGGTGCCAGCAGCACCCACAGCTGCCCTGGGACACACGGCCCGGCTGCGTTTATGGGTGTCATGAGGGCCCCGCTGACCCTCCCTCTTTGCTCAGAGGAAGAAACCTCCACCCCCAACAATCACCCTCAGCAGATCCCCCGCCCCCCAGGCTGCCCACCTTGCAGCTCCTGGGACGTCTCACACCGGGGGTTCAGGACTCCCACCTGGCTGTGACCCCCCCCCCGCCCCCCTGCATTCGCCCGGGCGCACAGCAGGCTCAGCTCCCTTCCGTGCACCCCTCCCCCTTGGCGCCCCCTCTCGGCCAGACCACGCGGGGCCCGGGGCTGCTTCTGCGTGCCAGCCGTTGTGACCGACGCCGCCGCTGTGAACCCGGGCGAGCGCAGTATCTCGGACCCGCCTTCGCGCTCCTCGGGGTGCGGGCCCGGGAGTGGGGTTGCTGGGCCGCACGGGGGCGACGTTTAATTTCCGAGGACCCTCCCTCCCGGTCTCCGCAGCGGCGGCCGCCCCGTTGTCCATTCCCGTCGCCGCGCGCAGGGTCCCCGCGTCCCCGCGGGCCCTGGGAGTTTCTGGGGTGCGGTCCCCGGGGGCGTCCGTGCTGGGGCGCATCTCGCCCGGGGCGGGGGCCAGTCGCGTGTCCTCCGCGGAGCAGCGTCCGCCCCGGTCCTCGGCCCGCGTTTGAACGGGGCCGTTTGCTGCTGAATTTTAGTTCTCTGCACGTTCTGGACCGTGATTCTGAAGTCAGATACGTGGTTGGCAACTCCTCCCCCCATTCTGGGGCTGCCTTCCCACTACGTTGGCCGTTCCCATTCTTTTTTTTTTTTTCCCTAAATGCCTAACTTTATTTTTTTGTAATTAACTTTATTGACCATGCTGTTGTATTGACCATGCTATTGCAGATGACCCCACACACTCTTTAATGAGAATTCTCTGTGCCCGACCCTTTGGGCTGACCCGTCTGGGGCCGCGGGCCACGCGGGTGTCACTGAGCGGCGCCCCTTGGGCCGCTCCAGCGAGGACGGGGGCCGGTGCTGCGGGTCCGGGCCGCTGGCCGGAGGGAACCATAGAGGCGGCGGTCCTCCGGCGCCTACACCTGCCGCGGCGGGGCGCGCCCCGGAAGAGGGGGCCGGCGGGCCGGAAGTGGGCCGGGGCGGGGGAGGCCCGGAGCGCCGCGGGGCGAGATGAAGCCGGCTGTGGACGAGATGTTCCCCGAGGGCGCCGGGCCCTACGTGGACCTGGACGAGGTGAGGCGGGCGGCCGCGGGCCGGGCGGAGCGGAGGCCGGGGCTGTGGGGCGGGAGGAGCGGCAGGCCGGCGTCCCGGCGCCGCGGGGCGCGCGGGCAGCTGTCGGGGCGACGGAGGCCGGGGCCGTGCTGGCGGCAGGTGGCGCGGACGCGCATCCCGCGGGCAGGCGGGGAGCCTGGAGCGAGGCCGGATCCCGCACCGGGAGCCGCAGAGGCTGTTTGGCACCACGTGACCCTGCCCGCGGACCGGAGGTTTTGCTCGGGGGCCCTGTTCTGCGATCACACGGGGGTACGAGGCGGCCTCGCGCGCGTGCCCCCCGTCGCGATGGCCCTGTCTGCCGCCCGGCTCAGCTCCCGGTGCCAGGCCCGCCGCCGAGGTCAGCCTCGTATTCCGAAAGCCCGGGGCAGCCGCAGTCCGCGCCGGCACGTGCGGGCCCCGCGCCGACTGCACACCCGCGCGGGTGGAGAGGTGGAGGGACCCTGACTTCAGCGCTCTCCCGCCTGCGGAAGGCCCAGCAGGGGCAGAGAGCCGGACTGCAGCCACGCGCTGCGCGGGCCGTGGGCCAGGTGGACGACGGTGCAGAGAGGAGGCCCGCCGAGGCCCTCCCTGTGGGCTGGCTGGGCTCCCCGCACCCACTCAGGGCACTTCCACTGACCCAGGCTGCTCAGGCCTGTGTTCAAGCCCTGGGCCGCATGGAACCACTGGGGGGACTGAGAGTCTCCGACCCGGAGAGTTTGGGGAACAGGAGCCTGGAGGGGTCTGACCAAAGAGGACACTGGTAGGTGGAGGCAGGGACAAGCTCCACCCAGCCCATGGCTTGTGGGGAAGGGCAAGGGGGGAGGTGGAGAATCCCAGGCTTTGGGGACACAGGATATGCTCACCGACTGAGCCTGGGGGCCAGTGGTGCGGGTGCTGCCTGAGGGTGCTGCCTCCCGGCTCCGCTCCAACCTCGCCCTGTGGCCAGGGTGGAGCCTCCAGGTGCTGCACTCACCAGGTAGCCAGCTCTGGGTGTGGCCCGGTGTTGCTGCCACCACGGAGTTGTGGCAGGGGCAGGTCCCCGGAGGTCACGGTTTAGTTCTCAGAAGGAGCAGAGTAGCCCCCGGGCTCAGCGCTGTGAGCAGCTGTGGGCACCCGTGGGCTGTGGGGGCGCCCGGCAGGGCTGTGGACCCGCAGCTTGGGGGCCGGTGGAGAAGTCGTGCTGGGGACAGTGGCAGGGCCCTCCGAAAGGCAGGGGAGAGACCCAAAACACGTCCACCTCCATCCCATCTGCTTCCTTCGCCTCTGGCCTGCGCACTTCTCCGGCTCTGACCCTCTGGCTGTGGGCAGTGGCGGGCAGTGGTGGGCAGTGGCGGGCAGCGGTGTGGGCCCTGGACGGCCGCCCTCTGAAACCGAGGCTCACTCGCCCGTCCTCTCCCTTCCGCAGGCCGGAGGCAGCACGGGGCTCCTGATGGACTTGGCGGCCAATGAAAAGGCGGTTCACGCGGACTTCTTCAACGGTGAGGGTGCGGCCGGGGCGCCAGCTTCAACCCGGACGCCCTTCCGCAGGCCGTGCAGCGCCTGGGCGACAGGAGTGGTTTGGGCCGAGGGACAGGAAAGCCGGACCCCGTGCCGTGCGCAGAACACAGCGGGTCTGTGTGACGCGGCGGCGCGGCTGTCGGCTCTGGCCATCAGCCCTGTCACTCAGGAGGAGAAAATAGCAGGAAATTGCTCCCAGCTTCGCATTCCAGGCGTCGGGCCTGAGCCGCAGACGTGTTCCTGGGTCTGGGCCTAGCCTGTGCGGCGCGGGCACGGGACCAGCTGCCTTTCTCCTCCCGCTCCCCCCACCCCACCCCAGGGGTGGGCTTTCTCACCTTCCATTCGCCACGGGCCCTGGCCTTGTGCTGCCCGCACAGAGGAGCCGCTGCTCTGCGGCCTCCGGGACCGGGCCCCAGGGTGCTCACGCCTGCGGAGCCGGGCGGGAGAGCGGGTGTGCAGTTTGACCGAACGTCGGTGGGGGGCTGTCCCGGAGACCCGCACACATGACCTGGGGCTGTGGTCCTGGGTCGTCGGGTTCCTCGAGAGCAAGTTTCTGCGGGTGGTGTTCACTCTCCCCAGGGGTCCCATCGTCAGCAGAAACGCAGGGTTTCCTGGGGGAGTCGAGTGGTGTCTTCTCCCTCCGTCACCCTTCCTTAAACCAGGGTGGCTGCCACCGCGGAGCACTGTCGCTGGTTAGTGGCAGCTAGGCTGTCACCTCGCCACGTTGGTGTCCAGCGAACCCGTGACCCTCGGGGGCCTGAGTCCAGGCTGTTTCCCGGCTGCTTTTTAGCCCGTCGCTGCCTGAGGGAGGACCAGGCTGCCCGCTGGGGACAGACTTCCCAGGGAGCCCGGCTGCCACCACGCCCTGAGAGAACGGGGGTGGGGGGGGTGACACTGGGGCCGAGCCCGGAGAACAGAGCCCGGAGAACAGAGCAGCACGTCTCTCCGCTCCCAGCAGGAGGGGAGCGACCCCCGAGGGGGCAGGGTGCGAGCCTTCCCCGAGCTGCTCACACCGTGTGGCTCGGCCCGTAGGACTGTGACCTCTGACACCTGACACCGCACGACCCTCTCGCATGTCCTGATGCCCCTTCCGGAGCCTGGCGCACCCTCCGCCGGCTCGTGGCTTTGAGCATGTGTCGGGGGTTGGCGTGCTTTCCTAGCGGGGTCCCGACGGGAGCACGTCTGGGAGGCGCCCGGGCAGACCTTTGGGGGGGCGTTGAGCAGCAGGAGCAGTGCCGGCTCCTCTCCCCGGGTCGGGTGGACAGGGAGGGACGCAGGGGGGCGCCGTGCCAGAGCCCGACAGCCCCCCCACCCGTCAGCTGGTGAAGGCCCCATGTTCAGAAGCCGTCACTTGAGTCCGAGTGGACTTCCGATGGGGCCCCTTCCAGGGCCTTCCCACTCTGGGACCGAGGTCCCGGTGCCCTGCGTCCCAGAGCGATTCGGCGTGAGACAGGGCGGGGGCGGTCCTGGGATGAGGCCCCTGACGGTGTTCCTGGGAGCGGGCCACCAAGCAGAGGCCCAGGGGGTGTCCGGTCAGTGCGGCCAGGCGAGGTCTCCGTCCTGCCCCGGGTTGGGGAGACCTTCGCTGCACTGGGCCGTCCAGCGTTTCCCTGTGCTCCCAGCGACCACACTCTTCCTCTCGGGTGGTTTCTTCCATCATCTGCCTGTCTGCCCCGTGAACGTGTGGTTTTCTCCCCCATGCAGATTTCGAAGACCTCTTCGATGACGACGACATCCAGTGAGGCGCGGGGCGCGGGGCCAAGCCCGAGAGACATGATGACGCGCCGGCTCTGGAGCCCGTGCGGTGCCCCGGGCTGGAGGACACGGCTCCCCGGGAGGGAGGAGGGAGTCGGCCCCGTGGGTGAGCCCGCCCCCTCTGGACGGGCCAGACGCTGTCCTCGCTGCGATTAAAGAGTGATGCCGCCACTCGTGGGTGACTCTCATTCTTGCGTCCGAGTGACCAGTCCCGTCCCTCAAGGTCCCCGCGTGCTGGCGTGCGGAGCCCTGAGGCCAGTCGGCGCGGGTGGAGTCCGGTGAGACCTGTGGGCCGGGCGGGGCCCGCGGGAGCCCCGTGGGTCACACCACCAGGACCTGATACCGGGGCATGGCTGCCCGCCCCCCGCCCCCTGCTCCCCCCGGCCCCCTGCTCCCTGCCGGAGCAGGACCTCGTGCGCACCGCTGCCCCCAAACCTGAGGCCGCACAGAGCAGGACTGGGGGAGTGCCAACAAAGAGCCGCCTTCGGTGTGGGGAGTGTGTGGGGGTCCACTAGGGGGAGTGTGACGTCCAGGGGGACTCAGCGCCCAGGAGGTTTGGGGCTTTTTTAAGTTCCACGCTGCCCCAGCCCAGCAGTGCAGAGCGGCGATCAAGACTGAGACCACCGTTCAGATCCGTCTCCGAGTGAGGATGCGTCCTCACCAGGAAGCCGCGGCGTCCCAGGGCGAGCAGAGCCCTCCTCTGGGCGGGGGGGACTCAGCCCCTCTGGGAGGGGCCGTGTCGGCGGCGACCAGGGCAGCTTTGTGAGCCTGGCCGGGATGGGCCCGTCTGGGGGGCTGCACCCTGGCTCAGCGCCGCCGGGACAGACCTGGCCAGGAGACACGCGCACGGCCGTGTCGGACGACCTTCGCGCAGAGCGAGCCGGGCCCCGGGCTGGCGCGGGGGGCCGCCTCTCCGCCAGGCTCGGCGCAGGCCGGGGTCCGAGCGGCGTCTCAGCGCCGCGTTCCTGAGGGGTCCATGAGCGGTCCTCAGGTCCTAAGTGCGTCCCCACAGCGGGCCCAGGGGAGTCTGGGGGGGCGCACGGGTGTCCGGGCGGGTCCTGGGTGACCGCTGGTGACCCTGCGGCGGCGGGTCCGGCCTTGTCCTCGCGGCTCACGGGCCGTGAGACCGGGGGTGCCCCCAGGAAACACGTGTTTTGCTGATTTGACAGAAAAAAGCTGCGATTGTGATTCATTCACACCGGACAGTTAGTGCCGTGTGGGCTGTGGTCACTTTTTTATCCGGCAGTTTGAGGGGAAGAGGCCAGTGCCCCCGGCTACGGGTCAGGCGCTGCACGTTCGGAGGGTTCTTGTGGCCAGAACCGGCCAGAACCCGCAGTCCTGCCCGCGCTCATGTCAGGGGGGTCACGAGGGTCTGAGGACCAGCTGGGGGCCCCCCTTGTCCCCGTGGGGACCGGCCGGGTCAACTCCCTTCTTGGGCCTCAGCTTCCTCAGTGGAAACGAGGCTCTCGGGCCCTCGGGCCCCCGGTGCCCAGCTCTCTGACTTCAGTGGTGGCGGGGGTTGGTGGAGGTGAGGGGGGGCGTTGACACAGTCGCCCCGTGGCCCCGACCAAGAGCCGGCATGCCCTTTCTGACCGAGGCCTTGGGACCCTGCAGCCGCCCTGTTGACCTTAGGACTGACCCCAGTGCGGGCAGCCCCGGGTGCTTGTGCACGTGTGTGTGTGTCACCTGCACGTGTTTAGATGTGTTCGAGCCCTAGGCCGCCCTTGGCCTTGACGGAGCCCTGGCAGCTCCCTCGGTGCCCCGAGGCCGGGGGAACGACTGTCCCTCGTCTCCCAGGACCTGGCTGTCGCCCTTGGGCCCCGTGACTCCCTCAGGACACGGCAGCGTGACCGACTGTCTGTCTGTGCCGAGTCCTTTGGCAGAACCACGGCCGTCGGCAGGGACGTGTTCCTTCGCTCGGACTGAACCTGCCACCGTGGAGACCTGCTTGCCTGTCTCGGGCTGGGGTGCCGGTCCCTGCACCCGAGAGCCCGCCGTGGACGGGCGTCCTGCTCTGTCCGTCTCAGGCCTCGCTGTCGGCCAGGCTGTGGGGCGTCAGGAGGGCTGAGCACAGCTCCTTGGGGAGGACGGGGGACGGGCAGGCACCGGGGGTTGGAGAGAAGCAGGCACGTGCCCCAGAGCCCCCGGAAGGGGAAGGGCGGGCGTGCAGGGAGGCTCTGGTGGGTGGCGAGCAGGGGACAGGGCCCCGGGACTGCAGGACCCACGGACTGAGGCCACCTCCTCTGTGCTCCTTCGGCCAGGCTGGCAGGGCTCCCGCCTCGGTGTCTTCCCTTCGGGGGGTGGGCGCACACTCGGGAAGGCCTCTGATCGGCCCGCCCTCTCGCTCCCACACCTGCCAGTGGGCAGCAGCCAGGCTTCTGGCCGAGGGTGGCAGCACCGCTAGCCTGTCGGGGGCCGTGGGGGGGCCGCCGCTGAGCGGGTGGTACCCTTGAAGGTGGCGAGGGTTACCGGGCAGTGTTTCCTGCTGGCGCCAGTGGTTTGGGGCCCTGCTCAGCCACAGGCTCTCGGCAGCGAGCGCCGACGGAGGGGCCCTTTCCTGGACCACGGTCCGGCAGGGTTTGGGGGCGGTGGGGGCGTGTTCTGGTGACCCAGCTCCTCCGAGGACAGCCACTGGGGCCTGTGGAGGAGCCGGTGCTTCTCCTGCCCTCGGGCCGTCTGTCCTGGGCGGGGCGCAGGCCCCTCGCATGCCCCTGGGCACCCGTTTGCGCCAGGGGGAAGGGGCCGGGGCTCAGGGGCCTGCGGGGGGGCGGTGGGGGCATGGCCTCCAAGTTCCCGCACAGACAGTCTCCGGCCCAGGGCACCTCCCAGGCCAGTCACACGGTACAAGGCAGTGTCGTGGGCTTTAGAACCTGCACCGCTGGGAGCACTGCCTGGAGCCAGGACGGGAAAGTGCTGAGAAGGCGCTCCGATGAAAGCTCCTTTGTCCCTCGTGGCCTGGAGACAGGCCCTCGGGGGCCGGCCTGGGGGTGAAGGGGCTGAGTCCCTGCACAGCCTGTGTGCCCCCCCCACGCCCCACCCCCACCCCCGGGGACCGGCTCCCTTCCCTGCGTCTCCCTGCATAGTGCCAGCACCTGCCCCGGGCCGCGCTGGGTGCCCCCGCCCCGAGCAGAGGGCTCTAGGGCCCACGTGTCCGTACTGGTCACCCCAGGTCGCAGACCGCGCCGCACCAAGGCGAGGCGGTACCGGCTTCATCAGCGCTGTGTGGTGGTGAGGGCCGCGGGACTCTGTGGAGACAGTGGGTGGACGACTGTGCCGGAGGGACAGCCGTCCTCCGTCCCCGCCACCCAGCAGAGGGGCCGCAGCAGGTGCCTGGGAAACGTCTCACTGTGAACAGACCACGGCCTCGGCCACGAGCGGGACACTGAGGGTGGTCGAGGCCCGGGTGCCGCTGGGGCCCCGGCACCGCGGTGGGGCACGGCAGCTCACTCCGCAGGGCTGGCGGGCGGGGTGGGGCCGGGTCTCGCCCGGGGCCCCGGAAGTGTGAGGGGCGCTGGGGAGCGGACGGCTGTCCTTCCTGTCTCGGGGTCTGCCCCCAGTGGGGTCCCACGCCGTGGGCTTTGGTTCCCAGTTCGCAGCTGCAGCCGAGAAGGAAGGCCTGGCCTTCGAGGCCAACGGCGCTCGCTCGCATGAGCTCTGAGGGGGGGCTGGTTTCACGGCTGAGTCCCCGAGCTTGGGGAAACTGCCCCCCAGGACCCGGCGGCCCCGCAGGTGGGGCGCGGGTTTGCCTGAGGACAGTGAGCTGGCGCTTCCAGACGGGGCGCCTCCTCCGCTGGCGCAGGCCCCGCGGCACCGTGATTTCTGCTTGGCGAGGGCGCCCCCGCATCCTGGCGGTGGGGGGGGTGTGCATGGTTCCAGTCGCCTGTGGGTGGGCAGTGGACGCCTCCCACGGGAGGGGACCTGCGGGGGGACACAGGACGGCTTGTCCCCGCTGCCGTCCTTGGATGGTGCCGTTGGTGTGGTTGTTTGTTTTCTTTTTTTCCTTTCGAGTCAACTCAAGTCTTTATTTTGCTGAGACCTAATGTACCCTGACACTTGGAAGGCCCACCCCTGTCCCCGAGGTGCCCAGCGCGGTTGAGAAACTGTTGGGACAGCCCGCTGGGACTCTGCTGAGACAGGAAACCGCTGGACCCGCCGCGGCAACAGCCTTTGGGGCAGCTGGCTGTGGTTCCCTCCACCGAGTGTCTTGCTGATGGTCCCGGTGACTCCCGCGAATCCGCTCCTTGAAAGCCCCCTTTGTGTCCGGCACGGCGTCCTGAGAACGGTCCCGGGGCGGGGGGTGTGGGGGGCACTCGGTTTGCAGGGGAGCCAACACCTGACAGGGGACGGGCACCTGACCGGGGACGGGCAGCGCGGGGCTGTGCCCGGAGCAGGACGCTCGGGCCCAGGTCAGGGCTCTGCCCGCCGGCATGCGAGACCCGGAGGAAGTCATTGAACTCCCTGCCCCCGTTCCCACCGACACAGAGGAAAGTCACACTCAGCTCAAGGGAAGAGGAACAGCCCTGGCTGGTGCAGCTCAGTGGACTGAGTGCCGGTCTGCAAACCAAAGGGTCGCTGGTTCGATTCCCGGGTAGTGGGGTAGCGGGCCAGGTCCCCAGTAGGGGGTGCTCAAGAGGCAGCCACACGTTCACGTTTCTCTCCCTTTCTCCCTCCCTCCCTTCCCATCTGTCTGAAGATAAATGAATAAAAATCTTAAGAAAAGAAAAGAGGAACAACTTCTGTTGAGCAGAAGGTGCCCTCAGGGGCCCAAGCAGCTGCAGACTGGGGACCGTCAGCAGAGGGCGCTGCGCCTCGAGGCCACAGTGACGGAAGGAGCCGGACAGAGTCCGGGTCGCGGCTCTGTCTGTACGACGTCCCGGTGCAGACGAGGCTGACCCAGGGGTGCAGCTCAGAGAGGTGCCTTGGGGTTAGCGGAGGTGAGCGAGGGAGGGTGGACTGGAAAAGTGGGGGCTGGTTACACGGTTGCATTCAACCGCCGGTGCTCCTCCTCAAACTGAAGGTCCCAGGCATGTGCGTTTGGGTGCACGCACCTTGTCCTTCTGCAGCCGTTTCAAGGCCAAGCGTCGGCGTCAGCTGGGGCCGCCGTCCCAGAGCACTGGACGTGGGCGGCCTGCATGGCGGGCAGTTGGGTCTCAGACGGGAGGCTGCACGTCCCAGGACCCGGCGCTGGCAGGCCCGGTTCCCGCTGAGACCGCCCCCCGTGGCTCCCTCCGGGCACGGCCTCCTGTCTGTGCAGGGGGCTCCGGAGTGTCTCCCCTCGGCTTCGAAGGACAGCTGTCCCTTATGACGCTGTTCAGCCCCGATGCCCCCCTCGGAGGTCCCATCTCCCCACCCAGTCGCTCACGGGGTGGGGGGGGTCGGGGTTTCCACACAGGCCTTTGGGGGACGCAGTGCGGCCCCTAACAGGACGCCTGCCTCATGCAGCAGCGGCGGCCAGGACGACGGGGTCGGAGGAGGACAGGCCTGGGCACGTGAGAGGAGGTGGCGTGTCCTCGCAGCTGGCCCTGGGGGGCTTGTCGCTGGGCCCACCTGCTCTGGGACTGCCGCCCGGCCGCCCGTGGAGGCCAGAGCCCGTGCTGCGGTGAGGTCACCGGGGCCGCACCAGCACACGAGACCGACACAGGCACCCCACAGACTGGCAGGTGCGGGGGCCGTCCACACGGTGCCACTCCCAGTGAGGCCAACAGCTGGAGCCGCCCTGGGCACCCCACAGGCAACCGGGCGTCCGTGTCAGCTGCGGCCTCTCCCTGGGATAGGGGGAGCAGCGCGTGGCTGGGTGGTCTGGCTGCGGGGGTGTGTGTCCCACCTCTGGGAGCATGGCCAGCCGCTACGCACCCCTGAGAGAAGGCCAAGTGCGAGTGGGGGGGGGTGGGGGGTGCCTGACCGGCAGGAGGCTGCGTCAGAACCGCGGTACGCAGTAGGTCTGCGGCCACCCTGGTCGGGCTGGTAGCTGCGACTCTGCAGCAGCCGGGAGCCAGCCTGCAGCGCGGGAGCGCCACCTGGTGGCAGCCTCGGGGACTTTGGACCAGAACATTCCCAGACCCAGGGACACGGTGTTCAACGTTTGGGAGACAGCTGCCTGCTTGTTCTTGGGGATCGACTGGAAGTGCCCCAAAGACTGAGGACAGAAAGTCATCTCGAAACCCCAAATACACGTGAGGCCTTGGGCGACACCCGAGAGCCGGTCCGACGAGGGGAACAGCGCCCAGGAGGCTCCGTGATGAAGTGGGAATGGAACGGCTCAGACAGGAGCGAGCACTCTGGGGGGGGGAAGGGGGGGCCGCTGTCCTCCGGGCTGACCTCAGAACCACTCCCCAGGCTGCCATGTGGGCAGTGTCCCTCGAGCCGCTCTCGCCTGACCGGTGAGATCACCGTTCAGGGTGAGGGACAGCGCTGTGTTTGGGAGGCCAGCCTCCCCCTAACCAACTGGTGGGAAGCCCGGATTGACCGAGGAAGGAAGGAACCAGCCCGCTCAGGGGGCTGAGTTGGGTGCTGCTCTCCTCGCGGTGCCGGAAGGACTAAACAGCAGGAAGGACCTGTGTGGGTGTGCTCACACTCATGGGCGGGGGCCCAGCCCGGGGACCAGGCAGACTCTCAAGGGCATGCCGTGATGGGCCGCCGCCCCACGGGAGTCACTCTGGAAATCTGGGGCCCATGACAGGGACACGGGGCGATGCCCCTCAGAAGAGCCCCTTCCAAGATGGGAAGGTGGTGGGAACCAGCATGGGGACATCCTGGTCGGACTGCTGCCAGCCCCCCGCCCCGCCGCCCCCCCGGAGGCTACAGACGGGTCCTGCCGCTGACCCCGAGGCTCTTTGAAAACACGAGAAAAACATGCACAGAGACAACCAGGTCCTGTGGGGAAGTAGGGGTGGAACAGCCACTCTCTCTAGTGGGGAGCGCTATCTCCATTCCCAAGCAGATTTTTATTCAGAAAACAGACTTAGTTTGTGGATTCACAGCTGGCAGAAAAGATCAAAAGAACTAGGTGACTTACAAAGGTGCAGACAGAACCCCCGCTGTGATTCTGGGCAGAGATTGGAGTTTTAACGTGCTGCTCAAAGGGCTAGTTTTGGTTTCCTGTCTGTGCCTTCAAATTCTAATTCAATAGCATCCTCCAGCAAACAGGTCTCACAGGATCTTGCATATTCTGTGTCCCAGGCCTGATGACCCTGGGGGTCCGCCATCTCTGGTCTGGATTGCACTGCCCCTGCTATTTCTGCAGGCCTGAGTCAGCAGAGACAAAGGCAGCCAGGAGACTTGGATTTCTCACTTCTAAGAAGAAGGACTCAGGCTTTGACAAAGCTGAGGGGGCAGGGGTCGATGTCCATCACCCCTTCATATCCACAGCCCCGAGTTTCTTCCCTTAGGGCATTCCCACGTGATTGTGTTTGCCTTACGTTCATTCTCTTTCCTAGAGAATTGTTACCCATTGTTGACTGCCGATCATGCAAAGGGAGCCAGGCATTAGAACAGGCAGCATTCATGCCAGGGAAATAAGTTTTGTCTCCTTAGTGGCTCCTGGTCTGGAGGTCTTTCACTCAGCCTAAGTCATGGGGGGTTACAGCTTCCTGAGATCAGGCAGGGCAGTCCCCAACAGGTGACACCTTCATGACGCTTGAGAAGGCACACGGTTCTTTTTTTTTTTTTTAAGATTTTATTTATTTATTTTTAGAGAGGGAAGGGAGGGAGAGAGAGAGAGAGAAACATCAATGTGCGGTTGCTGGGGGCTGTGGCCTGCAACCCAGGCATGTGCCCTGACTGGGAATCGAACCTGCGATGCTTTGGTTCACAGCCCGAGATCAATCCACTGAGCTACGCCAGCCGGGGCAGGCACACGGTTCTTAAACAGGATACTCAAAAGTGCCAGCCTGAAGGGAAAATGAATCGAGGAGACCATTCACGGAGGGGCGCCTCCCCACCAATAACAAATACTGTCTTCCCACGAGCATGGGCCGTGAACTGTTTCCAGGACAAAGCCGTGAGCGCTGTCCCTAACCCTGCGTTCCTGTGGATCTATTAGGGCAAGGGGGTGTGGAGACCACACTTACCCCAGAGGCTCAGGTTAACCGATCCTCTCCCCGGGCACCAGGAACGGGTCCCTCGCCCTGAGTCCCGTGGACTGGGTGGGGAGGGGACGGGCACCTCCATCTGAAGTGAGGAAGTGGAGAGCAGACTTGTGCCCACAAATACAAAGCGTTTCCCCCAGTGGGTAGGCCACTTTCCACCCCGCCAGCAGCGGCCCCAAATCCTCACTTGGCGTTTCGTTTTCCAGGTTAGCCGTTCTTCCAGGTGGCGACAGTGCCTCACTGTGACTTTAAATGGCACCTTCGTCACGGTTACTGGTTCATCCCTGTGGCTACGCCCTTTCTGGGGTGCTGGTTCAATGAAGTCTTTCCTATTTTTATATCGAGTCACTTTTTTCCCTTTTTAACATGCAGGAGTTCTTATATATTCCGGACACGCACCCTCTGTTGGCCCTATTTGCCTTTTCGTTCTCTTGATGGTGTCTTTTGATGAAGAGAAGCTCTTTTTTGTTTTTTAAAGATTTATGTATTTATTTTTTAGAGAGGGAAGGGAGGGAGAGAGAGAGAAACATCAATGTGCGGTTGCTGGGGTCCGTGGCCTGCAACCCAGGCATGTGCCCTGGCTGGGAATTGAACCTGTGACGCTTTGGTTAGCAGCCCGAGCTCAATCCACTGAGCTACGCCAGCCGTGGGATGAAGAGAAGCTCTTTGTCTTGATATGCAACTTGTTTGCTTCCCCCCATTAGTTTTTTACATTCCATTTAAGAAATGTTTGCTTAAACCAAGATTGTGAACTCCTCTTTCATTCCAGAAGTTTTATTGTTTTGTAACTTCCATGTGTAGCTTTACAATCAATCTGACATTGATTTTTATTTTTGGTTCGAAATCCCAGTTAAAATTCATTCTGTCTCTAGGGATATCAAGTTGACCAGCGCCCACCAATGACTGAAAGACCAAGCTTTCCCTCTGCAGTGCCCTCCTTTTCGTAGCCAATGACCAGCCAGCCAGCCAGCCGACCTCGCGGCTTGTTGGGCCCCATTGGTCTGCATTCCCGCAGCAATGCCACGTCACTGTCATTCCTACAGCTTTTTTGAATGTCTTGGTATCTGGTAGTAAATCCTCCCTCACTGTTCTTTGTCCTCACCGTCGCCTTATTTCAGCCCTTCCCAAGCAAAGGTGGGGTATGTATGCATTTTAGAATCAGCTTGTGGACTTCAATAAAAGAAAAATGAGCTGGATTTGTATTTAGATTGAATGAATCTGCAGAAAACTTTGGAGATAACGGTCTTCTTTACGGGTTTGGGGACAAGACACACCTCTCTGTTCGTTTAGGGCGGGCAAGCCCGTCACCACCAAGGTGCCCCCCAGTTGCAGCACCCCAAGGACCCTTCCGGCCTGGGGGCCAGGAGTCAGGGCAGCCGACCGCCCCCGCCCTCGCGGCGCTGCGGAGGCACTGCGAACTCAGCAGAAGCTGGGCTTGGAATTCGGATCTTTCCCAGACAGGCGTGCGCCGTAGCCGGCGTTTGGGACGCTGCGACCGGGAGGGCGCGCCGCCACGCAGGACGGTGCATTGTGCTCTGAGCCCGAGGTCCTCCCGTCCAGCAGGTTGGGAGTGTTAAGTGCATTTTTGACATGACCGGGTCGTAACCCCATCGTAAGTCAGGGGGCACCCACCCCTGTTTTGGACAAGCAGGGCTTCTGACGTCAGAGAAGCCTTCCCGGACCGGGCCTCCGGTCGACCCACAGCCCCTCCTCCCTTGCGGCCCGAGCACCCGGCCAGGCCCGGCTCGCCCCGCCGTCCCAGCCGCGACGGTCTTTGCGCTACAGACACTTCGGCGGAGGCGACCCAGGCGCTCCGGGGCAACGGGGAGGGCGGTGTGGGGGCTAGCCCGAGGAGAAGGGAGACCCGCACGGGCACTGCCGCTGGAGGCCCCGCCTGTCCTGCCCTCCGCGCCCTGCGCCCGCGGCCCCGCGCGAAGCCCCCGACAGGCGCCGCGCGGGCACCCTGGTTGTGACGTCATTCAGGCGCGCCGGCCGCGAGAGAGGACCCCGGCGCGACCGCGTCCCCTCGGGTCCTTGAACCGGTGGCGACGGCGGAGCGATGGCCTTGAGGCTGCTGAGAGTGGCGCCCGCGTCCGCGCGGGGCCTCGCGGCGGGGGCCCAGCGCTGGGTGAGGCGGCGGGCGGGGCCGGCCTGTCCGCGGGGCGCCGCCCCCTCCCCGGACCCCGGACCTGGGGGCGGCGGCTCCCAGGGTCACAGTCTGGACGGACGCCCCTGTCCCGGGTCCCGAGTCCCGAGTCCCGGGCAGACCTCAGGGGCCCGCGGGCTTGTCCCGGCCCCTTAATCTCGGCTCCACGCAGAGCCCAGGGCACGGGGCGAACCGGCCGCCGGCAGCCCCGGTGTGAGAGGCCGGCCGGCAGACCCCGCTCGCCGGGCCGGTGCGGGCCGCGCAGAACCTGGCTCGCACCGTTTGCTGTCCGTTTGTCTACTTGCTTCAGTCTCGGGGGCGCACGTAGCGGCACCGGCACTGCTGGCCTCCGCCCCCGGGGGAAACGTCCTCATCCGAGAGGCTACCGTTCCGCGGCCCTCCAGGCGGGCGACTCCACTCGTTCCCAGGCTCAGCGCCCCTCCCCGCGCCCTGCAGCGACGGGGTTCCCTGCACGTGTGACCCAGTTGTGTTCTCACGTCCTGCACTCCGTCGTGGGACGTCTCTTCCTAAAAGCGGTTTTAAAACTTGCACACACTGAGGTTCACAGTTCGTGCTGCAGCGTGGCCTTCGCGAGTGCGTGGTGGCCCGTGTCCTCCCCTCGGTGTCCCGCCGAGAAGTCTCTCTGCCCTAAGCGGTCCCCAGGTCTCAGCTCTTCAGCCCGCCGTCTTCTCGCATAACCCTGGCGCCCCCTGCCTGACCTCTGCCACCTCCCTAGCTTTCTTTGCCTTTGCTGGAACGTCATGTAACTGGATTCCTACAATACGTTGCTTTTTCACACTGTCTCTTATGTGGAGACATGTATTTAAATACACCCCCGTCTTTTCGTGGCTGGATGACTTCTGTTCACCGCCGTGTGATAGTCCACTGTACGACCAGTTCGGCTGTTCAGCCGCTGGAGGACGTGGTTGCTTTCAGTCCCCGGTGACTGTGAGGGACGCTGCTGCAGTCACGTGGGTGCCGGCTTCTTTGTGGGAAGTGCTGGGTCGCGCGGTAAGACCGCGTCTGGTTTTATAAGATGCCGCGGAGTCGCTTTCCAGGGTGCCAGCCCCCTGGTGCGGGGGGGCGGGGTGACTGGCACGCCTGCCGCACCGCGCTCTCGCCGCGCGAGGGGTTGGCTCTTCCTGGGCTTGTAGCCGGTCCCGGGGGGGTTGCACTCGCATCCCCCAGTCACAGGTGACGGGTCTAACGCTCCCGGGCTTATTCTGCACCCTTTTTTCTCGTGGTGTCTGTGCAGACCTTTTGCCTGTTAGTTCCATCATTTTCTTTGCACTCAGTTTTGCAACCTTTTTTCACCCTTCAGTAAACAATACAGTAGAACAAGCAAATCAGGATTGAAAAAAAATCTTGTGTTTTATATTCTCATATTCTTTTTATTTCATAGAAAAATCTCATTGTTGTGAGTGCTTGGTATTCCATCACATGGATTTACCTTGAGTTTTTAACTACTCCTCTGTGGTGGGACGTGAGGGTTTTACTTACATGTCTGATTCCGTAACCAGTGACTGGATTTCCCTGAGCACCTCGGTAGCTCAGCCTTTGCACAGACCCATGCCTGTTCCCTTCTGGTGACCTCCCTGTCCGAGCCCCCGGCCCAGGGGTCATGGCCACACCACCACCAGCAGTTTTGGGGGCTCTGTCTCACCCCCCCACCCCACTGCACGCCATTGTTTGAAAAGCAGAGCATTTCTCAGTTTGATGTGTGAAAAAGTGTGCTGTTTGTGAGAGAGCTCTGTCTGCTCTGTGCGGTGCGGCTGAGCCGGTCTCGCGGGTTCTCGGCACTTGGTGGGGAGGGAGCCGGCCTTCTGCCCTGCTTGTCGTCGAGCTGGGCGGCCCGTGCTGGAGTTTTCTCAGCTTGTGCCTTTCGATGTGTGTGTGCTGGGGGGACGGTTGTGCCTTTCGTGCGAGGAGTAGATTGCGGACATTGGAGACGGGAGGGGGGCGGTGTCTGCACTGTGGGTGAGAGGTGGGGATCCGCGGGGATCAGGAGGTGACGCGCCTGGGGGGACGTGAGGCTCGGGTCGGCAGGGTCCCTCGAGTGCTCGCAGAGCTGGAGGAGTAGGTGCGTCAGTTCCGGGCCCCGAGGACGCAGCAGCGACCCTCCGGGGTCCTTACGAGCTCCCCTTGGGGGCGGGGACCTGTGATTGAATCAGTAGGTAACACACCTGTAGGCCTGGTAGCTGCCGCCGCCTGGGGTGGCCGCACGCTCACACCGTGCTGTTGTGTCTCAGGCAGGAATCCACATGGGCGTGCAGCGCCCGCGGCGGTACGGCCCCCTGGCCTTCGTGCTCGGCGACAAAACAAGCAAAAAGCTGACGGAATCCAGCAAAGTGATAACGGTCGACGGCAACATATGCTCCGGGAAGAGCAAGGTCGCGAAAGGGATCGCAGAGAAGCTAGGTGCGCCCCCGGGCGCTTCCTCGGGGGCACTTGGACCCGGGCCGGGCGGGAGAGTGGGCCCGGGTGGGTGTTTTACCTTTTAAAGTGTGTGCCCAAAAGCTGTCACCGATCGCTTGTACTCGGAGAGTTGGGACGTCCTCGCCGCCCCGGATCTGGTGGGAGCTGTGACGGCCTGGTCGTGGACACGGAGCACCGGCCCGCCCAGGCTGTCGGCACCCACCGCCAACATGGGTGTCGGTGCCGTGCCCGAGGGGGGGTGTGCTCCGTGTGGAGCTGGCGTCACACGGCCGCTCAGAGCAAAGCCCGTGCCGCTCCTGTGCCTCTCCAGGGCTGGCGTTTGTGTGCCACAGCTCCCTGGGGCCCTCCGCCAGCACTCCCCCGCCCGCCCGCCTGCACGGAGGGGGGGGGGCTCGCTGTGGCGCGGTGCACGAGGGGACACGCTCGTCTCCTGTGTGTTTTAGACACGTTGTCGGTGTCTTCGTGCCCCCTGGAACCCTGTGAACACAGGTCTTAGGGCCGCCGTCCCCACCCGCTCGCCAGCCAGCCCCACGCCGGTGCTCCCGCTCCGAAGGGCTTGGTTCCCAGCAGTGCACCGCACTGCACGTGGCTCGTGGGGGTGGGCGGGGCTGCCTCTCCTCTCAGTCGGCCCTGCCGCCCGCAGGCATGAGGCACTTCCCGGAGGCGGGGATGCACTACGTGGACAGCACGACGGGGGACGGCCGGTCCCTGGACATGGAGCTCAGTGGCAACTGCAGCTTGGAGAAGTTTTACGACAACCCCAAGAGTAACGACGGCAACAGTTACCGCCTGCAGTCTTGGCTGTACGCCAACCGCCTCCTGCAGTACGCCGACGCCTTGGAGCACCTGCTGAGCACAGGTGAGGTTCCCGGGGCAGGGGCGGGGTCTGCACCTGAACCCTGTTCCGGAGCTCAGCTGCTTTGGGTCGCCCCCGCGAGCTTCTCCTTAGGGAGTCTGCCGGGTGAGCGTGCTCCCCCGTGAGGCCGCAGCTCCCCAGGGCCCACGTGGTTGTGGCTGGGAATGAAATGACTTTGTGCCGTCCCGTCGCGGGTCCTGCAGTGGGACTTACCGGTGGCACTGGGTTCCTGGGGCGCGTGTGTCCACGCGTCGGGGGAACAGAGAGCCTCCAGATGACTGGGACGGGCCGGGGGCATGGGGAGAGAGGGCTGTCCCCCAGGTCCAAGGGCACCGGGTCCAGCACCACGCCCCAGGGTGGGAGTTGGCTCTCAGACGACACCGGGGTGGGGAGAAAGCCAAGGGCGAGCCTCATCGGGGAGCGGCTGGGGCGGGCGCCGGGCGGGAAGCCTGGGGGTGGGAACGGGAGCCCTTCTCCTGTGAGCCGGACGCCGGTGCTCCCGCGGACCGGAGGGGGCGCTGCCGTGAGGGCGGTTCCACCTGTGTCCGCCCCAGCTGCCCAGCCGCCCGGGATTGCGGACGCCCGGCTCCGCCCTCCACAGGCGAGGCGCTGCTCCCAGCGCGTCTGTGGTCCGACTCCCCGTCCGCCCTCTCCCACAGGGCAGGGGGTCGTGCTGGAGCGCTCCGTCTACAGCGACTTTGTGTTCCTGGACGCCATGTACAAGCAGGGCTTCATCCGGAAGCAGTGTGAGTCCCGCCGCGGGCACACGGGTGTCCCGGCAGCATCCGCTGAACCGTGCACGGGTGCCAGGGCGGCTCCCCTTCCGTGGCTCCGAGGGAGGTCACCCAAGTGTCGCTTCTGGAAGTTTCGTCCACAGGACACTCGGCAGACCCTGCTTTCTTGGCTGTGCCCCTATGTGGGCAGGGGCGGTGGTCTCGTCCCAGCGCCCCCCAGTGTGTTCTCGGGGGGGGGGGGGTTGGTTTCTGTACCCGGGCTGCCGGGGGCGGCCCTGTCCACAGCACTGGGCGTGTCCCGAGTGCCCCGGGGCTGTCTGTGCAGTGCGCTCCCTGAGGCCGTGACAGGAGCGGCCGGTCTGCGCGGCTGGAGGCGTCGCTTGGACACGGGGGTGGAGGGGCGTCACGCAGTGGGTCTGCGCTCTCTGGGAGAGGGGGCCAACAGGATGCCCTCCCTCCCTGGGGAGCATCGGTCACCACCACGAGGAAGTGCGCACCGGACAGGAGCCGGCGGTGCCTTCCGCTTCCAGGGACGCCTGTGTAGAGCCTCGCCCCCGCCTCCACCCCCCCCCCCCCCGCCTGGGAAGTACGGGGGCCCTTGGGTGCGTCCGAGACGCGTTTACAAATCCCAAGGCCCTTAAAGGCAGGTTGGAAGCCTGTTGCTCCCCTTTCTCCAGAGGAAGCGGCGTAGTCCCTCCGGGCTGGCACTCTGGGTGCGGCCACGGGGACGGGCGGCAGGCACTGCACATGGTGCGTGTGCCTGGGGCGCCCATGGTGCCCCCGTGCAGCTGCACCGGCCCCTGCGCCGGGCGCGGGTCGCAGAGGGGCAGGCGTCTGGCTCCGAGAACCGTGCGTGCCCTTGTCCTCGTGAGCGGAGGAGGGGCACTCGGAGCCTGGGGTGGACTGGCAGGTGACAGGCGGGCCTCTCTCGCGCGGGCCAGGTGTGGAGCACTACAACGAGGTGAAGAAGGTGACCATCTGCCAGTTCCTGCCGCCCCACGTGACGGTCTACCTCGACGTGCCCGTGCCGGAGATCCAGAGTCGCATCCAGAAGAAAGGGGACGTGAGTCGGCCTTTCCCCGAGGCCCGCCTCCCGCCGGGTCGCCTTGTCCCACACACGGGCCGGCGCCTCACAGCCACGCCTGCAGCGGGAGGCCCGGGATGGGGGCTGTGCCCCCGGGAGGGCCGCCTGCGCCTGTCCTGCTCTCCCCCGGGGCCCTCTGTCCCCCGGGCCCGTGTCCCCCGGGCCCGTGTCCCCTGGCCCACCCTGCTGGACCGGCCTGTCTGCTGGCAGGACGGCCCTTGGCCTTGACCATCGGTCTCTAAAGAGGAGTTCGTGCTTCTTGTGTTCCCGTGAATGAGACCGACTGCCGGTGCCCCCATCCCTCTGACCCTGAGTGTCCCTCCCGCTCCCTGACCCTGGAGCAGGGGGGCGGTCACCCCCACACACTCCCGGTCCCTGCCGTGGCCGTGGCTGCGACTGGGTCGGGTGGTGCTGCCGTGCGGGGGTGACGGAGACTCGGGGTCACCAGTGAGGACCCCCGGCCCTGGGGCTGCTTCCTGCTGGGGGCATTGTACCTCAGGTGCACGTTCTCCAGGGGACGGAGGACCTGCTCTGTGACGCTGGGACGGAGTTGGGAGAGACCCTGAGGGTCCCCAGGTCCCTTCCGATGCCCCCAGACCCCGACAGCGCCCAGCCCAGCAGGCGTCGTTCCGAGGCGTCCTGAGGCCACGCGGTCCGTGGCGGCGTTCCCGCTTTGCACACGTGCAAGACGGGCCACGTGGCTCACCCCTGTCTCCCACCCTGTGCAGCCGCACGAGATGAAGATCACCACCGCCTACCTGCAGGCCATCGAGGACGCCTACAAGAAGGCCTTCCTTCCCGAGATGAGGTGAGCCCGGGGGGGTGCGGTGCGGTCCGCGGTCCGTGCACGGGAGGCACACAGGCCCTCCTGTGGGGGGCTTTTGGTTGGTTGGTTTGCTTTTTCCTGTCTTGTTGCCATGTTTTGGTGCTGGAAGCAAACTGAAGCCACGTTGCACCGCAGTTTCAGCACCAGAGAACCCACGTGTGTCTACTTCCCGTGGCAACCGAACGTGCACGCTGACCTAGCAGGTTGCTCGGGGGGGGCCGCACAGACCCACGGGTCGGGGCGCAGGCCCTGGGGACCCTGAAATGGAGTCTTTCCCATCTCCCCTCCCTCCTCGTTGAAGCGGGGCCGTGTCCCTGTGACCTGCCGCTCAGGTGGCTCCCGAGAACCCCGGGAGCGTGAGCCGCTGGGCAGCATGGGCTTCAGCCGAGAGCAGACCAGGCCTGGGCGGGAGGCCGTGTGAGCCCCGTGTTACACATGCACACACGCGTGAATGCCCCGCCTAGTCCTGACAGCAGGTGCTCCCGGTGGGAGGTGGAGTGTCTCCGGAAACAGCCACCCCCCCGAGGCCCATGGCTTCCAGAGGCGGCGATGTTTGCCCCCTGGACGTGGGCCGTGCGTGGGGTTCAGCTCGAGTCCAGCTGTGACTTCCCGGGGTGTTTCCTCTGGGGGCTCCCGTCCTGTGCTGGGCGGGCGCCCTGGTGCGGGGACGCCCAAATGAGATGGTGTCAGTGTGTCCCCAGACACTCGGCTGCCCCTGTCGGGAGGGGCCCAGCCCTGCTCTGGGCGGCCTCGCTGGCCTCTGGCCCCGGAGCGGCCTCGGGTCTCCGTCCGGTTGGTCCGGAGGTGGTGGCCCGGCAGCCTCCCCTGCATCTGCTGAGGCACAGACGTGCCAGCGGGGCCCGGCGACCGGGTCCCTCCCTGGGTGTGGAGAGGACGTGGGTGCGGGTGTGGGAGTGGCATCGGCTGCCCCTTCTTCTGGGGACCCCACGGGGGCTCCTTGGAGCCCCTTCCCCGTGGACTGAGGGAGGAGCTGCCGTCCGTGGCACAAGTCTGAGGGAAACGGCCGCGTTCCGTGCGTCTCCGAAGCGCGAGTCCCAGCGGCTCGAGTGCTCTGGGCGTGCTGGCTGGCCAGCTGCCGCCCAGGCCTCGGTCTGTGTGCACGTGGCTGAGGTGTCTCCGCGCTTCCCGGGATGGACACGGCAGCCAGAGACGTCTGCGGGGCGGCAGGTGGCCGGGGCTCTGGCTTCTCGTGCCCACGGCGGGGGGAGGGGGGCAGGAGCGGGCTGCGGGTCCCGTCCAGTCTCGGGCACGTTCCTGCTCCGGCCGCGCCCCCTGACCGGGCGGAGCGTGGCGTGTCGGCACCGGCAGCGGGGACCCCGTGTCCGAGGGTCGTCTGTGCGCTGGCGGAAGCTCAGAAGGCTCACGTGGACCTGCCTTGTGTCTTACAGTGGGAAGTCTGAAGTTTTGCAGTACAGTGGGAGGGAAGCCCAGGACGCAGAAAAGGTGAGACAAGGGTTGAAAGGTGTGTGGTCGCTCAGCTCCACCCGTGTGTAAGGTTCCTGCAAGTCAGACCCTCAGCCCCCTTCCCGCCGGTCTGGGAAGGTCGTGGGGGCCGTCTGAGAGGCGTTCCCCACGGCCACGCCCGGGGCTGTGAGGCTGCGGGTTCCTCGAGCGGGACTCGGTGTCCGTGGCCTGGAAACCCCAGGGCGGTGGGGGCGCAGCGGGCCAGGCCGCCTGTGCCCGCGCCCCCCTGGGACGGGGGCGGGGCCGGGAGCTGCCTGGGTCACCGAGGAGGGGCCAGCGCATCAGGGCGTCAGCGGTCCCCGCTCACAGGCGCGTTTTGTAAAAATTCAGGTCAGCCTCGCTGTAACTAGTAACAGCCGAAGGGCCATTTTTTAAAGAGCTCTACAGAAACACGTGTGCCCTGCCCCAAACACAGAAGCAGGCTCCGCAGCAGTGGCAGCCGGGGCGCTCGTGGTGGCAGCGGTGGGTCAGTGAGGGGACGGTGGTGGTCCAGAGCTGAGCCCAGAGCTAGGGGTGTGCGTGCTCACACCTGTGGGTGCGCTCACCTGTGTGTGTGCACTCGCACCTGTGTATGTGTTCACCTGTGTGTGTGTGCACGTGCGTGTGTGAGGTTCTTGGTTTGGCAAAGTGGGTATTTTACAGGATAATGGAAAAGTAGAGGAAAACGGGTTACTTCTTAGGGCAGTTGACGATTCGGTTGGTAAAAACCAAACACAACACCCCGTATCTTCTCTAAGATTTTAAGCACAAATTACTAGAAACACAAAGCGTGAGAGAATTCCAGAAGGAAAGCCAGGCCCCGTGCGTGTGTGCTGTTGGTGTGAGACCTGCTGGCGGTTCCTGTGTCTTCACGGGGTCACGGGGGGCGGCGTGTGTTGGGGGGGGAGGTGACGCGCTTCAGCTCTGGGACGCGCGCCGACTTCCTGCTTCTTCCCCTGCTTCTGGAGCGAAGTCACTGGGGGGGGCTGCCCTGTCACAGGTGCCGGTTCCCTCCCCGGCCGGCCGCCTCCCTCCCTGCTCCTCCCTCCCAGACTGGGGGGACGCCTGCTGCCCCGCATCTGCCCGGCGGGGCGCCCACCTCGAGGCCACCCCTCGGTCCCCGCCGCACCGGAGGCCGCCTGGCCAGCTGCCCAACTTCCGCGGCGGCGGCGTTCCTGCCGCCGGGCGGATGCGGTGTGCGGTGCGTCGCGGTGAGTGTGTTCAGACTCCTGCGGAGGCTTCATGGTAACATGGGACCCTCTCGTCCAGGTGGTGGAGGACATCCAGTACCTCCAGTGCGACAAGGGGCCGTGGGTCAGCCAGGACGACCGCACCTTCCACCACCTGCGGATGCTGTGAGTGCGGGGGCGCGGGGCTGGGGGCGCAGGGCGGGGCTGGCGTGGCCTGCGCTGGGCGGGCCTCCTCTCCCTCCGAATGGGCCCCCGCCCTCTGGTCTGGCGGGGGCGGACCGGTCCCAGTGTGGACTCCGCAGGGACGTCGCCTTCACCGCCCACGGGGCGCCGAGTCGGGTATGGGGGCCCCTCAGAGATGGGCTCTGTGGGGAGCGAGCGCACCCCGGTCGCAGAGCTGCGTTGGGGCCTGAGGCCGGGGAGCAGGCTGCCCTGAGTGACGGGGCATCGAGCTGTGGGGGCTGCTTTTGGGGGGTGGGTGTGGGAGGCCTGTCCTCTGCAGAGGCCGAGGGATGCGAGCCTGGGCCCAGGGGTGTTCGCGGGGGGCGGGGAGCTGTGCCCAGCAGTCCAGCCAGGTGGTAGAGCAGAGGGGACAGTGGGAGGGTGGCGACCTGGTGAGGAGGGCGAGGACCCCGAGCGGGTGGTGGGGCGAGGGGGGCAATCGGGGTCACAGCCGCTCTTGACAAAGTGGGGGCTGGAGCCCTGTGCACAGTGCAGCCCCCACGGCTCTCGTCATGTGCCCATGCTCTCGCGGCCCCCCTCCCCAGGACACGGTCCGTGTGGGTCGGGGCGCTCTGCTCAGTGCTGTGAGCATGTCCCTCGTGCATTCCATGTGTGAAGTTCGTATGTGCACACGGCTCTTCGTGTCCACCGTGTGAGCCCGTGGACTGAGGTTCCCGTCAGGGCGGCTGGCCGTGGCCCCGTCCTGGGCTGCCCAGAAGGGCTCCCGCCGTGGTGAAGGGCTGTGGGGAAAGGGCCGGGGTGACTGCAGCCCTGCATGGGCCTCGAAGCCTGAAGTGCGTGTGCCTGGCCCTTTGCTGAGTGAGTCGGCTGCCGCCTGGCACAGTGCAGCTCGCTCTCTGCGTCTTTGAGGCCCGCCCACCCTCCCCGCTGTGCCCACTTCCTGACGGTCACGTGCCAGAGCGAGCACGCTGCGTGCGTCTGGTCCCCTCCCGGCTGCGCCTGCTACGCACGCCCGGGCGGTTCTGTCTTCCCGGGGATTGGGCTCACTAACCGCCGCGCGGTGCTCCTCGGACCCTGCACGGCCCTCCAGCCCTGGCGTCTGCTTCCTCTGGGGCGGGCGTGCCTGCTGCGGCCCTGGCCCGCGGCTGGTCTTCTTCCCCCGCCCTGTGCACCGAGCCAGGCCTCGGCGTTCAGGTGGGCTTCTCGCCGGCTCGCGGGGGGTGAGGGTCCCGGCTTCTGGGCGCTTCGCCCCCAGCTGAAACTGGAGCCCCCTGAACTGCACCTGCCCTTTTCTGGTGGGCGTTTATGTGACGTGTGTGTCTCTGTGGACGGACCCGGATGGTGTCCCGTGCAGTGCCAGCCTGCACCTGACTCCGGAAGTCCACACCCTTCCTCTAACCACGGGCGGCGTTCTCCCGCCAGGCCCGAAGCCCCGCGGCCTTGGCCGCTGTCATGGCAACAGGCCCGCGAGGGCTGGAAGGTGCTCCAGACACGCTCTGGGCTCCCTGGGACGGGGAACGGGGAACGGGGCCACGCCGCCCCCTTGCCCGCCCTCCTCTCGGCAGCTCAGGTGACGTCCTGGCGGATGGTCGCGTCCCCGTGCGGCTGTCGCCCGTCGGAGCCGCCTGTCCCTGCTGGCCCCTGGCCGTCTCCCAGGTCCCACGCGCAGCCAGCGCGTGTGTCTCCGGTGACTCCTTGCCCTTGCTGCTCCCTTCTCACTGCTCCCGCTGCTGCGGGGTTCGAGCCCCGCGGCCCGCAGCCCTGCAGGACGAGGCGGAGCCACGTGGCGCACAAGTCCAGGCTCACCTCGTGGAACTCACGCAAGGCCCGTCCTCCGTCGGGTGCCTGCGGGCCTCCCGTCCCCGGCCCGGGCGTGAGGAACCCGAGCGCTCGTCTCAGCCCGGCTGCGGGCGCCTCCGCTGTCCCGGAGACCTCCTCCCAACTCCCCCAGGCCGCGGGCCCCCGTGGCTTCACACGGGGCTCCTGCTCCTGTCGGTCAGCCCCCGCTGGCAGAGTGCGTGCGTGCGCGGCCCGCCGCCTGCGAAGGGGCGTCTCCCGGCACCCGGCTGAGGCGTCCCGCCGCCACGACGCGCCGTCGCCCCCCAGACCCGGCAGCGTGCTGGTGTGGCCCCAGGTCGCGCCCGGAGCCCTCCGCCCGTTGAAGTCGCGGTGACGCTGTCTGTGTGTGGTCCTGTGGCGCTCAGGGCGGAGAGGCCCTGCCGCTCCCACGGCGCTCACAGCCACGACACCCAGTCGATCGCGGCGACGCACGTCCCGGAAGTGACGCACGCCCCGGAAGTGACGCACGCCCCGGAAGCGCTCCTGCCCCCTCCTCCCGGCGCTCTGCCCCCGGGACGGTCCGTGGCCGTCTACCGTGGTGACGGTGCGTGTTCTCGTCCCGGCCCCGCCTCCAATGTGGGGGCTCCAGGGGAGATTACGGCCAGTTTTCCAGGGTAATTCCTGTGAACGTACCGTTCCCTCGCTGCCCCCGTTCTGCCCGGAACCCGACCAAACTACTGGTTCGGAGCGTTCTCGTGCCGTCTCGGCTGCGTGCGGCGGCGTGTAGTTGTGTGTGCGCGCTGGTGCTGAGCGCCGGCTGTCTTTCACTTGAGGGAACGCGGTGTTCGCAGCCGAGACCCCCCCAGCGGACCTGCGACCCCCCGCGGACCCGCGCCCAAGAGTCGGCTGCGCCCGCGACGCCCGAGCACATGTCTCTGAGGGCCCAGCGCCCGGGCGCCTTCGGGGGAACACGGAGACGCGATGTTGACCCGGCAGCCGGCCGAGTCACGGGCAGACGCTGCCGCTTTGTTTCCTCCGTCTTTCCCGGCCTCGCTCTTTCTGGACGCGGTGTGGCCCCCGGGCTGTGAGCCCGACCCGCGAGCGTGCCGTCTCGTGCGGGCGCTGGGGCCCCTGGCTGCGGGGCTGCGCCGCCTCCGCCTGCTTCCGAGTTCTCCGGGGTGACACCGAGTGCTCGGGGTCCTCATCTTGGCTCACAGCCACACGTGCCATGAGCAGGCCAGGCCCTCGCACGGGTTGTGCGCGGCTGCGGGCATCTTTTTAATCTGCAGGGAGCCGCTCAGGGCCGGTCTGCTGGGCCGTGTCCTGCTGGGAGGCTCCGGGAGGGTGTGATTCCGCCGCGCTGCCCGCAGGTGGCGCTGTGGCTCCGCGCGCCACTCCCGTTCCCGGCCGCCAGCGCCTCCGACTCCGGGGAGGTGTTTCGGGGTTTTGAGCTGCAGAGAAAACTGAGTCACGCCCACCTTGTTCTTCGCTAATGTTTAAAAATACCCACTTCGTTTTTAGTTGAAATCGTTCACGGTGAGATCACGTTTACCACTTGTCCTTGTGCAATGAGAATAGGGTGGCTCTGTGCGTGTTAAAAATAGAAATGTGGGTGTTGCCGCGTCCCCGGCGCTCGCTGGTAAAGCTCACCCGGAACCGCCCCCTGTCGCAGCGGGAGCCCGTCTGAGGGCGCGCTGTGGCGGGCATGCGGTCAGGGGCGCCCTGGTCCAGGCCCTCGGGGCGAGCGGTGGCCCTGGCAGCACGGGGTGGGGGGGGGGGGCGACGTCTGGGTGCAGACTGCCAGCCACTGCACGGTGACGTGGCTCCGCCGGTGACACCGGGCGAGCTTCACCTGCTGCCCGCGTCGCCCCCCGCCTGCCCCGGGGTCTGCGCTCCGTGGGGGCAGGGGCCGGAACCGATGGTGCTGCCCCGGGGGGCGGGGGCAGGCGTGGCGTGGCGTGGCCCGGTCAGCCTGGCCCCGGCGCGCCGCGTGGCCGAGAGCCAGCGGCCTGGCAGGGGGTCCCTCGGGGCCGCCGCAGAGCCGTCCACCGTTACTGCTTGTAGCGGGAAGGGCCACTTAAACTAGTGGTTTTCTTTGTTTGGAGCCTTGAGAAAGGAGGCTTTGTTTCAGTGTTTCTTTCTAAAAACCCCGAAAATGCTTTTCATCTTCGAGCATAGTGGTTATATTCAGACTACACTTAAGCAAGTTATAACCAAGTATAAATATTTTAGCATCTAGCAAAACAAGCCGGGAAACAAGGACAGGACCTGCGGTCTGTGTTTCCCGGTGCCGAGAAGGCCCAGGGCTCCACCTTCTTCAAGCACCGATCGGCGGCCGTCCCGGGCGGGCATTCGCCCCTGCCTGCCCGGCGCCCAGTCCTCGAGCCGCTCGGCTTCCCGGGCAGGCTGGACGCCGCGCCGTGGGCCCGGAGGGACCGCCTGACCCCGGCTGTTTTCCTCGGGGCTCAGTCACTCTGCGAGTTTTTCGCGGCACTGTGCTTGGCGTTGTGACATGCGGCGTTTGTTTTCACTCGTTGTTCCCGCCGGTTTTGTGTTCAGAGCAGCTGTGGCTCCTGTTGTGCGTCTCCCGAGTCTGGCCGCTGAGGCTCTGGAGAGGCCGCAGCCGGGGGTGCGGGCACTGCCGGGGGCGGCCACGAGGGCCAGCGGTCGGGGGCCAAGTCGAGCTGCGAGCGGGCTGCCGGGGAGTGGGTGGCACTTGCGTGGGTGCGTGAGTGCTCCAGCGTGGCTGCGCTCACGCCCAGCCTGTGGATGGGTGTGAGCGTGTCTGTCCTCCTTCCCAGGGTTCAGGACAAGCTGCAGGTGCTGAATTTCACCACCATTCCCGTCTACCTCCCGGAGATCACCGTCGGCGCGCACCAGAGCGACCGGATCTTCCGCAGGTTCTTGGAGGTGAGAGCCCCGGGGCCGAGCGCCGCCCCAAGGGCGGGTCCCCAGCTCCCGCTCCTCCTCTGCCGGGCTGGCTTTCTCTGTTTCTTTGTTTCTTTTCTGCCTTCCATAGCACTTTGTAAGTAACGGTGAATTGCTTAGGCAGTAAGGAGGGGGTTTTCAGTTATTCAGAGTTAAAAAAAAACATTTCACTCTGCAAGAAGCAGCAATTTAAGGTTAGCGTGAAGTTCGTCTGGAAGAACCAGAGACCCAGCAGACGGGGGCCTGCTCCCGTCTCTCACGGGGGCCGGAGGCCTGTGCTGCGGGGACGCTGGGCAGCTCTGCACCGCCCTCTAGAGTCAGGCTTTGTCCACGCCCGGCCTCTGCTGGGCGGCCAGGTTCCGGGAGCCGAGGGAGGGAGGAGGCAGGGGGAGGGGCCCAGCCTCCGCCCACAGGCACCGGGGACATGAGTGGCCGCCGCCAGTGACCACACCCAGGGAAGTGCGGCGCTCGGGGCCCGGCGCTGCCCCTGAGTGCTGGTTGCGGTGTGGGGAGGTGCCAGGTGCTCTTCGCGGTGCTGCGGCGCGTCCGCCCACCAGGTGGACGAGCACGGGGCTTGGGGCTGCTGGAGTGAGCAGGCGCGGGGGGGGGGGCAATGCGGAGGAGCGGCTCTCTCCGCGGTCCCGCTCGGTGGGTGTGGCGCCGCCACCGCCGGCCCTCAACCTCCGTTGCCTTAGAGAAGGGACCCGAGGGCACGACCTGTCTCTGGCGCCAGAGGCCCGGCAAGCGGCCCCCCGGGAAGTCAGGGCAGATGGTGTGGGGCGGCTGCTGCAGGCTGGCGCACCTGGCAGGTCCGCCCTGCCTCTGGTTGTCCTTCTCTGTGGTTGAAGAGTTCATCTGCGGAGATGAGAGCAGAGCGAACCGCGGCCTTCGGGGCCCGGCCCCCGGCGTCAGGTGGGGGGCGCTGTGAGCTGAGTGAGCGTCCTGGGGACACGGGCCGAGGGTGTGCCGAGCCCCCGGTGGCTGAGGCCATGCCCCGGCACTCTGGACAGGCGCCTGTGTGCGGCTGCGCTCGGGCCCTCACCAAAGAGGCCCCGCCCTCCGGCCTGTGGCCCCGCCCCGTCCTCGGCTGCCGCGCCGCCCAGGCTCGCCCCGGTTCCGGTCTCAGAGCCGCAGGCCCCACAAGAGGTCCCTGGGCGGCGGCCGCCAGCTCCCAGACCGAGTGGTGGGACAGCCTGGGGGCCGAGGGCGGAGTCGGGTGGCGGCAGGCTGGCTGCTCTGCAGGCACCTCCAGGTCCCCCGTGTCCTCTCCGTGGCGCGACCCCCCCCCACGTCCTGGGGCACCGGGTGGGGTTGCATTGGCAGGCCCCCCCCTCAGGGCCCCGCTAGCCCGCCGCCCAGGCAGGGCCCCGCAGAGGCCTCTCCGGCGTGGAGAATTCCGGGGTGGATTGGGGGCCGCCGTGGGGTGAGCTGGGGCCTGCGGGCGGACGGTGACTGTGGCTGCTTCCCCCCACAGCTGCCGGGCCGCCGGTACAGCCCCGGGTACAACGCGGACGTGGGCGACAAGTGGATCTGGCTGAAGTGACGGGCGCTGCAGCGCGGAGACGAGGACGCTCGGGCTGTGGGGTCTTGGGGCTCCTCGCGCTTTAAAGTTGGGGACGGGGGAAACGGTGAAAAACCGCTCTGCGCAGGACCCCGCAGTGTCCTCAGGGGTGGGAGGGAGCGTCTTCCGCTCCAGGGGGCTTGGGGCGGTCTGGCCGTGTGCGGGGGCTGGCCGGCGATGGCCACTGGGCGAGGGGCTGCGGGGCGACCAGACGCGGCTGGAAGGCGCTCACGGGCGCCCCCGGCGCCCTGTCATGGGGTTGTGCACGCTGCTGCTTCCGACCTTGACAAATAAAACGGCCCTGAGACACCTGTCTCCGTGCACGCGTGTCAGACCTGGGCCCGCGCTCTGCCCGTGGGCGGCGGGCGTGTTTGTTGACCAGCCCGCTCACCCCGGGCTGTGAGGCGGCTCCGCATGGCTCCAGGGTGTGCGGACATTAAAGCGTCTGCTCTGTCTGTTTTGACAATCGATGGGAGAAAAGTGAAGAGGGGACACCGAGGGACGGCGGGAACGGCCGTGGGTTCGCAGGACTGCGTGTTCGCGTGGAAGCGCCTGTGGACGCCTCGGGAGAGGAGCCTCGCCACCCACCAGGCCTGCGGTTCTGTCCCCCGAAGGGGGAGTGGAGCTCACAGGTCAACAGGATGAAACACGAGAGCAAAACCACAGCCTTCGCTGCCTCGGGCCGGCTCGTCCGCCGGAGCGGGGAGAGGGACCCGTCCCTCCCTCACCCCGCCGGCTCGACCCCGGGGCTTGGAGCCCGCCCTGCGCGTCGGTCCTGTCGGCCGCTCGCCCCGGAGCTGCGCGGCGTCCGTGCAGCAGCCCCGGCCCCGTGTGGCCAGGGGGCCCGGTGGGTCCCAGTTGGTGCAGCCCACAACTCGGGTCCTCGGCTGCCCCGGCCACAGTCCCGGAGCCCAGGGGCCGCTGGGCCCGTGGTTCGCTGCCGGACAGAAGAGAACCCCCGCGGAAGGTTCCACCACGTGGGGCCAGCCTGCCGCCCCATCCCCCCTCCACTCTCTGCTCTCCGTGGGCTTGAAGGGTTGGAAATACGCTTCCCAGCCGTTTGGGGCTGAGTGCGATCTCAGAGGCCAGGGGTTCGCGTTTCCCTAGGAAACGAGCGCCGCTAATGCCCCCTGAGTGGGAGCGGGCGGCCGGGCGCGGGGCCAGCCAGGGTGCGGCCCGGGCAGTGCCGCCCCGAGCCATGAAGGGGGAAGGAGAGCAGCGCGTCTGTACTCTCCTGGCCTGGCCCGTGTCTCCGGAGGGGAGCCGGCTCCTCGCTGCGCTCCTCGGGTCCTGGGGGGGGGCGGGGGGGCGGGCAGTGGGGGGCGGGTCTGCCCTGGGGGGAGGGCTCGTCCGGCCGAGCGGACTGGCCCAGCCCGGTGCCTCCTACAGGCGGCCGCCCTGCACCTCCCCCGTGGGCACCTCCCCCGTGGGCACCTCCCCCGTGAGCGTGCGGCTGGTGCCTGCTGCCGAGGCACCTCCGTCTCTTCTGTTCTCTGCCGTTTCCCGTCCTGTGAGGCCGGGCAGAGAGCAGCAGGTCAGTGCCGCCCCAGCCCCTGAATCGACGCCCCAGGGGCGAGGAGGTGGCCCCGAGCAGCACGGACTCAGCTCCCGGGAGCGAGCGCTGCCAACCCTCAAACCGACTGCGTGTGGGGACCTTCCGTGTGGGGTGCGCCAGGCCTGGGGGCTCGGGCCCTGCCCTTGCGCGACGCTGCAGCTCCGCGGCTCCCGGCCGAGTGCTGGCGCCGCGGGCCCAGCCTCGGGGGTCCGCGCTGAGCGGGAAGCACACACACTGTCCTCTCACCCACCCCGCTGCTGGCCGCTGCCCGCTGCGCAGCCTCCATCTCGGCCTGTCGCGCCGACCAGGTGTGCGTGCGGCTGCCCCTTGGAGAGCAGGTGTCCGCACAGCTCCGGGGACTCTGCTGTCCCGTAAGCTCAAGTGTCGGGCTCTGTGCGAACGGAGGCGGAGGCGGTGTGGGGTCTTGCCCACCAAAGCCGGGGCCGCACTGGGCCGAGAGCTGCGTTCCGGGCGCGTGGCTGGGCGCGTGGCTGGGCGCGTGGGGTCCCTGGAACCGACCCCTTTTTTATGTTCCGGAGGCTGCCCCAGCGACCGCATTGAAATCCCGCTTTTAGTCTTTAAAGGAGCGTTTTTCTCGGGCGCGGTTGGCGTGCTGAGCTCTTCCCGGGAGTGTCGGTGCCGCGGGGCGGAGGGCAGCACAGACGCGCGTGCGCTGCCGCCTCGGGGGTCCCTCCGCTGGGGGCCACCACCTCCGGGCGATGCGTCGGCCGAGGAGGTGCGCCCCGACCCCCAGGCGCCCCGACCCCGGCGTCCCGGGCTGAGGAAGGCGGGAAGGGCAGCAGGGCGCGGCCTTGAGGGCGAGGGACCGGGTCTGGGGCGGGGACGTGGCCGGGGCAGCGGGTCCCCAGGCGGGCAGGTCTGAGGTGGCGCACGCAGGGAGACCACGAGTGGGACTCTGCTAGGCTGTGGGTTTTCCGCTGTGGGGCGCATGACAGAGCCCCCCGCCCCGCCCCGCCCCGCGGGGGCGCCCGCCCGGCCCCTGTTGCTGAGCGTACCCCTGGGAAGCCCACGTGGACGGGCTGGACGGGCGGGTTCCCGCGGCGGCCGTCACCCCTCCGACTGCGACCAGGGGCGGTCTCCCCGTCCGGGTGTCGCAGTGCCGAGCCCACGGCTGGTGCGCCTGGCGGCGTCCCGCGGCCCGACCCGGCTTTCCTCTCGCTGCTGCAGACACGCCGAGCGGGGCCGGGCCCCCACCGCCCCGCCGGGATCCTCGGCCAGCATTTTCCTCAGGGCTCCTGCTGCCGCCCTCCCTGGCGGCGCTGGCCTCACGTGGCTCCCTTTGGAGCCAGCGCTCCCCGGGGGCTCTGCGCGCCTGCGCCGCACGGGCACCCCTGCGCAGTCCAGACCCCTCCCCCCACCGGGCCCCGCCCCCTCGGGCTGCGGGCCCTCCTGCCCTGGAGAGGCCCCGCTCTCGGTGTCCTCGGTCTCCTGCCCCTGAGTCGGGGGTGTGGGCACAGCTCACGCTGTGACCCCGAGAACGGCCCTGCGAGAGCGGCATGAACTGTGCGCTGCCCACTCCTCCGCCCACAGAGGCCCGGGTGCCGGCGGCTGTCCCCAGGCGGTGGTCTTCAGCACTGCCCCGGGAGGTCCGTTCCCGGGAGCCAGGACGGGCCTCATCTCTCTGCAGTTTTGAAACAAAAGCTTTAACATACACATTACTTGCTAGGCTTATCACTTTTTACCTTAAGCTAAAATTTCCCAAGTCTTGAGCCCTCTGTCATTCCCCACCATTAGTGTCAAACTGTCTCATTTCTAGGAGATCAGAACTTCGCATTGGGCTGTCCCGTGGGGGGCGGGGTGGGATTAGGAATGCACCGAAGTGCAGCGCCACATAAGGAGGCACACTGTGCGCAATAGCAGCTGTGACCCTGGAGAAGGTGGCGAGGGTAAAAGCAGTAAACGCCTCTCGAAGACCAGTTGTCTGAGTTCAGACAACTCAGTACCAAAGGATCCCTCTCTCTGATACTGGACACTACTTCATTCACCTGCTGTCCTCTGTGTTCTACGAGCGGTGAACTGTCAGTCAAGTTAAAACAGCAGACTTCTTTAAATTCTCCCCATCCATGATTATGCCTTAAAAAGAGGCAGCCTATAGCTGCACTATTTTCCAGGACTGCTTACCCAACTTGTCCTAGTTCTTGACTGATGGCACTGATGGCTTGTGAGGTGGCATTCAAAGCTTTTGCCACAGCGCAGGCTAATCTGCTCGTTTCTACATTAAATGAGTTACCATGGTTGGCATTATAGGTATAGTTAAAGACACATATTCAGCAGGGCTAAAAGGTGTAAGTCATTGATGCAATCAGATGTAGGGGAGACATCCCGTCGAACCCGGGTCAGGTGGGGCTTCTGAGGCATGAACACCGTCAGTCTTCCCAGAGAGCACGGTCCCCCAGAGCTGCTTGCTGGAGTATGGGAACAGACATTCCGCACACCAAAACCATCTTGCAGGCAGTTTGACAGGAGCATAAGCTACGTCAGCAGTGGTGGTGCAGTTCCTCTCCACACCTGCTGAGAGCACAGGGCGGCTTGAGCACAGTTGACAAAAGGTGCACACTCTCCAGCTGGGGTCCAAGAGTGACCTCTAAGGAAAACAGTTCCCCATCCTTTATCGTCACCGCTGGTCCACAGTTAAAATACCGGAGGAGGTCATTTTCTTTTCAGCATGCGCAGACACAGTATAGTTTCTAAGGCTTTCCAAAGGGGCACAGACACCTCGAAGACAGGAAGTGAAAGGTTTGTTCAATGTAAGTTCCTCCTGCAAAGCAAAAGTCAGAAATATTCGGAACATTTTTTGCTAAATGTACCCAAATATTTTCTCCCTGTTTGAAGGGAGTAAGTTGTCCACGACAAGGGGTTAAATAAGAGGTAAAGAAAAGAACATAAGTCGACTTCAGGCCAAGGTGGAGGCGTAGGTAGCCACAGTGTGCCTCCTCGCACAACCAAAATAAGGATAGCAACAACTTAAAAACAAAAAAAACAACCAGTGCTGACAGAAAATTGAACTGTACGGAAGTCCCACAACCAAGGAGTTAAAGTAGACTCCTTCATCCAGATGGTAGGAGGGGTGGAGTCGGGCAGCCAGGACAGAGGGGGCTCATGGCAGGGTGCCTGGCGGACCCCGGGGGCACAGAGCGGCAGCAGGCGGACCCAGTGAGGCGGCGGACTGTGGAGGGGCACAGCGTGTCCAGTCCCACATTCGCGTGCAGATAAACCGGACGAACCTGGGGAGCGAGACAGACAGCACAACCCGGCGTCCAGCTCGGGGAAATAAAGCCTCAAAACACTAATTGAAAACACCTGTGGCGGTCGAAGTGTCGGGAGAGACTCCCAGCCTCACAGGAGAGTTAATTGGAGAGACCCACAGGGTCCTGGAACCTACACAAACTCACCCACCTGGGAATCAGCACCAGAATGGCCCAATTTACTTGGGGGAAGTGGGGGAAGGGGATGAAAGCCGGCAGAGAGCGGAGCAAGCGCCATTATTCCCTCTCAGACCCTCCCCCACAGACAGCGTCACAACCCAGCATGTCATTGCCTTGCCCTGGTGAACACCTAAGGCTCCACCCCTCATTACCAACAGGCACACTGAGACCAAAAAACAAAACAAAACAAAACCCGCCCCCAAAACCCCGAAAGAACAGATCAAAGCCTCAGAACAAATTCAACTAAGCAACAAAGAGATAGCCAACCTATCAGATGCACAGTTCAAAGCACTGGTGATCAGGATGCTCACAGAATTGGTTGAATTTGGTTGCAAATTAGATGAAAAAATGAAGGCTATGCTAAGTGAAATGAAGAAAAATGTTCATGGAACCAACAGTGATGAGAAGGAAACTGGGACTCAAATCAACGGTGTGGACCAGAAGGAAGAAAGGAAAATCCAACCAGAAAAGAATGAAGAAACAAGAATTCAAAAAAATGAGGAGAGGCTTAGGAACCTCCAGGACATCTTGAAACATTCCAACATCCGAATCATAGGGGTGCCAGAAGGAGAAGAGGAAGAGCAACAAGTGGAAAACTTATCTGAACAAATAATAAAGGAGAACTTCCCCAATCTGGCAAAGGAAATAGACTTCCAGGAAGTCCAGGAAGCTCAGAGAATCCCAAAGAAGTTGGACCCAAGGAGGAACACACCTGGGCATGTCATAATTACGTTACCTAAGATTAAAATGAAGGAGAGAATGATAGAAGCAGCAAGATATAAGGAGACAGTTACCTACAAAGGAGTGCCCATCAGACTGTCAGCTGATTTCTCGAAAGAGACCTTGCAGGCAAGAAGGGGCTGGAAAGAAGTATTCAAAGTCATGAAAGGCAAGGACCTACGTCCCAGATTACTCTATCCAGCAAAGCTATCATTTAGAATGGAAGGGCAGATTAAGTGCTTCCCAGATAAGGTCAAGTGAAAGGAGTTCATCATCACCAAGCCCTTATTCTATGAAATGTTAAAGGGATTTATCTGAGAAAAAGAAGGTAAAAAACATGTATAGTAAAATGACAGCAAACTCACAATTATGAACAACCACATCTAAAACAAAAAGAAACTAAGCAAACAACTAGAACAGGAGCAGAACCACAGAAATGGAGATCACATGGAGGGTTAGCAACAGGAGAGTGGGAGGAGGAGAGAGGGGGGAAAAGGAACAGAGAATAAGTAGCATAGATGGCAGGTGGAAAATAGACAGGGAGAGGGCAAGAATAGGATGGGAAATGTAGAAGCTAAAGAACTTATGACACATGGACATGACCTAAAGGGGGGAATGTGGGTGGGAGGGGGTGGGCAGGGTGGAGGGAGTGAGGGGGGAAATGGGACAACTGTATTAGCATAACCAATAAAATATATATATTTTTTAAAGATTTTATTTTTAGAGAGGGAAGGGAGGGAGATAGAGAAACATCAATGTGAGGTTCCTGGGGGTTATGGCCTGCAACCCAGGCATGTGCCCTGACTGGGAGTCGAACCTGCGACACTTTGATTCGCAGCCCGTGCTCAATCCACTGAGCTACGCCAGCCAGGGTCAATAAAATATATTTTTTAAAAAAGAACGTAAGTCATTGTTTTCTAAGGGTCCATTAACGCAGATCCTTAAACTTACTTAAAACCTTGCTGTTGTGCATCAGTTTCCCGTTGCGTATTTCACGTCTGGCTCAAGACGGCTCTTCTTCCAGGGCGGCCCAGAGACGCCGAAGGCTCGGACACCCCTGCTGGGGAAGAGGGACCCCCAGAGGGAACAGTGGGCGCTCCGGCACGGGGGGGAGGGGCGTGGGGCGGGGGGGTGCCTGTGCCTGGCCCAGGTGCAGTAGGGGCCCAGGTGGCCTCCATGAAGGAGAAGGGTCTGATCCAGGAGGGAGGGGGGCCGGGTTGGCGCGGGGAGGAACCAGCACAGGCCTGCAACGGATGGGGAGGGAGACTGGTGGGGAGGTTGCGCAGTTTGAAAGCCCGACATAATCAAGGCGGACAAAGGTGTCCCCGGGGCAGCCCTGTGGGTGGTGCGGCAGCTGTGTGAGCCCTGCAGCCGCCTGGGCCTGGGCACAGCAGCGCAGCCGCCGGCTGGAGGGCGGCCGGGGCAGAGACCGGGCTCACCGCGTGGGGGCAGAGACGGAACTCGAGGGGCTGCACCTGCGGCGCAGAGCCCCCACCCTGGCCCTCCCTCTGGGCTGGGTGGGGGCGAGGCTGGACTCCCTCCGCGGCGGGACAGAGATGAGACGCGGGGACCCCAGGGGTGGCCTTTCACCTCCACCCCGATAGTCCTCACCACCGCAGGCCCCCCTCTTGCGCACGGTCCCCAGAAGCCCTCCCCGCCGCCCCGTGGAAGGACTCCACTTCCACGGGGACAGGCGTGTCTTGCCCCCAGGGCTCCTTCTGTCATCGGGACACCTCTGCCACCCGTGGGTGCCAGGCCCGAGAGCTCCAGGGACACGAGTCAGTTTGAAGCTGGGGTCTCAGCGCTCTCCCCAGTCTGTTTGGAATCGAATTCCCGTGCCCCCAGGGGATGGGCAGTTCTCCCGGAGCAGAAGCCTGGGCTCACGCCCCGGTCGGGGCCTCTGCCTTGCTCGGGGGGGCCCGGCAGGTCCGGCCCCTCAGCCTGCTCTGCACCGTGTCTGCTGCGGGGGTCTCGGGTGCACCGCTCGCTCACCCAGCCCCTCGGCCCAGTTCACGTCCGTGAACATCATGGGGCAACGGTAACATGTGGTGCTTGTTCGCAGCTCACAGGGGCTGCAAGGCCTGCCTTGCCCACTCTGCAGGTGGGTAGGAGGCCTTCAAACCCCGGCTTCCCGATCTCATTCTTGGCGCTGGGGAGGAAGCAAGGAGACGGGAGGTGCCGGCTGAGCGGGCGCAGCGGGAAGCACGGGGCTCCCTGGCCCCTCCCGGTCCTGTGCAGAGGCAGCAGTTCAGGCCCCGGAGCTCCGTGGCTCTGGGTCCCCAGCCACGGGAGGCGGGCCCGTCCCTGTGTGAGGCCGTGGCCAGCCGGCTGCTGTTGCCCGTGGGGACCCACCGTCCCTCTCCGTGCTGGACCTTTTCTCCACGGCCCTGTGGGCTCCCACGTGCAGGTGGTGCAGGCTTTCCCCGAGAGGGGCCGCGATCCCCCAGAGGAGCCCCGGGGGCCACCCTGTGTCCTCGTCTGGGCTCCTGCTTCCGGTCCGGGGGGGGCGGGGGTCCGGCAAGCTCACGCGCCACAGCCGGGGCGCCGTGAGGCTGGTCCTGTTCGCTGGGGTCAGTCACCGGGCCGGACCGAGCGGTCTCACCGGGTCTCAGCCACGCAGCTGTGGGGCAGGTCTGCCCGTCTCCCTGACGACCCCCGCAGCCCTCACCAGGCACAGCCCCGGCCACACGCCCTGTCTCACTGTCACATTATCTGATTTTCAAGTACTTGAAGGTGCCCGAACCTCTGAGTTTCCTTTTACAGGATGAGCGTCCTCAGTGCTCCCATCTGGTCCTCACATGGCAGAGCTTCTGGACCTCCTGCTCGCCGGTCCCAGCTGTGCTCAGCCCGGGGAGTCTGCAGGGCCGCCCTGCAGCCCCAACGCTCAGCTGAACTACACTTCCCAGCATCCCGTGCTGTCAGGGACTACACTTCCCAGCATGCAATGTTGTTAGGGACTACACTTCCCAGCATCCCGTGCTGTTAGGGACTACACTTCCCAGCAGCCCACTCTGTTAGGGACTACATGTCCCAGCATCCCATGCTGTTAGGGACTACACTTCCCAGCACCCCATGCTGCCACTGCACCTCTAGTGTCTGGTGCCCTTTGGAACTGCTGCGCCCTGAGACCTGGCCAGTGTTGTGTGGGCCGCCCTTTGGGGGTTCTGCCCACATGCCCGGAGGACCCCCGCCTGCGCCCCTCCTCCATGCCCTTCCCCCGCCCTGGGCTGGAGCCCCAGGCGCTCTCCGAAGCCGCGCGCCCTAGACGGCAGACCCTCCTGCGCGGAGCCTCCCTCCCGGGGACGCGTGCTGTCCCGGCCCGCGCCTGCCGTCCCAGCGTGTCTGCGCGGCGAGCGCGGCCCCAGGGCCAGCCGATGGCCTGAAGCCAGCGGCGTTGTCCCCCGCCCGCCGGGACTGCCACGTCTGGGCCACTGTCAACCTCCCGCCACCCCATCGAAGGCCCCCCCCCCCCACCCAGCGGTGCCCGGTCATGTTCTGGGGCCCCCGGCCCTGCCCACTGTGGCCGAGCCCCCCCCCCACCCCCCCCCCACCCCCAACCCGGCCGCCGCGCGTCCCCTCGGAGGGCACGGCTGCGGGGCGGCGGGTGAAATTACTGCCAAACCAGCGAAGGCCCCGGGCAGGCTGCGGGGGGCGAGAAGGCGGCGCCGTCCAGGTGTGGGCCCTCCGTGCGCACGCGTGCCCCGTGCCCCTTTTCCCCCGAAAGAACGCGAGCCCCGTCTCTGGGCGCGTCCGTGGCCCGAAACGGAGCCGGTCGGGTGGGGGGGGGCAGGTCGCCAGCAGCCTGCTGCCACTCGCCTCCCCCTTCAGTGCCCAGCGCGTCAGCCCCCCCGAGCGCGGCGACCTGGGGACACTCTCACTCCCCGTCAAGTGAGAATGAGAACCGACTGGGGTGACGGATGGCCGCGCAGCCCTGCCAGGAGTGACGCGCGCGCGCTCAGGTCCAAAGCCAGACAGCGGCCCCGGAGCCCTCGGGCCCGGGCGTCTGTGCCGCGTCTGGCTCCCCGGGCTGGCGGGAGGGGGCGGACAGAGGGTCGGCCTCCGGGGAGCTGGGTGGAGGGCAAGGGGCTCCCAGGGCCGTGCCCGGCCGGGATCGAGGTCTCCCGCGTGGGACGGAACAGCCGGGCACGTTTCTAGGTCCCAGGTGGGCCCGGGCCCTCCCAGACCCTGCCGCTGGGCCGGGGCCACTCCGCCAGCCCAAGGGTGGGGCCGCGCCGAAGCCAGGTGGGGCCCCAGAGGTGACCGCAGCAAGGCTGGGCTGTGTGACCTTTTCCCCAGTGACCTTGCTGAGTCCCCGGCTCTCGGGTTCACGATGGAGAGACAGTCGCAGAGCCGGTGAGCGGGCCGTCCGAAGCCCCAGAGCCCGCGGGAGCCGGGGCCGAAGGGAGGCCTGAGACCGAAGGGTTCAGTTCCGAAAGTGGGGGCGTGCCGGGTGGGGGCGCGGAGGGATTCCGGGGCACGTGGCCGCCCGGCGCTGAGGAGTCGCCAGGAGGGGACAGGGATGGGGTCTCCGGGGCGGCACACGAGAGGGCGGGGAACTCGCCCCTCCGTGTCCTGCCAGCGAGGCCGGGGCTCCCTCGTCCCCACAGCTGCTCCCCAGCCCCGGCCCCCCCACCCACGCAGACCGCTGCGGAGGGGCCGGGGAGAGGCCGCGGGAGCGGAGACCCGGGCCGGGGAGGCGGCTGCACGCCCCGCGGTGCCCTGCCGTCCCCTGGGACCTCTCTCAGAAAACCCGGTCCCCAAGATCCGGTTGTCGAGAATTTCGGGGGGCGAGCGCAGCAGCGCCCCCGCCCCTCCCGGCCCCCCTGTGTTCTCCTGCGTCACCCGCGTCACCACTCGGCACTCGGGACACCCGTTTCTCTGTTTCTGTCTCCCCACCCCGCCCCCCGGAGTGTGAGACGCACGTTGGTTCGCCCCTGGCATGTGACGCCGAGGAAACGGCCTGGTGCCCAGTGCATCGCTGGCCGGCTGACAAGGGAAGGCCTGGGACACGCAGGTCGTCACAACCCGCCCACACCCCGTCCCACCCGACCCGGGGCCCCGGCTCCGCCTCCACAACATTCGTCTGCTGTGTTCAGTCACATTTTCAAGCACTGAAATCCCTCTGTTGAGGTGTTTGTGACACACAGTAGTAGGTCCCATGAGTTTTGACACGTGTCACCACCCAGCCAAGACTCGGGGCGCCCACCGGCCAAACGCGCTCGAGCGAGCCCGCGGGCCAGGCTCCTGCCTCCGGGGTCGGCTGTGCAGCGCAGGGCTTCGCCCAAGCGGAGCCGCAGCCCCGGGAGCCTCCTCGCTGGGGCCCGGCCTGGCGCTCCGCCCGAGGACCGCAGAGGCCCCTCCTCCACGTCCCGCGTGTCAGGACCGTCCTTTTCACGGCCGAGCATTTCCCGCCGTGCAGCGGACCTCGCGTGCTCACCCACCCACTCCTGGGAGTGGGTGCTGGGTGCGTTCCTGACGGGCTGACCCAGACACCCGTCCCCCGCCCTCCCGGCGAAAGGGCCTCCTCGGGCTGGGCTTGCGGGATCTCGGTGCCTAGTGTCCTGGCCGCCACCACGAGGTGCCTCTGCCCGGGTGCCTGCCCCAGCGGCGGCGTGGCCTCTGGCGTCTGGGGGCCGCGCGTCCGGGATCCGGGCCTCCGCGGGGCTGCTGCCAGGGGGGGCGCGCCTGGGTGTGCGGGCCTCCGCTCCGCCGGCCTGTGTGTGTCGGGGCCCAAACATCCCCTCGATAAGGTCGCCGTCTCCTCGGATCGCGTCTGCGATGACCCTATCTCCAAACTGGCTCCCACCCGAGGTGCCGGGAGCCAGGGCTGCACAGGATGAATCTGGGGAGGTGGGGCCCGATTCGACCTGTAACATCCGAGCAGGTGAACTTGAACTTAAGAAACTCCGACCATCGTTCCTCAGGGGGTGGCCTTCCTCGGCTTTGAGGCTCCTGCCACCCGAGCGTGCCACCCGTGACCCTTCCTGGTCCACGGACCACCTGGCCGGCCCCTCCCCTGGGGCCACAGCCTCTCCCACCCGCGGGCTGTGGCGCTGCCCCCGCCGGCCCCTTCCCCGCATGCTTGGGGGAAGTCCCTGCGACACCTTTGCGGTCGCGGGTTTAGACAGAGGCCTGGCGCCCGGCTGGGGTCCCCCGGCTGGGACGAGGCTCACGACCCACACCTTCTGCCGCGCGCGCACCTGCGCCCGCCACGCCCCGGAGCGGCTTCGCCGCGGGCCGACGACCGCTGCACCTGCGCCGCCGCCCGAGTCCACGGGGTCTGCTCCCCGCCGCCGCTGCCCGCGGACACGGGCGCCCGCCGGCCCCGGGGCTCTGCTCCCGCACGGGGGCTTGGTACCACGCTGTGCTCCACGCTGGATTTTAAATTAGATTTTTCTTCTTTTATTGAGACCGAAAGTGGAAAATAATGTACCTCCGGAATGGTGTTAGCTAGCCCTTCCCCAGTAATAAATCCGTGCTGAGAGCTCGTTTTTGCGCCGCCTGTTGTCATGGAGACCGGCCGCCGTAGCCAGTGAGTTGGTCTGGAGCACTGTACCCGCCGCCGGCCGAATGTTCCCTCCCTGCCGCGGGCTCCGGCCCCGCGGGCTGCCTCCCGGGGTTCGCTCCGACTCCGAGCGCTCCGGGCACTGGGAACGCCCGAGCCCCGCGGGCAGACGGGGAGAGGCCCAGCCCAGGCGCCCTCTGCAGACACGCGTGGGGGACGGTGCTCGGAGGAGCCGCGGGAAGAGGGGCCGTGGGGGCAGCCCGGCTGGGTGGGCGCTCGACCCCGAGGCCACTAGGCGGCTGTGAACCCGAGGGGGAGAGGGCGGTGCGGTTCTCGGTGAGACCGTCCGGGGCCGGCGGCCGGGCGCGTGGAGGAGGCAGCTCGCGTCCCGTGCCCGGGAACGTGGTTCCGTCCGCGCCTGCCGGAGACTGAGCCGTGAAGACCGAAGTGCACGCAGCAGCGCCGGCGAGGTCCCGGCTCCAGAGGCCGCGAGGGAGCGCGTGGGAGGCTGCGCCCGCGGGAGTCGGCAGGCGGGGCTGGAGCCGGGGTGGGCGGGGCTGGGGTGGGTGGGGCCAGAGCGGGCTGGAGCCGGGGTGGGCGGGGCCTGAGCGGGCGGGGCCTGGTGGGCGGGGCCTGAGCGGGTGGGGCTGGGTGGGCGGGGCCCGAGCGGGTGGGGGCTGGGTGGGCGGGGCCTGAGCTGGTGGGGCTGGGTGGGCGGGGCCTGAGCGGGGGGGGTGGGCGGGCGGGGCCTCTGAGAATAAATTAAGAGCCAGGTCGGCCCCAGAAAGAAGTGGCCAGAGGCCGCGCACAAGCTGCAGGACACGGAGGGACATGGAAGGAGAAGGAACGGACACCGAGCAGGAGTGGGACCCGCCCCGCTGGGGTCCGAGGTGCGGCCGGGGGTCCCCGGCGGGTCGCCGGCACCTTCGGCCGGACTGCCCCGAAGGCCACGGGCAGACGGGCGTCAGTCACTGCCCAAAGGAGACGCCTGCTCGGGGCTGGAGGGGAGGCTCAGACCGGCCCTGGGATGTTATTTACGACACGGAGTGAGGAGAGGAGCCGGCCCGCAAACCGCGCTAACGGCCCTCCTGGGAGACGGCGCCGACGCTGAGCTCTTTCCGCAGCACGCTGTCGGCGGGAACAGAAAGTCAGGGCGACGTGGCCTTTGGGGCGCAGTCTGTGTGAACCCCCAAGCTTGCGTTTCGTGGGCCGGACTTGGCCCCCTGTCCCCCTGGAGCGCCAGCTCCCCCCGGGGTGCTTGGGAAAGAAGGGGTCTCCTGTCCCTTCCCGGTCCCCCGGCCGCGTCCCTCCTTGGGGCCCACGGGGGCGCTGTCTCTCCAGGTTCCGGTTCGGGAGGAGTCAGCTGTCTCTCGGCTTTTCTGGGTTGTTTGGTTTTTCCACGCGGGCGTGTCTGGCTTCCCCAGACACCGGGAATGAAGTTCGGAGATAAGGCCGAGGGGGTGGGGGGCAGGCATTCCGCCCGTGCTGAGCCTCTGAGGAGGTCCAGCCGCCCACCAGGCCCGGGGTGGGGGGGGGCGGGGGGTTTAAAGCTGCGCCTGGCAGTGGGGAGCCGCCACCCTCGGGGTCACGGGGCTGTCCCTCGCTCCCCGGCTCTGGCTGTCAAGGCCTCGGCGTCCTCACCGGGTCCTCACCCCTGTCGCCCCGGGATCCTCCACGGTGCCAGCAGGGCAGCCGCGAACCCTGGCCTCGCTGGGAGAGACACCTCCGGGAGGCGTGGGGGCCCCGTGTCAGCGACAGCCCGGCCCCGAGCTCCGGCCATCTGCTGTGACGCAGGGGCGTCTGCGGTGGCTTCTCTCCCTCCTCTCCCTGCGGGTGCTGCCAAGAGCAGGACGGACACGGCTGCCCTGGGCGGAGGCCGCTGCTCAGGAGGGCTGGCTGGGGGGACAGCCTGGGCATTCCAAGAGTCCCGCCAGGGGAGCTGCCGGAGGCTGCCTACGGCCGCCCCGAATGGGAGGCCCGGAGCCACTGGTGCCCCAGAAGGCCCCCTCGGGACGTGCTCCCGTGCACAGCGGCCACGGCCTGGATGCGGAGCCGAGACAGGTGGGACAAGGGCCACCACAGCTGGCCGTGGCTTCCACTGTCCAGCGGGAGCCCAAGGGTTGACCATGGGTGGAGATGGAGGCCTGCTGACCACCTGGGTTGCACTGTCTTCACCCTCAGCTCTGGGGTCCGTGGACCAGCAGGGGGTCCCCTCGACCCTGAGTGCACGCATGTGCAAGTCCAAGGAGGGCACCTGGGAGGCGGCCCCCACTGCCCAGCTGCACCTCTGGACACGCCCCTGCCCCTGCCCCACCTCCGCCTCTGCCTGACAGTCCAGAGCGTCCAACCAGGGCACCAAGGCCCTGGGCTCCCAGTGGGGAGGGGCTCCCGGGTGCCCGGGTCCAGCCCTGCTCTCGGGTGGGGCACTGGAGTGTGCACCCTGGGCTCTCCGCCCTCTGCCCTGAGGTGCCTGCCCCTGCTGAGGCTACCCTGAGGTCAGAGGGCAGACACCCAGGGGCCGGCCCGGCAGGGTTTTTCTCCCCCTCTGGACATGACCCACGCTGTCGGCCTTGGCAGAGGTGGTTGGTCTTAAACAGACCGTCCGTCCCCACCGTCAGGAGGTGACCAGCTCCTCGAGGTGGTGCAGGCCTTCAAAGGCAGCCAGGAGGAGAGGCCAGCACGATGCTGAGTGACCATGGGGCCCCAGTGTCCGCCCTTGGGGAGCAGCTGCCCAGAGGGCCTCACTGGGGCGGGGAGGGGCCTGCAGGGCCTCCGGGACGTGCCCATGGCGGCTGCCTGCCGCTTGCAAACCGCCAGCAGCGGCGGGGGAGCGGCACCTCCCCTCACTTCACGGCCACCGCGTCCCTGCAGGCATCAGATGAGGCAGGAGTGACTCGGGGTCGACTCTCACCCTGCACCTGCGTGGAGGGAAGGGGGCCACTCGCCCGCTGTGGGCAGGCCTTGTGCTGCGTCCTCCAGGCCTCATGAGCCAGGTGGTCCCACCCAGGCCCCGGGGGGTGAGCCCCCTCCAGGATTCAGGCAGGTTAGCGTCATCCCGGACGCAGGCGGGGGTCCGGGCAGCCACCCAGGGAAAGAACTGTGTTACTGCCCTTGTGTCGGGTGTCAAGAGAGGCCCCAGACCCCAGAGGGCCCTGCTGGGGGGAGACAGGGGGCACCCTGTCTGCCCCGCTGTGCCCCCGCAACGCCACGCTCAGGTTTGCGCTGAGTCAGCAGCAGGCGGGGCTCTGCCCAGACAGCGTGCCCCTCCCCTGCTCATCCCCCCACTGCAGGGGTACCCCCTGTCCCCCCCGCCCCCCCATTCACCCACTTCACACTGGTGTGACTGAGACCCTGCCCCTTGGGTGGCGCCCTGCGGCCCCGCCTGAGGTGCCTGCAGGCAGGTTGAACCGGCTGTCACTGCCCACTGCCCATGGCCCACAGACGGGCCGTGACCTCGGGGCCTCCCGCCAGCTCCCTGGCCCCCACCCGCCTCAGCCTGTGCTGGGGCAGGGACACCGGCGCCCAGCCCTGAGCGGGAGGACAGGGAGGCGCAGATCCAGCCTCGCCCGGGCGCTGCCGAGAACCCGGGGCCGGCCTCTGAGGTGGTTCCCCGCACTCCTCCCTCAGGCCAGGCCAGCGAGACACTCGAATCTGGAGAGGGGCATCGGGACCTCCTGCCCAGCCCTCGCGCCTCGAAACCCCTACAGGTGGGCGGAGGCGCCAATCACCTCTCCGGGCTCCTTTGAGCCAAGTCCCTCCGGGCAAACACCTGCGAAGCCCACCCGGCTCCTGGGGACGGGCCAGGCCTGGGCGCGGATCCCCCTCTCGGAGCGGCACCCAGCACCTCCTCTTGGCCAGTTAAACGCGAGAAGGGCTGACTGCCTCCTTCTTCCAGCTCTCCGAGGCCTGCGTCGCCCGAGTGGGGCGGCCCTGAGCTCTGGAGGCCAGCCGCCCGCCCAGCCGCAGCCCCGTCCCTCGCCCCGGGGCCTGGGCAGGTGGCTGAGTCGGCTGAGGCGCCGGAGGGGCTGCTCTCAGCCGAGGGTGTCCCCTGCACTGGTGGCGGGGCACTGGCCGGGCACGAGGGCCTTGCCGCTCCGGCCCAGGGTCCCCAGCCCTCCACGCCCAGCACGTCCCGGGCCACACCCTCGACCCTGCAGAGCAGCGCCCACGGGCCCGAGCCCCAGGGAACCACATGCGTGTGCTGAGTCTTGTCCCTACACGCAGGCACCCTCGGAGCTCCTCCCTGTCTCTGGGCCTCAGTTTCCCCACCTGCAACACCGGGGATGTGGCCCGGTTACCTGCTAGGCCCTCCCAGAGTCGAAAGCCTCCCTCTGCTGCTCGCAAGAGGGTGGCACTCCCCTCGAGGAGATGGCACCGCCGGCACCGCCCCTCACCGCCCAGCACGCGCTCCAGAACACCGCTCCAGTCTTTGGGGGTCGATGTGAAAACAAGCAGGATGTGTGGGGCAGGGGTGCTGGGCCACAGTGTGGTGGCCACGGAGGCCGCAGCACCCCGCCCGCCCCCTGGCCCCGAGACCCCCACCCAGCTCCGAAGCCGGAATGGCTCTTCAGGGTTGTCCCAGCAGAACTGGGGTGGTTCCAGCGGCTTTGTGTCCCCCTCGGTCCAACGGTGACCACGGACAGCCCCTGGCGGGGGTGGGGGGAGCATAACCTCCAGCAGGAAAGGCCTCTGGGGAACTCAAGGGCAATTCCGCCCAAGTCAGCAGGCAGCCCTCGGCAGCAGGGGGACCCGGGGCCTCACACCCAGGGGTGAGCGGGAGCCCTGTCTGTCTGTCTGTTTTTCAGGGGCACAAACAGGCTTAGGCTCAGGGTGGCCGGCTGGGGCGGAGCGGCCGTGGAGGGGGCCCTGGGCTGGAGAGCACAGCTCTGAAGGCAGGGCTCGCCTAGCGGGTGGGGGCGGGGACGCGCGGTTTTCCTGGAACGTGTCCTCCATTGTCCGCTCTTTCCCCGTCTCCGTGGGAAGGAGGAAAACCCAGAGAGACATGTCCACACCGGCAGGGGAGACTTTCATCGAGCCTGCGCTGCGGCCGCCTCCGCTCTCTCCCCTCAGGCGGGCGGAAATCTCCGCGGAGCTGGCCACCTCCTCCGAGCTGGCCGCCGCCTTGCCTCTCTGCAAACACAGTTCCCTGGCAGCGAGCGGCGCCCGGCCGGCGGCCGTGACCCTGCGCCTGCGCTGGGAGGCTCGGAGCTCCCGGAGCCGAGGCGGCTGCGCGAGCTCGGACCAGAGCAGGGCCAGGCGGCCACGCGGTGGCTCGTCCACGCGAGGAGCCCCCCTGCACAGCCGGCGCAGCCTCGCCGGCCCGGGGAGGGTCTGCCTGGTGGGCAGGTCGCTGGGCCAGAGTGTCTGTCTCCAGGTCTGGGCTGGGACTGAGGCCAGGGCAGGGGTCCAAGCCGAACGGAAAACCCGAACGGGTCGCTGCCTTTTCCCGTCCAAGCGTCCTGGCGTCGTGGGGGCCGGATGTTGGGTCAGCTCGGTTTCCCAGCTGGAATCCAGCGCTGGAACCACTTGAAAGTGCTTAAGACGGACGGAGAGGAGGTGCGTGGGGAGAGCCCGACTCGCCAGGGGGCGGTGCGCCAGGCCGGGGCGGGGCCATCGCCGGGGCGGGGCTTGGGGCCGTGGGCGGGGCTTGGGTAGTGCCATAGCGAGGGGGAATGGGCGGGGCGTAGGAAGGCCGGGGCGGGGCGTGGGCGGGGCGTGAGCGGGGGGGGCGTGAGAGGGGGGCGGGGCGTGAGCGGGAGCGGTTGGCGGCCCCCTGTTACTTTTTCCACTTTGCAGACCTGCCTCCGCCCGGCCTCCCAGGTGGCCGGTTCCCCCGCGCCAGCCTTGTTTCTGCTGGTTTTTCCTAACCTCGATGCAGCGAGTGTCGCCTGGGCTGCGCCGCCCGGTCCCTCGCTTTCCAAGTTCAAGGCCCTGGCTCCAGGCCTTCGCATGGCCCCGGGAAAGGCTCGCGTCAGCGTGACCGCCTCAGCCGAGAGCCGCAAGCACGGTGCCCCCGGCCGGCGTCCGCCCGGCACACACCGTCCGCCTTCCAAGGCACATCTTCCTTCCTCTCCACGCCCAAGCCCCGTGCCCCGAAACCGGTGTGTGCATGGGGGTAGCGGCGTCTCCGCTTGGGCGTACCTTCCCCTGAAGAACCCCCCCCCCACCCCGGGGACACGTCTAGCCGAGAGCGCGTTGAAGTCTCCGCCCGGCGCCGGAGCGCTGGAAAGGCCCCCGTTTGATCCGGGCCCTGCTGCGTGCTGACCGTGACCTCACAAACCGTCCCCTCTTGCTCCACACCCCCGCCGTCCACACTGCTGATGTCGGTGAAGAACAAAACGTGACGTCATCGCGAGAGCCGTGGTGCCCGAGGGAGCGGTCCCTCCTCGCTCTCCGAGCCTCCCGCTCCTGACGGTTCCTGGCGCCCTGCCCCGCGCCCGGTGCCTGATCTCGCAGGAGGGGTAGTGCGCGCCTCCGCCCGGCGTTCCCGTGTTCAGGAGTGCGCGCGAGCAAAAGGGCCGCGGGGGCAGGTGCATCTTTAGTCCCGCACGGTCCTCGGGGTGTGGGGGGCAGCGGCCACACAGGCCACCCCCACGAACCCAGGGGAGAGCCCCGACGTCCTGCAGAGCGAGGGTCCTCGGAACTCGCTGCCCCGCGTCCGGGCATCGGAGCCAGGCCAGCCGCCCTCCCGGGAGGGGCTGAGCACTGGGCCCGAGGGCAGTGGGAGCCGGTTCACCAGCTGCGGGGTCGCGTGTCCAGCGCGACCGCCACCGCCGACTCCTCGACTGGGCGAACCTGCGTTCCTCGCTCCGTCGTGGGCGCGGGGTGGGTGCGGTGAGCAATGCCGCCCCACCGAGGCCACGCCCCCGCGCGTCTCCTCTGCCCTGGGGCCTGCCGCCTCGCACAGCGCAGGTCTGGCGGCTGACACAGCAGACACGCGCGTTTTTAGGGCGCGCGAGGCTGGAAGCCCGAGACCCAGGTGGAACCACGCTGCCACCAGCAGCTCCGGGAGGCTCGGCCGCGCCTCCGGCTTCTCCCAGACTTTCCTGGGCCGGCGGCTGCGTCGCTGCCCGTCTGCCTGTCCCCACCGGGCCTCTCTGTGTCTCCCGCCACCGCCCCCATCAGACCCACCCCCCCCCGAACCAGATTCGGGACCGCCCAGGTAACCAGGGACGGTCTCATCTCAGATCTGTACCTTTAGCGTGTCTGTGAGGACCCTCACTGCAGATAAGGTCACACCCCGGGGTCCGGGTGGGCATGCCTCTGGGGAGACCCCGACAGCCCCACTACACTCGGTGCTAACCAAGTCCAGGGACACAGGCTGGGAGGGACTGTGCACCCCTGGGTGGGAGTTGGGGGTTGTTTCTGCAGCACTTGCCCGACCAGACAAGGGTCACAAGGTCAAGAACGGACCTCCACGGCTTTCTGTTTTTTCAATGTACTGGCCTCAGAATATCAGAAATTTGCAAGGGCAGTTAAACAATAATTTGGCAGTTTTGCCAAAATCTAATTTCATGTTATTTTCAGCTCCGATTGCCGGGGAGAAGGCGGTTTACTTATCCTGCAAATATTTATCTAGGGGCCCGAATGTGCCAGGCCCGGGGTGGTGGTGGCAGGGGCCGTGGGGAAGGAACACAGAGCTGGCGTCTGCGTCAGAGTTCAGGACCGTCCGGGAGGGACGGACGGCGGACACCAGCCCGTGACCCGCTCCCCCGCCCCATGCCATAGGGTGAGGACCCCACGGCCACTCTCTGGTGACCCCGAGCCTGATGCGGCGAGTCACAGACGCCACCGGCAGCGTGTTCACTCGCATGTTCACACGCGTGTTCACACGCATGTTAGTGTCCTCCCGAGGCCGTGCCCAGCCCCCTGCCCCTGCCCTGTGTGCTGCCTGCAGGGCACTGCCAGGCCCCCGGCGGGGCGCTGGGCTCGGGTGCGGGCCAGCGCCCAGGACCACGGCGTCTGGGTCCCTGGGACGGGGCGACGGGGGCACAGCAGAGGGCACAGCAGAGGGCACAGCTGAGGGCACTCGGTGAAGGGTCTTCCAGGGAGCGCATCCTGGGTCATCTGGGCGCCTCCAGGGCTGTCACAGGGGTTGGGGGTTGGGATGTAGGCTCGCCGGAGGGGAGAGGGACTGCGGGGCGGGGCGGACACAGACCTGGGGGGGCATCCCCGTGCCCCCACGGAGCGTGTAAACGGACACAGACACCTGTGCCCCATGGGCCCCGCAGTGGTACTGAGGCACGAGCCGTTCGCACGGAAGGGCGGCGTGAGCCGGCAAGAAGCCTGCATTGTGGGAGGTTGCACTGTGTGTGACCCCCTCGTCGTTGTGACCCCCAGACTATGGGGAGAGGGAGCATTTCCTGGTGTCGGGTTAGGGAGCGGAGGGCAGTGGCCGTGGCCGTGAAGGGCAGCGGGGGTGGGGGTCCTGTGCCCTCGTGGTGGTGGTGGGTTGGGGAGCCCACCTGTGGGACCGAGCCGTACGGAGCTGACAGCACAGCCAGACGGGGGCATGCGGAGATGCTGCCTTCTGAGCGGGGTGGGTGGGCTGCGTCAGAGTCATGTTCACGGTTCGGATCCTGAGCTGTAGTTGCCTGTGAGTGGTGCCTTGGCGGGGGGGGGGGGTGGGCTGGGTGAAGGGTGAGGTTTCTTACAACCGCCTGTGAGTCCAGGACTGTCCGGACCCCTGAGGTGCATCAGGGGTGTCACAGTCTCCACGTAGAGCCCTCGGGACGCAGGAGAGGGGGGTGAGCAAGACCGAAGGGACCTTCTAGATCAGCCTGTAGGCCCAGGACTTCACTCTGTGGCTGGACGCTCGTGCTGGCTCACAGGACCGGGGGGCCCCGTCTCTCGGGCAGGCCCGGGCCCGTAGCTGCCCCGCGAGGCGTGCGGCCCCTCTGTCCCCAAGCACTCAGGGCTCAGCCTGGACGACAGGCCTCGTGCGCCGGGTGCGGGGAGGGCTGGGGAGCGGGCACGGCGGCTCAGGACCTGCTCTGCCCTGCCGCGCAGGCGCCGCCCAGACCGCGTCTGAGGAGGGCCCAGCTCCGCCCACTCCGCGCTGACTGACGGGCCCCGGGTGGCGGCGGTCTAGAGTCGTCTCAGCCTTTCTCAGGTGCCTGCGCGGAGCGGGGGACGCAAACGCCCCGCCCTCTGGTTCGCAAAGACTGAAATTTTAGCGGACTCCGTGAACACTGCACAGCAACGTGACGCTGTCTTTCCCGCTGGGTCTGGAAGTCGAGGGATCCCGCCGGTGCGGACGGTTGGCCAAGCCACAAGCTCTTAAAAGCCAGTCGAGACCTTTGCCAAACCCCTAAATTCCATGGAAGAGTTGATTCCTATTAAATTCGCATAAAATCGCACCACGTGTGAAGGGGCTTTCCGACCCGCTTCCTCGTTCTGCGGGTATCGTGTGTCCGTCCAGTCCCGGGCAGTGGCGTGGGCCTGGACGGCCTGTCCCCCCCCCCCAGGCGAGGCCCTGCCCTGCCTCTGGGTGGCGTGTGGGCAGCCGGTCGTCCCGGGCAGCGATTTGGCCCCTGCAGGCCTCGGTTTCCCCGTCTGCGGACGGTGTGAGACACTCAGCAGCACCGGTCTGGGGTGCGTGGGGGGCGCGAAGAGGGGGACAGCTCCCCCTTGGCCCTGAGGGCTCCAGGTTGAATTCCCGCTGCACGGTCACCCACTGGCTCCCCGGAGGAACCCTCGTGGACATGGGAGACCGGGCGCACTCCACGGAGACAGCGGCCCTGGCAGGGAGCGATTTTTCTTTATAGCGAGACGGCAGTGAGAGAGGCGACATCGTCCGAGGACCCGCCGTGGGGTGCTGGTTCGGGGAGCAGCGTGGACGGGCCTGGACAGCAGGTGGTGGAGAGAAGAAGCCACAGCAGAGGACCACGGACCGGGGGTCGCCTGTGGGTGGTAGCGCAGTGGGGCTGCCAGCAGAAACGAGGGCGCTCCGCCTGCACTGGGCGCTCCGCCTGCATTGGGCGCTCCGCCTGCACTGGGTGCTCCGCCTGCATTGGGTGCTCCGCCTGCACTGGGTGCTCCGCCTGCACTGGGCGCTCCGCCTGCACTGGGCGCTCGCTCCCCTCCTGCAGCGCCGGCCACGGCCGGGGGCCATGGCCCGGACCCCCCCGGAGGGCCTGGACAGCGGACGCTGCAGGCAGCCCCCGCCTCAATTTCGCGGCCTCTGTTCTCCGCTCGGCCCTGCAGGTCGGTTGTCTGAGGGGCTCGTCCGGGCCCTGCTCACCACCCTGCGGGGACGGGAGAGAGTCACCCGGCGCTGGGGACATCGGGCCAGGGCTGCTCGGGGCGGTGACGAGGCACATCCCAGACAACAAACGTCACTCCACGCGGACCCCAGTGTCCCGGGGCCAGCCCCCCCTCCTCCCAGAGGCTGCGCGGGGCGGAGGGCCACGCGTCTCTGCCTCTCCGGCACGTGGCCCGGGCCTCAGCTGCTGTGGGCGTGGGGGTTCAGGGGCCTGGGTGTAACGTCTCGGGCGGGATACGTCGTGGCTGAAGAGTGGGGCGGCTGAAGGTGGCGGTCCGCGAAGGCAGGGCCCAGCCCCGCTCCGGCCCTCCCGCCCAGAGACCCGGGGGACGCCGGAGCTGCGTGTGACCCCCCAGAACCAGGACAGACGGCAGCGGTGACGAGGAGCCCGGTTTGGACAGCAAACACTTTGTGACAACTGGGCCCTCAAGTTCTGGGTCTGGCCCCGCGTCCCACGGAGACTCGGGGTCGGAGGCTGGAAGTCCTCTCCTGGGTGGGCCGTGGGGTGATCTGGACGCCCCGCCTCCCGGAGGACACGAGGGCTTCCCCCCGGTGCCGCCTGTGGCCGGCGCTGCGTGTGCTGCCGGTGCGGGGGAGCTGCCCGTCTCGGCCACCGCGGGCGACGGGGGCAGGTCCAGAGCCTGCGGCCAGAGGCTGGGGACCAGAGGGTACAGGACTCTGAGGCCCTGGATGGCTGGGTCCCTGCTGCTGGGCCGCCTTGGAGGCCACTTGTCCCGTGGGAGCCCCGTCGTCTCATCAGAGGAGAGAGCGCATCCAGCGCGGGGGCCTCGGCACGGCCTGCGAACTGGAGCCGGGAGTCTTCAGGCCCTAGGGGCCGGGAGGTGTGGGCCCGCCCGCCCGCCCCCCCCCCACGCCCCCCCCCCACACCCCCCCGGGTCTTGCCCTCGCAGCCCGCCCTGTGAGGCCCTGGAGCCCGGTCCGGAGCCGGGTCGGACCTGCAGCAGCCCCAGCGCCAGCCCCGGCCGGGCTCCGTGCTCCTGCAGCTCAGGTTTCTCTGGCAGCTCCGTCCTCCCTGGAGACGGTCCCTGACCTCCTCCCGGGCCCCGCCCCGCCCCGCCCCGCCCGCGCGAGGGTCACTGCGGGTCACCGCCTTTGCGGAGGAGCCCGGACGAGCATTCGATCCGCTGCTGATGGCCGGCTCAGATAACACCCGTGGGCGGCCACTTGGCTCCTCGGGCAGAGTGCTATCTGCCCATCGGGAGCCCCCGCCCCCATCCCTGTCCCTGGCCGCTGTGGATGCCGGGCCCTGCGGCCCCCCGGGCGGCCGCCCCCCGGTCAGCCCCCGTGAGAGAGGAAGCGTGTCGTGGTGCCCACAGGCCGAGGGGCTGACTCGGCACTGACCGCGGCGCTCTGGGCAGGCGAGGGCCGAGTTCAGCCCTGGGACAGGGGACAGCACGGGGGCCCCGGGCTGTCACACCACCCCGGTCACCCAGATTGTCCCGTCCCCCACGAAGGGAGGGCGACAGGCCAGAGAATGTCGTTGACCTGAGCCTGCAAAGCCTGGGGCCTGGCCTCCGAGCCCGTCCTGCAGCCTCGGGACCCACGCACCCACGGACCCACGGCCACGCCGCCCCAGCGTCCTGCAGCCACGCTGCACGCAGAGAGCGGATTCTTTTCATCTGCAAAAAAGTGTTTAAAGTGACACTCGTGTTTTTCTGCTAGAGCAAAGTCATGTGAAAAAGGAAAGGCCTGGGAAAGCCCCACGCTGAAACCCCAACGACGCGACGTGGACCCCGAGAGGCTGCGGGTCAGCGCCCAGACGCGGCCGAGGCTGGGGGCCCGGGTCCGTGGGATCGGCCTCAGCCGGTTTTCCTCGTCTCCTTGTTGCCTCAGGCAGGCCTGGTCCCCAGGGTCCGTCCCGACGGTCACTTCCAGGCCTGCGGGCCCGGGCGGGGCTGGGGCAGCAGACGGACCTAGCGTCGCCAGCGCTGGACTGCGCTCACTGCGTGGCCCCCGCGCCCCCGCGCACACTCAGGGCCGTGTGAGGCGAGGACCCCCAGTCCCCGCACGCCCCCACCCAGGTGCGCAGGGACCTCGGACCCTCACGCTCCCTGCCCGCGGGCAGCTCCGCTGTCAGCCGCGCGGGAGAGGACAGCTCTGGACCCTCATCGCCGTGGACACCACGACCCGTCGCCCCGCCTGGGGCGCGCCGAGGCCCCGCACTGGCTGTCTCCTGTTCAGTAATGCACCGTTCTCTCGCCGCCGAATTGTCCTGGGGATTTTGGGGGCAGCACGACACTCAGTCCACTCCGTGAGCCACAGGTTGCCTTCCGTCCCCCGGCCAACAGGCCTGCAGTGGACTCTGCGGTTGTGCAACTCCGCAGCGAGCCTCTCCGTGCCCAGGCTTTGTTCACTTTTGGAATTTTCTTCTAGAACGGTTTCCCAGAAATGCTGCCACGAGGTCAGCCGGAACAAACAACTTTATGATTCCGCTCAGGTGCTGCCAAACGCTGTTCCAAACAGCGTGTCGCGCCCCCAGCGCCGGGAATGCGGAGTGGGCATGGGGAGCAAGGCGCGGCCCCGGCCGGGGGTCTGCGCGCTGGTGAGGAGGGGCCGCCCGGCAGGTGTGCGGGGGAGTCGGGCTGGGCACCAGTGGGAGGGGCTCCCCCACAGGACCAGCAGATGGAACCCCAGGGCCGGCACCTGAGGTGCGTCTGAGCCCCTGGGGCTCCGTGAGGACCGCTGCTTGGTCCCTGCCGCCCCCCGGGCGTGTGTGGCCCTGCACAGATGCCACCCAGGGCTGCTCGCTCACAGAGTCCCTCGATGGCCGAAGGTGGGACAGCGGGGGCGTCGACGTTGGTGACGGCAGGGCCCGATTGTCACCCACGGAAGGTGCCGGAGCCCCGCGCCCTCTCTGGTGTGGAGGGACGGGCAGGCGGGGTGGCGGGAGCTCCTCCCTGCGGCGAGGCTGCGCTGAGCGACCTGGAGGGGGCACTGGGGTGGGCGGCTGAGCTCACAGCTGCCAACAGCCGCAGCTGACCCGGCCCCGGGCCTCCGCAGGCGTGGATGCGGCCGGCGGGGCCTCCCGAGTGCTGCCCCCCCAGCGATGGGTAGGTGCCGGCCGACCAGTGACCGAGCAGCCGGCCGATGGCCCCCGCTGCGCTGTGGCGACTCCCGTGTCCTCACCTCCAGGGTGGCCCTGCCCCAAATGTGCCACCAGGACCCCACCCTGGGGCCACCCTGCAAAATAACTGCCTGCACTGTCCACGGCCAAGTTCAGGGGAGACGGAGGCTGAGGAAGCTCCCGGAAGGGGCCGGACAGTCGTCGCAGCCTGTGACTCGGCCGGGGCCCTGGCCTGGGCCCAGGGCCACCAGGGGACGCCCTGGGACGGCAGTCACGTGGGGTTGCGGAGGCTGGGTTGCTGGTTTGGTGTGTCACACGAGTGCTTGATCTCCTGCTCAGAACACCTCTCTGCTCAGAACACGCGCTGGGCACCCGTGTCTTTTATGTTCCCAGTTCACGTTCCAGCAGTTTAGGGGAAGAAACCTATCCACGAGTGTGTCCGTGTGCGTCTGTCTGTCCGTCTGATGACAGCTCCAGTGGGGGAAGGGACATGGGGGTTTTTGGCGCGGCCCTTGCGAAGCAGTAACAGGGACAGAACCCACAAGGCTGTCTCTGCAGAGGGCGGTAACCAGCAGCCCACACGGCCACACCAGGTGGAGCTTGTGCAGCGTCTGAGTGCTTGTTCCTGTGCGGGGGCGTGTGCTCTCTCGGTCCCTGGTGCTTTACAGCTGGGGTGACTTGCTGAGGGGCCAGGGGTGACGGGTGGGGGCGCGCGGTCTCAGTAAAGCAGGAGGGAGGGAGACCCCCATCTCAGTACACTAGCGAGAAGTTTACGGACATTAAGGAGACAGTGTCCTAAAACTCTCAAGGGGGAAAAGCCAGTCGTTTTCCCGGGAGCACCGGTCAGTTCACAGGACGTCTGGCAGTGCCGGCACGGAACCCAGGCCCACGGCCTCGGTGCTGGAGGACGGCCACCTTTGACCTCGGGGTTCTATGTCCAGCTACACTGTGTCATTCACGCACAGGGCAAAAGAGGATACTTTCAGAAGCACAAGACCTCGGAAACTTTGTTGCACAAAGATTCTTGGAAGGCATTTTAGTAACAGTCCTAGAGCCAGAAAAGAGCTCCAGAAACGTGGGCACAGGTGGCTGGCTCACGCGCGAACGCAAGGGCCGAGATGGAGCGAAACAAGCAGGTGCACCTGGGGAAGCACCACGGGGCTCCGCGTGGTGCTCGCGTGCCCTGGGGGCGGGGCTGGGGCGGGGCTGGGGCGGGGGCGTGCAGGTGGAGGTGGCCTCCCGTGCTGGCGTGGTTGGTGGAGAAGAGAGAGTTATCACTGAGAAATCCACAGGGGGATGAGCATTGTTATCAGTAATAGTATATTAATAATTGTCAATATAATCACAGTACTAGTAATGGCCACACTATTGATAATATGATTCTGTTGTGTTCATTATAATAATGAATTTATTGATTTACAATGAACAATCATTACATGGCTTCTCCTTATCAGTCGTCCTTCCCAATCCCCGTCCCGAGTCCCGTGGTGAGTTGCGTGCTGACCCCTGAGGAACTGACCTCCGGGGGGGGCCTGAGGACTCCGTCTCCGAGGGGGCCCCGGGCTCGGGGGAGAAGTCACCCCGGCAGCCCCGAGAAGAGGGTCTGTGCGCGTGGGGCCCGCGGACCCGGTCCCCGTGGGAGAGCCGGGCGGCAGGCGCCGATGGAGGCGGGAGCCTGACCGCCCAGGAGGCCCTGGGGCGGCTGCAGCCTGGACTCGCTCCCCGAATGCCCGGGCTCGGGGCTGCAGACGTGGTGGGCCGTGTCTCCCATGGGCGGGGAGTGGAGGGGTGCGCTCGGGGGGGGGGGCGTGGGCAGCCGCACCCTCGGGGCTGAGATGCCAGCCAGGCCCGGGGCACTGGCAGCACTGGCAGCACCGAGTTCCCTGAGGACCCGGGACAGCCCCACGCCACCGCACAACTCAGACGCGGTGCCGTCCGCGGGAAACCCGGCAGCATCACAGGGACACGGATGTGCTGAGTGTCTCAGGTGCCCGCTGCGGTCTAGGGGGGTTGGCGCGGGGTCGGAGGGACTCCGGTCCGCCCCTCGGAGCCCGGTGGCTGTGTGCACGCGTGATCCCTGGACCTCGCCCTCCCCCGGGCGACGCGGCTTCGCTGGCTACCGGGACGGGCTGGAGGAGACGAGTCCCCCGGCGGGCCGTGCTGGCCGCAGAGCCCCCACTGGCCCCTGCTGGCCTCCGGGAGCTGCCGGGCCAGAGGGATTCTTCCGAAGAGGAGTGAGCGTGCGGCAGGCCTGCTTCCCGGGCTGTGCCCGGCCTCCCGCCGGCTCGCCCGCGAGGGCAGCAGGGTCTCTGCGCTGGCGTGGCTTCGCGGGAGACTCCAGCAGAGAAGCTCGTGGGGCCCACGAGTCAAAGGACCAGGACAACGGGAGGGAGGGCGCTAGCATCCCCCCAACCCCAGCAGGTGAGGGCGTGACCCCAGGGGAGGCGGGGGGCCAGGTGAAAAGCCTCTCGTGTCGGAGCTGGGACCGGGAGACGAGGGCGCGTTGCCCGTCTGGCGAGGGGGGCACAGAGCCCCCCCGTGGGGAGGAGACCTAGAGCCCCCCGTGGGGAGCCAGGGAGGGCAGCAGGCCCACGGGCCACGTGGACAAGGAGCGGCGGCGGCTCTGGGAGGACCGGGGACCGTCGGGAGGCAGGGGTCGCCTGGCAGGCAGGGAGGGGCCCCAGGGGCAGGGGTTCAGCAGGGGGAGGCGGGGGCTGGTGCTCTGAGAGGTGACTCCGGTGGCAGACGCAGGGACAGGAGGGAGACGCAGATCTGGGCGAGAGAAGGTGAGTGGGCCGGCTTGGCCCCGGCAGTGGCCGCAAGGGAGGAGGGGACACACAGGTGGCCCGGTCCAGTGATTGGCCGCGTGTGGAATGAAAGCAGCGAAGAGTGACCCCCAGGGTGCACTCACCCGAAAAGGTGACCTGCCCCGCCGTCTGCACCCGCGCCCCAGGACTGCGGGGGCCGGCGAGCGGCAGGCAGGCCCGTGCTCCTGCCGGTGCCAGGCGCTGAGTGGCAAGGGCCTGCCCCCCACCCCCGACCGGAGCAGCCGAGCGCATTGTCGAGAACGCGCCTGCAGAGCCACCCGCGAGCTCTGCCCTCTCGCGGCTCGAGGCCAGACGAGGAGAACTGCCCCACCGCCGCCGTCCACAGCGTCTCCCCAGCGCCCGCTTTCCGTTTAAAAATAATTGGCTTCATTGTGCCAGAAATAGTCGCTGTCACGTTCGTGCATTTTGAAAGTGGGTTTGCTTTGACTCTGGTGCACCCAATTAAAAAAATTAATCCCATTTCTTCATGACGAACCGAGTTAATTTGTTAGTCAAATAACGGAGCGAACGTCTCGCGCTCCACGGCCCCCTGTCCCGGGCCGGACCCCGCAGGGCGGCCCGCGCACGGCCCCCCACCCCGGGCGCCCCCAACCGAAGCCGCAGCTGGGCCGGTGGGAGGCGCGGGCGGCCCCTCTGACGGCCGCCAGGGAGCAGGGCGCGGGGTGAGGCCTCCGGCCGCCGGGGCCGGAAGCGCTGCCAGCTCCTTGGGGAGCAGGTGCCCGCCGGAGCCCTGGCGGCTGGGGATGGCGCGACTACCACCCAGAACCCCCGTCTGGGGTGTGGAGTGTGGCGGGGGAGGAGGCCTGACCCGGCGCTGACAGCCCGGGGGGCGTTACGGCAGCGCGGCCCCTGGGACGGCCCGGCTGTGCTGCGCAAGGCCGTGCAGTGGCCCTGGGGTCAGGCCCAGGTCAGCTCCAGCGCTCCGACCGGGGGCCTCCAGGGAAGGTGCCCCCCAGACCCCGGTGGGGGGGTCCCTGCCCCCCGGTCCCTGATGCGTCCATCCTCACGCGGATGAGGGCTTCAGATCCTCGCGGAGCGGCCCCTGTGCAGACACGGCCTCTGGGCCGTCTTTCACAGACGTGAGCCCGGCACACCCCCGGGAGCCCTTCTTGGTGGGCGTTTCCCCCCCTCGGGGTCCACAGACGCCTCAGCCCGAGGTGCCCTTGAGGCCGGGCAGAAACATGGGTGTCCGGACCGGTCCAGCCCGGGGCCAGGACTCAGGGTCTGGCAGGGCCCGGGGGACCGGAGGTGCTGCCCCACCAAAGGCCACGCCACCCCCACCTTTGCCCAGAGGCCACACGAGGCCACACGGGCTGGACGCGAGGGCAGGGTCTCAGCCAGCGGGGCCTGGGCCCCGATGGGGCTCGCTGGGAGGCAGGCTCAGCGGCAAAGAGGGGAGGGTGGGGCAGCTGGGCCTGGCGGGACAGGGACAGAGGGGACCCACCGTAGCCTTGAGCTGCAGGCTGTGGGCGGCCCCCAGGGCCCCCCACTCGGGAAGGGCGCAGCAAGGGGACCCCTAAAAGGCTGGGGGCTTCCTGGCCCTTGGTGGGGTCTGGTCACTGCCTCCCACTCCCGAGCTTCTGGCCGCAGACATGGTCCTCACGACCAGCCCCGAGGCTGGGCAGGGGCGGTTCTCTGCAGCCACGTCCTGCCTCGGGGCCCCGTTACCCCAGGGTGCCCCCCCCACTGCTACCCACAGTCCCCAGACTCCCCCCCCCCCGGCGGGTCCCCTCACCTGCTGGGGGCTCCCATGGGGACACGGAGCCCGCTGAGTCCACACTCAGGCCAGACTCCCCTGGACCCGGGGCCGCCCGTGAGTCACTGGAGAGTTGCCTGGGGGACGGGGGGACCTCCCACACGGTCTCCTTCGGGCAGAGGCCCTTCAGAAGGCGGCATCCACGCCAGCGGGTGTCCTCTCTCCTGAGTCTGGGGGCTGGCCTTCTGGGAGGCGGAGAGGCTGGGGTGGGGGCTCCCCGTCTCCAGGGAAGCGTTGCGGGGGCTCGGACCTCCCAGCAAACGCTGTGCCCAGGGCCCCGCAGCGGGGGTGTCAGGCAGGGAGGGTGCCGGGCGCTGCCCGTGGCTCTGCCGTCTGTCTGCCGCCCCTGAGGAGTCCGGACGGCCCCTCCCGCCACAGAGCGCAGAACCAGGAACCGGGGTGCACGGTCAGGGGCGCGGGGGGCCCCCTCTGTGCCCGCCAGGCTGCAGTGAGAAGCCTGAGGCTTTTCCGAGCTGCTGAGGTTGGCAAGGCTCTCCCCGTGTGAGGTGTGTGTGTGGCAGTGTGTGCACATGGGCGCACATGCGTGTGAGAGAGCCGTGTGAGGGGGTGCCCCGTGTGGGCATGCGGGTGGCCCCCGCACAGCAGGGCCTGTGTGTGCATGTATGTGTGCGCTGCGGTGAGTGTGCACGGAGTGTGTATGTGGAGTGTGTGTGCATGTGTGTGACGTGTGCACGCGTGTTGGAGTGCTGCCACCGGCACCGCCCCGCAGAGCCGCGTTGCGTCCCCACGGCTCAGACGGATGAGCTCTCCGGTTCTGACTGGACCCCGTATGCAGGAGAGAGGAGCCCACACCTTGTGGGGGGGCCCCGGGGAGCGCGGGGTGGGGAGGGGCAGGGGGAGCCGGTGCCCAGGGACTCGGCACGCCCCGTCCCCGCGGCTCAGCAGTGCCCGCGTCGCTCACCGGGGCGGCAGCTGCGGAGGCTCCCGCTCCCCCGCACGAGCCCAGGAGGGTCCCGCAGCCGCAGAGAGAGGCTTCCTGTGCCCGAGGGCGGGGGCTGAGGGCCCGCGGGCAGCAGTGGGGGCGCCCGCGATGCCCAGGAGGAGCGGGTGGGCGTCGCCCCCAGACACGGGCCCACCTGGGCACACTGGAATGTCCGTGACCAGCACGGTTTAGACACTGGTTTAGACAGTGGAGGGAACAAACTCGGGCAGCACGTGGAGGGGGGGGACCAGCACACCCGGCCACTCGAGAGAAGGGGTGCAACTGCAGAGTGAGGCGGGGAGGGTCGCGCTGGGGGACGGTGTCCGGCTAAGGAGGGAGGGCCCTGCCGGCTGCCTGTGCTCGGAGGGAGGGCCCAGAGGCCTCCTGCGACCCAGCTCCACGCTGCAGGTGGTTGGATGAATTTTTGTTTTAACCAGAAAAGTTAAGCACATGCGTATCCGGCTCTGCAAGCCCGGTCCTGGCTGGGGCCTGAGGTTTTGCTCTCTGCTGGTGTCGAATCCGGAGATAGCCAGCTTCCTCCGCTAACTGACTCTCCGCCGGGGAGCCATCAACCCTGGAACCGCGGCCGGCAGGGGACGCCGCCTCCCCGAGGTGGTGGCACTTGAGGGGTGGGCGTGCGCGAGACGGAAACACTTCCCGAGCTCGCCCGTGCCCTCTCTGCGCACAGCTGGGCCCGGCGCCGCAGACCTGGGCCTGGTGTGATGGCCTCCTCGGGCCTGGCCCTGGCCAGTGGGCAGCTTCTCCGGCACGGTTGGCAGCTGCTCCTCGCCCGTGGTCGCTGTTAGCGTAAGGAGAGTCAGGTCTTCTGGCGCTGTTCTCTTCCTGCAGCCCCGACGGGCCTCGCTGTTCTGCCCTGTTCCTCAAACACCACGCGGCTTCTCCCTTCCCGCAGAACAGGGCCCGCTGTCCCCGAGGCAGGGCTCCCGGTCCCGGGGGCCGCGCTCCAGCCTGAAGGTGACACATTGTGCACCTTCCCTTGGCCTAGATCCCACTTCCCTTCCGTTCTCCAGTTAACGCTGTATCTCATGGCAGAGTTCAAACGCCCCCTCCTGCAGGAAGTCCTCCAGGATTTCTGTAGTTTGGTTCACGCAGGAGAGGAGGGACAGAACAGGGCTGCCCTGACCTCGTATTCCTGGAGGTTGGAGGGGAACGTCAGGGTGATGGCAGGGACGGGTCTGAGGAAGGCTCCCTTAAGTTCCTCCTTGAAGTTCTGTGGCATCTGGACGCCCATCTCCAAGCGCCCCGTCCTGTGAGGGCCTTTGGCAGGGAAGGGCTGTGCCGGCTCCTGCCCCTCTGGGCCGTGGCTGGCTGTCGGGGAAGGCTCCCTGCCAGCGTCACACCAGAACCGGTCCCTGACATGCACCCCATGCCCCACCGTCTCGTCAGGACCAGCCGGGTGAACGGTTTGCAAGGCTGACGGGTGCAGGTGCAGCCGGGCGCTGCGGGGGCGGGGCTCACGTTCCGCCGTTTGCGTGGGAGGGCGGGCAGCAGAGTGGCCACGGGCCGTTCGGGGCAGCTCACACGACCAGTTCGCCCTTCTCCGGACTCAGGGCTGCTGGGGGGGGGGCGCGGAGAGGGCGTAGGAGGAGTCACAGTGTGGCCAGAGCTGTGTCCAGCCCACGGGAGACCCCGGGTAGAGGGCGCTGTTCCTGTGCCCCAGGTGCCCTGCGCCCCATTTGCTGGTTTGGGGGCCCCCCGCCCGGCTGTCACGCCCTTCCAGGGTCTTCTCCCGGGAACTTCTCAGCGGCTGTGCTCCGCGCCGGGCCCTGTCTGTGAGCTTGCGCCCCGCCCGGCTGCCCGGCGGGGGTGGGGGGGGATGGGGGGTGCGGAGCCAGCGCCCTGGCCTGGAGGACACCCTCAGGTACACCGGGCCCCCGGCAGGACCAGACGCTGCTGGGCCTCCACCTGAGTCCCCGCACGCGGCTCCGTCGCCGCCCGCACGCCTCACCTGTGCCCCGCGAACGGGTGCTGCGTCGTGGGTCTCCCTCTCACGACTCCGCCGAGGGTCCTGGACGTGCGTCCGCGCCCAGGGCGGCCGCGGGAGGTTCCAGAAGCAGGTGCGGGGCCAGAGCCGAGGGCCGGGCAGGACGGCAGGCTCCCGGCGGGGGGGTGCCCTGCAGCCGCAGGTGCCCTGCGAGCGCCCCCTCGTGGCTGTGGCACCAGCTGCCGCCCGGCCCTGGGCCTCCAGTGCGGGCCTGACCTGCCCTGCCCTAGGCCCTGGACGGACAGACAGACAGACAGACGGACGGACAGATGTCACCAGCCTCACCTCCTCGGCTGCGTCTTTCCTGGTCCTGACCCCCGGGGTTGTTGCCACGAGGGCAGTTAAATCTCAGAGTTTCGGGAGACGGTGCTAAGGGGAACGTTCCCTGGCGTGACTCAGGAGGACGATGAGGTCCACGGTTTGGGTGGAGAGAAAGAAAATGTTTCTCCGGAGCACGGTCGGGGCTGAGGTCACTTCCGTGCCACCGAGGGAGGGCACGGAGAGTTCCGGAAACGAACGGTGGCGCCCAGAGGAAGCGCGCACTGGGTGGCGAGCGCGGGCGGCCCCCAGGGCCGGGTGCTGGGACCTGCGGCAGGGCAGGGGCGGGGCCCACGAAGAGGACGACCCCCGGGCTGGAGGACGCAGGCTCCAGGCCCAGCCCGGGGCGGCCCAACCGAGATCTCGGGGCGCAGGGATACCGTCCGAGCTGGCGGCCGGGGCTCCTTGCTCCTCGCCTCTCCGCGTGCTGCGGCGCTGGGGGCCCCAGTGCCAGGCGGGGTGTCCTCCCTGGAGAGCTGGGGTGGGGCACTGGGTGCGGAGCCACCGTCCTGATGAGGGCTGGGGGTCCCCCCCTATTCATTAGGCCAATGAGACGAGGACCGACCCCGCCCCACGCCGGTGCCCACGGGCTGCAGTCGTGACCTGCCGGCCGGTGCGACGCGTGTCCCGGGGCGACCTCGGCGGCTGGGCCGGCACCGCCGGCGGATCCGTGCGCCCTCACGCAGCGCCCCGCCCCCGCTGCGCACAGAGAACGAGTCCGCCTCCGTGGGGCGAGGCGCCTGCTGGCGACACGCCCTTCCCACCAGAATCCCAGCGCGATGCCCAGGCCCCCGCGCTGACTCCGAGGCGAGGCGCAGGGCCGCCGTGGGCGCGCGCTGGTGAGCTGTTTGCATCTTTGTTTAATGTCCCCAATCTCTGCTCTCCCCGCGTCCCCGGTCGTGCCGTGTAATCATTGTGATTACAGCTCTGGCACCGACTTTCCTAGAAGCCCGTCTCGAACGTTTACGGGCAATTCCGTGACTTCCACGGCCTGAGAAGTGTAATTGCCTCCTCTGGCCGCCGCGGCTTCTCCGGCGAGTCTTCCGGGCGTTTAGTTCCCGGGAAGGAGGGCGCGGGCGCCCTGGGAGCCGAGAGAGAGGGCAGAGCCGGGTTCTGCCGCCCTGTGTGCGCTCGGGCCCGCCGGCACCAGCGGCGGGGAGGGAAGGACCCACCGGCCGGGAGGGAGGGAACCGGCAGCCGGACCGTCTCGACCTGGGCCACCCTGGGCCCCCCTGGGCCCCGGCCGCCGCTCCCCACCGCCCCGCCGGCCCTCCGAGTCCGTCCCCTGAGGAGCCTCGGGCCCTGTTCCTGACTCGGAAGAGTGGCTGTGCCCAGACCCCGACCCCCGAGGCTCCCGCCGTCCGGCAGAGGGCGAGCGCGGCCGCCACCCGAAGGCCCCGAGGAGCCGTCCCTGTGTCGCTCGCAGGCGGCGCTCTCTCACCAGCCCCGCCGCGGGCGGCGCCCCCGAGCCCGCTCCGCAGACGGGAAGAGGTGGCACTGCCCGGGAGACAGGGCCGGGGCGACCAGGCGCCCTGCGCATCGGCAGGTCGGAGCGCCGCTCGTGTGCGGCCTCTGGGCCGCGCTTTGGGGCTCACCAGGCTGCCGGGGAGCAGAGGCCGGAGGGAGGGAGGGAGGGAGGGCTGCCTGCAGGCTGTGGGACGGGCTTGGTCCAGGTCGGGCCGGCCGGAACTGCCTGACAGCATGCCGGCCTCTCACCCCTCGGCGGGTCTGTTTCCCAGACTTCCCCTCCCCACAGGATCCGGCCGGCCGCCCTCGGGTGGCTGCCCCTCCCCACTGCCTGCCAATGCCGCCCCCCACCCCCGCCCCAGGTGAGCTGCATGCATGACCTCCCTGGGGTCGGCTCCTGGGGCGCCCAGCTGTGACTCCCCCCCCCCCCCACGGGCGTGTTGGAGCCGAGCAGAGCAGGAAGCAGAGGGCGGCTGGGGGACCTGTGGGTCAGGGGCCGGGCGGTGGGCAGGAGCCGGCCCCGGGTGGGGGAGGGGCCTGCTCAGGGCCCTGAGTGACGCCCACCAGAGCCCGGAGCCAGCGAGGGTGGGTCTGGGTGACACTGGGTGCTGCCGCCGTCTTCGCTGCCCCCGAGCACCAGTGACACCCGAAGACGTGGCCGGTGAGCTGAGGACCCCGGAGCTGGCCGCTGTGCGGACACAGCCCTCGCTCAGCTGGGGCCGCGGACCGCCGAGCTTCCACGAAGACGCTGTAAGGGGGGCGGGGTCCTCCCCGGAGATCAGGCCGAGAGAGCCCGGAGCAGGCAACGCGTGGAAACTAGGAGCGAGGGGCCGGCCCCCTGCGGCGTCAGGAGTGTCTGTTGCCGCCTGATTGATGCTCAGTTCTGCACCCCGTCTCGTCGTGGAGTTAATGGGAGAATTGCAATTCTCCAAGTCTCCATAACAGGTCTCATTAACTCTAAGCAAACACGCGGCACGCAGGAGCTCCGCATGACAAATCTAATTAAGACTCCGAGAAATAAAATAATTCAAGCCTGCATCCAGCCATCGTGTCGTCCTGCGCGGCGTAGGACCGCGGCTTTATTGAAGAACAACAAAGACGAGCGAGTTCCGAGCGGGGCTGGTGCGGCGCGGGGAGGCCCAGCCGCTCACAACAATGGGTTGCGTCTCCGGAAGGTTCTCGGCCGCCCTGCGCGGCCCGCCCGCCCGGCGGAGGCGCTGTGTGAGTCCGAGAACCTCCAGACGCAAAAGCGGAGACACTGGCTCCAGTTTCATCCGGGGACGGCCCCGTGGCTCCGCTCCGCTGGCCTGGGAGTCCCGAGGTCAGGGCCGGGCGAGCTGGGCTCTGAGTGACGGCACCTGGGGCCGATGGTGGGCAGCACGGGGAGGATCCCCCGGGGTGCCCCCCCCGGGCCGGGGGACTCAGGTGGGTCCCCGTCCTCGGAGAGCGAGGCCCACCTCAGGTGCCAGCTTCCTTCCCTTCCGAGGGGACGCGGCTTCCTCGTGGTGTCCCGCCCCCTTGGGTATCTGGGGCACGTCCCTTTCCTCTCTGCTCCCAGCACCCGACCCTCCTGGGCCCAGGCCATGGGTGACCTGGCACTCTCCTGGGGGGGACCTGGGGAGGGACTCCGGCCACCCAAGTGTGGGTGGTCCTTACACCGTTCTCCACATGCAGAGACTGAGGGGACGTCACTTCGCTATAGGTACGTGCAACCAGAAATGCCATTTCCGGTTTAGCTCAAGCGAGGGGGAAGCAGACCGGGCCCTGGAGCCTGGGAACCGTCTGCCTGGGGCCGAGGCGCACACACCACACCCCTCTGCACCCCCACCCGCCTGGGGAAGACTCGGGGTGGGGGGACTGTCAGCCTCCAGGCTCCCTGCAAACGGGAGTCTGAGTCCAGCGGGGAGCGGTTCTCCGTTAAAACGCAGAAGGAAGTCCTTGGCGGGAGAGGCGCAGGCCATGAGGGGCTGAGGTGACCCCGGCCTCCTCCGGTGGCGTCCAGGAGGCTGGCGACCGGACACCAGACGCTTGGCCGTAGGTGCCAGGAGACGGCGCAAGTGCTCACGTCTGCCTGTCTCCCACGACGCGCCCATCGGGGGGCCGGGTAGCCTCGGCGCCGCCCCCGCCACGCAGGGCACCGGAGAACTCGGTCTGGGCCCTCCAGGCCGGAGAGCTCAGCAGAGCGAGCTGGAGGGGTGGGAGGGGCAGAGCGGCCGGCCCACAGCGGCCACGGGGCGACTTTTCCGAGTTCGCCCCGTAGGTGGACGATGCGGCAGGAGATTAAAAAAAATACCGGCCAGGCTTCGAGTCTCTCCGCCACGGCACGCGGCCCCGAGGGAGCCTGCAGTGGCACGCTGTGGATCCGGGAGCACGTCTCCTTGTTGCGGGGGGGGTCCTCGAGGAAAATTCCGACCCAGCTGCAGGCACTGCACGCGGAGAAACAGGAGGAGCTGAGGGGCGGCTTGTGCTCCCCGGTCCCAGGGGTGGGCCGCCCTGGCGGGGGGGGGGGCCGAGAGAGTGAGGACCGGGCAAGGGCCTTCGTCGGGGTCGGGGGAGACGCAGCAGGCGCGAGGGACTTCACTGGGGCCTGGGCGCCACGAGGCCACCGTCGGGGGGGGGGGCGCTCACAGACGGCGGGCTGTTGAGGCTGCAGGAAAGTCGCAAGGTTTAAAAATATGCGAAACAAGAGGAAACTCTTTTTTTAATGTTGAAGTAAAATAAGGGCTCTATAAAAATAGTGTCACATCTGCTCAGCCGAATGGGGTTGCAGTGCTGTCTGCTGTGGCTGTGGGTGGCTTTTCCCAGCCTGGTCCCCGGTGCCGGCACAGCCGGGGACGGAGCCCTGAACAGGGCACGCGGCTCAGACCCTCAGGGTCCCGCTCCCCTTGGCGCTGGGCCAGTGGGCTCTGCGGGGCCCCGGCCGGCCCTCCAGGGACACCGGCCTCCCAGGCAGCCGAGGTCCGCCTCGCCTGTCCCAGCCGTGTCCCTGCCGGTGGCAGCTGACTGCAGTCTCCCCACGGGAAGCTTCCCTCGGGCGTCCGAGGCAAAGACGGAGCGTGACTCAGGCCCTCCGGGGAACGGGTTTAAAAACTGCTCTGCTGCTTTCACACGTGCCAGAATGTTCCGGAGAAGAGAAGGGTGGCTTGGAAGGAGCCGAGTGTGAGGGCTGAGCGAGCGCGGACCAGCGTGGTCCAGGACGGCGGAGGGGGGCTGGCGTGAGGGCGGCCGTCGGGGAGCAGACGGGGCACCCCTCGGAAGCGGGCCCGGGCTCTGGGAGAAAGACCAGAAGGGGGTCCTTCCCACGCTGTTCCCCTGTTCTGACCCGCGAGGACCCAGGACCACCGGCCCCTCCGCTGGGGCGACTGCGGAGCACCGACTCAGGCGCTGGGGTGCTGTGCTGGAGCCTGCAGGCAGTCTGTGCCCTGGGGGGGCTCCTGACGTCTCAGACGGAACCGTCTGGGTCAGCGGGAGGCCGTGTCCCCACGGTCTCTTCTCTGTCCGGAGCGTGTGGGTTTTGTGCGTCAGTTGCTGTGTGATCCTCCACATCAGGCGGTGACGGGTGGGCGGACACCCAGTCTGTGCAGGAGGAAAAGGGGCGGGGCTCGTCCTGGCCAGCGCCACCGGCCCTGGGCCCCAGAGCCCCGCCCCCCGCCCCCCGCCCCACGGCCGGCACCCCGGCTCCATTCGGGCCGCGGCCCCGTTCCCCTCAAACCTGCCCTGCCCCGAGTCACTGTCGCCCCGGCAGCACGAGGGGAGGGGCCGCGTGTTCTTGGTTCAGTGAGGGAGCTTGCTGTCGACCCCCAGCTGGAGCCGGCTCCCTGGGGTCCGTCCACCCCTGCACTCCCAGCGCCCACCGCGGTCTCGGACACAGTAGGGACTCGCTGAAGCTGGGCGGCCAGTCAATGAGTGGGCCCGTCAGCCGACAGGACGTGTACCGGGTCTGGTCCCCCCCGCGGAGCGGAGCGGTGGGTGAACACCAGACCCGCCCAAGCACCGGGACGTTTTAAACGGACACGTCAGCGTCGTTAGCTGCAGGAGGGAGGTGGGAAGTGTCTCGTGACGCCTCGCCCTGCTGCGGGGACGCGGCACAGGCCGCCGGAGAGCCCCCCTTTCCCGGTCGGACCCGTGACGGGCAGGGCGGCTCATGCCCCTTCCCGGGACGCCCGAGCCCCGGCCGCTGGGCGCCGGCCGGCGGTATGGGAGAGCCCGCCACGGAGCGGAGGAGCCACCGAGAGGTGCCGTCACCGACGTGCGGCCGAGAGGCAGAGGCCGCCCAGTCGGCTCGTCTCTGCGCCTGGGCGTGTCGGGCGTGTGACAGGGGAGGCGGCTGCCGGCCCCGCGGCCGGAGAACCAGACCCGCTCCCAGCTGCTGCCCCGACCCGGGCGCGGCCCCGTCGGCCGGAATGGTCCGGGGCAGGCCCTCCCTGTCAGGGGCTGGCACCAGGGTGAGGCGGCCATCCCACAGGCTAGACGGGTTTGGTGCAGGGTGGCACGTCCCTGTTTTGTCCGGTGGGCTGTGGGGGGGGGGGTGTGCGGGCTCACGAGGTGCCCTGAGCTGACGCGTCACCAGCACAGACAATCTCTGCCACACTGGCCGGGTAGGACGCAGGTCACACGCAGTGGTTTCTGCCGAGAGACGCGGCGAAGGGGGGGCGTTCTGTGCGGACCGTTCACTCATGGCTGACCCCTCCGCGCTCCGAGCCCAGTCTCATGCCCACACTGTCCCACCGGGCCGGCCGCCCAGGGCTTGCCAGCCAGACGGCTCCGGCGTCTCCAATGCCCTCGCAGCGGGCCAGGCCGGCCTCGCCGGAGGAAGGGGGCGGAGAGGCTGGCTGGGCGGGGCCCCCGACCGGCCGCAGTCTGTGCCTGGACGGCGGCCAGCAGGGCTCTGTGGGACGGAGGCCGGCCGGCCACGCTCCCTGCCCAGCCCCGGGCGCTGCCCTTCACGCGCGGAGCGACCTCTCGGTTCTCCTCCCAGGACGCCGGGGCTCTGGGGCCTGGCCTTGGCCCAGAAGCCTCCTCCTCCCCCCGCACCACCGTCTGCCGCAGCCGCGCTGCCCGCCCAGCCCCACAGACCAGACAGCCCGCCCGCCGCCCCTGCGCCGTCGACCCGGCAAGCCTGTCCCTGCCCGAGGGCCTCCGCCCCGGCCATCCCCGGGCCCAGACCTGCGTGTGGGGCACTCTGTCCCTTCTGCACGATCAGGGCTCCACCTGCTCCCACTCAGGGGGCCGCTGAGCTGCCGCTGTCTCAACTGCCGCCCTGGGGACCCCGGATGCCGGCGCACACCCCGCTCCCACCCCCGCCTGGCGCTGTGCTGCCCTGGGGTGGCGCTGCCTGGGGTTCGGGGGGGTGTCCGCCGTGAGCTCCCCCAGGACCGCAGCTCCCTCTGCAAGGCTCGGTGCTGCCTCCTGGGGCCCAGGCGGGCGGGGGCACGGCAGGCATCCCACCCACACTGCAGGACAGACAGACAGACAGGTGGACGGACAGGTGGGTGCACGAATGGATGGGTCTATTAACAGGTTTACTTCGGTTCCATCTAAGGGGACGCAGACCCCCGACCACGAAAGGCCCCTCAGTGAGTGATGGTGGCCTGGGCTCCTGTTCAAGGTTGTGTGAGTGTGAGCGTGTGTGTGTCAGTGTGTGAGCGTGTGTGTGCGAGCATGTGTACGTGTAAGTATGTGTGAGTCTGTGAGCGTGTGAGTGTGTGTGTCCGTGTGACGGCTTCCACCTGAGCCCGAGCCCGGGCAGCCAGCCCAGGTGAGGGCTGTGTGGCAGGTCCAGGCGACCTCCGGGGCTGCTCCAGGCTCCTGGGGGGCGGCCAGGCCACCTTCGGGGCAGCTGGTGGACACAGGGTCACCGGGCCCTGCGTCTGGATCTGGGAGCCTCTTCTGAACCCGCTGCCCAGGGCTGACCCCTCTGGCGAGCGGCAGTCCCTCCGGGTGATCTGCCGATGCCTGTGCGTTTGCTTGGGGGAACATTCCAGGGTGCTCGCCCCGTGTCCCGCCCCCGGGCCTTCCGCCCGACTCCCGCGACAGCCCCAGGACAGGGTGCGGCCACCCCGGCTCTCCTGCATCCAAACAGGGCCCCACTCTTCCGGGCCAGGACCTGGGAGCCGCCTCGGCCTCCCCCCTTCACCGCCCCCCCCAGGCCCTGGCGACTCCCGCCGGTCACGTCCATCCCGGCTCTCGACCCCCTCGCTCTCCTGCGTCCACCTCGGCCCGCTCGTCCACTCCTCGCCCCGCCATGGCGACCCTTCCAGACGTCACACGGAGCATGGCCTGTTTGCCGCCCACTCAGAGCAAGAGCCAAAACCTTGTCACGGCTACGAACCCGCCCACGGCTCTGGCGCCGGGAGCATCTCCCCCCAAGCACCCCTGGCGGGGGGGGGGCCCTTCCTTCCCTCGGGTCTCCGTGTGGGCAGCACCCACCCCGAGAGGCCCCCTGACGCCCGGACGCCGGGTGCCACCGAGCTCTCCCCACTGGCCGGGCCGTCGGGCCCCCGGAAGCCAGGCGTGCAGCCGAGCGTTCAGCCGCTAGCACCCGGGGGCGCCAGTGTTTGTGGAATGAGACGAATAAGTGCGTTTCCCCGTCTTAGGTGAAGAAAGAGGCAGAGAAAACGTGGCGTGGTCGTCCACGGTCACCCAGCGAGTGTCCCAGCCCCTCCGGGGCTGCTGCGGGCGGCTGGCAGCACCCGCTCTCTCCTCCCCGTGCGGGAGGCCCAGGCCCAGGGCCGGGGCACGGGCAGAGCCCCTGTCTGCCCCTCCCTGGGTCCTCCCTGGTGGGGGCCCCGCCCCCACTAAGGAGGCTCCACCCTCGTGGCCTCAAACCTCCCAAGGGCGCCAGCTACTGACACCAACCCCTGGGCAGGGAGGAGTCCAACACGTGAATTTGGGGGGATGCAGTCAGTCCATTGCCGTGAGCAGGTAGCCGGGAAAGTCTGGCTGCAGGGCCCCCGGTCTGGCCAAACCACACGGCTTTGACCTTCCGCATCTCCCTTGGGGCTGCTGCTTCTCTCCGGGGTCACTGAGGGCCCCGCAGTGTCACCCTTTGCCACACCGGAGCCAGCAGAGACCCTGGCACAGCCCTCTGGGGGCTCCGGGCCAGCCTGGCAAGACCACCCCAGTCCAGTCTCCCCTTGAGGCGAGTGGGGGGCCTGGCACTTTTCCATCCCCCCACCCCTGCACCAGGACAGTGCCGGCTGGGGCTGCAGGAGGCAGAGCAGCAGGGGCGCCCCAGGGGGTGGGGACGGGGTGAGGTAGGGACGGCCAATCTCGGGGCCTCCACAGCCTGCGTCTGGCCCCGGCCTGAGAGGCCCCGGGCTGCTCCCAGGTGGCCGGACACGCAGACGCCCCCCACTGTCCGGGCGCGGGTGAGGTCTGACGTCGGTCCCTCTCAGCGGTGAGCCTGGGGCTGCACATGGCCCCTGCCACCCCAACCTGGAGAATGAGGGGCCTCCCCCTGGCGTGGCGGGCTAGCAAGCTGGCTGTACCGGAAGTGGGGGGCAGCTGGCCATCCAGAGACTGACAGGATGGGGGTCCCAGCTCTGTGGCTCCATTTGCTGCATCCGAGCAGATCCAGAAACAGGACTACACAGGCCAGAAGGGAGCGGGCAGAGTGGGGTGGGTACCCTCGGGGCTGCCCGCCACCCAGCTGGAGTGGGCGGGCGCCCGGCCGGCTGCCGGTCCTGCCGGGGTCCAGGCCAGGGCCCCAGAAGGCTCCCAGGGCCCACCAGGCTGGGACATGCAGTCAGAGGAGACCTGGGAAGGCCCCCACCCCCAAGACGGACTCTCACTCAGGGTGGGTGCGCTGGCTCCCAGAGAACCTCGCTCACATTTTCCCAGGAAATTTTGTAAGGGTTTGGGAAAATGTGGTGGTTTCTTTTCTAGAACTGCCCAGGTCCTAATTATAGCGCGCAGAGTGCAGCTGGGATCCCTCCCTCAGATGCTACCAAGAGCCCAAGGCATGTTGGGCTGCTTCTGACAAAGAGAAAGGGAAAAGCTTTACCAAAAGCCGTGGGCGGGCCGCGGGCCAGCAGGGCTCCTGGGCGTGCAGGGGCCGTCACGGGCTGGCCGCGGGCCAGCAGAGAAGGTGCTGGAAATGGTGTCACCGAGGAGAGGGGGCTCCTCCTGGTGGCCCCGGGGTCAGCTGGGAGGTGCTGGGAGGTGCAGTTTCTGGAACGGCGGCCCCACCTCCCGGGCAGCGTGGGCGACACTGGGGTGGGGGACACTCCGCCGTTCTCCCCAGCCTGCCCCTAAATCTGGGGTGACCAGGGCTCTGCTTTTGACCTTCACCCTGTTACCCGCACTGCCCTGGGCGGGGTGGGGGGGGGTGGAGACCTCAACATTGTCACCTCGAGTGATTCGGAACTCGGTGCTAGCACCTGGCCCCTGCCTGAGCTCCAGCCCCACGCCCAGGCGGCCTCCGACCCGTCCGCTGGAGCCCAGGCCCCTGGTTTCCTGCTTCTCCCGACGCCCCCCTGGGTGTCCCGCCTGCCCCCTGCCTGTGACGAGGCTCTGGCCCCCACGTCTGCGTGTTTGTGGGGCGCCTCTGCCCTTCCATGGATGAACCCACTTTCCAGAGTCGCCCCTCCTGATCCGCGGGGGACAGGCCTTCCAGGACCCGCAGTGGATGACACCGAAACCGCGGCGAGCACGGAGCCCTACAGCACCCGGGTCCCTGTCCGACGCACCTTGGATAAAGTTCGGTGCACGAACCGGCCCGAGAGAGAGCGACAGAACAGTGACTAACGCAGAGGCAGCACAGTGACCAGCTGTCGCAGAAGTCGTGCGGCCGAGGTCTCCTCCTCCTTCTGTCCCAGAACGCCTCGCCGGCCCGTCCTCAGCCTCCCGTGTCCACAGGCGCCGGCCGGCTGGGTGGGCGCCCACGAGGGCGAGGCGGGTGCCGTGGGAGCAGCGCCAGCGTGATCTTCGTTTTCTTCTTCACGGTTTGGCGGAAGAACCTCGCTCCTGGGAGGACCTGGGGCGTGCGACGCCTGTTGTCCCCTAAGTCAGAGCGCCCGCCGTCCAGCTCACGGAAGAATTCTCGGCTCCTCTCTGGCGGATCCGAGTCGCCAGCACTCCCCTCGTGAGCTCTGGGGCCACCGTGGGGCAGAACAGGGGTGACGTGGACACGGGCACCGCCACGCTGCGGTGGCCGGTCTGACGGCTGAGACGGCTGCGGAGCGACCAGCGGACGGACAGCGTCCACGCCGCGGAGATGCCGGGCGAAGGCCGAGTCACGTCCCGGGAGGGACGGCGGACATCGAGATTCCGTCTTGCTGCTCGGACCGCTGCACAACTGGAAACGGGCACGTTGTGGATTTCCGGTTCTTCCATCTAATATTTCAGGCTGCGGGCGACCACGGGCGACCGAGAGCCGGAGAGCGAGACCGCAGAGGAGGGGCGGCTGCCGACGCTGGCCGGCCGACCGGGCAGGTGCCGCGGGCAAGTCCAGAGCGAGCCTGCGGCCGCGGGGTGTCTGAGCCCAGGACAGACCGTGGGGCCCTTGGCCACCGTGTCCGCTGTCAGCTCCCGGCCTTGGGGGCAGGCGGCCTTGTCCGCCCCGTGGTCCTGGCACGCACCTCGTCCAGCCGGCACGCGCCTGCTGCCCCGAGCCACAGAGGACCTCAGCTGCCCACAGACCTCCCGGGGAAACTTCTGGTAAAATCCACAAAGCGTTCTCTCCACCTACGGGCCAGAGGCCGAGGCCGAGGCCGAGGCAGCCCCCTTCCCCTTAGACGGAGCCCGTGCCTCGGCCCCCCTCTGTGAACAGAGGCCCGAGGCGGAGCCGGGCTGCAGGGCGGCGGAGGGCGGGCCGTGAGGGCTCACTGAGGCACGGCCCGGGGCTCCCCTGCAGAGGCCGGCATGCCTTCGGGGGGTGCTGTGCGTGCGCCCTGTCTCTCTGGACTGTCCTCGCCTGTGGGTGGAGCCAAGGTCGTCGACGTGAAAACACGGCTGGAGCCCGAAGCCCCGCAGCCACCCGGCAGACCGCCCAGGTCCTCTAAGCCCAGGGCCCGGGCCACACACCCTCCCCTCGAAGCCCCCCCCACCCCGTGCATCTGCCCCCACCGACCTCTTACCCCTCAAGGCTCCTCCTCGGCACGTCAGGGTCTTGGAGGGGCTTGGGACTAAGAGCCCCTCGTCCCCACCCAGGTTCAGGACCAGCTGAAGGGAGCACAGAGGTTAAGACACACAAGGCCCGGATAACAGCCATCGTCACCATCAGCTACCCTGCTCCCTCCGTCCCGCTCTCCCACCCCTCCCCCACACCGCCCCCGTGCCCTGAGGGAGCCGTTCTGGCCAGGCGCCCCACTGAGGCTCCGGCCACGGGCCAGCAGCACGGCCCAGTCCCCGAGCAGCCCCGGTGACGCCCAGCCCCCAGTGACGCCCAGCGGGGTCCGAGGAGCGACTCCGCGTGCCCGGACGCCCCACGGCTGTGTCTGTCCAGACTCGCGCTCCGTCCGTCCAGACGACAGTGAGCTGGCGGCACCCAGACCGCCGGCCCATCGGGTGGGGGGCCTCGTCCGGCCCGGTGCCGCGCTCCCCTGTCACTGCCGCCCCTCTGAGGGAAGGAGGGATGGGGGTCCTCGCTCTTCTAGGGTGTCCTGTCCCCCTCCCCCATGAGACACGTGGGAAGGGCTGGCCAGAAGCTGCCAAGAGGGGCTGTCCACTGGCTGTTTGTCCTGCCCGCTGCAGCTCTGTACCCAGAGCCCGGCCCCAGCACCCCGCCCCAGCTCTGGCGCTGAGGCCCGAACCCCCCCCCATTTGTCTGAGTGTCTCAGCTGTGACTCCTCCCCCCAAGGCCCAGCCCACCTAAGACCCAGATCCCAGACAGGCCCCACCCAGCACTGAGCCGTGCGGGTGGGTGAGCAGGGCCTCTCCCCGTGGAGCAGCCACACCCCGGGGCCACGTCTGCTCCGAGTGGCACCGGGCAGGCAGCCCCCGGAGCCCCCGGCACGGTCCGGGCCAAACCCTGTCTGTTTCCCAACGCCGGGCGGAAGGCTGCACAGCCCGGGTGGACCGGGGGCTGGAGTGAGCCCTGCGGTTGCTCCGCTTCTCTCCCGGGGACTGCAGGCCTCCCGGCCCCACCCCAGGAGGAAAGAGCTGAAGAACCGCTTTTGCGGCCGGGCCTGGCAGGGGAGAGGATGAGCGGGCGTGAGCGGCAGCCGGCGAGGGGGAGGGGCGGCGCCTCCTGCGGCCAGGACACGGCGGGAGCCCGTGGGGGGCAAACTGGGGGCGGGGACTCTGCTGAAGACGGTGCGGAAGAGGCCGGACAGCGGCCCCGCCCGCTGCGAGCACCAGGGACGCGGGAAGGGACCCTGGGGGGCCGGAGGCGTCGGGCTACAGGTCCGAGGGCCTGAGACGCACCCCGCCTCCCCTCTCTGGGTCTGCTCGGGGCCACCCCGAGGAGGCCAGCACCCCTCAGCCCTGCTCCCAGCCAGGCAGCCCCGGCCCCCTGGCGGCACAGCCAGCACCCCTTCCGCTGTTCTGTGTTGGCGGGCAGACCCACCCTCACCGGGGTGGGGGGGGGCATGGTCGGGAGGTGCAGGACCCAGGGCAGTCACAGCCCGAAAGTCTGGCCTGGACGTGTGCGCAGGGCGGGCCTCCGGTGAGCATTGCCCTGTGTCTCGCTCTACACCTGCGCCCAGCCATTCGGCCACCCTGTGGCCACCTCAGTTTACAGGTGAGAACGGGGAGGCTGGACAGGTCAGTAACGGTCCTGAGGTCACGTGGCCGGAGCCCTAGAGCCGGGGTGGAGCCTGCACCCCGGGAAGGTGGTGTCAGCAGAGGGTGGGCCCCCCCACTCCCCCCCCCCCAGTGTCCTGGGGCCCTGGCCGTGGAGTCCCAGGGCAATGCCATCCAGTTGGGACGCATCGAGGTCTCCCCAGACGCCTTGGGAACCAGCAAGCCCGTCTCAGCGTTGACACTTCAGTTTGTTCAGACAGAAACCAGGGAGAGGCCCCTCCTGCCCGAAAGGGGACCCGGCGCTGGCTGCCGACTCGCCCCGCGGTCCCGCTCCGCGCTGCCTGCGCCGCGGGCTGCGTCCACGGAAGTTCGCAGCTCTGCGTCCCGGGGCGCGTGCCGCTCTGTGTTAAATTGGATTTCAATAAAACATGTTCTAAGCTGCGCTTCACGGCAATCCTGCCCGGGGAGGCCTTCCCGGCACCTGCTTCGAGCCGTTCGGCTCCTTCCCGGGGGCTCCCGGCCGATGCAGCCCGCGGCCTCCTGCAAGCCAGAAACGCAGTGTTTACAGAACCCCCTCCCTGCACGGCGGCGCAGGAATCTCGGCGCGCTCTGCAGCTGCGGCTTTCTGCGAGCCGCCGTAAACAAGTCTCGGAGCTCGTGGGGGGTGGGGGGAGCCTGGGGCAGGTACGTGGGGGGGGGGGCACCGTGCGTGTGCGTGTGCGGTGTAGGGGCAGTCCAGGAGGCGCGGAGTGGGACGCGTGCAGCCGAACGCCCCGGGAGGCCCCCGGAGACACGGCCGCCTCTGGGCGGAGGACCCCGGGGCCGAGGGGGAGGAGGCCTCTGGCCCCTCCCACCCCTGCGAATCCCGTCCCCGGTGAGTGACTCCGGATGGAAACGGGATCATTTGGCCGTGGAAGGCTGAGCCTCAGGAGACGAGGGCCACAGTGTGCACGGTCGCCCGCTCTCAGACCCGCTTCCTTTTTCTGGGTCTCTCTCCCGGGGGGAGGGGCGCGGGAAGGGCTCCCACGGCTCCTCCGTCGCGCCAGGGCCTGCTCCCCGTGGGGGGGCGCAGAGGAGAACATCTCGCTGTTTGCCGCGCTGCAATGTGGAGGAACCCACCCGCGCACGCCGGCGACGGGCTGGGCAGAGCCCCCGCCCCCCCCCCCCCAAGCGGCACGGCGTGGGCCTGCCTTCCTCCGAGAAAAGGGGCATTTACGCCGGGAACACAGTACGATCGTTTCTCGAAACAGCACGCACACAGAATGCCCGTCCGGCCCAGTAGTGCCGCTTCTGGGCGTAGACCCCAGCGTCTCGCGTGGAGGGGGTCTTTGTGCCCCAAGTTCACAGCAGCGTGGCTCACGGCAGCTGAACCGCGGGGGCACCCCGGGTGCCCGTGGACTGCGGAGGGGGCGACAGAGCCAGGTCCGCGCACGGGGGGAGTGTGACGCGGCCCTGGAGAGGAAGGGCATTCTGACACAGACCACGACACGGGTGACCCTTGGGGCCATGTGACCCGTGAGGCGAGCCGGTCCCGGAAGGACAAACACGGCGTGACTCCACTCACGGGAGGGGCTCAGCATTGTCAGGCTCCGGGAGACCGGGAGCAGGTGGTGGCCGCCAGGGGGCGGGGGTGGGGGCGGGGCGGGCAGGGGGTGTCCCACGGGGACAGACCCTCAGTCTGGGGGGCGAGAACGTTCCGGAGGAGACGGTGCTGATGGTGGCACGACTTCGTGGACGTACGTAGATGCCACTGAGCTGTGCACCCCGAATGGTCAACTTTTCACTCCGGACGTGGGAGCACCGACTTTTAAAAGGGCACTTGATGGCCAGAGCCTTCTGGAAGGGGAGTCCGCACACGGGGGTCCTTGGGAGCCCCCAGGCCGGGCCCAGGGGACAGCCACGGCCTGTCTTCTATGAGGTTCTCCCCCTGAACGGCCGCCGGAGGGAAGACGGGAGGACGAACCCCAAGGAACAGGCCCCAAAACCCCGCCCACCCGCACTGGCTCCGCCCCATCCCAGCCCCGCCTCCTCTAATGAAATCTGTCACACAGAGTCAGGTTTTGAATAGGTAACTTCTCCCTTTTCAATGTTCTTTTTTAAGTATATTTTATTGATTATGCTATTACAGTTTTCCCAAATTTCCCCCTTTATCCCTGTTCCGCCCTGCAGCCCCCCAACCCTCCAGCATTCCCCACCTTAGTTCCTGTCCATGGGTTGTACGTATAAGTTTGAGTCCTCTGTTTCCTGTACCATCTTTGACCTCTCCCCGTCTATTTTATGCCGCCAATGATGCTGCTGCTTCCCTGTACCTCCCCCCCTTCCTCCCTCCCCCCTCCCCACTGAACTCCCTCCCTGTGATCTCCATTTCTCTAATTCTGTTCCCATTCTAGTTGTTTGCTTAGTTTTCCTTTTCACTGTTTGTCTTTTCTTTTAGGTTCAGTTGTTGATAGTTGTGAGTTTGTTGTCATTTTATTGTTTGTATTTTTGATCTTTTTCTTAGATAAGTCCCTTTAACATTTCATAGAATAAGGGCTTGGTGATGACGAACTCCTTTAACTTGACCTTATCTGAGAAGCACTTTATCTGCCCTTCCATTCTAAATGATAGCTTTGCTGGAGAGAGCAATCTTGGATGGAGGTCCTTGCCTTCCATGACTTGGAATACTTCTTTCCAGCTCCTTCTTGCCTGCAGGGTTTCTTTTGAGAAATCAGCTGACAGTCTGATGGAAACTCCTTTGTAGGTAAGTGTCTCCTTATCTCTTGCTGCTTCTAGGATTCTCTCCTTATCTTTAATCTTGGGTAATGTAATGATGATGTGCCTTGGTGTGTTCCTCCTTGGGTCCAACTTCTTTGGGACTCTCTGGGCTTCCTGGACTTCCTGGAAGTCTGTTTCCTTTGCCAGAATGAGGAAGTTTTCCTTCATTATTTGTTCAAATACGTGTTCAATTTCTTGTTCTTCTGGCACCCCTATAATTCAGATATTGGAACACTTTAGGTTCTCCCAGAGGTTCCTAAGCCTCTCTTCGTTTTTTTTGGATTCTTGTTTCTTCATTCTGTTCTGGTTGGATGTTTATTTCTTCCTTTTGTTCCAAATCATTGCTTCGAGTACTGGGTTCCTTCCTGTCACTCTTGGTTCCCTGAACATTTTGCTTTATTTCATTTTGGGTGTTTTTCGTTTGTTCTTTCATTTTGTGACCAAGCTCAATCAGTTCCGTGAGCATTTTGATTACCAGGGCTTTAAACTCCATCGGATAGGTTGGCTGTCTCCTCATTGCCTAGCTCTCTTTCTGGAGTTTTGCTCTGTTCTTTCATTTGGGCCATATTTCTTTGTCCCGGGGCACCTGTTAGGTTGTAAGGGGGCGGGGCCTTAGGTAGTCACCAGGGCGGGGCCGCCCTCCCTGCTGCTGCTCTGGGGTGCTGCCTGGGAGGAGGGTTCGGGGAGGGAACAGTGCGGCTCCCCGCTCGGCTCTGGCCCACTTTCCAGCGGACTCTCGTGTGAGACGAGTTTCTCCCACCGCAGCAACCCCGCCGTAGTTCACACTGTGCGCTCTGAGCCTCAGTCTCCCGTTCAGCCATCTCCACCAGCACGGTAGACCGCCTTTCCACGGGTTCTCTCCGTCCGCCCGTCTCAGTGGTCTGGTTGGTCTGGTCGGCTGTTTCTTTAATTCCTTGGTTGTCGGAGATCCATGCAGTTTGGTTTTCTGGCACTTCTGGTTGTTTGTTGATTTTGGATTGGCTGTCATCCTCCTTTGGGTTGTGCGAGGAAGCGAAGGGTTTCTACCTACGCCTCCATCTTGGCCGGAACTCCCTTTTCCTTTTCTAGGATTCTCCGGCCGTGGGGGGCAGGGAGGCAGTACCCAGGCCGCCTCTCCCACCTCTGCTGCCGCCTTGTCCGCAGGAGCCCCGCTAAGGGAGGTGAGCAGGCCTCGGGTCTCCGTCGTGGGGGGAGGGAACCCGAGACGCCATCGCAAGGTGGCCCCAGTGGAAACACTCCCGCCCGCCGTACAGACCGTCAGGGACGCCCGGCCCGGGTCACTGTGTGGCCACAGTCAGGCCCCCAGGGGCTCTCACAGTGTCTCCCCGGGGCCCTGCTCAGAAGCCAGCGAGATGGGCGGCGGTCACCCGGCCCCTTCAACCCGAAGGGAGGGCTGCACCGTGCGCCAGGGCCAGAGCACCGAGGGGCAGGACAGACCCACCCTGGGGTCCCCGCGGCCCGCCGTCGGCACAGCAGTGCCGCCTCCAGAGCCCAGCACTCACAGGCAGTGCCTGGGTCGGTCAGGGACCCGCATTACCTGGGGGGGGGGGAGGCCAAGGGCCGCCGGGAATTGGCGGAGCCCGGGAGGGGGTCCCCTGCCCCCCTCCTCTGCAGCAGTGCCCGCTCCTCCTGGGGGCCCACGGACCTGGGGGTCCACCACCTGGGCGTCGGTCGTCTGTGGGGGGGGCCGTTGCAGGGGACAGGGGTCCCGGGGAGGACGGGAGTGGAAGGCGGGGGGCAGGTGCACGGGGACGACAGAGCTGGTCCGCACTGTGGGGGTGGCCCTGTGGCCCTGGGACCCTGCCGGGCGGGGGTGGCCTAGGGGCGCCAGGTCCCTTGGGCTGGGCGTGCACGGCACGGCTGAGCGGGGCCGTCGGCAGCAAACCACCCCCAACACACACAGGGGAGCTGCAAGGGGGCGCTGAGGGGGGTGCGGCCAGGCACCCCGCACACACGGGTGGTCGCCAACACGGCTGAAGGAAAAGGAGGGCGGGGAACACGGAAGGCAGGTGTGGGGGGCTCACACAACAAGTGGGGAAACTGAGGCCCGGAGAAGTGCTAGAGAGAAGAGGGACTGAGCAGAGCCCAGGCCGGCAACCTCCCCTCTACCTCGGCCGCCGGGGACTTGGGATGGGGACCCTTGAGGGCCGGGGGGCCCGGTCAGGGGGCGCTGCCGTGGGAGCCGAGGGCCGGAGTCCTGACGCCCCCACACGCTCGCGGAGCCCCGGCATGCCCGACAGGCTCGCTCGCGCCACAGCGAGAGCCGGCAGCTGCCGCCCCGAGGGGCTGACGGTCCAGGAAGAGACAGAGGAGTCCGCAGAGGTCGGGGTAGTTGCGGGGTGGAGGGGCCGCCGTCTTTCCTGGGGAGAAAGGGGCGCACCCGAAGGAGGGGGAGCACCCCAGGGGGCTCCTAGGGTGACAAGGTGTGTGCGCAGCAGGGACTCGGGGCAGAGACTGTCCTGTCCACACGCAGGGTCCGCCCCAGCAGCGGGGCAGGGGCAGGGGTCCGGCCCGGAGGGGAGCGGGACCCAGAGCCGGCTCCTGGAGGGCCCGTGTGACGCAGAGTGTCACTGCCCTGCTGCCGTGGAAGGCACCTCCCCGGACCCGGACCCAGGGGCTGCTTACAGGGACAGCTGCCCACCGTGCCCCCCACCCCGTCCCCGGTCCACGGCTCTGGGCCCGGGGGCTCATCTCTGCCCGGCTTGTCCTCGCCGCAAGGACGGGCTCCCTGCCCTGCGGGCCACAGGGCCGCCCCGATTCAGGGACGGTGCTGACTCCGCCCCCAAAGGCGGGAGAGCACGTCACAGCCAGGACAGGGAGACCAGGTCACGGAGTATAAGGACCCCCTGACACCCGGCGGCCCCCGGAAGGCTCCGCTTGGAAAGGGACAGCATGTTTTCATGAGGGAAATAACGTGAGCCGGCTGACTCCTGTCCCCGGGCGTCCACGGGACCGGCCGGCCGCGGTCTGTCCTGTGGCGGTTCTTCCGGCCGAGGGGACGCCAGCAGAAGGCCTGCGTCTCGAGTGTTCAGGGTCCTCGGGCGCCACCCTTCCCCCGAGGGCGCGGCGTCCCCAGGGGCAGGCGACTGCCCTGTGCCGGGCGTCCCCCCCCGGGGAGGAGCGGGCCGGGCAGCGGGGTCTGCGGGCCCCACCCCAGGGCTCTGGCACCCCCCGCAGCCTCCCGCGAACGCCTCCCACAAAGGAGCCGAATGGGAGTGCGGCCCCCGAAACCCCCCCCCTCACTGCGTATTGACCCGGTTTGGGGCCTTTGGGCATACGCATAAAGCAGGAGCAGAGATTAAAGAGAAAACCTCGGCTAGGAGCTTTTCCAATAAAGCACGCAGCTGGAGCCGCGGCGCTGCTCACGGCGCGGGGCTCTGCCCGCGCTCCCCGGCCGCCGGTGCGCGGGGCCGGCGTGACGGAGGGATGCAATTTTCTGAAGAGCCCGTTAGCAATTAAACCCCGAGTGCCGGGGAACAGATATTAAATTCTGAAGAGAATTGCCATTTACACTTTAACTTTTCCGAGCAACAGAGGGGTAATGGGGAACGGTGAGGATGCTGCTCTTGAATTTCAGGGAGGAAATTATACAAATTGAGGTCGGATGCCCTTTGGGGCCCTTTAAATGAAGCGTCGACCTTGATAGGAGGCTACAAGGCAGCCGGGGCGCTGGGCTTGTCCTAGGGGGCGTGCGTCTGCTCTCACCCCAGATTCCGGGTCTGGCGACCGTCGGGCAGCTCTCGGCCCGCTGGTCGTGGGCCCTTGGCAGGACCGACGGCTCTGAGCGGATGGTTCCAGACGCACAGCCCACCCACTGGAGGGACAACGGGCAGGGGTCCTCGCCCCCGACTCTGTCCTCCCTCACCGGACGGTTGCCGACGAGCCCGAGAACGCGCCACATGCCGGACACACTCGGACCCCCCGGAGTCCAGCGGCAGACACGGTGGTCAGGGGCCGGCCCCCCGGCGTTCACCGCCCAGGTTCGGGGGCCAGGGAGAGCCGCAGAGGCTGCTTGTGGGGACGGGTCCTCAGACCCTTGTCCTCCTTGGCTGAAGAGGCCCAGGCACCAGTCCGGCTCCGGCGTGGACCGTCCCCCTGGGCCCAGCGCCCTTCTCATCTGTCCGGGAGCGCCAGCCTGGATTGTCGGCGACCTCACATGACCCGGAGGCGGCCGCGCCCTCCAATTCAGCCAAACAGGTCTGACCCGTCCCCCAGCCTCTCGGGCTCGGGTTCCGAGCGCACGTAAGCACGACGCGAGTTCCACCGGGGAAGCGCCTGGACGCAGGACTGATCGCCGTGGAGATCTGCGGCTTCGCCGACCGCTGGCACTGACGCTTGGGCGTGGCAGAGGTCAGCGGCTCGTTCGGAGCCCGGGAAACTGAAAGCGATAAATCAAGTGTCCCGGGCGTGAGGCCACACCTGTTCACGGCTGGAAAGTCTGGTGGAAGGAGGAGCAGGGGTTAAAAAATCTCCACCAGGGAAAAACGGTCAATGGCCTGAAATTTGACGATGCTTTTTTTTTTTAAAGGAAAAGATTTCATTTTTAGAGAGAAGGGAAAAATAGAGGGAGAGAAACATTACTGTGTGGTTGTGTCTCATACACACCTGTAACCAGGGGCCTGGCCCGCCACCCAGACAAGTGCCCTGACCGGGAATCGAACCTGCAAACCCTTGGTTTGAAGACTCCACTGAGCTGCACCAGCCAGGGCTGAAAGTGCTTTTTAAACATGAACAAACCAGCCCGGGCTCTGGAGCGGATGGCTGACACAGCCTCTCGCGGTGACTCCCTTCGGGGAAAGTGCTCACTCCCGCTCCGGGCGTCCGGGGCGGAGACCGGGCCTCCCGAGAAGCCGCAGGCGGGCTGGGGTCTGAGTCCGGCACACAGACGCCCAGGCCCTGGTGTGGTGGGGCTTCCGCTCCTCCCGACGGCTCCCCCTCGCGCCGTGCCAGCTCAGCCACTCCCTTCTCCGGGCTTCAGAGCGGGGGTTCCTCCGGAAAGTTCGCCCCCACAGTCCCCGCGAGGCCTCGCCCAGCCCTCTGGTCCCGTCACAGCCTGCCTTCCGAGAGGAGTCGCCCGGGCTTGCTTCCTCCGGGGAGCTCACTCCGGTCCCACGCCCCGAGTCCAAAGACACCTCAGCCCTGGTCATCGACCCCAGGCCCCACCTTCCTTCCAGAAACTCTCCCCGGCCCCGCCCGAGGCAGGTCCGCCCCCTCCCCCCCCCCCCATCTGGCTCCCCAGGCTCACCTCCTCCCCAACCCCCCCGCAGCTGAGGCGGAGCTCCTCGGGCCCCTCCCCTCTGAACACACGCACCCGTCGTCCTCCCAGGGCTCCCGTCCCCACTGACACCCGTGGGGCTCGGGCGTGCTGTGTCCCGTCCAACCGTCCCCGGGAGGTCCCGGGGTCCGTCCCCACCTGCCTAGGACTGCCCCCTGAGCGCCCGGCTCCGGGCAGCCCGTGCCCTTCCCGGCAGGACGGCCGGCCCCAGCTCGTCCTTCTGTCGTGTGAGGCAAACCCTTAGGCGGCGACGTCTGTCCTCTGAACAGACGTTTGGGTGTGTCGGCTGCAGGCTCGGGGTCACACAGTGCACCCCGGACCTCCCACCTCTGGCGTAACCGGACCGACAGCGCCCCACGTCCCCACGCCCCACCCTGGCCGCCCTGTCCGTCCTGGCCCTCGGTGTCTGGGAGGCCGGCTGTCCAGGTGCCTGGGAGAGGTGGACCCTCCGAGTGCGCGTCCTTCGGAGACAACGAGGCCCCCCCCCCCGCAAGAGTTCTCACACTCGGTGGGTCTCCTTCTTCCTGGGGCCGGGCGGCGTTCCGCTGGGGGGACCGGCCACACTCCACCCGATGGCCGCTCGGCGGACGTGCCAGTGTTTCCAGCGTCGGCTGTTGTGACCACCCCCACCACCGCCGCGAGCGCGGGGTAGCTGACACCCTTTGGTTTTGGGGCGCTGGTTCTTCTTCCTGCGGGCGCAGGCCCGGGCGTGGGACCTCTGGGACCTGCGGCCACTCGGGCTTCGCTGCTCTGAGGACACACCCGGCGTTTCTGCGGGGGCTGCCCTGACCCGCACCCACGGCCGAGGGCCCGAGGGCGCCCCTCTGTCCTCGTGCTCGCCGGCACTGGTGTTGGGGGGAGGGGAGGGGCGCAACAGCCTTCCCCACGGCACAGGTGCCCTCGCGCTGTGGGTTCCGTGGGTGTCCCTGACGCCGCTGCCGGTGAGGCCGAGCGTGTCTTCACGTGTCTTCACGTGTCTTCACGTGTCTGCGAGTCTCCTCGGGAGAAGCGTCTGTTCAAGTCCGTGGCCCATGTGTACACCTGTGGTTGCTGCGTCTCCTTGCGTGTGTGCGTCTTTCTGCTCACGAGTGGCAGGAGCGCCCGGCCTGTCCTGGAGCGGGAGCCCCGCCCCTCCGTGGGGTCCGCCAGCGCCTCCTCCCGTCCCTCGGCGGCCGGCCGGCCGGTCAGCTCGCTGTGGACGGCTCCTTCGCCGGGTGGGGGCTTCTCAGGAGCACGTCGTCCCACTTGTCTGTCTCGCTGTTGTGGCCTGTGCCTGCAGAGACCAGCCAAGGAGTCGTGGCCAAGATCGAGGCCCCGAAGCTTCCCCTGACGTCTTCCAGGGCGTTGGCTTTCGGGTCCGGCTTTCCCGTCTTCCGTGAGTTGTGCGTGTGGCCGGGGTGAGCACGGGCCCCGTTTCGCTCTCTGCGTGTGGAAATCCGACCCCCCGACGCCGTGTGCTGAAGACACCGTGTCCCCCGAAGGCCTGCAGCTCCGTGATGTTTATCCGGAAGTCGGAAGGCGTGTGCCGGCCCCAGCTTCGCTCCTCTGTCTGGAGGTCGTCGGGGCTGTTTGTTCGTGCTCCTCCTCCGTGGTTCCGTGGTTCCCGGCGAGGTTCAGGGCAGCTCTCCTGCTTCTGCAGCCGCTGCCTTTGGCACGGCGACGGCGACGGCGGCGACTGCGCTGCATCGTCTGTGGGTGGCTTGGGCGGTGCGGGCTCTTCAACAACGTTCAGTCCGTGCATCTGCGTCTCCTTTGATGTCTCTAGTCCACCTGCTGTGACCTGCAGGGTGCAGCTCTCCCGCGGCCGCCGTTCAGTTTGTTCCCAAGCACGGCGCTCTTGTTGTTGCCGTCCCTTTCGGACGGCCCGTTGTCGGCCCGGGGAAACGCACCGGGTTTCTGTGCGTGGACTTCGGGTCCTGCAGCTTCACCGCGTCCGTCTGTCCCATCAGGTTCGCGCCATCAGGGACCGGGGTGGGGACTCTGTCCACAGAAGCCAGCTCCCCTTGGGGTCTGGGAGTGGGCTTTTTCGCTCTCCCCCCGGGACTGATTTCCCCGGCCAGGTGTCCCGCAGGAGTGGAGTGGAGTGGAGCAGCCCAGCACAGGCCGGAGCCCGCCGGCCCAGGACGGCGCTGACCACAGCGCCAGGGGGCAGGCCACAGCGGCCTGGCCAGCCGTGGAGCCGCTATCAGGATGATTCTCGAATGTGGGCAGATGAAACAACAAAACACATGAACACAGCCAAAAAGCATCTGGAAAACGGGGCAGATCTGGTGTGTCCCGCATTAAACCGTAAGGCCCTCAAACTCGCCGTTGGAAAAGGCAGACCTTTCTCGTAACTTGGGGACAGGGGAAGGGCTTTCCGAGCTTAACGCCAGAAAAACACCGAGAAAAGTAGTAACCAACCTGGCCTTGTAATAACTTAAAAAATATTCACACACTTACAAATCGAAAGGGGTTTAAAGACGAACTATTATAGTTAGCATGTGGACTTGGCCAACTTGCCCACAGGAAGTCCGTGTGCGAAAGTCAGCTGTGAGTGACAGAGACACGTGCAGACGGGGTTCTCCTGGGAAACCAGCAGAAGGCGCACGGGACTTTCACCCAGAGGCCGACGCAGCGCGGCCCAGGGAGACGGGAGCTCGAGCTGCAGACGGACCCCACAGAGACGCACGGAGCCTTCCCTGTGGGCGGGAGGTTCGGGGGAGGTGCTGGGTGAGTGGGGGGCTTTGCTTTGGCGGTTTCCCCCCAGTTCCGTCCTGAACCCCACGGCGCCCACGCAGCGGGGAGGACCCGGCGGGCACCGTCTGCAGAAGCTCACACGCTGACTCCAAACGCAGGTGCGTCCCAGGTGAGCTGGGGAAAAAGACGGAGGCTTCTTAGGAGACGAGGTTCAGGAGGGGCTGAGCGAGGGTGGTCTGCGCGGGACAGACCGGGGTCCGAGAACAGGGGGTGGGGGGCGGCCGGCCGGGCTCAGTTCAGAGTCGCCCCCGAGTCCCTGTCTGCGGGACCCGTGAGGGGACCCCGTGCGTCTGAGCGATCCGTCTCCTGGAAAAGCTGTGCCCGCTCAGCACCTCCTGGGGCCCTGAGCTCCTCCGGGCGGGTGAGCTTTACCAGCCTTCCCAGACGCGAGGAAGGTGCCGGCGTCCCCGGCCTGCGGGGACGCCTCCGTGTCTGCGTGTCTGCATGGAGCAGTCGGTCGCTTCTCTGCTGTGGTCTTTCTGTGGGAGCCTCGCGGCTCCTCTGGGTGACTTGTTGTGCATTTTGTGATCTCGCCGCACTTTCAAGATGTCGTCATTTCTTTGTCTGGCACGCCGTGGAAGTACGGGATGATTGTAACCGGAAAAGAGACTGGCGTTCGGGCGGCCTGTCACTACCAAATCCAACAAGCAATGACAGTGATTGAATCTTTTATGGGCGCTTTATTCAGATGGCCGGCGATCCGAGAAGATGGCGGGTTCATACCCTAACAAACCGTATTCCCTTCTCTTTGCTGGCCAGATCTTTTATCGGGGGTGGGGGAGGACACACAAGGTGCGGTGAGGGCTTTGAGATTCAGAAGCTGCAACATTCCTGTCCGGGGCAGTTAGCTGTTCCCAGGGGCTGGTGGTCATCTGTCTCTCCCTGGAACACAAAGGCCCGGATGCCTCCAACGTGTCCCCAGGCGGTAATCTCTAGCAGTGCCCCAGGAGGCCAGCTGTTTTCCTGGGAGCCAGGGTGGGCCTTACCTGCAGCTTCTGAAACAAAAGCCTAACATACACATGACGTGCTAGACTTACAGCTTTTTACCTTCAGCTAAAATTTGCCAGTCTTGAGTCCCCTGTCATGCTGACGGCGGGCCACGTGGGTGGTGGGCACTGAGATGCCGCCTCAGCTGGCTGGAGGGGCCGCCTCCACAGGCCCCAGCGACCAGTCCCACGCTCCCCTCCCTGCCTCCTGGGTGTGGGCGCCCCGGGTTCCCCAAGTCCACTCTCTGTCCGCTCCCACCCGCCTCGGAGAGGGTACCCCGGGAAGACCCCTGCCGCGGCGCTTCGAGCTGTGAGTGTGAAGCAGACCTTATGTTGTGAAACCTGTTTGTCTGATTTTCGGGTTTTGCAGCTGCTGCATCCTTAGAAGACACTCCTGCAGGCCCGTGCGGACGTGCACATTAAACATTTACACCGGGAGTGCGATCCCACCCGGGATGCACGGGGGGCCGGGGGGGGGGGGGGAGGGAAGCTCTCCAACGGAATTCCATTTCCTTCCGAGCGGCTCGGGGAGAAGTCACAACGCTGCTTATTAACCAGTCAGTCCTCGTGCCACCGAGCTGAACCGTCACCTCGATAACAGAGAGTTACTGAGGGGCTGGAGCCTGTTTCTGGCTCCCTGCTCAGTGGGGGGGGGGGGCTGGTGGGGGCCAGGCTGGTCCAGTGCCAGCCCCCTGCGGGGCTGCTCAGCCCATGTGTCACCCCCCCCCCCCAATACACACACAGACACACACAGGAGCAGACCACTCCGTCTGAGCTACTCCTGTTCAGGCCTCTGGGGACCACGGACCTGGGAGGGGCCCACAACTGCCGGGCCTGTCTCCTTTGAGGTGGGGGAAGGACAGATGGATGGGGAGGGGCGGCCTCGGCCACACACCCCTGGGGCAGGCCCCACCTCCTCAGCTCCTGCTCCGCGGCAGGGCCTGCGCTCCACGGCTCCAGCGGTGCTGAGGCTCTGCCACTCTGTTGCCCTGGTCCCTGTCACTGCGTGGTGGTTGCCCTCGGACCGTCTCCTAGGGACCGCCCAAGGGTCAAGTGGTGAAGTCAAGCGTGGGCCACCCACGGGACATCCTGGTGGCCTGAGGGCCTGGGTTCCACCTCCCCAGTGTCTGCTCCTGCAGGAGGCAGAGTTGGGGGGGAGGGTGGACCCCACCACACAGCCTGGCCCCCGCTGGTCAGGACGGCACGGCCCGGGACCAGGCCGGTGGCCGGTGGTGCCCGCCCCTCTGAGGAGAGCCTGCCTCCCTCCTGCCCGCCTCCCCCCCAGGAGTCTGAGAGAAGAGCGCCTCTCGCCCGTCGGCAGGGGCCTGTGTGCGGGTCAGGGCACACTGACCATGGGCCCTATGCGCCCTGGGGGAGCCCTGCTCTCCCCAGAGCTGCGTGAGCTGGGAGGGCCCCCCCCCCCGTGAGGACACTCCCCAGGGCGGCCGCCCTGCCTCCGCCAGTGGCCACAGCCCTCACCTGCGTTCTGAACCTGGGGTGACCGCAGGTGAGGAGGGAGCCCACAGGAGGAGGCCTTTCCCCAGATCCTCACTCCTCCGACCTCTGGGGACTGTCACAAGGTGACCTCAGGGCACCGCCACCCGTGGGGGCGCAGGCGAGTGCAGCACGGCGCGGCCGTCTGGGAAGGTGGGGAGCCCACCCTGCGCTCCGGGGGGAGGACAGATGAACCCTGGAGCCCGTCGGGGTTCAAGGTCACGTCGCAGGCCCCTCTGCCTCCCGGACGGGCCTCCAGACGCCCGGACCGCACCCTGGTGCCGGCCGAGGACGCAGAGCCCTGGAAGGGGCGGGGCCCAGAGCAGGCGAAGGCCGCGCGGGAAGACGCCCCTTCGATGACGAGGGACCGGCCCCCACTGCGAGACACTCCGGGTGACCCAGGCTCGTCAGCGCCGGATGCAGTGGCACCAAAATCGACCCCACTCCAGCAACAGCGTCGGCCAGAAGCCCTCTCCGGCCCTGGCGCGGTTCTGCCGCCCCGGACCACGGAGACCAGTCCAGGGTCCCGGGCCTGACCTCTCGCGCGGGCTCTGGGGCGGGCACGACGCCCCGCGAGCACCCTCAGTGGGGCGGGGCGGGCGCAGCTGTGGCTGCCAAAGGCCCGGGAGCCTCCGCCGGTGTCGGTGAGTGGGTCCCTCGTCGAGAGAGGTGGGGAGACCTAAGAGTGTGGACGTGAACCGAGACCCCCAGAAACTGAGGCCCGGGGGGCCGTCATGGGGACCCACTCTGGCTGTCACGCCCGCCCGTGCCGGCAGGAGGCCCGTCTTCCTCGACGACACACGGAACCCACGGGTCCAGCCCGGCTCTTCCTTCTCGTGGGCCCCCGAGGCCGCAACAGGCAGCGGCCAGCTGACCGGCCAGCCCCGGGGGAGGGGCGGCGGGAGGTCACGGCCAGGGAGACAGCACACGGGAGAGGAGGTCCTGAGCAGAGAGGGCGGGGCCCAGGCTCGGAGAGACAGCCGTGCCCCCCCCGCCCACACGGCCAGGGAGACAGCACACGGGAGAGGAGGTCCTGAGCAGAGAGGGCGGGGCCCAGGCTCGGAGAGACAGCCGTGCCCCCCCGCCCACGCCCCGCGCAGCCGCGAGCAGCCGCCGCCGCCGCTGGGCCTGTGCCGATCAGCAACAGTGTGTTTAATGGGAATTTCAAGGGTCATTACGGAACGTGGATTAATTAAATCGGGAGGGAAGATAATGGAAAGCAATCCCCCTGGACACATACGGGAGCAGCCCGCTGCGGCGGGGGGCGGTTGGGGGGGAGATGTGGAGACGCGCGGGTCGGCCTGAGCCCCCCCCCCGCCCCCCCGTGTTTGCTACTGGAAACTGCCGGAAGCCTGCCTGCTGCGTCCTCCAGAGCGAAGGCGGTGGCGCGGCGCCCTGGCCTGGGCGGCCCTGGGGGGTGGGCGCGGTCCCCCTCCTGATCTCGTTTGGAACTCGGCCAGGTCGCGGTCGCCCCTCCCCCGGCCTGCCACCCCGGGGAGGCCCTCGACAAGGGTTCCCCCCACCCCCAGGCTGGACCTCGGAGCTGGCCGTGCTCGCCCTGATCCCTCTGCACTTGTTTTGGGGGGGGGGTTCTGGGAGGTGAGAGGAGGGGGACCGGGCAGAGCTCTCTGCTCTGAGCTTGTTCTCGGGGATCAGCAGGGCTGGTGGCCCTGCGAGCGCTGGTCCTGGGTGCTGGAAGTGTCCCCAGAGCCCTCAGGGGACGCCAGCCCAGCCGGCTGCGGTCTCACCCACCAGCCAGCTGGAGCAGGAGCCGGAGGGGGGGGAGGGGGGGCTGGGTGTGAAGAACACGAGCACTGAGACTGCAGTCCAGTCTCCCGTGGTCAGACGGAGGGCGAGCCCCCCGTGTCCGCGCCCTCCTCCTGGCACCTCCCCCCGCCCCCCGGAGCCCAGCCCCCCCCCCAGCCCCCGCATGAGGCGCGGGGCTCAGACTGCTGCGCAGGCACCCGGGGGTCCCGCAGACACAGGCTGGGCAGAGCCGCCCGAGTGCGGAGGGTGGGCAGCAGGCGGCCGGGGTGGGGGGGGGTTCCAAGTCAGCAAAAGCGCCGACAGGCGAGACGCGCAGGAGGGGGAAGGGGGGGCGCAGGAGGGGGAAGGGGGGGCACAGGCCGGGCCGGGGCTCCGCCTCCTGTTTCCCTGGCAGCTCTGGGCCAGTCGCAGGGCCCATAGGAGTGTCTGGCCCACACCTACGACACGTGCCTGCTCACAGCCCAGCTCCTGCCATGGGGGGGCGGGGGGAAGCTGCGAGGGGCGTGGGATCGATCCTGAGGCAGGGAGCACCGGCACCTCCCTGCCTTCTGTTGCCACCAGCCCCTGGCTGCGCCGACCCGGCCCGGCAGTGCCCTGAACGGTGGGTGTCTCTCGTGGGGAGTCAGAGAGCGGAGAGGACCAGCGAGGGGCCGGCACCGGGGGGATGGCAGAGCGTTATTTGGGCCACGTCCCCGACCGATGACATCGTGGTCCCCACCAGGGCTGCTGATGCCTGCCCTGAGCCAGACGTGCTCCTCAGACCCGAGTCTGCTGGGCAGCTTGATCTCGCCGTTCCTGAACCCCATTTCCTTCCGGACGGCTGCTCCCAGCGGTGCCTCCGGGGCTGGCTCAGGTGAGGGTGGACAGCACCTTTCTGTTCTCCGGACACAGCCAGGAGGGGGCGTGGTGTTTGGGAAGCACTCCTCCTGTGTCAGGGCGGGCTGGTTCCCCCCAGAAAGAACCCTGTCCCCCCATTCCAGCCCTCCCCCAGGGCACGCCGGACACCCGGGCCCCCGTCCAGCTCTGCCCCGATGGGCATGAGGACGTCTCACTTCCCTGTGAGGGGCCGGTCCCCATCTGCACCATGAGCTGGCTCACCCGACCGGACAGTCCTGCCCTGTCTCCGGGAGGTGGAGGGGCGCTGGGGCAAGTGGGGCCCCGGGGACCCCCCCCCCAGGCTCAGCCAGCCCAGGCCCTGCCCGATCTGCTTCGTAAGTCAAGGGTCCTCCTGCACGTGCACACACGTGAGCACAGGTGCTACACGTGCACACACATGGAGCACCACACATGTGCACAGACACACACATGCACAGGGACACGAGAGGTGCTCGTGTTAAGGAAAGGAAACTGTTGGGTGCAGGCTGTGGGCCGCCCCCAACGCCAGGTGCTCGGACGCCTGCCCCTCCGCCCCGCGGGCCGTCGGCCAGCAGCACGTCACAGCCTCAGAGACACGTGAAGAGAGGCAAAGTGGTCTGCAAAGGCCGATAAAAAATGCAAGATTCAGGGAGCGGCCTCCCCGAGGGCCCCTGATGGACGAGCTGTGATGAGGGGGGCGGCCCGGCCCTCATGGTGCGGGGGGTGGTGTCGGCCGGCCGGCAGCCCTGGCGCCTTGGCGGAGGTCCGGGGGCACAGCCGGGCCCGGTCACCGAGGTCAGCGCGGGGCTGGCGGGGCGGCGTGTGGAAAGGCGCCTCCCCGGGGAGCCGGGCCTCTCCTGCCTTCTGCCGGTGCAGGCACCCCGCTGTTGCCTAGCAACCAAATGGGTTTCCTGCCAAAGACGGAGAGATGTGATCAGATGGGGCATTTGTTTTTTTCTGGGTGATCAACCAGCTTAAAAGTCCTCCGTGTTGCCTGGCTACCCCGCCAGCCCCGGCCCTGGCTGCCTCCCCCGGCCTGGTGCCGGGCCCCAGGGGACTCTGAGTCTCTCGGGTGGGCTGACCCAGCGTGCAGGGGACGGAGCAGGGCCGAGGCCAGCTCCCAGCGGGCACTTGGGGAGAACGCCCAGAGAGCTTCGGAGAGCCCCCTTGACCCGCCCTGTGAGAGGGCAGGTGGGCCACCCTCGCTGCTCCGCCTCCCAGGCGGCCGGGCCCTCGGGTGTCAGGTGCGGGGGTTCCGGCCCAGGGCCCTGCAGGAGGGGGGCTGTGCCGTCCTCCCTGCCCCCGCTCCTGCAGGACACCAGCCCTCGGGGGCCCAGGGCCGTCCAGCAGGGGTCGCACGGGCCAGGAGTTTTACAGAAGGGCCCAAGTCTGCATTTTCTGTGCAGCCGCTTTTCCTCCACGCACGGCCCCTGCTGCAGGTCACTCCAGGTCGGTGTGTGCCTGTTGTAGCTGTATGGTCACAGCTCCGTGGCGTTTCACAGTGCGGGCACACCCTCACCTGCTCCTGCTTGGAATTCACACACACGCGTGGGGCGGTTCCCTCCCGCCAAAGGGGTGCATCTCAGATCGGCGGCGTGCACAGCCTCTCTGCGGCCCGGGCAAGTGTCTCCTGCTGCGTCACCAACTTTTGTATCTCCAGCTCTCACACCACGCACGGCCGGCGCTGACCGGCACTTCCCGTCTGCCGGGGACTGTCCCCGGTGCCCTGCCGCACGACAAGGCAGGAGGAGGTGGGCCGTCGCCCAGGTGGCGTCCGGAGGACACGGAACAGCAGACTCCCGTGGTTGGGGGGGTGGTGAATGAACTGTGCGAGGGGCCGGCGCCCCCGCGGCCCTCCCCTCAGGTCCGCAGCAGCCCCTGCTGGCACAGACGCCGTGTAACGGACGCCTTGTTACTAAAGTCGTGACGTGTCTGCGTCCAGGGGAGGGCGGGGTCCTCTTCCACAGCAGGAGCCACGGCGGCGTTTTGTCCAGATGCTCAGCCTCTGTCCTCTGTCCCCTTCCTGGCACTGGGGACGGACTACATTTCCCAGCCTCCCTTGCACTTCACTTGGGGCATGTGAGGGTTGTCAGCCAATGAGTGTGCTCTCTGCGGTCTTTCGGTGAACCCTCCGGGCACCCTCTGGGGTGGGTACCTCTGTGTCATCCCAAGTTCCGGAAAAGCAGCCTGAAGCGTCGGAGTTAAGCCGTGTGCCCGTGCTCACGTGGGCACCCCTCAGGGCTCGGAGCCTGAGGTCAGAGGGCACAGCCGCCTCCACCCCAGGGGCCCTCCCACCTGGAGGCCTCGCCGCCCAGAGGCGGACGTCACGATGCGCTCCTCCCACCCAGGAAGAGAGTCACCGGGCGGGCGGCACCCTGTCCGCTGGCCGAGGGCGGGGTCGGGGCTCCCGGGCATCGGCTCCCGGGGCCCCAGCGTGCTGGCCGTCCTCTGCATCCCGGCCCGCCCCGTCTGGTGGCCACTTGTCCCCACCGGGCAGGGACCCGATGATGGGCTTGGACCTGGGCCGGCTCTCCCGCTGATCCTCCCCGGAAACAGTGAAGGGAAACGAGTCAGGGGGTGTGCGGCCCCCCAGCTCACGAGACACAGAAAGGGCCTCCCCAGGGGTGGGGGTCTGCCAGCCTCACCCCCTCTACGGACTCACTGTGAAACCCTAGGACCCCCGATCGAGAAACCCAGCCCCTCGGCCCCACAGAGATGCGGCCCCTCTGCAGGCCGCGGGGAGCGGCTGGCTGGCTTCGGCACAAGCTAACTGCACGCTGCTGGCAGAGGCAGCAGCTCGCTCCTCCTGGGCCTCAGACCCGGGGCCGCGAGTCAGAGGAGCTGCGCCATCTGCGCCGGGGCCGCTCCGTGCGCCTCCCACACCCCGCACGCGTCCGCCGGGCTCCGGAGAGGAGGCTGACTGACTGACTGGGAGCCGCTGGCAGACCCTGGGACGGCCGCCCCCCCTCTCCCCGCCTCTCCCCGCCTGCCAGCTCTGCAGCCCCCAGAACCAAAGACCCCCCCCACCCAGGGATGCCTCATCCAGAGCAGGGACCGTTCCACCTGTGCGCACGTGCACACACACACACGCACACGCGGGTATGCACACGCACATGCGTGCACAGGCACGGCGGCAGGACAGTGGACACAGTGCTGTGCACACGGAGGCTGGCCTGCACGCTCCGCCCCTCTCCTCCTGCGGGAAGTGTGCAGAGGCCTGCTCACCGTCCCCCACCCCGCCCGCCCCCACCTGCTCTGGGGAGCCCCTGCGGGGGGGGGGTAGGAGCCAGGCCTCCGTGGTGCAGCCCTGCCCCCCCAGCTCCCACCTGAGGCCTCAGAAGGTGTGCGGGTGGCCGGGCGCCAGCCCCTCGCGGCTCACACCCCGGGCCCAAGGCCGGCACCGCGTGGACAGTGCGGACGGAGCAGGGTGCCGGCCTGGCGGCCCGGGGTGAGGCGGGCCAGGCCAGGCCTGGGTCCTCGTCTCAGTGAAGACCTACCTAGTTAATAGTGCTGTGTCGCCTACTTAAAACTTGCTGAGACTGTAGATCTTTGCAGTTCCCATCAGAAGGAAAAAATGTGTAACGGTGGCGACGTTAGTCAGCTAGACCTTGGTGCTGACTTCCCAGCTGAGAGGGACACAGAATCACTTTGTCGTAATCCTGAAATCGATACAAAGTAACCTGTCAGCTATGCCTCGGCAATGAGTAACTATGTGACTAAACGATTTCTATTGTTTGAAATGTACAGGTTAGGGGTGAGGCATGTTCAAAGTGAGTTCACAGACTGATACGTTTCCTGCTGGGCGTGTGACGGGTGGGTTTCCCCTGTTTGATTCGCGCAAGAGCAGGACTTTAACACCTGACCAACTCCTCTCCGTGCCCCGCCCCCGCCGCCGGTGCCTCCGCGTCCTCTCTGGAAGGTTGCAGGGACACTGCACAGCCCGCGGGTATCGGGGCCGCACGGGCGGAGGCGGCGCCTTCCAGGTCTCATCCTCGGTGCCCCCAGCCTGCCCTGGCTGCGCCCCGGGGCCCAGCTGCCGTCGCCCGGTGCTGTGGGAGTCCGTGCACCGTCCAGGTCCGCGCTGCAGCCACACTGGGTGTGGCGTGAGCTCAGGGTGCAGCAGACTTCCGCCCGACAGGCCACATGGGCGCCTGCGAGCACACAGGGGCTGCAGGCCACTGACACGGGGTCCCAGGGCTCACACCACCCCACCCCACCCCAGGCCTGGTGGGACGGGGGCAGAGTTCCGGGCACGCTCCCCTGCATGGCTGTGTGGGGTCCTCCAGGACCCGCCCCTGGGGAGAGCCAGCACCGGGACTGGGGGCCGTGGGGATCCCCCAGACCCGTCCTTGGAGGGTGCCCTCTGCCTGTCCTCCCCGGCCAGCGAGCCCCCGGGAGCCTCCAGCCTCCATGCCTGGAGGAGCGTGCCCACTTGCGGGTCCCCTGCCCAGCTTCCCAGCAGCGCCCTGTGGCTGCAGCCCAGGGTCTGTGTCACACACAGTCTGGAGCTCGGGCTGGGCGACGGAGGCAGCAGCGAGGTGGCCCCGCCCCACGGGGCCTGGCCCAGATCAGCCTCAGGGCCTGCGCCCGTGACCCCAGGGCCGGAGGTCCACATTGCCGGAGTGGCGTTCCACACCCTCGCTGCCCGTTGCAAACAGCTTTACATTCCCACACCTGCGATGAGGCCCGGGGCCCGGGGTCAAGAGGCAGGGACCCAACTGAGGGCACGGCGGTCCCTTGCCCAGGCCACGGGGGCCGCCCACAGGAGCTGGCCGGTCGCCGTCAGCCAGGCTCACCCGTCTGGCTCCGAGTCCCGTCCCCAAAGTGCAGGCACAGAGGGGGACGGTTTGCTAATCCACAGTTTTAAGAGCTGAAGTAACAGTTTCTCAAGTTTCAAGGCGTCCACCCACGGCCCTGAATGGGAAACAGAAGCCTGGGGCTTTACCAGGTTCTGGGGGGCAGGGTGACGCTGCTGGCACCCCGTCCGTTCCCTCCCCGGCGCGGCGTCCGGCAGAGTGGTTGGCTGGAGGGCGGCCGCCGTGGCACCCGGGCCACAAACAAGAGTCTGCGGAAGCTTCTGGAAACGGCTGCTTCCTTCTCTGCCCGTCTCAGGGACTGCCTCCTGGTGCTGCCTGGTTAGCAGCAGGATGCCAAGCCTCCACAACCCCTGTCTCGCCCATTTTTCGAGGCCAGTGCCCTGAGACACAAAGGTGGGAGAGAGCCTGCCCACCAGGGAGGCCCCCCACCCAGCCAGCCGGGAAGTGGTGAGGAGGGGTCAGTGAGAGCCAGCTGTGGGGCCAGCGGGGGCAGCTGGCCCTTCCCTGAGACCCCGGGACACCAGTGCACAGCCACCCCCTTGGCTGGTAACCCCCACCCCCCTACATTCCCCCAATACAGAAACTCCCCCTTTTCCAGCCTCCTGGGACAAATCTGCCCCACCCACAGCAGGGTCCCCGTCGACACTCCCTGAGCCCCTGTGGTGGCCGATCTTAGGTGCCAACCTGGCTCGGCACCTAAAGGTGCACGGAGGCAACGAATGCCCATGGGTTTGGACACGCCCCGCCCCCCCCCGTGCTGCCGGGGTGGTCTTGGGCCTGAGGTGGGGGGGGCCCCTGTCAGCCAGCAGGCGGCAGGCAGAGAGCAGGGCTGTGCGGCGGGCAGGGCACTGCTGCGTTCAGTGAGGGTCCTGGGAGCGGGGACTTGTCTCGGGGGAGCAGGGGAGGGAGGGGCCGGGGCCGGGCCAGGAGCCGGGGCCAGGCCAGGACCGGAGGGGCAGGTGCTGGCAGGTGCTGGCAGGTGCTCACCCCGAGAGCCCAGCCCGAGGCAGTAACAGGGCGGGGGGATCGTACAGACCCCACTTTCCTCCGAGGCAGGCCCGGCCGCCACTGCCCTGTGTCAGACTGCACCCCGCACGCCGGGACAGAGACGGAATGCATCTCCACTCCCGGTCCCAGAGAAAAACAATGTGAATAAAGGGAAGACAGGAATTGCTAATTAAATCCTCTTTAAATTTAGTGCAAGATAAAATGGAAACGTGTGGAATCTGCAAGTTGGCACTCGGCGAAGTATTTTCCCCCCGAAAAACACTAAATCAGAAGGGATGGACTCGTTTAGCCTCGACTCGGTGTCGCCGCTCTGCAGAGCGCGCTCGCTGGAGACTCTGCGCGCCCCCAGCGTGTGAGTTTTGTTCCCGGAGAATGCCTGCCTCTCCCGGAGGGAGGGGGCGGAGGAAGGCGACCGGGGACCCTAAGATCACGGCACAGATGACCCTTTCCACCCTGGAGCGCTGTGGCCAGAAACACCCGAGAACGACACCGAGGGTGGGCCGACCAGCCCCATCACTCACGGAAAGGGCACCCCCACATCCTCTCCCGAGGGCTTTAGAAGGAGGGGCGCACCCACGCCACAGCCACGCTCCCGGGCCCCCACCCCTGCTTCCCAGCCCTCTGCTCCCCACGCTGCTTGCAACCCCTCGCTCTGCAACCCTGCGCACCCCAGCTCTACCCCACCTCTGACCTCTGTCTGCTCCTGTTTCCGGGCGATAGCCACGCAGCGCAGGGTGGCGAGGACGGGTGTGTGTGCACGTGTGTGCACGTGTGTCCTTGGGTTTGTGTGAGTCCAGACGTGCTCGTGCGCCCACACACACACACACCTGTGCGTGCAGAGGATCCTGTGGGCGCGGTGCCCACGTGCCTGCGGGCACTCAGGTGGACGTGTGGACACGTTTCATCAACTATTTTAATCAAAACACAAAGGTCAAGGTCAAGCCATATGCATCTTTCAAAGACACTTTTCATCTGAAATGCGACATTATTAAAATTAATGGCAAATACAACCTACAATAAATACTAAATTTTTTAATCAAAATTACTTCAGCAAAGCTGACTTTTCATTTAATTCTTGAAGATTAAGTCACAGCCTGGAAATGACGCCTGTTTTACAAAAACCACTTCCACACACGCGTTCTGAGGAGAAGGTGGGGCGGGTTCGTTAATCTGCCGTATTTTACCTCGGCTCTCGGGCCACCAGATCCTCTGTCCCTCGAGGTGTCTCCATGCCCAGCGTCAGCCCCTCAGCCCCGCACGGCCCACCCCACGGCTCGTCCCAGGACACGGGGCAGGAAGCCTGGCGCCGAGACGGACGCTGGCGTGTGCATGTGAGGGTGTGTGCATGTGCCGTGCAGTGCCCTCACACCGGCTCTGGGCGGAATCCCTCCTGCTCACTCTCTCCAGTGCACACACTTCCTGCCTGCGGGGTCCTCTCCGGCCAGTCCCGGCCAGCCTGACCTGGGCTGCAGCAGCCCTGACCCCTGGCTGTCCCCAGGACGGTGGGGGCAGCGCTCGCGGGCAGGGTGAGTCCGCTCTGCACCGCAGGGGCCGGGGGCCTGTCTGCTCCCCGAGACCCTCTCTCGAGTAGATAATTTCAGCCTCGAGGGGGAAGCTGTGTTTCTGTTTGGCTTTGTTTTTGAGCTTTTAGTGGTAGTTATTAATGTTTTGCATTTCCTCCAAAATTACAGCTGCTGCAACGTTAATGGAATTAATTGTTACTGTTCAGCAGCTGGAGTGGCACTTCAGCACCTGCTGAGACAGACGCAGGGTTCAAGGCTTGGAGAGAACGGCCAAATGATCAGTGTTACTGTGTCGGTCGGTGGCAAGTGGGAATTACGCAGGGTGAGCGTGCAGGGGGCGCCGCCGCCAGAGACCCGCGGGGCGTGCGGCAGGCTCATCCTGGGCGTGACATCCGCGCTGTGGGCCAGGACAGGCCTGGTGCAGAATCCCTGTCCTGCGGCGTTCCCCCCGAGAGATTCCACCGGATTCACACTGAGACGCCTGCGCTCCCGCCACACCGCAGAGCGGAGCGGCACTGGGGAGGCGGGCCCTGGTCAGCGAGCGCACCTGGTCTGGGTGCAGGACGCTGCGCTGCGCGCCCGGTCCCTGGGGTAACCAGCTGTCCAACCTCCCAGAGAAACCGGAGCCTTTGCTAGGAGACTGGGAGCAGCCCCAGCCCCCCCGAGCCGTGTATCTGCAGGTTTGCCTAGACAAGCCCTGGCGGTCCTCCCGGCGCAGGCTGGTGAACACCCGCCCTGGCTTCCAGAGCTGCACGCCCCGCCCCTCAGGGACACAAACACACCCCCGAGCGCGTGCGAGCCCTCCCAGATCACTGATAGATAACCCAGGCAGCCGTGTGCTGGGCGGGCCCATCTCTCCGCTCCACGGAGGGTACTTCACGCTGTCCTCTTGAAAGCAGCCGCGGGGACAGTATTTACACCACAGACATCGGCATAAAATGAAAAAGAAAAAAAAAAAAAAAAGCAAGGCTTTCCCTTCCTGGAGAGCTGGCACACCACTGGCCTGGCCCCCGTCGAGGCGTCTGGCCACCTTGGTCCCTTCCCCGCAGGGGGTCGTGTGGAAGCAGTTGCCCCCCCCGCCGTGCTGGTTCGAGGAGCCAGAGCTGAGCTGGAGGTTCCCTGGGCGAAGAAAGGAAAGCAAGCCTGTCAAGGCGGAAAAGTTCGTGTTTCCTGCAGGGTCGTGAGACCGGCCCTCCGCGTGGCCGTTTCTCCGGCGCGCCGCGCTCGAGCCTGGGGGCAGGGGTACAGCCCGGTGCGGGGCTGCGTCTAGGGGCCCGCAGCGCCGGGACCCCCTGGAGCGGGGCATTCACAGCCGACGGTCTTCCCGCACGAACACCTTTGCTTTAAAAAGTGAACGTAGACGATGCACTTTTAGGGGATTGTCCCAGTGAACCGCCTGGGAGGCTCACGCTATCGTCTGCGCACAAGAGGTAAATTCTGAACACACACGCACCCCAGCGGAGGGCGGGGCCTGTCTGCCCCCTGCGCGCGCGCGCGTGCCTGTGCGTGCGCGCGCGCGCCCACCCCACGTGCCCTGACGTCCGCGCCGCCGCGGAGGCCGACCGGCTGCGAGTGTGAACGTCGTGCAGGCGACCTGAGCCCCGGCGGGCGCCGACTTCGGGGCGAGGCGGGTGAGCTGGCCCCGTGGGCACGCCGGGCCCGGCCGAGCGAGAAGGCCAGGCCTCGGAGACGACGGGCCCGCGGTTTGAGGCTCTGGGCCCTGGGGGAGTTGTTTCTGTGACCGCGGCCACGGGGGTGCGGGAGCGTGCGGGGGCAGAGCGAGGTCAGGAGCCCGCGGGCAGGACCTGCTCTCCCGGCCGCCGGCGTGTGGCCTCGGGTGGGCGGGAGGGCAGGCAGAGCCAGTCCACGTGACAGCGAGCTCTGAGGTTCCGGCCGGGGTCGGGGGTCCCCAGGGCCTGCAGCGCGCTCTCTGCCGAGACACGGCCCCGCCTGCTGCCCGGGGAGCAGCCAGTGTCCGGGAGCTCGCTGTCCCCGGTCCTCGGCTACAGAAAGTCCCCAGACGGAAGGATGGTCTCCCAAGGAACTTCCCTCCCCCTTGTCCGCCCTCCCTCTTAAAGAAGTGGACTGTCACCCGAAGTCACCCAGCCACTTGCTGAACAGGGGGAGGGGACCCACGTCCACGCAGCATCGCCCCGTGGTGCGGTCCCAGGCCGTCCCCTGCCCGGCTGCTGCCCCACCCCCCCGCTTCTGGCGGTCTGTTCCCCACCGCGCCCCCAGCCCAGCGCGGTGGCGGGGAGCGCCCCCTTTGACCGTCCACAGGGAAGTCGATCGGTTGGAGCTTTGTGTGGGGGATGAAAACGTTTGGAACCTGCTAGAGGTGGTGGCGCTGCCACATTGCCAATGGCTAAAGGCTGCTGAAATATACGCGTTAAATATTTTGTGTTGTCTGAATTTCACCTCAATTTATAAAAGGTGGGTGGTGGGAGGGGGGGCGTGAAATTCCTGTGTAACTCAGCAGCAGGCGGGCAGGGCCGGCGGACACCTGCGAGTCAGGCCCTCCCTGCGCCTCGCTCCAGTGCGCGGCCTGTGCTCAGCGGAGCTGCCCGTGAGCCCCCTTTGCAGTTGGGAAGGAGATGGGGCCCGGGGGTCCCAGAGGCCAAGTGTCATCCCGCCCCCGTCCAGCAGTCACCCAGACCAAGGGACACAGCCCCAGACTCCTCGGAGACAGAGTAAGGAGAGGAGAAGAGGCCTCGCAGAATTGCCCTGAGGGACTGACGAGACGTGGCGCGCATCTGTGTCACGTGGGCACAGCCCCCGGACCCTGTGACGGGGGAGGAGGAGGAGGAGCAGTGACGGCCCCGTCTCCGGCCTCAGCAATACAATCACCCACGAGACCGGCCCAGACGGGCCACGAGCCGTTGCTGGGGCAGCACTCCTTGCAGAAGGGGCATGACCCTTGGGCGAGACTGGGCGCCCCGGGTGACACTCCGCCAGGTCCGTCCCCAGACCGGGGCCCCGGCCACGGGAGGGCGCCGGGCCGGGCTCAGCAGCCAGACAAGGAAGGAGCAGAGACCCGTGTGAACGTCCCCCGGGTCCAGGGCTCTGCTGAAAAATGACTCATTGCAGACAGCAGAGCCTTTGCGTCAGACAGATGGGGGAACGCTCTCCGAAACATGCTTGTCAGCCTCGTGTGGAACGCTCGCGGTCCTCTCCGCCAGGGCACGGCTTTCGGCACCTGGTGAGACGCCCGGGCGAGAAGGGGGATGCTTTCCGGCAAGTTCAGGTGGAACTGAGGCGGCCAGTTGCTGGCCTGTGCCCAGCGCCTGTCCTTCTCCCTTCATCCCCATGTGGCTGCGTCCTGCTACTCTGCTGGCCCGTCAGCGGCCCCTGGCCGGGAGGCTCAGCCGGCTGGAGCGTCGTCCTGTGCCCCAGAAGGTTGCAGGTTCAGTCCCCAGTTGGGGTGCCTGGGAGGTAACTGATTGATGTTTCTCTCCGTCCTCTTTTTCTCTTTCTCTCCCCCTCCCCCCCCCTCTCAGATCAATAAAAATATCCCCAGAAGCAAAACAAAATAAACATGCCCCCCGAACTGCCGGCACATGGAAGACCGAGACCCGGAAAGGGGAGAACAAGGGGAGGCGGGTGGGCATGGCCCTGCTGGACCTCGGGGGCAAGCCCAGCCGCTCTGGTCCCTCTGCCTCCCACACCTGACAGTCCGGCGCGACGGTGGCCTCAGCTGGCCCCACGCCCTCTGTGCAGCGGGGTCCGAAACCACCCCAGGAACTTCACCCAGAGCTCGGCTGCCAGACGGTGCTGCTGGTCCCGGGTTTTGTTTGGCCAAAGACACACGGAAGGAGAGCTCACAGTTCTCCAGCGCTGAGAGCCTGGCGCTCCCGATGGGGAAGCCGAGCCCCCCACCCCCACCCCAGGGAGGGAAAGTTGGTCAAGAGCTAGAACCCGGGCTTTCTCCTTGATGCCCGATTGTGGGATTCTGCTCTGAGGGGCCCCAGGGGACCAGGCGCCCTGGCCGAAACCGCTGCTGGTTCTCTCTGTATTCGCACCAACTGCCCCCGAACTCCAGTCACTCGGTGCCGTGGAAAGACCACGCTGGCCCCCGGAGCCGGGCGTTGCTCTTGTGAGCCCCAGTCCTCGTGACACCTCGAGATCCCGGCCTCGCTCTCCTTCTCTGTCACACAGGACCCAGTGTCTGCTCTGCCACCTCCCAAGTCCCAGCGGGGACGTTGGTGCCGCTGCCAGAGCACTGGACGCCGGTGTGGCTGAGCCTCCACGCTGTGCCCGGTGGAGCCCCGCATTGGCTCTGGGGTGCAGGGGGGGCAGGCGGTGGAGACCCCTCGGGACGGAGGACCGGCCTGCCGGGAAGGGGGCACTGGAGCAAGTGGCTGAGGAGGGAGGGGTGCAGCTGCAGGTCAGCGGTCAAGATGACAGACGTGGGGACAGTCTGGAGAGGCCAGTCCGGGGACACCAAACCCTCAGGCCTGGGGCAGGCCCGTGGAGACTGCTGGGAAGGGCCAGCAGCCCCTTGGACTTCACGTTGGTCACTGCGGTTTCCAGACCAAATAACACGCCTGCTGTGGTCACAGCACTGACCTTCGTCCCAGCTTCCCAGGGCCCCTCTCCTGGCTGCTTCCCGGGCCAAGCTCCCTGGAGCCCTGGGCCAGAGGAGCTGCCGCAGGGAAGGCCTGTGTGGAAATAGCGTGGAGAGGACACTCCACAAACCGGAGCGCGGGGAGGTCCGTGCACGCGGTGGAGGCTTGTGCGCGGAGCTCTCCTCACCTGCACCCTCTCCTCTGGCCTGTGTGATAAAGTTAGAACGCCTGACTTGGCGGGTTTCCCGCACAGCAGGTGCGCGGACAGATGCACGCCGCCCTCGCCGGAAGCCCGGCCGGTGCTGGGAGAGGGGGCGGGCCAGGCGCACTTGTGCCCGCCGCCTGTGCGTGTTGGTCAGATGGGACCTGGCCACCCTCCGCCCCGGGGCCGCGCCCTGCGCTCTGGCCCTGGGCCTTGAGGCTGCACCGCGCAGCCTGACCTGCCGCCAGGTGGGGGCGCGGCTTGTGCGGGGCGTCGCACGGCCCAGACACACTGGGAGAGACACGTGGGTCAGGACGGAATGCCTGAAGGACGCCAGGAAGAGCGGGGACCTCCATGTGGCAGAGCCTGCTTCAGCGGGGAGGGACAGCGAGACCTCCGGCTGTGTCCCCTCCGTTACCAAAGCCAGACTGTTGTCATGGGGCTGGCTCGCCTAGGAGTAGGACCTCCACCGATTGGCTGGCTCTCATAAGAGTGGGACTGTCACTGATTGGCCGGCTCTCAGGAGGATGGGCTGTCACTGATTGGCCGGCTCAGGAGGATGGGCTGTCACGATTGGCGGGTTTTCAGAAAAGCAAAACTGTCACTGATTGGCCGGCTTTGAGGAGCGTGTTATGTCCCTGGTTGGCTTTGCACGCGGGAGCGAGTCTGACCGCAAACACTAGGAGTACACCGGCGGGCTCACACCGGCGGGCTCACCCCGGCGGGGGCTAACCACGGTGACCGTTAGCCTTTTCTTCATTGCCATGGCAGCTGAGCAGACGGGCACTCTGCGAGAAAAACCGTCTGGCTCTCACTTCCCCCACTTCGTCCTGATGGGTCTCGGGTCACTCGCCTGTGGACGGTGGGGGGGCCCCCTTGCCAGCTCCCGGGACCCTCGTGAGAATGCAGTTAGGCCGCAGTGCAAGAACTTCGTGGAGGAGGCGTGAGGGGCGGCCAGACCACCGAGGCCCACCCTCTGCCCAGACGTCCTCGCGTGGAGGAGACCTGCCGTGGCCGCCTGTGGGGACCCTCCAGGCCCTGCGGCCCCACCCCGAGCAGCGCCTCCCACAGGAAGTGCCCGAAGGGGGGCTTGTCCCTCTGCCTCTGCCCGAGAGCCACTCGGGCGCTGAGGATGCCTGCCCCAGGCAGCGTGTGAGGGTCTCCCCCCGGCAGACCCGGCCCCTGGTCCCACAGTGCCACGGCCGAACATGCGTTTGGTGCGTTTGTGTTGGGTGATCATTAAGGCCGATCACGTCTGTCCCTAGCAGGGAGTGACATCTTTGAGTCTCTGCATATTGCTGTTTTCAGTCAGCCGCATGCAACCCTTCCGCGTGCCAGCTGCTTTGGAGACACTGGGTCTGGCCCGGAGGGTGCGGCAGAGCAGCACTGGTGCAGCCCGGCTGTTGGGAAACACAGACTGTTCCCCGCACACGGGAAGGGTCCTGGGGAGGGAGGTGGTTTGCAAAGAGGCACGTGTTCTGGGCACCTGTACGGGGGGAGACAGCCCTGGAAGCAGGGCGACCGCCTTCGTCTGGTTCCCAGAAGTCCCCACGGCTCAGACCCCCAGGCCCGGGGGCGACCCCGTCCCACTTTCTGCAAAAGGGAGCTGCCACCTGGTCTCCCTGGAGTCCAGATGCAGTTGGACGGGGGGAGCGAGTCGTGGTGTCGGAGCCTCACGCCCAGGCCACCCCTCTCCGGCGGGCTGCCAGCCCTGGGGACGTCCGTCCCCTGATGTCCGCGACCCTCCTGCCCCGCCTTCCTGCCACACCAGGCCGCCCCGCGTTGCAGTGGGTTTTGGCCACTCACCAGCCACGGTTTCCAGCCTCAGCACATGCCTCTTGCTGCCCAGCTGGGCGTCCACAGGGTCAGCGTTGCCCCTCCTCCTCCCTCCCTGCCCACCCTGAGAGAGGCCACCCCGCGTGCGCCCAGACCTGCGCCGCCTCCCTGGAGAAGAAGGGCCTTCTCCCTGGTCGCAGGCCGTCTGGGCTCTGCTGTGTGCTCTCCTCGCCCAGCTTCCGGGGGGCTCTCCTCCCAGAACCTCCCAGCGCCTGGCTCTCGCGGCTGTCTCCCTCGCCCTGTGTCACCCACCCTCCCACCTACAGAACCCACAGGCAGGCCGTAGAGCTGGTGAAAAGACCAGGGGCACCGGGTTCGGGGCCAGGGGGGAGGGGTGAGTGGGCGGCCCACCAGCGCTTGGAGGCGGGCCTGTTCAGCGTGATGCGGGTGGATGCGGTGGATCCGTGACAGCGAGCAGCCTGCCGCACCCACGGGACTTGGCGGGTGAGAGCGGACCCTTCCGCGCACTGTGGACTTCAGGTCACACTGCTCCATTGATGCCGTGCATCGCCGCGACCTCCGGCCTCACTCATGCGTGAGGTTGATGCCGGAAGCCAGGTGGGGACCCATGGGGACTCCCTGTGTCCTGTGCAGTTTCTCTGCAAACCTCAAAACGCTCCGAAAAAAATAAAGTCTATTTTTGAAAAAACCTTTCCCAGTGACTTTCAAGTCGGTGGCACGGTGAGAATGGAATCCAGGGAGGCGCGGTTTGAGCCGGGGAGCCGGCGCCAGGCAGAACCCTGAAGCCCGGAGCTCCGCGGACTCTGCAGGAAGCGCAGGCACGTCTGCGTCGGACCCGGAGGTGAGGCCGGCCCCCAGGCAGCCGGCCTCTGCGGCAGCGGCCTGGCCGGGAGCAGGCGGAGCTCACCCGGCCAGCCCCGGGCATGAAGGCGGTCTCGGGGCCTCGGCCTGCGCACCGCGGTGAGGAGTCGGCACGGCCGGGTCTCACCACGCTGCGGGGGCAGAGGGAGATGTTTGTTAGGAGAAACCACAAGGCAGGAGACGCCGTCGAGAACAGGAGGTTGCGTGGTCGAGGAAGACAGCGGGGACCGAGGACGGGGTGGCCGAGTCCCGACCAGAAGGCCCCGGGGCCAGGGGCTCAGTGCCATCCTCGGACGAGCGGCTCTCCTCCGCCTGCCCCGCCCCCAGGCCTCCCCTCGCTCCTCCCATCCCCAGGCCCCATTCTTGGGGCGTCACCCAGAGCCGCGGGGACATCCCGAGGCCACGGACCTCAGGGACTTCCTCCGGGGTGGAGGACGCTCCCCAGCAGTCACTGGGCACAGACTCCCAAGATGGTGGCAGAGAGGGCCAACACGTGCAGGAGGACCGCGGTCGGGGTCGTGGGCGGAGCCCGGCGCCGGCCCGGGCCCCGCCTCTGCCACGCAGGCTCCTCCGCGGTCCTCCACTCCTCGAGTCCCTCCCTCGGCCCGCCGCCTGGGGCGCAGGTGTGCTCCTCGGGGCGGGCGCGGGGCTGGACCCCGGACGCCAGGACGCGGGACCTGGGTCTGCACGGCTCCAGGCGGAGGAGACGCAGGCTCGGGCTCCTGCGGTGGTTGGGGAGGGGGCGGGGCGTGAAGTTTGAGCTCATCTTTAAAAGATCTTAGGGTAGAAACACATAATCTTTTAATTAAATTTTGCTGGATTTCAACTTGAATTCTCCATCTGCTTCCCTAATTAAGCCTAACCCTAACCTCGCTCCGAGCATCTGTGCTCTCCCCTCCGACAAGCGATCCGCGTGCCCGTCCGATCTCCGCAGGGAACAGCGCGCCCCTCGGGGGAGGGGCCGCCTGGGGCGCTCTGCGTCTTCCTGGCAACCCAACCGGGGCCTGTCTCACCCTCCGGCTCGGGCCGGGTTTGCCGGACGGAGGCTCTGTCCTTGGTGATCGGGGGAGTGAACGGAAGCCTGAGGGAGGTGAGGACAGGCAGGTGGGTGCGGAGGTGGGCGGGCCTCCTCACGTTGCTGTGACTCCGAAAGTCAGGTAGAAGGGGAGGGCGCGCCAGAAGGGAGGGACCGCACCTCCCACGGGAGTTGTGAACACTGACTCTCTTCCCACAGTCCTGGTGTTTGTTCTCTGTTGACGGGGCCTGAGCCAGAATGGGCCGCAGCCAGGCCTTGGGCTCGGAGCAAGGCCTTCGCCTTGGGATCCCTAGGAGCGGCGAGGCAATGGGTTTGGTGGCACCGCGGTGACACCGAGAAGCAGCGGGGCGGACTGAGCTGAGACTACGTACATATTTACAAATATGGCCCACGCATGCCCCGTAGCCGGAGCCCAGGTCCTGACAGAACCCGCTCACACCCCACTGGGATGACACTGTGTCGGCCTCTTGAGGCCTGAAAGGGCCCACGGTCCCTCTCAGTGTGCTGGGCCGCGCTCCCACGGAGAGAGTTGCCCGTGCACGCCTGCTGTGGGCGGGCTCCACTGAAGGGGGCGGGCTCTGCCCAGGGGGCGGGGCCTAGGTCCAGCCCCGAGCCATCGGCACTTGCATTGGGCGCCGGAGAGAGCGGCACCCGTTTCTCCAGCACCCACCCCGTGCTGCCCGTTGCCTGCCCGCAGGCCTAACGTCCCCCGACCGTGCCGGTGGGGGCTGTGGGGCGGGGGGGGGCCTTGTTCTCCAGGGTTCCCCTGAGGGAGCAGACTCCTTAAAGAAAGCAGGTCCCCATCTCCGCACAAGCCCTGTTAGCCTATGGACGGACCGAGTGAGTGCGTGAGTGTCGAACTGCACGTCACCAGGAAATTCTGCACCCAGTGCTCGCACTGGTGGGTCCCTACAAGTTGCTCCTGGAAAATAAAAATGGGAGTCAAGAGCAGGAAGTTGTTTCTTGAAGCTCTGGAGAAACAGCTCCCACCCGTGGCAGGGGCGTGAGCCTGAGACGAGTATCACGGCCCCTGAGATGCGTGCAGGGGCCGATGTGGGGGCGGGGCCCAGGGACACCCACTCTGCCCACCTCCTGGGGCGCCGAGGCCCCGCCCCCTCACCCCAGAGGCCAGAGAAAGGACTCCTGGGCAGAGCAGCGGTTCCAGAGTCACGTGCACCCCTGTTCTCATGGCGCGTGTGAGCCCGCATGTGTTCTCGTGCCTGTGAGTGCGGCACCCACCACGTGCCAGACCACTGGTGGACTCCAGTGCGCTCTCTCCTCCCGAGGGGGCTGGCTCTGCCATCACCCCGCTTTCACGAGTGACGGAGTGGGGACAAGAAAGTCAGGGGCCCCACCCAGCTGCAGGTGTCCCCGTGGCAGGGTCCGCTTGGCTGAGGCCCGGCAGCTGGCCCCAGCCTCGGCTGCACGGTCAGGGCCCCTCGATGGGCCTGTGGCCCCTCGACGGGCCTGTGGCCCCAAGTGCACACCCAGCCAGTCACAGGCTGACTCCCCCCACCCCCACACGGACACACGGACATGCGCACACACCACATGAACACAGACACACACACATGAATGTGCATGCATGTGCACACATGCATGTATCGTGTGAACACACAGGGACACACAGGTGCACACATGAACACACTCAGACACATGCTCACAGACGCACACACTCTGCATGTGCACACACACTGCTGACTTGGAAACCTAACACGGGACGGGGGGCAGGGAACGCCTGCATGTGAATCACAAACACCCCCAAAGAAGGAGGGACCTCGGCCGAGAGAAAGGACGGAGCCGAGAAACCGCCCAGCGCCTCTTCACTCCATTCGTGTTCGGTCGCCGACCCTGTCCGCCTGCGTCGCCCTGCGGTTTTGGGGACTCTCGCTGCGGACCCCAGGGGCAGCCGGGGCTCTGGGCAGGGGGTGGCAGGTCAGATGTGCCCAGGAGACGGCCCTGCTTGCGGGAGAAGGACCTGAGGCGGGTGACCGGAGCCGGCAGGGGCTGGCCGGCGGGGAGAGGGTGGCCGGGCCAGGCAGGAACCAGACGGACAGCCGCCCCAGAGCGCGGGGCTCCCAGGCGGCCGCGGTGACAGCGGGCTGCAGGAGTGGCCGCCGGCCTCCTGGGTGGCCGTGGCAGGGATCCGGTGCCCTGGGAGCCGGCGTGCGCCCGCCCTGGCCCGGCCCCGGGGGTGGCCCACGGAGGAGCTTCGGTGAGAACCCGGTGGCTGCGTCCCGCCCCTGCCTCTCTGTCCCCCGAGAAAGCAAACGTAATTTCAGGCTTTGGTTGCAGAAAAGCTCACTAATTACGGACGGGGAAAAACTGTTTCTGTTCTCGGCAGGAGGCATATTTACTTCTTTGCGTGAAGGTATTTCCAAACACAGGTAATTATAAAAACCATCACCCCTCGAACCAGCGTGGGAAGCCTACGGCGGGTGACACGCCCATAAATAACCGCCCCATGCCGGTTCTCTGCGGCAATATTTCCCATTTGGTCTGCGCCTTCCTGCAGGAGACAGCCCTTCTGGCATTTTCTCATGTGGCCAAAGGGGGCAGCGACCTCCTCCATCGGGGAGAGAGGAATGAATGGAAAGTATCTCGGGCCCCCGGCCCTCCTCGGAGCCTCGGGGGGAGCACCTGGCCTGAAGGGCCTCGGGCCCAGCCCAGGGGACTGAGTCACAGCCACGTCACCGGGACCAGCCACCAGGCTGCCCCTGGTGGGGTCCCTCGGAGCCCCCACCCCAGGACGCGGCTCCGCTCCTGCGCAGCGTCACGTGAGGGCGGGTCTGTGGGCTGCCCCGTGGCGGTTTGGTGCGCAGGGGGCCAGGTCAGGCTCCGCCCTGCGTCCCTGGGACCCCTCCCAGGGTGTGGGGCTCCCCCCCACCCGCCACTTGACCTTGGTCAGCGCTGGGCTCCGTCCTGCCCCGTGCTTCCCCCTTGAACTCGGGGCGGGAACACAGTCTGCAGCGGCGCCGGCGAGGACAGCGCTGCACTCTGCGGCCTCAGTCTCTCCCTGCGCCCAGCAGCGCCCAGTCTGACCTGCTTTCCGCGGGAAACAAGGCAGCGTCTCTGCGGTCTCCGGCCCGCTCTGGGCGCCGGGTGCCAGGCGCCTCGTCTTCGGTCCTGTCACCGGCTCCCAGGGCCACCTCTTAGTAGGGGGTGGGGGTCATTTACTGGGGGGGGTCGGATGCCGCTGCCCAGCACCCCACCCACAGCGCCCCCTCGGGAGCTCTGGAGCACGCCCTCAGACAGAGGGGACCCGGTGGGAACCGCGTGACAGACACCTCGCTGGGCTGTGGCTCTCGGTGACGCTCTCGGTGGGCACAGACCAGCTTCCTGCGCGTCGCTCTGCCACCTCGTGTCACCAGGGGCCCGCCCACCCATCTGATGGCCGCATCACCCACTCCACGCGTGACCACGGAGCAAACACACGGTGGGAGGTGGGCTGGGCAAGGGGCCCAGCGGGGGCCTGCTCATGGCGCCTGGCTTCCAGAAGATTCTCTGGAGGTCGCCAGTTCACAAGGGTGCATCTCGTGACATCAGTCGCTGCCGACTCCCGTTCCAGGGTTCCAGGGTTCCAGGGTTCCCTCCCCACCTTCGTCTCCTCTCCGAACACGGACCCGTCCGGAACCAGGGCGCGGCGTGTCCCCCGTCTTCGGAAGGGCTGCTCCGCGCTGGCCGGCTCGCCCGCTGCAGGGTCCGAACGCTCCCTTGTTCCGTCCGTCCGGAGGCTGCCGCCCGGGTCCCAGCCGTCTGGGTTTCACTCCCAGAGATGCCGCCGCCCCCCCCCCCCGTGGGTGTGCCAACCTCCCCCGCCCCACGGCGGGAACAGCGCAGCCGGAACTGTGGACGTAACCACCGAGAAGAAGAGCCGTTCGCCTGCAGTTAGGGAATACGCGTGCAGTAGTCTCGATTTTTAAAGCAACACGGGAATCCAACTGTAAGACCCAGGGGGCTGTCCCGGTGGAGGGAACCACGGCGGCTCACACAGAAAGGACAGCGACCTTGGCCGCCGCAGGACCAAGGACAGAGTCCATCAGACCGCTGGAGTGGACCCTGTTGGGGACAGGCGACCCGAGTCCGGGTGGTCAGCCGGAGCCCTCGGACGCCGCCGACGCGTGGCCTGCTTCCTTATGCTGGTCTCGCATTTTTCCGTGGACGTTCCGTTTGTTGGCAGGAAGCGAGAGGCAGGGGCAGCCTCCCCTGGGGTCCCGCGTCAGCCCCCGAGCCTCGGCCGCCGGCCGCAGGCAGAAGAAAGGTGCCTCCGGTGTGTCCCCTCTGGACGCTGGTGTCCGCCGTCCTCCTCTGTGGCTGCCATAACCGATGGCCACGGCGAGGCGGCTCAAAGCCACGGACGCACATCCTCTCACGGTCACGAGGCCGGAGCTCAGGAACCGAGGTGCTGGCGGGGGCTCCCTCCCTCGCCCGTCCTTGGGAGGGGCGGGCGGTCCTTGGCTCTGCCCCGTGCCCGCGTCTCCGCGCCCACACGCCCCTCTTCCGAGGAGGACTCCGTGTTCCGGCCGCCCCTGCATCGGCCACCACTCGTGGGCCCGCCCATCCCTCCCCCTCCCCCGGCCCCTCAGCCCTGCGGGCCTCAGGGTGGCAGCGACTGGCCGGCCGAGCAGCCCCCCGCGCCCTGAGCTGGAGCATCCGAGCGCCCCTTCCCGTCTCCGTGCACCTGCCCGCTCTGGCCGTCTCTCACCGCGAGTGACGCCTCCACCGCCCCCTGCTGTGTCGGGTGTGCGAGGGCCCTCTCTCCCTGTGCCGAGGGCGGCAGACCGCGGTTCTGTCCACTCACCTCGGAGCCTCGCGCCGAGGCTGCCCTTGGCCGCGGCGAACAGCGCTGCTGTGGACGTCCCTGTCCGGGCGTCTGTCTGAGTCCCCGGTGCCCACTTTTCGGGGACACGTGGTCCTTCCCTGTGTAGCTTTCTGTGGAGCCCGCCGTAGCTGGGCGGGGTGCGTCTGTGACACGCAGCCGCTCCCACAGGCCAGCACACCCAGCCCCGGACCCCTGGACCCCACCCACCTGCACCGGACCTGGGGAGGGAACGGGTGACGGGAGGCCATGGGGGCAGGGGGCAGGGGGCAGGAGCGGGTCAAAGGGGCGAGCATGGTGACATCCCGATGTCCCGCCAGCTGAAAGCCAGGAACCCCACATTCCCGTCCCGTGAGCTCCCCTGAGGCGAAAGGTAACCTGAGTGCTTTTCAATTTGGAACCGGGGGAGGTATTAGTGAATGATTTATTCTTCGGGGACTCATGCTGCTTCCATTTTTAACTCGTAACAATTAAGTTTAGCTTGCTTTTGAGAGTGACCTATTTCAGCAGACCCGCTTACACTGGACTGATTCACGGTGGCCCAGGAAGCCGCCCGGGGCCACCTGAGGACACGGCCTGGACGCACCCCGGCCCGGGGCCGAGGGGGGCTGGGGCGCTGCTCCCACACCTCTGCTGGCGCCCGGCGGCCGCCTCCCACACCAGCCCGCGCCCTCAGGCCGGACTGGCCACAGGCCCCTCTCCCCTCTATCTCCGCAGCCCCGCCCCAAGGTCCCCTGCACACCCTGCAGCCGGGGGCTCCCGCCTCACTGCTCAGCCCCCCCTGGTCCTCCCTCCAGCCCACCCAGAACACCGCTCCTCGCCCAGGGTGCACCCGGAGTGGGGCAGGGGACAAGGCCGGAGGGGACAGAAGGTGCCCCCCGGAGAGGCTGCGGGGACAGAGCGAGGACAGCGTGGGAGAGGGCCCAGCTGTCCGAACTTGCTGCTGCCGCGCTGGGCCAGCCGCTGCCCTGTCCCCCGCGCCCTGCGGGGACCTGCAGGCTTGACCCCCGTTCCCATGCGCGAGTTCCGGAGCCCACACGCCAGCACGGGCGGCGTCCTGAAGGACTCAGGCCCTCCCTACCCTACCTGGCACCCTGCCCAGCGTTCCTGCAGCGCCCGGAACAACCTCCCACCTCCTCCCCCCCGGCCCCAGGCTCCGCTGACCGCCTCTGCAGGGCCGCGACGCCAGGCTGAGTTCCCCACTCCCCGGCCCGGCCTCGTCTCCGTTCTCCCAGGTGCAAGCCCCTGGGCGGGGACACGGGCGTACGCCCGGGCATCTCCTGGTCCCGACTCTGGCCCTCTCTCCTAACGCCCACCCAGGGGGCCTGTCTGGGGCCCCCAGGGCAGAAGCAAGGGGCCTGAGAACACAACGCGGTGCCCGACAACGCGGCGGACCCACCCAGCAGCGCGCCGAGGAGCCCGGCCTCAGCGTGTGCTTCCGCCGAGCACCCTCCGCCGCCTCCGCCGTCCTGTTCTCCGAGTGGCCCCGTTCGCTCCCCTCCTCCGCGCCCCGCACTGTCCCCTTCTGATCCCTGGGCTCCAGCCGCTGGAACCGCCCCCCCGCGCCCCCACCCCCGCCCCAGTGCCTTCCTGAGAACCGTCCTGGTTGCCGGGGACAGAGCCCCTGCCCCAGCAGCGGAATCCCAAGGGAGGCCCCTGCCTCCTCAGCTGGGAAAGACGCAGGGTCTCCCGGGACCCCGCAGAGCGCGCAGGGTTCCGCGTTTCCGAAACAAGGACTGGGTTCCACCTAGCATGTGGGCCCCACCCCACTTCTTCTCACCAAACTCCTCTCCATCCCTCAAGACCCTACGCAAGTGCCACCTCCTCCAAGAAGTCCCCCAGGAGCTCCCCTGAGCAGGACCCCCCTCCATCCTCTGGGATTTTGGAGCTCTGTGTCTGTGCCTCTTTTATTGCACTTTCCACATCCTTAATAAATGTTTTCCACACGCACCTCGTCCAGGAACGTGTGACCGGTGGGAGGTGAACTAGGCTTTTTCTTCTCTCTCCCCTGGGTGCAGCCCTCGCAGGCACATAGTAGGCTTTCAGCACTGGCGACCGAACCAGACTCCAGCCTCGAATCCTAGCGCGGCGTCCCCTCCTGCCGTCCCAGCCTGAGGACACTGTGGAGTTAGGGGCTGCCTCCAGCAGCCTCCGGGGGGGGGGGCTTTGATCTTGCTCACCCCCACACGGCAGCCCCCCGCGTTTGCTTACTGGACGCTTGTCACGCGGCCCGGTAATGACAGGCCGCTGTGGCTCCAAGTCACACGCGCGCGCTCGGAGAGTCCGAAGGCAGCGGCCCTGTGGCCGCCCGCCCGCCCGGGAGGGCGCCAATCAGGGCTAACGACACGGCACTCACGGAGCGCCGCCCGCGCTGCGGTCGCCGTGTGATTAAGTGGTCGCCGCTGCTGTGTCCCGGCGCGCACTGGACGTGTCTGTGGCTTAAACAGCCCTGCACACTGATTTTAACTTCAAAGCGTCGGGTGGAAAGCGGCTGGCTGGCTGGCTGGCACGAGGAGGGAGCCCAGGGCTGGGAGCGCATCAGGGCCCTCGGGAGAGACCAAGGCGCCTTTTCCAGCGCCAGCTTCGTGGGGCTGGGGCGGAGGGGCCGCCGACCCAGGAGCCCGGGGACGGAGGGTGCGGCGGGCCTCCCTGCAGCGGCAGGAGGCCAGGCGCCCAGGCGAGGGGCCGGCCGGTTCCAGGACCTTTGCTGCTGTCCGCGGGGTCCTTTGGGGCTGCAGCTTCGAAGAGACTCCATTCCCGGTACCCAGCAGGACGCCCCAAGGAGGGCTTCTCCTTCCCGGGGCGAAGACGGCCTGGGTCGGGCCGTTCGGCATCTCCGCCCTCCCGCCCAGAGGCCTGGAGTGCACGCTGCCGCACGGAGATCGGATCCTGCCGCCGCCCCCCGCCCCCAGGGAACCCCGTCCTTCTGCCCTCAGAGACCCGGCCTCGGCGGCTGCAGCGGACCTCTCGCACTTGACCCTGCCCTCGCTCTTCCTCGGCCCCACCCGCTCCTTCCGGAGTGGGAGCGCCCGGTGCCCCGCGCCTCGGGCCTCCCCCGACGCCCTTCCCTCTGCTGGCGACTCTGCTCCCGAAGAGGCTCACGCCTCTCCCCGCACTAACTAGGTCCCAGCTCCACTGTCACCTCCTCGCCGCCCCCTCCCCCGTGCGCCCAGCCAACGCCTCCCCCCCTGGACCCCAGCCCTCACCCCCTCACTGGGTGACTCCGTGTGAGGACGCACTGGGGGCGTGGTGGGGGGCTGGGGGGGTGCCTGATCCCCGCCAGCCTGGGGCGGAGCCGCCTCTGAGAGGCAGCTCTCGCCCTCCCGCCCCAGGCAGGGCCCCAGGTGCCAGATCCGCTAATTGCGGGGTGTCACTAGGGGTTATTTTCCCTTTCTGCGCCCGCTCCTTTGGTTCCAAGCAGATTCGTGCCACAAATAATTAGCACCTTGACACTCAGCAGCAAGGGAGAGAAGCCATCAGCAATTTAGGCCCACCTGGGGCGGCCGGCTCGCGGATCAGGGATGAACGCTGGCGGGTGGGGGTGGGGGGCCGCAGAGGGAAAACGGCCACCGCCAATCGGGACCTGAGGCGAAACCCCAGCAACCCCCCACACCGGCTTAGCCGCCCTCCCCCCACAGCCCCCTTCCATCAGCCCCTCTCCCGACTCCCGACGGCCGGGCCTTCCACCGCACGGGCCGCGCAGGTGGGGAAGAGAGACCCGGAGCAGAGCGGAACCCGGCGGAAATTGGCCGTAAAAGATTAATTAAAGGGGCGCAGGCTCCAGCCCACCGCCCTGTGTGGGCTCTCGCGGACCCCTGCGGCGAGTCACAGAACAGAGCTTCGGTCTTAATTCGCTCCGTGTGGCTCATTGGAGGGAGGGGGCAGAGGTGCCCGCCTCCCCGCCCCGGGCCGTGAGCTCCCCGCACCTCACAGAGGTGCTGGGGGTCCTCGTGGGGTTGCGGGAGCCGTGAGGTCGGCACAAGGGCCAGCCAGGCGCATGCCAGGGGCCAAACAGGTCCTGACAGGTCCCTAACAGGTGCCCTACAGGTACCTACCGGGTGCCTGCCAGGTGTCTGCCAGGTGCTCACCAGGTGCTCACCAGGTGTCTGCCAGGTGCTCTGGGCACACTACCCGTCGCCTCCTAGGGCCCAGAACACACAGCCTTCTACTCCAGATGTGGTTCTTGATCACCTGCAGCTTAGATGCCACCTGGAAGTGTGTCAGAAGTGCCACCTCAGTAAGGCTCCTTCCTTGTTGAGAGGTGCCCCGCCCCCACCCCAAACTCCACGTCCAGCGGCCACGTTGCCAGCCTTCCTTCCCTCTCAGCCGCCCTCTGCCGCTGCCGTCACCCCAGGTCAGCCTCACGCAGGTTACTGTCACAGTGCCACCCCTTGGCGCACCTCAGGTGTCCGGCGTAAGGGCGCCGAGCTGAGCGGGGTAGCCCCCCCGCCCGGGGCCCTGCCAGGTGCCACCTGTCTGCTGTTCCGAGGGACGAGAGGGGCTGCCCAGGCACTGCGCCGAGAGGCTCCGGAGGTGACAGCTGCCGGATCGGCCACACCTGTGGCTGGACAGCACGCTGGCCGAGGCCCCCGGGGCCTGGGCTCTCTGCCCCTGGGAGGCCTTACAGGGCGCAGGTCACCTGGCCCGCCACCGCGGGCTCATCCTGCACCTTCTCCTGTCTCCCCCCGAGGAGCCCCAGGCCCAGTGGTTGGGTGGGGGGGGTCCAGGAGCCAGAGTGTCCCAGGCCGGTCCCGGCCCCTTGGATGCACCTGGACCAGCCCTGCCTCCCTCCCCGAGGTCCCCGCCTCTCAGCGGGCCCCACCCCGCTTTCCTGAGGCCACAGCGCTGCAGAGACACCCAGTCGAGGCCTGGTTGTACCAAGGGCAACGCCAGGGGCCCGGGACAGAGACTCAGCCAGCACAGAGAGGACTGTGGCTGTCCCGCCAGGCCACAGCCAGCCCTGTCCCAGGGCCTGGGGCGGCTGTGTCCCACGGCACAGCACGGAGCTCCCGTGTGGGCGTCTGGGCTCCGGTCCTCCCCGATGTGGCCGCCCTGGGTGCCTGTCAGCGGCCACCAGTCCCGCCCGATGTAAAAGGGCCTACTGAGAAAGGCGACCTATTTTTAGGCGCATCTTCTGCCGGTTGCTGGATATCTGCTTAAACTCGGGAGTTAGCACATCTGTGAATGGCACTCAGCGCAGGGAGGCACTCGCTCTCCCGGCCGAAGGTAATTTAGACAAAAACACGCAGTGGCCTGTGAGCCGTCCCGGGGTTGCAGCCTCGGGTGGCGGCCTTAGTCCTGGGCTCCCAGGGCCGAGCCCCCGGCCGGCAGGGCAGGTCCGCGGCACCCCCTCCGGACAGGGCGAAGGGGCCACGGGGCTGCAGAGGGACAGGCGCCTGAACCAGGAGCCACCTCCAGCCCAGGCAGCAGCAGCTTCTCCCGCTGCAAGGGGTGTGGGCTGCTCAGTGCAGAGGAGCCCGTGGGGGCGTCGTCCTGTCCCTCAGGAGAAGCCCCGGTGGGGGAGAGCCGCACTTCAGGGTCAGATGTGCGGAGGCCCGGGGACCCCCACAGGCCTGCTCTGGGGTCTGCGAGAAGCCGGCAGGGGGGCACTGCTCCTCCCCCACACCCCCACTGTGATGACGGCAACATTGCCCACCACACCTGCGTGACCGCCGCGCGCTCGGCCCCGCCCCCTGGGCGCTCGGCCCCGCCCCCTGGACTCCCAGGCTGCCGGACCCCATGCAGTGGGGCTCACTCACCCTGCTCTGGCTGGGAGAGCGCCAGGCAGGTTCCCGAACCCTGAGAGCTCAGCCCAGAGGCGCGCCCTCTGGTCACGCGACCTGGACAAAGGCACTCACTCGCCCGCTGCCTCGGTTTCCTCATGGGTGCGGTCTCAGCTGCTCACCCCATGGGCCATCCGTTCGTCAGAACCTCGAGGGTGAGCACCAGTGGGCGGGTGGGGGGGGGAGGTGAGGAGGTGTAAGGGGGAAACGAGATGGGAGGAGACTGGGCGCAGGTGGAGAACCCACGTCCCACAGGCGTTGAGACCGACGTCACCCCGACACCCCCAGTGCGGGGACAGAAGCACCTGGAGTGGCTCCAAGGTCTCTGAGTGGGCCAGTGGGGACGGCGTCGTCTCCCCCCCCGCCCCGCCCCGCCCCTCTTCGCCTCAGTTTCCCTCAGTGGGCAGTCCGGCTGGGGGCGGCGAGGGCAGGAGAAGAGCCGGTGGACGTGGACGGCGGGCGGCTGTCAGAGGGACAGAGAAGCCCGGGAAGCGAACTAACGGTGTTTCTGGCTTTCAGGCAGGATGAGGGGCTCCGGGCCAGGACTAGACAGACAGATGGCCACTCCCTGTTGATTTTGGGGGAACGGTGGGTGTCCACAGGTCTCCCGAGACAGGGCAGCTGCCCACAGCCTCACCCCTGCCCCACGCACCCTCTCCCTCAGGATCTGGGAAACCTACCGAACCCCGAGGGGAGCGCGCGGGCCTCTGGGTCCCCCCGGATGGCAGGTCAAGGGGCATGGGCGGGCGGCGCTGGCCTCCCCTAGCACTGGCTCAGCGGGCCGCCCCAGCCCCTCGCCCGCTGGGTGAGCAGCCCGCCGCGGGACCCAAAAGTGGACTCCAGCGGCTGCAGAGACAGACAGTCGGGGGTGGCGGGGGCGGGGGCCAGGGGCAGGCACGAGGAGGACCGCTGGGAGCGGGTCGTGTCATCCGGCCACGTTGCCAGGAAACGGGAAATGGCTCCTGTCACAGATGAGTCCCCGATGGCCGAGGTCACTCGATTGGAATGACTGCACCGTGACCTCTCCTCACACCGTATAAGGCCAAGCAGGGCCGGCGTGTCCTGGGGCGACCTGGGCACGGGCCCCGGCTTCTCTGCAGCTTCCGTCCGCCGGGATTCGCAGCAGCCCGGACGGTCCGGGGGCGGAAACGGATCGATGGGCCGGCTCCTCCCTGAGCTCCGGGCGAGAGCCTCCGATCGCTGTCCCCGGTGAATGGGGCAGGGTGACCGGAGGGAGGCCACCGGGGGCGCCGGGGCGGGTGTGTTCCGTCCCTCTACAACGACCTGCTGTTACTTCTGAAGAGGAGGAGTGACTTCCGAAACAACAAAGACATTTTATTTTTTAATTTTTTAAAAGATTTTATTTATTTATTTTTGGAGAGGGAAGGGAGGGAGAGAGAGAGAGAGAGAAACATCAATGTGCGGTTGCTGGGGGCTGTGGCCTGCAACCCAGGCATGTGCCCTGACTGGGAATCGAACCTGCAATGCTTTGGTTCGCAGCCCACGCTCAATCCACTGAGCTACGCCAGCCAGGGCTTACGACAAAGACATTTAGTAAGGACGCCAACATCGGCGGGATACTCCGAGCTGCGGACGCCTTTGAGAATCCCAAGGCAGTGAAGACACTGCGGGAGGAAACCCACGTACAGTGCTGTCGCCCAGACGGAGGGGTGTCAAAAAGCAGTGAGGCTGTTTTCAAGCAGACACACCAGGTCGTCCGCACCCGGGGGGCCAGGAGAATCGGGGTGGCTCCACCTGGTGACCAGGGGCTCCTGCGGGACAGGGACCGTCACCCCTTTTGCTCTGGCGGCGTGCAAATTACTAAAATCCTGCAGCACACCGAGAAATACACTTTCTGTCAGTCTGGCAAAGAACAGGTATAATCTTGGCTCATTCACGCTGGACAGCTGTTGTGCTGGCTGTCGTCCTGCTTCCACCGGACGGTCTAGGGGCAGGAGGTCGGTGCCCCCGACCGAACAGAACCGCCAGGTGTCGCTGTACACGTTCCCCGGCGGCCGGACCGAAACAGTGGGGGCGCGGCCTGGTGCTCAGCGCGGCCTGGGCCAGGGGCTGCGCATCGCCTGGGGCGCGGTGGGAAGGCGGGTTCTGGACCCCACCTCGGGCCCCACCCAGACCCACCAAGTCAGACCCTGCCCTTCCATAAGATCCCCAAAATGGGTGTGTGCGGGTGTGTGCACGCTCGGGTTTGAGAAACACCCATCTAGAAAACTGCACTCCGCTGTAACCACCCGGTCGGAGGACCCGGCGCTGACCGTGGCCTGTGTCCCGGGTTCGGGGCCGCGCGCAAACTCCTTCCCCGCCCACGGTTAACAGAGTCGTGTGTAGACAGGCTGTGTCCACCTGCGGTCACTTCGCTCAGGCCTGCCCCTCCCCGCGACGCCCAGCTCCCCTGAGGAGGCGTGGCCACCGCGGCGTCAGACCCGGACATGCGCAGTCCAAGCGCCCTGCCCCTGCAAAACCCCCGACTTTCTTCCTGTGGAATTGCTTCTCTGATTTTCCCACGTCCCTGCAACTAAATACCTCCCGGCAGGTGCATCTGGGGTTGAAACCAGCCGGTGTGGGTTTGCTTTAAATTATGTTTTCTCCTTCTGGGCGTGTCTGTGGGTGGGGAGGCAGGTAGACCGAGTCTCCAGGGAGGGACTCGGGGCGGGTGGGGGGAGCTGGGCAGGTCACCGGCCCCGTTCTCACCCACGGAGTCAAGAGGGCAGCCGTGCTCCCCTTCTCAGCTCCGGTCAGGGACCAGGGCTGGGGTCGCCTGTTGTTCTTTTTCTGATCCACAAAGATGGCGCCGGACCTCCACCACCATCCTGGGCCGTGTGCTCGCTTCTGTTTTCTGAGAACTCTCCAACCAGACCCAGTCAAGGCGAACTAAAATACAATCTGGAGATGGAGATGGAGATGGAGATGGAGATGGAGATGGAGATGGAGATGGAGATAGATGGAGATGATGGGGATGGAGATGATGGAGATGATGGAGATGGAGATGATGGGGATGGAGATGATGGGGATGGAGATGGAGATGATGGAGATGGAGATGATGGAGATGATGGAGATGGGGATGGAGATGATGGAGATGATGGAGATGGAGGAGGGCTGTTGGTGGGCCGACGGAGAGAGCGCTGCCGCAGGTGCCGTGCGCGGGCTGGCCGAGCACCGGGGGCTCGGGCAGCCTGCCCTGGGACCTAGCGCAGCCCAGATGGGGGCATCGGGACGCAACTCGGAAAACCCCTCAGCCTGGAGCGGGAGGGTCCGGAGCGGGGCGGGGCTGGGGACAGCCCTGGCGGTTCCCGTGGTCCACGTGGACAGGCCGTAAGCCGCGCCAGGCAGCAGGGGCGCCGGTCTGTAGCCCCTGCCGAGTGCGCGCCCGGAGAGCAGGCGCCGTGCCCTCTGAGGGAGGGCCGCCAGACCACAGGCAGGGGAGACAAAAGGATGTCCCACGTGCCCCGGCCGGGTGGCCGTTCCTGCCTTCTGTGTCTCTGCGGAAGTGTCTCCTTTGGGGCACAGAAGACCCACGGATTGTGCCAGCTGCGGAGAAGGCACGGAGAAGGCACAGAAGGGGGTCCTGGAGGCAGTTCCTGGGGAGCCAGGGCAGGACGTGGAACGACGCACGGGGTGCGATGGGACGGCTTTGCCGCCAGGGGCGTCTACACCATCCCAGCTTGTTCACGGATTGTTCCAGGCCGGGAATGGGGGGGGGCGGTCTGCAGCTAGCCCGCCCACCACCCTGGGCACCCTGGATGCAGCCCCATGGAGGGGCCACTGTGCTGGGGGGAGGGAAACGGTGGGCTGCGGGGGAAGCGCAGGGGAGCCCCCGCTGGCCGGCAGGGCGGGCAGACACCACCCCCGCCGGGAGCCCAGGTGCAGCCTCAGGGTGACAGGAGGCAGGGGCACGGCAGGAGCGGCAGCCCCAGAAAGGCGCACACAACGCAGGCGCCAGGCCGGAGCCGGTTCAGAGGCCCATCTCACCGTGACCCAGAGATCTGAGAGGACAGGCTAATCCTGAAAGCGCGGCAGGCGGGGAGCATCGAGGATCTAATACAATAGCCTATTACCTTGTGCTTTCTATATTTTGAGAGCTGTAAGGAAATTTTGATAAAATTTATAATAGTCTTTAATATCCCTTTCTTGAGTGTTGGGGGGGTAATAAAAGTGAATTTCGTAAGCGTGTGGAATATTTAAGCGTAGCCACGAGGGTGCTGCATTGGCAGGCGCACACGGAGACCTGCCCGTAAGGACTGGAGAAGACATGGCTTGGCCCCGGCCCCACGGGAGCACTCGCAGGAAAACTGACCACGAGCTAGAGCTAGGTCGTGGAGTGGGTCTCTCCAAACTGTGAAAACTGCCCAAGGATAATGTTTCCTGAGCACAGAGGCATCAAGTTAGAAGTCATTAACTAAAAGATACATATGTTGAGTGATACAATGACTCACAAGGCCGGAAATGGCAAATTAAGTGAGCTAAACATTCTCCACTCTGAGGACAAATTAAAAGTCTGAATAAAACGTAAGAAAACCATCTGCTTAGAGACGTTGGTAAGATGGTGACCACGGATGACACGGTGGTGACAAGCTGTGACCACGGTCTGGGAGAAGGGGAGGCCCCAGGGGGGTGAGGCCCACACTTGGAGCCCCTGCTTGGCCAGCCCGGGGGGCGCCGGGGGCACACAATTTGGCCCTAGGGCCCGCTGAGTATGGGGGCGAGGGAAGCCTCAGCCCTCCGTTCTCCTGGACGGGGGTGACGATGCCATGTCTCAGGAGGGTGAGCAGCGGACGGCTCTCGAACACACCGCGTCGGTCCCCAGTCGTCGGGGTCCCGTGGAAGATGTCTCAGGTGGACGAACTCCCCCCCCACCAGATTTGGGAGGGATAACGGTTGTTAATGCTGCTGTTGAGTTCCGCTGACATTTACATTGGTGAAATAGTGTGTTGTTTGTGTTATTAAATATTGTACCACATTTTTTGCTTCCACAGTTTTTTTTTTTCCTATTTTCCTCCTCTAAAACCTAGGTGCATCATATGGTCCAAAAAACACAGTGATGAGAATTGAGGACATGGAAATAAAGAGCTGAGAGGGAGCGAGGTGGAGAGATGACCTCAGAGGCCAGCCCCACGAGGAGGGAGTGTGGGCTGGAGACTCCCGTTCTCATGTCCTCAGGTTTGGACCAGAGGGGGCTCTGTCCTCCTGGGTAAGGAAAAATGAGAAGGACACAGCGGAAAAACCACCCTAATCCTCATCAAAACAGGGGAAATACAGCTCCTGAGAAAATATAATCACACCAACCGTTGTAGAATTTTCAGCCCAAATTCGCATCACCTATGTGGCTGAGAAAACCTCAAGTTTTGGATTTATTTTAAAGCATTCCTGTACTAGAATTTTTCTAAATACTGGACAGACGTAAATGCCTGTTCTCTTCTCTGGAGGAGTACATCTTCACCTTAGGCCTCAGAAATACCCACACAGATTTTTGAGGAAAGAGCGCTTCCCACCAAAACAAAACAAAAAACAAAAACAGAACAAAAACCACCTGATCAAACCAGCAGAGCAAGCCACCATCGGTGGCAGAAGTAGAAACAACAAATTGCAAAACCGGATCTGAAAATGTTCAGGTACTATTTTCAGCCACTGATTTAGAAACAAGTATCTGTACTGTGTTTACAGAAATGCAACACAAGCTCCAAACTCTCTGTAGCGCACAGGAAACTACAGGATGTGACTTACCAGTTGTTTTTTTTTTTTTAATATTCAGATAGAATTTATAGAAACTGAAAATACAGTAATCACTGTGACAAAGAGATACAATTATCAAGTTATTAGATACAGCTGAGGGGAGAATGAGTAAGCTGGAAGAACACTCAGAAGAAATGACCCAGAACCTATTGCGGAGGAACAGAAATGACAAATATGCCTGTGACAGGAAAGCTGACATGTGGACAATAGAGTGAGAAGGCCTGGCACCTCCCAAGTCAGAGTCTCGACAGAGAGCAGAGCGCGGGGCAGAGACACTGAAGAAACAACATCCAGGATTATTCACAACAGCCGACAGACTCCAAACTACAGACTCAAAAAGCCCACTGAATCTAAAGTGAACTGCCTAAAAAATAAATCACCACTAAACACACTCTTTAATGAGACTGTCTTTCCCTAAAGACAAGGGGGGGAAATCTAAAACCTAAGAGAAAAAAAAAGACCGGCCTATTCGAAGGAATAGAGGGCCCTGGTTTCGAACAGCCACCGTGGAAGCCAGTAACAGTGGGATGACCTCATCAGTGTGTGGAGGGGAGAACGGCAGTCTCGGACTCTAGAATTGTAAAATATATTGAGAACAAGAAATAAGTGAATGCATTTTAAAATAAAACACAACAGAGAATTTTTCCACCAGTAATATATGAAAGAAGCATATAAATAATTAGTAAAGATACAGGTTTGTACAATAAAATGAACAAACTTCATGAACACACATGGAATACTGCACTCTGCCCATCGAGAGCAGAATACACATTTCTCTCAAACACCTACAGAATGTTTACAAAAAACAATTGACCACATGCTGGGCCGAATCACAGAGAGCAAGTTCTGTCACCACAGAGGTGAAACTACGAGATAATAACAAAAAACCCCTGGAAATCCCCATGTGTTTGGAAGTTAATATGCTTCTGAGTTGGATTCGAAGCATCACAAGGGAAATCAGAAATTATTTGCACTGAACAATAGCAAGTGTTACGTCACAGAACTTGCAGGGCGCAGGCAACGCCGTGTTTGGAGGAGAAGACACAGACTCACGGGGCGATGTCAGGGGAAGAAGATTAAACAGGAAGGAGCTGAACATTCATCCCGGGACATCTGGAAAAGAAAACCCAAATAAACCCAACAAAAGTATCAAGCAAGAATAATACTAATAGGGTCACAGATAAATAAAATAAAAGGGAGACATTTATCAGAGCAGATAAACACATCGGTTAAACAATAACGTTGGTTACCGGGGGCACTAGCCCTGGTGCCAGTCCCCGGGAGCCTCGCCGGAAGCACACAGAGGAGGCCCCAGCGCAGTGTGGGAAACGGGAACGGGTCGTCACTACGGACCCTGAGGGTACAGAGAGGTACTAAGGGGACATTGTAAAAATGTTCCAATAACTTTTGCAAATAAATGTAAAAGATGAAACAGAAAATTTCTAAACATCTGTCAAAACTTCAGATGAAGTGGAAAGCCCACCATCGGTTTAAGAATCGCATCATGGGGGACGTTTCTCCCCCGAAGGACTCCCGGTCTAGAGAGCACCGCCGGAGAAGTCAATCAAAACAAGACAGACGCGCGACGCTGCGGGTTCCAGGCCGTGGGCTCCGCCAGGCAGCACGAAGGAAGGAAGGAGCAGCAGCTGCCTGGGGGGAAGCTGACGAAGGAGGTGTTGGACCGAGGATGCGGGCCGCGGAAGTGCACCCCCGGGAAGCGGCCACGGGCTGGAACCTCGGGGCGCCGCCCCGGTCACGAAGGGCTGGGGACGGAGCACAGCGGCTTTCTGGGAAGGGCGGCACGCGTGCCCCGGGCACAGGACCCTCCTCGGAACCGAGCCACGCAGTGACTCCCAGCGCGGGAAACCGCCCGCGAAACCGAATGGCGTGTAACCTAACGAGTCAGCACCCTGCCTTCTCGGTCCTTCGCCCTGGACTCCGGGCCTGGCACACAGTGGGCCCTCAGGACAGTAGTTCTGGTTGAAAAAACACAAACCCGGGAGGGCCTCTTCCACTTCGCAGCCATAGTCAGTCCCGTCCGAGAGGCTGAAAGCGTCAGGGAGGAGGCCTGGGACAGGAGGAGGAAGGACAGGGCCCCGGAAATAAACCTGGGACTGTCTGAAGACCCCACTCCACAGAACCCCCCCGCCCCCCCCCCCCCCGTGAAGTTCCCGACAGGCCAAGTCCCTCTTCGTACCGTGTTTTGCTGTGTATAAGGCGCACTCATGTTTTGGGCCCAAACTTTCAGGAAAAAAAAATCTTTTAATTTTTTAACTCAAATTTTTAATTTATATTTAGAGACTTGGTTTTTTGTATCATCGTATCCCAGGGTGTCGTTTTGCATGCGGATATCGTTATTGTTCTCGAGAGTCACACTTTTAATGCATAAGCATAAATAAAATAATTTAAGACATTTGTATACATACAGCATTAGAGCTGCCCGTGTACAATGTGCATCCTTGTTTTTCCCTCAACAATTGGGGCGAAAATGTGTGTGTTACACACGGCAGAGCGTGGTCGCTTCCTCTGGGTGCAAGGAAAGGCCCCCGGGGCTGCAGAGCGCTCTGCCGTCAACAACCAGGAAACCCCGGTGTCTCCCCGCGCCCCGCCCTTCCCGTCCACAGGCGCCTGCGGTGCCAAGAGTCACAGCCTACGAGGAGCAGCCTTCTGATTACCAAGTGGGCTTTTCTCTGCTTAGTGGTCTAATGGGGAAGTCCCGCATTCTTGGCGGATTAAAAAAGAAAAGCCCTCTGTTGCCAAGAAGTTTTCAGAAGTTACTATTTTTGTGGGGCCTATAAAAATTCAGCATCTTCGCCCCGTCTGCTGAGTCGGCAGAGAGTCCCCGGCAGGCCCCCTGCCCGGCCATCTGGGCCTCCGCAGATGTCCGCGCGGGCCGGGCCGCGGGCCTGCCGCCGGGTTCTGCTCTGCTCGCCGCGGGGAACAAAAGCAGCCTGTTCGTTTCCGCTGCACCCCGGACCCAGTCTGGAGCGGGGGAGAACCAATATTTGCTAAGAGGAGAGGTACAAATCGGTTGGGGATAAACGATTACTTGCGGGCTTTTCAGAGAATGTGCCGAATAGTGACGGTTTGAAGCCTTCAGAAAGCGTCCAAAGAATTGCTTGGCACGAGCCCTCTCATCCGGGGCGCGGTGTACCCCCCCTGGAGAACTTGGAGCCATGAACATGTTTGCAGGAAGACAAACTGATTGCTGTGCAAATACCGAGCTTCTCGGAGCAGAAAGCTTCCAGCTGCAAGGAGCCGCCCGGCAGCCCAGCCCATTGCGACAGGCGCCCTTGGCAAGGGGGCGGGAGGCGTCTGCGAACACAATGGGCACTTTCACAACCGCCCACGTCAGGCAGCGGGCGAACGAGCCGGCCCAGCGGCCGCCCGGGTCGGCGCAGGAACGCGGATCCTCTTCCTCCTACGCCCGGGCGCAGCGGCCTCCGCGGGACGTGGCAAAAGACCCAGCTCGGCGGGGCCTGCGTCGGGGCTGTCGGGCGCAGTCGTGCCCGAACAGGCCGCCGTCACTCCGCGGAGACTTTCTCCCGGGAACAAAGGACGCCGTCGGCCCACACGGCAGCCACTCCGCTACCTGCGCTTCGGGCCGGGTTGCGCCCAGCCAGAGAGGCCTGCGGGGCCGAGACGCCAGCGCCCTTCGAGGACGTGGGGACCCAGCGTGCCGGGAACAAGCCTCCTGGTGTAGACGCTGAAGCCCGGGGGTGTCTCTGCTGTTCCAGCCCACGGGGCCACCGTCCGCGGACCCGCGAACAAGCCCTGGCCTCGGCGCTCGCGCCCGGGACGGCTCTTGCTTCAGGGGACTTGCCCACCCCGATAGGAGCAGGTGACAGCCGCTGACGCTGTGATTGACGGGGAAACTGAGGCAGTGCTCACTGCGAACCGTGGGGGGGGCTCCTGCTGGCTAACTGGGCTTAAATTAAATTAAATTGAATTCTTAAAGAAACGGAGCCTCGCAGCCATTTCTGCCCAGAAGCCTCTGCCCTGAGCTGCTGCCCGCACTGTGCTCTGCAGGCCGAGCCGCCCTCGCAAAGGACTTCCGGAATGACGCTTTCCCAGTCCGAGCGGAGCTGTGTGGCTCTGGCCAATCAGTGCGGCTCTATTCTGACCAATCAGGGACAAGGGGCGGGGACTGCTGGCTATATAACAGGGAAGCGTGAGCCAACGCGCGCCGGTTAGAGCTCTATAGGCCGAGAGCAGAGCGGACCACTGCTGAGCCCGTCACTGAACTGAGCTGCTGGAGGGGGGCCTGCCCCGCGACACCCTCCACCCTTGACCCCGCCCGCCACCTGGCCCTCAGGGCAGCCCCGCAGCCGTGCCGTTTGCGCAGCTGCGCTGGAGCGCTACGGAGCTGTTCCACAGCGGTGCGGTTCCCAAAGCCACGCTGTCGGCGCCAAATCAAGCTTCCTTCTTCACGGCACCCCAGATTGGAGACTGATGCCAATGACCGCCGGTTGACACTACTGGACAAAGGTGGCCGGAAACATTCGGACGCGGCACAGCCGCAGGAAGGTCGAGCCCCTTCCCGTCCCTGTGTGTTACCGAAACCACGATCAGCTGTGACCTCTGGGGCTCCGCGCTGCTCCGTTGCTACCCCCGCGCGCTTCAGCCCACGTGACTCTGCGTCGACGCTTCCTCCATCTTTCTAAGTGTGTTTTTTCCCAAGCCGCAGGGTGGGAACAGCGCACGGGGGGAGGAGCCGGGAGCCAGCACGCACGTGCTCACGGCCGGGGTCCTGGACTTCGGGCACAGGCCGAGGACGCAGCAGGACGCCCGAGGGTGTGGATTCCTGAGCAAACCAGTGCTTCCTGCCCAGCTAGTGCTGATTCCACGGGGGCCTCGCAGCAAGGAGCGTGAACGCGCGCGCGCAGCCACCCCCCAGGGCTGCGCCGTGGGACGGTTTTCTCAGCTCCAGGAGCGCACAGGCCACTCTTGCCGGCCCCGCCTCAACTCCGCGGCCCACAGGCCAGCCCTGCGGAGCGAGGACACGGTGATGGGGAGGAAGGAGGCTGCCCCTGCTGTCGTCAGCCCAGCTGGGGATACGGTCTGCCCTGTGATGTGGCTGGAGAAGCAGTGGGGGCGAGGACAGGCTGCGGGCCACGGGTGTTGCTGGGAGCGCAGAGCTGTGGGAGATTGGCGCACACAGGCGGATTTTGAAAGAGCTGGGCCTTGGGCTGGCTGTGAGGACGGAGGAGAGGACTTTGGGGCAGCTGGGAAAGGTGGGGAGCACCCTGACCCTGGAAACGGGTAAGCAGGTGAGGAAAGTAGCAGAGCCTGGAATAGCAGGTGAAGGACATCAGTGATGGGACCCCGTGACCCACCAGCCCACCTCCTGTCCAGAGCTCTGTCCACATCCACACCCAGCGTCGTGAGCTCTTGTTCAGCCTCGTTCAGGCAGCTGGGCAGGGCTCTGCCGCCCCCGACTCGCCACCCTCCACCACCCCTTCCGTGACTCCTGCCGTCTGCCGAGACAGCAGACACCCCCCAGTGCCCGCCCTGCGCCAGCAGCTGAGACGAGCGCTGTGCCTGCTTGGGCTCGCCAGCTCGGCCAGCTGCCCCACGCAGGTTCCCCCAGCGCTGTCCCACGCCACAGGGGGGACCCTCGCAGCCCCACCGCGTCCCTGCTGCTTCACGTGCAGTAATGCTGCAAAAACAGGGCACTGCCACCCACACCTCGCCCCACAGCACCACGGCCAGCGGGGGAGAGTGTGGATGAAGACCGAGCGCAGATTTCCAGCCCTGCACCCGCGCCGCTCTGAGCAGCTCACTGAAGCTACTGCCAGGCAATCCGCAGTGGCGGTGAGTAGTTTAGGTTGGAAAATGTAGGCACTGGAACCCTCCAGATGCTCCAAACCCAAACGCACGGATCAAAGGGCCCCTTTGGGCTCCGCCTGATCACGAACCTGGGCCCAGAGGCCGGGGCCAGGTTTGCCCATTTTCTGACTCACGGAGCCTGCTCTGCAAACAAGCGAGAGAGAAGGGCCCTCTCTCCTGTCGGGTGGGAGGCCACGTCGCCTCCAGCGTCAGCGGCTCTCCTGTGACGCGATCGCTCTCAGAAAATAGACGCTGGCCTCACCTAACGGTCCACCGGGGGGCGGGGGCAGGGGGAGAAGCCCTCCACTCCTCGGGGCCTCGGGCAGTGTTTACACCAGGGCCTCCCCCCCAGCCCCCGACCTCGCCAGGGGCACCGCTGGCGGTCGCAGAGCCTCTGCGCACCGGCCAGGAGCAAGAGCCAGGCAGTGTTTTCACAGCTGTGAGGACACTTTTCCAGCTGAGTCTTTAAAAATAGGTTGTCCACCCCCCCGCCGCCCCCCGCCTCCGGGAGGCGTAATCCAAGGAGAGTCAGGTTCCTCCCGAGCTGAAAGAAGTTCCGGGCGCACTGCACCAGTGCGCGCCTCGTCCACCAACCAGACCGAGCCCAGCCCCCGCACCTCCGGAGGGCCTGGGGTGGCTCCTGTTAGGTCCTCTGCCAGAGGGGGCAGCTTAGAGTCTAGCCCTGTGGGGGAGGGGAGCCCCCAGCGCCCAGGGGCCTTGGACAACTCAGCCCCAGGGGGTCTGCGGCCTCTATTTTTCCCAGCAGAGGCACCGGGGCAGCCAAAACTCGGCTTCAGAGCGAGTGCGGCTGGGCAGCACCCAGCAGGGACGAGAGACTGGCTGCGCTCCCGGCCTGGCCTCCGATGCCAGGCCCACCCAAGTGCCGACCTCGCGGCCTCGCACTGCAGCCTGCAGTGCGATAGGCGGCCGTCCGCGTACACGACCGACTGCAGGGTGCAACACAGTTCTGCTGCTGGCTTCGGTCCGAAGACAGTCCCTGCGGGGCCCCGAGGCGGCGCGGAGCGGCCTCTGGTCTTCTGGTCTCCGCTCCGACCCTCGCGCTCCTGCCTCTGCCCCTCTCCCAGAGCCGGGCCACTGGCGGGCAATGAGATGGCGGATCTGGGACTCAGACAGTTATTTTATATGCAGCGCAGTGATTTTCCAGGACAGCTGCATCAGGGCCTGGCCATTTCCCTGGGAAGAGGCGCTCCCAGCTTGCTGTTAACCCGCTGGGGAATGCCGCGCAGACGCGCCTTGGGTGGCGGCCTGGGGAGGCAAGGTTTTGCCGCCGGAGGGCAGTCAGCACGGCCACTGGTTGATCAGGCGGTACTCAGAGGTCCTGGCCCTCAACCCCTGAGCGGAGAGCTGGGACTCCGACAGGAGGGGCCCCTGGCGTCCGCGGGGAGACAGGCGAGGGGCAGAGGGGCCATGGGGCCGGGCCGGGGCGGGGCAGTGGTGCAGTCTTAGGGGCGAGCGCCTCTGCGCCTACTCCATGCAGTGACCCCGCGCTCCGGCAGCCACAGGGGTCCGAAGCCGTGTGCTAATGCCAGCGGGTGCCTGTTCTCCCACCCCGGGGAAGCCCAGGAAACAACAGCACGGAGACTTCCAGGAGGTTACCGCAGGCACCGCCGTCCCGTTGGGGAAGAGGCCGGGGTTCTCATTTCTGAGCCGGGAGACACAGGCTCCAGGAGGTTACTACATTTGCAAAACGTGCCTGACAGGAAACGCTGGGCCCGGAGCCCCTGCCCATGTCCAGTCCTGCCCGGGACTTGCCCCCGATGGCGCCCGCTCCTTGGTGCCACGGAGAACTGAGACCCAGGCCCACCTCCTGGTGTTAAAGCTGACGGTCTTCCGAGGGCTCTTGCAGCTCCCAGGTCTCTGCAAACCGGAGCCCTTGGGGCAACTGTGCAGGGCACCTGGCCCGGCCGCCCCTCCCCCCTCCCCACAGCCTTCCAGCAACTGAGTGCACGTGGCCGTAGAGCAGCCAATGGGAAGTTGGGGCTGCCTCCCCCCTCCCCCACAGCCTTCTAGCAACTGGGTGCACGTGGACGCAGAGCAGCCAATGGGAAGTCCAGGCTGTACATGCAGAGCCACTCCCGCAGGGGGTCTGGGACGGGGCTGGCTTTGGGCTGGGCAGATTCAAGGCAGGTGGGGTCGGGGAAGGGGGTCCGTGGTGGACCTCGGGAGGCTCAGGGTCTCCGGTGGGTGGGAACCGGGGGTCCAGGGGAGCTGGGGGACAGCCGGCTGGAAGCGGGACATCCCCCGGGACTGGTCGGGGTGCATGCTGGACATTTTCCGATCGGTCCTCAGTTGGAAGTGAGCACAGATTATTAGGGAAAAATCAGTGATTGATCAGGTTTGGGGAGTTTGGGGCTGATTGTCACAGGACTGCTGTCCCCCCTCCAGGATTTTCCTGGAGACAGAGGCCTGGCTTCTGACGGTGACACACGTCTGGCTTGTAGGCAGTGTGGCCGGCCCCTTAGACTGGCCACTGTGGGCGAGGGGCCAGGTTCCTGGGCCGGCGGCTGCAGGCTGTGAGTCAAAGTTCCATTTTCACATGTGGTCTGGCCGTTGTCCCTTTGTCCCTCCGTGTCTCAGTAGAGACCCCAGCCCTGGACACAGCCCTCCGCCCCAGGGTCCTGAGATGCCGGAGGGGCTGCCGGCCGGGCCATCACACCCAGGACAGTCGCCTCAGGGCCGAGCTGCCCACCCACGCCGGCGCAGGGCCCTGCGTTCTGGACGGCACCACTGGGTGGGGGGCGGTGTCGCCCTTATTTCATCGTGACCGGGTTTAACTTTGGTTTGAAGCCTCCGGACTCCATCATTTCTGGTTTAAAACTCAGTCTCCATGGGCCCTGGGTTCCGGCCACTTCTCTGCACTCTAGGTGGCAGCCAGGTCCCCAGGGGGGCTTCCTTCCGCTCCACAGCCCCATCTCGGCCACCACTGGGGGGTGGCCTCCGAAGCACGACTCCTCCTGCCCCTCCTCCAGCAGCCAGCAGCCTCTGGCCCCGGCGGGTCTGCAGCCGGCCTGCCCCGCAGCCCGCGGGGCCCTGGAGAACACAGGTGGCCCGGCGGGATCTTCCCGACCCTCTCAGTGGCAGCCCGCTGCAGGAAGCCTCTGCCCGTCTCCCCCTGGGGCCTGCCAGACCCGCCGGCTGCCGCCACCGCCGCTCCTGCCCCGGACAGGCCAGGCTGGGCTTCTCCAGGAAGCTCTACGTGGGCGGTGTGCCACCCAACCCTGCTCCTCTGGCGAGCCCTACGTTTATCAGGGTCCCTCTCCCCCCCCCCCCAGAGTTTAAGGCCCCTGCCCAGGCTCCCCGTTGAAGCTCTCCTGGAGCTGCTCCGCCAGCCCAGCCTGCTCCCTGCTCCCCCCACCCCCCCGGGGCAGCGGGTGAGAGGTCCTGTCCCCGGGCTCAGGGACAGAGCTGGCCCAACCAGGAGAGGGCAGCCCAGGTCAAAGAGTGACAGAGGCCAAGGCCAGGGGCAGGGAGGGAGTTGCAGGTAAAGCCTGTGCCCACAGAATAGCCACGCTGAGGAGGGGGCAGGCGGCTGGGAGATGGTCCACAGGAAGCAGCGGCGGCCGAGGGTGCAGTGGGACCCCACAGAGGACCTGGGGGGCTCTCATGGCTGCTCACTGGGCATGAGACATGGGCACCCAGGACGTCTCCAGGTCAGCCACGGGGCCCCAGGCAGCGTCTGGCGATAGCTAGGGGTGTCCGGGATTGTCAGGACCGGGGACAGGGGAGTGCTCTGGCCTCTTGGGGGGCTGGGGGGGGCAGGATGCCATAATTGTCCTCAGGTACACAGGATAGTTCCCAACAGGGACGCATCTGGCCCCAGCTGTCAGGATTTACATCCCAGTCTCTGAATTTCGTTTTCCCCAAGTTCTTCTGGAAGTGGGTCTGTGCACCCCCGGCGGAGAAGGGAGGGCCCCTGGCTGCCTGCAGGCAGGATGGTCCTGGGGGGACCAGCCCCCACTCCGTACAGCCCTTTGTTCCTGGGGTTTGAGTCATGTTTCCCTGGAGAACGGGTCTTCTTCGTGCCCTGCGTCCAGGATGAGGACCTCGGATGTCCCCGCTCTCGGGGGGCCACGTGGGCCCAGCACCCCGGCTCCCCACAGGGATGCTTAGTGGGCGACCAGCACAGGACAGGCGTTGAGGCATCACGCACACACGTAGCGACATAAACACTGTCTCCTGAGGGAGGCTGTGGGTCCCTCTCCACCACTTCCAGAGGGGTCCCGAGGGCCATCAGCCACCACTGTGGGGCTGCGGGCAGGTGAGTCCATGGGCCCATGGGCACAGAGCCCAAGGTCTGTTGCTTTGGGCAGGTCCCTGACCTCTCTGGCCCGGCTGCAAAAAGGGACGCAGCTCTCACTGTCCCCGGAGAACCAGAGGGTCCCTCCGCAGAGCGCCCCACCAGCATCCCCGATCGTCCACACATTAAACCCTCAGAGAGAGTGGTGATGAGGGCGCAGCTGTGCATGTGTGTGTGCATGTGTGTGTGCGTGTGCCTGTGCTGCACGCCGGGCACGCGCCTCCGAAGGCTCCGGCTCGCGCGGCTCAGCTCTCCGGGCGCAGCTGCGAACTCGAAGCTCTAGAAATGTGTGTTGACTACAGCGTCCCAAGGCGGCACGCGGTGCCGGCGAGAGGGGGTCTTGTCTTCCTCTCCCTGCTCCCCCCCACTCGGCGTTTTCTCACTTTCAAACTGCAGTCATTAGAGAAGACCCCCGAGGGGGTGAAACGCAGAACACTGTGTTCAGAGAGCATGGATGTTCTGACTCTCAATACCCAATTCCCCAGAACATTCTGAATTAAGCCAGTTAGTTCCACATTGACAGAAACATTGGAAATTTTCTGGGGAAATTATTCAGAATGAAATGAGTAGCTGATACAGTCTCTCTCTGTGCTCCCGATCTGCCCAGAGCTATTCTCTCACTCATGCAAGTTTTATGAATGAAGAACTGAGACTTCCAGCAGCCACGGCAGCCGGCAGCCAGTGGCGCGCAGGTGGGACGGTCGCGGGGGCTGCTGGTGTCATCCGAGCCCTGTCAGGTCCGGGCCCACTGGACACGTTCTGAACGCTTGAAAGAGACACGAACTCCATATCTTAACACGTGACCTTACAGAGTTCACCCTCTTGTATATAAGCTCACTAATTTCTAAAATCACAAACTCCTGCGCCATCTCAGATTGAAATAGAACGCACGGCTGTAACTAGTTCAATGTTGCGCTCTCCTGGAGATTCCAGGGGAGAAAAACTGAAGTAGGCATATATATTGAAAACAGTCTATGACACCATAATACCTTAGTTCAACTGGAATGTAATTATCGGGACTCACTGCACAGTTGCACTGTGGAATTGTGCGCTAAGAGACAGCGATCACTCCGACCGTTGCTCACACTTCGTAGTTCTCCAGGAAGAATCGTCTTCGTCACAGAAATAAGATGTTCTTCATAATCAGGGCATTTTTTCCCACAACCCGTAGTCTACAGCCGTAATAAGACATTACTTAATAACATTCTGCCCTTCTACTCGTGCCTGATTGTCGCACTGTATTCCTGGTTTCCAAACAGCACAGTGTAAACACGGCTGCGGGTTTTAAACGAGCGTGGAGAGAAGGTTTGTGCCGCGAGGACCAGGGTTCACCGAGCGCTGGTCAGATGCGCACGCCGCGTGCGCTCTGGAACCCCGCTGACGCAGAGAGAGAGCAGGGCAGCCGTGAAAGCGGAGGCGAACGGGAAAAGTCGAAACCACCGTGTTTTCGTGGACGAGTCTGGACCTCAGAGCGCGAGCATGGAGCGCACAAGAGAGAGACCTCGCGAGACAACAGTTTCTGTGGCTGTGACCGCTCTCGCCAGCTCCGGTCCAAACCCTCCTCTGGCGCCTTCGTGCTCAACAGCACAGACTCGGGGTGCCGCCCCCGCGGGGCGTCCTCCCTCGCAGGAGGGCAAAGCAGGAGGAGGTGTCAGCACCAAGCAGTTTTGGACGAGTCAGAACGACGGGTCTTCCACCCAAACTCAGGCTCGGCCGTGGGTCTTGAACGCCCGTGGAAGGAAGGTGCGGGGTTAGGAAGAGCGACGGGCAGTCCAGGTGGTGACGTCACACCTTCCTTCACGGAACGTGACCTTCGACCTTCGTGTTCTTCTGGCACTGGGTCGGGGGACTCCTTATTTGGCCGGACCCCTTAAGACCCTTGAAGGAAAAATAGGCGAGGGGAGACGGGCGCGCGCCTGCAGCCCGACACACCAGCGTTTAGAGCGAGCAGCTCTCTTCGCAGTCGCCGAAACTGGGAAACAACCTCCGTGGGCCCAGCGCTCGCGGCTGCTTCCGCGCGCCCGGGGGCTTGAACGGCTGCGCGGCGGAAGGGTGAGGCCGGCTGCGCATCTCCGGGTCTGCTCGGGCTCCGGGGAGAAAACGGAGTCTGGGGCCCGCGAAGGGCAGGGGCCTGAGAAACGACCGCACCCTTCGCCTAGGGGCCCCAGAGAGCCGGGCCCTGGGAGCGAGCGAGCGCGTGGCAATAGACTCCTAACGCGGCTCTTCTCTGAGGTCGGAAGTCCTGATCTCTGACGCTCGTCAGTTCCCGGGGTCTGAATCCTCCGTGGGCACCAACCTCGAGCTCCCCACGTGGCCTCGCTGGACTCGCGGTGAGGACGAGACGCACGAACACAGGCACGAGCACTTCCTAGAAGTCAGGGTGAGCGTGCGTAACCCTCCTCCTGCAGCCTCCCGGCTCTGAATCGTTGGCGCTGCGCAGAAAACCTCTCCGACCCTGAGACCGGATGAACGCGGCCGAAGGCTGCCCGTGACTCACGGGGGCCCCACACGTGACTCACCCGTACACGACACTCCTCCGACAGAAGGGGCATACACCACAGTTCTCCATTTTATTCTGAAATTAAAAAAAAAAAAAAAAGCCCCGCTGGCCACACATGACTAAGCAGAGGGGTGAGCAGACCACAGAAAGGGACGCAGCAGGCGCAGGAAGCCGCCGCCCAGCGCTGGGGAGGGGCGGTGGGGCCTGCTCGGATAAAGGTCGAAAGGGCAGGATGAGCTTAAAGCGTTCCGAGATGCACGTTTAGGTTGAAAAGTATGAAGAAAATGGGAAGTGAGTCCAACTGAGTCTGCGCTGCGCCAGGTTTGCGGGGCGAGAAGGGCTGGGACGGGGCCGCCGGGGGCGGGCCAGGCTCCGACTCCGGCTGACCACGGCTCTGGGCTCTGTGCGCGGCGGGCGGTGAGGCAGGGCTGTGTGGCTTGTGCCTCTTTACGTGACATTTCACGGGGAGGAAAGTAAAAAAATAATACATCACGGCCACGTCGTCTTCAGCCAAGTGATCCAGAGGTGACCGAACGCTTGAAAAATCTATCAGCGACACTCTCTCTACTAGCAGATTAATGAGAAAAGAACCTCCGCTTTTATTTGCCAAATGAAAACGCTTGGGCCAACTCAAACCACATGTGCGCGCCTGACGACAACGCTCAGGGAAGGGGGGGCGACACTTTCTCACTCCGGTGGAAAGCGAGGACCAGAAATCCGAAGCAGCGCCCGCGCAGTTACCGGGGAGGAGGTGGCGGCGCTTCTCGGGAAAGTCGGGCGGAGGGAGGCCGTGCCTGTGCCGCTCCCTCTCGCGCGGGGGTTGGGGGTTGGGGGGGGGCGTCTTACTGCTCGCGTGGGCCGACGCGGCGGCGAGGAAGGGGAACGCGGAGGGCAGCGGCGCGCGCGGAGGAGAGAAAAGTCATCCTTCGCGGACCGAGACCGTGTGCGCGGGAAGACCCGGAGACCAGGCCGCTGGGTGGGCGCTGCCGCAGGGCGCAGCTGCGGGCTCCCTGAGTTTACGCTCCCAGAGGCCGGTGAACTAGCGAACTAGCTCGGCGAAGACGGATTTGCAAGGAGGCGGGCCCGCAGGCCCAAGCGCAGAACGCGCCCCTTGAAAACGTCAGAAGAAGTACACGCCCTCGCTCGCAGTGTGCCCGAGAGCCGCGCAAGGCCAGGAGCAAACCCGGTGGGAGGGGGCCACGCCCGCCCACGGAGAAGGACCGGGCCGTGGGCAGGGCGCTCCCTGCCACCCGACCTGCGGGGAGCGGGGACGAGCAGCGCACCCCGAGGGGAAGACTCCACCCCCACAGACACCAGCTCTCCCCTCAATGGACCTAAAAGGCCGATGAAAGTCTGACCACAGTCCCGACAGCATTTCACATGGACCCGGGCAAACGGCTCCTAAAATTCCCCGTCAGTATAAGGCCCTCGAATGGGGGGAAGAGCACAGCGGGGGCGCCAGCCAGCCAGATGGCGGGGCGCTGGGTGGGCCGCTGGGTGGGCCGCTGGGTGGGCCCGCTGCCCGAGGCAGCTGAACGGCACACCGGACCCCAGCGCGTCTCCTGGGGCCCCCGGGACGAGACTCGGAGGCTGAGTCACAGGTGGGGGCTGCAGGCTGCTCCAAACTCCTGTGGAAGATGCCGGGCTTTTCCAGAACGTGGGATCAGGGTGCGGGTGGGTGGGGTTCTCCGGGGGCGTTTCCGGAAGGGTGCAGAGGGCAGGAGCTCCCCCCTAACGGGGCCCCAGCACACGTGGACACGTTCCACGCGATGGAGGGCGCCGTGGGACCCGTGACGAGGACATCGGGTTAACAGTCGTCTGACTGCTATTCACCGTCGTCAGAGTTTAGCGGGATTTTCTTACAAATACATACGGTGTTTGTATTTTAAAATAAAAAAAAAAGATTTGTCGTGGTAAAATATGCTTAACAAAAAATCGAGCGTTTTAATCGTTTTGAGTGCACGGCTCAGTGGTACGAACTACCTTCCCCTCATTGTGCCGCTGCCATCGCTCGGGGACTCTGTCAGCACCCCAGCTGAAGCCCTGTCCCCACCCCTCGTCCAGCCCCTGGCCACCACCTGCTTCCTGTCTCCGGGGAGTGGACCCTCCGAGGGACCTCCTAGGAGCAGAGTTTGCAAGGAGTATTTATTTGTCCTTTGTGACCGGCTCATTTCACTTAGCACAATGTCCACGAGGTTCACTCGTGTGCAGCCCAGGGGCCCCCCAACACCGGGCCCGGGCCCAGTGCCGGCCCGAGGCCTGTTCGGAACCGCGCTGCACAGCAGGAGCGGAGCGGCGGGCCCGGGGGAGAAGCTGCATCTGTGTTTACAGCTGCTCCCCACCCCTCGCTGGTGTGACCGCCCGAGCCCCGCCTGCGGTCAGATCAGCGAAGAACGTGGACCGGCTGTGAGCTGCCCCTGGGAGGGACCCGGGTTGCGCGCTCCGGTGAGACTCTGAGGGTCCGAGGTGCCGCCGAGGCGGGGGTGCGGGCGCTGGGGCCCGGCTGCAAGCCAGACCGCCCTGAGCAGGGAGGTCGGACCGCGCGGAGACCGCAGTGCGTCGGTGGCTGGCAGGCGGACGTCAGACCCGCTCAGCGGTGCGTGGCAGGTGGCGGCCGCGCTGCACCTGGCGGCGGGCTGCAGAGGGGCCGGCGGGCTGATGCACTTCGGCTGCGCGGCTGCACCGGGAGGCGGACTTTACCTCGGAACGCGGCACCCGCTTTAGTCCGCGCCCGGCCCGCCCGTCACTTCACGTACCGCCCCCGCCCGGCCCGTCTTCCCCACGTCTGTGCAGTCGCCGACCTGGCGGGCCCCCAGGCCAGCCCCGGCACCTGGTGAGTGGCGTAATTATTTCATCGTCTGTCGCAACGTAGCAAGAATAGAAACAGAGAGCAGACTGAGTGCAGCGTGCTTGGATCCTCCCGAAGCCCTCCCCGTCCCTGGTCCGTGGAAGAGTTGTCTCCCGGGAGACCGGCCCCTGGTGCCGGAAAGGCTGGGGACCGCCGAGGGAGCCTGTGCCAGGCTGTCCTTCCTTCTCAAGGCGGAGCCACAGCCCCGCGTGCGGACCGGCCGAGTTCGTGTCCCTTCCCCCCGTGGACGCTGGGCCGCTTCCGCCTCGCGGCTGCGGTGCGCAGACAGGGGTGCAGACTCCCCTGGGAGACCCTGCTCTCGAGCCTTCGGGGTACGTGCCCGGAAGAGGGGTTGCTGGTCTTATGGCAACTCTGTGTTTAGTTTTTAAGGACTGTTTCCGGTTTAAAAGCGTTGCTAGTCTACCACGATGTGTCAGCCCTACCAACACAGATGTATCCACGTGATTCTTCTGGTGGTTTAGAAAGAGTCCCACAGCCTGGGGTGGGTGGAAGAGGCACACTTTCTCCGGGCACAGTGAGGCGGGAAGCGGTGTTCGTACGACAGGCGGAATCTCAGGGATCTCACAGCTCTCATCGCAGCAACCTGCTCCACTGTGCGGAGCTGGTGATGGCGGCCTGCGGTGTGAATGGGGCGGAAGGATGGGGGGACGGCGGCCACAGGCCGCTCCCCACGGCCCGGCCTCGTGGGGCGCCTCCGCAAGGGTGCTCGGGGCCAGACCTGGCACCTGTCCACGCCTGTCCGCTCCCTGCTTTCCAGCTACACCGGGGCCCCAGGCAGGAGCCGCAGAGCCCGCCCCTCGCCCCCCGATGCCGGGGGAGGGAGAGGACGGCTCGGTCGCTGTCCCAGCTGCTTCCTTCGCGGGAGAACAGCTTTGCATCGCTTTCCGCTGAACCCACTGTTCCCGTCGTGAATCAAGAGTTAAGGGAGATTTTTAAAATTAAATCTGAAACCACAGGATACGTACAAGAGGGTGATGATTATGCCTGGGATTTTTATCAGTCACAGCTGTTCCATTCTGTTTGTTTACTTTCGGGGAGAAACGGCCCTTTGAAACACACGACCAAAATAAACACACTGGCAGCTGTACGCAGCCCGGGGAAGGGAGCCGGCGAGCGGGCGGCGCGGGCTCCGGGCGCAGACGCGGGCAGGGGCCGCGCGAACAGCCCCGGGCTCTCGTGCTGACCACGCCTGGGACAGGGACCCTCCGGGAAGGACCCAGCTGGGGCCAAGGAGCCAGGGAATTCTGGGGAACGCTGCAGCTCCAGCAAAAGCCAAGCGTTTTAAATAAAAAGCACTGACCCTGACATTTAATGCGGTGTGACGAAGAGGCCACAACGATACCAGACAGCAGTTACACTGTCAGTAACTATGATACGCGAGTTTGAGTGCGCACGCACCGCCTGCCCGGTGCCCCCCGCCCTGTGCCGGGCTCCCGGCCACGGAAAGCAAAGTCAGAAGTGTTCTCTCCTGGGAAAACCAAAAGGGACAAGAAAACCAGCAAGTAGCAGAGTGTCAGGTAACAATGAATGTATCTAACGTCCCAGTAACAATTGAATTTGAATTTGAATTATTGAACCTGGCTGACCGCCTATGAACAGAGGTGCATTGACACCTCTGTGCAGAGGCACGCATTGCGTGAGTTAGGGTGAGAGCTTTATGTTTCTGGAAACTGCAGACCGTCTCTACGCAAACCCGGGCGAGGGAAACGGGAACCGAAGTCGTGAGGGGCTGCACGCTTCCCTCGCACACACACACACACAAAGTGTGCATTGCTCGCGGATCCACAGCACCTCACTCCCGCCACGGGACTTATTATAGAACGTCAGAAGTTTTCCGAGATGACCATTTTTTTATTCCAAGGAAAATGACCCAAAGCAACTTTTCCGGAAAGGTTGGGGTTTGTGTCTGCACCTGAGACGTAAAATCCCAGTTTCCGACAGTGTTTCCCTTTCGAATGACACTGACACCACTCTGTGAACAAGGACGGCTCATAAACACACGCGTTAAAGTGTCTGTTTCCACCTCAGCTGTGCTGTGGTCCTCGGGGCCAGACCTGGGTCCGTGTCCATCTGGCCCGTGGACCGGTCCCTCGGCTGACGGTTACACCGGGCGTTCCTTCCACTGGACAAACACGCGACTGCATGCGGTAGGACGTTTTTAGGTTACAGACAGCTGCTTCGTGTCCTCCCCAGTCCTGTCACGTCTGAGCACGTGTGAAAAAGATTGATTTGCACTTAGCATCGCTCAGGATGGCCCGATGCTGAAGGCTGCAGGTCAGGACTGTCGGCCTCAGGAGCTCAGGCTCCCTGGGTGTGTGGCTCTCGCCCGTGAGGCGTGTGCAGGCAGAAGGCCCACGGCCGCCGGGGCTGTCGCTGGCGCCGTCCCGGAGCGCAGGTGCTGTGCGCTTTCTGCTCCAGCTCCCTTAGGAAATCAGCTCCGTCCTCGTGCGTGTTGCCTCCTAGATCCGGCAGGCTGCAGCACCACCGCCATCACGCCCACATCCGAGTAAGCACATACACAGGGGAGGACTAAGAGGGGAGGAGGGATGGCAGGCATGTGTGCCCCTTTTTGTCCAGAAAGCAAGGGCACCCTGGTGAGTGACACCGACATCTTGTCGGCACAGGGCTGCCCTGGGACCGGGCGCCCGAGAGATGGGGAACGGTTAGATCGGTGCAGCGCGAGCTTCCGACGGAGGAGCCTGGAGTGCCCCTGAGGTGTGTGCAGGGCACCGCCTTGGTTTTCTCGGCGACTGCACAAAAGGCGTTTGTCCTGCTGAGTCACTCTGAGTCACCGCTCCGGAGAAGACTGCGGGACGATGGGGCAATCGGCGGCAGCGACGCTTCCTAGCTAGCAGGAGAGGGCACTGCACTCGCCGGGACTCTTAGGCCGGGGACTGTGTGTGTCCGCAGAGGGCTGAGGCAGAGAGTGAGACGTGGGAGGCCTGGGCGTGGGTGGCTGTCCCCAGGGACCAGGGACGGGGTGGGGGGGATCCTCCCACCTCGGAAGAAGAGAGGAAGTGGAAGGGCCACGTCACGGGGTGCTGTTCCAGGCCCCCGATACTGATGGGCGGCACTGTGCAGGGAAGACCTGGGTGTCTGGGAGATGGGGTCCGCCTCCCCACGGCCAGCCTCCCAGGGGACGTGCCCAGGGGCCTGCGGCCGGCCGGATTCTGTGCTCTGGGGTCCTGGGTGCCGCGCCGCCCGTGGAGGACTCCGCCCAGGAGATGCCCGAGCGGCTGAGCGGAGGCGGGCGGAGGACCTGAAGCTCGGAGCGCGGGACGAGGGGGCGCGATGGCAGTGCGCCGCAATGCCCAGGGGCTGGTGGGCTTGAAGTCACGGAACCAGAGTTGCAACCCGGTTTGATCCGCTCCAGGGAGGACAGAGGCCCCAGAGGACCACTGGGGAGACCCCCCCACCCCCCGCCTGTGGATGGGATCGGAGGGGAGGGGGACACACAGCTGCCCCCAAGGAGCAAGGAGCCACGGCCATGGGTGGGAGTGGACTTTCCAAAGGTTGGGTCTTTCCTGCTTCGTACCCGGCCATGGAACCCCACTTCCGGCAACCCCATGCTGGTTCCCACACCCCGAGGCCCCAGGTCTCTGCTTCCCCAAGTGCCTCGTGGTCCAAAGTAAAAAGACGCCCCTTCTCCCGGGCACCCAGGCATCCAGGCGTCCAGGGCCCGGTGGGTCCGGAAGCTCTAGGTCATCAGGGGCGCAGGAGACACGGGCCGCTCTGGGCGGCAGAGCCGTCGCGCTGGGGCGGCTGCCGGGGCCCAGCCCGGAGGCTGTCGGCGGTTCCTGGTGTCAGTGGCTCAGAGACAATGAGAACCCCCAGAGGCCAGGCTTCAGCGTCGCACCCAGCGCACCGTTCCACTCGGTGCCCGGTGTGCGGGGACACGCCCGGGGCCAGCGGATCCACGCCCGGCTTGTGGCACCTGCCCGACTACCTGGCGAGCTGGGTGTGCGGGAGGCCGGCCGTGACGCCACACTTGCGGTGGGACATCGGCATTGCACCCGGGGACCCAGCCTGCGTGGGAGCACGCAGGTCAGCGGCCGCCCCGGCGTCCGGTCCCCTCCTCCCTGAGCCTCGGACACAGCCCTCGGTCGGAGCGACAACTGGCTCTCAGTTCCCGTGTGGGTCTGTTTCGAGAAGAAAAGGATTTTAGAAACTCGAGGTTCATTCCGGGAGCCGGGCTTGCGGCCTGCCCTCTGGCCCCGTGATCCGGAGAGCCCGCCAGCCCCCACGGCGCTCCACGGGAATGAATTGTCACCAGGGGCGCGAGAGCTGGATGGGGCCTCCGAGGGCAGCCGACAAAACACAGCGTCTGTCGGGGGAAGAGCGGGATTTATAGGCAAAATGCAGCTATTCTGAGGCTTTTCAATAAAGATATACAACCTGAACAAAAGGTAACTGTTTCACTCCGTCTCTGAAAGCCCATGGAATTTATTTTTTGCAAGCTTTTACAGTCCACGGCCTTCCCATTCAATCTTGAATAATGGCTCTGAATTGAGCTGTAAAAGCTTCCGAAGTTTGAAGCCTTCTGACAAGTTAATTTAGCAGTATGGTAAAAAGTTTTCCCCCCAGATAGAATAAAGCCATCATATCATGAATGTAGCCGCCATCCGGAGGGAAGAAAACACCATTAGGATTAGAAATGGTGTGCTTTATGGAGATAGTTTGTGGTTTCGTGTAATCTACCATCAATATTTCAGGAGAAAGATGTTCCCCTCATCAGTCAGCTGGAAGTCAATATCTCCACTTAAAACCGACACCCAGGGGCCAGATCACAGGGATCTTTATTGGAAAAATAACATTCTCCACACAGCTTCCTTTCTGCAGTTCCTTAGATTCTAATTGAGTGTGTGTGTTAGAAAGAGGCCTTTTTTTTTTGCTCTAGGAAAAAATAAGGAAAAGAAAGAAGCAATATTTTCTTTGTTTCCCCCCACCCCTCGCCCCCCACACACAAACTGCTCCCACCCGCACTGCCCCCGGACCGGATCGCTGGGGCTGCCTTTCCCCGCCCGTGCGCACGCACCCAGGGGGCTCGCCGGGCCCTTCCCAGAGCAGGCGATGCTGGCTGAGAGTGGCTTTCCGCGTGTGTGTGTGCACGCACACGCGTGTGTGGGTTGTTGCTTGTATGTGCGTTGCTGTCTGTTCATGTTTTGTTGTTTGTGTAGCTCGTGTGTTGCTCGTGTGTTGTGTCGCCTGTGTGTTGTGTGTCGCTTGTGTGTTGGCCGTGTGTTGCCACCTGTGGGTGTGTTGTTTGCACATTGCCACTTGTTTGTGTGTTGGCCATGTGCTGTTGCTTGCGGTCGTTAGTTGTTGCTCTCCGTGTGTTGCTTGTGTGTTGCTTGCCGTGTGTGGCGCTGTTGCTTGTTTACGCCGTTGCTCGCATGTTGTTCGCGTGTTGCTGTCTGCCTGTGTGTTGTGTGCCCGTCTGCCCGGCTCAGGCTGCTTCTCCTCTCCCGATCCGAAGATGGGAAAGGAGGCAGAGCCGCCAGCCCCCTGGCGTCCCGGTGGCCGCTGCCGGGAGTCCTCGGGGAAGGTGACACTCACCCCTAAACGGGGTCCGCGGTACAGATCCGGCTTTGTCATGAGGGAGAAGCCAAGAAAAATTAATTATATTTAACAAAGAAACGCTTCAGATGCCACTTGGCCTTGTGCCCTGAATATAAATCTCCAAATGTTTCTCACTTGAATATTTTAGTGGAAAAAAACAAAATTAAAATAAAAAAACAGGTGCCCTGTGACTGTGTTTGTGCGGTGACGGCAGGGGTCGCTCCGAAGCTCTCCTGGGCTATGGGAGGGGGTGGGGTCCGAGCCCAGGAGTGCGGCCGCAGCACGGCCATTGGAGCGCCGACCGAGGCAGGCCCTGAGGTTACAAACCGTCCCTGCGGTGACTGTGAGTGTCCTGTGTCTAGGAAGATGGGCAGCTTTGTGATGGGCGTGTGACTCCCAACCGTCACGGAGCGGGCGCCCTCAGGCTCTCCGCCCCTCTGTCCTCCATCCCCACACTGACCTCGCCTCCGTCCAAGCACAGAAGTCCTCGCACGCGGGCCCCTGGGCGCCGCCAGAAAGCGCGCACGGCCTTTGACTCCGGCTGGGCCCCAGGCCCCGCTCAGCGGCCCCAATACGCCTGCTTGGCTCTCTGTTCAGACCCCCACTGGAGCGGCTGGTGACACTCCTGGTGCATAGTAGGCACTTTACGCCCTGCCGGTGTTATTTTCACCGGGCTGCCCTGGCTCCTGCTTCTCAGTGGGACCGTGTCTGTGACGAAGGTGAGGTGCCATCCTCGGCCTGTTGTCCCCACTGCTGGCAGCACACACCCACACACCCTTTTGCTGCAGAGTCTCCGCCTGGCCCAACGGGGCTTGTCGGCACCTCCCTTACACCTGAGCGGCAGGGACCTTCGCCTGGGCCCAGGCTCTCCAGGATCTGCCCTGCTCCCGTCCGGCGTATCCTCCCCCAGAGAGAAGCCGGGGGAGGGCGGGAGGACCCAGGCTCCCTGCTCTAGACCCCAGCCCAGGGAGCCAGGGCCCAGGATTCCCTGTGCGAACAGCCGGACCCATTTCCCACGGGGGCCTCTCTCTCCAGGCCCGTCAGCACTGAAGGGCGGGGGGGGCTTGGGCCGTGGGCCGGGGTGTCTGCGGGTATGTGGGTGTGCGATGGGGCAGGGGGGAGGAGGGGCCAGTCTCGGCGGCCTCCACTCCGGCCCGGCACCCGGGGGAGGGATTCCGAAGTCCAGCAGCTTCAGAGCACGTGTCGGGGGGCAGGGCACACAGGGCAGCTTTGACTGAACTGCTGGTCAGCTTGGTTTCCTCTCTTGTCAAGTTTTAGACGCCCATGAGCCTGCACTGGCCTCTGGTCCCATGTCCTCCGGCTGCTGTGGGGCTTCCCTCTGGTCCTCCACATCACCCTGGGGACCACCGCTGGCGTCTCTTCCCGGACCCAGAGGTGTGAGTATCCCCTGCTGGGAGAAAAGAAATTCCCCCCGGAGGTCTTCTCGTAGGCTCCCCCACGCCCCTCTTCACTCCAGGCGTGGACCAGCGAGCCTGCAGTTCATGGTCCACACCCAGACCCCCGCCTCCCCCCGAGCCTGCGGGGGTGCTGCCGACGGTTTCCCCGGGACACGGGCCCCTGGGCTGCCTGTGTGGGGGGCCTGCCTGGCTTGCCCCTCCACCCCAGCCACTGCCCCGGGGGCCAGCTGCACTCACAATCCTAGATTTTTAAAAAGCTCGAATCATCGGAGCTGTCTTTATTTCTGCCGGAAGTATGTGTTTCTTTCTGCGAACACCCAGATTCTTCTTTTTTTTTTTTCCCTGAAAGAAAACCCTCCGAGCTTGGGACTCTGTAAAGTACTTTTTCCTGTGAAACCCCAGGTGGGCGTCCCCTGGTGCTGGGCGGTGCGCCCACCTGCCCCCTCCCGCTCAGCCTCGGCGTCGGGGCTTCCTTTCCCAGTGCGGCACCGTTGTACGTCGTATGGCGCTTGCGTTCGGGCTGCACAGTCTCCTCCAGCCGCACAGACCGTCGGACCCGGAGGCGGAGAGCCGTGCAGGTCCCTAAGCTCCTCGTCTAGAAAAGGCAAGTGGGCTCCTCCCCGCCCCAGGGCCCGGCGCTCCAGGCACCCCTTTCCTGGAGGGGCTCCAGGGAGTCGGGGTGAGGCCCCGCCTGCACACAGCAGCGGGCCCACTTGCGCCCCAGCCGGAAACCCACCTTCTCCTCAGTCCTGGGCTTCTACCCCAGAACCCTTCCTTCCTTCCCGTGACCCTCAGGCAGGCCTCTCTCCTCCCATGCATGTACAAGTAACCGGACTGGACTTAGAAGACGCACTTTCTCCTGACTGTTGCACACTTGCACTAATTTGTGAAATGACACTGTGTCTTCGCTCTCATCCTCTAAGCGTTCCTCAGCCACGGGTCCTTCCCACTGTGTGCGATCTGTCGGCCTGCGCCCGGCCCCACTGCCGGCCAGGCCCCTGGTGGAGATTTTCCTCAGCTGTGTCTTACAGCATTCTGCCGTTTATCATTCATTTGCTTCCACGTTATCTCAGAGCGGGTCTTTATACTTAGATGCCTAGGTTCTCCGGTCATTGCTTATTCTTTATCTCAAGATAGCTAAAGTGCTGTAGAATTGTGGATTTTTATTTTGCATATTGTATTTTAGTCTACATTTTCCCCCTGTAAGAGTCACTGAGCAGGAATGATATTAAAAGCTACCTCTCTTCATTTCTAAGAAAACAGGCCTACAGACAAGCAATCACAAACCCCGCCGGCCTCCCTCAGCCACGCAGTGGGGGCTCAGCGCCGTTTGCCTCTGGGGTTATCCCGAGATCGATGATTAAACTGACCTGGCCTCTGATTTTTTCTGTGCTGCAGTTAGGACAATTCCAAGTCCTCATTACAAAACGAAAGGACATAACACCACAAAGGACGGATTCCGACTGAAACGGAAACGCTGCTGCTCTTCTCTCCTGGAGAGGCGTCTGGGCCGCAGAACTCGGACGCGCTCAAGCGCAGGTTAATGAGTGATGAAGGCTTATCAGCGTCTTTTCTTCCTGACGCAGCTGTGGGTGTCGATTCTTGGCCGGCCTCGCCCCCCCTCCTGTAATCCAGCAGGTAATTTCAGATAACCTAGTCACCTCTGGTAATTTCTCCATCGACTTCTCTTCTTTGCCCACGGAGTTCTCAAGATTAGTCTTCTTCCTGTTCCGCCCGTCCTGCCCGAGGACACGAGTATTCCCGTGTCCACGCCGCTCAGTACCACACTGTGTGGTTCGTGTTATCCGAGCCTGACAAGTAAGGACATTTTGGTACTTGAGAGAGAAAAAGAATCCCTTGGATGGAGTTTTTAAATGATCTACCTAGATTCTGCTTTCTAGGAAAAACGCTGCTTTAGTGAGGCGCCAACATATTTAACCAAATTTGGTCATTAAGATCTCAAGTCTTTCAAGCAATAGTCACCTTTTTTTGTTGTGAAACGTGCCGAGATATTTCAAAGTATCCTGAAGGTATAGGTTTTACGTAAGCAAATTATACAACCCTTTTAATTTAGAATATAGATTCCACACACCACTTTGATTAAAGGAAGTGTTTTATAAACAAAACAATTACAAAGTGCTGCAATTTGAATACCAATGACTTATTCTGGCAAGACTCCCTCCAGGAACTCCCCACAGTGCTTTCACTACGCAGGTCTGAACACTCAGGACACGCTGAGACCAGCCAAACTCAGTTTCTGGAGCTCCCGGGATCACAGCCCCGCGTCGGTCCACGTGCTCACTTGAACACTCGGGGTTCTGAATCACACCGGGGCCCTGAGGCCGAAAAGCTGGGTCGCAGTGCGCGGAAAGGAAAGGGCCCGGGGGGGGGGGGGGTGCGTCGGAAACCCGGTACAGGCCGCTGACTCAGGTGCCTCCCTGACCTCACGGGGCCCCCGAAGGGCCTTCGTGGGGGACAGCACAAACCACCCCACCAGCAGCCTTAAAATGCTGAGCACTGGGGCAAGCGAGCCGATGGTGATCCCCGAGAAGCACGGATGAGGCTGCTTTTACCGAGAGTGCCCGCCGTCTCCCGCACTCTGACCCCGGAGGCGCGACCGCAGCGCCCGCGGTGCTCGCACCTCCCGCAGCCAGGCCCGGCCCCGTCGGCGCAGGCGCGGTCGGCCGGCTACAGGCCCGCCGGGAAGACCCACGGGCCCGGGCCCGGCGCTCCTCCGACCGCGTTCCCGCCGCGGGGCAGGGCGGGGCCCGCCGCGCCTGCGCGCTACTCCTTCGCACAGCCCCAGCGAATCTGGGAGCAAGCAGCAAGCAGCACGTGACCCCTGCCAATATCCAAGATGGAGGCCGTGGCCAGGCCCCGTAGGCTCCCCGCGTCAGCCCCAGCTCTGGCGTGCGCCCGCTAGGCGCGCAGGCACGCGCTTGTGACCGCTGGGGCGGCGCGGGACAGCTCTTTGGGGCTGCGGAGAGGGGATGGCCAGGGCGAAGGCCAGTGTTTACATTCACTGCTGGAACTACCTCTGTGCGCTTTCTGAACGCCGAAGCGCCCCATCGGCTGGCGCCTGGAGCGTCCTTTGGTCGCTCCGCCCTCTGGGATTGGCAGCTCCGGCAGCCAATGGGGTACAGGACGTGTGCGGGAAGGCGGGCAGGGGTGGAGCATCTCTGCCGTTCCTAGGGCGTCTGGCCTGGCGGTTGGCCGCTGCGGGACGAGGGGCGGGAGCAGACGGGGCTGTACCCTGAATGCCAGACAACCAATGGAAGGACGGCCGGGAGCTCAGGCAGGGAGGGCGGAGGGCGGGGCCGAGCCGTAATTGACGAGCTCTTCATTAGAAACCGGGCAGGAGGGAGGGGCCCGAGAGGGGAGGTGATGCAAGGTTCCCGCAGCCAACGGTTGCAGAGTCTTCGGTGAGGGGGCGGGGCCTTAACGGCTGACAGGCGTTGGACTTGGCCTATCAGAGCCCCGCTCGGTGCCGGAGGGGGGAGCAGCATCATGGTTCAACGTGGGTCAATTTTTTGTGAATGAGGAGGGGAGGTTGTGGGGCCGCCGCAGCGGAGCACCGTCCCCGCCGCCGCCCGCGCCCGAGCCCGCGCGCCCGCCCGTCGCCCGCCCGCCCGCGCCGCCGCCTCAGCCGCCTGGGCCCGGCGCGCCGCGGCCGCGTCCCCGCTGTCGCCGCCGCCCGAGCGCCCGCCCGCCCGCTCGCCGCCGGCGGTGGTGGTGGCGGCGCAGGCTGAGGAGATGCGGCTCGGAGCGCCCGCCGCCGCCGCCTCCCCGCCCGCCGCCGCGGTAAGCGCACCGGCCCGGCCCCGGGCCATTGTCCGCCGCCGCCGGCAGGCCGTCGGCCTCCACGCCCCCCCGCCCGCCGCCCGACCCGGCAGGTGGACGCCGGGTCCGCGCCCCCGGCCCAGCCCGGCCCCGGCCCGTGCGCCCAGGCCGCGCGCCGCCCAGCGCGAGGGTTCCGGAGCGGGAGCCGGAGCGGGGCTGGACCTTTCCCTGCAGCCGAAGCGCGACGACGGCCGCTCGCTGGGGCCGGGAGGGGCCGGGCCGGCCCGGCCGCTGGCCTTTGGGGTCGCGGGGCGCCTCCGCCGCCCGGCCAGGCCGAGCCCTCGGCAGGTGGGCCGGGGGCTTCCCGAGCCCGGCGGGCGCCGTTTATGTAACTTTGTCAGGGCTGTGAGTTTGCAGAAAAACGTCTCTCCCGGGGCCCGCGGCGTGGGGTGCGCCGTCGCGCCGCGTGGGTGCCCCGGCCCGAGACCCCGAGCGGGTGTCCGCAGGGTTTGCACCGGCTGAGATGGGGCCGGTCCTGCCCCGAGGCTGTGAGCCCCGTTTTCCGGCGTTGCCAAAACACACTACGGAATTACAAGCAAATTATCTCGTATTTACATTTAACGTTGAATTATTTGACACTGTTACAGCGGGAGACCGTGCGGATCCGTCGAAAGGCCGGGGGTGGAGCCCAGTGTACTCATTTAATGCACATCAGAAATTTGTAATAACTTGCAGCAGCTGATACAAGTGTTTTTTTATTGCATGTTGTAAATTGACCTGCTGTGACACAATTTTCAAATAAAGCGTTGTAGAAATTAAACTTAAGTTATTTTAAAACTAATGACTTTCTTAACTAAATCCTAATTGCATGACTGTAGAGACCTACCTCGCTGCTTGCTGCGAGCCGGCGCTGCCTGCCCCCGGCGCGGGAGGGAAGGGCCTGGCAGTTACTTCGCTTCCTCTCCCCTCCACCCGGGCTTTTCTGTTTATTCCCACAAACCACCTAAGCATGGAAGGCCTGGGAGAAAACATGTAAACACCCTCCCCGCGCCAGCCCGGCGGGAGGGGGCAGTGCTGGGGGGTTTGCACCTGGGCCTGGTTTCACTTTTTCTTCCGTCTCACGGTCGAGGTTACCTGGAGTTTTAATTGCTTCTGATAATTCCGTGCGTTCGGGGAAGGACCGGCTGTGGCGGCGGCGGCGGCGGTTTCACAATCCAGCCAGGAGGGGTGGTGGTTGGTGACTGGGGAGAGGGAGAGACAGTGAATTAAGGAAACTCAGCTGCTGGTACACAAATATACATGACGGCGATTGCAGAGCAACAAAAGTTATTGCAGAATTTTGCTGTAACTATGGCAACACAATTACTCTATTATCATTGGAAATGCAAAATGCCACCCTGCTAGAAGTTTCATCAGAATGGAGTTTGGGATATTGAAAATATGTGAGATTTATTTATTTTTTTCAGGTAGCTTCTGAGAATTCTAAAATCTGTGTTCAGTTATCTATTTTTAAGGCCGATCCAGCCTTCCCAGCTAGTCCGCTCGCTCGGATCTGTGGCATCTCTCCCCAGCACTCACGTTCGTGTGGGAGGGAAGTGTTTTCCTGCTTTAAACACACACACACACCCTGTCACATTGTACGGCTTCCACAGTGTTCTGGGTTCTGGGCTTTTATTTTAAAGATCAAATGCCTTCCTGAAAAGAGCAGTGATCAATCAGAAGAGAAGCAGGGTTTCTGCGGCAGGCGGGTGTCACACTGCCCTCTTTGGGGTTCTGTCTCCTGTGGGGGCGGGGGGGGGGCCTGGCTGCGGGAGAGCCCCCAGGGGGAGCCATGGGGCCGGGGGTGGGGTGGGTGACTAGGCTGCTCACAGGCTTGCGAGGCCTAGGGACCAAGGACAGATGTGGCCTTCGCAGCCCTGAGCCAGAGAGAATGTTCTGTGGTCAGCAGCTTCACAGCTGTGCAAAGTAAAAACCTCCAAATGCCATGTTCTCCGAGGCCTCGGGGGCTGTTACTGCAGCAAGACCCACAGAACGTGGCCCCCGGCCCCTTGCAGCTAGAGGCCCAACCTGGCTTTCTTTTTGGTGCTCAGAACCTGCTTTCGGAGGGTGCCTCTCCTGACGTGTACTGGGAAGACTCTAGTTCTGGAAGTTTCCACACATTGTGGGGTTGCTGCAGTTTAATTTCGTTATAACTCTTTCCTTTTAACTACTGCATATTTATGCCCAGTAATCGACTTCCATTTTCCAGCTTCATTGTGAGGTTTCAATGCAGCATGAATGGCTTTGAATTCTCATCCTTTGATGTTGGGGGTGGCACCAGAGGAGAGGGGACTTTGTGCCGTCCTAATTGCCAGAGCCGAAGAAACATTTCGTCACTCCTGTAGAATTCGTCCATACCGTCCTCTATTGAAAACGGCTGGGCTTTCATGGCTCAGAAGCTGCCATGAGTAGTAGATTAATACCTGATGCAGGGAGGCAGCCAGGCGCAGGGGAGGAAGGGCAACTGTCGTTGCCAGGAGGCCGCCGGCCATGGGCCGTGCTGGCCTTTGGGGCCCCAGACCAGAATCCACGGCTGTGCAGCCGGGGATCCGAGCGCCCGGTCCCCGAGGGAACTTGGGCTTCGGAACCTGGTCCTGCAGCCTGAGCAGCTGGGCCCCAGCCCCTGCTGCTGTGGCTGGAGGGCAAGTCCTTGCCCCACTGGTTGCAGCCCCTACCTGGGTCCTGGCGTGGGGGGCGGGGATTGAATTTGGAGGGGCTCTTTGTTTTGACCTCAGATGGTCAGCATACGCCGTGGACTGCCGTGGGCTCAGCGCGTTGGGCCTTGACCTTAGAGGCGGGTGCAGCATCATCTGGTTCAGTTCGGACGAGGGGCCCGGGGTCACAAGCGCTGCTGCGTGTTAGTGGACCTCACTGGCGGACGTTTACAGAGGGACTCGTTCAGGGGAGGGTGTCGCCGAAGTAGCAGGCGTGAGTTCTTCTCGTGAGGTCATGTTTTTCTTCTCCAGCCTCTGTGGGTGGGGAGGAGGGCCGTGCGGGCTTGTTTGGGGTGCCCCGGGGGCACGGCCTCTGCCGCGGCTCAGGGCCTCTCTGCCGCCCGTTGACTTCCTTTGGAACGGAGGGGACAGGTCGGCCTCTGCATCCGCCGGCGCAGAAGCCAGAGGGCGTTTCCTGGGAGGAGACCCTCCCGCTCACACGGCCCAGCAGCTGACACGTTCAGTGAGCGTCTGCTGGGGCCGCATGCCACGTGGACCCCACTTCTCTCCCCATAGCCTGTGAGGTGGCTGCCACTCCGTCCCCAGTTCGCGGGGGAGGGACCTGGGACGGAGGTGAAGATGTGGCACCTGCCACGCCGTTCCGCGCCACGTCCCCAGTGCCGGTCCCGCCTCGTGCCTCTGCTTCCAGGCCGGGGACGGTCTCGAAGACGGAGCTCAGTGTAGGGGGGCCCGTGCGGTGAGCACGGCTTCTCGGATGAGACGGCCGCGGGAAGGCCTTCGTGGGCTCAGCGTCGTGCTCGCTGGTGCTGGGGCTGCAGCAGCATGCAGCCGGCGTCTCTGGCTCTTTCAGGGCGTCTGCTGCCCCATGTGGGCTGAAGAGCTGGGGCGGGGTGGCTCAGCAAGCTGGTGGGCCAAGGTGGTTGCATGGTGTGCTTGGAGAGGCCCCGAGGCCGCCCGGGGCAGGTGAGACGGGGGACAACGCCCGGTGCCCACGGCCGCTTCGGCCGAGCTCCAGGGCCCTCCGTGTTGGTCCGGGGGATTCCTGTGGAAGGTTTCATTGGAAGGAAGCTCTTTAAGGACCTAAAACTTAACAAAACCACTGACTTAACGCATTATTATAATACCAAGCCAGAAATCTTGAAGAGAAAATATTGAAAGGTTCAACGCTGTAAGAATTACAGAAAATTCTCCTTGGCAAAACACTCCGTAAGCGAGGTGGAGAGACCGTGGGAGAGACAACATTCAGAAACGTGCCGGTCAGCGTGGACAGAGCCTTCGGGAACCGGCCAGCAAAGGGCGAGCCTCCCTGTGGCCGGAGCAGCGGAGCCCGTGATGGGCCGAGGAACATGGCAGCGGCGTGAGGGCCTTGAGCTTTGCTGATGAGACGTTCAGCTGGACGGCGGCCCCTCTGTGCCGCCCCGCGAGCAAAGGTCAGGTTTCCATAACCCCCGCTGGCGGCCGTGGTGACAATTTCTCTCTCCCGTGGTTTTTGCGGAGCGGAAGTGAGGTAATGTCCGCACGGTGCTCAGAACAGGGCCCGCGTGTCGTGGGCACGGCGAGGGTGTCGGTGCTCGGTGTCTGCTGTGTGGAGAGCAGGTCCTCGCGATTCCTGAGTCCCGCTGCAGCACAGCTGTCTGCGTCCGGCGGCGGGAGGTCGCACCCCTGCCCGGCGTTCTGCTGGCTGGAGCGTCTGTTCTCAGGAGAGGCGGCGATGGGCGCGTGGCCGCCCCGGAGCGCACAGGCCGTTCCACCGCGTTATCTACAAAGGCGGCGCCCGTGAAAGATGTTGTGGGGCCTCGGTCCTGGGGTGAGTCGGGGTGCAGGATCCCGGCCACAAAGGGTGGGGTGTTGGGAAAGCGAGTCCTGAGTGGTACCCAGGGCCCCCCCTTTTTTAAGTGCTTGGGTCTCCAAAGTGATGACGGTGGTCCCTCGGGGGTCTCCGGGAAATGGGTGGTGAGGGACTCTGGTGGCCTTCTTCTGCACAGTGGTGTTCGTGTAGCTCTGTGCTCCAAGCACGCAGTGCGTTACAGAGAAAGCGGGTGTTTCCGTTGGGGAGAAACGACGGCACGGCGTGTGAAGGAGAAAAACCAGGTCCCGGCTCTCGGGAAGGCATGCTCAGCGTCAGGAGAATCCCGGGGATTTGTTTCTCTGACCAGCTCGTGAGCTCTCAGGACAGAGAGCCGGCCTCCTGGGCCTGGGCGCGCCCAGCACTGCCCGTGCTGCACACGGTCTCGCAAGTGGTCCGGGCGAGGAGCAGGTCCGCCTTCCCTCTCTCTGGCCCTGTCGCGGCCCCTTGCTGTAGCGAGGACCGGGAGGCCTCTCTGCTGCGGCCTCTGTCCGCCACCCCTTTGCTGGCACAGGGCCGTCGGCCGAGTTGTGGCCCTCCCCGCGGCCCTCCCCGCTGGCCGCTGCACTCCCTGGGCCCCCGTGGCCCCAGGGCCTTTGCACACGCCCTTTCACGTCTTGGAACTACCTCTCTCCTCCTTCTCGTCCCACCCCGAGTCCATACTCAGCCTTTGGTCCCCCTGCTGCGCTAACCCTGACGTCTTTTCTCCTCCTGAACAGGGGCCAGCTGTGCAATCTCAATGGCTCGTTGTGACACCAGTGGGTCAGTGTCACCTCTCTCACTCGCTGGGGCTCCTGGGGCTGAGGGCCTGCCGCCTGCCCTGGGCCAGGGCCCGGCAGCAGGTGCCCCGTGAGTGAGTGCGTCGCTGAGGGCAGGGCTCGCGTGGGCCCTGGGGGAGAGAGGCTGGCCCAGGCCTGGCCCTGGGGCCCTGGGGCCCTACCGCCCTCGGAGCCGCTGCCTGGGCCCTGGACTCGCCTGTCTCCTCCCGGCCTCCGTCCGGGAGCCTCGGGGCTCTGTTGGAGATGGTATGCTTTTAAGGAGATGCCAGCAATGCAAATGCGGTGGGCCCCGAGCCCCGGCGAGGAACAGGAGGAGGGAGGGCCCCCGGCACACAGCTGTGGAGTGGCACAGGGGGCCCTGAGCCCCAGGCCAGGGCACACACGGCCGGTCCTTGGCCGGCCCCAGGGCTCCGGGTGGCCGGCCGGCCACCGCGTTTCCTCACGGCACCTTCTCATTTTTCCCTTTGGAGTGGTTGTTTGGTTACTTCTCATTTAGCCTCCTGATTTCAATGTGGTGCCTTAACCTGGTTGTGTACGTAAGCGTTTGGGAGTCTGCTGTCTTTGGAAACGTGAACGCTAGGCTGCGTGAGTTTACTATTGTTGATGAAGTGTTCCGGCTGCGAGTCCAGTGCTTTTGTTGGGTTGACGTTGGTGCGTGAAACAATAAATCAGTTCTCAGGCCCAGGAGCCCGGCCGGCCTTCCGAGTGGGCAAGGGCTGCGGTGGTGGGGCTGCGTCCTCCCCCGGGAGCGCCGGCTGCTTCCGGGTCCAGCTGCCGGAGCGTCTTCTCCAGGCCCGAGGGCCGTTCTGCGACCCCTGCGGCCTCGCTTCCCTGCAGGGTGGCGCTGGTGGCGTCTGGGAGTGTCTCCCGGAGCTTCTCGTTGGACAGTGGTCATTTGGCAAATCCTACGCCCGCACACCACCCCCAGTGTACAGTGAAGGGACAGGGAGTGGGCGGCTCTGAGCAGAGAAATGCTCCCTGCAGGGGGTCTCGGTGGCAGAGGCACTGGCAGGTCCTCTGACCCCAGTCTCCATGGGGGACACCTGGTCCCTGCCTGCAGGGAGCTCAGCCGCTGGGGGGCCGGGGAGGAGGAGGGCACACATGCAGGTGCCCCAGGCTGCGAGGCTGGGGCCCACTTGGTGGGGAGGCTGAAGCGGGGCTGGGCACAGGGTGGGGTCCTCTTCAGCCAGAGCTGTGGGCCGCAGCAGGGCGGTGGGGCTGTCATGGCCGGGTGCCGGCGGGCTGGTGGGCAGGCTCACCTCTGCAGAGCCCCTGCTGCCCCCAGCACACACCTCCCATTTCTTCTGTTTCCCAGCAGGGGCCCTGTCCCTGGAGGAGGGAACGGGGTCAGGGATTCAGGCGCAGGGCCAGGCGTCTCTGGGGCATGTGTGGGGACCGTGGCGCTGTCACCGAGGGCTCCAGGGTGGCCGCGGCCTGATGGGAGGTGGTAGCTGTCTCTGTCCTTTCTTCCTTCAGCCAGTGTCACTGAGAGCCCCCTTCTAGGTCCTGGACTCCTTGGCGTGGCTGTCAGGACCTGAGCGCCCTGGGAGTCATTCTAGAGAACATTCTGGAAAGGTCCTAAGCAGCTTCTGATCCAGCTTCGTTTCGTGCATCTGGAGTCAACAGCTGATTGCGGCCCCCCCCCCCCAGGCCCCTGCAGGGCGTCTCTCGAGTGTCGAGGCAGAAAGCGGGACCCTGCAGGTCTGCTGGCTGTGAGGTGGGCACCGAGCAGGTCAGCGGAGCCCACGGCCGTCCCCTCAGGACCGGGGTTCGAGACCCGCCAGGGCGAAGGGCTTAGAGAGTTCTGAGGGGGCTGGTCTGCACCCCGCCCCACCCCACCTTTGGGGCTGTGGACACCCAGGGCGCTGCAGCCACCCACCAGGGCCTCGACCGCCAGGAGGGCTGTGCCACCTGCTGGTGTGGGCCGAGGTTAACTGACAAGTGCCGGGAGTGCGGCCGCCCGGGCGGCAGGCCCTGCCGTGGGTTCAGACCCACTCTGACGTAAATGGAGGGCAGATTTTGCACCGAAAAGGTCGTAACAGGTGGATTCAGTCCCTGTTCTTTGGAAAACCTTTCTTTGCCAGCCGAAGGGCTGGGCCGTAACTGTCCCCGGGCCTCTGGCCAGAGGGACACGGCAGTGGGGCGCCTCGGTCCCCCCTGTGGCCTCCTCGCGGGCACCTCGTCCGACGCGGGTGTCCGCCTTGGATCGTGTGGCCACCTGAGCTCGTCCCGCATCGTCAGCTTGGGCAGCGGCCCACCTGCCACCTCCTAACCGTTCTGTCTTCTCCAGGTGGCTGCGGGCGTGTGGGGTGGTGGCCCGCCACACCCCGGACAGCTGGAAGTGGCCTCCTGGCCCACAGCGCTGAGAGCCACGTTCTCCCAGCCCCCTGCCGTGGCGGAGCATCGAGGTCACCCCGGCCCCTCCCCGGGCTGATGGCGGCCAGCCCTCCGGGACGAGGAGTTAACCGACAAACAGCAGTGTGAGCTGCGTCCCGGCTCCCAGCCCGAAGAAGAATGTCCTTCTGCGTCAGAATGCGCAGCACCAAGCCAAGTGTGGGCTGCCTTTGGGGGAAGCTATTATTTTCAGAATTCTTTAATGAAGCTGAGGACGGAGCTGAAGGGGCAGAGAGGCGCGGGCTCCGCCCTTCCCCAGCTCTCTCTCCGCCTCGGGGCTCCTCGGTGGGCTCGGGTCAGAGGGCGGGGGTGCGGGCTCTGCTCGCCGTGGCGCCGACTTCCCTGTCGCGCCCAGGAGGGTGTCCGTGCCGCGACATCTTGCCTCCCCGTGGCTCCGGGAGCCGAGGCTGCCCGTGGGTGAGGAGGCAGACCTGGGCGGGGACCCCGCCCCGCTGCGTGACCCTGCCGGCTGGCTGGCGTCGCCTTGCTGCTGCGGGTCCTGTCTGCGGGGTGAGAGATGGGCTCCTTCCTGGGAGCCACGGGGAGGCAGAGAGGGGGTACTGCGTGGGGGGCCACCCCCGGAGGCCCTGCCCTTCCCCACTCCTCTCTGAGGGTGGGTCTTGGGTTGGCCGAGGTCTGCTGGGCCGTGGGGGGGGGGGGGTGGAAGCTGGGCCCCTGTGCCAGCTCAGGGCGTCTCTGCCCACATCTGGGTGCCCGCGTCCGGCAGGGCGAGAGCCCCCCTGCGGGGCCTCACTTGGGAGCGAGTCGTCTGCCGCCGTCCTCGCAGGCGCTGTGTCCAGAGACGTTCTCGGGAGCTCGGCGGCACCCTGCACAGCGCGTGGTGTGCTGCGCACGGTGGGGGGGGCGCTGCCCTGTGTCCCGCCCACAGGCTGCCCTCGGCCACGCCGTCCCGCCGCGCCTGGCCTGGCCGAGGTGCAGGCGTCCCTAGGCAGAGCGGCTGCGGTCCCTGCCCTGAGGGTGACCGTGAGCAGGTGTGAGGGAGACTTCTTGCCGGGTCTTTGCGCTGCAGCACTGCCTGGTGTCCCGGACACGGGGTGCGTGCCGCGGGCCGGTCGCAGGTGCCTCTGCCCTGCCTCCCTCCTGCTCTGTGTCACGCCCCAGCGGGGAGCGTCAGGGACGGGGCCCTGGCTCCTCCCGCGGTGACACGAGGCAGGGGCGCTCTCCGAGGCAGCCGTGGCTGGGGGGACCTGCATGGCCTGGGCGCTTGGGTCCTGGGGGCCGCAGGCCTGGGGACTGAGATCAGAGAGGCTGGGTGCTGCTGTGTGTGCCCTGCGGGCAGGGCCCCCTCCGGCGGCCCTGCGGGTGTGTGTGCGGGGCAGCTGTGACTGGGTCACAGGACCGGTGACCTCTGGTGAGTGGAGGGGCACCAGGCAGGAGACCAGGTTGCGTCCCCCTGGATGGTGGGAAAGGTGCTCTAGGGGAACGTCTCTGTGAGCGGCTCTCAGTCCTGGGCGGGAGGGTATTTCCGGTAGCTCTGCGTCCGCAAGGATCCTGCACGGCAGGGTCAGGGAGCACTCTGCTGGGCACTGACCGACTGGCTTTTTTGGAAAGTGCAAGTGAAGGAATCCAGGTACGGCTTGATCCAGCTCTGCCACGCTGTCACCGAGACGGGCTTGTTTCTTCCCCCTGTCTTGGGAGAGTTGACTTCCGGTCCTAAGATGGTCCTGCCAGCTGCCCTCAGGGCTACACACCTGCTCGTTTGTGCCACCAGGAAAGAGAGTATCTCTGTCCCAACAAGAGTCTCGGATTCACTCTGCTTCATTTGCCTCGGGCCACCTGTCCACCTCTGAACCATCACCGTGACCGGGGCACGGAATGTGCCGAGTGGCGGCGGAGTCGGCTTCCCTGACCAGCCCCGCTGCCCTCGGGGCTGTGCACCTGGGGGACCCAAGGGGACCAAGGCAGCTGTCCGAGGGTGCCCCGGGGAGCGCCCCGCCCTGGGCGGTGGGGGCAGGTGCCGAGGGTGTCCTGGGAAGGGCGAGTGCGAGTGCCGCGGTTCCCGAAACCCTGGCAGCCCGCCTGCCGCCCGGCGAGCACGGGCTCCGTGGGAAGGGATGTGCTTTGGGGCGAGGCAGCTGGGCTGGAAATTCGGGCTTCACAGCCCCCGGTGTGTAAGTGGTCAGTCACCCGACGTCCCTGTGCCTCAGTCTTCCCACCTGCAGGGTGGGCGTGAGAATTCCCTCTGGGGGCGCCTGCTGTCAGGATCGAGCAAGACAGGGGGGCCGTGGCTCAGCTCCTGGACCCGCAGCACCCCGTCTTTAAGTCCTGCTGTCGGTCCTTCAGCAGCCCTGTGGCTCGGAGACCCGCACTCACTCCCGCGGACACCGAAGCAGAAGCAGGCGGCGTGACGGGGGCGCTCGCTGGGCCCGGGCCCCTGCCTGTCTCTCCCTCTGCACAGGTGGGGACGGGAGGCACAGCTGTCCACACCCAAGTACGGGTGCGGGGCTCGTTCTGGGGTGCACCCTGGGTTGGAGGGCTGGGTGGTGCCCCGGTGTGGGGGTGTCCCAGCCAGAGGGAGAGGAGAGACCCTCAGGCCTCGCCTTCCCCACCCCGAGGGTGCCTTCTCAGGGGGGCGGGGCCTCTCACTGGCAGGGAGGGGAGGCTCTCCTGGGGGTCGTGTTGCTGTTGCTGGTGGCCGGTCCCGTGGCCCCTGCCGGCTGGGGCACAGCTGGACAGTGAGCAACCCGAAGCCCGAATGGTGGGACTAGGCTGCAGGTGGCCTCTTGGTCTGGGTGGGCGGGAAGAGGTTCCTACCCCTCTGCTTCCCCTGGGGGCCAGCCCTGCTTGCAGTCCCTGTGTCCACGGGGCGGGGGAGCGGGCGGTGACCTCGTCCAGGGCACTTGTTACCAGGGCCCCCTCTCCCTCCGCCTCAGCCAGCGAGGCCGTGGGCACACCGCCCGGCTAGCGCTGCCCACACCGCCGACAGGCGCGCACTCACGTGCACACACGCACCCGGGTGTGTGGAGGCTCACTGCAGCCGCTCGGCGCGGCCTGGGCGCCCGCGGCCGAGCAGGGAGCAGCAGATGGACCCCCGGCGTCTGAGTCCTGACGGGCCTGGCTTCCTCAGGACGGCAGGACAGTGGCTTCTCACGTGGGAGTCGGGCACTGACCTGTCCGCGGGGCCGCAGGTCGGGCTGGGCCCGGATGGCTGCGGCCGGCCTCCGCACAGCCCCTGGGGCACGGGCTCCCCTTTCAGACTCGGGTCGGGGCTCCTCGTGGAGGTCCCGCGGGTGCCCCTGGCGCTGGTGTGTCGACAGGTCTCGTGGCACAGCGCCGTGGCGTTCCGGGGCACAGACGCGCCGGAGGCGTGTCCACACCGTCCAGTGGAGGGCTCGGCCTGTCTCAGAGTCACCCAGGCCCTGAGCCTCGCCCCCTTCCCTGGGCACCCAGGGGCCCTGCCTCCTCGGGTGGCACTCCTCCTCCAGGCCCTTCCAATGAAGGTCCCCCCTTCTCCCACTGCAGCCCCCCCAGCCCCTCCCCCCAGCCTTTGCTCCTCACGAGGATGCCTCTCTGACCCCCTCTTCGCACACCTGGGCCAGTGCCTGCGGCCTCGATGCCCGTGGATGTGGTCAGGGCCGCACCCACAGTCTCCCTGAGCCCTGCCCCCTGCACGCCTGCCCCAGGCCCTGCGCCGTTGGCCTTCCTCCTCTCCTGGCCACACCCAGACCCCAGACGGCCAGGCCCCTGCTGTCTGGAGTAGCAGTTGGGCCTCCTGGCTCACCTGCGGCGGGTCTGCCCCGCCCAGGCTCCTCCTCCGTGGCCTGTGGCCTGTGCCCTGTGGCCTGGCTGGGTTCTCCAGCCCTAGGCTTGACTGAAGTGGGGTGGGGGGTGGGGGGGGGCCGTTCTAGGTCCGCAGCAGGAGAAGCGGCCCCCTTCCCATTCCTTAGCGACGAGGCTCACAGCCTCCTGGGAGTCCCTGCTGGGACCATGTCTCCTGGCTTCTGGCCGCTCTGTGCCTCGTGGTGAGGGGTGGTGGACAAGGCGCAGTCAGGGTCTCAGAGTGCTGCCGTGACCTTCGGTCCCCAGGGCAGACTCCGAAGAAATGGGCCGGGGCTGTCGCCCAGCCCGGCCCTGCCTGAGCTGTGGGAGCTGCAGGCTTCTCAGCGCCTGAGGTTGAGACGCAGGAAGCAGCTGGCACCTGTGGGCCTCGTCCCCCCTGCCTCCTGGCGCCTAGCCCAGGGGCTGGGGGGAGGCAGAGCCCCGTTTCCTACCGTCGTGCTGGAAGCAGCCCCCAGCCCAGTGTGCAGAGCGCGAGCTCAGTTCCTTGCAGGCCCCAAAGGGACCAGGCTGGGGGGCCTCAGGTCGAGGGGAGCCGAGGCCCAGGGTTCCCCGGGCGGCCTGCTGCAGAGCGTTTCTCAGAGCCCGAGGGAGAGGGCTTCCTCCCACGGCAGGGGCCGGAGGGGCCGGGCGACCGCAGCGCGGGAGGCTGGGTGGCAAGGGCAAGGCGCTGGGCTAAGGAGGGGGTGCGAGGAAGAGGCTCCCTGGATGCCCCGTGGCCTGTGGGTGCTGGGCATCTCTGCCTGTCTCCTGCCCCCGGGCTCACGGTGCCCGTGGCCCAGGGAGCCGGGGTCTCCGGGCTGGCGCCCTGCGGCAGCCCTCAGAGTTTGCCTCCCTGCTCCGCCCCGAGAGGGCTGCCCGGGCGCTCTGCAGGCCGGGTGGTGGCCTCAGCCTCGCTGCGCTCCCCTCGTTCTCCCCCCCGCACCGCCGGCCGCTCTGCCTCAGCGTCCCTGCTGGGCACCCGGCTCCGCGTCTGCGGATGAACGCGAAGTCTCGGCCTGGTGGTGCTCGGCCCCACGATCCGCTCCAGGAAGGAGCGCTTTGTAACTAACAGCCTGTCGGGAGGTCGGTCTGTCCGGTCTGTCCCTTTGTGGGTTTGGAAAAGGACCTTTTCTTCGTGGCTTCCCCGAGGACCGTGCACTTCTCTGTGTGTTTCTCTGGCTGCCGGTGCCGGCCCCCGCGCCGTCTCATCTGTCCGCAAGGCCAGCCCCGATCAGGGACAGCCAGCCTGTGTCCCCCTTCCGAGCCCTGACCCCCAGGCAGGAAGCTGGCTCGCAGAGCCCAAGTGTGAATGGCACAGGTCTGCCCGGGGGCTGTGCCCCTCGCCAGGGGCCTCCTGGGGTGCGGGCAGCACGGGCGGGTGCTGGGGGTGCCCTGGCGCCCCACCTGTGCTGCTGAGCTGGGGCCCCAGGAAGCAGGCGTGTCCTCCTGGGCCTAGGGGGACCTCCCACTGGGGGGGGGCCTGGCCCTCTGGGACCAATCAGGTGCTCGTGGGGTGGAGGGAGGGGGCTGCAGTTACAGGATCGGGGGGGGGGGGGGGAAGAGAAGGGAAGTTATTGCTCTGTGTTGCCTGAGAGTGTTTTTTATTAAAGCGTCTCCGATGGCATTAATATTAAAGGAAGGAAATTGGGAGAATAGATCAGCAATACGAATGATCAGTTACTGTAATTGGGGAAAATACTAATGATTTAATTTGCACATGTGGCAACAGCGTTTTTTAACGACTGCCCTGATAATAAGAGACAGGTCGTGGGTCACACACGCAAGCACATAGAGAAATCCGTCACTTCTGTTCATTTTCACAGAAGAGGTCTTTCCGGCTTTTTCTGTGACAGTCTGATAATTAGGGTGCCTAATTTTAATCTGTGCCGTGGGTGCGCGCCCTGCCTACCTCGGGGAACTCGCTGGTGTCGGCGTGATTCCGTGCCGTCAGCGGTGGCCTGAGGAGATCCGGGGCGCCGTCGGTGACACAGTCCCCTGCAGGGCTCTGTGTGGTTTGCACTGTCTGGCTGCCGCGCTGGAGGCCTGAGGGGCCCGGGGAGCTTCCTGTGGTGGCCAGAGAGGCGGTCTGGGGTCGGAGCCCGGAGCCCTGCGGCATGGGGGGGGGGGGGCGGCTGCTTCAGGGGTTTTCCCTCAGGGCGCGCTCACTGTCACCGGCTCAGAGGCTGACACCCCGTTGTCGCCGTGGACCCGGGCTTCGGCACTCGAGTCGGCCACGCGGCGTTTGGACCCAGCTGGACCTGGTTCCGCTGCCCAGTCCTGCACCTCAAGCAGCGATTCCAAAACCGCCCCGGGCCGAGTCGCAGGCGTCATGAAGTGGCCGGGGGGAGGCAGTGAAGTCGGCTTCCTTTACTGTGACTGCATCCGGGTGAAGCCTGCCCTCGTCCTCTCCCTGTCTCCTCCGAGCCGGGAGCGTGGGCCGCAGTGCCCCGAACTCAGGTCGTCCTCGCGGGGGCCGGTGCCCGTGCAGACGCAGCGGGGGATGACACGGAGGCAGGTCGGTGCCCCGGCGGCGGCAGCGGCGGCGGAGGAGAGGGGCCGGCCGAGCCGTGATGAATCACATCTCCAGGACGGGCTGCACCGGGCCGTGGGGAGCCGGCCGTGTGTCCCGTCCCCCAGCGCACGCTCGCTGCGCGTCCTCAGCGTGGCGCTCCCACGGTCGGGGAGTGGGAGGCGGCGCCCTCGCTGCCGATTCCTGGAACCGGTCTCCTGTGCCGTCCCAGTGCGTGGCGGTCACGCGTGTGGGGCACGGCTCCTCACCACGCACACGCTCCAACCATCCTGATGAGTGTGGGGGGCCCGGAGTTCTTCCAGTCACTTCCGGTCACTCACTCCCCGGTGGCTGCGGCACAGACGCTCCCGGAGGCGCCGCCGCACGGCACCCGGTGGTGCCGCGGGAGGGGCTGCTGAGCTCCGTGAGGCCCCTCAGCAGGGCGCGGTGCCCCGTCCCCGGCGGGGCCGCCAGGCCGAGTGGAGAAGGACACTCCCCACGTGTCTGTGCAGTGGGGGATGGAGACGGGGGGCCGTCTGCGGGGCCGACGGTCGGTGTGTTGGGGTGTGTGAGTGTGTGTCTGACTTTGAAAACTGTTACTGACATGGAGAGAAACACGGCACGTAAAACACCCCATCTTAACTGGCTCAGGGCGCTAGGTGCTGTGGGGTGAGTCCGCTCCGCCGTGCAGCGGCTCTCAGCCCGGCCGTCTCGCACCGGCAGCCCTGTGTGCACGCCCCAGGTCTGCCGGCCGTGGGAGGGGCTGGCTCTGAGGGGCACGGGGCTGTCCCCGGTGCTCTGCTGGCCACTGGCGCTGGCTAGCGCTAAGGGAAAAGGCGTTCCCACGGACAGCAACTACACCTGTGTGCGTTTGAACACTGAGCGAACGCCCCATGCAGGGGCGGGGCCGGTGGGGTGGGGGTCTTTTCCTTTGGCAACGGGGCGGGGGGGCGGGATGAACCCTGGGTGCCTGCACAGAGGTGGACGTCTGCAGGGGCTCTGTGTGTTCTCGCCTTTGAAAGGGAGCGTGTGACCTGAGGCCACACTGCGCGACTCTGCTCAGCCCAGGAGAGCGAGAGCTGCAGGTGCGCTCCTCAGGAAGGAGGGGCCTGGGGGCAGTGAGGCCTGGGCCTGGACCCTCGCCCCCCGGGTTCCCAGGGCTTCCTCCCTCCCTTGCTCTTGCTGGTCAGCTGTCACCTGGTCAGAGCTGGCCCCTACCCCCCGGCCCCTGCTGCCCGCTCCTGACCGCTTTAGCTTCCCCCCGGCCCCGCCACCCCGACGTGCTGGGTCTGCCTGGTGGTCTCCTCCCACCACGTGCGGCCCAGAGCCGCTGCCAGTGAGCAGGGGCCAGGGGCCGCCTTGCCTGGCTGACTCAGCGGCTGCGGGGCACACGGCGGTGGCCCGGCGAGATCCATGGCGAGGGGGGGGCAGCCGTGGGAGCTGCGTGTCCCTTCTGGTGCCCCTGCTGCTGGCTGGGCAGAGGGTGCCGGGCCTCACCGGGCCGCGGTGCTGCCCCAGGACCAGTCTCCCTGCAGCGACCACCGCCGTCCGACGCTCTGCCCCTCCACAGTCGTTCTGTGAGACGGGGCGCGCCGAAGACCAGGCGTTCGGCCTCCACAGAACTTCACCTCCAGGGGCAATCGGAGGTGCTCAGGGTGAGTCCGACCCGGTGGGCGCGGTTCTCAGGCCGTTCTCCGGAGGCCGGTTCCCGCTCAAACCTTGAAGGCACGGTGGGGACTTTCTCGGCCGGACACCTGCCCCAAGGCACGGTCCCTCTCCCAGAGTCTCGGCGTCCGTGCCTCTGGGACCTCTGCCGCACCCCGGCACCTTCCCAGACGTGCCGTCGGCGCTGCCTCATGTGAGGGGACAACGGCTGGGCTCCTGGGCTCGGCTCCGGGCTCCTTCTGCCGGGCCAGTGGGTGCCCCACACGGGGGGACACAGGTGTGGGGACACATCAGCGGCTACGTGGGGGGGAACCCGGGGCCAGGCTTAGCTGGCAGGACACGAGTGTTCAGGGGTCTGCCCCGGGCCTCTGCACCCCCGGGAGGGTGCGGGGCCCCCACATATCCTGTGGCTCCCGCGGCCGCCGGGGCCAGGGCCCTGCTGTGCGCAGTGGTGGGGAGGTGGCCGGTCCTGGGCATGGCCAGCGGAAGGCCACACCAGTGACAGCCGTGGACACGTCCTCCAGAGCCAGGTGGTCACAGCACGCCGCTCCCGGTCCTCGCGGTGTGCAGTGACAGCCCGGAGCCCTTCCTCGGGGTCCGCGGGGCCCTGACCGCACCGCGCCCTCCGTGGGGGCCGTCGTCCCGAGGTCACCAGCCCTGCTGCAGGGCCGTCGGGGCGCACACTGAGGCTGCGTGGGAAAGACACAGTGGGAGAGGCTGTGGGCCCAGCGGTGGCCCGGCAGCCGGGCCGGTGACCACGGCGCAGTGACACCTGCCCTCCGGGGGCCCAGCGGCCGGTGCACCCCCCTCCCCTCCGGCGGGTCGGCCTGGGCTGGGCGGAGGGGAGCCCGGGGAGCTCACTCAGCACCTCGGACGCCTGGTGGCCTGAGGGGAAGGCCTTGCAGTGCCCGGGCGAGCGGCCCCCGCCCCAGGCAGTGCCCACACTCGGGCAGCGGAGACCCGAGTTTGCCACGCGTGGGCGGCTTGGCCCGGGCACGACGGTGAGGGGCCACGCCGGGTGTTTGCGCGCGCCCTGCCGGTGGGAGGCCCGCGGGGTGTCGCCTTGCTGCGTGCTGGGAGGGGGAGGAGCCCGCTCGGCCGGGAGGGCCCGGCCCTGGGCTGGGGCAGGTGACCCCGGGCCGCACCCTGGGGTCGGGATGTGTGGGGTCCCCACGGAGCTGTCGTTTCGGGGGCTCCTGTCTGGTGACACTGTATGGGCAACGGATGCAGAAGTTGGAGAACATTTCATCTCTGGAAACTGAACCCGCTCCACAGTGGTGGAGATTCTGCGCTCTTCCACGGGAAGGAATCACTCCGGGAGGCAGACTAGGGGGCGAGCGGCGAGAAAGGCAGCGCTCCGCGGCCCGCCCGGCCCCTCGCAGCTCCTCAGCGCTTCGCCTGTGGCGGCTCAGCTCGCCCGGCCCCCTGGGGAGCTGCCCCGTCCCCGTCCCGGGGCTGCCCGGACACACTTCCACCAGCAGGTTCAGAGGCGGCCGCTCCGTGTGGTGGGGGAGGAGGGGAGCGGTTTCGCCCCCGTCCACGGAGCCTCCTGTCACTGAGCTGGCGTCCCTTCTCCCGGGGCTGGCGGCGAGGGCGAGTCCCGCGAGGGCGGGGACCTGGCGTGTGCTGGGTTTGCGGTGGTAGCGGTCGGAGGGCGTGAGGCTGCTTGTCACGGGCCCGGGGTGTCCTGTGTGGGGCGCCCATCTAGGCCCCGGGTTCCTTCGGGGCTGCGGCCGTCTCTCCGCCTAGGACGCCCCTGGCCTCGCTGCCTTGTGTGAAAAGGCTGTTGGATGTTAAACGGCCCAGAATTTCACACTTAAAAGTCACATCTCCAGGCCCTTGCCTGCCAGAATCTTTTATTTTCTTTAGCAGCTAAAGGAAACAAGCATTGTTTTATCTGGACACTTGATCCGTTTGGACCCTTCATTGAGAGTGTTTATTTTATCGAGAAGTTTAGCCGTGTTGCAAAAACCACGGTGCCGCTGGTTATCGGCGTGCAGCCGAAGGGAGCGGGGAGCGGGGCCCAGGGCCGGGCGCTGCTTCGTTTTGGGGGGAGACCGGTGCTGTGTTGCCGCCGCCGGCGGTTCCCATGTGCGTGCTGTGTGTCTGTACTGGCGCTCCCGTGGCCCGGTGCTGCCTGCGGCCCGTGCGCGTGCCCGTGTGCCCCAGCGTTGGGCCCGGCTGTCCCAGAGTGGCCGGGGTCGGGGGGCAGGGGAGCCTGCTTTGGCGTCACTTGGCAGGACTGGGCGGCTCCCTGCTGGGACGTGCTGAGAGCTGTTGCTCAAGTGCAGAGCCCACGGGGGAGCTACAAGGTGAACCTGCCCCAACAAACCCCGGGGAAAGGAGCCTTCAGTCTCCCGCCACATGGCCACTTGCCGCAGAATGACACTCCCCAGCACAACTGCTGGGCCCGACGGGGTGGGCTTCGGTAAGGGTGTTTGCGGGACAGAACAGCGCCCGTTTGAAAAGCTCACCGTGCCAATAGGACTCAGAAAAGTCACAGTCAGGAGTTCGTTTCCTGATTAAAATTTGAATGAATTTGAGTTAATTCAGTGTCAGTTACAGTAGCTACTAAACGGGGGCACGTTCAAACGGAAAGTTGTTTGATGTGCGTGTTTCCGTCTGAGAACCGGGCTCGGGCCGCGCACCCCTCGTCCGCCTCCGAGGGAGTGAGCCCGCGGCCCGCGCCGTCTGTGAACTGCAGCTGGTCCGAGAGGGGCGACCTGGTGCGTGCCCCCTGTGCCATGCCTGGCGGCTGTGGGAGGGCACTGGCCAGGGCTGTGCGGCTCGCCTGGGCGACAAGCAGTGTGAGGAAGGCAGTGCAGCGGGGCGGGCGGCTGTGGGGCGGGGTCAGCTGTGGGAAGGGCAGTCGTGGGGTGGGGTCAGCTGTGGGGGGGCGGCTGTGGGGCGGGGCGGCTGTGGGTGGGGTCATCTGTGCAGGTGTCAGTTTCGGGTCTTTCTCTGATGCAGGACGGTCTTTGAGGAATGGATTTATTCTCTGTCTCCCCTGCCCCCCAGCCCGAAGTGTTCAGTGGGTGACTTTCCACCAGCTAAACCGCCCACTGACCCCCACCACTCTGCATTTGGATCAGGAAACAGAGGGTGACCAGGCCCCTTGTTCCGCCCGCACCAAGGCGACCTGTCTCCTGACGGCGTGGGAGTGGCCCGCTTCCTTCCGCCCGGTCCAGGCCCTGCTGCGCGGGGCTGTGCAGCGCGGGCTTCCTCGTGTCCGTCCTTGCCCAGCGCGGTGTCTGTGCGACGCACCCGGCCGCCGCTTCCAGTGCCGCTGTTTGCTCTCGAGGCTGGTGGCATTCCGCGGTAGGACCGGCCATGGTCTGTGCGTCCGTTCTGCAGTGCGGGGCCAGCTGGGACGTGTCCAGTGCCTGGCTGCCACCGGTCATGCTGCTGCGTCCTGCTTGTGAACGACTTTGGTGAGCAAATCCACGCGCTTCTGTGGGGCGTGCGCCCAGGAGTGGCCTTGCTGGGCCCAGGTGTGTGCGGTGCAGCTTCCGTGCTTGTCGCCAGGCGGGTTCCCGCAGTGTGGTGCCGCTCACACTCACGGCCACGTGTGAGCGCCAGCTCCGCTTCCGCGCCAGGCTGTGACTTCAGTTTGCGTTTCCCTGCGAGTGCGCAGCTGAGCGCCTTTTCCTTCGCATCGGACAGACCATTTGGCGTCCTCCAGTGTGAAAGTGCCTGTTCGTACCCTTTGCCCGTTTTTTATTTGTGTTGTCTGCATTTTTAAATGTAGTGGTTTGTAAGACTTATTATGTATTTGGGATCCCGGTCCTTTGCAGGACGTATTTTGGGCAGATTAACTTCTCCGGAGCTCTGCACACTGGGGGTTTGACAAAGGGCGGTTCTGAGTTTGATGTAGAAAACAAGGTATCGTTTTCTTTCCCCTTGTGGTCAGTGCCTCAGAAGAAGGTTGAAAACTCCGTTTAAGAACCTTTGCCTGCACATCTTTCTCCTTGCTGCCCTCCGGGCCCCGCTGGGCTGTCTGACCCGCCGCGTGTGCAATCTGTCTCACTGACGCCCCCGGAGGTGGGTCGGGCTCGCTCGTCCTCGTGAAGGCGGCAGCAGGCCTGGCCTGTGGCTGCTTCCCTGTGGGTCAGAGGGCAGCCTGTGCCCTCACCACGTGGCTGGGTTTGTGCTGGTCTCACTCCGGAGTGTTCTGTTTCTTGTTCTACTTGTCTAGTCTTATGTCTTGTGTACACAGCTGTATAGGAAACCCTGAGATTTAGTAGAGGAAGTCCTCCGGGTCTTTTTTCCTCAGGATCGCTACCCTGGGGATGCTGCATGTCCATGTAGCATTCACAGTTAACTTGTCAGTTCTTAAGGAAATTCTGGGGGGATTTGACTGAGATTGCGTTTAGTTTGGGGAACACTGATTAATTTGGGGAATACCGATATCTTAATCATGCTGGACCTCCAGTCCATGCACACTGTATGTTTCTTCGTTTACTCAGACCTTTAATTTCACTTCTAACATCTCATAGTTTGACGTGTTACGTTCTCACACAGCTTTGGGTAGATCTGGGCCTGGATGTTTGCTGGCTTGCTGGTATTGCGTGCTCTTGTGCACAGTATCTGTCTTATTTTCTGCTTGTTGCTGGCGTGTGGGAGTAAAGTAGCTTCTTGTGTATCGACCTTGCACCTGGTGATGCGTGACGTCCACACAGGAGTCCGCCGGTCCCTGGCAGACCGTCTGCGCGCTCTGTGCACGGGACGTGTGGTCTGTGAGCGAAGCTGCGCGTCCGTCTTCATCCCTTGTGCCTTCCGTTTCTCTTTCCTGCCGCGTGGCCCCCGCCAGCACCTCCCGCAGGCTGGTGATCGCCTGGGGAGAGGGGCCTCCCGGCCTTTCCCCTTCGGGGAAGGCCCCTTGGTGCCTTCTGCTGGTGACCGGCTCACTTTCTCCCTCTTTGGGGGGCAGAGGCTGTGTGGTTGCGCCCGCAGCCCCGTCCGCCCACCAGCCTGGCGGGCCGAGGCCGTGGAGGGGAGGCGTGTGGACCTCGAGCCGTGGTCATTCTTTGCCGGCGTGACGGGATGTAGAAGGTTGCGGTGAGCGGGCGGGTGTGTCCTCCTCGCTGTCTGCCACGTTCTCTGTGGCCACTTTACAAGAGTCTAAGAAGCGTGTTCTCTTAAGGATTTATCATTATAAGACTCTTACTCTTCGGGAGGTTTACGGTTTATTCCGTGAAATCGGGTCAGCTGAAATGCCCAAGGGCAGCCGAGGGAGGAAGAGCTGTAGGCGACTCAGCCCCTTGGAGGGGGAGGTGCCAGCACGCACCTCAGTGATGCGTTTGGTTTCATTTCTTCTGCATGGGGCGGAAATAAAGACACAGACGGCGGTGTCTTCATGTAAACAGACGCTCGGTGTCGGAGCCTGCCTGATTGGCGGGTGACCGTGCCCCCTAAGAAGGAGCCTGTCGATCGGAGTTACAGACGCTTCCCTACGGCTCACCCTCCCAGGCGTGGGCTCCAGGCGCGTGCCGCACATCCGGGGCAGGGGGGAGGGCGCGGCCGTGGGGGCGGCTGTGTTTCCAGTCCCACGACCCGCGCTCGTCCCGCGCTCGTCGGGACTGTTCGCGGTGGCAGGAGGTGCGCAGACACAGGTGCCGGACGTCGTCTGCGCGGCGGCGCGGAGGCTCCTGACACCGCCAGCTCCTGTGATTTCCGATGTCCCGGTGCCGTGTGCCGCGTGCGTTTCCTTAGAGGAGGGGTGACCTGCTGCTAGGAGAGTGTCCTCGGGTGTCTCCGTCAGGGCAGAAGGACCTGTGTCACACTGCCACACTCGCGTCTTGTCTTACTTGGCCGTTAGCTCTCCGGTGTGCTTTCACACCGTGGTGTTGCCGGGGGCTGTTCAGGGGCCCTCTCCGCAGGGGGTGCTGCTGCACGCGGGGGCGGGGACTGTGGCTGGACGAGTCGGGGGTGTTCCCGAGCGCTCTCCTCTCAGACCGGGTCCTGGAGAGTTTGGTGGCGTTGCTTTCTCTGTCAGGCGTGTCAGCTTCAGCTGGGAAGTGGTGTGTTCTCAACTTTTCTGCTCTGTCCCACCACTTCCACTAAAATATGCAGGTTCCTTCTGTAGCCAGGTGTTCATTACCTGTCGCTCTGTCGGTAGCCCTGACCTCCTTCCTCTGAGCAGAGGCATCCTGAGGCCACATGCTTTTGGGTTCCTGGAATCTTCTGCATTCAATGTGGTTCTCAGACGGAGTGAGTCCAGTAGGCCCATGCGTGGGCCCTTTAAGAGGAACTGCCTGGGATTCCGGCACTTTCTGTCTTCCGCAGCCTCAATCCCCGCTGGTTCTGGCGTCCACAAGTTGTGGGGACTTGTCTTCCTGGTGCCGGGACCCTGGGCTGGGGGGGTCTTGCTCCCGCGACATCCCTCCCGGCTCCTGCCCACCCCACGTGGCTGTGGGAGCAGCCTGGGCCGCGTCTCTACGCCCCCACCAGTCTTGAAGTGGTTTTTTCTTCAGTTCCTGCGGTGTGGGACCCCCATTCAGCTCGATTTCTGACGGTCCCGAGTGCCGGCGGTTCTGCGTCTCAGCTGTGACTTGGACGCGGCTGAGCGAGGAGGCGTCTTCACCAGAATAGCGGTGGCCCCGGCAACTCCCCTCCTGCCACCTCCCGGGGGCGGAGCCTACCGTTTCTGCAGTTCGCTGTGGACCTCAGCCCCTTTGGAGCTGACTCCTGAGGGACACCCAGGACCCTTTTCAAAAGTTCATCCCGCTCCGCGCACCTGTCACCGGGGCGGGGCTGACAGGGACGAGACGGACCAGGAGGGGTGCACTCTCCTCTGTGCGTGACCCAGCGCCCGGAGCTTTGAGGGGAAGACAGCGGGGCGGGGGTGAGGGGGACCGCTGGCTGGGAGCTCAGGAGAAGCCTTTCCGGGGAGACGGGCTTGGGGAGTGAGCCCATGAGGCGAGGGTCCAGGGTTCCGGGGGAGAAGGGCACGGGAAAGTCACAGCTTCTTTGCTGGGGACACGTCTGTGAGCCAGTCTGGAGACCTTGGCGTTCCAGCTGCCTTTGCCCCCGAGCCTTTGCCCCACCGTGAGTTCCCGAAAACACTGCAGGGCGTCTGCTTTAGGGAACCCAGTATTTTCCAGAAGGCAGAGACCGGACCGAGGCCTGCAGTTTGCTGTGGCGACCCGGGGCCTGGACACCCCGCAGGGCAGGGCTCTCTCCCAGGCTGGGCGGTGGGGTCTCGGGAGCTTGGGGCCAGTCCACAGCGGGCAGAGGTCCATCCACCAGCCAGCACAGGTGCCGTCCCACCCGTGGGTCCCGTGGGGAAGGTGGCAACTGGGGAGACCTGGGTCGTCAGGCTGCAGGGGAGCTGCTGTTTCAGCCCCACAGAGCATGTCCGCAGCTCCGGCCTTGGTGCTGGGGTCGCTGGGTCGTGGCTCTCTGTGGCATTTGTCCGCCCAGTCCCATTCCTTCCTCCCCTGGCCAGCTCTTTGCTTTCTTCTGGGAACGACCCCTTTCCTGTTGGAGTCACCACAGTGGGTCTGCTGGTCAAGGTGTCCTGCCCTGGCCACGCAGGTGCAGCCGCTGGGAATGAGTCTCGGTCAAGGTCCCTGCGGGCTGCCCGTGACTTCTGCCTCAGGAGCCCTCCAGGGGCTCTCCGGATCCCCCGTTTCTTCTGGGTGGTTTTTTCGTTCGCCTAGATGGCTTCTGTGGCTTATAGCCACAGACCCCTGGCAGACACACCTCTGTTCGCAGAGGCCTGCCCCTGGAGCATGGGTTCCTGCCTCCGTGGGCTCCCACACTGCACTCTAGTTACTTGCTTCTAGAAACCAGGGTTCCCAGGCTGGGCACTGAGGTTCTGTCTGTCTGCCAGATTCTGGAATTGGTTCTTCAGCCTCCTGGTCCAGGTCCACTGTCTTCCAGGTCATCTGTCTCTGCTTCTCCAGCCCCTAGCCCCCTGCCTTCCTCTCGGGAGGCTGTGGACCCCAGCACCACCTGGGTCTGAGACAGCCTGTGTCAGGGGTGCCCGGGCCTGCCTGGGGCACAAAGGAGCCCCAACGCTGGGCGAGGGCCGTGTGGAGGGTGCGCTCTCCCCAGGGCCGGATCCCCGGCTCTGCGGAGGGCCCCTCCATGTCGTGGTTGGTGCCCCCCACGGCCTGCCCCAGAGCCCACCCCAGACTCTGTCCTGCCCCGACACCCTCAGGGTCTTCTGTGTCCTGCAGTTTGGAGGACAGGCTATGGTGACCAGCCGCACTGTTCCTAACAGAACCGGCTTCCGAGTGCGTTATAGCAGGGACGTTTATTTCTGACTCGTTTGGTCATGTGTTTGAAAGTAAGAAAAAGCTCACAAGGTAACAGGGTTCTACGGACGCACCCTAGATTTTCACAACCGTGCATGTGTATTTGGGGCATTTCAGAGCATGCGGAAGGAGACTCACGGGGCATGGGTGCCGGGCGGCCGGTGTCGGGGCCCCACCCCGCTCCCCAGTTTATTTTGTGCATGTTTGAAGCCTACGTTTGAAGTGCCCGTGACACGGGAAGGTTTTTTAAAAGGAAGAGAAATTTACATCGAAACTCTGAAATCTTAAATTTAAATTGCAGATATCAACATGAGCACATTTTTTCCCACTAAAACAAAATTTGTATTTCTTACTCCTCACATATCCAAAAATACACAAACAGTTAAACGCAGCCAGGACGTGGGGGCGCCCACGTGAAATACAAACACTCCCAGTGACTCGAGTGCTGCCACCAGTGCGTCGCTCACCGAGCTGGGGGCGCAGCGGAGAGGACCGGGCGGGGAGCCGGCGTCTGGACCGAGCCCGCGGGCTGGGCCGTGTGGGAGAAGGGGCTGCTCGCGTGGGCAGGTCAGCGGCTCTGCACCGGCGTCGGACACACGAGTACACGCACCGGAGACGTGAGAGCCAAGGCTGCTGGCAGGCGCCGGAGCAGGCCGGACCCCGGACCCCAGGGAAGGGGGCGAGAGGCGCCCTGTGACGTGGGGTTGCCGTCGGAGGCGTCCGTGTGCGCTCGGGAGTTTAGAGACGCAGACGGACGGCTGGACGCGGACGTGGAGCTGGGACGTGCAGTGGGTGCCTGCGCACGGTCTGCTGGGAGGGCCCGCTGCGGGGGCGGCGCAGGTCGCTCGGCTCCGGAGAAAGGGCCCAGACTCCCAGAGAAGCGGTTGGTTGGTTCCGGGAAAGTAAAGAAGGCTTTTAAAAAAAGAGAGGTGGGGGAGGGGCCTGCCGGGAGCACAGGGGGGCGGACCTGGAGGGGCCCCTGGCGGCGGTGGTGGCGTCGGACCCCACCGCACAGAACCAGCACGCGCTGGTGCGCCCGCGCTGCTCGTGGGGGCAGGGGATTGGCTACAGAGAGCCGAGGGGCGTGGCTGCGCGCCTGCGCCTGCGCAGTGCAGTCCCGGCAAACGCTCTGAGGAGAAAGGAGCGGCGGAAACGCGGGAGCAGAGCCGCCGCAGCGGGGTGGCCGGAGGCCCGGCGCCCCGAAGACGCCAGGGCGCCCGCTGAGCCGGGGCTGGCCCTCGGTGAGCTCCGTCCTGTGGGTCCGTGAGGCATCTGCTGGCGCCGTCCAGAGGGTCACGGTTATTGGCGGGAGGGTGTTGGTGGCGTTCCGTGCGCGCCGTCCAGTCCCGCACGGCCCCCGGCGACCTCTCACTCGGACGCCGGCCTGTCTTCTCCGTGCCCTCCCGCGAGCTCAGCCGGAGCTCTCGCGGTGTTCCTCGTCCCGGGGAGTCCGCTGTCAGTCCCGGCGCTTTTCCCTCCAGCGCCTCGAGGTCCGCTCCTCTTCGCGTGTCCCGGATTCGCCCCGGTCGTTCGTTCGTTCGTTCCTCCAGGCGGCGCCTGGGGGCGCTGGCTGCGACCCGCGCGGGCGGGGCGGGCTCCCGGCGCCCCGAGTGTCCCCTGCCGCGCGCACACACACGCACACACACACGCACACACGCACGTGGTGGCACGTTGCGTTCCCATTCCCGTCCAAGGCCTCCGCTCCGAGACTCTCCGGCTCGCGTTCCCATTGCTCCTCGGCCCCGGGGAGCGCGTCGGCGCCCAGACGCTGGGGTTCCACCTTCACCTCGCCGTCGTCAGGGGACGCGCCTGCACGGCTGGGCTCGAGTCCTCTAGAACGTGCGGGGGCCTCGTCTTGCGGCCCCGGAGCGCTCTGTCGCGGCGAGCGTTCCGCGTGCCTCCAGGGAGAGTGCGGGGAGCGTGCACTCGGCCCTCCGCAGAGCGTCCTGCCCTCGTCCCGGCGGCGGCGGCGGCGGCGGCGCGGTCATGTCCTCGGTGGTTCTTCCTGCCGGGTGTCCATCTGCGCGTGCTGACCGCGCCCGACAGCGGGTGCCGAGGCGCCGGCTCCGGCTGCACGGCCGCCCCTTCCTCCTCCTCCTCACAGCGCCGCTCGGTGTCTCCTCCAGGGGGAGGCGCTGTTCTCCCTCGCGACGGCGACGGCGACCCCAGGCCGGAGCCGGGCTGCCGCGCTCCCTGCCCGGCGTTAGCGCGCCGGCGGCAGCCTCCGCTCGACTAGCAGTTGCGTGATACATATTCTTCCCGCCTTTTCCGTGTCGTCTGTTTACATCCTTATGCAGAAAGCGGGCTCTTGGCGGGCAGCATTTTCGCGGGGTGTGTGCACCTGGGGAAGGTTGATGTCCCCGCGTCCCATGCTCGGCCCCTCTCTGGACCCTTGTCGTGCGGCCCCGCGTCCTCCTCCCCGAGCTCTGTGGGAGCGGGGTCTGCCCTTTTCCCCGGGCCGCGGGGGCGGGGGCGGGGGCGGGCCGCTGACATGGTGACCGATGGAGTGGGGTTTGAAGCGGCCCTCTTTCTGTCTGTCACGGCTGTTCGTTTTGTCTCCTTCCCGCCTGCCTTTGGGTCGTTTTTGTGATTGTGTTATTTTTTACTGGCACCTTAAGTAGAACCCAAGTGGCCGCTTCACGCCGCGCTCCACGTCCAGTGTGGGGACCCGGGCCCGCGCGCCCCTGGTGCGCTGGTCTGGGTTACTTTGGACGTGTTTTCTCGGTCCCTGTGACGTAAACTTCTCAGCACATTATTATTCTTGCTTCAGACAGCTCTCTCCTAGAAAGTCAACCTAAGAGGAGACTTCGGAGTTCACATCCGTGGTTCGCGTTTCCGAGGCTCCTCCTCTCCTGCCTCCGCGAGGAGCTGCGGCCCGGCTGGCGGTCCTGCCCCTCCGCCTGGAGGACCCGCTCCGTGCGGGTCTGCCGGCCGAGCGTTTTCAGCCTCCGCGCACCCGAGGGCTGCTCCGCTGCTGTCTCAGCGTGTCTTGAGAGCCGACCGCCCGTCAGCCGCCGGAGCAGAGCCCGGAGCAGGCCCCTAGCCAGCGTCGCGGTGGACACATGGGGTAGGGGCCGGCGCGCATGGCGTTTGCGCAAAACCCAGCCCGGGGCCAGAGCTGTTCTCATGTGCGGGCCTCAGAACGGTGTCCCGGGATGAGGGAAGGGTCCTGCTGCGAACTGCAGAAGGTGAACTTACCTCCGAGAGTGAAGTACTGCCGAAGTCAGAGAGAACCTCACGAGCCTGGCTGGGAGAAGACGCGACCCCGCACACACGGGAGAAGGACGCGAGGAGGGAGGGAACCACAGGGAGGACGAGAGAAGGCCGAGCTGTGAGGGGAGCGGCTGGGGACGGGCAGTCGGGTGTAAGCCTGCAGTAGAAGCTGTGAGGAGTGAAGTGGTCGCGCGGATCACACGCCGGCGAAGGGGCCTGGGTGGGAGAACGACCCAGGGCGGGCGTGCCGTGGTGACGGAGCGAGCCCAGTCGGACGTCCGGGGAGCCCCGGAGAAGCCAGAGCCCGTTAACGGAGCGATCATCACCACGGTGCGGAGGAGCGCCGCCCCGGCAGAGAGGCCGGTAAAGAAACGAGGCTCTTCCCGTACCTCTTCTGAAAACGTCTTTTTGTTTCGAGGTTGAAAAAATTCTGGCCCGATCCAGACAGAATCCAGTGATGGGAACAGCAGCAGCACCGTCAGCCCCCAGAGCTCCCTGGGAGGAAGCCCTGCCCCACCGGTGGGCGTGTCCTGCAGAGCAGGGGGCGGGGCATGCATATGGACCTGTTGGGGGGAATGTCTGCGGCTTTTATACCCAGTGAGGGGTGACTTGGGTGGAGAGCCAGCTGAGGTTTGCAAGGCTTTGCAAACATGCCAGCTGTGGGGTCGGCCAAAAGGTTCATTTTGTTATTTTTTCCAGTAAGATGGCTCTGGTGGTGCTTAGTCGTCTTTAACTTCATTCGAAACAGTTTTGTTAGACGGTGTTGTGACAGCTGTCATGTCAGTGTGCATTTAAAAAAAAATTATAAAAATTGGTGAATTTTTGTGTAGCCGTTTTAATATTGAAGATGAGAGAAAATACACAACATTTTCAGTGTATTATGCTCTATTATTTCAAGAAAGGTAAAAACAACTGGGACACAAGCAAGGATTTGAGCCGTGCATGGGAAGGCGCTGTGCCTGATAGAACGTGTCAGAGGCGGTTTGCGCAGTTTCGTGCTGGAGATTTCCTGCTGGACGGTGCTCCACGGTCGGGGAGACCCGCTGAAGTTGACGGCGGTCAAATTGAGACAGTAATTGAGAACAATCAATGTTCTGCCACGCGGGAGAGAGCCGTCATATTCAGAATATCCACATCATTAAAGTTATTGGTGAACATGAAGAATGCGCCTTTTATTCTACAGGAAAACTAAATGGACCTTTTGGCCAGCCCACTACACTGCCTTCAAGAAAAGCTCCTTCTGACCAAGACGTGAATAAGAATTCTGAGCCTGAGAACTATGCCACTGTGTTTCATGGGGAAGTAACCAACTACAGAACTGCAGTCATTCAGATATTAACCACAGAGTTACAGAGAATTTGAACTTGGAAACCACCTAAATAGCCAGTCTTGGGGAGTGACCCCTTCCAAGCTGTGTGGGCCAGGTTCTTCGATTGTGAGGAATCGGGAAATAGTGGCCTCGAGTGATCTCATCAGGAGCAAGGATTCATCACACTGGCAGAGGACGAGATGGCAGACAGGCCTCAGATGGGCCTGAAGCCAGGGTCAATGGGAAGATTTTCATAAGGACCACTTTTCAGGGTATTTTTATGTTCTGATTATAAAAGTAACACATTCTCATCACACAGTCTAAACAGCCCTTGCCGACGCCGTGGCGAGGAACGGGTGCTTGGTGGTGGGGGTTCGTGGACTCGCGTCTGGGCTCTTCTGCTCAGGGGCTGCCGTGTCCAGGGTCTGGTCCTGGGGAGAAGGGGTGATGAGCTGCCCGGTCCCAGATGCCCGCCCGACATGGCGGAGGGGCGGCGTCCTCACCGAGCCTTGCAGCCGGTGCGGCCAGGGGAGTTAAGGACCCTGGAAAACCGGTGTCAGCGCAGTGCAGAGTCGGGGGCCGTGGCTGGGAGCTGGCAGTTTGGGCAAAGGTCAAGGGAAAACGTGTCAGGAGGTTACACATGTTGGCCCCGTTGTGACGGCATCACAGGTGACTTTGTCATCACTCCCCTGTGACAGACGTGTGCTACTTCACAACGAGGACACAGAAGCCAGCCGAGGAGACAGCCACTCTGGAGATGGGCCGGGAGCAGCTGGAGTGCGGCCGCTGCTGCGTGCAGCTGGCCCTCGGGGGCTGCGGCCGGGCGGGCGGGATGGAGTCCCTGTGCTGCGCTCTCTGGCGACGGGGTGAGGTCGCTCTCACCTCTTCACCGTGTTTGCCCGGTTTACTGACAGCCCCCTGCCCCCCCGACAGTGCTTCCTGTCAGCAGAGCCGCCCAGGTGGTCGTCGGTCCATTCCAGGCGGTGGGAACGAGCGAGAACAGACCTGGGGCTCCTTGGCACACCCACTGACTGCGCTGTCTCCTCTGCCCCTCCCCCCGCAGGCCCTCCCCTGAGCAGGTGGACGCCCCGCCTCACCCCGCGGCGCTGACGTGCCCCTGCCCCGGCCCACCGCTGGGCTTGCATGTGTCCCCGGGACTCTGGAGCTGCGTGGAGCATCATCCCCGTGGAAGTTTCCAGCCGCTGAGTCATAGCGAGGCGCAGACGCTGCCAGCGATGAGCTCCCAAAGCCACCCAGGTAAGGGCTGGCGGGGCTGCCCTGGGCAGAGGGGGTGTCCCTGGCGGCGGCGGCTCGTCTCGGGCTGTGGACGTGTCTTCCTCGACAGTGGCCCTGCTGGTCGTGCCTGCACTCGGTGCAGCGCCGGCCGCCTGTCCTTCATCTCGGGAGGAGCCAGCCCGCGGGAGACTCGGCCGGGTGGCTCACCTGAAGGCAGGCCCGGCTGCTGTGCCAGGGCTCAGGCACGGAGCTTGTGGGAGGTGACATCTGAAAGTCACTTTGTGACTTGGAAAGTTGATTTCTCATCCAGCTTCTTTGTTTGGGGAGGCTGTGGGGGGCTGGGGCTGGGTGTGGCTCAGGAGCCCCTTGCGGTGTGCCTCGGAGGCCCTACACTCGGGGTGCCATGTGGGCCAGTCCTCACAGCGCCCAGGTGCTCTCAGGCCTGGATGGAAGGAGGGGCTTGTCTGGGGTCCTGGGTTGGGACCCACGTCTGTGTGGCCCTTACCTTCAGACCCTCAAAAGTGTGCCGTGGGCACATGCCTTAGGATTTCTTTCTCCCCTTTCACTGCTTCCAGCCGCCCCGTGTCCAGGGAGGGGGCGGCCTTCACACGCCCACCCCTCTGTCAGTCTGGCGGTGGCGTCCGGGTCTCCTGCTTCAGATCTCCTGGGACCTTCCTGAACCTCCCCTCGGCCTGATGGGCATGGCCGGAAGCCGGCAGGGCAGGAGGCCCGGGCGCAGGCAGCTGTGAAGGCTTTACGGGTGTGAGCGTTCTCGGGGAGGGGCACGGGGCGGAGGACAGACTCTAGCATCGCCATCGAGGCGTGTCCGCAGAGGCCGGAAGGTGCCCTGCTCCCCTGCTCTCCCCTGTGGGAGGCGGGCCTGCGCCCTGCCTCTGAGCCCTGGCCCTGCACAAGTGTTTTCATGATGCGGAGTCATCCCGTGGGGGATGATTCTGTCTTATGTTTTATGTTTTAATGTATCGTGAGCACTTGCTGTTGGATAAGTCTAGCTGACTTTTGACAGCTGGTAGATGGGTGTGGACGTGGGGGCGGCCCCACGTGTGTGCAGCAGCCCCGGGTTGGCGTCAGACCGCGGTCGCACCGTGGTTCGTGCACGCACTTCTCTAAGTGTCCCTCTGTGCCGCATCGGCGTTCGGGCGGAACCGCGCAGCCGGCGGGCGAGGCGGCCGTGCACGCTCGGAACCTCGGGTTCGTTCTTGTGGTGCTCAGAGACTGTCCGCGTGTCTCTGGGAGGCCTGAGCCTCTTCCTTTCGGCCGCGGTGGTGGTGCGCCTGGGGCCCAAGCCCCTGGACACGCCCGACCCTCGGGTGTTCAGGTGTCCTCCAGGGCTTCCCTCCCCGCCCCGAGCAGCCCTCCGAGCTGCGGCGAGGGGCCGCACGCCGCACTGGCGGGGGGCCGGGCCGAGCCGTGGGGCGGTGCCCTCTGCGCGAGCACCGCGGCGGTCTGGCCTGCCCCAGCGACGGGCTGGGCTCTAGGATGATTTTCTCGTCACTTGGGTCCCGTCAGACTTGCATTTTCTGGGAAATTGCTCCAAGTTTTTGGTCAGTTGGTGCTGTTTCCCGCTGTCTAGCATGGCAGCACACCCTTGAGTGTTTCTGTTTGTGTCTGGTAACTTCAGTGGGCTGGGGGGGAGAGGGGTCCTTCATACTCACTCACTCTGCTCTCTCGAACTCGGGGTTTCTGCTGTCCTGCCCTCACCCCAGCAGGAGCCTGTCTCTGTCCCAGCCCCCCTGCACCCGCACCCTCCAGGCCCCTGGCCCTGGGGGCAGGGGTGGGAGGCCCCTCGCCTCGGAGGCTGTGTGCCCCACCCCGCCGCTCCCCTGGGGCCCCGGCTGCCCCGCCGCACCCACACTGGCAGTGCGGCGCTCAGCCCGGACGATAACACGGCCTTTGTGTTTGACGTGTCTGCTTTTCCCTCCCTGTTTTCCTTCCACACTCCCTCCGGTGGCGAGGCGTGCACCGGGTTTTATGGCCCTTCTTTACGAGCGCGCCAGAGCCGGCCGGCGCTCTGACGTAAAACCGCTCGCTGCTGGGTTTTATTGCTCTGAATCAGTGTTTGCGCCGATGCGAGCAGCCTGCGGAAAGGGCCGGGTGGACTCAGCCTCAAAGAACCCTTCTCTGACGGCGAGAAGAAGGGGAAGAGGTTCTGAAATAGTGTGCTTGCTGCCCAGCCCCATGCTCCAGCCCTTCCCTGCGGGACGTGCTGACACGGGTCAGGAAGGGCGCACAGGGCACAGGGCCCGCCTGGCAGGGCGTCCCTGGGTGAGACGGGGAGGGGCCCAGTGCGACCCGCCTGCAGGACCAGCAGAAGTCCTTTCCTCCCTGCCTTTGTCCCTCCCACCCCCAGCAGACTGCGCCTGGGGGTGGATGACCCAGCCCGCTCACAGGAAAACCCGACAGTGCCAGCGTCTAGGGAGCCTTCCCCGCCCTGCCGCGCCCCGCAGGGTGCCTTCTTGGTACCAGTGGTGCCGGAGGAACCTTGCCAGTCTCAGGGCCCACCTGGCAGGCACTCGGGGACTGGTGTGTGGTCATGTGCACCTGAGTCTCGATAGAAAACTGGTTGGTCAGGGTGGGAACTCAGGTGTCCCCTCTCACCCTGCATCTTGGAGGGTGGCACGGACCGTGTCTCAGGAACAGCAGACTAGCCGTCCCGAGGAAAGCTTGTGTACGTGCGATCAGTGATTTCATGTGGACCACCCTCTGATTTCTGAGGGGCTGAAATACCCTGTCTGCACGAAAGGACTGAACTCCAGTCACTATACTCTGTGGCCACCAAAGAACCTGTGCCTGCAGGGGCTTGGTGGAGTTCCACAGAGTCTGATTTCTTCAGGTCTCCCTCGGGTTTCCATCCTGGAGGCCTCCCCAGAGGTGGCTGTCTGCCCTCCGTAGGTCATCCAGACGGCCCCCTCTGTCCTCGGGCCTGGCTTCCTGGGCCTGATCTCCAGTCTTTTTATTGCAACCAGTTTGGCCGCCAAGGTCATTATGTTTTAAGATAGAAGTTATATCAGAAAGAAATATTTTTGTGTCCTTTACACTGTGCTTTGCAATAATGGGATGTTTCAGGGATATTGCCAAGTTTTAGGGACTTTAAAGAGAGAAAATGAATTTTGAGGACCTGCAGTTAACACAGAGACATCAGTTTCGAGCTGCTGGTGACAGATGGGTTCTGGGCCTGGATTGAGCCCTGTGAGGCCTTGCCCCTGGGCTGGGGAGGCATGGGGCAGGGGGCGCAGGGGGTTCGGGCCAGGAGGGCAGCCTCGTTCACGCCCAGCAGGATGCATGGCAGGTGGAGGAGAGCTTCCAGATCCTTCCCTGAAGGCAGGAGAGTCCCCAGTGTTTGGCTGGAGGTGCTGAGCCCTTAGGCACCAGGGAGAGAGATGGGGCCGACACCAGGCTGCAGGTACCCAGGCAGGTGTGAGTGTGTGTGTCGGGGTGGTGGGGCCGGAACTGCCCCAGCTGAGCAGGCTCAGAACTGCCTCCCAGGGGCCTTGGCGAGCCCCAGGGGGGCACTTGCAGCTTAGCGCCCTCCCCCGCACCCTGTCGGCCTTCATTATCTGGGAGCTTAATCAGTCAAGGTTTGTTCTGCAAATCATAGAGACATAACGACTTCTTTTTCAACCTACTTTTTTTAATCCCCAAATTGTGTTTTGTCTTTAAAAATCACGAATACTCAGTCGTTCTGAAGAGCTCAGAAAATTCACTGTCAATGAAGCATTGATGGTTTGTTTTGGCAATTCTCTGAAAATTCTTGTACAGTTTGTGGGACATTTGCATGTATGTCCTGTTTTCAAAGCCACCATTGTAGAAATGCAAATTTCTGAGTTCTGCCAGGCTGAATGTTGGATGATTAATGGCATTGAGATTTAAGAATGAGCTCCCGGCAGGGATCTGACACACAAGCCCAGCATCAGAGCCCATTGAGAGCAGCTTGGCGCTGGGTGGGCCCCCGGAGGGGGCAGGTCTGCGTGGACAGGTGTGCGGGGCCCGGGGGTGCGGTCGACCCGGCTCTGTTGAACCAGAGGCGGTTCAGACTGGCAGCAGCGACACGTCCGCCCGCTACCCGCTCGCCCCCAGTCCAGGCCCACCCCCGGGGCGTCCAGGCCGGATGAATGGTGACTTTGTTCCGAGTTGGGGCCTGCAGTTACTGCATTTGTTTCGCACGATGCCCTGCGTGGGGAGCTCCGGGGCCACGTTTCCCGCTTTGTAGCTGAGTGAATCGGTCCTCACGGCTGCGTCAGCCAGAGGCCGGCCTGGAGCAGAACTGGGCGCCTGTCCGGAGGGCAAACTCGGGGCACACTGGGCCCGCTTGGGAGCTGACCTGTCGATGTGCAGGGACCTCCGATGCCCCAGGGCCCTTGGTTCAGTGTCGCTCCTGTGGTGACGGGACAGGCGAGGGGACGGCAAGCTGAGTCGGGAAGGGCTGGGGGGAGCCGCTGCCACCCAGGTTGACGTGGTCCCATGACCCTGAGCGCGGAGAAGGGATTGTGGGCCTCGCATCCCCTGCCCTCGCACCGCGCCCTCGGCGGGGACACAGGAGGTGTGTCCCCTCAGTGTGGAGGAGCGCGGCTTTGCTGTTGAACTTCTCGGCCTTTGTGCTGCTGGGATGTGTGTGGGAACACTGTGAACTCTCCCTGACCCCCGCCCGCCCTGAGGAAGCTGGGCTGTCTGGGAGGTTTGGGCTGAAGCTTTTCACTGTGTTTCCACCTAAGAGCCTTTTATTTGCTTATTCCCCGAGAACATGATAAAAAATGGACACCTGTACGGAGTCATAATGATGAAGTATCAAGTGAGACAAAAAACCGAACTTTCTAGGATTGTGTCCGACTATGTGTTCTTCCCCGGCTGGCTTCCGGCACTCCATCCACCAGTGAGGTGGTGGGGCGGGGCCTTGCAGAAGGGGGGGTGCGGGCGAAGGACACGCCTGTCCCGGCGCCCCCTGTTTGCCTGCCCTGCCTCCCCTTCTCGCCCCACTCCCACCCCGTGCGCAGACCCTCGGCTCTGCCTCCTGGCGCTGCGGTGCTGGCTGCCGGGAGCCTGGCCGGCGCTGTGGCGGCAGGAGGCCTCTGGGAAGACCGTCCGAGTGGGGCTCTGGGGTGTCGGGTCCCTGCGGGACTGAGGCTCGGTGCCCCTCCTCCTGCCGCCGGGCTCGCGGCCGTCACTGAGTGCCGCGGCCCTGGCCGGGAACTGGTGCGGTCGCGTGGAAATGGGGTCCGCTGGGACTTCTGGGAGTTTTACTCGAAAAACAGTGTCCAACCTTACAACCATTTTCTCACTTTTACTAATACTGCATGCTTCTGAAAAGCTGTATTGAGGCTTATCTAACAGTGATATATGTGCGTATGTATATTTTTAAAGAAAACATACCACTTCGACATCCGTTGACTTGAAATGGCATTTGTAAAGAATCCGGGCAGTTGGTCGGCACGTCTCGGCGCCGCGGCCTTGGCGGCCACAGTGCGGGCGCTGGGCCCCTACTGCGCGGGCGCAGAGCTCTTCCGCGCGGCCAGGACTCTGCACGCGGAGCCTCGTGGTGGCCCCGCCAGCCTTTCGCGGCGGAGCGTTCGTGGGTGGCGCACGTGGTTTGTCCTTTGAACTTGCAACTCTGAGGCCATCTCCTGGAGGGCTGCTTCCCCTGAGCCCGCCATTCGGACGTGGAGCCGAGAGAACGCCCAGTGTTTGAGGAGCTGAGGCTCCCTCCTGCCGCGTTTGCATTCCTAGCTGTTGGCCCTAGGCATCCTCTGTGGGCAGTGCACTTCTAAGGTCGGCGAGTTTCTCATCGCCGGGACCCGGGCGGGGCCGAGGCCATCGAGGGCGGTCCCGCAGAGGGTCCCAGCCCGGTCTACCTGGCTGCGCATGCGCACCGGGGCGTGTTTGGGGCGGGCCTGCAGTGCTGCGGGTGTGGCCCCGCAGTGCTGATGCTCCGCCTCCTCCGGCCACACACAGTGGTCCTCGGGCTCCCAGCAGCTGGGCACCTGCCTGCCTTCTCAGTGTGGGCAGAGGTGCCGGCCTGCGCTGGGTTGGGGCGAATGCCCTTGGGCCCGGGGCTGCGCGAGGGAACCGCGTGTTCTTTGTGGACATTCTTGTGTGGTCCAAGGCACAGCCCACTTCGTTTCAGCCTCGTGGTGGGGGTCAGGGAGAGGGAGGGGGGGCTCGGTGTCCTTCCTGGGTACCGGTGGCCCTGGGCAGTGCTTCCCAGTTGGACGGGCCCACCGTCTGTGGCCCGGCTCCTCCCGTTACCCGCAGTGGCCTGGCTTTGTGCACATTACCTCTCGCTGTGTTGTGGGGGGGCGTGTCCTCTCTCGCGGGAGAGGGGCACAGGTCAGTCCCTCTGTGGCTGGCTGAGCTGGGGCTGGGGTGTCCTGGGTGTGGGAGAGCAGCAGCAGCCTGGCAACAAGTTACTGCTCGGAACCCGAGGACCGAGTGCCCTGGACGCTGCAGTGACTCTCCCGGCCCTGAGGCCCCGCTGGCTTTCGGGCAGGTCTAGCCCTCCAGGCCCCCCTCCAAGCTTCTGGCTGTGCTCCGCCGCAGCCCGGCTGTCCAGGGGGAGCGTGCATGCGGCCCAGGGGCCCCAGTCTGGTCGTGGGCGTGGCTCTTAGTCCTTGGGGGGCTTTCCTCGCGCTCTCCGGTGTGGGGCTGCAGGAGATCCCAGCCAGTGGTCGGGGCTGTCCTTGGTTCTTCCAACACCGCGCGGGTCCTGGTGGGCGTGGCCTTGGTGGGCGGGCTTGCAGGGTGTGGCCTCAGCCCCCCTGGATCCTAAGGAGATTCAGCCCAACCTGCTTCTTTCCAGGCAGCCGTGGGGACCCTGGGCCGGGCCTGGGTGCGATGGGATGGGGTGGGGGGGGTCTGCATGGGGCGGCAGGCTCCTTTCCAGCATCAGCACTATTTGTGAGAAGAAAAGAGCCGCTGGGGTCTGGCTCGGCGCCCTCGTTGCCCGAGAACGTTGCTGTAGGGATGTCCTCAACAGTGTCTAGTTCTGAGAGAGTTCGGCTTTGCTTTGCGGGGCGGGGGGGGGGGCAGGGCTGGGTGAGCCCTTGGGCAGAGGCAGCCCTGTGTCTGTGGGCTTCCGTGTGTGACCAGGCCACCTCGGCCGAAGGGGTGTCACTGGGGTTGCTTGGTGCAGCCGGGCTGCCTCCTGAGAGGGGGCCAGGTCGCCTCACACAGGCCCTGGCCTTCCAGGGGGGCACCTGGCTTTGAGGCTTAGCTTGTGCGCTGCAGCTCGACAGAAGCTAAGGGGGGTGGTGTTAGGTGGTTCCTCCCTCGGGAGGCCTCTGCTGGAGCAGTGGGGGGGTAGAGTCCCAGGTAGGGTGGCCCTGTATGTACGGTCAGAACCCTGACCCTCTACAACAGAAAGGGGGTACACGGCCAGCGTGACCCGGTCCCGGCCTGCCGCACCTGGCCTTCTGGCTGCCCTGGCAGGCGGTGGGTCCAGGTCTGTACCGGGATGGGGGTGGACAGCAGCTCGTTGTACCGGTCCCCTTGTCCTTCTGAGACCTTGGTTGGAACCGCCCGCTGAGACAACATCTTTACCATTGTTTTCCACCAGCCAGACTCTGCAGTTCCGGTTTTATGTAAACCAAACACACACTTTTGACAAGTTTTGTTAAATACAGGTTTCCTGTGCCTTGGCAGCTCTTGTTGGACACCTTTCAAGTGGATTCCACGTGCATGTTCGTGCTGCAAATGGAGCGGTGTCGCTGGGGAGCTGAAGCTAGCTCTGGGGACTGGGGCTGCGAGGCTCGGGCCGTGCCCGTGAGACCGGGGCTCCCGCTCCGGAGCCGTCTGCCGGGGGCTCTCTGGCGGAGGCCCACCCCACTCTGGTCTCCGATGCTTGCGGACTGTCCAGGGTTGACTGACTCGGCCTACCACTGAGTCCAGGGTCTCGGTCAGCTCTGGCACATGCTTGTCAGACCCCACGGGAGCCCCACGAGGGCTGCGGCAGAGCGAGGAGACGCCCGAGAGCGTGGCACGAAGTTAGTTCTCCCGTTTCATGTAGTGACATCAGAATTCTAGTGTGGGATCTAAAAAACAAACACGAGTAAGATTTGAACTTGCCGTTGTCGTTGGTGTGTGGGTCAGTGAGTCACATGTGCACTGGGTGGCGGGGAGGGCTAGAGGGCCACACAGAAGACCGGGGGCGCTCTGCAGAGCGGGGGAGGTGTCTCAGACAAGGGGCTTTGGGCCCTGCTTGGAAGAAGCCAGTCGGGGCCTGTGACCAGGCCGGGAGGGCCGGGGAGGAGTGGGAGGCTGGACCGAGGGCGGCGATGTCAGGTCCCTGGCGTGTCCCCACTCTGGGCTGCCGGGGCAGTGCTCTGGGGGTCATGGAGAAGCTCAGGGGCGCCAAGAGGGGACCCGTGCAGCGGGCGGCACGGCCCCCGGCTGAGAGCTGGCATTGCACTTGGCTCCTCCCTGGCGCTTGTCTCTTGTCCTCGAGCTGCCTGGGCCCCTGGCACCTCCCCCCGAGGCCCGCGTGGGGTGGGGTGCCCTCCTGCGTGTTCGCCTGTGCTCAGACCGCGCCTCCCGTGTCTCTTTCCCTCCCTCTCTCTCCGGACGGCAGCCCTCCGTCCCCTCCTGCGCTGCTGGTCGCTGCCCGGGTGGCTCCGGGCTGCCTGTTCTCCTGCAGCAGGCTGCAGCCTCCGCTGAGCAGCCGTCCTGCGGCCGGCTCAGGCTGTTCCTGGGGAGCTCTGTCATGTGCAGCCGGGGCCGCCGTGTGTTTGGGAGCAGAAGCTGGCTCAGCGCGGGTCTGGGACGTGCTGCTCACTCACTCTTCTCCATGGAAGTGAGCTGGGGGCTCCCGGCAGAGGGAGAGCCGCAAACGTCGTGCCCAGAGGGTCCCCCCGGTCCCGCCAGGGCCACCAACGACAAGGGTGGTCTGAGGTGCCGTCCCAGCCCAAAGGAGCCTCGGGACTGGCCAGCTAAATGCCACGTGTGGTCCTGGGTGGGTCCTGGGGTGGAGCAAGGACCCGAGGAACTGAGGAAACCTGAGTGTATCGTGGTGCGTCAGCCCTGGCGGCTCAGGGACTGCGGCGGTGACCGGAGCTGTGACCTGGGGGACGGGCGCAGTGTGTGTGGTGGCGGGGTGCAGATGCGCGCTGAGCTCGCTGTCCGCTCACGTCCGGCTGGAACAGCGAAGGGGCTGCAGGGGGTCTCTCTCGCTGGCTCTGTCCGCGATGGCAGTGGCCTGCGGAGGCTTCGGCTCGCAGCCTTTTAAGTTTTTCCCCGGGAGAGTGTTCCAGATCAGTGCAACGGCAGCGTCTTGTCCTTTCTCGGGGTCGGTGTGGATGCGCCCTCACTCACATGGCTGCACATCGCTGGACGCTGAGTTTGTGTACAGTCTTCCGCCGCTGCTGTGTGACCTGCGGCTGTGAGCGTCCCGTGTCTGCGTGGGCTTGCAGGGGCCAGGGCCAGCAGGTGGCCGGGGCCGCGCAGACCTCCTTGCCCACCCGAGCTGTTCTCTCGGACCGACAGCCCCGGCTGGCCGCTGGGCACTGCCCCCCACCTCTGGCCGCCGGCCAAGCTGGTGCAGAAGTGCTGGGTCTTCCCGCCCGGCCTCCCTCACTCGGGTGTGCAGCTCTGCAGGCTCCTGGTGGCATGGTGTCCAGCCGTCTGCTCATTCCTGCTTGGACGTGTCCGTCTGTCCAGTGGTGGGGGACGTTTGGGTGGGCTCCGGCTGCGGGGTGCGTCTGCTGCTGCAGTGTCTCGGGTGTGTCTGGGGCCTGTGTGAGTGGCGTTTCTCCCCCCAAGGAAGGATGCGCCCCTTGGGTTTCCGCCGGGAGGCCCGCGGGCTCGCCCGCCGCACTGTGCGCTGCCGGCCTTCGTCCTGTGGCCTCTCCCGGGCGCTGGAGACGCGGGCCGTGCTCTCGCGTGCGGGCTGAACAGCGGGGGGGGGGGAGGTGCCCGCTCTGGGCTCCTGCTCCTTGAAAAAACCGGGCTGTGCTGCCTTGTGTCACCACTCGGAGGAGTTGCTTGTGTGGCTGGGGGCTGGGTCCTTTCTCAGCCATTTCCTTTGTCGCTCCCTCTGCCTGTGGGGCCACTCCCTCTGCCAGCGGTGCTCTCTGAGGGACGGATGCTCCTGCTGCCGGTCGGTAGCCGGACCTGCGCCTCCATGGAGGCGGGAGCCCTCTGCAGTGCTGCCCTGCAGCTCCAGGGGCTGGTCCCTGGGGGCTGGCGTTTAAGAAGACTCAGTGCGACGCGGTCACTGAGGGCTGCTCTCCTCACCGGTCGTGCCGTTGGCCCGCTGGTGTTTACGAGGGCCAGGCATCCGTTCCCTTCCCTGGGTCTGGGCGTCACGGCCATGCCAGCCTTTCACTGCACTGCTGCGCCGCCGTCTCACGAGTCGGGTGTCCGTGCGTGGGGTTCCCCCTCTCCTGGGCTCATGTGTGGTCTGCCCCTGAGACGGGACGGCACCGCTCCACGCCTGTGGCTGTGGGGTCGGCCACGATTCCTGGCAGTGGGAGCCCTGCGACCCGACCGTCTCTTTCAAGGTCGTCCTCGTCCTTCTCGGCCCTGTGCACTTCCGGGCGGGTCTTACCGCCCGTGTTGCTGCCTCGCCAGCGCTGGGCCCCGGTCGGAGCGCGTCGGGCGCCTGTCCGTCGGTTTGACGGGCATCTTCCCGCCCGTGGGCCTCTGTGTGGGTGGCCGGTCTGCAGTGTCTTCAGTCGCAAACTAGAGGTCGAGGGGGAGGGCTTTCATTTCTTTGGTCAGGTTTGCTTCTAGGTAGTTCTTCAATGCTGCTTTGCTCTTACGGTCTTGTGTGTTCGTGTGTTTGTGTGTAGCAAGGTGATGAGTTTTTGTGTAGCCATCTTGTCTCCAGACAGCTTGTGGGGTTCGCTCGTTTTTCTGCCAGCTTGTCCGTAGCTGCCCTTGGCTTCGGTCTGTATCGGCAGTGATCGTTGCAGTTCCGTCTTGCTAATTCTTCACCCTTTATGTCCCGCTCCTGCTCGGCCCCGCTGTCTGGGGCCTGCGCATGCAGGGTCCCGGCAACGTGGACGCCGTTGTCTCGGGTGTGGAGGGTGCGTTCTCAGCGTCGCGCCCGTGTCCAGGGGACCTCGTGCTCTGCGGGCCTTGGCAGGCCGGCCGCCCTCTCCTGCCCTCGCGCCGCTGAGCTGCCCTCCTGGGAGGCATCAGAGGACCAGGCAGGACCACGAGGTGGTGCGGACACGGGTCTCTTTTGTCTGCGGAGCTGGCCCTTCCGCTTGGCCCACACGGGTGGGGTCTTTCCCGAGTCTGCGGGTCATGTAAGTTTCCTCCACTGTTTGAGTCCCATCATGAGCTGTCTTGACGGGTTTCTGAATGGTCAGCCAATCTGACAACTTTCGGTAATCCTACCTTGGTTTTAATGCGCTACCGCTCTTCTTCCGCACCACGGACTTGCCCGCTCCATGGCTCCCTCTGTCCAGCGTGGACTCAGGAGTGAGGTCCACCTGCCGTTTCCCGCCTCGGAACCTTCCCCTGAGGGTTGGGTGTCAGGGTCGTGCCGGCCGTGAGTGTGTGGGTGTCGGCCCTTCCTCTGTTCCCGGGCTGATGGCATTTTCTGTAGAGCAGGGGTGTCAGACTCGTCTTCACCGGGGCCACATGGGCCTCGCGGTGGCCTTCAACGGGCCGCATGTAACTTTGGGACGGTGTAAATGTGACCACTCCTTAAGTGAGACCTTGGTGCTGCTGCCGGGCAGAAACAAGGTGCCGGGCCAGAGGAAACCAGGTGGAGGGGCGATGCGGCCGCGGGCTTTGTGCCCCCCGTGCCGTAGAGTCAGAGGGTGAGCGTCCCCAGCCCCGCGGCCCCGCCTGGCTCCTGCTGCGTGTGCTTCCTCCTCGGAACGTTTCGAGTGCAGCCGCTGGAGCCCGGCAGCCCGTGCTTCCCAGCAGGCCGCCCAGGCCGCGTCCGCAGCGGCTCCCGCCCGGCTCTCGGGCGGGGTCTGTGCGGGGAGATGCCGCTCTGCTCTGCGCTGGAATGGGGGGGGGGACGCAGGGACTCGCTGGGCAGCCCGCCGGGCAGTGAGCCCGCGGGGAGAGCCACGGGTCGCACCCCCGTCTGATGGGTGCTCCTCGGAATGCCCGCTTCCCCTCGTGTCAGTGCTCATGGGCTTAGTTCTCCCCAGAGTTTTTAGTTCCCGCTGAATCGTCGCAAGTCCCGACGTGGACCTGGCGGCCTGCCCCCTCGCTGTCAGTTTGCCGGAGGGAGGCCTGCGGGGGGTTCCCCCCGCCCCGTCACCTACCCTCTCTCTCCTTCCCGCCGTGGACTTGCGGGGCAGGCGGCCACGTGGTGTTCCCGAGGAGCCATCTTCAGTCCCGCGGGCCCACTCCCTGGGACTTTAAACAAATCCGTTTCTGCTCTCACTGCTGTTATTTTCTTTAGTTATTTGACTTGGATTTACTTGGCTGTTAAAAACCTAGTTGAAATAAATATTTAAATTACTGGATTTTTTCAGGCGTTCTTTTGGTGAGTGACGTGTGCACCGCAGGCTGCGGTGCTCGCCCGTGTGCGGCTTCAGCTGGAGTGTACGCGTTGTTAAATGTCCCTTTCCACTGCACTACGGCTGGAGTGACACGTGATTTCCTCTCCGATTCCTTCTTCGACCCATGGGTCACTTAAAACAGTGTTTCTTTACTTCAGCTGTTTATGACTGTCTTAGTACTTTGCTCTTTTTATTGGTTCCCAGTTTAGTTTCGCCGTGGCCACTGAATTCACCACATTTCGGTCCTCGGGTGGGCTCTGGTCCTGCTGCGCTGGCGCTGGTCTGTCGGGTGAGCGCCCTCCTGTGCGTGGGAAGGGCCGCGCCGATGGCCGGCCAGGCCTCCCAGCCTCGGTTCAGTGCCGCCCGGGCGACGGTCTGGCCTGTGGTTCCCCGATGCCCGTCTGCTGCTTCTGCCTGTTCCTGATCTACGGATCAGCATTGTTTCTCCTTCTGTCTCCCCCCGGCGTCTGCCTTTGGGTGTTCGGAGCTGTTGTAGGCCCACACAGACGCAGCCTCCGCACCTCCCTGGGGGGTTCTGGCGGGACGCGGGTCTCGGGGCCTGTGGCGGCCAGCCCGCCCCTCTCCTCCTGTCGCTGCCTGTGCTGGAAGCCCCCTTGCCGCCGGCTGCGGGTCTGCCCCGGGTCCCGGGCTCAGCTTCTCACGCTCCGGCCGGGCAGGGGCTCGCGCGGCCTCCAGCGCCTAACCTCCAGCGCCCGTCTGGGAGCAGCGGCTCCAAAGGGCCCTTCTTGGGCTCCTGTCCGCTGGCGCCTCGGCCCCGAGTCCCGGCAGCCGGTTCCGGCCTCTGCAGCGCGTCATCTGAGCCTGCACGCCAGGTCTCGCCAGGGCTGCCGGCGTGTGCTGTGGCCGAAGGGGAAGGGGAGGGCCCCTGCTGGGGTCCCACGGGCCCCTTGTCTGCATCCTTCCTGTGTCTGGGTCCCTGCGGACCGTTCTGCGGCCCCGAGCCCCCTGCTGGCGTGCGTGGAGGGGGGCTGAGGGGGGCCTGCAGCCCCGAGTTGCTCTCGGAGCGCTTCCTGCAGAGAGTTTACGAGGTGGTGTCGGTCACACCTTGTAAACGGCCGGCTTTGCAGGGCCGTGTGCAGGGCGCACTTGTTCTGCGCCTTCCTGCCTCCCTGCCCTTCCCCTCCCCCACCCCCTGGGCTTCTACCAAGTTGTTTTTTCCTTCCCCCAACATGAATGGAGGGTTCACTTCATCTGTAGGACGTTGCTTTCCATGCCATGAATGTCACGACGGGACCATGTTGGCTCCCCCCCCCACCCGTGGGTGGAGTGCGGGCGTGACACTGGGTCTTTCTGGGCCTCCTGCCCATCGGGGTGGAGCCGGGGCCTGGCCGTGGTGAATGACGGCTCAGTTCCTTCCGACACCTAGGCTCCGCGGCCCTTGTGTCCACGGGGCAGCCGTGGGGGAGGCTGGATGGAAGCCACAGGTCCGCAGTGCGCATTCCAGGAGAGTTTGTGCGTGGGGGTGGGGTGCTGACAGTTTCTCCTCCTCAAGGGCTGTTCTGGGGTGGGGAGGCTGCGGGTGGGAACTGTTCTTCTGCATTAAAATTTACCTTTTCTCTTTTCTAACCCGTGCATTGCGTTGCATAGTTAGGCTGTAAATACCGTGTTTGGTCTGTTACTTTTAGAAGTGCGTTTTAGTGATATAGTTGCTAATTTATGTGATTTAAAAAGAAATGCAGTTTTACTTGCAGTTCAATTACGGATTACTGACTTTTAAGGAAACCGGGCTTTAAGGCCAGAAGACCATTTCAGTATTGCAGGAAAACCATTATTTCGTTTTTCCGGAATCCCCGTCCTTTCTGGACATAAAACAAGTCTAGTGTGATGAGGAGCTGACCTGCAGACACTCGCTAGTGGTGGCCTGTGCCGCTCCATCCGCCCGCGGGGTTCAAGGCTGTCTGCTTGTGCCGCTGGTGGCAGAGGGCCGAGCTCAGTTCCGCTCAGCTGCCCATCTCCCTGTGGCCCCGCGGCCCTGGCTGCAGGGGGCGGGCATGGAGGCCGCTGGCCAGGGGCCCCAGTGGTCCTTGTTCAGGCCTTTGGAGCCAGGCAGAACACAGCTGTGCCCTGGTCACTCAGGCGTGACGTCCCCTCTCCTGGCTCAGGGGCCCACAGAGTGGGGACGATGGACCCTGTCACCCCCGCGGCCTCTCGGGCGCCTTGGCCTGCTCTCCTGCCCCTGCTGCCCACCCTTCCCATCAGCACGACCCGGAGCAGCACATCCCTGGCGGGCTGCTCCTCGGCAGCGGTGGGGCGGTGCCCGGCTGCTGGCTGCCCCGCGCAGGTGCGGTTGCAGAGCTGTGTTCCGTCTGTCTGGGCCCGAGGGTGACCATCCGCAGATCTGGGTGCGGGAGGAGCTCCTGTTCTGCAGCCGCCATTGCCTCTGCCTGGGGTCCTCCTGGCGGCGGCGTGGGGGGTGGGGGTGAGCATGAGGCACCACTGGCAGCGGAGACGCAGGGCTGTGGGGCGAGGCTCCGCGCCATGGAAAGCCCACAGTTGGGGCCCTCGGGGCCCCTCCTCTGTTCTTCCCTTTGATCCACAGGCTCTGGAACAGGGTGCCGGGCTCACCCCGCCCTCCCCGGCGAGCAGTGGCGCCGCCTCTGTCTGGGCTGACTTCTCTGAACCGTGTGGCCGGGAGTGGCCTCACAGAGGGGCCCGTGTCAGGGTTGGGCCAGGCCCGTGCATGGTCAGCCGCCCTGTCAGGCCCGGGGGTGCGGAGGCCCCCATAGCCCAGGGCCAGTCTTGGGGCTCCTGGCAAGTCTTGGTGTTGCCCACTGGCCCAGCCTCGTGCCCTCTCTGAGAGGGGGACGTGCCCTGTGCCCCTCTGGGTTAGCGGTTCCAGAGTGACAGGGACACCAGTGCTCCAGCAGCTCGCACGGGCCGTGTACACACAGGCAGCCTGCCCCTGTCGCCGCGGAGCTGCCTGCCGGCCTGGTCTCGGTGGTCCCACCTGTTGCTGTCCTGGGCGCAGGCCGCATGGGGTGGGCGTGCGGGGGAGCCCAGGGAGAGGGGGCTGCAGAGAAGACCGAGGGAGAGAAGCCCACGCGGACTCCCCCCCCGCCCGAGGGCGCAGACCCCAGCTCCCGCGCCCCCCACCGGCGCCCTGAGACAAGCCACCAGGGCCAGGCCCTCGTGCTTTAGCTTTGCTTCCCGTGGGTGGTTAGTGACTTCTGCCTCAGGTGACAGAAGTCCCGGGGCACTTCTGCAGAGGCCTGGGTCCGGGGGGGGGGGGGGCGGATGCGTGCCCCGGCCTCCGTCTGGGGAGATGCAGCTGGGGGAGGACGGCCCGCCGTGCTGCTGGGTCCGTGGTCTCCCCGGGTGGGCTCCGCCTGCGTGTGGCCCTGCGGCTGTGAGCTTGGGGGCGGCTGCTCACTGGCAGCCCGGCCAGGAGGAGGAGCTCGGCTTACAGGGCCTGCAGGCCGGCCGCAGCCGCCGCGGCTTCTGAAGAGGAGCCTCCTCCCTGGTTGGTTTCTGGCCTGTGGTGCCGGGCCCCTTGCGTCAGCGAGTCGTCACGAGCCCTCTGGCGTCTGGGTTGGACGTAAACACCCGGCCCAGCTGCACCGCCCGCCCCGCCAGCGCTGGCCCTCCCGCGGTGCTCCTGGCAGGCAGTGCAGAGGGAGGGGCCGGTGCCTCTCTGTCCACGACAAAGCCTTTCTCCCGGGCCTGCTGGGCACACGCGCAGCCCGTCACGGTGGGGGCGGCCGGCTGGGAGCGAGTGCTGCTCCCCCACTCGGAAGCCAGCCTCTGCCCCTGGTCTGGTCTGGTCTGGTCTTCCCTCGGGGTGTGCAGAGGCTCTGGGCGGGGTGTGGGACCCGACCTCTGCCCGGGGCCGGGGCTGCCCACGGCCCAGTCTGTCCTCGCCCTTCGTTGTAGAACCCTTTCGCCTGAGGCGTCTGGCGGCGCTCTGTGCGGCTGTCTCGTCAGGAGAGGCCAGAAACGGGACCTGCTGTCCGCACAGTCCTCAGTTTACCAAAACTGAGCCCAGCATCTCCGTGTCCCGGCTCTTCCAGGGTTCCGGAAGAAACAGCTTGTGCCTGTGGTTTTTCGTGGGTGACTCAGGCCGTTGGCAGATGGTGATCAAGCCCCACTAAGGTGGATGCTGCAGGAGTCTTGGTTTCCAGGGTGTCCAGGGGCTTGCATTTCAGACGGGCAGGTGTGCGCACAGCCCAGCCCCGGAGGCCGCCTCAGGTGGATGCCGAGGGGCACGTGGTGAGGGCACCCATGGCTGGCCCTGGGGTGGGCCAGTGGGAGAAGCCATGTGGAGGCAGGGCGGAGGCGTCGGGGAAGGAGGCCTGTTGGGTGTGAGCTGGCAGACGCAGGGCGTGGGGGCTGGGCTGCTGGGACCTGGCCATGCCCTTGAACCCGGCCGGTGGGTCGGTAGTCTTGCTCCAGCTTCTGCGCACCTGCAGGGCACAGGATGCCCCTCGGGGGGGGGGGTGGCGAAGCCCGGCCCGTGGACCAGGCACAGCTCCCCACAGAGCGTCACGGTCGGGGGCGGCCTCCGGGCCGCGGCCACGCACGGCCAGCCAGGGAGCGAGCCGATGGTCACATTTCGGGACCCTCTCTCTCCACCTGTGCACGCAGGCTGTGGTAAGTGTCATGATCTTAAGGAAGACCCATGAGTAAAAACCGCACGCGAAACCTCTTAGACGTTAGCTCCGTGCCCGGGTGCGAGGAGGCTGCCCTGTTGCCGTGGAGGGGCCGGGCCCAGCCGGCCGCTCCTTGGGCCTGGGGCTCCACGGAGCTGGGAGCCCAGCAGGTGCCTGGCCCCAGTGCGTCCTCTGCTGTGGTGGGGGTGGGGGGGCGGACATGCTGCCTCTCTGCCCTGTCCCCGGCCCCTCAGCAAGGAGACCGTGCTCGCGAGGCCCGAGAGCACCGCAGCTGTGTGCTCAGCTCACCTCCCGTCCCAGGCGGGGGCGGGGGCGGGGCTGGGCTGCGGCTCGAGGCAGCACTGGCGGGCGTGTCGGGTCCGAGACCGGCGGTCCTGAGGGCCGTCCGTTGATGGTTCCAGTCCCGGGACGGCGTGTCCAGAAACAGATGCGGGTGGCCGGGAGCCCTGAGGAGTGATGTGGTCTCTCTGTGCTTTGTGTCTCTGCCTGGAAGTCACCGGGCTGGAGGAGGCAGGATCCAGGGTTCAGAACGCACCCCGGGGGTGTCTCGTGTGCGGATATTGGGTGTGCCGGCTGCTCACCTGCCCCCCGTCGGCATTGGGAACCCTGGGTTTCGGGTGTGGAGCTCGGGGGCTGCAGAGCCACGGGTTGCTGGCTGCGCTGGGCCCCTGCGGAAGGCCGGCCCCTTGGGGACACTGTCCGCGTCTGACAGCCAGCAGCGCCTCTGCCCGTCGGCCCGCAGTGGGGCCGTGTCACGTCCGGAAGGCCAAGTGGCCCGCTCCCTTCGGGGCCTGGGCGTTGTTTCTCCTTACCAGCACACGTGCCTGTGTCTTTTTTCTCCACGTGTCTTTTCTTATTGTGGTAAGAGATAAGTAACGTGAGTTTACCGTTTTCACCGCTTTCAAGCGTGCAGATTAGTGGCATTAAGTATCTCACCATGCTGTGTAATCCTTGCCATGTCTACTTCCAGAACCTTCTGTCACCCCAGACGGAGGCCAATATGCCGCACTCTGCTCTCCTCTCAGCCCCTGCAACCCCCCGGTCTGCCGGTTGCTGACTCTGCGGCCCCCAGGGGTTCAGAGTGTGGGGTTCCACGTGTCCTCCCGTGACCGGTTCGTTCCGCCCGGCACCGCGCACCAAGGCCCGTCCTGGCTGCAGCGGCAGGGACGCCGCTCCCCTCCTTCCCGAGGCCGAGCGCTGCTCTGCTGGGCAGCGGGCCGCGCTATGCTCGGCTGTCCGGGGCCGGCACTGGGTGGTCTCTCGCCGGCTCCTGTGGACACTGCCGCCCCGCGCGGCGTGCACAAGCGTCTCTGCCCTCCGGTCCCCGTGTGTGCGCCTGGAGGGGGAGCTGCCATGTCACACGGCCGTCCCAGGTGTAGCTTTGGGAAAACCGCTGCCCCCCACGGCGGCCGTCCTGCCGTCCGTAGTCTCCCGGCTGAGCAGTAGGGCCCGCTTCGCCACGTCCTCCCCTGCCCCGTTCTCCGGAGCCGCCTGCTCAGGCACCGTCCGTGTGGGCAGGAGGTGCTTTGTCGTGAGAACAAGTAATTCACGCTGACGTTCAACCACCTTCGTCACCATCTTTAAATGAATTAAGTCAGTAATTTTAGACATTCCAGCTTTAGCTTCTGACGGATATTGATCGTAATCGCCGCATAAATACAAGCACTTTGGGGTCCTGAGTGTTTTCCAGCGGTGCAGGGGCCCTGAGGCAGCACCGTGAGGGCTGCTGGTCGGAGGCCCGGCGCCGGCGTGCACGTGGTGAGGAGCACTTGGACAGGCTGTGTCAGTGGCGCCCCGCCCACAGGCCCTGAGGAGGCCGAGGAGGTGGTGTCGTGTGCGGGCACGGAGACGTGCCAGTCTCGGCGGGGCCAAGGGCTTCCCCGTGGTCCCCCCGGCGGGCAGGAGCCCACAGGCATTGCCCGACGGGACTTGGCAGCTGTTTGCGGTGATGGGCGGTGTTATGTCTGCATTGTGTTTGTGTTACATTTAATTATAAACTCTTATGGCTCATTGAGTAGATAAGTTCTAAGTGATGAGGAATGAACGTGCCAGTCAGGGTCAAGGTCAGGGTCGGGGTCAGGGCTGTCACATTGCAAGTTGGCCGTGGCGGTGTGGGCTGTGTGATCGAGAAAAACAGCCCTGAGGAAGAGCCAGAACAGATGTGAGGACAGAGGAAAGTCCATTCATAAGTTTAGGTGGAAAAAACATTCTCAATAAAACCTTTTTGGGGTCCTAAAAATGAAAATGCACATTGTCCTTAGAAATTTAACCATAGTTTTTCTGGACTGCAGGTGCCTGAATGCAAGGGTGTTCCTGCCTTGTGGGAACGTCTGCCTCGGGCAGCTGTCCCTCAGCTGGGGGGGGGGGGCTCAGGCTCAGCCTGGAGACGGGCAGGGCCCTCCCGCCAGGAGCCCGGAGTGACCTGCAGACAGCGCCCCGCAGGGGCTTCTGCAGGAACGGGAGCCCGACCCGGGGAAAGACTGCAGGGAGACCTGAAAGACACGCGCTCACTGAAGGGCCTGAGCTCTTCGACGGGGAGTCAGGCTGCCCAGCGAGGAGAGCGCCAGAGTGTTCCCGAGACGAGGCCGGGACCTCCCACGGGGAGAAGCAGTCCCTTCCCCGCCGCCGCCGAGAGCACGTGTGAGCCGCTCCTAACCGGGAGGGTCTGCGGGCCTGGGTCCTGCTGGTGAGGGGCACACGGGCTGCTTCTCCCAAGCCCAGCGCCCACCCTTAGGGCACCTCTCAGTGCGTCCCCAGGCGTGTGGGTTGCCCCCCGAACCTCGCCTCTGAGCCCAGACCGGGGTCGTGGAGTCCTGAGGCTGACAGCGCCGGGGTGCGGGAGACCTGCCGAGAGACGGCGATGAGGCGCAGACTGTAGGCCGGTTCCGCTTACGGGAGGAGGCATCAAACCCTGACCAGAGCCCGGGGAGGGGGACGGGGCCCATGGTGCTGTGCGGACGTGGTCCCTGCTGCTGAGGGCTCTGTGGCTGGCGCCGTGCTGGATGGGGGAGCTGTGGGATTCCTGTAGCCGGGGAGAGTGGTGAAGGAAGGTCAGGTTAACAAGGACTCCAATTTTTCATAGATAAAAATACCCCTAACCTCTGAGGAAACGTACGAGGGGGACCCCCAAAATCCTGGAATTTACTAATAAAAATCGTGTTTATTCCTCCACATTTAAACTTCAGTCACCTTCAGCACACTCTCCATCTGATTCGGCACACCGCCCCAAACAGTGTGTGAACTCATCCACGTTGATGCCTTCTGCTACTGCTGCTGCTGCTGCTGCTGCTTTTGCTTCACCTCTTCCCCAGCGGCAAAACGTTTCCCTTTGAGGACTTTTTTCATCCAGGGAGACAAAAAAAATTTTGCTCAGAGTGAGACCGGGTGAACAGGGAAGGTGGGTGGTGGGGGTCGTGCTGTTTTGGTCTGGAACTGCCGAGCACTCAGTGTGGTGTGGGCAGGTGCGCTCGTGAGTCGCCGTCATGAAATGGGCAAACACGTTGAAGGAGTCTTCCAAAAAATTCACTGAAGCCAAACGCAGCCTCTCACAACACCACCAGCTGGCACACTGATACAGATGGGCTCCTAGAACACTCACCTGCAGGGGAAGCCTGTCCTACCAGGGGCCCGCCCTCCAGGAGGTGATTCTGGTTTTGGGGGTCCCCCCTTGCGCAGCCTTTGTGAGTAGGCTAAACAGTGTTTGGAAGTGGAAGCCAGTCTTTCCCACGGTTGGGGAGCTGAGGCCTCGGGCTGATGGGCTGTCACTGTGCACTCAGCACGTCTGTTCCGTGTCCTTCCAGATGCCCCCGGTTTCCTGGGGGCAACACAGAGCCACAAAGGCTGAGTGAGCGCATGGCGTATGAGAAACCCTCTCTCGTTGGTCTGTTTTGTATTCGGCAATAATTAACTGAAAGTTCAATACCGAAGAAGATAGTTTCAATTGCACAGAATCCCAGGTTTCTGCGGGACGGAGGAGTCTCTCAGGTTATCTGTCCCCCGTCTCCCTTCTGAGCACATCCGGACTTGCCACTGGCCTCCAGCAGCGGTGTTGGGCGTGGCCTCTGCAGTGTGGGGCGTGGCCTCCACGGCGGTGGGTGTGGCAGGCGGCGCTCTGCAGGTCTTTCCAGATGTGTGTCAATTTCTTTCTCGGCTGGCTGTGCTCATTCTTCTGGTTTTTCTGCACATTTATTTTAAATTTGAGTATGAAGCATTTACTTACCAAAGACCAGATAGACCCTAAGGCGTCACTTAAAGAAGCAAAGTGGAACCACCACCGTGTGCCCACGCCCCTCCACGACAGGGGCCACGACGTGACGTCTGTGTGTTTGCCTGTTGTTCCTGGGGTTTAATGAGAGTCATACGTGTGTGTTCCTCAGTAACATGGTGTCAATTCTGTGTGGTCGTGAAGTTCACGTGCATGGAGTCACGGTGCGTGTTTTAGTGTGGACTGCTTTAAAAGTAGTGCCGCGTTGGGGAAGGGCCTGCGTTTGGGCGTGCGGCTAGCTCTTCTCCCTGCAGGCGGCACACGGCCTGTTGGCAGAGGGGGTTCCCGCAGACGTCATGCTGTGAGCATTTGCCTTGGTGTGTTCTGGCACATGGGCCATCCCTCCTCGGGTGTGGGGTGCCTGGCCAGGCAGGTGACGCGTTGCTCCCGGTGCCACGCCAGCCGGCCACCCGCCCGCCCCGGTCCCAGCCCCCACCAGCGCCTCAGGTTGCCGACGCCGCGTGGACCGGCTGGTGAAACTGGATCTCGCTGTGCTGGCCCGGGACCGCCAGGGAACCTGAGCGTCTTGTTTTGGCCACTGTACCTTCTCGTGTGCTGTGTGCGTCGCTCCGTTTGGAGGTTTGTTTTGTTTTCTTCCTGGTTTGCGGACCTGATCTCCGTGGGTGCGCGTGTGTGCACGCCTGCCTGCGTGCCTCCTCACAGCGGCTAGGCACACAGCTGGCTGAGTGCACGGGGCCCGGCTGAAGCCAGGCCCGCTCTGTGTGGTTGGTGGGGCAGCCCTGTGGGTGTGATACTTTTTGGTTTAGATTTGAACCTTTCACGTGAAACGTCACACGGTGTGCTGGGGTGTGGCATTGCTGCGTCACGGTGACACGCTTACGGTTTTTGTGAGGAAAGGTTTCGTTATAAAAAAGGGGCGTCACTCGTGCCAGACCCTGTGCTGGCTGCTTTTTAGGGGTGTGTCCCCCGTCTTCACTCGAGGCTCTCTCCGCGCACACACGTTGTCACGTTGATGTTGCGCTGGCCCCCCGCTGTCCTTGATTTTATCTGCTGAGAGTGGCGTCCTTTAGCAGTCTCTGCGGCCGCCGGTTGCCCGTGTGTCGTGGTCTGCTGCAGCCCTCTGTGGCTCGCACCGCTGGCTGCCGCCACGGGGCAGGGGCTCTGCGTGCACAGCCGCTTTTCCCGTTGAAGGTGACACCGACTCGTTTGGTGCCGCTGTCCTGCGCCGAGTGTGCGTCCGAGTGGCCCTGCTACGTCCCTGCCGGTGCTTCTACGGTCCGTCTCGGTTCCCTCAGCGTCTTCGCTGACTGTCTTCACTTGTCCGTCTGGGTTTTCTTTTTAAAAGACTTCTTGACTCTGGAGATTAGTGTCTTTCAAAAATTCTGGAGAAGTTTTAACCCTTAGGTCTTTCCATTTCTCCTTGAACTTCAATTGTGCGATGATTCCAGACTCACGGAAAAGCTGCAAGAGGAGTGAAAGAGCTGCTCTAAACATCCCTTCCCACAAGGGAGCTTCCGGGACCCCCGGAGGCCGGTGGTTGGGGAGGCGCCCCCCAGGGCCAGGACACGCCTCAGCCGCTGCAAGGACTGGGAGAGGGTCAGGGCTGAGCTGCACCAGGGCGTCACTGGAGGTGGTGCTGACGCCGCCTGCGTGGCACGGGAAGGGCGCCGCGCCTCTGGACCCAGGAGCAGCCCCGAGTCCTTCAGTCCGCCTGTCTGTGCGCCTCAGGGCAGAGAGCCTCCGGCTGCAGCGGCTGCTCCATGAGCCGTCCCTGGGGCCGGGACTTGCTGGTTCCTCGAGATCAGATTCAGGTGGCACCTTTGGGGCTGGAGCCCAGAGTGCTGTGTTCCCAGCACCCCACGTCCGGGGGCCGTGTGTCCACCTGGCCTGTTTCTGGAGACGTGGCTCTGGCCACTGGCCTGAGGGGAAGCTGCAGGCCTCTGCGCTGTTCCTCCCTCTGCCCCCCTCTGCCCCCACCCCAGCCCACCGTGGCCCCTGAGTGAGCCCCCGCCCGGACAGCTGAGCAGACACAGGGCTGCTTTCCTGCACAGCAGGTGCTGACCGCAGGCGGGCGCCTCTGTCCTCGGCTGCCCTGCCCAGAGCGCGTCCTGGAAGCCCCGCTCCCTGCACAGACCTGCCCCTCGCTGCGTCCAGCAGCCCTCTGCCTCAGGCGGGACCCCGACTGTGCCCCGCTGGGGCCCCAGGGGTGGGCCGAGACCAGTGCCCTTGCCTGCTGTCTGGCTTGCGTCTCAGACCCCTTCACAGGGGTGACCGCCAGCTGATGAGCGGAGAGACCTGAGTTCGATTCTGCCCAGTGTTCCTGCCTCAGAGCTTGCGCCCGCCCTACGACTGCCCCCCCTGGGGGTCCCGGCAGGCGTGTGTCTGCATCGCACCCCCTCCCCGCTGCCCCCAGCCCCGCGGACTCCTCGTCACCGTGCCCGTCTGTGTGGCCCTCCGGTCGTCTCCTCGGGGCCCTTCCCAGCTCTTCCTCGTGGGTGATTCAACGCCTGCATTTAGTTTTAGATTTTCATCGCCACAGTTCTTGTTTCTACCACTTCTCTTAGGATCATTTTCAAGCGTGCCTGACGAGTTTTGATGTCAGTGGTAACAGCTAACACATACTCTCGTCCGCTCCCGACAGGCCCCTCCGGGGCGGTGTGGCCGTCACAGTCGCCCTGTGGCAGGTGAGGGGTGCAGGCACAGAGAGGTCAAGGGACCTGGGCTGTGCAGTGACTGGGTGACAGTGCCGGACAGCCACCAGCTCCAGGGTGACCCTTGTGCCAGCCTGTTTGTGCCCTGAGCCTGCTGTTGACAGGAGTCTGGTGTCAGATCAGGTTTCCTGGGACTGAAGTCTGTCCTGGCTGGACTCCCGCTCCCTGGGTCTTCTCTGCGCTGTGATCTTCGACTGTGACTCCAGGTTGGGTGGTGCCGTTCGGACCTTCTTCGGGGCTGGGGGCTTCCGCGGGGCCGACGCAGGCACCGCTTTCTGCCCCCGGGGAAGCAGGGCCCGGGCGTCTCGGCCTGGGGGACGCTTCGGGGTGCGCTGGCCTGAGTCCGTCAGACCCCGGGCCTGTCTGGATCCTCCCGTCCCTCTCTGGGCGGCCCCCTCCTGCTGGGGCCGCACCCAGGCCTGGACGCGTCACACCCCCCCCCCCCCGCCCCCGCCCGCAGCACTTTCTCCCAGCGCCCTCACACGGGCCGCAGGCCCTGTCCCCCAGCTGGGCCCCAGTGGGGTGGGCCAGTCCGGTGAGCGCGGCTGAGGCAGGTGCCTCAGGACCGGCCCTGGCCCTTGGGAGTGCCTGCCTTCGAGGGCCCCTTGCTCCCTCGCTCTCGCTCAGCTCTGCGCTCAGAGGGTGCTACGTCCCGCCCGCACAGTCCTCCCGCCATCACCGCACTGGGGGGCCTGGAGGGTCCGGGGTGCGGGCCGGCCCGCGCCGTTGAGTGCGGTGGAGAACCGTGAGTCGTGTCTGTCAGTGGGTCTCGAGAGCTGGTGCAGAGGCCGGTGTCGGAGCTCTGCACTCACGGAGGTGAGGTGCCGGGCCACGGCTGGGGAGGGACGGCTGTCTGCTGGCCCCGCGGCAGAACCCTGCAGGAGCCAGGGACTCCGGGGCAGGGCTGCGTCTGGCTGCCGGGAGGTCACAGGGGCGGGGCCATCGCTGAGGCCTTGGGGCGAGTCTCCTGGTGCCACGCCCCCTGCTTCAGGGGCTTGCCTGGGGACGTGGCCTGCCGCCAAGCCTGGTGGCGACCCTCGAGGTCCTCCCCACGGGGCCCTCCCTGCGTAGCACCTGTGAGGCCGGCAAGGAGGGTGCACTGGCTTCTGAGGCCTTTCCATGCGACAGGTTCACCTCGCTGCTGAGACCCCTCAAGTCTAACCCGAGAGTGTCTGGCTGTGACTTTGGGATTTTCTGTCAGAATTTTATTGATTTTATCAAAATAGCCAGCTCTCCCCGCCCCCCACTGTTATTTTACTGCTTGGGGCGCCAGCAGGACCTTAGCTCTGGGGACCCGTAAAATAAAGTGACTTTTGCCGAGCTCTATGCAGGGGGGTGGGGGCGGTGGGGTGAGGCCGGGGGCCCAGTCCCTGCCGTGTCCTCATCTGTGGGGCAGTCCGCAGGGCACAGGTCTTGGCGTGTTGTGTGAACGTGCCGTTGGAAGCTGTCTCTCGACGCTGGTTGAGAATAGCGGCGTGGAGCGCTGTAAGGAACCGAGTCCCCCGCGTGACTTGGAGCCCCCCGCCCCCGTGGAGTGTTTGCAGTGGCCTCGCCCCCCAGAGCCCTCCGGACCAGCGTCGGCCCACTGCTCGCCTCTGCTGGCAGCAGCTCGCCGCCACCCCTCGGTGCTCGCACGCCCGGGTGCCGGGGACGGAGCACAGTGTGGCTCTAGGTGTGGCGTGTCTGAGTCCCGACAGCTGACGCGGGCCCAGAGCAGGCCGTCCTGGGCGGCCTGGCACGTGACCTGCTGCCCGGGGTGACGGTCCAGGCCGGCTGTCTGCAGGCCGTGCCGCACGGCCAGTGCCAGGCATTGCGACACGGGCAGACCCAGTGTGCCGCTGACACCGGCGTGTTTACTCGCAGCCGGGAAGGCAACTGGGCGCCTCAGGGTGCGAGCAGCGCTGGGCGGGCCGGTGCTCTTGGGCTGTGGCCCCCAGACTGCTGAGTGGCCACCCACCGGGGGACTCTTCCCTGTGACTCGGACCAGCAGGCCTGGGAGGTGTTTGTCAACGTAGGTAAACACTGCCGGCACCCGGGGCGGAGGCAAGCGTGGGGTCGGCTTGCGATGGGACGTGGGGGGGCCTCTCTCTCTCTCCGTGGCTGAGTCCATGCGGTGGTGAGCACGGTGACTGCCCCCCTGCCGGGTGGCCCGGCCAAGCCCAGCTCGCTGGCGAGAGGCAGTGGCAGGGGAGAGGCCGCAGGTCAGCCACCTGCAGTGCCGGGGGCCCGCTTTGTGGGGGGACCTGGCCCGAGGGCTCGGGCGCAGCTCCTGTCTGGCGCTGAGCGCCTCGGGCTCAGAGGGCCCGTTGTGGGCACTGGTTTCTTCTCTCTGTGTTGATGGGACCCCCTACCCTCGTCCAGGGAAGAGGGCACCGCCCCTGCCTGGGGCTCTCCCACTGGAGCCGGGGAGGGGCTCCTGTGCCCCTGGTGGCTGGACTGGGGTGTCGAGGCCCAGGAGCTGCTCCACTGCGGTCCGAGCACCGGGGACGGAGAGGTGGGCAGGCAGACAGGCGATGGCCACAGACCTGCGCAGTTCGGGGGTGCTGGTCCTCGAGGCTCCCGGGCTGCCTGGCAGAGGCATGGGGTTCCCTGGTCTCCCGGCGCGGCCGGCCGTGCAGATAGCCCTCCCTGTGGCCTGGGCAGGGGCAGCCCCGCCCCCGTCCCAGTTAGCAGACAGGGCTGGGGCTCGTGCTGCGTGTTCTGAGGAAATCTAACCTGCTGGGGGCGGGACTGAGGGGAGGGCGAGTCTGTGGCCTGTGCCCCCACCAGTGTGGGTGGGACTTTTGGCCTGCGGGGCGGCAGCGGGGAGCTGGTGGCCAAGGCCTGGGTGGGCCGCCTGGCAGGGTGCCGGCAGGCTGCCGGACCCATCTGCCCGCTCTGCTGTTTAGGCACAAGTTTTGAGTTGACCCTGAGGGTCCAGTGGGTGCGTCAGGGCTGCGCCGGGACCCTGCCTGGGAGGGGCAGAGGGTCTGTGTGCTCTCGGCCTTAGCAGGACTTCCACTTGGGTCTGGCCGCCCCAGGCTGGGAGCTCCATCGGAGCGGGACCTGCACCCTTGGTGCTCGGCTGTGCCCGCAGAGCGTTGATGAAGCCACAGGCAGGTCGCTGGAAAGACCTCCCTGTCCAGTCGGCAGCCCAGGCCCGCGGAGTGCCGAAGGGCCCCCTCAGCCTGCGGCGCACGTTGGCACAGGCAGCTGGGGCTCGGGGAGGCAGGGCCTTGGATGCGGCTGCCTGCAAGAGGACGGCAGGGACCCGGGTGTCAGGTCCTTGGTGGTGCGAGAGCACGGCGTCTTGGGTCCATGTCAGAGAGGCCGTCTTTCTCAGGGTCCCCGTGGTGCAGCAGTGGCCCCAGCCTGGTCTCTTCGCCGGAGTTCGTTTTGATCCTCCGTGGCTGCCCCCTTAGCCCCGGCCGGCCTCGCATGGACACGGGGAGGGAGGCACAACACAGTGGCCGCAGGGAGAACCCCGGAGGAGCAGACACGTTTACGTGCGTCCCCGGCAGCCCCCCCGGCCACTGGCCGGGTGCGGCTGTCCTCCCAGAGGAGCCGCGTCGCTCTCCGAGCCCCTTCCTTGCTCACCGGCGCATTTTCTCGCCACCCTGTGGTGGCAGAGCCGGCTTTGTCTGGGACCGCTGTTGGCTCGCCCCTCCTGTGCCACACCGGAAGCAGCTCTTCCTTTCCCAGCGATCGTCCTGGTCCCTGGTGTGGCCGGGGGAGCGAGTCCCAGACAGCTCTGAGTGGGAGTGCCCTCTGTTCTCAGAAAGAGCACCTGCACTCCACAGCTGGACAGCCCAGACCCCGCCCCACCGGCACCTGGTGTCAGTGAGAGAACATTAAACTCTCACTTCCGCTCGGGCGGAATTGTTCGCCCCGCAGCCCCGTCGTGGCTCTTGGCCTCTGGGTGGATGAGACAGGCTGTGGTTAGTGGTTTGGTTTCCGTCTTGCATAAAGCCCCCAGGGGCCAGGCTGTGGGGTACCTGCCTCCACTGTGGGGTCGGATTCTTCTTGATCAGGCTGATGGGCGGGCCATCCAGGCGACTCTGGAGAGTCTCTGGTTGCTGGTCCCCTCATGCCTCACACTGGCCAGTGGGGTGGGCTGCCTTGGCCACCCTCCCCCAGGCTCGGGTGCGGGGAGATGCAAGTGATAGGCAGCCGGGGGCGGGGGGCTGCCTGCCCAGGAACATGTGCTCGTGGGGATCCCAACTGCCGTGCTTCGGCAGCCTTGTGCGTGGCTGGAGCGTGCTGGGCCTGTGTCCCTGGCGGCCGCCCTCGCAACCCTCTCGGTAATCCCAGGGGAGGTGGGCGCTTACCCCCAGACTTGGCTCAGGTCCCAGAACACGCCCTGCCGTGGGCTTCCTTCGGGTGCCCTGCCAACCCCTTCTTCCTGGGTTGGGACCGCATGTGACCACAGGGTGGCAGGGGCTCCTGGCCACCGTTCTCCGGTCCCTCCCCCGCCCAGCACATGGCCACCTTTCTGCGGGCGTTGGAGGCTGTGGCTTCTTCCCCTCCTTCTGCGCTCACGTGTGACCGTGGCAGCAGAGCAGGGCTCGCACAGGGACGGCCCGAAGGCCCGGGCCCGGCGGTGTCTCACTGCCGCGGGCACGCGCTGCAGCCGGGTTTGGCCTCGGATGGGGCGGTTGCCGCACTGAATGTGGCGGGGCCAGCATCCCCGGGCCGGTGGAGACGGCAGCGTCCCGACCCGAGTGCCATCTGCTCGCGTGTAACGTGACAACACGGCGTGAGACAGGAGCCTGAGCTCGGGCGGGGCAGCGGAGAGTTCCTGCGGGGGCGCCGAGGGCACGCCCGGACTTGGCTTCCCTGTCACCGTTCGGTGTCCTGGGCACCGGCGCAGGGGGTCCGTGGGCGCTGCACCCATACCTCGGCTGTGGGCAAAGTACAAACCCAGTGTGACTGGCACTTGCTAGGGTCTGCGTGCTCTGTCTTCACAGCGGAGTGTGGTTCTCAGTGGCCTGCAGCCTGACCCTCAGCGAGGGCTGAGCACTGGCCCATGCCACCTCCACAGCCCCTGTGCCCGGGCCGCTCTGGGCGGGCCCAGGGGGCGCAGGGAGCAGACTTACAGCGGCCCAGTGAGCGGGCTCACGGACGGGGTTTGGGGGAGACTCGGGTGCACTGCGGGAGGTCTCTGCTCCTCTCTCTGCCCTCCTGCCCTCAGCTGTGTCCCCGCAGGCCCTTGGCTGTGTCTGGAACTGCTCTGGCTTATCTGCATGCCCCTCGTGTGGGACATGCCCAGGAGCAGACGGCCAGAGCGTGGTGAGGAGGCTGGAGACACAGGTGGGGGGTGGGGGTGCGCCCAGACAAGTGGCCTGGGTCCAGGGCCTGCAGAGTCACTGGGAGCCGGCAGTGCAGACAGGCCTCTCCCTCAGTCAGGGTGCCCGTCATCTTCACCATCACGCACGCTGTGCACCGTCACTTAGCAGGGAGGTGGGTGCCGGTCAGTGGCCTGGGAAGCTCCTGCTGCGCCCGTGTGGTGCTGGCACCCTCCTGGAGGGCTCAGCTCCCCTGTGGCTGCACCCAGGGCCCCCAAGCCCGGAGCGTCGCCTGGGGCAAGACCGTGCACGGGTGGTGCTGAGTGTCCAGGCGCCCGTGGTCCTCCCGCGAGGGCGGCCTCGCCCTCCGAGTGCCTCCCTGGGGCAGTGTGGCTCGGTGGCGGCCTCTCTGCCGACTGGAGGGTAGGAGTTTGGTCACTGATGTCCCACCTTTGGGGGACCCTTGGGGGTGGCAGCCTGTCGCTCAAACCTTATTTTTACATATTGACCAAGGAGGCGTTTCCTGACACGGCGAGTCCTTGAGGGAAGCATGTCATCCGCAGCGTGACCCAGACCCGGTTAGGTGTCTGGGAGGCACTGGCGATGAGACGGCCGTGACGCCGCCGTGTCCCGTGTGGCTGAGGGAGGTGCCGCGTCCGGAGCGGGGCCACGTCCGCCCTGCAGGGTTCCAGAGAAGCGGGTTTTCTTCGATTCCTGGGCTCTGTGCGCACGGGGCCCGCGTGCGCCGTCCCTGGGGCTCAGGGGGAGGGGAGTTAGATGGGGGAGGTGGGGACGGGCGGCCCGAGGGCTCTCCCACGGAGCTCTCAGCACCGGAAGGCCCGAGCTCCGCAGACGGCGGTGGCGATGGGACTCCCGGCGGGGCGGCCGCGCTCACGGGGTGTCTCGGGGCGGGCGTGCTCGGGCTGGAGGCGTCCCAGCGGCTCCCTGAGGCATGCGTCAGGTTCCAGGAGCTCCGTCTCATGTTCCCCGTGATGCCCGGGGGGTCCGCCAGCCTCCGAGGGGCCACCGCCAGGCCAGGCAGACCAGCCACGTCGGTGTGGGGCCCGGGCCGGGTCCCAGGTCTGTGTGCTCCCAGGGCACTGGACGTCCCCCGCCAAGCCTGAGCTCGCTCTCCTGCAGGCACTGGGGCAGGGGCGCTGCTCGGCCCGGCCCTGCTGGGGTGTTTCATCCTGCTGGGGTGTGTGAGTGTGTGTGTGTATGTGTGTGTGTGTGTGAGAGAGAGAGAGAGAGAGACACACACACACACACAGAGAGAGAGAGAGAGAGAGGAGATAGCGTGTGTGCATTCGCCCGTGGTGGTTCCAGCAGACCCACAGACCCGTGTTGCCGGGCAGCTCTCTGACCCTTCACTGCACCCTGCCCCCTCGCCGCACAAGCAGTGGCCGTGGCGTGGGGCGGCGCGCCATGGGAGCGGCCGAGCAGCTGGCCTCCTCAGAAGAACGCCGCTCACCTTTCTGCTGTGAGCACCAGCTGTCACCCAAACCCACTAGGTCCATTTTCTGCACAGTTCTGGAGCAGTGAGCAGAATTCCAACGGGTGGTGTTGCTCTGTGTCTCTGAGGACGTGGCCTGAGCAGACGCGGCACGGCCTGCGTGTACTGGGCTGGAGCGGGGAGGGCGCCGGCCTGATCGCGGTTGTGAACCCTGGGGACTGGGGGCTTGCGGACAGTGGGTTCCCCAGCGGGAGGTCTGGCTTTCTGTGTTCAGAGGGTGTGTGTGGTGGTCATCACCTGAAACTTCGGGAGAGCTCTGCTCCCGCCTCCCTGGGGGTGTCCGAGCTGGGGCGTTCTGGGCGTGCTCCAGGCCCCCTGCAGCCTGACCTGCTGCTCCTGCACTGGAGGTGACCAGGTGTGACCTGTGGGTCCCCACCAGTGGCAGCGTGGGCTGCTGGAAAGAAGGGTAGCTTTTTCTAGGAAGTAAAATCGCTGTTGCTTCAGAAGGACCCTCAGTGTGACAGTGACCCCACGGGCCCAGGGGCCAGCCAAGCGTCCTGTGTGGGTCCACCCCCCACCTGTGTGTCCACCTGTGTCCCAGTGTGTCCACTGGGCCCAGTCCACAGGCCGGCCCCTGGCGCTCCCACTTGGGCCCCTGCCCGGAGGCTGCTGTGGAGGGTGTAGGTGGAGCAGCCCCGACAGTGCCATGGTGGGCCCCCGCCTCATGTGGGGGGCTCCCGGGGCCTGGCGGCAGCTCCTCGACAAGCCCAGGTCTCCAGGACACGTGGGCCCCCTCTCTGAAGTGTCCGCCCTCTGAGCAGGCCACTGCCGTGGCGGAGTGGCAACGCTCCTTGTCCCTGTTTTGGAGATTTGGGGGCACAGGACACACACAGCACAGCCGGACCAGGCCCAGGGGGTGGGGGGCAGCCTGACAGCGGCCGGCCGGGTGGGGGTGCAGCCTGCCCTCGGATTGAGAAGCGTAAAGCTGGTTCCTTCATTCAGCACGAGAAAACAGTAAGCGTCGTCACTCTTTTCTGGGCCCCAGGGGACACCTTGGGGCAGCTGTCTGGATCACGGTCTCATTTCTTGGGCAAGAACAGTCAGATATTGAACATGGAGGGAGATTAGAGCGAGTAGTTCCAAGATCGTCCGGTTTGGGGAGGCCTGGTGAGTGAGGTGAGCCGTTAGTCCCGTGTTTCCTAAGTTTACCTGCGGCCTGCGGTCCCCGGCTCAGGGGAACCCCGCCCCCTCGAGCCCCGCCCGTGCCTCAGGGCAGCTCCCCTCCAGAGCCTGGTGCGGTGTCGGGGAAGCACCGAGTTCCCGGTCCCCAGGCGGACCGGGACGGACTGCTGGGGTTCGCCATTTAATGACTGTTCAAGGAAAAAGAGCCGGAAATGCTCAGGTCAACGGTGAGTGCTGAAAAAACTGTGACAGTTCTCTTAAATGCCAACCAGCACTGTGACCCTGGTGCCAGGCCACCCTGCAGGCCATCCGGGCGGCGGGAACTGTCGTGACCTTTAGACTCTCAGGACCGGTGCTCTGCCCGCCTTTCGGGGAGAGACCGTGACCTGGTGACGGGAAGAAGAGAGTGTGCAGGGCGGGGCTGCCCCAGCACAGGGCTGCCGCCTGCCCACCGTGGCATTGCTCCTGAGGTGTGCACACGCATGGCCCAGTGTGGCTCGTGCGTGTGTGTGGCAGGGACGGGGCTGCACGTACACGTGTGCTCTGAGTGTGACCGACCGGGCGAGCAGAGCACGTGGGGGCGCAGCAGCCCACCTGGGCCCCCGCTGGGCGCTCTGTGCCCGCCGGTACACGGGCCCGGGGCCCTGGCACGCTCGGCCCTCAGTCGAGGGTCCATGGGTGCACGTGCTTGCGGCTGGGCTGGCTGTCCCTTGAGGGGGCCCTGGGGCCCGGGGGAAGCCAATGCAGAAGGAGTGTGCGACAGACAGGGCAGCGTCCCCTGGCCCTCGGGTCCCCGGTCCCCGAGACGCTCCTCTCTGGGGTCAGAGGGCGGCCGCCTTGGGAGCTGCAGGCCCCTCTCTCTGTTCCGCTCCTGCGGGGCTGTGGGGAGGGGCCTGGCCGGTGCTCTCAGTGCTGGTGGGGACAGGTCTCTTAAGACGGGAAGTGCGGCGGGCAAGAGAGCGGGCAAGAGAGCGAGCGAGCGAGCGAGCGAGCGACGCTGGGCGGAGCAGCCTGGGGGCCGGCGTGGGAGGGCAGCCATCCTGGAGGGCGGCTGCAGAGTGATGGGGACTGTTCATGGGGGGAGGTGCTGGAAAGAACAAACGTGTTTGAAGGTGGGGAAAAGCCCCTCCTCCTTGTCCCCTGACCCTGTGACCACGTCACCCTGCTTCCTCCCTGAGAGCCGTCACGTTCTGGTCCGAGTCCCCTTGCTCTCGGCATCGTGGGCATCGAAGGCCTGAGGCCGGGCTGTTCTGCATCATACGCCTCACACTGTGCGCTCCCACACTGGAAGGAGCGCTGAGAATGTTTGTAAACAGCCGGAGGGGCCCGGTGGGACGGCTCCGCCTTTGTTCCTTTTCCCAGAAGGGATGCCTCTGGTTAGTCACGCGGCCTGGCTCTGCTGCCTGCGCGCCACCGTGTCCCCTCTGGGGCGGGCGGGATCACCTTCCCGTCTCTGCCCTGAGCCGGCTGGCGAGGCCCCGCTGTCGTCCCCGGGCAGCAGGCACGGTGGGCATCTCACCAGGGACACTGGAGCACGGCCCTCCCTCCACGCGGCTTCCGGGAGCCAGGACGCGGTGTTCTCTGGGTCAGTGAAGGCGTCTGACCCCGGCGTCAGCACAGCCGGGCTGCACCCAGTGTTGCCGCGAGATCGTGGGAGCACCCCTCGGCGTGTCTGGGCCCGGCTCTTCCTCGCCTGTTGGGTGGGCGTGACGAGCCCGCCTCTGGCGGTTATCCGAAGGCTCGGGGTGGGTGTGAGCTTGCAGCTCGGTGCACGGTAGACAGTTCATTCATTGATCCATTTAATAACTCACTTATGTAGTCACTGTCTCCGGCACACAGCAGCGGGGTCTCCTCTGCAGGCACAGCTCCCCGGCCTCGCCCTGTCGGAGGCTCCTCTCCCGGGGGCTGCAGATCGTGGCTTTGTTTTTGCAGGCGAAGGCTATTGTAGCTCCTGCATCTGACAGTGTTCTGGGGCCGTCATTCTGACATCTCAGGCAGTCACCCCCTCCCCCCACCCCTGCCCCTGCTCCTTTCCCTTCCTGGGATTGGTGGCCACACGCCGTCCCTGCCCTCCGCCCCTGGTTCCCAGACCTCGGTGCGGCTGCTCTGCTCCAGCCCTCCCTGTTCGAAGAGCAGGAGTGATGCGGGGGGGGTGGGGGGGGCGGTTCTGGGCCGGGAGCTGGTCCTCCAGGCAGGGTCGAGATGCTGCTTGCACAGCGTGCTAAGGCAAGCCAAAACCCTCGGCAGCTGACTCTGATACATGGTGGGAGATATGTCTCCGTATGTAAATTCTTTTTTCTTTGCAAGTTAGACTGTCAAGTATTTTTAAAAGAACCGTAAACGCTCTGGCAGCAGCCTTGCCAGGAATACCTGCTGAGGTGGGGGGGGGGGCAGCGCCTGTCACAGACCGCCGGGGAGGGCTCCCAGCGTGACATGAGCTGCGCAGCCCTCCCCCCTCTCTCCCTCCCCTGGTGATGACGGGAATGCTCGGCAGCCGTGGTGAGCACGCACCGACCGCCCAGAAACCCCAGGCACCAGGCGGCCTTGGCTGGCGGGGACTCGGTGTGAAAGTGGTCCTGTGTCCTCTGGCCCTGAGAACCTGGAGCTCCTTCAGGCCGGCACCTCTGGGGACCCTCCCGCCTGGGCCGGTGGCTGGGGAGAGCAGTACAGCTTTCTGTTGGAGGTGGGGTGGGGGGGCGGGGCTGTGCGCCGGCCCTCCGTGTAGAGCTGCGCGGGCAGGTCTGCTCCTCGGCCCCAGCGGCGCCCTCAGTGTGATCGGGTGCAGGCCAGCGGGCCTGTGGAGGGATCGGGGAGGGGGGGAGCACCCCTGTGGTGTTCGTGTCAACATTGCCGCGACCCCCACTGTGTGTGCTCCTTTCTACCCAACCTGCGTGGGCCTCTCGGGTGTGGGGCCCCTGCCCACTCGGGCCCACCCCCTGCGCAGACAGAGGCCCTGCTGCCCTGCGCACCTCGCCCGCCCCGGTCCCTCGCCCTTGTGCCTTCCTCCAGTGGGCTTAACGTGGTGGGAAGCGGGAAGGAACCTTGGCACCCGTTCCCAGGGAAGCTTGGAAACCACCCCGCCTGGTCTGCCGGCTCTGGTCTCAGAGCGACCTTCCCAGCCCAAGGCTGGGGGCTTCAAGGGCCAAGCCCGCCCGCGGTCCAGCTGGGCCTCCTGCTCTGCCCTGCCTCGTGCCTCGCACAGGACCCTCCGCCCGCTCGGAAGGAGACCCCCCATCACCTAGGTCCCTGCTCGTCCTCCAGCCTCACTCGCCCTGGCATGCTTTTCCGACTGAGCAGGTGAGGGAGGCTTTGTCTGACCTGCCCCTCAGTGGGGCCTTCCTGGGGCCTGTGCTTGTCTCCTGCATTCCCTGCCCCACAAGCGCCCGGAAGCAGGGATTCCAGGGTCTGAGCATGGCCCTCCAGGGGGTGGCCAGGGGGCCAGGGGCTGAGACAGGAGCTGGCCTACAGGGGTGCCCACGCCCCAGGGTCACAAGCTTGACACATGCGCACGCAAGCGCCGGACTGCCACTACTGTTGTAGCTGCCGCGGTGCAGTGCTCCGGTGCGCTGGAGGGTTTTGGTGCCGGTGCCCATGCCTGTGGGCAGGGGTGGTGTCCCTGCGTCACTCAGTGGTTCATCCCTGCCATTGCCGCCCCTTCCGTAGCTGGTAGGTGAGCGTGCTGGGGAGCTCACATGTGCGGGCCGGGCGCTGCCTGCCTTGACTAGGCGGTTGGGAGCTTGGCCTGGCGGCAGGCAGGCGGGCGGGCCGCACGGCCCATCCTGGCCTGGCCGGACCACGGCTTGCTTCCCAATGTGCGTCAGTCAGACCACAGACGGAGCAGGAGGCAGGGAGTGAGGTTCTGCTGGCAGCCGGGTAGCCGGGGTGGGGACGCGTGCCAGGGATGGCCTCAGAGGGCCAGCTGCTTGTCCCAGGGGTCTGAGCGGCAGGCCCGGCGGCCCCTCGCCAGGCCTCTGCCCTGCTCTCCCCGCCCGAGACTTCCTCGGTCAGGACAGGGCCTGCCCCCTCCCTGCCTGCCTGCCCGCCTCTCTCCCCGCTCTGCCGGCTTCCTGCACACTGGCCCGGCCCAGGGCCGAGGGCCGCCGCGGGCAGTGCAGGCCCGCGCCGGTTCCCTCCTGTTCTCAGAGGCATTTCAGGATGTGGCTCTTCGGAAAGAGTCCTTGCGAGCAGGACTAATTGTAGAGAGATCCCACTGCTGCCCACCGTGGGCAGCCGAGGGAGGCGGGGTGGGAAGGGCAGGCCCAAGAGGACGGGGTCGGTCTGGACACACGCCCCTGGTGCGGCGGCCTTTCCTGCGCTGCGGGGCGCTCTCTGGGTGAGCCGGACAGCCCTGGGCGGGGCTGCCGATGCCCCTGGCCTCACCAGCTTAGCTCTGTCTTGTTGGGAGTGGGCAAGCTCATTTTTGCTTGTATTGTAAAGGAGATTTTCATTGTGGTGGCAGTTTAAATCAGAGCCGATACCCCAGTTCCTGGCTAATCCTGGCTGTGATTGTGGCGGCTCAGGTGGGTGTTGCCGTCCCCCAACCCCACCCTTCCCAGTGACGCCATCTCTTCGTGGGCCCGCGCCTCTGCCTGGGGAACGAGGCAGGACCCTGGGCCGGGGGTCCTCCTGGCTCTCACCCGCTTCTGCAGGGACCAGAAGGGGCCAGGGACCATGTTTGCACCTGGCCCACCCTGGCTGCTGTCCTGGCCTGGGGCTGCCTTCCGGCCCGGGGCCACCGGCACTGTCGGCTCGCCGAGTCTGGCACGTGGCCATACTGTGAGAAGGAGCCTCGCAGAGGGAGGAGTTCGGCAGAGCGGCCATCGGCAGTGGAGCAGATGTTTTCTGGTCTTGATAAACGTCAGGTGGAAGACTCTGATGACGTGCGTGGATTTCAAGGGCAGCCTGCTTGCAGGGTGATGTGCAGTTCTCTGGAAACTGCTTGGCCCTCCGTCCTGCCAGGGACACGCCGTCGCTCTGCGGTGGGACGGCGTTCCAAAGACCGTGGGTTGGAGTGGTCTGGAACACCGTAAGCGGGGCAACGTGCAGCCGCGGACTTGGTGTTGGAAGCCCGGCTGCCGGCAGCTCCTCCCTGTGCTCTCCTTCCCCGCCGCCCCGTCGCGAGCGCTGCTGGGGCTCAGGCCCTTTTGTGCGAGAGCCCTGGGGGCCCGCCCGCCGCCTGCGGCCCCCGGGCCCCCGCTGAGGAAGAGCCCCTGAGCTGTGGTTTGCCTGTTCCGGCCTGTGGCCGGTTTCCCGAGCGTGCAGCTCTCTCTGTGGCTGCCGGAGCGCGGGGAGCCCTTCTGTGCACGTTTGCAGGCTCCCCCGCCTTCCCAGGGTCCCCAGGGACTCGGGAAGTCTCGGCCGACCCGGTGGGGTCCCGCGTGGTGGCCGGGCTGGGGTGTGGGGCTCGGAGGCCTCTCGGACTTGATCAGCTCCACGTGTGGGGTCACCTCCGATCCGGAGCGGGTCGCGGGTCCCCCCCAGGCCAGCGAGAGTGAGAGAGCCCGGTGGTTGGGCCCCAGGTGGCTGATGGTGGGGTCTTTCTGTGTGTTTAGGAGGCCTGTTTGTGAGTGTGGGCCCTGGCTTCTTGGGAGGAGTGACTGTTTTGAAAGCACACCCACTGATGGTCTCAGTGACTTCCTGATAAGAAAGGTCTGTTGCTGTATTTACTGAGAAGTCACAAGTTCGGAAAGGAAGCCTTTTGCGGCTTGGCTTATGAAACCTCTGGAGCGGCGTCAGAAGCTGTGATTTCTTCTGAGAGAACCGCTGACCCTGGGGTCAGTGCACCTGTGTGGGAAGTGCCACTTGTCACCTGTGGGCTGGGCCGGGTGGCCAGGCTAGGGTCACTTTGGTCCTTGGCTCCAGTGGGCCCCGTCTGCCAGGCCCCGCGCCCCTGCCTGCCCTGTGCTCTGCTGCGCGGTGGGGGCAGAAGGCCCAGCCCCCGTGTCTCTGAGCGTGGGGCATGCGAAGGCAGCCGGGCCGCACAGAGCCCAGGGGGCCCTCACGGTCGTGCCAGAGAGGGCGGGAGGGGAGGCGTCCCCAGGCTGTGTGCACCCCGGTGACCGCGTTCCCCTTTCCGGGGTGCACTGGGGCAGCACCTGCACCGCTTCCTAGGGAGTCTCGACGTCGCCCATTCTTAATAGGCACCGATGGGACTGCCCGGAAATTGTTGAGTTTTTTCCGTGAAACAAAAGACAGGTTTCTCGTTTCTGCCAGTCACTGGTGATGGGGATGTTCTGGGTGTGCCGGCTCCGCCTCGCGTGGCACAGCGTTGACCGTTGTCCATTCAGGCCCCCACGGGACCTCCCTCCGCCTCGCCGGTCTGCCCGGCCGCAGAGCGTCGTCCGGGAGAAACACCCCTTCTCCGCGCACGCACGCTGCAAGCCTCCCTCTGTGTTTCAGCTGCGTTGTTACCGCTCTCGGAATAATAAAGCAGACAGGCTGAGAGCGTTGCCTGTTTTCTTCCGTCTCCAGTGTTACAGTGGCTACACAAAAATTCACCGATTTTGGTAAGTTTTTTTAAATACACACTGACATGACAGCTGTCCCAACACAATCTAACAAAATTGTTTTGAATGAAGTTAAAGCAACTAAGCGCTACTAGAGCCATCGTATGGGAAAAAACCAAACGAACTTTTGGACCAGCCCAATAGAAACGGGCCCAGCAACACCTGTGCCCGTCCGAGCCCTCTCGCCGTGTGCCCGTGACCGTGAGCTGCCCGTGGAGACGCCCGAGCCAGAGTCGCAGCCCTGAGCCCGAGCCGGCACAGCTCCCGTGGAGGCCGCATCGACGGGGGCGAGGGGCACATGGCTGCCGGTTCCCGAGTTCCTTCTCCCGGTCCAGCCAGGGGTTCGGGGGGCTCCTGGGGTGGGCTTCGGGGGATGTGGGGCCCAGTAGGGTCCTTCGGCCAGGCCGAGCTGACCCCTGAGAGTGGCCCTGTGCAGTTTGGGGAGCGGGCCACTCCTCCCCATCCCGGGCTGGGCACAGCCCCCCCCCGCCGGGGCCCGGGGCCGCCCCAGGGGCTGAGCGTCGCATGACGCAGGCCAGCTCCGGCTGACCACGTGCCCCCCCCGCCCGGTTGCGTGACCCCCACCCCCTGCGTCCGCGGACCCTTCCAGCGGCTGTCTGCGTGCTCCTCCCCGGGCCCTTCCAGAACACACGCTCGCGGGCTACGCGGGCGGGCTGCCTCCCTTCACAGGGCCCCTGTCTTCCCACCACGCCGTGAGAGGCTGCCCCCAGACTCAGTGGTGCCCCTTGGATGTGGGTGCCAAGAGCTGCCCCGCCTGGGTGCTCCTGGGGGCGCCTCGACCCACGCTCCGAGGGGCAGGCTTTGTCCGCGAGAGCCCCAGGCCTCCGGACAGCTGCTCGGCGGCCCCTGTGCCGCCTGCAGCCCTGGCAGTGGTGGAGACTGGAGACGTGTTGAGCTGCTCGTTGTGGGTGTGGAGTGGGAGCCTGTCCGCAGGGCGGGGCCTTGTCGTCTCAGCCTCGGTCTCGGGGGTTTGTCTGCACCGGAACTGGTGGAGCCAGAGGCTTCCGTAGCGCCTTCGCTGTGCACAGACCTTCCAGTGACGGGGTCTCCTCCCTCACCCGGCCCTTGTCCCGCTTGCCCAGAGCACCGGCTCCCGGAAGAAACGCAGATGGTTCTAGAAGCAGGCTGTCCGGGCAGGCCTCAGGGCCCCCTCTTGTCCTCCTGTGGCTGCCACCCGGGCCGGGGCACACCTCTGCTGGTGCTGTGGTGCCAGAGTCGGGGCGCTGCAGGGCAGCGGTGGGCCTCGTGCGAGGGTGGCATCGCCTCGGCCCGACGGGCCCAGCCGGGACGGGGCCACGGGGAGGCCCAGCCTGTGTTGGAGGCACTCTGAGCCTTCGCAGGGCGCCCCCCTCTCCCCTTCCGCCTCGCTGGCTTGACAGGCGCGAGGAGAACACGGTGCTTCCATTCATAATTACGCAGAAAACCAAATTGCTACTCTGGCTCCGAGGAGTGTTACTAAACCAGTTTTTGTACAGTGATTCCATGAAAATTCTCACCCACATCTTGGAAACGTAGGTTCCCCAGGAGACGCCCGGGTAGGAAGTGCTTCTCGGCGAAACGCTGCCTGGAAGCCTGCGGCTGCGCCCCTGGCGGCCACGGGGGCTGCAGGGCCCGCGCCCCAGAGCGTGGCTCCTCCTTACGGGCTCCCCTCTGTGTGGAAGCCTCCAAGGGGAGGGCGCCGTCCCCATGTGGTCCTCGAGGGAGCGCACACTTGGCTCCTGTGCCCGCGTGCTGCCTGCGTGGGGGGGGTCACCTGTCGGCAGGACAGCAGGGGCAGCCGGGGCTCTGGTGCTCAGGCAGGGAGGACGGGGACGCTCACACTTGGCCTTGTCTGCTTGTGCCCTTCAGGCCGGAGGGGACCCAAGGTGCCCGTGGGCCTGCCTGTCCCGGTCCTGCGGGAGCCGCAGCGACGTCAGCGCTGCAGCTGGCAGGCGTGGGCCGCAGCTGGAAACCATTGCATCGTGCGCCATGGGTGCTCCCTGGGCGCGTGAAGTCGGGTCTGGAGGGACTCCCCGGTTCCTGGGGGCTGTGCCCAGGCTCAGGGTGGTCCCAGGGGCCTAGCTGTGGGGTCGGCACTGTTCTCTCAGCGGTGGAGATGGTGGTCTGGGCGGGGGTCCCGGGCTTGGGGCCCCTGCCCCCGTCTGCTCTGAGACCTGCCCTCCTCCCTCCCACCCCCCAGCCCCGTCCTCACCTCGGGCACACTTTGGGGGTCTGAATGCGTGTGCGCCCGGGAGGGACTTAAGCCTGCAAACCACACTCTGCGTTGCCGGTCCCGGCCTACCGCGTACACCTCTAGTTCCTGCTCACCTCCGAGAGGCTGGCGTCACGGCGGTCCGCCTCGCAGACCCAGCCCCTCCCAGCAGGCACGGGCTGTCCGTGTGAGGACTACGTAGCGCCAGCACGGAGCTTCAGCCCGTGGGCCGTGTGCTCAGGTCGGGGCACGGACGGGCCGGCTCTCTGCCGATGGCTGAGCAGCCCCGCTGTCCCCCGGGAGCTGGGCCACCCTTGTGGCCCTGACCTGGGAGGGCGCCTGTGCCGCCTCCAGGGCTCAGGGATGCCGCCCGCACGGTGCAGCGCCTCCCTGCCTCCTCTCGGGGAGGGGTCGGGGCAGCTGGAGGAGCCACCTCTGCCCTCCCGGACCCCAGGACCTGACCCTGCAGGTGCCGGGGAGCCGTGACAGCTGTTCGCACTGGCGACCTGCGCAGCGTGCGTTGCGTGCCGGCAGCTCTGGCCGCCGTGCTGGGGCTGTGGGGGAGGCGGGAGGCCGGCAGGCTTGGTGGAAACCTAGTCCGTGCCCTGGACACTGACGAGACCCCCGTCCCGTGGGGCAGGACGGGGCTGCAGCGGGCAGCCAACAGCTAGGGAGCCTGCTGGGGAGCCGGCGTGCGGCCCTGGAGGCCACGCTCCTACACGGAGTCCCCGCCGTCCCCGTGGGGCAGCACCACGGGCACCCCCGCCCCGTGCGTGACGGTCAGCCTTTCCCCTCCGCCCGCCCCACTGGGGCCCCTGCGCCGGCCGTCCCCATGCGGAAGCGGATCTTGGCCTGGGCGCTCCCCATGCACACCCCCTCCACCCTGGCTGCTCCCCATCCTCGCTGTGACTGGGTTTGCTTTGTTGAGTTTATTTTTCTGCTCCTTTCTAAGCCCTTGAAATAGAACTTCCCTATGTGAGCCTGAAGGCCATTTTCCTCTCCGCGTGCAGCAGCTTCTGGGTTGTTCTCTGTTGTGAGACGGGTCGGAGGGCCCGGTGCGGCTTCCCCTGCGGCCTCCGCGCCTGGAAGCTGCCAGTGTGTCCGCCCCATGCCCCGTGCGCGGCGAGCTCGTTCGGAGGCCAGGCCCCGCTCTGCGGGCCAGCGTGAGGCGGCCAGCGGTGAGTCGGGGCAGACCGGTCACTCTGACGCAACATTAATGGCCATGGTAGAGGGTGTCCTTAGACGTTTAGTCTGTTACTTACACAAAAAGTCATTTGTTCAAATAGGCACTTGGAGTTTCGATGACAAGTTCATTTTCAGGGCTGTCTGCAAGTGTCCAAGTCACCCTTCCCCTGCAGCCGCTCCGCAAGGGTGCTCGGCCCGAGGCCCCGGCGGGCAGCACGCCTGCGCCCCCCACAGGCGGGGTCCGAGTGTCTCCAGGCGCTCTCTGCAGGGCCGGGGTCTGGGGGTGGAATCCGTCGGTCTGAAGGGACCTCAGGTTGAGTTCTTAGTTGATCTGTCTCCTTATTTGTGGGACGGCGCCTCCACCCACCCGTCCGTCTGGTCTCGGTCACTCCTGAACTGGGCTTGTTTCAGGATCACCGCCACAGAGAGACTGTCGAGATTTTGCCCCTTAGGAGCACTCTGGCCTTGTCCGAGGCAGAGGACTGCCAGTGCAGAGGTCTCAGGCGGGCGGCCGTGTTGGTGAGGAGCCCTCAGGCCCCCACCCTGGCCGGGCTGTAGGGGGCTGTGTGGGCGAGGCCAGGGGTCTCGGAAGGGGGGCTCCACCCTGAGTCCGGCCAGCGCTCTCGGGCAGCCTGGCGCTGCCCTATTTTCCTTCGCCACACCTGCTTGTCTGGGTCCGTTTTCCCAGCAAAGGAGTATGTGGAAAGCAATCCGAATTCTCTCCTTCATGAGAATGACTGAAGAGGAGGTCCCCCACACAAAGCCAAACCTCTCCAGAAGTGAAGGTGGATGTCACGCTGGGATTTGTCCCCGTCTCACCTGAAGAGCAAAGAGACCGCACCCAGCTCCCTCACTGTTCCCAGGGCACCCTCTTCGTGCCGCTGCAGTGGCTGGACCGCCCCGGAGCTGCCTCGGCCGCCGCTCCACTCTGGCCGCACCGCACAGACTGCAGAGGGGTGGCCGGGCCGGGCCGGCCCGCAGACGCTGTCTGCATTCGGACGGACAGGCGCGACAGGTGCATTGGTGCTTCTGCCTCTGCAGCAGTGTTCCCGTAGGGTTACCCCTTCCCAGAGCTGGTTAGTGGGAACTAATTTTTGGGTGTGGGGAAGGGTAAGCCATCTTTCGCTGATGATTTCTCAAAAATAGTTGCTTCGGGGTAGCCGATTTCGGGGCAGGGCCCCCCAGGGTGTGAGCGAGGTGTCAAGGGCAGCAGGCAGCGGTGCTGTGGGTCGTGTTCTGGGTGGTCTCTCGTGCGTAGAAGTGCAGGGCAGAGGGTTCCGTGAGGGGTCCGGCAGGCCGGAGTGGACGCGCCCTCCTTACGAGGAGAAGCTTGGGGGGACTTCTATCTCAGTCCCCGCATCCCCGTCCCCGTCCCCGAGGCGGTGCGCGTCCGGGCGTCGGAGCAGAGGAGCAGCGGTGTCCGCTGGCGAGCGGCGGCCCAGCCTGCAGGAAGGCGTCCTGCGTGGCTCCTCCGGGGCGAGCGGAAGTGTGCCCAGAGCGCCCTCCCGTCCAAGTAAGGAGAGAGCGCGGTTCCTTCTTCGCACTCACGTCGTTCTCCTGGGACACCAACGGGGCGGTCCAGATGGCGACCCTGAGACACGCCCGTGGAGGACGCGGCGTCCCACAGCGCACGTGCCCCACCCTGCCCCAGGGTCCCCCTCTCTCACCGGGACCAGACGCAGCCCCTCTCCGAGGGGATGCTCTAGTTGTCACTTCAGTGATGGTGTCTGAGTGGTGAACATTCTCGGTTTTTGTCCAGAAAGGTCCTCTCTCTCTCTTTTAAATCCTCACCTGAGGATACGTTTCTGTTGATTCAAGAGGGGAGCGTTGATCGGTTGCCTCCTGTATATGCCCCATCCTGGGATTGAACTGGCAGCCTAGGTGGTTCCCACGCCAGCATCGAACCGCAGCCTCCTGGGGCCCGAGACAGCGCCCCAGCCCGCGGAGCCACCGGGCCCGGGCTCCGTCCTCTGTTCTTCTCGTGACTTCGGTGTTCATCTCTCAGAGGCACACGTTTTACATTCCGCTTCGCGACTGCCCGGTGCCTTCGCCACCCTCACCCCGATTTTCTGCCCTCCGCAGGGAAAGCGCCCCAGCCCTCTCCCAGACACACGCAGCACGTGCGGGCCTACGGCGTCCCTGCCGGCCCGGTCCCTGCCGGCCCGGTCCCTCACCAGAACTGCGGGGCTCCCAGCGCCGGCTCCACAGAGGCGGCCCGGGCGCACGCCGCAGGCAGACTGCGGTGCATTATTCGCTGCCCTGTCGGCACAAAGGGGAGTCGTCCTGGGCCCCGGGGGGTTTGGGCAGCCTCCGGCGGCTGGTCCGATGCTGGGCCTTTCTGGACGCCTGTAGGTGCCTGTCCCAAAAGAGCCCTTTTCCCCGAAGGGCCCTCGGCTGCGTGAAGAACCCCAGTGGCGCGTGTCTCACTCGCACGCTCTCTGCCCCCCGCTGTTTCCGGGGCGGCGAAGAGTTCGCACTCGGCCCAGGTCGTCCGCTCTGGGTCCTCCCTGCCGCGCCCTTGGCGGACACGCCGCTGTTCCGCCGCAGGGAGTCAGTGCCGGCCTGTGCTTGCTCGGGGTTCAGCCTGCTCTTCAGCCCTGGCGACGCCTGTGTCTCTGGCATGGGCCCCGGTGCCTTTCCTGCCCCCTCTCCCCCTTCCCAGCTCAGGAAGCCACGCCAGCCTGGGCCGGACCACCGCACCCGGTCCTCCGCGCCCTCCCGGGCTGCCTGCAGGTCGGGTCTCTGCCACCCCACTCGTGAGTTCTCTCCTCAGCCACGTCTGATCCGCTCTTTCCAGTTCCAGAAGGTTTACTGCGATAATCATAGTGTCTCGGGGGAGCTGAACACGTGCCGTCCGTCCAGGCACGCTGTGAGGCAGGTGCAGGTGCGGGGGTTTAGCCGGAGGGTGGGGTGCTGGCCACCTGGGCAGCAGGCTCCACGTCGGCAAACCACGGGCAGGCGAGGTGGTCTGGGGAGTGAGGTGCCGTGTCCGCGTGGGGGCGGGGCAGAGAAAGACATTATTTGTTGACGTTTAGAGAGAGGGGAAGGGAGGGGGAGGGAGAGAAACTTTGATCAGTCACCTCTCACGTGTGCTCCAAGCAGGGACTGGCCTGCAGCCGGGGCCTGAGCACCGACGGGGGTCCCGCTGGCGACCCTGGGGTTTGCAGGGCGACACCCCACCCACTGAGCCACACCAGCCAGGGCTCTGCTTTTTTCTTAATTCAAAAATCACTCCATCACAGAACGTAGACAGCAAGGAGCAGTCGTCTAAAAATGTGGGTAGATCTGTAATCCTTAGAATTTTGAAGCTTTCAGTGGCTGAGCTGGGCAGGATCACCTTTGGGAATGGCTGAAAGCTGTCAGCCACTGAGGGAGGGAGGGAAGGAGGGAGGGAAGGGGGCAGGAGCAGGAGCAGGAGGACGGTCCCTGCCCCCGCCCCTACCGGCTTGGAGACCTGCCGAGAAGCTCCCTGCAGGAAGTGCCCCTCAGACGGGAGCACAGGGCCCGCTTGTCTGAGCTGCCGCAGCCCTGCTGGCCGGCTGCCAGCTGCGCCCACCCGCCAGGCTGCGGGCTCTGCTCGCCCCCCCCGCCCCCCCCCCCCGTGCCCCCGCCCAGAGTCCTCCCGCTCTGTGCACTCTGTGCCGGGGATGGGCGGACCCCCGTGCCCTCGGGGCGCTCCCGCGGCACCCGCCTCGCGGCTTGCGGCCGGAGCTGCCCTGTGTTCTTTCTGGTCTTGTGGGCCGCGTCTCAAGTAGGTGTGGGCGCGGCGGCCTTCCTGCGGAGCGCTGCCCAGCAGCCGGCCGCCATCCCCCTCTGCGCAGCGCTAACCGTGGCCGCCTCCTCGCTGCCCTCGGCCTTCCCGCTCGCCCGGCCCGGGCGCTCGGCCCCGTCTGCCCCGACCGAGCCCTCGGGCGAGACGGGAGGCCTGGCTGGGCAGGACCCACGTAGAGCAGGTGGCCTGGGAGTCGGCCACAGCGCCACACCAGCCCAAGGTGCTGGGGGGGGGGGCGGGGGCTGCCCCTCAGGCTTGGGCGCGCCGGGCCGCCCCCCACAGCGAAACCTGCCAGCAGCACTCGTGGGGCCTGTGCCCGTCTCCTGCCGTTGGCACCCGGAGCAGACCCTGCGCCCGGGACCCTGGGCTGCCCCGTGGCCCGGGCGCTGCGAGGGCAGTTGCCGGGGACGCGCGCGTGTGTCCGTGAGTCCGCACTCCCGGGCTGCTCGGCGGGCACCCGGCGGGGCACACTGGGCTGTGTGCCGCTGTCCCGTGCGGAAGGCAGGAGTCCTGGCGCTGGGGGCGCGGCAGCCAGGTGACGGGAACGGAGGCCTCCGCTGGGGACGGACGCAGGACCGTTCTGGCGGGCGCACGTGCAGGACCGCCCTCGCAGGTCACACGCGGATTGGTGCCGTGCCACCTGGGGACCGCCGCCCTGCGCAGGGGGTCATCTGCCCACAGAGACACCGCCCCCCGCCGAGTACCGACCTCCTCCCGGGAGACCCCAGGGTGAGGCAGACTCGTCCCTCCGCTGCCGGTGCCCGGCTGGGGGCCTCGCTGTCAGGTGGGTGCGCCTGCAGCTCTCCCCCACCCCCAGTGCCTCCCAGCACGCTGGGCCCATGCCTCCCTCCCGGGACCTTCATTCTCGGCCCGGAAGTCTCGTTGGATTGAATTTTAGCGTGGTGGGGAAACCCAGAGCATTCGCCATTTTCACTTTGCCGGTTTCTGACGGTGGTGACAGTGGGTCAGAGGTCAGCATGTGTGTGCTTTCCTGGACTTGTCAGTCTCAAAAATGAGTTGTTTCATTTGTAAATGAATTCCATTTCATGTCACTTGCTTTCAGGAGAAGGGCATGAGACAGGTTTCCAGCACTGTCTTGGGGGCGCTGGTTGCGTGGCAGGGGCGGCACTCGCACCTCGGGGCGCAGGGCTGTGTCCGGGTCTGCAGGGGAAGAGCCCTCGGGGCCTGCAGCCCGTCCCCTGGCTCGGGGAGGAGCATGGGCTCTCGGGACCTCCGGACATGCTGCCCTCTTGTAACCATGCTGGTCCCCTCGAGTGGCCGGCATTGGGAGGGGCTGCTGCCTGGGGAAGAGACTGCCCACTCTGGGGTCTGGTTCTCCGAGGGGCCCAGCAGTGGCTGTCCCACAGGTGCACGGTCGGAGCTGTCCACCCCTCCCCAGCGGGTGCAGCGGGGCAGCTCACGCAGGCTGTGGTGGACACGGGCGCCTCGGGGCCATGCAGGCCATCCCCCCTCCTCGGATGGTCTTCAGCCAGCTCTCAAGAGCACGCCGTTAGGCCTTCCCGGGTCGCTGCACTTGTGCTTGGGGCTCCAACGTCTCCACAGACGCGCCGGGGGCACCGTGTAACTCGAGACGTGAAGGCTGCGCCGAGTGCACCCGTGCTGGGTAAAGAGCAGGTTCCGTTAGCGTCGGTAGGCCTGGAGCTGCTTGTTTTTGTCTTGATCTGAAAGACAGCCGCCCCGGGCACCTCGAGCGTGCTCCCTGGGGTCGGGACGAGGGTGCCCCTGGCTGGCGTGGGCCGTCGGACACGCCTGTCGGAGGCTGATTTTAAAGAGGCACGATTCCTGGAAGTCCCGCCAGAGTCCTCCTCCTGTTCTGTCGGAGAGGATGTGGCCACTCCCAGGCCCCTGCGGCCTGCCACAGACTTCGCAGGGCCAGCCCTGCGGTCGGCCCGGACCCCCAAGGCGGGTCCGGGAGGGAGGCCTGTCTGTCGCCCAGAGTCCCGGCCAGGTGTTCCTGAGAGCAGGTGTGCTGCTCTCCGCTGCCCCTGCACACACCGGCCGTGTGTCAGGGTGGGGCCTGGGCGAGCAGCTCAGCTGGCCCATCTGTCCGGTCTGTCCGTCCGTGTGACCTTTGTGCTCATGCCGCTGCAGCAGAGCTGGCTTCCCACAAGCGCAGCAGGCGCCGCGCGGGTGGTTGCTGGCAGAAGGGGACGGGACAGCTGAGCCAGAGGTTGGGCCAGTAGGTGGCGCTGGCCGGGGCGAGGCCTGCGCCTGGAGGCTGTCCCATCTGTGCTGCAGCGAGCGAGGCGGTCCGCGTGGGACTGGAGTCCAGCTCCCGTGAGGCAGGAGGGGTGTGTTCTCAGGGTCCGCGAGGACCTGCTCTGGGCAGCGTCGGGGTGGGCAGCGTTCTCGCCGAAACCAGAGCCTTCCTAACGCCAGACCCCACGCTCTCTCTGCCCTGCAGATGGACTTCCCGGCCGAGACCAGCCTGTGGAGCTGCTGAGCCCTGCCCGTGCGAACCACGTGCCCGGCACTGGTAAGTCACCACGCCTGGCCCGGCCCGCCTGCAGGCTGTGGCGAGGCTTTGGTCTGGCGGAGGAGCCTGGCCAGAAAGCTCAGCGTCTGGGTGGCCTTCTCCTGGGGCTAGAGGCCACGCCCGTCCTGGGAGGGACGTGGAGTAGGTGCCACTTGGGCGGCAGAGGGGCGCTGACCCTTGCTGGGGGTGCCGCGGGGCTGTGTGCTGAGCTTGAGCAGGGCGGGGAGCTCCGGGCCGGGTGGCCCCGGGACTGCGGCTGGTGGCGCTGGTCCTCGACACCCGGCTTCTCCGTGGCGAACTGAGCCCAGGACACTGTTGTCTGAGCCCCCTGGAGTCTTTGACACAGAAGCATCAGCTGTGGTTATGAATCTGTTCCTCCACGTGGGGCGTTTCTGGATAGTTTGCTTTAAGCCAAGTTTCCCATCTACACATAGAAACTTACTTCTCTCCTTTTCTGTGAACAGTCCTCCCCAACGTGGTGTCCTCCAGGGTTCCAGCCCCCAGGGGGCCTGTTGGTCCTTCACAGGCCACTCGGCCTCCCCGGGAAGGAGCCGGCCTCCCTCGGGCTGGGCAGGGTGGGGCTGCGGCCCCTGGGCCTTGCGCGCACTCAGCTGCGCCGGGGCCTGAAGGCCCCCGTCCCCGTGGTTTGTGCTCGGTGGCTCCTCGTGGACCCAGGCCTCCTGCGTCCACGCTGCGGGCTCCCTTCCCGGGCAGGGCCTGCTGGGCAGGGAGGTCCACGGGCCCCCACCCTGCCTGGGCCCCGTCAGACCAGCCTGTCCATGGTGAGGCTGGAAGCAGGGCTGCGAGGGCCGGAGCAGAGGCCCCCTCGGTGCACGGCAGTGCTCGGGGGGCTGCCGGGGTGCCCTCGCCTCCCCCAGACGCAGGGCGGGGCCGTTTCCCTGCTGTGGCGCCAGATGGGCACATGCAGTGCAGGCCGCTGCTGGGGCGCCAGTCTCCTGTCTCCCGGTCTCCCACCTCTTTCTCCCGGCTGGCACGGGGGTGGTCCCTTAGATGGGTGGTGAAGGGGCCGGCTTTCACACTTTCGGTTCCCACTGTGTCCCTCTTTCGACACGGACCCTCGTGCGCTCAGGCGTTAAGAGACAGTTTCCTGGTGCCCGCCCAGGTGTGGTACAGAGGGGGAGGAGGTGTTCAGGTAGCTCCATGGAGCGTGAGAGGTGGTGAATGTGGGTCGTGTCCGGGGAGCCAGCAGAGGTGGCTTCAGATGGGCATTCTGGCTCGGGGAGTGGCGCGCCGGCTGAGACCTGCCGCGGGGCCGGCCCCTGGGGAGATGGACCGCGGACTGGCGTCCGGGCAGAGGGGGTCGCTCCGATTCTTCGCTTTCCCCCGGAACTTCTTCTGTGTGAGCGTTCCCTCCCCCCCCCCATGCTGGGATTTTTACGTGTGACACGGCTGTACCGTGAGAGAAGCCTGTGGCCACGCGTGTGCACTGAGCCGCAGCAGGCGTGCGGCCTCTGCGGCTCCCAGGCTGCGGCTCACCCTGGCCCCGGGCCCCGAGGAGCAGAGGGCACACCGTGGGTGCAGGCGCCTGCGCTCCCGGTGCGGCTGGCCTGGCTGGGCTGGTGTCCGTGGGAGCCAGGCGGTCAGCCCAGAGCTCGGTGAGAGCGGTGCGTCTGGGGCGGCACACTGCCCATGCCACGTGCTGGGCTGTGGGACTGGGGGGAACGGCCAGGTCACTTCTGCGTCATCGTGACTCTGTGAAGTGACGGACGTTTTTCCTAGTTACAGAAGTAACCGTTTGTTACCGAAAAGACACACTGTGCGGGAGGCCTGGGCTGCTGCTCTCCAGGGGAGGGGGCTCCGGGTGGCAGTGGTGCCCATGGCCTGGACTCCGCGGGGCCCGGGAGGGGTGGGCTCTCCTGGCCAGCCCCCAAGGACAGCAGGGACGGTGCCCATGGGAAGTCCTCACTGTGGCCAGAGGGCAGGCCGGGGCCACACCTCGTCACTGCACCTGCCCCCCCACCGCAGCCGTGCTGGGGGCGCGGGGCCCTTCAGGGCACGTCCAGTCCCTGGGCCAGCAGGCGTATGAAGCAGGGGTTCAGCCCACCAGCTCCCCAGACGGCTGCTGGGGAGCAGACAGCCTCAGGGAGTGGCTTGGCCGTCTGCGCCAGAGGGGCCTTTCGAGGTGGCTGGTCTCCCGGTGGGCTGCACCGAAGACAGCGCCATCTGCAGGTCGCTCAGGGGCACCGCGCTGGCGCCCTTGCCCCCACCTGCCCACTAACAGGTGTCGTGTCTGGGCTGGGAAGCCTTCTGTCCAAGGCTGTGTGATGAAGGTGCAGTTTTTGTGAGAACGTTCTGGAACCTCGAACTGCAGAACCTGGAGAGAACTACCCAAACCGGTAAAAAAGAGCAAGGTTTGGCTTTAGCCGTGAGCTGCCGGACCTCACAGGGTGTGTGACGGCCGCTCTGTCCAGGTGGTGGCGGGGTTTCCGGGCCCTCCCTCCCTGAGCTTCTGCGCAGGGCCTCGGGGGGTTCGCCAGAGCTGCTGTGGCCTCCCGGCTGCATGGCGACGCGTGGCCCCAGGGAAGGCTTCGGGCCCTTCCTGCACAGGCCCTGGGAGCTGCTCCTGGCGGCCACCTTCGCTGGCTCCCGAGGGCAGCTCCTGCTGGCAGGCCAGGCAGGGTGGCGGGAGGGCGTCCCCGCGGCTCTTCCGTCCCACTGCCAGGCCAGCCGCCCTGGGCCATCGCCTTCTGGGGGCTGTGGGCGGCCCGGCGGCTGCCGTGCCGCCCCGTCTGCTCGTCCGTCGTGCACCATGGAGAAGAATGGAGGGAGCCCAAAGCACAAAGGTGTCAAAGTCAAGCCCGGCCCCTGGGGAACCGGAAAAGAATCACGGTTTGCTCTGCGCCGTGGACGTCCAGAGGCTCCCCCTTCCCTCCCCCGAGACCCCTGCGGGCCCGACCTGCGCGTGGGTGGGGCTCGCGGCTGCAGAGCCTGAGTGTCATCAGTGCCGCGTCCCTGGGCTCACCGGGGAGGCCGTGCACCTGCCGGGCGCCTCTGAGTTGCTGGGAGACACCTCAGTCACCGTGGGGAGCAGGCGCCCTGACGGCCAGGAATGGCTGCTGGCCCGGTCACCGCCTGGGGGTGCCGAGGAGCCCTCAGATCGAAGGCAGGGTCTGCAGGGGGTGTTCCCTCTCAAGGTCCCATCCCGGGCCCCAGCACCCCGGGCCCCAGCACCCCTGGTCCAGCCCTCCCCAGTCGGGAGCCCCTATGGGCGGCCATGTCCTGGCACACCGTGGTGCGCACTCCTGCGGCGCAGACGCAGACTGTCTGCCTGCCGCCCCCCTCGCCCCCCTCTCTTGGGGAGCACTCCGTTCCTGCTGCTGTGCCCGCCCGCCCCCGACTTCGGGCCGTGAGTGAGACGTTGGAGCCGGGCCTGGCGGGGCTGCGGCAAGGCCCAGGAGCCAGCAGACCCGCGGCAGCGGGGCCCGCCTGCCTCCAGGGCCCCTTGGCTTGGAGCGGGTGGCTGGTCCTCTGAGCCTGGGCTGGCTTTCTGGCGTCAGGTCGCTGCTCAGCCGGCAGGGGGGTCGGGGACGGGGAAGTGCAGTGGGCATCCCTGCCCGTGTTTCTGGCACGTCCCCGCCGCTGGCTCTGCCGCTCCCCCTGCACGACGGTCCCCACACGACGGTCCCGCACGCCCACAGCCCAGAGCCTCTGTGGTGACCCCCGGAGTGCACCGTTTAGAGTGAGCTGGGTGGTGAGCTGGGTGGGGACGGGCGTGTTGGCTGGGTGCCCTCGAGCTGTCACCCGCTGCCCCCTGCTCTCTCCTGAGGGGCGGTGACCTGGCCCAGTGGGGACGTGAAGGCCACCTGCCCTCTGGTGACAGTATGACCTGGCTTGTGGCCCTGAAGACACCAGTGTGTGACTGCTGTGACTGGGCCTTGGGAAGCTTCCCTGGGGTCACTGAGGCCAGTCCCCTTGTTTCCGCACGGGGACGGAGCCTCCACCTCCTGGGCTGCGGGGGTCTGGGCCCTGCCCTCCCCACCACCATGGGGCACACAGGGGTGTTCGGGCTGCCTGGCCTCTGCCTCCTGGGCCCCCACAGGGCCAAGCGTGCCCCCACTGCTTGGGCCAGGCCACTCTGCGCAGTGACAGGGTGGCGTCGGCCCCAGGTGTGTCGTCTGTGGCCGGGGGAGGGAGGAGGAGGAGGGCTGCCCCCTCTGGGTGGGAGTCTGATCATGCGGGTCATTTGTGCTCAGCACAGGCTGTGCCCCTGTTAAATGTTGTGTTGTCACTGCCCCTACGCTACAAGCACCCACGGCCGTGTGGCCTGGACAAGGGGCAGGAGCTCTGGGGAGCAGACACGGGCTCGAGGTGGCATCGTGGGGCGTTGGTGCCTGGGTGACAGCGGTCTCCCCGTGCCCGGCTCTATCTGAGCCTGGCCGCGTGGTCACACGAGCCCGGGGGCTGGGGTTGCCACTGGTCATTCCTCCCTCTTCCGGGACAAGTGTGGCCACTGGGGCAGTGACCCTGAGGTCTGGCTTGAAGGTCCTTTCACGTCCCTGTGGGACATGTGAAGTCACAGTGATGGTCAGGGCGGAGCAGACGTGTTTTCCAAGGCGGGGTTTTGTTCTGCCCGTGTGGGGCTGGGGCCCGGGCGCCGCCGTGACACCCGCTGAGAGAGGAGGACCCCTGTCCCCGTGTCTCCCTGCGGACCAGCCTCGTGCGCAGACACCACCACGGGCTGCGCGGTGCATGTGGGGTCTGTGGACCCCGCAGCGGGGACCCTGGACGTGGTGTCTAAATGTGCACCCGGGTGGGAGCAGGGAGGGTGTTCTCTCCTGTCCCTGCTTTCTCGTTACATCCCATTGAGGCGGTTTTTGTGGTCACCTTTTAAGGTAACGTGAGGTTTCCGTCACACAGACACCCCGCCTTGTGGGAGGGTGAAGTGCCTTCTTTCCGGGAGGGGCCCCCTTCCTGGAGCCGCCCACCACAGGCCCTCCGTGTTTCCTGGGTGGCTCTCAGCCGTCCCACGGTGTCCTGGGGTAGTGGCACAAGTGGGAAGGAGCCCAGGGGGACGAGACTGGCGTTCCTCAGCCCCCCACCCACCCACGGAGCACCCTGCGTGTGGCCAGCGTCCAGGGAGGACCGCAGGCAGGGGGCGAGGCGGCCCCACCACCTCAAGTGTCCAAGGGCTCTGGTCGGCGGGCAGCGCTGCCGGCCTGCGCAGCTGGGCCTGTCCCACCCTCCCACGGAGCGGTTTGGACACTCGCGTCTGACACCTGGAGGCCGAGCCCTCAGGGGGCCGTGGATGCAGCTGGTGAGGCGGGCAAGGGCCGGCGGGGGGCGGCTGTGAGCGGGAGCCCCCACCGGGGCGGGGCACACAGACGGCCCCACAGTCCGAGCTGCCGGGGGGCGGGCCTCACTTAGTGTCTGTCTGTGAGTTTTCTTTTCACAACGCGGGCTGAGAGTCGCCGGCGCCCTTCTGACCGAGTCCCGCTCGGCAGAGCGCCGCTGACCCTCGCAGAGCTGCTGTCCCGGGCTCCCCGAGTAGTGGTTTGAGTGCGCGTCCAGCCGGGGGCAGCCCCCACCCCTGCAGCAGGACAGCACAGCATCGGAGCCCTGGCCTTCTGACGGTCACCGTGGTGATGCGGTGAGAACTGCCCGGCCGCCGTCCATCCAGCTCTGCCCGTCCTCCCGGGAGGCCGCAGGGGAGGCGCCCTTGGCTGCGAGAGGCCAAGCCCTGGACGGAGCTGACACGCAGCGCGTGGCTGGACTGTGGACGCGTGTCCCGTGTGCTCCTCCAGACCCTGACACTGAACGCAGCGTCTGTCCACTCCCACATGCAGTGGAGCCCCAGGTTCCCGCCCGCACCCCACCCCACGGCACACCGAGCCCTTGGAAGGGGCTGCGTTCCTCGCTGGACACGTGGGGTCCAGAAAGCCCAGGTGGAACGCTTGGTGCTGGCCGGGGCGGCCCCACCCCCGCCCCGCGCTGCAGAGGCCGCGCTGCTGAGACGGCGTCCAGCCTCGGGTTGGCCTCGCACATAGCTCTCTCCTCATGGGGTGGAAGAGGCGCCTTCTATTTTTAAATGTTTCAACTGCTGCTGTTAAGTAATATTGGTTCCTACTGCAACCCAGCTGTTAGGTAAAACACACAGCCAAACGTTGGAGGTTGCTAAGAAGGAAATTCTGAAATGTGTTCTCTGTGTTATGTAAACTTGACCTCGTGAAACTGAAGTACAGGGACACTTGCCTGGGAGACCTGTGGCCTTCCCAGACCTCCGGGACCGTTTCTGATTTCGGAGACTGTATTTTCACCCAGTGAGTGCCGGGCCATCCACACGGCCCTCGGGGAGGAACACGCTGGCGTGGGCGCGGCCGCAGCCTGGGCATGGGCCGCAGGTGAGGGAGGCAGGGCAGCGCGGTGGGGCAGGCCTGGCCTGGGGTGCAGCCGGATCGGGACCCAGGGGTCCCCAGGTGCCGGCTGCGCGCTCTGGATGAGTCTCCCGAGTTTCCCCTCTGGGTGTGGGATCCCCGACAGCCCCGCCTCCCGGGGTCCCGAGGGCTGAAGTCCACGGCAGAGAGCCCATCCCGGCCCCAGAAGCAAGGCAGCGGGGTTCCTGTTGCCGTCTCCGTGTTGCGGCCTGTGACCGTGTGACACTGGGGTGCCTGTCCAGTAACCCCTTGTTCGTGAAGTCGGGGCGGCACAGGCTCCCGCGGGCTGCTCCGTCTCCGCGTCCGGAGTCCGGTTCGTCCGCGGTAGCTGCCCCTGTCTGGGAGAAGGTGAAGCCGTCCCTCGTTCTCGGTTCTGTTTATGGTTTCTGGGAAACACGTCTGCGCACTCCTGGGAAGCCGAGCTCCCCGCCCGTGCCAGGCCTCTCTGCAGTTCTCGCTCCGGTGGGGCTGGCGGCGTTTCCAGAGCGGTGCTTCTCCCCGGGGGACACGGGGCGCACGAGAAACAGTGCCAGGGGTTTTGAAAGTGCTGTGAGGACGGTTCTCAGCTCGGGAGGGGGCTCTGGCCCTCGCCCCCTCACCACACCCGTGGCGCGGGGTGCAGATGGCTCTGCTGCCCCGGGTCAGAGCCCGGCGGGCCCGGCACGCTCAGTGGTGTGTGCGTGCGGCGCCCCGGGATGGCAGTGGGACAGGCCCGTGTTCTGGACGGGAGCTGCCGCGGCCAGTGGCGTCCTGGCACCTGGTGCGGGCCACACGGGGGCAGCTGTGAGACCCCCGTCCAGGCTTCCGGAACTCTCTTCTGTGGAGTCAGGTTGGGGCTTGTTTGCGAGTGAAGCTTCCGGTGTTGTTTGTGCAGCTCATGACTCCGATCTTGGAAGAACTTACTCGATCTGTTAGGAAAAGTCTTGTTTCTTAGAAGCCCACGTAACTGCAGTAACTTCAGCTTGTCATCTGGTAGAACTTGGAAAAGCTTGCACTGGGAGAGAGTCAGACCTAGCGGTGTGGCAGCGAGGCGGGCTGGGGAGGGACTCGGGGCCGCAGGGGCTGGTGTGGGCTGCGGAGCACGTCGGGTGTGGGGAAGGCCCGGGTGGAGGCCTCGGGGCCCCTGCACCGTCTTTGCAACACACCGTCCCTGCAACACACCGTCCCTGTAACGCTGGTGCGGGAAGTCTGCAGGGGTAGGGCAGGCTCTGCCGCCCCGACTCCTCCCGGGGGGTGGGGTAGGGGGTGCGGCGTGGAGAGGCGAGTGGGTCGGCGGGCCGGGCAGAGCATCCCCTCGCCTGCACTGTGCTCCAGCACCTCTGTGTCCTTACCCCGGGGCTTCAGAGAGCTTTTCCTTCCCCGCGGGGCATCTGCCGCCCTCCCTCTGTGCCAGCACTGCTGCGGCTCAGCCCAGCCCCAGGGCAGAAGCCGGCCCCGGTCCCCCATGTGAGCGGGTGGGGGGCCTTCACTGCACTGCTGCCTCAGGGGTCTGCAGGGCCTCTGGGTCCCGTGGGCGTCGCCCGAAGCTGAGACCTGCACTTTGGTTCCGTGCCTGTCATTACCGAAGCGCCGTCACCTGTGTTGCTGTTTGGAAGAGTGGAAGGCCAGCAGGGGGGCGCCTCCCGGTCTGTGCTGCGTCGGGGTGGGGCTTGGGGGCCTGTCGACCATGCCCGTGGGTCAGGAGCACGGTCCCTTCAGGGTTTAGGGAGGCTCCCAGGGCTTGGAGGTGACAGGCCAGTCCAGCCATGGTGCCGCCCTGCTCAGCCGTAGCTCGTGCAGACAGGGCCTGGCGGGGGGGTGGGGGGTGGGCGGGGACTCTGTCTTCCTCCCCCACCCCGGCTCCGTGGCTCCGGCTCCAAGCAGTGAGCACGTGCTCCCACAGAAGACAGTGCCGGGTCGGTTGAGCCCAGCCCTTCGGTTGCGGCCCCGGTCAGTCCTGGTTACGTGGCACTTCTGCCTAGAAGCCCCACGAGCCGTGTTGGTTGTAAGGTCAGGCCAGGGGAGCGGGGAGCGGGGGTGCCAGTCCTCCTGCTGGGGGCCTGAAGGGGGCGCCACCCCTTTCCCAGCCACACTTCCCCGCTCCTGGCAGAGGTGCAGGATGGACCTCTCCCGGACCTGCGTTTCCCTCCTTTGCTCCAAAGCGTCTGCTCCCCTCAACGGGAGCTGTCCTCCTGGGGCCCTGGCCGTGCTGCTGCACCCCCCGGCCGGTGAGGCGCTGCCTCCCATGGTGGAACGCCCCTGGCCCTGTGTGTGTGTGTGCCTTCCCCGTGCCGGGTGGGCTCCGGCCATGCCCGCTCTGGGGGTGGCGGAGTGTGTCGGGTGTTGGGCATGGGCCAGCCCTGTGTGTGGGGAAGGAAGGGGCTCCGGGGCCTGGCCTGACGCGGTCCTCTCCCCGCGCTCCCACCGGCTCTGACTGGGGGAGCCCGGGGGAGCAGTGCCGGCCGACCTGAGGTCTGCAGGGCTACTGGCACCTCGACTGGGTCAGACTGGGCTCGTCCTCTGGAGGATCCGAGTCTGCCCCGCAGCGGGGGGCTGGCCTCATCCTCACACGCATGCTCACTGAGAGGTCAGCTGGCACCCTCCTGGGACTGCCCCCAGAGTCCTGACCACCAGGCCCCTCACGGCCCGCTCACCACCCCCAGCACCACCCCCAGCACAGGAAGCACCCCCTGGGCCTGCGCTCCGGGGGGCAGGGTTCAGGGGTTCAGGGGCGCAGGAGGGACGAGGAGCTCTGCTCTGGAGATGAGAGAGGCTCCGGCCCATCCTGGACACCTGCTCGGCCCGTTCCCACGGCCCTGCAACAGATGAGTCTGGGTCCAAGTGACCGTCCTGGTCCCAGAGGGACACCAGGTCACACACGCACCCCAGCTGCGTGCTGGCACCTGTCATGTTCCTCGAATGACGGAGGAGAACCAAGGCCAGGCGCCTCCCCCTCGGTCACTGGTGGATGTGAACTCGCACCGGCCCCGAATCCGCCTTCCACCACCGCCTGTCTGTGTGTGAGCCTGTCTGCCCGTCCTTAGTGATGTTGCACTGTGGACCAGTGTTTTGAACAGAGCCTGGCAGGCAAGGCGGCTCAGCTTTGTGACAGACACTTCCAGTGAGCTGAGCATCTGGAGTCCCACACGAGACGGCAGGGGGGCATGTGGCTCTCCCCCGCCTCCCCCGAGCTCACAGAGACGCCGGTACAGACCGGCCCGTCAGACGCTGCGCCGGCCAGGACCCAGACTGCAGTCCGCGGACACCATTTCCCACGGGAGGGGCCGTTCTCAGAGGAGGAGGAGGAGCTTCTGACGCCGAGTACCGGGGTGGGGGGGTCGGGCACTCGCCCCGCCTGCCCCCAAGAGCTCTGTCTGAGGGGCCTGGGGCCTTCTCCGCGCGGAAGTGGTCTGGTTGACAGTGGGGGGGGGGCCTTGTGGGTGCAGGGGCCCCCGAGGAGGCACGCTGGGGCCTGCACCCCGGCCGCCGGGCCCCACCTGCACTTTACAGGAGACGCCGGGGCAGGGAGCCCGTGCGCTCCGTGCTCCGGCCCCGTCAGCAAACGCTCAGCCTCTCAGAGCCCTCTAATCTGCAGGTACCCTCCCTCCTCCTCCCTCGTCCGCCCCCCTCCGGTTCGTCAGCTGCAGACACCGGCCCCTGGAAATGGAGCCCGTGCATCTGCACTTGCTGCCCGCCCGCCCGCCCCAGACTCCCGTCCTCTGCGGAGCGGCCCGACCCCGTTGTCCTGCGCCTCCCGCAGCCCCCTGCCCCGAGGACACGCGTCCCTGCAGCCCCAGAGCGGGAGGCGGCCACAGTGCACGTGGACGTGGGGTGGACGTGGGCGTGCAGGGCGGGGCGGGTCCCAGGGGCTGCACTGCTAGGTGCCATGGCGGGGGGGCCCTTGGTCTCCTGGGGACGCTCACGGCCTCTCCCCGGAAGGCACTGGTGTCCGCTGTCCTGGGGGCTGCGGGCAGACCAGACTCGGGACTTGTTAGCCTTTCCCTGGGGACCGTCCCCGCCCTGTCGTACCTGGCACTGGCGCCCGCCCTCACACGCGGTGCCTGGGTCAGGGTACGACGGGGGTGTGTAGCCGAAAAGGACACAGGGGCTGCGCGGCGAAGTGCCGGGCGGGCACGCGGGTGCAGGTGCGTGGCCCTCGCTCACCACGGCTGTGCCTGCCCCACGTGTCTTCCGAGTGCAGGCACGTCTCGCCGCCAGCCCGCTCAGACGCCCTCCCACCCGCAGGAGGCAGACGCCGCAGCGGGAGGAAGGCGTGGGGACGGGCCTGGGGTGTCGGCCGTCTCCCCCGGACCCGGCGGAGGCTCCTTCTCGGGGCCAGGCCTGGGCTCTGGGGCGCGGCGCTGCCCTGTGCTGCGCACGTGTGTGATGGTGGGAATGGCACGGGTTCTGCAGGAGGGCCTGGCCACGAGCAGGGTGGGAGCGACGGCGCCTGCTGTGACAGTCTCTGCTCAGAAGGGGGGACTCCCAGGCAGCTCCCCCTGTGCTCGCGGAGTCGTCATGCCGCGCAGGCCGCGTCTCCTGTCGCGACTCTGAACGCACCCTTTGTGCGCCCACTGACGTCACGCGTCTGCTTGTGTCCCTCTGCTCGTGGGAGCACCGCCTGTACAGCGGCTTCTCCCGTGTCGCGGAGCGCTCCTGAGAACACAGGCTTTCTGTTCCGACGCCGCATTCTTCAAGTAGAGAAGGTTCGATTGTTTCCTTCAGGGCCCTTTGGGTCAAAGGCACCAGCAGCCTCTGTCAGGCCCTCGTGGCATTTCCAGCAGTTTTTGATCCCGAGTCAGAGCGAGTCACGTTTGACGCACCCGCTGGGGGCTGGGATGAATGGGGGCTGTGACGTCTCTCTGCAGCTGCTGTGCAGGGCGGGGCGGAGGACACGGAGCATGTGGGCGGCTCGATGCGGGACGCCCACCCGGGCGCAGGCAGCCCCTCGGCCCGCGCAGCCCCCCTCGGCCCGTGGGAGCAGCGCGCAGGCTCCGGAGTCCCGCTGCGGCCGGGCACACTCGGCAGAGGTGGGGAAGTGGCGGGAGCTGGCGCTGGCGTCGGACGCAGCTAGTGTTCGACTCCGCGATCTCTCTGCTCTGCGTTTGACTTCTGTGGCAGCAGAGGTTCTGCCAGCGGTTAGCCAGCGCGGAGGAAGTGCCGCCGTGGCCGCAGCAAGGACGTGTGCTGGAGACGCTGCCACGGGCCAGTGGCTGCGTGCATGACCCGGAAGGGCAAGGCTGGGCCTGGCCTTGGAAGGCAAAGGCAGACCCGCCCGGGGAGGCCTGCGCACGCCAGCCGGTGAGCTGCGGGTGAGCAGCCGGGTCCCAGGTCCACAGAGGATCGCTTCTGGGTCGCGCCTGTGGACACCAGGCGACCCGTCACAGTTAACAGCAGGTTTAGGGAGCCTGCCCACGGGTGCCAGTGGGGGTCCTCCTGCCGCCCCTCCCCCTGCCCCGAGCTGGTCTGCAGGGCTCTCCTCCCCTCCCCACACCCCATCGTCCTCCTTCAGAGAAAGTCGGAAGCAAGTGGTGGGGGGGGGCCCTGCGCTTTTATAAAATCCTTGTTTACCCAGTCTTCCCAGTTGGCTGTAGTTTTCGTGATGAAGACAACCAGAAAAGAGAAAGGCGGGCGCGTTAGTGAAGTGCAGTCTCACCAGCCCCGGCGGGGGCGGGGGCGGGGGCGGGGCTGCGCCGGCCCTGGCTGCTGGAGAGATGCCCCGCCGGGCTCCCTCGCGCAGACCTGCAGCGGGAGCTCTCGCCGGGTGAAGCCCGCACTCGGAAGTGCGCGCCCGGAGCGTCGGGGCTGCAGTCACCCATTCCGGGACAGAAGGGGACGCCGGCCGCTCTCGAGCCCCCACTCCTCAGGGCGTGACGGGAGGAGCCGGGGGTTTGTGTGACGACTGCGCGTCCTCTGGGCAGATCTGCCTCTTCTCCCTCTCCTGTGGCCCAGGGCCGGCCCCCTGGTGTGCCGCGGGCTTCGGGCTCTGGGGCGGGAAGGCCCCGGGGAGCCCGCGTCCTGGGCTGCACTCTGTCCCCGCGAGAGCCACGTGCAGCAGCCTGACGCGCGTCGGCTGGGACGGCGGGGCTCAGAGTGCGGGGGCTGCGTTGGCGTGGGGTCCGGGCGCAGGCCTTGCGGGGCTGGCCTCCGCTTCTCAGAAGGGCCAGCGTGGGGCCTGCCACCTGGCGACGACCACACGAATGCTGCCCCGAGGGGCGGTTCCACGCATGGGTGGACTCTTTTACTAGAACCTGTGGGGGCACAGGTGTGCCAGAGGTGTGCCAGGAACTGTTCCGTCGGGGGCCGGAGGGCTCTGTGGCCTGGGGGTAGGGTCTGGGCACGTGGGGGGCACTCCCGGCAGGCTGCAGGACTAGGCGAAGTGCGTGGCGTGGTCTCTGCCTGGGCTCCGGCAGCACTGGCCCTGAGGCGAGGGAGCTGGTCCTCGGTGGAGCGGAGCCCCACCTGAGCCGGCACCGCCACAGGGCCAGGCCTTGTCTGCCCCAGCCCCCAGTCTGGTGCTCGTCAGTTGGTGGGGAGATGGGCCGAGGGCAGACTGTGGGGGAACTTTCTGGAAGGGTTGGGGGACCGTGGGCCTCGGGGCCGAGCCCTCACCTCAGCCCCTGCAGGGGTGGCCCCCGCGTGTCTGAACCCCACGGAAGGGCCACTGGGGCCACCGTGTGGGCCTGCGTCCCCAGGCAGGAGCCGTCGAGGCGGGAGCCTCACACCGGGTTTGCGGGAGACGTCCCGCTGACAACACGCTCTTCCCGTGCTGCTCCTTGCGCTCTGACCGTGCCGCCTTCGGAGCGTCGGGGCGGGCTCAGCTGCCGCCTCTGGTCCCCGCCACCCGCGTTTCCCTCGGCCAGCACGCGGGCCCGGGAGACCGCGGGTTCTGGGCAGTGGAGACACGGCTGTGGTGTGCGCCTGGCCGGCCAGCTGGGGGAGTGCTGCGGGCTGCATCCGAGAGACACCTGTGCAGAGAGGGCGCTCGCCTCCAGGGGAGATGCGCTCTGGCCCCCAGCACGCACGTGGGCCGCTCTGTGGAGGGGGCGGGGCTTCCGCGCACCTTCCTCCGGGCCGACCGGGGCCGAGGGCCTGCACTGGGCCTGCGGGCAGGGGCGGGGAGAGGCCTTGGGAACGAGAGCCGCCCTTCACCCTTCGGTGCAAGCGTGGCCTTCTCACGGCTCACCGGGGGTTTGGGTGGGGCCGCCGTGGCCAGCAGTGACCCCGCCTATGCTGTGCTCTCTCCGCAGTGGAGGTGCCCTCGACGCTGCCTTTGCAGGTGGCCCCCCCAGCCGTGCCCATGGACCTGCGCCTGGACCAGCAGTTCCCGCTGCCCATGGCGGAGCCCGCCCTCCGGGAGCAGCAGCTGCAGCAGGAGCTGCTGGCGCTCAAGCAGAAGCAGCAGCTGCAGAGGCAGCTCCTCATCGCCGAGTTCCAGCGGCAGCACGAGCAGCTGTCGCGGCAGCATGAGGCCCAGCTGCACGAGCACATCAAGGTGAGGCCCCGCAGGCGTACGCTCCCGCCCCATGGCCCCAGCCGCCGAGCGAGTCCCCAGCTGCCACTGCGCCGCGAGGGCTGTCCTCACGTGTCGCTACGACCGGTTCCTGGTGGTTCGAGTGGCTGTCCGGCCCGGCAGTAGCCCAGTGACCTGGACTGGCCACACCCTCCGGGCTGGTGGTGGGCAGGCTCTAAGAGGCAGAGTTCCAAGGTCATCAGGCGGTCAAGTGCGTTTTGGGTTGGGATGCTGTTGCCCCACTGGCCGGAGCAACCCTCGGGCCAAGGTCCGCTTTCCTGGAGGAACACGCCCGCGGGAACAGGTGCTGGGGCCTGCGGCCTGTGGGCCCAGGAGCGTCCCTGTGGGCTCCTCACTCTGGTTCGGCAGCAGGGGCCTGGCCTGCCCTGACTTGGGCACAAGGAAGAAGGGGGACAGGACACTGGAAACTGCAGTGCCAGCCAGATCACCGCTGTGGCCACCTTCCGGTGCCGGGCTCAGGTGCCGGCCCGGTGCCTCCACAAGCCGTGAGGTCTCCGTGGACGCGAGTTTCCTTCACGTCCGACGGGAGCTACGCGGGCGGAGCGCGGGCGCATGGGCCGCGGGAGGGGCGAGGGCGTCAGAGGGCTGCTGTCCTGTCTCCCCGAAGGCAGCGCCCGCAGCCTGTGGCCTCCGGGCTTTTCTCTCCCTCGCTCTGCGCCTCGCAGACCCCGACCCAAACCTGCAGCCCGCCCCTCCTGCGGCCCTTGTTTTGTGGATCCCTGTCTCTTTAAGAGAAGCTCTTTCCCGCCCCTGTTAGTGGGCGGAGAGTGCGTGGGCCACGTTTCCCCAAGCACCTGCCCTCCTCCTCTGTCCTGGGCTCCCAAGACTGTCCCCAGGCCCTTCCTCCCGAGCCAGCCCCCCAGTGGGAACCTGCCCCAACCGCGGTGGGCAGGGCGGGCCGGGCCCCGCCTCCCCAGCTGCTGTGTGTGCGCAGAGCCGGGCCTGTGCCAGCGCCGGTGTCCGGGCTGCGCCGTTTCACGGGGAACGCTGTCGTCGTGACCGCTGTGTCTCCGACGGCGCAGGTCCCGACAGTGAAGGTGCAAGTGGCTGGAAATTGCAGAGAAGAGAAGGGGGCTCCTGTGCGTGAGCCAGGCGGCCATTCTCGGGGCCACCACCAGACGTGCGTCCATGCGTGTGTGCGTCCGTGCTGCTGCAGGGGTGCCACCGACCGAGCTCCCAGTGGCTTGTTCCCCATGCCGTGAGCTCCTCCCGCAGCCGCCCGCCCGCTCGGAGACCGTGACGGCGGTGGTGGTGCTGCGGGAGGAGCACAGCGAGCCGTGACTGGACAGCCACTGGGAGCTGAGCAGTTGGGCGGGAGGGTGTTTTCAGGTCACCGTGTTCCAGCTCCCTCGTGCGCAGGCCGCGTGCCCGTGTCCAGACCACACAGGGACGGCGCTGCCGCCCCCCGGCGAGCAGGTTCCCGGCACTTCCCTCCACGCTTCCCTCTCACACGCGTGCACACGGCTTGCTGACTCTGTGGACAGACGGCACTCGTGACCACTGCGGGTGGCACTTACCGGGGCGTCCGGGGTGGGGCCCCACGGGCCGGGCGTGGCCCAGGTGGCTGCCCGCGGCCTGAGGTCGAGCCGGCCTTGGCCCCATGGCATTTCCGCCCTGCGTCGCACTGTGCCCGGAACCCCTCGGTGGTGGCGGCCGCATCGCCGTGGGCTGGTCGCCAGCCACGCTGCTCCTGCTCACTGTTGTTTCCTGGCTGTGTCCCTGCCGTGGGGCGGCCTCTCCGCCTGCCTCAGCCCTGGGCCGGCCTCTGACCCTTGCCCCAGCCCGCGGGGCCCCCTGTGGTGGGGCGTCACAGAAGCGCTGCCTGTGCCCGTGCCTCCCAGGCCTGCGCCCCGTCAGCGTGGGCGTACGTCCGTGCGCGCTCTGCGGCCCGCCCGTGGTTTTCCCGTGTCTGTAGTGCACGCCTCTGCATCCCGTGCTCACGCTCGAGAGCAGTGGCCCCCCGAGGGGGGCGCACAGTGTGTGCGGGCGTGCAGGGACACGGGGGCGTGTCAGGCTGGGCCGCCCTCGGACGGGGCTCTGTGCGTGTCCCCGGGGTGAGTCCCGGGGGAGGGCGGCTGCGCCTCAGGGTGGGCGCGTGCTCCTCGCCCTCCGTGTTCTTCTCAGAAAGGCATTCCCCTCGCAGGGTGGTAGAACTCTTCTCGTGTGTTCTCTGCCAGGACCTCAGCCGTCTTCGTTTTCGTTTGTAACACAAGGTCGGAGACCCCTGGGCCCCGAGCAGGCCGGTGGGCCTGCGCCCTGGGCCGAGTCGGGCGAGCGTCGCAGGCGGTGCTGGCTGTGGTGACAGGGCGGGGGCGGGCCCTCTGGTTCTGTCCTGGTGTGTCCTCCTGTCCCACCCAGCTCTGACCTCTCTCCTCCCCTCCTCTCTCTCCCCTCCTGCAGCAGCAGCAGGAGCTGCTGGCCATGAAGCACCAGCAGGAGCTGCTGGAGCACCAGCGGAAGCTGGAGAGGCACCGCCAGGAGCAGGAGCTGGAGCAGCGGCACCGGGAGCAGAAGCTGCAGCAGCTCAAAAACAAGGAGAAAGGCAAAGAGAGTGAGTCCTGCCGGGGACACGTGGGGGGCGGGGTCGCGGGGGGTGGTGCCCTGTGCCCTGCCCCAGAGGCAGTGCCCGAGGGAGCCGCCTCCCGGGTCACAGCACGTGGGGCCCCGTAGGTTCCCCGCAGGTGGCTGTGGCAGGCCTCCCTCTGCTTCCGCCTGGAGGGGGGCTCCCCCCTCTCGGGGGCTGCGGGGGCAGGCAGCACGACTCCGGGTCTGACCGGGCGTTCTAAAGAGCACCTGGAGGACCCGGTAGACGGAAAAGCCGCGGAGCCTGCCAGACACGCAGCGTTGCCCCGCCCGTGAGCTCGGCCCGGGGCGGTTCCCAGTCCTGTCCCTCGGAGAGCCTTCAGCAAGCACCCGGAAGGCCGGCGTGGGCGTGCAGGCCGCCCGCAGTCGAGGGGGGGCACCGTCACCAAGCTGCTTTCTGCCTTATGGTGCCCGTGCTTGCACGTCTGGGGGCCGGTGTGGTCTGCCGCCCTGGGAGACACCCGGGCTTGATCTCGCCCTGCCGGCTCCTTTGTAGCCTCCCCGTTTGGAGAACTCCCGAGTCTCCTGGGGGACGAGGCCACGGCCTCCTCGGGTGACCGCTGGGCCGGGACAGAGAGTGCCGTGGGCCCGCGTGGTGACGCGGCTTCAGGGGAGCAGCCTGGGGTGCCTGAGGTTGCACCCCCCCACACCGCCCCGTGGGTTCTGTGCTGCTCTCTGCGGATGGCCATTGCAGGGACGCCCCATGGCCCCTCCGCAGAGCACACGTGTGTCCACAGGCCCCGTCCTGCCAGAAGGATCCTCACAGGAGGAGGGGTGTCTGCAGGGCTGAGGGGCCCCCAGGGGAGCTGCAGGCCCCGTGGCCGACTCGAGGCGGGGAGTGGTCTGTGACTAACCGGCATCACCACAAGTCCACGGAGCACATGCCTTCACCTCGCGTGGCGTGCTCTCTGCCTCAGTCGCCGCGAGGCTGGGAGGGACTGGAGAGGGGCTGGCTGCCTGGTGGGCTGGGGGCATGGCAGCGGCCGGCCGGGACGCAGGCCCCGTCCCCGCCGCCGTCGCCATGGGAGGGAGCAGGGAGCGTCGGGGCGCAGCCCTGGTTGGAGGCCCCACCTCTCCCGCTGTGGCGAGGAGGAACCCACTCTGCTGCCCGTGCTCAATCCAGAGTGTTCTCCTGTGCAAGAACACTGGGACTCCCTCCGGAGTGGGTTTGTGTCGGGGACAGTGAGCCTGCGTGGGGGGGTGCGCGTCTGCGCTTCTGGCGGAACACAGCTGCGTGCAGACCTCGGCGGGAAGACCTCGCGTTCACCCTCCTCCGGGCCTTCTGCTCCCTTCAGGGCCCGCGGTGTCAGAGCCTCCTGTGGGGGAACCCCGCCGTCCCCGGGGGGAGCGCCGCGTCACTGCCCTGTGTCTCCTCCCTGCCAGGTGCCGTGGCCAGCACGGAAGTGAAGATGAAGCTGCAGGAGTTTGTCCTCAATAAAAAGAAGGCGCTGGCCCACCGGAGCCTGAACCACTGCATCTCCAGCGACCCTCGCTACTGGTACGGGTAAGTGGGCGGGGCCTGGGCGCCGGCCACGGCCGGTGCGGGTGGCACCCCTTCTCCGGCGGCAAAGCGGGGTGAGGGTGTGTGGTGTGACGCGCCCCCAAGGCACGCAGCGCACGCGGTGAGCGGCCCACCCTGGCGGCAAAGGCTTATGTGGCACCAGCGGGGCGTTGGGCGTCTGCGAAGGGCTTGAGGGCCACCAGGGCTGGCGCCTGCCCACCTGTCCATCTGTTCAGGCCACGAGAGGAGCCGCTCCTGGAACTGTGGTCCCAGGCGCCCACAAGCCCCTTCTCAACTTCTTCCCCACGTGGCACTGATTCCCGGGGGAGGCAGTGAGCCGGGCTGCGCTGAGCCCATTCCCTGAGCCCACGTGAGGGCACAGCCGCCGGAGCCCGGCTGGCGCCGAGAGCCGAGAATCCCGACCGCGGCGGTGGCGCCGCATGCAGGGTTGCGCCCAGCCGAGGACACCTCGGGGGAGCTGGCCGTTGACGCGAGCTGGCTTTGGAAGGGCACGGCGAGCTGGCGGCCTTGAACCCTGACCCAGGGGGCTCACAGACGTCCGCTCTCCACCCAGCGTCCTGCTGCTGTGGGCTCACTCCGTCTCTGGGGGACACCCGTAGGTCGGCTTTACGAATTGAAACGCGGTCACCATTTACTTCATCGGGAAGAGATGGGGCCGCCCTTGAGCCCCGAAGTCCTGAAACCCCAGACCCTGTCAAGGTGGCCCACATGCTCCTACGGGCGACGCCGGTCACCACGGGACAGCTGTTCCACCCCTGCGCTCTCCGCAGCTGCTGCCCCCGCTGCGGCCCCGGGCGGCGCTCGTGCCGTGACCTGCCGGTGGGGTCCGTGCGGCCCCGCCGGGGACATGGTCACGCAGGAGGGAAGTCCATGGAGGCCCGTGCAAAGCCATCATGAAGCCCTGAGCCACCTGTGGCAGGGAGGGTTCCTTGGAGGTGCTGGGGGCCGTGCATTCAGAGCCCCCATGCATGTGGCACCAGTCCAAACTGGTTCCCCCCACTGGTGACCGTCACGAGGCTTTGTCGTGGGAAAGCCCCACCGTCCCCGGTGGGGCAGCCTGGTGCGTGCAGAGTGAGAGCAGCTGTAGTGGCGTCCCCAGGGCTGAGCTGAGGACTGCAGGAAGAGCAGCCCAGGCTGTGGGCGGGGGGCTGGTCTCAGGGACCAGTAGGCACAGAGAGGAATCGAGACCACTGACCTGCAAGGGCGACAGTTGGGGGGAGGCTGTAACCGGCGGGTGGGGCAGCCCCGGCACCCTTCCAGAAGAGGAATGGCGTGGGGGAGGTGGGCCTGGGGAGGCCGGCGAGGTGGGAGGTGGGAGTCACGGCTCAAGCACGCCGGCCATTGGGTGGCGGCTGCAGTGCTTGGAGGGGAGTGTGACCGTGGGGCGTGCGGGCAGAGGCTGTGGCGGTGGTGATGGTCCCCATGGGCGGGGACAGCGTGTCCCCTGCAACCCTGGTGGCTGCGGGGAAGGGGTGGCCTTGGCAGACGAGGCTCGGAGGAGCGACGCCACCTTGTGGGCCGTGAGGTGGGGTGTATGTAGCGCGCCCAGGGAGGAGGGCCTGTGAGGTGGGGCTGGGGCCGGCAGGGGAGAGGGGAGGATGCCGGGGCCCATGGCCCGAGGGCGGGGGCCTGCCGGTCCAGGCGGGGCTGATGAGGCTCCCAGGGAGTGGAGCGTGGTGGCCCCCAGCCCAGCCTGGCGCGGGTGCCCTGTGCTCTGGGAGGCTGGGGCCTGGCTGGAGCGGGACAAGCGGCTGGGCCACTCCTCCGTCTAGGGCGTGCTTGGCCGCGCTCTCCTTCCGTCCCGAGCCAGCGTCGCGGGGCGGCCTGTCAAGCTCACAGGCTCTGTGACAGGAGACACGCCAAGAGGCGGGGTCCACGGGAAAGAACCGTGCCTGGGCCCTGGTGCTGCACCACGCACGGTGGGTGCAGGTGACAGCCTGTCCGGGGACGTGGACGCAAGGGCATTTCTGGAGGACACCACGGGAGGGGGTTCTCGTGACCGTGGGGGGAGGTGGGCAGAGGTCATAGGACGCCAGAGTCATCAGCTGGTAACCAAAAACTCAGTGTGACTCGGTCAAAGTTGTGACCTCGGCTCTCTGAAAGGTACATTCTGAAAACAGGCAGGCAAGCCACAGACCGGGAGGGGGGTGCACAGCAGGTGTGTTCCCAGTGGGCTCTGACCCCGTGGGCACAGGTTGGGCGCGGGCGCCGCATGCCCCCAGGCCCAGGGTCCGCACGGCCACACTGGAGGCGCCGACGCATGGGGACCTGCTCACAGTTCTGGTCTCCTGCTCCCTGGTGGGGCGTGTCGGGGCGGCGCCCGGCTGGGGCTGCGGGCCAGAGTCTGGGCTCCCCCAAGTCTGGACTCACGGGACAGTGCCCACTGGGCCACCCCAGGGCTGGGATCATGTGGGGCAGCCCTGGCCGGAGCTGTGGGCTGGGGACGTGGGCCGAGTCTCCATCGGTACCTCCTGGTGCAGCTCTCGTGCCTGTGTGCCCCCAGGCAGCGAGGTTCCCATGAGGTGCAGCCGAGACCCGGCGACAGGAAGGGTGCGGCCTGCCCCGAGGACGGGCACCCGGGAAGGCGCTGCCGGGAGCAGTGGACTGGTTGGTGGTGGCAGTGAGCGAGCCGCCGTTGGAATGTGTTAGCTCACGTGCTGCTGAGAACTGATGCTTTTACGTCTCACGAGGCCCACACAGGTGTCCTCGTGCTTCTCGTGGGGAGGAGGTGAAGGCACTGGGCATGGGAGAGAGGTCTGTGCCGTCAGGGCCGCGCCCCCCGGAGGGCACGCTGGGACGCCGGGCGTGGTGGAGGGAGGGTGTCAGCGCCCCGGCCTGGAGCTGGGCTGTGGGAGACGGTCCCCAGGGCGGGGCCGGCGGGGTCCCAGCGCAGCTGCAGGAGAACCTGCGGGCTTCCTGCCGGTGCTCCCCCGCCCAGCCTGACCCAGCCGTACGCGTCCCTGGGACCTCGAGAGCGGCCGGCGGGTGTCGTTCTGTCGGGGGGCGGTGTGCAGCCTGGGGGGCTGGGCCCGTCGATGGATGGGGTCTCCGTGAGCAGCACCTCCTTCCTGCCGTCTGTTCCCGAACACTCGGGTGCCCCTGGGCGCGTCCAGGGCCCGGCTCCTCCCTCGGTAGCGCCGGGGGCACGGGCAGGGAGTGTTGTTCTCAGGTGAGCAGTCCAGCGAGTCGGCGAGTTTACTTCCAGTCCTTCAGCAGGTCACAGTTGCGTTTCCCAGCATTTGTTCCACCTCTGGCGTGTCCCTGAGGCTCGGCCAACTGTCCCTGCTAGCAGCACAGCGTGCTGGTGGGCGTCCAGGGCCGCTGGCCCCTTCCCCCAAGTCTCTGCGTGACAGCCGCCCCTCCTGCCCCCACTAGCCGGTGGTGGGTTCTGAGGGTTCCGAGTCCCGCCTGGCCGGTCACAAGAGAAGCGCCGGCACAGATCAGCCCCCAGGCGGCCTGGCCATCCTCGTGGAAGGAGGGGGGCACCCGGTGGAAGAGTCTGTCCTGTGGGAGACAGGGCTGTGGCTGGAGTCTCTGCTGCCAGGAAGTACCCCGAGGCTCCTGCCCGTAAGGCCCCAGATGTCACCAGGCGTCACCAGCAGATGTTCCCAAAGGCCACCCCCAGCCACAGCTTTGGATTCTTCCACCTGGAGCCCACTTGTCTGCCTCTGGCCTGTGGGCCCCGGTACAGGCCCCTCGCTGCTGGTGCTGACCCGGCAGGCGGAACCCAGGGCCCACCTGACAGCAGTGGCCGGGGACCACGTCAGACAGCCGAGGCGCGGCCGCATGTGCCTGGCCCTGGGTCAGCGCTGCTGCTGGCTCCCTTCCAGGCTCGTCCCAGAGAGGTCGCTAGCCGGCCCTCGAGGCCTCCAGCTGGGCCGGGGCTCATGTGTCAGAGGGGAACCACTGTTCGTGGGGGGGCAGCCTGGGATGTGGGCCTCGCGCTCACCGAGCCGTGTCTCTGCGTGTCCCCCCCAGGAAAACACAGCACAGCTCCTTGGACCAGAGCTCCCCGCCCCAGAGCGGGGCGTCGGCTTCCTACAACCACCCCGTGCTGGGCATGTATGACGCCAAGGACGACTTCCCTCTCAGAAAGACAGGTCAGTGGCCCGGGGCTGCGGGGCAGGGCAGGGGCTCTGCGGCTGGGGCCACATCACGCTCACAGGAGGGCCCTCGCCTGTGTGGGGTGCGGGCTTCTTCGCCAGTGCGCCGGTCCGTGTGCGTGATCTCGCCAGGGGCCACGGACCTCACAGGCGCACGCCTGCTGTTTAGAGCTCGTCTGTAGACCTGCGGACTGGCTCCTCTCCAGGGGGCAACTGTGTCCGTCCCGGCCCAGAGTCCCCTGGTGGGGGTGGGGACGCGGTGGCCTCCGTGGTGGGCCTCGAGGTCTTGTATCGCCGGCCCTCGGTGCCAGCCGTGGGCAGAGCCTGGGCGGCAGGGCGGTGGGCCCTGCGGCTGGGAGCTGTGTGGGGAGCAGCTCCGAGCCCTGCAGGGACCGCGTGGCGGTCCACACGGCAATTCCGTCGCCAGCTGGAGGGGAGGGAGGGGCGCTTCCAGGAGAGCGGGTTCTCTGACCTCGTCCGGTGCTGGCGGTTTCAGAGGGCAGCAGCGTGTGAGGCAGATGAGAGTGGCCGTGACTTTGCACGGGGGCTGAGCAAGGGCAGGGCCGGGGCCGGAGAGCTGCCCTGGGAGGCGAGGGCCTGGGCGGCAGGGGAGCCCGGCCGCAGGGCAGTGTGGGCCGTGCGGGGACACCCTGGGTGGTGGGGACAGGACTGCGCTGTTCTGTCTTCGTGAACACAGGCGTCGCGTCGTCCCGAGGGTTTCGGTTGATTCTGGGCAGAAACGTGTAAAGCAGTCACACCCCAGGTGATTCTCCCCAGGGATGGGATGGGGCACTGGGGGTAGGAGCCCTGCCCCCACCTGACAGAGCGGGGTGGGGGCGGCCCTCGGTGGGCAGGTCTATGGGCTCCACCTCTGGGGAGACCAGGAGCCAGAGCCGAAGGCGCCAGGAGGGAGGTCGCAGCTCAGCTCAGCCCAGGGAGAAGGGCGGGTCCCAAAGCCTTGACTGGGTGTGGGAGGGGATGGCAGAGCCCCACCCAGAAGGAGGCGGGGTGGGGTGGGGTCCTGCAAAGGCCAACGGGCCCTTTCCTGCTGAAAGGGGGTGTGTGCCTCTGACCCTGTCACTCTGAGGGTGTGCTGCTCACTCCCCGTCCACAGTCGGGAGCCCTCCAGCTGGGCAGCAGGACGTGTGTGTCAGGGTCTCGGAGCCCGACCTCCAGGTGCCCTCCACGCACCCTCGGGGGCTGTCCTTAACTGAACCCGGATCCCCAGAGCTGGGGCTCAGGGTGAGCAGCGCCCCAGGCGGGAGGCAGCCCCAGGCGGGAGGCAGCCCAGGACGAGGCCCCGCCTGCGCCCGAGGAGCTGGCTGCACCAGGGCCGCACTCCCAGGCGGAGGGGCAGCGGCAGCAGGCGACTGAAGTCAGCGCGGGTCTCGGGGCAGACACAGCTCTGGCGGGAACAGAGCGCAGGGGGGTGCCGCCCTCCGCCCTTCTGCTGGGGTCGGTCCGAGGGAACTCACGGGATGACAGTCGGTTATAACCGTCTCGGGAGAACTAAGTGACCGCCTTAGATGAGGGCGCTGCGCTTCAGCAGCCCCGTGGTGTCCTCCTGTTTCTGCCACCCCGCCCTCCACTGCCCTGTCGGGGTCCCCGGGCACCCCCGGTGCCCTCTCTGCTCTCCAGGCTCACCCGCTCCCGCTGCCTGGGCTCTGGGGGCCTCTGGGGTGGCGGCCCCCGTCCGTCCCCCACCCATCCTCTGAGCACAGGGCTCATTTGCCCCAGCGCCCGCACACGCTGGGTCGGAGCGCCCCGCCCACGCCCTGCTGCCAGGACAGCTCTTCGCCCCCGGGGCGCGCCGCCCCTGCGCCTTCCCTTGGTTTTGCCGCCTGTGACAGGCTCTGCTTTCGTCCTCTGGAGCTTCAGGACGCCCTCCATCTTCCCCCAGCCAGCCCCGTGCTCTGGCCAGACCTGGCACCCCAGGTCTCCCTGGGGAAGGCCTGGCAGGGGCAAACGCCGGCACCTACCCCCGGACCTCTGGGTTGGGCCAGGCGGACCGGAGATGGGGGGTCACAGTGTCCAGGGGGCAAAACCCTGAGCCCCCTCCGGCCACTACCTCCTGTCCACCAGTGCAGCATACGGACGCCACTGTTCCCGAGGTCCCCGCCGTGCGCTTGTGACCTTGTCGGAAGAGAGTAGCCAAAGGCGTCAGCTGCCTTTCCTGCACCCTCTGTGAGAGGACATTTCTGCCCACAGGCCGCGGGGGCCGTGCCCTTGCTCAGCCCTGGGGCAGTACCACCTCCGGATGCACGGCCTGGGCCTGGGTGGGTCTGCCGGCCGGTAACCGCGCTTCCTCCTCCCGCAGCCTCGGAGCCCAACCTGAAGCTACGGTCCCGGCTGAAGCAGAAAGTGGCCGAGAGGCGGAGCAGTCCCCTCCTGCGCAGGAAAGATGGGCCCGTGGTCGCCGCGCTCAAGAAGCGTCCCCTAGATGTCACAGGTGCGCTAGAGGAGAGTCAGGCCCGCGCCCACTGGCCCCACATGGCCCCTCGGCCTGCACCCTGGTCCCCGAGGTGCCAGCAGTGTGGGGACCCTGGGGACCCGTCCCCGAACAGCCCTCCTGCTCCGGCGCAGGGCCCCCGGCTGGCGCAGGAGCTCAGGTCGGGGCTGCTCTGAAGGGGGGTTCACTGACCTGCTCTGCCAGCGGTCAGTCACACGTGTGTGCCCTGCTCCGGCCCAGTGCTGGGGCACAGAGTTGTCTCTGAAAGGGTCCGCAGGTGGGCGGGGGGAGTGGGCGCTCAGGACCGCCTCTGCCTCCCAGTGCGAGTGCTGCTCTTGGCCCCCACCTAGTGGCGGACATGCAGAACGTGCCCAGTGGGCAGAGCCTGCTCCTGAGGGAGCACCCTCTTCACAGGCATGTACCCCATGTCCCTAGTGCACCCCAGTCTTCAGGAGCACCCCCCCAAGGGTGCCTCCCCTCCCCTAAGATGGCCCTCCCCCGCCCCAAGCCACACCTCGTCCTGAGGGCACCTCCACTCTCCGGGGCGCACTGTGTCACGAGGGTGCGCGTCTGCATCCTGGAAAGCGCGGGGCAAAGGCATGGCTCAGGAGGCCTGGAAGCAGGAGGGGGAGACATTTGCACCAAGCTCAGTGTTTGGTTTCAAAGTTAAGGCTGTCGGAGCAGGAGCAGGGCCTCGGTGCCGGCCGTGCCAGTGTGGGCAGCCACGCACTCCGAGTCCCAGCACCCTCGGTGGGAGATGGGTGCCGCCGGCGCCCATCCCCCCATGGAGCCTGAGGACCCTCGGCTGGGGCAGCTCCAGCCCAAGGCCTGCCCCTGCACACCCGGGGCCGGTGTAAGAAGTCTGGGGACCCCACTTCCGTCCTCCTTTCCCAGCACAGGGCCTTTGGCTGGCATGGGGTGGAGAGGCCTTGCCTGGGGAGACGGGGAAGTGTCATCTGCAGCCACCCGGGTCTCACCAGCTGGGGTGTCCGTGTGAATTGGGGGTCCTATGCGTTACAGCACTTGCCCACCTGGGGGCGGGGGCACTAAGGGAGGGGCGAGCCCTGGCGTGCATCTCTAGCTATGCTGCTGGCGACGTGGAGTCGTCTCCAGGCTGATTCTGGGCGTTGGAGCAAGTGTCACGCTGTCGGCGGTGACTGCTTGGTGCCACTGGGAGTCCGGACCAGGCTGGGAGTCAGGACCAGGCTGGGCACGAGCGACTCGGTCCCTGTCATCCTGGAGCTCCTGCCCTAATTTGAGAAGCCGCACACAGGCAGCCACCCTCGCAACAGGTGCAACACCTGGTGGACACCAGGTCGTGTTCCATGGAGAGCGAACCTGAGGGAGCTGGGACCGGGGGTGGGGGCAGGTTGTGTGGGGCCAGGAAAAGCTGGAGGACAGTGCAGGCGTCAGAGATGTGAGGGACGCGTGGCCCGGGCAGCGCAGGCCCCGCCAGCTGTGGGGGGAGAGTGCTCGGAGCAGAGCCGACTCTCCGTGCGGAGGACACGAAGGCGTTCTAGGAAGGGGCTTCTCCCAGGAGGGGGACCCCGCCCGCCCTAGGGGCCGGTCAGGAAGTTCTCCAGCGGAGCGGGAGAGAGCCCTGGCCTGCGGGAGCCGGTCAGGGTGTGTGCAAGGAGCCCGGAGGACGGGGGTGAGGAGGCCGGGCTGGGCCCGAGACCCTTGGGATGTGGCTGGGAGACACCTGCCGCTCCCAGCTGCCTGCACGCGGCCGGAGGACTTCGCTGTCGGTGCACGAGCCGCGCACGCGGTCTCTCCTCTGCCCCTGCGCACGGCTGAGCCCAGACCTCACGGACGCCCGTGTCCTTGCCCTGGGCGCTCCTCCCGCGCACCGTGCGGCCCGTGCAGCGCACTCCACTTGTCACTGCCGGGAGTTTGCGCCTGCGTGCGCTTCCTCGGACCGGGCTCCGGGGGCGGCCTGGGGGTGCCCAGGATGACCGAGCTGTAAAGGGGCGGACAGTTAGGGACGTGTTCCCCTGTCCCCTCAGAGAGCCGTCCCGGTGTCCCCACAGTACTGACTGGAGCCCTGGCCTGGCGACAGCACTGGGAGGGGCGTGTTCTAAAGGGAGACTTGCAGGAATTCTGCGTGTGGCTGGGGACAGGACGGCAGCAGAAAGGTCCGAGATGGGGCCTTGGTGGCCACGGTCAGAGGTGGGGGCAGAGACGGCAAACCCTGTGTCTGTGGCCGCCCCCCTGGGACTGAAAAGACCACCCAGGCGGGACAGCGTCCTCTCCTCGGTCCCCATGGGCAGGTGCAGTGACTCGTGTCTGCACGGCGACCGGGGCTGGGTCTGGCCTGTCTCGCCCTGCTCTCCCCGGACCTCGGCGTGGCTCGGGAAGGCGGAGAGGGTTCAGCTCAGAGTGGGCATGGACGGCAGTGGCTTTCCTGGTGACCCCATGGGCCTTGCCCTGCTGTCAGTCACGGGGCCTTTTCCAGGAGTCCTGGCCCTGGGCGGTCCGAGCGTCAGCGGGGGTGAGAGGGCTGGTGCTCAGGGGTGGCCTCATGCAGCCAGGAGGTGGGCGGAGCTGAGCCTGGCCAGGAGGGGCCGCACAGCGCTGTTGGGGGCCACGGCCAGGGCCTACACGCCTGTCTCCCCGCCCACAGACTCGGCCTGCAGCAGCGCCCCCGGCTCTGCGCCCAGCTCGCCCAACAACAGCTCCGGGAGCATCAGCACGGAGAACGGGATCCCACCCACCGCCGTCCCCAGCCTCCCGGTCGAGGTCAGTGTCTTGCCTTCCGGCCATTCGCAACTGCAGCCCGCGGGTCCTGAGCTCCTGTCTGGGTCGTGGGAGGGAGGCTGAGGAGCAGGACACCAGCCCAGGGCTCCTGGGGCTCCGCGGCCCCCCGCCGCTGGCTGCTCCATGCCCTGTATTGTGTTTTAAAGAGGTCACTCACTCACTTTTAGAGGGAGGACGGGGGGGGGGAGACTATCTCCCCACGCCCGCCCTGCCGTCTGCAGTGCAGGGAAAACAGCCTCCTGTATCAGAGAAGGTTCGTTCTAGCAGCAGAGGGTGTCTGGCATTTCAGTGCTTCAACCCCGAGGAGACCGCCGGCCGCTCGCCCCGTCTCTGTGCCCTGCGCCGCACTCTGGCTGGGCCCTGGAACGGTCCCAGGCCGCCTTTCACCAAGTGTGGTGCTCGGCCCCTTGCCTCTGACTCGGGGACACGCCCCGAACGAGGCCGCAGGCCCCTGCGGGCTTCTTCCCGACCTCCCGGTGTCGGTGTCCCGAGTGTGGACGGGCCTCTGGCGCACACACACACACACACCCCCGCCCCACGGCTGTGGTTGGGTCCGGAGCTCTGGGCGCACTAGCCTTAGTCCCGCCCTCTGCGTCCTGCTGTGTGTGTGAGGGGTTTTCATCAACGTCACCCTTTTTGGTTCCTGCCTCTAACGTTAGTTTGGAAAGACGTTCCTGACCCTTAAGAACATATTTTAAAGTACATTATCGTAGATTCTATTCTCGTTTGGTAGTTTTGCCGTGAGTAGGCAACTGGATTGAAAACGAGCGTTTGACGGAGCGTGAACCCACGTTCTCCTGCCTGCCGCCCTCTCTGAGGCGGTGGGTGCGCCCACCCGCCTGCTGTGTAGTTGGTTCACCATCCACCCGGGAGGGGTGCCCGCCGCCCTTCCCTCGGTGGCTGTCCACGCGGGCCAGGGCAGACCGGGCGTGACGGCCCCTCTGCGCTCTGCCCGCAGACCAGCTTGGCGCACAGACTGGCGGCCCGAGAAGGCTCCGTGGCCCCGCTGCCCCTCTACACGTCGCCATCCCTGCCCAACATCACGCTGGGGCTTCCCGCCACCGGCCCTTCTGCCGTGAGTAGGCCGCCGGGGGTTGGGGGGTCCCCGTGGGAGGGGCGGCTGTCCTGGCCCGCAGCCCGGGCGTCACCAGCTGTGCCTCTCCAGGGGGCGGCCGGCCAGCAGGACGCCGAGAGGCTGGCCCTCCCAGCCCTGCCGCAGCGCCTGGCCCTCTTCCCCGGCACCCACCTCTCGCCCTACCTGAGCTCGGCGCCCCTGGAGCGCGATGGCGGGGCAGCCCACAGCCCCCTCCTGCAGCACATGGTCTTCCTGGAGCAGCCGCCCGCGCAGACGCCCCTCGTCACAGGTGAGCGCCCCGCCTGCCCGTGCCCCACCGCCCCCCACGCTTGGGCCAGACACGCCGTGGCCCCCTCATAGAGCTGGGTGACGACACGTCGGTCACACGTCCTGTCCTTCCTCGGGGGAGGCGGCAGCCCCTCTGACGCGAGTCCCCACCCAGGTCCAGTTGGGCCCGTGGCGGAAGCGCAGCCCTGACTGGGCTGGGCGGTCAGCGCGCGTGCCGGAGGTGAATCTCATAAAACTCGTGCGCATCTGAAGTCTTGGCTCTGCTTTGGAGACAACGGAATCTCTGGTGGCGTCTGCGCAGCTGCAGTTGTGCGCCGTTTCCCTAAGGAGCTGTGCGGTCGCCTTCACACCGGGCACCGTCTTCGTGTTTGGCTCCGGGCGCTTCTCTGCGCAGACGCAAAACCAGCAGCAGTGTCCCAGCCGCCCCTCCAGACCTCTGACACCAGTCTCAGCGGCACGCGCGGGGGTTACTGGTGACGGGGCCGCAAGCGTGGGCGTGGGCGCAGGCACGGGCGGCTTTGCACCGGCGGGCTGTGTTCCATCCTCTCCCTCTCTCTGTGCTGCTTTGTCCCTCTCAGGGTCCCCGGCTGGGCTGGACTCGGGCCCGTGTCCCTCCAGGGCCCCAGGGCCCCTGTGGGGGGGCGCCTCTGACAGCTTGCCCGCCTCTCCGTCCTGTCCACGGGCTGCCCCCAGGGGCCCCGAGGCCTGGAAGGTCCCCACACTGTCTGGCTCAGTGCCCTCCAGGACGGGGCAGCGGTCACCTTGGTCCTCGGGGCACAGCGAGGGCTCGAGTGGTGGTGGGTGTGGCCTGGGCGGCTGGCCTGAGAGGCCATGGCTTTCTCCCAATGGACACAGGCCTCTCTGGGCCTCCCGGCCCTCCCCCCGCACCTCACCAGGGCGTCCGCCAGGGGTCTCCTTCCCCCCAAGGCACCCTGTTCCTGTGTCCCCACGTCCCCGCCCTCTGCTCCCGTGGGCTCTGCCCACACCTGCAGCTCGCTCTGCGTCAGCTCCCGTGGCCACTCCGTCTGCCCTGCCGGACCCCCTTCCGGAAGCCAGGCCCTGTCGTTCCCCGCAGCGAGCAGGGCCGCGGCGCACGTCTCGGACTGGACTCAGTGGGGGCGCAGTCTCTGGCCGCGCCTGAGCAGCACCAGTGGGGGTCCCGTGGCTCCTGTGTCGGTTTGGCGGCACTTCCCCGAGCGGTCGGCCCACAGGCCTGCCTCCTTGCTGGTGATCTCCACGGGCAGCCAGACCGACCGAGCTAGACCAGCTCCGTTCCCGCGTGCTCTGGAAACAGGCCCCTGCAGGAGGAGTGGCGGCCAGGCCGGAGGGCAAGCGAGGCGGGGGTCTTGGCCGTTGGCCCCGCCCCTCTCCTGCAGGCCTCGCGGTGCCCGGCCTCCAGACGCCTCGCCCGCTTTCAGTTCCCAGCTGCCTGGCGAGGTGCTCCGCACTCCGTGCCACTGCCCTGGGAGAGCAGGGCGCCGGCACCCCAGAGGCTGGGCCCAAGTGGGCAGCCTGGGGGGCGCGTGGAGGCCAGCCTCTGGCAGGGCCCTGCGTTGTCTCTGCCGCTCCACACAGAGCCGTGGGCGCTGCCTGGCCCGGCCGCGCCGCCGGGCGCGGCGGCTGGTGAGGGGCACTTTCAGACCCAGACGCAGACCCCAGAGCTGGGTGGTCAGGCATGGGCAAGAGGCCGGGCGCCCGGGCAGGTGAGCCTCGGGAAGGCCGCCTGGGGCTGCGGCGTCGCTGCTGAGACCCGAGGCGGAGCGCACCGGGCGGGCAGGTGGGAGGAAGGCCAAGCAGAGGGCAGGTGCGGTGCCGGCGGCGGGTCGTTCCAGCTTCCGGTGACGCCCAGGCCCGCCGAGGGCTGGTGCGCTCAGGTCGCTTGTCGCTCTCCTGGCCGGACACCGTGACCCGGGGCCACTTTCAGCCAGACGGGTGCTGGGTGCTGGGTGCTTGCTCACCCTGGGTTGGTGGGGGCACGTGTCCAGCCGGCAGGGAAGGGGATTGCCAGTTCCTTTGCTTGCAGAACCTTGGGAAGGTGGCAAGCGACCCACAGGACAGTTTGCAGGAGAAGAACCAGGTGGATGGAAAGCCTGTGGAAGGGGAAACGTTAAGCTTCCTGGGTCCTCAGGGAGAGGTCACGTGAAGCTACACAGCCTCCTGTGGGTGCAGACCCTGGCGTGGGGCCCTCAGCCCTGGTGCTGGCATGGGGCCGCTGCCCTCCTGGTGGCCAGTGGGCTTGTAATGGGCACGACCTTTAGACATCTGTGGGAAGAGACTTGGGCAGCATCTGTCAGGATGTCTGAAGGTGTCAGCGCTCTCTGCGTGTGGAGTCAGTGCTCTAAGAGGCCCCGGGAAGAGTCTGACGCCCGAGGACAGTTCATTGTCCTTGCACTCCGTCTCGGTGACGCAGGAGCCCCCTCGCACCGCCACTTTGTGCGGCCGCAGTGCCGTTCGGACGCGGGCCGAGCCGCGCTGAGGCCTGTCATGCCGAGTTCCCGCCGATGGCAGTGGCCCCGGGGTCAGAGGCGGTGGCCTCCAGGGGACAGCTCCGGGTGCTGGCGTGGGCTCGGGGAGGAGGCGCCCGGTGCCTCCGTCCGTCACTCAACCACCTTTCTCCCTCCTCTCTCCTCCTCTTCCCTTCTGCTGTTCCCTCCGTGTTATCTTCAGACTGGTATCTTTCAGGCCTGGGCGCGCTGCCCCTGCACGCACAGCCTCTGGTCGCTGCGGACCGCGTGTCCCCCTCCGTGCACAAGCTGCGGCAGCACCGCCCGCTGGGGCGCACGCAGTCGGCCCCGCTGCCTCAGAGCGCGCAGGCCCTGCAGCACCTGGTCATCCAGCAGCAGCACCAGCAGTTCCTGGAGAAACACAAGCAGCAGTTCCAGCAGCAGCAGCTGCACATGAACAAGGTGGGTGCCCGGGGCTGCGCGGGTGCGGGGAGCGTCCGTGCTGCTCTGTGCGGACTCCTCGGTCAGCACCGTCATCTTGAGCTCCGTCGTCTTGAGCTCCGTGAGCTGCGTACCTTCTCTGAGCAGACTCGCAACAGAAAGCCCCCGACTCCACGGTGCCCTGCAGTCCTGGAAACCACGTTTGTGAGTCACCTGGCGCTTGCGGTGTGCTTGTGCATCGGAGTGACGGCCTTGGAGGGTCACGCCCAGGCCGCCGGGCGACGGCTCGCGTCAGCGAAGTCCCAGAGTCACGGCAGTGGCAGGGTTTCTGCCAGCAGGAGGGGGAGGGCGGAGGGGCGCAAGCCTGGAGATCGGCAGTTCCCGGCATCTTTCCTCCATGCTGGCCTCCGGAACGAGCGTCTGCAGCGTCGGAGAGTGGAGGGGGGTCTGGGGGCGACGGTCCAGCGTTTCCCCTGGAGGCAGACGCAGCGGCCCCCTGCCAGCCCCACCTGCAGCCAGGAGCCTTGGCAGCACACACCGCACGGGGGCTCGCTGGCTGGGTGCAGGGACAGCGCAGGGGACGGTCGGCCAGAACAGGCCCTGCCGGGCCCCGGGGCACCGCGCCAGGGGCACCGGCACTCGCGGCCTGTGGACGGGCTCCCGCAACACAGCACCACCAGCGTGGAGCATGCGGCGCAGGGGAGGAAAGGGGTGGCCGGCGCTGTCGGCGCTTCCTCCCGAGACGAGGAGCACGTGCTGAGAGGGAGGCCAGGGCGGCTGTGCAGCTCTGTTCCCGCTCGAGCCACGCGCGAGTCACACGGCTGGGGGGTGGCTCCCGAGGCCCGTGAGTCGGTGTCCCCGGGGGAGTTGGTGTCCCCCGGGGAGCTGCTCGGGGAGAAGGGGACGAGGCCTGCAGAGGTGGCCGCGGCGACTCTCAGGGAACTCGGCGGACCGGGGACGGGTGTGTCTGACCCTCTCCGTGTCTCTTTCCGGGGAGGCTGACCCGTGGTGCCTCCTCTTCTAGGGGATCGCAGTCACCGGCGCGCTGCCTGCCACACAGGAAGGCTGTCCCGTCTGCCCACCCGAGCAAGGAGGCGGGCCGGGGTCAGGGGCTGGACTCAGGTCCGCCCCCCCCACCCAGTGTGAAGGAGGAACGGGACGGGGAGGCCCGCCCTCCTGGGGCCGAGGCCTGCTTGCAGCTGGTTGGGCAGCCCTGCGCCGCGGGCACCAGCCCTGCACCCCACACTCCTGCGCCCCATAGTCCTGTCACCTGGGCCACCCCGCCGGCCGTCAGCAGTGCCTGCACCCACCCCTCACCCCTTGTGTTCACATGGACTTCCCGGGGGGGTGTCCGCCCACGAAGACGGGGTCTGCCGCTCCCTGGGGGGCCCAGGTGCCTGCCACAGCACCAGCTGAGTGGCCAATAAGGTTTTGTCGGGGTTGCTTGTCGAAGTGACGGCACATCTTTCTGGGACTATTTGGCCCCAGACCCCAGCTCAGCCCCCCATGGGGTCCACAGGCCTGGATTTCACGGACATCCAGGCCGTGGGGCGCCTTGAGCAGCTTCCCTCGGGCACGGCGGCTGTGCCGCCCCAGTACACGCTGTGTCCTGTGAGACAGTCCTGGGCGTTCGCTCCCGAGGGGCAGCCGCCTGGGGCAGCCACGCCCAGGCTCCTCTGCCCACCCAGCGCTGGGCAGGGCTCCCGCCCACAGGCTCTCCCGGCTGGACTGCATGGAGCGGTCGGCGTGGGCAGCCCCGAACACGGCCCTGCTGGGACAAGAAAGGGCCTTGCTCACCACGGGGGTGCGCCACGCCCGCCCCCTCCCCAGTGTCACTGGCATTTGACTCCCCTCCTTGGCCAGCTCGGCGCTGCGTTTCCTTGGGGCGTCCCCCGAGTAGGGGTGGGGGGCCTGGAGGCAGGGAGCACCTGTGCAGAGGTGGCGCGTCGGGAGCAGAAGGAGCGGGAGCCGGCGGTCTCCCGGATCTGTCCCCGGACTGACGGGCATGTTTGCGCGCTGCCCTCCTGGGAGCTCGGAGGGCGCTCGTCCTGCAGCCTCAGAGTGGGCTCTGGGTCCTTCGGGCAGAGGCCCAGCTCCTAGTTACCCACTGTGGGGCCACCTTCACATCTCCCCCTTCAGGCAGCCGCAGCCGCCTGCTCGCCTCACACCTGCCCCCGTCTGGCAGGCCCTTCCCACAGCTGTCTCCCTGGATTGTGGGGGCGTCTCCGAGTGGGCATCGGTCCTGCCTGCCTCCTCGCAAGCAGCTGACTGAGCCCGCAGGCGCCCGCTGCCCTCCAGCCCTGCCCCGGGCGGCGTCCCCCGGCTCCCTGGCCCTGCCTTCCCCTCCTGGGCTGGCGGGTTCTCCGAGGTTCCCTGTGTCCCTGGGGCCTCTCTGCCCTGTGGACAGGCTCCGTGAGCCTTGCGCTGCTGCTGTGCCTGAGGCTTCAGCTGCCCGTGGCCACCGGCGGCCCTGGCCTCCTCCCTCTGCCCACGGCCGCCCTCCGAGGCCCGCCGGGCACGTGGAGCTCCGCCTCGGAGCTGGGGCACCACTCCCTGCCCTTCCCGCCCGGGCAGCTGCGCCCTCCTGCTCCTGTGCGCACCAGCAGCCAGCCCTGCTACGGCCACTGCTCTGTTCCTGGAGCGGCCCCAGCGTGGTCCTTCCGCTGTGTCCTGCCGAACCCCAAAGTCACTTCCCAGTGTCTCCGTCCTCAATCTGGCCGTTGGGACCTATCCGTGGCACAGGCCAGGTGGGGCACCCACTTGGAGACAACACAGACTCTCGCGCCTGTAGTCTGGAGGGCAAAGTTCATGGCGCGGGAGCCTTCCGTCCCCCTGCCTCTGGGTCGGTGCGCTGAGCGCTCAGACTCTCAGTCCTGGGGGGGGACCAGGGACGGGCTGGGCCTGGTCTGCTGGCGAGGAAGCTGGGGGTTGGAGCAGGTGCTGGTGTCCAGCCCCATCCCCGTCAAGGTCAGGTCCTCGGCCCCGCTGGGAAGGACTGGAAAAAGGGACATCCCGGACAGACGGAGGTCAGGGCTGAGGGGGGAGGGGGCGGAGCTTGGCCTCGCCCCCTTGTGCCCAGGTGCAGAGGTGCGCGGACGCCTGGGACTGTCCTCACTGTCCTTTTGCCGGGGCACAGACTGGTCCATGAATTTGACCCCACACAGGCCTGACTGCCGCAGGTGTGTTGCTGCTCAGCACCGCGGACGGCGCCCGGCGCCTGCTGGCCTGGGTTCAGGGTGAGGCTGCACCCCAGAGCCATCCGTCCCTGTTTGTTCTGGGATGCTGACCTGGCGACGCACCTGTCCGGTGACCTCAGCTGCCCTCGGTTATGCCGACTCCCCCTCCCCCTTGCAGATCATCCCCAAGCCCAGCGAGCCGGCCCGGCAGCCGGAGAGCCACCCCGAGGAGACGGAGGAGGAGCTCCGGGAGCACCAGGCCCTCCTGGAGGAGTCCTGCCCGGACCGGCTCTCGGGACCAAGGGAGGCGCACCAGCTGGCCGGGGTGCAGGTGAAGCAGGAGCCCCCAGAGAGCGACGACGAGGAGACGGCGGCTCCGCGGGAGGTGGAGCCGGGCCCGCACCCGCCCACGGAGCAGGAGCTGCTCTTCCGACAGGTCGGGGAGGGGCCGGGCGGGAGGAGGGAGGCCCTCTCTCCGGGTGGGCAGCGCTCCGTGGCCGGCGGTGGGTGGGGCCTGAAGGCCCCCCTTCCCACTCCCATCTTCCCTGGGGAACCGCTGGGGTGGCTTCAGGTCCACGTCCACTCCACCCTCACTGCGTCTACATGGACTGGCCTCTCGTCCCCTGCGGGCGTGTCACCGCCCAGACCCCTGGGCCGGTTTTCTCTCAAGTCTGGCGGGGGGTGGGGCGGGGTCAGTGATGGAACCCCACGCGTGTGGGGGATTCAGCATGATCGCTAAAGGTGGGGCTGGAAGGTTAACTTCTTAGTTGATCCAAAAAGTAGGCAGGAGCTCTGGGGCCTGGGCGGCGGCAGGGGCCCTCCAGAGAAGGGGGCTGCCCAGACACCAGAGCCGGGGAGGGCTCTGGGCGCCGGCACACGGACCAGACCCCCAAGGGGCTGGCGAGCACATCTCACGAGCAGTGTGTTGATTCTCACTGAGAAGCACACCCGCCGGGTCCGCACACCACTCGGCCGGCAGGCCGCTGGGTCGGGAACCGGGTGTCAGAGGCCCGAGGGTGCCCTGGGCGGGCCCTGCCCGTGTCCCGCAGCAGTGGCGCTCTGGCCGCCTGCGGGCCCTGCCTGTCCCTCCCTCCTCACTGGATGTCGTGCTGGCCACCTGGCCACGCGCCACACAGCTCCAGACAGCCCGGGCATGCGGCCACTCCCCCGCCTCCACTGGCGTGCCTGGAGAGAGGGCCCTTGGGACACCCAGTCAGGCCCTGGGCTCCTCTAGAGGCCTCGGGTGGGCAGCAGGCCACCCCTCCCCGCCCCCGCCTGCTGCGCTCCACGCGCTGCCCGACAGCCCGCGGGGCTCTGCGCCCTCCTCGGTGCGGGGCCGGGAGCTCGGGCAGGGAGCGGGCCTCCCACTGTCGGGGTCCAGTGTGGCGCTCGCACGTAGGTGTGAGGCTGGGACATGCCCATTGGAGTCACGAGGGCAAGCGTCTCGTAGGTGGCGAAGCCACCAGCATTTACGTAAGGAAAGCGGCCTCGTGCTCCGAGCCCGAGACGACCGTTAGAAACACGTGTCTTCCGTGTTCTTTGGAGAATGACGGGCTGGAGCCTTCGTCAGGGGACCTCGGGGGCCCGAGGAGCAGTCTGCAGGTGCAGACTTGAGACAGTGCATCGGAAGAGGGCTGGTTGGTGGCGGGGGCTGTGAGGCTGGGGGTGAGTCAGTGCCCTGGGGTCAGGGGAGCCTCCTGTCCCAACCTCCCAAGGCCTCCGGCTGTTCTTCCCTGCCCCCCAGCCTGCCGTGCACCTGACCCCCAGGGGCCGGCAGACCCTCTGGCACGGAGATGTGTTCATTGGCGCTCAGGTGCAGCTGGCAGTGGGTGTGGCGGGGGCGAGGAGCTCTGCTTTCCCCAGCCCCTTGCCATCCCGGTGGGGCTGGCCAGGCCCGGCCCCGGCTCACACCTGCCCGTCCTCCCTCCGGCCCTGCGCCGCCGCCACAGCGTCCCATCAGGGTCTGCCTCCCTCAAGCCCCCGGCCGAGCGGCCCCATGCCCCGCAGACCCAGCCCTTTGGACCTGCTGTGGCCCTGGGTCCGAGCGCCTCTGTCCTGTCCGCCTCTGCGGTCCCTGCTGAGTGGCCCTCCTCACGTCCCCTGCCGGCTGGCCTGGCAGCGGGTGGGCGGGGCTGGCACGCAGGCCCGGCGGCCTTCCGGGAGGGCCGAGACCTGCCATCCTTGGGGTTCTCGGCCCCGGCAGTACCCGTGCTCTTACAGGGGCCAGCCCTCGGGTGGAAACACGAGTCTTGCAGAGACATTTCCGCGGCAGCCTGTGTTTGACTCGGCCCTCTCTGCGCTGGTGATCTGTGCCGAAAGGTGCCCCTCGGGGGTCCTGGGGTCACCTCTGGGGTCCCCACGTTCTCAGAGGCACATCCAGCCCTCCCGGCCCCTTACCGGGCTGGGTGGGCCCTGGGCCTCGGGAGCCTGGCAGCACATCTGCGCAAAAGCACTCCCTCCCGTCCTCGAAGGAGGGCGTGGGGCGGCAGGGGGCCAGGACAGGGGGACGGCCCGCAGGCCGGGGGCCGCGGGGGCCCCGGGCAGCCGTCCCGGTCCTCCTGGCTGCCACCAGGCACGCCGTGCGGTGGACGGGTGGGGAGGGGGGTGGGCCGAGGGACGCGTGGTGTAAAGGACGGGCACAGCCCGCGGAGGAAGTGTGGCTTCTCCCTCTGACGCAGCGAACGCTGTCTCCCCGCAGCAAGCCCTCCTGCTGGAGCAGCAGCGCATCCACCAGCTGCGGAACTACCAGGCCTCCATGGAGGCCGCCGGCATCCCCGTGTCCTTCGGCGGCCACCGGCCCCTGTCCCGGGCCCAGTCCTCCCCAGCGTCCGCCACGTTCCCCGTGTCCGTGCAGGAGCCCCCCAGCAAACCGAGGTTCACCACAGGTAGTGTGAGCGGGGGCTGGGGTGGGGGTTGGCGTTGGGCTGCCTAGCAGGGTGGCAGGTGTTGGCAGGGGTCTGGGACGTGCGCTTTGGGGCCTGCACCGTCCAGAGGGCGGTGTCAGGCCAGACGCGGGTTCCAAGACGGGCCTGTCCAGGGCTGGCCAGCTTCCCACACGGCCCAGCCTCCTGCTGGGGGAGCGGGGCGGGACAGAAAGAAATGGACAGACCCCTAAAACTCCCACCCCCTGCCCCCTCCCGTGATCCTGGGGGTTCTCCTGGGTGCAGAGGCGCACCTGCCCTTCCAGACACCCTGTCCCCCAAGAACAGCCCAGCGCCAGGGCAGCCTGAGTGTGCGGCTGGCGGCTGCCCCATCCTGGTCAGCAGGGCTGGGGAATGTGCCATCTCCCCTCCAGCCCCTTCTGGTGGGCCCGAGCCCACACCCAGGGCCGTGGCCGTGGGGCCCAGCCAACTCACAGGTGTGATCGCGTACTGCAGTCACACGTGGCGTGACTGGTGCCGCGGTGCTGGCCCCCGCACCCTGCCCCCACCTGGGGACGTCCGTGGCAGGGGTCTTGGTTTCTGCCTAGAAGGCTGCCCACCCCGAGTTCGAGCGAGGAACCAGGCCTGGGTGGCTGGGCCCAGCCCCTGCGGGGTCTGCGGTGCTGGGCGTGGGCGGCCAGGAGGGCTGTCAGCACGGTTCCCATGTGGTGGTCTCTTCAGTGCCGTGTGAGAAAGGGACCGTCTAGACGCCCCAGGGCGGTTCTGCTCATCTTCAGACAGTCCCCGTGACACACTTCCTGTTTCCCTGGTCGTGTCTAACGGGGCTCAGTCCTCTTCGTCGGCTCCTGGGAGGGTAGCATTCACGTTCAGGGAAAAACCTAAGTAGTGATTACCCTGAAATAATGGAATAGCTGCTTCTCAGAAAGACTAGCAGAGACGGCCGGCCTCCCCCAGCGGGCAGTGCGGCAGGCCTGGCCCCTGCCAGGACGTGTGGGGAGCGCGGCTAGGCCGGCCTGGCCTCGGCTCGGGCCCAGCGGCCCGCAGTCACGGCACACGCTGCACAGAGGGACGGGCCTTGGCAGGTAGGCGGGGGTGTTCGGACCTCAGTCTCGTTTCTGGAGGTCCCTGTGGCCTCTGCCACACAGCTTACGGCCCCCCTGAGGTCACGTCCCAGCGGGGGGCCTGCCTTCCGAGTCTTCCTCCTCCTCCTGCTCCCGCCACGCAGGCCACTCTGGGCGCCCCTCCCAGGTGGTCTTGGCTTGGCCGCCGGCCAGGTGTGCACTGCAGCTGTGGGCCGCTTCGCCCGCTCGGCCTCGCCCCGCTGTCGCTCCTCTGAGCTGCGCTGGAGGGGTTCCGCGAACTCCCGCCTTCTCAGGGACCGTCCCTGCAGCGTGGGGCGTGCCGGGGCCTCCGTAGGAGACGGGGGTTTGGCACCGAGACGGCAGCTTTCTGGGCTGGCGGTGTGCAGCCCGTGGGGGCGGATCCCCGGCAGCAGGACCCCCAGCTCTGACAGATGTGCCCCGCCCCACTGCAGGCCTGGTGTACGACACGCTGATGCTGAAGCACCAGTGCGTCTGCGGGAACAGCAACAGCCACCCCGAGCACGCCGGCCGGATCCAGAGCATCTGGTCCCGGCTGCAGGAGACGGGCCTCCGAGGCAAATGCGAGGTAGGGCTGGGCCCGGGGCGGCGGGGGGCGGTGCTCACGGGGCCTTGCAGGGTCTGGCGTTGAGCTCGGGCCGTCGAGGGGTCATGAGCAGGTCCATGGTGAGGACTGAGGTGCGGTCCTGCCTCCCAGGAGGCGCCCGGGGGCACGGCCTGCCTCCACCCTGCACTTACTGGTTCTCCCCTCCCTGCACCCCTCGGTGTTCCTGCACCCCAGCTTGCACGCTGGTTAGCTCCTACCCAGCCGTGCTTGCTGAAGCCCTGGCCTCCACTCTGCTCCTGGCCACTCCCCGGGAGGTGCCATTCTGAGGCTGTGCTCGCCCAGCACACACAGGCCTCGCTCTGGCTCCCGCCCGGGGACGGGGCCAGCCCCCAGGGGGAGGAGCCCTGCTGCTCTTCCCTCCGTCTTCTCGCACTTCCTCCCCGAAGTCCCGCCCAGGGTGCGGAGAGGGTCAGGTTTGAGACACCCCTCGGGAGCCGAGCTCCCACGGGGCAGCAGCGAGTGTGGGGAGCAGAGTCTTGGTCTGGTCGGACTCCGGCTCAGGAGCACAGCGCCCCTGCCCTGCCGAGTGCAGTGAGAGGGTCGGCTGGTCCTCAGCCGCCCCACATGTGGCTGCAGCGGCCCCCGGCCTGTGAGGACAGGGAGGTCCTGAGCGACGTGAAGGACCTTCTTCCGTCCTGGCGGGGGGACGGTGTTTCCACTAAGGGATGAGCTCGTGCTCTGGGCCCTGGGTGTGGCCGTCGGGGGTGGGGTGAGTGCAAGAGGTGGCCCAGGCTTGGGGCGCCCTCAGTGTCCTCGTGCGCGGGGTGGGGCGGGCCGCACCTGCCTCCAGGGCTTTCTGGAACGCGGGCTCCCAGCCCCCAGGTGCCCACTCGGTGGGGACTGCTGCGTCCCTACGCCTGCTGGGGAAACCCATGACACCGGGCACTCTGCAGGGTGGCTCTGCAAAGCTCGAGACCCTCAGGTGAGGACCGATGTCCGTGCCCCTGCGTCACCGCCAGGGCGGGCGCGCCCCAGAGAGCCGGCACCCAGAGGCCCTCTTGAGTTCCCTTCTCCTCCTCTGGAAGCTGAGGAACTGGGAACCTCGGCCCCCCGTTTGCACCAGCTTTTTGATGACGCGTGACTTTTGGAGGAGAAAGGGGAGCAGAGAACCCTGTCCTGGAGTGCCCCCGGGGGGACAGGGACCCCTTGGCCGGTGTGGAGGGGAGTCCAGGCCCTGTTCCCCGCCCACCAGCGCTCACCACTGGAGGGCAGCGTCGCCCTGGCGGACACGGCTGTGACCCTCGGTGCCTCCTCCTGCCACCGCCCTGTCCCTGCTCCTCCATGGGGGCATGTGAAGCTCCACAACCAGCTTCCTGTCTCTTCTCCTTGTTCCCCGGAAGGGTCACTGGGGCCCGAGGCCTTCACAGTAGTTTCTTAGCCAGAAAAGGGAACTAGCAAAGTGGGGTGAGGCATGAAAATGGGGGAAGTCAGGTCCCCATCCTCCTCCACCTTCTTTGGCACTGGGGGGCACCAACCTGTCCGCGCTGATGGCTGCGGGGGTGCCCCTGGGACCTGGGGTCGGAGCCGAGTCGGCAGGGTGGTGGGGAGGAGGCTGGGCTGGAATGGACGGCCCCCACACAACACTCGGTCGGGGGCTCAGGCGGGCGCACCCTTGATGGGTGTGTGGCACTCGTGCAGCCCAAGGGGCCACAGTGACCTTGTCCCCACCTCTCGCCCTGGCTCCCAGTGGGGTCTCTGGGTGGCAGAGCACGGGGCCCCGCACAGCACACAGCTGTAGCAGCTGGCTCCCGACAGGTGTGCGAGGGGCCGTCCAGCTCCCAGGCGCCCCTCGCTGCAGGTGGACGGCTGTGGGGGCGTCCACAGGGTGGGTGCCTGTCCTGGAGCTGCCACGTCAGGCTCAGCACAGAGCGACGCCCCACGGAGTGGGCGTGTCTGTCCCGGGAGCTCGTCCCCACCCGCTGGACTGCCCACGACTCGGGTGTCCCACTCGCTCAGTAGTCTACCGTTCCTCTGACACTCCCCCGCCGCGCACGGCAGACGTCGGGCGCCAGCCACGATGGCCGGCGGTCAGGCTGACCTTCCTGTCCTGGGAACAGCCCGCCCTTTACCTGACCCACTGTCCCAGCTCACATCCTGGAACCCTGAGACACTCGCCCAGAAGAACGAGAGACTAACTCCTCCCCTGCCTGCCCAAGACCACTCCTGACTCCCCCGGGGCTGCAGTTGGCCCAGACTCAGCCCGCCTGTAAGCGCAGCATCCAATAAAGGCACTTGGATCACACCGTCCGGCTCCTCCCGTCTCTGTCTCGCGCATTCCCAGCTGTTCCTCGCCGACCCGCAGGGGTGGAACCACAAACCCAGGGCCACAGGCAGCTTGCCACCTGCCCCCACTGCTCTCACTCCTGCTGCAGCAGGGTCTCTGGGGGAGCAGCCCTGTTGGAGCGGCCCCCAGCCCGGCCCTCGGAGGGTGCAGGGGTGAGCGCCGCTGCTGGCCTCACGCATCGCCTGGGGCACCCAGCACCCAGGGCCCGTGCTGCTCCCCGATGGAGGGCCACTGGGGTGTGCGCTGTCGGCCTCGGGCACCTCCCAAAGCACCTCCTGCTGGGAGGGGAGTGGAGTGGAGCCGACTAAAGAACAGTAGTTTGTGTGCTGATTTCTGGGGGAAATCAGGAAACAGCCCAGGAATCTCGATTTGAGAAATTTTTAAACCAAAAAAAGATCCAGGCAGCTGGAGCTCTGAGGCTGACCTCGGGCTTCTCTGGTCTCATGGGAAGGTCGCTTCTTCCCGACACGGCGGCGTTCAGGGCCCTGGTCCCAGCTCCCCTCGGCGGGACGACGGAGGCAGCCCCCGCCCGACAGCAGGCCACGGGGCCGTAACCAGTGCCAGGTCGTCGTGTGACCGTGAGGGTTGGGGCACCGAAGGCTGGAGTGACCTGCTCAGGCGTGTTTCAAAGTTACCGTCAAAGTGTGAGCTCTCTAAAATGGGCAGCCAGCCTTTGGCGTCTCTGCACCGCACTGGAAGAAGAGTTGTCTTGGGCCACACATTAAATACATTGTGACAAGTCATCACAAAAAAACTCAGTGTTTCACGTAAACCCGCGACTCTGTGTCGGGCTGCAGGTTGGACGTCCCTGTGTGCTTTGACACATTAAACCAGGGCATTGGGGGTGTCTGCCTCTTGTCTTGCAGTCACCACATGACGTTCTGCTCACGCGTGTGCACAGCTCAGTTTCCTCCGTGGGGGCTGGGGGGGTTCCCTTGAACCCGAGGCTGTGCCTGCGGGAGATGCGAGCGACCTCTGGCGTTGTGTCCCCACAGAGCATCCGCGGACGGAAGGCCACCCTAGAGGAGCTGCAGACGGTGCACTCGGAGGCGCACGCCCTGCTCTATGGCACCAACCCCCTCAACCGGCAGAAACTGGACAGTAAGAAGCGTCTAGGTACTGGGAGGCCTTCTGACCTTTCCCGTCCGGGGCGGTTTCCGGCCCCGTGCTCCCTCAGGGTAGCCCCACTTGGGGTCCCGGGGCAGCCCCACCACCTGCTCGTGGCCCCTCAGGCTGTGGGTGTAACTGTGAGTGTCGCCCGCCGGGCTCTGCCTGGGTGGCCAGGCGGGGGCCCCTCTCTGCAGGCCACACAGGTTCTCAGGAGGCGGTGGAGCATCCGGGGGGCGCCGGTGGCCTGCGTGTGTCTGTGTGCAGGGCAGGAGCTGGTCTGGGAACCACTGGTCCCGCAGAGCCGGACACAGCAGAGGGTGAACACCCCGGCTCCCCGCCCACCAGGGCGGGTGGGGACCAGCCGGCCCCGGTGACTTCCTCTCACCCCAGCCACACGGCTCCTCACCCCGCTCCAGACCTGCGCTGCTTGTGGGGGGTGGGGGGCGGCTGGGGCTCACCCGCCTGGGTCCACCCACAGCTCTGCTCCCCAGGACACGCTGGGGAGAGCCGCGGGCAGCGTGGGACCAGACCCCCTGCTGTCCCGGTCTGCGGGCCGCCCCTCCTGGGGTTCCTCTGTCCTGTGCTGCCCTTGCTCCTCGGCTCGGGGTTCGAAGCCTGGCGCCGTGGTTCCTGTGCGGCGCAGGGGGCGGGGCTGTGAGGGCAGCGCAGGGACTGCCCCGCTGGGGAAGGGTGGGGGCGCTCTGTGCACCCTGCTGTGGGGCTGACCCCCTGCTTGCCCCCAGGAGGCAACTCTGTCTCCGAGCTGGGGGGCGCTTGGCATTCCCAGGCCCCTCCCCTGGAGAGAAGGGCTCGGGCAGGAGGCAGGAAGTCCGTGCCAGGGTGGGGAACCAGGGCTCCGGTGGACACGGGGCGTGCCGAGGGCCTGGAGGCTGGAGCGGAGCGTGCAGGGTGTGTCTGGAGGCCAGACAGCGCCTGCTGGGGGCCCAGAGGAAGGGCTTCTGGCCTGGAGGCAAGCAGGGCCTTGGAGGAAGGAGCCTTCAGGGACCAGGGCAGCGGGAGGAGGGAAGCGAGGAGGCCACACGCGGGCGACAGCCGCGCAGCGTGACGGGCTGCGCCCCACCCCGGGGTCTCCGGGATCCTCCAGCGGGGGCCCCGCCTGCTGCCCGGAGTGTCCTCGCTCGGGGAACCGGGGCGGCTCTGCAGGCACAGGGCGACGCCCCACGCGTGGCATCTGCAGGTCAGCGATACACACCACGGATACTCCTTTTCCGCTGGAGTTGGTTCTTTTCAAGTCCGTCCACACGGCTGTGGGGGCACTGGATCTGCTTTCCCTTCTCTCTGCTCGGGATCTGCTTTTAAACCTTACGGGGGCAGCCGAGCCAGGACCCGCCGCCGCCCTCGGCCCGAGGGTCCCAGATCGGCTGCGGTGGTCCTCTCACGGAGCGACCCTCGCTGGGTGTCCAAACACTGTTCTGTGCTTCCCTTTCTCTTCCAACTGAACCCGCAGGTGTCTCCGCCCCACGTAACACCTGCGTAGCTGATGAGCGGGGACACGGGGCCTGGCTGGTGGGGTGCACTGCGGACCCTTGGGGAGGGGGTGCTGGTCGGTCACCCCCTAGTGTCCCTGGAAGTCAGAGGGGTTGTCTTCTGATGGTGACACCTGGAAGGGACGTGGAGGCTGGCGCCTGAGGCCTGGGCCCGGCGTCTCCTCCCAGACAGGCAGCCTCACGCCCCGTCCGAGCGAACGGAGACGTCTGTCAGTGGGGTGGCCTGTCCCGTCTCACATTCCAGAAAGACCCCTCGTGTCCCAAAGGGCTCCCCGTGTTCTGGCCCCTTTCCCTTTTTTGTAGTGTGGGGGCTGCTGGGGCCCTCAGACTCTCCCCAGGCTTAGGGTTGGCAGTGAGGCTCACCGTGGCACCGGGTCGGGTTGGGTGATGGCGAGGTCTGTGCGGACGCGTGGGCGCAGCCGTCAGGAGCGTGGGTTGTTCCGTGCAAGGTGCACCTGCTCGGGCCGGGAGCGGAGACCCTGTGGGGCCTCCCCTGCCCCAAGAGGAGGGCAGGGCGAGCCCAGGGCCCACTGCCCACCGGGTGCTGTCCTTCCTGCTGGCCGTGGGGGGTGCGGTTGTACCTTTGGAGCCAGTCCGCCCTCCGAGGTGGACACGTGACTCGTGTTCCGTGGTGCCCGAGCGTTTCCAGAGCCCGTGCTGTGCTCGGGCGCCCTGTGACCTCGGCCCTCTGACTCCGGCTCTCCTTCTCCCGGCAGGCTCGCTGACGTCCATGTTCGTCAGGCTGCCCTGTGGTGGTGTCGGGGTAAGTGTCTCTTTAATGTGTAAATAACGTCCTGTTTGTTCTCAGGGTCCCGGCGGTCACAGAAGCCGCCGCCTTGCTCTCCGCGGAGTGGATAATGGCTGCCAGGTGTTTTCCATGAACGGGCTGGCGGTGGGGCCGCCCCCCTCACTCACACGTGTGGCTTCAAAGGCCGCGTGAGCCTGGAAGCGTTTGATGGCTGCACTCCGGCACCTTCCTCGGGGAGGGTCGTCTGGCACCCTGGCCGCCCTAGGAAGTGGGGTCCGGTGTGCGGCGGGTCTCCTCACGGCAGGCCGCGGTCTGCGCGTCCGTCGCAGGTGGCGAGTGTGGGTCCTGCCCGCTCTCCCTCCAGCTCCAAGCCCCCGCGAGGCTTGGCGTGCGGAAGCCTGGTGCCGGGGCCGCGTGAGGCGGGCCGAGCCGGCGGCTGGGTGGTGCTCCGGCGTTTCCAGGGCCACGGCGCCCTCGGGCAGGCGAGGTCGGGCAGACGCTCGGGCAGTGTTGGCCGCCCCCAGGGCAGGGGCCCGTGCCCCCAGCCAGAGCCCCTCGCTCGTGGTGGAGCGGAGGCCGGGGGTGACTGCGTGGACCACAAAGCCGTGGGGCCCGGCGCGCAGCGCGGGGTGTGCGCGTAATTACAGATCACAGGGCGAAGCCCGCGGTCTGGAGTCTGTTATGGAAATGGAGCAAAATTGTCTTCTTCCTGAGTCTTTACAAAAATCGCTGCTTTGAAAATTATCCCGTCAGAAGGGGGATCCGCGGCATTTATTCATCCGCCACCAAGCCCTTCTAGAGCTGTTTCGTCCTGAATTGTAAGGGGGCTGCAGTCTCCTAATTCAGGGCAAACTTTTGGCCAGACTTGAAAAAGCCCGGACTCGCTTGCACAGCCCTGCAGCCAGCGCCGGGCACGGTGGGACTTTCAGTTTGCAAACGAGAGCTGAGAGGGACCTCGGCCGGGGCCCTCCCCAGCGTGAGTGCAGACCGGCCGCCGGCTGAGCAGCACCCGCCCCACACCCGGGCACCACGCAGCCGGGGCGCCGAGCACGGCCGTGGGAAACGCCCCATGTGGCCTGGGCCGGGATGCTGTCGGGGTGATCAGCTAGAAGTGGGGGCCCCAGCGTGTCTCTCCCCCTTGCTCCCGTGGCTGCCTGCAGCAGGAGGCAGGGCCCCAGGGGCAGCCTGGGGACCAGCCCGGGGAGCACAGCAGGCCGCAGGAGCCCAAGGGTGGTGGGGACACCCGTGCGGGTGACGAAAGCGATGCAGCAGCGAGAAGAGGCTGCTCTGCCCTTTCTGACATCCTGAGCGAGGCTCCGCTGTGGGGGTCGTCCTTCCTGCACTGAGGGAGGGCGGGTGCGCTGGTTGCCCGGTTTTGAGACTTACACAGAAGAAGCTGTTTCGCTCGGTTCCTCACTGCCACAGGCTTCCCGTTTAGTGAGGCTTGGAGAGTCCGTGCCCGGCGGGCCCTGGGTGCCCTGGCGGCCCTGGGTGCCCTGCCTCCTCATAGGCCGCCCATCCGTCCCCTCAGTCCATGCCCGTGTTCACTGCGGGACAGTGTGTCTCGGGCCCTGCCCTGCACTAGTAGCCACACAGCCGCCTCACCCTGAGCTGGGCTGCCGCCCGGTGGGTCCTGTGTCTGGGCTGCACCCCCTCCCCAGAGCCCAGACCTGAAACAGTGGGAGGTCTTGGGCTCCCTGGGGTCCCTCTGGGGCAGGCTCTGTCCCTGGCTCTGGGCAGGGTGTTACGGGACCCTGAGTGCACAGAGGGAGGGCACAAAGACCTTCCGAGCACGTGGCATGCGGGTTCGCTCTCTGTCCCTGCACTGCCCCCTGGGCCCTCCAGCCCAGGTCCGCGGCGGAGGAAGAGGGGCAGCCTGGGCGGTGGTGCGCAAACAGCCGGCAGTCCGCAGAGGTGCAGCCTCGGGCTGGCCCAGCCGTGGCCTTGGTGTCCGGGAGGCTCAGGCGGCTGGCAGTCGCCCTGCCGGCTCTCCGTCTGGGGCCTCCCCACATTGGACTGAGGGCCCCGCGGCGAGCGGGTGCGGGGCAGCGGGGGGCGGCGTCCGCGGGAGCGGAGCACCAGAGCCGAGGAGAGCCGGCAGAGCGCGCGGCGCTCCTCCGGCCTTCGGGGACTGTTTACAGGACACGGCGGCTCGGTCGTTGGGAAGAGTGACCCTCCCCTCACAGTGTGACACCCGCCCCACGACGGCTCCAGCCCTGCGTCTGTGCGCTTCAAACCGCCTGGCTGCCCCACGTGACGGTCAGCGTCTCTGTCGGGTGGGCAGGGGCAGTGCACCCAGACACACCCGCCGGGCAGGGGCAGGGGCAGGGGCAGGTTCGGCAGCACCCCCAGCACACGCCGAGTGCAGCTGCTGTGGCCGTGTCTCCAGCGCCCCGAAGAGGAGGTGAACTCGGGGAGGAGGCACGCGGGCAGGCTGTGCAAACACCCCATGAAAGGCAGGCAGTTGCCTCACCGCACCGCCTCTCCAAACCCCCACCGGGCTGCCTGTCCCTGGCGGGTGCCTGCGGCCCAGGCTCCTGCCTACCGCCCGCCCACCTGCGCCCTCCCGCAAGGAAGCGCTCTCGCGGAACTGGTCGCTGAAGTTTGTCTGCTTTCTCTCCTGCACTAATAACCAGAGCTTTAAAAACTCGGATGCGCCTCAGCAAATAAACCTCACACCCGGAGAAGTCACCAGGCCACGCCGCGTCGTTCGGAGTGGAGTGGCGAGCGGGCAGACGCGCCGTCCGCCTGCATGCCGCCCCCTCCGCTCCTGTGGGGCCCACCCAGTGTTTGCTCCTCGTTAAATCCAGCACAAAGTGGGACCGGGGTCGGAGAGGCCTCGTTCCGGTGTTTCTCTTGGCTGCTCGTCAGTCTGACTGAACGGTGTGCGGAGTGAAAAGCGGGGGCTGGCCAGGTGGCCTCAGCTCTCTGCTCCTGGCCCCGGTGCGCCGGGTGCCGGAGAGGAGACTCCACGTGCGGACGGGGTGGCACCCGGCGTGTTCCCGTCGGCGCGCTCGCTGCTCTGTTCTCGCCTTCGGGGACTCATGGGGCACGTTCCAGAATCCGCGCAGAGGCGGCCGGCGCCCCTTCTGCGGGTGTCGGAGGTCAGGCCCCGGCCGGCGCTCACCGCAGCGCGTTGCCCCCACAGGTGGACAGCGACACCATCTGGAACGAGGTGCACTCATCGGGGGCGGCCCGCCTGGCCGTGGGCTGCGTGGTGGAGCTGGTCTTCAAGGTGGCCACGGGGGAGCTGAAGGTCAGTCAGTGCGGACGCCGAGGACGTGGGCTCCCACGAGGACGGGTGCTTGGGCGCCTCGGGGTGGGGCCGGGGAGGGGACAGCCACCGAGACGCCCTGGAGACAGTCATGTGACTGGGGTGACGGCTCCCGCCCGGGCGTAAGGGGGCCCCTATTCTGTCAGCTGCTGCTGCGCCCGAGGACACATCCCCACGCTGGGGAACCACCGGCTGCCCTCAGAGGTCCGGGTCCGGGGGGGCGCTCTGCAGGCAGGGGGTGGGGGCGGCGGTTGTTGAGGCGCACCCGGGCACCCGGTTTACTGGCAGCGCCCCCGAGCAGCGTTCCTGCGGGCTGCTGGCCGCCCTGCTCTGTCGCACGCCTGGATCGCGTGGCGAAAGCTCTGCTGAGCGTCAGTGTGTCCCTGGGCCACGGCCCCGCTCCTGCCGCGACACCGCCGGGGACCCCCGGCGTGTCCCCACAGTGGGAGACGAGGGCCACTGTGACAGCAGGGACCCAGGGCCCGCATGCCAAGCGCCGTTGCACAGTCTGGGCACGGGTGGGCGGGGCTCCTGTGGGGACGTGCCCTGGCCCGGGGGCGGGGGGGTGGGCTGCTGCAGACCTGGCCCAGCAGCCCCCTCGGTGGTACAGCGCGCGTGTGCTGGACGCGTCCCTTGGACGCAGCAGCTGCAGGGCACCCCTCCACAGGCAGGGTGGGCGGGTGCTGCTCCCTGTGGCCGCCAAGATGCTTCTCGTGGGAGGTGACGGGCCGTCTGTTCGCCTCACTGCCCTCTCCCTGAGCACTGAGCTGCAGTTCGCGTTAGGGTCGGACTGGGCGTGACGTCTGTCCCAGTCCGAGCCCCTCCGTTTCATCTGCACCCGTGGTCCCCGTCAGGTTGCTCCCTGGGGAGACCGTCCCGATCGTGCGGGGCCGAGGCTTCCCCCCGGCCCTCCCAGAGCCCCTCTGCCCGGCCAGCAGGCTGGCAGACGTGGAAAGTCAAGGACGGTGCTCCCTTAGCAACGGATCGCCAGCCGACTTTAAGGGGCCGCGTCTTAGCCACACCCACAGACAGCCCTTTGTCCAGTCCCGGGTCTGGCCTGGGCGCAGCGTGAAGCCACGTCCTCGTGGGCCCCCTGAACCTGCGGACGTCCGTCTGTGACGATGTCCTCACTGACACGCCCCTGTCTCTTGTCCCCGTCTCCCCACCTGGGGCCTCGTGCAGAACGGCTTTGCGGTGGTCCGCCCCCCAGGACATCACGCGGAGGAGAGCACGCCAATGTGAGTAAGGGTGGGCGGGGGCGGTGCCGGTGCCCGGCTCTGACGCCCTCGGGCGCTGGGAAGGGTGTGCCCCGTGCCCTGCGCTGTAGCAGGGGCCGCTCGGGGTCAGAGGCCGGCTTGCCGGTGGGTGGGGGCGCGGAGGAGAACTGGAGACGGGCAGGGAAGGGAGGGTCCGCAGACCCCGCCGAGTGTGCCAGCCGTCCGTCTCCCAGGCGTCGGGTCTGCTGGGAGAGCGCGGGGGAGGGAGCTGAGCCCGCCAGCGCCGGCACCGCGTGTTCTTGGTCCCGCCCTCAGCTGCTTTCCGAGGCGGCCTCGTGGGGGACCTGCTGGCGGTCGGGGGTGACGAGGCTGAGCCCGGCGTCGGCAGCCGTCGGGACCCCTCGTCGGGCTCTGGACCCCGTGGACGTGCGTGCCCACGTCAGAGGTGGTGGCCGGGGAAGCACGTGGAGTGTGGGGGGACCCCGGTCTGCCGTGGCTGTGGACAGCTGGTGGCAGGTGCACGCCCCCCGGCCCAAAGCCTCGGGGCTGACTCCTGCCCTCGGCTGCTGTGCCCAGTGCCTCTGCTGCCTGGGGGGAGGGGCTGTGTCGCTGGCCCAGGAGGCCCCCCCAGGGGACACGACGGGCTCCCCGGGCCGGGAGACAGGCCCCCCCGCGCTGCCGGGAGAGTCAGGAGGAGGTGACGTCGGGGCTGTGCCCGGAGAACGGGGTGGCTTGTCACCGGGCAGAGCGGGGAGCGTGCGCACACCTCTGTCTGGTGGAGCCGGGAAGTGCAGAGGGCGCACGGAGAAGCCACGAGACGCTGGCACAGCACAAGATGACCCCGGGGGCAGGGCCAGCCCCGGGTACCCGCAGGAGTCACAGGAAGACAGGGCGCTCACCACTGCCGGGGTGGACTGTGGGTGCAGTCTCTGCAGCCACGCCCAGACGTCACTGGGCACCCCCGGGCCCAGAGCACGCGTCCGGGCCAGTGGGGAGCAGGGCCGGGTGCCGTGGCTCCGGAGCGGCTTCCCCCCCAGGGCCTCAGTGGTCGCACGTTCTGAGCAGCACACGCAGAGGCCCCTGTGCGCTGCGGGGGAGGGTTCCTGGGGACGCGCCTCCACCGCGCCGCGGGCGGCGGTGCACAGCCTGGGGCCAGGCTGGGCTCCCGGCGTGCAGCCTGGGTTCCAGAAGCAGGACAGGCAGGCCACTCAGCTCTGTGGGAGTCCAGACGGAGAAGAGCTTCGTTTTGTCTCGATGACTTTCTCTGACTTTCTGCTCTCCTGAGGGAGACTGGAGCCGCGGGCAGTCGCTGGGGTGACCCTGTGTCATTGTGGCACGCGTTAGCACAGGGACAGGTGGGCAGGGCCAAGCGCAGTAGGCCACGCCCGTGCTCTGCGGCCCGTGGTGTCTCTCCAGAGGCCAGCAAGGAGGCGGCGCTGGTGCAGAGAGACGGGTGTCCGTACTGGGGCGGGGCCGTCTGCACGCAGCGGGCCGTGGGTCCGTCTGTCGTGAGTGTCCCCTGAGGTTCCCCGGCCCCTGTGTGGAAGCTGTGCGCTCCCCAGACCCTCTCGGACTCGCCTGGGCTCCGGGCGGCTCTGCTGGAAGGTGTGTGACAGCTGGTCTGAACCCGTGTCTTCCCTCCGACTCTCACCTGCAGGGGCTTCTGCTACTTCAACTCCGTGGCCATCGCAGCCAAGCTCCTGCAGCAGAGGCTGAACGTGAGCAAGACGCTCATCGTGGACTGGGTGAGGGCCGCCGCCCCCTGGGCGAGGGCGGGGGCGGGGCTGGGGCTGCGGTTCCTGTGGGTGCACCGAGCCCCATGTGGAGGGGCGGGCGGGGGTCTCGGGCTCCCTCACGCTGAGGTTTGGGTACCTCCCCCACTGGAACTGCGTCGAGGATGCGGAAACAAAGCCCCAAGCAGGGCAGGTCTGTTTCACAGCAGCTGCTGCGTGGGGTCCGCACCCGACATGTGAGCCTAGAGGTGCCCCTGCCGCTGAGGGCGACTGCTGGCCACGCCTCGCTGGGAGGCAGGTCAGGAGGTGGCGGGGCTGCCGGTGGCCACCCCCTCGTCTGAGTGTGCAGCCACACTCTCCTTGGCCACTGCTCTGGGCCTCGCTCCCCCGCAGACGCCCCCCTGGCCTCCGCGCAGGGCACACAGCGTGCGCTGCCCTTGCCGCCTGCCCCTGTGCCTGCAGGGGTGCTGCTCCTCACGGCTCCGCTGCCCCCGGGGCCTCCCTTGGGCTCCCCGTTCCCACGCCGCAGGTGGGGGGCGGGGCTGGCTGTCATTTCACTTTCCGTTTTTTCGAGAGGGGGGAGTGAGGGGCGTTCTCTTTGGTATTTCTGTTAACTTCGTAATTCCTCAAGGAAAACATGAGGTTGGGAGGGGGATAGCATTTCTGATGCAGAGCTCTTCTTGGTGAAGAAGAGAAAACCCAGAAACACAGCGCAGAGCACCCAGCACGCACCCAGGGTGGGTGTTGGTCGCGGAGGCCCAGTGGCCCCAAGGTGGCCCCGGCGGCGTGACTCAGGGAGCACGCACCCCTGGAGCAAGTCGCCAGCGGCCGTGTGCCCGGCACCCCCACCCCGAGCCCTTCCGTGGCTCCTGAAGGGGTGATGGGGGACACCGGGGGCGTGCCGGGTGCCGTGCGGGGGATGCCACACCGTGAGAGTGCCCCGCGGCGGGACAGTGTGCACCACGCAGGTGCGGCCGCAGCACCTGGCGAAAGCCAGGGACCTGTCCAGACGCCTCAGGGAGCCCCCCGAGGCAGGTGGAGCCGCGTCCCGTAGGCGCAGCGGGGCGTGCCTGCCGCCCCGTCCACAGCGGCCCCGTGTTCTCTCGCAGCCACGGGTGGCTTTACAGGGCGGGAGGGTTCGAGCGGCCCCCTGGCTCCCCGGTCGCTGGCATGTGAGCAGCGCCTCGCCCACGCATTGTGGGGGCAGGCCCCCTCCCTGTGGCCCTCCAGGTCCTGCCCCGAGAGCACGAGGTCTCGGGCCTGGGGGAGGCCCAGCTGCCCCTGTGTGGGACTGGGAGAGGTGGCTTGCCAACCTGGCGTGGAGCCAGGGCCTGGCGCTGTGCGCCTGGTGCGCCTGCCCCTCGCCCTGCGGGTGGTCCCCTGCCGCATCCCGGCGTCGGTGCGGAGCGGGCACCTTCCCCGTGCTTGACAACGAGCAGCCGGGGTCAGAGGGTGGAGGGGGTGGCTCATCCTTCATGGACACAGCAGGTGAGAAGTCAGCCACGTGGTTGGAAAACCGTGGCCTCCCTCAGGTGGGGCTGAGAGGCCAGCCCCTTGTCACTGCCGAGGCCCGCAGTTTGCTCCGGTGCTGGGGACCCGCACCCGGCCCCACTCACTTCCTGCTGGGCCCCGGGCCCCCGCCCCAGGGGCGCTGGGACACGGCCCGGCACGGCCGGCACTGAGCCAGCCCTCGCCCACAGGACGTGCACCACGGCAACGGGACGCAGCAGGCCTTCTACAGTGACCCCGGCGTCCTCTACGTCTCCCTGCACCGCTACGACGACGGCAACTTCTTCCCGGGCAGCGGCGCGCCCGATGAGGTGTGTGGGCCTCCTGGGCGTGGGGGGGCTTCCGGACGAGGTCGAGGCGGGGTCCCCTGCTCACAGAGCCCCCAGGGGGCGGCTGGAGGCAGGCAGCTGCGGTCCCAGCCCGTGTGTGCCCAGCGGCCAGCTGTCCTGACGCGCTGGCTCCAGGCAGACAGAGGCGGTGCAGGCTCCCTCCCGCGTGGGCCAAGCTCCCCGGCCCTGTGCCGGGTGCCTGCGCCCCTGAGCCCCGGGGACAGCGGCTCAGAGCCTTCGTGAGACCCTGAGCCCAGGCAAGCCCACCGCACTCCGAGCAGAGGCCCTGCGGTGGGGCTTCCACCCCGCTCCCTTCCTGGAAGGAAGGTGAGAGAGTGGCCTGTGTCTGTCACTCAGCAGGGAGCTGCGGGCCCTGCCCTGGCCAGCGGAAGGGGCAGCCCTCCCCCGCTCCCACCGGTCAGGAGGACAGGCTGGGGGACCCCTGAGCTCTGGGGACGTGCCGCTGCCGGTGTGTCGGGCTGTGGGGCCTGGCGACTCACGAGTGAGGCTGGCGCAGGGTGCCGGGGCTCCCGGGCCGAGGGTCTGCGACGTGCGTGTCTCTGCTTCACACAGGTGGGCGCAGGACCGGGCGTGGGCTTCAACGTCAACATGGCCTTCACCGGCGGCCTGGACCCCCCCATGGGAGACGCCGAGTATTTGGCTGCCTTCAGGTGAGCGTCTGGCTTCCTGTCCCCGAGGCACCCTGGGACCTTTCCGAACCCCACCCCTGTGTCCCCCGCTCTCACTGGCATTGACCTCCACCTTCCTGTCTGAGCACCTCAGACCCGCCTCAGGGAGCCCCCCATCCCCCCGCCCGCCCCGGGGTGCACGTGCAGAGATGGGGGTTTCTGTCGCTGCATTTGGAGGAGCGGCGCCCTGGGGCCTGGGGTTGGGTCCCAGTCCCTCCTTCCAGCCGGAGGCGGGGTCTCCGAGGCTGCCCCCCCCCCCACCCCGGCTTGTCGGCGGCGCCCCTGCCCGTGCACCCTCGCCCCGGAGACCGGGGGCGTCTCTGCCCTGGCAGCGCAGCTTGGGGTGTGCGTGGAGAGCCAGCGCCTGGGTCTGGAGGGCTGCCGTCTGCTGACCCGTTCCCTGCAAACGTCCACGAGGAGGCAGCAGCCGCAAGGCATCTTGCTCCTCTGCTGAGGGCGGGGCGGGCCGTGCCCGTTGAGGGGCTTCCTGTGCCTCCTGCTGGGCCCCCAGAGCAGAGCTGCGGGGCCGGCTGCCCCACTCCGGGTCCACTGTTGGCCCTGATCCGGGCGCTCCGCAGCAGCGCGGGCGGCCTGGTGGGCGGGGGGAGAGGCAGGGGCTGTTCAGGGTGAAGTCTGACCGCCCTGAGCCCTGGCGAGAGAGCGCCAGGAACCAGTCCCATGGCCTGTCCTGTGGTGTCCCTCCGCCGCCCATCCTGGGGGCCGAGCTTCCGCAAAGGCTGCGGCTGCAGATGTGCCTCGGGTTCCTGTGCGGCCTGCAGCAGCCACGTGGCCCTCGCAGCACCTGCTCGCTCGCCTCCGGAGGGGGCCCCATCTCCGACCCCAGCAGTTTCTCGGGGTCTGCGCCGGGGAGCCCTTCGGTCCGCTGCTCCAACAAGGGGACCGGTCCGTGGAAGTACTCGTCGGTCGCCTCCTGGAGGGCCCGCCCAGGTGTTCACCTGAGTCACTTTTCCCGCTGGTCTCCGTGTTTTACACTGAATCTGCGTGCTCCATCAGACGCGGTGGAACGTGGGTCGGTGCCCTGCCCAGTTAGAGAACGTCTCCCGGGCAGAGCGTCCGAGAGTGTGCTCACGTGCACGGCTGAACGTCAGCTTCGTGAGACCTGAACTCTGGCTGCCCCCCCGGGGACCGGCCCCCCAGGAGGCTCCTCTGCAAATGGATGTCCCGGTGCCGCGGTGAGGGGCGCAGGCAGTGCCCGAGTGAACGTTGGTGCCACCCAGGGGACAAGGGGCACCGCGTGGGCGAGACCAGAGAGGGCGGAGCTTCCTTCAGACGGGTCGGAGGGGTGAGACTGGCAGGCCTTCCCTTCGGGCCGTGGTTCCGCCAGGTGGGGCCCTCTGGCCTGGGGGGGGCATGCCTGCCAGCGCCGCCTCCGGCCTGTGCCAGCGCCGGCGGGGTGGGGCCACCTGGGGGCCGGGGACGGCTCGTCCCTTTAAGGTGGCCCTGCTCCGGGGAGTCGGGGCCGACGTCCTGTTTTAATCTCCTGCCAAGCACAGCACGATGACACCTTATCACACGAGCCTCGTGAAGCCTGAGCCGCCGCTTTGAAAAGGAAAATTGTTTCAGGGTTTTATATTGATTTAAATGTAAAATAGCCCTTTGAAGTTCACAATTTACAGTTCCTTGGGCATGATCGGAGGAGGAGGAGGGTCAGGATCCGTTTCCCCTTCTCTCTGGGGCCCCCCCCTCCACCCGGGGCGGCGGACAGCGCGCGCCTCGGAGGGCGGCGGTGATCCTCGGAGCCTGCCAGCCCCGTCCCAGGAGACGGACCGGCGGCGGAGGAGATAAGAACGCGGCCCCTAATGAAACCCAGGAGCAGCGGGCGCTTTCTCCTGGGCGGGGGGGGGGGGGGCTTAATTCAAACCAGCGGGCGAGGCTTTGAAGTTGGCGCAGGAGGCCGGGGTCTGTGCCCGCGGAGACGAGGGCGCACTTTCCTTAACCCCTCGCGTGCCTGCGCCGCGTGGGCACCTGCCGGCAGCGAGGACGGCGGCGTCGGGGTGTTTGTGCCCTGGGGCGGCCGTGGACTGGCGCGCCCCACAGGCCGCTCCCCGCCGAGCGAAAGCAGAGGCACCCTCCGGGCGTGACGGAGGTGGGGGTGCGCCAGCGCGCCCGTGTGGTGTGCTTCGCCTCTCTCCGCCGTGTGTTCTGGCATGTCCGCAGCACCCTGCGTTCTCACCGCCTCTCCAGCACGCCTCTCACGGGGTCTCCACGCCACCCCCGTGGGGGTCTCACCCGCGGACCCGCTGCGGCCGTCTCAGAGGCGGAAGACAGAGCTGGGCTCCGTGGGGGCTCGTGTCCACTGCCCTCCGCGCACCTGCCCTGGTGGCGGTGGGGCCAGGAAGGACGGCCCACGCAGCGCCTGCCCCCTCGGGGGGCTCAGCCGGGACCCCGGGGCCCCAGCAGGCGGTGCGGCCCAGGAGGCCTGCCTGCTCATCGGACCAGGAGTGGGGGCCACGGGGCTCGGGGGTGCTGGGCGCTCCCACAGGAGCCAGTGCCGGTGCAGGGCCATCTGGGTGGGGGCTGCCTCCAGGGAGTGTGATGGCAACCTGACGGGCATGCGTGCCCCTGGCTGTGACCCGGGGAGCGGGCACCGTGCACGGCCTGTCGGACGGGCCACCTTGGGCAGCTTGGCAGCGGAAGTGGGTGGGTGGGCGGGCGGCACCGGGAGGTCAGGGAAGGAGACTGACCCTGACCGGGGCCGGGCACAGGGTGGGAGGTGGGGTGGGGGTACCGGGCAGAGAAACAGCAGGAGCAGGTTTGGGCGGCCTGGAGTGTGGTCCGCTGGGGACAGTGGTGTCTGAGCCGATTTTCAGGAAGGAGCTGGAAAATGCTGCTCTGATTTGGGCAGCTGGGGGCCACTGGCAACTTGGGGGACAGTCGGTGGAGGTCAGGACAGAAAGGGCAGAGTGCATGGGGGTGGGGCGAGAGACAGCAGATGTGCTGCTTCTCTGAGGACCTGCCTGGAGTGAGGTGGGAGCCCCGGAGAGCACAGGGACACCGAGGCAGGGGCCTTGGCCAGCGTCCCACAGCAGCAGGGCCAGAGCAGTGCAGGTGGCCTTGAGGGTGGTGGCAGTGGGGCTGTGGGGATGAGGGGCGCACTGCGTGGGCCCAAGGGCCCCTGTGGGGGTGGCAGCTGCAGAGCCAGGCGGCCACACCCGTGAAAGTGACTGAGCAAGGCATGAAGACACGGTGGGGAGGGGGAGGGGGGGACAGAACAGGTTCAAGTCGGAGGCACCAGCCCAGGGAGGATGCCCCCACTTCATCAGGGTGACCTCTGGGGGCACGGGGGACCCCAGTTTCAGAACACAGGCGGGGGCTGCAGGGGTGCAGCAACGGGGGCAGGGCAGGTGCCTGTCGGTTCCGGTGTGGACCCCCAGCAGAGGTCAGGTGCATGGGGACGGCTGCTCCGGCTGCTGGCCCGGGGACTCGGGCGCACACAGTGGCTCTGGCAGCTGTCTCCAGAGATGGGGCCTGAAGCTGCCCCTGCCCTGGACCCGCGGTCTGCCTGCTCGTCCCCTCGCGGCTCTGCCAGAGCCAGCGCCCTGCGGGGCGCCGGGCTCCCTGGGGCGGGGGTGCTGCTCCCGGCAACTGCCTCCTCACACCTCTCCTGCGTGAGGGGCGCACCGCTGACACGCACTCGCCTGTCTCTCCCCTCGGAGACCCGCGGCGCGCTCACCGCCAGGGGCATAGCTAACAGACCGTCTGCTTCCGTGGGACTGGTGCAGCCCACCCCTCTGCCCTCGGAGGGCCCTGCAGGAGGCCCTGGGCGGCCCCGTAGAAACACTGAGGTGATGGTAGGCCTGCGGCGATTGCATAGGCGAAGTTTGTTACAATTTTATTCTAGAGGTGAAACGGGACCAGTTTGCCATTTCCTTTGCAGCGTCCATGAAGGACTGATGGACGCTCTTTCAGCTCCCCCCCCCCCGCCCCCACCCCCGCCCCGCACAGGGGTTGGGCGGGTGGTGATGGGGCTGGACGGCCCTCAGGAGTCGCGGCATTCGGCTCGGGCAGAAGCAGAGTCCACCGGGGGAAGCGGCACATCCTGGGCTGGACACCGCGGTCGGTGCTGGAGACCCTCGAGGCTCCGGCCTGGCCTTCGGGCCGCTCCGGGTTTTCTCCGCTGAGCCAGTGTTTGGGATGACCACGTAGAGACCCCACGCCAGGGCGAGCCGCGAGCACACATGTCCATGCACCGCCCGGCTGCGCGTGGGGGCCCAGCGTGCCCGTGCAGCCGCACTCACGGGGCCGCCGTGCTGCCTGCACCCTGTGTTTCCGCGGGCCCTGGGGTGGGGCTGCTGTCGTGAGTCGGGCGGGCTGGCCAGACAGGGCGGGCCCTCCCGCAGCAGCGCCCAGGGCGAGCTGGCGCCCACTCGCGTGTCTGTGCTTCCCAGCGTGCGTGTCCCGGCTTCCAGGCCCACGCAGCAGCATGGCTCCTTGAACGCCCGTCTCCCTGGACAGACCTCGAGGGGCTGTAGGCCGAGGGCCGGTGTGGGTCGTGCTGCCTGTGCGGCCCTGAGGAGCCCAGGGCAGACCCTGCGCCTTCCAGCGTCCGAGGCGGAGGCTCCGGCTTCTCCTGGGCTCAGAGGCCCTCCACCCCCGGCGCCGGGCCGGGGCTGCTCACGTGGGCTGCGTCTGTGCGGGAGCAGGCGTGCAGGGGACTGCACTGCGCACTGTGTACACAGAGCCCGTGGCCTCGATTGCCGCGTCCCTGCGGGCACGACTGGACGTGTTCAGGCCGGGGGCCGGCACCACAGTCATAGCAACGGGTCTGCAACGGGTTGGCAGAGTGGGGTCCTCGGGCCACATGCGTCGGGTGTTTCTAAGTGACACCGTGCTGGGACACAGCTTTGCTCTTGCACGCCCCCCGCCCCCGTGCGTGTCTGCTCGCTCACAGCCGCGCAGTGCTGGGCAGTGGCGGCAGGCGCCATGTGGCCTGGAGCCCGACACACTGAGTCTCCGGCCCCAGGCTTCGTCCCCCGGGGCCTGTCGGACGTTCCAGAGCACAGACTCCGGGTGGCGGGGGGCGCGTCCCGAGGAAGTGAGTGCACTGCGCTCAGCCAGGGTGAGTTGGGGTGGGCAAGAGGGCTCAGTCCCTTGGGCTGGGGGCTGCAAGAGGGCTCAGCTGCCGCCTCGGCCACACACGGCCCTGTTGCTGGGCCCAGGGCTGGTGGGAGTGAGTGGGAAACTGAGCGGAGCCGCCCGCACCTTCGGGTGGGACCCTTGGGAGCTGCCCCGCTGCCCCGTGGGGTGCACTGTTGCTGTGGACTGCAGGTGCGGCTCTCAGCGCCCCCCGGGGCTGGCTGGTCAGGACTTCTCAGGCACTGTGAGGTCCCAGCCCCCCAAGGCCCTCGGCCTCTGACCTCGAGGGGAGCCGGGGCCGGTGCAGTCGGAGACCGCGAGGCCCTCCTCTGCACCTGTGTCCCTCGCTGACTCCGTGTCGCCTCCTCCTGTCCTCTGCAGAATGGTGGTCATGCCGATTGCGACCGAGTTTGCCCCCGACATGGTGCTGGTGTCGTCGGGCTTCGACGCCGTGGAGGGCCACCCCACGCCTCTGGGCGGCTACAACCTCTCTGCCAAATGTGAGTTGGGTGTCCGGAGCACACGCGGGGCCCTGCTCTGTGTCTCAGGTCTCACCCTCAGCGACAGCAGGAGGACACTGTTTCTTCAAGTCTCACCAAAGGCGTGACCCTGCTGGAGACGGTGTGGGGACGGAGCCGAGAGCAGGTGCAGCTCAGAGTCGCGGGGGAGCCCCAGGCTGCCGTCTCCCTGCCATGTCGAGGGGCTGGTGTCAGATGGCGGCCCTGCTGCTGCCACAGGAAAGCAGTGGCTGTGAAAACTGCCCTGCCCACGGGGCAGGTCACACAGAGACCAGCTGGCATGGAACCCCAGGTCCACAGGAAGGGCCTGGGTGCCCCACCACCGTCCAGCACTACAGCCGTCAGCGTAGTCAAGTCTTGGGACTCCTCTGGGGCTCCCTGGCAGCCCCCAGTGCTGACCCCAAGGGTACAGATGGCCAAGGAGAGCCTGCCTGTCCCTCCCCTCCCACAGGAAGTGGGTGGGTCACTAGAAGAAAGAGAGAAGCAAAGGGCCACTGTGGCACTGTGGTGTGGCCGTGTGGCTCAGCGGCTGAGGAAGTGACCAGACCGAGGCCGGCATGCCTGCTGTGCTCAGAGCCCCTCGGTGCCCAGCACCGAGCCCAGGCTGGGCTCCTTCTCATGGTCCTCACGGCTCCAGTTTCCATCAGAAACCAGCCGGGGCTTCCGGAGGGGACGGCCTCTCGGTGCCCACTGCCACCGGGGAGCACCTGCGGCGTGGGGCTGGCCTGCTGACGGCCAGCTGGCGACGGGGCTGCTGGCCAGTGTGGCGGGGCTCTTACCGGCTCTTTAGTAAGTGTCAGGCTGTTGTGGCCTCGGGCGGTGATTACCGTTACCCGTCAGGCGCTCCTGCCCGTGGGAGGGTGACGTGGGTGCAGCGGCGGGACCGTGGCTGTTGGTGAAAGCCAGGCGCTCCAGACACGAGTGTCAGAGTCCTGGAGGGGCACGTGCGGCGTCGGTGTGTGTGCCGGGACGTGTGCACGCGCACGTGTGTCCAGCACACCCACTGACCAGAGCCCTGGGCCCCGTCCCCCGAGACGAGATGATTTGCGGCATTATAAAATCAAAGCCCTGAAGCCGTAACTCCTGCTCTCGCGCAGATCAAACAGAATCGCAGACCGAAATGCTTCGACGAATCACTGCAGCCGAACCTGGCTTCCATTATGTGCCGCGGTGCCCCGGCCCCTGGGGTCCGCGTGTGATGTAATGCGTCTCCGGGCGCTTTGATGTGTTGCCAGCGTCGGCTTGCGCCCGCCCTGCTCTCCACCTCATACCCCGTTTTCCGTTGCAGGTTTCGGGTACCTGACGAAGCAGCTGATGGGCCTGGCTGGCGGCCGGATCGTTCTGGCCCTGGAGGGGGGCCACGACCTCACGGCCATCTGTGACGCCTCGGAAGCGTGCGTCTCTGCTCTGCTGGGGGATGAGGTAGGAGGGCCGGAGCTGCAGGCCACCGTGTGCAGGCCCAGGGCGGCGTGGGCTGCCTCCCCAGCCGCCCACTGGGTGTCCGACGTCCCCGGGCCCAGCCAGCAGGCCGGTGCACGGCTGGCAGAGCTGGTCCTCGTGACCGGAGGGCAGTGAGCCGAGGCTTGTCAGGGAGTTGCTCCTAGAAAGATGGTTCAGGACCTGGGGTTCTGGACCTCGTGAGGGTCACCGGGAGAGCATCCACTCTCACAGTGGCCTGCTTCCAAGGCCGCCAGTGTCCTGCAGAGTTCTGGGAGGGGGTCACTGTGTGGGTCTGTGAGGCCAGGCGGGGGGCCTCTGCCTCTGACACCCTGGGCTGGCTCTGCCCGCTGTCCTCTCTGAGGCCGCAGCACAGCCAGGGAGATGCAGTGGCCGCGCACACAGGTCTCCAGGGCCTGGGCCGGGTGGGGCGGGACTTCCGAGGGTTCAGGGAGAGAGCTCCTGGCGGGGGGCGGGGGGGGGGCAGCATCCGCTCCCTCCCACCGCCGCTTCAGGTGGGGAGGGCGGGAAGGCGGGGCTGCCCAGGCTGCACGGTGTTCAGCCCCCTGAGTGTATGAACTTCCCGGCACGAAACTGGTTTGGCAGCTTCTGTTCTCAGTTTCAAAAAGATGCTCTTCCCGAAACCTTGAAGTCCACCCGCAGGCCTTGGCTGTGGGGCCCTGACCCCGTGAAAGGTGCCTGGGGCCGCCCCGGGTCCCCCAGCGTGTCTTTCTCCGGTTGCTGCAACGTCACGTGTGGCTTCTGGAAACAAGCCGGCTGGCGCTGGGGGAGCTGGGGCAGGTGCCCTGGATCACAGGCCGGACCGCCACAGGCAGGGCCCTGGGGAGCCCTGGGGCGGGAGCAGGGGCTCCGCTCTCCTGCGTCCCCTGGGGCTCACTCCCCTCGGCCGGGTCAGGCTCCCTGGGGGTCCTGTCTGGGGCCTGTCGTCTCCACACCCGCCCTGTGGCCAGTCACACCGCGAGTGTGAGCTCCGTCTTGGGTGCGGCACCTCACCTCACCTGCTCACTGCCTTGTGGGGTCCCCTCCTGGCCCGTCTGCGGCTGCTCTCGGAGACGCCCACCACGGGGACAGCCCGCGGCAGGACCCCGGGCGCCTTCGGGCAGGCAGCCACGCCCCGTGTTCAGTCTGCACCCCCCACACTGTGGTGGGGCGGCTGGTGTGGACAGGTCTCCCGTGACGTGACCTAGCACTCCGTCCCCACGCGGCTCCCAGTCTGCATCGCCGCCTCACTCGCGTGAACTGACAGCAGGCGGGCTGTGCGCAGGAGGAGGAGGTGTGTGCCTAGTGTCCTGCCAGGCTTGGGGATGGGGACGACAGGGACATGCAGAGGCAAAGGTGCGGTCTGCAGCCAGGTCCGGGCCTCAGCCCAGCCGAGGGTGACAGTGACCTGCGTGGGACCGATCCCTGGGAGGCCGTGTGTGTCCTCCCTGTGAGCGGGCCCAGGCAGGGCGGTGACCAGCTGAGCCCAGTCCCGGGTGGGGGTTGGTGCCCAGCGTCCACTTCCTGCGGCTGCAGTCTCGATGGTGGAGCTCAGGGCCCCGGGACAGGGACGTGGCCCCAGTGGCCGGCTTGCAGTTCAAACCTCGAGGCCCGTGGCGGCCAGCCCAGCCCCCACCCACAGCCGTCCGCCAGGGCCACCGGCCAGCGGTGGGCGTGTGGCACCGGGCGGCGCTGTTCCCCTCACAGTCCTGCTGGTCACGGGTGGTGTCCTTCTGAAGCCGGGTCACAAGCAGACCAGAGCTGGTCCTGCCGTGTGTCCCGTGTCCGGCCAGCTGGGTCGCGCATCCCCGGATACGGTGCTTTTCAAGGCGTCCACCGCATTCCCGGTGTTTTGTCTTCACGTGAGACGGTCTTCCCTCTTTTGCCGGAGTTAAAAGCAAACTGACTTATGTATTTAGATTGTCCCGGAGCTTTTTGATTCTTCAAGTCGTTCTAAAGTAACAACGGAGAAATGAGCTTTCACCCAGGGCCGTCCCTGCTGCCTGACACGTCTGCTCTTGTAACAGAAAACGTTCTTTTACGTACATCAAAAAGCAGGAAGCGGTGGTTTTATCAAGGCCTTTTAAAATCCCTTTAATGCAAGGAAGTCGGATGGGGCCCCATGCCTCTGCCCCACGGCCTTTGATGAGGGCTGATGGACGGCGTGTTGGACAACTCGGCGCGCAGCGCGAGCGGCCAGCTGCGGCGGGTGCGGCCGCCGACGGGGGCTGGAATGGGGCTGCCGTCGGAGACCAGCACGGCGGCCGAGGCCGGCGCTGCTCCCAGGGGCCACTGCGTGTGACGGCTTCAGCTGCGCGTGCAGCTGCCGGCGGCGAGAACAACAGTGCAGTGTCGCTGAGGCGTCTCTCGGGAGCCGTGCGGAGCGGACCGGGGTGCGGGGGGCCCAGTGGGCGGGGCGCTGGGGTGAGCCGGGAGGAACTGCTGGGCCGGTGGAGCCGTCGTGTCTCGGGCCACTTGTCCCCTCCAAGGCAGCATTTTGTTCGGGCCAGCTTTCTGGTTAATCAGGTGGCCTTGCAGGGGTCAAGGCCACCCTTTCGCTCCACCGACCCCGCGATTAGCCGAGGAGCTCAGGGAGGACCGGGGGGGCGTCGCGGTGTCAGGAGAAAGGGTTTTCATGGGGAACGTAGCAACCCGGTCGTGTTGCTGAGCGTCCGGAGAGGTGTGGCTGTGACGGAGTGCGGGGCGGTTGAAAGCTGCGTGTGTGGCCCTGGCCGGGCGGCTCCGCTCACAGCAGCTTCATCCTGTGACCAGAGGTCGCAGGTTCGATCCCCAGCCTGGACACGTGCAGTCCTTGGTCAGGTGTGTGTGGTCCTTGGTGAAAAAAGCCGTCAGGTGAGGGGGAGACACACGCAGACCCTGGACCCACTCAGTCTGCTCGCGGCCAGCGTCCCCACTCACTCTCACACGTGCTCCCAGTTGTGCTTATACACGTGGTCATGCTTGCACGTGTGCTCACAGCCATGGGGCGCCTCACTGGGGTTGTGGGGGGGGGCACGGGCAGTGACGCGGCCACAGTGCCGAGACCCGGCCGTGGCTGAGCGTGTTGGCAAGGGGGTGACACAGGGCCCTGGAGGACCACCCCCAACGGTGTGCCGGCCCCCCTGGGGAGACGGGTCCTGGAGAGACCCCTGGGGGTGGGTGGGGGGTGGGGGAGCGACAGAAGCAGGGTTCAGAGTCAGCAGACCCCCGGGAGTTCCCTCCCAAGCACACACACACGTGCTCCGGTGCGCCCTCCGCTTCACAACGACTGACCACTCACGGGACGAGTTAGTTTTTAAAGCAATTTCTTTCTCAAAAGCGGTGAAACGAGATTCCAGCAAAACGCCAGGGCTGGGACCTGAGCACCAGGGTGCTGGAGGCTGCGCCGGGCTCTGCCCCTCTCGGCCTGCGCCAGGACGGCCTCCCTCGGGGCACTGCTGTCCCCCGGGGACTCTCAGGGCTGGGCTGGGCTGGGCTGGCGGTCGCCACGGCAGCTGGGCCTCTGGGGTGAGCGCCAGCAGGGGTGGGAGTGGAGGCTCCCGGGAAACACCTTCCCTCGCCTCGGAGGGGACGGCAGAGCGTCTGTCCCGTGGCCCCCACAGCAGTGGGTGACGAGCCTCTGCGCCACCGACAGCCCCGCCTTTGACCTCTGCTGGTGTGACGGGGTGCGGGGGGCAGCCCCACAGAGCTGGGTGGGGGTCACAGCACACACGCCCGCCTCTGGTGTCCTCGCCAGAGGACGGTGCCAGGCACCTCGGGTGCTTCTCCGGGCCCCAGCGCAGCTGGCTGGCTGCTGGGCTTGACGATCGGCAGTCCTGCCGCTTGGAGCGGAGCTGGCAGCCAGCTGGCAGCCTGGCCTGGGCATGGGCCCCACGGGAGGGCTCACAGCTGCCGTGCCGAGTCTCAGAGCGCAGCCGCTGCGAACGCGGTCTGCGGGCGCACTGTTCGGTGCCCGGCAGAGCCTCAGTGACTGTGCTGAGCTGCTGCCCAGAGCCGAGGCTGGGAACCGAAACCGCTTCCGTTCGGCTGCAGATGCGCGGTCGGGCGTGCCGACTGCGCGCCTGCCTCCCGGGGTTTGCAGGGCTGTCAGCAGCTGTGTCCTCCTTCTGCGTCGCAGCCACCCCCGTCTGCCCCTCGGCCCTCTGGCGGACTCCGTGTGCGGCCGGCACCCAGGGCCACCTGGTGCTGTGGGCCCCTCCACTCTGCCTACTTCCTTCCACGTCTCTTGTTAGAGGGACGCTGCGGCCAGAGCGGAGTCCAGCGTCCCCATGCACAGTACCAGGGACGTGCAAGCGGTCGTTGCCCCTCCTCTTCCCCGGCGGTCTCCACGGGCCCTGCTGGCCACTGTCACCCTGCTCACGGGGGGCCACGCGTGTCCCCGGGAGTCTCCCAAGGAGGGTAAACCTACTTTTGCACCAGTCTGTGTGATGAGGCCCAAAGCCTCGACTGGTCCTGTAAAGCCATCCTCCTCTGCGAGTGAGTGCGTGCAGGACGCGGGTGCCGGCCGTGAGCGGCGCCCGAACATGCCCGGGGGTCGTGTTGGCGTCCTGTGTGGCCGCTGACCGGCACCTGCCCGTCTTTGCAGCTCGAGCCTCTCCCGGAGGAGGTGTTGCAGCGGAGGCCCAACGCCAATGCCGTCCGCTCCATGGAGAAGGTCGTGGAGATCCACAGTGAGTCGCCTGGCCGAGCGCCCTCTGCCCCCGCCCGTGTCCCCAGCCCTGGGCTCCTCTCTCTGTCGCTGCTGGCTGTTCCCTGGGCCTGCAGGAGAGGCCTCGCTTTCAGCAAGGTCTGACAGCCCAGAAGGACTGTCAGCGAACCCCCACGAGCTCCCCACAACGCTAGAACGCGCTGTCAGCACAGGCCAGAAGAGTGTGGTGTCAGGGGTCTGTGAAGCCACGTGGTCCAGGTCCCCAGCTGACAGGGGTGGGAACCATGTCCCTGAGTCTGGTCTCTTCCCCTGGCCAGGGAGTCCCCCCGCCCCAGACCCAGGGGAGGGTGCGGGCCCCGTCCCCTCTCACCGCCCCTCAAACGGCAGGCCTGGGGGCCGAGGGAGCTGGCACCCAGCAGGGGACTCGGGTGAGCCGGCAGTGCCTGGTCCTTGTCACAGAGCCCAGTTTGTCCGGGGCCCTCAGATTGGCCCACATCTTAGAGGCTGCCCATCTAGGGGGGTGGCAGTCTGGGTCCCGTCTGGGTTCTCAGCCTCGGAGCTGCATCCCCTTCCCTGGGGAGGAGCCCCCATGTGCCAGGGAACACGGAGAGGCTGCCCATGGGTCATGCCCCCCCTTGCAGCACGGTCCCCTCACTCTGAGGCCCCAGACCACACCCCCAGTCACCCTGGAGGGTCCGAGTAGGGCCCCTGCAGCACCGGGGGGGGGGATGGTCTTCCCGTGCGCGCACACTCCCAGAGTCGGGGGGGCTGGCCCGGAGGGCTTGCGGGGGGCCCGGCCCCACAGAACCCGTGACCGAGCGCTGCCCTCCCCCAGGCCAGTACTGGCGCTCCCTGCAGCGCCTGCCGTCCCCCGCGGCCTACTCCCTGGTCGAGGCCCAGAAGCGTGAGAGCGAAGAAGCCGAGACCGTCACTGCCATGGCCTCCCTCTCTGTGGGGGTGAAGCCCGCGGAGAGGAGGTGAGTCCCGGGGCACCGCCCCGGCCTGCCGGCCCGGCCTGACTGACGCGCGCCGAGGGCGGCTGGCATCTTGGCTCCTGTGTGGGAAGCCCTCGGAGGGCACCTGGAGGGGGCAAGTGTCCCCAAACAGCTCGGTAGCCTGGGCATCGTGGCCATGTATTTCCAATGTGCAGGACCCTTTGGAACGGGGGGAGTGTGTAGCCCTGAGTAAGGTGGTCCCGGGAACACCTGGCCAGGAGCCAGCAGCTGGAGGCGGGCGGGGCTGGAGGAGTGGCCGCAGTCGTGCTGGAGGACGAGGGACAGACAGCGGGCGGGGGCAGGGAGGCCGCCGCGGCGCTGCCACTAACCGTGCCTCCTTTCCCCCCCGCCGTGCACCTGTGGGTCCCGGCCACCCCCAACCCCACCCGGCGCCGCCGCAGGCCGGACGAGGAGCCCATGGAAGAGGGGCCGCCCCTGTAGCCTCGCCTGCAGCTGCGACCTCTCGCTTGTCCGTCTCAGAGTTCTGCCAAGAAAAGTTCCTGTTTCTCTGCGTCCTGCCGGGGGCTCGCTCTGAGTCGGCAGGAGCACGGGGCCGACCCCGGGGCTCACCGGGTGGGGCCGCCTCACAGGAACCCGGGGCGGACGCCAGGATGCGCGGACGCACCGACACACAGGGTGCCAGGCGCTCTCTCGGCTCCCACGAGGGCAGCCACGGAGGGAGGAAGCCTGTGGCAGCTCGTGCAGAGTCGCCCGATTTAGTTGACACGAGGAAAAGAAAATGAAAATCAAAGATCTCACAATACAAAACAAACTTGATTAAAAACTGGTGCTTAAAGTTTGATGACTACCCACAATTCCACAGTCTCCGTTGTAAACCACTCATCTTGTAGCTTACTTTTTTAAGGAGGACGTTTTCTACGGCTCTGGCCTGCCTCTGAACCAGAGCGGTGTGCGGTGAGGGTTTGCAGCCGGGTGGGGGACCGAGTGGACGGCGTTGAAGAAAAAACTGGACAAAAAATGGAAATGCGAGCCTGCAGGAGCCGGCTTTGTCGTCTCAAAGCCATTGGAAGATGCGAGTTTGTGCCTTTTTTTTATTGCTCTGATGGATTTTTGTGGCTGGGTTTTCTGAAGTCTGAGGAACAATGCCTTAAGAAAAAAATAAACAGCAGGAATGGGTGGGACCGTGGCCTGTGGGTGGTGGGGCCGGCGGTGCCCGCGGGAAGGAGCTGCCGGGCTGGCCGGGGCTCCGTGAGCAAGCGCAGGCCTCAGCCGGCAGCTCTGGGGGCCGCGGGCCTACCGTAGCCCTCGCTCTGCTTCATTGCTGTGTAAGAAAAACGGAGGTAGTTCCCAAAAAGTGGCAAGTACTGTTGGGGGGTTTGAAGTCCAACAAATTTTAAATGAATCCAAAGTGTTCTTTCCTCACACACCACACACCAGTTGAGCATCTCCGTCTGGTTTGAAGCATGTCCTAGGTACACTCAGTGTTACGGTCGGAATGCTTTTATTAAAAGCAAGTAGCATGAAGTATTGCTTAAATTTTTAGGTATAAATAAATATATATGTATAATATATATTCCAATGTATTCCAAGCTAAGAAACTTGATTCTTACGAAATCTTGATAAAATATTTATAATGCATTTATAGAAAAAGTATATATATATATATATAAAAAATAAATGCAGACTGTCAAGGTCCCTGGCGAACGGATGACTTGTGAATTAGCTATCAAGGTGCTTACGGAAAGGGATCTAGTGGGAAGCACGTGTTGCTGCGGTCCAGATCGGGTCGCTTTCAGATCGCCAGCGCATTCGCCGCTGGCAACTACCGCGAGTTTGTACTTTCATTTTAATTGTTTTCTAACAACCCCTCCTGCTCCATGCCTCCATGCACATACGTGATGAGTTTTTATAGCAAAGAATATAAATTTGCTGTTGATTTTTTTATGAATTTTTCACAAAAAGATCCTGAATATGCATTGTTTTCTGAATTACACATTTTTTCTCGCCATTTAGCGGTTTTCTGAATGGTAATAATGTCTAAAACGTTTTTCTTTCTAAATTCTTGCTTGTACATTTTTTAACTTTCAGAGGTGTTTTTAATTGTGTTCCTTTTTGTTTATTTGTACAGTGAGCAGTTTTCTGTGTGTACAGACTGTCGCCATCAGAGTTTATTTTCAGAAAGAGCATCGTGAGTCGTGGCCCTGGGGTCGGCTTGCAGGGGTGTGTCCCTCCTGTGCTGGCCAAGGGGCAGCACCCAGGTGCGAGGGCTTCCTCCCGCCCTGCCGGCACTGTGGTGGGGGTAGAGAGGGTCCCTCGTGACACTGAGCTGGGTGGCTTGCCAGACACCACGGATTGTCAGTGTTCAGGAAACTTGTGTTTGAACTTCTCTGACCACGTCGTCAGACTAGAATTCTAGCTTCAGTTTTCCAAAGACCTTTGAGCATGTCAGCAATGCATGGCCCGGCACCGTTCCGGGTCTTTCTGCTGCAGCCGCACAGCCAGGGCCCTTGCTGCCTGGCGAGCCTGCAGGGACACCAGGTTCCCGGACAGAACAGCCAGCCTTTGCTCTTTTTCTCTTCTTTGACAGAAATGAACATCACTTTTTACTGGTAACTTATTTTTCAGCACTTGAAGCCACCTACTTCATTCCAAAGTGTGTACTGAGTTCAGACTTGTGGGAGGAAGTTCAGGCACAGCGTGCCCACCCGAGGGAGCCCCGAGCCAAGTTTCGGAGTTTGGTGACATTTACAGGGTAGCTTCCGAGAGAGCCACTGACGCAGTTGGGTAGTGACCAAATGAATCCAAATTCTTGGATCAGCTCGGTCATCGGAATGCTGCTGTTCAGGTCTGGGGCAGTGGTCTGACTTTCTCCTCCCTCCTGGTCACTCTTTGCTCTGAGGCCCCTGTGGCCGGAGGGGCTCCTGTGGGAACAATGCCACTTGTTCCCAGTGTGGTGCCACGGGTGGCAGGGACCCCCTGCCGCCTGCCTGCTTCTGTCAGCCGTGGCTCTTGGGAAGGAACCCATCATCTGCTATTTTTACAGATGACGGGTGGCATGGGCCTCCTGGTGGCCACCTTCTCACTGGGGGATTGATTGACTTCTGCTCTCACAGGACACCCTGCAGACAGGCCTTTGTAGCTCACTCCAGCTTCACAGACGTGCGGGAAGCATTGCCGTGTAGCCTTTCTTTCCTGTGAAGACACTCGGCCCCTCTGCAGGCCACCCGTCCAGGGCAGACGACAGGGGCCCGCCCAGTGTGGGCGGCACCCCGCGTCAGGGAGGGCCCCTCACACCTCCCTCTCTGGTCCTTGGACCTCAGCCTTTTCTTCCCTTTTGCAAAGGCCTTGGGGCACAGGCCGGGGGTCGGCAAGTGAGCACTTTATCTCCTTTCACGGGGAGCCCCGTGACGCCGCGGGGCTCTCGGTGTCAGCCCGGCCCTTCCGGCTTTCCCGCCACGACGCGGCCGAGCCCCACCAGCAGGCGGCCGTTCGGGACCGCGCCCGCCTTCCAAAGGGCCACTTTGTCAACACGTTTCAGTTTTTCTTTTCTTTCTTTTAAGAGTCTGTTTCCAGAGGAAGGACCGTTTTGTGGCGGTCTGACGCGCAGCGAGTCTGGGTTGGAGCACCAGCCTTGGACTTGGTGGTTTTCTATTTTCCATCAGAACATTCCTTCTTTCCTGGTCACAGCCGCGTGCTCATTCCATTCTTCTTTTTGTAGACTTTTGGGCCCACGTGTTTTACGGGCATTGATACATATATAAATACACATATAAATATATATGACTCTATTTTTTTACGTTTCCTACACCCGGAGGTTGCATGACTGTACGGCCGGCATGTCTTTCTATTGTATACGGATTTGCACGCCGAACTCGGCAGCTTGGGGGAGGAGAAAATGCCTTTGCGGTCCCCTCGCGACATTTGCTGATTCAAGAGACGGAGATTTTTCTGTAACACACACCCTTGAAGGAGGGGGGGAACGTTTGCATCTTAATGAACTTATTCTTAAGGAATTGTACTTTTTCTCGTAAGAAAAATAAAAAGGACTACTTAAACATTTGTCATATTAAGAAAAAAAGTTTAACACTTGTGACATACCAACAATAGAGTTTATTGTATTTATGTGGAAACAGTGTTTTAGGGGAACTAAGCAGAATTCAAGTGAACTGCCTGTCTCTTCATTTGATTTGGAGGAATTTTGTTTTGCTTTGTTTTCTTTTTTCCTTTATCTTTTTTGCGCCAGCGGGCGAGGCGAGGCAAGGCGGCCCGTGCGGCCCTGAGGACCGGCTATCCAGATGGAGACCCAGTGGGCCCCGAGGAGCCCCTTCCCGCACAGCTGCGTTGACTTTTTATTCCTTTCAGATGATGTATGGCTAAGATTTCACTTCACACTACGCCGTCATGAACTGTGCGAGCACTGTGGTTTCCGATCCTACACTGCAACGAAAGCAACCCATTTCTTCCTACAACGAAGCCGGGCTTGTTGCTAGCTCGGCTCACTTTATCTCTGACGCGAGTAAAAGTCTCCTATGGAAAGAGAAGATAGTGACAGTTTCTGTCTGTCTGGGGGGGGGGGGCACGTGCTCCTTGGTGGAGGCTCTCGTGTCCAGTTGATGAGAGTGACACCCACAGCACAGACACGTAACGGGGTCCGACCCTCTTCACCCGAGCTTACGCCAGGTGATGTGAAATCCAAGCTGTGACGACATCACATCCTTCCTGACGCCTGTTCCCACTTGGGGTGGGTTCCCACTGGTAGCAGCCGCCTGTTTCTTCTGTAATTTAATTCAGTTGTCCGATTGTCTGGAACTTCCAGTGGGTCTTTCTTTTGCTTGGTGGGGTTGGAGGTTTGTTCTTGGTTTTCTTGTTTTGTTGTGTTGGGTGGATCTGCACCGGCTGACGGTGTCCTCTGACGGCCAACCCCACTTCCACTGCACCTGGAGTCCAGTATTTTGTACCTCGTACAACTTGTTACTCTTGTGGTGTCAATAAAGACAGCGTTCATTGCCCTCTCACTTCCGGTTTCTGCTGTGTGCTCTTGTCCTCGCTGGCTCTCATGGACCTGGGACCCCGCGGGGCTACTCTGCCTGTACCCCGGGTTGGGGTGGGGACCCTGAACCATGGGGATGGCCCCTGGGATCCAGACCATCAGCGGGTGGCCCTGTCACCCTTTATGTGTACAAGTAGGTCCCACAGCAGTGTCTTCATTTTAAATGTCCAATAATTTAAGTCCTTGTACTGTCTTCTCCCCCAAAATACGTTGCAGCTTCAGTGACAGGGGCTAGAAATGGCCATGGAGGAGGACGAGGCCGAAGGGCCCAGGCTCAGCCATCGTCCCCCCGCCAAGCATGCTCCCCCCAGACAGGGAGTCCGCAAACTCCCAGCAGCGATCCCGTCCTGGCAACATGCTGCCGCCCCCAGACCACTCCACTGTCCTTGGCTCCCCTGTCCCATGACTTGTCACTAGGTTGAAAGATGGGTAAGACCGCCACCGGGGCTGGCTCACTGGGATCTAGCCACTCCTGGGGGGCTGTCCAAGGTGCTGGCCACCCCCTTCACAGCCTCTTCTGCCAAGTCTGTGCTTTCCGTCCATAGCTGCCACCCCAAGGGCACTCAGTGAGCATCCTGCACACAACCCCCTTCAAGTCTGTTTCCTGGGACCCCCATGCCGGGGCTGCAGAATGAGGCGTGGGGAGCATGGCCATGCAAGCTGACCGCCAGATGGCACAGCTGCCCAGCTGCAAACCTGGAGTCCAGAGTGCTTGGAACTGGAGCCAGGACTGGAGATGGGGAGCTGGGGTCGGGGGTTGGGGGACTGGGGGTGGTTATGTGGTCTACCCAACAGACATGGGGATGGCAGCTGGTGAAGGGCTACAGTGTACCCAGGGCCTCTTTGGGCTTAAGGTGGACATTTATGAGAATATGTGTATCAATTTACCCCAAGGGAGAGGATCTTATTCTAACAGGTCTCATTTCTGAAACCAATGGAAGTATTTAGCTCTAGGGCCAGGAGGTAGGTTCCTGAGGGCCAATTTTCTTCCATTTTAATTAGAACAAAGGTGTTTGCCACATCTTTTGGATAATTCTATCTGAAAGTGACTTTTTAAATGTATGTTACAAAGCATTGATTATTTTTTTACCTTTTGAAAATAAATACTGCAATCACATCAAGGAGGGACACTCAGGCCGTGTGTCCACCATGGAGCCTGGCTGGGTCTCACACCTCACCTTAAACATTTCGGTACTGGACATCTGGCAGATGCAGCTCTGCCAACAGCCCAGGCTCTTCCCCCCGACCCCAGGAGGAACCTGCCCTGAAAGCGATGTGTGGACTTCTGGTCCATGTTTTTTCATTTTTGCCACATAACTTTATAAAACTAAATCTTAGTGTTTCTGACATGTATATATTTATAGTACATGGTGTCTGTCACACAATAAATAATATGTTGCTTCTTGCCATCTGATCCCTGATGAGTGCTCTTGAGATCCGTCCACACAGACGCTCACCCCTCTAGGTTAGTCCCTGCCATGTGCCGTGTCACTGCTGACCACAGGTCCACAGCCCGGCCCTCCTGATAGATGATCCAGCCACTGCGGTGCTGCTGTTCAAATTGCACTGAACCAGCACCCCCCCACCCCACCCCACCCCACCCCCTCCGCCCTTGTCTCCTGGTGCTCATCTGTGTCTCTGAGAGTCAGTTCTGTTAGCAGTGGCTCCCCCAGTGGCTGCGCCAGTTCCCACTTGCACCAGCCCTGACTGGAGAAGGAGCTCCGTGTCCCAGAGCAGGGAGGCACTGGTAACCATACTTCTACTTGCAGCGACGTGGGAATATGCACTGTTTCGGTTTGAGTATTTGCTGCTTACGGTGTATCAGTGCTCAGTTGCTGCATAGCAAGTGACCCCAACAGCTGGCAGTTTGAAGGACAAGCTGCTGTGGGTGAGGGCCGGGGCGGTTCAGCAATGACAACAGCTTAAGTCGTCTCAGGTTCCATCAGGCTCAGCGGCTCAACGGGAGGGACGCCCTTTGGGCTCACACTTTCTGGTGTGCAGCCGCCTCCCCTCACCCCCTCTCCACACGTGCTGTCCTCAGGTGGCCCGATGGCCCGGCAGATGCCACCCCTAGAGCCAGTGATGCAGGGACACCTGAGGGACAGCCCCTGAGAGACAGAGCCACGGTCCCTTCATACCTGAACTGGGGAGGGATGTGGGTCACTCCCAAGAAGTCCTGCCACTTCTGTAACTTAGAAGCCAGACAGTCCATCACACCTGGAGGAGGAAGTTGCCGACAGCACCAGCACCAGGGGGCAGAGACCCTTGGTGGCTGACACGGAAGCTGCTGGCCTCTGTCTTCAGCTCACCTCACTCACCTCACCTCACCTCATCTCACCTCAACTCACCTCACTCACCTCACCTCACTCACCTCACTCACCTCACCTCACCTCACCCCTCACCTCACTCACCTCACCTCACCTCACTCACCTCACTCACCTCACCTCACCTCACCTCACCTCACTCACCTCACCTCACCTCACCTCACTCACCTCACCTCACCTCACTCACCTCACCTCACCTCACCTTACTCACCTCACCTCACCTCACCTCACTCACCTCAACTCACCTCACCTCACTCACCTCACCTCACTCACCTCACTCACCTCACCTCACCTCACTTCACTCACCTCACCTCACTCACCTCACTCACCTCAACTCACTCACCTCAACTCACCTCACCTCACCTCACTCACCTCACTCACCTCACCTCACCTCACCTCACCTCAGCTCACTGGAAAGAAAACACTGGAGCATCCATGCGGCCTGATGTCAGCTCCTGCTCTGGAGCCCCAGTAACCGCGGCTGCTGGGCCCGGGGAGACGCACGGGTCAAGGGCGTAGAAGGCAAAGGTCGTGAGTTAGTGCTCCCATTTCAACCACCTGATCTTCAGCTAAGGCGCTGAGGAGAAGAGTCTTTTCTGCAGATGGGGCTGGGGCCCTCGGCTCTGCACGGGGGGAGGGTGGGTTCAGCCCCTCACCTCACCCTGCCCCGCCCACCGACATGGACTCTAGTGGGTCGCGGGCCTGATTTAAAACACTTAGGAGAAACCCCAGGAGGAGACTTGGGGGCGTCTGACGGGCAAAGCGACCTTAGATGTGACACTAAAGGTGGGTCCATGAGAGGAAAAACGGGTACGTTGCCCTTCAAGGTTAAAGACGCTGGCACGCCAGGAACCATTAAGAAAATGAGGAGACAAGCCGGACCGAGAAACAAGGCCTGTGCCTGGTAGAGAGCGTGCACCCAGGACACGCAAAGAACTGCTACAACTTGACGAGAAGGCCGACAACCCAACTGAAAATGGGTCAGAGACGCAAACAGATAATCACCACGGAAGATGCACAGGTGACGAATACGCATGGGAAAGGGTCACAGGGGTCAACGCACTCCACCGTCACGTCCACCCGGCACGGCTGTCCCCAGAGAGATGGCCCCTCGGGTGGCCAGGGACCGGAGCCCTGGCTCCTCCCTTGCTGCCGGGGCCAACGGGGCAGCCGTGGTGGGAACAGCCGGCCGCCCTCCCGAGGGAGCCCGCGGCCGCTCTCCCGGGCAGGTGCCTGCAGCCGTCTGAGCGACGGGCCCTGGAAATGCATGTGTTGAAGTCGAAACTTCCGGGCGATGGCACTGGGGCGCGGTGGGACCTGAGGGCAGAGCCCTCGTGAGTGGGGCCGGTGGCCTAGTAAAGGGGCCCCCCCCCGTGTGATGACACGGCAATATGGCCGTCTAGAGCCAGGCGGACGACCTCCCCAGACCCCAAGCTTCTGGACCGTGATCTTGGACTTCCAGCCTGCAGAGCTGTTGTGTCTAAGCCCCCCACCCCCCAGTCTGCAAGAATGCTCAAAACGGCATTGTTCCCCAAAGACCCAAGCAACCCAGTGTCTGCCAACGGACGTGTTATCGGACACGTGGGGACAGGTGCGTCCCCACGACACGGCGGTGTGCGGGGACAGGGAGGACGGCGGGCTGCCTGCTGCCCCAGCTTCGGTGAGCGTCGCCCTCAGTGGAAGAAGTCCTGTGCGGGAGGCTGTGCTGTGAGGACCCCATTCGCACGAAACACGGAGAAGGCGGGCGTCCCCCGCCCGGGGCCAGACAGGGGGCCGGGAGGAGGGCCCGAGGACCGGACAAAGCTGCCGCTTGAGGTTTCCCAGGCCCTGTCACGGCGATCGCCGAGCGAACACTTAAACGGGTTCATTAGCAGACCCAGCCTTGTCTTCCAGGTGACGTGGGACCCCGTTTTCCTGATACAAATCCTCCTGGGCACCGGGAGGGGACAGAAGTCGGCCTGCACAGGTGGGACGTGCCTGGGCAGCTGGAAGGGCCTGGGTCTCCAGCCCCAGCAGGACCTCATCCATCCATCACCCCTGCGACCTTCCAGGGTGATGGGGGCCCCAGACCACCGCCACGCCCAGCCTGGCGCTCTGCTGGGGAGCTGAGGGGCTGCGGTGAAACGCCGCTGCCAGCTCCGGGTGGACAGGGTGCTTCTGCACGGGGGGGCGGGGGCAGCAGGGGCGGCACAGCCTCTCTCTGCAGCCTCGCTCGCCCGAGGGCATTGCGTCCTCGCAGCTGCCAAGGCCAGTGTCTCTCTCTGGCCTTCCCCTCTCAGCCAGCCCACTGGGAGCCCTGCCCCCCCTCCATGCATGGCCGCTGTCCCCAGGCCGCGGCTGTCAGCCCGGCCCCGTCGCAGACACGGCCAGCCGCTCTCAGGCCGCATCACAGACGCTCCAGGCGCTGGTCAAACACCCGTCCGCCCTGCCACACCCACAGGCGGGTGTCACCGCCCCCGTCCCATCTGCTCTGGGCTCCGTGCTGGGGTTCCTCCTCGGGGAGCGGGGTGCTGGCAGAGTTCACTGACAACGCCGTTTTCCTTGAGAACAGTGACCGCCAGCCGACACCGACAGAGCTTATTCATTCCTTAAATCGGTGCCTCTCCCTGCAGAGCGGCGCCCCCACCGCCAGCACGCCGGTCCCCAAGCCCTGAGGTCTGCGCTCCGACCTCCCGGGACTGTGTGACAGAGACCGCAGCCCTCAGCTCTGTTCTCTGGGGCCTGGGGACAGTCACCTGGCGGGGCGGGGGTGGGGGGCAGCCACACGCCCGCAGAGCCCCGGGGCTGGAGCTGTGGGCTGGGTTCGGGGGTTCTGGTGCCGGCGCTTGCTTGGGCCGCTCCGGGGGTTACTGCTCAACCCAGCGGCCCGGACACGCCGCCTGCTTGGGCCGTGGGCTGGTGGCCCTGGAGTGCACCGACCCCGACCTCAGGGTGCGCTGCCTCTTGGACCGGGCCAGGTCACACCGGTCAGCGCGGATGCACGTTGCCCTGAGTGCACGTCGCTTCCGGTGGCTGATGGCCTCCGGGGCCAGACGCTCAGGGGAGCCCTCGTGCACCGACTGGGAGCCTGCACGTCCCCAGGGCTGGACGACGGGGGGATTCGTTGCGTCTGCCCCGTGTGAGCTGGCGTCTCCTCTTCCTGTCACCGTCCAGTCCCCATTTGCTCCAGGCCACTCAGCCGGCCGAGCGGGCGTCAGGGCTGTACTGGGTGTTGGGCTTGAGTGTGGCCGGCGCGAGCCCGCTGAGCATCAGGACTCGCTGCACAGTGCCGCTCAGGGGCCGTGGCAGTGGGGATGGGAGGGCGCTGACGGAGTGGGGGAGCGCCCTGGCCGCGCCCACGCTGTCCTGAGAGCACGCCAGGACACGCGGCCGGCTCAGCTGGAGGCCGCGGGGCCCAGCTCTCCACACAGCTTTGACCGGCCTCTCCCCACAAATCTCGGGCCAGAGGGCACCCGACCTCTGGCCTGGGGCCCCACGGCATCCGTCTGTCCTGTCGCAAAGCCCTGAAGACGCGTGATTTCGGTCACAACCAGGTCCGACTCACTGGAAATCCTGGCCCTGTCTGCACGGGTGCTGGGGGGACAGAGACAGACGGTGGCCCGGCAGGGCGGGACCTGGAGGCTTCCAGCCTGCACGCTGCCCCCGGGACTTCCCCAGGGGACTGTGGGCCGGGGTGGCTCTGGGGCCCTTGGGGAGACCGGTGGGGACACTGGGCCGCAGCAGGCCACCTGCAGGCACACTCCTGGTTTTTATGGCCTTCCCCAGGCTCGCCAGAGCAGGAGGCGCCCCGGGGCCTGACCCCTGCCCGGCCCGGGGCCTGCAGAGGGGCGCGCGGCCGCAGCTGCAGCCACCCACGGAGGGGCCGTATCCAAATGTCTAAACGCTGGGGGAGGCGCGCGGGGTGGAGCACAGCCCTAAAATACTCCTGCCCTAAAACAGATTTTATCTGGAAAGGAAAACAGATGGAGGTGGGGAGGTGTTCTGCTCTTTGACAAAAAGCACAGGAAGCGGCAGAAAGTTGCGCCGCCGCCCTGCCCCCACCCTCTGCGGGAGCCCAGAAGCCCCCAGACCCCTCTCGGTGGAGAATCAGCTGTTCAGGGCGGGGTGGGGGCCGCGGGGCTGGTGTCCCAGGGGGAGCTGCCGAGCCGGAGCCCCCCCACCCCCGCCCCGCCCCGCCCCAGTGTCTTCCCAGCTGCGGCCAGGCAATGTCCGGGAGGGGGGCCGCAGCGGGGGGCTCCGCCTGGCCCCAGCCGCCCCCGGAGGGGGCCCTCAGTGGGGAGTGCGCCGTTGGTGGGAGGAGGGGGTCCTGGCTGGGCGGCCCCCTGGCAGCCGCTCACTCGGGCCCTGCGAGCCTCCTCCCCGGGGCCTGGGGCGGGCGGGTCCCGGGTTCCGCTGCCGGGGACGCCGCGCGAGACCGAGGAGGAGCCGGCAGGCCTTTTGGAGCTCGGAGTGCGGTGGGAGATGATGATTCTGGAAGGGGGGGCGGGGCTTCCCGGCGGTGCTCTTCAGCGGGCGCAGATTCTCGTCCGGGGAAAGCACCACAGGGCTCCCAGGCCGTGTGAGGATGAGTATCATCTGGGAAAAGCCTTGACTCAGCAAAACTCCTCTGAACCCCACTTGTCAGCACGCGGCTCACCACGGTGCTGAGGGAGAGGAACCGCCGGCCTTCTCGAGAGACGGCTCCACTTCTTGGGGGCGGACTCGCCGCGCGTGTCCGGGTGAGCGTGAGTGTCGGCCGGAACGCGGGTGTTGAGATGAGGTTCCGCGACAAGTAACTGACACGGACAGGTGTGCTCTCCCGGTCTGTGCCAACACCCAGGGCACACGTCTCCCCACACAGCGTGCGTGCACAGTCCTGGTCACAGGTGCGTCTGCCCGCCCGTCGACCCGGTGTCTCGGGAAGATCCAGGAGCTCCGTGGGGGGCCTCGGCGAGCTCTGGCGACGGGCCGAGCGACAACGGACCCCAAACACCGCCCGGAGAAGCAGGTGCCCGGGCACACACAACCGAGCCTTGCCGTTCAACACGACGTGCGCCTGTCTCGGGTCCCGGGACCCCCAGGTGGCCCAGGCAGCGGACGCTCCGCTGGCCCCCCGGGGAAGGTGAAGCAGAAGCCGGGGACCCCCAAACACGGGTGGGGGACTCCGGTGATCCTCCAGGCCGGTCCCGTCCGCTCCTGCCTCTGGTCTCTCGGGGTCCTGTGAGGCGGGCGTGGGGTGGTTTCCAGCCCAGTCACGGGCTGGCTCTCACTTGCATTGCTGTCTGCCATCTCCATGGGTTCGGGGAGGGGGGGCGTGGAAAGGCACGGTGGTCTCAACGGGACGTCCCCGTCTCCGCCCCCGGGGACCCCTCCCCTCCTGAGTGCCCACTCCCTGGGGCCTGTGGGGACGCAGCGCTCGGCTCCTAAGGAAGCCAGCCTCCTGCCTCTGGAGGGGTCCGTCCTCGGGGCAGGGGTGAGGCCCCTCACCGCCCGGGAAGGGAGACAAGAGGCTGGGCGGCGTGGCACCTGGGACCGTCCTCAAGGGAACCAGTAAGGACCTGGACCGCGAGCCGCCCCCGGGGGCGTTTACTGGCCCCTGGCTCCTCGGAGTAAGCGAGTGGGAGCGGGTTAAACACCCACCGAAGGCCGGTTCACACTGAAGTCACAGCCAGCGGCCTCCAAACCCACAGGTGTGCGGGCCTCGTCGCCACGGCGCTAACCCCTGCCCGGGGCCGGATGAGCCGGTGCCAGGGTTCTCATCGCCCCTTATTAATTGTGCTTCCTAAGCACCTATGACTTGTTAATAAGGAAAATGAATACTAGTGAACACGCAACCACCAGGGTTCGGACGAGGCCCCAGCGGAGCTAGGGCCTGGCGCCGGACGAAGTTCACGGGCAAAGTCCAACCGGGCCGCCCCCAGGTGGCTCTCGGATTTGACCTCTGAGGACTTTCCTTGGAGGAGGATTCCCACTGGGCACGGCCGCCCGGACCCCGGCGCGTACCGGGGCGGTGCCCGGGGAGCCTGCCTCCAGCCCCAGGGGCCGCCAGGTGCGGCCGGGACAGAGCGCACAGGGCAGCCACCGTGGAGGGGGGCAGGTGGACGCGGGCTCGGGTGGTCCCTGGCAGAGACCCCGACGCCCCAGGGTCGGGGTCGCGCGTGCCGGCCCGTCCGTCTTCGTGCCCAGGGTTTCGTCTGGGCTGGCGCGGGGGGGCTTCAGAAATGTCTGCTGAGGGACTCACGGGCGGGCCCCCACCCCTCCCCTGCCCCCCACACGCGCGCCGGCCTGGGTGTGCCGGCCCCAGGGAACGGGACTCGGCCGCAGGGCGTGCAGGGGACGTGGTCCTGAGACCCTGTCCCCCGAGGGCCTGCCTGTCCCCAGGGACACCCCGGACCCCGCCGGGCAGGAGGCTGGGAACGCTCAGCGCAGAGTGGGAACGGGAGGCATCTGACCCCACCTTGAACTTTCCTGGCGAGGAAGCGAAGTCCGTGAGGACACGCGGGGAGTCTGGGCTTCTTCACGCTCTGCGGGGGGCCGTCCCGGGAGCCATAAATCAGCGCGGGGAGGGGGCGGGGGCGGGAAGGGGGGGAATGGGGCCCAGGGGGGCTTTGACCCGAAAAGGTTTGCTTTCTGGGAGTGAGGGCGCGCTGAAAAGTGCGTGCACGCGTGTGCCTGCGCCTGCGTGTGAAGGCCTGCGTGCACACATGTCGCTGTGTGCCTGCGTGTGGAGGTCTGTGCGTATACATGTGCCTGTGTGTGCCTGCGTGTGAAGGCCTGCGTGCACACATGTGCCTGTGTGTGCCTGCGTGTGAGGGCCTGCATGAAGGCCGGTGTGCACATACGTGCCTGTGTGTGCCTGCGTGTGGAGGTCTGTGCGTATACATGTGCCTGTGTGTGCCTGCGTGTGAAGGCCTGCGTGCACACATGTGCCTGTGTGTGCCTGCGTGTGAGGGCCTGCATGAAGGCCGGTGTGCACATACGTGCCTGTGTGTGCCTGCGTGTGGAGGTCTGTGCGTATACATGTGCCTGTGTGTGCCTGCGTGTGGAGGTCTGTGCGTATACATGTGCCTGTGTGTGCCTGCGTGTGGAGGTCTGCGCGTATACATGTGCCTGTGTGTGCCTGCGTGTGAAGGCCTGCATGTGAAGGCCGGTGTGCACATACGTGCCTGTGTGCGTGTGCGTGTGAGGGTGTGACATCTCCTGCCAGGGAAGCACGTTTCCCTGGAGCCCCTGGAGCCGCAGGAGCAGAGACAGGTCCCCAGAGGCTGCTCGTCTCTCCGGGGCAAGGGCGCTCTTTCCCGTCCTCCCCACCCACAGGACGGGCCCCCGAGCGCCCCCACACCCCCCCGGGGCCTTTGGAGGTGGATTGCCCACAGAGAGGGGTCCGTGTGCCCCTCCCCCCAGGAGAACAGCTCTTGCCCAGCAACAGAGGCCTTGGCGCGCACCCCACGCTGTCCTCGCTGTCCCCTCAGCCGCCACATGTGTCCCCACCCTGCTCGCCCCTCCCCCGGCCCTGCCGGGGCAGGAACCCTGGCGCTGAGGGCACGGCAGCGGGTGGGGGCTGGGCCCACCCTCTCTTTGGGGCTTTTTTCTCTCTGCGGTGGGACTGGGGGCCCTCAGAAGAAGGCAGGGCCCAGGGCACGGACTCGGAGACCCCCCCCAGAGGTGCTCGGACCCCCTTCTCTGCATGGTGTGGGGGCAGGGGCGGGTCTGGGTTTGCCTAGTCCCCGGCTTCCCTGGGAGAGGGCCTCGTGGCAACCCCGGCAACCAGGGAGCTAAAGCGCCTGCTCAGCGTCTGCCCCCAGGTGCAGGCGCTGCGGGGCGGGCGCAGGGGCCATTTGGAAGCAGCGGGCCCGCCCTTCCCTCGTGGGAGGCGGAGCTGGCCTGGGAGGCGTGCCCCCCACCCCCGCACGGGGGTGCTTCACAGATGTGACTGGCCTTCCCTTCCGTGAGTGTTTGCAGGGTCAGAGCTGGGGAGTGTCAGACGTGGAGGCCTGGGCCCAGCGGTGACCTCACCGCCAGGCGGTCCCAGCCCTCTGCAGAGATAAGCGGCTGAGAGCCGATTGGGCGGGAACCTCGCAGGATGGCGAGGAAGTGGGAGGAGGTGGCTGGGGGGGGCAGGACGCCTCCCAGGGCCAGGCCTCATGTTCAAGCACATCGTGGGGCTGGGCCCCCGTTGCTGGGGCATTAGAGCCGGGCCCTGACTCAGCCGCCCGGGGGGCGGATGTGATGCGATGGGATGGAGTGGGGGCGGGGCCGGGCCCAAGGGGCTGCCGGGGTCCCGCCACACTTCTGACCTCCTGGGGAAACTGGACCCGGTTGCCACCGGGACCAGCCGCCGTCCCTGGAGAGAGGCTGGGAGTGGCCGTGGACATGCAGACCACAGTGTCTGCTCACAGCGTGTCCCCGCGCCCATTTCCCCCTGTCACCAGGGAGGAGGCACGGGCTCCATGGGGCAGCGAGCAGCCCCGCCGACGTCCCGCCGTGGCCGCGGGTTCCCCCTGCCCCAGCGGGGGGCCCACCCCTTAGACAGGAGCCTCGGCCAGCTGGACAGTCAAGGAGCACAAGGGGCTGCCCCTGGGGGCTTCCCGGCAGACCCTCGCGGGTCCGAGGAGCGTGGACTGACGGCCCAGGCCGGCGGGGGGTGGGGGGGCCGTGGCCTTGCTCTGTCGCCGGTGTGGGGTTCGTCCACAGGGAGGGAGCAGGGCCATCGAAGCCGGTCAGGGTCCTCTGGTGACAAGTGGGCACCCGACTCCCCCAGGAAGCCCCCCTGAGCGGCGCTGGAGGCCGTGGTCCTGGGACCCGCCCCGAAGGGCAAGTTCCGCGGCACCTTGGACTGCAGGGTCCCGGCCGCTGGTCTCCTCCGGTGAGAGGCGCAACCGTGCGCTCCTGCTGCGGCGGAGCACGGACCTGAAAGTTCCAGAAGGACTTGGGAGTGAGTTTGCCTCAGATCCGCACACGTGAGCAAAGCTCCGTCTCCCCCCGGACAGCGGTCGGGGGCGGGGGGCCCACGCCTGGGCCCGACCCCCGTGGGGGTTTCCGTCTGGTTCCCGTGGACCCGGCGGCCCGTCCCGAGGACGGGGTGGGGGGGCGCCGCTGGCACGGCCACACCGCCGTCCGCACCGCACGGCCGGCCCTTCCTGCTGCTGGCTCGCTCTTTCCGGTTCCCCGCTCTGTGAGCCTTTCGTGGAAGCTTTGCGACGCTCTGCATTCCCCATCACTTTTTAAAAGCCACTTTAAAAACAGCCAAACACGCGTCTGCTCCTGAGGGGTGAGAGGAGGCACCGGGGAGTCACCTGCAGCCCCCGCTTCACCCCCGATTTCAGCGGAAAAGGGACCGGGGTTTGGAGTTCCTCGCACGAGTCACAGGCCGGCAGCACAGTCATCCTGGCCAGAGGGCGGGGGTCTCTCTCCTTCAGGACCCCCCGAATCCCAGAGCGGGGGGTGCTTGGCTGAGCCCGGGGAAGCGGCTGGAGGGAGACAAGCCCGCAGTGGCCGGGGTGGGCGGCTCGCCCTCGAGGACGTGGGGAACGGGAGGCCCCAGAGCCCTGGGCGCGGCACAGCCCTCCCGCCGCCGCTGGGAGAGGCAGGTGGCCTGGTGCAGGGGGTGGAGCTTCTGCCCCAGCCCCGTCCACCCCCAGGGCGGCCTGCTGGTGCTCTGCCCAGGAGTGGCGCTGGCTGGTCACTCTCTTTGCTTTGGCCGAGGGCGGCTATGACATCGGGCCCGGATCTGCGGGCAGGCGCCCCCAGGCCTCCCCAGCGGGGCGCAGGGACCCTGAGGTCTCCCGCCACCGGCCGGCTCAGCCGCACACACCCCGTCCAGGGCCCCGACTAGCAGCCTGAGGGAGCCCCTGGCACAGGGGGTGGCCCGGGGTCTGCCTCGGGCTCCTGCTGGACAGACACGTGGCTGCTGCCAGGATGCCCCGGCCGTGGGTCCCGAGCCTGGGTCACCGTTGCCACGGCACGGCCTGCCCAGCCTCCCTGGCCCCTGGGGGCAGCCCGCTCTTCCCCCGGGACCCACTGTCCACTGTGGGCTTCGCCCGTTCCCTCCGCCAAGAACCACCGTCTGTCCTCAAAAGGCCAGAGGTCAGGCTCAGCCCACGGCCACTGTGTCCTCGAGGCTCATGGGGCACCCCCCCCTCGAGCCTCTGCTGGCTCCGCCGCACCGCCCGCTCTGGCCGACTTTGACTCGGGGCTCAGGGTGAGCTGGTCCGGACTCCCAGACCCTCAGAGGGGGGCGGGGTGGGGCGGGGGCGGGGGCGGGGCTTCGGGAGGGCGCTGGGTGGGCAGGGTCCCGGGGCAGACCTGACTTCAGGCTGGTCCCTGAAAGCCACCTGACGGTTGACCTTGACTGGAGGAAAGAGCCGGACTTCCGGGGAGGGGGAAGAAACGGCAGGACGCTCGCTGGGCAGGTGAGGCGCGTTACTCCAGGTGCCCGGGGCTGGTGAGCGCCCGCCCCCGAGGGCGCTGCCCGGGGAGGGCATGGGGCTTCTCTCGGCCTGTGCCCTGCTCACCTCAGAGCAGTGTCTCCTGTGTGTCCCTCCTTCCTCCAGTCCCGGGAGAGGCCAGCTCGGTTGAGCTCCTGCCTCGGGGATGCTGCCCAGGTGAGGAGCCAACGCCGCGTGAGCCAAAGGCTCTTTCTGTCTTTCGTAAAAACCTAAATCCGCTTCATAAACCCTGCACCCCCGGGGCGGGCCTGGGAGGAGCGGAGACAGGGGTGGAGGGGGGGTCCCGGAGGGCCCAGGGCCGGAGCGGGCCCAGCGGCCGGGGACGGGAAGAAAGGACCACCAGGGCCCCGGGCGGGGGTGACCGGGGCACAGGGCTGTCGTCTTGGGGAGGATCCCCGAGGGCCCGGGGTGGCGGCTGCCGCAGCGGGGAGGGGCCCCAGGGCAGCAGGCGTGAGCGTCTGGTTCCGGTAGATCCTGGGGAGGGAGGGGGCGCGTTTTTCTGCCGGCCCGTAGGGTGGGGCTCAAAGTTGGTTTAAGGTGATTTAAGACAACAAAGAAAGGAACCTTCCGGATTTCTGGCCGCCGTGGCCTTGTGAATTAGTGCGGCTTCTTCCCGCCCCCAGACGGAGAGCGCCCAGTCGGTAAAACGTAGTTTAAACGTCACAGCCACGCTGCACAACAGGACTGAAACGGGACGCAGAGCGGCGTGTGTGTGTGTCTGGGGGGGGTACTCGGGGGGGTGCGGTGCTCCGGGTTGGGGGCTGACCGAGGTGGTGACCAGCGGTGACCGAGAGAGCCCCGCCTGGGACCTGGGGGTTGGGGGGGAGCAGACAGGGGCCGGCTCTCTGCTCAGATGTCCCCCCGCCCCCCCACGCCCTAAAGTCCGGGTGGGTGCTTCCGCAGCGGTGCAGACCCAGGCCGGTGCGGGGAGCAGCCCCCTCTCCAAGACCCGGTGCGCACCACCTGCCCGTGACCGTGCCTGCGGTGGGCCCCCTCCTCCTCGGGGCGGGAGTGGAGCCGGGGCTGTGGAACGGTACACGGCGGGCCGGGAGGTCGGGTGGGAAGGCAGACCCGCTAGGCAGACAGGATCGGGGGTGGGGGGGAGAGAGGGAGAGAGAGAGAGAGAGAGAGAGAGAGAGAGACCTCCCCCCACCCAGGGTGGGTCGGGACGTCCAAGCGCACAGACCTGCCAGGACAGCCGGCAGCACAACAGCAACAACGAGCAAAACGGGGTCCCCAGGTGACACCCACAGACCTTCCTTCTCCGATGGAAAGACGAGAGTGTCAGCGCAGCAGCCTCCCGAGGGCAGCGGCCACCGGACCAGGGATCACCCGAAGCGTCCCTGGAAAATCTCCCGACGACAGCTCCTGATGCGCCCAGCGTGAGAGCTGACTGCTGACCCCTGGGGGGGTCACAAATCAGGGAGGGGGGGTGGGGGACCACGTCAGGACGCGGGCCGGGGGAGGCTGTCCTGCTGGGCCCGGCCTGGCTTGGGAGGGGAGGCCCCGGGGCGTATCCTGAGCTGCAGACAGTCCGGGGGCCTGTTCCCCGTGGGAGCTGGTTTCCTCTTCCAGCTCCCGCGTCCCTGGCATGAACCCTGGGGAAGCCAGTCACGGGGCGTCTCTGTCCCTGAGAGGGTGGGGGGGACACGGCCACGACAGCAGGCCCCCTGCGTTCACCACGTCGCATCTTCTCCTCGGGATGGTGGTGTCTTCCCGCCGGCCCAGCCGGTCCTCGCCGCCCGCGGCCAAGTTCACTGCCGCCCGCTCTGGCGGTCCAGCGCTGCTTTTGTGACTCTCCCCTGGGTGCTCCCCTGCCCGATCTGCGTGCATCCAGTCGGGGCCGGTCCCCTCGTGCAGGGGGGCCGCCTCCCCGACAGACCGCCCTCCACCTTTGCCGAGGCAGCGGCATTGTGCCCGGGGCCCTGCCCCCCAGGGGCCTGGCCGGGTTGGCCCTCGGAGCGGACGCCAGGCCCCGAGCCCGTGGAAGGCAGCCTGGGCTCAGGGGCACGCCCCGCCGCCCTGTCCGCCCCTCCTTCCTTCCTCCTCTCTTCCTCCTCTTGGGTTTTGTTTTCATTTCAACTTTTTATTTTGGAAAAAAAAAAAAACATCAAACCTGTAGGAAATACAAACCTGTATAGGTTCATCAGTATTCTCCACTGTTAATGCTTGGACACACTCCCTCCGTGTACACACGTGTGTGTGTAAACTTATTATTGTTATTGTTATTATTTGCCGAAACGTTTCAGAGTCAGCGGGGGCCTCCGGGGGGCGGGCCGCGCTCTGACCTGCGCGGCGCGGCGCCGGCCCGGCCACAGGCTGAAGGTGTCCTGGTGATGTCCTCAGCGCCTCGCCCCCCCGTCCGGAGGTACACGGTGCTACTGTCTTCTTCGCCCTCCTTCGCCCTTCAGAGTATTTTTTATTGTGGTAACATACACATGACATAACATTTACCATCTTTTCTTTTCAATATATTTTATCGATTATGCTATTACAGTTGTCCCATTTCCCCCCCTTATTCCCCTCCGCCCTGCACACCCCCTCCCACCCACATTCGCCCCCTCTAGTTCATGTCCCTGGGTCGTACATATAAGTTCTTTGGCTTCTCCATTGCCCATGCTATTCTTAGCTTCCCGCCCCATCTATTTCCTGCCTACCGTCTGTGCTTCTTATTCCCTGCCTTTTCCCCTGTTCTTCCCCCTCCGCCTCCCCGCTGATACCCCTCCATGTGACCTCCATTTCTGTGTTTCTGTTCCTGTTCTAGTTCTTTGCTTAGTTTTTTTTTGTTTGTTTTAGGTTCCATTGTTGATAGTTGTGAGTTTGTTTTCATTTTACTGTTCATAGTTTTGATCTTCTTTTCCTCAAATAGGTACCTTTAACATTTCATAGAATAAGGGCTTGGTGATGATGAACTCCTTGAACTTGACCTTATCTGGGAAGCACTTTATCTGCCCTTCCATTCTAAATGAGAGCTTTGCTGGATAGAGCAATCTTGGATGTAGGTCCTTGCCTTTCATGACTTCAGATACTTCTTTCCAGCCCCTTCTTGCCTGTAAAGTTTCTTTTGAGCAATCAGCTGCCAGTCTGATGGGAACTCCTTTGTAGGTAACTCTCTCCTTTTCTCTTGCTGCTTTTAAGATTCTCTCCTTATCTTTAATCTTGGCTGATGTAATTATGAGGTGCCTTGGTATATGCTTCCTTGACTCCAACTTCTTTGGGTCTCTCTGAGCTTCCTGGACTTCCTGGAAGCCTGTTTCCTTTGACAGATTGGGGAAGTTCTTCATTATGTTTTCAAATAAGTTTTCAATTTCTTGCTCTTCCTCTTCTCCTTCTGGCACCCCTGTGATTCAGATGTTGGAACATTTCAAGTTGCCCCAGAGGTTCCTAAGCCTCTCCTCATTTTTTTTAATTCTTCATTCTGTTCTGACTGAATGTTTATTTCTTCCTTCTGGTCCGCACCATTGATGTGAGTCCTGGTTTCCTTCCCATCACTGTTGGTTCCCTGCACATTTTCCTTTATTTCACTTTGCCTAGCCTTCACTTTTTCCTCTATTTTTCACCCATACTCAACCAATTCTGTGAGCATCCTGGTTACCAGTGTTGTGAACTGTGCATCTGATAGGTTGGCTGTCTCTTCATTGCTCAGTTGTATTTTTCCTGGAGCTTTGATCTGTTCTTTCACTGGGGCTTTTTTGTTGTTGTTGTTGTTGTTGTTGTTGTTGGTCTCAGCTCACCTGTTATGTAGCAAGGGGCAGAGCCCCAGGTGTTCACCAGGGCAGGGCCACCCACGCTGTATGCTGTGGCGCTGTCTGTCGGGGAGGGGTCCGACAGGGAACCACGCCACTTGCTCCGCTGTCTGCCGGCTTTCAGTCACTTCCCCCGCCACCCACAAGCAAAGTGGGCCCTTCTCGTCCTGATCCCTGGGTGGGTGGTCTGTGTACGTTCTAGGACCCTGTGGGTCTCTCCGAGGAACTCCCCTGTGAGGCTGGGAGTCTCTCCTGCTGCCGCCTCAACCCCCCAGGTGTTTCCCATCAGTGGTTTGAGGCTTTATTTCCCCGCGCTGGGACCCTGGGTTGCTCAGTCTGTCCCGTTCCCCAGTGGTTCCTCCCGGTTTGTCTGCCGCAAATGTGGGTCTGCCCGCTCCTCCAGCTGCCGCCTCGCCCGCCCCGGTCCTCCAGCTGCTGGCTCGCCGTGTGTCCTCTCCGCCCGGCTGCCCGTCTCCACCCCTCCCACCGGTCCAGATGACTTTTCTTCTTTACCTCCTTGGCTGTCAGACTTCCATACAGTTCAATTTTCTGGGAGTTCTGGTTGTTTTTCATTTTTAAATTTGTTGTTGTCCTTCTTTTGGTTGTGCGAGGAGGCACCCTGTGCCTACCTATGTAACAGGGTGCAGCCGAGAGGGGAGCCTCCAATAGGGATCTGTAATAAGATCCAGAAGAGCCTGGAGACAACTGGCTCCACACCACAGGGCCACACCTGCCCAGAATCCGGCAGCTGTAGCCAATTGTGAGAGGAGCTGGAAATGGGGCTTCAGAGGAAGATTGGCTCTGGGATTTAAACCGAGACACAGCAGCCATTTGAGGGGGGAGAACCACACAGCTCTAGCAGAGTGAAGACTCTCGCGGCCCTGAGAGGGAGAACCACGTGGCCTAGACAGAGTGGGGACTCCCGCAGCTTTAGGAGATACGGTACTCTGGACTGGGCAAAGGGGGAAGGAAGGAAGGACTGTGTCTGTTTGTGGGTGCTTTAAGGGACTTTAGGAGTTTTGGTGAAGACATTAGGTCCCTACTTTAAGTCTGTACAGCATTAAATAAACGTTTCCTTTCCTTTTCATAAATCTCTGGCATTGAGAGACGTCTCTCCTCTGGCGGCGGACATAACGGACCTGGGGGCTTCTTTATATGGTCCCAGGCCCCCCCTTGTTTGTTCTGTAACACCCCTCCCCATCCGTTGCAGGCCTGTGCTGGCTCCTCCCCCCGCCAACCCGGCCCCCCTCCTGGATCAGACCCTTCTTCATGGCGGCCACCTGGGCCCCTACTGCACCTGGGCCAAGCACGGGCACCCCCCGCCCCACGCCCCTCCCCCCTGTGCCGGAGCGCCCGCTGTTCCCTCTGGGGGTCCCTCTTCCCCAGCAGGGGTGCCCGAGCCTTCGGCGTCTCTGGGCCGCCCTGGAAGGAGAGCCGTCTGCGGGGTGGGCACTGCACATGCTGCCAACCTGGGGTCGCCTTCGGCTCCAGCTGTGCAGGCCCCCCCCACCGCGCCCCCAATTCCCAGGGCAAGAGAGCCGCGGGCCGGTTCCAGGGGCTGTGCTTCTGGAGAGACCGTATCTTTAACGCCGACTCAAAACCCCCCTAATCCTACGGAAACTCGCAGAAGCTCCGTCCAAGGCCCTCCTTCCCCCCAAATCCTGGCGCCTGTCAGCAAAGAGTTTGCAAAAGCAGACAGGCCACAAGGCACGTGCCCTTGGCCTCGGAGCACCGCAGGCACCGGGCGCGGCCCACCTGGCCGGGCCCCCGGCCCCCCACGGGCGCAGCTCAGGCCGGGCTCCCGGAGGGCGGCGGCGCACGGGTCCGAGGGCGGCGGAGCTGCTGAGCCCGCAGGGTGAGCCCACGTGCGCGCCGGCGTCCGGAGCCGCTGGGGCTCCCTCCGCCACCCCGCCGGCCCGCGTCAGCCAGCCGGGCGCGCGGGCAGAAGTGCTGGCCTGGCTGTTTGGCGCTGGCTCCTCTCGCGGCTCGGACCGCGTGCCTGAGCGTGTTCGCGCCGAGGTTCCACAGGCCGGGCCGACCAGACCGTTCGTCCAAAGCTGGGCGTCCTCGTGAGGCCGGAACAGACGCCGGCGTGGGGGCTGCCTGCCACCCCCGAACCCCGTGAGCAGAGACAGGGACTGGATCTTCCCGGGCGCTGTGTTCAGGCTGCTGGCTGGCGACCTGAGAAGAGGGCGGGTTCGTACCCTCACAGACTGTCCTAAGTTCCATCTCAAAATGGCCCTTTTTATAAGAACAAAGCGTAGGTAAGGGCTTTGGAACTCAGGGAAACGTTCATTGGATTAAGACGCTGCAGTGTTCTCGCCCGGGCGGTGGCGTCTCGCTGCGGAGCAGGCGGCTCGGAGCCCATCTCCGCGGCTTGCGGCGCCCGCGGGCACACGGGCGGCACTGCTCGCGGGCTCCCGGAGTCCCGGCGGGTCCCGCCTCAGCTGCCGGAACTGCGCTCGTACAGGCGTGGGTTACGGAGCCTATCAGCTACCACCTAAACGGAAGTTCTCCAACTCTCAGCCCCACCAAACAGCACGTGAACAGCGCCTGGACCGCACGAGTGTTACAGAACAGACGGGGGTGTGTGTGAATGATAAACTGTCACCCCAAGAATCCCCCTTTCCTCCAGGGGTTCCCCCCAGAACTAGGTTTGCTTTGCCTGTCGCCAGGGATCGACTTTCCTCAGTGCCAGAGATTGGTGAAAAGGAAAGGAATTATTTACTCAAAAGCTATACAAACTTAAGAGTAGTGACTTAATGTCTTCATTAAAATACTGAAGTTCTTTGGAACACCCACAGACGCACACAGTCCTTCCTTCTCCCCTTGCCCAGTCCGGGGCACCGTGTCTCAGGAAAGGAAGTAGAAGTCTGTGATTCAGGCTCCCGGCACCATCAGCTGTGTCACCACCACGGTCCCCAGTTAATCCAGAGCCACGTGGCACCTTCTCGTGGCCCGCCAGCGAGAGCCTTTCACCCCTTTTCTTCCAGGCAAAGTCTCTCCTGCTGCCTAACCCACGTGGCAAAAGGGAGCACCCCCAAGCTGTGTGCTCCCTAACTCTGGCCCAGGCCGCAGGGTCCCCCCTTGCATGGCCTCCACGCCTGGGTTTAAATCCCCGCGCCAATCCTCCTCTGCAGCCCCTCTTCCGGCTCCGCCCACAATCAGTCACACCTGCCAGCATTCCCGCATTCGTCCAGCTTTCCCGGGCTGCCGCAGTGAGTGCACACAGCTGTGGCCCGTGGCGTGGGGCCAATCAGCTCCAAGCTCTCACGCAGGCGCTGTAGCCAGGGGGAGTTGCCTCCCAGTTACACAACCTGGGTGGGAGTCACTCCCATGCCCCTGGCTCAGAGCGTGGCCACAGTTGTTTCACATATGCGTGAAGCCAGTTAAAGGCTGCAGATGTGTTAAACGACCATGCCAGCGGTCAGCTGCAAAGCTGTGCCTGTGCAAAACAGCTCTCAGTGGCCCTGCTCCACGTGCCCCATCCCCCAGCTCAGCCTGGTGGGAAGGGGTGAGGACATCCTATATGTATTATTCTCTACTATTTCCTGAACACCCTGAATTCTGGACCCCATTACAAGTCCCTCTTTGGGGCCCCCTCTCTTGGCTGCACCCTGTTACAAGATCAGCATGTGAGCAGCGTGTGAAGGGGAAGGGAAAGCACATGATCAGAATGTGAAAGGCATGTGAATCATACATGGACGACACACGAATGGGGCATGGGCTGCACATGATCAGCGGGCAAATGGCACATGATCAGTGCGTGTTCAGCACGTGATCAGGAGGTGATCGGCACGTGATCAGGAGGTGAATGGCACGTGATCAGTGCGTAGACGACACGTGATCAGTAGGTGAACGGCACGTGACCAGCGTGTGAATGGCACGTGATCAGCGCATGAGTGACACGTGATCAGCGCGTGACCGGCACGTGATCAGTGTGTGAATGGCACGTGATCAGCGCGTGACCAGTGTGTGGATGGCACGTGATCAGCGCGCGCCCGGCACGTGACCAGTGTGTGAATGGTACGTGATCAGCGCGCGAGTGACACGTGATCAGTGCGTGAGTGGCACGTGATCAGCGGGTGACCGGCACGTGGTCAGTGCGTGATCAGCGGGTGGACCGCACGTGATCAGTGGGTGACTGGCGCATGATCAGTGTGTGAATGGCATGTGATCAGTGCATGATTGGCACATGATCAGCGGGTGAACGGCACCTGATCGGTGCATGAACAGCATGTGAATGGGGTGTGGGCGGCACGTGTGTTACCAAGCAGACCCGGGAGGGTAAACCACATACTATTACCGAAAGGACCCCCTTTTTCTCCAGGGGGTTCCCTCCACACCTGGTTCGCTTTGCCTGCCGCCAGGGAGAGACATCTCTCGATGCCAGAGATTGGTGAAAAGGAAAGGAATTATTTATTTAAAAGTTATACAGACTGAGAGTAATGACTTCATGTCTTCCTGAAGAGTCTGAGACCCACTTCAGCTGGTCTCCTCCGAGCCCCTGTGTCCGGAACCCCACGTAGCCCGGGCACGGCTGCTCCCCAAGGTCTGAGGGCAGCCCCCGCCTCGCCCACAGCGCCCCTCAGCCCCTGCTCTCAGCGGAGCCGGTCCTGAAGCACCTGCACGAGGCCACACACTGTGGGAGAGACTCATTAACCACCTCCGTCAAACCGTGGCTCACGGGTCCCGGGATTTCTAGAGCCGTAAGAGAAGTCATTGCTAGGTGTGTTGTGTGCTGGAAGAACCACCCCGAGACAGGTCCCCATCAAAGGACAGAAGGAAAGCAATGCCAAGGACAGTGCCCCTCGAGGACTGGCAAATGGAATTCACTCCGGTGCCAAGGGTCTGAGAGTGGGAATAAAATATTTGAGGGTCCTTGCTGACACCTTTTTTTCAGGATGGACAGAAGCTCGTCCCGCTAGAATGGAGGAATCCTGGGAGGCAGCGGAAGCTTCATGGAAGGAAACAGCCCGTCGCTTCGGCCTCCCTGGCAGCATCCAGAGTGGTGGCCGACCTGCCTCAGCCTCAGGAGCCACACGGGCCGCCAGTCGGCTTGAGGAACCACGCGGAGACTCCCCAGGGCACGGCGACCTCAGGCTTCCGGGAGGCAGAGGAGAGGAACCGCACCTCGGAGAAACCCACGGCCACGCGGCATCGAGAACTCGTCTCCATCGGCATCAAGCTGGGCCTGTCGCCCCGCTCAGGACAGGGCTGGCTCCTCGATGGGGGGTTCAGCTGAGTCCCCCTGAAATCGTTCGTGTATGGGCGGAATTGGGGTGAGAGACATGTATATAGATTTAAAAAAAAACTGAAGGTAAAGAAAACGTACAACATTGAAGTCAGACCTTAGCTGTGATGAGTGGCCTTGCCTGTATTAGAGACTCCCCCCCCTCACGCACACACACACAGGTTTGCTGCACCCCTTCCTTGGAGTCTGCAGACAAGGTGCTCCTCGAGATGTGGTGACAGCATCTCCAGAAAGCCAGCCAGGGGGAAAGTGGACTGACCCCGGGGACACACTCCTCACCACCCCCACCGCGGTGAAACTGGTGGAAATAAAACCTCAGGCTTGTCGCACAAGGATAAAGAAAGCACCGGAGGAAGCTCTGAAAGTCACCCTTAGAAAACAATGACTTGCGTTCTTTTTTTAAAAAAATATATTTTATTGGTTATCCTATTACAGTTGTCCCATTTCCCCCCTCACTCCCTCCACCCTGCCCACCCCCCCCACCCACATTCCCCCAGTTTAGTTCATGTCCATGTGTCATAAGTTCTTTAGCTTCCGCATTTCCCATACTATTCTTGCCCTCCCCCTGTCTATTTTTTATCTACCATCTATGCTACTTATTCTCTGTACCTTTCCCCCCTCTCTCCTCCTCCCACCCCCCTGCTGCTAACCCTCCATGTGATCTCCATTTCTGTGGGTGTGTTCCTGTGCTAGTTGACTGCTGAGTTTCTTTTGTTTTTTTTTTTTTTGTTTTAGGTGTGGTTGTTCATAATTATGAGTTTGCTGTCATTTTACTATACATGTTTTTTACCTTCTTTTCCTTAGATAAGTCCCTTTAACATTTCATAGAATAAGGGCTTAGTGATGATGAACTCCTTGAACTTGACCTTATCTGGGGAGCGCTTTATCAGCCCTTCCATTCTAAATGAAAGCTTTGCTGGATAGAGTAATCTTGGATGTAGATCCTTGCCTTCCATGACTTGGAATACTTCTTTCCAGCCCCTTCTTGCCTGCAAGGTCTCTTTTGAGAAATCAGTTGACAGTCTTGTAAGAACTCCTTTGTAGATAATATCTTCTTTTCTCTTGCTGCTTCTAGAATTCTCTCCTTATCTTTAATCTTGGCTGATGTAATTATGATGTGTCTTGGTGTGTGCTTCCTTGAGTCCAACTTCTTTGGGACTCTCTGAGCTTCCTGGACTTCCTGGAAGTCTATTTCCTTCACCAGATTGGGGAAGTTTTCCTTCAGAATGTTTTCAAACAAGTTTTCAATTTCTTGCTCTTCTTCTTCTCCTTCTGGCACCCTTATGAATTGGATGTTGGAACGTTTAAAGATGTCCTGGAGGTTCCTAAGCCTCTCCTCATTGTTTTGGATTCTTGTTTCTTCATTCTGTTCTGGTTGAATGTTTGTTCTTCCTTCTGGTCCACACCATTGATGTGAGTCCTGGTTTCCTTCCCATCACTGTTGGTTCCCTGCACATTTTCCTTTATTTCACTTTGCTTAGCCTTCACTTTTTCCTCTATTTTTCACCCATACTCAACCATTTCTGTGAGCATCCTGGTTACCAGTGTTGTGAACTGTGCATCTGATAGGTTGGCTGTCTCTTCATTGCTCTGTTGTATTTTTCCTGGAGCTTTGATCTGTTCTTTCACTGGGGCTTTTTTGTTGTTGTTGGTCTCAGCTCACCTGTTACGTAGCAAGGGGCAGAGCTCCAGGTGTTCACCAGGGCAGGGCCACCCACGCTGTATGCTGTGGCGCTGTCTGTGGGGGAGGGGTCCGACAGGGAACCACACCACTTGCTCCGCTCCCTGCGGGCTTTCAGTCACTTCCCCCGCCACTCACAAGCAAAGTGGGCCCTTCTCGTCCTGATCCCTGGGTGGGTGGTCTGTGTACGTTCTAGGACCCTGTGGGTCTCTCCGAGGAACTCCCCTGTGAGGCTGGGAGTCTCTCCTGCTGCCGCCTCAACCCCCCAGGTGTTTCCCATCAGTGGTTTGAGGCTTTATTTCCCCGCGCTGGGACCCTGGGTTGCTCAGTCTGTCCCGTTCCCCAGTGGTTCCTCCCGGTTTGTCTGCCGCAAATGTGGGTCTGCCCGCTCCTCCAGCTGCCGCCTCGCCCGCCCCGGTCCTCCAGCTGCCGGCTCGCCGTGTGTCCTCTCCGCCCGGCTGCCCATCTCCACCCCTCCCACCGGTCCAGATGACTTTTCTTCTTTACCTCCTTGGCTGTCAGACTTCCATACAGTTCGATTTTCTGGGAGTTCTGGTTGTTTTTCATTTTTAAATTTGTTGTTGTCCTTCTTTTGGTTGTGCGAGGAGGCACCCTGTGCCTACCTACACCTCCGTCTTGGCCGTCTAAATTTACCATCTTAACCATTTTCACTGAGCAGTTGAGTGGCCCCAGGTTCGCCCCCGCCCCACCCCCGTTGCAGCCGTCCAGCTCCAGGACTCTTGCCACCGTCCCAAACTGCCAGTCCGTCCCCATTTGACGGTGGCTCCCCGCCCCCGCTCGGCGGCCCCTGGTGAGCGGCTGTGCCTTCCGTCTCTGAGGACTCCGGCCGCCCCGGGAGCCGGGCGCGGGTGGGTCCCCCCCCGCCCCCGTGTCTGCTCTGCCGTGACTGGCGCACTTCACCCGCCCCTCAGGTCCCCGAGGCTCACCCACGCTGCAGCCTGTGAGAGAATTTCCCTCCTTTTAAGGCTGAATAACATTCCCTGCACAGGCCACATTTTGTTTGTCGCTTCTTGGGTTGTTTCCACCTCTGGGTGCTGTCCACGATCACGCCGCCATGGGCGTGTCCTTCGTCTTTTCTGACGTGAACATTTTTGAAAAGTACAAGCCACTGGTTCTGTGGAATGTCCTTCTGTCTTGGTTGTCCGCCGGCTTCCTTTGGGTTTGACCCATGCGTGCATGTTTGGCCAGGAGACGGCAGGACGGTGACACTCCTCAGACCAGGCCGACCCTGGGGTTCTTCCTGGCCTCGCACGGTCCCACACTCGTTTCTGCCCTTCCCCCCCACATCGGTACAACCACTCACTTCCACAACTGCGGATGCACACTCAGTAGTTCCAGCCCCAAATGTTTAAGGTTTATACCCAGCAAAACTGTCTTCCTCTCCGGACCGAGGTCACCCTCCTCCAGAGTCACCGAGTTCTTTCTCTCCCTCTCCGCGGTTCTGCTCCAAGTGCCGGTCCTGACTGCCCGTGCGACAGGCCCCCAACACTCAGAGGGGTGACGGCGTTTCCTACTCCCCCCGACCGGCCGTTCTGGGGCTGACTGCGTTCAGCCGCGCAGCTCTCGGGGCCGGGGGGGTGCGTCTCCGTGGGTGATGCAGTCGGACGGCCGAGGAGGCTGCGGTCCTGCAGAGGCTCGGCCGGCTGGCCATCCTCCATGGCACCAGTGACAGGGCGGGAACAGGTGTGCCCCTGCTGGCCTCTCTCTGCCGGCAGCAGCTCTGAGCCCCGAGAGGGACAGAGTGGGAGCGGCCGGGCCATTTTTCAGCCCCGCCCGGAACCATCACAGCTTCTCTCCCGCCAGACGGGGGCCGGGGCTGGGTCCCCCCACCGGGGCTGGGCATTCGGGATGGTGTTGTCACTCGCGCCTGGTGTCTCTCGTCCCCGTGACGGCCCACCTCTTCAGCAGAGCAGCCCGCACTCTGTGCTGGAGGCTTGGGGCTCCGGGAGGGGACGCGGAGGCTGCCGGGCCGGTTGGGGCAGCTCCCGGCACCGGCCCGGCGTCTCCTCCCCCATAGGCTGTTCACCCGGGAAGTCACGGGACCCTCCCGGTGCCGGGGTGGAGAACCAGATGTCCCCTCTCCGCGGGGCTGTGCCGCTGCAGAGGGTGTGGGACGGGGCCGGGCACAGGCGTGTGCGGCAGGCACAGTCCGCCACCCACCGGGTGTGCAGTTGGGTCGTCGTTTCTGTTTGTGTCCAGTCTCGGGCTTCCCTTCCTTCTTGGTTGACTCAAGTCTTGAGTACATAAAACCGTTAACTTGATTTCAAAAGTCAGAAACTCTACAAAAGGGTTGTGGGGCACTCAGAGGCATGGCAGCCCCCCCAGGCCCACCCACACCATCCCCCCAGCCCCGCCCAGCCCAACCCAACCCAGCCCAACCTCCCCTTAGGACATTGATTTCATTAGTTCCTGGTTCACCTTCGTTTCTTCTTGCAAAAATAGGTGCATGTGCCTGTTTTCACTTCCACGAAACAGGCTCCTTTGCACTTGGCTCCCGGCCCCCGACGCCGTGACAGTCACCCGCATCGGCTCCTGGCGACCCCCCTCCGCCCGAGGCCGCGCAGAGCTCCTCCATTTCTCGCTCACCCAACTCACCCACTGTGCGCGGGCACTCGGCTTGTTCCCGAGAATCCGCGATTACAGAGAAAGCCACGCCCTGCTCTACTGAATACGTTTCTATAAATATATGTTCGAATGGTTGGGGCAGCTGTTTGGGGTGAATTCCTGGAATCGGGGTTGCTGGGTCAAAGGTAAAGGGGTACACAGTTTTGTTAGATATTTGCCCAACCCCCCCGTGGAAGGGCACCCACTCTGCGTTCCCACCACTGGTGTCTGTGCATGTTTCCTCTCAGCCTCAGCAATGGTGTGGGCTACCAAACCCCAACTCTCCCCCAGTCCACCGGAGGAGAAATGGCAGCTACTCCAGTTTTAACTGCCATTTGTTTCACTTTGATGTAGCGGCGCCCCTCTTTGGCCACCGTCCCAGCAGCTCTGTGCATCTCTTTCCCTCGGATTTCTAAGAGCTCCTCCCAGCAGTCTGTTACCTGCGGCCCGAGTTGCAAACATTTGCCCTCGGTTTCCCATTTATCTTGAAAACTTCCCTTCAATCGCACATTTTCTTTCTCTGCACCCGGACGTGTGGTGGTGGCTGGACAGCCTTTCCCCGCCGCGGTTCTAAAGGGAGCCTCGTGGATTCTTTCCAGGCCGCCCAGACCTCGGGCATTCCACTCCCTCTTCCCTGCCCCTCCGTCCTGCCGCAAGGAAGGAGGTCGGGACACCTGGCCCAGCTGGAGTCCTTGCAAGCTGGGGGAGGCCCTGGGACCCCTCCCTCCCTCGGCAGCCTGTGGCCTGTGCCAGTCGCGGCTCCCGGGGGACCGGAAGGAGCCGGCGGGGAGGCGGGGGTGCTGGAAACCGCAGCCGCAGACGTCCGACCAGCCGGGCACCGCGGCTCTCCCGCGGCAGCAGGGGAAGGCACGCCAGGCGGGAAAGACAAAAACTTCTCGTGAAAATTCACAAACGTACGTAAAGGCAGAGACTGCCACAGGGCCCCACGCTCCTGTCGCCCACCTGGACACCTCGCCGTGCGCTTCCCGGGGAGACGCATCCGGAGCGGGAGGGGGGCTCCCCTCCCCCACCCAGGTCTGCCCTGAGGTCATCGCCGCGGTGTGTCCCGGTCCAGCTTGCGTGGGTGCTGGGGATCCGGGGTCCTCCCAGAAAAGGACACTGTTCGGCTGGTTTCCCTTCGAGGTGAGAGGAGTAATGCGTTTTCGAAGAAAGCTTCCCACCGAAACGTGTCCCAGTGTGCGGCTGAGCGGGGGTCACGAGGGTCCTCGAGTCGCCGAGGTCCCCGTGCGGGTTCCCCGGAGGGGACGGCTGCCCACTCTTCCTGCCGGGCTGGGGCTCGCCGTGAACGCCAGTCTCCCGGGTCGCCCTCTGCAAGCCTGAGGCTTGTGTTAAAAAAAAAAACAAAACAAAACTAAATAAAACCCAAAACAAACAAGGAATGAGCCCACCCAGGCTGCTCGGAGTGGGGGGTGAGGGAGCAGCGCCCACTAGCGGCCCGGAGGGCTGAGCGGCGCCGGAGCTGGGCCTCGCATGTACGTTCCTGCAGGGGGCGCTGCGGCGACGGACGGTGCGGGGCGCCGAACGGGCAGCGTCCGCTCCGCCCGTCGGGGCTGTCATCACAAACGCCCCGGGGCGGGGGGCCGAGAGGCAGCAGGGACTGCTGGGAAGCCGGTGAGGACCCCTTGCCGGTTCGCAGCAGCGCCGCTTCCCGGCGTGGCCGGGCCCCGGGAGCTCGCAGAAGCCGCTGTTGGAAGGGTGCTGGGCCTGATAGTGGGGGGGCCACCCCCGTGGCTTAAGTACCTCCCAGCCGCCTCCTAACCCCGTCGCGCTGGGCATTAGAGGTCAACGTACGGATTTCAGGGGCCCCCAGGCCACGGCCCCTGGCTTCCCCGTGTCCCCGTTTCCTCCCGTTTCCGTCTTCACGAGCTCACGAGTGGGGGGCCACCAGCTCCGCACCAGCACCAATTCCCCCCACGTCCTCCGGCGCCTCACCGCGGCCATCCGCACGGCCACGTGATCACCACACGCTCGTCATGGTCACCCGTGTTACCCCCACGGCACCCCCGGGAGGGAGCACAGGGTGACCCCTCCCACAGGGGACACCGCTGCCGGGAAGATGGGACGGCACCGGCGCTGGGGAAGGGCAGCTCAGAGACGCGGGTGGAGGTGGGGGGCAGGGGGAGGAGGTGTCCGTGGGCAGGTGTCCTCCCCTCCCGGGCCAGGGGACAGCCCCAGGATGAGAGCTGGGATCCGTGACAAGCGCCGGAGAACTGCAGTCCGGAAAGCCAGCGCCCCCACCTGGGGCTTCGGGGGGTGACCCCGTGGAGGCCGTCGCTGGGGGCGGGGCGGACACGGAGAAGCGGACAGGGTCCCGGGAGGTTCTCCGGGATCCTCTGCAGGCCACGCGGAGTCGGGGGGAGACCTGGCCACGTGTGGCCGGTGGACAGACAGGGAGCCTGGATGGGGGATTGCTGGGGGGGGGGGCGGGGGCAGGTTCGGGAGGGAAGGCAGGAAGGGAGTGAGGGAAGAGGGGACCGCTGGCCTGGTGTGGCCCTGGTGGTGGCATCGGGCAGCTCTGGCTGCAGCTCCCCTTACCGTGGTGCTGTGCCCGCTCCTTCCGACGGCCTCCGGTGGCCCGCGTGAGCTGGCGCCGGGGGGGCCACCTGGAGAGTGGTCCCGCCGCCCCGGGACAGGCCCAGGGCAGGCGCTAGACCCGAGTAGGGCCCGCCCCCAGCAAGCCCCGCCCACAGGCGGGCCCAGGGTGAGGGCTGAGTGGCAGGGGGCTGAGCTGACCCTCCGCTGCCCGCGGGGGCGTGTGGGACAAGCCAGCTCTTCCCGGGCCCTTTGTTGCCACGGCTCTGCAGACGCGCACCCTAAACAGACAGACCCTTCGTTCCCAACCAGACAGCTGCCGCTGCGCCGCCCCGCGGGTCTGGGCGCCCTTGTCACGCCCGGGCACTGCATTGAAACCCGGCGGCGGCAGGGCCTGCCTGTGGTAGGCGCGGAGGTGCCGATTTCTTCCTTAGCCTCTGCCGTTCTGAGCCCCGACTGAGTGGGCGCAGTGACCTTAAGTCACAGCCGAGGGGAAAGAAGGAAGGGGAGAGGCTGGGGCACTTAGACGCCCTCCCCTTCTATCGCCGGGGACGCTGGTCCACACCGGCGGACACCGTGGGCCGAGCCAGGGCCGGGCTGGCCCAGGGTGCCGCCCCCGGGGGGGCGGGCGCTGTTCGCCCCCCCTCCTTCTCGCTTTCTGCTTGATGACAGACCTCGGAGAGTTTCTAGAGCAGAGGAAAAGAGCATAATAAGCTTAATTTTGGAATTGCGAAGGTTGTTATTATAACCATTTCCCTCTGAAGAATTGTAAATAATTCATTTGCAAACCTCCAGCTGAAGTCTCTAATTAGGCTCTCGTTGGGCTTGCAAACTGCTTCTTCCTCCAGTTGCAACATCTATTTTGTTTGGGATTCGTTTTCTTTGTGTGGGCCCTCTCTCCACTCAGCGGGCGCAGAAATCAGCCTCACGCGGCCCCTTGTGTTCCTGAGCCCCGCTGTCCCCGGCCGGCCTCCCCCTCCCCCGTGGGTCACGGTCGGGTCGTGTTGGCGGTGGGAGGGGCCTTGTTAATGGACCGTTCTGCGATGCTCAGCTTTGCAGAGTGGACATACTTCACAAGGTCGGGGGTCAAGATGTACCTGGAAGACCCGCCGCCCCGGGGGTGCCCGCCGCCCCTCTGACCTCCTCCCCGGAAACCAGGCCGGTGAGGGGTGGCGCGTGGGCCTCTGATGCGTCATAAAATGGCCTGCCTCCTCCTTCCTGGTCCCACGCAGGTGACTGTCCCCAGGCTCAACTGGGAAATGCCACAGGTGCCCGAGCCCCTGCAGGCGACACCGACTTCCTCAGGGTCGTGCCCGGCTCCACACAGTTCCCTCCAACCCTCTTCGCCCCTGAGCCTGGGGCTGGGGGGCTGGGGGGCTGGGGGGCTGGGGGCGCAGGGTGTGGGGCAGGAGACGACAGAGGGCAGCTGCTTCCAGTCAAAAAGGACCAGCCTGGAACCAGTCCCACGAGACGTGCCCAGAGTCAGAGGAGCCTTGGAGGGGCCTCCAGGGCACACGCCCCCTGCTGTGCCCCTCCTGGCCACCCAACCCACCCCCCCCAGGCCCCGCGCCCTGGGAGTCTTGGCAGGGCCCCTCCTCCAGACACATGGGCAGGCGGGCTCATGGGTTCCCAGGTTTGCTGGAGCTGAGAGAGAGGAGAGGGCTAATTAGACGATTCCTATTTGACAAAACACGCGCCGTCCCGAGGAGGAGCCCCGGGAAATGTGAGTGTTTAGCGCTGCAGCATCTCCCGGAGCGGGGCCCTGGGCCAGCCCCTGGAGACCCCTGGGGGTCAGGACCCCCGTGTCCCCTGCCGTGGTGTGGCTGGCAAGAGGGGGGGCGGGCGGCTCTACTCGGGTGGAAATGCGGAGGCCCCCACCTCCTCACAGGTTGAGAAAGACCCCTGCCAAGGACCACGTGGGCTTTGAGTGTGGCCCCCAGGACTGCCCACCTCTCCGTGGTGACATCCTGGGGTCCCGGCCCCACAGTGGGCCACATGCCAGGCGGTCCCCCACCTGCCTGCTAGGTTCTGGATGCCAAGCCCCTGCCCAAGTGTCCCGTGAGGCCACCTGCACTGGCCGGCGGATTTTCCCGGATGGCGGATGTGGGAAGGCCTGGCCGGACTCTGCCGCCCCTTCCCTGTGCTGTGGAGGTCGCTGGCCAGGGGGGCCTCAGCCCCGCAGACACCGATGGTTCCAACCCCAACGTCAGACCTGCGTCTCTGGTCCTGCTGGACCTGCTGCACGCGAGCGCCGGGCAGCTGCCTGGGGGGGGGCGCTCAGCTGGCAGGGAGGGCCCCGCAGCTGGGTCTGCTCGCCCTGAGGAGGGGCGGGGGGCCCTCTCTGGGTGTCCCCTCCTCTGATACTGATGAAGTGTGCCCCTGTGTACTGCCGGGGCGCCTGGAGGGGGCTGCTCTGGGCCGATAAAGCCCAGGGAAAGTCGGTGAAAGCTCGCGTGAGTGGGCTTGATCTGCATCTTGTTCAGAAAGGAGCGGAAGATGAACGCTGTTTGCACAAAAGATGTGTTTTTCAAGATGCTGGTCACAGGCAGACTCGTGGCCCCGCACCGGGCAGCCTCGGTGGCCCCCGGGCGTCCCTTCTCAGGAAAGGTGGCCTTTCCCGACAAACCGAACGGCCGCGGCACGACCCGGGTGGGCCGCGCTGAACCTGCTGCTGCGGTCACCCCGAGGGTTCGGCCCCCTCCAGCCTCAGTCTGCAGCATTTGAGACTGTTCTTTCCCTAAACAAAAACCCACTCTGGAAACGACTCAGGCCGCCTCTGGGAAGGCACGGGGAAGACGTGGAAACAAACTGGGTCGTTCCGCCGTTGCCGCCCCATCTCCGTCCGAGCCGGACGCCGGTTCCGACTGGGTTCCACAGCTGAAAACAGATGAACCCCCTTGGCGGCCAAGTGCACCCCACGTGTGCTCCCGTTACCTGCTGAGCAGTGAGAGACTGAAGTGCAGAGACACAGCGGCCGGACCACACGTGAAAATAGAGCTCGGACCCACGGCCTGCAGCCTCCGGCCCAGGAACCCGGCCCCTCACCCACAGTGGCCTGCCCGGGGCGCGGCCCCTCGCCCACAGTGGCCAGTCTAAGGGGCCAGCCCTCTCGAGGTCCTCAGACCCAGGCTCGGCAGGACAAACCCTCAGCCACTGGCTCTTTGTGGACGCCTCACCCACGAGGTCGGTGAGCGCCACACGGGCCGGCACGTCGGGGGACCCGTTCCCCAGCCCTGGCGCCGGGACCAGCCCGGCCTCCTTCACCTGCAGAAGTCGGCTCCAGGCGGGTCAGGAGCTGAAACAGAAGTCAGGCTGCAAAGTTTTCAGAAGGGCGTGTAGGAGGTTGTGCGCACGCCCTCGGAGTAGAAAATAATCACGATGCACGGAAAAACAGCCGTGACGGGATGTGGGTGTCAGCAGTCTGCGCGGGGCCCTGCGGTCCGTCCCGAGGTGCCACGAGGGAGCCAAAGACAAGCCGCCCAGTGAGAGGTGGCATTTGCCACTCACACACCTTGCAAAGGACTCGTGTCTGGAGCATGCTAAGAATTTTCAGACCACCGCCAGGCCCCACCCGAGCGGCAGAGATAAAAGAGCATGACGATGCCCAATGTCCCCAAGGGGGTGGCCCAAAAGGGGCTCGTGCACGGCTGAGAGTATGGACTGCCCGCCCACCCCGCCGTGGGGGTGTCCCAGGAAGCCGGAGGGGTGCGCGCCTGTGAACTGCCACGTCATGCCTACACGCCAGAGATGCTGTGCCCCGGGCAGTGGGAAGCTGTTCCAGAACCTTCTCAGCGCACTCTTCGTGATCCCTCAGAAGCGCCTCGGTGCCTAAGGGATGGATACATCGCGGCGGATTTGTTCAGTGGACAAACTTAAGGAGCTGCGGCCCCGCCCCAGGGTGGCTGGGAAACAGGAGTGAAGAGACCAGGCCCGGGACGCGCGGGCGCCGCCGCTCCCCCGGCGAGCAGTCCGAACCAGGCCCTCGGTGCAGTCCGGGGACCGAGCAGGAAAGCCAGGACGGCCACCTCAGAAGTGAGGGCCGTGGCCGCCCCACGGGCGGGCAGACAGGAGGGAGACACCCGTGGCCGACAGTGCTCCACTGTTTGGTTACAGAGGAATTAGATTGGTAATTATTTTTTGCAGTAACATTTGTTTTTAATTAGAATTACTCTTTTATTTTTTACAAAGCACGGCATGCTCCCTCTAGAAAGTTAGAACATGACAATAAGGAGCTAGGAGCGTGACATTCCCGTCACCTAGGACTGCCCCGTCCGTGGCTCGTCCCGTGTCCCCGCGGATCTTTCTGTGACATGTGTAACACACGCGCATTTGTCCCCCAGCGAGACTGTGCTGCACGGACGTTCTCACCCAAACAACCTCACCACGGTCCCGCGGGCTTCCGTGCCCCACAGAGCCCTGCAGCCCGAGCCCCGGCCGTCAGGCCGGGCCCACCCTCCGGGCGATCACTCACACACACACACACACACACACACACTCACACTCACACTCACACACACGAGCCCGCACACCCATGCCCCTCCCCCAGCCCCGCAGCCTCCGACTGCACTTCCCTCTCTGGGGGCCGTCCTACTGTGGGCCGTCCTACTGTGGGCCGTCCTACTGTGGGCCGTCCTACTGTGGGCGTCCTGCAGGAACGCAGTCGCCACCCGTGGCCCTCGGTGCCTGGCTTGTTTCACGTGGCACCGAGTCCCCGAGCCCCCGCGTGTTGTAGCGCGGGTAAGCACGCCCTCCCGGGCAGGGTGGCCTGAGATTCCGTTGTATGGGGAGACCACGTATTGTTGACCTGTTCGTGGTTTCATTTCATTTATTTATTTACAATACAGTTTATTCATTATGCTATTACAGTTGTCCCATTTTTTCTACCCTTTATTCCCCTCCACCCTGCACCCCCCTCCCACCACCATTCCCCACCTTAGTTCATGTCCCTGGGTCGTGCATACAAGTTATTTCACTTTTCCGCTTCCCGTGCTATTCTTAGCACCCCCATCCACTTTGGGCCTGCCATCTGTGCTTCTTCTTCCCTGTGCCTTTCCCCATCCTCCCCCCAGCCCTCCTCGCTGATACCCCTGCACGTGACCTCCATTTCTGTGATTCTGTTCCTGTTCTAGTTGTTTGTTGAGTTTGTTTTTGTTTTTTAGGGGGTTTGGTTGTGGAGAGTTGTGAGTTTGTTTTCATTTCACTGTTCATAGTTTTGATCTTCTTGTTTTCCTCACATAAGTCCCTTTAACATTTCATAGAATAAGGGTTTGGTGCTGATGAACTCCTTTAACTTGACCTTATCTGGGAAGCACTTTATCTGCCCTTCCATTCTAAATGACAGCTTTGCTGATTAGAGCAATCTTGGATAGAGGTCCTGGCCTTTCAGGACTTGGAATACTTCTTTCCAGCCCCTTCTTGCCTGCAAGGTTTCTTTTGAGAAATCAGCTGATGGTCTTATGAGAACTCCTTTGTAGGTAACTGTCTCCTTTTCTCTTGCTGCTTTTAAGATTTTCTCCTTATCTTTAATCTTGTGCAACTTAATTAGGATGTGCCTTGGTGTGTTCCTCATGGGTCCAACTTCTCTGGGACTCTCTGAGCTTCATGGACTTCCTGGAAGTCTATTTTCTTTGTCAGATTGGGGAAGTTCTCCTTCATTATGTTTTCAAATAAGTTTTCAATTCCTTGCTCTTCCTGTTCTCCTTCTGGCACCCCTAGGATTTGGATGTTGGAATGTTTAAAGTTCTTCCAGAGGTTCCCAAGCCTCTCCTCATTATTTTTTTGAATTCCTGTTTCTTCATTCTGTTCTGGTTGCATGTTTATTTCTTCCTTCTGCTCCAAACCGTTGATGTGAGTCCCGGTTTCCTTCCCGTCACTGTTGGTTCCCTGTACATTTTCCTTTATTTCACTTAGTGTAGCCTTCATTTTTCTCTCTACTTTGCAATCATACTCAACCATTTCTGTGAGCATCCTGGTTACCAGTGTTGTGAACTGTGCATCTGATAGGTTGGCTGTCTCTTCATTGCTCAGTTGCATTTTTTCCGGAGCTTTGATCTGTTCTTTCATTTGGGCCACAGTTTTTTCTCTCAGTGCACCTGTTACCTAATAAGGGGCGGAGCCTTGGTGTTTCGGCAGGGCGGGGCAAACCACGAGGCTGCGTTGTGGCGCTGTGTGTGGGGGAGGGGTCCAAGAGGGAACGGTGCCGCTTGCTCTGCTCTCTGCTGGCTTTCAGTCACTCCCCCTGCCACCCCGCAAGCCAAGTGGGCCCTTCTGGTGCTGATTGCTGGGTGGGTGGGCTTGTGTACATTCCAGGACCCTGTGGGTCTCCCCAATGAGCTCTCCTGTGAGGCCGGGAGTTTCTTCTGCCACGTCAGCCCCACAGGTGTTTTCAGTCAGGGTTCAGAGGCTCTATTGCCCCGTGCTGGAGCCTTGGGTTGCGGGGTCAGTCTCGCTCCCCAGTTGTCCCTCCGGGTTTATCCGCACACAAACACGGGACCACCTGGTGCTCCGGCCACCACCCTGCCACGAGTCCTCCCCACCCGGCAGCCGGTCTCCACCCCTCCTACAGGTAAGGATGGATGTTTCTTCTTCAACTCCTGGATGGTTGGACTTCCATACAGTTTGATTTTCTGGCAGTTCTGGTGGTTTTTGTTTTTAAATTCATTGTTGTCCTACTTTTGGTTGTGCGAGGAGGCACAGTGTGTCTACCTACACCTCTGTCTTGGTCAGAAGTCTGGAGACGTTTACCTGTTCTTTAGCTGATGGCAAGTCGCACTTTTTCCACTGTTTGGCTGTTATGAACAATGCTGCTATGAACATATCCAGATAAGACTTTACATGTGCACATGTCTTAGTCTCTCTTGGGTATGTACATATGAATAAAATTTGTCTGGGTCATATGGTGACTACATGCTTCATATTTTATTTTCCAAAGTACCTGCACCATTTTACATTCCCACAAGCAACATATAAAAGTTCCAATTCTCACACTCTCCTTTTTAAATATATTTTATTGATTATCCTATTAGAGTTGTCCCATTTTCTTCTACCCTTCATTCCCCTCCACCTTGCACACCCCTTCCCACCCACATTCCCACCTCCCCTTTAGTTCACGTCCGTGGGTCCTACATATAAGTTCTTTGGCTTCTCCATTTCCTAAACTATTCTTAACACCCCCTCCCCCTGTCTATTTTCTACCTACCATTTATGTTTCTTATTCTCTGAAACTTTTCCCCTCTCCCCCTCCCACTCTCTCACTGATAACCCTCCATGTGATCTCCATCTCTGTGACTCTGTTCCTGTTCTACTTGTTTGTTTAGTTTGTTTTTGTTTTTAAGGGAGTCGGTTGTTGAGAGTTGTGAGTTTGTTGTCATTTTACTGTTTTGATCTTCTTTTTCTTAGATAAGTCCCTTTAACATTTCATAGAATAAGGGCTTGGTGAGGATGAACTCCTTTAACTTGACCTTATCTGGGAAGCACTTTATCTGCCCTTCCATTCTAAATGAAAGCTTTGCTGGATAGAGTTATCTTGGATGTAGGTCCTTGCCTTTCAGGACTTGGAATACTTCTTTCCAGCCCCTTCTTGACTGCAAGGTCTCTTTTGAGAAATCAGCTGATAGCCTAATGGGCACTCCTTTGTAGGTTACTGTCCCCTTATCTCTTGCTGCTTCTAGGAATCTCTCCTTCATTTTTACCTTGGCTAATGTAATTAGGATGTGCCTTGGTGTGTTCCTTCTGGGGTCCAATTTCTTTGGGACTCTCTGAGCTTCCTGGAAGTCTATTTCTTTTGTCAGATTGGGGAAGTTCTCCTTCATTATGTTTTCAAATAAGTTTTCAATTTCTTGCACCTCCTCCTCCTTCTGGCACCCCTAGGATTTGGATGTTGGAATGTTTAAAGGTGTCCTGGAGGTTTCTAAGCCTCTCCTCATTTTTTTTTTTTGAATTCTTGTTTCTTCATTCTGTTCTGGTTGCATGTTTATTTCTTCCTTCTGCTCCAAACCGTTGATGTGAGTCCCGGTTTCCTTCCCTTCACTGTTGGTTCCCTGTACATTTTCCTTTATTTCACTTTGCCTAGCCTTCACTTTTTCCTATTTTTCACCCACACTCAACCATTTCTGTGAGCATCCTGGTTACCAGTGTTGTGAACTGTGCATCTGATAGGTTGGCTGTCTCTTCATTGCTCAGTTGCATTTTTTCCGGAGCTTTGATCTGTTCTTTCATTTGGGCCACAGTTTTTTCTCTCAGTGCACCTGTTACCTAATAAGGGGCGGAGCCTTGGTGTTTCGGCAGGGCGGGGCAAACCACGAGGCTGCGTTGTGGCGCTGTGTGGGGGGAGGGGGTCCAAGAGGGAACGGTGCCGCTTGCTCTGCTCTCTGCTGGCTTTCAGTCACTCCCCCGCCACCCCCCAAGCCAAGTGGGCCCTTCTGGTGCTGATTGCTGGGTGGGTGGGCTTGTGTACATTCCAGGACCCTGTGGGTCTCCCCAATGAGCTCTCCTGTGAGGCCGGGAGTTTCTTCTGCCACGTCAGCCCCACAGGTGTTTTCAGTCAGGGTTCAGAGGCTCTATTGCCCCGTGCTGGAGCCCTGGGTTGCGGGGTCAGTCTCGCTCCCCAGTTGTCCCTCCGGGTTTATCTGCACACAAACACGGGACCACCTGGTGCTCCGGCCACCACCCTGCCACGAGTCCTCCCCACCCGGCAGCCGGTCTCCACCCCTCCTACAGGTAAGGATGGATGTTTCTTCTTCAACTCCTGGATGGTTGGACTTCCATACAGTTTGATTTTCTGGCAGTTCTGGTGGTTTTTGTTTTTAAATTCATTGTTGTCCTACTTTTGGTTGTGCGAGGAGGCACAGTGTGTCTGCCCACACCTCTGTCTTGGTCAGAAGTCTGGAGACGTTTACCTGTTCTTTAGCTGATGGCAAGTCACACTTTCTCCACTGTTTGGCTGTTATGAACAATGCTGCTATGAACATATCCAGATAAGACTTTACATGTGCACATGTCTTAGTCTCTCTCGGGTATGTACATATGAATAAAATTTGTCTGGGTCATATGGTGACTACATGCTTCATATTTTATTTTCCAAAGTACCTGCACCATTTTACATTCCCACAAGCAACGTATAAAAGTTCCAATTCTTACACACTCCTTTTTAAATATATTTTATTGATTATGCTATTACAGTTGTCCCATTTTCTTCTACCCTTTATTCCCCTTGCCCTGCACAGCCCCTCCCACCTGCATTCTCCTTTAGTTCATGTCCTTGGGTTGTACATATAAGTTCTTTGGCTTCTCCATTTCCTAAACTATTCTTAACCTCCCCCCGTCTACTGACCATTTATGCTTCTTATTCTCTGTACCTTTTCCCCTCTCTCCCCCTCCCACTCTCTCACCGATAACGCTCCATGTGATCTCCATTTCTGTGATTCTGTTCCTGTTCTAGTTGTTTGCTTAGTTTGTTTTTTTTGGGGGGGGGGTTGCTTGTTGAGAGTTGTGAGTTTGTTGTCATTTTACTGTTCATAGTTTTGATCTTCTTTTTCTTAGATAAGTCCCTTTAACATTTCATAGAATAAGGGTTTGGTGCTGATGAACTCCTTTAACTTGACCTTATCTGGGAAGCACTTTATCTACCCTTCCATTCTAAATGATAGCTTTGCTGGATAGAGCAATCTTGGATGTAGGTCCTTGCCTTTTATGACTTGGAATACTTCTTTCCAGCCCCTTCTTGCTATAAGGTTTCTTTTGAGCAATCAGCTGACAGTCTATGAGAACTCCTTTGTAGGTAACTGTCTCCTTTTCCCTTGCTGCTTTTAGGATTCTCTCCTTATGTTTACTCTTGGCTAATATAGTTATGATGTGCCTTGGTGTGTGCTTCTTTGGGGCTCTCTGAGCTTTCTGGACTTCCTGGAAGTCTATTTCCTTTGTCAGATTGGGGAAGTTCTCCTCCATTATGTTTTCAAACAAGTTTTCAATTTGTTGCTCTTCCTCTCCTTCTGGCACCCCTAGGATTTGGATGTTGGAATGTTTAAAGTTTGCCTGGAGGTTCCTAAGCCTCTCCTCATTTTTTTGAATTCTTGTTTCTTCATTCTGTTTTGGTTGAATGTTTATTTCTTCCTTCTGGTCCAAACTGTTGATTTGAATCCCGGTTTCCTTCCCTTCACTGTTGGTTCCCTGCACATTTTCCTTTATTTCACTTTGCAGAGCCTTCACTTTGTCCTCTATTTTGTGACCATACTCTACCAATTCTGTGAGCATCCTGGTTACCAGTGTTGTGAACTGTGCATCTGATAGGTTGGCTGTCTCTTCATTGCTCAGTTGCATTTTTTCCAGAGCTTTGATCTGTTCTTTCATTTGGGCCATATGTTTTTTCTCTCAGTGCACCTGTTATGTTTTAAGGCATGGAGCCTTAGGTTTTCACCAGGGTGGGGCAGCCCTTGAGTCTGCATTGTGGCGCTCTCTGTGGGGGAGGGGTCTAAGAGGGAACAATACCACTTGCTCTGCTCTCTGCCGGTTTTCAGTCCCCCACTACCCACAATCAGTTTGGGCCCTTCTGGTGCTGACTGCTGGGTGGGTGGGTTTGTGTATGTTCCAGGACCCTGTGGTTCCCTCCAACAAACTCTCCTGTGAGGCTGGGAGTTTCTTCTGCCACGTCAGCCCCACAGGTGTTTTCAGTCAGGGTTCAGAGGCTCTATTGCCCCGTGCTGGAGCCCTGGGTTGTGTGGTCAGTCTCACTCCCCAGTTGTTCCTCCTGGTTTATCTACAGGTGAAGGTGGGATCACCCAATCCACCAGCTGCCTGTCTCCACCCCTCTTACCCGTCTGATTGAATGTTTCTTCTTTAACTTGGTTTCTTCTTGGTTCCTTTGTTGTTGGACTTCCATACAGTTTGATTTTCTGGCAGTTCTGGTTGTTTTTTTGTTTTTAAATTTGTTGTCCTTTTGAATTGTTCGAGGAAGCACAGTGTATCTACCTATACCTCCACCTTGGCCAGAAGTCCAATTCTTCCACACTCTTGCCAACACTTATTATTGTCTATCTTTTTGATGTAGCCGCCCTTGTAGGTGTGGTATCTTAGCATTATTTTGTTTGTATTTCCCAAATGACTTATGATGTTGAACATCTTTTTATGTGCTTATTGGCCATATTTCTCTGGAGAAATATCTATTTAGAGCCTTTGACCAGTTTTTAAGTTGGGTTATTTATCTTTTTATTGTTGAGTTGTAAGAATTCCTTATATATCCTAGATAATAGTCTCTTATCAGGCAGATGATTTACTAATATTCCCTCCCATTATGTGGGTCGCCTTTTTACTTTCTTAATTGTGTACTTTGAATCACAAAAGGTTTAAATTTTAATGAAGTTCCATTGATCGTTTTCTTTGGTTGGTTATGATTTTTGGTGCCACAGCTAAGAAACCGTTGCCTAATCCAGTCATGAAGATGTGCACCTGTATTTTCTTGTAGATGCTTTCTAGTTTTAGGTCTTCCGTTTTAGGTTAACCCACTTTTAGTTTATTTTTTTTTATATATGCGATGAAGTAGGGGTATGATTTTATTCTTTGCACGCGGTTGTCCAATCGTCCCCACACCATCTGTGGAAGTCACCATCATTTCCCCGTTGAGTTGTTTTAGCCCTTTCTCCATATTGTGCTTTTTTTGTTTCTCCATGTCTGCCTTCTTTTGTGTATTAAAGAGCTAGTTAACAGTTTCAGTCCCACATTTCTTACACATTTCTCAAGATATTTTACTAGTGGTTGTCGTGAGGATAAAAATGAACATCTTAATGGACAGCGATCTAGTTCAGGTAAATACCAACTGAATTTTAATAGGTGTGGGTCTCTTTTCCTTTAAGCTGCTTGGACTTAATTAAGCTTCATATACATGTAGATTAAGGATTTTCAGCAAGTTTAGAAGTGTTGCCCATTATTTTTCTAATGTTCTTTCTGCTTCCTCTTTCTCTTCTCCTTCAGGGACCCCTCTGTAAATGTTGGTATGCTTGACGGTGTCTCCGAAATCTCTCAGGCTCTGTTCATTTTTATGCCATTTTTTTTTTCTGTTTCTGAGGCCGAAAAAGCTTCGTTGACCTATCTTCAAGCTTGTTGATTTTTTCAGTTTAGCCCCCAAATGTGTTGTTGAGTCCCTCTCTTGAAGTTTTTATTCTAGTTGCTCTAGTTATCAACTACAGAATTTCTATACGGTTCTTCTTTTAAAATAATATCTCTCTCTTAACTGATCTTCTACATTTGGTGAGACAAAGTCTTCATGTTTTCCTTTAGTTCTTTAAACATATTTAAAGTAGCTGACTTTGCCCTGGCTGGTGTGGCTCAGTGGGTTGAATGCTGGCCTGGGAACCAAAGGGTCACCGGTTCAATTCCCAGTCAGGGCACAGGCCTGGCTTGAGGGCCAGGTCCCCAGTAGGGGACGTGCGAGAGGCATCCACACATTGATGTTTCTCTTCCTCTCTTTCTCTTCCTCCTTCTCTCTAAAAATAAATACATAAATAATATTTAAAAAAATAAAGTAGTGACTTCAGTTCTTCGTCCAGTAAGTCCAACGCCAGGGCTCCTCAGGGACAGGGTCCACCCACTGCTTCTGTTCCCCTGGACGCGCCACCCTGGAGTCTTCGCTTGCCTCGTCCTTTTCTGTGGAAAACCGAGCACTTCCTGCATAGCATGGTGCGGCGGCAGCTCCTGAAATCAGACTCCCTTCCCTCCGGGCCCGTCGCAGTAGCTGCCGGCTGTGTGTCTGGGGACTTTCCCGAGCTAAGGCCGTGTGCTTGGCCGGGTGGGACCACACGAGTCTGCGCTCGGTGGGTGTGGGTGGGTGTGGGCAGAACTTCCCAGCACCGGTGGGTCTCCCAGGCTTGGCTGAGAATCTGTGTCTGCACACGGGGGCCACCCTTTAACTGTCGGGCAAGCGGGTCACAACCCGCATACTCTGAGCCTTCACTTCCTGCGGACACGGGGCCCCCATCCAGCCAGGGGGAGAGCTCGGGCCTCCTCTGCCCCCCCCCCCCGCCCCAGGTGCTCACACGGCCCCCACCCACACGTGACCTCCCGGGTCCCGGGAACAGGACAGGAGACTCTCAGAGCCCTGTCTGGAGGTCCACCTCTCCACCTGCCCCTGCCACGTTTCCGGTCACTGTGCTGTGTGTCCTCATTGGTACCGCCACCCCAGACTGCTGCGGCGACGGCAGACGCTGTCCAGGACACGGGCCGACGGGCTGAGGGCTGACGCTGCTCCGCAGCGGGGTTTCAGAGCGCCCCCCCCCGCCCCCCGCCCCAGTCCTGCCCCCCACCCTGCACCGACAGTGGCTGCCGAGGGCGCATTCCCCCGGCCGGCAGGACTGCGGCCTTCTCGGCCGCCTGGGCGCCAGGGACAGGGCGCCGGGAACGGGCCCCTGAAACCCCCCAGAGTTTGCCGCCATTACCGAGACTCAGCCGCTTCCCTCGGAGAAGCGCCCCCTGGGTCGCCGCAAGTCTCTGACTAACTTCCCGGTTCTGAAAAACCGATTTTGACCATTTGGCCAGTTTCGTGCTCGCTTACGTCGAGGCGGTTTTCGGAGGTCCTCGCGCTGGCCGGCCTTCCCACGGACACCACCCCGCGGTTACTCTTCATGTCGCGTGGGGCCCGTGTCACCACCGTCTGCATTTGCGAAAGAATGACGAAAACACCATCGGTGCCGTGTCCTCCTGTGCCCAAGAGAAGTCCTAAACGGTGTCCTTCTGTCCTCAGAGTGCGCAGAGGGGCCGCGACGGCCGGGCAGAGCCGACCCCAACTCCCTCGGCGACACTGGCGCCCACGAGCGAAGGGTCCGCGTGCACCCAACACCCGCCGTGCAGGAAGAGGTCGGGATCGCCCCAAGCCTGCACGAGGGCGCAGGTAGGGCGAGAACCCCGCCTTTCCCCACGGGGGGTGGGGCGCGCACCCGTTCTCCGGAACAATCACAACGACGACGTGGAGACCGGGACAGCGTTGAGGGGGGCTCACTTCACGCAGCAAAGCACACGCCCCTTGGTGCCCGGTTAGAGCTCGGGGACAGTTAGTTATCTGTGTGCCGGAAGGGAGGGGAAAAATGAACACAGTTTGCTAGGGTGGGGGGAACTGTGCCTGTTTTTAAATTAGATTTTTGTCATCGTATTGTTCTGCTGTGAGTGCAATGAACCCAAGTCAAAAATAAGTAGGCCGGCATGTCTGCGGGGAAGAACGATTTCCGGGTGGCCCTCCCGAGCCGGACGGGGTACGGCTCGGGGCCCTGGGGACGCGGCCCGGGGGTGTCCTCCGAGAGGGGGCCCGGGGGCCGGTCCCAGCCTCGCCCGCCCGGAGGAGCACCCCAGGGACCTGGGATGCAGATGGAATGCAGCTCCTCGCCAAGCGTCTCGGAGACAAGGGAGGAGGAGGAGGAGGAGGAGAAAGGTCCTCTTCCTTCCCCTGAGCAGAAAAGATGTTTTTCCAGTAAATAACTGTGGAGTCTCCAATGAAATATAAGCCGCGGGAGTTACTCGGCCTTTCTGGGATCCAGGAATCTTTCAGTGTCTGGACAGGGTCACGGAGGCCTGTGACGGATGCCCGCGTCCCCCGGGGGGCGCTCCCTTCCTGCCGGTAATGACGTGAGCCCCGTTCCACCCCGCTCCCCCGCCCCGCTCCCCCCCCCCGCCCCCTCCCCCGCCCCCTCCCCCCTGCTCACGAGGCCCTCGGATCGGCTGGGCTCAGAAGCCCGGTGGCTCTCACTCACCCTGATTTTCTCTTCTGCTTTTTGTTTCCTGAAAATGTCTTCCTGCTCAGGGTTCCGGACCCGGGAGGAGGGACGGAGCGGGTGTGCTCTGGAAGTCACCTGCCGCAGCAGCTTCCCGACGCCGGCACCACGCTCCTGGTGTGCCCGGCGGGGCGTCCCCAGGCCCCCCGGGGACCTTCACTGCAGAGCCCAGCTGGGCCCGGGGGCGCCCAGGTCAGTCACTGGGTCCCGCGCATCCTGAGTCAGGAGGGTGCTGCTGTGCACTCGGTGCGCGTGGTCCGCTCGAAGTCACGCGTGTCTGAGTCTGCGCACGTAAAGGCGGGGCCCGCCCGACCGCCCGCACACGCAGGGTGGGGCGGACACGGGTGCCTGCCCGTGGTGACTCGTGGGGAGGCCACTCTGGCGTCACAGAGCAGAAAGTCTCTTTCTTATCTTTAATTAAAGGTCAGAATCATGGATCTGAGGGACTTGCGGCTGCCGGGGCGAAGTGGGCGGTGGCCTTCTTCTGCAGACCGAATCGTGGACGCCTGCTGAGTGGCCTGGTGATCCTGCTGTCCTCGGGGCCGAGGGAGGCTTGGGGGTCAGAGGCCACAGGGCCCTCCCCGAGCTGGGTGTGCCCTGGGGTGTGGACTTCGGGTCTGTGGCACCAGGAGTGAGCCTCAGCCTCCAGCTGGCCCGCCACAGCAGGGAGGGGACACTGCTGGTCAGCACAGGCAGACCCCCAGCTGCCCCGAGGGGCCACCGGAGGGGTGTGCTCTTCCTTGGTTCCCGGGCAGCCGGAGCGCTCATCACCCCCCTCCCACCCAGCTGACGTGTGGGGACATCCCTCCGGAGATGGCAGCTCCCCGACACCCGCCCCGGGCAGCACCGTGCAGGGTCCTGGAAGATGCCAGCTGGGTCACACGCTCCTCTGCTGGACACCAAGAGTCAGGTGACCGGCTTCCACAAGCCTCGTGACCTGCGGGGGCGGGGGGGGGTGCATCCCAGGGGCTTGGGCTTCCCGCCCGCCTGTGGGGACAGGGAGCACCGGCCACGGGAGCACACAGGCCCCGCCCCAGGCCCCGCCCCAGGTGCTGGGCATCTCCCTGCCCGCCTCTGGCTCTGGTGGCTGTGCACCTGCCGTGCCCCCCCCACCTCCCCAGAACCTGCCCCAGCCCCTGCCCCTGCCCCCTGCCCCCTGCCCCCTGCCCCCTGCCCCCTGCCCCCAGCCCCCTGCCCCCCTGCCCCCTGCCCCTGCCCCTGCCCCTGCCCCTGCCCCTGCCCCTGCCCCTGCCCCTGCCAGGGGACTGGAGACCCCAGCTGCCCTGGAGGGGCTGAGGGAGCTTGGGGTCCCTGGGCCCGAGCGGAAGACCCGCCCAGAGGGCCCTGCGGGATGGCATGGCTGCTGAGGTCTGGCGAGGGGAGGCTGCTGGGCAGGACGTGGCCACACCCCCCGCAGGGCCCCGGGGGGGCGGGACGGTGCACCCACCGGAGTCCTGCCCCAGAGGGTGGGGCATCTGTGGCCTGGGGTCAGGAGCTGTGTTTGCCAGGCGCTCGGGGGCCTCACAGGATGAGGTGGATGGCTTCCGGCGGCTGGCTGAGACACAAGAGTGTGAGTGAAGGTGGGTGATGTCCCTCTGTCTCTCTGGGCTGCCCTGGGTAGCCTGGGCCCAGAAGCACGGTGCCCTCTGGCCGGGGTGGGGGCTGCTGCCTGGAGGGAGGGGCTCAGCTGTGCGAGGGGCAGCGGCACTCGGGGCCCCTTTGCTCAGGGCATGCCCCGGGGGCGGGGGGCAGACGAGGGCTGGGAGGGGCGCCAGCACCCCAGGGGCTGAGCAAGATGGTGGAAAGAGCCAGAGGCCTTCCAGACAGATAGACAGTCTCAGCTCCAGGACAAGCACCCCCCGCCCCCCCACCCCCCCCCCACCCCCCACCCAGAGCCGGGCCTGGCCCCGGTCGCAGAAGAGCTGCACGGCCTCCACTCAGGCCCGGGGAGCAGGAAAGCCCAGGTCAGCCTTGCGGCCCAATGGGCAGCCCCCAGGGCAGAGGGCAAGGCCTGCGGCTATTGCCGACGGCAGCCACCAGGTGGCACAGGAGAGTCCAGCACAGGGGGTTGTGGCTCAGTGTCCTGCCTCCTGGCCGGGAGGGCGTGGGAACCCTGGGTGCAGCCCCACCTCTGCCTTGGGCCTCTTCAGGCAGGTGACCTGCAGGGAGGGGGTGACAGGTGCAAGTAAAGACGTACAACGGACCCATGGATGGGGCAGGGGTGGGCGTCCGGGCCCTCTGGCTGCTCAGGGAAAATGCAGTTCTTTTTGCAAGGAAGCTAATCACAGGGTTGCTTGCGGGCAGGACGAGGCCAGCACACAGGAGGGCCCGCCTTCCTGGGGCAGCACGGACCCCGTGCGTCCCTCTCCCACCCACCCCACCCACCCAGACGAGGCCCGCCAGCTGCCTCCCCCCACCCCTCTCCTGCCTCGCTCCAGCGAGGTGAAGTGGAGCTACTGGGTCAGCCCCTGTGCAGCCTGGTGGCACCTGACTCATTCTGGGTGCTGGCGTGGCTGGGGGTACCAAGCCACTGGTGAACGCTGAGGTGGTTTGGGGGGTGGTAGGACCCCCAGACGCGGCAGGAGCCAGGAGCCCTCCTCTGCACAGTGCTGAAGGCGGGGGGTGCAGAGACGCAGCATGGAGAACCCCAGGAGGTAACACGGTGGGGGGCAGAGGGGAGGGGCCGGCCTGGGAGGGGCAGACGTGGCTGGGGCCCCCCCTTCCCCCGTGTCCGGGTCCCACGCTGTGCTCTGGCCCTCGGACCCCCAGAGCCCGGCCCCCACTCCCCATGTCGCTCCACGCAGCTTGGGGAACGACTCTAACTCGTCAAAGAGACGTGGCTCAGGTGGGTGCAAACCCCCGACTCTACCAGCGAGGCCCCCTGAAAACGCCCCAGCGCTCCTGCCCCCAGCCGCGTGAGTGCGGCCGCAGTGCCGGGCTCCTCGGCAGTGCCCAGCCACCCCCCCAGCGCGGGCCACCCCCCCAGCACTGAGAGCAGGCTGCGCTTCCCCGCCTCGCCTGCGAAGGTCACCGAGTCACTTCCCGGGGGTCTGGGAGGCACCTTTACCGGGTCGTGCAAAATACCTGGTCTCCGGGTGGAGGCGGCACAGACCGGCAAGACAGCACGTCCCTTGTCCTTGTCGGTCTTCCCCGGCCGGGCGGGGGCCACCTGGGCAGGGTGCCAAGGGACAGGTCTGGGGGGCAGGGAGGGAGCCTCATCAGGGCCGGGCCAGCCCAGCCGAGGTGGCGGTCAGGCCCGCCTGACGATTCCTCCCGTGAACAAACCCTCACAGCCCCGGTTCCCCTGGAAGGCCTGGTCACATAAATTCTCTCGGAGCGTCACTGCACCCTCGTCCAGGGAACAGTCGGGCTGTTTTGAAAAGGAATTAGGAGGTCAGATGTCCTGCTCTGGCGGCGGCGTGGAGGACGGCTCGGCCGGATGCCAGAGTTGGGCGGACGGAGGCAGCCCCCCGTGATGGGGCCAGGAGCCTGCGGGGTCCCCGCAGCTGGACCCGGAGCCTCGGGCTGACACACCCCCCCTCACATGCCCCGCCGCCGCGCTGTGAACGAAGAGAGGCAGGAACGGTGCCCCCTTCACAGACTGGTCCTGGAGGCCTCGCAGGGCCGGGGGCTCCCCGAGGTCACAAGACGGGGAGGAGCTGCCCCCGTCTCCGTGGGGTCGCGCTCACCTGATGTCGTGACTTCATGTGCAGAACCGAAACCGTGTGGCAGTCGCTGCCCCGCAGCCGCGGCTCAGACGGGCCCACCGCCCCCCACCACCTCCCGGGCCCCTGAGGCTCAGCAGCCGTGTCTGTCTGCCTGGGAGCTGGGACCGGCAGCCCCGCCCATTCCGGTGCTTTCCCTGCCGACCAGCCGCACCCGCCACGCCGCCTCGGCAGAGAGAGGAAGCTCACCAGGTAAGTGGGGACGCCCCACCCGAAGGCCCAGCCTTGGGAAAACGGAGCCGAGGGCGCCCTCAGCCCGGGGAGCCCAGGAGGGCGTGAGCACCGTGGGCGGGACGGCGGGGGGTGGGCGGGCCGCGCTGAGCGCCACGTGGGACGCGGGGCCGTGAGCGGCCGTGTTTCCGTTGGCAGAGCCAGCCCCGCGTGACGGGGGCGGGCAGGTCGGCGCGTTCAGGGGAGCGCGCCCGGACTCCGTGGGCACGACCGGCCGTCGGAGAGGACGAGGAGCCGGCACCTCCGGGTGCCCATGCAGACGAGACGTTCGAGCAGGGACCGGTGTTGCCCCCCCCCCACCCAGCGCAGGGCAGCACAGCGCAGGGCTCCGGTCCGGGGGCACCCGCTGGCCCCCTGCCTGCTGCCCTCGCGGCCCTGGGAGCACCCTGGGTGCAGCTGGGGCCCAGGACTAAACAAAGGGCTGGCATCTGGATCGCCCTGGTCACCGAGGTCCCAGTCACCGAGGTCCTGGTCACCGAGGTCCTGGTCACCAAGGCTCTGGTCACTGAGGCCTCGGTCACCGAGGTCCCGGTCACTGAGGCCCCGGTCACTGAGGCCCAGGCTAGACCCGGGACCCAGGACCCGGGTGACGTGGGGGAGGTTAAGCCCTTACCCACAGGGGCCCCAGGAGACCCTGGCAGTGTCTGAGCACAAGTGGGGTTGCTTGTGGCCAACAGGGGCCATGTCCCCCAGGAGCGGTCCCTTTGGCAGTGGACCAGGGGCCACGGCCTGGCCAGCCCCTTGTCGGTAAGGTGGGCTCCGCAGGCCTCTGTCACCTGACTCGACACTGGGCTTTCGTTGTCCCCTCCCCGGGTCCCCGAGAGGAGGGGCAGGTGCCTTCAGGGCGCTGGCACGGCCTGGCTCCCAGTGGCTGGGACGGGGGTCCTAAGGCGGTCCCCAAGCTGGGCTTCATGCCCAGCCCCACCCCCACCTCCTCCCCCCCAGGGATTCCTTGGCTTGAGTGTCGGACCCCGTGGATGAGGAAACGCCTCCCCAGACGCCTCAGGACGGCCCTGGGAGCTAAGCCACGTGGGGGGCTGGGGGTCCCCAACCGGCCCCCACACCGAAGTATTGGATGGGTGAAGAGAGGAGCCAGCAAGCCAGACCCCCAGCTACCGCGGCACCGGCCGTTCACAGCTCGCCGTCCCGGCCGTAAGGATCCCCGGGGCCCTTCCGCGGGCAGGTCAGCACGGGCAGGTCAGCCAGAAGCAACGATGCTCGCACAGGCGAGGAAGGAAGGAGGGCCACTGGACGCCCAGGCAGCGGACCCCCGGCCCAAAAGCCCCCCGCAGAGCTGCCCGAGCCGCTGCGTGCCGGTCATGGCCACAGAGCCGCGGGTCGGCCGGCGTGCACGCGGCCGAGGGCCCCAGGGACGCTGAAGCTCCCACCAGTGGGATTTTCGGTGGCGGGGAGGCCCGAACTGCCCTGCAGTAAGTTTGACAAAAGTGCGGGAGACCAGCGCGGCAGGAAGCGCACGACACACGGGAGTCAGAGAAGGTCATCTCGGCTGCAGGCCGTGCCTGGGCGTCCTGGACGGACCAGGAGGTTCGGCGCCGCTCGGAGGGGAGTCCCCTCCGACTGACCGGGACTCGGCGAACCTCCGCAACCGTTCTGGCGGCTTTTCGGGGCCGGGCGGCTGGTTCCTCAGGCCCCACAATATAATGGCCAGAACGCTTTGGAAACAAGTGAGGGGAGGCCATTGTAGGGTTCACATCCCCTGATTCCACGGCGACCAGGAGCTGCCGCGGCAGATGACCGTGAACCCCGTGGCTTTAAACAACAGAAAGTTCATCTCCCGTCCTTCTGGAAGTCGGAAGTCTGGGACCGGGGCATTTCAGGGACCTGCCCCTCTGAGGGCTCCAGGAGAGGACCCCTCCGGCCTCTTCCAGCGTCCCGGGCCGCAGGCGCCCCTCATTCTGGGGGACCCCACCTCTGCCTCCATCTTCACGCGGCCTCTCTCCGGTCTCCGTGTCTCCTCTGCCTCGGAGGGGCGGCTCACTGGGCTTCGGGCCCGGCCTGCGTCCAGGACGACCTCCCCTGGAGATTCGTGCCTTAGGGACACCCGTGTTCGGGCGCACTCCCAGTTTCTGGGTGCACGGGAATCGGGGGTGGGGGGGCGCCACCATCCCACCCGCTGCGGCAGAGCCGGGGGGCTGGCGAGTGCGTCTGTGGTGCTTGTTTGTGTCGAGATGAAGATAGCAGGGTAGGAGACGCACTTCCCAGAGCTGGTGGGGACACGCTGGACCAGCCCGGGTGGGCGGCCTTGCCCCCAGGGACCAGTGGTAACAAGCCGCTGCATTAAGGGGAGCTGCCGAGGGCCCCTCCCGGGTTTGGGGGGTTGCAGTCAGGGCCCCGGCCTGGTGACAAGGGAGGGGTGGCCCAGGGCGTGGCCTGTGGTGTGTCCGGGAGGGGTGGTGCGATGTGACAGGTGGGACTTGGGCACCCAAGGTTCCTGGCGGGGGGCAGGCGAGTGGCACTGGGGGGAGCCCAAGGATGGGAGAGAGGGCCGAGAGCCCCCCGTCTCTGCCCCATGATGCTCAGCCCCATCGAATCCAAATTAGCTGCCGGAGGCGAATTAGCAGATGTTCAGCGAGAAGGACCCAGTGTTACAGAACAAACAAGGGGGGCCTGGGACAATGTACTATGACTGAAAGAAGCCCCCAGGTCCCTTATGTCCGCCGCCAGAGGAGAGACGTCTCTCAATGCCAGAGATTTGTGGAAAGGAAAGGAAATGTTTATTTAATGCTATAAAACTTAAAGTAGGGACCTAATGTCTTCACCAAAAATCCTAAAGTCCCTCAAAGCACCCACAAACAGACACAGTCCTTCCTTCCTTCCCCCTTTGCCCAGTCCAGAGTACCGTATCTACTAAGGCTGTGGGGGTCCCTACTCTGGCAAAGGCACGTGGTCCTCTCTTCCTGGACCACGGGAGTCCCCACTCTGCCCGAGCCGCGTGGTTCTCTCCCTCAGGGCCGCGAGAGTCTCCACTCTGCTAGAGCTGTGTGGTTCTCTCTTGCAGGGCTGCGCATGGTTCTCCCCCCTCAAATGGCTGCTGCGTCTTGGTTTAAATCCCAGCGCCAACCTTCCTCTGAAGCCCCATTTCCAGCTCCTCTCACAATTGCCTACAGCTGCCAGATTCTGGGCAGGTGTGGCCCTGTGGTGTGGAGCCGATGATCTCCAGGCTCTTCTGGATCTTGTTACAGATCCCAGTTTGAGGCCCCCCTCTTGGCTGCACCCTGTTCCAATCTCTCCTTTCAGATTTACACCCACTTTAGAATCTTATCAAGGACAATGGACGACGGTCTCATCTTCTTGTAACTGCTTCCGGCTGGAAATGGACGTTGTTCTACCCACCCAGGGGTCAGGGGTGCCCTGAAAGGGGGTGGGGGGTGCAGCACGGAGGGAGGCCTTCCTGTAAGGGGAAGGACCTTACAGAATCCTGGCCAGTTGGCTGTCACCAGGAAGTCTCAGGCTCGGTGCCCAAAGGCTGGCATTACTGGACCGTTGGCGTCCTGGTCATATTCTGGAGGTGACAGATTTGGAAAAAGTTGAAAGCACAATTAAATCATAAAAGTCAGGGACTTACGTAAAGAATGGCTTGTCTGGTGGAAGGTGTACAAGGCATGCTCCACCTATCCAAAACCCTTGTGGCCCACCATACTTCACTCAGGCTGAGGGGTATCCCTCCTTTCAGATTTCGGGGCCCCTTCTGTCCAAGCCATCAAGACAGAAAAGGGAAATCAGTTCTAAAGTGAAGCCCACAGACCGCCCAAACCCTTCACCAACCCAGCCCTTTAGGTTCAGCCAAACCATTGAATCTCAGGGGGCGATGATGAAAATGGGCTCCTTAAGTGACGCCTGTATGACCGTCAATCACTCAGGTCATGAGGTCATAGGCATATGCCCTACACACACAGAAGAACACACAGGTTAATTTACACAAAAATTCCCAAGCCGGTCTCGGTGCCTGGGAGACCGTCTTTTGGGAAGACATCTTGTTACAAGGCGCTTGCTGCAAGGATATTCAACAGTGGCTCTTTGACAGATCCTTTGTGCCTGTAGCTTGAAAAGCAAATTTTCAAGACAGTTGTGCCATTTCTGATGTTTAATACTGAGTATTGTATTTTCCTCAAACCATAATTTTTCTCCTTAAGATCACCCTCACTGTTATTAAAGGGACTACTTTGAGTCCCGCTTTTAATTTTGATTGTTTGCATAAACACACCAAGAGCAGCCTGGATCACTTATGATCTTTAAGTCTGCTTTGCTGGAACTCACACAGGCAGCCTTTAGATTGACTTCTCAGTCCACCCCTCGGGGCTCAGAAGCACAGCCACACATCCGCCATCTGGCGTCGCCTGTACCAGTTGTTTCACTCAGATCCTTGAGGCTTCCGTTGTGCCTACAGGTTCCTTTTGGCCATCTTTCAGGAAAGCAACCTTCGTTCCTTCCCTGGAAAGACTGCCAGGAACCACACAACCAACCACAGTACCAGGCTTTTCTCGTGGGCTTACGCTAGCTTCGCAAGTCAATCCCAGTTCCCCAGGGCTTTCCGGGGACGACCAGAACCCATACATGCCTCCCTCAGGTGTGACGTTCCAGTCAAAGTCTTGGTGAACAAAACCACTATTAGTGATTGGTCTTATTGGTTTTATGCAAAGAAACCTTATATTATCGCTCACTCCTTCAAAATGCCAAATTCTGGAGGGATCGGGTAGGGAGAAAAATACAAAGCATGAAGGAAAATCCTTTTCCTTCTGATCTCCACCAGGCTTCTCAAAACTTTCCTACAGAGTATAAAGTTTCAACCTTCCCTGGAATCCTCAATTGTCTTTTCAGAGCAGATACAGAGCGAAATCCCAAACACACAGAGTTCCAGAATAATACACAGGTAGAAGCATTCTCTTGCCCCAATGCTTCCACTGGTGCCTCGCAGAGACATGCTCCTTCAGGTCCGGTCTCTTGGCAGAGACATGCCCCCTTTGCCTCTGGCTGAAGCACTCGTCAGCCCCAAATGACCCTTCCTGGGTCCCGAGTGGCCAAGGCATTCTCCCCGACCGGTTACAGGGAACTTTCCTCGGTCTCAAAGTACAGGTTTCTGATCAGAAACAAAACCAATGTGAGAAATTTGCTCTTTTTCCATGAAACCATAAAACAAGTAGTTCAGGTTTCCCGTCCTCCAGGTTTAAAACGTTCACAACCTTTACACATAATTTTCGCATCCAGATTTAACCATAATTCTCTTTTAACCCTGGTTCCTTTCCCCTTTTGCGATGGGGGCACTCATTCCTCCAGTGCCCCTCCTCCTTGCAACAGGCACATTGATTACAGCCTAGGGCGCCTCTCTTCTCCGTGGGGCCCCTTTTGCCTCTGGCCCAGGGGTGGGCACCCACTGAGTTTCCCTTTTCTGCCCCAGGGCCCCACTGCTTTCGGTTTCCCTGGGCTAACTCCAAAAACACTGTGGCCCCTTTTTCCTTCCCTGCTTCCCGGGCATTGTAGACTTTAAAGGCTACGTCCACTCGCTGGGAGGAGCTCATCCCCAGTACTCCGTCTGCACGCTGAAGTCTGTTCCTGATATCCGGAGCGCCCTGCCCAATAAAAGCCATGTTTACCATTCTCACGTTCTCTGGTGCCTCTGGATCAACGTCCCTGTATTTCCTATAGGCCTGATAGATCCCCTCTAGAAATTCAGAAGCATCCTCATCTGGCTTCTGCTGCAGAGTCTGCATCATATTCAGACTCCTCTGCTTGGGCACTCCTTTCCTAAGTCCTTCCAATATGCACTTTCTCTAGTGTCTTAAAGAGGTTAAGCCATCTCTGCTATTCGGGCCCCACTGGGCGTCTACCCGAGGCATTGCCTCCACTGGGTTAAGAATTCCCTCGGTGTCCTCATTGCGGAGACGCTGGGCCTCCTGATCAGCCCTACTTAGAACCCAACGCCTTTCATCTGCTGTTAGCAAAATGTTCAGGAGGGCCTGTAGGTCTGCCCACTTTGGGTGGTGAGTGGCAAAAACAGAGGCAATAAGATCTGCCATCTTCTGAGGATCACTCCTATATGAGGGACTGGCATTCCTCCAGTTCAGCAAGTCGGAAGTGGACAACGGAGTATGGGCCCAATAGTAACCAGCTGGCCTTCTCCATTTATTCTGCCTATCGGGTATTGCCCCAAAGGGTCCTGGCTGGCTACACCTATGGAGGCTCCCCGATTATAGGAGGTGCCCTGGCGCGTTCTGGAGGCTGAGACCCATTGCTCAGCAGGTGGAGGCTGAGCAGTTGGCTTTACGGGAGGAGACAGCACTGAGGTGTCTCCCACTGCCTGTGCAGGGGCAGGTACCCCAGCAGTGGTAGTTCTCATCCCGTGTGAGGCTGGAGGTGTAGAAACCTCCACCAGCTGTGAAGGTGGTGCCCCCTCAGGGGCCCCTCCTACCTGTGGAGGGTGGTGCCCCAAGGCCTCGCCCTGCAGAGGGGGCCAGGCTCCTCCCACCTGCAGAGGGTGGTGCCCCGCGGAGACACCCCCCACCCACAGGGGGCTGGACAGAGGCAAAGCACAGGCACCTCCCACCTGCTGGGGCACTGGGACTCCAGAGCCGACCCCCACCCCTTGGGGCTGGGGTGCCCCACAGGCAGGCGGTGTGCAGGCCCCTCCCACCTGTGAAGGTGGCGGCAGAACACAGGATACGCCCACCTGTAAAGATGGCGCCGGCCAGCCGGCTCTGGTTTCGAGAGCCAAGGGGTCCCCTCCCATATGCTGCTGAGGATAGCTAAAGGAGGCAACTCGCGAATCTGTGGTGGAGACTTCTCCCACCTGCAAGGGCTGGGGAGTCGTGGCGGCCCCCACCTCTTGGAGAGGTCGCAGCACCACTGGAGTTCCCCCTGTCTGCGAGCTCCCGTTCCCTGGGTTCAGAGCATGAATGAGGTTCATCTCCTCCTTCTCTCTCTCTTCCTGTGGTCGACTATCAGGGAGGGGTTCTGAGACCACTTTTCCCTTCTGGACCATCCCACGGTTCTCTGTCTCTGGCACAAAGCTGTTGTTCAGTATTATAAATGCATTAAGATAGTGTAACTCTCCCGATAGTTCACACCGCCCGCAATACTGTTTCAGTCTAGCAATGATGCAGTCACTCAAAGAACCATTCACGGGCCATCTCAGCCCATCCCCCAAAACATAAGTTGGCCACACCGTGATACAATAATAAACCATTAACTGCTTAGTCAAGGGAATCTTGGATGTCGACTTAGCACAGCAGTTCTCCCAATCCCTTAGGATCCTACCCAATGGGCTCCACTGAGGGACTGGCTCAGAACTACTCTCACAGTTCCCACAAAGCAAGCAGAAGTTCAAACAAAGCAAGCAAAGGTTACAGATGGCGTAAAGACCAGGTATTTCCAGATCCATTATCCAAAATTCCCGCTCCATTATTCCAAAAATAAAGCACTCAGATACCAAGTTTTCAACCAAAACACTTTCACGTCTCTGCTCTCTCTCCGTTTCGTTTCCTTTTCACCTTTCCAGGCGTGATAGGTGGCCGATGCCCTCAGGAGGAGTGTGGAGAAATCCTCGAGACTGGGAAAACTCCGAAGCCTCACTCTCTCGCACCTGAGGGGGTTGGTCTGCCTCGGACAACTATCGTGCCATCTGGGATGGCCAGAAACTGTTACAGAACAAACAAGCAGGACCTGGGACGATATACTATTCTTGCAAGAAGCCCCCAGGTCCGTTATGTCCGCTGCCAGAGGAAAGACATCTCTCAATGCCAGAGATTTGTGAAAAGGAAAGGAAACGTTTATTTAATGCTATACAGACTTCAAGTAGGGACCTAATGTCTTCACCAAAAATCCTAAAGTCCCTTAAAGCACCCACAAACAGACACAGTCCTTCCTTCCTTCCCCCTTTGCCCAGTCCAGAGTACCGTATCTCCTAAAGCTGTGGGGTCCCTGCTCTGGCAAAGGCACGTGGTCCTCTCTCCCCGGACCCCGGGAGTCCCCACTCTGCCAGAGCCGCGTGGTTCTCTCCCTCAGGGCCTGCGCATGGTTCTCCCCCCAATGGCTACCGTGTCTCGGTTTAAATCCCAGCGCCAATCTTCCTCTGAAGCCCCATTTCCGGCTCCTCTCACAATTGGCTACAGCTGCCGGATTCTGGGCAGGTGAGGCCCTGTGGTGTGGAGCCAGTTGTCTCCAGGCTCTTCTGGATCTTATTACAGATCCCTGTTTGAGGCCCCCCTCTCGGCTGCACCCTGTTACACCGGGACGAGACGCGTCCCCGGGCTGAGTGTCCACGGGACGCACCAAACATCGGCAAACAGAGCCGCCGGCCCACAGGCCTCCTTCCGGCCACCAGGCAGCCCAGCACACATTTGGGACAAAAATGTACACCAGGCGCCCGGCCGTGGGGTGACGAAAAACACGTCCCTGGTGAGGGAGGGGTGGGGAGGGAGTGAGGAGAGTAGCAGAATATGCCTCAGGCTGGAGGGTGTTGAAAACATCGCACAAAAAATTAGGAGCAATGTGGCCGTGGCGGCAGTTGGCGGGGGCTTGGGGGCGGGTCTCAAGGTCTGAAATGCCGGCGTGTAAAAAGACAAACAACATCCACCCTGAGTCCACGACCTGTGACTGTGAAGAGGCCCGAGGAAACTGCAGGGAGAAACAACGGGAATGGGAATAGCCCCCGTCAGCAGACACACACGCGGACAGTGTGACGGCGGAGGCAGGGGCGCGGAGGCAGGGGCGCGGAGGCGGGGACAGAGCTGAGACCGGCCGTCGACGCCCCCCCCCCCCCACCGCCCCCGCTCACCGGAACTCAGCTCGTCCGAGGCTGCGCGGGTCCCCCCAAGCCGCTGTCTCAGCCTGAGCACTGCCGGCACCCTGAGCCAGGTCCCCCCTGCTGTGGGTCCGTCCTGCACGCACTGTGGGGTGTCAGCAGTGCCCCCACCCCGCGTCTGCTAGGTCACAACCCCCCCACCAGGTGTGATGACAAACACTGTCCCCGGGTGTTGCCAAACGTCCCTGGGGAGAAACCGCCCCCAGGGACCACGGCTCTAGAACAGGACCAGGAGCCCTCGGAGCCGCGGACGGGATGCGTCCTGTGCCGACCCCACCCCGTGAAGGAACAAGTCATCTCTGTAGCACTCGGTCTGGTTCCGAACACTCCGGGAGATGCAGACCGTGGGTGCGTGAACCTGCCGAGACCCCGGGCACAGGATCGGCATTTGGGGGCCTGGCGATCAGCCGGGCTGGATGGAGAGAGCATGCGCAGAGATCGGCTGGTAACTACGGGTTCCTTCCAAGCACAGCTGGCGAGAGACCCACGGCTCCGAGATCCGGCAGCTGGAAGGAACGGTTTCTTGTCAGTGGGTCAGGACAACAGAATCTCCCACAACACAGCACCCCCTAAACTGATGGCATTTCCAAGGAAAGGCTGGGAACTCGTGACCCCAACGTGGCTGGGAGTGAGCGGCCCCATCAGTGAGAGGCCGGAGCTGTTCCTGCCTGTGCCCTGCTCTGCGGGGACCCGCACTCCGTCACGGAGCCCCGTCTGGTCCCGGTGCGGGTGGGTCTGTCTGCACGGCTGTCACCGCTGTCGTCTTCCGAGGGGCCCTCCGACGCGCTCTCCTCCTTCCCTGGGCCTGAGGCTCCCGGCTGCCTTTGCTGGCGGAGCCCAGAGCTCCGACGCCTGACTGGGGGCTCCGGCGGCAGAGCCGGGCTGAGCTCCCGCAGACCGCCAGCTCCAGTGGCCACAGCCCCGGGGGTCTGGGCGTCCTGGCCCGTGGAAGCCCCCCGGAGGCATGGCACGCTCCTGGGACAGTGGGGAGGCATCTTGCTGTGTGTGCCGTGCGTGCCGTGGCCGGCACACTTCCCCATGCCCGCCCGCCCGCCCCACTCTCGCGTAAGCGCACGGCGGCGTCAGGACGGGGGTCCCACTGTCAGAGCTGGTTGTCCCGTCTGTCCTCACAGCCGCTCTGACTCCTCGGTGAGCCCCTCACCGACTTCTCTCTCAGGCGATCAGACAGGCAGGGGCCCACGGTTTCCGTCTGTGGCCGGTGTCCGGGGGGACCATGAGTCCCTTCCACTGTCCCAGTGACCCCCGTGTCCACACCTCTTTGCTCACTCCCATCGACTGAGGGCACCCACGGGCCCCGCTGCCGCGACCCTCCACCAGGCAGCCGGCACGCTGGGCCCTTCTGAGCACCAGCCCCAGAGGACGGCCAGGGCACGGCGAGCAGAAACCCCAGGTCACGGGGGGTCTGTCTATCTTGAGGAGACTCCACAGACGGGGCAGATCCGTGGCGACCTCTGCCTGGCCCCGGCCGCTCGCCGGGTGGCCATGAGACTGCCTGCCTTTCCCTCCAGTGTTTTCCCCTCCGTCCCCTCCACTCGACACACGACACAGCGGGCGGCATCACGGCGCTTCCGTGCAAACGCTGCGAGGTCTGCCCTGGCCGGTGTGGCAGACCCGTCCGGTGCAGCGATGCCGGCTGGGCCCGGGACGCGCTGGGGCTGGGGGTGGGATCCTCGCCTGGGGGCTGCTTCGGCCTCGTGGGGAGAAAGGGAGACGGGCCGCCATGCGGCGCCCACGCCTGCGTGCAGAGTGCGCGGGGCTGTGGGCACACAGCCGAACGGAGCCCGGAGCTCAGGCAGGCTCCCTGGAAGGGGGGGGGGGGGCACCGCGGCTGGCCTGGGAAGGGGTGGGGCGTGGCCAGGAGCGAACGGCAGGAGGCCATCCCAGGAGGGGGACTAGGCCGAGGACAGCAGGCGAGAGCGGGGGGCCACTGGGCACACGCGGCGAGGGGACGGCCAGGCTGGGGCTGGAGGCCGGACTCAGTGCCACACGTGCTCTGCAGGGCCCCGGCTGGCCCAGGGGGACCCAGAGCCTGGGGGGCCTGAGTCCCCCCTGTCTGGCCTCAAGCCACCGAGGGAGGTCACCTACAGAGTCACGGATGACGTCCCCAGAGTGTCGCAGACTGGGTCAGAGGGATGCACGGCACACGGGAGCGTGCCACCCAGAGACACGGAACGGCTCCCGGACGGGGTCAGCAGGCCCCTGACGAACCCGGCAGAGCGGCGGGGGGCCCAGGGCCCGAGGGACGCCTGCCCCGCACGTGTCTGAGGGAGTGGGGCTCGTCCAGATGTGGAGGGTGTGGGAACGGACCAAGACCACCCAGACGAGAAGACGAGGCTGTGCACTCGGAGCTGCTACGGGGCGGGGCGGGGGGTGGGGCTGTCACTGGGCTGGGCAGAGACTCCAGGCAGGGAGTAGGGGGCACTGGCCACCGTGGACGAGGGGCCGTGTCTCCGGCGGGCTGCGGCGGGCTGGGGTCAGGGCTGCGGGACCACACAGGGGCGCCCGGGGTGCAGGGGCTGCGTCCGGGGAGGCGGGTGCCCGAGTCCTGCTGGGAGCCCGCTGGTGAGAGCTGCTCTATGGAGACGAACGGTGTGTTTGGGGCTGAGAAGCTGCACTGGTTGGGAAAACAACGGGGAAAGCTTCCAGAAGAAAACACTGGGGAGGGACGTGCCAGATGGAGGGAGAAAGGCGTGCTGAGCATGTGCGAAATCGCAGACCCGTTTCAAAAAGAGAAAAAGGAAAAAAAAAGAAAAAGGCGGGGAGGCTCCGACTGTCCGAGTGCCAGGGCCGGGGGGGGGGGGGTTGGCCGTGGTCCCTCTGTGCCTCGAGGGTGAGACGCAGGCTGATTAATTTCCCTGGACTTGACCAGGGCCACACCAGCAACTCCCCGGGCGCCAGTGCAGGAGGAGGGGCGGGCGGTGACTCACGCTGGCGGGAGCCCAGCGGACAGAGGCCTCCCGGCCCTCGGAAAGCATCCTCGGCCCTCACACGCCGCGGACCGCCCCGCGCAAGGCGTCTCCGGCTGGCCGCGCCAGGGAGATAGCGCAGGCAGGCTCTGATTCATGGGCGTGTGAGTGAGTGTGTGTGTGTGCACACACGTGCAAGGCTCTGGGGGTGTGTTCCCAAGACACGCTGGCAGGACGTCTGGCAGGCGCGCCTTCTGGCCGGGCCGAGCTGCGGGACATGGCCGGCGCCCCGGGACACTCCGGGGCTGAGGTTCCCAGGGAAGCGCCAGAAGCCAGAGCCCAGGTTGCTGCTGGGCCCGCAGCTCAGCCTCCGCCGCGGGCTGGGCGTCTCCTCGGCCAGCTGGCCCGGCCATGCAAGGCGTCGGCGGCTGAATGAGCATTTGTTTAAAAGCCTGGGTGGCAGGGGACAGGCAGGCACCCCCTCCCAGAACTCGGAGGAGGGGAGCAGGGACAGGCAGACGCCGTGTGCCCCCCAGCACACGTCTCTACGGGGTGCGTACGGGGACAGACTCCCAAATGTGCATTTTCTCCCCCCCCTCAAGCGGCTGCAGGTCCTGCCGTGCCTGGACACTGGCTACAGAGTGGATGGCCACCGGGCTGGGCGACCGAGCGCCCGCAGCTCGGGGCCTCCTGGAGGGCGCCTGCGTCCACCAGGGTCCCTGTCTGGAGCCCGGCAGACGGGGGTCACGTGTTACCAAGCCCACGCCCACGCAAACCTTCCCGCTGAGCTCAGGGCCTGCCTGGTGGGCGGCAGGAAGCGGGAGGCACCCACACGGGCCCCCCTGTCTCCGCCCTGCGGGGCGGCCGGGGTGCAGGGAAGACCCAGCTTGTTCCGGCGGAAGGCTGTTCACCAAACCTGCGGGGGGCTGAAGGGCGGCTCCCTCTCACGGCTGGGGGTGAGTGTGCGTGTGTGCGTGTGTGTGTGCGTGTGTGTGAGAAAAATGGAGGCAGGAGCACATGGGCGTCAAGAGCGAGGCCTTTCCGAACCTCACTCCGTCCATCGTACAGCTCTGGGCTTGTTACCTAACCTGTGGGATCCAGGTTTCCTACCCACGGACAGGGCTGGCGGGAGTCCCCGGCCACAGGGGCCGAAACAGGGACGGGACGGGAGGGCGGCACCGCCCAGGCGCGGGAGGCGGACAGACGTGGCCGCAGGAGGCGTTTGCAGGCTGGTGACCTGGGGACGGGGGTGTGGGCCGCTGGGGACACCGTGGACAGTCCCCGAGGGAGCACGCTTCGCAAACCCTTTACGGCTCCGTGACCACGCTGCTAAGGGACAGTAACCGCGGTAAAGGCGACGGTCACAGAGAGGTCTTAACTTCTTAGCAGGTGAAGCCACCGTGATGGTGGCTCCCCGTGGCAGTCTGACTGGGCGCAGGGCGGCCGTGACTCGGGAGACTGAGCCGGGCTCGCCCCCAGGCCCCCCGGGCAGGGGCACGGCGTCCATCCCTGAGGCCAGAGCGGAACTGGAGGCAGAGCGAGGGCGGACGCCCCACCTGAGCCGGGACAACCAGCTCCACCCTGTCTCGGTCGCCGCCTGCGGGTCCTCACGCCCTTGACCTGGACTGGAGGCCGCCCCCAGCCCGCCTGGGCCTGCAGCTCGCCGGGGCAGTTTGCCGCGGGGCCTTCGGGCTCCGCCAGCACGGGGGCCAGCTCCTACCGCCAATGTGCGCGCATGTAGCTGCGGGCACCCCGGTGGCTCTGCTTCTGCCCCAGCCCGGACGGTACAGCAACCACGCGGTCACTGAGCGCTTCCCCCGGGAGGGCGGGGCGGCCTGACGGCAGGGCCTGCGAGCGGCGGACACCGCCGGACACGGGGCACGAGGACCGACACGGAGAACACACGGGAAGCACTTCGGACGCCGCACCTGTGGACACGGGGCTGCGAGGGGCCTGCGGGGTGAAAGGGCGTGACCCGCACCCGTGTCCCTCCGGGACGCACGGCTGTCGCCTGCGCACTCTGCACTCTGCCCGTTTGTGCAAAACACTAGCACGCGGGGAGACGTGAGACAGGCGCCCAGGGGACTCCGCGAGGCCCCCGCACCACGTCCACCTCACATCCGGGCGCGCCCCTGCGGATCGGGGCGGGCTGCGGTCGCGTGGGAAGGCGGGCACACTCACCGGGGAGGCCCCGCAGGCTGTCGCGATCCCTCGCGTGGCGCATCCCTTCCGCGTGCATCGGCGGCGCTGGCTGGCGCACCGAGTCACCGCGGACTTGCCGCGCAGGCGGGCCGACCCCCACGGCACTGAGCAGCCCCCGCACGGCACGCACCGCGCCAGGGCCTGGCGAGCTGAGCCAGCGGCGACCAGGGCAGGCGTGGCCGGGCCCGCGGGGCTAGGCTGCAGTCGGTGAGCGGACGGACAGACAGGACAGAAGGGCAACGCCAGGCTCCACCCCCGGCCCTTTCGAACCAGGAAAGGGAACAGCGTGAAGCGGCGTTGCTAGGGCGTTGCTATGGCGTTGAGATCCCGGACCCCGTGGCAGAGGCTGCCGTGACGCCAGCAGGCAGAGGCCCCTAACCCGGGCTTTCCCCAAAGAAGAAAAACGTTTGGAAGGTTTTAAAATCTTGAGGCCTTTCATCTCTCCTTTAGGGCGGGGACACCCAGAGCCGGTCAGGGACCCTTGAAGGTCACAGCCTCCTAAATACGGCCACACGCGGGGACTCCGGCCTGTCTGGGTCGGTCACCGCTCCTCCCACCGCAGCGTGTCCTCGGCCCACACTGTCTCACGCGCGTTCTCACTAATTTTTACTCGCACTTTTTACTTTGAGGGGACCCCTGGTTTGCCTGCCGTTGCGACAGACAGACACGCGGCACGCAGGAAGGGTCTGGAAAGCGCGCTGGGGCGGGGGGGGGGTGGGGGGGGACACGCCAGGCTGGGCGGTGTGCGAGCCGCGGGCCCCGCTGCTGCTGTGACATATTCTGGGGCCGGAGAAGGGCCCCGACCCGGTGACGCCCCAGCCCCGCCCGCCCCGCTCGGGGTGGGGGCGGGGGGAGGGGCCTCGTTCGCTGGGAGAGAGCGGAAGGGAGCTGTCCGCGCGTGTCCACGGGGCGCGTTGACGCCGCGCGAGCACTTGCTGGATTGCACCAACTCGATACGAGGCGACCCTTGTGCCTTCGTGCCTGCGGTTTCTGCGCAGTGACAGGTGGTCTTGCACTTTTAGCCTCGGGGCTCGCAGGCCCGCTACCAGCACGCCTGAACACAGTTGATTCCTCGGGGCCCCCTCCGCCTCTTCGCAGGGCTTCTCCGCCAGCCCCCCGCCCCTGCGTCCGGGACATCCCACGGCGTATCTGTCCACCCGCTCCGGGCCCACGCCTCCCCCACCCCCTGCTGGCCCTCAGAGACGCATCCTTCCGGCGCCGTCTCCCACCCCAGTGAGATCAGCCTCCGTGTTTCCCAACTCCCGAGAGGCCTCGCTCCGCCCAGCTCAGCTCTCCGATCCGGGCCCCCGGGCCCCAGCCCTGGGCAGCGAGGCGGCTGACCACCGCTGGGCCAGCACCCGCCCGGCCCCAGCCGGCGGGGGGGAGGGGTGGCCGCTGAGACACGGCGGCTCACCCAGAAGGGCTGCGGGCGGGGAGGCACTGTCCGGGCAGGGGACACAACCACGGGGGCTGGCGGGAGGCCTGGTTTGGTTTGTATCCGTTCCGACAACTCCCCGGACGGGCGGGTGGAGGGAGGGACGGGCCTGCGGGGTCAGCGAGACCATCAGCGGACAGAATGTGCAGCTCCTTCCAATTTGATTAGCCTTGCCTTTATTTTTTTTTAAATCTGTGAATTGTTGAGTCAATTCCCAGCATCGTAAAGAGCCAGGTTTTGTTCATCTTGGCACCAGAGCGATGTACTTTCTTCACAGTCTGAACAGAACTGGAGAAGGAGCCTGCGACGGAAGTGGGACTAGAGGAAAAGTAACCGGCGGTTTGGTGGGAAGTCCGATAGGAAAAAAAAACACAAACACGCCGGCGGCGGGGTGAACCCTCGGCCCAGGGCTGAGGGTGTGTGGGACCCCCGCCCCCCACCCCCACCCCCGTTCTCCCGCCGGAAGGCCGAGGGCATCCGTCCACCCCGAGGGCAGACCCGTAGGGTTCGAGAGAGGCTCACAGTCGAGGTTTTGGCCACCTCCGCTGGAACCCGCTGTCCCCACCCTCCCGAGAGAGAGGGGGCTGTCCCAGTGGGGTGTCACCCACAGGTCAGGAGACCAGGAGCACAGGTTCCGGGGCCTTTGCCCGAGGAATGTCCACTCCACCCGTCGGCACTGGACCCTGAGTTGCATGAGGGGAGCCGGACCTTCCCGGTCAGGCTCCGAGGAGGCAGGCTGAAGGTTTCTTCCAGGCCCTGGTGCCGCCGGAAGCACCCGCCCAGCCCCCAGGGGTGGCAGGCAGCGAACCCCGGGCCCACGCTCCCCGACAGCTCACACCCGGGCTCCCGGACCCCGTCTCCCAACGGGGCGGCGAGGAAAACGGGGCGTCCGTGGTGGCCCTTTCCGCGCTGTGCTTTGTCAGATCCCAGCACTGCCTCTCGGTTCTTCCTGGGCCACCAGTGGGGGCGGAAGGCCCGGGCCTCCCCAGAGGGGCGGGGGCGCGGACCCTCAGGCCTGCCCGGGGCCCTGGGACCTGACTCCTGGCGTCCCGGTTCCCGCGGTGACGTGGGTTATCGTGATGCCAAAGTATCAAAGGAGGTTTCTCTCCTCCCCCCCCATAACATTCTGCAAGTGTGGCAATTACTAGCAAACGACCTAATTTCCATTTCGGCGGGGTTCTGCGGGGTTGCTGGGCTGTTCCTGAGGGCGGGGGAGGGGTGCCGGGAAGGGGGGAGGGGCGCACGGGGAAGTCAGGGCAGTTAGGGCGTCTCCGTGTCTCCGCAGGCCCTGCTGCTGGTCTCTCCAGCTGACACTCCGCGGGAACCGGTTTGGGGCCGAGGACACGGGCTCGGCCGGGCGTCCGCCCACAGCGGCTCCCCATTCGGAAGCAGGAAGGAGAGAGCCCGCGGGGGCCGGAGGGTGTGTGAGAAGCACGTTCTGTGGATTTCTTCACCCAATGGGCGGGGGCAGCTCGTGAGAAGGGACAGGCACAGGGTCCCTCCTGCGAGGTCTCTGAGCTCTTAAACCCGTGGCGTGGCTAAAAACCAGCCAACCGAGCCACCACACACACCCGCCCTCAGCACCGCGGCAGCAGAGCCGGGGCGTCGGGCATCTGTCTGTCCGGGGTCCCTTCGGGGAGCGCAGGCGGGCCGTGGCCCGGGTGCGCCCTGCGTCCTGCGCGTGCACGGTTTCCGCACAGCCCCTTCGTGGGCCCCGACGGGACGCTTTCCACCAATCGTCTTGTTCATGGGCACGAAGGGCAGACTCAGAGGTAGACGGGTTTGTCCCCATTTTGCAGCCGAGAGACCTGAGGCCCCAGATGAAGTTTCCACCAGACGCTCCGCCCTGCGTGCCCCCGGAACAGCTGACGCCCAGAATGACAGTGTGGCGCCACCAGGACCACCAGGACCAAAGCCACCCGGTTCCTCTCGGCCCCGGCTGCCCGCGGCTGGGCACGCAGCCCCCGAAGGGAAGGCCGAGTGGGGGGGGTGGCATCGGCGCCCTCTGCAGAGGCCGTCCCCTGCCCCCTCACTCCCTCGCTCCTCTGGGACCAGCCCTGGGTGAGTCTGCCCTGGGGAGCAGGCAGGGCCCCCTCGGCCCTGGCCGCAGGGCCCTGATGGAAAGAAGCACAGGGAGGTCCCTGCCTCCTGGTCGTCAAGTCCGCTGCCCAGGACTCGGGGCGCCCGAGCCACAGACCCCAAGGAGCTCCCTGTTCGGGGTTCCCACCTGTGTCCTTCCGGCGGTGCCGGGCACAGACACAAACACCTGGGCGGGGCAGGCGGGTGAGCGGGGATGCCGACGCACCTGGGTGCCAGCCACCTGCCAGCGGCTGCAGAGCTCCAGGCTCTCCGGGCCCAGCGAGGGGTCACTGCGCTGGTCCCCACCCACCTGTGGGTGCAGGCCGTCGCCGAGGCCCTGCCGAGTAGCTCACCAGATGGCACCTGTCCGGGCTGCGGAGGCTGGGCGGTGGGGGGAGGGGTGTTTGCAGCACCCTGCGGGGGCGGGGCGGGGATCTTCAGAGGGGCTTCCCGGCCCAGGCCCCTCCTAGATAGAGACCCCCACTCTGTCTCTTGTCCGGGAATCACGTCGGGAGACCTCGGAGCCTAGGAGGCTCCGTGAGAAGAACCAGACCCCAGGGCGGGAAGCCACGCCCCGCGTGCGGTCCCGAGAGAAGGCCCGACTTTCCCGCCGGCCAGCCCTCGGCGGGGCCAGCGTGGTCCCGCCCCGGCCGCCGGGGAAACCGCGTCCCCTCTCGTGGCGCACGCACGGGGCCGGGCGGGCGGGCGAGGGCACGAGGAAAGGCCCTGCCCACTGCAGCCCTGAAACCCCGCCCCCTCTTCCTCCTCGGACTCGGGGCCCGGAGCCTCCAAGTGCCCCGGGCGGGCGCTGCTGCCGCTGCCACCCGCGTCCCCCAGGGAGATGGAGCCGACGCCCCCCCGCCCCTCCCGGCCGGGCCGTTTCCAGGGCCAGAGCGCCGCCCGCTGGAGGCCTGGGGGCTGGCGGCGAAGCGCCGCGTCACCTCGGGTTGTGGCGCTTCGGGGACGTGCGTCTCCGTGGCCCCCGCCGTCGGGCTTTGCCTCCCCCCGCCCGACCTCGGTCTGAAGCTCGGAGTGTGGCGCCCCGGCCTCGACCTGGAGGCACCGGGGTCCACGTTCCCCGCGGCTCCGAACACGCAGCGGACAGGCTTGGAGTCACGCCGCCCACCCGCCCACCGGGAAGGGACCCGCCCACCGCGGTGAACCTTCCAGAAGGCCGAAGCAGGAAAACCTGCCGCTCAGACCGGGCGGGGGCGGGGCTGCCCCCCGCGGCCCACTGTGACTTACTGGGCCTGCGGCCTGCGCCTGGGTCTGGACCGCCTCCGCTCCGAGCGGGCGTCTCGCCTCTAACGGAGGAAGTGGAGGGCGCACGCAGGGAGAGGGACACCCCCCCCCCCCGCCCCGAGAAGCTGAGCGCCGCCCCCTCGCCAGCTGGGGAGGGCCGCTGCCCCCCATCTCTGGTCCCCGCGCTCAAGCTCCAGCCCCCACCCTCCCCTTTGCTCCACAGGTGCCTCCCCGCCCCCCGACCCCCCCACCCCCTGCTCGTCCCTCTGGCCCACGCCCCCCCTCCGGTCCGCAAGCCTTTTCTGTGACGTGCATTCGGTGACCTTCTGGAATGGCAACCTTGACCTTGCTGGTCTCGGAGACCCGGTGCAAACGGCTGCATCTCCTGGAAGATGCTCCCCGTGGCTCCTGTACTCCCGCTTCCCACGCACACCTCCTGGGCCACGGTTCTGGCGTCCCCTGAGAAAGCGCCCGGTCTGGTGGGGGGAGGGAGGCCTGTGGCGGGGAGGACTCCGAGGAAACACGTGCAGAGAGCGGATGCCACGCGGCTAAGCGTGACCGTTTTCCTGGAGAGCGCTGGGCCCTGCGGGTGCGAGCCTGCCCGCCCAGGGGCGTGTCTGTGCCTGGGCGGAGCAGGGCCTGGGCCAGAGGGTGTCGCGGGTCCCAGGACGGGGCCTCAGTTCCTCCTGTGGGGGTCTGTCGGTTGTCCCCCCCCTGTGGCCGTGCGTGGCCGTCTGCTTGGGGCTTGGGTGTGGGCGGCTCAGTGGGCCCGGTCCCCTGCCGCGGGCACCCAGGGCGGCCACCGAGCAGGCCAGCGGGCTCCAGAACAAGTGCTGGGGCCGCCCGCCGGTGAGTCTCGGCGGGAGGGGTCAGTGCTGTTGTCCTCTGACCCGTGAGTCACTGCGGGCAGAGGCCGTGTCAGCTCCCGGGGCCTCTGGGGGCCCTGCAGGGCAGCGCCGGGTGGGGATCGACCTCCCACCACCACGTCTCCCCAAGTAGCTGCACGGGGTTTGGGGGGGGGGTGTGCGTGCGGGCGAGCGCATGTGTTCATTTGTGGTGTGTATGTGTGTTCATGTGTGCACGCGTGTTCATTCATATGCATGTGTGTTCGTGTGCTGTGTGCACACGTGCTCGTGTGTTGTGTGCACTGGGGGCTGGGCCCGTGTTGCAGGCTCCGGGCCCCAGGTGGGTGTGGGGCCCTCAGGTGGTGCTGGCCCTGGGGAGGCTGGGCTCCGTCAAGGCCCCTCCCGGGGGCAGCAGGGCATGGGCACTTGGGTCTCCCGGAGCTCCCGGAGCTCCCGCGGGCCAGGGAGGAGGAGGAGGCACAGGGGTGGGGGCCCAGGCCTCCACAACCCTGCCAGGGACGCCCCTCCCCCGAGTCCCCTCTGGGGGTGGGTGGTGTTGGTGTGGCTTCGGGTCCTGGCACAGCTCCATCCGGCAGACCCCGGTGTGAGGCGTCCCCTGAGACACAGGCTTCTGGTGGCCCAGGTGGCCACCTGGTGACGTGCCATTCCCCGGTGGAAGCCCTCCTCTTGGGGCCACCACAGCCCCCTGGTGGCTGCAGGCACGGTCAGGGGCCAGCGGGTGGGCGTGGGGCTCCCACCCCTTGTGGAGGCGTGTCTGCACCCTCCCGGACCACCCGGAGTGGACCCCAGCCACAGGCTCCTTCTGGTCCCGGGTGGGCGGCGGCCCTGCGGGGTGTCCGGGCCAGGGCTCCGCCCCGGATGTACCTGCGCACACGGGCGCGCCCCCGGCAGCCTCGCGTGGCTGTATGTGGGCACCAAGGCTGGACAGCCGTGTGCGGACACATGCTGGGCAGACAGTGACCCACACGGAGAAGGGGGCGGGGGTGGCACAAATGTCACGTCTGGGCGGTCAGGGGTCCCACCTGGGCTCAGGCAGCAGGGGACACTGGTGGACCTGGCCTTGGCTCACGCTGACCCTGGGGGGCAGAGATGGGACGCGGGAGGGGCCAGTCTGACCTGAGCGACAGGAGAAGGCCAGCAGCTGGGGGCGGGGGGGGGGGGGTGCTGAGGTGGGGGAGGGGCGGGGGAGGGGCTGAGGCCAACCTCACCCGCCTTCCCAAGCCGCGCACGACAGAGATGGAAGCTTCTAGAAAGCTCTCTGGTCACGTGTGGCACAAAGGTCTCACACCCTTTCCTGTCCCTGTTAGAGCGAAGCGACAGTCCCGCCCGGGGCCCGCCCGCCTCTCTCGGGGCCTCCCCGAGCAGCAGCGGAATCAGGAGAGAAGAGACGGCGCCCGGCGCCGCTCGCTCTTTATTGGTCCCGGGGCGGGCGGGGGCGGGGCGCGGGGTGGGGGGGGTACACAGCCACGACGCAGTCACTGAGCTCGTTAAAAATATCTCAATAAATAAAACAAATAAGCAACATACACACTGAAACAGAACATACAAAAACTGGTTAGCCGAGCGCGGCGGGGAGAGAGCGGAGGGGCCGAGGGGCCATGGGGACCCCCCCGACCCGCCGGGGACAGGCATGCGGGGGCGGGGCGGGGCCTGGGGGGGCGGGGGGCGGGGGTCCTTTCCCGAGCGAGAGCCTTGGTCCAGTTTAAGCAGAAGGTACAGGAAAGCATCTGTTTTATTAAAAAAATATACATTAAAAAAGGCATTTAGAGGATATACAAATTCCAAATCCTCGTGAATGTGTTCTTGCATCTAGAGGTTTTCCAGAAAGAAACGCCCCCTCCCCCCCGTAAAACCCAGAAGAAAAATCCAAACAGTGGCGAAGAGGACGATGCGCACGCGCCGCCGGTGAGCACGACCGGGGGCGCCCCCTCCCCCGCGGGGACCGTCTCTGGGGGAGGGGCTGCCGGGCCGGGGCCCCGTCCATCCGCCGCCGCCGCCCCTCGTCCAGGGCGCCCGCTGCAGAGAAGATCCAGGGGCCTCCTTGAGGTCGTTCGGGTGTCGGACGTCACAGACGTGGACGCGTGCCTGTTCCTCGTGCCCCTCAGCCCCGCACAGAGTCTGGAAGACAAGGAGGGGGCACATGAGACCCCGCGGCCCCGCTTGGCGTCCTGGGGCCTCCTCCCCGTCCGCCTCCGCAGAGACCTCTGTCCGGGACCCCGGGCGGCTGCCAGACGCTGCCCTCAACCAGGCGTCCACGCCGGGCACCACCCTCCGCCTCACGCTCGCCTCCTGCACCCCCCAAAGGTGCCGCCTGCGGGCTCTGCAGGGCCCCCGACGCCAACTGTGCGACCCTGTGGGAGCCGGCAGGTGGGGGCGGGAGGCAGGGACGCAGAGCGGCAGTGGCCCAGGCCAGCCAGGGGGCATCCGACCCCGAAGGGTGGCATCCTGGTCTCCAGGACACCTGAGGTCACCGGGGTCCTGCCTGCCTGGCCTGTGGGTCCCTGTTCCCGTGGCTCTGGGGGTGTGAGGCACACACATCCGAGGCTGGGGACACGGAGACGGGTCACGCGTCACCATCAGACCCCACAGGAGGCTAGGCCGCTCGTGGGAGCCCCCAGAGACCCTCGCTGCATGGAGGCCACGCCGGCACTGGGGGGACCCTACGCAAGGAGGACACACCCTGGCCCCAGGGGTGCGTGGGGGCGTGGCTGTGGACTAAGTGCTGAGACCGAGGGGCAGCAGCTGGGTGGGGCCGGGGAGGGAGATGGACTTGGGGGACTGGGGGAGGCGCCCAGGTCCTGGGACCAGGTGGGTGGAGGCACAGGACTGCGGAAGCGGCTTTGAAACAGGGACGTCAACGCCCTTGGCAGGGCCTGTGTCGTGGGAGCGGGTCGGTGCGCGTCTGTGTGTCCGTGTGTCTGCCCGCCTGAGTGCGTCTCAGTGTGAGCGTGTGACCCCGAGGCTGCTCCGTGGGCGGGGTGCCGGCCCTCCCGCGGAACCCCAGCTCCACGCCGACACCCCGCTCCTCAGGAGCCCCTGCGAACTGAGACAAGGATCTGAAGGTGCTCCGGCTCATTGTCCCTGAAACTCAGGCGCACAGACACCGCCCCCCACCCCCCCCATGCGTCTCCTGTGCAGTTCGGCGCGCTCCAGCCAGGCGGCCCTTTCCAGTGTCCCCGGGCAGCGAGTCAAGGCCGCTCTCTGGGAGAATGTGGTTGTAATTAGATAATTAATGGGGGGCTGGAGAGGGCTAAATGGAACCCTTCCTCGGTGGGAGGGGCATGACCACGAGGCTTCTGATATCTGAGCTGCACCCGCCCTTCCCGGCGCGAGGCAGGCTCGTCCGGAGACGCCGGAGACCACAGGGCCGTCTCCCCGAGGCGGTGGGTTCCGGGGTTCGCTCCCCATTCCCGGGGGCCGGGAGGAGACCCGAGGCAGGTCCATTAGTCCTCTGACCCAGAGCCGCGGGGCCCTGCCCCTGTGGTGTCACCCTGACCCCAGCGGTGTCTGCTGACACGGACGGCGTTCCCCGCCACAGATGGGAACCATCTGGGCCCGGCTGCCTCCCCCAGATGAGAGCCACCTGAGACCGCGTGCGTGCGGCTCCGCAGCTGCCTGCAGGCCCAGGTGGGGGCGGCCGGGTGGGGCTGGAGCGTTGCTCTCCCCTCCCCCACCCTAGGCTGTCGGGTCTTACTCGACTCTACGTCTGCAGGACCCAACACAGGGGGTGAAACACCCGTGACAAGTCCCCAGACGGTGGGGCAGGGGTGGGCTTGCAGGGAGCAACGTTAATGTGAGGCTTTCTACCCACCCACCCATTCACCATCTGCCCACCCGGCCGGCAGCCAGCTTTCCACCCATCTCCCAGTCCTTCCCCCTCCCTCCTTCTCTCCCTCCCACCCACCCACCCATCCACCCATCCATCTGTCCACCCACCCATCCACCCATCTCCCAATCCTTCCCCTCTCCCTTCTTCTCTCCCTCCCACCCACCCATCCATCCATCCACCACCCACCATCCACCCACCACCCACCATCCACCCACCCATCCACCCACCCATCCACACACCATCCACCCACCATCCACCATCCACCCACCCACCCATCCATCCATCCACCACCCACCATCCACCCACCCATCCACCCACCCACCCACCCACCCATCCACCGTCCATCCATCCATCCACCATCCATCCATCCACCCACCCACCCATCCATCCACCACCCACCATCCACCCACCCATCCATCCACCCATCCACCCACCCACCCACCCATCCATCCACCCACCCACCATCCATCCACCCACCCATCCACCCACCCACCCACCCATCCATCCACCCACCCACCATCCATCCACCCACCCATCCACCCACCCATCCACCCACCCATCCACCCACTCAGCCCTCGTGTCACAGACAGTCTGTCCACCTGCTCATGGACAGTCCGGGCCGTGCCGAGTCCCTGTGGGAAAAGAGCAGTGTCCCTTGACGACTGAACCCTGACGGACTGGGGACCGCGTGTGGGGGAAGGGCGGAAGAACACATCCAGGTGTGTGAACGGCCTCAGGGGACACGCCTCTCACTTGCCGCGTCCAGACGGAAGGGGGCTGGGCTCTTACTCGGCCGGGATGGCCCCCGAGAGACACCCCCCCACTGCCAAACATGGACCCCGGGGTGCTAGGGGCAATGGGGCCCCAGGCAGAGCCTCGCAGCTCAAGGTAAAGCAGGGCACTCCCGGGAACCCGAGACCCCGTGGGCAAAGCCACTGCGGGTGCGTGCTGGCGGAGAGCCGGGCCCGGCGCTGCGTCCTCGGGCTGGGACTCGAGGTCACCGAGCGTCAGCACGGCCTTCAGTGGGTCGCCCGCTCTGGAAACAGCCGGCCTCGTCCTGGGCCGGGGGTCCGCCCTCGGCAAGGCCCCCCGCTCTCCTGAGATGAGCAGAGAGAGCCGGGGGGCGGGGTGGCGTCCTGGCCCGCGTCACCCCCTCCCTGCCGGGACACTGAGGCCGAGAGGAGCCAGAGGCGCACAGCTGCTCAGCGACAAGGCCGGGCCGTCCCTGCGTCGGTCAGAGTCTGTCAAGTACGACTCGGTTTTCAAAGGGACAGTTAAGGGCCGACGGGGGCGGGGGGGGCGGGGCTGAGGAGGGAAGGACACCGGGCAGACTGCTCTCTCCGCGGTGAGAGAGCACCGTCGGTCCGGGAGCGACGGGGCTTGTGGGTCTTCTGCGCGCACAGGGGCCTGCACAGCGGAGCCTGGGTCGCTCTGTGCCAGGCCCTTCCTTCCCCAGGGTGCCCCCCCCCTCCGCTGGGGGTCCGGAACGAAACGGCAGCGATTAGCGGCAGCGCACTCTGGTCCCTCTTTGGGGGCCCCTGTGCCCCTTTTCAGAGTCAGCCAGAAGCCACGGCCACGTGGGTGTCAGGCCAGTGAGGACCACGGAGGCCGAGGCGCTGCCCACAGACGGCGCTGCCCATGGTGCCCTGCAACACGGCTCAGAGTTAAGGCCCAGGAGCCTCCCCCGTGGGCCGGGCGGGCCCCGCCCGTGGCCCTTGGAGGGTCCAGATCTCCCGGGAATGGCGGGGCGGGGGCAGGATTCCCTGATGGCACCCACAAAGCCCCTAGAACACCCAGCGGGTTCTGACCCTGCAGAGAAGGGCTCCAGGCGCCACACAGCTCCGAGAGGGCCCTGTGGGGGTCCCCAGGACGAGCTTCCTTCAGGAAGGCCGCCCCCACGCCCGCCCAGGCCGTGCCCTCTGGAGGGGCCGTGCCCGTGTGCGCCCGGTGCTGCCGACGCTCCCGCGCCCTCTGGACGCCCTCTGCTTCCAGGACTGCCCCGTGCTTGCGGCTGTCACCTGCGCGGGGCCCCTGCACTCAGGGTCTGCAGGCCTGGGGGCAGGGGGCAGGGTGACAGCAGGCAGGGACAGGCCGCCCCTCTCCCAGGAAGGAGCGCCATGACTCCGGCCGGGCCCCCGGCTCCCGCCGTGCGTGAGAAAGAGGAACCCTGTTTGGAACGACCAACCAAGTAAGGAAGCCAAAGCCAGGGCCGCGCCCCTGGGGCGCCCGCTGGCTCGCACAGACTCCGGGCCCGCCCGCCAGGGAGGCAGAACCCCCACCCTCCCGGAAACTGCGCTGCTCTCGCCCCTCCCCAGGGCTGGGCTCCGGTGGTTCGGCTGGACGGACGGGGTCTGGAGCGGCCTGTCCGCCGAGCGGTCAGCCTGAGAACGGCCTGGGGAGCGGGCGGGCGGGCCTCTGCGTGGCCAGCACGTCTCTCGTCCTGGGTGCCTCCCAGCATCCCTGCCCTGGGCAGACCCGCCCTGCGGACCCTGCCCGCAGCAGCCAGGCCGGCCGCTGGGTCCCGGGGGAGCTGCGGCAGGAAGCCCTGGTCCCCGCAGGCGCGGGCCTCCACGCCCGGAGCTACTTCTGCCCAAGGGCGATGCTCTCTCCAGGCGTCTCTGCAGCCAGCTCCCAAACTCAGCCCCTCGTGGGCAGGGGCCCTCAGCGGGTGCAGCAGGAAGGGCCTCCGACGGTGTCCAGTCAGGGACGGGGTCAGCGAGGACTTCCCCCGGGGTCACCGGGCCGGTGCGGCCAGCCCAGAACACAGGTCAGCGGGCCCTGGGCTGGAAAGGCCTCCTCCCCTCGACACCCGTCCCCTGTGTCCGCGGCCGGCGGCCCTGATGTCTTCACACCGCTGACCAGGGAGAATCTGGAGACGGACGCCCCGGGGGCAGCGGCGCCGGCTCAGGAGAACGGGACTCCGGGGGCGGCCGACCCTCGGGTGGCGCTGGGTGCCGGCGGGCCACACAGAGCCGGCTTGGCCCTGTCCTCAGCCGGGTCACAGTCACGGGCGGTGGGGGGGGCAGACGACAAACTCTCATAACGAAAACGGAATGTGTCCTGACGACAGGGTAAGAAAAGCACACAACGGCCACGGCCACTTCACTCTACAATGTGACCGTACACCATCAGTGTAAGTGGTTACTGCAAAACGCAACGTGTTGTCATCGAGGTACGAACAGATGCATTCTAGAAGCACAGAGGGGACCACGGTTAAGTCCCCAGGGGGTCGGGGGAGCTCTTCACGGCTTCAAGGGCAGACTCAGGGTCGTCGGGGACGTCTGGCCCCCAGGGTTGGGGGTGAAGGACCCCTAGGCAGAAGCGAGGGCCCAGGGCCCCAGGCAGGCGGGCTGGAAGGAGGTGGGATATGGGGGGACCCCCGAGGCAGCGGAGGCCACGCGAAGTGTGAGGTGCTCTGGCCTGATCGGCCTGCGTTTCAGAGACAGCTGGGCCGGCCGGCGCAGGGTGGCGGGGAGGGCTCGGGCAGGGCACCCACCCTGCCGCGGCCCCGGGGGCAGGAGGACAACGGTGGTGCTGGAGGGTCGTCCGGGGCACCGAGGGGTCTGCAGGGGACGGAGGGGCGGCGACCCCAGGAACTAAACACAGAAACGAGGGAAGGCGCTTTGGGGGAACGGACAAGACCTGTGCTGGGGGTGGGGGCGCACTGTGGGCGGTTTCCCGATGCCCTGAGCTCGGGTCACTCTGCAGGACGCACGGCCGGAGGCCCCAGGTGAGGGGCGGGGCTTCAGACACAGGTGAGGGGTGGGGACCGGCGTTAGCTCCCGCCCATGACGCAACTGGGGATGCGGACCTCCAGGGGCCCGGGGTGGGGGGGTGGCGGGGACAGGGTGTGGGACAGGCTGCACGGGAAGGGTTCGCAAAGGGCACGTGCGTGGCTGGCGGGCAGTGCCCCCTGCTGGAGGGAGGACTGCCCTCCCGGCGGGCGGCCAGGGCCTGGACTTGGCAGTGAGGAGGCACCAGGCCACCCCGCGAGGGCAGGTCGGTGCAGGCCAGCGTGGCCTGGGCTCCACAGGAACAGTCCCCCGTACACGCAGAGACCGCGCGTGCCGGGAACCGGGACTGACGGCGGCCGCCGCTCACGCCCCGAGTGCCAGGCCCCGTGTGTTCTACAGGGAATTCTCGGAAGGCTCCCCGAACCCTCCGGAAGGGGGCGCCCTCACCTCCCACGTGTTCGACAGGCTCACACCGACCTCCAGGGCCGCACGCCGACCGGCCCCACCCCCACCGCGTGCGGCAGCCCGCCCCTCGCGGCGCACGGGTCCGCGGAGTGCGAGGAAAGACCGCCCTGAGACTGCGTCCGTGAGCGGCGTGGCGGGAAAGAGCACAAGTCGACCCCAGTAGCGAATCGGCCCTGAGGACGAGCCCCCACTACTGTGGCCGGCTCCGGTTCCCGGCATCAACCCCCGAAAAGCAGACACTTCTGAGAACTCAAAACGCTCTGCAGAAACAATTACCCCCAAGTCTGTCTCATCGGGCGCCCTCTCTTCGAGGGACCCAGGTAAAATGTGCTACTTTTGAAGCACTTGCACGTATCCACGTATCTGTGCACACTCAGAAGAATGCAAAAACCTTACCAAGCTCTGGACAGAATTCTGCAGTGACCCAGCCTCCAGTGCCAGCGACCTCCGGGCCACGGGCTGCAGCAGACGCTGGAGACACGAGACTGATTCCCGGAAGCCAGCGGTGCGCAGCGGCCCCGGTGTGAGGGGTCTGCTCCTGGGCGCTGTGCCACCCCAGCTCTTGGGTGGCTGGGGGCCTGGCCAGCTCACCCCTTCAGCCATGGGGACTTTCGGCCCGTTTCACCCTCTCAAATTTCAGCCCCGTGAGAACAAGACTGATCTCCGTTGGGAAATACGTCCATTTGGAAATCAACTACCACACACTCCTGTGCGGGAGACCCAGCCCGGTTCAGTGCCACTGTCTCGAAGCCGCAGGCCAGGTGAGCGAGCAGGCCCAGGTGCGCCTGTGGGCAGCAGGCGCCGGGGCCAGGGAAGGACCCACGGTCCTGGGGGCGGCCGGCAAGGGCTGGTTTGGAGCCACGGCTCCGGGGTCCCAAGGGAGGGCGTGGCTTCTCCAGGAGGGGCTCTGCGGGAGCCGGGCCACGCCCCACCACGTGAGAAAATCGGGCAGAACGTGCAACGTGCGTGGCTTAAAGACAGACGAGAGCTGAAGGGGAGCAGACAAACGGTCAGACTGAGGGGCCAATGGAGGAGGAAGGGACAGATGGCCCACGAACACACCTCGCTGTCAGACGTCAGCGGTCCCACCTGCCCCGGGGACGGCCGGGCTTGCTGGGTGGGCCGCTCCGCCTGGGAGCCGTGCAGGCGCCTCCCCCCCGGGCCCAGCATGCCCAGAGTGAGGCGCCATCTGCCAGCCAAGGCGACCCGGACCTCTGAACTCCCACCTACTCTCGTCTCTGGGCCTCCTTCTGGCGGGCAGGGTGAGGGGGTCAGAGGTCAGCCAGGGGGAGGACGTCAGGCGGACCGCTCCTCCCGCCCCCTGGGACCTCCCACCACGGACCTCCAGCACCTGGGAGCCCCCGAGGCTCAGGGACAGCAGACCCAGCAGCAGAGGTCAAGGCCAAGACCCGGGCCCTCAGGAGGAGGGGATGCGGGCCCCGCGGTCGTGCTGGTGAGCCGCGAGTCACATCTGAGAAGGTGCCGCAGAGATGCCCCCGCTGGTCACCGGGGCGGGGGGGACCTGCGGTCAGGAGCATGTCTCTGTGGGGTTGGTTAGCCGGGTGACTGCGGCCTGGGGGCTCCTGGGAGTCCCACGCCCAGATTCGGCCGGGACGACGCTGCTGGCCTGGAAGCACCGGGGCTGTGTGGCCACTAGACGTCCCCTCCCACAGGGAGCGCCCCTCAGACGCTTCCTCGCAAAACCCCCCTGACCCCCAAGTTGTGTTTTTGGGATGGGACCTCCTTCTCTCACGAGACGCAAACGAAGCGAACGGCACCGTGTCCTCGTCCGCACTGACTCCGGAAGACCGCGGGGGGGGGGGGGGTGCATGCGGTAGGCCCGCAGGTAACCTGCCGCGTCACCTTCCTCGGTGGCGAGTGTCACCTCCCCTGTGTGTGAGTGCGCACCGTGGCGTCTGAGGAGGACTCGACTCACTCAGCCTGGTGCTGTCGTGACTCTGGGGACTGAGGGGCCTTGTCTGGGGGCCGGGGCTGGGGTGGGGGCGCAGGTCCGAGGGAGCAGAAGCCCCGGGAGCCGCCTGGGCGGCGGCCTGGGTTCTCGGGGTCAGAGAGCAACACTCCACTCCGGTCTCCGACGGCTCGCCGCCCAGGGCCCGGGAAGGAGATGCAGAACTGCGTTCATTTGGGTCCGACTTCGAAAAATTCAGCATTCCTGGATTGAAACCCCACATTTACAAATTATAGCTTACTCAAAAAAATCTTACGGAATTTGTTTTGTTTTCAAAATTTTTTGAGTAGTGGAAAAAAAAAAGACCTGAATTACCCCATGTTTTCCCCATACCGTGAGAGTTTACAGAAAGTCACCTGCTGAGAAGCAGAGCATGTGGGTGCACCTCTGGCCGCGTTTCCGAAGGTCACCCGCGTGGGGAGCCACCTGCAGGGCCCGGCGTGTGCCCCGTCCGTCCCACAGGTGCCAGGACCCGCCGGTCCTGACCCCTCGCAGCGGAGGACGGAGGCAGGACAGCCCCTGAAGACAAAGGGGGCGCACCGGAGACGCCACACCAGACGGGCCGTCTTGCCGGGGGCGACGACATTTGCCCTGCTGCCTGCGCCAGCGAGGGTGACCCCAGCCTGCCCCGACGCCTGCAGAGACCTGTGGTCAGTGCCCAAGCGCATGGCCAGGCTCCGCCTCCCCTGGCCACACTCTTCTCCTCTGTGAAATGGGCTGGTTCCCCTGATTGGGGGTGGAGCCCCGCTCCGGACCCAGGACATACCGGGCAGGCATGGCGGGGCAGGTGGCAGTGGCTTCCGTGCCTCAATGTTTCCGAATTTTACAGACACGGTGTGCATGTGTGTGAGTGTGCGTGTATCACACATCATACACTGCATGTGGGTGTACATGCAGATGCACATACATACACACCGTGCACACACCAACCCCCCCGAACACGCACACACACTCTTCCCTAAGAAGCGTCACTTGTGTCCCAAGCTCGCGCCAGGACTGAACTCCAGAGCACACACTCACGTGGTTTCTCCCGGCCCCTCACACGGGTCAGTGTGGGTGCAGGGCGCGGAGGCATAGCTCGGTGAGACTCCGTGATGCCAGCTCTCCTTCCCCCACCCCCCACAGCCCTCTGAGACCCCAGGAGCTCCGGGGTGGCCAGGGGCCGGACGCAGACGGAGAAGAAACCTGCAGGGTGGACGTGCCCAGGGAGGGTGCTGGGACCCTCCTTCTTAGGAGAACTCGAGTCTCGAAGGATGTTCTGGCCTCTTCCTTTCCGGGGGGCTGGCCGTCCTCCTGGGAGCCGCAGGTCACACGCGGCAGCCTGAGTCACGCATTTCCCTGAACGCTCCCGGGCATCTTGAAGGGGCTGCAGCACCATTCCTGAGCCCGGGGGCCAGAGACCCTGGCCCCCCTGCAAGGGCGGCCGAGCAAAGACCCGGAGGTTCGGGACGAGGCCTCGGAGCCGCCATCAGAGCTGAAGGGTGAAGCCGGCGAGCCTCTGCGGTGGCGTCTCCAGTACACGAGGGGCTACCTACCGCCCCTCAAACGGGAATCCCCCTCCCCTTCCCTGCCCGTTTCTAGCGCATTTCGTTGCCATCTGAACTCCAGCTCGGCTGCCCACAGTGACTTCTCTGGCCAAGCCAGACCCGTGAGCTTGTGGGGTCCCGGCATCCGCGCGGAGCCCCAGACCCGCGTGGTCACCCGCCTTCCCGCCCCGGCTCCGCCCGCAAGCTCTGCCAGTGAACAGATGCCACACAGATGTGCCGCGTCGTCTGAGAGACTCAGCTTGAAGTCCGCTTTGAAGCGAGACGCCGCCACGGGAGCCGGTGCCGAGGAGCGCGGCCAGCGCGGGGGGCGGGGGGGGGGGCGCGCGGAGGCTCCAGCAAAGCCCGGCACGCACGTGGCAGTGCCCGGGAGATAGGCCGCCCCCCCCCCCCCAGCCCGGGCTCGCAGTCCAGGGCCAGGCTCAAGGGGCGCGCGCTCGCACGAGGGGCTGGCGCTGCACGGTCCCCTGAGGCGCCCGAGGGCCCCGCCGGCCAGTGACTCGCCGGGCAGCCCGGCGCGGAGGCCACGACACACCCTGGAGAAGCCCGCGACCTGGGGAGCACGGGGGTGCGGAGGGCCCCCGAGGCCAGGCTCCTTGGACGTGGGTCTGAGTTGCTCGCCGCAGACGGCGCCCTCAGCAGAGCGAGACAGGCCCGTCCGGGGCCCAGCAGGACGGCGAGGGCTGGCCCTCGCCCGCGTCCGCACGAGCCGGGTTTGCCGCGGCCACGCACCAGCCCGCCCCCGGCGCCGGAGCACAGCCACCGTTCCCATCGGCCTCGGCCTCCCTGCCCGCTCCCAGGGCGGGGACCCTGCGGGGGCACCCCGCGGCCAGGGCTGCACCAGCCGTAAGCTCCCCATGAGGAAGCTTCTCCGGCTGCTGGGGAATCGGGCTCAGAACAGGGGTCTCGTTCACCGACGGACCAGGAGCCTCCGAGGCCACAGCCCCCCTCCCGCCGGCCTGCGCCACCCAGAGTCACCTGCAGATGGTGGAAGGTGCGGGCACCGAGCTGGTGGCCGGGGTGCCCCTCACGCCCACAGCCAGGCTCCGAGACCCGCCAGGAGCCCGCAGTCCCACTCACCAGCGGGGGGCTCTGAGCTGGCGGCCGTCCGCCTGCCCGCACTGGGCTCGTCTTTACGGTGCTGGCGACCCCGCGGCCTCTCACGAAGGACAGTGCGGGGCACCAGCGGGTGTGGAGGGACCGCCTCCTCCCAAGACACTCCAGCCGGGCCCCGGGCACTTTCCCTGCTGAGCTGAAGACGTGGCTAACACTGCGTCCGTCCGGAGCGCGACCATCTGCGGGGGGCAGGGGTCAACGCCACCTCACCGGCAGCCGGGGACGCGGACCCCGGCAGGGCCCTGGCAGGCAGTAAACAGGGCCGCGCTCGGCCGGCCCTGAGGACCGAGTTCACCGCGAGTTTTCATGGCGCAGGCAGGGAGGGAGTCGTTAGCACTGTGACTGCAGCCAAGGCCACGAGCACACGCTTGAATGTGGCAGCGCCCTGGCTCCTTCTGGAAGTGACCCCGAAGTGTCCCGGTCACGTGCCCGTCACCTCCCAGGGGTGCGCAGGGGGCTCGCACAATGTGGTCTGCGGGGCTCTGGGGGTCTCGGCGATTCTCACCCTCGCCCTCAGTGCCCCCCCACAGGGTCCCACCGGCTCCGCTGGCACCAGCCCCCAGGACCCAGGGGTGGGACGGCACCCCGATCTCGTCCCCTCCGGCTGGGCTGTGGGCTGTGGGCTGACGGAGCAGGTGTGAAGGACGCCAGGCAGCCCGAGAGCAGAGTCGTAGGGAGCCCTGCTGGGCCGTGTTCCTCCCTCAGTCGGATGTGCGCCAGCCAGACCCGAAAGGGCCAGCTTTCCACCCCCCCCCCCACCTGAACGCACTAACACGGACCTCCGAGGGGCCCACGGGCACCCGGCACTGCCGGCACAGGGCGGAGGCTGCTCCCCGCCAGGGCCCTCCACCACAGCCCCCACTGAAACCGGTCATCCGAAGCCCGTCTCTCCCAGCACCCACGCGGGAGCCAGGGTGCTGCTCGCGCCTCTCACCCAGCCCTCCTGGTGGCGAGTGCCAGCCCGTTCCCTCGCCACGCCACTACCCTGGGTGTCCTGTGGACCCCGGTGGCGGGGGGCCAGCGGGGGCGGGGAGGCACCCCACACGGGGAGCAGTTTCCGGACTCACGTTGCGGACGCGCCCTCGAGCACAAGGCCCTGCCAAGGCGGAGCGCTCCGTCTCCCCTTTGCCACCTGCTGGCTGGGCGAGCTCGGTCACACGTTGTCCTCAGACCGGACCTCGTTTCCGCCCAGCAGAGGCGGGGACCTGGCTCCGGGGTCTTTGTGAGATTTTAGAACCTGGAGGTCGGAGCGCTCGTTCACACGTTCCCGGGGGGCGGCGGGGGGGGGCAGACACTGCCGGCGTCTGGCAAGTCTCCTCCGAGAGCTGGTGCTTCCTTCCCCCGAAGGTGCTCAGCACCGTGAGCGCACGGCCCTCCCTGGGGAGGGGCCCGGGTCACGGTTGGCCCGAGGGAGGGCCGCCCACATTTAGTGTCTCCGAACGACGGGCCGAAACCAGACCCGCTCACGGCCCCCTGCCATCGGCTCCCGAAGTCTCGCAAGAGCAGAGACAGGTCACGGCCACGGGCACCTCGCAGCTGGGAAACGAGCAACCGTCACCCTCGTAGCTTCTCATTCCCAAACGCTGCCTCCTTCCTGGCAGGCAGGGAGCCGCCGCACCAACACCGGCCTCTGGGACGCCCGGGGGGGCCGGGGGGCCCCTCCCCCCATGCCCTCAGTGGGCGCAGGCTCCCCCCACCCCTGGCCGGCCTTCCAGAGAATGCTGGAAGCTTCCCCTGATTCGTCTTCCAAACCCTGCTCCTTCTGTCGGAATGAAAGGCTCACCAGGGGTGGAGGGTGGGCCGGCCACCTCTGTCCTCGCCTTTCCCGGGCGATGTCAGGACACCAGGCCCGTCCTCGGAGACCAGCAGCTGCGGAGCCGGGCACCAGTGGCTCTCAGACTGACGGGGAATCTCAGGACGGGCAGCACGGTGAAGGCCCTGGTCTCCACCTCGGAGGGTGGGCTCTGCCGCTCCCTCCAGTGCTCCAGGGCCCCAGGCTTCCCCAGGGCGACCACCCACCGAGGGTGGGGTCTTCGGCCCGGTCCTCACAACACAGCAGATGCCCCTCCACGCTGGGCCCCCCCACCCCGAGGCCCTCAGCAGCACCAGGGGAGCGAGAGGAATGCACGGGTCTCGCCCCGGGCGCTGGAAGACTCCACAGAAAAACAGAAGGTGGAGGGGAGGCACCGTCTAAGAAAGTCCTCCCACCTGAGTCCTGCAGGGCCTCACTCCCAGGGCCGAAGCACCCTTGGGGGTCCGGGTCTCAGGTGGGACGGCCCTCGACGCCCGGGGTGGCTCGGACAGACAGACGTCCCCCGCCCAGCATCCGGGCCCTGCCCCTCGGGCCCCAAGGGCTGAGCCGCCCCGGGCACTCGGCCAGCCGCCCAGGAGACCCGGCAGGGCTCCGAGCCCTGTCACCTGGAGGCGGGGCTCGGACTGGAGTCCCGCCCGCCCCGGGCGCACAGCTGGACTGAATCTGCCTGCCCCTGGGCTGCCGTCACCGCCACCTGGCTCCGAGCGGCCAGGACGGCCCCAGGCCCCTGAGGGGATCCCCAGAAAGGATCCCTCTGTTTTGTGCATGACGCTTTGGCCGCGGGGAACCCCCGGAATTGACTTGTCCCTTCACAGGACGCCAAACACCGCCCTGCCCGGCCGGCCCCCTCACCCTGGGGCGCAGTGGGTGTGTGGCTTACAAACTAATTTGCTGCTTTCGAGGAGCTTTCCTCATGAGCCTAAGTGTTTCCACAGACCCTCCGCTCGGGGCTGGGGGCCGGCAGGGGCAGGCGGGCCGAGGGGCCGCTGCCTCGGCGTCTGGGCTGAGCAGCTCTGAGACCACAGCGGCGTGAGTCGGGCTCTGAGACCACAGCGGCGTGAGTCGGCGTGGCCCTTTGACGGTGCCCACGAGCGCCCGCGAGGCCGGCACCCCGGCCGGGGGTGGGGGGTAGGAGACGCACGCTTGGTGTCTGCATTGCTACTCGGAGCGGAAACAGCCCGAGGGGTCTCTGGCCGCCACCTTGGTCACGGCCCCCGTGGGAGAGGGCTGGCAGGGCTGGGGCGGGGCCCGGCTCCCGCTCTCAGACGATGGCCCTCGGGCTTGGGGGACCCGGGCGGCTGCGGGGGAAGGGAAGACTTGAGGCGTGGCGGGTGACCGGGGACTCCGGGCCAGGCCTGGACTTACGTCCTGACTGGCTGTGTGCCCACTGAGCAAGACTGTGTGCATGAGTGTGCGTGTGTGTGAGAGAGAGAGAGAGAGAGAGAGAGAGAGAGGGTGGGGGGAGGGAGGGAGGGAGGCGGGGGCACTCCCTTGCTCTCAGACTTGTTCGGAGATCCGTGGCTCCCACGCACGGAAGTCCAGCCGGATGGCGGGCGGGACGCCCACCCCAGTAGTGCCCAGGGGTCCCCACCCCGGGTGCTGGGAGGCCCCCAGACAGGGCCCTCAGGCTTGACAGGCGCAGAGGGCCCCTGGAGTGGACACAGGACAGCGGGCACAGGCCATGCCCTGGGCTTTGTTACCGGAGGCACTGAGCTGAGAAGGGGGAGAGCCGGCCACCGGGAGAGAGTCCAGCCCAGCCCGGCTCAGAGACCCGGCTCAGAGACCCGGCCCCGGCGGCCGCCGCCTGCGACTCTGCTGCGGCCGGGAAGGGGTCCCTGGGCCTGGCCGGCTGCGGGCACCAGCGGGGGTGGGCCATGAGGGGCTCTAACTACTCTCCACCCGCCCCCCATGAGCTGACAGGACCACACTCAGCCAGGGCTCACGGGAAAGGGGCAAGGACCACAGAGCCCGCCGTCTGGACCCTGGTGCCGGCCGCTCGTCGCCTTCACAACCATCACACCGAGAGCCTCACCCGGTTCTTCCCACGCCCACCGAGCCGGTGGCCCCAGGGCTCTTCCCGGCCCGGGGACTTCCCTCTCTGCCCTGGGGGCTCGAGTCGCCCCTCCGTAGCTCCAGCAGGACGACCTCCATGGCCATGAGCCGCCCTCCCCGCAGAGGAGCCGCGGGAAAGGCGGCCACTGCTCCTGCCTCCACGGCGCGGTCCGGGAAGACAAGGGCAGGCCCGTCCTGGGCGGGGCACGCGGGCTCCGGGGCGCAGAGCAGGGAAAGCGTGAGTGTCCACCCAGGACCCACCGGGGGACCCACTGGGGACCCCTGGCTTCCGGGGCCGGCCGGGGCCCTTCCTCTCGGAAAGCACACACCTCGATGTGAGGTCATACAGTTGGAATTCTGTTCTAATTGTGGCCTCGCGCTCCGTCCCTGGGCAAGTTGGTGCTACCGACTGACCAGGAGGTGCCCCCCGCCCGTGGTGAGTTCAGTGGGTGAACCCTTCCGGCGGCCTCCGCCAGCAGCGTTGGAATGGAGCACCGCCCGGGCTCGCCGGCTCCCGTGGGGGGTCGGTTGGCACCTGTCCGGACAGAGGAGCCGCTCGCCGGCCCAGCGCCGGTCACCACGGACCCGGTCACCACGGACCCGGCCTCGGGCTGGGGGCGCCGGGGAACCTGTGCCGTCGCGGTGGTCCCGGAGAAGTGTGCCGTCACCTCGCCCCGGGACTGAGGCTTCTTCCCCCGGAAAACCTGCCCCGCAGCAGCGTCTGTGACAGCGCCTCTCACGCCCCCCTGGGCCGGTCACAGACCCCAGGACCCCCGGGAGGGGCCCCGGGCCGGAGCGGGCTCCTGCACGGTGGTGCTCTGCGGGGGGAGTCCAGCAGCTCTTTAACCGTGGGCGAGAGCAGGGGGAGCTGGGGCATCACCGCGGTTCCTCGAGGGAGCCAGGCGCTGTCCACAGGTGTCGCGGGTGGGCCCCGAGAACGGGCCGGGGCCGGGGCCGGGGTTCGGATGTTTCCGCGTTCGTGGCTGTCGTCTTCACGTCTCACCGTGTGACCGGGCCGCTCACCTCTGGCCTGTGCGAGGGTCTTCTAAGAAACCATCTGGGCTGGGCGATCGGGCTCCTTCCTGCTCGGTTTCCTTAGTTTCGACGGAATTTTTTTTTTTCTGGTGATGAGGCGGGGACAGGTTTTCTGGTACACGATGGTGTCACCATCTCCGAGCAATCAGTCCTGGTTCACCGTTGTGCCCTGCGCCCTCCTCCCTCGACGTGGTTTCCAGAGCCACCGCCAACGGCCAGGCCACGGCCACGGCCACGGCGCGGTTTGGTGGTGACGCGCACGGCTTCCGTGCGAACGGCTCGGGGACTGACGCCGCCCAGGACAGTGGCGGAGGGTCTGTGCTGGCACGTTTGCCAGTTTAGAAGCCAGAAAAGGGATGTCAACACCAGAAACATGTTACATCTTCCCAGAGGTGTTTCAGCGTCTACACAGACGCCTCACTTTCGCCGGCGCTGACGGTGGGCTGCGTGGTTCGGGGGGGCCCCGGCGCGGGGGCCTGGCGTCCACTGACCCTGGGGTCGGCGACCACAGCCTCCTCGGCGTGTGCCCTGCGCTCCGGAAACACCACTGGGTTCAGTTTTCTTAGCCTTCACCCAGAACGTGATCTAAGTCCTAAGGAAATGGGTCTGTTCGGGTTTTTTTAACTTCAGCCGATGATGGCAAGTGGGCTGAGAGGTTTGCTTTGTTCCCCACCAGCGGCGGCGTGCTGTGGAATGTCCCCCCCAAGGCGGGGGCTTCTTCTCAGTACCCCCCCCGGGGGGCCGGCACCCCAGGGGTGCCTCCTGACGGCCCGACGGTCCTCGAAAGGGGACGGGAGCCCCAGACAGGGCGCACCGGGAGCCCGGCGTCCCTTCGGGAGGCAGCTCGGGTGGGAGACTTGGGGCGGTCGTTTCTCCTGAGGCCCGGCTCGCCCCCCCACCCCCACCCCCACCCCCGCCCCCGTTCCGAAGGTCTTGCCCATGAGGAGAGCGAGGAGCCGCTGAGAAGGCCCTGGTCCCACTGCGGGGGCAGCCTGGGTCCCCGGCCTGGTTTCCGTCCGGCGAGGGCTCGGCGGCTGCCGTGTCTCCCGAGGGGCCGAGGGGCCCCTTCCCGCACCCACCCGGGGGCAGGCTGCAGGCCCCACCCCCGGTCCACCCACAGGCAGCGAGTGGACGAGGACTTGACCCTGGCCGGCCCGAGGGCCCCGGGCCCCACCCCGGGCCTCCAGCCCCGCCAGGTGGGGGGAAGCCCCACGAGAGACAGGCCCTTGAGCTTGTGTGTTTTCCTCCGCTGCATCGGACTCTCGAGCTGCAGACTCTCCCTCGGGCCGAGCGGGGTTTCGGGGGTCTCCGCCGGGGCTCCTTGAGCGGGCCTTGCCGTCGATTTAGGTGTTTGTTTATTTTTGGCCCTTGGCGGGGGCAGGGCAGGACTCAGCAGAGACCCGTGACCCCAGGGACGGGCCGAGTGACTCACGGCAGGGGAATCTGCCCGGCCTGCATCTCGGCCGTCCCGTGACCCGGTCGGGAGCCGAGGTTCTCGGCGCTCTCTTGGCTCCCACGGGCTCCTGAACGTCCAGCTCGCGGCGAGCCGGTCCGGTCTGGCCCGGGGTGCAGCCCCAGGCTTCCCTCGCCGACACGCGCCGGCCCCGCGGGACACGGTGACAGGGGTGCGCCCCTGACTTGGCCGCCTCGGAGACCTTGCTTTCTCCCCTCTGCTCTTCCGGTGGATCAGCTCCCCCGGCGGCAGGGGGCGGGGGGGGGGGCCGAGGGAGGGGCCGGCGGGGTCTGGGGCGGGGGCGGTGCTGCGAGGGAGCCTCAGGAGTGTCCTTCCCACCCCCCTTGGCTAACGCCTGCAGCTGGTTCCTCCGCTGATCCGTCCTCAGGGCTCCGCGAGGGGCCGGGCGTCCACCACACCCACCCGGAGCAGGGGCACGGCTCGGCCGACTGCAGCCCGAGACCGCGGCGGCCTCTGGGTGCCCCGTCTCCCGGCCGTGTTCGACCGGGGTGTCCGAGCTCTCAGGAGGTGTCCGAGCCAGCGATGTGCCCCTGGGCCCCGAGACTTGGGTGGTCAGAGAAAGTAAATCCGTCCCAGCTGCATGCGCTCTGCCGGCCTCCGTCCATCTCAGGTCTTCTGTGCAGTCGAGACAAAGCTGCCCACCGAGGAGGACCATGCACCCCGGGGGGTGGGAGAGGGGCAGTGGGTGCAGGTGGGGGAGGGGGAGACGGAGAGGGACCCCTGATTCCCAGTCAGGCAGCCTCACCCTCTTACCTGGGGGCGTCTAAAGGACGCTCGGGAGCATTCGAACGCTGCCTCGACCTCCCCCCTGGGGACGGGAGCCCCTGCGGCTCCTTCAGGAGAGGGCGGCAGGACCGAGGGTGAGCCCTTAGGAAGCCGCCGCGGGCGGGTGGGGGCGGGGGAGGACCGGAGGGGGGGGCCCGGGGCGCAGCCACCAGACACACCCGTGCAGACCCTCGGCCTCCGCTCGAGGAAGCCCCCGGGCCTGCGTCCTCACCCGGTTCTTCTGCAAAGGAAGAACCTCAGACGACTTGCGGGGGCGCTCCAAGCCGCAGCAGCGCGGGCTGAAGTGGACCCCCCCCCCCCACGTGCGATCAGACAAGCAGCCGGGGCAGAAATGTCCAGAGTTTCAAGCAAATCGGGTTCTCCTTTTCCCCGACTCGGTTGCACAAGGCTTTCGGCGGGAGAGTCCGGGCGCCTGTGCTCTCCACGCTGCTGGGCTTCCCCGGGAAAACGGTAGCTGCTGGGCCCCCGGGTCACCGGCCTGGGGACCCCCTGATCTGGGAAGACGGCCCCGCCCATCGCCGCCCCAGGCGAGTCCCTAACTTCCCCAGGACGTGGCCCGAGTCTCAGCTCGAGTAGAACCCACGTGAGTGGTTACTCTTCCCGGAAGACACACAGAGCAGCGCGTGAGGGACGCGAGTCCAGCAGTGCCCGGCCAATGCCCGGGGAGGGTCTGGGGGCAGGGCAGCCGACGAGGAGGACGAGCCCAGGCTGCCGGCGTGTGCGTGTAACTCCAGCGACTCCGCACCAGCTCCCGCAGTGGGGGGGCTGCGGGCCGGACGCCCTGGCCCCCCCCACCCCCACAGTGCGTCCACAGAACAGGAACCACTGGCCACAGGTCCAGCGAGCTGCCCGGGTGCCCCAAGGGGCCGAACCTGCGCTGGGCCGGCTGGGCCCGCCTCCCTCCCAGGCCACACGCTGCTTCGGGGTTCAGCTCCGAACACGCCACTCGCCGCCCTGGAGCCCTTCGTCCGGATGACCTTGAGGACGCGAGTCTGCGTCAGATGGGCAGACGGCGAACTCGGTTCTCAGGAAAGAGCATCCCTCTTCCGCCCGCGGGCCTGGCCGAGAGTCACCGAGTCTCAGTGCGGGCTCACAGACGCCCGCGGGCTCCGGCCTCCGCCTGCTCTTCAGAACTCGGGAGCATCACGTCCAAGGGACAGGCGCTGGGGGCCCTGACGGACACATGTCTGACCTGCCAGACCCCCCGGTGGGCCCGGCTCTGCGGCCTGCACCACGGTCCAGCACCGGTCCCGTCGCCGAGGCCAGAACCCCGCCCCTCGGGGTGAGCAGGGGTCACAGGAGCACCCAACCGGCCCTCGTCCGGGCCGGCCTCCGAGGGCGCCACCGGCAGCGCCCGGGGCTCCCGTCTGCGGTGTGGGGGTGGCAGCCACCCTGGCGGCCGTGAGGCCGTCCCCCCGCGGCTCTGACGCGCGTTTCCGATCAGTGAGGCTGAGCGTCGGCCACCTGCAGGCGGCCGGCTCCGGAGTGAGGTCTGCTCGGGCGCCCGGCTGGCCTGTCAATCAGACTGTGTGTGTTTGCTAAGTGCCGACGCTCCCCCCACGTCCCGGGTAGAAGCCGCCCCTCGGCCACTCGGTCTGCGGCTCCTCCCTCCCGTCCTGCAAGCTGCACGGGGCTCCCTGGCGCTCTGACGCACCAGCCGCCCCCGCCGGCTGCGGCCCCACTGTGTGCGTTCACTCTTGCCACCCGGCAGAGAGCCCCCACTGCTCTGTCCGAGGAGGAAGCCGTCTCCATGGGAGTTGGGGGGGGGAGGGCGCGGCAGAGGGATACAACCCAGGGTGCACCGGAGGTCACTCCCAAAAACCGCTCCCCCGGTGCCGTCCGGTGCATCTCTGCCCCCAGGATTCCCCCAGCAGGCGGCCGCCCCCCACCCCCCCTCAGAGAGCAGTTAGGAGGCTGTGTTCCCTCCAGGGCCATGGCTGCCTCCCGCCGACAGCCACCGGCCTCTGGGACGGAGGAGGCCCTGTACCATGAGGCTCACTCGTCCCCAGCCAACCCGGGGTCCCCAAGTTGCCAGGAGCGCCCCCCAGGCAGTCACACACCACAGGGGCTTCTCCCGGTCACAGGAAAAGGGCGTCTCTGTGTCGTGAGTTCTTCGTGCGCTTAGGAAGGCGAGCCCGCCCACCGTCCCCCCACATGTCCGCACCGAGCAAACACGCGGGGCACAGACCACGTGCCCAGCCGTGGGCCATCCCGGCGACGCGTGTGTGAGCGGGACGTGGTCCCCCAGCGGCCGAGTGGGGGACGCTCACAGCGGCGTCCTCCGTGGTGGCCCGCACTCGGGGCCGCCGGGCTGTCTGTCCCTCAGTGGGCGGCGGGCCAACGCCCTGGCCCACCCAGACGGCGGGGCGGCGTTCGGCGCTAAACAGTCACGCCCTCTCAAGCCCCGAGACGGCGTGGAGGGGCCTTAAGTGCAGGCTGCCGCGTGGACAACGCCCGTCCGGGAGGCTGCGTGCTGCGTGGATCCAACCCCACGGCATGCTGGGACAGGCAGCGCCGTGGAGACGGTGCGGGGGAGGGGGGCGCCGTGGAAGCCGGGCTCCGACGGGGGGCGGGGCCCAGAGGGCAGCGGCCCTGCTCTCTTTGGCCCTGCGGTGGTGGACACCTGGCGTGACGCATCCGTCCGGACCCACAGAAAATACCACGCCACGAGCGGACCGAACGTCCACTGGGGGCTCCGGGTGGCCGTGAGGCGTCCGTCTGCGGTCACAGGCAGCAACGACGGTCCACTCGGAGGGGCACACGGACAGTGGGGAGGTTGGGGGCACGGGGGGGGGGGGTGGTTTCTGTACCTGACCCTCGATTTTCCTGCGACCTTTAAACTGCTCTGGAAGATGTGAAGTGTTAACTTAGGAGACAGCTACAATGTTTCAAAGAATGGGCTGGAGAGAGGGTCGCAGATCCCGGGAGGCAGGCCAGGAGGAGGGCCCCGCCCCCGCCGGGCCCTGCGTGGGGGTAGCAACGCCGCATCCTCGGGGGTCACGCTGCTCACACGCTCGTGCTGTGTGGACAGCAGCAGGGGGCTGGGGTGGGGGGGTCCTCCCTGACGGGGAGTGTTACGTCTGCCCACTGTCTTCAGCACACATCTGAGAGGCGGTGGGGGTCCCCGAGTGGGGGTCCCCGAGTCGGCAGGGACGTGTCCCTGACGCCCCAGCAGGAAGATGCGCCCCAAACCAGCAGACCCCAAGTCCCACAGAAGCCAGGGGTCGTCTTGTGCCCTGGGCCCCCTCCATTTGCAGGCTCAGGCTGTGGGCGTGTGGCTGGACTGCCAGAGCCAGGAGACGACAGGGCGCCCGTGTCCTGGCTGAACACGCCGGGCCCGTCTCACTGAATCCCGACCACACAGGAGTGTGGGGTGGAGCGGGAGGCAGGGGCGGCTGCCGCCCGGCACAGAACTGGCCAGGCCGCCCCACGCGGTGGGCAGGGGCGCAGGGAGTGCCCACTGGGCCCCGTTTGACGCAGAGGGCAGCCCTGGTTTCAGACAATGCGCGTGAGGTGCCAGCCGCCTGGGCTCCGCTGCCGGCTCCGCCCACTGCCAGCTGGGTGTCCTCAGCCCTCAGTCTCCCCACCTGGGGAATGGGAGCAAGAGCAACCTCTGGGGCCCTTTTCGGGGTTAAAGTAACTTCTGCGCCAAGGGCTGGGACCAGGGGAGGGTGGGCATCGGAGCCCAGCTGTCCACACGCTGCATCCTCGCTCGCCTCCGCCCCACGCTGCCCCCGGGGCAGCAGGCTCTGCCCCCCCCCCGCCCTTGACGGTTTGCAGGGGGCGGGGGGCGTCCTCACACTGCTTGGCAGCCAGGCCTGGCGCTGGGGCCAGCCCACGGAGCACTCGCACCGGCCTCTCTGGGTTCCCGCAGACCCCGAGGCCCCGCCCCGCCATGCACCTCGCGCTCCAAACCTCGGAGAGGGTCTGGAGGAGGGAAGACCCCGAGGACCCCCTTCCTTAGAGCACAGGGGCCCCGAGAAGGGCGACGGCTCGTGACAACGCACCTGACAGGTACGTCCGCAGCAGGTGGCTGCAGGACAGGGTGCAGTGCTCCTTGTGGGCCTCTGAAGGGCAGGGCAGGCGGACCCCGGGCAGGTGGACCTCAGAGCAGGGGGACCCCGGGCAGGGGGACCTGGCCCGGCATCTCTCTGCAGAGCAGCCGAGGCCTGCACCCCCACCCCACCCCTCCTCGGCCCTGCTGTGCCCAGGGGGCACCAGCCTCTCGGCCCCGGGTCCCACGAGGTCTTGCTCCCGAGCACCTGCGCCCGGGCGAGCACTCGGGAGCGGCGGCTGCCAGCCAGGAGCCCTGGCGGCCCATCAAAGCCTCCCGCTGTGTTTACTTGCAGCCAGAAGACAGAGCGCCTGGGCTCTGAGTCACCGCGCTCCCCAGGCCGGTCCAGGCGGGGCCCACGCGGGGCCTGGCCGGCCTTAACCTCTCGGTGTCTCCGCACCTCTGCAGCGGGAGGCGGCGGTGGTGCGGGCTGGGACCACGCGCAGCTCGCCGCCCAGCGCGCCGTGAGCCGCGGGCGGAGGAGCCCGGCCGGCCGGGGAAGGTGTGGGTGCGTGTTCCCTCCGGGGGCCTGGCCCTGCCTCCCCGTGGTGACGAAGCCGCACAAACATCTCAGCTGTCTTTCCCAAGGACGGTTTGGTCATCTGGCCAGAGCGGTCCCAGAATTTGCCAGAACAACACATCCAGTGCAGCCCAGGGTGTGAGAGGAGGCAGCCCTAGTGCACAGTGGGGCCTGGGGTCCGGGGAGAAGTGCGAGGCTGCAAGCCCCGGGGGTGGTGGTTGGTGGGTGCCCGGGGGGGCGGGGGGCGGTACAGGGTGGGAGGGGGCCGGGCCTCGGTGGGGACGGGGCGAGTGCCCCTGGCCGCTCCACCTTCCCCTTCAGCCCTGAGCCCTCGCTGGGCACCCGGGAGGCGAGGAGCCCAAAAGGAGGGACTGGACTGTGTTCCCAGGAACTGGGGGACACAGACGCCCCCCCGAGGCTGGGAGGGGTCCTCCCACCCCTCCCACTGGGTGTGTTGGCAGGAGAGAGTGAGTTCATTGCCGGTTGGAAGCAGTTCATACTGACGCACATGCAGCCCCGAGCACCCGAGGAGGAGAAGGAGACAAAGGCACACGGGGGCCAAGAGGCGGGGTCATGAAGTGTCGTGTGCAGAGGCCAGTCGGTGCACCCGCTGGGGGCCAGGCGAACACTGCACTGCCCTGACCCCCGGGGCCCGGCGTGCCCGCGCCGCACGGGGAGACGCAGAGCTGTGCTCGCAAGGCTGCCTCCTCGCCTGCCTTCCACAGCATCCAGAGTCACCGCAGGGAGGGGGCTCCCCGTGCAGAGGGCATTTCGGGGGTGGGGGTGCTCACCGCCTCCCTGCAGAGGGACTGGGGAATGGGGGAGGAGGGAGGGACCCGGAGCAGAGGGAGGGACGGCCGGGGTGCGGCGCCCCCTTTGAAAAGCACTGCTTGGTTTTCTCGAACTGCAAAAGGCGCACCTGGAAGGAAGTTCGGAAAAGAAAGGAAGTGACCGGACTACTAAGGGGGAAAGGGAGGACCTTCCGTGGGCGTTTCGGCCCAGAGCGGCGGGTTTCACCGGTGCACCGCAGGAGTCTGTACGACGACGGGCACCACGGACGCGCCAGCCAGGGGCACGGACCGCTCTCCCGGCGAGCGTCAGACAGACACGTGGCCGCGGCCGGCCCGGCGAGGGCCCTCCGGTGTGAGCGCGTCACGGTCACACCTATCGTTTTGGGTCAGGTGCACAAAAGCACACTTTCTGGCGAGCCGCAGACTTTAGTAACTAGTCTGTGCGCCGCGGGATGAAAAGGGTGGGCGTCGCTGGCTTCGGCAGACCCGCCTCCCAGGTCTCCGGACGAGCCCGCCCACACCGCAGGCTCCGAATGTCCGAATGTCCGGCCGGGGACCCCGGGGTCCGCCCCCCCGCACCACTGTTCCCTTCACGACGACCTCAGATGCTGGTTCATCACACACGAACCTGCCGACTGCCTCGCGTCCCTGGGTCCGGAAACGCCACTCTGCGTGCCAGCAGCTCCCCAGGCCCCAGGTTGGGGACGATTTGGCGGCGTCAGCAAAGCCGGCGGCATTCCTTCCCGGCGAGGCCGGTCCGCATCGGTCACTCCTGACGGCTCCTAACACGTGGGATGCCCACTCGAGGGGTGACTCCCCTTCTCCAGTCTTCTCGTACCGGCTGCACCTCTTGAGAGAGACGTCGCGTCCCCCCCGCTCGTGGGCAGGGCGGGACTGCCTGGCGGCCCACTCCTCCCTCCGCTTGGGGGGTCCGTGGTCACACTCTCTCCACACGAACAGAGAGCAGCGCCCTCCCGTCTGCTTCCCCAGTGCCGGTGCTTGTCGGAGTCCCGCCCTGTTTCCACAGTCCTCGGCCGACCGAGTCTCCTCCGTCGTGCGTTTCTGTTTTCCCGTGTTTTCTGCGGTGGGTTGTCCGGATCCCTTGAGTTTTTTTTTTTTTTTTAATTTTTTTTAAAGATTTTATTTATTTATTTTTAGAGAGGGAAGGGAGGGAGAAAGAGAGGGAGAAACATCAATGTGCAGTTGCTGGGGGCCGTGGCCTGCAACCCGGGCATGTGCCCTGACTGGGAATCGAACCTGCGACACTTTGGTTCGCAGTCTGCGCTCAATCCACTGAGCTACGCCAGCCAGGGCTTTCCTTTCAGTTTTTACAGGCGCCCTCTCTGGTCGGAAGACAGACCCACTGTAAGACAGACTGTGAAGACCTCCTCCCCAGCTCCCGTGCAGTTTTGATGATCACGCTTCTCTGGGAGTTTAGGCGTTTAAAGTTTTCATGTAGTCAGAATAACTCTTCGTCTTCCACTCGGGCCTGCTGTGCCCTGGAGGGCCGGCCCTGGAAACCGGGGGCTGTGACGTGAGCACAGTAAACGTCACAGCCGTGTCCTGAGTGTCCCGTGGGCTCCGTGGGGCAGCGCCCAGGCGTCCCTCTGCGTTCCACCCTTGGTGGGGCCACACGCCGTGGGCAGGGACCCCCACCGGACGGGGCCATGGGGCCTCGCTGGGGCAGAGCCAAGGCGTCCACCAGAGCTCACCAGGGAGCCTGGCTTCTGACTGGCTCTGGTGCGGGTGTTTTAAGGGAGGAGGTGGGTGGCTGACCAGGGTGACACCCGAGCCCAGCCAGCTTCAGGGACGGAGAGAAGGTCAGGGTCGGTGGGAGGGAGCACGCCGTGCACTCCCGGGAGCCAGCTTCATGTCCCCTCGACAGCATCTCTGAAGACCGACTCTCCCCGCACCCCGCTGTGACTGGCAGGCTGGCCGCAGGGTCCCAGGACGAGCCACGCCCAGCTGCTAAGAGGCAGAGTGGCCGGAGGGGACAGCAGCGCCCCCGGGAGCACAGGTGTGCCGGGCAGCGCATCGGCTCTGCCGCCGTGGGGAACCAGCAGCGGGGACAGACGGGGCCCCGAGACAACACATGTCTGGCTCTCGGGGGCACCCAGGCCGACGGCACAACTTTAACCACCAGGGCCCTGTCCTCTGCCTCCGTCGGGCCTCTCAGCAGCTCCTGGGGGCCCAGCCCTCCCCCCTCGGGGGCGTCTGTGCCAGGACCAGAGGGCCGGGAGCAGGCAGTGGCAGCAACCGCCGACCCCAGTGACCCTGGGCTCTCCGCCGCTGGCCCCCCCGGGTCAGCTTCTGCAGAGCTGTTCCGAGTCCTCCCAGGGCCTCGCCCTGGGTCCCTGTCTGCGAGGGTCCCGCGGGGGGGGGGGCCCACCGGGCACCGGGGGCTCGGGGAGCATGGTGGGAGGAGAGGAACCCCGCCGTTGGGCCCTGAAGGGTTCTGGGCCCCCTTCCGCCCCGCGCCCCTCCCTCAGAGGACAGCACCCACGTGCACGCGCGCAGCACTGGGCTCTGCTCCCCTCCGGGGCGGCCAAGGGCCCGAGCCCCACTTTCCCAGGTCAACCCTGGGGCAAGGTCAACCCCCTGGAGCGTCTCTGCGCCTGAGCACTGGCCGAAACGGGACGGCTCTGGGGCGCCCGCTGCTGGGCGGGTGCAGGACCTGCAGAAAGAACCGTGGCCCTCCCCTGTCCCTGGCCCCCCAAGTGTGAGAACTCCACCTTCCACGGGGTGGTAGGGTGGGGGGCTTCCAGAGGCACCACCGGCCAGCCCCCGACATCGGGGGGGGTGGCAAAGCAAGAGCGGGCTTGCACGGCGGCCCGGGCACTTTGTCGGCGGCGAGCGCGAGCACGCAGGGAACGGGCTGCGCGAGGAGGAGGCGCCCAAGCCCAGCGGGACCCGAGAGTGCGCGTCGTCGCGGGTGCCGCTGAGTCATGCGGACAGCTGGGCGGCCTCTCTGGGAACCGGGGGAAAGTGGAGGCTTGTCTCGCCGCCTGCAGTCAGCAGGGAGGCCCACGGGGCTGAGTCACGGGCTCCTTTTCTTCTCCTCTCGGGGGTAAAAGACTCATAATGTAACACGTATCACTGTGTCCGTTTGGAAGTGCACAAGTCAGTGGAATTCGGTCACCCTGTTGTGCAAACATCATCCCCATCCAGTTCCAGAACCTTCTCGTGGCCCCGAACAGAAATCCCACAGCGGAGAGGCGATCCCACCCTGCCCCCCACCCCCCCACCCCCACCCCCACCCCCAGTCCCTGGCAACCACGCACTCACTGTCGCCTGCTCTGGAGACTTCACTTAGATGGAATCACACGCGGTTTGGTCTTCTGTGCCTGGCTTCTCGGGCCTGGCGTGGGGTTCCCAGGCTCCTCTGGGCCGCAGCGGGGACGGGCTCGCCCTCCCGCCTTCTGGCTGAGGGGCAGTCCCCCATCTGGTGGCGACACCAGGGTTCCTGTCCCCACCCCTCGGCGGGCGAACTGGGTGTCGTCCTCCCTTCTGGCCCCGGTGACCAGCACCCCCGCAGCACGGGGCACCCGTGGGGGCCCCGTCTGCAACCACGGGGGGCAGCTACCGAGGGGGGACGGGGGGCCTGTGGGTCCTGAGACCGGTCCTCCCTGGTCACCGTCAGAAACCTGCTGGCCCTCCACGGCTCGATGGGGAAACCGAGGCCCAGGGAGGCCCAGACTTGCCTCGGGCCGTGGAGGCTGACGGGACCGAGCGGTGCGCCCCACTCCGCCGCCACCCCGAGAAGTCCCGATCCGGAGAAGGGACACCCTGGACACTCGGCGACACCGTCTGCCCCCCAGATGACCCGGGGGTCCGGCCCGTGCCCGCCGAGGCCGCAGCCTCTGGTTTCTGTCTAAGTGAAATTCTCCGAAATAGAAAGATGCCCGTCCGAGACGCCCGTGGCTGAGGGAAGGGTGACACGTGGTTTGTCCTGGGAACAACGACTTCGGCACGCTGCAACACCCACTGTGGACGGTGACGCTGGCGGCACGCCGTCGCGACCCGGAGCAGCACTCCGCACCCCAACCGCAGCGTCGCGCCGCGGGCACGGAGCACGCCGGGAGCCCACACAGGGCCCCAGCCTCCCTCTCCCCGGTTAGCAAAAGGGAAATTACGCAGCCAGCGTGGAGCGAGAGTGGCCGTGGGTTTCACAAAGCACAGGACACGCGCCGGAGGCCGAGGCCGGCCCCAGACCCCTCCCCCCGCACACACGTGTCCCCGGAGCGAGCTGGGGGGGGGGGGCGAGCCTGTCGCCGGCGGAAGTCACCTCCATGGCCGCTCCTGCAGAGGGTCTTCCCAGTGAGCCAGACCGACCGCGTGGCTCTGGCTCCACGGCAGAGCCGGGCGCCGCTGCGTCCCTGCCGGCCACGGTGGGCGGCGTGGTCCCCCCTGGACGCCGTCCGCCGCCGCCGCCGAGCCAGAGCGCTCCGAGAGGAATGCAGCTGCAGGGGCGCTATCTGCAGCCGCGAACTCCGGGAGGAGGAAATACAGGCCGAGTTATCGCTTCCTTTCGTTAACCTCGGCCAGCGCCCAGCCGATCAGGGCTCCCGCTGCGGGGGGGGCCTTCACGGTGGGGCCTGCGGGCGGAGCCCAGCCCGTCTGCTGGGGCCCCGGGAGCAAGGGCGGTGGGGCTGGCAGGCTCTTCCCTCTGGCTCCCCTCCCTGCCACTGGGGGGGGGTCCCTCCAGACCCCCCAGAGGAGCTGAGCGCCTTTCTGCTGGGACCCCCCAACCTGCTCCCAGGGAGCTCTGCCCGCTCAGGCCCCTGCAGCCCCCGGTGCCTGCGGCCGCTCCTCCCAGGCAGGGGCCGCGGATGGGGCTCCCCGGCTGTCCCTCGCAGGGTGGCGCGGACACCTGGGGACACAGGAGAATCGCAGGCCCTGTGGGTCCTTGTGCAGTGGCTGCGGCCCAGGGCGGCGCGGAGGTGGCCCTGCTGGAATTCTTAAGAAGTGTCGCTTTCCTGGGAAGGCAGGTGGGGCGCTGGTCCTGCTAAGCCCCCTCCCTCCCTCTCCCCGCCCCCCCCCGCCCCCAGGGGACCGAGGGGGAGGGGCCTCCGTGACAGGCAGTGGAGGGGACCGGCGGCCGGGTCCCCACCCTGTCCCATTGCTCGTGAGATTCTCCACGTTGCCCTGCGCAGCCAAACCCTCACCTGCCCCTGCGCTCTGTCCTCCCTGGGAGCACCCCCTGCTCCCGTCCCAGACCACACAGGACAGGCTGCACTGGGCGGCCCCGGGGGAGGGGGGGGGGACACACGGGGAGGCCACGCTGCCGGACGGCTCAGTTTTACGGGGGTCGCTCACGTCCGAGATGGGAGAGAACGGAGGGGGTGGCTGCGGCGTGGCCGCGACGGCTGAGGCGCGCAGGTGCGTGCCCCCCAGGCCACGCCTCTGCCTAGTGCTTCGGCACGAGAAAACCTCCATCCTCAAGGGAAAAAATGCTCGAATCGCGTTTCGGAACCGGCAGCAGCAACGGACCGTCCAGCCAAGCAGCCTTCTGTTAACTTCGCCCTGGAAGGGCCTCCTGGCGCCGCCCTTAGCTCCAGTGAACGCCGGCCCCCCGAGGTGGGCACCCCGGACTCGCCTGGGGTCCCCACAGGACCCACATGCGGTTTGGGGGTCTCCCGTGCAGGCCCTCCCGCACGAGAGAAACCCACCGGAACAGCACACTGGTGTCCTGGGCTCTGAGGTCCCCCTGGGGGCCCGTCTGGCCTGCTGGCGGGGGGACGGTTTTCCTAGAAAACGGGGACAGAGGCGACCCGGGGGGGCGGTCACCAAGAGCACGGGTGGGGGCACGTCTGTCCCTGAGCGGCCCCCCAACCCCAGAATCCCCAGAAACGCTCCGCTCAGAGGGTCCTGACGGCGCGTCCACTCCACTCCCCCGTGTGACGGGGCTTTCTGTCCGCCCCTTCTTGCACCGCGAAAGCCCCCCCCGACTTCCGTGACCACCACGGGCAGAGCGAGGTCTCGGCTGAAGAGGACACTGGATGGAGCGCCTGTGTGGGGGGCGGGGGGGGAGGCAGGAGCGGGGGGGGGGGTGGACGGAGGGGGGCAGGGGGCGTGGCCGGAGAGGCAGCGCTGGCCAGACGGGAAAAGCCCACACGAGGTCCCATCTTCCTCTCTCAGGCTCCCCGCTCCGACCAGGTATCGTGGGAGAGGGGACGTCAGGCGGCCCGGCGCGCTCAGGACAGTCGCTCAGGCACTCGACGCGCACCTGTGAGAACTCAGGAACACTGATCTCCGACCGAGACGGGGCCGTCGGCCGAACCCCACAGCGACGTGGCGCTCGGTTTGAGAAAGAGAAGGACACCCCCCTCCCTGCGCCCTTGCCGGTGGTGCCAGCATCTCCCGAAGACACAGGAGGTGCTGGGCTGGGAACCATGGAGGCGGCCTCATGCAGGACGCGGGGGTGGGGGGACCCGGCAGGGCGTGCAGATGGGGCTGACTCTGCGCCCCTCCGGATCACAGGGAGGGGCCGAGGACTCGGCAGCAGGCCCCTCGCGCCCCCAGGGCCAGAGGCAGCGCCTGGCCCGTCCCTTCGGACCCCCGCCCCTCTGCAGAGAGGGCACCGCGGGGGGCCGCATGAGGCTCACACAGGAAGGAGCGACTGGGCACCAACTCCCCGACCTGGCGGCCCGGCGGAGCTCAGGGCAGGACACGGAGAAGCCCGCCGGCAGCCCCGCCGGGCGCACGGGACGCCTCGCGGTGTTTCCCTTCCGGGAGCGCGTCCTGCACACGCACTCTCTCCCGGAGCCCCCCCCCGGAGCCCCCCGGAGCCCCCGCAGCAGGCGGAGTCTCCCGAGTCCCTTCACAAGGGGACATGCTCCCGGAGGATGGAGCAGGAAGGCTAGTGTGGTGTCTCATTCGTGCGGCACAGACAAACAGCGTTTACGGCACACGCTGGGGCACCCGTTCTCCGCGGGGGGAGGCAGGCACAGGCTCCCCACAACCCCCTGCCCCCCCCCATCATGAGCCAGAGGCCGAGACCAGCGGCCGCCGGGCGTCCGGAACAAGCCGCTCTGCAACCACGCCACAAGCCGCAGCCTCGCGGCCGGGGCCTGGTGCTTGACGGCCATCAAAGAGTTAATAAAAATCCAGAGGTTCCCCCCCCAAATCTCTCCCATCAGTCGCACGCCCACCAGAGCTGCACAGCCAGAAAAACAAACGTGAACTCCCCGTCAAACTTGTGAGAAAGACGAGGCCGATGCCAGACAACACGGCCGAGTCTATCACGTCCCCCCGAAACACGCCGGCGGCCGCTCTTCGGGGGCTGAGCATGAGCTACGGAGAAGGAGCATTCCCCAGGAGGACTGAAACTTGAAAACCGAAAGTCCTGCCTTTGGCCGATGGAGCAATTCTGACCTTTAAGGGGAGGGGGGACGTGCCGATGGTGAGGCCCTGCCCCGGGACCTGAGGAGCGAGAGTGCAGCTCCGCCGGCCGTGGGACCGGCTCCCGGGTGGAGCGGCAGAGGAACGGGATGTCGCGGCAGGGACCCCGGGGGGGGGGGGCACGCACAGCCCGGACGGAGAGCGTGCACGCCGCGCTGGGTCCCCCGCCCTCGCCCACGCAGCCCAGGACCTGCCACCGAGGACCCCCCACACGGTCAGGTCTCGGGGGCCGCGGGGCAGGCACTCAGAGCACGCAAAGCACTGTTCTGATTCCCAGCGACTCTGTTCCAACTAACCGCCGAGGGCCCCTCGCGGGCCGGGATAAAGTTACCCGGCGGTCTCCCGGTTTCTGAGTCCGGTCTCCTCCCGACGTGACAGCCGTCGGCGACCGCCGGAGAGAAGCCCCGCGGTGCTCCGGCTCCCCTCGGCGTGGAAGTCACGCCGGGTCTCGGTCGCATGTCACGGCATCTCATCCCAGGACTAACGTGACACGGAGGCACGCTTCCTGAAACTAAACCGCACCCATCGGACTCAGAACAAAATATGTTCCCAGGACAAACAAATGCGGATTTAAAATGACCAGGCTGAGTTGAGGGGTTTCCTTCTCTCTCTCTCTCCCTCTCCCCCCCCCATCTCCCACCCCACTCCCCCCCACAGGGTACTACTTTAAATACTAAGCCCTCAGAGTCCATGCTGCGTGGTGAGCAGTTCTGATAAACCGCAGCCTGCAGGAAAGCCTGGGCCCGTCAGTGCAGACTGAGCTAAAAGCAGCTGTGCCAGTTTCAGGTAGATTCTTCCTAAATTTTCTCTGAAAAACCATTTTCTTCCTTAGTATAGGAATACACGTATGGATGGGTATTTTTCTCAGAGTTCTGGGATTCCACTACTGAAGAATTTTAAGGAACCACCTCTAATTGATTCTAGATAAGAAACAGGCTGCTGAGATTTCTCGGAACCCGAAAGGAAGGGCAACAATGCAACCAGGGGAGACCGGACTTCTGCTCAAAAATGCGTATTTGTAGTTTATTGCTACAGGATAACGCATAATAATTCCTGGCCTAATTTACTCACTCGAGTTAGAAACATTTTCGTTCTTGTGGGTAACTTTTTAAACTTACGCTGAGACCCCCGTGGACTCACACGAAGTTGTGGGGAGCAGCAGCGGGAGACCCAGCGGAAGCACCTCGCCGCCGCCGTGCAGTGTCGCGGCCGGGAAGCGGGCACCCAGGCCGTCTGCAGGCTGCACCCTGCGTTCACCAGCGCTGCACGCCTGTGTGTGTGCACGCACACGCTCCACCGCCCTGGGGCGGGCATGGGCTCCGGGGGCCACGGGGAGATCTTTCTAAGCAGTTTCTGTTTTCAGTGTTTCATCTTGGCTTCACTCTGAATGCACCCCTGCCTGCGTCTCTGAGAAGCGGCTTCTCCGGCGTGGCTTCCTGTGTCTTGGCTACAGCAACACGTCCGTCCCGGGGCCCGAGGTTTCCCGCCGGCCTCCTCATCCCTGAGCGCGCTCTGCGGGCGAGCGCTTTGCCCCGGCTTCCCTTCTGCACGCAGCCCACACACCCGTCCCCACGAAGGGACACAGACACACACAGACATTCCAGCACACTTTCACGGGGCTTTAAAGACACCAGAGAGACTAGACTCGTAGACACACGCAGCTTAAAAACTGGCATAAAAGTTCAGCCTTTAAAACGGGCTTACTAAAATATTTGTTGTGTTTTTTTTTTTAACCTAGACTTCAACTACAACTCTGAGTTATAGTGGCTCTGCTCACAGAGTTTACTTTACGAGCTTCGTGCCAGGCAACGGGGATCCGGCGTCTGTGCCGCCTCAGGAACACAGCGACGCGGGGGCGCCGAAAACTCGGGGTTTCTGGGCTCAAGGCCCGTCTGGACGCGGTGCCGTTTGTCAGGGCAGCTGGGCCCAGCACTCCAGCTCCGCCGACCTCCCACCGCCACTTCCAAGCCCCGGCCCCCCTCCAGCCCCGCCGCGGCCTGCTGGAGCCCCAGGCTTTGGAGGGCCGTGGGGGGGGACGACACCCACATGCTGAGGTCACCTCCCTGCATCCGGTCTCACGGACGGGCGTTTCGTCCCGAAACGCGGCCTACGGTGCAGGTAGCTCAGCCTTTCCTGCCGCTCCCGACCAATCAAAAGCTCTGCCGAGATCCTGCATGTCCGCTCTCCATGGGGAATTCAGTTTCTTTTGAGACCAGCTGGCGTGCGGATCACAGCCGCGAAGGAGCACCCCCAAGAAGCGAATTTTGGGGAGGGAGGAAAAAGTCATGCGTATTGGGTACTGAGAGGGCCACGCTCTGTGCTTGAAAGTCACTCCAGCCCTGGGAGAAAAACAAGGTCGTGTGCTGAGCACGGTGACCCACTGGAAATCTGTGCGGACTTGGCAGAAGTCAGAGATTTTTTTTTTTAACCACAAAGCAGGGAAAAGGGGGAAAGAAAGGTCCAATAAGTGATCGTCACCTCCCTCCCCCCTCTCCACACCAGGTGCCTGGGATCCTGCCCCCAGAGCCCAGGCGTGTAATGAAAATGCTGGAAGGTCCTCAGAGAGTGTCTCCACCGGAGGAGCCCAGCTGACGGTCCGGAGACCCCTGATTTATCGTCTATCTGTGCTTTTCAATACCAGGCCGGAGAGGAGACTCGGGGTAAATACCAGCACCGGCCCCACGATTTCCCGTGTTTCTCCTTAATTCCAAGGGCAGGGTCAGGCTCTTTCACCGTGGCTGCTGTTCACCCAGACACAGCTCCGTGTACATATATATATTGGGGGGGGGGGATTGTACCCAAACTTCTCACGTTAGACAGTAAAATCACACACCCTTTCCTGAAAGGTCTAGCAATTCTCTGCTGAAACATGTAACTAACGTTTCTTTAACATGCTACCCATTTGCTAACGTGTCAACAAATAAATAACAAATGCCATTTAGCAACGTTTTAGCAGGAAATACAACCCGTGCTGGTCGCGTTGACACTCAGAGCAGACAGGACACCCAGGGCGCGCCTCCCGGGCAAACAGGAGGGGTGCCCCGGCTGTGCCTGCGTCGGGAACACCCCCTCGCCTCCCTGCCCGGGCAGAGCAACCATCTATCTCCTCCCTGCCCGGGCAGAGCAACCATCTATCTCCTCAAAGAAACTTGTTTACTGGAGCCAGTTAACTAGATACAATTTTATATAAAAAAAATAAAAATAAATGGGCCCCCTAGAGATCACGGGCTCTCCAGCTGAATGAATGCATTACCTGCTACCATTAAAGGGTTTTGTCCATCACAAACTCTCTGACCCATCATTCACGTATTACAAGCCTGACGTTTTATTTTTGTATCCTCTCCCACTGTGGCCTCTGTCTGATTCTCGCAGTTTTAGCTGTGCCATTGTTTTCTAATGAATTGTAGATGACCTTACTAAGTTCTGCACGGAGTCATATCTCCTGGTATTTGTTTTCGATCATTTTCTCGAGGAAAATCTCAGTGATAACTTTGTTGGCGTGTTCCCTGCGCGAAGCTGTGTGCGTATATTTTTAAAAGAGGACGCCCCTCCTCTGTCTGCTCTCCTTTCAGAGGTGCCGAAAACCGGGGTGCTCCGGCGGGGGGTGGGGGGTGGGGGGTGGGACTGACTGATGGGACCAGCTCGTGGTTTGGGCAGCGGGACCCAGAGTTCATGGACGATCCACCCCACGGCAGCACAGCGGTGCTCAGCCCGTCCAAACCCTCTCCCCCAGAGAAAGATGTGGTCGAGACGCGTTCCATCTGCTTTTGACAAAGACAGGAGAAGATCCCCCTAAGTTACTCTCGGCTAAAATTCTTTCTTTGTTCGGGGTCTGCGTCGCCGATCCCTACTTTAGAGGGCGGTTTCGCCGGGAGAATTCTCAGTGGCACGGCAATAAAAATAAAAATGAAAATGAAAATGAAAAGACAAAACCCACCGGTGCTAGGTCAGCTCTCCGCGGGCACAACGAAAACACGTCCAGCTCTGGAACCGCGTGGAAAAGGAAGGGGTCCGCCGGGACCGTGGGCGGCCGCGGGCTGCTGAGTAATCTAAACTCCTGCCGCGCTGCGCGGAGACTCCGCGGGAAAACACGGCGAGGGAGCGAGAAACTAAACGCACTGAGTGGGGAGGACTTTTTAACATCCCCCCCCCCCCATAAATCTTGCGCCCGTCCAGCGCCCGCGGGAGCGCTGCCCCGCGGAGCCTTCTGGAAAGGAGGCGCCCGGGTGGCTGGAGCCCCTCCGAAGGGACTTCCAAGGGACGGGACGAGCGTCTGGGACCCGGCGCCGGGGCGGGGAGCCGCGGACGTTCTCGCGGAGGCAGCCGCGCTCCCAGGGCTGCCGGCCGCCGTGTCCCTCCGCCTGCGCCCGCGGACCGGCCAGCAGCCGCTCCCGCTCCCGCTCCCTCCGAACCTGTTTCCCAGCCTGGACCCCGGGCCCTTCCCCGCGGTGCGAGAGGCCGCGACGCGGCGCGGGAGGAGCCCCTCGTCCGACTGTCCAGGTTCAAGGCGGGGACCAGAGGCTCCCGGCGCCTCGGAGGTCGGTTCCGCCTGCCCACGGGCAGCCAGGGTTCCCGGCCTCCGCGCTGCGATCGCGCGCGCCGGCCTCCGCAGTTCCCCTGCGCTCCGCTGCGGGGCCGCCCCGGCTCCCGCGCTGCACCGGCCCCGGAGCCGCCGGCACCGGGCACTGTCCTCCTGCCCTCCCCAGGCAGACCTGGGCGCTCGCGGCGCGCACCCCGGGGCCCACGGGACGGGCCGCCGCACGGGCCAGGACGCCCCGCAGGAGCTGCCGGGCAGAACCGGGTGCTCGTTCCCCGAGAAGATGCGGGGCCACCGCCCAGCAGGACCCGGCGCGGGCGGCTTCCGGGCCGGCTGCCGCCACGGGGGACGCAAGGGGCGGCTGGTCCGCACCTCTCTGACCCTGAACGGCGGGCCCCAGTCGGTTCTTCTGATGCTTATTCCCTCAAAAGTCGCCCACAGGGGCCCCCACGGGGCACCAAGAATGGAAAATCCGACTGCCACCGACCTGCCTTTACCCTACTGACACCCCACACGGAAGCTTGTGAAAGGACCCGGGGGTGCCCCTGGGACGTGGGACCTCCCCAGCCGATCTCCATCCGTTGCCGAGGGAAAGTGCACCCCACGACGCCGCCGAGGCCAGTTCAGCCTCCGTAGGAGGAACGCGCGGGCCCCGTCCCCGCCCCCGGCGGCGCGAGGCCCCTGCGCGCGCTCGGCACCTACCCTGGAGCGCCGGTCCGGGCGTGGGCGGCGCGGCGCTAGTGGGAGGCGGACATGGACCACGCGCCCTCCATGCGCCACACGGAGAAGGCGTAGCTGAGGCGCTCGTGGGCCACGTAGCTGCAGCTGGTCATCTTATTGTCCATCTCGTCGCTCTGCAGGACCTGGTAGAGGAAGTCTATGTACCTGGCGGCCAGCTTCAGCGTCTGGATCTTGCTGAGCTTGTCCGAGGGCAGCGTCGGGATGATCTTGCGCAGCGCGGCGAAGGCCTCGTTGAGCGACTGGGTGCGCTGGCGCTCGCGCACGTTGGCCAGGATGCGCTGGCTCTGCAGCTCCTCGAAGGACTGCGCGCTCGGGCTGCCCTTCTTGCCGCGCTTGCCCGGGGTCGGGCTGCCATCTTCGCTCGACTTCTTGCTGTAGCGCCGCTTCCGGCCGAAGCGCTTGGGCTGCCGCTCGAGCTCCTCCTCGCTGGTGCCCAGGCTGTCCACGGGGCTCACGGGAGAGCTGGAGCCCTCCTCCATGGCGCCCGCCCCAGCGCGCGTGGGGCTGGGGGCGCCGGGCGCCGAGCGCGCGCCGCTGGCCAAGCCCGCGGTCACCGGGCGCACGCTCCCGGGGCTGTTGGAGAGGCTCTGATTTCAAGGCCGGCTTGTGCGAAACCGAGGTCTCCGGGAGAGGAAGTTATTCTAACTTTTTTGGAAACTCTAGCCGGGCTGGGTTGCTAAATAGTTGTCAGGAGCGGGGGCGGAGCGCTGATTGGCCGCCGCGGCCGGGGGCCGGACGAGTCCTGGGGCCCTCGCCCGCCGCCCCCGCCCCCCGGCGCGGCACTTTCAGTTTTGCCTCCCCCTCCGGCCCCGAGTGCGGCGGGCACCTCGCAGGCCTGGACCCCGCGCGCTGCCCGCGCCTCGGCCCCGGGCTCTGGCCACTCTCCGGCCGCTCCGCTCCCCGGGGCTCCGCCGACCCCGCTTTGTCTGCTTCCTGACGCGGAGATGCCCGCCCCCGCCCCCGCCGGGCTGCGGGATTTCTTGCAGGGCGCGTAGGGCACCGGCGGCGACTCGCACCCTCGATGCGCTCCCAGGAGGTGAGGACACCGCGCGGAGCCTCCGGGGACCGGGGCCTGGGTGCACCTCGGCTGCCCCTGGGCGCGCAGCGAGTATGTGCCGTGGCCAGACGATCCGCCTGGGCCGGGGACTAGCGCGGACAGGGACTCCTGAGCCCCCACCAAGGGTGCGGGGACGCTCGGGTGCCCTTGGAGACGCCGCTCCCCAAGCACGTCAGGCGAGGACCCTCGGAGTCTCCGCCTGCTCTGCCCAGGCCCGGCGGGGGGATGTCTCTCACCACAGCTGGTCGGGGAACTGTGGCGCCAACCCCTTTGCAGACCCTCCTCCTCCTCCTGCCTTAAACGTTCAGCGCCACCGCGAGCCTCTGCGGGAGGTGTCGGGGCCGCCGCACCCACCTGCGTGGTCCTGCCCTGGGTGCAGGCCGCGGGCTGAGGGCGCCCGCCAGGCCCGCGGTGCTGGGCCCCGGCCTCCGCGCTCCCCTTCGCTTTGTCAGTCGGCAGTGGACGGAGGGCGTGCTGGGCAGCTGCGCGGCCTCCCCCTCGCCGGGCACCCACAGACAGCCGCGCAGGGCGGGAAGGCGCAGGGCGGCGGGAGCTCCGGGCCCCGGCCTCGGCGGGCAACGCCGCGGACCCCGGCCGGCCCGCGCCATCTGGACGCCGCGCGCGGGCCGTTTGAAGTGGTTGGGGGGGGCTCTTTGTTCCCCGTCCGCTCTGGCTCGGGGCCTGGAGGTGGTTTACGGCCTCCGTGCCTTTGAACCTATTCCCAGGTGGCCCCGGCTCGGTGAGGCCCCAGCCAGGCCGTGCTGTCAGCCCAGCCGCGAGATCAAGGGCGGGACGGGCCCTTTTTGTTGAAGTTGAACTCCGGGCCGGCAGAGCGCTGGGCCTGGCCGCTCTCTGGCCTGCGGGCGGGACTGGGCGCTAGGACCCTCGAGGGCGGCCTGCGGGGCCCCTGGCCGCTCGAGGGGACGCCTCCCCAGCGGTCTGGCGAGAGGAGGGCCTGGGGGCAGGCCCTCACATAGACGCGGCTGCGTAACGGAGCCGATTGTTTCTAGATTCTTCCTGACCCTCGGTCTTGCGACCCTCTGACTTACGGGTCCTCTGGAGTCGCCGCGCCCGCCCCGCTGGCCTGCATGCACCGCCCCTCTCCCCACTCCCCCTGCCCCCCCCCCCCCAGGGAAGGCCCCGTGTACCCAGCGCAGCAAAATCACTTCTGGACGTCCCTTTCTTTAATGTCCTAAACTTAAAACTTTAAGAACAAAAAGAAAGCGAGAAGAGCGTTCTCCCCTGTGGTCCTGCCCCCTGCCCCCACCTCCACCCCGGGGCCCGGCCCTTCCCGGGCCGGCGCAGACAGCCTGCGTGTCCAGCGAGCCTCTCCGTCCGCTCACAGCCGCCATGGCCGGCCTTTCCCCGACTGCACGGCTCGCTAGGTGGGGGAGACCCCGGACCCAGACCCCCGTCGCCAGCCCAGCCTAAACGAGCGGGGTGACCACCCTCCCCCACGACCCGGGGCGCAGACAGCCCACGCCTGTCCCGTGTCTGCCTCTCCCGCTGGCGACGGGCGCCACAGGGCTTTCTGGGAGCGGGGCCTGGGGCGGCCCGCCCGTCTGCAGCTCGGCCATGAGGCCAGTGCGCAGCCCGGGCACTCGGAAAGGGCTGACTCCTCCTTTAAAAGTGACTGCGAGGCATATGACAAGCTCCCTAGAGTCTTCGCACATAGGACAGTGTCACCATGACATTCCCGCCCCCCCCCCCGTGTCTGGCGGGAGGGTGCCCACCGTCCTTCCCACCCTTCCCCTGCCGTTCCTGCCTGACTTGCGGGGAACAGGAGGCTCCCAGTGGCCCTGGCGGCCGTGGCCCGTGAGGTGCACTCTCGTGGGTGTGGGGGACGAGGGCCCAGGGCTCAGCCAGGTCCTCGAGGAGGCCACGGGGGGAATGTGTGGTTTCCATGGCAACGTGGCATCTGGCCGCAGGATCTGGAGGCAGGAGCGAGTGTTTTCTGCGCGGGGCCCAGCAGGAGCGGCACAGCTGGGGAGGTGGCGGCGGCTCCCCACTCAGGGGTGTTTCCCGAGTCACCGTTCTGCCGGGGCTCCGTGCGGCCGTCGGTCCCGAGAGCTGCGCCGGGGGCCTGTCCCTGCAGCGCCACGCCAGCCCCGCACGGCCTCGAGCGGGCTGCCTCTCACTTGCACCGGCCAGCTGGTGGGGTCCTGCTCACTGCAGCGGCACCTGCCCGGGGCACCCACCCCGATGCCGACCCGGCAGGTGGACACCAGGGCCCTCCCCCGGGTGTGTTTTCTTGACCCCCAAGTCCCGCTCCTAACGAACGTGCAGCCCGCATTGGCCTTCCGCACACGCTTGTAAACACCTGTAACAGCTACTCAAAGGTGTTCTCGCACCAAACTCATATAGGGATTTTGGGGGGGGACGGGGGGAAGAGATCTTGGGATATACACCGAATCTGGACTCAGAGCGGCGGTGGAAAGCTCGCCCGTGGCACGAGGTGGGCGGGAGAGAGCGGGGTTCAGGGCTCGGGCTGCGGCACGAGCCAGGCCCCCATGCGTGCACCAGCCCGTGCCGACTCGGGGCTCCTGTGAGTGCTCTACGTGATGACAGAGAAGCCGATCAAAATGAACACCGGAGAAATCCCTAAAGAATCTACAGCAAAACCCGACAAAAGCCCCCAATTGTGTATCGCTCTGCTGGCTTCACCTGCAGGCAGGAACCGTTTCAGAGAGGTTTAGACACCCAGCGTGGCCGGGCACCCCGAGTGAGCCACGCTCCAAGGGCCAAAAAAGGAGGAAAAAAAAAAGGCTGAACAGTATGAACTGTAGTCACATTTTAGTAACAGCATCGCTATTGTTGTTCCGGAACTGGAGGGGGGGGCCGGGGCAGACAGACGGTTACGTCTCCGCCGGGGAGGACAGAGGTGCGCACAGGAAGTCAGGGGGCCAGGGGAGCCCCCGGCGCTCCGCGCTCGCGGCAAACATCGGCGTGAACTCCCGATGCGCTCTCTCCCGAACGCCATGCCACCTGGCCCTGACTGCCAAAGAGACCAGCCACGCCAAGTGGCCCGGTGACAGCACCTCGGTGTCCGGGCGGGGTGGGGCCCCTCCCGGGAGAAGCACCGGCTCAGGGTCGGGGCCGGACACGTACAGGACGAGCCCGGAGCGCCTCCTCCTGCAAAGCCGGGAAGCCGTCGGGGACTCGTGGTGTCGAGCCGGGAAGACTCAGAAACGCACCAGAGGTGCCCGCACAGGCCGAGGAAGATGCGAGGGCCGCAGGTGTGTGAGGACGGCGGGCAGGGCCGGCGGCTGCGGTCAGACCACCGGTCTGTGACGTCCGTCAGACGGAGCACTCGCCGGCTGCCTGCGGCTGAGGACGGCAGACCAACCTAGGGTTCCGAGCGCCAGTCAAGAAAGGGGAAGAGCCAAGCAGGTGACCGGCCTGCCTCACCCAGGGGAGCCCCAACGCGCCGTCAGACTTGGGGGGAAAGTGTTGGCCCCGCGGGTGTGCCCCAGGTAACAGACAGAGGGCGGGAAGGCCCCCCCCGGGCCCCCCGACTGAGCGGTCCGCGAGCCTCGTCGCCCAGGCGCCTGGCATCACGGAGCGGGAGGCCTGGCCCTGGGGGTCGGGTCCAGGCACCTCGCGGGGGCGCTGGCAGGCATTCCCAGGAACCGGGGCCCGTTGCCTGGGCAGCTTCCACGGGCCTCGGGGACACACACACACGGGGCCCTCCTCTGCTCAGAGCCGGGGAGGGCTTGTTCCTCTCTGAGCGAGAGCCCGTTGGACCGGGGTCTGCGCGGCCTGCGGCCTGGTGGGGATCCGCCCCCTCGGGCTCTCTCTGGCCTCCTGCCCCAGCCCACCCCGGTCCCTCTGGCCCCCCTCCCCCGCAGCCCCTCCCCACACAGGGGAGCCTTCTGCCACTGGGACAACCGTGCGGCCGACTTCCTCGCCTCCTCAAGGCTGCCTGGGATTCAGTGGTCGCTTCTCAAACCCCGGTCTCACCACCTGCCGCCACTGCGTGGGCCAGCAGGCCAAGCCGCCTTCAACAGGTGGGTGTGCCCACACCGGCCGGTGCCGCCCGTGGGCCTGTGGTTGTCTCACGGCTCCGGCCTCAGGCGGCCTCGGCCACCGGCCTGCTGGTCAGAAGGCTGTGGGCTGGGGCAGGCCGGGTTCCCCCCGCACCCCAGGCTTCTCCAGCAGGCTTCGGCCCCCCACTCCTGGTCCGACGGCACTCCCGTGCCCCCCCGACGAACATGGCGCTGGGCCCGCAGGCCCGTGCCCCGTCCTGCGGTGGGAAGGCCTCCCCGCCCTGCGGCTCGCCCAGCGCTGCTCCGGGAGTGGCTGCGCCCCGTTCAGCTTCTCTGTGATTCATGAATCGGGACGGCCGTTTTCTCCCTCCCCCCACCCCCACCGCGTGCAAGAAAAGCAGCAAACGCACGCACGCCCCGACGACCCGAGTGGACACCTCGTTTCTGCGGTTCCATCTAATCTGAACACTCACTTGAGCGCGCGCTTTCCCAACAGCCCCCACCGCCCTGCGGTGTGCTTGTGCTCGGCCTTCAAGGTCGTGGTCGGTCCCGTTCCCGCAGCCTCCCCCGCCCCGCCCTCTCCTCGCCCCGCCCCGCCCCGCCGCCCCGCCCCCGCCCCGCCCTCTCTCCTCGCCCCGCCCCCTCGCCCCGCAGGCGCCGAGCTGACCCCTCTCCTGGCCCGACTCTGCGGCTCTGTCCCGAGAAGAACACGCGCTTCACGGCACACGGTGGGGAGGAGGGAATTAAGGCGGGAGAACGGTGAACACGGAGCCGTTTCACTCTCCGTCACCCACGGCGTGTCTCGTGGGCGCTGACCCGGGCAGCGGGAGCCCCGCCGCACACTGGGGCGGCGGTCCAGGCCCCGGGAAAGGCGTCGGCGGAGGGCGAGGAGGCGGGGGGGGGGGGGCGTTCAGTGAACGCGAGAGCCCGGGCCGAGCCACGCAGGGGCGAAAGGGGCAGTGGTGTCCCCACAGGGGTCACTCCCGCGGCCCGGAGCTCGGGCTCAGTGGCCAGGACCCTCTCGGTGGCCGGCGAGGTGAGTGCAACCAGAACCTGGCGGGCGGCACAGGGCCACATGGCCTGGGCTCAGCTGGCCTCAGGGGCTTCGAGGACCTGTGTCCCCCTCCCCCCTCCCGTCCGTCAGCTCCGCCTCTCCCTGCGTGGGGGCCTCACCCTCGGGTGCAGCAGACTCCCCCCAGCCCCCCTGGAGCAGCAGAGAAGTGGGGACCCCCACGGGCTGCAGTGCCGCCACGTGGGGCCGGGCCCGGGGCAGCCAGCTGTGTGGTGTGGCTGCTCCTGGGCCGGGTGGGGCCAGAGGGCAGGCCGGGGCCCTGCGGGGTCGGTGTGGGGGCGATGGGGGGGGGTTCCCGCTGGAAAGCGTCCGGCCACTGAACTAGGCAGGTCCCCGTGGTGGGCAAAGGCCCGCGGAGGACAGGTGACGCCTGGCTCTCAGGGCTCTCGGAGGACCTGATACTGAGTTCAGGTTTCCTTCTAAAGGCAGCAGGGGAGGGGGGGCGCTCTCGGGGCGCACGATGACCCGCTGACACTTTTACTGAGAGGAGCTGCAGGGGGACAGCCACATGGGAGGCAGTGTCACAGCCCCGCCGGCTGACCGGGAGCCAGGGGACCCAGGAAGCAGGAGACCAGGGGGTCAGGGGTCAGGGGTCAGGGGCAGGCAGTGCTGGTGGTGCCCCGGGCCTGCGGGGGGAGAGTGGAGGTCCCTGGGGGGAGAGAAGCCGGGGGGCCTGCCGTCTCCTGGTGTGACCGTGAACCTGGAGCTGAGCTGGGGGTTCCCCGCTGGGGGGGGGGGGGGTCGCCGCGGCCCGTCTCTGCCCACTCTGCTTCCGCTGTTAGGGGCCCTCGCCGAGACCCAGGAGACACGCGGTCTAGGTGCTGCTCCATCCCGTAAGAAAACACACCAGCGGGACCCGCCACGGCAGCTGGCTGCGTGGAGGGCGGACACAGAGCCCGGGGGCGGGCGGGCAGGCGGGGGCACGGGGTCCAGGCTCTGGGTTCCGGTGCTGACTCGGGGGTCCACTCCCCTCCCTCCGTGGGAGAGCGGGGGGTTGGCCTCAGCGTGACGGGGCCTCGTTCCCGGAACCGAGGCCGCTGCCGGGGAGCTCACACGTCACATGGCGCTTGGGTGCCTTCGGGAACGGGGGGTGTGGGGGGGAGGTGCACGTCCTGCCGAGACGCGAGTGCCACGCTGTCCCATCTGGCTCGGGACCGTGTGCGGGGGGGGGGGGGGCCCTCCGGCGACCACACACACGCCCGAACCCTCGTAAAGCCCCGCCCGGCCGTGGCTCGCCCATGAACTTCCCTGAAAAGGCCATGTGAATTTATCGTCCGCAGCCCTTTAGAAGGAGGAAGGAGGGTCTCTCTCTGCCGCAGGACGCCGCTGAGTTTTAGCAGGTCTTAGTGTAAAACTATACACGACGTGTTTTTAAATGTTCTTCAGAAAACATCCAACTCGGCTGTTGGAAACTGGACTTAAAAAACCCCGGGCGCTTATTTAAGTAAATGTACAGGCTTAGCCCAGTGGTTTCGAGGGATAAAGCCGGAATTACACGTGTGCACCACAGTTCAGAGGACATCCTCAGTGTGAATACGCGTCACGGCGGCCTTCTGGGGGCCCGCGGGGTGCTCGGGGACCCCTCCCTCACAGGGGTCGCCGGGGCAGTGGGGCGCGGGCCGCCGCACTCTCGCCAGGGCAGCGGGCTCCGGGGTCCCAGTTAAAGAAGAAAACGTCCCCACGCGTGTTTCCGTCGGGGTGTGGGGGACCTGAACTGCTCTGGGCTGCACGGGTTTTAAAGGGTTTTTAATCATTCCATTTGACTCCATTTTCCTACTCTAACTCTTTAGCTCCTTCCTACCAGGGAGGGTGAATACATAACAGCCCAGGGGTCCCCTGCCCCACTCACCACTGCCCGGCTCCATCCCCTGAGTCCGCCTGTCCGTCCGTCCGTCCGCCCTCTCAGGGAGCCGGGGGCTGTCCGTCCTCCCCTTCACCCCCCGGGGAGGTGCTCGCCGAACCGGGGAGTAACGGGAAAGCAGCGGAAGGTCATTCTTCCCGGGAGAGGTCAGAGGGTGAGACTGTCCCCTGCTTCCCCGGCCGCCCCCCCCCCCGGGGCACTTCGCGAGAGCCGTGTCCAGTCCCTGGGGCCCCCCGAGTGGTGGCCGCGCCCCGGCCCTCGGTCCGTGTGGGAACCCACGGCGGCAGGTCCGAGCCCAGACGGCTTGTCCCTCGGTCGCCCCTGTCTGGGCCGCACGGGGGTCGGCGGTTTAAAAGGGAGGAACTGTCTGCACTCATTTTTAATTCTTAAATTTTTTGTGTAAGAAATCTGAAAAATCGTATTTTCTTTCAGGAAAATGCCACGGGTAATATTTCGGTAGGTGCTCAGTAGCAACGCGAGTAGTGGGAATCTTCGAATAACTGTGTTATCTTTCCGCTCAGATTTAAGGACAGCGGTCAGGTCCACGACGAGGAAGGAGGCAGAGGGAACGGAGACACCAAGAGAGCTGTGCCACCGCGTAGAAAACAGAGAAACAGAAACCAGCCTGAGTCCTCGCGTCCCCAGAGGTCGGCGGGGAAGTGGCCCCGAGCCCCCCCACGTCTCCCTCTGTCGCCCTCGGTGTCTGTCCCGGCACCCGGCCCTCGGCAGCTGGCAGGCGAGCCCACCCCCACCCCACCGGGAACGGGGGTCTCCGTGCCAGAGAGAGAGAACGGGGTCTCCTTCTCATTTCTTTCAATCAGCCGCTTTCTGAAGGTGTGACGCGCTCCCATTCGAAGATTAACATCTGGTCCTTTTTGACAAGCGCGGAGCCGCCTCCGCCATCGAGAACACGTCCTTCGCTCCGAAACGCCGCCTGTGCCCTCTGTGGTCCGTCACCCCCCACCCCACCTGCAGCCACGGATGCCGTTCTGTGCCGCTGCTGCTTCTCCCCGAAAGCCATGCGCCCCGGGTCGTGCGGGACAGAGCCGCCGGGGCCCGCGCCTCCCAGGACTGATAACGGTTTTAGGCTCCACCCACGTGCTCGCAGGCGGCGGTAGTTCCCTCCTCTTCGCGGCTGAGCCGTCCGCGGTGTGCAGACCCCAGGGTTCGCTCCTCCGTCATCCGTCGGCGGTGGCGCTGGGCCGTTCCCGTTGGGGGCGGTCACGAGTGCAGCCGCGCTCCGGCCACGGCTCGGCCCTGTCTCCCTCCCTCCCAGGCGGGCAGCCCCTGGGGGCGACGAAGCCGAGGCCCGTGCACGCGCACTCTTCGCTTCGGAAGACAGCGCAGCTTCCAAAACGGCCGGCCACTGCGCATCCCCAACGAGTGTGTGAACGAACATTCAGCTGCAGACGGCTGTGACACACACGCACACGCACACACTCACACACTCACTCACACTCACACACACTCACAGTAACACGTACAGGCAAGAATGCGGAGAAGCCGGAACGCCCACGTGCGCTGGTGGAAGGTGAGCTCGCACAGCTGCTCTGAGTGAGCCTGGCGGCTCCCCAGCAGGCTGGACGCAGAAGGACCGCGCGGCCCGGCCGTGCCGCTCCGCTTCCAAGTGAGCTGGCCGGCGGCCGTGTGCGAGCAGGGCCTGCACGCAGAAACGTTCGCAGCGGCAGCGTTCTCAGTCGCCAGACCACGGGGACCACCCCCATGTCCGTCCGCCGGCGGCCGAGTGGGTAGCAAGTGTGGATTCCGCGGTGAAGAGGACGGCGTGCCGGCATGTGCTGCGGCACAGGTGCATCTCGAAAACACGCACAATAAAACGAGACGGACAAGCAGGGGCGTATTGTCCGGCTCCATTTGTATGAAATATCCACCCCTCCCCCCCCCCCGCAAGTCCACAGAGGCCGAATGCACAGAGGACACTGGGGCTGAGAGAAGGGGGGTGTTAGTCACGCGTCTCGTTGTCTGAACTGTACGGTGCTGTGATATCTCGGGGTCCTGCAGACCGAGACAGGGGTCCCCCTCCCGGAGCTACCCGATTCCTGGAGATGGCTAAAAAGGTGCGGGAGAACTCACCCTTGACGGGCACGCTAACCAACCCCTGGTCCGCGCAGCTCGCCCAGCGCAGCTCACCCAGGCTCCGCGGGCAGGGACACACTCCCCACCCCAAGTCACCCCAAGGCCCGTCACGACAACCGGGGACCGCCTTCCAGCCCAGAGCCAGCTGGAACCCCCCACGCCAAGTCTGCTCGGCCCGCCCCCCTGCCCCCCTCGCCTTGCCCTCGGAAACCAGCAGAACGCGGCTGCCCACACGGTCCCTCTTCTCCTGCCTCCTGCCCCAGCCCAGTCCCCTGTGTCCCCCGCCTCCTGTGTCTGTGTGTGTGTGCGCGCATAAACACGTCTCCAAAGGACAGTCGTTTCTGTTTCTGTGTGCCTTCCCGCGGCTGATGAAGATGAACCCCGGGTACGTTTCCAAACAGCAGGAGGAGGAGGGGACGGTTCACCGCGTGCAGGGCTGGCATCTGAGGGGTTAAGGACGTATGGAACGAGGCAGCGGTGGTGGCTGCATGACACTGTGAGAGTGCTGTCCCCGTGGTGAATTTTATGGGGTGTGTGTGTGTGTGTGAGAGAGAAAGAGAGAGAAGTCTCCAGAGAAACAGAACCAGCAGGAGAGAGAGAGGAAACGGAGACAGAGGGAGAGAGGGAGCTGAGAGAGGGGTGGGCAGGGGCAGGGGCAGGGGTCCAGCGTGAAGAAGCTGATCGTGAGGAGCTGGCCACCGTGATTATGGAGGCTCAGAAGCACCCCAGCCTGCCTTCCGCCAGCTGGAGGGACACCCAGGAAAGCTGCGGGTGTCACTTCGGCCCAAAGGCAGGTGACCGAGGTCCCGGGGCGGCGGGCAGACAAAAGGCAAACAGAATGAACTCCTCCTTCCCCTGCCTTTTCTGTTCTGGGCAGAGTTGACGAAGCCCACCCAGGCTGGGAGGGCGCATACTTTTCCAACCCCCTCCGGGTCAACTGCTGAGCTCGCCTGGAAACCCCCAGAAACAACGTTTAACCCGGGAACCCCTCTCCACAGTTGGGTTGACACACAAAGTTCATCATCACGCCGTCTTTTACCACCACCACGGCGACAACCGCAACAACAGGAAAATTGGTTCATGTGCGTCCCGGTCAGCACTGGCCGGGCCCCGCCGTCTTGGCTCGGCCCCGCCCTCCCAGCCCAGCCCGGCAGCTCACAGCCGCTCACGGCGGTTTCCGTGTATATGTTCTCGATGGCGAAGGATGCTGGCCTTCTTTCCTACCCAACGTCACCTTCACTTTGAAGGGTTGTTAGCATCCCATGAAAGCTGCAAAAACCATTCCGGGCTCCCGCGTGCCCTCCGCCCAGGGGGCCGGGTCCCACAAAACCACAGCCCCACTGTGGGCGCGGGAGGGAGCCTGCGCACAGCGCCCCCTGGAGGGCGCACTGGGCCCGTCCACGGGCACCCGCCAGCGCACTGGGGATATGCCCCGCCCACTTTTCTTTCTTTCTTTTTTTTTTTTTTACTCAAACATCCAGTTCAGGTGACAGACAATATTGTGTTAGCCGCAGGCGCACCAGCTAGTGACCACACATCCTTGTGCCTCGCGAAGGGGTCCCCCGAGGAGTCAGTCCAGTGCCCCCCTGCCCCAGCGCCACACACGGTCACTGCGAGGTCGGCAACTGTATTCTCCACGCTGACCCTCCCACCCCAGGGACTGTCTCCGCATCCAGCACTCCGCGTCGCTCTGTCCCATCCCCCGCCCCGCCCCTCCCACAACCACCATCTGTTCTCCGGATCCGTGACCTGGCTTCTGTTTCGTTTATGCGTTTTGTGTTTTAGGTTCCACCGGTAAGTGACCTCACACGGACTTCATCCTTCTCTGTCTGACGCATGTCACTGAGAAGGACACCCTCCAGGGTCGTCCGTGTGGCCGAAAAGGGCGGGACTCATTCTTCTCTCTCTTGGGCACTTCCTCACCCATTGTCGACGTGAACAGAACGTCCAGCCCAATGGGCACCGTCCAGCGTGCTCGTCTGCCGTCGGTGGGTCTTCGGGGAAGCGTCTGTTTGGGTGTTTTGCCCGGTTTCTTACTGGGCCTTCTGCGTCCTGATTGTCGATGCAAGAATTCTTTACCAGTTCCGGATACAGGCCCTTTCTTTAATCTGTGGTTTGCAGTGCTTGTCTCCCAGTTTTTAGTCTGTCACCGCATTTTCTGAACGGTGTCTTCAAAACCCCCAAGTTTTCGATTCTGAGAAAGTCAAATTTGTCTCTTTTTTTATGGTTTGTACCTTTCACATCAAGCCTAAGAAATCTTTGCCTGCCTCAGTGCCAAAAAAATCTTCTCCTGTGCGTTCCTCCAGACTCGTGCTGTTGCAGCCCCGCGGTCGGGCGTGCGGCTCGGCCACAGCTGCTTCCCGCACACAGTGCGAGACCGCAGGTGAAGGTCGCTCCGGTTGCACATTGTCCAGTCCCTTCAGCCCCGGCGGAACATTTTCCCCCGCCGAGTTCCCATTGCAGATCTGTCAAAAGTCAATCGACCCAAATTGTGCGAGACTGTTTCTGGGCTGTTTATTCTGCCCCGTCAACAGCGCTGTCCGTCTGTACAGGAACCACACGCCGTCCTGGTCTCTGTGGTTGCACAGCGGGTCTTGGGAAAGGGCGGTGGAAGGTCCGGGCTCCACTCTCCTTTCTCCAACGTTCCGGGCTATTCCAAGGTCTTTGCAGGTCTGTGTGAACCTCAGAAGCTGAATTTCCACAAAACTGTGCTTGCTGGTACTTCCATGGGATCGCATCGTATCTGCAGGGGCAGGGTCAGGGTGTCAGCAGGGCCACCCCCCGCCCCCTGCAGAGCCCCAGGGAGACAGCCCCTGCCCCCGGTAGCCCCCCGCCGGGCTGCTGGTGTCCTGGGCTCGTGGCCGCCCCGCTCTGGCCTCTGCCTCAACGTCCCCTCGCCCCTGCCTCTGTGTCGGGCTCGTCCGTGGGTCTCACCGGGATGGTCCAGGCAGGTGTCACCGTGACACTCTTCGCCGAGTCACCCCTGCAAAGGCCCTCCGTGCGAGCGAGGCGGCAGGTCCCAGGGATTAGGGTGTGGACACTGCTTCTCGCGGCGGGGGGGGGGGCACCATTCAACCCGATGCGCCCACAGCCAGCATTTGAGGAGTCGTTAGACTTCAGTTGTTCCTTTTTTGCCCGATTTTACGGTAACTCCCTCTTCCCATGCGCCACCAAACATGAAACACCCTGGGCGTCCCTCCTCTCCTCGGGGGCTCGGCACCCTGGGGAGAAAAGTCACGATCCTGTAGCTCTTCCGGCGTCTTCTTCCGGTGGGGGGGGGGGGGCGGTATTCACCCGGAGCCCCAGCGAGACAGAACTCCGCCGACAGAACTTCAAAAACCCGCGCGCACGGACGTCTCCTTGTGGCCGTCCCCTCGCCGGCCACGGTTCCAGGCACGAGAAGACGCACGGCGTGGCTGCGTCTCCGGTCCCCGACTGTGTCAGCAGGAGCATATGCAGGGTCTTCCGGCCACTACTCACGGCCAAGGCTTAGAGTCACCGGCGTCCAGTGAGCCGCCCTGCCGGATCCTGCTGCGGGTCTTTCCGGCCCCAGGGGGGCTCATGTGTACGCTCTAGCCGGTGGGCCGACTGGGGGTTCCCCGTGAAGTCCAGCGCCGTCAAGGGCGCCCTAGCGGAGCGCCACCCCCACTCGGGACTGCACGGAGAGCCGCGTGTGCCCTGCCTGCGCTGAGGGTGAGGCGGGCTCACCCAGAGACGCTGCCCCCTTCCCACAGCGTCCACGCGGGCTGGCCCCCACCCCCAGTGGGAGGGCTCATAAAGCCCTTTGGGAAGGTGACAGCGCCCCTCGCTCTCAGAACTGTCATTTTTGGACAAAACTTAAAACAACAGCCACCCTCGTCCTAGGGGTCAGCACAGCCAAGCGTTTTGGTGACGCTTCCTGAGCGTCTCAGACCCGAATGGCTCCTGTGTCTCCTGACCCCCGACCTCTGGCTTGGCCCCTCCTCGCCCTGGGCAGTGAGGGCTCAGGTCCCCAGGCTGCTGCTGAAGGCCTCAGTGTCCCACAGACCCACACAGCCTCCCCGCCCCCCGCCCCCCCCCCAGCATCGGCTCAGGCCGGCGCTTCCCCCGGACCCCGGCCTGGGTGCGTCGGCGCAGCCACGGGAACCAGGGCCCGCAAGGCAGGACAACCCCAGCCAGAGTCAGCACCAAGGGCGCACCCGGCCCACGCCTCTGCGGGTCTGTCTCCAGTCCACACTCCTCAGGGTCAAGCGCACAGAAGCGGAAGGGCACCTCTGAGCGGGGCCTCTGTGCAGACCCAGGGGACGCTGGGTGACCCAGCGGCCACCTCTTCCCAGCTGGAGAGAGAGGAGGGGCCGGCGCTCACGCTGGCCCTTGGCTTCTGCCTTCTCCGGGTCCCTCTCTTACCTTTGCCGTGGAAACGTTTCACTCCACGCGCGTTCCCCTGCGACTTCTCCTTGCACGCGGCACAGCGGTGTCCCCCTCCTGCCCCCCGCGGGGCAGGGAGCCCGGACGCTGGAGGACAGCCTCGCACGCCGGAGCGCGCGCGCTCGCCACCTTTGATCTTCCCGCCGACACATGGCACATTAATCATGCGCACAGACCCGCATTGTCTGGGGCTTGCGTCATGGAGCGCGGCCGGGTGGGGAGACGGGATCTGAGGAACACGAGAAGCCGGGAATGCGCGTTGTCAAGTTGATTTAGGCTCGGAGGAAGCGGCAGGGAATCGCTGGCACCGTGAATCACGGGCCACGGGGCTCCGCCGCGGTGTCCGAGGGTCTCGGCCCCGTGGCTCCTCCCTGCAGCCCGGGAAAGCGCTCTTTTCCAGGGAAGGGGGTCTCCGTGGTTCTTGGAACTTGAAGGCTTTAGTATTTTTTACAGCAGGTTAGGTTTGCAGCAAAATCGAGAGGAAGATCCCAAGACCGCCCTTGACCCCGGCCTGCGCAGGCGCAAAGCCTCCGCCAGGATCCACCTCCTCCGCCGGCGCGCGCGCTCCAGTTCGCGACCCGCGTCGCCGCGTCGTCACCCCCAGAGACCGCAGCGCGCACGCAAGGGTTCTCCGTGGGTGCCGCGCCTCCCGTGGGTGTGGACAGCCGCCCCGGGGCACGGGCCCACCGCTCTGGTGTCCCACAGACAGTGTCGCCGCCGCGAGTCCTCTGTGCGCTGCCCGCTCGCCTCCCCCGCAGCCCCGGGGCCCACTGGTGTTTCGCTGTCTCCGTCGCTGTGCCTTTTCCCAGAGTGTCCTGCGTGGGAACCACGCGGTGGGCAGCCTTTCCGGGCTGGCTTCTCCCACTGGGCAGTGCGCGTTTCAGGTTCCTGCGGGTCTTCGGGTGGCTTGAGGGCTGGTGCCTTTTAGCGCTGAGTAACGTTCCGCTGGCTGGACGGACCGCAGGGCACTCGTCCGTCGCCCAACCGAGGGACAGCGCGGCGGCTCCGGGGTGGGGCCACTGTGAACGGAGCTACAGCAAACCGCCACGTGCGGGGGCGTTCGCGCGGACCAGGGGCTCAGCTCCCCCGGGTGCACGCCGAGGAGCCGGTTCGCTGGGGCAGGTGGCGAGGGTGGGCGTGCAGACTTTCACTTCACCTTCTTGTCTGCCGTGCACGCGAGGCCTCCACCTCCTGGATCCGGAATCGTGAGCTGCTCCCATGGAAGAGGAGGGTGGGCCCGGGGCCTCCGTTCACGCGGGGACGGCGCAGCGGCAGGCGACACGGCCGTCGTCTCGGGCAGAGTCGCTCGACCTTTTGTGGGCTCCATTTCCTTTGTTTAATTAGGTTTTTTATTATTATTTTTTGGTTACCACTTGCCCCCCTTATTTTGATCACCCTGTTCACCACCCCCCCCCCCCCCCGACAATCACCACACTGTTGGTCCTTTTCCCCTCTTGCTCCATCCCTCCTCCCCCCGCCCCACCCTCCCGGAGCTGCCAACCCGGAGACGCGGGGCCGCGGGGCCACTTTGGTGGTGGCCCTCGCATGACGCTCTGCTGAGCACGAACACGACCACATCGCAGCGTGGGTTGGGTTCCGTGTGATCAACCACCGACGAGTCGCATTGACACCCAGTCGCCGTGACCCAGTCCGGCTGCCCGTGCCAGCGCAGATGAACCGCACATCGGGGCAAAGCCAGTCCGTCGCGGGACAGACCGGCACACCGTTTTTGCCAACTGCCGTTACACCTGGACTGCAAAACTGACGCAGACCCAGACTTCAGAGATGGGCTTCTCATGCCGAAGGTGGAGCCCGGAGGCAGAAACGGGGACACGGCACGAAACCCCAGCTCATGGGGGAACGCCAGGAGAACGCCGCCAGGGGAATGGAAGTGATTGGGGTGGGGGGGGACGCACTAACAGACAATGTGTGTCTTCGGCGTGAGACGTCCGCGCCTCCGCAACCGGAACAGGATGGTTTGTTTGAACGAGGAACAGAGGGTAAAAGTGAAACGAAGAGGAAAAGAGCGGTGACGACACGCGGTTCCTGGAACTCACGTTTCAGCGGGATGTTCGGGAGGTGACAGTCGGGGCGTCTCTGGGGGGAACGGCACCGGGCGACGAGGAACAAGCCGACAGGTGCTGGCACTCGCCACAGGTGCCCCGGTCAGCGCCACTACCAGCCGAGGCCTCGGGGCCGACCTCCCCACCCCCGGCTCCGGTGGGGAGCCCTCCGCACCGCGGGCGGTCAGCCGAGCCCCAGACCCGGCCACTCCTCCTGCTTTGCGGCGGTCGGCGAGCTCCGCCAGGGAGGTTCGTCTGAGGTCTGTCTTGCTCCCAAAACCTGGGGAGGACTCTCATGGGATGCACTTTCTTGTGCAGCCCCACCCCCACCCTGAGCTTCTCTGACGCCGCCTCAGCCTCCGGTCACCAGAGTCCAGCTGGCCCCGGCACCAAGGGTCCGAGGGGACTCTCGGGCTCCCCTCTTTGGAAGAGAAACCTTCATCTAGTCGGGGACCATGGTGGCCCAGGAGGTGGCTGAGAGGGAGCGGAGAGACGGGCCAGGGGCAAGGTGCTGGGGCACCGAGGCCTGGCGGAGGTGCGGTCTCGGGCACCTGGGCCCCGCGTCGTGGCAGCCCGGGCACCCACTCAGCACCCAGTCAGCATCCAGCCGTCCCTCCTCTGCTTTGTGAGGCGTCTGCACAGCCAGTGCCCTGGAAGGAGGAGCTGAGTCTCCTTCCCCGGGGGAGGGCACCACTGCGGAGCCCCAGAGAGAAGGAGGGTCCCGGAGGGTGATTGGGGCTTTGCAGGGGCCGAGCCAGGACTGGGACCGGAGCGCTAACAGGTGCTCAGAGCGGACAAGCTAACAGAGTGGATGAGACCGGCTCCGGTTTGCGGGTGGGGGTGGGGGGTGGGAGGGAGCTCAGACCCGTCAGCATGGGCCCCATCTCCTCCGCTCAGGGTGACTCCAGAGATTGCAGAAGGTTCTGGAAGCGCAGCCTGGACCCCTAGGATAGATAGAGAGGAGGGAGTCCTAGAAACCAGCCGGCGTGGCCTCTACGCCAGCGGCTGCACCCGTGAAGGGAGGCAGCACCGGCTGTGGGCGGAGGACCCCGCTGGCAGAACGGGGACAGAGGGCCAACGAGCCCAAGGAAGGGCCGCAGAGGTCTCCGTGGAGAGACAGAGGGAGGGCGCATGCCCTGACTGCGGCGAGCACACGGACCACACGGACGGAGAGGAGGACCGGAGACGCACCCCGGGGAGGCGGGTGACTGCCGAGAGCCCCGCGGGTCCCCAGGCCCCGGGAGCACTTCCTTCTCAGAGGGCGGGCGTGCGCTGGTCCCTGGGCTGGACAGCCTGTGAGTCGGGGAGGGGACGGCTGGGTCTCCCCCGGGAGCCCGTGCAGGGGACCGAAGGGTGGCAGAGCTGTGCTGGGGGGACGGGCACGTCAGGTCCCTGAGGAGGAGGGTTGGTGTGGGAGCCCAAGGGAGTGGCCAGGGTGTGGGAGGGGCCTCAGGGGGGAGGGGGTGCTGGGCCGAGGTGTTTGAGCTTGACTGTCTAAACATCTCAAGCACCGATTGCTGTTAGTGTCGCTGGAGGGGAGGGTTAGACAGGAAGCGCTGGGCACAGAGGCAGTGGCCTGGCAGGGACGCTGACAGCGGGGCCTGGTGGCGGGGGGGGCGCTCGGAGGGAGGATGGGGGGGGCTGGAGACCAGGAGGCGGAGGGGAGAGGCCGGACAGTGAGCTGAAAAGGGGCCGAAGGCCTGGTCCGAACCCTGGTCCCTACCTGCTCTCTTTCCTTTCTTTAAAGATTTTATTTATTTATTACTAGAGGGGGAGGGAGGGAAAGAGAGAGGGAGAGAAACATCAATGTGTGGTCGCCTCTCCTGCACCCCCCACTGGGGACCTGGCCCACAACCCAGGCGTGTGCCCTGACTGGGAATTGAACCGGCGACCCTTTGGTTCTCAGACTGGCGCTCCGTCCACTGAGCTACACCAGCCAGGCCCCACCTGCTCTCTAACACGAGCCACCCAGCTCCCAGGAGCCTCAGGTCTCTAACCTTAAAGACGGGGCTCTCGGGCCCCCCCTCCTCCCCTGCATCCTCCTCACCGCCGTCCTGCCGTCCTGCCGTCCTGCCGTGCGGAAGGTTCCCAGGGCTCCGTGAGAGGCCTCGGGGGAGGAGCCCGGCGCAGGAGCTGGCACTGGACAGTAAATGACATGGCGCGAGGGGTGCCGTCCTCGGCACCCAAGAGGCCTCAGTGGGACCTGTCCCCAGCCGGCTGCGATGCTGAGCCAGTCCAGGGTGGATGTGCGGCAGGAGCCACGTTTACTGGAACCAAGGCCGGACCCAACGGCGGGGCCTGTCGCCCCCTGTCACGCGCATGAGCCCGGGAGCCGGGAGCCTTGCTGCTGCCCCCCGAGGGCGGAAGAGGGTCCACGCCAGCAGGCCACCCACCCCCAGCCCCAGCCCCGCCATTTCCTCCAGCTCCTCTGCCAGCCGGGTGCCGGAAGACTGCTGGACCCTGGGGGAACTGGCCGACCCGGCCGGCGCCGACGGCCACCTCTGCGGAGAGGGGTCTCCTCCGGGACGTGTCTCACTCAGGCTGCCCGACCCAGACCCTCAAGTCGGAGGCAGCGGCCGTCTGCCCAGGGGGCTGCTCGGAGTCGCTGGGCGCTGGGAAGGGGGCTCCTTGCCCAGAGGGGCTGCGGTCCCTCTCTAGTCCGGGTGACGGCCCGGACTCGAGGAAAGAGCCGGACGGAAGGGCACTGGTGCCCAGAGGCCGCGCGGCTGAAATGAAGCGTCGCAGAAGCGTGCCCTCGTGGGCGTGCCCGGCCACGCGGGTCGCCGGCCGCACCGACCGGGCAACCGGAAGCCCGGGGAGGAGCTCTCCCCGGCAGGAACACACGAGCGTTCGGCACCCAGGTCGGCCTCACTTCGCCTGGGCCGGCCGGGGGCCCGCCTGGCCCTCTCTCTCTGTGGTCCTCGGGCGGCCTAGCGACGCCGGCCTGCTCTGAGCTCCGAGTGGAAGTGGGGGTGCTGCGAGGGGAGGCGGCGTGGGACGCACGAGTGTGGGCCAGGGCAGCGCGGACTCAGGCCCGTGGGCGGGGAGGAAAAGGGGACCCAGGCCGCTCTCCGTGGAGCTGAGACCGTCACGAGCAGAACTGGAAACACATCTGCTCCTCCGGCTCCGCCATCTGCCCGGGGGCTCGTCCCCGGTTTCCTCGGCGACCGCGCATCACGCTGCCGGTGTGGCGTGCTTCCCGGCCGCCCCGCGCCCAGAAACGTCTGAGAAGACCCGACAGATGTGGTGCGAACTCTGCTTCGCTTTGTTATTCAAATCAGGGAGGAGAGCAAACGCAGAGAGAAATGGTTCTAATTAGCAAACAAAGTCACATCTTCTGCTCGCGGGCCAGCGGGCCTGAAACTGATTTGCACGCAGGCATTCCGCGCAGCCCTCGGGGCGCCCGCCGCCGCGCCGCTTCGGGGCGGGGACGCGGGCCTCTGCCTGCAGCGAGGGGCCGTGTCGCCCCGCGGACGCTGGGGCCGGCGCCCTCACTCCTCGCGAGCGAGCGAGCCGGCGTCACCTGCAGTGAGAAGCAGGACCGCGCCGCGTCTCCCCGAGTCACCGGTGCCCGGGCGTGGCACCGCTAATGGGGACTTTCTTGCTCCGGTTTCCAGACGACTTCAGAGAAAAATCCGTTTCCATCTGACAGAGCCCTGGCGCTCCGGCTCCAGAGGGGACTCGGACCGCGGTCTGGCCTCTCGGGGACTGGGTCTCGGGGTTGGGGGGTGGTGGCGGGGCGGGAGACCCCGGAAAGACAGGTCCACGCCCCAAGCCCCGCAGCCTGCCGCTGCGGCCTCATCTGGAAAAGAGGACCGTGCAGACGCAATCTCGTGGAAGGCCTCTCGGCGAGGCCGCCCCGGACGGGCCCCAAACTTGGGGACGCAATGTCCTAGTGAGAAACAGGACAGGACAGACGGGACCGAAAGGGGGAGAGGCCGTGTAGGGACAGAGAGGAGGCTGGCGTGAGGCAGGCATGACCGAGGGACGCCGGGAGCCCCAGAGGCCGGGCGAGGCAGGAGGAGGCCCCTCGGGGCCTGGCCCAGCTGCCACCTTGGCCATGGACGTCTGACCCCTCGAGCGGCGGGAGAGCAAGGGCTCTGCTGTTTGGGGCCGTCGAGTGGGATGCTCAGTCGGGGGCCCGACAGGGAGCTCGGGCGAACCCAGCGGGGGAAGTCCGGGGCCCGCTGGCCAGACCCCTGGTCCCCCGGGGGGTGGGGGGCTGGCACGCAGGCAGCCGCCTGTCCTCCCTCTGGGCAGCGTCCAGGGCCCTGTGAGGCGGAGAGGGGCAGGGGGTCGCTCTGGTCACCGCCCCGCTGGCCCTGGGGGGAGGACCAGCACACGTGTCCCCCGGGGGCTCAGCCGCCCCCGCGAGCAGACAGTGGCTCGTCGGGTTTAGGGCCCCAGGAGCTGGGTCTGGATTCCCGTCCAGAGCGGATGAGCCTTCTCCACGGTGCCCAGGCACAAGGAGCCTGCAGACCCTGCAAAAACACACGGCCGAAGCTCGGCGGGGCTCCGGCACCTCAAACGTGGGAGACTGAGCCAGGATTCAAGCTGTGGCGCTCCGGTCCAGCTGCCCAGACGTCTCCCCGTGAGGGTCCACGGGGAAGTCTGTCCCGCCACGCAGAGCTGCCTGTCGGCGGGGAGGCCCCCGGGCCGTGCCTCCGGGAACTTTACAGCAGGACCACCCCCAGCCGGAGGGGGAGGTCACATGCCTGGTCCGATGGCCACACAGCCCGCGAGTCCCGCAGCGGAAAGGCCCGTGTCTCAGCGGACGCCCCGAAAGCCGCCGCGTAGCGCCACACTCCGGTGTGTGGGCCGCGTCTCCTCCGAGCGGGCCGACCCGTACCGGGTCTGCGGCGTTCCCGGGGCTCCGACTGTGCGGCTTTCAGAGTGCACGGCAGTCACGGGTGCGGCGTTTACCGGGGGGCAGGAGGGCACGCAGAGAAACACGCCGGGGGCAACGTCGAAAAGACGCGGCGGAAGAAGCGAGCGGGCCATGGAGGGGGGGCAGAGGGGAGAGCCGGCGGGCGTGGACAGAGAGCCGCAGACACTGCCAGCCTGAGCCGCAGGGAGAAGCGCGGTCCCCGGGAGGGGCTGCAGCACCCCCCAGCTTTAAACACGCACGCACACGGACACGCACGCCCAGTCCACTGAAAAGACAGACGGGGCCCCAGCGTCTGTCGGCCTGTCGCTGAGCAGAGGACTCCAGACTTCTCTGCACAGCAAAGCCTTAGGAAACCCAGCACGCTCGGTGCAAACTTCAGGGAAACATTTATCCCTTCCTTCACGGAGAATCCGAATATCGCTACATTATTGATTAGGTCTTTTGCAGAGAGTCAGAATGTATAGATACTATGTAACACAGATATAGTCGGAATATATGCATTTTGTATGCACTGTGTGTCTGTGTGTGTGTGTGTGTGGTCTGAACCCCCTCACGTGTCCCTGAAGTCGTGCCAATGGAGCCGGGCACGGAAGCCCGCGTGCTGCGTGACTCCGTCTCCACACAGGTGAGAACGCGGGGTGGCAGCACTCACCTGTGTCATCAGCAGCCTGGGCCACGACGAGCTCGGTGTGGGGGGGGGGCGGTGCAGCAGGGGCGCCTGGGGCTGGCAGATAAACCGTCCTCTCTGTTTAAGACCACCACCGAGCCCCGGACGGTGCGGCTCCGTTGGCGAGAGTGTTGGCCTGTAACCGAAAGGTTGCGGGTTCAGTTCCCAGTCAGGGCACATATGCAGGTTGCAGGTTCAATCCCCGGTCCAGGTGCCGAGTCCCAGTCCGGGCGTGTGCAGGAGGCAACCAGCCGATGCTTCTTCCTCACAATGATGGTCCTCTCTCTCTCTCCCTTCATCTCTCTTTCTTCTCTCTCCCTCTCAAAGCGATGAAAACAATGTCTCCCAGTGAGGATACAAATAAACAAATAAATGCATAAAACCACTGAGAACTCACTTCCACCTGCAGAACCGCGGCCCCCCAGCTCTGCGGGGCCATGGACGTCAGCTCGGCAGAGCGCCCTGCGCTGCCCCCCCCCCAGGTGCGGGGCAGGGTATCCAGGGCCCAGCGGCGAGGGGACCATGGGGAGAGAGTCGACTGAGTCACTCCAGGGAAGAAGTCGAGGGGAACCTGGGTCGCGGGGTGCCGGTCCTTTTTTTACTCTGAGCCCCCTCCCTGAGCTGCGCCTGCCCTGCCCCAGGGGTCTCAGGGAGCAGCCCCCCTGCCGGGCCCCTCCCACCAGCCCCCCCACCAGTAGCTGGGGTGTGGGGGGGGGCAGGGAGAAGCCAGGGCATGCCCCCCAAGCAGCACCTCTCTCGGCTGCTGGGCCACACCCCTAAAATCTGCTGGTGTCCGTGAACTCCGAAGCGTGCGTTTAAATCTCAAGCCTGGCTGGGGGCGGGGGGGGGGGGGCTAAAACAAGGGCCGCTCGCCGCAGCCCCCACAGCTCAGGCTGCTCCGCCGGCTTCCCACGGGGGGCTAGCGCCGGGCCTCGGCCCTGAGGCTGGTGTGGCGGCCCCCCCAGCGGCGGCGGCGGCGCCCCCTTCCTTCACCGCCGAGCGCTGCTCTTTGGTTGGTGTGAGTGGGGTAGGCTCGGATGTTTGGAAAACTTCCACCGGGGCGTGGGAGCGGGATGGAGGTGTCTTATGCGCCACCAAAACGTTCCCTCGGGACCAAGGTCCCGCATGAATCTGCCGGAGTTGGCATCTCCCAGGGGGCCTGTCCGTCCGGGGCTCCGGAGAGAGCTGCCCGCGCGGCCGCCGCCCCGGCAGGTTACAGGTCAGGCGCCGCCGCGCCGCCCTGCCGACCCCACACGCACGGGCGCTGCGGGGACGCCCGAGTCCCGGGCACCGGTTCTGCGCGTCTGCGGAAACGGGGGCCACTGGGTGGGCGGGGCTTACCCAGGCCACACCCCCCAGCCCCCCCCCCCATCCCGGGACAGGTAGCAGAAGCTGGCAGGTGGCTCCCCCTCCCCCAGACCGACGCTCCCAGCAGCGATGATTCCTCTTTGCACAAACGCCCGCAGCAAATTTTCAAGGAGCCGATCCTCCTCATTCCTTCCCCATTTTTGATAAGATTCTGCTCGCAGCAGTTGTCACCACAGCACAGTTAGCTAGCCACCGTGCGGAGACCCAGGAACGCGGCTCGCCGTCCGCGACCCTTTCGGAAGGCGGGCCGGGCGGCGGGAAAGGCAGAGGCCGTCCCGCGGACGCACGTGCGCCCCGTCTGCCCTGGGCGTGGCTCCCCGCTTGGGCCCCCGGTCCCCAGGGCCCGCGCGCCCCAGCACTGACATTCAGTGTGGACAGGCCTGCCCTCCTGTTCACGCTCCCGCCCACCGGCAGGTTTCCCCTGCGTGTCGCGAACAGCCAGGCCACGACAGGTTCCAAGTCCCTTTTATTGTTTGTTTGTTTGTTTTTTTTAATGCGAGAGAGAGCTAGCAAGGACCAGCTTCTAGGCTTCGTAGGAGAATCGCCATTTTCTCAGGCTACTGGGTCCGACCCCGCGCCCTGAGAGACGCGGCCCCGTCTGTGTGTCCCCGGCGCAGGTTGCCATACCCACGAAACGTCCTCGCCGTTTCATCCTCGCGGCACCGCCGAACCCTGGGTCTGGACCAGCTCCCGCTCCACAGCCCCGGAAACCAGCTGTACCCGACGCAGGCGATGCGGCTGGCGTGCGGGGCCTTCAGGGCGTCTCCAGGAAGCTGACCCACGGTCGCTGGGGCAGGAAAACCTCTAGATTCTTAAAATAACAAAGTTAACTCTGAATCTCAGAACCTGTTGGGTCATCTGTTTCCCTCTCTGGTCCTTTACTTCCAGGTGGGCAGAGGCAGTAGCTACTTTGGGGGGTGGCGGGGGGGTGGGGAGCTGTCTTTGGATCAGCTCGAAGCCCCTCATTTTACACCGTCTGGGGCCCCGCCCGCCGCCAGTGCGGGTGGTTGGTTGCGCTGCGAGGCGTCCCTTTTAAAGCTCTTTCTGCCCTGAAGCCAACGACGGCAGGCCAGAGACAGGCGAGGCAGTTTTGTGAGGACAAATCAGATTTTCCACGTCCCCGCCGTCCCCAGACGTGACCCGGCGGCGGCCTGCGCGAGCTGCGTGGGGAAGAACCCCAGGACCCAGGAACACGCGTGAGGAGACACGCGTGTGCGGGAGAGGCTGCTGTCGCAGGGCGGGGCTTCTCGCCGGGGATCTCCTCGGAGACACCCCCTCCATCCAGAGGCAGCTGGTGGGCGAGATGGGGCGCTGACCCTGGTGGCCTTCGTACGGCCAGAGGGGACCCGGGAGCACGGGCTGTGACGTGCCCGCGGCCGCCGCGTGGGCTCTCAGCAGGAAAACCCTTCTCTCTGCCTTCTTCTCCTCCCCAGAGTGCCTCCCCCGGGGGCGGGAGTCCTGTCCCCGTGGCCCCCGCGGCCCCCCTGAGGACGCGACGCAGAGAGTGGACTCCGACCCTGACCGGCAGGACCAGGCGCCCAGCACCCCGCCGGGCCCCCGCGCCGGCCCCTGCAGCGCCCCAGGCCCGCCCGCCGGGCTGATTATCTCTGCTTTTTATCTGCAGGCGGAAGCGAGAGCGATGCTCGCACAGCGAGCTCCATAAATAAATGCCGAGGACTAATTGCCCGGTGGGCCCTGGCCCAGGCGGCTGTGGGGCCTCGTGGTCGCGTCCCTTTCATCTCCGGCCGGCCGGCCCCGCTGGCCCAGGACGCAGGAGGCCCCGCGCGCGCGGTCTGCCTGGGGCGCTGCCCTGACGTCGTCCTAATGGGTCTCGTCTTGGCAGCCTCGGCGCGGTCCTGGCCGCACTCTGCGCCGAGGCCAGTCCTCCGAGGAAAGCGGAGAAGGTGACAGGCCGCTCAGCTCACGGGCGGACACGCAGGGAGAAGACAGTTACCGTTCCAGAAACTTCTCGCCAGAAGGCCGATGTCGGAACGCAGCCTGGGCTCCAAGTCGCTCCGCCCGCCACCCTTGCTCCCCGGAGAAGGCCTGTGGCACCCAGCGACGCGGGAACTGGGCGGCGTCCCGTCTCGCGGCCACAGGGCAGCGTGGAGTCGGGGAGTCTCTGCCCAGTGGGGGTTCCGATTATTTTTTTTAACAGTCACTATTTTCTAGAGCTTATAAAGCATCGCACTTACGGTGGGAAAGGTGGAAAATGCAAGGTGGGGTGCAGGGGAGAGCAGGCGTCCCCCCGATGGACGGCTCAGAGGTAAGCACCAGCAGTGCCCGCGGCTCCCGCCCCGTCACGGCCTCCTGGGGGCGTCTCCACGCCGGGACAGGGCCTGCCGTCTTGTGCACGCCCTGGTCCCACGTACCTCCTCTGCGCCCGGGAGGCCGTTTACCCGGACGGCGTGGTGTTTCATCACTTAGCCGCCCGTTATGTATCGCCAGACGGCTCTGATGACGGACATCGGGGTGGTTTTCGGATCTCATTATTATAAATGAGGTGCTGAGAAACGTTTTCAAGCATAAATCATTGTCTCCACCTTTGATTATTTCTTTAAAGCGGACGACCCAGCATGCATCGCTGGCTCACAGGCAGCGAGCATTTGATCGTAGTTAATACATTTTTTCCCAGTCCCCTCCCCAGAGGGTCCCCTCCCTTGGTGTCCCCGTCCCGGCCCAGGAGGCCAGCCGCCCCCCACTCCCGCCCCGCCCCGCCCCCAGCTCTAACATTTTAGAACCTCGGTCGGCGACGACGCGCCGCTTTGATCTGCACCGATAGCCATCAGCAGTGTTACACACACTTGTAGATGCGCTCCCACCACGGTTCGTAGTGCGGCTAGTTTTGAGATTAGCTCGTCCCTCGTAACGGTGGCGGCCGTGCGAGGAAGCATTCGCACGGGTTTGCCCAAACGACCGACCGGTGCGAGCCACACCGTGTGTGGGCCTGTCCTCCCAGGCCGGGCACCCGGGCGCCTCCTGGACGCAGCCCTCGCCTCTCCGGTCCCGCCCAGGTCGTCTCCTCTGCCCCTCCCGTCTGCCGGGCCCGGGCCAGTGCCGACCTCGGGCCGGCGGCGGAGACGCCCACCCGTGTCCCCACGTCTGGTCTGCGGTCCCACCGCGGCTCCTGCTGCACGGCCCGACCTTTAACCCCCATGCGTGTCTCCCCCTCTTCCCTGACTCTTGGCAGGTCCCACGGTCTGTGCTCACGTGACCCTGCTCTCATGCACCTCACCCAGGACGCGAGGACATTCTTGAGCCGCAGCGCCCATGTCTTCTTTCGGTCCTGGGACCTGCGCCGGCGCCATCTCTGCAAGCCCTGCCTGTTCCTACACCTCGCTGTCCCCTCCCCGGGGCCCCCGTGAGCCCCCCTCGCGAGCTTCTTGCTTGTTCTGCGTCTCGCCCCTCCTTCCTCTCTCCATGGCCCGGTCTCCCTCCGCTGCCGGCTGGCGCCTGTCAGCCTCCTTTCCACTCGGCCATTTCTCTCTTCGGCCGCATCGGGTCTGCCGCTGGAGCTGGAAAAAATTCACTTCCAGCGTCGCAGGTTCGATTCCCAGCCAGGGCACATGCCTGGGTTGCTGGCCACGACCCCCAGCAACCGCACATTGATGTTTCTCTCTCTCTCTCTCTCTCTGTCTCCCTGCCTCCCCTCTCTAAAAACAAATAAATAAAATCTTTTAAAAAAATTCACTTCCCCAGGCTTTCTACTCCTTATTTTTCAAATTTGCTTACTTTTGTTTCATATTTGGCCTAGTCTTGTTTTGAAGATTCCTTCCCTCCCTCTGGCTCGTTGAATGTTTAACGTTTTTAGTTCAGTGCTTCTTTCCGATTGTTCTATTGATTCTAGCTCTTCGGGCGCCAGCTCTCCCCCTGGGAGGAGCGGGCTCTGTGGTCCAGCTCGGGGCACCCGGCCTCACCGACAGCGAAGTCCTGGCGTGCGCTCGGTGTTCGGTGTTACATTTCCACGCCCCGAGGCGAGCGTAAACCGGCCTCGCTCCTGCCCACGGCACATGCTGCGTGTCTTCTCGTTTCACAGCGTTTCAAAGGGAGTTTCTGCCCTGGCCGGTGTGACTCAGAGTGTTGTCTGTAAACTGACAGGTTGTGGGTTCGATTCCCACTCAGGGCACATGCCTGGGTGACAGGTTTGGCCCCCAGTGGGGGTACATGGGAGAGGCAACCCATTTCATATCTTTGGTTTTCTCTCCCTCCCTTTTTCTCTCTAAAATCAAAAAGCATGCTCTGGGTGAGGATAAAAAAATCAAATAAAATAATGAAATGAAATGAAATGAAATGAAAAAGTAGGAAGTGTTCTTCCAGGTCACGGGCAGAGGCCAGAGCACGGAGCTGTGCCCGCTGTCCGCTCACGCGTGGTGGAGAACGTCCCAACGTCCTTCTCCCGGATTCAGAGAAGAAGAGCCACTCCAGGGCCTCCTTGCTCCCGGGCCCCGGTAGCCTCTGCTCCTGTGACGACTGCCTCCCACAGCCCCGGGGGGCACGCGCTCTGTCCTGAACAGAGTCCACGGAAACGCTCGTGAGCCAACGAGTCGGCGCAGTCCTCCGCTTCGGGGAACAGAGTCAGCGCGTGGGAACCAGGGGCGTGTCCACGCCCCCACAGGGTGTGGCCCAGACGCGGCCGAGGGGAAGACGGTGCACCATGACCCCACCATCCAGAACGGAGCACACGGGACTCCGGGTCGCCAGGCAGGCGAGGGCGGCCGCCCCGAGAGCTGCAGGTGCAGCCGCGGAGCCGAGGTCTTGGGCGTGGGGAGGGCCGCCTGACTGCCCGCCGGGGGTCTCCGCAGCCGTGGCCAGGAGTCGGCTGCCCGCCCCCGCCGTTCGGCTGACCCAGGCCCTCCGTCCCTAAAGGAGACCCGCAAGCTAGCGAGTCAGCCCGAGGGCCCTCTCCCCGGGGACACCCAGCGCCCGTGGCCGGACTCCCCGGCTGCCCGGCCGCAGCCCGCTCCCAGACCAGCCTCTGCTCCCCTTCCCCGGCCGTCACGTCCTCCTCTGCACAGCGAGACTTTTCAGAAAAAGGAGTGGCGACTCTTATTTTGATCCATTGCTTTTTATTACAAACTTGTTATTTCTATTTAATGCAAGAGCAATACCTGTTCATTGTGGAAAATGCAGGACATGGAATTTGTTTTCAAAAAGCCCCCTCAGACCCCGCTCAGGAGTGCCCCCCGCCAGCACCTCCCCTCCTCCCCCCCGAGGGTGGGCTCCGTGCAGCCGGAGCCTGCGCTTGCCCCTCCGTGGCCCCAGACCACGCTGTCGGCCCCTGTCCCCTCCCCAGCCGCCCCCCCACGCCGTCCCCACGGCCTCGGGACCGTCCTGGGAACGGCGGGCCGTGACACACGGCCGCAGCGCACAGGCCGTTTCTAACTCTTTACTCCAAACAAAGCGGCAGCAAACACCCTCCCGGCTAAGTACTCGCACACGTTCGTGATTGTTTCCTTAAGGTGACGTTCGAGGGGGAAACGACTGGATTAAAGTGCGTGCGTGATTGTGCCGCACGTTTCTGGGGGCCCAGCTGGAAAGGGCGCGCCGTGGAGTCCCCGGTTTCCGAGCAGAGAGGCCCAGGACCTGGGGCACCGGCCCCAGGGAGGGTCGGCCAGGGGCTACGCGAGCCGTGAGGGCGGCTGCAGGGGGTCTCTGCTCTGACATCGGGGCAGGAAGCCCTGCGTGGGGGTCCGACGGCATCGGGGCAGGACGCTGCTGGGACCCTGTCCCCTGGCCCACAAGTCCCCCCGCACCTGGTCTCCTCGCACCAGGCAAGGCGGTTGCCACCAGCAGCTGCAGGCCGGGCCTGCCCCTCCCACAAGGCCAGCCCCTCCTGCCTGCAGGGAAGCGTGCTGATTGGCTCTGCTGGGTCTTGTGCCCGCCCCCACGGCCTGAGGGTCAGTCCTCCCGTGGGACCACCGGTTCCTGTCCTGGAGGATGAGGTATTGGGGCTGGGGGGGGGGGTGCGTGCTAGGAGAGGGAGGAGGGACGAGAAGAGGGGAAAACCGAGAGACGGAAGACAGCCTGGCCGGCGTGTGGGGTTGAGAGCTGGGTCTTTCCCGGGCTGCAGCGTGGCCATGGGGTCCGTTCAACGGAGAAATCTCCCCGGGGGCCGCTGGCCTCGCGTGGCCGGAACACCTGCTGCGGGCACGGCCTCCCTCGTCTTCCGAGCTGTCGCTTCTGGTTTTCACCGAGGCGCCGTGTGCGTTCAGGGAACATGTCCCCTTTGGTCTGGACGGACGCGTGTGTCCACGCACAACCACGTGACCGCCGCACCAGGACACGCGGAACGGCCCACCTCCCCCCAGGATCCCCGCCCTGCGTCCGGGGCCAAGGAGACGGAGCCGCTGGTTCGTCAGACGTCAGATTCGGCTTTAAACTGCCGGTCGTCTGCGGCCATGCTGGCGGCCCCGCCCCCTCCCACCGGGTGTCCCCGCCGGTGGGGGCGGCAGCAGGAAGGCAGGTGAGCGTGGGGGAGGAGGGGATGCCAGCAACGCGGACGCAGCAGAGCTGCCGTCCAGAGCCGCCCCAGCTCTCTCTCCCGCCAGCGCCACACACGCACGGCCCAGGCCCTTGACGAGCCCACCCAGGTTGAGCCAAGAGTCCCCTTCCAGAGCAGCAGAGCGAGGGGGGCCGTGCTCCGTCGGAGGGGTCCAGGCGCCTGCTGGGGGAGGGGGGCGGCGGGGTGGGGGCAGGCTGGGTGGGGGGCCGGTAGGCACGGGGCTGGGAATCCGAGAACAGGGAACTAGAGCAGAAGGCGGGGGCGGCAACGGGGGGCCGAGCAGGGCAGGCCGTGTGAGGAGCGGCCGCCTCTCCATGCCGTGGGCGCAGCGACCAGGGCCCGCCCGCTGCACGGGCAGAGCGGGGTGGGGCGGCGTCCCAGCGAAGGGGGCCCCCGCACAGGAAGCCACGGGGAGGGCTCTCCACCACCTGGCTGGGCCTCTCCCAGCGCACCTGTGCGTGACCCCAGAAGTGAACCCACTCTGCACAGGTGCAGGGGCAGTCGCCGGCCAACGGGAGTGCAGCGGCACCGGAGCCTTCCCGAGTTCTGTCTGTGTAAACGGAGCCAGAGTCGGCGGAAGCTCCCCCTTCTCAGGGAAGGGCAGGGTCCAGGCGACAGGAGACCTGGGCCCCGGTTTGGGGCAGCGCCCAGCAGCAAGCCGGGCAGGAGGCCGCAGGCGGCGGCCCGAGTCAGGCCTGCAGACCTGGCGCTGGAGACCCAGGACAGCCCAGCCCGGAATCCCCACCACCCACCTGCCGGGCACAGAGCGCCCAGGAGAGGGGAGGCTGGTCGGGCGAACACCAGCGTTTCCATGTCTGCAACGTGCGGGCCCCTCAGCAAGCGAGCAGCAAACTCAAGGTCCCTGAAGTGCCCTCAGACTAAACAAAACAGGTTCCCGAGAACTCAGGGAAGTAGTGCGACCCACGGTCCCTGTTTTTAAGAAGGCGGAGTTTGTGTTCGGTGGGACCCGTCCCCTTGACAGCGCCACCCCAGCCAGATGGAAACCCCGCGCGCCGCGCCGCGCCCGGCCAGCCGGCACAACGTCCCGCCCCCGGAGGGAGGGCCGGCCACACGGTGGCTCTCAGAGCGCCCCCGGCTGTGCCCCGCGGCCCAGCGACCTGGATACCTGACTCGGTCTGTGGAGCGTCTCGGTTTCCCGGCCCCAGAAGGACACGACGACGACGTCTGCCTCCCACGGGCAGCGCAGGCCGTCTGGGTGTGCCGAGCGCTCAGGACGGTAGGCGGCCCCGGGCCGGATCGCCAGCCCCACCCGTCCAGCTGTCGGCCACGAGGTGGGTGTCAGAGATCCTCACCTGCCAGCACGTCCCGGAGACCCCCTGCCCCCCAGGATGCGAGTTCGCCCTCTGACCGGAACCAGCGTCGTGCGGGGAAGGAGGGGAGCGAACCCCAACAACCGCAGCGCAGCGCCCTCCCCGGGGCGCGGCCTCGCAGAGGCGGCATCGCTCCCTGCAGCCGGGAGGAGGGGCAGCCCACGCAGACGGTGGGGGGAACGGCTCCGGGCCCTGACAGAGAGGGGGTTCTGCCACACGCTGCCGCCCGGGCGAACCTGGGGACGTCGTGCTCGGTGACACAGGCCAGTCACCACAGGACAATGGCTATGTGGTTCCACGTCTGTGGCATCTCCAGAGCCGTCCCGTCGGTGGGGACAGAGCGTGGATGGCGGTGCCCAGGGGGGCTGGGGGCAGGGGAGGCGGGGGACTCCTCAGAGTCGGACGGGGATGGAACCCGTCCGGGACGATGAGAAGGTTCTGGGGTCGCTGGCGGCGAAGGCTGCACCACAGGGCGGAGGTGCTGAACCCCGCGGACCGCGCACTCGGAGTGGGGGCAGCGGCGGGTGGGTTCGTCCCGTGGGCTCCATCCAATCACGAGCTGTGCGCAGTGAGTCCTGGGGACGCAGCAGGGGGGCGGGCGGGGCGGGCGGAGAGGACCGGGCACTGTCCAAGGCGGGAGCACCGGGTCCTTTACTGCCACCCTGCCGCCCACTCTGCCCCCACCCGCCCCGCCTCTCCCTTGGCCCCGGCTTTTCTCCTGCTCGGTGCTGCCTCCACCGAGGCGGCCGAGGTCTTAGGAGGCCCACCTTGCAGACAAGAAAATACAGACTCTGAGAGGCAAAGCGGGTCCCCCACGGTCACCAGCGAGGAGGGAGGGCCGGGACCAGAGCCCCCCCCACCCCCGAGGGCGGCTCCCCGGTCCCCGTGCCGGCTCTCCGCCGGGCAGTCCTGTTTCCAGGGGCTGGTGCGCCGTGCGGGGGGTGCGGCGTGTGTGCGCCCAGGCCGGGGAGCAGGGCCACGCGAAGCCCCGCAGACTCCGGAGAGACGCCTCTCCGGCCCGTCACCCGGAGGGCCGGCGGCGTGACCTGGTGTCCCGCGTGGGTTAACACAGCTGGCGGCCGCCGTGCTGTCCATCCCCGTGGCCTGCGCCCGGGACCCCCAAGAGGCCCCAGGCTGGCGGGGGGCTCCTGCCGGCCCTGCTCCACACGTGTGAGGTCTTCCCCGTTTTCTCTTGGAAAGGGGGGGGGGCTGTGATCAGGCTGGGTGTCCGGGGTGTTTGAATGGGCCCCCGTCTGAGTCTCTCTTTCCCCCCTCCCAGGCACGGAGCCTTGATCACAGCTGCTCGAGGTCGCTTGGGCCCTGCACTCACGCGCGTCTATTACTCGCAGCGCTGAGAGGCCTCCGAGGTCTCTCGAATCACCGCTGCTCCTGCACACGGCGGGCAAGGCTGGCCGCTGGCCGCCGGCGGGCGCGGTGTCCCGGAGCAGCCCCCCCCCCCCCACCGGCGGGGCCTCCCGTCCCCTACACCGCGTCTGCCAGCGGCCAGAGGGAGCCTCCTGGGTGGTCAGGAGCAGACGCGGGGGCAGCGCCCAGCCGAGGGCACTTGTTGCCGGGTCCCTGGCCGCGTTCCCGGACTGTCCCCGCGGACCCCGGGCAGTGACAGGGTCCCCCTCTGGCGCGGGGGAGGCCCGAACGGCCCGCTCCGCGGCGACGCCTTCCCAGCTGCCCCCCTGCAGGCCCGCACTCTGCTTGTTTGGATCTCTCTGAAGACTCTCCCAACGGTTCTCCCTTTCTGCAGACGGCGCTGGCAGAGTTGCGGAGTTTTCCTCTTCCTTTTTAAGCTGCAAATGCTTTGCATTCTGCTGGCCTTCCAGTTCCCAGGGGAAGCCCCCACCTCCAGCCCCCTTGTGCCGTTGCCATGGCGACTCCCCTTCCCTTTAAAGTCTGGAATGCCGCATTCCACGAGATTTGCACAGAAAGTCGCTTGATCCTGCGCAAAGGCCTGTCTGTCAGTCTCGAACATTCTGTATCAATAAACACGCCGGAGCCCCCTCCCCGACGCGCTGTGAGGAATGAGCCTGAGCCGCACGCAGGACACGGGACTCCGGGGCAACGGGAGCCCCGGCGGGTGTGGCCGGCGCCGTGACCCCCGGCCTGGAGCTGGCACACAGGCGCTTTAAGCCGCTGTCGCGAGGACGCCAAGGACGCCAGCCGGCGCTGCCGCCGCGCGGCCGTGAACGCCACAGGTTCCAACCCCGGGCTGGGAACACGGAGTTTCACAGACACGCAGGCCGCGTAAAAGGCTAACGCACGTCGAAATCCCCCGGGAAAGAAGTAACTTTAATTCCATAAAGAACTACCTTTCAAGAAGGCAGTTCAGGTTATTTGCTAGCGGGAAAGAATCCCCGAGTGGTCTTTACAACCTACTGGTTAATACATTTTTGAAGAATATTTGGTTCAAGGCTACCTGTTCAGCCGTTTTCTGAAATGGAACTAATTGCTCTCCAGTAAACGATTGTTTCCTATTTTGTGTCGGCTCAGAGGGACGAAAATAAACAGAAGATACAATGTTTCTTTGTACAGAGAAGTGGCTTTGTTAGAAGAAAATTTCTGCAATCAAAATCAAGCCTCGGGAATAGAACTGATGTTTTGTTACAACAAAACAAGATTCCTCTGCATGGAATGATGAGGGGTTTTATGTTTGTTACTAAGCAGAGATTTTTTTTTTTTTTAACCACGGTCGCAGGAGCCCGTCCAGGCCGGGACGCTGGCCGGGACACTGGGCGGCGAGGTGCGAGCGGCTGACCGAAAGGGTGAAAGGAACCGCCAGTAACCGCACGGAACCTGGACTCCGTCTGTCCGGCCGCCCAGGACGACAGCTGACAGCCACACCTGCGGGGTCGCACGAGCAGGAGCACCGTGGGGCCCGCACTCGGGCCCTCCGATAACGGGTCCGGAAAAAAAGCACGCCCGAGTGTTTCCCTCACAGCTGGGGCCCACGTGGCGGGGTTCTCCACGTGCCCTGTGGGGGAAGGTGACCCGAATGGGTGTCCTCTGTCCCAGGTCTGGTGGGGGCCTCGCACGCCCAGAGCCTGCGGCAGGAAGCCAGCTCCGGGCGCTGCCCAGAGAGGGTACGCCCACAGGCCTGAGCTTGTGCCTGGACCAGGCGCCGGTCGATTCCCCTCCGAGCGCCTGGGACCCATCGGGGGCTGCCTGTGACTCCACCTGCATCCACCCCAGCAGGGGGTGTCCGCTGGACCGTCAGGTCAGACGGGCTCCAGTGAACTCCCCCCCACCCCGCCGTCAGGTTCTTCTCTCCTTGTGAGATACGCTACCCGTGACGAGGAGGAAAGAACAATAATCCCAAGCTTCATTTTTAAAATAAAGTCTTTCTTGTATAATCAGCTGATGGGGCAAAGACCCCATCCGATCCGAACGCCACGGGCACGTGTTTTGTAAAAGCGCCGCATTCTGCGGGGGCTGAGCTCCCGGGCCCCCGCGCAGCACGGGCAGGGGCGCCGCGAGGGACTCGTGCGTGCTCCGGAGCCAAGAGGAGAAGCAGTTCTCGGTCCCAGAAAGGTCTGGAGACCTGGAGACAGACAACGCTGTTTCCATCGCTAATTTAATGCAGGTTTGTGAACGTCTTGTGACTCTAAAAAATTACAGATGGAAAATACTTGTGTCTTTCTCTTGTATCAGGGCAAATGCAGAAAAACCCCGCGGCTTAGCGTAGACATTCTCTTCCCAAACATCACGGTGTTGTGTCGGAAACCGTTCGGGAGAAGGGGGAGGTGAAACCTAAAAGCGTCTCCGTTTCCCTTCACGGAAGCCCCTTCCAGAGGACACGTCCGGAGTTACCGAAACCCCTACCCAAATACGAAGTGTAAAGACAGCCTTCGGCAGAGCTAGACATTTTTTGAAAAAGCAAGAAGATGAAAGTGAAATCGAGGCCGGGCTGACATCAGATTGGCCAATATTTTCCCCTGAGGTTTTGCTTCCCTGTCATGGCTGCACCGGGAGTTCGGAGGATGCAAACCTCACCAAGTTACGGCGGAAGAGAGAACCGCGCCACCGAAACGGCTTCTCTTCCGCGTGAGGGTCACCGGGTTTCTGGGGTTTTAATTCAACGTGAAATTGTTCGGGGAGGCCTGGGAGCCCCCTGAACTGTCACAAAGAAGAAACTCACTCACGCTCCCACTCTGTAGCCCGAAGTTTCCCAAGAGCTCACGCACGTGGAAATTAAAAAACAATTTAAGAAAGAAATCCAGGAGCTGCAACATGGTTTATATCACGTAGATCAGAAATAAAGGAATTGCTACAAGAACACAAGTGTTAGTTTTAAACATCACTTTTAACAGACTGAAGCAGAGTAACAACACTTAGGGAGGAAACGTTGGCCGTTTGTTTTTAGAAGTTAAATCATAATTAGCCGAGGCTACAGCTTCATTCGGGTTTAAAACTCTGTCCTGGAGATAGCTTCTTCCTCCGGAGGAGCCTCGGGGGACACAGGACTCCCCTGGGTCACGACGGAAAAGTTCCATTTTCTGAGAGAGACGACCCGAACTCCCGGCTCACCGGTGAGGATGTGACTTAGCTCTCAGTAGCTGTTCTCGGAGGAGCCGGAGCGAACTTGAAGTGGTGGTTTTCCCGCTGCATCCAGGCACCTGGAAATGCTGGGGTCTGCGGCCCCAGGGCAGAGGGCCAAGGACCGGGTGCCTGGGGCCGCTGTCGCCCTGCTCCCGGCTGCCACCCGGTCCCCTGATCCCCCGACCCCCTGATCCCCCGACCCCCTGATCCCCCGACTGGAGCCCAGCGCCCCGGCCTGTGCGTGCCTCCCAGGCTTCTGCCGTGTTTGCACAAAGGACAGTCAGTAAACCCGAAGAAAAGACGACAGTTACCGTTGGCTCTTTGAGCTGTAATGATTTGGAAGGAAATCGTAAGCCTGTTTCGAAGGGAAATGAGGACCCCCCCCCCCCCGCCGTCGCAGGACTTGAAAAGGCAGCTGGCTAGGAGCACGGAGCGCTGGAGGTGCCCTGGGGAGCGGAGGGCGATGTGGCATTGAACTTGGCCTCCCTCTGCAGTGTGAGTCGGGACGCGGCCTGGCTCATGCGGCTGCCCCGGCGGGAGACAGCCCTTCGGGACCGGGGGCGTGCGAGGGACACAGATGCAGCAGGGACACTGGTGTGGCAGGTTTGCCAAAGTCCCTTCCCCCATGCCGACCTCCTGGGAGGGGGCGAGGGGGAGGGAGTGCCGGTTAGCCGCAGTTTCTGCTTGAAGGAACTGCAGCGTTTGGGAGGCGGGGCCGAGGCAGGGACACCCTGAGGGTCCGCTGACCGCACGTCCCCGAGGCTGAGCGGCGTGGAGCTTCGCAGGAACCGAATCGCTGCCCCGTGCCCCCGACGGCGCCTCTGTCCGATGCATCTGGAAGTCGCTCACTTGAGAACCACTCTCCCGGCCCGCCAGCAAGTGTCCTGCGTCTTCAGGTCAACGGAAAGGGCACTTCTCTTCAGCTCTGGATCCTTCTGCATCCAACTCCCAACTTCAAACAGCATCGGCCTCGTGCCGGCGGCGGCAGCCGGAGCCGCCCGGGATCGGCGCTCCAGGCAAGAGGGAGGACCCCGGGATGGCGGAGAGGCCGGGACCTGGAGTGAGAGCCCCTGGATGCCTGGCTCCGGGGGGACACAGCCCCCCCAGAGTGCCTTCAGCACCATGTGACAGCGCTCCCTGCCCGGCATCGGGGCGACCACGAGCGGGGCGGCAGCCAGCAGGCCGGTCCCCGGCGGCTGGAGGGCCAGGGGAGGCCGGCCGGTCCGCACGGAGGAGTGTGACTCCGCCTGGGAAAGGGAGGAGTTCTGGCACAGGTTCCCGCGTGGCCGGCCCCCGTGGACACGGTGCTGCGGGGAGCCAACTGGCCACGGAGAGGACAGGTGCTGCCGGACGCCACTCCCTGAGGTCCCCGGAGGAGTCAAAGTCACAGAGACAGGGAGTGGATGGTGGGGACGGGTGGCTGGCGGAGGGGAGCCGGCCGTGAGGGTTTCAGGGGCACAGGGCTTCTGTTCGGGAGGTAAGGATTTCTGGGGACCGTGGCGGCGGTGGCCGGACCACAGCATGAATGTACTGACGCCGCCGAGCTGGGCCTACAAGACGGGAGAAGAGACGGCCCGTCCGGGAGGGGGCCGGACGCGCCGCCGGCGGGAGGCGCCTCAGAGCCAGCCCTCCGCGCGCCGCGCCTGACCCTCGTGGCCCAGCCCGGGACGCAGCGTGGACCTGGGGCCCTGCTCCTGAGACTCTCAGCCGTTCGCTGTGTAATCCCGGGCGAGTCTCTCCCTCCCTCCCTCTCTCTGGGCTTTGATCTCCCCACTTTTCGCAAAAGGGGAATGTAAACAGGACCACCTCCGGGACACCCTTCCCGGCTCTGACATCCTGTGACTTCCGACAGCCAAGAGTCATGTTTCCACTTCTTCCGTGTGAGGAGAAGGGCCCCGAGGTGGCATCTCGCGTGCTCGCAGCTGTGCGCGCACACAGCGGGAAACAGACAAGGTCCCCGCGGCGTGTCCTAAGGGGAGCACCCTTCCGCGGAGCCGCCGGCCTTCTGGAACGGGCCCTGGAAGCCGCGCATCTGCGGCGGGACCACAAGGGGGCAGTGCGCGCAGCTCGCTGTCCGCACCGGGGCGGGGCCGCCCGTCTCTCCGGCAGCCCGTGCCTCTCGGGGGCCCAGGGCCTCCCGCAGCTTCTCCAAGGCGCTGGGCACTCACGTGGAGGCCGCGGAGGAACTGAGCCGAGTCAAAAACGGAGTCGCCTGTCATCGCCAGTGAGAATCCATTGAACAGGACAGCCAGCTGTGAAACGGTCCAGGGCCAGGTATGGATGATACTGCACGGGGCTCCAGGCGAGGAAGCTCCCGGGGTTTGCAAAGCAAATGTCACTCACAGGCCGGCCTTGGGGGCTGGGGGCGCTGGGTTCCAGCGCTGGGAGGGGGAGGGGCGGGGAGGCCAGCTCCCAGGGCCTCCTGCCCCGCCCCCCGCCCTGCCCCCACCCCACCCCACCCCGTGCTGCTGCGTGCTCCCGACCCCCCGGGGGCTGTGCTGGTGACGATTCCCAGACCGGCAACAGGCGAAGTGAGTCTGAAAGGGGAGAAACCTCGAAAATCGCCCTCGTTTAACCGCCCCCCTCGCTTAATGGGACTGACTTTAAGACCCTGCGTGCAAAGCCCTCGTGGGTGCCGCCCTCGCCGTTACAGCCAGCGTCTCAGCCCACCGCGCGGGTGTGCGACACGCAGCCCTCCTTGTTTTTGTGCAATCACCAAGTCGACGTGCTGGACCCCGGTCTGCGCGAGTGACAGCGGATCAGCCCCGGGGACTCGGGGCTTCCCCTCCTTCCCGCTGGGCAGCGTCCGAGCCCCCGGGCGCAGGCCGAGTGTGGTCGGTCCTTCCTGTCTGTCCTCACCAGCCACCAAAGAGGAAAAAAGAAGGACAACGAGAAAAGGAGAAAGAAAGAGAGAAAGGAAGAGAAAGGAAAAGAGAAGCAAGGCTCCTTGGCCAAGCCGTCCACTCCTGCCCGCATGGCCCGGCCCAAGGGGTTACTTGGGTCCTGGATCCCAGACCCCAGCACACCCCCTCCGCCCCCCACGACACAGCCCCTGCCTGCTGGGCGCCCATCCTGTGTCCTGCTGGCAGGCCGTGACCCCCCTTCCAGACCGACCCCCCGCCCTCAACGCCCCTGCTGTCAGCCCGGTCCTGTAGCCTTCAGCCACATCTGCACATCAGGGTGCCCCAGAGCCCTGACCCATGTGGCTCCGTCGGTTGGGTGTCGTCCTGACACCCGAAAGGTCACCAGTTCAGTCCCCAGTCAGGGCCCATGCCTGGGTTGTGGGCCTGATCCCTGGTCGGGGGCACGTGAGAGGCAACCAACCACACATGGATGTTTCTCTCTCTTTCTCCCTCCCTTCCCGTGCCTCTAAAAATAAATAAATGAAATCTTAAAAAAAAAAAAAAAAAGGAACACCCAGGAGGTGACAGAGAGCCGTCTCCAAGGCTGTGCGTGGTGACCGAGTGAGGACGGAGTCGGCACGATGCCCCCGCCCGGCCCTGCCCCCGGCCCCGCACTTGGGCGGGCGGGCTCCTGCTCTCCAGGTGCCGCACGCCGCCATTCCCCCTGCAGGGCGTCCGTGGCTGCGGCTGCACGCTCCACCTTCCTCCCGTCCTTCAGTCTTCCCATCCAACACGGCCAGAAACCCCCGGAAAGACTAGGACGCCACCCGTGAAAGTTGACGTCAGGCTGAAAGTTGGCTGCCGCTCTCCAATCGCGCTCCGTCAGGGTCCCCTGCCGCCCGGCTCGTGGCAGCACGGGGTCGGGGCGGGGAACGCAGGCCCAGAGCCGCCGGGCTCACACACACGCGTTAGCTGGATTCGCATCTCGGCCCAAATCTGCAACGTCTCCTGCTCACTTGTCGTTAAACAAACATTGATGACCGGCCCCAAGCCCAGAAGACAAAGTTGTTACGTCCTCGGGGTGTTATGAGAACAGACCCGACAGGCTCCTTGGCCTCCGCGAGCACCCTCCAGGAGCAAGGAGACTCGCTCACAAATACTCGCTCACAAATACTCGCTCCTTACGGCGGCGGCTCCTTACGCCCAGGACGAACGCCGTTTCCCTGCCGTGTGACTTCCTGGTTGAAGTCGTCTGCACACCGACCGAGTCTCGCGCTCAGCACCTACTCGGGGCCCCGAGAGCTCCAGGAACCTTCTAGAGACTGGGGTGCTGGAGGCGAGGAAGGCAGAGCCAGCGGGACGAGGGGCCTGGAGTGCACGCGAAGGCCACGCACCATTCCCTGCCCCCGAAACCGAAGCCCGGCCCGACGCAGGCGGTGAAGGACCAGGGCCCGGAGCACGGGGGCGGGGGAAGGAGGAGACTCCCGCAAGAACCGTCCCCAAGCCCGTCTGGTGGCGCTCCACGGTGCCGGGCTGCGCAGGGCCCAGGCGTGGCCCGCAGACACCCTGAGCAGGGAGCTGCGGGTTTGGGGAGATCAGAGCAACCACCTTTTGCAGGGCACAGTCCCCGAGAGGACTGAACACCTGCCAGTCCGCAGGTTCTGCCCCGAGGCCTTCGCTGGCACCTGGGCCGCAGACGTTAGTGAGGGGAAGAATCGAGCTGGTTGGAGGGTCCCGGCCTGGGACCCTCATGCCCATCCCGCCCGGGAGCAGCCTCTGCTCCGGCTGCCGGGGCGGGAGCAGCTCACAGGGCACCTGCCAGGGTCCCGACACCTGCCTCAGAGGCAGCGCATAAGCGCCCCGGGTTACCCGAGGCCCCGCGCCCACAGCAAGCCAGACGCAGAGGAGCCAACTGTGTCCAAAAGCTCCCTGCAGCCCAGAACAAGCTCAGGGAAGGTTACAGGAATACGAGCACCCTGTGCCCAACGAGCAGAGATTCACGGTGTTTGACACCCCTCAAAGAAACGCAGGCAGGTGGGGAAACAGGCAGAGAAGACCTACAGTGAGAAAAACCGAGAAACCTCAATAAACCCAGAGCTGATACAGACGTTAGAACCAGGAAACAAAGAAATTAAAACAGTAGCCCCGGCTGGCGTGGCTCAGTGGATTGAGCGCGGGCTGCGAACCAAAGTGTCGCAGGTTCGATTCCCAGTCAGGGCACATGCCTGGGTTGCAGGCCACGGCCCCCAGCAACTGCACATTGATGTTTCTCGCTCTCTCTCTTTCTCCCTCCCTTCCTTCTCTAAAAATAAATAAATAAAATCTTTAAAAAGAAAGAAATTAAAACAGGCGTCATGACTGCATTCCTAGTGTTTGATAAGCTCAGTAAAGACATGGAAGGTATATAACTATTTAAAGAAAAATGGCAGCCCTGGCTGGCGTAGCTCAGTGGATTGAGCGCGGGCTGGGAACCAAACTGTCCCAGGTTCGATTCCCAGCCAGGGTACATTCCTGGGTTGCAGGCCACAGCCCCCAGCAACCGCACATTGATGTTTCTCTCTCTCCCTCTCTCTCTCTCTCTCCCCCGCCCTTCCCTCCCTAGAAAAAAAAAGAAATTAAAAATTAAAAAAAAAAAAGAAAGAAAAATGGCAATAACGGTCAAACTTTTGCCAGATTTGATGGGGAAACTATAAACGCAGAGACCCGCAAGGCTCAGCGGGCCTCGGCCGTAAGGAACTACATGACGAAAGCCCCCACCCAGGTCCCGTCGCCAGCAAACTGACCGCAGCCGGCGACGGGGAGGCCACCCGTCGATGTGGCCGTAGAAAAGTGGCATTTCGTGTTGTTCGGAGGGACAAACGTCCGACGAGAACAGATCCGTCGTCAGAGACGACGTGAGCAGGAGGACGTCGGAGCGACACGCGCAAACCACGGCCACATCGCGCCCACTCCTACGCCCCGAGAAACTGTGCCTTCGGAACGGGGGGCAAGGCGAGCGCCAGAAGGATCCCCCAGCAGCGGGCCCACACCCCCGGGAACCTCCAAGAAAGTCCTTCAGGGGGAAAACCACCCCGGAGAGAAATGAGGGTCGACGCCAAGGAATTGAAGAGGCCGGAGCGGTAACTACAGGAGGAAACACGTCCATATTTTCTTATTAGAGAGAGCCCCTTAAAATAAGATGGACTCTTTAAGGGAAAAAAAAAACCCACAAAAAACCTCCACAGCACAACACACCTCGGAGTTTACACCTACGTCCGAGCCCACATGGGCGCACAGGCCGGGCTGCGGAAGTCGGAAGTGGGGGTCACTGCCGCGGGCCGCCCGCGTGGCTGAGGCGCAGGCGCCCCTCGAAGGTGGGCCGTCGTAACTTGCGGATGAAGGACTGAAACCCTATTACAGCTAATGAGCCTTATCAGGGGATCAGATGGAATTATACAGGCCGCCCGATTAATCCATAAAAGGGAAAAGCGGGGAAATAAAGAACAGATGGCCCAACAGGGGGCGGATCACGGATGATGGGGTTGCGCGGGGCCGCGGCGTAATCCCATTAAACTCGGACCGCCCGGGCGCCCTGGTGAGCAGGCAGAGACTGCCGCGGCCGCAGGAAGGCGACGCCGGCCTCTCCGCCGCCGGCAAACCCGCCCCCCCCACCCCCCACCCCCCCCCGCCGCCGCACACAGACGAAGGCTCCGGGAGGTGGAAGGCAAAGCGTGCGGGACTTCCGGCGAACCTGCCTGGAGAGACCTGTCGCTGGACGGTGTGCACCTGGTCTCACGCCCCCCCCCCCGCCACACACACACCCCAGGTGTGCTTCTGCTCCTTTCTTCTTGTCCCCAGCAATTCCTCTGCGGCCGGTGGCCTCCTGGCTGGTCAGCAGGGACGCAAAGTCCCACCAGTTGACCCTCAGGGCTCTCGGCTGACAAACCGGGTCTTCACTCTGAGACGGGGGCCGGTGCTCGGGGCTGGGTCAGGCCTCACAGCTGCCCCGGTGGGGCTGGCGTCCAGGACCGGGGGCACCCGCCTGTCTGACTCTGCGGCCGGAGCTCATCCCGGGGCCCCCTCACAGGCAGGCCTGCGGTCCTGGGTGCAGGCCACTGGGCCCGTGGGAGGGGCAGGACTGACCCTCGGCCCCGTAACCCTGAGACTGGCCCCGCCCATCAGCGTTGGTGAGAGAAGGGGCTCTGGGCTGGTGGAGACGCACTGTGAAACCCGGCCGCAGTCTCAGGGGTTCTCACCCGAGGGAGCACACAGGTCACCTGTACGCAAGCCCTGGGTTGGCGTTCTGGAGCCCCCAGACCGGAGCGCAGGGCTTGCTGGACGGGGTGGACCACTGTCTGTGCCCCCCACCCCGCCCTGGAGGCCGGGGCCCGGGGGTGGGATGTGCAGGGCCCGGGGGCGGGGAAGCGGCTCTGGGCCCATCACAGGCCCGGGGAGGGTCGTCTCAGCTCCAGGGAGAACAAGAGGGCCCCACTCCGTGTCACAGTGTCTTCCGTGGAACGACCCTCCTGGCCCGCGCTGAGCCCCCCTCTCCGGGCCCCTCCTCGCCGAGCACGTCAGAGGGGGCGCCAGTCTGGCTGGGGGCCTGGGGCGGTGAGGCGGGAACCCTCCCCGCGCCCTCCGGGTCGGCAGAGGCCCGAGGGACCATCCAAGGGGACCGCCCTGAGAGGCCCCTGTGCAGGACTGGCCCCCCCTGCCGCCGCGGCCTCGTGGCCGGGCCACACCCACGGCTCCTAGAAGACCGAAGGGCGGCCTGCCGCCCCGGGGAAGCGGGGGCCACGGGCTCGTTTGTCTTGGCAGGAAACCAAATTAGCCGGAAACGCCGGGCGTGTTTTTCATTAACCGCGTGGTGCCGCCTGGAGGCCAAGGTGGGTTCGGGGCGGGGAGCCCCGCCCCTGTCCGCGGAGGGGGGTGCTTCCCCGTCTCCCCTGCTCTCTCCCGCAGAAAGTTGCCGTAAAAGCAGGGAGTCCCCTGAGAGAAAGCTGAGAGGAAAGGGAGGGAGGGCCAGGAGGCGGCAAACCAGACACGGCGTGGTCTCGGCCGCCGTGCGGGACTGTGGCACTTTGCAGAGCAGGTCCCCACCCCCTTACTGGGGGCTCTCTGGTAGGGAGGGGGGGCAGGAGCAACAGTGAGGCCGCGCTGACAGGTGGGACTGCTCCCGCGTGCACACGAGAGCCGTGGCCGGGCAACTCCCCAAGCCCAGGCGGCCCAGGCTGTCACAGTGACCATCAGCCCACTGCAGAAACCCCACCCGGGGCCGTTCCCATGACGGCCCTGGGTGCCCACGCCTCTGGCTGTAATGACACCGGCAGAGTTCCCTGAAAATAAGTCATAGTTTGACAACGAATAACACGCCAGGTGAGGGAAAACCGCGGTAGCAGCTTAGCCTGCACTTCGGACGTTTGAGACAAGTATTTCCAGAAACTCTGAGGGCCAAGCAAGGCGTGGGCGGAAGACCACCGACCCCAGGCAGAAAGCCGCCCCCTGAATGCAGGAGTGCGGGGTGGGGGGCGGCGCTGTGGCCAGCGAACCAGCCACCCACAAATGGCACTGAGTCACCTGCCGCCCCCGAGCCTTCCACCGGAGACCAGTCTTCCGGTTCAACAAGCCCTCGCCTGCTTTGTGCCGGGGACCGAGAGCCCCCGCTCGGGGACGGCAGGTGCGACTCAGGGGGCACTTCTCACCCCGAGGGCCAGACAGAAGGATGTGCCCCCTCCTGCCCTGTGGACTGTGATCACCGGGTCGCCCCCCGCCCCTACCACTGTGGGGGAGACCAGGCGGCACAGATGGGGCAGCACCCCCACCACACGACCCCTTCCAGACGATTCCGCACGGAGCTCTCCGTGCCGCCGTCCGTCTGGGTCGAGAGGGAGCAGAAAGGGTGTGGGTGGTGTTTAAAGCTGAGGAAGGGGCTCCCGTTACTGGCCCTCACACCTGCCCCCGAGAACAACGCCGTGAGTGTCCGAACGTGCGAGAATTCCCCTGCGAGCAAGGCCTGGGGGGAGGGACTTCTCCTTCTCCGTTGTTTGAAGAACAGAGCGGAACGCGTTTCTCTTCATCCGAACAGAAGAGCTAACGCAGTCGCATAATGAGAAGCAGAGGTGGGGGCCCTGCTGTCCCGGGCACTTCCCAGGGACACGGCCCCCTTCTGGGTCTGAGGGGACCTGCTCCCTGGGGAGGGGGGCCGCCCTCCTCGGTCCCCGACCCGTGTTCCCCTCCCCCAGGCGTGGGGCCGCCCGTCCCAACCGGAAAGGGCGCCGGGGTCCCTGCGGGTCCTTCCGTCCGGGCAAGGGCCGCGAGGAAAGCTCGCCTGGAACGGCCCCGGCGTTCCCACGTGCACAAGAACTTGGCCAGCTCGGTCCCCCCTTTCTATTTTCACGGCTCCGCAAATTAATTCCAGTCCTTCCCGGAGGTGAAGGAAATGTCTCTGATAAAAAGCCATTGATGTTTTCACATTTTTCATCATCTTCTTAAAAAGCCGTGCTGCAGCATCGCACGAGGCCCGATGGAACGGAATGTCGTGTTCCCGGTTTACAGCGCGGGTCTGAGGGGAGGGCGGCCGGCCTTTTCGGTAACAAGAAGCAGAGTTTTCAACGCTGGAAAAAAGAAAAAAAAAACAAGGAAGGAGCGCCATGCTACGGCGTTTGGTGCTGGGGTGCATAGACGAAGTTATTTTCAAAAAAGGAAAATAAAACGATCGGGGCTTCTCAAACTTGAAGAAGGTACCGATGCGTTCCGGGAGAAAACTGCCCAAGCGGACCCCCGGCGTTCTCTGACGCTGTCATCATCGTGACGTCACCGTGACGTCACCGGAGCCTCGGACAGGTGATCTCACGGGCCGGGGGCTTTATGGTCACTCTCACACAATGAAAAATGAGAAGAAATGTGCGTAAGAACAGTTTTTTTTTTAAACCATCAAGATCACTGTGCACGGCACGAACTTGACGAACGGGTGACGTTGGGTCGCTGGGATTCTCTCCCGAGCCGATGTGATTCTCCGCGTGGCGTGGGCCTGCCCGGCGGCCCCGCACGCGCCCTGCCCGGGCCCGCGTCGCGGGCGGTTTCTCGCGGGTCCCGCCAGCCCTGGGGGCGGGCGCGCTGTTGCTCCACCGTCCGCCTTCGCCCTCTCTCTGCCGCCTGGGCCGGCCAGGCCTCAGCGCCCGCCCGCCCAGCACCCAGCGTGGCCTGGGCGCCGTGGCTGCGAGCCGGCCGCCTGGTCTCTCCAGAACGCGAAGGCAAAGTGTGCGGGTTCTGCCGGAGCGGTCTTCCAGGACCCCCGCTCCTCCGCACGGACGCCGCCCCGGCCCCGGGCGAGGGCGGAGCTGATTAAACCCGGGCCGGGCCCGGACCCCGCCCTCGTTTCTCGCTCCGGTTCCTCTCTGCAGCTACCCCTTCTCGCTCTCCGCCCGGAGGGCCGCCAGCCGCCCCCCGGGGCCCCCACGAATGTCGCGGCCCCTGCAGAGTCTGCGAATGTACTGGGGGGCACCGCCCACCCCCACCACACACGCGCGCATGAGGCCAGCAGTCCTGCTCTGTGGTCCCCGCCCTGCCCCCTCTAAGAGCCGGGGCTAGAGGCACGGACCCGGTACACCGGCCCTGCGCTCCCGGTCCCGTCCACACGAGCGGGGAGCTGGCATGCTCAGCCCCTCTGGGTCCCGTGTGGCGCTTGTCGCTTCTGCTGCCTCGTACCCTTGGTGGCCGGTGTCTTTGCACGAACGGGGTGACGTTTGGCAGTGAGTTCGTGTTCTGTGGAGGCCCGAGTTCCGAGTTTGTTCCTCCAAACTTGCCTCTCCTCGGCACCCCGGGGAGTGGACCCACCCTGACTTCTGTGAAATGTCCCGCTCTTCCCCCACGCCAGGCGGCCCGCGTGGGCTCCAGGCCCAGACCCCCGCGGGCACGGGCTGTGCGTCAGCAGCCTCTGCGGACCCTCCCCCTTTGCTCAGACCGGCCGGAGTAAGGCCGGCCCTTCCAGCAGAGCAGGCCGCCCGGTCCGTCCCCCAGGCTCCCCTCCCCGAGGCGCACCGCGGGGCTCTGGCTGCACCTGCGGCTCTCTCACCGGCGTCCACCTGCTCTCTGCCCCTCTGTCCCCCTGCACCCCCTCTGACACAGCCTTCTGTGCGTCACCGGGCTGTGCCCGGCCCCTGCTCCCTGTGGGCGTGTCCCCGTCCCTCGCCAGCGCCGCAGACCCCAGGGTCTCACTGGCGGTGACGGCTGAGCGAGCGTCCTTCCTGCCACCTGTTGGTTCACTGCTGCACGGCCTTGAACTGGGCAAGCGTGCACCCTCCTGCTTGACCTTGAAACTGGGAACGGCCCAGTCCCCTCCCTGAGGCCTCCGTCCCGCGGTCCTTGGAGGGGCGGGGCCTCCGAGCAGCCGCAGGAAGGCCCCCGTGTCCGAGCGCAGAGCCGGAGAGTCGGCGGCGCCTCCGAGCAGAGGTGCCACGTCCTGCCCAACGCGGGCCCCCGGGAAGGGCCGCTGGAGCACCCTCAGCCCGGGAGGCTCGCTCCCCAGGAGCACCCTCAGCCTGGGAGGCGCTCATCCCGCGCCGCGGGAGCACCTGGCCAAGCTGGACGCCGGCCTGGCCACCGTTCTTCCAGATGGGTTTGGCCGCCGCGTTGAACCCGTTTTCCCCGCTTGGACATGTGCAGAGCTTCTTTCAAAGAACCGTGGGCGTTACATGAGACGATGAAGGCAGCCATGGGGTCCTGGCACACAGTAGGGGCTCAGGCACACAGTGGGTGCTCAGCGAAGCCACTCCCTGTGGCTTCCCCCTGCCTTCCTGTGACAAACAACAAGCAACAGGCTTTCCTCCTGGATGCGTCGGTCCGAGGCCTGAGGGCCTGAAATAAAACTCTAAAACGGAGGGAACCTGTGTGTGTGCCATGGACGTCTGCTCCAGGCGAAGTGCGTCTTTGGGTTTCCGGGCCTGATTTCCCGCGTTTTAACTTTTTATTCTAACGCGGGGCTGACACAAGCCGAGGAGTAAATTCTGACAGGCCGGGACAACTCTGGCCGGGCCGGGAATCCTGCGTGTGCGCCTGTGTGTGCGTGTTCACATATGTGTGTCTGCGTGCGTGTGTGTGTGTGAGCCTGTGCTGCCCTCGGAAGCACATTTGTCCTCTCGTCCGCCCCCGCCCCCGCCCGCCCGGCGGGGCCCATCCATCACAGAGATGGCGCCTCGTAAACCTGCCGGCCCCTCCCAGCTCCCTGGGCTGTCGCGCGGATTTACGGAGTGGCGTTGGGGTGACTGGCAGCTGCTGCTGCTTTACGGGGTGTGGCCGATGTCCACCTGGGAGCCGGAGCGGGGCCTGGCGGATGTCTGCGCGCGCGCGGGGGGGGGGGGCGGCGGGGGGGCCCTCCCGGAAGACCGCCAGCGGGACGCCCGCACGCCACCTCCCTGGTCCTGCGGCCCTTTTCCTGTGTTTGCGAAATCGCTCTGGAAGATTTAACGAAAGGCCGTTGAGGTGTGGATTCAGGGGGTCGACCGCACGCCCGGTGTGTTTGGAGGGGTCACCGGCGAGACAGCCCCTGATCCCCGCCCCCGAGACAGCTGGGGTGGCTGCGGCATGGGCCCCCCTGGCGTGCCGGCCGTGTGGCCCGCACAGGTCTCCCACGACCCCTGTGACCCAGCTGCACCCTCTGCCCATGGGGAGGCTGGACCCCCGCTCCCGCAGACCCCGGGCACACGGACCTTCTTCCTGTCACTTCTCCCGACCGCCCTTCGAGATGCGGACTTTTCACCTCGGGAGGCCAGACCCCCGGCCCACCCCCCGCCCGCAGAACGGGCCGCTCACTCGGCAGTGGTGGCCTGGCCGCGAGCCAGCGGCGTCTCCGAGTGCTGCCGCGGCCCCAAGAGGGTGCCTGACGCTGGGGACCGGGTGGAAGGCCCGGCACTGCCCCCTTCGCCCGTGACGGCCCCGCGCAGTCGGTCGCCTCGGCCTGCGGGGTCCGAGCAGAGCTGCCCGGCGCCGGAGCGCCTGCCCCTCCCTGCGCACAGGGTGGCACCCGGGTCCCTGCCCCGCAGAGGCTCCTGGGAGGCTGCGGCTGTGAGGGCCAGGTGCGCCCGCGGGTGGGAGGGACGGGGCAGGGACGCCGAAGGGCCTGGGGTCTCGTCGTCTTGTCGGGGATGACACTGGGGTGGCAGCCCCATGGAGGCGGTGATGGTGGACTGCAGGGTGGGGGCAGGGGGAGCGCCCCGCACTGGAGACGCAGGCGAGCCCAGCGGGGAGCAGGGGTCTGTGCAGGTGGAGGGTGGGCAACGCCAGGTGGCCGGGCCCGGAGGCTGTGTCTGGGAACCACAGAGCAGAGCACCACCATCAGGCCCGCGGCAGGTGGGCCGGGCCGTGCTTGGAGCAGCTTGGGGAGGCGGGGAGGCCAGCGGGGCTACTTCCTTATCAAGGGGCAACAGGGCCGGGCTCGTCGTGGGTGGCGGCGGAAGGGGCAAGGGGGACACGCTTGACAGGTGCAGGCGGGGCTGGCGGAGGCCGCGGGGTCCTGGGAGGGGCCCTGTGTTCAGAGGCTTGGGATTGGGGGGGCTAGGGGGAGCACTGGATATGGACACGAACCCCAGCTGGGGGTCAGGGGGTGCCTGCCCTGCTCTGGGCTCAGTAACCGGGGACCCCCAAGAGCTGCATTGAATGGAGCATGGAGTCCCCCGAACGCACCCCCAAGTAAGGTTATGTTGTCCTCCGGGGCTCCCCGGCATCTCTGGAGAAAGCCCTTCAATTACAAGGCACGTCCCTCCCCCGCCCCCGCCCCCGGCCCCACCCCCGCCCCCACGTTCTCTGCTGTGAGGGCACCCGTCTGTGGTCCTGGGCACCCGTCTGTGGTCCTGGGCACCCGTCTGCGGTCCTCGAGGGGCCGGGGGCCCTCTCTGGCCCCGTCCCGCTGCCCCCTCTCCCGGGACGCGTGGCGTTGTGGGTGCTCCACCGTCTTCCCACGCACATCCCACATGGAGCAGCAGGCTGCCCGCCCTCGGAGCCAGGGGGGTCCCGCCGGCCCCTCACCCCCGTCACCTCCACTTCCCGGCATCCGCTGTCGCCTCGGGGCCCCGGCCTGACAGCAGCCACCTGCGCAAGTCGTTAGCAGGGCCCTGCTCCCCCGGCCCGCTCGTCACCCTGCACACACGGCACTTCACACCACGCAAGCCGTTCGTCGGCGCGGCCGGCCGCCGAGTGAGGTTAACACCTCACACGCGCAGCTCCGGCCCCTGCCCACCCCCCTTCTCTGCACATCAGCCCCCGCACCTGCTGCCCGGGCACCCCACCTCGCAGCCTCTCCCTCCCTCCCACCCACTCCCCACCACAGGCGGAGGGTGCCCACGCGCGCACCCAGGCTTCCAGCAGGGCTGGTCCTGGTCCACGGCTCAGGCCCTCCCTCCGTCCCCGTTCAGGCCAGCGGCCGGGAAGACGCCCGGGCAGCCGCTGGGAGCTGGAGGCTGCGTCTGCGGGAGCCGCTGGCCCCCTGGCGGCGGGGCACTCACCGGCTGTCCCCAGAGTGTCCTCTCCACTGCACCCGGCCCCGGTCTCTGAGGAGAGTCTGAGGCCCCGCGAGCAGGGGTTGGGTGCATGCCCACCACCCCGCCGGGCTCCTGGCCCCAGGTCTAGGCATCCCCACAGCCGCGCGAGGGCCGCGGCCTGGCTGGGCGTGCAGCTGGCGGGGCCTCTGAGCTCCCTCCAGAGGGCTCGGCCGCACCCCCGGGTGGACAGGGAGGTCCAGGGTCACCTTCACGCCACCTGGCCTGTTGGGAAATGCACGCCCTGCTCCCCACACCGACCCCGGGGGCCGCCACCCCCCGTCACTCCGTGTTGGTGGCCTTTCTTCTCTGCGTGCTGCTGCAGCGGTCTGTCCCGGGGAGGAGGCTGGGGACAGAGCTGTCCCGTCCCCCCGGGCGCAGACCCTCGCCCTGTCCTTGAGAGCGCCCCTGCCCCGCCCCGTGTCCCGTGAAGACTTAGAACGAGAGTGACTGAAAGTCTCACCCTGCACCTCGTGGCTCGGGCGGTTGGAGTGCCGTCCTGTGCACTCAAGTCTGTGGGTTCGACTCCCGGTCGGGGCGCAAACCTGGGTTGAGGGGTTCAGCCCCCAGCTGGGGCGCATGCAGGAAGCTACTGACCCGTGTTTCTCTCTCGCATCCAGGTCTCTCTCGCCTGTCCTCTCTCTCTCTAAAATCAGCAGACCCACCCTCGAGGGGATCAGAGTCCACAGACGGGAAACTTGGCTGTATGCAGGGCCCTGAGTTGCGATCCCACTGGGTCTGGGTTTCATGGAGCCGCGCGGTTAATGCAGAAAGACCTGAACGCCCCACCCCCCCACCCCCGCCAGCAGGCGGCGCTCTGCCCCCGGAACGACCCGCCACGTTCAGCTCACCTGGGCCTGGGGGATGGGACAGCTGACGCAGCGCCCCCGCAGGGCGCACTGCCCGACGGCGCCCAGTCCGTCCCAGAAGCCACCTCGTGTGGTTAGAAGAGGACACACCTGCAGAGGGGGGAGGCGCGGTTGCTGCTTAATTCGACGGTGACTCCCCCCACGGCTCCTGAGCGGCCCCTCGGACCGCCCCAGCTAACTCCAGGAAACGCGCCCCTCGGTGGCCCCCGACAAAACCAGCCGGCCTGGCGGGACCAGGGCTCCGAGCGGCCCACCGCCTGCCGACTGGCTGTGAGCGGGCCGGTCCCCGGGCCGGGCCGGGCGGGGGATGGGGAGCTCCCAGACTCACCCATCAGAGTTTCGTAGTCCCCTCACGTAGACACTGTGTCGGATTTACTCCTTGGTGTTGCATTAGGGGGCGCTAGTGTAAACGATATTGTGTTTTTAATTCCAAATCCCACGTGGTCGTCGCTGGCACACGGGACGGCTCTGGACTTCCGCGTCTGCGCCGGCGCGCATCCGGGACCCCGCCGAGGCCCCGCGGTTGCCGTGGTCACGTCGCCAGCTCCTCCGGTTCCCCCAGACAGTCGCGACGCCCGTGAGCAATGACCGGTTCGGTGCTTCCCTTCGGGTCCGCGCACCCTGGCTTTCCTGTGCTGCTGCGTGAACCAGCACTGCGAGGACACGGCCGGGAGGGGGCGCCGCAGGGACGCCCTCCCTCGCCCCCGAGTGACCGGGGAAGGTCTCCACTGCGCGCTTTAGGCGCGGGGTCAGCTGCAGGGCTTTGCAGCCGCTCCGCACCGAGCGCCGAGAGTCCTCGCTCTCTGCGGTTTACTGGGAGGCTGTGTCGTGAGTGGGGGTCGAGTTCTGTCACATGCCTTTCCTGCCTCTACTGATAATGGTCACGTAGTTTTCCTTTTCTGGGCCATGGACGGCTTCCGTCGAGGGACTTGTGAACGTCGGTCATTCCGTTTCCTAAGTCCATGCGCCTTTCTCTTTTCTGTTCGTCTCTAGGTCATCGGCACCCGCCTCTGGTGCCACCTTCGATTTTCCTTTTGGGGTCCTTCATCTCGTTTACCTTCTGGCCGTGCAGCCGGGGTGCGGGGCGAGTCCCAGGAATGCGGTTTGGGGGGTGGGGGGAGGGCGCTGGGAGCCTTCGCCGCCGAGAACGGGCTCACACGGCGCGTGCGCGGAGGCTGCGCCGCGCAGGCCTGCGGGGCTCCGGGGTGCGAGCAGGGTCTCTGCGGCTGTCAGAGGCCGCGCTGGGGCTGCGGTCTGTTACCGGGGTCTCCGAATACAGGGCGGGCGCAGTGCGCTCCGCGGGCTCCTGTTCGTCGGCCCGTCCGCGCGGAGGTAAGACCGCGCCCCACGCGGGGCCGGGCAGGTCCACCCTGCCCCCATCGGCAACGGGCTTCCTCTTCGTGATTCCTAGAGACCGTGGGTGCTATGGGGGAGGGGACAGGGCCACACGGACCGGTAACCTGGAAGTTCTCCTGTTTGCGTCTTACTCGGAAGCATTTGCGAGGCGGCCACACACGCCAGCGTGGCCACCGGGGGACCTGCAGACGGTCACTGCGCACACCCTCTCCAGCGGCACTGACTTGTCTGGCTTATGCCTCCCGCGTCGTGTTGAGAAGGCCAAGGTCAAATCACCACATCTTGCCCAATCCCCCCTAAACTTTCAAACCCAAACCCAGACCCTTCTTTCCCTGAAGGACAACCCTCTGCGAACCTGCCAGCGATTCCTGCCGTGGACGCTGGGCGTGGCCTCGGAGAGAGGCTCTCTCCCCGCCCAGGGACCCAGATGGAAGTGGGCAGGGACCCAGCGGCCTCCGCCCGGCTCTGCCACCCCCAGGGTGAGGACAGGCTCCTGAGCATGTGTGAGGAGTGGTCTCCTCTAGGCAGCCTCTGTCCGTCTGCTGAGGCCCCACCCGTGACCCACCCCCCCACCGGGGACAGCGGGCAGGCCAGGCAAACTTCGAACCAAAGCGCCTCATCACTCAGTGCCAAGCACAGCGGGTAAACTGCTCCTCAGAGAGAGTTCCCTCTCACAACCAGGGCTTCGGCACTTTCGGCGCTGAGCAGTTTCACCCGACTTTTGGCGAGACGGGGCCAGCTCACCAGTGAGAACTGGAGGTGAGGCCGAGGGGGGCTTGCCCCTGCCCCTCCCCCGAGAGCTGGAGGGTCTCGGAGCCTCAGGAAAATGACCCAGATACCGCAAGAATATATATACACAGAAATGGGTAAATCATCAGCCCTGGCTGGCGTGGCTCAGTGGATTGAGCTCGGGCTGCAAACCAAAGCATCGCAGGTTCGATTCCCAGTCAGGGCACATGCCTGGGTTGCAGGCCATGGCCCCCAGCAACCGCACATTGATGTTTCTCTCTCTCTCTCTTTCTCCCTCCATTCCCTCTCTAAAAATAAATAAATAAAATCTTAAGAAAAAAAGAAATGGGTAAATCATCTTGTAAATTAGATACCGCTCCAGAGTAGCAACTTTCCAGAACGTTGTGAGGCCACGGGGACAACTGTGTGTGCATGTGTGGGGTGTGGGTCTGGGGACGTAAGTCACCCCACACTTCAAGATGAAGAATCCCTCCTTGGTCTAGGAACATCGAAAGTAACACAACCGAGTTTGCTCTTAAATGACTGCCTCTGGCAGGCTCAGAGCACAGAGAAACTCCTCCCCCAGAGTGGTTCCGGCCAGTGTGGGCCCCCCTCCCCCAAATATCGGTGACCGTCATGAGTCTGACCACACTCGTCCCAAAGCACAGCTACAAAGCGTTCTGTCCTTCCCACCCCCGGGGTGTGGCTGGCCCCGGGCACCTGCCCCTCCTTCTGGTTGGGGCCCCCCCCTCCACTCGTCCCCCAGCCTCTCAGCCCACCACCCCCTCGGGACCTGCAGTGCCCTGGCCACCCCCAGAGTCCCCCCCCAGGCACTCTCACACTGCACTGAAAACAGCTCAGAATGTCACCTCCCCACAGAGGCGGCCCGCTGGGAGCACAGGGTCACCCCGGCTCCGCAGCCACGGGCCCGCCGCCCCCCATACTGGGCTGTGTGGCCCTGCCCCTCCAGTCGGGCTGCAGGGACCAGGCGTCATTCAAGCCGTGTGGCCCCAGAGGACCCAGCCCTGGAACCGGGGATTGCGGGGTGAGGTCACAGAGGTCGCGGGCAGTCCAGGTGGGCAGGGGCAGAGCGGGTCGTCCTATGGGAAAACCGCCTCCTTCACGAGGAAATTGACGATCAATGTAGAAATTCGGTGTCAGCTTAATCCCACACAGTCGATGGTGCAGATTCGCTGGCACTGTCGCAGAAATGAGTTATAAGTAAGATGCTTGGAAGCCCAGCAGAATGACTAATACCACTGCAGCCACAGTTAATGTAAAAAACTCCAGTTCAGCTGAAGGCTTCGCCGGCCCCCCCGGGGGAGATCTGGCCCCTTCCTGCTCTTCCAGACGCGGCGAGGCATGTGCGGAACACGCAAGCTAGAAACCCGTCTATAATTAGGTCCGCCGAAAAGCGAATAAAAGGCATTCCAGAGAAGGTCTTCCTCCAAACAACATTAAAGCCGCCACATGTTCGGCTTGGCTTCGCGCCGCGGGGTGTGACAGCATTGCGTGCTGTTGGCGCCGCGGACCTGCGCGGGCTTTCCGTCCGATCCGACGGCCGAGCAGGAGGAGGTCGGTCGAAGAGGAAGGGGGCGAGAGCTCCAGACGCATGCGGAGAAAACAGATTCGGTTTAAAAACAATTCAGGCGGCCGCTCTGTCCGTGCGGCGACCCTCCCGCTTGCAGACACCGCGCCGGTGGCCAGAAAGCCGGTGGGTCCCCGGGATGTTTCAGGGCGGCCGGGCGGACATCTGGTCCGCGGAGCAGCCAAGCGCACCGTCCCCCAGCGACTGTGGTCCCCGCCCTTCTGTGCGCGGCCCGAGACACGGCTGAGGGGCCGAGCGCCCGCAGGACGGGGGGCAAGAGGCCCCCACGCATCGAGACTCTGTTTCTGCAGTGACGTGCAGAGGGCGACGGCGGGGCTGGGGGTCCCACCCGAGGTCCCTCCTGGGCACCGATGTGATATTTTCTTACCTCAATTGTCTATAATTATGAAACAAGTTCAACTGGCTATAGAAGACTTAGAACGTGCCAAATAGTGCAAATATTATCCAAAAGTTCCACTTCTAGGAATGATAGAATAGGTCATTCCCGCCAACCCTCCGGCTGAGGGAAAAGAAGGAGAGAAGCTGGACAAGAAGAAGGAAATGTGCTGGAGGCTGACGAGGCGAAGAAACGAGGTCAGGCCGAGGTCCAGGAAAGAGAGACGTGGAGGCCGCTCTCCTCGCTCCCCGGGGGGGCGCGCGTCCGTTTCAGGAGAAAAGGGTCCGCGCTGCGGCCCCACTGCGCGGACGGAGGGCAGCCTGGAGTCCGCCAAGGGCAGGGTTGGCGGGACGCCGGGGGCTGCAGAGCATGAGGGGACCCCAAACGGGTACTTTCTGCTGGGACAGCACCCCCTCCTCTCAGATCCCGGCTGGACCACCGTGGTCCGGGGCCACTACGACCTCCAGCCGCCTCCCAGAAGTAAATGTTCATCCCCCCCGAGAAAAAAGTGTGATTGTTCCACAACTCCATCAGCTCTGCAATGTTCTGTCATTCAGAACATTGACATACACCGTGTCTGTCACTCAGTGAAAACTACACACATCACCAGGCTTGTGAGAAGAGAAAAACCAAGGGACCAAAACCAAGGGATAACCAGACAACAGAAACGGACCCCGGGGGCCTCGCATCATGGGTCCACCTGCCACGAAGTTCACCGGGATGACCCTAATGTGTTCAAGTGAATAAAGGACTAGATGGATTTTTTCTTTTTTTGCAAAGAGCCTGACATTTTTTTAAGTGGAAATTTAGACATGATAAACGCAATCAGCAGGAGGACACAGTGGGTAAGTGCAACAGAAGAGAAGAGACAGCGGAAGAGAGAATCGAAGAACCGAAGAGCAGAATAAAATACATGCCCGCACACACACACGGAGACTAAGGAAGGACAGGGAAAGGGGCCGCAGCACGGGGCAGCGGGAACCCAGGAGGACCTGGGCTCCCGGGGGGAACAGAGCCCACGAGCCGGGACCCAGCCGGTCGGGTCGGGACGCAGCGGCGGCATGGGGTCTCCCGGTGTCTGGAGACACCCCCAGGGTCTGCCACGTGGGGCCAGGAAGCCCCCTCGGTGGTTCAGGGGTGTCTGGGATCTAGTAGACATTTACACACTCGTGTGAATTGGCTTAATTAAGGTTAGTTGCTCTCCGCACTTGGCTGTCACTGGTCGGGATGGGTGGACGGGGAGGACTCCCCACGGTCGGAGACCAGGTCCCGGGGTCCGGCTCACAGACGTCCTCAGTGGGGGAGGGGATGCCAAGTCCAGGGACAGGGCTCGGACCAGAAGGAAGGCCACTCTCTCTCCCCCTCCTCTTGCACTCCCTCCCCCTCACCACGGGGCCCGCGGCCCCGGGCGGACAGGAGGCGGTGCCGGGAGCGCCTGCCGCCCTTCATTCCGCAGGCGGTCTGGAACCAGGGCACCCAAGTATTCGCCGACCTCCCGCCAAATCCGCCCATGGGCCGCGAGTCTCACGCCCGTGGGGTGCGGCTGCCGCGAGGCAGTTCGGGGAGCCGCCCCCGCCCTGGGGACGGCCTGCGTCCTGTGTTTCTCTGGCCCGAGGCCCGTGCGTGTGGCTCTGGGGTGGCAGCAGGGGCCGCGGCAGACTCAGCCTCATGGCATCCGGAGCCAGGCCAGGCGGCCGGACAGACGCTGGCCTTCGGCCTGCACAGCCGAGAGGCTTGGGTTAGTTACACCTTTCAATGTATTTCCGATGCACCCAGGGTGAGGGGGCAGTAATCTTCCTTTTCCAGCTTTGGAATACTCTTTAAAGTTTGGGACTGTGTTTGTCGGGGTGAGGAATATATTTTTGTTGCATTTTCCTTGTCCCTGGAGCATTGAACAAAATCCCAAATGTTCACCCTGCAAATGACAGGGGCCCGACCACCGCGTGCCTGCAGGGGCCGCCGACACCCCGGGGGGGAGGGACCGTCAGAGCGGAAGTGGGGCCACGGAGCACCTCTGCGTGGTTTGCACTCGGAGCAGCGTATCGGCTTCGGGGCTCTGCAGCCAAAGTCGCCAAAGGAAGCCAGCACTTCCGCCCACGAGAGCGTCTCCCCGCCAGCCGGCCGTGCCGCACGCACAGCAGGACCCACAGGGCCGCCCTGGGGCTCCGCTGCTCCCGGATTCGTGGTGAGAGGCAGCCGAGCTGTGTCCTCTTGGGCCCCCAGCAGGCTCCGGGGACAGTGCAGCGTGTCCCCAGAAGCCATTCCCCCTGGAATTACGTTTCCAAGCCAGGGGCCAGCACTTTCACAGAGATGCCGCGGTCACTGGAGCGTGGCCGTTCCCTAGAGGGTGGAGGGTCTGCCCGCAGACAGGACGTGCATGAGGGCCTTGAACGTGTCCTCTGGCCCCATCGAGGTCAACGCCCAGGTCAGCCCCGCTGGGCAGCGTCAGGGGCGCCCCAGCTCTGGGTTTTCCCTCGGGGGCTCCCACATCGACCCTAAGGCGCCAGGGTCCCTGGGGGTCACGACCCAGCCGCCAGTGCACAGAGGCCAGGCTGGGACGGCGTGGACCCAAGGGAGCCCGTGACCTTGTGCAGGCGGGTGGGCGTGCGTCCGTACGCCTTAACCGGCTGTCTCGTCAGCTGAAAACCCACCACGAGAGCCGGCCATAGCGGCGCCGGCGGGCACACGGGGAGGGGTGCGGGGCGGGGCACAGGCAGGGAGCTGGGGTGATGCGGCCGGGCAGGTCTACCGCGGCCCCGCCCCGGGAGCTCTGGTCCGGGCAGAAGGGTGAGGGCAGGAGGGAGGACTGCGGTGCTGAGTAACGTGCCCAGAACCTCTCAACAAGAGCAAAGTAAAGGGGGGCACACGAGGGCTCAGGGGCCCGCGGCAGGGAGCAGAGGGCCTCAGGATGAGCCTGTGCCGTGTGCCGTGTGCATCAGGCAGCATGCCGGGTGCCGGGTGCAGGGTGCAGTGCGCCCTGTACGGAGGGGCTCGGGCCCTCGGCTCCAGGAAAGGGGCGCGGGGACGAGGACAGGGGTGCTGCAGCCGGGCCGGTGGGGGTGGCGCCACTCCAGTCCTCTCTCCCTGCACACGTACAGAGGTGCAGGACGACTCTCTCACCAGAAAGGCGTGTCCTCCGTCCCCGGGAGAGGCCGGGCTGCAGGAGAGCTGGAGCTGGCGGAAGAACTCCCCTCCGACCACAACAAAGGCGGCGGAGCCTTGGCCGCGCGCGCTGGAAACAAAGGGAGACGAGCAATTAGCTCGGCTGCAAAGCGCTCCCAGATGAGGCGCTGGAAACACAACAGATGAAGCCGTTGGCTGTTGGGGCTGGAATCACCTTTAAAGACCGATGTTCGTACTCCCCTCCTCGCGCTCCCCAAACACATCTGCCGCAGGGCCTGCGGGCTCTGGGTCGGAGCGGGGGGGCCGGGGCCGGGGGCCGGGGGCTTCGAGCGTGCGCCTGGGAGCCACGTGCCGGAGCAGAACAGGCTGTACAACCAGCCAGCTTTGCAGCCGCAGCCGTGAGCCCCGGGGTGTTCGGAGGGTCTTCCTTCGGAACTTTCCGGTCAGTCACCCCGGGGTCCCCTGGTGTGCGGCTACCCTGCCACCCGTGCGGGGGACAGAGTGGGTGCAGGGGTGGGAGTGAAGTGGGGTCCCGGAAAGAACCTGGGCACCCAGCCGCCCAGCCCCGCCCAGGCCCAGCGCAAGGACCCGCTCCTGCACACCCACCCCAGGTCGGGGCGTAAACGCCGAACGCACCCCCACCACCACCCGCGGTCCATGTGGTCAGGCAGCCTGGGAGCCACACCCTGTCACTGCGCCGGCCGGCGGGGACGCCCAGGAAGGAGCACGGCGGGACGGGGTGCACTGATTGGCAGGAGACCAGGCTGAGCACCCCAAGGCCGCGGGAGGAGTGCCAGCCGCCATGGCCGCCCAGCTCGTCCCCGGGGAGGCACAGAGCCGCCTGGCTGCTGCCCCCCCGCCCGTGCTCCCTCGGAGCAGGGACCTGGGGGGGGTGGGCGGACACGTCTGGGAGGACGGGGTCGCGGGTGCCAGGAGACCCCGGGAAGAGCCAGGGCAGGTTCCGTGACCTTGGATGGGACACGCAGCCCCTCCGGGCCTCGGTTTCCTCACCTGTAAAGTGGGCACAACAGCTATGTCGGGGCGGTCGGCCACAGTGGCCGGCGGATGGGGGGTTCACACTGAGCTCCGGGGGGACGCCGGGGGGTGCGCTGGGCATGTGCGTGGCGGCGCGAGACGACGAAAGGACCCAAGCCTGTCGGCGGCGTGTGGGGCCCACGCTGGTTTCTGGCTGTGGCTACAGGTCACCACACCCTCCCCCCGGGTTCTGGACGTCGGACCTGCGGTCTGCGGGGCTGCAGGGGTCCCAGGCAGGTGCCCTCACCTCTGGGGGCTCATGGGCCCCACCTCGGGCCCTCCACCCCCCCACCATGCCGTGTCCACCGTCCCCAGCCGCCCTCTCCTCCTGCGACCTCCCCCCGTGTCTGACAGGGGCCCTGTGACGACGTGGGGCCGGGAGCCCAGGAACCCCCCCGGTTCTAGGCCCTCGGCCACTCCTGCGAGGTCCCTTCTTCCATATAAGGCAACACCCCAGGTTCAGGGGCCAAGGACGGGGACGCCCCTGGGGGTCGTCATCAGTCCACGCAGGGCCCCTCCTGGGAAAGACCCCGTGGGCAGGTTCGTGGTCGGGACACTAACTGACCCAGCTGCAGGTCACCTTCTGCCCCGGGGGTGGGTTTCAGACCCCACGGAGCCCCCCCCCGCCCAGGGAGCCCACACTCGGAGGCGCCCCCACCCAACAACTGGCCACGGGGCCGAGCGGGAACCGGATGGGCCCAGAGGATCTCCACTGCGACGCCGAGGGATCCCATCCCCTGGCCCAGCGCAGCCCCCACGGGGGGGGGGGGTAGGGCCAGCTCCTTGGACCACCGAGACGGCCGCCTGGGTGTTGGGGTGCCCTCAGTGCCCCCCCGGAGACATGCCCCTGTGAACCACTCTGCCGTCTCCCTTCTGTCCTGGGCAGGGCGCACGCCTGCGCCCACGGTGGGGACCGTGGCGGCATCCGGGCCTGTGACACGCGCTGACCAGGAAGTCAGGCCTGAAATGCTCCCAGAAGGGCCTGGAGGATGACCGCACCAGCGGCCCCGACACTGCCGGGGTGGCAGCTTGAAGGCACCAGTGGCACAGGAAGAACTGAAGTGTCTGGCACCAAGGCGAACAGAGGCCACTGTCCCTTTTCTGCACCTTCCCCCCACAGAGGCAGCAAGCTGGTGCCATGCCTGAGGCTCCATCAACCAGGCTAACACTGTGGGACCCGCCCTGCAGGTCCGCAGAGGCTCCGCCCCACCCACCTTACGGGCCCACCCAGGCTGCTTTTCCATAGGAATGGCTGGTCCTGGCTCCTAAATCCTGTCCAGCACACAACAGCTGGCTCCGGTGAGCCCTGGGGCAGCCAGCCTGGAGTCGCAGCTTGGTTTCGCCTGGAAGTCCCCAGCCCAGCACAAGTAGCAGCCGTCTCAGAGTGCTTTACAGCCCAGGCAGGGAGGCCCCGGGCAAAACACAGGTGGGGGCTGACCTTGGCCTGCACCACCCGGGAAACCCCAGGGCCAGCACACCCAGTGGACAGCTATAGACCATGTCAGGGTACCCCCACCTGCCCCTGCACAGCTGACCCTCCACGGAGGGCAGAGGGTGGTGCTCAGAGGTCACAGCCAGTCCTTGCAGCTGACTGGCCTGGGTAAACCCCTCCCACTGACCCGCCAACAGCAACCAAGGCTCTATCTACTACAAGAGGAGGGGGTACTCAGCCCCCACACAGGGTTCACCTCAACTACCCAGCTTGGGTGATAGGGGAGGCCGTGCCACTGGACCCCACAGGACACCTACTACATTAGGCCACGCTGCCAAGACACTGGAGTCAGAGCAGCTCTACCTGATACATAGAAGCAAACACAGGGAGGCTGCCAAAACGAGGAGACAAGGAAACACGGCCCAGATGAAAGTAGAGAACAAAACTCCAGAAACAGAGCTAAATGCAATGGAGATAAGCAATCTGTCAGAGGCAGAGTTCAGAACACTGGTTAACAGGATGCTCAGGGAACTCAGTGAGGACCTCAGCAGCATCAAAAAGACCCGGTCAGAAATGAAGGACACACTGACTGAAATAAAGAACAATTTACAGGGAAACAACTACAGTGGATGAAGCCAAGAATCAAATCAATGATTTGGAACATAAGGAAGCAAAAAACAACCACAAAGAAGAACAAGAAGAAAAGAGAATCCAGAAAAATTAGAACAGTGTAAACAGCCTCTGGGACAACTTCAAGAGGTACAACATTCACCTCATAGGGTTGCCTGAAGGGGAAGAGGAAGGGCAAGAAATTGGAAATCTATGTGAAAAAATAATGAAAGAAAATTCCCTAGTTTGGTGAAGGAAATAGACATGCAAGTCCAGGAAGCACAGAGCGTTTGAAACAAGATGGACACCAAGAGGCCACTCCAAGACACATCATAATGTAAATGCCAAAGGTGAAAGATACAGAGAGAATCTTAAAAGCAGCAGGAGAAAAGCAGTGAGTGACCTACAAGGGAGTTCCCGGAGGACGACCGCTGACTTCTGGAAAGTAACTGCGGGCTGGAGGGACTGGCAAGAAGTACTCGGAGTCGTGAAAAGCAGGGACCTGCAGCCGGGATTGCTCTGGCCAGCACAGCTGCCATTAACAACGGAAGGGCAGATAAAGCGCTGCCCAGACCAGGAAAAACTAAAGGAGTTCATCATCACCAAACCATTATTACATGAAATGTTACAGGGACTTAGGTAAGAAAAAGAAGATCAAAACTGTGAACAATAAAATGGCAAAAATATATATTTATCTACAATGGAACCTACACAACAAACTGAGCAGACAAGCAGAACAGAGACAGAATCAGGGACATGGGGAGTGGGTGGCGGCAGCCGGATGGGGAGGAGCTGGGGGGTGGGGGGAGGGGTGGGGGGAAGAGGTGGGGGGGGCTAAGAGGCACACACAGGTGGTCACAGAACAGCCGTGGGGACGTACAGTGCCGTGTAGGAGAGGGAGAAGCCAAAGAACTTACACGCGTGACCCACGGACGTGAACAATGGGGGGGTTGCTGAGGGAGGGGGGCTGCCAGGTGGAGGGGGGGGCGAAGGGGGGAGACCAGGACAGCCTAGTCCACGAAAGCTCAGGAAACAAAGGGAGACACCCCAGCACGTCTGGAGTCCTCTCCGCACCGCCCCTTCCCTTCGCTGCCGTCTCGCGGCCGCTCATCTCGGCGCCAGTCCGGCCCCGTCTGCACGAGCATCTCGGCCAGCGTCCCCATGGGTGGCCCCCGGCCACTTCCCGTGGCACCTCCCAGGGCCCAGTCCCCGTCACCCTCCCCCACACACCCACACCGTCCTGTCCCCTGCGTCACCGCTGGGGGTCTGCACCGGGACCCTGTCCACGGGCAGCCGAGGGCCGGCCCCAGGGAAAGCGGGGTGTCCCGCTGCTCAGTCTGGAGGAGCGAGGGCCCTGTCGGCCCTGCAGGTCGGCCCCCGAAGAGACCGTCGCCCCCATGCTCCCTCCTGTCACCCCATCAGCATCTGTCCTCGGTCGTTCTGTTACTCTCACCAATGAATCTCGTTTTCAAAATGGGCCACGTTTCATTGACTCCAAGACACGCCGCGGACATCTGTCGCCCGTCCAGGGAACAATCAGATGGTACGTGACACCCATCGGGACGCGGGAGCAGCCCAGGGACACCCGCGTGAACGCCGGGAGTGAGTGTGTGGACGCAAACTCGGCTTTGCGGCCTCACGGGGCATCCGGAACAGCCACCGACTCGCAGGGAGGTTTGGAACCCGCCGCCGTGCAGACGCACACCTGCTCTCACCGTTTTTCAGTGACTCAGACGACCTTCAAACAGCGACAGAAACGTCTCTCGGGCTGCGCTCCTTTTTCTCCGCGGAGGAGCGGGGACGTTGCCGGCGGCCTCCTGCATGAGCCGCTGACCCCCGCCCCGCCGGGCCCCGCGCGGAGGTCCCTCCCCAGCCGGGAACCAGGTGAGAGGGCTTCGCTTCGTGTCCTCGTGGCGCCCCGAGAGCTCCAGGGGCCCCGGCTGGGGAAGAGAAGTGGGGGTGTCTGCGGTGGTATCTGGGGGAGACTGGGGACTGGGAGCCCCTTCCACCCGGACTGGGGGGGGGGAGTTCCAACGGAGTGGACAGGAGAGGGAGGCGGGCAGGGGGGGCGGGGGGGCGGGGGGTGAGGGGGTGGGGCGTGCAGGCCTGGCCCCCTAACGGCGACGCGACGCTGTGACCCTGAGCCGCTGAGCGGCGGCGCGGTGCGCCCTGCATCTCTGCCGCCCCCGCCCCGCGGGCGGCTCGGCTCTGCGGGAGAAGCTCCCGGAAGGCCGCCGAGGGGAGCGCCGCCTCCGGAGCGCTCTCGCTCAATCAGCCGCGACCTGGCCGCGCCCCGCCGTCCTCTCAGACCGGGTGGGGCCCGACCCCGACCCCCTGAGTTACCGTCATTGTCGTCATCTCTGTCCGTCCCCCGTTTGAGGGGCGCTAGCCGCGCGCCCGGCGGCGCAGAGCGTTCTGCCTGTTCAATTTGTGCCGCGCACGGGGCGGGGCGCGCGGCAGTCAGACGTGCAGGTCTCCGCACACGGCTGTGCGCCCGGCGCGCAGGCCCAGGCAGGCGGTGCCGGGTGGGCCGAGGCTGGAGTCTGACCTCTGACCTCTGTCGTGCCCCCACCCTGTCCCCTTGGAAAGCGTTTGTCAGGACACCGCGCCAGGGAGGAAGGGCGGCCAGGGCAGAGGACAAGGGGGACGAGCAACCTCGAGGGACGCCACCCTTGGTGACCAGCGCCGAGCTGGGGTCGGAGACCAGCCCCGGCGGACTGCCACCCTGGACTCTCGGGGCCCCGTGACAGCGAGCCCGGCCATCGGTGGGTGCGCGGCGGGGAGTGGGCAGCGAGGAGAGGACAGGCCACGTGGCGAGGGCCGTGGGGAGGGTCCGGCTCCCCCTCTGATGGGAAACACGAGACGTGTATGCATGCTTCCAAACAAAACATCTGTCGCCAGCATTGTGTGGCACTGGACGTTTTCACTGAGTTTTTATGAGTTACTGAAATTTCTATCCTTTTAACATAAAAGTAGAGGATGAGTAAGTCTGACGACACCGGGAAGAGACTCCGTCCGCTCTCTGAAAGGGAGCGAGCTTGGCCACGCCCCCCCATCTGCACCGTTGTTCAAAGAAGCCCGCCCACCCCTCAGGGACCCAAGTGCCGCTGTCCTGGCCCGGGACTCGGGGTGTCACCTGTGACCCCAGGGGTTGCGCAGGGGGGTGGGCGCTGTTATGGGCCTTCCTGAGGAAACCGGCAGCCGGGCCGGCGCCAGGGCCCCCCTCTGACCGCGGCCGTGTGTCCGGGGAGCCCCCTCGGGAGCCGAGGACCCCGACCCGTGGCCTGGCCCTCTCTCACGGTCCCCACCGGCCCCCAGTGAGGCCACCGCAGCAAATGTCACGGCTGCCCCCATTTCACGGCCATCCCTGGCCCGATGAAATGTCAACAACATTTGCAGGAACATATGTTCATATATCCTTATCGATTGTGGATTAATTTATACACAAACATCGACCTGTTCTTGGATAGAATTTCAGCTCACTGAGGCTTTGCCAGCTTTGAATGTCAAAGAATTTCTGGATCATGTGAGCACTAACATTGGCCTCCTAAAACCTTTTCCCTTTTCATCCGACCCCTCAACGCCACAGCCACGGATGACCGTGGTCACAAGGCAGGTCCAGCTTCTGAGGTCGTTCAAAGAGTCACAAGACGACATGGCCCCACGGCCTCCCCACCTGCCGTCTTGCTACAGAGTAGGGAGGGGCTGGGCCTCCTTCATCTTTGCCGACAGTGGACAGGCAGGGGTGGCCCCAGGCCGGGACGTGAGCCCTCAGTGCCTCCTTCTTGGCCGGGACCTGCATCCTGCCGGGATGACCAGCCCCTCAGGGTCCCAGCTCCCTCGGAACCAGCAGCCGAGGGCACGGGCAGCCTCCCGGGGCCCCAGGGCAGCCGGCCAGCCAGGAGAGCAGCGCCCGCCGTGGGGTGAGGGACAGGGAGAAGCCATGCTCCTCTGGGGGCCAGGGACCCAGCCCAGGGAGGATGGGGGGAGGGCTTTGTCAGTCAGCACCTCCCCTGGGCAGGTTTGCCCACGGGCTCTGAACTGAACCCCTCTGTCCCCCCACCTCCCCTGGGTCCCCCACCCCAGGCCCAGGTTCCCCACCGCGCTGGAGGCAGGGCCCACTGAGGGGAGACTCGGGTGCCCTGGGCACCTCGGGAGGGTCTGCAGGGACCAAAGGCCGCGGCCGCTGACCCCGAGGCCTGCCCCCAGCCGGGACTCTCCGTGATTAACCCTCCTCCTCGACTCGGGCACGGTGGAACTGAATTCTCGGCCTCGTTTATCTCGCCCTCTGTGGTTGGATACGAGACTCGGGCGCCCCCCGCCCCCCGCCCCGCATACTTGAAGAAGAGCCCGTGAGCGCAGAGTGTACACTCCCCCCACCCGCCCCCGGGCCTCGTGGCCGCGGGTTGGCACTCCCCGCGGCGGTGAGCGCCCGTCCGTCCCTTTCACCCGGTTCACTCGCCGAGCGGGAGCGGGGAGGCGCTGACGTGGGGTCTGTCTTTGGGGCCCACCTTCCTCCGCGAGGAGGTCGAAGCCCCCATTCCGTTCACAGGCGGCAGGAGATTAAAGTGATGACGGAACTGGCCCGTCTGCGGTCTTTAAGGACAGAAATGGCCGTTGTCGGCTTGTAGGAGGGAAGCGTCGGTGCGTTTGAAAGACCTGAAAGTGAGCATGAGCGCTCTCCGACTCGCGCAGAGTCACGCAGGGTGACCTTCCCCCAGTCCCGGGGGCGGCCGCACCGGGGCCTTGCGCTCACAGATTCTCTCTGTCCTTCGGGACATGCACTCACCCTCCAAATGTCTCACTGCGGTGCCGTGAATTCACTGTACAGCCCTACACACGGCGCTGACGCCGGAAGGAAGAACAAAGGAAAGACAGAAGCAGGCCGACCTTCGCATGGAAAGGTGGGAAGCGGTCGCCGGTCACAGTCAGGGGAAGGCAAAAATCACAGCAGCCGGGGAGGACGCACTGACTTAGGGGGGGACAGCCCTGCCCCGACTCGGGCCCCAGACCCTGCGCCGGCCAACAGGGCACACGGGGAAGCCAGGGCGGAGGCCCGGGGGGCGGGGGGCCCGGCTGTCCGCAGCAGGAGGCGGAGGCCTGGATCGGAAGGTACGAGCCAGAGTCCCAAACACAGGGTGGCGGTGGGCCCGCTCGGGCAGGAGTGCAGCCCCGGTGACAGTCGGGAGCAGCTGCGGGTGCGGGAGAGCCGCGCCACACAGGCCGGGGCGAAGGTGAGCCCAGCTGCAAGGACAGTCCCAGCCGTGAGGGGCCCGCCGCCCTCCGTGGACGCAGAGGCCGCTCCCCACCCTTCCGGCTGTTTCAGGAACGTGCGTGCTTTAACCTCCTTTCCTTCTCATCGGCTTCTTAATTTCTACGACTCAGCACTTACTCGAGTCACAAGTTGTTTGTGTACTAAAAGGTTACAGGCACAGTAGAATCGAATGGTCCAGGTTTTCACAAAGCACAGTGATCAGCCTGTTGAATTTGGAAATCCGTTGGTTTTGCAAAGCACGATGACATGTTGTTGGCACTGCCACGGGGAAAGAGTCACCCTCGTACACTGCGGACGAGGATTAAGATGCGCCTTCTCCCTCGGGGCGGAATTTCAAGACACCTGGCAGAATGGCGTACTCACTTACCCTTCGGCCCAGCAATTCCACCTGCAGAAACCTACCCAAAAGGTGCCCTGAGCAAACGCACCAAACAGACGCATAAAACTGACCACGGTGACCTCGTAAAACAGCGGGAGACGGGGAGCAACGCCAAGCCCGTGAACAGGGGGCGGGCCGGCTGCCGATGGTACGGTGACCCGGTGGAGTAGTACACAGGACCGAAAAGGGGCGGGGACTGTTCCGTGCGGCTGTGACCTGGCGAGATGAAGCCGATGAACACAGCTGTGCCCCAGGTCGGTGACAAACCAGACAGAGAGCAGCTACTGAGCGTGCCTCCTCAGCACACACGTGTGTGCGCGGGCACACACACGCTACGTGCAGGAGTCGCTGGGCGGCCGGGCGGCACGCTAGCCTGAGACTGTCGTGTGCGTGCGGTGCGGTGAGGGAGTCGGCAGTTCCTGCGGCGTCGGGGAGACCCGGGCTCTGACTTCGGAGGAAGGACATACACACGGGTCAATCGAGTCTAGGAAAGCGTAGCGGCCCTGAACTGGAGCTGGACGTGAAACTATCTAACTCGAGAAGCACTTTGCCTTTTAAAAACTCTGCGCCTCCCAGCTCCGCCTGCCGGAAGGGCCCAGAAACGGAGACAAACTCGGCAGCCATGACCCCCCGGAGCCCGAGGGCGGAAGCCCTCTCTGAACTGGATACATACTGTTTGCGCGCCTCGTAAAAAATGTTCCATAAACGCGGACAGGGGCCCGTCCGTGCTCGCGGAAGCGTCACCCTCGGGAGCCGGGCCGGGGAGCAGCCCGGGCGGGGCGGCACGCCGTGGCCGTCCGCACACGGAGAGAGTTCGGTCCTTAAGGGAGGGGCATGCTGCCGCCGGCCGCCGCAGGGACGCAGGGACGGACCTCGGGACGCTGCGCTGCGTGAAACAGGCCAGATGCCGGGGGGCCAAACCCGGATGGTTCCACTTCCCGGAGGCCCCCGGAGCGGCCCGACCCCCGGGCACAGGAGGCGGGGCTGGGCGAGGCGGGCCCGGGGCCAAGGGGCGGGGACAGTCCCAGCTCGGCAGGAGGAGAGGAGCCTGGGGGAGGGGGTGGTCCGCAGGGTGAACGTGCCCCGCCCTTGCGAACAGGTCAGATGGTGAACTCTATGTTAGGTGTCTTTTACCACAATAAAAAGATGGGGGGGGGGGGCGGCGGGGACAAAAACAAAAAACAAAACCGTCCATATGTCTGGCCATTGTGGGACCATCAGGTGGCGACGTCACCTCCGGTGGCCCTCGGGGTCCCGGGGCGGAGCGGCCCTCCGCGGGCAGCCGGCTCATCCCGCGCGGAGCGCGCAGACTGGTGCGCAAGGCGGTGTCTGAGCCTCCGCCGCGCGCTGCCTCCGCCGATGCCCGCCCCCGCACACGCCGTAAACCGACCTCGCCCGGCCACCCTCCGGGCCTCGCCACAGCCCGGCCTGCGGGTGGGGGCTGCCCCCCGGGGCTCCGCCGCAGGGCTGCGCTCGCGGAGGACCTGTGAGGAGGGGCGACCCCGAGTCCTTCCTGCTCACAGCTCGGTTCTGCAAGAACCCTCCGCCTGCTCCCTACCGTGAAGCCTTTGTCTGGGGCAGTGACTGGCTCACTCGCAACACACAGCACCCCGGGGGGGGGGGGCGGAGCTCGGTGCAGAAGAGGCCAACGTCCCCACCTCCGAAGGCCAGGGAGCGGGGACACCCCGGCCCCAGGGGCTCAGGGACTGACTCGTGGGTCCCTCGGGGAGGGCCGGGGTAGACACAGACCAGAGCAGGTCAGGCGTGCCCCGCCCCAGGACTTCAGATGGCGCTGAGAGCCAGACTTCCAGGCGGGGGCTTGGACTACCTACCGGCCCTGAGCACGCGACTTGCTCCCAGGGGGCCAGGCCCCTCCAAGCAGAACCCACCCACGTCCGCGTTCCCGCCCCCCAGTCCAGGCTGTCTCCTCAGTGCCGCTGCGGCGACAGCAGCATGGGCACGGACTGTGCCCGAGAGGATGGGCGAGTGTGGGAAGGAGTGGCCCACCCGAGGGAGCGCCGGGAAGGGGTGACTCTGCTGTGGCTCAAGCCCCCACGGTGTTCATTCAGCCTGTGCTCGCGGCCACCGCAGCCGTTTTGATTCCCGCGTGTCAGACAACCTCCCACTGGCTGCCTTCAAGCCCCTCCCCCCGTCTGTGACCCCACAGCTCGGCAGGCGGAATGCCCAGGGGCGGCGGGGCTGGGCTCTCCCCTGGGCCCAAAGGCTGGAACCCAGGGGGCGGCCGGGCCACGTTCTCCGGAGGCCTGACCGGGAGCATCCGCGCCAGGCCCGCCCAGGCAGTGGGTGGGCAGCATCGCGCTGCCCGTGGCCGCAGGGCCCCACAAGGCCCGAGCCTCCTGGCTGGCGGTCCTCAAGGGGCTGCTTTTCCCTCCAGGTCCGGCGATGACCCTCCCACTGAGTCCCTCCACCTCCGACCTCCAGACCCGGGTCTCCAGGGCTGTGTGCTTAGGTCACGTCCCCCGGGGTCCTCTCTTCTCCAAGGCAGCATGCCATTTAACACCCTAAGAGGAGCAAACCCCGTTGCGGTCACCCAGTCACGTGGTAGACAGGGGGTGTGGGCCAGGGCAGGATTTGGGGGCTCTCTTCGAACGTTTCCCACCACACTGCCCCCCAAAGAACCTAGGGCTACGCCATTAGCCTCGGGAGTGGGGCAAAGGGCCTCAGAAGCCGGGAGCGCCGCCGGGAGACCTCCAGGCGGCGGTGTGCGTGAACTTGGCTGTTGCCGGGGACGGTGGCAGTGCCGGGAAAGCACAGCCGCTCTGCCCCGGGTTGGACTCGGGTTGTCAGCACCCCCAGCTCCTCCTCCACCTGCGTGCACCCTGGGGAAATTGTTCCTAATGGTCCGTGCAAAGATCAAGGGCAACCGGGCGCAGATGTCTTCGGTTGCCACGTTCTAATTTATTGGCAACGTGTTTGGTAATGCTCTCCTGATTATTTCCTGGTTAGGCCGCTCCGACCAGATGAGCAACGTCAGAGACCGTTATTAATTAAAGGGAAATGCAGCAACCAAATGTGAAGATTCCAAACTCTTCTATTTCAAAGTCTTGTTGCGTGTGTGTGTTTGTGTTTTAAGAAACACTGGATAGAAAAGAAACTCATTGTACCTTCAGCTTATAATTTTATTTGCAACCACATGCACAAGCAACTAACTTCTGGTTTCACCTCCTATCAGTCAAGTCTTTGAACTCGTTTTCCTTCCAGAATCATCCCAAACAAACTCATAGTAACCAGTGAGTCCGGCCGCTTCTGTTGAAAGAAACGCCGTGGAGAGAAAGTTGAACGTGTTCCCCAGGCCACAGAGGGACAGCGGGGGAAGGACACCTCACACAGAGGGTCGGCCCGCGCTTGTCTCTGAGACACCGCCGCAAAATTGGAACGTTCTAGAGCCATAAGGAACCCAGAGGACGCTCTGACTGACCTCTGTGTTCCGCAGGCAAAGGGTGGAGACGGACGGAGCCAAGGCGACCCTCTCAGGTCGGAGGGCTGGTGAGGGGCACGCCCCGGGGCCCCGGCTTCCCGAGGGCCCCTCCCGCAGCGGGGCCAAGGGGCCACCCTGGGGTGCCTCCAGCCCGCATATGGTTCCGTGCAGAGGGTGTTGCCAGTGGAAATGCAAAATGACGCAAATTAGGCAGAGGCTCATGTGCTAACCGTTCTGAACAAAGACAGAACATCTGTCTTCACTCGGCCCCTTGCAGGCCCTCCTTCGCGTGAGCGGGCCCAGCTGCGCCCTTCGGGTGGGCCAGGCCGGGGGGGGGGGGTGGGCAATGAGCACCCGGCGCCTCACTCCGAGTCCGCTGACCACCAGTTCTAGAAAGTTCTGCTGGATATCCACAATAACGTCTCGGGCACACCATTCTGTCCTTTTTGTCCTTAAAACCTATGCTCTTCCTAGTTACCAAGGAGTCAGTGGTGGCTTAATAAGTTGCTCAATGCTATTATTTTGTTAATAAGAGACATTTTGAAGCTTAAAAATTATTTGCAATAAATCCATTTGAGTGGGTGTGTTGGTATAAAAGGCACTAATAGTACTTCTGTGTACAGGGAAAGAAAACTACTACAAAAGCCCGTGGGTTCCGTAAACAAGGCCCTTTAAACAGCTCTGCCTGCCCCGGCCCCCCTGACACCCTCCCGGGACACGGAGCCGTGTGTGTGTTTAGCAGCGTCCCCGGCCCCCACGCACCAGATGCCAGCGGGCCCTCCCACGCCCCGCCCCCACCCCGCTGGGACAACCAGCGGTGTCCCCAGACATCACCCAGCCTCTCCTGGGGGCCAGCTCGGCGGCGGCCAGCGGGCACGGGGCACCAGCAGCGTCTCCAGCTCCTCGAGGGACCGGCGCCCTTGTTCCCGAGAAGCCCTCCACGCAGCGTTACAATAAAATCAACATCCGTCGTCACCACATGCATTTCCTAAGGTCAGTTTACACAAAAACCGCACAACCGGCAGAGCTGCCCGAAGGACCGTGCTGCCCGAGGGAACAGAGAATTTTCCGCGTCTTCATGGACCAGCAGGCGTGTCCAGGAGAGGAGCGTGGGGACACTGACCGGTGCAGACCGGTCCGGACCAACATGGGCTGGCTGCATCCAGGACGCGGGCCCAGGCGGGCCCTGGCCGTCCCCGTTCGGAGACGGGCATCGGAAAAGGGGCCCTGTCTGGAACAGGCCCCTCCTCCCTCCGGCTTCCCATCGCTCACGGTCTCAGACCGACTGGAGAAAGGACGTCGAGTCACAGACAATTTGGAAAGCACCCAGCAGCACAAGGGACGTAGAGACAATCTCCCCCATCGACCAAGAGAAACCGCCGGTGACGCACTCGCAGGTTTCCATGCAGCCGGCGGTCCGTGCGCCCTCCAACAACGAGGGCGTCGTTGCGCCCACTCGGGGGCTTTGAGAAGTCTGTGCTCGGGAGTTTTCGTCCCGTCGAGAAACCCCTCGGAAGCGAAATGCGTCGTAACTCCAGTAACCATCCCCCTACTGTGGGCCATTCACGAACGTCGCCGGGGATCGCGATTCTGCTTCTGACGCGTGTCTCGTGCCCGCGCGGTGCCGGGCGGGGGTGCGGCGAGCCGGTGGCCTGGTCGCTGCTCGGTTACGCGGCCTCCCTGGTCCGTGGGAACCCCACCAGCTGTGAAGCATTCTTGTCTCGTGATGACATCCCTGGCCTTGAACGGTATCATCGCTCCGCCTTTTTGTAACTTAAGGGTGAAAATAGAACTAGTTGTTATCTTACTTTACATTTGTGACTATCAGTGAAGTCAAATACTTGGGTTGTTTATTAAACGGTTTCTGTAATAGATGATCCGCTTATGACCCTGTTTGGAATTTCTTGGAAATTTTATTTCCTTCTTTCTTCCTACTCTCTTATTGAGGATGTTAGCTATTAACCTTTACCTTTCAGCGATGTTTGGGGTTTTTTTCTTTACAATTACACAGTTATGCACCAATGTGCATGGGGAAAACGCCCAGGCAAAGTGAACTTTCAAATAAAAAGCATAAACCACTTGAAGAAAACTATTGCCGTAAGACACAATTACTAGAACCAAATCATGGGAGAATTCATACGTATAGAAATAGGGAGAATTGCTTCCATTTGAAAAAGACTTTAAATTGTTACAATTTATGGAAATAAAATGGGTAACAACCATTAAGTGAGACCGGAAACTTCATGTGGAAGGTGGATCCGTTTGGAAATCTTGGAACTAAAAATGCAATCATTGAAACAAACACATAAACACCAGCAGATTGCTGAAAGTGCCCCCCGGGTGGGACTGAAGACAGAACCATGAACCAGGACACGGATCGAGGGGTGGGAGACGAGTCCAGGGGTGTGAAGGAGCGATCGGGCCCCAGGTGCCTCCGCCAGGAGCTTCGGGAGGAGAAAACAAGGACAACGGGCACAGGGACACACGTAAGCTGCTAACGGCAGCGCATCATCCCCAGCCGAAGAAATGTATGAGTCCTCAATTGAGCAGGCTCACCGGGAGATGAGAATACGTTTTTAAAAGGAAACGAGACATAGACATACGATGAAAGGCATCGGGCAAAAAAGTCGAGTGTCTGAAACGCCAGCAAGAAACGGCACATCAGCAGCAGAGCTTTCGGCAGTGCAGCGGAGGCCAAAAGCCCGAGCACCGGCTGCCCACGCTGGGGAGAACGGCCGTCGGTGGGGAAGTCGAGTGGACCGCCCCCCGGTACGTTGGACACCTGACGACCGAGAGCGTTTCTGCTCCTGGGCCAGCGGCCTCCAAATCTGCCCGCAAACTGGAGTCGCCCTGGGGGTTTCATGAATGCCGATGTCTGTGCCCCGCCCCCAGAGGCGGGGGCGGCCTGACAGTCGGATGTGATCCCGGCACCCGCTGAAGCCCGCGGCTCCGCAGGATGGGAGCGCTCTTTCAAAGACAGAGAGCAAAAGCAAAGTGCTGACTTGGTCGCAGCACGCACTGTGTTCGCTCCACACCTCAGCCCCCCGGTACTCGATGCGCACGCTCCGGGAGGGAACCCCCGTGCAGGGAGACAGAGCGGCGGGACGGGACGGGAACGGGGGGTGGCACAGGCGGCCGCGAACCAGATGGAAGCTGGGAGAGCTTCAAGAACACTGTACAAAACAGACTATAAGGCAGAAGCACTCATAGTGAGAAAAGATCACTTCTGGTGATAAACACGACAGCTAGGAAGATGAATAATCTTCAGTACCCACACATCCGTTAAGACAGCCTCAAAGATACAAAGCACACATGGACAGAGCTATGAGAAGTTGAGAAATTCATCATCAGAGTAAAAAACTTACTCCTCTTACCAACAGATAAATCAAGCTTTCAAAATGGCAGTAAGAATAGAGAAGATGGAAATGCCACAGTTGATGTGTGGGATGTAGATGGATGACAGGCAGAGGTGCAGGCGGAAATGGGGCAGGGGAGGGAGATGGTGACTGAGGTGGAGATGGGGGTGGGGAAGGAGATGGAGAAGGAGATGGAGAAGGTGGAGAAGGTGGAGAAGGAGGTGGAGAAGGTGGAGAAGGTAGAGATGGAGAAGGTGGAAACGGATAAGGTGATGGAGAAGGTGGAGATAGATAAAGTGGGGAAGGAGATGGAGAAGGAGGAGATGGAGAAGGTGGAGAAGGTGGTGGAGACAGAGAAGGTGATGGAGAAGGTGCAGAAGGATAAAGTGGGGAAGGGGATGGAGAAGGAGATGGAGAAGGTGGAGAAGGAGGTGGAGAAGGTGGAGAAGGTGGATAGGGAGAAGGTGATGGAGAAGGAGGAGGAGAAGGAGAAGGTGAAGGAGAAGGTGGGGAAGGAGATGGAGGAGGTGGAGACGAAGTCAGCAATGCAGGGGGAGTTCCCAGGCCCCCGCAAATACAGACGACGCATTCTTTTCAAACACATAAAATGTTTTTTTAATTTGACTACATACATAATGGATCACAAAGAAAGTCTTGAAAAATTCCAAAAGGTTTAAAAACATGAGGCCCACAATAAGTTTAGAAATAAAATTTTACAGTCAGCTAAAATGCATCCATACATTTGGAAACTGAATAACACTTTTAAATAATTCTTGAGTCTGGAATAAATTGTTACGGAAATTATGAGTACTGACAACTGGGCAGGATCAGAGGAGCTTCCACGAACATCTGTGGGAAGCGGATAAAGGGGAACAGAGGGGACTTATACTAATATAAATGTATGTTCCAGAAAACAAGAGAGATTTTAAATGAATGAGCTAAGAATTCAACATAAAAATGTAGATAATATCAACAAAGTAAAATAAATAATAAGAGTCAAAATTATTACGTAAAAATATTAAGTAACGAAGCAATAGGGAGTAGTAGAACATCAAAAGGGCTGATAAAAAAGACACATTTATGTTTTCCTTCATTCATCAAGAAAAAGACAAGAATAAATACTAGAAATGAAAAATCAGAATAATTACTGGCATGTGGTGATGAAGATACTAAAATAAATAAACAATTTTGGACCAGTGTATTTGAAATCTTATATACGGTGGGTCATTTTCTTTAAAAATGAAATGGCTATTCCGGAAGTTTCTACCGTAACCGCCGTGCTCCAAAGACCAGCGAAGGACGGAAGGGTCTTCCCCTCCGTGGGGCGAGCGCCCCTGCGGTAAGAGGGCCAGATGAGGCAGAAAAACAAAGGGAAACTAAGCGGGAGCCTCTGACCAGCCCGGGAAACGACCGCACAGGGAAAAGAGAGCCCGCGGAATGCGAGAGATCACTTGCGGACCACAGGCCTGGCAAGGCGTGAGCGCCCACAGCGCGTCAGAAACTCACACGACTCGGTAACAACGAGAGTGAGCACACACGTCCATCCCGGAGGTGGGCCGAGGGTCTGAACACACGCTTTTCCGAAGAGGACGCACGCGTGGCCAGCAGGGACGGGAAGAGGGCTCAGCGTCACGGATCGCCCAGGAGACGCACGTTTAACCGGAGACACCACCTCACACGGGTCAGGGCGACCCTCTGGACCGCAAGCCGGCACTCAGTCCACCGAGCCACACCATCCAGGGCTCACAGTGTCCTTGAACTGTCAGTCCCAGAAGGTCCTGTCACCTATCGGGTGCAGAGTCCCCAAGTCCACTGAGGCTACTGGGTCCCCAAGTAGCCTCAGTGGAGGCCCGAGAGGACAGGCGACCCAGCTCACTGACAGCCACCCTGGGCAGGGGCCACGTGACACTCAGCTCTGCCCTTGCTGGCTGGAGGCCACGTGGGGCGCCATGCCCCTCGCCTGAGCCCTGGTGGCCCTGGGCTTCCGTCCTGGGTCCCGGCTCGAGCCTGCGCCCCTGACCTTGGAACCTGGCAGCAGCCCCTGGCAGGGGTGCCCTTGACCCCCCACCAGCCCGCACAGCTTCTCAAACTGTGTCTCCTGGCTTCTCCGCCCCGCCCCCAGCCTTTGGCAGCCACAAAGCCCATGGACGCCGGGCACCCCCGATCCTGCGTGAGTGCTGCCCTGGCTCTTCCCCGGCCGGAGCCGCCTGTCAAGCAGGCATGACGCCAGCGTCTCTGAGTGCCCGTGACAACGCTGTGACCCCCAGGACAGAGAGGCACAGGCCACAGCACTGCAGTTCCTCCGGGTGTGGCCGTGGGGGCCGTGCGGCCCCGTCCTCCCTCCCCGTCCTCCCTCCGGTCCTCCGCGTCCCTCCTACAAGGACCTGACAGCGTCCCGGGCCCGCCCTGGGCGCCAGCTGTTGGGCCAGGCGTGTGACGGCCATCTGGGCCTCTTCCTGCCGCTTCTGTGGAAAGAAACGAGGCCCAGGCCAACCCACTGGGCACAGCCGAGAGGACCGGGCCTCGTCCTGAGGAGGTCTGCTCGCTGTCCCGGGCCTCCCGGCAGCACCGGAATCACTGTGTCCCTCTGACTCCCCTCCCCTTGACTCGGTTTCCCCCTGCCCTGCGCCCCACCTGCCCCGCAGGCTGATGGAGGTCCGGGGCTCCTGGAGAGAGGCCGAGACTCTGAGACCCAGTGGGGGGCGTGACATCGAAGGTGGTTTGGCAGCAGGCCCGGGCAGAGGGGACACAGAGGAGAGCTTGACGGGGGCGGGCGGCTCTCTGGTCACAGTGGGAAGACCCCCACCCGACACGGAACCCGGAAAACAGAGACTTCAGAGGCCCAGGGGGCGGGGCCCGCGGGGCCGCCCAGCTCTCCGGGGGCTCCAGCGCAGCCGCCCAGCACCGGAGGAGGCAGGACACGTTTGTCTCCCCCAAACTTCAGAGACCGAAGAGCTCCGCTCCCCGCCCACCCACGGCCGCAGGGGGAGTCTGGCGCCCCCCCCCACTCGGGGTCCCCGATCCTCTTCTGCGCTGGGCGGAAGAGATGTCCCTGTTCCACCCCGATCCCCTGCACGTGGCCTCCGGCTCGGCCAGCCCCACAGCTAAAAATAAAACCTGCTCGTCAACACATACTTCGGCGCTGACTCGGCCGCCGCAGCCCGGCCCGTTAGCAGATCGCGGCGTGCGTGGGCCATGAAACGCCCCGGGAAGGAAGCACCCAACCACCAGTGACTCCCAGAGGCGCGAGCTTCCCCGGGGCCTGGTTTCTCACGGGGTAGCCTCGTGGACGCGCACGGTGAAGCCCCCCCGCCGCCCCCCCACCCCCGCCGGCCAGCTCGGACCTCCCCCAGGCCCCCTGGGGCGGCCGCCCCCCCAGCTCGGCTCACGCAGGTCCCACACGCCCGTGGAGGGGGGACAGATGGGAGTGCGCGCTCCGAAGGGAGTCCAGGGTTCCCGCTTGGATGGTTTGCAGTGAAACCCCGGCCGAACCTGTTCTACAGGCGAAGCAAGTCGGGGTTCCCTCCTCACCCCCTGTCCATCCAACCAGGACGTTTCTCTCCTTCAAATTCCTCGTCCGTGGGTTTTGTGGGCAGTCTGTCCCATTGGCTCCCGTGGGGCTCCGGGTCTGTCCCATTGGCTCCCGTGGGGCTCCGGGTCTGTCCCCATTGGCTCCCGTGTGGCTCCGGGTCTGTCCCATTGGCCTTCTTTTCCTTCCCTTTTTGACATTTCTCTTACCCTCCCTAAGGACACTGAAAGAAAAGTCCAGCACATACATCTTGTCCTCAGCCACAACTCCGTCCTGGCCACCACGGGGGTTCTGGGGTGGCCTAAGTCGGGGACGGGAGGACACAGTAGACAATGTGTTCAAGTTCTGCTCCAGGAAGCATTTTGAACTTGTCATCAGAGGCTTCTGGAAGGACCGGTGGGCTGGCAGTCTGAGGTGGGTGGGTCGTGAAGCAGGCGTACCGTTGCCAGCAGGTGACCCTGGAGGGTGGGGGAGAGGCCATGGGACCCCTCTAAGACCCGGTGTCTCATCCCTGTAACAGCGGGAAGACGGCCCTCACCCGGCCCAAGGGGGTGGGACGCTGTGGGCGTCACCGATGCCCCTGACAGCCCACCCTGCACTCGGGCCACCAGGCACGCCCTCCCTGCCGACTCCCCTTCCCACCCCCTGCTCCCGTCTCCCCCACTCCAGTCCCTTCGTTGCCCCCATGAGGCAGGTAGTTACACTCTCCCTCCTTCCAAAGGCAGTTGCAAACCTTGAAAGTCTCACTATTTTGAGTTACTGGAGATGCTCACATCTGAAGTGGAAGCTTGTTAGGAAACTTCACCTTCCAAGCCCCCGTGACGGTTCAGGAATGCCTCCCCCGGGACGGTGCCTGGGGGCCTGCCTGGGGTGAGCCAGGGGTCCTCCCGGGCCCCACTGGGGGCTCGGACAGGCCCCAGGGAGTGTCGCCATCATCGGCATCGTCCCCGTCACTGGGCACGTCACCTGCCACTGGGCACGTCACCCGCCACAGCCCAGAACACGGGCAGACGCCCTCGGGAGGCGATTTTAGTGCTGAGCACGCCCACTCCCACTGGAGAGCCCAGAATGGGGAGGTTTCCTGCAAAACCAGCTGGCACTGGGGGTGGCCGCGCTCCCACTGGCCGGCACAGGCTGGGCCGGGGTGAACACCAGGGCCCCACCTGGGGCCGCACCTGGGGCCGCACCTGGGGCCGGCTGCCCAGGGATCCCAAACGGCCCAACATTTGCCTCTACAGAGGTTATGATTACTTTTCAAAATTACAAAAGGAAAGGAAATTTTTTCCCATTAAAAAAACCTTACAACTGAGCGCAGACAGGCGGTGTGGGAGGGGGTGGGGGACACCGCTTAAATGGTCTTTGCTCTGGGGGGCCGGGAACAGCGGGTGACCTTGCCAGGTGTTGCCCCGGTGGTGGACGCACGGCTCTGTGCCTGCACCTGACGCCGCCCCACCGCCCACTCTGGAAATGGCCGGCCCCACGCCGTGTGCCTCTCGCCTCCAGGAACTACTTTTAAAGTCATCTCAAAATTCTCTCCCCGCCAGCCTGCAAGGCCCACCCCCTTTGGGTGATGGGGGAGGGACACACCGTGTACGGTCCCGCATGCAGAGCCCCAGACGGGCTCCTTGCAGGGGGCCCCTCCCCAGCTCTGCTCTGCGGCCGTGGGCGGACCGGGGCGGGCGGACCGGGGCGGGCGGACTGGGTGGGCTGTCTACAGCGCTGACTGGTCCTCGGAGGCCAGCGGACGAGTCCTGGTTCACGTCCAATAACTGTCATTTCTTCTGGTTAATGAAGTGCTACATCGTCGGTACACTTTACACAACAGTACAAATAAGTGTGACATAAAGATCATAGAAATAAGACGTGACTGATCGGCTTTGCTACTTAGAGGGGACATTTTACACACTGATGATTAGCCTTCCGACCCTTTTCCTCTTTAGAATGCTTCTCTGGGTGCTTTGGGGTCGCCCCAGTGTTTGACCTGACACCTGGTTCGGACCCCCGAGCGTGACCTTGTCCTTCACCCCACAGGTGTGCGGCCCGGGTGTGGGGGGCGGGGCAGGAAGGTCTCGGTCTCACCCGCCACAAACATGCTCTGCATCCGTCTGTGCCTTCCCTTGTCTCCGAGGCTTGGACGAAGCCACGGCCCCTTTCCACCTCCTCTGAGGCGTCGACGTTCTCTCCTTCGATTTTCCGAGAGCTCACCGCGCGGCTCCCTGGCACGCGTGCGCACGTGGGAGGCCGAGAGAGCGGACGGGAAGGGGACCCGGAGCGACTCTCCGTCTCGGTGCTTCCACAACGTCCCGGCCAGAGACGCACCCTCTCCGACCAGCGTCCGACCAGCGTCCACTGCACCCGGAGTGGGGGAGAGCCCCAGGAGCCGGGGCTCTGGCTGGGGGGAGGGCGGGGGGGAGGCTGAGGCTCGTGAACAAGGAAGATGCCCGTGTCACCTGTGAGCACCGCCCCCCCCCATCAGGTACAGAAGTGAGGCCTTCCCTCGGGAGATTCACAGAGTTTCTCCGTGTGCGTGTGTGTGTGTGTGTGTGTGTGTGTGTGTGTACGCGTGAGCTGAGCGCCGAGTTCGGATCTGCTGACGATGTGCCCCCGCCCCTCGTCGCCAGCGTTACTTCACCCACACCTCGCCGCAGTCAGCCCCGCAGTCCGGTTCTTAGGAAACAGCACCCACGGGGTCTGCACCCGTCCCGTCCCGGGGTCTGCGGGGAGGGCGGCTTCCTCTGCGTCGGCTCCTTTCCCAGAGGCTCCGCCAGGGCCCTGGACTCGGCGCTGGCGACCCCTGTGTCCTGCCCGGGCCCTCCGCGCCCCTGAGCCGCTGCGAGCCTCGGCTGCTGGGCGGTAACCCTCCACGGGAGACGCTCCCCGCGCAGGTCCCTGGCGGGATCCTCTCTCAGGCTGGATCCCGAGTGGAACGGAAGGTGGCATATGACTGTTACTACTATACAGGGAAACTTGAAAAGCGTATATAAACCACCCCCAGTGCAAAAATGTATACAAAACACAGAGACAGCCCCAATAAAGCAGGTCGTGCAGGCAAAGGCCACTTCTGGCGACCACCTGGCAGGACCACCAGGGCGCACGGTCATCACATTCATGCATGCAACGTGGCTTCGATCGTCCACGGAGCGAGAAGATTCTCAGCGTGACCGATAAAGCAAAATCCGGTGCCAAATACAAGCAGCATGTCTAAAACGAAGAAATTAAGGGGAAAAAGTAAAAATGTAGACAAAGATGTTCCAGGCAATATTCAAAGAAGGCAAGGATAGAAAATCTAACATCGGAGAAGATGAAATCCAGACGAAACAAAATTTAAAAAGACAAAGCAGCACGCTTCACGAAGTTCAAGTCTACCGTTTCCGGGGAAGGCGCACGCACCAGCCACGGAAGCCACGGAAGCTACGGAAGCCGGGCTGCGGGGGCTGCGAGGACAGCAGAGGGAGGTGCCTGCTGGGAGGACCCCGGGCGCCCGCCCCAGTGAAAGGCGCGAGCAAGTAGAAAAAGAGACGGTTCGGGTGGAGACGACCCGGACCACGTGGCCAACCAACAGGAAGCAGGTGTCGTACCCACAGACGACCCTGAACCCCGGGATCGCGGGGTGCGCGTCCATTTCACATGCACGCAGAACGTTGGTGATGAAACCCTGAATGCATCCCGGAGACTAAAGATAACACAGACACTCGCTGACCACGGTCAGTAACACCGGAAACGAGGAACAGTCAAAAACTGAAAGGTCCTACAATCCAGGGGAAAGTTCGAGGCCCGCAAACAGGAAGGACTTGCAGCAGCGGAGATTTCTTTAAGAAAAACGACGAAAACACCGCATGCCCCAGTCTGCGGTGCGTAGCTAAAAAACTTAGGTGTGTATTTTCAAAGAAACGTTTGTAGTATTAAATGTTATACACACACGCCAACAAAAACAAATGAAGTAAACACCCAATTTGAGAAATTATTTTTAAAAGCATAAGATAAACCCAAAAAGGCAGAAGGAAGAAATAAATTATGAGAAAAGCAGAAATTAGAGGGGAAAACAGTGGAAATGACAAATAAACCTAACAGGTAGTTCCTTTAAAATTGCAGCAAAAAAACAGACAACCCACTAGCCATTCTAATTAAGCAAAAAATGAGTGCAGGCTGGTGTGGCTCAGTGGATCGAGCTTGGGCCTGCAAGCCAAAGTACCACTGGTTCGATTCCCGGTCAGGGCACATGGCTGGGTTGTGGGCCAGGTCCTCGGTGGGGGGCACGTGAGGGGCAACCACACACTGATGTTTCTCGCCCTGTCTTTCTCCCTCCTTTCCCCTCTCTCTAAAAATAAATAAAGTTTTTAAAAATAATAATAATAACTAAGCAAAAAATAAGAGAGAAAGCACAAATTGACAAATCCATGCAAACACGTTTGAAAAGCTAGGTGAAAATCAATAATTTTCCAGATAAATACAAGATATGCAGAGAGCCAAACAGAGCCGGTTACCGCGGCAAAATGGAAGGACGGTTTCCCCTCAAAAAGCACCGGGCCCAGGCGGCCTCGCGGGGGGATTGTATCAGGCCCTGAAAGACTAGAGGACAAGTCACTGCTACACAAACACTCCCAGGTCCTGGAAGGTGAAGAGCTCCGCCTACAGAACGCCAGAGCTCGCGGAAGCGGGAGAAGAACGCTTTCCCGCGGCAGGGCCGGCGCGGACCCCCGGCCCGAGGAGGATGACCTCCAAGCACAGGGGAAGCGCCGACCAGCCTGCTTTCTGCAATCCATGGCCCAAAACTAATACTACTCGGCAGAAGCCCAAGACCCGTCTTTTTAAGGAAACCTGAAGTTGTCCTGAATTTCAATCAGAAGCCACAGAAGTAACTCATGGTGGAACGCATTTTATTTACAAAATAAGGCAAGAATCACCAGCTCTCTGCTGGAACTCCCTGAACACAGAGGCCCCCAGGAGCACTCAGCAGCACCCCCTGGCACAGGGGGGTCTGGAGACCATCCCCGCGGAAACAGACCCGAGTCCCTGGGGGAAGGGCTGATTCCGGGTCACCGGAAGTGTGTCGCACGAGCCTGGAGCCGCCTCTGATGGCCGGGAGCGGGGCAGCCGTCAGAGACCAGCGGCGGGGGGGTCCAAGGAGCCAGGCGAGACCCCCACCCTCCGAAGGCCAGGCGGCTGGGGGCAGCACGGGTCAGCTTCCGAGGCTCGGGCCCTGAGAAGCCTGGCGTCGGAGCGACACTCACACTGTGTAGAAGCCCACTGCTCAGCTTGGGGGGGAGTGGGGGGGCCTGCAAACGGACCCCTCGCTCTGCAGACGGAAAAGGGGGGCGAAGCAAGAATCTGTTGGTTCTTCTTGGAGTAACTGAGCAGCTGGCTGTTCCTGTTTATGGAGCCACTCACACGATGCGGACCTGGCCACGGCCGGCCACGCCTGCCCACTGCACAGAGGGGCGGCCAGGGGGCCTGCACCTGCGCAGCGGGGGAGGGGGGAGAGACAGGGGTTGGGGGTGCACCCGTGCCTGAAGGGTGGCTGCTGGGAGGGTGCATCTGAAACCCGGTGGCCCGGTCTCCCTCTCCATGACCCAAGCACACCGGTCACGGTCATGGCCGGCCCTCCGGGGGCAGGGAGAGGGCAGCCCTCTCTGTCCCCCCCTTCTTCTTTCCTGCCCGCTCAAGGGGGGCGCAGGGTGTCGTCGGGCCCTGGCTGTGTGTGTGTGGGGGGGGGGGGCCACGGCCAGAAGACACAGCAGGACTCGGGGCTGGGTCTCCGAGAACACTGGTCCCCTGAGACACGTGCTCCGTCCGCGTGAGCGTTTCACAGACGAAGGTCCCGGCCTTGGTGGAGCCCCCCGGGGAGGGAGCCGCGCGCCCCCGGCTCTCTCTGAGCTGGAGCTTCTCTCCAGCCCCGCGCCCGGCAGGCCCAGACCCCCGATCCCTCCGCAGGCCGGTGCCTCGGGTCCCTCCGCGCACCGGGGGGGGGGGACCCTGACGGTCCCCCCTGCACACTCTTCCTGGGAGTGGTGTCGGGCACCGAGTCAGCAAGGAAAAACACCCCAGTCTCTTCGTGAATTTGGCATTTTCTGTGTAGTTCTTAAACTCTGTGTCTGTAACGCATCAACGGTGTTTGTCTCGCAAGGCCTAGCTTTGTTGGAAACCGGACCGAACCAAACCAAACAAACAAACCCTCGGAAACACGTGTGGCGCCCTGGCAGCCACGGCCGCCGCCGCGCTCCAGCCACGGAAAGTCTGAGCGCGCTCGCCGGGCGGCACATCTGCACGCGTTTTCCCAGGCAGCTCCCCCCGCCCCCGGGGCGGCCTCCCGCCGGTCGACGTCTCCGGCATGTCCGCGGGGTTGGTGTGCAGCTGTGGGCGCTGGGGTTCCATGGGGGCGGGAGGAGGGGGCGAGAGGCCCACGGGCAAATTTTCTGAGAGCTCCCATGGGTCCACCTTCACGGCGTCTCGTTGGGACGGTGGCACCCAGGAGGCCGCCGGAGGGGGCCGGGTCCCAGGCACCAGCTCTGCCCGTCCTCTGCACCCTGTGCGGGACCCCGGCCTCGCCCGGCGGGACCCCCACGGCGGGCCAGCTGGGTCGGGGGCGGGGGGAGCCGGGCGTCTGCTCCGCTTCCTGGGGCTGCTGGCCGACAGCCGGCGACCGAAGCGCGGACGTCATCCCAGACTTCTCGCTCCAGATGTCACAGCACACGGGGCACACAGACAGCAGTGCAGTCTGCACTGGCGGAATCTTCTGGAAGGGGAGAGCTGCCCCAAACCAGCCTTCTCTTCAGCTTCCTCGTTTAAAACACTTCAGTTCCCTTCTCTGCCCTCGTTTGTGTAAAAAAGGTCGGGGACACGAGACAGGGTCCTCTCGGACCCTGGGCGTGCCCACAGGGAGAGGGGGAGGCCGGCGTCTGCAGGGGCTGGGGGGGCTCCACTCCTTGTGATGTGGCCCCCTCTCCTAAGACGTAGGACCGAACGCCTTTTCCACGTCTTCGAGGGTTTCCCACGTGTGACTTGAACACCTTCGAGGTCACCTGCCTTCAGGCCGAGCTCTCTGCGTGGGCCACGACGCCGCTTCCCACAGACCTCGGGCCCGAGGCGGGGCTGGACCGGGAGCTTCGACCCCAGCGGCAGTGACGTGCAGGGACACCCGTGCCCAGACCCCGGGCTGTCGGGGGCTCCGGGGGCTGGCGTTCTGACGAGGAAAAGACGCTCGGCCTCCGCTCTCCAGGACACCCGGCAGCCGAGCACACTGCGCCCAAGCTTCCCGGGAGACGGAGGAGAAGTCCCCTCCCAGCGAGATGGGGCCGCCCGGTGGCAACCCCCAGGGGCCGGGCCAAGGTCTCGGGGAGGACACCCAGGCCGCTGGGGTGCGGTTCTGGGTTGCTGGTAAGCTCCGCGTGTCCCTAAAAAGAAAGCTTGAGGACCCCGTCCTGCCCGCGGGGACAGACACGCGGTTTTTCTGGCGTAAGCCACCTGGCGAGGGCCTTTGCTCCTCCTCGGAGAAAGGGTGTCCTTGCGTCGCCGTCCTCTCCAGCCGTGGGGCCAGCGGTCCCGCCAGCTCAGTGGCGACTTGGGTGACGGATCCAGGAGGCGGTGGGGACGCAGCCGCTTCTGCCCTCGGGGACCCTCGGGGAGCTCTGCCTGACTTGGACACAGGCGGCGGCAGCCTGCAGCTTAGCCTCCGGGTCGCCGGCCCCTCAGCCGTCCCACAGCCGATGCATCTCTCGGACCCGGGAACGTGGGCCCAGAGGGAGGGCGGCCCGTGGGCGCGACGCTCCTGGCTCCCCTGTGCCTGTCCCCTGTGTCCGTCCCCTGAGACGGCCCTGCCCCTCGGTGCACGTGGGTCCCGCACTGGCCCGGGGTGGGGGGGCGGGACTGGTGTCTGTCTGAGTGAGTGAGAGACCCCAGACACCCTCCCTGGCCGGGCCGGTGTGGGGTGCCACGGTGCCACGGGGAGGGTGCCACCCTCAGAGCTCCCGCCGGCAGGGCTCCGCTTCTGTGGGGGGGACGGTGCTCCGAGGGGGGAGACTCCCGAAGGCACCGGCCATGTGGAGTGGCGGCTGCAGGTAACTTAAGCCCATGGATCAGGCGCCGGTAGGAGACACGCTCACTTCCATCCAATCACGGCGGCCAGGCGTCCAAAGGGCGGCCGTGGGGACGGAGGGAGGGCTCAGGGGTGGACTCCTGGAACCCTCGCGCATCAGGCCCAGAGGGTCTGCACATCAGCGGGTGCTGGGCAGGGTGGGAGTCTCCCCCGCACCTCACGCTTCACCGGGAAGCAGGACGCGGTGCCACAGCCTGGCGGCAAGGCAGCGCCTCTCACGGGTCTATGACAGAGTCTCACGCGACAGACAGGACCCGCCGAGGGGTGGCCTCCCGTCCCCCGTGCCGCCATCTGCTGGTGAGAGGCAAGCTGCAGCTGGACCCTCCAACCAGCGGAGGGACCCCACGAGAACCGGGGACCAGGCGGCAGGGACCGCGCCGTTCTCCCTGGTCGGGTACCTGCAGCCGCTCACCGGTCCCCGGCTGGCTCCCCGTGTGGGGGGTTTGGAGCTCGGGCTCCCGGAGACCACGGAATGGCGGCGCTGGGCCTGCAGGGGCCTGGATGCCGCTGGGTCCAGCCCCTGAGTCCGCCCCGGGCACCGCAGCTGAGCAGGGCCACAGCTCCCGCAAGGCTCGGGGACCCCGTGGGCGTGGAGACTGGGCATGAAACCCAGGGCACGCCCTCTAGGGGGCAGCCCCTGCCGCATCTGCGGGTGCCGCTGTGTCGCAGGCCTCGGGGCCAGGTGCCGGGATCCGTCACTCTGGGTGGCCCGCCCCACTTTGTCCCCCGCCGCCGAGAGAAGCTCGCTCCGAGGCCCCGGCTCTGGGCTTCCCCCCGCACCGCACCGGGCCCAGACCCGCGGACGACGCCCCTCCCATGCCCTCCCCTGCGCCCCCGTCATGCTAGCCCCCCTGGGGCCCTCAGCTGGGGGCTCCCGGGGCTGATGCTTCACGAGGGCACAGCCGAGGCAGCCGCCCCCTTGGGGCCCCACGTGAGTGTGGGCCGTCCCCCGGGACGTCTGTGCTCCGGAGACAGAGCCGCTCACGTGCAGAGCACACACCACACAGCGAGTCCCGGGCGCCCCGGTGGCCTCGGGGGAGCAGATGTCCTCGCCGGTGGCCTCCGTCACCCACGAGCTTCCTGCCGTGTGAGCCCAGCCCACGGGGTGGCGGCCACACCTGCGGGCCCGAAACGGAGCGTGGGTCACACGCGGGAATGAGCGAGCGGCCGTGTGACGGGGTGGGGGCGCAGACCGCAGCACCCAGGGGCCCTGGGCACCCCCATCCCAGCCAGCCAGGGCCGAGGGCCGGCCGTCTCCTGCTGGCTGACACCGTCCCCGGGAAAGCAGACTGAGACGCCCGAGACAGCAGACAGCGGGAAACAGCAGCCCCTTCAGGACCCGGACCGGGAGCGACCCTGCAGAAACGCCCCCCCCCCCATTAGCTGTGTTTCACTAAAGCAGACTCTCTGGCCGGCCTGCTCCCCGGCCCATGAAACAAGAACCTCACAAAGAACCTTCCGGCAACTTCTGACCCGTGTTCGGTGCCCCCCCCCGCCCGGCCCCGGGGACGTCTGTCTGTGTTCGCTGACGCGCTCCCCAGATGGGGACGTGCCCCCCCGGCCGGGCACCGCCGGGTGCGTGCGGGGGCGGGGCAGCAGATGGCCAGCACCCGCGCTCCCACGCGGAGCCCGTGACGCACCAGCGCCCGCTGACGCTGATTCCGGGCGGCACCCCCCCCCCCCCGCCCCGTGACTCACCGGCGGGCGGACGCGGGAGCCGCCCGCTGACCCCCGCGGCCATGTGGGCCCTGCGGAGTGTGAAATTCCAATTTCTACATCAGAGCTCCGCGTGTCGGCCCGAGGAATGCTCCACGTGGGAGCGGCGCTGATGCTTTCCAGGCCGGCGCTGCGGCGGGGAGGCCGGGAGAGGAAGGGGATAATCTCTCCCAGGCGCGCAGCGGTCTGCGGACCGGGCTCGGTGGGCACGCCGTCCCCCTCCGCCGGCCGCTCCCGCCTCTCTGCCGCAGACTCGGAAGGGACACGGGCTCGCCACCGCGGAGCCCGTGAGAGGCGGGTGTCCCGGCAGGTCCCACGGGGCAGGACGTGGCCCCACACAAACCGCCCTCCCTCCCGGTTCTCCCCACCCAGGCCCCCTGCCGGCCCAGACCCCTCCCCCGCCCAGCTGTGCCCTCCGCCAGCGGCCTTGCGTCTAGATGGCACCCGCGCAAACGCCAGGCAGGTGTCCGTCCGCACCCTCTGGGAAGGGCCTGAAGCCAGAGGGGCTTTGGTCCGACTGGGGAGTCCCAGCCGGCACCAAACCAGCCCCCCACCAACCGCCGCTTTCTCGTGGCCCCAAGTGGGCGGGTTTGGGTGGAGATCGGCTTTGGGCCGCACCTGAGATGCGACCTGAGGGTGACCCTGGCATCTGGGCTCCCCTTCCGTGTGTTCCCAAGGGACACAGATTAGGATCCTTGGCCCTTTGTACGACTCTTCCGTTAAAGAGGAGGAACACATCTAAGACCAGCCCGCCGGAATCGCGTGCCCACGGCCACGAACCAGCCGCTTCACGCTCGGCCCCGGCCCCCAAGTCCCAGCGCCGCTTCCCGCACCCCCTCCAGCCTGGGCGGCGCGCTGGCGCGGCTCCCTGAGCCCACCGGACGGGCGGCATTAACACGCGCCTGGGGCCCGGGGCCGCGGGGCCGCCTCTCTGTCCTCGACAGCTTCCTGCAGCTTTCCGTCGCCGCGGGACACCCCTGGTCTCTGAGCTGTGGCCGAGACGCAGGCACTGAAAGCCTTCCCGGATGGACCCATCCTCGAGCTTCCCCCAGGCAGCCCCGCGCCCGCGGACCCCCAGGACCCCCGCGGACCCCCAGGACCCCCGCGGACCCCCACAGACCCCCGCGTCCCTGCACAGACTGAGAACTGCCTTCTGCTCGCCCGGGAGGAACGGCACTAGTGTTGCGCTGGGTGCACACGGGGCTGAGCCCTCATCTCCACCCCCCCCCCCGAGGCGGGGTCCGCGGACGGAGACATTGGCACAGGGTCACACCCTCGGGAGGGCACAGCAACAGACACGCCACTCAGCGCAGAGCCGAGCCGGCGGCCGCGGAGGTGTGAGGATCTGCAGACTTTTAAAAGCTGCACAATTGGAATCACCTGCAATGAGCAGGTTATAAATAAGTCCCCGGCTCGCTGCACATTTTTTCCTAAATGCAAAACAGACCCAGACAGACCGAGGGCCGGTGGCGCCGCGACAGCCCCGGTCCATGTGGAGAGCCGTCCGCGAAGCCCGAGCGGACCCCCAGCCAGACCCCCGTGGCCGGAACCCCCTCCTCCTCCCCGGGCCCCGGGCCACTGTCTCCAGAAAAGCCTGAGCCACCAAACCCACCAGAGTGTGGGCCACTCTGCTCACTCATACGTGGGAACCCACGTACGTGCCACGGAGCTGCCTTATGCTTCAGCCACTCTGTGTCGCACGCAGGGGGCAGAGTTGGAGTGGGGCCCGTGACGTGGCACCCACGGAGTCCGGGTTTTCGCACTCGGGGCCACGTCAGAGCTCCAGGTCTCAGACGGGGCCGTCCCGCAGGCAGGAAGCGAGGCCGCCCGGGGGACCCGTCTTCTCTGCGGCCACAGGGCAGGCCCCACGCCCCAGCGAGAGCCCCGTCTCCGGGCTCCACGCCCAGTCCTCTCCGCAGAGCTCACGTGGACACGGGCCGCGGCCCACGTGGGGGTCACATCGCCACGCAGAGGTTTGAAAGCGTCTCGGAGACGCCTCCCGTGGCCCGGGACGACTCCGGTTTATGAAGGCAGAGTGTTTATGGAAAAATCACCTCCTCAAAAACTTCGTTTCTTTAATCACTATCATCTGGCCGGGAAAACAGGGCTCAGTGGACAGACAGTGAGACAGAAACTCTCGCAGGGCGTCCAGCCTTCCGGTGCCTCCGGGCCGCGCCGGGCGAAGGGCTGTCTGGGGCCGCGCGCTAAACACACAAACACTAAGGAGCGCTGATGAGCAGACACAGGATCTCAGTAAATTTACGATCTTGCGCTGGGCCCCACTCACAGCCCTCCGGGGCGCACGCCGCCCACCGGCCGCAGGCTGCACCCCCTGCCCCAGCCCAGCGCGTCCGCAGCTCAGGTTCTCCGCTGCGTGCACGGGGGGGTTGCCTCCTCGCCGCCCTCGTCCACCGCACCGTTTAAAACTCTGCGACCGCGGCGCCTGGCCCAGAGCCACAGGTCACAGCCATCTCACACTGGGCCAGGGCACCGAGGGCAGCCGCCGACCCTGTGGGCTCCAGGGGGCGTGACGTGTGCGAATAAAACTTTACTCACAAACACAGAGCCAGCAAGCCCCTTTCATAACTCGCCCACGCACCTGAGTGGGAAATCCGGTGACCCCCCCCCCCCACCGAGGCTCCGATGGAGGCGTGGATTAAGGGCTTGAACAACGGACTGACGTTGGAGTCTTTCCTGGGCGTGCTGTCGCTGTGCCGTCGTGACCCCTGCCAGGTTTAAAACGTTCGGAGAGCCGTCGAGGCTCGCTGTCCTGCAGGGAGCTGTGCATCCGACGCGGCCGCACAGCTGGGGAGCGGGCGCCTGCACACCGCTCCGTGGCCACAAGGCCTTGGGTGCTGGACGCCTTGTCCCTCCTGACCTGAAATACCCCTGAGCCCGCCTCTCCCACGTGACGCCTCTCTCCGGCGGCCTCCAGAAAGCCCTGCCTCTGGATTTCTTGGCGTGGGTCGTGGTGCGTTCACATGTCCACACGCACAGCGCGACCCGGCCATGGGGTCCAACCGCCGGCCGGGGACGACTGACCGACACTGGCGAGGGGGCATTTCCCACCCACACACCTGCCACCTGGGCCACCTGCCCCTCACAGGCCTGCGGACCTCGGGACGAGGCTCTGCTCCCCCCGGGCCCCCGCGTCGTCTCCGAGGGACGGGCCGATCTCCCCAAGGGCCTGGGAAGAGTGCGTCCGAGGTTCCGTGAGGAAAGCATAAGAAGCACAGAAAAACGGAAACCAAATCGAACACACGAAAAGAATGAGCTAAGATGGAAAACAGGAAACGCTGAAGGAGCAAAAAGAAAAACTGGAATCGATGAACAGCTGGGCCTCCAAAAAGATGGAAACAACAAGCAAGCGGCTGAGAATCCTAATTACTCAGAAAACAAAAAATAGACACCGCTGGGACTTACCAGAGGGATATAAAAGATACAGAGGAAATTTTAAAATATGAACGAATGCTGTAATAGCCTCATGCTGCTGTCTTTGGAAAAGAGAATCTTCCGACAGAAACTTCTCTAAAATAGCAAACTGCCCACACAGGCTCAGTAAAAAAGGAGGCAATTTGCAGGATCCGGGGCTCCACAGATGCATGTCGTTTCCCTGTGGGGTTCAGACACTGAAAACAGGACCGGGAAGGCGGGCGGTGTGGTGAGCACAGCGGCAGTCTCGACACGGGGACGCCGGTGGGGACAGGCAGCCGGCCGCCCCGAGGGCTTCCCGACACCCCCACTGGCTGTCCCCCAAGCCCGCCCCCAGGCAGCCCAGCATGCTGTCGCCGGCCTGTCCCTGCCCTCATCTGGAGGACACAGGCAACGAACCCTCAGTGCTTGAAGCCCGGGAACGGATTAGAAAGAGAACCGGACGGGGGCCATGCATCTCGCCCACCACCCTGAACACCTGTCCCCTGGGAGAAGCTCCCCAGAGGAGCGGGGGGCTGCCCACCCGGGAGGAGTCCGGTGGGTGGAACAGGGAAGGGGCAAGACATTGAGAAGAAAAACAGGGCAAAATCTACCTCCTGAAAATACCTTATGAAGATGGTCTTACTGGAAAATGATTTCAAGCTCTTGAATAATACATAACTGTTGAATAGTCTTTCAGAACATACCAAAGAATTTTTTTAAAGATTTCTATTTATTTGTTTTTAGAGAAAGGGGGAGGGAGGGAGAGAGAAACATCAGTGTGTGGTTGCGCCCCCTACTGGGGACTTGGCCTACAAGCTTGTGCCCAGACTGGGAATCAAACCAGTGACCCTTTGGTTTGCAGGCCGGCGCTCAATCTACTGAGCCACACCAGCGAGGGCACAAAGAGAGTTTTAATTAGAATAAGTGGAAATGCTAACAATTCATTTTAGAACTGAACAGAATCCTTTTGCCAGATGCCCCATGCGAACACGCATACCAAATTCCTATAGAGAGCGTTCGGAAGGAATGACCCACAGTCTGTAGCGAAGAAGACACTGTTCCAGGCACGCAAATGAGAGACCTGTGCATGTAAATCATGTCCATTGCTAGAAGGATAAAAACCATACGGTCATCTCAACAGATGCCAAAAAGCCCTTTGATAAAATTTAATGTGCATTCCTCATTCTCTGTGCGCACACACACACACACACACACACACACACATGCACGCGCGCCCACACGGCCTCCAAGACCAGTTGCTGGCGGGCAGGGCGGGCTGCCTCTGAGCCCCGGTTTCGCCTGCCCTTCGGCCGGGGGCCCTGGTCTGCCCCTGCCCGTGAAGGGGGAGCACACTGGACGGGGCGGCCACGAGAGCCGGCTGCCGTGGGGCCGCACCGCAAGAGTGGGAGCCTCTGGAGTCCAGAGCCGCCTCGCCAGCACCGGCCCGGGGGTAGGGGCAGAGCCTGCTGGAAAGAGGAGGGGAGAGAGGGAGGGCGCCCCCGTAAAACACAGGATGCGAGTGACATTTGAATCTCAGGCAAACAACAAATCATTTGTTTGCTCTAAGCATGCCCCAAATATTCCATGGGAGATACTCACACTGAAAAAGTATTTATTACTTGTTTGAAGTTCAAAGTTAATTGGGCATCCTGTATTTTTATTTGTCGAGTCTGGCAACCCTCCTAAGAGGCCAAGCCAGAGCTGCACTTGCGTGTCGGAGAATCACGTGGCCCGGGAGGCCAGAGGCTGCCAAGAGCGTGCAGGTCCCCAGCGAGGCGAACAGAGCCAGTGTCTGCTCCCCTGCCCCACAGAGGCACGGCCACAGCAGAAAGGGCAGATGGCGACGAGACCCCGGTGTCTGGGGAGCAGCCCCCACACCCCAAAAGCACAGAGCTCGAGTTTGGCGAGCAGGGGCTCGCGCCAGGGAGGGCAGGGTGGGCTGCAGAGTGGAAAAGGTCAGGGTGGGTGCCCTCCTCACTGTAAAACCCTCAGGTCACAGCGTGGGGGCAGGGGGGAGATTTAAACAGGACTTGAGATTGGATGGATTTTAATAACCAAAACTGACCAGGAAGTTGTAGAATCTGCCCGAGATGTTGAAATGTATACTGCCATTCAGCTTGTGAGTGGAGAAAAATAAAATCTTCGTATCATTTAACTCACCAGCCAGTGTGCTAATGAATGATGAAATACTAGAGCTACTCCTATTATAATACAAAGTAAAACAAGGCTACCCCCACTGTTATTATTAAATACGGCTCTGGCATTGCTAGCCAGTGCAATTAGAAAAGAAAACAAAACAGGAGGTAGTACGTTGGAAAGGAGGGAGCAAGGGTTATTATTTGCAAACGATACAATTTTCTAACTGAAATTATATAAAAGTGAGAACTTAGTAAGCCGCCAAGATAAACGTGTCAATATCAGCAAGTTCCTGCCCCCACGCCGAGGTCTGTGGGCCACCGGGAGGCACCCGCGTGTGTTTTCAAGGCTCAAAGCTTCACCTACGTGCGTCCCGGGGGCGGCGCATTCAGGGGCGTGTTCGCGTGCATGCTCCTCTCTCGCGTCTGAGTTTCCGGTCCCCTCCCTAGTCGGGGGCAGTCCCGACGGGTTCCACGGCAGTTCTGCATTCATGAGACCCTCCCCCTCCCAGAGAAACAAGGAGGGCTCCCCCTTCCTGTCAGGGGGGGAACTGCAGGTGAGAGGATGCGAGGAGAGCAGGTGGATGCACAACACGTGCACGAAACTCCGGCGTGAAGAGAGCGCCCAGGGCACACAGGGCTCCTGCCTGCCTTCCCGCTTGCCCACCGGAGAAGATGCCCGCGCGTGCGACCCACCAGGGTGGCCCCGTCCTGGTGAGCCGAGCAGCGCGGCTGCACAAATCCTTCCCCCGCCGGACGGCCATCCGGCCCCCAGCGCCCCTGTGTGCGGAGCCAGTGGCCGCCACCAGGGGGCGGGCTGGGGGCCGCACGGGCCGCAGCAAAGCTTACACAGGAGGCCCGGGCGCATCAGGGGGGCCGGGTGTGCCGGACCCGGGCGGACCACAGCAGGAGGGGAGCCAGCAGCAACGTCCCCGCCTGTCACAAGCAGCAGACCAGCCCCGACCCCGCCAGGGCGTTCAGAAACAGACTCCAGGCCCGCCTGTGGGGACCCGCCCGGGCAGCAGAGGCTGGCGAGGCGCCCGGGACCGACGGGGACAGGCCATGCCCCTGCCCGCACCCCCTGCACCCCCTCCCATGCTGACCAGGAGGCAGGCTGTGTCGGCGGAACTCCGAGGCGGCCGAAATGATCCCCGAGGGCCACACTGCTTCTCCCTGCAGCCAGGCGGCGCTGCGCAGCGCGGACACCGGAGAAATGAACTGTGGTCGCTCGGCAGTCACCGCGCCAGCCGGCGCACAGCCCACGCATGGTCGTGCTTCCTGGGTTGTGCGTTTGGACGACACTCGGGAAAAAGTGCAGCGCAGACACGCCCTGAGTCGCCTGGGTAGCCTCGTCCGCCCAGGCGGCCACCTGGCTCAGCGCCTACCTCGGTCTGGGCGTCAGACCCGCACTGGCGCCAGGGACTGGGGTTGTGTGTTTTTTAACTGGGGCGCGATTGACATTTCAGGTGTTGGATAACAGGAAATGAGAGGGAAATTATTCTTTAGACACTTATTCACTCAACACATGTTTGCCAAACGCATGCCAGGCCCCGTGGCAAGTGCTGGGGGCCCGACAGGGAGGCAGGCGGTCGGACAGGGGGAGGGTGCACACACACCTGAGTCAGGTGGACGACAGGTGTGTGCACAGATGCACAGGTACACAGATGCAGGTAGACACAGGGAAACCGAGGTGCACATGGAAACTCTGTGTTAGGCTTGGATGCCCGCGTCTACAATTTGAGTGGAGTGTCTCAGACAAGGGCTGCCGGTGGGGGGTTGGAGGAAGCGGTCTCAACCGTTTTACCCCAGGTGGCCAGGTGGGGGCGCTGTGGCAAAGCGACCTTTGAGTAAGGAAGGGAGGGCAGGAGCCGAGGGGCTGTACCTGGCGCTGTGGACAAAGGGCGCCCTCCAGTCCTGAGCCTGCAGGGCAGACAGGTGAGTGGCACGTGTGAGGGTCCCCGCACAGGCGGCTGACGAGGACAGGGACCTAGAACCCGAGGCTCAGGGAGAGGGAGTGTGACTCGGGCCACAAAGCCACAAAGCTACCAGATACAGAAGCTTCAGCGCCAGCCTGGGGGGCGGGGGTCAGGGTCAAGGACGCGATCGTAAGGTGCAGTGACAGAGCCCTGGCCCACACCGACCAGGGCCGGTGGGGGGCGGGGATCCCCAGGAAATGTTCACGTTGTCCTCCTTGGTGAGAAAGAGGTTGAAAAAGTGTAAGTTCGTAAGTTCTAGTTTAATAACTGTGTATATTTATGGATATGCACACACATGTTGGAACTAATGCAGAGAATGAAGAGAATCTGTATTGCGCGTGTCACAAGAATCAACGTAGCACATTTTGTGATACACTGTCTGTGTGTGCTGGAGGGCTGTTGTAACGAAGTGTTGCCAGTGCTCACCTGTGGGACTGGACCACACAGTTTATTTCCTTCCCTGTTCCCCGCATTTCCGTGGTGGACACAAGGCAAATTTTGTGAAAAGAAACACACAATAACCATTTTTGCTCATTTGTCAGTGGAGAGAGAAGCGGGGTCCCCAGAACCCGACGTGCACATGGGGTCTGTGTCGAGTCGGAGCTCCCGGCCTCAGGTGTGTTCGGCGGCACCTGTGCAGGTTCAGGCACTCAGCGGGAGCTGGACCCATGGGCGGACCGACAGCCGGCGGCTGCGTCTAAGAACCTCACAGGCCGTGAGGCTTTCGCCTCCGCCTTCGTGGCGCTGGAGGGCCCCCGACTGGGTCAACCTGGCCACTCGGGCTTGGGCCGGCTGCGGGCGGCTCACGACCTGCACCGGCACCTTCCCTGAGACGCCTGCTTCCCCACACCTCCCGTCCACCTTCTGCTTTCCTCGTGGGGCCAGTACGTGTCTTACTGAGAGCATGAAGCCACCTATTTGCAAGTTAGCTAATCTGTCGGTCTCTGTCGTTCTCCGGAAAATTGGGTCATTTACATTTTTTGTGGTTGCTGACTTAACGTGGGCCGTCTCTGCCACCTGTCTGGGCTCCCAGTCTTCCCAGATCATACTTCCTTTCCTGTTTTCTGGGGCGGGTGTTGGCCAACCACGGCCCTGCCCCGGCCCAGCCCCGCCGCCGCCCCGCCCCGGCCCCGGGCGCGTTTTTGTAAACGACGCTGGGCAGAAGCGCAGCCACCCCACGGGTGTGAGTTTCTCAGCCTCTGCCCTCAGCCACGGTGGCAGAGGTAGATGGTCGCAACGGAGACCACAGGCTCTCGGAGTCTTTACTGCCCGGCCCTTTGCAGAAAAAGCTCGCCAACTCCCGTCCCGTGGGATCGGAGCAGCGATTTTCGGCCTTTTTCACCTCGGGGCACACATAAACTAAATTCCTGCGATTCTGCGGCGCACCAAAAAATACATTTTATTTTTGGCCAACCTGACCAAAACTAGGTATGGTTTGGATTGATCTACAAAAAATTGTATAGTAATAGTAATGACCTCCCCTTTTTGCTCCAAAGTGACTTCAACACTGAGGTGCTTACACTTGCATGTGAGGATTTTGGGTACCGAGAATTAACCAGATGCAACCTTAGCAGGCGACGTGACCAATAACTTGCAACCCTATCGTGTGACCTGCGCCTGTGTCGCTCAGGACGGGGCGTCCTGCACCAGATGGCCACTGCGGGGGTGGCTGTCCCCACTTTCCATTCGACGGTCTAAGGGAAAGGCGGCCAGCGCCCCGGCTAAACGGTCAGGTATTGCTGCGTTTGTAAAATCTCTCGCGGCACACCAGGTGACGATCGCTGGATGGGAGAGGTTCTTTTCCTCGTGTTTCCTTTGCTGTTTTTGGAAGTTCCACATTCTGCCTCTGCCCTCGTGGCACGCAGTGGGGACGAACGTGTTTGCAGGGGCCCCCCGATCTCGTCTGAGCTCACCCCTGTGCACCTGCTCACCCAAGGGCCTTAGGACCCCTGGGGGGTCCCCTCCCGCCTCGCTCGCTCGCTGCTAACTCCGGGCTCTCAGAGCCGAACATTCCCGCGCATTTAGACGAAACCCCTCGTGTCGTCACAGTGCTCGCGCTGTCAGTGCTGACCCACACGCACTGTGAGTGAGCACACTTCTGTGAGTGAGCACACTTCTGTGAGTGAGCACACTTCTGTGAGTGAGCTCATTTCTGTGAGTGAGCACACTTCTGTGAGTGAGCTCACTTCTGTGAGTGAGCACACTTCTGTGAGTGAGCACACTTCTGTGAGTGAGCTCATTTCTGTGAGTGAGCACACTTCTGTGAGTGAGCTCACTTCTGTGAGTGAGCTCATTTCTGTGAGTGAGCACACTTCTGTGAGTGAGCACACTTCTGTGAGTGAGCTCATTTCTGTGAGTGAGCACACTTCTGTGAGTGAGCTCACTTCTGTGAGTGAGCACACTTCTGTGAGTGAGCACACTTCTGTGAGTGAGCTCATTTCTGTGAGTGAGCACACTTCTGTGAGTGAGCTCACTTCTGTGAGTGAGCACACTTCTGTGAGTGAGCTCGTTTCTCTGCCCGCCATCCTGCTTGCTCCTCACTCCTTCCTCCCGGTCGGTCCTCTGCTCGCTGAACTGCGTCCTTGGCCAGTGCTGTTGGGGACAGTCTGCGGGTAACGCGTTTTCTAAGCCTTCTTCGCCTGTCACCATTTCCTCCTCATTCTGGTAAGACGGTGCGTGGTTCGGCGGAGACTTCTACTTTCTCTCCACACTGTGAAGATGTAATGTCACGGCCTCTGATGACTGGCAAGACGGGGACCCCAGATTACTTGGCCTTCCGCTTTAGGCACTTCCTGGCACTTAGTTCTGGCTACTGTTAAGCCATTCTCTTCGTTTGGGGGTGTTCTAACATAGCTTCCTGTTCATGCACCCCAGAGTACACGTTCTCTTATAGATCCTCCTCCAACCCACTTTTCCCCCGAATCCGAGAAGCCAGGCCTGTCCTGGGTGTTGGGAACACCCGGTGGCATCCCTGTGAACCCCGCTCACCCCCTCGTCTCTCGTGGCCCCACGAGGAACTTCCACTGCGCTTTTACCGATCTTCCTACCGATTCTCCGTGACTCTTGACCTTGCCTCCGAGCTTCCCCTCTCCTTACCGCCCCGCGCCGACACTCGCCGCCCCCTGCACCAGCTCTCTCTTGGGTTGTATCTGCTCTGTTTCTGAGCCTGACAATTCAGGACTTTGTTACATTTCAGTCCCTCCCTTTCTCATCCCTCTGAGTTCTCCGTTGTCCCCGGTTACGTTCCTCGTCTTTCCCGTTGTTGGTGATTGTCCTTTCCTCCCTCTCTTCCTGGCGTCTTGAACCTTTTAACTAGGTCGCAGCCTCTGCTTTATGGTGTCCTTTCCGGAAGCTCCGAGGGCTCTCACTTCTGTGCGTTACGCCCGCGGACTGACTCGGAGCGCCGGCCCTTTGGGTCTGGGGCGTTTGGACGCGGATGCGGCGCTCACCCTCCTCTCGTTCACCGCGAGAATGCTCCCTGTCCGCACCCCCGGGTTTCGCCGTTTCTCCCGGCAGGTGCCCCAGAGGGGCCGCCAGCCCAGGGCTGATTTTACCCCGATCGCTCACACGGGGTTTCCTTCTGCTCCACCTTCCCACGGGAAGGGTAGCTCTTCCAAGGAGCAGGCTGCCTCTCGTGCAGGGAGCTCAGGTCTAACCCCCAGCGTCCTGGGCGCGCGAACACGCACGCCCTGCGTGCGCACCAGCCCCAAGAACCCAAAACGCCGCTCGTTGAGAAGACGCAGAGGAACGTAACCCCGGTCTCTGCCCCCGAGGCAGCCCCACCATCCTTCCCACATGTTTCCCTCTTTGATCTGGGTCTGTAAAAACGGCGTGTTTCACGGAGCGGTGTCGGTGATAGTTGTTACACGTTAGCCAACATTCCCGGGCATTTGGTGTCGAATACTTTCCGCGCTCTCCGGCGCAGCGGGCGCGTCAGGGGCACGGAACGTGTGCTAGCTCTAAGCCACTTTAAACCAGGAGAGCAAACTCGAACGTCCACGTTCGTCCTTCCCTAATCATTCAGGGGAAAACAAGTGGGACTTGGGGTGAAGGGCCGCCCATCCCATCCCTGGGCCCCCCCCCGCACGGTTCCATCACGGAGCTGCCCCTGTCCTCGCCACTCCTGGAAGAAGGAAGGGGACGTGGGGAAACGACTGTTCATGTCGGTGGGCCGCGGAGATGCCAGAAACAATCACCGGAAGAAGCAGAGAAGCAGCAGCCTCTCGAACCTTCCCCGGTGCCAGAAGGTCACCCTCCGGGGGCGTTTCCAAACAGCAGAAGGGCAGGGCCACCCCCTGACAAGAGGCCCCCGGGAGTGCGTGGCCCCCACGTGGCGCGTGCCCCGGCCAGAGTGTCTGCAGTCACGGAGCAGCCCCGCGCGCCTGGTCTCAGGGAAGCCCCCACCTCGGGGACGAGGGAGGGAAGGAGGCCCAGGTGTTAAGCGTGGGATCGCCCTGGCCGGCCTCCCGGGGCCAGCAGCGCCAGGACCAGGCTATTTTTAGCAGAAGGAACGCGGTGTTTGCTTGTTCTTTCGAGACCGGGGGCCGGAACTCCTGCCCTCCAGCCTCGTTGCCCCAGGCGAGACCACCTCCAGCAGCTCAGGCCACGCCGAGAGCAAGATCCTACCACCTCCCCAGGCTGTTCCTGAAACGGTGACGGAACACGTTCTCGAGCCGGTGGCCTCGGCCACGGGTGGGCGGGCCGCAGCCGGGGCGTGAAGCAGAGCCAGCAGACGGGGTCGGGGCTCGGGGCCCGAAGGCACTGGAGCCGTGCGGCCTCGGGGACCGTGCGGGGATCCGCAGCTGCCCGTGGCGGGCGCCTGCGTCACGGGACACCCTGGCTGTGGGGCAGGGTGTCTCGCGTCCGCCAGGGACGTGGAGAGCCTGCGTGCTCGCCTGCCCTGCTCTGCGTGGACTCTCTCGGCAGGAAAGGCCTGGTTGGACCGGACCTCGGTGGGACCCCGTCTGCCCAGGGGGGGAGGCACGGACTGAAATCGCCCCTGGGGAAGGCCCTGCGGGGCTTCCAGTCGGTAGTTCAACCGTTTGAGTCACGGCTTCCTGGCTTCCCCCGCCGAGAACCGGAAGTCCCAGCACACGCACCGGAGGGGCTGACTGCCGGTCCTCCGCACCCCGCTGGCCGGGCTGGGCTGGGCCGGGCCAGCAGGGGCCACTCCCGGGAGACCGGCCGCAGCCGAGCAGAGGGCCAGGGACCGACGGAGGAGCCAGGGCCCAGGACTGTCGGGCTCAGCCGCAGACACGGACATCTGGGGGCCAGACCTGCAGATCTGCAGGGGCCGGGGGTCCCCTGCACTGGGGCTGCCGGCTGGTGTTCCTTGGATGTCGGGGCACAAAGCTGAGTGGAGGGTCCAAGGGGCCTCTGCCAGGACAGACAGGCAGCCGCTGGGCCCCTGCCCCGGAGTGACCAGCACCAGCTGGCGCCGCACGGTCTTCCTCCCAGGGAACGTGGTGCCCATCCTCCTGGAAGGAGGGGCCGGGCCGGCGGTGGGGGGCCCGCAGGCACCCCCAGCTGCACTCTGTGCTGACCACGGACTCCAGGCCTCGCCCTGACACCCACTCGCCGGCCTCCTGCACTTCACGCAGGACACAGTCAGGGGCCCCTGGAGCTGCGGACAGGCCCGGGCGCCGGGGCGGCTCGTGGGTGGGCCTGGGGCTGAGCTGGGACCAGCCCCTGCCGCCGGCCCCGGCCACGCTCAGGCCCAGCCTGGCCGACGTCACCGCCCCCCTCCTCTCCTGAACCCTGCAGCCGCCAACCAGGGGGTGACTCCGAGAGGCAGACGCAGCGCCGGCCCCGTCCCCATGGCGGGACACGCAGACCAGCGAGGAGTGGCCGTGTGAGCAGGCGGGCTCCGTCGTGCGCGGCCACCAAGGCCCCGCGGATGCAGAGAAGCTGGTGAACCTCCAGGAGCCTCGCCCCGGTGACGAAGACCGTTTCCCGGGGTCACCATGGGGGCTCCAGGTGGTCACCAGGGGGCTCCAGGGGCAGCAAGTATAACGTGCCTGGGTGGCTGTCCGTCTGTCCAGTCGTCTCCAAGGAAACCCGAGCACAAGGGGCAGGACAGGGCAGTGCCTGCCCCCTGGCACCCCAGGTCCCAGGGACTCAGAGGGCCCCCAGGGCCCACCGTGGGGGCACCTCAGCTCGCTCCCAGCCTGGGAGCCGGAAGCGCGGTGGCCAAGTCTGACTCTGGGCCGGAGCGAGGCCCCGAGATGGGCGCACGTGCAGCCTGCGGGGAGGCCACCTGGCCCGCACACCGCATCACCCCCTCCCCCCCGTCCCAGGGCCACGCAGCAGCACGTGGCAGCGGCTGCAGACCCTCCGGCTCCCAGGGAGTCCCCCCAGCCTCGGCCTTCCCTGCGGGCTCCCGCACGGCGCCCTCCGTGGGCGCGGCGCCCTGGGAGGCACCCCCCGCGTTCCTGGCGGCCGCGCCTGTCTCCATCCGCAAGGCCGCACATGTGGGCCCCATTTGCCGGGCGCAGCGCCGGGCAGGGAAACCCGGAGGGGTGGCTGCTGGGACCCGGCTTAAACGTTACCACCTGAGAATGCGCGGCGGGCGCCCCCCAAAGTGATGAAAGGCGCGAGAAGGCGACGCCGTGCGGACCGAGGAGGGGGAGCAGGGCCCGACGTGGGGGGCGGGAGGGGTCCTCCAGAGGCAGTGGGGGTGCTGAGCCCAGAGAACCCCCGGCGAGAGGCGGGTGGGGGAGGGGGGACGGCGGGTGACAGGCACGCCGGCACCAGCCGCCCCCTCCCCCAGCCCGGGCGCGCGGCCGGGGTCACAGGGGAGCCACGCCGGCCCAGGAAGGCTCCAGCCCTGGGACCCGCCGGGTGCCCGCCTCCGCGCCTCCGGGGGGCGGGGCGCGTCAGGGACTGTGTCCATGGGGACTGCAGCGGCTCGGGTGGGCGGGGCCCTGCCCCCAGCGCGCCCAGGGCCAGCCCGGCCAACGGCCACTTCCCAGAGAAACGAGCGAAAACGTAGGGGGACAGGCGGGTGCCCCACCTCAGGAGGGTCATCGGGGCCGGCCAGCTCCGGTCCACTGTGTCCGGTGCCCCCCACAGCGCATCTGCTCTGGGCACGGGAGGGTTGTGAGGGCTGGTCACACACACGGCCTTGCGTCCCATCGCCGATGTCTGGAAACAGGACGAAGGAAGCCACAGGAGGCAGCCACACCCACACCCACTGTGCTCTGGCCCCACCCGGTGCGGCGCCCGAGGTCAGGCCTCACTGCACCGCGGCCCGTCCCCCGCAGGCGGCGACCCAGGACTCGGGCACAGCCGCGGGGCCACCATTCGGAGCCCCGGCCCCGGCCCCGGCCCCAGGGCCAGCCAGGCCACCGCTCCCCGTGTCTTCCGAGACAAAGGGACCCACTCACATGTTCCCGTCATCTCCCCCCACCCCCACAGTCCCCCCAGACTGGTGGGCTTCCGTGGCCACCAGGGACCCCAAGTTCTGAGGTGGACCGGGACAGACAGATGTGGGTACACGTGGGTGTCTGGGCTTCTGTCGCAGCTACAAACAGCAACAGAGGAAAGGAGCTGACCCGTCCGTCCCTGGGCAGTTCAGAGGACGCAGGAGAGGGGACGCACAGGCAGTGTGGCCACCCGACCCCGGTCCACTGGCCACCGCAGTCTCCCCCAGGGTCTCGTTCTGCCCGCTCCGGGCGAGGGCGGGGCCTCGCCCTGGGGTGGGAGGGCAGGAGCGGGGACAGTGTCCACGTGGGTGATGGGTGCAGGGGTGCGTCTTCCAGCAGCTGGGTGGCAGGGACAGGGAGACGTCTCGTCTGTGGCCTGCCCCGCCCAGTAGTTCAGGAAATGCTGTCGTCTCTCGTGCGGTGCAGAGAGGACACCCTGCGAGGCCTACGGTGACCCGGAAGAGAATGCAGAGGGCCTGAATCGGGGGTGGGGAAGGAAGAGAAGATGCAGGAGACACTGGAGGCCTCTGGACCTGGGAGGAGCCTTGGGCCCCTGGCTGGGGCCCCTGGGGTGCTCGAAGGAGAGATGAGGTGGTCGATAGGGGGCTGCAGACGGGGGTCACGGGCAGGGCACCGGGGGGCCCGGGCTGCAGAGGAGGGGCCGTCAGAGGGACTTGAGGGTCGTGTCTGCGGCGGGTCAGGCTGGCCCAGGCAGGTGTCCAGCTGGACGGCCGAGGACCCCACTCGAGAGCACTGGGCCAGGGGAAACCCACCCACGAGGGAGACCACTGGGCGTGGCCCACGCCGCACGAGCAGGTCTGGGAGAGCGAGTCCCAAACACCCCGGGGGAACTGCAGAGAAGACAGGAGCCTCTCACCCTTCCACTCCGTGGGTTTCCCTTTCAAAAAGGAAAAGAAAAAAACTTTAAAGGTTGAAAAGGAGGAACGGCTCCAAAGGGGAAAGGCACTGTTTAACCTCCGGGCAGATCCTGTAGGAAGAGGGGGCGGGGGGGCGGGGCAGGCGCAGTTCCTGGGCCCCCCCCCCCACAGCCGGGCCAGCTTCAGAGGGGCCGGCGCCCCTTGGCCCGGGGCCCACCTGCCGCCGGCAGCTTTGAGAAACAACTTCCTGTCAATAAATGCGAACAAAAGTTTGGACCCATCTTCAAAGAGATGAGTTATGCCGAAAATATGTTCCTGGGAACCGGGGGGAACGGATCGCTCGTGTGCTCTGGCAGTCGGGAGAGTTTATAAATAACCGCGCAGGTCTGCCTGGGTGACGCCCGCCCCGGGACACCGTGCCCGGCAGCGAGCGCGGGAGGCCCGGGGGGCCGGGATCCACCGCCACGCCGTGCGGCCGGCCTCGCGGCAGGGCTGGCCACGGGACGCCTGCAGGAGCCCGGTCCCATCCCGGCGCGGGGGCCGCCGAGCCTCCGTTCAGCGCCCGGCACCGGGGCGACCCCTGGATCCGCCCTCCATTTGCATTTTGGAGGGAGAGAGGAAGGGGCAGGTCCTCCATGTGGTTTCCATCGGCCGAGAAAAGTGAAAACACGTGCTGTCCTTTCTCGCCGACATGGTCCCTGTTCCTTTAATGAGAAAGTCCAAAGTCGGGGGCCAGAGCGAAGCAGCGGCGGCCTCGCCCTCCCTCGGAGCGCGCACACCTCGCCGCACGGGGCCCCGCCCCGGACCTCCGCTCGGGCGCCCCCCGCGGAGGCAGGAGGGCGACAGAGGGCGGAGGGGGCGGGGCCTCTCGCCCTGGAAACGCTTTCCTCGGTGTCGAAGGTGCGGCCCCGGCAGCTCATTTGTCAACGTTTAAACCTCATTACGGCGTCCACAGCCCCCCCGGGTACCGGAGCGCCGGCTTCCCACGCCCGAGCATCGGCGCCCATCAAACCAGGCCTCCCTGAGCCGCGGCCGATCAGAAGTGAAACTTCCAGAACTTTTTACAGTCGTCTGCATTCCTCCGATGATATTAAAATATTTATTTGTACCTTGCATGATGGATTGAGACGTTTTATTGAAAACATTGGGAAGCTGGTTCCTTAAGCGGAAGGAGAGGCAGAGCGCGCATGCACTGGCGGAGGGAGACCGGGCCGGCGCGCGGCCTCCGCGGCTTCGTGCAGCGAGGCGGCCCTGATGGGATTTGCGGGATTATTACCCGGAATCCGCGGCTGGGCGGGCGGCCTGCTGTCTCTCTCTGGCTGCTGGCCTTCCCTAGCCGCTCCCCTGCAGAGTGGGTCCCTGCTTCGCGTCCCCTGCGCCTGTGTGAACCGCCCTCCCTGCAGGCAGCTGCCAGACTCCGGCGCCTACGGGAGACCCAGGGAGCAGGGCACGGAGGGGATGAGGGTGCCCCTCGCCCTTCCGGCATCGCCGGGAGAAGGGGACACCGGGTGAGCTGGGTTGGGAGCCCCGTGTCCACCCTGTGCTGTCCTGGCTGTGCGGCGCTGGGCTCCGAACCAGCCTCTCTGAGTCCCAGAGTCCCTCTCTCTAAAGTGGGCACCACAATGGGCACGCCTGGGAGCCCCGCCATTCCTCCACCCCCACCAGTCTGACCCGGCCGCCCGCCTGGCTGTCACTGCCCCCTCGTCTTCTCCCACCATGGACCACGTCTCAGCACAAGGACCCTGAGGCCTCCCGGAGGCCCGGTCTCTGGGCTTAACAACAACGCCACCCCCAAGAGTCGCTCCGTTCACTAAGGGCTCTCGAGGTGCCGAGAGGCACTGTCACGGTGACCCTCACCGCTGACCTCCCAGGGACAGACTCCGGCTGCGATGGCCAAGCCGGGTCTCAGGGGCTGGCGGGACTTGGCCAAGGCCGAGCGGGGTGCGCCAGGCAGGCCAGTGCCAGGGCCTGGCAGGGGTCGGGGCACCCGCTGCCGGAGCAGAAAGTGTCACGCCGATCCTCCGGAGCGGAAGGCCGGACTCCACCGGCCCGGGGAGGGGGTGGGGCACAGGCAGGGCGACCTGCCCGCCAGGCCAGGACCTCGGAGCAGCTGAGCTGCAGGGCAGGGGCCAGCCCACCGCGGACGCACAGCACCGGGCCTTCCTCAGAAACCCTCGCCCGCGGAGACCGCCCTGCACTGGGGGCGGGGGGGCCTCCGCACCTCCGGCGGCCCCCGCGTGCACTCACAGAGCTCGGTACTGTGAGCGCGTCCCTGGCCGCGAGAACGGACCTCGCAGCGCACTAGTGGCTCCGCGAGCACAACGTGGATTGTCGTCCTGGCAACTGGTGCTCCGGGTCGGACCGCACGCTGCTCCCCGCAGTCGTTCCGGAGCCAGCAGCCCCCAGCTCGCCTGCAGCCTCCGGGTCACAGGCACCCCCGGCAGGCAAAGAGGACAGGGGCAGGAAAGGCACCAGGGGTCGAGGGGCCAGCTGGGAAGTGGCACACTCCTCACTGGGCCTGCACTCCACGGGCTGGAGCCCGCCCCTGGGCCATACCCAGCTGCAGTGGCACATGGGAACTGTAGGCCAGCTGTGTGTCCACAGAGAAGGGGGACAGATTTTGGGGAATGGGGAGCTGCCTCAACTGCAGGCACCTGGATTTCTCCCAGGAGAACAAGAAAGGCAGGGTTGACTGCCAGGTGATGCCACCACAGACCGGGGCTCGCTCTCGTGTCGCCCACCTGCCCACCACCCCCAGCTTGTTTCTTCCTGGCTGCACGTGGCTGCTGCAGGGCCGGATGTCATTCCTTCCTCCAGGCAGGGAGGAAGGGGGAGGGGTCGGGAACTGGGCCAGCCACGTCTGACCCCTACGAGAGGAAAACACAAAGTTTCCCAGAAGCCCCCTGCTCTGAACTCGGCGGGCGAGGCTGCTGGAGCCCCAAGCAGTTCCTCTTGGGGAACCCACACACGGACTCTCCCACTGGGACTCGCTCCCTCTGAGCCCAGCACTGGGGGGGGGGGGGGGGCGGCTTGAACGGCACAGTGCTGCCCTTCGAGCTGCCTGGACGGGGAGAGACTAAGGGGTCCGTCATCGAAGGGAGCAGAGGCCCCTGTCCCTTTGCCGAGCCCTCCCCCCACACAGAGCCGGTTAGCTGGTGCCAGTCTGAGGCTCCATCAACCAGGCTAACACTGTGGGACCCGCCCTGCAGGTCCGCAGAGGCTCCACCCCACCCACCTTATGGGCCCACCCAGGCTGCTTTTCCATAGGAATGGCTGGTCTTGGCTCCTAAGTCCTGTCCAGCACACAACAACTGGCTCCGGTGAGCCCTGGGGCAGCCAGCCTGGAGTCGCAGCTTGGTTTCGCCTGGGAGTCCCCAGCCCAGCACAAGCAGCAGCCGTCTCAGAGTGCTTTACAGCCCAGGGCAAAACACAGGTGGGGGCTGACCTTGGCCTGCACCACCCGGGAAACCCCAGGGCCAGCACACCCAGTGGACAGCTACAGACCACGTCAGAGCACCCTGCCGCTGCACAGCTGACCCTCCACGGAGGACAGAGAGTGGTGCTCAGAGGTCACAGCCAGTCCTTGCAGCTGACTGGCCTGGGTAAACCCCTCCCACTGATCTGCCAACAGCAACCAAGGCTCCACTACAAGAGGAGGGGGTACTCAGCCCCCACACAGGGTTCACCTCAACTACCCAGCTTGGGTGACAGGGGAGGCTGTGCCACTGGACCCCACAGGACACCTACTACATTAGGCCACACTACCAAGACACGGAGTCAGAGCAGCTCTACCTGATACATAGAAGCAAACACAGGGAGGCTGCCAAAACGAGGAGACAAAGAAACACGGCCCAGATGAAAGTAGAGAACAAAACTCCAGAAACAGAGCTAAATGCAATGGAGATAAGCAATCTGTCAGAGGCAGAGTTCAGAACACTGGTTAACAGGATGCTCAGGGAACTCAGTGAGGACCTCAGCAGCATCAGAAAGACCGGGTCAGAAACAAAGGACACACTAACTGAAATAAAGAACAATTTACAGGGAAACAACTACAGTGGATGAAGCTGAGAATCAAATCAATGATTTGGAACATAAAGAAGCAAAAAACAACCACAAAGAAGAACAAGAAGAAAAGAGAATCCAGAAAAATGAGGACAGTGTAAACAGCCTCTGGGACAACTTCAAGAGGTCCAACATTCACCTCATGGGGTGCCTGAAGGGGAAGAGGAAGGGCAAGAAATTGGAAATCTATGTGAAAAAATAGTGAAAGAAAACTTCCCTAATTTGGTGAAGGAAATAGACATGCAAGTCCAGGAAGCACAGAGAGTCCCAAACAAGACGGATGCAGAGAGGCCACTCCAAGACACATCGCTATTAAAAAGCCAAAGGTTAAAAATAAAGACTCTAAAAAGCAAGAGAAAAGAAGTTAGTTACCCAAGGTTGCCAGACGGGAGGGGGGGGGAGGAGGGGGGGAGAGGAGTGGGTGAAGAGGTGAGGGGATTAAGAAGTACAAATAAACAGGTAGTTACAGAGTAGCTGTGGGGATGTAAAGCAATTGTAGGAAAGGGAGAGGCCAAAGAAGTTATGTGCAGGACCCACGGACGGACGTGAGCAGTGGGGGGGGGGGTTTGCCTGAGGGAACGGGGGTGGTGCTGGGTGGAGGGGGCAAAGGGGGGGAATCAGGACAACTCTAATAGCATAGTCAATACAATTTTTAAAATACAGTAAAATAACAATTTCATCATCACACATGGAATAACACATACTCATCATAGAAAAAAAGCACTGAAATCAGAAAGTAGCGTTGGGCTTCCGGTGCCCGGCCCAGCGCGTCAGGAGGGGCCGCCGCCCGTCCGACAGTGAGTGAAATCCGGACCAGCTGCGAGAGCGACAGCCCTCCTGGGCCCAGCGGAGAGGGGCTGTCGTCGCAGGCGGAGCCCGGCCCCCAAACCGGCAGGAGCAGCGGGCAGACGCAGAGACACCCCGGCAGGACCCCGAGCCGGGGCAGGAAGCCCGCCCCTGCCACCGACAGTGGCTGGAGACGTGCAGACCAGCTGGGTGTGGACCCGCCCGAGAGTGAAAACCTCCAGGGGCCCCGTCACCAGGGACCCCCACGCTCTGGGGACTTTGACCCCCAGGGCCCCAGCAGGTCCTGAGAGCGAAGGTGCAGAAGAGCTCCGCTCCTGCGTCTGCCGGAGGAAGGAGGAGCCGCTCTGGACGCGCGGGCGCTCGGTTCTCCTTAGCGAGGCTACCCCCCCCCCATCAGCCTCTCCCCGTGGATTGCAGCGCTCGCCCTGGGCCGGCGGACGTGGCCTCGCTCACGCTGAGGCGCGCCCTTCCACACACACTTTCTGGGAGCTTTCACTGTGAAAGGATGCTGAATTCTGCCCGAGGCTCTTTCCCCGCCGATGGAGGGGACCGCGTGCTCTTCACCCTCCACCCTGTCCCCGTGAGGCGTCACGCTCACTGCGTGTGCATCACACTCGGGCTGTCGGGGCGGATCCCTCCTGCCCTCGGGGGGCGCCCTCTCAGGGTGCGGTTGAACCCGGGTCTCGGGTGCCCTTTGGGAGTCTGCGCGTCCACGTGCACAGGGACCCCGGCCTGCAGTGTCTTTTCACCGCGTGTCCTCGTCCGGCGTTGGTGCTGCTGCGACGCTGCCGCCTGTGCGACAGCCGAGAGGCGGTCCCCACTCTGCGGGAAATCCACTCCTGAGGGACGCGGCGGCGGCGGGACCACGTGCAAAGGTGGGGCCGGCACAGGGATCCTGGGGGGCCCTTAGAGGAGACGTCTGACTCTGGAGAGATTAGAAAATGTTTCTAGAAGTGACGGCCCAACTACGTCCCCCGGGATGAGTACTCGGAGGCCCGGGGGCTGAGGTACAGGCAGAGTCAGTGCATTCCCTCCACGGGCACCCTGGACTCCTGCTGGGCCTGGGTGGGGAGGGGAGGGAGGGAGAGGACATGGGTCCTGGGACGGTCGTCCCTGGCTGGTCCCATCCTGCTGGCCAGGGTCAGCACTGTCGGGGCTCAAGCAGACCCTCCAGCGTCGGTGAGCTCCCGGGAGACCCTCCCGTCCCACTACTGGGTGTACGGCCCCCACTGTCCCAGCAAAGGCCGGTGTGGCTCGTCCCTCCCTCACCCCGGGTGACGCCGCCGCTGGCTTCTCTCTGGGACAGTCTCGTCACCACTCCAGGTGGCCCTCAGAGACAGGACCCAAGGTGGCCCCCAGCCAGCTCTCTCATGGTATGGGACCCACAGGAGATCTGGTCACCTGGGATTGTGGTTGCTTCCAGACAAGAGCCCCTGGTCTGCTGCTACGGCCCCTCACACGGGGGTCCCTGGGGGAGGTCGGGGGTCCCTGGGGGAGGTCAGCGTCCCCCCAGCACAGGGCTCCATATCACGTCTTCCCAGTGACGTGCTGGACGCCACCTGCAGCCAGGCCAGGGCCACAGGGAGACATCTGTCACCCCCAGCCCAGGACAGGCCCCCTGAACAGCTCTCTCTCCCTGCTCCCACCACCAGTGACCCGGCTGGGCTTCTGCTCCCTTTTCAGGGTGGGCGGTGGGTGGTCCCCGTGGGAGGAGGGCCCTGGCAAGCTCCCCCTCCTCCTCAAGCCCCCCGCTGAGGTCTCGCCGGCCTCCACGCCCCGTCCCCCCCGCCCTGAGGGCAGAAACACCCTAGCACGTTCTGCCCACATCCTCCCCCACCTGCTGCTTGTGGTACAAACTGTTTACAGCGCTGGGCGCGCAGAAATGTAAACTCTCGGAACTACAAAGACCACTTCTCGAGGCGCGTCTCATCTGGGAAGCTTCAAATGTTTGTTTTGAAACTCAAACGCTGAAAAGTTTCCTTTTCCCTGTGGTTCTGCAGGGGGCCCCCCTGGGGTGAGCCGGGACCTGGGACGAGGCGGCAGCTGCAGGAGGTGGAGGGGAGAGAGGGTCCCCGGATGAGAGGTCACTGCCGGGCAGACCAGCGCTCTGTGCCCCGCCCCCCGGGGGCCGCCCCGCCCCTCTCCGAGCTCAGCCCTCCCGGCCCCGCCCTGGGCCCCCCCCCCACGCCAGTTCAGCCTGGGGCTCTGCGCCCTCGGGGCCTCCTCACCCCCTGCGCCCCCTCCGCCCAAAGGGCTTCCCCCGCTCTTGCCACGGCTGGACACATCTAACCGAAACGTCACCCCTTCGGGGAGGCCTGCGCGGACCCCGCAGTCTCGACACTGCCCCCCCGCCCCCCCCCCCGCCGTCTCACATTCTTCCTCTCCGGGACAGCCCGCATCACGCACCATAACCGGTGTCTCGTGAGCGACGCCGCCGGGAGCCTCCAGGTGCAGAGACGTGTGTGTGTCGCTGGCCGGGCCTGAGAGACGGGTGCCCGGAGGTGGCATCGCGGGGCCAACGGTTCTGCACTCGGTCACCCTTCCAGACGGGGCCGGCGGGTAGCGTGTGCGTCCATCTCCCCGACCCGGGGGTCACTGGGCGGGCCAGTGTCGGAGTACGGGACCAGGGTTAAACAACATGGGAAACGCACAGGGAGTCGCGCGGACAGGCCGCGGGTCGCTGAGCCGGCACCGAAGGCCGCGGCAGACGGTCTCGGCCGCCTCCGCAAACTGACGACCTCACCCCTGTCTTGTCTGCCTCCGGCCGCCCCAGGCCCTCCGGCCCCTGCACCGGCCTCCTCTCCAGCCCCAGCACTGGGCCGGCTTCCACCCAGGGACTGGGAGGGCGGGGGGCAAGGGGAGGCTCCACGTGCCCCCGCCCGCGTGAGAGCCCCAGGTGCAGACTGCAGGGCAGAGCCCGACCGGCCCTCGGCCCGGAGTGGGGGGCGGGGGGGAGACAGTTAGGGGGCCACTGCAGTGTCCAAGCCAGACACAGCAGGGTTCGGGTCAGGCCACGATGGGTTTAGTAGATGATAACATCACTCACGTGTTGCAATGAGCTGTATTTTGGGTACAAAACTGGTAAGACACTGGCGACTCCCTCCCCCTGTATAGAGAGGAGGCTCTTCCCTCCCCCTCGACTCCGGGCCGGCTCCGGGCCTTGACCTTGATCTGCAGATTCCACCTTTGCCCTTGGCACACGGTCCCTCGGAACCCGGCCACCGAGACGGGACACGCCCAGGCCATGCGGAGAGCTCACTGGGGGAGGACCGGGGAGCTCTGACCCGGAGCCCGGCGGAGCCCCCGCCGACCGCCGGCACGGGGAGCAGTGTGGTCAGGGGGCTGCGGTGAGCGTCCCGGCCTTTCGGGGCATCAGGGCCCGCATTCCTGGCCGAGACCAGAACCAAGCGCTGGGGCCCAGGGCGCGGGAACGGAGTTCCAGCCGCCGTGGAGAAAACCAGCTCCCGGCCGCCCGCAGAACCGCTGGCTGGCACCCCACCCGGCTCGGCGGCTCCCGGGCCCCAGCGCCACCGGGGTGCGGCTCAGCGGCACGAACTGCAGCCCCTGTAAAGAGCGGCTGCTCCCCGGCCCGGAGGGCTCCTGCCCGGGGCACTTCCGCAGGTGAGCTGGCTCCTTAGGAGCTTGTAAAGGAGCGCCGTCCCCCGTAAATCTTACTTCCCCGAGAAGAAAGCCTTCCAGCTGCGCCGCCGACCCCCAGCGGGCAAGTCCCGGTGGAAGCGGGCGACGCCGGCTCTCGGGGCAGCTGTCGGAGGCCACACCGGGGCCAAGCCACGGGCAGGAGCCGCGCTCAGTGACGCACTGTGGGGACAGGAGGGTTCCCTCCGGCTTCCCACGCTGTTCCTGTGCAGAAGAAAGTACCCGGACAGGACTAGATGCCCACCCCCACCCGGTTCTATGTCCCTGAATGACCGGGGAGCACCCTGACACATACCTCCCCCTGCCCGGGCGACCCCTGACACCTGAGCCTGGGACACCACAGCATCTGGGACACCACGGCATGTGGCGGGTCCCCACTCAGGGCTTGGGACAGCTGAGCTGCGCCGGGAGGCAGGTGTTATCATCGCCTCCTGGTAACAACGCACAGAGGCTCAGAGAGGCCAAGCGACTTGTCCTGGGCAGCACAGCAAGAACCTGTGCAGGCAGGGGTATGTTTCAACTCTTGGGCCCCGAAGTCCGTTCTGTCCCCACTCGGCCGTGGGGGGCAGGCTGCACCACACGACGACACCCCGGTTGGGGTCGGGTGGCTCCGATGACGGTGGTCCCGTGGGGGTGTCATGGAGCTGAAAAGCTCCTCCTGTCTGGTGAGGACCCGCCCCTCACCGGCACGGAGGCACGTCCGCGGTGCGCCGTCTGCTTACAGCCGAACAGACGACGAGAAACAAAGGAGGCCACGGGGACCTGTTTCTGAAGAGAGGACCACTCCTCGGGAAGGGCCCGGGCCAGCCCCCCAGGGCACACACTGTCCTCGGAGGAGATGACCCCGGGGGCCCCTCGGGGCGGACGGGAGGTGGGAGCCAGGGAGACGGACGGCCGGCCCCGTGTGGCCCCACCTGCTGTGCGTGTTTGCGGCCACACAGATTCCGAAAGCGGGGTTCGTGGGCTGGGCCAGGACCGCAGCCCAGCCAGGGTCATGCCAGTGGGCCGAGGCCTGCGGAGACCAAGAGAACCAGGTGGGCCCCCTCCCTCCCCCGACCCCATGCGGGGCAGGGCCCACCCCAGCCCAGGGCCTGGAGACGGGAAAGGGGGGTCCCCGAACCAACAGTGTCGACGCTGGGTCCCCCTCTGTGACCAGGCTGCACGGAGCCCGGATTCCGAAAACGAGTTTGTTACAGAGAAACAATAATTGCCTCTGAAACTCCGCATGAAAACGGCTCTACAGGAAGAAAGTGCGCGGCTCGGCCCCCATGCGGGGCCCGCTGCACTTCCCACCCACCGGAGCCACCCAATAAAACCGCGCCTTCCCCTCCGCGTGTGTGGCCGGCTCCCCGCACAGGAAGCGAGTCCCCCCGCCAACAGGGGCTCAGACGCTGGCAGGGCCTCCGCCGCCCCCAGACCGCGCTGCCCAGGGCGGCCCGGCCTCCCCCAGGACACACAGCTTCCTGCTGCCCGGGGAGATGGGGGCTGACCCCGCACACACGGCCTGTCCCTCAGCGGGGCAGCGCCCCCAGCACGCACGGCGCCGTGGGAGAGGGGGGCGAGGCGGAAGCCCTGGCTCCCCCGACCTCGGAGGCTGCGCCCTGGGGTCAAGTGGGTGGAGCCACCCATAGGGCTCCCCAGGGGGCGTGGCAGAGGGTACCGCAGCCCCGGGTTGCTCTGTGGCCCACAGGGCTTGTAAACCCACGTCCCCGGTTCCTCCTCTCGGATCGGGCTCGGGAACCCTCAGGAAGTCCCAGGGCCTCTCAGGGCTGGTCCTCAGGGGTCTCGGCCCACTCAGACCGCCCCAGTCACACCCACAGCCGGCGCCATGGCCGGAATCTGTGCATACACTGTCTCGCCGCCCAAGGTGCAGGCCGAGCGGGGCCAGTCCTCCCCCCACCCCCGGCCCCATGGACAGCCACCTGCTCCCCATGTCCTCACGTGGCCATCCCTCCATGTCTGTCTGCGTCCTGATCGCCTCTCCGTGTAAGGCCCCCAGCCGTACGGGAGGAGGGCCCACCCACACGACCTCATCTGCCCCTGGTGACCTCTGTCAGGACCCCGTCTCCAAGCACAGTCCCGTTCCGAGGTCCTGCGGTGAGGACTGGCACGTGACAGTGGCGGAGGACGCTCCTGGCCAGCCAGGGGACACCTGGTGCAGACGCCTGTCTTCACGGGGCTGGAGCAGGACGGCAGACACGCCCTAGCAGACCCCGAGGGCCGCCCGCTGCCCGGCGGCCAGGCCTGCCCCGCCCCACCGTCTCCGCAGGGCTGGTCCCCGAGGAGGGCCCGCCCTGCACACAGGTGCGGGGCCGTGCGGCCTCGTGGCGGAGGGCGGGCTTGAGCAGGAAGGGGCTGGGACAGGGGAGGCACTCAGAGGCTGCAGCCGCCGTCCAGGCGACAAGTCGTGGGGACACACGCTGAGGCGCGGGCCGCGGGGTGCGCGGCAGCCAGGGAGCCCCACGCACGCGCCCGTGGACGGGGACAGACCGGGCTGCACGAGCAGACACTCGCACGGCGGCTGAGGACGGGGGACGAGGGACGGACGCCGCCGCCCCCCCCCCCCGTTAGGACACGGCCCCGAGAACGTGTCCCTGTCTAGACGCCGCCACTGCCGAGGTGTTTTATTTCCTGGAGCAGCGAGATCAAAGGACAGCGCTTCTCGGCGCGGAGCTGCAGTTCCCATTTCTCCGGAGAGACTGCGGGGCAGCGGCCAGTGCTGTCTGGCGGGGGGCGGAGTGAGCGGCTGCTCCCCCGGACCCCCGGGCCACCATCACAGACCCCGGACCCCCGGGCCACCATCACAGACCCCAGACCCCAGTGTCCCCGTCACAGACCCCAAACCCCAGTGTCACCATCACAGGCCCCGGACCCCCGAGTCACGGTCACAGAAGGGCGAGCACAGGCCTGGACCTGAACTTGGTGCCAACCGCAGACAAAGACAGGACCCGCCTCTGCAGGAGGGGCCAGGGGAGATGCCCTCAGTGGATCGCCCCTCTGTCCAGCAGCCCCCGGGGCTCTCGGAGGCCAACACAACAGAGAACGTCTGCGTTGGCTGCTTCCGAAGGGCAGAGGAAGTTCCTCTGCCCGCCTGCGCTGGGGGCCCCGGGAGACCTCCCGTGGATCAGCCCCACCGGCCCTGCTGCCCCACCTTCGGCCCCACCCGCCCTGCTGCCCCACCTTCCTCCCGAGGGTGGGGAGGCCGCTGGGCCAGAGCGTCCCGGAGGAGAGGGGGGCACTCGCCGTCACCCCCCTGGCCCGGCCCCGCCCTGTCTGAGGAGGCAGCATTCCCGGGTCTGCGTGCGTAAGGGGCCCGAGGCCACCGCGTGTGCCAGAGACCCCTGGGGCTCACGGGTCTCCCTTCCTGGACCCGGGTCTTCATCTCACCCCTGAGGGGTTCGTCCTGTGCACGAGGGTCCGAGTTTTCCGACATTCGGGGCGGAAGAATTATGTGGACGTGAAAACGTTTCGCGCGCGGATCCTGTGTCGTGGCGGCCTCCCAGCTGACGGCTGCGCAGCGACCTGGCGCACCGGCCCCATCACAGCGGCCACGCCCTTCCGGCCCTGGGGGCCCAGCGCCCCTCGCACCCCTGGGTGGCCGGGGCAGCTCAGCAGCGCGCAGCCTGAAACCCCCAGCGCCCGACCCTTCCGCCCAGCGGACACGCCCAGCCTCCCGGAGGGACCGGGGCGGCTCAGGCGTCCGCGCTCAGCACCCGCCTGCATCCATCCCGGGAGGGGCCGGCGCTGGGGGCGCCCGCGGCCTCCCCTGCAACTGCGCCTGCGCGCCCGCAGCCCCGCAGGGTCTCCCCGGGAGGTGCGGCAGGGGCGGAGCCTCGGGGTCACTCCTGAGTGACGTGGAGAGGAACGCGGGGCGGCCCGTGCCCCCGGAAAGCCACACTGTGGGTAAGTCGGGTTTCCCACGTATCTGTGGCGAGTTTCAGGCCACAACATGGACGGAGTGACTCTGAAGACCCCCCGAGAGAAACAGACCCACGAGCGTAACTAAGACATCGCGGGGATAACTAAGGGGAGCTGCGGAGGCTCTGCCTGGGCGATCAAAACGCGGGAGGAGGGGGGCGGGGGCAGTGACGACTGCAAGTGGGCGGCCCAAAACACCGACCAGTGGGGGCGGGGCCCCAGGGGCGGCGCCAGCAGGGCCCCACCTGCTGCCGCCGGAGCCCCGGTGCCCGGTGCCCGGGTACAGGGTGGGTGTTCCCCCACGGTGCCTGAAAAATGGACTCGATAAAAAAAAAAATTCAGGGCACAGCCTCGGGCCAACCGTGTCCCAAAATAAAGTCCAAATGGGTCGAAAGGCTGAGTATAAAAAAGAAGCCAGAAAAAAAATTTTTTGAAGATTTTATTTATTTATCTTTAGAGAGGGAAGGGAGGGAGAAAGAGAGAGAGAGAGACATCAATGTGCGGTTGCTGGGGGCCGTGGCCTGCAACCCAGGCATGTGCCCTGACTGGGAATCGAACCTGCGATGCTTTGGTTCGCAGCCCGCGCTCCATCCACTGAGCTACGCCAGCCAGGTCTCAGAAAAATTTTTAAAGAAAGTGCAGTTGAGTATTGAACTCACTTCATAGTAAGTAAGATCTTTTAAAGTATGAAAACAAAAAACAAATAAAAATCTAACCTAAAATGTAAATGTTTTGGTACCGCAAAGGATAAAATTAAGTGCCACTTCGAGAAAAGATACAGGCAACCAAGACGGCCAAGAGCTAACACCCTCACTCCAGCAAGGGTGTTCTGACATGATTTTTTTTTTAAGCAAGAGTTCAGTAGAAGGAAAGAGGTCAGGAGCTGACAGACAGTCCCCAGAAGACAGGCAGGGGAGGCCCCGCGAGGGACCAGAGCACACTGAACCGCGGCGGTCACATGTGTCGTCTTCACAGTCCGCCGCGCTCCCCGGCTGACCAGCTGAACAGTCGGCTGTCCCCCCGGCCAGAGAAGGGTGCCTTCGGCAGGAGCCGTGTCCAGACAGGCGCTCCGGCGGCAGACGGGGTCTGTGCGGCCGGGGTCGGGGTGGGGGTCCCTCTGGAAAAAGACACCGTGAATGCCCCCGCCAGGGGGCTCAGCGGGTTGGAGCACCACCCCATAACCGAAAGGTCACAGGTCAGAAGGTCGCAGACCTTCTGAGCGGGGGACACGCTCCAGGTCTTCCCGGGGCCCCACGGGCTGTGGACGCAGGCCTGGCCACATCCACCCAAAGGGACTGCTGGGATGATGCTTTGGGGGGGCATGCAGGTGCGTGCAGGGTCAGGTAGGCGGAGCAGCTGCCGTGGGGGTGGACAGGCTCCTCGGGGCTGCCAGCCTGGTGCCCAGGGACACTGCTGCAGGCCAAGGTGGGCAGAGGGACAGCCCGCCCCCTCGACTGCTGCAGGAGATGCTGGCACCCTCCCTACAAGTGCTCCACGGGATGTTGTGAGGCCCCGACCCCCCAGGTCTGGCGGTGGGGGGTAGAATAGCCTCCCCACCACAAGGCCCCCAGCAGCGGACGTGGGTGAGCCGCACCCCTGCACACACAGCCCTCCCGGCCACGTGGGCCGCCACCCCCCGCCCCTGGCAGCTGCGCCACAGGTGGTGGGCCCCCGAGGGGAGGGAAGGCGGCTGAGTACCGGCATCCCACCCACCAATGAGCCGGGAGGTATTTCAGGAATCGCACGAGCCAAGGTGGGAAGGCAAACGGTTTGAATAATGACTCATTAAAAGGCTTTTCCCTGCCGGCCAGGAGTCCGCCCGCACGGAAAGCCCCAAGCACTTAGCCTAATGGGTTTAGTGCCGGCGGGCCTGTTGCGAGGGAACTGTCCACACGGCCAGGCCTGCAGGCTCTCGGCCCGCCCCCTGTGTGGCCCAGCAGCCGGGGCCCAGGGCTGACGGCTGGGTGCGGGGTCCTCTCGCCGCCCCACGACACCAGAGGTGAAAGGGAAGGCCCCGGTCCTGCCGGGGCCACGGGGGCGGCACGGAGGGGAACCTGCCCGGCCCCAAGGCGGGCCCCGGCCCTCCCCCGCGGACGGCAGCCGGGATTATGTAAATGCCGCCGGTTCCCGTGTTGGAAAGCAGAGGAGGCAACCACGTGAGAGCGTCTCCAGGAGCAGAGCTAAACCCCCAGTGAACGCCCCCCACCCCGCACCCTCCTCAGCACTCCCCCCCTCGTGGGGTACAAGCTCCCGAGGACGCCATGCGGGGCTCACCTGGAACGGGACGGCCCCCCGGGAGGTGGAGTCACAGCGGGGGAGCCAGCAGGGCACCCACCTGGGCAGGAGGCAGCTCGGGTGGGGTGTGGGGACCGGACCCCAGTCCAGGGAGCGCCCAGGCCCAGGAAGGCGCTCACTTCCTGGGACCCAGGCCGGCCAGAACAGGAGGCGACAAGGGGGCCAGTTCTCGGGCCAAGTATCAAGGGAGCCGCGTGGACGGAGGGGTCACCCGCAGGAGGAGGGCCAGGCCTGGCTGAAGGCCGGGGCCCCCCCTCCCCACCAGGGCGACGGAGCCCAGGGGCCCGGCTGGAGCCTGGCGGGGACCCAGGACGACAGCCAGAGGGCCGGTCTGGAAGGCCCCCACTTCACACGGCAGGAAGCCGAGGTCGGGGAGGTGAGGGGGCGCCCGAGGCTCCACCCCCCAGGGTCACTCCACCAGGCCAAGCGGCGCGAGGCCGGACAAGGTGAGAGATGCCAGAAAGCAGCACCTTACGCGTGACCTGAAACCCACGTGATTAGCCGGGCGTTCGCTCCGTGCCAAGCCAAACGGGGAACTCTGAACCCGCCCTCTGGGAAGGTAGTGACGTTCAAGCAGGCAGCCCTTGGGGACCCCACGCCCACCTGTCACTCAGCCTGTCCTGCCGCTCCTGCAAGTACAGCCCAGGCCCCACCCAGCTCCGCCACTCCTCTGTCCCCCGAAACCAGCGTCAGGGTGCCTGCCAGTCCCCAGGGCCTTGGGCGGGGTTCCCTGCCTGCGAGACTCTCAGTTTAAAACTGCTGACGCCCCAGCCGCACCAGGACCAGCTGGCAACCCTGCCCCTCTGGCTCAGGTGGCCAGCTCCCCTTCCAGGGGTCCCTGTGGCCCAGTGCCACCCAGCCCCTTCAGGGGCCTCCTGCTTGCGCCCAGACAGAATGTCCGCTGGGCACCCCCTGCTGCTGACCGCCCCCCGCCCAAAGCCGCCCCTGACGCTGGCCCAGAGCAAGGGTCTTCCCTCCCGGCCGCGGGGCGGCACAGCCGCTGGTGCCCGCAGCCCTCGTTGAGCACCCATTCCTTCGGGGCCTCCGCCCCGCCACGGTCTGCCACCCACCCACAGGCCAGCTTCAGGGAGTTCACGGATGACTCACGGGGCCAAGAGCGCAAGAGACGCCCCTCTGCCCTCAGAGGGGGGACCTCTGCCTTCCTACAGTGCAGGAAGCAAGGCCCTCGGGACATCCCTCAGAGCTGGCGGCCGGCGCGGGGCCTCGCCCCTCGCTCACGGCCCTCCTCTCCCCGGGACAGGCCTCTGCGCTGCCATGCCCCTCGCTGCACAGGGCTGCGGGGGGGAGGGCCTCCCAGGGTCTGCCAGGTCTGGGGTCCTTTCCCCACCCGGCCCTTTGTGGGCCACCACCTGCCCTCCTCTCCGGGGGGCGCCTTCTAGAAAGGGCGGTGGAGAGCAAAACGGGGGCGGGGAGACCGCGAGGACCACACCTGCCTTCTGCTCGGGGCCCTGGGGACCCTGGGACGTGCCCAACCCTGTGCATGTCTCTGAGCCCCCGAGGGCTGGTCAGCACGGAGGTCCCAGGGGTCCCTGAGGCTCTGCAACCCTGTGTCATTCTGCGCGGTCGCAGCCGGGCGAGCACTGCGCTGGGAGGGGCGGGGAGCGGCGGGGGCGGGGGTCCCACGCTGGCATCCTCCTGCCAGCTGGCTGCCTCTGCACTGCCCGGACGGAGCGCGACTGACACCGCCTCGGTCCACGGCCCTCTGGTCTCCCGCAGGCCCGCGGCGTGGGTGCCAGCACCCCGGGCGCCCGCACCCGGGCTATCAGCAGTGAGGCCCGGTCGCTCCCCGCTCCGCCCCCTCCCCTTGGAGGCGAGGGCGTCCTGGCTGGAATGAGGGAAACGGGACCGCAGGGGTCGCAGGGAGGAGCGGTTTCCAGCAGGAACAGGCCCGCGCTGCGCTGGGACCCGGCGCGATCCTCACTCCCCTCACCCAGGGCCTTCCCGCTGCGCCGCTCGGCCGAGGGCGCCGCAAACCGGATGCGGCGAGGACACCCTTCCTGCGGCGCGCGCCCCCGCGCGGGCCTCGGGCCTCGGGCCTCGCTCGGCGTGAGATGCGCAGTCACGCCGGGCCCACACGGAGCTGGAATCCGTGGAGACAAACAAACAAACAGAAAGGCACCACATGCGCTCGGAACGCTCTCTGCCGCGGCTTCCTGGCGTGCCTGCGGACAGCTGTCTGCAAACCAGAAACAGCGGCGCGCGCTCCCCCGGCTCCGCGCAGGCTGCGTCGGAGCCCCCGACGCAGAGACCGCGGCGGAGGGGCCGGCACGCCCGGCGGCGTCCGAGTTCTCGCCGGCTGTCCTTCCTGCCCTCCTCGGCACGTCCTCCTTTCCCGGGGGTCCGGGCTGAAGAGGGACCCGACTCGGACTCACCGGCCCTCTCTCGCCTGTCCTGGGGGGGACAGAACAGTGGCCACGAGGCCCTGAAAGCAGGGAGATGGCGACGCGAGCCCATGACCTTTGTTCAAAAGGCCAGCGGCCGCGCCAGCCAGGGCATTATGCTCGTGGTGGCGGGGGCAGCGGGGGGCGTCCCCAGGCAGGTGCCTCCGCGGTGCTCTGACAGGTGGGCGCCTCGGCCCCGGAGGGAGGAAGGGACCTCCTCCTGCCTCCCAAACTGTTCTCTGCCAACCTCGCTCCCAGGATCAGCCACGTGCGCTCAACTCCACTGCCCTCCCCAGGGCCCCAGGGGCCCTCGCGTCCATCTCGGCATCGGAGAGGCACCGGCATTGCCTGCCTCTGCCCCGCGGGCGCAGCTGTGGCCGCCCGGGATGGACGTGAAGCTTCAGCGGCACCGAGATGATGACAGCGGGCGTCTCACAGCTCAGAACTGAGACTGGCCTCCGCGTCCACGACCGCCCGGAAGGCTCTGACCCCGCGTGCACACACGTGCAGGGAGCGTGGTGGGCTCCTGTGACCCTGTCACCTGCGAGCCTGTGACCCGGTGCCCGCAGCTGGGGGCCCACGGCGGCTCTGGCTGCTGTCTTCACACCCTCCTGGCCGCCACGGCGCCTGCGTCTTGGGGGTGGGGGGGGCTCTCGCTGCTGCCCGTCGCCCATGGCAGGGGCGTTGGCCGGGGCTCTCCAGGGACGCAGAACCAGCAGGCAGGGCACAGGCTCGTTTTCAGGGGCTGGCTCCCACGACGGCGGAGGGGCACCTGCGACACCTGCAGGCCGGAGGCCCAGCCAAGAGCTGAGTTCAAGCCCAAGGGCCGCCGCCTGCTGGCGGAATTCCTGCCTGCCTGCCGGTGGGGAGGTGGGGTTCCGTCTTTGTCCTACTCAGGCCCTTCATCGGATTGGACCAGGCCCCCCCACCCATGATGGAGGGTAATCCGCTTCACTCAAAGCCCACAGATTGAAATACGGATCTCACCCAGAAACAGGGCGTCGCTCAGTGTTTCGGGACGCTTTTCTGCCACAGGAAGCGTAGTTGTGCAGACGGGCCTGCCGCGGGCCGGTGCCTCGACCTGGACGGCTGTTGTCCTGGTGACCACCGTCACCTGGCTCCAGCGCACCGTGGCGGACGGCAGCACTCCCGTCCTCCGTCGCAAGCCCCACCCGGGTGGCAGCAGAAACGTGGAAGGGAGGCTCTGTGTCCTCCCGCAGGGGACGGCACCATCGCTCTGAGACACGGGGGGGGGGCGCGTCACGACCGCGTGGAATCCGGCCCGCGGCGAGGCCCGGGCTGCAGCCCCGGCTGGGGAGCAAGGTGGCCAGGTTTTCCCCGAGGAGCCACAGCAGAAACTCACGCGTGGAGGCATCTGTGGCTTCGAGGAGGCTCGGCACGATGGCCTCAGAGACCCAAGGAACACGAGGGTGACGCCGAGGCCACAGCCTCTGGCGAGGACCTGGGGGGCGGGGGTTGTGCCAGCCACGGATGGGAAAGGCACCGCCCTCCCAGGTGACAAAGGAGGGGCCGCCCGCCTGCGGGGACACCGCCCACACGGGGACGGACGCACGTCTTGCCTTAGCCCTGGGGAGCCATCGGGTGGAGTTTGGGAATCGAGTTTGGGAATCGGGGCCCGGGCCCACGCCCCTCCCGACTCGCTCCCCAGCGCCGCGGTCATTAAAAGCCTTCTGGCCTCCAGATGCGCGCCTGCAAGCGATTTCCCCTGGGTTATTTCGAGCTCGGGGCCTTGATCTTCTGCCACTTTGGAAGAAGCCGAGAAACAAAGGGGTCGGCGCGGCTGCTTCAGCGCGAGGCCGCGTCACCCGCCCCTCCCCTCGCGGGGTCCGCCCCGCCCCTCCCCTCCAATGGGCCAGGCAGGACCCGGAGCTCCCTCTCCTGCCCCCTGCTGGCCAGCTCTCTGCCGTCCTGCTGCGAGCAGTGGCCACCAGGAAACAGGAGGCAAGTAACCCCCAGCCTGGTGGTGCCGGCCACAGGGCAGAGCCCGGTGGGGCCTGGAGCAGCTGGGGCTACCGGGCCCTGGCCCCGCTTCCCTCCCTCCAGCGACGGTGCAGACTGCCCCCCCCGGGGCCATGCAGCCCACAGCCGTGCTGCAGGGTGCTGGGGGCAGCACTGAGCCCAGGGCCCACAGGCCTGCGCCCTCCAGCTCCGGCGGCCGGGACCCCGGCTCTGCCCACAGACGCCTGCTGCATGGTGGGATCCCGGCTCTGCCTCGGGGGGCCTGTGCCGCCCAGTGCGCCCCGCCCATGCATTAGCCCCTCCCCCACTTCTCAAACGCACCTGGCAAGCACCCCAAGAGCCACTCTAGGCCAGGACTGTCCCTGGGGAAGCAGGGGCCGTGACGGGCTCTGACGGCAGGATGCAGGACACACGTCCCGACAGGTGAAAAGCAGGCTGTTGCAGGCCGACCTCCCAACCGGCCTGGCCCGAAGGACGGAGGAGCTGCTCCAGCGAAGGGGGGGAGACCAGGCCGGGTGAAGGACGGGACCCGTGGGAGCTCGTGGAGACAGGGCAGGGAGGCCTGTGGGGACCCGGAAGGAGCCCCCGGTGGTCAGAGCAGACACTGCAACGGGCAGAAGAACAGGCGCAGGGAAGGGGCATCGAGACCCACGGCCCCACGCGGGGGCGGTGTCATCCTGAGAGCCCGGGGCCACCCGGCCCCTGTGCCTGGGTGCGGCCTCCCTTGGGGGACCTCAGCGAGCAGGTGCACCCCCAGAACCCGAGGGGACTGTGAGAACACCCCGGTTTTCCCTTTGCCCCCTTGGAATAGGCAGCGCTGTGCCGTTCTCGTCAGCACCCTGGGGACCGGAGGATCGCACGCAGGGGCCCGGCCAGGAGCCGGGTGGCGGGGCAGCTCCCGGCCCGCCCAGCCCCGCGTCGGACCTCCAGGTGACGAGTCCCTCGGTGAAAACACCCCAGGGCGATGGCCGGCGAGGCTTCGGCACCGGCAGGAGGGAGGTGTGGGGTCTGCCCCACGCCGCGGGTGTGCGTGGGCACGCGTGCACGAGTGTGCGGGAACGCAGCGGCCGGTGTGAGATGCACTTGGGCGCCTGAGTGGCAATCGGGGCGGCCTTGCTGGGGGGGGGCTTCCTCCCGCCCCCACCGCCGCCCCCGCCCCCCACCTCGGGGACCGGGCGGCCCTGCGGACTCATGGAGGTTCTAGAAGGGGCTGACCGATGCCCTGCGGCGTGTGGACACTGAACGGGACACGTTTCCCCGTAAACCTCCCGTGGCTACGAGGGGATGCGATGCCGTGACGGCCACAGACACGCTGCAGGCCTCTGAGCAGGCGCCACCGTCCAGGCCGGGCCCTGCTGCCCCGCCCGCCGGCGAGGCCGGGTCCGTTCCCAGTGCGTCTGCGGCTCCAGAGCCAAAGGAAGCGGCCACAGCAGTGATGTGAGCGAGCGGCCGCCCTGAGCCGGCGAGGACCGGCCCGGCTCCTCTGCGCCGGCCGGCTCCAGGGCGCGGCAGGGTCCGCCCCACGCTGAACGGCGAGAGCGAGAAGAACGGCATCACAGGGACTTTGTAAAGGATACCATATGTCCTCCCACAAATCACGTCCCCGAACACCCTCTCTCTTATCCGCTCCCACGAAAAAAAAAAAAGAGAAAGAAAAGATCAAGGACTCAGAAATCAGGAAAAGCTGCAGCCCCTGCGGGGCGCTCCGCGGGGCGGGGACGGGGGGCGCAGCTGAAGGCATGCAGAGAGGCCACCCGGGGCGGGAGGGGGGCTCTGGGGGCGCCCCGCAGGGCGAGGGGGTCTGTTCTCGCTGGTCCGGGGCGAATGGACACCCCGGGGACCGGCCGTCTCCCCGAGTGAACAGGAGCACCCCACCCGGAAGCTTCACCTGAGAAAAACTCAAAATCAAAACCAAATACGGCGGAAAGCAGGTGGAGAGAACACCCCCGGGACACTTTCGGCAAGAAGTTAACGTTCGGGGGAAAACTGAAACAGAAAAAGAAAAGAAAAAGAAGAAAGAAGAAAGAAAACCGCCTCGTCTTCTCGAGTAAACTGAAGAAAACGAGCAGAAGCACGACCCCCTCGCTGCCCTTCCTCTCGCGACCTTTTGGGCGCCCGGCCGCCGCGCGCACATTGTGCACTGCTCAGCCCTGACATCCGGGCTCGCTTCCATTTCACAGACGAGGAGACCGAGGCCCGAAGGAGGTCACCGCTCACTGCAGTGACGGGAAACGTGAAGGGGACCGATTCGCTGCTCCGGCTGCCGGCTGCTGCGGGACAAGCCACCCCGAGGTCAGGGCGGGCACAGGACCGGGGAGGCGCTCTCCAGCTCTGCAGCGTGGGCCCCCACCACTGCCCACGTCGAGGCCGGAGGGAGTGTCCTCCTCCTCCTCCTCCAGCACGGCTGCCTCCGGGTCCTGCCTGCCCTCCTTGTCACCCTCCCCCAGGGGCCCCAGCCCGTCCCTTCACTCTGAGGTCTCTGACTCCCCCCCGCCCACCCCAGAGGAGCACAGGCCTGCCAGGAAGCAGGCCCTCGGTCCCATGACCACAGGGCCACCACCCTGGCTGGGCTGAGAGGCGATCTGCCCAGCAGAGCGCGGTCGGGGCCCGAGTCGTGAGGAGCTCACACTCTCTCCCTGCAGGACCCTGCCTGGGGCATGGGGGTGGGGACCAGACAGGGCCCCGCAGGGCAGGACCCTGCTCCCCCAGGAGCCCCGGGACAGAGCCCGGACCAGGAGGGTGAAGACGCAGAAGCAAGACGCTGACCCGCCGCCCGGGTCAGGGGCCGGGCTCTGGGGGCGGGGCCGGGCCCTGGTCACTCACTGGGGGGCATCTCCTCTCCGTGGGCCAGCTGCCGTTCCCCTCAAACCTGCGGTCACTTTTGGGAGACGGGACAGCCGGGTGTGAAATGTGTTTGAGGAGCGGGAAGGAGAGGGACGGCGTCCACTCCCGCCCCGGCTTCGGAGGCGCGGCCAGGCAGGCAGTGACCCGAGCACGGGGGTTCAAGGTCAGGACTCGTGAAGGGCGGGGTCAGGGCGAGGGCATTTCATTCAGGTCTCAGAGGAAGGGGTGACGCCAGAGGCCAGGCGGCAAATATTTGGGTCATTTTTTTTTCAGCTCGTTCTTGCTTTAGAAATGTTTGTTGTTTTTATTTTTAGTAATGTCCATTTCTGTAGCTATAATATCTTTTAGTTCTCCCCAAGGATACTACTCTAATTCTTTTATTCTAGTCTTACTTTTTAAATTTAATGTAACTTAAATTGAACTTAAATGCTCACTATAACTTTTCATCGCATTTATTTTTCTGTTCTTTCTCATGTTTGCTGAGGCATAACTGACGTGTAACCTGATACCGGTTTCGGGTGCGCGACCTCACGACCCCACGTCCGTGTGGTGAACGGCCCCCACAGCGCGCCCCTGGTCACCCGCCCCGCACGGCCCAGATGCTCTGGCGATCACGGCTCAGCGTCCGCCCGCCACGGAGCCCACACGGGTCTGCCGTGGGCCTGGCCGCCCCCGCCGCCGCCCGCAGCACCGGGCTGCCCTGGGTTTGGGGCTGAGATGCAGGAGGAAAGGGCGGGGATGGAGGAAGGGCCACTGTCCCCGCAGCAGGCGGTCAGCAGGGAAGGGAGGCGACCTGGGCTTCGAGGTCACAGAGCGTGCCCGCAGGCTCCTGGGCGTGGGGCGGGCCCCTCGGGGCAGCGGCCGCCCTCGTGCCCTCGGTGTCTGACGGGCAGCAGGCAACACCTGAGCTGAGCCGGTGTTCCGTTGCTCCGACTCCCACGTGGGGCCCCCGGAGACGGGCCGTGGGTCTCCTGTGAGGCATCGCGTGAAGGGGACGTCTGGTCTCAGACTCGCCACGACTGGACCCCCACGTCCCTGACCCCCACCCGCCCACGAGCCACGCAGGCGTGACAATCCGGAGCCCCTCTGTCCAGCGCCAGGTGGAGCCAGGCTGCCGGGTGCTGTGGGACCTTTTCTGGGGTCCGGTGGCCATGGGTCGTGGCCGAGGACCCCAGAGCATCAGGAATGGGGGGGACAGGAAGCCGCTGGGGCCAAAGCCATGGCAGGGTCCATCTCTGTCCCATCCCAAGGCTCCCGGAAGCCAGACCACCACGGAGGCAGCACCCTCCCCGCGAGCTGGCCGACCCCCATCTCCACACTCAAGCGCCTGCCCAGACCCCGCTCTCGGCCCTGCTGCTGCCTGGGGTCTCGCTTCAGACCCTGGCCCCCAGTCCAGCTGCGCCCCCAGCAGGCCAGCAGCCGCCCGGTGCCCAGCCACCCGGGTCCAACCCCCGCCCCCAGCCCACATGCCGGGACTGGGGGTCCAGGAGGCCAGCCGGCTGCAGTGGCCCACTGTGCCCTGCCCCCACTCACGCCCTCGAGAGCAAGCCGGTTTCAGAGACTCCGAGAGAAGCCGCACGCTAAGGCCAGTGTGGGGCTGACCCCGGGGGCGGTCCCTCCGAGGCTGGACTGGGCCCCCCGCGGGCACCACAGCACACGGGGGGGGGGGGCCCTAGGAGCAGGCTGCCAGCACTCCAGGCCCGAGCTCACACCCCCGGCCGGCCCCACCGCGCTCCGCAGAGCGGAGGCCAGGGAGGAAAGAGCCCGGGTTCCCACCTCATCCCTCACGCCGGGCCGTGCAGCGGGCCGTGGGGGGCCCGGCGCCCGGAAGGTGCGACCTGTCTGCACGAGACCCGGGCTCACGGGTAACGCGCCCCCTGGGACTCGGGGTCACATGCGCTGCCTGCCCCGCGTGTCTGGACTTCAGCGTCACCTCCCCCCGCCCCCCCGCACCCCGGCCCTTTCGCGGCCCCGGAGAAAACGCCTTAATAAGCCGTGAGTGTTAATGCCCCGCGCAGTAAATACGACGTGGTCGGACTGTACCCGGGGGAGAGCAGCAGGCGCTTCGCAGCCGTGAAGACGCAGCTTTCCCACAGGCCGGCGGCGGGAGACACCAGCGGGGAACGAGAGGGCGCACGGTGGGCCCCGGGGGTGCGCGCTGGGTGCACGCGGCACAGCACCGCCCACTCAGGGTTTACGGCGTCGGCGTGGGACGCTGTCTGGATGCTCTGCCCGTTCTGTGGTGCCCCCTCCGTGAGGGGGTACGAGGCTTTTTAAGGACCCGGACTCCTCACCCCACCCCCCAAAAGTTCAGAGAACACCCAGGAGGAGGACAGCCTGGAAGGGCGGCCCTGGGACCCCGTGACCCGACCCCCAGGAGGTCGGGGCTGCAGGGGTCCGCAAGCACAGCCCCCATCCCACCCACCCCAGCACCCCTCTCTAATCAGTCGGGGGTGCGCACACCGACCGACCACCCTCCCCCCAGCAGGAACCCCTGGAGGCGCTGGGCAGGCACACCGCCGCTGTGGGCGGGAACTGAAGACGCAGGGGCCACAGCTCTGGCCGCAGGGCTGAGCGGAGAGCCCCAGCGAGGCCCCGGCTGCAAGGCCAAGGGCAGGCCCAGCTCTGCCCCCTCTCCAGCCGAGGCGGCGAGGGGCAGGGAGTCCGTGGGAGGTGGCCGAGTGCCCGGGGCCGAGCCTGGCACCTCCAGGCCGCTGCACCCGATGAAGAGCCGAACGACAGCTCTGGCACACACAGCGGACAGGTGCGCCGGCCGGAGGGGGCAGGTGGGCGGCCTGGGGGTGGACCGGGTGGCTCCAGCCGGGACGGCAGCGGGCCGGCCACCGGCTCCTCAGAAGCCGCTGTCCCTCTGGTTGGCCCGGCCCACGCGCCGGCCTGCGTGTCCGGTTGAAGGGGGTCAGTGCAGGGCGCCGAGGGCCCGAGCCAAGGGCTTCCGGCCGGGAGAGGGGCGTGGCGGTGACCGGCCCCAGGACGGTCTCGGCGTGGCCCCGCCGGCCCCGCGAGCCTGCAGCGCAGGCGGCGACCGGCTGCGGCGGCGGGGGAAGAGTTATGACCTGCGAGTCCAGAGCGCGAGAAGCAGCCGGACGCCCGCGCCCCCCGGAGACACCGGGGTGGGAAGTTCAGGATCAGTTTCAACTGCAGAGCCCGAGGTGATTTAGGAGGTAAAACATTGCGTTTGTGTCGGGTTTCCACACCTTCCCCTGCAGCCCCGGCCCACGGGGCCTCACCGCATCGCTCACCCCGGCCGACGACAGCCGGCCCCGGGGGCTCCCGTCCGCAGGTTAGAGCCCGCGGCCCGCCCTCGCCCGGAGCCGCGCTCCGCCTCGACCCCCCCGCCTGCGGTCCCGGCCCCCACAGGGCCTGAGTGCACACTGGCCCATTGTGCCGGAGCCGGGCTGGCCGGAGGCCAGGCGCGCCGCTGCTGCCCGTTCCTTACATTCTCCCTCCACGCCCGCCCCCCCCCCCACACACTGACAGTCGGCCGTGGTGGCTGCCGGCTGAGGCTGCGCTGACGCCTCCGCCACGCCGCGGCTGAGCGAACGGAGAGGAAAGGCACCAGCGCGGAGCAGGGCCCGGCCGGGCTCTCGCCCAGGAACAGGTGTTTCCCATCGACGCGCCCCGAGCGCTCCCCCAGGACCCGCCGGCCCGAGGCGTCTGGGCCACAGCTCGGGGGGCACGGGCAGGCCGGGCCCAGCTGGACAGCCCTCAGGGCAGCCGTCCCTCGGGCGCCGTCAATGCAGCAGAGCGAAGCCAGGCTGCCCGCTGCCCTCTGTCCACCGCCCGCCGCCTGCTGCAGGGGCCTGAGGCTGCCGGCGGATGGAGCGAGGGTCTGGACACCCTGCACCGCCCCACGCCGGAACTGCCCGACAACGGTCGTCTCTGGAGAGAGGCACCGAGGGGCTTAATGGCACAATAGACCGATCCGCTGGCAAACCCGTGTGTTTCGGAGAAACTGCTCCCCCTCGGCGCCACGGCGGGGCGGGCCCTGCTCAGGCTGGTGACGGACGCCTGCCGGGGGTGGGGGGAGTGGGGGGGACAGCGTCCCCCTTCCTCCCTCCAGACCCAAGGCCTGCACCTGGGCCAACACCCCAGTCCAGCAGGGTGTCACCCAAGGCCCGAGGCCCTCAGGGTGGTGTCCCGCCTCAGCCGCCGACCGGCTCCCCCCTGGGCACGAGACCAGCGAGGCCCCGCAGCAAGGCCCCTGGACCCCAAAGGGGACCTGTGCCCGCCGGCCAGGGCTCCGCCGTCACAGCCTGGAGGCTGGGGCAGTCTCTCTGACTTCGGGTGTTTGGAGCGCACCCCGATGGGACAGCGGAGCTCAGTGCTGGCGGGAGCCGGGGCGGCGGCCAGCGCGGGGGGCCGGGGTCAAGGCCCAGGCGGGCCCAGGTGGGAGGGTCTGCCCTTGGGCTGCGTTGAACGGGAGATGAAAACCCACGGCACCGGGTCAGGAAGCCACAGGAAGAGCCTCCTTCCTGCTCTCCGAACACGAACACAGGGCCCGGGTCCTCATGCGGCACCGAGGCCTGCGCAGGAGCGGCCGGGTGCACGCTGGGCACAGAGGCGAGGCGCCTCTTTGTGGGTGAGGACACCGGGGGCCAGGGGAGACCCCGCTGCCGGCCAGACTGCCGGCCAGCGTGCTGACAGGGGCCGGGGAAGGGGGTCAGGGGCAGCTGCCCAGGAGCTGGGGCGGAGGGCACGGGGTCCGCCCGGAGGCTGCTCGGGGAGGAGCGATGGGGTCCTGGGCGACGGGCACTCGCAGACCACCCCCCCGCCCCCCGGGAGAGCAGGGCCAGGAGGACACACATGAGAGCCTCCCCAGGGCGGGAACTGGGGCCTTTGCGTTTGTCCCCTGAAGTTTCCCGGTCCCCCAGGTTTCCTGCAGGGACGGGCACGGCAGTCGCTCTTGGAAAAGTGGGTCCCCCTGCCTGCCCCCACGCAGCTGCCCCCAGCGTGGAGCAGGGCGTCCCCCAGCACCCGCCCCTCACACCCTCCTCCAGCTTCCCAGAGCCCCTGCCGCTCGCAGGGCCCCACACCCCCCCCGCCCCCTTCCCCCGGAGCTGGGGGCCAACATCGCACCCTCTGCCCTCTAGCCTCCCCCCACGGCGTCGCCTCCTCGGGGACTGAGTCACTGCCGTTCACCTATCTCCTTGGGAGGTTCCAAGACTATGCTCTTCAACAGCCACCCCAGTGGGCTCACGCTTTGTTTGTAAAGATTTTATTTATTTATTTTTAGAGAGAGAAGGGAGGGAGGGAGGGAGTAAGAGAGAGAGAGGGAGAGAGAGAGAGAGAAACATCCATGTGCAGTTGCTGGGGGCGGTGGCCTGCAACCCAGGCATGTGCCCTGACTGGGAATCGAACCTGTGACACTTTGGTTCGCAGCCTGAGCTCAATCCCCTGAGCTACGCCAGCCAGGGCACTAGGGCTCACACTTTTTAAATGAGAACCCCCTGAGTCTTCATGGGGCTCCAGGGCAACAGCCCCAGCTGCCTGTGTGGAGGCGGGAGGTGACGACCACGTGGGTTCGGCCGTCACGACGGGGACGGGTGGTGCGGGGGCCAAGGCGGCGTCGCCGCCCCCACACCAGGGCCGCCGGGGCAGGGGGGCCACCTTCCCAGTGGCGGGGAGGGGGGCGGGGGGAGTGAAGGAGACGCCTGAAACAGCAGACACAGAGACGGGCTGGGAGCCACTGGGAAAGGAGCAAACGTCTTTATTTGGCTCGTCCACCCTGGTTCACCCGGAGCCCCCAGCCCCGCCCCATCCGAGTCAGTCACTCGTGCCAGGCCCAGGAACAAGGGCCTGACCCGCGGCCCCCCGCCTCCCGCCCCACTGGGCACAGCAGGGGCAGGCGCCCGGCTAGGGAGCGTGGGTCTCGAACCCTGGGAGGGCGCGCCCGCTGCAGACCAGAGCCCCACTGTGCCCAACGGGCTCCCCCGCTGCTGACCTCCGTGCGGCCTTCCGGGTCCTCCCCAGGGCACCGGCGCCCCTTCCCGGCCGACTGGCCGCGGCCACGCGGCGAAGCCCTTCCACAGTGTGGGGGGGCCGTCTTCAGACTCCGGGAGGAACCCCCATCAGGCGGACACGCGCTCTCCCTGTGCCCCCTTCCCGGAACGGAGCGGGACACGGATCAATAAATAGATAAATAAACGTGTTGATAAATAAGGGGAAAGGCACACACACGCAGCATGGACGGGTCTGGAGCCCAAACCCCACCCAGGAAGCCAAAGCCGAGCTCTCAGCAGCGCGGCCCCCACCAGCCCGGCCCGTCTGTCCACAGCGGCCGAGGGCCTGAGCTCGGGACTGCGTCTGACGGCCGGCAGGCGGCCCGAGTGCAGTCGGGACACGCCTGAGACCAGAGTCCCTTCCCGTTGGTCCCGGGCCCCGGGGGAAGACTCCGGGCCAGCTGGGCGCAGCCTCCACGAGCCAAGCCATGCCCCCTCGCCGAGTGGGGCTGCGGGGCGGGCGGGCATCAGGCTGGCGCTCCTGTACGGAGCTCTGCGGGAGAGCCCCCCCCACCCCCCCACCCCCGCTGCTGCCTGCAGCCTGCCCTCGCGCACGGGAGAGAGGGGAGCTTCAGCCACCTGCCCCTGGAAACTCCGTCTTCAGACTCCCGCTGGCAGCTGTGAGGTTCCCACCCAGGCTGGGCCCAGCGTGGCCGGGCCCTGGAGAACACCGCGCGGAGGGCGCCGCCCGCGCTCTGCCGTGGACGCGCCGAGGCCCCAGCCCCCGAGCAGCCTGCAGGCCGAGTCGCCCGCCTGGGGCCCCCGGGCGGGCAGCGTCCCCAGGGGCTGCTGCCCAGAAAGTCCGAGAGCAGAGCCACCTCCGCCGGGGCGGGCTGGGGAGGCGCCGTCCTTGGCAGGCAGGCCGCAGGCAGGCAGGCCGCAGGCAGGTGTGGGCACAGGTCGGTCTACACTGCAGCTCTCCCGGGGAGGGCGTGGGCCGGCGGGCAGCAGGAAGGGGCTCAGAACCGGAGAAGCCCGACAGGCGACCGTGCCCGCTGCCGCAGCCCCCCGCAGCCCCCCAGGAGGCCCCGAGCCCTCCCCGGCCCAGCGCCAACGACGTGAGGCCCACCCAGTGGCCGCGTCCACCCGTGGACACTCCGACTTCCCCACGGCCCCTGCCCACACCCAGACGAGGCCTGCCTGCCCACTGCCCCCGCCCAGCTTCCTCCAGTCCCCCAAGAACACACCCAGGTCCCAGCCCAGCCGGAGCCGCTGCTGCGGCCCCTGCGGCCGGAATGAAACAGACTTCTCCTCCAGCGCCCACCCCCACCCCGCAGGGCCTCTCCCCTCCCAGACTCTCTGACTCGGCCAGACTGACCCGAGCGTAACCCACAAGGCCCTCCCTCCCTCAGGAGCCGCGCACAGCCTGACCTCGACCGCGTCTGCTGACAGCGTCGGGCTGCGTCCCCTCTGCACCACGGAGGGCGCCCCTCAGAGCCCAGGCAGAGCGGCCCTGCTCCCCGGCTCCGAACCCACCCGCGGCACAGGGGATCGAGGATGAAGGCGCCCAAGTCCTCGGTGCGACTGTCGCAGACGACGCCCCCTCACCACCGACAACCACAGACAGGTGGGACCCCGCCCACCTCTGCACACCGCTGAGGGTCATGGTCACCGCTGAGGGTCACGGTCACCTCGGGGCCACACTACGGCCCTGAGGCCCCAGATCACCAGACGTGGTTTCCCTGGCAACAGCAACATCCGGAGGGGCAGCCCACACCTGGCCGCTCAGCCCAGGTGCGAGGGAGCCCCGCCCACAGCCCTGGATGTCAGGTGACGACTGCCCCGCTCTCTCCCCGCCCCCACCCCAGACAGGCCAGGGGAAGACCCGCCCCCACTGCCACTTTCCTAGGTTCCTGGAGCAACTACCAAGACAAGGGCCCAAAAAGGATGAGCCACTGGCAACCACAGGTCCACAGGTGTCTGGTCCACTGGACACGGGCCATTGACAGCTGGCGGGTGGTGTCCGCGCCGCGTGCAGGGACTGGCCGAGAGGCCGGCTGCGGGCCTCCCCGCAGGGACCGGCAGTGAACGTGTCTGTGAGCCTCCAGAGCGGAGCCGCAGTGGACCGGGGCCCTGTGGGCTCGGGGCTGAGCAGAGTCGGCACCCGGTCGGGCACAGCCCTGGGGAGCCCGGAGCGCCCCCTCCTGGATGTGAACGGACGCAGGCGCCACTGGGGACGCGGGGCCTGGAACCCCTCCTGGGCTGCAGAGGGGACAGGACCACCCGCCCCGGGGGGAGTGCGGGCCTGGGAAAGCAGGGTGCGCATGTGGCAGACGACAGGTCCACCCGGGCGCACGGGAAAAACTGGCCAGTCCGTGAAACGTGTTTCTGTGCAGTCTACGCTTCTTTACCAAGAACGGCCTCTCCGCTCGGAGTCAGGAGGAGGAACGGAACCATCGGCCGGAAGTGAAGATGCAACAGAAGCGTGGCTCTGGGGGTGCGGAAGTCTCCCCGGCGGGAGGGCCACTTCCGGTGCGGCACGGCCCGCACCCGCTCGCTCACACGCGGCCGCGGGAACCCAAGACGTGAAGGCCCGAGACAGACACTCGGGGGGAACGCAGCCCCGGCCGGAGATTCCCGAGGGGGTCACAGCGCAGAGACGGGGCCGCCAGCCCCACCGAGAGCCCACAAGACCGAGTCGGCGCAGGGCGCGGCTCGAGGGGCGGAACGCGGGCCAACTTCTCCGCAGACCACGCCCCCCCTCGGCCGCCGCCCGCCCTCTACTCGTACAGCAGGAACTTCTTGATGGGGGCCGGCAGCGGCAGCGAGGGGATCAGGTGCAGCCGGTGCTTGCCGAGCGCTCTCCTCACGGCCACGCGGCACAGGTTCAGCAAGGCCCTGGGGACACCTGGACACCGGGTGGGGGGGGAGAGAGGGGAGACAGAGCGGGGGTTAGTTCCCCTCCTGACTCTGAAGACCCCAGCCCGGCCGCGGCCGTGACCGACAGGCACAACAGTGCGAGCCCCGCGGATGGACCCTCCTGGCGCCCGGGGCACCGGCTCACAGCGACGGCGCCTCCTCACCCGGGTCCCTCCCCGGGCAGAGGAGCGCTGGCCAGGGACAGCCCCCAGCCCGCCAGCGCTCGGCCAACCCCGGAGGCCCCGGGGGTGCGGGAGAGCCGCGCCAAACGCCGCGTGCGGATGGCAGGCCGCCGACCTCACTCCGGGCAGCCCGGCCGCGCCGCGTCACTGCCTCCCGCGGCCGGCGTGAGGCCGGGCAGCGAGACCCCAGCAGCTCCGCTCCGACCGCCCACCGGCCAGGGCCTCCGGGGGAGGTGGCCACTGGCTGCTCGAGGGCAGTGAGCCAGGGGGCACCCGACCATGTTCTGCGGGAGGGGCCGTGAGCGTCGGTCTGCCCAGGCGGCGCCAGGCCGCGCGGGCAGCACGGAGGGGACACGGAGGTCTGGGTCGGAGAGGGAGCCCGCGCCAGGACCGGCCCCTCCGGCTGCAGCCTCACTGCCTGTCGCACGTGAACTCTCTGCGTGCATGCGAGCAGACTGCGGACTTTCTCGGGGAGGGGGGCGGGGGCGGCCTCCCACCCAGTCCCGGGCCGAGGGGAGGACCGTGGGACCCTGGAGAGGGGGCCTGCGGCTAGCTTCGGGCAAACACTCGGAGATCACATGGAAGTGGAAGAACTGGGGGCCACGACGCAGGGCAAAGAGGGGTGACTTCGGGAACCTGGAGGGCACACGCTCTCACCCAGTTCCTGGCACCGGCCGCTGGCACCCAGGAGTTCCCAGAGAGAAGGCCCACCCGGGAGACCACTCTGGAAAACTCCGGGGGCCCCAACTGTGGATTCTGACCAGGGCTCCGCCAGAGGGTTTCTACATGGCCGCGGCGCGGCACACACACTGACCCGGACCGGATGCGGGCCGGGCGGGCTCGGGCGCTTACTTCTGGCCTCTTTGAAGAGCTGCAGGGCCTCCGGGTCCACCTTCCTCCGGCCCCGGGCCTCCGGGCCCAGGGACTCCCACCGCACCAGGCTCAGGTCGGCCCCAAAGTCCACGAGCAGGCGCACGAAGGCCGCCTCGCAGCCGTGCCGCAGGACGGCGTCCATGACGCAGCCGGGCGCGCCCCGGGGGAAGCCCTGCGTGCTGACGGGCCCGCTGCAGTTGAAGTCGGGGTCGGCGCCGGCCTGCAGCAGCAGCCGGAAGCACTGCAGGTTGTGGTAGGCCGCGCTGATGTACAGGGGGCAGACCACCAGGGAGGTGAGGCGCCGCGAGAAGGGGGGCCGGACGTCGGGGACCACGTGGTGGTTGATGTCCACGTCCGCGCCGTACCTGGGGGGCACAGGGTTAGCGGTCAGGCCTGGAAGGGGACCCGCGGAGCGTGGCAGCCCGTCCTGGCCGGCAGGCAGCAGGGGTCGGGGCCTGCGGCCCACGCACGGAGCCCGGGAGGGGCTCTCCCAGACCCTTCCGGACCCGACGCCCCACAGCCACCGAGACTCCTGGAAGGAAAACGCCCACATCCATCTCACGAGATCACCAGACCAGCAACCCCAAAACCCGACAGAGGCCACACCCCCCACAAGGAAAAACAACCGACCAACTGCACTTCCAAGCACCCACTCGGCCCCCCACGGAATGTCAGCAGCGAGAACCCAGTCCCTGGGGACGTGCCCAGCCCCTGCCCCCGGGGGCCGCTGCAGGAGCAGAGGGGCCGCCCCAACACCAGGGACTCTGCGAGCGCCCCCGCCCCCGTCGCGGGCAGGGGTCTGAGGATCGAACCGGGACCGTCTCTCGGACGCGAACGCAGGCGTGTGACGGAACCCAGTGCTCACGCTCGTTTAAAACCACTCAGGAAAAGAGCAGGTGACAGGCGTCTCCGAGACACACAAAAAAAACACATCCTCAACCCAGAAGCGGGCATCTCGCTCGACGGGCACCCCTGGGCTCGCCCGCTAAGCCGGGAGCAACACCCCCCCGCCTGCTGACTCGCTGTTTTTAAAGGGGTTTTAAGTAAAGTAACTGTTAGTGCAACTGGACAATTCGCCGATTGGGAAGGCGACGGAAGAGGAGAAACTTCCTGTTTCCAGAGGCTGTGGCTGTGTCTGGAAAACCCCGAACCACCAATGAAAACGCAACCAGCCAGCGAGGAGAGGGTCAGTAAAGGGACACGCGGTCAGCCCCGGCTGGTGCGGCTCGGTGGACCGGCGCCCGCGGTTCCGCGTGTCCCGGGAAGCCGGTGCTGCCGCCAGGGTCGCACAGGTGGGGAGAGAGGCCGCCCCCAGACCTGGGCGCTCACGGGACCACTGGCCCCCCACCAACGCCACGGTGGGCACCACCCGACTCACAAACGCCAGCATCAGCCTCGGAGGCATCCAGGAGGGACAAGGAACGTTCTGGAACGCACACCGAACCGGCAGAGACTTCGGGAAGGGGCACTGGGTTCCCAGCACTCGCAGTCTCCCCTCGTTCTGAGGGGCCCGTCTTCCAAGACGTTTGCAGTCCTGGGCAGCGTGACAGCCCTGCGCCCACTCACAGAACCACACTGGATGCGATCCGGCTCCTTTTCATCCTGAAGACTTTCCAACATCCCCCCGCTTTTCATATCGCTGGCAAGGAGCCCCGGGGGAACTCGGGAAATCAGTGCGACATTTGCGCACGGGGAAGTACTGCTCCTCACCTTTTCGTAAGACCTGAGCAGCACCTGTCAAGGGAACTCACAAGAAACAAAAGGAGGTTTACTTGCAGACCCCACGGTCAAAAACGTGGGAGAAGCGAGAGGGCAGCTCTGCGCAGCGTGGGGCTCAGCCCACGGACGAGGGCCCTGCGGGGTGGGGACGAGCGGGCAGGCAGGGTGTTCGCCCCGCGCCCCTCCCCCGCCCGTCACTGCCCCCGCGGGGGACCCCGCACCTCCCGACAGAGCGGCGCACAGGGCCTCGCGGGGCCCCTGCGGCGGGGAGGGGACCAGGCCTGGAGGGCTGTCCTCCGGAAGGACGCCGTGTGCCCTCTGAAGGTCACACCCGACCCCACACACAGCGGCTGCGCATAGCAAGCTGACCGCGACGCCCCAGAAGCCCGCGGCCACGCGGCCGGGGACGCGCGCCCACGACGACGCAAATCGGAGGGTCGCGCCCGGCGAACCCAGCACGGCACCATCAAGTCGGACACAAGTCTCTCCTCCGAGACGACAGCAAGGGGGGGCAGACCGGCTTGGACCCCGTCGGAAAGCGCGGACAGCGCGCGGCAGGCACGGCCGAGGCCGCAGACACGGGGGGTGAACAGCCTTGAACATTCGCACTGTCAATCCCGGAAACAACGAGTGAGCAAGCGACTCCGAAGTGATGAAGATCAAGAAAATAAAGGAGAACATTTTTAAACTAGAGAAGGAGTGGCAACTGGCCAGTGAAAGTAACAAGAGAACTGAAAGCCCCGAGCCGCGGCTCCTTTAGGCGACGAGGAAGACAAGCAAACCCCTGAGGAGTGTGAAGGAGGAGGGAAAGTGCAGTGCAGACTGGAAGGAGCCCGGCCCCGAGTGACGCCCCGCCCCCTGCGCCCCGCCCCCCCCCGTGACGCCCCCACCCCCCCCAGGACGCCCCCCCAGGACCGAGGGGGGGGGGCCGGCCTGCCGGCACCGACCTGATGAGGGCCTGCAGGATGTCGGCCCTGCCCACACGGGAGGCGTGGTAGACCGGGGTGCTGCGGTGGTGCCGGCTGCCATTGGGGTCGGCGCCGGCCTCCAGGAGGATCTGGGTGCTCTCCAGGTGCCCGTTCACCACGGCCACGTACAGGGCCGTCTGCCCCTTCACGTCCACCAGGTCCACCTCGGCCCCCTTCCGGATCAGGAAGTCCACGCAGTTCCCGTGGCCGGCGGTAGCCGCGATGCGCAGCGGGGTGCAGGGCAGCCAGCCGCAGCACCAGACGGACTTCTCGTTGATGCGGCTGGGAGAGAGCACAGGGCGGCCGGCACTGAGGGTGGGGCCCGGACGCCAGCGAGAGGCCCCGCCTGCCCCGAGACGGGGGGGTGACCACGCTCCCGAGGGTGCTCTGCTGCACGCCCGCCCCCTGCGGGGCCCGGGTACATGGCAGGACGGCACTTAAGGGCCTGTTCTACAAGAAAGAAACCCTGCCCTGGCTGGCCTGGCTCGGATTGAGAACCAGCCTGCCAACCAAAAGGTCACGGGTTGAATTCCCAGTCAGGGCACGTGCCTGGGTTGTGGGCCAGGCCCCCAGCAGGGGGCGCGCGAGAGGCAGCCACACATGGATGTTTCTCTCTCTTCCCTTCCCTTCCCCTCTCTCTAAAATAAATAAAATCTGAGAAAGAAAAGAAGAGGAAAGGAAAGAAACCCCCCGAGGACCACCCACGGAGACACAGCACCTGCACAGGGGGAAACAGGGAGACGGGGAGCAGGGTGCGGTCCTGGGGGCGGAGCCTCGCATCCAGCGGGGGATCCAGTCTGACACCGGAGCCGTCAGCAAGCACCCACGAGAGAGGACTGGAGCGCTCCCTGTCGCCCCAGGCGGGGAGAAGGGACAGCGAGGCTCCACTTTGGGGAAGGACGGGCCGGAGCCGCCCCGGAGGGACCGGAGGACCGGGCGGGCAGCCGGCAGCACAGTGAGCGAGCACCAGTGCCCCCGGCACACACACACACACACACACATGCCAGTGTGGCATGGCGTGGTGGGGCGGACGGCGCCCCCAGGCCTCAGAGGCACAGGACCAGGGAGCTGAGCCAGACAAGAGTCCGCCAGGAATGGAGTCGTGTGTGGCCCGCCAGGAGGCTGGGACCCCGGGGCAAGGGAGCCGCACTCAGGTGCACAGCTCCCGGGACGCAGAGCCACAGGAGCCCTTCAGAGGGGCAGGGCCATCCGCCACCGGAGAGGATGGTGGTGCCGCCTCAGTGCCATCGGGAAAGCCGACCCAGAGAGATCAGAAGCCGCCAGGAAACATAAAGGTCGAACGACAGCGGTGGACTTGAACTCAATCCTGCCCGCACCACCTGGCCGTGCGCTATGACACGTCCGGCCACGCTCCTTCGGCTTCTTCGGCTCCTTCGCTCCCTGCCCCCTAAGACGGGACGCCTCCCCCACAGGCCGGGCAGCCTGCCCCCCAGCCGGAGCGCGGGCCTGGGCCCCGGGCGGCCCCGGACGGCCAGGCCCACCTGCGGTAGCCCTCCTCCTGCAGCAGGCTCCGGAGGGTCTGCAGGTCCCCCACGTAGGCGGCATCATGGAGCCGGGTGTCCTCGCAGCGCTCCAGCGGGTGGTCGCAGAACTGCTCCCTCAGCCACTCCTTCAGATTGGGACCTGCGCTGGAGAGAGGCGCCCCTGTCAGCTCCGGGGAGGGCCGCCCACACCAGCCACAAGCGGGCACCACCCACAGCGACCCCCCCCCCCAAGAAGAAGTCGTCCCCGTGCTCCAGAAACTTGCAGAGCACAGAAAAGTATCGGACATTTCCCTTAGTGAAAGCAGCGCATTCCTGACACCGAACCCGACACGAACAGAACTTTTAGGGATGGTGGTGGGATGGGGACCGTGAGCCCAACCCCCTTAACACGGACGACCCCAGCCAAACAAGGGTTCCATGAGCAGGAAAGGCCTGGCGGGGGGAACACAGGAGGCCCCAGGCTGCAGGGCTGGCGGACGCACAGGCCGCTCACCCCGGCCTGCGGGTCAGCAGGCTGGCATCCAGGACCCAGGCCTCCGCTCCAGCCACCCCCTAGTTTCACCCCAGGACATGAAGGGTAAGACTGAAAGCGTGGAGGGTGAAGACAGACAGGTGAGTGAGAGCCACGGCGTCCACCGGTCCTCCCTGGGCCTCACCCCACCCCCACCCCCAGGGCAGCCCCTCTTCGCTGGCTGCGGGCCAGGGGCCACTGCGGTCCGAGTTCTGCTGCTCAGCTTCTCCAGGGATAGCAGTCACCCCACGGGCATGTCAGCATCAGGGGGGCATCTCTGGGGCCACCCCGGGGCCTGCCACCCACTTTGTAACAAGACAGTGCCCGCGTGGAGTGGGGCGGCACCCACCTGCCTTCCCCAGGACTCCAGACGGAGACGCGGCCGTCCGTCCCCTTTTTCCAGCCGAACACCCCTCGTCCCACCCTCACTCACGTGAGATGACATCCCCGCCCCCAGGGTCCTGGCTGTCCCCGGGGTCAGAGCCAGCACCAACCAAACCCTAGGGTGCAGGGGGCTTTGGTTCGGTCACCGGGGTGTCCCAGCGGCAGCCAGGCCCAGCCGGGCCCCTGGTGACCACCTGCTGGACCGAGGGAAGGAGGGCCCCAAAGTGCTACCTGCCGGAGTCTCCAAGTCAACACCGACCCTTAAATCAAGGTGCACTTAAGAGTAACAAGCTTCTTGGTTTATTAGTCAAGACGAATAATCTCTTCGGAGGGGTATCTCTCCAAAGACACCCAGGAGCACGGAAGGCCCAGGGCACAGAGAAGCGGTTGGGACCCGGGCAAATCCAGACAAGAGGCGCGGGGATCCCACCGCAGAGTGAGACGGAGCCGATCCTGAACCCCAGGGAACGAGGCTGGACCCCTGCATATCCACACGTGCGGAGCAGGGGCATTTCGGAGAGAGACGCTATGTTTCATGGCTACTTGGGGTGGTGGGCGTTACAGCCGCCTAAACAAAGTGCCAGAGCCGCGGCCTCTGCCGGCGGGGCCGTGGACGGGGACAGGGCTGGGGCCGGGCGTGCTGTGTCACTGACGGCGCTATCGCCGTCTGCGGGGGCAGGTGGATTAGAGGCCCCCGCGGGCCCGAGGGTCCGGTTCTGGGGCTTTCCTGACCGGCGCGCGCAGAGCCAGGAGGTGGCATGTGTCCTATGTTTACAGTCGGGTCCTAACGGGCTGACAGTTAAAGCGCAGGTTCCCTAGCAACGGAAACCGGCACGAGGGCTTCCCGCGAGCCCGAGGAGCGGGGTGACGGCAGCGGCCGGCCCGACAGACCCCCGGACGAGGACGCAGCGGCCTGGCCCTCGCCCCCGCGCCCAGGCGGCGGCGCACACGTTACCTGCAGGCCCCGGGCCGGCCCGACCGTCGGGACCGCCGCCCTCCGCCATGCGCGATCCAACCTCCGGCCGGTCCGCGGCCCGCCTCCCTGGCCCGAGAGCACCCTGGCGACCGGAACCAGCCTGACCGCGACCACTTCCGGCGCCGCGGCAGGTGGGTCGCGCCGGGGGAGCGACTTCCGGGAGCGCGCCCCTCCCGCTCGCGCGCCCGCAGCGCCGCGCAGGGCTCCGGGCCCAGGTCTCGCCTCGCTTCCCGGGGGGAGCGTGGGGGAGCGCAGGGGCCGGACGCGCCGTCGGTCCGGGGTGCGGGGCCTGGGCACCGGGCGGCCGGGGCAGCGGGGAAAACAAGCTCGCCGGGGGCGGAGCCGGACTCGCAGCCCTGGCAGCCCCGGTTGGTCAGGCCCGCCCCCGCCCCCGCCCCCGCCCCCGCGGAGAGGGCGTGGCCTCCTGCCTGGAGGCCGTGGGCGGGGCCGTGGGCGTGTCTGCGGGGGTCAAAGTCCAGCCGGAGGTCGTCCTGGCCGAGTGGCTGGTCCCCAGGAGTGACTGTGGGGGCGAGGCCTGCGCCCACAGCGGTGGCCAGGCTCTGCGTGTCCGCGTTCAGCCGTGGACTCGAAGCTACGGGACTCCCAGCTCTGTTCCCCTCAGCAGGCTGTGTTGGAGGGGTCCCGCCGCGTGGGGCTTCTTTAATGGGGTATTCGACGAACGCTCCCGCGAAACTCTTTGCGCGAACCGCTGTTAAACCGCGCATGCTGAGTTGGTGCTTGGGCAGGGGTTCCCGTGGCTCCTTCCACGACCCGCCCCCCGCCCCCGCAAACCAGACAGCGTGCCTGGTTTCTGCAGGAGGAGGAGCCTGAGGCCCCGGGGGATGGATGGACAGGGAGGAAGCAGGGGACAGGAGGAGGGCGGCTCTAGGTTTGAGAGGTGAAGTGGGAGGTACGGCGGGGCGTGGGGGGGGGGGGGACGGGAGGGACCTGACCAGTGTGAAGCCAGACCCCCCACTAACTGTGCATGTGACTCGCTGGCCCATCTTGCGGTGCAATAACAAAACCAGGCTGGAGCTGAACCAGCCCAACACCCTGGGTGGCACCACCCCAGCTGTAGACCTGGCAGGCCCTGCTGGGTGTTGGTGGGGAAAGGGTGCTTGGTGCATCGCTGTTCGGACCTGATAACAGCAGAGTGCACCCTAGGCGCTAGGACCAGGGTGACGCCCACGGTCCCACCCTGCAGGGAGGCCGGGTAGCCCAGCCCACTGGCCACCCCCCCCCAGAGCTGCACACAGAAACACCTGGGAGCTTTGAAAACAGGGGAGCCTGGCCCTGGCCGGGCAGCTCAGCTGGCTGGAGCATCGACCCCATACACCAAAAGGTTGCGGGTTGGATTCCCAGTCAGGGCACATATCCAGGTTGCAGGTTCGACTCCTGGTCCAGGGGGCAACGGGGAAGCAGCAGAGCGGTGTCACTGCCGCATCAATGTCTGTCTGTCTGTCTGTCTTTCTCTCTCTCTGAATCAATAAACGCATGTCCTCCAGTGCCCAACAGAGGCTGGGTAAACAAATGTGGTCCATCCACACAGGGGAATAGTACTCAGCCTTGAAAAGGAAGGGCATTCTGACCCCTGCTACAGCACAGGCAACCCTTGAGGGCGTTGTGCGGGGTGAAGGAAGCCCGTCACAAAAAGGACAAGTTCGCAGATGTTCCTAACACAGTCAAGTTCACAGAAGGGTGGGTGGGTGCCTTGGGCTGGAGGGGAACGAGGAATGTTTTTAAGATTGTGTTTATTTTTAGAGAGAGGAAGAGAAACAAAACGTGTGCGAGAAACTGACTGGTTGCCTCTCCCACACCCCCAGCTGGAGACCGAACCCGCAACCCAGGCACGCGCCCTGACCAGGAATCAAACCCGCAACCTTTCGGTTCACAGGCCGCTGTTCAGTCTGCTGAGCCGCACCAGCCAGGGCGAGTCACTGTTTAACGAGCAGTTTCAGGCCGTGGAGGTGATCAAGTTCAGGGGTGCAGTCGCACTACCGTGTGAGTGCACTCAACACTACAGACCGGTGCACTTTACAAAGGGAAGACGGTACCGTTTACTGTGTCTGCATTACTACAACAGAGAAAGGGGAGCCTGCGCCCCCCGGGCCCCCCATGCTCCCGCCCCGTGGTGCTGGAGCAGGGTCTGGGGTGCAGCCTGGACCTGGCCTCGGAGATCTCCGAGGTTCCCGGGTGACTCTCACACGCAGCCGGGCTGGGAACCCGCCCCCGGCCGCAGCTGCGAGGGCCGCCCTCAGCACCTTTGCGCAGAGGGGGCCCCGCGGCCTGAGTAGGGGTCACCTCGCCGTGCCTGGCTCTGAGGCAGTCTGAGGGATCCTGTCTGCTGGGGAAGAACCTGAGGCTGCACTGGGTCTGTGACACCCCCCTTCCCAAGTGCCCAGTGGGCTCAGGGCAGCGCCCTCAACAGCAGCAGCAGATGCCGGAAGTGGCACGAACGCCACCTCATCGCGAGGTCAGGGGGCTCCGGCTGTGCCCAGATTGCACAGTGGCAGAGACGGGACTCCAACCCCGGCCAGTCCAGCCCTGCGGCGTCTCCCCTCAAGCCTCACCTCCTACCCAGGCCCCCACCTGCTCTGGGCCCTGTGAGCCCCAAACACCCAGCAGCCACGGGCCGCCCGGTGAGCGCTGCAGGTGGGCGGCATTCCGGTCACGGGACCTGCAGCCCACGGGCATGTGTCCGAGCCGGCACAGCTGTGGGGGGCACGGCCGGGACAGACACAGGGCGAGTGCCGCCTCAGGCAGAGTGGGGGCGCTCTCTGCCCCCCAAGTCCCACCAGAACCCTCGCACTTGCCCAATCCCCCCTCCCTTCCCCCCACTCTAAAGTCCCCCCAATCCTGTTGCCATCTGACAGCTCCGGTGCCTCCCACTCATCTGTGTCCCCAAAATAAAACGCCAACATCCCCTAACACCCCCCCCTTGGAGCCTAGCCCAGTGTTTCCGGAGCATAGCTTGGCATGAAATGCTCACAATCCTTCATTAGAAATTCCTCTTCTAAGCATTTACTTGAAGGCGACCTCCCACCGTGCGGGAGATTTAGCTGCAGTGATGCTCATTAAACACGACTTTTACGGCAACGACGCTCAGCAGCCGTTCTTGGGCTCGGGTCTGGGAAGGCGTCAGGAGCCCTGGTCCCTGGGGCTCCCCCTGCAGCCGGGAGCCAGGGACCCCTTCTGCGGACAGCGCTGTGTACGGGGCAGCAGGAGGCCTGGGCTGCGGGAGGCGAGGGCCTGGCCCAGAGCCGGGGCCGCTGGTGCCACCAGCAGTGGACCCCACAGCCCAGCCTCGGGGATCGGGCACCGACAGCCACCCTGCAGGGCGGGAAGCAGGCAGCTCTCCGGCCCCTGCCTTTGGGGCGGCTCCTCCCAGGACACCTCGGGCCTCCCCCGTCTTTGGGAGGTCTCTCCTTTCCCCCATCCCGCTCCTCTTCTGCCCTCGGCCTCCCAGGAGGGAGCTGGGGGGCCCCAATATTCAGGTGCACCCTGGGGAGGCCATGAATCCAGGGCAGCCAGCGCTCCAGGCTTTGCCCTGGAAACGTTTGGAGCAGCCCAGCCTCCCCCCCCCCCCCGCCCCGGCCCCGGGCAGGGAGCGAGTACCGGTAGAGAAAGAGGCAGTCCAGCGGCCCCTCCCCCTGGCCGAGGGACCTGGACAAGGAGCAGCTCCTCCGGGCCTCTGTCTCCTGTCTGTGAAGTGGGACCAGCGACCGCTGCCTCACAGGGTTGCTGAGAAGACGCACACCCCTCGGAAGGTGCCACGTGCTTCCCAGCGTGAGAGAGCCTCAGAACAAAACGGGTGTCAGCGTCCCTCTGCTGCGTGGGGCCGCCAGGAGCTCATCGGGGCCCAGTGCCACCCCCTCCGGCGCTCCCTTCCCCAGGCGGGAAGCCGCCTCCCCCCGCTGCCCCGCTGGGAGAGCAGCAGCGACCACAGCCCGGATGGCGAGCGGCGAGTGGCCCAAGAAGCCCCCCACACAGCGGCCACCGCGGCCGGAGCCAGGACGCATGCAGCCCGAGCGGCTGACCTGCGGGGCCGCGAGGACGGCCCTGGCCTGCGGAACTCTCTGTGTGTGCCCCACGGGCACCGGGAGGCCACAGAGCAGGCCTGGGCCTGTGTGGGCACCTGCTGTGCGCTGTGACTGGGGAGTGGGGGTGGGCATTCGGAATCAGAGGAGGGGGCGCCTGACCCCGCGTCTGTGCATCGCAGGGAAGTGGCAGGTTCACGCAGGACTCCGGGTTTCAAAACCCCGCCCCCTGGGGTAGCCCCACCTGCCGGCCTGGCCCCTGCCCCGCCCTTCACCACCAGGTGTGTTTTTCCTGCCAGTTAACTGACTCCGCCTCTGCCACTCAGGCGGGCGGCTCCTGAAGCAGCCTGGAGCTCCCCCCGTCCCTTAGCCGGGCGCTGGGTCCTTTGCAAAGGGACACTCACCCCAGGCTCCCCCCCCGCCCCGATCCCAGCACCCTGTTCTAGAGCTTGTGTCTGCACCCATGAGGGCCCCCCCCAGTCCGACAGCCCAGCCCTGACCGACCGAGCTCCTCCCCGCCCGCCACCCCCACACACGCCTCCAGTAGCAGGCCTGCCGCCCCCACTGACCCCCCCCACCTGGGGGCCGTCCCACCCTATCGGACCCGGCAGACGCGTCCCTTCCTGGAAAGGCGACTCTGGCCACACAGATAGTTCGATTCTGCGCAGAGTCACCGGAGCTCGTGATTGCACCGACGGGCCGAGTCACTGGACGGCCCCGCGTGCGGGCCCTGGGCCTGGTCCGGGCTGCAGGGGTGGCCCAGGGTCCGGTGGGGGGGGAGCGGTGGTCCCCAAACAGAGGAGCCCACTCCCGAGCCCCTGCAGGCGTACGTGAGGGCCTCGGCCGTCCTCTCTGCTGCTCTCCAACCCCCGCCCCCCCGGTCTCCTCCTTCGTCCCTCACTGCCCCCCTGAGCTCGGCTCTCTCCCTCCGTGACTCCTGAGCGCCCTGCTGTTCTGGCCGCCCCTCTCAGCTCACCAGGGTCCCCCCTGCCTGTCCCGGTGCACGCCCGCCCCTGTCTGAGCTCCTGCCCCTGTGACGGGCCGCCGGTCCCACTGAGTCAGAGGCTCCACCCTGGCCCCCCACCCGGTCTGACCGTCAGCTCCGACGGCAAGGTGCGCACAGGCACCCTCGCAGGTGCTGCGGGTCGGGTGCCAGAACACAGCAAGAACGCAGACAGCAGGATGAAGTGAGCCTCACGGTTCCCTTCCGTTTCCCGGTGCGTACGGAACTCTCGCGCCCGTGTTCTGTGGTCCAGTAAGTCTGCCCGGTGTTCTCTACCTGACGCAGTGGGCACGCCATCATCGAAGAGGCCGGGTGCCTGGGACGGCGGGCGAGTCTGACCTCCAGCCGGAGAGCTCAACGAGCTGATGTCGGTCTTGAGTCGGAAAACCTGCTAGCAGGCTGGCAGCCCGGACAGACGGGGGTCTGCGCTGCAGCCGGGGGGTGAGCTGTTTGTGTCCCTGCGGCCTCAGCCGCCCGGGCAGGGCCTGCCCAGCTGGTTCGGGCAGGAGCCTCAGGTTAGCGCTGCCGGCCTGCAGAGGTCAATGCCATCTACAAAGCAGCCTCCTGGCAGCACGGTGCCGGTTTGGCTGGGCGACCAGCACCGGGACCTCGCCATGCTCAGGTGAAGTTGAACCGTTCTGCCCTCTAAGATATTGGTAGAACCGGGCTGTCCGGGACATGTGGTCTTCAGGCACGGCTGGACCCAGGGGCTCAAGGTCTGGCCCCAGGTCTCATCCACCTCCAGACCCGCTGGCCTCGGTGTGTGGCTGCCGCTGGGACAGCGACCTCCCTGTGGCCTTGCCACAGGCCTCCCCGCTCCCAGCTCAGCAGCGGCAGGACCAGGCACCTGTCGGCCCGACCACAGACAGACCACTCCCAGGAAGTGCTCAGATGGGCCCGTGGGGCCGGGCTCTGCCACCGGGGCCCCAGTGGGCAGCACGGGGACCCCAGCGCCCAGGCCGAAGGAGCGCAGGGAGAAGATGGGAGGAGACGGCCCAGCCACGTGGGCACTCGGAGCCACGCTGCCCGGAAGCACGTGGCTTTGGGAACTTTCTTTTTCCCCAGAAATTCATTTGTCTGATGTTTGAAGGCAAGATGAGTTTATTTCTTTATTTTCTCAAAGGTCGTAAGCCGGAAAAGCACCCGCCGTTGCGCCCTGGGTGGGAGTTGCGACGGTGGCTGCCCCCCACCCCCCGCAGGCCCGGCAGGCAGGGCCACCCTCCCTGCGGTCTCGAAGCGGCGGTCGCCCCGGGGTCAGGCCCCGGGCCCGGGGAGAGGCCGCCCCGCGCGCACAGGCGCGGTAACCGAATGCCCGGGGTCACACTTAATAAAGATCACGGTTACCAGCCGCGAACAAAGCCAGCCTTCATCCCCGCGCCGGTGGCCCGTTTGCTGAAGCACTTAGGAGGCGCCCAGGCCAACACACACATCGAGCGGTTTTAATCACATCCTGTGGATGTGTTTTTCCAGAGAGAAGTGTTTCTTGGGGAAATGCCCATAAACGCGGCGCGAGTGGCCATGCGAGGCCGCACGTTTCCTGGAGGAAGTCTGTTGAGTGTACTCCCGGCCCCAGCGCCCCTTCGGCAGAGACAGGGGTGGGGGTCCCCGAGGTGGCGGTGGCGCGGCGCTGGCCCCGGGCGGCGGGGGGGATGGAGGGGCAGGGCGGCAGCCCTTCCCACTGACAGACCGGCAGGCAGTGTGAGGGCAGGTCACCCCACAGACCACCCCCAGGCGACCTTCGGGGGGTGTGCGGGGCTGGGGGGGGCCACGCCGGCTGCCTCGTGGGTCCCTCCCTCGGAACCGCTTCCGCGAGGCCAAGTTTAGAAAGAAAGAAAGGACCCCAGACAGGGCCGAGGCAGGGGCAGCAATGAGCAGGTGCGGCTGAGCCTGTGAGTAGATTTGGACACAACTTGGCCGCCTGAACACAGCGCAACCTGCAAGCCGTGAGCATAGAACCTGGGTAGGACTCAGCCCCAGATAGTAAAGCATGTTAGTGGGGGCCGTATCACTGAAAGAAAAGTGGAGATCTGGACAACTCTCAGACTGTGTGAACCACCAGAATGAAAGTCGCCGAGGCAGCCGCCAAAATATCAACCGGGTAGGGCACCGCAGGCAGGCACAGGGCCCGAGGGCCGAACCCGGCCCCCCGCCTGGTCTCCTCCCGCCGGGCGGCCGCACCGAGCTCCCGCGAGATAAGGAGCAGTCACATTTTTTTTTTAAGATTTTATTTATTTATTTTTAGAGAGGGAAGGGAGGGAGAAAGAGAGAGAGAGAGAGACATCTATGTGCGGTTGCTGGGGGCCGTGGCCTGCAACCCAGGCATGTGCCCTGACTGGGAATCGAACCTGTGACATGTTGGTTCGCAGCCCGCGCCCCATCCACTGAGCCACGCCAGCCAGGGCAGCAGTCACATTTAGATCATCCTGAAATTGCGTTCGGCCCTTTGAAGGCAACCTCGAGGCTGACGTGGGCCCCGGCGAACATGAGTTCGACACCCCTGGATGACGCATCGTTTCCAAACCAAGCAGATCTAAAAAAAAAAAAAAAAAAGTGAGTAAGAAAAATAGGAAAAAATGTTTTCTTTTCCCCAAACAAGGCCCCAAAAAGTGAGTCTGAGGAAAGCGAACAGCGGGGAGCCCGGGGGTCACTGAGGGCGACAGGACGACACCTCCACAGGGAATGGACTCTCCGAGTCGGCGCGGAGACCCGAGGGGTACGGGACACGACTAAAATACGAGGGTTCAGAGAGATCTTGAGACAAAGGATGGAAACACACAAAAAGGAGAAGGGAGCGAATCTTCGCGGGACCGGAGGCTTTAACACCCCCTCCCTGAGTGATGGGCCCCAGGAGAAAGCCTCTAGGAGGAGGGGGCGTGGCCAGGCAGCCCCCGAGGCCGGGAGCAGGGGCCACACAGACCTCGCAAGCTGCCCCAGCGTCGGAAAGTACGGATTTAAGGAGAAATTACACGGAACACGAAGGTAACACGTGCGGCAGGAACGTGGGGCAACGGGACCCTCGTGCACGGCTGGGAGGGACGGAAGAATGGAACGTGGGACGCGCAGAGCTGTGCGCGCGCCCTGTCCAGAGCAGCGTCGTCCGCGGTGGCTGGAGGCGAGCGCGACCCGGGCTCGTGGGCCGGAGGGGGGGGGACGACACACCCACAGACGCGGGCCACGCCCACAAGGCAGTGCGGCTGCGCTCCGCCTGGGAAAGAAGCGGGTTCCACCGCCCGCCCCGCGGGGATGGCTCTCGAAGTCTCGCGCTGAGCTAGGCCCGGGAGACCAACACCGCGAGAGTCCGCGCGTGGGAGGGGCCCACAGCAGCCGGAGGGAGCCATCGAGAGCGAGAACGGAGGTGGCCTGGGGCTGCAGATGGGGGTGCGCGGACTGTTTCGGGGACACAGGCTCAGTTGGGGAGGACGGTGGTGTGCTAGGGGCGGTGGGTTCGCCCGGCACCCCCGAGCTGTGCGCTGAATGGACGGCGGTTAAAATGACACATCTTCCGCCGTGCCTATTTCACCGCGACAGAAATGGGGGGGCGACAATGACAGGTCAAAATGTTGTTTGTTAAGCCCAATAAAGCAGTAAATTGTGAAGGTGAATGCTATGGGCCTCTCGTGGAGGGGACAGCGTGCTGGGCCGCGGTGGGGGTGGGGGCACAGGGGCACCTTCAGTGGCCGCGGCAGGAGCCGCTACAGAGCGACAAGACGTTTGCCGAGGAAGCAACACGAGGCACCCGTCCGGTGACCTGCACGCCCCTGTGCGAGTTGTGGCGGGAGCACAGAGCTCATGCGTGTGCGGCGTGTCTGTGCTGTGTGTGCGTGCCCGTGGACGAGATCACGGGAAGACCTCGGGATGAGAAACCACGCACACCCTCGGTGAGCGTGTAAACCGGGGCTGAGTCGGGAAGGGCCCCGTGAGTCACGCTCACTCCCGTGTCAGGTCCCTTTTCTCGGCGGACGCGCCGGCGAACCAGGAGCCGGAACGACGGAGGTCCCTGAGGACACACAGCAGTCGCCGGTGGGCGGGGATCAGAAACCACCAGCCCCTCGACCCACCGTTGGGTCCACTCCGTCAGGACCAACCACAGGGCACTGGGTGCTGGGGGGAGGCTGAGACCGCCGCCTTTGCCCCCCCGGGGTGAGGGGGCCGCCCGGGAGGGCCTTGAGGGGGCAGCCTGGCTCTGCCCGGGAGTCCCGGGGGAAGACCTGCCCAGCGGCACTGGCCCCTCCCCCTCCCCCGCTCTCCCCCTGCCCCTCCCCCAGTCTGTGGGATCCAGATGCATGAACCCCACTCCCCCAGCACCTCAGTGTCCACTCCAGAAAACAGAGCCCAAAGGAGCCGTAGCCTCAAGTGGCTATTGTGTCGGGGAGGAGACAGGTGCAGTCATTTGGAAAGCAATCAGGGCCGCCCCCCCCCACCGTGCCCCACACCTGCCTCCGCAGGGGCCCGGGGACTCGGGGGACACTCCGCAGTGCTGCTTGGGAAGGAGACGGGCTTAGAGGGGAGGACAAAGCCCCAGTGACGAGGCAGGAACACCGGGGGCTGCCCTGGCGTAAGGGGAGGGCCGGCTTCTCCAGGGCAGGCTGAGCGCCCCCCCAGGACACTGGGGACACCCCCTGCCCCAGCGGGCACCTCCTGCCCAGGCCGGGGGAGGTGGGTCATCCGTGTTCTCAGTGACACGGCACATAATGTACTTTGAAAATATTCGTGATGTGAAGATGTGTAGCCTTCATTTCCCCCATGATACGCTGGAAAGCTGAGCGCCGCGTCGGGTGACCCGGCCAGCCCGTCCCTTGCTTTGACCAGTAAGAGGAGAGCGGGAGCCGCGGGGACTCCGCTCGCTTGTCCACGTGAGCGGCTTCTCTGCTGGACGGTTCTGACTCCTGGGAGGAATTCCTTCAGCTTCCCATGCTATTCGCCGCCGTGCCGGCTGCCGACAAACCTCTCCCAGCCTCCAGGGCACGAACGCTCCCGCCCGCCGCCAGCGACTGCGCTGCCCCGTGTTGGGAGGAGCCGGGCCGGGGCAGGAAGGATTCCCCCCCTCGGACACAAGACACCGATGACCTCAGGGCACAGGTAACAGTAAGATGTGATTTTTAAAAAGTTAGTGATGAGTTGTCAGTGTCCACGACTTTTCACGTAACGGCTCGAAAAACCCCTGGACGTCGAGGTTGCTGGTCCGAGCAGCTGTGGCCGGAGACCCAGCACCGGCCCCGCGGGGGGGGTTAGGGGGGCCAGTCTGGGGTGGGGCCCGGGGGTCGGTCACAGGGCGGGCAGTGTGGACTTGAGGAGCCCCACAGGGTAGGCTCCGCCAGGCTCTTCCTGGGGGGCGACGGTGAGGGGACCCCCCAGCGCCGTCCCACTCGCCCAGGGACCACTTTGCTCGTTATGAATCGTGACCTTGTTCGTTGGTGGGGGGCCCAAGAATTCACTCGGATCCCACAAACGGCTGTTTTGGCAGGTGCGGCAGGAGGGCGCGCAGTTTTACGGGCCGCAGGAGCGGCTCTCGGCGGGGGCGCCGCGGCTGCCGGTGCCAAGAGCACCGGTCCATGTGCACCGCCCGGGCAAGCTTTAGTGCTTCAGACCCCGGTTTGGGGGTTTTATTTGGAAGTTCTATTTTTAATGCATCCCAGGGTTTGTACTGAAACTGCCCCAAAGACGCCTTCCTTCCGAGCCCTGGGCCCCGGGAATGGGACACCCGCCGGAAGGACTCGGGCTCGGCTCCGCTGCCCCGGTCCCGGGGGGCAGAGCACCGTGAGGTCCCCTTCGAGGCGGGTCCTGCCCAGGGACAGACGGTGTGGGTCCCAGCAGCCGACCTGGGCTGCGTGACGGCCCGGGTCACCTGGGCCCTTCCTCCACAGAAAGTATTAGAAATTGCACTTCACAACTGCATTGACAGAAAGGCAAATATATTAATATTACATCCTAAAACATTTCCTTTGAGATAAAAGTTTGCTTTTCCCTGCTAAGAGTGTACACTTTCTTGGGCCCTCAGAGTGCCATGGGTGTGGCCGCTGTGCCCATCCATCCACACGAGGGGTGGCAGGGTGGTGGAGGCAGAGCAGCAGGGTGGGGTGCAGACCTGGGGAAGTGGGGGGTCTGTTCCTTGTGGGGGGCAGTCCCAGTGGGGCCCCACCAGCGCCCGGAGGAGCGGTCAGCCAGCCTCTGCCAGAGCTCCTCCCCCGACAGCTCCCAGGCCGTCCATGGGCCTCCAGACCGTCCATCTGAGTGGGGACCCAGAGCCAGAGTCTCCTGTCCCCGTATTCCTCGCCCACGGCTGGTCTTTAGCCACAGAGGCAGGTCCACCCCCCCTCTACCCACCGTTGTGTGAGGACAGCGGTCACGTCCCAGCTCCGCTGTCTCTTCTGTCGGCAAAACAGTCCCGTTTTGCAGCGTGAGAAGCACTTCCAAAACACCCTCCAAACTACCCAACGCACACCACACCCTCACCCGCCCCGTGCGTTGCTAATCCCCTTCACGCCTGCCGATCGAAAGCGTGGGCTCATGGCTCACGGTTCCCAGACCGTGACGGACAAACGGCCAATACTTATATACAGGGCACCTCCGTGCCAGTTACTGATCCTGGTATTCATTTATTTTTAAAGATTTTATTTATTTGTTTATGTATTTATTTTTAGAGACAGGGAAAGAGGAAGAGAAAGAGAGGAACAGAAACACCAGTGTGTGGTTGCCTCTCGTGCGCCCCCTACTGGGGACCTGGCCTGCAACCCAGGCCTATGCCCTGACTGGGAATCGAACTGGCGACCCTGTGGTTTGCAGCCCATGCTCAATCCACAGAGCCACACCAGCCAGGGCTGACCTTGGTATTTATAACCAGTGAGGCACTCATCCTCTGACATCAAACTATGGAGTAGGCCCCTGGTGGGTTCAATCAAATGCTTAAAAAGTTAGGCAAAAAGTTCAGGCCTCTCGACCAAAGTCATAAGCTAAGGAAGGGGCCCTCCGCCCGCGGAGGGCTGCGCCGCCGCTCTGCCGGGGCTCACAGGCAGGGGGCGCTCTCCTTCTGGTTTCCCAAACTCTGCCCGGTTCTCCTCGGTAATAAGGTCAAACGCTGGTTTCCACGTGCTTCCTAACACACCGTTCCTGTGCCACTCAACGGGCTGTATTTCCTCCCTCGTTACAAATCCTTTGTCTCTTTGTTAGAGATGTTGCACATACTTCTTCCGGTGGGTTGTTCACTTGCTCGCTTTTGCTTGGCTGTATAGAAATTTTTTAATTTTTATAGAGCAAATGTTCATCTTTTTCACCTGTGACCTCTGAAAATCTTTCTCAGGAGCTCTTCACCCCAGAATAAATTCAGCACTTACTACACTTGTCTTCTGAGTGCTTCCTGCCCACGCATCCCACTGCCTCACTAAACAGGGCCGTTGTGGCTGGTGGGTGCAGCTCAGCGGACTGAGCGCAGGCCTGAGAACCAGAGGGTCACGGGTTCAGTTCCCAGTCGGGGCACGTGCCTGGGTTGCGGGCCAGCTCCTGTGTAGGAGTGAGCGAGAGGCGACCACACACTGGTGTTTCTGTCCCTCTCTTTCTCCCTCCCTTCCCCACTGTCTAAGAATTAAAGGACAAAAAAAACAAAAACACAAAACAAAACAAAAAACACAAAGCTGAGAACGCTGTTTCACCTGAAAGACGGACTTGCTTAGCTTAAGAAGCTGATAATTTGGAACTCAGCTGTAAATATGGACTTTAGAATTCGTTTTATAGTTTAAAAAGCCATTTAATTTTCTTTTCTCTTGCTATATTTAAAAGAAAAGTCCTTTCCAATCTCCCTTTATGAAAACACGCAGAACCAGCGAGAGGGGACCTTCCGGGGCCCGCCGCTCAGGCCCGGTGTAGGGCTCACATAAACCCCGCCTCCCGGAGGCCCGTTAGGAAGACACGAAACCTTCCTATGGGCGGAAGTGCGTCACTGGCGGAGGTAAACCGAGAGCCCACCTCCGAGGCTCCGGGGCGGGGCCGGGCCCCTCCGCAGGAGGTAGGATGGGCAGGGCGGTCTGCTCCCTGGGCCTCTGGGAGTGGGCGGGGACTCCGGAGCCTGCAGCCCAGTCGCGGCTGCTGGGATTTCCCCGCAGGTGGGCGCACCTGGGCCCAGACCCTGTGCTTCCGCCTCATTCTGCAGCCGGGTCTGGTGGGAGCTCGAGCAGACGGCTCATCCTCGGCCTGGGACCACTGACAGCGAGCTGTTTATTCAAGAGCTGGCAAAGGGCAGGCCATCTTTCTGTTTTTAAATTGTTTTGAGAGAGAGAGGAAGCGGGGGAGAGAGACAGAAACACTGATTTGTCCTTCCACGTGTTCGCGCACTCATTGGTTGATTCCCGGACGCGCCCTGACCAGGCATCGAACCCACAGCGCTCTCACCCACCGAGCAGCCCTGCCGGGGCCGCCCTGGGCCAGCCCGTCTTTCCGGGAAGGTCAGGCCCAGTCGGGTCAGGGCACCTTGGACGAGGAGTCCCGCGATGGGTCAGGGGCCGCTGCCAGCACGCTGGACAGCGCGCCAGACCCCCGAGACCCGGCCCGCACTCAGCTCTGAGTGACTGCATCTCTCTCCGCAGATGTCGGCCATCGTTGTTTTAAAGTTCCTTATTAAAAAGAAAAGGCACAAATACCACCAAGTAGAAAGCTTCATTTTTTTTTAGTCTTGAATAAGTTGTTCCAAAGGTTTACTTATTTCCTTTGAATATGTTAGTGTCAGCTCAACTTTTAAACTGAAATTTCTGATGACTCCAGCACTTCCTGAAAACTTAGAAACCAAAGTAGAGAAAACATTTCATATCGCATCTGTGTATTTTATCAACATAATAAATAGCTCAGATGTGATTTATTTGTAATCACACTCAGAGACTCTCCACGACTCTACGGACAGCCTGACGGTTTGACAAATGCTTACCTGTCTCAGAAAGCTCCCGTTGATACGGAAAAGGGACAAGCGTCCCTTCCCTGAACCTCCTTTGGAGGAAAAACAAAATGCACATTCAAAAATTAAAAAACCCAAATGCTTACAGATTTCTTCCAGGTGTGAACTGAATTGCACAACCCGTACACTCATAGAAAAAATATGTGATTATTTTTAATGATTTATGTATAAAAGAAAAAATAAACTTTATGATACAATTTGATAGGCTACTTCATACAAAATTTTACCCACATACAACGTATGTAATTTTTGCAATGCAAAACTCCTAGCCACGTGTACAAATCCGTAAAGGGCAGGCACGTTAGCCTGAAGCAGAGCAGCGCCATGTGGGTCGTGGCTGAGCCATTCGATTCGGTAGGAAACAGATCACAAGTAAGCGAAGGACCAGTTAACCAAAACACCTCCCTCCCTCCAATAAGGGATTCAGTGTAATCTGATCAAACAAATTTTAGAGAGGAGAAAAAGATCGGTGTTTCTAAATGGTAGATCTTAGTCATCTACTCTTGTACTTGGCTTAGAAAAGCATGTCACTACCTGGGTGAAAGATCACCGTGGAAACCGCACTAAGGAAAGCTCAGCTGTGCTGGGCGTGCGGACCCTCACGGCGACACGGTTCCCGCGGGCAGCCCTGACGCCGTGCGCGGCGCCCGCTGGCTACGTAGCAGACACCCTGTCCAGAGGGTCAAGTGTGCACACCGGCAGGTGTGTCTCCAACAGCGGAACCCTTTATGCACGTGCCTGAAACTTGAGTATGGAGTGCTGTGTGTATGTGAAAAACTGAATACAAACCATGTTTTTTTTTAAAAAAAAAAAACCCTTTCTTTTAAAAAATAATTTCCTTCCCCAAATGGCAACATCACACACTGTCGTGAATCGGGGCCTCCCTTCCCCAGACGCCCCTGGACCGCCTGCCGGGCAGGTGCACACGCGCGCATCGCTGGGAAGCGGAGGGCCGGCCCGGCGGGGAGGGCAGGGCCCCTGGAGCCTCAGGAGCACCCGCCCGGGGCGCCAGGCAGACGCCGAACAAAGCCAGGGCAGCTGGGCACGAGCTCACATCCGGGCCATGCCGTGAGGGCTGCACAGAACCTCCTTAAACTCGGGAACTTGAAGGACGAGAAACACCAGCCGCCGACAGCGGGGACTGCTGGGAAAATCACGTGAAGAGGGCCGCACAGCTACGGGGCTGACACACCGCCCCCGTGCACCTCTGGGCGACACAGGCCGCAGCGACCCCTTCCCAGTGCAGGTGACCTAAAACCAGAACCCTCTCCTGCCCGGGCTGCGCTCCCCGGGGCGAGGTGCCTCCAGGGGCAGTCATCCTCGCGCGGGGCTCCAGGGTTCTGGAAGGGACTGGACAGGACAGGCTCCCGGGGACACGCAGGATGGGCCGCGAGGAGACCCCACCCAGGCGTTCAGCAGCGAGCCCGCCCGCCGGAGGACTCTCCACGCACTGAGCGCGCCCACGGCTTTCCCGCCGCGCGGGACGCCGGCTAGACGACACTGTTAACCGTTCGTTTCCTTTGCAAACTGAACTTAGAGAGCGATGCTGCTCCATCGTCCTTTTTATTTTCAGACTCTGAATCGCTGAGACCACAGAGGTTCACCGTCTCGAACTCAAATTGAGACCGTACACCATTTTCTGGATTTTCTCCTCGTTCTTCAGAATGGTGGCCTTCACGGCACAGATCCTGTCCTGCTGGTCCCGGATCAGCTGCTCCAGCTCCGCCAGCTCCGCCCGCAGGGGCTCCACGGCGCCGTCCGTGATGCTGAGGAGGGAAGGCACCGCCGTGAGGGCCCCGCCTCCTCTCGGACAGGCTGCTGCTTCGTTTAACACTCACTCGCTTCCAGTGTGGGCTGCCGTCCAGGCCCTGCGGCTGTCCCCACCTCCTGCCCCTTTCCCACCTGTAGCCCCCCGCCCCTCCCCCCAGGCCACGCCCTCTCCGTAGTACGCGTCCACAGCTCAGTGCTCGTCCCGTCCAAAGAAAGAGGTGAAGACACGGCAAGCACAACGGTGAGGTGATGCGAGGGACAAACCCCTGACACCTGGCAAAGTCCACTGGGCTCATCCCCCGCCACAGCCCAAAGCGCCCTTGAACGTGAGGTTTACCCAAAGGAAGCTAATGATCCTTAAAGCCCTGAAATCCAGGTGTCACCGAGGGCCCAGGGACGGCCGGGAGGCCGAGCAGCAGGGCCCACGACACCCAGAAGCACCACCCGGACAGCCCCGCACACCCCTGCCTGCCTCAGTGGGGGGACCCCAACCCCCAAGGCAGGCGCACCCATGTCAGTGGTCCCCACTGAGGGCCCTCCCACTCCCTGTTCAAGGCCGGCGGCCCCTCACTGGGGGTCAGACTCTGGCGAAGCAAGGGGTCTGTGGCAGAGCCAGTCCCACCTGCCTTTCCCTCCCCCCGCCCCCGTCTGCGCACAGGGGCACACAGGGGCACAGCGCCCAGCCGCCCGACCGCGAAGTCGAGTGGGGCGTCTTCAGGGGGAAAAGTCTGGGATGATGGTTTCAACATCTCGAACCAAAACACAACCAGGGCCAGCCCGTGCCAGGCTTTCCCGATTCTGGAAAGCCCCCGCTCCGACCCTTCGCGCTCGCGGAGGACTGCGTTAGTAGTGCCTGCCTGCGCTGACCCAAAGGCACCCAAAGGGGGTTCTCGCTTCTCCAAAAAAGGGCAAAGAGGAAGCCAGTGGCACCTGGAGCAGGGCGCCGCGCTCAGAGCCCAGCATCAGCCGCCGCAGCTCTGGCCTGAGTCTGAGCGCAGGGCCGCAGCTCGCCTCCCTCTGCGCGTCCGAGCGCCAGCGGGTCATGGGGTATCCGGACAGCCTAGGAGGGCGCGCCAGGGAGGTAAGTGGGGCATCCTCCTGGACGTCACGGAGCGGTCTGACCACGGTGAACGAACGAAGACTGTGCGTGGGTGCCGACCCACCCGCGTCCAGCCCCCACACTGTTTGCGCGCACGGAGAGGACCCCGACAGCCGCCGGAGAGCCCGTTCCGGTTCTGCTGGCGGCAAGGGGGCGCTTCAGCCGGCACCAGGAGCGGACAAACGACAGCCTGCCGCAGTAGACTGGTGCGCGTGCGGAACGTGCTGTTAAATAGGGACGTGCCGTCCCTGCTCTCAGGCCTCGCGTCTGACTGGGGGCGCCCCGCCAGGTTCTCCGGCGGCTGGGCAGGGCTCACAACCCCTTCCCTGCAAACGGTTGCTCTAATAACTGCCGCTTCACCCTGGCCGTGTGGCTCCGTGGGCACGCTGTCTGGCAGAGGCCGGAGAGGGGCTGGCAGTTTAGGGGCTCCCCTAATCCCGCCCCTGCCCGCCACACCGTGACCATGCCTCACCCCCCGCACCCCGCCCCACCAGGCCCCGCCCCGCCATCACCCCCGCCCACACCACGCCTCACCACGCCCCACCCAGCCCGCCTACACAACACCCGGCCCCTGCCCCGCCCACACCACGCCTCACCACGCCCCCATCCCTGCCCCGCCCACACCTCACCAGGTCCCGTCCCCACCACGCCCCACCCACACCACGCCTCACCACGCCCCGCCCCTGCCCCGCCCACACCACACCTCACCACGCCCCCCCGTCCCTGCCCCGCCCACACCCCCGCCCCACCTCTGCTCCCGGCGCAGGGCCTGCGCGTGCTGCCGGCTCTCGCTGCGCCACAGCTGCAGCTCGTTCTGCATGGTGTCCACGTCCTCCTGCAGGTAGTCCATGATCTTGCCCAGCGGAAGCGCGCTCTTGCACAGGGTCTGGATGGACACGCGCAGCTTCTCTATCTCCTTGGAGACGATGTCCTTCTCCTTCTTCCACGCTGATTCGAAGACAAGCGACTTATCCTGCAATCACGGGGAGATGTGGCGAGAGGAAGACGCTCAGTCCTGAGGCAGGAGGGCGGGGAGCGGGAACGGGCTGCAGGGAGGGCCCGCCCCTTCCTAAAGGGCGCAGGGGTCTCTTACCGTCGTCCTGTCGCGGAAGCTCAGAGAGGGGGCCCGACCCTGCATGCACCTCACCGCATCGCCTCCCCCTCCGGCACGGAGGAACCCAGCCTGCCAGGCGGCGGGAGGGGCGGACCCTCGAGGGGGCAGACTGGGGACCTGGTACGGGTGCAGGGAGGGAGACTGCCCACCTGCCGGCGGACAGGGGGGCGCGGCCAGCAGCACCACGCTGCCGTGTGCAGACAAGGCCGCCACAGCAGCCGGACGGCTAGAGAAAGAAGGGGGAGGCCCAGTGCAGGACCCGCGATACAGCCACAGTGACGGCGGGACAACAGACCGACACAGCGGGACAGAGAGTCCAGAAGCAGACCCACCCCAACGGGCCCCCTGGTCTCTGACAGAGCACAGAAACGACCCAGTGAAGGGAACAGCCTTTCAGCTCCCCGCACCAGACCAGCAGGTCCGCCGGAGCGGGGCATGGGCCTCGGGTCCCAGGTCACACGAGAACCAGCAAGCAGCGCCCGCCCAGTGGGTTGTGGGCGGGCGCAGAGCCACAGACCCCTCAGGAGAAAGGCTGGGGGGAGAGAGTCTTCGCAATCCAGGGCCAGGCACAGAGTTCGACCGGACAAAACAGCCTGGGAAAACCCACTACCGGGGCCTCTACGGAAACTAAACCTCGGCCCAGCCGTGCCAGAGACCCCGTCGGGCGGAGGGGAGACGAGTCAGAGAGTGAGAAGGTTCAGACCGGACAGCAGACGGAGAACTAGTGTCGAGAACACACAGACTCCCAAAACTTAATAGCCAAAAAGCAAAGTATCCGGTCAGAAAACGGACAAAAGGCAGGGACCAACCCCCCCCGCCCCGCCCCCGCAAGGGAGGCGCCCAGGAAGCGACGCCCAGCGTCCTCGCTGTCGGGGGAAGGCGGAGGGAAGCCGCGCTGCCGGTGGGAACGGCCCACGCAGAGCGCAGCGCCCCCACCCCGCCCCCACCCCGCGCTGGAGGGGCCGCTCCTGCTCTGCGGCTCTCGCACACAACGCGGCTCCAGACCACCTCACGCGCGTGCCAGGACGCGGCCCCAGGAGGGTCCTGTGGGGCGGGAGGGCACGCCCACCTCAGCCACGGGCACGACCTTGAACAGTTTCCGAAGGACCACACCCCAGCGGACATCCAGGCGGCCCCCGGCGCAGCGTCTGATCCGCACTCGGGGGAAGCACACCCGGTCCCGTGGCCTCCACCGTGCGACGGTGCCGGTCAGGAGCCCACGGGAGGACACGCGAACCGCCTCCCCGGGGGCACCGCCTGCTCATGGAGCCACGGCAGACAGAGAACCGATCGGCGGGCTCCTCCCGGAGAAGAACGGCAGAGGAGGCGCCTCCGAGCGGCCGGTGTGGGTTCTGCAAAGTCAGCGGCCGGACAAACGGCGCCGCCCCGGAGAGGGCCCGAGAGCTGCCTGGGCAGCCGGGGGGGAGGGGGGGGGCGAGCGTGCGGAGGCTGGCGTGCGCCCCGGGGTCACTATGGCCGAGGCAAAGGTCAGCGCGCAGCACAGAGAGGACGGGAGTTGGGCCGCCCTCTCGCGCTGACCCGAGAAAAGGACACAATTTCACAGCCGTCCCATCACACAGAGAACCGACCACAGCCGACACTGGCGCCGCGGCAGGCGGCGGGGACGCGCAGGGCGCACGCTCTCGGCCGAAGCGCTCCCCTCTCCACCCACAGTCGTTAGTAAGTTAAGGACGTGGCATTGCTGGCCTGACATTGGCTTCTTCAGGCATTTTTATGAAGCGCTGTTCTCCTGTATTTACCTTCCGGAGGAACTTCAGAACATTCTTTGCCAAGTTCCAGAGCCCGCACTGAGTATTTGCTAGGATGGCACCGAATTTGTGAGTGAGTCCCAGGGACAGGACGCAGCTACAGTGCTGAGCTTCCTGACCAGGACCACAATGTCTTGGTTTTCTCCAGACCGTCTCTGTTTCTTGGAAAACTCCTGGGCTTCTCCACCCAGTTACCAGAAGCGTCCTGTCAGAGGCACGCATGGAGCGCGCACTCACACGCGTGTCCCAGCTGTGCAGGGGAGCGCTGTCCCCACCGCTGCCGGCCGGCCGCCGGCCTCTGCGGAGCCACGGCTCCCGGGTCGCCCACCCCCTCCTGCGGACAGGTCTCACTCCTGGGGCTGACGGACCCCGCAGGCTGCCGGCACCTTCCAACACGGTGACCCCCGCCCCCACCAGACCAAACCTCTCTTTTCCTGGTGCTAGCTGCGACCCCCAGATGACCTTGACAGGGTCGCACGGCCCGCCCCCGCCCCCCAGTCTGCCGGAGGTCCCTGCGTGGCCGGACCTGGCGGCCCCGTTCCGAGTGCCGCTCTTCCCCGGCTCACAAGCAGCCCCTCCGACGGACACCGCGCGGCACCAATTTCCTTAAGTCAAATGGTTTTTGGGGTTTTTTTTTCAGGTAGAAGTACTCTGATGTTTTTGCCCTGGCTGGTGTGGCTCAGCGGACTGAGTGCCGGCCTACGACCCAAGGGGTCGGTGGTATGATTCCCAGTCAGGACACAGGCCTGGGTGGCGGGCCGGGTCCCCGAGTAGGGGGCGTGTGAGAGGCAGCCACACACTGAGTTTCTCTCCCTCTCGTGCTCCCCCACCTCTAAAACAAGTAAATAAATTTTTAGAGAGAGCTCTGATGTTCCCTCCGCATCACCACCTTTGTCTGCGCGCATGTGACAGACCCACGGCACAGCGGTGTAGATGTTTCTGAGTGGAACTGTGGCCAACTTGCTGGTGACAATTTCACACCCAAAACTCAAAACTCGACTTGTAGCCCTGGTTGGCGTAGCTCAGTGGATTGAGCACGGGCTGCGAACCAAAGCGTCGCAGGTTCGATTCCCAGTCAGAGCACATGCCTGGGTTGCAGGCCATGACCCCCAGCAACCGCACATTGATGTTTCTCTCTCTCTCTCTCTCTTTCTCCCTCCCTTCCCACTCTAAAAATGGATAAGTAAAATCTTTAAAAAAAATAGTTTAAAAAAAAAACAAAACCCCGACTTGTGTGTCTTGGAAGAGACTGCACGACTTGGGAACATCAAACCATCACCTTATTTCCTAAAATAATAACGACAACAACAACAACTTTTTAGTACTAACATCAGCCAGTGGGCCCCAGGTAGCTTTCCCGGCGTCGCTGGTGAAGAAGCATCGCAGCATCTGCCCCTTTCCCTCCGACGCGGGGACCACAAACGCCCAGACCAGAACCACTCCGATCAGGCGCGGAAGTCAGAGAAGCACGAGCTCCGAATCGCATTTTTCCAACACGGCTGAAGTATTTGTGTTGAAACTGCACCATCTAGCTACCGAAATAAGAAGTAATTTAAGGGTCGACTTAAATCAACCAAATACAGGAGAGTAAGTAAGACCGAAATCCCTGACTTCCATAAGAATTTAGCTGCTGTTTGCTATACGCTAATTATTATAATTAAAATGGAACACGGTTGTGGTAAGATCATCTTATCCACGAAGAGACATTTTAACAGACAGCATGCTGTTCCGGTCCCTGGCCGACGCCTCCTGAAAACAGTCACCCCGTCGCCGGCAAGGCCACCGCGGCCACCGCCCGGGCCCTCCCCACGGAGACGGGGCGAGACGGGCGTGTGCGGGTGGACCCGTGTGCACACCCTCGCGCTCTCACCTGAAGGGGGGCGGGGCCCCCAGCACCAACGCGGTGGGCAGTGAAACCGCAGAAACTGGGCAGTGAAACCGCAGAAACGGACAGAAACAGGAGGACGGAGACACCTACGGAGGGAAACTCCCCCGTCCGCTTGGAAAGCACGAACTCGCACAGGCAGGGCTGGTGTCTGAAGTTCACGTTCAGTCGGAACGGACCGTCCGGGACGGAGAGCGGGAAGGCGAGGAGGAGGAGGGAGGGAGGAGCCAGTGAACCGGGGGACGGGGACCCTCGCAGCCCCTCGCAGGGAGTGACCCGCCAGGGACACTGCCCCCATCACTCTGAAGCTCCTTCACGTGCAACGGTTAGAGAGCAAGTACTTTTAAAGCACAAGGAACACTAATAAAAGTGCTTTTCTGGTTGTTTTTTAAAAACTTCATAAATCTGAAGGGAAAAAATGTTGGCATGAGCTAATACCTTACCATTAACAAAGTTTAATATTTCCTCTTGAAAGGAGAACAAATGGGCCGGGATAATCAGAAACGGCTCGGGGAGCCCGAGTCACATGTTTGCTCTGAAACGCATGATGCAGCCCCAGCGCAACGAGAAAGGGCTCTCCTCCCGGCGCGACTTCAAAGGCAGGCCGGAGAGGCGCCCGGGCTACGTACGACCTGCGTGTCCCCGGCGGCGCTGACACAAAGGCTCCCTCTGAGAAGGGAGAGGCACCGAGACCGCAGCACTCCACCTTGGCTCAGGTGAAGAGCAGAGAGAACACCCCCTCTCTCTGAATGCCCAGGCGAGGCGGCGAGAAGATCAGCCGCCGATGTTAACGCTGATTTGTGCAAACCGATGGTAAGAGGCAGGCTCGAGGGGCCTTTTCTTCGGTACGTGACAGCCGCCTCCCGGGGACGTGGGCGGGGCGCAGGGAGCGGAGACGCCCTGCGTGCCGCTGGAGCGCGCGCAGACGCGAGCGCAGCGGGGCCGCGAGGACAGGCTCGCTCCCGGGCAGTCGGAATCGCGGGCACCGCGCTGCTTGCACGTGCGGCCACACTGCGCAGTGTCAGTAAGGAGGCTCTTCAAGACCCTTTGATCTGAAAGCTGACGAACCGAAACCTAAGTGGCCCACACGTTTAAAAGAAGTAACAAAGAATTTTACATTAAAATTCAAAAAGTTTTAATATTTAATATTAACTTCTTATTCAAGGAATTTAAAATTCACGCACAAAGCATGCTTAAAATGTAGTCTTAAATATGTTAATTTTTAAAATGGCAGACTAAAAATAAATGAGTTAATGAGCTTTACACAAGAAGCTAGGAAAAGTGAACACCTAAAGAAATCAAAAGGAAAAATAAAGAGTAGAAACCAATGAAATTAAAGCAACACGAAAGTGATCATCTACAAAACCAAAAGTTGACTCCTTCCTAGAGGGTGTCTATTTCAACAGTTTTTAAAAAGTGTCACCGAGGGTAAAGAAAAGATGGCACTTCTGACAGGAAAGGAAAACCGCAGCCACGATGTATTTTTAAAATCAGAAAGTGGACTTCGAACGTCGTCACGCCGTGACCTCGTAAAACGTGGATGCGATGAACTGTTTCCCAGAGAAACGCTGCGGAGAGGCTGCTGGCCGCCGTTTCTGCTCGCTGGAGCCCCCCGCCGCTGAGGGCGGCCCACACGCAGCAGACTCGCGGGGTCCAGAGACCGCAGCACCCAGCGGTGGGCAGCTCCTCCGCTCACCCACGTGCCGCGCCGACATCGCCGTTTTCTGAGCTTGCCAGGCCGCGGGAAAAATCTGGCAAGTTCCAGCCTGGGATCAAGGAACTCGACTGATCGCTGGGCCAGTGATGCCCAGAATGAAGATTGACCTCCCGGTTCCCTCGGTGACCAGGGCCTGGAGGGGGTGTGCACAGCCCCCAGCAGACAGCCTGAAAGAGGAGGGGCGGGCCCTGCCCCGGCCCCCGGCCCCGCCCTCCTGCCGGCGGACCAGCCGCAGAGCGGAGGGGAGGTATGAGGACACCGCCGAGGGCAACACGCGAGCCAAAGCACTCCCTGCTGCGTGGGAGCCACTACGGTTCCAGGTCTCTCCTTCCCTCGCAGCTAAACACAATCCTGACCGATTCACGTATTAATTGCCAAAAAGACACTCAGAGAGAAAGAAACAGGGAGGGGGCACCGCCCCCAGAAGAGGGCAGAAAGGGCGGCTTCCAGACAAGCAGCCGGCGGGCCGGCAGCCTCCGGAACGCCCAGCAGCACCGAGCGCGCGGCGGAGGGGCCGCGAGGACAGGCCGGGCGGAGCTGCCGGGAGACGCACGGTAACAACACCCCACAAACCGCGAAGGCTGAGGATGCGGGCGGAGGGGCCAGGGCCTTCCCATGCTGCTGGCCGGAGAGAACTGGGCCAGCCAAAACGTCTGATCAGTTTTTTCCGTAAAATGAAAGACACGTTTTTCATTTTCACCAATAACTTCATTCATTTGGATATTCTGAGTATGTTGGCTGTCTCCCATGTGGTAGAATGTTGGTTGTTCTCCATGACTGTCTCGATGCGATCGCCGTGGACTTCGGCGGGTCCACCCGACTGTCCAGCGGGAAATCTCGGCACCAAACCGCGCGAACCGCCTCTGACGCGTTCGATCCGTCACAGCGCGTTCTCCACCCACGGCACAGATCTTTTTTTTCATGTTTCAGTTGCATTTTTACCTTTCTTGAAACAACAAAGCACAATACACTGAAAAGTTGTGCGTTTTCTTCCATCGTCAGTAGTAAAATGGCTGCACAACAACTTACCCATTTTGATAAGGTTTCTAAATGCACACTGACATGACAGCTGCCACAATACATCCAACACAACTGTTTCCAGTGAAGTTGAAGACAGCTGAGTGCCACAGAGCCAAGGTGCAGGGATGAAACCAAAGGGACCCTCCGGCCGACCCAGTGAAATGCGGGAACCTTTAGGAGAACAGCTGACGTCTCCCGCCGCGGCGGACACACGTCTGCCCTCGGACCCCGCAGCCCTCCTGGCGGCGGAAGTGTCCGCCCGCCCCGTGGGCGGTCCGCGCGCCCGCCGCAGCCGCGCTCCGAGAGTCCCAAGCACTAGCCGCCCAGCGGCGCCCTGGCTAGTGAGCGGATGAGCGCACTGCGGTCCGCCGGCACCAGGACGGCAGCTCAGCAGAGCAAGGAACCGGCCCGGTCCGCGCTGCTCACGGAGACGCCTCCGAACAGGCGGGACGCACGGCAGCCAGCCCGCAAGCAAGTGCTCGCATCACCGCACGCCGCCACGCAGACGCAGTTCTCAGGAACGCACGCTAGAGGGCAGAGGCGCAGCGGGGCGAGGGGCTGCAGGGGTGGGGGCGGGGCACGGAGAGAGGAGGGCGGAAGGGATTCTGGGGGCACAGGCCACTTTGGAGGGTGATGGGCGTGACCCTGCCTTGACCGTGACTGGCACGCATCTGTGCTGACTTTCACCCACAGGGAGAGGAAACGGTGCAGCCGCCGCACAGAGCACTCAGCAGCCGCTGGGGAAGGGGTGGCAGGCGACAGCCCCCGGCTGGGTCCTGTGGGGAACACCGCGTCCTCAGAGCACAGCCCGCACACGCCCCACTGCTGTCCGCGCCGGAGACGGCCCGGCTCCGAGCCGGCCACGCTCGCCACCTGCCCTGGACAGAGCGCTCCCGTGTGCCGGCAGCCACGGACGGCGCCCGCAGAAGCGTGGACGCTGCAGCGAACGGCGGGAGGAGCCTGAACGTCCGTCAGTAAAGGAATTAATAAACAAAGAGCCACCGATTAAAACGAACAGACAGAGCTGCAGTGTCAAAACGCGAGGGTCTCAGGGGCAACATGCTGCCTGGAGAAAGGGACCCCCCCAGCCACAGGGGGCACGGGACCTCCCGGCGCAGCGCCAGGCGCGCAGCAGCCGGGGCACTGTGCGCAGGGGCGGGCTGCTGGGGACAGGGGGGCGGGGCCCGGACAGGAATGACTGCAACATCTCCTGCCCATCTCAATTTCTCCTATTAAAAAACAATCGAGGATTTTCAGAAGACCAGTAGGTGAGATGCAAACCTGGGGTTTACCGACCCGCGGAGGAAAGCGGCGCCGAGACGCGCCCCGCCCCTCCCCCAGACCCGCCCCCCGCCTGGAAACACTTATGGGGCTGCCTCTCTCCAGCAGTAAGTGCGCTTTTCCCTCTTTTATCTTCCCGAGTCAAAAGCCCCAGTCCTCTGAAACGCACTCTTCAGAGGAACTCTGAAACACGGCCTGGTGTGCTCTGCATAAAAATCAGGGCCGCAAAATTGAAACCAACCGAGGCTTCAAAGGGCGCCCACAGACACAGCCCCGGGGGGGGCCCCGACGGCCGCCCCAGGGCTGCAGACGCACAGCCAGGGACAGCGGCGACCCTGCGCCTGTGAGGAGGCCCCTGACCCAGGACACTGCCCCCTCGGGTATGCCAGGGGGTATGCCAGGCCGGGCCCCAGGACACAGCAGGCGACCGGGAGCGAGACGGACACAACAGACAGCCAGCGAGTGGACACATGTGCAGGAAACGCGCAGGAAACCACTGTCTGTTGAAAGCCCACAGCAAGCACTTACTGTCAGGCCGCCCGGCCCGCAGCTGCCCCCACAGGGTCCCACGCCCAGGGGCAGCGCCGGCAGGGGGCCCAGGGCCCAGTAAGACCACATCCCACACGGGAGAGAGAGACTCGGGGAGGCCAGGGGCCAAGAGCTCGAGTGTAAGAGCCCGACTAGAAAGCCCCACCCCTCACTCTGCAACCAGCTGGGGCGGGGGACGGCTGACTCCACGTACTGGGAAATGGGGGTCTCGGGGTCAGCGCAGGGCAGGCCCTGGCGTGGACTCAGGGCCCCTGAGTCCCTGAGTGAGGCTGAATGAGGCTGCTGCCCACGTGGGACAGGGCCGACGCGGGGTCCAGGGAGGTAAGGGGACTCCGAGAGTGTCTGTCCCCCCACTGAGGGGGCGCCACCCTGAATCACGCACAGACGCCACCCATCACAGCACCAAGAGGCGCGCCCGAGGCTTCAGCGAGAGCCTGAGTGACAGAGCGCAGAGGTGCCGGCGGCCGCGGACAGAACCTCACCTTCTCCCCAGGTCTGGGGGGCAGCCGCAGCTTCTCGTAATCCTTCTTGGTCTCCAGAATCTTTGTGACCAGTCCTCCTGCGGAAAAGCAGCGGCTTCAGGTTCCCGCTGAGCTCCGCCCCGGGCAGCCGGAGGGCCGGGGAGCACACCGAGCCCCCAGTCCGCCTCCCCCACCCTGAAGACGGCGCCCAGCACCTTTGCTTGATCACGGACAGCCCACAGCAGGCTGACACAGCCGCTGCTGCTGGAAACCAACTCCACCGTTTCACAGAGCTTCAGAGAAACCAGCTCCGTGAAAGGTGAAAAAAACACAAACAAAAACTTTAGCCCTGGCTGGTGTAGCTCAGTGGACTGAGCACAGGCCTGTGAACCCAAGGGTTGCTGGTTCGGTTCCCAGTCAGGACACATGCCTGGATTGCCGGCCATGTCCCCAGTGGGGGCGCATGAGAGACAACCACATAGTGATGTTTCTCTCCCTCTCTCTAAAAATAAATAAGTAAAATCTTAAAAAAAAAACTTTAGAAATAAAATAGATTTTCCATTTCCAAAAGTTTAGAAGAAATGCAGATGAGCATGTGAAACAGTTACGAACAGCACGAGAACTGAGGAACTGCTTCTGAGCAGCCTCTGAGGACCCCCACCCTGGGGTGACATGCATGAGGAAAGGCAGGTGTGTGGGGACGAGAGCACACGGGCGGCCAGGTGGCTGCTCTGGGGACGCCCTGCGACTCTGCGCAACCCAGTAACCACACGCTAAGAACAGGGGTCCCCCAGGCAGAGCTCAGGGCTGGCCCCAGGGTTCGGGGTGCCCGCAGGTCCCCCAGGTTCCCGGCACAGAGAGCCCGCGGAGCCCGGGCCCGCCCAGCCCACCCTGCCGCGCTCCCCACACCTGGGACTCACCGTGCCTCTCGTCCTCGCCCAGCTCCACGGCTTGCGCCTGCGCGGGGAAGGGAGGGAGAAGAGGGGGGACCCGGGTTTGCCGAGTCCCCCAAACCCTGCTCCCGAAGAGCGTGCTGGAGTACAGACGAGGTCAGAGAGGGCGGGAACCGACCAAGAAACGGAGGGAATCGTCCACGGGCACCTGGGCACCCGGTGTGAGGGCAGCCACGCCTCCCCCAGGCCGGCGCACTGACCCCTTCGCGCTCCGGCGCCTCGGGCAGCTGGGGTGCCGCCTCCACCACGAACTGGTCGTCCTCGTCGTCCGAGTGCTGGGCGTCCACGATCACGCTGGACACGGCCTTACCGCTCCCGGTCCTGCGCAGAAGGGCGTCAGAGCAGGTCAGAAATGCCACGAGGGGACGTTTCCCTCTGCCCCCGCGTCTGCGGGGGAGGTCGGGGGGCGCTGAGCGAAGCCCCTGGACCCAAGCCGAAGCCCCGCCCTCTGCCAGCCCCTCCCATCCCAGGTGCGCAGGTGCGCCCTGCCTGTCCACACCCGGACCTGCCCCTCCCCTGGCCGCCTCTCAGGGAGACCCTGCTGTCCCTTGTCACCCCTCACATGAGGGCCCGCCCTCCCACGGCAGGCATAAGCGTCACGACAAGGGTGGCCCGCCAGCCCTCTGCTCCTCAGTGCCACTTGGGAACAGCAGCGTCCTCAGGGCCCTTCCGCTGACCCCCAGTCCGTGCCCTGAGCTGCGTCCCTGCCCAGCACCCATACCCCACCCCTGCTGCCCACCAGGTCCTGCCTTTGCTCTGGGCCACCAGCCCACAACCCGGCCCTCCAACCCAGAGCTCTCTCAGACCCCCAGTGAGCTCCCGCTGGGACTGCCCCGCCCACCGTCACCCTGCAGGCCAAGCCAGCGTCCCCAGCACGGGCACTGCCTCCACCACACTGCAGCCTTGGCCACGCCCCCGGCCCGGCCACGCCCCCGGCCCAGCAGCTGCGCCTCCCTCTCGGGGACCCCCCACCTTCATTTCCTCCCACCCGCTCCCCACTTCCACGAATGCCCTCCACATCCCTGCCCCACTGTCAGCCTGGCGACACACACACACTCACACGCGCGTGCACACCCCGAGCCACTCCCATGTTTCAGCGCAGGGCACCGGGTCACGAGCTCTCACGCACCCTCAGTCCATCATCACCTTGCCCGGAGGCCCGCCTCTCCCAGGACCAACGTCACCTCGCCCCGCACCCCTCACACTCTGCACCCCATACTGCGGACCACAACCCACCGTCCCCGCTCCTGGCCCTCCCCACAGCCCTCCCTCCTCAGCAGGCCTCTCCGGCCTCACCGCCTTCTCCGAGGGTCCCCCCACCCCTGCCTGCTCTCCGGGAGGACGGTCGCTCTCCGTGGGCGGTGGCACCCCTGGCCCCAACCCCGCAAACTGCATGCCAAGAACCTCCCCCCCACCCCCCCACCCCCCCGCCTCCTCCCCAGTCACGATGCTCCATCTCCACACATGGCTCCACTGTCCTCAACATTCCGGGGGTCGGGGGTGGGGGTGGCCCCCAGATGAGAACCCCGGTGCCAGCGTGCCACCAGCCCCCTCTTGTGGAGACCGGCTTCAGCCGCCTCCCGCCTCCCCAGACCGGCTGCTGGCACAGGAGCATGAAGCCCAGACAAGACACCCCTCCCGGAGTCTCCTCCCACGGGGCTGCACACGCACCCCCCGCCCCATCAGGGACTCTGCCCCCAGGCCCCCAGCCTGCTGCTCCCACCGCTCCACATCTGCGCCTCTGGCCACTGCCACCCAGGTGTGCTCGCTCCCTCCTCTGGAAAACGGGAGCTGGGGACGCCCCTCGTCCCGGCCTTCCTCCCCGCTGCTCCCCTTTGTCTCTGCAGTGGAGCCCGAGGCCTCCGGCTCCGCCCGGAACCCGCCGGCCCAGCCTGCTGACCGGCCGCACCGTCAAGGCCCTGCGTCCCCGTCTGTGACCTGCTCACTGCGCTTGGTTTTCCTTTCCGCGCAATCAGCCTTTAATTCCCCCTCGTTTTTATGCTCCGAAAACCCTCTATCTGGAGGTCAGAGCACGGCGCCCCGCCCCTTCCCCACGTATTTTCAAGGCTTCCTGGACGCGCACAAACGCCAGGGGCCAGGGCGCTCACCGATCTGAAACCCGAGGCCGGTGCGGTTCCAGGCCAGGGCCTCACCCAGCGTGCTTTCTCACGAAGGCACCCTTCCCCAGCACGCGCCGACTCCCAGCCACCCCGGGGCCCTACCCACCTGGAGGAGCCCCTGCCGGGTCCGAGCCCGACTCACCTGTCGGCCGCCAACACCTCCGCGCTGTCCTGCCGCTTCACCCGGGGCGGCGCCGGCCTGGCGCTCCCGGGCCGCGGGAGCCTTCTGGAGCAGACAGTGGGACCCCAGAACGCGCGCGTGAGCGCCTCTTCGCACACACGCTGCCGCAGAGCCCGGCGCAGCGCACCGAAACCGCGGCAGCAGAGGGACTGGTTGGGGGGCGGGGCGAGCGGGGGCGGGCGCGTACCTGGCGTCGGGCGGGAGGTCGGCGGGGACCTCGGAATCTTCGGGCCCCTGGGGCTTGTCCTGACTGGCGGGTCCCACGTGTCCTTCTGCAGGGATGGCGCCCCGGCCAGTTGGCAAAGGAGAGAGAACACGCACGACAGACACACACTGGGGAAGGCGGCGACCACCCAAGCCACGGGCACACAGGGGCGTCCCTCGCCTGTGGCTCCGGGGAGGACGCTCGGAGCTGAGTCTGGGGACCGCGAGGGGCTCGCGTCTCGGGGAAGAAAACTCAGACGGCGGGGCCGCGGGGCCAGCCACGTAACTTAAAGGAAAGAGCCGCGTGCCCAGAGCTCCCCGGTCAACACCGGCGAGGACGACAGGAACGGAGGGGACGCGGCGTCGCCAAGCCGTCGTCCTCTGCCATCCTCTCCCCGGGAGCGGCGGCGCCCGTCCCAGGCCTAGTCCCCGCGCGGACACACGGGGGCGCCAGAGGGCGGTCAGGGCCCTGCGTCCCCGCTCCCCGTGTGCGCTTCCCACAGGGGGCGCTCTGGGGGCGAGCCCCGCTGTGTCTATGAACCGGCCGCAGTTTCTTCTCTTTGGTAAGAAGAGACTTAATAAAAGTAAGTAAGTCCAAGCCGTTATTAAGGCAATTAAGGCTCCGCTCCACTATTTAAAGTGAAAGGGTTTCAAACTTCAGAAAATAGTGAAAACCCATCAGAATCTGGCTACTGAAAATGTCCTTTGTCCCCCGGGGGGGAAAAACCTGAAATGTATTCTCTCAGCACAAAGAGAATGTAAATTAAATCTTCAAGTGGCGTCGTGACGCTGTCTCGCTGACCCAGTCTGCCACACACGCACCAGGGCGCGCACACACCAGGGCGCACACGCACACGCCTGCACATACACGCACAGACGTGCACTTCTCACCGCGTGGGCACCACGGCCGCCCCTCACCTGCGTTGCTCGGGGAGTCGCCTGCGAGAGACAAAGCGCGCATCAGCGATTCTCGTCCTCCTCCTCGCCTCGGCCGGCGGGACGCGCAGGACAGTCCCGGCGCAGACCGCGGCCCGCGCTCACAGCTCCGCTCCCGCCCCTACGGCCCAGCTGCGTGCGGAGGGTGGAGCCGGCACGGAGACGGCGCCCGTGACCATCAGCGCACAGTGACAGGGAATGGGCCCGAAGACAGCGCCCAGAGACAGCGCCGGCGGGACCCCAAGGAGGGAGGGGCCCACGGACAGCGTTAAGTCGGGGGCTCGGCCTCCCCCAGGAAAGGAGTGAAAGGGGGCCCTCACCTTTCTGCTTCGCTGCCGGTTCTGGCTCGGGGCGGTCCCGCCACAGGCCGGCGGCGCTGCCGTCGGCAATGCGAGCGGAGCTGGCAGCGGCCTCCTTGGGTCCTGACGGAAACGGTTCAGAACGGGCGGGTCAGGCTGCGCCCGGCGGGCTGGTGGCCTCGGCCTCAGCGCGGAGCCCCCCTCCCGGGGGTGGCCCTCGGCCCACAGCGGACACAGCAGAGGCGGCCTTCCAGAACGGGCTCCAAGATCAGTCCCCGGTGGGGCTCTGGGGCCCGGAGGGGTGGAGTGCTGCCTGCAGGCGGAGGCCTGGCCCCCCAGCCAAGGCAGACTAGCCCCGCACCCCGTTTCCAGGACCGCCTCCCACTGCCGCCGGCCCGGAGGCCGAGAGGCGCAAACAGGCAGTGACTTCAGGGGCAAGGAAGGGGCGCACGGGCCAGCACCTCAAAAGCCCCAGACACCTGGTCACCACCACTGACCGGCTGATGGGCCAGCACCCCCAAACCAGAGAAGAGAGTCAAGTGTGTGTGAGACACTTTCCCTGCTGAGAACCAGCGGGGCAGGAGGCGCCGGAGGCTTGGACTCTGGACGGCGGCGGGCCCTGGGCTGGGGCGGCACAGCCCGCTGGACACCCCCTCCACTGCCATGGGGGTCGGGGGGGGGTCTGGGAGGCAGGAATGAAGTCGGGAAACCGTCCCTTTCCCGGGACACACCTGATGGCGTCTCAGAAGTATTCACAGAAACACCTCACACCGACCCACCTTCCAAGATTTAAAATAGGAGATAACTAACACAATTGAATCTAAAAGTGCACGACAGAACACAGATCTTCACCCCTCAAATCTGCAGATAAACCACGACAGAAGTAAAATGAAGTGAAGACCGGCAGCCTCCGGTGCACAAAAAGGAAACCCTCGGGCAGCCGGAAACCAGACGGAATCAACAGAAATGAGCGTGAACAGCGCAGACACACACACTTCTCAGAGACCTGGCCGGTGTCCTCGGCGGACGGGAAGGCCTGCGGGTCGGGGTGAGGTCCCCGGGAGGGCGGCGAGGGCCCCCCCACGGACACAGGCGTGTTCACTGAAGACCTGAGTGTCTCGGTGGGAGAGGGGCGCACCCCCCAAGTCTCCTTTCTACAGAAAACTCCGGAGATCGTGTGCTTGCCACGCTTCAACCCGCTCGGCTCGGGGAAAGGACGCCCCTTCAGACCCTGCCGCTGCTCCAGGCAGCACCGCCCCTCGCCGCCCTGGCTGCCTCTCCCACTGGGTGTGTCCGTGGGCAAGCCCCCCGGCAGGCCTGTCCCCAGTGCCAGTGTGACCCCCAGGGACAACCGCTGCACAGACACCAGCTGTCTCGGAGCAGGAGGCTTCTCGTGCCCGTCCTGAACGTGGGTGACGTTCCAGTGACACAAGTTTCTCAAAAACTAAAGTCTGAGCGCATCTTGCAGGTTGCTACACAGACCCCAGCAGGGTGCCCCTCCGCCCCGGTGCCCCGAGCTCACAGGCGAGCAAGAGCCACACAGTGGGGTCACCGCCGTCACAGCCCCCGCTCACCACCGCCCCCGCCCGGCAGGTCTGGCTCTGAGCGGCAGGGGTGCTTCCCCACTAGACGCCGGGACGCCGGCAAAGCAGAGCAGCCCCCCGCGCCCCCCCGCAGCCGTACCTTCCCCCGAGGTTCTGGAGCGCCGCCTGGAGGTCTTCGCCGCCACGGGCCCGGGCCCTCTGGGGGAGGCCTCTGTCTGGGGTGGGGGAGAGAGAGAAGGAGAGTCAGCTGGCACCTCACCCACAGATGCCGCAGGCAGAGGCACGAGCTGAGCGCCGCTCGAGGGAGGCGAGGGAACAGGAGGAGGCCACCCACACTCTTGGGGGGGGACCCACACCAACTCGGGGCGCACCAGGGGCGCCTGAGGAGGGGTCAGAGGGCGGCTGAACGCACTCTGACTCTCAGGTCAGGACTCTGTCCTTCTGTAGGGCTGGGAAGCGGCAGCAACCTGCCAAGCGCACTTGACCCGACTGCCGCCCTACACACCCAACCGCACCCGCAGACAGCTGTGAGCGCCAGTGGGGGGACACAGCCCGTCCCATGCCCCACCCTGGCAGCTCCGGCCTCGCCATGGCCCTCAGGGCCGGGGGTCTCCACGCCACCCCACGCCTGGTCCGTCTCCCCTGTGGCGGCCGGCGCACCTCCCCGAAAGGCAAGTTGCAACCTGCAGGCCTGCACCTCGGACAGGCGCTCTCTGGGGCTCACCTCGGCTTCAGCTTTGGAGTCTTTGAACGGTCCATCTGACAGCTTCTTAGACACCTCCCCGGAGCTCGACGACTGTAAAAGATGCTTTACTTGCCTTCGAATTCTAGAATTACTCAAACCCGCCACCTCTGAGAAGACACTCAGACGCACGCTGTCTGTGGCTGACCGACGGCGAGACGTCCTGCCCGCGTCCCAGTCCGAGCCGGCTCGGGCCGTGGGCTGCCGGGACCCCTCAGGGCCTCCCGGGCGCGGCCGCCCAGGGCAGCAGGGACCGGTGCGAGTGCTCGCAGGCGGCACCTCTCGGCCGGGCCATGAGGCCAAACCTCTCGGGAACACCCCAGCAGGACGGGGGCGGGAGGGGGGGGGACGGGGACGGGACTGTGGCACCGTGGAGGGAGAGCTGCAGAGGCCCAGCACCCGCCGCTCCCACCCCGCTCAGGGGGCGGCCCCTTTCTGAGGTCCGGCACCTTGGAGCAACAGCCCGGACAGCACGGCCGGACGGCACTCTCGGGACAAGGCACGGGAAAGCTGCCGCACCGCCCCCCGCCCCCACCCCTACGGCTGGCCCCAGTTCCCCGAGAGACAGACGCACGTCGCTGCCAGGAGGGGAGACACAGGCGAGGAGCTACCCCCCGTGAGGGCAGAGGGCGCGGGTGCCCGCTTGGTGCCCCACCCTGAGCGTCCTGGCCGCGGCGTCCACAGCGGTGCCCCACAGGGGCTGCCCAGCGCCGGGCACCTGGCTGTCCGCTCAGAGGGGAAAGGGCCCCGTGCCCACAGACAGCTGGGTCGCTCACCCCACACGCGTATCACCCCGCTGGCCTCTCAGAGCGCACCCACACCCACCACATGGCCCTCTCTCTGCCAGCCCCGGAGAGAGGCCGGGCAGGCCAGCTTCTTGGCGGGCAGGTGCAAGCGAGTGGAGGGACGCTCGCGCCCCCCAGGCAGCGACACAGAGAGGTCGAAGCTGGTATGTGTCTCCCCCTGGCGGCCCAGCTCCGAGCAGGGACCGCCCCCACCCTGGCCTCACGCCCGTGCACACGAAACCGCGCCCCCACGTGGCTCCAACAGGCCCCGCATCCACGAGTACAGCCGGGCTTCACAACGGCGTCTCCACCAAACACGCGGCAGGCCAGCAGCGAGTGCAAGGGACAGCGCGGCGGGGACGCGGGGGCCCCAAGGCCCCCAAAACACAAACTCAGTCACGGTCCACACCCTGTGTGCAGCTCCCACGGCTCCGTGGGGCCCGACCCGCCGGCCCGGGACCCCGGGCAGCACCAAGACGCCACGCCACGCCCCAGAGGGCGGCCGCAGGAAAGGCGCAGCTCCGGCCTGGCGCCCACCGCCCGCACCGAGCTAAGCTCGGGCCCTCCTTCCCGGGACTCGAGACAGCACACTGTCCCCAGGACAACAGGCGCACCCCGCAGGCTTCAGAAAACACCCCCACACGGCCAGAGCGAATAGGAACCCGGCCCCCCGCCCCGCCCCCCGCCGGCCCCAGGCGCGGCACTGCGCCCTCTCCCGGTGCCGCTCGGAAGCGGCGCTGAAAAGACCGCTCTCCCAGCGCGCTGCACGGAGACCCGGTTCCCGGACACACTCTGCTGAGGACGAAAACCGAGTCACAGAGCCGCCCCAACTCGGAGGCGGGGCTCCCGCGTTCGGAGGGGACTCACCTTCTTGTCCGGTTTGTCCTGCTCCCGGTGCCGGTCCCTGCCGGGGTCCCGGGCGCGCTCCCCGGCCTTCGCCCTCCGCCGGTCCCGCTCCCGCTCCCGGTCCCGGCCCTTGTCGCGCTCGCGCTCCTTCTCCCGGTCCCTCCAGCGCTCCTTCTCTCGGCCGCCCTCGCTCCTCCGCTCTCTCTCGCGGTCCGAGTCCCGGTCCCTGGGGCCTCTGTCCTTGTCCCTGTCGGGCCTGGCGCGGGCCCTGGCCCGCTCTCTCTCGCCCTCCCGGCCCCTGTCCCTCTCGGGGTCCCGATGGCGCTCGCGGTCGTCGTCCCGCGTCTTCTCCTTGTCCCTGTCCTTCTCCCTCGGTTTGCTGTCCTCCTGCAGCTCCCTCTGCTTGCGGTCCCTGCCGGGGCTCCCCTCGTTGGACTCAGAGGCTCCTCTCCCCTGGGAAGGAAGGCCAGGCTCCAGGATCGCTCACGAGCGCCCTCTGCCGGAACCACAGGGGGACGCGCCGCCCCGCGCCCCAGCCCGCCGCCCCGCGGGCACCTCCTTCTCGCCGGGGACCCTGGGCTCCTCGACCCTCGCGTTCCTGTCCTCCGACTCCTGGGGTTTCGACGTCAGGGCGGCCCGGCCCCTGGAGTCCCCCTTCTCTCCGGCCAGCACTCTCTTCACCGCGTCGTCACTGGACAGCTTGTCGTCCGGCGGGAGGGAGGACATGCAGGGGGAAGTGGGGTCAGCCCGGGCACAGACACCACCGGCCTCATCCAGGGCGGCTCGGGACCCCGGCTCTTTGTCTCGGAGGGTGCGGCGTGGGGGACCCGCTGTCACGCCAGACAGAGCACGGCACCCGCGGGGCCCTGCAGCGGGGACCTGCAGCGGGGACGATGGCGCCCGCCCACGCTCCCCACATCCCACGCGTGGCCGCACGCTGTTCGAGGACAACTCCACGAATGCCTCCTCCTGCCTCGGGGTCACGGAGAGCCAGCAGGAAAGGGCGGGGCCGGGGGGAGGATGGAACTCGCTCCTGGGAATAAGAGGCCCCCTCGGCAGCGCGCGAGCGCCCCCTGGAGCCAGCGCCCAGCTCCGCGCAGGAGTGCAGCCCCCCCGCACTCGCCCCGGCTCTCCACAGGGAGGCCCCAGTGACCCTGAAGCCTCAGGCACTACCCCGGGGCGGAGGACGCGTGGCCGAACACAACAGTCAAATGGCCGTGAGCTACGGGCACATGCCGGGGCACCCAAGTCAACCTGGGGGTGGGGGGAAAGGCCAGCGGTCCCGTACCACTGCCAGACGAAGCCCCCTGGGCCCCGGTCGGAACTCCCCGGAAGGAGGAATGCAGGGCTGGGGCACCGGGGCCCACCGCCTCCGTCCGCCAGCCCCGAAGCCAGGTGCGGGGGGTCCCCATTCTGCACCCCAAGCCGGTGGAACCAGGGTGTCTATTTCCTCTCACTCCACGGCTCCAGAACGGGCGGGATCAGACCGAAAGCCTAGCATCTGGCACCCCCTGCCCAGAACTCCTTCCCGATCACCGCCCCTCGCGCTCGAGCAGGGCAGGGCAGGGCCGGCCGCAGCGCTACCTGGCCGAGGCAGCACCTTCCGATTCTCTGCAGCAGCTCGTTGGTCCTCTCGGGCTCGTGCCCCGCCACGATGCGCGCCGGCTTCACCGACAGCGGCTCGCCGGAGACCAGGACCACCACGTCTATGGCCTTCTGCAGGAAGCCGATCTTCGCGTCTTTGTCCTGGGAGTTTCCCGTTTAAAATACGAACAGTGAGACACTTCAAAGAAAAGTGTGTTGACTGCAGTGTGTTCAATAGGCACAGCTCCTGTTTGCACAAAAAGCTCTTTTTACGTGTCCAATTCAGAAACACTGACTCCATGTAACAAAACAGAAACAATTCGTTGAAGTTTTTGGTATCAGTGGATGGGCTAGCACCGCCCTTTGCAACACAATCCGATTCCTCAGTGCATAAAACTAGTATGAGTGCAGTTCTCAAAAGTGAAAACATGGGACAGGACCCAGCAACACGCGCGTCAAGGAGCCCCGCAGCCCAGCAGCCCAGCCACAGCCCGCATGGAAACGGGACACACCCCCACGCACAGCGTAGGAAGCCCCGCCCCCCATGCGGGGCCCCACCCACCTTCACGTTCTCCGACTTCATCTCCACTTCCGTGTACAAGCCCTTCAGGAAGCCCGTCGTCCGAATCACCTTCAACAGGGAAAGCGAAGCCCCGGTCAGCGCCCCCCGGGACAGCCTTGCCCTGAGCCGCAGCCGCTGCGCCCCGTACGCTGGGGCTGACCGGGGCTGTCGGCACCCAGGACCGAACTCAGGCTCTCACTCGACGGACGTGGGTCTCCCACGTGCCAGCCCTCGCACCAGGCGGAAGCCCAGCTTGGCTGTGGGCACGGGTGGCATCACAGGGACTTGCAGGGTGGTGAGGGAGCAGGGGTCGGCACCGGCCCCACTCAGGAGAGGGAGGGGCGTCAGGGAACTCCGCCCAGCAGCAGTCGGGTCTGAAGGGAGACCGGAGGCAGGCCCAAGGGGAAGAGCTGGGGGAGGGGCTGAGCAGGCACCGTCGGGCTGAACACTCGGTTCCGGAGGCTCCGGGGCAGGAGGCTTCTGTTCCAGGGGCCCGAGGCTGCCGGAGGACAGGAGCAGCCCGAGGCCAGAGTCAGGCGGGGCCTCACCCGGGTGGCCCTGGGAGCTATTCAGGAATAGGACTGAGCACCGGACCCCAAGGAGGCCCTGGGACGTTCAAAAGCAGGGGACAGCGTCTTACGAGGGTCACTCGGGCCCAGGAGAGAGAACGGCTTCCAGAAAGAAATGGAATTTCCCAGCCTGGGGTCTGACACTAGACTGGAGGCCTCCCTCCCTCGCCGGCCCCTCCCCCCCAGGACGGAGGGGGCCAAGCCACATCAATCCTGTTCTCTCCTCCCGGCCCCCCATCGACCTGTGCCCCCCCACCTGTGCCCCCAGGGTGGCAGGGAGGGGGGGCTCTGGGCGCTCCAGGACCAGCGTTTTTCAAACTCGGCAGGTTACTGTAAAACCAACACCACGGGTAACAACAGCATTTTTTATGAAACAAAAAAAGCATCGGACTGCACAGTGTGCAGTAAGGACGAGCGCATCTCTGTATGTGCCCTGGGTGGATGGATGTGAAGCGTGTTTATTACCGGAAGGCACAGTTTAAAATCCAGCCCCACGCCAACATCGACGGCCCCTCGAGCCCCCGCTCCGTGGGCTCCAAACACTGTTCTCCTCCTCCTCCAGCCGTGCCAGCGCCGGGCCCTGTCCCTCCTGAGCGCACAGGCGCCGCACCCCGAGTACCCTGCACCTAATGTTCCTGCACGCCCCTGGCTCAGTCTCTTTGGAGGGGTCCCAGTTCGCTGACAGTTACAATTGTGAGTGATAATCTTAAATGAGGACAGACGTGAACATCACAAGACCAAGTCTTTGCCTTAAGAAGGAGGCAAAGCCGGTCCGGCTGCAGCTACAGGACTAAGGTGGCAGCTTCACCACAACGCTCCGGAGCCGCAGAGAATTTCCACACGAGGCTCCGCACCTGTTATCTGAGGACGCAGAGAGCAAAACGCCTGCTCAGTGACCCGCCAGCACCCACAGGAGGGGCATGGCCCCCGCCTCCCGTCCTGACGGGATGGACACAGGACAGCGTGAGGCTATCCCCGCCCCGCTCCCATCCCGGTGACTGGCCTGTGCCCTCTGGGCCAGAGGGGGCAGAGGTGAAGCAGCACGCTGCCGCGGGCCTTCTGGGGGCTGCAGGAGGAGGGGCCCAGACTGAGTTCCGAGCAGAATTAGGGTTTTCAACAGAGACACATGTTCTAAACTAACAGCACAGATGAAGAAAGCACAGGTCGTGGAAGAGGAAGACACCCAGTCTGCGGCAAAGAGTGAGACACGGCATTTGGGGACCAGCACGGGGTGAGGTCGGGGGCCCCTGGAAGTCCACACGTTCAAGCTGCGGCCGCAGCTCCGAGGCCGGCCGAGGCGCCCCATGGAGGCGGGCACGGCCCCCTGAGTCACCCAGGGACTTGACAGCCGCCAGGTAACAGTGACTGTCTGTGAGCACCTTCCGTGCACCTGGCCGTGCAGCTCACCTGGGATGTGCCAACAAACAGGTTGCAGTCTCCGCCACCCGGCAGTTCACCTCCCGCCGGGAAGTGACAACCAATCCCAACCAAGGCAGGCGGAGCTGTCTGTGGGCAAATACTAACCTGCTCTCTTGTAGGGCCCCCTCCCAGGTCCCCCTACAGCCACTTTCAGTAAATTCACCCCCAGGTGTTTATTAAACACCCAGTATGTGGTGACCACTGTGCAGAGCCCTGTGGAGGGAAACCTGGCGGGGGCGGGGCGGGTAAAAATAACTTCCTCCTCCCGGGAGTTCTGAGCGCCTCTGGGCACCAGGCACTGCAGAAAAATCATCCCAGCAACGGCTGCGGCAGGTAGAACGGAAGACGTGGATGTGCTCTAACAGACCCAGGGCTGGCTGGAAACAAACGATGCTTGCTGCCTCAGGGCCCGGGGGACTCCCTGGAAGAGGTGGCCCGCGGGAGTGGGGCTGACAAGGGCGGAACAGGGGTGAGGGCGAGGCGTTCGGCGCAGAGACACCGAAGGACTGGGCCCGTGGTCGCCCCTCAGGCCGCAGGCCAGCCGAAGGCGGGGGTCCGCGGGCGGGGACTCCGGGGACGGGGACCGGGCACAGCCACGCGAGGCCCGACCCTGACGCCAGCCCTCATTCCGGCCCCCGGCCAAAGGCCCCTACCTCGATCCCGGAGCCCAGACCTCGACCCTGGCCCGCACTCGGGCCGGGGCCCTATTTCCAGACCTGCACCTGGGTGCCGACCCCCGACCCCGAACCTGGGCCCGATCTCCGCCCACACCTAGGCCCAGACCCCCGATCCTCGACCCTGACCCACACCCGGGCCGCGACCCCGCCCCCGGCCCCCGGCCCAAACCCGGGCCCGGATTCCCAACTAAGCCGCGGCCCTCCCCACGCCCCGCACTGGCCCCGACCCCCGACCCGCACTCCGGCCCCGGCAGTAATGCCCACCTCCGTGATGATGTCGTGCAGGTAGCGGAACGGGGGCTTGTTCAGCAGCTTCTCCGTCAGCGGCGGCCTCCGAATCACCTTCCCCAGGGCCTCCTGCGTCCGCCTCACCACCGCCGCGTTCATGGCGGCGCCCCGCCGGCCCGCCGAGCCGAAGCCCCGCGTCCCCGCCGCTCTCGCCCCGAAGCCGCCGCCCGCCCTGGCCCGTACGCGCCGCTCGGGTTTCCATCCCACAGTGCACCGGAGTCCGCCACAGCGCGTGCGCGGGGTCGCGTCGCTCGGTCCCCGGGGCAGCGCGGCCTTAGCAACGGACGCGCCGCGGCGCCCCGCCCCTGCCCCGGCTGCGCGCGCACGCAGGGCGGGGGTCTGCGGTGGGGCGCGCTCGCCGCCGCGTGGAAGGACCGCTGGCCCTCTCCCTGGACCCTCCCAACGGCCTCGGGGAGCAGGTGCTCGCCCCGGGTCGGAAGTGCCGCCCGGGGACTGCTCAACAGCGATGCTGCTTCCACGATCTGTGTTGCCTGTTTCTCGGATTCCTAGGGGACTGGGTCAAACATCACGGGGCAGAAAATGCCCGATCCCGCCCGGTACTTAACACGGCTTCTTGTGCAAGCACAGTCACTGTTTCCTCCGAGACTGCGTTTCCATTCCCACAAAGCAGGGGCCAGTGTGTGCCAGCCCCCCTAACTCCCGGGGTGGTGAGGGCCGAGCCTCGCGCCAGCGCTGGTCACCGGTCACCGGTCACCGGGGCGAAGCCACGCCCCCGATGTTGGGCCAGGTGCCTGCGGCTCTGCCGCACCTGTCTGGCAATCTGGAAGCCTGTAGTTCTTCTCATAGATACCTTCACAACTCTTACTTACGTTCCTTTTTGCCATTTTCAATGCCCTTCGTTTTTGCGAAGACCCACGTTTTCATGCTGCTGCCCCGCCCCTCCCGCCTGAAGACCCTCCTGTGCTACTCCCTTGAGCACAGGTCACCTGGCAGCGAGTGCTCGCAGCTTTCGTTTGCCTGAAAGCCTTTAGTGCATTTCACATTGGAAAGATAGTTTCACTGACTGTGGGATTCTGGGTGACTTTTCTTCTCTCTCCGTACTTGAAAGGTTTTCCTCGACTGGCTTCTGCATCACAGAGTCTTTGAGGAGAAGTCTGCCGTCATTCTCACCTTCCTTCTGTCCGTTGTGCGTCTGGCTGCCTTCAAGGCGTTCTTTTGATAATGGGTTTTCATAAGTTTGTCCATGATGTAGGTGCGAAGTTTTAGGGCTTTTTTTTTTTAACTTAGGATTTTTATTTGATTGTTACTGGCATGCAGTAAAACTCACCCATGTTGAGTGTGCCGGCGGATGCACTGTGGTCAGTACATACATTGTTGACGCCACCCCCACCCCCTTCCCGCCCGCCTCAACATTCTCCCCGCCCCTCTGCATCTCCTTCCCCGCTCCAGCCCCAGGCAACCACTGACCTGGTCTCTGTCATTACAGTTTTGACTTTTCTAGAGTTTCATATGAATGGAATCATATAGAACATAATTTTTTGTGTGTTTAATTATTCCTCTTGCAATGGTTTTTAAAGATTTTATTTATTTTCTTTTTTAGAGAGGGAAAGGGAGGAAGAAATGGAGAGAAACATCCCTGTGTGGTTGGCTCTTGAGCGCCCCCTACTGGGGAACCTGGCCCGCCACCCAGGCGCGTGCCCTGACTGGAGACTGACCCTTGGAGAGAATCGCTCCTGTTGTTGACCCTGCTCCCCAGCCCCTTGGCCAAAGCACCCCCTTCCTCTGAGCCCTCCCAGACAGTTCCCGATCTGGGGTCTCCAGACTTGTACCCCGAGGCCTTGGCAGGCGGGAGAGCCAACTGTGACACCCAGCACTTCGGCCCCTTGGAACAGTCCAGGGTGAAGGTCGGTGCTGCGAAGGGACCATTGTCCAGGTCTTGCAGAGTCCTGTTACTTCCTTATCACCCACATGCTTATCTTCGTCTCTTAGGTGTCCCACTTCCCAGGAGCAAACATGCACCCTGAAACAGCTCATCAAACCCTATAAGGAAGAATAAAACAGTTTCCGATCTACCTGGTCACCCCAGAACATGCACGCCCCCCTGAGATGAGCACTGCCCGCCCACAGGGGAAGGGTGCTGGTGCCTGGCCCCACCCCCAAAGGCCCCCAGAATGTCTTTTTTTAAATAGACTGTATTTATTTTTAGAGAGCGGGGAAGGGTGGAAAAAGAGAGGAGAGAAACATCAGTGCAGGGCTGCCTCTCATGCACGCCCCACTGGGGGCCTGGCCTGCAACCCAGGCATGTGCCCTGACTGGGACTCGAACCAGCGACCCTTCAGTTCACAGGCCAGCACTCAATCCACCGAGCCACATCAGCCAAGGGTCAGAAAGCCTTTAAAAGGGAGGCCACAGCGGGACTGCGTGCTTCCCTGGGTCGGGGCCCTCGCTCAGGAAGGCTGGCCCGGAGCTCTGCAGCGTCCCGCGGTCCAGACGCTGGGAGAGAGGGCGGGGGGCACTCTCTCCGGATGCCCAGGTGGAGCCCTCAGGGGGGCGCTCTGGTGTCAAAGCGCTGACCCAGACAGTCCCCTGATCGGCTGGCCACGCCCAGCTGGGGACCCAGAGGTTGCTGTAAGCAGCACCCGCCTCTGAGCTCTGAACGCTGGCCGGGGGGCAGCCTGAGCAGGGGCTGGAGGGTGCACTCAAGGAGGTCTCTGACCCCTGCCTTTGACCCCAAGAGCCCTGCCTTCTCGACAGACAGCCCTCCCCTCCCCCCCACCCCAGATTGTGCACAGCCCAGGGCTGCAGGGCCAGTGGGGCCAGCTAACGGCCTGTCTGCGAGTCTTGGGGAAGGTGTGCGTGGCCATAGACAGCCCTCTGCCCCCTGAGGTTCTGCTGAGGGCCCCGGCCAGTGCCACCGTGGGGAGGCTGAGCCCAGTTCCCCCGCAGCCGGCAGAGCGCAAGGGGCCATCCCAGCCTTGGAGAGGACCTGTCCCTGGAGGCGATAGCCATACCGCCAGCAGGAGGCGAGTGCACACCCTCCACGCAGGCAGGCGTTCTGGTGGCCTAGAAAGCAGCGGCTGACAATGCAAGGAAGGAGTTTCCACTCCAGGAAAGGGACCTGGGGCCTGGGCCACGGCGGGTGGGGGGTCAGAGGCCAGTCTGGAGCCTCCAGTTCTGGGAGCTAGAGGGGGGTGTGGACGGGGGCGGGGGCTGGGCGCTGCAGCCTGAATTATCCCTCAGCTCCTCGGAGTCCTGAAAGGATGAAAGGAAAAGGCAGAAAACATGAAGAGTCATTCATAAAAAAAAAGATAATTGGTTAAATAACTGTAGAAAAGCACAGCACAGAATCTTGTTTGAAACATAGAAGGCTGGCAGGAGAGGCTTTTGAAATAAGCAGTTTCTGAATGAATGGACGAGATGACCATGACCATGACTCACCCCGGGTGACGGGGCTCCACAAAGCCAGGCGGCCCCCAGGCCCTGCCTGCCCTCCCCTGGGAGGAAAGCGTTCCCGGGGACAAAGGCCCAAGAGGCTGACTCGGCCCAGCTCAGAGCTAGTCACCCGTGAAGAGCCCGGGATGTGGGTCAGCCTGTGGGGGGGCCTGGGGGGGCAGCGCCAGGCAGGAGGAGGGGCCCGGAGCCTGGGGGCGGCCTCGCCAGCCCTGGGTCCAAGGCTGGACTCCCGGGCGGGCTCTGAGGCCGGTCGCGTGCCCCGCTGTGCGTGGGCCGCCTGGGCTGGGAGGGGGCTGGCCCCTTCTGTGGAACCAGAGGGCCTTCCCGGGAGGCTCGGCCCCCTCCCCCAGGGAGGACGGGGCCCCGGGTCCCCTCGGCCGAGTAAGAACAGGCACCCCCGGGCCTCACAGGCCGGATCCTGGGCGTGACGCGGGCCTCAGCTCACCTGGGACGGCCTCGGGAGCAGTCCGCGCCCGAACTCTCCAGCCGGACCTCGCTACTCCCTTCGAGGTCCTCTGGGACGCGATTTTGTATTCATATCTGCCTTTCTGTTTCCTGTCCCAGCCCCCGCCCCAGTCACCCCGGGAAAGTGAGCTCCAGGAGTCAGCGGCCTGGTTGGTCAGCTCGCCCCGTGCCCCCCCACCCGGTACCTTCCGTGTTGTTGAACATGCGTGGGCGCCCTGTGTTGTCGAACATGCGCGGGCGCTCCGTGGCTGCTGGACGCACATTGAATAGATTGCGCTCTTGCCCAAACTGCTCTTGCCAACGGGCTCTTCATAATACGGTTTGCTCGCATCACAATGTTAGATTTTTAAAAAATCAAACTGTAGTGCAGACAAAATGATCTCAGTGGTGTTCAGTATCTGTGCATGTGTGTGGGGGTGTGTGTGGGGGGGTGTGTGTGGGGGGGGTGTGTGTGGGGGGGGTGGGTGTGCGTGCGTGTGGGGGGGTGTGTGCGTGTGGGGGGTGTGTGCGTGGGGGGGGAGTGTGCGTGTGTGGGGTGTGTGTGTGTGGGTATATGAGAGCGCGAGCCTGTCCGTCAAGGTTTCGGAGATTGTCTGGGAGTCAGGATGTAGGAGGTTTCTCCTGCTTTTTACAGCTCGTTGTCTCTTAGACTTATTTCTCAATAAAAACTTCTCGATCAGTGACAAAAGTAAGTGTCAGAAGAGGAGACTCCCCACTTGGCAAAAACCAGGGCACCGACGCCCTGCCGGTAGCCGCGTCCCGGCGCCCTTGCAGAGCCCATTCCCATCTCTCCACGTCCGCCAGGCCGCGGGGACGCCCGCAGTCCGCCCGGTGCCGGGCCGGCTCCCCGAATCAGCAGCAGGGCAGCGGCCTGAGGGCAGCCTGTACCTGCCACCCGCATGGCTGGTCGGTCCTGGCCTCTTCTGCCCCCAGCGATTTCACCAGGAAGCATCCGCGCTAAGCTTGGCCATGTCTCACAAGACCCCTTCCCAGTGGCAAGTGCCCAAAGCAACTCCCCAAGGAAGGCCCCGTGGTGAGGGCCAGCAGCCCCCGACAACTACCCCCACACCGGCTCTCCCGGGTCTGACGCAGGGCCCGTCACTCCCAGAATCGGGGACAGCACAGTTGCGAGAGGGCTCTTCCTGCTGTCATCCTACTCTCATCCTGCAGACGGACGCAGCAGGCTGCTTCCCAAACTCGGGGCGAGAATCAGCGCCCAGCGGGGGAGGGGGGGCTGGGAAGTCCCAAGCCAGCCCTTCCAGGCCCGTCTGCTCGAGTCCAAAGTCAACGAGGTTTGCCCTTTCCAAAGGTCAGTGAGGACAAGACACACCTGCGGATTTGGAGCTTCCTGCCCGAGGAGGTGTCAACGGTGGGCCAACAGGTGAGAGCGGGGAGATGCCCACCTGGGCAGGTGCCAAGTCCTGCGAACCTCAGCTTGGCCCACCCGTGCACAGCCCTCCGTGGGCACCACGGCCAGCTTCCGGCACACCAGCGGGCCGCAGGTGGGGCTGAGTGAAAAGTGTGAAGGGCTTGAGAAATGCGAATGGGCAGCTACAAAGTAGTCCTGAGGGTGTGAAGCACACACAGGCGATGTGGCCAATAATAGTTAAACATAGGGTGCCAGCTGGGCACTAGACTTATGGGGTGATCACTGCGTAAGGTATATAGATGTCTGACCACTATACTGTGCGCTTGGAACTAATATAATACTGTATGTCAAAAATCACTGAAAAAATTTTTTTTAAATCTGAGTTCTTGCCCTGGCTGGTGTGGCTCAGTGGATTGCGTGCAGACCTGCAAACCGAAGGGTCGCTGGTTTGATTCCCACTCAGGGCACGTGCCTGGGTTGCAGGCCAGGTCCCCAGCAGGGGGCGCATGAGAGGCAACCACACGTTAATGTTTCTCTCCCTCTTTCCCTTCCTCTCTGTCTAAAACTAAATAAATAAAATATATTTTTTAAAAATCCGAGTTCTCCTGCCCAAACTTCCCCTACTCGCCACTTCCACGACCTTGTATTCAACACCCACTGACCCGTGGGTCCCCTGTGAGAGGCCTCCCCGGCCTCCGTCAGACGCCCCTCCGGTCCCCTTAAATGGCAGGCCTGTGACTGGAGGTGCGAGGTCCCCTCCCCACTAGAACGCCCGCTCCAGGCAGCGGGAGCCCATTTGCTGCCTCCCCCGGCACCCAGTGAACCCCCTCTGAGCGGCCCGCAGGAGGACACGTGAGCCACGGCAGCGGACACTGTGGCCGGCCACGCAGGTGCCCCTGGAGAGCGAGGCTCACTCCACAGGGAGTGCCGGTCCTTATAAGTCACTGCTGAGTTCCTCTCTGGGGACAGACACCTAACGCACAGGGCCTGCCTGCCTGCCCTGCTCGCGGCAGCCCCCAGGGCAGGGCCGGCGGAGTTGGAGGTCCAAACCCAGTCTCCCAGGGACTCCCACCTAAGAGGGCTGCTCCTGGGAGTGGTCTGTGGAAGCAGCAGTACCCCGAGGTTTGGGGAGCTGACTCTCCCACTGACCAGCTGGACCGAATCCCCACGATTGGCGTGAAGGGGAGACCTGAACCCAGGTACTGTAGTGATGCCACCGTGAAAACGCCCCGGGCAGTGGGATGGAACGTGAGTCCAGCAGGGGGCGCTCCCCTCGGTCCCACGGCGGGAGGCGGGGCTGCCAGCTCACAGCCCTGGGGGTGGGGGGCCTTGGAGTCCTCCGCTGCACCTGCTGCTCAGGCCTCCTTGCCCCTCACCTGCCTGCTTTGCCCCCTGTGGGGGCTTCTGAGAGCTCTTCCCCCCATCCCCGCACGGGAGGCCCCGCGCGGGAAAAGACTGCCGGGCAAAACAGTGCGCGTGAGGAATCAACCCGCAGCGACACGCGCTGGGATTTTGTGATAGCACAGGGCAAAAACAAAAAGCAACTCATCTGCGCTGAGGAGAAGAAAGCACAAGCGAAAACAGGCGGGCAGAGGAGGCGGGGCCGTGTCACCGGGGGATGGGCGAGTGCATGGCCCCCGGACTGACCAGGCCAGCCGGCCACTTCCCCTCTCCGGACCCCGGGCGTGGGCGCAGCGTTCGCTCTTTCTGTTCTTGGCAGCGGCTTTTTCTCTGCCTCCTGCTGAAGGCTGGCAGGGTCACCTGGGGTGTCGCTTTCCTTTTCCTCTGACTCATGTGATGCTCGTTTGTGCAATGTTGATTTGCTTTGAAGGCGAGTGCATTCGAGGGAGCGAGGACCATGTCTTGTTCAGGAGGCTGTAAACAGGCGTGTTTGTTGGGGGCGGGGGGATCACAGGCCAGCCTGATGGGCAAAAGGGGAGGAAAGGAGAGGGGGTGGCGGGGGAGGGGGCCGTGCAGGCAGTCCATGTCGCCTTGCAAAACAGGGGAGGGGACGGGGGGAGGGGAAGAAGGCAGACTCACCATCAAAATGGCCCCCAGGGTGCTGTGTGAGAAAGGGGCTGGGTGGACCCGCGGACCTGGGACTTGAAGGCCTTTCCACAGGGACCAGCCTCTGGTCATTCTCTGACTTGTTTTTATTTTTTATCTTACTTAAAAATGTATGTTGTGGCCCTGGCTGGTGGTGTAGCTCAGTGGATTGAGCACAGGCTGTGAACCAAAGGGTCACCGGTTTGATTCCCAGTCAAGGCACATGCCTGAGTTGCGGGCCAGGCATTGCTGGTGGGCATGTAAAACAGAGCGGCTGCTGTGGAAAACAGGAGGGTAGTTCCTCAAAAAAATAGAAAATAGCCCTGGCCCGTGTGGCTCAGTGGATTGAGCGTGGGCTTTGAACCAAGGGGTCGCCAGGTTGATTCCCAATCAGGACACAAGCCTGGGTTGCGGGCCAAGTCCCCAGTAGGGGGCGTGCGAGAGGCAACCACACAGTGATGTTTCTCTCCTCTTTCTCCTTCCCTTCCCCTCTAAAAATAAATAAATAAAACCTTTTTAAAAAATTGAAAATAGAACTGGCATATGACCCAGCAATCCCACCGTTGGGTATATACACAAAAGAATTGAAAGTGGGGTCTCAAAGAGATGTATTTGTACACCCATGTTCACAGCAGCACTATTTACAGTAGTCAGGAGGGGGAAGCGGCCCCGCGTTCGCAGGCAGATGAGTGGACGCGCAGCACGTGGCCCGTCCATCCAAGGAAACAGTACTGAGCCTTGAAAAGGAAGGAGCTTCTGCACCTGCTGCACCACGGACGAACCCTGAGGACACTGCGCGGCGTCAAATTAGCCCGTCACAGTAATTCCGCTAACGCGAGGCGCCTACTGTCGTCAAATTCCTAAAGACGGACCGAGGGAGGGAGAAACGGGGTGACGTTTAATCGGTGCCAATGTTCGGTTTCACCGGGTGAAAACAGTTCTGGAGGTTGCGGCGCAACAGTAGGACTGTGCCGACCACTACCAAACCGGATACTTAGCAACAGTTAAGCCCCGCCCTGGTTGGACTGAGCCCCGGCCTGCGAACCAAAGGGTCAGGGCACCTGCCTGGGTTACCGGCCAGGTCCCCAGTAGGGGGCGCGCGAGAGGCAACCACACATTGAAAAAAAAAAGAGAAGAAAAAACGGTTAAGTCCTGGCCAGGTGGCTCAGTTGATTGGCGTGTCCTCCCGAACACCAAAAAGGTTGTGGGTTTGATCCCCCAAAGACGATGGACATTTCTCTTACACATCAATGTTTCTCTCTCTCTGTCTCCCTACCCCTTACTCTCTAAAATCAATAAGCACATCCTTGAGTGGGTGAGAATTGAAAAAAAAAATAGTTAAGATGGTAAGTTTTATGTTATGTGTATTTTACCAAAACGTAAACATTTTAAAAATTAAAAAAAAACAAACAACCCCCCAGTCCCTGACTGGCATGGCTCAGTGGATTGGGTGTCCTCATGCAAACCAAAGGGTCACCGGTTCGATTCCCACTCAGGGCACATGCCTGGGTTGCAGGTAGGATTCCCAGTTGGGGGGGGGGGGCAGTGAGAGGCAACCACACATTGATGTTTCTCTCCCTCTCTTTCTTCCTCCCTTCCCCTTTCTCTAAAAATAAGTAAATAAAATTGAAAAACCACCCCCTCAGATAGGCGTCTTTGCTAACCTCGTTTTCTGGAAGAGAACACCAAGCCCCCAGCCAGTCCCCAGGCCCGGGGGCTAGTCCCCGCTGGGCTGTGGACAGCCCACTACCCATTGCTCTGGCTCCTGACCAGTCAGAACCTCGCCCTTGGGTCGCCCCAAAAGAGGGGGAGCACACCCATTTCTGGGTCCTCTCTGAGACAGAGGTCAGGCACAATGAGTTTCTTTAGAAACTAGGCAATATTTGGCTGACAATTTAGGCATTAGTCCCGCCCATTCCCTTTGTTCAGTCGATGTAGGTGAATTTCGCATTATGCCAACCATTGTCGTGAATTTAGGGCAGGTGACAGGAGGCGCGGTGCCAGCCGCTCCGGGGAGAAAGCTGGGCCGCGCAGAGTGGGGCCCGCCCAGCGCCGGGCCCCGCCCACCGGCCGGAGGGCGCAGCGGGTGAGGCGTTGAAGCAACTCTTTTCCTCCTAAGAGCAATGACATTTCACAAACCAAACACAGTTCGGCTCGCTGGGGCTTCGGCGAAGGCTCTCGACACATACCGAGTGCCCTTGGCTCGTCTTGCCTCCGAGCTCCCTTGGGAGCGTGGGGCTCAGCCCTGTGCGGGCGCAGAGCCTGGGGCCCCCGCCCCCCGTCCCCCCCCGTCCCCCCCCTGCCCCCGCCGGCTGCAGGCTTTCATGGCCGCTCCAGGCCCAGTCCCCAGTCGGGGTCACGCGCTCAGGGTATGGCCATTGTCCACTGTGGACTTTGTGCCTGAAGAGAGGTTTAAATGATGACCGAGAAAAAGAAATTTCCCAGAAAGGAAAGAGGTGAGAGCCGTGGTCGCGCTTCCGTCCCTCCCACTGAGCACCCACCGCCCCCTCGCGGGCGCAGTCCGGGTGCCCGCGCACGCGGAACAAAGGGCTGCGCGGCTGCGAGACGGTGGTTTCTGAAAATGGGTCAGTCTTTTGATGCCGGTGAAAGATGCTGGTCCCTGCGGACAGGCACCCCCCCGCCCCCCCGCCGCGCGCACACGGCCGTGAAGCCGGAGGCCCAGAGCCACCGGGACGCAGCTCGGCCGTTCCAGGTGTCACGAGGCCGCGGCCGGGGCGCCGTCCAAAAGCCTGGCGCGGCCGTTCCGAGTTTCAGGAGCTCCGCCTGCAGCCCGCAGCGCGTTCCTCCCTGGGGCGCTGAGCAGTGGGTGTCTCGGCGGACAGTTCCCCTCTGCAGGCACAGACACCCCGCCTGAAATCTCGGTGACCTGAATAGTGAGGGCGGGGGGCGGGGGGAGTGGAGATGAACGCGGGAGCAGAGTCCTTCCCCGGGGCGGGGTGAAGCTCATCCTGGAGAAAAGGGAAAGCGATTCTTATCTCGAACATTCCCAAAGGGTGTGGCGAGCATTCCCAACCCCGGAGCCCCAGGGGCATAGAGAAACTAGTCTCTAAGAATAGAAGCGCCTCCCTTCACTGTCCCAGGCGCCAATGCCACCCCAAGGGGCCAGGGAGGGGCCGTGGGATGTGAGTTCTGAGATCTAGGAGGACTCCGGGGTCCTGAGCGGCAAGGATGGGAGCTGGGGACCGGAGAGGGTGGCATGGGCACCCAGTGTCCCCATCTGGGGCACAGGCAGAGCCTGAGGGCTGGGGACAGGTGGAGACTTTCCGAATCAGGTGATGTCCGGGAGGCTCACCGATCGGCCCCGCCCAGGGCTGAGTGACGGGGTTATTTCAGACTCCAAGCCCCCCCTCCACCTCAACAGGTGTATTGGAGGGGAGCAGGGCAGCCCCACGTCCAAACCGGGTGCCTGCAGGTGTTGGAGGAGGAAGGGGCTCCAGAGTGACCCGGAGCCTCGCTGGGTGGAGGCGTCCAGAGCTGGGAGCAGGGGCGGAGGGACAGGGGAGCTGAGCTCACCCGGTCCCACCAGGGCACACCGGGCACACCCGCCCACGGGCTCTGGCTGGTCAGCAGGGGCCTGAGGCCAGCCCTCTGCCTCTGTAGCCTGCAACCCCGCTCGGGAGAGATAGATGCACGGGCTGTGAGCAAACCTCCTTGCAAGGTTTTCTATGTTTTAACCCGAGTCAAACGGAGCGTAGGAATTAGCCACGCGGCACCCTGGATCGTTCGTAGGGACAGAACAGGCAGGCCGCACGTGGGGCCGGGAAGACGAGGGAGGAAAAGACTTCCACTCCGTCCGCAGACACAGGTGTCCCCCTCTCGTGCCCCGGCCCGGCGTTCTGAGGTTCCGCAGGACGGGCTGGTGGCTGGATGGAAAAGGTGCTTCCCGGGGGGCACGGGCTCCAACCGCCCTCCCGCCGAGGGGCCGGCTCTGCCTGGTTTGGCTCCACGGGAACCTCCAAGCCCTTCGCTGGGAGTCTGACCCTCCTGCGGCCTCGGTGGCCACTCTTACGTGACTCTTACCCACAAGTCCCCGCTGTGCCCCCCCCCCCCCCGAGGGCTCGGGGCCCCATTCCTCTTGTTTGTGTGTTGCCCTCGTGGTCATGCCTGCTCCACGTCTGTCACCTTGTATTTTTGGTGGTTTGTTTATAGTTTTGTCATCTGAGTTTTGCTCTGTTGACCATTTGTTTATAATGTCTGCAAAGGTTTGGATGATAAGTATTAGCTTGGTAGATCTCCAGGGGCTGGCTGAGCAAAATGGCGTGCAACTCCTGTTTATCTCATTGTCAAGGCAAGCGCTGGGAAACGAATGGAAGTCAGATGAAAATACACTAACTTCGCAACCCGAAGGATTCTGTACTTTTGATTTTTCCTGCTGTGGTCCCGACTCCCCAGCCCTGCTAATACTGCCCAGGTCCCAAAGCAAAGCGGCTTTAAACCAATACTGAACATCACATTCAAAATTAATTGTTTATTTTATGTTTAGTAAATTATACCATATGAAGTGATGATTTTCTGCAGATGTTTATTCTAATGTATAAACACAGATTACATAGCATTTATACTGTGTATATACAAAATATGTAACATGCACTAAGTACTGTAGAACAGACAAAGAAAAGAAATGTCACCCACACTCCACAATGACAGCCACTGCCGCAAACCCGACCGGAGCCGAGAACTGGCCTGCAGCAGACCCTCACGCGGGTAGCCAGGGGTCTCAATAACCTGGAGACGTATCTTTACGGTGAACACTTCACTGGGATTATTTGGTAACAAGGGCCCTTTTTTAAAGCTTCTGAATAAAGAGTTTGGAAAAATTGTCTTCTAGGCGTTGGACTATGGGATACCCCTTTCTCCACATAATTTGTAATTGGAAAAGACACCAGCATTCGGGCTGCCTGTCACTTCCAAACCCAAGAAGCAATGACAGCGATCGAATCTTTTGTGGGCACTGTATTCCGATGGCTGGCGATCCGAGAAGATGGCGGGGTCGTACCCTAACGGACCGTCTTACCTTCTCTTTCCTGGCCAGACTTTCTATACCAGGGGTCAGCCAGGTGCGGCGAGGGCTCTGAGATTCAGGGAGGACTGGGTGACAGAGGCTGCAACATCCCTGCCCTGGGCGGTCAGCCGCTCCCGGGGCGGTGGCCGGCTGTCTCTCCCTGGAACGCAGAGGCCCGGGTGCCGGCGGCTGTCCCCAGGCGGTGGTCTTCAGCACTGCCCCGGGAGGTCCGTTCCCGGGAGCGAGGACGGGCCTCATCTCTCTGCGGTTTCGAAACAAAAGCTTTACCATACACATTACTTGCTAGGCTTATCACTTTTTACCTTAAGCTAAAATTTCCCAAGTCTTGAGCCCCCTGTCAGGAGGAGTCGGAAGTGGGGCGGCAGAGGGAGACTGGCTCGGGGATTCAAACCCAGACGCGGCAGCCAGGTGAGGGGAGAACCACACGGCTTTGGCGGAGTGGGGACCACATGGCTTTGGGGTGCTCCCTTTTTGCCCCGTGGCTTAGGCTGCAGGAGAGACTTTGCCTGGAAGAAAAGGGGTGAAAGGACTCTCGCTGGCGGGCCATGAGAAGGTGCCACGTGGCTCTGGATTAACTGGGGATCGTGGTGGTGACACAGCTGATGGTGCCGGGAGCCTGATTCATAGACTTTTACCTCTTTTCCTGAGATACGGTGCCCCGGACTGGGCAAGGGGAGAAGGAAGGACTGTGTGCGTCTGTGGGTGTTCTAAAGAATTTTAGTATTTTAATGAAGACATAAGTCACTACTCTTAAGTTTGTATAGCTTTTAAGTAAACATTTCCTTTCCTTTTCACGAATGTCTGGCATTGAGAGATGTCTTTCCTCTGGCGGCGGGCACAGCGAACCTAGTGGGGGGTCCTTTCGGTAATAGCATATCGTGCACCCCCCTTGGCTCTGTTCTGTAACACCATGGCTTTGAGACAGGGGGGCAGTTCCGTCGCAAAATGACCCCCCAGGACCGAGTTCTGGAGCCATTTGCGGCATCCCGGCCTCGGCTCCGGCGCCCTGGCCAGTGGTCAGAGGACTGGTGTGCAAATGGGTGCCTTCCCAGGAGCTGCAGCCCCAGGGCAGCGAGGGGGGCGGGAAAGCGGGGAACACACCAGATGCGCCCTTTCCGTGCCGGCCACCGCCTCCCAGTGAGACGGGCCCGACGCTTGGCAGCTTCCTGTGCTCGGCCCCCGGGGACTTCTCTGGACCAGCCGCGTGAGAACCAGGCCTCGGACCTTTGCCGACCAGAGAGCAAAGGGCGCGGAACGGGTTGGCTGGCTCTCTCCTGCCTCCTGCCTCCCACGGAGCGGAAGCCGCAAGAACCCAGTGGCCCTGGTGATGGTGACAGCCATGTGGGCTCTCAAGTCCAGCCAGCCCGGGACCCTCTGGGACACCTCGGTGTTCAGCATGTGTGGCCCGGAGCGCACCATGTGTGACCCCAGGGGGGGACAGCAGGGGCGGGGCGTCCTTCCGTTGGTCTGAAGGACTCACGCAGGGTGAAGGGACAGGTGGGCGAGGACCAGTCCCACAGGTGGGCCCTAGAGCGAGCCGCAGGAGCTCCCTCCGGGAGTCCCCTCGTCACCGTCAGGACCTGGCATGCCGGATCTCCAGCTGCGTGTCCCGGGTCCCGCAGGGTGGACCACAGAGGTGACGGGGACGGGCTCTGACCTCCCGGGGAGCCACTGGTCCCCGCCTTCTGCTGGCCCCCCACTTTTCACAGTCTTCCTTCACCACCCCCCATGCGCTGTCCTACACGCCCCCTCCTACTGTCCCTTCCCTACTGCTGCCACCGGCCCCTGGCTGTGCTTCTTGTCTCCCAGCCTGGTGACAGTGGGCTCAGCAGGTAGCCGTTTGCTGGTCCCGGAGATGGAGCCACTCGGTCTAGGAGGGGGCGGGGCTTCCCAGTCTCTGGCAGAGAGCTGGGGGTGCTGCTCCCCCCGCCCCCCCACCCCCAGGGCCTCCGGCCTGGAGGAGCATGGCCGAGGGCATGGCCGCCCAGCCCCGCCAACACTAGGTCCGTGCTTTCTCAGGGGTCTCACTGGATTCCCCCACGCTCTCTCTGGGTGCCTGTAGCCTCGGTGGGGTGTCCTGGTTCGTGCCCAAGGAGACCCCCCAGGGTAAGGAAGACGAGGCCCCTTGAGCATCGTTTGTGGGACGGAGGCAGGACCGGCCGCCGGTGCAGACGGTTGGCCTCACCGTCCTGGCCCTGCGCTGGCCTCACCACCGGCTATTGGCTTCGCTCAGCAGCTCGGACGCTGCTTCTCATCGTGCAGATAAGCCGTCAGGTTTTCTGAGAGTCCGGGGTGCTGATGGCGGCCATACCAGGGGAGCTCGCCCCTCCTCCAAGCCCCCCACGGTCCCCCCTGCAGCAGCTTCCCAGAGTGGGGGGGGCGGGCCAGGGGCCGTAGGGTCTCTATTTCCCCCCCTCCTCCTCCTTCTTAGGCCTCAGTCTGTGGTGGAGGGGTGGGGTGGGGGGCGGGGGAGGTGGGCACCCAGCAGCTCTTCTCCCCAAGTCCCCCCAGTGTCTTTCACAATGGGGCCGTCTCGTGCCCCCAGGCTACTGCAGCCTACAGGTGCCTGGGCTCCAGCCGGTGCAGCTCAGCCAGCCAGGTGACCCTCCACCACCCCCTCCGGGGGGGTGTCTCCCACCGACAGAGGTCCCGGAGTCAAACCTCTCTGCTGCTCCCAAAAAGCTCTGGTCTGGGGACAAGTGGCGTTTTCCCACTTTGGGCTCCGAGGGGAAGCCGGTGAGCAGGAACCCACAGGGCAGGTAACTGGCGGGCTGGCCCAGGGCAGAGTCTGGGGGAGGGGAAGCAGGCAGAGACTCCGGCGGCGGCGGAGGCAGGAGGGGGGTTGGGGGAGGGGCTGGCCGTCCCCATCTGGGAGCCACGGCCACTCACACAGCAGAGGGAGGCTGCAAGGGAGGGGAATGTTCCAGAACAAGAGGAACGCTGGAGTTTGGACTCTGGCCACCTTGTTCCCAGGCCCTGCAGGGGCGGGGCCGTGAGGGCTGAGGGCAGCCACAAGATCACTCTGCAGACAAAGGTTGCCTTTGCCCCTGACCTAGGCCCAGGCCCACATGATTGCTCATTGCACTGTGTCTTCGGGGGTGTTTTTTACAAAGGGTCCGGGAGGTCTGGACCCAGGCCATTCGGAGTTGTGGGGATCAAATGAGAGAATTCACGGAAATGGCTGAGCATGGTGCCTAGTAGGCATGCGTGCTCCGTCACAGCTGGCCCAGGGCGAGGGGCACCCTGAGGTCCTTGTTCATCCATGAACCTCGGCTCTGTGAAGGGTCAGACGCCCTGCCAGGGAGGGGCCTTGTTGCCCCCCACTTCCTGACACCGTCCAGGACTTCCAGGGGGAGGGGTGCCAGCCGGGATTCCCCTAAGCCCCAGCCTCAGCAGAGCAGGCAGCTGGGAGCTGAGGTGACAGCTCTGGGGACATGCACCAGGCGGAAGGAGACAGGACACCAGGTTCTGCAGGGCCCTCCCCAGTCCAGGGCAGCGGCCCCGAGGCCGAGCTGGGTGGCACGCCGAGGGAAGAGAGACCGTTCCGACCTCTGAAGACTCACCTCGGACGTGGGGACGTGGGTGGCACCTCGGACACGGTGGTCTTAAGGGAAACCTGCCTTTCCTCGCCCACCACCAGCGTGAGGGCGAGGGCGTTGGCAGCCGGGAAACCCTGGGAAGGGGCTGAGGGCGCCCGAGACCAGAGAAGCCAACCCACACGTCGTCGGCCCTCAAGCCCGGCGAAGCTCTGACCCCAAGCGAACCTACCCACCGCCTCGCCCTCCCCCCCCCCCGCCCCTGCCTCCGGGGGCTAAGCCCTCATCTCCTGAAATCCTTGGTTTTTAGTTCAATGGCCTCAGGACCAGGAAGTTTAATCCTTTCTCAAGGGACACAATGGCAACCAGTTTTTCTGGCTTCCATTAAAATCATGGCTTTTATTTGGAAAACTGACAATAAGTCAGGTGGGTCCGCATTTAATCATTGCATTCTTATGGCAATAAAGAGGAAACCGACAACTTAGAAAAGGCAGAGAGACTTGGGCACTGAGTTTTAATTCCCCTTTTCAGATACAGTGTGAAGGAAGCAAGTCTACCCAGAGTGCTCTAGCATGGAGACAGAGCCGTGTGACCTCAACTATTCGCAGATCTGCAGAATAATGGGATAGATTTATTTGGAGGAAATATTTTCAAATAATGATTACCACAGACTAAAAGCCAGTTGCACCATTGCATGACGGTATAAAAAGGCTCTCAGCAAACTGTCGCAGAAAGAAACCTTCTCTGTGTGACAAAGGGCAGCTGTGAGAATCCACACCCCGAGGCTGACAGCCAGTTCACGGAGAAGTCTGGGGCGCTTTGTCCCTCCCGCAGACTGGGGACCGGAGCACGGGTGTCCACGCTCACCGCCTCCATTCGACACGGTACCGAAGGGCCCAGCCTGTGCCATCGCCCTGTGCTGTCCAGCTGCCCCTCGCAAAGGGACAGCGAGGAGACGGCCAAGCGGCACTGCGGGAAGACGCACGCGGCTCCCCTGGAGAGCGGCTTCTCCGGGGTGGGGTCGGGGACCATGGAGCCTGCTCACTGGGTGCTTCAACCCCCGCCCTCTGGGGGGGGACCCGTGACCACGCAACATGCACGTGTCTCCCCAAAACAAAGAGCAGCCTTCCCTGAACCTGTGCTGAGTTTAAACAACAAAATCCCTCAGCAGCAGGTGGCTGGCCCCCAGCAAAGATGCCTTCCCTGCACTGGTCCACGGACCCTCACAGCAGAGGCGCCAGCTCCCCGAGCCATGCCGGTGCAGGGCCTTCCCGACCACGAGGGAGGGACAGGTGGGCCTTGTCGCGCCAGGGTCTGCAACCCCTAGACACAGCCCCGCCCGTGCTGGTGGGCCCACCCCCCTGAGGGTGTCCCTGCCGGGAGTGGCCACTGCCCCCAGCCTGCAGCAGGCGGGTTGAGCAGCTCTGCGCCAGCACTGGGCATGAGGGGGGTTGGAGAGGGAAGACCGGGGTCTGGCGTTCTCGTCTCCGGTGTCCCTAGACCCAGGAAGGGGACTCAGCAGCTAGAGGACCAGAACGATCGGCAGCGTCTCCTCCATCTCCTCAGAGAGGACAGGCTGGCCACGCTCTGTTTACAGACACGGCTCTCTTCCCCGCCCCTGTCCTCTCCGTTCCCAGCCTGTGCGCCTGCCAGCTGACCCGCAAACCATGGGGTCGCGAGAAGAGGAGGCAGTGGCCCGCACAATGTGTGCCATGCAGGAGCGGCCCAGTAACTAGCTGGCTGCCTGCATGCGCGCACGAGAGAGCCAGCGAGCGGTCTGGCAAGGGCACGGAGACCTGGGTACGGCGGGGCCCTGCAGGCAGGAACCAGGCCTGGGTGGAAGTGGACCGGGGACTGGGCCAGAGCAGCCTTTGGCTGGAAAGGCAGGGGGAAGGCTGGCACCGGAGGCCGGCCAGCCACCTCCAGGACAGCATTCCTCAGGCAGCCGGGGAGCTGGTTCACCACCCCACCCCCAGGCTTCCTGCTCCCAGCCTGCCTCCCTCGGTGCCAGCAGCCATTTGTCTGGCCAAGACCTCTGTGCTAGAGGTGACAGCTAATCCCAGCACATTAGCAGGTCAGTGTAGGCTGACCAGGAAAGGATTCACTCCACCCGCCCCCTGAATGCCCAGCACACACACACACACACACACACACACTCACTCACTCACCACCTTGTTCGGGGAGGATGGCACCCTCGGGCTCGGCCTGGTCCTGGGGCTTGCCCCCCATCCCCCCGTGTTCTTCTGTTGGAGCGGGAGTGCGGGCTTCCGCCTGGGTCTGTCCCGTTTTCCCGGGACTCACGCCCCGTCTTAGGGGAGACTGCCGGAACCCGCCTCCTCACCCCTGCGCCACAGACCCTGGGAAGCCAAGGGCTCAGCGAGAGGCGTGTTTGCACGCCCCACCCACCCGGTGCCGGCTGACGTTTGTGCAGCGAATGCAAGTGTCCGCTAACCAGGGCGAAGAAGCTGAGACACTGAACGTCAGATCCCGAAGAGTTCTGGAAACCTACAACATTTGCTTTCTAAAGTGATTGCTTCAACCTTTTCATTATCGAGCTAGGAAAGGCTACCTTTTGGAGGGGGGGGACGGAATGTGGCTTTAGGATGCAGGCCGAGCGAGGAGCAAGGACGGGGAAAGTTGTGCGACAGGAGAATCTCTCTGCCTGGGTGAGCTGTCAGTGTTTACTCTGGTTTCCAGAACAATGGAGTTCTCCATTGACGTCAACGTACAGTGAGGAAACAAAGGGACTCGTGGGTGTGTCCCTGCAGCTGGGTCTGGGTTTGCTTGGGTGTGTGTGTTAGGGAGCAGGGTGGGGAGTGTGTCCTGGTGTCCGTGTCAGAGAAGCAGGAGGAGGGCACAGTCACACAGGGGAGTGTGAGCCACACAGCAGGCCTCCCAGGGCCCACCAGGGAAGATTGCCCTGATGAACTTGGGACTTGCCCTGGTTTGCCTCTGTGTCTGACCACGTCACACGCACACACTTGTCCAGACGAGGGAAAGAAGTGGTGAGAGTTCCTGAATGTGGGTCTGGCTGCAGGCAGCCGGGTCGTGACTCTTCCTTCCCTTCCGTCCTGACAGGAGAGCCCAGGAAGGAGAATGGGACACGTGCAGGGAGAAGCTGCCAGCCCATTCCTGGGACAGCCGGTGCCGCCTCAGCCCCTCAGGGACAGCCTCGTGCTCCCACCAGACCCCGCACTGCAGAGGCTGCGGCCCCACTGCCTTGGGGCCTGCACGTGAGTCGTGTCCTACACGCAGTTCTTGGCCCACGGCTAGGTCACTCCTGACGCTTCCCAGGGGTGTCCAGTGGTGTCTCTGGGCCACACCAGAAGAAGAGTTGTCTCGGGCCACACATTCAATACACGGACACTAGTGAAAACTGATGAGCAAAAAAAAAAAAAAGGTTTTAAGTAAATTTACAATTTTGTGTTGAGCCACATTCATAGCCATCCTGGGCTGCCCGCGGTCTGCAGGCCGCAGGCTGGACACCCCTGATAGACAGAAGGCTGGGGGCTCAACATGCCCCACACAGCATTTGCTGAAAGAACAAACGGTCTCAGCCAACGTGCTCCAGGGACCAGCGCTCTGTGTCTCTGTGGCTTGTAGCCTTCCCTCCTTCCTGAAGCCTTCCTTTCTCACTCACACTTCACGGAGCCTGCGGGGGTGATTCCAGGGCTGGTGAATTTACGGTCCGCAACGCCCAACTCAGCATTTGATTAAGTTCCCTTTCCGAGAGATGGTCCTTTCTTCCTAATGGCGTGATTGGGGGCGGGGGCATCATTCATTTCAAACGTAGGTACCTCCGTAGTTTGAATATTCCTATTTCCTGAACCAAAAACAGAGACACATAGTCTAAAAAAAAATAAGAAAGGCCTCTTGGAAGCTGACAGTCCTGGGACAAGTGTCAGCATTGGTGGCCTGGTTGGGCATGCCCCGGGAAGCTCAGACAGGGCCGCCGGGTGTCGGTCCCCTGGGAAGCCGAGCGCCTAGTAGCGATGAATGAGTGAGTAAATGAATGTGAAACGTGAATGAGAGATGTCCTTAGGGAGTTTCTCGCGGCCGTGGCCGCTGAGGACGCGCCACTGGCCTGTCGCCGAAAGTGGCAGCCTCCCTGGCCCTGGGCTTCTGCGGGAGTTCATCTGCCCCGCCGGCTGGACCGAGGTGCGTAAGAGCCGGTCCCCGTCCCCTGCCCCGCGGTGGTACGCTCCACTCCGCGCTCCCCGAGCCCGCCGACGCGGGCTGTCTTGAATGGAAGACGCCGAGGCCGGAAGTGGAAGGGACCACTTGCGAGGACGAGGAGGGGGGCACGAGCGCGCCGGTTCTTCATTGAGGAACCGACGCGATGAACATGGAGTTCCATGTGCGTCTTATGTAAAGAGAGCGACAGGCGCCGCAGCCAATGGACATGTGAAACTCGCAGGCCCAGCCTCCAGATATGCAAATGAGGCTGCATCGCAACCAATGGGGGCACCGGGGGCGGGCGCCGCGCGCGCGGTCACGTTTTCCACTATGTGACAGCGACGAGTCAGCGGCGGCGGCGGCGGCGGCGGTCTACGCTGGGGACGACGCGCTGCTCCTGGCAGCTGCGACAGCGAGCGCGGGGTCCGCGGACAGACGCGCGAGTCGACCAGGAAACAGGCGAAGACGCAGCTCCACGGTGAGTGCGAGGCGGGGAGGACCGGCTCCGGGCTGGGGCGGTCACTAGTGCAGTCGCCGCCGGCTCGCTGGTTACGTAACCGCCGCCGGTCGGTGCTGCCCGGGGCCGGCGGGCGGGCGAGTTTGGGGTCCTGGCAGGTGGGCTCCGGGGGCGGTGGCGGCTGCGCCAGCCCACGGAGGTGCGATCCCGGAGATTCCTGGGTCATGGGAATCCTTCTAGACTTGAAATTGGCCTGGAGGGTGAGGGATGGGTGGGTACTGTTATCCCCATTTTGCAGATCAAGAAACTGAGGTTCAGAGAGGTTAGAAAACTTGTCTCAGGTCCCAGAGCAGCTGTGGCCACCACACCAGCCTGTCCTTCTACAGATCATTTTTTTTATGACCTCTCCCTCACTCAATGGGGAGAGGGCAGGGAAAGGTCAAGGCAACCAAGGGCCAGTGCAACTGTTTCTGGGAACACGGGGAGCCCCTAGGGGAACTGGCTTCTTGCTCTGAGGCCAGAGAGCCATTTCTCCATCTGGGGAAGGGCCACGGGTGGGCGCTGGTCTAGGAGCCCTGCCTGCACAGTCCTCGGGTCCCCCGGAGTGGGTGAGCAGAGAGACTAGGAGGCCTGGGAACCCTGTGGGCCGGAAGGCACGCCTCGTGTGCCCCTGTGCCCGCGCTGGACTCCCCCGTTCTTTCTCTCCCCAGGTTTGGTAGACGGAGGGGGCCCCACTTTGTGATACAGCAATCACACCATCCTTCCGGGGTGTCCCTTGGATGCCAAGTCCTGGCCGTAGACAGGGGGCAGGTGCCAGCCTGCTATGCTCTTCCGGAAGGCCAGGTTAAGGGATGACAGCTCTGTTGCCATGGTTTCTGTAGCCCACGCAAATAAACCCGTGTGGTAAGCTGATTCATACCCAAAGAACAACAGAGTCGGAAGGTACCCTGGAAATCATCCAGGGCGGCCCCTCGCCTTGATGGGCGAGGACACCGAGGCCCAGACACCCGCGGGGCCCCAGCCCGGGTGCTGCAAGGCTTCCCTTCCCCCCGAGGGTCTCCATCTGGGTCCGGGTGAGCTGCTGAGGTTTTCTGAAAGCTTGAAATTGGGTGCTGACTCCTGACTGGACTGGAATTTTAGGGGGAGGGGCCTCTGGGCCCTCAAATGTTAAGACCCCCGGCGGCATAGCAGAAGCCCCCATGAGCACCCCCCCCCCCCCCTGCGGACAGAGCGGGGCCACTGACTTCTCCCTGGTGCCCCTACCCCCACCCCAGGGTCTCTGGTCCCAGGCTGGGTTTGACCATGGAGTTTTTAAGTACAAGGCTAATCACTTTTTACAAGGCGCAGGGGTAAGATGGAAAAGGCGCTTTTCCACTCCTTTTTAAGGGGAAAGCTACGTGATATGCCAACACAGGGATGGTGCCGTGGGTGTTCGGAGTTACCTGTCACTGTCATCGTGGTGTGATTCACTGGTGCAGAACTAACGCAGCCCAGGCTCTCTGTGGAGGCTGGTGCTGGTGGGGGGAGGCCCGCCCCGCTGCCCGCCGGCGGCTGCTGCCGCTGAGTGACTCAGCTCCCGCCCCCCCACCCTGCCTCAGTTTCCTTATCTGTAACAAGGGGTCAGGTGAGGCCATCTTTGAGGTCTGTTTCAAGGACTGCCCCGGCAGCTACATGGGCTTCTGACATGTTCTTGCCTTCAGACCTTGTAAGGCTGGTCTGGACGGCATGTCCCCCGAAGGCCAGGAGGAAATAGAAAGCGTTCTTTTCGTTTGTACTATTTCTCAAGCACATACTTTACTTTAGAAAAAACCCGGCCTCTGTTTTTAAATGGTGACGTAACTTCACCGGCCTCAGCGGACCTCTCTGCATGCAGTCAGAAGAACCCCACTCCGCATGTACTCTCTAGAACCCCAGGGCTAGGCAGACAGCCCGCGGCCCGCCCTGGCAGACACTGGCCCTCCTGTCCTCCCAGCGGGGGCCTCTGTGAACTCTTCATGCTCCTTGCCGCACGCCTGTGGCAGGTTTGTTACTGTATCTCCCAGTCTAGTGCAGATCAGTGGCAGTGGGTGAGCAGGTGAGCGGTCACTGGTCAGGGGGCAGGGGTCGTGGCCACTGGCCATGCTGAAGGCTGAGCGGGCTGCAGCCCTTGAAGGCCTGGAGGGTTTCCACTTCCAGAGAGTTCCTTCTGGCTGGGACAGAGACTTCTGGCTGGGGACACAGAGGGACAGGAGCAGCTCGGGGCGCAGGCCTTCGGGCAGCTCACTCCCCGAGGGCCGCAGCGGGGCAGCGGCGTCCAGCCTCCTCGTCCTTTCCAATCTGCGCTGGCCCGCGTCTGCAGAGTCCCAGGTGGAACTTAGAGTGCTGGAGGGTCCGGAGAGGCTGGGACACGCCGCTGCTCCCTAGCCGCCTTCCCCCCAGCGCTGGACGGCCGCGGTCACATTTTCCTCGGTTACCCGGCTGTTGCCATGGAGAACGCGGTGTTTGTTGAGCAGGACAAACATTTTCTTCAGATTACAGCGGGCTGGCCTCGGGGACTTGGCTCCGACCAGGAAGCAGCGGCGGGCTGTAAATGTGGGGCTGTAAACCTGGGGCTGTAAATCCGGGGCTGTAGAACACCGCCGGCTTGCGGCCGCGGCGCGCACAGGCTCCGGGATCCTGCTGCGTCAAGTGCCGGGAGAGGGAGTGTCAGTCCGCCAGGTGGGGACCAGGCTGGGCGGTGGCTCAGAGGGTCGCGGAGGGGCTGGGGGCTGGGAACACAGGTGCCCAATTCGTGGACCTACATCAAGCTGTGACCTTATGATTTGAGACTTTTCTGCTTGTGTTTATACTTCTGTGTCAAAAAGTTGATCGCCTTCAGAGATTGAACTGATGTCTGATTTGCATAAGGAAATGAACTTGAACTTACCCCTTTGGCTCAAGGCTCCTGAGCCAGAGCAGCCTTTACCCATCCTGGGGGGTGGCTGTGGCAGGTGCAACTGGGGCCCAGGCTGTGCTTGTGTTTCTTTTCTTTTTAACTATTTATTATGGAAACTCTGAATATATGTGACAGTGGAGAGGACAGTGTAAGGAACCCATGAACCCATCAGCCAGTTTCGGAGTTTCAGCCCTTGGCCCCTGCCCACCCTCCACCCCCCTCCTCCCCCTCCCGTATTCCTGGGAAGCCCGGCCCAGACGGTGACCTCAGCGCAGTCCACACTCTGCCCAAACGGCCCTCTGTCCGGCTGTCCGGCGGGGGCAGCCCGTGCTGCCAGAGGTATGGAGGAAGGACTGGAGTCCAGGCCCGAGATGAGCTCCTTTCCTTGGGTCTGACTGTCCTCCAGGGACAGGGACAGAGCCCGTGCGTGGACACCTGGGAAGGGGACAGCGGAGGGGACCCGAGGGGCAGGTGTGCAGCTCCTGCCAGAGGGGCAGCCCGGCTCTCCGGGCAGCCCCTTTCCGTGCCGGGCCCCCGGCACGCTGGCCCACGAGCTCCGCCCCCAGGGCTGGGAGCCTGGGGCTCCTGGGGCTGCCCAGGGCCCAGGCAGTGCTGCCCAGGCGGGTGGATGGTGGGAGGCAGCGTGCTTTGACGGGCATGTCGGCCTGCCGGCTTGGCGGCCTGGGGTGGGTCCGTGAGAGCCATCAGTGCTGAGTGGCGCGGCGCGTGTTTTCTGGAATGACGACGTCTGGGGCGGTTCGGTCCGGTTTGCTGTTTCACATTTCCGCCACACTTGCCTGGCCCTCTTTGCGAAAAGACTGTCTTCCCCCTGAGGGAGTCTTGTCCCTCCTTCTCGGTGCGCCCTGCTCAGACAGGCTGCCAGGGCAGGAGGGTGACAGCCAGGAGCCTCCGAGGGGCCAGGCCGAGCTCCCAGGGTGTGAGGGCAGCCTGCACAGTCGGTGCCTGCCCCTCCTTCCCCAGGAGGTGTGTGTGCACCTGGGTGGGGCCGCTGCCCCGAGTCCTTTACCCACGGCCGGCTCCCCCGGCGGTGAAATTCCTCCTTTTACAACCCACGGCACCTCTCACTGTGTCTGCCCCGTTGTGGTTGGCAGCGGTGATGACAGCTGGCCTCCGGTGGACACTGACCGCACCCCAGACACCTCGCACTTGGCCCCCGTCCCCCCCCCCCCCGCCAGCTGGTCGGAGGCAGGTGCTGCTGCGGCCCCATCTGACAGATGAGGGAACAGGCACGGGAGCTCAGGAACCTGCTCGGGACCCCATGGCCAGGAAGTGGGGGGCCCGCTGAAGCCCCCGCCGTCCAGGGGCTGCTCAGCAGCCACTCGGCCCTCATGATCCGTTCGGCAGGAAGGACCTGCCGTGTGCCGGGGCTGCAGGAAGAAATGGGAGGGGTCCGGGAAGCTAGGTGGGCAGCCCCTGGGAGGAGGGCGGGTCCCCGTCCCGCAGCCCCGTTAAGGTGGGGGTCGGATCTTGCACAGAACTCTCCAGCAGTTCCCCATCCCGGCAGAATGAACCCGGAGTCCGGAGTCCCGAGTCCGGCTCTGCCCCTGTGCGGCGCAGTTCCGGCCCTGACCTCAGAGGGCGCCCCTCTGGCCGTGGCCTCTCTGCTCCAGACTCCGCGACTTCGTCAGATGCCCCGCCTTTGCACTTGCTGTCCTTGCCTGGAATGTTCTTCTGCTGGCGTCCAGCCGGCCCACACTCTTGAGTCTGTCTTAGCTCAGGCGTCTTGGCATAGAGTTCCAGTCTCCTGGGAGGGGCAGCCCGGGCAGGGCCTGCGAGGGAGGGGCGAGCGAGGAGGAGGAGGAGGAGGAGGAGGGGCACACACACGAGAGGACGCCCTGGCCGGCCCCCAGCGGTAGGTCCCCCAGCCCCAGAGCCTCATCAGCAAGACTGCCCAGAAGAGACAGGAAAGGACAGAGAACGGAGCTCCGGGACTGCCCTTGTGGGGAGGGACGGGACAAGGACTGATCCGCCGGCCCATCCCCCGTGGTCAGAGTTCACCTCCGCAGACTGCCCTCCCTGCGCCCAGCCCCCCTCACAGGCCCTCTGGCAGCAGCCGGCGCAGCGTCTGACGCCACACATGCGGAGGAGCCAGGGGCGGAGGAGCCAGGGGCCGTGCAGCCCGAGGTGTGAAGCCAGGAGGAGCATGGGCGGGGGGGCTGGGCCCAGCCGCGGCGGGGACGGAGCCAGGGGCTGCAGGCCTGGGGGGCGGGGCCGAGGGGGCTGGAGTCCGCCCCGAGCACAGGGGCTCGGGTACCGGGTCAGACATGTCACCTGTCGCCTAGACGTGGGCCTGCCCGCCCCCACCCTCCTCAGCCTGCCCTGCTGCTTCCTCCTCCTCCACGCGGAGCGCTGGTCCCCGTGGGTGCCCTGACGTCTCCCCGCCGGCCGGAGCATGAGCTCCCGGGGGGCAGGGGGCCGTGCCCTGCCGCCGCCCTGGGTGCCGCACGCGGTGAGAGCGCGCCAGGCACCGCCACGCCGTGTCTGGACCCGAGCTGGCGCGTTCTGCGTGAGCCCCGCACGCGCGTGTGTGCGTGCGTGCGTGGTACAGCCTGCCGCCTCGCTGCTGCTGCCACGCACCGCCCCCGACGGGCTTGTTTATGCCCCAGCATTCCCCGCGTCAGCGCGTCCAGCCCCCCCTCTTCAATGGGCACGGGGCGCGCCCCAGTGCCGCCCTGCCGGTTCCGCCCCCCACGGAGAGTGTGCGGGGCAGTGGCCGTGAGGACGCTCGAAGCGGACGGCGTCAGGCCCTCGGCGCCGCGTCGGTAGTTGCCGCCGGCCGGTGGCACCTCTGCCAGGCTGGCGTCCGGCCCGATTCCTTGAGTGCAGGAGGCTGTGGGGCACCTTCTGCCTCCTGGGGACCCCCCTCCACGTCACCCCTCCCCACCTGGAGCCCGACACTGGCCTTTGGGAGCCTTGTCAGTGGGTCCCCTCGCCCTGATGTCCTGGCCTCGGGGCCCGGGAGGTGAGAGAAGGGGGTTATGCACCTAGCCACAAGGGGCCGGGGCGCCTGCAGCTTCTCTGCCCCCACACCTGGTGCCCCAGGGCTGCTCGGCTTGCGTGGCTCCCCTGACCCCCGCCACGCCCTTTCACGGCAGGGGGCGGGGTTGGTGGTGTTCCCCCCAGTACTCTCTGGTTTGAGTGGGTGTCTGTTTCCCGTGGACCGAGGAGGGCACCTCCCAGGCCTTCCTTTCACCCCGTGGCACCTCGGGCTACACCCACGTGTCTCTCTTCCAGAGTTAGTGGGAGTGAGCGCCTTCCCGCTGGTCTGGCTCAAGTTTCTGCCCCTGCACCCACCCACCCACCCACCCCCAAAGCACCCAAGTTCAAGTTCTGTCCAGCGCAGCGGTAGGCGCCCGTCCACCTGCAAACTAGTGACGTCAGTCTGGTGCGCACAGCACTCCCATGGCTCCCGGCTGCGGCCTGTTTCACACGGACAGAGTGTGGACTCCCGCTGAGCACCGTCCCCTCTGCCCCCTGCCCCCCTGCAAGCCCACTCAGACCCGCGCACTCAAGTGCTGGGGCTGGCGCATCGCCTGGAGCCCCTGAGCTCCCTGCTCTCTTCGCAGGGGGCGCCCGCTCCCCATAGCCACACCCTCCCCAAAGCCGCCCCCGCCTGCAGCCTCATCTCAGGGGTCTCCCCCTGCCCGCTGCCTGGCGATGGCCAAGATTGCTGAGCTCAGCTGCCCCCCCTCATCCAGGCAGACCCCAGACAACATGCAGGGTCCCAGGCCCCGCCAGCCACTCGGTGGGAGTCTGTATGTTTCCCAAAGTCCCCTCTGCTGGGCGGTGATCGGCAGTCTCGTCACCTCCTGGCAAGGCCGTCGGCCACTCCAGGTCAGGGGCTGAGGCTACCTAATCCCACCGCCTCCCTAGTTCCCGGCCGGCGGGCCTCCCTGACCGAGAACGCACAAGAGAGCCGGGCGATGCCCGCGGGTGGCCGGCGACTACCTGCCCGCTTGGCGAAATGGAGAGAAGGCTCCCGGGGCAGCCCTGTGATGGCGGCAGCGGCCACGGCGCGCAGTCTGGCTGACGACGTGTCTCCCCTTTGCCAGCTCCCTGCAGGGCCACCATGAACGGATTCGCGGGCTTTGCCCCCGGCCCCAGCAGCCCCACCCGGGACCCCGCGGAGCCCGCGCCCAGCCAGGCCCCGCTCCCGGAAGATGTGGACATGAGTGGCGGCTCCAGCGGGACCGAGGCCATGGAGAACAGCTCCACGGGACAGGACTCGCGGGGCAGCGACTGCGACGACAGCGGCAAGGAGCTGCGGATGCTGGTGGGGCCGCCGGGCGCCCGCGGGAGGTAGGGCCGCCGGGCGCCACTGTCGGGCCCCGTGTGTCTCCTCGGGGCCCCGTTTCTGCCGTCACCTGGTGGCTCTGCCACCTTTAGATCGTGCGGGTCGACTTTCTCCCCAGAGTTTTGAAAATCTTGTTAACTTGGAACGACTGACACACCCCGGGGTCTGCCCTTCCCCGTCCTGCCGCCAGGGCTGGTGTTGCAGGGCCGCCCGCCCTCGGAGCAGCGGTGGGCGTGGGGGGTGGGGGGGGCGCAGGCGGCGAGGCGGGCGGCCTCTGCATGCCGCAGACGGCACGGCCTTGCTCCCTTAGCCTGGGGTCCCCGAAGGTCTTACGTTCCCGTGGGACCTCAACCGCGTGTCTCTTGTGGTGGTGGGACCAGCCTGTCCCCAAGGGGGTGCGGGTGCGGGGCAATGGTCTCTGAGCTCTGCCTCCATTTCCCGTCCCCGCAGTCCAGACGCCTTCAGCCTGATGCTGAAGTCAGAGCACCACCCGTCCACCAGCGGCTGCAGGTGAGGCCCCTGAGACCCGTCGTCGGAGGTCAGGTTCCGGGGGTATGGGACTCCTTTACGCTTCAGCTAGAGCCTGTTAGCCCCTTCAGACACTGGCCGTCTGTCCCCACGGGCTGCCCACAGCCCCACCCCCCACGAGGACTTGGGTCTGTCCCCATCCAGCTCTCCCCCAGCAGGCCTCGTCCGCCTCTGAGACGCGTCCACCTGGGACGTCCTCGCCCCGCTGAGATATCTGTGACAAATGTATCTGTAGTTTCCTGCCCACAGACATTGTCACTGCTCGCTCACGTCCCAGCACGCCACGGCTGTCCTCCGTGGTCAGCATCACGTGACCCCTCTCCAGCTGAGACAGACAGGGAGCGCCCAGCTCGGCCATTGGTCAACTTGGCTAGGTGGTGGGTCGACCAGCAGGCCTTGCTGGGCATGGCCCAGACCCTACTGGGGTCGGGGGGGGGGGGGGAGCCAGCTGGAGGGACGTCCGACTCGTCACTTGGGCTGAAGCAGTGGTTCCCCAGGGGCGAGTCTTTTCCATCTGGAGACACTTTCTGTGGCCCCAACCGGCGAGGGTGCTGCCGGCCCCCAGGAGGTATGAACCTGAAAACAGAAGGCTGGGGCGAGAGGCAGCGGGCGTTTATCTGAAAGCACAAAGAATAGCTGTCAGGACGCACCGGTGCCGGCAGACACCCAAACAGCGCCCCAAGCGGGAGGCAGAGGCCAGGGGTGTCCGTGAGACGGGAGGGAGGGAGCCATCTCACCCACAGAGGGAAGGCAGGGCGGCTCTCTGGCCGGTGAGGCACTGGTGGCACTAATCCGAAACGACGCTTTCACCTCCAGTCTGGCAGCTGTACCACCTGCTGTCTTGTTACTTTACCTTTGTGAGCTGCGCTCCGGGACACGGCGTCGCCCATTTGAGCGTTCCCCAGGCCCGGGGCCGCAAGCACAGGCAGTCCCTCGGCCGGGGCAGCTCTGAGTCCGCGTCCAAGCCGCTCCGTGCATGTCGCTGCTCACCGGGGCGAGGCCGGGGGTGCCGCGAGGAGCTCCTCGGACCCCGGTGTCCTGGGCCTGGTGGAGAAACCAGACCGGACGCAAGTTTCTCCAGAAAAGGGCCCGGAGGCGGGCGTCTGACTGCCCCTGTCTCTGCCCCCGCAGCAGTGAGCAGTCTGCCAAAGCCGACACGCACAAGGAGCTGATCCGCACGCTCAAGGAGCTGAAGGTCCACCTCCCCGCGGACAAGAAGGCCAAGGGGAAGGCCAGCACGCTGGCGACCTTGAAGTACGCCCTGCGGAGCGTGAAGCAGGTGAAAGGTGCGTCCGCCGGGCGGGTCTGTTCAGGCCTGTGGACCCAGCTTCTCGCCCGCCCCAGCGAGAGCCGGACGGTTGTGGCTGTGGCTTTGGCTTTGGGGCCCTGCTGCCTCGGGGGGAGGGGTTTAGGAGTTGGGTGAGGCCGCCCTGACTGGGAGTCTCCGTTCACCCGGGCCCCACTGGTGGCGGGAAAGGACGGAGCAGGGAGAACACCAGCTGGTAAAAGAAACCCACTTACAAGACGCCACTGTGCTGCTCCGGGCTGGGGCCGGGGCCGGTGGGGCGAGGACAGTGCGCGTCCCCCAGGCCCCGGCGGGAGTTGGGGGCCCCGACGCCCTGGCAGTAGGAGCTGCCAGGAATGGAACCGAGGCCACCCCTCCCCACCCCCAGCGGCCGACTGCGGACCGCCGTCTTGAAATGATGGCGGCGACGGCGCTCTTCCCGGAGAGGCAACGTCTTCAAGCGGCTTCACCCAAGACTCTGGGCTGTCCGTTTCCGTGCTGCCGGGGACCCCCGAGCTGCCGGGGTGGTGGTCTGTGGGCCGGCGGGCCCGGCGCCCCCTCCCACCGTAGGCGCGCTCAGAGACGAAGTCTCCGACGCCCAGCTCCCACCCACCTGAGGGCGTCCATCCGTCCATGTGGGTCTCATGGTCAGGGGGCAGCACAGGACGGCCTTTAGCGCCCGTGGGCGGACTGGCCGGGGGCTGTGTCTAAGGACCCAGGGCAGAAGCCGCTTCCCCAGAGCCCGGGAACTGACACCACTGCCGCCCAATCGCGAACCGTGGCGCTCAGACACCTCCATGCCCTCCCCTCCACTCCGAGCCCCTACACACCTCCCTTCACCGGCTGCTACCGCCGGCAGACGCCCGTGGCCCGGGTCTCAGGCCCCCACGGTGCCTCTGTCCCCAGGCCGGGTCCCCCGTGCCCCTGTGCTCGTTGGTCTGGATGGGTGTCCTGTGGAGGCTGCCGGGGAGGCAGAGCAGGGGCTGCCGCAGCCGACCTGCGTGGGGACGGGGACGCAGCCCCGGACTGACGCCCTCGTGGGGCACGGTGCGCTCTGGGCGGAACCCGGCGCCGTGTTAAGAGGACGTGCACCTATCGTTTAAAAACTGTCACGGAGGGCTTTCTGATTTCCAAGGGCAACCCCAGGCCTCTGTTTGTTTGGCCCGCTCCGTGTGCATGTGCGGGGAGGCGGTCCCCCCGCCCGCGTGTCACAGAGCCGTGCCCGGTCTCTCCCGCAGCCAACGAGGAGTACTACCAGCTGCTCATGTCCAGCGAGAAGCCTGCGTGCGGCGCGGACGTGCCCTCCTGCACCCTCGAGGAGATCCAGAGCGTCACCTCCGAGTTCATCCTAAAGAACGCGGTGAGTGGTGTGTGCGTGCGTGCGTGCGTGCGCGCGTGCGCGTGTACACGCGGGCCAGTGGTCCTTCCGCCGAGCCCCGCCCCCGCCGCTGGCTGGGGCGGGGCAGCCGGGGGCGGAGTCTCAGGGAGGGAGTCCGGACCTCGAGGAAAAGAACGTGAAGTCCGCTGCTCAGAGCACAGCCCCCTCGCAGACGTCTGTGAGAGGCTGTCCCCTCCTGGCCACTCCGCCCTGTGCCTCCCACGTGGGAAGACACCCCCACCTTGACCGAGTGTCCTGCCCTGCAGGGTGAGGACACCCCAGGGGATGTTTGGCCACTTCGTGGGTGGGGCCCCGGGACTGGAACTCAGCTGCAGGAGACTGCAAAGCTCACGCATTAAGCGGTTCACAAAGGAGGGGCCCCAGAGGTCTGGGGAGGGGACACGGGCCAGCCGTGCCCTGAGCCCCCAGGTCTCAGGGAGCAGAGCGCAGGGCAGGCGAAGCTGCCTGGTGACTGGGCTCCCACGCTGCCCGCCTCCTTCCTCCAGCACCCCCTGCCCCCCGCAGCTGTGAACTCGAAGGGCCCGGAGCCCCTGGCAGCCCCCGGCACCCCCCGGCACCCCAGGGGAGGAACACGCCAGCCCAGGTGACAGAGGGAGAGGGGAGCGTGGCCCTTCCATCTCCAGATCAGCCAGCCCTGGCACTGGGGGCTCCGTGCCCGAGAGTCCTGAATGGGCATCTCTGGGGGATCGGCACCCCCGGGTTCCCTTTCGCAGTGGAACCCCGATGTGGTTCTTCAAACACTCTCCTGTTTGGACCCCGCTGCATAGGAGGGAAGTGGAGTGATTCTGATCAGGGCTCAGGGAGGGGCCCAGGACCCGCCCCACCTTCCACGCTCCTGCCACCCGCCTGTCCCCCGCCCCGCCCACTCTCACCGCGGCCCGTGCTTCCTTCCAGGACATGTTTGCCGCGGCCGTGTCCCTGGTCACCGGGAAAGTCCTGTACGTCTCCGACCAGGTGGCCTCCATCTTCCACTGCAAGAGGGATGCCTTCCGCGACGCCAAGTTCGTGGAGTTCTTGGCGCCCCACGACGTCAGCGTGTTCCACAGCTCCACCACGCCCTACAAGCTCCCACCCTGGAGCGTCTGCAGCGGGACAGGTGCGGCCCGAGCGGGGGCGGGCAGGGGGGGGGCGCTGGCCCCCTCTCCTCGGCCGGAGACCAGGCCACGGCCATCGCCGCCCTCTGTCCTAGCGAGAGGTCCAAGGGTGTTTGTTCCGCGTCAGTCCAGGGAGAAGGACAGTCTTTCCATACTTTTCAGAGGGCGGGGGTGCATCACAGAGGCTGCTGCATGTAGGAGGAGGCCTTTGGACGGGAAGTGGCTCTGAGCGGCCGGCGTGGGGCTGGGTCTGCGGAGTGTGGGCAGGCTGGGGCACATATCTGGGGGCGTCCGCAGAGGGGGCTCCCACTGCTCCCCGTGCGTGCCCATGGCCGCCTCCGGCGTGACGGTGGGACTGCGTCCGGAGGGCCTGGACACCGTGTCCAGCACCCGCACACGTCTTGCCCATAGTAGGTGTGGGGGACTAGGCGACCAGACAAGACTCAGCAGAAACCTGGGTCAGGGCCCCGGCAGCAGCTGGACTGCAGGAAGGGCCCCCCCTCCAGCCCAGGCTGTTCCCACAGCCCCTCCGGCTTGCAGTACCCAGGGTGGCCAGCGGGCGTCCCCCAGTGAAGCGTCGCCCTCACTGGGCTCACACTGCAGAGCTGAGGGCAGAGGGGGCACAGAAACTCCAAGGGGTCCCGAGGGGTGAAGGGGAGGAGGGCGAGGCCGGGGGTCCCCAGACAAGCTGGGGCAGCCGTCCCGGGCCCAGAAGCACAGCAGGCGTTCGGGTGACTCTCGGGCAGAGGACACTCGCTTTTGGCTCCGGATGGAGAGCCATCCCCTGGCTCCCGAAACGCTGCCCGAGGACCGTCCGGTCAGATCGCCGGCGCACGCAGGGCGTGTCCGGGGGGGGGTAGGGGGGGGCCCAGGCAGTGCTGGTCCCCGCACAGCAGGGGCTCCCTGCGAACAGGCTGGTGCCCCGTCCCTGAGGGGCGTGGCGAGTTTTCGCCTGGGTAAGAATGAAGGGCCCGGTGACGTCTTGGAGGCCTGCCCCGGCCTGTCATGTTGTATCGTTTCCCTGTCTGGTGACTGCGCTGCTTCCCCTCATCGCTGCAGCGTGGGGGAAACGACTGAGTGAACGGTCGCGTCTGAACGCCCTTTGTTCCGGGACCCTTCCCCTTGCCTGTGCTGGGGTCGCCCCGCTGACCCCTGTTCCTGCTGGGGTCGCCCCGCTGACCCCCGTTCCTGCCGGGCGTGTCTTTAAAGGAGTTAGTGAACAGATTGATGTAAGCCATGAAAAGCCAGCCATTGTTTCTGTCAGAAGCGAGTATCCCCCCAAATGGGTCGGTCGCCACGTTTAGGGCTTTCTGTGCAAAGGTCCTGCCTGTCAGTCAGAGTCTCGCAGAGTTCAGAGGTCACTCAGCGCGTCTGGGGCGGCGTTGAGCCATCCCCAAGGTGGCAGACTCCTGCCTGCCCGCGGGGAAGCGCCCCACTCCTGAAACGAGACTCCACGTCAGCCAGAGCTGGGGGGACACGCCCAGAGGCCCCACGCTGGGCGGGTCGGCCTCGCCCCCGGGCTCCGATGGAGGCAGGCGTGGGTCCAGGGAACGGGGCGCCGGCTGCGCGTAGCAGTGTCTCAGGTGCTGACTTGGGGGTGTTTCTCCCAGATTCTTTCGCTCAAGAATGCATGGAGGAGAAGTCTTTCTTCTGCCGCGTCAGGTAAGCCTGGCGCTCCTAACCTGGAAGCGGCACGACCCTTACGCCCCAAGCCCTGGTGGGGCGCGGAGGTGGCCCGGGTGTCTCCCCACGTCCCAGCTTCACCGGGGGCGGGGATAGCCGCAAGCCCACCAGCACCTGGTCTTGGGGGCTGGGGGCCACGCGGCGCGTGGATTCCTGCAAAGGGGGTGGAAGCACCTGGTCGAGTTGTGTCTTAAAGGTGCGGGGCTAAGACAGCACAGGCAGCCCTTCAGCCCTTCAGCCCCGTCCTCACCCGAGGAGGGGTGAGGAGGGGCCCGAGGGGGCTGGCCTTGCTGTCTGCCACCTGGAAAGGGGCCAGAGGTCCTCGCCCGGGGAGTCAGGGACACCAGGGTCCCCGAGGACCCCCAGACTGCGTGCAGGCTTTGCTCCGAGCATGCCTTTTTGAAGAAGCGAGTTTTCCGGGAAAGCCCAAGAGCTTTCCCAGAGGGTTGTTGGCCTGAAACGGGGAGCCGGCTGAGCACCTCGCCGCAGTGTCAGAGGGCCCCCCCTTGCCCACACAGTGGGGCCCTCAGAAGTTGGGCTGCGACCCCGCTGCTGGAGCAGCATCCCTTCCCCCGTTAAAATGCAAATGGCTCCAGAGATGCGAGCAAAGCCTCGCTCACTGCCCAGGGCTGGTGACTTAGGTCTGCAGTGTCATGGGGACTCCGAGGGCGGGCAGGACAGAGGCCAGGGGTGGCGGGCCCAGAGACTGCAGGGGGAGGGGCACAGACTGCAGGGGGAGGGGCACAGGCTGCAGGCCCGGGCAGCCGTCCAGCTCCCCCTGGCGGGCATCTGTACCTCCGGTGGAGGGGTGACAGCCCGCGGTGGGGGCCGGAGCTGGCAGTGAGGGACGTCCCTCCGGTCCTGACCCCACCCTCTAACGGCCCTCTCCTCTCCAGCGTCGGGAGGAGCCCCGAGAGCGAGGTCCGCTACCAGCCGTTCCGCATGACGCCGTACCTGGTCCAGGTGCCGGAGCAGCGGGGCCCCGAGAGCCAGCTGTGCTGCGTGCTGCTGGCCGAGAGGGTGCACTCGGGCTACGAAGGTGACGGCAGGCCCGGGCCGCCCCGGCTCCTCTGGTCCCCGGTCCCTCCCGTGGGTCAGACCCTTGTCTGTGGGGGGCTCCAGCCCGGCTTCCCAGGTGCTGGGCAAAGCCTCCTGCCCCTCGACACTCCGCACGCCACCTGTGTCACCTGGCCCGCCTGGCCACCTCCCCGCACAGTCACGGGCCTGCGTGCCGACGCCTGTCACCCATGCCCAGGCTGTCCCCGTGACCGTGGGTCCTTTGCCTTCCCCGTCCGCTGCCTTCTGTCCGGGTAGTGGCAGCAGCCCTGACAGGTCCGGTGCCCAAGTCCCTGCCTCCCCTATGCCCCCCACGGCATCCCCCACGGTGTCCCTCCGTGCCAGGGACGCTGGCACTGCTGAGAACCCCACTCCATCCGCACCCCTAATCGAGAAAGTGCGAGCCTCCTCCCCGCTCTCCTTGGCCGGTCCTGCCTTCCCGGGTCTGCCGGCTCCTGCCCGTAGACGGCGCCCGGCCCCCGGCTTTGCTCCTGCTGCGCCCCATCCCCGCCTGTACCAACCCAGTCCCCGCAGCGGGGTCCTTTCCCGGCCCTGCCAGCTCCGCGGGCCACCTCCTGCCCCCAAACACCCAGACCTGGGTTCTTCGAGGCCCTTTGCCGCCTGATCCCGCCCTCCTGGGGACCCTCCTAAGTAGCTTGCGACAGGGTTTGTACCAGCCACAGCTCCTGCCCGGGAGGCCCAGGTCTCGCTGCGGCAGCTGCGCAAAGCTGTGACCTCAGAGTTCTGTGCTGAGGGCGTCCTCCCGGCGGGCACTGCGCCCTCCGGCAAAGGCATTTTCCCGGCAGCGGGAACCTTCTGGGCGTGCGGCGTCCTCTCGGCTGCCCGAGGGGACCCTGCGTGCAGAGCGTGGTCTCGCAGACGTTCCCGGAAGGGCGGCAGGGTCACTTAGGTCCCACAGGCTATTCCCCCGCGTGGTGAGCGTGTCCGTCTCGGACGGAGCAGCTGGGATTGTGCGTGTTCTGTCCACGGACCTGGGAGCGGAGTGGGGTTCTGGATGCAGGGTTCCCGTGGCTCTCGTTGCCTTTGCCCGCCTCGGGGGGCTGGGAGGTCCCGATGCGGTGGTGACGTTGGCTGAGAAGTTTGAGTCCAAATGCTCGACTCAGTTTAAAAGGAATCTGTTCAGCTCGTCCAGTAAGGCCTTAGAAGCCTTGGTGAAGGCTGGGCTCCCGGAGAAGCCGGGGCGCCAGCGCGCGGCCCTGGGAACGGGCCCCCTGGCCGCCCGGGCCGGCTGGTCCCCAGAGCGGCGGGCGGCAGCCCAGTCCATGTCCCCTTCGTGTGGTGCCCGTCCCTCGGGGGCCACGTGGCCACTAGTCCTGTCGCCACGTTACGAACGCCTTTCTCAGAGTCCGACGTTTGAGCCCAATTCTATTCTTTCAGCCCCTAGAATTCCTCCGGAAAAGAGGATTTTCACGACCACACATACACCCAATTGTTTGTTCCAGGACGTGGACGAAAGGTAAGCCCCGCGGCGCTGTCCCCGCTGCCCCCACGTTCGTGTCCCGCGTGCGTCTCAGAGCCAGCGCGGCGTCCTGGGGCCCCGGGCCCCTCCCCAGACACTCGGGGTGCGGCCGTGTCTCGGTGGTCACCTCAGGGCGAGGGAGAGCTCAGTGAACGCATTCCTGGGCCTTCGTATTGCCTGTGGCGACCGACGGAGACTCTCGCGTGTCCTTGGGCCGTGAGATCTTGTGGGTCACACTCAAAGCCTCCGGAGACGTGCCCTGTGAGCGGGACGCTGCGGGGGGGCTGTGTTTAAACTCCTTTCAGAGTTGGACAGGACTGGGCGCCAGTGCGGGTGGGGACGGCGTGCCGGGGACGGCTGCACACGCGTGGGTGCCCCCTCACCCACTGCCCGGCGCCCCCCGTGGGTGTCGCAGCCAGGACGCTGCAGCTGCTCCAGGGGCACAGACCTCTGAGGGGTCCGGGCTTGCCAGCGCAGGGCCAGGGGCCCCGAGCGCCTCCCCGGCTCCTCCGGCACAGACACGCGGGGACAGAAAGGGCCGCCGGCCACCAGTGGCCGTGGTTGGGAGAAGAGTTCTCAGAGACCCACGGGAAGCAGACTGGGAGCGCCAGCAGATGAGCTCTCTGAAACGGGCCAAGGTCACCTCCACAGACACTGTCGAGGGTCAGGGCCTCCCCACCACCCACCCCTGGGTGCAGGCCACAGGGCCTCATGGGAAGGGTCTGCTCTCGGGCTGCCGGGGACCAGCAGCCTCCAGCTCCGAGCTGCGCAGGGGCCCGTCGCCAGCCACCTGCGGCGGGACTGCGGAGAGAAGGCTCCCAGGCCCAGGCTCCCAGGCCGCACCGGCCCTGCCTGACCAGGGCCCGCAAGGGTGGGGCCTGGGAGCTGCATTTGTGAGGCAACCCAGGGAAAACTTTTATTCCTCCAAGAATCTAAGAATTGTCTGCAACCCGGCCCGCGAGTGGACTCAGTGTCAGGCAGGAAGGAAGGTTGGCGAGCAGTTGTGCGGATACTGTGGGCCCACCGCCCACACAGCCGCCCCCAGCAAGGCCGCCTGCTCTCCCCCCTCCCCCTCCCTTCCCTCCCCTTCCCCTTCTTCCTCCTCCTGTTACCCTACCCCCGCCCCCGAGGGCCAGGCCTGGGGGCCGGAGGGCATCGGGAACATTCTGTACATCCGGCCAAAGGAAAACACAGGCCTGAGAGAGTTCCGCACCACGGGGAGTGGGGGGGGCCGGGGGGGGGTCACATTCCAACCCTCCAAGGAGAATGGCCTTCCACGTGAGCAGAAGAGTTTGGAAAGTGTCGGTGTGGACTCGGGCTCGGGCCGAGAGGAAGGCGGAGCGGCAGCGCACCGGAAGGGAGGGGACACTGGACCGCGGGGGGGCGGGGCAAGCAGAGGGGGCGGGGCAAGCAGAGGGGGCGGGGCCCAGCAGAGGCGGGAGGGCTCCGCAGAAGGTTGACGCGAAGCCTTTCTCAGAAAGCAAATGGACAGCTCCCACAAGACCGGTGGCCCCGAGGACGGCTCCCAGGGCCGGAATGGTGACCCCAGGGAGGCCTCGGTAGAGGGACCAGAGCAGGCAACCCCCCTGAGTGGGAAAAGATGCAGGCGTGGCCTGCAGGTGCAGGCAACACTCGTTAAAACAAAAACAGCCCACGCCAGCCCACCCCTGGCCAAACCCGTGAAACCCAGAGAGGAGAAGGACCTGCAGAGAAGACGAAGGAAAGCACTTTCACGGCGGACTCTCCCGGGGGACGGAACAGCGCGGGGGCGCCCAGCCCCTGCCTGCGGGCCGCACGGGGCCTCAGCCCTGCCTTCCAGGCCCCAGGGGCGCTGTCCTCTTTGCCGGGGCGATCGCATGAAAGGCCACCGCTCTGTTGGCCTGGTCCCCAAATTCCAGTTCCCGGGGGGCCTGCAGGCTGCCCCTCTCCCCATGAACAGACGGGCAGTTTTGGGGTGGTCAGCTGGCCCGTCGGGATGCCGCACTCGGGACGTGTGCCTGAGCGCGGCTGCAGCGGTGACCCCCGTGTGCGCTTGCCTTGCAGGGCGGTCCCCCTCCTGGGCTACCTGCCCCAGGACCTGATCGAGACCCCCGTGCTCCTGCAGCTGCACCCCAGCGACAGGCCCCTGATGCTCACCATCCACAGAAAGAGTAGGTCCCTTTCTCGCCGCCCCCCCCCCCACCCCGAGGGCTCTGACGAAAGTGGCGCGTGCCCGGGCGTGTCCTGGGGTCCGACCCGCTCACAGCGCGTAGGGGGCAGGCACCGCCGCCCGCCCCGGTCCTGGCGCTGTCTGCGTGTTCCTTTGGGGTCCCCGGCCTGAGCAGCATCTCACACTCACTGTTGGCGACCCGGCAGGTGGGAGGAGGGGACACAGGGTCCACCTGGTGGGGGCGGGGAAGGAATGGCCAGGCCAGGGTGGTGGACATCGCGTGTGCCCCCAAGCCCAGGCCTCGCAGAGCCAGGCGGCCTTGGAGAGGCCCCGCGGCAGCTGGCGGGCGGTGTGTGGCCTCCTGACGCTGCCGGCAGCCGCTGCGGAGCCGCTGGGAGCACAGCGGGGGCCGGAGGGCCGCAGCTCGGGGCCAGTGTCGGCGGCCCCCCGAGGTGTCCGGAGGCCCCACGCCTGCTCGGGCACCTCGGGGGGTCTCGTCCCGCGAGCCTGGCTGCCGCCCGCCTGAACGCTGTCTCCTCTCCCAGTCGTGCAGGCCGGCGGGCAGCCGTTCGACTACTCGCCCCTCCGGTTCCGCGCCCGGAACGGGGAGTACGTCACGCTGGACAGCAGCTGGTCCAGCTTCATCAACCCCTGGAGCCGGAAGATCTCCTTCATCATCGGGCGGCACCGAGTCCGAGTGTGCGTGCCCCTGGGGCCCGGGCCGGGCTGGGGGGCCGCCCTGGGCGGGGGGCTTGTCCCTGCCCCAGGCCGGGCTGGGGGGCGGCTGGGCGGGGCAGCCCGGGGGTCTGCAGGGAGGAGGCGGGCCCCACGCCGGGCTGTGCGGCGCGGCCTGCCTGACCATGACCACCACACAGGGGCCCCTTGAACGAGGACGTGTTCGCGCCGCCGGGTGCCGAGGAGCCGCCCCCGCAGGCGGGCGTGCAGGAGCTCACAGAGCAGATCCACCGGCTACTGCTACAGGTGGGCGCCCGGCGGACCACAGCCCCCCCCCACCTGGCGGGCAGCCCGAGCGCTGCCCCGGGTCCTGGGGCCCCTCCCCCGCCCCGGGGCCTCCCCCCACGCTGCACCCGGGGGCCTGTTCTCCCCCCGCCCAGTGTGGGGGGTTGGGGTGGAGCCTGTCCCGGGTCTGGACCACCGTCGCTCCCACAGCCAAGTCTGGGGCGGCCCCGGCCTCGTACTCCCGGGGTGTCTGTCTCTGACCCGCAGCCCCGGGCGAGCAGCTGAAGGACGCACCTTCTGCTCCCCCGCTCAGCCCCCAAGTCCCGGGTCAGACCCCAGGCGAGACCTCCCACGTGGGGACAGGGGTCCCCCCAATCCAGGACGCTGCGCTGGCAGCGGGAGGGTCTTGGGAACGCCTGCCCCCATCCCTGGGGCCGTGGTGCTCACGAGACATCAGCGTGACCACAACGCCCCTGCGGCTCAGCAGCCTCCTGCATCCTGGGCAGCCGACGGGGTGTGGGGGGGACTGTAATGCTCCGGGCTCTGTTTCCGAAACCCCAGGTAGAGCCGAGACCGGCCCATTCCGTGAGTGGGGGGGAGCGCAGCAGATGAACAGAGTCCCTCTTAGGGGGGTCTCCCCGAAAACCGGGGTCCGGGGACCCAGGTGCTGCAGGTGGAGGCTGAGAGTCTGGTGCAGCCTGACCCTGGGCCCCCACGCAGTGCCCCCTCATCCTCGCCCAGCGCCGCCTTCCCCGGGTGGCTCCTGGCCCCCCTGTGCCCCCCAAGCCCCGGACCCAGGCCTCCTGTCTGCTCCCCGCAGCCGGTCCCCCACAGCGGCTCCAGCGGCTACGGAAGCCTGGGCAGCAACGGGTCCCACGAGCACCTCATGAGCCAGACCTCCTCCAGCGACAGCAACGGCCACGAGGAGGCGCGCCGGCGGAGAGCCGTAGGTCCCCCTCTGGGGTGCCCCTGCCCGCCGCACCCCGCCCCCAGCCCCCCGACTTGCGCCTGGGGCTGCCCCTGGACCCCGTTCACGGGGACTGACTTGGTCGTCTCTCGACGAGAACCGCAGCAGCTGGAACTGGGGTGGAAGGTCCGGGTGACGGTCACTCAGAGCGGGCAGATGGGGCCGAGGGGACCCGCCTGCGGGAGGGCTGGGAACCTTGTACTCCCTGCGGTAGAGCCGGGGCCTTGGGGCCGTGGGTCCGACTCCCTCCTCCGAGCGTCCGCCGGAACCCCCCTCTCGGCGGGGCCTGACGGCCTGTGATGGAAAGTAATGTGTTCGTTTCGGTTTTCTTCAAGGAAATGCCCAAAAACGGCAGTAAGGTCAAAATGAAAAGTCACTATTCCGATGAGTCCGGAGAACAGAAGGGAAGATCTGCTGCAGGTGAAGAAACTGCGTGTTTCCCGAGCGACGCTGTAGTCTGGCGAGGTCTCCCCGGCGTTCGTGTCTACCTTGGGTGGCGGGGAGTTACCTCTCAAACCCGTGCGCCCCTCGGGCGGCACCAGGGCCCTCACCCTTTCCCCACGCAGCCCTGTGTTCTGTGGGGAGGCTGGTGCCCTGCAGTGCGGCCGGGCCCTGGGCCTCGTGCAGGTGAGCCCACGCCCACGCGTGCACAAGAGCGCCCAGGCAGCCGCCCTGGCCCTGGGGGGCTCTCCCTCGCCCCCTGTGCTCAGGCCGCCCTCCTCCCAGAAGCTTCCCCTGAGGACCTGGGGCCAGAGCTCACCTCTGACCGGGGTGCTCGGCCTTCGGGACACCCAGGCGGGCACTTCTGCCCTGGCGCTGCCGGGCCTGGGGGACGCCGATGAGTGAGGCCCCCGGGGGCCAGTGTGCAGGCGCGAGCTGAGGGCAAGGACTCCAGTGCCCTCCAGGCCGCTGCACCTGTGCTCACCCCTGGGGCTGGGCTGTGCCGGGCCTGACGGACCTCTGGGAGCTGGGGGATACCGACTGACCATATAGCCCCCCGAAGTTTCAGGAGCACAAGCAAGGCCCGGCCTTTCCCACTGCCCAGTCCCTGACCCTGGAGACAGCCCAGACCAAGTGCCGCTGAGCCCCGGGCCCCTCCTCAGATAGCGCAGTGGCCCCTGCCCACCCCGGGCTTCAGTGTCTGCGACTCCCGGCCTGGGCCCCCAGCCTCCCCTTCAGGTAGAAACACACGGGGCGGGGGGGGGTTTGGGGGAGACAAGTATTGACCGAAAGCAACGTTGCCATTCTTCTAGACGCACAGAGTGGATCCCCCACTCAGGTGACAGCCTTCCGGGACGCGGAGAAGGACAGCTCCGGCGCCAGCCCGGCCAAAGCCGCCTTTCCGGAGGAGCTGGCCTGCAAGAGCCAGCCGGCCGGCTCCTACCAGCAGATCAGCTGCCTGGACAGCGTCATCAGGTGCGGGCGCCTCCCGCTGCCCCCTCGGAGGCTGCCCCCCTCCAGGCTCGGCCAGCCGTGGGGTGACGCTTCAGTCTGTGACCTCCCCCGACCCCCGCAGGTACCTGGAGAGCTGCAGCGAGGCCACCACCCTGAAGAGGAAGTGTGAGTCCCCGGGGAGCCTGCCCACGCAGAAGGCCAGCGACAAGCGGAAGGCCAGAGGCAGCCCCGGGCCCCCTCCTGCAGGTGCGGCATTTGGGGGTTGGCCGTGGAGTGGCTTCTGGAGACCCCCACGGGGAGAGCTGGCACCCAGGGAGGCCCCGAGCCCCATTCGTCCCTCCCACTGGCCCGGCAGCGGCGGGGACACAGTGGTGGGTGCAGGCTCCTTGGGAAATGACCGCGGTGCTGAGACGTCAGCAACCTTCCCACCCCTGAGAGGTGACGGTGGCTCTGGGTTCCGAGACAGGAGCCCTGGGGGCTGCCCGAGGCCCCCCAGGTGGGCCCGAGTTCCGGCAGGCTGCTTCCTGCGTCGGAGGGTTAGCTCAGTCCGACGACCTCTCAGGCTGCTCAAACGGTGTGTGTGCGTGTCCCTGGCGGTCGTCGCCAGGGCTGGAAATCAGGCCCCGTTGGGACAGCAGCTCGGGTGGCTGGACAGTCACACTGTGACGGGCAGCCTGCACCCGCCCGCAGGGAGGCAGCCCTGAGCTGGGCCCCCTCGGCCCGGCCTGGCCGCCTGCCCCCGAGGCCCCCCCCCCCGCCCCGCCGGTGTGAGAGCTGAGTTGCTCCCATGGAGGGATGCCCTCGTCTCCGCCTCCCCGGCGCATCAGCACCCGAGGACGGCCCGCCAGGCACCGCGGTGTGCACAGACCCTGCCGTCTCCTGGGTCCGGGGCCCGGCAAGCTCGGGGGGCGTTTCTCACGCAGCAGGGTCACAGCCCCCCGTGTTCTCTCACAGAGGCGGCGGCGCCCCCCAGGGTGGACAGACACGCGGGCGTGGGCGCGCACCTGACCGCGCTGGCACTGCCGGGGAAGGCGGAGAGCGTGGTGTCGCTCACCAGCCAGTGCAGCTACAGCAGCACCATCGTGCACGTGGGCGACAAGAAGCCTCCACTGGAGCTAGGTACGCTGGCCAGCGGGCGGGCGGCGTGGAGGGCCCAGTGGAGACCCGGAGCTCTGGCCCCCACCTTGAAAAGCGGTTTCCCCCGTGGGCGCGTGCAGGAGAACCCTAGCACAGCCCGGCAAGGGGGACCGGGGAAGTGCAGGGCGGCGCGGACCCACCGGTCCGGATCCCGGTGTGCTCTGGCGCCACCTGCTGGCCGTCTCTGCTCAGGCGTAAATACGCGCGGGACCGGGTGGCGGGGAGCACAGGCCTCCCGAGACTGCGCAGGGCCCTGGGACTCTCCCTTTGTTGGGCGTTGGGCCCACGCGGCCCTGGGAACTGGTGTCCTCTCCCCCGCTTGCCCTGCCGGGCCTAGCCCTCCTCCCCTTCAGTGTCCCCGCTTCCCGGTGCGAGGGCAGGAAGGGGCCAGTACAGGTCTGCAGGGAGGCACGGCCCAGGGCTGCCTGTGTGCGTGGCCCTCCGGGGTGCCCCAGGAGGACCCGGGACGGGCTGTGCCCGGAAGAGGGAGACGGCCAGGCAGAGAGCCCGCGTCGCAGTCGGGGTCGGGTCCCCTCCCGGGGCTGCTGTCCCGTCCTCCTGCCCTGTCCTGTCTGGGCCCCCGTTCCCAGGGACCCCGCCTCCACGCCGTGGCCTGAAACAGGGTGGGGGCGCACAGCAGCCTCCGTCCGCTGTGTCTGTAAGCCAAGGGCAGCCAGGGAGTGCCCACTGTTTGAGGCTGATGCCCAAGATGCCCAAGGAGCCCGGCCGTGGAGCCCGGGCAGCGGGCTGTCACCGCGGTCCGCCTGTGATTGTGGGCTGTCTCGGAAGGCCGCACGGACGCGCCCTGGGTTCTGCCCTGTGGGGGGCGTTTCAGTGTCAGAGGTCTCAGTGTGGGGTCGCCAGTTGCTCTCTAACGCCACATGCCCGGGCCCTTGCCGACTGGCCCTTGCTGACCTGCGGTCTGCGTCCCCTCCCGCAGAGATGGCGGAAGACCCTGTGAGCGGGCCCGAGTCCCTGGACTGCCTGGTGGGTGCCGCCCTGCCCTGCAGCCTCGGCCCGGAGAAGGAGCCCTTCAGGAGGCTGGGCCTCACCAAGGAGGTGCTGGCTGCCCACACGCAGAAGGAGGAGCAGAACTTCCTGCTCAAGTTCAAGGAGACAAGGAAACTCAATGTCCTGCAGTCCCGCTGCCATCACTACTTGCAAGAAAGGTCCAGGGGGCAGGCGAGTGAGAGAGGTAGGTGGCGGCACCTGAGTTAAATGTGGGTCAAAAAAAGAGAAAGCTTTATTTTTAGTAGTGCTCGGTCCGGTGTGGCTTTCAAAGTATGAAGTGTCCCCAGGTCAGGACACCTGAGTTTGCCAGACAGCGGGGGGTGGGGGGGAGACTTTGAACATCATGTCCCCACGGGACCGGTGCTGTGAACCGCGGTGACAGTCGCAGGCCAGCCCTGTGGAATGCAGGGCGGTGGTGTCAGTTCAGCGTCACGGACACGTCTTGCCTGGGTGACGGAGGGGGGGGGACCCCAGTCCGTGGGCCCACGCAGACAGGGCTCCCGGAGGCCCGGGCAGCCACAGCCGCCACCGCACCGACCGTGAGCACGGTGCCGAGGGGCGTGGGGTGCCGGCTCCTGAGGGAGGGGGAGCCCAGGCTGAGGCCGGGGGGCAGCCTCCTGGCTGGGCCGACAGCGCCCCGCTGCGGCCGCCAGAGCCGGACAGGGCGTGTGGGTGCGTGCGGCTGCCCTTCGGCCGAGAGCAGCCAGCCGGTCAGGTGACCTCGGGTCTGACAAGCCAGTACTGGGGGGCAGCGCAGAACGGCCCGCTTTTTAACGTCCTTGGGACAAATGAGACCTTTCTGACCCCCCGTATCACTGCCGTTATTTCATAAGGAAGTGACATTTTACTTGCAAAAGAAAGCAAGAAACGCGATGTTCCAGTGAATGGCGGTCCTTTGAACTGACCAAATCTAGTCCCGTGAAAACTGAACATCCCGCCCTGGTTCTTCTCACGGCAGCGAGCGAGCGTCCGGGCCACCGTGCGGTGTGCCCGGCGGTCCCCGGCTGGCCTCTGGGGACCTGGGGCTGCTGAGCTGGCGGGCGCCTTCCGGCTGCCAGGTTGCCCAGGCCTCGGGAGCTGTCGTGGCGGGGATCACGCGTGTGTCCCCGTGTTCACGCGGCCTGTTTCTCCCTCGCCGCAGCCACTCCCGGGCCGAGAAACACGTCCGGAGCGGACTCGTCCTGGAAGAGAGCCGGGAAGAACAGGAAACTCAAGTCCAAGCGGGTCAAGCCCCGAGACTCCTCCGAGAGCACCGGCTCCGGGGGGCCCGCGCCGCACCGGCCCCCGCTGCTGGGCCTCAACGCCACGGCCTGGTCGCCGTCGGACACGTCGCAGTCCAGCTGCCCCGCGGCGACCTTCCCCGGCGCCGTGCCCGCCTACTCGCTGCCCGTGTTCCCCGCCCCCGGCATCCTGCCGGCGCCCGGGGCGGTGGCGGCGGCACCCGTGGGGGCCCACGCCAGCTTCGCGGTGCCCACTGTGCCGACGGACACTCATCACGAGTTTGCGGTCCAGCCCCCGCCCTTCGCCGCCCCCCTGGCCCCGGTCGTGGCCTTGGTGTTGCCCGGCTACCCCTTCCCCGCGGTGACCGCACACCTGCCGCCGGCCTTCCTCCCCGGCCAGGCGGTCCCCACCTCGCAGCCCGAGCTCCCCGGGCGGACCTCGCCCCACAGACAGCCCTGCCCTTGTCCTCGGGCGGAGCGCGGGCCACCCGTGTCCCGTGTGGCCACCCCCGCTACCCCACCGGCGGCCGCCGGGCCCTCTGGCCGGGCCTCCCCGCCGCTCTTCCAGTCCCGAGGCAGCTCGCCCCTGCAGCTCAACCTGCTGCAGCTGGAGGAGGCGCCCGAGGGCAGCACCGGGGCCGCGGGGGCCGCGGGGCCGGACTGCAGACCTGGCACGTCCTGGGACTGGCCGCCCACAGCGCCGCCGACCTCAAGGACGCCCTGCCGCGCTTTCCCTGCGGCGGGCGGCCCCGCAGCCCCCACGGTAGGTCCGCCCCTCAGGTGCAAGTATTTTCTAGGCGGGGTCCCAGCAGGCGTTGCAGTTTGACATAACGACGTGATTAGCGTTTTCCAGTGAAATGTCCCCATGGAGGAGACCGGGGGTGGGGGGGGTGCTCTGTGTCGCCTTGGGGTCTGAAGGAAGCAGGATTGGTTGTCTGGTGGCGAGTGCAAGGTCCAAATGGCCCAGGTGGCGTGGGGGCTTGCTGTCACAGGCCTCGAGATTCCAAGTGAAAGCCGCGAGGACAACGCACAGTGGGCTAAGTGTCAGAGCGCAGCTCCTCAGAGGTCAGGGGGCAGAGGCTCTCCTGGGACATGTCGGGGGGCTCTAGAGCAGGCCGGCTGCCCGGTCCTCCCGCGCCTCCAGGGTGCCGCTGTGGTGCTCCTGGTCCCTTCGAGGGATTCTCGTTTCCCGTGGGCTTCGCGTCCTGACCGCCTGGCTGTGCAGCGGCGGCCCGAGCGGCCGCGGCAGTGCCCCTCCCCGTGGGTGCTGCATGGAGGGCGTGCGCGCACTCCCCGGCCTGTGCCCCCAGGAAAGGAGGGGACCCAGGACGCACAGCTCAGCCTCCCAGTGTGGCTGCCGCCCTCCCCACTCTTATCGCTGGGGTCTGGCCTGTGGAACCCAGGGCCAGGATCTGAGGATTGGGGGACCCCCAGGAGCGGCCTCGGGTGTGAGGGGGCATCTCCCTGCCTCCCCGGCTGCTCTGCTGCAGGAGCCAGCGTGAGGCTCCCCCGCAACCCCCGCCTCGGGATCCCAGAGCCACCGTGGTCCGTGTGATTCTCCCGAACCCGGTGGAGGAGGGAGGCAGCGTCTCAGTGCGGTCCACTCGGCCGCGGCCTGGCGCTCAGCTGCCAGGGCCCCACTCTGTGCCCAAGCAACCTCGTGCTGGCCGTTGCCCCGAGCCGGGTCCTGACCTGGCATTTGCTTCCTGTTCCCAAAGCTCGAGGAGCCCTCAGACGCCCAGCACAGCGACGCCCTCTCCACGTCCAGCGACCTGCTCGACCTCCTGCTGCGCGAGGACCTCTGCTCGGCGGAAGGGTCAGCCCTGTCGAGAAGCGGGGCCTCCGCCGCCTCCGACTCCCTGGGCTCCGGCTCGCTGGGCTGCGGCGCGTCCAGAAGTGGGACAGGTCTGTGGGGTGCGGCGGGAGCCGGGGTCCTGGGGTTGGGGGTGCGTTTCGGCTGCCGGGGCTCCGGTGGGTTTAGAAGACTCTCCCGTGGGGCCCCTGGACAGGCTGCAGGTCTCCCGCACTGCGGGGCCCCACTGCACCAGAGCCACAGGCTGCCGGTGTCCGGGGCCCAGCGCCCAGCCCTAGGCACAGACCAGGCCCACGGGGGCCCTGCCGTTCTGGCAGGCAGGCAGGCAGGCAGGCGCTCCGCCCCAGGAGGCGGGCGGGCCCTCCCCATCACAACTCTCCCTCACACCTGCGCACCTCCCTGTCCCCCACGGCAGGACGCGCGTCCCTGCTTGCCCGGAGGGCCAGTCAGGGCTCCCCTTCCTGAGCTGGTTCTCTCTGGGGAGCCTCGTGTCTGGGTCACGCGCTGTGTCCACCGGTCAGTCGAGCGTGAGCTGGACCTGCTGTCCCGGACAGGCACCTCCCCACACTCCCAGGCCCCACTGTCCCCAGTGAGCCTCCCTGCTCCGGCCCTCGCTGGCCTCGCCCCCTCCTGGGGGCTCTAGAGCTGACGAAGCCAAACCGCCATCTCCGTGGCCTGGCTCGGCGAGAGGGGCCGAGGGCCGGGGGGGCCGCGCCACTTCTGAGACGGGTCCGCAGGGCTGCCCCGGCCTCCCCGGGAGAGCCGCCCCTGTGGCACGAGCCCGTGTCCCCCATTCGTGGTCCAGCCGTCTGAGCACTGGGGAGGGGGCAGCCCCCCGCACCGGCGCACGTCTCCAAACGGGGCCTCTCCACTCCCTCCCCGCCCCCCGCAACCGAGCTGGCCAGTGTCTGCACATGCGTCCCGCGAGGCTGGCCTTGGCGTCCGTGGTCCGACTGGCCACCCTCCCCTCCCTCGTGTTTTAAAGGCAGCAGCAGTAACACCAGCCGCACCAGCAAGTACTTCGGGAGCATCGACTCCTCGGAGAACAACCACAAAGCGAAAGCGAAGGCGGACGTGGAGGAGGGCCGGCGCTTCATCAAGTGCGTCCTGCAGGACCCCGTCTGGCTGCTGATGGCAGACACGGACGACAGCGTCATGATGACGTACCAGATGCCTTCCCGGTAACCGCCGCCCGCGGGCCCTTCCCGGGGTCACGGGCGGGGCTGGGTCAGGGAGTCCCCAGACCAGGCCACCAGTGGTGGGCTTCCCCCTGAAGGTCCCTCAGAGGGAACCGAGTGCCGCGGGCCTCTGGTGACCCTCCCGAGGGTCACACTTGACGGTGACGAGGCATCTGTGCCAACGCCCTCTCCTTGGCTCTGTCGGTCGCCCAGGAACCCCGAGGGGTGGATGGGGGTGTGTGTGTCTTAGAGGGGCAGGACGCAGGGGTCGAGGCGGGGGACCAGCCTGTGGCCGCCAGCTGCTCTGTGGTGCATCGGGGTCTGTGCCGCAGCTGTGACTCCAGCTCAGGCTGCTCCAAGGAACATTCGGGGCCCTGCCCCCCTGGAGCCCCGGCCTGAGGCAGGACGGCCAGGCCCCTGGGTTGGGGGGACCCGTGCTGGCAGGGGGCAAGGGAAGGTCGTTGCCCCACCGCCTCCTGGTGGGAACCGTCCAGACTCAGCTCCCGGTGCAGAGCCAAGTGCCTGCAGACGGGACGCCCAGCTCCCGCGCAGTTTAAAGTGAAAGGAAACTCGGGGCTGGGACTGGCGCTCCCACAGGACCGCGGGCTGTGCACTTGGGACGTCAGGTCACCTTAACGCGAGTGACCTGTTTTACACGGAAAGGAAACTTGCGTGAAGTAACACGCCCTGAAACCCCATGACTAGTGATGAGAGGAAGCGAGAGTGTCCTTTAGAGAACGCACGGAGACTCGGCCCCAGTCTGACGCGCTCCCGCCTGTCCCCCCGCGCGCGGAACAGGGACCTGGAAGCCGTCCTGAGGGAGGACAGGGAGAGGCTGGCGCTGCTGCGGAAGCTGCAGCCCCGCTTCACCGAGGGGCAGAAGCAGGAGCTGCAGGAGGTGCACCCGTGGGTGCGGGCGGGCGGCCTGCCCGAGGCCGTGGACGTGACGGTAAGCCCCCCGACCGGCCTCCAGGATGGCGCCCCGATGGGCTGCGCGGGCGTGCTCGGCACTCTCCCGGCGTGGGAACCCCAGGGCCAGCACGGCGGCACCCAGCGAGCAGGAGACCCAGCCGCACGTGCTGAGGTTCAATTTTTTCTTCCTGTCAATTTGTTTCCCCTTTTAAAAAAGAACACCCCTCCCACCATCAACCCTCAACGCCCATGCAGACCGCTCAGGAAGAGCGGGAATATTACATCTCTGCTCTTTGTGCCGGTCCCGCTCCGGCTGCCCCTTCTGTCTCTGCTCCTCCCCGATTCGCCCAGGACGCGGGTTCGATCCCCGGTCAGGGCACATCCAAGAACCAACCAGTGAGTGCATCAATAAGTGGAACAACAAGTTGACCTCTCTCTCTCTTTCTTAAATTAAAGCTGTTTTGAATGCCTGTCTGTACCCCTCTCCCCACTCTTGTCGGGTCCCAGTGTCCCCCAGCTGCTGGACTGCTGCCCTTCCTGCCCCGTCTGTCCTGCACAGCCCAATCCCCGCCGCAGTGGGGGTGCGTCCCCTCCCCCCCCCAGAGCCCTCCCTCCCTCCTTATGTTGTTGCGACCCCGTTTCACGGAGGAGAAGACCTAGGCTGGTCACTGGACTCCAGGCCTACGGGAGGAAGGTGGAGGCACTGGGGGCGGAGCCTACACCTGTGCAAAGCCACCTCTCCCATCAGGGCCCAGGCTCCCCACCGCTCGGGCTCAGGGGAGCGGGACACAGGGACCCCAGGAGCAGGAGGGCCCCCTCAGAGGGTGCCGGCCCTCCTCCGCAGCCTCAGGGCTCACAGCGGTCACCTGCTCCACACTCAGCAGTGAAGTGAAAGTGAACGACACTTTCGTTTGTTGCTGATTCCACCTTCTTTTCCCTCAAGGAGTGTGTTTACTGCGAGAGCAAGGGGAACGACGACTTCTGCCTGCCGTACGAGGAAGATGGCCCTCCCCTGGGGCTCCGCGAAGCCACAGGCCCCAAAGAAGAGGAGAGTGGACCCGCCCCAAGCCCCAGACACGAGGGGCAGACGTAACTGCTGCACCCCTCTGGGCTGATGGACAGAGCTTCAGAGCATCGGTTTCTGAGGAGATGTGCGGACATACTTTTCGTTGTTGTTTGTTTTAGAAGAAGAACCATTTTTTTGAAGGGGTGACTTAAAACTGTGGAGGGAGGGAAGTGTTTGGAAAGAAATATATTTTTTATTTAAAATATAAATGTGGACTTCGGGGACGGGGCAGCGAGTTTGCTGGGATACAACTTAAGAAAGACTGAATCTGCCCCTGTGAGCGCCGGGGAGGCCACCTGGGCGCTGCAAGTCCGTGGGCCGCACTGAGCTTCCGTGGGGTGTCCCCACACGGCACACCAGGCTGCAACCACTCGCAGCCCCCCGCAGAGGGCGCCGGCCTCTGGGGCGTCACTGGGGATGAGTGTGCAGATCAAACCCGGCCCTGTCTCCGGGCTGCTTTTTATCTAAAGCGTCATCTAGTCAAACTAGATGTTTTTGAAACATACCCAGTGAGGACGACTGCCTCTCCTGACTTGCTTTCCCAATGTGTCGCATCGAATGGCTGCAGGCACAGCAGCGGCAGCCGTCTGGGGCGGGCCCGCATCGGACCCAGGCCCCTTGTCTGCGTGACCAGCTCCCTCGGACTGATACACGCCCAGGCCCTCCCGGGTGTCTCTGCATCACCCTCGGCTCCTTTTCCGACCGCAACCAGCACGTCCATGAAAAACAGGTGGTCGGCCACCTCTTTGCGGTGACTTCGTCTGCAGGCCAGGCTTTGAGGACCCACTCGTGTTCTCCAGCTGACACGCCCCAGACGCCCGCTCTGGCCCTGGCAGAGCAGCCGCCAGCCCAGGGAGCCTGCGGGGACGGCGCTGTGCGGCTGGGTGCGGTGAGCTTGCCTCTCCCGCCCGGCCCCCGTCTTTTGGTGAGCCTCCCCTCGCTGGGCACGGCTTCCGGTCTCTGCAGTGGCGTCCCCCAGGGCCTCTGGCACCTTCAGGCCATGGGGACCCTTGGGGAAGGGTGAGGGCACTCTGCCCGGCTGCTGGCAGAGCCGCACGTCGGGCCACATGCCCCGGAGCCTGGGGCAGAAGTGCCGCCGGTCCCTGGAAGGAGGCACCTGCTCATGAGACAATCAAGTCACCACCGCACTGAGTGCAGGGACCCCCCACCAGGCGGCAGGCTCCCTGCTCTCGGGTGCAGAAGCAGCGCCCGGGCTGTGGAGCGGCCTTCCAGCCAGGTGGCGTTCCTGGTCAAACCGCCCTGCTCCCTGCTCCGGACTGAGTCCTCTTTTCCGGAAACTCAAACACAAAACACTGTCGAGGGTTTTTTTTGTTTGTTTTTGTTTTTTTGTTTTACGAAGCACTGTCACCTTCAGGTGCCCGCCTCCCGCGGGCAGTCCTCCTGCCTGCGAGTGGGAATGCGCCGCCGCCAACTGCGCCCAGCCTTCCTCCTCGGAAGGCAGGTCGTCACCCGGCGACGGGCGTCCCCCGCGAACACCAACTGCCAGAGCCGCCTCCACCGTCGTGAATGTTTACCGCTGCTTCCGCCTCGGCGAGCTCCGGGGCCGGCCCTGGGAGCCTGTTGTGGAATTGTTTACACAGCGCCATGTATCCAGTCGTCTTCTGTCCTTTGTCTGTGTGCTTACACGGGTGTCCCGGAAACGTCCTCGATTTTAAACTGAGCCTCCTTTTTACTACATTCCCTCGGAGGCGGAGGCAGCCTCCGAGGCCGCGTGGCGAGCCCCGGCCCCGCCGCCCCCGCCGCCCCCACGGGCCGCTCAGGCGCTGCGGGCCGCTCGGGCGCAGACCAGGCTTCCTCCGCCCAGTGCAATCCGTCGTTCGGCTGCTTGTGTCTTTTTATGACCTTCTGCCTTTTAGAGCATTGGTAAATAAAGCGAGTATATTTTTATTTTTATTTTTATGTGCATGAGTCTTTGCAGTAGCACCGGGGGAAACTGGATGGAGGTGATCAAAGATGATCGGAAGGTGGTTTTAAACGGAACTCGAGAGATTCCGGGTTAGGGACCCTGCTTCCACTGGGGCCCCCCTCGCCACGCCCCCCCGCACGCCCCCCCCCGCAGCGCGCTTCCGGCTCCTCGCGTCCCTTCCGGTCCAACGCGTCTGCGACTGCACACGTCCCGCAGCCCCTGCCCCGGGGACTTTCTGGGGCGGAAGCCGAAGCCTGGGACCTGGCCTCAAGTGCTCCCGGCCTTTGCACGTGCAGGTAGGGTGGGACGGGGGTGCTCTGCTCAGCCCCTGGAGCTCCGCTCGGCTCCGCAGGACCCCAGGCGCCCACCTGGGTGCTGGCCCGGTGCGCTGACGGCAGGGACAGAGTGATCAGGCGGCACGGCGCCATCACCCCCGACCCCAGCGGCCCTGGCCTTCCTTCTGCCATGATGGCGCCATACGGGCCTGGTCAAAACGGGAGAGAGCGATGGCGGGGCTCCGGGAGCGGTCCGAGCAGGAAGATGACCGGGTCCTGGACCCAGGGCCCAGCCTTCCAGAGGCTCCCGAGCAGCAGGGAGGGCTTGGCTCTGCCCCCTGGCCCAGCTGCCGAAATCCAGGCGGTAAGAGGGAAGGCGGGGGGGAGGGGGGAGCAAAGAAAGGCTCAGTCCTCCCGGTGAGCACAGAGCGCCTCCGTGGCCAGATGTGGCTGGCCCACCGGACTTCCGAGTGCCTCTGGGGACTCCTGACTGCCTTTTCAGTGACCATAGAACCCCAAGGGCACAAACTGAAAGGAGCTTCCCAGAGGCCCCCCCCCCAGGCTGATTGCCCACAAGTGACCTAGACATCCGCAGGCTGCCCCCGCTGCCAGAGCTGCTGCTACCTGGTCCCTTTTGGCCACCACAGCCCTGCCCAGCGTCAGCTGGCCTCTGTCCCTGGATCTGAGGGGATCAGAGGGCCCAGACGTGCTGGAAGTCTCTGGGCAGGCGAACTTGGAAGGTGGGGGCAGTGCAAGGGACAAGCGGCAGGCAGCGGTTCTGCTCCGAGAGGCCACGGGAAGGAGGAAGTGAGGGCTTGGCAGGCCCACTACGGGGCAGCCAGGCGTCTGGAAGGAAAAGACCAAGCCAGCTGACCAGTGGGCCCACCGAGGGGGATTGAGGCTGACCTCAAAGACGGGGCCTCGGGTGACGTCCCGGCCAGTCAAGGACACACCAGCTCTCTCCTCACGCTCCCCCCTGCCCAAGGCCACTCGCTCACTGAGCCCTCCCCCAGCACACAATTTCTCCTTCCTTCAGCTCCCGGTGGCATTCCCGACCGCCCCCACCCCATGCCAGACGAGGCCCCCAGGTCCCAGCCCTCCCTCCACGTTCTCCCTTCTCTGACGGTGGTCCCCTGTCCCTGGTTTCTGCAGCTGACTTCATGTCACGTCCTGTGACCCTAAGGACGTCTTCGGTGCTCGGCTGCAGACGGGTGCTCAGGGTGGATGCCGATGAACTGTGCTGGGGCCATGAGCGGGACGGGGCGCCAGCAACACGTTCTCCGCTGGGGCTCCGTCTGCCTTTGCTGGGGCTCCCTGTGGCCCTTCGATTCGTGCTTGTGCCGTTTGCCTTTGTCACCTCGTCCCCCGGCACCCCTCTCGGGACCCCGTCCGGTCAGGTGTTCTGTCCGTCTTCTCCCTGAGGCCTCCCCTGGCATCCGGACTGCCCTGTACCGCTGTGAGCTGTGTTTCATGGAGAGCGTTCCAGAACACGTTCGGCCTTGTTCAAATAATGTACTGGCCAAAGAGGGGGTAGGAAACAGGATGAGAGAGATCACTGAGTTTATTTTTCCATTCCTCAAAGGAGTGAGAACTTTCCTGTAGTTACGTGTGTGTGTGTGTGGGGGGGGTCTGCTTCCCTGGGGTGGTGTGTAAACGGCAAAGAAGAGTAAAGATACAGGCCAGCTAGGGGCCCACCCCCGTTAGTGCCCCCCGTAGGCGTGGGGAATGGAAGAGCATTTGGGTCTGAGCGGCCAGGGGAGCCAGCAGGAAGAGAGCCGAGTTTCTGGCTCGCAGGGGAGACGGAGGACAGCAGGGGAGGCTGAAGACAGCACCGGGCTCACACCTGGGCGAGCCCGGCTGGTCTGGGAAAGCCGCAGGGGCCTGCCTGCTCGGGAAAAGGCCCCCGAGGGGCACAGCCCAGGGACTCCCCGAAGTCAGCGAGGTGACTGGGGGAACCTGCAGAGCTGTCACTAAACTTGCCCTGCCTGTGGAGGTCCCTCTGGCGGGGAGCCTGAAGGGAACCGGCCGCCTGGAGACCTGCCAGATCTGTCTGGCCGTGCCCTAGGCACCCAGGGCTCCTACAAGACCAGGTGGGTGGGGGTCCTACATCGCACTGGCCCCAGACCAGGGGAGGAGGCTGCCGACCAGACCCTGACAGTCCTAATCCTGCGTGAGCAGGGGGCACTGGGTGCGGGCGCAGCGCTCCCACAAGGTAAATGAGGGAAACTGAGGCCTGAACAGGGAGGAGACAGCCATGGAAGGTTGAGGCAGGACAGTGTTCCAGCAGAAGGTGAAGACCAGAAGGCATCTTGGCTTTCCAGCCCTCCCTGGCGGCGCGGAAGTAGGCGCTAGGCCGGTGGACCAAGGGTCAGACCCGGGTCCTCAGGGCGCTGCCCAAAGCTCCCCTGGGCTCCCTTGCTCGCACCCCCACCCGCTGGGAGGCCCGGCCGGCAGATGGGCGCCCGCGGCGGGGGTGCGGGCCGTCTGTGGGACTCAGACGCGCCCGCTGCCCGCCCGCGGGACAAAGGCGTCAGAGACAAAAGAGCGGCCAACACCTGTCTCTCTTGGCGCGGCCTCCGCTTTTCTCCCCCGAAGCGGCTGCAGCTGCCAACTGTCACGGGCATCAAGTTACGGGTCCAGACGGCGGCCTCCAGGAGCCTGGAGCAGTGTGTGCGCGCGTGGGGGGGGGGGCTAAGGGGTAAAAGGGGAGCCGAAGGGGGACGCGGCGGGGGGCGCGAAGGGGACTGGAGGGAGGGGGCAGGGCGAACGAGCAGGAATGGGGATCAGGGAAGGGCGGGTGGTGGTGGGTAACTGGAGGGGTGTAGCGGGGGAGCAGGGAAAGATGGGGGAGGGGGCAGTGGGAGTGGGAAAGGGCGTGGAGCCACGGGGAGGTCAAAGCAGGACCATAGAGCGAAGGGCGTTCGGGGAAGGTGGAGGCTTAGGGCGGTGATGGGAATGAGGACCAGGAAAGAACGGGTAGCTGTGGGGGGTGGGGGCGTGGCCAGAGAAGGGGAGCCTGGAGGAGCAGTTGTGCGGCGGGCTGCGAACCACGCCCGGCTCGGATCCCGGAATAGGGTGAGGGTTGCAGAAGAGGGTGCGGCGTCTGGACACAGGAACCCGCAAGGAACTCAAGGGGGCCAAGGGCTCGCTCTCACCCCCGTTGCCCCATGAGCTCCCACCTCCCCAGAGCTCCGCAGCCCCCACCAGTCCAGACCCGAGGTTCCATTCGGACTGGACACCGCGGACTTGACTGTCTTTGCCCCACTTGGTTCAGCACGAAGCGCGCCCGCGCACAACACTCCTCTGGGGAGGCATCTGGGAACCCAAATGGGGATGGATGGATGGGTGCTCGCACGCGCAGCTGACCTGGGGGCGTTGCTCCGGGTGCGGAGGGAGACTGGCGCACCCAAGATCCGCTGCTCCCAAGGTCGCCGCCCACTCGGGTGCCGCCCCCTGCGAGGGTCAGGCTGAGGCCCGGCTGGGGTCCACGCCCGCCGGCCACGCCCCGCCAGCTGCTGGTCGACGCCGGCTGCGGGGCTGGACAAAGCGCGCCGCTTCAATTGGCTGTCGTGCGCCTCCGGCCAGCTGCTCTTGAAGTACGCGGCCAATCCACGCATTGAGATGCAAATAAGGCGCTATAAAAGGGGCGGGGCCCGGGGCTGGAGGAAGACCTTGGAGGGGGAGGCTGGTGGTGGTGGCGATCCCTGCTCGGCGAGGGCGCTGGGGGTGTTAGCTGCGCTTCGGGTGGTGCAGACCATGGCCCCGTCCCCGGCGTCTGGCGCCGGGGGATGGGACCGTGCAGGCCGGGAGAATGACGGCGGCTGGGAGACACGAGTGGACCGCAAGGTGCTGGCCCGGGCCGTGGGCGTGCGAGCGTGTGGGGGGCAGCGCTGGGGCTTAGTGACCGGCTTCTCGCAGGCCCGGAAGCCCCTGGTGGAGAAGAAGCGGCGCGCGAGGATCAACGAGAGTCTGCAGGAACTGCGGCTACTGCTGGCCGGCACCGAGGTGAGGCAGGCGGGCGGGCAGGTGCCCAGGGACATCCGAGCGGGCGGGTGGGGGTCGCGGCGCTACCCTCACTTCCTCTCCCCACCCGGGGTCCGCGCCGCCGCAGGTACAGGCCAAGCTGGAGAACGCCGAGGTGCTGGAGCTGACGGTGCGGCGCGTGCAGGGCGCGCTGCGGGGATGGGCGCGTGGTGAGTGGCCGCAGGACATGCGGGCTGGGACACGGGGCGCGTTTGCCCACCTGCCCTTGGCAGGGGCGTGGGGTTTTTAGGCCCGGCGCCCCTGTGCTGTCGGCATCGCGAGTTCACCAAGGAACAGGGCATGCCCCAGGGTCTCCTGGGCGAGCCCGGTCACCGCTGGCCGGGTGGGTGGGGACATGGCTCTCTCCCTCCCATCCCCGGGCGCAGGGCTCGAGCAGCTGCAGGCAGAAGCCAGCGAGCGCTTCGCCGCCGGCTACATCCAGTGCATGCACGAGGTGCACACGTTCGTGTCCACGTGCCAGGCCATCGACGCCACCGTGGCCGCCGAGCTCCTGAACCATCTGCTGGAGTCCATGCCTCTGCACGAGGGCAGCAGCTTCCGGGATCTTCTGGGGGACGCCCTGGCCGGGCCCCAGGGAGCCCCTAGGAGAAGCAGCTGGCTCACAGGAGGGGCCCCGGGGTCCCCACTACCCAGCCCCCCACCCCCTGGGGACGACCTGTGCTCCGACCTGGAGGAGGCCCCTGAGGCTGAACTGAGCCATGCACCTGCTGAGGGGCTGGACTTGGTGCCCCCTGCCCCGGGTGGTCTTACTACTGCCCGTGTAGCCCAGAGCATTTGGAGGCCCTGGTGACCGGTGCCAGCCAGCCAGCCAGAGTTGGGCCCAGCCTTCCCACCTCTAGACCCTCCTCCCTGGAGTCTAGATGTGGTGGGGCAGGGTCCTGGATGTCCGCCCTCCTAGTGGATGGCTTGTAGGGCAGTCCTGGATGGCCAGTCCAGCCAGGCCCCTTGCCTCGTCCTTCGGGGAGTAACTTCTGGTGCCCCACCTCTGGGAGGGTGGAGGGAGGGAGCTACAGGCAGGAGGAAGAATGTTCTAGAGCTTCCAGGGCTCTCCAAGGTTCACCTGGGTGCAAGCCTTTCAGGCAGTGTGTGGATGTGGGGCAGAGGTGACAGAGTGGGGCTGAGCCTCTCCTCGGTGCTGGGAACAAGCGTCGCGGAAGGGGGAGACCGCAGGCCCTGGCGGCCCTGGCGGCCCTGGCCTGAGCAGAAGGCTGAGCTTGCTGCTTCAGCTGGGGCCCGGCGGAGGCACGTGCAGAGTGCCCGCAGCTGCCGGAGAGAAGCCGGGCTTTCTGTGCGTCTTGCATTCGGCACACTTGAGTTTGTTTGGTTGCTGCCCAGTGCTCCAGTTCTGTTAAATAAAGGACTTCGGAGTGTCCGTTACCTTCTGAAGTATGACTGAGTGAGGTGGTGTCATCAATGTGTCAGACACGTAAATAGTAAACTGAGCACCCTTTTCCCGTGTTTAACGCTCGCCCTGGTCAGCGGAGTGAGCAATGGAGTGGCAGTGGAGACAGGACACGGTGCTGCCCCGGTGACAGCAGCACCTCGGGGTGTCCCCCTGCAGGTCCCCAGGCCTGGCCTGCGCGGCCTGGGCTGTGTGAGGCCTGGAGGAGGGTGCCGCGGGGAGGGGTGTGTCTGCAGAGCAGCCAAGCAACAGGGAAGCAGCCTGCCCCAGATCACTCTCCAGTTCATGAGTCCCCAGGGACAAACTAACGCCTGGCTGGTAGCCACATGGTCTGGAAGTTTCTTTCAAAAACCTGTGTTAGCATCCATGAGCGGGATGTCAGCCCACGTGGGTTGCCACTTCTCTTGACTGAGAAGGAGCTTCCACCATTGCCAGTGACCTCGGTGACCCAGTTCATGGCTTCAAGAGAGGTCACTGTGGCTGCAGGCCACTTGGACTGGAGGTCATGCTGGGCTTGGAGGTCAGAAACCTTGGGAGGAGGGTGCTGGGCGGGCAGTCCGGGTGTCGGGGGACAGCCCTGGGGCTGGACCAGGCCTGCAGCTGGCATGCGGTCAGTTAACAGCCTGGTCACTGCCACCCGTAGCCCTGCCCCTCGCCTGCCTGAGGGCCCCAAAGCAGCTTTTCTGTCTTTGGGTTGGCAGTGCCCGGGCTGGGGACGAGGTGTGACAATACAGGGTTGCCACCTGCATCTCCCATCCAGTGAGCAACTTTCCCCACAGCCCTCTTACAAGGGGCCCCCCGGGGCTGACCACCAGGGGCGTGTCCCGGCAGACCTGTGATCCAGTCTTAGGCCTCAGCTGCCAGATGCAGCTTAATTTTAGCGACTGAGGGTGAGCTGTCGAGGGGCCGGGTGAGGGACACACATGCATAAGACAGGGCGGGAGAGGGTGACAGCGTTACTCCTGGGATTGTTGTCATCGCCCCCAGAGATGTAGGACGTGTCCGCAGGGACACAGGAGAGCAGGCCACCGCTGAGAGCTCTGATGCCGTGGGAGAGTGTCAGCCGGGGACCGTTCCCTCTCCTCCCCTCGCTTGTCACATCCTCCACCGTCAGCCCTCTGTGGCCGCCGTAAACCGCCGTGAACTTGGTGGTTTAAAGCACCACCCACGTATCACCCTGTCGTTCTTCCGTCGGAGGTGGGATTTACTGGCTAAAATCAGGGCAGGTCTGCACTCCTTTCTGGGGGATTGAGGGTAAACAACTCTCTTTCCTGCCTCTGAGGTGCCCACACTCCCCGGCTAGGGGCCCTTCCTCACTCTTCAAAGTCGGCAGTGCAGATCTCCCTGCCCCTTCTTCCGTGGTCGCAGCTCCTGACCCTCCTCTCCCTCTCCTTTTTTTTCCTTTTTTAAGTGGAAAAATTGTGTTTTTTTTTTTTTTTTTAATTTTTAGAGAGGGGAAGGGAGGGAGAAAGAGAAACATCAATGTGTGGGTGCCTCTCACATGGCCCCACTGGGGACCTGGCCTGCAACCCAGGCATGTGCCCTGACTGGGAATCTGACTGGCAACCCTTTGGTTCGCAGCCCGAGCTCAATCCACTGAGTTACACTGTCCTCTCCTTTTAAGGCCCCTGGTGATTCCTGGGAGCCGACAGGGGTCATCCAGGAGACCCTCCCTATCTGGAGGTCCTGAGTCCTTAATCAGACTTGCAACGCTGATGGCTATGAAAGGCGACATTCACAGGCTCTGTGAACCAGGGTGTGCACGTTGTTGGGGGTTTGGGGGACATTGTTCTGCTGACCGCACCGCCCTCACCACTGCCTGGGCACTCTGCCTTCTAGGTGATGCCCTGTGGCGCCAGCCTCCCACGCGGGCCACTGGTTTTGGTCCCCTCTGACCTCAGTGACTCTGCTCTCTTCACTGAACCATAAATGTCGCCTCCCACTGGAGGGTCATTCCCATCGACCTGCAAACAAGCTGTGATGATCTCAGTCTGGAAGAAGGGGAGATGAGACCTCGCTGGTCCCAACGTGCCCCCTTAGCCTCTGCCTCCTTTCCCTTTTCTAAAGGAAAATTCCTTGAAAGCGTCATCTCCACCCACCGCCCCCACGTCTGCACCTCTCACCCCTTTTCTTCCTCTCTCGTCAAGCTGTGGCTCCCACCGCTCCACTGAGACCGCCCTTGTCAAGGTCTCCGGGCACATCCACGTCCCCGCATCCAGGGTTCGTGTCCCTAAGTTTCACCACGGCCTTCCAGCGAAGCACTCTGCACGGTCATCGCGCCCCCCCCCCCCCTTCCAGGACACCCAGTCCTCAGGTGGGCCCACCTCACTGGCCAGTCCCAGCCTTCACTAGAGGCCCCTCCCTGCCGACCTCTGAAGGTGGGCTCGGCCAAGGCTGTGTGCTCGGCCCCTCCCGGTCGCCCGTGTCCGGAAACCCCAACCGGCCCGTTTGGCCCGTTTCCTCCAGGTGCCCTCGCTGCTCCAGGGCGCATCTCCACCCTTGCCGTTCTCCCTCGATGCTGTGCGCTCAGCGTCTCCACTTCGGTGCCCGAAGGGCGTCACGAACCAGAGTGGGGGAGGGCACGACTGACTTTCACCCGCCAAACGCGCTGTTACAGTTCCTGCCGCAGCCACCTCCCGGCATCCCGTTGATTAGGAAAAAGAAAATCTGGAAGTCACCCTCGATTTCTCCTTCATCTGTCGTCCCACTTCCACCCAGTCAGGTCCATGAGCTCGAGCTCTCCGTTTGGGTCATCCTCCCCACCGACCGAATCCAGGCACGCTCCTCTCATCCTTAACCTGACTTGGGCGGCAGACCCAACTCGCCTCCCCACTTCCACGCGGAGAGCCTGACCGCGGCCTTCGAGGCTCTCTGCCTGAACTCCCTTCAGCAGCTCTGCTCTAGGCTCCGGCCTTTGCCAGCGACCTGACAGCGGGGATCCGGGCTGGGTCGCTCAGCGCCGCGAACCGGCCCGGGAAGACGGTGAGCGATGGAGGGAAACCCCTGAGGCTTGGAGGGGTTAGCCTCCAGGATGCGCGAGGTTTGGGCCACGCCCCCGCACAGGGACCGCGCTCCCCGGGCCGTGGCCACGCCCCTGACGTCACCTTGCTGGAGGCGAGCCGCAGGGCCTCCTGGGAGCTGTAGTTCATACCATTTCACTTCCTTTTTGTCCGAGGCCGCTGCAGGCCAACCGGGACTGCAATTCCCAGAAGTCTCCCTGGACCGGAAGCTACTCTTTCCGCCACTGCGAGCTCGGTGCCAAGGGTGGCAACCGAGTTCAAGGGCGGCTTTGTACGGCTCCCCCACCTTCTCAGCGTCCGCTAGCGTGGGCTGCGTTCTCCCCAACATCCGCTGCACCGGGAGGGGAAGCGATAAAGGCGCCCGCTCCCCGCACCTCGGGCCCTCCCCAGCTGGAGCCGCATATTTTGCGCGTGAGGAGGCGAAGGCGAGAGGGCGCCCAGGTCGCCGGACCGACCTGCGCTGGCTTCAGCCCCGGGCCGCTGGGCCGGGCCCCCCGCCGGACCAGTGGCACCGACCGCGGGTTACAGGCGGCCGGCAGGTCGGGGTATTAAATGCTGCCCAGACAGTTCGGAAGCCAACAGCGGCTGATGTTCATGAAAGTAGTGCGTTTTAAGTGAATAAAGTATAAAAGGTTTCTTGGGAAATCTTTCCCTGTTTAAGTTTCAGAAAGCGTCTGATCAAATACCATTGGTGAGCCCTAGGTGCTGTGGCTTAGGTGGACGAATCGATCTGTAAACAAAGGATGCGGGTTGCACCGTGGGTCAGGGCGCATGCCTGGGGTGCGGGTTCGGCCATCGTCAAGGCTCTTAGCGGACCTATGATGTTTCTCTCTCCGTCCCTGCCTTCTCCTCTCTCTAAAAAAAGAAACATTTTTAAAAGATTTTATTTGTTTATTTTTAGAGGGGAAGGGGGGGAGATAGAGAGAGAAACATCAATGTGCGGTTGCTGGGGGTTATGGCCTTGCAACCCAGGCATGTACGCTGGCTGGGAATCGAACCTGCGACACTTTGGTTCCCAGTTCGCGCTCAATCCACTGAGCTACGCCAGCCAGGGCTAAAAAAAGAAATTTTTAAAAAACCGACAAGCATGTCCTCCAATGAGGATAAAAAGATAATAAAGTAAATAAAAATATTTAAGGTGTGAAAAGTGCAATCCTATATTCAAAAGTAAAATTGCATTGCTCACTTCCGTGCCTGAGATGGGGGTCCAGGAAAGCAAGGATCCCAGGGACCTGGGCCACAGCCCAGGAGTGGGCTGCAGAGCGGGGACATCCCTGCGTAGGGATCTCACGGTCATAAAGGGCCTCTTAAGCATGGCAAGGCCAGGAGTTTGGATTTTATTCTAATTAGATGGGAAGCGCCCTGGCTGGTGCAGCTCGCTGGACTGAGCACGGGCCTGCGAACCAGAAGGTCGCTGGTTGGCTCCCCAGTCAGGGCACATGCCTGGGTTGTGGGCCAGGTCCCCAGTGGGGGCACAGAGACAACCACACATCCATGTTTCTCTCCTGTTGGGAACCGCCCTGACTGGTATCAGAAGCTGTAACCCCCACCTAGGCTAAGGCTAAGGAAACGCCCTTGGAACTGTAAGCCAGCAAGGAGACAAAAGATTATCTTCCTGACAGGAATGCTGCTTCTGCTGCTTTATTCATAACTGAACCCCAAAAAGCTTGGTCGGTTAGCCAAAGACGGGTAAGATTCCCCACGGGGGGAACGACCTAAGACAGGCACGATCACTTTGGGAGGCCCCCCAAAAGAAGGACTTGGGGGGCTGCAGCAAAAGGGGGTGATGGACCCTCGCTCCTCGGCTTTGACATAGCCTGAGTTCTCAGTGTCTGGGAAAAAACCTCCTTGTCTCCCAGTTGCCTTAGTTCCCTTGCTCCACCTAAGCCTGAAACAATGACAGGGTGGTGCAGCTCTGTACTGAGAAGTGCGGATTCCCCGGGGGTGATCAGGCCTAAGAAAGAACATGTAAATTACTGTGAAACCTTCTTTGTTTAGAATGCTCTCAGTTGAATCAGAAGGGTCTTAGGAGGAAGTTAGTTTGTTCCTCAAAGTCTTACAGCTCTTTGACCTTGACTCAAAATAGACCCTCAGACTTCCTTGTTTTCTATGGTTCCTTACTTCCCCCTAATGAGTACTGTACTTTACCTGAATTATTATGCAGAATGAGCCCAATAAAAGCAGGTATGGACGGTAAATCGGCCCGCTCCCCACTAGGGGGGGTGGCCATTTCGTCCCTATTTCTCCACAGAAACTAGTTTGTCTCTGTGCATGTTTTTTCTCGCGTGTTTATCGTCGAGCCATCCACAGCGTTCTGTGGTCACTGCTGGCCGGTGACCCACACGCAACACTCTCCGCTCTGTAAAAATAAATAAAAAATTTTTAAAAGATTTTATTTATTTATTTATTTATTTATAGAGAGGGAAGGGAGGGGAGAGAAACATCAATGTGCAGTTGCTGGGGGTCATGGCCTGCAACCCAGGCATGTACCCTGACTAGGAATAGAACCTGCGACACTTTGGTTCGCAGCCCGCGTTCAATCCACTGAGCTATGCCAGCCAGGGCAAAATAAATAAAATCTTAAAAAAAAAAGAAAGTACTGATTTTAAAAAAAGTTGAGGTTCAAATTAAAAAAAAAACACAGGAAGAAATTGAACTTAAAGCAAGGGAGGGCAATGGGCCGAGTTATGTTTTTAAAATATCCTTTTTTCTGGGAAATCAACCATAGGACAAGAGTGACAGGAGGCAGTCCTGTTTGTCGGGGGAAGGACGTACAGGGGCTTGGTCTGGGGTCACAGCGGCAGGAAAGGATGTAGAGGAAGTTTGGAGGTAGAACAGGCAAGACCTTCCCGAATTAGAGGACTGAGAGTGCGTCGGGTGTAGGCCGAGAGGCCCCCGGGCCCCCCTACAAGCCTAGCTCGGGCGCTGGGAAAAGCCGCGACGCAGGGAGGGAGAGTTCTCTTGCATATCAACAGCAGCAGCGCGGTCTTCCCGCCAGAATGGAGCCAGAAGGTCTGCGTAACCTCCGCCCGGGCTGTAGCTGGCAGGCAGCGCCCCCTGGCTACAGCGCCTGCGCCAGAGCTTGGAGACGGTTGGCTCCGCGCCCGGGAGCCACGCCTGCCCCGGCTCACCGTGGCCGCCCAGAGAGGCAGCGCACAGGGGAGTGCTGGCGGGGGAGTCGGTTGTGGGTGGAGTCGGAGATGGGGTTAGGAGGCGGTTCCAGGCTGGGATTTAAACTAAAAGGCGGGCCGCCACGTGAGGCGGGAGACAATGCGGGACCCACGCGGGTCAATAGCGGGTGAAAGGACCCTTGCCTGCCGGCCACGAGGAGGTGCCACGTGGTTTTGGATTAAGACCGGGAGACCGTGATTGTGGAGACACAGCCGGTGGTGCCGGGAACCGGGGGAGCCCTGGGCAGCCCAGCGCGGACGACCGGGAGGAGTGAGCTGCGGACTGGTGCTTTTTTTCCTTCTGGAAGGTGGTACTTCTGACTGGCGCGCCCTGGGACTGGCCCTGGCCCGGCCGGGCAGAGGGGGAGGGCGGGACTGTGTTTGTGGGTGTACCTCGGTTTCTGCAGGGAGCGAGATTTCAGGGCGGGATCCCGCCATTGTTCTAAACCTGTGCAACTTGTAATTAAACGCTTCCTCCCGGCGGCGGGCGGGACAAAGAAGAGCCATAGAAAGAAAGACCCCGGGTCGGCGGTTGTTTCTGTAACAGTATCGGGCCCTTAACGTGGGCCAGGTAGTTGTCCCGTGGCAGACGGACCCCCTCAGGTGTGGGAGGGTGGGACTGCGGGGTTTCCCCAGTCTCGGAGAATTTCTCTGCGCCCCTCGTGGGGGTATCGGCCACCCACTCACACCTGGAAAGGTGAAAAGGAAACGGAACGGGGAAGGGAGCAGAGAAGTGACACTGTTTGGTTGGAAATTTGTTTCTGAGCACCGTTTTGGAACAATGGAATTGGAGTTGTGGGCGATCGCTTGGGGCACACTCGGCTTTTCCGGGGTGTGTACTTTCCTTATGGGTTTGTGCGTGTTCTGCCGGGTCAGTAAGAGCAGCTCTGAGCCGGCCCCGGAGTGGAGCCCGCTGGGTAGAATTCTAGGGGATTGGGAGACTTACTGCCGCAAGTCGACGTCTAAGAATCCCCTGTCTAAGCAGATACTGATTTATTACTGTGACACAGTTTGGCCTACGTATGTTTTGAGTGGAGGGGGGAGGTGGCCTGTGGGCGGGTCTCTGAGTTACTGCATCATTAGGCAATTGAAACAGTATTGCAGACGGTGGGAATGCGGGGAGGAGCTCCACTATCTCGATGTGTTTATATCGTTGTATAATCGTGTTTTGCCGGAGACTGAGATTCCTGTGACCGTGCAGGAGGAGAAGGGGGTCCCCAGACCTCTCCCTGATAGTAGAACACAGGAAGAGAGGCGTGATGAGAAGGTGAAGCTCGTTAATGCTCAGAGCCCAGAGGGCGGAGCCTCGCGGGTGGGCGGGGCCACCATGGAACCACCCCCTGTGCAGCCCGCGGCAGGGGCCTCCTCAGTACCACCTCTCCTGGGAACTGCCCCCCAAGTGCCTCCTCCTCCTCTTCCTCCCTCTCCTCCTCCTGCTCCTGCTCCGCCTGCTGAGGAATGTGTCTCACCCCCTCACCCTTGTCAGGCCACCCCCTGTAACCAGGGGCCTCCACCGTTGTGGCGAGTCAACGCCCTTCGGGGCGATGTCCTGTGTGTCCCGCCGGCTGCTATTGGGCCCACACTCCGTTCACCACTTCCGACTTACTCAAGTGGAGGAGTTCCAGCCCCTCGTACAGGGAGGGTCCTCAGAGAACGGCCGATTTCATCGCCTCCATTTTCGCCACGCACCACCCGAACTGGGCCGACGTGCAGGCCCTCCTGCACATTCTGCTGAGGGCGGACGAGCGGCGGCTGGTGCTCAGGGAGGCCCAGCGGGAGGCCCAGCGCATCCTGGAAGAGGATCGCCAGGGGACCCCTGATCCGGCCAGCGCCATTCCCTGTGTGGAGCCTAACTGGGACCCGGACAGCAGAGATGGCCTCGTCTCTGTGAAACACTTCAGAAGGTGCATGTTGGCAGGACTCAGGAACGGCGTGCCCAAGCACAGGAGCCTGCATCTGATGCAGACTCTCTGGCAGAAGCCAGACGAGGATCCCTCTGAGTTTCTGGAGAGGATCTGTCAGGCACACAGGAAGTACACTGATGTTGACCCAGAGGCGCCGGAGAACGTGAGGGCGGTGAACATGACTTTCACCGCACAGAGTGCCCCGGATATCCGCAGAAAACTTCAGCGTGTGGACGGGGTCCTGGGAGTGAGTCCCTCCCAGCTGGTGGACATAGCATGCAAAGTCTACAATGCCCGGGAAGCAAGGAAGGCCAAAGGGGCCTTGGAGGCTTTAACAAAAGCCCGGGGAGACCGAAAGAAGAGGCAGAAGCCTAGAGCGAAGCAGGGAGACTCATTGGGGGCCCGCTGCTATGCTGGCGGCAGGAGGGCCCTAGAGAGAGTAGCGAAGGCCCAGTAGGCCCCCATTGGTGCGCCCGTTGCAGGGAGGAGGGCCACTGGAGGAAGGACTGCCCGCGTCACAACGGGGACACTGAGAGCGAGCGTCCGGGCCTCGCGACGGCAAAGCGGAGAGGGCAGGCTGGCCGGGAATGAAGAGGCCGGGGGCTCCCGGGAACATCGCCCGCCCCGTCACCGTTTCCCCACGGGAGCCCTGGTGCGGGTGAGTGGGCAACAGCCCACTGATCGATTTCCTTGTACATACGCGAGATACAGACTCAGTCTTGAAAACTGGGGACAGTCCCAATGAAGTCACGGTCCCGGGACTGACAGGCCAGGCACAAACACCCATTCCCGCGACCTCTGGAATGCCAGCGTGGGGGTCAGAACGCACGCAGAGTCTTCTCGACGTGCCAGGTTGTCCTGTTCCGCTGCTGGGCCAGGAGGTGCTTTGTAGACTGCTCGCCCAGATGACCTTCTCCCTGAGAGACGGCAGCTGTGCGTGCGGTCCCCCCGGAACCTGCCCTCCGGCTGCGGGTACTCCCCGCCCCTCCCGGAGGCCCCGGGGGGGGGGGTGGAACCCTTCCCACCCGAGATCTGCAAACAAGTCGGTCCAACCATTTGGGCTGACGGAACCCCAGGCAAAGCGGTTAACGTGCAACTGCAAAGGTAAATCCAGAAGAAGCCGCATCCCTTCCGGAAGGAGGACTTACAAGGGCCCGGCCGGTGCCGCGAAGGTTTTTAAAATCGGGGTTCCGTTGGCTCTGCCCGCCACCCTGCCACACTCCCCTTCGGTCGCAGAGCCAAACTCTGGCGAGTGCCGGTTCCCACGGGACCTCGGGGCCATCGGCAACCTCGTTCGGGGCATTTGCCCACTGTGTCCAGTCCGTATGCCCTGCTGACCGTGGGCCTGGGGACAGCAAACGGTTTGCGGTCCCGGACTTGAGCGGTGCGTTTTCCTTCTTCCCGATAGATGAGCAGGCTCAGCAGCAGTTGGCTTTTGACTGGCAGCACCGGAGACTGACGCCACGCTCCAGAGCTGCCGGACCGCGCGGCTGCGGCATGTGCGAGTCCCCCAAGTGTATCTTTTCAGGGAAGGGGCGGCAGGACATTCGGGTGAGGTGGGCGCGCCTTCCCGACTGCGGGTGACCTGCCAGCAGCCAGCAGCAGCCGTGAGGACTGTGCGTGTGACACCGCCACAGCCCTACGTCGTCTGGCGAAAAGGGGACACAGGGTGTCGCCCCAGAAGGCCCAGATTTGCACACGGGAAGTGGTGTATCTGGGATTTCAACTAAAATGGTACCGGGAGCTTAATGGCAGATAGGAAGCAAGCCATGGCTACGCTAAAAATCCCAGACCGTCAAAGGCAGCTTTGCGGGGTCTTAGGAATTAGAGGGTTTTGTCGAGTTTGGATTCCAAACGTGGGACTCATGGCAAAGCCACTGTACAATTCCCTACAGGGACTGGACTCCGAACCCCTCGAATGGACAGGGGGTTGTCGGGTGGCATTCGATACTGTGGAGGAGGAGCTGGTTTCGGCCCCCGTGCCGGGACTGCCGGACCTAACAGAAGCCGTTCAGATTGCACGTCCCTGAAAGGCAGGGGGCTGGACGGGGTGCTGACCCAGACCCTGGGAAATATCCCCCAGCCCACAGCCTGGCTCTCAGAGAGGCTGGCTCACCCGACAGAAGGAGGGCCACCGTGCCTCGGGGCGGCGGGAGCCACCTGTGACGTCTTACCCGAGGCTGAGAAGTTCGCCTGGGGCGCCCACTACAGTGCTGGCACCACAGCAGGTTCTGACTCTTAGAACAGAGAGGGGGGTGGTGGCTGGCGGCAGGGCACATGGGGAGTAGTACCAGGCCGTTCTGCTGGGCACCCCGAATGTCCCCCTGCAGACCCCCACGCCCTGAAGCCAGCCGCCCTGCTCCCAGGAGCGGAGCGGGGCCCTGTGCTCGCGCATGAGCACTTAGAAACCATGGACCAAGTTCATTCCAGCAGGCCGGATCTGGGCCCCGGCGCCGGCAGCACCAGCCGGGAGCGGCTGCGGGTGGACGATGGCCAGCGACGAGCTGGGTGGACAAGGCCAGGGAAACCCAAGCCCTTGCACTGGGAACCTCAGCGCTGAAGGCGGAGCCGACGGCCCTCACAAGAGCCTTCCTGCGGCCCCAAGGAAAGAAGGCCGACTTACATACGGATCCACGTGTGCCGTCCACGCCCCTGGAGCAGCAGTGTGCAGGGGGAGAGGGCGGCGTGCGCGCAGAGGAGGTTTTACGCTTGCCGGAGGCAGGGCATGTACCGGACTGGTCAGGCTGCCATAATGCCCTGCCCAGGCGGGACTCGAGGGGGATGGCTCCCAGCCAGCGAGGGAAACCAGACTGCTGATGAAGCAGCAAGACAGGCAGCCAGGGCGACGCCACGCCACGCCACGCCACGCCTGGGGGCTGCGGTCCCCCGTCTGCACTGGTCAGAGTTCAAGCCCCCTCACACAGAATGGGAGAGATGAAGAACAGGCCTGTGAACGGGGCTTCACTAACGCTGGTCCCAGTTCCGCATGCAAGGTCGGCGCCCGCGGCCTTCCTCCCTGCGGCTCCCATGGGTCCCGTGCTCAAGCTCCTGCACAAAGGGACGCACCGTGGGAGGGAGGCTTTGGTGGGCCTCCTTAGGCCGCACTTGAGAGCAAGGCCCATACGTGCAAAGGACTGTTGAGGCCCAGCCAGCCTGTCGGAAACGTGCCGAGAACAGTCCCCAGGCAGCACGAGTCCCCTCGGAGAGGGGCGAGTCCCCGGGGAGAGGGGCGCACGATGCAGAGGGGTGTGTCTGTCCCGGGACTGGCAGGCGGACTTCATGCAGACCCCTAAGACCAAGGGGGAACTTCCAACTCTGGTTGGTGCCCGTGGACACCTTTTCTGGATGGGTAGAGGCGCACCCCCCGAGGACTAATAAGGCAACTGAGGTGGGAAAACTATTACCTAAAGACACGATTCCCTGGTTTGGACGCCCCCCCAAAAGCGTTCAAAGTGACAGTGGACCGTCCTTCACTTTGGAGAGCTCCCAGAAGGTTGGACGGCCACCTCGAATACTGTGGCAGCTGCGTGCGTCCTGGAGACCCCGGTCCACGGGATGGACCGATAGGATGAATCGCACCGTAAAGAAGACCCTGGCAATAAAAGGCCAGGAGACACATTTAAAGTGGGGCCAGGCACTCCCCGCTGCTTTGCTCCAAATTAGGGTGGCATCACCGGGGAGTGGACTCAAATCGAGCCCTTTTGAAACAGTTTACAGGAACCCTCCCCGTCAACCTCTGACTTAGGAACATCCCCTCCAGGCTTGGAGCACGAGGCAAGAATAAAGCAGTGTGTACAGCACGTAGGGTGGACACTAACCGTGTTCTGCACAAGTTCGCTCCCTGCAGGTCTGCTGCCCCTCCGACGAGCCCCTGCCCCTGTCCTGGCCGGGGGACCGGGTCTCACTGGAGGACGGCCCGGAACAGCAGCTGGCAGGACAGGGGACGGGTCCCCATGACGTCCTCCTGACAACACGTCCCTCCCTGAGGCTGGTGGGAACCCAGCCCTGGGCCCACCCCCCGCGGGTAAAGCGGGCGCCGCCCGAGGCAGACGCAGACCCTGCTGCCGCAGCGGAGGCGGGAAGGGACAGCGGGACCTGCACTCCGGAGGGGGTCTGACACTCCCCTTCCGGAGACGGACAGCAACCCTCCACACAGGTGACAGTGCTCCTCTTACTTCACGCGTGTGTTTGTCACACGGGGGGCTTCAAGTGGCCAGGTACGGAGTGTGAGTCTAGTCCTTCCCGTTGCGGGGAAGAGCCGGGATTAAAAGTGAGTTATGGTTAAATCTGGGTGGGTAAAAGTATGGATAAAGGGTGTGAACGTTTTAAACCGGGAGGAGAGGAAACCTCGACTACTTGTTTTCTGATTTTTGTGGGAACGTGGTTGGAATTTCGCTGTTTCTGGTCGGAAAGCCTCTGCACCTGCAGACTGAGGGAAGGTCGGCGGTGACCGGAGGCTGATGAGGGGAGGGAGGGGGGCCTCGGTCTGCAGGGCTGGGAGGGTTTCGGCCCGGGGCCAAGCAGCGGGCCCCTGCCGGCCAGCGGGTGCCCTGCTGCGAGGGAGGGCCCCTTCCCGTGCTGCGCCTCCAGAATCCGTCCGTGCTCTGGGTCTTCCTCTGCATCTGCTCTGAAGGGGAAACTGAGGTTTCCCGGGGAAGGTTGAAACTGCACACTCTGTGGGAAAGTGCACAGGGGGAAGTGTAAGGTGTGTAAATGAAGAAGGCGTATGAAAGAAAGATTAGAGGGTTTGTGAATGTTGCAGAAGGTCTGGGGAAGTGAAAGTTTTGAGAAGCCTGGTGGATATCAGGAGGGAAAGGATTTCCCTTCACACTTTGTATTTTTCTCCCTACCTGATCCCTCCAGAATTTGGCATTCTGAAGGAGTGAGTGATGACATAGGTTTCTTTGCAGAAAACCAATAAGACCAGTCGTGAATAGTGGTTTTGTTAACCAAGACTTTGACTGAAATGTCACGCCTGAGGGAGGCATGTATGGGTTCTGGTCGTCCCCGGAAAGCCCTGAGGAACTGGGATTGACTTGCGAAGCTAGCGTAAGCCCACGAGAAAAGCCTGGTACTTTGGTTGGTTGTGCAGTTCATGGCAGCCTTTCCAGGGAAGGAATGAAGGTTGCTTTCCTGAAAGATGGCCAAAAGGAACCTGTAGGCACAACGGAAGCCTCAAGGATCTGAGTGAAACAACTGGTCCAGGCGAAGCCAGATGGCGGATGTGTGGCTCTGCTTCTGTTCCCCAAGTGGGGGCGGACTGAGAAGTCAACCTAAAGGTTCCCTGTGTGAGTTCCAGCAAAGCAGACTTAAAGATCATAAGTGATCCAGGCTGCTCTTGGTGTGTTTATGCAAACGAACAGTCAAAATTAAAATCGGGACTCAAAGTAGTCCCTTTAATAACAGTGAGGGTGATCTTAAGGAGAAAAATCGTGGTTCACGGAAAATCACAGTGCTCAGTATTAGACATCAGAATAACACAGCTAACTGCCTTGAAAGTTTGTTTTCATTTAAAAGTTAAAACTGAGTTTGTAATATCACCAAAGATGTACCGTCTACAGGTATGAAGGACCTGTCAAACTGCCATTGCTGAATGTCATTGCAGGAAGGGCCTTGCAATAGGATGTCTTCCCAACAGACAGTCTCACAGGCACAGAGACCGCTTTGGGGATTGTTGTGTGGGTTAACCTGTGTTCTGTTTTTGTAGGCCGTATGCCTATGACCTCATTGCCTGAGTGACTGGTTGCAATAAAGACCTCACTTAAGGAGCCCGTTTTCCATCATCGACCCCCGAGACTCAACGGTTTGGCTGAACTGAGTGGTTGGGTTGGTGAAGGGTTCGGGCGGTCTGTGGGCTTCCCTTTAGAACTGGTTTTCCCTCTTCTGTCTTGATGGCTTGGACAGAAAGGGCCCCAAAATCTAAAGGGAGGGAAAACCCTAAAGTATCCCCCTGGGCCCGAGCCAAGCAGGGTGGGCAGCGGGCTTCGGACAGGTAGCACGCCTCGCACGCCCCCCTCCTCCTCCCTCTGGGGAAGCCGTCCTCCTCCTAACGTGGGGCACGGAAGGCTGGTCCCTGTCTTTGTCATTCGGTGCCTGTGGTTTAATCGTGCCTTCTCACCGTAACCCTCCTAAATCTGTCACCTCCAGAACACGACAAGGATGCCAACTGTCCAGTAACGCCAGCCTTCGGACACCGAGCCTGCCGCTCCCCGGTGACAGCCCACTGACCCGGGCTCTGCAAGGTCCTCCCTGTCACGGGAAGGCCACTGTCTGTCCACTCCCCCCTCCCCACTCCTTCAGGGAAACCCGGGCCCAAGGGTAGGTAGGCCGGCAGCCAGGTCCAGCCGGAAGTAGCTACAAGAAGATGAGACCTTCGCCCATTGTCCTTTATCAGACGGGAAGGGTTTTATCCGAAAGGGGGGAGTGGATTGCACGAGCATCCAGGCGCAGAGCGGGGTCTGGCCTGGGGGCTGGAAGGCTCCGTGCCCAGGCGCCCGGGAGCCACGCCTGCCCCGGCTCACCGTGGCCGCCCAGAGAGGCAGCGCACAGGGGAGTGCTGGCGGGGGAGTCGGTTGTGGGCGGAGTCGGAGATGGGGTTAGGAGGCGGTTCCAGGCTGGGATTTAAACTAAAAGGCGGGCCGCCACGTGAGGCGGGAGACAGTGCGGGACCCACGCGGGTCAATAGCGGGTGAAAGGACCCTTGCCTGCCAGCCACGAGGAGGTGCCACGTGGTTTTGGATTAAGACTGGGAGACCGTGATTGTGGCGACACAGCCGGTGGTGCCGGGAACCGGGGGAGCCCTGGGCAGCCCAGCGCGGATGACCGGGAGGAACCGGGAGGAGTGAGCTGCGGACTGGTGCTTTTTTTCCTTCTGGAAGGTGGTACTTCTGACTGGCCCGGCCGGGCAGAGGGGGAGGGCGGGACTGTGTTTGTGGGTGTGCCTCCGTTTCTGCAGGGAGCGAGATTTCAGGGCAGAATCCCGCCATTGTTCTAAACCTGTGCAACTTGTAATTAAACGTTTCCTTTCCTTTTACCTGCTCTGGCATTGAGAACCCCATTCCTCCCGGCGGTGGGCGGGGCGGAGAAGAGCCATAGAAGGCAAGACCCCGGGTCGGGGGGGTGTTTCTGTAACAGCAGGGACAGGCAGGAGTCCAGGCTGGACCGCCAACTCCTCGGCTCTGGCGGGGGCCCCCGCGGTGGACGGTGGTTTGAGAACGGCCAGGGAGCGCTGGCGCTCCCAGAGGAAGCAGGAGCTGTGGCCCGCATAGGTTTGATTGGAGTCGCCTGTTGGACACCCAGGTGGGGGCCCTGAGGAGACAGCCAGGGCTGGGTGTGCGAGTCTCCAGACGGGAAATGAGATGTGCACGGACGTGCCAGCGGGACTCGGGTGTATTTCACGCCGGAGAACTGAGTGGGTGTGACTTCGGGAGAGAGTGCGCCGAGGAGGACCGAGAGCCGTGCCCTGGGGCACGCCACGTTTAGACGAGAAGCCAGTAAGCCGGATCTGGGAAGGGGGTTCAGAGTGGGCCCCACTGCCCCACTCACGTAAAGAGGGACAGTGCCGGGCCTCGGGGCCCTTTCTGCTGTGACACTGGCTGGGTCTGTGATTGTGGAAAGTTACAGACTGTTAAGAGGGTGGTAGCAGGGGAGGGCGTGCCCCTTCGTGCCCTTATTTGTGGGACACTTTTTAGAGTTTTTCCCAGCTGTAGAAAATGGCTCCGGCATGGAGCCAAACTGGCTGTCTTGGCATTTAAGACCCGTGTGAGACGACCCCGCCCCAACTGTTGGACCACCCACCTGACCTGTCGCTGTCCCTCACAGAGGCAGGGCGGCCCCACATCCCCGCTTTGTGCTCCTCCTCCACCCCGAAGGACGCCCCTGGAGGGGGTTCTGTGGGCGTCAGGTGCAAGGGCCCTCGGAGTCCTTGACCGCTTTTTTGCACTCCGTGTGTGCACTGGTGCACACATGCAAACACACACACGTGTCCCATGTCCTACGAGGTTTTCCCACTCTGGCTTATGGGTGCAGGGACCACGTAGTAATAGTCATAGACTTTTCTCTCCGGCGCTAACCGGATCTCACCTGAGATCCCAGGGGAGGCTTCTGCAGACCTGTATCGGGCAGTGTCACCCTCCCAGAGGCTGTTGGCAGGTGACATGGAGTTGTCATCTAACTGGCGCCCGGCCCCAAACCAGCGCTCAGGATTCCAGGTTCTCTGCCCCGACCCAGCCGTGGGAAAGCCTTACACGTTTGCACGAGCCAAGCTTTTGTGCGCGTGCCCAGAAGGGAAGTCTCAGCGGATGGAGACTATGCCCCCGGAGAACGGCAGCTGTGCACCTTAGCTTGTACATTAGGATCAAAGGGGGAGAGGGGAGGGGTGGGGTGGGTTACCTGAAGTCAGGGTGGTGGGTCAAGGAGGCGGGAGAAGGGAACACGGGGAAAGTGGGGAAAGTGGAGCAATGCACTTGGACACGGGTGGGTACAGCACAGCTGGCGCACAGCACACGGGTGCTCCTTGGTGCTAGTGGTTGTGACTTCAAGGGATAAAAGGGAAATAACTGACGTGTTACCCTAGGTGCATACGACAAATGGACAGGGCTTTCTGAAGTTCAAGATCAACCTTTGGGAAGGGACAGGCCTGGGACAGGACTGCCCGCCATCGCCTGCCCAGTTAGGGGTTTGTGATCCGACCACGCTGTGTGGTTACTTTGGGTCACTGAGCTGGTCAGGCCTGCCGTGTGGCCCCTGAGCTTGTCGGGTTTTTGACATGGCCGCTTTTTCGTTCCTGGTCCCCTCCTTAAAGGACATGGCTCTCCGTAAAACACACCATCGACGAACTCTGCACAGCGTGAGACTCCTGACATTTGCGCACACTTCCCGGGCCAGAGTTGCTGTCAGGCCCCTCTCCCCATTGCCACGGAAAACAACAGTTACTGGTCACTGGCGACTCTTTCAACACTCAGGGCACAAAATGAGCCTGTGTAACAGGTAGTTAAGTTACTGCTGCACTCTAGGTGCCTGAAAGCTTAGCAGTTTACAACCACTTCATTTTGGTCATTATTTTGTGGGTCAGGAATTAAGTGCTAGGCAGGCCTGGCCTGGGGCTTCTCATGAGGTCAGATGTTGCCTGGGGCTGGGGCCGTCTGAGGATGCGCAAGGTGACAAACCCGGCAAGGCCAGGTGAGCAGTGGGTGGCTCAGCTGGAGTGGCTGAGCACAGCGCCCCCACATGGTCCCCCAGCACAGCAGCCTCGGTAGTAGGACTTCCTTGGTGACTGCCCAGAGCAACTGTCTCCAGAGAACCAAGCCAAAGCTGCACAGCCTTTGATGGCCTTGCCTTGGAAATCATAAACAACCTCTTCCACTCTCTGGTTCAAAGAGCACAGACAGCTGCCTCGTGACAGGAGGAGTGACAAGGACACGTTTCAGAAGAGCATGTAGGATGAGCACCATTGTTGCAGAAAACTGGAAAATGCCACCCCCATACAGGCAGCCAGTGTCGTGGGACATCAGGTGCTTTCCTTCCTTGATCTCCAATCAGAAACATGATCATTTGTGAGAGCAAACTACTGAGGTGCTTTTGGGCAGTTCTGAGCACATGCCCAGGAGGACCCCTCAGCTCTGCCCTCCTGGACACGCCGGAGGTGGGAGGGCTATGCCACGTCCTTTGGGCATAAAAAAATGAACGTATTCATCTATTCATTTATTCACTCATCCAACCAATCAATATATGTGACTATCACATGCCAGGTGCTGGGGGTAGTTTTGCAGCTTGTGGATGTATAAGGGGGGTTACAGGAAATCCACTGGTGGTAGATTAGGGAGCTGGTAGAAAGCAAAGAAAGGGAAGTCTCGCCCTGGCTGGTGTAGCTCAGTGGATTGAGCGCGGGCTGCGAACCAAAGTGTTGCAAGTTCGATTCCCAGTCAGGGCACATGCCTGGGTTGCAGGCCATGACCCCCAGCAACTGCACATTGATGTTTCTCTCTCTCTCTTCCCTCTCTAAAAATAAACAAAATCTTTTAAAAAAAGAAATCTGAGGTATCAACAGTTCGTGTCATTTATTTAAAAAGAAAAGAAAGGGAAGTCTCTGAAATGATAACAAGTAAACCAGAGAGACGCGTGCTTCATTCACAGCGGCGGGTACAGGGCGGGTAACAGTCCATATTTACAGCACGCAGGGCCAGTGTGCGGGGAACACGGCTCTGGAGGGAGGCTGCACCCCGAGGGGTCTGGGAAAGAGGGCACTGCCCCGAATACGCTGACACTCCAACGGTGTGTTATCACACCTGCGCAAAGACGACAGGCTCGGTTAAGGGAAAGTCTGACCTTTGTCAGGGAAGATGCCCACCTGGGACATGGCTACCTACCGTGACTTGTTTTCAGTTAAGTCTTAATTTCAGACCACCCCGTGTCTGAAGACTCGAGGTCTCCGAGCTTTGTAAGGCCGCCAGGCAGGCCTCCCCTGGGCCTCTCGGGTTTAACACGTGGCCCCACTTGGCGCACACCTGGATAGGCGAACAGCCCTCCGCCCCTTTCTGCAGCATCCCCTGGCAGCCGCCCTTGCCTGCTCCCCCCACCTGCCGCAGGAATGCCTCCTGTCCATCTTGCATCTCAGCTGGTCCCAGTTCTAACGCGCCCGGCCGCTCTATCCGGCCTCGGCTTCGCCATGGCTACAATGAATGGGCCAGGAACGGAGGAGTCTCGCCCCCCGTGCGGGGGAGGGTGACCGGGCGGGCGCACGTGAAAAGCTCCACGGAAGTCCCCCAGACAGCTGGCCTCACTGCAGGGGCTCTTGAGCGCAGGCATTTCTCTTTGGGCCGGCCTCCTCCGAGCGGACGCCGTAGCCACGGAGCAGCGGGGAACCGCAGGGCGAGGGAAAAAATGGCAGCCGTGGCGTCTAGCCCACCGCCCCAGAATCCTGCGCGCCTGCGCCCCGCCCCGCCCCCTCACCGCCCTGCCTCTCCCGCGCTCAGGACTCTGGGGCGGCCGGCCCACGCCGCGCGCCGATTGGTGGCGTTCCTGGCCCGCCTTCGGGTGATTGACAGCGCCCAGGCCGCCGCCGCCCCGCCGCCGCTGCCGCAGCCGCTGCCGCCGGGTGTGGAGGCCGCCGCCGCTCCCGGGCTGCGCGTCTGCCGCCGCCGCCGCCCAGCCTCCGCTATGGACCTGTTCGGGGACCTGCCGGAGCCCGAGCGCTCGCCGCGCCCTGCTGCCGGTAAGCCAGTGGCCGCCCTGCTGGCGAGGGGAAGGGGGCAGGCGGGCGAGTGGGCCGGCGGCGGCCTGGAGGCCCGCGGCGCCGGGGGCGGGCGGCGGGCGGAGCAGGAGAGCGAGCGCGGCCTGCCCCGGGGCGGCCCAGCGCGCGTACCGCGAGCCCCGGAGCCTCCGCCATGTTCGCTGCGTAGGAAGCACCGGCCGAGGGCAGCGCCGGCCGCCGCGGCCTTTGTGTGCGGCCCCCCGCGCCGTTCGCCCAGCTCCAGGCCCGCCACCCTCGGGCCCCGCGCGGGGTCCGCCGCCTTCGCACGTGGCGCGTCGTCCGGGCCCCGCCCGCCGGCCCGCGTCGAAACCGCTGTCCCTCGTGTAGCGCGATGCCGCGCGGGCGTGGGTTCAGGGTTTGTTTTGCTTTTGCCCCGCAGCTGGGAGGCATCACTAGCGTCATCCTTCGTGGTTGTGAGGCATCCTCTGCGCCTCTCTGCTTTTTCGGGTGGTGCTAGTTCCCCGTGCCTCTGGGATCGCAGGAAGCCCCCTCTGCCCAGAGTCGGGGGCGCCGGCCGGGCCCCCCCCCCATCGGCCACGGCCCGACCACGGGCCGGACCGCTGCGGCCGGGGCGGGAGCCCCGCGCACCGGCCGGCCGAAACCAGTGCCTTTGTGAGTGCTGTGTGTCCGGTGGGTTACGACCACCCTGGGTTTGATCGGGCGAGGCCCATTCACGTTTCGTGCTTATTTCCCAACCTGACTCGGTGGCCGAAAACCTGGGACGCTTGGGAAAAAAATCCAGGTTTCTCGGAACTACTGCGGGGGCGCTGGGGTGAACGAGACCGGCCTTGCGCTTCTGAGAGCTTAGCTCTCAGTGCACGTGATGGGGACCCCGGGAGCTGCCGAGGGCCGGGGCGGTGCTTGTGCCCGAAGAGCGTGGGGAGTGCGGCGGTGCGGGACTTAGGCCTCGGGAGACGCGCGCAGTTGCAGTGGGCAGGGACCCCAGGCCGAGCAGCGAAGTGCTCCGAGGGGAACATCTGGTTCTCCAGTTTGCCCGAGCGCCCAGCGGGCAGTAGTGCTGCGCCCTGGGGCCCGGCAGAGGAGGTGGCTCTGCCCTCCTCCGCGCGTGGTTGCGGGCCTGTGGCCTTGTCCCATGGGACTGGCCTAGCCAGTGTCTGTGTGTGCCATTGTTCCCAGTGACGGCCCGGGCACCGTCCTGTCCTCACTGACCGTTGTGCTGGTGCAGAAGCCTCTGACTAACGGGTGCTGGAGCCCGGGGGCCTGGCCATTCGTGTTCTAGATGGTTCTAGCGCATGAGGCTGGCTTTTTAACTGTCGGTGAGGACAGGCCGTATCGGAGTACGTTTGGGCCAGAGTTTAGCTTCACAAATGTGCCTACAAGCTTATCATTTAAAAAAGAATCTCCATAACTTTCTACTCGAGTCTGTTTGGGTGGACACAGAGCAGGGGTGCCAGACTCATTTTCTCATTAGCCTGGCGGTTGCCTTCAAAGGGCCGAACGTAACTTTAGGACTGTGTAAGTGTAACTGCTCCTCAACAGCTAAGTGGGAGCTTGGTGCCGCCGCCGGGTAGAAACCAGGTGCGGGGCCGGATGAGACGAGGGGGAGGGCCGGATTGGGCCCACGGGCCTTGTGTGTGCCACCTGTGGCTTAGAGGGAGGCATCCTTGGGATGATGCAGCACCTGACGACCTTTTACAATGTTTTTCAGTTGCAATTGACATCAGCATTACTAGTTTCAGGTGTACGACATAGCGGTCAGACATTTGCGTGCCTTACGAAGTGACCCATCCCCACCTGTAAGTCTTACAACCATCTAGCACCGTGCGTGCAGGTGCCTAGTTCTTGCGACGTGACTGCGTGGGGCCTTGCGCCCTGGTGAGAGGCCCATGACCAGAAACAGGGCGCCTGGACCTTGGCTGCGGTGCTGGGTGGCGGGCGCTGCGGGGTGTTCAGCCCTCCTCCCCTGGAGGGGCCGGGTCGTGTGCCCTGCCCACTGGGGCGGGGGTGGGGGGGGGCGCCAGCACCACCACAGGCCCTCTGGGCTGGGAGTGGTTTTAAAAGCAAGGTGTGTGTGTGGGGGGGTGCTGGGCAGCTGAGAGGGGCAGCACTCCGTGAGGGACAGGGCTGGGACCCAGAGTCCCCGCGGTGGGCCGTCAGTCGCCATCGCCAAGGTGCGGGCTCACGGGTTAAAACAGTCATTTGGAAGAGAGCCGAATCTGAGACCACGATCCGTGGCGATGCCATGATATTTGAAAAATTAAGCGCCATACTGGTTTCAGAGAATTGGTGGTCAACGGCTGATACAATTGAAAGTGGAGACAGTGGACGGAAAATGAGGTTGGCATCGCAGTGTGGACGCGAGGGTGAGGCCGGACCGCGGCATCGAGACCCTTCCACGGGGTGGGCGGGAGCCACAGACCCCTGAGCTGGGGCAGGAAACGGGCGTCCTTGGAGACACGGCCCAGCGGCCTCACCTCCCGACTCGGCCGCCCCGTGGGCGCGGGGCTTAGCGGGGCGAACTCCAACAGCTGTTTAAACGGGAGGTGCGCTCTGCTCTGAGTGGATGTCACGGACGGACACACATCAGCATCTGAGGGGAGGAAATAGCATGCCGCTCGGGTACGTCAGGTGTGTCTGGCTCGGTTCTTTGCCTTTTGTTGCCAACGTCCCACCTGAGGCTCCGGTTCCCAGACCTCTGTGTGTGCGGTTCGAAGGGAGGTGAGGAAGGCGCAGTCACAGCCTCGGAGCAGCCCCAGACGGGCGCAGACCGAGGTGCCGGAGCGCCGCCGCGGGGACGCCAGTCCTGGTTCTGCGGGGGGAGGGTCCTGCCTTCGGTTGGTGGGGAGGGGGCGCCGCCGAAGTGCGGTGCCGGGGAGCGGGGCCGGGCGGGCGTGCAGGTGCGAGTTTCCAGGCTCCGTGGGAGTCAGCACCACTGGCCCCGGCCTGTGTGGAGGCTGAATCTCGCCTGCACACGCGGCCGCCCCGAAGCCGTTGCAGCCCACCTCTGCGCGGGGACTCCCGACAGAGAGACGACCTTTGAGCTGCTCGGGTCGACGGAAAGGGAGAATGGTGCATGAGCGGACCTGCACCGTTCCCACCCGTGGGGGTGGGGGGGGGTCCAGTTTGTCGGAGAGAGGAGGTGTATCCGCTGGTATCGGACAGAAATGGACGGAGCTCACCGACGCCGCGCCCTGTGGCGGTCCTGGCTCCGCGGTGTCTCTGGGACGGACAGCTTGTGTCTGGTGAGCCGATACGTTCAGGGGTCCTGGCGCACAGCCGCCGGGCCGTCCCTCGGCGGTGGTGTCACGGGCGGTCGTCTCTCGGGAGAGGTCGCCACGCCACTGCTCTCCACGGCCGACGGGCAGCTGCGGCGGCCGCGTAGGCCTGTGCTCGCGGGTCACCCTGAAGCGTGTCTTCCTCAAGTTAGACCTCTAAATAGTAAGTGACGTCAAGACACTAGAAAACTTAGACTAATTATAAAACTTCAAGGTTAAGCAAGAAAAAAATTGAGTCATAAAGAATAAAAGTGGATTTAACAGTATAAAACTAAAAATTTCTTCGGGGCAAAGTGACACGAAGGCAAAAGTGGAAACGGGAGAAAGTGATCGTCACACGTGTTGCTACAGGTTACTGTCTGCAGTAAGTGCAAGGCTCGCGCACATTGATAAGGAAAGACGGTGGCCCACTGGGACCGTGGTCCCGGGCTGTATCCCGACCGTCCTGGAGGAGGCGCCCACAGCCCGCCTCCCGGAGCTTGCCAGGCTGCCTGCCCGCCCGCCGGGTGCCCGCACCGCCGGCGTGCTGGCACGGGGGTCGGGAAATGGCCGCTCTCCTGGGGGGCGCTGGGAGTGGGCGCCGGCACAGCTTTCTGGGGAGCAAGCAGCCCTCGGCGCCCGTCGGAGTCCAGCTACGCACACCCCCGACCAGCAGTCCCGCGGCAGAAGGGCCTGGGTCCGGGGCGGTCACTGCGCTGGTGCTCATCGCGCACAAGACCCCGGCGCCCTGCCAGCGGGGGCTGGGCGGGTGGGGCCTGCCTCCTGGGCCGCCGTGGGCAGTGTGCTCCTGCGTCATCTCCAGGGCTTTCAGTGAGGGGGCTGGGGGAGAGGGACCCCCTGGCCGGAACCGAACCCGCTGTGCCGCGCGGGCCAGGCCGTCCGGGTGCCTTTGGACGTCCCCCGGATGCTGCCCTTCAGGCTGCCGGGGCCTTCCTGTCGCTGGTGGGGAGGGGGAGAGCGTGTGCGAGTGTTTGCCGAGTCGGGGTGACCCTGAGTGGAGGAGTGTGCCTCGGCGAGCAGACGCTTTTCGTCCGGGTCGGGTGTAAGCAGAGGAGCTCCTTTTCGCTGGGTCAGGGATCGATCGGGCATTTAAGGTGCCTCTGACCTAAAGACCGCTGAAGAAATTTCCTTTCTTTGGAGTCTGTAGGTTTTCATTAAAATGTTTGTTTTCACAAGAGTGGAATTGGTGCCCAGTTCATCTCTACGTGGAGGCCGAGAGACCCTGTGGGTGAGCTGGTCTTTCAGTGGGCGCACCTCTGCACTTGAACCCTGAGGAACGGGGCCGGCCGGGGTGCGGGGCGTCCCGGCCCCTGGGCAGCCGCCCCGGCCTTCCGGGTCGTGGGGGTTTGGTGGCTTCCGCAGAAACTTGGGGGGCAGTCGGAGCGTGAGGAGTGGTGGGTCAGTGCTGTGCGGAGAGGGTGACCGAGCAGAACACACGTAAGCCTCTGCTCCGCCGTGGCCACGGTCGGGGGGTTTTAGACGCGAGACTCGCCCGCGGTCTCCGGGCCTTACCTCGGAGGAGCTGGGACTCCGCGTTTGGTCCGGACGTCTGCGTTGAGTCCGGCTCGTGCGGGGGGCCGCCCGGGCGGGGCGCGGGGTCCCCTCGGCCTCACCTCGGTGCCCGTGTGTCTGCGGCTTGTGGGCGTGGCGGTCAGATCGGAACATCGTCGGGGGGAGTTTGCCCAGACCCTGGGTCTGTGGGGGTCCGTCCCTCCGCGGCCGGCACCCGGTTGTTTTCTTGGTCTAGAATCGTTTTTTTTTCCTCCCAGGATTCTTTTTTTTTTTTTTTTTTTAAGATTTAAACCTCTTTGTTGCTTTCAGTAATGAGATTACCCAGAAAGATACTGGTTTTTCTCAGAACGCCCGCCGGCCTCAGAAGGCCTGGTGGGCCACCTCCGGTTGCTTTCTCGTTGGCGGTGACCGCTGGGGACCAACCGGCGTGCACGTTAGCCGGCGGAGAAAACATTTCTAACGATAAATCTTGCCCCACGAGAGGAGAAAAAATGGACCTCACGGCGAACTCGCCTCGGAGTCTCCCCGTGGCCGAGCCGTGCGGCCGCGGCCGCACACCGCGGGGCTCAGCCGTGTCTGTGTCCCGTGTCCTAGGGAAGGAAGCCCAGAAGGGACCCCCGCTCTTCGACGACCTCCCTCCGGCCGGCGGCACCGACTCAGGTACAGTCTCCAGGCTCTCCCAGGTGTGTGTCCGCGCGTCGCCCTGGGGTGGCGGCAGCTCGGCCTCTCTCCCTCCCCCTCCCCCGTTTCCAGCGCGCGGAGGTTTCAGGTGGTGGGCCGCCGCGAGCTCGGGGTCCGTGGCGTCAGGTGAGGCCGGAGGCTGGGGGTCCCCGGCGCTGAGACGCCACGGGAAGGTTGGGCGGTTCCTCCGGCCCCCTTGAGTGTCCCGCTGCTGAAACCAGACGCAGCCCCCGAGGGCAGGGTCTCGTCTCCGGTCCAGGGCAGGACTTGCAGACGGGGCGAGACCTTCCCGGCCACGTGGCCGGGCCAGCGCGAGCAGCCGCTGGAGGGGCGGTGCGGAGCGCGTCCCCGTGGTCTGCGGGCTCACCGAGTGTCCTGCTGTGTTTCAGGGCCAGGGGGACCCCTGCTCTTCGACGACCTCCCGCCGGCCGGCAGTGGCGGGTCAGGTGAGTGGGGGGGGGGATGTCCGAGCGCCGGCGTGCAGCCCTTCGGGGGGCGTCCAGGCGCAGCGCCGGTGCCGTGTGCCTCGTGCCGGGGGGCAGGCGGGGCCGTGGGTTGTGACGGCAGTTGCCTGTGGTTGCACACTTGGTGGGCCAAGCGCTGTGACCGGTGCTTCTCACTCTCGTCCCCCTCCACTTCCAGGCAGCCCTCGGGGACAGGAGCAGGCTGGGCGGCTGAGGCCTGGCCTCCGGGGGCACCGGGGGTGGGGCGGGATCTGGACGTGGGCCCCTCTAGGCTGCAGGCCCAGGTGCTCTCTGCCCGCCCGGGCGCTCTCCCCCGCCGCAGGGCCTCCTTCCACGGCCCTGCTCTGCCTGTCGGGGTCCATACAGCTCCTGAAGCCCGACTTTTACCCCATTTCAAGCCTTTTGGGCACTTGGTACTTTCTGAGCTGGTTCAGCAGGGGTCCCTTTGCAGGTCTGGGACAGCTGGCTTCCTGTGCGCACGTAGGTCAGGGCCTGCAGCTGCAGGACACCGCGTGTGCGCGCGGGCCCTGGGCCTCCGGAAGCCCCCCGCAGACCCCCGGGCGGGCGCGGGGCCGGCTGCTGCACCGGGGGCAGGGTGGGGTGGGGCAGGGTTTCGGGGGAGGCCTGGTCGGCAGGGCCCCCCGCCGTCCACCTGCAGCTGTTTCTGTCCGCTCTCCCTGCGTTTCCAGGGTCTCCTGACACCCCGCTGCCCCCGCCAGCGAAGAGTGGAGGGAAAGGGGAGAAGAGGAAGCCCTCTGAGGAGGAGGAGAATGGCGGTGAAGAGCTTGTGGAAAAGAAAGTTTGTAAAGGTTTTCAGACAGTTTGAAAACACATGTATTAGACTCCATAACCTAGACCCACCCAGAGCAACACCAAGCTCAGCTTTCTGACGATGCCACTGCCTCTGTGTGTCTGTGTGTTGAGAAGCGGGTAGGGCTCCCTTTCTGCACACTGACCCGGAGCTCCCTCCCTCCCTCCCTCCCTCTCTCTCTCTACCTCCCGAGGTCTGGCACCCACGGGAGCCTCGCCAGGCCCCGTGCGGGCAGCAGTTCCCCGGCTGCCCCCCCGTCTCCCTTGGGCCCCCCTTCGTCCCTGGCCCGGTGGCCCCGCCCCTGTGGTGGGGCCCGCAGCCGCCTCCAGAGAGAGCCCGGGCCAGCAGCGCGGTGGGAACCTGCCGCCCCCGTGCGGCGTGTCGCGGCGGGGGGACCCGGAAAGGGTCAGTGAGAGGGGGGCAGCTGTGGGCTCAGCCGCAGCCCTGACCACGCAGACTTCTGCCCCAAAGGCTCCCGCGGCTGCCGGGCGCTCGCTGGTGGGTGAGGCCCGCCGACTGGCCCGCCCCCCTCGGGAAGGGCTCTGCCCCAGCGGTGGCGGGGAGGCGGGGAAGCGCGCTGTCTGTCGTGTGCGCGGCCCGAGGGGTCAGAAAGCGAGCTTGAGCTGGCCTGGGTGCGAGAGAGAGGTGGCGGTGCCTGGTGGCTCCTGTGTCCGCGTCTTCCTCGGTCAGAGGGCGGGCCGCGGGTCTCCCGCCTGGCAGGTTCTCTGCCCGCCTGCAGCGGAGGGGCTCCCGGTTCTGCGTGTCCACCAGAACCTTCGGGGCAGACTCCTCTCACGTTTCTCTCTGCGGGAGCTTCTCTGTCTTCGCCGAGTGATTGGCAGAAGCAGGCCTGCACGGCCCCTCCCCCGCGCAGACCCCCCTCTGGGGCGCGACTGCGCACTGCCCTCTGGCCGTGCTCTGGCCGGTGCCTTCCCTTCCGCGGGGCTACCCCGCACTGACCTGTGCCGTCCGCTGCCCCCTGCACCGTCCGGCCTCGCCGACGCCGCTGGGACCCGCAGGGGTCCAGGGCAGCCGCAGACTGCTGTGGTCGGCGGCGGGGGAGGGGTGGGGCTGAGTCGTGTGCCCGCGGGGAGGACAGCCAGCCGCCCGCTCGTGTGCTCTGGGCCCCGGGCTCCCGCGGGCCCCGTTTTGTATTGGCTCTCTGCTTCCCCCCCCAGCCTCCTCCGTGATCTTCGGCTTGAAAGGCTTTGTGGCCGAGCGCAAGGGCGAGCGGGAGGAGATGCAGGACGCCCACGTCATCCTGAACGACATCACGGCGGAGTGCAGGCCGCCCGCGTCCCTCATGTGAGTGCCCGCGCCCCTCGTGTGAGTGGCCGGCACGAGGAGCGGTCTCGGCCCGGCCAGGGCCGCAGCTGTGGGCTCCGTGCGCCCTGCGTGTGTTAGACCGGCCGGCGCAGAGCCCTGGAGCGGCTTGGTGTGGGTGGGTGGCTCTCAGTGTGGGTGGCTTTGTGCCCACCCTCTGGCGCTGGTTGTCCCTGTGGGTGGAGGGTGTGTCCCTGGCCTCTGGTGAGGGAGGCTGGGTGCCGCCGAGCCCCCTGCAGCTCCCAGGACGGCCCCCGGCAGACCCGTGCAGCTCCAGGCCCCAGCGGCGCTGCGGTCTAGTGGCCCTGCCCTGTGGGACTGACCGCCCGTGGGGCCCTCGGGGCGTGCGCTCTCTCCCGACACGGCAGGGAGTCTAGTGGACGGCGCCCTGTTCTGGGACCCGGGAGCCCGGGCTGGAGGCCCCCAGCCCAGCAGCGGGCGCTGACCCAGCAGAGCCAGCGCAGCCAGCGAGGGCTCCGCGAGCCCGGCACGGGAGGGGTGTCAGGAGAGGAAAGCTGGAAATGCCCCGTCTGTCCAAACGCAGTGAGGCCTCGGGCGGGGTCTTCGGTGTGAAGGGGAAGCAGCCGGGGGCGGACGGGAGGTGGTTGCTGACGGGCAGGATGTGCGCTGTGGCACGAGCTGCGGTGTGGCTCGGTCGGTTGGGCGTCCCACAAAGCAGTGGGTCAGTGGTTTGATTCCCGGTCAGGGCACGTGCCTGGGCTGCAGCTTCAGTCCCCAGTAGAGCGCGTGTGAGAGGCAACCACACACTGATGTTTCTCTCCTCCTCTTTCTCCCTCCCTTCTCCTCTTTAAAAGTAAATACAATTTTTTTTAGATTTATTCATTCATTTATTTATTTATTTATTGAGAGGGAAGGGAGGGAGAAAGAGAGAAACATCAATGTGTGGTTGCTGGGGGCCGTGGCCTGCAACCCAGGCAGGTGCCCTGACTGGGAATCGAACCTGCGAAGCTTTGGTTCGCAGCCAGTGCTCAATCCACTGAGCTACGCCAGCCAGGACCAAGAGTAAATAAAACCTTTAAAGATTTATATATACATATATAATAACTACTTATATCTCCATGAAACTGTCGTTAACTGACACTAGTTGCTCATTAACATACAGTGTGCTGGAGCCTGTGGTGCTGGTGGCTTCTGTCCAGCAGACCAGCCCTGGTCGCCAGGAGGTGGTGGCCCTGCAGGGATCCCGGTCACATGGGAGGGGGCGCTGTAGCTCCGTGTGCACTCACTGCCCCCCAGGACCGTGGGTGGGCTCCGGGGCTGGGAGAGGGTCTCGAGGAGAGTCCCGGGGTGGGGGCAGCGCTGGGGCGAGGGGGATTTGCTCGGGGAGGCCGTGCCCCGCCCAGCGGGCACCCTGCCGCCAGAGAGCAGTGCTGCGCTCCGTGCCTGGGGGAGCCCCCGCCCCCCCATGGCTCATGGTTCCCAGATGGAACAGGCATTGCAGGGGAAGTGTCGTTTCTCATTGCCGTTTCTGTCCTTTCCTTTTGGAAACAGTTTGTTTTGTAATGCCATTTGTTCCACATCTGTGCGAGCTCTCTGGCGCACCGAGGCGGGGGGTGGGAACGAGTCTGGTGAGGTGGGCTTCGGGGGTTGGACGCCTGTCCGGGTTCGAGCACGACCCTGAAGCTGCCCCAGGGCCTCACCGAGTTTGTTTAGTGTCTTATTGTCTCATTTGTAGGGAGAGGGGAAGGGGAAGAGCGGGAGAGAAGCGTTGACCACTCGCTGCCTCTCACGCGGGGTCCCGGCCCGCGGCCCAGGCACGCGCCTGGACCGGGGATCGAACTGGGCCCCCTCCGCTTTGCAGGACGACGCCCAGCCCAACTGAGCCAGCCCAGGCAGGGCCTCACAGACATTTTTGACCGTCCTGGATTAATGACTGCTTCTCCGCTTGTCGTGGTGCTGAAAACTAAGTCTGGTTTAAATAGAAGGAAGTCTTGGCCCTGGCCGGCGGGGCCCAGTGGGTGCAGCACCAGTCTGTGGACTGGAAGGTCACCGGTTCGATTCCAGCTCAGAGCACATGCCCAGGCTGCGGGCAGGAGAGAGGCCGCTGTTGGATGTTTCTCTCCCTCTCCTTTTCCCTTTCATTCTCGCTGAAAGTAAACGAGTAAAATCTAAAGAGAAAAGCTTTAGAATTTAGTTTCATCTTCCGTGAAAGAGTTTATAGACCTTGATTTTTGAAACAAGTGTGTTGTGTTTTGAAATACCCTGAAAGTCACTTGCACGTGTGTCTCCATCAGCGTCGCCGCCTGTGTCCCGTTCGCCGCAGTGACGGGCGCCCGGGCAGCGGGCGTCCCCCGTGGGCGGTGCTCACTGCCGCCGCCGCGAGGCCGGGCAGCCTGCGCGGAGGGCGGTGACGCGGGCTCTCTCACTCGCCCCCAGAACCCGGGTTTCCTACTTCGCCGTGTTCGACGGGCATGGAGGGATTCGCGCCTCAAAATTTGCTGCACAGAATTTGCATCAGAACTTGATCAGGAAATTTCCAAAAGGTGAGACCGGGAACGAAATTCGCACGCGGCCGTCCCGGTGTCCGCTGTGTGGGGGGCTCAGCGGCGTGTCACTCTGGCTCCAGCGGAGTCACCGGCGGCAGAGGAAGAGCAGGGCGGGGGCGGGCTCCTCTCGGGACCCGTCCGTGGGGCCGGCGAGGGGCCCGCCCTGTGGGGGCGGAGACACGCTGTTCTGGGTCCTGGGTCAAAAACGAAGGGCGAGGCCCACTCCCCCTGCCTGTGCCCCCGCCCCCGTGGCAGGAGACGTGACCAGTGTGGAGAAGACCGTGAGGAGGTGCCTCCTGGACACCTTCAAGCACACGGACGAGGAGTTCCTCAGGCAGGCCTCCAGCCAGTGAGTGTGGCCGCGTGGGGGTGGGGGTGGGATGTGTGTGTGGTTCTCCTGCACGCGCGTCACCTCTTCGCTCCTGTCTCGCACGGACGCCCCGCCTGGGGAGCGCCGTGTGCCCGCCCTGCGGTCCACCCAGGGGATGAGGCCCTGCCCGGTCTCCCCGCGAGCACGGCTCCCTGTGCCCGTGGGGTGGGACGGGGCGACCCTCACCACCGTCTCTCCCCGCAGGAAGCCGGCCTGGAAAGACGGCTCCACCGCCACCTGTGTCCTGGCTGTGGACAACGTCCTCTACATCGCCAACCTCGGGGACAGCCGGGTATGTTCCCGGGGATGCGCCCACCCAGACAGGGTGCTCCGTAGGGGCGAGGGCTGGGGCGGCCACCGAGGTGAGCCGGTCCGCCCTCGGGGAGGACGGAGGCACGGCAGCAGCCTCTTCTGCCTGGAAACCCGACACGCCCTTCCCTGCCTGCCTGCCACGCCCCCTGGCTGGCAGCGCTCCGTCGGGCAGCGAGTGCTCCAGGCCAGAACGGGGTCGGTGCATGGTGACCGCGCTCTTCCCTGTCTCACCTCTGACCTCTGAGCCCTGCTGCTCGGGGTCACGCCGCTGCCCGAGAGCCTGGACCGCGGCAGCCAGAGACCATGCCGGGTGCCGTGCCGCTCATCCGGGGAGCCCAGGCATGTCCCTCAGGGGACAGCTGGGTCCCCACCACTGCGGTGGGAGCAAGTTCGAGGTGGAGGCGGGCCCTCCGCAGGGCGGCCTCAGCCGGCTGCCCTCAGGACCTGAGCTCCGCTCCATTTGTGCCTGGCTGGTGTCTCTGTGGTGCCGCTCTGACTGGGGCCCTTCCCGGGGCCACGGCTGCCAGCAGCAGGCGGACTCCCGGGCCCCAGCTGCGGCCCCTGTCCCCTCCCGCCAGCCCTGGGCACACCCGGCCTCACGGCCGCCGGCCCCCTGTCTTCCAGGCCATCCTGTGCCGCTACAACGAGGAGAGCCAGAAGCACTCGGCCCTGAGCCTCAGCAAGGAGCACAACCCCACGCAGTACGAGGAGCGCATGAGGATCCAGAAGGCCGGGGGGAACGTCAGGTGCGCGGGCCCCTGCGGAGAAAGGCTCTTCCTCGTCGGTGGGTGGGGGCCTCGCTTCTCCCCGGGACGCACGGCGAACGTTGCAGCGTGAGGTCGCCCTCCGCACTGGTGGCCATCAGTGTCGTCTTCCTCTGTGTTCGGTTTTGAGAGAGAGAGAGAGACACCGATGGTGGTCGCGTGTACTCGCTGACACACCGTTGGTTGGTCCTCGCATGCGCTCCAGCCGGGACCAAACCCGTAGGTAACCCGGCGCGCCGGGACGGACGGCGCTCGGCCCCCTGAGCCGCACCCGGCCGGGCCCGGTGGTGTCCGTCTCCCCTCGGCCTCGCTCCCTCTCTCCTGCCGCCTTGCCGCGTGACTCGCCGCACACCAGCGTGCCTGGGTTTCAGGGTGCGGGCGCTCGCCCTCGGGTCCCGGGGCGCTCCCTGCTCACGCGACCGTGGCTGTGGCCTGTGGGGGGACCCTTGCTTTCATCTTTAAACCCAGCGCACGGGCTGGGGACGGTGGTCTCACCAGGGTGTCACTGGCTCTGTGTCTGCAGGGCCCCGGCCGGGAGGCGGTTCAGGCTGTGGCAGGTCTCACTGCAGCTCAGCAGTGCGCGGGGCTCTCCCCCGGCCCGCTCAGGGGGGGGCCACAGCTCTCTCTGCCGGGAATCCTGGTTCCCAACGACTGTTGATTTGCCGATGCTGCTTTAGAGTGGTAGTGTCAGCGTCGCTGTTGCTGGAGTGGGGGTCCGCTTCTCTCGTGCTGGGCTCCTGCTCACGAGGGGTGTGTGTGGGCCCCTGGCTGTCGCCGCTGCGGTGGCCATGGTGGTCCCCAGCTCCCGTTTGTTCCAGACTCAGGGCCTCCCCCTCGGTGTGAGTCCCTCACAGGGCAAAGCCGAGTGGGCGGAGCCGAGTAGAACTACCGTGGGACCAGCAGTCCCACTTCCGGGCCTGCCTGCAGAAGGACTGCAGGCTGGGGTTCGGACAGACGCGTGCACACCTGCTCATAGCCTCGTGACTGCGGACAGCAGCTGGCGGGGGGGGGGGGGGCGGGCGGGGCAGCGGCCGAGTGCCCGTGAGTGGGTGCCTCGGTCAGCCAGTGCGGGCCGTCTGGTCCATTCCGTGCACTGCCGCTCGGCCTTGGAAGGAAGGGGGCTCTGTTGCGGCTGCAGCACGGCCGACCCGTGAGGACGCGGGCTGAGAGGAGCCGGCTACAGGAGGACGGGCACTGAGGTCTCGCCCACACCAGGTCCCTGGGGCAGCCGGGCGGCCGCTCCCCCGGCTTCACACCGGAGGGTTTGAGGGTGTGCGGTGGCCAACCCACCAGACTTGGGCTCGGGGCCCCAGCCCAGGACGGTGGTTCCCTGCTGACGGAGCTCTGCTTGACGGTGTGGAGTCCCCGTCTTTCTGCCCCCTACCTACGCACGGAACGGGTGGAAGGGGCGCTGTGCTGAGTGGTGCGGGCTGTGTGCAAGGGTCGCCGGTTCGATTCCTGGGCAGGGCACATGCGGGCCAGGCAGCCACACATCGATGTTCCTCTTCCCTTCCCTCCCCCTTCTCTGAAAATAAATACAATCTAAAAAATACAGGAACAGAGAAAGCCAGGCCCCTACCTGGTCCAGGCCCGTCTGTCCCAGTGTTTGGGCAGACCGGCAGGTCGGGTCAGTGCAGCCCAGGGGGGCGCCGAGGGCCCCGGGGGTCTGCAGCCCCCTGCGCGCCTGCAGCCGGGAGCTGTCGGTGCTGGTTGATGGGGCGTCTGCAGGCCGAGCCTTTCCCTCTGCCCCGCTGTCCGGCTCGTGGCCTGGCGAGTGGGGTCTGAATGTTTGCCCCTCGTTTCAGGGACGGGCGTGTCCTGGGCGTGCTGGAGGTGTCCCGCTCCATCGGGGACGGGCAGTACAAGCGCTGCGGGGTCACCTCCGTGCCGGACATCAGGCGCTGCCAGCTGACCCCCAACGACAGGTGAGGGTGCCGCCAGAGGCCCGTGCGTGCGGGGCTTGGGCGTGGGGGGCGGGGTGGGGGCCCCCGCGGGAGGAAGAAGGCCTTCTGACAGGAGACAGGACAGAGGCAGGAAAGTGTGGCCGGGCGGGTGCCAGTGGTGGCGCCGCGGGAGAGTGGTGGTGGCAGGGGACTCTGGGGACGGAGGTGGCAGGCCCTGCGGTCCACGCTGAGGCCTCTGGGCCTCACTGCGCACGGGTGGGGGCCCTGGGGATTGCGAGCTGAGCTCGGGTGGGACAGAGACCGCCTCCCAGTTGTGTGTGGCACCCTGAGGTGCCTGAAGACGAGGCCCCGGGCCCCGGCCCAGGGTGGGCTGAGCTGGGGCAGCGGAGCTGGGAAGTGCTCGGAACGGTGTCACCAGGCTGAGTGGCGAGGGCACAGGGACAGAGGGGCCCTTCGGGGCGCAGCTCTGAGCCCCGCCCTGGCGCGTTCCTCCTGACCCCGGGGTCTCGGCGGTGTCCCCACCGCCCCTGTGGTCTTCCGAGAGCTGCCCCGGGTCAGCGCCTTCGTGGGCTGCACTGGTGCCCTCCCTGGCAGGGGCGGGAGCCGTCCGGGACACGCGCCCTGCTGTGCCGGGCCCAGGTCGCGGGCTGGTGGGCGCTGCCGAGTGTGCGCCCGGTCAGCGGAGGAGGAGCGGGCCCTGGGGGTGGCAGCGGGGGGCGGGGGCGGGGAGAGCCAGGGACCTCCTCGGTGCTCGGGCGGAACTGCAGGCCCACGCTGCCGCTGCTCAGAGGACGGGACCTCTGAGAGGGGGGAGCCCTGCCCCGGAGAGCAAAGCGGGCAGTTGTCCCGGGGCCTCCGTGCGGCGCCACCCCGCCCGCTCCGCGTCTCCGGGAGCGGCTCGCGGCAGCGGGTGGAGACGGGTTCCTTCTCCGGGGGTTCCCCTCCAGTCTGCGTGCGAGAGCGTGGCACCCCACGCTCGGCTGAGCCCTCTCACGTCGCTGCCGAGCCCCGGCCAGCCCCAGTTGTTGCGGTGGTACTCAAGGAGTTTCAGCTTCGTCTCACCAAAGTCAGATTGGCTTTAAGTTCCAGCCTTTGCGCCCTGGGACCAGAGTGTGTGTCTGCTGAGCCCTGGGACCAATGTGTGTGTCTGCTGAGCCCTGGAACCAGAATGTGTGTCTGCTGAGCCCTGGGACCAGAGTGTGTCTCTGCTGAGCCCTGGGACCAGAGTGTGTCTCTGCTGAGCCCTGGGACCAGAGTGTGTCTCTGCTGAGCCCTGGGACCAGTGTGTGTGTCTGCTGAGCCCTGGGACCAGAGTGTGTGTCTGCTGAGCCCTGGGACCAGAGTGTGTGTCTGCTGAGCCCTGGGACCAGTGTGTGTGTCTGCTGGCCGGTCTGAGAAATCCGCTGCTCAGCCCCTGCCTGTCTCTTCCCCGTCCTGCAGGTTCATCCTGCTGGCCTGTGACGGCCTCTTCAAGGTCTTCACCCCCGAGGAAGCTGTGAACTTCATCTTGTCCTGCCTTGAGGTGAGACGCCGCACCAGGGCCCCCACCGTGGGTGACCGTCCCACAAACGGAAAGGTCACCCGTTCATCTCCCTGTCGGGGCCCAGGCTGCAGGTTTGGTCCCTGGTCGGGGCGTGCACGGAGGCAGCCACTTGGGGTTTCTCTCGCTCATCAGTGTGTCCCTCCCTCCCTCCCTCCCTCCCCCCTCTCTAAAATAAATCGCACCCAGATGGAGGCGATGGTGCCCTGCAGCACTTTAGGTCTTAGGCAGGCACGTGTCCTGGAACCCCTTGTCCCCATTGTCGGGGCCCCCCCCCCGCCAGCCTGCGGCTTCAGCGTCAGCTGGGCCTGGGAGACGCAGCGGTCAGTTTGTCCTGCGTGCCCTGGGGGGCAGTCCTCCCTGGTGGGGGTGCTGTCTCCGGGGAGGGCGGGCGCAGGGCCCCACTCACCAGCACCCTTCCTTCCCTGCCGGCAGGACGAGAAGATCCAGAGCCGCGAGGGGAAGCCGGCTGTGGACGCCCGCTACGACGCGGCCTGCAACCGGCTGGCCAGCAAGGCAGTGCAGCGGGGCTCGGCCGACAACGTCACCGTCATGCTGGTGCGCATCGGGCACTGAGGGCGCGCGGGGTGCGTGCCCGTGCGTGTGCACGTGCGTGTTCCTGTGGGACTCCCGTGCTTGTAAATAAAAGCTCTTTTTTCTAGTCTTTGCTCTCACTGCTTTGCCGCGCTCTCGCCCTCAGAGGTCAGCGTGTCCGCCTTTGGCCACACCTCGGGTCCTCTCGGGCCGGCTCCAGGGGCCGGCCGTGCACTGCGTGCTGTGCTCGCCGCAGCTGCCCGGTCCCCGCCCCACGCCACCCCTGCCCCCCCCCATGAGGGCCCGGCAGGGCGGGGCCTTTCAGAGTGTGGGGGGCCCTGGGCTTCCCTCAAAAGTACAGTCTCCGCACAAAGGTAGGGCCGCGGGCAGAGCCTGGGCTCAGCCTCTTCCCGAGGTCCCCCCTCCCGCCTGTCCTGGGGCTTGCAGGCAGGTGCCCCCATGTGAGCCGGCACCTGGCTCGGGGGGCCACACCGTCGAGCCGCTGTGGCTGGGGGGCTGTGCCCGGCAGAGCTGTTCTCCATCCCAGCGACCCCCAAGGGGCCCTCCTGTCCGACACCCAAGGGGGAAATGCACGGTGGCCCACCTGGAAGAAGGGGAGATACACGTTCCAGGTTCTTCTGTGTGAAACACGGGTGTTGCCGTCACTTCCCTTCAAGAGAGCAGCTCCCGGGCCTGTGGGTCAGTGCCCACTTCCGGGTGATGTAAGATTTTAAAAACTTGCCATTCCAGAGCCGCGCTGGCCTGTTCGCCGCCCCCGCCCAGCCCACACTGGCCTTATCGCCCTGCGGTTAGTGGGACTGGCGTCCCTGCCACAGGCACCTCGGGGACGCCTGTGTGCACCCCCGCCCCTCCCCCAGACTGTCCCGTGCTGGCCCCACGGCCGCCCGCCCGCCTGGGGCTGCAGCAGCACAGGATGGGGCCCGAGCACCTCAGCGTCAGGAGACAGAGCGGTTTCTGCAGCCAGCGTCCCCGTGGGGCAAAGGGGGGGTGTGTGTGTGACTCGTGGGCCCGGCTCCCCGAGGGCCCTGGCCCCGGAGCTGGGCGAGGCCTGCCCCCGCCTGCCCGGGGACCAGGCCTGCTGCCGCACCCCACCCTGGTGGCCCCGATGGCAGAGACTCTACATTTTAAGGACTATGCTTTATTTTTGTGATTTTGTACGGTCGTGCAACAATTCTTACACCGGAACCACTTCGCAGTGTCAGCTACACAAACAGGTTCCACCCGGCAAAGCACACCAGGCGTGTGTGCGTGCGGCCCTCGGGCTGAGGAGGCGAGAGCTCTGTGGCTCCTTGGAGGGTAACAGCCGGCTTTTCCAAAATATCTGTGGCCACACCTGCCCTTATCGGACAGCGTGGGCCGCAGGGCACGGCCGGCTGGCACTTCCTGGTAGGGCGGGGCAGGGCCTACTGAGAAGCGTGCCCGGCTGCCAAGGGGCACGGTGCTGGGGGGGGTGCTGTGACTCTGGGGACCACCTGGCCGGGAGTGAGATGTTCAGTTGTGGGAGGGGACGCTTCGGGCTCCTGGGGACGTCGTCCTGAGGCCAGCTAGGAGGTGAAGGGGACAGCAGCCCCGGTCCCTCTCCCCCAGGTCTCAAGGTCCTCAGCTGGGCCCCCAGGGTGTGCTGTAGGCTGACAGCCGGGCCCCCTCATGGGGTGGCCCCCGGCCTCCGGGTCCTGTCGCTGCTGCAGAGGCATGGGGGACATGGCACCCAGCCCTCTCGGGACCTGCTTTTCCTCAGCACGGTCTCCTCCCCCCCACATCTGAGCTCAGAGCCTGCTTCCACCTGAGCGGGGCAGACGTTTGAAGGGCCCCACAGCCAGCCGGCCCCTGCTAGGCTGTGGCTGGGCATGGGGGGCTGCTGGCTGGCTGGGTGGGCAGGGCCCGCAGAGATGTTCCGGCTCCATCGGGAAGGGGGGGTCCTGGCAGTGACCTGGCCTCGGGGGTGGGAAAGGACTCGGCTGTGAACAGGTCTGCAGAGAGGGGCAGGCGGCTCCTCTGAAAAACCACGTCCTGTAGCTGGTTGGGCCAGGTCACGGGCGCACGTTAGAAGCAAAAAGAGCTGGAAGCCAGGCCCAGATGCGCCCTGTGCCCCCATAAGCCCTTTCCAGCAGCCGTCTGGTGTCCGAGGCCACTGTGCCGAGGGGCCACAACGGGAGTGCCAGGCGGTGCCCTGCAGCCCGTGGGAAGCCAGTGGCACGGCTGGGTGGGGGGCTGGCCGGGACTGGGGAGCCCTGGGGGGCGGGGGAGAGGTGGCAGCCTAAGTCGAAGCCGACCTGGCCACACCTCTTGGGTTCCCCAGGGGCCCCACACTCGCACGAATGGAGAGATGGAAATGGCGGGGCTGTAGGCGAGCCCCCCGAGAGGCCAGGGCTGCCCGTCCCCTCCCCTTGGGTGGAGCCGTGGAGGCCCCTGCGGGCCGTCGCGGTGGGCCGCCTCCTGCATGCAGCCTCTGCCTGGGGTTGCGGGGACCCAGCCTGGTCTGCGCAGCCGCGCCTCTCACGCGCCGAGGAAGACGGCGCTGAACTGCGAGCCGGCGAGCACGGTGACGGGGGAGCTGCCGGCGTTGTCCAGGAAGACGGAGGTGTACTGCCTCCTCTGAGGAAGGGGGAGGGGGTGTCAGCCAGGCCTGCCGGCCACACAGGGTCGGGCCCCTCCCGGTGCCTTCCCCGCACGGGAGCGAGCCCCCCTCAGGGCCAGCAAGGGCTCCGGGGCCCAGCGGGCCTCTCCGCACTGCGGCGTTCGGAGCCTGGCTGGCTCCACCCAGGCTGAGGGTGGCCCTGCCCCACTGGCCTGGCCACTGACCTGTCTGCCAAGGCCATCGTGGGACCGACCAGTCCTCTGGCCTGGCCACCCCAAATGAGGTCCACACACCAGCAGACCCCCTGGGGACCCCAGGCATTGCAGACTCGGGGGACCCACCAGGCCCCGGGCGCACCCAGAGCCCTCTGACTCCTCCCGGCCAGCTGCCAGGTGCCCAGGACCAGGCCAGACCTCCTTTCTGCAGCCGGGCCGCCCCTCCCGACAGCTGTGTGCGCTTGGGCAAGTTCCTTAGCCCTCCTGCGCCTTCTTGGTCCCGTTTGTAAACGGGAGTGACCATGAACTAGGTCACCTATGCAAAGCGCTTGGGGCCGGGCACGGCGATAATTAAACGGTTGTTGTCCGCACGTGCAGGCGCCATTTCTCATGGGCCCCACCTCTGCGTCACCCTTGACGACTTGCCCAAACCCCCCCACTAGAGGGAGACTGCCACTGAGGGTCCTGAGTGGGAAATGACCTCGTGCCCTGCTTCCCGCGGTGGCAGGGGCTCCCAGGTCACCAGGGGGTCAGCCTGGGCCTGGGAGCTGACCCCCCGCCGCCACCACCGGGAGCACCAGCCCCCAGTGAGGGACTCGGGAGGTCTCCAACCTGGAGACGGGGGCCTGAGGGCTGTGCTGCGGCCCCAAGCCTCCCCCAGGCCTGGCGTCAGGGGCCGCACCCGGAGCTCCTGAGCAGCCGCCAGCCCCCCTCCCTGCCAGGCCGCTCCCCGGCCGCGCCCGGGGGGCGCGGGGGGGGGGGGGCGACGCCGAGCCGGCTCCGCACCTTCAGAAACAGAACGCCGTTCACGGAGACGGTGAAAGGCTCCGTGCCAGCCGGCCGGCTCATGATGGTCTCCAGGGAGCTGCGGCCAGAGCAGGAAGGGTCAGCCCGGGCCCCCCGCTGCAGACGCCCCCACGTGCTCCCAGCGGACACAGGGCCCAGCACAGTGCCAGGGAGGGAGCTGTCCGGACAGGTCTGGCGGACGCGGTATCTGAACTGGGTCCCCCAAAGGAGGCCAGTCTCCCTAGAACCAAAGGCGCCGAGGGCCAGGAGAGGGGCGTGGCCCAGGCCCGGGGCGGGGCGCAGCACCCCGGGAAGCCCCATCAGGCCGATGTGGGGGGCTTGCAAAACCAGAGGGAGAAGTTCTGAACTTCATTCCTTCATGCTTTCTCCAGCTATTGCCAGCTCCTGCCTGCCGCGACCAGGTGTGGCGGGAAGGGGGGCGTGGTCCGCGCAGTGAGGTTCACCGGGCGGGTGGAGAGCGAGCGGAGCGGGGACTCGGAGTGGTCAGGAAAGGGCTCTCCGAGCAGGGGGTCCGCGCCTGCTCCCGGGGGCGGGGGCGCGGGCGCGGGGTCCAGGGAGCTTGGGGATGTGCTTCTGAACAGGCAGCCCCACCTGCTGCCGGGAAGGGAGCGCTGGGGTCTCCCAGGCCACAGCGGCTGTGGGGATGGGGGATGCCCGGTCCGCTGCCCGAGCTGCTCCCACCCCACCTCCGCGCCCACTCACGTGTTTTGCTGGCACCGGGACTGCATGCAGATGAGCAGGCGCAGACGGCCCCGGGGGCGGGGCAATTCGGGCCTCCGCAGCTCTGGGAGGGCTTAGAGGGGGTAGGGCTAGTCACCGCCCCCGCCCCCCGCCCCCCAGCCCCCGCCCCGCCCGGCCCACAGCCTTCCCCCGCAACCTACCCCTGCCCCGGGCCTCACCCACGTGCAGAGTGGCGGCGAATGCGTAGAAACCGGGGATGGACACCGTGTACTGGCCGCTGGTCAGGTTCAGGCCGGGGCCGCGGTAGAAGGCTCCTTCGGCCCGGGGCTGCGGGGCGCACACACGGTCACCCGGGGCCCTGCGCCGCCCCCCGCCCAGCCGCTCGGCGCAGACTCACCAGGTAGTAGCCACCGAGTTCGTGCAGCGCGCGCCGCTCCACCGACACGTTCTGGCGCAGGCGGCAGTGGAACGCGGCCTCCACGATGCGGGCCCGCCCGCCCTGGTTCAAGGCCTGGATCAGCAGGGCCACCACAGACGGATCCGCCTCCTCCTCCTCGTCCTCCGCGGAGGGCCGGCGCTCCGCGTTCTGGCGCTCCGCGATCTGGCGCTCGGCGTTCTGGCGCAGCCGCTCCGCCGCAGCTGCCACAGAGCGAGCGGTGGCTGCGCGCCCAGCGCGCCGAGCCCTCCCTCCCGTGGCCCTCACCCCCCGAACCCCTCACGGGAGACCCCTCTAAGCCTGCAGCTCCCGCAGGCACGGTGCCTGCGGACCCCGCCGCTGCTTTGTTTCCGGCCACGCTTCGGCCACCGGGAAGCTCAGGGCAGACACAGTCAGCGCCCCTGCCCGCTTCGCCTCCCTGCGCTACCAGCACGGCCCCTTCCGCGCTGTTGCCTCCGATCACGGTGCTACTGTATTGGCGACGGCAGCCCTATCCGCCAGCCCCCTCATTTTTGGAAGGAAGCTGAGTGTAAGTAATTACTGGAGCTCTACTGGAAACAGTAGTTGCCGTTTCTTCGAAGCTGCTGCTGTGTTTAAGTGAACCCGAGAGGGACTCAAGGGGGAGAGGCTCTGTCACCAGGCTCTGCGTAACACGGCGAACCTGGTAAGTCCTGCGAGCGCTGGCCACGGTGCCGGACACCGCCGGTGCGCTCCGCTCTGCTGCCCCCTGCTGTGCCCTCCAGCTCAGCTACCCAGCCTGGCAGGGCGACCCGGGGCTGCCGGCCTGGGCCCCACGCGGCGCTGTCCCCCCTGGTGCCCTGCCAAGGGGCTGCGTGCTGGCAGCTGAGACCCCTCGGGGAGGCCGAGGTGACGAGGGGGAGAAGTTGGGGGCCGCCCTCGGCAGGCCTGTGTCGACTGGGGGGAGCCTTGAATCGCCCTGGTGTGGCAGGGGAATCAGAGGGGCACTTTGAAAGCTCAAGGGGCCCCTGCGCTCCTAGGACTATCCCCACTTGAGGGGTCTGAGGTCAGGTCTCCTGGCCTTCCCTGGGCTCCCCCGACTTCCAGGTGGGGCGTGGGTGCCCGAGCACCCACTGAGCACAGAGCAGCCAAGTCCATCTTTCCCTGTGGAGCCGCCTCCTCACCAGCTCCGGCCCCCACCCCCTCCCGCCCGCCCGCAGGGGTCTGCCCCGCCCCCGCAGGCAGGAGACCTGAGCCCAGAGGGGTGGCCCTACCTTTCAGCAGCTGCTGCCACTTCTGCCGTCCCTCCAGCAGTTCTTCCAGCGGGACCGGGACCGCGGTGCTGCAGGGCTCCCGGGGCTTGGGCGGGCTGGGCTGGGAGGGGAACCGGGAGTGAGGGCACCTGAATCGGCCGGCTGGGACCCGTGGTCACCCCCCACTAAGGCAAGCAGAAGGGGCTCCCACTTTGACCTCTGACCTCTGAGGTAAAGGTCAGCCTGGGGGGGCGGTGCTCAGGCTCTGCTGAGAAGGCAGTGAGGGTCCCTGCTTTGACGGCTGTCCTCCCGGGCCAGCCGGGGCCCCCCCGCCCAGGACGCAGAGGGAGGAGAGAGCGGGCAGCCGGTGGGGTGCCTGGCATTGCAGGGGCGCGGAGCGAGTGGAAGGAACGGGCTGCAGACTCGGGGCCACTTGGGCCCCCGGCTTGATGCACCCGTCGCTCTCTGACCCCAGGCCACGGGGGGGGTCTGTGCTTGGTGATGTGGTTGGGGTGTGCCCGGGGAGGGGCCGGCGAGGGGTGCAGGGGTGAGGGTGGTGGCCTGGGGGTTCGGGGAGGGCCCGCAGGTGCACGCACATGCGTGCACACACATGCACACCCGCAGGCTGGGGCCCCCCTGCTCACCTTCGACTTCTGGTCTTGGCTTCCGTCCTCCTCGTCACTGTGCTTGAGGAACCACAGCCAGGTGTCCCGGGGGTTCAGGCTGAGGGCCGGCTGTGTGGTGGGCTCCTGGAACACAGCCGCCCGCAGCACCCTCGAGTTCCCGTCCTTGTTGACGGTGAGGGCCTCGCAGCACGGCCCCCGGGGACGACCCCCGGGGACCAGGCCACAGGACCAGGCCACGCTGCGACTAGGACTTCGTGGAAGAAGGGGCCCCGGTCTGGGCGGAGGGAGACCAGGGCAGAGCTCTGCAGCCGGCAGGGCCCGGGCTCCTTCCACCTCCCCCCACGGGGCAGTTACTCAGAGGGTCCGACTGCTGAGACCCAGAAGCACCCAGGAAGAGCCAACTGATTACCAGGGTCTCCAGCTACCAGCAGGCCCCCCACCCCACTTCCACCCTCCGAAGTCCCAGGGGGCTGGACTTCAGCCCCTGGGCCAGGGCGGCCGGCTGGGGGCTTGGGGGGCCCGGGACTGGGGTGTCAGGACTCCAGGCCTGGACACAGGGCGCGGCGCTGCCCATTTCCTCAGGACGGCGGCCTGCGCCAGGCCGGGGACGGCCCCGGAGGCGCTCTGACCAGTCGGGACTCCGAGGGAAGCTCCAGGGAGGAACCTTCTGGGGGGAGGCCTTTGGCCTGCAGGCGGCGGGCCTCAGGGGGCCAGCTCCGGGCAAGGCGGCCAGCTGGGAAGGACACTGGCCTGAAGGCTCTGATGAGGTCACGGGCACTGACTCCGGTGGCCGATGGGAGGGCCCCGGGTCTTAGAGCCAGGCGGGTCTCCCACCACCGCCAGGCCTGGTGGCCTCGTGGGGACTCTGCAGGGACCCGGGTCCCCCTTCACGAACCACCATGCTGCTGGGGGGGGGCGTGGGGGTTCCCATGGGAGGAGGCCCAGGGGCCTCCGTCCCTCTCAGGCTTCCCCGTGTCTCCCTGGGTGGTGGGCCCTGCGGGGCCCGACCTGCTGGCTGCTCACCAGAAGCACCGGGACCTGGGTCCCACCTCACCGTCTCACACCGCCCGGGGGTGGCCCATGGCCGGGGTCCCTCGGGGCTGCCTGGGCAGGTGGGCTGGCCCTGTCGGACAGCCGGCCCTGGGGCCTGTGCCTGGACCCGGGCCCCAGTGTGCCTCCGTGGGGGCAGAAACAGGCAGAGGCACTTGGTCTGGGGACCTAGGAAGGGCCTGCTGCGGGGTGGGGGTGGGGGGCGCGGCAGGGGCGTCGGTGCTGGCAGCTGTCCTGGCTGACAAAGGTCTCCAGCCTTAGGGGCTCCACCTTGGACCCCCAAAGAGGGTCCAAGACCAGAACCCCACCTGGAAGCACCCCAGTCCCCCCTGTGCTTCCTGGCAGTGTATCCCCGACATCCAGCTGGCTGCCCTGCCCCTCGGGGTGCGGCTGGCCAGGAGGGGTCTGCCTGCGACCCCTGGGCAGGCACCGAGGTGGGAAAAACACGGCTGCAGGGAGGTCCCTCCCAGGGAGCTGAAGGGCTGGCCGCCACCCCCGCGGGTGGGGTGTCCCTGGCCCAAGGGGTGCTGGGCGCAGAGGCACCGCCCACGGCCCCACGGCTGCTCCGCCCGTTGTCCAGCCCCCAAGCATCTTGATCCCACGGGACCCGAACCACCTTCTCAGCTGCTCTGCTGCTGGGAAAGGTCGCACCCCACCCCCCACCCCACCCCACCCCACCCCACCCCACGGAGGGCTCCCCCGCTTCCCCAACCTGAGTGCCTCCACCCCAGCTGGGAGGGAGAGGGCAGGGCGGGGAGCTAGAGATGATGCCTTCCCGTCCAGAAGTCCCCGTCACTGGGGAGTCTGACCCCCCACACACACACACACTTCCTTCCCCCAGACCCGCAAAAAGGTAGTTGTGTGTCCCAGGGAACCCCACCACGCGGGTGGGGGAGGGGTCGGTCATGTGCTCACACTTCTTTCCAGTGTCGTGAGAATCAGGCTACTTCCACTTACTCCCCAGCTTCTTTCTGTCCCCGAAGTAACGGCATGTCCCCTGGCCTGGCGGAATTTTGCTTTGGTGCCGAAGGAGACTCCCAGGAGCCGAGGTCAAGGCTGGCCTTGCGGTATGGGTCCGGGCAGAGGGGCGGCGCCCAGCCCCCCTGTCTCCCCGGGGCCCGGCAGTGCAGCGTCTCGATCCCCACGTTAGAAAGGGGGGCATGCCCGGCGTCAGTCCGGCCCCGGCCCGCCCTCCCCGCCGCCCTCCTCCTTCGCTGTGCCCCGGACCGCGGCAGGCTCCGGCCGGGGAAACTGAGGCCCGGAGGTCCCCGCGGCGAGGGGGCGGGTCGCGGTCACGGCAGGCGTCTTACCGGCGGGCGGGTGTCGAGACTCGGGCGGCTCTCCAGGGCGACCGCGGGCGGCACCTTCTCCGGCCTCGGCTTCTGGCGGGCGCGGCTCCTCGCGGGCGCACCGGGGTCCCGGGCCCCGAGGGCGGCGGCGGCCAAGAGGCAGAGGCAGAGGAGCAGCAGGCGGGCCCGGGCGGAGGCCATGTGGGCGGCGGTCCCTCTCGGCTGCAGCGCGGCGTCTGGGAACCCAGCGCTCTCGGACTCCGCGCCTTTATATATAAAGCGCTCGAATCCCCCGCCTGGCTCGGCCGGCCTCCCGCCGCGCGCCCCCTCCCGGCTGGGGCGCGCGCTGCAGCGGGGGCGTGTGAGGGCCCGCGGGGCGGGCGGTGCGCCCGGGAGGGTGGGGTGCCCGCAGGGACTCCTCCGGGGCTCACTCGGGGGCGGGGGATACTCCCTCGTGGTGGCCCGCGCGCCCCCTCCTGTCGAGCGCGTCTCTGCTCCAGCGCCGACTCCGGGTTCTCTCCCTGCGCGCTGTCCAGCACTCCTGTTTCAGGGAGCCCCTTCTCCTGACGGTGGACCCTTCGCTTTTTCTCCGAAAAAACAGGGCACCCTCCTCGCCCGGCCCTGGGGCATCTTTTCTCCCCAGCGCCCCGAGAGGTCCGGTCAGAGCACGAAGACCCTCAGAGCCCCCTTCCCAGGAGGGGACTCCCCGCTCTGGGCTGCCTTCTCCCATGGCTTGGGGATGTGGGGTTTATTTTATTTAATTAGTTTTGTTGGAGAGGGAAAGGGAGAGAGACACGGGTTTGCTGCTTCCCTTACCGATGCGGTCATCGGTTGCTTTCTTGTATGTGTCCCGATGGGAGATTGAACCCGGCACCTCAGCATAACAACCCTATGGGGACCGTGCTGTAGCCAGCTGAGCCACCCGGCCAGGGCTGGGGTGGGGGGGGTGCTTGGTTCTTCCCAACCTGGGGGCCCCTGCAGGGACCTGGAAGGTGTCCCCCAGAGCCAGCCCTGCACTGTGCTGACGGGGGTGGACGAGACCGAGGCCGGGAGAGCTCGGCCCTGTGATGACTGACCAGGGTGCGGGGCTGCCCTCTGCCCACGGGGACCGCTCAGGACACCCGGCTGGGACGGGGGGACCAGCGCCTGCAGCCTCAACTCCAGGCCCGTCCCTGAGAAGAGCCACCCCTCGTCCAGCGGGGGCCCATGGTTCTGTTACATGCTCCAGACACGAAGTGTCCGAACCCGTGGATGATTTTTATGAGTTTGTTTGAGCCAAACTGAGAACAATGCTGGGAAGATGAAATCTCAATGAACTGAAGAATGCTCCAGAAAATAGAAGCTTTACAGCTTATGTTACGTTAGAATCAGAGGAGGAGGCCTCAGAGGGTGACATGAGATCTATGGGTGTTAGGTTAGAGGGTTCAGGAGAAAATAAACCGGGGGACCCCTGGGATTGGAGGAAGAGTGAAACACAGAGGCACACCCCTCTTTCACCTCGGCGGGGAGGGTGGTTGGCGGCGAGCGCTCCCAACCCACGGAGGTGGGGTGCGGGGACCGGCCCCCGGCCCCCGGCCCCCAGCCCCCAGCCCAGGCCCAGAGTCAGGTGCTCCGGTGCGGTGGGCGGGCCCGGAGGGGCCTGGGGAGGAGATTACCCTGACATTCCCAGGCGGGCTCAGCTGACGTAAAGCCTGACCTTTGTCAAGGAAGCCACAGGCCCAGGCTGTGCCCACCCGTAGGACTTGGCTTTTAATCAGGAAGTTCAGTGTTCAGACCCCCGGTTACTCCGGTCTCTGCGTTTGTAGGGCCCCCTCTGCTGGTGCCCCTGAGCTCGTCGGGCTCAGCGTGCGGCCCCTTTTCTGTCCACGCGTGCCCCTTTGGGTCACAGGTCAACCCGAAGGACGTGCTGATGACCAACCACGTGGCCCCGCGGAGCCGGGAAGGCCCCTGTCCAGTGTCTGTCTGGCGGAACGACAGCCCGTGGTGGGTAGGGCAAGACCGAAACCTCGGGTGGAAGTTTAAGGCCAAATTTTCCTCAAAAGGGAAAGGCAGGTGAACGTGAGGCTGTACATTCCCGTGGGCCTTCATTCAGAAGGACCCCCCCAGCCCTGGCCGGCGTGGCTCAACGGCTTGGGTGTCGCCCCGCAAAGCGAGAGGTCGCCAGTTCGATTCCCATCAAGGCGCACACATGCCTGGGATGCAGGTCAGGTCCCTGGTTGGGGCTCCGTATGAGAGGCAGCTGATCAATGTTTCTCTTTCTTCCTCCTTTCCTCTTTTTCCAAAAATAAATAAAATGTAAAAATATATCTAAAAAACACAATAAAAACACTCTGGATCACATCTGAACGCCCTCACCACCCAGCTCTGCCGCCTGTCTCAGTCTCCCGTGTCCCTCATCTAGGACGACATTTACTGGGCGTTGGCGGGCACCCGAGACCGGTGCTTGGTTTTCCCAGTCCGGCCGGGAGGTGACGGCAGCGGTGGATCTGAACACGGGGTGTCCCGGCCCATGGGACGTGCTCAGGTGTCACCTGACTCCTGCGGGTCCAGCAACCGGGAGCGGCAGCCCTAGGTTCGGCCGGGGCCAGGCCGTCAGGACCCAGCGCTGCGACCACAGTGACCGCCTGCAGAGCCCCAGAGGCCGGGTGCAGGCCCGGAGCTTGGCAAGGACGGTCCCTGCCCCGTGGTGGCCCTGCGGGGGTGGGGGGGCCCTGTCAGCCTTCTCTGGGCCGCTGGCACGAGGGAGCGGTCCCTGCAGGGCTGGGGGTGCCCCGCGATCGTGTCTGACGTGTGTCTGTGTCAGGAACATCCCAACCTGCAGAGGACGTTTGTGACTTTGTCTGACCGAACTGATGTCAGTTGCCGGGAAGCGGAATCTCAGTGGGTTGAGCAAATGCCCCGGGGAAGGGCGGTTTCACGCCTTGCTGTATACTCCAGACGCAAGGGAGGAGAGGTGGGGGGCAGCACGTGAAGCCCACCACCGGTGGGGGGAGGGCAAAGTGGGGGGAGAGGCTCTGGGCCCGGAGGGGCGCCGCTCCCCGCTCGAGGCCCGTTGGGGGTGCAGAGCGCCGGGAGACGGGGTGCGGGAACAGGCCGCCGCCCGCGGGGCTGGAGCCGCCCGGCGCCCTGACGTGGCCTGGAAGAGGCGGTCACTCTGACGTTCCAAACGTGTGCGGTCCGAGGGGCAAAAGGACAGCGGCCTCCCTCGCTCCGCTGAGGCGGACACTGACTACCTCCGTGACTCACTGGTGACCGGGAACGTGGACGTGCAGGTCGCCGCGGGGCCGGTACAGGTCTCTGCGCGGGTGAGGCCGGCGCACCGGCCTCCCCGGAGCACGGCGGGGTCAGTGCGTGGCCCCCTCTCTGGCCGCGCCTTCATGCAGAAGATTCCCTCTGCAGCATTCCCGCGACACCGTCCTTCTGCAGCGGCCCGCGTCCCTGTTAGCTTACTCCTTCTGCTCGTTCAGAAGGAGCCAGCTAGTCCTGGCTGCTGTGGCTCAGCGGGCTGAGCCCCGGACTGCGAACCTGAGGGTCGCTGGTTCGGTTCCCAGTCAGGGCACGTGCCTGGGCTGTGGGCCAGGTCCCCAGTAGGGGGCGTGTGAGAGGCAACCACACATTGCTATTTCTCTCCTTCTCTTTCTCCCTCCCTTCTCCTCTCTAAAAATAAATAAATAAAATCTTTTTTTCTTTAAAGAAAGAAGTAATCAAATACTAGGACAAGTTACTGCCTTTCAACTCCTCTCAGAAACACATACACCCCTTGCCTTCCTTCTGCAATAACATTCCTTCTACATTTTCCAAAGTGGAACCAGGAAGAGTGTTATTGATCGTACAGAGGGGATACGCCATTGGCAGTTAGTAACGGTTGGGCTATACATAGGAGGTTTGAGGAAGGCCCAAAGTACCCTGGCTGGTGTGGCTCAGTGGATTGGGTGCCTGCCTGCGAACCACAGGGGCATGGGTTCGATTCCCAGTTGGGGCACATGCCTGGGTTGTGGGCCAGGTCCAAAGAACAAGCATAATGGTTGTTATGACTAACGTTGTTAGTGGACAAGTAAAGATAGTCAAGCAAATGTTATTTTTATTTTGTTTTTTTTTAAAGAAAATATCATTTTAAAAGACTTTATTTATTTATTTCCAGACAGAGGGGAAGGAGACAGACAGAAACACCAATCTGTGGTCACCTCTGGCACAACCTCTACTGAGGGCCTGGCCTGCAAACTAGGCCTGTGTCTTGCCCGGGAATCGAACCGGTGACTCCCTGCTCAACGAGCCTGCGCTCAACCCACTGAGCTATACCGACCAGGGCAATCAAGGGGTTTTTAAAGCTCAACATCAATTTGTAGGGATGCAGGTCCTGCCGATGTCTTCGTACAGCTCTCCATCTCTGATGTCGGTGGCTTCTCAGCCTCCAGAAATCTCTGGCCCTCGCCGTAGGTGGGGTCAAGGGCCAGAGACGGGAGCCAAGTGCACTCGAGGCTGGCCCTGACACGGTCCTTTCCGGCGAGGCCGGAGAGCGTCTTGAACTGACGTGGGCTCCAGTGAACGAGAGTCCCCCGGTTGTGAGCCCGGTCTCTGCGGTCGCTGAGGCCCGGCGGTGCGCCCTGAAGGGGGACCCCTGCTGATTCACCCACTCCCTGAGCCGGGTGGTGCGTCCTTGTTAACGGCGCGGGAGGTCACTCCTGCGCCCCTTCCTTCGGATGCACGGGGCGGCCGGGGCTGGCTCTCCGGCAGACGGCTGCTCACCAGAAGCGACAGGCCTCGGGCGGGGACGGCCCTGGCGCTACCTCAGATGGACAGACGACCGACAGGCTCGGTGACGGAAAGACTGACCTTTGTGGAGGAAGCCCCCGGGCCGGGACGTGACTCCCTGCCCTGCCCTGCTCCTAGTCAGGGAGTTTCGTGGTCGGCTGGCCGTGTGGGCGCTCTGAGTGTGTGAGGCCCCCTGGACTCGTCGGGGTTAGTGCCCGGCCCCTGGTCCGTCCGCAGTGCCTGCCCCTGCCTGTCCCCCTCCCCGAGGTCAGGGCACGAGAGCCGCATCCCGAGCTTTCTGTGCCCCCACCCCCACCCCCGCCCTGGGCTGCAGCACCTGGCGGGCACACGGCCCATCGCGTGCAAGCCCGGGGGGCGGTCCGGCGGGGGAACGCACTCTCCACGGGCCTGCCGTCCGCACCGCGGGACGGTGCTGGCCTCTCTGGAGAAGAGAGGGAGCCCACCGAGTCTCTGCCACTCAGCCCCTCGCGCCCTGGGCCGGCGCTGGCCTCCTGCCCCTGCCGGCAAGCGGGGGGTGCTCTGCCCTTAGGGAAGAGCCCGGCCTTCAGACGGACAGTGCGAAGCCGGGCACATTCCCTGGCCCACGAGGCCACCTGCTCCCACCCGCTCACGGCTCGCCCCTAGGCCCTGGGTGCGGGCTGTGAGCTCCAGGGTCAGCTGGAAGATTTCTGAAGAAACACAGCCCTGCCCTTGACCCAGGAAGCAGGTGCCCCACGTGGGGGGGTGGCCGGGGGTCTGGCTGTGAGGGCGGCCCGGGGAAACACGCGTGCCTGCCCTTCTTGAGCCCGGGGGCTGCTCCACAGAGCGGCCTCCCCCTGGGGTGAGTGGAGCCCCACGCAGGAAGCCCCACGTGGCGGGGGACACGGCTCTGCTCGGTGCCGGCCAGCCCGGGGATCCTCGGGGTCTCAGCCCCCCACCCCCCATGCTGGGGTCGAGGCCCGGGAGCCCGGGGCCTTGCTCTGGAGGGGGGGCTGCATGCACGGTGGGTGCTGTGGGGCCGAGAGCGGGGCCCGCCCACCTGAGCGCTGCGGCTCCCCGGGCGAGCGGCACTACGCCACGTCGGTGTCCTCAGACAGAGGCTCTGGGCCGTGGGCGCGCGGTCACGGCGCCCGGGGGACCCGGCGGTGGCTCTGCTCAGCAGACCGGGCCCCTGTGTGGCCGTCCAGAGCGAAGGTCGGAGGGGGCACTGCAGGAGGCACATCGAGGCCGTCCAAGGCTCAGTGTGCTGGTCTGCAGAGTGGGCGCGCTGACCTTGTCTGGGGAGCACTCGTGAGGGCCAGGAGGCGGTGGTGCGCACCCCCGGCCCGGACGCCAGGGTGCTCGGGGCCTGGGGACCTGGGGTCCTGTGCCCAGGAGCACAGGGCATGCTGGTCTCGGGGCCAGATGCCACATGGCCCGACCTGCACCCTGGGAAGGGGAGGGGAGGCCCTGCCACCTTGGCGACACCGGCAATGTGTGGGGACAGAGAGGGCCAATTTGAGGCACAGGTGACCCTAAGATTCTGTGGGACATCAGCGCCACCTCCCCGTGGGGGGGCCTTGGCTACCTGAAGCTGGCGGGGAAGACCCCAGCCATCGCCGTGTGCAAACAACGGTTCTCCCCGAACGGTGAGCAGGGCTGGTGCCGTCAGAGGGCCCAGATAAACCGGTTTCTCTTCAGGGCAGCTCCATAACTGTCCGAGGTGACGACACAGCCTGGCCCGGAGCTGCAGGAGAGGGCGGGGGTGGGGGGGATGGCCTTCAGGTGGACCCCCCTGCATGTCTCTGAGGTCGTGTGGCAAACCCACGTCCGTCAGAGGAGGCTGGGGCTTCGCAAAGAATCCCACAGGCCGGGAGCCCCCCGGAACAGGGCTCCTGTGGCACCAGGCGCCCCTCCTCCACAGCAGCCCACAGGGCCACGGCGGGGACACATGGGGGGTCCCTGCACCCCAGAGTGGAGGTGCTGAGCTGGGGGCACAGGGCGGGGCCTCGGGGTGGTGGCCCCTTCGAGCCGCCAGGCCCGGCTGACAACTGACCCTCGTCCCTGGGCCCAGCGGCCGGGGCTGGCACGCTGTCCCCACTCCGCCCTCCGCATCCCCAGGAGGGACCTCGGCGGGTGAGGTCCTGGGAACCCCGGCTCCCTTGGCGCCCGAGAGTGGGCGGAGCCTGAAGTCCGCTCGCTGTGCAGCCTCCCGCGTGCAGGCCGGCGGCGGCCGTTGCTGGTTCCCAGAGCCTTCCCATCGGGTGACGTCATGCCGTTCTCAAGTCACGTGACTGTGCCCCCCCCCCCCCCCCCCCACCGATGAGGACGCGGAGGCTCAGACTCTGGGCTGGCCTGAGGTCCCGACGGACGCCTCCGCAGGAAGCCTCGTGGGGTCGCCCCGCCCCCGCCCCTGGAGGTCGTCAGGGTCCCCCGGGAGCCCGGCGCCTCAGTTCGGCTCCGCGAGAGCTCGCTCAGGGCCCTTGCGTGCCGGCTGCAGGCCCCCGGGCGGACTCCTCCTCCCTCCCCCTGCCCAGGGCCTCTCTTGGGTTTTCTGTTCATCGTTATCCTGCCTCCAATAGATTAATTCTTAAAAACTTGACTTCAGTTCACCGCTCAGTTTAATGCACAAGGGTGGACATCCGTGGCGCAGTTTGCCATGTTGTTAAGAATCGAATTCTTTTTTTTTTTTAAGATTTTTTATTTATTTATTTAGAGGGGGAAGGGAGGGAGAAAGAGAGAGAAACATCACTGTGGGGTTGCTGGGGGCCGTGGCCTGCAACCCAGGCATGTGCCCTGACTGGGAATCGAACCTGCGACACTTTGGTTCGCAGCCCGCGCTCCATCCACTGAGCCACGCCAGCCAGGGCTTAGAATCGCATTCTTAAGTGTGAGCCTGTCTCGCCTGGGGACAGAGGGGCACCGAGCCCAAGCTGGCTGTGACCAGACAACCCGGCCCCTGGCCTGGACGACCCCGGGAGGGTCTATGAGGACGTCACGTGGGCCCTGGGGTGTTCGTGCCACGCAGGGAAGGACCTCCCCCACGACGGTCTCATCACGGTCTGGGTCACTCTTCAGTCCTCAGCTGGACGCCTGGACGCCCCCCGGGCGCCGGTAGGTTCCGCGTTAAGTGCAGCACGGCGCAGCAAACCCGCCTCGCCGCGGGAGGGCTGGAGTGAGCCGGAGTCCCTCCGCGGCGTGGAGGTCAGCGTCGGCCACCGTGAGCCGTCAGGTGACCGCTTCCTTTAATCACGGACATTTCCACGGGGTGTCCACCGCCCGACTCTGGTGATCGCTGCTGGCGCCCAGTCCCGGGACACGCTCAGCGATACGAGGGTCTCTTCTGGGACGTCCTGGACAACCCGGGTTCCATGGCGGCGGCCGGAAACGTCCCCGCACCCACCCTGACTCGCTGACGGGTGCTGACCGGCGCTGAGCCCAGGCGGGCTGTGCTGGGCTTGGCTACAGGGGACACTGGGCGGTCGCCGAGGGCTGGGGGCTGCTGGGTGGGGGGTGGTGCCTCAGTTTACCCAACGTCGTCTGCGGGAAGGACAACAGGCGCCCACCCGGCAGACACGAGCACCCCGGGGCGGCAGAGGTGCGCCCCCTCCCGCCACCCTGCCGTGGGCCCGGGGTTGGGTGGGCTCGCGCAGGTGTTCCGGGGCTGCCCGCGCCCACACCTCCCCAAGAGTCCTCGTGTCCCGGGGGGCTCTGATGGGGGAAGCGGGTGGCTCAGCTTGCTCTGGGGACACTCCTTGCGTGGATGTGACATTCCTGTCCTTTGGCAGGAGTGCCTGGGAGGGTTTGGTGCTTGGCTACAGGGCTGCCGTGGGCCCACGTGGCTGTGTGGCCGCCACGCACAGTGACCACGGCCTGTACCTACCCCCCCTGATTCTGGCTGGGTGTGGCTGGAGGAGGGACTGTCGGGGGATGGGGGCAGAAACGAGAGTGAGGCCGGGTCCCTGCTCCACCACCTCCTCCCCAGCGGGTCTCGGGGGGCAGGTGGCAGTGGCCGAATCCACCCCTGACCCCGCTCCCTTTCGGGAGCCTGCTCCTGCCCTGTCCCTTGTCCCTGGGGCAGGGGGGCGGTGACAGCTCCGCTGGCCCTTGGGTGTCTCCCCAGTCCTCGCCCACACCGTGCAAACAGCCCTGATTACACCCTCTTCCGTTGCGGGGTCTCGTGTTTCCTCTGGGGACCCCGGAGGATACAGTTAGCCTGATCCAGGGGTCCCAAATAGGGCCCCTCAGCGATCAGGGCCCCCACGCAGGGACGGCTCCCCACTGCCGGGGGTGTGCAGGGCCGGAGGTCCGCCTGGCGCCGGGACTCTGCCCGTTCAAGGTCAAGGTAAGTCTGTCCCTGCCCCCTGGGCCTGCGTTGTGAAGCAGCCCCTGGCTGGGCACCTTCAATAAACGTCTGGAAAACACTTCCCAGAACTTTCACCCAGAAGATCCAGGGGTCCCAGCAACTGCACCCTCTCTTCCACCCACTCCGCCCGCCGCACAGGGGCCCTGGGTCTGGAGCAGGCGCCCCTTTGGGAGCAGACGCCCGGAGGCCCCTCGGCGCCTGGGGCCTGGGTGCGAACTCGCTGTCCCACGAGAACTGGGCAGAAGCAGCCGGTCTGGGAGCAGAGCTGGCCTGACCTGCAGGAGCTGGGGCCCAGGGACCCGTGCTCAGAGCCAGGCTGCCAGCAGCGCCTCTGGGCCCCAGTGGGCTCAGAGAGGAGCCCGGGGCCAGAGGGAGAGAGACTGGAGCGCCCCAGGGCCCCAGCCGGGCAGTGCGGGCTGCAGCCGGGCTGGGCCCGGGGCCCGTGTCCCTGACAGAGCCTGTGACAAAGCCGGAGGGCCACTCAGCACCCGGTGAGAGTCCTTCAGCGTGTCCTCGGTGACAGACACAGACACCCCTCACTCGGGGTGAGTCAGGAGCAGCGGGAAGCCTGAGCCAGCCTGCGTGAGGCCGTCGGCCCCAGGGCTCAGCGGCTGGCCCGTGTCCCCGGAGGCGTGCTCTGCTGGCCGGAGGTAGGGCTCACCGCTGCCCTCGCCCAGGGGGCTGCCGGGCAGGAAGCCACCGACGTGCCCGAGGGGCCTCCCAGGAAATCCCGGCAGCATGCTGCCCGGGCCTCCCCGGGGGCTTCTGTTCTGACTCACGGCTTTGTCGGGAGCGAGCCAGCCCGAGAGACGGAAAACCCTGGCTGGAAGGGCCGCCGTGTTCGTCTGCCCTGGGAAGCCTTCACTGACCACCCCCGCAACCCCCCAGCCCCCCAGCCCCTGTGCGGGCAGAGGGGCCCTGTCTCCCACTGCCTCGGCTGGGTGCTGCCCTCCTGGGGGCGGGGCTCGGAAAAGCTGGGCGGCAGCCCCCTTTGTCCCCAGAAGCAGCGCTTTGGGGTCCCGAGTCCAGGCCCTGCCGCCCGTCCACTCAGAGCTGGTGTGGTGGCCGGGGAGACGAAAACCAGGTCACTCTGACGTGCCCGGTGGCCCGAGCCCAGCCCCGGCCAGGAGCACAAACAAGCAGACATGCACGGGGGGGGGGGCCCCCCACCTCGGAGGTCGGCGTCCGCCGTGTCCCCGGCGCCTCGGGGGGCTCAGTGCCCCAGGGCAGGGCCGAAGGGCTGGCCCCACCTGGAGACGTCCAGGAAGACACTGGAGGCCCCGTGGTAGAGCCAGAGGCGGGGCAGGGCGCCGTGGCGGGTCCAGGCGTCGCGCCCGGGGTCGTAGGCCTCCATCTCCACGTGGTAGTCGCCGTCCATGCCCTGCCAGCGGCCCCCGGTCACGTACAGCGCCTCACCCAGCGGCACCAGGGCGCCGTTCTCGTGCAGGCTGTGCAGGGGCTGCACCTGCGGGCGGGCGGCCGGCCGGCGGTCAGGGCGCCGCGGGCGGTGGGGGGGGCGCGGCCGGGGCCCTGCCACTCCCCTCCCCCGCCAGGACCCCTGACTCCCCCTTCTCTGGGGAGACCCCACTGCCCCCTCTCCAGCCCGCAGCATAGGACACTGCTTCCAGCCCCCCCCTTCTCTCCTGGGCCCAAAGGTGCTCACTTCTGAAGGCCAGAGTGAGGGCAGGGGGGCCTGAGACCAGAACTGCCTCCCAGCGTGGGGCCCCGGCCGAGCCTGACTCCCAGCGGCTCCCTTGCAGGGACAGACGTGGCCTCAGCCCTGACAGACACCCGTGGGGGGGCCACTGGCCCCACGGCCCCTTCGCTGGGCCCCTGCACCGCCGGCCTTGGCCTGTGCCTCAGGGGTGCCCGGGACAGGGCTGTGGGTCAGGGCCAGCAGCCTGTCCGAGGCCCAAGAGGGACGTGGGCACTTCAGGCACAGCCCAGGGTGGGCAGCAGGGAGAGACTTGCCCTCGGCCCCCAGGTGAAGGCAGCCACGGGTGGCTGGCCCCGGACCTGGAGAGCCGGAGGGCAACCCTGCACGCTGGACCCCTGCCCAGAGCAGTGGTGTGAGCCGAGGCCCGGCAGAGAGGGCCCGAGGAGAAGGCCCCGCCTGGCAGGGCGCGCCTGGCACCTGTTGTGCGGCCGTAATGGGGACTCGGTGTCAGCTGAGCGCTGACGCCAGGGGACAGCTGTGGGCACGGGACCACGGAGGCCCCGTGTGGCCCGCTGTGCAGTCCGCCTGCGGTGGCTGCAGGAAGCACAGCCTCCCCCTCAGACCCCCAGGGACGGAGACTCTCTCGGCAGGCGGGACGGGCCCAGGGCATCCGACCACAGCTGAAGCCACTACGGGCTCCGGACGCTGTCCCTCCTTCTTCTCCGAAGAAACAGGAGGAGGGCCAGGGCTCTGGGGCCCCCGAGAGCCAGTTTCCAGACGCCCACCACCCACTCTCTCCCCAGGGCCAGTGGCAGGCAGGAAGCTGGCTACCCCCTCCTCACCCACAGCACCAGAATCTGCTCCCCGCTTGACTGCCCCCAGGGATGGGAGGCTCACTCCCTCTGGACCTGGCCAGCAGGAAGGAAGGGCTTTCTCTCGGCCCACAGCAGTTGTGAAGCACCCCAAGCTGAGCCTGGTTTCGCTTCCAACGGGGAGGGCAGGCCGCCCGTGCTGGGGTCAGGGCCCCCGGGGACCGCAGCCCCCTGCCCCCCGCCCTTGGCTCTGCCCTGCTCCCGGCCTCGGCCCAGGCTCACGTCTCCCTTCACCGTCCTCCCCGCACTGTCCTCCCCCCTCCCCACTGTGGTCAGGGGCCCCGGGGGCGTCCCCTGGGAGGCGAGGCCAAGGCCGAGGCCCACCTTCTGCCACAGGTTGGCCCCGGGGTCGTACACGTAGACCTTCTTGGTGTTGTCGCCGACCAGGTAGAGCGCCCCCTGCAGGGCGGCGCAGCGCGGCGAGGACAAGTACTTGGGGAGGAAGGGCGAGGCGATCACGCTCCACGCTTCTGCGGGGGACACCAAGGCCAAGGGGGGCCGCTGTCACCGGGGGGGGGGCTGGGCCAGCCGGGGCTCCCCCACCCCGAGGCAGCGCCCCATCTGAGACGGGGGAGGGTGTCCCTTTCCTGGGTGCTAGGAACCCCCTGTGCCCCCTGACAAGCCCCACTCTCTCTGGATGGGTGGGAGGATGCCGGGGACCTGGGGGCCTGGGGGCCTGGGGGACAGGCCGTCTCCAGCGCCTCACCCTCGGGGGCCCCCACGGGACCTTTACGGCTTCAGAGGCCCTGGCCTGGCGCCCCACCCCACCCCCGGCCCTGGGCCCCGCCCTCCCTCTCACCGAGCCGGGCCTGCGGCCACCCGCCCCCGTCCCCGGGGCGCCCACCTGTGACGGGGTTGTAGCACTGCAGGGCCAGCGCGTTGTACTTGCAGGCGCTGGAGCCCACCAGGTAGAGGCGGCCCTGGCAGCCGGCGGCCGAGAAGTTGCTGACGTACTTGAGGGCGGGGCTGACGGGCGCCCAGGTGTCGGTGTAGGGGTCGTAGCTCTCCACCTCCACCACGTCCTGCGTGGTGCCTGTGGGGGGGGGGCGAGGCTGCGGGGGTGCGGCCGGGGGGGGGCTTCCTGCTGGGGCCCAGGCTTTGGAGAGGGCTGGGGAGCACCCACCCAGGGTGCCCCGGGAGGGGGAGGCAGTGGAGGGCGAGGCCTCGGTGAGGTTTGGAGAGGTGAGGGCAGTTGCTCGGGCCTTGTGGCCAAGAAAGGGTGTGGGCACTCGTAGGTGGGAACTCCCTCCTGTTCCAGCCCAGCCACCCCCAACGCTGCAGAGCCGGGGCGCACTGGAGGGGTGGTGGCAGGACCCCCTAGGGGGCCAGTCCCTTGGTCGGGTGCCCTTGGGTGGGGCGTGAGTCAGTCCCGGCAGAGCTGTGGGTGGCCCGTCCCAGCCCCACAGAGCCCGGCTGTGAGGACCATGGGGGCCCATGCTGGAGGCAGGGCCAGGCTGGGGCCCCCCGGTTCCCCTGGGGCTCAGGATCTGGCGTGCCCTCTGCTCTTGGCCTGGACGTGACGGCCCTTGAGGGGTGAGGGGCGAGGGGCTGGCCAGCACTCGGGGTGATGAATGAGGAGCGACCTGGGGGCCAGCGGGTCGCCTGCAGGTCGCCTGCAGGTCGCCTTGGGGAGTTTGTCTGTTAATACCCGTCCGGCCGCAGGGGTCCCTGGGCGACGCTGACAGGGCGCTGGGTGGACGGGGTAAGGCGGGCTCCCGTGTGCAGGCCGGGGCTCAGTGGTGGGACAGAGGGGGCGTCAGAAGGACCCATTGTGCGTGCGTCCCTGCACCCCGGGGACTTCCCCGAGGAGGGGACCCTGGTCCGAGACCCGAGCCCAGGGGTCTGGGACAGGAGGGGCTCGGAGGGGGGGGGCAGCCTCACCACCCACGACGTAGATCTCCCCGTTGAGCGCCGCGCTGGCGTGGTTCGTGCGGGCCTTGAGCATGGGCGCCACGGGCCTCCAGACCGCCTCCGCCAGCGGGAAGCACCAGGCCTGGGTGGTCGACCAGGTGTCCGTCTTGGTGCCCCGCGAGCCACCTGCGGGAAAGGTGCCCATCAGCCCGGGGTCACCGAGCCAACGGGGCCGGGGGGGCCAAGGGTCCCACTCTCATCTCCCCAGGCTCTCCCCAGGCTGGGCCTCCATGCTGCCAGACAGCAGGCCAGGTGGGACCTCGGTGGCACCGTCCAGCTGGGCGGCTTGGACAGGTCCCTCCATGCCCCACACACGAGGAAGTTCTTTCCCAACCAGGCCCCCCCAACTTCTGAGGTCAAAAAGGGCAGGGAGACCCCTCTCGGCCCTCCCATGGGTCCCCCGGGGGTGGGGGGCCTCGGCTGCAGGGGCATTCTGAAGGCACCTGGGGCCCGTGTCAGACAGGCGGGGTCCCTGGGTTTTAAATGTCCTCGTTCTCACAGCACGGGAAGCTCTGGAAGAGTCCTGACTAACTGCTGGGAGCCCCCCCCCAGCGAGGGGGCGCCCCCCGCCTGCCCACCTGTGACGTAGACACAGCTGTTCAGCGCGGCCAGGGAGAAGCCCCACTTGTTGAAGTCGGGGAAGTGGGGCAGCGCCATCCAGGTCTCTGGATGGGAGAGAGCAGCTGGGGTCGGCGTGCAGGGCTCGCTGCGGGGGGAGAGGGGGGCTCCCGCCCCACAGCCCCCCCTCCCCCGCTCACAGCAAAGGGGCGAGGGGACCCAGTGCCATAGCAGCGGTGGTGGTGACCCCCAGGGGCTGGGGTCAGAGGTGGCCCTGGGTGCTCCATGCTCACCGCCAGGCCCGGCTGCTGGCGGCCCCTGGAGCCCAGGCTGGACACAGGACGAGCCGAGAGACGGCCCGTGTCCAGAGACCGCACTCTCACGGACCCTGCAGTCGACCCCACGGCCCCCGAGTGGGCCCCGTGGACTGGTCCCACCTGAGTCCGAAGGGGTGGCCGTGACCTCGAGGCACTGGTGCGTCGTGACAGAAGCATCGCTCGCTCACGCCCGCCCCACACACCCGTGTGCCCTGAGCCCCGTCTGTGCTCCTGGGGGCCGGGCCTGCGGGCGCCAGGCTCGGGCCTGCGGCCGGCAGAGCGGCCCACGTGCAGCTCTCGTGCGCCCGCTGTGCGGCCTCGGGTTCTGCGTCTGTGAAACGGGGGTAACTCCCACCTCCGGGGATGTGTGGGGACCCTGTGAGGTGGCGCGTGTCTGTCTCACAGCCACTGCTCAGCTGGGGGTGGGGGTGGCTTTCAGAACAGAGGGACACACCCACGTCAGACCCGCCCTGCCCCATGGAGCTCCACGAGGTAAACTGAGGCGAGGAGCGGACGAGAATCTTTAAGTCCGTAAGTGCACACAGTTAGGGTTTTTAAGGGGGGCTGGGGGAGAGGTGCCACCTCGGGGGGTCCCTGGGGAAGGCTGTTTATTGTTGATGACAATTTTCAGAACACACGGGTCATTCCGCCTTGCTGGGCGGGGGCTGCGTGACCCCCTGACTCACGTCTGTGTCACCCCAGGGTGGGGATTGCCCAGCAGTCAGTCTCCAGGCCTCTGCCTGCCAGCTGGCCTCCACAGCAGCTGTGTGGGGAGCCCATTGCACGAATGTGGAGACTGAGGCCCAGAAAGGTAGAGCGGCCTGTGCAGAGCTGGTCGGACACCGGAGCTCTCAGCCCCCAGGCCCCAGGCACCACACCCCGAGGCCACAGGCCACACAGGGCAGGGCCACAGGAGGGGGCGGCCGGCCGGGCTGCCCGCCCCGCACGGTGTGCTCTGGGCAGCCACAGAGCCCCTTCCGAGAGGCCCCTTGGCCCAAAGGACCAAACTGAGGGCTGTGGCTGCAGAGAGAGGGGCCTGCCGTGGCCCCCACTGCCTGCTCCCCCCACAGCCCCGGGCCCAGCGCACCTGGGACAGGCCTGGCCTCTGTTCTGTGCCCCTCCCGGTGGCTCCCGGCAGGCGGCAGGGGCCGCGGGCCGAGCTCGGGCGCCCGGGGTACTCACTGGCCTTGGTGTTGTAGAAAGCGAAGTTCCCGTGGTGGGGGGCCCGCTCCTCGGCGTCCTCCTCCTCCTCCTCTTCCTCCAGGGCCCGCCCGCCCACCACCACCAGGACCTCTTCCAGCTGCCGCGGCAGGGCCGGCGGCGCCTGCGGGCCAGGGGGGCGGCGGTCAGAGGGAGCGGCGGCAACAGCGTCCCCGCGCCCAGGGCCCCGGACCCGGTGGTGGCTGCTGGGGCGGGCAGCGGCCCTGACGTTTGGAGGCGGCTGTGGGTCCGCGCGTGCTTCACGCTGGTGCACACGCATGGGGGTGAGCTTTGGTGTGTGTGCATGTGCACAGGTGTGTGGTGACGGCGGCAGAGCTCAGGACGGTGGGGGCACCCCGCCCCTGTGTGTCCTGGCCTCCGGAGCCGCTCCCCCCGCCCCGGCCGCCACCTGCCTCTCGGATGAGTTCCCGCACCCGCCTTTGGGTCGGCCCTAAGCCCCACCCACGCCTGCCCTGCACCTCAGAGCCCCGCCCTCCTGGGCCCGCACACCCTGCCCCGGGTGGCCCTGCCCCGGGTGGCCCTGCATGGTCCACCTGGATGGTAAGTAGTGACCATCCGGAGCCCCAGGGCCCGTGACCCACCACCTCCCTGGCCTTGACTGCAGATGCTCAGGCCTCCCACCACCGGCAACTACACAGCGCCCCCTGGTGGGGCAGGGCCCCCAGCCGGCTCCACCGCGTGGCGGCCCTGTGCGCCTGGCTGTGCGGAGCCACGGTGCACCCCACCCCTGGCCGGAGCTGTGCCTTTGTCCCAGACTCGGCGCTGGAGTCTCCTCTGGAGCAAGGCCCCGAGCAGGCGGCAGACGGACTGGTCAGCCCCTCGTGTTGGCCACACCCTGGCCTGTCACTTCCCCAGGACCCGCTCTGCCCGCCGGGCCTCCCGCCGGCACTCCCGCCGGCACAGATGGGAAGTTGCACCCCATAAACGCTTGAGCAGCTCCCTAAGGGGCAGGTGGTGGCCGGCGGCCCCGCCTGCCGGTGTCCCTCACCCGATTGGGCACAACCTTCTCTGATCGCCCTCCCTCCCGCTGAGCTCCTATCCCCGCCTCTGAGGCCCGGCTCAGATGCTGCCTCCTCCAGAGAGCCCTCCCTGACTGCCCACCCGTGTGAGGGCGCCCCCGGCCCAGCGCTGGCCTTTCTCGTGCTGCCTAAGGTCTGTTCCCGGGGGTGTCCCCCCCTCCCCCCCTGAGCTGTGGGCTCCTTCAGGGCAGGGCAGGGGGTGGGAACGATCGTTTCTAGGTTCCGCTGCCCCTCCCGTTTGCCACACTCGGGGGCACAGTCTGCACTTGGGGGGAGCGGCGTGCTCTCCAGCCCCCACAGGTGGCGCGTGCGAGCTTCCCCCCACGCCCGGCCCCACGCCCCTCACCGCCTCATGGCCCCGGGACAGGGCCGCCCGGCAGGCCTCGGACTCCAGGATCAGCGGCTCCGTGGTCAGCAGCTGCCGCACGTAGGGCCCGGACACGGCCTCCAGGCGCACCAGGCCCAGCAGCTCGGGCAGGTGGGCCGCCCGGGCCGGCGGGTCGTGGCGCACCCAGCGCAGCAGGGCCTCCAGCCGGCTCTGCTCCGGCCGCACCTGCAGCAGGTCGCCGGCCAGACAGGCGGCCAGCCGGTCCCGGGGCAGCTGCAGGAACTCGTCCTCCCGGGCCACGGCCTCGAAGTTCTCCCGCAGGAAGGCCCAGGCCTTGGCGGCCACGCCCAGCAGCCCCTGCTGCTCCCCGAACTCGCAGATGCCCAGGCAGTTGGTGGCGTCCAGCTGCTGCTGCAGGTAGTGGCCGCAGGCCTTCTGCACGGCCGGGAAGTGCAGGCGCGCGGCCGTGCGGGCCAGCGCCTCCACGTTGGCCTGCGTGATGGTCAGCCGGCCCGTGTACACGAAGTCCACCAGCTGCCCCACCACGGCGGCCTCCACGTCCCACAGCTCCACGCGCGCCGAGAAGCTCTCGGCGAAGTCGCCCGCGAACATGGCGTGGAAGTAGGGGCTGCTGAGTGCCAGCAGGCCGCGGTGGCAGGGCAGCTCCCGGCCGCCCACCAGCAGCGTGACGTCGGCCAGCTTGGGCTGCGCGCGCAGCCTCTGCAGCCCGTCCAGCATGTCCTGGGCGTGCGAGGGCAGGTGGAACTCCAGGTCGTCCACGTTGCGGACCATGGCTGCGGTGCCGGTGCGGCCAGCCCCCCAGGGAGAAGCTGCGGGGGCCACAGGGGAGCAGGGTCAGGGGGGCGGGGGGGGGGGCCGTTCACACCAGTGCTTCCCACCCCCCACGAGCCTCGGCTGAGCGCTCTGATGTGTGAAGTGCTTTACTCGGCACCCCCAGCCCCGCCTAGTCCCCCAGCCTGGGGCTTGGGGAGGGCGGGAGACCCACCCACGGCCCCGAGATGGGGGCAGGGTGGGGCCAGCAAGAGAACCCCAGCCCTGGGCCGTCCCCCCCATCTCTGGGCCACACGGAGCAGGCCCCTGGGGCTTTGGGGTCCCCATGGCCCCCAACCCCCACAGGGACCCCTTGGTCCCCAACCCACCATTGTTGGGGAGGACACTGGGGACATGGGAGAGGTGGCCTGCCTTGGCCTGCTATGGCCTTGCTGGTGTCCAGGGGGCCAGGCTGGGGGTCCCCCGCTGCACCCCCAGTTTCCACCGCCTCCGGGTGTGGGTGGGTGAAGACAAACCTCGGGAGCTTCCTGGAGGCAGCGCTGGTGACTCAGTGTCCACGCCGTCTGATTCAGCAGGTCCACCTCGGGGCTGATTTAGTTATGAGCACATTTATTTACGTGCTTCTGACACCTCACTCTCAGGACGCCTCCCCAGGGAGGGAGAAGGTCTGCCCGGGGGGGCCTGCCCCCACCACCCGAGTTACCCACCCCCGGAAGGGCTGCACCCCAAAGACACGGTCTGCCCACCAGGGGGTGCCCTCCGGAGCCGGCGGTGCAGCGTGGGGACAGACCATCAAGCCGGGAAGCCTGGGAACTGTGAGCCGTGGAGGCTGGTGGGGGGGGGCTCCTGAGCTATGATGGCACGCTGCTGGGGGGGACGCCTGAAGCCCCCCTCCCCCCAGCGGGTGCCCGTCCCCACCCTGCAGAGCAGGCCTAGACCCGGGCAGCCCACCCGGGGGCCTGAGGACCTGCTCGGGCTCCTGCTGGGCCAGGCTGGGTCCGTGGGCCAGGCCAAGGTCCGTCCCGCCGACCCCCCCCCCCCCCCGCCAGGGAGGCCCGTGGCTGGGGGTGGTGGCTCTGTCCTCCCAAGGGGGGTTTGGCAGGAGCCCAGTGGGCCAGCCACCGCCCCCAGGCCTTGCATTCCTGTCATTGTTGTGTCCCTCTGGCCGCTCTGCCACGAGGGGCCTTAGCGGTGCCTGCTGACACCTGCCGCCCTGCTGCCCCAGCTTGGGGTGGGGGTTTCCGGGGGGTCCCAGAGCCTCCACCGGGTGCCCGTCCGGGCCAGGCGTGAGGACGGCCCAGCGGGCAGGACGGGGAAGGACACGGACGCCAGACACTGTGGCCCTGGCTGCAGTCGGGCCGTGGCCCAGCCTCCCCTGCCTGCCTCCCCAGCCGGACCGGAGTGGGGCCTGCCTGCCAAGTTCCCACCCCTCGACCCAGGGGTGGGCTGGACCAGGACCGGGGGTCTCTCACACCAAAGTGCCAGCACCGTGAGCGCCAAGCCCACGCTGTCCCACCGTAACTCCCCTCTCCCAGTCCCCACCGCCCCCTCCGGTTGCCCCTGTCCAGAGCCCCCGGGCCCTACCTCTCAGCAGGACGCTGCACCCCGTGCTGAAGACTCCGGCCGGAGAGCGGGGCTGGCCAGCTGGCTGCGGGGGCACCGGGGGCCTGCAGGGCGGGGCGGCCGCGTGGGGGTGGCAGCGTATTTTTAGCCGCAGCCTGCCCAGGAGGCGGGGAGGGACGGGCCGGCGGGGGGAGGAGTTTGGTGCTGTCGCCTCCCTCCCCGCTGTCCCCTCTGGACGCCCACGGGGCCCGGGCGGAGGCAGGACGCATTCCTGGGCGGGACCAGAACAGGCTTTGCCCCCCCCCCCGTGGGCTGACTGGTGGGGCGGGGGCTGGCCGTGCGGCTGCCCCCTCTGCTTCCCCACCTGACAGAGGGGACAGGGGTGCCCGTGCTGGGGACTCCGGGGGGCACACAGCGGCCCCAGCTGGGGCCCAACAGGCACGAGCTTCTCTGAGCTCATCCGCAGGCACCTGTGTGGCCTCCTGCTCTCCCGCCAGGTGGGGAGGCGTCACGGTCACGGAGGGCTGGGCAGCAGAGGCCTCTCACACCCGGGGTCCGTGGTGGCCAGGGGCAGCCGGCACGGTGGAGGGCTGCCCAGAGAGGCAAGGAGGCAGCCCGGAGCGCCCCCAGACTGGAGGCAGGGACTCGGGATCTCGAGGTCCCGTCCCCACCGCATCACGGCTGCCACGGCCGGCACCTTCATTAGTTGTGAGAGCCGGGAAGCGGGGCCAGCGGGGAACACGGCAGCGGCCCCAGGGGGACCTGGCGTCTGGGGCTCACAGGCCCCAGGACCGGGACAGCCAGAGGGGTCTCCGGGCACCTCCCACACCTGCGGTCAGCGTGAAGCCGCAGCCTGGGGCGGCCGGGTGGGAGCTGCCGCCTGTGGGCCGCTGCCCCCTCACCCACGAGGGCCTTAGTGACACCACGTCTGGGTGTGTGTGGGGGCGCGGCAGCGGCAGGCGGGGCCGTGTCCAGGGGAGGCCCATCAGTGTCCGCCAGGGCTGGCTGGGGCTCCGACGGCGTTGAGAGGCCCGGGTGGCCCCCGGGGGACAACCCGGCTCCTGGTCACGTCCAGTGACTTCTCAAGGGCGGAGGGTGTCACCACAGTGTGGGTCCGGACAGAGGACGCCTGCCCTCCAGCACGGCTGCTGGGCCCGCCACCTGCTGGGGAGGCGGCTGCGAGCCCTCCTGGCCTGCGCAGCCCAGCGGTGCACCAGTCCCCGCCGCCGTCCCCGCACGATGGCCCGTCTCAGCACAAGCTCACGGGCACCTCCTCGCTCTGCCCCTCACGGGCTGCTGTGCTCCTCGCCTTGGCCTGGCCCGCTCAGCTCCGGGCCCTGTCCCTGCCCTGGACTATTCCAGAAGCCTCCCCCGGCCTTGGTCAGGGGAGGGGACCCGCTGGATGTCCCAGCCCTCACTGTGCCCAGCCCCCGTGGAGGGGGTGCTGGAAGGGGAACCCAGAATCCGGTCTCTGCCCCCCGCGGCCCCCCACCCCGTTTCCAGGCAGGACACCGAGGGTTAACGCCGGAGGAAGGGACCACGGGGACCCGGAGGAGAGGCTGCCGCCGCCAGGAGCTGCCCCGCCTGGGCACGGGGCGAAGGCCGCCCGGGGACACGGGGCTCGCATGACGGGTCACTTGACACCGGGCCTCAAAACGGATCCTGGTCAGCAGGTCGCCGCCGAGCAGACGGGGTTTGAAAACACGCGGCTGCTTTCTCTTCACGACGAAAACAACACACGCGCGTGCATGCAGGGGAGATTCGGGAAAGCCGAGACTCGCCGGCCCGTCCCCGTCCGTCTCCCCCTGGTGGCGCCCAGACGCCGTGTCCTGGCTCGTCTCACCAGCGCCAACGCGTCTCTGCTGTGACCGGTCTGCGGGAAGCGTGCCTGCAACCTGGTCCTAACACGGACCCGCAGCCCCGCAGGGAGTCGGAAACGACATGCGGTCACTGACCCGGTGTCACTTCTGAGACTGCTTCCCCGGAAGACAGGAGAGTTAAGGCGTGTGGTCATCTTTGCAGCCCTGGGGGGGTGCCCAGCCGGGGCGAGGGACGCCCTGTCTCCAGGGGGGTCCCAGTTGCACCCCGCGCCTGTCTGTCCCCTTGGCGCTGTGAGCCTGTCCCCGAGCAGCCAACCCCACCCGCCCGCGCCCTCTGCGGGTGTCCTGCCGCCTGGCTCGCTCACGGCCCCTCTTACTGCACCCGGGACTTATTTGGGACTCGGGGTGCCGTGAGCTCCCCCCTTTCCTCCCCATACTCGGTTGACCACGCCCTCAGGACTGGAGTGGACAGTCCCTTCTCCCCCCGGGGACTTGCTGTGGCATTTCCTCTCAGGGCAGACCTTTCTGGCTGGGGGAAGCGTCCCAGCCTGTTGACCCGAGGGACCCTCAGAATTCTGGGGCCAGAACCCGCCGGGGGGACGGGCCGTCGCTCCAGAGTTTTGGTCTCTGGCGAGCTGCTGTGTCCCCCTGCGGTGCGCTCGCTGGCCGCGGCGGCATAACAAACGCCCCGCGGTCTGGTGTCCAAACTTCACAAACAGGGACTGTCTCGCCGTGTCTGGGGGGATCCGCCTCGGGATCCGTCCTCAGGGGGCACCAGGGAGCTGCCTGAAGGCCACCCTCGGGTGGGCGGCCTCTGCACCCGGCTCTCCCCACACGGTGGTGGCAGCCTCCCCAGAGACAGGAGCAGCGAAGCCGGGAGTCGTGACGCCAGCATGGGAGTGATTCCGTCACTTCCGTGGTGCAGCGTGGGGGGCCACAGGGGCGGGATGACCGGGGGCGGGGTCTCGGGGGGGCCCCGCCGGGGCTGTGGCTGCTGTCTGAGTTCGTGTTGAGCCTGTGGCCGATGCAGGTGCCGGGTGGACTGCGGCCCCCGGGTGGGTGGACTCGGGCCCCCCGCTGCCTGGGGTGCGGCTGTGCTCTGAGGGTCCGCCCGCACGCGCCAGGGGCCGGGGAGCCAGCGGACGAGCAGGGCTTCCTGTCTCCGGGGTTTTCCTGACTCGGGAAGCCCCAGGTTCCACCTCGCTTTGTGTCTGGTCGCCGCACTGGGGTCTGCAGCTGGGGGTGGGGGGCACCACCCGGGCCCAGGGCTGCGCGTGTGGCCCGGCCGGCCGTCTATCTGCCGCGGGCCCTGCTCCCCGTGCTCGAGCTGCCGGTCGCTGGGCCCCAGGCTGCCGGGCATCGAGTCACCTGGGACGCTGGCCCGGGGCTCACAGGGAGTAGGGCTGCCCCCCCCCAGCACCGTGCCTCCATGAGACCCCGGGGAGCAGGGCGGCTCCTGAGGGGACTCCCCCCCGCCCTTCCGGGCCTCAGGCCTGGCTGTGAGCCTCCACCACCCGTCTCCTGGCAGCGCGCCCGACCCCATGCCCTCCCGGAACCCAGGGTGTCCGGGAGATGCCCTCTGCTGGCCTCGGCCCAGACCCTATGCTGGGAAACTGAGGCCGAGGCCCAGCGAGCAGGTGGCAATGTCCAAGGCGGGTGTGCCGGCCCCCTGACCAGGGGCATCCCGAGTGCCCCGGCCTGCAGGCCACCTCTGAGGCCACGCTGTGCCCACCACCCGCCTCCACCTGGCCCCTGGGAACAGCGCCAGTGGTGTTGGCGGTGCAGGCACCCCGCGGGGACCGAGACACCGGACGCCCCCATCTCCTGACGCCCCCACCCCAGGCTCACCCGGCCCCCCCCATCAGGCCCGCACCGCTGGCCAGCCCCGGGCAGTCCCCTCAGTCACGCTTTGGGGCCAGGCGCTGGGGGACAGCGTGGAGACACTCGTGGGCGCCCGGGGTCGGTGCCTGCTCGTGGGAAGCTGCTCCGTGAAGGGTGACCACAGGCGGGCGAGTGCCACTGCTGTGCCAGGACAGGGGCCCGGGCCAGGGCGACCTCAGCCCACCCCCATGACCCCAGGGTGGCAGGGCAGCACGCCCCCTACTGGACGGACGAGCACGTGCGCCCCCTGCTGGGACCCGCTCTGGGCGCCGGCAGCCGGCCCGGGGCAGCAAGCACGGCGCGCAGACCAGCCGGGATCCAGAGTCTTTATTCAGCAAACCCTCGTCCTCCGTCCCGGGCCTGGCGGCCTCGGCACCCAGCACGCCCGACCGACCTGATGCCTCCCCGTGGGGCTCCAAGGGGCTGGCTGCGGGGGCGGGGGGGCTCTGGGCCACCCAACAGCTCACTGGCTGCCCCCCCCCCAAGCTGTGCAGAACACCTGTCACGAGGGGCCTGGCTGCAGGGACGTGGTGGCCACAGCACGGTCCCAGGGTTCCCTCCCCACACACTGCCTGTTGGGGCCCCTGTTGGGGCCACTGAGCAGCTACAGGACACCGTCCCCCAAAGTCCCCTGGGCCACTATCCCAGCTGGTGGGGCCCACCCCCCGGCTGCCCTGGGGTCTGGGGACAAGCCATGTGGGGCTCTGTTCCCCCCTCGCCACCTGCTCACGAGACGCTCTGCAGCACTGGAGGCTCCCTGAGGGGGCGGCCACCCCCTTTCCTCGTTCCCTCACGGGGAAGGCTGCAGTGGCACCAGGTGATCAGGGTCCAGCTAGTGTGTGTCCACCCCGGCCATGAGCCCTCTGGGCCCGAGGCTCACCTCTGAGGGTCCCCTGTGCTCAGAGCTCCTCCCAGCTGCCCCCCCCCCAGCCACCGCCCCTGTCACAGATGCCCCCACTCACGACAAGGAGCCCACAGGCAGGGCCCAGGAGAGGCTGTCCAGCGGGGGCAGGAGCCCCCCAGGGAGCCCTCTCTCTGGGACCAGGTCCCCTGGGACGCCGTGGGGTGGGCACGTGCGTGTCAGCAGGTGACTGCGTGAGACCAGCTTGCAAGTGTGTGTGGCCCACCTCCCGGGCCCAGAGGGCGCGTCTGTGGACAGCCAGGCCAGGCAGGCCCGTTCTCCCCAGCTCGCGGCCCCGCTCCCATTTCACAGGTGGGGAAAGAGAGGCCGGGGAGGTGGAGGGACAAGGCCTGAGGTCACCAGAAGAAACCGAGGCAGGACCCATGTGGGGCACACGGAGGCTCTGGACATGGCCGGGCCGCAGAGCCAGAGACACTGGGGGACAGGACACCAGGGCTGGACGGAGGGCCCGTGGAAAGCTGGTCATGGCGTGCCCCGGGCCTGGGGACCAGTGGGCAGAGGGGCCTGGGGCTGGGATGGCAGGTCGTCAGCTCCAGGGCTGAAGGAGAGCTGGGAGGGCCCCCTGGACTCGGTGGTGAGAGGGATGCTGAGCCTGAGCCCGGGGCTGGGCACCCCTGTCGGGGGCAGGGCCGGGGGCGCGGGGAGCGTGCTGAGTGTGCGCCTGCCCGGCCGTGGGCAGGAGAAATCCCACACCCTGCCAGGGCCCCCCTGGCCCCCGTCCCCCGGGGGGGCCGCCCGCCCGCCTGCCTCAGTCCCCGAAGCTGAACATCTCGGCCTCCTTCTCCTTCCAGAAGGCGAAGCTGCGGTCGATGTAGCCACAGATGTCCTCGCTGTTGAAGCTGCCCGGCTGGGAGCTGGGCCCCGGCCGCTGCGCCGCAGGCTTGGGCGGGCCGCCCCCGGGGGCGGTGGCGGTGGGGGGCGGGGGGCCGAGCGGGGTCAGGCCCGACGTGCGGCCGGGCTCCGCGTCCCAGGCGGGGCCGCGGCGGGGGCCGAAGAAGCGGGCTTTGATGTCCTCGAAGCCGTCGGCCCAGGCGCGGCGGCCCGCGGCCACCTCGTCGGTCACGGCCCTGTGGAAGGCCCGCACGGCCTCCCAGCCGTGGGCGCCCAGGTGCTCGAAGACCTCGAAGCAGAGCAGGTGGCGCGCCTTCCGCTCCTCGGCCGGCAGGTCGCACTCCAGGAGCTGGAAGTAGCCCAGCATGAAGAGGTCCAGCGTGAGGCCGCCGTAGGGCACCGGCGCCCCGTCCACGTGCGGCAGGAACTGCTCGGGCGACAGCAGGCCGCGGGGCCGCCGGCTCAGCCGCCGCAGCTGCCGGGCCGGCACGTGCGCCAGCACGGCCTTCCAGGTGCCCAGCAGGTGCGCGATGATGCTGCGCTGCTGCCAGAGGTGGCCGAGCCGGGGGCCCTCGCCGGGCAGCGGGGAGGGCGGCCCCGGAGCCCTGGCCGCCTCCTGGGCCCGCGGCCCCGCGCGGCGGGCCTCCAGGGTCCTGCAGGCGGCCGTCTTGAGGGCGGGCGTGTAGGCGGACTTCTTCCAGTGGCCGAGGAAGAGCATGACGATGCGCTCCTTCCGCAGGCTGGCCAGGTCGGGGCTGTGCCCGGCGCCCGCCTCCGACAGGGCCTCCTCGCAGCTGATGCCCGAGTCGCTGGCCTCCTCCGTGTCGCCCGGCCCGGGCTCCCCTCCAAGGAGGCCCCCGCCCCGGGGCTGCGGGGGGCCTGGCCAGCAGCCTCGTGGGCACTGCCCGGGCTGGGCTCCCGCCTCGCAGGGCCCCAGGGTTGGGGCGCAGGGCAGGCCGGGGGCCGCCTCGAAGTTGCCACGCAGCGTCCGCACGGACACCCCGCACTCCTGGATCTCGCGCTGGGCCTCGCTCTGCGGGGACCCGGCGGGGGCCTCTGGCGGGGGCTGGGCGGCCGGCTTCCCCTCGCCCTGCACCAGCCCGTTCATGCCCTTCAGCAGCAGCGACATGCTCCGCACCAGCCGGGCCACGTGGCTGCACCAGAGGGGCAGGGGCTGCCCGCGGGGCGCGGTCTCCGCGGCCCCCTCGCCGCCGTCGGGCTCGGGCCCCGGGCCGGGGGCCTCCATGCCCTCCCACTCGGCCGCCCGGGGCAGGAGGTGGCTGTTGACAGTGATGCTGACCAGGGGCTGGGGCAGCAGGGCCTGCAGCTCGGCCGCCAGCCGGCCCAGCTGGCTCTCGTACTCCTGGCAGCGCCGCCGCAGCTGCAGCTCGGAGATCTGCCTCTCCAGGTGCACCAGGTCGTCCTCCGTCAGCAGCTCCCCGAAGGGGCCCAGGATGGCCTGGTGGGTCTGCGAGTACCGCCAGGCGGCTGGCTCCACGCGGCCTGCACTGCCCCTGTCGTCCTGGGCACGGGGAGGGCCGGTCAGTGGGGCGGCCGCGAGGGGCCGCGCTCCCCTGGGCGGGAGCTCCCCGAGGGGGCTCGCTCCCGGTGCCCAAGGGCCCCAGGCACTCTCTGCACCGAGGCTCGGACTCTCTGGCCCGGCTGCCCGGGGCGGGAGCGGCCACTGTGCTGGGCGGGCATCGGTGTGCATCTCATTTTCATGAAGTTCAGCAGCCGCGTGTGGCTGGCATCAGGGGCTTGCACAGGGCTGCTCTATGCCCAGCCCTGCGGAGCCGCTCCTCCCAGCACAGCTGGCTCCCTCTAGGGTCGGACTCCGGAACTGCAGTCCAGGGGCAGCCCGGGGAGCCTGGGACAAGCCAGGTCAAACTGCAGCCGTCTCCGTGGAGGTCTCCAAAGCCTCCCCAGAGGCCCGGCCGCCGGGGTCCCGTGATGGCTGCCTGTTCCCCCTCTGACCTCACCTCTGCCCACCACCCCCATTCACGCCACTCCCGCCTCCTCCTGGCTCCACCGCGGGCCGGCCTGTTCTACCCCCGGACCTTTGCACACGCCGGTCCCACTGCTTGGCATCGCTGGTCCCACATCCCCACCTCCCTCTGGCCCCTGCTCAGGGTCACCCCCCAGAGGGGCGGCCTGAGCACCCCACGGAACGGCCCCTCCCCTTGCCCCTGATTCATTTCTCCCCACGGTGCGTGGCGTCACCCTTCCCCTGCACACCCAGGCTTCCCCGCTGGAACACGGGTGCCAGTGGGGAGGGCTGCCCCCTGCGCTGTCCAGAGCAGGGCTTGGCACAGGTAGGAGGGGACGCAATCCACTAGGTCAGAGGACATGTGGGGATCACACCTGTAACCCAGGGGGCGGGGCACTGCTCACAGCCCTCTGACTGCGGCAGAAGGGGAAACTGAGGCCACAGAGGGGCGAGGAGTGGGGGGCCTGGGCCTCAGGACTTCAACTGTGGGATCAGGGTCCCACTCCTTCCACGTCCACCAACCAGGACAAAGCCCCGCCCCCTCTGTCCATCACCTCTGGTTCCACCCCTCCCCATTTGACCACGCCCCTCCCATTCCATTGGCCCCGCCCCGCCCCGCCCACCTGAGCATCCTCCACCGGGTCTGAGCCCAGGCGCGCCTGCAGCTTCCGCACCATCACTTGCCGCTTCCACTCGGGGATGGGCCGGCCGCGCTCGTCCCGCGTGGGCACCAGCCCGTCCAGGTCACCAGAGGGCAGTCCGTCCAGCTGCAGCGCGGCCAGCCCTTCTGGGGCATTCCCCACTGCCGCTTCTGCCCCCTGTGAGGGTGTGAGTAGATCTCTCAGGGCCCCAGGGGACCCTGCCCAGGGAGGAGGGGCTGTGGGGGCGCCAGCGGGGCAGGGGAGACGACAGACAGCACGCCCGGCCTGGTCAGTGTGGGCTTTCTGAGGGCAGGAGCCCGCAGTGTCCCTCGTGGGGCCCAGGGGATGTGCGGGTGGAGAGACATTCCACGGCTCTGCTGTGTCCGGCAGGGAAGCAGCTGCCCAGAGGACACCGTGCGGATGGGCGACCCCGACCGGGCGCAGCTGCACGGACCCAGCCTGGAGGCCGGCTGGACCTCGGGGCTCGTGGGAGCCTGTAATGCACTGTGCACGCCGCGACCCTCCGAGGGCGGGGGCCCTGAGCGTCATGGCCCGTGCCCAGGACAAGGATGAGGAAGGAAGGGTGCCCCCTCCTGTGGGTCCCGGGCTGGCTGGGCGCCCCAAGGAGGAGGGCAGCAGGCGCCAGGCCCACCCTGCCCACCGACGTCTGCCTGCTTCTCTGCGTCACGACAGCAGCACTGGGGGAGGGGTGGGAAGCACCCTGAGTTCAGAGGTCACCCCAGGCCCCCCCTGCCTGGGAGGAAGGGAGTGACCTGGGGTCACCTCCCCAGGGAGACCTCGCCGGGCCCAGGCAGGAGGACGTGAGAGCTGGCTGGGGGCCTTGGGACACGGGGCGGCAGAGCGGGGAGGACGCACCGCAGGGACGGCCATCGTGCTGGTGGTGGTGGCCGCCAGGGGGACCGCGAGGCTCATCTGCTCCCTCCGGAGGGGCTGGTCCGGCTGGCCAGGCCAGGCGGGGCCGAGAGACGCGGCCGCTGTGAGTCAGAGGGGCCGGAGTCAGAGGGGCTCCCGGAGAGCGCAGGGGCTCGGGGGTCGAGGACCTGGGACCTGGGGCAGGGCCCGCACCCCACGTGGGGCCAAAGACCCAGCCAGCCCCTGACCCCCCAAAAACGCCCTGGGCGAACTCCTTCACCCTGGGGGCGTCCTCGGGCCTCTGCACACGGGCTGGTTGGAGAGTCTGCGTTTGGCCCTGGTCGGTGCTGCCCGCCCCTCCCCGCCCCCCTGCTACAGCCAGTGGTCTGGGGGCCGGACACAGCCCATCCAACCACAGGGCCTGCCCTTTGCCGCCCCCAGTGCCCCTGGCCCCACCGCAGACCACCTAGGGCCACGGCCCGAGGAGAAACACGCTCTGTATCCCACCCAGGCCCGCACGGCCCCCCGCGGCTGCCTGAGGACCACACGCCCGGGGCCGACGCTGACCCTCCATACACGGGGGCCCGCGGACTTCGCTCAGCGGCTCTGTCCCGCTGATGAATGCTGGTCACGGTCCCCTAACTGGAGGTGACCCGCAGTTTAAGGGCCATGTCCCTGGCTCCTCCGGGAGGGAGGTACCTCTGGGCAGCGAGGCCCAGAGAGGGGGCACAGCTGCCCCACGAGACTGTGCTGATGGAGGGCCGGCCCCAGGGGCTCCGAGCTCACGGAGGGACCCTGGGGGCCGGGCAGGGGTTGGCACCCACCGTGGGAAATGCTGACCTCACTCTGGAAGAGCAGGGACCGTGAAGGAAACCTGGACGAGGTGGGGGGTGGGCGGCGGGCGGGAGGCCCCCAGCCCTATCCGGCCAGTCCTCAGCATGGAGTCAGTCACTGACCCCCCTCCACTGCCCCCCCAAAGGGCCTCAGGGTGAGGCCAGCAGTGCCCACTCCTGGCACCCAGGCCCGTCCTCCTGGGCAGGGGTACTCACAGTTGGGGCTCCCGAGACCTGAGCCCCGTCTCCCGTCCTCCGGGGGGCGCCTGGCAGCCGACAGCGGAGGTGGGGGAAATGGCGGGGGTGGGGGCGCCATCAGGAGCGGCACCTGGGGGGGGGGACAGGCCCGGTCACTGGGGGCCCATGTGGGCCTGGGCTTGGGCTGCCTGAGCTACCAGGCGGGGGCAGGGGTGTCCAGAGGTCTAGTCTGGCCCCAGCTTCCTGGAACGGGTCTGGGGGGGCCAAGCAAGCAGGAGGGGCCGCACCCCTCCAGGTCCTGTGCCCCGTGTCTCTCCACCCCCCCGCACCAGGTGACCAGGGCTCCCCAAACACCCCAGGCGCTTGTCTGAGTGCCGCCACACACCTGCCCCCCAAAGTCACCACCGCCACCACGTGAACCCCTGCCTGAAGGTGTGGCTCGCTGGCTCCCTCTAGAGGCAGCTCCAGGGGCGGGGTCGGGACCCGGTGGCCGGCTTGAGCTCACGTCTCTTTGGCCTGGCCAGAGATGTGGCCCCACACGGCACCCGCGCACACGTGCACCAACATGCGCACACCCTCCCGGGCTATCCCTGCCCTCTGTGCTGACACAGGCCCCCTGGAGCGCCCCCCCCCCCGAGCAAGGCCGGTGCCAGGCCCCCAGGCTCAGGGGGAAGCCACTAGGAACTTGGAACTCTCCTCAGCAGCGTTAGCAGGGCCCCGGGCTGTGAGCACGTCTCAGAGCGGCGGCAGTGCTGCGCCCGGGACCCACCACGCACTGCCCAGCCACCCTCCCCAGGGCCCCCTGGACACAGACCGCCAGGGCTGGGCCCGGGGGCCTGGGGGCCGCAGGGCACCCACGCTTCACCCCCACACTCTGCCCCGTGTCCAAAAAAGTCGCCGTGCTGTCCTCGCCGCCTCTCCTGCCCCCAAGCACTGACAGGGGGCAGCTGGAACGAGCCTTGGCCTGGACAGGCCCCCCGCGCAGCCTCAGTGTCGGCACTGACCGTCTGCTGGCCGGGCGGACGGACGCACGGGCCGGCTGAGCCAGGGACACGGGGCGCGAAGGCTGCCCTGACGCAGCGGCTGCTGTCAGCGGGAGGGCTGCGCCCGCCTCCCCGGCTCCGCCCGTCCCCGCCTAGGTGGCCGAGGGAGTCTCCAGGAGGAACCTCAGCTGGCCTCCCAGGACCCTGAGGCCTGTGGTTTGAAGCTGGACGTTGGAGGCCGTCTGGCTCCCTCTTTCAGCGGGCGGCCACCTGGGCTCCCGGCTGGGCGCAGGGCGGCCCCGGCTCCGTCTCGGCGAGGAGGGCTGTGCGCCGTGTTCCCTCGGAGCGCCCCACCCAGCGGCAGACCACAGCGCCTGGTCCCCTCCCTGCAGCGGGCACCTGGGGTGGGGTGTGGCCTCGGGGAGGGCAGGGTGCTGCTGGGGAGAGGGGGTGGGACAGAGGGCCCGGCTGGAAGGAGCCCCCTCTGGTGCTCTGCTGGCCCTGCCGTGCCCTGACGCCCCTCATCGTGGGGAGCGAGAGGTCTGTGTATGTCCATCCTGCACAGAGCTCTGTCTGCACCTGTCCCGCCGGGGCAAACCTCTCGGCTGCTCCGGGCGTCCCCTCACGCACCCACGGGTGGGGCAGCCCCACTTCCCGCAAGGCGGTGGACTCCCTAGCTGGCCACCCCAGCACCTAGGGGTGCCCGTCACACCCACCTCCTCCAGCCCCTCAGTCACATTCCCGTCCAGGGCTCCCCGCGCACCGCGGCCACTGCACAGGAGGAGCTCCGCCTGAGACCCGCCCGCCCGCCGCCACGCACCTCCTGCCTCGCTGCCTGCGGGAATCCGGGAGCCCCAGCGCACAGCGGGCTGGGGAGCGCCGGCCCGTGCCCGGCCTGGTCAACACAGGGGCCGGGCTGTGAGCTCAGGGAGCTGGGGCCGCCCTGCGCTGCCGGGGGCTGTCGCGGCCGTCCCCCCAGGAACGGGAGCACCGCGTTAATATTTGAAGGCAAAGGTGTCAGGTGGCCAGGCGGGCTTGGGCCGCCTGTGGGATCCCTTACCAGGCACCTTACCCCTCTGCGGTGCGGGGGCCTGGGAGGTGGGCCCTATGGGAGGGGGGGCACCCGAGATCTCCCTGCAGGGTTGCACCGGAGGGAGAGACCTCCCAGGGGAACCCCCGTGCGGTACCTCCACCCCAAGGCAGCCCCGGGGCACAGGGAGGGCAAGGGGCTTTCTCGAGGCCCCACAGCCGGGGCGCAGCGGGTCTGGGACCCCAGTCCTGGCTCCTGCCGGGCCCGGAAGCCCCTCGAATCCCTGCTCCTTGGTGCCGTGGTCCAGGGGCCCCAGCAGGGGAAGAAGAGGCCGGCGGTGGGCCTCTCGCACCCCTGGCCTCTCCCAGCCGGCGTTTCTCAAGGCCGTGCACGCTTGCGGGGAGGGGCGCAGGCCTGCTGGCTCTAAAACAGGGCTGCCAGGTGCGGGGTGCGCAGCGGTGTCGCAGACTTCCTGTGGGCGTAGCTGCCGCCGGGGGACCCTGGGACTTGGGGGCCGGCAAGGACACCCCACAAAGCATGACGCCTGCCCTCTGCCCTGTGTCCCAGACCCTGGCGTCTCCTGTCTCCTTCCAGCGTCCGTGACGCAGACACAGCCCGGCTTAGCAGCTGCCGCCAGGGTCAGCCGGACCCTGTGGGGTCAGGGTTGGGGGCGAGCTGGCAGCCGCAGGCTGACGCGCAGAGGGCTGAGCTGGGGCCTCCCCCCAGGGCCATCCCAGTGCCCGCGCTCGCCTGCCCCGCCTGCCCGGCTCCCTGCCCTCCTGGGGGCCCTGGGCCCCTCCCCCATGGAACCTGCTCCGGGGGGAGGGGCAAGAACCTTCTCTGCCCCTCCCGGGCGGGGGGAGGAAGAGGGAGGAGGCAGGGCGTTGGGAGTTGGTCTGGGACCTGGGGGGATGGACAATGGGCCCCAGGTGGCACCCGCGGCTGGGGGACCTCCTGCCACCCTGTTTCTGGGGCGGAGCCCTTGTTGACTGCACCCAGCAGCAGCTCTGGGGAGGCAGCCCTGGGCTCGGGCCCCCTGCCTGGGCGTCTGGAGGCCCCTGGGGGGGCCAGGCACTGAGAAGGGTGCCTGCAGGGCCCGGGCTCGTGGGACAGGCCTCACTGCACTGTCACTGCGGAGTCTCCGTGCCGGGACGGGGGTCTGCTGCGGTGCTTCCCCGGCGGCGGGCACCCCCGTGTCCCCCGTCCCCATGTCCCTCACTTGGGCCCCAGACACGAACCGACGCGGCAAGGACCCGAGGACCGTCCGGCACTGGGTCCGGACCTGCGGGGTCCTGACAGTGGGCGCGTCGCCCCCCGCACTGGGCAGCCGCCCCTAGGCGGGCACCCTCCCCGCAGCGGGCAGCCTCCCTCCCCTGGTTTTTGGTGAGATTTGAGCGGCGCGGCGGCGGCCATGCATTATGCATCAAGGACAGCGGTGTCGAGCCGGGTTACAGCCCTGTAATGCCACCCGGGCCGGGAAAATCATGACCCGCAAAGGGGTGCCGGACACCGGTCACCACGGCTGAGATTCAGTTACTGGCCGCCTGGCCAGGCCTGCCCGTCCCCGGGGGAGCGGGCTGCCCAGGGGAGCCCCTTGCCCGCTCTGGGCCTCAGTTTCCCCATCTGTAATGGGAAGCGGTATTAGGACCCTTCCGGACCTGGAGGGGAGGGGAGTTGGGCCTGCTGGGCGCTCGGTGGGCGCCTCCTCTAACCTGCAACTAGGCTCCTTGCTCCCATTTTACAGACGGGAAAGTCGAGGCTCAGAGATGCGCAGCACTTGCCTGCACCGCCTGGTGGCAATGAGTGCAGGGTAGGGGCAAGTAGGGCGGTGGACGCACGGAAGGGGGGTCGCTTGGCTGCGGTGCGGAGGTGCAGCCCCCACTGGCAGGACCACACTCCCCGCCAGGCTGCAGTTCCCCCTTGCGGCCACCCGGCCAGCACCTCGTGCAAACGGGCCCCACAGGAGGGAGTTGGGGTGCAGGGGGCCCCTTGCCCCTGTCCCAGCCCTGACTGTGCACAAGGGTGCCCAGGGAGCCAAAGGACGTGGCCACGGCCGAAGTGGGGAGGGGGAGGCAGGCCCCGCCCCCGGCCCTGCAGACCCGCCTACGAAGGGGGCACCTCCCGCCGGCCGGGTGGCCTCCGCCTGGGCAGCCCCGTCCCCAGGCTGCCCCTCCTGGGCCTCAAGGCCTTTGCCACCTCCCCAGAGCCCGACACGGAGAGAGGCCGGCGCCGGCGACCTCTGGATATTGCATTTCCATCAATATTGTATCAGGCGCGCAGCCTGTGCGGCCGCGGCCCCCAGCTGACAGCCGCCGGCCACACCTGGCCGCGGGCAGCAGGTGGCCGGGCGGGGGACGGCTCCAGCCAGCGGCGAGTGGCTGGCTCCCCCTGGCGTCCCAGGGGCTCACTGAGGGAGGGGAAGGGGAGGCTCCGGTCCTGACCCCACATCTCCCCCAGCTCCGGACGGAAGCTCACGGGACACACCAGCCTCCACGGCCAAGGGTCTGCCTCTGGCTGTGCCAGCCGTGGGCCCAGGATGCGGGCCCAGGGGCCCTGGATCCGACGGAGGCGGAGGAGCCCGCCCGGCGCTCCGGCGCCGCAGGTGGAGCAGGTGGGCGGGCTGGGGGCCCTCAGCTGCAGTGGGGGCGGGGCGCTGCACCTGCAGCCCAGGCTGCTTGGGGGTGTTCACGAGTCCTGTGGCGTCACCAAGGAGACCGGACGAAGCGCCAGGAAACCCGAGATGGGCCGGTTCCCCACGTCTCAGGGAGTCAGGGCAGCACCGAGGACCCCTGTCCGTCTAAGAGTGCTGGACACAGCGGCCAGAGGGGCCGGCAGATGCGCGGGGACCGGAGACGCAGGGCGGGGCAGAGACCCTGCTTGGACATGGCCCTGGCCATGGGCACCGCAGCGCGGCAGGGCTGGGGACGGGCCAGGGTCCTCAGCCAGGGGCAGGGTGGGACCCGCTCCCTGGCAGCTGGGCAGCTGCCCGCCGCCCTCCTGATCTCAGCGGCCACGCCGGGCACCCGGCTGATGGGCAGCGCCCTTTGACCTCTACCCCAGCAGCCAGCCGGGCCCCACTAACAGCGCCACCTGCGCCAGGAAAGCGACCTCTAACCAAGCAGTGACCCCTGAACGTTCAATAAAATAATGAGTAAATAAGTTACTTCAGCAGTTCCTCCAGGACAAACTGGGGCACGAGCGTGTCCCTACAGCCCCTGAGCTGCCCTCGACCCCCGGCGGGTGGGTGTGGGCGTCAGGTGACCAGGGGTGCCTGGCGGTGGGTGGCCAAGGGCTGCAGCCCCGCCCCCGCTGACCCCGGGTGCCCCTGAGGGACAAGGGGGGGCAGCGGCCTCACGGGTCAGCTCTCCCGGCCTCGGTGCCGCCAACTGGACGTGGGGCCCGGCCGCTGCAGGGACCCCTCCTGCAGGGGTGGCCTCGAAAGGGAGTGGCAGGCTGAGACTGAGCTGTCACAGTGGGGGGGCCTTAGGCCTGGAGGGGGGGGATGGTGGGAGGGCCTGGGGGGAGCCTGGCTCCGCCCACGTGCCCGCCCGTCCGCCCTCAGGTCCCTCCCTTCACTCCCTCGCCCATCTGCTCCTCTGTGTATTCAGCAAACACTCGTGGCCTGTCACCTGTTGGGGACGGGGCCAGCAGGACGGATCCCTGTCCTCACAGACGCAGGGAGGCTCAAGGTCACAGGCCGAGACGGGCGCAGAGGCTGCCACCTCTGGCTGCACGGGGCAGGCCCAGCCTCTTGGGGTCACCTCCTCAGGGACCCAGGGTCCCGCTGCCACCCGTGGGTAACCTCAGTCTGACACCACGTCACCCTGGGGCCCTGGTCACGGGGGATCCAGGGTCAGGAGCCCGTGACCCTGTGGTCCAGGGGGATGGCAGACCTCGGTCCCGGCCCAGCCTCCAGCCCAGCCCTGGGCCCAGCCTCAGACAGTCCCGGCCCGGTCGTGGCCCCTGCTCGACCCCGAGCCCGGTGCCCAGCAGGCTGGCTCGGCCCAGGCCAGGGCCTTGTCCCTGCAAAGGGCACGGCGCACACAGAGCTTTCTAGCGACCCGGTCCGTCAGGGCGGCGGGGCCCGTCCCCCTCCCCCCACCCAGGGGGACGGGGGACCGTGAGACTCACGGGCTTGGCTGCCTCCCGCAGGTACTGGGCGCAGTCCGGGTGCCCGTGGTACTCGGCCAGGTCTGCCGCCGTGTAGCCGTCCTCGTCCCTCAGGGAGGGGTCCACGTGGTGGGAGACGAGGGTCTGGCAGCACTGCGGGGAAGGGCACAGGTGACCCTGGCTGGCGCCCACACCCGCCCGCGGCGCCCACCAGGCCCCACGGAGGGCGGCGCCGCGCCCCGAGCTCCTGGGCGGGGAACCCGCCTGAGGACCCGCCGTGCCCCCGGCACCCACAGCCGCCCTGGCCGGGCCCCGGGCCCCACGGGCTCTGGCACCCCATCCCGCGGGGAACCCAGGCGTCCGGGCCGGGAGCTCCAGCAGGCCCTGGGCGGCAAGAAGGCGGCCTGGCGGGACCCGGCCCGGCTCGGAGCCCGACCCGACCCTGCAGCCCACATCCCTGGCTCGGACCACAGAACCGGCCGCCATGTCCGCAGCACCCCTGGAGGAAGGAAACCGGGGTGCAGAGTGACGACCTGGCCACGGCTGGGACTTGCGAGCAGAGGCTGGTGGCTGAGGTGGAGGGGGGAGGCCAGGCCGGCGGCAGCGACAGGCAGGCGGGAGGGCCCATGTCGGGGAAGCGGGTGGATCAGGTTCATCCGCCCCCCAGTCAGCGTGAGACATGGGGCTGGACCTAACAGCCTCCTTCCTGGCGCATCCGGAGGTAACGAGCCAGCGAAGAACTGCCAGGCCAAGGTCAGGAGACAAGTGCCAGAGGGGTAAGCCCGGCCGGCACTCAGAAGGGCAGGCACAGGGGCAGCGGTCACACCCTGAGCAGCTCTTTCGCGGCCTTCTGGGAGGAGGGTGGGCGGCCAAGCTCAGGGCCCTCCACGGGCGGGGCGGGCTCGGTCTGCCACCGGCTGCCACAGGCAGAGGGTGCCGCCCCCCAGCACAGGAGAGCGGAGCGGAGGCCCTCCTGGCAGGGGCTCCGGGGCCCCTTGAGCCTGGGGTGCGGGCTGAGACGATCCCGGGCTCACAGGCCCCTCGGTGCTGGCAGGCAGCGCACCCCAGGCCTCAGAGGATGCCTGCCAGTCGCCTCTCGGCTGCGCCGCGCACCACACAGTCAGCAAAAACAGGAGCCCTGGGACTGAACCCAGCGGACCCCCGGGGATGGGAGGACGGGCAGAGCAGAGAGGGACCGGGCTGGAGGGGTTGGGCACGGAACGGCACGCCACGGAACGCGACCCCACGGACTTGAAGAGTGGCCGATGGGAAGGTGGAGAACACGGACGCCGTAACCGAGCTAAAAGCTGCGGCTGGAGAGCGAGCGAACGGCAGACGGACCCGCAGGACGGCCCAGACACAGCACGGCTGGACGGAGTGCCGGCAGCTGCGGTCAGGGTGGATGGGCGCCTGTTGGGCCGGCCAGGGTGTCCATTCGGTTTTGTCCGTACGACAGCTCTGGTGGCGCTTAGTGTCTCTGACCTCATTCAAAACAGTTTGGTTAGAGTGTGTTGTGACAGCTGCCATATATATCAGCGTGCGTTTAAAAAAGAAAACTTACCAAAATTGGTGAATTTGTGTGCAGCCCCATTAATATTGCAGATGGAAGAAAATAAGCAACATTTTTGGTGTATTATGCTTTATGTGTCAAGAAAGGTAAAAACACAACGGAAATGAGCCCTGGCTGGTGTAGCTCAGTGAATTGAGCGCGGGCTGCGAACCAAAGCATCACAGGTTCGATTCCCAGTCAGGGCACATGCCTGGGTTGCAGGCCATGGCCCCCAGCAACCATACATTCATGTTTCTCTCTCTCTCTTTCTCCCTCCCTTCCCTCTCTAAAAATAAATAAATAAAATATTTTTAAAAATTTATAAAAACACAACAGAAATGCAAAAACATAAAGCTTTGTGCGGTGTGTGGAGAAGGTGCTGTGACCAATCACACGTGTCAAAAGTGGTCTGCAGGGCGCTGTCGACACGTCGGACAAATAGCTCTCTGCCGTGGGGCTCTCTCACGCACCGGAAGGTGTTGAGCAGCCCCCTGGGTTCTGCCCACTAGAAGCCAATAGCAGGCGACAGCCAGCTTACTGAAAATCTCAAAATCAGTAAAGTTATTCGTGAAAACAAAACACGTGGGGTTTATTTTATGGAGAAGAACTAAACAGACTTTTTTTTTTAAGGAATCTTTTTTTAAAGATTATTTATTTATTTAATTTTAGAGAGAGAAGGCGGGGAGAGAGAGAGAAAGAGAGAGAGAGAAAAACATCCATGTGCAGTTGCTGGGGGCCGTGGCCTGCAACCCAGGCATGTGCCCTGACTGGGAATCAAACCTGCGACACTTTGATTCGCAGCCCGTGCTTAATCCACTGAGCTACACCAGCCAGGGCTTTAAACGGACTTTTTGGCCGACCCAATCACATCAGCCCCGGCACGGGAGACACGGCGTGGGGGCGGGCGCGCGTCTGAGAGGGGAACGGCTGGGAGCCGGCAGACGGCACGCACCGGGGAAGCCGGAGCAGCCCCGGTGGGACGGATGCAGAGCCGTCACCTCTGGCCCCACCACAGCGAGGATGCAAGGCCAGACTGGACGACGGCCGTGTCAAACGCAGCCCGAGGAAAAAGGATGAGCTGCAAACAGGGACCCCCCCGCCCACCCAGCAGCAGACCTCGTGATGGGGGCCGGAGCGCGGGGCGGCATTTTCAAAGCACCGAAGAAAACCGGTCAAACCTGCCGAGCTGCGGCTCTCGACCCAGCAAAGCATCCTTCAGTACCGGAGAGAAGCAGAGATGTTTCCAGACAGACGGACACAAAGAAACAAAGAACTCGCCAGCAGTGCGCACCGCCTAGGGGGCCGTCTAGGCTGGGGTGTCCAACCTTCAGGCGTCTCTGGGCCGCACCCTAGGAAGAGCTGTCTGGGGCCGCATGTGGAATACATTGTGACATGCAATCGCAAAAAAATCTCATAACGTTTTAAGTCCGTTCACGATTTTGTGGTGGGCAGAATTCACAGCCACCCTGGGCCCGAGTGTGGCCTGCGGGCCGTGGGTTGCACCCCCCGGAAAGCGTTTCTCAGACTGAGGGGAAGGGGGTCCGCGTGGGGCCCGAGACGCCGGAAGGAAGGAGGAGGGAAAGTGTGTGGCCGTGTCTGAGTTAAGTCTTTATCTGTGGGCTGAACAAAAGCAACAATGTCACATAGGTTTTTAAAAACTGCAGAGGTAAAACACATTAAAAATGGCAGCCTCATCCCGTCTGGCCTCCCCCCACACCGGCTCCCCTCTCTGTGGCCGCACGGCCGCCAGGTTGTGCCTTGAAAGCCCAAGCCCATCCCAGGGAGCTGGGGGCTGCGGGGACCCTTGGGCTCACCCCTCGAGGAAGGCTTGTCCCACCGACGGGGCAGCGAGGCCTTCCCGCGGGGCCTTCCCTCCCTGCGCTGCCGGCACCGTTCTAGGGACTCTGGGGACGTGCCTGGGTCTCCTTCAGCGCTGGTGGCCCCCTGCCCCCGTGGGGCTCATCATGGGGGAAAAGGAGGCCCCAGGAGGGAGGAGTTGCCTCTCAAGGTCAGGATGCCAGGGGGCGGGCAGCCCGGGTTCGAGCCCCGGGTCCCAGAGCCCGTGGCCTCCCCAAGGAGCCTCACAGGACACGGGGCTGGAGGGCCCCTCAGGCACCTGTCAGTCCAGGGCCCTCGGTCCCCAGGTCAGACCCGACGCCCTCTTCGTCACCAGTGTGTCCCGCCCCACCGCCCCTGCCCTGCTCCGAGTGAGGCCCGCAGGGGCTGCGGTGAGCCCGCATGGAGCTTTCCTCGTGCCCAGCCCTCCGGGCTGACTCAGTCAGCAAGGAGGGAAGTGATTCACCGGGGAGTGAGCACGCGTCTCACTGCGTGAACGTTCGGGCGCAGCGGCACGGGGGACACAGGGCGGTGGGCATGGGGGGAGGAGCCGGAGAGGCCCCCGACGGACGGGTGGCAGCCTGCGCCGAGCGCCCGGGTCCCACCACGTCTGCGCTCCCTCCGTGTCTGGGGCGCAGCCTGCGGGCCGACACCCCCGCACGCCGGGGAAACCGTGACGCCAGGGGCTCCCGTCGGAAGCAGGCGCGGTGCCCGCGTGAGCGCTGGGGAGCAGTCGACGCCCCGCGGCCACCCCCGCCCCCGGGTTGCATCCGTGTGTCTGCTGGCGCGTCCACCCGTGTGCACGCACCAGTGTGTGAGCACACACGTCGCACTCCCGGCCCCCTCGCCGACGGCCGGCTTACGCAGGCGCCCGGCGCCGCTCACCTCCATCTGCCCGTTCTCCGCGGCGTCGTGCAGCGGCGTCCCGCCCCAGGAGTCCCTGGTGACCGGGGCGCCCATCAGCAGCAGCCGGTCCAGGATGGGCGTGTGGCCGCCGCGCGCTGCGAAGTGGAGGGCCGTGGCCCCCTCGTTGTCCCGGGCCGTCAGGCCGATGTCGGTGAAGGTGACCTGGGGGGTGGGGGGAGGGAGGCTGAGGCTGGACGGGGCGACCGCTCCCGGTGGGCAGCCAGGGGGAGGAGGTCATGGAGGGTGGGGAGGCGCTTTGGGGGCAGGAGCACACCCCCCACCCGGGCAGCTGGGGGCGGAGATGGCTCCCCCACGCAGTGCGTCGTCCCCCACAGCCCGGTCCCTCTGGAGCAGCGGACACCCCGCCCAGCCTGGGTTTTGTGGTGGAGGCAGGAAGGCCCAGCCCCTCCCACCCCCCGGGGGGTTGCTCAGGGCCCAGGGTCCTGGGGCTTCCCTTCTGGAAACAGGCCTCAGCGGCCCCTCTGGGGGCCCAGAAGGCGGGGGCTGGGCTCCGGCCCCGCTCTGGGGCAGCTGGGCGTAAACAAATGGCTGAATGGCCAAGATCAGGCACCCGTGACCGAGCACCTGGGTGCCAGCAAGCCTGAGAGCACCCAGGACATGCACTGGGACTCTGGGGGGAGGGGCAGGAGACCCCCAGGGGGCGGTGCTGCGGTCCCCTCAGTCCCCCTGGGGCTCAGACGTCCAGTCCGCCGGCCCTGCCTGGCACAGCCATGTGCTCCGGGCTGCAGCCCTGCCCAGCCTGGGCCGAGCTCGGAGCACATTTTCTCCCCAGCGGCCCTGGGGGTCCCCGGTTCTCCGGTGGGCAAGCACCCCGGGGAATGGGCCCCGCACCCCGGCCAGGCCCGGCTCAGAGGGGCCCTGGGGAGCAGGCAGGAGCAGGCGGCAGCCTTCCAGGACCACCGGGCTTCCAGCTGTCCCCCTTACCAGCCAGACGACGAGGGAGTAGTGGCCGCGGGCAGCGGCGGCGTGCAGCGCGCTCATGCCGTCCAGGGCGCGCAGGTGCACGTCGGCCCCGCAGTCCTTCACCAGGAACTGTGCCAGGTGCAGGTGGCCCTCCTGGCAGGCCAGGTAGAGCGGGGAGGCGCCGCTGCGTGTCCGCCGGTTCACGCTGCTGCGGGGGAGGGCGGGGTTCAGCGGGCTCCTGGTGCGGGGCGCAGAAGGTAGGGTGGGGGCTGCCCCAGCCTGGGGCCTAGAGCGAAGGAGGGGAGGTTGCACCCCCTCCCTGACCCGCTGAGGGCTCCCAACCAATCACCATCTGGGGTGGGGGTCAGCGGGCCGGGGGCTCTCGCTGCTGGAATCCCGCCCCGCCCACTTCCCGTCAGGCTGTGCGTCCTGGAGCGGCAGACAGGGGGCGCCGCTCAGGGTGCCCGGTCCAGTGCGCCTGCGGGTCAGGGAGCTCGGAGCGGGGCCGAGGCAGCGGTCCGGGGGCGCCCAGGCCCGCATTTGGGGTCGGTGCGAGCAGACCCAGCAGGTGCTGGGGTTTCCAGAATCCCCTCTGCCCCCACCTGCTGCAGTGCAGGGGGAGTCCTCCGTCCCCGGCGACTGGCTGCACGGAGGGGCCGTCCCCTACCCAAGGCTGACCCCATCCCCTGGTGACACAGACATCACCGCTGGCTCCTGCAGTCGGGGCCAGGCGGGAATGCTGGCCCCCCGGGCACGGGCCTTCTGTGTGCGTGTGCGTGCATGTGCGCACACACGTGTGCATGTACGTGTGTGCATGTGTACATGTGCGTGCATGTGATGTGCATGTGCTTTAATGTGAAGTCTCCCAGTTTTCAAAGGGTAGAGACTCCTTTATTTTTATTTTTTATAAGGAACTAGTAAGTTATTATTTTTTTAATTTAATTTTTTAAAAATTTTATTTATTTTTAGAGAGGGAAGGGAGGGAGAAAGAGAGAGAGAAACATCAATGTGGGGTTGCTGGGGTCCGTGGCCTGCAACCCAGGCATGTGCCCTGACTGGGAATCGAACCTGCGATGCTTTGGTTCACAGCCTGCGCTCAGTCCACTGAGCTACGCCAGCCAGGGATAGACACTCCTTTAAAAACTGCGGATCTTGCCCTGGCCGGTGTGGTTCAGTGAGCTGGGCGTCATCCTGCAAACCAAAGGGTCGCTGGTTTGATTCCTGGCCAGGGCACGTGCCCGAGTTGCAAGCTTGGTTCATGGCTGGGGGCATGCGAGAGGCAACCAATTGAGGTTTCTCTCCCTCCCTTCTCCTCTCTCTCAAAATAAATAAAGCCTTTAAAAAGTGGAAACTGTGGGGAAACTGTGGCTCTAACAGGCACTCCGTGGCCAGCGTGGAGGCTCTGAGGACGGTCCGCAGAGGCGGGTCTCAGGCCCTGGCCAAGGGGCCGGCGTGGGGGGCCAGGCCCGAGAGCCCTGCTCCAGGTCTGAGACGCCAGGTCTCGCTGGGGACACACGTGGGGACAGCAGGCTGCCCTCCCCTGTCCCCTGCCACCACGTGCCTGCCCTGCGCGGCCCACAGCGAAGGCAGCCGGCTGGCCTCCTCCGCCCCCCTCGCCGCAGCCTCCCTGGGCCCCCGGACCGCCCGCCAGGCCGCTCCTGGGCCCTCACCTGCTGTGGGCGGCCGTCAGGAGCTTCAGGCAGGTCAGGTCCCCGCTGACGGCGGCGTGGTGCAGCGGCAAGGCCCCCTCCAGCGTCTCCAGCGTGGCCGCGTGGCCCTCCCGGAGCAGCCACTCCACCAGCGCCGGGTGGGCGAAGCGGGCGGCCAGGTGCAGCGGGGAGACGCCCGAGGCGTCCTGGTCCTGCCGGGGCACGGGTGGGCGCAGGTCCTGACCCAGCCCCGTGGGCAGCACCAGTGCAGCCAGAGCCCACCCGGGGTCCACCCTGCTGCTGCAGACCCCACGCGCCTGGGGGTTTCTGCCCCCCTCCTCCCCGGCTTGCCCCAGCGAGGGCCGTCTCCTCTGAGGGAGCACCTGAGCGAGGCGGCTTGCTCCAGGTGAGAGGCGGGGCGAGGGCTCAAGTCCAGGTCTGGGTCCCCCCGCGTCTGCACCCCTGCCACGCTCAGGGCCCCGTGCCTGAGCACAGCCACGCCCCTTCCCAGTGTCTGCTGCCGGCCGGAAGGCTCCCCTGGGCCGGGCTGGGCAGCCTGCCGTGTGTCCCAGGACACCGCCTCCTGGGCTAGCCCCCCACCCCCGCCCCGAGTGCCCACCCCAGCCGGCCATAGGTCCCGTGGTTGGGCAGCACATCCCCTGTGGGGTCGGCGCTCCTGCCCGGCTGCCCCTCGGGGCTGTGACTGGGGGCAGAGTCTCCCCTCTCCCGGGACCCAGTGGACCACGGATGACCGTGCACGTCCGCCAGACCTTGCTCCCCACCCTCCCCCACGAGGGGCGGGGGGCAGGCCGGGACCAGGCGAGGGCGGGCCCTGGTGGAAATGCACCCCCGCAAGCCCGTCACTGAGCTCTGGAGACCCCTCTCTGCCAGCCGGGCCTCAGTCACCCAGGCGGCTCCAGCTCCGGAGCCGGAGCCCCTGCTGCACTGGCCCATGGGCCCTTACTGGCCCCCAAGGGAGACGGGCCTCGGGGCTCAGGCCCGATGATGGGTGCTGGCCCGCCCGACCGGCAAGGCCAGGCGCTCCCGGGCTGGGGGGAGTGGCGAGTGGCTGCTCTGAGCCGGCCATGCAGCGCGGTACAGGGCACTGCGGCACATTGCTGAAGCTGGCCCGGGCTCCGTGCCCTTTGGGTGGGGCCGGGGGTGGGGCAGAGGTGGGCTGTGCCCACTGAGCCGAGGGGCTGCGGCGAGTCCCCGAGAGGAAGGAGAAGCCCGGGGCCGAGGACCTCCTGGCTCAGGGCTCCCTCCGCGCTCCCTGCACCCGACACCGGCCCTCGGGCCGCCCCGCTCACCTGCAGACCGCAGCCCCCCTCGCGCACCAGCCAGCACAGCTCGGCCAGGCTGCCGGTGGCCGCGGCGTCGTGCACCGGGGTGGCCCCGTTGTGGGCCCGCTGGTTGCCGGGCAGCTGGGCCCGCTGCACCAGGAACTTGACGCAGGCCAGGCGGCCGGCCCGGGTGGCGTGGTGCACCAGGCCGGCCCCCACGGCATCCACGATGCCCGGGCCCAGGGCACCGGCCTCCAGCAGCTGCTCCAGGGTGGCCAGGTCCCCGTCCTTGGCGGCCGTGAGCGCCCGCTGCTCCTCCATCCTCCGGCCCGGCCACCCGGCGGGCTCTCAGGGCTCGCGCACAGGCCCGGGCTTCCTGTTTCAGGCGTGGACGCAGCTGCCGGCTCTGGTTACCCGATAAGCAGCCCACGGGGCAGATGGGAGGCGGCGGGGGTGCGGGGGGCGGGGGGTGGGGAGGCCGTGGGGACCAGCCTTGCAGGCCTGCCCGAGCTGCCCCACGGTGCGCAGAGCCGTGGTGGGCCAGGGGTGCGGGGCACTGCGGAAGAGCCCGCGCCTCGTGCAGGCCAGGGGCTGGGCGCGGAGCTGCACCCTGCCTCACCGGCCCTGGGAGGGGTCAGGGCCGAGTAAGCGTGTGAGTCTCAGGCTGGGACGAACTTCCCGCACCCAGCGGGCGTCACAAGATCCCCTCAGGAAAGCCGCAGGCCCGGTCTGGCCTGGGAGAAAGCCACCTGGGACACGTGAGCCTCGAGGGCAGACCCACCCCCAGGGTCCCCTCTGGGGGCTCACCACCAGCCCCGTTGCGTCTAAAGGCCTCAGCTGTGTCCTCCTACAAGGAGCCAGAGCAGAGCCCCGACCCTGGACAGTCTATGCCGGACGCGGGCCCTGAGAGGGCCGGTCCTTTGGGGCTGCCCAGGCCCTGAGGGAGGGGGAGGGTCTCGAGGCCCCGCCTCAGCCCACCTCCCACCCAGTGGCCCAGTCGGTGGGGCCACAGCCCAGGGGCAGTTTTCCAGACCCGAGGCTGGACACCCAGAGCCTCCCTCGCAGAAAGCACACCCGGTCCCGGTCCCGGGGCCCCCGGAGATGCCGGAGCCACGGGGTGACTGCTGCGGTGAGTCGGGGCTCTGCCCGACCAGCTCGGACACTCTGGGCCCCGAGGGGAGCACCCCCAGGGAACCCACACGGCACTGACACAAGTGCTGGAAACTTCTGCTGGTTTATTTAATCCCTGACCATGTTGTCCACTGTCATCGCGTGGTTCTTTGCTCCTCAAACCACGCATTGGCAGTGTGAATGGAGAAGTCACTCCTGTGTGCCCTCTCCAGGAGACGTGCCACGTGGTGGCGTCCGACGCCCCACAGCGTCCTGGGGATGACAGAGCCCTGCAGTCAGATCTGGGGGAAACTGAGTCGGGGGCGCGCCGGTCCCACCTCCGCCGGGCGGTCCTGCGATGCAGCGCTGCGAGCCGGGCCCCGAGTCAAGGACCCGAAGGGAAGAGGCGGACAGAGGGGTCCGTGAATCTGGTGCGGGGGCAGTGCAGACGGGCCGACAGCCTGGGCCCCGAGTGACGGAGGGGCCCACGGAGCAGAGCGGCTGGGGTGCGGGCACAGGGCCCGGCGAGGCCCCCGGGGGAGGGCAGGCCCCCGGGAGGGGGTTGGGCCGAGGTCGCAGCGGACGCCAGGCCTCCCACTTCCGAGACAGCGACTGACAATCAGTTATAAATGCTGGGACGTTATCTTCCGGGGGCAAATGCTGTTCTCCGTGGAGGGCCGCTGGCGACAGGCTCACCCCCTGGACGGGGGCGTGGACACAGCCCAGGTGCTGCCGCCGCCTCCTGGACTGTGCTGCGGGGCAGCGGGGACAGTGACGGCCCCGCAGGGGGGCCCGAGAGCCCGGCAGCCCGCTCAGACCCCGGAAGGAGGGCCGCCCCGGCCCTCCAGCCGGGCCACGGCCTGCTTCAGGTCCTGCACCACCAGGTCCACCTCGGCCCGCGTGGTGCTGCGGCCCACGCTGAGCCGAAGTGCATTCCTGGCCACGTCGAAGGGGACGCCGCAGCTCAGCAGCACCGGGGACGGCCTGCAGGGGCGAGAGACCGGCGCCAGGGGTCACGGGGAGAGGGCAGGGCGGGGACCCGGCCCCCGGAGACACACACCGCCCCGCTCCTCTGGGCCCAGGGTGTCCTATGTGGCCACACTGTGGCTCCCCCGGGACAGACCCTCTGCCCCCGGGCAGGGGCAGACCCCAGCTGCTGGGTGGGCAGGGCCAGCCGGCCAGCCCTGAGATGCAGGGGTTCCCAGGCCTTGGAGGAGATGCTCAGGCAGACACACACACACATTTACACACACGTGTGCATGCACACACTCGGGGAAGGGCATCATGCGCCCACACTCAGTGTTCGAGGTGGTGACGGGCTGAGTCTGTTCTGGGTTTCCCAGCACGGGGCGCAGGCCACTCTGCACCCGGCCCGGCCCCGTGCTCGCGGGCAGAGGTGGTGCCGACGCTGGGCTGTGCGTCCCTCCCGGGTCCTGTGACCCCCAGGTGGGGCCCCAGGTCCGCCTTCGCAGGCTGCGCACGGGCCAGGGGCGCAGGCAACATGGCAGAGTGGATGCCCGAGCGCCCCCACACGCCTGTGTGCCCGGTCCCCAGGCGTTGAGGCCGCAGGCCCTTGCAGCCGACCCACCACAGCTGTGAGCGGACTGGGCTGGGCGGTGGTAGCCCATCGCTCTTGCCCTTCCCCAGCCCTTCCCCAGGTGGGGACCTCACTTCCATTCCAGGGGACACCACGGGGACGCCCCCACAGGGCAGTGGGCCCCTGCCTCCTCCCCTTCCCTCCTCTTTCTGGGCCACCCCTGCCCCTGGCTGTTAAGACTGCGGACTGCAGGGTGCCTTCTGCCTCGGTTTCCTCGTCTGAGAGCCGGCTGCTCAGACGGCCAGGCTCCTGGGGCGAGGGGAACATGCTCCGAGTGACAGCAGCCCCAGGTCCCTCTGTGCACCCCGAGCTGGCCGGCTGCACGGCCCTCAGAGGACTCCGGCCGCCCTGGGCGCCGGCCGCCGGCCCCGCCGGCCCCGCTGGCCCGCCCGCCCCTCTGCGCCTGCGCTCACTCGGGAAGGTCTGGCCGCTGTATCCGGCTCCACCGCCATCTCAGCACCCCCCACACCCACGGCGGCCACAGGCCGAACCCCTTCTCTTCCTCGGGGTGCCTGGCCTGCCATCCCGCAGCCCCTCCTGCCCCTGGACACCACGCCTGGCCGCGGACCACCCTTCGGCGCCGTCACCTGGAGGATGAAGTGAGCACCTGCCGCCCGCCCTCTCCTCCGGATGAAGCCCCGCCCTGCCCCACCCTGACCACGCCCTGGCCCCGCCCCGCCCCGCCCCGCCCCAGGCTGCCCAGGCCCCGCAGAGCACTCACCGGTCCCCGTGGTCCGAGTGGCACGCGGCCCCCACGCTGGCCTGCAGCGCCCGGCACTGCGCCAGCACCGCGCGGCCTGCGGAGACAGAGTGCAGGGCCCCGCTGAGGCGCAGAGTCCTGGCGGGGCCCCTGTGCCCCCCCTGCCTGCCTCTCCCCTGCTGTGAGTCTCCAGGCTCCTGCCCTCACGCCACTGCGCGCCGCCTGCCAGAGCCCCCGGGCACAGCCATCCCCCGCCCCCCAGCGCAGGCGAGAGAAAACGGCTGCAGGGGAGCAGGCGTTATTCTGCTCCTAAAACCGGCCCCAGAACCGTCGGTCCCGCCCGCCGCGCGGGGGAGACGCGGCACTGGAGCAGCGGCCTCGCGCTGAGCTGTCCTGGCGAGGAGCCGAATCGGACCTGTTTTCTAAGGTGCGGACACCAGGGGGCGCCTCGTGAGGACGGAAGCACGCCCCCCCCACCCCCAGCCACAGTCGGGCTCCTGTTCCCCCCCCCCGCCAGGGACACAGGCCACCACGGAGCACGGGGTCTGCCCCCACGAGGAGGGGAGAGCGTCGCAGGGCTCGAGGCCCGGGGATGGCGGGCGCGCCGCCAGCGTCCTTCCGTGGAGAGCGCGCCCAGCCCGGGCTCTCGCTGGCGCGGCCAGAGCCGCCCAGGGCTCCTCGCGACATAAACACGCTGCCCCAGGCCCTGCCGCCCGGGACAACGAACAGCCCTGACCTCTCCTTCTAGGGGGCAGCCGTGCTCTGCGGATGTGGCTCCCCCCAGGCTGGGGGCCCCGGGACAGCCACGTGTCCGCCTAGTGAGGATCCCGCCGGCCTCCAGCAGGAGGCGCTGTCGCGGTCACAGGAACAAAGGGGACGGACCCGAGGACTTGCGGCTGTCCTTGGTCACAGCCAGGTTTCAGGGTTGCTGCCTCTTCTTCCCCCGACCCTATGGAGCATCTTGTAAAAAGGGGCTTGTAAAAAAAAGCTCACCGAAGCGAGGTTAATTTTACCCCCTTCCCTAGCAGATTCGGGTGGCCGCACGGCTGGCGCAGCCCGGGCACTCCCGGTCCCGGCCTGCAGACTCGGGGAGAGACAGCGCCAGGGCCCAGGCCCCCTGCGTGGGACAGCCGCCTGACTCTGCTCTCGGAGCGGCTGGCCCCTCGGTCCCTCAGTCCCTCGGCCAGGGACCCCGCAGCCCAGCCCGCCCCGTAGAGAGACCAGGGAGAGACGGTCGTCACCTTGGAGCTGGGGTCCCCGGAAGGAGAAGTTACACGTGTTGGGGAGCCGCTCCACCCCGGGAAACCGGCAGTTCAGGTGGATTTTCTTCTCGCCAAACTCAGCCTGGAAAACCCAAGAAACGCTCAGTGGCAGCCTCGGAGGCCCCGCCCCCGCCCGCTGTCTGAACCTCACGCGCTCCTGGGGGGCAGAGGCTCGCCCCCCCGCACAGGCACAGGACCAGTCCGCACGGCCAGCACTGCCGTGGCAGGTGGGGCCCGACCCGGGAGGCGGAGCCAGTCGGGACACGGACAGCCCGAACACGCCCGAGTGCCCTCCGTGCGGCCCGAAAGGCGCCGCCTCTGCCGCCGCGTTTCCGTCCTGAGTCCGGAAAAGTTGACCCGTCGGACCTGGCGTCCCTTTGGGGCTTCTGACTCGCTTCCATCTGGTCATGTAATTCTTCGCTCGTGACCTTGGTGGCTCTCAGAGTCCCCGCCCCGGGCGCCAGCTCCTTTCCTCCAGGACACCGGCCCCCACGTGGGCCCCCTGCTCCCCCACCCTGCGGCCCTGCGGCCCCGCCCTCACCGCCCACCGCGGCCGCAGAGGGGTGGCCGGGCGCTCACCAGCAGCCTCTCCTCCAGATAGTCGCGCGCGTCCCGCATGTGGGCCTCGTAAGCCTCGCAGTTCTCGGTCACCAGCTCGGCAGCCTGGGGACACCAACGCACGTCCAGTTAGTGGGAAGGCCAGGGCAGCGGAGAGCTGTCAGCAGCAGAGGGGACAGGTCCTCAAACTGGCCCCTTTCTGGAACACCCCACCCCGGACAGCAGCTGCGGACAGACCCGCGGCGGTCCGCCATGAGGGCCGGGGGCCTCGGCCACACTGGGCCCACGGGAGTTCACGTCTCCGGCCCTCCCTGGGCCCTCCACGCCCCAGAGACGGGGCAGCCCGTCAGGCCCGAGAGACTCTCAGCCTGGAGGCACGTCCCACCCGTCCCAGAGACGGGCGGACGGACGGACAGTGGACACATGCGGGGTGGGGGGCGGTATCGCCCACCCTCCATGGGTGCTTTGTGGGGACAGCACACGTGGTCGGGGGGGCTGGGGGCGGCATGCAGGGGCGGGAAGGGCAGCCACATGTGCAAGGTCACAGTCGGGGGGGGCGCGCTCCTGGAGCAGAGCGGGAGGGGTGGCCGGCCTGGTGGCAGCGGACCGGAGCCTGCATGCAGCGGGGCCAAGGCCGTGGGAACTGAGGGGAGATCCAATCTGCACGTGGGACCATCGCCCGGTGCCACGTGGAGAAGGGACGAGACTGGCGGGTGTCGGCACAGGACAGGGATGACCTGCTCTCGTGCCGGGGGCCGCGGCAACGGGCCAGAGGCAGGCAGGCCTGGCTGCTGCGGCAGGTGTGGAGGTCAGGGCGAGGTCAAGGGCACCTCCCCGGTTTCTGAAGCGAGAGCCCGGACGGCAGGAGGGGCTGTGACAGGAGAGGGGATGACAGAGGAGAGAGTGGGACATGTTGAGGACCCGGAGGGAACACCCGGCAGCAGGTGGGGCGTGGGTCTCCCACTCAGGACCTGCTCGGAGGTGCCGAGTTCAAAGCTGGCGTTCGAGCCGGGGGGGGGGCGCACTGGGGAGGGGGCTGGGGTGGCCCCTGGGGCCGAGGACAGGCGGTGAGGCCCAGGGGGGTCAGCAGGGCGAGGGCAACAAGCCGGGAGCAGCGTGTCCCAGCGGCGGCCGCGGGGACAAGGACGCGATGGCTCAGCTCGGCCAGTCCCTGGGCTCGCAGGGCGCCAGGCCGTGAGGCCGGGTGTCAGGATGGGAGTTGGAGGGGGAGAGCGTGCCCTGGCCCCCGTGGGTGAGGCGGAGAAACATGGGGGGGGGGACGAGGGAGGGCAGGGAGGACCACACTGCCACACCCGAGAGGGCCAGCAGTGGGTGGGATGTTCAGGGAGCATAGGGAAGGGGTGGGGAGCCCCCGGCCTGGGGGACCCGGGCGTGGCCTGGGGGGCGAGGGCCAGGGCCCGGCTGCACTGAGGACACAGAGGGTATCCGGGCCGGGCCAGGCGAGATGTGGGGAGGTGGCAGTGTGTCCCCGAGTGGACCGTGCTGACACAGGCGCCCAAGTCCCTCGGAAATTCCCGGTGACTGGAGTGTCTTTGCTCTAGTGAGCCACTGTGGGTGGCCCACCCCGTCCTCCAGGGAGGAGGGAGGGGCTGGAAAGGCAGCGGAGGACCGTGGGGGGTGCCCTGGGGGTGTGGCCGCCCCTCCCTCCTCTGCGTCTCCACCAGTGTCCATCCTTAATCCCTTCCTTTTGCAACAAACCGGGGTCTGGCGAGTCAGTGTGTCTGAGCCCCCCCCAGTGATTTAATCAAATCTGAAGAGCGTGGGGGGCCCTCTGATCTGCAGCCCATCCTCAGTCACCTGGACTGGGGGTCAAGGTGGAAAGTGTGGGGACCTCAGGGGACTGAGCCTGGAGTCTGGTGCTGTCCCCAGGCACGCGGGACGCACCACGGCTGGTGTCCCAGAGAGCTGCCTGGCGTGGGAGCGCCCCCTCGGCGCCGGCAGCACTGCGGCCGCGGCGGGCATGTGGGAGGGGAGGACACAGCAGGCTGATGGCCCGGGGCCCCGAGGCTTACCTTGCCCAGGCCGGCGATCATCGGGGTGTTCTCCGTCCTGCAAGACAGGGGTTTGACCCTATGGCCCCGCAGAGCGGCTGACGAGTGTCCCCAGAAGGGGTCCTGTCCGCACGGGCGTCCTGGCCCCATGAAGACCGAACCGCAGCAACCCCTTTCCCACACGTGTCCCACGGGGCTGCCTCAAGGGCGGCCACAGGCCCCCGAACCCTCCCTGCAGGTCACTGGTCCCGCCCAGCGAGGCCGACACCCCCCACGGGCCACGTGCATCGCTGTCCTCGGAGACAACTCCACCCAGACCTGTCCCACCCGGGGGAAACCCGCCCCGTCGGTCCCCCCACCAAGCCGGGCGAGGGCTGGGGGAGCTCATCCCGGCCACCGGCCCCTCGGGCGGCTCTGGGAGGCTCTCCGGACCCAGCAAACAGAACGCAGAGCTCCTCCCTCGGTTTCAGGAAAACAAAACGCCGACTTAATTAATCACCTTCTTCCTGTTCAGTTCTGGCCGAATCAAGCCCTGGCTTTGGGAGTGGGCGGCTGCGTGTGTCCCCGTCAAAGACAAGGGACAAGGAGTGGGCTGGCGGCTCAGGGGTCGCAGGAGAGCCGACCCCGCCCAGCCCCGTGGCTGGTGACGGTCAGCTCTGCCCCGGAGACAGGCTCTGCCCCAAGGGGGCCAGCGGAGACTGGGACTCGGGGGCGGGAATCCAGGGGCCTGGGCGCTGGCCCAGCCCCCTCCACCAGCTGCGGGTCCCGAGGGCGCCCCCCTCTGGGCTTCCCCTCCTCTGCGGCGACGCGGTCACACCAGGAGGGGCTGCCGGGGTGGACCCGGGGGCTGGTGCGGGACCCGGAACCCAGGCGTGTGTGTTCGCCGAGTCTGCTGTCAGGCCGCCCCCCACCCGGAGTCACTGGGACCCTGGTCCCAGCACCCTGCCCACACACCGGGCCGCTCACGGTGGGCGCTGACCCCCGATGTCCAGCTTTTCTTTTTTAAATCAAACTTTTTATTTGGAGACAATGGACACTCACGCGCGGTTGTAAGAAGTAATTTGGAGATGACCCCTGTGCCTTTTCCCGGCCTCCCCCAGGGTCACCGCAGCACCGTGTCCCAACCGGATGCTGGGGGGCCGCCCAGCACCGCCCACGCCCCTCCCTCCGCCCGGCCTCCGACCCGGCATCTGTGGGTCTGCACTCGGTCTGCACGCTGACTCGTACCGTCTGGTTCTGTTTCGATAATATTCCACCAAGGGAACCACACAGCTCACGACTTGGGGGCAGGCCCTTCCCACGCTCCACGGCCCCCTGGGGGTCGCTCCCGGCTGGGCGTGTGCCCGGCGCCTTCCCTCTCCTGGCTGAGCCGCGCCCCACGGACACAACGCTCCCTTCGCTCCTCCCGGGGCGCCAGGCCGCCTCCAGCCCGGGCCTGCTCCGCATGCAGCCCACACACGCCCGTGCACACAGGTGCGTGTGTGTGGGTCCCGCTCCTCCTTCCTCCGGGAGACACCCAGGGCGCCGCTGTCCAGCCGCTGCCGGCCGCCTGTTTGGTTTTCAGCGGAGCAGCCAAACGGTCTCCGGAGCAGCTGCCCCGCCCTGCCCACAAGCCACGTGGGCGGGGAGGGGGGGGGCTGTTCGCGGCCTCCCCACCAGCGCTGGGTGGGGGCGCCGCGCTCTGCGTGGGCCGTTCTGGCCGGCGCGGCTTCCCTCCGCCTCCTCCCGACAGCGACGAGGTTGGGCGTCGCTTCCTGGGCGTGTCTGCTGCCGGCGCCTTCCCTGCGGGGGGATGTGGGTTCGTGCCTTTTGTCCGTTTCCTGACTAAATTGTCTGGGATTTTTTTGCCCTTGAGTTTCGGGAGTTGGTTGTCTATTCTGATGTTAGTCCTTTGACAGATGTGTCATTTCAAATTATCTTCTTCCTCATGTAGCTTGTCTTACCCCCTTTGCAAAGTCTTCTGCAAAGCATAAGTTTTTAATTCTGATAAAGTTCAACACTATACCCATTTTCCCCTTTTATGGGTGCTTCTGGTGCTAAGTCTAAGAACTCTTCCCAAGTCCAAAGTCCTGGGCACTTTCTCCCTAGAAGTTGTATAGTTTGATGTTGTACGTAAGCTCACGATCTAGTTGGAGCGGACCTCAGATGAGTGTGAGGCCTGGGCGGCGGCCCCCCATCTGCCTGGGGTGTCCGCCCCCCCAGCCCCGCAGCCGGAGGGCCGTCTCTCCGCCACGGAACTGCTTCTGCATCTGTCAGAAACCATCTGGGCAGCCCCGGCTGGTGCGGCTCAGCAGCTTGAGTGCCGGCCTGCGAACCAGAGGGTCACTGGTTTGATTCCCACTCAGGGCACGTGCCTGGGTTGTGGGCCAGGTCCCCCTGTAGGGGGTGCTCAAGAGGCAGCCACACACTGATGTTTCTCTCCCTCTAGCTCTCTCCCTCGCCCTGTCTAAAACTAAATAAATAAAATCTTTAACAAAAACCATCTGAGCATGTTTCCGGTTGTGTCTGCTCCGTCCCAACCATCTGCTTGCGGGGATTCTGACGGGAACGGCGTTCAGCTGTCTGCCAGTCTGGGAGAAGGGACATCTTCGGTACGCTGGGCCTCTCGACCCGCGGGCTGGTGCGTCTGTCTCTCCATTTACTGAGATGTGACGTCTTGCATCTGCACCACGCTCTCCGCAGCCTGCAAGTCCCGTGCGTGTTTTGTTAGATTTAGACCTGAGTGTTTCTGAATGATTGTACACGGTACTGTATTTTCAATTTGGTAGTCCACGTTCACTGCCAGTACATAGAAACACAATTGAGCCCTGGCTGCCGCAGCTCAGTGGACTGAGTGCCGGACCAGGATCCGAAGGGTCGCGGGTTCGATTCCCAGTCAGGGCACAGGCCTGGGTTGTGGGCCAGGTCCCCAGTAGGGGGCGCGTGAGAGGCAACCACACACTGATGTTTCTCTCCCTGTCTTTCTCCTTCTCTTCCCCTCTTTCTAGAGATAAAGAAAGAAAATCTAAAAAAAAAATAAAATAAAATCATGAAGCCAGTTTCCTAACCGTTACGACGCTGTTCAATGGTCTGTTTCCCAGCGGGCGGGTTGTGGTGTGTTTTCGATGAAGCGGTTCCCTCACCCACGTGGACAGTTACGACTGTGGATTCTTTGCGGCGTTGCCTTACTGTCCTTTCGACGCGCGTGGTGTCTGGAGGGACGTCCCACTTTGGTCCTTCACGGGCGCCGAGGCCTTCTTGGGGGCGTGGCCGTGGTCCACCCCAGCGCCCCCTCCGGCACTGTGCGCATGCGCTCTGCCTTGCGCTGTGTTCTGCCGTGCGCTGGGCTGCGCTGTGCGCACGTGCTTTGCTGTGCACTGCGCGCTGCTGTGGCCCGCCCGGTGGAGGCCCCCACGCGGGGCTGGGTCCTGCTGGTCGGCAGGCGTTCCCGAGCTCTCCCGTACTCCGCCGCCTCTGGTCTAGCTGTTCCGGTCCCGCCGACACCAGCGCCCCTTCCCCCTGCGGCTCTGCGGGTTCCGCCCCGTCTGCGGCCGCTCGGTTGTGCGCTGCGCCCCCACTGAGGAGCGCTGTCGTCTTGGTGGATGGCCACATTCTCGATGGGCAGTGCCGCCCCCGGGGCGGTTTTCTCGGAGTCCCCTTTATTTGCTGTTACGTAGCGGCCCCTGCTTCCCTTGCACTGACCTGTGTCCGGCACGTCTTCCCCGACCCTTCCCGCCCAGCCCGCCTCCCTCGGGAGCTGGTTCCCCAGAGCGGCACAGACTTCTGCGGGCCGCCTTCAGGGCCGCGCGCGCCCCCGCGCGGCCAGCACGCCCTCCGACGGGCGAGCTTCGGTGAGGACGGCCTCCCCGCCCTCTCGGCCTTTCTCGCTCCTCCGTCTGCAGGCGCCTGCGGTGTTTCCTCCGCGCACGTCCGCGGCCCTGACACTTTTGCTCCAGCAGCCGAGCGTCACGGGGACAGCTCCGGAGGGGGGGGCGCGGAGAGCCCGTCTCGCTCGCCCCCCATTTCGTTGCTCGCTGTGCCCTCTCCTTCCGAGGTCCCGAGGCCCCTCTCCCACTGCCTCCCTCCTGTTTGGGGACCTTCCCTCAGTCCTTTGCGGCACAGGTCTCCTGGCGACAGTTCTACTGGTGTCCCTGCCCTGGGAACACCCCCAGCGCCCAGCGTCCCTGCAAGACCGGCCCGCTGGGCGGGGCTCTGGCCGACCACGCCCCTGTCCGGACCACGCCCCTGCCCCAACCTTGCCCAGGTCCCGGCCACGCCCCTGGCCCGACCACGCCCCTGGCCCTCAGGGTTTCGGATGAGCAGTCCTGGTTGTTGGGATTAAGTTCCGCCCCCCCCCCCCAAGCTGTCACTTCTGCTCTGGCTGTTTTCTTGGTCTTTCATGTTCAGAAGTTTAATTACATGTTGCGACGTGCATTCCTTTCACTGTGCCCTGTTTGGGGTTTGCCCGATTTCTTGAGTCTGCAAACTGGGGAAGCTTTCAGGCATTATTTCAAGCACTTGACCGCCCACCCCAGCTCCCCCCACCTCTAGGGGCCTCCTGTGAGGGGCATCCGCCTCTCCGCGGCGGCCACGCGGCCCGAGGCTCCGCCCAGTGTCTTTCGCTCCACCTCTTGTCTGTGGTCTAGAGGGACGGTCCTGTTCATTCCTCTGTCCCTCAGGGCACGGAGCCCTCCCTCTGTTCCCTGTTCTGCTCTGGGCCCGTCCAGCGGATTTCTGCTGCGGTCACCAGAGCTTTCGGTTGGAAGCCCCCACCTCGTCCTCACACCTGTCTGTCCCTTGGAGACGCTTCTGCTCCCTCTGCTCCCGGGGTGCTCCCCACGCGTTTTCACCGTGTCCGCCTCGACACCTGTATTTGATGATTCTAACACCTTTGTCAGCCCGGCGCTGGCATCTGTTGATGTCTCTGTTCAAGCTTCTGGCTGTCCCCTCGTCCCCTGGACGAAGCGGCCCTGCGTGTCCCTGGGGCACGGGAGTGGTTGGAAGGGGACCGGGTGTTCGGCGGCCCCGCTCGCCCTGGGGTCACGGGGCAGCACGTCCCAGCGGGGGGTTCCGCGGCACCTCGGCGGAGGTGGCTGAGCCGGGTGACGGGGGGAGGGGGCTGCTGCTTTGGAGCAGTTTAAAGAAACTGAGATTTCCTTTCTTGCAAGAAAGCGCGCTTCCGAGGGTCACAGGGCAGCCACCGCCCTGGACACGCAGCCCGGCAGCCGGTCAGCGCCCGGGACCCGCCTTACCCCGGCCTGAAACTCCGTTCCTGTCCGCCTCCAAACAGCATGGGACACAGCGGGGTGCGCTCCCCGAGCCCCCGGACGTACAGCGCTCCGATCCTGGGGCCGTAGAACTGGAAGGAGAAGCCGGCCGTTACTCAGCCGGGGCCTGGCAAGGACACGCGCGTGCCGAGTGCCGAGAGGCACCCAGGGAACCACCCTCGGTGCGCGGCAGCCCCAGCTGTGAGCCCCCACCTGGCACCACCCCGGGCACCCCGGCGTCACAAGGCCTTTGTGGGGGGCAGGCCGGGCCCACGTCCCAGCTGTGTGGCAGCGGAGCCCCCCGCATGTCGCACGGTCGGATTTGTGAAAGGACAGAGCTGGGACTAGACACCGCTGAGGCTTTTTCTGGGTGCCAGCCCCCGCTTTCACACTGGAGTGAACCGGACACTGTGAGCGCCCCAGTGCCAGGCCTGCAGCCCCCACCCCTCCCAAACTAGCCACGTGCACGCCGAGCCACCGAGCGCTGGGAATGCGCAGGCTGAGGCCGCCACTTTGGCGGGGTCTTCAGGAGGAACCGCCTCCCCACCCCTCCTGAGAGGCGAATCCCGCACCCCCGGCTCCATGAGGGCTCCGGGGGCGGAGAGCGGCCCCGCTCCTGTTCTGGGGGTGCGGAGGGCCCACCAGGGGCCTGCGTGCACTCCCCACCCCGGCCGCCCCCGCAGAGACCGCGCCTGGCTGCCCCAGCTGCCCTCCACCGCCCAAGGCCTCGGCACCCTCCCTCCCACAGCCTCGCCTGGCCCCGCCCCCCCACCCCGTGTGGGTTGGGCCCCCGTGGAATGCAATCCCAGCGGCCTCTGGTCCCCCTTCTGTGAGCTCCCACGGGCGGTGAGCTGCTCGTCACCGCGTCCAGGGCGGCTCCCTGGTGGCATGCGAGGGGACAGGTGGGCAGTGACGGTGCTGCCAGCCCAGCCCTCAGGCCACCCAGCCGTCTCCCCCCGGGCGTGCACACCTTGTGCCCCACGATGGTCAGCAGGTCCACGCCCAGGTCCTCCACGTCCACGCGCCGCTTGCCCAGGGCCTGGGCAGCGTCCGTGTGCAGCAGGATGGCGGGCCGCCCCGAGGCCGCCCGCTCCCGGTTCAGGGCCTTCACTCGCCGGCTGATCTCGGTGACGGGCTGCAGTGGGGACAGGAAGGAGCTGAGGGAGCCGCCTGCGTGTGACGGAAGGTGAGTGAAGGGGGCCAGGTGGCCGACACGGGGAGCGTCACAGAACGGACCGCCGGACGAGGCCCGGCCCCGGGCGGGGACGCAGCAGCAGAGCCGACCCGGGCCTCCCCGCCCGGTTTTAGGGAGAGGAGAAGCGACTCACCATGACGACGCCGGTCTCGTTATTGGCCAGCATGATGGTCACCAGGCAGGTGGCCGGGCGGACCGCCGCCAGGATGTCGTCCGCCTCTGCCCGCCCACTCACCGTGGACACCGGGACGAAGGTGACCGCTGAGGGAGGAAGCACAGGGACCGCGGACGTTAGCCCTGCCGGCACCCTCGCCCCGCGGTGCGTTTAGACGCAGCTTCACAAGGCTTTCTCCGCAGCTGACGCGCTCGGTTCGTTGTAAACGTTCAGAAAGCCGTGCAGGAGGAATCCCAGCCCCCGCTGGCACCCCCCAGGGACGATCGACCCGGTCGCTTCCCTGCTGATGCCGCAGCGGGCGGCTCACACTGTGGCACATGCTGCTTTCTGCCCCGACTCGGGGCCCATGAACTTGACCCCCGCTCGCTCAGTGCTGACAGGCACTCACTGCACCCCCGCTCGTCACTGCAGACGGAGAACAGGAAGGTGACCAAACAGAGCGTTTGGGCTCCAAGGACAAACACGACCCCTATCCCCCAGGGTCCCTCGGAACCGAGAGAACAGATACATTTCTGAAGAAGGAGAACCCCCCGTGGACAAGGCATGGTGAGGGGTCCCCAGAGACAAGACAGAAGGGCCATCCATGGCACTGGGCGCACGGGAATAGGCCGAACGGACTCAGAACACGGACATAGGAATGTGTCCGGGGGCCACCCAAGGTCAGGGCGCACGGCGAGGCGAGCAGGGCGGGGCCGACAGGGAGGGCCGGCTGAGCACCCGAAGGTGGCTGGCTCCGCCTGCCCGAGACAGGAAGGGCAGGCCCGGGGCTCGGGGCGGGGAGGGGCCCAAGTCAGGGGCGGGAGCCCACGGCAGCCACCGCGGGACTCAGACCAGAGGCAAAGGGGCAGTGGCTGGGCCAGGACCTTCTTTTTACGAAGACCTGAAGAGACGCCCAGCGTCGGCGGCCGCAGGAAAATGCGGACAAAACCCACAACGAGAGGCCGCTTCGCACCCCCTGGGACGGCTACGGTGAAACAGAACTGGTGACTTTTTGCCTTGCGGGATGATGCCCAACCAACTAACCCCCACCGGTCAGGGCGGCTCTCGTGCTTTGGAGAGTCAGTGGTCTTCACCTGTGTCTCAAGACCTCGCTTCACAGGGAAGGTGAGAGCAGGACCAGTCCCTTCCCTGTGACAGCAGCAGGGCCACCGTCACTGCCAGCGAGCCTGACCCCTCCCTCGGGCCACCTGGCAGGCTCTCAGGGAGGCCCCTCCCCCAGCCGCACCGCGGGCCCCTGTTCCCAGCACCGGAACTCCGTGACTGTTTGGGCCATTTTGTTCACAGAGGGTGTGGAAGCCGGGATCGAGTGTCCGGAATCCAACAATGCAAAGCCCGTTCAGTGTTTCATGGACACGCGGTTTAAACATGTGCTGTGGCCCTGGCTGGCGAGGCTCAGTGGACTGAGTGCCGGCCTGCAAACCAAAGGGTCGCTGGTTCGATTCCCAGTCAGGGCACAAGGCTGGGCTGCAGGCCAGGTCCCCGGGTGGGGGGCGCGTGAGAGGCAACCACACTGGTGTTTCTCTCCTTCTCTTCTCCCTCCCTTCCCCCCTCTAAAAATAAAATCTTAAAAAGAGAGAAGACATTAAATACGCACCAATGCAGTCTGTACAACATGCACTGTGTACAGTCACCTGAAATATCACTCGAGAAACCCAATGACCGCCCGCACCTGCTCATCGCTGTCCCTCCTGCCGCCCCGGGCCAGCCTGGAGGCCCGCCTGGAGGGCCAGCTGTGTGCCTGCCCCTGAGGTCAGCCAGGGGGCCCGAGCACAGCAGGACGATGACCCCGGCGTCCCCGGGCCGCCCCCGCCCCCAGCCAGTCGGGCAGGCTCGGTGGAGCTGTCCCACAGCCTGGCGTCCAGCCGGGCTGGTCACTCACCGGCCACCCGCTCCTCCACCAGGCGCTCCAGGGGCAGACGGACGGAGTCGTGCTCCACGGTGCAGGTGACGATGTGGGGCACGGCGCCCTCCGCTGGGCTGCGGCGCCCGGCCCGGTCCCCCTCGGCGGAGCGGGTTTTGTGGAAGTGCGTCACCACAGAACGGATCACCAGGTTATTGGACTGCAGAGACGACAGAGCAGGAGACCGCTCGCAGCGGCTGTGCCGAGGGCAGGGTGGGAGCAGAGGCCCCCGCCCCAGGCCCTCCCGGGCCCCGCTCTGGAGAGAGAAAACGGGGCGGGGCTCCCCAGCCGCCCCGAGGCCTCGCTGCACAGACCGGGGGTCCCAGGCTGTCGGAAGCCGCAGAGCTGGTTTCCGGGCTGCGGAGCCTGCTGGGCGTGACGGGGCGTGCACAGGCCACCCACGCCTCCACAGGTTTGATGGACCCGGGGCAAGGGACTGGGTTGCCAAGGGGCTGCCTTGGGGGACAGCCCAAGGGAGTGCTGCCCCGCCCCACGGCACCTCCAGCGGGCCTGCGCCGGAGCGGGGGCGGCCCCCCCGCCGCTCTGCCAGCAGCAGCGGGCGGCTCCAGGGTGATCAGCGGCAGTGGCGGCGCTGCCGTCCACAGCGGAGCACCTTGGAAAGCCCTCCGCCGGGCACCAATACCCGGCCCCCGCGGTGACGCGACCTGGCTCGGTGGGGCGCCCGGCAGACGCCAAAACTCCGGGACGCGCCGCGGAGGGCCCGAAGGCTCGGACGCTCGCTCAGTGCCCAGGGCAGCGAGTGCTACACGCAGCGCCCCGCACGCTGCCCAGAGGGGCCGGACCCGCACACAGCCGCCCACGCGCGCAGCAAGTCCCCAGACAGGTGCCCGGGGAAGGAGGGGAGAACCCACAAATCTACACGCTTCCTGCGTTTCACGCATGGGCGGCCCGCGGCGGGCACAGAACTAACTAACAGTGCTGGTCTCCCGGAGGAAGAGGCGGACCACGGAGGGAGGTGGGGCGGGAGAAGCCGTTTTATAAAAAAGTAACCTTTAGCCCTGGCTGGCGTGGCTCAGTGGATCGAGCTCGGGCTGTGAACCAAAGCGTCGCAGGTTCGATTCCCAGCCAGGGCACATGCCTGGGTTGCAGGCCACGGCCCCCAGCAACCACACATTGATGTTTCTCTCTCTCTCTCCCTCCCTTCCCTCTCTAAAAATAAACAAAATCTTAAAAAAAAAAAAGTAACCTTTTCTCTTAGGACACGTGCCCCAAGCGGGGCTGCTGGCTGAGAGGGTCGGCATCTTCCCCTGCGCCAGAGTTTGCCGCCGCCTTCCAGGTGCCCTCCCCGCTGGCATCCGCCGGCTCCGGCCGGGTGGCCCCGCCCTCCAGCCCCGCCCCTGCCTCCCACGGGGGACGCTGCGAGCGGAGGGGTGTTTGCTCCGGACCCGGGTTCCTTAGGAGGCCGAGACACTCTCGCTGCAGAAACCGCCCGGGCTTCTCTGTGCAGCGCGCTTCCAAGTGTCCGGCCCGTGTGCCCCGTCTGCCCGGGGACTCCGGACGCGGCCTGGGCATCCGTGCGCCACCGCCTGGCTTGGCTGTGGATTCTCCTCCCGGGGTTCTTGGAAGAAGTGGAATTTCCTAGTTGTGGTGCTGGTGGTGGAATGTGTTCATCACTTCTTGGTGGTTAATGCTTTCTTACAGTTAAGGAACCCATCGCTCTGAAGCATCACAAAAATATCGTCTTAAGCCCTGGCCGGGTACTCTGTTGGTCAGAGCACCGTCCCGATGTGCCAAGGCCGCGGGTTCGATCCCCGGTCCGGCCGCGCACAAGACCGGCCCCTGAGCGCATCGGTGAGTGGAACAACAGACCGTGTCTCTCTCTCTCTCAAATCAATAAATAAATGAAAAATACATTAACTTATTACCTAAAAGCTTTGTGAATTTCACTGTTCACGATCCGGTCTCTACCACACCTGGAGTTTTTGGTGTTTTTTCTGGGCTGTGAAGCAGAAACCCAGTTTCCTAGCTCTCTGTGAACGCGCAGCCCTGGCACCAGCTGCTCTGGGCCCGCCCCCTTCCCGAGGCCTCATCAGTCACCCCGGCGACCACGCGCCCCACTCCCCAGCCAGGGCAGCACAAGGGCCGCAGCCAGGCCAGGACACAGGCCTGCACTGGGCCTGCCCTGAGCCCGCCTGGACCTGCAGCTGCCCAGTCACATGACGAGCGCCCCCACGCACGCGGCGCCTGGTCGCCCCAGCCGGCCGGGTCCCACAGGGCGATCCTCAGGGAGTCCCAGCACTCCCGGCTCTGGCGTCGCCACGTGAACTAGTTTGCAGTGTTCCACCAAGGAGAGCGCCAGAGCTTTGACGGAGCTTGGACAGAGGTCGCACTGCATCCACGGAGCGACTTGGGAGGAGCGGACGCATCTGTGATGCTGCGTCTTTCCGTCTGCAAACACGGCAGTTTGCTCCGTTTGTTCGGTCCCGTCTGGCGGCTCTCAGGGGTGTGCCGCCACTCTCCGCGTGGGGGAGGGTCTCCCAAACTTGACCGCACCAGGTTACTTTGTTGTAGTTTCCCGCAAACGCCATGGTGTGGCGGGCACACGGAAACACAACGGATTTCTCTGCCTGGTGACTTCGTTACGTTCTCTCGTGAACTCGAACCACGTGGCTGCGCATCCCTTCGGGTGTTCGGGTGCTCGGGTGGGCGGGTGGTCACGTCAGCTGTGGACGGCCTCCGGGCCGCCCTTCCCAGAGCCCGGTGATGGCCGGGCGTCACTCGCAGAGCCGCCGCCGGCCAGTGCCCTCGGGCCACCTGCGAGCATCCTCCGCCGATTTAAGGAGGCGGGTGGGTCGGCCTCGCCCTCAGTCAGGCCGGGGACTGAGCGGGGCTCCGAGGGCCGGTTCTGGGGCCCAGCGACGGGAACGGGTCTTTACCAACGCGGCATCGCCAAGCAGGTGGTTCGTTCACCGGTCGCACTGCGAGCGCCCGACCGGGCACTGGAACGCCCGTGCAGGGTCAGCACTGCTGGCCGCCCCGCGCTGCCCGATGGAGCAGCAGCTCCCACAGGGCCCTCCCTTTCAGAAGGACGCGCCCCCAAGGGGCCGCCTCCCCTCGCGCCCCTCACACCCCTCGCGCCGACACCCGCAGCCCCGAGCCCGCCGGGCCACAGCCCGTACCTCGGTGCCGCCGGAGGTGAAGACGATGTCTTGCGCGCTCCCGCCGACCATCCTCGCGAGGCTCTCCCGGGCTGCGCGGATGACGTCCTTGGCCTTCCGACCTGGAGGGGCCGGAGCGGAGACGCGTTAGCCTGGCCTTACCGGGAGAAGCTGCGCAGCTGGAAGGTGACGAGGACGCAGGAGCGAGCGAGCAGTTGTCACACCAGACGCATCCCGGAGACGCGGGGACGCGCCGCCACCTGGAAGGGACCCGGCGCCGTGGCCGCGGGAGGGAGGCGTTAGCTGACCAGGGGCCTCCGCTGGGACTGGGGGGCCTGGCGTGCGCCGGACACCAATGTGGGGGACGCCTGGGGGCCCTGATGCTCCGAGACACACTCTGCTTCTTACCCAGCGCCAGCAGACGGGCGGCTGGGGCTCCTGCCCTGCCCCTACTCGTGGGGACAGGAGGACAGAAGGGTGGGGTAGTGGGCTTAAGGCGACACTGCAGAACAACCGAAATGAGCAAAGCTGAAACCCACGCCCACCCCCACGGAGCCCGGTGCCCTGCCCCTCGCTGCAGGTCGCCCACTGCCGGCCGCCCCAGGGACACACTGCTCTCCCGAGGGGCCGCCAGCCCCACCACCACCGTCTCCGTGGCCCTAGGGCCAGCCCGCGAGGGGCAGAGATGGGCGGACAGGCAGGGGCCCGGGTCGCGCTCTCTGAAAAGGCCGGTGACCGTTGTCGGTCGACAGAGCCAGCGGCTGCCTGGCTGTTCTGCTTTTTCGACTAGTGGATCCTATTTGCAAAATGCCCAAAACACAGAAGCCCCAAAGCCTTGAACAGACACCATTACAGGTATGATATATACAGTAAAAGATGTAAAAAATAGGTGTGGTAAAGGGAAATGTGCACAGCAGTCCACACACTCCTTCTGCCCACGGTGTCGATTCTCACCGAGAGCGGGTATGGGCTGCCGGCTCCGGGCAAACCTAGTCACCGCGGTGGGAGACCCGCGGGCGGACTGGTGATGCCGGTGCGCTCCGGGGCGGGGGGGGGGGGAGGTGCCCACCACCCTCTCAGCTCCTCTCAGACAGCTGCTCAGATGCTCGCAGGGGTCTGTGTTACATGTCACTGCACAGGACCTGACTCCTTGGGGGCGTCGTCTCCACCCCGGGTCAGGCCCACCTTGGGGGTGCGGCTGGCCAGGTTGGGGTGGGGGCCGCCGCCTGCAGTGGGTGGTTGTGGTGGGTACAGCCCGGAACCCAGCACAGAAAGAGCCAGTTCCACTGGGGACCAGCCGATGACGGTGGACGCACTTGACCACACCCTTAACGTCGTCCCTAAATACACCCCCCAGAGGAACACTAAGTCGTAATAACGACCGGGAGGGCAATGACATCATTCTATCATGAAGGTGATTTTCTCACCGGCCCCAGCCCCGTTTTTGAATTTCCCCCTGAGTACCGACAAAAAGCGAGGGGCAGAGCATTGTTTACTCATGGCTCTTCACTTGTGGACGCGAGGGCTGTCAAGGTGTGAGGATGCTGTTTCTCCCTCAGGGTTCTCTGTGAACTTCTTCGTAGCCACTGCTTTTTATTGGCGTTTGACTGCCTCCCACACTCACAAGGTCAGTGCACCGGAAAGGCCAGTGTGACTAGGGGAACGCTGAGAGGTGGGGAGCGGTCCGGCCTGGCCGGCACACGCGTGCCGGAGAAGCCAACAGGCGTGTTAACCAGGCCAGCGCCTGCGGGGACGTAGCGTGGGCGCACGGGCGTGCGAGCCCGCTGCACTCGGGGGGCCGTGCTGGGCGTCACCCAGCCCCAGCGCGGCGGCCGCTCGAGAGCTGTTCCGGCCCCCGTGCTCCACAGGCGAGGTGGGTCCGCACGGATGACGTGCGTTCGCTCAGAAAGGTGCAGCATTAGCTCGCCCCTCTGAAAGACACCATGGGCCTCTGCTGTGTGACCGGTGGTTTTAAGCAGCTGTTTTCCAAACCCTCCGGTGGAATGCTCTGCACCAGCGACTTCTAACCGGTGCGCCGCAGGGATTTTTGGCACATGCGAGGGGCGCTGACCTCTTCTCCCTTAGTTTGTCCAGTGACCAAAATGACAACAGCCAGCACCACAGTAGCTGTCGGGTGTGAGTGCCCTGAACCAAAGCTATGGTATCTGAGACGTGTAAGTGTGCATGTGTGTGCGTGTGTGTTATCTTATTGGTCACGTTGCAGAGAGAGGTTACATCTGGTTGGTTGGTTCTTGGTACAAGAAATCTTTATATAATTATACCTATATTTTTTGTCAGATTGGCAAAAAAATATGTATTTTCTTGGTGTGCTGCAGAATTTTAGTAGTTTATGTGTGCCGTGAGATGAGAAAGGTTGGAAATCACTGCTCTAATTCTAATTCTAAACAAGGATAAATGAGAATAAGAATATTTCTAATTAAAGAATTTAAAAGTAATTTTCAATTAAAAAAAAGACCAGGATAATTTTCAATCCCAACAATGAAAAAGATCTACTTTGCAAATTTTGTGAGGATCAACTGAGACAGATGCGTGAAAGGGTTTTAATAGGTACAGTTATCACAAATAAGTCTCTTTTTAAAGAAATTATTTAGAGAGAGGGGCAGGGAGGGAGAAAGGGAGGGACAGAAACGTCAATGTGCGGTTGCCTCTCACTCGCCCCCTACTGGGGACCTGGCCTGCACTCCAGGCACGTGCCCTGGCTGGGGATCGAACCAGCGACCCTTTGGTTCAAGGCGGGTGCTCAGCCCACTGAGCTAGACCAGCCAGGGCTGTTACAAATAACTCTAACTAAGGCAACTCACTCATCTGGGAAAGGGAGACAGGAGAGAATGTTAAAGATTACAGGTTGTGGGGTCAGCAAGGCTCAACACACCACGTTGGACTTCCCGGAAAAAAGCTCCCAAGAATTAGAGCTAAGCTACCCAAAACCGAGCGGAAACTGCACCCCCCCCCCAGTGGTGCACACTTTCCGCGGGCGCCTCTGCCCCCACCCGCCATCGTGAGCGGCGGCTACAATTACCTGCCGGGTGAGGGCTGCTGGGGTTCCCCCAGGCGTCCCGCATGGCCTCGGTCACCGCCTGGATGACCGCGGGCTCCATCGGGGTGGTGGCGTTGTAGTCCATGTAAACGCCCCTGGAGGAGGAAGGGGAGGGGGGTGTGGACTCGCGGCGCACCCGGTCCCTCGGGGCAGCAGGGGGGGTGACGCCTGGGCGCTGTGCTCCTCGGCGCAACGACCCTCCGGGCCAGGTCCGCGGGGCCCGGGGAGACGCCTGTCCAGGGCTCGGCTGCCTGTGTAACCTCACCGGGTCTCTGCGGGCGGTGGGGCTGGGCTGCGGATGGGCCCCACACCCGTTCCTCCCACCCTCCCTCCCTCCCCGTAAGCTTGCCCCAGGGGGCGGGTCTCCCCGGGGCGCAGGTCTCCCTGGGGTGGGCCTGCTCCGCTCCTTGAACTTTCGGGTTTCTTCCCCTCGATTGGCCAAGCCCCCCACTTTCCCTTTCTCGTCTGTGCTCTGACTCGGCCTTCTGGTGCGGGCCCAGGCGGCCACCCACCCCTCCTCCCCAGCCTCCTTCCCTGCAGCTCCCCCGGGGCCCTCCAGGTCTCTGGCACCGGGACCCGCCCCTCGGTGCCCGGCCGCACCCACAGCCAGTGGCGGGGCGGCAGCTCGGGGGGGGGGGGGCGGCTCTGCGGCTCCCGCGCGGCCCCGCCACCAGCTCTGGGCACGGCGCCCCGCACGACGACACAGTGCTGTCACGGAAGACGCACCTCTTCCGAAAGTCCCGGGTGGGGAACCTCCCCTGGGTGCCTGTCGCCCACCTCGAACGCCTTCGGGAAGGGCGGTGGCTGCTGCAGGGGGCGCCGCCTGCGGCCGCCAGAAAGTGCTGCGCCCGGGCTTGACGTCAGCGACAGCGCTGATGCCCTCCACACGGAAGCTCCGACACAGCTACCACCCACGGCCCTGAAGACAGGGTTTTGGTTTCCGTGTTTGTTTGTTTTTTTAAGGAAATAATCATTGCGACTGTGTCAGCATAATCCATGCCCAAGGTCATTGCACTCTGCCGGAGGCTGGCCTTCACAGCACTCCCCACTGTCTCCCTGGGCTCCGCCAGACTCGGGAGAACAGCCTGCCCGACCGTGACTGGGTCCCCGCGGCCTCCCCGTCTCCCTCGGAGACCGAGACGCTGTTTAACCAACTAGTGTGGTGGGTAATCCACGTCCTGCCGCCCCGGACTGTCAGACGGCTCACGGGAGCCTGAACCACCCTGGGAAACAGTTCCTCTATTTCATTGACCATGTAACGGTTGTGATAAAGCAAAGCTCAATGTGTCTGCGGCCTTTTAATCTACAATTTTATAGATGATTTTATAGATTATAATATATAGTTTTATAGATTATATATAATTTCATATATAAATATATAAATTATATGTAATTATATAAAATAATTATATTATATAAATTACACATAATATTATAGATTTATTATATATATTTTATAGACAGGATTATATATAGGATATATATTATATATAGGATTTTAAAGGATATATAGGATTTTTATAGATAGGATTATATATAGGATTATATTATATATGGGATTATATATAATTTATAGATTTTATAGATTATTTAATCTATAATTTTATCGACGGACTTTACCATCACGGAAGCCAGATATACATTTAGTTTCTCTTCATATGTAATTACAAATTTTAAGAGGACGTATGCTATAATTCAGATACAATTACTCACAGCACCATAGCAAGACCTGATAGATAACCAGGAAAGAGATATTTAACATTACTGCTTAGCCTCATAAAATGGTGAGCTTTCACCAGGTTGATGCTCTTATTTAGAATCTTCCCTGTACTCTTAAATGATACTGCTTGGCAAGTCATGCGGGTGCTGATACAGTTTTTCATCGCAATTAGTAGCAAATGGATTCTAACTTGTTACTCAGTGCATAGATTCCCCTTTAACTATGGCTTGGCCAAAAAGTTCATTCTGTCTTTGGGTACAAAGTAAAAGACATTTGTTATATTCACCCATAACTTCACTGGACAACCGTTCACCGTTATGTCCTGCTACCCATACGAAGGCGCCCACCCTTTAGGCAACCTCACAGTTCCATCTCCCCAGAACGTTCCAGCTTTTTGAGCAAAGAGCTGTTCCAGGAGCCTTTTGCAGTCTTCCAGGGAACTGAAATTTTTCTCCATTAAGAGAATTTTGTCAAGACCGAAATAAACGGAAATCCGAAGGTGCATTGTCTGGTGAACACGGTGGATGAACCGGAACTTCCCGGCCAGGCTGTGACAGTTCTGCCCGGCCACCGGAGAAACACGCGGTCTCGTGTTCTCCTGGTGGAAGATTCTGTGTTTTCTGTGAACTGGTTCTGGACGCCTTTCACCGAGAGCTGCTCCCAGCGGTCTAATTGGAGCGGTGCTGGTTGGAGTTAGCCGTCTGGTTTTCCGGAAGGAGCTCCCGACAGAGGGCGCCCTCCCAACCCACTGACAGAGGGCTGCCCCCCAACCCACCGACAGAGGGTGCCCTCCCAACCCACCGCACACACAGCACCGCCTCCTCCGGACTGAGGACCAGCCTCCGGTGCGGCCGGCGGTGCTTCATCCGATGCCCCACGACCTCTTCCGTTCCACGTTATTGTGAAGCATCCACTTTGCATCGCCCGTCACAAATTGTTTTAAAAAGGAGATGTTTTTGTGACATTTAGGTAGAGAATTGCATGCAGAAATACGGTCAAGACGGTTTTTCTCACGTAATTTATGTGGAACCCAACATCAAAGTGATTAATGTAATGAAGCTGGTGCAAATGATTTTCAGCGCTTGGCTTGGACATTTTGAATGTGTCGGCTGTCTCCCACGTGGTGTGATGTTGATAGTTCTCAATTAATGTCTCAGCTGGACCCCTGTCACCTTCAGCAGGTCTGCCAGACCGAGGAGCACTGCCCAGCGATACGTCTCCAGCACGAAACTTTGGACACGTTCAGTCCACAGCACCTTCTCCGTACACTTCGCAAATCTTTTTTTGTGTGTTTCAGTTGCATTTCCCCCTTTTTAAAAAATAATAAAGTATGCATTGCCAAAAATGTGGCTTATTTTCTTCCATCTTCCATATTAAAATGGCTATACAAAAATTCACCAATTTTAATGTTTTTTAAAAATGCACGCTGACATGACAGTTGTCACAATACAATAAATTGTTTCGAATGAAGTTAAAGACAACTAAGCACTACCAGAGCCAGCATACGGGGGAAAAAAACCGAATGAACTTTTTGGACAACCAATACTAACGACACTACTTCAGAATTAACCCTCCTCTGGAAAGTAACCTTCCAGAGCTTAAGAAACATTGCAGAAACTTTATCTTTTCCTTAAAGATTTCCAGTATTATAAGAACACAAAGTCATGAAAAACACCGAAAACTTGAAATTCCATCTTGTTTTAGTAATTACGGTCCTTCTCTGCATAACACAATATCACACCAAGAACTACCGTAACAATGAGCCATTCTCCAGCTTCTCTAAGCATGCGGCACTCCATAGTTCTACCAGGGAGGGGACAGGAGTAGTCAGTCTTAGGCAACTGGGAAGAGACATGAAAAGATAAACTGACTCTGACTTGTAGGAGCCCGAGGTCAGCCCTGGCTGGCGTGGCTCCGTGGACTGAGCATCTGCTTGTGAACCGAAAGGTCGCCGGTTCCATTCCCGGTCGGGGCACAGGCCTCAGTTGCGTCCAGGTCCCCAGTAGGGGGCACATGAGAGGCAACCACACATTGATGTTTCTCTCCCTCTTTCTCCCTCCCTTCCCCTCTAAAAGTAAATAAATAAAATAATAAAAAAATAAATAAAGGGACCTGCCGTTGATCCTGAAATGCCAGATTCGAGACAACAAGAGCAAAACAAAAGATTACAGCAGTAAGCCACCACGTCATCCCATATTAAGAATTCTGAAACAGGGAGTAACTTTTTACTCCTTCCCAACGCCTGCTCTTTGCGGCTGCCAGTCTGTGGCTGCCGGCAGTCGGCGGTGTGCCCGGTTTGGTTTTGCGCACAGCAATCTCGGTCTCTGCTGCAGTCCTAGTCACGTGGCGTCGCTTTACCCCAACCACGCCCCGTAATTCCACATTTGGACGACATTCTGCCCCTCCTCCAAGCTCAGCGTGCACACTCGACAATGCACTATTCGCCACCAGTGACGAGGCTCTGGACGTGAACGCTCGGTCGGCGTGCACTGAAACGGTGGCCTGGCCCCGGTCTGAGCCCACCCTGTCCGTGAGGGACAACACTTTCCCCAGCGTCCTTTGCAGTCCCCCTGCGGTCCCCTGTCACACGGCCCCCTCGGGCAGAGCGTGCATTAAAACCAGGCATTTCTCTCCCACAGCAGTCCCAGTGTTCCACCGCTCCGCGGGCAACGTGCACTCCAGCATGAGATGCAGACTCGGTAGAACCCGACACGTCTCCGAACAACTGCCGCTTCTACACGAGACCTTAATCTCATCACTACGTTCTTCTTTCTTATTCTTGTCTTCATGTCCCGGTGACAGTTTAAGTTGATGAAGTGGTTGTTTTATGGAAGCAGATCCTTTGAAATCCAAACTGGTCATTGGTTCATCGGGGCGAGGCCTCTTTGTTGCTTCCACGGGTTTAGGGGCTCAGACACTGCGCCCCTGTAACCTGGGGTCCAGTTCAGACAGTCCTTCCTTCTCGGCAGTCTGGACTTCAGGGTTGACTGGCTCCGGAGGCTCCTCACCAGTGCGTCTCCCTTTTGGACAGCCCACCAGGCTTAAAAAACCAGAAAAGGCACTTCTCTCGCGGCAAGACCAACCCTTTAATGCACCTCGGGAGACTGGAGCACCTGGGGGGCGTGCGAGCCACGCCGGACGGGTCACGGCCTGAGGCAGAGCGGTCCCTCCTCTCCCCACCCGGACCAGAGAGGTGCAGACACGGGGACACGGGGACGGTGCGTTTACAACTCCCCCTCGCCACCGCCGTTCCGGCGGCCAAACCACAGAGGCTTCCATGCAGTGTGTGCTCTCTGAGCTGCCCCCGTCCCCTGCGGGGTGCAGGGCTTTGGCGCTTGGGGCAGCGTGCCCAGTCCGGAACCAGGACTCTCCCTGTCCTGACTCTGCTCTGCTCTCACATCCTGTAATTGTCCCAAAGGCCAGCTGTCCGGAGGTCAGCTGACTGACCGCCACTTTTCAGCCTGCCGCTTGGCTCATTTATGGCGTGACGTCCAGATGCACACACTCGGCAGACCGCGCAGTCCATGACCTGCTGCTTCCTCAAAGTGCTGTCAGTATTGGGTGGGCGCGCTACACTCTGCGACTTTCACAACCAAACTGCAGAAAGGCATCCTGCGACCCCCTCCACCCGGCCTCCCTGGCGGACATCCTCCCTGCGCCGCTCTGCTCCGCTCCGTCCCAGCCAGGCGGAACGCCTCGTGCAAGGGCTGCTCCGATGGAGACCCGGACCCAGGTTTTACAGGCGCGCACGAGTTCCCCACCCGGGGAAAGAGGATTGCCGGGGGGGAAAAAAAAATGCATTCAACACCTTCCTGGAGCGGGAGGCGAACCTCACCAACGGGACAGCGCCTCGCCTGCACCCCTGGCCCGCCCCCCAGCCCGCCCCCGGCGGGGAAGCCGAGTGGGCCGCAAGCGCCGCCCGGTCTGCGCCCCCGCTTTGCCCGGGGCTCAGGCCCGAAGCATCCTTGTGAGCCCTGCTTTCCCAGCGCCCCAGCATCAGCCGGGCCTGCCGGTTCCGCCCCCGTGCGTTCACTTCTCCTGCCACCTCCCCCCCCGCCTAGATTATTATTAATAGACCAACCGTTTCGCAACGTGCTCCCTCGCCCCAGCCCCGCGGCGCCCGGAGGGCTTCCCGGAAAAGGGGGCCGGCGGCTCCCCTCGCCTTCCCCTCCCAGCGCGCACCTCTCCGGCGGGATCTCCTCTTCGTGGCCGCCGGGCGGACTCGCCACGCGCCTCTGCGCGTGACTGTTCGGTGCCGGGGTGGCCTCCATCCCAGTCGCGCCGGGGCCCGGCCGCACTCAACGGCCGCAGTGGCTGTCACACCAGCCCAGCAGGCTACTCCTGGAGTGCCGCTCCGGAGCTTCACGGGGGCGGGGCCGCGAGGGATCGGCGCGTTCGGATTGGCTGAGTTGCGCACACCGGACCAATCCCAGCGCTCCAGCCGACCGGCCTCTCGGCCGGGACACGGTGGAATGTTGATTGGCTCCACGAGGTCAGGTGACGGTCCTGGGGCGGGGCGTGGCCCCGGTCCCGGGGAGCGGGCGGGAAACCTAGGTGGCGCAGCCTCTCGCGCTCCTCACCCTCCAGCGCCCTGCGTGGGCCCGCCGACGTCGGCGAGGAGGAGGCACCCGAGCGGCCGGCGGCGTGGACCGGGGTGGGGACGGGGTGGACATCCTGGGGGCCGCGTGGACGGGGTGGGGGCGGCGTGGGCGCGGTGGCACGCGGGATTCGCCTGCCCCGCAGGACCGGGCGCCCGGAGCAGGGCCGCGTGCGGAGGCCGGCGGCCCACGCTTCTGCGTCCTCGGGTCTGCGGTCTCCCGGAACCCGCACCCAGGGCTCCGGCGGGAGGGCCCTCGGCACAGGGACCGGAGCGGAATTAGGACTCATCCCCTGCGGCCGCGTGGGAGGCGTCTGGTCGCGGCGAGGCAGCAGGAGCCCTGCGCCGCGGGCGTGGGCCGCAGGGAGGGCAGACTCGGGAGAGGCCTGGGGGTGACGCGGCCACGGGCAGAGCCGAGTGTGCGGCGCGAGGACAGTGAGGGCCTAGGGGGCGCGGCGCGGTTCCTTCTCCCGGGCGGGAAGGAGCCCAGGGCAGGGGCGGGGCGCGGGCTGGGTTGTGGGCGAGAGTCAGGTGGACGCGTCCAACAACACGGCTTCAGCCGGTCGTGAGAGAAGCCGTGAAGGGGACGAGAGGGCCAGAGTCCGGGCTCCTGGCCGCCCCTTGCGGAACCGCCTCTAAGCGAGCGCCGGGCGCGGGCCAGGCTCTGCCCTGAGCTCCGTCCGCGAGTTCAGACCGGTCTCGGGGACGCGGTCCGCGGAGCCGCTGACACCCCCGTTTTCGCACGCGAGGAAATGGAGGCCCAGAAAGGCGTCTTGCGCAAGTGCAGAGGGGTCGCCATGGAGCCTGAATTTGAACTCGGGAATACTTTGTCAAGAAATTGCATTTTAATCGGCTTTTCGGGGACTTGCTCAACCTTATCTCCGTTGGGGTCCAGAAGTTGTCCTTTCCAGCCCTGCAAGATTTTTTAAAAAAAATATTTTATTTATTTATTTTCAGAGGGAAAGGGAGGGAGAGAGGGAGAGAAACATCCATGTGTGGTTGCCTCTTGCAAGCCGCCCGCCGGGGACCCGGCCTGCAACGCTGGCATGTGCCCTAGGCTGGGAATGGAGCTGGCGACCTTTGGTTCCCAGGTCGTCGCTCCGTCCGCTGAGCCACGTAGGCAGGGCCACGTGTCTACGTTCTTGATTTCCTTTCATCCTTGCTTGCACAGTGAGCTCATTGCCTGACAAATGCACCCAATCGTAAAGGACACGCCGAGACTTCAGGGAGCTGATGCACAGGAGCGCGGGGGCGGTCACAAGGGAAGGAGAGGGAAGGATGAAGGAATGTCCAGGTGCAGGGCACTGTGTAACATGCCCGTGAGAAGACAGGGGGCGCCGACAAGTTTAACACATTTCAGGAGAGCCGGGGGGCGGGGGTGGTGCAAGTCAGGGAAGGACTGGGATGGGTGGGAGTGGAGGACAGTCACCTCTTCCAAAGGCTGAGGGAGGAAGGAGCCACCAGGGGTGGGGGGAGGGCAGGAGGAGGGCTGAGCCAGGAGCACAGAGGGTGTGTAGGGCAGTGCAACGCCTGTGACACCACCGCGGGGGACACACGCCATGCTCTTGTGAAGTCTTCACGTCTAGTGAAAAGCCACACCACGCACAGCCCCCAGAGGGAGCCCCCACGTCCACTGAGAACTTCAGGTGATAGTGACGTGTCCGTGGAGGTTCCTCAGTTGCGGCAAATGCCACGTTAGTGGGGTGTTGATAGTGGGGGGAGGGTGTACCGGTGAGGGGCGGGGCATACTTGCCACTCAGTATCGCACGAACCTAAAACCACTCTTAAAAAGTCTATTAAAACATTCAACAGCTGGCCTGAACGGAATAGGCGTAGCTGAAGGGTGCGTCAGGGAGCCAGACGCTGGAGCACGGGAATTCTGCTAGCTCAGAAATGGAAAGAGATGAAAAAAGTCCGTCTATTCAGTGGTTCTCAGCTGAGACGGATGCCCCGCCCGGCCCCGCCCAGAGACAATTTTGGTTGGTGTAACTGTGTGTGTGTGTGTGTGTGTGTGCGCGCGAGCACGCGCGTGTGTGTGGGGGGGGTGCCTCTGCAGCCCAGTGAGCAGAGGCGACGAACGCCTCTCAGCACCTGCAACGCACAGGACAGCCCCCACGACGGGACGTTTGGCCACGCCGTAGTGACGGTGTGGTGCCATGTTGCCACCTGCTCAGAAACGCGTTTGGCGCCAGCCTGCTGCAGTGGCTGTCCGCTCTCGTCCGCAGGAGAAAGGGCTGTGCCCTGCCTCCGTCTTTGGTGCTTTCCCCGGATGCGGAACCCTCTGCCGCGGGTTCACCGTGGTTACGCGTCCACCCTGTTGCCATTTCATTGAGCTTTATTCGTCCCGAAAGCCTGCTGGGTGTGACTTCTCTTTTCGCAGTATTTTTTTCACAGGCCCGTAGACGCAGTCAAGCAAGGCAAACTTCGGGGCAGGCGGCAGGCGGGCGCCAGAGTGCACAGCCTCCGGGAGGGGCCTGTGGGAGCCCGCACGCCCCTGGTGCGCCGCGCCCCTGCCACGCCACGTTCCACAGCCCGTTGTGATAACTGAGTCCGTTACTGCAGGGTGACAGGGTCAGGCAGGAAGCTGCAGGGGCAGACCCCCCGCTGGCGCCCACAGCACCTGGGAGAAGTGGGGGCACCTTAGGAAGTGTCCAGCTGCCTGTGAGAGGCGGCTCCATGGGAACTGAACCCTGAAAGGGGCCCCAAGAGGGAAGCTGGGTGTCCATGGGGAGCGGATCTCATCACACCTGGCGCGGAAGTGCTGCTTCAAGGGCAGGGGCCTGGTCACAGTCCAGCGAGGGGCAGGGGGTGCTGCTTACTCCAGAGGCAGTGGAGGGCGTGGCAGGCAGGGGACTGGTGGGTCCTGTTGGGGCCCCCTCCCACGGCAAGGTGGGGAGGACCGAGGAGGCCAGTGCCCGGGCTGGTCTGGGTTGACCCACGCGTGACCAGGTCTTCCTCCAGCCTGCTGCTCTTCCTGTGTCCACTGGTCTGTCCCCTGCCACCGGACTGGTCTGGCAGGGAACACGGCGACCCAGCAAGTCACTGGGCTCCACCGTCGCCTGCTCCATCGGGTCCCCAGGGACAGGTGTCTGTTCCCAGACTCGGACTGAGGCGGGAGCCCCTTGGGACCGGGAACAAAGCCCTCCCTGCACGTGTCATGGGTCATAAGTCGGGAGTGGTAGCTCCAGTGACAACTGTGTCAGCCACGTTGCCGCTGTCTGGCCCAGGGGGTGGGGACCCTGCTCTCTCTGCTCAGGCACCACCCCCAGGTCCAGTGGCACAATTCCCGATGGCAAACAGGAAGCATGGCCCACGTCCCCGCGCTGACCTGAGGACAGTGATGTCACAATCAGAGACTGCTATAAATCAGGAGTGGACACCGGCCTGGCAGACTGGGGGCCAGAGGTCGGGAGGAGGTCAGACGGAAGGGCGTCGGGCAGGCAGGGGTGAGACCTTTCGGACGTTTATTTGCACCACAGGTCCGGGGCCTCCTCTGTGCGCACCGTCTGGCCGCCGCTCTGGCCCCGCCCTCCGCAGCCGGAGCCGCAGCGGACTCAGCAGGCCACGGGGGCAGTCTCCGCGGCGTCAGACAGCGACTCTTCCGGGGTCACCCTGTCCCCAGGACCGAGGGCCCGAGGGCCAGCTCCTGCCCCTTGCGCTCCAAGCCCCCCAGACCTAGCTCCCGGGGCTCTGAGTCTCGCCCCTTCTGGACCCGAAAGCAAGAGCTGGTTTTTCAAAGCCAAGTTCTCGCTGCATGCGGACAGAAGGGATAGTGTGTCTTTCATTTCCTTTGTATTTCTCTTCAACAGTTGCTCGACCCACATCTCTCTGTCTGCTCTACACAATGAAAATACGAACTAAAGAAGAATAGAAAAAAATAATTAAAGCATTAAATTGTACAAATTACAAATCTGTTCCAAAATATACTTACATTAAATAAAGCACGCGTTTCAGTAAGAGATCTACATACAGTGAGGGACTGCATTCCGGGACGCTCCGGACTCCGGGCCGGCCCCCACTCGTGGGCGGGGCTGAGGGACTGTGCAACCAATCACAGTTTGCGCGGGCGGACGGCCCACCTGCCGACTACACTGGCACGTGGTTAGTCGCTGTGCAGGGAGGCGACTGGGGACAGGGCAGAAGCAAGCTCTCCTTGGGTTCTGAGTCACCGGAACAGCCCGAGCCCCGCCTCGGCCGGTGCGGCGCGGGCTCGCAGAGGTGGACGGGCGGAGGGGAGCAGATGCATTTCCTTGCTGTATGCGGGCGGAGCTCTCCGTCTACCGGGGGCAGTCGTGAGGAGGCTCCTCCGGGGGCAGGGCACAGCGCAGGACCCGCAGAGCCGGCAGGGCCGAGGGAGTGCGGGGATGGGGGGTCCGGGGGGCCCGGGAGCCGGGGGGACCCTCTCGCACAGTCCGTGCCGCAGGCCGCCCCCGTCATCTGGCGTACCGCTTGATGTAGTCTTCCACTTTATTCCGGAAGTCCTCCTGGGGGGGACAGGGGTCAGGGGCACAGGAGCCAGTGAGTGGGGGCGAGTGACACGTCAGGGACCGGTCTGAGCACCTGAGTCAAGGACCCACCGAGAGTCCGGCCACCCTCCTCCAGCAGCGGAGGTGGTGGGACAACTAGAGACCCACGGAGCTGGTGCCACTCTGCGCCTGTGACACAGTGCTGGGGGGGGGGAGGGGAGGCGGGGGAGGGTGTCCCAAACAGCAGCTCCGAGCAGAAGGGGTTGCGGTCAGGATGCCCGCACCTGCGGGCGGGGCTGCACTCAGAGACCCCCAGGGCCCCAGACCCACAGCCGGGCCAGGCTGTGCGGAAGCGCAGACCAGCCCCTACCGGACAGGCGCTCTCCCGGGGCTGCCCCCACAGCTCCTGGGCGCCGGCGGTACTGCCAGCTCCCCAGGTGCCGCAGCCGCAGCTCACTGGATGCCCAGCACAGGCCCCGCCCCAGGACCAGCGGGCCCCGCTTGGTCTCACTGCCCTTCGCTCTACCCCCCCCCCCCGCCCTGCCCCCAGGACAGAGCCCAGAGTGCGAGCCCCCAACGGCCCTGAGAGCTCAGGCCCCCGCCGCCCCCTGGGGAGACACCGGCCCTGCAGCCAGGCCTTGGGCTCCGGTCCTGGGCCCCACCTCTTCCCGGCCAGTCTCTCGGCCGCAAACCAGGACTAAGGAGAGGCCCCTGCCGTGGCGGCGCTGCCCTCCCCAGCGCCCCCTCCCAGGGCCTCCCCACCGGCTGTGGCCGGCTCGTCAGGTGCCCGGCCCCCAGCTCCGCCCGCGTCCGACCCACGGGCGGCAGCCGGGGCTGCCCCCTCGGGCTCACCCTGTCCCTCAGGTGGTGCTCCGCAGCCTCGATGTTCAGGGGGTCGTCGAAGTTCAGGAGGTCCTGCGGAGGGAAGCTCTGCGTGAGCGAGGGGAGGGCCCGGGGTCCTGCCGTGCCGAGTCCCGCCTCGGGGACCGGCAGCGGGGGCCCCCCCGGCCGCAGGTGAGGTGGGGCTCTTCCCACGGGAGACGCCGAGCTGCGCCTTTTCGCCACGAAGGCTGGGGCCCGGCTGGAAGGGCACGGGTCCCACTCACGTGGGACGGCGTGCCGTCTGGTGAAAACGGAGGGCCCGCAGCCCCACGCATCCCTCAGGCTGCCGGCGGCTGGAGAGCACCGCCGCTCACCACGCGCTCCCCGGATGAGAGCCCCGTCCCCCCTTCCCTCCCAGACAGCCAGTCCTCCCCCTGCGGCACCCGCTCCGACCTGCAGCTCAGACGCGCCCTGCTCCCCAGGACCGCGCTCGGGGGCAGGGCCCCAGGCCGGGCAGCCCTGCCCTCAGGGGCACCGGCCCCTTTCTACCTAACCAGGGTCGGCGGGCCCGGGGGGGGGGGCGGGGGGGTGATGGGTTTCTGGAGGGTTCTGCTGTGGTGGCGGACGACCATGACAGTGTGGCCCTGTGGTTCTCTGGCCTGTGACAAAGGGGCCTGACGGCCAGGCGGTCAGCACCATGCCCAGGCCCCGCACAAGTAACACCGCCTGCACCTCGACTGCATGGCTAAGACCAGCAGGACCTCCCCAGACCCGGGGGCCAGACCGCAGGGCTGGTGTGCTGCTCCCGCTCTGGGCGCCGCCTGCTGACGCCAGGTCAGAAGGCAAAGGGGGGCGGGGACGCAGAGTCTGACTTTCAGGCTCTGCTGTTTCTCGTTCCGCTGAAGACGAGACCAAGAAGCCCGTGGCCTCTGAGGCCAGGGTGGGGACGGCCCCCCACGCCCCCCGAGGGTGGCCGGGGCTGCCCTGTGAGAGCTCTGTGGCCAGAGGGGCCGCCGCCCCGCGCACAGGCTGACGCCACGTGTCTGGCCTCTGGAGGGACCAGCGTGCTGCCCCACCCCAGCTGCCTTGGGGACCCTGCCCCCCTAAACAGTGCGGCAGGACAGGGGCGGCAGGCGGGGTACTGCCTGATTCCCGTTTGCCCCACGGGGGAGGTCTAGCCCCGGCCAGCAGGGGGCAAGGGGAGCCGGCCTTCGGTCAGAACACTCACCGTGAACAGGGAGTTCAGTCCCCACACGACGTCCTGGAACGAGAGAGGAAAACCGGTGTCAGACCCTGGGCACTCGGTCCCCCGCCCCGGCGGGCAGCGTGGGCCAGGCCCGTCAGAGTCCCCGTCAACGCCCGCTTCCCCAGGACAGCCGCAGCTCCTCTCGTGACAGCCAGGCCCTGGGAAAGGCCGGGGGGGCGCCCCTGGGCCCTCTGGTCGGTGCAGGCCGCCCCAGCGGTGACACGGCCCACCCAGGGCAGCGCCTGCACAGGACCACTGCCACCGCTGCGCAGCGTCCAGATCACAGAGTCGCCTCTCGCACCGACCCTGTCTTTTGGGCCCCGGTCGCTCTCGGTGATTGTGGGTGAGCTCGTCACCCCGGTCCTCTCGCTCTCGGTTGCTCCAAAACTCGAGGGAGGCCAACGCTTTCTCAAAACCCAAAGGTCGAGACTGTCGTCAAAAAGACACCGAGGCGGCCTGCCCTCTGGGCTGACAGACGGACCGTCAGGCTCTCCTCGCCTCCTCCGCCCAGGCGCCCTGCCCCCCTCGGCCCCCCCCGCCCCCCGGTGCTCACTCACACGCGGCTCAGTGCGGCCGCCCGTCCCTGGTCCCCCCACAGCCTGCACCCCCGCCTCCCGGTGCGCGCCAGGCCGGGCCGCGGCTGGGGGAAGCGCCCCTCTCGGGCAGCGGAGCTCCCACAGGCACGTCCCTGGTCCCGGCGGGGCTGCCGCGTGCGTGCGGCCCTCTCCCGAGGGCAGGGGCGGACGAGGTCAGGCTGCTGGGGGGGTCACTCAGAGCTCGGGGCCCAGGCCTGCCCGCTGGCTCGGACCCACCCCTGGGGCCCGACAGGCAGTGCCAGCACCGCCTGCGCAGCACACTCCCTTCTGGTGCACGTGGCGCAGGCCCAGGCTGGGGCTCCGTCTACAGCCCACGCTCGGCCGCGCCCGGGGGGGGCCACCACTGCTCTCGAGGGGGGGCAGGGAAGCCGGCACACGCACTGGGTCGGCCAGTCCTCAGAGCGTCACGCACACGCTGGCTGGACACCCAGACCTTTCCCGGGACCTGCCAGGATGGCTGGCCTCACGGGGGGAGAAGGACAGTCAGCCACCCCGGGGAGATGGCCTGGCCCAGACGACCGCGCTCTGGTGCGGAGCCGGGGCCGGCAGAGTGCCGGCTGGGAACACGGCTGCCTGAACCCCGCTGGGGTGAGCGCTCTGCTGGGCCGCGTCGCCCCAACACAAGACAGGACACAGGAGACGACCGTCTGGAACTGGCTCCTTGCTCAGAAACGGCCGCACAGGTCGGGGGGCTGCTCCCCGCTGAGCGCACACGAGCCGCGAGTGTGACTGCTTCTAGGGCAGGGGTCAGGCCACACGGAGGGACCCGGGGGTGCTCCCCGGACATCGCTGCCGAGGAGCCTCGGGCAAGGGGCACGGCTGGGGCCCCGTGGGCACCGTGACCTGATGGGCGAGGGGCAGGGCTGGGGCCCCGTGGGCACTGTGACCTGAGCCCCTGGAGGCAGCTCAAGCCGGCACTGGGGAAGCCTGTGGGGCCGTTGACTCAGTCCCCGCGGCTCCCTGGCCAGCCCCTCCCCCGGGGAGGGCCCTCCCCGCCAGGCATGGCCGGCTGCCGTCCGGCACATTGAGAAGCGACACACAGAAGCCACACCTAGCCCTCCTCTCCCTCCCCCCCCACCCTGGGAGCCCCCGCACCTTTAAGGGCGCGACAAGCGTAAAAGGCCGGGGCTGGGGGTGGGCACAGAGAACAGGAACGGCCGATCTCACGCAGCTGGGGCAGGGCCAAGGCAGGGCAGGCGACCTGCCGCCCCGCACTGGGCAGTGCTGGGCCGAGCAGCCCCAGGGGCGGGGCGGGGCGGGGCGGGGAGGGGCAGGCTGCACCCGGCCGTGCCCGGCCACCTGTGTGCACGGGGCGCAGGACACGGCTGCCCTGTGGGGGCTGGGTCCTGAGGGGGGGGCCCCGGGGCAGGCCGTGGTCACCGGCAGCGTGCCCTACCTTCAACGTCCTCGTGGGGGCCCAGCCAGTGCCGTCGATCGAGTGTTCCCGCAGTAAACTGGAACAGACGGGGAGCGGGGCGGTCAGCGGGGAGCGGCTCCGCAGCCTCGCGGTCTCCCGTCCTGCCGCGGGAGGCCTCTTGCCCGTGAGGCCCGGCCCGTGCCCGAGGCTGACCCCTGGGACCTCGGTCACGGGCACAGTGTCCAGTCCCGTCCGGACGGGAGGGTCTGGGGGGCACAGCGTGCTGGAGACGCTGCAGGACGTGTGTCGACCTGACGGCGAGGCAGCGACGGCGACGACAGTGGGAACGAAGGGCAGCCGGAGCTTCCCGCTCGGTGTCCCCTCGACCCTGACCTCACCGCACCCCCCCACCCCCCCCGAGGGCAGTGCCTGCGTCCCTCCGGCCTGCGGGGCAGCTCCCACGAGGGCACCTGGTGCCCACTGTGATGGCCATCTTTATAAGAAGGCTCGGGAGGGGACACTGAGGGTGACGGCAGACGGACCCACGACTGCGGTGTGGATGGTGCTCGCTGCGGGTGGGAACGGGGCCTGTTGGGGGAAGGTCACGCACGGGCGTGCCCTGGGAGGCCCCCGTGCCCCTCCCATCGACTGCAGACGCGCAGCGCACCCTCCCACCGGACAGCCACGCCAGACCACGAGGCTTTATCACAAGTTTCCTTCTGGCGGAGACGAGCTGGGCTCTGCTGAACTCCACACGCCATCACCCAGCGGTGCCCCCGCCCCCACCCCCGCCTGTCCGCCGCCGTGCCCGAGGCCCCGAGGCGCCGCCCTCCCTCTTCACGCCGACCCGCAGGGACCCTCCCTCACCAGTGCCGTAACCCAGCTGCCCCCGCTTTGGCTTTCGTGCTTGCGTGTCTCCAGCCCTGACCGCCGGCGGCGGCGGAAGCGGGCAGCGTCTGCCCATGCCCGTCCGGCCTCGCTAACATCTGACTTCCTGGGAGACAGAGAAGCGACGGGGATCCTGCCCTGGACTGGGCTCTGCGCGAGGACGGGGGCGCGAGCAAGGGGCCCGCCTGGGACAGGCTGCGGCGGGAGATGCCAGCCTCGTCACCTGGAGCGGAAGGAGGCCACCCGCAGAGTCTCAGCACTTTCAGAACACACTTCCGAGGGCAGTGCCCTGGGACAGGCGTCCGGCTACGGATGTGCTGACAACTACAGAGGCTGGGCTGCCACGGGGGCAGGCGGCGTGCACCACAGCGCGGCGGGGGCAGGCCGCACACGGCCTCCCGGACGGGGTGCGGTGCTGGAGCAGAACCGACAGGAGGAGGTTTTCTCCCCGGATCTCATGAATGGCGTTTCCCCTCGCAGCCGGAATCAGCCACGGGGAGGGAACCGGCCCCACTGAAACAGGACGGGGAGGGGGAGGGGGAGGGGCAGAGGCTGAGCACCCTGGGGAGGCGGCGGCTGCACGGACCCTGCGAGACCCTGGCCAGCAGAGGGCGCAGGAGGCCGAGGCCAGGTGCCCGGTGCGGCTCGGAGCCCCAGGGTAGCCTCCCGCCCCACCCATCCAGGACTCCCACTCGGCGCGCGCACGTGGGGAGGACAGCAAGGAGGGGCGCTCACCTCAGACATATCTCCCCCGTCTCGGTGATGTTGGGGTGCCAGATCCGGGTCAAGCACTTCACTTTGGGAGGCTGCAATGCAGAGAGAGAGGGGTCCAGAGCACGTCACCGCCCCACCACGGGCCCCACCACGGGCCCCACCCGGCCCCTTGTCCCCCCGGCCTCCTCGGCGTCCCACCTCGGACACAGGCTGGTGTCACCCACGCGGGACGGTGCTGTGACCCCACACCCACAGGGGCTAGTCTCGCTGGTAAAGCCCGTTTCGCCCTTACACAGCCCTCGATGAGCCCCAGGCCGACGTGGCCGAGGCCGGCACGGGCTGCTGGGCCGGGTTGTGAGGGGGCGCCTGTGGCTCTGCCCCTGCGGCCCCCTCCCTGGCCAGGAGCCCACGGCTGCCCCTGCGCTGAGCCGCTGAACCGTGGCCGCATGGGGCTCCCCCGCTGGGGGCCACTCCTTCCGTCTGTGCTCCTGAGGATGCTGCCGGTGGCCGCCGGCACCCCGGTGCACGTCCGGGCCTCGCACACTCACGGTGGGGGGGGGGAGGGGCGGGGCGCTGGGCAGCACGAGGGGCGGGTGGGCAAGGCTGTTTTTTCAAGGTTCTCGTAAAAGCCACCCATACTCATTTAAGACAACGAGGCAGCAGAAAGACGTATTCATGCGTAGAAAGTAACTCTGCCCAGAAACAATCTCTATCACACTCCTGTGCACTGCACGGGCTGGGACTCGCGCTACACATCTGCCACACCCATTTCTGTCACTGCGGCAGGCGGCCGTAGGCCCCCTCGCGCTCCACGGCAGGAGCAGCAGCGTCTCAGGAGCCAGGTCCCTGTCGCCGCACGTTTACGGGCCTCCTGTGCCCGCCAGGGCGGGCCGTGCCGAGTCGGCGCCTGTCCTCGCGCACGCCTGCAGGGTGTGGCTCACCAGACGAGGGCAGACGGAGGGGCCGGAGCCCCTCCCCTGCAGCAACGGCAGGGCTGCCCCCAGCCCTGGACCCGAGGCCGGTCTCCTTGGCTCAGCCACCAGACACGTCACCTCCCAGATGTTCAGGGCCCCTGGTCACAGAGGGGCGTTTTCCCGGTTTGTCACTTGGCATTAGTCTGCGTTTATGATGTTGGCTCAGGTGTAGAGGAGATTTAAAAACTGCCTGTCATCAAATCTGTGTCCTGATGCCGACTCGGAGAGTGTCTCCCCCCCCCCCCACCGCCCCCGTCACCCCCCGTCACCCTCCCAGCTCCGGCTCCCACTCACTGCAGCCAACGCACTCCCTCAGCCTCCTGACCGCAACGCCCCAGACGCCACGGGACTCCGACTCGCCCCCTGCCCCCCACCCGTGCGGGCGTGGGCGCCCAGGGACTATGGACTCAGGTCCAGGGCGGGTGTCAGTCATGCCAACATGCTCTGGTTTGCGTTTCGACAAACAAACGGGGACGAACTTGACAGAACGCAGGAGCAGCCTGTGCAGCTGCTGAGGCCCGCGGGCCGGAGTGGGGCGCGGCCTGCAGCCCCGGCTCAGCTCCAGGAGGGACAGCTCTGTCCCTCCCTCCCAGGGAGCCCGTCGGGCTCACCCACGCCGACCCAGAGGCCCCTGGGGCACCAGCCAGACCACCCGCCCGCCGGAGGCCCGCCCACATCGGGCGGCCCCAGCTCCGGCTCCCTCCCCCAGCTGCACTGGCCCCCGCCACTGTCTGAAGAGTTCCCGGAAATCAGTTTCCTGTCACTGATCACTGCTGTCTGCGTCCTTCCACTGTCGACGTTTCGTGATCACTTTCAGCACGTTCTCTCACTTCCCTACCCGGTCAGGAAGTTCCTGAAAGCAAAGACGGGATGGGCCCGCCCTTGGCGAAATCACGACCCAGGGGTCCCTGAGGGATCGCCACGCAGCTATGGGTTTAAATTACTCGCGGCCGGAAACGACAAGACACCACTTTTTCCTAAAATTCTGAGTACGCGCTCCGTGTGCCTCTGGAATCCTGGCGACTCGGCGTGAAGCGCCGCTCCCTTCAGTGCCGCAGCCTCACGGGACCCACGCGGACTCCCCAGCGGGGGGGGGCCCCCCCGCCGTCCCCCCGCCCAGGTGGGGCGCAGACCGCCGGCAGCCCTCGCAGGTGTGGGCTGGCGCGGCGCCTCTCGACCACCCTCTGCCACAGGCTACTCACCACCATGTTGTACGCATCGGGGACTTCCGTCTCAAACTGAAATTTTCCACCCTGGTAGTAACCCTCATCTAGCAAAAAACACAAAACAAGACAAAACAAATCCTTTAAATTAAAAAAAAAAAAAAAAAAGAAAGGAAAGCAGACACCGTGTTAGGATGCGGTGGGTACGGAGAACTCAGAGTTCGCGAGGGCACCGCAGGGCGTCTCCGCGGGGCCACCCGAGCCCACCCCGCCCCCGAGCAGCACGCTCTGCGCCGGCCTCCTGCGCGCCGGCGCCCCCCGCAGTCTCCGGGGACCCCGCAGTCTCAGCAGCCTGCCCTCGCCCGGGCCCCACCTACTCCGCCCCGGGCACCCAGCGTGTCCCCTCACCACACGTCAGCACAGCGGACCCCGCATCTACGCCGCGTGGTCGCACGCCCACGTGCGGCTCGTCTCCCACCAGAGCAGCAGCTCCACGGGCCGGGGGACGAGTGGTGTGCGCCGCGCCCCCAGTGCCCGGCGCACAGGCTGACCGAGGGAAGAATCACACCCTCGCGGCAAACCTGAAGCTGCAGAACCACTTCCTCAGAACACATACAGCGTATCTGTCTTTCTCGGAGGTTTCCCCGGAAACAGAGAGCACAGCCACCGGTAACAGCGTCACACGGTGGCTGTCTGCGCCCAGACTCCGCGGCTCCCACGGTCCCAGTGTACCACCTCCTGCCGGCGAGGGGCCCCAAACCCGACAACCTGGGCACGGCCCATGGCATTCCTTTGGGGGGGGGGGTGCTCCACACTTCCCTCACTGGCCCCGCCCCTTGGTGCAGGGCCCCTCCCCCACCCCCAAAGTCAGAGCTGGCCCCCGGACACAGTGATCCTCGGAAGCACCACGCTGAGTGACAGCGCCCCTCCCAAACCGCTGGGTGCTGTCTGGCGCCCCTCGGATGGCGCTGGGGAACAGGCAGCACCGGGGCAGACAGCAGATCAGCGTCCCCGGGAGGGGTGGGGCGGGGCTGACTGGGTCGAGGGGGGACCTCGCTGAGCCAGTGGGAACGCTCCACCTCCACCGCACCGGTGGTCACACAGCCGTGTGTGTCCCCGTGCAGAGGTGCAGAGGACCGCACTCCGGGGCCAGCAGCGCAGTCCCTCCGTAAACGACACCTCGCTCAACGCGGTTTTTGGGGAAGATGAGCAGAAGCTGCCTTGGCCCCCACACAGGTATGGTCATGTGGTGCAGGAAACAGAGTGCCGGCACTCTGCGAGGGTTTACTGACTTTAGAGAGAAGGGGAGGCCGGGAGACAGGGAGGGAGGGACACGTGGGTGTGCAAGAGATACACTGACCGGCTGCCTCTCGTGTGCCCCCGGGTCTGGGGCCCGAGCCAGTGACCTTTGGGTGCACAGGCCGGCGCTCCACCCGCTGAGCCGCAGCAGCCAGGGCCAGGGCTCGCGTTTCTGAAGAGCGTGCCATCCGTGGTGGTCAGCACACACTCCCACGCGCACACGGCTGGCCGTGAGGACACTTCCTCTGCCAGACATTCACGCTCACGCTCACTCCAGGACGCCTGGGCACACCAGGAGAGCGCCGGCCGGGAGTCACACCCGAGCAGAGGGCAGGAATCCCGGGGAGACCGCCGACTCGGTGGGAGGTGAGCCAAGAAGTGGCCCCCCACAGAGCTCTGGGCGGGAGCGGGGGTGAGTGGTGAGCGCCGTCCCAGCAGACGGACTGTCCAAGGGCCCGCGCCCCGTTTCTGCCGCGCAGGAGAAGTGGGAGCTGCCGCCGGCGCTCCTGGGGCTCCCTGCAGAGAAGACCCTCCGGGGACAGCACTCCCCTCTGTCTGTCCCCTCCGGCCCCTCGCTGCCCACGGGGGAAGGGCCACCGGGCACCCCGGGGCCAGGCGGCGTCGGGCTGGAAGGCTGCCCCAGGGCTCCGCCCCACGTCCTCGCCTTTTGGAACCTCCACCGCCACCTGAACGCCTCCGAGTCCTGCGGCGTGCAGCCAGGGCCGCGCTCCAGGCGCCCGGCCACGTCTCCCTGCTCGGACGCGGCCCGACTTCACTCGGCAGGGAGGGCCCTTCCCTTCTCGGGCCCCGAAGCTCGGATGCGAAGCTGGGGACGAGCGCTGACCGCACGCACCGTGGGGGCAACAGGCAAATCCACCTGTGACTCCATGCGACCTGCACGTCCACGCTCACTCACCAGTGGGGGCGTGCTTTAAGACAAGTGACATGTAAAAACCTAAAGAACATCCGTGACAATTGATACATTTAAAAACATACTTAGGTTAAACACACATAAACGTACAAGACTTACGACGTAGCTGTAGAATTCTCTGATCAAAAACTGTTATACGCATCAAATCAATAAACAGATATTAAGCATTAAAAAAACCGTATCTAATAAAAGGCTCATATCCAGCTGCATAAACTTTGCAACTAAGTAACACGGGACAAGCAGCACAGCCTTTAAACTAAAGGGACGAAGGCAGAGCGGCCCCAGGACAGAGACGGCAGCCGGTAAGGGCACGCGGCAGCCTGGGCCGCCTGAGGGAGGTGCCCGAGAGAGGGGGCCCACCGGGGCGGCCGGGCGGGAGGGGCCAGACAGAGCGGTTGGTGGCCGGGACGTGGGAAGGGGGTTCTCCCCCACGGTGGCCGGGACGGGCACTGGCCCCCACGTGGGAAGACAGTTGGGCAGGGATCTGTGCAGCCGGCTGTCCCTCACCGGGACCCAGAGACCGCGGGGCTAGGAGATGTGACCCCGTGCACCTGGACACGGGCCTGTCCTCCGAGGTCCACTGCAGCCCACGTGTAACACGCCCGTGTGGGACCACACAGGCGAGCTGCTGGGCGGACGCACAGACTGGCACACAGACAGAAGAAAACTCATCCACAAAGAGATCCGACGTGTTGTCCTGGCTGGTGTGGCTCCGTGGACTGAGCGCTGCCCTGCAAACCCAAGGGTCGCTGGTTCAATTCCCAGTCAGGGCACAGGCCTGGGTTGTGGGCCAAGTCCCCAGTAGGGGGCGCACGAGAGGCAACCACACATTGATGTTTCTCTCCCCTTCCCTTCCCCTCTCTAAAAATAAAACAATAAAATCTTTAAAAACCCGTTAAACATGTATCTTTCTTATATGAGCAGAGATCTCAACTCTTCAGTGGAGGGAGGAGAAATGAGAAAGAGGGCGGCGCTACGGACGGTGAGAGGACGCTAACAGCAGACCCTCGTGACAGCCGAAGCCGAGCGAGTTCCCGGGTCCACCCGTGGGAAAATGACCGACGACGGCCCATTCACACGGCCAGTGCGGAGGAACGAACGACTGACCCTCATAGGTCACGTATGAGTTTAAGCACACGTTACATGCAAGAAGCCAGAAACAGACCACGTAAGCCTGTGAGACACACAGGATTCTCTTACATGCGACATGAGCGTGCAAGACCCCACTGACGTGCAGGCCCAGAGCTGGCGGACCTGACCTGAGGAACCAGCAGTCAGGAAGGACTTCAGGCTGGGCCGCGGGGGCCGCTGCACAGCAGCAGAAGGCGGCTCCGGGAGCGGCGGACACATGCAGCTCCGCCAGGCCACCCCGGGGCCCGCGTTCCTCAGCCTCGTTAGGCCGTGCAGGTCACATCAGCACACTTCACTGTCTGTAATTTTATACCTCAGCAAATACACTCGTAAAGGGAGAACTGCAATTACGTGGCCATTTAGTGAGTGTCATCCACGCTCACAGCCCCGTGCCTGGCTGCCTGCGGGATGCCGGAGGTCGGTGGGGCTGCCACGGCACCCTGGTGGGGTCCCGAGACCCCCCTCGCCCCCCGAGGCTCCAGGGCAGACCCCAGTTAGTGCTTAGGGTCTCGCTTCGGTTGGTTTCGTTTCACTTGCTGGTGGTTTTCTTGTTTTATCAGTTGATGTGAAGACTTATTTTTCCTCCTAAATCCATTTCCTGTGCCCCAATTTCAGCTCCACCCCTCCTCTGAGGAACACACGTCCATCCATGAAGGACAGTCCCAAGACCCAGGAAACTGAACACGCCACCGACCGTGAACAGGACTGCGCTGCCAGAGCCCAGGGTGAGTGGGGAGCTTCAGGGCTGCCCCTGAGCCCCGCCGGCAGCCCGGGCCGGGCCTCACACACTCTCACACACACACACACACACACACACACACACACACACTCACACACGCGCGCACACACACACACCCTTGGAGACCGCTCCGTGAGCAGAGAGCCGGCCCCTTCACCTCAGCGACCCCTAGAGGCACCCGAACCGGCGCCCACAGCTCATCGTGGGGCAGCAAGTGTGCCCGGCGCCCTCAGGAGAGCCAGCAGCACGGGCGATGATGGGTTTGGGGGCGGCGGCCGAGCGTGGTGACCATTCCCGCCGCTGGGCAACATGTGGGCGCAGCGTCACCTGCTGGAAGCCTGCGTTCTTTCGCTCTTGCATCAGCTCGTGACGCTGGAGTCTGCTCCTCACCCCTCTCCACCCCCCAGGAAAACAACACCTGGCCCCCCCCCCACACTCCCCTCCCCTCCAGTGAGCTCCCTCCGTGCTCCCTGCCACCCCCTGCTGCCCAGGGCACCCCGCTCACTGCCCGAGGGGCGCGCGGGCGCGGGCACAGTGCGGAGAATGGCACGAGCCCTCCCCCCACGGCCTGGGTGGGCCGGGAAGCGGCACTGTATCCCGCTGGGGCCCGTGGAGTGGAGCCACTCATCAGTCCTAACCAGGACGGCCAGCGATCCGCGGCGCCCGCCTGTGCGCTCCCGCCATCTCCGCCATCCGCACAGCAGTCCTGGGAGACAGGTCCTGCTCCGTCCCCGCTGTGCGGCCCGCTCAACCCCGGCCACACGGCTGCCCCTTGAGGGGCCCAGGGGACTCCAGGGCACACGGCTCAGCGCCCGCCGGCAGCCTGTCCTGCTCACGGGGCCGCCGGGCCGCCCCGTCTGTCCCCAGTCACTGGAGTGAAGGACGCAGATTCCTGTCACCGGGCTTTATTCGACCGCAAAGCACAAATCTTGTCTCCACACGGGGTGGTCACGACTGTGGTAACTTCCAAACAGTCAGAGGTCACGGGTTTGGGCGGCCTCTCACACGCGCGGCATGAAAGTCACTGGGACACTCAAGCGCGCGAGACGAGCACGTTACCTGGGGTCACGGTCAGCTGGAAGCAGTGCAGCTGGTTCGGGTCGGGGAAGTGCACTTGGCACGTACCTGCAAGACAAACGGCAGGTCAGGGGGGTCGCAGAGCTGGTGGCGGCGGCGCCCCGAGAGGCCCCCCAGCCCCCACAGCCGGGGGGCGTCGGACCCCCTCCTGCCCATCTGATGGCGACCGGGCCTCCTCGGTCTCCTGGGACAGCCCTTCCCGCTGAATCCCAAACGGGGACTTTCTCTTTCCTTTGGATGGTCCCTAGCAGCAGAGATCTCCCCACTCATCTCAAGAGCTGTGCTCCGTGCTTCGAAAGAGAGACCCCACCTCAGGGAGCGCAGGGTACACAGAGGGGGGCTGCCACGCGGGGAGAAGCAGGAAGAGCCCGGCCACTCTCCCGGTCTGCACCCCTCGCCCCCCCCCCCCCCGAGACTGCCCTTAAAAAGGATGCGCAGTCGGCCAGGCCGGCTCACACCCAGCGTTTCCTGTGACATTAAAAAAACTGTCCCCACAATCCCACAGGTAGCTCGACTTGCTCCCTCAGTGGCCCGACGGCCCTGGCTGTGCCCGCGGCGTCGCCTGGCAGAGGCCTGGGCGCATGCACAGGGACCACGGCTGGGCGGGGGGGGGAAGCCCCTGGCCGGGGGCGCAGGCGGGCAAGCGGGCCGCGTCCTGCGCCTGCCTCCCTCGCGGGAACGAGAGGGAGAGGGGTCGACACCCGCAGAACGTGGGCAGGCCGCAGGGGGAACCTCCCGTGCTCCGTGAACACGGCGCCCGCTGCGCGGAGTTCCCCGGGCGCCTGCCGCGTCTCACAAGTCTCACCGGAGAGTCCCGGCTGGTGCTCCGACAGGACGCGTCTCCACCCACAGCAGGGTGGTTCCGACGCGGACCCGGAGACGGCCTTAGTGACCCCCCGTCCAGAGGGGGCAGGATGAAGACTGGGAGGTGGGTGGGTGGGGCGGGGGAACTGGTGGCGGGAAAATGGAGACAACTGTGCTTGAACAGCAATTAAAAAAATTTAAAAATAAATGAAACAAAGTCCTCAACCATCAGAGGTGACACCAAGGTGCAGAGGTTCCGAGAGAAGGAAATTTGGTTCCAGAACGGAACCCTGGCTCAGGCCTCTGCCCTCCCGCCCCGCCTCCTGCGGCCACGCCTCCCGCCACCCCACCTCCTGCGGCCACGCCTCCCGCCACCCCGCCTCCAGTGGCCATGCCTCCTGTGGCCACGCCTCCCGCCACCCCGCCTCCTGCGGCCACGCCTCCCGCCACCACGCGGTGGCCGTGCCAGGCGCGGCCCTAAGGACAATGCGGCGTTGCTGGCGGCCCCCTTTTAACCGACCGCTCAGAAAACCGCTGCGGGATGAGAGCAGGCCGGGTCTGAGGGGCCGCACGGCCACCGCCCTTGTTTCGGGAACTCGGAGACAGGGGCCCGTGCGTCCCAGGCTCCGCCCAACCGCACGGGGACCTGCGCACGAGCAGTTTGGGCTTTGTTTCCATCTTTGGGTGGAAAGACAAATGCCGTCGTTTCAGTGAAGTGCACGTGACAAGGGCACACACGCGCGAGGCTGGCACCGCCCACCTGTTTCGACTCTGAGCGTCCGCCGCTGTTGGACGGAAGGTGCTGGTGTAAGCCAGTCCCTCCAACGCAGAACGGCTCACCGAGAACGCAGAGCAGTCGAGGCAGACTGAAGAACAACAAAACTGCTGAAAACCACCCCCAAATTTTAAAGGTCAGAGAAGTCAGAGCTCTGGCACCATCGGTGGAACGTCCAAGTCAGGCTTTTGTTTCAGTTCCATGCAGGGGCCTGGCTGAAACCGCGCGACCCAGCGTGTCCTCCAAGGAGGGAGGGCGCGCGCTCTCCTAACGCGTGCGCCCGCCTGAAAGAGGGCGCTATGGGGAGACGCGAGGAGGAGCGGCGAGGCAGGGGCGCTGCACTGCCCCCCCCCCCGCCCGAACCGAAGGCGCTCTCGCCCCCTGCCAACAGAGAGACCGCCACAAACACGCGGGCACGGAGGTCCCCACGGGCTCCGCCAGCGACTCCACAGAACTGCCCCGCGGACCTCTGCTGTTTCATTCGCTCTCTGCTATGACAAGTGTTTCAGAGGGACCACCGGCCAGACGGTGCAGACCGCCTCGGCGGCCCGTTTCCTCTCTCAAGGACCGAGCCGCACGCTTCGGGGAAGCCGGCTCCTCTGCGCAGACTAATCTGCCCCCCCCCCCCGCCCCCAGTTCGCACTGTGAATGGGGCGCGGGCGGGAGAAGTGGAGGAGAGGAGAGGCCGGTAGTTCGTGGTCTTCTTAATCCGCCACTGCCACTCGGGCCGAGGGCTAAGGTATCTAGTTAAACCTGAGGTGTTCAGTCAGATGTGGGTTTGAAAGCCAATTGTAAAGATTCTTGTTTTCCACCCACGTTTTCAGAAAGGCTGAAGCTACACTCTGGGTTCAGAGCCAGCCACGCCGGGGAGACCGCAGCTGAGGACAGAAGGAGCTGCGCGTGGGGGGAGGTGTCTGGGGTCCTGGGAGGCCTGGCGAGGTGCATGTTCAGGGCGGTGGGGGGCGGGGAGACGTCACGGGAGGAGAAAAGAGAAGCACTGCCTCACTTCTGTGCTCCAAAAATGTCCCGACGCACACAAACGTTACAGGGCAGGGACAGAGAGAGGAGAGCACAGTGGACCGGCCCCCAGGTTCCGGGCTCTGCCAGCCCTGACCTGTCCGGCCACCCAAGCACACGGTCACTGGCCGGCCTGTCCTCCTGGGACACTGAAGCGACGCGTCTGCAGGCGCCTCAGGCGTGGCAGGAGACCCCCCCCCCCCAGAATGCCCAGGCACTGCCTTCTGGCTCCGACCAGCAGGACACTTGGAGATCAAGGATCCCGACGACTTTCAAGGCATTTTTGACCGAGACCCACAACGAGGAGCATTTCACATAAAAATGCCTCAGAAATGAAGAGCGATAGGAGCTCACCTCGGAAACCGCCGCCACGCCCACCTCCCCGGCCTCCGGAGGCCGCGGAAGTGCCCCCCGCCCCCGCCCCCCACCGCAGCAGACGGCCCCGCGGCAGCCTTCACCGGACTAGGGGGCCCGCGTGTGAAATATTCCACCCACATCACGAACATCCTCAGCCCCAGAACGATTTTTTCAGAGCGCGGTGAGAAAAAGTTCTAATTCAAACAAGCGTTCAGACGGCTGGAGCTTTCAGGCTCGCGCGGCCCTAAACAGCGGCACTGGGCCCGAGTCCCCGCCCAGGGCTGGAGAGCGCGCCGGCTCTGGGCTCTGACGGTCGGCTGCCTACCCTGCGGGTCAGCGTCTCAGCAGGAGGGCACAGGAGGGGGCCGCCGTCTGACACACAAGGATTGATGCGAACAAGCACCTTCCAGGCCAAGAAGGTCTATCGTCACCAGGAAAACTGGGACTGCCCGCCTTGGTCCACAGACCTCCCCCTGCAAAGGGGGCGGGGGGGGGGCGCGAGAGGGCACCCCGCCAGCACGGCCCCGCCGCAGGAAGGCTGGGGGTACACACAGGGCTGACGGGCTCCTCTCGGCCTGACCAGGGCCTTGGACACCGTGGGCCCCCGCCGGCCGAGATCAGATCGCACTCTGCCCAGACTGGCACGGCTCAGTGGTGGAGCGTCACCCAGTGAGGCGAAAGGTCGCCGGTGCAAGGCCAGGTCAGGGCACGGGCCTGGACTGCGGGCTCCGTCCTAGCCGGGGCACCCGCGGGAGGCAACCAGAGTATGTTTCTCTCTCGCAGTGATGTTTCCGCCACCACCCCCCGCATCTAAACACAAACAAATAAATAAATAAGATCTTTTTTTAAAAAGTGTCTCGCTAACACACATGAAACACAGACTCCCGGCTGCGCACAGTCATCGACCACGCAGGCTTGCCCATGCGGCGTTTCATGGCACCGGGGCCGGGCGGGGTGCTGTACTTACAGGGCAAGTTAGCTTCGAGCTCCGCGACCTCTGCAGAGACAAAGAGACAGGTGTCAACGTTAGCCAGGTCCCCCATATAAAATCACCAGCTCCAGCCCTGGCTGGCCCCCGCCCCCACCCTCACGCCGAGCCCCTGACGCGGTCCTTCCCCCCAGCCCGAGGGCCTCCCAGCAGCACCTGCAGGGTGAAGGCACACAGCACTCGAGGCCCCTCTGCACTCCGGGGGTCCAAGGCCGAGACCCTGAACACCTGCCCGGCCCCTGCGGCACAGCCTGGTCCCGAGGGCATGGAGCACCCGGCCTCACACCCCGAGCTCCAGCCAGAGCAGACGGGGCGGACGCAAGCCCCCCTCTGTCCCCCACAGACAGCACTGCCCCACGGGGCTAATCAGCACGCTGAGGGACACGCGGTTTCCTGGGCTGCTCTGCTGCCATTCAACCCTCTGTAAGCAAAGGTCACTGGGGGGCCAGCCACCTTAGCCCCTTGTTAGCCGTGCTCCTCCTCCTCTCGCGGCCAGGCCCCGGCTTTTCAAACAGGCCCTGTAGTGTGTGGCCTGGGCTGCACCTGCTGCACCTGGCACCGAGGCAAGGCGCCGTGCACGGAGCCCCACCGCCACCCCCCACGGTACGATGCTGTCGGGAGCTGGGGCACTGGGGTGCCCTGCCACCACGGCACGCCAGGCCCCCAGAGTCCTGGCCAGGAGGGCGTGGGGAGCGCAGCTCTGGGGAAGGAGGCTGGTCCCCCACCCCGCACCCAGGAACTGCCTGATGGACAGGCCTCTGAACCACCCCATGGCTGGAGTGCTTCCCCCTCCCCAGGTGTGGGCAGCATGTGGGGCAGGTGGGCAGCCGGGCCCTCCGCCACCCCAGAGCCCGCCCCCCAGAGTGGGGGCACAGGGGCCGCTGCCCGACCCGGACCCAACCCTGCACCGCGGCCCTCCACGCTGAGTGCACGGACACAGCCGCCCACTTTCCTTCCGACCCACCCAGGGACCTCCTCAGGGGAGCCAGGACCGGCCCGGGACCGTGGTCCTGACCGGAGCCATCTTGCTAAACACAGACCCCTACTTTTCTTAGAGTTCCCAGGGGCGAGCTTCTGCCGTCAGCACCCCTCCCAGGCCTCACGGCACCCTCGTCAGCCGGGAGGCTGCCAGCACACCCGGCCGAGCAGAGGAGCCCTCCAGGGGTAGCCTCAGCCCTCAGGAGCACCCCCCGCAGGGCCCCCCAGCCCTCTCCCCACCCTCCCCACCTGCCCAAACCACCCCCCACTCAGCCAGCCTGGCCCAGCCGCCCCCGAGGCAGATGGAGCGAGCGGGCCCACGGGGCGTGTGTCTCCCTGAGCCCCGATGCCCACCAGCGCCCGGGAGGATGGGGACGGCGGCCGCACCCAGGGCCCTGAACCTCTCCTTGAGTGGTCTCACGAGCTCAGAGCACCTGACCCTGCCTGCCCTCCAGCAGGGGCAGCGTCCAGCTAGGCGAGCCCCAGTGGGCTCCAGGGGCTGCGTGGAGCCCCCGGGGAACCCCGGGCAGGGCCGGGGGCACGCAGGAGCCCCTCTCTGCTCCTCCGTCTCTGGGTGCCAGGCCTGGCCACTCTCCACCCTGAGCCCGCCCTGCAGCACCACAGCCGTCTCCCGGCCAAGTGTCCCGCCCTCCGAGTGAGCCCAGCCACTACACGGACCGCCCGCCCGCCCAGCATGGCTTAGCAACGGTCTCCCAGGTCAGGGGCCTGGCCGGAGGAGCCCAGGGCATAGGAGCTGAGTGACACTGATGGGGACCCGTTGAGAACCTCGGACTGGCTCCCCGCCGCAGGGCTGGACTCTCCTCGCGCTACCTCCCCGGGCTCCAGGCGCCCGCCCCCCACTCCTCAGGACACGGCACCCCGTGCCAGACCCTTTCCAGGCTGCGCCGGCCCGCGGGAAGGAGACTCAGGTCCCAGAGGGCCCACCCAGACCACACAGGGTGAGGCTGCTGTGAAAACCTCAGTGTGGCCGCGCACTGCCCCCCACCAGGCCAGAGGGGCGAGCGCCCGCACGTGCACTGCCGGGCAGGGCTGGCTGGAGCGGACCGGCATGGGGCGCAGAGGGAGGAGAAGGATGGGTGTGCTCTGGGTGGAAGCCTCCCCACCCCCCCGGTGTCAGGACGTGCCCAGTGCCCAGGTGTCTGCCTAGGAGACCATGGACGGGGCAGTCCTGACCCACCGGTCCTGACACGCCACCCGACCCCTGTGTGCGTCCCGGCCCCTCCTTACACGTCAGCAGAGACGCGCCCAAGCCCGGGCCTCTTCGAGGTGGACGGCGCCTTCCCCACCCCTGCAGCCCGCGGGGCCCCGGGAGCTGCCTTCGCACACGCACGCCGACGCCTGTGCCGGGAGTGAGGCCGCAGCTCTGCACACATGTGCACATGCGGGCACCCCCACTCACACGTGCAGCCCGTCCCCCCGTCTCCGGGGACCTCGGATCCAGGGTGCCCTGCTGCGGCCGGCTCTCCTTGGGCGCTAACGTGGCGTGTGGAGAAGGGTCCTCAGACTTTTCCGAGCCCCACTCCCTGGGGGGTGCTGAGCCATCGCAGGAAAGAAGACCCTCTGCCACCGGCCAGAAGGTGGCAGCAGAGAGCAGAGCCACAGGCCCCAGGCCCCCCACCTGCACGCTGGCAGCCCTGGGGTTGGGGAGACTAGTCTGCAATGCCCTCTCCTCGTGGCCAGCGTCCCCGCTGTCCACAATAAGCGACGACCCTCTAAAATCCGTTCCCACAGGCGTTGGCACTCAGCCAGAGGCTGCTTTCTGCCCCAACAGGGCCCCCGGGGGGGCGGCCTCACCTTTGACGAGCAGCCTGTCCCTCACAGACACCCTCCGAGTGGGGTCGGAGGCGGTGGCCGACGCCCGGGACCCCTTGAGACCGTCGTCCCGCTTCAGCTTGCTCGCCAGCGTCAGCATCGCGGCCGCCTTCTCCCTGGAAGACAGACGGGGCGCCATGAGGGGCGGCAGCCCAGATGCCGGCGACATGGGGCGCATGGCCTGGGCTCTGTCACAGGGGCGTGGGCCACTCTGCGCCACCCTCGGGAAGTGCAGCGTTCTCCCGTGTGAGGTACGGCCCGCAAAGGGGGTGGTGCCCCGGGGTTAGCCCTCCCTGCACACCAGGCCTGGGGCAGCAGGGACAGGGACCTGCGGAGCTCGCGGCCGAGGGGAGCCTCCCATGACAGGCTCCGCACATGGGCTCCCCGGCGTCCGGGGCCAGTCTGCCCTCCCCGCACCCATCGCGGGGACTACACACCCGTGTGCGGCCCCCAGGCCTGGCCCCTCGCAGACTGAGGGGCGTCGGCCTCTGGTGGGGAATGGGCACCACGATGCTTTGCACCCTCCTTCCTTCACGAGAGGTGCGGCCCGAACCTCAATGTGCATCTGCACGTCCATTTACGCTGCGTATTTACATTTCCAGGGAGTATCAGCATCACGGCTAACTCACAGCTAACGCCCCACGCTGGGGGTCCCTTCGCCGGCTGCTCCCAGACGCCCAGGGCAGCTCCCCAGGAAAGACACCAAGGACCAGCGTGCGCCCCCCGCTGCCTGGGGGGAGGGCTGGAGAAACCCCCACCGGCTGGCCCGTCCTGTGGGCCTGCACCGCTGCCGCACAAGCCGCCGCCTGCCCTCGCCTGCTGGGCTCGGCTGCAGGAGGACTCGGAGCGCCCTGTGACTGGGGACGGAAGCCGGTGGCCAGCCCTGCCTGTCCAGAACTCCTTCTGTTGCAGGGACACCAGTGCCTCTCAATACCGCCCTGCTCCGTGTGACAAGAAAGCGCCCCAGAGCTCCCAGAGGAGAACCTGACCCAAGCACCGGACATTTCGCCCGAGGCCGAGGGCTTGAAAGCCAGAATACACAGGCACCCCCTCCCAGGTCCTCACATGGCCCCCGCACTATCCTCACACGCCCCCCCCCAAAGACTGCGAGGTTTCATGTCCTCGGTCTGCACCGAGAAAGCAACACAGCACGTCTCCTGAGTCACGCACGGCCCCAGCAGACACACCCTGTCACGCTCGTGCGCACGCACACGCACACCCTCACCCCCCAGAGAACCCCTGGCTGCCGTGCTGCCGGAGGCAGTTCCGCGGCACAGCAGGGCCCGCCAGCTGTGAGCTCGCAGGTCTGGGAGGGGCTTCTCCCCCACCTGCGCCCTTCTTACGGGTGTACGTACACCCCAGGGCCCGGGACTGGCTGCTCTGGGGACACTCGGCTGCTGGGAGCCGCCAGCACAGGAGCGAGAGCTTCCCTCCTGCAGACCACAGGAGCCCGTGCGCCCTGAGCAGGGCAGGGTCTCGGGGCATGTGCCCACACCCCCGCACCCCCATGCCTGCACCGACCGGGAGTGGGCAGTGGGGCGCCCTTCAGCTACGCCTGGCCCAGCTGACTGGCGGCAAAACACGCCTACACCAGTGCCTGGTTCCCACCCACCGCGCCAGGTCTTCAGCGGGCCACGTGGGGGCCCAGGCCACACCCACGGGCACACCGCCTCCCGGGTTTGCTGAGGGACAGGGCTCCCGGGTCTGTCTCACAAGGGGGGACTGGGAGTGGGTGCAGAACGAGGACCACCTGTGGGGATGCAGCGCCCTGTTGGGGACCCGTAGGCACATCGGGGTCACAAGGCAGCGGCCGCCACCCAGCCAAGTCCACTGCCAGGCACCCCGGTGAGTGCCCAGTCCCACTGGCAGGCCGGCCCGTTTTATCCTCCGGCTGACCTTGGCAATGGAATATGGTGTAAAAAGAGAGAAAGCACAGCGTGTACAGAGGTCAGCAGGCAGCGCGCTAGGGAAGTCAGGCCGAAGAGCCCCACAGAGACGCACGGCCAGGCCACACCCGGCGAGGGAGCCCCTCGGAGGGTCCCGGCGAGGCTCGCCCGCACAAAGAGGGGGTCGCCCCCGGATGCTCTCCTGGGTCGCTGCCCCCGAGGACTCCACTTAGCTCCTCTGTGACCCCGCCGCCCCCACCGAACTCCTCCCTGGGGGCCCAGGGGGTCCACACTCAATTCCTCCTGGATGCCAGGCGGTCTTCAGGCCCACAGTCGGGGAGGGAACACGCTGGGCACCGAGAGTGCACGGTGCACGGGTAGGTAACACAGAACACGGCACGGACGTCGTTTCCTGCCAGTCCGTCCTTCCCTGCCAGTCTGTCCTTCCCTGCCAGTCTGTCCTTCCCTGCCCGTCTGTCCTTCCCTGCCCGTCCGTCCTTCCCTGCCAGTCCGGGAAATCAGGTGCACAGGGGCCGCCCACTTCCCCATGGCCTGCATCTTCCCCGGGACCGGGCACAGCTTTAGGGATGAAGGGCCTAATCTGGGAACACAGCCTCACAGATGCTAAATTAACTCTAAGCAAAGAGATCTGAAGACAGGAGATGATCCAAACTTCCAGGAGGACCCCGAGCAGCCACAGCGGACTCAGAGCTCCCTTTTCCTTCTTTACCGAACATCGAACTCCGACCCCGGCCGTGTTTGCGGAAACGGGCCAGCGCAGAGCGCGCTCCGTCTCGGCCCCACAAGTGGCGCCGGCCCCTGAGGTTCCTCCTCCGGCCGGAGGTGCTTTCAGACGGCCCCAAGCAGGACCTGGGCTGCCGCCCACCGGCGTCATCGCCATCACGCGGGAAGCTTTCCCCCGCCCGGCCCTGCACAGAGACCGCGCCGGTCTGCTCGCGGTGGGGAGCCCCCGCGCCACACTCACTCCTTCCTGCCTGAACAGCCCTGAGCTAAGCGTGAAGGTGGAACTGCGTGCAGGTCACTGGGGGACGGCCAGCTTCCCCAGCCGACGCGGCCCAGCTCTGGACACCACAAAGCCTACACCCGACCACCTCCCGCGGAGCCGGGGCCCGGGAACCTCCCGCCAGGCCCGGGAGTCCTGCTGGTTGGCTGCCGCACCTGTGGAGCCCGCCCCTTCCGGCACAGCCAGCTACCTGAACGGCAGGTGTGGCTGGGTGGAGGTCCCCCAGACCCACAGCAGCCTGCCTGTGCCAGGGACTGTCTCTCGGCGCCTCTCCCGCCGGCACCCTCCGCCGCCCCCCGCCTTCCTCGGGCCAGAAATCCTCTGCACTGGGCGGCCGGCCTGTGCCTCGTCCCCCAACACCACCCAGCTCATTTCTGGAAGCTTCTGCCCGATGCGATACGCAGACCTGGCGGGTCCTCCTTCCGTCCACCATCTCATTGCCCTCCTTGCCCAGGAGGAACGCACTCCTATCCGGGTCCCAATGCCCCCGAGAAGCCTTCCCCGGCCACCGCAGTGCGCCCGGCCCCGCGCCGGCGCGGGGGGCATGCGGCCGGGGCGGGCCCAGCCCCTCCGGTCCCAGATGAGGAAACCGAGCCCCGCGGAGGGCAGGGCCACGCCCAAGACGACACGCCCGCCGAACCGGGTCTGGAATCGGGTCCGGCTGGGCCGATCGTTCCAAGATGTCCTCCTCGTCCTCTCCTCCGCCCCCGGTAACAGCTTCCCAGCCGCCGCGGCCGCCCGCGGGCGTGGGGCGGCTGCCCGGCCTGACTGCCACGGCGGTCGCCGGCGGACTGCCCGCGTCCGAGCCCCGCTCCCTCGGCCACGTCGGGCCGATGACCTTGGTCCAGCGCTCCGTTTCCCATGGACAATGCGACCGGCAGCAGCCCCGCCACGGCGGGCGCGGGCCAACCAGGCCGTCTGCGTGCCCGGCACGGCCGGGGCTCGAGCGGCGGCCCCTCCAGCCCGGCCAGCGCCCCGGCTCGGGCCTTCCAGACACGCCGCCCAGCCCGGCCGGCCGAGAGCAGCCGCGCGGCCTGAGGGGGCCCCGGCGCCTCCCGCTCTCCGGCCCGCCCGGTGCACCGGCGCCGCGGGAGGCGAGCCGCCCGGAGGCCCGCCGTCACCCCTCGCCCGCCTGGGGGCCGCGCGCTCCTCACCTGGACACCCCGAGACAGGCGAGGCGGGCCCGGCGCCCAACACCATGACCCGCCGGCCGGCGACAGCGAGGCGCGGCCCCTCACAGCCGCACCGGCTCCGGGCGGCGGGACCGGAAGTGGCTGGGCGGAGACTCGGCCACTCTTTAGCCTGCGGCTGCGGGAACGGTAGCGGGCTCTTTAAAAAAAAAATTCAAAGCCCTGAAGAACTTTATTTGGCGCTCGGTGCGCGAACAACGGCGGGCGCCGACGGGGCTGGGCCTCGCTCATTGGTAGAGGGCGACGTAGGGGGCGGGCTCGAGTCTCGCGGGCCCCGGATGACTGGCCACTGGAGGTGGGGGCGGGGCCTCTGAGTGGGTTCCGGAGCCTGCTCCTCCGAGCCTGGGGCTCTGAGCCGCTTTGCTGCATCCATTCATTTCTCCCTGTACTGGGCCTGGGCTTGCGGCTCGGGGCACCCGCGCGGCTCCCGAACTGGACGTGACCGCCTCGGTGCACGTCCCCGCTGTGCGCCCAACGCACTGCCCAGGATGCGGAGGACCGGGCGGACCCCAGAGCTGCTGGCGAGGGCGGGAGGGGGCTAATGGAGGGGGGCGGTCAGCCGTACAAACAGCCACTAACCTTCGGGGTGCCTTGGTTGAGGCCGCAGGGGAGTGGGCAAGGCCTTTCCTGGTCTTATCTTAATGGTTTTTATGCCTTCTTTCATCTCCTACACTTTTTATAATACTTTAAGAATCGGTTTCACATTGTGCAAATTCTCCCGTCCATCAGTATCCTATGTGGTTGGCGATAAGCGCTCTGGCGCGGTGGCGGGGGTGCGGCAGGACGGGGTCCGACGAGGCCCCTGCGGGAGTGGGCTGCGTGAAAGATGAGGTTCACTACGCAGACCGGGGAAAAAGCCAAGGAGTTGGAATTTTATTTCCAGAAGCCCCATAGAAAGGTTTGAAACAGTGAAGTGACGAATTGTTTTTCTTTCTGAAAAAGGCTTCTGGCCCTGAGTGAGCTGGTGGCTGGGGGTGGGGGGGGGGGTGGGGGGATGGTGTCAGACAGAGAGGAGACCCGACCCAGGAAGAGCAGTGAAAAGCACGTCGCGTGGCGTTCCTTCTGTTTGCGCACAGTTTTGTCCTGCACCCAGCAAGTTCCTAAGCTTCCTGGGCTCAGAGAGGTTGTACAGTGAGTTCCCCACGCCCCACTGCCAGCCACTGGTCCGTGAGGCGTCCCTTCCAGGCTGCCCATCGGATCAGGTCCCAGATCCCGCAAAGCCCTGGGCGAACACTGCACAGGACAGAGCGGCCACAGTCAGTTCATGCACCTGTGGCCTGCGGGACCAGTTCCCTGCTCTGCTGTTGGCCCGTGGGCAGCCCGGGCCTTCAGGGGGCCTGCAGCCGGGGGCTCCTGGTGGCTCACTCACAGGGATTCCAGGCGCTGAACCCACTGTGGCAGCGACGCACGGCAGCCTGAGTCCCGCGTACTCTGTACTGCCTACACTTTTTGTTACTCTGGGTGGATGACGCCCACTTCAGTGTGCGCTGTGGGCAAAATGCCACAGAGCACCACTCCCCATTCAAAGAAACAACCGCAACCACCATGGCTGAAACCGTATGTCCGTTAGAGTTACTCGAATTCTGGAGCGCGCGAGGCAGGCACAGTCAGGAGCAGCCACCCCATGTTCGCATCTGTATCGTCCAGGTGGTATCTGTGACTTGGAGCCACCCGCAGCAGTCACCCGGCATGTCAAGGCTGTGCCAGCTCCAGGGAGAGTCCCTCCCCCTTTAGCCATGGCTCTCTCTCCCTGGACCCTGGGGTAAAGAGCCTGCAGGCTGGCGACTCCTTTCCAAGGCTCATGGCTGAGCTGCCACCCCAGAACCCTGCCTGCGGACGGCAGTGCTGCGACACCGGCTTGCGACGCGGAGCTGCCTTTCACAGTGGGCCCAGAGCACGGGTTGCTCTGCTGGCACCGGGTGACTTGGCACACCCCCTCGGGAGGGCAGTAAAAATCCTAGGAGCCCTGGAGTCTTTCACGGAGTAATTTCCCTCCAGGGAGTGGCCGGAGGAAGTAAGCCAAGATCGGAGAAAGCTCTGGCACGGAAATCCCCATTGTGTGTGCAGAACTTGGAAGCAGCCTCCTGCGCAGTGTTAGGGGGACGGTGAAGGAAATTACCCCTCATTTACTCACAGAAGCGTTACACAGCCATTGAGCTCGATCAGTATGCAGATTACCGGCATGTAAAGCCACAGACATACTTGTTAAGTGAAACAAGTAACATTCAAATCATGCAAGCGCAGTGGCTGCAGATCTGGAGAAGATCCATGTGTGGGCAGAGACTGGAAGCAAATGAACAAAAATGAATAACTTTTGTGTTTAGGTGGTAAAATCATGAGTACATTTTCTCTTAAAAAAAAAAAAAACAACCTTTCAGCCTCGGCTGGTGTGGATTGAATGACAGCCTCAAACCAAAGGGTCTCTGGTTTGATTCCCAGTCAGGGCACGTGCCTGGGTGGTGGGCCAGGTCCCCAGTATGGAGCGTGCAAGAGACAACCTCACATCGATGTTTCTCTCCCTCTCTTTCTTCCTCCTCTCTAAAAATAAACAAATAAAATCTTTTGAAAGAAAACCCTTCCATTTATTTTGTATACTGTCTTCATAGCAATAGAATACAACGGTTTCTTTTAAACACAGTTGAATCTTAACTTGGGACACAGGTCTTGTGCAAAATAAGTGATTTTACTGCTGCTAGTTACTCGAGAAATAAACGTGGAGAGGCTTAAGCCTCCCTGAACAGACGTTTAAAAAGCAGGCAGTCCCAGCCGTGCTTAGAAAGCCTTTCTAAAGTCCTAGACGACAGACACCATCGTTTTGAAATAGATGGCGACCGTTAGAGACAATAGGTTAGTTTGAGGTCACAGCCACACAGCAGCAGAGCTGCCCTTTGTGTACGGACCGTCCCCCATATCAAGGTCCGTTCAGGGGCATTCCGAACATACGTCTCCTACAGGAAAACACAGTCTGCCTCATGGCAGTCCCCGACACCTGCCGCAGGGGCGAGCAGCCCCCACCCCGTCTGGGAGGCGGGAGAAGGGCTGTCGGGAGCATGGACACGGGTGACGACGAAGGGAAAGAGGATGGAGAGGCCACGTGCCATAGGCTGCAGCAGATTCGAAGATGTCCACCCTCACCGTGGTTAGAACTCTTTTTTTTTAAAGATTTTATTTATTTTTAGAGAGGGAAGGGAGGGAGAAAGAGAGAGAGAGAGAAACATCAATGTGCGGTTGCTGGGGGCCGTGGCCTGCAACTGGGAATCGAACCTGCGATGCTTTGGTTCGCAGCCTATGCTCAATCCACTGAGCTACGCCAGCCAGGGCTTAGATCTTTCCATTTTTAAGTAATTTGTTAAAAAGATTTTGAAGTTCTAGCCAAGATGGAGGAGTAGGTAGAAACCCTTCGCTTCCTCACACAACCAAAAGGAGGATGACAACCAATCTAAAATCAACAAACAGCCAAAAGTGCCAGAAAACCAAACTGCACGGAACTCTGACAACCAAGGAATTAAAGAAACAATTGAGCAGACCAACCAGACCACTGAGACGGGCGGACGGAGAGAACCCGTGGAAATGTGGTCTACTGCCCTGGTGGAGATGGCTGAACGGGAGACTGAGGCTCAGAGCGCACAGTGTGGACTACGGCGGGGTTGCTGTGGTGGGAGAAACTCCGTCTCACACGAGAGTCTGTTGGAAAGTGGGCCAGAGCCGAGCGGGGAGCCGCACTGTTCCCTCCCCGAACCCTCCTCCCAGGCAGCACCCAGAGCAGCAGCAGGGAGGGCGGCCCCGCCCTGGTGACTACCTAAGGCCCCGCCCCCTTACAACCTAACAGGTGCCCCCGGACAAAGAAATATGGTCCAAATGAAAGAACAGAGCAAAACTCCAGAAAGAGAGCTAGGCAATGAGGAGACAGCCAATCTATCTGATGGAGTTTAAGGCCCTGGTAATCAAAATGCTCACGGAACTGATTGAGCTTGGTCACAAAATGGAAGAACAAATGAGACACCCAAAATGAAATAAAGCAAAATGTTCAGGGAACCAAGAGTGACAGGAAGGAACCCGAGACTCAAAGCAATGATTTGGAACAAAAGGAAGAAATAAACATCCAACCAGAACAAAAGGAAGAAATAAAAATCCAAAAGAATGAAGAGAGGCTGAGGAATCTCTGGGAGAACCTAAAACGTCCCAATATCTGAATTATAGGGGTGCCAGAAGGAGAAAAACAACTGCAAGAAATTGAAAACTTATTTGAACAAATAATGAAGGAAAACTTCCCCAATCTGGCAAAGGAAACAGACTTCCAGGAAGTCCAGGAAGCCCAGAGAGTCCCAAAGCAGCTGGACCCAAAGAGGAACACAGCAAGGCACATCATCATTACATTACCCAAGATTAAAGATAAGGAGAGAATCTTAAAAGCAGCAAGAGAAAAGGAGACAGCTACACACAAAGAAGTTCCCATAAGACTATCAGCTGATTTCTCAAAAGAAACCTTGCAGGCAAGAAGGGGCTGGAAAGAAGTATTCCAAGTCATGAAAGGCAAGGACCTCCATCCAAGATTGCTCTATCCAGCAAAGCTATCATTTAGAATGGAAGGGCAGATAAAGTGCTTCCCAGATAAGGTCAAGTTCAAGGAGTTCATCATCATTAAGCCATTATTATGTGAAATGTTAAAGGGACTTATCTAAGAAAAAGATAGCTTATCTATCTTTTTCTTATCTATCTTTTCCTTATGAACAGTAAAATGATAACAAACTCATAGCTATCAACAAATCAACCTAAAAGAAAAGACAAACAGTGAAAAGGAAAACTAAGCAAACAGCTAGAACAGGAACAGAATGAGAGAAATGGAGACCACATAAAGGGAGTTCAGTGGGGAGGGGGAAGGGAGGAATGGGGGGGAAGGTACAGGGAAGAAGCAGCATAATTGGTGGCATAAAATAGACGGGGAGAGGTCAAAAATGGTGTAGGAAACAGAGAACTCAATGAACTTATACGTACAACCCATGGACATAAACTAAGGGTGGGGGATGCTGGAGGGTTGGGGGGCTCCAGGGGGGATAAAGGGGGAGAAATTGGGAAAACTGTAATATCATAGTCAATAAAATATACTTTAAAAAACATTTCATTTATTCACTTTCAGAGAGAGGGGTAGGGAGGGAGAAAGAGAGGGAGAGAAGCATCAATATACAGCTGCCTCTCGTGCGCCCCCTGCTGGGGACCTGGCTCACAGTCCAGGCATGTGCCCTGACTGGGAATCCAACCAGCGACCTTTTGGTTCATAGGCTGGTGCTCAGTCCACTGAGCCGCACCAGCCAGGGCTCGGTTGAATTATTTTTTCTCACAGGATGAAGGAAATGACAAAGTTTATGTCTCTCAAGACGTACATGGCAGCCCTGGCTGGGTGGCTCAGTTGGTTGGAGCATCATCCTATACACCAAAAGTTTGTGGGTGTGATCCCTGGTCGAGGCACCTACCTCGGTCACAGGTTCAGGGCCCAGTCAAGGCGCGTACAGGAGGCGACCCATGGAGGTTTCTCTCTCTTTCTTCCTCTCTCTGTAAAGTCAGTAAACACATCCTCGAGTGAGGACTAAAAACGTGTATGTGCCCATGTGCTCAGGGCACCCGGAGGAAGAAGACCCAGAAACCAGCTGGGGGGGGTGGGGGTGGGGGGCGGGGCCTGCGCTCAGGGAGGGCCCAGGCTCGGCTGGAGGATGGCCCAGGGGCCGCAGCGGGTGGCAGGAGGGGAGCAGGCGAAAATGTCACCTGTCACTGCTGCGGAAGCCACTTCAACCTCCCCCACAGGGCCCTGGGGAAAGGGAGGATGGGGTCAGGGAACGTTATCACCCCCACCCCCCCCCCGCATGGTAAAGCGCTGTTGACCTTAGAAATAGAAGCCAGTTTTTTACCAGCCTAATGGGTTTCCGTGGGAACAGCAGAGACTCGCGATTCCGAACAAGCCAGAGCGAAAGCTCTCGGCAGGCCCGATGAACAAAAGGGAGGAACCTTACTGTGTGGAGAAAAAGGGGGGTTGGCAGAGGTTTTGAACAAAAGCCCAGTGGAGTGTGGAGCAGGGCGACGGCAACGCCCCCTTGGCTGAGTCGCCGGGGCAGCGGGCCTCTTGCAGGAGACGGGACATTGGTCTGGGCGCTGCCGGTAGTGGACGATTCTCTCCCGTGGCCAATTCTTCCTGTGACTGACACGGGAGCACCCCCTTCTGGCCTCCTGGCCCCATTGCAGCGCGGTTTCCCTTCCTTCGTTCTCCCGGCGCCCACGGGCACCACAAACGGGGAAACGGTGGGGAAGTGTGGGACCTGCGCGAGGTGTGTGTGCAAGGCAGAGATTCGCTTCTGGCCGCTAGCGAGTGCTCACGGCGGCTGCACTAGCCGGCCGGGGCCGAGGGAGCAGAGCCCGGCGGCTGCAGGGGCTCAGACCAGGGGGGCGTGTGGTCTCTGAGCTCCAGAGGCTGTGGTTGTGGGCAGAGCCGGTTCCATAAGGACCCTGGGCCCTGACGGAAGCAGGTGCGAACCCCTGTGGGAGAACTCAGAAGACCCCCTCCGAAGAAGGGAACAATTCCTCACGCAGAACAGCGATGCACGAGCCATGGAGGGCAGAAAGGGTCCCGGCAGGCTGAGCGGCCAGAGGGGAAACAAAGGCAGGGCCCTCGGCGTTGCAGCCTTGAGAGGAGCTTAACGCAGGAGGTGACAAGCCACGAAAGTAGCCCATTGACTCCTCTGGGCGCCCCCCACCCCCAGAGCTGGCACCACCTTCACCCTTTGATCAATATGTAACTTTTCACCCCCATCCGGCCAGCTGTGTGAGTCCTCAGAACAAAGGTCTCTCTCTCTCTCTCTCTCTCTCTGCTCTCTGGTCGCCCAGCCTCTGGCCACAGCCCAGCCTTCGGCCTCCCTTCCCCTGCTGTGCCCTGAACCCATGCCTTTCCCTCACCGCCCCCCCCAAGGCCTGCCTCTTCCACCAGTGCACATCTCTGATAAACCCGCTCACACACCCATAGATTCGCTGATCTGTAATCCTTTACGGCATTGGCAGGAAGAACCAGGTCTCTCCCGTTAACGAAGAGAAGTCTGGGACCATGTTAGCATTTAGAATTTCCCTTCCAGCAACCCCTTTCAGGCAGCGCAAAGACAAGCACGGAGCGCGACCTGCAGTGCGCATACCCCGGGACGCCTGCACACCCAGACCCTGTGGGGGCCCTGCACACCCACAAGGAAAGGCAGAGACTGCTGGAGAGGATCCAGCCCCGGATGGGGACAGGGAGTGCCCCCGGGAGGTGACTCCTAGGGCCAGACACACAGGAAACAGGCACCTCCCCACGAGTCATCCGGGAGAGGCCAGGCGACAGCTGGCGCAACGAGGGTGGGAAACCGAGGATGACACCCAGGGTGCAGAGCGAGGGCTGCTCCGGGCCGCCGGCGGCCGTGAGCAGGTGCGTCGGCTCTGGGGGATGGGCACCGGCTCTTTCCCCCTCGGAGGGCAAAGTCCTGCCAGCCTCCCGCCCCGTGCAGGTCCCGGCTGTGTCTGGGCCCGCCTCCGGGCTCCCCTCGCTCCACTGAGCTGTTTACCTGCCCTTCCCCCAAAGCAGCGAGTCCTCCCGGTCTCAGTTTCACACCAGACCTTGCAGACGCATTAGGCTAAAGAACTAGAAAAGGAAGAGCAAACACCGCCCGCAGTCAGCAGAGGGGAGTAAATGATAAAAATTCGAGCAGAATGACAGAAAACGAGCCCTGGCTGGCGTAGCTCAGTGGATTGAGCGCGGGCCGAGAACCAAAGCATCACAGGTTCAATTCCCAGTCAGGGCACATGCCTGGGTTGCAGGCCACAACCCCCAGCAACCACACATTGATGTTTCTCTCTCTCTCTCTTTCTCCCTCCCTTCCCTCTCTAAAAATAAATAAATAAAATCTTAAAAAAAAAAGAATGACAGGAAACAGAGAATAAAAAGCCAATACCAAAAAAAAAAAAAAGCAACAAAAAACTGTTCTTCGAAGGGGTTGATAAAAGTGGCAAACCTCCGGCCAGGCTCACTGAGGAAAAAGAGAAAAGACTCAGCACCAGAAATGAAAGAGAAGTTCCACCCCACCTCCAGGAAGGGGCCAATGTTCGGAACAGGTAAGGAACTCACGCAACGCGACAACGGCGAAAGCCAACGACGCCAGTACACAGTGGGCGGAGGGCCTGGGAGGACACTGCTCCCGAGCAGACGTGCAGACGGGATCGGGCGTGCTCCCCGCGGTTGGCCATGGACCCGGGAAGACCTGCAAACGGCCCACAGACGTAAGACCAGCGCTCAGCGTCACTAGCTATTGGGGAGATGCAAATTAGAGCTCCAGTGAGCTGCCACCGGACCGCGTCAGGATGGCCGCTGTCACCGAGACAGGTCACGACGCGTGTGGAAGAGGGTGTGGGGGAAACGGAAGCTCATTCCCTGCCAGTGGGCATGTGAACTGGTGCAGCCTCTGTGGAAAGCAGTGCGACGGGTCCTCAAAAGATTAAGGATAGAGCCCTGGCCGGTGTGGCTCAGTGGGTTGAGCGTGGGCTGTGAACCAAGGGGTCGCCGGTTCGATTCCCAGTCAGGGCACATGCCTGGGTTGCAGGCCAGGTCCTCCGTGGTGGGCGTGCAAGAGGCAACCACATGCTGATGTTTCTCTCCCTCTCTTTCTCCTTCCCTTCCCCTCTCTCTAAAAACAAATAAATCTTAAAAGAAATTAAGGATAGAGTCACCCTAGGGCCCAGCAACCCCTCTTCTGGGTCTCTATCCGAAACACTGGAGAACATCGACTTGTACAGATGTGTGCACCCTTCTGTTCGCTGCAGCAGGATTCACGGCGGCCCAGACACGTGAACCACTGCAGTCAGGGTCCTTCAGTGGGTGATTGGATAAAAAAGGCGTGAGATTTTACACACACACACACACACACACACGCACACTCTAGGATACAACTCAGCCACAAGGAAGGATGAAATAGCGACGTTGGCAACCATGTGGGTGGATACTGAGAATATCGTGCCAAGCAAAGTAAGTTAGAGGAAAAAGTCAGGAACCACATGGTTTCACTTGTATGTGGGATATAAGCTGAAAGCAATGAATGAACAAACGAGAAACGCACACGCTCACAGACACCGGGATGGGAGGGGCTCGCAGAGAGGAAAGGGGTCAAGTGGGTGGCGCTGGAGGGGGATGTGACCCGGGGTGCTGAGCACACACTCCAGCGTAAAGACGATGGGCCGTAGAACTGTCCCCCTGAAGCCCTTGTCATTGCATTAACCCATGTCACTCTAGTACAACTAGTTAAACAAGCAGAAAGACGCAGAGGACAGGACCTTCAGCACACAGAATGGATGGGTTCCAGCAAGAGTGATTATACAGTGCAGCGGAGCTCTGTAAGCTAGGCTGAGACGGAGCGGAGGGCCCAAGGAAGGACGCACTTGGAAGGGGACCCCTCTGCAAGGCTGGGGCGCAGGGAACTTGCAGGCGCCCCTCACGGCACAGCAGACAAGGGTGCTGGCCTATCCTGGCCCAGGTCTGCGGCCACCGAGCCAGCAGGGAGCCATCCTCCGGGCCACCAGCTTCCAGTGCCCAGCCTTGTGGGCACACGGAGGGAACGTGGGCCTGGGGACCACCCTGTAGGGTGTGGGCGGGTGCGGGTGAGCAGAAGCAGTCAGGGCGCTGGTGCGGGTGGCACACCTCAAGCGTGTGGTGGGCGTGTTAAGGCCTGCAGGGTAATCACCGCCAGGCCGGGCTGCCAGGCTGCACGCTGCGGACAGAGCACTACCCCAGTCCTCACACCCGCCCCGCTGACCTCCCCGCCCCCTCCCCCGCCCCCGCGATCCCTCCCGGCACCGCAGCTGGACAGGAGAGCCCTTCCTCTTGATGTGTGTCCATGGCGCCCTCTGCCGGGGAGACTTAGCATTGCACCCTCTGGGAGGGCGAGGGCTCACAGGAACCCCCTCCAGGACGCAGAGCAGGAGGTAACGGGGGAACTTGGAGCCGAGAGGTGATCGGTTTATTACTGGCATCGGGAATAGCAACTTTCTAAATATTCTTTATTTTTATTTTTTAAATTTTAGTCATTGTTCAAGTACAGTTTTCTCCCTTTTACAACTTTCTAAATATCCTTGTTTACTCATTCCAACCCCTGTGTCAACTCCCCGTCAGTCCCAGTCGATGGGTTTCCGTCCCCGTTCTGGGTCCAAGGTTCCTGTCTCTTTGCACTCCTGGCTATGGCCGCTTGGGCGCCCAGCGCTGTGAACTTTGCCGGATCAAGGGGTGGCTGCGCTGGATTCCCACGAACAGCCTTGATCTCTGCTCTGGGACGCAGTTACGGGGACATAGTTTGCTGCTTCTGGCCCCTGCTGTTAAGGTTTGCTGGTTGGGAGCTGAGCGGGCCCTCAGGTTAGGACTAGGACTCCCACCACTGAGTGATGCACCCCCCTCCCACCCCTGCTGCCTCAGGGGGCTCTCTCTGGTGCCCCGCCCCCACTTGGCTGCTGAGAACAGGCCCGATTCCCCGGCTGAGCCCAGCTGCAGGCTCGGGTGGCGCCTCACCCGCGCGCTGGTCGGTGTGCCGCTGGGTGCTCTGGCGGGGTGGCCCCCACAGCCCTTCCCCGCGGGCCCGCCAGGGGCAGCTCCAAAACCTCCTCGTAGCGGGTGTGGCAGGCAGACCCTAGGGTGGCCCCCGAGTCTGTACCTTGTCCTCCACAGTGTCCTTCCCCTGAGTGTGGGTGGGACCCGTGGCCTGTCCATGATCCACAGTCGGCGACTCCGTCACAGTGTGTGCCCGGAGCTCTGAGTTCCTAGCACCCTGGACGACACAGGGGGCCACACTTGGGCGTTCACCCAGCGAGGACCCGCGGGGCCTTGGGCCAGCCGCAGGCCGCACCCTGAGCCACCGAGCGGAGAGACGGGCCCTGCCAACCCCGACTGAGCTGGGAGCTGTCCCTCCCCGGCTGCGCCTCCAGGTGAGGCGGCTGCCCGGCTGGCACCTGGGCTGCAGGTGCGTGAGGCCTGCGGCCGCTGAGGACCCGCGAGGCCGTGTCCGGGCCTCGCACCAGAGAAGCGATGCCTGTTGTTTCCGGCGGCCGAGCGTGTGGCATGTGGCGGCTCCCGCACAGCAATGGGCGAGGGCCACGGAGGGTCTCGGGAGCTCAGTGACGCTGGATATTGGAGGGGGGGTTTGGGGTGCTGTGCAATGGTGGCGGGCGAAGTCCCCACGGGCCACCCTGGGGCCCAGGGACCTGGGGGAGGAGGGAGCGGGGCTGGGACCTGCCTGCGGAAGAGCGTGATTGCCTGGAACCTTCCAGGACGACGAGCTGTTGAGGAAACGTTGCGTGTTTATCACTTTAACTCCCGGGCCCCGTCTGGCTAGGTGAGAGGTGAGAGATCATCTGTAGCATGTGCCGTGCTCTGTAGCACGCAGAGACGCAACAGGGCAGCGCCGTGCAGGGCCCGGCGGGGGAAGGGGGCGGCTCCCCCCGGGTCCTGGCCTCGCTGTCACCGTTCCGGTTTGACCTTCTAGAAAGTTTCAGCGGACAGACGGGTTCACCTTGCTACGTGCCGCCCACCCAACAGGACGCCGGAAGGCTGGTCCACGGCAGCACTCAGACGCCTGCCCTGTTCCCCCCTGGGGGCGGCCTGGCCGTCCATCCTGTGGGCCGACGTGGGTGTCCTGCCGCGCCCCACCCACGGAACTCGCAAGTGATCCTCCAGAACAAGCCACTGTTCAAGGTCAAAACTGTCTCAGCTTACACGCAGCCAAAGCCACAGACCCTGGCCTGAGAAAGGAGAGCAAGCGACCTCGGACACGGCCCCCGCTCGGCCCACCCCAAGCCTGCCCAGCACAGCCCGGAAGGGTCCCGCCGGCCGGGCTGCCGTCCCGGTTCGCCTGAGGAGGGCAGCCGGCGCGGCTTCGGTGGTTTGTCACCGGAGGCCGGTGCGCGTGGATGCCCCAAAGCCCAGACACAGGCTGCTCTGGAGCGAATTCTCTCCCCTTTGTGGACAGAGGAAGACCTGCTTGCTTCTTGCAAACGAGGCTCCGCCCCATCCCGGCCTGCCCGCCTCCCCAGGCCCCACACACGGCTGTCCGGCAGCCCCTTCCCCGCCGCGGGGGTGGGCGCACCTGCAGCCACGGAGTCCTCACCCCCCTGGGGGTGCCAGAGAAGGCCCGTGTTCAGAGTGACGTCTCTGTTCTTCAAGCCCTCCTTTAGCTTTAGGGGTTCGGGTCGCTGGCGTCCCCACTCATCCCCCTACAGAGAGCCCAGTGGTGGCTGTGGCTCTGTCCCAGGCTGAGCTCCTCGCTCAGGGTCAGGGGTCAGGACCCACCGTTGCCCTGGGGCTGGGCCACCTGCCCCTACTGATGGTGGGCTCAGCGGCCAGGAGGACGGGCTGCTGCCGGTGACATCCTGCCCGGCCCGGTGACCTCCCCAAGGACGAGGACCCTTTGTGCGAACCTACCTGGTCAGTGTCTCTCCAGAGCCTTCGATGTTCAGTCCACTGGCCTCGGAGCCGCTGCCAGCATTCTTGCAGCGCCGCATCTGACTGGCGGGGTCTGCCGTCTTCATCCGGCAACCTGCAGGGACGCCGACTCACAGAGGCCGGTGGGAGAGGGGTGGCCGCTGCTTTTGTCTCTTTTAGAATAAGCGTGTTGCATTTTAGAACAGTTTCAGGTTTACAGACAGCTGTGAAGAGAGCTCAGAGATTCCCACGCACCCTACCCCCCACCCACCCACCCTATTACTAACGCGCCCCATTGTGATGTTCGGCACACGCGTCACAATCAGGAGGCAGTGCGGATACACTCTGTCACTAACCCACGTCTGTGCTTTATTCAGACGTCCCCGGGCTTCTCCAGATGTCCTCTCTGCATGCAGGACTCCGTCCAGGACAGCACGTGACATGCAGTTGTCCCGTCCCTGGGGCTCTACAGGGCTGGGACGGTTTCCCAGACCCAGGTTGCCTGTGATGACGTGTGCAGTTTTGAGGAGGGCTGGTCGTGTGTTTCGTAGGATGTCCCCCGGGTTGAACCTGTTTGCTGTTTTTATCACACCCGGACAGAGGATGCAGTTGTTTGGGAGGAAGACCACAGGGGGAAGTGCCGTTCTCAACACATCATGGTAAGGACACATATTGGCCCGGCCCAGTGGCTCAGGGGGTGGGAGCATCGTCCTGAGCACCAGAAGGTCGCAGGTTCGATCCCTGGTCAGGGCACACACCTCGGCTGTGGGTACAGTCTTCAGTCGGGGTGCACGCGGGAGGCAGCTCACTGATGCTTCTCTCGCCTCTGCCTCTCTAAATCAATAAATACATCCTTGGGTGAGGACTTACGAAAGAAGACACGTTATCATCATTATTTGCCACCAAAGATGCTAAGCCTGAGTATCTGGCCGAGCTGGGGTTTGCTGGATTTCTCTGCTGCAGAGTCACCTTTATCACAGCATTAGTCGTCTCTGTTTATTCGAGTTAAAAAGTGGACACATAGCCCTAGCCAGCGTGGCTCAGTGGGTTGGAGCGTTGTCCCACGATTGGAAAGCTGCGGGTTCCGTTCCTGGTCAGAGCACATGGCTGGGCTGTGGGTCTGGCCCCGGTCTGGGTGCGTGCAATCCTAGAAGGGGGGCAACCAGTCCGCGCCTCTCCCCCTTCCTCTCTCTCTAAAAAGCAAAGACAGCCCTGGCTGGTGTAGCTCAGTGGATTGAGCTCGGGCTGCGGAACCAAAGCATCGCAGGTTCGATTCCCAGTCAGGGCACATGCCTGGGTTACAGGCCACGGCCCCCAGCAACCGCACATTGATGTTTCTCTCTCCCTCCCTTCCCTCTCCAAAAATAAATAAATAAAGTCTTAAAAAAAAAAAGAACATTAGGTTAACAGTTCTTTAAAAAATAAATAAAAAATAAAAAGCAAAGACAAAATGTCCTTGGGTGAGGATAAACATTTTTTTAAAATGCCGTATCATTCGTTGAACATAAAATCCACCACTTGAAAGTACCCAGTCCAGATGTTCTTAGTATCTGTACAGCCCTCCCCACTGTGGGATTCTAGAACATTTGCGCTGTTGACCCGAACAGAAGCCGGTACCTGCTGGCGGCCGCTCCCCAGCCCCCTGCACCTGTGCGGAGACTGCCTGCCAAAGTGCGCGGTCAAAGTGCCCCGGAGGGTGAGAACGGAGGCGTTTTGTTTATTTTGTCCTGCTTCCCCGCGTTTCCCACAGTTACTGCTACAGTGAAAGCGGTTACTTTGAAGTGGCATGGCGCAGGACAGTGAGAGAGGAGGGAAGCCGCCGAGGGGTTACACGCCGGCCCCCAGAGGCCCGGCCGGGAGGCTGCCGCTCCCCGCTGATCGTCTCAGTGAGTCAGTTCCGCAGACGCTGTCCGGTGCCCGCCGTGCGCCCGCACCGTTCCCGGCACTAGGAGCTCCCCGGCCCCCCTGCACTGCGCACGCGAGCGAGCGCGCCTTCGGTGGGGAGGAGTGGGTGGGGGCAGCGAGAGCAGGAAGGGCGGGCAGGAGGCGGGCAGGCGGCGGGCAGGCGGCGGGCAGGTGGCGGGCTCTGGGAGGACGTGAAGTCCGCTCGCGCCGTGAGTGCCTCCCCGCGGCCCTTGACTCGCCTGCGCCCCTAGCGGACAGCCGAGTGCCCGGCGCCGGGTTTCTCCCCGGGTCCGCGGGCCCGGGCGGAGGTCGGGGCGCTGACTGAGCCGCACCGGGTTTCTGCTTGGACGCCCCTGGCCCTCCAGCGAGCCCAGTTCGGACCTGGCCGGTGGCAGCCCGGTGTGCTCCAGGCCCAGGCGAGCAGGCAGGAAGCCACGCCAGGCACAGGGAGCAGCCCCAGTGGGTGGGTGTCTGTCCAGCCGTTTCCTGGCCCGCGAAGCCTGTTCCGGCTGTGCGTGGTCTAGGCGGCCAGGACAGGAAAACTAGAAAGCCCTTATCTTTTTCAAAGATTTTATTTTTATTTATTTTTTTAGAGAGGGAAGGGAGGGAGAAAGAGAGAGAGAAGCACCAATGTGCGGTTGCTGGGGGTCATGGCCTGCAACCCAGGCATGTACCCTGACTGGGAATTGAACCTGCGACACTTTGGTTCTCAGCCTGCGCTCAATCCACTGAGCTACACCAGCCAGGGCTGCAAGCCCTTATCTTTTAAAAATCCCGAGGCAGGAATTGAGCAGGTCGCCCACTAAACCCATCAACAGGAATTCACTGTCCTATTGATGCCAGTTTGGGAAATCATTTTTAAAAATTGCCAACTGGGGAGTTGGGGAGAGAAGCAGGGACTGGAAGGACACACCTGGGGACAGGTTGGGCTAGCGTGTGGGGCTGCGAGCCTTGGCGTGCGGGAGCTGAGCAAGACAGGGAGGGCGGTGCGGGGTGGTGGGGTGGGAGGACCCTGGGGGCTGTGGCCCCTGGGTGCTGGGCGGGGGACTGAGCCTTATCTCTGGGATACACGCAAATTCCTCCCTTGGGCATGTCACCTGTGTCCCCAAAGGTTAGGCACAGCCCGTGCTGGTAGGGGCCAGCTTGCAGCCTCCGTGTGGGCACAGGAGGCTGAGGGGCCGGAGCGAGGCTCCCGAGGACCGTGCGAGCCTTAGGGACCTGAGTCTCCCTCAGCTCCGGGGAGAATGGGGTGGGGAGTCAAGAGCGCAGCTGGGCCTGTTCTTGAACCTGCTCGGCCGAGGAGAGCCAGGGAACCTCTGGGGGCTGCAGCGGCCTGGGCGGGGGCTCCCCGAGTGGGGCCCCAGCTCCTAGATTCCCAAAGGCATCCGTCGCAATGAGGCTGCTGAGTGGGGGCACCGCCTGGGGCGGAGGTGGCCCAGGAGTGCCTGGGCAGGGAGGGGCCGGAGCCCTGCGGAGGGAAGCCCCCTTGAACTTGCACGCACGGCAGGAGGCAGCCACAGCTCCCTCCCGGAACCCCAGCTCCGGACTGTTCCCCACTCTGCTGGACCCCAGGTGGGGGCGGCACAGGTGAGCCACATGACCGGGCCTGGAGGGAGGGGGGGCCTGGCGTCATGCCCTGACTCCAGCACCCACCGGGAGGATACCTGGGCACGGGGTGTCGCCTCTCTGGGCCTCCGTCTCCTTCTCTGCAAAATGGACAACGGACGTAGCCTCCCGGCTGGCGGAGGCTGGGAGGGCAGGGGTGAGGCGAGGGAGTGCCTTTCGGTGGCAGCTTGTACACGCCACCCCTTCCTCATGGTCCCCGGGCCTGGCGCCCTGCGGGTAGTGGGTGGGGCGGGTGGCGGCCCCAGGACTCAGGCCGAGCCAGCCTCCCTTGCCGCCTTTCCCGCTGCGCATAAAAAAAAAAAAAAAAAGAAGTTTCCCTTCTTCTTTCCTTAGCCCTTCATTTCTTTGTTCCCTTTCTGGACCAGAAGAGGAAGAAGAGCTGAAAGGAGGAAGAAGGCACATTGGTGCCAGGGGAGAAGGGAACTGCCCACTTTTCAAAACTCGAGACCAGATGAAAAGTCTACGCCGCCAGCGTCTCTCAGAAGCAGGGACGGAGGTCTTCCCGCCTCCTCTAGGCTGGCCGCCCTGACGGCAACCTGTGATGCGTCCCCAAGCAGGGCCTTATGCAGCCTGAGATGTTTCGTGGCGATCGCCCGGCTGCAAGGCCGTCCCCGCTGGTTCTCACGGTGCGTGGTGGCCCGTCAGTCCCAGCGCAGCTGCCCCTGGCGGCTGGCCACGCCCACGGCCCCCCGGGGGAGTTCAGTGTTGGGGGGGGAGGGCTCGGGTTAGGGCTGAGCCGTGTCCACCCCTTCTGCTCATTCGTGTGTTGACACCCCAACCCCCAGTCCCTCAGAATGCGGCTGCCTTTGGGGACGGGATCTTTAAAGGGGTCATTGAGGCTACTGGGGTGGCCCTCAGCCCACAGGACTGGGGTCTTCACGGGAAGCGGTCAGGACACAGACACCCGCAGAGGGATGCCATGTGAGGACCAGGGGAGAAGGCGGCTGTGTCCACGCCCAGGAGAGGGGCCGACGAAGAACACCGGCTCTGGCACGGCCAGCCTCCAGGACCGCGGGGCAGTCCCTCTCTGTCGCCCCAGCCCGTGGTGTTTGTTACGGTGACCCGGGGCCCAGACGGCTCTGCTCCGTGAGGAATGAGACGGGCCTGGGGAGTCGGAGGGCATCCCCCCGTGTGGCCCCTGGAATGCTGACTGTCATTGTCACTGTCATTGTCATCTCAGGGTTCCTCGCCGCGCCTGCTGTCCTTGGGCCGGGGGACCGCACTGCTGGACAGAGGCAGGTCCCCAGGCATGCACATTCTTGCACGCCCACTGCCGCCAGGGCCCCCCACCCCCCGCTGCAGAAACCCACCGTCGTGTCTGTGATGACCCCCTGAGGTCCCCACGGTCGCCTCTTCTCAGGTGAGGGAACCGAGGCCTGGGGGCGCCCCGTGACCTGCCTCGCCACTGTCCCCGGGCAGAGAGCTGGGCAGCACCCGGGCCCAGGGAGTTTGGTGCCGCAGCCTCAGCGCTACAGCTTGACACTCCTCCAACGTGGAGAGGGAAGGAGAGGGTGCCAGAGTGGGCCTGAGTGGCCTTGTGTGACCTTGGGCAGTCTGGGCAGGCGCCGGGACACAGCCGCCAGCAGGACGGCCCCCTGCCCTGGGCCCCCACCTGTAGGCACCCCGCTTGCAAGGACCCTGCCTGCCTCCCACCCCGGAAACTCGGGGAGCAAAGGAACTCGGCTCCTGGGTGCACGCCTATTTGTGGGCAAAGGAACACGGCTGAGGGAGAGCCCTGGGGGGCCGTCCTCAGCCTGGGATTGCGGGTGCGGCGGGGTTGGTGGGAGGGATGCGTCCCAGGGACGTGGAGGAAACTGGTTTTCCAGCTGCCCTCAACCTTGTGCCCTGTGTCTCCACGGCACAGTTATGGAACCCGGGCAAAGACGGGGACCCTCGCGGCCCGTCTGAGCACCGTCCCAGGGAGAAGAAACCAAAGCGAGACCCAAGTCCGCCTCTGGAACAGCCTGGAAATGCGCTGCAGGTCCCGGACTGGTTCCCCGCGGGGCCGGAGGGCGGCTCTGCTCACGGGAGGGAGGGAGGGTCTTCAGGCACTTCCTGTCCCTGAGCCCCCGGCCCTGCCCGGTCCCTGCCACACCCACCCCCCTCTCCGCCCACCAAACTCGGGGTCCCCTGGCGAGGAGCCTCTCACCGGGGCCTGGGCACCACCCCGTCCCGGGGACAGGGCGGATGGCCGCGTGGACGCTCGGCCACCCACTGCAGGCGCGCACGTTACTGGCGGTGAACCAGCTGCTTCCGGTCACACAGCTGGAAAGGGGCTGAGTCTCGTAACCATGTAACCACGTAACCCTCGTAACCAGCCTCGTAACCACGGCGTCCCGGGGCCTCTGTGCCTGGGAGGGGGTGACGTCCCCACAGGTGTGACACGGCAGCGAGGCCCCCACTGAGGCGTGCTGGTGTCGTTTCCCTGAGTCACATGGTGTGATCTCCCCCCCCCCACATGTGGTGTGGCCTGGGGCACCTGTGTGCACGCCCACGCAGTCACACGCAGTCACACGCAGTCACACGCAGTCACAACACCAAGGTCACCTCGCTCCCCCACTCACTGGGTAACCGGCCCTTTCCCGAGAACCTTCTCGCGTGGGAAGAACGCCCCACGGCCTTCCCGCTGGGGCCCTGGGGCCTGCCGTCTGGACTCCATCCGACCGGCCAGTCCTCCCGCGTGGGCGTGAGCGCGTTCCCATCCTGTGCCCGGGAAGCGACCCAGGCGCCGCGTCCCACACGCCAGCCCTCTGGTTCCTCTCTCTACGAGAGTCCTGGGGCGGGTTCCTGGGGGGGGGGGAGCGTTCCCGGGAGCAAGGGCGCGCAGACTGAGGGGCACACGTCTGACTTGTCCCCCGGGAGGACGGTGCTGCTGTTGGCCCTGGATGACGGAGAGGACCCGCCTCTCTGAGTGTCCGTCTTGGGCTTTTCCCAGGAAGGATCGCTCGGCCCGGCCGCAGCCTCCGCTGCAGCCCCCCGCCGCTGCGCCCTGCTGGCTTCCGGCGCCCTCACCCCCAGGTGCCGCCGCCCCCTCTGTGACCGTCAGGTGGGGGGGGACGACGTGCCCTTTCTGGGGAGACAAGTTCCACTCAGGGCCGCTTCCCGGCCCACGGAGGCCCCCCTCCGGAGCGCTGTCCCCGGGAGCTGGTCGTCGTGGACAGGACGGCCTCGGGAACGGCATGTCTTTGGCCGGTCCTACTTCCCAAGTCCTTTTCCCTCGTCGCTTTGTGGGTTCTTTGACCTGCACCAGATTTTGTTTTTTCTGCGATTTCCAGGACAAAGCTCTGGAGAAGGGGCCCTTGTCCAGCTCAGGACACACATAAAGCTGGCCAATCTCAGTTTTCAAATGCAAACCGTTGTTAGCTTCCCCAGCCAGCCCGGTGAGCCCCAGCTGTCCCCGAGGGCCCCTGTCCCCACGGGCCCCTGTCCCCGGGCTTTCGGACAAGGCCACGGAAGGACGGCTGCTTGCACCCGCCCGGGTCCCCTGCTCCGGCGGGCACTCTGGGTGGCAGACGCTTCAAGTCTTGCTGGGAAGGGCTGGGACAGGGCAGGTGACTGTGGCTGGCGTGATCCACAGTGGCCCCCCTTTTACTCTCCGGGGAGCCCCTGGGACGGACTCGGGGGGGGTGGGAAGGGCAGGCACAGCACAGGCGGTCACCCTGGGCCTGAGCAGTGACCCTCAGCGGGAGTTCTGCAGCTCCCACCCCACCCCACCCCACCCCTCCGTGGACCCTGCTGCTCCTGGGCTGACCTCGGCCTCTGCTTTCTGAGGCTCTGAGGCAGCCCGGGCATCTGGGGTCATTCCCTGTGACCTTGGCCGGAGCTCATCCAGCAGCCAGACACCGGGCGCCCCTCTCGCTCCCTGCCCGCGCTTCCTCCTGGGGAAAACACCACTCACAGTGAGCACGGGGCGGTTCCCCGGGGGGTGGGGGGCGCCTGGGAGACTCCGGCTCCTCTGAAGGCCGAACTGACACCCTCAGGCCGGCTGGGAGCAGCGGCTACCGGGGGGAGGACCGGGCGAGGGGTCTGGACAGGGCCGCCAGAGGCCTCCACTTAGCACACACACACACACATGTGGACACCTGTGCACACATGTGCACACGTGTGTGTCCGTGCCGGCCCAGGGCTGGGCTTTAAAAGGCGGACCTGAAGCTGCTGGAGAGAGTGATGGCCGGCCCCTCAGCACGGGGACAGGGCCGTGGTCTGGGGAGCTCTGAGATGTGCAGCCTCGTTCTGTCTCCCGATTGGCCGGGCTTTGCCACCAGCAGCCCCCCACGCTGTCCCTCTCATGGCCAGCAGAGGGCAGAACCGAGGCGTCGCCAGCTCTCGCGTGTGCTGAGCATTCTGCAGGGAACCGAGTCCCCCAGACTCCTGCTCACCGGGACGCTCAGATGGGACCTTCTTTGGAAACAGGGTCTTCACAGATGGGACTGGTCCCATTGCAGTGAGGTCCCACTGGAGGAGGGTGGGCTCTCAGCCCACTGTGGGGGTGTCCTTATAAGGAGAGGAGACACGCCGTGGCTGCAGCCACGAGCCCAGGAACAGCAAGGGGTGCGGACAGGGGCTGGGCGGAGGTGGCTGGGCGGGCCCTCCCGGGCCTCAGAGAGAGCCCGGCCGGTCCGGGGACTCCCTGCTTCTAGGAACGGAGGGAATAACGTCTGTTGCTGTCGGCCCCCTGGTCTGTCCAACTTGTTACCACGGCCCCAGGGAACTAACACTTTGTGTTGTCTTAGAAAGTGGCTTGTGTTTGCTTGTACGTTTACTTACAGTGACGTTGCAATCACACTAACTACACCGACACTGCGTACCCCCCTCCCCACGACAGTCTGCACACACACACACACACACACACACACACACGGCCCCCAGTGCAGACTCAGGGCGGGGTGGGGGCTGGTGCTAGAAGCGGCTGCGGCCCAGAGCTGATTCTGCACGGACTCCTTGCTCAGCCCTGGGTGAGGCCCTGCGGACCCACGTGGGGCCCTCACCCCCCGTGAGGACCCGGGTCGATGGGGCTGCCCTGGAGTCCGGGGCCTGAGCGGAGGGATTCACCGAAACGACCAGGAAGCAGCCTCGAAGGGAGCAGAGCCCGCAGCTCGGGAAGCCGGGGCCTCTGCCTCCGCAGGTGCAGCTGATCACAGGAGGAAGGACCAGCCTGGCCAGGCGCGGGCTGTCTTTACCTGGGGGCACCTTTGTCCTCAGGGGCCAGTGTGAGGTCCCCTGGCTGCTTCCTGCCACCTCCTGCCCCCGACACCTCCCGTGTTCCCAAGACACAGGACACCGGGGCCTCGGCCAGAAGCAGCCTCCTCCGCCAGGTGTCTGTCCTGGAGCCCAGACCGTGACTCACCTGTGCCATCAGCTTCCGGGGCAGAAGCAGGGATGACCGAGACAGCCGTCCCGGCTCCCTCCAGCTCTCGGGCAGAGTGTCCCGCCGGGGGGGAGGGCGGGCTCCGCAGTGAGGACGGGGAACCCGTGCTCCCTGGGGCATCACCGCAGCGGGCCCCACCGGGGCGCCTCGCTGGGCTGAGCAGGGCGGGGCCCCCTGGCGGCCATGGTGTGCTGGTGTGGAACAGTCCAGAATGTGTTACTGGATTTTGCATGTATAACGCACACTGTTTTTTTGCCCCAAGTTTTGAGGGAAAAATAAGGACGTGCATTTTACATGGGTAGTACTAATTCCGTATCTAGATAAATGTTTTTAGTTCTTTTATTTCTGCTAATGTGTTAAAATTTACCTCTAGAAAGCAATAAGGATATCCGTATGCAAAATATACCCTAGAACATGATCATCGGTTTTGTTTCAAAATATAAATAAATAAACATTGGATTAAAGAATTAAAACAGGCCCTGGCTGGTGTGGCTCAGTGGATTGAGCAGCCTGTGAACCGAAGGGTTGCTGGTTTGATTCCCAGTCAGGGCACAAGCCTGGGTTGCAGGCTAGATCCCCAGTGGGGGGCGCTAGAGAGGCAAACACACACTGATGTTTCTCTCCCTCTCTCCTTCCCTTCCCCTTCTCTTGAAAAATAAATAAAATCTTAACAAAAATTAAAACAAATGTTTTTTTCCTGAAAGTTTGGGAAACTTTCCCAAACCATGGGCGCACCCTCTGCACGGGAGCGCATTATACGTGGCAAAATATGGTAAAGGCCTCGGCGGCTGTCTGTCCGGGGGCCGAGGTGGGGCTGATGCTGAGGGTGGGAAGAGGTGGGTCCTGGGCTGGGAGGCGCTGGAGGGCGGGGCAGGCTGGGGGCTGGAGGGACCTCACCGGGGTGGGGGGGTGGGTGTCTCCACTTAAAGGACCTCTGGGAGGGACAGCGTGGGAGCTCCCTTAGGGGACCCAGAACATTCTAGAAGCCTGTCTACACGTGGGGCGTGGAAGAATCATGAGTGGGGAAGCGGTGCTGGGTAGGGGTGGGGGTGCACTGACCTGCAGGGGAAATAGCAGGTGAAACCCCAGGGGCCAGAGTGGAGACGGGGGCCTGGGCCTGAGGGCTGGGAGGCACCCTTTGGGATGTGGGGGTCTCCGCAAAACCGAGCAGACCTGGCCGCGTCACGTCTGTGGACGGCAGACACGATGGCGGGGTGGGCCGGGGCCTCGGAGTCCCGTGGGAGCGCCTCCGGTGCACACACAGGTCCCACCGCCACCATCGTCCCCGGTGAAGGCCCGTCCACGACGCCTGTCAGAGAAAGATGGCGTCTGGAGGCTCCGGTGTTTCTCCCCCACTTCTACTGCCTGTGAGCCGCACCCAGAAATGAGGACGCTTCCCAAATCCAAGGACACCCTTTTAATCACAAACTGCTTGTCTGCAGTCTGGCCAGAGGTGGGAGCGGAGCCCAGGGAGGCCTGCAAGCACGGCAGAACCCTCCCAGAAACAGCACCAGGCCCCCTGTGCTAGGGCGGCCCGCACCTCCTGCCGATCCACACCTGCACCACCCCGACGCCGAGATCCCGTCAGCTGGCCTCGGGTAGAAGGAGGGGGCTCGGGGCCCCGCTGCCCTCGGGCCCCGGGACGCCGTCCCCATCCAGGCCCCGAGCTGCCGGCCTCCCTGCCTGCCCGCGGCCTCCGTGTGCGGGGCAGCTCCCAGGCCGAGGCCTACACGACGCCCTCCGTGTGCTTGCTTCTCCAGACCACCAGCCCGGTCACCAGCAGGGTCACCAGGATAGGCACCGCGATCAGGGGGCAGAGGACGCTGCCAGGCGGGTCCCGCACGGCCCGGCCGGAGACGGGGCAGCCCCTGAAGTAGCGCCGGTGCACGGCAACGAAGAACGAGTCCACCGCTGCGTTCGGCCAGAAGCAGCCCAGCGTCTCCATCACGTGCCTGGTGCAGTCCGTGAGCTTGCCGTAGCTCCTGCCGGTGGGAAGGCAGGCCGTCAGCCCCTGGGCAGGCGGGGATGAGGCGGGACCTGAGCAGGGGGGGCCCTCCCCCCGTCCCCCTGCCTCGAGCATCCCCCGAAGCCCAGGCCCCGCCCAGGCAGGGACCCCGAGTCTAGGAGAGGAAGGCCCTGGGTGGCTCCTGCGGGGCTCCCCAGATGTCCCGCACTTTCCAGACCCTAGAAGGTGAGCTGGGGCTGAGAGTCAGCCCTCTCTGCTCCTGAGACCCCGCAGCTGGGACCCCACCCTGGAGGCGGACTAGCAGTGGAGCAGCCCAGCATCTTCAGACACCAGCCCGGGGGGCAACGAGCCCCCGGATGGGCAGGTCCTCAGCCCTTTCTCAGGAATAAACTTGTGATCTTGAAGACGGGTTGGTAGAAATGACCCCAATGGGAACACTAGGAGGAAAGAGCTGTGACAAATTAACGACACTCTCCACAACGCCACCTCCAGCTCATAACCTGAGTCCCAGAAGGAGAAGAGGGAATGGAGGGGGCGGGAAACACTTGAAGAGATAATGACTGAGAGTTTTCCCCAAATAATGAGACATCAATTCACAAACCCAAGAAGGTCAGAGTAGCCCAAGCAGGATCAAAAAAACCAAAGCAACAGTAACAACGAACATCCACATAGGCATGCCAGAGCCGAACTCTGGAAACCCAAGATAAAAAAAAATCTTGGAGTCAGAGAAGACACTTCCTGGGAACAACGGCAGGAGTTACAGCTGACTTCCCTCCTGAGACTACGCAAGCTCAGAGACGATGGGGCATCTTTAAAGCATTGGTGGGAGCGAGGGGGGAACACACTGTCTGTCCTGAATCCTGTACCTGGCAAAACATGTCTTCACATATGAGGGTGAAATAAAGACCTTTCCAGAGAAAAAAGAGCTGGGAGAATTCATTGTGCTATAAGAAATGTTAAAGTTCTTCAGTGAAAAGAATAGAACTGGCTGGTAGCCTTGGCTGGTGTGGCTCCGTGGCTTGAGTGTCAGCCTGAGAACCAAAGGGTTGCCGGTTCGATTCCCAGTCAGGGCACAAGCCTGGGTTGTAGGCCAGGTCCCCACTAGGGGGCGTGTGAGAGGCAACCACACATTGATGTTTCTCTCCCTCCCTTCCCCTCTGTAAAAAGAAATAAAAAATATATAGTTTTAAGAACAGAACAGAAAAAAATTGGGACCCATACAAAGAAACAAAGAGCTCAGCAAATGGTAAAAATGAAGATATTTAAAAAACACTTTCCTTATTTTTAATCTAGAAAGTGACTAAATGGAGCAGAAGCCATAGGTCAATATGGGAGAGACCCAGAGAGGCCTTCGAAGGCCTCTGTCATCCCCCACCCGCTGCCCGATGGTCTCTGAGTCGCTGGGTCCTGTTTTGTCTGCCTGGCTGCCCTCTGGGTCATCTCCCTGCATGGCGAAGAGAACAAGCGTGGTGGGGGAAGGGGTGCAGGACCCGCACCCCTGGGTGCGTGGTTTTCCCAAGGGCACAGGGTCTCATGTTTCAGGTGGAAAGTGGAGAAGCCGCAGAGGCCCTGACCGGCCGGGTCTCCCCGTCAGAAGCAGGGAGCAAGTTCACGTCCAGTGCCCGGCACCCGGTGAGGGAGGAGTGTGTCGGGCGCTGTGAAAAGTCCAGCCCTCTGCGCGGCGGTCGGCCAACCCCACGGCTACGCCTCCCACACGCTGGTTTGCGTGACTGTCTTCCCTGGGCCTCAGACCCACCAGCCCCGTGGGCAGCATGGGGTGCTCTGCGGACCCAGGGACAGTCGGCCTTACACGTTGACCCCGTCCTCTGCACAGGAGGCGCGGAGCTGGGACGCCCCTGGAAGGAGCCGTTGCCGCCTCCGGACGCGAGCAGCCCCCAGCCCGGAAGCTGCGACCCTGCAGACCCCCCAGGCGGAGGCCCCGCTGAGACCCAGCCGGCTCCGCGGGGGCTATTCTGGGAGCAGGCGCTGTCCCTGAAATGCTATCCTTCCAGCGTGCAGAGCCACCCCGTCCAAAAATAGCTGCAGTGCACAGTCGGGCCTCTTCATCTGTTTATTTATACATACGTGACAGCCGAGACCCGGGGCAAACGCCGCGGGCTCTGCCAGCAAGAGGGCGGTGAAGGAATCCCGGCAGGGCACGGAGTCCTCTGCGCAAAGGGACCCCGACTGCCCCAGGGCCCCAGTCCCCGTGTTCTCAGGGGACCGAGCCGTCCCCCCCTCTCTTGGGTGGGGACTTTCTATTCTGGGCCCCCGAGCAGGCTCTGCTGGGAATGCTCCTGACCTCGGCGGCGGGCGTTTCCCGGCCGTGGCTCCCTCTTGACCGGGAGGTGTCCACGGCCGCCCACGGGCTCTGGGGACCCGCGTGGTTGCTGTCGTCCCCCAGCGAGCTCTGACTGCCCCCGATGTGGAGAGCCTGGGCCTGGGCCCTGCCGCCCCAGGGACCGGGGTTCATGTCCCAGGCCCGCCTCCTCTCACCTGTCGGAGCCCCGGTCTCCCACGTCCGCAGGGGCACACGGGCACCCAGCTGACGGGGCTGCTGGCACATCGAGGGCCCGACACGCAGCAGTGCCCACCAGCTGGGCGTTTCCTCGCCGTGTCCCCCCGACGGCCGGTGTGCGGCTCGGGAAGGACACACTTCTCGTCCTGTGGACTGGCCAGCGTCACCAGGGAGAGTGTGTCTAGGCCCCCGGGAGCCCGAGGGCAAGCCCCCTGGGGTTCTGGTTCCCTGTGTCCGACCACCACTGGCCTCCGTCTCCCTGGGACACCCCACAACCCGGTGGCCTCCAGCAGCTCTAAATACCTGCTGGGGGTGGGGCCGGCGGCACACCTGGCGCCCTGGCAGCGGGGCAGGGGGGCGGGGTGAGCGCGGCCCACCGAGGCTGGCCTGTGACGGGCGGGGGTGGGGGGTCGTCAGACAGATAGGGTAGCGCGAGGGTGGGTGCACGTCACAGAGAAATAAATGCCCATGATGCCTTTGGGTGAATGGTTCTTCTGGAAATACAAATGGCTAATAAGCATCTGAGAAAAAAGTTCAACCTCGCTTTTAGAAATAAAAGAAGCAAACGCCCTAATAGAATCCATTTTAACGTCAGAACGCTCAGCCCGGGGGAAGCGCAGTGAAACGAGGCAGGCAGTCCCGCCATCACTAGCAGACTATAAACGAGGTGCTGGCCCGGGGGCTCACTTGGTTGGAGCATCGTCCTGATACTCCAAGGCTGCAGGTTCGATTCCCGGTCAGGGCTCAACATGCAAGAATCAATCCATGTGTAAGTAAGTGGAACAACGAACTGATGTTTCTCTCTCTTTCTTGAAAACCAATGAAAAAACATGGAAGATAATTTGGTAAAATTTTTCTGAAAAGCAATTCGGCAATAGGTATCAATACCCTGAAGACCGTGCATACCCTTTGACCCAGGGATTCTAGGTCACTGGGAATTACCGTAAGTTAACGGCATGAAATGCGGACGGAAGTAACGTAAGGAGGGGTTCCTCGAAAATCCGCAATTATGAAAACCAGTGAACTGCAGGACAGCGATGGAGGAAATTGTTTACACGAACCTCTGTGCACCTGCTACAAGGATACGTAGGGGGACGTTGTTATGACGATGCGGGAAATACTGACGTTCTCACGTCGGACGAGAGCAGAGCTGCTGAGACCCGACTGTGTGGACGTCCCGGCTTCAGCGTGCAGAGCTCCAGGCGGGGAGGGGACACCCGGGAGTGTTAGCGGGGTCACCCCCACCCCAGGGGCGCGCTGTGAGGGGCTTTAGCTCTCTCCGCCCTTCGGGGGAGATTTCCACAGTGAGCGTCTGTTGTTTTTATAACGACGCACCCACGGAGAGCGTGTTTGGAAAGAGGCCTGCGGCAGGCTGGAGGTTGACGTCGCCGCATTTGTTTGCTGCCGCGGTGGAGGGCCCCTCCCTTCCAGACCTCCCCCCCCCCACCGGGCCCCCCCCCCCGGGCCCCCAGCTGGCTGTTCTGCACCGAATGCCGGGGCTCGTGGGGCCGAGGGGCCCAGGCCCCCGCTGCCCTCCAGGCCCCGCCTCGCCCGCCAGCCTGGGGCTCCGAGTCCCGAGGGCGGTCCTGCCCCGGCTTCCCGGGAGCTTGCAGACCCGGGGCCTCAGAGGGAGCAGCCAGCACACGGCTTGCCTTCCTTGACCCCACCGTCTCTGCCCCCCTTGCTGGCCCGGCGAGGTCAACCCTGTCTCAGGGGCAGGGCAGCATCTCCCACGGCGGGGATGCCCCGTGCGGGCCCTCAGCTCCCAAGCACTGCAGACTCTCCCGGGCCCGGGGCGGTCAGCTGGCCGCGGTGCTCAGGGCTGCAAGGCCCGGGGCGGGGCCCTCCAAGGGCGAGAGTGTGGGGCCCTGCGCCCACACTCGGAAGGCGAGCAGGGCCACTCCTGCTCCGCAGACGTCCTCAGGGTCTGGGTGGGCCGGCGGCTCCCCTCCAGCGCTCTCGGCCCCCCACCCCCAGCCAGGGACAGGGACCCAGCCTCTCAGGTCACCCGGTCTGGGTGGAGTGGGCCTGTCGGGGTCCCTCCGGGATCCTGTGGGGCAGACTCCCAGGCGCCCCAGGTTCTCCCCCACCCCGCAGTCCCTGCCCCTCCTTACCCCGCCGCCAGCACCAACTGGGCCACCCCACAGAGGTCCCCGTGGCCTCCGTGCAGAAAGGTCTTGGCCACCAGGTGGCACCCCTCCCCAGGGACCTCCTCTTCGAGGTTCCTCTGTCCACAGGGACCCCCCCCACTTTCCCCTCCTTGGCCACCCCCACCCCAGACCTCCTGGGGCGTGGAGTCTCCCTCTCCACCTTCCTGCCTGGGGACTGGCACCCACCCCTCCTGGGCCAGCGGCTGCGACATCTGACACCGAGACAGCCCCGGCCCCACCTGAAGTCTGGTGCTGTCACAGCAGGCAGCCCCCCCACTCGGGGAGCCCCCACCCATCTGGGTCTCCCAGGACCTCCCCCCACGGAGCCCCCCTCCCCTGCCCCCCACGCTGTCTCCAGGCCCTGCGGCAGAAGTGACTCATCGCACTGACGCGCTGCACCCACATTTCTAGCCCCAGTTCCCACTTCTGCCCGAGTGTGGGTGGGCGGGGCCTTGGCCGACCTGTGCCACTTCTCCTTCCCCACCCAGCTGAGGCGGGGGTGGGGGGGCAGCCACCAACCCCCCCTACATCTGCCACCCACAGCTCTTCCTGCCACAGCCCTGGCCCTGCCCTCCCCCACCCCCAGCCCGCTGTCCACATCTTGTCACCGGCGCCCCCTACAGCTCCCCCGTGCTGGATGCAAAAGCCCTCCTGCTGTCCCCACCCTCAGCCAGGTCCCTGCCGTCCCTCTGGCTACATTGCAGCCACACGGGCCCACGTTTCTGCCTCAGGGCCTTTGCACACGCTGCACTTGCCGCGAGGAAGGCTCTTGACCCTGGTCTCCCAAGGCCAGCCCCCGCTCTCCCTTCATCAGGCCCGTCCCGGGCAAGGCCGGCCTGGGTGCCGCCACCTCCCTGGGCTCCCGGGAAAGTGGGCTTTCCTGGGGGGACGGGGCTTCCCGAGGGCCTGCCCTTCCGTCCGTGGGGCCCTCACTCACTGCCAGTCCCGGCGACAAGATGGCACCCCCCCCCCCCGCCCCCGAGGGCAGGGGCCGTTGAGGACACGGACGGAGTCCCACCGCCCCGGCTCCCGGCAGGCACCTCAGGGGCGCAGGGAACGGACGGACACTGAAGGAGAGGTGGGTGCGGCAGAAGCCACGTGAGGGCGGGAGGGGCGGCGGCAGGCCCAGCACCCCGCCCGGCGGAGCGCCACCCATGGGACGGAGGGACGGCGGGTCACCCAGCCCCCGGGACCCAGGCGGCCCACAGCTGCCACGTCTGACGGGCACGACCCCTCTCGGGGGGCTGACATGGCTCTCCCGGTTAGGTGTTTAAAAACCGGTGTGAGAGGGACGTGGAGAATAAAGTTATTAGACTGACTCAGCGGCTACATGCGGCGCTTCTAGTCTGCAGGGAACCAACCATCTTTTCAGCGAAAGAGACGCAGTGAGCTCCTGACCGGGAGACTGTAGGTCAGTGTCCTGTGGCTGCTGTGTTAAAAACTAGAATTAGTAAGAAAACGATATATTTTTAAAAAACTGAATGTACAGAAAGTAAAGACCACTCATGATGTTGAGGTCATACAAGAATTTAAAAATTCCCTTACAGGCTATTAAGACAACAATAATGGCAATGCCACATATTTCAGAATTAATGGGATCAAGTCAGACAGCAAAAAAATAGTTATTACTAAACAAACAAAAAAAGAGAGAAAACAAATAGCTCTCCAAATCAACACATTTTTAAAGAGAACAACAAAACTCTCCAAAGGTTGACTGATTTAAATGCATTAATAATTATTAAAAACTCCTGGCTGGCGTAGCTCAGTGGATTGAGCGCGGGCTGTGAACCAAAGTGTCGCAGGTTCCATTCCCAGTCAGGGCACATGCCTGGGTTGCAGGCCACGGCCCCCAGCAACCGCACATTGATGTTTCTCTCTCTCTCTCTTTCTCCCTCCCTTCCCGCTCTAAAAATAAATAAATAAAATCTTAAAAAAATAAATAATGATCTTACTCTAAAAAATAATTATTAAAAACTAACATTTATTGATATTTGGAAAAATAGGAAAATGAATAAGTAAATTCAATAGCGGACCCTTGACAAAAACGGGTGTAATGAAATAGGCACACTTTAGAGAGTGTCCAACCTACAGAAAGCAGAGAAAACCTCGCTAGACGGAACTGCAGGGAGAGAAGGGGAGGAAAGGAATGAGAGATAACCCGCAAAAACTGTATGTTCAAAAATGGCCTTTTTGGGGAAATTATAAACTATCAAATGTTGACTTCACAAGCAAAACACCTGAAAAAAAGTGGGAAATGTCACTAAAAAACGACGTTCACACACACGGCGCCAGACCCAGCGGCCCTTCCGAACCTGCAGGAACGCAGGAAAAGATGCGGAGCGTCCCGGTTGTCTAAGAAGTTCGCCGACCCCAGCCTCCGAAGCCCTGGAGACAGCCCGCCCACGGGCCCCGGAGCGACGGGGGGCCCCGCTGCCCCTCCCCGACAGACACCGGTGTCCTGTGGGAGCCGCAGGCAGACCCCAGCCCGTGCGCAGAACGCCGGGAGCGGGCTGGTTCCGGGGGCGCCCGAGGCCTGCGCCCGTCAAATCAGACCGCACCGCGTCCTGTCAAAGCAAGGACACGGGCTTGTTTCCACGCTGTGGGCAGGCACTGGGCAAAATTCAACATTCCTGACGACAGAGAAACAACCTTGAGCACCACCAAGAAGCTCTTAATGTGACAGAACCCTCTCGAGAGCCCGCCGCAGACGGCGCCTGTGTCACTGGAACCCCGGGGGCCTTGTCGTCCCGGTCAGGGGCCCGCCCATCCGTGTCGGGGGGTCAGGACTGTCTTCTGCCTCCTGGTGTCCAGCTTTGGTGACAGGGCTCCTGGCCGGGATGTCCCCAAAACAGTCACAGTGGAACCTTTCCCGGCAGCCTGGGGCTGGCTGCCCACCGGGCCCCTCCCATGGGTGACAGAGAGCCGCGCGGTGGCCCGGCCTCGTCAGGCTCCGTGGGAGCCCGCCAGGCCGTCTCACTGCCACCGAGACCTTGGGCATGCAGCCGGTCCGGTGGCCCTTGGGACGGACGATGGGCCCGCAGGGCTGTATTTCCCACGCCTGAGTGGGGCCGCGGGCTGCACGGGACGGGGCGTCTTTTGTGTCCGACGCCTCAGGGGACGCAAGAGGAAGTCGTGTTAGCTGTTTGGTTAGAAGCACGTCAGTCCAGGCCGCTGCCCTGGGCCTGGGCCAGGTGCCGGCCAGCTGTGCGCCCCCACACAGGACTCTGTGCAGTCGAGCCCCCCTGAAACCCACCGCTCAGAGCCACCCCGTCAGGCCGGGGAAGCCTGATGGGACGGGGGAGAAGCCGGTTCACGTCTCCCCGGCCGGGCGTGGACCCCCGGACAGCGCGGACCCCCGGAGCGCAGGGGGCAGGAACTGGGGCCGCCACAAACACTCGCCTTAAGGGGAGTAGCTCCAGGGCTCCTGCTACGGGTCATCTCCTCCCACTAGAGAGCGGGAACTTTCGATGTCTTGGCAATAAAGTAGAAAATAAAAAGCACAAGGGGATGTCCCCCTGCCCCACCCGTGGGTCCGAGGAATCCCGGCGTTCCCGCGTCCCAGGGAACACCCAGCGACGCGCCGGCTCCCAGGTCCCGGCCGGACGGTGCCGGTGATCCGCCCCCAGGTCTTGGTCACTGGCTCCCGCCCCTGCTGTGCCTCCCGACCTCCAGGAGGGTGCTGAAGCCGGGGTTCAAGGCCAGGTGGGCTTCCAGGGGCAAGGCCGGTGTTTGGGAGGCGGCGGTTTCTCACGGGGCACTTGGCCGGGGGACCGGGGACCCGGCACTCCTGGACGACGGGAAATGGGTGTGGGGCCGGCTCCCCACCCACCCACCCCCACAGGCCTCTGGCTTTGCCCGGGGTCCCGAGCTCTCTCCACCCGCCCTGGACCAAAGCCAGCCCGCCGCAGCCCCAGACACGCTAGAGGGGACACCACAGCCTGCCTGCTGGGGGCCAGGAGCTTGGGGGCGCTGCATGGAGGGCCAGCCCCCACGCACACGGCCCAGACAAGGCCCGGAGTGATCTCGGGAGGACGGGCTCCCCAAGCACCTCCCAGAGTCCCCACGTCCCCACTCCTGTCACATGTCCTCATTTCTGCCTGCCTCTCCAGGCCCGCTGGGGACAGGCCTGCACCCAGACCCCTCGGCCCAGGGCGGCTCCGTTTCCTCTACCTGAGCAGCTTCCTGTGGCCCACCTGGGCCTTCTGCCCCTCTCCAGCGGGGGCGGGGGTCCCCAGGCTCCTCGTGAAGCGCCCCCCCCCAGGCTGCTGGCCCTGTGCCCGCCACCTGCAGACACCTGCTGCCCCCGACTTGGCACCGGCTGACTCTGGCCTGGCGCTCCGGGTGCATCCCCTGGGCCGGCACCTCCGCCTGTGCCTGCCCCGCCCCCGCCCTCTGCTCCCTATCGCAGCTGCCGCTGGCTGTCTCCCTGTCTCCCTGGACTGTGACCTACCTTGCGGAGGGCAGACACACCCACTTTTTCCCTGCTGGACCCCGGGCGAGGCGCACAGTAGGGCTCCGTGCAGGATGGTGAGTGAACAAGGAGCCTGCGGAGCCTGCGACTCCAGGGCCCACCAGAGGGCTCCACTGAGCCCCCGCTCCCCAAGCCTGGGGTCGGAAGGGAGAGATGTTGGGGTCACTGCCCCATCCAGCCTTGGCTGCCTGGTGGCCCCAGTGTGGACAGAAGGGCCCTGGGGACATCTGGGGCTCCTGCCTGGACACGGGGCTGCAGTGGGAAGTCCTGAGCCCCCTAATGCCACCCAGAAGCACAGGTCCAACGTTCACTCATTCAGAGCTGCAAGCGTGCCTGGCCCGCCCCCATGGCCTACCCCGCAGACCGGTGACCAGGAGGCACAGTTTGGGGGAGGAAGGGGACGCCCCGAGCAGACTCTTCAGCTCCGTCCCGGTGCCCGTGGCCACCGGACACTCCACGTGCAGGCTGCATGGGGCCCTGGGTAGAATTCAGAAAGGTGCCCCTTCCTCCAGGCAGGGTGACTGGATTGGCCACAGAGCACAAGCCAGATCCCAGCCTCCACTAGGCCGGCTGTCCTGGGAAGCTCACGGCCTGCCAGGCTGCTGTGTGTCCTTGGGCGAGAGACTGGGAGTCTCTGAGCCTCAGGGTCTGCCCCAGGAAGCCCACTGGGGCTGAGGTCCAAGCGAAGGGGCCAGTGCCTGGGTAGCACCCGCCCCACGGGGGGACCGGCCGACCAAGGCAACTGTTACCAGCCCAGGGCCCGCCTCTTCCCGTGTCTCCTGGAGACTCCAGCAGAGCGCGGTGGACGGCACAGAACTTTGCCACCCATGGGCAGCTCTGTACGCAGCCCTGAGCTTCCCGAGCTGGTCACTGGTCGGGCCGCAGCGTGGCTCCCCCTGGGGGGTCTGCAGACAGAGCACCAGCCCCTCCCCAGCCCCCCCAGTCCTCCACCGGCCCAGCCTGTGGAGAAGCTCCCACAGGCCGAGAAGCCATGGAGGGGCTGCGAGGAGGAGGAGGGGGCTCCAGGGACGCCTTGCTGCAGAGGCGCAAACCCAGGTCCCACCCAGACAGACGGGCAGGCTCAGCTCATGCGCCAGGGCCGGTCAGTCCGAGAACTGGGGGTTCCAGGCCCCTGCTGGGAGTCTGCGATGCTGGGCCCTGGAGACAGGGCAGGCCCAGTCTCGGCCCCACTGGGTGATGGACGTCCATGACTAAAGGCCACACGGGAGCCGCCCAGGGAGCTGCAGGTGTGGGGTGTGGGGACACGGGGGCCCACAGGCCTCCCCAGCTGCCGTCTCCTGAGGCCACACACACACCACATCCCCACGATGGCCGCCAGCCCTGACGTTCCAAGGACGGGACGCACAGGCACTGGTTCACAGGACCTGGTGGCTCCCCACAGTGGCAGGTGTTCTGCCCCCCTCACAGACAGGGGCTCGCAGGGGGCCCCGAGAGCCGAGGCGGCGTGTGGTGGGCTGCCCGGGGGCTGACTCGGGGCCCGCCAGGCTCCCTCTGCCCGCCAAGGGGCCCCTGGTCCCTCCGGCCTGGCCTCTGCCGCTTCCGGCTGCCGTTCCTGCTCAGACGGCTCCGCTCCAGGGCGGAAGGCATCCGGGCGCCTCTGCCCGCTGGGAGGGAGCGGAAGGCTCCTAAATCCACCCCTGGCTGCAGGGCGCTGAGCTCTGGCACCAGACACAGTGCGGGAGCTGCCAAGGACAGGGCCCACCTGGCAGACGAGAGGGGGCAGGGGGCAGGGGGCAGGGCATCACGCGTCCCCTGAGAACCAGCCTGCTGGGGTCTGTGCTCACGGAGATGGAGCCACGGTCTGTAAATTTGGGGCGTGTCCCCCGAGGGCCCCCAGGCGCCCTCAGCCCTGGGGTCTGAGAAGGCGGAGAACCGGGGCTGGCCACCCAACGGTGCCCACTCTGGGCCGGCCTCGTGGTGGGGTCCTGGAGGGTCTCCTGGGACCCCTGGTGTGGACACCCAGGGCCAGGGCCCCTCCTGGGCCCCAGGCCCCCACCCTCTCCGGAACAGGGGTGTGTCCACGTGTCTGAGTTCCAGGATTAGGCATGACAGCCGGGGTGCTATATTTGGGCACCTTGGGGACACTATCCTCGCAAAGCCTTGCCGGTGGCTGGAAGGGGGGTTCTTCCCTGCGCTGCGCCCTGGGCCCCACCCTCAGGTCCGCCTGGAGCACCGCCACTAGGGCCTGGAAACGCTGTCACTCTCATGCCCCTGGATTCCACAGGGGCCCCTGAGACCCTCCCCCCACCCCTGGGGCCTCCGCTGCTGGTACCACTCATTTGGAGCTCGGGGACACCCTGAGGGTGAGGGAAGGGCTTGGCCAGGAACATTCTGCACCCAGAAGCAGGGGCTGGAGGTGCGGCTTTGAGCTCTGGGTGGCGGTGCTTTCGCCTGTGCAATGGGTGCAGGGGTCCCTGGCTCACAGCAATGGGGTGTGAGTCCCCCTGCTCCGTGGGGCAGACACAGTAAGGCTAAGAAGCCCCTCCCGGGCACCCGCTCACCCCTCAGGACACCTCACCGGCGCTGGTCACACCGCTGGGCGTGGGCCCCGCCCCTGGCCTGGCAGCCCAGGGAGGACAGCACCCTCTCTCAGCGCCCACCCACCCCGTGCCGGGCCGGAGAAGACCTTCCCTGGGTGGCGGGGGTGGTGAGATCTCGGGCCACACTGGCCTGGTGGGCGCCCTAAAGCCTGTGAAGGTGACCTCTGGGCAGGGTGACACTGTCCGGGGGCGTCTCACTGTGCCACCAGGAGAGGGGACGGTGGCCGTGGCTTTGCAGCACCCGACGGCTCCCCTCCTGTCCTCGCCCTGAGCGGAAGGCCACGCGGGGGGTTCTCCTGCCGGTTCCTGAGGGGCAGCCCCGGCATCTGGCGGGGGCTGGGCTGAGAGTGACCCTGCCCACGGCTGCGGCTCCTCCCCTGGAGCAGGGGGGCGGCCCGGCGGCCACACCACTAAATGTCAGAACTAATCAGTCGTGGAGGGAGAGGCTGGAGAGAAATCACCCCCGAGCCACCCAGATCTGACGGCCTTCGGAGCCAATTTATAGAAACTCCCAGGGAACGAGTAATCCTCACGCGCATAAACTATTCCCACCCTTGGCTGGGGGGTCATTTGCTCACGCAGGCGGTCGAGCGACAGTGACGCCAACCCTGAAACCAGATTAAGGACAGTCATGCAAGGGAAGCCAGATATCGCTCAGCAAGCAAATGTGATTAAAGTCATTTATCGGCGGAGGAAGCGGAGGCCCCGTGAGGCTGAGCGGTGATGACGCCACAGGCCCCGCCCCCCATCCCCCCCCCCCCCCGCGCGGCCCACCCGGGGCCCAGGCTGGGTCTCTGGGGTCCTTTTCCACTCACTGCTAACCCGCAGCGCCCGCAGGCAACACCCGGGCAGCCCCGGCAGGCCGGCGGCCGCTCCTCGGGACGCAGGGGCGAGGCCCCTCCCTCCGGGAGGACGCGCTCTCCCCCGCGGACTGATCTGTGATTACAGCCACATCGATTAGAACCTCAGTTCGACTTTCCTCGGCGTTTGGCAACAACGGTCCTTCGGTGCTTGCAGAACAGCGGGCAGACACTGCCTCCAAGAAAGCAAGCATCACGCGCGGGAAACAGAGTGAAAACCGCCCACGGAGGCGGGAGGAGGCCTTCTGACATGCAGACAGCGTTACAAAGCCTGGTGCTGGTGACTTAACGCTGGGGCACGCGCTCCGCCACACGGATAAAAAGGAACTGACATTGCAGACATGCGGACACGCACTCTGAGCTTTAGGCCCCGATGCTGTGTCAGCTCCCGCCTGTTCACGCGCCAAACGCGGCGAGACCACGGAGGGCGGACACGTTATTCTAGGACGTCCGGCCGATGGAGGCAGGGAGGGAACAAATTCTAATTCACGTCTCCATGGGGCGCCCCGCTGTGTCCGGGAGGCAGACGTGACTCCCAGGCACACAGCGACCCGCTGGAGGCGGGGCACACTGCCGCCGCCTAGGGCTCGCAGGCCTGCTGCGGCCCAGGCCCCCGCCCCCCGCCCCCCCCCCCCCCCCCCCCCCCCCCCCGCGCTTCTGGCCCCCGGGAGAAAGCCTGGGTGCGGTACCCTTAGGGCCGCCGCGTCCCGCTGAGTTCCCGTTTCTGGGGCTCTCCTCCTCCCCGGCTCTGCTCGCCCTCCCCGCCTGGCACCCACAGGAAGCGCTCTGGAAACGGGACTTCCTGAGGCCGCGTTTTCCCTCGTTCTCGACAGCTCCCCAAATTAGATTGTGTTCCCGGCTAATACGCGCAATCACATTCCATCTCCATCAGCAAACCCGGGCTGCAGCTGAGCGAGCCAGCCCTGGGACCCAGTGGACCCCGCCGGGTGCAGAGGGCACGCCTGACCCGCCGCGACCTGGTGCGGGGGCAGGGCCGGTGCCCCACACATGGTCCGGCAGGAAGGGGCTCAGGAGTAGACCTGCAGCCACGCCCAGGCCCGGCGTCTGGGTCCTGGGGCTGCCGGAGAGCCCCCCCAACCCCCTGATTTAAACCCAGAGCCACGCTGGGCTGCAGCCGCAGGGCGAACGGTCACCGTGCCCACCCGAGACCTGTGGAGGCAGAGCCAGCCCACGGCCCCATGGCAGGTCCCTCGGGAGCGCCCACTCGGGGCGTTTCTATCTCTGAGTGACCACGAGTGGCCCTGCTGAGTGCACTCTGGGGATAAGGCCACGCTCCCGGGCCACGTCCATGTGGAGGTCCCGCCCGAGGACACGGCGCCAACAACCAGAGGACACACGCCCACACCCGACACCGTTAGGCCGGGAAGCCCGGCCGCCCGGTCAGGACGGGGGCTCAGCAGCGAAGAAGCGAGTGGGGAGCTCCCCGGGGCCCCGGCGAGGCCCGGTGTGCAGGGCGCGCCGGGGGTGCCCGTGGGTCACACACGTCCCGTCAGAGAGAGGGGACGGGAGAAGGAGGGACGCCCCTGCTCACTCGTGCACAAGAATTGGAGGAAGGACAGGGCAGGAACGGAGGAGGGGTCACCCGAGGGGAGGGTGGGGATGGGGTGAAGGGCACCGGTGACTCGGGGCTGGGGGTGGGGATGAGGGGGAGCAGCCCCTCCCTTGAGTGCGGGCCTGGTGCCCGGAGCCCCAGGGCGCCGGTCGGTTGTCTGCGTCCACCGCCCAGGCCGCGGTCCCCAGTCACGGAGCCGAGCACGGCCGGGTGCTCTGGAGGTGCGTTCGGCTGACTCTTGGGAGCTGGCTGTCCGGCGAGAGGGCGGTGTTCACTGGAGGGGGCAGCGCCCCACCCGGGCCATTCAGACATGCAGAGGCCGAGTGAGGAGTCCGGCCGCACGGGACTCGCCCGACCCCACCATCCCCAGGGACGAGCCCTTGGAATGAACCTCGGAGGTCGCGGCGTTCCCTACCCCAGGGTTCAGGGGAGTTCCCGCACACCCTGCCCTCGCCTGGGAGCGTGGTTACGTCCGAGTCCCTGCTGTGAATATGTGTGTGTGTGTGTCTGTATGTACACCTGTGTCTGCGTCTCTGTGTCTGTTGTCTGTATCTGTCTGTCCGTCTGTGTGACTGCCTCCCACAGGCCAGTCCTCCAGGAGAGGAACCGGGGCCTCCCGGAGAAGGGGCTGGGGCCGGAGCGGCTCCAGATGAGCCCGGGAACCCCCTGATCTGTGACGCCAGAAAGGGAGCAGGCGCCCCCGGAAGGACAGGGCAGGGCAAGGCCACGGAAGCCAGGCCGCAGATGCTGTAGCAACGTGACATGTGCTGTGTGATGTGACGTGTCACGCAGCACATGCCACTGACGCGACACGCCGTGCAGCAGGTGTCACGCGGTGTGACATGTGCGACACAGCACACGCCATGGGATGTGACGTGATGCTGGCGGGTGAGTGGGGACTTTGCCCCCTCAGTTACCCTCATTTTCTTTTATTATTATTTTTTTTAATGCTAGGATTTGAGATTTTTTTTTTTTTTAGATTTTATGCATTTATTCCTAGAGAGGGAAGAGAGGGAGAGAGAGAGAGAGAGAAACATCCATGTGCGGTTGCTGGGGGCTGTGGCCTGCAACCCAGGCATGTGCCCTGACTGGGAATCGAACCTGCGACGCTTTGGTTCGTAATTATCTTCATTTTCTTTTCAACGTTGTTCTCTTTTGTTCATTTCAGAGACAGGGGGAGGGAGGAGAGAGGGAGAGACATTGGGGTCCGTTGCCTCTCTTGCACAGGCCCTGACGGGGCACAACCCACAAAACCGGTGACCCTTCGTTTCCAGGGTGCCGCCCCGGCCCCTGAGCCACGCGGGCCAGGGCCCGATGTTCTTTCTCAAATAAAAGGAATCCCCTGGCGCCCTCACCGGCCCCAGGCTCCCGGGCCCAGCTGTGTCACCACTCGGCGGTGACCGTGACTGCGGCGGGCTATCCTGGGCCCGGGGACGGTCGCTCCCGCTGGCACGTCAGGCCCCATGGGAACCTGGGGGAGGTGGCGGTGGTTTCTAGTGACATCACCAGTCACCGCCGCTTCTTTGGGAGCCTCGCTGGCGTCACCACCCTGTCTGTGGCTGGGCTGTAGCTGCATTTGCAATGCGGCTACTGGAGCCCACGGTCGCTCACGAGGAGGGGCGGGCAGAGCTCACGCCTCCCGGGACCCGGGGCGTGTCCGCGGGCGAGAGGGACAGTGTTTCGCTCAAACACAGGCCGCCTGGCCGAGGCGCGAGGCCAGGGTGCCTGAGGAGCAGGCTGTTCGGATTGTCTGATTTTTAACAACCTGCCCCCTGCCCCCACTTTCCTACCCGTGGCTGATTTTTCAGTGCAGGCGAGACCGCGAGTGTTCGGAGCGGTGTGGGCCACAGACAGATTCTCAGTTTAGAAAATGACACCTTGAAGGAGAGGAGTGGGGGACCCGCTGTCCCCAGGGCTCCCCTGGTCTCTTCACCCCAAGTTCTGCTCAGGCTCCAGAGGGGGGGCCGCGGAGCCAGACCCCCTGAGGGGACAGGGAGGTGGCGATGAGCCCCGACGGTGGGCAGAGGGGTGGGCGTGCAGGCAGAAGGACTGAATCACGAGGGGAAGGGCGCTGGGCCGGCTGCCCGCCGAGGGGCACCACAGGCCAGCCTGCTGCGCCAGCCTCCCCGCGACCCCAGGCAGCTCCCGGCCGAGAACAGGGCGGGAAGGACAGCCACGGCCTGACCGTGGGGACTGAGCGAGCCGGCATGGACGTCCCCGCACACCAGGGTGCCTGTCAGCGCCTCGGCCCCGCGGCCGCTGGGCCGTGCTGTCCGTGGCCCCCGGATGCCTGCACTTGGAAGGGCCACAGGCGTCTCGGGCTGGACACCACCAGGCGGGACCCTGACTCTCTCGCCCCCTCGAGGACCCCTGTGTGGGGCCCCAGGCCGCCCTGGACGCCTCCTGCCCCTCACTGTCCACGCTCCCCCGTCACGGGCCCCTCCCTCCCTCTCCGTCTGCCCCCACCCCCCAGGGCCACGGCCAGTCACCCTGGGCTGTGGGGAGGAAGCCCTCCCGTGGCCCCTCGTGGAGTCCTCGCCCCAGGCCCCGTGGCCCTGAGGTCCCCCAGCCGCGTCCCTCCCCCCGGGGGGCCCAGGGGACTCACCGGATGGTCTTGTCCCAGTCGCACCACCGCGTCGCCCCCACGGCCTCCATCTCCGCCTGGAACGGGGCGAGGCAGAGCTCCCGCAGGAGGGCGCCGGGGTCGGCGGGCTGGCCGGCGCTGGCCGCAAACAGCTGGTGCGCTGCAACGACAGCGGGGGGGGGACGGTCGCCTCTGGCCCACCTGCCCGCCCTCCCCTCAGGCGGGGCGCCCCTCCCAGAGGTGTGGGGGTGGGTGGGTGGCCCTCACAGGTCTGAGGGTCCCAGGAAGGACCGCACTCCCCTCGCGGGTGGGGACCGTCACGCGCCCCGAGAGTGCGAGGTGGCACCGGGCACAGGGCCTGACACTCACGCGCTGTTTTGCCCTCACCCGCCCCCGACCCGGTCCCAGGGCTTCACAGACGTGGAAACCGAGGCAGCGAGAGCGACTCACGGGGGCCGGACCCAGGCTGACTCCCAGCGTGAGGAGGCGGAGGGGGAGGGGGAGGGGGGGACTCCCCACCCCGGGGCGGGAAGGTGGACACAGCGAAACTCGGTCCTGTCCCAGGGCATGGGGGGGGGGACTGGGCCGCCCCACCCAGCCCCAGAGCCCCCAGCTCACATCCCACGTGCCTGGCCGTCACCGGTGACAAAAAGCCGACCAACTGTGACCTGACGTGCCCTACGCTCCCGCCTGGGTCAGGGCGAGACCGAAAGTAAGACGCTGTCACTCAGGCAGCGCGCTTAGGGAATCGAAATCCCCCTCCCCGAAGCCAAAGCTGAGGCCACTCTGGTGGGTGGGGGCCCACGGCCGCCCTGGCCGCCTCCTCCTCCTCAGGCCCAGCCCGGTCCCCCCCTCTCTGTGCGGCAGGCGGGGGTGGTGTCCTCCCCAGACCCTGGCTAAGGGCCCCGTTGGGCTCAGGCTGCCGGCTCGCCTGCCGCCCCCCCACCAACCACACTGGGGGCTCTGCCCCGCCGCTCCGAACGCCCCGCCGAGACACCCCTGAGCCGGCGCACCTGTGGGCCAGGTAACGCGCTGGCTCTGGCGGCTCAGGAGGCTCAGACACTGGAAAAGGGAAGGAACTCGGAGCGTCACCCTGACGCAGCTGGTGCCCCGCCCCTCCTCCAGCCCCTCCGCCTGCCCCTCCCGGGCTCCCGCTGGCCAGGCCCTGCCCAGGCTCACTTCCTCAGCCTCGTGGGGCAGGCAGAGCGTGTCCTTCTCCTCCGGGGGCCGTGTGTGCCGCCCTGGCGCCCCCCACTCTTTCTGACACACGCGTGTCCGCCCAGCAGCTGGGCGTGTTCGCATCTGTCAAGCGAGCGGGACGGCGATCCCCAGCTTCGCTCTGCGAGGGGCTGGCCGGGGCAGGGTGGGGGCCCGGGCCCAGCAGGTCCCCTCCAGCTCTGGAGGGCCAGTTCCAGGGAGAATGGAGACGGCCGTGTGCTCGGCTGGGGTGGCCCAGGGCTCTCCGCTGCACATGGTGAGGCCACTCAGGCCGGGACCATGCTGGACAGGCCTGTTTCGACGGCTCCGCTGGTGGTTCCCGCGGCCCCAGAGGGTCAGGTCATCCGGCAGAGCCGGTCCCCAGGGCAGGCAGGGTGCCTCCTCTGTCCCCAGCACCCGCACTCCCCTGCGGCCAGGAGGGCGCGGTCCCCTCCAGCTGTCCCCGGACCACAGTTCCTCTGGTCCACATGTCCCTCTCTGGCACACTCAGCTCCATGTCTCCCCACTCCCTCCAGCACAGAGACCAGCCCCCGGCCCCACCCGCTGTCCTGTCCTGGCCCGCAGCCTCAGGGTCCCCCCCACGCCCAGAGCATGGCCCTGGCCCTGCGGGCAGCCCCTGCCCTGGGCTGGCTGCGGGGCCTGCCCCCTGGCCTTGACCCTGGCCCTGGCTCTGCCTCCCAAGGGTGGGCCCCTGCTCTGTGGGCACGGAGACCCGCACCTCCCTTCCTGCCCTGCGGTGGCCGGAGCCCACCGGTTCCCTTCGCAGCCCCCACCCCGGGCTGAGGGGCAGCCGGGCCACCAGCCAGGGCCCGGGGAACAATGCACGCTCTCCCACCAGCCCAGGGAGGTCGCTTCTGTGTGGAGGAGGCAACATCGCCTTTTTAAACTGAACGAAGCCCCGAGGTTTAACCATCATCGGTGTTTGCGTTCCGTGCCCGTGAGATCTCGGGTGGGCTCACCCGTCAGCCACGTCTCCGAGGCCGGGCAGCCGCAGGGCCGCCTTCCTGCGGTCCCGGCACAGCCTCCCCGGCCTCGCATCACCGGGAGTCGGAGGACCGGCCCCGAGAGGGGGACACGTGGCCAACGGGGGCGTGGGGCCCCTGCACCCCAGGTGCGGTGATGGGGGCAGCGGCTCCCCCGGGGGCCTGGGCCGCGGGGCAGACACATGAGACCAAGGGCACCTGGGCTTCGGAGGAGGGACGAGGGCCCGGGCACCCGTGGCCCGTGTCTGCACGTGGCCTGTGGTGTCCCCACGTGTGGCAGGAGGCTGACCGCGTGTTTGCAGAAAGAGAACCACAGCCCCCCCCGCTGCGGGAGCCCCGCGACCTCGACGGTGGGGGCGGGGCTGGGGAAGGGCCGGCTGCGGAGAGTGACCCGGCTGCGGCCTGAAGGCACAGCCTCCCCTTTGGGGCTAGGAGCTGGGCCCCTGGGGAGCAGCATAGGTGCCTCCAGGGACCTTCCACACTCCGATCTTTCAGGCGGCCACGGAGGGGGTCCCCTAGCTCCCGCAGGCCTGCTCCCTTGTTGGCCACAGTTTCTTTACCTACGAAATGGGACCCCCACCCCCAGCTGGGTGGGCTAACAGGGCTGCTTCCTGGGGGATGCGTTTAGGGGCGGGACCCCACCTCAAATCGAGTGCGGATCCCTGCGAGCTATCAGGGTGAGCCGCCCTCAGCAACTCACTGGACCCCGGGGTCCAGCGGGCCCAGGGACGGGGGCCATGACAGAGGGCACAGGACACCTCCCCAGGTGCTGAGAGCCCATCTGCACCGGCTCGAGTCCGCACGGGCGTGCACGCGTGTCCGAGCCTCCCGGATCGCACGCGTGAGCGTGCGCGGTCCTTCCATGCCTGGCGCGGAGGAAACGCGGTCGTGGTGGAGGGTCGCTGTCGTCCGTCTCCCGTCCTCCCGTGCCGTCCCCGTGGCGACCGCGCCGTTCCAGAAACGCCATCTCCGTGTTCCGCGCACTCCCTCCCCCGAGAGCCCCGGGGGAGCCCTCGCTCGGCAGGGTCGGCTGCAGCCGTGAACCACGCCCCCTGGGCCGCCCACGTCCCGCCCCAGGGAGCCGCCCACCCGCCTGCCCGCCGGGGACAGGACGCAGCGCCCGGAGCGTGACGTCATGACGTCACCAGCGCTCGGTTGGGACGCGTGGCCCCCGGTCTTCCTCGGCGTGTCCCGAAGGAGGAAAACCGAAGCCAGGACGACGAGGAGCTGGAAACACGAACCCCGTGCCCAGGGAAAGCTCCTGCTGCACCGGCAGGGCCCGGCGGACCGTCACCTCTCGCGCCCGCGCGGCACGCCGCCCCGAGACCGCGGGCCTGGGAGCCCGGGGCCTCCCCCAGGCCGAGGCTTCCCGTACATTTGGGGGGCCTGGCGGCACCACACAGGAGGGAGCGCGTGTGCTGGGGGGCGGCCCACTCCTGGCCGGGGTCGGCCGGCGCTCTGGGCCTGCTGTGGCTTCTAGAAAGCTCCGAGTGGTCTGGGCCTGTGACCCGGCCCCCTGCCGCATCTTGGCTCCTGGTGAGGCCTGCGTCCCTGTCGAGAGCCACCTCTGCACTCCTTCTGCTAGCACGTGGATCAGGCTCCCGGGGCGGTCCCAGGCCACTTCTGGAAGTCACACGGCCCTGAGTGGTAGAGGGGGGGGACGCTCACCTCGGCACCCTCGGGGGAGGGGGGAGGTCGCCTGGCCAGCTCTCCCCGCAGTCTGGTGGCAGGCCGGCCCCTGAGGGCTGAGCCCTGCAGAGGCGCCCCCGGAACATGAGGTCACCCCAGAGCAAGGGCCCAGTGGCTTCTGCCCTGCGTCCCTGCGGGGCTGGCCTGTCCCATCTAGCAGGCCCGGTCCCGTCACTCCCACGGGTGCCCATGAGGGGCACGGTGCCCTCGGAGAAAGGCAAGAGGGTTTTCTCCATTTTACAAACAGATTCCTGCAGCTCGCCGGTGGAAGAATTAGGTTTTTGCATGTGTTTCCTACCACACAGTGCCGTGTCCCCGGCACAGAGAAGCCACCGGGAGCAGCATGTCCCCCTAGGGACTTCACAGACGGGTGTGGGACAGAGTCTGGAGACCAACCCCCCACCCCCGGGCGATGAGGGGCCCCTGCTGCCCCTCCCGCTCAGTGGTGCCCCCCGGCCCGGCCAGCCCGGGGCACCAGCGCACCAGGGCCCGCAGCCTGACAGCCATGGAGGGTCACAGCCCGGCAGGTGGCTGCGTGGGACGTTGAATGGCTCTCCCCGAGCATCGTGCCCACAGGGTTACCCACGGAACGCAGGCGCATTTTCCGTCCCTCTCCTGCCGCTGCCCCTCGAAAATAAAGTAAAAAGCACCTTGTCCCCCCAGAGAAGGACTCAGGTTTGCTGCCCTGAGCCAGGAGGAAGGGGCGGGCCCGCACCCCAGCAGCAGGAGGTGCGCAGGAGCTGGGGGCTGGGCCGTCCGGGCCGGGCACCCGAGGGGAGGGCAGAAGGAAAACAGAGCGAGGAGCCAGCTCTGTGGGAACCGGGGCGGGGAGACGGCCAACCGCAGAGCACATGCACAAACAAGGAGCTTCCTTCTGCCCACAACCGCCGGCCAGAAAGCAGACGGGGGAAGGATCCCACTCAAAGCAGGAACACACCCCGATCGCGTCCACTCTCGGTGGCAGCCCAGACCCCACCCGGTTCCCAGGACTGGACAAGCCGGCCTGCCGGCGGACAGAGGCAGGGGGGCGGTCGGCTATTCCTGGATGCGCATCCTCCCCATCCATCCATGAGTCCATGCGACTGCCCTTCAAATCCCCACAGACATTCAGCTCAAAGCCAGCAGGCATTCCAGATGAGCGGATGTTTCTGTGATGCCGAGGAAGACCTTTGCGGTGACCTTGGTGGCGAGGATAAAGGTTGTGGTGGCGGCTTTCACTTCGCCCTCCCAGGCCACCCCCGCCCGAGGCTCTCGCCCCAAACACTCCTGACTCCACCTCTCCCTTCCCTGCCCCGGGCTCGTGCGGACACCTGCCCGCCCACCACGGTCCCCGAGTGTCTGAGGGGACGGCCAGCCCACCGTGGCTGCTGTGGACGGGGCTGCCGGCTCTACAGCGAGTGGAAACAGAAGACATTTGAATGTCGGAAAAACACAGCTTTTTTAGTATAAGCGTGTCCTCCATGTTTCACCAGACATACTTAAATAATTTGTCATTGATCTGACATTTGAATCTGACCAGGGCCCTGGGGCTCAGCCAGAAGCCTCAGCCCCGCCCGGGCCCGGGCCTGGCTGACCTTGTCGGCCTCTGCCTCTCGGCCCGGCCCAGACCCAGCCCCACAGCCGTCCTTCGGGTTCACCCCTGGAGCTCTCTGGAGTCTCCACTCCTCCCCTCTGAAACCTCACCCTGCACCCCCCGCACCCCGGGCCTGGCCCCTGCCTCCACCCCCGCCCCGCCCCGGCCCACACTGCCACAGAGCCCAAGGAGCCGGGCCTTTCTGAGAAACTCCGGTCTCCTCCGTTTACCATCCCGCGGGCTCCCCTGGGCCCTGGGAGGGGACCGGAGCTGCCTGCGGGCCCGAGGCCCAGGCTCCGGTCAAGCGCTCCCTGGCCCTCCGGCACTCAGTCACGGCCCAGAAAGTCCTGGAATCAGGGCCTGGGTGTCGCAGCCCCGGGGGCTGGAAGCTCTTCCCTAGCTCTTGGGTTTGGGCCCCACCCCCAGCTCCACGCCCTCGGTGCTCTCTCTCCCCGAAAGCAGCACTGTTCTTCGTTTGTTCGTGCTCCTCGTTGGCCCGGAGCAGGGCCTCTCAGCCGACCCCCCCACCCCCCCGCTGGGCTGCTCTCCTGTGGGGGGCTCCCGGGGCACCCTCCTTCCCGAACCCTCTCCCATCATTGCACCGAGTGGCCCACGTGTGCACGAGACGGAGGCAAGCTTCCAGGAGGTCCAGTGCTTTCTCCAGCGGCTGCCGGTCCACCCTCTGCCCAGCCAGCAGGCGCCCCTAGCTCTTGCTACACATGGACCCACGGAGCCTTCCAGAGGCAGCGAACGCACGGGCAGAGTGAGCCGACCGGACGTCCCAGGCACCGAGCTTCTGTCTCAGTGACCGCTCTGGAGACCTTCCCCGCGTGTCTTGGGGCCCTGCTGTGGGGCCCGAGAGCTGCTTCCCTCCCCGTGGACACGCGACCCTGCGGGGGGTGCAGGGGGTGGCGGCCTCCAGGTGTCCGCTGGTGGCTCATGGCTGTTTGCTTTCCCAGGTGACGATGGGCTCAGGATCCTGCCTGGCGGGCCTGGCGGGCGTGGGGTGCAGAGCCCTGGGGAGCAGGGCGGGCCCCAGGGTGGCGCACGGGGCTGGCTGAGGTGGCCTGGGAGGTGGCGGGTGGTCACTGGGGCGGGCCCGGGGGACCGGAGGACTATGAGCAGAGGGCAGAGTGGACGCAAGCCAGGCGGCAGACGAGGACAGCTGGGGTCCGGTCTCTGGTCACAGAGAATCCATCGCAGGGGACCCGTGCGGGGGCGGGGGGCGGGGGGTGCGGGGCGGCAGGAAGAAGAGTGAGGGGGACGCCGTGTGGCCCCCCAATGAGGGTGAAGACAAAGGGCGGCTGTGACGCCGGCCAGGGCCTGGGTGTCCGCAGGGTCCTGGCCAGCACGTCCGGCTGCCCCTGCTCCCGCAGAGCCGCTTGGGATCTGTGCTTTAAACAGGGATGGGAGCGCCGTCTCTCCGTGTCAAAGAAAATACCGAAAGGGAACAGTCTCGGGGGAAGAGAAGCGGTTCCAGGGACAACAATCCCCCCATTGTGCTCCGGAGAAGGCAGGCTTGTTCGGGCCGGGAGCCCCGCCCCACCGCGGTGACGCAGCCCTCCCGGCCGAGAACACCCGGGGTCTCCAGAAACCTTGTGCAGCCCGGGGTCGCCCTGCCCTGGGGGGGTGTCGGTGGTGAGGACACCCCTCTGGGGGCTCAAGCGGGGAGTTGGGGGCCCAAGGGCACCCCTGGTGTGGCGGCTGGGGACGGGGCAGAGTCCTGTTGCTATGGTGCCAGTCTCTTCGCCGGCCAGGAAAGGGGCAGGGCGGGCTGGCAGCACGGGCCCGGCGTGCACACTGGAGCCATCGTGGCCGCCATGGCCACCTCCCCTCCCCCACTCTCTGAGGTCCTGCTCGCCCTCCTCAGCCACAGCATCTCCCCCTCCAGGGGGTCTTCTCCAAGTCCCCAGGGCGACCAGCGGCCCTTCTCAGAGCCCACGGAGCGCCTGCCACCACCAGACACTGCCCTGCGAGGGACCCACCTGGCTCCGACACGACGAGGTCACAGGGCTGAGAAGCCCACCCCAGGGGCTCCGCCTAGGGGCTTGAACGGAGTCGGGAGAGCTCCGTCTGGTCACAGGCAGGGGCCGCGTCCCTCCCTCACAGGCCCGGCCCGGCAGACGCAGCAGAAAACAAACAGGGGGTGCAGCCCGAGTCCCAGGCTCTCCCTGAGACGGCCCTGGGGGCAGGCCCGGGCCCACTGAGGGGAGAGCCCTCCAGGCCGAGTGGACCCAGGGACAGAGAGGCTCTGGCCCCAAAGAAGGGGATGCTGGAAGCCAGCGGGCCAGGCTCCCCTCTCGGGGCCGGAATCGACACCGCTCGGGGCTCCGGCACCGCCCTCGCATCACCCCCGCTGGACGTGGTTCAGTCTGGGGGGGAAACCTGGAGGAGGAGACCTTCCCAGGGAGCTGTTCGCCCGACAAAAGGCTTCTAAGTCAACACTTCCCTGACGCGCTGCTGACCGCCACCTCCTCGCAGACACGGACGTTTCTCAACAGCCCTGGCCTGGGACCGACCACACGCACACCGGCTGGCATGCGCCCGTGGAAGGGAGACAAGAATCCAGAAACTTCTCCCTGCAGGGAGAGTCCGCAGACACACTGAGCTGATTAGCAGATGGGACTCCTCTGGGTTCGGGCTCCAGGACCAGACGTGCCTCTTGGGCCGGACGCGGCACGGCAGCCCGGAGCGGCCCACGCACCGCGCTTCCTGGGACGTCCGGGGGTCACAGCGACCCTTGTGTGGGGGGAGAGTCAGAGAGATGGCAGCAGCCTCGAAGGGGAGCCCCGCCCCCGCAGCTCGGCCCCGGGGAAGGGGTGCGCTTCCGGGGACAGGCTGCGGGAGCGCCGGCCTGGGCCAGCCCTCCTGAGTGGCGGGGGTGGTGGTGGTGGGGGGGCTCACGAGAGCAGGGGCCCGCCACGCCGTCCCACGGAATGACCCTGCGCCCTGTGGCAGCGTCCTGTCTTCTGACCGACGAGAAACGGCGGTTCGGCGGCGTCACCCGCAGCTCCCGAAAGGCGTGCGGGCCGAGAGCCTCCCGTGAAGGGGAGGGGTGCGCAGGCCCAGACACCCTCCCGACCACGCACAGGGAGCAGCAGACTGAGTGAGAAAAGTCGCTCGGTCGCAAACACCGCTCCGGGCGAGCCCCTGAACCTACAGACCAGAGCACTTAAACAAAAACACAAAACGTCCCCCCTGGCGCCTCTGGGTGGCGAGGTCTCCCTCACCAGCGAGGCCCGGCTGAGGCCCCAGCAGGGGAAGGACACGTGGCATGTCCCCTCATTCTCCTAATTACCGCTGGGCTCCCATGACAAGAATTTACTAATAACCTCATAAAGCCGTGTTTATTTTTTTTTCCAAGACGCGACATTAGCCAGGCCTCTCAGAATAATTTAAGATTACAGAACCTTGGCCTCCCACCAGGACGTGCATGGCGCTCTCTCGGTAAACAAGGCAGGCCTTTCTTTCTGTCGCTCACGCCGCGGCGCTTTGTCGGGGCGCGGCTTCCGCACGCCACGGGGAGCGTCTGTTTATGTGAAACACAAGAACCAACAACAACAACAAAAAGGACACAGCCCGCTCTCTGCCTTGCTAGAGAGAAACGTTCATGTCTTTGGAAACCAACACGGTACGTTCCCCGTCCAGCCAACAGGATCCTAACACGAAAGAAGAGAATAATATTATTTTAAGATCTGGCTTCGCGCATAAACCTCGGCCCGAACACTGAAGCGGCGAGATCGGTTTTCAGGCGGTGTGACAGGGGTGCCGAGGGCTCCCTGCGTATCCCACGTTCCTTGGCGAGGCTTCGGCACAGCGGGAGCCCTGGGATGGCGAGACGCCCGGGACCTCCTCGGCCCCCTGCCGCCCGGGGCCCGGCCACCTCCAGGACAAGCCGCCCTGCCCCCAGGTGCTCCCTCGGCGGCCAGAACAGCGCGGGGGTCACCCCTTCACCAGCACCAGCAGGTGCTTCTAACCGCACCACCGTTTCCGGGGAAAGGTCCTTCCAGGGCCGCTGGAAAGTCAACGACCCATTCAGTTTAGATGAAGAGGCATCTAAATACACCAAGTGAACCCGAAAGCTAAAGCCACTTAAAAAAGACTCCCTAGCGTTGTAGGAAAACTGGGGACAGGGAAGTAAAGGGGACAATGATCTTTTAAAAATTTTCTGAGCCCGGCGACAGGTCTTGTCCACCCTGGGTTTCAGCGAGGACTCTGTCCCAGACAGGAAGCCGGCGCGCTCCGCCGGCTCGCCCCCAGCCCCCCTTAGCGCGGCCCCCAGCCGGGAGCGCAGCCGCTGCCCAGCGAGCAGCAGGAGCTGGGAAATGCCCCCAAGCCCGCCCGCCCCCTTCTGTGGACAGCCCTGGGGGCTTTGTTTGCGACTCGGCAACGGCCCGTGTTTGAGTGAGGGTTTCGCTTTTCGCTGATCTCGGGGTAAAGGGTCGTGGTTCTGATTCCCAAACACGCGGTCCTCCCCCCCCCCCGCCCCCGTGCCTGCTCCCACAGTTCGTGCGCAGGCGGTCGCCGCAGCTCCAGCGGGGGCACAGGCGTGCGGGCGGGGGGGCCCCGCACGTCGTAGCTTTCCTCCGGAAAAGCCGCGACTCCCGGGGGAGGAAGCGGGGGAAGGTGCCTCATGCTTTTAGGAACTCCCTGCCCCCCACCCCCAGTCCCCGCGAGCCCCCCTAAGCTGCCGCTCTTGGCACCGCCCTCCGCGGACCCCCGTCTTCGCCCCCGGGGCTTCCCGTGAGCCAGAGCCACGGCGCCCAGACGACCGGCCAGCAAAGGGGACGCTCGAGGGGTGCGCCCGCTGCGCCCGCTGCGCCCGCCTCCTCTGGAGAGTGCCGGGCGGACGGGTGAGGGGCCACGGAGTGCGGGGGCCGGTGGCCCGGACCTCGGTCCTACTCACCCAGGAGCAGCCAGAGGCTGCGCTGCAGGAGGCCGCGCAGGCCCGGGGCCATGGCGCGCTGCCGAGCGGAGCCGAGCCGAGTCCGCCCGCCGCGCGCCCCGCCGAGGTCTGAGCCGCTGAGTGCCGGGGGCGGGAGAGGGAGCGGGCGGGAGGCGGCCCGCCCGGCCCACTGCGCTCGCTCCTCGGGTGGCGCAGGCCCGGTGGGGGCGGGGGGACGGCAGTGAGCGCCGCCGGCGGGGGGGGCGGGGTGCCGAGCGCCCAGCACCTGCCGCGGGGGCGCCAGGAGGAAGCTGCACCAACCGGGAGACCCGACCCACGCGAGTCGCCCCGACAGTGCGGGGCGAGCGCCGGCCCCGCCCGGGGAGGGCTGCGCCCGAACGACCCGTCGGGGAGCGCGGGGCCGTGGGACCCTCCCCGGGGGCTGCACGCTGGGGCCCGGGGCCGGCTGGCGCTGCAACCAGCGCCCTGGCGCCCCCGAGACGTTCACGGCACAATGGACACCTCAACATCCAGGCACGGTCTCCTCGACTAGGCTGCCCGGTCCCGGCCGGAGCACCATTCCCCTGCACTCCGCAGGTTCTGGCCATCCCCGCCTGGGGCGGCGGGAAGGGATGGGGCCGGCGGGAAGGGATGGGGCCGGCGGGGTCTCGTTAAAGGCCAAAGCCGCGGACCCCTTCGCACGCCTCCCCGCGGGCGCGGGCGCGGGCGCTGGGTACCCTGTGGGGGTGAACACGCCCAGCGCTGGGGAGGCTCACAGGAGCCGAAGAAGGACACGGGGACATGGAGGACGGGGAGTCGATGCGGGGACCTAGGGATGAGGGGCGGCCTGGCGGGGGGCGGGGCACGCAGCAGACGGCGGGAAGGCCCAGGGGCCGGAGGGACCCGGCTCCTTGCGGCGGCTGAAGACTGGCGCCGGCCGGGCCCGTGGACTTGCCGGTGAGGATGGGCAGCGAGCAGCCAGGAGACTGCAAGGGCCCTGCCCAGTTCCGACCCTGAACCCCCGTAGGTGGGGGGCAGCGTCGGATCTGCCTCGGGCGTCTGGGTGGGGCGCTGATGGGGCGTGGGGCGGGTGGGTGTGCTCGGTCGGTTCCGGAGCGGTCAGACAGGGGGCTCCCTGGGTGATACCGCCCAGCCCGGGGATCCTCCTGGGGGCGCGCAGGTGTCCGGAGGCAGGTCGGACACGGAGGCCTCAGCCGCGCGGGGGCGCTGCGCCGGCCTGGGTCTCCCCCCCCCCCCACCCCCACGGCAGCCGCCCCTCCTTGTAACAACGGCCTCGTCCCAGGAGGACTCCGAGCACTGGAGTCGATTTGTGCCGGTGCTAATGAGCCGCCCGCTGCTCTGGGCGCCGCCGGCACTCCCGCCGCTGAAAAGGGCCGCGCCGAGATCACGGCGGCCGGGACCCCAGGAGCGTTTCCCGGCGCCAAGTGCGAGGGCGCAGAGCCACCTGCCGGCCGTCCCAGGAACGGAGCAGCCGGCAGCCGCCCGTCGCGCGCCCCTGCTCCTGGACAGGGGCGGGGCAGGCACTCAGGGGCCCCGCACGCCATGAGCATGGGGTCAGGGTCTAGGTCCGGGTGGGCCTGTGGGGGAGGGCGTGCTGTAGATCAGAACCTCCTCCGCCACCCGCGGCCCGGCCTCCCCCTTTCCTCCCGTCCCACACACATTTGAATCCCGTGTGCAGGGCCGTGTGCTAGGCAGACCAGGCAGACCCCGCTCTTCCGTGGGAGGGGCTCATGGGGCCGCCGCCCAAACCCCCACAGTAGCGTGCACATCCTGGCACGGGACCCAGACGCGGGGCTGCCCCTGCTCAGCTGTGCCCCGCCTAGGCGGGGTGGGGGGCCGTGCTGCGCCCAGCAGGAGCCCCTTGCAAGCGTCCCTTTGAAGCTCAGCCCCATTCTACTAGGTCCTGTAAACCGTTAGCGTCAGGGAAGCTGAGTGAAGGGCACCCGTGAACTCTTTCTACTCGTTTCGCAACTTCTCTGTGAAATTGCTAAATGACTACTCAGGATGGCGTGTGTCTTTGTAGGGAGAAGGGAAAGGGAGAGGAATTCATTTCTGGAACTGTCAACTATGTAGGTTAATTTTTTTTTGTGACTGCTAGCTTTTAAAAAAATTTTTATTTAAATTGTTGTTGCAGTACAATTTTCTATCTTTTACTCCCATCCCAACACACCCACCCAGCCCTCCCCTCCTCCCTCCCATTTCCACCCGCCCCTAGTTTTTATCCATGCGTCCTTATACTCGTTCCTGTAAACCCTTCCCTTTTCCCCTGAAATTCCCCTGAAATTCCCTCCCCTCTCCCCTCCGAACTCTGTCAGTCTGTTCTTGATTTCAGTGCCTTTGGTTATATTTTGCTTGTTTCTTTTTTTTTTTTTTTTTAATCACTTGTACCAAGGGCCCGCGACGAGCACTCGGGTCCGGGGGCTGCTGCATTCTAGCAGTGCCAGGCCCGTTACAGACATCCTCCGAGGACAGAACATTTGAAGAGCAGCCCAGCCGCAAGCCAGCAGGCGACCACCGGGCCCGGTGAAGTCCCTGTACGGGAGGCTGCACCGCAGCATCCCCGCCCCCCGCCCCTGCAGCAGACCTGCTGGTGGGCGGGCTCCGAGGGCTCTTCCGTCCAAGCCCGCGCGGGGCGCTGTGCTTCACTCGGTGCCTGGGGTGGCAGACCCTTCCCGCCCCCACCTCACGCGCGGGACACGCGCGGCACAGCGGGCCCTCCTAGTGCACTGTTAGGAACAGGCCGACTTCGGCTCTTGGCGTCCTGGCAGCCCCAGCGAAGTCATCCACCCCAGCCCCAGCGAAGTCAGCTACTTACGTGCACCATGTAAGTAACGGTGGCGCTCTGACCTGTCGGGAGGCCGTGACCTCAGCCCTGACCTCCACCACGTTGCAAAGACACAACTGTATCGCGTTTACGTGACACGCACAGCCCAGGCGTGACGGCGGCGCCCCCCGAGTGGAGACTCAGGCAGACACAGATGGAACCCGGGCGCAGCCTCTCGCGCTCCCGACAGTCTCCTCGAGATGGAGATCGAGGCCGCATGTTCTCTGTTGCTGGTGGAACACGTCATCACAGGCGTAGCAGCCCGAACACGCACGAGTTTACTGCCTTGCACTCCCGGAGGTTGGAGGTCCGACACACCTCGCCAGGCTACCGGCGACAGACGTCAGCTCTAGGGGGCCCTCGGTCCCTTGCTTTTCCCAGCTTCTAGAAGCCACCCTCATCCCCGGGTTCTCGCCGCCTCCCCAAACGCCTTTTTTCTGGTTTTCTTTTCTGCCCACCCAGATAACCCAGTCATCTTCCTGCTTCCAGGCCGTCTGGCTAGTGACCTCACTTGTGTCTGCAAACCTAACCCCCTTCCACAGGGGGCACGCTCCCCGGCTGGGGTGTGTGTGTGTGTGTGTGTGTGTATGTGCGTGTGGACAGGGCGGCCTGGAGGGCCCTGACTCCGCCGAGCGAGCGCAGAGCTGACACTGACCCGCGTTTCCTGCGTGCCCGGCAGGCAAACCCTGGAGGAGCAGGGATGACGGCCAACAGTGAAAAGGCAGTGACGTGAGGCGTGGGCACGCCGGCCGCAGAGCTCTTTCTTTCACAAACGACCGTTGCATCGAGCTTCGCAGTGACGAGTGTTAGCTCCTTTGACCAGAACTGGCGCTGGCATCGGGCAGAGCCACGTGGGAGTTTAGTGCCACCCTCCCCAATACAGTCTCAGGGCACTCACGACATCTCGGGTCTCCGGTTGTCTGCGGGCACAGCGTGTCTGTGCCCCAGAGGCTGCCGTGCTCCTGGGGGTCCCGGCGGAGCCCGAGGAAGACCGGCCCCGAGCACAGTGCGTGCTAGAACCGTCTGCAGCTCTGCCAGCCCGGGCTCCCACTGCACTCACCGCAAACTCGGGATGCAGCCTCTTAATAGGAACAACCATGTAACTTAACTCGTGGGAAGAAATTTTCACGGTCCCAGGAGTCTCCTCATCGGATGTATGCCCGCTACCAATGAGACTCAAGGTTTTAAGTTTTAAAAGCCCTGACAGACGATTGAGGTGGGTCTGGAGACAAGCTGGTATGTGAAGCCAAACCAGCCCAGGAAGCAAGAACAGCTCCGAAACCCCGCGGCAGAGTGTGCGCCCCCCTCCACCCCCCACCCCGTGTGTCCCGAGAAGCACTGGGAGGCTCGCTCGCACGTGGAAAGGGCCATCACACCTGCAGGAAGTATCACACTTACAGCCGTACTGCCGATTCTGCCTTTATTAAGTGTAAATACATCAGACATGAATGCTAAATGGGCAACTTTAAATCAATTGATACCAACAAAAATTTAAAATGCTCTAAATGCTGTAAACATTTGGAGAAAACACACACTTAACATGTCTGCCTTACAATCAGTAATACTGCGCCTTTTGGCTGTGTTACTTTAAAAAAGACATTAAAGACATTTGAGTTGTAAGGCATAACACTGGACTTTGAAAATCGTCCCAGTTCACACTGCAGCCAAAGCTAGCACCACCAGTACTAGAGTGACCACTAGACAAATGTGAGCGGCGCGGCGGCCATTTAACTTTGCGTCCTCCAAATCTGGGCGCTGAAATGGGCACACTGAGTTTAAGGCATCACCACTGCCATGTGGGATTATGTTTGCAACTTCAATAAAAAATTTTTAAATAAAAATAAATTAAGTGCTTTACCACAGTATGCCAGGGTTTACGCTTCCTGGTGAACACAGGAAAAACACATCTAAATGCTTCACAGTGAAGTCATAAAAATGCACCAAATGCATCAGCAGTAATTAACTCGGAAACTTTACACAGTTCCAAAACACGTTTATCAAACCCACTGAACTACATCATCTCACTATCACCAGCTTTTCCTCAGTGCCGTAGAACGTTTTCTGCGGGAGGGAACTCATGCTTCCCAAGGAAATCCTACAGGTGAAAAGAAGAAAGAAGAAGTGTTTAAGATGCGCTGATTATGCCAAATCCAACATCCCAGGCATGTGTACGGTTACCAGCGCGCTCTACCGCTGGGCCCCCCCCCGGTCACTGGGTCCCTCACCGCAGACGTCACCCACACTCGCTCACACCGGTCACCTCCACTTGCAGCGCAGCCTTGAGCTCGCTCCCAGGCAGTAACTGAGACGGGCGCCAGACAGAGCGTGTGCAGAGGGCTGCTGAGACACTCAGACTCGGTTCTCACGGAGGAAGCCACACTGACACCGTGGTAAACACGCACCCGTCTCCGACAGAAAGTCACTGAGGTGAGACGTGAAAGCTGTTTCATTCGCTGCAGAGCACCCCGGCTGCTCCCACAAAGGCAGACTCACAGACACTGGTTCACCAATGAGAACCCATTACACAAAAATTACCTTAAAGACGAACACGACCACGGGACATGAACCTGGAAAGGAACCCTGACGTGCCCCCGCAAGGCAGTCCCCCCACTAAAGCTGCTCTAGTGTCACTACGGCCCCACCCCAAGGACTGTCTCATCACGGCTTTGCTTTGTGTTCATTGTCAGATTTGTCACTGTTTCAAGTAATCTCGCCGGTCGACTTCCTCCTCCTCTCTGGAATGCAGTCCGTGAGGGCAGGAGTTGTTTTCTCCACCACACTCCCAGCACCTGGAAGGGGCCGAGGTCAGGGGTGTGCGGGCGTGCGAGGAACGGCCGAGACAGACGTCCGGGGGAGCTGGCCTGGCACGCGGTCCTGGGCACAGGTGTGCGGAGCTGCACGGAGCTGCAGGGTCAGTTTAGAAGGACAGAGGAGGAGGGAGGCACTTGGAAGTGATGAGGACAAGGCCGGAAAGGCGAACGGGGCAGGGGAAGCATGAGGACAGGCAGGAAGAGGGAGGAAGCAAACGCGCACAGTCTGTCTGAACTGGCTGAAGGAACGCAGCGAGAACAGGAGAGAGAGCAGGAGGACATTTACAGACGGCAGCCCGGGTGCTCGCTGTGCCCCGTGTCATCGGTCAACTGCTTCTAGGTGTTTTCAGGGAATAGAGCTAAAACCAGGTATTTCTGAAAAGCAGAACCATGAGTTCATATTATTTCCAACTAAAATGTAATAGTATGGCATTTTAAAGTTCAAACATTGATTTTATACCTGTATCTTTTTCCTGTACACCAAAGATCTTGTTTCCTAACATTAACACAATTACCCACGAATATCACTATTAGATAACAAGGCACAGCTTACAGTATCTTTGCAGCTCTAGTTTTTTAAAACATTTTATTTATTCATTTAGAGAGAAGGGAGGGAGAAAGAGAGGACGAGAAACATCAATGTGTGGTTGCCTCTCACATGGCCCCCCATTGGGACTCTTAACTGGTGACCCTTTGGTTCGCAGCCCGAGCTCAACCCACTGAGCCACACCAGCCAGGGCCTTCCGGTTGTTTTTAGAATATCAACACGTACACCCCAAGTGCTGTCTTTACGTATTTGAAATAATTCTTTACTTAGGTGCTTTTATGACCAATTTAACATGCCGTTCCTGCCACTACTTTTGTTTTCATTCTTTTAGGACTGGTTCCTTTCCCCTCTGGGAGTCAGTGAGGCACAGTCGCAGCCCCCTCCCACCCCGCCTCCCCCCTGGCGTGGTCTCGCACGCCAGAGAAGACGGCAGGTCACACAGCACTTCTGTTGCGTCAGCCACTGCACTGCACTGAAGACGCCCCACTGGTGTCCAGGTCTGCCCTCCTCTTCCAAGACTGCACAGCGGCCGACGTGTAGATTCTCCAACTTTGGCAATTACACACAGTGCCATAAAAATGATCCCATGCCCCAGTTATTTCGTATTTACCATTTTAACTCTGGTGACAGGATTTCTGGGTCAAAGAGCAAGTTCATATACAATTTTTACAGACATTGATGAATTTCATTCCATCTCTACTGGCTGCACCAAGAGCCATGTATCAGAGCGCCTGCCATCCGATAGGTGGGAGTTTCTTTTTAAGGGGGCACCTAACTAAACCAGCACCCTTTACTGAGAAGTCTGCTCTCTTCCCTGCTGCTCTGCAATGCCACCTTTATCTCAAGTGCATGCCGATTCATGCGACAGTCTCTGCACTCTCTCCAGTTCCGCTGACCCAGCGGCCCGCCCTTGGGCCAGTAGCATGCTGTCTCCTGCCACTTCATACTGTATTTTAACACGTCACCGTGTCAGTCTTCCTGCTTCATGCTTCTTAAAAACGGTCTTGGCTATCCTCGACCCTCTATTTCCATAATGAACGATCGGCCTGTCGAGCCCCACACAGCTACCCTGCCGGGACTGAGAGCACCGCACAGGACGGGAACGGACTCGCTCACGCTGCCGAGTCTTTCGGCCCATGCGGGGACCACACGCTCCTCCAGCGGGAACTGCTTCACGACGGTCCTGCAGTCTTCGGACAGGAGTCTTGAATATCCTGTCGTCAGACACATCCCCAGGCATCCGGTGTTTTTAATGCTACTGAAAGCATCGTTTAAAAGTCCTAACGTCACAGTTAGCACGCGAATGGCGGTGGACTTCGTGTACTCGATGTCAACGACTCAAATGCTAATGCTTTAGATACAGAATCTTTGGGGTTTTCAACCAAAAACTAGATTGCCCAGGAATAATCTAATTTTAGGTTTCTCCCATACAAACATGTATAACATCTGTTTCTTTGTTCCTGTGCTGGTTAGCAGCTCTAAGGTACAATGATAAATAGAGGATTTTGGTAGATACACCCACACCCGGCTCCTGTCTTGAAAGAGAAGGCTCTCTACATTTCAGCATCAAGCACGATGTTTGTTCGGGAGACAGCTTCCCCCAGGTACTTCACGTTTCTGCACGTCTTGCTGGCAGACTGTCTTTGTTCTGGACCAACCTTTCAAGAATTAATAGCAAACAGCCTTGGAAGAGAGAGAATGTGTCTCCCTTGAGAATGAAGGGTGGGCCAACTTACTGGCCAGTAGAAGTGTCTCCCTCCACGACACAGGCATGGCAGGTTTCCCTGCAGCCCACCATCGGACATCCGGGGTCCCTAAGCGTGGGGGTCCTCTTGTAATGCAACCCACTGTACACACAGGTATTTCCCGGCCCTCACTGGATTGCCTTGTGGGAATCGAGGCTCTGGGACCTAGGCAAGCAAGTGGTATTCTGGCTACTGCTGTGTGCACAAAACTGTCCGTCTGTCCCTTGTCTAATGTCTTTTACCAGCACCAATGAGTCTGCGGGAAGGTAACTTGTTACTTGTAAAATAGCATCAAATCTTAGGTCCCAAGACTTCTCCTTGAGAAGATTTGACTGTTGATTTCTAGTTTAAGAATTCTATCAGTATGGGCGAAGAGTTTTAACTTCTCCATCTACTGAAATAATCAGGTTTTCCTCCTTCATTCTCTTCACATGGTAAATTATATTGATTTTCAAATGTAAAATAGACCTTGAATTACTGGAATAGTCATTATGGCTATAACTTATTTTTTAAAATAAGCTGTTTGTTGGGTTTATTTCCCCAATATTTTAAAGGCAACTCTGCACCCACGCTCAGGAGGCCGGCCGTCCCCACCCTGCGATGTTCCTGTGCCTGGTGCCACGCCTGTGCCGCTTTCTCCGGGAGCCTTTACGACCAGCGCATTTTGACTCTCGCCATGACTCTGCTGACGTGGATGTTCTGAGGAAGTCAGCGGTCTCCCGCTATGGGCTTCCGGTGGGTAGTGGTTGGGGTGCTGCTAAACACCTGCCGACGCACGAGACAGCCCCCAGCATAGGACTATGTGGCCAAAATGTCAATGGTACCAGGAAACTTCACGAATCACTCATGACACGTCTGATCAGTCACAGCACCTTCTGCATACACTGCACAAATCTCTTGCATTTCAGTTGCGTTTTTACCTTTCTTGAAATAATAAAGCATACTGTGCTGACAGTGTTATGTATTTTCTTCTACCTTCCGTATTATAATGGCTGCACAAAGTCAGCAATTTCGATGTTTTTTAAATGCACAATGGTATGACAGCTGTCACAACACAATCTAACAAAATTGTTTCAAATGCCCTTAAAGACAACTAAGCACTTCTAGAACCGTAATACGGAAAAAACTAAACAAATTTTTTGGCCAACCCAGTATCTCGGGTGACCTGCAGAGACCTGACTTTGTGCTGGTCTGCGCACTGTGTTCTGTGCGCTGCCCAGCACACCGATCTGGCCATTTGCACTGTTCAAACGTTCTGTATCACCACCGCTGCTTCTGTTAGTTATGTTAGAATCTCCAACTGTGATTATACACTTGCCTATTTTTCCTCTAGTTTTGGAAATATTTGTTTTATATATTTTAAAGCTGTTTTATCAGATGCATACAAATTTGGAATTATTTACTCCTAGTTAATTGAATATATCTTCTTCAGTAATTTTATTGCTTTAAAGTCTACTTTGTCTAATTTTAATATAAAATTAAATGGTTATTTTTTCCATCCTTAATTTTTTGATCTCTTGATGTTTTTTTTTTAGATGTGTCTCTACAGACACGGAAGAGTTGGATTTTAAAAACTCAATCTGACAATCTCAGTCATTTATAGATATACTTCATTCACATTTATACATAATGATTGACATAACTGGGCTTTTATCATCTTACTCAATATGTCCTGTTAGTCCTGCCTGTCCTAGGTGTCCTCTCACTCTCTTTCATCACCTAGTCCGTACGATTTCCCATTACTCCACCCCCTCCCCCACTGAAGCACTGGGATCACATTTTGAAGAACTGTGGTAAAATACACACACACTGTTGTACAGTCACCACTACCACCAATCGCCGTAACTGGGGCAACTCCCTACACCTCAACACCCACTGAACACTACCCCCTGCCCCCAGCTCCGGCACCCACGGTTCTACGTTCTGCCTCTATGGATGTGATGACTCCAGGCACCCTGTGTAACTGGGATAACTGTGTGTAACTGGAATAACGCGGTGTTTGTCCCTTTGTGATGGGTTCATTTCATTTACTATCAGGTCTTCAAGGTTCATCCATGATGTAGCACCAGAATTTCAGTTCTGTTCAAGGCCAAGCACTATTCTGTTGTCTGTATAGATCAATTTTACCCCTCCCTTCATCACTGGACACTTCCCTTGCTCCCCGCTTGCAGCTGTGAAAACCGCTACTACGAGCACAGGGGCACGGACACTTTCTTGAGCCCCAGCTCTCTCAGTTCCTCTCAGTCTGCACCTAGAAGTGGAGCTGCTGAATCGCACAGCAATTTCACGTTTAAAGCGAGGAACCGCCATACCACTTCCTGCGGTGGCTACGCTATTTCACGTTCCACCAGCAATGTGCCAAGTTTCTAGTTTCTCCACAGCCTCACCAACACTTTTTAGTTTAAAAAGTAACAGCCAGCCTAATGGGTTGAAGTGGTGTCTCAAGGCAGTTCTGATTGTATGTGACTAGTGATGAATACATTCGTGTATTTACTGGTCACTTGTTCATCTTCTTTGGAAAAGTATCTATTTAAATCCTTTGCCCATTTCTTCTTTGAAGATTTTATTTGTTTTAGACGGGACAAGAGGGAGAAAGAGAGAAAAACATCAGTGTGTGGCTGCCTCTCACACGCCCCCTACTGGGGACCTGGCCCGAAACCCAGGCACGGGCCCTGACTGGGAATCAAACCGGCGACCCTGTAAGTTCACGGGCCTGTGCACAATCCACTCAGCCACGCCAGCCAAGGCCCTTTGCCCATTTTTAATTGGGTTGTTTTTGTGAAGTTGTAGGTTATTTCTTTATGTATTCCGGATACACCTACCGTATCAGGTAGATGATTGACATTTTCTTCCAAACTGCGGGCTGCTTCCTCACTCTGTTGAAACTGTTCTTGGATGCACAATTCTGATGAAGTCAGATTTATCTGTCTTTTCTCTTGTCTGTTTTTGTGTCATATCCAAGAAATAACTGCCAAATTCAGTGTTGTGGGGTGTTTCCTCTATGTTTTCTTCTAAGAATTTTATAGTTTTACCTCTTATTTTTATGTCTTGATCCATTTTGAATTAGTTTTGCATATGAGATAAGGAAAGGGGCCAACTTCATCTTTTCATATGCTTTTCAGACTGTTCTTTTAAAGCAATCCTCCCAAAGACAACGCGCACCGTCTACCTCCGCTGTGCTGCCGACCAGTACGTGTGTGGACAGGGAGCTACCGCGGAAGCCCGGAGACTGCTGTCCTCAGAAAGACCTGCCTGCAAGGCGGGCCCTTGGCTGGGGTCCTGGGAGGGTGCCAACCGGACCCAGGAGCGGCTCGCTGTGCCAACACCGTGTAAGCAGCGTGGTCTACGCTGAACAGTCGCCGTCCTCCTCAGAGTCTGGAATCGTGGTACGTGCTAAGCAGGGGCTACCGGCCTGGCCAGCCCCCGGTGAGGACAGGCAGTCAGTCTCTAACGGGCTTCCCCGATGGACATCCCCTGTGTGCGCCCGAACTCACTGCCAGGGGGACGGCACATCCGGTGTGACCCCACCGGGCGGGGACTCTTGGGAGCTTGTGCTGGGTCCTCCGGACAGCACCCCGTGAGCCCTTCTTTTGCTCATTTAGCTTGCACCCTCTCACCGCCTTAAATCCTGGCCGTGGTTATCACCACATCCTGAGTAACGTGAGTCCCCACGGAATCACTGAGCTTCGAGGGGTGGGCCGGGGACCTCCCGACAGCCATGTGAGTGGGCCACCTCAGAAGCAGACCCTGCCGTCTCAGTCCGCCGGCGGCCAGAGCCTCGGCCAGCATCTGGACTGCAACCCCGGGAGAGTCCCTCGGCTGACGCCACCCAGCTCAGCCGCTTTTGGATCCTGATGTGCGAGCTATGAGATGATAAACGTCATTCAGCTCAGTTAATTTGGGGGCAACTCATTTTGCATTAATGACCTAATACAGTATGTTTCTGTAATTTTATATTATTTAAAATTTAACATTCTCTTTATTTGGAAAAATAAAATCAATACCCTAAAATTTTTTAGTAGTAGCTAAATACAGAAGACATGATTGACTTACCGCTTACTGGCTCATCTGTTCCTAACTGGAAGTAGAGTTTTTCAACACAGATGAAGTCATCTCCACAATGGTGTTAATAGACAAGCCATTCAGAAACCCTTTGTGACTCATCCTCACTGCCTGAAGGGCATCTACGATGCGGTCTCTGTGCAGAAGGAAACACACATGAGCAGCCCCCCCACAGCCTGCGCGCGCTCCAAATACGGCCGCAGCCGTGAACTGAGCTGCGTCCCACACGCACTTCCCCATCGGCTTAAAACACAGCCGCGGCCGGCACCTGCAGACGTCGGGGTGCAGCTCAGCGAGTCTCCTCATGATCTTGGTGAAGCTGCGCAGGTTCAGCGTGTTTGGAGGCGTGAATCGCAAAGGTGTGTCAGGTAACGGTTTAGTAGATTCAGTCTGTTTACAATTCTTCTTCTTGACACCCTAAATAGAGCATTTAGAAAGTTTTCTTTTTCTGAAGATTTTTACTTATTTTATTTTTAGACAGAGGAGAAGGGAGGGGCAGAGGGAAACATCAATGTGTGGTTGCTTCTCACATGCCCCTACCGGGGACCCGGCCCGAAACCCAGGCGTGTGCCCTGACCGGGAGTGGAACTGTCACTCTGGTTTGCAGGCCTGCGCTCAGTCCATGGAGTCACACCAGCCAGGAAGTTTTCTTAAAATCAATAATCATTACATAGAGACAATCCAGCTTATCCAGTTAAAATAAATTTTAAATTACAATTATAATAGTAAAATTTTAACAGTAATTGATAATAAAAATCACACATTGTGAAATCAAAATTCCTAGGCCTTTATTTAGATTTTGGATTGTGTGTACCAGCAGAGTTCCCTGAGTCGTGCTCGGGGCCACGCACTAAAGAACGGCAAACATGCCTCCTCCCAGCAGTGGTCAAGTGTCTGCAGCTACTATGTCTGAGCCAGTCTTTCTCGACCGGGACTCCTCATCTGAGCCACGGAACACAGACCTATTTTCTCGGGTTTCCCAGAGACAGGACACAACTGGTTCCTACAGACAGGGAAGAGGCCAGTCCGTTATTTACAGCAGGTACCTTAGGCTGAGGGCACGGAAGCTTAATTCTCTTACCCAGCGTGACAGAGAACCACTGGTTTACATGGTTGTTATAAATGTTCTACATCTTATTACTAAATAAGTTCTGAACACAAACTATATGTCTAGGACTGTACCCCATGTGTGGTGGGGGCGGCAAGGAACAAAACTAGTGATATAAAACAGAACCCTCTCCACTTATGGATCCTATACTCCAACTGAAAAGACAAAATTTAAAAACTCAATGAATGCCTATTAACCAGGCAAGTGGGCTGCACACCGAATGACAGCACCGCAAGTCCCGTGAAACAGGACGTCAGGCTCATGTTCCCCGGGGGCCACATCACCCCGCGGTGGCCTTCCAAGGGCCGAACGCAATTTCAACCCCTTAGCAGTTAAGGAGTAGTTCCATTTATATAGTCCCAAAATTATCTCGGCCCCTTGAAGGCCACCACGAGGCTGACGTGGCCCCCGGTGAACATGAGTTTGTCACCCTGCCATGAAAGTTCAACAAAGGAAGAACAAGACTTGAAGCCCAGGTGAAAAACCCAGACAAGACACATGAAATATTAAACCTGTCACGTCAGAATGTTACATACTTCACTTACTTTATCTCCTTCACCAGATGTACGCTCTGCGAGAACACAGATTCTCGTCCGTTCCGGTCATTACTGCTTTCCCAACCAGTGCCTACAGCAGTGTTCACAGTTGGTATGTTATAATGGTTTGTTAAATAAATAGATGTTCGGGATGTGGCAGTTCAGGTGACAGCTGAGCCAGAGCGGACGGCATTCCCATGAGAGCGCCAGGTGACTGGTAAACAGCAACGGCTACCATGTGCTCCGTGCACGCGCCACGCCGCACACAGTTCTGGAACCGCACAGCGTCTGTGAAGGGGACCCGCTGCCCCACAGTGAGAACAGGAAGCTCAGGTTCACAGTCCACGCAACTTGCTCAATCGTATGAGGAGGGGCAGGGCCTGGTTAGGAACGTGTTATTCTTAACCATCACCATCTGCCTCTTACTGCAGACAATATTTTCTACACGAATAAATGCAATGAATAAATGCAGAGAACCCGAGAAAAAGGTGACAACAAATCGCTACAAAAAGCTGAGAGGACTTGGGAGAGCAATGTAATAGGCTAGCAGGGAACGGGACCCTCCCTGCCCGTGTCCTCCAGGATGACGCACTGCTGCCCGGCCCAGGGCGCCCCACTTACACGCACCACACCACCTCTGCCGACCCCACGGCCCCCACGGCCCCAGCGGGCTGGGGCGAGAGCGTGTCACCTGAACCCACAAACACCAGCATCACGGGCTGGTCAATCGAGTCCTGACTCAAGAATGAGGAACGGAAACACAGAGCAAATGAGCTGGTAAATGAAAGAAGTGTGAAGGGAAAAATACTGCAGAGTTAAACTTCAGCAAAACAAAGCCGAACGGAGGAAAAGTCACGAGCAGACAGAGGCCCTGGGTGTGGCGAGAGCAGCAGAACGGCGTGCAGGGCGCTGCGGAGGCAAGAAACCCCGCGAGCGAGGAGGGAGCAGCCGTGGTGCCCGGCCTCCAGTCGGGCCCCCGGGAGCCCGGCTGCACGCGGCCTCCTCCCGTCCTGCTGCGGACCGAGGCCACACACCCAGCCTCACCTCGCACACGAGTGTCACTGAGGGAACGAGTCTCAAAACAGGCCGATCCGGTCTCGGGCCTGAAGGTCAAAAAGCAGGTCAGTGGGGTAAAGGCCAATAAAAAAGTCACTAGTGACAATGAAAAAAGCGGCTAAAATAAAATTCTGGGGACTCAAATCTGGGCAAGCCTGGCAGTGAAACACGGGACAAGAAGGAGCGGCGACCTCAGGAGAAGGAGACGTGAAAACCTGCCGGGAGGGGAAGGGCGGGCGGAAGTCTGCCCGGGGAGCGGGGTCACCGACAGTGCAGGGGGGGGGTGACTGGCAGACGGGGCTGCGGGAGGACGGGCTGGAGGGCTCCGTCAGGAGGGAAGTCAGAAGTCAGGAGGGGGCCCCCCTTTGTCTTACCAACAAACATTTCCTTCATCCATTTATTAGGGAGGGATTTGCTCTGATCGAAGATTAAAAATAACCCCAGTAAAAATCAAAGTAGAGTTTTTGGTAGATATTGGCAAGTTGAATTATAAACTTTATACAGAGAGAGAGAGAGACCTGAAGAGCCGAAACAATTTTGAACTAGAACAAAGCTGGAAGACTCACTCTGCCTGCTTTCAAGGCTCACTGTGAAGCTGCAATCTCGACGGCGCGGTCCTGGAGGGAAGAGAGACAGACAGACTGACGGAAGACAGCAGACAAGTCTGTAAACGGGCCCACAGAGAGCCGACTGATTTTTGAGGAAGTACAAAGATAATCCGTCTTTCCACAATGACGCTGGAACAATTCCCCATGTAAAACACACACACACACACACGAACAAATGACCTCTGGTCACACCTCACACATCGCATAAAAACGCACTCAAAATCTTTGTGATTGTGGGTTTCTTAGATACACCACTAAAAGCACAAGTTAAAAAAAAACAACTGACAAATGGTACTTCATCAAAATTAAGAACTCCTGGTCTGATAAAGACACTATTGAACAAATGAAAACCAAAGTACAGGCCGGTAACAAGCATTTGTACGTCACATATCCATCTTGAAAAGGATTTACATGCAGAATAGAAAAAACCTCAAAACCCTGTACTAAGAAACCCAATAAACACGGTCAGAATAGGAACAGGAATGGACTGCTGAGACAACACGCACCGATCTCACCGGACTAACGAGGCTCCGTCGCATGCCACGTACGGGACGTGACAGGAAAGGTGAAAACGTAGGAGCAGGAACCGGCAGAGCACAAGACCGTGTTCTGGAAGGGACTTTCTGTCCCTTTACTGGGGGTTACATGTCTACACGTATTTGTGTAAACACATACACCAAAAAAGTGAATTTTACTGTATGTAAAATTAAAAAAAAAAAAGGATGGAATGCCTGTGTGACACCAGGCATTTTGCTCAAGTCAGAGGGGGCAAAACAAGGCGATCAAGACACTGGAGACAAGTGATGCGTCTGGGGAGAGCAGGGCGAGCGAGGCCGCTCCAGTGCTCGCCTGCGCGCGCGGCCGGGGCACGTGCAGTGCGGGGACCGTGCCCTGCGCACAGCTCTGGGAGAGGGTCAGCCGCGACAAGGAGGACGCCGCGGTGCGGCCCACGAACGCAGGGGCACAGAAACTGCACAGCGCTGGCGGAGCGCCTCCTTAAAGGGAGACGGGTTTCTCCGCAGCCGGGTCTGCAAAGATCCACACTGTCCCCCAGGGGACCCGGAGCTGCACACACAGCACGGCAGGGTGGGTCCACGGCTGAAACCCGCTCCGATGAACGTTCTCGCTCCCACCCAAAGAGCCCTGATTCTCCTGTCATTGCTGTACAAAGCTACTGACTGCAATACGGCACCCACTGGGACCAGTTAGGGGGGTCTGCCAAGAAAACCAACCTGGTCGAAATGGAAAGATTCACTGTCTTCCTCAGACCCCAGCTGCCGTGGCCTGGTTCTGGGCAATCTAGAAATACAGGAAGCTGAGTTGATTTCTTTGTTGATGCTTTTCTCCAAATTATTCAAACTAATTCTCCTTCCATTTTTGGAGGAAAGTGGTGATACATATTCTCCAGGACTTTTAACCAGTCGCACGTTTACTGGTTTGCCATTTATTTCCATCCCATTCATTTCATTCACAGCAGACTTGGCGTCATTGTTTCTTTTAAAAGCAAGAGACGCGTATCTAGAATATAAAAGCAGAAAAAAGCATGTGATCTTAAAATACCTACTTTTAATAAATTTCAACCCAAACTACAAATAGGATCCTTTCTTAATTGGTACAGTTTTAATGTGTGAAATACACAGCTATCATTTTTAGTGATAAAAGGGTAAAGGTAACTTCCGGCCAAGATGGAGGCGTAGGTAGAAACCATTTGCTTCCTTGTACAACCAAAAGGAGGATGACAGCCAATCCAAAATCAACAAACAACCAGAAGTGCCAGAAAACCAAACTGCATGGAACTCCGACAACCAAGGAATTAAAGAAACAGCCGACCAGACCAACCAGACCACTGAGACGGGCGGACGGAGAGAACCCGTGGAAAGGCGGTCTACCGTGCTGATGGAGATGGCTGAACGGGAGACTGAGGCTCAGAGCGCACAGTGTGCACTACGGCGGGGTTGCTGCGGTGGGAGAAACTCATCTCACACGAGAGTCCGCTGGAAAGTGGGCCAGAGCCGAGTGGGGAGCCCCACTGTTCCCTCCCCGAACCCTCCTCCCAGGCAGCACCCAGAGCAGCAGCAGGGAGGGCGGCCCCCCCCTGGTGACTACCTAAGGCTCCGCCCCCTTACAACCTAACAGGTGCCCCCGGACAAAGAAATATGGTCCAAATGAAAGAACAGAGCAAAACTCCAGAAAGAGAGCTAGGCAATGAGAAGACAGCCAACCTATCCGATGGAGTTTAAAGCTCTGGTAATCAAAATGCTCACAGAACTGATTGAGCTTGGTCACAAAATGAAAGAACAAATGAAAGACACCCAAAATGAAATAAAGCAAAATGTTCAGGGGACCAACAGTGACAGGAAGGAAACCAGGACTCGAAGCAATGATTTGGAACAAAAGGAAGAAATAAACATCCAACCAGAACAGAATGGAGCAACAAGAATCCAGAAGAATGAAGAGAGGCGGAGGAATCTCTGGACAACCTGAAACAGTCCAACATCCGAATCCTAGGGGGTGCCAGAAGGAGAACAGCAGCAAGACATTGAAATCTTATTTGAACAAATAATGAAGGAGAACTTCCCCAATCTGGCAAAGGAAACAGACTTCCAGGAAGTCCAAGAAGCACAGAGAGTCCCAAAGCAGCTGGACCCAAGGAGGAACACACCAAGGCACCTCATCGTTACATTAGCCAAGATTAAAGTGAAGGAGAGAATCCTAGAAGCAGCAAGAGAAAAGGAGACAGTTACTTACAAAGGAGTGCCCATAAGATTGTCAGCTGATTTCTCAAAAGAGACCTTACAGGCAATAAGGGGCTAGAGAAAGAAGTATTCCAAGTTATGAAAGGCAAGGACCTACATCCTAGATGACTCTGTCCAGCAAAGTTTTCATTTAGAATGGAAGGGCAGATAAAGTGCTTCCCAGATAAGGTCAAGTTAAAGGAGTTCGTCATCACCAAGCCCTTATTCTATGAAATGTTAAAGGGACTTATCTAAGAAAAAGATGAAAAATACAAACAATAAAATGACAACAAACTCACAACTATCAACAACTGAACCTAAAAAGAAAAAGACAAACAGTGAAAAGGAAAACTAAGCAAACAACTAGAATGGGAACAGAATTAGAGAAATGGAGATCACAGGGAGGGAGTTCAGTTGGGGAGGGGGGAGGGAGGAAGGGGGGGAAGGTACAGGGAAGCAGCAGCATAATTGGCGGCATAAAATAGACGGGGAGAGGTCAAAGATGGTGTAGGAAACAGAGGACTCAAACTTATACGTACAACCCATGGACAGGAACTAAGGTGGGGAATGCTGGAGGGTGGGGGGGGGTGCAGGGCGGAGGGGCGATAAAGGGGGATAAATTGGGAAAACTGTAATAGCCTAGTCAATAAAATGTATTTTAAAAAACAGTAAAGGTTTTTCCACTGAACCCTTGCCACTGTTATCCGATACTTCTGAATGCTCTGGCCATGTGGCCAACAGAAACCAGCAGCATCCACATGACTGTGCGCTGCTGACACAGCTCACGACCTGGGACGGAGCACGGGAGCACGACTGAGAAGTGACGATAATCCAGACCCAGCAGCACAACTCCTGGGGCACCCGCTCCGAGCCGGGCTCCACGCCCACCGCTGTGCTTGTTGAACTGACCCCAGTCTCAGAGCGCTGCTATGACAGCACAGGTGTTACTACCCTTACTTTCTAGACAAAGAGCCTGCAGTCCAGAAGGACGAAGTAACTTGCCCAAAGTTACCCAGCAAGCACGAGAGCTGGGAACTCTGCAGGCCGTACAGCTGCAGAGCCCGTTCTCTCAACAGCGCCCCGCACCGCCACCACCACGCACGGTCGAGGGCACACGCACCGGCAGCTGTGCTGTGCGCCCGGAGCACCACGGTGAGCAGCACAGTGAGAGAGAGACTGGGCGAGGGACAGTGGCCGTTGTCCAGGTGTGGCCCTCCACTGGACAGGGAGAGCTCTCCTGGAGTGGCCCTGACTCAATCAGCACTTGGTTCACGTCTAATACTGCACCTCTGGCACACAGCAGACACCCAGGAAATGCACACCTTTTTTTCTTAAAAAGGATTTTATTTATTTATTTTTAGAGAGGGGAAGGGAGAGAGAAAGAGAGGAAGAGAAGCATCAACATGTGGTTGCCTCTCACACAGCCCCTCACTGGGGACCTGGCCTACAACCCAGGCGTGTGCCCTGACTGGGCATGGACTGGGCAACCCTTTGTTCCAGAGGCCGGTCTCAGTCTACTGAGTCTACTGAGCTGCACCAGCCGGGGCTGACATGCATACTTACTGAATTTAGAAAACAAACCTGTAATTAGAAGAATCGTAAATGGAAATCTCAGAAAGTTGGTATTTCTGGAAATGATACCTTAAATCAGCCTAAAAGAAGAGAAATAAAAGTTTGTGAAAGGTAGAAAGCAATAATCAAAATATAAATAAATACCTAATAGATCTAAAAATGAAGCTCCGAAAATAAATCCTGGCCTACCTCAGACACTGAAGGGCAGAGACCACCCACATGTACCAAGTAACTCTTCTCTCTTTGTAAGGGGTCAACATTCTTGATTTCTGCTTGCAGGGAAATATAATAAACAACAGAAGATAACCATTGTTATATTGATATATTTTTAAATGTGAAAGCTGTTAAATATTTTTATGATCATAAAGCTTACTATAAAGTCACGAGCAAATACCAGCACTAGACTGAAGACCAAGAGCCTGGAGTATACTTTTAGGATTTCTGGGCCTTAAAAACATCTTAAAAATAAAGGTGGACTGGTTGGCATCAAGCCCCCCGTAGCTCAGAAGTGGACCGCTGTCCAAACAGAGCCATCCAGCGCATCCTGACTGAGCCGGTGCCCTCGCCCTTCTCGGTCCAGAGAAGGTCTGAGATGCCGACCACACACAGCACCCCGACCCACCCCGCCAATGCTGGCTGGGGTGCTTTCTGTACGTGCTCTGCTGGGGAGAACCGCACCCCAAAACCTCTGTGACAGGCAAGTATCGACAGCAGGTGGACGGCAGTGGCACCGAAGAACACGGGGGAGGGGTGAGACCCTGACTCAGATCACAGTGCGTTTTCGGGCTGCGGTCTGAGGAGTCTGGTCTGCAATGAAAGGAGTCACTGTGGCAGCCTGCGCCTGCCACAGACGCAGGGCGGGCACACTGTCAGCGGGTGTGGAAGGAATTCTCACAGTGGCTCACGTCTGTGGTCTGACAATCCTTGTGGAAGAGGGACAATCCCAAGTTTTATTTCCCTCACCGCATAACAACAATCTAACGCTCACTGGGTGCTTCCCACACTCCAGGCACCGGGCCGAGCACTTCCTACGCATCATCCCACATGACGCGCACAGCCGCCCTGTGAGGTGCAGCTGTCACCGCCTCCGCTTCCCAGATGAGCGTCCTGAGGTCTCGGGAGCTGAGGTCACAGGTCTAGTCAGCGGGGGTGCTAGAAAATTCAGACAGAACCCTTTGTTTCCAGGAGGCTGCCCCCACCTCCGTCGTTAACTGACTCGGCTCGAGGGTGTCTGGGGCTCACGGGGTGCCGGGGGAGGAAACGGCCCGCAGCAGGGCGAGCAGGGAGCCAGCGGCCACGGCACAGCGGGAAGGGAAGTGAGCCGGGGTCCGGGGGTGGACACGGCGCCCACGGCCTCAGCCCAGACCAGTTCAATACGAGGCTGTGTACCCAGCACCGCGTGGGCCGAGGGCTGTGCCTGGTGCCCAGGAGGGGCAGCCAACAAAGCACAGAAACATCCCTGACCTCGCTGACTAATGCATACGCGAGTGTGGGACGGCAGTCAGTACCAAGTGAGTAAAATGCACGGCATGTGCTCGGGGACACGGAGAAAAATGCGAGGAGGAGGAGTAGTCACAACAAAACGTGATGCTGCGATGCCACCCTAAACTGTACTCGTGTATTAAGGATGGTAAAGGCTATTAATAGTGGTCCTTGTAGGCTGGACACACGTCAGGTAATTTTAATTTTCTTGTACTTTTATATTTTATTTAAAAACCCTAATAAGCATTATTTATACAAACAGGAAAAATGAAACCCCTGTTGTTATGTGAAATAAAAACGCACCCAAGCAAACAGGGAAACCCAGGCAGGAGCCTGGCACCAGAAACGACGGACAGGCAGTGACTGCAGCGCCAGAGGGAGCCCCAGCACCACAGGTGGCGCGGACTGCGTGCCCGTGAGACCCCTCCTGAAGCGGAGGGAACGCGGGCAGGGAGACGGGCAGTCCTGGCGGCCCGGCCGCCCGCCCGCCAGGACGGGGCGGAGTGCCGCCCTCGCACACGCCGCAGAGCTGAGGGCAAGAGGGCCCTGACCCAGGCCTGGTGGCCCCGAGCACGGGAGAGGGTGCTGGGCCTCGACCTCCTAACTAAATCTCGGATTTATGCTCTCAGCAGACAGCTTTCTGAGAGAGAAATGAACATTTTAAATTGATTTTAAAAACTGACCTCCAAATGGCCAGCTTTCTGATTTTCTACGCTTACAAAGAAAAGCCATCAACGGCAATCAAGCACTACAACAGCCCGGCCGCCCCAGCACCCGAGGACACAGGAAGCACTGTCTGGAAATGAGTGAGGCCGGGACCCACCGGGCGCGCACCCCAGGCCCCGTCCGTCCTGCCCCGGCCAGCTGTCTCCCGGGCAGTCGGCTCCCGCCAGGCTCTCCTTAGCATCGAACCAGTCCTCGCTCACGTCTGGGTGGTTTCTGCAATCTGAAAATTGAACACGAATAGCTATGAACTCTGTACATCTACCCTGTGAGAAGTTACCCGAAAGCTTCTCAGAATGAATCGGCATAGTGACAATGACTCATTGCATGTATACATGTACAAGTAAGAACTAGCAAAACAGGAGCACCGAGCGCCAGGACCCTGAGAGGGGTTTCCGGCAGCCGAGGAGCCAAGACGGCTCTTCCGCCTGAGCGGCCCGCTTCCCAGAGTCCCTTTCGCGGATGCTGGTGCCCAGCGGTGCCGTCTGCCCCGGAGCTGCCCGCCGCCAGAGACGCCGGCGCTGTCTTCCCACACAGACCACCTGCACACGGCTTTGAGAGGCCTGGTCAAGCAGCACTGCAGCTTTTTATGTCTTAAAAGTTTCTTTGTGATCTTTTTGGAACGATCACAATCTTGTTTCACACCCCTTTTCACAGAGGACAAAATAAAATATTACAATTTACGGAGTTACAAATTGGACAGCAGAATTTTCAGACTGGACAGGATGAACCAGAAGAGTAAATGTCTGTATTGTTATTTGGCATCATCAGATAGAGTATTAGGTAGCCTTAAAAATGTCAACTACATGGTAAAAAGGGTATTTTTATCATTTATAATCAGAATGATGCCATTCAATTAAACATATTTATTTTAACATAATGAATAAGCACCAGAGATATTTTAAACCTTACTGCTTTATGGAAATGACATAAGACAACATATTTTCACCCTGACCTTTGTCATCAAGTTTCAGTTGACTGAAGTATCCATCTATATCGCCATTTTTCAAACCGTCTTCCTTGGGCGAGGTGCCTTCATTAGGGTGACTGTTATCAGACAACAGAGGCACCTGGGGATTGAAATAAGAACAGTGGCCACGACTAAGGACTAGCCACTGCGGTGCTCCTCCGTGGCGGCGCTCCTCGCCGCATCGGCCCCGCCCCAGTGAAGGCTCGGGGCCCAGCCGTCCTCCGAGTCACCGGGGAGCGCCTCACCGCCGTGTCTGCCCACCGCCAGCCAGAGCCAGGGCTCCAAGGGACCCGGTCTGCGTACAGCGACGGGACGCCGCCCCCGCTCCCGTCACTCAGCCGCGTGTGGCACGCACACTAGACGCAGTTCAGATGATTTTCGGACGTAACATCTAAGTATTTCTCCTTTTAACGTTTACTAGTCATGTGGTTAATGTGGCTTCTGCGTCTCTTATATACACGGGAAGTAATACTACATTTCCAAGTGTAATAGTAAATAAGCTGCTCTTTACACGTAAGTTCATTTAAAAAGGAGATTGTTTAAAGAATACAAAGCAGGTAACACATGGCTATGAAAACGGTGACAACGGCATGTAAGTAACAAAAATTAAGACACACTATACTATATACTACACTGGCTTTCACGCATAACCTGTTGATGAGACAGGTTATTAAAATAAAATCCCAATTTAAAATACTGTCTTATAGTCAAAATTTAGATGATAAATTATGTATATCTACATCTTGTACTCTTAAAAATAAGCAGGTTGTATCACTGCTACCGTCACAATGAGCAAACACCAACTCTCTAGAACATTAACGCCAACTGTGTAAGAAATGTGAGGATATCAGTATCTGTTTTTAGATCTGTTGACTCTTTGTGCATAATGGAGATGAGTAGAACGATGGAATATAAACAGCTAGAGTAATTTACTTTTAATCATTTGTTAATATTATAAAGGAATATAAATCAATCAAGCATTTCGCTTTTGTCCTCAGAATGCATCTAAGTACGTAAGACTACCCAAAAAATATAAGCTCAGAGTGAAACTAGAGTCAGGAAGTAGAAATAAACTCTGGCTGCCCTGCTCCACCGCCTCACGTGATAATGAAATGTAATGTATGACTCGATGTCACTTCACAATCTGCAGAGTGACAAACGTCCCAGACCCCGAGAGGTCAAGAAACCCTCTGTTCCTTCCCATCAGCTGCGGCCCGGCCCTCCGACAGGCGCACACAGAGCAAGCCAGCTGAGTGCAAGCAAGGGTGTGAGAACTTCTGCAGATCACAGCTTCCTTCGCATGGGCCATAAAATCAGAGATCCTACACTGATGAACTACGGAAGAAACTCACTTGAGAGAGCGTCCTTTTTAGGCTTGAGGAAACGTCAACATCACATACTATCTGATTATCTAGTTCGGAATCTGCTCCTGAAAAGCTAAACAGATAAACATTTCATTAAAGATTCTGTCAATTTTCTAAATAAGGACCAAACCAGAAATTTTAAAATTAACTAAATTAAGCAATTTTTAAGATCAAATGAAGCCTAAATTAGATGAAACCATAACTTACACATGTGATTCTTTTTTCATGAGCTGGAAAGACAGAAAAAGGGAAAAAATCATTTAGTTTAAAGTGTTTTGTTTGACTACAGTAAAAATTTCATTTCTAAAACGCAGACACGTGCCCTGGCAGCGAAGGTGGAGAAGGCAGACAACAGCTTCGACTCCACGGACAGCGGGGGCAGCTCCTCCAGGGGCACGCCCTTGTTTATCTTCTCTTTCAGGCTCACGTACTTCACCCTCAGGTCCCCCAGCACAGACAGCAGCGCCGACCCCAGCTCCTTGTTCACGGAGCTGGCCGGTAAATCCCTGTTCAAAAGTTCACAAAACTGATTTACGCTGAAGTTATGCATTTAACACTAATACTGGATTATATACTTGGTCCTATCAAATCTTTAAACTTTTTCCTTTTAAATACTCAGTGAAAGAAAATGAACCACAGAAAATATGTTTTTCTAGAAGCAGTACCAGCAACCCTCAGTACATAAGCCAGAGAGAATGTGATGGATGTCATGTGAAACCCTGCAACTGACTGCATCTGAACTTGGACTTGGTAAGAAACATCAAATTTATCTTTTTACTGGATTCATCATCCCAACATACACTGTTGTCTCTCCATGAGATTCTAATGTATTACTTTTTAAAATCTAGTTACAATCTACCCCTCGTCTTGCCCTTCAGAAATGAAAACACATTTTCTAGAGCAAGTGTAAAACCAGCGGCACGTTCCCGAGGTGACAGAGGTTTGAAGTCAGCCGTCACCTGCTGAGCCCTTCCCTGTCCTCCGTCACGAGCCTGTAGATTTCACTGCAGTGGCCATGACACAGCTGGTAGTGGACGTTTAAAAGCTGCAACTCTGCTTTGACGGCTCTCTGCATTATTTTCTGACAGCACTTTGACGGCAAATTCTTCTCCCTGTCTTTAGAAAGTTGAGGTTCCCTTTAAAATAAAAGAGTAAGTTTGGTTAAGACACCAAGTATTTTTGTGTTACTGATGTACCTCAAAAAACAGTCTTAAGTTTCTTCCCCTTACTTGTTGGGCTAAAACCTACTTTTACTAAACATGGAAGGGGTGTAGGAACACATCACAGTCCCAGAAAACAAGGATAGTAAGGGTCAAAGTTAATATAGTCCTTTCAGACCTCAAGGAAGTAAACGATTCTCGAATTCATACTTTCTTTTATGAAAAAGGGATTCCAAAGTCAAGTACTGACTTCACCCAGAATCAATAGGTTTTCAACCTAAATCAAGCTCTGTCCAACATTTTTAAAGGTTATGAGCATTCTGGATGGAACTGTTCTTAAATGTGTTTTATTTTTAAATAGCAAAGAGATACAACACACATTTTTCTTAATAATCAAGGGTCATTATCATAAGCAAACATTTTGCTGTTAGTCTGTCAAAAAGGCCCAAATCTCTACATTTCCTGAACACTAACAGTTCTTGCTACTAGTTGCCACGGTTCACTGTTCTCAATACTTCTGTGCAGCAAAGCAACCCTTAACCTTGTAGGACTGAATACCCAACCAAACTCAGAAGAAAGGAGGACAAATGATGGAAGAAGGAAATGCCTCAGAGCATGACCCTAATTGGGCTTCTCAGAGGCTTCCCCTTCCCCCTCCCCTGTCCACCTCCCGACTCCCCTTTGTCTTGTCAATTATAAGGGTATCTATCGAGTGCAAAGTAAATTATACAATAAATTAAAATCAAGATTAAAGTATCCCAGTGAAAGTGGCTATTTACTTCTTCATATACATGCCATTTTCCAAAAGTGCTATTTTGTTTTGGTCTACAGGGGATCAAATGAAAGAAAACTGGGTAACTCAATCACTCTGGACTTGGGCTGAATAAAGACGCCATGAGTTTCTCAAGGAATTACTGAGACTGGAATCTCAGTGAGTGAAAAAGCGTTACCGCTCTCTATCACCCTGATATTTGTTTTGTTTGAAGGCAAATCACTGAAGCAGACGATCTCTTAAGGTCCCTGCTTTAAGTTTAAGCTACTATTCTATGTGGCTACGTACCCTACAAAAAGTCTAATTTTCCCCCATGTGTATCTGCAAGCTTACGTATCTAATTTACCTCTCAGGATGTTTCTTTAATTCTGTAATAGCAAGTGTTTTTCTTAATTCCAGGGAATCCTGCAAACGTGATTTAAAATCCGATTAGAAACATATGCCCAACACCACACACTCCACCTGGGCCTCCGACCTGGCAGGATGGGAAGCCCAGGTCCCAGCGGACCTGGTGGCAACAGCGGCCACCAGGAAAGGACAGGGCTGGCACAGCCTATGTGCCTTTCCCCTCCCCCCGGCACTTTCTCACAAGTGTCTCAGGAACCCCTGCTAGAATCCGACTTACATTAACATACACTGCCCCTTTATAAAGTCAAATAAAATTCTATTATGAATTGTGCTGGTTTTACCTTATTTAGAAAATTTCCACTGGGCTTTACACTGTCAACCGAGAAGGCTTTTCCCAGGGGCCCTTTTGTCACGGCCACCTGTGTGTCCTCGCTGCCCGGACAGTAGGACCAGTCTGTGTTGCAGGCCACGCTTCGGTGCCTCCCCTTCTGACACTCGCCGGGGCGCCTCTTGTTCATCATCGTTATGTCCGTGTTGCTGGACGTGGACACCACGGGAGGCCTGGCCGTCGTCGCGCGGCTGGTCGTGAAGCAGGCCCTGAAGTCGCAGCTCACGTCCACTGTCTGGTTGACGGTGAGAGTGCGCCGCAGCGACCCCGTCACGGGGTCGGGGCGCGCTCCTTCCACACCGAGGAAGGACGCCTGGCCGGCAGCACCTTCTAGGGAGCCGTCGTCTTCTGCGCCCCGAGCACCTGTGCCCCCAGTCCTGGGCGGCGGGGGAGGAGAACCCGGGGCTGAGTGCGGAGTGTCTGGCAGGCTCACGTAGGACGAACGTTCACAGGTAGAAAGTGCCGAGTCGTCACACAGAGAACAGGAAGACTGACTACCTTGAGAGGGTTGTGGCACTGCCTCCGAAGCTTTGTCCCGGGGTAATATGCTAGGATTTTCAAGATGTTGTAACATTTTGTTCTCAACAGTCATATTTCCACAAAAGTCTTTAGTTTCAGTTACTTGAGATTTAATTTTGCCAGTGTAAATTTTAGTTTTTAATGCTTGTTGAGGGTTTAAGAAACTGCTGTTAGATTGAGATTCTTGGTTTTCGGGAGGGCTACTGCTTAGTATAATTTCATCAAATACTGTGTGGTACATTAAACTAGTCTCTCGTTCCTGACACTTTTCATGCTTTGGTTTATGGTACTCACCTAGTGTAACAGAATTCTGAAATTTGGAGACATAAGGTGAATCTTCTTGTCCATAAACATCAACTGAACCTAAAGAGATGCCAGAGCTACTTTCTAACCTAGCATGATTAGCTTCCGGACTGCCAGCGTGTTTACCTTCACAACCTGGATCTCTTAGCCCAACCACTTCCAGATCGGATACACTTGATGTTTTTGCTCTGTCAAAAGAGAAGTGGCTGCTCAGATATTCTTGCTCTTCCTCACTGGGATACTCCTGCTGCGAGTCTTCATCTCTGCCATGCTTCTGCACCTCTTCGGCGGTTTCTTTATAATCGTCATCTGAAATCTTGTAGCTTCCTTCTAAGCCAAGAATCTTACTATGTTCCAAAACATCAAAAAACAACTCCTCTCTTTCCTGCATTTCAGAAGCTAATTCTGAATTTAACAGAATAACATTTTCATTCCTTAGTTTTGACTCTGCATAAGGGACAGAGTATGTTTCATTCAAGAACACACAGTCGGCACTGTCTGCAAACTCCCGTGACCGAGGGCTGGCATGCTCTAGGCTGGCGCCTGCAGCTGCAGGAGGAGACGGCTGCAGTGACTGTGCTTGGTCAGTACTGCTCAAGTCTTTGTCATCAGCAATTTGATCTTGTGCCAAGGAATCCCAGTCGTCATCACGAAAAGTCAATTTGGCTTCATTATAACCACTGGAAGATGACAAATTTCCTTTCTTAGGATTAGAAGGCCCATCTGAGTTGGGGAAAAAAAAGGATAAAAATGTTAACAGCAGGGACATTACAGATTCTAAACAGCAGTAAAGGACTTAGATGTATTCTGGTCCAAGTTCTTCCCAATGCAGAAATACCTTCACATTACCCCCGAAAATACCCCTGGTGGTTGCCACGATGGACTGATTTGTGTCTCCCCCAAGACTCCCACGTGGGAGCCCGAACTTCCTACGTGACAGTAACTGGAGATGGGGCCTTCTGGGAGGCAGTCAGGGCTAGATGAGGTCATGGACACGGGCCCTCAAGATGGGGTAAGTGCCAGAGAGCTTGCTCTCTCTCTCTCCATCCTGTGAGGACACTGCAAGGCGCCAACCACAGGCCGGGCAGAGAGCCCTTACCAAAACCTGAGCGCACGGCACCCTGACTCAGACTTCCAGCCCCCAGAGCTGTAAAACAGAGGTGTCTGCTGTTTAAGCCCCCCCAGTCTGTGGTCTTTTGTTATGGTGGTCCCAGCTAAGACAGTGGCCACAGTTCTTCTCGAACTCTTTCAGTGGCAAGGAGTACCTGAGTGCCTGCTAGTTCCAGCTGTAGGCCTGTAGAAGCAAAGAGGACATGTGTGGTGCACCCCAATACTTGCGGCTCCCATAGGGGTCACAAATAGGAAAAGCAAACACAAATGCGATACAGGTAACGAGTGTCGACAGAGCTGTGATGATGAGCAAGTAAATGCTTGAGAGGAAAGGAGAGGCCAATTCCTGAATAAACCTTACGTTTAAAAAGTGTTTTGAGACACAAGAGTCACCCTAGGCGACTCAAACAGCACCTACAAAGTTGGCTGTGTGGAAGAACGTGGCAACTCCAGGACACCAGCAGCCACTGTGTCTGGAGTAGAACAGCTCCACGGGAACGACCACACTGTGAACAGCACAAGGGCCTGTAGTGACGTGCTAAGGGGTCTGGCTCTTGTTCTGAGGCTTCGGAGGACAGAGGTTGGACGCCGGGAGCCACAGGAAGAGCGGAGGCGTGAGGGGGGGCTGGAAGCAGTCAGACCGAGCGTGCAGACGCGGGACCGAGGAAGGCCCTGGTCTAGCAGCTCCACAACCGCCAAGACTTGGTGGCTGGTTAGAAATGGCAGAGAAGGGGGAAAAGATTAGTGGCTATATTTGAGAGCTGCTAATATTTATATGTTTATATAAGTATATATAATACATAAGAATATATTTTAACATATATACACATATATGTATTATTTTTTTGCCCAAGAACACAGTCAGAAACAAGTTTTATATCAAGATCCAGGAGACAGGACCTGTCTGGGTAGCTCAGTTGGTTAGAGCATCATCCCAACACACCAAAGTTGTAGGTTCAATCCTTGGTCAGGGCACATGCAATGCCCTCAATCAACCAATGAATGTATAAATAAGTGGAACAACAGGCATTTCTCTCTAAAATAAAGATCCAGTAAACAACATATATGTGTGTGAATTAGTGAAACAAATTTTACAAGACAGTAACTACTCCGACTATGTACAATGCATTCTGGCATTTTTTTTGTCTATTCATTTTATTAAAGAAAAGCTGATCTCAATCAGCTGAACTGGTTTCACGACTCACCAGTGGGCCACGACCTGCTTAAGCCTTGCTCTAACGTAATGGGAAGGGCTGCGACTTGGGTTTACAGTTGAATGGGAATGCCGGGAGCTACAGAACAGGGCCTTCCTGAAGAAGAGCGGATTTAGAAGAGAGGGGGAAAGCACGCGGGGAGGGGTAGAGGATAACGAGTTCATTTCCAGGCACGTGGAGTTTGAGGTGAGCAACAGAACGCCTGGATTCCAATTCCAATACAGCTGTTGTCAACCACTGTGCCCCAAGAGTTTTCAGAACATGCAATACCTGACTATTTAGTCAGCGCACTGACCTCTTTTCCCTTAAACTTGCAAAAAAAAATGACAACACCCAACAGAGCATTAACCTGTCTTGAACCATAAATCTATAGAACATAATAGAGATGCCAACTTATTGGTCATGTCTCAAAATAAGGTTGCATCTGATTGGTTAATCTCTGATACCAGAAATCCTCATATATATATATATATATATATATATATATATATATATATATATCCCTCAATTTTTAAAAAGTCACTTTGGAACAAAAAGGATAATTACTATTATTATTATTTTTTGGTAAATCAATCAAAATTATGCCTATTTTTTGTCATATTGGCAAAAATACTTTTTTTGCTGCAACATTTTAGTAATTAGCGTGTGTGTGCTGTGAGGTGACAAGGCTGAACAGAGCTGGTCTAGCAAGCTGTCGGAAGTAGGGGTTGGGGCCAAGAAGAGCAGCATTAGCTTCAATTACAGACTCATGGGTTGACTATATTTTTCTTAGAGGTTTGTATAGGTGTTCATTTTATATTCTGGATATTAATTTTTTGTTTTCCTTATTTATAATATGTAACTTTTTCCTAGTTTATTGCTTATCTTTTATTTTTTGTACTATTGTACTAGGGTTTTTACGGTTATTTAGTTAAATGGATCAGCCTTTTCTAGGTCTGTCTCTGCGGCCTTTCCCACCACATGATTACAAATTACTCTTTTATAACTTATTCCGTGTACTGTGCCTCACAGCCTTTCTATACTATGTAAATTTTTTTCCTTCCTACCATAAGGCAGTAATCTAACTTATTTTTCCTCCAAAATATATGGCCAATTATATTAATTCCATTTGCAGAATAATCCATTACTTCCCTTCTGACTTAAAATAGCATTAAAATTTTTTCTGAAGTTCACTTAATAGTTTAAGCCACAATCGATTATAAGCAAGTAAAATTTCGTCATCTTGCTCTTCCTGCTCTATTTAGTTTTTCTTCTACCGTTACTACAGAAAAGGAAATTTGGATGTGTGAAGACAAATTACATTTAACTTGGGTAGCAGAGGTCAACCTGCCCACTTTCCACTTAAGACAACGGCACCTGCCAGCAGTTCCCCAAGGCGTGTTCTCCTCTGGTTCCCCTTCTCTTCCCTAGATCTTCCGTCTCCCCGAAAGGTCCTATGTTGGCTGCCCGAATTCACAAAATCCCCTGAGTAGCAACACTGGAGGGGGAGCTGTCTAGTCCAATTCCATTCAGCACCTCTCTCTCCACCTAGAACAGAGCCACCTGGCCTGCCCCTTACCTCTGCGGACGCTTCCTCCATCGCTGCGGGCGCCGCTACCAGAAGCCGCCTCCACTGCAGTGGTGGCCTGCATCTCTTAAGAATGTATATTCTAGAAAAAGCATAAATATTGAACTATTATTACATTCAGAATTACATTAAAAATATTAGAAAAACAAGCATTTGACAAAGTGGCAATTGCAGTCAAAGATTCTAATGTAAGAGGACTAATAAACAAAATTGGTAGAACATTTGAATAACTTTTTAAAAGCGTGAACGGACTACTACATACAGCTGTACTACTGTATTTGAACACCCAAGACATGGCCTTTTGAAATTTCCAAGGAACACTAAAGAAAAAAAATACACAATATATTTGGCCACCAAAAAAATCACACCCCAATCAAAATGTCTCTAAAACAAACTACAGACTTACCAACAGCCAGTGACACGGCACACCCATACCTTCCAGCGATGGAAAGGAACAAACCACTGACACATGTAACTCTGTGGGTTAGTTTCAAAGCCAGAAAGCCAGACAAGAGACCACCTTACTTTATGGGAGGCACCCATCTGAAGGAGTGCACAGAAAAGCCAATTTATGGAGACGGAAAGTAGATTAGAACCCGCCTGGGGCAGGGTACGGGATGAGAGGACAACTGTGAATGGGCACAGGGGATCTCGTTGGAGGACGAACTTGTTCTAATACATCCGATGTGACAGCCGCGTTGCTTGATAAAGTTGCTACAACTACACTGTACCTCAATAAAAGTGTTTGAAGAATTAATGACGGCTCTCCGAACCCAGCCGCCACATGAGGGAGCCTAAGCCGGGTACCTGAGCTGGGCCTGGAGATCCCGGCGGCCACCCCCGAGGTCTGTCAGGGTCGCTGCCGTGCAAGGCCCGCCCAGGGGAAGGGCGGGAGCCTAGGCCGGGACAGGGCGCACCGCAGGGCGCAGTGTTTGCTGGGTGGGCCGGGACCCTCTCCTCCGTCCCCTCCAAGACCTTCAGGGTCCCTCCCAAGAGGGCGTCTGGGCAGAGCCTGGGGGCACGCTGGTGCTCCAGGTGGAGAGTCCGCGGGAATCACGACCCTGCAGCGCCGACCCCGGCCTGGCTGCAAGCAGGGGTCTGGGTGAGGGCTTTGAGGCAAAGGCCTGTCAGGCCCTGTGTCCCGTCTCAGGAGCTCGGCCACGGCTGACCGGGGGGAGCAGATCCAGGGCTGGGACAACGGGAGAGAGATTGGGGGTGTGGCGTGCGGTGAAGGAAGAACGGGAGCCACCTGGGGCTCTGGATCTACACCTGTGCTCACAGTAGAGGTGGGGACGAGGAGGCGGAAGGGTCTGGAAACCCACCATCCGCCAATGCGTGCCCAGAGCCAGCCCTGGGGCAGGCAGACAAGGGCGGGGTGAGAACCTGGGCGCACTCAGGGTGGGAGACCTGCAACCTTTCTGTTTACGACACAACGCTCCAACCAACTGGCTAGGATGATGAGTTCATTTTTATACATAATATGTTCTAAGTGCCTATAACATACCTAACTGGAAACACACAGTTGTGAACCATAGGATTTATCTGCACTGGAAGTATCTGATTCCAATTTAATGTTTCAAAAATTCCTTTTGGTTAATAATGGGGAAAATGGCCTAATAATATTTTTACTGCCATGAGTCTAGCTACAGATTAACCTTTGGGGTTATGAACTCTCTGCAGATTTGATAAAATCAGTTACTTCCCTGAGAAAATGCACAAATGCATATATCTTATGGATTTCTCTACCACATTTAGAAGTTTGAAGTTAGTTAAGTCCTGACCTAAGAGATTGTATTTACGTCAGTAATGGCCCTTCTCTAGGAATATCAGGTAAATATTTAAGATAAAGACTAAGATGAAAAGAAAGTTGGAATTTCTAGCAAAGATGGAGGTATACGAAGATATGCTTTGCTTCTTTGCACAACCAAAAGAAGGACAACAACAAATTCAAAGACAAAAACCAGCCAGAACTGCCAAAAAATCGTACTGTATGGAAGTCTGACGATGAAGGAGTTAGAGAAGAAACATTCGTCCAGTCTGGGAGGCGGGGTGGAGACGGGCAGCCCAGGTGGACAGGACACGCAGCAAGGCAGTGGAGCAGGCGGGTGAGGAGGCAGCGAGCAGAGCGGGCAGCCCCACATCTGCAAGTGGGAAAACCAGGAGGAACATCTGGGGAGCGAGACAGACCCCGCAACCCAGGGCTCTAGTGTGGGGACATAAAGCCTCAAAGCCTCTAAATGAAAAAACCTGTGGGGGACGAGGCGGCAGCGGGAGAAACCCCATTCCTGGGAAACACCCACCCAGGAATCAGCACCAGAAGGGCCCACTGTGCTTGTGGGTGGCGGGGGAAGCGACCGAGAGTGGGGTAAGAGCCGCAACAGTTTTTTGTTCCCTCTGGAACCCCTCCCCCACAGACAGCACCACAACACAGCTACGTGGGTTGCCCCCCTCTTGGCAAATACCTAAGGCTCTGCCCAAGAATGTAACAAGAGCTCCGAGACAAAGAAATATGGCCCAGATGAAAGATCAAAACTCCAGACAAAGAACTATGCAATGAAGAGACAGCCAACCTATCAGATGCAGAATCAAAACATTGGTAACCAGGATGCTCACAGAAATGATTGAGTATGGCCGCAAAATAGAGGAAGTAAAGGCTATACAACGTGAACTAAAGGAAAATATTCAAGGAACCAACAGTGACGGGGAGGAAACCAGAACTCAAATGAATGGTATGGAACAGAAGGAAGAATAAACATTCAACCAGAACGGAATGAAGAAACAAGAATTCAAAACAATGAGGAGAGGCTTAGGAACCTCCAGGACAACTTTAAACATTCCAACATCTGAATCATAGGGGTGCCATAAGGAGAAGAGGAAGAGCAATAAGTGGAAAAGTTATTTGAACAAATAATGAAGGAGAACTTCCCCAATCTGGCAAAGGAAACAGACTTCCAGGAAGTCCAGGAAGCTCAGAGAGTCCCAAAGAAGTTGGACTCTAGGAGGAACACACCAAGGCACATCATAATTACATCAACCAAAATTAAAATGAAGAAGAGAATCCTGGAAGCAGCAAGAGAAAAGGAGACAGTTACCTACAAACAAGTGCCCATCAGACTGTCAGCTGATTTCTCAAAAGAGACCTTACAGGCAAGAAGGGGCTGGAAAGAAGTATTCCAAGTCATGAAAGGCAAGGACCTACATCCAAGATGACTCTGTCCACCAAAGCTGTCATTTAGAATGGAAGGGCAGATAAAGTGCTTCCCAGATAAGGTCAAGTTAAAGGAGTTCATCACCACCAAGCTTGTATTACATGAAATGTTAAAGGCACTTATCTAAGAAAAAGAAGATAAAAAATATGAACAGTAAAATGACAACAGTCACAACTATCAACAACCAAACCTAAAAAAACAAAAACAAAAATAAACTGAGCAAACAACTAAAACATGAACAGAATCACAGAAATGGACATCACGTGGAGGGTTATCAGTGGGGACAAAGGGGAAAAGGCACAGGGAATAAGCATCAGTGGCAGGTACAAAGTAGACAGGGGGAGGTTAAGAATAGCACGAGAAATGGAGAAGCCAAGGAACTTGTGAGTACAACCCTTGGACATGAACTAAGGGAGTGGAGGATGTAGGGCAGAGGGAGATAAAGGGGAGAAAAAAACGGGACCACTATAATAGCATAACCAATAAAAGATACTTAAAAAAAAAAAAAGCCAGTCCATTAAAATAATTGACCTTAGGCTAGGTCAGTTTTTTTTTTTTTTTAACTTTTTGGACTCAGGAACTCTTCATGTTCTTACAAGTATTGGAAATCCTTAGAAGTATTCATTTATCAATAGCTACAATATAAAATATTAAAACAGAAAAATTTAAAAATTTGTTGGTTTATTCATATAAGATAAAAGTATAACAAACATTTTAAGTTAAAAAATATTTTCAAAAAAATAGTGAGAATGACATTTACACCCCACAAATCTCTTCGATTTGTGTCTTAACAAGCTGGACTGTGATTCATATCTGACTCTGCACCCCAATCTCCATTGAGTGTGCCGTAGGGTTCACATGAACAGTCAGTCAAGGTCAAAAGCTGCGACGAAAGGAAAGATGGCACTGTAACAAAGACACTCGCACATCACGTATCTGAAAAGGGTCTGCTGTCCGGAACATATAAGAATTCTTACAACCCAGCAAAGAGACATGCACTTCTTAAAACGCACGAGGGACTTGAACAGACACTTCTCCGAAGACACGCACGTGGCCGGCAGGCACACACAGCCCCACTGTTCCTCCGGGAAGCGCAGGCCGAACCGGGAACACCCTTGCAGGGCTGTCCGACCTCCGCTTGCGGGCGGCACGCAGCCCAGGACGGCCAGCACACAGCCCGACACGAAACTGGAGTTCACGCGAAACACGGTTTCTGGGTGACAGCGGGCTGTGATGGCCCGAGACAAGTCCTCTTGTCCCCGCGGGGCCCAGAGACACCCAGAGGCCCGCCCGCTCACGCCCCCTGGGGTGGCTGTGAAAGCGCGGGCGGCCGCGGACGGGCCCACTCTCGTCCAGGACGTCCCCTCCTCCCCGTCCACCAAACGACCCCCGGGCGCGCTCTCGGTCCCAGAACCGACCGGAAGCCACCGGCCTCCCGCGGGTCCGGTCGATCTCAACCCAGAACCCCGCGGCCCCCCGGCGGTAACGCCCCCCCCCCCCCAACGACCTTCCCAGGATGCCAGCCGCAGCACTTCCCCGCTCGCCGCTCGGCAACGCTGTCCCCGCCCTCTGGGCGGAGACTCAACCCCCGGAACGACCCGGGGGACCCTCCGCGAGCCGGGCTCCGCGCCCACCGCGGCCACGCGTGTCCCCCGCCCGCGCCCCGCGCCAACCGCCTTCAAAGCCCGCTCCGCCCCGATCCCGCCCGACACCCGCGTCTCAGGGCGGCGTCCCCGGCCCTCGGCGGCGCGAACGCCCGCCCCCCCCACCCGGCACCCGGCACCCGGCACCCGGGGCTGCACTAGTCAACGTCCCTCCCCCGCGGTGGCTGCGGCGTGCGCGCGCGCCCGCCCGCCCGGGTAGACAACGACTAGCTGGCCGCAACGACGAACTCACGGGGACCCCCCCCACCTCTCCCCAGGTACGAAATGCAAAAGTCACCGACCCTCAAACCTGGGCTCTAAACGAGATTTTTGCGGGGTGCAAGCCCGCCCTGGCGCCTGCGCCGTGCGGCCGGCAGACGCCTCGCAACCGAATGTAAAGGTACCAAGGTGGGGGGTTCCGGGCCGCCAAGGCCGCGTGGCCAAGACGCCCATCGGGGAGGCCACCCCGCCCGCCTCCGTGTCCCCCACCCGGGGGAGCCCCCGAAGGCCTGCTTCCCGCGGCCGCCGCTCGGCCCGGGGCAGGCCCTCCCGTACCCTCCGTGACTGGGCTCCCTGCCATGTCCCCCTCAGGCCCGGCTCCAGCTCCCCGCGACCGCTGCCAGCCCCGCTCGCCGTACCTCACCGTGGAGCTGCCGCCCTCGCTGCTGCCGTCACCTGGCGCGAAGCGCCCGGCCGCCGCCGCAGCTTCGGAGCGAGTGCTCGCCGCGTGCCGCCGCAGGGCCCGCCGGGTAACGGCCGCTGGAGCCCCGCCCACCCTCTGAGGCCTCCTGCACTCCCATTGGTCGGCGCGAAGAGGAGCGGCGCTGTGATTGGCCCGGTGTGCGAGCGCGAAGGAGAGAAAATCGGCGCCCACTGCGGTTGCGCCGTGAGGCGGTTGGGGAGAGGGTTCTGGAAGGACCTGTGGTCCTGCGGTCGCGCACTTGGAGCCCTTTCCGGCTTTTTGGTGCGACGTCGTTGTCTGGACCGCTTTGCGGAGGCACCGGATGCGGAGGCCGTGCATTGGGCCGAGCCCGTCCCGAGCCTCAGTCCGCCCGCCCCGGCGCCCCCTGGTCGCACACCCGCGCTGGCGGCCGCGCGGGTCTCCGCCGCGCGTCCCTTGTCTGCGTCCAGCAGATGTGCCCGCCGCCCGACAGCCCGTCGTAGTGTCGCCCGCCGGGCCAGCGAAGCACTTCCTGGCCTCGGCGCGACATTTAAGGGGCACCCGAAAACGCAGTTGTCAAGATAAAGACTATCTGAATGCAGTTGTTTAAAAAAAAAAAAGGAAAGTAATGAAAACTCCTGCGGAACGAAACATCCAGATCTGTCCTCCTCATTTTCTCCTTTGTCCCGGGCTCCAAAAGGCAGTGCTATTCTGTCTTAAAATGTGCATTTTTTTTTCATCGCAATGTTTTTTCGTTAATTGCTTTTGTTTAGGCCACTTTGTGTAAAGATGGGTTGAATATTTTAACGTGATTGAAGTCACACATGTTGATAGAACGTGCAGAAAAGCTCAAAGAAGAAACTAGAAATCCCCCGAGCTCGTATTTGCGCAGCCTCGCTGCGGGTGTTGGGGGGCTGCGAGGGGGGAGGCGCGGGTGGTATCTCCTCCCACCGGGCTCGCGGCCCCTGGCCGGGCGACGGGACGTTCCGTTCAGGAGCCGGGGACGCCTTTTATCCCCAAACGCTGCTGAGGTTCTGCCCCGCGTCGCGCAGGCCGCGAAGCCCCAAGTTCAAGGCAGTTCTCCCGCGAGAAAGCCCAGTCTGGCTGCCCCAGACCGAGGTTCCTGGGGCTGGGACGTGGAGCCGGCTGAGATGCTGCCGCTGCCGGCGCGGAAGCCACGCCCCGGGGCTCTGAGGACGCGGCGGGGTCGCGCAGCGGGCGCAGCTGGGGCACCCGTGTGAGCTCCGCAGGGGACCCATCTGTCCTGGCACCTGTGGATCACCTAGAAACCTGGGAGAGGCGACTCACTGACACCCTCCCCCAGCGCAATCAATTCTCTAGGCGGCGTGACCGTATAAAGAAAGGACATGCGTTCTGAAAAGACTGCAGACTTGCAGTCTGAGTTTTTAAGTGGTCATTTTGGAACTCAGCTGTCACCGACAACCTGTGGCCTCAAATACGTGATTCTTAATATAGATGCCAAAATTATAATTATGGTTGGGTAAATGTTCATTGATTTTCCTAAGTTGGTGTCGGTTTCGAAGCCTAAGTCTCGCCCTGGCTGGTGTGGCTCGGTGGATTGATTGCCAGCCTCTAAACCGAAGGATCGCTGGTTCAATTCCTAGTCGTGGCACATGCCTGGGTTGTGGACCAGGTCCCCAGCAAAGGGCACATGAGAGGTAGCCATACATTGACGTTTCTCTCTCTCTCTTTCTCTTTCCCTTCCCCTTTCTGTAAAAATAAATAAATAAAATCTTTTTTAAAAACCCATAAAGGACAAGTCTCTTAGATGCCATAATTGTGTGTTTGGAGCCGATAATCAGTTTCTTGATCTTAAATATTACAGGGGGTTTGTCCTAGATGTATTTATTATGCTGTTCTTATGGAAACCCCGGATGCCAGACCCCGTGGGCCATTTGGGCACAGCCTGGTGCTGGTGGTGAGCGGGAACGCACGAGACTGAGCCGCCGGCTTCCCCTCAGTTCCCCCAAGGTCATCATCGCCCTTCCCGGGAAGCCTTTGCGCGCTTCTCTAATAGCACCCCAATTTTTTATTATAGATTTAAAAATATTGCCTAGGTGAGTTGTGATTTTTTAAAACAATTTCCAGATGACTATTATAACAATCTTCTGAGATCCCCCCCAAAGTTAAAATGATTTATTTTCTTAAGAAATGTATAGATCTGCCCTGGCTGGCATAGCTTAGATTGAGCTTGGGCTGCGTACCAAAGCATCGCAGGTTCGATTCCCAGTCAGGGCACATGCCTGGGTTGCAGGCCACGGCCCCCAGCAACCGCACGTTGATGTTTCTCTCTTTCTCCCTCCTTTCACCTCCCTAAAAATAAATAAAAAATAAAAAATCTTTAAAAAAAGAAATGTATAGATCTATAAATTTGGGAGAAAATAGCATTTTTATGATTTTTAATCTTACTATACATCTCTAAAGTTTTTCATATCTCTTAGCAGAATGTATAGATTTCCTAATATCGCCTCTTCTTTTTTTTTTTTAAGGTGATTTTAGAGAGAGGGAGAGAGAGAAAGAGAGAGAGAGAGATTGATTTGTTGTTCCACTTATTCATGCCTTCGTTGGTTGATTCCTGTACGTGCCCTGACTGGAGATCGAACCCTCAACATTGGCTTATGGGAACAATATCCAACCACCTCAGCTACTCGGCCAGGGCCTAGCCTCTTATATTTTTAAAGGTCCTACTGTCTTTTCTAACATTAAGCTGTCTACAAACCTGACATTGTGTTGAATTAGTTATTTACTAGATTGTAAAATCTGGCTTTTAAAATTTACTGATGATTTTTCATTTACATTGAAAAATAAGGATGAGCTGTAGCAGACCGTGAGAACCGTCTATTTTCTGCTCTGCCCTGCTGTAATAAACACTTTGAAGCGTTTGGTGGGAATCACTCTGCAGGCTGTGGTCAAAGTCAGTAACGTGACAGGCCCGTCATTTTCACTGATGCAAGACTCAGGGTCAGTCCTGTCGCTCTCCTTCGAAAGGGGGACAATGCCCTGTGTTCATGCATTTGGATAACTGACCACTGGGGCAGCAGCATACGGCGCTCTGAGCAAAGGAAAACAGCAGAACAAGGACTATTTGATGCAAAAGAGGGTGAGGGGTTCGGGGTTCAATGGACGGAGCTGTGGGCTTGCCCTGTGGTGCCCGCCACTGCAGAACCCCTGAAGACCCCTTAGGGCCAGTTGTCTCAAGCAGAGACAAGCCTCGAACACCCAAATCCGTGACTCCCGGGGCTTTCTGTAGCGGGAGGAGAGTGGACTCTCACTCTCCGGACTGTGAGGGGTCTCCATGCTGACGAGCAGGGTGGGGCGGGGTGCAGTGGGGGCTGCTGGGGTTCCTCTGAGGCAGGCTTGGGAGCAGGGGGTGCAGGGAGGAACCCACCCACGTGTGCCCAGTCCGTGGCTGGCACAGGTTTCCCCGCGTGCTCTCTGCAGAGTCCTGGTCCCGGGGGCTCTGGGAGCAAACCGGCCCTGTGGTCACCCGGGGAGTGGTACCCAGCCCACCCCCCTCTTGAGGAATCTGAGGACAGTCACACGCACACGCTCCTACATGGACTGGTTCACTGGGCGACCAAAGACTGTTCACAGAACCGTGTTTGCTTGGAGCCCTTCCTGACACTCCCGGGAGCAGTGGTTCATGAAAACACTCGGGGAACTTCGGGCTCACGGCGGTAGCAGCGGTCACAACACGGAGGAAGCGACGTGCGCTACCGTTTCTCACGTGCCGCGGAGTAGGCCGTTCCTAGCCCCCGCGCGCCCGCGCTGTGCCGAGCCAGAGAGCCGTGCCCCCTGACCTCACGGTGGGGGGCGCCACCAGCAGGGGCTGGGACTGGAGTCCTGTCGCCCTGTTCCTAGTGCGAGGCCCGAGGCTCGGATGCATCTTGTGAAGTTCCGTGCTCGGCCTTCTGGAGCGCCCCCTATAAAAAGGGTCCCGGGCGCCGTGGCCGAAGTCGGTCCTCCGCCGGAGTGACTGTGCTGCATCGCCCGCGTCTGGAACTGCTGAGCAGCGGGCGGTGAGTTTGGGGAGCTGCGCTCTTTGCCAGGGCCCCCCGGGGAAGCTGTGAAAGGGCTTTAGGAGGACTCACTGACTGTGAACTTCAACTTCAGATTTTCATGAAAAAAAAAAATCCTTGCCAAATATTCAATAATTGAAACAAAAATTGTCAATGTGATTTGTTTTCTCACTGATGTTACTTTGCATATGAATGAGCTCAATTTGAAGCTCCAAGAAAATTCTTACACGTGACCTAAAAGATAGTGAGCATTTGTTTAATAGAAAACTTTTCAAATTACACATTAATCATGATGATTATTACACATGAGTCAATATAGGTAAGATTTTAGCAGTAACCAATAGCCTTATGTAAACTATTTGCAAAAACTACAAGAAAACTTGGAAGCACACTTTGTTGGTATTGGTAAACTTAGAATTGCTTTTCCATTTCTGCAATATCTCTTAGATATTAATAATCCTGAATCGACACGAGAGTTGATGAATTTGTTTAATTTGGGGAGATGTAGTTTTGAAACCAATAGTGCTTTTGCTTTAAAGTCAAATTGGTTCTTCCAAAAACGATGAAGCAGTTTTGTCAGCGTGGGTGCAATTATTAAAGAAAAATGATTTTTTTCTGGTATTCAATTAGATTATTAGAAAATTTTCAAGTACATTGGAGCAACTCAGTAAATCCACTTTTCCACAGTAAATTTTATTAAATGTAAATATAGAAAAGGTATTTATGATGAAAATAGCTTCAGATTGGAATGTCTGTAAATACCAAATATATATAATTTTACTGGATTTAAATCTTCAATAACATATAACTGGATTTGAAGACTTACTATGAAAAAACAATGTAAAATAGCTCACTGATAATTTCAACACATTTATTACATTACAATATAATACAGGGTCAAACAAAAGTAGATTCACAGTTGTGTGTGAAACACGGAGTTAATTCTCGTATTACTGTTTATCAATTGTTGTAATATTTTCTATGCGAACAACTTCGAACCTGCATTTGCTCCCCCCTGTCCTTAGGATATAGTGAGTTAAATACAATATATGGTTAAAATGAATTTCTCTTATTTATTTTAATTTTTTAAAATGTAGCTCCTAGAAAATTTTAAGTTACTTATGTGGCTCATACTATGTTTCTACTGGACAGCGCTGCTGGAGAGATTCCAATGGTCAGGACTTTCTCATCCTTCAGGTTTCAGTTTAAATGTCACCTACTCCACGAAGCCTTCCCTGACCACCCAGCTCAAGCAGCAGCCATGCACACCTGACCACACTCACATGTGCTCACTCTGTTCCGTTACCTGCCTCCATCACGTTCATGGTCTGAAGCGTTACTTACCACTCACAGGTTTGTCGTCTGCATTCTTGGCTGGAATGGGATGGTTGCATCCCAAAGCACTGGGGTAAGTTCTTGACCAATATTTAGCAAATTATCATACGCTCCAGAGAGGTCATCCTCCAGAAAACTCACAAAGTCATTCTTTAAAAAAAAATATTTATTTACTTATTTTAAGAGAGAGGGGAAGGGAGGGAGAAAGAGAGGGACAGAAACATCAATATGTGGTTGTCTCTCATGCGCCCCCTACTGGGGACCTGCCTGCAACCCGGGCATGTGTCCTGCCTGGGAATTGAACCAGTGACCCTTTGGTTTGCAGGCCAGTGCTCAACCCACTGAGCCACACCAGCCAGGGCTCACAAAGTCAGTCTCGATAAAATCGTAGAAGCACACAGACACACACACGGACTAGGTGTTCGGGGTAAGAACAGGAACATAAACACACTCCCAAAGTCGCAATGAAGCACAGACCTCTGCTTCTGGCGCGGGAGAGGCGCCGGGTACGGGCAGCCTGCTCCTGCCATGGCGTCCTTTCCTGCCCCGGCGTTTGGAGCCACGGGTGCCAGGGCAGCTCCCTGCCGGAGGTGAGACTTGGCTGCCCTGCGCCAGGCTGCCCCATGCCGTCTGTCCTCACCCCCGCTCTCACTGCTGTAGCATTGGTGTGCCTGCCCTCGCCTCCTCCCACACGGCCCCGCTCTGCTGACTCTCACCAGTGCCGCGTCAGGGTTCTCTGGGCGGCTTTTCCAGGTCGGGTCTTTCATGCTGGGCACACAGAAGCCGGACACCCCTTTTCACCCCCCGATGGCCCAAACAGCCCATGTGGGGGGAGGGAGCAGTAACTGTCTTGTTCTCTCTGTGGCATCCGGAGCAAATTAGACCTAGACTGTTAAGAGGGTGAATGAAAAGCTTTGGATAACATGGAAATGTCCAAAGGTGCCTTAACCCCACATTTCACAAAATCGTGGCGGCCACAACACGCCTCCGTGCTGTCTGAGGCAGGCAAGGAAGTCCACGCGCGACGATCCACGCAGGGAGCAACGGTGGCCTTGCCTGGGCCCCCACGCCGTCTGGCAGCCGCCGGGAGAAAAGCTCCGGCAGCGGACGGTCTCCGCACTCCCGGACCCGCAGAGGGCCCGGCCTGGGCGCTGCGCTCCGAAGGCGGAGTGGGGCGGGGCTCCTGGGAGCCGAGGGGGAGGCGGGCCCAGAAGGCGGGCGCTGAGGGATGCATGCAGACCCAAAGGTCCCACCTTCCTCGTTATCCTAAATACGGGCCTGGAACCTCTTGGGATGCACGGGGTACTAACGCAGCATTCAGATATTTCTAGTTCAGGACTCTGCCCAGGTCTGCATTGCTCCTGTTCCTGAGCCCCGCGGGCATGAGCAAAGGCAAAGGGAGACAGACCCACCCACGGCCCGTGGCATCCCACTCTGCACGAGTGGGGCCTGCCGAGCCTTTGGTGACCCTGGGGACCGGGTAGGAGCCTTCCGGCGAGCGGTGGTGGGGGCTGTGCTAGCAGGAGGGGGGGGTTGCAGGCAAGGGCAGTTGGAGACCAGCCACACACAGGCACCCACGCCAGCCAGTGGGTGGGCAGTGGCATCTGGGATGGGCCTGGGGCTCGGACCCGACTGTGGAGTCGCTGAGAGAGTGGCGGCTGGGTGGGTGGCAGTCTAGCCCCGGAGGCTCCTGGGAACAGGGAAGCACCCCAGGCCACTGAGCTGGGGTCCTTTAAACCCCCAAGTGCCCTCCATGCAGGGTGGGGATCAGGCGTCCCCTACCTGTGGCTGCAGGTGCAGGGAGCCCCGCAGGTCAGCAGACGGCAGCTCTGTCACCTTCCAGTACCCAGCTGGGCAGGTGCACGTGTGCGCCACGTCCCACCGGGGCCGTGTGGGGAAGCACAGCCGGTGCTGGCGCCCCAGTTTGGACATTTGAAGCTGGCTGGCTCCGCCTGGCCAAGAGCGGCGCTCCCCCGCCCCGCCTTCCGCGCTGCCTCCTCGTGCGGCTGCGCTCGCAGCCTCTCTGGTCCTCAGAACCGCGGGCTCCCACAGCAGGCCCCCACCCGGTGCGCCCCAAGAGCTCAGCGACGCACAGGGCAGAAACCACGGAGGCTGAACAATAACGAGAATTCAAAAATACCAGCAGTAACTTTTGATGCCTTCCTTTACGTTTTGGACTATGGAAACTGGAAATCTAAAAACACAGTGGAAAATAACATCTTGTTGCAATTCTGATCATGGGTTTATGATGCCTTTTGAGTGGGTTGCTGTACGTTCTAAATGCCTTTTTATTTCTAAAAATGAAAGCAGTTTGTTAGAAAACATGTAACAGGCATCCCGGGCTAGGTTTTCGCAACCACTTCTCTTCTCCCTGCTCTTCCCAGTCAGGGTGGAGCGGTGGTTCACAGTGGGGCACCCCCACACCCCGCCCCCAGCTCCCCGTGGACATGGGGCGGTGTCTGCAGACACCCGGGTTGGGCGCGAGGGGGGTGGGGGCCGTCGGCACCTGGTGGGCAGTGGCCCTGCCCGGGATGTCAGCAGCCTGAGGTGGGGAATGCTGGATTACAGGGATGAGAAGCCAGCCACGAATTTCCAGTAGCTACGGCGGCGGGAAACGGTTTGTTATGAAATTAGTGGAAAAGTCATACTCTGCCTCCCTCTGGTTTGGGGTGTGTAACACGGACTCCCTGGACCTGTCAGGACTGGCGTGAGGTGTAGAGGCGGCAGTTTTGACGCGTCCTCAGAGCCGCTGATTTGGGGGAGGAGGGCCGTCTCCCTGGCGCTGGGGGCACGGACAGCCGTGAGCAGTGGCTGCAGCCGTGGGAGTCCGGCCGGGCCAGCGCGCCACCCTGGGCTCCAGCTTCCTCACCTGCAGGATGGATTTGATAGCAGTGTCTCCCTCCTGGGACTGTGATTTTCACCCGGCTCGCCACAAGAATGTGTAAAATATGCAACACCCTACCGTTCGGTCAGGGGCATGACTTCTTTTCCCTGAGACTGTCGAATGAAGAAATAACAGCCAACAGAACCATAGCCGTCCAGTGTGGATGAAATCAAAGTCGTCGGGGAAGAGCCACCAAGGAACATGTATGAAGAACACACGGACAGACCAAAGGGTCGCCAGTTCGATTCCCCAGTTGGGCACACGCCTGGGCTGCGGGCCAATTCACGCCCCCAGTAGAGGGCATGTGAGAGGCAACCACATACTGATGTTTCTCGCTTTGTCCTTCCCTTCCCCTCTCTCTAAAAGTAGACAAATAAAAGGATTTTTAAAAAGAGAAAAAAGAACACGTGGACAAAGCTAAAGGGGGTGGCTTCGAGCACGAGGGTGGGAGGCAGGGAGGGGGGTGTGGAGGGGGGAAATGGAGACAACTGTACTGAACAACACTAAAAAAAAGGAAAAAAAGAAAAAAGAAACCAAACATATTTACTTTTTTTGTTAGATTGGCAAAAACCTTATTTTTTGGAGTGGCCCAGAATGTCAGTCCCTGGTCTGATGGGCGCCACGGGGTGGCGGGCTCTGGGAGTCGCCGTCCGGGGCGTCCCCGGAAACCGGTGAGCGAGGCTGCGTGCGTGTGTAGCGGCCAGGTGCGTGTGAGCGCCACACCGCGCTGTGCGGGTGTTCCCCCGTGAGCTGTGCGGGTGTTCCCCGTGAGCTGTGCGGGTGTTCCCCCGTGAGCTACACGGGTGTTTCCCTGTGTTTCCCCGTGAGCTGTGCGTGTGTTTCCCCGTGAGCTGTGCGCGTGTTTCCCCGTGAGCTGTGCGGATGTTTCCCTGTGAGCTGTGCAGGTGTTTTCCGGTCACCCGTGTCTGCATGACGACGCTGTGGGGGGAACCGTGAGCACCTGACGACGGAGGGACAGCTCTCCTCTGCCATCCGGCCAGGGTGGGCAGGCAGGGGGGAAGTGAGACCCCCTCCACGGCCCCTTCTTCCCGACTCACTTGGCACCCGAGGTGCAGGGCGGTGGTGCCGCTCCCGGCTGCGTCTGCTGCCAGTCCCGGCCCACGGCTCCTGCCTGCTGGCCAAGGCCCCTGGCACCCTGGGGGCAGCGGTCCCTACCCCTCCAATCAGGCCTCAGTCACGGTTCGTCCCTTCCTGGGGTCCCCTCTCTCTCTCAGCCTCGGACATTGTGGAGACCTCCCCTTCATCCTCAGTGGTCAGTCCCCTACTGCGGGCGAATCCTTCTCTACGTCCAGTTCCCAGTTTAAACTACGTCCAGTCCCCGGCGTCCGCGGTCGGGCTGGACCCTAGTCTGCCGCATTCTTGGAAGAACTCGGGCGTGCAACGCTCACCACGTAGACTTTCCAACTCAGAGCTCGTTGGAAGCCAACGCCGTGAGATCCGCTCTGGCCAGCCTCGGGCGGACGTAAAGCCCGGCTGCCGTGGGAGCCACGCGGGCGGGTTTCTGCGGGAAAACGTCGGCTTCGAACACGCAGCGCTCCGGCGGGTCCGCGGCCCCTGACGCGCACTAGCGACGGGGCTCCCTCGTCTGCGGAGCACTCAGGAAGAGCGTCCGAGCATCAGGTGTCCTCGGCACGAGGGACACAGCTTCTCCCCCACCTGACAGCGTGTGGCCCGTGGACGCTGGGTCCAGACCGCGCCGGGGGCCGACCCGGTGGCCTGTGGCACCACGTTGGGAGCATCTTCCTACCTTTATGTGCTCGCCTCGCACCCCCACCCCGGCGCTCTCCACGTGTCACACTGGACACGGTTTTGGGTGACCCTGTCTTTCTCGTTTGTGCTCACTCTCAGCCTGCAAAGCTGTCTGCCTGAGCCAGCCTGACTCGGGACACAGCATACGCGGAGAGTAACTGAAAGTTAGCAAGTAGCCAGACGCTCTTCACTTCCACCCGGGAGGGCGTCGGAGCTGTGTCCACTCTGGCCTGGGACTTCCTCAGGTTCCTGTGATTTCTGGGAACGCCGATTCTTCTGCGCGCACTACTCTCGCTCACTAGGAACAGCCCTTTTTTTTTTTTTAAACAGGGAAAGAAAAATGAATTGATTTGATACGCTTAAAAGGTAAAAAAAAAGTATAAAGGACACATGGACAATAACAAGGGGGGTGGAGATGGGAAGGAGGTGGGGAGGGCTGGGGGGTGGGCTGGGATGGGGATAAAGGGCAGAAAAATATACTTGAACAGCAATTAAAATTAAAAAAACCGCACGCTGGAAAAAAAAATAAAAAGACCCAAAGTATACATAATAATTAATATAAAACAGTTAAAGACCTTCTTTCTCAGTGGAAAAAAAAAGCCACATAGCGAAAGTTTCTTAACTTCTCATTTTTTAATTTTTCTAATAGCACATTCTTTAAAAGAAGTTAACAACTTCAATTCCAAATAGAAGGATTAAATAATGCAGATGAGCTCTGTCCGTTTCAGTAAGCTATGGCCTAACTCCCTGGGAAACAGTGTCGTGATCGGACGGAGGCAAAAACCCGCTGGAAAAGCGTCGCCCGCTGCCCGGGAAGAGTCTTCCTAAGGTCACTTTGGCGCGTCGGCCGCCCCCCGTGTCTGGCGGAAGAGCTCTGCTGGCTGATGGCTTCTGGTTCCACAGTGTGTGTGTGTGTGTGTGTGTGTGTGTATGTGTGTGTGTGTGAGAAAAGCGTAGACTAAGAGACACTACTGAAACCGCTCCAGTTGTGGGTTCTCCCCTGACAGGAAGTCCCAGCACGTAACATTCCCCCTTATTTTCAGCAAGACACGTGAACAGAAAACCAAGTCCCACTTGAATCTTGACTCCGATGACCCCCCGTTAAGTGGCACGAGGGGGCTGGTGCACCGGCGGGTGCGGACTCCCCCGGGCCCAGTGTGCTTATTGCGAGACCCGCGAGTCCCGGGGGAGGCACCCAGCCCGGTCAGGGTCTGCAGCAGGCGGGTGCCTCGCAGGCTGCTGGGCTCCTGCCGCTCAGTGGCCACAGGGCAGCTGCTCAGAAGCAGGGGAAGCGGCGGCTCCCCCCCCACCCCAGGCAGGAGTGCAGGAGAGCCTGCCCCAGGTCTCCCTCGCCGGCACGCCGCCACCGCCGTGCACAGCCGGCGCTACTGCTGTGACAGGAGCGCGCTGCGATTGGCCTTCATCTTCTCCAGGCGCTTCACCAGGTGGCCGTTGCTCACCTCCAGCTCCTCGGTCTTGTCCAGGGCGGAGCGGAGCTGGAACGAGGGGGAGAGGCGGCTCTGGGGACCCGGCTTCCCCAAACCCAGCTGGCCCGTGCGACTTCAGCCCTACCGAGCACCCCAGTTTAAAGCCCGGGCCCCTGAGATCCCGGGGGCACGCACTGACCTACGTGTGCGATGCCTGTGCTTCTCAACCTGAAAAGGCACAGGGGTCTGGCCTCATGGGCAGCTTCCTCCCTGAGACAACTCAGCCCCAGACAGGGAGCGGGCTCAGGGACCCTGGTGATGAGTCGTGAAAGGCAAGCGAGGCGAGCAAAACCAGGAGCTGAGCCCGGACGGCGGAGGGGGAGTCTCCCACAGCCCCGGGCGGGCTGGGGCACGGCTTCTTCGGGCAGAAACGGGAGGGGGAGTGCCTGGAGCCAAGTTGGCGACGCCCAGGAGCTGGGCCCCAGAGCCAGGCCCAGAGTCTGCGCCTCTGATTTCGATCCAAAGCCCTCGGAGAGGGGGGTCGGGGTCACGGGACAGATTCAACCCCACGGGCCCGCGGGCCCTCTTTGCAGGAAACTCCAAGCCAGGCCTGGAGGATTCCTACAAGTTAAAAGTGAAGCACAAACAACCTCACGAAACACCCAACCGCTGGGGCCAGCAGAAGCAGAACCCCACGGAGTGAGGCTCCCAAAGACCGGACGCGTGTCAGTCCCCGGGCATGCCGCACCACGTGGCCGTGCGAGAGGCCTTTAAACTAGAGCGAGGACACGGGAGAAACTGAGCGTGAGCACACCTCCAGAGCCTGTCGGGAACGGACACTCTTCAGAGGAGCAAAGGGGCATCTGGGAGGGCGCTGCGAGGACTGTGTATTTATTTGGGGGACGGGTGGGGGGATGGCAGCGGGAGAAGGCGGCCCGCCAGTGGGCACGCGTGGAGGCTGCGGCGGAGACCTTTGACCTCTGGCGTCCCGGAGGGAGTGGGGACACCGGGGGTCGGGGATGACGTGAGGACCTCATGGTTAAAAACGTCCAAAATCCACTGAGAGAAAGGACTTCACAGAGCCACGAGACGTCACGCATCCCCCGTGGAGCGACAATGACCCCACGTGAACACAGAGGGCGCTGCAGGCGGAGCCTCAGGGCTCAGGGGCGGGGCGCCGGGCTCCTGCCCAACCCCAGACTCCCGTGTGATGACGGGTGCGCCCCTCAGGGGTGTGGCCGATGGGACGAGGAGTCACCCCGGGGGCCGGGGCCTCCTCGGCTGCGCCAGCTAGAGTGTCAGTGCCCGTTCCTCCCCCAGAAACAGCCCGGAGCAACTCACCTCTCGTTGGAGCTTCCGTTTTTCAGCCTTCAGTTCATCTTCTATCTTTTCTGCATTTTCAGCGGCTGATTTATAACGAGACACTTGACTCTCTAACCTGATGACCTGCGAGGAGGGAAGGAGAGCACCTGTACACGTGGAGTGGCCTGTTGTCTTCCTCCGACTGCCCTGTCGGAGGCCCGAGGGTGTCCACCTCGTGAAACGGCAGAGTACGCCACGCCGAGAACCACAGCCTAGCGTTTCTGGTTGTTGTGTAGGTTCCTGTTTCTGAGCAACCCGGACTGACTTCCCCTCCGGCCCGAGTCCGAAAGTGGGGGGTTCCCACACCACGCACACGCTGCTGCCGTCTCCCCCTCTAGGGGCTGACGATTCTGCCGGAACCGGGCTGGGAGGGCCAAGGCTCCGCCAGGACCTCCGCTCCAGTCTAGGCTCTCCCAGGGAGTGGGTGCAGGGAGGCGGGAGAGGGGGGAGCACAGGCGGGGAGCTCAGACCGCAGTGAGCCAGGAGGCTGCGGGGCGGCCTCCCACGGCCTGCCTGCCGGAGGCTCCCGCTCAGCGGAGAGGGAGGCCCCGCTTCTGACAATTCCTCATTGTCTGCGAGCGTGCTGCGCTCCCTCTGTCCTTGTACAAGCGCCAGGAAGTTCTCCCACGTGCACCCACAGTGCAGCAGGGGGAGGGCACCTCTGCCATCCGTCCCCCAGTGAGGACGCGGTTTGCCCCAGACCGGCCCTGCGCGCTGGGGGCACCAGTGGTTATTGATTATTTTGATGATTATTTTAAAAATCATTTTTAAAGACCACCCCCCCCCAAAAAGGAGAGGTCCTTAACTACATGAGCTACTTTCTACATCCTTTTCTTTACGAAGGGTTAGTATCCGTTATACAACCCCAATCCCAAGAATGACCTTTCATCCCTGCGTTCCCTCTTTTCAGGGAATACACCGAGGGTTTTTGTGTGTTTTCTTTTTGTTTGTTTGCTTTTTGTTCTAAAAATATCTGCTGCTTCTTTGTCCCCAGCCTTCCGGGGGTGAGGTCTAGCAGAGACAACGTCAGCGAGTCATCAGCCCGGCTACCCGTTCCCGGCCGGCCGCGTGCACGTACATTTTGTTCCAGCGCAGTGATCTCCTGCTCGGACTTGGCGAGTTTAAATTTGAGGTCGCTGATCTGTCTGTTGGCGTCCCCTGGAAGGTGAAAAGGAAGGGACATCTGTTAGGCTCCCGGGCTTTTAACACATGAGAACCACGGTTCCTGGGAACAGAACCCTCCCCCTGTGACCAGCTTGTATCTGCAGGTCCTGGCCAGTGGCCCCCAGCCCTCCCAAGCCAGACAGGAGGGGGCTCTTCCCACACGCCAGGCTGGGAGGTGCCCAGGAGAGAGGGGGCGCCTGGGAGCCCAGAAGACAGAGAAGTGGGGGGTGGGGAGCGGAGAGGGGGCAGAGAGACTGGGCTTCAGGGCTCCCCCCTCTCAGGCCTCCTTCCCGTTTCACTGGCGCAGAGAAATTCCTCCCAGTTTTCCACGCAGCTCAAAAGGCAGCCGCACCCAGCGCGGTAAACGTGGTTCCTGCAGCGCGCCCTGCGGGGGCACCTCTGCACGGGCACGCTTTGGGGGCGCCTGTTCTGCTTCTCAGGCTCACCCAAGAACACCTGTGCCTCGCCCACCTGCCCATCCCGTCCTGTCTCACAGAGGAGAACGTCTTCGTGCTTTTGTAAGCAAGGACCTCTGGGGGGCGGGGGGTGGGGGGCAACACCGGGCTCTCCCCCCCGCACAAACACGCTACAACCGCACACGCCACGGCGTTTGTGCCGGCCCGAGGGCCGCTGTTTACTTTGCAGGTCCATCACGTGCGCGTCCGTCCCGTTCTCGAAGACCCCGTCCTCGGGGCGCGGCCCGTCCAGCCTGCCGTTCTTCTGCCTTTCCCCCAGCTGCTCTTTGAGCTTCTTAATCTGCAAACGCCCACCGAGAAAGGACGTCAATCTCCCTGCTGCACACGAGACTAAAACGCTGAGCTTAGAGCCTGGCGCGAGGGAGGCACCATCCCGTGGAGAAAACGCCCCATCGGTACAACTGGACGTGGCCTTGCAGCTACGACTTCCTGCGTCTCTGGGAAGCCACAGAGCGACAGGGGTTACGTAATGAAGCCCGAGAAAAATGCAGGAAAAGATGCAACCCACCGGGGAGACAGGGAGTCTTTCCCCTTTGACTAGGGAACCAACACAAAGAAATCAATGGAGTAACTCCTGGCAGTTAGCACACGTCTCAGAAACTAGGCGTGACGGGTGAAAATGCGGCTACAGTGCCCACATCGGGCACGGATTCTCTCGTACCTCTGGTGAGAAGTGATTCTAAGGCTGAGATTCGTCTTGCGTGCGGGAGGGGATGGTACATAAGATGGCTTAACCTTTTGTCTAAGAGTCACAACTCAGGGCTGTGTTAACCTCTGCTTTACGCACTCGGGAGCCAGGAAGGGCCACCTGGAGGCCTCGCAGGCACAGGAGGGCTCTACCGGAGTCCCCCCTAGAACCGGTGCCCCCCCAGGAGCCCGGCCCAGTTGCAGGAGGACCACCCGACGGGAGCGGCCCCCTGGACGGTGCCGTCTCCGGGTGGGAATGCGGTGAGCAGCCAGGACTGCAGGGTTTCCTGCTGTGTGATGGGGGGTCTGCCAGACCTTGCCCTGTTACCGTCCGACTCCTGCGGCCTTGGAGGAAGCCCCCAGGCCGACCCCCGGCACACACAAACCGTCTGTCTGTGCCGCTTGAAGAAGACAAGCACAGAACCGCCATGGGCACAGGTGCTTGAAAGACCAGAGGAGCTTCAGGAGACCCTCCCGTCACAGTGAGAGCTCCCCTGACTTGGAGAGGAATGGTCAGCGGGGCCGGGAAAAAGTGAGGCCGGTGCCTTGGATTAGGCTCCTGAGGGGAAATGAGAGGAACCTGTTTCCCTGGAAAGTGACTGTGGGATGACTGGGCAGCCACCCGTCACGGGAAAGACCAGAGGGGACAGCCTCTTTGTCTTTGACGTCGAGAGTGACGAAGGTGAACCACGGGGGAAACGACTTTGGTCGGCGGGGACAGACGGGCCCGCCAGAAGGGGGCGCTGGTCAGCGAGGGAGGGCGGGGCGGACTCTCATGACGGGTCTGGGCCAGCTCAGTCCTGCCCTGGCCTCTCGGGGGTCACCCGAGCCTTCCAGTTAAACATCAAGGTCAGGCAGCAATTCAAGTGGGACACATCCAATTCAGTACACGGCCTTGGGTCCCGGAGACCTCCTCTCTAAACGTCCTCTGACTTCAGATGGATTAAAAAAAAATAATTGCCCTGGCTGGCATAGCTCAGCGGATTGAGCGCGGGCTGCGAACCAAAGTGTCGCAGGTTCGATTCCCAGTCAGGGCACATGCCTGGGTTGCAGGCCACGGCCCCCAGCAACCGCACATTGATGTTTCTCTCTGTCTCTCTTTCTCCCTCCCTTCCCTCTCTAAAAATAAATAAATAAAATCTTTAAAAAAAATAATTGCAAGAGCCCGGGCTGGCGCGATCGTTATTTTTGGGCATGATGCGTGAGGGGTCCCAACACAGCAAGGGGGAGGGACGGGGGAAGGTGGCTGGTCGCGGGAGCCCCGCTGGAGCACTCGGGAGGGATGCGAAGATCGTTACCTGTTCCTGGAGGCATTCCCGTTCGTCGACAAGCTTTCTCAACCTAATGTCTGAAAAGACGAGAGAGACACAGGTTCAGGGCTCCCGGCGGCCGCGCCTCCCAGCAGACGGGTGAGCGGGAGAATGAGCGCTCGGGTTAGTGGGAGTGATGATGAAGGTATTACGCACGTACCACAGCGGATGAGGCCACACACAGGATGGGGGCCAGGTCGGCCGCGGGCGGGGGCAGCGGCCCACCGCCCAGCACATGCTTGTCTCGTCAGGGGCAGGTCCGGCCGCACGCGCACGGGCCGGTCTTCGACCCGGGGTTAGCATGCAGGGGCGCTAGGGCCAAACCACACTGCAACACAAAATCTCACAGGCTTCACGGCTTCGCGTCACCAGCGGGGCCGCGCGCACACACCGAGCGTCACGCGCGGGGGGGGGGTCACTCCGCGTGGCCCGCCCTCCCTCCGAGGGCGCACCCCGGAGGCGGCTCTCGCCCGGGCTCCCCGGGGCCGGGGTTCTGACTACACGTGTGCGGGTCAGAGTTGGCCGTGCTCACCTGCTGGGCGAACACTTGTACTCGTTTGAGGAGGAAGACCGCAGTGGTAGGCTTCTGCCCCAGCTCCCCACATATGTCAGGACGCCCCACAGAAGCACCTAGCAATCTCCCCAAACCTCTCCCTGAAGCGCTATGGAGGAATGCAACCTTCAGTGCATGGGGGAGACCCCGGCCTGAAGTGGGGGAGGGGTCCGGGCCGAGTCCTCCACCAGCTTCGAGGAGAGCCAGGGTGGAGACGGCGACGCTCGCGTGTGCTGGGCCCCCGGTCTGTGCCGGGCACGGCCGTCACCCTCTCTCACCCACGGAGCCTGTGGGTGGCGCCACTATGGCATCCTCAGACCCAAGGCCCAGCACAATTAAGCGGCTTTCCGGAGGAGGCCTGGCCCACCCCCCAGGCCCCCACTGCTTTTCCAGATCTGAACTCAGACCTCAGAGCTGGGCCTGGACGCCCCCAACCCCACCCAAGGGCCCTGCTCCGGAGGAACCTGCGTCCTCGGGCCACCCAGCTTCTGGGTGGCCATGGGAAACGGAAACAATCCATATAAAATGTGGCCTTGTTTTCACTTGAAAAGTCACGTATCCACACCCTAACCCAAGTTACACGCTCGCTCAAACTGCTTCTTCCAGACGCCCCAAGTTGTTGTTTTGGAAGGCACGGTGACAAAATAAACTAGACCAGAACGCTAGGGTGACTCATGCTTTCCCTTCCCTACATGCACGCAACGCTGAAAAAGTTTTTGTAGTTAGAGACCGAGACCTTGTATTCAATATCACTTTTTATTGGGTCTTCTGTATTTCACATTCCTAGGCACAAAACCACGGGCACCACGAGAAACGCGAGGGCGTCCGAAAGAGGTCTTGAAGCTCATACAGGTTTTGGATAATTTTTTAAATTACTTTCTATTAGGAGACTTCAAATACTCTGGATAGTGAGTAAAAAAACCCAAATGTTAAAATGTAATAATAGCCCTAGGAAAACGATTTAAAAAATAAGCATAATCTATCCTTTAGTCTCATAGAGAGAAAATGAAATAGAGAGAAGTGGAAATTTTTTTTTTTGAGAAGTGGAAATTTTAAGGAAGAGAAATTTTAAAGCGGAATTAAAGAAGATTAAAACGTAATAGTTTTAAGACGATGGAAACCAGAAAGGCGCAAGATTATTTGATACGAAGAAAAGGAGTACATTTTCAGAGCTTTAAAAATTGGTATTCTAATTCGTTGGCTGGCTGGCACCTGGCCACTAATGTACTTACTGTTTATCTTTTTTTTTTTTTTGCTTTTTTAAAAAATAATTATTCTACTGTTGTTCAATTACAGTTGTCTGTATTTTCCCCCAGCCACGCCCCCCGCCCCAACTCACTGTGATTCCTAACAAGAGCATCTGGAGCCCGTCCCTGCCCTGTGCTCACCGCCCACCATTGCTCTGCAACACCTGGTTCATAACCTCGCCACCCGCCACCCGTGCAAAGGCCTTGTGACCACAGCCTCGGAGAGGAGGCGTCAGAGAACTCGGAGTGACAGTGTCTCAAGTTCAGGGTTTTCTTCAACAGTGAGACGCTAACGAGAGGAGGCCCGGCAGGTGTTTCAGCAATATTGGTCAAGGTCACATTTTAAAAAAATCTCGTCTTTACACTGAATTCGCACAGCTCTCCCGGTGCACCTTGCAGAGGCCCGTGGAAGGAAGCACGGACAGCTGAGGTTCGTGGCCGGTCCGTGGGGCCGCTGAGCTCGCGCTGGAATTCTCCGAGTCTGCTGGTTGCTCTTCCCCGTGGCCTCACCTTGCCACCTCCGCACCCAGGGCACAGCCAAGCTGACAAGCAGGGACAGCCGCGCCATCAGTGGTCACTCTTTCAGGGCTGCGCCCGGACCTGGCCCTCTCCACAGCTCTGAGGGGCAGGCTCCCACCCCGTTCTCAGGGCACGGAGCTGGCGGGCGACCACATGCCACAGGAGCGTGGCGTTCGTTCCCGTGCTGGTTTCAGGCAGCCCGGAGGGTGGGGTGGGGAGGGGCGGGCCTCCTCTGCCCCTGGCAGGGGACAGTCCCCTCCTGTCCACACTCGCCAAGGTAACAAGGGGAGGCTGAGAACTCTCCAGAAACCCACTAACGCCTGGTTTTCCCACTTCCTCCTTGCAGGACGGAGTCTGGCTGCACGGTCAGCCTCACGGTCAGTCCCCGGGCCAGCCGCCCGGGCCAGGCCGGCACCGGCCTCCTGCAGAGAAAGGCGAGCACCGACCGGCTGCTGCAGGGGGCACCTGTCTCCCCGTTCGCAGGGCCCAGGGTCTGTCTGCACTGACGGGACTGTCCCCACCGGCCCCGCGGCCTTCCTTTCAGCCGAACCACTGGAAAAATGTCGTCCCCGGTGAGAGGGACAGAGCACCAGGGCGAAGGGGCGAGAGAAAGGGTTTTTCTCTCCAAAGACAAAGTCTTCCCTGCTCGTGGTCGGCACGCAGGATAGGCACCCAGACGCGTGCCTGCACACACACGCATGCCCGCACGCCCACACGGCCCCTCCTCTGCTCCGGAGCCTGGGTGTGCGGCAGGACTCTCGCCGAGACGGCCATGATGTCTGCTCCCTTGTTCCGATGGCCTGGGCGGCGAGGGGGGTCGGGGGCTCTCCGAGGGCGGGAGCCCACCGACAGAGCACAGGGCCCCGACGGGTCTACGCCTGCAGAAGGAGCGTTCTGGGGCGTACAGTGACTGCTCCTCTCCCCCGCTCCGCGTCACGGTGACACTCGGTGACCCGGATTCCCCGGGGGACGTGGTGGAGGGGTGACCTTTGGATTCCCGTCTGATTCTGACTCTTGACACTGAAACCTTCCCGCACGCCTGGTCCACCCCCCACCTCGTGCCTCCCTCCCCCCCACGGGCCCCGGTCGTCCCGCGAGGAGTGTTGAAGGGGCTCCACCAGGGACATCGGCCACTTGCTGGGCCAGGACGCCCTGCCACACCGGACCAGAGGGACCGAGAGGACCGGGAGGCGGCTGGGCTGCGCAGAACCCTCTCTCTCCACGGTGCTCACGCCCGATTCTCAGCTTTCCCGCCCCCGCCAGACTCTGGGTCCCACCCGCCCCCTCACGGGCAGAGAGGGCCTCCCATACAGGAAGCGATCACGTGTTTATCCGTGGAACGAATGAGTGACCCGGTGAGACTCGAGGGGCGCGAGGTGTGTCATGCTGTCCTCGCGTGTGCTGGCAAACAGCACGGAAAGACCGGAACCACCGTACGGTGGTTCAAGGACCTCAGCCTCCAGTGAGTCTGGGCCCAGGGCTGAACCGTTTCCCAGTGTGCACTGCAGCGTGCCCGCAGCTTTGCCAAGGTCAGCGGCATAGCCGAAGCCCTGAAACGCCTCTCCACCCTTGGACTTGACTCCCTACCAACCTCCCTCCTGTGTGCCCTCTATTCCCGTGGCCCAGGTGGGCAGGGGCTGGTGGCCCCGTGGCCCTCTCCTCAGGACGCTCTCAGAGGGAGGCCACGTGCACCCGTCACGTCACCGTGCTCTCGAGCGCATGCCCTGCCCCGGCAGGCGGCACGGACACCGTTGTCCATGGGGGCTGGTCCTCGGGCCCCCTCCCAGCCCCACCCCGATGGCCCAGCAGCCCCAGCCCCAGCCCCAGCCCCAGCCCCAGCCCCACCCAGAGGGTCTGGGTGCCGGGAGAGAACTTCAGTCCTCGCTGACGCTGGGCACGTCAGGTGCGGCCCCTCCCAGAGCCCCGCCGGGGACTCGGCCCCCTGGAGGGGGGCACGGATGGGTGAGGTGCCGCAGCCGCCACGCCGGAGTCCGCGCCGCCCAAAGAGTGGAACCACAGGCTCGCAGCACTCGGAAACGTCTTTATTGCCACCGCGCGGCCCCACGGGCACCTCGGGCGCCGCCCAGGTGCTGGTCCCTCCTGCGCTCGGGCGTGCCTCCGCCCAGCGCCGTGAGCCACAGACTCTCCCACGTGCCAACAGCATTCGTCACGCTCGTTCCCGCGGGCTTTGACCGTGTTACAATTATTTTAAAATTTAACTTTACAATTATTTTTTTAAAAAAGGCTTCTTTAGGTAGACAATGCATATTTTGTTCAGGAAGATCAAAACGAGAATTTTCCAATACAATGGACAAACAACAAATGCAAATATTTGTACCGGAACACCAACAGCACCTGACCGGTGTTAAGACCCCCGCTGTGGTTTAACTGGCGGCTCACTCTGCCTAACAACAAGCCCCTCCCTCTTCCATTGCTCTTTGGAATAATGATCAGACATAGAAGTAATTTTAAGCTTAAAAAAATAAATTTTAGAAGTGATCCTCCCCACCCTATAACACTCTAGGAAACGGAATTGCAACATTCCTCTCTTCCAGAAAAAAAGTGTTCAAAGAGTCTTTGTGTGAAATGACTTTGGTAGGTGGCTGGCGCGGCGGGAAGTCACGTGGCACGGACTCAGGCCTGTGGAGCTGGGACGCGGTCTTTATGGGCGGGGACCCCCCCCCCCCGGGGCTTCCAGCTGCGCGTTACCCCTGAGACGAAGGCTCACCCGCGACCCACAGGCTGTTTGGCCGCTGGTCTCCCTTTCAGAGGAAATGCCACGCAGGGGATAACGCACACACCAAAAGCAAACAGGAAGGTACGTGTACTTGAGCGGGACGAAGGAGTTTACACATCGCTTCCACCCCGATGTGGGGATCTTGGGATGCTGTTTGGTCGTTTCAGTCCGAGGCCGATACATCCGGTCGCGGACACGCACGGCCCGGCCAGCGGAGGCGGACGGGGCCTGGCGTACCGACTGTGAGTGCGGGCTGCAGACAGGGTGTGCTACTGTCCGACGCGCCGGTTAGAGCGCACGCCGGCGACACACGTGTTTCTCCTTCTGGCCTGGGGGCTGGCCTTGACAACATACGAATCTGCCGGTAACAGTCTGCAACTTAAAGTCCCAGCTGGCGTGGCGCTCGATTGTGCTGGTGCGTCTGGACCGCGTCAAGGGCCGCTGGGGTGGGGGGGGGGTGGGGGCTGTGGTGGGCGGCCCTGCCCCCCGCCGGACGAGCCAGCCTCGCCTACGACAGGGCGCAGTCTTCTTTGCTTCTGTCCTTCTCGCTCTGGCCCCCCGCCTCCTCCCTGCTGTCTGGGCAGGAGTCCCCCGACTCCCCTGCGGGCGCCAGGCCGTCCCTTTCTGGCCCGAGGCTCTCGGAAACCTCCCTGGCTCCCTGACTCTCACCGTCGACGACCTCGGAGGGACGCTGGCCTCCGGGCGGGGCGCTGCCGGGGACGTCCTCGTCCCCTGGGGGCCGGCACGGAGTGGCGCCGCTGTCTACGTGGGCACCGTCGGGTCCTCCTCCTCCTCCTCCTCCTCCTCCCTCTGACCCTCCTGCACCCGCTCCCTGAAGGGCGTCGCCTTCCGGCGGCCCCGGTTCTCCGTCGGCGATCGCTTCCCCCGCCTCCGTGGCCACGTCGCCGCCGTCTCCCGGGTTCCGTTCTCCATCCACCTCCAGGTCAGCGCTTTCCGGAACGTCCGGGTTCTCGCTGCTCCCCGCCACCGAGTTCCGTCTGGGGCTGCCAGGGGCCTCGGGCGCTGTCCCTGCACCTGGCCTCTCGTCAGTGGGTCCCGCCAGCTCTTCCTCCCTGACCTCGCTCAGGTCCGGGCTCTGGGACGGCAGCTCTTTCTCGGCGTCCTTGCTGGTCTCTGCCGCTGCCGGCGACTTCTTCTTCTTGTTCTTCTTCTTCTTGTTCCTTGTCTTCTTCTGCGGCGAATCCAGCCCCGCGCCCTGCAGGTTCTTGCTGTCCTCGCCGGGTTCTTCCGCGTCTAGGGGTTTGCTCTTGGCATCGGCTGGACACGGGTCTGCTGCTCCCTGCGCACGGTGCGTGGCCACCGCAGACGAGGGGCTGGTCTGGGCTGCGGTGTGGGTGGGCTTCTCACTCCTAACTCCCGCCCCCTCCGCCTCGTCCTCATCCCCGCACCCCCCCAGTCCCGTGCTCTGCACCGGGGCCTCCGGGGGCTCTGCTGCTTCCTGGCCGGTGAGCTCTGTCTCTAAACCACACCCTGCGCTGGCGTCCACCTCTCTGGGGACATCGGCCACACATCTGTCATCCTGACTCACGCTGTCAACGCTGCCCCTCGGAGGCCTGGAAGCCGCTGTGCCCTCCGGCCCCCCTGACCCGGTCGGCCCTGCCCGCACCGAGCCCCGGGTGCTGCAGCTCACCGCGGCGGCCTCGGAGATTTGCGAGGGAGCGGGTTCCTGGCGTGGTTCCGGGCTCCCCTCTCCCAACCCGGCGCCGCAACCTTGCTTTTCTTGCTCCTGCGTTTCTTTGGTTTCTCCACTTTGGTTTAGGGGACCCGAGGCATCTGCCTCGGGGTGCAGCGCGTCATCATCTCGTTCCCTCCAACACCCCGAAGCCCCCGCCCCCACCCCGGCATCCGGGGTGCTCGTGACCGCACTGGGCCCACCCTGCTCTGTGTGTTCAAGGAGGGACCCGTTTGCTAGCAGCACTTGGCTTTGGACCTGGTCCTCCTCTGCAGCACCTGCTGCTGTCGCTAGGGAGAGGGCACCGCTGCCGGGGGGCGCCTGGCCCTCCGCACCGCCGCCAGGAGGTAAGACCTCTGTGTCCACACCGTCCTCCACGGGGTCCTCCTGGCGCTCGGCACTCTGCAAGGTCTCTCTTTCCCCCACAGCGTCCACAATCTCCCTTTGCACCTCCGCTTCAGGGGCTTTTCCTAAAAGGCCATCGAGAAAATGCAAGGGACCCCGTGATGTGGTGACCACTCAACACACACACACACTGCGACGTCAACCCGAGTTCCCATCCCCACCCGGCCCCGCTCCCAGAGAGAGAGAGAGAGGGAGAGACAGCGCGTCAGCAGAGGGTCCCCAGGACGAAGCCTCCGCCGGCTCCGTGCCACCAAGCAGCCACCGCACCCGCAAAGAGCCGTCAGCCACCGCCACCACCACCTCGCGGCGAGCAGCTGCCGGCGCCGCCTCGTGCACAGTTAAGCGGCTGCCAGCAGCAGGCGCGCCGGGCCCGGCAGCCGGACCCTCCAGAGTGAGGGGTCCCAGAGGGACGCGGGCTCGCGGTCCCCGTTCTCACTCCCAAAGGCCGTGGGGACAGCTCGCACGCTGCCGGCGGCTGTCAGGCTGCCCGTCACACAGCCCTGAGGGCAGCTTCCGAGTCGCGTGGAGAGACCCAGCCTCCCGGGCCACCTCGAGGAACATGCTGCTACAACCTGGGTCAGGACCTCGGAAGAGGCCCACCCCCGCCACCTGGTCACGGTCCCCTGAGGAGGTGGCCTGCGCCCTAAACACCTTCGCTCCGTCCCCGTCCGCACGGAACAGGGTGTCCCAGCGGGAGGCAGGGGAGGCGCTGGAATCTGGATGACCACTCACCTAAATGCTGAGTGACTGACTCACCAAGGGACAAACCACGAGTGACCAAACCTGTCACTGCTCTGGAATGAAGCTGTGGTTTGGATGCTTCCGCCCAACTAAACCGCAGCGTGGGAGGTGCCCCCCTGCAGGGCAAAGGCTGGTGACGCCAGGACCTGGGGGTCGACCCAGGGGTCTCCCCGGGGGTGCACTTACCGCGGGGAAAGCAAGGGAAGTTAGTTTTGCTTCGCCCTTTACAAATGTCTGTAAGTGCACGTTATATAATGCACGTTTTATATTATTACAATATTATATACATAAATTAAAAAGATAAATATACAGCCCTGGCTGGTGTGGCTCACTGGACTGAGCGCCGGCCTGGGAACCAAAGGGTCGCCGGTTCGATTCCCAGTCAGGGCACACGCCTGGGTTGTGGGCCAGGTCCCCATTGTACGGGGCACATGTGAGAGGCAGTCACACATTGATGTTCTTCTCCCTCTCTTTCTCCCTCCCTTCCCCTCTGTCTAAAAATAAATAAATACGATCTTTAAAAAAAAATTAAAAAATAAATGTAAATATTGGGAAGACCCCCATACGGAGACCGCCTACAAAACTGACCTTCTGGTTCTTCAAGTGTCTGTGTGACAGCGACTACGTGTGTTTACAGCGGAGAGGCGGGCGGAGCCAACGCCGGCTGCCCGACAGCTGACACACGGGGGCGAGGGCGGGGAGCCGGCTCGCCCTTGCTCCGCAGCGCTCACGCCGTGGGCAGAGCCGTGCCCCTCTGCGGGGAGGGGGGCTGGGAAGCCAGCCCTGGGGTCTCTGCGTTTCCACGAAGAACGAGAAGGGACATGGGCAGCCTCGCCTCGCCGGGACAGGACCCACGGCCTGGCCTGACTCCAGCCTCCCGGTCAAGCCGGGGCACACGGGCGGCCAGTGGCCGGGGAGGCCTCAGGCGTGGTGGCCGCTCCAGGCTGCCCAGCGAGAGGGTTCTGGAGGCTCCTCCCCAGGCCAAGCGCGACGACAAACAGCGGCTGGCCGGTCCTTCTGGCCTTCCCGCCCCCTACTGGGACGCCCTAGTGCGTGCTCTTCCGGAAGCAAAGATGTGACTCGCTCCCTCCGCACCGCCCGCACCCACACCGGGGGCTGCCCTTCGCTGGCAGCCCAGGGCCGCCTGCCCCGTCTGGTGCTCCCCGGAGGAGGGCAGCCGTGGCGTCCTGTGTCCCGGCCTCCGCCCACTGTCCACAAGCACCTCGTGCCCGCGGAGCGCCGACAGGGGGCGCTGCGTCGGCTTGCACCGGCGGCCGGGCGGCCGGCTAACTGAGCTCACAGCCCCCCTCCGCTGCCCGGACCCCCGGCAGCTCTGTGAGGGCGTGGAAAAGCCACGCCCGGCACCTGTCTGGGGGGGACCAGACAGCACTGCCCAAACTGCCCCCTGACCTGGAGGCCGCACCTACAGTCTCACTCGGCACCCGCAGGGTCGGCGGGGAGCCCTGGCGGGAGGCAGGCTGACAGCACGCGTGGGCGGGCACACCGTGGGGCGGGCGGGGCGGGGCGCGGCCGTGACGAGACAGAGCGCGGGGCATGCGGTGCGGCTGTTAATGGCCGGTGAGGATGAGTTCGACTGTGACAGTGCGCGGGGGGTGACTGGATGCTGGCTGGACGGTGACAGGAGCCGGAGGAAGGCGAGGACTTACCGAGGGGCCCGTCCCCGGGCGCCTGGAGGGCGTTGGGCTCTCCCTTCGTCGTCGTCCGGGCGGGGCCGCGGGGTCCGGCGCCCGCCAGAGCATCTGAAGTCTCCCCATTGGTAGCCACTTCCGAACTCAGGACGATCCCGTGTTTCTGGGGACAAGAACAGGCTCGTGGCAACACTCGCCGAGTGACATCGGGGTGAACTCTCTTTTATTAATAATAACCTCAAGGGCAGCTATTTTCCCTGGAGCGGAGGAGAATCCGGCGGCGTCAGGAGGAGCGAGGCGCCGCCCCCCTGTGCAGGTTCTACCGGCACCCACGCGTCCGAGGCGCGTCCTGCAAGAACGCGGATGCCTCCTAGGGCCCCCACCCCGTCCTCATGTGCCGGCCACCGGGCGCTGTCGGCGGGACCCTCGGGGCTGGGGCTGAGGCCGCAGGTGCCACGGTGGGAGGCCTGAGCACGTCCCGGGGAGGCGACCCTGCCTGTGCAAGCCGGGGCCGCGATCTTTGCAAAGAGACACGAGGAAAAGGAAGGACTGTGTGGGTGTTCTGGCAGGAGCAGGGGAGAAGGGGTCGGGGTGTCTGGGACGCTCTCCCTCACGGCCGCACCTCGTGGCTCCAGGGTCCCCTCGACCATGGACGGCTCCCCCTCGGCCCTCCACCGCCCCCGCTCCCCCTCCTGTGCCGGGAGGGAGCCCCGATCCTGCACTCGCAGCCCTGGGGGAGAGTCTGCGGACCTCAGCCCTGAGCCTTTTCCCTCACCGCTCTGGCCTTGACCCCTGGAAATGAGCAGCCACACGGACATGTCTGCTGACCACACAGGACATATCTGCCCGTGGCCACGCCCTGCCTCCTCCAGGGTGCACAGCCCACCCAGAGCTCTGACCCCCTCGGCTGGGTGCTGGGTTCCTTTACTCGGTGCCCAGATAGTGGCCGAAGCCCCCCAGACCTGGCCCAGACGGAACGTGACTTTCCGACAACCCCGTGGGTCTCCCAGTGCGACTGGCAGGCGCCGCCCCCACCCCGTCTGGCGGGAGAAGCGCTCGCCGCCCGGCCCGCCACGGACCAGACGCGCTCTCCGACTCGGAGTCGGGTGCCGCCGGGCGGTTCGCGGACGAGGACGGAAACCTTGGGACGACGCACTTACAAACTCTCGGAAACCAGAGCTGCTTTCGAGCTCCGAGAGGCCTGTGAACGCCCGAAGGTCACGGGCAGACGCCACGGGACCCGGGCTCACGTTGCACGTCTCCTCGGTGTCCCCTCACCCTGGATGCCCCCTTGTCAGCAGAACCACAGCCGGGACGGCGCCCCTCGCGGCGGCCCGCGGGCCCCGGAGCCGGGGACGGCGCCCTCGCGGCCGGGACGGCGCCCCCTCGCGGCGGTCCGCGCGCCCCGAGCCGGAACGGCGCCCCCTCGCGGCGGTCCGCGGGCCCTACCTTCAGCTCCTCCTTCAGCACGCCCACTTCTTCTCTGAGGTCGTCTCGCTCGCTCCTGACAGAGTCAAAGAACTCCTTCTGCCTCTCTAAGGCCTGAGCGCGCGGCGGGGCAGGGCAGAGCAGAGCAGAGAGAGGAGAGGAGAGGAGGCGCACGGGTCAGCAGGTGGCTGCGGGAGCGGGCCGCGGAGGCCGCTGCTCCAGGCAGGAGGCCGCCAGTCGGGCGTCGGACAGCGCATGCTCAAAGGTACAGACGAGACGCAAGGGACACAGACCCTCGCTCAGCCCAGAAACGCGGCTGCCCGTGCGCCCCGAAAGACATGAGCCCCCGAAGCCACCGGGAGGGTGTCACCCGCGTCTCGTGCTAGCTGAGTCCGGGCCTCGCAGCAGCCGTGTCAGCCATCGACGGGGGCTGCGCGCCCCGCCCCCGCTTGAATGCGGGGTGAATACGGAGTAGGCGGCGCTGCGGAGGAACCCCCGGAGACGCCTGTTGCAGCGATCCCGGCTGCTCTCCTGCGTGGCTTCCGGAGACGGCCCGCACAGGCGAGCAGGAAGGGGCCCCAAAGCAAACACACATGCATGTGCAAACACACATGCACGTGCAAACACGCATGCGCATGCACGGCCCCGCGTGAGCGGGTGGGCACACGAGAGAGAGGACAAGGGCAGCGGCGTGCAGTCAGCGCCCCGAGGACGCGCTCGGGCGTCTCCGCTCTGTGGCGTGCTGAGTCGCCCCGTTTCGGAAGCCAGCGTCAGGAAGCAGAGCTGAGACTCTGAGGGGTCCCTTTCTTCCTCCTCCTCCTCATCCCTACCGGCCGGGGGGCGGGAGGGAGCGGGTCTGAGGACCCTCTGGGGGGATTTCAAGCTGGGGTGGCGTGGGGCACAGCCCTTGCCGCCTCGCAGCTTCCTGGAGCCCCTTGGGAAAAGGCCCAGGCAGGATGGGCAGGGAACCCCACACAGCAGAGCTGCCCGAGGGCCCCCCTCGTTGCCGGGGGTGGGGGGCGGTTCTCTGTGAGCCCCAGGCAGCTCACAGGGCATCGGAGAGCCCGGCCCACGCTGACCTAATGAGGCTCTCCGTGCTGGACACCAGCTTCCTGTCCAGAGCCACCGCCACTCTGGGAAGGCTGGCGTGCACCCCCTGCACCATCGAGTCTGCGTCGGGTGGGGGCCGCGTGCACACTCATCCAAGCAGACCAGAGCCTCTGCAGACTCTCTGCAGCCCGAGCAGACTCTCCGAGACTCAAGCGTCCTACCCCTATCTTTTTGTCCTTCCACTCTATCGTTTCCTGGAGGTCAGAGATCTCCCTGACATAGCCCGCCTGTTTCTGCTGCAGCTGCCGGATTTCCTGAGGGGCAGGGGCAGGTGGAAAGAGAGCGGACGGAGGGTTAGGCAGGAGGAAGCGCCTGTGTGGACCACGCGGGCCAGCAGGCCCCAGGGGACCTGGGAGCACAGTCTCTCCCGCTCCAGAGCCCACCCTTGAAGGCGGCCCTTTCTCCGGGCCCTGCCCCCCACCCCAGAGGGCCGGGAGGAAGCCCCACTGGGTGAAATTCTCACGGAGAGGCACTCAAGCTCGGATCCAGTTAAAAAGGTTGAACACCCCGGGGACCCTGGTCGGGTGGCTCAGGTGGTCGGAGCAGCGTCCCGTCCACCAAAAGGTTGCGGGTTCGGTCTCGGGTCCCCAGTCCCCGGGCGGGGCATGTATGGGAGGCGGCTGATGGACGTCTCTCTCCCCCTCCCTCCCTCCCCCTAAAATCCATAAGCATGTCCTTGGGTGAGGAGTGAAACAGTTAAAAGGGTGAAACAACCCCGTACGTTTCCTGTTGCCACTGAAACAAATCAGCACGAGTTCCGTGGCCCCGAACTCCGCCGACGTGTACTCCCGGCACCGGGGCTCCGGAGTCCCCAGCGGGCCTTGTGGGCGGAGGTCAAGGTGCGGGCAGGCCTCGGGGCTTCCCTGGGGGCCCCGCAGAGCATGTTCTGGTAGCTTCTAGAGGCGCCCAGCTCCCTGGCTCACGGTCCCTTCCCCCATCGCTCTGCGCTCTGACATCTGCTCCCGCTGTCACCTCCCTCCTCCTGCCTGGGACTCTCCGCCTCCACCCCCCCACCCCCGTAAGGACCCTGTGGCACACGGGGCCCGCCCAGGAAACCTGGGGCGATCTCCCGTCACGAGGTCCCCTTTGCCACGGAAGGTCACGGGGACGATTAGCCTAGGCCCCCAGTTTTCCAGGAAACCCGTGACTTCAGTGACGAACCAGCCAAAGGCCCCCAAGTCACGCACACACACGCACACACACACACACGCACCCCCCCCCCTCCCCGGGGCGCGGGCCCGGCTACCCACCTGGAGCATCTCCTCCCGCTGCTGCAGGGCGGCCTTCATCTCCGCCAGCTGGAAGCGCAGCAGCCCGTGGGCATGCTTCTCCCGCTCGAACTCCTGCGCGGGGCGGGGGGGTGGGGGGGCAGAGCAGAGGGCTCAGACACATCATCCGGGGTCACCCCACCCCGTTCCCACAACTCCCCGCCTCTGCCTCGGAACGCATTCCCCGCGGCCACGCCAGCACGGCGTCCCGGGCCCTTAGGACGCCATGAACCTGGTTCTCTGGACGTTCCAGGAGACGCCCTGCGGTGTCCTCTACCGGGGGAGGGGGGGGGGAGCCCGGGGCAGCTCCCGGCTCCTCTCGGGTGGGTGCGAGGCCCCGGGAAGGGCCCCCCTCAGGGTGTCTGCTGGCTGTGCTGACGGCCCGAGCGACGGGGCAGCTTGGAGAAGGGCTTGGGCCAGAACCATCCCCAGTTCTGGAACACGACAAGGAGCGCTCCTCGGGACACAAGGGGCCAACGCGTCTACTTTGGCAAGCCTGTCTCACCGACAGTGGCCGGGCCAGCGCTGCGCTCCAGGGACAAAACCGAAAAGGCGGGGGCAGCGTCGGGCCCCCTCCTCCACGAGACTTGCCCCAGAGACCTGGCGATGCGGCTCTCTGGCCCCCCCCCAGCCCCGCCCAGCAGCGCCGCCCCCAGGGACGGTCCGGTGGTGCCCAGCAGCTAACTGCCGGCAGCTCAGGGGCCGCCGGCCCCAGGCCTGCCAGCTGGGCTGTGTCAGAGGGGCCGGACTCCCGCTTCCGCTCGCCCGCTTCTGAAGTCTGGGGCGACTGGCCCCCCCCAGCTGTGACAAGGGTGTGCCCGTCGGGCTTTGCTTGGCCCTCGGTCTCCTCTTGGGGACAACCTTCCAGGATGACCCAACTTCTGTGGAATTAGGTCGGAGGGTCCCTGGCCCTCCTGACGGCCAAATGAGGCCACTTGAGGAGTATTAAGGACCCCTCACGGCCCCCTCCCCCTGAGGCGGGGTCAGAACAGCGACCTCCAGCCTCGAGAGGCTTCTCCTTCCTCTCCTCCAGAGTCCGGCTGTCAGGGGCCTCCCGCCAGCGTCCGACTCACTTCCCCAGCCACCAAGGGTGGGGGGCGGGGCCTGGAGTTTGTTCAGCCCTTGGGATTCACAGCGTAGAGCCAGGTATTTTGTTGTTGTTGTTGTTTTCTTTTCTTTTTTTAAAAAAGATTTTTTTATTTATTTATTTTAGAGAGGGAAGGGAGGGGGAGAGAGAAAGAGGGAGAGAGAAACATCAGTGTATGGTTGCGGGGGGCCGTGGCCTGCAACCCAGGCATGTGCCCTGACTGGGAATCGAACCTGCGACACTTTGGTTCCCAGACCATGTTCAATCCAATGAGCTACGCCAGCCAGGGCTGTTGTTGTTTTCAAGATAATGACATGCATTAACTAAATGTTCTGTTTATCTCAGCAAATTTGGAAAAGCCAACAATATTCTAGGGTTCGATTAACCAAGCAATTCCCCCAAACGTGAGAGTCCAGGACCCCTGGTCCTGTGGCTCGTGGAGACGGCGGGTCGCCAGGCCAGTCGGCTGCCGTGAACCTGAGCGCCTGCCCGTGCCGCGCACCGAGGCCGTGAATCGCACTAATTCCAGGGCTTCGTCACGGGGGCCGGAGTGAGACGCACCCCTTCTCTGGGCTTCTAAGGGGAATATTTAGTTCTTCAACGCAGTAAGTGGGCGTTTCCCCATCAGCAGAAAATAAAGCAATGTAATTTCCTTGACATCTTTGATACTTGCAGCTGGCTGTTTGTCTGCGGTGTTAAGGGATAAGAAAATAAAAACCAGCAAGTGTGTCCGCACGGGGAAGACCCCGAAGCGCCCAGTCGCGCCGTATCTGAGCACACCGCTTCTTCCGTAGGCCGGTTTTCCCACGGTGCTGACCTCACCTCACACGCAACACACGCATGTTCTCCCAGGGGCATCGCCTCTAGCTCACTACGGAAATGTGCACATCGGTACGGGAAGTCCCCCCGCGCAGAGCATAGCATGCTCCTCGGAGGTCTGGGCTTCCCAGACAAGTGGAGAATCGTTGTTAAATGCACACACACTGAAAACTAAAATAAGAAAAATTATTTTTTAAAAAGCTGAAGCCCTGGCTGGTGTAGCTCAGTGGATTGAACATGGGCTGGGAACCAAAGTGTCACAGGTTCGGTTTCCAGTCAGGGCACATGCCTGGGTTGCAGGCCACAGCCCCCAGCAACCACACATTGATGTTTCTCTCTTTCTCCCTCCCTTCCCTCTCTATAAATAAATAAATAAATAAATAAATAAATAATTTTAAAATAGAAAAAATTAAAAAGCGGATAACTTCACGCAACCCGGAACACACACACACACACACACACACACACACACACACACACACACAATCTTTTTGCATTTGCAGAGTCTTCCCACCCCTCCCCACCACAGCAGCGCGGCTCACCTTGTTTTTCTCCTCGTACTGCCGCCGCGACTCGGCCAGCTGCTCCTCGAGCTCCAGCAGCGTGTCCTTCAGCGTGTCCACCTGGTACATGTAGTTCGTCTTCTCGTTGTCCAGCTGCGCGTTGGAGACCATGGCCTTCTTGTACTTCTCCTCCACCTCCGCCAGCGAGTCCTGCGGGAACCGGGCCGCGGTTGGGAAATCATGGTGAGAAAACACAAAGAAAGATCAGTTTGGCATTCTTTTTTTTTAATTTGATTTGAGAGAGAGAGAGGGACTGAACCAGGACTGAACCAGGACCTTGGTATGTTGGGATGACGCTCTAGCCAGCTGAGCTACCGGGCCCGGGCCAGTTCAACATTCTTTTTTTGGTAAAGGTTTTATTTATTTATTTATTTTTAGAGAGAGGGGAAGGGAGGGAGAAAGAGGAAGAGAAACATCGATCTGTTGCCTCTCTCACGCCCCCATCTGGGGACCTGGCTTATAGCCCAGGCATGTGCCCTGACTGGAAATCGAACTGGCGACTTTTCAGTTCACAGGCTGGTGCTCCATCCACTGAGCCACACCAGCCAGAGCTAGTTCAGTCTTCTTAAAAACGAAAAAACTCAGCCCTCAATTTAGACTTTATTTCTCCGTGCAAATGAATCAAAATAGAAAACACAGCAATTGCAAAAGCGAAGAAATTCCTCCTTTTCCATTTGACCGAATTCTCCTCACTCAAAAAAACTGGTTCCTCACTGTGCCGAGGGACAAGAATAACCAACAGCCACCAGGACAAGGGACACGCCTGGTGGGAAGGGTTCTGGTCACGAGCAGTCCGGCCCTGACCCCATGACTCGGGGGCCGGGTGTCGTGGGTCGGCCTGCACAACAGGTTTCTGAAGGGGCCCCTCCCAGCATGTGACCAGCACAGGGCACGGAGCCAGCCGGACGGCGGGGAGGACCCGGCCCCGCAGCGAGCTGCCAGGCCTGGGCGCAGGAACCAGGAAAGGAGTAGGCGGAGCTGCACGTGCTCAACCCCCAGGAGAACTACGCAAGGGGCACAGGCCTGGGGGGGGGGTCTGGGGAGACGACAGCCATCCCTTCGAAGGGACAGCGCAGGGACGGGGGCCTGCAAGGTCCACGTGGCCCTGCCTGGCCCACGCCCCTGCGGGTCAGGCCACAGGGAGAGCGCAGCGGCGTTCAGGTCCCAGAAACAGAGACTGGGGAAGCAGCTCTGGAAGAGAGCAGAGAGCCCCGGGGTGCAAACCGCCCACAGCTGAAGAAGGGCGGGCGCCGCCGGCCGGGTGTTGCAGGCACCACGGGCAGCCTTCCCAGGGTCCCGCCTGCACTTGGGAGCCAGGCACCGACTCGGGGGGGGGTGGGGTGGGTGTGGGGGGGCGGTGTGACTGCCGCCTGCCCCGCTGGCTCCCGTCTCCTGTGGGTTACAGGCCGGTGCGCTCATTTCCGCCCTTTTGAAAAAGAGCTGACAGTGATGACAGTGGCGACCCATGGGATCTGTCCCCCGCTCCGGTGCCCCTGGGACAGGACCTCAGACTATCTGGGGGGCGCTTTCTGGGGAGCGAGGGGCGGTGGCAGGCTACGGCTGTGGTCGGCCGCCGCTGCCGCGGGAGGACGGGAGGGAGTGCGGCCCGACCGCCGGCCTCGCCGCCGAGGCGTGGGGGCTGAGCAGTCCCGGCCGGCACAGCAACGCGGTTCCCGCCTCCCGAGAGTGGGGCGTCTTCACCCAGACAAGCCCGACCCCGCGCACACTCAGGCGCCGCTGCGGTTAGTCCGTGTTAGAGCATGCGCCCGACGCGGTGCCCCAAAGCACGGCCACGCGGGCTGTGTCAGTGCAGACAGCCGGCGTTCGGGGACACACAGGGCGTGCGGCTGCTGCGGGCAGCCAAGGGAGCCGAACGCCCTTCTGGAGGGCTGGGGAGCTCCCGGCTCTGGCCGGGGCTGGGGCGGGGGAGGCTGCGTGAGGACGCGACGTGCATCAGGAGTCACGCTAGTGGCTTCCTCTCGGTTCGAAGGCTGCGCAGGGGCACCCCTCGCTAGCCCCCCCACCACGTGGGGCCTGGGGCGTCTGCGGGGTTAGCATGCAGGCCGAGCGCCCGCCCCCTCTGGGGGGCGTTTGCGGTCAGCGGGGTTAGCGCGTGCGCCCACACTCAGCACACGGCACCTTCAGCTCCTTCAGCCCCTGCATGTATCTGCCCTCCACGTCCTGAATCTGGTCCTGGAGCTCGTGCAGTTCCTGGGGGGGACGGTAAGACGGGCGCGTGACGCCGGGGAGGGACAGGCCCCGGGGGACAGGGGCGGGGCTCCGGGCGGTCCCGCCCCCAGCCCGCCCTCAACAGTCTGAGCTTCCCCTCGGCTTTTGTGAAGTGTCAGGAAAAAAAAAGAAGTTTCCAGGTTACCAAGGTTAAAAGTTGGGTGTATCTCGTGATAATTTCACACGATTTCTGTAAGACTGAGGTCTCTCTCCTATGATATTTTGGCAGTTTTACAAAAGAGGCAAAAGAGCGTCCGGAAAAGGAACAAGAAACGTCACTCCTGGTTGGAGGTTCTCTCGCTCCTGGAGTCCCTGCGCGGTGCCGGCAAGGCGCCACGGGGGAGAGAGATGTGGCGGGGCTGGGCCTGGCCTCACGGCCCGGCCTCGCTCTGCCAGTCCCGCCACCACCGCATCCCTGGTGCCCGGCGTCCGCGGGAGCCAGGCGCCGCCCCGTGAGGCTCGCGTTGAACAAGCGGTGGGGAATCCGGGCTGCGGTGGCCGCGGCCGCGCTGGAGGGAAGGCATGAGCAGAGCTGCGGGGACGGCTCGTGGGGCCGGTTAGGGACAACGGCCAGAACACGCTCCCACAGAGCGCAGGCGTCGGAGGCCACCCCCGGGGAAACCCTTCTTGGGCCTCCCCGGGCAACTGGCCCCTGGCGGAGGCTGGTCCTCCCTCACGGGTTTGACTCTAGAAAGTGCTTCTGCGAATGAAGCAGCTCTGACCCTGAGGTGCCCGCTCTGCTCCCGGGGGGTGGGGGGCACACGCCCTGGAGCCCGGACCGCCCTCCCCTTCACACGGCTGCCTGCTCGGACGCAGCCGCTTTAACAAGCGGCGCTGCGTTCCACTCTCGGGCCGGGAGCGTCGAGGACGTCACAGCACAGGACCGCAGTCCAGAGGGAGAAGAGGAAGCCCCTCACACCTGCGGCGGGGGTCCACGGGAGGTGGGCGATGGAGAGAAGGCACGGACGGAGGGGTGCAGAGGGCGGGCGGGCAGAGTGGCCCGGCGCCTTCACGCGGTTTGGCGAGTGTGGACGCAGGTGGGGGCGCAGGGGCCGGGCACAGGGGGGCCCTGCTGGGGCGGGCAATCGGGGACGGCTTCCTGGGGGAGGCGGTATCTGGGCCGAGCCTCGGTGTCACTAGAACACCTGTGCGTGGACGTGGGGGAGACGGAAGTGAGAGGAAAGACCTGGGACAGTGGGGACATCGGGGACGAGACCTCCTCCCCTGGGAGACAGGCTGTCACAAAGGTCCCACGTGGGCAGGTGCGTTACCTTGATTTCCCGCATGGACGCCTCGGTGTCCGCGGAGACGGAGGTGTCCCCGCTGCCCCTCCGAGCGGAGGTGCCGCCCAGCGAGGCCAGGGTGGCTGCGGACAGGCTGGGCAGGGTGCGGGACCCCTAGGGCGAGACAAGGACCAAACGCCGTTTCAGACAAGACCCACGTGACCCTCATATCTGCTGTCACGCCACCTCTGCCTGAACCCGGCTTCCCACCTGGATGGAACGTCTCCCGTGGGCTTGCGGAGAGCAATACCGAGGGGGTCGCACTGGGGGGCCATGCAGGCTGGGGGGGCCTGTCTGGGTTCACTTCAAGGTCCACGGTTGGGCCAGGACCAACCCTCTCCTTGTTCTGGGGGCTTAACACACACACAGTGGAAGTGACCCCCGGGGCCCTCCCCAGGGTCGTGGCACTGGCTGGTGGGCCGCATGCTGGCCCTGCCCGCTCGCCGGTGAAGATCTTTACCAAAGATCAAGCAACGTAATCTCTTTTCAGTGTCACCCCTACATGCCGGGACCCACCCAGGCCACCAAGGACGTGACCGGAAGGCTGGCAGAAACTCCTCACCTTCTCGGCGAAGTCTTTGTCTGGTCTCTCTTCAACCTGCGGAGGGAAGGGCACAGACGTCACACCTGAGCACTGAGTGGACCTCCGGGACGCAGGGGGAGGGCGGCAACGAAAGAACACCAGAGCGTCCTCTGCGATTTAAACAACCCGCTTTGCCCACGACACCCGCCGGCACGCCTCTGCCGGGCGGCGCAGGCCCAGCCGGCCCTCGGCAGCTCAGGGAGCCAGGCTGAGGGTCCCGTGTGGCTTCCCGGGTCCCGGATTCCCCCGGAAGGACGACGTCGGGACTGCGCAGGCAGAGAAAGGCCCTCGATGGGGGGACCGGTCCGTGCGCTCGTGCGCAGGGGTCGGCTTTGCGGACTCCTGTCGTTGTCCCCACGCAGCGGGGGGCGGGGGGGGCGGTGGCACGCTCCATGCCTGTCTGCCCTCTGCGTGACTGATCAGGGAGCTGGGACCCCTGGGGCCTGGGGGCTGCAGGTACAACCCCTGCAGGCAGGCGTTCTAATTTCGACTCCCCCTGAACTGGGCCTGGGAAGCTGGACAGAGCAGCGAGCCGGCCGGAACCTCCGCTGCTTCTCACGAGCGGCCGAGTCGTGTGAGACTCCGGCTCCAATGTCCCGGGAAGAGTGAGCGCCAGACGGGGGAGGCTGGTCGGAGGGTGGGGGCGGGAGCCGAGCGTGACAGCTAGTCGGCCACCCGAAGGGGTCACAGAATCGGACAACATACTCCATTTCCCCGAGAGGAGGTGATCCCAGACCAGCTCTCCGCTCAGGACGACCAGGTTCAAGTGCAACCCGGGCTCTGGCTGCCAGAGCAGCTGGTCTCACCCGCCCGCCCACACTGGGGCCTTCAGAGGACTCTCTGCTCTCCTCTGACTGTCCCCTTAGTGTCCCAAGAGCCGGAGAGCAAGTGAGAGCGGAGATCACGTCCCTCAGGCCAGGGTGCTGCACCCAAGGGTGGGCTGGCCCCACTCCTACATTGGCCCCTTGGGCGGGGCCTGCGGTCCTAGTGCTCCCTCCGCCCACCCAGAGCACCCTGTGGCCCACGTGCCCACCACCCACTGTCCTCCCAGGACTGGAGCAGCCTGTGTGTCCCCAGGGGGCTTCCCCGGACGCCTGGCCCGCAGGCGCCCTGCCCCCCAGGGCGGCGCGGCTGAGCCCTGTCCCAGGGAGCTGGAGCTCCAGCTGCGTGCCACGCTGCCCGCCCGAGTGAAGGTGCACACCCGGAACCCCAGTTCTCTCCAGCGGGCGTGCCACATCGACGCAACCTGACACTCGGGGGTGTCCGTCCAGGTGGTCCGCCTGCACCCGTGTTCTGAGCTGTGCAATTTTAGCCCTCCGGGTGCGGGCCTCCTCTCGACTTGGGAGCAAAAGCGTTCCCGAGAAGTTCAGATAACCACGGAAAAGCCAGCCGCCTGGCGCCTGGTCTGCGGGAAGTCAGCTCCTTCAACCTCCCGGGCCCCCCCGGCCTTCCTCCCCCAGAGCGAGCTGGTGTGCAGAACCAACGTCGACAAGATGAAAACAAAGAGGGTCGTGTCCCTCTGGGTGGGAGGAGGAGGCCCCGTTGGGCGGGCCGTCGATTAAGTCCCCGGGAGGAGCCTGCCGAGTCCCGTTTCAGCTTTCCCGCCTGGCCGCCCGTCCGCAGCAGGGACACGCAGCCCCAGGAGGCCTGCGTCCACCCACAACGACGCCCGTCCCTGTAAAAGGACCCCAGGTTCTGGCTGGCTCTCCTTGCCAGGACCGTGAGAGAGAACCGACCCCAGAGGCGAGCGTGGGTCTCGTGCAGCTGTGGCGCCGAGTCCTTGCCCCCGTCCCCTGAGGGCGGCGCCTGGAGTTCTCACGTAAGGGAGGAGAGAAACCCAGGTCACGGCCCGCCCTTTCCTCTGGACACGAGTTGTAAAACGCCGTCCGGGTGGCTCGGTTGGTTGCAGCGTCCTCCGGTGCCCCCCACGGTGGCAGGTTCAATCCCCCATCGCGGTGCGTACGGGAGGCAACCCGTCAATGTTTCTCTCTCCCTCTCTCCCTTCCTCTCTTTCTAAAAAATCAATAGACGTATCCTCGGGGGGGGGAGGGACTTAAAAAAAGCTTAAAACACAGTGTTTCAGGAGCCTTCGCGTCACGCACACGACGGACGCAGAATGGGAAGAGTAGGACGTGTTTTAAGGAGAGACCACGCAGGAAGAGCCAGGCTCTCGATGGAAGCGGCAGCCAGTCTGTGCTGAACGGCTGTTTCCGATCGCTGTTCCACTCGTTGGAGCAGGTGCGCTCTGTCCGAATCCCGAGGCACAGGTGTGTCCGCCCACCTTCCCGAGACACAGGCGCCCGGAGCCCGGGGGAGAGGGGCCCAGCGCCCCCAAGCCGCTGCAGTGGCCGGGGCTCCCACTAGATGGCAGTGTGCCCAGCCGTCAGGCCCTGGCACCCACTCACCCAGCTGTCCCCGAAACAGAGGGATGGTGTGTTACCTCTGACGCTCGGCACAGCCCTTTACCTCTGAAAAGCACACACAGAGAAACCGAACGGACGCGTGCTGTGGCGGCCACTGCGTGCTGAGGCGTAGTGGGGACCGCCGTGGCGGGGACCGCCCCAGCGTGGGACCCCGCGGGCACCGGTGGCCTCGCGAGTGAGCGGGCGACCACGCCACGCCTCCTGCGACCTGTGGCGTCCATCGCTCCCGTTTTCTGGGCGATGACACCGGACCCCCAGGTCGGCGCCCCGGCCTCGCAGTGACGGGTGGGAAACTCGTGCACCGGGATTCCAGCCCCCGCTGAGCGCAGGCGGCGTGAGAGCTTCCACCGCTTCTGGGAAGAGTCGCTTCCGAACAACGTCTGTGGGATTTTCCGTCTTCCCACCTCCTCCTTCCGAAAACAAACGCTTACAGGAGCGCGTGGAAGGGGTTGTTGACCCCAGCCTTCCAACATCCTGTCCTCGGAGTGAGGGGACTCCGGGCTCGCGTGACCTGGCCTGGTGAGGGGCAACACCCCGGGGTGTCCGCCTCCGCTGCCGCCGGGCCGCCCACCTCCCCGACGGCCGCACACAGTCTGCGGACCCCCCGAAAGACCCAGCGCAGGGGCCAGGTACACACGGGCTTGGCCTCAGGGCGTCCCCAGCCCCCGGCCGGCAACCCCAGACCCAGAAACAAGGGAAACGGACCACAGAAACGAGGTCATTGCTCCGTCCCTCCCAGCGAGCAGACGGGCGCAGTCAACGCTGCGCAGAACACACCCAAGTCAAGGGCGGGTTTCCTCCGAATGCCGCAGCCGTGGCGTCCACCATCAGGGTGGATGTTGGCGGTTTCACAGCCAGGAATACTGACATTATTACCCTGAGAGGCTCGTACTTGAACTCTGTGTCCGTGATTCAGCCCCTGGATTCGGAGTCCTGACGGGTCACCAGGCCAGGGGTCAGGCCCCACGAGCCGGGGCGCGCGGCCACGCCTCCGGCCCTGCCAATGCCCGATTCCCGTGTTGTTCTGTTTCTTCAGGGTTCATGACCCGCTCTTTCCAGGTGGAGCTCAGGAAGTTTGTGTGCCTGGCCAGGGGGCCCGGCCAGGAAGGGGGGCCGTGACACTGGCCCCGGTGACTCCCTGCTCCCTTTCTGCTCCGGGTCCCTCTGCGAGGCCAGGCTGGAAGGGTCACCGGCCCCACGGGCCTCGCCTGGGGTGCCACCCGCGCCCGCTGCCACTCCCCCCTGGGCGGCCCTGGCTCCTTTCCAATCGACAGGACGAACACGCCCGCTGACATTCTCCGCGGGTCTAGCACGCCCCAGACACCAACACCCACCCCCTTCCCACGGTGCAGCCGCCCGGGACCCAGCAAACAGAGGGCGGCGAGTTCCGGAGCTGGAGGAGCAGAGGGCCAGCTCTGCTCTGTCTTCCAGACTTCGCTGCCTCCTGCCCTCGAGACGGTCAAGTGCCACTGTGACCACATCCCCGGGGGGCTGCCCTGCCCGGCGCGGAGGTGCCTCTGTGGTTTAAGGGCCACGCACAGAGGTGTCCCCATGTCTGGAGTCCCCCCTCCCCCCACCCGGGAGGTGCTTGGATGGGGCCTGGGTTGGATGGGGCCTGGGGACCGCCCGTCCCACACAGCCCGCAGGACGCCGACCTTTGCTCCCTCAGCGTGTTGACAGCGCGACCGTCCGTCGACCTTTGTTAAGTGAGCAACAGGCTCAGGGGACAAACAGGATCGAACTGATTCCTGTTTGGGAGCAACTGCCAGTCAGCTGGGCCAGCACCTGTCCGCCCTGGGCTCCGAGGGCCCGCGGGAGGGGGGGTGACAAGTCCCCTCGGCTGCGAGCTCAGAGTTACAGACGGAGACCGGGAGTTGCCGGGGGCCCGGGGCTCCCCCACCCACTGCTCCCTTTGTTCCCCGGACCGCACCTGGAGGACAGCAGCGCCCCCCCCCCCACAGCTCCCCAGGGTGGGGGCTCGGCCCTGGCCAGGCCCCCAGGGGCAGGGGCCACCCGCCTCTCGCGCTCAGGCCCCGGACATGGGGCACAGCTGCCGCTCCCTCTCGGTTCACGGTCTCCTAACCAAATCCGGGTTACGTGAGTACGTCTGTCGGAAATCTAGAAGCTTCTGACAACGACGTGCGTCCGATTTCAACGTCTTCAGTCCCGTCCTGTGATTTCATCCCGACTTGAGAATAAACCTCAACGCCGAACGCTCCCGGGTTTCACGACTCCGGCTGCGCCGGAGCCAGACGGGGCCCTTCCGAGGGCCCACGCAGGGGAGCTGACGCGTGAAGACTCAGGAAACGGGCCGAGCCGGGGGCCGGCGGGACTTCGAGCTCACAGGTGCTGCCCCCCGGTCGTGGACGGTGTCCGTGGGGGGCCGCTTCCCAGAGTTTAAAAAGTGAAGTCACATGACGTCCAGCAGCTGGCTGGCTGTCCCACTCTTCCTCCCGGGAGCCGAGCGCCCGGCACTGCGGGTGGACTCGCCACCCAGCGGAGCGCGTCCAGGACCGGGCTCCCCGGGCCCCTCCCGGCTGCTCTCCAGGACGGCGCGGTGTGGGGGGAGGAGCGGGTGACCGGCACCCAGGGGCAGCGTCTGCAGCCCGTGCGGAAGGGCCGGGGCTCCCCTGCTCTGGCACCTGCCTTCCCCACCCACCTTCTGTTTTCTTGCCCCCACTCCACCCGGACGGGTGGGTGGGGGAGGGGAGCATTCCTCCACCACCAGGAACACACAGGCATAAGCCCAGGCACGACCAGCTCTTCTGGCCTTGGCCTTGGCGTCGGGGATTCAGGCGGGGGCACCGAAGCTGTGCCCGGAATCATCAACACGCGCCCCACCTCCAGGGGTCCCTCAGCTTCCTTCCCTAGACGCAGCCCCATCTGCATCTGGTAGGAACCCTCAGGGCTCTGAAACACTGTATCTAGTTTAAAGGACAAGCAAGTCACCAGCCCCCGGCGGGTGGAGAGTTCGGCTGCCCCGCTTCTCCCCGGAATATACCAGAAGCAGCGCCGACACTCCAGGCCGCCAGCACCTGGCCGGTGTCGGGCCACCGGGCCCGTGTTGTTGCTTCCCCAGGACGAGGTGCGGAGACAACAGCCCGACACGGCCCAGCTCTGCTTTCCTGGGCCCCGGGCTCACCCTGGACGCGCCGCCGGCCGGCACGGCCACCCTCCGCTGCGCACACGCACGCGGGCAGCCCCGTGCCTGCCCACTGAACGCCCCCTCCAGTCCCCCAGCCCCCCATTCCCAGGTGTCCTGGGGCAAAACCACCCTGCAAACCCTTCGTGTTCAAAGGTCCTGCAGCAGCCCCCAACAGAGACGAGGAGACACAGCTGAGAGCCCCAGCACTCCCGGCCACACGCCGCCGGAGGCTCCGGGGTGAGGGTTGCACCGCAGGGCCCCCCTCCTCCCGAGCAGAACATGGGCACCCGCTGCTGCGTGGCCCCCAGAGTGAGGCCCCGCGGCCCTGGGCATCCGAGGGCATCCGAGGCCTGCGGGGCGAGGGCATGGCTCCCAGCTCGGACAGGCCCAGGTGTGCTTTCCAAACCACCCGGGGTCCCACAGCAGAGAAGACGCCCATTGAAATGCTGGCCATCAGTCCTTCCCACCTTCAAATCATATGAACGACAGACCGACCCACGGGGCTACACTCCCCCCACCGTCAGAGTCCCCTCCTCCCGGGACGGTCCCCCTCCCAGCCCCGGGCAGAGCCCCCTGCAGGTGGTGGGGGGCCCTTCAGCATCTCGGCAGGGCAACCCGGGCACCATGGCACAGGGCCGTTCCAAACAAGGCGGCGTGTCCCCCCCCCCCACCGCCCCCCGTGTTGGTACTCAGCCCTGGCAGGGGACGGAACAGCCCTGCTCCCTGCTCCCGCGAGCCGGCTGGCGGGGGCGGACAGGGGACAGGCAGGCGAGGGGAGCGGGGGCGGCAGACGCAGGCTCACTCACCACCGGGCTGGCCCGCGCAGAGCTGGCTCTGGAGGAGGCGCGGGAGCTGGAGCTGAGGTGGCCGCTGTGCTCGGAGGGCTGCCCGCACAGCCCGCAGGGCGGCAGGAGGACAGAGACAGAGGGACAGGGTTAGCGGAGGTGCAGGAGGAAGGAGGCCCCGCCCCACGCTCCCGCGGAGGGAGGCCGGCCCCACGCGGCTGCGGAGGACACAGTGGAGCACGGAGCACGGGCCTCCCCGGGAGAGCGAAGGTGCAAAGCACAGAGCAGACTCACGGACACCCTGCAGGGACACAGAGCGCTGGGTTAGTAGGGGGACAGCTGCCGGGCGCCACTGCCCCGGGGCGCACGGGGGGCCGCCTCCCAGCCCGGCGCCGGGCAAAGGAGGCGCTGGCTCCCCCGCCGCCGCCTCTCCACGGGAACGCAGACTCGGGGTTAGGGTGCATGCAAGACTCAGGCGTGGCTTTCTCAGGCGCCCGTGGCGGTCTGTCACAGACATCTGTCCGTCTGTCCACCCAGCTCACACCTCTCTTCCGGAGAGGGGAGCAGCTGTGGCTGATTTATCTGGAAGCCATGACCTTTTCACTTTGGTATTGCGGTTTGTCCTCGTCCTAGGTACATTTCACGTTTTCTCGTTTTTAAAAAAGTTCTTACTTTCCTCTCCAACAAGGCAGGGTTGGGGAGCAGGGGGGAGGCAGGGTCCCAGCGGGCACCCACCGGGACCCCTGCAGGCATCGCCCCTCCTGCAGATTTCGGGGGCCACGGCGCCTCGGGGCGTGCCACCCCCTCGCCGGCCAGCGCTCCCACCGGCGTGGAAGTCCCCCAGGGTGAGGTCTGCGTGGATTCTGAGTCCTTCGTGACCCGGTAAGGCCTGGCAGGCAGCGTGCACTCAAAAAACACTTGTTGAATGAAAAACGCCCACTGTAGACTATCAACAGCCTTGGTCAGGGTGAGCACGCCCCCCGGGCCCACCCCACTGACGTCCACCCCTCCCTTCCTCTGAGGAACGTCTGTGGTGCATGTGCACTCGCAGGCTCGGCCGTGGGGCGTGCACGAGAGACGTCCCGGCAGCCCCGGCCGCCCAGTCCTGCGGCCTCCCCGTGCAGGAGAAAGGAGAACACCCGACGCTCGCACTCCAAGGCGGAGGAACTTCACCCCCGGGTTTGCCGACACGAGAGGAGCCTTCCTCCCGGGACAGATCCTGCCTCCCACCGAGCCCTGCCACTGGCGCCCTGCGTGAGGGTGCGGCCACGAGACGGGGTGCTCACAGAGCTTATCGCCGGCCCCAGTCTCCCCAGCTCCTTAGGCAGAAGCCGTCTGCGATCCTCTGACCCGACGGGACCCCAAAGAGGACGCTTCCAGTCCCAGCCGCTGCAGCCCACACCCCACCCGGGAGGCTGCTTGTGGCTGGGCGTCGGCGTGGCGCACGGGGCGCTCGGGGAAGCTGGGGACACCTGCGTTCTGGTCCAGGCTCCGTCTACTATTGGCCGTGACACCGTGGAAACGTGACTCGGCCGGTCCCCGTGACATGGCATTAAGGACCCTGACCACACAGAGGCAGAGGCACCGAGGGCCGCACAGGGGAGCGCGAGGGGAGGGGGGCTCTCCCCGTGGTTCCCTTGGCTGCCAGAAACACCCCCGCGGCTCCCGACCGGAGGGTGGCGACGGCCGCCTCCCTGCACGTCGGAACGCTGTGAGGTTCCTGCAGCGCGCACACAGCTCACAGTTAACGGCAAGGAAGGCGTCGGATGGAAAGGTTTCCAGGCAAAACAGCTTTACTTTCGAAAACTAGTCCTTCAGTTTCATGTAATCGTTTAATTATAATGAAGTCGTTTAACTGGAAACACATCGTGTGGGAGGGACTAACTGCCTGGGAGAACGGAGACCGGGAAGGTCTTGCGAGATGGAGACTGTCCCATGCAGGCCGGGGTCAGCCTGGGCTCTGAGGTCGCAGCCCTCGGGGCTCAGGACGGGGTGGACCCCGCACTGGCTCCCACGGTGCGGGCACTTAGCAGCGGCCACAGCCACTCGCTGGGTGGACAGCCTGGGGACGCTCTTCCCTCAGTCCCCTTGCTGAACGGGGGCACCTGGCGGTCCATGGGGGGCGAGATCGTGAGGGCTGGGGGCGGTGCCGACGCCCCCGGGTCTCCTCCGAGGGGTGTCACCCCAGGGCTCGTGCTGCCCAGCTGAAGCCAGCAAACGCCGGCCGAGCCCCGTCTGTGTGGGAGCACACCATTAGCCGGAGAAAGAATTTCCGTTTATTCTCTTTTATTTCATCGATAGCAGGGGCGTGCGGCCCTAGTGTAGGAATCTGTACAGCCAGGACGAGACCTTTCATTTCCTCCGGCCTGCGAAAGCTCTCCCCCCGGGCGAGCCCCACGGGAGGCCGGGAACACAGAAGCAGCGGCTGCTCCGAGAGCCGTCAGCCTCGCTGGGGCCTGCGCTGCGCAGGCCGAGCCCGCCCACCCCAGGGAGGCCCAGCTGCAGAGGGGACGTTCAGAGGGAACCTCGGGGGCACAGCCCCTGCAGACATCCGAAGTTTGACCTGGGCCTCCCGAAAACTTAGTGCCTGGGGAAGCTGCACGCTCTTAAATAACTAGGAGGCTGGCTGTCTCTCTTCTGACCGAAGAAAAGTTCTAGTTGCATCTACCCGTCACATCTTGCCGTGTGTAACAGGCCCCCACATTTCTGTGCACAGTACACACGAGATCACTGTACCCATCATTACACTGGCGGCATGGAATCGTTACGCCCCCGCATAATGTGCATCCTCACTTTTCCCTCAAAAATCTGGGCAAAAAAAAAAATGCCCCTATACACAGCAAAATATGCTCCATTTCCTCCATTAGGTTTACGAACTTTTTAACGGTCTACAAAAATATTTGAGAACTGCGAAAAAGATTTAGTCCACAGGCTGCACGACACCAGAAATGTTATACAGGATCAAACTGATACATGTTTGATTAGATGTCAATTAATTATTAGATATGATATTTATAAAAATCACTTTCTGAAGGAAACTGCAGGTTAGACTGGTTCCTTTGTCAGAGTCCCTGAGTATTCATGATGACTGGAGAGATTTTTAAAAATCATGACACTGGATTGCTTAGCTAATTTATGAAGTAGCCAATCATTTTCAAAAGCGAAGTGAGGAGGAAGTCACTGTCAAGTATTTCTCAGCAAACAATTCTACGGCTCGTGGGTCCTGCTGTGTTTTGTCAGGCCTTGTGGGGGCGCTGTAGGCGAGGGCGCACTGGCCGCAGGGGAAGGCGCAGGCTGCTCCGCCTGGCCCTCGGGGCCGGTCCATCCATCAGCTTCCTCCCTTCCGTGGACCGATCCAGGTCTCTACCTGCTTAGTTTTCTACCATCTGCTGGCTCCGTTTTTTCATTCAACAAGTATTTCCTGCACGATCACCCAGCCTTTACTGGCACACCATTTTCAACCCTTTGAAGAGGTGGGAAGACGAAAAACCAAAAAAAAAAAGGAAACGACCATGTTCTGTTCTGAGTCTTCGAATGTGTTCCTCGTCCTCAGTCGCCCAGAGGCGCAAACAATTTGGGGCCCGTCTGATACTCCCCCCCACCCCGAGCTGTGTTAGCAGGGGCCCCTCCGCTGCGTAAGTGCTGCCAGCGTGCTGCAGGGCGGGGGTGGGGAAGCTCAGACGAGGTTAGTCTTCCCGCTCCGACGGCCATGTAAGCTGACGGGCAGGACATTCAACTAGCAACCACGGGCATCGTGAGTCACGTCGTCCCCGGCCCCTCCCTCGGGCCAGTGATCTGGCGAGCCAGCCCAGGCCCCAGGCCGTGCAGCAGGCGGGAGAAACTCCAGGGACACAGACAGGGCCTTACAGCCGGCGCGCCACAGGCGCTCCCCCGCCGGGCCCTGCCCAGGCCACCGCCGTCGTCCCACGCCGACGCCTGCGCCAGAAGCAGACCGTCAGGACAGGCGCCCCCCTCCCCCGGCCCCCAGAACACACGGGAGCGTAAGCTAAGGAAGACGGACAGGTGCTGGGGGCGAGTCCTGAAAACTCGGAGAGGGGGGCGTGCGGGGCGGGGGGGGGCTCCCAGCCACCTCCACAGGCCCAGAGCCGGGCAGCGGGGGTGTGGGGGGGGAGGGGTGACACCTAAGGGACACTCGGGGTGGTTGCTGTCGCCCGCATGCGATGTGAGGGCCAAGCCACTCTAAGTCTGTTACTCGGCAGAAGAGGCCTTGCTCAGGGACCATGTGTTAGTGACTCAGGTTTGACACGAGCGGATCGCCCCAGGAGCCTGAGCTCCGTCACGGCGTCCTCATACCTGGCGTCTGGAAGACGACTCTAACGAGAAGTGGCTCTGGAATGAAAAAGGGCGTTAATTATCGTTCCATTTCTGTAACTCTTTAACAACCGTCAAGTGGAAAACAGTATAGCTGATCAGCTTCAAAATCCTACGTACTTAACCTCTGAGGGAGAACAGGCGTTTACAATGCCCTGAGCAGTGGGGTCGGCCTGTGCCCAGCCCACCCAGAGGACCCTCCGACATCCCCTCTCCCCCCTGCCCCCCACACCGCTGGACTGCGCCGCCAGTAATTCGCACATCGGACTCATAAGGGCCCGGTCCGAAGAAGAGTCAGAAGATTACTAACAATCCAGCGTGGCCACTTTGAATATTTAAGTTTCCTGCACGGCACAAATGCCTTGTATGTAAAAGTGGGCATTTTCGCAGTAAGGCAGCACAGGGGGTTAGCACCTGTTCACGCGGGAGCAAAGCAATACAAGACCACCCTTCTTTCCGTCAGGGAGTCACGTAACATCTTGCTCCGTCCCTGCCCAACAACGCTACCCAAACACTGTCTTCCTGCGGGCTGAAGCGGGGTGAAGGTCATCGTTGGCTGGCCAAAGGGGACTGACAGGCACCACGCACGTGTAAGCCCCACGTCGCGTAGTCAACCCCGCACCACAGGTGCGCATGCACGGTGCGCATGCATGGTGGGGCGCCGCGGAGGCGACCGGAGCGCGGAGGGGGTGGGGAGCGCACGCACCCGGTGACTCCCCGATGACGGCGGCCCGGCAGCGCTGTACAGACAGGAGGGCTGCAGGACGGAAGGAAACGGCAGGTTTTAAAAGCCTTGAAAAAACCCAGCCACAGATCACGACAGGGGATCCCCATGCTTTCAGGGAACGAGGCAGCCGGGGGAGAAGTGCATGCGTTCGGCCCCGCGGATGGATGCCAGTGCAGATTTACGCGGAAGATAAACACGAGAGGGTCTTTAACTTCAGTAAACCAGTAGCCTTCCCCGGAATCTTTGACACAGGACTCTTGTTTAGCCATTTCTTTCCAGGCATTCCTGGAAGGGAGGGCGAGGGGCTGGGACGGAAGGGGACGAGCTGACCGTGCACGCCCCAGAGCTACCAGGCGCGCGCGAATCCACAAACGGCCAGCGGGCGGAGGGGGCGCAAGCGCGCTCGTTTCCATCCGGGTGCCAGCCCGCGGCCGGCCGGCCGGAGCCCGCGCGCCCAGGGACATGCGGGCACCTAAAGGCCGGGGCGGCTGCGCCTGAGCTCGGGCATGAATAGCAGCGTGACTCATTTCCAGGCCCTGGCCACGGAAGGCCCGCAGCGCAGGGCCCCCGGGGCCGGTCTTGGAAGGCGCACAACGGCGGATGAATCACTCGGCGACGCGTGGGAGAGGACAAGGCCAGGAGACGACAGTTCAGCCTCCAAGCCCGTACTTGGAGTGCTGACCCGGGCTTCCTGGTGTGAGAACCAGACTGGGTGCCCGGAGCCGCACAGGCGCGGTGCTCCCCCGCCCGCGCAAACAGGAAGCCAGGGGAGAGCGAGCCAAGGCGGCGGGCGGGCTGGCCTCACCACGCCTCCTCCCCGACAGGGGAGTCCAATGAGGCGCAAAGGCCTCCCATATTGCTTCCTGGACACACTGACTGACGAGAGAAAAACATTTTTAAAAAACAAATGAAACCCCAAATGGGGAACAATTGCTGGAAAAGGAGGAGAGACCCAAGAGACCAATTCAGGGGGCCAGAGCTTTTGAGAATACCCATCGGCGAGGGCCTCCTTTTCCCTAAGTTCCTTTTTTCTATATAAGGGCTCCAGTCGTGTTCGATCATGTTTGAAAGGCTGAGCAAAGTCTTAATTAGGAAGCTCGCCAAGCCAATGAAAACCCTGGACCCGCTCAGCTCTTCGGGCTTCCCGTGGAGGAGGGTGAGGCATCCGCACACGCGCGCAGCGCTGCCCCTGGCACCCGGGGAGGGGAAGGAAGAGGAGGGGGCGGGGCAAGGGGGGGGAGGCAGACCCGGTTTCTGCTCTGGGGCTTGTGGGGGCAAGGCCGGGGTCAGAGCAGGACAGTCCCTGTGTCCGGAGAACGCGGGCAGGAGGGGACAGGGGCTGTTTCATCTCAAAGGCACATCACGTTGTGAACTCACACAAAACCACGCTTCACAACAAAATCGGCAACAGGCATGCACGTGCGGGGGCAGGAGAAAGCAGCAGCATCAGGAGGAGATCCAGGTGGTCCCGTTCAGGGACGAAACTGCGATGGGGACCGAATCCGGAGTCGTGAATCCACACACCGGCGAAACCCGGTTTCATTCTTTTCAACCGGTAGCAAGACCGTGGGGGTTCTGAATGTCTTTGTTGTTCAAGGTCTGACTTTTCAAGTTTGGTGGGAAAAGCTCAAAACCGGGACTCTTTGGAGATATCAGCCTGAACTTGACGCAACAGCATGTGCCCCTGGAATCGGTCCTCACCTTGGCCTCCTAGGGAGTCACAGGAAGCCGGCGCTCACAGGTCTTAGCAGACACGACAAATTCAGTGCTATAACTCTGAGACCCAGGGTCTCTGTGATACTTCTGGGGAGTACTGCTCTTGTAACATAGTAATTTCCCCAGATAAACTGTGTGGCCCAGGTTTCCGTGCCGGAAGCAGTCCACTGCTCATGCAAGACCAAGAACCACCCTCGAAGGTGAAGCGGCTCCCTTCAGGTAACGGGATGGCACCTTAAGACACTCCGCCACCCCTTCAAGGTCCCGTGTTTGTGCCTGTCCCTCCTGTGCCTCGAATAAGGGACGCCAACAGGACCTGAGGGGCGGGCAGGTGGAATTCTGCGGTGGGCAGGGAGAGGCTTCCGAGTGTCTAATGCGAATACTGCGCCTGCCCCAGGGGCTGCGTTGACAGCAAGGAGGCCTGCGCGGCCGCGTGGGAGAAAGCGGGCACAGCCCCCTCCCCTGATACGGTGCGGTCCAGCCCGGGGCTTGCGCCCGAGGCGTCTGAAAGCCTGGGGAGTCTCTCCGTGAAGTCATCACTGCTGTGCACCCCACGGACACCTGCCCGTGACCAGACCTCAGTGGACGTGAACCAGCCACGTGCCCGCGCGGGGACAGACGTGGCGTCTGCAGCGGGCAGCGGTGGCCGGGAGGACTCTGGGGGCGGCCAGTGAAAGGTGCCCGGCTGTGCGGGGTGGGGACAGGTGGCCCGGGGGGAGTTCCGAGGAGAGTTTTGACTCGGACACGTTGGGTGTGGGTTCTCTCTCTTAGATGAATTCAGGTGCTGAGCTTCGGCGACTACTTCACCGCCGGGCACTGGTCTCCACCGCCCTCTTCCACTGGAGAACAGTGTCCGCGTGGAAAGTGAGGAGGAAGGAGTGCTCTGAAGGACAAAGTGCTCTTTGCAAGAGCCAAACTCCCCTGGAATTAGGAAAATATATACAACAGCCCCCGAATTCCAGGTGTTCAGGCCCACCAGGGTCTTGTGGCTTAGAGCCGACCTTGTTTAGATTCACTCAGAGCTCACCCACGGGGGGCGGGGGGGGGCACGGGCCAGAGCCGGGGGGGAGGCTGGAGTGCGGTCCCTCCTGGCCACAGGGGGCGGTGGGCGTCTGGGGAGGGGCTGAGCACGCTGACGGGGGGGGGCATGATAGAGGCGAGGAGACAGACCCCCGTGGGTCCCCGCCCAGTCACTTTCTACATACTCTCCCCCCCCCCCACCGCCCTTTTCCTAAACCTTACGGTCGAGTGCACGTTCTCACTCGGGACACTCGCTGAAGACCAGTTTGTCCCTGTCTGCGGACTGCAGTGCGTTTGCTGCGGCAGAGGTGCACCTGGCGGGCAGGTGCGTCTTCTGTGCCAGGAGGAAACACGGCTGTCGGGGGGGGACCTTCCTCCTACCCGAGCTCCCCTGTTTGTTGTGCACGTGGGCCTCAGCTGGGACAAACCAGCCCGACCTCTCGGGGCGCTTAAAGAATTGAGCAATGTTTGCCTTGCAGCACGGAGGCGGGCCCTTGACCGTGGGGAGGAGCTGGTGGGCAGCCAGCCGTGTGGACCGGGGTCTGACTTTCACGCCGAGTTCTAGTCCCTCCCTGAGAAACTGGCCCCAGGTTTGCCTGCACCCCAAGTTTGCAGGGACTTCCAAGGAAAGACATTCAAGGCCTTCTTATTTTTTTTTTCCTCCTTCTGATTAATTCTAACGGCAACACGGCCACCTAAATACTTCCGTTCACGGTACCGAGCTAAATCCCACAATCCACTGTCAAACAGCTGGACGTGAATTCGAAAGGACCGGGGGCCAAGTCAGAATTGGAGGCAGCGCGGCCGCCACCGCTGCGGAACGGGCCCTGCCGCCCCTCCCGGGGAAGCTTGTACGTGACACGGGTGTTAAAGGAGGCGAGAGCCGAACCCACACGCACACACGCAAGGCCACATGCGGCAAACCGGCCGCCTCCGGAGGGTGGGTGGGGAAGGGGAACCAACCAGCGTCTCCTCTCTGGACGATGACCAGGCGGAGGACCTGCCGTCGCCGCTGTAGCTGGAATTCTGGGCACCAGAGAAGACGTTGTCAGTGGCGTGCACTCCCCTACGGTCCCCGAAGCCCACCTGCCCCGGGCAAAGGCGGACGCAGAGCACAGAGGACACAGCCACGCCGCACCCGCCCTCCAGAACAGGAAGGGTCGCGAGTCTGCCGCGGCGGGGACTCCTAGCAGCCGGCGGTTGCGGCTGCGTCTCACAGTCCGGTGTCCGCGACTCCGTGAGTCGTGCGGCTGAACTGTGACCGTTTCCCACAATTTCCTTCTCTAGTGTCACCGCGTGTACAAGGGACGGACGGTCGCCTCCCAGTCTGCATTCTGTATCACACGCCTCTCAGGGAACTAAAACTCCGTCTGTGGTGACACCTCCCATCGCCACCCTCCAGGCCAGCGACCTGAGGGCTGCGGCCCGGCCCTGAGCCCCACGCACGCAGGGGCCCTGAGCGAGCCGTCCCCTCCACCTGGGGGACCACTGTCCACAGACAGTGACGGCCCTGCGGCTGTCTTCACGGCCCTGCGGCTTGGGTACACCCTCCAACAAGCTCAGGTCCAGCCCGGAATCTGGACGGGCAGGTGGCCGGACGCTGCAGACGAGGGGGCGTGAGGCGGGCATCCGGACCAGCGAGCGGCCCCCTCGAGCAGGGGGGCGATGTTTGCAGACGCTCCCCTTCCGTCTGGCACGTCACTGCCCCCACAGCCCCCCCCGCCCCGCGCCTGGCAGTCTTCCCAGCCCCAGCCAGCCTCTCCCTAAACTCATCCTCAGGGGGTCCTGCTCGGGGGTCTGCCCACACACCACGCCACGGCATGAGCTGTGGGTGGTTTGGCTCTTCCACCATCGCACTCCTTGATCATTTACGAAACCAAATTCCTGCCCAATTTGACTCTTCGGTGAACCGTTTTACAATGGAGGTCTCGTGTATTTCTCGAGGTTGACTTAAATCTTAATAAACCACACAGCGCACTGTCACTGGTGTAACGTAAGAATCAAAGATGAACACAGAGCTGTAGATGGAGGAAGGTATAAGGGGGATGAAGGGTGATGGAAAAATATAATAAAAATGTTAAGCAAACAAAAGCGATCAACAATAACACGTGTGGCTACAGGAGACCCTGGAGCCTGAGGACACCTTGATCTGTCACAGAAGCGGCAGCCCCACGTCTGGGGCGTCCGAGAGAGGGCGTGACATCGGGCGCAGGTTGCACGGAAGCGTGTCCTGTGGGGACTCCCGACTCCGGACCGCGGGGCTCTGCGGCCGGTTGTGGAGGAGGACGCTCGGAGGACGGAGGGTCGCCACCCAGCCAGTGCGGCCCCGAGGGGCGGGCAGTCTGGGCCGTCGGAGCACCTGGCGGCTCTCGACCCGAGGGCCTGCACGCCACAGGCTGCTGCTCTGTGGGAGACTCAGGGAGACACGTAGCAGACTGGAGGGCGTCGGCGGGACATCCCCGCAAAGAGCAGCAGGGTGGGAGGACAGAGCCGCCGCCCACGGGGAGGGTGTGTATGGAGCAGAGTGGACGCGATCCTCCGTGGGGGGGGGCAGGGGGCAGGGGGGAGCCTATCGGTCCGGTTCAGGAAGCGAGAGCGGGGCTGGCCTCCCCCTTTGAAACCTGGACGCATCATTTACGTGTACAGATGGGATACCTCAACGCCACTGAGACGCGTTTAAAGAGACGGTATTTTACACGGCTGGTAACATGGACCACTACGGAAAGGTGGAGCAAATGGCAGGGGCGGGGAGGTTCTGGAGAACTGAACGCAGAACAGAGCTGCGGCAGGTCACGCAACCGAACAATGTATCCAGTTGAACCTCCTGAAATCCACAGAGCCCTCCCGGATAAACCCTCTGCAGCCCGCCTCCCGGGCTCGCCTCCTGCTGCTTCGGTGCCTTTCTCCCGCTCAGCCCCCCTCTCCCTGGGAGAGGACCACTCGGCCAGCCCCCCCCCCCCCCCGCCCGTGAGCGTGCAGAACACACGGGCTCTGCCGTCTTCAAGGCCGCAGACCGGGGAGGCGAGACCGGCAGTGCCGAATTCCAACGTGATCCCCACACACCGCACACACGCACCCGGGGCGGCACAATAACGGAAGAGCGGATCTGTGATCCCAGATCTTTTAAACGTGGAGATTCTGACGATCGTGAATCTCTTACACTGACGCGTAGAGTGTCAGAGGACTCCCGTCCTGAGGATGTTGACTGAAAAACGTTAGCTGTCATTCTGGCATGCACTATGGGGGCGGGGTGGGGGGGGGGAAGGCCCGTTACAACACAGAAGCAAAAAAGCGGCTACACTTTAGAAAGCGCTGCCGCACCCTGTCCGGGTTTCAGGCATGCAAACGGACAATACTGACCCTGCCAGATCTTCTGCTCAGGGACTGTGATCCATACAAGTCTCCATCATACCCATTTGTCTGTTTCAAGGAAGAGAAGGAGAGAGAGTGACATCATCGGCGTCCGAGAGGGGACAGGGCGCGGACAGAGCACACCGGCCAGCAGGGACACACCAGGCACACACCGAGCTTTCTGGGTGGAGCGGGGGAAGCACAGCCCAGGAGAACCCCAAGCCTAGCACCACCCCCCCAGCCACCCCGAACGCCTCCTGCCCTCCCCTGCCCCTCTGCAGCTCAGGGGGGTCCACTCGGGGTCCCTTGTGAACAACTGCAGGGCATCTCCTGCGGATGAAGCTGGGGCCTGGGGGCAGTTGCTTTCTGGCGGTTTCTTCTCGTTTCCAGCCCCTCGGCCAGGCCGTGAAAACCCCAGCTCCAGGGATGCCTGGCTGCTGGGCAGTGGGGTGGAGGTCCAGCCGGGGCCAGTCGGCTGTCAGGCCTCGGCTCGGGCGCGTTCTCGGCGCGCGCGGCCCACGAGGAAGCCGTGGTCAGAAAGTTCGGACACCGCTGCTGGTCAGCCCACGACTACATAGAAAAGCGCATCTCGGAAGAACAGTGGTATCCCTACGTCCCCCACGTTAGTTTTTCATCTGTCCCGTCTCCCTACTTTATTTTCCCCCTAAAGTGACATCGGAGGACTTCTTTCACGATTTCACAGTTTGTCCTCCAGTAAAAATAGGAGAAAGCTCCCGCTGCGCACATGCCCCCCAGGTGCCCCCGGCCCAGCGCTCCGGGCTGTCTAGGCTGCTCGAGCCTGCCCCCCAGGAGGTTTCTGCTGAGGAGCAGATGTCCCGTGACAAAGACGCAACCGGCCCTCGTGGCAGAGGAGGAGGGGCAGGCCACACCACGGGGGAAAAGGGAAGGGAGTGCCAGGCTCGTGGACTCGTGGAGTCCGAGTTCCAAACGGAAGCCCCGGCTCCGGACCCTCGTTCCTTAGCCGGCTGGGCCCCGCCCCTTCCGGGCCGGACGCATGTGCACAGCCACGCACTCGCCCGGGCCCCCGGGAGGTCGGCCCCGACGGACACGGGGAGGGCGGCGCTCGGCACTGGCGTGACATCAGTGTAGAGTCAATACACGAACTTCCAGAGTGTAAACCCAGATTCGTGAGATCTGGGCGATTAAAAGTCTGTATTTACTTTCGCTACAACTCAAAAAAAAAAAAAAAACCCATAAAAAACCCAAACACACCAACTTGAAGTTTCTAAATTAAAGAAGAGTGTGTGGAAATCTCTCAGCATTCAATTGGAAAACTCTAGGAGAACTTTTAAAGCATTTCTGACATAAGTTTAATAGAAAAAGTGTTGAGATTGTCAGGAATTTTATACTCCGTCTAATGGTCTAATTTCTTCTCTTGACCAATAGGATTATTCGATATGGAAGTGCGTGTCACTGACGTCTGTACTTCAGACCTTGGCCTTATTCTCTTGACATCTGCTTAAAAACTAGTTCCGATCCCGGCTGCTATGGCTCAGCGGCTTGAGCGCCGGCCTGCGAACCAAAGGGTCGCCGGTTCGATTCCCAGTCAGGGCCCCGTGCCTGGGTTGCAGGCCAGGATCCCAGTAGGGGGCGCTTGAGAGGCAGCCACACACAGATGTTTCTCTCCCTCTCTTCCCCTCACTCTAAAAATAAATAAATAAATAAAATCTTTAAAAAAACCTAGGTTCTGGAAAAAACAGAACAAGGCAGGCTGACAGCGATCCATTTTGGGTAACTTGGACTTTACTGCACAAGTACAAGTACAGTGAGCAGTGAAAATGGGCCCCATACAAACACTCTGCGTCTCCAGTGCCGCTGATGGAGCAGGGACCCCTTTAGAGGAACCCTACCCTTTGGTCTCCTCCTCCGACGGGGCGACAGCCCGCAGCAGAGGGCGGGGGGGCTGGGGGGCACCTGCTCCCATTTGTCACCCTCCCCCCCCCTCCCCGCCCGGCCTTCCATGAAGTCACCGGGAGCCCCTGCCTTCAGGGGCATCGGGGTGGGGGCGCGCCCCTCTGTGCTGGAGCAGAGTTCGGTCGTGGGGAAGCAAGCACCGTCCTAGGACCTGTCCCCAAACCTACTGGGTCTGAACCTCTACAGTGGAAAGGTCTTTGACCTCCTTGAAGAAACCGCCAATTCTGCTCTTGGGTGGCTCTGGGTGCCGTGTGGAGGCAGGTGGGCCCGCTCCCTGTGCCCTGATAGGGTCGGGGGAGCTGAAAATTAACGGCAACTCGAGGACAGAAAGCCCAAAGACCCCAGGCCAGCTTCCTCCGCGGTCTCTGCCGTCCACCGGCTTTCCCTACGGGGTGTTTCCCACGCTCCGTGCCGTGCCCTCCACCCGCATCGCCGTCACCCGGCCTGCTCCTCGGCACCCTGGGCCCCGACCTGGGGGATCGCCCGGAGGCCCGGACTCTGCATTCTAACGGGCCCTGCGGGGAGTCCCGCCCACGGGACGTGGGCAGCACTGCCACCCGAGAGCAGGACAGGCCCTCGCAGACTGGCGTCTGCTAAAAGGGGAAAGACCCGGTGCGGGGACTCCGGCCCCATCCAAACCACTCATCCCGACGGTGCGTCGTGCGCGGTTAGTGGGTCAGTGTGCGGTTAGTGGGTCAGTGCGCGGTTAGTGGGTCAGTGTGCGGTTAGTGGGTCAGTGCGCGGTTAGTGGGTCAGTGCGGTCAGAGCGCCCACCCACTTCACACGCGGCCACGCAGGAGCCCCTCGTTAGCGTGTGTGACGAACTGGGTGAGGTTAGTGCCCACAAGGGCATGGGAGACGAGGAGCGGAGGAGAGAGCAACAGCAATCGTGCGCGAGCAGCGCCGGACGCCCTCCGTCAGGACGGAGTGCGAGCCGGAAGGAGAAGCGGACCCCAGAAGTTGCCCCTGGCTGTCGCTGCCCCCCGCGGCGGTCTTAACCTCCACCAGGGACCGGCCTGAGCGTGGCCCTCTCTCAAGTGGGAAATAAAAGGGCTAAACACCCAGAAACCTGTTGCTAACGCACGTAACGGCCTAAAAAATGGTCACAGAAATGCCCTTGCCTGCCAGTGTCATCGGGGGAGGAGAGCACTTTCTGGAGCTCCGGTGTGTCCCTGCCCATCCGCTGCCGCGGCGGGCCCCTCGTCCTGGGGACTGAGCCACCGGCCGGGCTGGACCAATGGAGCTCAGCGGCGCCCCCAGGAGGCTCGGGGGCACACGGCGGCATTACTGATTGTCGCCTTAAAAGTAAGGTCGCTTTTCCAAACCAGGACTTTGCTAAAGAATTCTGAGATCCTCTAGAATGAACAAGGCAGGAGAGGGTTTTCGGAGAGCTCTGGGGGTGAAGGGGGTGGCCGCTCCCACAGCCTTGGCGCCGAGAGCGCTTTCTGCGGAGACGAGACCTCCCTTCGCGCGGGGCACGCTCACGGGCCTCGGAGAGCACCGCTGCTGTCCGGGGCAGGTCTGAGGGGCAACTTCGGATTCGGGTGGAAAACCTTCGTTTTGTCGCTGGAACGGGGGGACCTTTCAGGCGAAGGAGCAGCCCCGTCCAGCATCCATATGAACGGATGCAGATTAGAAACAATGGACTTTTTCAGGAAATGAAGCGACTGTAAATTCAACCTTTTAAAGGAACTGTACAGGCTTCTGGAATTCTTGATCTGATTTGAGTTCCCTGAGAGCAGGGGGTCTCCCGCCCCCCGGTCCCCCGGGGACCCAGAGCTGCCGGCACAGCGCGGCGCACAGCTGGCGCTCACACAGGGTGCGCTGGTCTGGCCTGGAGCCCGACCAGGAGGCAGGAGCCGCACCCGGGGCCCCGGGGGAAGACCCAGCACTGGACGGGGTGCCTGCCTCTGGCCCTTGGTCCCCAGCTGGAGACTGGGGGACAGCGTGGGTATCTTTTCGGACAAAGATGCACTTGGCTTTTTAGACAAACACCCGTGAGATTAGTGGGGCGACACCGGTTATCATCTGTCACACGACACCCTCGGGGTCACACAGCAAATCATGCAACCGTCTCACCCAGGCGCAGGGACCGCTGGTCTCCAAGTCGGGCTGTGGCTGTCCAGCAGGACGGACGAGGGGGGAGGACAGAAAAGAGAGGCCACAGCCATTAAAACGCGAAGTGAAACAGGACGACACCAGAGGGCGGGCAAAACGGAACACGCTAACACAGCGTCAGCTCCCTGGGGGCGCCTGGGACCTCGCGTGGGTTTGCAGAGGGAGCCGCGTCGGAGTGACGGACGCCGTGTGAAGCCAGCGACGTGACCTGGGGTGCCCACGGCAAATGCCGCCACGATTCCCCGCCTCTGAAGCGGTTAGAGCGACTGCATCTCCTCCCCTGAGGTCCGCCCTGGCTCCCGCGGGTGGGGCACCTCGGTGCAACCGCCGCCGCTGTAGACGGCAGAGTCACAGGCACACCTGGTGCCCAGCGGAGTCCGGGGGTGACATCCCGGTGTCATGTCCTGGGGGTTAAGAGCAAAGCCTTCCGCCCTGCCTGGGGGCTGCTCCGAGACCTACTTACTACCCCCCAGCGGGGTGCGACTGCAACCCGGGGCGCGCTAACCTGACGTGCGCAGACCTGTGGGCCGGCCTAAAGACACAGCTTCCCCCCTGCGCTTCCAGAAGCACACACAGTTCGCAAACATAACCGTGAGCCCTTTCGGGAAGTTTAAGGGAAACAGGTCTTCGTGTTTCTCAGCCGATAAGCGGCCGTGAGGAAGAGGTTTCATCCAGCTGACAGAAGGGGCGCCCCCTATCCCCTGGCGGAGAGCAGATGCAGCCTGGGGGACCCGTGCGGGTGGGCACGACTGGCAAAGGGGTGGCCGCCCTGTCCCAGGGACAGACTCCTGGAGAAAGACGCCACGGGGGTGCGGCCTGGGCCTCTGTCCCGTAGGACTGGCCCCCCCACGGCAATGAGGGGACACCCCGCCACCGCAGTCGACTTTTCTCTTTCCTTTGTTTATTGTTGTGCAACCACCGTTGTTGGAAGGCTTCCCCCCACCCCCTACCCTAGATTTTGTTTTCGTTAAAATGTGTTTTCTGTGGTTGGCAGGATCGCAGTCGCCCCCCACTTCCCCTGCCCCCTCCGCCCACCTCCTGAGCAGATTTTAAACACGCGTCCGGTCGGTCGGACACTGAGGCCAAGGGGACAGGGACCGAGGGCAGGGAAGGCCAGCGCGGGGAGGAACAAGCGAGGGACGCGGACACACACTGACCACCCACGCGGACTCAGTCGCCCGGGCACTGACCCTCAGGCTCCCGCGGCTGCCCACGGACAGGCGCTCGTCTTCGTCGGAAGCCTGGTGAGAGAGAGAACGAGAGCGGCGTGACGTGGCCGCGGGGCACAGAGATGCCGCGCGGGCGGGGGGCGGGGCCGGGGGTGGCCGACGCCCCACGGCAGGGCGCCCCGCCTGGGCAGCCCCCTCAGCCCCCAGTGCACTGAGCGCAGGCCCTCGCGGACTCGGGCTTCCCTGGGGCGCCTCCGTTTCCCGAGGGCGGCGGCTGGGGCTAGCCCGGCCCGGCCTCACAGGAGTTTGTTTCAAACGCCGCCGTGACTCGGCTGGTGTCAGTTCACTTCCCAAAGCACGTTTTTTTTTTTCACATGCAATTACGAATGCTTCAGCAAGGCGTCAGGAAAATGCGTCTTTGCGAGTATCACGCTGCCATGTGCGTTTGCCCTGTGAAGCGCTCAGGGGTCCCCGGCAGCACACACGCACGGAGACCGCCACGCCCGTGTTAATAACAATCCTCGGCGGTTTCCCAAACACTCTCCCTCCCCCGAACCAGGTCCAAAGGCTACGGGCTGAGGTCACAGTTTTCGCTTAGGCAACAACAGCAGGTCTAGTTTCCTTCATAAACATCACTGAGGAGCACACGCACGCAGGCGTCATATGTAAACATATATGTGTATTTCAGCCGCTAACAGTACGGGTTCGACTCCCAGCTACGGGCCCGAGCAGCGCGTGGGTGCGGTACTGACCGACGTGTTCCGTCTGGATCGGCGGGAGTAGCGCTCACTGTCCTCCTGGCGGAGCAAAGGAGGAGACGGCAGGGAGGTTAGGGACGCGCAGGAGCAGCCTCCGACAGCCCCCCTGCGGGACAGGCCCGTGGGACAGCCCCGCACACAGGACAGCCCCCCTGCGGGACAGGCCCGCAGGCCGGGGCGAAGCTCGTTTCCCAGGCGGAGGGAGCCTGTGCTCTTTACGGCCCCAGCACTCCACTGCCCTCCTTGTAACACCTGGACCGGCATCTAGGGGCTTAGGGGGTGATTTCACGCTTCCTGATTTTGTCAATACGTGTAAGGGGCACTGAGCAGGACATTCTCATCCTGGCCGTGCGCTCCCAAGGGCTGAAGGCCCGTGACAACGTCCGGGAGGCCGGGGCCGGGGACAGGGGCGGTGCGGCACAGCTGGGTGCCCGACTCAGCGAGGAGGAGGAGCCGTGTCCTTTGGGGACCGTGGACAGCGCCGTGTCCTCTGGGGCGGGGCGGAAGGACAGGGTGTCACGAGGGGTGGGCCATCTCTCAGCGGACACAGGAAGACAGAGGGGCTGTTCTGGGAAACGGTGGGAAGCGAAAGTGATCTTCTCACCGGAGACAGAGGTCTCGGCGGGCCCGGCGGGTGAGGTGGGGGCGGGGCGACAGGGAAGGCAGAGGAAGGGCAGGAGGAGGGCGGCCGCCCGCCGGCCGCAATGGGGACTGAAGGAAATGGAGCGCAGCGCGACCTCTGGGTTCCGACCAGAGCAGGGGAGGCAGGACGGAAACGGGGGGGTTCTCACACCAGGGACAAACGCCTGAGTGTCCCCAGTGGACAGTCCTCTGCCCCAGGAGGTCGGGGAGGGCGGAGACCCCCCACCAGCGCCGGCCTGGAGACTGCAGGGGCCAGACGCCTGGCCAGGCCTGGACACATGTCACCCACCAGGCCGGACGCCGGAGGGACCCTCGGAAAGCCCTCGGTACTGAGTTACGGGGCACAGGGACCCTCTGACGCCGTCACCCGGTGCAGCCACCGCACCGGGAGCCGCGCCAGCTCCGTGCACGGCGCTCGAGGCCTACCATCCACTGCTCGATGTCACCCCACTTCGTGTCCAGCCCGTAGTACTTCTACAGACGGAAGGAAGAGACGATTAGGCAAGAAGTGAAACGGTCACTGCGTAAGGAGCTGTTGTGACATGCATTCCCCAGCGGCCGCCAAGCCACACACGGTGCGGGTTACACGCCAAGACAAAGCGGTGACAGCAGGTCGGGTTCTGCAGAGGCAGTGCCACCAGGAGCCTGGGCACACCCTCCCCGCCCCCCTGCCACCCGCCCACAGGCCCAGGGAGCAGGGGCGCAGCACTGCTGGGGGCGGGGCGGCTCCCTGGACACCAGGGATTGGCCCTGAGCCCTCCCTGACGGTGCAGAGGGACAGTGCTGACGGCCAATCCCGTGCCACACCCAGGAATGAGAAAGCCTGGTGGGAAGGAGGGGCCACTGTGACCGCCCCTGGCTTCCTGGCCATGCGTGCCCGCTGCCTGACATCTGTGCCGGGCTGGGCGCAGGAGGCGGTGGACTCTGGATGCCCTCAGGGCCACGAGGCAGAGGCCTCAGGACAGGGAGGAAGGCCGGTCTGCCAGTCCCGCCCTGCGTGTTCCTCAGCTCACGTCCCCTCCCCCCCCCCGGTGTCTGCCTCGCCTGTCTCCACGGGGCATCCTGGTCGGAGCCAGGAAAACGGACTCCGGCCGGTCCCCGCTGTCCCTGAACCCGGTCATTCCCGGGCAGCAGGAGCCCGGGTGGGCGGCGTCCAGATGACGGGATTTGGCTTTCTCCTCGCTTTGCCCTCAACTTCCAGGTAGAAAATGAAGGAACAGCCAACCAAAGCTCCACCCCACAGGTGAGAGTTTCCTCGTTACACAGTGAAGCCTTGTAATCAGGAGGGAAAAGTGGGGTGAAAAGTATAAGAGGAGCTTTGGCATTGTTCCACGCCGCTGCCGCGGCCGGCTGGGCCGCCGTCTCTTTGGAGGGGCGGCCCGATCAACGTCAGCTCTCTGGCCGGGCGACGGCCTGGCCTCCCTCTTCGAGGCGGTGGGAGGAGAGGACCGGGGGAGGGAAAACCAGGAGGGGGGGCTGGGTGAGGCTTTGAATATTCACCCCGCACAGAACTGTGGTGTCAGACAGACGTACAGGGGCCTAATCTTCATCTGTGCGTGACTTTCTCCAGGCTACAGACTGCGGAAACAATAGCCCACACTCCCCGGGCGTGTTTCAGCGTCGGACTGAGTCAGAGGCCACAGCCTAAAGCTCCTTGGCCTCCAGTTGGCATCAGCCGAGTGGCTCTCCGACTCCAGCAAGCAAACTGGGAGGGCGTCACCCTGCTTGGTCTCACGGCTGAATTACAGAGACAGACGATGGCTTTTAAAACAGGAGACAGACCGTGGCTGGCGCAGCTCAGTGGATTGAGCGCGGGCTGAGAACCAAAGCGTCGCAGGTTCGATTCCCAGTCAGGGCACATGCCTGGGTTGCAGGCCATGACCTCCAGCAACCGCACATGGATGTTTCTCTCTCTCTGTCTTTCTCCCTCCCTTCCCTCTCTAAAAATAAATAAATAAAATCTTTAAAAAAATGGGAGATGGTCCTATATACATTCATAAAGTCATATTGAAATCCCAAAAGAAGTCTCTTCTGGAATTTCCCTATTTTTTCCCCCTGAATTCCCTGTTTTCCCGTCTCCTTTGTGCCTGTCCTCACCAGGTGCTGCGCACGACCTCCTGCTCTTCCCGTTGTAAGGGTAAGAGCCAGTGTCTGGAACCTTCCATCTCATGGCGGGGCGGGGGGGGGGTGTCCAAGTAGCTGCCATGCAGGAACTCTCACTGCATTTCTGTGTTGTTCCGTGGGGGCGGGGGCGGGGGGGAGACCCCAGAAACATGCAGTAAGTAAGTGAGTGCCGTGAGCGGGTCGTGCTGATGCGAGCTCACAGGGCAGCCCAGCGAACTCCAGAAGCGCACGTGAACCGGAGGGATCCGCGGGTGAGGCATGCAGGCGGGCGAGAGCCCCAAGGGTGCCCGAGGTGCTTGACTTTCAGGAACAGCCTTGATTCCAGAGGAGAGACCCGGTCCCTGGAAACAGCCACGTGGGCTAGGGGGGAGCCCTTACTGCCCGGTCCTCCCTGTCGCGAATCTCAGGACCGGGGACGGGCCTTGGCGTCCGTCCGCCCCTGCGCCTGCGTTCCTGCCGACGGCCGGTCGCACTTTGTGCACCAGCGGCCGCCCTGACCCCGCGCTAGCTGGGCGTCCCTGCCTGGGACCAGTCATGAGCCCGTCCAAGGGGCGATTTCCAGATGGCGCCCCCTGTCTGCATTTGGGACAATTGCGTCTGTCCCTCGGGTCACAGCAAGGGTCCCAACCTGACTCTCCCCACTCACTTCTTCCCGAGACCCTGCACGTGTGACTGGGCTCGAGCGCCCACCTCACACCCCAGTTAATTCCTAGACCCTGGGAACACCACCAGCCAGGCACAGACAGGGGCCGGTGCCCACGTCACGACTCCCCACAGACGTGGGGGACGCGGTCACACAGGTGGGGTGCGGGCAGGACGGGGCGGGGTGACTCGGACTGGGGCGGGTCACGGGGGTCGAGCACAGGGCCTCGCGGTCTCTGCGAGTGCATGCGGGGGCCTCGCCTCTGGACTCCGGCCGCCTGCCTCTGACTTAATTAGTAGCTGCTCTAGAAGGAAAACCATGGCTCTCGCTCGTTATCTGGAACCTGAATGAATTCATATAAAAAGCAACTAGGAGAGGGGCCGCAGGTGACGGGTTAAGTCCATGCGCGGGAAGGGCCGTGGGCACGGTCTGGAACCCCCCAGGGACCTGCTCCCTCCTTCCCGCACCAGGGCCGTCCCCCGAGCCGCCCCCGCTGTGCTGCCCCTCCGTCCCCTCCATCTGGCCTGCCCGGCGCGCTGACCCGCAGCCTCAGCGGCACGTCCGCGCTCTGCACGCGAGCGGCAGAGGGCAGGCTTGTTGGAAGCTGCGGAGCTGCACTGTTATGTTGGCATTTTCTTTTTCACTCCAATTTCCTTCACAGTCTGCCACCATCTCTCAATATACGGTGCTTGGCATGCTAAAGTTTTTCTGGTAGAATTGCGTGGAAGGATCATCTTTCCCTTTAAAATATCTGACTTCCACAGGTTCCCCAAATTCTCATCATATGTGATTTAATTTTGTCCTAGAATTAGTTTTTTTTTCTTCCCAAAGAAACAGTTTCTAACGTCCTGAGAGAGACGCAGACGAGAAGGGTGTCTGGGGCGAGGAGCTCTCCGCGGGGACGGAGGGGCAGCTGGGAGTGAGTGCGGGCGGCCCCGGCGAAGCCAGCCACAGCACAGCGGTCAGAGAAGCGGCAGGAGCTGTGTCTTCTCAGGGGAAGCGGTTACTTCCGAGAGGCGGCCAGAAAACACTAGTGCATGCACAGCAGAGAGGGAAGCCGGGAGAGCCTACCTTTTGCACTTGGTAGATCTGCAGACAAGGGCGAAAGAAAGAGAGAAGGAAATGTGAAATCCAAGTTAGCAAGTGGGAGCACCAGAGAGAAAGGTTTTCCCAGCGCCCGGCGGTGTGAATGAAAGCCGCAGAGGGGGGAACCCTGAAGACCTGGTCGGGCGTGAGCTGGAACACGCCCGGGGTCTCAGCAGAAGCCTCGGTCGCTCCGGAGCCCACTCCACGTTCACCGCAGGCTCCCCGGGGGTGGGGGGGTCACGGCGTCCTCCCACCAGTATCTGCAGGAACCCTGCCGTCACCGCGCAGCAGGGGGCTGCCCGGGGACCGGAACAAGCACTTCACCACCAGCTCGGAGCTGCTTTTCGCAGCGATGAACGTGTAACGAGAAAGCGCGGAACCTTAATGGGAAAGCCAGCTGGTCACCCCCACGAGCGGTGGAGAAAGGTGGGTCCCGGTTCCGACTCCGGTGGGCACACACGGTTAACGCCAGGAAGACTCCGGCTGCACGGGGTGCTCGCTGGACAGCACGGAAGCACACTTCACAACAGCCTATTGTCACGCACGGGCACGGACGGTGGTGCGCTTCAGCGTTCCCTCCTGGGTTGTAGGCATCCCCAGGCTAAACTGAGAAGTGCTTCCTCCCTCCCTCCCTCTCTCAGTTGAGAAAACATTCCCCGGGTCAGGCCATGGTTCCCGGCTCGGCCAAGCTGTAAGATGAGAACCTCGGCATTCCTGGTCTCACGGTGAGCTCACGCGACGTGACGGCCGTGGGAGGCCCAGTGCCCCCAGCAGACTGTTGATCGGGTCAGGGGCCCCGGAAGAGACGGGCCCTGGTCGCCACACCACCTGCCACACCGTCGCACGGCCAGTCTGCTCCTGTCCGCGCAGGTTCGCAGACGGGAGGCCCACCGGGGTTTCCCGGGGCCTGCCCACACGCCTGCGTCCCTGATGGACCCGCCCAGCCCTTCCAGGCAGCCCAGGGCACAGTGGCTGCGGTCCGTTCTCACTGTCTGCGCCGGTGACAGGCCCACTGGGGGGTGCAGTGGGCTGCAACAGGGGGCTGGGGCTGGCCGGGGAGGTCGGGATCAACCTGCAGCCGTGCATGGCCCCCGTCCTCGGGGCCTGCTGGGGCGGGTGACAGGTCGACAATCCTCGGCGCCCGTGTCCCTTGTCACCTGTCCTCTCTGCGCACTCTCCACACCCCCTCGCAGCAGACCCCCTCTGCTTTGTGTCGATTACTCTGCCCCTCCCGTTCAGCCCCAAGGAGAAGACTTGTTTTTCAAGGTTCGTTTCCACTTGTAAGCGGACTTGGCTCGTGTGGCTCGCCCCGCCCTGCCCCCCCCCCCCCGGCCGCCCGGCCCCGCCTTGAGCCGCCCAGTGAGCGCACTGGCAGGGGGTACGGGGAAGACCACAACTTCCCAGCCTTTTCAGGTCTAACCTGACACCGTGGCCGTTCCCTTAGCTGCGGGTAAACCGTCCACCTCAGGGAGGTCCGAAGTTCTGCCCTGTACATGAAACCCGGCAGCCCTCCCCCCCCGCCCCCCACAGGGTGACCGTCCCCGGGCCCAGGGCTGCCACGTGGCCAGGCCTCCAGGGTGTCCCTGCCCCTCCCCGGTCTCTCTGACGAGTAGTGAAAGACCTCTCTGTTTCACTTAAAACCTTTCCCATCCTGCTTTTGAAGGAGCAGACGCGCACTTTCGACGGTGGCGCTCTCCTACTGCGACGGCCCCAGACGCAGGACAGCGAGGTCGTTGTCCCTGTCAGCCGGCGTGGCTGCCGGGCGCAGGCCACGGCCACGGACCGACCCCGGGAGGAGTGGGGGCGTTGCCGCCACCCTGCACCCCGCCTGGCCCGGCTCTGGCCTCCCGGGGCCCGGTGTTCCCGCAGGCTGTTTCTTTGCCTCCTCCCGAGCTCACACCGGGTGGCCGCTGCACACCCGGACCACACGCGTGGGGATGGTGGTCCCCAGGCCTGCACCCCGACCCCAGTAGGAGTCCGTGCCCCACAGGGAAGGAGCCTTCGAGGGACAGGTGGAAAGGGGACGTCACCTGGGGTGTTTGCTGACAGTGATGCCATGCGCCCCTCCGGGTCCCCGCACCACTTGGTGCCGCGGGTGGAAACCCCGGCCTGTGTCTCAGAGCCTCTCCGTGGGCTGGCTCGGTGCCCGGAGGGTCCCAAAGTACTGACCTGCCTCCATGGGAGCCGGCCCATGGATGTGAATCGGGACGAAACCTCTGACCCCTGTGAACGGACCCCTGGAGGGTCCCCGTCGTGGAAGTGAAAGGCACCGTGAGGTGAAGAATTTCAACATTCCTAGGCCACCGACTAGCCCAGTGACGCTTGTGTGTGCGACTGAGGAAGGCAGTGCTGGCCTTTCTAGCCGGATCTCCCAGGTTTTAATCAGGTTTTCTCTGCAGAGCCCCAGAGCCCGGGCAGGCACCAAGCCCCGAGGGCGGCCGCGCGGCTCAGCACCCGGGCCCTGGCCGGGGTGGAGTCTGGTGCCGCCAGCCGGCAGCCGGGAGGGTCACACCTGGGGGCCCCAGCCCACCCCCCACGCCCCCTCGCACTACCGAAATTACAGGGCCGTGACTTAACAGGCGGGGTCACTGGCAGGCCGCAGAACTGAAATGAAGCAGGACGACTTCCTCTGACTCAGACGGAGAAACGGGTTGTGTTCCTCTGTCTAAAGGAGGCCGTTCAAACAGGTGGTTGCTTGCCTCAAGTCCTCTCTCTCCCCTCGACTCTCGGAATCAAGGACTCTGCACACCGAGCTCCGCGGGAGCCTGTCCGCGTGACCAAGTGCACACTTTGGCCCAGGCCGTCCGTGGTTAAGGGCCGGGTGTGTTTCCCCCAAAGGTACAATAGGAAGACAGCCGTGCACGCACACACACACTGTAGTTCGCGCTCACCGGGGCTCTGCAGGAATGCTCCGCTTGTGTGAATGAATGCGGCTGGTGAAAGCCACTTTCTCCTAAATGTGAGCCGGAGGCTAAAGCGATGGCTAAGGCCACCGAGGACACTAAAGGCAAGGCTCCCCTCCCAGACTCACTGCCCGCTTTCCTGAGTCTGTGGCTCGGCCGAGGACCGAGCTTGGGGACAGTCCCAGGCCACCGGACATGCTTACGGGGGGGGGGGAGGGGGAGGGCCAGTGCTGAAATTCAACCGGGCGTGGCAAAGCTGGCATGGCGACAGAAACAAGGGGGAATTCTTCCCACAGCTCTTTCCAGAACTTAACATAAAATTCTTCCCACAGCTCTTTCAAGACCTGGGAACAGTTGGGGGGGGGAGCCCATGAAAACCCTGAGCCTCAGGCAGGGTGGGGGGGCCCAGTGCTGGAGACGGAAGCTGCTGCTTCCTCGAACGGTGATGTGCCCTGGGAGACGGGCCGCTGCCCACTGGCCCCCGACCCTGCTGCCCACTGAGTCCGCGTCCTGGTGCCCTCCCCACGGAGGTTCTGAGCTCCAGAGCAGGGGGGAGGGGCTCCCAGTGGGCTCGTGGGCATCTACCCAATGAACAGAAACATTTGAAAAGCCACCAGCACCAGGCAGCTTGAACAAGCACTCTGTCACTTAAAGTGCCGATTACTGAGAACAAGTTCAGGCCAAAGGAACTATTGGCCCCCAACGACTCTGATTTCCAGCGGAGGCCGAGGGTGCAGAAGCGGCCTGGTGCCCGGGCGGCGCCCACAGCCCAGGTGACCCAGGTAGGGGACAGAGGTCTCCCAAACAAGACCTGCTCCTGTCCCCACGTCCGGGCTCCAACACCCGTCTTCGTGCCTGAAAACGCTTCTCGGGGTGACCCTCGACGGTCACTCCCGGTCCTGCCCCGAGTGTGCGGCCGGGTGTCGGCCAGGTTCCCCTCCTCGCCCTGGACCGAGACCCCGGGCAGGCGAGGAGCTGCCGGCCGGTCGCCGGGCCGCGGGAGGAGGGCCAACGTCCAAACCGTTCACGTGAAAATTCGGCAGCATCTGCCTCCAATTTCAGAGTGGGAAATGCGGTGCTGGGGGCAGGGCGCCTCGAGGAAATGCCAAACCCGTGCTTCTTGGGGTAGGTTGAGAGGAAAAAGAGCCAACAGGGAGAGCACTGGACGCACTCCAGGGGCCGATTCCACCAGCCCCAGGATGTGCTCACGACCCATTCGCGTTTCCAGCCAGGCGGGGGACTCGCGGACCTGCCCTCAAACGCCCGTGGGGCCTGTGCTCCCGGGGACACGGGACGAGCAACACCTCCCATGTGGCCACTTCCCGACCATGGCTGGAGGGCGGTGTGGCTCTCCCTCAGCGGCAGGACCCCCTGGGTCCCCAGCCCCCAGCGCCATGGGGCCGCCTAGCGGCCCCTGCCCTCCTGTCATTGGGGCCGTGGTGGGACTCCTCTGGCTATCGCTCTGGGCTTGAGTCACTGCTAATGACCGCCAACCTATTCTTCTTCAGAGCTCGAGGAAGTGTTTCCCGGCCCCACGGGCACGCCTCTGCAGTGCGGGGGTGGGGGGGGTGGTGACACACCCTTCAGGCCGAGGGTGACCCCAAGCGGCTGGCCCCAGGGCCCCACCCCGGAGGGAAGTGGCGGAATCTGCAGCAGTTTTAGGAGCTGTCGGGCGCTCTCCGACACACTCAACTCAAAACCTCCGAACCAGCAGGGCCCTGGGCGGGGCCTGGGCGGGTGTCTCCAAGGGTGTGGCTCGCAGGAGAACAGGGTCCCCTGGGCGGGGACTCCTTTGTTCCCCAGGGACGCCAAGGTCACGGGGAAGCTCACAGCTGTAACTGCCAGTTAAAAGGCTCTCGCTGTCTACAGGACTCTGGCTCCAGTTCAAGGTCATGCAAATAAGCAGCGAACACCTTCAACAGGTGTGTAAACACCTCGCTGCGCACACTCTCCCCTGGCTAGCTCACCCACGGTGTGAGCTCTGGGCTTCAGGCCCCACGAGACCTGTTACAAAGCGCAGAACCTCAGGAGACGTGTTTTTAAACAGAACCATTCAGTTAGTTTAAAAACATAATCGTCTGTTCTCCTTCCACGCTTTTAATCCAGGGCGTCTGGATTCTCACTCGGCAGGGAGGCCCTGAGGGTCAGAGCCGGAGGAGGGCCGGGCCGGGGAGACCCACGCGGTCTGCCTGGGGCAGGCACGCCTGGCATCCGAGCTATGCACCCTCCCGGCCTGACCTGGAACAGCAGTCCCAGGCCAGTGCATTCTGATCCTGAGGCACGGACGTCACACGGACGGACGGACGGTGCCCCCGTCCCCACCCCCGCACGCGCGCCCTGAGACGGAAATGGCCGGAGGGGGCCGGGGGAGAAGCCCGCATTACCTCCTTCTGCTGCCGCTCCAGCTCCTTCATCCTGATCTCGCGGGCCTCGGCGCGGGCCGCGCGCTTCGCCGCCAGCCTGGCCTCCGCCTGAAACACACACGGAGACAGCGTTAGAGGACGGGCCAGCGGCCCCTCTCGGGCATGTGGTTGCTAACAAGGACGCTGTTTAAGGAAAACCCTGTTCGGAGGCTCACACACACACACACACACACACACACACACACACGGGGGCGCGGCGCAGGCTCGGAGGGGTCAAGGGGCCAACGGTAGCGGCAGCTACAAGTCCTGACGGTTGCTGCCGTCCACGGAGCCACGGAAGGCCGTGGGCACTGTTCCACGGGCTTCAGGTACCGTATGCCACAGCCATGCTAGTAAGTGGATACAGTTACCACACAGCTCTATTAGGTGGCTACTGTTACCAAATGGTGCTATTAAGTAGATACTGTTACCATCCCCGGGTTATACACATGGAACTAAGGCACAGAGAGGGTAAGTAACTTGCCCAAGGTCACACAGCCCGTGAGTGGCCAGGCTGGGCAGTCTGCCTTCCTCTGGCGCTACCACAGACTAGTGCACGAAGCAAGGCATTCAGGCAGGGCAGGGCCACAGGCCCCGCCCCTCCCGTTACAGAGCAGGAAGGGAGGTGGACGGGGGTAGGCTGCCAGATACGTCCGAGGGCACAGGCCTGAGACTCTGACCCCGGTTTCCAGAGCCCCTGTCCAGTCCCCCCTGCTGCCCCCTGCTGCCCTCGGCTTCCTCCCCACACCCGCAGCGCCGGGAAGCCTTTCTCTTCTCCAAACCAAGACCAGAGCTGTTAGAAGCCTTACAGCAAACATAAATATAAATATACATCTGCCTCTGTTTACTATCTGCCAGCTTGGCTGTTTCCCACATTCCGCTTGAGAGCATTTAAAATGCCTACCCTGTCCTTGAACCTGGCTCCTGGACGCTGCATCTCGCTGCGCCCACCACCCCCTCAGTCGCTATTTCAGGGAGGGGAGCGTGCAAGTGCGTCGGCGTTCAGGTTTTCTGGGGTCAAATGCCACCTTCTTTCCACTTAATTTTCTCAGGGATACACCCGTAATTCTTCCACCAGTTCTGCAGACATTGTTCAGATGTCTCCGGGTTCCCTAGATGATCCTGAAACGGGGCCATGGGAGACAGCTGGCAGGCTTCGGCGTGGCCAGCGGGCCAGCGCGCAGTGAGGTGCTTGGAGGTGTCCCCCCACCAGCAGCCGGGCCTCCTGCACTGCAGGCCGAGGTCAGGACAGCAGACCCTGGTGTCGGGGACATCCGTCACCCCTGCCCCACACTTGCACTGAATGACATATTCGTCTGCTTTCTACATTCTCGTCGAAGTGGAAACTGACCCCAGCTGACCTGTCCGCGGTTGGCCGGCTGTGTGCTCAGAAGGAATTCACTTTATGGTTTGTTCCTGTGGTTCCTTCAACAACTAAGCCCAGGCCCTTCAATGCAAGGCGTCAAAGTCATGCCTACGTGAGAACTTGGACTCTCCGTGGCCATTTCCAAAGTTCTGGACACTGTGTGAGGGGTCAAGCTGGAGGGGAGGGCAGGGGAAGGTTCCTCAGACCCACAGCGGCCACAGGGACCTCCTCTAGCCCCACGGGTGGGCCAGCGAGAGGACGATGGTCACACCGAGGGCAGCGGCCTCCCGGCAGGTGCTGGCCCTGTGTCCCTGCCGGCACAGGCCTGTGGCCGCAGCCCGTGGGCTGGGGCGGGGCCGACGGGGCGGGGGCTGGGGCGAGGGAAGGGGGCACGGGGGAAGAGGAAGGGGAGCGGGAATGTGAGAGAGAGGCAGGCGCTGCCGGAGGGGGATGTAGGGGACGGCAGGGGGCTCCAGGGTGGCCCCTCGCTCCCCACGATCTGCTCCCCTCGAGTGTGGGCCCCACAGCATGACGGGTGCCCCTCCCGTGACTGGGCTGCGGTCTGTGGCAGATGGAGACGGCCCCTCATTGGCAGACCCTGAGCGAATCACGGGACAGCTTACTCCGGGCGGGCGTGAGCTCGGCAGGGGCCCAGACTGTATCTGATACAATCAAGTGGTCGAATGAACAGAAGATACAAAATAGCAACGGCCCCGGACGGCAACACGCAAACACGAGCTCATCTCCGCCAACACGCCATGGGAGGCCCTGCCCTACCCTCCGCGCCAGGGGCCCTCCGGCCAGCGCCTCTGTGGGCTGGGGCAGGCCCACCGCCGCCGACACGGGTGTGAAACTGGAACCTGCATGCTTGGGGTCACAGCTGTGTCAGCGGGGCTAAGGGTTCCCAAATGCTTACTTTCACTTTCTGGACTGAGTTTGCGGGGGACCACCCCTCACCGGCTGCCACCGGCCCGGCCACCAGCCCGGCCACACAAACGCGCACAATTGCCCCAGGCAGCTGGGAAGGACTTCCACAGTGCAGCCTGGGTCCCCAGTCTTGGGGTGCAGGCAAAGCAGTTGGTGACCGCGTACAAGTGGCAAGTGACATCGGGGTGGGGGGTAGAGGGGAACTTAACCCAGTTCTGGTGTCAGGAGGGCTTCCAGGGGGAGAGGAGCCCAAGGCCAAAGCCCCAGCAGCTGCGAGGACAGCCAGGCCAGGGGGCAGGGGCGAGGCGCACGGCCCGACAGGAAGTCCCGAGGGCTGAGGTCCAGGCGCAGCACTCAGCTCCGGTATCTGGACCCTTATCTTAAAGGCACGCGGAACCGCGGGAGGGTTTTCAGCAGGGACACAGCGGGGCCTGCCCTCTGCCTTCTGACCTCTGGCCCGCATGCCAGCGGCGCTGGGACAGGTGGGGAGGCGGCGGGAAGTCCAGCCAGGGCCAGGCGGCTGCATCCCAGTGGGAGAGCCGGGAACCTGAGTGGGCGGGGCCGGCGGGGCCGCCGCCGAGGATGACGCACGGCTGAGGCTAGGCCGCTGCAGGGGGTCAGGCACCCGGGTCCCAGGAGCCGACCTCGGAGCAGAAGCCCCGCCCCCCGGCCGCCACCTAGACCCTGGAGCACCGCCTCCGCGTTCCCCTCCCCGGGCCTCCCGGGAGATGAGGACAGACAGAGGGACGTAGACGGATTCAGGGAGTTCGGGGGACCAAGTATTGTACACACGGCTCAGGGCTTCGGAAAAAACTTGAGAAACAAGACCACGGACACGCCCCGGCCGGCCTCTGCGAATCGGCTGGAGTGCCCTGGCCCCCGCCCCCCCCACCCCCGCCGCCAGCGCGCAGGCAGCCCTGGGGCTAACGGCGCCCCCAGCCCGCTCTCGGGTCTCGGCCTCCGGTCCCAGGGCACAGGTCCCAGGGCACAGCTCCGCCGGGCGCCCAGATTGGCTGAGACAGGACCTGAGTGGGGAGGGGATGGGGGCGCCGGGCTGTGGGCCGAGGGCTGTTGGAGCTGCGGGTGGGACGCGGGGCTCGCTGCGCTGAAGGTGTCACAGGGTCCTTCCCGGCAGAGGCGCATCCCTCACCCGGGGCCTGTCGGAGGCGCAGAAGCTGCAGCCTCCAGCAGACACCCCCAGTCAGCGCCTGGGGGAGGGGCAGCCCTCGGGGCTTCAGCAGGCCCACGCCCCTGGGGGGAGGGGGGCTGGCACCTCTCGAGTGTGGGGGCCTCTGCTTTCTGTCATCCCATCTGCGTCTGGGTTGTTTGACAGTTTTCAAATAAACTGCAAACTTTTCTGAAGGAAGGAAGGGGGGAGGGTGACAGAGGGGGAAGGGTGACAGAGGGCGGAGGGAGACAGGGGAGGGGAGGGAGGAAATGAGGGTGACCATGCTCAAGGCGGCCAGGGCTCTGCAGCTCAGACGGCTGCAGTGTGGTCCCCTCCCCTGCCAACACCCCCTTCTGATGCCGCCTGCAGGGTCAGCTGGAGTCCAGGGAGGTGCTGACCGCTGAGGGCCCCTCGGACACGGATGAGATCCAGGCTCCTCGGTTTTCTCAGGACCGCCCCCCACGTCGGAGGGGAACGCCCCTTACAGGGGAGGCGCCCCACCCTCCCGGGACAGGGCCTGGCCCTCCCCTCAGGGCCCTCCGGTCCTGGCCCGAATCCGGCACACAGGGCCTTAGGGTCCTGGGCAGCACGGTGGGGAGGCGGGGACCACACTGGGCACGAAGTTGTCTCATTATAATTCTAAACAGCTGCCCCCGCCTCCACAGCTGCACTGCTGCCTCGTGTTTGATGGCAGACTGAGAGGGCAGCGCTCCCACACGCGAGGGGGGACGGGACGGAGGCCGAACACACACGGAAGCCCCGGTCCCAGCCCCAGGGTCTCCTGACCCCACAGTGGCCGGCCGAGTCCAGGCTACAGGCACAGAGGCCGGCCACGGGGCGCACGGGCCAGCCAGGGAGACAGACCACTGCTGGGGCCCTGCTCCCCCCTCGACTGGGCCTCTTGGGGCAGCACAGCCCCGGGCCAGTCTGGACACAGACCACGGGGCTGTGCGGAGAAGCCTCGGCCACAGCAGCGGTCACTGCGGTGACGGGTCCCTGGGCAGTGCAGAGGGCCGGTGACCGGCAGTTCTGGACCCACCACAGAGGGGACGTGGCTCTCTCAGGGGCAGGACGCAAGGGCTTCGGGCTAAGGGGTCAGATGCGGGCCGGTCCCACCAGGCACCCGACCGGCCCGCCCTGCGCGCCAGGAATTCCGAAGATAACAGCTTCCGCCAAAGATAAGGGCCGCGGCTTTCCTCGGGGTCCGGAACTGGGACAGCCGCTCCGGCTGAGGACTCAGGCCGAGCAGAACTAGAAAGAGACCGGGGCGCCGGGAGAAACCCAGCCCGCCGGCCGGGCTGCGCATGGCTGTCCCCAGACCCGCCTTCCCTCCTGCGGTGGGCGGCTGCGCAGCAGGAGATGCCCCCCAGGGTGGGGTGGCCACACGCCGTCCCCAGCACCCTGCACCCCAATTCCACTGAGGTCTGGGTCCTCCTTGCAGTTCCTACGCATTCACCCGGGGGGCCCACGTGGTGCGCCGCCTCAGAGAACAGAACCGTGAGGGGAGCCGGGGGCCCGGGTCCCAGCTGCTTGCAGAGGACAGGGGTGTGGCGGGCAGCAGACGCACCTGCGTCTCTGAGCACCCCGCACGCTCCAGGGGTTCCCCGCTCTGCTCGTACTCGTCCTGAGATTCGGGGCTTCCCTGGGATCGGGCACAGTGTGGAATTCCGCACCCCGCGGCCCCCTACCCTGAAGTCTGAGAACAGGTTCTTTCTCTGCTGTGCTGACACCGCAGCTGCACCCAGGGGCTTCTGAGTTCTACCGGGGGCACGGGGCGGGGGCGGGGGGCGGCACACAGCCCTCCCCCCCGCCCCCGCCCCCGCTGCTCTTCAGAAATGGACTGAGACAGGCTTTGGTCACGTCCACTCCCCGGCTCCAGCCCAGAGAAAGCCCTGGGGTCTGGGAAGGCACCAGGATGACAGCTCAGGAAGCCAGCTCCCCGCCCTGCAGGGCCCCGGGGACACCCACAGCCCGTGGCCAGCGTGCGAATGACCGCCTGCAGCGCTGGGCGCTGGCACTCTTGGTGTCGTTAGGGAGGGGACTGTCGGCGCACGGCACAAACAAACACCAGCTGGGGCCACGGAGAGGCGAGGAGGCCTTGGATGCCCAGGAGGGACCCTGGGGACGGCCGCCCCCCTGGGGTGCTGCCTCAGAGGCCCAGTGGACGGGGCGCCCCGTGGCGCTGTCCGGGGACACGAGCATCTGGCGGCTGCACGGGACGGGACAGGGCGGGACGGGAGGAAGTCCCGGTGCTGACTGTGCGCGCGGCCTCCAGGTGGAAAGACCGAGCGGAGTTTTTGTCAGGCCACGTGACACAAGTGTAGGGCACCGCCTCCTGGGAGCAGCTGGGGGGGCCTCAGAGCCCACTCCCGTCCGAGGGCGGTTACCCAGCTGAAGCCTGGTGTGGCCACGGAGAAACACGCAGGGATCTCTGTCCACACGTGGGTCTCTGCCGCGGTGACGAAGGAGCACAGCGCCCGAGGGGGCGGCCTGACACCCCAAGAACACACACGCGATCCCTGTGCCGTGGCTGGTGATGCAGGCATGCGCCCTGCCCGGAGCAGGCGACCGTGTGGCTGGGCCAGAGTCCCTTTCCGGAGCCGCCTTTGCTACGGGAGGTGGAAACAGCCACCAGCTTTTGTTTTCTGTGCAAACCCCAGCCCCTCACATGCAGATGAGTCTAAAAATAGCCCGCCATTCCAAGAGGCCCGGCGGGCTGGCCCGGCCGGGCAGCAGCCTGCGATGACCCCATGAGCGGGTGCTGGCGGGCTGGCGGCGCCCGGCGGTGGCCCGTGCTGGCCTCTGTGCGGTGCGCCTGCCACCCCCGGGTCCCTCGGCTGCCACCGTGCATTTGACCACCGTCCCTAAGTCTCACCTGCCCACAACCCTCGCTTGAGCACACAGTAAGTCCCACCCCGACGAGGAGGCCTCTCCTTGGGACCGAGACTGTCATACGGTCGCCATGGGGACGACAGCTGTCAGTGTCAGCGGGGGGAGTGGCAGCTCTAGGAGAGCATTTTGGAAGTGCTGTGGGGGTGGGGGCGTGTTGGGAGGTGGCAGGGACTGGAGGGGGCACTGATGGCACTCAGGGGCGAGGGGCGGCCTGCCGACCATCCTGCATGGAGACGGGCCCGCACAAGAAGGCGCTTTCCCACGGCCCCTCGAGGAGACAGAAAACCACCCGGTCGTTTCCAGGCGGGCGAGCCGCTTCCGGCTCCCGCAGGAACTCAGGACACGTCCCGCACGGTCTCCACGAGCACCAGTGGGCAAGCGAGGGGACAGTGCGCCCGGCTGGCTCAGAGCTTCCCTGAGAGCCCCTCCCGATCGCGGGTGTCACGTCACCGGTGGCTGCACACGCGTGCTGTCTGGGTGTGAGGACAGCACGGTGCGTCTGTGCCTCAGGCTGCGTCCTGCGGCGACGGTGCCGGGCCCGGGTTCGCACAGATGTCTGACCACTGACGACTGTCCTCAGGAGCACCATGCAGGTAGCGAAATTCACGCTCCGGTGTTGCAATGCACCTTCCTTTTGTTTATTCTCAGCGTTACAGTTAAACGTTCTATGGAACCGATACTATGTACAGCTAAACGTTCTATCGACCTGATACTATGTTCGCAGGTAGATGTGGGGGCCTATGGATTTCATGTCAGGTTCATAGCGAAGACGTTAAACTTGTGTTGCCAAAAAACAAACAAGCCACCGCTCATCAATGTTACTGGGAGGCCTGGAGGACGCAGTGTCAAAGACTGGAGTTTAGCTGGTTATTTAAAATGCTATGTTTTGCCCTGGCTGGCGTAGCTCAGTGGATTGAGTGTGGGCTGGGAACCAAAGTGTTGCAGGTTCGATTCCCAGCCAGGGTACATGCCTGGGTTGCAGGCCATAACGCCCAGCAACCCCACATTGATGTTTCTCTCTCTTTATCTCCCTCCCTTCTCTCTCTAAAAAAATAAATAAATAAAACCTTTAAAGAAATGTTAGTTATTTTTAAAAAAATGCTACGTTTCCCCCGAAATCAACTCAGATGATTGAAATTACCGTGGAATCCTGCGATAAGACAGCAGCCTTCAGAAAAGCCTTCCGCTCGCCAGGCTGGCCGTGACTGAGCCTTCGGCGCCCGGCCCTCCGCTCCTGGGGGGCCTCACGGAGCAGCCCAAGAAGCCGAGGGTACCACCTCTGTCTGGGCCACGTCCTCCCGGCCTGGCCCTCAGTTTCCGCAGAGGGAACTGCCCACAGCGGGTCTCCAGGCCTGGCCCCCAGCCTTGGCCCTCCCACTGACCGTGACGTGAGCGTGGGCAAACCGCATCCCCCCTGAGTGTCAGCCCTGATCACAGGGGGCAGGCGCCAGGCCCGGGACCGCCAGGGCCCGACACGCTGTGTCCACACTGGGCGGCGGGGACCCGCGTGCTGAGCCTTTCTCCTGACGCCGTTTTCAGAACAATACACACCTTCAAAGTGCCCGGCACACCCACACGACCCACCGACGTTACCCAGGGACAAGAGGACGCACGTCACCTCACCGAGCGCAGTGACCTGGAACGTTCACCGGCTCCAACGTCACAGCGCAGTCCCGCCGCTGAGGAAGCGAGTCTCCGCGCAAATAAACTCCTCCTCTGGCTGCCCCTACACCTTAAGTTTCCTTCTGAGAGGAGCGAATGCCCACATTCCTCCAGCAGTCTCAACACGCTGGAACGACCGAGGAAAGCGTGACGGCCACCTGTCACCGTGCGTGTGGCCGGCAGGTGACGGCAGCCCGGCTCACCTGGGCGGCTCTCCGGGGGACGTGTCCCCGGCAGCCAATGCACCTGCGCTCCGCCCCCTTCCGCCGCCTCCCGTCTCCACTCAGGGTCTCCCCCGTGGGCCCCGCCCCTTCCAGGTGCCACGGCATCGCTGTGGCTCCTTCTCGGAGTCAGGCAGGCCCTGCAGCAGCACCACGCGACCCGTGTCGGGAAGGACCCGGCCGCTGACGACCTTCCCCGTGTCCTGTGTCCACGGGACAGCCCTGCAACTGGCTGGGGGAGACTCGAACGCCACCTGCTCTCCCCTCCAGGGGCCGGTCTGTCCGGGTGGCGTAGGGCAGGGGCTCCACAGCACAGGGGACAAGGCTCGGCTGCCCCGGGTCCCCATGTCACCTGGCACTGACTGGCAGGACTCATTAAGCAGGTACTCGGAATGGGAGAGAGAGAGAAACGTCTACAGCGTTCCCGCGCCACCCCCCCCCCGCCCCCTTTCTGGTGCTCTCTTCCTTATTTAGAAAACTTGAGTCCACTGCGTGTTCTTTCCTTCTGAAAAGTTTTGAAAACTACCAGAAATAGACGTGAAACATTTACACAATGAACACTTCTGGAGAGGCGCTCAAGGGCGAGGCCTCGCGTCTGAAGGGGCTGCCCCAGTGGAACGAAACCCTGGCCACCGCCCCGGGCGGTGAGGCCCCGGGCGGTGAGGCCCCGGGGCTGCAAGGAGAGGAGCTTCCGACAGCAGCTTCCTGCCCCGGGGCGCTGCCACTGTGGGGACAGCTGTCCGCCCCAGCTCACGGGCCTGCTAGCTGTGTGCACTGGGGGAAGTCCCCGGCCCTTCCGAGCCTCAGTTTCCTCTTTATCTGTCAGCGGAGGTGACCGAGCCCTCTCACGAGATGGGGCTACCGCCAGTGCTGGGGACGACGCCCACAGGAAACTCGGAACAGGCTGACACGGGGTGGGGCGCGGGGTGACGGGAAATGCTGCCCGTTGTCACCAGTGCTGCAGCAATGTGGGCTCAGCTCCGGACCTGCAGGGGGAGGGCGGGGCGGGGGAGGGGAGGGTGGGGCGGGGGAGGGGGACGGCCCACTCCTCATCCCTCCCCCCCCCACCCCACAGGCCCAAGTGCCTTTTTTAGGCCGAAGCTGCGTTCACTGGTCCTATCACACAAGCCTGTGAATGAAACATTCTGGCTAAAATTAAAAGGAAATGCTCATCACAGTAACTGAAGATAACTCACGCCTTTGCTACAAAGTACTTGTTCTTTGTACTCAAAGCGAAACTGCTTTCAAGTTACCGAGTTACTGGGTTAAGGAGGAAACCAGGTGAAGCTCCGCCCCCCCCCCGCACCCCCCAGTGCAGGAACAGCTCAGCACACAGCCGGGCCGTGCAGCTCCTGTTTGTTGGCTTCTGGTTCCTTCGTGCTGCAGTTCGGCTGGGGGCGGGGGTAGCCAAAACAAAGCTTTCACTTAGGAGAAAATTTCACTGCACTTAGGTTTATCCGGATAGTTTGAATAATGAAAGTCTGGGTAAATTCAGTCCATGAAAATAAGCTTGTTTATTCAAAAGAGCCAACTGCACTTTGGGAGGCTCGGGGTTAGAACAGTGGGGTGATAAAAGGGTGGGCTCTCCCGCCCACCCCTCGTGTCCCTGGCTGCACCAGGCTCCTCTCCTTAACGGGTCAGGGACCCCCCACCTTCTGGGCTCGGGGCCGCCGACTCTGAGACACGGATGGAGATTTCGGAAGCACTGGCACATGAGTAACCGACGAGTCATCCGCTCCCTCCGCTGAGTCACCCGGCCCGATTTCTCCGGGATAGGGCATGCCTCCCGAACACTGCCTTTTGAGGCGCAGACGCGGGGCACCCACGCCACGCCTCGCGGCTCTGCAGAAACGAGATAAGGCCTCGCTCGCGTAGGTAATAAAAACTCCAATCAACTTCGAGAGAAGAGAGCTCTGCACTTATAAATAGCTCGATTTCCTGTGCTGGGCGTCAGTGGCGGTTTAGACTGCGGGGGCTTGAAAAACTTTCTGCCAAGGAGGCTTCCGCCCCGTGGCATTAGCTCAGGCCGAACAGAAACTAACGCGTCAAGAAAAAGGGAAACGCAGCCTTCTCTGCCCTGGCGGGACGCTCTCCGCGCGGTGAGAAAACACCTCACTCGGTGTTTCTGTGTCTCCACCGCTGGAGGAAACGCCTGATCCGAAACAGACCATGTGACCAGGGCTCAGAACCTCCGGCTGAGCGTCCCGCGGGCAGGGCCGGCCGCCTGAGCCCCACCTACGTCCACACCTTTGCCGGCGGCAGCGGCGGCAGAGACCCGGGACCTTGGCCCGGGGACACACCCGTGGGGGGAGCCGGAGGCCGGACCCAGCGCTGCGGGGACCGCCTCTCGGACGGACAGGACGGGTGTCTGTCCGTTTGTGCCAGTCAGCGTGTGGAAAGCAACCACAGGTGACACAACCCGTGTCTCACACGGGAAGTTACAACAGTGAGATAAGTGTGTGGTTTCTACACTGTCCTCCGGGACAGCTCCGGGGCTGCTGCTGAGGGTCCTGGGAGGAGCCTGGGCTCCTGCTCTGACCCCGCGCCCCTCCTGTCCAGGCAGGGCTAGTCCCGGCTCTCCTCCCGCACTGCTGTGCCCCCCCCCCCGCCCCCACCTGCCGTCCCCATGGGAGACACCTGCGTCCAGGGCAACGGGGTCGCCTCATGCAGAACCCAAGTGGCACAGACCAGCGTGAAATGCCCAGGGTGGCCACGGGGTGACGCCCTTCCAAGGCACCCCACCGCCGTCTGTGCCCCCAGCTGGCCACTGCGCGTGCTCCCCTCCAAGGACACCACTCCCCTCAGGAAACGGGGGCCGGCTTAGCGTCTGCCCGCCCTGCTCTCACTCCAAAAGAGGTTTTGCTATTATTTAGTAAAAAAAAAAAAAGCTTCCTACAAGTTCACGAATCTGGGAGCTGGTACATTTCGGAATTCAACAGCTTCCTATTTCAGAAAGGTGCTCAGGTGCACCCACCACCAACCCACCATGCACCCCCCCCTTGGAGCCCGAGCATGGCTGCGGGGGGCGGGGGAGGGCATGAGGGAGTACACCGGGGGAAGCAGCCTCGCCTGTCGGGGCAGGTCCCACTGTCCCATGAATTCTTCCACACACACACACACACACACACCACACACACACACCACATACGGCAACAACTTTTGGTGTTGAGAGCTTCCTGGGCCCTGGAAACAGCAGGGCAGCAATTTTGAACCTTTTTCACCTCGGGGCACACACAGACGAACCACTGAAACCCTGCGGCACACCTGAAACAGACATTGCACTTTGGGCTGACAAAGAAGTAAGTATAGTTTTGATGCACTCGCACCAGGCAGCTACTGCTGTGTTGGCTGATGTCACTTTTTTAGTTGATGATCTAAGGGAACAGGGGGCCAGCGCCCCGACCCAGCGGTCAGGCGTCACACGCTGTGGGAATTCTTGCAGCGCTCGGGTGGAAATTCTGGACTGGGGGCGGGGGGGGGGGGGACCGGGGCTGACGGCACACCCCTCAGCCAGAACCCGGTCCAGACGGCCCCTCCCCTAATTCTGTGAAGCACGCCCGTCCGCCAGACCCAACAACCCAAGGGCTAAGCGAAGGGTTAAGGAGACCCTTGCCCCGGGAGCCACCGTTATTTCTACCCTTCCCTGGGACGGACAGTTCCCCCCCTTCCTCACGTCCCTGTCCTCCTGGCGAAGGTTTTCCTTCTTCAGAAAGTCCCCGCCCAGAGTTCCTTCCGCGGAGCTCCGTCCAGCCCGGGGTTAGCGTGCCCAGCTCTGGCCTTCCACGGCTCCGCCTGGGAGTGCAGACCGCACCCCTCCCAGGGCCCGCCCGCCCCTGGTGGTGAACCGGGGTCTCTCCCTCTCTGCAGGCTCCCGGGCCCCTGGGAACCACGGAGGCCACGGGGTCGGCGGGAGGCCGGTCTCCCAGGCGGCCCACCAGCGTGTACGTGGAAATCCCGCCCCACGACCCCAGGAGGCGGCTCTCCAGGGGGCGTGCATCCCAGCCCACTTCTCTCCCTCTCCAGCGCTTGCCCACTGCTCAGGGCCTCCGAGGTCAGGCGGTCTCCTCATCTGGACCCCCCCAGACGCCCCGCTGGTGATCACTGATGCCCACCTGGTGCAGGAGGGAGAGTTTGGGGACCCCTCGTTCATCGACTTCCCACAGGGGCCCGGGGAAGGGGAAGTTGGGGTCTCTGCAGGAGTCACTTCACAAAACGTTTCCTTTCCCAGGCGCACCGTTTTGCCTAAAACATTCCCATCGACCAATCACAAGCCCCATGACAACGGGGAATGACAGAGCACTCCCCCGCCAGCCCAGTTTTAACCAGACTACCCCACGCCCAAGGGCCTTAAGCCGGATAACTGTGACACCCTGCGGGACCCTGTCCAGGCCCAGAGGGCCCCAGGAGACTAGCCAGTCTCTCTGGAGGCTGGGGTGCTGGGGGAGGTGGAGCAGCCGGCTCAGTCCCCAGAGGTCAGAAGGTGCAGTACAGGGGCCGTGCCCTGAAACACAACCCCCTCCCCCACCACATGCCGCCGGTCTCGGGCAGAGGGCCTGGCTGCCGGCGCGGCTCCTCCGGGGCACTGTGCTTTGTAAAACACCCGGCGAACAGCCCCCTCCAAGACTCTAGACCACGCGCAGGTCTCAGGCCTCAGAGGCCCCGTCGCCGGGCTGGGGCAGAGCCGCTCACAGGCACCAGGGAGCGGCCCCCGTCCTTTTCGTCCTGGCAGGAACTGCGTCCGGAGAAACCTACCCTCTGCCCAGGGGGTCAGCGCGCACGCAGCGGCGAACTGAACGGAGGGCAGGTCCCCTCCCACCCGCACATCCTCGCGTGGGGAAGTTCACTCAGGAGGGGCGCCTGGCCAGGTGGAGCCCGCCCCACGCCGCGCCAGGCACGGACGCCTGCGGCCGAAGGTGACCACTGCCCTGGACCTTGGAACACCAACAAGGACCAAACGTTCGCGCCAGCACCCAAGTTCCTGCGTTCTCCTCTTACCACTCTCTGGGCTTCTGGACTCAGGCAGTCTATTTCCTTGTTCTGCGCGGTCGCGGGGTTGGTCATGGTGCCCGGCTGCCCGTCCACCTCCTCGCACGGCCAGGCCAGAAACTCGGGGGGCGCCGGGCTCTCGGTCGGCGGGCTCAGGCTCTCAGCACAGCCACATGCCCAACGCGGCGGATTCCGGCTCAGGGACAGGCCCGCGGCGGCACAGGACTCGCCCTTCCCCAAGCGAGGCGCGCTCCCCCCTTCCCGGCTCGGGCGCGGCCCAGGGGCGTGGCGCAGGTGGCCCCGGGCCTCCCAGCAAGGAGGGGGCCCCCGGCCTGCAGAGGAGCGCCTCCACCCCTCTCGCCCCGCCCCGCCCCGCCCACCCGGGCCCCCGCCCCGCCCACCCGGGCCCCGCCCCGCCCCGCCCACCCGGGCCCCCGCCCCGCCCACCCGGGCCCCTCCCCGCCCCTCCCCTAGGGCCCGCCCCGCCCACCGGCCCCGCCCCCGGGCCCCGCCCCGCCCCTCCCCTAGGGCCCGCCCCGCCCACCCGGGCCCCGCCCCGCCCCTCCCCAGGGGCCCGCCCCCAGCCTGCGCTCCGCGCCCCGCGCCCAGAGGTGCGTGCCCCATCTCCCCGGTTATCAGTCACCGCCCACCTCCCTCGGGTCCCCCTGGAGAGCGGTGGGAAAGCAGACCCCAGCCGACCCCGCCCAGAGGCGCGGGCGGGAACCGGAGGCTGGGGGGTGTGGCTTGTCGGGGCGGGGCCTGCGTGGGGGCGGGGCGAGCGCCTTCTCCATTCCCCTCCCCCACCGCCCCGGCTCCCGCCCCGGCTCCCGCCGCGGCCGCCGCACCGCCGGCTCCGGCCGCCACGGTCCAGCAGCCTCCTCGAAACTGGGGCCAAATTGGGCTCGGGCCGACCTGGCAGTCTCAGCCGAGCCCGGCAGCACCTCCCGGCCCGTGGACGCGTCACCCCGAGAAGGGGCCGGCCTCCAGGAGGGCACGAGCGCGTGGCCCAGGCGGCGAGAACCGGCGTCCGAGGCCGGGGTGCGCCCCGGCCGCCTCCCCATCAGTGTTCCCACGCATCAGCCCCGGCGGCTGCCACCCGTGCGGCGCGGATCCGGTGGCTCACAGCCGGGCCGCACCATCCAGGCTCCGGCCGGGAGGGCGTGCGGGGCACGGGCCGGGCAGGCCCGGCGCGGGATGGAGTCGTTCCGTTCCAGCGCGGGGAAAGGGACCCAACCTCCCCGCGCGCGCCTCTTCCAGCCACAGGACGCGCGCCGCTTCGGGCTTTAAAAGTCCTGCGGGCTGACCTCGCCAGGGCCGGGCAGAAGCCACAGATGACACCGTGGCCCTCATCAGAATATCAGCCTGTTCCGGCCGGGCCGGGCGGTCAAGTCGACCCCTTTCAACCCCTGCCCGCGGGGGACACGTTTTTGGAGGCTCGTTTCCGAGCGACCACCTCCCTGCCTCCAAAGGGGCACTCGCAGTGGAGCCACCGGGCCTACTTCTTTGCAAAGGCTGCTCCCAAGGGAGACCACAAATTCACACGTGAATGTTTTAAATGTCGCCGCCCCCCAATTTCCCCCTCCCTGCCCCCCTAACCTAATTCTCAGTAACCTGTGAGCCTTGGCCTGCCCACTGCGACAGCACGCCCTTCCGCAGGGGCTGTGGGGTGTGGGCTGGGGAAGGCAGGGCCCAGAGCAGAGGAGGCTCTGGGGGACCCAGGGTTGGACCCAGGAGACAGAAGGCGAGAAAAGGGGTGGGGGCGACAGAAAAGAGGCAGGGTAAAGGGTCTGCGTGGGCGCTGTGAGAAGAGTGAGAAACTGGCCAGGTTTCCCCCACGCTTCAGGCGAGCCGAGCGCCAAGCTGTGGCGGCACCCGGGGCCCAGGGAAATCGGTGTCGGGGATCGTAATGCCTTCCTTCCGACGCCTCGTCTTCTTGCTGCGGCACTTCTTGAACCTGTTTGTGAATTACAGTTCTTGGTTTTACGAAACTAAGTGAACTGCAGAAAATAATTGGAAACCGTTCTACGGGACCAAACGCAGGACTCAGGGAGTTTACCACGGAAAGCGGCTGTAACTTTCGCAGCGGCACCAGCTTCCCAGGTGGGAGTGACGGCCAATGGGCAGAGCAGCCGCCGAAGTCTCAGAGACTTCGGTTCAAATATTCCCATCCAGGGGGACGAACGGCCCTGTCCGCGTATGGGGTCTCCCCGGGACCTGCCAGCGGCGGGAGTGTCCCCGGGCACGGAGGGCGGAAACACGAAGACACGCCATGGGCAGGCAGTCCCGCTCGCCCCGTGGGTCCTCAAACCGACACCTGCCTCGCCGCCCTGAGCTCGTACCCTTCCCTCTGCTCGCAGAGGGGCCCCACCCCACGCACCCGGGCCTTCCTGCTGGGGGCAGGCAGGACGCTGGCAACAATGGTTACAATGGGCGGGCCTGGACCGAGGGGGCAGCCCAGGAAGGAGAGCAAACCCAGAGCCCCCATGAAAGCTGGGGGGGGGGGGCACACAGCTGCAGAAGCCAAGGGTGCAGAGGGAGAAGCCGCCGCGTGAGTTCTGTGCCGGGAGCGAGGGAGAGGTCCCCGCAGCGCGATACCCGCGGGGGCACCGGAGAGTCCGCGTCCCGCCGCTGAGCGGTGGCCTGTCCGCGGACACTGCTGCTCCGTCCAACCCGCTCCCCGGCCAGCGGTGTCCAGCCTTCTCATCTCGAGGTGCACACAAACGAGTTACCGAAATTCTGTGGCCCATCAAAAATATATATGTTTTGCCGATCTGACCAAAAAAATAGCTATCGTTTTGATTCATTCACACCGGGCTGCTACTGTTGTGTTGGCTGTTGCCATTTTCTCATTTGACGAACCAAGGGGAAAAGGTCAGCGCCCCTGACTGAATAGTCGGGGGTGGCATGCGTTAGAAATTCCTGCGGAACGCCAGTGGGAAATCACTCTCGTGGACGGGAGGCCGCTATGTTCCGACGCGTGTCAGCCCAGCCGCCCCAGGGCCGTGGCCGAGTCAGCCCGAGGGCGGAGGGCCGGCTGCTGGGTGTGGGGAGCACCGAGTCGGCGCTGCTTGGTGCTGTGCTGCAGCCCCCGGGCCCGAGGGCAGAGCGTGGAGGCCCGTGGGCTGCCTCCCGCCCACTTAGTTATGTCCAGCTCTCTCAGGAAAAGGGTCCCGCGTGGAAGCCTCCTGCTGAGGACACCTGCTACTTTTCTCAGCGAGGGCAAGGCCACCGTGGTGATGACTACTGGGTGGCTGGTGGAACCCACACGCCCGGTCTGCGGGAGGTCCGCTAAGAAGCCAAAGTTCGGGGTGTGGCTGTGTGAACAGACTGGGACACGGGGGCGGGGGGGGGGCACAAGATGTCCATCTCAGCGCGCCCAGCTCCCAGGCGGCTGGGCGGAATAACGTGCACCCTCCACCTTGAAGGAGACACAACGAGAGCGACCTGAGAGTGTCTGGTGAGAAGCAAACGGATGAGAGAGCCCCCCATTTCCATCCTCAGGAAGGTCAGCAGAAAGGGCCTGGGGCTCTGTCGCCTGGTCAGAGCAGCATGGGTGGGGGGGACAGGGGCCCAGGGAGCAGGTGACCATCTGCCTGGACTGCGCCAGCCAGGGCCCAGGGTCCTCATATAAACGTGTATAGGGCATAGGCAAGAACCCCGGAGGTCCATGACACAGGTCCTTTTGGGCGGGAAGCCACTTCTGATGGGCTGACTCTGAATTCCCAGCCCCTTCCAGGCTGCCGGGCGGTGAGTGAGCCGTGAATGTGCAGTCGCTGCTGAAACCCAGAACTCGGCGCCAAGCGGGGCCTGAGTTTTGGGGAGAGCCAACTCTCCTGGGCACCCCTAAACGCCTTCATGCTGTGCCTCTCAACAAAAGTGCAATATCCCAATTTAAAATAAAAATCACCTCCCTGACGTACAATATGGCTATGTGCAGAAACCCAATTTCTTTCTCAGGAAAAGAGCAAGAGGTAAGTAGAATGGCCTAATTTTGTTTTAGGAACATGAGAGTCACAGCCAACCAGCCAACGCCAGAGCGAGTCACCACTGCAGGGCCACACCCAAGCCCGGCTGCCGGTCCCCGTCGGGTTGCCGGGTTGCTAGGTTCACCCGCTTCGCGTCCTGCTGCGGTCTGGCTCCCCGCGCTGCCGCCGCCGCCGCCGCAGAGACAAGCCCTTCCGGAAGCCCTCGCTCAGAGCAGCAGGCAGCCGGGGCGGGCCGCGAGGCTCCCGGCCGGCCACCCCATCACTCAGACAAGTGACACGAAACCACTCCTCTCGGTCACAGCCGTGAAGTGTTTTCCATGAGTCACTGGCCGTGTCGATGAGAGCAGAATAAACTTCTCTGTGCTCCTTCTGCAAACAGAAGGGCTATAATGACTTTCTGTGGGTCCTTTCGGCTGACAGCACAAACCCTTCCCATTGTAAAGGTGTCTGTGGCACAATCGCCCAGCACGGCGCAGCGCCTTTCGGCCCACGAAGTATCTCACACACACGGCGGTGCCCGCAGGGGTTGTGTACCTTGTCTGCGCAGACAGGCTGGGTGTCGGAGAGCAAAGCCAGGTTTCAACCGAAACCCCCACGAAAAGTCCTAAGTGCTCAGCATCCGGGGCACGGCCTGACCGAGTTGTCCCTCCCCCGGCCCAGCCAGCCAGGGGTCCTCACTGGGAACTGACAGCCGACAGGCGGGCTCTGGGGCGTCCTTAGCCGTCTGCCTGGGCTCAGCCTGGACCGGGGCTGCTGGCGAAGCAGTGCACACGCCCAGGTCGTCTTGGGCCACTGACGGGGGCACCAGCTGGGGGAACCAGCCCCTGCCTGCCGTCGGCAGAGAAGGCTGTACCCCACGGCCAGCCGGCCCGGCTCAGGGCCACAGTGAACTTGACCCTTGGGTCAGGATCCTGGCCGCCTCCAGTGGACAGAGTATCCCGGAGCGAGATGCTGCGAAGCAACAGTGAGCTCACGCCCGGCATGAAACAGCACCTGCTCCCTGGGCACGCCCGGTGCCGGGGGCGGCGACGCCCATGCGCCCTCGGCCCTCCTCCCAGACGGCGAGGGGGCTCTTCCGGGGTGGGGGCGGGTTCTTACCTCCCCAGAAATGCTGATGGAGGGATGATTCTCCTGATAAAATGAGGACTTTGACAGGTCATCACAGATCCTCATTGATCTCGGATGTTTCATATTCTGTAGCAACTTAGAATGGAAACTCTCTTTTAAAAGCAGTACATCACCCTGGTGGGTGTGGCTCAGTGGACTGAGTGCTGGCCTGTGAACCAAAGGGTCATGGGTTCAATTCCCAGTCAGGGCATGTGTCTGGGTTGCGGGCCAGGTCCCCAGTTGGGGGCACACGAGAGGGAACTACACACTGATGTGTCTCTCCTTCTCTTCCCTTCTCTAAAAAAAATAACTAAATAACATCTTTAAAAGGGGCACATCTTTAGGAATTAGTGTTATTAGTTTTGCATAACTACCCAGCACCCAGCAATTCACCAACTCCTTTTTCGTCTCCTGGAGTTTAAAAAAAGTCCCCTTGGATTTTCCAAGGCAGGGGTGGAGGGGGAGTCTGGTCCACACTGAGTCTGGGGTGGGGGCGGGAACTGGGTGAGGGGCCCTGGGCACTTCAGCCCCGGGAGCACGACCTGCCGTGTGGTGGCGATGGGGACGGCGGGCAGCCAGCCTGGAGGAGGGGCAGCCCCGGATGCGCACAGCGAGGGGGTTGGAAGGGTGCTGGGGACCAGCCGAGGCAGATGGGTGGTGACGCCACAGAAACCAGAGGCATCTCCTGGCAGCCAGGGCTCCCTGGCGCCCCCTGCAGGCTGGTGTGAGCACTGCACTCCGTGTTCAAATGCCACAGTGAAACAAATGTGCTCGGTGGTGCGGGCACCTGTGAGCATTGCCAATGGCAGCCTGGAGGGAGGCAGGGCCCGGGGAGGGCATGCGGTGCATGGGCATGAGCTCATCGGTCCGTCTGTTTGTGAGGGTGGGGAGACCCTGCTGAGCCCAGCAGTGTGGAAGCTGAGAGACAGGGGTCAAAGAAGAGAAGGAAGTGAGGTGGGGAGGGGCCTGAGAGAGACCCCTGACCAGGGCAGGGCAGGGGCAGGCGCGGCGTGAGTGGACTTTCGGGGTGCTGAGCTAACCGGCGAGAGAAAGCCCAGTGGCCGGGAGAGGACAGGTGAGGAGAAGCACAGACTGCAGCAGGGACCTCGGGACGGAAAGGGAAGGACCGGCCACAGGGCCGCCGGACCCGGCCGGCGTGGGTGCCCCTGCGCTCCGGTTCGGAGCAGAGCCCGGCTGCGGAGTTGCAGGAGAAGCCCGGTCCCGCCGCCACGGGGTGAGATCGGACCCACGCCCAGAGCGGATTCTCATGCGTTCTCCTCCGGAATCAGGTTCACCTCCAAGGTGTCCAGGAGCGAGCCCACAACAGTCCTGGAGATCAGAGGCACCCTCCCCCGGCCGTCCCCCCGCCCCCCAGCACCGGCGGGGCCTTGAGGCCGGATCAGGGCGAGCACAGGGACGCCCCCTGCCTCGGGTCACCCAGGAATGGCGTCCCCGGGAAAACCTGTTCCACTTTTCACGAACGCAACACACTGTGAGTGTGCACCGGTCACTTTCCGGAACTTCGGAGAACAAAACGGCTGCGACGCACAACCCATCTAGCACTTCCCGGCCTAGGGGACACTCAGAGAGTGCCCCGAGTCAGCCCGAGTTCAGAGAAGAACTCGCCGTGCTGCCGGAACAGCCCGTTCAAAACACCTCGATGCAAACGGTGACCCGGGAAAGGAGCCCTGCTCTCGGCAACGGCACCGGCACCGGCCAGCCGAGGGCCCCCCCCACCCGACAGGAGACGGACGGGCGTGGAACACAGCGGGTGAGAAGTGAAAGCGCCGTCTCCCCCCGACCTTCGCCCTCTCACTGCGCTGTGGCCTCGGTGGTCCTGCCCCCGATGGGGGTGACGCTGCAGGAAGCACCCAGGCCCCTGACAGTCGGACCCACGAATCCCACTTCCCTGACTGCCGGGCAGGCCCAGACGCACGCCGGGCTGCTGACGTGACTGACAAAGGTCACTCCCAGCAAGGAAGTGGGGGACCTGGCTGCGGGGTGGGGGGGGGCTCGGTGGGTTGGAGCATCGTCCCATAAACCCAAAGGCCGTGGGTTCGATTCCCAGTCAGAGCCCAAGCCCAGGTTCCAGGTTTGGTCCCTGGTGAGGGTGTGTACACAGGAGGCAACCAATCAGAGTCCATCTGTCTGTCTGTCCCATTCTCTTCCTCACTCTCTGGAATCAATCAATCAATCTATATCCTTGCGTGAGGACTTCAAAGAAAAAGGAAGGAAGTGGGGGGGGCACAGGACTTTATTATCTGAACTTCAACAGCACCCACAGCCAGCAGGGAAAGGGAAAGGCACTCAGGGTGAATCCGGGGGTCTCACTGGGCAGCGCGAGCTCAGCCGCCTTCGGGACAAAGACAGCGGGAGGGGGCCACCCCCCTCCGAGGGCGCAGATGCCCTAGAGCAGTGTCGCTGTCAGTGGCCTTTCCGAGAGAAGGCATCCTCTGCGGGAAGAGAGACTGCGGCCCCTTCGGCACGGCGCCGGAAACACGCTTCCACACCTGTGTCTCAGGGTCCCCCTCTGCGCTCGGCCCCAAAACAGGGTTCACAGAACAGCCGCCCGCCACCACAGTCCAGGTCCCCAGCCCCTTCCCCACCACCGGTTTGCCTGAACAAACCGATGCCTTTGCAGACGACGCCGACCCAGGACGCAGAGCCCTCACCTTCGGGAGACGGCGGTTCTGGACGGCCGTCCAGGGACGTGTGAGGGCGGGCGAGGAACAGCCGTGTGGAGGGACGTGTCTGGCCCGCGAGCAGAAATTCTGGAATAACTGGAGATCAAATAGCCGCTCCTGACCACGTCATCTCGGAGGACCAGCAGAAGGTCAATTAAAGGCGCGGTGTCGCCGCCCTCGCCTCTCGGGGCAGCTTTCCCGCCTTTGATGGGTGTGGGGCGTGGCCCCGAGCCGGGCCGGCTTTCCCAAGGCTTCTCCGGAGCCGGGGTCCCACCTCAGCTGCTCGGATGGCACTGGCCTTCGTCCTGGGCGCCCACCTTGCACCCAGGGAGGGAGGTTGGCTGACCAGCTGGTGCAGGTAAGGCACGCGAACCGCAGCTGGACCTGCACGGGGCTCGTGGCCAAGGTGGGACCCGCACTCCCACTCGAGACCTGACCTCAGCGGCCCCCTTTTTCGTCCCGTAAGAACACCTGTTGTCAGGCAGGGCGTCCCACCCTCAGGGACAGGAGGGGGCCCCAGGGTGGGAAGGGAGCTGAGGCTCAGGGCCCGCACAACCACGCCAAGGCCAAGGGTGGGGGGATGGCGCAGGTGGGCTGGAAGGAAGAACGCCATAAGCCGTGACGTCGGAGACCTGATGGCGGGAGGCCATCTGCGTGGCCCCCACGGAGAAGGTGGGGACCGGACAGAAGTCCTTCCAGCGGTTCCGGGCCCTCAGGGGCCCTCTTGCAGCTGCCTGTGCGAGATGGGGCAGACACAGCCACCAGGCAGGACGGCAGGGGACGGTGGGGGGAGCCCCGTCCAGCACGAAGACGCCGTGGGGGACTTTCCCTGCGAGGCAGAGGGCCCTGGGGTTCGCCCGCACGCAGGTCTGGGGCGGCCGGGGGCAGCCTGGCGTCATGTAATTGGCCTGGGCGAGGTTTCCAGCTTCCATCAGCATTTCGGAGCCTCACGAGCTGCGCCCTCGCCCGGGCGGCTGCCTACCGCCAAGCCCATAATTGCGGCTTTGTCGCCTTGCTGCTCCCCAAGCCAAGCTTGCGGTGTGCGTGTGCTCGGCAGCGGCAGCGGCGTCCCGCCTGCGATCGCGGGAACCCCTGCTTCCAGGCCAGACAGGGGCTGCCCTGTGTGCGAGGGGGCCCCGGGGAGCCTCGCCGCCTTCCAGGACTCCCGTGGGTCTCGTCAGACGTTTAAAGACCAACCAACCAACACAGGATGCTCAGGGGAAGGAGCTTGAACTTGACTCGGGAAGCGGCAAGGGGCCCCCCGGAAGCATCTGAACAGGGAGGGGAGGCTCCAGGCAGGGAAGGCTGAGAATCGTCCTCACGATCCCCTCCCGAAACCTCCCCGGGAGGTCGCACCGTTTGTTCTCCCGGGTGAACTTCAGGGTTTACTCGGTGAGCTGCAAACCGACCTTCTCCCCTGAGCTGGGGTTTTATTTGAGGGACGACGTTGTATTTATACATAATTTGGGGATTAGTTAACGTCTTTTCGGCGGGGAGGCTTCTCGTTCAGACACAAGGTAGCTCTGTCTCCACTGTTAAATCTGATGTGTCCTTCCGTAACATTGTTACACGTTTTCTATACTTTTTTAAAGGATGTGTTTATTTATTTTTAGAGAGAGGGGGAGGGAGGGAGGAAGAGGGGGAGAGAAACGTCAGTGTGTGGTTGCCCCCCGCGCGCCCCCTACTGGGGGCCCAGGCATGTGCCCCGCCTGGGAACTGAACAGGTGACTTTGGATCACAGGCCACTGCTCCATCCACGGGGCCACACCAGCCAGGGCTGTTGTACTTTTCTTTATGTAGATCCTGCTTATTTCTTCTTTTTATTTTAATGTAAGAAAATATTTCATATTTTTAAATGTTTTATTTTTCAGTTACAGTTGACACACAATATTGTATTACTTTCAGGAGGGTGCTGCCCATTTCTTTATTCCTAAATTCTGCTTTGGATGGGATCTTACCATTTTGCCGTTATTTTTTTTTAAAAAACCATCACTGTGGACATGGGGATACTCCAGGGTTTGCTGATGTCACTGCAAACCCTTTCGGTGACCTCGGTCTGCGTGTCGGGTTAGAGTAGAGACAGGATCTGAGCAGTGACACGGTTTACCTGCCCCTCCGTGGCAGCCAGCGCCGGTTCCCAGTCCCGGCTGAGCTCCAGGACCCCCATTGTTGCAACGTCACCGGGGGCCCGGCCGGCAGTCTCTTCCTCAGCGGGACGCCCTGCCCCTAGGGAACCCACAGAGACACAGCAGCCCTGTGAGTGGGTGTTTGCACGGTCACACTGGGCAGGATGGGGCTCGCCCTTAGTCAAACCGCCTGCAGGGGGATCCATTGTTGGTCACCTGGCTCGCACCTGGGAGGAAGCCAGTGATGGGTCCCAGAACAAGAGGCTCTTTGGCCGGCAGCAGGCACACAGGCAGGGAGGCCCCGGGAGGGAGAGCACCCACGTGGGGAGTTGGGCCGCTACAGCCGACCGCTTCCTGCAGGGAGGGGCTCTGCAGACGGCACCCCAGCTCGGGTCCGGGCCCGCCCTGCCCGCCTGAAACTGGCTGTTGGAAACTTGAACAAGCTACACACGCTCTCCTCTGCCTCGGTTCCCTGCTCTGAAAGCAGGAGTGATGAGGGCACTTCGCTCACAGGGGTCATAAGGGTTAAGTGAGCGGTTATTGGTGGTCGTGTTTCCGCGAGTAAAACCCTGACTGAGGTGCTGGGTCCGCGTGCCGCACGTTCCTACGAAACAGGTCGAGGAGCACTCAGTGTTAAGTCTAATGTGTCCAGACGTCGTTTACGAAGCCACGTGGGCGTTAGCTGTCGTCCCAGAGCAGCGGGCCCCTCCCTCTCTGCCTTCCGGCCCCGCTTGTGGCCGGCCATCTCCCTCCGCAGCCCAGAACCCACAGCCCAGAACCCGCCGCCAGCCCTGTGCACCCTGGTGCGGACACACGACCGACGCCCCCACCATGGTCCGAGTTCCAAGTCACGGGGCTCCGCTAGGAGGGACCTCGGGCTCCTCTGGCACGAGAGGCCCGAACTCTGTGACACCGGCCCTCTCCCAGGCCCCCGGCCACTTCCTGGCCGAGCTACCATCTAGATTGGCTGCACTTGAACTTCTCCAGCCAGGCCGGCAGGCGTTGGGCAAGGGGGGCGCGTGAACTTCCCCTCTGGGGTGAAGGGACTCTCCTAGGGCATGGGTTTTTGCAAAAGAAGAAATTTTCTGCCCACAGTGAAGCAACTAAGACACTATCGAAAAGACCAAAATATTCAACGCTTTGAGCGCCAATATTCCATGATTATTTAAAATGCCCTACACTTAGAATAAAGTATAGTAGAAGCAACTCTGCCTTTTAGCGTCTTTATCTCTGGAGAGAGCAAAGGGGTGCAGACAGAGAGAGACAGACAGGAGGACTCAGAGGGAACGTTTATGTGGTGGGGGGGGGCCCCCACGCCAGCGGCTGCCCCCTGCTGGCCACCGCCGGAGTTTCCCAGGGGCCCAGAGCCAGGGGCCTCCTGCTGGCTTCCCAGCACACGAGGATGAACAGGGGCGTTAGCGCCGGTTTTGGCACGTTAATCCCCACGGACGTCGCTAATAACTACTATTAAATACAAGAACCAGTTTCGTCTTTTCTAAGAGGAAGCGGCCCAGGCGTTGTCCATGGGCAGAGGGACGCGTGAGCCCACTGTGGACCCTCCACCCCGGGGTGGGGGGCCGTTCGGGGCCCTGACCAAGGCAGGGAGCTCGGACACAACGTGGGAGAGGCCTCGACACACGGGCAGTGGGAAAGAGGAAGCGAAAGCAGCCAGACGCAGGAGGACCCAGGCGGCACGGTCCCACGCACATGGGCACCCAGGACCCTGGCGATCGGAGAGGCAGAGGGCGGGGCCAGGGGCGGGGTGAGGGCAGTGAGTGTTAGCAGGGTCCCGGGTTGGAAAGACGGACAGAACTACGGACGTGGCCGGTGGGGACGGTTGTGCAACCCCGTGAACGTCCTTAATGCCACGAAGTGCGCGTTTATTCAAAAGAGGGCAAGATGGCCAACTTTGTTATGTGCATTTTACCACAATTAAAAAAAAAAAACTTGACTCTTTCGTTATGCAAGACCACAGAAGGAGGAAGAGGCAAGCCACGCCGTTTTCCCCAGAAAACAGAAGTGAGGCGGCGGGAGCTCCCACAGTCCCCGCGTGAAACCGGCCCCACGACGGGGTGGGAGGATCGAGGCGGGGAGAAATCTCCAGAGAATCCGGCCGGCCCAGAGCGCAGCTCCGCTCAGACCCGGCTCCCTGCTGTGCCGGAGACTCCCAGGAGCAGCCCCCTGGAGCCGGCTCGGCCTCCTCCGGGACTTCTCGGAGACCCTCGGGAAAACCGGCACCGGGAGGCTGGCGAGAGGGTGGCCCCCGCGGGCAGTGGCCGAGGTCACGTTTTAGAAAAGAGGGAAGGACAGGCGGGCGGGCATCGGGCGCACACGGCGCGCACACAGGACGGACATCTGAGTCACTCCACGGTGAACTCCCATCAGAAAAGCAGCACCCATCGGGAAAATGTGCGGTAGCCAGATTCACGGAGCCGCGAAGTAGAATGGCGGGGGCAGGGCGGGGGCAGGGCGGGGGCTCAGGGCCGGGACTGGAGACCTGCTGTTCGCTGGGGACGGAGTTCCGATGGGCGAAGATGGAGCCGTTCTCGGGGTGGACAATGGCGGCCGCACAACAGTGGGGACGCACCAATGTGCGCCCGGAAACAGCCACATGGCAGCCTTCACCTTGTGTCTGTTTTACCACGATCTGGAAATGAGTGATTTTAAAGTCTTGCATCAGAAGGAAGTGGCCAGGTTAACCCTGGGATGCCGACTTCCCGGCACCCCGCCCCGCTGTGAAGGTGGCACTTAAACGAGGGCACGAGAGAACGCAGGCGCTGAGGACGATGCTGAGTGTATGTGAGTATTCGTCCCCCCGCCCCGCCTCCCGCCCGCCCCAACAGTACTGACAGCCAGGGTTCTAAGGGGACCCACCAGAACAGAGCCGTGCTTGGCTTCCCGTCACAGCGAGGTGACAGAAAAAGCCATTTTTCTTTCTGTTCTCCAGCATTTTCTCGACAAGCGTGCACGACTTTCACAGAGGGAAATAACGCATAGCCCGGTCCCCCTCCCCCCATGTATTTGACCAGAAAGGGAGACGGAGCAGAGGACTGTGCCCTCTGTGCGGTGCACCCCCGGAGGCTTGGAAAGCTGGCCGAGGGGGTGCAGCTGGGCGGGCGACCCCTGCGAGCCATGCCCGACTTCTGCAGGCCGGGGGGTGTCCTCGGCAGCCTGGGGGAGCCCGTGGCCAGTCTCAGAACAGTGTGGTTAAGCGCGAAGGACAAAGTATAGAAGGTTACAAAGGAAATGGGTCATTCTGAAATACAGGATCAAAATACATTTTACACCGTGATACGCGTATCAGTCAGAGCAGGAAAAAAAGACGCTGCACCGGTTACAGTTAACGGAAGTAGCTGACTACGGGGGCCCACTAAACAGGGGCTGGACGACTGAGAAGGTGATGGGGACTCGGGGACTCAGAGACTGGGGGGGGCAAGTTCAGGAACAGCTAGGGCTGGGCTGTCGTGCCCCTGGCAGGGCGGGGCTGGGCGGGGCTGGGCGTTCAGAAGCTCTGACAGGCTCCGCGATGCCGGTGGTTTCTGAGCAAGTGGAAAGCGCTAGAAACAGAAGCGGCAGCAGCTGCCCGGGGTGCAGAGCCTGGCTGGGTCACAGCGCCCAGAAACAGGAAGCAGGCAGGGAGGGGCAGGCTCCTTCCTTGGCGGAGCCCAGGCGAGGGGCGGTGTGCCCGGCCCAGCCGGCACCTCGGGGCCGCTCAGAAGGGAGGGTCCCGAGAGGCACCGGCTCACAGCCAGCGCACGCATGGGTCTCTTTGCCCGCATTAGCAACACCGACAGTGGCATCCCCAGCGGTCAGCAACCACTGCAAAGTGCCGTGAGAGTTCCCGGGATTCCCGTCGGTGACAGAGTGACACACACTGACACCATGGCAGTGTTTGGCCCACATTCCTGACTGGTGATAATGCTGGTTTTTTTTTTTTTTTCTGTCCAAGTTCAGGGAGCTCTTGAGATGTACCCAAAGCCCTGCCTCTGCCCACACCTCCCATCTAACCGACACGGGAGGCCCTGCTGCGTTTCACGGGCCGTGTCGGACCCACTGTGACACCTCGGAAAACAGGGAGCACGCACCGCTGCCCTCACACCCGCCCCACACTCGTGGTGTGTGTGTGGGGGGGGCCTGGGGGCCATACTCGGACCCCAGGGTGGCGGTGAGAGCTCCCTGCAGCCTGACAGCCCCACCACCGTGACTGTGACCTGCGTGTCCCCGGGCACCAGGGCTGCATTCCCAGTCCTGACCTCTCCGAGCCTCAGCCCACTGGCCGGCCGGGCTTCTCTGCCCGGAACCCCCAAAGGCGTCTCCGACCTCACGTGTCCAGACAGACCCCTGCCCCCCCGGAGTCTTCCTCCTGCACGGCCCCTGAGGCTTATTCCACGTCTGCGCCTCTGCTCTGCCGCCTGTCGGGGACCGTCCTGGTGAGGACCTGGGGGGGGGCTTTCCAAGGACTCAGTGAGATGACCCTGCCCTGACTGCGGCCAGCGGCCAGTGCCCGGCCCTCGTCTCAGCCGGTGTCCCTCCGCCCCTCACCTTCGGCGCAGCATCCACTCGCCGTCCTCTCTTCGTGCCCGCCCGGCGCGCCCCCAGCCGCCGCCTCCTGTCAGGCCTCACGGCTGCTCGGGAGGACGGGATGCTCCCCACGGGGCCGCCCCCCCTGTTGCTGCTGGTGTGGTCTCTCTGACTCACTCACGCACTCACACACTCTTTCTGTCCACAGACACGGGTTGGGGCTGCCCCCTGCCCCCAGCCGAGGGCACCACGCACGAGGGGCGCGCAGACCTTCCCGAGCGAGGCCGGTGTGACGTGCCTGCACAGCGAGTAATTGATTGTAACTGTCCCCGCGGGGCGCCCGGCGAGGGGAGCGCAGACAGGAAACACAGCTCTGTGCCTCCTGCGGACGGGAGGAGTGGCAGGGGGGGAGAAGGGAGGCCTCCGTGCGAACCCCTCAAGACGTCCCTCCGGGTTGGGGGGCAGAGGGTCCCCCGGAGTGCCGACCTGCTCTTCCACACCAGGCCCCCGCTTCCCGCCACCAGCCACCCCCCCACCCCCCCTCCCGCAGCTGATTCCCGCGGGGGGGGCTGCAGAGCCCATTGCGCCGCCTGGTGGTGACTTTGGGACTTTCAGAGTGAATTCCCCGTCTGTTTCACTCAAACTTAGAAACGACTATCGGTGAAACACTTAATCAGCGGAAGAACTTGGTGAACACCTGGTCTCTGTCCCAGTTTCACTTAATGCGGAAACAAGACCGCTCGTCTCCCGGGGTGAACACGCACGCAACAGTTACTCCTTAACCAGGCGAATTCGAATTCTCAGCGTTCCATCAAGGGAGGAAAGCGGCAACTGTTCACTGGAGACACCGGCAGTCAGCCCTGTGGCTTCTCGTGGCTTCTCCGCAGCTGTACTGGCGACACGAGGCGAATCCCAGGGAGCGGTTCTGCTTTGAGCATCACGCTGCAGGAGACGCTTACAAACACATACCATCCATTTTTGGATATTGGTGCGATGTTATTTCAACATATGACAAAGTGGTTATTCTCTTAATAAACCAACGGTGAAACAAACTAAACTCAGGTCAGCGTTTTCTAAGGGCAAGATAAATTTTGTGCTCAGGGGGTGCAGAGAACTCTCTGCGCTCTACTTTGAACAAGCAGTATGGGCATAAGGGTTAGCCAAGAACGTCTGAGTCTTTTATACACACTCAGTTTTATTTTCAAGTATTAAGGTCTCCGTGAACACAGAAGTCTGACTCCCTTGCACACGAATCACACTTCCCAGCCCTGTTTCCAGAAGCTCTGGGGGGCCGTCTGCTGGCTCTGAAAGTAACGAACAGAACCAGGAGCGGAGTGCGCTGGCCCGTCCTCCATGCAGGGGTCCCCCAGGGACCTCGGGCCCCGAGACCGAGGTGGCTTGCTGGGCGCCTCCGTGGGATCCCGAGACCCGGGAGGACTTCCACAGCGCCATTCGTCTCCCTTAGTGAAGGGAGCCAAGGTGGAGGGAGCCAGAGAGCAGGGGACACCGTGGAAGGGAGCGGTCGGCAGGGACCGGCAGGGACCGGCAGGGACCGGCAGCCGGGGACCAGGAACGCAGGGATGGTGCTGGGAAGCCAGGTGGGGGCGCTGGTCACCAGTCTTGGGTCACCTGGTTAGGTCACCTCTAAGTGGATGCCACACAATGGAAGGCGGAGTGACAACGAGGCCGTCTGAACAGCTCTGCCTCCTGTGGCCCCTGCCACAGCGTGACCCAGGGCTGGCCCCCGCCTGCCCCGCCCCTCCCCTGCCCGTGCCCCCTCTCGGGGACCCCCCCCCCACCCCGTCTGCAGGAGGAGGTAAAAGTCCGGGTGCTGAGAAGCGGGCCGGGAAGAACAAGGCACCAAGCAGCCGGGACTGCCGATGCGTGACCCGCCGCTCCCGGGATTGCCCCGCCCCCGCGGGACCCGCAGTGCACGCTTGGGGACGGAGGGGCAGGCAATCCTGCGCCAGGCTCCGCCCCCAGCGCCCGGCCTGGGCTCTCTCATTTTTCAAGTAAGGACACTGAGGCACCAGATGGCAAAACAACCTGCCCCGAGGTGTGGCGACCTCGGCGGTGAGGCTGGGACCTGGGGACCCTCCGCGGGACACTGCGGGGTCCTGGGCATTTTGAACCGAAGGCAGTGGGGGTGAGGGGTCCCTGGGGCCGGACTGCGTTACCGTGGAAACTGCTGGCATTTCCACCCAGACTGTCAGAGCCGGCCCTGCAGATGGACCCTGCAAGGGAGGCCCTGCCCCAAGGGGCTGGTGCTGACCGCAGTCTGAGCGCCTTCCGCACAGCGGGGAGAGGCCCCAGGCTCCGCACAGGGCCCCGCCACCTGCCCGGGCTGCGGGGCTCCGAGAGCCAGGCCCGTGCAGCTGGAGAGCATCCGACACCCGCTCTGACACCCGCTCCGCAAACACACCGAGACGCCCTGACACAGCCTCCAACCTTCAGGTGGGTCACATTCGCAGAGAGCGTGCCCTTGGTCTGCTGTTGCGGGAGCTTTGGGGAGCTCCGGGGCCTGCGATGCGTTACTCAGAACAACACCCCGACTTTAAATGTTGTGCTGGTCACAGAGAAAGATATTCCGGCGACATCTGGGAGCCCCTCACCCTTCTGAGAAGCGTGGGTCCCAGCCCTGGCCTGCGAGAAGAGCCTGGGCCCCTCTCTGTGGAAGCTCACATGTTCCTTCATTGTACGTTTTGTTCAAAATCCCAGGCTATGAAAAAAGTTGTTTTAAGATATTGAAACATCAGGAAAACAATTTTACTCCAGTAAGTAAGAAAATCAGTGGATTTTTCTTTTTCTTTTTTTTTTAAAGACTGAACATTTTTTTTTTAAAGATTTTATTTATTTATTTTTAGAGAGGGAAGGGAGGGAGGTGGAGAGAGAGAGAGAGAAACATCAATGTGCGGTTGCTGGGGGTCATGGCCTGCAACCCAGGCATGTGCCTTGACTGGGAACCGAACCTGCGATGCTTTGGTTTGCAGCCCGCACTCTATCCACTGAGCTATACCGGCCAGGGCTTGGATTTTTCTTTTTAAGAGAGAAATTCCTATTATGTTTCACCTCAACACTAACACGAAACTCTCCGACGTTAGTGTTGCCCGCTTCAAGAAGCAGAAGCCAGCAGCTTATTTCTCAGTAAGAGATGCCGCTCCGTTTACCAGCGAGGAAGGAGCTGATGTAAATGCTTCTCGAATCCCTGAAACAGTAACTACTCCTTATCACGCGTGGGCACCTTGAACGCCAGAGTCGGCGCGGCGCCCTGGGCGGACGACGGGCCTGAAGTCACTCCCTGGCTTCCAGAGCAAACCCCACACGCGACTCTGCCAGTGCCAACCGGGGCTGTCGGGAAACCCTGCAACTTGGCAGGAGGCCGAGTCACGGAGCCAGGGTGTCCAGCGGGCCCCGAGGTCGTCTGCGCAGAGGCTCACGGCCCCCCGGGCCCCGAGATCCCACCCCCACGGCAGCCACGGTGCTCGCATGGTCCCCACGGACGGAGTACTGACTGGGCTGCCACTGGGGAAGGACATTTGCTCCAAATTTTAAAATTCAAACACAAAATGTCAAAGGAGGCAGCAAAACCACACTTCCTGAGCCCAGACGCTCACACCTGCAAGAGGAAGTCCATTTCTGAGCAGCGCTGCTTTTCTGGAAAGTTCCTTTTCATGCGGCGTAAAGCCCTCCCTCCCTGGAGCTGTGGCCTTGATGCGGAACACCGCTTGCTTCTTCCGGAGGTGGCGTCCGAGCCTCAGGACACTGGGCCCCTGCCCCGCCCCTGCACCCTGGACGGCGGCCCCTGCGCCCTGGACGGCGGCCCCTGCCGGAGGGCCGCCTGGGAGCGTGTCCAACCCTGGCGCCCGGGTTCGGGCATCCACGGCCGTCTCCGCCGCTTCCCAGCCAGTGGCCTCCGCGTCCGCTGGCTCCTCCCCGACCACCTGCGCCCCAGACACTGTTGCCTGGTGCGAGGCCGGCACTCAGAGGGGGCCAGGCAGGGTTTCCCCGAGGGCTTGGCTCCCAGAGCAGCCCTCACGTCTCGAAGCCACCTTGTCGTGACGGAGGCCAAGGTGTCCAGCAGGGGGTCCCCGAGGTGCCGCCCGAAGCAGCAAGCAGGCTGGAGACCAAGGTGAGGAACAAGTGCACCCGCCCCTGGAAGTCAAGACCGGAACAAACGGCAGCCATGGGGCGGGAGCCGGGGGCAGCTGGCCCGCAGGTACCGGTGTGGACGGACCCACGTGGCGGGGAGGGGGGGGGGGAAGCCACGGGCCTCCGCCGCGAGCTTGGCACCGACCTGGGCCCCGCTCCCAGCCCACTCTAGCGGTGGTCCACGCCATCCCTCCAACCTCCACGACGTCACTGCAGCCACTGGGGCTGAGGCCACCGGGGACCCCCGTCCCCACGGTCCCAGCGACATTCTCTGCTTACATCCTTTTGGGTCTTCCGCTGCTGCGACCCTGCTGACCTCCCTGCCCGGCCTGGGACTCCCCCGCCCTCGGCAGCACTGCCAGAGTGAGCATGAACTCGTCCCTCGTTCCACCACCCCCCACCCCTTCCCTCACCCACCCGCGCCCCAGGCCCCACAGGGGGCACCAGGACATTGCAGGGTCTCCCCGAGTCCCGTCGTCACAGGGAGACTGGCAGGCGGGCCCGTTCCTTGTCCCGCAGAAGGGCCGCGATCTTTATCGTTTCTTAAAGCCACCAATTCTCGTCATTTCTGTTAAACCCGTTTCTGCGTTGATGTTAACCAGTGCACGTTAACCCAGAGAGAAATAGGTTTCCCTATAAATAGCCAGACTGCGAACGGAAGCGTAAGCTGCCCCAGTGGTGAGGTGCTACTAATGGGCTTTGCTGCGGAACAAGCAGGTATTTCAGGTCAGCTCGGGACGAGCCGCCGGGCGCCTTCCAGGGCCAGGCGCCCCGGGGAGCACACGCGAGCAGGAGTCGCACCCAGGAGAAGGGCTCGGGGCGCCTGCCGCGGGCCGCCCGTCGCACCTGAAGGGTGAGTCCACGCCCCCCGAGGCCTGGAACGTCCCCGGCAAGGAGTCCCCTCCACCCCCACCGGCCGAGGGACCCAACTGGGAAGGGGGCCCTGCAGCTGCGACCCGGCCGAGGCGAGGCCACCCGGGACCGGGAGGGGCTGCCCTCTGAGGGCCGGTGTCCTGGTGGGAGGACAGGAACGTGGCAGAGACACGGGGGATGCCACGTGAAGACGCCAGAGGTCTTGGGCGACCCCCTGGGCGCGGAGAGAGGCCGGGAACGGCCTCCCCGGCTCCTCCCGAAGGAGCCGGCCCTGGGGGCCCCTGGGGGCCCCTGCACTTCGGGCGTCCAGCCCCCAGAGCGGGGAGAGAACACAGGTCTGCTCTGAGGCCACCTGGCCGCTGGAGACTCACTCCGGCAGCCCCGGAGCCCAGCGCAAACCTGCCGTCCCAGGTCGGCCCTCGGTACACTGTCTTCAGCCAGAGTTTCCACTGTGTGCAAGGGACCCCGGTGACTCCTCTCCTGGGGACGTACAGTACAGGGGGCTGGGCTGGGACGGCCCGGCCCCGCAGGTGTGGGTGTCGGACCGAGGACACGGAGAAACGCCGCCACCTGTCTTTCTGGAGCTGTCCCCGGGCACGGCGCACGGGCCTGTGCTCGCCACTGTGGAGTCAGTTGCCCCTGGGACCCAGCCTTCCTGCTGGAGGGAACCTGCCCGTGAACTCGGACGTCTCCACGACAAGGTGTTGGCTTCCCTCTAAGTTCCACCGGTGGTGACGGGCCACGGGGACCTTCGCTCCCCTGCCTCTGCCGGAGGGGCCGGCGGGGAGGGCAGGGCCGGCCGGAGGGCCACAGCCATGCATGCTCCCCCCAGCCGCAGGCCCCGGGCGGGTTTGCGCATAAACACACGTTTTCAGTCCCTGAGCTGCACCCAGGGCCCCGAGCCGCCCAGACTGAGTGACCCCCCCAAGAGGGCGGCCCCCTGGGGCCGCTTTTCGGAGGAGCGACTCCCATCGTGAAATAAAAGCTAACGTTTAAGAGTGTTCTGCGTGTGCCTGCCCCGACACTTACAACAGACACTTGGGAGGGAACACGGGAACCCACTGGACACCTGAGAGACTCTGACACGAAGTGGCCGACGCCCCGCGCGCCTGCTGGCCCCCCGCAGTCCCCCCGCAGTCGATGTCCTTCCCACGGGACGCGGCTGCCCTTCCGGCCGCAGCCACTGCGGGTCTCCCGGCAACGCGGGCCGCTCTGACCCCGAGCGCGGAAGGCGGCCTCTTGGCTGGGTGGGACGGGCAGGCCCCCGACTCAGAAGAACCCCGGGAAGGCCAGAGCGCGCTCCCCAAAGCTCTTGAAAACAGTGCCCGGGGCGCCGGGCCGATACGGCGACGAGGACGGAGGGGGCGCTGCCGGGGGCGCTGCTGGGAGGCGTGGCCTGGAGCCCGCGTCTGCCCGCACGCTCCGCGGGTGGGTGTCTCTGGGCACCCCGACCTGCACCTCCAGGCGAAGGAAACGGGGTGCAGCTGGTCGCTCACGCTCCTCCCAGTCCTGCCTCGCGCCGGCCGCTTGGTGTCCTGCCACTCGCAGCGGAGACGCTCAGCAGCTGTCCCCGTCCGGGCTGCGCGAGGCCGCTCAGCGCACCCCTTTTATGGGCCCTGCGCCGGGCGCGGCAGCTGCTCTCCCCCGACCCGGCGGCCAGCTGGCGCGCTCCCCGCCCCGCCCCCGCAGTGAGCACCCCCGGCCGCATGTCCTCATGGCACCGGGACCCGGTGACAGAGGACAGGCACGAGGTGACGCATGGCTCTGAAACAAAGGCGGGGCTCAGAGCCGTTTGCAGGACCGCAGCCTCCGGGCTGCTGTCTGCTGGCCTGGCTGTTGCTTCTTGGACGGACGCCGAGGGGGGACGGGGTGAGCCTGTCCCTGAGGGACAGGAGGGTGTGGGGACGCCGGGGGCCCACCCTCCAGGTCTCCTCAAGCGCTGCCCAGGCCCACGGCCAGCAAACGGGGCTGGCAGCCGGGACAGCCGCCACCTGCTGGAGCCGTTTCGATGGCCCCTGGTGGCAGGGAGGGGGACTGGTGGGTGCCCAGGAGCCGGGCTGAGTCTCGCTGGCCCACTTAGGCATTCGCCTCCGATGAGGTCACCACGTGCAGACCGGAGCGCTTTCCAGTGAGGGGCCCGGACACAGGGCAGCCGCGGGAGGCGCAGCCCACGGCCCGCGACCACGTTCCGTGCCTGGGGAAATGGGGGCAGCGGGCAGGGCCTCTCTGTGAGGGACACACTCGGGGTCCCGAGAAGCACGATTGTGCCCTTTACACACCCAACCTCCCTCCTCCTCACGCGCACAACTCAAGGGTGGTCAGGGAACGGACAGAGAGGCGCGGCGCTCACCGCGGCTGCAGAGCGGGGCGCTCGCCCCAGGGGTGTCCGTCCGCCTTCGGTCCGGTTTGGTGCGGTCGGGGGTCAGTGCCCTGGGCCGGCACTCCGACCCGCCTAAAAGTTACCCTGTAGCAAGAGGTCAGGGGATTTTTTTTGTTGCGTCCAGGTGGCCACGGAGAAGCAACCGGGAAGGCTTCCTGCCTTCACTTTGCAACATTGTTTATGCTCTGCCCTGGGTCCCCACACGGCCAGGCCCCGCCCCCTGCCCCCCACCCCGCCCCCTGCGCAGCTCTGACCCCGCCTCCCACACAGCGCTCGCCCCGCCCCCGCGCCTGGCCCGCGGCAGCCCCGCCTCCACTTCCTGATTCCCCTCCCACCCCGCGCCCCACTTTTCGTGGTAAGATACACGTCACGTAAAAGTGAACCTTTCAGCCATTAAGCACCTTCATGCTGTTGTACGGCCACCGTCACGGTCCACTCCGGAGCCTTTTCATCGTCTGAGACCGGACGAGAGACCGGGTCCACACAGCTTCACCGCGAGGCACTGGGCCACCTCGCGACTTGGGGTCGCCCTCTTTCTACACTCGCCTTATCAATCCAGCGTTATTATGGGCACGCACGCACGTACAAGGACATGAGACGGGGGGTCTGCCCCCCCCCCGCAGTCTCAGGCCCCCCTGGGGGTCCTGGGACGTGCACCCCCACAGGTGAGGGGAGACCACCGGGCGGGGCGGCACGGTGTCCCACCTGTGGGCACGTCCCCAGGAGACCCGAGACCCGAGTCTGGAGCAGAGGTCGGTGCGCCGTGCTCGCGCCGTGCTTGCGCAGCGGCTGTCACAGCGCGAGGACAGGGGCCAGGAGGCGGAGGATGCGGGTGCCCTCGGGCCAAGGAGTGGGTGAGCGAGAGGTGGCCCATCCACGCACAGGGTGGGGGTGGCCTGCGGCCTCAGAGAAGAAGGAAACCGTGTCACAGGCCCCGGCGTGGACAGTGTGCTGGGGGGAGGAGCCCCCACGGCTGTTTGCAACGGTGGGGCAGGAGGGAAAGCCAGGACTCGGGGGATAGAATAAAAACTAGAAACTGAAAACACGCCTGGGTCCGTCCCTCACGGTCTGCTGTGGTCAGCAGCCTGCAGAACACCGTCTCCGTGTTGGAAAGCGAAGTCTAAAAATACACCGAGAATGCCCTCGGCCTGACCCGTAATGGCGTCTAATGACCCGTCATTAGCTGTTTAATAGCTAATTAAACAGCACTTGTTCCCGGGGTGGGGAGGGAGTGACCGGCCCGGCTGTCCCTATGTCCATAGCTGGGGTCAGGGCACCCCCAGCTCGCCCCGACCCTGGCTCTGTCCCCTGCCCCTGCAGAGGCCGGCGAGCCTGCGGCCGCCACGCTGACCGTGCAGGTGAGTGTGTGTGGGGGGGGGGGTGGTGGCAAAGGCCACCTCTCGGTTGTCACCATGTCTGCTCCGAGAGTCACCGGTGGGCAGCTGGAACCGGCACATCTCACTGCATTATACACCCCGGAAGGGAGAAAGGGAGAAAATCCTGAAAAGATGTGAGTCTTTTGGGAATGTGAGAAACGGGGGTAAGAGGCAATAAACTGCTTGACTTCAGAACTGTTCCTTTTTCCTGCGCAGCCCCGACCGCACCCTGCTCTGAGGGACCTTCTCTGGCCCCTGAGACTCCGGCCCCTCACCCCGTCTAGGCCGCTCGGGCCGGGGACACGGGGGTGCGGGGGTTCTAGGAGAAAGGGTGCCAGCTGCTCACCGCCCAAAGGCAAGAGACGCCAAGGGGAGTCAGCCCAGGTTCACAAAACAAACGTCCCAGAGGCCCGACGGAACCGTGGGTCCTGTTGACGCCGGGCGTCGATGGCACGGGACTGAGACGGACCCGCGGGACGCTGGGAACAGGACAGGCCTCGGCCGTGCGGGCCCAGGGTCTCAGAAGAGGACGATCTCCAAATAGGGACACAGAGGGGACCGGGGGCAGGAGAGGGCGGCCGATGCCGGGAAGACGCGGCGGGCAGTCGCGGCTATTTCTGGCCTCCCGGTTCCTGCAGCCGGGGCCCCAGGGAGGGAGGGTGCGAGGCTGGGTCGGGCCCCGGCCGCCTCCGCCCACGGTGCACGGAGCAGCAGTGAGTCAGCCCCACAGAACGGTGACGGATGGGGGGACCGACGAATGTGGCGTTAGACCCCAGACACGGACGGCACAGCGAGGCCGGGGACTCGGGGACAAGGGCCCACAGAGTCTGTCTGGGCCCCCTCGGAACGTCAGGGAAAAGAGGAAGCGCAGTGACCCCCAGGCCCCGAGATCACCCACGACAGCAGAGGCGGCTGCCACCTCGGGAACAGCCGACATCCCGGGGACACGCCCACGCGGGCGCAGAGGAGAACGTTACTTGGTCTCGGCGAAGACACAGTCTCCGGCCAGCGACGGGCACAGCCCCGAGCAGACCCCGAACTTTTTTTTTAAATTGTAAATAATTTTTAAAAAAGATTTTATTTATTTATTTTTAGAGAGGGAAGGGAGGGAGAAAGAGAGAGAGAAACATCCATGTGCGGTTGCTGGGGCCGTGGCCTGCAACCCAGGCATGTGCCCTGGCTGGGAATCGAACCTGCGATGCTTTGGTTCGCAGCCCGAGCTCAATCCACTGAGCTACGCCAGCCAGGGCTAGACCCCAAGCTTTGAGACAGCGGAGGACCCTGGCCCTGACCCAGTTGGTGGCGGAGCGGGCCTGCTGGCCGGGGGCGGGGCGGGTGGAGGTGCAGGAGGCTCACAGCTGCTCCCGTGGGGCAGGACTTGCAGGTTCTGGTTCCGGGCCGGCCCGGCGGCACCGTGGGCCCACCTGCGCCCACCCCGAGTGTCTCCTGGAGAAATGAGTCACCCTCGAGAGCGCCCGCCGAGGGCCTGGGGGAGGGAGCCTGGGAGGGCCTTCAGGGGCCGGGCGATCCTCCGATCATCCAAAGTGTTTAAACGCCGCCGCACACAAAACCGTGTGAGCGGGATCCATGCTGTCTGGTGCAGACTGCTTCTCGTGCTTCCCACCTGCTCCACTTCCCACGTGGACTCCCCCCAAACAAGAGCCCCCCACTGCGGCCCGGGCTCCACGTGGCCCTGCTGTGCTCAGAGATGGCAGAGGCCTCTCGAAGGGAAAACACGTGGAAACTGTGACAGTCACCAAAGCCAAACGCCCGAGGAAAAGGGGGGGTCCCACCAAGAGGATCCTGAGGCTGCATTTTCGGCTGACGAGAGGGACACCCTGCTTTTCGAGTCACAGGTTGTACCCACGGAGGGAAGCCAGCTGTCTGCACCCCCGGGGGGCGGGACCCAGCGCGGGGCACCAACTGGGGGAGAGTGGCTTCCTGTCTCGTCCCTGCAGCCCGGGGACAGGGGCCGGGGGGCGCACAGTGAGCCCTGGGACACGTGGTCTTCGGGCTCCGTCGCCGGGACGGGAGGACTGGAGAGAGGCCACCCTCTGCAGCGCGGTGGCCTCGGGCTCCGCGGGGCTATTTTAGGAAGCTCAGCTGCAAGTGGCAGGCGCGGCGGCGGCGTGCCTCGCGGGAGCCACGGGGACACTGCTAATCCCGTGCAAATGTGCTGTCGCTGGTCTTCTTGTCGTCCCTCAGCTGGGCCCTCGGATCCGGGGGGTGGGCCTCCCGGGGTGGGGCGGGGAGTCTGGAGCGTGGACGGGCAGGCAGCCGCTGCCCTGGCCGGGGGTCCAGTTGGTGGGAGCACCGTCCTGGGTGCCACGAAGCTGCGGGTTCGAGCCCTGGTCAGGGCGCGGGTGGGAGGTGACTAATCAACGTCTCTCTCCCTCTCTCTCAAATCAATAAACATATCCCTGGGTGAGGACTAAAAAAATTAATGGCCACCAGCCCTGCCCCCCGGCAGAGAGGCTGAAGGTGGGGGGTCTTCCCTGTCCTTCCCAGTGGCGGGTGATGCGGGCAGGTGAGCCCCTACTGGACGGTGGCGGTGCCCTGCCCTCCAGGGGTTTTCAGACGGACAGAAGCCTCATGCCCGCCCTTTCCCGGCCTGTGGGCCCTGTGGCAACGCCGCCCCAGGGTCACAGGGAGAGGGGGGGTGCAGGCAGAAACACCCAGCTCCGTGTCCGGGCAGCGCCTGACCACACGGTCCCCTCCCCAGTCTCCTGCCAATGCCCTGCCGGGAAGGCTGCAGGGGCCAGGCAGAGCCCACGAGCGGCGTGGGGACGTGGCCACCCACTGGCTCAGACGCCGACCCTGCGGCTGCTCGACCCACGGGCAGAGGGGGCCAGAGCAGCCCTCGTGGCCGCCTCCTCCGCAGCGGGCTGCAGGCCGGGCTAAACCCAGGCAGGGCATGGAGTTGCTCCTGGGAGGGCAGCTGGGCCCAGAGACAAACCGGGCAGGGCCTGGGGGCGGCCCGTGGGGACCTCCAGGAAGCTGGCTGCAGGCTTGGTGCCCCGGGGGTGGAGGGGGGCAGGGGGTGCTTCTGACCACGAAGCAGCTGGAAAGCCCCGACGGCATCTCACGGCCGAGTCCTCCACTCAGGGCCAAGCGGCAGAAATTGCTCTGAGGACAGAGGGTCCTTTCCGTCCCGGTGCTCAGTGACAGGTGGGAAGCCTGTCCACAGGTTCTCACACTGAGTGCGCACCTGTGTGAGACAGAGCGGCGGCCCCGGGGCTGCGGCTGAGCCCGCCCACCCAGTGCCGGGCGCTGGCGCCCTCCCCACAGGCGGCCCTTGCAAGGCAAACGCACGAATGTGGAGAGAAACCCGAAATGCGGTCCGTTCCCAGCGGCACCAGCCACGTCCCGGACGCCCAGGGCTAGTGCCGCCCTAAGGCAGGGCTCAGGGACAGCATTTCTGTCCCCCCAGGAAGCCCGACCAGCCAGCACCGCCTCTGGTGGCTTTGCAGGGGCCGGGGTCACGGAAAGCGACATCTCCGGGTATCCAGGCCGGAGTCACGCCAGCTGTTCGGTCAGCAGGGAAGCCCCATCTCTGAGTGTCCCCCTGGAAAAGGCCGCGTGCCCGGGGACCCCAGACGAGAAGGTGAACAAACAACAAGATAAAAGGAGGCAGGGGTGAGGGTGCAGAGGGGGACGCAGTTACGGGGCGGAGGTCCGACGCACAACAGGCCACGTGACCGCTGCGGGTTCCCGTGCGTGTGACGTTTCCCTCGCTCCCAGGCCCAGCAGCGGTAGGGACCCGGCAGGCCGACCCGCCCCGCGGCCTGCTGACCGCACTCGCCCGCTGCCAGGGCCGTATCGCATTCCGCCGAGCCAGACGCCCCAGCCGTCCCGCGCCTGGTTCCCGGAAAGTGTGCCTCAGCTCCCCGAGGACTTTCCGAACAAACAAACAAACAAACAAGCAAACAAGCAGGTCATCCTGGATGCCCGAAGCTACGGAAATCGTGTTTTCATCGCTCCCTTTCGCTGGCTCACCTGGTTTGACGTTTCACTCCCCTCGCAGGGCAGGAGCCGCAGGCCGGCCCGCCCGCCCCCGTGTGCGTGCTGTTTGGGCGCTGGAAACCAGCTCTGCGTCCCTGGCGTACGGGTCAGGTCCGTCTCCCACTTTCTTCCCAGCCCCTTCCCCCCCCAATCAGAAAACAGACCCCCCCACCCCCCGCCCACAGGCACCAAATCGGAGCAGGCGGCTCGTCGGCGTCCAGCAGCACTTTCTTGAACGCGACGCCACGGGTACAGGCGGCGGCCTTGGTGACGGGGACGCGGCTCGGATCCCGGCTGGCGCCCGTGCCCCCCGGCACTGCTCCCCGCCTGAGCCGACGCCGCAGACGCAACTTCGTACCCCCTGGGGGCGGCTGGCTGCAGCCTTGGGGCCCCTCGGCCCCCTCTCCACCCTCATCCCTCTGCTCAGATCGCGCTCAGGGGTTTAAGCACTGCACCCGGTATCCGAACAGACAGCCACGGGCCACCAGACGTCTGGGGGAGCCTCCGCGGTGCCAGGGGCCAAAACGGACCACAGGGCAGAAGAGAAGTCCAGGGGGAAAGGACACCCTCAGGATGAAGCGCTGAGTTATGAGCGAGTCCGGGAAGAACGCTGGGAAGGGAGCCAAGAACGAGAACACAAGCGGCCGAGGAAGGAGACGCAGAGCAGAGGCGTCCGGCCGGCAGGGGCGGCGGCGGACGGCGGGGCGGCCACCCATGGAGCACCCGAGAGAGACAGAGACCCACCGACGGGGAGCAGGGGGGTCACCCTCCACAGCAGGCGCCCCTGAAAACGAGACACTGGTGGGTAGGGGAGGATGCAGGAAGTTCCCCAAATTTTAGAGCACACGTTTCCAGGCTGAACGAACCCAGTGAACCTTCAGAAAGGGGCAGAGACGAAAAGAAAGAAAGAAAAAATCCACGACACCGAGGACCAAGAGAACTCTGGAGAGTGAAAACCACGTATTACAAAAGACGCTGAAAATGCACGAGAGACATCAGAATTCTCCAAGCCCCCCTGAGAGCTGGAATGAAATGGAGAGATGCCCTAAAATTATGGTAGAAAATAGTTTTAATTTTACGCTTCTGATGTTTATTAGTTTATTGTGTCCAACCTGTCAGTCACTTGGCTCAGACGTCAACAGTGTGAACAGTCACATTGGTGACACTCACCCGCACCCCCATGTCTTTCTCGGGGCTCAGCCGGGGTTCACGCAAACCACAGCTTTCTCCCAGACGGACTGAGGGCTGGTCTCACTTTCTGGCTTTTTCTGTGAACCAGACACGCTGGACATCATTTCAAGGAACACACAGGAATCTTTTTGCCGTCTCTCGGAAAGCTATTTTTAACCCAGAACGGTAGCGCTCAGCCAAACTGCCCATCACGTACGAGGGTAGCATAAGGCGTTTTCAGATACGCAAACATGTAGAACGGCGTCCTGTCTCCGAAAGATACCGAAGGAGGTGTTCCCGCGAAAGGAGACAGGAATCCAAGGAAGAAGACAATGTATCCAGAATCCAGCAACTAAAGTTACGACGACAACGGCAGGAAAGGGGCAAAGGGAACTCCCAGGACGGGGCAGGGGGGGGGGGCCGACAGCCGCAGCAAACCCTCAGCACCCGGCGGGGGGGTGGCAGTGAGGGTCCGGTGAGGCCGCTGCGGACCCGGCTTCCGCGGAGCGGCGGAGGAGCTGCCGGCGAGTTCCGGGCAGGGAAGGGACGGGAGTGACACGCGGTGGAAGCCTGCCCCGCCGCCGGTGGGTGGGGGAAGGCCGGGAGTGCGGGGCGAGGGGCCGAGCACGCCTCACTTGAAGGAAGGAAAAACGAGCTTTGCCGAGCTGCGGGGACGAAAAGACGACGAGGGACATGGGGCAGGCGGAGAGGGCGCTGGGGCTCCCCGTGGGCTGTCCTGCCTGACGGCTCAGAGGGGACCTGGGGACAACAGTCCCGGAGACGGGACGCGGGCCAGCTGGCCTGCCGGGCACAGCCGGGGACAGGGCGGGGGACGGAGCCAAGCGCTGACCCAGGACGTGGCCGGGATGAGGGACCGAACCTCTTAGTTAGTTGTACGGTGACCTCGGGCGAGTCCCTTCCCAGCTCCAACCTGGACTCACTGTACCTCTGGGCGCGCAGCTTCCGGGGGCACCTGGGGCACCCGCGACCTCCGAAGCAACCCCCGAAGCAACCCCAGTGGCCCGCTCCCCACTTTCCCGTCCCGCACCCTGGCCAGGCTCACGGGGGCAGGCTGGACTGGGGTCCAGGGCCCCTGCCTTCCACGCCCCCGGGGACCCTCTTCACGGGGTCACCTGTGTGCAAGTCACAGCCCCGACCTCGACACTGGCCAGTCACTGAAGGTTCACCAGGACAGGGGCAGCGGACAGCTGGCTGTCCGACAGACACAGCCGTGGGTGGGCCTGCCCACAGCTTCGGCTCTGCCTCCACCTCCAGCCAGGCCATCTTTCTGGGGCTCGCCGAGGCAGCCCAAGGTCAAGGGCGCTGTGTCTGCAATTCCCCTGACAGCCCAGAGGGTGACAAAAGTCCGCCTGGAATGCCTGTGCTGTCACATTCCTGGTGCCTGCGGGTGATGCCCCAGGCCACATGTCTGTCCGAGGAAGACCAGCCGGGGCCCAGGCTCCCTGGGGGCTGTGCTGGGGGGCGGGCAGGCCAGCGGGGCCTGTGAGGGGAGTCTGAGGGCCGGGGGCAGACCGCCTCCCCTCCCCCGGTCACAGACTGGGGGCGACACTGAGGGACACACCATCCAATCACTTTTCAGCAGCTCTGTCTGCTGGCCACCTCAGAAAAGCAGGTTTATTCAGAAGAAGGGCCCGAGCGGGGGACCGCCACCCGACTGCCTCCAGGCAGATGCCAGCCTGCGTCCCCTCCCCAGACAGGGCACCAGGAGGCACCCTGTGGCCAGGGCTCCCTCAGGAGCCTGGAGGTGCAGGGGTGTGGTGGCGGCACGGGGGGTGCGGGGTCCTGCACTGGGCCAGCCTCCCAGCCGGGCCCTCAGATGGCCTGGAGGAAAGGAGGGCCCTGGGTCCCTCCGACAGGCTGACCCGTGCGGGCTGTCTGGGAAGGACACAGGGGCTTAGGGTGAGAGTGTCCTGTATTTATGGGGCTCCCCAGAACGAGGCATGGGGGTTGCCCTGAGTTGGGGGGTCCCCAGAAGCAGAGGCAGGGACTTGGGACGGGTGGAGCCAGCAGAGGGGGGAGGGGAGCAGTGGGGGCTGGGGGCGGAGGTGGTCTCAGCTGGACCCATCCCTCGCCCAGGCCCACTGTCCCACGGGGCTCCGGAGCCCGGATGCGCACCGGAGCAGTTTTCCCCCGGGCGGGGGGGGGAGCCTGTTTGAGCCCTCACCTCCCCAGGCAGTAGGTACAGGAGGCCCCAGGGCTGGGGCATCACGGTCCTCCCCCCAAAGTGACTCCTGGGGGCCATGGAGCATCTCCAGTGAAGGGGGCGGCTGTGAACCCCGACAGCCAGCACTCACAGGCCGGGAAAGGAGCCCCTGCCAATCGGGGCTCCGGGCGGCCACCAGCTGCCTCCCTGCAGCGTCCTGTGTTCAGAGGACACAGTGGCGGTGGGACAGCCTCGGAGAGGAGGCGGCGGGACCGGTCCTGCAGGAGGGAACGACACTGTGGGTGAGGAGGCTGAGGGGACCGGGGCTCGTGTGGCCGCAGAGGGGAGGAGAAGCTGGCCGGGACGGCGCTCACCGTGGGCGTGGGGAAAGGCGCTCTCCACTCTCCAGGTGGGGGATGCCGTGAACCGGAGAAAGGTGCGCCCGCTCCCCACACAGCCCCACCGCCCTGGCCTCCGGCGGGGACGCCTCTCACCGTGCCTCCCGGGCCTCCGTCCCTATGGCGTCGCGCCCAAACGCCGCCTCAGACGGGCAGTGAGACGCGAGCCTCTCCTGCAAACACGCCTGCAGTGACCGAAAGTCGCAACTCCACTTCCTCCCAGCGTCCTGCGTGAGCCGCATGTAGCTGCAGAGACGTCACGTCTCTCGCGCCGGGGAGTCTCGGAGCCGGGCTCCGGCGGACCCGGGACCTGCCTCCCTGCCCGGCGACCGCCTCCGCCTGGGGTTCTGCGCTGAGCGCCCAGGGCATGCTTCTGGACGCCAGGCCCCAGTGGCCCCTGCCGCTGGTTACAGGGCAGGACACCGGCCCACCCCCCGGCCACAGGCACTGCTGGGGGTGGGGGGAGCTGCTGGTCAGCAGCAGCCGGGGAAAGAGGGCTTGAGACCTGCTGCGCACTCTCAGGAGAGACGGGGGTGGGCTCACGGGGGCAGCCTGGGAACACAGCGGCCAGCCTCCTGGAAGCAAGTGGCCCCGAGGACAAGGCCAGCCCCAGGGGACAGCCCAGTGCAGCCGGCTGCAGGGGTGGTGAGGACAGAGACGCCAGCGTCTTTGGTGAGGCTGGTGGGGAATCTGCAGCCGTGGGGCAGCCCGTCTGCGTTAGGACTTCTGTCCCTTCGAGAGGAACTCAAAATGACCCTGGCTGGTGCGGCTCAGTGGACTGAGTGCCGGCCTGCAAACCAAAGGGTCGCTGGTTCGATTCCCAGTCAGGGCACGTGTCTGCTGGGTTGTAGACCAGGCCAGGTCCCCGGTGGGGGGTGCAACCACACACTTTCTTTCCTTTTCTTTCTCCCCCCCTTCTCCTCTGTCTAAAATAAATACATAGTATCTTAAAAAGAGAGAAGAACTCAAAATGCCACTTCCTCCAGGATGTCACCCCTGATTGCCGCTCCTCGTCCCGTCAGCAGGTGCTGACTCCCATTTGCAAACCCCTGGGACAGAAGAGCCCGCTGTCTCCACGTCACATGTCTTCCTGCTGTTCGTCTCCAGGCCCGACCTCCCCCGCCCCGGCCCAGCTCCCCCCTCGGACCCAGGGCTCCTCAGGACCGCCCCTCTCCCGGGGACGCAGACTGGGTGTGGGGGGCCCACGGGCATCCTCCATCCCTGGGCAAATACAGTGCTGAACTTAAGACCACCCTGATACCTTTTACAAGAACTCTCGAGGACTCGACGGGGAAGACCCCCCCCTCGACCAGGGATTCTAACTTCCGCCGCGGAGAGACAGTACCCAGCTTGCAGTGCAACACACCCTGGCGCGCCCACCCCCCCAGCGGGCGCTCGTGCCCCCGGCTCTCCGGCTGGTTCCGCCTCGAGGGTGGGCGCGGGGGGGGGCGCGGCTCCCCGTGACCCCACCGGCGAGCCGGCCCCCGCCCCCCAGGCTCACCGGCCTCACGGCGGTGCTCGCCAGCTTTGCTCCCCACGGCCGAGGGGTTCGCTCTCCCCACTCAGAAACAAGGGTGGGGGGCCTCACTTGCCCGGAGAGGCCCAGTCCATGCGGAGCCGTGTGCCTCTTTGAAGCGACCGGGCTGCCGCCCCCTGGGGCCCCCGGCTGGGGGACAGGACTCCGGGCGCCCTGTCACCCAGAACCTCGGGACACCAGCCCGGGGCTTTTCCCCTCCAGCTGCTTTGTCACAAACTGGCAGCTACGAGGCAGACTCTGGGAACACTCATTCTTCCCGTCCCCGTCCCCAAACCACCGACCGACGGACTCGGCCGTGACCAAGGGCCCCCACCGGCCACCTGGCCAAACCTGTTTGGTCTCACGGTCAGACTCCTATGCGAATGCCTGTCTGTGACCGGGGCGGGGTGGGGGGGGGGTTGTATTCAGGCCGCGGCGCTTAGCAAAGGGCTATATTTAGCCAAGTGCACTGGAAGCGCCTTGCAGCTCTTTTTCCTACTTTGCGAGTGCACCAGGCGCTGAGGAGCCTCAGGCCCTGCCTGCCTGTGTGTGGAGCTCTGCGGGTGCAGCCGCGCCACGCTGCCTGCCTGGCTGGCTGTCGCCTTCTGCAGGGGGACGGACTGGTGAACAAGGACCAAGCCCACCCGGGGCTTTGAGGGGTGAAGAGGAGTTTGCCTGGGGAGCCCTTGCCCTTCTCCGTGCAGAGAGAAACAAAAGCCCACATTCGCTCAGTGTTCAACAAACAGCCCAGGGCCGCCGTGTATCCACAACAGCCAGGTTTAAGCTGAAAACACCCAAGAACTGGTCACTGAGTGGACTCAGCAGCTGACCGGTGCCACCCGACACCGCAGCCTCATCCCGGGGAGTTTCTCCACCCGAGGACAATGCTCTGGGGACTGGCGGCCCCTCGCGCCCCAGCGCTTGGAAGAGGGTCGCAGGGTCGCATGCGTCGGTGTGCGCTTTCTTGATCGGAGCGTGTCTGTGCGCACAGACACTTGGCGCGCGCTGAGAAGGCACAGAAGGGGGTACTCCGAAAACGGGAGCCCCGCGGCCCACCCCAGCCCCGTCTGCTGGGGGGCGGGGCATCCTCCCCGGGTCCCGGGATGGTCTGGCTTGCCGGTGGAGCCCTGGCGGGAGAGGAGGCAGGTGTGCGGCGGATCTACACACCCGGGCGCCTTCGCGCTGGGAAGGGCATCGCCCACCCCGTCAGGGCAAAGGCTGCCCAGGAAACTTCGAGGGAACCTCGGGGAGCCTGGACCCGGCGTCAGGCTCGGTGCGGACTCAGGAGCCACAGTGACCGCACGTCCCTGCCCATGCTGCGCCCTGTGTGACAAACCGCGACAAATGGTCAGCGGCAGCGGCCGGGCCATTTCCTCAGGGCCACGTGGCCTCCGCGGACGTCCACAGGCCTCCAGGGTCTGGCCTGCAGCACCCCCGTGATGCGGCACAACAAAGCGGGGTGCTTGTCCCCGACCCGCGGGCCGGGGCCACCTTGCGCCAGGGGCGGCGCCCCAGCTCCGCGCGCCCAGCGGGCAGCAGCTGAAGGGGGGCGGGGGAGGGGTCAGTGTCGGCCGCCCGGCCCCCAGGCCGCTGGGCCGGCGCCCCGCCCGCCGAGACCCTTGCCGGGCCGGCGCCGCAGCCCCCGCAGACTGACGGACCCACGGACAGCCGCCTGACAGCTGCGCGCGCCCCCGCCCCCGCAGAACCGGCCGCCGGCGCTCACCTCGCGGGCGATCTGGTTCAGCGCATCGTCCTCCGCCGACAGCCGCTCCCGGTTGGGGAGCCGCTTGCGCCCCGCGCCCTGGGTGCCCATGTCCATCGGCCACGCCGCCGCTGCTGCCGCGGGGCCCGCTGCTCCCGCCGCTCGCGGCCCCTCCGCCCGGGTCCGCCCCGCCCCTCCCTCCGCCGCGGCGTCATGGCGTCAGCGGGCGCAGGCTGGGGACGCCGGGGACGCGGGGGACGCGGGGGACGGCGCTGGGCGCCGGGACCCGCGGGTCGGGGACCGTGAGCTCGGAGACGCAGGGAGGTTTGGGAGGCTGGCGGTGGGAGGCGCGAGGGCGCGGGGCCGCTGGATGCCCAGGGCGCCGGGGCCGGTGGACCCCCACGGGAGCCGCCACCCCAGGGCCGTGGATGTGGGCGGAGAGGGGACCTCCGCGGAGCGTGGAGGACTCTCCGGGACCGGATGGCCGAGGGGGGTTTGCGCGGCTGGGGCGGGGGCGGGGGGCGCGGGGCGCGGGCGCGCGGCTCAGAGCGGGGCACTCGGAGTCCGAGTCTGAGTGCTGAGTGCGGACCGAGTGGCTCAGACCCGGTGACAGCGGGTCGAGCCGGACGGCGGCGGCCGGGTCTGCAGCTTCCACGCCCCGTGACCTTGGCCAGCCCCGGGGCCTCAGGCGGGGTCATGACCAGCGCGTTGATGCATACAGCTACTGCTGGCGGCCCCTGCCCTGCGCGACTCGTCACTCCGCGCCCGCGCCCCCAGCTTCTGGGAAAAGGCCCGACACAGCAGCTGCGCTCAACAAACAGTTGTCGGAAAGCGAATGAATTTGCCCGGTTTACCTCCGAAGGTGGATTTGAAGATAAGCCGAGAGGCCGGCGCGGTTTACAAAGCCATCGCCTTCCTGTCCGCCGGGGGTAGAGGAAGAACACACTAGAACTTCCATGAATAGGTATTTTAAGTTAAAAATAAGAACGTTATACAGCAAATACCAAGGGTTCAGGTAGAGCCTCTCTTTATCAGGGGGCTGCCCGCCACCGCGCGGTGATGCGCGGGGATGCGCGGCGATGCGCAGCGGCCCCCTGCGGGCGGCAGAGGCCGCGCTCCCACGGCAGCGCCCCCAGAACATTCCGATGTATGTGAGCCGGGTTAAAGGGCTTGCGGAAAACATAACCCACTTTCAGCGAAAACTCAAAAGAGTGGAGACGTGGCTGCAAAGGACTGAAAAGATTCTCCAGCAGCTCTTCCCCCGGGTCACAGACCGGACGGTGGGCGGGGCCTCTTCCTCGCGGAGGAGCCCTGGGTTGGCCTCCAGGGACCCGGGCGTTAGGTAGGGGAGTGGTGAGCCTTCCTGGGAAGCACCGGAGCCGTGCGCCTGTCATTAACTGTTAACCCCGTCTCCGCGGGTGCGCTGCATCGGGGTGCAGTAGCCGCCGCCGCCGCCGCCGCAGCCCACTCGTTCCTGACTTGTAAACCCTAGGGCTGCTGGAGGACACGTGGTGAGGGCCCGTGGTGTAAAGAGAGAGCCTGGGTTCTAGACCAGCGACGCTTCCGTTTGCAGGGATCTCTGAATGAATGTCTTTGAGGGTCTGGGGAAAGCGGGGCTCCCCCCGCCCCAGGAAAACACAGGGCCCGCGGGCAGGACATTGGAGTGCGGTTTTACAGGCTTGGAGTCCAGCCGGGGCCGCTGAGTCCATCCGAACTGTCCCCGTTCGACCCTTTACCTCCCGAGGCCGGGATGGCCTTCCAAACACACGCGGTCACGTGCCCACTCCGGACGACAGAGCGGCTCCACGGTGCCACCGCCGCAGTCCCGGGAGCCCCGGCAGGCGGGGGACGTGCCCCTAGTCATGTGTGACAGGGGACGGTTAAAATGCTGAGGCGTGCGAGATCACCTGCTGTCTGTGGTTGCCCGGATGATCCCATCCTTCCCGAGTGCCGCCCCATAGCAGGAGGCTCGCACCGATGCGGTGCCCCGGTGCCCTCAGGGTGACCCCATGCCACACGTGTCCCTGGGAACGAAGGCTTCGGGGGGGGGGGCTGTCCTCCTGCGCACCAGCTCCTCAGCCAGGCCCCCAGAGTAGCGTTCCTGAGGTCAGGACCAAGGTGGTCTTCTCTTCCCTCAGAGAGTCCCGTTCAGGGCGACGGGCCCACGGGTGCCTGGGAACTGTGCGTGGCCCACCGGAACGGAGCCCTTCCAGGCAGCGCCCGATGGGACAGGGCGTGAAGTCCAGGCTCCTTTTACCTACGGAAGGGAAACTCCACGGTGCTTGCAGACCAGCACGGGGTCTGGGACTGATGTTTCCCCTAGCCTGGGTGTCACCCACCAGCAATCACATTGTTTTTAAAAAGAGGGGACAGAGGACTTGTAGCTCCTAGCAACGGAAGTGAAACTCATGTCAAAGTAACCTTCCGGCCAGTACAATCATAAACATCAAATAAGGTACAAAAGTAACCGTGTGCCCACGGGCTCAGGCGAGTCATCAAAGGCGGATCAGCCTGGAGCAGACTCGGCCTCTGCACGAGGGTGTGTCCTTGCCCAGGGGACAGTGTCCCGTCCCCAGGGTGTGCTGGGGTGAAGAACTCATGCCCTCTGCTTGTAGACGTAACCCCACTCAGCAGTGAAGACCATCATCTCCCGGAGACAGGCGACCATGTGGGTGGGTCGCCAAAGCATGAATCTGTGTGGGAAGCCAGACGCGGGACCCAGCGTGGAACGGTCCCACTAACGTGACACCCGAGAGCAGGCCGCACCCGGCGATGGTGTCAGAGTCAGAGCCGGGCTGCCTGGGAGGGCGGGCGGATGGACTCCGAAGGGAGGGGGACGGGGACCTTCTTTGTCCTCCGTGAGGGGGTTGCCGTGTCGGGTGGCCAGCTGTCCAGGCCGACCGGGGGACGAGGGGCTTCCTGAGACGGGGGGGCTTTCGGTTTCAGACCAGGGACAGGTCCAGGAAAGCTGGGCCCACTGGTCGCCCTGTGGTACGTGCATGCGCCCGTCCGCCAGCACTCGTGGAAGTCTGGCGTGTGTGTCTGCCTGCACGCACATGTCCACACACACTTAAATCTGTGCGTCTGGTAATGTGTAAATCACATGTCAATAAAAAAGAGTGTTTTTAAAAAGAACGGCCCTGGCCAAGCAGCTCAGTGAGTTAGAGTGCTGTGCTGTTACACCAAGGTTGTGGGTTCGATCTCCGGTCAGGGCACATGCAAGAACCCACTCATGAACACATAAATGAGTGGAACAACAAATTGAGGTTTCTCTAAAAAAATCAATAAATAAAAAATTTAAAATAATGGAAAACAGGCAAACCAGTGAGAACAAGTGGGCACTCCCCTTCTGGCGCCCCAGCAAACTCCGGGTTTCACCTGGATGGCTTTGGGAGGACCACGACCCCCGGGACCTCCTCACACACACCGACCACACACACACACACACCACTGCTTCCTGGACGTGGGGGCTCCAGGCAAACAGATGCCGGAGGGGCATTCGGGGGCCAGCAAGTCGGGCACATGTCTGCTGGGTCACCACTGCGTGCTTGCTGCCTGCAAGAGGACCCCGGGGGACGTGAGGACCCGAAGCTGGAGAGGTGCCCGGCCCCCAGTCTGGGTGGGCTCCCGGTGCCGGCTGTGACAGGGGCGGTGAGGCTCACGTCTCCTGACACTCCCCCCCACCCCCCCGCCACTTCCCCTCACCCCCTGCGGCCCTCTCTCCCTGCCCGCCTCTCCGTGCCCCTGGCCCTTGGGTGTCTGCAGCCCCGAGCACGCCGCCCGGGTCCCCTGGGCTGTGCTGGGATTTGCCTGTCCGCATGGGTGGCGCACAGGTGGTCGTGGTCGCGAGCAGGTCCCCTTGCGGCCAGACGTTTGCAGACGTGGGGCACGCAGCTGGGGAGGTGCAGGAGGGGACAGTCGCCGCGCTCCCTGCTACCCGCGGGCACCTGTGAGCGGAGGTGGCTTCTCCCCCCGAGGGACCACCTCCCCGACGGGCCCACTGCTGCCCTCAGGGGTGGCTCAGCCGCAGCCCGCCCCAGCGCAGACGTGGCCCGGGCGGTTCAGGTCTTCTCCGTATTTCACGGCAAGGCGCTTGCCCCGTCTGGGGCGGTGACTTTTAAGGGTGCTCCGTGTCCTCGACTTGGCAATTTTTAAGCAGGAGAAACATTTCACCAGGTTTTTGTTACGCTGAACGATGCTGTGAAGACTTCTCGGGAGAAGAAGAAGATCTGGGAGTTTCTTCCTCCACGTGAAGACAGAACCTAAAACCGTTGGAAGTGGCGTCTCAGCTTGGCCTGGCCTTGCCCCCAGCCGCCCCGGGCTCGGGGGTCCCTGCCAGCCTGCGACCTATTTTAGGAGCATAACAGCAAAATCGTTGGCTGCTTCCTCGCTCGCTTCCTGTGCTCCACACCCCCAGACACAGAGCAGCTTATAAAAGTTTGCTACAGGCAGTTCATAAAACTCAGCTTCGCCTCAAGCGGAACAAAAATTATATGGTTTTCTCCCCATGAAGCATTTTTCCCACAGTAGAATGCAATCCCGAGGCTGGACGGGAGCGTTGGAGGGACCGCAGGAGACCGCAGCCCCCGGCAGCCGGCCGGCGGGGGGACAGTCCGGGGAGGAGGGGCGGAGCGAGGCGCGGCCCCTGCCTTCGGGGGGGTCTCCAGGCGGCAGGCGGAGCGGTGCGTCGGGTGCACAGTGACCGCGCATCTCGCCGGGACGGTCAGGAGGAAACGCGCGCTTTACAAACGCAGCGGAGGAAGCGGCGCTGTCCGCCCGCCACACGTGGCCTGGGGCCTGGACCTCACGGCCTGCGGCCTGCGGGGCGAGCGTCAGACCCGGGCGGGCCCCTGGGAAACGAGTCTGAGCTGACGGTTCTGGGAAACAGCAAGCGCGGGAGGAGCTCAGGGGACAGCAGAGGGCGCCCTTTCCTGCGGGCAGTGCCCGGGAACACAGGGTGTCTCCGCGCGGGAAGGCGTCCCCACTCTGAGCCCGGGGTGGGGTGGGGAGGAGGGAGACGGCTGAGCTGCCCAGCCACCCTCCGCAGAGAAGGCACACAAGTCCTCAGACGGCGCTGCCCGCCGCCTGGGCTCTCCCTGCCACCCCCTCTTCGCCTGGGCTCTTGCCGTCCGGCGTCTTTAGCTGAGGGTGGGATTTTAGCGGGGGGTTCGGGCCGCCGGGGGAGGGGCTCAGGTCCCCTCAGCGTCTCCCAGGTGCGCACGAGGTATACGCGTTAATAAACTTCGGGGTCTCTCTCCCTCATCACTCTGTCCTTTATAAGGGGGCTAGGGAGGGGAGGGGGGCAATCCTGTTCTCTCCCTGCGACCACCACGGGCTCCGGCCCCATCTCTTAGAGAAGGACCGGGTCCTTGTGCGGCACCAGAGGTGAGCTGCTGGCCGAAGCCCCTGGCGGCCCTGCTGGGGACGAGGCGAGACGCCCCTCCAAAGACGGAGGAGGGCCTGTGGCCTTGGGGAGCGGGGTGGGGGTGGGGCGGAAGGGCCGGGGCTGAGGGCCGGGCCGGGGTTGGTGCCAGGAAGGAGGGACGGCCCTGCCTGACAGGCCCAGGTAAGGGGACAAGGACGCGTGGGCGCCTGGCTGAGAGAGAGGAGCGCGGGGACGCGACGAGGCCAGCGGCCGGTCGCAGGGGACGGCTGTGAGCGATCGTGTCCGTGTGTCTGGCGCGCACGCGTGTGTGGGATCCGCCGTGAACCTCCCGCTCCCCGGTCTGGGCGGGAACTTGCTTTCGCCTCTCTGGGGGTTCGATGCTGGATTGTCGGGGGAGACCCCCCCCAAAGTGCAGGGTATTCCAGTTATTTCCGGGCCTGGACCCATTCATTCCCCGGGTGGCCGTGTCATGCTGTGCTTGGCTGTGCTTTGGCGGGGGGGCGAGGGGGCGACGTTCTGTCTCTGTCCCTCTCAGTGGCCACCATTCCCTGGCCCACGTGCCAGTTGGCGGGACAGAGTCACCGGGCGCCCTCTGAGAACCAGGCGATGGGGCCCTCCCTCCGCGGAGACCAGGAGCCTCTCCTGGCGCACCTGCTGGGCCCCGGGCTCTCCCACGGAGGGTGCCCGTTCCCGCAGGGAGGAGCCTCGGCTTCCCGCCGCCCCCCCCCCGCCGCTCTGCTGCGGGGGAGGGTCTCTGCTCCCTGCTCGTTCCGGGGGCGGGGGAGCCAGCTCCTCGGGCCGCGGGAGGGAGGGGCCGGAGAGGAAGGGTGGGGGGAGACAGGAGGCAGACCCGGCGCGTGTCTGCAGGTGCCCGACCTCCCAGCCGGCCTTCATCCCGCCGTGGGGTGGGGGGACGGGGCGTGGGGGGTGAGTCGGTCCCTCGCTGCTCCCGTGCAGCGAGTGTAGGGGGTCCCACTGGGGGCCTGGGGGCTTGGGAGGGTTGGGTGGCAGCTGGGTGCTGGGTGCTGCTGGGGGTGGGAGGGGGGTGGGTTCTGCTCCGGAGCCCCTTTCCCGGGGAGGCTGGTGGGTCCGGAAATCCAGGGAGGGCTGGGCCGGAACAGGGAAAAGAGAGGGAACCCCGCAGCCAGGAGGCCGGATGACCCCGAGACACAGCCTGTCGGTCAGACCTCGGGTATTTGTATGCCCAGAGCTGAACCCCGCAGCACTCCCCGCCCCCGCCCCCGCCACTGTCCGCCTTGACCTCCCGCCAGAGCTCCTGGTGCGGCCAGCCGGGCGCGAGGGCGAGTGACTTCACCGTCAGCGCCGAGAGTGCCTAACCGCGGCCGACAAGCCACACACGGGAGCCCCTTCCCTGGCTCCGCCCTCCGGCCCCAGGTGTCCTGCTTGTGGGGCCACAGCGGAGTCGAAGGTGGCCGTGTCCCCGAGCCCACGGACACTCGGTCCCAGCTTGCCCCCCAGAGACGTGTGGTCTGCTCGCTTAGCAGCGGTTTCGGCCGGCGAGCCCCCTCTCTCGCCCAACTGTGGGTGCCGTGCGCCTTTGCCACGACGTCAAGCACAGAATTCACTCTTCGAGGACTGTCCCCAGACAGAAGGGGGGGCAGGGCCACGTGGCCCGTGGTCAGGGAAACCACGACACGGCCCGTCAGAGGACTCGGAGCCCCGCACGGACCGTGGGGTCTGCAGACGAGGGGCGTGAGGCACCGGCGCCCACACGGTGGCAGTTCCGCAGGGAAGGTGGGGGAAGGGAACGCAGAGGAGAAGGGAGGGGGACGGGAAGGAGGGGCAGAGGGAGCAGGCGGACCCAGTGCGGGGGATGGGAGACCCGGGCAGAACCCGTCGGTACCTGCCCTGAAGGCAAGCGGACCGGACGCCCCGACCTGGGGGCGGGACGGTCAGCCGGGATGAAAGCCAGGCTCAGCTCCGTGCGCCATTTGCAGGGACGCACACCCGGCAGGAAGACGCAGACGGGCGGAGGCCCGGCCTGTGGGGAACGCACGTGCCCTGGGGGTCCCAGGAGCCGGTGGGGAAACGGGGGTGGGGCCTGGAGGCCAGGCCCACAGGAAGGGGTGCGGCTGGGAGAGGGCCAGCGGCGGGGGGCCTGGCTGGGAGGGCAGGGGCGAAGTTAGATGCTCCTAGTCCAGGACTTACACAGTGCCCGGCACACAGTAGGTGCTCAGTACAAGGTGGCTCCTAGTCTTCACCCTCACCCCTAGCCTCCCACCCTCACCCCTCCGGCCACCTGCCCCGGACGCCACACTCGGTGACAGAGCCCCACAGGGCCCCCCGGTGCCACGCGCCAGGCCCGCACACGGCCCTCACGCTGACGCTGGGCTCAGAAAGCTTCTCCTCCACCTGCCTGTCTGTCCGCATTTCTCCCTGGGAGGAGGAGCCCTGACCCTTCCCCTTCCGCGGGTGCCCTCTGCTCCTTAGCGTCACCCTGTGTGACCCGGGGCGGCCACCTCCGTGCGGGCTCTGTCCTGTTGCAGCCAGCCTGGGTGCCCCGGGGCCGGACCTGGCTCTGCCCCCCTCCGCCCAGCCGGGCCGGCAGCCAAGCCCCAAGCTGACGGCGGAGCGGAGGAATCTCACTTAAGCTCAGGAATCCCTGCTGGAATTTTCCGTTGAGATAAGCGAGGGTGCAGGTTTTGGGCGAGGCAGCGACCGGTCCCACCCTTGGGAGATAAGGGTCTGCGGGAAGGTCTGCGCTGCAGATAACGATCCCTCATCCCTCCCCTGCCTGGGGGCCCCTCAGAGGAAAGGGCACGTGCCACCTGCCTGGGCCGCACCAGGGTCTCTTCACAGGAGAGGGGGCCATGGGTCTGGGCGAGGTGCGTGCCCCCGGCCCTGAGAAGCGCGTCCATCCAAACCTCGGCAGTGTTCACGCAGCCAGCGCAGGCCCGGCCGCATGAGCCCGGCAGGGGAGGGTAGGAAGGTATCGAAGGCTGATCTCCGGGAGAGGAACCGGGTGCCTGGCTGCCTCGGGCCGTCACTGTCACCAGGAGCAGAGGCTGAAGAGCCCGTTGCTGCTGCCACTGCACGGAGATCCCTCAGGCCCGGGGTGGGCGCTCAGTCCGGACCGGCCCCAGGGGCCCCCAAGGCCCCCGAGGCTCCAGGATCCCGTGGTCGTGCCCCCCTTCCCAAAGGGGCGCGTGCGGGTGGAGCGTGTGCCCGCACGCGGCGGCCTGGGCAGGCGGCTCAGCGGGGACTGGCCCTGTTACCCCTGATACAGGAGAGTGGATCCAATGCCCAGAGCGAAAGTCTAAGGGTCGCACAGCCACGGCCGAGCAAGGCTAGCCGTGGTCATGCAAGTCAACGGCTCGTGCGTTGCCCTTGCCTAACTGGTGTGCGCCTGCCCGCGGGCCGGTGGGGTTCGGACCCGCGGTCTGTGGTCGGCGTCCATCCTCCCTGCCGGCTGCGTGTTTGCGCCCCAGCCTGGTCCATACCTCCACGGGGGGCGGGGTCTTCTGGCTGAAGCGTGAGGGCCTCTGGGTCCCCCACCCCCCCGGCGGGCGGCTCTCTGCGGGCTGGGGTCCGGGCACAGCGGCCAGCAGTGAGGGGAGGTGGGGAGGCTGGGCCGACGCCCTCGCCCGGGGGGTGAGGAACAGAGGGGCTGGCTGGTGAGGACCCTGCGGAGTTTGGGGAGAAGGCCCCTCCAGGTCGGGGGGTCATTGGTTGTTCGGGGTCAGCCTGAGCCTGGGGCCCCGGGGGTGGTCTCACTGCGTGTCACCTGGGCGACGTGCCCACCCTGTGAGCTCTGGTTCAGACGCTGACAGGGCAGGCTTCTGCGGCAGCTCCCGGGGTCCTGCCTGGCTGCGACAGCTCCACAGAGGAGCACAGTCGGGCTGGGGGGTCACCAAGCAGGCAGATGGAGCTACAGGGTCCTGTCCCCAGGTGGCCCCGGCCCAGCCCACCTCGTCCCTGCAGCGGGCCCCAGGAGCTGGCTCACAGCCGTCCGTGGAAGGGCTGTGCTCACCTGCCCGAGACGCCCCTCCCCTTCTGGGCTGCCAGCAGCCCGGAGGGGGGGGCGCAGGGGAGTGGCTGCTGATCCGAGGCCCCTGCCGGGCCCAGGAGCTCCGCGTGCCAGGCGGCAGCAAACACCGGACAGGAGCCTCACTTCCGGCTGGCGCCCAGGTGCTCCTGGCGCCGGCTCTAAGGTCCAGCCTCCCGCCCTGCCCCTGTCCCAGGTGACCACATGACCAGAGGACCTTGCCCCGGGAGCCCAGCAGGAGGAAGTGGCCTGACGTGGGGCTGGGCCGGGTCAGGGGCCGGGCACTGCCTCGGGCAGAGACTGCTGGGTCCCCCGGGGCTGCGGAGCCCTGCCTACCCCCCCTCCCCGGCTGCCCCCGCTGCCGCCCAGCTGCCCGGTTCGGGAAGCCGCCCCCGCCCCCAGACAGAGAGACTCAGGTAGGGGCCCCGCAGGGCCTGGGGGCGAGGGGCTGCCAGGCTTCCTGGGAGTGACCGGGCCTGGGGGTCTGTGAGCTGTCGGTTCAACGGCTGCGCGCTGGGCAGAGTGTGCGTCTGCGTGTGTCTGTCTGTCTCTGTGTCTCTGTGTGTCTGTGTGTCTCTGTGTGTGTGTCTCTGTGTCTCTGTGTGTCTCTGTGTGTCTGTCTCTGTGTGTCTGTGTGTATATCTCTGTATGTCTGTGTGTCTCTGTCTCTGTGTGTGCATCTGCGTGTGTCTGTCTGTCTCTGTGTCTCTGTGTGTCTGTGTGTCTGTCTGTCTCTGTGTCTCTGTGTGTCTGTGTGTGTCTCTGTGTGTCTGTCTCTGTGTCTCTGTGTGTATGTCTGTGTGTCTCTGTCTCTGTGTCTCTGTGTGTCTGTGTGTCTCTCTGTGTGTCTGTCTCTGTGTCTCTGTGTGTGTATCTCTGTATGTCTGTGTGTCTGTGTGTGTCACTGTGTCTGTGTGTCTGTGTGTGTCTGTGTGTGTCTGTGTGTCTCTGTGTGTATGCATGTCCACCCGAGCCTGTGCGTGCTCCCACCTGCGAACCGCCGAGGGCACGCGAGGGAGGAAGCCCGTTCTGTGGGGGTCCACCTCGCGGTGTTTGGACTGGGGTGGGGGCAGGGTCCTGCTTAAAGTTCTGAGACAGGCCTCACAGTGAAGGGCTGTGGGAGGGGGCCCCAGGTGCTCACGGGAACCCCGGGTTCCTTACGTGCTGGGAAGGGCCACCCCCACAAGGGACGCCTGACCAGAGACCAGCAAACCAGAACTCCTGCAGTGACCCCCCCAGAAAGACTGGTTAGGGTTGCAGTCCTACCTTCCCTTCCGGGGACCGGGGACGGGCTTGCAGGAGGCGCAAGGCCCTCTCCAGGTGCCGGGAGGCCCTCCCTGCAGCGGGAAGACCCCAAGACCCTCCTGGTGACACCTGCAGGCGGGGGCAGGCCTCACGGCGCCAGCTTCCTCCCTGAGCAGAGGGCTCCCGCCTCTCATCACGGAGCGCTCGCCCCTGCAACCGCACAGAAAAGGGTGCAGGACGGTGCGTAGTGGGTCCGATTTAGTGCAGAGAAAAACGCTAACGCCAGCCCAGACGCGGTCGGAGGGTAGCGGGGCAGCCAGCCGGGGCGGCGGTGGGAATGTCACGCAGGGGTGAAGCCGGTAGATCCTACGCAGCAACGTTGATACGGGTTATTGCGTCAAAGGCAGGACACGAATGTGCACGGTAAACCTGCGGGTTTGGGTTTGTTCGTTTTTAAGTTTCATTAAAAAAACAAACCTCGAAGGAAGCAGGCAAAACGGGACGCCTGGCTGTTTTGAGGGCACTCGGCGATGCGTCACGTACGGAGTTCGTGACGACGGTGACGTGGCTGAGGCCACAGCGGGAGGGGGAGACGGACCATTTACAAATGGTCCAGCGAGCGACGGTGGAGGTGGAACGAGACCGGTTCTTGGAGAAGGGGACGGGCACTGCCGGCCCGTGGCTGCTTGACTGACGGCTACTGATGGGGCTGGACACCTGCTCGGGGAGGGGCGAGGATGGCAGCTGGAGCCAGGAGGGATGGGCCGCGGCCCGAGGGGCGTTTGCATCAGCTGGGACCGAGGGCAAGGAGCCGGCCGAGCCACCCTCTCCCGGGCCGGTCCCCAGCTTCTCGGACGGTGGGGCTGGCACCCAGTCTCCGGCCGCCCGGGACTGGGAGGCGACTCCGAGTTCCCTTCTCCGGCGGGGCCTCTCTCGCAGTTCCGGACCCGGCGGGCCACCGGGCTGTGAATTTTACTCCCGGACGGCCGGCCGGCTGCCCCTCCAGGGGCTTTCGCACGGGCTCCCGCGGGTTACTCCCCTTCCTCTGCCCCTGAGCCCGGCTTTCCGCCAGCGGGTCGGAGACCCGTGGGATGAATTGCTCCGAGGTCCTACCCTGCACGGGGGGCGGGTTCTCGGGGAGCAGACTGGCCCCGCCGGGCCCCTCCCTGGCTGGCGGCGGTCTGGGACATGTAGGAGTCCGGGGTGGCGCCCCCACACCCCCACGGGGCCTGGGCCAGGTCGTTCCCACAGAGCCTGCTCCCTGCAAATGCCCCGCTGAGGCCCCGCTCCGTCCCGGGTCACCCCTCCGCTGCCTCAGGCCCCCGACACGGCCCCCCACTCAGGCAGGTGCTTCAGAACGGCGATGTCGTGACGGGTCATTCTCCTCTCCCTGAGTCTCCCTCCCTCCCTTCCTTGGAACACCAACTTCGGTTTTAGTCAGATTTTTGAAACACCAGGCTTTCTAGGTAGGTTTTTTTTTTTTTTTAAGATTTCTGTTTATTTGTTTTCTAGAGAGAGGGGAAGGGGGGGAGAAAATGAGGGAGAGAAGGGTCAGTGTGTGGTTGGCTCTCGCACGCCCCCTACTGGGGACCTGGCCTGCAACCCAGGCATGTGCCCTGACTGGGGATCGAACCAGTGACCCTTGGGTTTACAAACCAGCACGCAATCCACTGAGCCACACCAGCCAGGGCGGTAGGTTGCCCTTTGAGAGGCAAACTTTAATCCACGAATCCCAAACAGCAGGAGCACTTTCCCTCCCAGGTGTTTGCGACACTCTCGGGAAGAAGTAGTCGGTTTTGGAAAGGGAGGGTTAGAGGGACGGGGACAGTCAGCCCGCAGGGCGGCCGGCCCGTCGTGGTCGCGGCTCAGGGCTGGGCCATCGGCTGTGCAACCGTCTCTTCCGGCACCAGTGACACGCCTTCCACGCACAGCTGCACGGCACCCCTCAAACACAGCTCCGGGCCCCGCCGTCCTGGTGGGGACGTGGGGCTCAGACCAGAGCAGGGGTGCCGCCCCCCGGCCTCCGACGTGGAGTGCTGCCCGTCTGTCCTGTCTGTCCATCTGTCTGTCCATCCCTCTGCCAGGGGGCATTGCTGCAGGTTGAACCAGCTACGGCTGTCCAGTGGCGGCCGCCGGGCCGCCTGCAGCCGCTGTGTGTCTCCGCAGGGCATGGCGCAGGCGGCCGGGGCCCTGCGGCCGGGGGCCGGGCCACCCCACGTGTTCAAGCTGGTGCTGCTGGGGAGCGGCTCCGTGGGCAAGTCCAGCCTGGCCATGCGCTACGTGAAGGACGACTTCAGGAGCATCCTGCCGACCGTCGGCTGTGAGTGACAGACCGGCCGCCCTGTGTCCGTCCCCCAGGGGAGACGCCAGGGTGCTGCCCAGGGTCGGGGGGCACCTGGGACACGGCCGAGTTCAGCGGTCCTCCTTGGTTCGATGAGGCCCCAGCCCCCGGCGCCAGCATTGACGCACTGAGCACCCTCTTTGTGGCGGCGGCTGCACCCGGGGCTGGGGGCGTCGAGCCGGGGAAGCCATCCTTTGCTTCCAGCAGCTAAGCCCCCCACCGGGGCCAGGCAGCCTTTGGGGAGGGGGGACACTGTGATGATCTCCTTATTAGCGAGGAAATGAATTGCACTCTCCATCACTCTACATTGGTTAGCACGGTATCACCCTGTCTTCTATATGATTCTAGCTGTCACGCTATTGCCCTGGTTAGACGTGGGCGTTGCCATTTTTGGGAGAGGAACTGGACCGTCGTCCACCCTCAGCGTCTGTGGAAGCTGCCGTGCTCACAAACCCCCACCGAGGGCGGGCGGGCGGGCACTGGGCTTCTTCCTCAGGCGTGGCCTTGGCTCCGCAAACAGAACCTCGTGTCTGTATGCGGGGGAGGGGCGAGCGGAGGAGCAGAGCCCCGGGGTGACAGGGTGCTGGCTTCCCAGAGGGGCAGCCGGGGGCGCGCAGGCGGGGGGCCGAGGGCCCTGTTGCGGGGCGCTCAGTAAACGTGAGCTGATGACCAAATGTCTCCATGTTCCCACCGGGGACACGGGATGGTAGAGTCCCCTGCGGCGGGCCCCCTGTGAACCCTGACTTAGGAGGTCTTCAGTCGTGGATTGCTGCGTCTGGATGTAAGGTCGTCACCCTTGGGTGCTGCCCCCTTTCCTCAGACGCCCACCCCACACTCCCGAGAGCAGGGTGTGACCAGGCCTGGCAGGTCCCTGCTGGTGCCAGCTTCCGGGAAGGCAGCTCCAGGACGCCCCAACTTTTGGGAAGATCGGGGGTCCCTGGCCCCCCTCGGGAGGGTCTGGACCTGAGGGTGAGTGTGTGGGGTGGCTCCACAGTAGAGGGCGCCGGAGCACAGGGCTTGGCTCTGCCCAGCAGGTCCCGGGCTGCGCGGTGCGCCAGCCACCCCAGGGCAAGGCCCCGCCCATGCAGAGGAAGTGGAGGGGGAGCTGGAATTGCAGCAACAGATAGACAGGGAGCTGAGTCAGAGTCAGAGTGGGACCCCCAAGTGAGCACAGCCCCCCGGGGAGCTCAGCCTGCTGGCGGGAGACTCCTGGCCACCCCCAGGGACCACGAAGGCTTCGGGCCCCTGCAGGAGGGGCTGGCAGGGGGGGCAAGCGGCTGCCCACTGCTGGAACCCTCTGGCCACAGCAGGGGAGCTCCGCCCATTCGCTGTTGCACCTTTGTAGGGACATCTTTTGGGGGGATAGTGACACCTAGTGGTCGTGTGCGCACTAGCCAGCGGGAGCCACAACGAGTCCCAGACGATAGGCCCGTGTGGGAAGCGTGCATTTCTGTTTTAAGCCAGGCAGTTGGGGGTCTTGTGTTACCGCCGCCCCAGGGCGCTGGCCTGCTGGCCTACTGGCCTCACAGAGCCAGTCCCGTTCCACGCACACGGCTGCGGTTGCCAGGCTTTCCCAACAGGCTCCACACTCCACGCGGGGCGGGGGCTGGTGGAAGGGGCAGCAGCTTTGCCAGGAGCCCTCCCCCGCCTTGGCAGGCCTACTCTGCTGGCTCCGCCCCCAGGCCCTCCGCTGGCTCCGCCCCCAGCCCTACTCCGCTGGCCCCGCCCCCAGCCCCTCTGGGATCCCCTCTCCGCCTCCCCACTGGTTCTGACTACCACGCACCCCGCACTCGGCGAGGGCAGAGCGCCTTGGCCTTAGCACACGGCCGTTTGAAAACGACGCCGCTTCGGCAAGCAAAGCCCAGAGTTTTGAGCTAGGGCCCCGAGGGTTTCTCTTCCCGCTCAAAGCCTCTGCGTACCTGACAGGGGGTCCACCGCACATCTCTCGCGACATTTGGCTTTTGACGGAAGCCGCCACCTTCCAGGACACGTGTTGCTCGGCCTCCCCGGCTGTGGGCGGCGGGAAGCACGTGCCTCTGCCGGGGTGCTGGGACCAGGGGGCGGGGCGGCCCAGCCCAGCCCGGGCGCGGGGGAAGGGCGAGCCACCCCCGGGTCTCCGTGTTCCAGGTGCGTTCTTCACCAAGGTGGTGGAGCTGGGCGCTGCGTCCGCGAAGCTGGAGATCTGGGACACGGCCGGCCAGGAGAAGTACCACAGCGTCTGCCACCTCTACTTCCGGGGCGCCAACGCCGCGCTCCTGGTGTACGACATCACCAGCAAGGTAAGGCTGCGGTCGGCTCGCGCCGCCCCCTTCTGGAGGCGCCTGCCTGCGCTCTCCAGGGCACCGTGGGTGGGACCGGCCCGTCCTAGTGCTTTGTGGCAGCATCACGACAGCCAGCAGGGGCGTGCCCACGGAAGCGGGTCGCCTCCTGCAGGAAGCCCTCCCTGACCACCCCTTCTCTGTGTGGCTGGGTTTGTGCCCCTTGGTGGTCCTCCTGGAACACCCCGCACCTCTGTCATTGTCTCTCCGGACTTCTGGAGTGCCCACAGGTTGACGAGGGCGTGTCACAGAAGCAGGAGGGACACAGCCCCTGGCTGCACACCCTATACAGAGAGTGTCCCGGGGCCGGAGGGGGGAAGGGCGGACAGGACAGCCGCTGAACCAGCCCTGGCCCAGTGTGGGAGGGCTTCCTCCTGGAGGGCTCCTGCAGAGCTGTGTGTGTGTGTGGGGGGGAGAAGCAGGGGCCCACCCTGCTGCCGGGGGCAGGGGAGCAGCTGCGGAGGGAGCTGCCGGAAGCGGGCAGACTCGGTCAGCTTTGCCGCCAGGAGGGAAGGGGCAAGCGAGGTGGGAGAAGAGAAGTGTCCTCCTGCAGGGACGGGGCAGCCGGGGGTGGGAGCAGTCATGGCGTCAGTGGGGTCGCTGAGAATCCTTCACAGTGCGGCCTTCTCTCTCCCGGGACAGCGGCGAAACCGCCCACACGTCTTGCCCTGCGTTCCCGTGTTTCCCGTTCCAGGAGTCCTTCCTCAAGGCTCAGCAGTGGCTGGCCGACCTGGAGAAGGAGTTCTCCCCGGGGGAGGTCGTGGTGATGCTGGTGGGCAACAAGACGGACCTGGGCGAGGAGCGGGAGGTGGCGCTGGAGGTAGGACTGGGGGGGGGGGCACGGCGTGTGCGACTGTGTGTGTGTGCTGTGTGTGTGTGCATTGTGTGTGCGGCTGTCTGTGTGTGCTGTGTGTGTGCACACGGTGTGTCTGTGGGGGCGTGTGTTGGTGCACGCAGGGCAGGTGACTGTGTGTGCGGATCCCGGGAGAGGCGTTGGGAGGAACAGAGAGGAAGTGCAGGAGAGGGACCCGCGAGGGGGCAGGAGGGGGCTGGGCTGCTGGGCTGTCGGGCTGCCGGAGGGGGGGAGCCAGGAGCCCTGGGGAGTGGGCGGTGGTGCGGGAGGCCTTGGGGCTCGGAGGCCGAGGCCCCACGTGCTGCGGTGAGAATGGGGGGCTGTTCTGGGGCTGCAGTGAGCCCCCGGAGGGTGTGTGTCCCTGGGGGTGGGGACCAATGTCGAAAGGGCACCCCTTGTCCTCCTTGGAGAGTCAGGCAGTCAGGTGAGGAGGGGTCAGGCCCGGGACACAGGCGGGGGGAGCCCTAGCATTGTAGTCCAGCTCTGGGGATGCGGCCTGCCCTGGCTGATGTGATGGGGGGGGGCCTGCAACCCAGACCCTGTGGAGGCAGCACCCTGGAGCCCGAGCAGCCCTCCTCGTCCTCAGAGTCAGGGAAACCCAGGGGCGGGGCCTTCACCCATCAGCCCCCTGTCCCAACACCAGTCGTGGGCCGGCCACCACCTTCCTGGGTGCCTGTCCCTCGGGGTGCACTCTGCAGCCCTGCTGCTGTCCCCTGGGCCCTGGGACCTCCCTGCTTCACACAGGCCGGGTCCGTGTGGGAGACACAGGGGGACCCAGAGGAAGGGCCGCGCAGGTGCCGGGGAAGGTGGCCTCCCCAGACTTGGCTCCCCGGCCCCCGCCGCCCCCGGCCCGGGTCCCCGAGAAGCAGCGCTCGGCCACGAAGAGGGGACGGACGCGTCGGTTCCCAGGGGCTGCACCCGCCGTTCGGGCCTCGCCGTTGGGAGGCAGCGGCCCGCTCGGTCTGCAGCGAGCTGGGAACGAGACCAAACCAAGCCCCAAACAGAAGCGGCGACCCAGCCGCACTCGGCCGCTGAGGACCGGCAGAGGAAAGGCATTTATTTGCCGCGTGTCCTCGGGGAACTCCTTGTAAGTGCCGTGGGGCTTCCGTGCCGTCTCCCACAGGAAGGCAAGGAGTTTGCCGAGAGCCAGCGCTTGCTGTTCATGGAGACCTCGGCCAGAGCCAACCACCAGGTGACTGAGGCCTTCAGCGCGGTTGGTGAGTGCAGGCCCCGGAGAGCCCGGGGGGGTGGGGTGGGCAGGGGGGGTCCTCCCTGCCTCTGCGTCGGCTGGCCTGCTCTGCGCCCCGAGCCAGCAGGAGGTCACCAGGGGCTGGACGGAGAGCGGGAGAGTCAGGGCACGAGCAGGGGAGGGTGGGGGCCCTGGACTGCCGGGGTGGGTGGGCGGCGCCCTGCTGGGGGACTGTCCCCCCACCACCCTCTCCTTCTGTGCCCCCAGCCCGGGAGCTGCTGCGGAGGGCAGAGGAGAGGGAGCAGCAGCAGACCCCGAGGGGAGACGCCCGGCTGGCCTTGAACCAGGGGCCCGCGGGGCGGGCCAGGTGCTGCGCCCGCTAGGAGCGGCCGCTCCAGGAGGGGCCCGGGGAGGGTGCCCCCGGCCTGGCCCCAGCTGGTCCTCCGGGTGAGCCGCTGCCAGCTCCGTGTGGACGGCGGCCCTTGACCCTGGTGCGGCGCTGGGGCTGGCTGGTCCCCCTGGAGGGGCCCGAAGCCGGCACCCCCCAGCACAAGTGCTCCCCAGAGCCTTGGGGGTCATTTGGGAGGGGACTGCGTCCGATGGCCTCAGGGCCCGCCCCCGGGCGCAGACCGAACCCCAGGTGCCCAGGCCAGGCGCGCCCGCCCCTGCCCGGCCTGCCTGGCGTCCCCTTGGCGGGGGCTCCGGGCTCAGAGGAACGGAACGGTCACAAGGGAAACAGGGGCCGGGGCGACACAGGGCCTGGACCGCCGTGGTGGGTGCTCGGTCCTCTGACCCCGGGGGCTGGGCTCGACCCCGCCTGCTGCTGGGAGTGACCACAGGACGGAGCAGGCCCGGGGCAAGGTGGCCGCGCCCCGGGTTGGTGGAGTGACCCGCACAGCGGTGGGCCCCTGTTCTCTGGGCCTCAGAGAAGCTCCCCCAGGAGGGAGGGGCGGGGCCGGTGGGGGCTGCGGGCGGGGGGCTCTGTCCCAGCTGCGAGTTTGCCGAGGCCCCGCGGGTGTCCCCTGAGCTCACGTGAGGATGCGCCTGCTCGTCCAAGGTGGACACTGCGCCCCTGAGGGGCTTTTCTCCGAAAATTAAACCGCTTTCTAGAACCTGGTCTGTGGCGAGTTCGTCATGTGGGAGGGGGGGCTCTCATCGCAAACATATTTGAGGTGGGCTGGTCTCTGTGAGGCTGCGTCATCCTGGGGGGCGTCCCCGCCAAGGTCACGGCCCCTCCCACGGGGCCTCCCTCCCGCATCCCGCAGACCAGTGCCCTGAGCCCTCCCTGCAGCCCCCCCCCACCCCTGCGCCTGGGCGGTGCTGCCCTGGTGGGAGGGGGTGGGGTCCCGGTGGGGGCGGCGTCTGTTCTGGGGGGAGGGGACCGCCCGGGTGTCCCCTGGGTCAGCCTGCCGCGGCGCTTGCTCTCCAAGACACTTCTCGTGTGACCTGTGACCCCTCCGGACGGAAGGAAGCGGAGTGGGTTTCCCAAGGCTCTCTCTGGCCGTGACCTCGGAGGGAAGCGGAGGGACAGGTCAAGGACTAGAATGGCTTCCCAGAGGGCCGGGCCCGGGGTTTCGCCCCCGTCTTTCTTAGACCGTCGCGGAGCTGAAACATGAGAGCTCACTGCCCGCTGTGCTGCGGTCTCTGGCCGCAGCGGATGTGGATGGACACTGTTTCCTGCCTTCGCTCCCTCGGCTGCCCTGTGGCACCAACCGGGGTGGGGGTGGGTGGGGTCGGGGTGGGGTCAGGGTGTGGGAGGGTGGGACCCACCCTGGAGGCTGCGCGAGCCCAAGCTTCCCCTGGCCACTAGGGGGCGATCTACACTCGCCTGATTAAGACCAGCAGCCCCCTGCTCCCACTCTGGAGTCTTCACCGGGATACAAGGATCTCCGGGTCCAGGACGGCACCCCGGGGGGCCGGTCTGTGAGCCCGGGGCCTGCCTGAGCTCAGAGGTGCTGAGTGCTGCCACCTGCTGGCGGGCCAGAGGCAGAGCGGGCACCTCCGATTAACCTGGGTGGGGGGGGGGTGCAGGTCTCCATTGGTGGCCTTGCCACTGCCCCATCTGACAGGTGGCGGCAGGCTGGCTGCAGGTGAACAAGACGACCCGGGTCCTCTGTCCCCTGCTGAGCACCCTCCGGACTGCTGGACTCTGAGGGTCCCCGCCGTGTCACCACACAGACGCGTGTACATGAGGCGTATTTTATTAGGTTGGCGGGAAGGCAGCCCTGGTGGGGGGTGGGGGGAAGCTGCTGGGTCACTCCTGCTGCGCTCGGCTGTCAGCCACCCTGGGGGGGATCCGAGACTCCTTCCAGGGGGAAGCTGCCTGATGGTGCCACAGGCCCAGCCTCGGGACGGTCCTCAGGGCCACAGTCCTCCGGCCGAAGCGGCCCACGGGCCTGATTCTGCGGCCCGTGTACCAGGCGGGGTCGATGTCCGGGGCTGGAAGGAGGGTGCAGAGCAGTTGTGCCACGTCCCCCCGAGTGCCCAGGTTCCCGCCCGCACCCCCTGTGTGCCCGGGGTCCTGCCCGCATCCCCCCAAGTGCCCGGGTCCTGCGTGTGGTGTCGTGGGCTCCCGCCTGGCCGGAGTCCAGGCCCACACACGCAGCACTGCCCACAGGGCCCTGAGCTCCCCGCCGCCCAGTCCCCCAGGCCGGGCTGGGACCCTGCAAAGCAGGGGCACCCAGAGGGCCAATTCGGGTGGTGGGGTAACTTCTGCAAACAGCAATTCAAACTCACACCAGGATCAAGGACCAAGCCCCCCGTCCTGCCCGCCCATTCCTGTGCCGGGGCTGGGCGGAGCCTGCTCGGCCCCAAGGCCGCCCGGTGGTGGGAGGAGAACCCCACAAACCTCTGCTGGGCGGGGACGCTGGGAGGCAGGCGGCAGGGCCCTGTGGGCTGAGGACTGGTGAAGAGCGGGCACCCCCCACCCCCCAGAGCTGGGGTACTTAGTGAGGGCCGTGCCCAAGGTGAGGAGGCGTGGCGGGTCTGGGAGGGGCGGGTCAGGGAGGCCGGCCGGGCCGGGCACTCACTGCGGGTCTCCATGGAGTGCTGGTGGGCTCGGCTGGCGGCCCCCTGCAGGGCCAGGCCCAGCAGCAGCAGGCACAGGAGCCAGGCCTGCAGCAGCTCTGCCCCCCTGTGTCCTCGCCGGGGGCCGGCTGGCGGTGGGGTCCCACACGGAAGGGCACAGCCTGGGGCAGAGGGGCAGGAGCCACGTTACACTCTCGGGGGCACAGAGCTGGGACCCTAGATACTGTAAGCGCTGTGTGTGTGTGTGTGTGTGTGTGTGTGTGTGTGAGAGTGTGTGCATGTTAGTGTGTGTGCATGCACACATGCGAGGGTTGTGGTCAGGCATGTGCTTGTGTTTGCATGTGCGTGTGAGTGTGCACATTACCGGCTCCATCCAGGGCGGGTGAGCACAGAGGCGGTGGGCTGCCCTGGCAGAGTCCCCCCGGGGCCTGCTCTGACCTCTGCGCAGACAGCACTCGGGGAGGTGACCGCGAGTGTCAGCCTCTGCCGGGCTCTGTCCTCAGAGGGAGCGGGCGGTGTCTGAGCTCTGGACGCAGGGAGGTGGGCAGTCCTGGATGGCTCGGTCCGTCCGTCCGACCGTCTGCACGAGGGGACCAGGAGGGTGGGAGGCCCCTGCAGGGCTGTGTGCAGAGCGCCTGGCCCAGGGCAGGGGGGCAGAGGCCAGCGGGTCTGTGGGGAGCTGCAGCTGGGGAGGGGGCACTTGGGCAACCCGAGTCAACCACGGGGAACTGGAAGGCCAGGGAGCTGGGGGGGGCTGCGGGGCTGGGCACGGACCAGGCTCAGGGTTCTCTCCCTCACCCCTGCCTGAGGGAGGACGTGAGTGGACCCGGGCGCTGCAGGAGGTCGGCGTCCTCTGACCTCACCAAGTGCACGCCCCCTCCCACGACCCCAGGGCCAGTCCGCAGAGTCCGAGAGGAGCCTGCAGCAGGCAGGACCTGCTGCCATGGAGCAGGACGCCCCCTGCAGGCGGGGGAGGGGAGGGTGCTGCGGGGGAGGCAGTGACCAGCTGGACGCATCCACCCAGCAGACCAGGCGGCCCCTCCAGCCGGCGTCCCCAGCCCGCGTGCCTCAAGGCTGACCCCTCTGTCGACCTTGACTTTCCAGCCTGTCCCTGAGCCACAAGGAAGGTGCTGTCTGTCTGACGATTTTAAATGCCCACCCTTTCCCATGTGGAGAGCTAGTGGGGTGTCACACGGTGGGTAGGGGACCCCAGCTCCGATGACAGGGGCAGTACCGGGAGCCGAGTGTGAAGAGGTGTGGGCACAGGGCAGGGTGTTCGCCCCCACCCCCGCCCCGAGGGCAGCACCCCACTGGTGGAGGGCGCCCGGCTCCTGCTCGGTCCCCGCGGGCTTGCTTCCCCCCGGGTGGGGAAGGGTTTGCTGTCAGTGCAGCGGGACCCCGCCTGCGTGCTCACTGGGTGGCGCTGGTGGCCTCACCTTCTGTCTCCGCCTTCCACAGGGCTTGAGCGCTGGGTGCCCTGGGCCGGCAGGGGCGGCCCTCAGACACAGAACCGTGGGGTGGCTGTCCCCGTCTGTCCCTGCCTGTCCCTGCCAGGCCCTCACTGCTGCTGGAAGGCCCCCTGGGGTCCCTGTGGGGAGCCCTGGCCGGACGGGGCGATCCGGAGACGGAGGGCAGACCCACGGGCCTCCTGTGCTACTCACCACGGTCCCGCATGACGGTGGCGCTGCTGGTGTCCCCGGCGGTGACTCTGCCAGTAGCCAGCTCAGCTCTCTTATAGCCCCGGGAGGAAGCAGCCGCCGACCCCCCCAGACGCCCCCCACGCCCCCGCCCTGTCCCCGCCTCCCTCGCAGGTGGCGTCAGAGTGTCTGTTTTCTCCCATTTTTTTGTGAGACTCTCATTAGCGGCGTGACCTGCCCCTTCCTGGGCCGTGTAATTGCATTTGGGCCGAGCGGTTTTAAAACACATTAGCCTTCCTCCCTCACGCCGGCCTTGGGCAGACGGCGAGTCGGGCGCCCGAGGGGCGCAGGCCGCTGCCGCCGACGCAGGAGGGTGACGGTGCGGCGGCTCCCCCGCGCTCCCGTACACCGGGCGGAGGGAGAAGCCGCCCACGCCCGGCGGGACGCCCCCTCCCCCGCCCGTGACCCGCCTCAGGCCGGCCCGTCGCCCCCGTGGGGCCCGTCCTGTCCGTGACTTCCGATCTGTCTTCCTCATTCACGTTTGAAATAGACACGCTTGTTACCATCAGAAACAAATGTGTTGATTTTTATGACAAAAGCGGTTTGTGTACATTTGGAAAGGATCTCACGCGTGCAGAGAAACAGAAGAAAAAAGTGGAATCGGGGTGTGTGGGGAGGGGCGGGGCTCTGCCCCCCTCTCGTTTCTCCAGGATCGTGAGTTCAGTCACTCGTCGGGGCGGACGCCCGACGCCCCGCCCCGCCCACCCTCCCCAGAACCCCGGGCCCACGCTCCGACGCCCCGTCCGGACCCAGGGGCTGGTGCCCACTGTCGTCCCTTCGCGCCCCACTCAGGAAAGCAACACAAGAAAGGCCGCGGTGGGAGGGTGAAAGGTCAGAGCGAATGGGTCTTCCGAGTGACCTTCAAAGAGTCTGAAGGACAGCGTCCTGGAGGAGGGACAGAGCCTCTGCATTTCTGGAGGGTCCGAGTTTCCGGGGGGCGGAGAGCAAGGCGGGGTCTTCGGCTGCTCCGTCCTGTCCCGGTGACCCTCTGCCCCTCAGGGCTGATGGATCATCACGGGTTTCTGCGAAGCACGAACACACACACAGTGAGTGTGCATGCATAGGTGTGCACGCAGACACACGCGGCACACAGATGCACACATGCACAGCTGCACACAGAGGTAGACAGGAACTTAGACGTCTGAGCGTGCACGTAGAAACACAAGAGCGTGTGCACAGACACACGGGTGTGAACGTGAGCACACACACAGGAGTGCACGCAGCGATGCACACAGACGGGTGGTCAGAAGGCGTGAGTCAGCCTGCGGGGGCTCCATCAACCCCTCCCTCTCCGGGCCCTGCCTCCGGGCTGTGGGTCCGGTGCCGTGCCAGCCCCCATCAAAGGGGGTGAACGGATACAAAGTATCTGGGTAAATGGATACAAAGTACCCGGGTAAATGGATACAATGTATCCAGGTAAATGGATACAAAGTATCTGGCTGAGCGGATACAAAGTATCTGTCTGGCCCTTCAAAGCTCTGACACGTGGGAGACACGGTCTCACTTGGAAGCATTTCTTCCCTCAAGGCCTCACTGACAATTTCTTATTCATTGTCCTCCGGCCTCTGCGGGGATGGCCATGCTGAGGCCACCGTCCAGGTGCCCTCTTTCCTGGCGAAGCTGGGCCGTGCAGGGAGTCCCTGCTCTTGGTCATTTCCCCGAATGCGTGTCCCCTCGTGTGGGGTGGACTAATGGTGGCAGGGTTGAGGACGCACGCCCTGCCTCCCTGTCGCCAAGACAAGGCATGCCACAGCCAATCATGGTCGTGGCCGTGCTTTTGCGTGTCTCTGTGACGAGACCCTTTGATGGCCCTTCACAAGCAGTTCCATGGGGAGCGGGAGGCGCCAGCTCCACCTCCAGGCAGCCTGTCTGTGCTCAGATGCGTGGGGCTGCTGGAGGCCCCACTCCCCGGGGCAGGTGCGGCCGGCCGGCCAGGTGCTGGTGGGACGTGGGCGTGGGCGCTCTGGGCTCCAGGGCATTCGGGCCTTGACCCTGGACCTTGGTCTGAATCATCATGACGCCCCCAGGATGCGAGCGTGACCTCAGGGCCCCAGAGGTCAGCTGCTTAAGAGAGGGGCTGGGGTTGCCTTAGGCGGGCGGTTCCCTGGGTGACGAGGGAGGCTCCCGTGCTGCTGGGAACGCGGGGACTTCGGTGTCAGGGAAGGGCCCGCGGGCCGCACTTCTGCGGAACCGAGGGCAGAGCCTGCCGCTTCCCGGGCAGGGGGGGACAGCCCCGGCCCCAGCATCTGCAGGCGCCGTTGGCTGGACGGCCTTTACGACACTGGGCTGGCGGGGGGTGGGGGGGGTGGGGACAGGGCCCTCACTGTCGCACGGACGGTCCCCGTCCCCGAGCTGAGACCCACTGACTTATCTGGCACCTTTGGGAGATGTTTCCCACTTTTCTTTACATCTTCCGCGTTTCCCTTGACATGTCGCTCTGCCCCAGTTTTCCCCACTCGGACGACTTGCCGTCTGTCCACGGGCGACCCGGCCGGCCGCAGAGCGCGGCAGACAGCGTGGGCAGCGGGGGCACCTACCGCAAAGCTGCGGGGGGCGGCGCCCCTCCGGCCGTCCGGGCTCCTCTGCGTCAGGGACCCGCGGTACGCCGACTTCCGATCGAAGGGCTCCCCGCCGTCCTCGCCTTCGGGGAGAACGCGGGGTGGGGGGTGGGGGTGCTTACTGGTCCCACCCTCTCCCCAAACGAGAGTCTCCGCCTCCCGAGACACGAGCCAGGAGGCGGCCACACGGCCGTGTAACCTTCCGCCAAGCCGCCCGAGCTCCAGGCAGTTCCGACCACGTCCTCGCGCGTCAGCGGCTGTGCCGAGGAGCAGCGTGGTCCCCCCCTTCTCCTTGGCGTTGGAGCAGGCCCGAAGCCCCGCCCCCCGGGGCCCCAAAGCCGTAGGGGCGTCCCGGCACTAGTGTGGGGGGACGCCCACCGATTTCCTTTACTGCCGTGACCTGACCGCGGGCCCGCGGGGTCTTGGGACCCTGACCCGAGAAGGGGTCACCAGTCACCGTGAGGGTGCGCTCAGGGGCACGGGCGCCAGCTGCTGGGACCCACTGGCTGCACGGACACGCAGAGCCCCCCCTTCCACGCCCACGGGGTGAGGGGGGCGGGTGACTCTTACCTTGACCCCCAGGGGCGTTACTGAACCCCCTCCCCAGGAGGCAGGGCGCAGCCGAGACCTGGAAGGAAGAAGACGTCTCTCCATGGTGATTCTGAGAAATGCCGGGAGCCCATTTTGGACTCATCGTTCCTCCAGATTCCAAAGAATCGGGGGGACTGCCGGCTGCTCCTGGGCAACACTGGAGCTTGTCTCAGTGTGAGAATGCGCGTTACCCATCAGCTGAGCACCAGGCGCCAGGACGGGGGAGACGCTAGGTTCTGGGGGGCTTCGGGTGGGCTACGAAGGCCCCACGCACGCCCACCCTCGGCTCCGTGCGTCTCCGAGGCCACCGACCGGTCTCCCGCCCCCCGGGGGCCTGTCACGCCCCTGGACTGTCACTGGTTGTCTGGCTGTTAGAGGTCAGGGGGACCCACACACCTTGACCTGGTCCGCAGGGCCTGCAGGCGGGTGCTCGGGGCTCGGGCCCGGGGTCCTCGCTGGTCGGGGGAGCAGGACCTGGAGGACAAGGGAGCAGCCGCTGCAGGACCTCCAGCCCGAGGGCCGCCTGCCGGGGGCAGGGTGGACGCGCTCTCTGGACGCCCACGCAGGGGTGTGGGGAAGGCGCCGCGGCCCTGCCCCTCACGCCGCCCAGAGCTCAGGGCCGAGGCGGCCAGCCCAGCGGGTCAGAGCACAGGACACCCAGCAGGGCGTGGGCTCCAGCCAGACAGTGCACCCTCGCGCAGCGTGGGTCCCCGGTTCTGCCCGGACGCACTCCCACCGGGACAGGACCAGCTGTCTCCGTGACCTCCGGCGAGGTCCCACCGGGCACCCCGTCTGAGACTCCCCCGGGGGGCACCGGCTCATTCTCAGCCGGATCCCCTCACCGGCCGATCCAGCTGCACGCTCCCCGCGGGCCTCGGGAGGGAGGGTGCGGTGGGGCCCCGGCCCCCACCTGTCCCAGCCACCCCCGTGTCAGCGCGCGGTGCTGTCGCCCAAGCCGCGGCCTTTGCACTTCCAACTGTGTGTGCGGGCAGGTGTGTTTGGAACCCTCACGCGGGAGCTGGGGGACCCTCAGAAAGCACTGTCTCCGGTCGGGACAACCAGTAACGGGCGGAGAGAGCTCCCACGGGGCACAGGTCTCCGACGGCTGTCAGGACACCGAGCTCACGGGGGGGGGGGGGGGGCAGCCCGGGGCACTCAGTGTCCCGTCCCGGGGTGACCCTGTGCTCCCGGCCGGCGTCCGGGCCCCCAACCCGCGGGCCCCGCGGTGCCCACTCACCGGGAGCTTGGACCTCCGCCGGGCCTTCCCCCAGGGCCTCACCGTGAGCCCCGAGGCCCGCAGGGCTGCGATCCTGGCCTCGATGTCCGAGACCTGGGGGAACCGCCGACGACAGACAGACGTCACCCACATGTCCCATCCCCGAGGCGCGGTGCTGGACGGGCGGCGGCCCCGATTCCCTGATTGTGCTGTGTGTCCCTTCAGACTGGGGTCCCGCCCAGCTGCACTTCCCGGGGGCCCATTCCCTTCAGGTGCGCGGATGTCCGCGGGGAGTGCGGTGGGGCCGGGCACCCCAGGGCGGGAGCCAGGGGCTCTGGGCCCTTCAGGAGAGGGTCGGGACGTCTGGCTCCCGGCAGAGACGGAGGGGGATGGTGACGGGGGGAGGAGCCCCAGGGTGCTAAGGGGAGGGGCTTTACGGGCACCATTTCGACCCCTCGAGTCACCCTTGCCCGCCCCGGCCTCACCCCCACGGGCCGCCCCTCCCCCAGCAGCCAGAGGAAGCTTCAGGACACAGGAGCTGACCCATCACCCCTATCGGGTCCCTCCAGTGGCCCCCAGACCCTCCCCTGCGGCCCTCACGGCCCTCACAGCCCCCCTCCCCCTGGATAATCCCCACCCCCCGCCCCTCCGGAGGGATCGCTGCTGATCCCCGGACCCCGGGTCGGACGCACTCCGGGCCCGCACTCCCTGTGCGTCACTGCTCCCGGGCTGCGGCCTGTCCCCGCCCACTGCGGCGAAGCCGTGAAGGGGGGGGCAGCTCGGTCTCCGGGGTCCCCGCTGTCCCTCCTGTGTCAGCCCTGGTGCTGCCACCCTGGGGGTTGGGAGTGGTTTGCACGGCACCCGGAGAGACTCAGCGTATGTGCTGGGGCTGGCCGGCGCCCCCAACGGGCACAGCCCTGGAGCCCCGCCCTGACCTTCTGGGGGCCGAGGGTGCTCGCAGACGAGCCGGGAAGTGGGGGTGGCAGTGGGGGCTGATGCCGGGAGGGGCAGACCCCCTCTTCCCCGTGGGCCCCCGGGTCGGGGTGGTGGGGGCCGGGCAGAGCCCGGTCTGTCGGCTGTCCCTGGGAGGTCCGGCTCTGCCCTCCGACCTTGGGAAGCCACCGGCACCCCCGCCCCCAAACCGCGGCTCTGGGCCCACACTCCTGCCCGTGTTCCTCCCGCCAGAACGTGGTCCCAAACTCCACGCCTGCTTCCAGACACGCCCCTCCCCGTGGGTGGGGCGTGGTGAACGCAGCGTCTCCCTCCTGCACCCACAAGCCCTGCCTGTCCCTCGCACAGCAAAGGGGACAAGGACAGGGTAGGGCACGGGGCGGCGCGGTGTGATTCCCACAGGGACCCCCAGCTCCTGGTCTGGAGCCGACAGGGGCTCCCCGGTGTGAGCCACTGGGGGTCGCTCCCTGTCCTCAGAGCTTCGGGGCCCACCACTGTCTACCTTGGGGAGCCCCCTGCCCGCCGAGGCCATGGGTCACCTCGCTCTCCGCCTGCTGAACCTCGGAAGCCGTCAGGGCCACCTTGTCTTCCAGCTCCGACAGCGCCTCGTCCGGGGTCCTGGCGGTCTGGGTGGGGTCCTGAGGGGCGGGGGGGATCTCTTCCCATCTCTGCGCTTGGCCTGCAGACGCGCTCACCTGGGAAAGGGAGGCGCTGAACGTGACCCCCGGCAGGAGAGGCCGCAGGTTGCCCCTGGCAAAGGCCCCTTTCCCACGACCCCTTCTCTTCACTCCTGGAGCGGGGCGGCCGCGTGGTCAACTGGGGGCCGGACGCCTGTGCGGCCACCAAAGGACCCCTCCGGGACCGACAGGGGTCAGCCGCCTGCCCTGGGCTGCGGGCCGCTGAGCCGGGCCCCACTCCCGCCCAGGCCGCTGGTGGGGGGGCTGTACCTCCGGGGTCGTCCTGGGGGGGCGCTCCAAGGCCGTGCTCCTGCCCGGCTCCGCCCCTTCGCGCTCGCCCTCCTCCCCGGAGGAGGCCCCGGGGTCGCTGACGTTGCCGGTCAACTCCTCCAGCTTCCGCTTCAGGGTCTCCTCCTCCGCGTCGGCGTCCGTGGGCTCGCGGGCGCCTGGACACTGCAGGGAGCACGCGGGTGGGTCCGTGTTCGGGGGTCCCCGGTGAGCACCTGCTCAGAGGCGGCTCGGCTCAGCTGCCCACCGCGAGCTCCACCCCGAGGCTCCCGCTGCAGCCGTGGTCTCCCGGTCCTGGCCGTGCGCATGCGGGGCTGGTCCTCGTTTCCAGAACCGGCTCTGGGGGTGGGCGAGCCCTTCCCGAGACCTAGAGGGCATCGGGGCCGTCTAAGGCCACCACTGATTTATGTATAAGTCTGTTCCTAACGACAGTCCACATCTGATTAAGACATTGGTTTCGTGCGAACCACACGCTGATGTAACATTTCCGTACCTTCCGGAGTGAGCGCCCCCTAAGGCGAGCAGCGCCCCCCGGTCAGCGCGAGGCTGTTAGAACGCGGCCGCTCTCCCCTGCGCTGTGCGTCCTCACGCCCTCCCGCGGCGACTGTCTCACCGTCCAAGTTCGCGCTCTTGGCCCCGCCCCTCCCCGCCCTGCCCCTCACGCCTTTCCCCTTTGGTGACTTTCTCTGTTCCCTGGATCCACGAGTTACTGTTTTACTTAGTTCGTTTGCTTTGCTGTTTGCGATTCCGCGTATCCGCGAAGCCCGGTGGCTCGCGTCTCTCTGGCTGATTTCACTCCGCACAGGTCCCTCCAGGCCCGCCCTCGCTGCCGTACACGGCGAGTGTTCACCCTCTCTCGGGCCGGGTCACGTTCCACGGCGCGTGGGTGCGAACACGTCTCCTTCACCCGCCCCCGCGCTGACGCTGCAGTGAACGAGGGGTGCGTCCCCTCTTCGCCCGTTATTTTTTTCATTTGCACCTTTTTTGGCACCTCAGCCTCCTTTAACGAAGGGGCTCTGGGGCCCGGTCCCCAGGTGGGCCCGCAGATATTCCTCCACTGACCGGCGCTCACTCACCTCGGGACTCTGCCGCAGAGGGGCAGGGGCAGAGGCCGTGGCCGGGACACAGCCCATGCCCACCGGCAGGACCCAGCGCCCACCACCCCGGAAGCACCAAGTCCCCAGGCCGTGGATGGGAGGCTAAGGCCCCACCCAGGCTGTGACCGGGCGCAGGTGCCTGTCACTCCCACTGTCTCAGGCCAAGGGGTCTGGAGCGCCCCGCCAGAGCTGGGGGCACAGGTCAGGGAGACAGGACACTGGACCGGAAAGCCCCAGGACGTGTCCTGAGCAACGGGGGGGCGGGGGGGCCCTGCTGTCAGCACAGGAAGGCTCCAATTAGCCACACCGGCCGAACAAAGTAGAGCCACTGTCTGGCGACAGCCCTGGGTCGCCCGTGGGCCAGAAGACACAGCAGGTGACAGGGCGAAGTGACCAAATGTGCAACTTCCTCCTCCCTGAGTCACCAGGCTCTCGAGGCACCAGAAGCTATTAGCTCCCAGACGGGAGGACGCGAAAATCAATTCCTGTTCCGGGCCCCGCGGATGCGGCCTGGCTGCCGCCGTGTCCCCGAGGCCCACCTGGCGTCAGCAGCGGGGCGCGGCCCTCCGGGCGCCGAGACGCCTCTGCCCTGCTCGGTAGGTAATGAGTTCGATCTTCAGGGCGCCGAGAGCTCCGAGGGGCTGATCTGCCCGACGAAGGGCGAAGCTGAGAGCCCTCAGACGAGGGTGCATGCGGCGCTGGCGACCGAGGCCACGGCTGGGCTCGCTCGGGGTGTCGGGAGACAGCGGTCAGCTCCCTCAGGTGCGGGGACCGCAGGCGGCCTTGTGTCCCTCGGAGTCGGGACCCCTGGCTGCTGCCTCGGCCTGGGCGGGAGGAGCCCGACCCCACCAGTGCCCGGCGCATCACTGTGAAATGTCACTTGCAGAGCAAAAAGGAAAGAAAAACGCCCCACGGCGGTGACTTGGGCCATCGTCACCTGGGGCTGGGCAGGTGGGCAGGGGCTGGAGGCAGCGTGGAGCCGTGCAGGGCAGCAGGCCTTGGCCGGCCAGCGGTCGGGCAAGCTGTGGGCCAGGGCGGCCAGGCCGGGCAGCACCCGGGCCTCTAGGAGCAGGGCCCCTCCAGGGCAGCTCGCACACGACAGGCGTGACACCGACTGGCTTTCTGTCTGCTGTCCAGAGCTGCCACCACCATCACACACCCCTCCCCCCCCCAGCAGATTCTCGGGGCCACAGGGGCCGCCTCCGGGAGGCTGGCCGCACCTCCCCACTCTGCCCAGAGAGGCATCTATGGCCGTCACACTCGGGACGAGCGGGTGCTTTTGGCGCACATGCACCCGACCAGCACCCACTCTCGATGAGCAGACAGACAGACAGACGCACCCTGAAAGGGACGCCACGGTTTGGCCCTGGAGAGGCTTCCCTGGGGAAACCGAGTCAGCGTCCGCAGCCCCAGCGCAGCACCGGTGTCCCTGGGGGGCCGGGTACCGGGAGGGGGGTGCTCGCTCCCCACCGGGGTGAGGGGCACGTGCCAGGCCTCCGTTTCCTGCCCCATCTCAGCCCCACGGGGTTCCTTCATATGGCAGGCTGTGCCGTCTGTGGCCCCTCTCGGCCTGGGCGATCGGTCGAGCGCTCAGAGAAAGCCCTGGGGTGAAGGGTCCTCACCCCAAAAGCCCCCCTGTGGGCACAAAGGCAGGGACGGGCAACGGGTCGGGGGAGGACCACTTGGACCGGCGCCTGCACAGCGCTGTTCTCGGGCCTCTGGGCTTGGTGGCCTGCTGTGGGTGGGGCAGAGGCAGGGGGCTCCCCCACCCCAGGCCCTGCAAGGTTTGCCCCAGTTTTCCCTGCCCCCCCATCACCGCTGCACTGGGGGCAGCTCTTCACCCTGCCCGGTCCCCCAACATAAAGGTGCAGGGGACATGTTCCCGGTGAGATGTTCATCGAAGTAAATAGAGGTGATAAAAAATAAAAAAAGAAAAAAAAAATCCCGGAGATAGGATACCAGCATGAAGGAGAGAATTCAAGGAGGGGTCCGGGAGGATTAGTATCCGCCGGATGTGTGTTTAACTGAAAGTTACTGAAGTGGTTAATCTAGAAACTTACTGAAAGCTGACAATGTAATTCTCGTTTTCCTCCCATTGTCTTCTGACTGGGGCCCTGGGCACTTCTCCACCACTGGGGGCCTGCCACACAGGGAGGTCTCTAGCCCGGGAGGTCTCTAGCCCGGGGAGGTCTCTGTCCCAGGGAGGTCTCTACCCCAGGGAGGTCTGTATCCTATGAAGGTCTCTATCATTTGGAAGTGTCTATCCTGGGAAGGTCTCTACCCCAGGAAAGCCTCTATCCCGAGGAAGTCTGTGTCCTGGGGGAGGTCTCTATCCTGGGAACTTGCTATCCAGGGGAGATCTTTATCCTGGGGAGAACTCTATCTGGAGGAGGTCTCTACCTCGGGAAGGTCTCTATCCTGGGAAGGTCTTTACCCTGGGGGAGGTCTCTATCCTGGGAGATCTTTATCCTGGGGAAGGTCTCTATCCTGGGGGAGAACTCTATCTGGAGGAGGTCTCTACCTCAGGAAGGTCTCTATCCTGGGGAAGTCTGTATCCTATGAAGGTCTCTATCCTGGGGGAGGTCTCTATCCTGGGGAGTCTGTTCTGTCCCACCTTAGCCCAGCCTCTCCACCCGACAGCCCAGGGCTCAGCCTGTGGGCCCCAGGAGGGGAGCCCCACAAGTGCGTCCCTCCCACCATGGGCCCCACGGCGCAGGCCTGTGCCCAGCACCAGCAGGTGGAGGAAGCCAGAGCAGCGCCTGCCCAGACTCCTGCATTCGCGCCCGAGGCCAGCCTCGCACAGCCGAGGCTCCGGACTCTCCGCCCAGAGCAGCGCCCCCAGGAGCCACCGGCTACCAAGCGGCCCAACCCCACTCTCCCCTCCCCGGGAGCCAGGGCCCCGTCGGAGCCCGCGGAGTCTGTTTCGGCCTCGTGGTCACGCGGTTCTCGCATCAAACGTGGTTGCTCAGCCCCTGGCTGGCGTAGCTCAGTGGACTGAGCGCAGGCTGCGAACCAAAGCATCGCAGGTTCGATTCCCAGTCAGGGCACATGCCTGGGCTGCAGGCCACGGCCCCCAGCCACCGCACATTGATGTTTCTCTCTCTCTTTCTCCCTCCCTTCCCTCTCTAAAAATAAATAAATAAAATCTTTAAAAAAACTCATGGTTGCTCAGATCTAATCGCTTGTCTGCGGGCGGGCTGTGGCTTCAGCTCGGAGCAGAGCGCCCGAGGCGCACAGAGGTGCCCGGCGACGCGCTGCGTCACGGACCAGCCGCGTCACGAGTCGGCGTCCCCGCCGCGAGTGGCGCCCCCGGTCTAACGGGCCTCACGCACGCTGAGGCAGGTTTTCCTACGGCCCACGTGGGGCCCGCTCACGGCGTGAAATCACACGTCGTCTCTCCCCCTTGGGAAGCACACGAGGCCCGGCAGAGCAGGAAACGTCTGTGAGCGCCGAGGGGACGGGGGTGCTCACCCCCGCCGCGATGAGCGTGCCCCTCAGAGACATGGCACGGAGGGAGACGCTGGTCACCAAGGCCACACGTGGGGTGGCTCCAGGATCACATCAGGTGGCAGACCCAGAACGGGCCAGTCCGCGGAGACAGAGGGCAGGGGGCGGTCGCCAGGCCGGCGGTGGGGGGGGCCCGGGAGTGCCCGCTGAGCACGTCTGGGGGCGCACAGGGGCGGGGACTGCCCGGCCGGCATCGGGGCGCACTGGATGTGACTGAGCCGCCACTTCCAAGTGGTCCACCCCCCGGGGGCCTCCCTCCGACAGAGAACGTGTGTTTGGACGGCAGCCCTGCTCTCGGCTACGCGGGCTTGTGCAGTCACGGGGGTTTAAAATATGAAAAGCGTAATTCTCCGATACGACTCGATGTGGAAGCAAAAAGGCCCCCCCCCACCCCTGTAGAAGCTACCAGAAAAGGAGCCCTCCCCGGCCACGGTACCTGGGTCTCGGAGGCAGCCAGGCCACTCGGTCCGGAACGGCGGGAGGCGGCCCCGAGGGCCCGGGCGCTCTCTTCGCTGGAGGGGTCCTCGCCCGCCGGGGGCGGGGCGGGTGGCTGGCCACTCCCGGCGCCGTGTGCCCCTGTGGACAGAGAGCCAGTTCGGATCATTCGGGGTGATGGACTGGAAGTCACCAGTGGGCACTTCTTTCCAGTGGAAAAAAACATCAAAGAAAACAAAGCCGGGAGTGTATTCTCGACAGCGTGGGGCCCAGAACCGCCAGTGTCAGGACGCCCGGGCCTGCCCACGGCGCCTGCGTGGGCCTGGGTGGCGTGCAGGCCACATGGACGAAGCAAACAGCCCATAACCGCACCACACGGGTCGCACAGGCGTGGAGCGTGGCCCATGTGGGTCCTGGAAGTTCCCATGCGTGGAGGCGACGTTAGGAAGCCTGTCCACGCCGGTCAGGTCACTGCGGGCTGTTTTGGTGCCGGGACAGGGAGGGGCAGACTTTGGGGGCGGGGGTCCCCCGTGGTGAGGCTGGGAACGCTTATCCCTGGGCCGTGGAGGGGAAAGCTCCCTGTCCCCATGCCCTCCCCACGAAGGACCCACCCACACACAGCCACAGGGGAGATGGGGGCGGGGCCCAGCAGGGAAGGAGGAGCCTCAGGAGCAATAGCCCTGCCCATCACGCCTAGACACAGTCCTTTCTTACCCTCCTCGCTGAGACACGCTTCACATCTAAGTGCGGGGGCAGGAGTGTGTCTCAGAATCAGTGAGGCAGGGTGGTCGGTCAGCAGAGCTGGGCTTGAAGCCCCACGATGCAGGACCCCAAGCGCCGTTTCTCGGCATGGCACAGTCCCTTTCCCCTCCCCCCACACCGGGCACCCCGCCGCCGAGCCCCGGGCACGGGTGATTAGGGAGGAAATGAGCGTGTCCTCGTCTGGAAGCCCGGTCAATGCAGACGCGTTTACTCGCTGCCCGGGTCCCCCGAGGCGGGCGGCTCATGAGATTAGGGTCCACGACAGAAGGATGGGGGAGAGTGGAAGCCGGCCGCACCTCGCAAGCCCATCAGCGGGAAGGCTGGGCGGCCTCCCTGATCTCATTTGCGCCGACATCCGCGGGGGCCGGCGCGCCCGACCGGCACGCACACCCCCCGCGGCCGAGAACAGGAAGCACCTTGGGATTTCATTACAAAGCAAAGTGGCAACGAGTCGGTCAATGAATGGGTCTGGGTTCCCGGCACCCACAGGCCCCCCGGTTCCCTGCCGGGAGCCCAGGGGACACCAGGGCAGGGGGCGCCCCTCGGGACCCGTGCCGTTGGTCCCCAGGGGCACCCTTGGTCCTCTGCCTTGGAGATGCTCTGTCCCCAGCCGGACGGGGGACCACCAGTCTCAGTCATGTCAGGAAAACCCGCAGGTCCCTGCCCTGCAACAACGTCCTCTCTGAGGGGTGGCTGGGCGCCGCATGGCCAGTTCTGACGTCCGCGCCGGTTTGCCCGAGTGTTGCTGGGGGGCACCCAGCGCAGGGAGAGCGAGGAATTTGCCAGGACGGCCCTCGCCCACCAGTCCCACGGAAGGGGCGCTACTTGGAATCAGCCGGAGTGTCTGCCCCAATGGGAACGGGGGCCCGGGTTTCCAGAAGCCCCCCCGCACCACGCGGAGCCCAGGAGAGGCACCTACCAGGAGAGGCAGCGGCCCCCAGGGCTGCCGCACAGGACGCTCCTGGCAGGCAGAGCTCAGCGGGGCCGCCCCATCCGGCAGGTGAGAGGCGGTCTGTCTGCACTTCTGCACGGGGGTGGTCTCCAGAGCCCCCGGTGCTGGCCTCCTCTGGGCGGGGCTCACCGGTGAGGGCCTGAGCCCACGGGACCTGCCGGCCAGAGGAGGTTTCACACTGGGGGCAGCTCGCTGGCCTGCGGCGGGTCTTTCTGGTCCACTCCCTGCACGTCGTCTGGCCGATGGAGCCCTAGACGCCTGCCCCCTCTGCGCCCTTACAAAGCAGGTTCCTTCGGGTTCAGGAATCCTGCTTTGATGGCCTGTTCTGCCCCTGTCTCCTGGGGAGAAGGCTGTGTCCCCGAACACAGGGCCACCTGTCACACCAAGAGGAAGAGACACTTCCGGCAGCCTGGCGGCTTAGTCCCCCCAGAGACCGGAGCTCTGAGGAGAGGGGGTGGGGAGTTATTTTGGGGGGAGGTGCATTGTTCTGGGCACATCTTCATAATCCCTGAAGGCCAGGGGGGCAGAGTGGGGGGCGAGGTGCCCTTTGGCTGCAGCCCCACCCCCCTCCTCCGCCCTTCCTGGGGCTGGCACAGGGCCCCCTCCATTGGGTCATCGTCCCCCAGGAAAGGAGGCCCTGGTGAGTCACCGGCTCTGCCTTCTTTCCGGGACAAGCGCCCACTGAACACCCCAGGCCCCCGACTCCCTGCCCTGCACCCCACAGGCCCACACCACCAGCTCAGCCTCCCTGGGGACTCGGGTCCTGGGAGGGTGTGACGTTCCTGGACCTCGCCCCCACCTGTGGCTCAGGCCACCCCAGGGTAGGGCGGGAGCGGAGACAAGCGCCCACCGACCTGCAGGCCGTCCGGGGGCTCTGGGGCCGAGGACGGGCTTGGGGGGCGGCTGCCCGGCCCAGCGGAGTCGTCGGAGTCGGCCTCGAAGTCCCGGCTGTGAATGGGGAGGAGGCGCTTCCCCCTGGAGGGCACCGGCTGGGCAGGAGGGGAGGCGGGGTCAGGAGAGGGGGAGGGCCAGACGCCCCTCGCCCCTGGGCTGCAGGGTGGGTGCTGGGAACAAACAGAGCTCGGGGCCGATCCCCCCGCCCCGTCCCACCCCTCCAGGTGTGTGCGTGCAGCACCCCGCTGCTGGAGAAGCAGAAGTCCACGATGGACCGACACACGGCCGCTCAGACGGGCCGGGCCGAGGACCAGGCCCCGGGAGGCTGCAGCCAGCCGTGGGGGGCAGGCCAGCTTCTGCGGGCTGCGAGGTGCTGCCCACCCGGGGGTTTCAGGCAGAGGAGGGGCGCCCCCTGGGGAGGCAGAGGTGGTGGGTGGGGGGGGGGAGCTCCCTGGGCCTCAGATGCAGGAGCGGAGGCCGGTTCTGGCCCCCGCCCCGAGGTGGCGGTTCTCCTCCTGCGGACGGGTGGGGGGAGAGCGGACACTGCAGGGCGCCCTGGAAGCCTGGGGAGTGGGGCGCGGACCCACAGTTGTCACACACGGGTGCCTGCGTCCCCACCCGCGGAGCGGCGGGCAGACCTGTCACTCTCCACACGGCTCCGGGTCCACGCACCGTCACCGGCGCCACCCCTGCCCTCCAACCTGCCCCCCGTCGGACCGGCATCCCTCCCCGAACCCCTGGGGGCTGCTTTGCTTATCTTTGTCCCCCCAAATAAATGTAAAAATAACAGAAACAAACACCAGTGAAAACAAGGCTCACGCTGGGTCCTAGGAAAAGCAGAAAGGCTCCCAGAGGAGACCCGAGGGGTTCGCTTCGCTCCAGACGCACAGGCGGCCCCAGCGGGAGGGACGGAGCGCCCTCTGCTGGGGGCTGGGGGTGGGCGCAGGTCGGGAGGTCCAGGCAGCTTTCCCGGCAGGCAGCGGCCCGCCCCACAGCTGGCTCTGGGGTCCTCGCGGTGACCGTGTGCTGACCGCACCCTCCTGCTTGGTGACCTCGGAGACTGTCCGGCAGGGCTGAGGGAGGTGATGCCCTAGGGCTCACACCACAGCGGACTCAAGGCGAGGACCGAGATCGCCAGGAAGCCAGAACCCCAGGTTGGCAGCTGGGGCGGTCGTGGGGGTGGCCGGGGAAGACTCACTTTGCTGCTGAGGGGCGGGGCCTGGGCCGCTGGGTCCAGCTCTCCGTCCGTGTCCCTCTGCTCACTGTCCCCGCTTCTGTCTCCGGGGCCTGGCTCAGGCCCGCCTGCAGCACACACCCGTCCGGGGAGAGAGAGGCTGGAGGCAACCCCGTTGTCTGTCCATCCGCCCCTTCCCCCAGTCCACCCTTCCATCCCCTCACCGTCCTGCCCACCATTCGTCCGTCACAAAACACCCAGACGAGGCCGTGCAAAGACCTCCCCGGCATCCGCTAAATCCGGTCCTAGTCACAGCAGGAAACCCGTGCTCTGCAGCGATGTGACCGCCGGTCACCCCTGGCTGGGGGGTTTGCCCCACCTTCTCCGACCCCTTTACACCATCTGAAGACCCTGGGGTGGCGGTGGGGGCAGGTGGCCCGGAGCCAAGTCCCGTTTCCCTGGAGAACCCGCCTCCCCCACGGGCTCGTTCCCCTGCTCCCCAGCCCGGCCCCGGGCACAGTGAGGCGGGGCTGAGGCTCAGCCCCAGGGCGCTCTCCCCTCCTTTCTCTGCCCTCCCCCCCCCACGGCCGCCAGACACGGGCACTGGCCAGCCGGGGGCGCCCCGTCCTCAGAGCACAGGCCTGGTGCTTATTTTTATTCTCTCTGGACGGGGACGGCCTTGAGGAAACTCACATCCAACAGCCAGACAGAGGCTTCGAGAAGCGGACTCTGTCTGTGCTGAGGGGGTGCGGACCTGGGTCTCAGAGGCCCGGGGTGTGTGTGGCCTTGGGTGGGGTCCCTGCCCCCACCACTGAGTGGGAGCAGGATCTCCGAGTCCCCTTGTCATCAGCTCCTTATGTCCCCCTCTGCACCTGGGGCGAGGCTTGGAGCCATAGCAGCCCCTCTCTGCGGATCCAGTCATGACTAGAGAAAACCAAAGGATTTCCCATGCTCTTGACATCACAGAGATTCCTTCCTTCCTTCCTTCCTTCCTTTCTTTCCTTCTTTCTTTCTTTCTTTCTTTCTTTCTTTCTTTCTTTCTTTCTTTCTTTCTTTCTTTCTAAAAAGTGTTTACTTATGTTTAAATAGAGGGGAAGGGAGGGAGAAAGAGAGGGAGAGAAACACCAGTGTGTGGCTGCCTCTCACACGCCCCCTGCTGGGGACCTGGCCCACAACCCAGGCATGTGCCCTGACTGGGAATTGAACCGGTGACCTCTCGGTTCACAGTCTGGCACTCGGTCCACTGAGCCACACCAGCCGGGGCAGAGACTTCTGGGCAGGGAGGTGGACGTGAAGACACAAGTGTCTGAGCAAGAAGGACTTACTGGGAGTGCTGGGCGAGCTCTGCACGCGGTCGGATGAACCTGCAGCTGAGGAAGAGGCGCTGGGGAGGACAGACCCCCTGGGGGGCCGGTGAGCCCCCAGACCGGAGGGAGGGGTCTCTCCTCGCACCCCAGACGCTCTTCCCACAGCGCCCGCCTGTCCCGTGGTGGGGCCGTCGGGAAAACGCACCCCCCAGTCTGAAGGGGCACCCCAAGACCCTGGGTGCCCTGCCCCCTGCCCCTGACAGCTGTGCTCAGTCATTAGTCTGTTGCAGGTCCTGGCTGGGCTGGGTTTCAAAACACTAACTTGCATCATTTCTTTGTTTGAATATTCTTAGCGGCACGATTTCCCCAGCTGTAGTGCCTCTTCCCTGCAGCCCTCCCCATGCAGTGTGTTTGTGGGCGCCCGCAGGGAGAGCACAGCCAGCCCCTGGGTGCCCCTCCCCGGGCCTGGGGCCTGCCTCCCTGGGGCCCCTGCGTCCTGGCCCCGGCTGGGACACGGGGGCCGGCTGCCCCACAGCGCCACCTGCTGGCTCTCGGTGGTGGCAGCTTTGACATGGGCAGGCTCCCTGCCGAGTGGGCTAACTGAGCTCCGGACCAGAGCCCTGGGACCTGTACATGACACAGGTTCCTGGACCCACCCAGGCCCCTAGCGGGTCCTCGGGGCTCTGCTATGGCGTGTGGTTTCCCGCCGTGAGCAGCTGACGTGGGGGGTGAGATTCTCAGGTGCTTTGGGGTGCGGCTCTCCCAGTGCTAACTGCGGTTCCCACCCCTGAGCCCCGCAGAGGGGGCCGGGCCACGTTCCTTCTGCCGCAGGAAGACCCTGCAGCTGGCTCCTGGCCGGCTGGGCGGGCGGGGGAGAGGACGTGTCTCTGGGCTCCAGCCGAGACAACGGCGTCAGCCTCGGAGAAGCAGCCTGGGGGAGGCAGGGGCGGGAGCCCCCCGAGAACTGGGTGACGGCCCCTCCCCGAGTCCCTGGGGGGCACCCAGCCCTCTGTTCTCCCAGCGCGGCTCCCAGGGGGACACTTGTTACTCTTACAAACGTCCTGGCTTGGGGGACTTCTCCGTGTCACCCCAAACCCACCGCCCAGGGAGGAAGGACCTGGGGACCCCGGACACAAGTCTGGGGTCCGGTTGTCCCATCAGCCGCTGAGCTAGGGAGCCTGGTCTGAGAGGTCTCCGCGCGCTATGACACTCCGACACATGCTGCCTCAGAGATGGGGGGGCAGCCAGCACGCAGGGCTTCCCAGGGGGCTGGGTCGGGCCGGGCCAGGGGTGCAAACGTCTGCACCCCACATGGCAGGCAGGCTGCCAACCTCTTCACGAACCCCAGAAACAGGGGCCGATGGACAGGCACTCACACCCACATTCCAGAGACACCTGCTTGGTCCCGACACAGTGTGAAAGCCTGGGAACAGAGGCCGCCCCCACCCCCTGGCCCCCGGCCCCCGCCAACCCCCGCCGGCCCTCCGCCCACTCCTCACCTGCACCCGGCAGCCGCGCGCTCAGGGACCGGACCACCTTGGCGCTCCCGAACCGCTTGAAGCGGGCCCGCACGTGCCCGTAGAACCACTCCAGGGAGCCCCGCTCCAGGACCCTGCGGGGGGACGGAGCTCAGGCCCGAGGCTCGGCCTCGGCCACACATGGGCCCACCCCTCCTTCAGCCTGCCCCCCCCCCCGGAGGGGCGAGCCAGGCCCCCAACCCAGCGGGGCCCCTGGAGCTCCCGGCTCACCTGGCCAGGTGGCAGGGGTGGCAGAGCCAGCCCTCCCCCGGGCGGGCGTGGCTGCAGCCGGGGCAGGCGAAGAGGCGGCAGTCCAGGCACTGCCTCCTGGGGGCGGCGAGGAGCCGGTAGGGCTGCAGGCAGTGGGCACAGCGGGTCTCGCTCAGGCGGGCCGCGTCGGACGCCAGCTCCCTCTGGGGGCTGCCCTTCTTGATCCTGCCCTTCAGCTCCCTCGGGGAAGCACGGGAAATGGGGGACAGTTGGACGCCTCGTTTCTGCAACAGCTGTACAGGTGGGAGCACCCGCAAAACTCCCTCATGTCCCGACACGTGGGTTCGGGGGCCTTGGAACTGGGGTGCCGTATTTTCATTAGAAGTGACGCGGCGTGCTCACCCTTCCGTGACCGTTCGCAGCGGCCCGTGTTTCTGGGATGTACGCGCATGACTTTTGCTCACCGGCAACGGGAGCCAGAGCCACACGAATTCCGAATCACAGGCTGGGGCACCGCCCACCGCTGCCCGCACGACCCGGTGCAGCTCAGTGGGACAGAGGGGACGGTCAGCGGTCCCGGGCCCCTCCGGCCCCTCCGGCCCTGCCCGGAGCCCTGAGCTGTTCCGACGCAGGGCTGCAAGCGGGGCGACCAGCACCGGGGTCCCGTCCAGCGGGGCGAGCGTGGGCCCGTGGTCGCTGGCGTCCGGTATCTAATCTGCCTCGGACGGGGTGGGCTTGGGGGCCCCCGGGGAGCCCAGCAGGGGTCAGGCCGGTGGGTCTCTGGAACCTTCTGTCCCCAGTGGGAGTGTTTGAGAGACAGTCAGAGAGGAGAGAGCAGCACGTGGCCGACCAGCGGGCGGAGCACACGCCACAGAGGACGCAGCAGGAAGGGCCACTGAGACTCTGCGCGGGGCCGACGCTGTTTTTTCCGTGGGACCCTGGCCGGTCACATCCCCTCTGCCACCCTGACCCGAGTCAACAGCCCCGAGCTGAGGACAACGCCCAGGAGGTGGACGGCAGGGTGGCGCCCTGCTGAGAAAGCCAACCGGTCACTGTCCCCTCCCGGCAGCGGTCGCGGAGTCCAGAGGCCAAAGCCAGGCGGCACTTCCTCTACGAGGGGTTCGGGGCCTCCCAGCGGGGGAGTGAGTGAGCGGACGCCCCGCTGTGGCCCCCCCAGAGCAGGGCTGGGACGGCTCGGCTCGGAGGGCCCAGGCAGGAGTCGCCCGGCACCCAGCGTCGCAGGGGGACCCCGGTCCCGGACCACCCGGTGTCCAGCCGCACGGCTTCGGGGGAGCGGGCCAGCTCGGACTCTCGGGAGAACTGTCCCCAGAGAGCAAGCACATCGCCTTCGTTCCGCCCCGGAGAGCGCCTGCCGGGCGCCGCGTTTCGGCCGAGAGGAGATCAAACGTACGCACTTTCAGTGACGACACTGGACGGGCACCGGGCACCCTTGTCTTCTGAGTGCGCTGCCCCTGCGGCTCGGCCAGGCCCAGGAGCGAGCGCTGTCCCAGCTGGGAGAGAGAGGGGCGGACCTCAGGTCACTGTAGGCGACGCCCCCTCGGGGCAGGCGGCCGCCGGCTGGGCTACCAGACGCAGTGGGTTCGGGCCGGCAGGAGCCCAGCGAGGCTGCCCACCCAGGGCTTAAAGCAGCCCTGGCTTATAGCCCCCAGTCCTGGAGGTCAGCAGTCCGGCCCGGGTGTCACTGGGCTGGGAATGAAGGGTGGGTAGGATGGCCATCCTTCCTGGGGCCTCTGGCTTCCGGGGGCACCTGTGTGACCTGTGCGCGTGCGCTGGCCCCGGGGGCTGAGTCCTGCTCCGGGGACTCTCTGGCTGTCCTGTGCTCCCCCCCCCACTTCCTCCCACTCATCGGGCCCCTGTGGTGGCATCGGGCCACCTGGGTTCCCCAGGGCCACCTCCCCACGTCCAGGCCTGCTGCGTGGTGGCCTTAATGGCGACTGCAAACCTCACTCCCCTTTGCCACGCAACCTGACACTTTCACGGGTTTGGGGGTCCGGACGTGGGCGTTTGGGGGGCTCATTATTCTGCCAGGACCCTGAGGAGAAGGGAAGTGAGGCTGCCCTCCCCCCCACCGCCCCGCCGAGAGATTCCCAAATTAAAATCCGCAGCCCGGCTGCTCCTGAGAACAGTCTGAAGGTGCGCCCGCCCTCCAGAGGCCCGGACACGAGGGTCGGGTCCGACCGGGGAGGGGCTGCCGCGCCGGGAGACCCCCGAGTCACCGAGGGGGGTGACGCGTCGACAGAAGTCGGGCGACCACGCTGACTCTGTCCGAGGTCGGCGCCGAAGGAGACACACCCGACATCAGGCCGCTGGAGGGCGGTCGTGGGGACCCGCAGTCCGGTCGGCTGAATAAACACCAGGACTCCCGGGGGGACAGAAACTCGCCGACCACGTTCTCCGAGGTCCTCTGAAGCCAGTGACCGCACGAGGACGAAAGTGACAAGGAGGAAAGAGTGGGGGTGGGGCGCGAGGGGCCGAGAGAGGCCGCCCCCTTCTGCTGGGCGACCTTGGACCCAGCGGGCCCTGCGGGCAGCTGGCCGCCTGTCCCAGCCGCGTCTGCTCCCGGCGTCCTGTCCGGGCGCCACGGGCCGCCTGGGGGTGACTTCCGACTCCTCCCTGCTGTCGTTGTCGTGTGATTATTCTCATTTTTCTTCTTTTTTAATTCTTATTTTTTAATACTTTTAAATTCAGTATTCTGATGTTTTGAGGCAAGCCGCACGTGACCCGGGGCTCGTGCTGGGCGCCGTTTTGCAGAGTGTCTCCGGAGCCGGCTCTGTTTGTGGACATCGCGACGGCCCATCCCCCGCTGTTTGCGTTGTCGGGCGGGCCCGGGCCTGCTGTTTGACTTGTGGGCCGGGGCGGGCGCGGGGCGTCTGCTCAGGGCGGCCGCCGTCCTCGCCCGGGGGCGCGGGTCCCCGGCTGCGGCTCTGCGCTGTCACTCTCTGGCCTGAGGGAAGCCCGGCAGTGCCACTGGGACACAGCGTAGAGGCCACCCCATAAGGCAGGGGGAGTGAGCGAGGGGACTCCCGGGGGGCAGGGGAGGAGGTCGGGCCCCGGCATCTGCCCTGGGCTGGCGGGCCACCTCGGAGCTCTCCTTCAAGACTCCTTGAAGGAGGGCGTCCCGGAGCCGGGTCTCCGGATCGGAGGGTCCTTTCGGGAAAGCTTACTCTGGTGCGCCTCTGTGATTATGTGACCCTAAAAGCCAAGGATGTGTGACTGCCATGTCTGAGCTTACAGCCTTTCTGACACCCGAGTAACGTGAGTGAATGTGGGGCACGTCTTGAGGAATGACACAAAACAGCCCCGGGCCGGCCGCCCGCCCCCGAGTTCCCGCGCCAGGGACTGCCTGCCAGGTGGTCTTCCGGCCTCGTCCCTCCTCGTGGGTCCCCGGGGACAGCACGGGAGCCACAGCCGGGGGCGGCCAGAGGACTGAACGAGGTGTTGGGGGGGAGGGGCTGTTACAGTTCATTTTTTTATTGACTAGTTTTTCTTCCCCCCGCCCCCACCGCCCTCCCCACCGGCAGCCATCAGCATCTGCTTTGTTTGGCTTATTCATTCGCTTTGTTTGTATTGAACATTCTTCATGTAAGTGACATCATATGGAACTTGTCTTTCTCTTGTTCCACTTGGCACAACACCCTCTAGGCCCATCCGAACTACTGTAAGCAGTGAGAGGTCATTCTTTTCCTGGTGCGGGGTGTCCCGTCGACCGGACACAGCGCAGTGTCCTGGTCCGCCAGACTGCCCGCAGATGCCCGGCTGCTCCCACCGTGGCCGCAGTGCACGCACGAACCTGTAGGGGGCGCCCAGACCTGTCTCAGCGGGCGCTTTTGTTCTCTCCAGCAAACACCTGGAAGAGTTACTGCTGGGCTGCATGGCCACTGTGTTTCTGAGGAAACTCCACGTGGCTTCCCACCGTGGCCGCACTGGTCTGCATCCCCACCCCCAGCGCCGAGGGTCCCCTTCCTCCGCGTCCTCGCCAGCACTGGCTGTTGGTTGGTTCGTTGGTGGTGGCCACTCAGACAGGTGTGAGGCGGCATCTCGTCGTGGTTTTAATTTGCATCTCTCTGGTGGTTGGGGATGTTCAGCATCCTTCCTTGTGTCCACTGGCCATCTGTGTGTCCTCTGCGGAGAGCTTTCCATTCAGGTCCTCTGCCCATTCTCTAACTGGATTATTATTTTTTTTTAATTTGGCAACAAGTTGTATGAGTTCTTCATATATTTTAGATGTTAACCCCTTAGCAGATATGTCATTGGCCAATATCTTCTCCCACTCGTGTATATTCTTGTAATGTCGATGTTGCCCTTTGCTGTGCAAACCTTTTTGAGCCTGACACCGTCTCTTTTGTTTATTTTTTTTTCTTTTCTTCCCCTTGCCCCAGGAGGCACACCCAGAAAGATATGACTTAGACCAACATCGGAGAACTGACCTCCTGCATTTTCTTCCGGGAGTGTTATGGTCCCAGGTCTTACACTGAAGTCTGTAGCCATCCTGAGTTTATTCTTGTATGTGGCGCAAGGGGGTGGTCTGGTTTCCTTTCCCACCCCCTCCCCATGTACCTGTTCAGTTTTCCCAACACCCCTTGTGGAAGAGAGTGTCCTTTCTCCGTTGTATATCCCTGCCTCCTCGGCCACAGGGTCATTGACCCTGTGCATGTGAGGATTTGTCTCTGGGCTCTCTGTTCTACCCCAGTGACCCCTAGGTCTGTGTTCATGCCAGTACCATGCTGTTTGGATTATTGTAGCTTTGTAGTGCAGTTTGAAACCGGGGCGCATGCTCCCCCCGCTATGCTTTTTCTCGAGATTCCTGTGAGCCCCCCCTGGCGCCCGGACTAGCGGACACTGTCCGCTGGAACTGAACCCCAAAGGGAGAGAACGCAAGCAGAAAGCAGCGGTGGCCTTCCCACAGGGCCTCTCGGGTCTCGGTAGCTGGTTTCTCGCACCTGCGGCTGGCACTGCCTCCGAGGAGCCTCACCTGGGCCCCCTCCCCCTGGGGTCCCCCTCGTCACCTGTCCCCCGGGGCCCCGAGGACAGTGAAGGCCAGTACTGCCGGAGCGCCAGTCCGAGCCGAGCAGCCCCTGTGAGCAAAGCCTCTACCGTCCACCCTCCCTCCCCACACCCGGGGGTGGCCGCGCCCTCGGGCTCACAGCCCGAGCCCCGCGCCCGGCAGCAGTTGGCCCCAGGACGCCCATTCTCTCGCACAGACGTCGGCCCTGCCCCAAGGCTCCGAGTTCACCCACAGCGACGCCCACGTGCTCCTGGCCACGCCCCGCCCACCTCGCTCTGAAAGCGCTGGCTGACGCCGGCGCCGTTGGCAGCCTGTTCAGGGCGCCTCTGACTTCCCCGCTGGCTGGCAGCCGGCACCGCACCCGCCGGGGAGCCAGGAACACGCCACGCCCTGCACAGTAAACACCCACTCCCAGGCCCCTGCTCGCCCCCGCCAACCGTGGGGAGGGGCTCAGGTCTGCTCGCACTGAGCCAAAGGCCGGACGCCCCGCCCCCCCTTCCTTCTCCTCCAGGTCCTGGAGCGGCCTGCCCCTGAGGGGGGTCGTGCCAGGCTGCCGGCGGGGAGTGGGGGGGACCAGACCCCAGGGGAAATCCCTGCCCGTCAGCTCAGAGGAAGGCTCCATGGAGGCCCCTGCGGGTGGCACCCCTGTCCCCCGGAAGGAACACGCACGTCTCTGGAATGCCGTTAGGAGGCTCCCGGGGGGAAGGGCCAAGGCCTCCTCTGCAGTCTCACGAGGGAGATGTCTCTGGGTTCCCTGGGGGTCTCTGGATGTTCTCAGCACAGCCTTGGGGGGCGGGGGGAGGCTGAGGCCTGGCCCAGGGGTCAGAGGCTTTGGTGTCTTGGGGTCGTCTGGTCAGGCAGGTGCCTGTGAAGGTCAGGGGCCTGGGCGGGCTCCTTTGTCTCGGGCCACGACCAGGGAGGTGGGAGACAGCCCATCTGACTGTGCGGGGTGCGGGGGTGGGGGGGCAGGCCTTCCCCAGAGCAGCCCCAGCTCCCTCCCCAGCTGAGGGGAGGAATCCCCCTGGTGCAGGCTTGTTTCTGTTGGATTTGTAAGTTTCAAAAGAGACCCCTCCCTCTTCTTTTGTTCTTGGATTGTTTCCACGTTTTCAAGTGGGCCTTCTGGGAGGTGAGTCGCTGGCCCAGCAGGCCGCCTGCCTTCTGGCAGCCGGCTCCTGGTGGGGGACCCCCCCCGCCCCATCTGTGTCCACGGGTGCAGGAGCACAGGGGCCCGCTCTCCAGGCCGAGCGTGCTTGCTCCCTGGTGTCGCAGCTTTCCTCCCGGAACCCTGTTCTGTCCTTGACCTTGGTGGTGCGTCCAGCCGGGCTGCCCCCTCGGCACCCCTCTCCGGGTGGGGCACCAGACTGCAGATGCTCGTGCGCAGAATTCCTGCCCTGCCCGGTCTGTCCTGGCCACCCACGGAGCGGTCCCCTGAGGCCCTGGGTCCCCGCCGATTCGCGGACCGTGCGTGTGTCATCGGGAACTGGGAGCAGATGGGAAGCTGTCCCCGGGGTGGTCGGTTGTGGAGACACCCAGACGGGCTACAGGCAAGGAGTGGGCGATCCTCTGAGTGGAAACTGGTTAAATGCTCGAGGAACACGGAGAAGAGACTGGGAAGAAGGGGTGTCTGCACTTCAGAAGCTGTCTTCAGTTTCATAAGAGTCTGCCAGTGTTTTAGCCAACTCGCTCTGCAGAGCCGGCCTCGGCGTCCAGGGCCAGAGTCTGTATTCTACACGCATCTGAGCCGCACTGGGCACGCCTGCCTCGTGCCCGAGGGCTGCGTGACCCTGTGCCGCTGGCGGCTGGGGTCACGGGGGTGGGGGGCCAGGGGGAAAGGTCGAGGGGGGCTCTGGGGGAAAGGCTTTTCCCAGGCAGGGGCGGCTTTGCCATCCGTTGCTCATTGAACCAACAGCACCGTGAACAAGCACCAAAGTGACGAAAACCAGAAAAAAGGCCTCCCTAACCCCCATCCATGTGCATGGGTCCTCCCTTCCCACGCGTGTCTCCGGCCAGGGCCCCGTTCGCAGGGCGAGCACCAGGCACCAGACGGCCTTTGGGGCCTCGGTAGCCCCGACCGACCGGCCCTGGGAGGTGCACGCCCCCATCACTGTCTCTCTGCTTCCCATGTTCCCGGGGGGCCACCCGACACTCTGTGGTCCCCACAACCTCTCCCCGTCTGGGAGGCATGGGGGGTGTTTACCAAGCCCGCCCCCCATCACATGGTGTCGGAGCAGATGCAGAGGATGGGCCGACCCCCTGCCCCCCGGCCCCACCCCCCACCGGCCCATTCCGAGCAGACAGGCTCAGCAGCCACTTCAGAATGAGGACGTGGCCCTGACCGTGACCGGCTGGCCTGGGGGCGTGGCCTGAGTCCCAGGTCGCTTATGGCACGGGGCTGCCGCCAGGCGGTCCCTCATGGGAGACCCCCTTTCCAACAGCCCACAGAGGCCTCCTGGGCCCGTCCCTCTTTGTGACGTGAAGGGGCCAAAGGACCACAAAGGTCAGGGATCGTGAATGGCAGGGGCGACGGGGGAGCCGTCCACGTGCAAGAAACACAGGGAGTCCCGCAGAACCACCTACCGAGGCGGAGTCCCCGGCTTTAAACACGGGGGTCAGCGGAACCACGCCCCCCTCACCCAGAAACCTCTGTGTCCCAGCTGCCCAGGCCTGTGAGGACGCCACCTCACTTGGCAAAGGAGGGACTTTGCGGTTGTGACTGAGTCACGGGCCTGGAGATGGGGGGGCTGCCCTGGGTTATCCGGGTGGGCCCGATGTCATCCCAGACTCTCAGGCAGGGTGGGGGCCGGGGGCCGGGGGTCGGAAAGCGAGCGGGTGACGGGTGTTCTGCCGAGGAGGCCGGCCCTGGAGAAGGGGAGGGACGGGGCCTGGAGGGTGGGCGCTCGCAGAGGCGGGAAGGGCAGGGGAAGGGGCTTCTCCTGAGCGGCCCCAGAAGGAACACAGTCCCACCGCCACCTTGGGTTTGGCTCTCGAGAACCTCCGGAGCTGGGAGGAGCGTCCGTGCGTCCGAGTCCCTGAACGTGCAGCGACCGCGGCCTCCGTGGGGAGGACCACAGACTTCCCCTGCGCGGTGGGAACTCCCACGGCCGCGGCCGTGCCCCTCGGCTTTGGCTCTGTGCGTGGGGGCCTGCCGGCCTACGAAAGGCCTGACGGGTCCCCAACCCACCAGGCGGGGCTCCCCGTTCCCCGCTGTCCCCCGGCCCAGTCCAACGGTGCCTTTCCCAAGGGAGGGGACAGCTCCCTCACTCGGCTGCTCGGGCCATGACCTCGGAGTCACCTGTGACTCTGCCCAGTCTCTGCACCCCACACCCAGCCCGTGGGCAAGCTCGCTGGCTGTGCCTACAGCTGACCACGTCCGTAACCCGCACCCTGCAGGGCAGAGGTCGGGTCCTGTGGCCCGCCGCTGGGGGCCTGCGGGGGCTCAGGGACAGGCCAGGGCTGAGGGGCCGCCCAATGCCCCCCGTGCAGCCGCCCCTCCCTGCTCTGCCTGGAACCCCGGCCAGGTGTCCCCAGCGGCCCCCAGGAAGGGTGACCGGGAGCCCAGTGGGAGCGAGCGCTGGCGGTGGGGAGGAGCACACAGCGGAAGGGGGTCGGTGCCGCAGGGGGGTGGCCGCCCCGTCGGTGGGGAGGGGACAGGGTGCCACCCACGCTACCGGGAAGGAAGTCGGAGAAGCCAGCCTCGGCCCCAAGCCCCTGGGTGGCCACATTCGGGGGTTCCCAAGTGGGCCAGGTCCTCACCCTGTATCGCTGGTCTGGCAGTGCTGCGGCCCCAGCCTCCCCCCACCAGGCGGCGATGTCGCCCCGGGAGGCGGATCGAGTTGAAATGAAACCACTCAGCGAACACCTGAGGGTCAGGTGGCCCGGTTCCCACCGAAAGGAGGCTGAGGCCGGCAGGAGGGGCGTTTCCCGCCCCTGCTTCCTCGCGCCCCGCCCAGCGCCGCCCGCCCGCCTGCCCTGCGAGGCCCACACACTCACTCCAGCCTCTCCTCTTCCCTCCGCCTGAGCTCCAAGTCCCGCTGCACGACTTCCCAGACGTGCTGGGCCTCTTCGTCCGTGAGCTCGGACAGGTCCAGCTTCTTCCCCATCTCCGCTCCTCGGCAGGGTCCCACCTGGGGGTCGCAGACCGCAGCGTCAGCCGGGTGCCTGTCTGCACCCGGGTTAGACGGTCCCCACACGGGCAGACGGATGAACCTGCGTGTGGGGTTCCTACACCCGGGATTTACTGGGGTCTGCTTCCCGTCCTGGGGCCCACGCCTGGAGGCCCCTCACTCTCCTTCCTTCTGGGAGGAGTGTCTGTGACGGCAAGGGCGGGGCGTGTGCTGCAGGGTCGTGCTTTGTGGTGGGAGCCCCCAGCTGCGGTCCTGCGGAAATGCCCCATCCCCCGGGGGGGGGGGCAGGGAACAGCCCTGCTCTGGGGCAACACTCTGTGTGGGGGACAAAGGTTACGTGCCACCCTGCGGCGACTTCAGGAGACCTGCACTGGGGCCTGAAACCTGTCTTCCCAGGAATGCCCGGCGGGGGTCCCATCTGCCCGCTCTCACGGGGGAGCCTTCGCGTGAAAGGCAGGGCGTACCCAGGCTCCCGCGCCGGGAGCGCCTCGAGGGCTGGGAACAGCCGACCCCGCGGCGGGCTCCCCGCCCGGCTCTGCTCCAGGGGTATGCATCCACTTTGCGCGTCAGAGGTTAACTAGGAAAAGTGACGTTTTCTGAGTGGCGCTCACGCACCGTCTGAGACGGAGGTCCCCACAGAGGTCCCGTGGCCGTCCACTAGAATGTTCCCTGGCTCGTGCCTTCCGTCCGGTGGGAAAGCACGTCCACTTTGGGCCCAACCTTGGACACCACGGGGCTGTGAGCTCTGCACCCGGAGGGCACCCCCCCCCGCCAAGAGCCCGGGGGGCCCCCCCTCCCCTCGCACCCTCCCCTGTCCTCATTTGAGCTGAACTTGGACCCTGGACGAGGAAACGTGAAAACAAAACGGTTTTTGATGCTCCCCGGAACACACAGTTTCTGGGTTTAAAAAAATTGGAACAAAAAGTTATTTGATGGATGACTGGGATGTATTCAGTTTTTTTTTTTTTCTTTTCTATTTTTGAAAAAAAATTGTATCCTAAGAAGGGCCGTCATTGAAACTATTTCCAGAGCGGACAGAAGCACCGTGACCATCAGCTGAGCCGGACCTCCCCTCTCGTGGGGACGAGGCCCGGCCAGGACCACGCCGAGACGTGAGGGGGAGGGTGGAGACCAGAGCGAGATGCCCCGCCCCCCGCCTCCCCCGGGGAACCGTGGTGTTGTCCTGGACCAGCACCAGCTTGCACGCGCCCACGGTGGCCCTGGGCTTACGGAGAGGGACACGTCCCCAGCGCTCAGTTTAGTAAAACTGGTGACGAGGGAACATGTGTTTCGGAACACACCCCCCCACCTGCCCCGCCAAGACCAGGCTGCGTCCACTTCACGCGTCAGATGTCGCCCGGAGAGCTGTGCCCAGGTGCTCACTGTCCCTTCCGGCCCTGCCCCGGGCTGAGCGGCGGGGCTGGGGAGACCGGAGGGCAGCGACCCCCGGGGGCTGTCCCTGGGTCAGTGGTTGGGGGGGCAGCGGCTCACAGCACGGGTCTCCTCCTGTGGCCGAACCCTCCCACTCAGGGGACGAACAGGATGCTTAAAGCTGTCTACACACCGTCGTGTTTGGGAAAACAGTCTTAACCTGGGTGAGAGTGTGTTGGACTCCAGCATTTGACGTGCATACGCCGGAAGTCGGGGGCATCCCGGGGACAGGTCGCTAGCATCCCATCAGGCTCGCCTCCGGCCGGGACGCAGGAGCAGCTGGAAGGGCCGTCCCCTCTGCCGGGCACCACCACGCCACAGTCCCCACGGGCCCTCAGGGAGGGGACAGCCTTTCAGCCCATAATCCCCGGCCCATCGCCCCCACTTCCTTGCTCACCGGGACCGGGCCCCCACTCCCACAGCGGTCAGGGGCAGGCGGCCTGGGCAGGGCGCAGGGCTGCTGGGCGCCTGGCCAGGTCTGAGGCACCCCCCACCCTCTGGGCGGGTGTGTGGGGAGGGCAGACTCCCCGCCCACTCGGGGCAGATAACTCCTAGTCACGAGGTTCCTGAACCCAACGCTTCCCCTCTGTGCCGGCCCACTGCTGCTCAGTCAGTGACCTCGCTGCCCATCTCTGAGACGGCGGCCCTCCCCCACCCTGGGGGGTCGTGAGGGAGACCCGCGGGGCCGGCTCGGCGGGGCCCCGGGTGGGGAGAGACTGCGGAAACGGTTTTATGACAGGAATACCCTGGGCCCGGGTGGCTGAAATTCGGTGGCGGGTCACCTTCATTGTTAAAGTTCTTTGAGTTCCTATTTTGGCCAAATTAAACAGAAATCTGGGCCCTGGCTGGTGTGGCTCGGTGGACTGAACGCTGGCCTGCGAACCAAAGGGTTGCTGGTTCGATTCTCAGTCAGGGCACATGCCCGGGTTGTGGGCCAGGTCCCCAGTAGGGGGTGTGTGAGAGGCAACCACACACTGATGTTTCTCTCACTCTCCATCTCCCTCCCTGCCCCTTTCTCTAAAAATAAATAGATGAAATCTTTAAAAAAAACAAAGAGAAATCTGGGCGGGGCCTCCTCCTTCATGACCCTGGGCCTGACCTCGTCTTGGGCGGGCCGGACCCTGAGCCTCGGGACAATGATGACGACGGGCGGGTGGCGGTCACCCCCTGAGCAAATAAAACTGGGAAGCCCGGTGAAGTCCGTCAGCAAAGGCCCAGCTGGCGGCGGCCGCAGGCGGGCTGGCTCAGAGCCCAGGTGTGCGGGGCTGTCCTTGCCGACGGGGGTCCGGGCGCACTCCTGAGCAAAGGCCCCGCCCAGCTGGGCACTCACCCCTGCGTCCTGTCCCACAGGCCCCCCCCACAGCTGGGCCTGCGGTCCCTGGCTGGGAGCCCCGCCCCCAGCCCCCAGCCCCAACAGCCTTCCCCTGCAAGAGGAGCCCATTTCCCCCGGAATTCTCCCCCGCAGGTGCACCACTGGGTGGGCGCCCTGCAGCCAACCCCCCGCCTGCCCATTCTCCCTGCCAGGTCCCCCGGTCACACAGGGACTCCGGTCCTGCGTCTGCCACGAAGGTCTCGGCTCCAGGGCCCACCTCGAGGACGGTCCCCAGCTGAGGCTGCAGGACGAGGGTGGGGCAGTGCGTCGGAAGCTGGCTTCCCACCACCAGCTGGCCCCGGGACCTGGGGCAGGGGCTCTGGGTCTCCCCAGTGATGGGGCTCTGTGCCCACCCCCGTCCCCGCCGGCCCTCTCCCACCCCGCAAGATGCTGGGGGTCAGAATTAAAGAGGGGGCTGTAAGTAGGGAGGGGCGGGGGACTCTTCCTCCTCGGTCGCTCCGCAAGGACTAGCACGGTCAGACCTGGAAGGCCGACCCCACCACATGGGCCGTCACCACACTGCCACCCAGGGCCACCAGGGGCCCCTTTCCCATCAGCCTGCTCTCCCCCCATCCCGTCCTCCCACCAGACCCACTCCACCGGCGGTGCCTTCTCAGCCCCTGGCGCCCGTCTGTGCACGTGGCGCTGCCTCGCCCGGTGCCAAGGCCGCCACCCCTCGGCCCGTGGTCTGCCAGCTCCGGCCTCTCCCTGGCCTTCACGCCGTGGCAGGGCTGCCCTCTGCGGTCAGTGGGCCCCCGGGGCCTCCCCTCCCCTCACGGCCACCCCAACCTCTCAGAAAGAAGTGTGTAAATAAGATTAAAAACCCACATGAAAAGGAGGGAAGATATAAAGGCTCCGACCCACCTGACAATGAAGTGGGGCCCTCAGCTCAGGGTCTGGGCGTGATCGGAGCCTGTGAAACAAACGGGGGGGGGGGGCAGTCACAGGGGGCGGGGCTCAGGCACTGCCCGCAGACCCCCCCCCCCACAGCTCTACAACGCGCAGGGCGGGCGAGGAGGGGGCCTGGCAGCAAACAAAAGAGGATTCCAATGAAACTGAGGCTTCTGCGTGCCCAGACGGAGGCCGGGGAGCCTCCTCCCAGGCCAGGACATCCTCCGGGGTCGGCCCCCAAGGTCTGCAGGGCAGGGAGCCCAGGAGGAAGTATCACCCCAACAGCCTTGGGCCCTGGGCGGCCAGCCCAGTGAGACCCCTGCGGGGCAGCGGCCTCGGCTCGGCTCCGTCTGCACCTGCACGCAGACCCACGACAGGGCTCCTGACTGAAAGCCTCAGAATGGGCCGTCTGGTGACCCAGACCAGTCCGGTCAGAGTGGCCAGGTGAAGTCTGAGGTTTGGGGCTCTGCGGGCGGGACAGGATTTCCTCACAAGCCTGGAGCTATGAGAGGGGGGTCACATCTCCAGGGACCCCCCCTGAGCCTGAGTCTCCTGTCCTGGCCACCACCGGCGCCCCAACCATTCCCCTGCTCCCGGCACTTACCGATTCTGGAGGAGGCTGGGCGTCTGGTCACGCACACTCAGGCGGCAGGGCGCAGGGCGCCTGACTGCCTCGGCCTGGCGGGCAGCGGGGGGGGGCGGGGCGGGGGGGGGCGAGGCCCTGGTGCTGCCCGCCCGGGTCACATGTGCTGCGCCCCGCCCAGCTCCGGGAGCGCAGGCACCTCCGGGTGCTGGGCCGGGAGGAGGGGCGTGCACCCCGGTGCCCGCGCGGGAGGCGCTGGGGCGGGAGGGGACCCCTCGCCCCTTGTCACAAGCCAGCTTCGGGGAGAAAGGAGGCGGAGGGGAGGGGTGGCTTGCACCCGCACCTGGTGAGTCGCGCCTGCACCTGGAGAGTTGCGCGACTTTGTCGTGTGATGGTACCGCGGGACGATTCTGCCCTTGGTGGATGGGACCCGCTTGCCTGACCGCTCCCGCGGCTTGGTGCCTGGTTAAATTCCCGCCCCAACTCTGCAGGGAGGACGCTCCTTCCTCCGGCTTTACAGAAGGGGAAACTGAGGCTAGGAAAAGCGCCTTAGTTAGCCAAAGCCACCCACTAAGCGGGAACGCCAGCTGGGCAGCGGGACTTGGAGCCCGGGGTTCCCTCGCGCAGATCCCGTGTCCCCTCAGCACCCTCCATCCCGCCCGGCATCTGAACGCCCCCGGACGGGGAAGCCCACAGCGCCAGGAGCCCCGCCGCCTGGCGGGCGCCCAGGCCACGCCCACCAAGAAAAGTCCGGCAGGTGGGTCCCGCCGCCGCGGCTCTGGGCGGAGTCAGGGTCCGCGCCCGGCAGAGGGGGCGGGGCGCGCGGGCGGACGCGGGGCGGGCGCTGGGAACCCCCTCCTCCCAGCTGCGCCTTCGCTCGGCGCGTCCAGCCCAGACCGGCTCCGGCGCAGCCCCGAGCTCCAGCTCGCCCGCCGGTCCGTCCCTCCCAATCCCCACCTTCCCTCTCTCCTCCGCATCTGGGCGCGCAAGAGCGCCCCCTTCCTCCCTCTCACTTAGCGTTTAAAAGGAAAAGATCGCTACATTCTTTCCCCGGGGGCTACTTGTGAAACTCAGCTCCATATCTGCATAATGCGGACAGGACTATAAATAAACACTTAAATAAGGAACGCTTTTAGGTGAACAGCTATTATCACCCCCATTTTACATCAGAGGACACGAAACCTGATAGGATCGCTGTGGGAATTTGTAAGGAGCTCTCAAAACCCACAGAACGTCACTCCGGCGAGAGCACTGGGGTGCAGGTGCGCCTTGGAAAGCGCTGGCGGCGGATTTGGGGGTCTCAGGGCCCTGGGCCGCCCGCGGATGGGGGCGCTCAGCAAACCCCGCCCGCTGGTGCGCGCGAGCCCTGGGGGTGCGTTCAGCTTCTACTTGGACCGGTTTCCACAACCCGGGGCCGTCCTCACCATCGCTTGTAAAATTAACACCCCTCCCCCCAAAGTTGGTATGGGGGCTGTAAGTTCCTCGACGGAAGACTTAAAAACAGGTTTGAAACGTCAGTGATTATTTATTTGAACGAGTAGGTTTTCAAAGGCACAAAACGGATGCGGGCGGTAGATGGCAGAGGTGCAAGGTAAAGAATACGCACGGTATGGAGTGGAACGTCCAACGTGCCTCCTCCTCCTCCTCCTCCTCGAGGACCGCCGTCCCCAGCGGTGTCTGGGCGCCCCTCCCCACCCGTGTGCGCGGGGACAACACCTCACACCGACGCACCTGTACAATAAACCCCGAAACGGAAATGGCTGCCTCCGAGGACGCATGCGATGTTTAAGAGAAAATTCTAGAATTGCAAAGATGTTGAACGGTTGACACAATCTCAGAATCACAGCGCCCTGCAGGTGTGATGTGAAGAACCCCCCCCCCACCCGCGAGTGAGCTGCTGAGGGGATGTGCACACTCTGGGTGAACACGCACAACCTGTGGCGCCCCCACCCCCCTGGAAGTTGGGAAACGATACAATGCTGCTATCACTCCGTCATGACAACCCGCTCCCATGTTGCCAATTGTCTCAACAATATCCTTTATGTCAGAAGGATCCTTCAGAACATCTGATTTCGTAGCTTAGCCACTCAGGGGGCACGGGGGAGGGGGCAGGGAGGGAGGAGGGGAGAGGTGAGCGGGGAGCTGGGGGGCACCGGCCAGCATTGTGGGGTTCGGTTGTGTCCCCTCGCCCTGACATTCTCTGCCTCGCGGTTGAGCCTCTGCCCCGCCTCCCCTCCCCCCAGTTTCTCAGGGCACCCCTCAGTGGTGTGGCCCCCAGCTTTCTGCCCTTGCCCTGTGACTGTCCGGCCTTGTTCCCTTGCCTGGGGCTGGCTTTCTCTTTCTCAAGACTGTGCGGCCCAGTCTGTGTCCTTCAGACGAAGAAACCGAAGCCCAGAGAGGGGCTGACGGCTCCCCCAGGTCACACAGCGAGTTAGAGGCGCCTCGCACCCCCTCCAGCCGGAGCCTCTCCCTGCCGGGGCCATCAGGGACCCTGGAGAAGTCGGGTGGTGGGTGGACACCAGGGGGCGGTAGAGGGCCCTCCCGCCGCCTAGTCTTGGGGAGGTGGTCTGCAGACCAGCCTTGGCTGGGGTGGGGGGCAGAGCGAGGGTCGCTTCAGCCTTGCGGAGGGGAGCTCACGGTGGAAGACAGGCTGAGGGCAGGGGCCTCCAGGCGGGGGCTCCACAAGTCCCACCGAGTGCTGGGCTCCTCTCCGCTCACGGAGAGGGGGCCCCCGGGGAGAGGAGGTCCCTGCCCACCCGGGAGCGCCCTCTGGCGTCAGGAGCCACCAGCTTCCTCCCGGGCGGCGGGTCCAGGATTAATGCCGGAGGCCCGCTGACCCCTACTGGCTGCGGGTGGTCCTGCGGGTGGTCCAGGCGCCCTAGCGCCCCGCAGGCCCCCGTCTAAATCCTCCCGGCCAGCCGAGCGCGGGGCTCACTGCGGCACCTGCGTCTTTGGGATGGACGTCCGGGAAGGCGAGCCCACAAAAAGTAGCGTCTCCAGTCCCAGCCACGTCCAGCAACTCATCTGTAAATTACAAGAAAACGTGTTTTCATCAGGCTTAATTAATTTTTTAAAAATGGATGGACCTGGAAAATTGAGAAAAATTCTATATTGGGAAGCATTCTGAAAGAAAGAAAGAAAGAAAGACAGACAGAAAGAAAGAAAGAAAGAAAGAAAGAAAGAAAGAAGGAAGGAAGGAAGGAAAGAAAGAAAGAAAGAAAAGAAAGAAAGAAAGAAAGAAAGAAAGAAAGAAAGAAAGAAAGAAAGAAAGAAAGAAAGAAAGAAAGAAAGAAAGAAAGAAAAGAAAATGGAAAAGCCAAGCCAAGCCGGACCAGCTGGGCGGGGAATGGCAGGCAGGGCTGGGGGAGGCGGCACCGGCCCCCCTGCTTCCCGTCGGCCCCGCCCCCTCCTCCCCAGCACAGGGCCTGTGGCTTCCCCGCTGGAAGGACGCAGGCTGACCCCGAGTGAGCTGTGCTCCTCCAGGGGGTCAGAGCCCAAACCAAGTACCTGTCTGCCGTTGCCCCTGCTTGCTTGGCGCTCCAGCCCCTTTCTGAACTTCACCGTCCCCCACCGGCCCAGTGGGGCTCCCTGTTGGCTCCGCCCCCAGTAGGGCCTTTCTGGGCAGCCACCCTCTGCACCGTTGGGGCCGGTTAGTCCCTGCTTGCTCCTGCAGGCCGTTCTCCGAGCCCACCTGCCAGCTTCGTGTGGTGGCCTGCCTGTCGGCGTCTGGCCCCCTGGGGAGGAGCTCCGGGGGCACCGGGACTGGGACGTGCGCTCTGACGGCCGCCGGCCTGGCCCGCAGCCTTCCGTGACCGTGTGTCTGATACACAGTGTTCACAGTCACAGTCACGCATTTAGAGAATGCCTTTGACTTTGACTTTGACCGATGGACATTTTCCAAACAGAGCTCTGTGCTGTGCCTTCCGGTCCCAGGTGGGCTGAGCTCATAGTGCCTTCCCCGGGGCCCTGGGGACAGAGGCCTGGTGCCTTCCCGTGGGCTGGGGGGGAGGGGCTGTGCCGCCCCACTGTGACTCCGCCTCCTCCAGGGCCCCGCTCCCTCCCTGCCTCGGGGGACCTGGGCCCGCACCGGGTTCCCAGGCCTGGCCCCCCCTTGGCTTGGCCTCTTCCTGCTTCTTGAGTCGGTCTGAGACCGTCGTTGTTTTCTCGCTCCGGAAAGAACGGGTTGGAGGGACGGTTCTCTCATCAAAGCCCACCAGCGTCCTTCCCTTGTCGCCGCCCCACAAGTGCGCGTGCCCGGAAACGCAGGCCCCCGGAGGGGCTGGTGCCGGGACACCGGGGAGACTTCCCCTGAGCCGATGTCTCACGACAGGGGGCTGGTCCTCGCGGCCTGGCCCCCCATCTCTCCTCGTTTCCTCCCGGGGATCGGCGGTGCCGTCTTTCCCGGCAAGGCTGTGGCCCTGGCTGCTGTGCGTCACCCAATGCAGGCGGGCGTGCGTGTGTGCGGGCAGACCTCGAAGGAGCCGAATGGAGTTTACTGACTGGGGAGGAGTCGCCCCCGCTCAGGACTGGACTTCCCAGCGGGCACGCTCGGACATGGGTCCCCATACGCTGCTCTGCGGGGCGTGGGCTCCAGGGCAGAGCGGCGTGGGCGCTGTGACATCGCTTTGCTAGAGCTCCGTCCGAGTGAGAGCTCCGATGGGGGACGCAGCAGGAACAGGGGGAAGAGGGGTTCATCCTGCAGGACCGTAGACCCCACCAGCCTCTGCTCCCCGGGGGGCCCCAGAGGACGCCTCCAGCACCAATCTGCTGAGCCAGAGACTCGGGGGGCTGGCAGGTGGGGGGGGGGCTTGGACCAGGGAGGGTTCCCGCGGGTCCTGGCTGGCACGCAAGCTTCTCTGGTTGGTCAGGGAGGGACTGGAGGGAATCGGGTGGGACAACTGGATCCGTGCATGGACCATGGGTGCCGTGCGTGAGTGTGGCCTCTCCTGTCAACCATCTGCAGCAGGAGGGACACTGACCGAACAGGCACGCTGTGGACGTCAGCCTTGGTCCTCGGGACAGTGGTCATCCTCACCTTGAAACGTCCTCTCCTTCTCTCTCCCCTCTTCCCTGCATCCCGATCACATGTCCACCTTTGGGGGGGAGGTACTGCAGGGGATGAAGGTCAGGGGCATCCTCCGGGGCTGGTCCCCGACATCAGTGAGACCGGCGCTTGGTCTCCAGACGACAGCTCGGTCCCTGTGGACATCCTGCCCTGGATGTCCGCCCGAGAATAGGCAGAGTGGGCCCGGCCGGGCAAGACCCTGTGGTCAGCACAGGCGGTGCAGCTCCAAGCCCCATTCTCGGTCATTTCCTGCCATGACTCCTCCGCACCGACAGGGGGCGAAAGAGGCCAACGGTGGAGGGGCGGGGGTCATCACTAGAGGTGCGGTGCCCAACCTCCTGCCCTAAAGGGACGGCAGGGCCAGGGTGTTTAACGCCCGGAAACTGACGCTGCAGCCCAAGCGCCCCCATCGGGCGGGCTCAGTTTCCCCACTTCTAACACGGGGTGCCTTCCGGTGCTCGGAGGTCTGAGCTCCCGGGGCAAGACGAGCGTTTGCGACAGGGCAGTGCAGCGCGGGCGAGATCCCCGAGCAACGCGAGGCCTCCGTGCAGCGCGGGTGCAGTCCGCGTGCAATAGAGATGAGGGCGCCTTTCACCCCTCCCCCCCATAAAGGGGACGCCCCCCACCCCCAAGTCTACCAACCGCCTCCTTCGGGGCCTGGCTCTGGCCTCAAAGCCTTTCCGTTTGCGGCCGAAGAGCTGAACGCAAACGCGTAATTAAAGGCAGGGATGAGGTTTCTCCTGGCGGGAGAGTCCCCCACAGGCACGCAGGCGCTCTGCCCCCGCGTCTGTCCCCTGGGTGGGCCTGGTCGTGGGCCCCCGGCCCAGGAGGAGCCGGGGGCGGCTGCAGGAAGACCGGGGATTCATGCCCGCAGCTCGTGCCCCGGTCCTTCCCCGGGACCCTCAGGGGCCTGTGACACCCGGCCTTCGACGCACTAACTTGCTGGTTGGAACGCGGAGCCCCAGCTCAGGGACCCCCTCGGAGACCGGGAAGGAAAGGAAAGGAAAGGCCCGCTGTTTCCGGAATCCGTGGAAACTGGGGCCCCTAAACCCAGGCCCCAGTTCTCACTCGCTCCCCGCACGCGACTCCAAATAAAAGCAGCCTGAGCCAGAAGTGAGTTGTGGAGGTCCAGCCTGGGCCCTCCCCCCCAGAAGAGTTTTTATTCACCGTTGTGACTTGAATGCTTTTGGGGGGTTTGTTTTTAGTAGCAAATGTTACAGAAAGATCTCCTGTCTTGGTGTCCGTGCGGGGTTAGCCGGTGGCCCCAGCCCCCGCATGCCGGGTCCCTTGGGGGGTTGTTTCCCCGCAGGGCTGTGACTCGGGACCTACCGGGAGCCTCGCCAGCACATTGCACGGCGTGGCTCCTGGCGTCCAGCGAAGGGAGCCCTGGGACTCCCCGGGGAGCGGTGTCAGGAGTGCTGGGGCTTCCCTCCAGCCCAGCACTGGGTCAAGGTCCTGGCGTGCAGCCCCGGGACCAGGAGAAGTGAGAGACCTCTGGGGACCCTCCGCAGCCAGCCAGGCTGCGCCCTCGGTCCCCACCTCGAGCAAGCAGCTACCGCTTGGGAGACCCACTGGCTCCCAGCTCCTCCCTTTGGGGCCCGGACGCCCGAGGGGGCCCAGGCCCTTCCTCGGGCCAGACCAGTGACGCTGGGCAGGGGCGGCGGGCGCTGGGCCGGGCGGGCGGGCAGGGTAGGGTGGGGAGCCGGGCACTGTTTCCCGCTCCCGGAGGCAGAGGGATGGGAACCAGGTCTGCGTTGCCCGGGAAACCGTGGGAAACCGGCTCTCTGCTGGCCGCTGAGTCATGCGTGGGGTGTTTGGCTTCTGGCGTGGGGCCGGCGGCGGCGGCGGCAGCTGTGGGGAACTGGCTCCCGGGCTCCTGGCGACGGCGTGTGGGCCCTGGAGAGAAGCCCGTTCATGCCCAGCGCTCAGGACCTGAGGGGGTCCACCGAGGCCTGGGCCACCCTGAGACTCTGCTCCACACCCGGGTTTGCTCCGGCCCACCCAGGGGCCACGGTTAGCCCCACAATGAAGCAAAGGGCTCCCAGCCAAGGACAGAGCCCACGCTCCCATCCTGGCCTCGTGGGGACTCCAGCCCTGCACCCCCTGGGCATCCCTGAGTCCTTCCTCCCTGCCAGAGGTGTGGGCGCACCGCGGACAGCCAGCAGGGCCGGGTGACTTGTCTTGGCACGGGCCACTGCGGCAGCCTTGCCCCTTAGGCCTTAGGGGCAGATGAGGTAGAAGGTTCCAGAACACAGAGGAGCAGGGGGCTGCTAGAGAGAGAGGCTGTGCCACCATCGCCGTGGGCATGTCACAGCCAGGGCTACCACAGGCAGGCAGGGAGGGTGGGGGCTTAGCACCTCAGCCTGTCCCCTCCTGCTCCCGAGGCCTGGCTGGCGCCCCTCAGGGCTGAGCCCACAGGGAGGCTGAGCACCGGGTGCAGTCCATGCAAGGTCAGTGGTCAGTGTCTGGGACACCGGAGACCAGAGGCGGCGGGGCCTCCGGAGGGGCTGCCGGCCCCCACACTTCCCCTGGCTTCCCCAGCCCTCTCCGCCCCAGCTCCCCGGGGTCCCCTCCCAGGGGTGAAGTCTGCAGAAACCCGGTGACCCTGCCCGCCTCCGTCTGTCCAGCTGCCTCACCGGGCTCCTGGGAGAGCTTCCTGCCGACCCCTCCCCTGAGGACAGGCCCCCAGGCCAGCCGGACTCCCGGCGCAACCGGCTCTGTTGCGCTGCCCTCGGGTGCCCTCTTGTGGCAAGAGCGGGTTACTGCGGCTGACCCTGTGGTCCAGGCGGATCCAGGGGAACCCGGGGACCCAGGATCCCCACGGTCACGTGCAGCAGGAAGAGCAGCCCCGCCGCAGACCCGTATCTGCTGAGCTGTCCACCGCCCACCAGGAGGAGCTCCGGGGCTGGGCTGTCAGGAGGCCGCGTCATCTGATCTCCATTAGGGTCTGCGGCGCCTGCAACGACAGGTTTCTCCCGAGCGGACCCTAGCGGGCGGCTGGGGAGCTTTCAGGCTCTTTCCCCGGCGCTAGGGGGCTCGCCACGTCTTCGGGTGTCTGGTTCCAGCGGGACGGCCTCTGGCGTTTTACAGCCTCCACGGCCGGCCGAGAGCACAGGCGGAAGGATTTCAGACGCCTGGACGCCGGGGTCAGCAGCTCTGCCCGGACTCGTGTGCGCCCCTCGTGTCGAACCCCGCGCGGACGATTGCCGCCGGGACGCACGCCTCCCGGGTCAGGCGGCTACAGCCCACCGCGCGTGTCGCTGTCCCTGCGCCCAGCCGGCTCGTGGGCTCGTGCCCACGCGGAGCAGAAGCTCCCGTGGTGGGAGTTTGTTCGAAAAGACGGAAGAGGTGACGGCCGTGCCTCTTCACGGTTCCCTCTTCCGTGAAGCGCGGCCGATACTCCACCGCGTTGTTGGATTGGGGTCCTTTCCCCGGGTCCCACGAGCGTTGTCCAGGCCGAGCTTCTGGCCGTTCTGGAGGTTTCCGTCGTCGTCTCAGCCGTAGGGCGTTAAAAAGACTTATCACTTCTACGAACTAGCTTCCTTTTCCTCCCTCCCTCCCTCCTTCCCGCGGGCGGCTGTGCCCTGGCCCCGCGGGCAGGGTGAGTCCGCTCAGGATCATCCGGGCTGGGCGGAGGGAGCTGGGACTGCAGCCCCAACGCGGGTCCCTCGAGGAGGAGGCTCCCGCCAGCAGGAAAGGTGCGTGGGGTACAGGGTGTGGGTCCCCAGCAAGTGGCATCGCGTAGAGATAAACAAGGCGCTGGCCACGCCACTCTGCTGGAGTTTCTCCACTGCCGGGTGGACCTGGGGCCCACTGGCCAGGCCTCTACAGCAACGCCGGGCTCTGGGTGCCAGAGTCCCCTTCCCTGTGCCTAGTGCCCCGCTGCCACCCCACGCACCTGGGGAAGGCGGTCCCTACAGCCTTCCCCTCCCGCCTGCCCAGGACTGGGCCCCTCCCCTTGTTCTCCAGGTGCGCCTGGGCTCAGGCCCCTGGGTGCTGCCCTGGTCTCTAATCTGCGCCCCGGCTCCGGCAGGGTCTTCAGTGGATGTGAGGAAAAGCACATAGACTTTTGGTTTGATTTCATTTGTTTTCTTAAAAAAGAATGGGTTATGATGTCAGGGGCCCAGGGGGACCCCCCCAAACCTGGATTTATTTATAAAAAATTGTGTTTGTATTTGTACATGTTTAAACTTCAGCCACCTTCCAAGTCCTCTCCATTGGATGCGATGCACCTACCGAGACCTTTTTTTCCACTGTTCAAAACAGTGTTTGAACTCGTCGAGTGTGATGCCTTTTAGTGTTTCTGCTGTTTTTTTTGTTTTACCTCTTCCCCACTGGCAAAACATTTCCCTCTGAGGACTTTTTATATCCCGGGAAAGTGATGCTCTGTGAACAGGGCGGGTGGGGCCGAGCTGGGGACAGACGCGGCTTCCGAGCGCAGTTCCCCGTGTTCCCGCTGGCGGCCGGGTGAGGTTTGTCTTGTGCAACACTTCTCCGCACTTTGTAGAGAGTTTAACTCACCCCAGCTGCACCCCGACCCCTGTCCCCCGAGACTCCGGTGACTCACTGTCCCTGCCGCTGAGTCCGTGGGGAGGGGACTCCGGGGCGGGACCCGCCCACGGCAGTGAGGCCTCGCTCTCGGCCCACGCAGAGTTCCCGCAGGACGAAGTCAAGATGCATTTCGGCAACGGTCCCAAATGGGTAGCTTGCCGTGGTGGACCTGGGGCTGGCCGCTGGGATTTCCCTTCAAGAAAGAACTTGCTAGAAAGGTGCAGAGGGGGGGTGGGGTTCCTGGCTGCCTGTGGCCCAGTTCAGCATCTGTAGGGTCGGTGTCAGGCCTGAGCCGAGGCTGAGCCGCTGCGGACACCTTGCAGGGAGCAGGGCGCAGGGAGGTGTTTCTGCAGGTCCTAGAAAGAGGTCAGACGCTAAGCACGGGCCGCGGCAGCAAGGACGACCTCAGCCAGAGCAGGAAGTCAGTCTGCTCTCTGGGCCTCGAGGACCGAGGGAGGCGGGGGCGCTGTTGCCGGGACCCCGGGGCCGCCTGGCGGACGCTGGAGTCATTTCAGGCACATCTGGCAGGAGCTGGGGGCCCACAGTGACAGACTGTTGGTGGGTCCCTTGTAGTCCAGTTGGGGGCCACTGGGGGCGGGGAGAGAGACAGAGAGAGAGAGACCCCGTCTTCTCCCTTCCAGCCCCCCCCCACCAGTCCCTGATCCCGTCTAAACCCACCCAGACGCTGGGAGACCACGGGACCGGTTTCTATTTCCCTTCCTCAAGGAGCAGGGGAGCAGGGGAATGAGAGCCAGGATGCGAATCTGAAAGAAGACAGGAAGTGTCCAGGACACCTTCCAAAACCTCCTCCCCGCTCCTTTGGGGGAAGGTCATCGCGAAGCGCGCGAGTGGGCGGCTGGGGGGATGGGCAGGCGGATCCGGCCCGGATGGGACCAACCCGGCGGCGAGACATCCGTGGCCGAATCTGGGTGGGGGAGACGCAGATTTTCGCTGAGGTTCTTCCAGCACTGCTGTGGGTCTGCACGTTTTCATAATAAAATATTGTAAAAAAACACCCTCTTTAAGTAAATATTTTATCTTTCCGGGGAGGCGAGGGTCAGTTTGGAGTGTAACCGTTTCTGCCTGGAGCCCTTCCCTCCTCCTGCTGGGACGAGCCCTGTGACCCCCTTGTCTGCAGCTTTCGGGGTGCCTCTCCCAACCCGAGTTGGGGTTGGGGGCAGAGGCTGCACACGCATGGCCAGGCTTCAGTCCGCGCCACGCGACCTGTGGCCACCCAGGGCTTTACAACTTCTGTGTTAGCCACTCCCATTCAGACACCTGAGAAATTCTCACGGAAGTCCGAATGTCCAACTTCGCTTTGAAACCGGAAGGTCCGGCAGCCCTGGGCCTGCCTTCCTCCTCGGGAAGAGCCGAGCGGCGCAGGGCGCGCGCCCGGGTCACCATGACCACCGCCAGCCCCGCCCCTCCCAGCCGGCCCGCCTGCTCGCTCGGGCTTCCCTCGTCTTGTCCCTGGGAACAGCGGCTCCGAGGACCCTGGGGTCACTAGGACTCCTCTGTTTGGAACGACCACGCTGCCCCTTCCCATGATGCCCACGTCCCTTGAGCTGCTTCATCCACCGAGCCCTTTCGTGACTTGCCGTATCCACGGGTCACCTCTAGTCCCTTAAAACCTTAAAATGCATTCTTTCAAAGAAGAGGCCGATTTTGTGCCTTTCCTCAGCACCATTCCCCACGAGACCAAGAGTTCGGTGCACTCGCGGGCTTTCCTGACGCCACACACCGCGCACTTACGCCCCAAACCGCGGGCGCGCGTCTGGCACAGAGGCAGCTCGCGCCCCCTTCCGGGCGCCTCTGTGCAGGGCAGCCTTCCAGCAGGCCCGCCGCCGCCCCGAGAGGTGTCCCCGGCGCCGCAGGGCCTGTCCTGAGTCACACGTGGAGGAGCCCAGGCTGCTTTCACGTGACCCTGAAGCTCGGGGTACGCAGCAGGGCCCCCCACATCTCCTCCTCCCCCAGAGACTGGTTCCTGCCCTTCTGAGTCCTGTGGCTTCGGCCCCTCCTCGGCACACGCCCAGTGTGCCGAAGCTCACCGGATTCACCCAGGAGCACCCTGGCCCATTCCCACGGTCAGCCCTGCGTTGGGAGCCCTGTGGTGTGTGGTGTGAGGCCGCGGGATGACTCTGGGGACACAGACGGGGCCGAGGGACAGTCCCCACGGCCGCCCACTCTGGGTCTGTCCGTGCGGTGGACAGAGCCTTACCTAGCTGCCCTCTCAGGTGACCGGACCCCCTGCCGGGGCCACCGTGTCCGTCCCCCAGAGCTGGAGGTGGGCGACCGCAGCAAGGACACTGCCCGCGTGCACTGAGCTCCCAGGGGCCGGTGCAAGCAGGGTCCAACTCGACCGTCACACGACCACTGTGCGGGGGCGGGGGGGAAGGGTGGTCACTCCGGCCGGGACAGACGAGGCAGTGAGGGGTGGCGTTCAGGGAGAGGAGGAGCGTGCCCGGGGCCCCCAGCTAGTAAGTGACGGAGCTGCCCCCGAGTCCCTGTCCACGTGACACCCGCTGGCATCCCGCTGGCCCCAGGCGGTCCATGCGGAGCCAAGTCTTGTGGTTTTGGTGAGTCGGTGCACGCCCCTTCCACCGTCGCCCACAGGTTGGGCGTTTTGCTTGGTCTTGGGTTTCCCCCGGCGGCCCGTCTTGGTGCTGATACGGCCCCCAGAACCGGGCCCCGGGCCGTGAAAAGGCCGTGCAAGTCCCCACGCCTGGTGTGGCCACGTGTGCCCTCTGCAGGGCGGCTGTGTGCCTCCTGCGTCCCTGGCGAGGGGCGGCGCGGGGCGGGTGTTGCGGAGTCACACAAGCTGCCTGCGCCCTCGAGAGCAATGCCGTCTTCTCTGTCCTGGCCCGCACCGCAGGACACTCCAGCAGGAGGGTGGGAGGTTGGGGTGCCGTCCCGGGGCCCTCGACTTCTGTGACCTTGTCCTGCCCGCTGAGTCTCGGAGCCGGAGGGCCCGGTGCGTGGCGTGGTCTCCACACCCAGGGGGGCACAGGGAGAGGCGGGTTGGGTGCGGCCGGGTGCCGGCCCGGCTGTCTGGGCTGACACGCCCACCGGCAGTGCCCGGGAGTCTCTGGGTGTGCCCAGCACGGGCGGGGGGAGGCGGGGGCTCGGTCACTCCCCCCACTCTCCCACCCCGGCCACCAGGAGGAGGGTCCTGTAGAGGAAGCCGACCAGCGCTCTGGTGCCACCCCCCACCTGGTCCCGCAGCGATGGCGTGAGGCGGGAAGAATCCTGGGGCCAGGCGGCCGAGGCCAAGCGAGGTCACGGGTCTTGCCAGAACTGGAGGGGTTTCTGGGATTCACCCAAAGCTGTTGCCACCCACTGGGTCTCGCTGCCCCACCCGAGTTCCTGGAAGCCCTTCCCACCCCGCGCCTGCCAGGACAGAAGGGGGCTCCCCTGCCCCGCCCTGAGCACCAGAACGCACTTTCTCACGGAGGCGGCGCTGGCCACGCCATCCAGGGGCCCTGGACCGTTTGCGGGCAGCGTGCTGCCGCCCGCACGCCGTCGGAGGAAGAGCCCGCTCCGGCCGACCCCGTGACCCCTGAGCACAGTTGCCGTGGGAAAGCGCGGCTGGGCCCCCAAACGACTGACTTGGAAATGCAGGCCCGGCGCTCAGCCGGCGCATAAATCAGGGCCCGCCTGTCACTGTAAAAACTGTTTATTTGGGACGTGGGCCTCCCTGGGCTCTCCTCCCTCCGGTTCCGCCTCTTACTCACTTTCCTCTCCTCCCGCGACGTGGTGCAAAACCTTCCTGTTCTCGAGAACTGGCAGGGGCCACCGGGTCCCCGGGCGGGGCGTCCGTGTCTGGAAGCACCCCAGGGACACGTTTCGTCACCGTGGAAAATGTCCTTCTGTTTCCCTAGGTGACGGGAGGTGTTTACACAGGGACTCCAACGGGGCTCCCGCCTGGCCCGCCGGAGCGGCCGGCCGGCGGTGCTGTGCGCCCAGCAGCCGGGGTCCCCCCGGCCCCCACCGCCGGCCACGGGACCGCAGGCGGGGGTCTGGGCGGCCCCGTGGCCACGGGGTGAGCACATGCCCAGCTCTACACGCGGGACCCAGGCAGGGGTGGGTCGCCGGAGGTGGAGTGTGAGGCGGGGGAGGCCTGGCCGGCCAGGGCGGGGCGGGCCCTCCCAGCCCACCGTGAGTCACGCCTATTTTTAGCAGCCCGCCCACCCAGGTGGGCCAGGTTTCGGCTCACTGCTCTCCGCTCCGGTAACTCCCTTTCCTCCGTGGGCTGGTGACACTCTGACGGGGAGAGTGCTCCAGTGGGTCTGGGGCTCTGCCCTGGGTGGGTGGGTGGGAGCTGGGCTGGCGAACCCCCAGGGGCTTATACCCCCATTCTCCACCTGCAACAGACATGATTAAGTGATCGGGGTGCACCCCTCCCAGGCTGGGCCTCGGCCGCCTGTGATCGATTAGCCATGCCTGTCTCTGAGCCTGGGGGCGCAGGTAGGGAGCCCCTGGTGGCAGAAGTGGGGAGAACCGGTGTGTAATTTAGTTATTGTGTGAATTCCCTTCTGTCTGTCCTGCTGACAGCAGCCTGCACTGCAGTGCCGGCCCTTTACCGGGAGGGGTCCCGGAAGAGGCCCAGGGCAGTGGGACAGCGAGGTGGCAGGGTGTGGACAGCATGGCCATCTGGGGACCTGGTAGGGTGTGTCCAGAGCTGCCCGCCCCCCCGCCCCGAGGGGCGAGGACGTGAGGTGTTCATTCTGCCCCTGCAGCCGGTCAGTGATTGAGGACCAGTCAACCGTCCTGAGAGCCTGAGGCTCTTCCTCCCGCTTCCCCTGGCCTGGGTGTCGGCCCCACATCCGGGTCTGCAGGCCGGCCCGTCCTCCTGCCCCTGCCTCGGGCCTGCACCTGCAGTCCCGTCTTGGACCCCACTTCTCGAAAGGCCTGCACCCACGGGGCCTGCTGCAATGCAAGAGGAACATTTGCACCGCGTCGTGCGGCGGGGACATCAAAGCCCGCCTCGGCTGCAGACAGCTGGCCCTGTCCAGTGCCAGAGGTCACGCCGAGGTTGCACAACGCGGCTTCCCCTCTGCATCTCGTTCTCCGGCTGACACCCTCACGTCCCCTCCCCCTCCCGCTTCTCCGTCCCCCTGGCCCTCCCTCCCTCCCCTCCCCTCCCCTCCCCTCCCCTCCCCTGCTGAGCTCCTCTCACTGGGGTTCCTTCACGGTTTGGTTCCGCCCAGGTGTTTTCCCTGCAGGACCACCAGCCCCCACAGGCAGGCTCCGCATGCCTCTGCTCCCTCTCAGCTGCCTTCCCGACATCGCAACAGCGAGGCCCAGAGGGACGTGTGTGGAAATCTCAGCTGGAGAATCAGGACTGGGGGTTGCTTAACATGTGAAAAAAATGCGGCGTCTCCTTCTCCAAAGGACACGGTCCCGACGGTGGTCAGTCCACCAGCAGGACGGAGGGTCTGGCGAGGGCAGGTGCCGGGTGGCCCCCCAGGACCTGCTCCTCTGCCCGCAGAGCCCTGCCCAGCTGTGAGTGACCCCCTGCTTCCCAGCCTCTGCCTTCGAGATCCTCCCCGACTTTGCCATCAGGGTGGGTGGGGGCCCGGGGGATTCGGGAGCACTTGGGAGGGGCCAGGCCGCAGTCAGCAGGAGGACCAGTCCACAGGGAGCCGGCTGGGGGCCTGCAGCCCGGGGACTCCGGGCAAAGCCCGCCCAGTTCCCACCTAGCCACGCCCGCCTGCCTCTGGAACGAGGAACCCCCCTCCCGGGCAGCAGCTCACGTTTCCTCAGTTGCTGGTGCTGACGTGAATGCTCTTTGCTTCCGCTGTCGGCTCGGACAGGGCGGGGGGGAGCAGAGAGCACGGGGGGTGGGGGGCCAAGTGGGGGATCTCCCCAGGACCCCTGCGGACATGGCTGTTCTGGCCACGTGGGCAGACGCCCGGGTGCGTCTCCTGGCCAGACGTGTCCAGCGTGACTTGGGTGGTTAGTTCCCCTCTGGAACCCAGGTGTCCGGGCCGCCGGGCTGCCCCCGTGGCTGCCCCGGGTGGCCCCACCGTGACACGTCCTCTGTGCCGCCTCGTGGGGCCGGCGCCCTCGCACTGGCCCTGCCCTGTGCCAGGCCCAGGAGGGAGCTCTGCTCAGCGGGGGGGTCGCCCTGCGGGCGGGGGGAAGGAGCCCCATCTCCGCACGCCGTCCCCTGGTACAGCGGGAAATGTCCACACCGTGAGCAGGCGTGCGCGTCACTTTTAGATGCGGTTTTCGGATCACTCGCTCAGTGCGCGAGCGTCAGGAAATGCAAACGTTACCACATTTTTCAAGGGAGCCAGGAAGGGGGAGGACTCCTCCCTCGGGCGGCGGGGGGGAAGGGGCGGCAGGGGGAGGTGGCGCCTGTGCGCCCCTCACGACGACGGGGGTTCCAGAGTCACCCCCGGGGCCAATGGCCCCTGCCAGGCCCCTGGAGCCGTGCACACTCCGGCCTTTCCGCTCTGGGGCGTGTCCTTGGGCTACCTCTGCCCTAACCTCCCGCCCCACCTCCCGGCCCCCGGGGCTGACTCCCTGGGTCTGTCTGTCTCTGGTGCTCTGCTTCCTGGGAGGGTGGGCTCTCAGTCTGTTTCCGGTCACGTCTTCTCCCCGCTCTCTCCCTCCTCTGTTCAGCTGTCATGTGGTTGTTATTCTCCTAGTGAAAAGGCTAACAAACTGTGTGCGCGTTTTAAGAATAGGTCACCCCACCTCACTTCTCGGGGTCCCTCGTGTGGTCGCTCTGGAGGTGCACGCTGCTGTCTCTGTCGTGAGCCTTAACTCAGAGCCCCCCTTCCCAGTGTTTGCCGATTTCCCTTGGTCTTTGCCTCTTTGATCCGGGGCGGATCTGCGTTCGGGGCCTCGGGAGCAGGAGGGGGCTTCCTGCGCTTGGTGACTGCGGGCGGCCCCTCGACGGGGTGGCCTGGAGGCCAGCACCTGGTTTGTTAGGGACCACCTCCCGCCAGGGTCTACCCTGGCCCCCCACCCCCGAAACGAGCTCCTGTCCTCCTGGGCCCGGGGCCCACACACCCCCCTCCTGGGGCCTCTCCCTCTGACGGTTGTGGCTGTGGGACAAGTAAGTGCCCATGCGCGGGTGGCTTAAAACCACTGGAATTAGTTTTCCCACGGTCCTGCAGGCCCGCCATCTGCAACAAGGGTGTTGGCAGAGCCTCGCTGTTTCCGGAAGCTCCAGGGAGGGCGCACGCCTCGCCTGCCCCCACGCTTGGTGGCTCCCCTGTCCCTTGGCTTGTGGGCATGTCACGGCAGTCTGTCTCCATCCCCCCAGCCCCCCCGCCCCCCACCCCGGGTCTCCCCTCTCCGGTCCCTCGTTCTGCAGGTTTCTCGGCGTGTCGGGTCCACTCCAGCAACTCAGCCGCTTCTCGTCTCAGAATCCTTACCTTTCTCCCACCTGCAGAGGCCTTTTTCCCGATAAGGCCCCATTTTGAGGTTCCAGGGGTCAAGACGTGGGCATGTTGTCTGGGGGGCACCCTTCAACCCGCCGCACCCCCCGACCTGCAGACGCACCCCCCTCCATCCCCCGTGCCAGCCCAGGTCCCCGCGGAATGCGCTCTCTGCAGAACCCGACTCCTGAGGACCAGGGGCCACGGCCGCCTTGTCAGACCTGCGGGGGCCCCTCTGCTCTGTGGCCCTGGGGGCAGGGACTCTGCACTGTGCAGAGGAGGACGGGCGTCACCTGAGTTCCATTCACCCGGCCAGCCGATGTCTCTGTGCCGCGAGACCCGAGGTGCAGGGTGGGAAGCTCAGCAGGGCCTCACTCCCTGGAGGGGCCCGCCTGCCCCGGGAGGCAGCGCCGTGACGCAGAAGGGGACACTTGTGGGGGGGGGGTGTTGGCCTCAAACTGCAGGAATAAAAACACACACAAACACGTAAAAGGAATGGTCGCAACAAAAGAGCAGGCGCTGGGTTCAGAGAGGGGGTGGGCCCCGGCCAGGTGGCTCAGCGGGTTGGAGCGCCATCCTGTGCACCACAGGGCTGAGGGTTCGATCCCCGGTCAGGGCACATGCCTGGGCTGCGGGTTCGATCCCCGGTCGGGGCACATGCCTGGGCTGCGGGTTCGATTCCTGGTCAGCGTGCATCCAGGAGGCAACCAGTCGACGGTTCTCCCTCACACAGATGTTTCTCTCTCTCTCTCACTTAAAAAAAAAGTCATTGGGTGAGGATTTAAAAAAAAAGAAGAAAGACAGAAAGCAAGAGGGTGGAAGGCGTGTGCCAGCAACACTGCTCCCTTCCTCGGAAGCGCTGATATTTTCTGTTTGGGGCCCGTTGCCCCGGCGACATTCCACAGCGGCGCGTCACTCCGCTGGCTGCGGCGGCGTCCAGAAGCCTCAGGAGACCAACGGCCCCTGCTATTTTAATATGTGGGTCAGTGGAAACCGGTCGGAAATCTGATAGCTGCTGACATGCTCACCGGCCAGCCCGTGGTGCCACCGACAAACGTATAATTCAGCTAAGGCTCCGAGGGACGGCACCAAGAGGGGCCTAGCAACCGTGTCGGGGTGTCTTGGGGAGCTGGGAGCAGTGGAGGAACCAGAAGGGGGGGTTTAGGGGGGCCGGGAGAGATGACCCCCACACCATCAGCCCAGACAGAGCGGAGGTCCCACCCCAGGCCGTCGACCCCAGCAGTCCCCCTTCTGTGACAGAGGTCAGGTCCGCGGCCTGTAGGGTGTATTTCATTTCAGGGGACATTTGCTCCAACGTCCTGCTGTCCCCAAGAGTGGCCCCTCTCAGGGGCTCTTTGTGAGAGACCCCGGCAGCAGTGGTCACTGGGGAAGGACACCAGACTGTCCCCTCGTCCCGTACGCAGGCCCAGCTCCCTGGGCAGTTGACCCGGGGGACATGCCCCCGTGTGATCTGGCCCCTCTGTCCGGCCCCTTCTCACCCGGCAAAGTCAGCCCCCGACGGCCCAGTGGGTTACGGGTGGGGAGGGAGGGAAGCTTCTAGAAGGCACTCTGAGACCTTTGGGTCACCGTTAGGGTCCAGTGGCCTTGGGGTCACCGTTAGAGTCTTCAGGGCCGCATCCATCACCTCCCGGGGAGTGTGGGGACAGAGCAGTGAGGACGGCCAGCCCGCAGACTTGGGGGGCGTCCACGGGGCTCCGAGGGACTCTGAGGGCGGTGATGCGGAGCCCGGCCGGCCCGCCCATGGGAGCCCCTTCACGAGTTGTTCAAACACAGTTCCACGGAGAGGGTGACAGGTATGAGCCTTCATCAGCCGCACCTGCAGCGCCCCTGCGCTGAGAAAGGGGTCCCGGGGCTGGGTGGGGCACCCAAAGGTGCGGCCATGAGAGCCCTGACCCCTGAGAACAGTTCACGCACAGGTGCGACCCGTCCCAACAGGTGCACGCTGCCAGCCAGGGCGGCTCCTGAAGGGGCTGTGTCTCCGGAGCTTTTCCTGGGCCCTGGGGTCTCCACTGTGGCCACCACCGTGGGTCCGATCACCAGACGACGCCCCGGGGCGGTGCCCGGAGGGGGCCCTCCTGCCGGGATGTGAAGGTGGCAAGAGGGTGTCCTGAGAGCGCGCAAGCCCCCGCTCCTCCGTGCGGAGCCTGTGTCCGAGGCTGCAGAGTCTGCGCCTGGAGCCCCCCGCAGGTGCCGGTGCGTGAACGCCTTGGGGTGGCTTGGCGGTGAGCATGCATGAATGAGTGAGTGAGTGAGTGAATGAATGAGTGAGTGAGTGAGTGAATGAATGAGTGAATGAGTGAGTGAATGAATGAGTGAGTGAGTGAGCGAATGAGTGAGTGAATGAATGAATGAGTGAACGAACAAGGATGAACGGTGAGGGAAGCAGCGATGCGCCCGGGCTGGCTGCCGCCAGGTTCCTGGGCTGCAGCTGCCGCCGGGAGTCCTGCCGGGAAGACCGAGCCCCCCCCGCCCCCCTCGGGCTCTCTAAGAAACGGGCTGGCTGCCGCCGCCCGCCTCCCCCAGGATTTGGCCCGCAGACCCTACGGGAGTCCTGCGTGCCTTGCTCGGCGTGGCTGTGCGTCGCCCCTGACCACCACTGCTGGGTGGGTGGGGCGCGACGGGGCAGGTTTTCGGCCCCCAGGCTTGGCCCCGGGCCGCAGAGGTGAGCCGAGGAGAGGGCGTGGTGGGCCCACGGCACGGCCGCCGCGACTGTTGGCCGCACGCAGCCAGTGGAAAAAGGACTTCACCGGGGCCGGAGGGCCGTGAATCAGAAGCCGCCCTCGGCGGTGGCGGACGGCTCCCCTGTGAGAGTCCCATTCACGGCGCCCCGGGGGGCAGGGCGGGCCGAGGCGGCCAGGCTGCAGTGGGTGTGCCCGCCCAGTCGCCCAGCCTGCCCCTCTCCAGGCCGCAGCGACCCCGGCCCGGGCGCGGCCCCTCCCGGGCTGTGGCTGCAGTGGGTGGGCAGCCGGTGAGCTGGCGTCCCTTTGCTCGCTCCAGCCTTACTCACCGCCCTGTCATCCTGCTGGCGCGTCCCCACCCACCTGCCACCCTCTCCCAGTCCGGGCAGCACCCCACCCACTCGCCCTGGTCTCCCATCTCCGTCCGGTGGTCCCGTGGGGTCCAGAGGGGAGGGGCACAGACCCACCGGCGGCCCCGGGGGCAGGAGGGGTCCCTGGTCAGGCCCTGAGGATGCTGAGGCTCTCAGAGGTGTTCCGGGCAGAGGGGGCCACGTGGGGGCTCCTTTTACCTGCGCCGTCCACCAGACCCTCCCCACCCTCCGGGGGCCTCAGACCTCTCCACTCGCACCTCTCGCCGGCCCGTGGCCCCCTGCGAGGCCAGGACGGTGGGGAGCTGTTTGCGTTTGCCACGGAGAACGCGGGGGCTCACTCAGTGCAGGAGACCGGCTCAGTCCCGCAGCCAGGCAGGGGGCAGCCGTGTTGCAGCCCAGGCCCCCTGCTCTCGTCCGCCCCGCCCTCCCCACTGCCCGGGCCGTGGTGCCCAGAACCAGTGTTATTCGGGCCTGTCCTGCCCTGTCCTATCCTGTCCTGTCCCATCCCACCCTACCCATCCCACTGTTTCTAATTCTATTCTATTCTATTCTATTCTATTCTATTCTATTCTATTCTATTCTATTCTATTCTATTCTGTTCCATCCTATTCTATTCTATTCTATCCCATCCCCTCCCATCCCGCTGTTTCTAGTTCTATTCTGTCCTATCTCTCTATTCTATTCTTTTTTCATATTATTTATCTAATACAATTTCCTTATTTTTTTTTCTATTCTTCCATTCTGTTTCTTTTATTTCTCAGATATGGGACCTCTCCAACAGACCTGCATTTTCTTACCTATTTGTTTAACTTTCTCTCTGACATTTGTCCTGTTTTCTGAGGGGTTTCCTCACGTTAGTCTTCCAAAAACGTCTATTGCACGTTTTGGTTTTGCTGCGGTGTTTTTCCGAGATTTGTGGAGGCGTGATTGACTAATAAAACTTGCCGTCTCTGTGGTGTACGGTGTGACGCTGTGACATGCGGAGACCCTGGGGAGTGGCTGCACAGCCATGAACACACTTGCCACCTCACGTAATTACCGTTTTCTTGTGACGAGGGCGTTGAACACCCACTCTCCCGTCCACCTTCAAGGAAAAGCGGAGTTGTACTGAGCCTCCTCAGCACGCTGCATTAGAGCTCACTCAGCTTGTCACTGAGTCTGCGCTAGCAGCTCCCCCCGATCTCTGACCGGCGTCTCCCCACACTCCCGCCTCCGGCTCCCGGGAACCACCTCTACTCTCTACCTCTGAGAGCCCCACGTTTTCAGAGCCCACACGCAGGGGCGATGTGCTCCGGTGTCTTTAACTTCTAAGGAGATTTTATGCTCAGCAAACACCCTCGTTTGAAAAATAGCATTCTTGCCCTGTTTCACGCCTGCAATATTCTTTCTCTGATGAAGGGAATTGTCACCATCGCCCGGTAACAAGCGTTTCTCTGCTCCCTGCCTCGTGGGTGTCCCCGGGTTCCTTAGTTAATTAAGTGACATCTGCTGGCTGGAGCTCCTGTTCCCCAGCGAAGGTTCGGCCGGTGTCCGTGGGAAGGACGGGCACACACGTCTGGTCGCACACCCGTGTCCGTGGACGGGCCTGTGGGGTGACGACCTTCGCAGCTGGCCGAGGACCCACCTACTCCCGGGGGGACCCCTGTGTGGCACCCGACCACCTTTTCTTTTGGCCCAACGAGCTCCTCCGCGGAGGAACTCCCAGTTTTCTGCCGCAAGGGGGTCACGGGTCCGGTGGTGACCCCCCGGAAGGGCATGTCCAAGCCCCGCCCCAGGACCTCGAGCCGCTGTCGGAAACGTTCGAACCTGTAGAGAATTTTTGCGCGTTGATTCGAGCCAAATCAACGACAATTGCCAGGAAGCAAAAATCTCAATGGACTGAGAAAATGTTCTGGAAAATGGCAGTTTTGCTGCTTATTTTATCCACGTTAGGTTAAGGGAGTGGGAGAAAATACACCAGGGGAACCCCTGGGGTGGGAGAAGGAGTGAAACGCAGAGGCACACCCCTCTTTCATGTCGGTGGGGAGGGCGGTTGGCGGCGAGCGCTCCCAGCCCACGGAGGTGGGGCGCGGGGACCGGCCCCTGGCCCCCCAGCCCCCCAGCCCCCCAGCCCCCCAGCCCAGGCCCAGAGTCAGGTGCTCCGGAGAGGTGGGTGGGCCCGGAGGGGCCTAGAGAGGAGATCACCCTGACATTCCCAGGGCGGGCGGGCTCAGCTGACCTAGAGCCTGGCCTTCGTCAAGGAAGCCACAGGCCCAGGACAGGACTCCCGGCCATGACCCTGTTCGTGGGGACGGTCTGTGTTCAGGCCGCCCCAGAGGTGCCCTGCGGTCTCTGCATGTGTGAGGTTGAGCACTCGGGCGGTCCCTTTTCGTCCACACCCTGAGTGGGTCCTTATTTGAGACAGGGTCCTTGCGGATGTGACGAGTTAAGGCGAGGTCACGCAGGGGTGGGATGGCCCCTAACCCGATTTCACCTCTCTCCACGAGCAGACAGAGGCACGCAGGGGGGAGGCCGTGGGGCGACAGACGCAGAGATCGGGGCGATGCTGCCACAAGCCGAGGGGCGCCTGGAGCCCCCAGAGCTGGAAGGGGAATGAGAGGACCCTCCCCTGGTGGCGTCGGAGGGAGCGTGTCCCTGCGGACACCTCGAATGTGGACCTCAGCCTCTGGAGGGGAGACTACACTCCCACTGTCTCGGCCCGCTGTCCTGGCACCTGGTCCTCAGCCCCCGCCGCAGAGAGCGTGTGCGACTTCTGCGGTCGCTGTGGGGGCTGAGGGGCTGGGGGGCTGGGAGGCACGGGTCCCCTCCCATGCAGAGACTTTACGGAGCCCTCCCACCCCTCCTGTGCTGTCCTTGAGGGTCTCGCCCTTGCCTCATTCTGTGGCCCGTGTCCTGGAGTTCCTTGCTCTTGAAACCCACCTCCCCATTCCCCTTGGGGTTTGGAGCCGTGATCCATCCGGGGCAGGATCCAGGTGTTGCGTCCTCTCCACCCTCACCCCCTGCTCTTGCTAATGAAACGGCAGCTCCTAAGGGACCTGCCTGAGCTCTCCTGGGGTGGGGGGTGGGGGGGTGAGGGCGCCCTCTTCTGGCCGCCTCTGGCATTTACCCCGGGTGCACCCAGGCCTCTTCTTCCCCCCAGGGCCTGGCCCGCAGCAGGAGATCCCGACCCACCCCGCAGGGCGGCCTCCACCTCTGGGTCCTCCGGGGTCGCCTGCCCGCCCCGCACGGCCCGCGCACACAATGGCCCTTCAGTGCCGGAGGCCGGGAGAGCGCAGGAAGGGAGAGGGTGGCGGTGCTAAACCGAGCCGATGTCGGACTTCACGCCCGAGAGAAAATCAATCCTGAGGCCACGGTTGTTCAAGGAAGAACCAGCCCGCCCATTTCTTTCCAAGTGGAATTCATAGTTCAACGCAAAAAAAAAAAAAAAAAATGAGTCACGGAACTTCGGTGTAGCCTGGTAATGAGAACACCAAATATCTCCTAGCGCAGAAGTTGGAGTCCCGGCCCACGGTTCCTTGGACCGTGTCCCGCGGGTTTGCCGTCCTTAAAACCAATCAGCTGAGCACGGGCTGCAGCTCGCCCGATTCCGGGAAGTGTGCTGTATTTTTAACCGGCGATCTGACACACAGTTTCCTAGCGCCAGCCCAGCGCTGGCTCCTGGCTTCCGCTCACAGCCACCCTCTCGTTTCCCCACGTGGAGGGGTTCACCTGCACCCCCAAAGGGGCCGGTTCACGGTAGATAGAAAGTTCTCCCTGTTTGGCGTTTCTTTGCAAGAACGTGCATCATTGTTAGAAGGCTGTTCCCTGGGCTCTGCAAGTGTATGCCTCGAGGGGCAATGCTTCCACGGACACCTCGCCTCCCACGTCCAGTTTCCGTGTCAGGCTTGGTGTCCACATGCCTCTCAGCGACAAGGACCTCGCTTCCTGTCTGTCCGATGGGAAAAGTGGCTTTAGGAGAAAGCGAGGAAAATCCAGACAAAGATTTTCACGCGCGCAGGGGCGGTGGTGGAGCTGCGGTGCATGAGCTGCCAGCCTCGGAGGCGGCCCTGGGGCCCAAGAACAGCCGCTGGTTGGTCGCTCAGGCGGCAGGCCGGCTGTTCAGGTTGCAAGTCTGGGGCGCCTAACTCAGATTGGTGTGAGAGAAGAGTAACTTCTGGCTCACACAGTCCAAGGGAGAGTGGAGGTTGGGGAGGCCCAACTTTGTGGCCTCAGGGGTCTGGGGATGTCTGGAAGCAGGGATCCATGGTTCTGTCCCCTTCTCTCTGCCGGCTCCCCTCATGTGGCTGCAACCAGGGCAGCTCCTGGGGTCCCCTCAGGGAGCCCCAACACCGGCTGGCAATGTGTACACTCTGGGAAGCCCCGGGTGGGCCAGCTGGGCCCGTGTGTGTGTGTGTGTGTGTGTGTGTGTGTGTGTGTGTGTGTCCGGCGTCTGCCCCAGAGGCCCTGCAGGAAGCTGGCGGCTGCTCTGGAAGCACATGATGAAGGTAAGGGGGGGCGGTCGGTCCCCCATTGAGGGGGGAAGTGCGGGCCAGACAAACGACATAGCAGATGTCCCCGACGGCACTCCTGTCCCCTTTGTGGGCGTCTGTGCTCCAGCCGGTGGAGGAGAAACGTCCCTGAGCTCTGGACTCTCGGAAGTGGCCGCCACAGCACCCTGGGAGCAGCGGACGAGCCCGCTGGGGGGTCACAGCAGAGTGTTTGTGCCACATGCGGGAGGGGCAGGGGCGGCGGGCCCCCCACACCCTCCCACCTCGGCCCTGAGGCCGGGGCTGGGGGCCCAGTCAGAGGCAGCGGCCCAGGGCTGGAGACCAGGCCGAGGCCAATGCAGTGGACGCAGCAGGACCAGGGGTCAGCGCTGGGCCGGTCCTGACGTAGTCATGGCGGTGACCTCGTGTTCTGCCGACGAGGAAGCTGAGCCCGGACAGCCGGCCTGCCCGAGGCCCACTAATACGGTTCATCAGCAGCAAGGAGGCCTCGTTCCCACTCCCCGCGGCGCTGCTGAAGGGAGCTGACGGCGGCCCGGGGTGGGGGTGCACTAAGGAGCCCCAGCCGCCCCCCGCTGCGGGGCCCTGCGGTCGGGGGGACAGCTCAGCTCCTCCCCCGGGGCTGTGCCCACACCCTCCCTTGAAGTCGCAGGTTGCCCCTTGGGTGCACGTGACCGTCAGCTGACTTTGGAATCTCACGTACCGCCCCCTCCCCCGGGAAGGCACGCTCCAGCCTCACACGAGCGCGGTCATCCGTGACCCCGTGACCCTGCCTGCAGACGCAGACCCCGCTGCGGGCTCTGCGGACGTGCCCCTCCCCCGCACTCCCCAGGCCCAGCCTCTCCCGGGAACTCGATTTTCTCTCAAAGGCAGAGCCGTGCCTCGACTGCCCTGGTCTTCCTCGCTCAGTGCTTCCTTGGGGTCCGTGCGAGCCCGGGACCCCCGCACGCGACCGGCGAGTGCAGGGGCGCCCCCGCGTGGTTCCCACGCACAGGCCCTCTGACCATGCGCCCCAACTGTGCTCACTGTTTCAGGTGCAGTCACTGGTCTTGCAGAGGAGAGCAGAGAGGGGGGGAAACCTCAACGTGGGAGGGGGCCCTGGTCGGTTGTCCCCCGTACGGATCCTGACCGAGAACTGAAACCTCAGCTCTTTGGGGGACAGGACGACGCCCCGGCCCCCCGACTCGCATTGGCCCAGGCGATGCGCCCCGACTTCAGAAGCTCACGCAGAGACTGAGGTGCCAGCGTGCCGGCACCCGCCGGGGCTCCGTGCGGGAGAGCAGACCCGCCCGGCTGCTGCGAGCTCCCAGGGGTTCGAGGCCGGGAGTTCTCTGCAGTGGTGGGGGACCTGGGGGTCCCCCAGGGGCGGGCTGCAGGGCCACGCCGCCCCGCCTCGGCCCTCCGGCCTGCCCTGGGAGGCGGGAACGGGGCCGCACGGCAGAGCCTGTGCGGAGGCGCAGGTGCTCAGCTGCAGTCCCGGGTTCGGGGACGAAGGAGATGCGGTGGCGGCGTCACCACTTCCCTTCAGCCGCGGGGGCCGTGGTGTGACTGGGGGTCCTGAGCCCAGCTGCCCCTGCCCCCCCAGCCCGACACTCTGCGGGCTGGGCCCCAGGGTGCCCCGGACCTGCGGGAGGGGCACGGGCATGGTCTCCCAGGGGCGCTCCCTGGAAAGGAAGCCAAGGTGCCCTGCAGGCGTCTCTAAATCAGGGCCCAGCACGAGGAACGCCCTGTTTGTGGCAAAGCCATCCGTGTGTCGTCCTGTTGCATAACCATCGCCCTCGCGCACACCACACGGCGTGTTCATGTTCGCATGAAAACCGTACACTGTGGCACCCATGTCCCCGCCCTGCGCACCACGCGAAACAGGCGTTACCCCTGCAGGACCCTGCATTTCCCGGGGACCGCGCTGTCACGGGGGCCGCGGGCCAGGGGAGCCGAGAGAAGCCGGGGCGCGTCCCCGGCCCGGGCTCCGCGCGGAGCTCTGCCAGGGGCCCAGGTCCCCCTCGCCTGTGCAATGGGACCCTCCCCGGCGCCCCCCACAAGAGGGGACACGCTCTCGCGTTCATCAGAAAGGGCTCGGGGGGTCGCCGTCCGCCCTCAAAGAGAGAACCGGTGGGTATCGAAGCGTCGGCACCGCCCAAGCCTCGTAGAAACACACGACCTGTCTCAAGAGTTTCCTTGACACCCTGAGCAAGGGAGCTGTCTGGTCCCCGGGACATGTCCCGGAGCGGGGTCCCCAGCCCCACACTCAGGGTCATTAACCCCGGAACTGTGGGGGAGGACGTGGCCCCCCTTTCTCGTCTCCCTGCAGCACCCGGGGCTCTGGGCCGTGGGGAGCAGGGCGGCTTTGACTGCGGCATTGATATTTGAGGGGGGAGGCTGTTGGGAGACGTCTCCGTCCAGAACCGTCAAGGAGAAGCGGGCCAGCGGGCGCGGTGAGGGCGGAGGGGCAGCCGCATTTCCTGTTTGCCTCTCCGCTGGCGCTGCAAAACACCGCGGGAACACTGTGGGGAGACCCACGAAGGAATTCCACAATTTACTCTCCTTGCCGCCGCCGCCGGCCGAGCCCCAGAGGTGACGCGGAGAAGGGGTGAGCTTCTTTCCCGAGAGTCGGGGTGCGTGGGGGCCCGGCCCCACGCATGTCTGGGGACGGCAGTCCTCCGAGGGTGACCTCAGCGGCTGCAGGGGCCAGGAGCGGCCAGGCAGAGTCTGGTTCTCATTTACAGTGCGGGGCGGCCGGCGGTGGGGAGGGGCCGGGAGGGGTGGGGGGAGGGGCGGGGGAGGGGCGGGGGGAGGGGCCGGAGGAGGCCCTGACTGTACCCCTGGACGCCGGCCAGTGTGCAGCTTGGTCTTCCCCCAAAGGCCGCCGTGCGCTCTCCTGCTCCAGCCGCCTGCAGGGACCTCCGGGGAGCCAGCGTCCCCCCTCCACTCGGCCCCTCTCCCGCAGGAAGAACGGGACACGCTGGGAGCGGGACGGCCATGGGCCAGACCCCGCGCCCCTGAGCGCAGCGCAGCAGTCGGGGAGGCCGCCTCTTCAGGCCCGCTCAGGGTGAGTGCGGCTGCCCCGCCCGGGGAGGGGACGCTTGCGAGCCGGGGACCGTGGGAGGTGGCTCTCAGGGCCCCTCCGCCAGCATCCGATTTCTTTACGAGTTGCAGGTCTCCGGAAGGTGCCGCCGAGTGTTCTTTCTTGGTGTTCGGCCACTGGGCTCCCCTGACACGGCTGAGGCCGTGGGCTGCCCGTGGGTGTACCTGGGCTGCCGCCGCGGGGCGCCTGGGGCTTCCAGCTCCTCGGGGTGTGGGGGGGCGTCTGTGCCTCTGGGCCCAGGAGGTGGGGGCCGCCGCCTTCTCCTTCCCCAACTCGGTGGGAGTCTGCTTTGTTAGCAGGAGCGTCGCTGGGAGAATCCCAGGGCTACCTGCCGGGCTGCTCCGTGCATGGGAGGTGCCTCTGCATTCTCCCAGGTGCCGGCAGGTCCCTTCAAGGTCCCGGCCCCGGCTGGGGGGGGCACATCTGTGGCCTTCAGGGGACTGCGGTGACTTTAGTGTCCGGGTTCGGGGCCACGTCCGGAATTAGCCATGACCGCCAGGGCTTCACCTTTTCAGGAACCTCTGCTGAAGTCTTTGTCCCCTGGGGCTGCTTAAAGGAGCCGCAGGGTCAGGCGAGGAGAAGGCGTTTGGTGTTTGGGCGGCGTGCCCGGTGGATAAGGCCGGGGGCCCTGGGGCCGCGGGGCGGCCTGTGCTGCCCAGATGGGGGGCGGGTGCCAGGCCGGGAGGCCCGGGCTGCTCCCTGGCCGGCAGGGTGGGGCTCGGTCCTCTCGCCCAGGATGGAAAGTGTTTCCTGACGGTTGCCAGCCTGCCTTGGGGACCTTGTTCAAGGGCTCACTGTGTTAGGGAGTCAGTGTGGGTGGGGTGGGGCAGGGTGGGGTCCCGGGAAGGGCCCGTGGAATATGGGGGACTTGGGAAACCAGCACTTCGCAGCCAGCCCAAAGGGCAGGGTTAGGGGCTGGTCTGGACCCCGAGAACGAACCGCTCTGAGCCTGTGGGGGGGTGCCCTGCACCCAGTGGGACCGCAGGGCTGGGGCCCCTTCCCAGGTCCGTCCTTGAGAGCTGCGGGGTCGAGGACTCCTGGGGTGCTCAGAGCTCATGCAGACAGGCCGTGCTCCACCTGGGGTCCCCCGCCTCCCAGGGGACCCATTCCGAGCACTTCGGAAACTTGCACGGAGCTGGCCTTAAGCCCGAGCAGTCTTTGTTTCGAATCCAAACCCTTCCGAGGGGCGGCGGCGGGCTGCTGGACATCGTCGGGACTGCTGGGGAGGTTGTGGGGGTGTCCCCGGTGGGAGCCACTGAGGCGTGGTCCCGCGGTGTTGCAGAGGAAGAATGGGGTGCTCCCAGGGGCCGATGTACTCGCTGGGGCCGCAGGACCCGGGGGCGGGGAGATGGCAGCAGATCCCTGACCGGGGCCGGAAGGCAGACGGCCTCTGGTGGAGACCCCGCGCGGACGGGTCTCTGGGCTCGCACGTGCGTCTGCGTCGCTGCCCCAGAGGACGGTGCCCCGAGCCCTCACCCTGTCACAGGGGTGGGGAACGGCTCTGGGCTCCCCGAGTCCCTGCCGGCACGAGCAGGAGACCCCACTGGGCAGGTGAGCCAGCCGCCTCGACGGCACTGGCCCTGCGTGGGGATCTCGCGGGCGTGGCTCCCTCTTCAGGCCGCCTCCCGTGGGCCTGTGGCTGCGGGCGCCACATGGCGGGGGTGGGGGGAGGCGAGGGGCTCTGGGAGGAATGCACGGCCCAGGAGTGGCCACGTGGTCTGGGTGGCGTCGTGGTTGAGAAGGACGTATTTCGTCGTGGGGTCAGGGTCTCCTTCCGTGTGCCCGGCGGTGTGGCAGCGCTGAGAGGGCGTGGGCAGGAGGGCCCCACTCGGGGAAGGGTCCGGGGGAGCAGGGCGGCGCCCCGAGGCTGTCCCGCCTTTTCCCAGCCGGGGACCTGGAGGGTGTGGCCACCTCCCGGCGCCCGTGGCCCTCTGGAGATCAGGTCTGTGGCGAGTGTTCGCATTTGGGTCTTAAGGACGGTTTTGATGGGAGAAAAGCATCTTCCTGAACGGGGATTGTCCTTCGTCGGCACCCCCGCGTGTCCACCGTGTTCAGGGCTCACCGTCGCCCTGCTCCCGTCACACTGAGCTGAGAACCGGACGCGTCCGTGGGGGGAGCGTGGGGAGCAGCCTCTGGCAGTCGGCGATCAGCCTGTGGCCCCCGAGGGGCGCCCCACTGCACCTCAGCAGTGGGTGCGGGCTGCTGCGGCCACTTCCCCCCCAAGCTGGCTCAGACACCCTGCCCCCCCAGAAAGAACCTGTCGGGGTTCAGGTCCCCCCCACCCAGCGCTCAGGCAGTGGATGAGCGAAGTGTGCTCCCCACTGGCAGGGCATGCCAGCACCCACTTTCATGTGAGATTCCACGCCGGGGACCAAAGATTCCACGTCGAGTCACGGGTTCTGTGGCAGGCAACCGTCGCGCAGGCGTGGCAGTCGTGCAGCCAAGAGTTTCATCTGGAAGCTGGCTCTTGGCACTGTTCTCCTGGGGAGCGCCGGGGCGTTTGCTATCTCTGGGAGAAGAGTCGGACGTGTCCTGGGCTGCCCCCGTCTGCACGGGGCGCCGTGGCTCCCCCTCCCCCCCCGCCGTGCGTGGGCTTTGCCACGGCGACCCCGGGGAGCAGCGGGCTTTTCCCGGTGCCTTGGCCGGGGAGGGGCGGCGGGCAACCCCAGGAATGACCTGACATTTCAGACGTTTTATTAATTGCTCCGACTAAGGAAATGAAACCTCCCCATGCGTCACAATTTAAAGCAGGGAAGCTTTAAAAACAGTCCCTGCACATGGAGGCAGCTTTGAACCAGGTATTCGTAGATACGGTTTCTCTCCTCCCGATGTAACAACTCTTGGGAGAAAGAACCCTTCACAGAAAAGACGCTCTTTGTCCGCCCCGAACCCAGGGTCGTGACAGCCTCCCACTCAGCACACACTGTGTCCTGATCAATTCCCCTCGGCACGTAATGATGCCGATACTCAGAAACCCTAACTTTTGATGCCTTTCGGTCTCCTAGGCTGTTTTGGGGAGGAGGTGAAAAGTCGAGCGAGAGCCTTGTTCCTGAAAGTGAAGTTTGGTTTTCCTTCCTCTAGAGGGCGGCGTCTCCCCCGGAGCACCCGAAAGGAATCTCCCAGGGGCGCGGGAGTCCTCAGGGTGGGGTTTCCGGGCCTGCGGGGAGGAGAGAGTCGGTAGCGGCTCCGCAGAGGTGGGGGACACGGCCGGAACCCCCGAGGGGTGGTGTCAGTACAAAGTGTTTAGGAAGTGGGACGGCAGCCTCCATGGAAGATGCAAACTGAGAATGTTTCCTAGCTCGGGGAGGGAGTGCACTGAGGGGAGAGCACGCTGTCCCCTTCTGCAGGCGACCCGACCTCGGCACCGGCACCGGGGCGACGACCCCCGGAGACCGTCTCCAGGAGGCGCTCACCCCCGCTGCGGAGGAGGGCCTGAGGTAGCCAGGAGGGGTTTCGGGGCCAGTGTCCAGGCAGCATTTCTGAAACTTATTTATTTTTTATTTACATCGTGCCACAATTTCATTCCATTTTATTTTCTACATATAATTTATTGATGATGCTATTACAGCTGTCCCAATTTTTTGCCCCTTTGCCCCCCTCTGCCCTGCCTCCCTTCCCTCCAGCAATCCCCCCGGCCCTCCCACCCCCATGCTTAGTTTATGTCCACGAGTCCTGCATATAAGTTCCTTGGCTTCTCCACTTTCTATGCTGTTCTTTTTTTTTTTTTTAAAGATTTTATTTATTATTTTTAGAGAGGGAAGGGAGGGAGAAAGAGAGAGAGAGAGAAACATCAATGTGTGGTTGCTGGGGGCTGTGGCCTGCAACCCAGGCATGTGCCCTGACTGGGAATCGAACCTGCGACACTTTGGTTCGCAGCCCCATGCTCAATCCACTGAGCTACGCCAGCCAGGCTCTATACTGTTCTTCACCTCCCCCTGTCTACTCTGCACCTACCAGTTATGCTTTTTATTCCCTGTACCTTCCCCCCATCCCCCTTCCCACTCCCCACGGATAACCCTCCATGTGATCTCCATTTCTGTGGTTCTGTTCCTGTTCTACTTGTTTGCTTAGTTTGTCATTTTTTAGATGCAGTTGTTGATAGCTGTGAGTTTCTTGTCATTTTCTTCTTCATAGTTTTGATCTTCTATTTCTTAGATAAGCCCCTTTAACACATCCTATAGTAGGGGCTTGGCGATGATGAGCTCCTTGAACTTGACCTTATTTGGGAAGCGCTTGATCTGCCCTTCCGTTCTAAATGAGAGCTTTGCTGGCTGCAGTCCTCTTGGATGGAGGTCCCTGCTGTGCATCACTCCGACTGCTTCCTGCCATCCCCCCTGCCTGCGCGGTTTCTCCCGAGGACCCGGCTGACAGCCTGTGGGAACTGGTGGGATGTTAAGAGGAGCCGATGCAGTGACTCAGGCTTCCCATTGCCTGCCCTCGGCTGGTTCCTCCTGCTGGGCAGCCCGTGTGAACGTGTTCTGAAGAGTGCCCGCAAGTGGCGGTTATGACCGTCCCACTGAAAGCGTTTGTTAAGATAAAGTAGCCTGAGACGCCCCCCACCCAGGGCCCAAGTGACGGACTCCGGCTCTGAGGGAAGAGCCCCAACCCTCAGCGGGGTCTCAGCCTGCTGTCTGCTCCCACTCAGCGAGAGCCAGTGCTCCACGGCGGGGTGCCCGGGGCCCAGGGAGGGACTCAAACGGCCAGGACACAGGCCCTTCATTCCGGTGGGCCAGCGTGGTTTCCGTCTGGCCACTCAGAATGTTGAAGCGCGGCCACCTCGGTGGGCGCCTTCTCCACCCCTTTGGGACCGCAGGTGGAGGAGGGATGGGGGCTGAGTGGCCCGGGGCTGCCCTCTCCTGGGCGCCCCCTCCTGTTGGGGCTGTGTGCACAGGCGGCCGGGACCAGGCATCCCCGGGAGTCGGTTGCCGAGCGTCACGTGACGGAAGGCCCTTCATGTCTTCCGTGCAGGACTGCAGTTTAAGTTTATTCAGCAAAGAGGTAATTGTTGTTCAAAAAAAAAAATCTGGAAAGGAAAAGGAGAGAAGAAGAGAAATAAGACAAATACGCGGAGTTCTGCCAAACCCTCTCCCAGAGGCAGAGCGCTAGCCTTCGGAAGGGGGCCGGCTGTGTTCGGCTCAGTGGCACCCAGCTGTCCTCCCGCAGCTGCGACTCGGGAAGCACAGGGACACGCCGCAGTCAGGGGAGGCCTGGGCCGTGCGGCCGGACCTGCCCCGGCCCCTCCCCCGGTCTGCGCTCTGCATTCAGTGTGCGCGGCTCCGGAGCACGGACGGTTGGCCGCCGCAAGGAAGAGCTCGCGGACTGGTTTAATTTCAAAATCCAGCACTGGGCCACAGCTGGACGTGACTCAGGTCTCCGGGGAAGCCATTCCAGGAAACCGGTTTGCCTCTCTTCTGGAACCTTCATCAGCTGATTCAGCAGCTCAGGGCCAGCGCCAGCTCAGCTGAGCCCACGGGGAGGAGCGGGGTTCTCTGTGCCTGGTGGGGGGGTGGGCAGCGGGAAGCCTCTCAGGGGCCGGGGCCCGGGTGGGGGGGCAGACGGAGAATGTGGCCTCAGGACCCCGCCCCCGAGACCCTCGGGCCGACCTCAGTGTTTCACTGGCCAGCGAGGCGGCGAGAGGCTGGTGGACCCCCGCTGATGGGGCCCAGGATGCGGGGTCTGTCCCGGCTGTCACTCCCGGTCCAGAGCCGAGGACTTTTGATCAGGGGTTTCAACTTAATTGTCGTAAAGGCTCTATTTTAAACAAGTTTCCCTTCTAGACTTGATCATGAGTCAGGCCAGAAAACAACCTGGCACGTTTGATGGCCTTGAACTGTGAGAGCCGTTCAGCCACGCTGAGGGATTGCATGGAGGGACCCCAGGGGCTGGGGGAGGCAGGGGCCCCCAGGTCCGGGGCCAGGGAAGGAAGGGAGGGGGACAGACGCCGGGCCCTGACCCAGAGCCCCCCTGGCACCCTGTGTCACGGGGCGGGGAGGGGAGGGGTGGGTGTGTGTTCTGCAGCGTTTCCCGGGGCAGCCCCCACCTTGGTGAAAACCCGAACTAGCTCTAACTAAGGTCCACTCTCTGCGGTGTACACGTGGGAAGCCTTGTCCAGGCGCCCGGCCCGTCAGAGGGTAAAATGTGTTTCCCACTTGCATCGGGGCGTCGAGCTTTCCCAGCACCTACAGAGATGGGACTTTCTGTTTGAAGGTCATTGTCTTGGCCCCGGGGACCAAGTCTTTGAATGAGTTCCCAAGCACGTGGGCAGCTGCTGCGGAGGTTCTTTGGGTGGCCCCGGTGGGGGAAGGAAGCTAACCCCACGTGCTCAGCATGTCCCCCCTGGGGACCCCGTTCAGCGAGGGGATGCCCCCACCTCATCGTCTGTGGGGGTCTCGTCCAGTCCGGAGCCGCCGGGCAGGGGTCGTTTCCCTCGGTCTTACCAGGAAGAGCTGAGGACTCGGGACACGGCCGGCCTTGCGGCCGGAGTCCCGTGTCTGGTGCACCTTCCCGGAGTGGAAGTGCCCACTTCTTGGGTGTTTCTTTCTTGCAAGGGCTTTCCTCGGGGCTGTCCCCTGTCACTGGCTTTCGGGGGTCCCCCCAGAGCTCTTCCCAGTGGCCGTAACGTATTAAACTCGGCTCTCCTCCTAGTGGGTGGACCCAATGTGCGCCCCCCTTAGCTTCCTTTCTGGGGCTGAGAACGGGGGCTCCTTTTGTGGGGTTCGGGCAGACGGGGAAGGAGAGGCAGGAAAAGACAGAGCAGGAGGGGCCGCAAGCTCAGGACGCCTTGGATTTCGTGAAATGTAGCTTTTCCTGCCACAGCAGATGGCAGATCTCTGTCCTGCGGCCTCCAGCTGCTCCTGCAGCTCCCGCGGCGGCGGCGGCAGGGCCAGGGAGGCGTCAGCGGCAGCCCCGGCCCTGGGTGGGAGGGCCGGCCTGGCTTTCAGGGGTGGTGCTTGGAGAAGACCAAAGAAACGACTTCAAAATGGGAGCTCTGGATGTACTTAAGCCTTTGTTTCCAAATTATTTCCTTGTGTGCGTGTGTGTGTGTCTCTTTCTTAAAAAAAAGATTTCCAGACGTGGAAAATGAGAAAGCGTTTGAGTCGACTTCAGGAACACTGAATGCATGGCTCTGCCGGACGGCTTGGGGGGGAGTCTCTGGAACTCGGGGGGGACACGAGGTCGGGGTGAATGGCCTGTGCTGTGGGCTTCATAAAAGAGGGGGTCTTTAAAAAGTTCTGAGGCATCTCAGATCCCTTTGAGAAGGAGGCGGATGAACCCAGAGAGGAATTGCTAAATGCTCAACAGAGAGAATGAGGATGCATTTCAGTCCTATTATTAACTCCGCTGCCTGGAGGGCAGAGCGCGAGACACAAAGAAGCCCTTCTCCCCCCGCACCCCACCCCACCCCACCCCACCCCACCCCACCCCACTCGAGGGTCTCAAGCAGCCAATCTCCTACCGTATCGGAAAGAGCTGCAGGGAACAAACGGATTCTGTCGACACAGAACCCGTGGCGGCCACCGTCAAAGACGCCTATTTTATCCCCGCGAGACGTGAGCAGTTGCCGTGTGCCGGGCCAAGTCTGCCACGGCCTCTTAGGGGTTCCGGGGGTCCTCCCGTGGGCCGTGGAGACGCAGGCCTTGGTCACGACTCTGCTCAGGGTTCCGGTTCTGCGTCACCTGTGTGGCCGTGGGCGAGCGGCTTCCTCTCACCTGGTTCTGGTTCCCGCTGCAGAAACGGGGGTGGGGGGGTGGGGGCGGGAAGCAGCCGTGGGGCTGTTGGCAGGAGATCTCACCCCGGAGACAGGAACCCAGAAACCACTGCTTGCGCGTCAGCTCTGTTTCCTGGGGGGAGGGGCAGGACCGGGGAGGGGCGTGGGGGGCAGCGGCCTCACCCCCCCTCACTAAAACGGGCAAGCCGGGCAACGGATCGTTTGGGGAGGGCAATGTCGATGGCGTTTGCCCATCTAGACGCGAGCGTTTCTCCAAGTTGCCAGGAACCTCGGGTTTGAACGCCAGACTCCACGGCGGGGCCGACCGACCACAGCCTGGATCTGACCGCAAGCGAGAGGGAGAACGAATAGGCAGTTCCTCCCCATTCCCCCCCGCAGGGAGGGAACCCTCGGAGCCCAGACGGCACAGGAGCTCGCACCCACCTCCCCTGTCCTTCCTTTTCAGAGCCGGAAGGCCTTCTCCCCACCCCTCTCTCCAGTGTCTGTATAAATGGTGGGAAAAACCATTCCCGGGCATTATGCATGTACTCCATTCCTCCGTGTCTGGACGGGGAGAGACTCGCTTAGGGGGTTGCTGTCCTACGGAGCGACACCTCGGAAAGGAAGAGTGTTCCGTGGGACGTTCGGCCAATTTGAGATTCCTTTCCCCGAGAGAGTAGTTGCGGTGAGGGCGGCCTCTGGGAGACCTGACGGGTTTCTCCCCAGCACCGCTTCGAGGTTGCTGAGCGCCAGCCCAGACGGCGGATTAGGCTGGAATGCTCCCTCCAGCCCTGCAGCTGCTGCGTGGAGGACGTGTTTAATTGAAGCCAGTGGGCCCGGCCCCCCCCCGGGAGCCCTGCTCTGAACCCTTCACTGAAGGTGGTGCTTAAGCTTTGCTGGGGAGCGCGGCTCTCACGCGGACCCCGGAAACCGACAGAGGCACCTAAGGTTCCGCACACATTTGTCGGGCGGGGGGGGGGGGGTCAGGTCCTTTGCAGCCTGTGGGCTCCGTAGTAAGCAGTGTTCTTGACCAGCCCTGGCCGGTGTGGCTCCGTAGGTTGGAGTGTCATCCTGCAGCCTGAAGTGTGTGGGTTCGATATCCAGCTAGGGCACATGCCTAGGCTGAGGGTTCGATCCCCGGCCCAAGCACAGATGATCCTCAGTCTCGATGCCTGCAGGGGGCAACCGATGGGTGTTTCTCTCTCCCTTCCGCTCTTAGGTGATGATCAGAAAGTAAAAACATATCCTGATAGTATTTGGAAAGGACACGCTGTGTTTCCAAAAAGAATCCAGTAAAAGGTAGATCCTGCAGACAGACAATTTTCCCGTTTCCAGTAAGGTGCTTATTGCTGATGGAAACCCAGTGTTGAACTTCCACAGAAAGGACGGGGAGGCACCCACGCACCGCGTCCTCCCGCCGTGCGCCCAAGTGCTCGTCCCCGGTCACTGGGGGGTAAGCACGCGTCACACTCGTGGAGCTTGCTTTCCTTTATCCCCCCCGCCCGCCCCCCCCCCCAAAAGACATAAACAAACCCTCAGGAATAGGTTGAGCAGAGGGTGGAGAAGGAAGGTAGGAAAGGATGGAAAGGTCCGGAACCTCCTCCTTGTTTTGCTAGAACTTTTCCTGGAATGAGGGTTCCCTGGAACACACTTTGAGAAGCGCTGGCAAAGCCGACTGTGGAAGAGAACCGTGGTTAGAATTCCCCGACCGTCCGTTCCGTGCCGGGCATGCGACCGCGGCCCCGTCTGCCGCACAGGCCTCACAGGCAGCCGGCGAGGGGGGCGCTGTTCGGGCGGCCCCGGGTTCGAGACGAGGAGGCGGGGCCGGCGAAGGGGCCTGCCCAAGGCAGGGCGCGCCGGACCCCAGATCCGGGCTCACCTGTGCTTCCCGCCTCCCCCTGGCTCCTTATTCGTTCCTAAAGGGCTCCAAAGTCAGGCCGTGGAATTCGATGGACAAGTTGTGCCGGAGTATCAAGATGTTTTTCTTCCCGTCCTCATTAACGGTCAGAGTCGGGGCCCAGGGGAAGAGCAGGTCGTCCCTCAATAGCTGTGCGACGTGGGCCAGTTCTTCCTGATGAGCCTGGGGGCTGGCGTGTGCCTGGAAAGACGGAGAGAGGGCGCACGAGACACGTGATGAGAAGCTGTGCACGGCACACAGCAGGTGCCCGGGAACCGTTGATGCTGTGATGTCAGAAAGAGCGGTTTGATAACAGCGGAGGCTGAGGCCTTGCTCCAAAGTTACTCAGAATTTCAAGACAGCATCACACCAAGCACGGGGCCCTGGGAGTGTAGGGTCTTACGGGATGGCCCAGGAAAAAGCTGGGAGGACCCAGAGCCTTGGGTGAGGAGGGGGAGAAAAGGGGTGCTGTCTCACAAGGGGACGTGAGCCTGGCCGGAGCATACCCGGGACAGCTCCCTGGGGGGTGGGGGAGGTCTGACGGACAAGCCGGGCTCCCGAGCTGACCTCTCCGGGCTGGGCCCTGGAAGGTGGAGAGGCGACAGGACAGTGTGGAGCCGTGGGGCTGCTTTCTGGTTTGGGGTGGGGCCAGGGTGTGTCGCCTGCAGGGACACCAGCGAGTGAGCCCCTCAGCCTGAGCGTGGCGGGAAGTCACGCCCGCAGCCCCAGCCGGCGGTCACGGGGACCGTGCAGCCAGGCGGCCGGCCCTCGGGTCTGCTCCTCAGCGTTGCTCACCCGGGAGCCCTGGGCGCGTTCCGCTCTGAGCTGGAGGCTGGCCCGTGGCGGGTTTCCGCCTGGGGACGGGGGAGGGGAGTGCCAAATGCTAACGGAGAATAAGGGGGGAAGGTCGAAACGGCCCGGCGCTGGGGCCACGCCCATGCACACTCCCACGGCGCTCTGGGCAGAGTCCGCTCCCTCCCAGCCCGTTGCTCCCCGGTGGGCTTCCTCCGAGCAGGACCCCAACGCCGAGCTGGGGGTCTCCATCCCGCCACTCCCGTGCCTGCACGTGTCATCCCGCCGGACTCTGCTCCTCGCTGCCGGGGGCTCAGTGACTCGCTCGCTTTCACCGCCTGCGCCAGTGTGAGTGGCAGACAGGGGTTGTCGCACATGGGTGGTAGCTAGGCCACCGCACCACGGCCACCAGATTCAAAGAGTCTCATTTATACGTCCAGTCAAAACTATGTATCCGCCCTGGCTGGCGTAGCTCAGTGGATGGAGCGCGGGCTGCAAACCAAAGCGTCGCAGGTTCGCTTCCCAGTCAGGGCACATGCCTAGGTTGCAGGCCATGAGCCCCAGCAACTGCACATGGATGTTTCTCTCTCTCTCTCTCCCCCTTCCCTCTCTAAAAATAAATAAATAAAATCTTAAAAAACAACTATTTATCGTAGAAGGGGCGACTCCTTCACTCCCCAGGCGGCCGTCTCAGAGCCAGACACGGTCATTCTCCGCCCTGTTCTCTCTTCCAGGCCCGCACGTGGTGCTCAGACAAATCCAAAATGAGGACGCACCGGCATCTGCCCTTGGCGGCCGTCTTCTGCCTTTTGCTTTCAGGCTGTCCCCTGACCGGTGGTCAGCAACAACCAGGTAAGACCCGGAAACACCTTGGATGCTTTGGAACAGGAGCCGCGTCCTCCGCTTCCAGACCGGAGGTAGCACCTGGTTGCCGCAGCGTGTATGGGCGCTTCGGGGAGCGAGCTGAGGGGGCCGAGGTCTACGGGACGCCCACCCGGGTCACGGGCCTCCTCAGACGCCCGCTCCCCGCCGAGGGACCGCTCGCCCGTGTTGGAACGCAGGTTCGCTGTCTTGGAGCTGCTTGGCCAGTGGCCGGCTTCGGCGTCGGCAGATCCGTGCGGATGGAACGTGTGTATTGCACACGCGTTACCGTCCGAACCCTTTCGGTCAGCCTCCGGGCGCTGAAAACTGGGAGCAGACACTGTTTTCCTTGGAAACAAAACACAAGTCTGGACACAGACACATTGGTCCTGTAGGTAGCATCATCCAATCTTTCAGAAATCAGTTTCCCCAAACTATTAAAAAAAAAACAAAAACACCCGACCCTAATCAGCCGCATGAAGAATTTGCTTGCGGAGTTTTAGCAAACCAAGAGATCCTTCATGTGCTGTGAGCTCGGAGGGGGACCAGGGCTTCCTGTCCGGGGTCGGCAGAACGGGCCCCTGCCGGGGACGCCCCCACCCGGCGCCCTCATGGTTAGACGGCAGGCGATGAGTGCCAGCTCAGGGGAAGGGGGCCGCTGGTTGGGCACCGGGCCAGCCCGAGGTAAGTGGCGTCTGGGAGCCCACTCTGGTCAGCCAGCGGGCCACGGCTGCAGAAGGGCCGTGCCCAGCACCCCCAGCCTCCTGCCCACGGGGTCCATCTTTGTAACAGACAGGTTATGGCCAACACTTACGACGGCTTTTCTGGCCCCCAAACTCATAGCAAGTCATCGAGGTGCCTTTCTTCGTACCAAAAAGTCTGAGAACAGCGAGACTTCGCCTCCCTGCACAGTAACACGGATCGTCCTCACTGAGGGGAGACCTAGTCATCACCTTTATTTTTCTTAAAATTACCCAAAGTTTGGAGGTGCGTTCAGGCCCAACGGCCGCCGCTTCCACTCCCCCTTCTCGTCGGGGCCCAGCGCCCCACCCCCAGACTGCAGGGCGCGTGATAAAGAGGTGCCTGGTCACGAGACAGGCTCTCCCGCTGGTCTGCTCAGGTGGGTTTTGGGGTTCAAAGTGCCACAGAGGTCATGCTTGAGTCCAGAGACACCCCGGAGGATGTTTTTCTCCATTCTGGACCCTGCCCCCCCTGGTGTGCAGTCAGGTGGATTGTGCATGGGCCTGGGGCCGCGCACTGGGTGGTCTCCGGCAGCTCAGGGCCCCGGCGCCCAAGCCCCGCCCCTCAGGTAAGTCGGCCCGCCCGTGCTGCCGGCCACCAGGTGTGAGTCCCGCGGAGACGGCAGGGTGGACTCAGAAGGAGTTTAGGGACGCTTTGCATGGCTAGGAAGCGACTGCTCAGACAGGAGAAAAAACCTAAACCCGTGTCTTCTTTTAAAGATGTCACACACGGTGCCGCTGCCGATGTAGTATTTCTAGTGGATCCCTCTTGGAGCTTTGGGAAGGACCATTTCCGACTCATCCGTGAGTTTCTGTATGACGTTATAAAGTCTTTAGCTGTGGGACAGAGTGATTTCCGTTTTGCCCTGGTCCAGTTCGACGGCAACCCGCGGACCGAGTTCCGGTTAAACACGTACCGCTCCGCCCGGGAGGTCCTGTCCCATGTCTCCAACCTGTCCTACACTGGGGGCGGCAATGAGACCGGAAAAGGATTAGCGTACGTAATGCAGAGCCACCTCACGGAGGCCGCCGGCAGCCGGGCCGGGCGCGGAGTCCCGCAGGTTATCGTAGTGCTGACCGACGGACGCTCGGACGCCCGCCTGGCGCGGCCCTCAGCGGGACTTAAGTCTGCTGACACTGGCGTCTTTGCGATCGGAGTCGAGGATGCGGACGAAGGCGCCTTAAGGGAGATAGCCAGCGAGCCCTTCCAAATGCATGTCTTCCGTCTAGAGAATGCCACCTCACTCCATGACATAGTAGGCCGCTTAGTGTCCTCTGTGCACTCGTCCTTGGCTGCAGAGAGGCCTGGAGACACAGGGACCCTTAAAGACATCACAGGTAACGGCCACGCCGTCACGCTGCCTGCCGCCCGCCCGTGCCTGCCTCGCAGCCCTTCGCAGATGCGCTTGGCACCCGCTGGCCTTACAGCGCCGCCCTGGCTGGCTGACGCGCGGCGGGTGGATCAGGGAAGAGATGGCCGTTCACAGGCTTAAAAACAAAGGTTTTTCTCCTCCGCAGTCTCCTTCTGAGAGAGCGTGCACCCACACCCAAGAGGGTGTTTTTGGGAAACCATTAAATTTTAACTCAAAAAAACCCCACACCCCACCAAAGGTGCTCCTTAGGCGGGAAAGCCCCAGTGTGGCTGTTTGCGGCTGGATGGGAGGGTCGTCCCTGGAAGGTCACGCTGTGGTGGAGAGAGCACGTGGATGGGGTGGGGGCTGGGGGAGAGGGTGCCCGCCCTGGCGTCCAGTGGAGAAACGGAGGGAGCACCTCTCTCCTGCACAGCTTAGTTTATTCCAGAGGCTCGAAGGCGCTGGGACTGTAGGGAACCTTGGCTGTGGTGCAGCCCACATCTGTGAGAGGGCTGGAGTCCCAGGAGGTGAGTGACACGCAGTCAGGGAGGATCAGAGCCATGCACTTGGCTGGGGGTTCTGGGTCCGGTCTCGTCCTATGTCCCGGGTGCAACCAAGGCTCTCCTGCCCTGCCCGGCCCGCCAGCGCTGCTCCGGCTGCCCTGAGAATGCCTGACACGGCCCTGCCCAGCGCTGCAGGGACGCTGGCGGACCAACCGGAGGCTGTGCCGTTTGGCCAGCCAGACCCGGGACGCCCTCTCCAGTGCCGAGTGTGGGAGACGGACAGGGCAGGAGCGTGACGAGGCCTGGGCCACATCTACCGCCCACAGCGGTTCTGAGCAGCGCCCATGCAAGGCTCCCTCCTCAGTGGTGGGCGGGGCCGAAGGCTCCCTTTGTCTGACAACTGCCCAGGGAGCCAGATGCCAGTGCGGAACAGGGGGTCTTAGGAGCCTGGGCAGGGAGTGAAGGTGGAGTCGAGGCCTCAGGGAGAGACGGGGGGCAGGGAGGAGGACTGGGGGGCAGGGGAAAGGAACCAGCGGTCCCGGGCGGGCAGAGCTAGCACAGCCCCGGTGCTTCATTAGGTCGTCCACAGAACGGTTTCCCAGAGGTTGCCGTGATTTCGGCTTCGGTGGCGTGAGAGGACCACGCTCTCCTTCTGGCGGAGCGGGCCGAGGGACAGGCTGGGTCACTCACGTTCAGCCCCGAAAACAGTCCCCTCCTTCAAAGGGCGGGCTTCACCTCTGTCTGAGTGTCGGTCCTGCCGGATCATAGAAAAAGAACCTGGGACCCCCGAGAGCGCCCCAAACCACACGCTCCAGGTGACGAAGGGGCAGGGCCCAGAGGTTGCCTGCGCCCACCTGCTCCGGGTGCTGCTGTACCCTCAGTGTCCATGAGTCACCGCTCACCGCTGTTCTGGATGAAGGGACGACAACTAGTCCGTGTCAAACATCGTGTGGGGGGCAGGGGACAGCAGCCAACGGGACAGCCTTCATTTATCGATGTTTTGGCCAGGTCAGGAAAAAGGCCTCTGTGTTTAACCCTCATGTAAATGAACAGGCAATCAGATTACGAATGCCACCTGAGCCCGACAGCCCAGGATGTTTGCACACCAACGGCAAAACCTTTGTTTTTATGCTGCGAAAACATCTCTGTCTTCTAGTGCCCCGGCCACTAGCAGCCCTGGGGCGGACTCTCAATCCATCTGTGTTGTCTTTTCTAATTAACTTCACCGGCAGTTTTCCTAGAGTCATGTCCCACTGCATGTTCCACAGGAAAAACAAATAATTCTCTGCTATGGTTGTGGGAAAGGTAGTCACAACAGGAAGTAATTCTGCTGAGTTGGGGCAATTTCTCCCCATCACCTGCCCACCGTGTAGCTTTCCCCCCTAAATACATATATTTATATTTATGTACATAAATATGTATATGTATTTAGTGATCGCCACTGTTCCACATGAACTCAACTCAATCAGCCTCTGACAGTCGTGTTTTTCAAAATCCCTTGTATACGTGGATATAAGACAGAAAAGCTTTAAACTAAAGCAAAAGCGGAAGGCGGTCTACAGTCGGTTTCAGGATGCGCTTGCTCTGCCGTGCAAAACGTAAAGGTCTCAAGAACTCAGGCAGCCCCCCGACCACTTTGTGTTCGTGTAGGGCATGCAAGTGCGATCTTTCAAATTTGCTTTAAAAAAAAAAAGAAGGAAGCGCCCCGTGAGCTCAGGAAGGCCCGGTGCCCGCCCCATGTCTTCAGGAAACTAGCCTTTCCAATGGCATCGAAGGAGCCGGCGGTTTTTCCATGGACCTTGCTCAGTGTTTCCGTAGAACATGCCACAGGGGGTGTGAGGCATGAGCCTCGAAGGCAGAGAAACAAAGGGGCCCCTGGTGTGCATCCTAAGTGGGTCCAATTGCCCTCTGAGTCCCCCCAGCTCACTGAGGGGCCCTGCTGGACGCGGGACCCCTGGCTCTCCTGCCCCGCAAGGGTCTGGCTCTTCCGGATGACCCAGCATGCCCGTGTGTGTCCATCATGTGCGCATCAGAGGACAATGCTGTCCATTCAGTGATGACAAATTATCCAACGTTTTTCTATGACCCAAAGCTGTTTGGCCTTCGAGAAGAGACAGGTGCAAGGGGGTTTTAGCTTATGCATACCATTGTAAGTTGCAGTTAAAAATAAGAAATAAACGAATAAGAAAGGTGCCAGCCCGTGATATTTTCTACGATTGACCCTGGGATCACCGTTAATTCTTCTTTTAAATGTCTTGCTGTGCTAAGTGTGTGGCTGGCAAACCTTCCTTGGTCCCTCAGGGTCATTGGCTCAGGTCTGAGACAAGTTGAGGAATTCTGCGGTGTGATTGGCAGAACCCCTAGTCATGTGATGACACGAGCCATTTCATTGGCCGGCTATGTAGTCATACTGCAGGTACCGCCCTCCCCCAAATCCTTCAGGAATCCCATTGGCTAAAGAGTGGCCAGTGCTTCGGAATTCTTAGCAAAGACCCAGTCTCAGTGAGTTCTTGTGTGTGACGACAATTATTAATAACACAAGAAAAATTATGCTCATTAGACCTTATATTTCCGAGTCAATATCTTTGCCTAGGCGAGAAATTGGTCGGCAAAGATATGGCCAGGACCGTGTGTATTTGAGGAAGGAAAGGGAGGAGGCGGAGCTCCTCGCAACCCTGGCTGACGCAATGAGAGAGCTTGGGGGAGGTTTTGCTGCGCCAAAACTTTTCAATGTCATGAGATTAGATCTGTATCCCATTTCTGCAGTGGAAATGAAAGCAACGTTGTTGGCGCAAAGAAAAATAGTTTTAAATATAAAATGTTCACTGCCATTAAAAAGATCAGAATGAATGGTCTTATATATTATATTATAATTATACCCAAAATACAGTGTCCTGAAATCTCAGAATACAGATATTACGTATATTCACAGGAAATCCTTTCCCACTCAACCACGCATGGAAGTGACTAAACCGACAGCACAACAGTTTTCCTTCCTCTGCAGTTTAAATCAGTCTGATTTAAATGGTCTAGCTGAGCCTTTAAAATATTCTTCTCAGGTTTGCAGATTTATCGATTGCTCAGTGCTCCTCTGAAATCCCAGGTCCTAGTGTCAGAATGGAAGTGTCACAGTGGCCCTCACAGGGAGGGACAGAAGAGCCCTTGGCCGGCCGGCCGGCCAGCCGTTCTTCTGTCCGTCTGAGTACCCCAGAGCGAGCGCTGGTTAAGGGCCCACCAGGGGCGCGCGGTCCCAGGAGGCCAGCAGTGGAGGCTGTCATAGAAACAAGGTTGGATAATTATGTCATGGCTGGTTTCACGTCACCTTGCTTGGCCTTGTTCTGCATTACGTGACTGAATGAGAGGCAATAGCCTAGTCCCGGACCCGTGTGGGAGTTTCACGCAACTAGACATTGTATGGAACAAAAAAATCAAGCCAAAATTTCAGCTGAGTGTTTTTAAAATGAAAACTCTCAGTGTCGTTTGAGTTCTCCCTTTCAAACGAACTAAGTTGTACGCACGAGGTCACACTGGCTTTGAAAGAGAACAAAGAATACACAGGTCGCTCAAGGAATCACCACTGAGGTGGCGAGCCACGGAACCCTGAGTCTGACGTTCTCTTTTGCAGCCGTGGGTTTGCACTAAGGAAATTCTTACAATCACTTGAGGATAATACGAGAAATGTCCATCCCATCGTCGGGCCTTTGTTAATGTCCTCCTTTGTTTTCTTCCGGAGGTATGGTAATGCACAATTCCGTGAAACTTCATTGCCCTCCAAATTTCTAGAACATGTACCCATGTTCTCCCACAGAAAAGCAAATATGAGCCTTAAAAAGAGGGCAGAAAATGAAAATGCGATAGAAAGTTCCCTATTTTACACCGTCATTTCTGAGAAGTTGCCTCTTATCCATTCAGAATGCAGAACAAAAAGAGAACTTCACGTTCCTTAATCAACATGTGTTTCGTTTGTCCATATTTCGTGTTTCTTATTGGTTTCCAAAGAAACATGTCAGAACACTGAACGATGCATGTGGTCACTTGTCCTAACGCTTTCACATTTTTTGCATTTCTTTCTTTTAAAGCACAAGACTCTGCTGACATTCTTTTCCTTATTGATGGATCAGACAACACCGGAAGTGTCAATTTCACAGTCATTCGGGACTTCCTTGTAAATCTCCTTGAGAGACTGGCAGTCGGAGCTCAGCAGATCCGAGTGGGGGTGGTCCAGTATAGCGATGAGCCCAGAACCATGTTCTCCTTGGACGCCTACCCCACCAAGGCTCAGGTTCTGGATGCAGTCAAGGCCCTGGGGTTCATTGGCGGGGAGCTGGCCAACGTCGGCTTCGCCCTGGATTTCGTGGTGGAGAATCACTTCACCCGGGCAGGGGGCAGCCGAGTGGAAGAAGGGGTTCCCCAGGTGCTGGTCCTCATAAGTGCCGGCCCTTCTAGTGACGAGATCCGCGACGGGGTGGTGGCGCTGAAGCAGGCTAGCGTGTTCTGTTTCGTCCTCGGAGCCGAGGCCGCCCCCAGGGCGGAGCTTCAGTACATAGCCACCAATGACAACCTGGTGTTTACCGCCCCGGAATTCCGTAGCTTTGGGGACCTCCAGGAGCAATTACTGTCGTACATTGGTGGCGTGGCCCAAAGGCGCATTGTCTTGCAACCGCCAACCATTGTCACACAAGGTACGTATACCCTTCTCGCCGTTGAGGGGGCGCGGGGTGTTGGGTGGGTGGGGTTCTGTGGAAGGAAGGCGGGCACCTCCCTGGCTGATCCGGCCCGGGAGCAGCTGTAAGTATCACAGCCGAGTCCTCGAGGGGAGCTACGGGAGCTGGCTCTCGGGTGCGAGGTCTCGGACGGCGTGGTTCCTGAAACACCGAGGATCTGTGAGGGCCATCCCATCAGATGGCCCCTGGTCCAGGACGTATGCTTTGAGGGCCGGTTCGATGAACCTGACCCTGCAAGATGTCAAACGCCAGTGCGTCATCTCCTGGTGACGCGGTCGTGCTAAAACTGGGTGTCGGGGCCCCATGGCCATCCCGGGAAAGTCACCCCAGGACAAGGTCAGCCCGGGGGCAGTGTGCTCGCAGACATGAGGGGGCGTCCCCCCAAAGTCCTTTGCGTGCTGGGAGTCAAGAGGTGTGCTTCTGAAGGTAGGACATAAGGGAGCACTGGCTCGGTGCGGGCTTTCGGAGAACACTTCCCCGCGCAGGCCAAGTTCAGGGGCAGCTCTTTCGAGGGTCTTTGGCAAGAAGCCCAACTGGAGTCCTTTAAAAAAATAGCCAACCAGTCAAGTCCCTTAAATCTCCGTGTAACAACTGTGGGAGGTGGGCGGTGGATGTCAGACTTAGACAAGGAAACGGCAGTGCTTGGCGCTGCGGCGGTGACGGCAAGGACGGCGGACACAGGTGCTGCACGACCTGGGGGTCCCCTCTGTCCCTCGGGGAGCCCACCTGCGGTAACGGGCGCGCTGCCGGCCCGGTAAATGAGGACTGATGGGGCACTGCCCCCCGAAGCTTCTCTCGGTGATTCCAGCTCTGCCTCGGGTGGGCCTGCACCCCACGAAGGGGTGTCCCTGGGCTTGCCCACCTTTGGGAACTCCCACAGTTTCCACAGGGTTTGTGGACACCGACCGAGGGCCGTGGCTGCCGTGGCTGCCGTGGCGGGGGCTGGCCTTTGGGCCCCGGATCCTGCGTCAACCCTCTGCGTGGTGCTGGGCTGGCCATACGACGGCCTCTCGTGCTCCAGGGCCCGGAATCTGTGACCCGGGAGTGTCCCCAGGGGAGGAGGTAGCTCCGTTCCAGGAGGCATTTCCGATCCTTGCTCCTGCAGCGTGCGGCCCTCATTTCAGTGTCCCTGGCTTCCTGGGGAACGAAAGCGCCAGCCCCTCGCTGGAGGCGTCCCCCCCAGTCTCTGTGGTTAGCTTGTCAGTGCCCGGCAGGTGTGCCTGGCCGTGTGGCGGGAGCCAGGCGGTGGGCCGAGCCTGGGAGAGTCGGGGCGGGTGGGCGACACCAAGGTGGCGGCTGGCCTGACAGAGTACGGTGGGGGGGGTAGACGATGGGGTGTGAACCACGACTAAGCCGAATGTCCCCGGAGTCCGGCGGGTTTGAGGAGGACACCACAGGGGCCGTCAGGGGAAGAGGGGGGCCCAGCTCTTTAGACCGGGGGTCAGGGAAGGCGGGCCTGAGAGGTTGCAGGAAGGAAGGAGGCAGAGCACCTCTCCGTGGGGGGGGAGTCACACTGTGGGGCGAGGACAGGAGCCTGGCCCCCGCCGGCGGGGCAGGCGCTCACTGGGCACGGGGCCCCGAGAGGCAGGGACAGCTGTCTGTGGGCCCTCGAGTTCGAGAGGCGCCTGGGTGCTGGGTACTGATGTCACATGGGCAGAGAGGGCAGTCTGGCAGTGACCCGGCAGAGAGCCGGGTCTCGGAGACCAGGCTGCAGGGCTGTGCTCGTGTGGCGGGGAGGACGGGACCTGAGCAGAGAGCAGAGTCTGGGAGGGCCGTCCTGGGGGCGGGGAGCCAGGCTTGCTGGCGCAGCCTGGGGCTCTGACGCATCACACAGGCAGCCTGGTGATATGCGGGGAAGACAGGGGGCAGGATGGCGGCTCTGTCGGCAGCGGCTGGCGGAGGGAGGGCCGGGGAGCGGAGGGCCAGGCCCTGAAGGTGGAGGGAGGGAGGGAAGCGGAGCCTGCAGGGGCCGGTTGGGAGCAGGGCAGGCACCTCTGGGGCTTCGGGTGTGGCCGGAGGGGCGGGAGCCAGGGGTAGCTGGAGGGTGAGGCCGGGAGGGGGGAGGGGAGAGGGTGAGAGTTCAGAGCCCTTTCTGAAGACTCAAGGCCACCTGGGGCCTTAGACACAGGTGCCGGGGGCAGGAAGACAGGCTTTGTTGGCTTTCGGGGTCCCAGGGTCCCTGAGAGGAGCAGCCTGAGAGCAGCTCCGAGTCACCCTAAGGGCGGGTTGGAGGGAGACAGCACCGAGAGAGGGCGGTGGCGGGGGTCTGGACAGTTGAGGGGATTCGCTTGGAAACAGTTCAAGCCCAGGCGCCCGGGCCTGGGCCGCCAGGGCTGCGGGGCAGCCGTGTCCTGGGGGGTGAGCTGCATGCATGGGGAGGTTTGAGTGGCTGCACGCCCGTCCCGTCCTTCACGGAGCAAAGGAGCGGGGAGGGAGGAGGCAGGGTTCGGGACACGCGGTGAGTTTCAATCCCGCGTGTGTGCAGGTCTCTGCAGACCCGAGAACTTGACACTGATTGTTCACACCGCAACTCGCCGCCTCCGCTGGGGCCCCCCGCACGCCCGTCCTGGGTGCTCGGGGTCCGTGTGCGTTTCCCCGCCTCCTCTGAAGCAGGGCAGCGCGGAGGGACAGGCGCCAGCGCGGTGAACGCCGAGGGCGGCGGAGGGCTGCGCGTGGTCTGTCCGGCCACGCGGAATGACGGCGGCCCCTCACGGCCAGGCAGCGGCCCTAGTGAGCAGAGGCCGCCTGCCGCAGCCCGCACCGCCCGGGTCCCTGTGGGTCCCGGAGGCCCTGCCGGTTTCTGGCCTGGGGGGCGGGGTGGCGGACTTCCAGTCTCCGTTCCCGGGACTCAGGCGGGCTGCCGGCGTGGGGACACGGCCTGGGGACAGGGCTCTCACTTCATGGTTCGTCTTTGCGTTTCCCCACCCTCACCACGCCACGTAGAACCCTCAGGACCCAGGGCTCTTACCTAAAACGCTTCGGTGCCACTCACCGGCTTCGACACGGATTTCCCTTTCACAAGCGTTTTATGGTGCCCGGTCACTGGCGTTTTTCTTTCCCTGCCTCAAAGTCCAGGCGGGGCGGCCAGAACGGAAGGGGCAGGGTGCTCACGCGCTCAGCGTCTGTCTGCCCCTGGCTGCGGGTGTCCGTGCGCCCAGCGGTGGCACCAAGGGCCCTCGGATCGCTTCTTCAGTGACCTGACCCGTGGCCCCCTTTGGCGCTTGCTGACTTTTTCAGTGACAGCTCGCTGGCCAGCCGGGGGCTGGGAAACCGCATCCGTTCGGTAATAAAGGGCCGAATGGGTGGGGACGGCGGGGGAGCCCGCGCTGCCATCCCGGTAGGGGAGGATGGTGCTCGTGTGCGGGTGACAACGGGCCCCCCGCGGGCCTCGGGTTAGCCAGAGCCGGAGGGGACGCTCTGTCGTCCGCGCGGAGCCGCGGTTGCCCGCCGTGGTCAGACCGCCCCACTCACCCTCTCGCGTTGCCGCCCACAGTGGTCGAGGTCAACAAGCGGGACATCGTGTTCCTGGTGGACGGCTCCTCGGCGCTGCCCACGGCCAGCTTCAACGCCATCCGAGACTTCATCTTCAGAGTCATCCAGAGGCTGGAGGTCGGGCCAGATCTCATCCAGGTGTCAGTGGCTCAGTTCGCGGACACCGTGAACCCCGAGTTTCACTTCAGCACCTACACCACCAAGAAGGAGGTGGCTGCGGCCGTGCGGAGGATGAAACCCCTCGGAGGCTCCGCACTGTACATGGGCTCCGCTCTGGACTTTGTCCGGAACAACCTGTTCACCAGTGGGGCCGGCCACCGGGCCGCCGAGGGCGTCCCGAAGCTCCTGGTGCTGATAACGGGCGGGAAGTCTCTGGACGACGTCAGCGGGCCGGCCCAGGAGCTGAAGAGGGACAGTATCCTGTGCTTCGCCGTGGGCAGCAGGGCGGCCGACCAGGCTGAGCTGGCGGACATGGCCTTCGACACGTCCTTGGTGTTCACCCCGGCCGAGTTCCAGGTCGCGCCCCTGCAGGGCATGCTGCCCAGCCTGCTGGCACCGCTCAAGACAGTCTCCGGGACCACCACCGAAGGTACTCGAGGGGGGATTGGGGGTGGGGGGGGCCCATGCAGAGCCTTTGGGCGACACGGCAGAGGGACGTTTTACGTGTGCCAGTTAGGAGACAATCCGTAAGTGGAGGAGGCGGGTGCGACAGATGGCACTGATGTCCTGTTTCTGCTGCTGGCCCTGAGCGGGGACCTGGGGGACTTCCCAGGCATGCCATGCAACTTCGGGTCCTGAGACGCCACAGGAGACGTCACGGTGCGCCTTCCGGGCCCGTCAGAGAAGAGCTCCGTGGCTTCAGCCGTAGGGTCGGGGCCCGACTGTCTCTGAAGCTTCTAGCGGAGGGGTCCCCTCTCGGTTCCTGTGCCTTGTCAGGTCCCAGCGCTCTGTGTCTGCTGGGGACCCCTGTCCAGCCTCCTTTTCCCCTCCCGCCCCAACCCCGGGACGGAGCCTGGACCTTCCCCTCCTGAGCGGAGCGGACAGCCCAGCCTGTTCCTCAGGGACCCGGGCAGACGCTGACCCGCTGTCCCCCCCTCTACGGGATGTCCTGTGGGAAGCACAGGGAACCCGTGGGCGTGAGCAGAAAACCCAGCGGCTGTTCCAAGCCCTCAGGTGGTGCGGCTGTCGGTGGGAAGTTGTTGAAACAACGCCCAGGCAGTCCCCGAGCTGATGCACAAGTGGGCCTCGCCCGCCGTCCTCCCTGAAGACGGATTTCCCGGGGGCCGGCTCTCTGCCTCAGGAGCCCCCCTCCCCCGAGAGGGTCTGTGCTTGGCCCCAGTTGCGTGAATGTGCGCTTTCTCCTCTGTCTCTCTGTCTCTCTCTCCCCACCCCCCGCCTCCCTCATGCTCCTGAAAACCCCAATCCACACCCTCACAGCCAAAGTACAGTTTGGCAGAACATAGGATAAAGTTAGTTGCTAGGTTTAAATTTTCTAAGATGCCAGGGGACAGTTGGGAAAGAATTTTTTAAAAGGCATGGACTTGGATGCGGGGGGTGGGGTGGGGGGGACTCCTGTTGGAGAATCACACCTTTGACCCTTCATGGGTGCAGCCTCAGCCAAACCCCGCAAGGGACTCTTTTCGCTCTCCCGTGTTCCCGTGATCCGGGGTTCCCATGATCCCATGCTCTCGCTCCAGAGGGATTCCCCCGCGCGCCCTGTTAACAAAGGAGAAGAGCACGAAGGGACGCGTGGGTGCCCCTAGGACAGCTCGAGATGAGAACAGACTGGTCTTATGAAGCATCTTTAGTCCTACGGAAGTCGTGTTCTGGGGTGAACTCAGGGGACCCTGGCTGTGTCTGCGCCCCGGGACACGGGCGAGGCCGAGCTCCCTGGCGCCCTTGCAGAATCCACCCGCAGGGAAGGGGGCTCCGCTTCAAGGCTCCGCCCCTTCCTGTCGGCCGGAAACGCTGTGCCTTTGGCGTCGCGTCTCCCCGTGAGCCAGCTTGGCCTCTCCTGCGCATGTCCACGCGCCTCGCACACCGGCCCCGGTGGGGGGCGCGGGCAGCCCTCTGCCACGTGCCCCGAGCCGGCCGTGCTTCGCCTCCCCGGTGTGTCTCAGCGTCCTGCGTGTTGGTTGGCATGCGTGCCCGCGGCCGGCACACATGGGCAACCCCCGTGGGCGTGTGTCTCTGTCTCACGTTGTCCTCTGTGCTTCACTGCAGTTCACGCAAACCAAAGGGATCTCCTCTTCCTTTTGGACGGATCGCTCGGCGTCGGACACAGCAACTTCCCCTACGTGCGAGACTTTGTCATGAACGTAGTTAACAGCCTTGATGTTGGAGGCGACAGGATTCGCGTGGGTGTAGTGCAATTTAGTGACGCTCCGGTGACGGAGTTCTCCCTAAACACGTACCAGACCAAGGCTGACGTGCTCGCGCACCTGCGGCAGCTGCAGCTGCAGGGGGGGTCGGGCCGGAACCTGGGCTCCGCCCTGCGCTACGTGCGCGCGCACCACTTCACCGAGGCCGGCGGCAGCAGGATCCGCGCGCACGTCCCGCAGCTGCTGCTCCTGCTTGCGGCCGGCCGGTCCGAGGACTCCTACCTGCACGCCGCCAATGCGCTGGCCCGCGAGGGCATCCTGACCTTTTGTGTGGGAACCGAGCAGGTGGATAAGGCCGAGCTCGAGCAGATCGCTTTTAACCCGAGCCTGGTGTATCTCGTGGACGATTTCAGCTCCCTGCCGGCCCTGCCCCAGCAGCTGATTCAGCCCCTAACCACGTATGTCAGTGGGGGTGTGGAGGAAGTCCCGCTGGTCCAGCCAGGTAAAGCTCCCCCGCTGCGCCGGGCTCCCTCCCCCCGCCCCTCCCCGGCGGGCAGGCGGCCCAGCTCGAACTCCAGAGCGTGGGGACCTGTAGGAATTCGATGGACTCCCTTTGGTCGAAGCATTTTGAATGGGGGCTGGAGAGGTGGCAGTGCGCTCTCTGTCTGAAGGGTGCTCACGAGTGGCAGCAAGGGTGGGAATTCGGCTGGTGCTCCTCGCCCCTCGCCCCACCCTTCATCAGAAGCTGCTTGCCCCACCGATGCCGGCCATCTGCATTCTGGGGTGCACATAGAGGTGGAAGTTGAGAGGTGCCAGCAGACAGAGACGGGTCCCCCTCCCCCATGAGGACGCCCTGGGGTCAATGGGAAGTCTCAGTTCTTTCCCTTAGGCGACATTTTTTATGTGCACAATCTGCTGTATCTGGGCCAGAGGCTGCGGCTTTCTGCGACGGTAACAGAGTTTCCAGAGGCAGCCCGGCCCGGGGTTCTTCCTGCAGAGGAACACGGGGGAGGCAGAGGGGTGCCGAGTGGTCCAGCTGCTGATGTCTCGCAGACGAAGGGTGGGGGGCGGGCAGGTTGAGCCCACTGAAGCGCACCAGAGAATCCTAGGGAGCATTCGCATGGCTCGGTGGGGCTCCGTCAGGGGTCGCCACTCTTGTTTTGATGTCTAAATACAGCAGATTGGGGCGCAGTGACCCACAGAGCAGTGATGGGCACTGTTCTGGGTGCTGACCTATACCCTCCAACTGGATGAAACGGTGATCCCGTGAGAACAGACAGGTGCGTGTCACTTGCCCTCAGGCAGTGACAACGCCCGCCTTTGTCACGAGAGGCAGATCGGCTTTTAAGAAAAAGGACAATGAGGGCCCCGAGTTCAAGCGTTCAGTGTACAATCCGGAAACACTGTCCGTGGTAGAGCGGTTGCCCCCTGAGGCCAGAGCGTGACCCCCCGGGCCCCCCCGTTGGTTGCTCAGGGGAGGGGATGCAGGGCCAGCTGGAGTAGACCCGTCTGGTTCTTCTAGTCCTTCGCCTGTACTCGCTTCCTGTGAAGGGAGGGCCGGAGTAACTCGGGCGTTTTAATGACGGCTGTGGGGGGCGGGGCGGGCTTTGTCTTCCCTCGCCGGCACGGTGGTCTTCAGATGCCTTGTGCGATGCCCACGGCCAGACTCGCGTGCGGCCGGGCTGAAGCCCATCCCCGCTCTGGAACCTCACTCACTGTGCCCTCACCTCCTTGTTTCGCAGAAAGCAAGAGAGACATCCTCTTCCTCTTTGACGGCTCCGCCAATGTCCTGGGCCAGCTGCAACCCGTCCGTGACTTCCTCTACAAGATCATCGACGAGCTGGACGTGAGGCCGGAGGGGACCCGCGTGGCCGTGGCTCAGTACAGCGACGACGTGCGGGTGGACTCGCGCTTCGACCAGCACCAGAATAAGCCCGAGATCCTGAACCTGGTGAAGCGGATGAAGTTCAAGACCGGCAAGCCCCTCAACGTGGGCTACGCCCTGGACTACGCCGCCAGATACATCTTTGTGGAGTCCGCCGGGAGCCGCATCGAGGAGGGCGTGCCTCAGCTCCTGGTGCTGCTGGTGGCGGGGAAGTCGTCCGATCGCGTGGAAGAGGCGGCGCGGGTTCTGAAAGGCAGGGGGGTGGTGATTTTCGCGCTGCAGGCCAAGAACGCAGACCCCGCCCAGCTGGAGCTGATAGTGCTGTCGCCCGCCTTCATCCTGGCTGCCGAGTCGCTCCCCAAGATCGGCAACCTTCAGCCCCACGTGGTGAATCTCTTACAAACAGTGCCGGTCGGGCCGACAGCACCAGTGCCAGCACCAGGTATGGCCCGGAGACTCCGGCTGCTTCCGCAGCTCAGTTCTGCAGTGCGGGAGTGATGGTGGGTGGGTGGCCGGCTGTGGGCCGTTGGAGGGAAGCCCCACGGGTGTCTGGGGAAGTGGGAAAATAACAGGCGGTCTCTGCAGGAACGACGAGATAGGGCTTTTCTTTCCCCGCTTGGACTCTCTGGCTGCTCTTGGAGGCGAAACAGGAGCGGTTATTTTTAGGGACATGAGAGTCTTTCACAGTAAGACGCATGCTAAAGATCTAGACATATTTGTGGTTGGAAACCCTTTGAAGAAAGACGACTTTACTATATGCATAATAGAAGCCACATGGCATGGTTACACTGTAGCTAAAGGGCTCTCCATGTTCCTGCTCCCCCGAGTCCTGTTGCGAGGGGTGTGCCCCCGAGTTAGAATTCCTTCGCTCCGTTCACCAGCAGCCCACGGCGTGATGGGAGGCGGGCGCAGTTCCCGCCACAGACACTGCAGGAAGCATTTCTCACCGACAGTCCCACGCCTTTGTGTTTGACCGCCTTCCAGCTGCTGATCCCAGTGCAGTGAAAAGGGTCATTCATTTCACGGGGGATCCTTTCGATGGGACCCCGGGGACCGGGCGTTCCCCTGGTGACTGTGGGTGGGGGACTGTGACCCAGACGTCTGGGTCGCATTTACCCCCCCCAACGGATCCGGGGCGGCTTGCAGCGAATTATCTACGGCCGCTTGCCTGCAACGGGGCGACGGTCCCGCAGGCTGTGCCCACCCTCTCTCCCCGGCCCCTGGCGTGTGTTTCTTCCCGAGCCAGCCTCTGTGCCTCTGAGCGTTGGCAGGGCTGCCCGGGCCTGGGGCGGCTGGTACACCCGCCCCGCCCCCCTCTGCCAGGGCTGCTGCAGCAAATTGCCGCACATGGGGTGGCTTTAAACCAAAGGGAATTCGTTATCTCACGGTCGTAGGGGTCAGAAATGCAGACTGAGAGTCGCTGGGCTAACGTCAAGGTGTCCAGTAAGACCGCATTCCTCCTGGAGGCTCCCCGGGGTTGTCCCTTCCCCCACCTTCTCAGTTTCCAGAGGAGCCTGCAGCCTTTGGCTAGCGGGCCCTTCCTCCACCTTCCCAGCAGCAGCAACACAGTATCTCCTTGCTCCCGGGACTTCTGCCCCCACCCCCTCGCTTGTCCCTCCGGCCCGATCCCCTCCCCCCACCGTCTCCCTCTTATAAGGACATCCCCTAAGTCACGCTCTGCTCTGGGGATTCAAAAGCGGACATTTCTGTGGGGCCGTTCTTCGGCCCATCACAAGTGGCCCAAGGCCGTCCCTCTGGTGTCCCGTCCGAGTCACACGGCTGTCTTCCTGCTGTTCCAGAGGCGAAGGACGTGGTGTTCCTGCTCGATGGCTCGGATGGGGTCCGGAGAGGCTTCTCCCTGCTGAAGGATTTGGTCCAGCGGGTGGTGGAGAGCCTCGACGTGGGCCCCGACCGCATGCGTGTGGCCGTGGTGCAGTACAGCGACCGCACCAGGCCCGAGTTCTACCTCAACTCCTACATGGACCAGCAGAGCGTGGTCAGCGCCGTCCGCGGCCTGGCCCTGCTCGGGGGGCCGGCCCCCAACACCGGCGCCGCCCTGGACTTCGTCCTCAGGAACATCCTGATCCGCTCGGCTGGGAGCAGGATCGAGGAAGGCGTCCCCCAGCTCCTGGTCATTCTCACGGCCGACAGGTCGGGAGACGATGTGAGCGGCCCCTCCGCGGACCTGGAGAGGGCCAGGGTGGTGCCCGTCGGCATTGGCATCGGCAACGCCGACATCAGGGAGATGCGGACCATCTCCTACATCCCCGACTTTGCCGTGACCGTCCCCACCTTCGGGGAGCTGGCAAACGTACAGCAGCAGCTGTACGGGAAGATCCGGCTCAGTAAAGAAGAGCTGATCCGGTTGAAGGAAACTGTTATTTCAACAACGCCAGGTAAGGCCAGGCCACCCTTCCTTAAAGCAGCCGGGGCGGCTTGCGGGGACTGTGGGCTGCAAAGTGTTCTCAGCGTGTGTCCCCTGCCACGCAGGGTGGGGACTGCCACTCCAGGAAGGAGAGGAGTCACGTGTGTTTGGTCTCAGGGGCTGGCAGTGGCAGAGGCTTGGGGAGGTGCTAAGGTTCACGTTTAAAGTCGGACAGAGGGGCGTGTGCCTCGCCCGCGGGGTAGGCGGCCCTAGCCCAGCAGGGAGGCTTTCGCGTGGGGGCCCCCAGGGCCGGGCTGCCTCCTCGGCGACCGCAGTTCAGGGCCCTCTCAGCTGTCCCCAGCAGGCCCAGCTGGCAGCCTTCCGTGACCAGGGCCCTGGTCGGACCCCAGGCGCGGTGTCAAGCTGTGGAGCACAGCCTCTGAAATACTGGTTTCTCCAGAGCCGGAGTGTGACGACGGCTTTTGAATTTGCTTAGTGCCGAGAAGTGTCCTAACTGGCAGGACGGCCGCCCGGCCGTCTCCGTTGCCGAAGTGTATCCCAGACCCTGCTTCCCGTGCGCTCCCCCAGGCCTGGCGACGAGACACTGGCAGGCGGTGGGAGCCCGGCCAGCCGCCGGGAAGGAAGGGGCCTGGGCGGGGGTGGTCACAAGGGGGACGGGCAGCTGCGTCTTCTCCTGGTGGCCCACCTGCTCCAGAACGCTGTCTGCATCCGCGCAGCGTGGAGCGGGGTGTGGGTGGGGGGCGGGAAGGGAGGAGAAACAGCCAGGGAGAAAAGTCAGATGCAGGACACAGAGCCTTGGGGAGAGTGAGGGAGGCGAGGGGTCGGCTTCCCCTGGCGGGTGTGCAGGGCAGAGGGCAGACCGGCCCCCAGGCTTCCGGGGCACGTTCCCGAGGGCTTGTCATCAGACAGACGTGGGAGCCTGTGAGACGCACAGAGGGAAAGAGGTGCCGGCTAATCGGGGCGCTTTGCGAACCTCCAGTACGGTGGCTGGCAGCGTTTGCAACTCCCTTCCCGCAGGGGCCCTCCCACGCACGCCCTGAGGCTGTGTGGCCAGCCTCCCGAGTGTGCCCTTGGGGACTGCCCTCGCGGCGAATGGGCCGCTGCTTTACCTGCAGCGCGAGCCCGCACTCCTACGGCAACAAGGCTCCAGCCCCGCCCCCAGCCACACCCCGCCCAGCTTCCGCTAGGCCCCGCCCTCTCAGCCGGCTACCTGGTGCGGGCTCCTCTGGAATCCCAGTTCCCTGGCCAGCGTCAGGGATTGGAGAAGAGCTTCCGGAAGCACCACGTGGTTTCTCCCAGCACTGGCGTCCTTGCCTCAGCTCCGCCCCCTCCCCCTTGACCCCGCCCCCTCCCCTGTCTGCTCCGGGCTCTCCTCCCACCCACGCTGGGGCGTCCTCCCTCCCGATCGCCCGTTCTTCCCACGCATGGGGAGGGCGACGTTCTCCCTGCTGCAAACGCATTGCTTTCTTTCTGGCTTAGACACTCCCTCCCAATGAATGCCCCGTGCCCCGTCCCGTGGTGCCTCAGCCCCCATTCAGATCCCACCCCCTCCACATCTCCTCTCTGAACCCCCTGTCTGCCCTCCCCCAACGCCGCTGCACACAGGGTGCTCCTCCCCAGGGCCCTCCGTCTGACCAAACCCAATAGTCGGTTGTCAGGTGCCTTCTGGCTTGACCCACCCGCAGCATCTGTCGCAGCGGAGGTCCCCTCCTTGCTGAGTACCATCCCCACGCCACCGACACGTGGCTCTGCGTGGCCAGTCTCTGCCTCCTTCGCAGTGACCCCGCCCCAGCCTTGCCGGTTCCTGTCCTCTTCCCGACTTTTAATCACGTGGCCGGGATGCAGGCGTTTCAGCCGAAGCCGTTAGAGTCAGGACACTTTGCCCGTTATGTGGTGGTTCCGCGACAGGCCGGGAGGTGGTCGGCTCGTGCTAAGAATCAGGTGCCGGTGAAAGCGGAAACCCCCGATGTCGTACGTTTAGTCCCAGATGCTGGCAGCAAGAAGGACGTGGTCTTCCTCATCGACGGGTCCCTGCGCGCCGGCCCCGAGTTCCAGTACATCCGCACGCTCATGGAGAGGCTGGTGGACTCCCTGGACGTGGGCTTCGACACCACCAGGGTGGCGGTCATCCAGTTCGGCGAGGAGCAGCCCAAGGTGGAGTTCCTGCTCAACGCCTACTCCAGCAAGGAGGAGGTGCGGAACGCGGTCCGGCAGCTGCGGCCCCGGGGCGGGAGGCGGGTCGACATCGGCAGCGCCCTGGATTTCGTGTCCAAGAGCATCTTCAAGAGGCCCCTGGGGAGCCGGATCGAAGAAGGCGTCCCTCAGTTCCTGGTCCTCATCTCGGCCGGGCAATCCGGGGACGAGATGGACGACTCGGCAGTAGAGCTGAAGCGCTCCGGCGTGGCGCCCATCACCGTGGCCCGGAACATGGACCCGCGGGAGCTGGTGAAGATCTCCCTGAGCCCCGAGTACGTGTTCTCGGTGAGCACCTTCCGGGAGCTGCCCCGCCTGGAGCAGAAGCTGCTGACGCCCATCACGACCCTGACCTCCCAGCAGATCCGGCAGCTGCTGGCCAGCATCCCCAGTCCTCCGCCAGGTGAGCGGGGTGCTCGCTGTGGCTGTCTGTCTCGGGGGTGGGGGGGGGCGCGGTGTCGATAAGCGACAAGGAGCGGGCTCAGAGATCCACGGTGCTCATGGTGAGTGCCGTGGGAACGCAGGCGCGCCGGTGGGCCTCGCGCTCTGTGCAGGCGGGAGGCGGGCCGTGGGACGCCGCCGGGCTGGGGAGGGCTTCTGCTGGGACCCGAGCTCGTGGCAGGTGAGTCTGCGGAAGGCTCCGGGAAATGGGCCTTGGCCCCGATAAGACGCCGTCAAGAGAGGGAAGTAACCCCAACGCGAGTGGGTGCCTTGGAGCCGCTCAGGGCTGCGGCCGCCGGGCGCGTCGAAGCCCCGGTCGCTCCCCTCGGCCGGGACAGAGGGCCGTTTGGTTATTTTTGTCTTCTCTTCGTCCACGTCCACGCGTGGCGATGGCCGCGTGACCTCCTTTTTGTCTTGATGCCTCGTGGTCACCACGTGGCTTCTCCCGACGCTGGGGCCCCCCTGCGGTCTTTGCGACCCGCGGGAGAGCCCGGGGTCTGCTGTGTGTGCGGGGCGGCACCTCTCCCTCTCTCAGCGTGACCGGCTCAGGGGCTCCGCTGCTCCCACCGCCGGCAGCCCGGTGACGTGAGAGCCGAAAGGTTGAGCTTGACGAGCGGAATCTTATGAGCCGTGTAACGCATGGCATCTAAAAAAATACCCAGAATTCTAACTAAGAGGAAAGCAGGACTTTCGGATTCATTTTTTTTAGTTAAAAAGTGGGCTCCTGGAAAGATCTAGGAGAAGGAACATTGAAAGTAAAAACTTGGTATACATGTTGGAGACACGGGAGCCAAAGACACCCACTGACGGCAGCAGCGGGGGCGGGGGCCACAGCCACCCTTTGGGAGACGGAGGGTGTCGTCTGGGCGGCCAGCAGCTAAGGAGAGGGCCTTTGCCCTCAGCGGGACCCCTCTTCTTGTGCCACAGGGATGGTGGTCTGGGGACCTCTGTGCTTTCTGGTGGGGACCGTGCACGATTCTGTAGGTTACGGTTCGGTTCCCAGGATCTGTTTCTAAGTATCGCTTTGATTTTTCAAATCAGTTGTAACCCGGACCACAAAGCCGAAATTAAAATTGAGTCAGCTCAGAAAATGTTGGAGAACTTAAAATATTTCAAGACGTGGCCACCGTTTGGGTGCATAAGGCCCGATTTTAATGATTATTTTAAAAAAGAAGACCCAAGCTATAAACACATGGGACTAGGGTTATAGTTTTAATCTTTTTTAAAAAAGATTTTATTTATTTTTTAGAGAGGGAAGGGAGGGAGAGAGAGAGAGAGAGAGAGAGAGAGAGAGAGAGAGAGAGAGAAACATCAGTGTGCGGTTGCTAGGGGTCATGGCCTGCACCCTAGGCATGTGTCCTGACTGAGAATCGAACCTGCGATGCCTGGTTTGCAGCCCATGCTCAATCCACTGAGCTACGCCAGCCAGGGCTACAGTTTTAATCTTAATGCTGGGTGCAATAGGCCACCAAGCCCAGGCTGAAACGCCGAGGGCAGACACAGGGGCACGCGGCCGCCTGCCCCGTGCCGAGCCCCCCTCTGCTCCCTCCCGTCCGCAGCTCTGGAGAGCGACGCAGCCGACGTGGTCTTCCTGGTGGACAGCTCGGAGGGCGTGCAGCCCGAGGGCATTGCGCACATCCGGGACTTCATCATCAAGATCGTCCGGAGACTCAACGTGGGCCCCAACAAAGTGAGGGTCGGGCTCGTGCAGTTCAGCAACGAGGTCTTCCCCGAGTTCTACCTGAAGACCCACAAGTCCCCGGCCGCCGTGATCAGCGCCATACGCCGCCTGGGGTTCCGGGGCGGGTCCCCGCTCAACACGGGCAAAGCTCTGGAGTTCGTGGCGAGGAATCTCTTCGTCAAGTCCGCCGGGAGCCGGATAGAGGACGGGGTGCCCCAGCACCTGGTCCTGTTTCTGGGCGGCAAGTCCCAGGATGACGTGTCCAGGTTTGCCCAGGTGATCCGCTCCTCGGGGATCGTGAGTTTAGGGGTGGGGAGCCGCCACGTGGACAGGACGGAGCTGCAGACCATCACCGACAACCCCAGACTGGTCTTCACCGTGCAAGAGTTCAGAGACCTCCCCAACCTGGAAGACAGGGTCATGAGCGCTGTGGGGCCCTCTGGGGTCACGCCGGCCCCTCCGGGGGTGCCGATGACGCCCCCGCCACGGACAGGTAAGAGCAGTGGGACCCGCGACTGTGGGGTGGGGTGCAGACTTTTTTTTCAATTGAAAAATGTCATTAGCATTCATTTGAGTGATTTTCATCTCATAGGGTTGTTGCTCCAGATAATATTAGCAATTAAATACTGGAATAACAATTTAGTTGAAATTGTAGAAGGAAACATATCCCAGAAAGCCAAGGGTTACTGATCTCCTGCCCCCTTCCCCCACCCTTGAGATGTCCACGGGCTTCCCCGAGGTTAAGGTAGCTGAGAGGCGCCCGCAGGTGCACTGAGGGGTGACCACCGGTATTGGGTCTCGGGGACAGGGCGGCCTCAGGGCAGCCGGCCAGCCCACGACCCGCTCTGCTCTGGTCTGGACCGCCTGGCGGAGTTAGGAGGTGACCCCAAATGCCCCTGATTTTCAGCAGTGTCCCACCAAGCTCTCAGCATGCGGGCAGGCGGCCCTCCAAAGGTGTGTGGGGTCTGCTTCCTGTTCTGCGAGCGGTCCCTGCCGGCCTGCCCTTGCTGTGCCTCCAGCACGTGTCCCCAGTCCTTGCCAGGTGACGGCCTTGCCAGGTGACGGCCTTGCCAGGTGACGGCCTTCCTCTGGACCGGAGGGAAGTGTTGGGTGGCCCTTCCCAGGACACCTGGAGTCAGGGGTGGCACAGCAGAACTGCATTCCGGCCGGGACGGCCAGGACTCAGTTTCTCTGAGTTCTCCTGTTTCCCGTCCTTTGCCTTCCAGCCATGTGCCATCTATCTTGTGCCCAGCGTAGCGGTTTGAGGGCCGTGCCCTCGGAAACCACAGAGGCGTGGGGTGTGGCCGTGTGTCGGTCACAGGGCTGCCTCGCCTCGGCGATCTTCATGTGTGTTCTGTGTACCGGCCGCGGCCACGGAAGCCAACCCTGTCCCCCTTTTCGTTCCGGTCACCCTCAGAACAAAAGAAGGCGGACATCGTGTTCCTGCTGGATGGCTCCATCAACTTCCAGCGGAGCAGCTTCCAGGAGGTGCTGCACTTCGTGGCCGACATCGTGGACACGGTGTCCGGGCCGGACGACTCCATCCAGGTGGGGCTGGTCCAGTACAACTCCGACCCCACCGACGAGTTCTTCCTGAAGGACTTCTCCACCAAGCAGCAGATCATCGACGCCATCAACAAGGTGGTCTACAAAGGGGGGCGGCAGGCCAACACCAAGGTGGCCTTGGAGCACCTGCGGCTGAACCACTTCGTGCCGGAGGCCGGCAGCCGCCTGGACCAGCAGGTCTACCAGGTGGCCTTTGTGATCGCCGGAGGCAGGTCCGTGGAGGACGCGCAGGAGGCCAGCTTGGCGCTCACCCAGAAGGGCGTCAAGGTGTTCGCGGTGGGCCTGGGGAGCGCCGACGCCGTGGAGCTCGGGAAGATCGCCTCCAACAGTGCCATGGCCTTCCGCGTGGGCAGCATCCAGGAGCTGTCGGAGCTGAAGGAGCAGGTGCTGGAAACCCTGGACGCCGCCATGCAGAAGAACCTGTGTCCGGGGCAGACGGACGTGGCCAGAGGTAGCCCTCTCCGCCCTGGCGCACCGCTGTGCTTGGCTGGCTCAGCTGCCTAGATTTGTCTAGACCCCCAGCGCCGGCCCAGGGGCTCCTTAAACATAACGCCCTTCCTCCGGGCATTTATGGACCCCTGTCCGCCTGGGTGGACTCCTGGTGGTCACCTTGCCCGCTGTGGGGTGTCCCTCCAGGATAAGGGGGAGGCCAGTCTCTCTTGCTTTTATAGGTCTTGCTTTCTCTCTGCATTCTTTAATCCCCCAAGAATTCCGACTCTCGACCCCCGTTTCTGCCCGTAGATTTATTAGATCAGTGATAGGAGATCAGAGTATTTGAGCTCTCGGGTGCATTTAGGTTCAAGCACGAACTTGGGAGGCACCTAAATACAACTGAGCGTCACGCCAGCATAGACGAGGAACACGCAGGGTCTGCACTGGTGCCCCGGGGAGATGGGTGGACGGGCTACTTCTCGGAGTTCAGCCGCACGAGCATTCACCTTGCCCTCTGCGTCAGGCGCCCTGGCCCCTGGCCCCGGGCTGTGCCGGGGTGTCGGGCTCATCTCCACAGCCCCCCTTAGAGCTCACCGTCTGCTTCCACCCCCGCCCCCCCGCAGCCTGTAACCTGGATGTGATCCTGGGGTTCGATGGCTCAGGAGACCAGAACGTGTTTGTGGCCCAGAGGGGCCTCGAGTCCAAGGTGGAGGCCGTCCTGAACCGCATCAGCCAGATGCAGAGACTCAGCTGCAGCGGCGGCCAGATGCCCGTCGTGCGGGTGTCCGTGGTGGGCACCACGCCCGCGGGCCCCGTGGAGGCCTTCGACTTCGCCGAGTACCAGCCGGAGCTGCTGGAGAAGTTCCAGAACATGCGCAGCCAGCACCCCTACGTCCTCACGGCGGACACGCTGAAGGCCTACCAGAGCAAGTTCCGGCAGTCCTCGCCGGACAGCGTGAAGGTGAGCGGGGCCGCGCCGGTCGCCGGGAAGCCCGCGCGGTGTTCCGGGAACACCGGGCACGTTCCGTGGCCGAGGCAGTGCCTCTGGCGCTAGCCATTCCCTCGGCCCGCCGCCGCGTTCCGGAGGGCAGCGTCTCCCCGGCCTCGCGTCAGCCCTCTGAGAGAACACCCGGGAAACCACTCACGGAGCCTGAAGGAGCTGCCTTTGTGACCAGTGCACGTCCGCGGTCCCAGCTGTTAAATGGTTCTGTTCCCCGTGCAAGCTCGCTCCCTCTCCGGGCACACGCCTGTGGTTTGCTGTGGTGTGGTGCGCACACAGTTCCCAGAGATGACAACACACACACACACACACACACACACACACACACACACACGGGGGAGTGAGGTAACGGTTTTCACCTTTGTTGCTGCCTGTGGTTTTGGATGAATCAAACGCCCCCGCACACCACTCCCTTCCCCGCCGGAGTAACGGCAGGGCAGCCAAGCGCCGGGGCCGCGGGGCCGCGGGGCCGCGGGGCCGCGGGCCCCGACCTCCGCCCCAGTCTCCTCGGCTGCGGGCAGAGGGGTTCCGGTGGCGGCCAGCGCTCCCTCGCAGGCGCCTGTGCTGTTTCTCTTCGGTTGCGGCTGGAGTTTGACTTGTCTCCTGTTTTCAGGTGGTCATTCATTTTACTGACGGGGCGGACGGAGACCTGGACGCTTTACAGAAGGCCTCGGAGGAGCTCCGACAGCAAGGTGGGTGCCCGGGTTCTCTAAACGCAGGACGGAGCCGTGGGGGAGGCAGACTCGCGGCTCTGCTGGAGAGGCAGGGGTCGCCGGCGGGTTCCCGGGCCGCCCTCCTCCTGGGCATCTCGGCTCCCCGCTGTCCATTTGGGGCAAGGGGGTGGGGCGCCAGGGGGCCCCCTGCACCTCAGACCGAGTGCTGGCGCAGGTCGCGCCGTGTCAGACTCACCCGCGTGGTGCCACGCCGGGAAGCAGGACGCTTTTGCAGGAGGCCGGGAAGGCTCGACTCCCTCGGCGACACCGTGTACACTAGGGATTGATTTCGCAGCAAAAACATTGCTGTCTTTTCTGTTAGCCCAGCTTGAGAGGACACCAACATCAAAGAAACATAAACCTCAATGTAACGTAAATAAAAGCACGCTTTCCAAGTTCAAGGTGACCGGCCGGAACAGACGGCCATGGTGCCTGCTGTCGCATGTGCCGGCTGCCCGCCCCTGGCACTGGACTCTGGCGGCTCTGACCGCCAGGACGTGGTGCCGGCACTGGAGGGTGGGCGGGAGCGTGGGGAAGCGTCCGGTCACCACGAGAACATTCTCTCCGTTGCTTGTTTCCCGGAGCGGTGGGGATGGGTTGGCTCTCGCCCGAGTCTGAGGGTGTGGTTCTCCACTTCTTTCCCCGGCGCACCCGTGTCGGGCAGGGCCAGCTGGGGAATTGGTGCACGAAGCCACTTCGCGGTGTCACCGCCTGCATCCGTGTTAAGCGGTTCAGTCACTGACACGTCTGAGACCGCTGCTCCGTGGGCGGGGCTCGGCGTTACAGCATTTCAGCTCCATCCAGGGGCTGACCGGCTTGCGTACCTGTGTCTCCGGGAAGGGCCGCACGACGCACCGACGTTGACTTTAAAGATGAGGGGCGCCGTGGCTGTCCGCGCCCCGGTGAGCCTTAGACTTGCGCCGTCCTCGCAGGTGTGCAGGCGCTGATCCTGGTGGGCCTGGAGCGCGCGGCCGACCTGGAGCGGCTGATGCAGCTGGAGTTCGGGCGAGGGTTCATGTACAACAGGCCGCTGAGGCTCAACCTGCTGGACCTGGACTACGAGCTCGCGGAGCAGCTGGTGCGTATCACGTGCCTCCGCACGCCACCCGCCCGCAGTGTTTGGCTTCCCAATGTGAGGCAGTCAGGCCCCGGCTGGCGCGGCTCAGTGGACTGAGCACGGGCCTGCGGACCAAAGGGTCGCTGGTTCGATTCCCAGTCAGGGCACATGGCTGGGTTGCAAGGCCAGGTCCCCAGTAGGGGGCGTGCGAGAGGCAACCACACATGGATGGTTCTTTCTCTCCCTCTCGTTCTCCCTCCCTTCCCCTCTATCTAAAAATTAATACGTAAAACCTTTAAAAAATGTAATGAAATCAGCGATCCCCCGCTGCGTGGGTGACTTAACCCATCGAATACCCGTGGGACCTGCCTGGTTGCCCTCGCAAGAGTGAGTCCGGGACACAGCGCTCCAGAGCGAGAGAGGAGTCAGCGAGCTGGGACAGGCGTCCCCGGGCGTGCTGGTGCTGACGCTGCGGCCTCAGCGTCCCCTCTGCTCCCCGCGACGGCGGTCTTTCCCCTCACAAGGTTGCCGAGCAGACGAGCCACCGAGACCCACCCTCCCAAACAGAAACCGTGTCCGTGGCCCCAGAGAGCCGGCACGAGGCGAATGAGCCTGTGCAGGGAGAGGAGGGACCGCTTCTGGGCGGAGAGGGCTGCTGAGGCCGCCTCTTCCCGTTTCCTCTGAGCGAGCGAAGGCGCCCCGGGGGCTCCCTCCCTCTCTCGGCAGGAAGGCTGGGAGTGGGGGCGGGGCTACTGGGGGACGCGGGCTCAGCGGTCCACTCCGAGGCCCTCCGGGCGTGGCCGCAGTGGACCCCAGGATGGACCGATTCTGCCCCGCCTCCCCTCTGCCGCCTCCCAGCCCTGGAACCAGGGTTTGGAAAACTGGCTGCAGGGATGTGCCGTTAGGCGGTGAAGCCGGGGTGCGGGAGGGAGGGGAGGCTCTGGGAAGCGGGCTCACTGCCAGAGAGCAGACCCCACGGCCGCGAGCTGAGCAGGCGGAGGGCGGTTGGGGTGCAGCTTCCCCGGGCCCGGGCGGGAAGGGCGTGTGAAGGCCGCGGAGGTGTTGGTGACCCGGCTGCTGGCGCCCTGGCCGGGAGGCAGGGACCTCGGGGTCTGCCCCACACCGGGCCTCCTCCGGGCCGGTGCCCTGACCCCAGGCCTTCGTTTTGAAACCGCCTTCTGTGCTGACCGCCGGCCATGTGTGCATTAGGTGTTGCTCTTCGGAGCTTAAAAGTACGTGAAGTACGCTTCCGGTTTGAGACTTGAGAATCTGTGTTGGAAAGTTCTAGAAATAAGGCCCAGCCTGAGGGGACATTGTGAACAAGGTGTATTTTACTTTGCTCTCGGTCCCCGTTAGTGGCTGCCCCCCCAGCCCCCGACGGTAGAGCCACGGAGCCGGTCTCTGAGCGAATGCCACGCGGAGGGACTTCCTCGGTCACCGCGGGACCCCCTCAGCGCGGGCCCCGCCCTTCAGGGCCCGCCCGTGTGGCCGGGGCAGGCCTGGGGAGACACGAACGCTCTGTTGCGATTTGGCAGGACAACGTGGCAGAGAAGGCATGCTGTGGGGTGCCCTGCAAGTGCTCCGGGCAGAGGGGAGACCGCGGACCCATCGGCAGCATCGGGCCGAAGGTACGGGGGCGTCGCCCTCCCCTTCCCCCCCAGGCTCGAGTCCTGCAGTCGGTCAGCGCCTCGGCTGGAGACGGAGAAGGGGAGGAGGGGCCCCCAGGGTGTGGGGCGGAGGATTGGAGGGTTGGACGCGGGTGGGTCCATGCATCTGCTCCCTTCCCCCAGTCCCTGGGGCGAGGGGGTCTCGCTGTCCCCGGACGCGCTGGCTCCACCCGTCACAGAGGAATGGGAAAGCCGGCGGGCAGCTCTGACCGCTCCCTGCGGACGGTCCTCGGGGCTGCTGGGCACCTGCCCCGGAGTGGCAGCAAACAGACAGGATTTCGTGACGGATCGGGAGCCTTAGAGGTCCCGACAGAAAGGACGATCGCGCCAAAGTAACGAGCAGGAAACCGGGAAGTTCGAGGGCACCGCTGGGGCCGCGCTAACCTTGAGCGCGGCTCTGGCTCACGCAGGGGGTCGGGGAGACGCTCCGGCGCGGCGCGGACCCCCCCGGACCCCCGTGGACTCACCCGGGAACCCGTGCGCTCTGTTCTAGGGTATCCCCGGAGAAGACGGCTACCGCGGCTATCCCGGGGACGAGGGCGGGCCCGTAAGTGAAGCTGCTTGCTCCTGAAATTGCCGTTCCCTCCTCCTTCCCTGCCAGGACCCAGTGGTGGGGCTCCCAGTCCGTTCCGTTTCTGGGGCCTCTCCCGCCGGGAAGCACTGATGGGTAGCTTCCCCGGCGACCTCGTGGGACTGCGCCGTGATGGAAAGCAGTGGGGCTCTCCCTGCCTCTGCGTCTCGGGGGGTGGGGGGACACCGTGTCTGAGGCCCGGGGCCGCCGCCTCCGGCTCTGCTCAGTCGGACCCCCAAGCAGGGACGGGAGTCAGCAGGAGCGGGTGCCGGGGCCCTAATCAGGCTGTGATCGGGTCACGGCCTCCAGGGAAAGTCTCCCAGGGAAGGTTTGGATGGTCAAGAGCCTTGGGGTCCAGTTGAGGGTGGGCGGAGCCTTCCGGAAGCGGTCCTAGGGACAGACGTGGCCGGAGAGGCTTTGAGACACTAGAAGGAGGCCCAGCCCTGGGACTCAGGGGCCCCCGGGGGTGGGGAGGAGGTGAGGTCGCGGGTCCCCAGCCTCATTGGAGAGCTGGGGACACAGGACCACGCAGAGGAGTGGTCAGGCCGAGTGTTCTCCGCGGGGGGGCCTGCCCACCTGGGCTCCCCCGGCAGCACCCCAGCCGCAGATCCTCCCCGCACCCTGCCTCCGGGTGGGACACTGTGCCCTGGGCCTGGGGGGCAGGGATGCGGGACCCGTCAACTCAGGCGGCCGCCCTGGCAGTCAAACCGGCTTCCTAAGGCGCGCCTCTCACGGGCCGAGGACCCCGTGGGGGCTGAGGGCCAGGAGCCCCGCCTCGCCAAACGGCTTTGTCTCCCTGACAGGGCGACCGGGGCCCTCCCGGCGTGAACGGCACCCAAGGCTTCCAGGGCTGCCCCGGCCAGAGAGGAATAAAGGTACCGTGCGGCAGGGCCACAGCACCGGGCAGCGGGCCGAGTGGCGGCTCCTCCCCGTGTGTCCTGGGGGAGGCCGGTGTGGCGGGGCGGGGGGACCCTCTGCTAGGAGGGCGGCTACAGCCAGGGGTCCAGGGGCGCAGGCCATGCTGGGGAGGGAGCCTGAGAGGCAGAAATAGTTTCCTGTGGGGACAGGGAGCCTCCGGGAGCCGGTCACCAGGACAGATGGGCGTGGGCCAGCGCAGGGGGAAGGCCAGTGCCCCGTGGCTTCAGCCCGGGACCCCGACAGGAGCCGGGGAGGTGGGGGGCACACGAGGAAGGCAGAAACCGCTGTGCCCGCCGGTCCTCTGCAGGAAACACGCGGATTTAAGGGCTGACGAACTGTCTCCTCCGCCGGCTGGAGTCTGAGAGCAGGTGCTGGAGGCAGGGCCACCGCCCTGCCTGCCACGGAGGGACCGTGGAGCCCTGACCCTGGCTTTCGGGCCCCCCCCTCCCAGAAAACCAAAACCACCCAAGGGCTCAGGTCCAGGGGGATTAGCTCTGTCACCTCCCCGTGATGGTGAGACAGCAATGCAAACAAATGCATCTCTAATGGTGAATTCTCAGCCGCCGCGGCTTTCGGCGGGGTGCGGGGCAGCCCCGTGCCGCAGCTGAGGGCCTGGCTGCCGGGACGGAGATGATGTTCCCCTCCCCTTCCTTTCTAGGGTTCTCGTGGCTTCCCAGGAGAGAAGGTACGGATTTTGGTTTTCTCTTTGCATTGGATCGTGTGTGGGATTTCTCACTGCCCCTTTGCCTGAAGGATGCCGACACTCACCCCTGCGTCCCGTCCCCTCACAGGGCGAATTAGGGGAAATCGGACTGGACGGTCTCGACGGCGAAGACGTGAGTAAACTCGAGCACTGAGTCCCGGCCGTCTGGGTCCCGAGGATTCCCGGGACCCGTACTCCGTCTTCGGCAGCACCTGCGCTGGGAATGACGTTTTGCCCTTGTCTTTGGCAGGGAGACAAGGGGTTGCCTGGTCTTTCCGGAGAGGCCGGGAGTCCCGGGAGAAGGGTAGGTGCACGCCCACGTTTGCCGTGACGGCAAACCTGCCCCCGGTTCCTCTCGGGGCTACTTCTTTCACTCCTGTGTGTTAACACTGCTTCCTCCAAGCAGCCTTCCCTGATCTCCTCTGGGGGTGCCTCCTAGGCATCCCCTATGTCCACGGGCCACTGCGATAGGTGACGTTGTAGGGTCTCGTTGGAGACTGTGTCCCATAGTGCAGGGACTGAGTTTGTTTTGCTGTGAATAAACTGCAGCGTCTGTACAGAGTAGCCTCCGGTAAATGTCTGTGAGCCACCTGCACAGAGCAGGAAGTAGTTTTATCTTCATGGCAAGTGAGTACAGGCTTAACGTTGGTGTATTTAAGATTTATGAGCTGAAGAACGCGATTTTAAGGGTGAGACAAAAAAAAAATTACAACTCTTTTGTTTTAAGATTTTATTTATTTATTTTTAGAGAGGGAAGGGAGGGAGAAAGAGAGACAGAAACATCAATGTGGGGTTGCTGGGGGTCATGGCCTGCAACCCAGGCATGTGCCCTGGCTGGGAATCGAACTTGCGACGCTTTGGTTCACAGCCCGTGCTCAATCCACTGAGCTACGCCGGCCAGGGCTAAACAACTCTTTTTAATGTCTAGTCTCCACTCACGTGTTTTCGTTCAGGGTGACAAAGGACCCCGAGGAGACAAAGGAGGAAGAGGAGACATGGGCATTCGAGGCGACCCGGTGAGGAGAGCTCCCCGAGGACAGTCTGAGACCCGCCTCTGTGGGAGGAGAGGGTTGGGGGGGAGAATTTTACTCTCGAGGCGGCTTTAAAGCGTGTTGATACAGTACATGGTTTATCTGTTTGCGTCAGTTTTGGGGTGGCCGGCCACGTGTTTGCCGCCTGGCTGTAGGGACGGGTGTTGGCGGGCCCTGCCCCAGGGGACCCGAGGAGCCTCTGTGACATGTGGTCTCTGGGCACGTTAACCCAGCCTCGCGGGTGGTCAGAGATCCGCGGGGATGTGGCCGAGAGGCTCTGCGGCCAGTCCCTCCAGACACACCCACGCAGATGACATCCACCCCTCCTCTGCACCCGACCGAGGGGTGTTCAGAAGTCCTTAGCCCCAGGCAGGACGGTGCCCGGGCCCCCTCTTGCCTCGTGCTGGCCTGGAGGACCGGAGGCTGGGCCGGGGACGGTCACCTTCTCACGGGCTTTGTGGGGGCGGAGGCGGGACCAGCTGCAGACACTTCCCTTTCCCCGAAACAAACGTCGTTGCTCTTCCCCGGGCCGCATGGCTCACCCCCTGACCTGTGTCGTTTCCAGGGTGACTCAGGACAGGACAGCCAGCAGAAAGGAGTCAAAGGGGAGACCGGGGACATTGGGCCCATGGTATGATGCCCCTCGTTGCTGAGCTCCCCGTGTGGGGAGGGCCACGGAGACAAAACTCGCACCGGCTCGCCCGCAGCCCCGGGGCCGAGGAGGTCGCCTCCAAGGCTGTGTACTGGAGAGGCAGTCGGACGGAGGTGGGGGGTCCCCTGAATCCGAGGGCGTGACCCCGTGCAGGAAGTCTCTGCTGGGGAACAGAAACTGCCCTTCCAAGGGGGGCTTGTCCTCTGCGGAACTGGGGCCCCTTAGACATTCTTGGACAGAGCTTGTGAAGCCGAGGCTGGTGTGAGTGGGATGGCACCCCAGTGGGACCCACCCACACGGGGTGCCTGGCCACCCTGGGTGTCCACCCCACGCCCTGTGGTGTCCCGGGCGATATTGACGGATGGGTTCGACGTGCTTCTCTGCAGCCGAGAATCTCACCCCGATTTTTTCTCCCGCACCAGGGTCTCCCTGGGAGAGACGGGGCGCCTGGCGGCCCTGGGGAGCCCGGGAAGGACGTGAGTACCCCTGGGGGCTGAGGGGGCTCCGCTCAAGGTTAGCGCCATGGAAATCCAGACACTGCGTGGGGCGGAGCTACTCAGCCATGTCCTGGCGGGGAGCTTAAGGGAACTTCTGAAACTGGTCCCTCTGGAGCACGGCGGGAGGGAGGCGTGGCCCAGGCGCCAGCACAGACCGCGTGCCCTCGGCCACCAGGGTCACGGACGTGCGCCTGGGCGCTCCCTGGACTGAGGGTGTGCTGCCTTTGGCAGCCGGACTGGGAGAGTCTGGGGCCCCTTTGGTTCCGGGGAGCGTGTCCCGTGGTTGCTCCTGCCGCTGCCGGGAGAGCGGGAAAAGCAGGCGCCGACGCCTGTCCACTCTCCTCCCTGGAACGCCGCCTGGAGGCCGGGGGTCGTCGTTTGGCTTGGCCGGGCGGCGCGGCCCTCCCGGCGTCCGTCCGGGTGACAGGCGGGGCGCGTGGGGGCGAACCGCCCCTCGAAGAGGCGGGCGGGAGGGTGTCACTCCGTGTGCATGTCCTCGGGGCTGACAGGGCCCGGCCCACGGCGGGTGACAGGTGACCGTGAGCGTGGGGTCACATGGGGTCCCCTCACCGTGAGTCTTCTTCTGCAGGGCGGCTTTGGCCGGAGGGGCCCAGTGGGAGCCAAGGTAAGCCTCCAGCCGGCGCCTGTCCTCTGCCCTCGTGGCGGGACTCACGGAGGGCTCTCGCGGACAGCCCTGTGCCCGCCGCCCGCACAAGGAGACCTGCTCTCCCCTTCGCCATGGGGGCTCGCAGCTCAGCCAGCAGCGACCCCCTTTCCCGCCCCTTCAACTCAGCCCCTGCTCCCGGGCTCGGGACAGTGATGAACTGGGGGGCGGGGCAGGGGGGTGAAGGGAAGAAGATGGGGGGGCAGTTCGGGGGCGTCCCTTGCCCGAGACATGCCTGCTTCTCTGGTCATCGGCCAGTCACCGTGTCTCGGTGCCTCGGGCTTCTCGCCCGTGAACCGCACGCCTGGGTCCCCACGTGTCCTGCTTCCCAAAGCCGCAGTGAGGGAGGGGGAGGTCGGGTGGGGGATGATGGTAACGGCGCACAGTGACAGCCACTGGCGTCCCGTGTGAGGCATGTCACCCTGGGGCTGCCGGGTCAGTGGCTTCCAACCCCCTCGTAGGGCTGGGGTCGTGGCCGGTCCCCTCACGTCCGGCGTGACTGCAGAGCAGGGAGCTGATGCTGGTGTGAACCCCCCTGACCCCTCCCTGCCTCTCTCCCACTTGTTTCCAGGGCAACAAAGGTGACCCCGGCCTGGCGGGCTCCCAGGGGGAGCAGGGGACCAGAGGGGCGCAGGTCAGTACCCGGAGTGCCTCGTGCCAGCTCCCAGAGGCTGTTGCGTGTTTTTAAAGGAAGGTGACCGCCCACTTCACAAAGCGGAGCATAGGACGCCTCATTTACAGGGGACGATGCATTTCATACATTCCCAGTGTCATATGGCTATCTGGTCCCCTCAGTCCAGTTTGAGAACGTTCTCGTGATCCTCAGGGGAGACCCTGTGCCCGCGATGTCCTCGGTCCCCACCCCCGGCGCCTGGGGACACACATTTCCTTCCCGCCTGTACGGATTTACCCCATTCCGGACATTGCATAGAAACAGGGTCACTCAGCAGGTGGCCTTCCGGGTCGGGCTCCTTGCCCCTCGCGTCACATTCTGAGGTGCACCATGCGGTAGAAGGAGGCAGGGCACCTCTCCTTTTCATGGCCGAGTAATATTCCACGGCACGGCGGGCCCCAGCTCCCAACCTGATCCTCGGCGGGTCGGCACTGGGGTGGCTCCTGCCTGTTGGAGGTTGTGACCTTTGTTCCTGGGGACATTGCAGACACACGCGTGTGTTTTCAAAGTGACTTCCCCTGCGTGGTCCGGGCCGGGCGGCCGTCCCCATGGCGGACAAGGAGTGTGGTCCTGGGGGGCGCCCTTCGGCAGCATGCGGGGGGTGGGGGGCCTGGGCTCCGGGAAGGCACAGACGTCACCCTGGGCGTCCTCCCGGAGCGCCGCCCCGACACCACGCTGACCCGAGCCTTTCCCCTCAGGGCTCGCCTGGCCCCACGGGCCCCCCGGGCCAGATCGGCGAGCAAGGCACCCCTGGACCCCGGGTGAGTTCCCCTCTCCTCCCCGCTCTGCGCGGCCACGGCGGCAGCACAGGGCCCGCGTGGGCTGAGACTCGTGGTGGGTGTCGCCGAGGGCCGACCTTTCCCCAGCCCGACTGTCTGGCGACACCAACCCTGGGTCAGTCTCTGTCCCCGCGGCCACTGTGTGAGGACATGAGACCCCTTCTTCTTGGGGCTCCAGCAGCCTCTGGGGGCCGGGCCGTCCCTTCCCAGCCCCCCCCAGCCGGGCTCGGCCCGGGCCGGCTGGACCTGCCTCGTCTCCGAGGTCCCCGCGTGGGGCTGAGCGAACCACAGACCCAGTGGAAGCCTCAGATGCTGACAGATCGTTGCACAGCCGACCCCGGGGGTCGGCTCCGAGGCTCCATAGTTTGTGGAAGGAGCTCCCCGTCCTCAAGGTCACACAGGAGATGGCCCTTGAACCTGCCGTGGCTGCAGACTTCCCCACCCCTGGGCTGTGAGTGACGGGGGCAGGGGTGTGTCCAAACCGCTGCCGGCCCTCGTGGGTGACGGCACAGTGTGCGGCCCATCCTGCCGCTTGGTCCGGGAAGTGACGAGGACCAGCCCCCGGCAGGGGACTGGCCGCCGCCGCCGCCTAACGGCACAAACGGGCTCCACAGTGGCGGCAGGAACCCAGGGAGAGCCGCAGTTCGCTCAGAGAGACCTCCCCCGGTTTGAGCCCTGGTAAAGGCTTGCTTGGACAGCCTTTGTCCCCTGCACCCCCCAGCATGTCCTTGTGCTCCGATTAACCAAGAATTTGAGGTGGAACGGGGGGAGGGGGCACGGCCGCCGCCTGGCCTCTACCATGTGTGGGGGCTCGTTTTTCCCGGGCCCCACAGGCCGCACTGCGTGCGGGGACCCAGGTCCCCTCGCTCACCCGGCGGAGCACAGCACACCGGCCCCCATGCCTGTGTCGTGGCCAGGTCTCGCTGTGGAGGCGTGGACAAGGTCCCCCTAAGATCTGGGTGTGGTCCTCTAGTCAGGGACTCAGGGCAGGGAGAGACGCTGGAGAGATGCATCGTGTGGCGTCCGAGTGCGCCGGGCAGAGCGTCCCGCCAGGACGTGGGGTCGCACAGGCCACGCACGTTTGCCTTGGGGCCGGCGGCGGTGCTCGTGACTCAGAGCCCCGACGCTCCACTCCGACCTCCGGGGCGTGGTGGGGGGAGGCGGGGGACAGACATGGGGGCTCAGGGGGTGGACACACCATCACTGACACTGCTCTCCTCTCCTCCCAGGGGAACGGAGGGCCCCCCGGTGCTCCTGGAGAGCGCGGCAGAAATGGTCCCCTGGGAAAAAAGGTTGGTGTTGACAAAGCTGGAGCCTGCTCCCCGAGGCCCGGCCCGGCCAGGCCAGCCCCCTGGTGGCCTCCCCACCCCCCACCCCCCGAGTCTGCCAGCCTGGCCACACCCCTTGGCCTCCCCTCTGGCCTTCCCCGCCCCAGCCTCCCCGTTGAGAGCCGAGAGCCGGCTTGGCCGGTGGGATCCCCGTCCCCGCCTGGAGGGCAAGCACGGCTCGCGCTCAGAGGCCTGGCTTTCTCGGAGCCAGGACCCGGCGACAGCTGTGGCTCCTCTGATCTGCTCACGCCGTGGCCCGTGACCACGGTTCCGAGTCCTCGCGCCTCTCCTAGCAGACCGGGGGCACCTAGTAGGACGTCAGCACTGCACTGAACGTGCTGTGTTTGGATGCTGGCCACCCACACAGCCGCTCTGCTGGCCGCGCTCAGCTCACGCCCTCGCCCTGACTGTTCCGGGTGCCGGCAGCTTTTGTTACACAAAGGCCCCCTGACGGGCTGCTGTCGATAGACCTTGATTACAACCACTGTTCACCCAACCAGCCTGAAAGGCCAGCGTTGTCTCCGTGAAGGAAATGTGCTCCTGGGAATCCGGAACTTTCCGTGGGGTTGGCCTTTCCTGCTGAATTCAGTGCCCGCCGACTCTCTCAGCTCCTTCCCCGCCCCCCTTCCCCCCCCCCCCAGAGTGTTCCCATGCCACGTTCGTGAAAAGAACACGCAGCAGCCCCCCCCCCGGCTCCTCTGCCAGGCCCCACGCAGGAACTTGCGGTTGCAGAAGTCACTTTTATCGCGATCCGGGCGGTGCAGTGGGCGGTGGCGGCGTCACCCAGAACCACAGGGCTCGGGGTCACATTCCCATCTGGTCTGGAGCCCGGGTGTCTCACCTCGTTTCTCGTGTGCAGGGCGAGCCCGGAGAGCCGGGGCCGAAGGGGGGACTCGGCAGCCCGGGGCCCCGCGGCGAGACGGTAAGGCCCACGCGCATCGCTGCCTCTCTGCTGGAACGTTCTGGGGGGCGGGGGGGCACCTGGGGGGGCTTGCGCTGGGCCGGCCTTTCTCCTCGCAGACGAGGCTTGGTCCCAGCAGAGACGACGTCTCACCGCTTGGCCTGTCACTGGGGACGGGGTCGAAAGTAGGGAAGCCTGATGCTGTGATCGGCAAATGAATGTCACGGTCACGTCACCGGGGGGTGGGGGGCAGGGAGTGGGTGAGGAGTCCTGTTTGTGTTTCCGGGGCGTGCGAGTGTGCTGGCCTTCTGGAGCTGGAGCCAGGCCACGTCCCGCTCCACGAGACCCGTGCGTGGTGGGCGCGACCGCTCGGAGCTTTTCCGCAAAGAGACGGGGTCGGGGTGACGAGCATTCAGTCCAGGTCGAAGCCGTGTCCTTGGAGGGGGACGCCCCATGAACAGGAAGGATTACCTCGATCTGGGTTTAAAAAAACCTCTGTTTAAAGTAATCCAACTGCTCGCTCGCGAGAACCTGGTAGCATGGGTTCCTGTGTAAGGGAGAAAAATCTAGGAAACGTTGGGAATTTTTCAACAATGAGTCAGGATACCTAAAAACTACAGAAATTGACCAGCTTGATCTGGCTTGTGACCCCGGAACTTTTAAATATTTTTCTTGTGTGTGTAACTTCTCCACAGTTAACGGAAGTTTAAAAACACCCGTTCCTGTCACTCCTAGTTTCAGACGCAGAGGGAAAGCACGCCTCATTCTGTTCCCATAACACCCGGGGCCCTGGCTCTCTGCTGCTGACACCCGCTTGATTAAGTCCGGGAACGAACTAAGTAGCAGGTTTCCCGCCTTAGAGACGTTAATGTATATTTCACGTAAATTCTTCCGCTTCTTTCGAAGTTGCCGTGTCCCACTCTGAAGGCCCCCACGAGGAAGGGACAGGGGCAGCTCGGAGTGTCCCGGGAGGGGTGTTTGGGAAGAGGGTGGTCTGGGGGCCTGGCCTGGGAGTCAGGGGCGGGACTCGGGGAGGGCCGTCTGAGCACGGACAGCTGGGGCGGCGAGAGCCCGAGCCTACGTCTTTGCTCTGGGGTGCAGTTGAAGACTCGCAGGTACACAGGCGAGGCGACCTTCTCGGGTCCTCCGAACTCCTGGATTCCCAGGTTCAGTGAGTCTCTGGCTCCACCTCCCAGCACCATCTGTGGCAACAGCGGGGGGCAGGTCTTCCGATGCGCAGTCGGCCGGCACCTTTTGGAGAAGGGGCTTTTCCAGGCCGCCCTCCGACAGACTGTGTTTGCACGTGGGGGTGGGGGAGGGACGGAACTCTCCCCGGAGCTGCACCTGGGTCTGGGGACATTTCGGGGGCCCCAGGGCCCTCTGCCCAGGGCTTCGGACAGAGGGGGGTGTGGCGTGCCCAGCACGGCGACCTGGGGTAACGCTGTTTTTCCACCATCAGGGGGAGGATGGCCGAGACGGGATTGGCAGTGAAGGGCGCAAAGGCAAAAAAGTACGTACTTCTGACAGGTGGTGTTTTTTTAAAGATTTTATTTATTTATTTTCAGAGAGGGAAGGGAGGGGGAGAGAGAGAGAAACATCAATGTGTGGTTGCTGGGGGCCATGGTCTGCAACCCAGGCATGTGCCCTGCCTGGGAATTGAACCTGTGACACTTTGGTTCGCAGCCCACGCTCAATCCACTGAGCTACGGCAGCCAGGGCAACAGGTGGTATTTTTACAGAATCATTCCTCCGTGTTTTATTGTAATACAGTGAACTTTTTCTCTTGATGACTATAGATAGATACGTTTTTTTTCTGCTCGAGAAGAATTTATCTTAGATGAATTTACATTGAGACCAAACGCTGGTGCTTTGTTTTGTCTTACAGGGAGAAAGAGGGTTTCCCGGATACCCAGGCCCAAAGGTAAGCAGTCCCCTGGCGGGAGAACCGCCCCCCCACCCCAACTGCGCGAGGACGTGTCTGCATGTCCGTGGGCCGCACACAGCGCACCCCGGGCTTCCTTCTGGGTCAGCCCCTTGCGAACCGAGTGGCCGTGGGCGTCCCCAGCCCCCACCCTGTGTGCGACGCCCCCCCCGTCTCTCCTGTGGACATGGCAGCGTGCACTCGTCACGGGGCTTGTGGGGACGCCACACAGTGGCCCTGAGACAGAGTCCCGTGTCGGCCGCACGGAGCTGTGGCTGCGGGAGCTCGTCCTCCCTGGTTCTGTGGGCTGCGGCTGCGTCTGCCAGGGGCCCGCGCGCAGTAGGGCCCTGTGGGAACTCGGATCGGAGGGAGCTGCCCGGCTGCCCTGAGACGTGCGGTCCCGGCGCCCCAGGGACCCTCGGCTGGCTGGGCGCCCCTTTCCAGAGCCTCACACGCTGCTTGCCGGCTCTCTTCCAGGGCGTCCCTGGCGAACCAGGAACCGCGGGACCACCAGGACCCAAAGGCATCAGGGGCCGGAGGGTGAGCGAGCCAGGGCCGGCGCCACGGGGGGAATGAGGACCGGCGGGAGGGTGGTCGACCCGGACGCCTCCTCTGCTCCCGTGGGCACTCTCCTTCCTCAGCCGCCGCCTGGCCCGAGACGGCTGGGGGGGGTGGGGGGTGGGGGGGGTGGGGGGGGGGGGGGGGGTGGGGAGGAAGGGACCCCTGAGCCGAAGGCCGGCGTCTTCAGCCCCCACTCCCCCGGTTTTGTCTGTGTTCTCCCCGTTATGGGGAGACCCCGTGAGCCCCTTCCTCTTCCTCTAACCCGTCTCCATCAAGGCTCACCCGCCCACGGTCCACTCGCAGTGGGGCGCCGGGGGGCTCAGGTCCCGGACGGGTCACCTCAGATTGGGCCTCGCCCACCGACGGCAAAGCGTCGGGGTTTCACGGGCCTCGAGGGTGCTTACGAGGGTCCGGGCTGGGGGGTCAGGCAGGCCGAGACCACCTGCTCCCGCCCCACCGGCCCCACCGGCCCCACCGGCCCCACCCGCCGGGACTCCTCCTCCTGCCGCAGGTCGGGGTCTGCGCACTCTCTTCAGGGGGACAATCACGCTTTGTTTTAAGATGGAGATGAGTCTTAGATTAGTGAATGGTGGTCTGGATGCGCGTGACGGTTTCTTTCTTTCTTTTTTTTTTTAAGATTTATTTATTTTTAGAGAGGGAAGGGAGGAAGAAAGAGAGACAGAGAGAAAAACATCAATGTGCGGTTGCTGGGGGTCATGGCCTGCAACCCAGGCATGTGCCCTGACTGGGAATTGAACCTGCGACACTTTGGTTCACAGCCCAAGCTCAGTCCACTGAGCTATGCCAGCCAGGGCTCACGTGACCGTTTCTAATGGTTATTTTGAGCCTAAACTATAGTTCAGCTCAGGGTGATTGTCCTGTTGTTTGGCTCGGTGAAGACAGTCAGATGAGACCAGTTCGGGGTGTGAAAACTTCGGGGGGGTGGTGTCTGTGCCAAACAGCGGTCTCACTAGTGGTCGGTTACTGACTTCCTGGGCACCCGTGGACGGCCTCGTCGGTGGGTCTCGGGCAAGCACCCGTCCCACCGTGACCTGCCGGAGAACGCAGGGTGGGCACACACGCATCCGTTCTGCGAAAGCCTCTTGTGCTTGCATTCGAACCCGGAGACGCCAGGACCCCCAAACGGGAGGGCTTTCCGGCGGGAATGGGGGATGCCATATCGGCTCCCGGGCGCCTCCCTCCCCAACTGCCGGGGGGGTTGCGATTCCCCTTGTTCCGCCACGGTCCGGTGATGCTGGTTCTGCCCCTCGCAGGGAAATTCGGGACCTCCGGGGGCGATCGGACAGAAGGGGGACCCCGGTTTCCCAGGACCATCTGTGAGTACCCACCCCTTCTGGTCGAGCCGCCCGCGGGCGCGATGCCGCACAGGCCCCACCCCCGCCGAAAACCCGCCACCGTCCCCTTCCCGGAAACACGGTGTGTGGCATTCCTGCCGTCGCCGTTGTCTGCCTGCGCGTTTAACCGCTTTCCCGCGGGTGCCGCCGCCGTGGAGGGGAGAGCTGCCCAGCGTGCGGCATTCCGCATCCGGGGCAGGTTGCGATTTGCTTCTGCAGTTCCCTGGTGCGGTTTCTTAGTTCGAGGCTCGGGCGGAGAACGGACAGAAGAGAGTCCTGTGTTCTCAAAGTCTCTCTCCTCTGCTCCCTGAGCAGGAAAGTCAAGTTTACAGGGAGGGTCTGCACGTGACCCAGGCCGGCCGAGGTCCGCCTCGGCTTCCCCCGTCCCATTTCCGTGGGCCGGGGCCTGTCCCTCACGCGCCTCAGCCTCTCCTTCCTTGTGTTGCAGGGTCCCCGAGGCGACAGAGGCGACTCCATCGATGTAAGTTGGGTGCGCGCGGCATGAACCGCTGTCCGTCCGTGGGCCGGAGTCAGCTGTCCTCACCCCTCCCTCCTTTCCTTCCACAGAAGTGTGCCCTCGTGCAGAGCATCAAGGACAAATGCCGTGAGTGCGCCACTTTCTCTGTCAGCGACCCCCCTTCGTGCTTCCCCGGGAGCCCCTCCCGCGGCGGGCGCGACTGACCCCCTCCTCTGTTCCCTTTCTAGCGTGCTGCTACGGTGAGTCGGCCCCCGCGGCGTGGCGCCCTCCCGCGGAGGACGGAGGGCCCCCTTCCCGTGAGTAAAGTCAGTCTCTGAACCCCGCCCCCCCAACCCCGCTCCCCAGGGCCCCTGGAGTGCCCCGTCTTCCCGACCGAGCTGGCCTTTGCCCTGGACACCTCGGAGGGCGTCACCCAGGACGCGTTCAGCCGGATGCGGGACGTGCTGCTGCGCACTGTGGGCGACCTGACCGTCGCCGAGAGCAACTGCCCGCGGGGGGCGCGCGTGGCCGTGGTCACCTACAACAACGAGGTGACCACGGAGATCCGGTTTGCCGACTCCCGGAAGAAGTCCGTCCTCCTGGACAGGATCAAGAACCTCCAGGTGGCCCTGACGTCCAAGCAGCAGAGCCTGGAGACCGCCATGGCCTTCGTGGCCAGGAACACGTTCAAGCGCGTGAGGAGCGGCTTCCTCATGAGGAGGGTGGCCGTCTTCTTCAGCAACCGGCCCACCAGGGCGTCCCCGCAGCTCAGGGAGGCGGTGCTGAAGCTGTGGGACGCGGGCATCACGCCGCTGTTCCTCACCAGCCAGGAGGACCGGCAGCTGGCCGGCGCCCTGCAGGTGTGTGCCCGGGGCCCTGGCGGCAGCCCCCCCTCCCCTCTGGGCTCCGAGGAGGCACTCGGGCACGCGCACACCGTCCACGGTGTCCCCGTGACCCGCGGTTCTGGCTCCGCCCCCGACCCAAGGTCCCCCGTCCTGGGCTGGAGGAGGGTTTCCCCGGGTGGACGGGAGGCCTGCTGCCTCCTAGCCAGGCCCCCAAACACCTGCGATTCGGGGTCCCCGGTGTGCACCCCAGGTCACACCTCTCCTGTGCCGGGCTGGCACCCCAGGGTCAACCTGGGGCACAGACAGGCGCTCCCTTGTTATCGCCCGAACCCCTCTCATTGCTGCACTCAGTCGACCCGTATTTGCTCAGGGAGGACGCTGGGCTCACTGCTCATGGGGGCGGCCGGGAGGGAGGGCGGGGCCAGCATGGAGGCGGAGGTGGGGCCTGGGCTCCCGGTCCCTCTCCCCGCCAACCAGCCATGCGTCTACCTCGCTGACCTCCCCGTGGCTCACAGTTCTCACCCGTGACAGACAGACAGGGCAGGGGTGGGCTCCAGGCTTCTCCTTCCAAACTGGATACTGTGTGCTTCTCCCGCTGCCTGTGTCCGCAAGCAGCACTGGGTCATTGTTGCTGTTCCTCAGGGTCTCCTCGGCCTGACTGCAGGCGGGCAGAGCACAGAGCCCTGGGCTTGGGGGTCCCTCGTGGGCCCCCAGCCGTGTGCTCGGCCAGGGGCACGCTGCATGGGTGGAGTGACCCAGACCCACCTGCGTGTCTTACCGGCGATAGTTTCAGCAAGTTTGGAACATTAATTATCCAGTAATTGAACTTAATTACTCACTAAGTAAATAATTTGCAGTGGTGCCCTGTGCTGGGATGCGGGGGCTTGAATCTTCTGGAGATGCTTTAATGGCTTGCTTTGTCATTGCGCCCCTCTGCAGACCTGGGAGGGAGAGAGGGGGAGGGCGCTAACATTCGGGGTGGACCTTCGTTGCTGAAAACGACGACGCTATTTGAGCCCCCGCTGTCTGATCGGGGCCGCAGAAGGCACTTCGCGTGCATGACCTAGCTCAGTCCTTCTCAGAACTCGGTGGGGAATCTGCCACCATCCCATTTCACAGCTGAGGCAGCGGAGCCCCCGAGGGGTGGAGGAGCTGCGCGTGGGGCCCAGCAGGAAGGGCAGGGCTGGGGTCCGAACCCCAGCTCGCCTCCGCGGAGGAGAGCCCCCCGTTTCCCTGCTCAGCTCAGGGCCGCCTCTCACCCTCGCCGTGGAACACGGGGCGGCTGCTGCCCCGTCCGTGGGGCGGTCGGCGTCCGCGGCGGCACTCCCTTGGGTCCTCGGCGGGACTGGGCGGGGGACTGCTGATCACGACCACCCCCCCCCAAGCGTTTCCTCTCGTTCGCACAGATCAACAACACCAAGGTGGGCCACGCGCTCGTCCTGCCCGCCAGGGGGGACCTCACGAACTTCCTCAAGACCGTCCTGACATGCCACATCTGCTTGGGTAAGGCCCGCCCGCCCCGGCGCCTCCGCCCGTGTGCGGGGCTTGCGTCACACGGTTCACGGCGCCTGCTGTTCGCTGTGTAGCGGCTACACGGCAGTTCCCGTATTTAAAGTGGAGCCCCCCAGACAGCATTGCTCTTGGGTCGGGAATGATTCGTTTGTAGGTAATAAAGGGGGAAGTAGACTCTGCTTACATTTTCACTTTGGAGCCCAGATTGCAATGGTCTGACTCTGGGACTTTCTAGAAAACAGTTCTTCAAAGGGTGGCAGAAAAGTAAGGTCCCCTCCCGTGGCGGCGCCCCCCCCCCCGCTTCCTCCCCTCTTCTTCCCCTCCCTCCTTTCTGACACCAGTGCCCGCCGCCCTGGCACTCCTGGGCTCACCGACTTGTCTGTGTGGCCAGCGTTCTGTGATGGAGCCCATGGCCACCGCGGTGTCGGCCGCCGTAGGCGGGGTTCCGAGTCCTCCGGCAGCGTGGGCGGCCCCGGGCTCCTGCGGACCGAGGCGTGTGTCTCGCCGCGGGAGCCGAGTGTGGACGGGCTGCCCTTCTCCCCCTAGACATCTGCAACATCGACCCGTCCTGCGACCTGGGCAGCTGGAAGCCAGTCTTCAGGGACAGGCGCGCGGCGGGCAGCGACGTGGACATCGACATGGCGTTCCTCCTAGACGGCTCCGAGTCCACCTCCCTGCTGCAGTTCAACGAGATGAAGAAGTACGTCGGGCACCTGGTCAGGCAGCTGGACCTGAGCCCCGACCCCAAGGCCTCCCGGCACTTTGCCAGGGCGGCCGTGGTGCAGCACGGGGTGCCGGAGGCCGTGGGCAATGCCAGCGCGGCGCCCGTGAAGGTGGAGGTCTCCCTGACTGACTACGGCTCCAAGGACCAGCTGCTGGACGCCCTGGGCGCCAGGATGGTGCTGCTGCAGGGGACCCAGGCCCTGGGCCGCGCCATCGACTACACCGTGGAGCACGTGTTCGAGCGAGCGCCCAACCCGCGGGACCTGAAGGTCCTGGTGCTGCTGCTGACGGGCGAGGTGCGGGGGCAGGAGCTGCAGGAGGTCCAGGCGGCCGTCCTGCAGGCCAAGTGCAAGGGCTACTTCTTCGTGGTCCTGGGCATCGGCAGGAAGGTCAACGTCAAGGAGCTGTACGGCTTCGCCAGCGAGCCCAACGACGTCTTCTTCAAGCTGGTGGACCAGCCCGCCGAGCTGGGCGAGGAGCCCCTGCTCCGCTTCGGCAGGCTGCTGCCCTCCTTCGTCAGCAGTGAGTCCGCGCCGGGCCCGGGGCTCCCCACCGGCCTCCCGCCAGCCCACGCCCTTGGGGTCTTGGGGGCGGGGAGGGGCGTGCGTGTGGGGAAGGTGACTGGTGTGCAGACGCTGACTTGTTCACTCATCGAACAGGGGGGTGTCGACACCCGCCAGGCCCCGGCCACGGTTTCAGCGCCAGGGGCGGCCGTGGAGGCAGGCAGGGGCCCTGTCCTGTTCCCTCGCTCCCTCAACCAAGTTCGACTGGGCTCCGCCCGGCACGTAGACGGGGACCCCGAGAATGGACAGTCTTGGCGGGCAGATGGGTCATGCACGAGGTAGTACGCTGGCAGGTCACAGAGCAGTGTATCCTGACGGGGCACTGGGGAAGCTTCCGGAAGGAGTTGCGTGGATCTGAGCTCAGCCGCCAACCCCCACGCACCTGGAGACCTCCGGGTCTTTGCTGGCGTGGCTCCCCGGCTCGCCCCACAATTCTGCTCTGGCAGCAAACCCACATGCGTCTTCCACACCCTCCTGCCGTCGCCCCTGCCCACCCCGGACGCTCCCCGTTCCGATGGCTCCCCGCTGGCTTGCCGTTAATCCGGATGCCACACTCACCGCACCTGTTACGGGGCCCGTGGCTCGTCCATCTGTGGGTCTGTGGGCCCGGTGGGCTGTGTGGTCCTGGAGGAACTGTGTCATTCGCCAACCTGTCCCCAGGCTGGAGTCGTCACGGGGAGGGCCCCTCACAAACGGGAGGGACGTAGGGAGCGCGGATAAGCCTGCACACCCGGGGAGGTTCTCACTCAAGGGCACGGTCAGGGCCGTGCCAACAGCATTCCCGCCGGGAAGCCTGGGCCCTGGAAGTTGCAGGGAAGGGAACGGGGAACAAAGGTCAGGCAGCGGGCTGACCCAGGGGCCGCCGTCCCGGCCGTCAGAAGACCTGGGTCAACAGAGCCTTGTTAATCGCAGCGCTGAGAACACATCGAAGGTAGTTCGACGGTAGCTGGTGTTCAAGGGCTCGGACCGTGTGAAACTGTGCACCTGAGTTCTCTCCTACGCCCGTCTTCCCGCCCACACTGAGTAAACCTTCTCTCTAACCGAAATATTGCCAAACAGAAGGTCTTGGCTCAAGATGCTTCACAGATCCGGTACTAAATGTTTAACACGGCTAGGCTGAGCTTGTGTGCGAGAGTGAATTACTTAACAAATATTTATGGACTACCTACTGTGCGGTTCATTTAATTCATTAGCAGATTAATTTTAATTTGCAAGGGATTCCCATACATTTAAAAAAATACATGTTTTCTTTTTTCTATTTCTTCCTAGGCGAAAACGCCTTTTACCTGTCCCCAGATGTCAAGAAACAGTGTGACTGGTTCCAAGGGGACCAGCCGGCGAAGAATCCCATGAAATTTGGTCACAGACGAGTGTAAGTGATTGCATCGACCGCCCCACGGATTCTAGGGCGGGCGGGGGCGCAGAGGAGCCCCAGGGCCTGACCCTGTGGGGCGCGGACCGGAGCTGCAGAGCACCTGACCTCCCCGGGGTCTCGGGAGAGGTTCTTGTGGAAGGGTCTGTCGGATCTGCTAAGTTCCCGCAGCGTCACAGACGGCCCCGAACGCAGTGCTTAGCACAGCTGCTCATTCAGTCCGCGGCTCTGCGGTTCTGCGGGTCGGCTCTGGTGCTCAGGCTCCGCCGGTCAGGTCTCCGGCCCCCGCTGGGCACGGCTCTGTGTTGGAGGCCAGTGTTGGAGGCCGGCTGCTCGTCCGCCGTGGGCTGGTGGTCCAGGTGGTCTCAGCGCGCAGCTCATCTCTGCCCCACGTGGTCCCTCACCCTCCAGTCGGCAAGCCTGGCTGCACCCCAGGCGACGGGGCAGGGCTCCCCGGGACGAGGCAGGGCTCCCCGGGACGAGGCAGGTGGTGGGTGCAAGGCCTCCTGGGGCCTAGACCAGGGCCAGCGCTCTGTGACCTCTGCCCTGTCCTGTCCGTCAAAGCGAGTCCCCAGGCCAGCCTAGATGGATTCCAGGGTGCGGAGCCGCACGGTGGGTGGCGAACCTGTCGCGTCTCATGCAGGGCGCAGGGACAGAGAGGGTGGGTGGCCGGGGCCCTGCGTCCAGGCGGTCTGCCATCTCGGGGGTGAAGTGATTTCACTTAGAAGGATTGGACGCGTTCAGCAAAAAATGGGCTCCACGTCTCCCTAAAATAAGTGGTGCTGTCACCGCACAGCTGGCGGTGGGAGAACACAAGGCCCCATGTCTGTCCTGCGAGGGGGGCCCGTGAGAGGGAGGGGCCGCGGCGCCCGCAGCGGTGCTGGCCGCCTGGCCCCTGCTCAGGGACCGTGGGCCCAGCGGCACCTGGGGGCAGACAGGAGGGCAGTGTGGCCAGGCCAGGGGGACGCGGTGGCAGGACCCGAGCGCAGGCCCTGTACTGTGTGCCACTCTTGGGGGAGGTGGGAGCCTGCCTGCGGCCCCCGGACAAAGCGTGGGTCTGAATTATCCTTGACCAGTGGGCGTTCGGCATGTTCCTGGCCAACCTCCAGGGTCAGGGCAGGAGCCCACCTCTTCTGCCTACACCCCTTCGTCTCCATCCCCCCAAAATCCTTCAGTGCCAGCCTCTGTCCCCAGGGGTGACGCTTCACATCTCAGCCTGGCCGGCTGAGGACCGTCACCAAGGCAGCGTGGCCCTTTTCCGGCGCTGGGACGCTGGCCCGGTGGATCTCAGTCCACCGCTTCCCTTCTCTCGCCTCGAGTTCTCTTTGGAATCCCTCTAGAACCTTCCCCAGAGTTGGCGCCACCTGATCTAGGAAAGCAGAGGGAGCACACCTCGTATTTGAACTTGTAGCACAGCGGCTTGAACGTATACTGTGTGTGACATGTGGCGTGATGCAGCCGCACAGCGGTGCACGTGCGTGTGGGGGCAGGAGCTGAGCGAGGGGGCGTCCGTGCCGCTGTCTAGAGACTATAGGAAATAACCCCTAGAACAAAACCTAACGCAGACCAAAACACACGGGGAGCCCCGGGGGTGAGAGGGCGGGCTGATGTCACCCCTCCACAGCCCGACACGGCGCGTCGCCGCCCGGGCACTGGCTTATGGCGAGAGTGGTCCTTCACTGAGCATTACGGTCACAGTGAGAACAGTCCTCACCATCTCAACACTCACTGTCTCTGCCTGCTCTCTGCTTTAAATTGAAGAGAGACGTCCGATGCACTTACCTAGAGAGTGACGTCAGCCTCATTTCCAGTGCCCCGGTCACTGTGCGTGCGGTCCGCGGCGCGGGCCCGTACAGTGCGCGCCGTGCTGTGTGCGGCGCAGAGAGGCCGCCGCGGGCGTTTTGCCGAGACAGCAGGTTCCGCAAGTGCGGCAGGCCCCGTGTTTGTCCGTTGGAGACGGCCGGCACAGATGCAGAGGGGTTGAAGCCGTGCTCCCTTTGTTTTCACAGAAACACTCCGAATAATGTTACTTCAAGTCCTGCGTCCAAACCAGTGTTCACCACCAAGCCAGAGGCCACCCTGGAACTGGCGACCGGCACCACCAAACCCGTGGCTGTGGTGCACCTGCCGGCCTCTAAGCCGGCCGCCTCCAGACCCGAGGCTGGGAGGCTGGCTGACGCCAAGCCCGAGGCCACAAAGGTGGCCACGGTCAGATCCACTGTGGCTGCGAAGCAGGTGGCAGCAGTGAAGCCAGTGGCTGCAAGACCCCCCACCATTGCCAAACCAGTCGCCACCAAGCCCGAGGCCCCCAAGACCCCACCAGCCAAACCAGTGGCCACCAAGCCCGAGGCCCCCCAGACCCCGCCAGCCAAACCAGTGGCCACCAAGCCTGAGGCCCCCAAGTCCCCGGCAGCTGGACCAGTGGCCACCAAGCCCGAGGCCCCCAAGTCCCCGGCAGCCGGACCAGTGGCCACCAAGCCCGAGGCCCCCAAGTCCCAGGCAGCCGGACCAGTGGCCACCAAGCCCGAGGCCCCCAAGTCCCAGGCAGCCGCACCAGCCGCCACCAAGCCCGTGGGTAAGACAGCGGCGGTCGGGGCTGCCGCCGTGTGACGTCCTTGTTCGCTGTGGCCGGGTACGTCCCTCTGAGCCTGTCTGCGAAGCAGCAGCGGTGGGCGCTGACCCAGGGCTACACCCCTGGGTGGCTTGGACATCTGAAAGGCGCCGTTCAGAGCGGGGACTTGTCAAGTGTAGCATTTTTTTCTGTGTGAGGAAGGAAGCAGTCTTCCTCTTCCCCGCGTGAGGCCGATGGGCCCCTGGCGAAGGGCAGGGGAAAGGGCTCCCTCCTGCCCTGCTCCCCGCCGAACCCCACACCCTGCTGTTCGCGTGGGGGTGCCCGTCCACAGCGGGCACGACCCTTCCCTCCTGGAGCCCGAGCGTCTGGGGGCAAAGTAGGGGTCTGAGTAGGAGCAGGGCTTCAGCCCCCGGAGGCAGGGAGAGGGAGAGAGAAGGCTCCTTGTCATCGCCTCCCAGGCCGAGGGCCGTGCCCCCGGTTGTGGAGCCCGGCCTGCCTCCCTCGGATCAGGACAGCAGACGGTCTGGTCCGCCTGGCGCTGTGTCACCGCAGCCTTCGTCCTGCTGGACGCGCAGGGAAGAGAGGCCCCCCGCTGCCCGCTCCGGCGGTGCCCGGCGTCCAGTCCCCACGCACTGGTCTGCGCGCTAGCCCCGGCCGTGGGGAAGGCGGGCTCCAGACGGAGTGGGGGCCCAGGGCTGGGTGGGCTCAGGCAGACCCGGGTGCCTTGATGTCGATCTCCCTCAAAGCAGGCGCTGGCACACCCTGCAGGGTGTCACCAACTGTCCTGGGCGGTGAAGGCGGAGATTCCCTTAGAAGGGTTTCACGCGATGCCCTGAAGTTTCATGACTTAATCTGTTTTAAGTCACAGGGGGCCAACACAAGGCCTGTGGGCGGAATCCAGCCCTCCGCCTTGTTTTATCCGGCCCTGCACCTTGTTTCTATCCGGAGGCAGCACTGAGCTCCTTGCCCCTCGTTAAGGAGCAGTGACGTGTGTGCAGTCCTAAAGTCACATCTGGCCCCCTGAAGGCCGCCGAGAGGCTGATGTGGCCCCCGGTGACCATGAGTCTGGCACCCCTGTTCTGAGTCACGGGGCTCATTCTGTATGGGATGCCCCCTTGCAGACTAGCTCAGCGGCCTGTGCATTTCCCAAGTGTCTCCTCAATAAGGGGGGTTTCCAACAGGGGGCGGAGGGAGCTGTGAGCCTCGGGGGTGAGTGACGGGGGTTCTGATTGCTGGGACTCATTTCACACTCCAGCCACGTCGGTGGGCTAGAAGACCAGCATTTCCCGGGAACTCGAACAAGAAGTCGGTTCCCTGTCTCCCCCCGATTTTCTGTCACCGGTCACACACACCTCTTGGCGTTCCCCTCTCTCCTGCGTGTCTCGGTCGCGTGGGGTTCGGGCTGTAACCCGCACTGTGCTCTGATCTCTGTTGCAGCCAAGGCCCTCCGCGAGCTGCGGGTGTCTGAGGTCACCGAGAGCAGCGCCAGGCTCCATTGGGAGAGGCCGGAGCCGCCCAGCTCTTACTTCTACGACCTCACCATCACCTCGGCCCACGACCAGTCCCTGGTGCTGAAGCAGAACCTCACGGCCACGGACCGCGTGGTCGGGGGCCTGCGCGCCGGACAGACGTACCACGTGACGGTGGTCTGCTACCTGAGGTCTCAGGTCCGGGCTGTCTACCGAGGAGCTTTCAGTACCAGTGAGTACACGGCCCGTGTGAGACAAGTCGGCCCTGACTTCTCCGTGGGATATCCGCAGGACATAGAGAGAACAATTCTTTTTATTATTATTATAGTTATTATTTATGATTCTCACCCAAGGACATGCTTATTGATTTTAGAGAGAGTGGAAGGGAGGGAAAGAGAGAGAGAGAGAGGGCAACACTGAGATGAGAGAGAAAAACAACCGAACCCACAACCCAGGCACATGCCCCACCCGGGAATCGAACCCGTGACCTTTTGGTTTACGGGTCGATGCTCCAACCCATAGAGCGGTTTGGCCAGGGCCAGAGAGAACGGCTCTCACGCGCCGAGACTGCGCTGAAATGAGGAGGTCAAAACAAAACCCTAGGTGTTTCTGTTGCACCCGACTTTACAAACGGACGAAACGGAAGACGGGTCCTTGTGAACCACCGCCCTGCTTTGGGGGTCCCGGGCCACTTCGTGGAGGAAACCAGCTCCGTCTGGCCTGGGTGCTGCCCCCGCCCCGGAGCCCCTCCCCCGCCCACGGGTCAGGAGTGTGCCCCTCCCCCCCCTTCAGAGAACCGAAAGCACCGCCGAGACTCACTGGCTCCTTCGGGAGTACCTGAGGTGCCCACGAGGTCTCGCCGCCCCGGGGCCACGGGAGCCCCGTGGCAGCACAGAAAGCACCCCAGAATTCCCCTCTCCAGCTCCCGGCGCTCAGGCTCTGCCCTCTGCCCTCGGGCGTCCTCCCGGCTCCTCCGCGGCGCCAAGGCCTGGCCCTGCACGCCCCTCCCCCCCAGCCCCGCTCAGGGGCTCACGTGCCCCACCTCCTTTCCAAGTGCTTCTGAGCACCCCCATTCTTTTCAACCCCCCTCCCCAGGATGTGGCGGGGGAGGGTCACGTTCTTGGCTCTCTGGGCCGGTGCTGTTCAGATCCCGGAACCCAGCTGAGTAGAGGAAATCCCCGCCCCTCCCCACACTGTCTGTGCGGGTGAGAGCCCTCGGCCCCAGGGGCCTGGCTCCGTGGCCAGACACAGGCGAGCCTCCGCGGGGAAGACGAGAGGGTCCGTTCAGAGCCCGGTGGTTAGCTCCGCTTGCCCACTGAGACAGCTGACCCCCCAGACAGCAGGCGTGGGGCCTGCACGGAGAGGCCTCTCGCTCGGGTCTCTGCTTCCTTGTCCCCGCCGCCCCGCCCCCCCAGACCCCAGACCTGACCCGGAGAGGCGAGCTCACCTCGTCCCGCAGGTTCCCAGCCCTTCCGGCGCTGAATCACCTACCGTCTGCCCGTGTTTTCCTCTTGCAGGGAAAACGCAGCCTGCGCCGCCGCAGCCCGCCCGGTCGGCCGCCAGCGCCACCGTGAACCTCATGGTGAGCACGGAACCGCTGGCCGGCAGTGAAGGAGGTGAGTCGTGAGAACGCCAGGGCGGGGGCGGTGCTCGCTGCCCCCCAACCCCCCACACGTCTGAGCCTTCGCAGTCCCGTCCGTGGGCCGTGGGCCGTGGGCCGTGGGCTGAGGCCCGAGGCCCTGACCCTCTGGCCGGGCGGGCCTCTGCGGGGTCGTTCCAGCCGCTCTGTGCACGGTCCGGCCGGGCAAGGTCTCCCCTGCGTCCTCGGGGCTCCACCTGCCGGCCTCCCTTCCTGGGCGCCGCAGCCAGGGACCTGCTCTCGCCGCCCCTTTTCCTCACCCTGGGGCCAGTGTGTGTGTGGGGGTGTGTGGCCTGCGGCGCTGCGGAGCCTGGGGCGCCACCCACGCAGAGATCCAGTGCAACACAAACCCCTGCGGAGGACACGCGACGACCCAGACGGGGACCCAGGGCAGGCACGAGGGTCTGGGAGCAGCCCACGGCAGGCGTGTCCTGGCCCCGGTTCTCCGGGCGCACCCGTGGCTTGGTCTGCCACACCACCCTGTGGGCTGGAGCCCCGCGTGTGTGCGGCTCCTCTCTGACCAGGGACCCGTGGGAGTGCTCCTGCAGGGACCGCCGTAACCCCCCCCCCCGTCCAGCGGGGTGTGAGCTGGGGCCGCTCACCCGCTGGGAGCTAGTGTTTGCAATGGTCGTCGATGTGCTTTGCTGAAGCGTGTCCTGCAAAAGACGTGCGCGCTAATATCCAAAATCCAAATTCCGTGGGCGTTGAGAGGTATCATTGTTCTATAGACCCCCCAGCGAAAGGTGTCCCCTGAGTGCGGGGACAGTCCATTGGCTCCGGGGGTGTTGGCCACTGGCAGGAGGGGGGTGTGGCTTCCTCAGTGATTCTTTCTGCGAGCGGTTGGGAGGAAGGGTGCCCGCTGCTGCCTGCGCGGCTCCCGTGGGTGCCGAGTGCAACGCAGTGGCGGCCACCCCTTGTTTTCTGAGTTGCCCGTGAGGCTTCCACAGTTTGCTCTCTGCACCGTGAGTCTCTGAGATGTTTGTTACTTTGCTTCTCCGTTGCACCGATGCTGTCGAGCCGGCGCCCTGTCTGTCTGGGCTTAGAGAATCTCGGGCGGTTTCCGGCCCCGCACCTGGGAGGGGAGGCCCCTCCGTTCCGTTAGCTGTTTCCCCCGGGCTCTCCTGCATCACTAGAACGTCCCATCCGCGGGCTTCCCCTCTGTCCACGCGCGCGTCGTGCGTCCGTCTGTCTGCATCTGCGAGCCACGTCCAGACCCATGTCTACGTCTGCGTCTGCCCGGCGTCCCTCACGACAGCCGCCGCCCGTGTGGCGGCGTCTCCCGCGTGTGGTCCGCAGGGACGCGGACGTGTAAACAGCGTTTAGCTAGCATAAACAGCACAGTCTTGAACCAAGAATCTGGCTGGGCTGGGCTTTTTTTTTTTTCTTTTAAGGACGAGTCACAGATTCAGAAGGGGGGGAGGTGTCTTCAATCCAGACCTTTGTCGCTTCGGCCTGCTCTCTGCACGTGACAGAGAGCAGAGAGTTTTGAGGTTGGGGCTCGCGGGCCTGTCAAAGCTCCGGGGGTTGGTTCGGGTGCATCGAAATCTCGTCCTTCCTTCCGGTGAGCGCGTGGCCCTCAGACCCAGGACTGCGGTGTCGTCACTACCTCACGGGGGGGTGCGTTGCCCGCCTGGTGACTCCGGCCAGCGTGCAGACCAGGGCCCCTGTCTGGCCGGAGCCAGGGCCCCGGCGCCTACACCCACGCGGCCACGGAACAGCGCTCTGCCTGCAGAAGAGCTCACCATGCGTGTGCTCACGAGCACCCGCCGGAGCAGGGGCCCCCTCCTGCCATTTGTGGGAGCTCTTCCGGTTGAAATCAGTGAGGCGTTCACTTTACAATATTTACAATTGAACACGGGTGAACAGAGTTAGGAGATGAAGGCTTGTCTTGCCCCTCCCTCCCAGCTTCCTCCCCTCCTTCAGGGCTGGAAGTGTCTTAGATGTTTCCCCCAGGGGGTGCGCCTCTGGGAGGGTGCCTGTATTTCTGAAGCCGAAGAGGGAACACCTTATCCACGGACCGAGTGACCTCTGAAGCCCGCAGTGACGGCATCCTTGGAGCCCGAGAGTGCTGACACTGTACACGCAGGGACGTTTTCTCACTCACACCAACTGTCCCTGCTTCCGGGGCTGGAGCTCCGGCCCCCGCCGACCCGCTGCGTGGCCCGGAGGCCGCCAGCCGGCCCCTGTGCGAGCCCACGGGCCGAGCCTCTCGGCAGGGCCTCCGCACGTCTCCGCGGTCTGGGCGCAAACCCTCTCCGCCGCCCCGCCCCGTGTGGCTGGAGGGGGCAGCGGCAGCCCGACCACTTGCTGCCCTGGACGGTGTCCACGCGGGAGGAGCCTCTGACAACGCTGCTCGCAGACACCGTGAGAAATCCCCAACTCCAAAAACGGCCTGATTTTCCAGTCCAATGCGCTTCTTGTTTCCGAGAGGGATGTCTGTTTCCGGCCACAGACTGAAAGCTCTTGGTCGTGCGGAGCTCGGGACGCCGGGAGAGTGTGAGGGGCGGCGGCTCCCGTGGCCACGGCGCGGGCGGCCCCTGGGGAGCAGTGTTCACCACCCTTTGGGTTTGCTCCATGAACAGGAAACGTGGGTGCATGCATGCACACAGGTTCCTGGGGGCCCCCCACCCCGAGGTGGCCGTTCTGGGGCGTCCCAGGTTGCTCCTCGGCTCCGGAGACCCTGCAGGGCTCCCGGACAGGGTTCCCTGGGCCGTTCCTGTCGCCCCCACGACCTCGAGAGCGTGGATGCTCACTGCGGCCCAGCGACCCGCCCCTCCCCGCTCCGCCTGAGGGCGGATCCGACTCAGGCCGCCCCGCAGGGGTTTCCTCTGAAGGGAAACTCACTTTGCCGGTCAAGGTCGTCGACAGCCCCCCTCCCCCGCATGGTCTTTGCGGCTCCCGCTGGGTTCTCAGTGCACGGCGGAGGGGGCGGGTGGACGCGCAGCCGGACGTGCTGCACGGGTCAGAGCGAGGGCCGCGGGCTCCTCCAGGGCCCTGCCCGTGGGGCGACTCCCGTGGGAGGGAGGCAGGGCCGCCGTCGTGTCCACGGACCGCGCCAGGGAGGGGCTCCGTGAGGGCTGGCCGGCGTCCCTCTCTGGACAGCCGGGCGCTGTCCTGTGTGTCCCGTCCCTACAACGGCTGTGCCGGCCTTGGTAGACCCGGCTGGGGCGGGGCCGGCCCACGGGCAGCGTGTCAGGGGTCACGCTGACGAGGCTTCTCAAGAACATGGAACCCCCCGTTCCCCTGCTTTAAACATGGAGCGCCCCCGGTGGCTGTCTCGGGAGAGGGCGGGGCCCTCACGGACAGCTCGCTCTTATTTCCCGAACGTCCGTGTGTCCACAGCAGTGACGCCCTTACGTCCCACGGGTAAACCAGACGGGCGCTCGCGGACACTCTCGCGGACACAAAGGGTGTCACCCGCAGGAACGCCAGCTCGGCGCTGGGCGTTGCGGGGCAGGCTTCCTCCAGGCTGGTGTCCTGGGGCCCCCTTGGGCCCGGGGAGAGTTCCTGTCGCCGCAGGAGGCACCGGGAGCAGAGGCAATAGCCAAACACAGACAGCCGGGACCGAGAGCGCCCGACAAAGGAATCGGACAGACACGGCCGTTGGGGGGGAGAAAGGAGGGGAGGGGCTGAGGCAGCCCTTCGGCCGGGGCCTGGCACTCACAGGGAGCCGCGGCACCCGAACAAGGGGTGCGGGCGGGTGGCTGAGTCCTCTTGCCTCGCTCTGTCCCCCTGCGACGTTCCAGGCTTTTCCCTGCAGTTGCCGGCACGTTTGAGAGGAAGACGTTGTTTTCGTGAATTGTCGTCATTTTTTCCTGCCTGTGTTGGGGCTGCTGCCTTCGCGCTGGGGCGGCGGCGGCCCCACCCTGGCCAGCGAGGGTTTCGAGACCAGTCTGGGCCCCCGCCCTGTGCACCGCGGGGTCTGGCGCGCCAGGCGGCCCCGCGCTCTGGCTGTGCACCCTCGGGCCCAGGCTCTGGTCTCCCTGCTGGCCTCCCTCAGAAGTGCACCCGCTGACCCCCACCGCTGCTGGGGCACCCCACGAGCTGAGGGTGGCGGCCCCGGGGTGTCAGCCCTGCGTGGTGGGGGCGGCGACGCAGGCACGTGAGCCCAGCACGGGAACACGCTCAGCACCACCCGTGCCAGGGGCTTGTCGGGAGGGAGGTTTGCGCCTTCCAGACGGCGCGATGGCGGCGGGCGTGAACGCTGCTCCCTCCCCGCGCCGTCTGCCGTTCGCCAGGAGCTCCGCGAACAGGGGTTTTCCTGGGGTGAGCGGCCAGCCCTCCCCCACCCCCCGGGCGCCGGGCACACACCCCTCTGCGTGTGCAGCTGGAGCGCGTGTTTGCCACCGAAGCTTCCTTGACAGGGGCAAGCGTGCGTCTCCGTCTCAGGGCCGCGGCGCCCCACACCGTTCCCACGGCTGTGGGCTCCACACCGTGTCGCTGGTGGTGACTGGGGGTCACGGAGGCACTGGCTCCACGCCTGTGCACACACGAGTGTGTGTGCCCACACGGAGACACGTGCACACCCCCACACACACGCATGCCCACACACAGAGACACACGCACCCCCCCCCCACGGGCTCACATGCACACCGCACACTCACAAAGGGTTTTTTCCCACTTGAACTTTCGTTGTCAATGCAGTCGGCTCCCGGTGAGACGTGCGGCCTTACCTCTGAGCTCGGCTCTGACAGCACGGGCGGCTGTCTGGCCGCAGAGCAGAACAGTCCACGGCTCTGAAACTCGGTGTCTCCTCCGGGGACCGGGCAGTGAGGGGACCGGAGCGCGGGTGGCCCGGGGCCTGGGAAGGGAGACGCCGTCGACTTCACGTTCAGTTTCCTGTGAGGAACCAGCGCCGACGCTGGGGTTGGGGGGCACAGCACCCCGCCTCTCGCCGTCCGGTGGTGCTGGTGCTCCCGGGGCCCCGGGCGGCCATGACGCCCGTTTGCGGCGTGGGTGGGGGGTGCAGGGTCCTCACTCTTCTCTTTCGCCCCTGCCAGCCTGCAACCGGCCCCCCAGCCACTCGGGCCGGCGCCGGGGACCGGGGGACCAGGGGGCTCTGCGGCGGGCTCTAACGGGCGGGTGTCCGTGTCGCCCCAGCAGACATCTGCAAGCTGCCCAGGGAGGAGGGCACCTGCCGGAAGTTCGTGCTCAAGTGGTACTACGACGCGGAGACCGGCAGCTGCGCCCGCTTCTGGTACGGCGGCTGCGGCGGCAACGAGAACAGGTTCCACTCCCAGGCGGACTGCGAGCGCGTCTGCGCGCCCGGTAAGCGACGCTCCTTCGCGGTGTGTGTGGCCTCGGTCGGCCCGGTGGGGTGAGTGACCCAGGTCCGTAACTCACCCTTTTAAGATACTTGGAGTAAAAGTATCTTTAGGTCACAGTAGATGTGAGCCAGAAAAGAAATACACTGCGTCTTCGGGTGAGGAAGACATCCAGATAAAGCCCCTGAGAGGAATTGCCTGCGTGAGAGTTGTTCCTTAGGAACATACTCATATCCTTGAACTGTTGCCGGTGAAGAAACACGGGGCGGAGGGGTCCTCACTGCTGAGGGACATAGATCCCTGCTATTCGCACGACTCTGTTAACCAGCGGGGTCCTCGGGGAAATGACGGGCGATCGTGGGTGACCCCAAAGATAACTGACCCTGCCGATCACCTGTAAACACCCTTGCTCCCTCTCAGCGGTCCGTGCTGCTACTGGGTCCACGCAGCATCTCTGCATGTTGGGCAGCTCTGTATGTTGGCCCTAAAATGCGCCAGCTCCCCCACAGGCTGGGCCCTCGCGGGGCCGGAGAGCTCTGTCTGCACCAGGGTCCGCTGGGGTGCAGGGGGACAGGCTCAGACTGCAGGGGAGCGCCCCTCCCCCTCTGCCCCCCGAGGCCCAGAAGCGTGGGGGAACCGGCGAAGGTTCTGGGCTGGACAGGGAGAGGCGGCCGGGGGTGGGGGGGAACGGGAGGCCACGGGGTCATTGCCCGAGAAGCACGGCGCCCGTCCCGGTCAGTGACCTGCCTTCTCTTTCTCTGCCCTCTCTCTGCCCCTCCTCCGGCACTCAGTGCACGTGAAACCGGGCGTCGTCGCTGCCCTGGGGACCTAGGGCCGCCGGCCGGGGACGCACACCTCTCGAAGCAGGAGCCAGCCGTCTCCGGGCCGTCCTTGCAGAACCTCCGGGTGCAGCTCCCTGGCGCCGCACCGCCTCCTGCTTTGATCTACACTCAGACTGGGGAGGGGCCGCCTGCCGCACGACCCGTCCACATGGTGCTAGCGGGGTGCCTGGCCCCCGCACCCGCGGTCTCCGGCAGTCAGGTCCTGGGCTGCGGACGCCGTGCGGCAGCCACGCACCGCCGGCGCTGCCGCCGACCTGCCGTCACCTCGCACTCCCCCCGGGCTCCACGCCGCGCCTGTTCCGGGCAAACGTGGGGTCTGGGAGGGAACCCCCGCCCCTCACCCCCCACCACGGCTACGCTTCTACTCTCGCTTCCTTCCTCCTCCCCTCTCAGTTTAAGCTCGGCTTCGGATGGAGACCCCGCGACGGCGACCACACGCGGGCCCCGGCTTCCCCGCGTTGCCCCCGGTGTCCCGGGCTAGATGGCCAGAGAAGGCTCTTTGCCCACAGCCTCTGGCCCAGGATCTCGCCATCTCTGCACGCCGCCCCGGGACCAGTGCTTAGATCAAAGTGAACAGAAAGTCATGAGAGAGAGTATTTTTGGCATTCCTTTAATGTGTGGGGTTTTTTTTGTGGGGGGGTGGGGGGAACTAATTTTAATTTTAAAATTTTTAGGAAATTTATACAAAGAAACTTTTTAATAAAGTATATGGAAAGTGTCTTGGGTTTGGTGTTTCTGGCGTCTTGTGGTCCAGAGGACCCCCGGGCTGGGGAGGGGGGGCTGGTCCTGGGCACCAGCCTCCTGCCTCCAGCGGAGGGGCTCCGGGGCTCCAGGGGAAGATGCCCGCCATGCCATGGCCACGGCCACCCGGAGGGCCGCGGTCCCGGCTGAGGACCCCGGGGGTCTTTCTGGTCTTAAGGACGGGGCTGCCTTTCACCCCGCTCGCTCTCTAACCTTTGGTCCTGCCCCAGCGCCCTGGCCTCCCTCTCTGCATCCGTAAAGGGTGGTTTCCCGGGGTGCAGCGTGCTCCCCGCAGCGTGGCTGAGGGGAGACCTGCAGGTGGCCCGGGGAGACCCCATACCTTTTCCGGAGTCTCAGAGACAAAGGGAAGCGTCTTCCCGCTTCCCCCGTGGAGACCTCGCCTCCTGCCTTCAGGAACAACCCAAACCACACGAGCTCGTCTTCAGGGGGTCCCCGAACCCCGCTTCGGCGGGGCCCTGGGTCTGTCGCATGGGACACCCCTGCTCCGACGGGCCCCGGGGACCTCGGGCGCAGGCAGGACTGTCCCGTGCGTGATGGGGGAGGACTCAGTCCGGGAATCTAGTGAGGGGGGAGCGGGAGGGAGGCAGGAGGGCCCAGAGCCAGGAGAGGAGGGGAGGGGGCAGTTCCGCCCCGCCCGGGAGGGCTGTGTCTCGGGTGTCACCCTGCACCCGTGGTGGGGGCACCTGCCCAGGTGTGCCGGAAAACAGGGCTTTCTGCCCCAGGCGACAGGGGAGAGAGCCCGAGCACGCCGACCCATGCAGGGAGGGGGGAGTCGCAGCAGCCGTGGGGAGGGGTCAGGACCCCCCGGGACCCCACCGCCCAGGACTACGGCGCCTCGTGAGGACCGAGAGACCCCGGTTGCACCCCAGGGCGGCTTCAGGGGAACCCAGGCTCGGGGGGCTCCCTAGAAGTTTCCACAGTCGGGGGTCCCCGGACCACCGCTGTCCTCTCGGTAATGCCAACCCCTCCTTACCTTTGGAGGGCCCCCTTTTTAGCGTGTGACCAGCCCAGGGCACCCCCAGAGAGCCCAGTGACGCCACGACTTCCCTGGGAGGGGACACACACCCTGGGCGGGACGTGTGTGTGCTGTGACGTTCTCACCAGCGGCCCCCAAAGTCCCCAGCCCTGTGAGAACGGCCCCCCTCCTCACAAACCCGCCTTCTGCCCCCCTCAGGCGGGGTGTCCAGGCCGGGTTCACCCAGCGGAGCAAAGACAGGCCGTAGAGGGGCCAGGAGACGGGCGCCCCCAGGGCACCGGGTGGTGGGCGGGGCACGTGGCCAGGGACCTGTGTGTGTGCCCGGCTCCGTCACTGACTCCCAGACACGGCGGCAGAGACGGCTCCGCTCCCAGTTCCCGAGGCTGGGGCCCGGAGGCAAGGTGTCGGCCGGCCCCGCTGCCCTGAACCTCGTGGGGGGTCCCTCCTCGCCTCTTCCCGCCTCTCGGGGGGGGGTACTTCTCAACTCTTAGCCACCCCACTCCAGTCTCTGCCTGTGTCTCCACGTGGCTTCTTCCTGGGTGGCTGCCGGCTCCTGGTGTTGGATTGGGGGTCCAGTGACATGGGATGCAGGGCCCCCTGCTGCGGTCTGACCTCACCTGATCCGGTTACGCCTGCCGTGACCCCGTTTTCGAAGAAGGTCACATCCTGAGGCCCTGGGGGTGAGAACGTCAGCACACGCCTCCCCCACAGCAGTCTCAGTTCCCCTCCTCCTCCTCCCCTCCCTTCGCCCGTGGCTTCAGTCCCCACCCCGCACACACAGCAGGCCGGCCGAGCCCTGGACGTGGGCGCGTCCCCCGGGAAACAAGCCCCCGGGGATGGCGGGATGGTGGGCGGCTCGCTTCCGACCCCGCCCACACGAGAGCTGTTCCCTGCATCCCATTAGCAACACTAACAACATTAACTGCATGGGCCATAAAGCCAGCCGTCCACGCCCACTGTTTGGCGAGCTTTGGCCCTTGTGGGCCTCACACTCAACGTGCAACGTGTCCCTAAGCCCATCTGGCTGTGTGTGTGTGTGCGTGTGTGTGTGTGTGAGAGAGAGAAAGAGAGAGGGAGAGTGCTGACCCTTTCCACGGCTTTTCTCCCGGTACCTTTACACGCAGCAGTGTTTCCCGAGGAACCCACCGGGGACGCACAGAGGTCTGAGTTGAGGATTTTCCATCTGTCACGATGCGCAGTGATGAAAAGCATCGGAGATCACGGACAGGACCGACAAGAGGGGGTGCTTGGGTACAGCAAGGCTCCCCCACGGAAGGAAAAGGTGGGTCGCCGTTACCTGCGCCAGCACGTTGGTGACCGCCGCATGCGATCCCAGTGTCCACGCCCACGGGGACACACCCCACGGCCCCCGCTGGACGCCCGAGCCCCATAGATACTGTGTGTTTTCCTCTGCGCACACACCTGCGATGACGTTAGGTTCGTAAGCCGGGCGCCGTAGGAGAGGGACAATGGTGACTAAGGATGAAACAGGACAATCGTAACGACACACCGTGGATGAGTTGTGGACACGTGGCCTTGCCCTGTGGCAGCGTCTCCCCTTGTCGGGTGGGTGCTGGGCTCGGCCCCTCGGGGAGAAGTGAGGTAACACAACGCAACGGCCACGTGACGTGCTGAAGCGCGGCCCGCAGAACCGCTTGTTTCTGGAATTTTCCGTGTCACGGTTTTGGACCAATGGCGTGTTGCTCTGGGCGATGATAGCGGCTGTAGGCAGGGGGGCGAGGCTGACGGTGCCCTGGTCGGCGGCCGCCATGTTTCAGTGGGGCGGCCGGACCCTCCTTGTGGAGAAGACGACCTGGGGACACGAGGGCAGACGGTGAGGGGGCGGCCAGGCCGACAGCAAGGAGAGGGCTGTGGTCAGTCAGGCCCCAGGGCAGGGGTGTCCGCCCGAGGGAGGGGGGCACCGAGGCGGGAGACGCAGGGCCGGGGGGGACACCCAGGGCCCAGGAAGGCAGCCGTCGCCCGGCAGCCGGCTCAGGGGCTGGCGTGCTCTTCTGGGACTTAGAACGCGTCCCCGGCTGCTGCGTCGGGGCAGCGACGGGGGGCACCGGCCCCGAGGGGGTGGCAGATGCCCAGGAGAGAGGTGACGGCGGCCCAGCCCAGGGCGGCAGCAGAGGGGACGAAGGCTGGGCTCTGGGCGCCTTTTGACCCAGAGCGCACACGCACGGACACCGGACTTGTGTCCTGTTCCCTTTCCCACATTTTGTTCCGACGAAGGAGCTAAAAGCAAACCCCGTTCTCGGCCCTGACTCCGCCTTCCTGCAAGCGAGGCCCAAGCGGCAGGCCTCCTGCCCCGTAAACCGTGGGCCGCGTCCTGAGACCGTGCTCGGCTGGACCAGGCCGTGGACTCTGCGTCCTCCCCGAGCCCCGGTGCGCCCCGACCCCGACGCCCGCCCACTTCTTTCTGGGGAACACTCAGAGAACGTCCAGCCTGGGCGTGGGGGCGGGGAGGCGGGGAGGGTTCTGGAAGGGGCTTGCCAGGAAAGAACAGCCGTTGTGGATTTTGTGAGCAAGAACTACGCTTCCCCTGGGGTAAGACGTTGAGGTTTCGGGCAGCCGGTGGGGCCGGAGCTGATACCGTTGACCTGCGTCCGAGCGCGGAGGTGGGTCAGGCGCCCTGTCAGCTGATTCGCCCCGTGGTGCTGGGAGCGGCCAGTTCCTGGTTTTCCAGATGATGACGCACAGGGTCAGAGTGGTCCAGCTGCTCCAGCCGCGGCCTCTCGGAGGCTGCGTCCGCGAGAATCATCGTGGCCCAGGGCTCTGCCGGGGCCCCCAAGGACGAGCCGGTTCCCGTGGGGCCCGCAGGCCCCCAGGGACTTCGGGGAGTTCCCTGGGGGTCAGGTGTGACCTCGGCGACGTCCTCGCCCAGCACCAAGCGCGCCCCGCCCAGCGCTGCCCCTTGCTCCAGCGCCCGGAGCCTCTGTCCCCGCCCCTCCCCCTGAGTCCGGTGCCCCCTCTCTTTTTCACTGTCCGGGGAGAAGCGACGCCTGGCTCTGGATCCGGGCCATGCGCAGGGCGGCCCGCTCGGGGCTGCGTCGTGGGGACGCCTGTCTGGACCCGACCGAGAGCCGTTTCAGCCCCTCCATCGTCTTCCCCGTGGGACTCGGGACTTCCAGGGCCTCCTGCCCCCGCCCCCTGTCCACCTCCCCGCCCCCACCCCCCGTGCAACTCTCCGCGTGAGCTCTGCAAAGTCTCAGTGAGCGCGAACGGGAGCCAGCACCATTACCCGCCCCCCCCAGGGCCGTCTCAGTGTCTTCTCCCCCCACAGCAGCTCGTTTTACGAGCGTCCAGCGATTTCCCTGCCAAGTTTCCCCTTGCCGTTGGGTTTCCAGCTGGACCTGGCCGTCCTTCGGGGGACAGGCCCCTGGGGTTCCCCTGGAGACTCGAGGTGGTGGGGGCTGCCCCGTGTGGAGGCCCTGGGCCCCGTCCGGGGGCTGCCGGAGGGTGCGCTCCTTCTCCGCCGTGAGTGCCCTGCTCTGAGCTTCGGTGCTGCCTGTATGCATGCCTCTCCTGGGGGCCGTGGTGCCGGGGCTGCCGGGCAGCTCTCAGTGCCGCGGGACCCCCGCAGGTCCTCCTGCGTGTGGGGAATCGTGGCTCCAGAGCCGGGCTCAGTGAGGAACCAGGTCGAGGATCCTTCTGCAGGATCCCTGATTCTGTGACCCACTGGCCGGCGTACAATCGCCGAAGAGTGAAATACCAGGGAAGGCGAGTTTTCACTCCAGGCCTCACAGCCCAGAGGCACTCGGTGATGGGGGACAGCCCCGGGGGGGACCCCTTCCAGGCACCCCTCCCCCTGGAGTGTGGCTGCGAGCTACTCAGTGGCCTTCCAAAAAGTAATTTCCCGGCCACGCGAACCCACCCTGGCCCCCCCACGGGTCCGACGGGCTCCGGGCCTTTCCGGGCGGGGCCTGGCCGGGAGGCCGTGGGCTGCCTGGCTCCGCGGCTGCAGCACCGGAGAACACGTGTGTCGGCGCCACTCACTGGCGCGTGACAGCCAACAGGCTGTGTGTGAGGCTCACCCGAGCGTGTGAGCCTCGTGCCTCCCTCGTGATGTTTTCCCGAGAAGACACAGCACGCCGGGCACGGAGCTCCGCAGCTTTTGTGGGGCGGAAGCCGGGGAGCCCACGGGGCTTCCGGGCGTGGGCGGCCTGCGCTCCCCTGCGGGCCGGGGACAGTGCGGGCCCCGCCTGCCCGTCCGCTCGGCCGCCTGCGCCCGGTCCCCAGCCCCACCCACCCGCCCCCTTCCCCATTTCCTGAGGGACTTCCCCAATTCCCCCGCCAGCCCGCAGGCTGCGGCCCACGGCCACCTTCTGGGGAGCAGCGCAGTGACCGAGTGTGCGTTCGGGGCTGTGCGGAGAGACTTCACCGGCGGGCGTCTCTGCCTTCGCTGCCCCGCGCGGCGTGGGCGGAGGGGAGTCCGCGGCGGGCTGCTTGGCCTTGCGCTGGACGCAACACGTGGGTTGTTGACCTTCCCGCCTCACGGAGGGAACTGAGCCCACGCGTGCCAAGACCCGACTTTGCCAGACCTATCCGGGTGGCTCCGTCCCGGGTGGCTACATCAGTCACCTCTGCTGCGCCAGGACTGGGGGTTCAATCCCCGGTCGGGGCACCTGCGAGAATCAGCCATGAATGTGTGACCATCCGGACGACAAGTCGATGGCTCTCTCTCTCTCTGTCCCTCTCTCTCTCTCTATGCCTTTCTCTCTCTCTCTCTCTCTCTCTCTCTCTCTCTCTCTCTCTGTCCCTCTCTCTCTCTCTCTCTCTCTCTCTCTCTCTCTATGCCTTTCTCTCTCTCTCTCTCTCTCTCTGTCCCTCTCTCTCTCTCTCTCTCTCTCTGTGCCTTTCTCTCTCTCTCTCTCTCTCTGTCCCTCTCTCTCTCTCTCTCTCTCTGTGCCTTTCTCTCTCTCTCTCTGTCCCTCTCTCTCTCTCTCTCTCTCTGTGCCTTTCTCTCTCTCTCTCTCTCTGTCCCTCTCTCTCTCTCTCTCTGTGTGCCTCTCTCTCTCTCTCTCTCTCTCTCTCTCTCTGCCTTTCTCTCTCTCTCTCTCTGTCCCTCTCTCTCTCTCTCTCTCTCTCTCTGTGCCTTTCTCTCTCTCTCTCTCTCTCTGTCCCTCTCTCTCTCTCCCTGTCCCTCTCTCTCTCTCTCTCTGTGCCTTTCTCTCTCTCTCTGCCTTTCTCTCTCTCTCTCTCTGTGCCTTTCTCTCTCTCTCTCTCTCTCTCTCTCTCTCTATGCCTTTCTCTCTCTCTCTCTCTGTCCCTCTCTCTCTCTCTCTCTCTCTCTCTATGCCTTTCTCTCTCTCTCTCTCTGTCCCTCTCTCTCTCTCTCTCTCTCTCTCTATGCCTTTCTCTCTCTCTCTCTCTGTGCCTTTCTCTCTCTCTCTCTCTCTGTCCCTTTCTCTCTCTCTCTCAAATCAATAATTTAAAAAAAAATTTTAAAGACAAAACCTCAGGAGAACAAAGTAAATATTAACCGTTTCCAGAAACAAAAACGTGTGCACATTTTCTGCTACTCAGACTACGGTCCCAGGTTGGGATGCATTCTCGTCCTGCGCGGTTTTGTTCCGTTCTCTCCTCTCCCGCCGTTCGGGATGCTCTCGAAGCCGCGCCCTCCCGGAGGCTGCCCGGGCCGGGCCTGAGCTGAGGACAGGGTCTGTTTAGCCTCAAGCGCTGACCAGCCGCCCAGCAGCTTTGATTTGTGGAGCGAATGTCGGAGCGGAATTTGGACACGTGGGTCCGTGAGTCACCCAGGGGCCCCTTTCCTGGGAAGAAGAGGCAGCCGCCTGTCTGTCCGCTGAGATCCTTGTCCTTATTTGAGTTTTGGAGTGCAGTCGCATTCGCCCTGGAAGGATGCTCTCGGGCAGGTTCCTGCGCCCCCCTACCCCCGCCCCCCCGCCCCCCCCAGAGCACTCCTGGATGGACAGGCCTCCTCCTGGGGATCTGCAGGCTGGTTGGTCCCCACAGCCATCGGACGGGGCTTTCTCCTGCCTTTTAAGGAGCGCGCCAGGCTGGAGGGGCGTGGCGGCCGGCCTTCCAACTCTCACACACACACACACACACGCGCACACACACACGCTCACACACACACACACGGAACTCCTCGCCTGCCACCAGCGGGGCGCTTCTGCCAGCATGGCGGGCGGAGGACTAAAAATAAAAATAGCGGGGGGAGCGCTCCGGGCCGGCCGTGGCCGCCCGTTTTCATCGGCTGCGAAGACATAGGAGGTGTCCGCGGGGTCCCACTGGGGCCCCGTCCTTCCCCCGCCCGGCAGGGGCTCTGGCTCCAGCCCCACCCCAGACGGGTGTTTGGTCTGCAGAGAGGCACTCCGCCCGCCGGGCCCGCTCAGGCCAGGCCCCCTTGTCCTCGCCCCCAGCGCCAGTCTCACGCTTCCTCGGGCTCCTGGGCCTGGGACCCCCTGCTTCCCCACTCCAGCTGCCACAGGGGGTCCACGGGACTGTCCTCAGCAGCCACGGGGACCGCGTCTCAGAGACCGCGGTGTGGGGCCGGTGTAGGCGGCTGGGTTCAGGTCACAGACACAGCGTCAGCCAGCCTGGGCTCGCAGGGGTGAGCACGGCCAGGGCAGGCACTGCCGGGGCCTGAGGCTCGGGGGTGGGGGGGGAGTGCCAGCCTGCAGGCCTCCAGGGTCGGAGGGGTTAACGCCTGGCGCCAGGGAAGTGCCTCGCGGCCCCTCGGACGAACCCGCCGTCTGTGTCAAGCACAGCGTGGGCCTCGCGGCCGCCATCTTGCTTGACGACAGGGTCCTGGTCCTTCTCTGCCGCGTCCCAGGGCCGCCAGCCCCTCGCGACTTGTGTTGATTCCTCTCGCGTCGCCGGGAGGCTCTGCTGCTCGGGACACCGCGCGCCCTCCCGGACGGCGTCCGGCTCGTCCGGGACCTCAGTGTAGGCGGCTCCAGGCTGCCTTTCTGGGCTCACACACACACTTTTCAGGTTCCTGACTTCTTCTGATTTTTTTTTTTTTGAAAACTGACTTTGTGAACTCCAGGGTTGGTATCTTTTAAATTTATTTGTACAGCTATTCGCTTATTTTCTTGAGAGGCTTTTTCCGTGGATCATAAGACAGACACGTGGAGGCGGCGTCTGGGGACCAGCTGGGAGGCCGCGCCGCGGCCCTTTGATCCGGCGGCGCAGCGGCCCGCCCCACACGGGACGGGAGGGAGCGGGCCGCGAGCAGCTGGCGGCCAGCCTGCCCTCAGCGGCGGTCCCTGTGATGTGGGAGCCCCTCCGTGCCCCTGCGAGCACGGTGCTTTGGAAGCAGCTGCCGTCATCGTGCCAGGGGGTGACAGGTGGCCGTGCCACCCCGAGGACCCGTCACCCACCAGGTGCTCCCGGCCCACTCAGCCTCGGAGCCAGGTGCAGCGCGGAGGGAGCCTCTGGGGCTCTCTGAGCTCCCGCGCCCCCACCTGCAAGGGCTGTTCGTCGAGCGGATGCCGGTGGGGGGCCCTTCCTGCTGCCCCGCTCGGCGGAACCCTCCCTCTGACCCTTCCTTCGGTGACCGTTGGCCTTCGCTGCTGCCCGGAGCTGTTTTTTCTCCTCACCGGGAGGCGTTATAAACATTGTTGCCGTTGCAGCCGGAAGCTACTTTGCATTTCAGTTCACTCGTCTTAGTGTAGAGTGAAGGGTCTCGCTGCACTCTGCTTTTTTAAAAAATTGTTTTTTATTCTGCAGTGACAGTTGACATTCAATACCGTGTTAGTTTCATGTGTGCAGCACAGGCGTGAGACACACACACGCCTTCCAGGGGGATCGCCCCGAGACGCTGAGTGCCAGCCCGGCCCCCCCCCCCGACGGTTACTGCTGGGTCACTGGCTGTGTCCCCTGGGCTGCGCTCTGCGTCCCTGGGGCTGTTTCTACAGCCGGAAATCTGTGCTTCTTTTTTTTTTAAGATTTTACTTATTTATTTTCAGAGAGGGAAGGGAGGGAGATAGAGAGAGAGAGAGAAACATCCATGTGCGGTTGCTGCGAGTCATGGCCTGCAACCCAGGCATGTGCCCTGACTGGGAATCGAACCTGCGACACTGAAATCTGTGCCTCGTAACCCCTTCCCTCTTTCCCGCGTCCGGCAACCATCCATTCGGTCTCTGTATCTAAGCGTTTGCTCTTGTTTGCTCGTTTTGTTTTCTAAGTTCCATGCGTGGCTGAAATCACAGGGCATTGGTCTCTCCCTGCCTGACTTCGCTCATCCAGCACGACACCCCCAGGCCCATCCGCGCTGCCGCGAGCTCCTTGGGTTCGGAGACCCCGTTGCGGCAAACGCGGGCCTGCGGAGCTCAGTCCGCAGCAGCAGCAGCAGCATCAGGGAGGAAGGCCCCGGGCTCAGCCGGCCTCGGCCTGCGCGGGGCCGTGGGAGACGGGCGGGAGCTCTGACAGCCCGGCATCTGCCGGGCTCCAGATCAAAGGCGCGCAGCACTCATCGGCGGAAGCCGTCGCGGATGAGCTAGCCGTGATTCATCTGAGGGGAAACATTTGTGGCCGCGTGAGTCATGGAAAGTCCTGCGGGGTAGCCTGGCTTCGGAGTGGGCCGTTCCGTGTGCATTACTTCACTTACCCCTCGCAGCAGTTTCCTCCAGGTGTTGCCGTGGTGAGGGAGATGCGGTGGCGGGGGGAAGGTGGGATGATGGAGAAGGTGGGATGGGGGAGGGGCACAATGGGGGCGGGGCACAATGGTAAAGACCGCGGGACGGTGAAGGAGGTACCAGGATGAGGAAGCTGACAGGGCGCAGAAGGGACAAAGAACCCCTTTTGCGGATGAAGGATTGGGCTTCGGGACTTGCAGGGGTCAAGGTCAAGGTCGGAGGCCTGGTGGGCGAAGCTCGCTGGCCTTTTGCCTGTGAACGTGGCCCCACCGCGTCTCACGCGCGTCCAGGAAGCCGCTCTGCGTGCTCAGGCGAGAGGGGAGAGAACACGCTCTCGTCCTCCGCGTGGGTCGCCTTTCTGGTCACGGGAGGGCGTCACCCAGCAGGCGTGACAGCCAGCAAGCCTGAGAAGCGGCCTTTCCGTGCGACGGGCTAACGCCCCCCGTGGACGAACCGTCCCTGGGAACCCGGGGCTCCGGGTTCGCCCCTGTCATCGGCCCGAACGGGGCCGTGAAGCGTGAGACCAGTTCTAACGAGATAGAGCGGCAGTAACTTTCTCTGGGGCGTCGTGCAGCTACGGGAACGGCTCTTCACCCCCACACTGCCCACAGGTCGCAGGTGCATTTTGAAGAAAGTTGTTGCAACCGGAACGTCCCTGAGCTTTGCAGCCGGGTGTGCGGCCTCCGAGCGCGGGCCGGCGGTACTGGGGCGGGCCCACGGGAGGGGTGCTTGGGGGTGCCAACACTGCCTCACACACACACGGCGCTGGCGGGCATGGCTCCGTACCCCAAGCTCAGCCTGTCTCAGGTGAGCCGACGCCACCGCCCAGGGAGGCGGGAGGAGCAGACCTTTCCGTGTTTCTGTCGTCGACGGGACCCCGCGGCCGTTCCGGGACCCGCCCACAGGCCCGGAGGGCAGGCCTGGTTGGGTGACGATGCTCCTCCATTCTCACTGTTTCCACGGCACCAGAGATGACTGGCGTTGCTGTGTGGGGGGGCGACTGGCTGGGGGGGCAGTGGTTCCTGTCGCTGCGCTGGGCTCGGTGGGGAACTTGGGGAAACGACTCTCCGGTCGCAGCTGCCCCTGCCCACGTGGTGCACTTTCTCCCGTCTCAGGGGCTCAGCGGGGGATGCGGCCGCGGTCTCAGCCCCATCTGGTCCCCACCAGGGCACTGCACAGGCGGTCCAGGGTCCGCTGGAGCTCAGATAGGGAGGGATGGGGACGGAGCCTGACGTAACCACGGGGATTGCTGACTGGCTCGCCGCCCGAGGGAACATTGGCTCAGTGACCCCGAGGTCTGGACCTCCGTCCCCAGTTACAGACTGTTCAGCATTTTCCTCTGTCGGGGCGCAGAGACACGCGGTCATGAGCTCCGCATGCACGGGTGGGCAGCGTGCAGCTGGGAGGGGCAGGGGTCGGGCCTCGGTTGGGGAGAGGGCAGATTCTGCGAGAACACGCCGGACCGAGCGTGAGTGTGAAGTCTGCTGCTCACCCAAACTGGGTCAGCAGATTGGGAGACCATCTTGGATCGTCTGTGCGGACCCAGTGCAATCACAGGGGTCCCTGAAAGGGGAAGAAGGAGGCCGAAGGTCAAGGTCGGAGTGAGACAGCGAGCAAGGCGGCCGGTGGGAGTGAGGTGGGAGGGTGCTGGGTGCTGCGTGAGGGCGGAGGAGGAGGCCGTGGGCGTGGGGACGCCGGCAGCCCCGGGGACGATAAGGGCGGAGACACGGCGTCTCCCAGGAGCCCGCAGGAAGGGACTCGGCTCCGTCCCCCGTGAGGCCGGCCTTGAACTTCTGACCTGCGGAACTGTGGAGTGAGAAGCCGGTTGTCTTCAGCCACCGCCTCTGTGGCGGCTGTTCCCGTGCCAGCACGCGATGGGTCCCGTCTGGGCTCTCTGGGCCGGTTCCTTCAGGTGTACAGGGGCCATACGAGCAGTAGCTATTTCTAGAAGTTTCGCAAGGATTTCTAATTCTTGCCAGGACCCTGCCCGGCAGCTTGTGTGGGCTCAGCACAAAGGCCGTCAGTCACCCGCACTGTGACGGAAGGCGGGTTTTGTGTGTGGGTGTCTCCCCGGTATCACTTGGCTGTCACGAGCACCCATGGTGGTGATCCGCACCCCCCGCCCCCGCCCGGCGGAGCCCCGGAACGCACCGTTCGGCACACCCGCACAGGAAAGCGTCACGACCAGCAGGCCTGTGTGCCCACAGCTTCCCGGCCCCCTCACCCCGGTGTTACCCACCGCGGCCCAGTCGGGTCCAGTCCTGACCTACCCCCTCCTAGTGCCACCCACTGTGCGGACCAGGGGAAAGGGCGATTCGCTCCGGGGGACTCCCAGTCGGCGCGTGACCCGGGCCCCGGGAGGGCCCCTCGACGGCCAGCTCCCCCCCTCCGGGCGGCCGAGAGCCTGAGGACGCCCCCCACCTCCGTGCGGCCCGCGCCCAAGGTCAGGGCCAGTCACTGGTACTTGAGTTCTGATTCTCTAACTTGTAAGTGTTTTTCCTTGGGAATCACACCCCCCCTAAGCCACAGAGGAATCCTGATGGTTCTCGAGCTGGCGTACGAAGTTAGGAGACCCGAGTCACAGACGGAATGCCACCGGGCACTGCCTCTCTGTCCAAACGACCGAACGGTGACACTCTGCCTCATTCATTCCGCATACCCACCCTTCCCCAGATACAGCCCCCCCCCGGCCCCCGGCCCCCGAACGCAGGGCGAGGGGCACCGGCGGCTTCCGAGAAACCAAACCGATGAAGAAGGTGTTTTGCAAAACAAGAGAGAGGCTGAAGAGATAAAGACCGGGATGGGGGCCACCGCCGAATCTTGGGCCACACGCGGGGGAGGAGTGTGGGGGGGCGGTTGTCGGGGCCACGCACACAGAACCCTGCCCACAGAGGTGGCTCCCAGCAGCGCTGCTGCGAGGGGGAGGGGACAGTGCAGGCGCCGGCGTCCCTCTGACGGGGGTTCCCAGGCCAGATTCACCGCGTACGGCCCGGCCCGTGCGTCCTCCCTGGGGCAACACGTGTAAGTGCGTGGAGCTATTGTACAGGCTCCAAGACTCGGTGCTCGTCAAGGACGTGTCCAGGGGCTGGGAATTTACTAGTAATGTATTTAATTTCAATGCATTTCAGAGTCGATGTTTCCGTCGCGTGACCCCTCACCAGGTCTCTCTCCGTGCACTGCCCCGGCCCCTGACGGCTCTTCCCTCTCTTACCCCGAGTCCGAGGGGCCGGGTTTGCTCTTCTCCTTCCTCTGGGCCTGGGCCTCCCTGCCGTGGGCACACAGTGGGGTCCACCGTCTTGCGGGTCGTGGGGCCAGACAAGGAGCTCCGGCCGCCGAAGAGGAGTGAGCGTCCCGCCCGGCTGAAGCGGTGAGGAGCCGCGCCCTGCTCTTCAGGGTCCCCGCGGCGGACAGGCAGGCCCCGTGTCCTGAAGGCACAGCCGGGGCGCTGCGCAGGCTCCGTGGCCCCTGAGTGACCGCGTGGAGCCGGGGCCCTGGCTGCACCACACAGCACAGGCCACGCGAGTCAAAGCCCATGTTCGTTGTATCAAGGCTCCTGAGGTTTTGGAGTGGTTGGTCACCGAGCACCACCTAACCTTCCACCTCCTACCCCCACAGGCCCTCTGACACACCGCTGGAAACATGATGGCGGGGGAGACTTGCTGGTCCCTCCCAACCAAACAGCTACATTGCTGCAGAACGCTACAATCGAGCACAATCTCAGGTCTGCCTCCGCAGGCTCTGCTCTCTGCAGGGAGGGGGGGCATTCTCTGCCGTCCCCTCCCCTCGGCTCCGGGCCAGCGTCAGCTCCCACCGGATGTCCGGCCTGGCTGGTCCCCGGGACCCCCGCCTGCCCCGGCTCCAGGGCCCGCACGGGACCGTGTGCCCCTCGCCTGCTTTCACACTTGAACTGTCTTGTTCAAGCTCCTCTGTAGCCAGGCGGTGCGGCCAGAGGAAAATCATCGGATGGCTGTGATCAGTTTTCTTACGAAAGCATTTTGACCTATTTGTCTCTCCTACGACACAAGGCAGCTAAGAGAAATCTCTGCGAACCACGGGCTTCTGAGAAAACATGGAGCAACGGGAGCCGCCGCCAAGGATCCCGGCGTCCGAACGCGCCGGACGTGCCGAGACGAGGGACGATGCTCCGGAAAACGCGGGAACAGCGGGATCGGTTTTGTTAGCTTCTCTGGGCCTCGGTTTCCCCGTTCGTGAAACGGGGATCAGCTCACGGGCCCTGGGGCCAGACCGCCTGGTTCTTCTCTCAGGACGGCCTCTCCCGGGCCGTGCGGGGCCAGTCGGCGTCCCCCTGCCTCGGTGTCCCCACCCGCGAGGCCGGGCCCGTGGAGCCGTGTCGTGGGCGGTTGCGAGGACGGCAGAGTGGGTTAACGTTCCCGGCGCGACCCGCACGGAGCCGCGATTGCGTCAGCCGCCACCGCGGCCGCGTCTGCAGAGTTTATTTAAAATATCGAATGTCGCGTCTTTGCAGCACAATGCGTGCGCTTCCAGCGGTTCCACCACTTCCATCGGATAAACCCTCCGATTTACCCAGCTCTGATTTTTACACCGTTGTTCAGATGTCTCATCTCGAGTAAATCCCCTCCTGTCCACGTCTCAGAACTGAACTCGGGAAGAGGGTGGTCGGCGGAGAAGACCGCAGCCAGCCCCCCGCCCCCCCGCCCCGCGGGGGAAGGGGCAGCTCTTCTAAAAAAGGAGATACGCTGAGTAAACAGTCCCGGGAGCGGCCCCGCGGGCGGGCGCTCCAGCTGCACCGTGATTCATGGGCAGGAAATGCGGGTGGGCCGGGCCTCGGTGACACGGTGTGGCCGATGGAAACCAGATGTCGGCCCCTGGTCCGGGGGCCCTGCCGAGCGGGCGGCTCGGGGAGGCGGGGCGAGGAGGAGCCGGTGGCCGGGGGACGGGAGGCACACACGTGTGTTGGGGGCGGGGGGGGCAGCACACAGAGAGAGAAGCGGGGACGGGGAGGGCCCCGCGGGCGGGGGCCGGAGGCAGCCAGGCAGGCAGGCAGGCACTCATGGAAATAAAACGGCCTCCAAAGTCAGCTCGTAAAGCGTTCCGCCGGCCCGCAGCCCGGCGCGGCTGAGAGTGTGCACTGTTTCGACACCGTTCCCAGGGCGACGACGGGCCGGGGCGGGTCAGAGGTGCTCACTCACTCGGAACCCCGGGCCCACGTGTGTGTGTGCGGGTGTGCGCGAGGACACGCGGCGGGCCTGCCCGCGTGTTTCAGTGAGACGCCTCTCCTGTCCCAGCGCGCTCCCCGCAAGGGCCCCGGCTTCCCGCAGGCCGGAAACGGACCGACCCCGAGTGCGCCTCTGGCGGGGGTGGGGGGGGCGGGGGAGGTGGGGGGAGCGTGTGTGAGTGGGCGTTCTGCTCCGTCGCCAGGCCGTCTGCCGCAGAGGAAGTCGGCCCCCAGAGCGGGGTCGTGGAGCTGTCGCCGGGGCCGGTTTTGGCTCAGAGACGGTTTCCCTGCCTGCCCTCCGCGGGTGAAGAACTTTCTTTATATCTCGGGAGGGTGTGGGGGAAAAGAAACAGAAGGGGACTAGGAAACAGGATTGCGTGTGGCGCACGAAGCCCAAACACCCTCTCTCTGACACTTTGTAGCGGGGTCTGCTCTTCCCCGGTGCCCCGATAGCGCCATGCAGGGGGGCGGGGCTGGCCGGCACAACTGGCCACTTGGTGGTAATTGTTACAAACGAAACAATTCTTTTTTTAAAAGATTTTATTTATTTATTTCTAGAGAGGGAAGGGAGGGAGAGAGAGAGAGAAACATCAATGCGTGGTTGCCGGGGGTCGTGGCCTGCAACCCAGGCATGTGCCCTGACTGGGAATCGAACCTGCGATGCTTTGGTTCACAGCCCGCACTCCATTCACTGAGCTACGCCAGCCAGGGGCTAAATGAAACAATTCTTAGATGTCGGTCACAGACCCAGAGGGTGCTGGGGGTGGGGGGTGAGACTTCACTTGATCACCTCCTGCCAATCACCGGACTTTGCCCCCGAAGGCGGGCGAGGCTGACGCACACCCCATGTGCATGCAGGGAGGCGGAAGGGGGAGGTCTCTCTGGCCGCGGCGCAGGAGGGCGCGCACTGCTCTGAGCGGTGCAGAGCCGTGCCCGCTCCCAGGAGCCAAGTCCAGAGCTGGCACTCGCCTGCCCTCGTACGGGACAACAAGCAAGGAGCCCTGAGGTCACAGGGGAGGCACCCGGGCTTCGGACGGACCCCAAGAACAAGGCACCCCAGGAGAGGCGGTTACCGGGCCACACCCTCGCTAGGATGGAAGCCAGCTAACGAGGAGAATCACAGTGTAACACACGGAGACAATGACTAGGCTACTGGCAACTAAAACTAACTGGGTGCTGATGGCGCCTGTGGCACCGGGCGAAACGCGTCCCCTGATTTGTCACGTTTAAGTCTCCTCGTGGCCGGGGGAGGGTGAAGGGACAGGCCCAGAGGCACAGCAGCACCCCCCATGTCGCCCGGCCACGCGGAGGCAGTGCCGAGGCCGGGGAGCAGACGCTCGGCCGCCGCCCCCACGACGGGCCCTGACAGGGAGGAGGACCCCGCGCCCAGCGCCCGAGTGTGAGCACGCAGGGCGCCGGCGGAACGGAAGACAGGCCTTCGGGGTTCGTGTTTACCTCCCTTTTCCCGAAACCCCGAGGGTCAAACCCCCAGCATCGAGGGGGCCCCTTAGTTTCATCCTGGGTTTTATTTTCTGCGGCATCTGCAGTGTGCCACGTCGGGCACTGCGCCCCCCAACTCCCCCCCAGGACTGAAGCCGCCGCCTCCAGGGCCGTGATCCTCCACGCTGCCGGCCTGTCTCGTCCTCGCTGCCCGGGTCAGCTGGCCGCACCACGTGTCTCCACGGCACTCGGGAATGAAATCTGTGTAGTGGCGTGTGCGTTTTCTGCTGTGACCGCTCAGGGGGGGTGTGTCCAGGAAGCGTGTGCAGGCCCAGAGGGCCGCTGCGCAGGGGCGCCGCCCAGGAGACTAGACTGTGCTGCAGGGTGGGGTGGGGGTAAGCGTGGCCACAGGCTCGAGTGGGCTCACCACGCACAGCCTGGCCCACACGGGGGCACAGTGGGCCGCGGGGCCCCTCAGGACCCAGGCCTGTCCCTGGGGCGGAGCCTGTGCGTCTGCACAAGGATCTGCTACAGATTCTCACCTTCGCCCTTGGGTGGGCGAAGCGCCTGACGCCCGCCGTGTGTTCCTCTCTGCCTCCGTTGCACCGAGGTGAGGAGACCGCGTGTCCACTGTGTCCTCTCTTCCCCCGCGTTTGTCCTGTTCCGTTGGGTCTGCGGCCTCGCGTCTCCCATCGTTCTGACAGATTCTCGTCCGTTTGCACCTCGGATATCTTCTCGGCCCCCTGCCATCTTTCTGGGGTGCCAACCACACGCATGTTAGACTTTTTTGGAATTGCCCCCGAGCTCTGGGGTCCCTGGCTGGTTTTTCCCACTGCTTTTCCTCTTTGTGTCCTGTGTCAGGCTTGGTCACGTCCACGGAGGTGCCTTCACATCCAGCGACTCCTGGGCAGTGTGGGGCAGTGGGCCTGGAAGAGCTCCCTTCGTATTTACATTTATTTCCAGAATTTTCTTTGGACTCTTTTTTCAAAAAATAATTTCCCTCTGCTGAAACCCCCCATCTGCTCAGGCGTGCTGCATTTTCCTTCACTCACTCATTTACGCCTCCACCCGTCTGGCGGGTTTTTTAGTAAGAGCATCGTGATTCGGACTCTGCTGGGAGGTGGTGGGAGGCGCACCCTGTCCTCTCTCCTCCGGGGCCCCAGCTCCTGCGGGGTCCCTCTCCCCACTGTGTCACGGTGAGCGTCCCCTGCACACTGTTCCCTCCATCAGCGGCGTGAGTGCGGCCCGCTCCTGCCCCGACACAGGCGGGTGTGTGAGACCGGCAGCCTGCGGTGCGTGTCTTCGACTCCACGAACCTCTCCCGCTTCAGCGCTGCCGTGAAAACCAGCTCTCTCCGGGCTTCTGCCCCCACCGGGGGGCTCTGCCCCAGCTCCTCTGCCCCCCAAGTCCATGTTCCCTCCATGTTCCAGGGAGATGGCCCTGTTCTCGTCTCCCCCACACGGCCCGTGGCTCCTCGTGCCCTTGACCTCCCTGAAGACCATCCTCCCTTGGCCGCCACACCACGACTGCCGTGGCCCCCGTCCGGTCTTCCTCCCGTCACCTAGGCAGCCCCGGTGTTCAGCTGAGCAAGCCGTTTCCATAGAAACAGACTCTGTACCTGAGAAACGGCCTGAGGCCACTCAGGAGAGAAAGAGCTGTTTCCCCCTGATTTGTTCTGGAATAAAGGGGCTTGCCAGCGTTTCTGTGGGTCACTAGAAGAACAAAAAGTTCTGCCCGTGTGTGTGAGGATCAGGTGTGGAAACTCCCACTGCACTTACTGTCTGCAGGGTCTTCACAAAGAAAGCGATGAACCACTTACTGCGCAGGTAAGGTGGGAAGACCGAATAGCAAAGATGAACGGGACTCAGGATTCGGGGGCTGAGCAACAATGTATCTACAGGATTGGGTGGGCTGAGCAACAATGTATCTACAGGATTGGGGGGCTGAGCAACAATGTATCTATAGGATTCAGGGGGAGGGGCTGAGCAACAATGTATCTACAGGATTGGGTGGCTGAGCAACAATGTGTCTATAGGATGCAGGGGGCTGAGCAACAATGTATCTACAGGATTCAGGGGGAGGGGCTGAGCAACAATGTATCTACAGGATTGGGTGGCTGAGCAACAATGTGTCTATAGGATGCAGGGGGCTGAGCAACAATGTGTCTGTCCCTCCTCGGATGAAAAGAAAACCCATCCACCTGTGCACAGCGGACTGTCTCCCCCCATTGGGCAAACGCGGTCTGTGTCTGTTACCAGGCTACATCCTCCCTTGCATGGAGAAGTCAGGGCAAAGTGCATTTTTAACAACGGGTCTGCTAGTGGGAGGCGCTCGCTGAGGAAGGAGCACCAGAGAATGGAGACCACGAAGGAGAGGACAGAAGCGGCCCAGGTTCCCCGCCTGCCCTGTCTCCCGGGGTCCCTTAGCGGCCCCTCCTTTCACAGCTCATTCTGTGTCTGTTTTACTGTAAAGAAACCTGTAACAGTTTTCACATGTCTTGCTTTTCTTCTCTTAACATTATACTCCAGGTCTTGATATGAACTGTCCAGATTATGACTGTTCTTAGTTCTATTTTTAAATAACACCGTGACACTTGTATGCCTCTAACACAACATTAAAGTGTTATTGTACAAAAATGAGTTATGAATTCCGTGCACTTCTTCACATACCAGGCCACGGAAGTGCCCACAGCCCGTCTCCTCGCTGTAGCCGTCACCAGCATTCGGCTCAGACCGTCAGGCGCGTGTCCGCACGGGGGCGCGGTTGAAGTAGGAAGGCAAGATTTCCCTGGGGCCGCGGGGCATTTCTCTGCGGGGTTCACGTAATGCTGCGCGGAACCCCACTGCTTGCCCTTCCGTTATTTCCACTTCCGGTCGTGTAGATGCCTCCCGATTTTTCATGACTGCACTCGTGGGGCGACGCGCAATCCCTGTGTGGCCGACTGCCCCTCAGGATAATTTCCCAGAAGCCTCCGCGTGGCCGCCGGCCGCGTGACCAGGCTGTCGTTTGGAAATCCTCGCCCAGCTGTCCCCCTCCCCGCCCCGGGGGGCAGAGGCCACCTCTCCGCCCCCTCGCCCACAGGGGTTTCGTTAATCTCCCTTTCACTTCTCACCTGGTGTCGCAGGATTTCGGAAATGAGGGTTTTTAACTGTTTTAAACCGAGTCTGTTATGTTCAGAGTTTTTAACATATTTATCAGCAGCCCCTTGTATTTCTTCTTCGTAACTCCTCAAGCAAATATTTTGCGCCTTTTTTTCAGTTTCTAAATATACATTTACCCTTTTGCAAATGACTTGGAAAAGTTTCTCTTTCTGACACAGCGAGAAAATCACCCCTTCCTCATCCATCCTGGAACAATCTTTTCCTGCTCATTATTTGTCCCCAAGGACACCCTCTCTGGCGCCCTGGGAACTCGCACCCCCCTCTTCTCCGGGGGAGGGCGGGGGGGCGGGGGGGGGAGGCTGAGTCCGGGGCCCCCACCCGCTCAGGAAGGGCCCCAGTTTCCGTTTATACTTCCGACAAGCTCTGTGGCTCTGGGTCAGCTGCCTCCTTTTCCTCAGGTCCAGGCCCCTCATCTGCCAAGGCGAGGGGCCGCCACTGACCCCCCGCCCCAGTTCCCCAGGGCTCTAGGGACCCGGGACGCAGAACCCCAGTAGCCCGGCCAGGTGGGCAGGGGCTCGGCTCGGTGCCAGGCCCAGGGGGTTGGTTGGGGGAGCCTCCGGTCCACCAACTGGCCGAGGGGAACGGGCTTTGGCCTGGGCAGACGGGGGTTAGGACTCTGCAGCTCCCAGGAAGTGGCCCAGGTGTTCGGGGAGGGGTCCGTAGCCACGGGCACGGACACGTCTCATCCAGCAAACCGGCTTCTCTCCTCCTCCCTCGTGCCTCTCCTCCGGACCTTCTCCTCCTTGGCCTTTGAAGGAAATAGAAGGAGAAACACTCTTTTCTAGGTAATCCTAGGGCTCTGGAGATAAGTTGCCTCAAGGGCCCACTGCGGCCGTGGGAGCCCGGCCCCCGGACGCTTTACCCAGACCCCTGCTGGTGACACCGCTCCCACCAAAGCGACACGGAGACGGGGCGGCCGGGAGCGCCCGCCTGGGTCACAGGAAGGTTTCCCGGAGTCTGGAGCTGGTGAACCGTGTGTTCAAGTTCGACCTCACTTGGCCTTTGCTTACTCTAGTTTTCCAAGTTGTGACTGACATAAATTATGGCTACAAAGTAATAAGTTAATCTTAGAGCCTTTGGTTTTCTGCTAAATCTGGAGGTCGGCGCTTGCATCCTGGTGGGGTGACGACGGTGAAATGCGCTGGTCACGCAGCTGGGACAGGCGCCCCCAGCTTTGCATGTCACGGGCCTCGGCGTTCAGAGGGAGAAACACAGGTTTTAAAATGAAAATAAATCAGCGTTGCGTAAACAGCGTTCTGACTGGGACACATTCTTGAGTGATTTACCCGTGCGCGTCCTCCGCCTGCGTCCCTGAAGGAGCTCCACCCGTGGCCCTCGGGCCGGGCCCCACCTTCAGGGGCCCACCGCGCGCTTGGAACCAGGGGCCGTGGCCGCCCGAGCGCAGGGGTCCGAGGAGGCTCGGGCTCCCCGGTGAGGGGCTCCCACCCGGGGACACGACGAGGACGCCGCCACACTGGGAAAAGGGACTCGCAGGCGGATACCGGGAGGCCCCGAGGCGCCGGGGCCCGCAGCCTAAAAGGAGCCCCTCCCCAGGCCGGAGCTCGTGGTTCCAGTTGTCTCGGGAGGTGGGGCTGTGGGACCCCGGTGGGGGCTGGGAGGCCAAGTGTGGGGTCGGGCCCTCTGAGCGCCTCCGAGTGGGAACTGAGGGGGGTGTTCACAGTCAGTGGGAGGCCAGAGAGCCCGGAGAACAGGCACGACAAACGAGGACGCAGACCCTTGGGTGTGGAGACGTGGGCTTTCCTGCCACGCCACGGGGCCCAGGCGGCCTCTCCCCCGAAACAGCGGGAGACACAGACGTCACCAGACGTCACCAGACGTCAGACAAACGACAGAAGCGAGGACTGTGGGTGCTGTGGGCATTTCCTACCTGCTTATCACATGTAAGAAATTGTTCCACCCTGGCTGGCGTAGCTCAGTGGATTGAGCGCAGACTGTGAACCAAAGCATCGCAGGTTCGATTCCCAGTCAGGGAACATGCCTGGGTTGCAGGCCACGGCCCCCAGCAACCGCACATGGATGTTTCTCTCTCTCTCGCTTTCTCCCTCCCTTCCTTCTCTAAAAATAAATAAATAAAATCTTTAAAAAATAACTTTTTTTGTAAGCTAACTCTCTTCCCTGCCTTTATTTTAGGTACAAGGTGTTGCCAATTAGCTGGGTTATTTATGCAAAACGCCCAGGGAGCTGTGGCTGAACCTGAGAAACGGCCGACACCAGCGACGATGGGCGTGACTGTGGGGGTGACGCGTCCACACTCTGGGGGAGGACGCAAGGGGCTGTGCCTCGAGGGCAGGAGGGGCCGCGGTGCGGGTACCCTGTGGGGACAGGTTGTGGGAAGGCGCGGGGAGCTGAGTGGCCCGAAGCGGGGCCGTGTCAGCGTTCGATGGGCGGCCGCCCAGCTCCAAACTGCCCCTCGCTGGCCCTTCAGATGCCCTCCCCTTGCTGGCCTTCACCACAGTCTGTGTCCGCAGCAGCCCCTGGGGGACAGAGCCAGAGGAAGGGACTTTCCTCGGTGGCTCCAGGGAGTGTGTCCTCTTGGCAGGCCCCCGCAGTGCGCGTGGTTCGGGCGCCTGCTCCTGCTCCTGCATCACACGGGGCAGTGCCCCCTGACCTCCGAGGTGCAGCCACTTCCCAGAACCCAGCCCCCCAGGCCCCCCAGCCCCCCGGCCCCCGGGTCCCCACCCTGGGCCCCTGGCCTGCACCGCCAGGCTCCGGCCCCATAGCTCCACACCCCCGCCAGCACACGGCTGTCCCGGACCCGCTGTCCCTGGCCCTGAGTGGACACGTTGCCCGCCAGCTCCAGAGGCCTGATTTCCAGCAAGTTCTACTGGTGCACAGCACAGGAACTTCCCTGCCGTCCAGTGAGACGGGCCTGCGTCCTCTCCAACTGGCCGGAACCCTCTGGGCCCTGGCGGGGGCGGGGCTTCCCTGAGCCTGGCCCTCGGGCCTGGGGACAGGGTGGCCTCTCCGTCCCCCAGTCCCAGAGACCTTAGAGGTCTTTCTACTCCTTGCTGGCCAGTCCCTTGCTGCCCCTCTCCCCGTCTTACTTAACTCTGCAAACCCAGTTTTCCCCGTCAGGATTTCTGCGTGGTTTCTGCCTCCTGGTTGCACCGCATTCATTGGCACGAGGCTGTGCCGTCTTCTCGGGAGGAGAAATACAAGTCTGAGCATTTCAGAGGCTGGAGCTGCCGGGAGAACCATGTGGGCCCCCCGCTGGCTCTGGAAACCCACCCTCCCTTGGCCCGTGTGGCTGGTCCCCGCGGGACCCCAGCTGCTCTCTCCAGGACGGCGTCACAGGACCCGATCGGACAGCCTTCGCCTACTTCAGCGTCCATCAGCGGGAGGCCAACCACCCCTGAATGTCAGGAAATCGCGCAACACGTTCGGGCTGCCACCCAGCAGGGCCTCGCACCCCCAGCCACGGGGGCGTGGGGGGCACGTGCCTGTTGGAGGGTGCCTGGCGTCTCGGTTTCCGACCTCAGGCTGCCGTCCGACAGGAAGAGAGCAAGCCCGAAGCTTCCGAGGAAAGCGGCCTCCCACCTCCCAGCGAGGGGCCGTTGAGAGCACAGCCCGCGCAGCTGTCCCGGATGCGGGCCCGGACAGCCGCCCGCCCCGGGGGTCCCGCCTTGGGGGGGCACCGTCCCCGAGGTCCGACCCCCGGAACTGGCGGCGGCAGGGGGAACCCCCGTCTCCGGGCGGCCAGGCCAGGCCGGGCCAGGCCGGGCGTCCGATCCTGATTTCCGGGAGCGCTTGCCCTCTCCGGAAGGCTGGTGTCGCTTTCTCCCATCTGCTCAGTAAAACATGATCCGTCACTGTCGTCACCTGACTTTTGAAGGGAGCTGTGTCGCGTGTGGACTGCACGGGCCTGAACCGCACCCTCCCGATTGGCTCACGGCCCCGTCCAATCAGGAGCCGGGGGCCACGGGCGAGTGGGCCGTCTGTTCCCGGGCTTGGGGCCCAGCCGCACCGCGTGTGACCGGGGAGCTAAGGCATGCGAGCGGGGACAGCGCCCTCTGGAGGAAGGCCAGGGAGCTGCACATCCACGTGCCCTCCGCAGCCTCGTCCTTCTTCCCACCGAGTCTGGGGCCCTTCTGGGGAGAAGGGGCTGCGGCGTGTCCGGAGGAAAGAAGGAATTTCCCCCGTGGGGACCTCGCCGTGGGAGCCTGGGAAGCGAGCTGCCCGCCCGCCCGCCCGCCCCGGGCCGTCTCCGCGCTCTCCCGGGCAGTGAGGCGGGTCGGGGCCCCTGCGAGCGCAGGGACCAGGGACCCGGTGTTTCTCCCCAGCCCCTCGCAGAGAGCCCCGCCCTGGAAAGGCTGAGGTCGTGCCAGCCACCGTTCCTCCCGCCCGGGGCGCGCGCAGCCCGTGTGTGTGCGTGTGCAACGCCACGGCCCCCACCCCCACGGCACAGTCAAGACGGCCACGTCTTTAAACAACATCCCACAGACGCAAGTCCCACAGGACGGCCCGCACCAGGCGGGAAGGCGGGAGGGGTGGCCAAGGCTCCGAAGTGTCCTGAGCAGGAGGCTCTGAGGAGATCGGGGGTGGGGTGGGGGGGCAGGGAACGGGGGGGGGGGAAGCGGCCCCCAGGTGTGGGTCCGGCTGGGCCGGGAGGGGGAGGGGCACGGGCAGTGAGGTCTCTGCCACCCCCGCGTGGGCGTGGACACGCACAGTTCGAGGGGACGTGGAGGGTCGGCCGAGACTCTGCCGTGCCTCCTTCCTCAGGTGCTGCATGTGCACGCCTTGGAGGTGCGCCAGGCTCCCCAGGAGAGGGTGAGACCCCCGTCCCTGGGAGTCCTCACAGTCGGGCCAGAACCCGCCATTTAAAAAAAGAAAAGAAACAGGTGACCCAACAAGGTGGTTGGAAAGACGTGCCTCCCGATTCCCAGTCATATGGGGAGAGGCTGCCCCTCCGCCAACCTCCTCGCTGCGTCCTTACCCCCTCTGGCTCCGGCCCGGCCCCGGCCCCGGCCCCGGCCCCCGCTTTCTGCAGGCTCCAGACCCCGCCGGGTGGGGCGCACCAGCAGAAGCAGGAGGTGGGGCCTTGTGGGTGTGGTTCGGGCCATTCCAGCAAAGCTCCCCCGAGCATCGGCACAGGGGGGCTCCATGCCCTCAAGTGGCGCTGCTGGCTGTGCACTCCGCGGCGGGCGACCTGCCCCCCTCAGCCTCAGTGTCCTCGCCGCACAGTGGGCGTGGCGTGGACTCCCGCGGGCTGTCGTGCTCGTTCACGCAGCTTGGCACCCGGGGCTGGGGCCGCTGGGTGACGCCGGCCTGTCCGCCTCGCCGCCACTCCCTGAGCGCCGGCCGCGCACCTGGGGCTGCTCACACGGCGGGCGCATGCACAGCAGGCAGTAAGGAGGGGGACACGCCGCCCATCCTCCAAACCCTCCCGTCGGATGGCGCTCGTCACCAACAAAGGCACTCGGGCTCCAGGAAGGACTGTGTCGCTTGCAAGGGCGTTCTGAGAGGTGACCGTTTCAGAATGGCCCTAGGACTACAGTTCAGGACCAGAGGGTGCCAGCCCCCTCGGTGTCAGAACCCGGCTCCGTGGGCTCGCCCTGGTGCAGGGGTCCCTGGGCTGCCCTCCCGCAGCGCGCCAGGCCGGGGGAGACGGCGCCGGGGGGAGGGGCTCGGCTCTCCTTGGTGTGCACGCGTCACAGCTGTGTTTTACCGCACGAGAATCTGCTGGTGCAGAGGTTTGGACGTTCAGCCCTGGCTGGGTGGCTCATTTGGTTACAGCCTTGTCTTGTATGCCGAAACATTGTGGGTTCAGTCCCCAGTCGGGGCGCGTCCCAGGGTCGCAGGTTCAGTCCCCAGTCGGGGAGTGTATGGGGGGTGGTGACTGACGGGTGCTTCTCTCCCGCAGCCTTCCCCTCCCTCTCCCTCCTCTCTCCCTACCATCGATGAGCGCACCCTCAGGTGAGGGGTAGCAAGTTAAAAGTGTTGGAACATTTGGGTACAGGAACCAGCTGCCTGAGGTCAATCGAGGTTCACACCCAGTCTAAGGTTTTTATGTCCCTGCGTCTGGCGCTCCCGGTGCCGTGAGTCATTTTGGACGCAAACGGAAGGCCTCTCCGCGTTGTTGACGAAAGCGGGGCGGCCGCCAGAATACCAGGGCGACCGGTCAGCGGGAGGCACCGGGGAGCAGCCAGCTTCTCCCGCTGCCGCCTGGGACCGGCCGGCTCGGACAACACGCAGGACGCCAGGGTAGCGTGGGGTGGTTCATTTTTCCGCTTTAAAGACGGAGACTCGGGATTGCAGCCGGCGGGGACGCCCTGGGAGAGGGGAGCCGCCGGCACATGTTGCCTGCTGTGCGCGCTGTGGAGCCAGGGGCCCGCAGCCGGCCGCGGCGACTCCCGGAGTCTTTCTGCAGAAGCGACATGGCAACTCCCACTTAAACACAACATTGATACATTATTAATCACTGGCCAAGTCTGCAGCACTTGGTTTAAAAATAGCAACGCACTTAACGGGGTGGATGCCTTGGAAACAAACAAGACATTCCTTTTTAAAAAGAGGAAACAGGATACATTGTTTCCAGGACATTTAGGGTTTTGGGAGCAGAGGGCTTGACACTCTGCTAATGTGGCTCAGTGAGTTATTCCAATTACTGTCGAAAACGGCCTGTTCCCAGAGATTTTCCTCCATGCGATGAAGTCCGTTCCGGGCGTGAGCGTCCAGGGCAGCCGGTCAGGGACCCTGCTCCCCTCCAGCGGCCGCGCCAGCGAGGTCGAGTGGGGTAGAGGGGGTGCGAGTGTGCGCCTCGCTTCCTGGAGGACACGCCCGAGCTGTTGTCTCCGGGACTGTGTTGCCATGCCAACTGGTAACCGGGGAAAATAAGACGATGTGAATTATTATTTATGATTTTGTTGCTTAAGTTTTAGTTTGATCCCGATTTAAATGGTGATTTCCGAGAACAGTGGGATTCCACGATCACGCTGGCCCGAGGGACGGGGACACTGATGACTGTCACCAACACCGGGGGTCGCTGACAAGTGGCCAGTGTGTGACGGACGGAGGCCGTCATTCCGCTCTCACAGCCGCCTGTGACAGGCTCCCCCAGGGGTCTCGGTTCCCAGGGCCCTCGGCGCCTCAGTCCGTCTCCCCGGGGGCTGTGGGCAACAGCAGCACGGAACGTTTCCCGCGCTGTCTCCTGCCCGGACACGGCCACCGGCTCCTTCAGGGCCCGCACCGAGCCCGCTACCTCCCGCAGCCGGGTCTCCCCACGGGGCTGCCCGGCCGGTGCAGCTGATGCCGGAGGTCTCCCTGATCACTGCCCTCGCTCCCCACGATCAACTCTCCACTCCGCTCGAAAGACTCCGCACCTCCCCTCCCTTCGGCCTGTCTGAGTGTGCCCGGCCAGACACAGCGCCCGCTGGGGGGCTGAGCGACGAGCCCGGACCCCGAGTGCCCGCCCGAGGTGTCCGACGAGTCTCTCACCACGACACTGCCGGGACCGGCGTGGTTGTTCTGGGGCATCTCGTGTGTCCATTCAGCAAATATTTACCGGCTCCTCGTCTTTCCACAGCTGTGAAAGGAGACAAAATCTCAGCCCCTTGGCTTGGCTTGGCTTTTCCAGAATGTTCACAGGTGGCCCCTGTCTGTTTCCTGGCGTGCTCCCCAGCCTGCGCACCGCACGACAGCCCCGCGGAGCTGTGGGGGCCGCAGGGCTTCTCACGCGAGGGGAGGGAGGAGGGAGAGGTTTCTGAGCCGCCGTGACCCTCAGAGGTCACGCAGGAGGCGTCAGGGACAGCCGAGCGGGACAGCCGAGGAAAACCCACTGCGGCTGAGACGGGGGCGGCAACTGAGCCAGGAGGCTGAGGAGAGGGGAGGCTGGGTGTGCCGCCACTCCCCCACTCGGGGCCCGTGCCCCCGAGCACACCGGGCGGTCCCCCGCCGGGTGTCTGGGACTTCCTGGGGCCCCCGGCTGTGCCTGATGTGGGCTCTTCCCCGCTTCTGGGGGCCGCCCCGCGTCTTCTGAGAAACTGCTTTTCGGACGGAGGCGGTCAGCCAGTGTCTGTCGCTTGTCACCGAAGAGCCTAAAACGGCGCAGACGCTTCCTGCCCGTGACGTTCTGAGATCTCGGGCTGCAGAACGTCCCGAGGGTGGCAGGAGGCCGTGCCACCGAGGGGTCTTCCCCCGAGAAATGTTTCTGGAGGCGGGGGGCCTGCCTGGGCTGTGCTCTGCCCGCCCCCCCCACTCCGTGTTTTGTCCCGAACAGCTCCCCAGTGTCAGCTGCCCCAGGGACACTCCTGCCCCGGTGGCCTCTCTGGGGGTGACCGTGACCTTCAGAGCAGTGTCTTCGCGGCTCTGAGGTCCACACCGGCGCCTCCGGGGTGACCTGGCAGAAGGGCTGGGCACCGGTGGTCTCCATGCCTCTCTGCCGCTGAGTCGGAAGGACCCGCCCCTTCATCTGTTTTGTGTACTTCCTTGACAACATTTTAGTTGAGAAAGTGGCTCCCCTTACTGAAAACAAAGTGCGACAGTCGCTGCTTTGAGAGTGTTCCCAGGCGGAAAGTCCCCGAGAGCCTGCTCTGCCGTGTCGCGGCCGCGGGGACCCCCCACCCGCCCCGAGGACGCCCGGCCGGCGGCAGCGAGTGCAGGAGCGAAGCTGCTCTCCCAAGGGTCGGAGATCAAAGCGTCCTGGGCTCCGCCCACCCCGAGGTCGGGCGTGACCCAGCCCACGGGTCCGGTTAACAAGCCCGTTGCCGAGGGATCCCGTGAGCAGAAGCCACTTCCGGCAGGACGCCCAGAGCCTGCTCTCGGGGGCCCGCACCCTGAGGCTCCCGGGTGGGCGGGGTGTGCGACCTGGACGGCCCCGTGAACCCCAGGTCAGCTCCAGCTGCAGGAGCCCCGGACGAGCCCGGCCGCGTCAGCGCCGTCCCTGGGGAGCGGGGCCTCGGGGCCAGGATGAGGGGTGGGAATGTGTTCCGGCTGAGGGGAGGTCCCCGGTGTGGGCTGTGAGGTTCGGCTAGTCTGCTCCAGGGACCGGGCCCCCCAAGACCGTGACCCCTTCCGGAGGCCACGTGGGACGCGAGCGGGACTCGGCCCCAGCCTTGTGGGCGGCGTGGGAGGGAGTGTTTAGGGACCGGGTTCTACGGGCCCCTGTTCGGGGCTGCACCCAGTGGGGCAGCCAGCCACGGCTGCAGGCTGAACGTCTGCGTCCCCCCGAAAGCCACGGGTCGGACCGAATGCCCGAGGGGGTGGGGTTTGGAGGTGGGGTCTTTGGGAGGCGGTCACCCCTGAGGGCAGGTCCCTCATGAATAAATAGGATCCAGGTCCTCACCACAGAGACCCCTCACGCGGGCCCCCCACCCTCCAGTCATGTGGAGACGCGGCCAGGAGGTGACCGGGGGCTGGGCGGGGGGCACCGGTGCTGCCGAGGCCCCGACGTCTGTTCCAGCCGCACTGCACCCACAGCGCGTCTGGCTCCGGCTCTGCAAGCAGCCTCACCGGCGGCTGGGGGTGACGCCCTCACTCCGGGTGCGGAATGAGGGGGAGGCCTGGCCTCACCCGGGGCAGCGCTCGTTAACTGCAGCGGCCAGACCCGGTGTCTGCGGACTGAGGGCGGCCAGGGGCTCCCGCGCAGCCACCGGTGCCGCCAAGGGGCGGGCCGCAGCGGGTAAGGCCGCTCCAGTCTCCGTGACTCAGTGGGGAGCGGTGTCTCCCTCCGCAGACCGAGGTGCGCTGTGGGTCCCGGCTGCTGGCCTGGCGGGTCTTGGCCCCTCAGCAGACCTGCACGTGACGGGTGACAGCGGCTGTCACTGTCCCCTCCCAGGGGTCTCCGGGGAACCCTGGCAGCGCCAGACCCGCCTGAGCGCACACCTCGGTCCCCGCCCGCCCCGCCCCGCCCCTGTCCTGTGGGCCAGGGGTCCCCACAGCGGGCCCCTTGCCGAGTTCCACACAGCCACGTCTGTTTTCAGAGAACGCTCAGAACACACCCTCCGGTCCAGGGCCCGGGAAACCCAGGCAGAAGCCCCGCCCACATGGAGACGGCCTGCGAGTCCCTGCCGCTTCAGTGTGGGCCGTGCACAGCGACCCTGCCCCACGAGGACGGCGGGGACAGGGAGAAGCCCGAGAGACACGACCTCGGCCAGCTGACCAAGGTCAGCGTCAGCGGTGACCGGCCGTGTGGCCGGAAGGGACCCGAGAGGAGAGGGGGCGAGAACGGCGTTCTCCCTCTGCCGTCTTGCTCCCCGCGCACCTGCACACCCAGGCTCGCCCGGACGGAGGGTCACACCCGCCCCTGCGAAGGGACGCCCCACAGGGCATCTCTCCGGTGGGTGGGCCCCACCACGGCCGAGGCCGGCAGACTAAGGATGCCCGAGGAGCTGACACCGTCGGGCAGGAGAGAGGGCGACCAGGGCCACCACGCGGTGTCCCGGATGGGCTCCCGGGACGGGCAAAGGACGTTCGGGAACAGCAAGGACATCATGCGTGGGATGGATGTGAGTTATTCATTACCCACGGCTCGGCACCGGTCCCTCGGGGGCCGGACTCGGACTTGCTGTGGGAGGACGCTCAGGAGAAGGGCCGTGGGGGGGAGCCGTGAGAGCCCCTGCCCTATAACCTGCCTCTGTGCCTCTAAACTGCTCCCCGGTAAAACGCTCGTCCACGAAAACCACCGAGACACGGTCGGCCTTTTGTGCTGCGCGGACGGGTTCCCTGACGTGCAAGACAGCGGTGCCCACACCCTGGCGGGACCCCAGGCGGGGCCCCAGGCAGTACCCCAGGTGGGACCCTAGGCGGGACCCTAGGCGGGACCCCGGGCGGGACCCCAGGCGGGGACGCCGACCACCGTCGGGGACCTCGTCTTCGCCGTGGTGATGCCGCAGCTCACGCTGGTGGCTTTGTTCAGGCTTCAGCTTGCGTGGCGTTCGTTGCGTGAGTCTTCTGAGCAGCGAGCGGGAGGCTCCCGGCAGCACCACGGCCCAGCGCGTGGGAGGGCGGGTGCCGGAGGACCCTGCGCGGCCATTCGGGCCGTGAGCTGAGCTGGTCTCTCCGTGCCCACGGACACAGTTTGCTTCTTCCGCGCTGACTGGACAGGAAGCCTGACAGACAAACGGGGGTCACCCAGACTCCGGTGTTTCTCAGAGTGCTGCTGGGAAACAAAAGGGGTGAGCCAGCCGTTCCCAGGAAAACATCCACAGTGTTTGGGGCCGACGATAAGGTTCGAGCTTCCGTGCACACGGCGGCCTTTTCCACGATGGCCGTCACCTCCCGGGGTGCCCTGGGGCCTGGTCTTCGCTGACCGGCCCGTGCCTTTGTAGAATTTGTTTTCAACGCCCTCACTGCCCGTGGGTTTTCATACATAAATATCACTGCGTTGCTGCTGCCCGAGCGCGTCGTTAAAGGTTCAGTTCACGCGTGGAGTGCTCCTCCCCTCCTGCCCGACGAGGCTGACCACGCCCGAGAGCTGGGCCTGCGTGCCGAGGGCGGCCGCACGAAGGGCAGACGGTGGAGGGACAGTGGCTGTTCTCGTCTAGAGGGCGAGACTCCTGTCCGTGTCACCGCCAGCCCGAGGGGGTCGGTGGTCTGTGCGGAAGGCGCTAGACGGGGTGGGGACGTGTGGAAAGAGGCGGGTCCCTGTGGCAGAGCCACGCGCAGGGTGTCCTGGGAGAGCGACCCATGGAGGGGGTACCGTGAGCACGGGGGCGAGGGCAGCCGGGGAGCCGGAACGGAGCTGCACAGGGGTGCACGCGGTCCTGGCCGGGCCCAGCTCCTGCACACCCCGCCGGGGCTCTGGACCGCGATTCCCGAGTCACACCGCCGCGCTGCTGAGCTGGACCGGCTCCGGCGAGGGCTCGGCCTTTGGCAGTACCCGGGGATTGGCCTCTGGCTGTCTCAAGTGTGGGCGGGGACTTCTGCGCCAAGAAGCTGTCATTGTTCCCAGGACACTTCTCTGGAAAAGGGCAGCTGGGAGTCCTCAGGGGCCGACACTCACGGCACCGGGGGGGGGGGGGGCTGGTGCCCAGACATCTGGCCGGGGCTCAGGGGGTGTCTCCCCACACGGGTTCCGTGAGCCCCCATTTGCTCTGAGTCCAGGTCCACAGAGTCAGACGCCCGGTGCCCGGGCGACCCTGGCACGCTGGACCAGCACGCACCTCCCCCCTGGGTGACCCCCGCACGGCTCCGGGAGGCCCGGCGGTAACTCAGGAGCAGCCGGGTCGTGGTGCTTTGTCACCAGCCCAGCCCGGGGGACCCTGTGCTCTTTCCGACCCTTGCGCTGCAGCCCGCCCGGAGTGCTGCTGTGCCGTGTGCGCGCATGTGAGTGCCTGTGTGCACGGAGGGCAGCTGTGCGTGTGAGCGAGGTGTGGGAGGCGCAAGGAGATGGCTTCTAGCCCATTCCAGAAATCTGCGCAACCGTAGGGAGCTCTGCTGTGCTGTGCGGCCGGCCCGACGTGGCCGCACCTCTTGCCGAAGAGCACAGTCATCGGCTTCCTCGCTGTGGCCGCGTGTGAGGGCCCCCCAGACCGGTGCGCTGGCGACCACCTCCACTCGCCCAGGTGGCGCTCGTCTGGGCAGAGGTGAGAACCGAAAGGTTCCCCGACTCCACACTGTCCCCCAGACGGTGGCGTTTTGGGGGAACGCAGGAGGCAGTCGGCAGTGGTGGCGGCTCCAAGGTCAGTGTGTCCTCTAATCAAAACCAGGTTCCCGGAGGGACTCGGGCCCTTCAGGGTTGAGAGCCAAAACACCGGGGCATTACTGTTTTGGCAAGGCCACCCTGACCGTACATGAACTTGGCCCGCGAGGTTACGTTATAACGAAACTTTTATTGTCTCGGGAATAATAAGCACATAGATGTTTAATCAATAGTTGGTGAAGCCAATCAGTTTTTCATGAGACAAAAATGTTTTAATGGTAACCTTCTGTCTCTGCAATCTGTTATTTTTCCTTGCCCAGGGAAGATAAAAAAAATACTTTCTCCATGAGCAAAAAGCTCCTTTCCCCAAGGGCGTTGTCAACAAGAAATGTGTCACCCACGGTGGCTTCTCTGCTCTCTGGGCAGCAAAGCACCTGCATCTGTGGCGCAAGGGCCTGTCCCGGGAGGCGGCCCAAGCTCAGGGGGGCATGGCTTTCGGTCAGCGGGTGGTTTTGTTAAGAGCTGATGACAAGCCTCCGAAATGCCCGTTCCAACACGAAACAGACAGACATGACTTCTAAAACAGCACAGTCGACTAGATAACCATGCTTCAGCAGAACAAAATCAGAACAACTGACCTTGACTCCTAACATTTGTTTACAAGCTCTGTGCTATGTGCCTGACGTGGGTTAACGCCATTGATCATCACAAAGTCCCTGTGAGCCCCACACGGGGTTCTCATTCTCATGAGGAAGAATGGAGGCACGGGGCGGGGACCCCCAAGTAGGAGGTGGCAGAGCCGAGATTTGAACTCGGGTAGGTGGAGTCCAGCGCCCAGGTCGGTGGAGCCCCGAGGGAAGGGCGGGGGGCAGCGTCTGACTCTCCAGCCAGGTGCACCTTCTCTCCTGGGCCGTGGCTTCCCGGAACAGCGCCCAGAAACCAGAACAAGGTCACGCTCCTCTCTCCCTCAGACGTGGTGAAGGAAGGGCCCCGTCCACAGGCCGGGTCTCTGCCCGTCCTCCCAGACAGAGGTCGGGGTGCCCCGGGGGGGAGTCCTCACTCCGCACCTCATGGGGAGCCTGGTTGGGAGGGCGCACAGTTCCGTCCCGGATAGTGGGGGGTCCCACTCCGGCCCCGCCCCAGCCCCGCCCCAGCCGCACCCCACACCAACTGTGGGACCTGGGCCAGGTGAGGTCCTTCCCTGGGCTTCCGTTCCTGCGTCTCCAGCAAGACGCTGGGTGGACAGAAACAGACGGAGACGTGAGTGTGGGTGGGGGCGGTCCCACGCGGGAGACGCATCTAAAACCCGCGGCAGAGTCGGCTCCCTCGCGGGCCTGGGGAGGGAGGCCTGCCCGACGCGGACCGCTGGGGAAGCAAGGTCTGAGAAGGAGCCGTCTCGGGTCTGCCCTTCAGACCCCACGCCGCGGTCGGCCCTGAACCGGGCGGGGGGCTTCACGTGGGGCAGCGTTCCCCCAGGAATCAAGGGCTCCAGCCGATGTCAAGGTCAAACAAGGAAAAACTGTGTGCGTCACCGCGAAAGAAGAGACCGTGAAGGAAAAAACATGCAGTGACACCTGAACTTACCATTTTAACCCTCCAGAAACTTGGGGCAAGTGTTGAACAGAAACAGTCGAAGTCTCCTGCTAATTTTTCAAATTCTTATTGAATTGACAGTGTATTAGGGAAGTCAAACACTTTCTGTATGTTTTGGGTTGACTTGTTCTTAATATATCATCGATGATGGATCCTGTCCGAGTAGCATTGCCTTCCAGCTGCTCTCTTCTGCCGACAATTTTATACATTTGAATCCGTTTCTTCCCCTTTATAATCTGCTGGGTTTGAAATCCCTCTACTGAATACTGCTAATGATTTCACTCAACAATAATTCCTCATTCTTTTACGATTTTATATTTTTGCTTTTAAATGTTTCCTCCATCTGGAACTTATTTTAATATTAGCAGCGGTCCCAGGATGCCGCTTTATTGTTTTACGAATGTGCCAGAAGTGTCTGCAGAACAACCCGTCTTCCCCCTCCCGGTCTGCAAGGACGCCGTTGCCGTAAATCACACGCTCACACACGCGTGTGTGTCCTCGCCTCGCCTTTCCGCCCCGGATCTGCCCTCCGTTCAAGCGCGGCTCCGACGGCCGCTTTACGGCGCGCGGAGGGTCTGACAGACAGGGTGGGTCTGCCTGCGACCTTCCCCTCCAGCCCCAGACTTTCTGCGCTCTCCTCCCGTGTGTTTTCCCGGCCGGCTGGAACGCCAAATTCCCCTGGGAATTAGACAAAGTGTTTTTCAGTCCTCACCTGATGGTATGTCCCTTGATTTTAGTGAGAGTGGCAAGGGGTGGGGAGAAACACCCACCTGTCAGAGAAGCATCGATTCATTGCCTCCTACCTACGCCCCAGCTAGGGATCGAACCCACAACCCAGGCCTGTGCCCTGACGGGGATTCGAACCTACAACTTTGTTTGGCGTTTGGGACAACGCTCCAGCCCACTGAGCCACCCAGCTAGGGCCCCACTGGAATTTTAATGCATTGCTTTGAATTTATGGATATAGTTAGAGGTCGTTAATATTCATAATAGGTTCTTCTCTATGGAAACACAGCATGCATATTATTTTACGCTTTTCTTTAAAACGTTATTTTAAAGAACTAAAACATGAAAACAAGATCAGAAGGGAAACACCACTGCCATTTCCTGACGGGAGCAACTGCCCCTCAATGGGGTTACACGCGGGCACTTCCACGGTGTTCCCACGGCCAAGCCCGCGGGCTGGTCACCGTGGCCGGTGGGGGCAGCCGGTTTCAACGGAAGCAGAGAGAACGTTTCAGGAGACTCAGCACCCATCCATGATTTTAAAAAAATGAACACAAAACAGAAAAAATTAAGACCGAAGGGGGACTTTCTTAAAACAAAGGTTAAAAAACAAACAAAATCTATCGGTTAGCTAGGCTGACCGAGAAAAAAAGAGAGAAGTCTCAGAATGTGAAACTCAAAAACGGGGATTACTACTACTGACCTAAACAGAGTTTAAAAATATATATAGGTTGTACTACCAGGGAATCCTTGACCTACAATCAAAGCGGACGAATTCCCAGAAAGACACAGCCTGCTGAAACGAAGTCGAGAGTTGATGCAGGGTCTCCGCAGACCTGGACCAAGAGCAGAGACGGAATTGTCCGCCCAGAACCTTCCCACCGAGAAAGCCGCAGGACGAGACGGCCTGGCTGGTGCGTTCAGTCCGACATTTAAACAACTAACACCAGTCCTTCACCAACTGATAAAAAGCAGAACACGGCGGATCACTCTGTGAGACCCCGCGTGCTCCTCTGACGCCCAGGCCAGACGGAGGCGTCGGGAGAGAACCTCGGACCAGAACAGAGACGTGAAAAGCCCTCAGCACAGCCCTCGCAAGGTGGGCCCCGCCACACGCTGTGGGGGGGTGGGGGTGACACAGAGGACCAGGCGGGGCTGACCCCGAGAGCAGAACGGGGCCTCGCCCTGGGCCCTGCCGCCTGGGTGCCCTTTCCGTCTTCCGCTGCTTCCCCGAGACGGTCTGTCTCTCGGCGTCCGTCCCACCTGAGGGCTCCTCGGGACGGCTGGCTGGTGGCGGCTCGCGGACCCTCGCCGGCCGATCCCGATCTCCGTCATCTCAGCACCGTCATCTGTTTCCATCCGGCTGGCAGTCCCCCCGGTCTCCTCTGGGCGGGGAGCGATCGCGGGTCGAGATCGGAGCACGGCCGGTGTGGTTTTACGGGAGGAGGCGGGGTGGCGGCAGCCTCGGGCCGGGCGGGGTGGGGGGTCCCGGCCTCCTGCCCTTCGCCGCCGGTGGGAGGCGAGGGGCTTCCTTCCTACCGCCCCGGGGGAGGGGAGCCTCGGCTGCTGAGGGCCGCAGTCAGTGAGTGTGAGTGTGTGAGTGTGTGTGTGTGTTCCCAGTGCCCGGAGCGACGTGGTTGTTGCCTGGAAGCCTTCTGTCTGGCCACGCCGCCCCCCTCCCTGACCAGAGAGGGCAGTATTTGGGGTGGGGGGGTGGGGGGGTCTGCGCCTATCCGAGCGTCCGGGCTGCCAGCCTCTGCGGCACCCAGATGGGTCTGGGGCACAAAGAAAGCCCAGAGAACTGCCCGCCATACAGGCCTTCGGGCCCCAAGGTCCCTGGCCACCTGCCCTCGTCCCTCCCCCCTTCCCGTCTCCCTGCGCTTGTTCATTAGACACTGGCAACACGGGACACCCAGGGGTGCGTCTGCAACCGAAGCCCCCCTTCTTCGGTGTTCTCTGAGCACTAGATGGGACTCCCTTTTCTTTCCTCTCGTGCTCTGTCGTTCATGCTTCCTTTAAACACAGGTCAGTGCTGGTCTTGGGGCTCACGGTGGACACCTGCAAACAGCCCGCAGCCGCCTTCAGTGACGCCGCCGCCCGCGGGACGCCGGGGCCTGACGACGGAGTGTCTCCCATCCCCCCACCCCTGCTGCGGTCACGCGCTCCACCCACGGGACACGGAGCCCGCGGGTTTTGTTTGTCTGAGGAAGCCTGGGTTTGGCTTCCCCCTTTAAAGGATACTTTTGCTGGGTATAGAATTCTAGATCTGCATTTTCTCTCAAGATTTTCCGAGCATAGTCTCCCGGACGGTCCGGGGCAGAGCTGCTGAGCGGGCCACAGGGCCGGCCCGTCCCGAACTCCGCCTGGCAGCGAACGTGAAAGGTGTCATACTTCTCTCCCAAACCATGTGCGTTCCCCTCCGGCACGCCTCTCCAGAACTTGTTCAGAATCACTGACCTTTGCCTTTCGGTGGGGTGCAATTATACCTCGTTAAATTAATTAGCATGTCCTCTAATTATGGGGAAGTCTGGAAATCTCTTCCTATATCTAACGGCCTCGAGGGTTTCCTTTCCTCTCGGATTGCCTGACCGCACCTGTAGGTCAGCCTGGCCGCACCTGAAGGTCATTCTGGGGTCATCTTAGGGGGCTGAGTCATTTTCTTGCCGGTTTTTAAGACATCTTTACGCATTTTGGGATCGACCCCCTTTCAGTCATTTGCACGGCGAATGTCTTCTTCTCACCTGGTTGTGGCATCCGCCGCTGTGCTGAGGTTTATCTTTTCCCCTTCGTGGCTTCTGCTTTACACCTTGTTTGAGAAATCATCCTCTCGGTAATGTTTTCACTGCATTTGTCATGACTGATTTTACCAACCTGCTTTGGGGGGTAATTTAGTCACTATTTTGCTAAACATTTAGTTTCATGCTTAATTTATTTGTATTCTGTTTTTCCTTAACAGCAGAATTTGTTTAGGTGGATTTCCAAAAATGTCCATGTAGCAAGGCTTTTGTTTTTTATTTTCTTTTTCTTTCTATTTCTGTTTAGGTTGTTACATTAATTTTCTTGTATCGTAGTCAGAGAATCTGACCTGTGTGTTTACGTTTGTCTCAGAGTCTCCGTCTACAGCGCAGGGCCCAGCCTGTCCCTGCTGCCCACTGGTGGGCGGCGCCAGGGTGTGGCCCGCACCTGTGTGTGTCTGACGTGGACAGAGAGGGTTGCGCCAGGTCCTGGGGAGTCACCCGCAGCCTAGAGTCCCGCTGTGCGGCTTCCAAACATGTCACGTGTACACGTGACCTCCACGTCCACAGCGACCCCGGCTGCTCCAAAGCCCAGATTGTGTCCGCAGTTTAATTGGTCAGGCTAGCGAACCGCCCCTCGACCTCCCCCACCCCCCTGTCCATGGTTACACTGCCAGCCCAGAACAAGCCGGAGCCACCCAGCCTCGCTCCTGGGAAGCCCCTGCGTGGGAGAAAGCGGGACATCAATCCGGCGGCTGCTGGAAATTCACCGCTGCCCACCCCACAGCGGGGGTGCCGGTCAGCCCCGCTCAGGACGGGGGCGCGCAGTGAGCACCGCCACGCGACAGACACGTGATCTCAGGGCCAGAAATAGACGATGACCCACATGTCAACCACGTGAGCCTTCAACTGTCACAGTCCCTGGAGAAATGACGGCTTCAGCCATATGCCGTCCCCTCTGGGAAGTGAGTGTCCTCACGAGAAATGCCTGGTCCCCTTCATCTCGAGGAAACCAAGGGACACCCAGGTCACCTCCCGCTGATTTTCTGTTCCTGCATGGCCCGGGCGGACAGCCAGACCAGGGCCACGTCCTGCGGGCCGTGTGGCCCCCGCCCGCCCTCCCCCGCAGCAGCACAGGGGGAGGTGGGCTCTGTGCTTTGTGTCTGCCCCGTCTCCAGGGAACCGCGTTTTCCCAGGACCCTGAACCCTGCATAGGGATGCATGGCATGTTGCTTAACACACACTTATGGAAAGTCGAGGATGATAAGCAGCTGCTCTGTAAGTCTGCCCAGTGACGTGTCCTCCCCTGTTCCGACCAGCGGCTGACTGGTGCGGCGCAGGCAGCCAGATGTAAGACGTCGGAGCGCAGGGCCCCCGCGCGTTGGGAAACCTGCGTGTTCCGCCAGCTCTGGCGTCCCTGCCGTGCTCCCAGACCCCACACGTCCGCGAGGACGGTGGCGCTTTCCGGAGGCATTTGTCTCTGAGAGCAGAAGGGGGAGGAGGCCCCAGGTCGCCCCCAGAGGGAAACCGTCGGCACCCCTTCCCTGCGGTGCCTGCCGTTTCCCCGAGGGCCACACGCCCTCCTCCTGTTCACCCCTCCCCCGGCCCACACGGTCCCCCAGCGGTGCCCACACCTGGTCCCGGACGCGCCCCCCCCCCCCTGCCCCGCGCCGGTTCCAGCCCTGCCTGCCTGCAGCCCCACCCAGGAGAGTGAACCCAGGCCGCTGACCGGGCCTGGCGCCGAGCTGGCGAGAGCCCGGCTCTCACCCCCGCACCGGGGTCCGCGACCTCGGCAGATGGGGTCTGAGGGCCTCGCCGAGGGGCCAGCGCGCTTCCCCCGGTGCGGCCGTTCCACGTGGCCACGTGGCCGCTTACTTTTCCGAGGCCGAGCTGTCGGAGGTGCAGAGGAGCCGCACGTGAGAAATACCGGTCACTGAACACGTGTGTCCCGCCCGCGCAGCGAGGCCCTCGCGCGACCACTGTGCCGTTGCGACGTCCTCCCCGGGACCGGGGCCCTGAGGGACAAGGAGCCGGTTGCCCCCTCGCGGAAGGGCCCGTGGGGGCTGCTCCTCACAGAAGCCCCGCCCCTTCCACCGACCCCGCCCCGGGGGCCCCGCCCACGGCCGCATCCCTCTAGGAAGCCGTGCCCCTCCCGCCGTCGTCCTTGCCCCCCTTCGAGGAGACGGGCCGTGCGACTCATTCAGTCCGGGTCAGGGAAAAGAGGGCCCCTGTGGCGGAGAGACGCATTTGCCCTTCTCTGGGGGGAGTCGCCCTGAAACTCGCCTTTCCCCAGGGCACACTCCCCGGAGACACCGTCCGAGAGGGTCCCTGGGCCCCGGCCTTTGGGGTCAGCGCCCCGACGCTGCAGCTGCCCGCGCGAGGGTGTGCCTGCGGAGGCCTGGGGGGCTCGGAAGGGCGCGAGAGAGACAGGGCCACCTGGAGCACCAGCATTCAGAGGGCCCCGAGCCCCCCGCCCGCCCCCACGCCCCCATGCACAGCCCCACCAGAAGGACGAAGGCAACCGCCCTCCAGGCCCGACACTGACAGTTTTCCGTGACGGGAAAATAGAGCCCAAAGCCACCGATGACACCGGGTTTGGACTGCGTGCGCCTGCCGAGTAAAGCCCTGTGCCTGCGGGACGTGATCGCGGCTGAGAGGGGGAGGGGGAGGGGAGACATGGGAGGGGAGGGGGAGGGAGGGGGAGGGGGAGACGTGGCCTGGGGAAGAGCGGCCGCCCCAGTTACAACCCTCTCTAGAAAATTCTACCCGTTCCCCCGAGTGCGTCCCTCATCCCTTGGGGTTGGGAAGTCACCCGACCCCTGCCCGGCCTCTGTGGACCAAAGTTTCTGTGGGACCGAGCTAACACTTCTCTCCCAGCCACCCGACGGACCCCGGCTGGGGCACCCACCCCAGGGCGGCCCTGCCCTGGCCTTTCCCCTCGTGGCTCCCAGGCCTCCCCCAGCGAGACGCAGGCAGGCACTGCCATCGCCAGCACGGCGGGGGTGGCGGGGGTGAGGGTGAGCCCCGCCTGCGAACTCCCGGCGAGGAAGGTAAGACGCCCGCGGAAAGGGCGCCCCACTGGTCCTCGAAGTCTCAGGCGCGGCTGAGGTCTGTGAGCACCGGCTTCAGCCTGAGGCCCGTGAGCTAAGGGGGCGGGGGGCGGGGGTCACGCCAAGTCCCCGAGACTCGTGGACGGTTCAGGAACACCCTTGCCTCCCAGGCCCCTTCCCTCCCCCTTCCCCGAAACTCGAGCAGCTGGTGCTTGTCCCCCGTGCCTGGGCGGGGTTCCTGGGGAGCCTTCCGTAAAGGAGCCCTGAAGCTGCTGCTGGTTCCCGGAGCTGACGGAAAAACCCGCACCGTCCCCAGGAGACGACTCATCTCTTCGCCCGAATGCCAAGATATAAGCACTTCCATGCTCGGGGCCGGGAGTCTCCAAAAGCAGAAATAGCTCCTCCTTAGGTCAGCAGTCCCGGGCCTGTGGTTTCGCCCCCCAGGGGACGCTCCAGGGAGGAGGCGTGGGGGGCGACCTGGGAGCATATGGCTGGCTGTGTGGCCTGTCGGGGCTCTGGAGGGACCGAGATGGCCCCGCAATCCAGGCGGCCACGGGGGCCGAGTGCCTGTGGCCGAGGCAGTGAATGGGGTGACTCAGCCCCGAGGCCCCCACCCCCCCCCCGGCCCACCACCCACGGCTTCCTGGTGAGGGGCGCCCCCACGCCACGGGCGGGGCCGAGACGGCGCCCCAGACTGTGTTTCCCACAGCTCGGGGAGAGCGCCGGAGCCAGGTTGGGTCGGGGCGGCGCGCGGGCGGCCTGCTGACGGCGTTTTTCCAGGGAAGCCGAGAGCTCGGCGGCCGTGAGCTCAGCCTTGGCCCGGTGAACCCGGGTCGGGGAGAAACGGGAAACCCGTGACTGCCTGTGGGCCTCACCGTGCGTGCCTGAGCCAAGTGGCCTGCGGAGCCTCACGATTCCGTCCACAGAACTTTCTAGAAACTCCAACGGCTACCATGGGAGCTGCAGGAAGGACAGAGCTCCTTCTGAGACGGACTGGACCGGCCCCCTGCACAGGCCCCGGGCCCCAGCCCCCTCCCTGGCCGCGTGGGGTCCCGGGGAGGGAAGGGCACCAGGGCTCCCCTGGTCCCTCGGTGCAAACTCCCCGGCCAGAGGCGCGCACCGAGTGTCCGTGAGTGGCCCCGGCCAGGCTGACACCTCTCCAGGGCCTCCAAGTGCGTGTGGGGCACCTGTGGCCTGCCGGCAGGGACTCTGCCCCGAGGGGACAGCGGGGACCCAGACGGAGCCTGGCCGCCACAGAGCCCCCACTCCAGCCAGCGAAGGCCAGTAACAGTCACGGCGATGGTGACAATGACCGTGACAATGACCATGACAGAGTAACAAAGCACACTGCATCCCCGTGTGCCTGTCATCCTGACATACCACACAGCTCCCATGGGCCTGCCCCCAGTGTCCTTCGCAGACACGTTGTCCCTGATGGGGTGGCCCTCCCAGCCCCGGCGTCTGCGGTGCTGGGGTTTGGGGAAGGGCCCAGAGGCCCCACCACGTCCCTGCGGGGGGCACGTGCACTCACCCCAGCCGCGTGTCCAGCTGCGAGTCGTGCCACATGCTGGGCCCAGGTGCGCTGACCTCCTCTCCCACCAGGGAGGAGGACGAGACCGTGACGGGCTGTGGTCGTCACCCTGAGGCGGGGGGCAGGGACTCACCGAGAAGGGCTGTGACCTTCGGGTTTGGGGGTGCTGCCCCGCCGCTGGGGACCGAGGTGCTCAGCTGGGACAGCGGGCCCACGTCAGAGTGAGCATCGGGGCCTGACCCCGACGCCAGGGCGCCAGCAACAGGCAGGGAGGTGACCGCCCCCCGGAGTCCCGTTTTCCCCAGGGAGAGGGGCTGGGCGGGGGCCAGGTGGACGCAGAGCAGGTGGGCCGTCGAGGGGGACAGGAAGGGGGAGGGCGGACAGGCCCGGCATGGAGCGGGGCGAAGGGCGTCCGAGTGGCGGCTCTGCTGGCAGGTGGGCGCACGGCGGGCCTGGACCGCCCACGTCCCCGACCCCAGCCCCCTCTGGACCACGGTGAGGGGCAGCCGCCCCCTCCAAGGGCCGCTGGGCACAGCGGTGATCTGTGGCCTGCGCCTGGGCCCGGGAGGCCCACAGCGTCTCCACTGCTGAAGGGCAGTTTTGGGGTCACCGTACATTTAAGTTTGGACACGGTCCCTGGTAGAACCGACTGTCCTGGCATCACGATGACCAGCGAGCGTCCCAGTTCCTCTGGGTGTGGGGGCGCTGGTGGGGCGGGGGGGGGCGGGGGCCACAGAGAGAAGTGAAGACGGGGGAGATGTTGGAGGTCACTACAGGGGCGAGCTCATGGATCGGACGTCGAGGATGGAGGGAGAAGTTGGAACAACCGCTCCATCTTTGACCCGAGGGTTGTGCACTGCGTGACCCCGGGACCCACGGAAGACGCCGGGCCAGAGGCCGCCGGAGAAGACACTCAGAGCTCATGCTCGGTTTCGACCGGGGCCCTTGGCCGAGTGTCTGGCGACCCCACGTCGCTGCTGCTGCTGCTGCTGCTGGCACGGGCCTCCTGGCGGGGAAGGCGTCCAGTGTCCCCTCCAGGTGGGGACAGTCGGGCTCGTGTGAGAAAACGTGTTTGTGAGCCTGCAGCTGGGCCAGGAGCAGCTCTGTCAACGGAAGGCAGCAGAGAAGGAAAAAGCAATACCCGCCCCCTCGCATTCCTGTGGTTTAACTTCTCTCCCCACCAACCCCCTCTCTCCAAACACCCAGGTTCTCCTTGGGTTTCCCACAATGGGCGGAGCCTCACACACCTCCCCTCCCCCCACCAGGTCAGCAGGTGGGAGGGCGGGGGCCAGACCGCGAGGCTCACCCGGAGGGACTCGGGGCGTCATCGCAGAGAACGCGGGAGGAGGCCTGGCCCGGGGGCTGGAGGTCCGGGGGGCCGCTCGCCCTCTCTCGTTCGAAGAGAGGCGCGGATTAAAGCCCGTCCATGTGACCCCGTGAAGCCCCCCGACCCCGAGAAGGTCACCCGGTCAAACAGGAACACCCAGGGCCGTCTCGGGACAGAGCTCGCTGGCTTTCCGTGCGTTTACGGAAGGGACGTCAGATGGACTTCGTCAACAAAGAGATGCCACGCACTTAAAGGCCGGTTACTTTTTATTTATTCTCACAGAAATATTTTCCGCTTCCTTTTGTACACAAACCATCACCTGCAGGGATGAGTGTAGCTCCTTTCCCAGACTGTTGACTCTTACCTCCTAAGAGGCATTCACTCACACGCTAGTCACTCACACACGGACGCGCACACACACACACACGCGTAACGTCAGCAATGGAGAGAGGAAGAACCACCATCAGTGAACACTGTCCGTCAGAAGGCTGCTCTTGTACAACTCCAGCAAATAAGTGGAGGTGAATGAGGTTTCGACCTCAGAAACAGTTTTGCCCTGAGGGTATTTTGAGTAGAAACTTTTTAGCCAGGGTTCTGAGCGTGCTGATGAATTTATGGTGAAATAGTCACAGTAAACTCTACATTAGAGGAAATAACCTTCTTTGTTCAACTTCCGATACATCAAAATAAATATTTCTTACTTGTCTCCATTTCATTTTGCTGGAATAAACTCCCTCCAGGTCAATGTCCATGTATTAGGAAGAGCTTACAGCAAAAATCAGCACGTGAGCCCTCATTACTGCCATGTTAGCAGCCGCTGCTTTAGCTGGGAGAAGTGTTTCTTCCGTGGTCATCCTCCACCATTTCCACCAAGTCCCATTTGGCTGTCACATGGTGAACGTGTAAATTTAGGCAGGAAGGTTTATTTCTTGCCAAAACTGGAGTCAAGAGTAACTTGTACTCTGGGAAGCTTTAGTTCCTGTCAGTCTAATTTTGTGTTGGCTTTTCCTGCAGACATTGTTGACTGTGAGAGATAAGGCTTTTGTGACCTGAAAAACTATGCCATCTTTGAGCCAGTTTTTTTTTGTTGTTGTTTTTTTAGTTTTTGGGATGGAAGAAGGAAGATAAGGAGAGGAGGTGAGAGGAGCAGGGAGAGGAGGGCGCTGGGGAGGGCGGGAGAGATGCCCGGAGGCAGGGAGGCTGCAGACGTGGTGGAGACGGCGTGAGGGTTGGAGGCGCGGAGGCGGACAGGGGCCGCGCGGCCTCACGCACACGCGGAATCCAAAAGCGAACCGGAAACGGAGGGGCAAACGGCACGAGACAGGATCAGAGCCGCAGAGACAGAGAACCAGCTGAGGGCGGCCGGCGGGGTGGGGGTAGGACGGTGGAGAGGAGGCTGAGAACCTTGAGACCACAGAGCCGACCCCCCCCACCCCAGGTTGACAGGGAACTCAGGGTAAAAGGAACGGGCTGAGCACTGGGCGGAGAGGGAGACCGGAGGACGGCGCCGTCTCCCTGTGACCACTGGGGCTCAGAGAGGTGCGTCCCCTCGTTTCCGTGGCAGCGGGCACCCCCGGTTCATGGCTCCCTCCACCGACACTCTTTCTGGCTTCCTCGCAGGGTCGCAGGGTCGTCGTCTTCTTCTGCACCAAGATGCAAGGCCCCGGCTCTGCCCGGGCGCCCAGCTCCAGTCTCTCTGCTCTCCCACGTCCGCGCCCACGGCCACAGAGACACCGATGGCAGCTTGTGGTCGTTCAGTGGGCGTCCGGGGTCTCCTGACCCCACCTTTGTGCGACTGTGCCTTCCCGGTGTTTCAGAGGAACAATCGTGTGTCTCAAAGAGTGGGAAGGTCCGTGGAGTTGAGTGTCCTCAGTATCGGGCGCCGTGAGGTCTCTACGCGACCGCACACACCGGGTCTCAAGGCAGCCCCGGGGGGAAGGCACCCCGGTCCCCATTTCACGGGGGAGGAGGAAGCCTCAGAAAGCCCAAGATGCACGGCAGGGGCGACGCCGGCCGAAGTGCCCAGCGTCCGTGGACCCCGGGCCTGCCGGGCTGCGGGGCCTGAGCCGGCACTCGGACGCTGCGCTGTGGCGGGGCTGGGCTCAGCTGGGCGGCTGTGCCTCCCATGTGCTGCGGCGGGCTTGCGTCTGCAGACTCTGCGCGGACGTGTGGGGAGTCCCAGCCCTTCTCTGGGACATTCGGTTAAGTTCCATTTGCTTAGCGGCATTTTCACAGCCAACATCCAAGTGCAGCTGCTAGAAAACAAGAGCAATGCCCCCTAAAAAAATCAGCCCGCGTGCGACCCCCTCGGTGAGCCCCAGTCCCTCTCCTTCCTGGCGCCGCGACCTTCTCTCGTGGGTCAAGTGTGGGGTGCGGAGGCCGCGCCCTGTCCCCTGCAGGACCCGCACCGGTCGGCATTCTTGAGGACAGACCAGCTGCTTTCCGGGCCGACGCGAGGGTATTTTGTTGTTTTTTTCCTTTTTCATTTCCTCAGCTTGGATGCTCCCCAGGGGATGAGCAAACCCATGTTCTGGGCGATCTCTTCTGGAACGAAGGAAACGGAGCAGATGGAACGGGTTTGCAGGGCGGCTGTTTATCCGGCCGGGCCGCCTCGCGCTGTCACGAGGGCTGGGCGCTGGTCCCCGGCATGTGCAGCGACTGCCCCGGTCCCACCGCCCCTGCTACCTTCTTGTCCCCAGGAGGTCTGGGGACAGAGGGCTGTGATTCCAGCGGACCCCATGGCTGTGCCCACGAGGACAGGCTGCGTGGATGGATGGCCTTTTTAGCTTCGGCACCCCTGGGTGACCCAGGAAGGCCCGGCACACGTAGGGGGAGGCGGTGGGAGGCTGGAAGGGGTGGGTGGGCCTCGGGGCCCTGAGCCCCCTGCCAGGGCCATGCCCCGTGCTGTGTGCTGTGTGGGGGCCCAGCTGAGCCGCCCGCACTAGTTGTCTGTACTCACCTGCCCGCCGGTCAGGCTGCAGCGGGGAGAGGGGGTGTGGGGTGGGAGGCCTGGGAAGCATGCACCCCTCAGCCCGCGTGCTCTCTCGGGCAGCCTGCCCCCAGGCCGCACCCACCCCCGAGCTGCAGTCTCCGGGCTCCCTGGACACAGGTGGGCGTTTCCAACCTCGGCCTGGAGCCCGCTGTTTGCTGGGACAATGCACACTGAAACAGTCAGATGTCCCGTGGAGTCCTTTCAAATGCGCATTTGCTTAACCTCCAGCAGCTGCGACGCCACCCACTTTCACGGATGTGGACACCGAGGCCCAGGGATGGTCCAGGCCCCCCCGGAACACGGAGCCGGGGAGGGGGCCTGCGCCCGGAGTCCCCACGGGGACCCGCCGTGCGGGACTGCCCTTCTCGGTACTGGGTCTGGAGGCCCTTGCCTCCCCGGGAAACCCCGCCCTCGCCTGCTCGCTGGCAGACGGGCCCTTTGGATCGATGTGCGGGCGGATCGGGCAGCACCAACCGAGGTCACGCTGAGGCAGCAGCTCCGGCCTCCCGGCGACTTACAACCGAGTGACCGGCTGCGTGGCTACACCGCGTGCAAGAACAGAGCACCCACCCTGGGGACCGAGCCCCGCCACCCCCCGCAGGCCGTGGCAGAAGCTGTCCACCCCCACTCTGCTCCTCCCACACCGACAGCCCCGCCCACAAGCGCTCACCACACCCCGACTGTGCGCGCTCACCGCCCAGGAGCCCAGCGCGGGCCAGGGGCTGAGGCTCGACTCCCTGGAAGCAGCCCCAAGCCCAGGGTGGAGGGAGGAGGCGGCCCAGAGGCCCTGGTGCGCCGCCCCCTCCCAGGAGTTTCCAGGGACAGAGCCCCTGAGCCCGCAGCAGCCCCTGCGCCCACTGAGGGGCCCTGGGCCGGCCTCCCCCTCCTCCTGTGTCCCCAGTGCATCCATCCTGAAGTCCCACCCACGCAGCCCCGTCCTCACTCAGGGGGACTTTTCTGCTCCCTGGGTTGGTAGGAAGGACTTTGCCAAGGCCGACGGCCTCCCACGGCTCACTGCAGAGGAGCAGCCTGGCCGGCTTGCCCGCCCACCCGTCGCCGTGGTCAGAGCCCCGGGGGCCAGGGAGCACACCGCCGATTCAGAGCGCCTTCCTCCGGACCTGCCATCTGCACACTGGCTTCGGTGTGTTTCCTTCTCCCACGTGCTGCTTCCGGGCTACTTCCCGGAAACTGGCGATGAGGCTCGTCTTCTGCACCGGGGAAAACTCACTGACTGCCCACACACCTCGCTGAGCTGGACCAGGGGCAGTGGGCGATGCCGCCCAGCGGGGGGCGGGCAGCTGCCGCACCGTTGCTGCTGGCCGAGCTCGGGCGGGGACGCTGGCGGGGGGGCGGGTGCAGCGCCGTGGTCTCCATCCACGAGTGCACAGAGGTGCGGGCCTTCTCCCCCGTGAGGGAGACCATGGCAAAGCCCTACCAACGCCAGGCATGACTCAGCGCCTGTGGGTTGTTATATCTTCGGGCTGGGGGGTGACCTCATTGCTGCTGCCTGGCCCTGACCTCAGAAGAGACGCGAGCCGTCTGTGCGACACAGAAGCTCGGTTCGCGCCCAGGGCTCACCCACGCCTTCCTGAGGACAGCCCGGCTTTCTCCCTGATGTCAACGAGGGCTTCGCAGAGACTCCTCGGCCCTGGGAGTCACCCTGGTCCCTTCTGGTCCCGGCGGGCCTCGGAGGGCGTTAGTGACCTTGAGCTCGGGCGGAGCTGCTCAGACCACTGGGGACCTTCTGGGCCGGACCCGCCCTGCGCTGACCCCGCATCTCTGACGGCGGCGGAGAGCAGAGCCGGGCCAGGCGCTGGAAATGCCCTCTCGGAGCCCGCGCGTCCCAGCAGCACTTGCAGAAACCCACGCCGCAGCGTCCGCGTCCACAGGCTGTTTCTGCCCTGATAACTGGCCGTGCATCCCGGCATCTCGGGGACACGGAGAGAGCCTGCCTCTTTGCTCTCCCACGGGCCCCCCGACAGGGGTCTCGGCCAGTGTTTTGGGGCCGGCACAGATTCTGTAAGCGTTGCGTGCCCAGTGGAGGCTTGTGCTCCTGTGACTCTGGGGGCTGAAGGAAGCCAAGTCTTCCGGCCCCTCCGGGCAGGAGGTCAGGTCTGTTTCTCCACCCCTTTGATCTGCGCTGGGTCACGGGGCTCGGGGTGGCCAACGGGTCACTGCCCGCCGGGATGTGAGCAGAAGCTGGAGAAGCGCTTGCCCCGTGGGCCCGTCTCCTCTCGCTGCCTCTGGAACCCAGCGGCCATGTGAGGAGGGCAGGGCTGGTCGGCTAGGGGCAGGGGACGGGGACTCCCACATTGCCCGGCCGACTGCCGACGGTGAGATGGGCCCCGGGGAGGCCGTGGGGCCCAGCCTGATGGGCCGGCTGACTACGGCCGACGAGGGGGCCACGTGAGGCCAGCAGAGAGCCACCCCACCGAGCTCCGCCCATGCGGCCGGTCCACAGAGTCGTGAGCTCATCCAGCGGTGTTGTTTAGGGCATAGAGGCTCCTCCGGAAACCCCAACGGACAGTGATGACGTAATGAGATGAGCATGGGCACCTACACCCCGGCCATCCCCGTGCCGACCGCACGCCGGCACGGCCACGTGACCTCCGTGCCCGCGTGGGACACCGTGCTGCAGTCTCACTGGTCACCTCCACTCTGTGGACAAAGTAACGAGACAAGAGCCGTGCGAAGGATGCCTTTGTTCTCAGGAAGGTGAAGGAAGCAAGCTGCCTCGAACCCCACGTCCCCCTATTCCGGCCAGTCGTTAGGGCCGGGTTTTAACAGGAGCGCTGGGTCCCCCCGGGCCCCAGTCCACCCCGACCCCAACGCTGCGGTACACCCCTCTCTTCCAAGCGCCTCTGCTCAGGCCCCTCCGGGCTCTCACCCCAGGGCACCCCACACACAGCGGGCTGACGGCGGCACCAGCCCTGTCCAGACCCAGTCGGTCTCCCGCCCTGGGGTGTCTGCCTCGAGCCACGTGAGCACGGACCCCGCAGACCCGGGTGTCTGTCCCGACGACCCCCCACCCCCCACAGATGCTGCTGAGGCCCCGCCCAGACTGAGTCCCAGTGCCCTGAGCGCTGCTTCCCCAGCAGCTCTCTGGTGGCGTTTTGGGGAGTCCGACGAAACATCTGGTTGGGTCTCCACACTTTCTGTTTAGGGTCATTTCACCCGTGAACTTGCCGTGTGACCTTCAGCAAACGCCCGGGCCCTACTTAGCATCTCGTCCTTTCCACGGGGCAAGAGGGTGCGGCTTCCCGCGTCACCGGGGAGGGGACAGTGGCGTGCAGGGAGCTGGGCCTCAGGTCCTGCCTGCGGGCGCTCCACACGTGGCTGCCCCCACCCCACCCCCGCCATCAGAAACAGCAAGTGTGAAGGCCCGGGCGGGAACGCAGGGTGATCGGGGGCGGCTGCGTTCAGTTTTGTTTACAGGAGCGAGTCCCGCTCCTGCCTCCGCGTGACAGCGGAATGCTATCTGTCGGAACTCCCTCCGCGCGGAGGGAGCGCCAGGCGTGCGGCCGTGGCTGCTTCGCAGCTCGTGGTTTTGCTCAAAGCGGGTTCCGTCTTAGCCCTTCGCACAGCGTGGAATTCTGGAAGCCAAACTTTAGTCTGTTACCCAAATGCCGGGGTATCGCTAACTAAAAATGCTCAGTGTTCAAATATGCTTCTGGTCTTAAAATGGGGAGTTACAGTGCGCTCCTTAGCTAACGGATTTGTGGGAAGAATGTGACCAGCAGAGCCTTTCCATCGACTATTTTCAAGAGAATGCCACGTGCAACCTCTCCAGTCATCCTTCCATTTCCCGGGAAGCACCAATGGCTGAGAAGACTGGCCCGGCCCCGCCCCCGGCCCCGCCCCCGACGCGGCCCCGGCACCGCCCCGGCCCCGCCCCTGGCGCGGCCCCGCCCCCGCCCGGCCCCGCCCCCGGCCCCGCCCTGGTGCAGAACCACCCGCACGGAGCAGGAGCGTGCAGAGCCCCTCGCCGGCCTTAGCCTGCTACCCACCCACGCGCAGCCTGCACGGCGTCGGGCGGAGACTTCAGCCGATGGTTGGGAAGGATGATAGACATGCACGAGATTTTGGGGAGACAGTCGTCCGGGATTGTGACTCCCCACCTCCGCCCCTGGGGGGCGGTGCTGCCTTTCGTCGTCCTGCAGCCTCAGCCCCTCCACCTGCGACCCTGCAGATTCAAATAACCACCGCGCGCGGGAGGGCACTTCCCAGCTGAGGGCTTGCGGGACACCTCCTGGAGGAAACCTCGCCCGTGACGCCGGCCTCCCAGAAAAAAGACGAGCTGCGCCGGGAATTACCGCCCCGCGGAGGGGCAGCCCCGGCCGCAGGGGGTAGGTGTTCCCCACAAGCGACGGAAATAGCAGGACGATGTTAACCATGACACAGAAGGGGACCGCGGGAGACCCCGCGCTAAATGCTGAGGTCACGGAGATACTCTCTTGCTTTCTCTTACATTCCAGAGACGAAAAACAAAAACAGAAAACCTCTCCTGTCACAGTTTCTATCTGTCCTTTTACTGGAAGTCCCAGCCACTGAAACAGCAAAAGAAAATTAAAATAAGAGGTAAAAAAAAAAATTGGAAAAGAAGAAACCAAATCATTGCTATCGACAGAGACTGCGATTGTCGACGTGCACTCTGCAGACAACTATTCTCAGTAAATGCACTCGGCGAGGCTCTCCGACGTAAACTCAACACACAGACACCGCAGCGGCCCTCCCGCCAGTAAAACCAAATCCCAAAATGAATCACTTAAACGCTGATCTCGCTCACGGACACCAAGTTAGAGAGAGTAAGTCCAAACAAGCAATTTAGAGAGGAAATAATCAAACCCCATCGGGGCACGTAAAACATGCTCTAAACAAGTGAAGAGAGAAAACACGAAAGACAGGGAGAAGGATTATAGTCGCTCCCAGGAAGACCCAAATTCTCCCCCAGTTTGAAGTATGTATTTAATGTGAGGTCAATGTAACTCCCGGGAGGGTTTTTAGAGGATGTGAGAAGCTGGTTTTAGAATCTGTGTGACGGAGAAAAGGACCCCGAACGGCCAAGCTATTCTACAGAGAATCAACACGGAGGGTTCACCCCTCCAAAGACAGGGGGCCGACGGCACAGCAGTTCCGCCGGGGAGTCACGCTGGGGAGTCATGCTCAGGGAAGGACGAGTGTCGGGGAGACAGGCACGCATGCGGGGAGCCTGCTGCCGACCTCGGCAGTGGCTGGGGACAGCGGCGCGGAGACGGGCCCTTCAGGAGTGGGGGCCAGGGCCCGCGGCTGTCCTGTCGGACCGGAGACCACCACACGCAGGGCACCACTGAAGACTGTCGGCGGAGACCGAGAGAAAACACCACGGTCACGTTAGGAGGAAGGAGCGTTTCTCAGAAGAAACTCAACAAACCGGAGACAGAAAACTTCCATGCGAGGGAAGCCGTGCCAGCACTGGGAGAAGCCACGTGCAGCCCTTGGGCGTGCTGGCCCCGAGGTCCTACGGGGAGGCCTTCGCCGAACCCCCAGCAGACAGACACACAGACAGACGGGTGGGCGGACTGAATGACAGACACCCCGATAGCAGGAGCATGGGCACAGGAGTCGTCAGTCGACAGCAGGATGTGCCCAAGCGGCGGATACGTTTTTGAAAAAACATTCAGTCTCACTAGTAACTGGGGGAAATCCAAATCAACGTTAATTAGGTTCATCCTCGGTTAAAAAAAAAAAAAAGGAAAAAAAGAACGGCTCTGGAGAGTGATGTTGGTGATGGGGGGCGGGGATATCCGTGCGCCTCCCTCCCCATCTCGCCTCTGACTCACAGCCACGCGCCCCTGCACCGAGGGCCGGCTCCTGACTCACGTCTCCACGGTCACCCGGGAAACGGGACCCTGTGGACAGCCAGCTGCTGGAGCTGGCTCGCCCTGGGCCGTCCCTCGCAGGGAGCTGAGGAGCTTCCTCCCCCGTCCAGGGCTCCCTGCCGGGCGCTGGCAGGAGGGATGTGGCCTGCAGAGACCAGCTGACCAGCGAGTGGGACTTTCTCCCAGGGAGGCACAGCTGCCCGCGGGTCCCCTCCGCGTGGGCACAGGGCTGGCGCTGGGCCCCCATGTTCCCTGTTTTCCGTCCTCTCGGGTGGCTGTGTTCACACACAAACCACGGGACGTCTTCATTAGTGGCCGGAGCTCCTGCCCACGGCGCCCCGCGGCCAGCGGGGGGAGGCGGCAAGGATTCCTGAGCGATGACAGTCTGTGGGAAGGGGAAGCCAGGGGCTGCCCAGCATCCCCGGGAAATGTTCTCCGGGACTCGCAGCTGCCTGCTCATGGCCACGTTCCTCTGCCGTGCAGATGTGGAAAGAACTTTCCAGTTAAATTAAGCATGCAGGGGTGTTTTTCATCTTTGAAAGTAAAAGGAAATGGCCCGTAGAACCTGGAGCCAAGTCCAGGGCCTCCCCAGGTGGGCCCCTCGCTGCCGGCAGGCCCTGATCGGATTCTGGCGGGTCTGCGGGTGCTCAGGCACTGCGGGCCCCTCAGGTCCCTTCCCCGTGACGGGGGCACAGCTGTGGCCGTGGTGAGGGTGCTGTGCGGATTGAATGCCACCGTCCCCAGAGGGTGCAGGCAGCCTGGCCTGCTGCCGACTCCGGGCAGCTGTGACTGTTGCCTCCGTGTGCGGTGGCCGTGGGCAGCTTCTCGTCCCCCACCCCATCCCCTGCCAGACCTGCACCGTGAGCTGTCTTCAGGTCAGATGTGCGTGACTCACACGGCGGTCAGAGCACCCCCCCCCAGCTCTCTCCCTGTCCCCGAGTGCGGCCTGAGTGCCACCCCACTGTCCTGGCCTCCACGGGCCTCCCCTCACCCCAGGACAGCGCACCTGGCACCTGCAACCTTGCCTCCGGACTCCATCTGCCCCTCTGTTGCCTGACCCCATCCCGGGAAGCCTTCTCGCCCCTTTGGCTTGTGCCGTGGCATGACCTTGAGCAGACACCCCCCTGTGGTGGCAGAGGGGCCCCCGACTTTCACGGGACAGAGGAGGACCCTGTGGGGCAGGCCAGAGGCTGGAGCAGAGAGGGGGCCGGGGCGTCCCAGGGGTAGGGGGTGAGGGAGCACGGAGCCAGAACGGGCCCGTGAGAGCTGGGGCAGACCCGGTGGGCGGTGGGAAGCTAGTGGGAGGCTGCAGCCGGGAGCCAGGGTGAGGGGCCTTGGCCTGTGGGGGGGGCGCTTGAGGGTCCTGGTCTGTGAGCAGTGGCGGAGGGGGGATGGGGGGGGAGTGGGCAGTGACTGGAAGGACAGGGCTGGGAGTATGGGTGTCTACGGTGAGGGGTGGGCGGGGCAGCAGGAGCCCCCCCCCAACGCCACCCGTCCCGTGTCCTCTCCCCACGGCGGCGTCTGCTCCAGCCTGTCCCCGGCAGGAACTGGACTTGCTGCACCCTGCCTGCCCCCCGCCCCCGTGAGGGCGCCCCCCACAAGGAGCCCTGACAAAGGTTTGCCGACTCAGTGGGGAGCCTTGGACTGGACTCCTTGATTTACGACCCTTCCTTTAAGATGACCTGCTCTGAGGACAGGCAACGCCCCGTGGGGAGGAGTGAGTGAGGACGGCCTGGTCTTCCCGGCCCTTCTCAGGGGCGCGCTGGCCCTTTAAGTCAAGCCCCGCCTCCAGCCGCCTCCGCGGTCCCTGGAGCAAGGCTGCCATCTCGTGGAGGAAGCGGGTAACTGCAGGCACTTAACCCGGGCTCCGGCCTTTGCGTTCAGGGCGATTCAAGGACCGCGAGCACGGAGCGCTCCTTCGAGACGTCGTCTGTGTCCGGAGGGCTCCCGCACGCCGTCCCTCACCCCCACGACACCTGGCCCAGAGGACGATCATCCCCTTTCCACTGTCGCAGAAACGAGCCCAGAGAGAGGCGTTTGTTGACTGACTAAAGCGCCCGCACCGTGGAGGGCGGAGCCAAAGCCGTCCACCCAGCCCTCCCCCCAGCCCTCCCCTCTCCTCACCCAGCTCTGCACCGGGACTGTGACGCCCTCGTGTCACTAGTTTATCTGGGAGGACCCAGGCTCTGCACCACGAGGTGCATTTCCTACCAGGCGGCAGGCCCACAGGCGCACCGGGGCCCACGCCTGGCCACGGGGCTGCTGTCCCTGCTGACCTGTGGCCCCGGAGCCCCCAGCCAGAGCCCCCGCAGGCCAGCCCCGGCTGCAAGGGGCAGGTCCAGCAGCCCGGCAACCCTCGTTCCCTGGGTGGCCACGCCTCGGCCAGGGGCGGGGAGAGTCCGCTCACTTGGGAGTCTGGGACTTCGAGCCCCCGGGACACCCTTGCCTCTCGAACGGCCAGCTGCTGCCCGGGCGTGGCCCCGGAGAAGGACGTCCTCGGCCTCGCCGCCAGCCGGGCTGGGGCGGCGTTACCGGTGCCAGGCTCCTCATCCTGCCGCCGCGGAAGCCGCGGGCTGGCCCGTGTGAAAGTCACTGATCGGACAGGTGTGCACTTCTTCCTGAGAGCCTGTGCGTCCCCGCTGGCACACCCGAGACCTGCAGACGCTGTTCGCTAGTCTTCCGAGGAGGCGGCTCCCGGTGCCGGCCAAACTGCTGCTCTGTGCCTCGGACCCCCGCTGGCTGGCGTCTCCGAGCCCCTCATCTCTAACTTCGGGGGTCGGGTGGCGCAGGGAGTGAAGAACAGCACCATCGCCAGGATGAGATGCGGAGGTCGTGCAGAAGCACTCGGAACACTGAAAATTGCCGCCCGACGACCTCCCGTGGGCGTCAGGGCTGCGCTGAGGGGGGTGGCGGGACCACCAGAAGTTAGTCCTGCCCCCCAGGGCTGCAGCCTCGCCCTCTGGGGGGGATTGGATGCTACCTGCACCCGCTGGGGTGTGACCACGACAGTCCACAACACCCCTTCTCCTTCCCCGTTCTCCACTGACTGAGAACAAGGCCCAGGCGTCAGACCGCTGGGAACAGAAATGCCAGCTTTGCTGCTGACCACACCCTAAGGTGCGCCGCCCCACGGCCCTCAAATGCCTCGCGCAGAACCTGTGTTGCTGCCGAGGGGCACCCACAGGTGAAGGACCTGGGGCCGAGCTCACACGGCCGGTGGGCTGGGACGAGCCCCTGAGCAGCTCATCTCCGAGCCCATCTCCGGGACGTCCACGCCTGCGTCCGCCTTTCACCTCCGTCGTCCTACCCCCAGCCTGGCCCACTCAGCTCACAGGGGAGGGACGGTCCCGCCCCCATTCGGGAGAGAGCAGCCCGGGGCCTCAGCCACGTTGCTCCCTGGCAGAGACCTCGCCACCCCTGCCCACTGACTGCCCACGGCGGCCCCTCCTCTGGGCACCGCCGTGGGCGTCGGGTGTGGGCCCTTGGCCGAAGCCGAGGGGACCGCGCGGGTGGAGATGCGGGTGGCCGCCCGCCGCTGGAGGCTGTCGTGCGTCACCCACAAGGCACTTCTCTGGGTGTCTGGCCTCGGTGGCCCGTGTTGCAGCCGGCGTGAGCTGGCCGCCAGAGAACCCTCGCGGGCCCCTGTCGCCCTCCCCCAGGTTGTCCCGCAGCCCCTCGCCCTCCAGGCCCTGCACTTGACCTTGGGGCTCGTCGGGGCCTCTGATAAGACTCTTTGCGGGGGAGACTTTCCGACACTTGCAGTCATGCGGGTGAGCTTTTCCTTCCCTCAACCCCGTCACCTCCGCGGCACGTTGGAGACACTTCCAGAAGCTTCTGGCCCTGCACCTCCACCTCCCCGTTTCCAGGGCTGGTTCCCGCCTCGGCACTGCTCTGATCTGTGTCCACTCGTTTTCCGTGGGGGCTTCCGCCGTCTGGGACCCCGGATGGGGGGCTTTCCACAGGGAAGGCGACTCTGCAGCCTGAGCCAGGTCACGGTGGGAGCAGGGTTTGGGGCGCCTGTGCAGAGGCGGGGGGTCAGGGGGAGGCTGACCGGGCCCTTCTGACCCCACACCAGCCTCGCCCCTTGAGTGCGGTCCTCCCGGCAGAAGTGGGGCCCAGAGGGGGGTGCAGGCTCGGGGCGCGCCTGGCCGGAAACCCTGGCTCTCAGCCTCAGTTCGGCCTGGGAGCCGCGGTCAGGAAGGACGGTAACTGAAGGGGACGAGGCATTCTCCGTGCCGAAGGGCAGCCTTCCCACCCACGGCCAAGGCCGCTGGCCAACCGTTCCCTCAACCCACGGAGACAGTGTGTGGGGACGTGAGTCATGGCCTTGGCCGTGGGAGAGCGAAGGCCCCGAGGTTCCGATGAGGATCACTCGGCCCCCGGCCGCCCGCCGGAACGCACTGGAACGGACATGCAGGAACCGACTGCTGACACCGCCTGTGCGACAGCAGGCCGGTCCCCAGGAAGCGCGGATGGGGATGCAGGAGCTGGGCCTGCCGGGTGGGGCCCCAGAGCCTCGGGGCCGCGGAGTCGCAGGCTCAGCCCCTCACCGGCCCATCCGCCTGACCTGGGGCCGAGTCCCCTCCGACCACCAGGCTCTGCTGCTTAGACGTGTGCAGCTGCTCCTGCCCCGGCCTCCTCAGCCGCACGGGGACACACGGGGCCGGATCGCAGGGGCAGAGCTGAGCGAGGCCCACCGCTGCCTCTGGGGCGCCCTGGGCACACGTGGGCACCCTCAGGCCCATCGGAGAGACTGTCACACAGAAGCCGAGGGGCGGCCTGCTGGTGACCATGGTCTTCTTCACCCACATGGAGGTGGGCAGAGAGACCAGGAGCCGTCCGGCCGGAGGCCCCCAGACAGGCAGGGCCCCTGAGCACGATGTGGGGTCCACCCTGGATCCTCGGCCGCAAAGGGACTCGGGGTGTGGGGGACAGCGGGTGCCACCGGACGAGGGTGTGGGGGACAGCTGCAGGCCACCTGGAACTGCCGGCGCTGACTGTGGCCCCGGCCATCCCGCCAGGTGGCTAGGCCCTCAGGCGCAGGAGGACGCATCTGGCAGTGTTGCTGTGCCATTTTTGCAAGGGGTTGGTAAGGCTGAAATTGTTTCAAAATAAAAAGCAAAAAAAAAAAAAACCCACAAAAAACCCCAGACCCAAGACCTGTCCTGGCAGGTGTGGCTTGGATGGAAATCGCCCCACAGAGCAAAGGGTCGCAGGTGAGAGTCCCGGTCAGGGCGCACGCCTGGGCTGCAGGTTCGGCCCCCGGCAGGGGCGCCTACAGAAGGCGACCGGTCGATGTTTCCCTCCCTCACTGATGTTCCCCTCTGTCTCCCTCCCGTACCTGCTCTCTCTCTGAAACCAACGCACCAAGCCAGAGAGCAGTGGCGTGGTTTCAGAGGACTTCAGGGTCCCTGCCGGGACTTCCCTGTGCTGACCGCACTGGGAGGGAAGAGCCGCGCTCTCAGCGGCACCCGCCTCCTGCCCCCCCCACCCCACCCCCCGCGCCCCCCCCCCGGCCCCGCTCGGTCTCCGCCTTAGAGACCAACACGCCGACGACACGCAGTTTACGCGAAAGGCTGGGGGGCGGGGGACCGTAAAACCGGCCGGGAGGGGGCCGTCTTTCCGAGATGAGCCGTAGAGATAATCGTCGTCCAAAGTCAACAGAGCTGACCCCGGAGAGGTCAAGTCAAACTGACCGTGCAAATCCCGGACACGTTCCCCTCATTACAGAAGGGCCCACATGAGCCTTCACAGAAATGCCTGGCGCAGACGGAGAGTCCTGCGGAGGTGCCCGCGTGACCAGGGCGCCCTTGGAGCTGCCCCTTGGGTGTCCTCCGGCCGAATGGGGAGGCAGGTCGGTCAGCCCTTCTAGTTCAAGGCCGCCCTCAGCTCGGGAGCACTGGGTCTGGGCAGCCTGGGGGTGGGAGTGTGACGTGAACGGCTGTGATTTCAGAGCGAGCTGACGCGGAGGCCCTCCAGCCGGCTGAGGGCTTCGCCGTGACGTGAAGCAGCAGGCAAGGGTCTGGCCGGGAGGATGGGCCCTGGCCGAGCTCCGCCCCCTGTCCCCCGCATTCCCTGTCTGGCGGCACCCCAGCTGCGGACAACTTCGCTCCGCGCCCCCACCGCAGCCCTCCTCCGGGCGACACCCTAGCCTTCGTGGCCCCTCCGTCTGTCACGCAGCCACGTCCCCACCGTGATCGGACAGAGTGACTGGGACGAGTCGTCACGACCCCTGGGGACGAGGGGGAGCCGCCCCCCAGCTCCTACGTTCCTGAGGACTTACCCTGAGGAACGGCCCCAGAAAAGGGGGCGATAAGGGAGGGGTGGCCCATCCCGCCACTGACCGACCCAGGGGGGCTGCGGCATGGCAGCCCCGCGGACAGTGAGAGACCATCCGCCCTGCAGCAGCCCCGCGGGGTCAGCCTCCCTCACCACGACCACCACCCACGGGGAGCGGCGGGGGGCTGGGGAGTAGAGCAGGTCCCCCTGCTGTGCCTGCTCCCCGGACGCGTGTCGGCCAGCCCTGGGCGACGCCGGCGCGGTGTCCCCGTCTGACCGCAGACGGCCCCCGGGGCCTGCGCCGCCTTCCGCTGATACAGACCGACTCCCACACCCGCTTGCAGCAGGTCTCCCGGGATGAGGCCCGGGCTCGCCACTCCCCACGGGGGCCGACGCCCCTCTGCAGGCCCAGGGACGCCTGGGGGACTCCCTGGTGTTGGCAGGCGAAAGGACGGGGCCCAGCGGGCCCACCAGGGAGACCGGGCCTCTGGAAGACGGGGGTTTCGAGAGACAAAAGGAGGCATAAACACGAAAAGAACCCGAGGGAAGGAATTCGAGGTGAGACGTCAGGGGCATTCTCTCCCCACGACTGGTGGGCGCCGGGGAAGAGGGAGCACGCACCCCCAGCCCGACCGCCAGCGCAGGCCACGCCGGCCGACTGGAGGCCTGTTCCCACTCACGCGGTTGGGGTGTGGGTGCCGCTGGGCCCGGGGAATAGGCCTGCCGGGGAATAAAAGTCGGCAGAACGAAAGAGGCGTCTGAGAAAAAGGACACATCGGCCTCAGGAGCCCACGGAAACGAGCCGCAGCCTCAGGACTCGAGCACCGGGACGGAAGAGGCGGGGCGTGAGTGGCAACCCCAGGGGATGGGGACAGGGACCCCCACAGTGCGTGTGGGCAGAGGCCCACCTCTGGAAGGCATGCAGAGCCCCCAACATCAGCAGCAGTAGAGAGGTGACGTCCGCCCGGCGGTAAAGCTGGCCATTCAAGTGGCAGAAATGAAGACCACGTGGGCGTCAGAAGCACTAAAGTGACAAGAATGCAAAAACAGACAACACTAAGTGTTGGCAAGAATGTGGGACAACCGTGGCTTTTGTGCACTGGTTATGGGCGTGGACATGGTACCGCCAGTTCGGGAAACGTGTAAGTGAACAGAAACCCTCGGGTCAAGGGTCTGGACCCCCAGACCTGGGCCCTTGCACGGATGGCCGGGAGCGTGCGGGGCTCCGTGCACTGGGGACCGCTGCAAAAAGGGTGGACCGGGGTCCCAGCAGGAAACAGCTGCCCCTCCCCAGCGGGGGGACATGAGGGAGTTTCATAAAGGGCCGTATCTCCCAGGGTGCACACAGGAGCTGAGTGGGCCGCTGAGGTCGGCGCGGTGTCCCCAGCAGGTCTGCTCAGCGTCACGCCCCGGGGGTCTGCATCTGGCCGAGGGCCACTGGATTGCAGGGGCTTCCACTAGGGGGCACTGTGTGAGTGCCCCTGAAGCTGGGCCACCGCCACGTGGGGTGATTCACGCCAGGGGACCGGCAGGCACAGACAGGAAGTGCTCTGTTGCACTGTGCACCAGGCCATCCTCTGTGGTGGGGACCGTCCCATGCACCGCAGCAGGGCAGCCGCGTCCCTGGCCTCTGTGCCACGGTCAGCGCCTGTGACACCCTGAAGTATCTCCAGACGTTACTCAGTGAACCTCGGGGATGAAACTGCTTTTGGGGGAGAACCACTGGCTGAGGGGGTCCTCCTGAGCACCGGGGACAAAGTCCCAGTTTTGGACACCCCCCCCCCCCAGGTCTGATCGTCCCAAGATGCCCTGGGGTTTGCTCTCTGGCGGGGACTGTCTTCCTGCCGGGCAGCGAGTGCCCGTGAGGCGAGGGATCCAGGTCAGTCCACAGGTTGCTGCTCCACTGTCCGAGGCGACTTCACCAGACAACCCCAGGACGGGGGCGGGGTGGTGGGGGCCGGGCAGGGTGACCACCTCTGCCTAGGACTGTCCCAGGCCGGGGGCCAGTGAGGAGAGCCTGTTGCAAGACCCACCAATGAGAGAGCAGTTTGGGGGAGGGAAAGGGGAGGGAGGGAAATGGGGGGAAGCCCGCGTGCATGCACACACACAGCACTCACACACACACAGTCACACCACCAACAGTTACACACACATGCACGCACACATAGGGTCAGACACACAAGCTCACATACACAGGCTCACACACACAGGCTCACACACACACTGGTACACACACACACACACACACAGGCTCTCCCCGCCCCCAGCTCTCACCTCTGAGCAGCCCGGTGGCTCCCACTGCTGCCCCGGCCCCGCCCCCACCACGTGACCCTGTTCCCGGGGAGGTGGGCACACCCCGCCTTTGGCACCTGGTCTGCCCCCTCCCCCAGCCCCGCCCCCGACGAGTCACAGCGTCCTGTTCGTTCAGCCACTTCACGAAGCCGGGTCCCCGCAGGCTTTCCCTGGGCAGCAGGATGTGGCGTGGGGGCGGTCCGGGCGAGAAACGCAGGGTCCTGCCGGCCCAGCCCCACGGGAGGGCGGGGATGAGAGGAGACAGCCCTGCGAACCCCTGCATTTCCCTGTCCCCACTGGCCCTCTAGGTGTCCACGCCGGAAGCCACAGTGCTGGGTGCCTCCCCCCACCCCAGGGCCACAGCTGCCAGGGGGCAGATCTGACTGGGCGCCTGCACCCAGGAGAGCAGGAGCCCGGCGCGCCTCCCGCTGGTGCCGCCGAAGGAGCTCGGGGTGGCAGCCGGGGCGACGTTGTCCGCACAGGTCCGGGGACTGGGCCTTGTCCCCAGGCTCCCACGAGGTCTGAGGGGGGGCTGCGAGATGGCACCCTCTGTGCTGGCTTCTCGGGGTGTCTGTGAGCATTTTTTAAGGCAAAGGGAAAGGTAGGATGTGTGCACTGCCAGAAACATCTGAAACTAGGTGAGTTTGAGCCTCTTCCCACAGGAGCTTGGGTCCGGTGACTCCCAGAGGCCCACCTGGGTAACCGCGTCCACCACGTCCCCTCACCAGACGGCCACCCGCCGTCTTGGGGTCCCCCCCCCCAGTGAGGCCGGGGTCCTCTCAGTCATGCTGCTGGGCCCAGGCTCCCGCCTGCACTACTGCAGGCCCCAGGGGGAGGCCGCCCACACCCGGCCCTGCACCCAGGGAGGGCGCCATGGCGGACTGTGCTTTGGGGGCACATACGCACGGTTGCGGGGGCAGGGAGGGGTCTGCAGGTAGGAAGGACGAGGGAGACGAGAGAGCATGGGTCAAGGGCTCCGGATGCGCCTGCGCCGTCGGCAGCCACCCGGAGCCTCAGGGGGTGCGCACAACCCTGTGTGTGTATGTGTGTCCACATTCCTGTGCGTGAGCCCACGCCGAACACGCGTGCACGTGGTGCGGATGGCAGCCGGCTGGCTCCAGGCTCCCACCGCCATCGCGGAAGGAGCGAAACCCCGTTCGTGGCAGACAACGCTTGCCAGCTGAACAAAATCTCCAGTTCCCTCTTTTCCTGGAGCGGCTGAGAGGAGGTGGTTCCCGACTTGGGCTTTGCCGGTTTCCAGAGTTCGAGGGGCCACGGGGACCCTCGGGACCTGCCCGACGGCCGTTCTGACAGCCAGAGAGCGCTGACCCCCAGGGCACACCCCGCCCCCTTCTGCCCAGGCCCCGCCCCTTCTGCCCAGGCCCCGCCCCCTTCTGCCCAGGCCCCGCCCCCTTCTGCCCAGGCTCCGCGAGACGCAGCACGGGGCGACGCGGTCCTTCCGCCTAACCCGCAGCTCGGCGACGCTGGGAGCCCTTCCGGCACGTGTTTCCCGTTACAGGCTGCGCTGGAAGAAGCCAAGGTTCTGAATATGTTTGCAAGCTAACTGAATGATTACTTTCTCCAAGAAAGCGTTTGCTCCCCACAAGGCAGGAAGAGAGGCGGGGGGAGGGGTGCAGGGGAGGACCGAGGCCATGACGATGCCGGTGGCCCTGACAGCTGCTGCTCTCACCGCTGCGGGCTCTGGTCCCCCTCACACACGGGGGGCGAGGGGTCGCTGAGGGGAAGGGCTGGGGGGGGAGTAGGGGGGCCTGCTGGGACCTGGGCGGGCCACACGAAGGTGGGTCTTAGCCAAGCGCTCTGAATGGTGGGGCCTGGAGACAGGGAGAGGGGCGCACGGCTCCCCCGAACCCCACTCAGCACACCAGCGCTCCCCCCAGGACCAAGACGCCCTCAGCCCCCGACACTCTGACTGACACATCCTCGCTCCCAGCCGGCCCTTCTCCCCTGCGCAGCCGGCCGGGTGGGGGGCTGCCCGGGCTCAGACGAGGGTGTACAGACTGAGCCCCTGTGGCGGGCAGACGACCCCGGAGGAGGGAGCGCGTGGCTGCCCTCCGCGGCCGGGTGACAGATGACAGAGCACCCAAGAGGGCCTTAGGGTCCCAGCCCCTGCCCGTGGGCCCCTCTTGGCGGCAGAGAGGGTTCCCCCAAAGTGATCTTTCTGCTCAAAGGGTTGAAGCAAAAGGAACGCGCCCTTTGGGCAAGAGACTGGACCCCGGAAGGTGGCCGGGGGGTTTCCAACACGCTGTCTCAGGCCCGGGGCCCTGGGGCGCCCCTGCCGTGCGCAGGGAGGGCGGGGGTGGGGCCGGGTGGCCCGAGTTTGGGTTTCCAGTCGCCCCTGAGGGTGCAGGGCAGCTCGGCTCTCCTCGGGGCTGGGTCCCAGCCCCGGGGCCCTCGGTGAGGAGCTGGGCACAGCACCCCCGGACACTCAGAGCAGGGCCGGTTTGAAGCTGAACCCCTCGAGGCCTTGTGACAGACACGCAGGGTGTCCAGAGGAGGTCGCCGACCTCAGTGTGAGGCGACCCCCACTCCCCTCCCACAGCCTTGAGCTCTGGACCGAGTCGCATTAAAGCGTGTGGGCAGGTCCCTGCTGGGCCACGGGGACCGGGGGTGGGGCAGACGGGGTGGGCCAGCGTCCCCCGTGAAGGCCAGGGTGACGGCAGCAGCACCACGGCCACCTTCCAAGCGAGGACAGCTGGCTGGCGGAGCGCCGGCTCGGTGGGGAAGGCCGGGCCGGCGTGCTGACGGCGCACGGGGACCTGGGTCACCTCGGCCACACCGCCTGCCCGGGCAAGAGGGCGGTCAGCACGGCCCCGGGAGCAAAAGTGTCTTCTTTTCAAAACGCAGCTGGTCGGCCGCCGCTCACCACCTGGCAAGTGCCCTTTGGGCTCCCCAGGCACGGGGCGATGAATGCTCTCGTTCCCAAAGCCTCCCGCCGCCTCCACGGCACTTCCCGACAGAAACGACGAGAACCCCTCCTGGGGCCGAGGGGCGCAGGCGCTGACGTGCACTGCGCCAGCGCACTCCCGCACGCAGAGTCTCGGGGCCGGTTTCCCTCTGAGACGACCCGCCGAGTCGGTCGCTGTCACCTACGGCCCTCCCTCCGGCCTTTGGAGAGGCCGATGTCGCTGCGGAGGCTGGAGGCTGGTCCGCGGGTGGCCTGGGAGTGACGTGCGACTGCAGGAGCAGGGTCACAGGAGCGACCCCGCCCCCCGCACCGGGCGGGGCCGGGCGGGTGCTGCGTGGCCACACCCCCCGCAGATGTCTGGCTGAGAGCCCTGCTTCCCACAATTCACCGCGGGGGAGGCCACGCCCAGCGCTCACCCTGCGCTCACGCTCCCCTCGGAGCCCTCTGTGGCCGTGGGGGAGGGGCCGTGGCGGGGAGGGACCCGGGGCCTGGCCACCGGGCCGGCACAGGGCACGTGAATGGCAGGCCTGGCGTCGGAACGCACGCTCGGCCGAGATCACGCGGGAAGATGTCGGAAGCTGAAGCCGGCCGCCGATCTTCTGGAATGGACCCCCAGTGAGGTGCCTCTGGCAAAGCCGAAGGAAGGGCCGGGGCACACTCCCGCATCCCCGCCCACACTCTGTGCCCTGGGCGGGCGTCCTGCGTGGCGCCGGCCAGCAGGCTCGCGGCTGCCAGGTGGGGTCGGGATTTCCGGACCGTTCTCCCTCGACGGCACCCCCGCCAGCCTCACCAACCACCTCGTCCTTCTTTGGTCGGGTTGCGTAAGGGCCACGGGGTCCCTGCGGACGGGTGTCGGTGGCTGTGTGGACTGTCACGCGCAGGGCACTCGGCCGGCTGTCCTGAGATGCTCTCCGCAGGGGCGGGGCGCCAGCAGCAGATCACGAGGAGGCTATGAGGTCAGCCCTGGCTTCTGCCTACCCGGGTGACTCACAGCCGGAGCAGGGCCCGGCCCCTCCCCTCGGCAGAACCAAGCCCCTCCTCCCAGCCCACCCGGGAGCCGGCCCTGGTGCACGCGCAGGAAGCAGGCGCCCTGCTGGGGCGGGGTGGGGCACACACGGCGTGAACACCCAGGCCCCTCGCTCCTCCTCGAAGAGAAGGCCGAAGAAGTCCCGGCCCCCACGGTCTCAGCTGACGTGCTCTTCAAGGGACTCACGGACGTGGGATGGCCCCCGGGACGGGGCCTCGGTCTGGGGGCGGGGATGGTGCCCCCCGGCACCTGTGCCTGGACCTGCACAACTCGAGGGCAGGCCTGTTCTCAGAGCCCTCGCGGGAAGCAGGCCTCCCCTGGACAGACGGCTTTGCTGAGTGGGGACATAGGTCACGGCCGCGCAGGCGGCTTCTGTTTGGCCGAGAAACTCCTGATCTGAGAGAGACGAGGACGAACCAGAGTGTCGACAGGCCACCAGGACAGGGACATTTCTGGAAAATGCCTCAGATGAAACAGCCGCAGAATTCAATTAAATATTTATTGAACAAATGCAAAACAGATGGACTCAGCGGTGTCTCAACCTGAAGGTGCAACGAACAACTTCGAACGCGCAGAGGGCGGTCACCCAGAGACGGGGGACCTGCCCGGCACCGCCCCGAAGCGGGACTTGAACCGGGGGTGGGCGGGACAGCGGACAGCGCACGTCACCCCACAGCGTCTCCCCAGCACCAGGCCTCGCCCCACTCCCGAGAGGAGACGCTGCAACCAGCTCTTCCCATGCACGCCTTACAGGGTCCCGTGCTCACAAGCCCGGTGCTGCCAGCAACGGGGGCACGCTCGGGCTCACGCTCACACTCACAGCGAAGGGTCTCCGGCCAACAAGCCCGCTCCCCGGGGAACAGCTTCTGTTCCTCACCTGGGCGTCAGCACCCTGACCCCCGGGGGGCAAGGGGAGAGGGCACATTCTGCAAAGGGGGTGCGGCAGGATTGCCCCACCTCGCGCACTGCCCCGGGGACAGTCCTCTTCGAACCCCAGGTGGGCCCCGCAGCTGCGAGCCCGCGGCGGGGTGGCGGCCCGAGCGGGCACTGCACGTCGCCGGAGTCCCCGGGACAAACGGGCTGCCCCGTCATCCCGACGGCTCCACCCGCGCTGCCGCCGGACGTCCCCGCGGGAGAGCTGCTGCGGCAACTATCCAGCACAATGTTCAAGGACGAAACGTGTCTAGTGCGCTTTCTACTACGTGTGTATTTCGTCACATGCTCAGCACAGAGTGCGCAGGCGCTCGCTCCGGCCGACGCCCTGCACGCACACAGTCCACCTCGCCGGGTGCCGGGTGCCGGTCCGGGGCGCGGCGGGCGGCCGGAGCCGAGGGGCGTCAGTTCTCCAGGAAAGCCACGTAGTCGGTGAGCCGGGCCAGCTGCTGCTCATTGGGGATCGGCGGCACCGGGGCGGGCTCTGCGCGGGAGAGTCACAGGGTCAGTGGCCGGGGCAACAGGGCACCGGTCCCCCCACCCAGCATTTAACTTAGCGGCAAGGAAACGCCCCGATTTTGTGCACTCTGGAGGAACAGGCCGAGATGTCTCGGATTCTCACGAGCCGTCTCCCCAAACTGGGGGTGCGGCTGCGTCTGGTCTGTCGTGACTGACGTGACGTCCCTCTGAAGGGCGCTCAGCTCCTCTCCCCGGGACAGCCCTGCCCGTGCGGCCTCGGACTCATTGGGTGAGCCCCCGAGCGCCCACCGGGTGACAGGCGCTGCTCTGTGCCCTAGGGGAACCTCACACCCTACGGACAAAAGCACCAAGAACCCCCCGGCCCGGGAGCTCCATCCCCACGTCCCCTCGGGCAGCTCCTGGTGGCCTGCGTGCGGCCGACAGGCAGGTCACGGTGCCCCCACTGGCCGGGGCCCAGGTGCGGGAGCTCGAGGGGGGCTGCGGAGGGGAGCCCACAGGCACTCTCGTGACCCAGGATCATCACAGACACCAAGGAAGGGGTCCGACCTCCTCACAAGGTCGGCGCTAAGAAACGCAGACCCCGAGGGAATCAAGAGCAGAGCACACCTGAACGAGCACACGCGACGACGTACCTGATAAAGGGGTGAACCTGTTGAAGGACATGTCCAGCACCCCTGCAGCTGAAGAAGCAAAATTCAAGGTCAAGTCTGCAGGCGTCACCACGAAGAGTTTTCACCAACAGCGCGGTCAGTGCCTCACGCATGGACGGCCGCTCGTTTCCCAACAGAGAACGGCCGTGCCCCGTGTCGGCGGGGCCTGGGGCGGGGCCGGGCACCCGCGCTGAGCGCGTCAGGAGGGCCTCCGCACGCGGGCAGGAAGCCCCCTCCGTGGCCCCGGCAGCGGAGGGCCCCACCCCGGCCAGCAGGCGGAGAGCAGCCCGCGGCAGCCGCTCAGCCCGGCCCCGGGCGCAGAGCCCGCAGAGGGAGGGAGGCCGGGCTGGGCTCTGCGGGTCCCAGCCACGGAGCACCCTGTTCGGAGGTGCCTGAGTGCGGGAGGTGCTGCAGGGGAAGGGTGAGCTCGCAGCCACCCACGGGCGCAGAGGGCGGGCTCAGCTCCAAACGGCTCCGTGAACGGAGGGGCGGGGCGTTAGCGTCTGGTGAAAACTGACTTCTTGCAGCAGGGATTACTGAGCACCTGCATAATGTGGTTTCTTTAACATAAAAATGAAGTTTTGGCCACGAAGGCGAGGCTGGGTCACCTTTAAGGGCCCGCTACCCTGAGGGCCTGCCAGTCGGAGCTCACGCGGTGGTCACCCCCCTTTCGTGACGAGAGCAGGCTCTGCACCGAGTCACTCCAGCTGCATGGCTGAGATGCCGGAGCGGCCACACAGGTGTCTGGGCCACGGGGGCAGGGGAGCAGCTCCACCTACCTGGCTTTTTGGGCATCACCATCCTCGTGGCAGAGTCGGCCAGCCACCCCTGCTCCAGCACACCTGCGGACGGGCCGTGGACGGGGAGTGAAGGAGCGGGCAGGGCCCCCGTTCGCCCACCACCACGGGCAGTGCCTGCCCAGGAGCCCTGCCCGCGTGGACTGACCCACCACATGGGGCTCTCCCAGCACGACAGGCTATGGACAGCGCTCCCACGTGAACACCGCTCTGGAACACGCCTGACCACGTCCAAGCCCCGTGTCCCTCCCCGAGACCGGGGGAAGCCCCGGCAGAGGGACGAGTGCGGGGACGGCAGCCGCAGCTCGCTGGCCAGAGGCCGACCGGGGGCCGCACTAGGGGTGCTTCCACGGGCCTCTGACGTGGGGCTACAGCCACCACTTAGCGGACGCCGGAGGGAGACTTCAGGGAAGCCCAGTGGCACGTCGCAGGCCACACGGCCAGCCCGGGGCGGCCCCACGACGCCCCTGCAGGGGCTCCGGGGGGCCGCACGCATCGGGCAACCAGGTCCGGGCCGGCCCGGGAGACGAGTCGGGCAAGCAGGCGTCGGGAGGAGTGAGTGCAGTGCGAGTCGCTCCCGGAGCGCCCCTAAACCTGCTCCCTGGGTGCTCGGAGCCGTGCGGGGCCCGGGAAACTCGCGACAGGACGCAGTGCTGGACAGCGCTCCATGTGGCCGGGGCACAGAAAGTCCAGTCACTGCAAAACGACGGCACCAGGCGCCACAGCGCTCGCCGCTCTCCAGCCTGCGCTCCGGCCCGGGGAGGCGGGACGGCAGCGGCGCATCTGCATCTGGGGACCTGCGGTTGGGCACTGGGGGGTGAGCTCCAGGGTCCAGGGACCAGCGAGGGGCGGCGAGGGGAGAGGGGGGCTAGGGAGGAATCCTGGGGTGAGGGCACCGCACCGGGCGGGAGGGGAGGGACGTCTCAGAGAGAGGAAGGGGGTCGCGGCTCTGCCGCACTGACGGGGCGGTGCCGGCTGCGTCCCGGGGACTAGCCGTGCCCCCCCACCCCCCCCCGCCTGGGCCCCTCGGGGGCTGTGCAGTAGGCTCCACGTCCCCTCCCCGGAGAACACGCATGACAGAGCCTCCGCTCCCCGCGCTACCTTTCACGGCCTCTTCCACGGGGAGCCCCACGAAGGCGGCGAAGTCGTCGGCGATGATCGAGGTGTAGGCCTGGGAGACCAGGGCGAAGGCGCGCCGCCGCGTGGCCTCTGCGGGGGAGGGGGGGGAGTGGGGGGGGAGTGGAGGGGGGGCAGTGAGCAGAGAGGCCCGTTGTCAGAACGCGCGGCCGAGCGACAGGGCTGGCCCCGCCTCAGTTCAGCACGCAGGACGGACCAGCCCTAGATGCCTGCTCCGCCCACAGGCTGCAGGGAGACGGACGCGTCTCTCCCGCTCCCCCCGGGCAGGACACCGCTCTCGGGGGACGGGGAAAACGACGGGGAACAAGTTCGCACACGCAGGACTGAAAGCCCAGGGACGCTTCGTTCACGCGAGGTCAGGCTGTCAGTCGTGGGGCAGGTCTTCCCCCGGCTCTCCGCCCCCCCGTGACGGCTCTCCACCCCCGGTGAGACGAGCACTGACGAGGGGGCGGAGCAGAACCACCTGCTGCGGCACCCGCCACCGCCCCCTCCTCGGGGGCTGCCCACGGGTGCCCTGGACCCAGCACTGCCCGGCTCCCCGGCCGGCCATGCGCCACTTCACTGGGGGGCAAACCCCGAGGCCCGCCCTGAGCAGCGGAACCGGACAGGAGGAGCCGACAGCCATGCCAGCAGCATCTTGACTCTGGATCGAACGCCCTCCCCACCCAAAAACACCCCAAGACAAGGCGCGTGGCAGCCACGGGCAAGGGGTGAACAGTGCCCGCCCCCCGGCCCGTTCCGCAGGGCTGCTGCCCCCGGCTGTGGACGTGCTGGGAGGTGCTCTGGGTTGTCCTTCCCGGGTAGTGGGCAGCTGGACACGTGCGGAAGAGCCCGTGACACACGGAGCGTCCTCTGCAACCCCAGGACAGTGCCCAACAAGGACACCGACCCCTCCGGCACCTCTCACTTCAAACGAGCCCCGGTTCTCAGGTGAGCCATGCCCCCCCCCCCCCCCGACCCTCCGCCCCAGGCTGCTGCGTGTCCAGTCACGCCCTGCCCTCTGCTCCCCGCTGGTCCCAGGCCCGTTCCCACGCTCCCTGCAGCGCCCACGCCCACCGCCACCTCTGCGGGAGGCGTCAGGAGAGCCGAGCCCGTGTCCTGCCCGCGAGCCTGCTAACGAACGCTGGGGAAGGCACCTGGCCTGTCCCCAGGCTGCTGCCACGAGACGGGACCAGGCCCACGAGAGCCCACGAGCGCAGACGGAGCGGCAGGGCTGCCTCCTGCCCCGCGGGCCCCAGAGCCCCGTGCTGCCCTGTCCATCCCACACTCCTCCGGCCCGCCGGCCTGCCCTCCCGCCTCTCCCTCTGGTCACCGCCTGCGCCTGCCGTCTGGCAACTCGCACTGCTCGGTCTGACCACCCGAGGGAGTCACCGCACGGAGAAAGCCACCTTCACCTCTGCTCCCTCACGGAGCTGCCGGCCCTCACCAGGCGCGAGCACCCAGTCAAAGGCTCCCGCGTGCCGCCCCCTCCGCACCAGCAGGAGGGCAGGCAGGAGGACGAGTGCTGACCACATACACAGGCAACAGCAGAAGAGGGGGTGATGGCCTGAAAGGAGCCACTCTCACGACAGCGCAAGCTGGGGGGACTGGAAGCGGGTGTGGGGGCGGGCGGGCGGACGGAGAGGCGGAAGCAGGCCGAGCCTTGCCCTGTCGCACCAGCACGTGACCTTTAGCCTCTACGTGTCGGACCGACTGGTCCCAGACCCAGCAGCTGGAGACAGCGCCTGCCAGAGGCTGAGAGGGAAAGTTCACAGCACACAGCCTCCACTCCCACAAACGGGTTAAGAGAAACCTGGACCCCTACCTCGAACTCATGAGTGTTACAAGATCCCACTCTACCGGCCAAACACCCTGACCAGAGCCGTTCCGACTCAGAGTTAACTGGGACGACAGTGGGGCCCGAGCTGTCAGTGTCACCGGCGGTGGCAGCAGCCGCAGGAAACGCAGCAGCAGGAGTCCGCAGGCCGCCCCGGGCACCTCGCAGGGAACGCCCGCCCACGCGGCTCTCAGCCCCAGAGCGACCCTACCTCTGAGCGCGTCCATGATCGGCTGGACCGTCTCGGACCACTGGTGGGCGCCGATGGTCGTGTAGACCCCGGGGAAGTCTCGCTGCCAGATCCTCTGTCCCACCGACCAGATCGCCCCAAGTTCAGAGTTTGCCTGCAATCAACATGGTTATTTCTTTTGAGGATCGCCACTGTGCAGGTTCATCAACAGCTGCATCTGAAAACAGAACCCGGCATTTCCTTTCCGAGGTGTAACGACGTTTCCGCTCAGCACTACCAAAAGGGTCTTTAGACACTGAACAGTAACCTCTATTCACGTTTGACATCAATATTTACTGTAGCAGCAAATTAAAGCCTGAGAATGCAGCACAAAAACAGTGCAGAACTGAGTCTGCAAGCTCTTACGCTCTGCTTTTAGAAGATGCACTTCTACTTCACGACCACGTGTAAGTAACACACAGACCCTGTATTACCGACACACACACACACACGAAAGTGCTTCTTCAGGACAAAACCAACAGCAACGTGGCTGACAACGCAGACGGCGACCTTGGCCGCCTCCCCGGGGCCCAGGCGCGCCAGCAGGGCTGGCACCATGCACAGGACCAGCACCCCGCGGAGCTGCAGGGGCGCTGCCAGAATGATGGGGGGGGGGCGCAGAGCAGAGCACCGCCAGCGGGACCTGCCGCCGCGGGTGCGCACTGACCAGGGGCGGCAGTGAACTCCTGGGGACGGTCTGTGGGCCCTTAACAACTTCACTCCGCGTCCGTGCCGCACACAGGGAACAGCTGAAAGCAAAAATTCCTTTCATCCCACCTTGGGAAAATCTCTTAGGGGGTTATTTCATCTCATCTCCGACCACAATAAGAAACCTAAAATCTTAATTAGCAAAAAAGCATCTCAATGCTGCGAGCAGCCACCAATGTTAGAGCACTCTTCTAAACGTCCCTGGGTTCCAGATGCGCCCGGGGCCGGCAGGCTGCAGAGGCCCGCCGAGAAACGACGACGCACGCCCAGCCTGCCCGGAAGCTGGCGCGCCGGTTTGGCCGGCTGAGCGGCACTTCCGTGACATGCCCGGAGAAGCCCGGCCGGCGGCGCCCCAGGGGAGCGCAGGTCTCTGCTCAGAGGGACACACGTGCAGCTCTGCTCTGACTGCAATACCAGTCTAACCACAACTCCCGTGATCGCACGGGAGAGAAAACGAACTGCACGAGGCGGCCATTTCGACGGCTGTCACTCTTGCATTAAAGCAGTGGCCAGGAAGGGTACTCACCGACTTTATAGCGGGCGGTATTCTTTTCCAAAGATATCTTGCGTTATTCCTAATTTGCATCCCCCAAGAAAAAACAAACAAAAAAGATCATCTCAGTAAATGTTTAAAACTCCAGATCCCAATACAAACCCGCAGAGGTACACTCTGAAACTTGTGAATTTGCCCAGGGAAAGTAAGAGTAGATATCCACATCAGAAAGACATGAAATAACGTATTTTTCGGACTATAAGATGCACCCCCTGTTTGGGAGGAATAATGGTTGTTAATGCTGCTGCTGAGTTCTGCTTACATTTACATTGGTGAAATATTGTTATTTACGTTATTAAATACTTTACCACATTTTTTGCTTCAAATTTTTTTTCTCTATTTTCCTCCTCCAAAAGGAAAGACCTAGGTGCGTCTTATAGTTCGAAAACATGGTAGTTTAACCATTTTGCCATTTGTAGATTTTTTTATTGATACAGATCTTAAATTAAGGCAATTGATAGCACATTAAAAACTAACATCTAAGCATAGCTGCCCCGACTACTTGTTCCTCTGTGAAAACAGACAAACACCACCCCCCCCACCCCCCCCCCACCGCGCACAGCCCCCCAGCGCTGTCCCGGGATCACGCCCCGCCCCCACCAGCGGCCTCGGAGCCACCACAGCCTGAACCACATCAGACAGGGGGCGGCGAGACTGTAACAAATGAGACAGATAGTTTACATGATATGTGTGTAATGAAAATCTTGGTTTAGGTTTTTAAACGATAAGAAAAAAATGTAGAAGAATTTAAAACAACATTCACAATCCTCATCGATGGGCCGCAGAACTATGCGACCCTCTCTCTCCTCTGCACAGTTGTGCTTTCTGACTTTTGAACACGAATTAGGAATAATTCACAAATAAAAAACTTTCAAAAAAAATCTCATACACACTGGTAGTCAATTCCCCTTAGCTCCTCAATCTTCCCTTTCCGTATCTCTTGGTCCACTGATGACTCGGGAGGGGAATGAGTGAAGGTCAGATGAACGTTTCAGAGAAAGCCAAAAGGGTCAACAGAATTAAAGGAATTTGGGGGGGGGGGAGTGGGAATAACAGGACTAAACAGTAATGAAAAGAATATAATAAAGATGATGTAAAGATAATTTAAAATAAAATAACTTATGGGGTTTCCTCCAGGTTACTAAAACAGTCTGAGTTGTGGCAACTTTTATGGTGTTTCAGTTTTATTTACAGAAGCAGCTGGAACCTGGAGCCAAAGCTGCGGATGAAGTGGGTGATTAAGCCAGGGGACAAGACCTTGATATAACCAAGGAAATTGTGACTGTTAGCACAGTGATCACATATTTCTTTTCATGTGGCTCATAAACCTACTCCAACGACATTTTCCAAAAAGGAGTTCTAAAAGGATCTTGGAGCTGTAGTGCAATTGTTGGCAAGTGTGTGTTTTCCTGGAACGACAGCTTTAATGGAACAATTTTATTTCAAGTTCACTTGTTTCTATGTTTGTTTTTTTGATCACATTCATTTAATAACATAATCCCATTGTGAAAACTAGTTAAATAGGAAAAAATGCCTGTAACCCCACCACCCTCACAAGTTGAATGTTCTATGTTGTTTTGTTACAACATAGTCCCTTCTCATAAGTACTACTATCTATTTATAAGATAGAATTTTATTTTGAGGAATGCGTTTCAGCCACCTGAAGCCCCACATAAAAAAACAGACAAACACAAAAACAGAAACAAACAAAATCCCACTTGTTTTAGGCTGCAAAGAGTATTCATGATTTGCTGCTCTTTTCGATGAATTAGCAAATGCAGAATCGTTCAAAGTAAAAAAAAAAAGAATGAAAGGAATTTGAAAGTAATACTGTAGTTTCTTATAACAAACTGGAGTGTTTTTTTAGAAGGTTTATGTAAGAAAAGACACGTGTATTTTAAAATACCTCAGCCTAAAAAAAAAAAAAAACCCTCAGCCTGATCATAATCTGTGGCTCATTATCTGACACTGAGGCAGTGAGTGTCACAATAAAAGGCACCGTGCCTGTGCCCGCACCGCAGTGACGGCGCTTCAGTGCGGAACCACCTCCGCATGACCTCGCAGAGGCTGCTGGCTCTCGGCCGCAGGGAGAACGTACTCACATGTCATTGTGGAGCAGGTACAGAGCCAGAAGCTGCCCATACACTGGGGGCGTGGCGATTCCTCCGGGAGCCTAGAGGGCCAACATGGAAGAGAAAAACGTCATTTCCTTATGCTAAAACCCAGAACATGAAGTTCAGATTTGTCATCAGCAGTGGTATCTCCCTCTGGGCCTCAGTGTCTTTACACATCAGAAATATTGAATGGGATCCTCTTCCCAGTTCTCACATTCTTATATAAATGGTCTTACTATGACAAGAAACAAGTATTTCCAGCAGATTCCTAAACCCTTATGGTTCTGCCCGGTATGTCAAACATGTTGAGTAATGATAAACAGAAAAAAACATCACAGTCGAGGTACAGGCATTTACAACCTCATTCAACGGTACTTCATTAAAAAAAAACAAAACCTCTATTAAGTGCCTGTTAGTAAGCTGCTGTTTAAAAACTCGTTTTTATATTTGCTTTTTAAGTGCCTTTCTAGGAAAAACCTCAATTCTAATAGCCGCATGATGTAATTTCCACTTCTCAATGAAGACGACTGGGGAAACTCGCGTGCGAACGCTATGTTCTCATGCGCTAATAAAAGGTTCCAATGGCTACTGCATCATCTTCTGTCTGTGTGTGTGCGCGCACGCGTCTTCAAAGAAATCCACACGCCCCGACCTCCCCCACGACCGCCGAGGGTGCTTAGTCTAACACGGTCGGCCCAGGGGGCGCTTAAGCAGCAAGACACACAGGACTCAGGCTCACTCACTGAAGACAGACAACAAAAACCTCCCAGCGAGCCGGGGGGTATCCTGCCAGATCCTCAGCCTCCGGCCCAGCCCGGGGCACCAGACTCCGGGCGCCCAGCCCCCGCGCCCCGCGGGCGCCCGCCCCCAGCCCCGCCCCGAGGCCCCAGGCCCCGTTACCCTGGAGACAGGCGCCGCCCGGGCCTGCGGAGACCCCGAGATTTTCCCCAGCTCTATGCGAACGGTTACCTCGAGCTCCTGGTTCTCGCACTGATCCAGCAACTTTTTGAAACTAAAGGCACCTTCTGCCATCACGGCCACGGGCATCTTCCCAGCCGGCCCCGCCGCAACACCTTCCCGGTAGTCAGACCCCAGACTGTCCCTCGGGGGCGTCGCGCCCCAGATGACGTAAGCCGCCGCCGCGTGTGCCTCCGCGCAGGCGCAAAGTCGGTTCCGGCGCGTGGTGGGACGTCGCCGCGGCCGGCTAGGGGGCGGGGCGCTGCGCCGCTATGACCCGCGCTCGCGGGGCCCTGGAGGCCTGGCTTGGCCTCGGGGGAAGTTGCTGTGCCGGGTGCGCGCGTCCGAACCCTGGAAGAAAGGGCGTCAGGGCAAATTTGAGGGCTCTTCGATGTCGCTCCTCTTTGGGGAAAATTTAAAGGTCTAAAGCGAAGCATTGCTTCTGCCTCCAAACCTGCTCCTTCAGTCCTGCCCGTGTCTGGAAACCGCACGGGGTCCTTCCACGTGGGCGACCCCTTCCGAGGGCAGCCGCCGGCGCCCCCGGACCTGCGCGACTGCCTCGCCGAGGCAGCTCCCCGCACGCCACAGCTCCCTGTCTATCGGATCGTGTTTCCCGCCTGCTCTAAACTCTAAAATCCAACGTCCTTGCCCTCGCGGACCCTCACACGCGGGGTCTAATTCCCACCCGTCTCCTACTCGCTCCTGGCTCCCGCAGTTTCGTGCGCAGTCCTCATCGCGGGCCGACCGCTTACTGGGTATTATTACCTGTTTACAGGCCGGCGTGGGCGCTCCCACCCGACCACCAGGAGTGAGGCTTAGATTCGTTCGCTGCTGCAGTTGCCTACATGCTTGGCGGGCGCAGAGCCAGTAGAAAAGGCAAGACCCCTGATTCGAAAGCCTAGGGGAGGGGAGGGGCCGTTAAACGTAACAGATCTCTCTTATTTGCAGCGTCTCTCAACTTTTCATGGCGTATTTTATTTGCTATTTACAGTACTCTAAAGAAAGGAAAGTTAAAAATTTAAATTATCACTGCATTTTATCACCCATTTTTATATTGCACAATGCCGGTTTCAAACACAAATACAGGTGCATGTTAACGCACATGCGCGATCACAGAAATCACACCATTTGCATTAAATACCTAATTCGTGTACGTGTTTTGTTCTTATTAGAACCATAAAAATGCTGCAAAAAAACTAACCTTTTTAAAGATTTTATTTATTTATTTTTAGAGAGAGAAGGGAAGGGGGGGAGAGAGAGAGAGAGAGAGAGAGAGGGAGAGAGAAGCATCAATGTTCAGTTGCTGGGGGCCGTGGCCTACAACCCAGGCATGTGCCCTGACTGGGAATCGAACCTGCAATGCCTGGTTTGCAGCCCACGCTCAATCCACTGAGCTACACCAGCCAGGGCAAAAAACTAACTTCATGCACTTCTTTTCACGCACCTGCCGTAGCAGCACTTCCCACCTTAGGCTTCCTGATGAGCAAGGAAGAATAAAGGAAAGGAACCGCCCCTCCCCTGCTGTGCTATCTCAGTCAGTTCACCCAGAGGGGCATTTCCACCTGCTCCATGGGAGTGGCCTAACAAAGGCAGAATGTGACAGGCTCCCTTGGTTGGTAGCGTTTTTTAGGATGCCATTGTCTTTGTCACGTGGTTGAAGCAAGGTCAGGTTCCAAGGGAAGACGGGGCCTCTCAGGGCTGTCACTCAACTTAGCAGGGTGCCACGTGCTCACTTTTTGTTCTGATTCGAGCAAGGCACACATGCACGTATTAGGTATTTAATACAAACTGTGTGATTTCTGTGGTTTCGCCTGTGAGTGAAATGCTCTTGTATTTGAGCTTAGAACTATCACTGCACCATATAGAAATGGGTGGTAAAAGTCAGGCCGATAATTTGAAAGTTTTGCTTAAGGAACAGTTTCCATGTGGAAATTATTGTAGCTAGCCATCTTGGATGGAATGTAAAAATTTAAGAAATCACTACCATAGCCCCTCAGAGCATTGACAATAAAATATAGGAAGGTGCCCGAAGAGCTGGAATAACGAGAATAAAGCGACAGGGTTTCATCAATCACACAGAGACGAAGATGGAGGACAAAGTGATCCTGAGACCATCTGGCATCAGTCGGAGGGGCAGGAGGTGGCATTTTTAACATGTAACGATGGCCCCCAGCCCAGGCTGGGTGACGGAGGGCCCAGCGGGCTCCATCGCCCAGAAACGGGATCATCTAGAGAGAAAAGTGGCCACTGTTCAGGCTCTGGCGTGGGGGCTTGGGCTGCTGAAAGGGGAAGGCTGCTGGTTAGACCGTCCTTGGCCGAACAGAAAACCCACAGGCAGCTTTGGGAAAACAAGCACAGGTCAGAGTTAGAGTTTGGGGCTGCCTGTGAGGACCAACTGTTCCTTAACAGACACCGGAGCTCTGGTGTTGGAGGGTGGAGCTAACGAGGGGAAGAAGAGAGTCTTGGGAGAGAAGGGAAGAAGGTTCTTGGGGCAGCAGTCAGGCCTCAGGTGAGACCGTGGCCTGGATTCGGAGAACTAGACGCGACAGTGGGGGGCTGATGGCCGCCCGAGGCAGCTCTGCGGCGGGGAGAAGCTGAGTGCCGGCAGCAGGCTGCGGGCCCCACCGCACTGGAATAGCAGCGGGCCGGCGTGCCGAAGGGAGGTGTGGGCGCCTGAGGCTGCAGGAGGCAGGTCTCCCACTTGTGCCCCTGCCCCTCCCCTCTGAGGTCTTGTTGGGGGCGAACCACCCCGGGGGAGGCTGGGAATCGGAGCGTGGCCAGTTCAGAGACCTGGAATTTCAGCTGCTTCCTAAGAAACCCACTAAAAACTATCAGAACGAAGGACCGGGTTAAGCAAGGTTTCAGGATAGAGGATCAATAGACACAATTATATTCATATACAGTAATAATGAATAAACTGAAATTAAGAAAACAACTTTACAAAAGCATCAAAAGAATAAAATAAAAAGTTTAGCAAATAATTTGCATAATTATATACGATGAAAAACTATGAAACAATTGTTCAAAGAAATTGAAGAAGACTCACATAAATGGAAATACATTCCTTGTTTGTGAATGGGAAGATTTTATGTTATGATGGAAATACTACTCACATTCAGATTTAGTGCAGCTCCTATCAAAATCACAACCGGCTTCTTTGCAGTTATTGACAGACCATAAAATTCCTATACAAATTCAGAGACACGGAATAGACAAAACAATCTTGAAAACAAAGGCTGGTGAAACTCATACTTCGCATCTAAGTCAAAACTTAACTGTACGGCGCAGCGAGCAAGACGGGGTGGCTGTGCAGCTCAGCGGCAGTGACAGTAAACACACAGATCAGTGGAGGATATCAGGAGACCGGAAAAAAATCCTTGCATTTACTGTCAAATAATTTTTTAGTAAAATGCCAGCAGCGCTCCACGGGGGAAGAACAGTCTTTTTAACAGACGGTGTTTCCCACGAGCCAAAGAAGGGAGCTGGACCCCCTCTCTGGCCACATAGCACGATGGACCCAAACGGCATCGCACCCTCCAGGTCGGAGCTGAAACCGTAAAGCCATGGGAGAAAACACAGGGGGCTTTTCCACGACCTGGAATTGGGCGCTGGTTTCTTAGACATGGCACCGAAGGCACAGAGACAACGAAAAACGTCGACAGATGGGACACCGTCAGAATGAGAAACTCCTGTGCTTCAGAGGACGCCAGCAAGACGGCGGGAAGACCACCCTGGAAGGGAGGGAAGTTTGCAGATCACGTCCTGGACGAAAGACTCAGACTGGGAGGAAATAAATGACGCTCACAACTCGAAAGCAGAAAGACAAATAACCCAGTTCAAAAACGGGCAAAGGACTTCATTATTTCTGCAAAGAAGAAGAACATGTGGCCGACGAGGACAGGGAAGGGCGCACAGCAGCGGTGGCCCGTGCCCACGGGGACGTGGAGGGCTGGACCCCTCAGGCACTGCGGTGGGGGGCCCTAGGGGGACAGTCATGTGGGTGCGGCCACCGTGGAGAACAGTCTGGCAGCTCCTCCAAGTTTAAAGGGAGAGGTGTCCCATGACTCAGAAATTCTACACTTAGGAGTGTATCCAAGAGAAATGAAAATATGTTGAAAAACAAAATCTTGTACACAGATGTTCATAACAGCATTATCTATCATAGCCCCAGCATGAAAATAACCCCGATGTCTGGCAACTGACAAACACAATAAAATATGGCCCGTTCGTGCAGTGGAATATTATTGGGCAATTTGGCAAAGGAAACGAATGAAATACACGTGCTGCCACATGGCTGGATCCTGAAAACATTGTTAAGTGAAATAAACCAGTTGCGAGTGACGAAATGGTGTGGGATTCCATTGATTCGAAATGTCCACAATATGCAAGTCCGTGGAGACAGACAGTGATTGGCAGGAGGCAGCAGAGCGTGGGGGGACGGAAGGGCCACGAAGGGGCTGGGCGTGGGTGAGGCCTCTGGGCAACCTGGGTCTGGGTCCGAGCTGCAAGGACGGAGGGGCCAGCCCTGGGCCAGCCCCCCTCAGTGGCAAGGACGCGGGCTTCCGGCTCGGGGTGGAGAGTCACCCCAGAGCAGGGGCAGCTGCCTCTGTCACGCGTGACCGGGCAGGGAAGGAAAGGGACGCGCTGTTCATTCCCCTGGCAGCACACTCTCAGCAGACAGGGCAGCGGACTGAGCCATGCACGAGCCGGGGTCCGGGGAGAGGACGGGGCGGGGGGGTGCCACACACCACCGGGCCGGGCACTGGGAAGGGGCTTGGTGTCTTGGACTGGGACGTCTCCAATGGAGCTTTGCCGAAGTCACTCCGTGGGGGGGGCGGAGCGGGGGAGGTGGCGACGTTGGAAAGTACACGGAGCGGCGACACAGTCTGAGCCGCCAGCGTGGAGTTCCACCCGGGCAGTTATCCCGAGAAGGCCGTTGGGCGCGAGGGCGTAAACCCAGGGCCTGAGGGGGCGCAGCGACGTCTGCGCAGCCGCGGGAGCCCCTAAACAGGCCCCAGTGTCTGAGCGCAGAGAGGTGCCCGTGTCATTGCCGGGCAAGGGGATGCTGCGAGGCCACTGAGCCCGTGGACATGAAGTCTGTGTTCCGGAAGTAGCCTTCCGGAAACAACGTTAATAAAAAAAAAACCAGACAATAATATTGCACATATCTCTCAGCTATGACTACGTGCAAGGCCAGACTTATGGGTGAATGTTGGAAGGAACGTAGTACCGAAAGCTGTTGCATAGAAAAGGGGGTTAGATGATGGACAAACGAAATATTCTTTTTAAAAACGTTAGAAATACAGTATTGTGAAATTATTTTAATGACGATTTCTTTGCTCCCAATTGTAAATGACTTCCATGATCCGAACTTAAAAAGATAGGGCACGGCTCTTTCTCCCCCCTGCCCCCCCGCTTCTGACTGTGCTTGTTGTGTCCACAGGTGAATAATAAAAGACCTTTTTGCAAAAGTCCTGAAAGGGCCTGGAGCGCAGGGCCCTTTCAACAGAGGCCTGTCGGGGAAGTCGGGAGGCACAAAGACAGCTGTGAGAAGTGGGGGCGCGGAAGAAGCCGCGGGGTTACCAGGCAAGCAGGGAAGAGCGAGGGCACGAAAGGGGGTGGTCTCCCTCCCCCAAATGGCACCGTACAAAGCCCCCAATCCCACTCCTTTATGTCCTCAGTAAAGACGTGTCCCTTGGCTGACAAGCCGCGAGGGACTCAGAGAGGGACTCAGAGAGGCTCTGTGGGCCATCGCGCGTGTGCTTTTCGGGCCTGGTTCTGTTTGAACCGGGGAAGCTCCACGGGGCAGCGGCAGGGGCTCGCACGCGCACTGCATCGGGAGCGCACGCCAGTGTCGGCGCTCAGCAAAGTTTCGTGAAGGACCGCTGACTGAACACGCTCATTTGTATCCCCAGGGCCCTGTTCGGCTTTCTCTTTTCAAGATTTTATTTATTTAAATTTAGAGAGAGGGGAAGGGAGAGAGAAAGAGAGGGAAAGATCAGTGCGTGGTTGCCTCTCGTGCGCCCCCTACTGGGGACCCTGCCTGGGAGGCACGTGCCCTGAGTGGGGATCGAATGGGTGACTCTTCGGTTTGCAGGCCGGCACTCTACCCACGGAGCCACACCAGCCGGGGCTCCCCGCCCGGCTTTCCTCTCCTTGTCCATGAGTCCTCGCTTCTTACCTTCTGCTTCTGCAACTCCTGGCAGCAGGGGCTTCTGGTGTCTTCAGCTCCAGGGCGATTTGGTACAGAGGACCCTCCCCAAGACAAAGGGGTGTCTGGATGCTGCTGTGCTGTCCCTTCCCAGGGGGACCTGGGTCACTGTGTGCTCCCCACCCTCACACGGGGGCGCGGCCACCACCTGTCTTCAGAGAGCCACAGACAGGACAGGGGTGTTGACCACTGCCCAGGAGTCCCCTCTTGTCCTCCTGGTGCCCTGCCGAGTGGCAGCCAGTGCCAGCCTGTGACATCTGACTTCTGTCCTGCCACACGTCCTCTTGTTTGTGCCGGTTACTTACGATCTTTTCGCTCTCGCAGGCCTCTCGGACGCCCAGAGCCCCCGTTGGGATGGGACCCCCACACTCTACCTAGTTCTCGTGCATCTTCTCCCCCTGCCCGGGGCACCCTCCTCCATACCGGGCCTTGCGTTACCGACAGGACAGTTCCCCTGGAACCGGCGAGCGCAGGTTCATGCCAGGGACCACGACACTGTCCCACCAATCGATCAGACTTCTGCCCCACGGGACCCACGTGGTCTCAGAGCCCTCGCCAAGCAAGAACTTCAGCCTACCCTCGGGAGGGTGGAGGTCGCGTGCCAGGTGAGCCTCCCGGGCGCGTCCGTGCTGGAACAAGGGCTGCTGCCCAGCGCCGCCTCCCCGTGCTGGCAGCTGCCCCGCTACTACGGGTGCCGGCGGGCGTCCCTGCTGAGCGCTTCCGGAGGCCGGATCTAGATCTCCGTTCCTCCTTCCGCCGTTCTCCGGCCCGTGCCTTCTCGCCTGTTCTCCGCTTGCGCAGAGCTCCCCAGTCCCCGCGGACTTCGTGCCGGAGCCCATCCCAGTGCCCCCAGGCCTGACCCGGGTGTCATGGCAGCAGCACACATGGCAAGGAGCCGTGGGTTTTGACTTAGCTCGGGGCGTCTCGCGGCAGCCTGCCACTCAATCCCCAGAGTGCCCTTGGGTGGCGCTGTGCCCGCTGGCCTGGGGGCACCGCGGCCCGGGCGGTGGCCTCCTGCCCGCTGGCTTTCCCACGGCCCCCACCCCGCTCCCTCGGGAGGAGCACGCGCGTGCAGACTCTCCCCAAGGGGCGGTTTATCCTTCTCCAGAAAGAGGCTGGGCGCTGGAGTGGCTGAACTGGAGGACAACCTTCCGCGGGGAAAGAAACGTAGAGATTTTGGAAAGCAAATCAGAATTCATTGTCCGTTTTGGAGGAACCCAAGCTGACACCATTTGGTGTTCTTATGCTATTTTTGGCCGAACCTTTAGAGCTCTGTCCTCGGGGTCCGAGCCCTGACCTTGTGGCCTCGGGTGAGCCCCTCGCGGCCTCTCCGAGTCCCCCGCTGCACCTGGAAAGCCGAGGTGACATCCAGGCTGCCCCGGGAGGCAGTTCTGACGGTTGAAGGACCTTAGTCTTAGTCCAGTGTCTGGGCCAATACCTGGTGATGGTCGTTAGTGGTAACGAAAGGCAGCCAGATGGACGCTAGGTTGGGGCGTCCCTTATTCACACAGGGTTTTTAGACACATCTTGTTAAACCTTTGATAAGCAAACATTATATTTAAGTTTTTTGGAGGTAACTTGGTCCTGAGGAAGTGATTTCCAGTTTTCTCCTCTCCCAAGTCCAGCGCAGGTGAGGCAAGAGGAGTCCGGCGCTATCTCAGACCTTCCCACCAGGGGGCGCTGCCGCACCGTGCAGGACCTTGAACTTACCTCCAGGCGGAGGAGCCCAAGGGCCTTGGTGTAAGCGGCGAGATGCTGGCTTATTTCATCCCGTTTTCCCGCTCGGGGCCCTTAATTCCTCCTCCTCAAAATTGCTTTTTCAAATGGAAACCCGGGGCACTGTCCTCTCCGTTCTTCTTAAAAACAAATGATGCACGAATGTCTGGCTGCCAGGGAAACACACGCAGGGTGCGGGAGGGATATCGTAGACCCCGGGAGAGTTTCCATAGCATCTGCTTCACTCTGAGCGTAACAGACGGTGGGATCGGTCTCAGGATGTCTCAGCATCTGGCCGCTGAGTCCCATCCCGTCCCCTGAAACGTGAGGCTGCCGTCAGACACATAATTCTGATACTCCACAGCGTGTTTGATACAGGAGCCGTTGTACGATGTTTAATTTTTTACATTTTCATAAAACACAAAGGATGATGCATCGGTGAGTAAGAGAAGAACACACAGGAGTGGGATGATGTGTCCAGGACAGCATGTCAATGAGCTTTCCTGTTAGTACTGTCCGGATTTACCGTATAGAATCTCACCTTTACTGGGAGTGGCAGGGGTCCCTTCTGGGAACAAGGTTGTACAAAAAAAGCCAAGTGTGGTTAAAATATCCACTGATTCTTTTCAGTTATTCAGCCAACAGCAGGCACGGTGTATGATCCGATACAGGGGACATTTCCGGTGTGGGAACTCGATCGGCTTGCCCACAGAAGCTGCCGGCAGGATCAGAGGGCCACACTCCGCCCACACGGCAATCGGCGGCACAGGAGCTAGAAACATAAGTGCGAAGAGGGAAGTCACACAGGTTCTAGGAGGGGGCATCGGTGCCTCCCTCTGTGGGGGAAAAGCTTTTCCTTATGACTCAAAATCCACATTCCGTAAAAGACAGGATGGATAAGACCCACAAAACGAGGGAGCACACAGATATTGAAAACATTCCTATGCGTACCCCAGATACCACGAGCAATATTCAAAAACACAGCTCGGAGGCCAATACTTTAATACAGACCAGGATCACGGGGCCGCTTTCAGTCACGATCCGAGAGGCCTCGGAGACCGGGGGGAGCCGGGCGAAGACAGCTGCGTGGCTGGTGGTCGCGCTGTGCAGGGCCCCTGAGCCCCCCTGGAAGAGTGACTGGAGCAGCTGGACAGGCCCACCGAAACTGCAGACACCGTTCAGAGTAACACCGGGTCCCGAGGTATTTGTGAGAACCCCAAACGCAAGCAGATGGAGCAGACCGGGGCAGCAGGGGGTCTGTGTGTTTGCGTGTTTGTGCGAGGCCCAGCGGAGGAAGGAACAGCATCTAGCTGACCCGGGAAGGGACGGGCCCACGGCAGCCACGGTGTTCTCTGCCGGCACCGACCGGCGATGTGGGCGGTGCGGCCGGGAGGGTGCTGTCGGCCTCGGCTGCGGGGCGGCCGTTGTCCCCACTGCAGTGAGGAGGGCACTGCTGGCCTCAGCTCCGTGGCGTGGCCATTGTCCCCAGTGCAGTGAGGAGGGCACTGCTGGCCTCAGCCCCATCGGGTGGCCGTTGTCCCGGGTGCAGCGGGGACGAGCCTGAGCTGCCGAGACCCTGCTGACTCTCACGACGGACTGACCCGGCTTTCTTCCAGGGCGGGGCCCCCACGCCCAGGAGAAACTGCTGGGAGTGGGCTGACGTTTTCTCAGAGGGGAGACAGGCGAGGAGTGGGACAGAGGGGGTCCGGTGGGGGGACCGGAGAAGGGAGCGGAGCCGGGAAGCCTCGGACGCCGGCCGAGCAGCTGCGGGTTGCAAACACACCACGCACGGAACGGCCGGGAGGGCCGCGAGGACGAGACAAGCTGTGAGAGCCACGGGTCCTTCCGACGCGCAGGAAAAGGGCGTCACACAAAACTGAGCAACGGGAAAGGGTCTCGGGGACATCCCAGAGGAGCCCCTTCGGAAAAGTTGAGGGACAATACTGAAGCCCTGTAGGAAAATGGGGGAAGATATGAACAGACCCCTACACATGTCACAAAGCAACCCACGAGAAAAAACTGTCTCTGTAACGAAAACCAGAACAGGGAGACACCGTCTCCCGCACATCAGGTGGGCAGCACGGCGAAAGCCCGAGGGCACGCTGTGTCGCGGGGGTGGAGGAGAGGTGCTCCCAGGTACTTCTGGGGGTGGGGAGACAATGGGGTACACCCGCCCCCACGGCCGGGAACACAGTGCAACACGGCTGAACTACGGATGCACTCACAGTCCTGAGTAGAACAGCGTCCCCCCAAAGTCATGTCCACTCGGAGCTCGTGGATGCGACCTGGTGTGGAAACGGGTCTTCACCAATGGGATCAGCCAAGATGGGGTCACGCCGAATCCGGGAGGGCGCCACACCCAGAGACCCCATGCGAAGAGAACAGACACACGGGGAGAAGGCCAGGCCAGGGCGTGGCCGAGGCAGAGCCCAGAGGGAGCGATGCACCCATGGGCCAAGAGATGCCGGCGGCACCCGGGTGTGGAAGAGGTGAGGGAGGGCACTCCCCGCACGCCTCCCTGCGGAGCGTGGTCCTGCCAGCACCTGGACTCTGGAATCCCAGCCGCCAGCCCTGGGAGGGAGTCCGTGTCTGTGGCTTAAAACCACAGAGTTCGTAGCTGTTCATTAGGACGGTCCCGGGCAGCCAGCCCAGGGCACCACGCCCCCTGTGGGGACCCATCCTGAAACACGCCTCGCAGGACGTGAAAAATGTCACACACAGTCTTGGTCATCAGGGCACAAGCGGGGAGGGGCTGGAGGGACCGGGGTGCGCACTCGCTGTGGGATGGCTTCCCAGCCACGCAGCTCGGGAGGGCCGGCTCCAGAGACAGCGCCATCCGCCCCTCACTCCCCCTGTGCACGTGCAGCGAGCCCGTGGGTCTCGCTTTGCCAAAGGACACGGACGCGAAGGTGCCGGTTCTTTAGGAGGACCGCCACCCTCTGTCTCTTCTCCTTCTGGGATCGCACAGGAGGCTGGGAGTGGACAGGAAATAGGCTGGTGCACCCAGCAACATCTGAGGGGTGATGTCATCGTCAAGGTCACCGAAATCGTGGTCCCTTCCGCAGGTCTGACTCCTGGGGGAGGCAAGAAGGCCCCGACTCTACTGGGCAGGACAGAATGGTGCAGTGAAGGGTGTTAAAGTCCCTGCATCCTCCCCTCCCACTCTCTGACCCCACAGGGGCCTTCTGATGCACGTGGGTTCCCAGGAAGTCGCCCGCCACAGAGGAGGGACTGCGGGGGTGGGGTCTGGTCTCTCTGAGGACTGGTGTTCATTCTGGGGTTTTAGCGACAGAATTCGAGGGGACCCCCAGCCTCCCGAGGGCCTTTCAGTGAGTGTGCGTTCTCCTCCAGTCTGGTCGTTTCTGGGTGGACACGTGGTGTCTCCGACTTGCTCAGCCGGGACCTGGGTCTCCCGCTGCCCTCTCGGCCGGGGTTCTGCCCCCAGCGGCCCCGCCGTCCACAGCCCCTCACCTGTGCACCCCAGGTGACGCTTCCAGAGGGCCCTGCACACGGTCCGCTCAGTTTCAATTCTCCGCAGTGTGTAAATGTGGGTGCTGTGACGCCGGGCCCTCACCAAGCAGCTCCCCCATTTCCCCAAAGTTAGAGGAGGGGGGAGGGTCGGTGGTTTTACAGACATGTGACTTCCTGGGAAGCGACACGCTCTGCCGCGGTTGTCAGGCGCCGGAGTTCCCGCTGAGCTCTGCGTCGGCGACTTTGCACCAGCACATCCCGCGCCCCCTCAGGCCCGTGCCCGTGTCCGTGGGCTGCGTGGACAGTGGCCCCCACCTCCCTCACCGAGGGGACGAGCCGGTAGAGGCTGCTGAATTTCAGGGTGCCCAATGAGGTAGCTCTGGCAACACAGGTGGTCTTCAGCAGAATTCGATACAGATATTCATTATGGGATTGGAAACAAAATAAAGTCACTCACACAAGGCGGGTAGGCCGCAGTGGCACGACACCTGCGGTTACGGGACTGTGATTTTGCTCTTTGGTTCGGTGCCAATCTGGTGCCAGGATTTAAAGGTGAGTGCCCGCCCCGGAGTCCTAGCCGCCCCCAGGGGTGTCGGTAGCTGATTGCAAGGAGGAATTTGGCTGACCTGTGTCCTTCACTCCCAGGAGGGGACTCCAGACCCCTGGAACTCCCCCAGGGACAGGAGTGCCTTTGCTCTCCTGGAGGGCCCCTTGGGCCACACCTGAGAGTCCGCGCCAGCGAGTGACTCACGGAGGCCCGGCGTGTCTTGCAGTAATGAGGCGGCTGGGGACGCAGGCTGGCGCGGCCAGAAAGGCCGGTGGCGTGATTGGAGCGCCGGGCTGTGAGCCACACGCTATAAGCCCCACATCTGGGGGCCATTGTGTGTGTGTGGGTGGGGGGGGTGGAGGTAGAATTCAATCACGCAGGTGGTGAGTCAATCAGTTCTGCCTCTGCAATAAAACCCCAATAATCTCCGGATCCCAGAACTCCGGGGACTTTCCTGGCTCGGCCCCGCTCTGTGGACACCGTCATCCGTCCGTGGCGGCGGGGCACGGTGTCCCCCGAGGACCTGGGAGCTTCCCGTTTGGACTTCTCCCAGCCCGGGTCTGCCCCACGAGGCTCTTTCCGGGCTGGCGCTGACTTACCTCCTTTGGCTACAACAAACCCTCACTGCAGGTCGGGGCTTCTCTGAGTTCTGTGAGTCACGCTAGCGAGTTCCCGAAACCATGGGTGTCCATGGGGACCGAGATGTGTGGAGAGCCGGTCTGAATGACGGCGGCCCTGGGGACTCCCAGCTAGCTGCTGGTGTCTGGGTCTCGGCTGCCACGCATCACCTCGAGTTTGGCAAAGCCGGCGCGGTGGTGGGGAAGAATTCGAGGTCAGAAATGGTGCAAAATAGAGATGGGGCGACCGCCCCAGACCAGTGGGTAGGTGGGGTGGCCTGGGACAGGCCATGGAAGGCATGGGCAGGGGTCTGCATGGCTGCTCGGGGAGCCCCTGCCTCTGCCGTCGCCCCAGGTGACCTCACAAGTCTGAGCGGGTGGGGAAGGACCCCGGGCAGCCCCACCCCGACGACCCTCCGGGCAGGGGTGGAGTCTGCCGGCGCCGCAGTCTCCGAACCAGCACACAAACCAGTGGCAGCCGAGGCCCACAGCCCAGCTCCACGCACAGCCGCGGAGAGGCTGTGCCCCCTCCTGGCGCCTGCCCGCGCTGGGGGACTGGTCACTTAACGTCCAAGTCACGTCACCGAGTATCCGTGAACGGCCCCTCTGTAGCCGAGAGAATAGTAAAGGGCAGGAGCCACTCCCTGCCTCTGTGGGCTCTCACCACGCAAGTGACACGGTCCCACACTGGGAGCCCCCAGGGTAGGAGAAAACGGGGGTCGTGGCACAGACGGCAGAGCTGCCCAGGCTGTAGGGGACTGGACGGGATGGGCGGGGAATGCTGAAGACCTCGAGGGGGCCCTAGGGGCGGGCTCGTCTAAAAGCTGGGTGGTGGGCCCAGGGCCGGAGCCCGGGGGCGTGTCCACCAGAGCCAGACCCAGGGGGGCGTGGTCTCCGGTCAGGGAGTGGGGGAGGGCCGCAGACGAGGCCGTGGCTTCGGGCTGGTTCCGGGCTGCCCTGCGGGTCCTGCTGGTGAAGTGGCTCCTGCGAGCCGGGCCCCAGGTGCTCCTGGGTCACAAAACCCCTTGTGCTGCGCTCTAGCGCCACCATTTGGGGATGAGGGGGCGGAGGCCCCCACCGGCGGTGAGACGGGCCCAGCTCATCCACCGTAGAGCTGGGGTTTCTCTTCTGTCCGCCTTACTGTGTATCTAGTTACTTCTTGTCCTTTGTCACTGAACTTACTGGGGCCACACCGTTAACAAAATGGTACAGGTCTCAGGGGTACAAGTCTATAATCTATCTCCTGTATATTGTATTGTGTTATTATGGTTACTTTGTCGTGGTAAAATACACAACATGAAATTCCACACAGCAGGGGACTGTGCCACCTGCCGTTTCAGAGTGTCCCATTGGCGGCACTAAGTGCCTTCGCAGCGCTGCGCATCCATCGTCACCACGTATTTCCGCAAGTGCCCCAAACAGACACGGGGGTGGCCATGAAGCAATAGGTCCCCGTCCCCTGGGCGCCAGCCCCCTGGGGCCCTGTGTCTGCTTCCCCCAGGGGGGCGGGGGAGGAGCTGGCAGGCGCCCCCGTGCGGCTTTGGGAGGGACGCCCACCCTGTACACAGAGGCCGGGAGGCACAGACTCGGTGGTGTTGCATTTAAGGCGTCCCGTAGCAGCGTAAATCAGGTTTTCCCAGGAGACGACTTCCACCCTGGTTTTAATTCGGAAACCCTTCTGAACAACATGAACGTTTTTAAGGCGCAATTCTGAAGGGCCTGAGGATGAGCAACCCGCCCCCCCCCGCCCCCCGCTCCAGCAGCCAGAAAGAGTTAACCGAGCTCCCAAAGCTTTGTAACCCACAACGCGGGAGGCCCTCGCACACCCGGAACATGCGACTCCGTGAATGATGGGAATCTGGTTTAAGTCCCAAATAAAGCTGTTATCATAAGAATTTATGAAGAGAGGAATAAAAGACATTTAGCAGAATCTCCAGAGGCAGCCATTAGGCATGAAAACCAAACCGTGCACGGCTCTGTCGTTTATCACGTCTCGCTCTCTTCTGTGGGCCGGCCAGCGCCGGAGGCCGGGCCTGGGGGAGTGGTGGTGGTGTTTTAAGTGGACAGGGCTCAGGGCTGTCCTCCCGTGGACGCGGGAGGGCCGGGCGAGGCAAAGGGGGCGTCACCGAGCACGGGCCGCCGGCAGTATATCCAGCCTGGGTTCAGTGCTTTAAACTTCTTCTGGAAGCTTAGCATCAGGATTTTCCATTCAATCAACCCAAAGAATAGTGGGAAGTCAAACGAAGAGCTCCCCTCTTCCCTTCCTCCCAGGTGCGGCCCCAGACCAGCGGGCTCACCCGTGTGCAGATCAGCAGAGCTTGGCCCCGCCCCACTAGCGTCGTCCTCAGGCCCCGCCTCCCCAGTGGTCTTATGCAGGCCCCGCCCCACAGTGGTCCTACGCAGGCCCCGCCCCACAGTGGTCCTACGCAGGCCCCACCTCCCCAGTGGTCCTACACAGGCCCCGCCCCACAGTGGTCCTACGCAGGCCCCGCCTCCCCGGCGGTCCTCCGAGAGAAAGGTCGCAATCAGGGCTCCAGCGTTTGCTGCCGCCTTCACTCTAGCGCTGACCCCGCAGCCGTCACGCCCTCTGGCTGCATGAACTCGGACTCTGAACACCCCCAGCTCCCCCGGGAACCGACTGCTCTGGGGTGGGCACCCCTCCAGCAGCCTCCGCCCCAAGCGTTGATGTTCCCGTGACGGGTGGGCAGCTGCAGGGGCCGGGGGGCGGGGCAGATCTCCCAGCGGGAAGGAACCTCGGGAAGCGAACAGAGGTGTGGCAGGGCTTGGGGACAATGGCAGGGGAGGCAGACGGGAAAGGCAGGATGTCTGCTTCAGGTAAACGAGTGGCCCGCGGGACGGGCTGTCTGTCACCCGAGAGCTGGACCCGAGTGACGGCTCCGAGGACCAAGAGGCAGAGGGCTCCCCGGCTGAAGCGAGAGTGCACAGTCCTTCATGCTCACGTCCGGTTCACCCCACGTGTTCTCCGGAAAACGGAAACAGCCCCCCCCCAAGAGAAGGGGGTGCTGGTCCTGGCCCACGACCACAAGGCACAGAGTGCAGCCAACGACCCGAGCAGGAAACGAATTCCCTCCGAGACCCTCCGGAAAGGAATGCGGGCGGCTGACAGCCTTGGTCCGGTGAGACCGGCCCTGAACTTCTGACCCGCAGAGCGTCAGATTGGAAGTCTGTGCGCATGAAACCGCTACATCTGTGGCATTCGCCGCAGCGCCACTGAAACACCGAGTCGGGGTGGAGGGGGAGGTGGGGTCCGCGCTCCAGAGCGGCCGGAGGCTCTGGGCAGAGCGCGACCTAGCGGTCTGCGGGTGAGACCCGGGCAGCAGCATGCCATCCAGGGGAGGACAGGACGCGTCGCTGTCCAGCGTGGTAGGAGCATGGCCTGGCTGCAGCACGGCGCGGCTGAAGTGTTACCGTAGGCGGTTAGCTAATTGTTAATAAGACAGAGAGCAAAGGGAATTCGACTTTGAACCTCACAAACTGGGGAGCGTGCGCCTGCGCGCTGGGCCAGGACGCTGCAGCGCTTGCAGACTCACTCCCATGCTCCAGGGGGCGCTGCCGAGGGGGCTTGACCCTGGGAATGCAGGAAGTCTCCCCAAGAGCACTGTCCGCCCTCCAGGACGGCATTGTTGGGGGGAGGTGAAGGGGGAGGGGCTTGTCATGAGGGCTGTCCGTCTAAGGAGGGGGTGGACCCATCATAAGTCTGCAAAAGTGTGGGAAGTGGATTAGTTCTTTTGAAAAAGCACCTGGTCCATGCCAAACCCAAGCTACTATATCCCCGGGGGAACAAAGAAGCTCTCCCTCTGCCCCCTCCCCCAACCTGGTAACACATTCACCCTGTGCATTCACATGTTCTCTCTCACGCAGGACACGTGAGCACGCGGGGCTCACAGCTACCAGGGCAGCAGCAGATGGCGCGGGCTCCGAAGGGCTGAGCTATAATACGAAGCAGAAAGCAGAGTCCTCTGGACTCTGGCTTTTGTCTCGGCCCTGCTGAGGACGCAGTTGGACTTTTTTTGTGGCGGGATGGAGGGGGAGGGGACACTCTCTGGAGACCCAGGGGCAGGTCTGCACTGAATAAACCATGTTGCTGCACCCCAGTCTCCCATGGGTGGGTTCTTGGAGGGCTTTCCTCGAGATCCCGTGTAAAAACCTGATTTCCGCCGACTCAAGAAGGAGCCGGGCACAGTCGGGCCCTCGGGGGTTTGTCCAGAATGCTCTCCTGGAGCACTCCAGCAGCAGAGATATCCACGGGGTGGGGTGGGAGGCGGTAGGTGAGCCGCCCAGGTATAACCAAGGGGCCTCCTTGGGGATCCTGGTGCTGCTTTTATTCGAGGGGAGCTACAGGTCGGTAGAATCTGAGCATCTACGACAAGGCGACCTCGTTTAACGGGCTGACAATGTCTAGGGACTTTCAAGATAGGCAAAATTTTAACCCCCCGAGCCTCAGTTTCCTCATCTGTAAAGTGGGGAAAATAATTGCCACCCCAAAGGGTCGCCGTGGGGATGGGTCAGCTAAGACAAGCCTAGTGCCACCTGTGCCCAGGTGATGGTGGCCCCTTCGTCCCTCCCTCCCCCTCCTCCCCCTCCTCCCCCTCCCCCCGCTCTGACTCGGCTGTATCCCGCAGACACCACCGCGCTGCCTGGCTGCTTCAGGTCTTCTCCCGCAGCGTCACGATGGGCCTTTGGTGTCCGGCGTGCAGCCGTGCCGGCCTCCTCGATCTGTGTCTGGAAGTGACCTTTGCTGAGTCCCCTTGACCACCCCTGGCCCGAAGGTTGGGTCTGACAGTGCGGGTGGATTGGTAGCCTGGGGGGATAGGGAACTGCGTGGTGGCCGGCAGTTTCGAGTCAAAATAAGCATGGGGTGGGGAAGGGGGTGGATACTGTGTTAAGCAACTGTCTCAGGTGTGGTGTCAACCTCAGAAAGCAGAGTGACCTGGGGCGCAGCAGTGACCTGAGCCCGGGGTTGGAGCCAGCGCAGTGACGTTCAGTCTTACTTTTATAAAGAGGGACAAGCCTGCAGGGGCAGGTCTGAGGCGGGTCTGGGCCCTCAGGGGGGAAGGTGAAGCACACCTGTCCAGGTGTGGTCTGGGGTGGGGGGAGGCAGGCTGTGTACCGGAAGCCTGGGAACCTGCGCTTAGGAAAATGCAGAGACGAGCCTCAAGGGGGCGCTCCCTGCAAAAGGATCCCAGGCGGACGAAGCTTCACTGGAATTTAATCTTCTTAACCGGCAATTTACAAAAACAGTAATTCGAACAAAGGAAATTTGAGACTTTCCTGGGTATTCCTTTCTTTTCTCCTGTTCCAGTATTTCCAGCTTGACCCGGACAACCCAGCCCTGCGCGGCCCCAAGGTCCAGCCCAGAACTCCGGGCAAGAAGGGCTCCGTCCTCACCGTGAGCTCCCAACACGCGAGACACAGACGCATGCGCTGCCCGGCGCCGGCGGACCCTGGGTGGGTGGACGCTCTCCCCCCGCCCCCACACTGGACAGGGGCAAAGCCGGGAGTCGGGCAGGGCAGCCTTCCGGAGGGGATGTTACGGTTTTGTCCCAACCCGGAAATTCTGGAGGTGGGGAGGAGTCGGCTGTTCCGCAGAAGCGATTCTCCTTCCGCACTCTTGTGTATCTTGCTGGTTTTGCGCACCGCCCTCTGTTTTTTCCCACGGTCCCCATGCACCCTGTCACCGGAGCGAGGGGGCCCTTTGCGCGCGGCTCAGGCTGAGAGCCCGAGGCGGAGCCGGGCGCCGTGAGTTCTTCTGCAGGGCGGGAAGCAGGCATGTGGGAGGTGGGCAGCGAGGTGTTTTGTGTCCTCGTGGAAAGTCACACAAACGTCAAACTGTCACAGAATTCTTCCTCCCCGGAGCCTCTGGCTGTGTCACGTGCTAGTGAGCATGTGTAGAAGGAAGATACACATTCTGAAATGTCCTCCCTGATTCTGTCCACCTTTCATGGCCCAGGGGGACAAGCCTCGCAGGGTCCAGCCGGCCTGTCCCGACCAGCCCCGTACATGAGGCCACTGTCCGTGTGTTTTGTCCTCAGGACTGTCCACTCGGGCCACACGGTCTCAATCGGACAGTGGGGCTGGTCAAAGGGCGCAGCCCCCCGTCTCCCAGGACAGGCCTGCCCCGCTCGGTCACTCCCGGGATGGGTGGCCTCTGTGAAAATGTGTAGTGGACAGCCAGGCACACGGTCTGGAGAAGCCCACAGTCACGCAGCCACCTGCGGGGGAGAGGCAGAAGCACGAACACTGACAGAAGAGGAACTCTTCCAGCGGGGACTCTGCTGACACCAGGACGCATGAGTCTGGGTGTGCACACACGCAATGCAGTGTGGAGGCGGCTCCCACGCCAAGCAGCGGAGGGACGGGTTTGAACGCAAGCCTTCTGGGTCTGTTACAGAGACGGTGTTGAGAAAGCCCCGAGGGCATAAAATAAAGTCCTGGAACGAAAGGAGCAGGCGAAGACCGGGACATTGAAACTACACTGTGTTGCATAAACCTTTTACCAGTGGTTATCTCTGCATGGGGGGTTACAGGTGATTTTTTATTTCTTTTAAATAAATATACTTTAGTGGGTACTTTTAAAGCCGGGGCATCCAACCTGCGGCCCATGGACCACATGCGGCCCAGGATGGCTGTGAATTCTGCCCAACACAAAATCGTACATTGACCTGAAACATTACAAGGATTTTTTTTGTGATTACGTGTCGTAATGTATTTAATGTGTAGCCCAAGACAGCTCTTCTTCTTCCAGGGTGGCCCAGAGACACCAAAGTTTGGACACCCCTGGTAGAGTTTTCTTGAGAACAGTGGCGAGGTGGTCAGGCTCCCGTAGCTGTCCCGACACCTGTCTGTCCTCCACGGGGCCGCAGACGCAGCAGCCACGGGCCACTGGAGGGGGTTTGTCCCCTCGGTCACGTTGACAAGAGAACTCCATCCACATCACCCCAGTGGGGGACTGGCTGGTGGCTGCCGTTCTCCAGGCCACAGGCTTGGGCAGGGCGTGAGCACTGGAGGATGTGACCAGTCCCCCAGCTGGGCCCACAGCCCTGCCAGGCCCCAGGCAGGGGCTGGCCCGCCTCCAGCCAGGGCTCCAGTAACACAGCTCCACTCACCACATCTCCAACAGCCCCTCCTCTGCGGGCTGTGTCCCGGAAGGCACGCAGGCCCCCAGCTTGCACTCCAGGACTACTCAGCTCAGAGGCACTCGGCTTCGTCTGGCGCACCAGCCAAGGGGGGTGTCCACAGACCCCCAACACCTAGGCATCAAGGCAGACCCCTGGGAACTCAACTCCCAGGACCAAATTCCTCTCCTGTCACATGACACCTGAGCGTCTGCAAACCAAGATCCTAATCCTAACCCATTAACTGCTCTTTGGGGTTATAAAATGATCTCCTTGCCAGCTATTAGAAAACAAATGATTTCTTCCCCAGGGTTTTAAGCCCCTTCCTTTTCTGACTCTGGATGGGGGGGGCGGGGAATTTGGCCGGAGGCGAGTTTCCGTTCTTGCACCCTGGCCCACTCCCAGACGTGGCTGCGCCCCAACTCACGAAATCAGAACCCCCGGCTCCCTCGAGGTTTTGCTGCCGAATGACTGGACACCGTGTGGCTTGATGAGAAGCCTGGCCTCTTTGGGACACTGTGTTGCGTGCTACATGGTCCGTGAATTTCCCGCCTCCAGGCGCTCCCGTTCTTTCTGGAAGAGCGAGAGCGATGGTGGGTAGGGAGACCAAGCTGCACAAACCACGCGGGGAGAGCGCCTGGCTGGCGTCGTTCTCCGACATCACCTGGCGCCGCTCCTGGCCGAGCGTGGGGACCGTCTGCTGCATTCCTGCGTCAGGGGCCGGCGTCGCAGGTGGTTCGGGAAATCTCTGGGCTGTAGTGGCAGCGTCCATCACCATCACCAGAAAGAAGGTGTGATCCCCAAGGCCCACGCTCTGGAAGGTGACACACGGCGTGAGAGCCGTGGCCCACACAGCCCACCGATGCGGCCCGGGCCCGACCGTCACCGGGATGTCCCTTCTGTCCCGTTCTCCCCTCTCCGTTCTCTTGTCCCCACGTTCCCTTCAGTTGTCCACACACCGGCGGCAGCCACAGGCCCTTCCAGAGCACGAACCAGGGGTGCTGGGCCTGGGAATCTTCCAGGTAAAGGGTTCAGAGGTCAAACGGTGCTCTGGCCCTTCGGGCAGTTCAAGGCGAACTCTCTCGGGGTCGATCAAATGTTTCTCAGGGCACCAGCGGCCATCTCACGCAATCACTACGCTTAGCGATGCTCAAAACGCCTCCACTTCTCACTCTGTGGTTCTGAAGACCCTGAGGGTGAAGGAAGACCCTGGGGGCGGGAGAAAACCCAATTCTTCTGCTCCGCATCTGCCCGGAGACCACTCGCGCCGTCCTGAGCCCCGGCTGCGGTCCCTGCGCGCTCCCGGCTGCTCCGGCTCAGGGAGTGGGAGGGGCTTAGCGGGAGGGCGGGTCCCTGCGCCGCTGAGTGTGGGGGACTCCGAGCGTGCGCGGAGCTGCAGGGACTCGGGCGGTGCTGGGCGGGGCAGAGGCGCGGTGAGCCAGCCACAGGCGGGTGTGAGGTTTTCTGTGGCCGCGTGGAAAAGGAGCACGTGCAACAAGTGAAAGTAACTAATATACTGTCTTATTTAACCCAGTGTACCCGACAGACGGCCGTGTGTTCCTGTGACCCACATGCACGTATCAAGGGGGTATTTCCCTGGTTTTATGCTGCGTCTGAAATCGCGCGTGTATTTCACACGCACGCTCCAGCTCAAGGCCGATGCTCACTTTTCCTGACAAATACGGGATCTGTATTTACACTGCGTGCAGTTGACAGTTGAGGCGAGTTCGCAAACCCACGTGGTTCCAAAATACTTTGAAGCTTTCTAATAGTGGAATTGAGTATCATTTTCACTAAGACTTAAAGTAAAACAGAATTTAAAAACTCCGTGTCTCCGTCGCACGGGCGACCTCACTCCGAGGACTCCGCAGCCACCCGTGGTGCGGCGCGGCCACTCCGGAGGTGTGGACTCGGAATGCGAGTGCGCTGTGTTTCTGCAGCCCGTGGAGGTGCGGCACTTGTGTGGGTCACTACGGGGAGGGGCCTCGGGAGGGGGCAGTGTAGACGTGCTGGCTGGCCCACGGGTCATTTCATCAACAGAGGCTGGAGTTGGAGAGAAGCACCGGAAACTGCTAGTTCCGCTTCCTTACGCCCTTTGTCGCCGCCGACCTGCCGCCGCAGAGCCCCGCCCCCTCTCGGCACGTGCCTCTTCTCCCCCTAAGACCCGCTACCCCTCCGTGCGCACACGCTTGCTGAAGGCCTGCTTAAAGGAGCCCCTCCTTAGGCAAGAGGAAGACCTCTGCAGGCTGCAGTGGTTCTGAGCCTTTGATTCCGAGGCCAGAGTTCCTCTGCGGGCCCGTTTGAATGAACGTGACGTTGCTTCCTGGTCATTTAGGTTTTTGTGAAATCCTAACGTTCCTGCAGAAATCGGGGCAGGGGAGAAGGCTTTCGGCCGGACCGGATAGCTCGCTGGAAGAGTCTGCAGTGGCTGAGTCCTGGCCCTGCTCGTTTTCATTTCTGTGTCGGTGAGTGGAAGTCATTTCGACGAACCGAGTAGAGCCACCACTTCCACGAGGGAATAGCTCGCTTCGGAACACTCACGCCGACCTGGTCACAGTCCAGCCCAGGGCCTTCCCGGAAGAGATCAGACCCTCCGTCTCGGCTGTGTGGTGGTGGTGGGGGGGCCTGGGAATTGCTGTCTTCCGACGGCCGCATGAGGGGGGCTGCGCCAGGCGTTCAGCCTGGGCAGACAGACAGGGTGAGTCATCCCCGAGTCACCGCCTCCGCCTTCCTGGAGTGCGTGAGTGTGGCGCACACTGGCAGACCCATGGGCGATCCAGCACCCCAGCGCCAGCACCCATCTCCACACCATTTCCTCTTCGGGAACAGAGGGCAGCGGGGTGGGGGGGGGCTGCCCAAACTCACAGACTCTCCTGGACCCGGGGAGGGCTGCGTTTTCTCCAGTGGCCTCCCGCTCCGGGGGCCGCTTCCCACGGTGGGAGGGCGGAGAGGGGTCCCCATCAGAGGTTGCTCTCCTTCACCCTTCAGAGCGGCGCCTGACGTCACTGCTCGCCGCTGGTCACATTTGGAGGCCGAGCACATTTTTACCTCTAATTGGTTTCAGACTTTAATCAGGGACAGGACTCATTATCAGGATTCTTGAGCGCACCCCCAGGCCCGGCCCCCAGGCTCCGGCTTCCTCTCCGGCGTCTGTGGGGATGCATTTCTCTCGGCCTATCTGGTGAAGTATTTTGGAGATTCCGATGTTTAACTCCTCAGCTCCCTCCCTCCTTCATTCTCTTTATTTTCTTGCTAGGAGGCTGCAGTCCTCTGCACAGCCCCTTCCTTCGTGGTCCCCCCGCCAGCCGAGGAGCGTGCCGGCGCCCGCCTGGTGTGCGCCCTGCTATTCCCCTGCCTGTCTGCTCTCGGGTCGGGGCTGCCAGTTCACAGATGCAAGCAGACGATGCCCCAGCAAATTTGAATTTCAGATGAGCAATGAATATGCTTTTGCATAACTAGGCACCCAATATTGCACAAGCCATAGTTACGCTAAAACACCATTCGTTGTTTATCTGAAATTCAAATTTAACTGGGCATCTGTATTGAATTCAGCAACTACACATCTAGAACCATTCCCTGCCCTTCCTGGGCTCTGCCCAACCTCCTGGGGTGCCATCCCCCCCAGTCCCCTTGTCCTCCAGATCCCCCATCAGTTTGGGGGGCAGGAGGACAGGGCGTCCCAGGTATCCGCACCTTCCCTCGGGCCGGCTCTGGCCAGATGTCCCCTCACAGCCGCGGTTCCCAGCAGCGGCCGGATCCGGGGCTGTCTGAGGCTGCTCCTCCGGGACCCCTGCTCCTGGGACAGCCACAGCGCCCTCCTGGCTGATCTCCACGTGGCCTGCCTCCCGAGTACCTGCTCTGCTGGCCCGGTCCCTGCGTTTGCAGGAGCCTGTGTCCTGTGTCCTCCCTCCGTTGGGAACGTCTGGAGAGGTTTCTGTTTTCCTGACGGCACCTTGGCGGAGAAGCAAGTTCACTGTTTGGGCCCCTCTGGGCCGCCTCGCTCTCCTTCTCCCTTCCGTCTTCACTTATTTCCTCTCCGCTCCTTCTTCCTCAATTTCCCTCACCCAGTTTCCCTCACGGCGCAGCAGCTGTGAGCCCTGGCCCAGGTGGCTTGCCACACACGCGGAAGCACCCATGTGACTTGGCGTCAAATTCGAAGTAGACCCAGGGCGGTCTGGAAGATCGCGTCGCGGTCCATCACGGGCACCCAGGCACTGGGACCAGAGAACGTAGTCACGGTTCTGGCAGGAAAGGCCCCGGCATGAGAGCCGAGCCCCCCAGCCCACCCTGCTCACACCGGGGGGTGAGCATCTGCTACGTTTGTCAAGAAAGAGGTTGTGACCTCCTGCCGTGGAGCATCAGAGAGAACGCCACAGCCTTCCAACTCAGGGCGATGCTGCCTTCTGACAGTGGTACCCAGGTGTCCGGTCCTCAGCACTCCCTGACCACAGAGTAACACCCCATTTCACACTTTCAGCCAATCACACGTGTACTCACACCACACACACCCACACGTGCACACACACATGTACTCATGGACAAGACACACGGGGGCACACCCACCTACACTTACACATGGATGGGACACACACATGGGCACACGCCCACATGTGCGGGCACACACGTGTGTACAGTCGTCTCCCTAAAAGCGAGAGAATGAGTAATAGTTTCTGTGTGTGGTTCAGTCTCAATGAGTGTTTGCCAAAGCCGTTTTCCCTAAGACTGCGCTTGGCGGAGGTGTGCATCTAGAAGTCTGTGGAGACTTCAAAACACGTCTTGGATAATCCCGCAGAGCCACTTACGTCTTCAGAACTGTGTCACTGCACTGTTTCCTTCTCCTAAGAGGGTCTCCTGCCCCCAGGGAGCTACCTCGGTGAGCCTTGCAATCACGCAAACGTGAGCAACGAACTGTGAGCCCCAAGGCCCGTGAAACATCTACTCCTGACGGCGGAAGCTTCCAAAAACCTACCCGAGAGGTGCTTTCAGTTATGAGATAATCTGAAGACGCAGAAAAAATATACCCAACTAACCAGTATCTTTCCAGCTGGCCGTCAGATTTAAGCGACGCTAATGTGCTACATGTTTGCACGCTGGTTTCAGATTCTCATTCTTCAACGTAAGACGGTGCGGGTGAAGGTCAAGGCCTTGCCTCACTCCCGGCCCTGCCCTCCGCTCTCTCTTCCCCGAGGCTCCAACACCTTGGGCTGACGTAGGTGTTTCCTGCCCGCACATTCTGCTTTTCGTACGCAAAATCCAGACACAGGACAACTTGCTCTATTTTCAAACTGTGGAGATGATTTCAGGCAGCATATATAATTCTTCAAATTTGATTCTTTTCACTCGATATTAAGTTTCAGGATGACGTTAAAGCGTATGAATCTAATCACAACTCTAGTTCATTTCTTCAAGTGGCAAGATTCCGTTTCGCCAGACGGGCTTGCTCTAACTGTCCCGGGGGGCATAACACAGGCTGGACGTACCCTCCGGCCCGGAAGGCCCGAAAGGCCGACCAAACACCGGAAATGAGGATTGTCAGGACACTGGACACTAGGGAGTGGGTGGTGGTGGTCCCGTGAGCTAGTAAGTCTGAGAGTCTCCAGGCTGTGGTTACGGGAGGGGCCCCCAGCAGAGCCCGATGGCCCCCAGGGTGGGGGGACAGAGCGGAGAGCTCCAGGGCGGGACGCCAGGGAGGAGCGGGCTGCACAAGGCAGACCCGGGAGGGGCCGAGCATCGGTCCCAAGGATTCAGCTGTATTCTGACGGACAGGTGTGTTTAAGGACGCTCTCCTCACATAGTCTGCTCAAAGAACCACCCCAAAGGACTAGAGACAGCAATGCCTCTGTGCGCACGAGCAGTTTTCTAGGATTTGCGCCCAGCGGGGCAATGGATGGCTTGCAGGTAGGTGCGTCCTCAGTTTTACCTGTACCGCCAAGGTGCCCGCCCCGTGCCCCCTGCAGTGCCTGCAAAGCCACCCGCCAACTGGGTATTATCATCTGACTTAAACTCTTGTTTTTCTGATGAATCTGCATGTTCTATTCTGTTGTACTGGTCGGTCTGTCTGCCTGGGCCCCGATGCGATGCTACTGACGTCGCATAGCTCTGTGATGCATTTCACCGCCTACGGGATAGCACCCACCCCACTAGCCGTTTCAGCGCCTCCGTAGCCCAGCGCCACGACATGGGCGCTTACACGGGAGATTTACTGTCTCACAGCCTGGAGACCAGAAGTCCGAAGTCAAGGTGTCGCGGGGCTGGCTTCCTCTGAAGCCCATGGGGAAGGCTCCAGATCTCTCTCTTTGGTTTGTAGACGGCTGTCTTCTGCCTGTGTTTTCCCTCACGCGTCTGTGTCAAAACTCCCTCGTCTTCTGAGGACACTAGTCACGTGGAATTAAGACCCACGACAGGGACCTTGTTTTCGTCTGATTACTTCTGGGAAGACCCCGCCTCCACCTCGGGTCGTGTGCTCATGTGCTGGAAGTTAGGGCGGCAACGCAGGAATTGCAAGGGGGATACACGTCAGTCCTTCAACCGCCTCTCTCAGCTCAGTTCTCTATCAGAACAGATGTCTAGGATCAGCTGCTGGCATGCCACCAGGAAGAGCCCATCGGGACTCGGATTAGAATTGCGTTGGCCTGGCTTGGGGAGAAACCGCCTGTTGGAGGCATGGAGCCTTCTCTTCCATAAACGCGTAGGTCCGGCCTTTACGCCTCCCAGCGGCGGTGCGTCAGTCTCCCTGCCCTGGCTCGCTGCCCTCCGCCCCGCCACGGAGTCCACGCGGCTTCTACTAAGTCCTTGCCTGCAGACTTCTGGACCCTGTGTCACGCACCTCTCACCGCTGGGACTTCCGACCGCATGCCAAAATTCTTGAGGTTTCTCAAACATACCACGCTCTAGGACATACCTCCACGCTTGCTCGGCTCCCCTCCGCCTTTCTCTTACATGCACCTGCTAAGGGAGGGGCTGAGTCGCAGACTCAGCTCCGACAAAACCTTCTGCAGGAACCAGACCTGCGCTTTGTCAACCCGGGTTGTCGGGGTCAGTCCAATGCCTGCCTACAGGACTTCCCAGGTTGGGGTGCGGCGAAGGAGGAAACTTCATTCAGTGCAAGCAGCTCAACAGTGCACGGCACGCCTGTGGGGTAGCGCTGGGGCCAGGCTGGTCTCCAGCTAGAGGCTCTGCTCTGGGAAGACGTTTTCGCTGTTTCAGCTCCGCAGGGAGAACCTCACTCAGGTCTGAAGCCAAGAAGCGAAGTGCACCCTGAGAGCCGGGAGAGCTGGCTTATACAAGTAGAAGTCCCCGCCCCTCGTTCCTGATTGGTCATCTTCATGCAAATGAAGAATGCAAATCTTCACAGTTTGATTGGCCCAAAGGCACTGTCCTGATTGGTCAATGAAGAAGCTGCTGGGGATGTAGCCGAGCCGCTCTGATGGATGGGGAAAGCACCAGTCCTACTGGTTGAAGCGGGATCCCAGGAGCTCCTCTATAGGGGCAGCTCAGAGGGCGGGACGCAGGGCTGCTGCTCCGTCAAGGGCAGTTTATGTGTGTGTGTGTGTGTGGGGGGGCGGGTGGTTTCCTGTGCAGAAATGGCCACGAGGCTCTGGTTTCTATACATGTGAGGCCAGTGAGCTGCTGGGAGCCCTTATGCATAGGTGTCTCCTTTTTCAGGTCCGCAGCTCGGACCCCTGAACACACACGGATGGGTTAGGGGGCCTTCCTCTTTGTCCTGCTAGCCACTGGGCGGCAGCACCGCAGGGCTCACGGACGTTTCCAGGGTGGAGAGCGCTCACAGAGACTCGGTGAGGGTCGGGATTGTATCCAGCTGCAACCTGAATGCCGTCCAGTTGTAGCAATGTTTGGCACACAGAAAATCATAATAAATACCGATGGCATGAATGAATGAAATAAACCAAAAAGGAGCTCTGCTCATTTTTCATGGGTGAAGGTCCCTTTTTGGAGGCTGCTAGCCAGCACTGGCTCCTCAGAACTAGCGACCTGGGGAGCGAGCGGGCAACAGCACAGCGGGGAGGTGAGCGTGGGTCCAGCCGGCGCGAGAGCTGCGCCGCGCCCCCTCCCCCTCTCCGCCCCCCATCACACTAGACAGTGTCGCTGCAGCAGCCAGGACATTTGTGCCACCACAGCGAATGTCCCTCGTCCTTGGAGGGTTCCGGGCAAACAGTGCTCGGGCCTGTGTCTCCGTGTCTCGGCCTCCTGGGGCCTTGACACTGTCACCGCGTTTCTCTGGGATTGGGCGTGGTCTTTGCCTTTGTGCGCATGCTCGGGTGTGCCGGCACTCAGGCTGTGAGCACCTGCGGGAAAGAAGCCGTGGCGACCCGGGAGGGCGCGTCCTCACTGCAGACAACGTCTCTACTGAGCCTCAGCGTATTCCCCCCCCCCCCCCCACTTCGAGCGAGGCCGCGCGCTCTGCGCGTTCCCCGGCCACGGCCTCCACTGAACCCGGGCGGCTCCGCAACGGTGCGGCCTTCCCTCTGAAATTAGTGAGCGACGGAGGGCTTCAAAACACCCCCAAGGCCACCTGCTAAAGGTGACTCTTCAAAGGTGTTTTAAGTCCCCGGCTTTTGATGGCTTTCATCTTCTCAAAAGTGAGTCAGAGCTTTAGACTGAGCTGCGAGGACTACTGAGTACGTGTGAGGACGCCAGGGGCTGGGGACTTGCTGGAGACGACGTTCTGAGCGCTGTCCTGTCTCCTGTCACCCCCGCGGGCCCTTTCTGCTGCCTGCAGGTGGCGAATCCCACGGGCTGTGGAGTTGTCGTGCCTGCCACGTGGCCCTGGCAGCCAGGCCTGCACACTGCCCCCCGCCCTCAGCCCTGCAGGGCGCAGCCCCGGGGGCTCCGCCGTGTGCGCTGCCGGGGAAAGGTTGACACCGCTCACGCTCCCCTTTGCCCCGCTCTCCCTACAACAGAGATGCCCCCCCCCCTTGTCTTTGCTTGGAAGGTCGCTGGGCTCAGGTGTGGCCCTCATGGGAGACCCTTCAAGAAAATCGCTTCGCGTCACCTCCGAGGTGGATTTCTGCTCTTGGTCTGCTCCCGGTTTCCCTGGAGGGAAGGGCCCCTTGCTCCTTCCCTGAGGCTCTGGGGGAATTTCCAGTCCAGCCTTCTTCTCCCCAAGGAGCTCCTCTGAGATCATGCGGGGAATGCTCCCCTCGGAGCTGCTTTTGGGGCTCGGAAGGGTCCCTGCCCTCGTTGCAAGGAACTTCTCGTCACCCTCCACGTGGTGGGCGCTCAGTCACTCTGTGACCTCACTCGGTCCGTGCCCGCCCTCGGGGGACGGGCCGCGCCCCGCCGTGGACTTCCCGGGGCGAACTTCTGCGGCCCCACGGCTGTCCTAGGTCCCCGAGAATGCATTACGTCACCCACGAAACATTCCCAGATAATTGCGCCCGATGGCTATGAGCAGAACTTTAAACATTGTAATCTTCTAAGAGACTTTGAAAAGGAACAGATTACACGGAACCTAGAGACACAAATGCAATTTGACCTTGTTCTCCCGTGTCCGGGCCGTTGGCACATCAGCCACGCGCGGCCTGTGTTGTGATGTCGTGCACCGGTGCGTGTCGACCCCGCGCGCTTTGGTTTCTGTTCTCCGGAATGCTTTTATTTACATTTCCAAAGCGCCTCTCTCTTCCTGGCGGCCACGGACCTTTCTCGCCTTGGAGGGTCTTGCTCTTCTCGCGGGCTCGTGTGTCCTGCCAGGGGGTCGGCCCCGCCGGCGTCAACCTGGGGCCGCCGGCCCCGCCGAGGCTGAGCCGTGCTCGCAGATGCCGGCTCGCCGCCTGAATGAGTGGAGGAAGGGGAACGTGGCGAAGAAGGGCTGGGCTTCCTGGAGCTCTCGGGATCCCCCCGTACGTCTTCTTCGCACCAGCTACTCCGGTGAGACACATATCCGTCCGCCGGCTTCTCCGTGTCAGCCCGATGGCACACTTTAAAAAAAAAAATGCTAGGAAAACTAAGTGTCATGGTGTCAGGTTTCTTTGGGAAAATGCATTGCACCAAAACGCTTGTTTCGAGCATTTCTTTTTTAAAAAAGATTTTATTTTTATTTATTTTTAGAGAGGGAAGGGAGGGAGAAAGAGAGAGAGAGAGAAACATCAATGTGCAGTTGCTGGGGGCCGTGGCCTGCAACCCAGGCATGTGCCCTGACTGGGAATCGAACCTGCGACACTTTGGTTCGCAGCCCGCGCTCAATCCACTGAGCTACGCCAGCCAGGGCTTGTTTTGAGAATTTCTTTGATGAAAACAGGTTGCTGGTATTGGGATTTTAGATTTTTCCTGAAAGAGCTGGTTCACTTGCATCTTCTTGTAAAGCGATGAAACACACTCCAGGGGGAAAAAAGTGTGCAAGTGTGTGATGCTAATATCAGGGATGCTTTATCTGATATTCTTATAAAGCCAATGCCAGATTCCAGCATGCTGAGGCGAGGCCTCCCACCCACCCTCCGTGTTCTGGTTTATGTCACTCGTGTCTTCGCTAAGGAAGCGGCCTCACCATCCCCTCTCCACCTGCCCAGGCGCTTTCCTTTGACGCCCCAGATGCCCCCATACTTCCCGTCCCGGCTCTGCCGCTAATGGCAGAGAACGCGGCTCGGCAGCGGCAGCTCCGAAGTCATGAATGGGATCGGCTCTCCTTGGGACACACGCAGCGATTTTTAACCAGCCCTGCACTTCCTGAGCCTCCGTGCGCGAGAGGGGCACTTTAAAAACACGACACCCTTGCAAGTCATGGGGCCATCTAATCATATCTCAGATGTTTACATCTGCACGGTTCCAGCAGCCAAAGGGGAAGGTGCGGGTGCTCTGCTGAAGTAGAGGTGAATAAATATGTCACGGCGAGAATAAACATTTTAAATCACCGTTGTGTTATGAGATTAATCGCCCTGCAGTCCCAGTTAGATAAGCGAAGATGGAGTGTCTCCAGCTACTGCTGTGGCCTTCCCTGGGCTGTGGAGGCTGCACTGTGTGCGGCTCTCATTTATGAAAAGGCGCCCTCGGGTGCTGTGTGACCTCTAGTGCCCTGATGCAGTACCAGTGTCATGACTTAATCCTCTGTGGGGCCACACTGTCTGGATACTGTTTAATAGAGACGGTTACCACAAAGTGGTTTGTTAATTGGAAAAGCAGAAATAAAGACATTCATGAAAAGAAACTCAACGGAACTCCAGGTGGCCAGGCGCATGGAGCGATTTGGCGAATAATCAACTTCTCCAACGAACCCCCATTCTGGGTGGGGCTGTGTCTCCCACTGCAGGAGTGCCACGCTCGAGCCCAGCCCGGGGCCGGGGCCGGGGGTCCTGTGGGTGCTGCCGTTTCGGCGTGGACACCAGCTGAACGAACAGGGTGATTCCTTGGGCTTCACACACCGTCTCCTTGGCCGCCTAGCCCAGGGCAGGCCTTGGTCTCGTCTCCTCCCCCTGGACTTCCCCCTGGCTGCACGTGTGCATGAACTTGGGAAAGCAGTCCATGGATGCCTCCTCACCCCAGCAGACAGCGAGCTCCTAGCAAGCAGGTGTTCGTCTGCCTTGCAATCAGCATCCGGCTGTGAGCGGGGGCCGCACGCGCCCAGGGATTCCGCAGTTGTTTAACTGGAGAGCCAGACGTGAGGACGCTGATGGACAGCAGCTCCCTGGCGCTGTGGGTGGGCACGTGCCCAGGGGGTAGCTACTGGGTGAGCGGCTTAGAGGGGACTGATGGTGCGTGCATGTTGGGCGCAGGGGTGGGGTTTCGCCGGGAGCCGGCAGCCTGGGGCCCCATCCCGGGGGCCCCACGAATGTCCGTGAATGGGTGGCTGTCAGCGCTCCCGGCAGCGCGGGGGGTTGGGGGCCGTGACTCCGCTGGGTGCGGGAGGAAGCGCGGTCTGAGGGAGAGAGGTTCTGTGCCCCCTCCACCCCCGACGCCGTGCACGGGGCACCAAACCGGGCCTGCAGCTTCCACGGGCCTGGCTGCCGCCCCGCCCACTCCGCCTGTCCTCTGTCACCGCCTGCGTCGTCGTCTGGTTTGGGGGACCTTGTGTGTCCCTCAAATGTGGCAGCAGCTCGAGCAGGATCTGAGAGGGGATTGTGTGTGGCAGACAGACGAATGTTTTTCATATATTATTTTAATGTGATTTAGAGAAACTGTAACTGGAAAATGTAAGTGGAGCATGAAACGGGGTTTTTGTTCTCAGAGACATTATAGCCGGGGGTGGGGGGAATGAATGACTTACACGTTCAAGTGCAAACGCTATGTAATGAGTGATGGGTGTTTGCAGGGCCAGCTAGACGTCACAAAGGCCCTGAAACACTGCCCGGGGTCACCCGGGTTCACGTGAGTGGAAAACGTTCTCTTCGATCGGTCCCTCCCTTCCCTCTCCTCAAAGTGTCAGCTGACCTGCCTCAGCCCACGGTGAAAGCCTCCTCGTGGGCACGGGGACCCCACCTCTCCAGCGGGAAGAACCAGGGCCTAGTGTCGGTCTGGCACTAGGAAGGCTGATTTCTCTGTCCTGCGGGGAAACCCTACACTTCCCAGGGCAAGAGTTGGCTGCGAGAGGTTCCACGTGCAACACAGCCCCCCCGCAAACACCGTGCACATCTGCCACTGTTCTCCCTTTCTTTGCAGAAGTTCCCGAGGCGGGAGGCTCAAAGGAAATCGCTTCCCTGCGGTGGGGAAGGGCGGTCCTGCTGCAGACCCAGGCTGGGGCTCTTGGCATTAGCATTAAACACATGTGGCGTTTGAGAGCAGGGCCTTGTGCTGTGAATGCTGAAACTCCTTTGCCTCAAGATACATGCAAATCACGGCTCTCGGTGCCCAGAAAACGCCAGCTGAGTGAGGAATGAGCGTTTCTTTTCCTCTTTTACCCCAAAGTGGCAGCCCACCAGTAAGAGGAGAGCTTTGGCGCGGTTAACGGATCCTTAATGAGTGGAAACTGAGCCGACCTTCTTGCTAAGGCAGTAAGAGTCTGCTTCCCTGAACCCCCACCTCGGAGCGTGCCCTTGGGGGCCCCAAGACCGATAAACTTCTTTCTTACGTGTCAAGCCGGTGCTCAAGAACGAGCCCTGGACATTTTTCCCGTGTAGACGAGGGTCGCGTCAAAACTCACGTCCACAAAGAGCCCGCAGAGGGGGCCGATTGGGCAGCCGGCTCACTGCCAATGTCACCGAGTCAGGATGACGTCACCCCGGGGCTGGGGGTCCTCGGTCCAGGTGACCCGTGCTCTTGTGAGAAGGGGGAAACGTGGACGCGAAGCCGCGGACATGGAACCCCTCCGCGGCGGCAGATCGGGGACTGGCGCCGTGCCTCCGGGAGCCGGGGAACACGGCGCCGCCGTTCCCGGGTGGGGGGGGGGCGCAGGGGGCGCGTAGCACGTGACCTCCGCGGAAATGCCGCGGCCGCCTGCGGGTTCTGTGGGAGGATAGCACATTTTTACTTTCCGTTTTAATGATGCTTTGAACGATCAGCCTAGACCTACTGGGGATTGTCCTGAAAGCCACTTTTCCACGTTATTTCCACGTCTGCGTTCACGCCGGGCCCTGTGGTCTCGTAACGGGAGCCCAGTGAGTGCCGCCCGGCGCACCCGGGTCTCAACCGGAAACCGTTGGCCGGCGACCCAAGCGGGACCTCTCCTTGCCCGGAGTATGGGCACAGACGGAGGAGCCGACCCTTTCCTAAGCTGTCCGAGGAGCGAAGACTGTGATCAGACATAATGTAGCAGACCTGGGGGTGCAGTGAGACTCTTTTTGATGTGAGAACAGAGGCACGTTTCACACCGAGGTCTGGCGTCTCACTGACCAAATCCGGGGTCCTGTCTGTCGTGGACAAGACGGTATGCAGACGGTAGGCCGGAGCGTGGCGTGCCCAGTGAGACCTGTCACCGCGGCCGTGCGGGCCAGACCCCTCACACCCCAGCAGCAGCAGCAGCAGCAGCTGGTTAGGGGTGAGTGTGGCGGGAGACCGGCCACGGGGAAGTTTTCATTAAATGGCACGTTTTGATTTTTCATGATTGCATTTTGGAACACACTCAAACAATGACCGGGCTGTCAACATAACGGATGGCCAGTTAAACATAAGCAGGCGAATACATCAAATAATAATGAGGAAAACGATGGCAAAGACAATAATAGGTGATTCAAACGGTGGCCACCGAACCAAACAACGAAACACATTCCAGGCGATGACCAGGAAACGGGAAGCCACCATCTAACCCAGAACCAGCGATTGCCTTTTAGCAAAACGAGGCAGTTCCTAAGCAGCGAATAGCGTTGATTTGGATTTTATTTGTTTTAAGGCCTTTTTTGTAAGCCCTCTGTGAAGGCCAGTTGCTCGTGAGGAAGGCGTTATCACCAGCTTCTCATTTGTACATTTTTAAGAAACATCGTAACGGAAGAATTTGTGAACCGTAGGAACCCGAACCCATGAGAATTGTTCTCCTTGTAAAGGAAATTACTGCAGTTTGACTAATATAACCCTAACGGCATTGCAGTCTTTTCTGCGTTTTATCTTCAAATGTTGAAAAACAACATCTTCTGTGTGTTCCTGTGGTTATAAAGGAAACATATGTCCGTTGCACAAACCAGTTGTTACATCCAAAGAAGCAAACAGAAAATGAATCACTTAGAACTCCACTTCCCACACCGTTTTAATGCCATTCAGGGGTTTTCTATAAATATTTACTTTAATAAAGCAAAAAAGATATGAAACCATAAATTTCCTTTTATACTTTGCTTTTACTGCTTAGATGTTTGTGCTGGTCACAGGAGAGTAATGGGACTCCCCTCTGTTTCGGGGTGTTAGCAGAGAGCAGGGCGACAGTCCTGAGGCCCCGAGAGACGCGATGGCACCGGGGGATGGCCACGCCCAGCCCTGTGTCTGCCCCCAGCCTGGGGCAGCTGAGCCCAAGGGAGGTGCTACAGGAGGGTGAGCTGGGATTCCTCTGGGGGGCGCTGTGGCTGTGCTGAGCGGCCCCACTCCCGTGTGGGATGGGAGGGGGTGCTCCCTGCTCACCTGTGCACACACCTGGAGCCAGGTGAGAGTCTTTAAGGGGACTCGTCGGGAAGCTGGACCCCGTCTTCTGGAATCCGGGCAGCATGACGGCTGATTCACACGGGAGAAGTCTCAAGGCCTGAGGCTGTTTTAGGTAGGTGCTATGGGCTGAACTGTGCACCCCCAAATTCCTGTGTTGGAGCTCTAACCCCCACGTGACTGCACTGGAGACAGGGGGTGATTAAGGTTGGATTAGGTCTTCAGGGCAGGGCTCTGACCCGACAGGCCTGGCGCCCTCGGAAGAGGAGGAGACCCCGAGATCCCTCCACCAAGCGAGGGCCCAGCGAGGTGGCTTCCACCTGCAGGCCGGGGAGAGAGCTCTCCCCGGAACCCAACCTCGCAGGCACCCTGGTCTCCTTGGCCTTGCAGCCCCCAGAAATGTCTGCCTGTTACGCAGCCCGAGTCACTGAGACTGCAGGCTCGGGAGGAAGAGCAGAGAGCCTGCAGGGCCGAGGTGAGCGGGCCCGAGCCTCACCTGCCCGGAGGGGCTCTGTGGGGAGAGATTTCACACAGTCCGTCTGCAGGGGGTGGGCCGAGAGGGGAGGAGGCAGCGAGCTGGGGAGTGAGGGCCAGGACGGACAAGGTTGCCCTCCGATCTTAGGTCCCGGGAAGGAGTTGTCCGGGGCTCTGGCGACACGGCGGTCTCCTGCCCACTAACCAGGAGCCCGGAGACTCTTTGTCACACATCACAAGTCTGGCCTCACCATCACCAGAGGCATGTAAATGCCGTGCCCACGGGTCGAAGCTTCTAAATGACCCCCGATTCCCCCTATTTTCTAAGAACACCCGTGTGTTCCAAGAACTGTTTTCTCTTTCCCCTAAAACAGAGGGAGGGAAGCAGGTAACTACCCATGTGCACAACGCAGGTGGCCGTTTTCTGAAAGTCACGTGTCCTTTGGGTGAACTGAGCAGCTCGGGAGACGGGCGTGAAGAGTCACTTTTCCTGCTCAGGCACCGCGGTTTGGGGAGCGTGGCGCTGCGGTCCATCTGGACCCGCGGAGCCTTGGCGGCTGGTCTGCGGGGGCGGCGAGCAGCCCCTCCTGGGGGTGGGCGGAAGGCGGCGCTGCCCAGCGGTGGTGGTAGTGGTGGGTGCTCTGCGAAGGGAATTCTGAAGCTGGGGTTACATCCGGGGGTGTAGAGAGCACCCCGGCCACAGAGCATCCCAGGTGGTGGTGGGGGGTGGGGTCCTAATTTTCCGCAGGTCAGCTTTTTGTTTTGTCTTTTCAATGAATGAAGAACAAGGGAGCTGCCGGAAGCTGGAAACAGTCAGAGGTTGGAATTTCGGGGAGTCGGAAGGCCTCCGGTGACGGACTGTCCTTGCAGAGTCTGGGAGGTGGCGCTCTGGTGTCGCGCTCAGAGCTCAGCTCTCCGACTTCTCGCGAGAGCCCACGGAGGAGGAGGAGGTCCAGGGGCGCTCCGTCCGGAGGAGTGGGAGCTCTGTGCTCTGGGTGGCCCCCTCGGATTGGCGCCCGGAGGATGCACCGACCAGCTCTCCAACTTCGAGGAAGCTCGGAGGCACCAACGGGAAGCCGAGGGGTCCCGGCGGGTGACCCAGTTGCCTCCCGCGAGGCTCACAGAGGCTGAACTGAAAACTGCATGCACACCTAGCTCGGTGACCGTCTGGGCCTAACGCGCACGCGCGGGAGTCAGGTCCGGGCTGCGCCGCGGTGGCCCTGGTGGTGATTCACGCACTCCGCCCTTCAGTCTCCTCCTCTGCAGCGGGGGCGCGACCACGCCCACCTCCTGGGGTCTTCACGCATTGGGGGAACCCAGGGCGCGCACCCCACCGGGACAGGCAGCTGCTGAGACTCATTGCCAAAGTCACTGAATGAATGAATGACAAGACACCGCGGAAGCAAGGAGGGTGGCACTGGTCGTGGCCTTGTTCCAGGCGGTGGGGAGGGGAGGGGTGCGGCGCTGGGTGAGGGCTGGGGCGGGGACGGGGCGGGGTCATCGGACCTGCTGAATTGGAAGACAGATGATAGTGCAGTGCAGTGGATCCTGAGAATCATTTATGGAAGAAAGGAAAGGCGGAGGAATATCACGCGCTTCACGTTTTCCGGGACCGGATTGATGGTTAGAATTGTATTGCGGGTGGCTGATCCTCTTCCCAGGGATGTCGCCACCAGTCACCACTTTCCCACCTTCATCTGCAGCCCGTGACTGCGGGCCCCAGTCTGTAGTGTGAAAGCTACCTTCGTCTGGTGGGGAAGAAAGAGGCCCACTGGTGGCGGATACAACGGAGAGAAGGAGAAGGAGGAAACTCAGAGGAAGCCGTGAGAAAAGGGAAGGGGAGGGATGAAAAGGCCCCCGTGCAGGATGAAACGCGGAACAGGGCCGTCCGGACCCCGGAAGGCGGGTTCTCAGAGTCTCCGCGCTCGGGAGATCACTAAAAAGTTATTAGCAGACATATTTCAGCAGACCGCTGCAGCCAGAGGAAAAACACGTTTCCCACATACTGAACACATCACAACGGAACATGAGCAGTTGCTTAGACTTGGGATTGAACCAAGTTCATCAGGCTTAAGTGACCTTGGCAAACAAAGCTGTATAAATCACCATCAACGTTGAATATTTAGTAAATGCCTAAGCGCACAAGGTTCCTGACTTTGAAAGGTCTAATTAGCAGAGGAAGGGGAGCTGCTGGTGTGGAAGGTTCCGGGTCTCCAGAGCAGAGAGCCCTGGCCGGGTTCCAGGCAGGGGAGCAGGGTGGGGGGGGCGGGCTCGGCCGGGAATCGGGACCCCCCGGGACGAGCCAGCGGGGAAGCTGGCTGCGGCTCCCTCATGGAGGCTATCTTCACTTAGTCTAAATTATTTTGCAATCCCAGACTCTTCGCTCTTTCTTCATTCATTCCTGCTTTGTCATTAAAAGGAGCACCGGGAAACCGGGGCTGCAGATTCTCCGTGGAATTCACTCTCCGTCTGGGCGGTCCAGGGCCTTCGTCCGCGTCCTTCCCTGGCAACGCATCCAAGCGGCCGCTGCTTTTCGGCTTCCTGAGGAAACGGCCTTCAGCAAGTGCGGTCCAGGGCTGCGCGGGACCCTGTGTGGAGTTGCTCTCGGGGTAGCCACAGAGCCGGCGTCCTCCATTCCAATTAAACAGGGACCTCCCTCCTGCAGACAATGTGGGGTCGCTGCGTGGCGCTGAAACGTTTTCTTAAAGGGATGGTTCACCTGCAAACAGTCTTTCCAAAAGCGGGCGGGTCTGAGGACGCTCGAAGGTCGTCGGCACTTACCCGTAATTTTTGGCTGTGCACAGTGCGCACTGTTTTGCCCAGATTCTTGAGAGAAGGATAAGGATAAGGATGTGCGTTATACGTGGGTAGTGCCTAAAATACCTCGTATCTGTTCTCGTCTTTTGTAACACAAAATTCCTTGTACCATAACATAAATAAAACTCCTTTACAATACAAACAACGAGTATCTAAATAAAAATAAATACAGCATTGAATTAACAAATTAAAAAGGAAAATTTTTCCCTGAAAGCTTGGGCCGAAAATGTGGGTGTGCATTAGACACAGCAGAATACGGCCCCTTCAGCCGAAGACCGTCTCTGCGGTAACGGCCAGGACCAGCGGCTGTTTCCACGCTCAGTCGCTCCCTCCAGGCGGGGCCATGCCCGCCCCCCACCCCGCCCCCCTCTCAGCGTGCGCAGGGTAGGGGAGAGTGGCAGCGGCGTGAGGAGCGCCGTCACCGTCCTGGTCTCTCTGCAGCGAGCTGAGAAGGCTTCCCTAGGGACCCGCACGCTGGACTGGGCTCGGGAAAGCCAACCAGGACCCTTTCCGGAGGCCGGGGTTTGGGGTACAGGGAAAGGTAGTGCTCTACAAGCACAGCGGCCTGGCCTGAGCAGCGGGCGCCCCGTGGCTGAGTGTCAGGGGACAGGGTGGGACACTGGGATGGACCTGGAGGAGTGGCCAGGGGTCTGGGCACCCCCTTCCCCAAGGAGCTGTGCCCGGGATCTGTCAGCAACGAGGGGCCAAGGCAACACTCCAGGCAGAAGAGAGGCACCCCCAGTTGCTGGGAGGAGGGAGTGTTTCCGATGCGAGCTCAGCTCTATGAAGACTGTGGGGCAGCCAGCGACTGCAGAGCTTCAGGTGGGCGGCGGCATCGCTGAGTCATGGCCGCCCTGGTCGGGGGAGTGGCTGGAGAGGTCCGGCCTGAAAGAGTGTCCAGACGGAAGGTCCTCGGATGTGGCTCCACTGTGAGCCCTCGGTTTCCGGGTGCGGACACTCCGAGGTGCTGGTGTCGCCGATCAAGACAGGGTGGGGTGGGGGTGCCTCCCTCCCTCCGGTGTAAGGGGGAGAAGCCTGCAGGCAGGGGTGTAGGCAGGCCTCCGGGACACAGGGGTCGTTTTAGAGTCGGGCCCAGGAGGAGGGAATATTCACGGGACAGCATGGTCGCCCCCAGGTCTCAGGCTCTCGGCCCAGCCCTTGGAGCAGAGCCCAGGCCCAGCACCCCAACCTGCACCCTGCTGAGCCCTCGCTCCCCCCAGTGCTGGAGGTCGTTTCTCTCCATAGCGGGGGGCCCCCTTCTTGGGAATTTTGAGACGTGGGATGAAGTCCGTGGAGAAACTGGTTATGGAATGTCCCCATCTGCTTCTGGAATGTCATTTCACTTGTGACATCGAGTGTTACCTGATGAATTCAGGTGAATTCTGAGTTGAATTCTGCACGTTAAACAGCTGTGCCCTGGGTATGTGCCCCCCCCACCGCCCTGCCCTGAGCGGGTCCACGGCCTTTCGGGTCCCCCGTTCCCCCAGCCCGCCCCTCCCACCCCGTCGTCCGCTCCACCCCAGACTGGCCCGGATTCTCTCCCCTGACACGGCCTGTGCCCTCGGCCGGGGCTCGCAGACTTGAATCGCTTTATGTCAGAGGCACCGTGAAAGGCACCGTGAAACTGTTAACAGTTTCAGAGGATGTGCGGAGCCTCGGGCGCTGCGCGTCCTGGACGCAGTTTCACAGAAGGACTCGGGGGCCGTGCTCCGCTGTGGCGCCTGCACGGGACTTCGAGGAATAACTGGGCCTCTGGGTTTTGAGGCGGGAAGTGCCTCATGTGACCTTGGAGGATGGCGGAGCGGTGGAAGTCGGAGCCTGAGCCTTTTCCGCCGCCGCCGCGTGCACAAGCTGTGTTCACGGGGCGCCTCTGGCTGTCGGGCCTTGGCCGTGACCGTCCCAGCTCCGCCGTGGGAGTCACCATGGCCTAGGGGAGAGGTCCCAGGAAGCGGAATCAGGTCTTTAACCAGAGAGTCGACAAAGTGCCAAGATGGCACACAGGAGGGTGGCAGGTGTCCCTGAAGGGGGGGAGGGCTGTCATGCAGAGGGCTGAGCACTGGTCGGTGGGGGAGAGGAGGAGGAGGAGGAGGAGGAAAGTTTTTCCAGGGAAAAAGAGAAATGGGGAGGGAACGGCGGGGGACCCAGGTTACAAGCTGGGGGTGGGGCTTCCTTAAAGGGCCGAGCACAGGCCCGCACGGCGGCCGCGGCAGACCGTCACGACGCACTCGGCCTGCTCTCGGGTGGGTCCATAAGGGCCAGGTCTTCGGGCGTCACTGGACTGAGGTCCAGGGGGCACCTCAGAGTATCAGGAGAGTCTCGGCTTCTCCGGTCCTGGGGTGGCAGCTCCCCGATCCCCGTGTCCCCTCGAGGAGGCAGACGGTCCAGCAGACTCAGTGACGGACAGTTGACGTGACCATTCCTCGCACACAGGAGAGACAGACCCCGCCCCCCCCAAATCATACTCAAGATACTGTTGTTCAGAACGAATCCTTTCCATTTAGGGTTGAGATGATTGTTTGGTCCACGAGCAAACACACCGTCTCATGTGGATTGCTTGCACAGCGACAGGAATGGCCCTGCGGTCCCTGTGATTTTTGCACCGGGCAGGTCCCTTCCTGCGCTCTGGTTTTGTGACCCTTTATGCCTCTGCACGCTGCCACCCGAAGGCACCGATGACGTGTCGCCCCGCTGAGCCCTCCGATCTGTCAGAAGGAAACCCGGGACAGGAGGCAGGGAAATCTTAGGGGGACGTAACATTATTTCCCAAGGAAGTTGTTAAAGATGCACGGTGCGAGCCATGTCGAAGTGCGTTCTTTGTCAACGTCTCCCGAGAACACGGCAGACGGCAGACCGCCCACCGAGCGCCTGCATCAGCGCGTGCACCGACACATCGGGGCGAGTTCTGCGCGTCCAGCGGCCACATGACCGAGAGTGTCCCCGTTCTCTCCCCGGGCTCGGGGTCAGCGTCCTCCTGCACCAGGAGCTGCAGCGCCGAAGGGAAACACCCACTTACAGGAGCAGACGGGCAAAGACATTTCCAGTTGTCTTCTATAATCTTCAGTGGGCCAAGTAGCGCAAAATAAAAAATCTGTGTAACTTCACATGAATGTAATTTTTTACAAGTCCGATTAGTTATGTGGATATGTCCTTGGAAGACGCGCATTTGATTTATTCCTGATTAACATGACGTATTAATATTAACATGGTTATTAGGACACATTAATTAAAATGACCCAAGGGCAGGTAGGCTGGGGGAGGAAAGGCACTGTGGGGAGGGACCCTGGCTGGGGAGGGCCGCGGCTGGGGAGGGACTGGCCCGGGGAGGGCTGAGGGTCCAGGCGGCCCAGGAGGGATGATGGCCCGAAAGACAGCCGGCACGGGTCTGTTTCACATTGGATGTGAGCGCCCCCCGGTGGAAGAGAAATTAACTGGAAAGATATTCGTTTGTAAGAGCTGCGCTTACATGTGCTTAAGAGATATCCGTAAACGTGCTTGAGGCCTGAAGAGCCGCCTGCACTCCCAGACATCAAAGTCGGCGGACAGCGGCGCCTGGAGCCAGTGAGACACGGGCTACCAGGTCCCTAATTTATAGAGCAGCCTGCGAGGAGCGGAGAGAAGCCCGCGGCTGCGTTTGAAGTGACCGCGGCGACGTGCTCCGAGCCGTGGAGAATGCTGAGGTCGGGCACTTACGGCCCCGCCGCTCGCAGGCGACGGGAAACAGCGTCCAAATCAAGAACACCTGGAGAGACCCTTCCGTCCGGCGGAGCCCAGCGACGACCAAGTGGCCCGAGTGGCCACGCGGCGTGTGTGGCCGGCTCGCCCGGGAGGGGGGTGTCCCTCTGCAAGCTGGCCAGGCCGCCTCCCTGCCCAGAGCCTAAGGGACGCGGCGGGACGCCGTCTGACTGAGTTTACGAGCCGCAGACGAAAACGCCGCTGCCTCCTGTTTAGGGGAATGAAACAATCACTGAGCTACGGAACTTGCGGACGGCCTTGGGTGTTAAAACACTAGAGAACTAAGACATAGGCACACACACACACATGTACACACATGCATGTACACACATGCATGAATACACATGCACACATATGTATGTATATGTGTATATATATAGACACACACATTTGGGGGGATGGTGGAGTCGATCCCTGAGGAATGCTTTTCTGGACCGTAGGAAAACAAAGGGGGTCCGACTGAAGGAGAAGGTGGGAACCACTCTGGCTTCGGTTGTTTTCCAATCTCGGCTCTGTGTGTCCCCCCGAGGGCTGGTCTCAGGCAACCTGTGTCCCTCCCTCCCCGCCTCAGCGAGCACCTCTTGTCACAGAGGTCCACCTCGACCGAGGTGGAGGTATTGCCAGGGACCGGCCAGGGTGGCCAGCGCCATGTGGGACCCAGGCTCGGTGGCAGCCTCACCGCCTCTCCGTGAGGGGGCACCCGAGAGCGGCATTCTGAGCTCGGGGCCCGCAGGGTGCCGAGGGCTGAGCTGGTGGGGCCGCTGGACGCCAGGGGCGCCAGTGGCCAGTCTGCGGGCCGACACTGTTGTCAGTCTTCGGACGAACCCCGTGACCAGCTGGAGCTCACAGGTCTGCTGCTTCGAACCTTCCTCTGGCGGCGCCCACCCCCCTGGGGGAGTTAACTAATGACAGAAAGTGCCTGGCTGGCCTTGGGGAGGGCCTCGGGCAGGACCGGCCCACCGCAGCCTCTCTGGGGGTTCCGGTTTCCCAGGTGACCCCCCCGCCGTCTCTGTCCCAGCACTGCGCACAGTTCCGAAAACTGCACACAGCTCCGCGGTCGGGCTTGTGGGCAGGGACAGCCCCAGCCTGCGTGTGACTGCGCCGTGCCCAGCGTGGCGCGCTCGGGGCCGTGCGGCGGAACCCACAGACAGGTCCACGCTTCTGGTCACGTTGAACCAGGTGACTCAGGGGACTGCCGTTCTCCTTCTGGCCGGTGTGGCCCCATGTCAGTGAAACGGGTCATTTTTTCAGAAAGAAGTCCAGGGTCTGGGGGCTCTTCGAGGCTGAGGCGGTCAGCACGGAAAACCGCCCCTGGCTCCCCGGAGGCCCTAACCAAACACAGACGAGGCATCGCCGGCACACGCGCTCAGATCGCTGCGTCATGGCCAAGCAACGCGGTGACGGGTTGGCAAACTCGGGCAGGCCAGCTCCTTCCTTGGGTGGGATTCTGAAATGACCAGCCTCCCCCCGTAGGGGCCCTCGGCGTGGGCACGGCGTGGGTCAGCGTCAGAGCCCGGGGCCTCGCTCGGGGGCCACGGCCCGGGGCAGTTTTCCCCCACGAGCTGGCGACGTCTCCCACTGCGGCTGACGCCCCGGGACGGTTCCTTCCACCGGCTTTTTATTTACGATCCTAAATAATATCCCTGTTCAATTAGTGGTGAGACAGGCCGGGGTGTGAGGGAGTGGGGATTTAATTAAAGGTCCTCGTGTGCTGGTGGATCTCCCAGACCACGAGTCCTGTTACACACGGAGACGCGCCGGTGCGCTCAGCGCGGCGCTGGTTCCTGGAGGCTGCGCCCGCCTCTCCCGCGGCTCTGCTGGGAGCCTCCCCGGAGACGAAGGTGATTAACCGGGGCTCGGGTGTCACCTTGACCCACTGTCCCCCAGCATTCTCACTGCTGACATCCGACCTCTCCCTCTCGGCCGAGGGTGCATGTTCCCAAACCCTTATAGGAGAAGTCGCAGGGATGACGGCCCTGCACGCAGCGGACGTTTGCAGGGTGGGGCAGGGAGGGGCTTTGTGGCTGGAGGGCGAGGGGGAGGGCGTACAGTCACTTAAATCTTTATGTTCTCACGAAACACGTGCACACGTTTCGAGGAAGACAGCATCCCCTGGGTGTTTCATTTTTAAAAGTCTTCAGATGATACTGTTCAAGGAAATGAAAAGATTCCAGCCCCGTCCCACCACTCCGACGGATTTAATTATTTTCGTTTTGTGTCTCCCTATCCCCGCCGCCCCCCCCCCCCACTCCACACACATACAAAGTTTCCGCTCAGTTGTCACGGGGCCTCCCTGGGCTTTTCAAGGCGTTACATTGTGACGAAAAGAGGTGTCTCTTCTTTTCCACAGCCCGGACCACTGTTACGGATTTGCGGTGTCGTTAATTTCCTTCTGGCTGCATTACGCCTGTCATCTGTCACCGTGTCAGGACATTCATCACGTCCTCTGTGCCTCAGGACGGTGGCCCGACGACCCACTTTTCATGGAAGTCGGACCGCGGCGGCCTCTCCCCGCACCCATGGAGACCAAGCCACCGCAAGGGCTGCTGGTCCTTTGAAACAAGTGCATCCTTTGGATGTCTCCTGCCCGGTACAGACTCTGTTTTTAGACCGTGGAAAGGAAAGGTCAGAGACGTTTGTGGAAACAAAGAGAAACATCCTGTCCTCTGGGAGTCCGGGGTGTGCAGAGGGACAGTGGACACAGGGGGTTTAGCCCCGGGAGGCCGATCCGCGGCCGTGTCCTGATGCCTGGCTGGCCGCCGACCAGGCGGCTGGATGAACAAGGCGAAGCCGTCCGCTCAGGTTGCAATGGGCCGGGGGTGCTGGCTCCTTCCGCGGGCGCGGTCCCGGCGAGGGGGCCAGGAAGCCTGAGGAGGTGGACTTGGGATCCGAGAGGCCCTGGGTTCGGGTTCGGACGTGCAGGTGCAGCCAGTTCGTTCGTCATATCCGGTTGGTTACGTGACCCTCCTCCGTCCGATTCTTCATGCTTGACACAGAAATGAGGTCGAACGTGCATTCAGGAAATGTTCACCGGGCACGGCACTAAACGCTGGGAACGCGGTGACGCTTAAGCCTGGGGCAGGGACACAGATTCGGGTCTGACTGTCCTGCTGTGAGACCCCCAGTGCGCTCAGCGGGCGGAAGAAGCCAACCAGCGCACAGCAGGAGCCGGTCACAGGGCCTGGAACTTTCCGGCTAGTCCTGCTGGAGGATGAGCTGCCGGGCGGTGACCGACAGGAACAGCACTCCCAACAGATGGAATAGAACATGCAGAGCCTCCTGCTAAGAGGAAGCACGGTGACCAGGAAGCACGAAGGCCCATGGGTCCACGGGAAGGGCGCTGGGAGATGCGGATGAGGGGCCGGACCCCGGGCTGGCGTCAGGGGTTTCCTCCCTGAGAGCTGGGGGAGCCGAGGGAGGGGTTAGCAGGGCGTCACGTGGGGAAGTGCGGACACTGTCACTCAGGTCACAGCGCAGAGGTGGCGCTCCCGGGGAGCTAGAGAAGACGCAGAGAGGCCCAGGGGTCCCCAGGGGGCTCAGCCGGTTGGCTCCCCACGAGGGTCTGGCAGCTGGCTCCGTGCCCAGGACAGGGTACATGCTGAATACACAGGTTTTCCAGCGAGCGAATGACCCTGGGTGGCCATGGGGGACAGGAGCAGATGCTGCCAGACCATGGGCACGTTTAGGGTCCATCCATCCACTCGATGGAGGATGGACGATTCCTGTCTGGTCTGCGGAGGGCGCCGACCAGGTGGCCCTGCTGGTGGTGGCCGGGAGCCACGTCCCGGTTCCAGGCTGTTGGCTGACACACGGCGACCTCTGCTCGGGCTACGGCCCCTGGTGGCCCTGGCCGTGGTTACTTAGGCCAGGGAAGTCCAGCCAGCCTGTCCTTCTGCGACCGCAGGGGGACACGGGGAGACCACGCACACAGGCACATCTGGAGCCTCCGAGTGCATCTCTCCTATCCTCCTGGGCCGAGCTGAGTCCAAGGTCAGCGCAGAGGTCACTCTAGAGCCTCCTGTGGCGACAGGAGGGAGGGGGAAGAACAGAAGCACCACTGGAACCTGTCAAGCTACATCCCTCTCTTTTAAAAAAAAATATTTTATTTATTTATTTTCAGACGGGAAGGGAGGGGAATAGAGAGGGAGAGAAACATCAGTGTGTGGTTGCCTCTCACACGCCCCCTACTGGAGACCTGGCCTGCAGCCCAGGCACGTGCCCTGACTGGGAATCAAACCGGCGACCCTGTGGTTCACAAGCCCGTGCTCAGTCCACTGAGCCACACCAGCCAGTGACATTGTCACCCTCCCTTAAGAAACAGAAGTCAAACAGTTTATTTTTTTCTTCTAGGCCTCTCCTGTCCCCCTCCAGAGCTCCCCAGCTGTCAGCTGGCCAACTTAAAATTAACACCCCGTCCTGACAAAGCCGCCACATGTGGCCAGTTGTTTATGGTCCAGATCCCACCCACGGTCTATCTGACCTTGAATGTTGTACAAGTTTATCCTCCGGGGCCGTGAACTCTATCCCTCTCATCAGCGCTTCCCCGTGGATCTCCCGTGGGCCGCGGCGTCCTCCCGGGTCAAGGTCTTCGGGGCCGCTGTGTAAACGTCCGCGTCTCCAAGCGCTCCCTTTCAGCCCCTTGATCTTCCTCCAGAACATTCCCCACTCACAGAAAACACACCCAGCAGTAACGACGGTGATGATGACAACGGCAGCTACGTGGTGCGAACCTAAGGCCGACATTAGGTGTAGGCCTTCGGTGTCGTTGCTGACAAATGACCAAAACCCTCTGACCTCACGAGCAGATGGCTGGGCCCCGGCCAGGAGTTCCGCCCGCATGATCTCACATCAAGGTGCCCGGGCCCTGCTTTCCTTCTCATTAAAAATGGAAGTTCGGGCCCTGGCTGGCGTAGCTCAGTGGATTGAGCGCGGGCTGCGAAACAAAGTGTCACAGGTTCGATTCCCAGTCAGGGCACATGCCTGGGTTGCGGCCACGGCCCCCAGCAACCTCACATTGATGTTTCTCTCTCTCTCTTTCTCCCTTCTTTCCCTCTCTGAAAATAAATAAATAAAATCTAAAATAACCCCCCAAAACGGGAGTTCCCTTGAAAACCGCTCCCCTGCACGCAGCCCGCCTGACGCATTCCGTCGTCCTGGCACACGCCGCTCAGCTCCCTCTCCAAACGGGAACGTCTGCAACGTTACATCGCACACGCGGCCCGCACTTTTCTTCCCCGAGCGGACATCCCCACGACAGCCAAAGCACCGTTTGCTCTCCCACACGCCCCGGGTCTTCCCGGGGCGACGCCGCTGCAGAGGGAGGGAAGCCCCTCCTCCGCCCGGCGCACCCCGCTCGCTCGGGGTTCACGCTTCGTGTTTCCCGGGGGACCGTCGGAGCCCGTATCCGCCAGGAAAAGTAAGACGCTGAGCGTCTGGCATTCCTGAGGACCCCCTGGGATGCGGCCGACGCACGACATCTGGGGGGAATAACCGGTAATAAGGCCTAATGATGTCCTTGGGGCTCAGCCTCCCCTTAATAACCCGTTTATGGGTCCTTTAAATGTCTGGCACAAATAACAACCATGGAGTCTCAAAACCACAGGCATCGTGAGCGTGTACGTGCTGAGACGCACTCCGCCGAGGGACCCCGGATGTGCGCTCGTGACGGGAAACTCCCGGCGTGGGGGAGCGTTCGCCGCGGTGCGCGGGGACCTGCGGTGCGGAGGAGGCCGAGGCCGGGAGACGCCCAGACCCGGGCGCTGTGACCCGCGCCGCCCCTCCAAGCGGCGCCGTGCACGGCTGGGTCGCGGCAATTCCGTGCCCACTGGAGCCCGTGGAGAAGGCGGACGACTCCGCATTCTCTTTTGCTAACTCCTTTTCTTTTTTTTTCCATTTTAAGTATGTTTGGGTGTTGCACACCTTTTAAATGTACTAAATGATGCTCCTGAGAATTCCACCGACGCAGCAAGGAGGACAAGCCCATAATTTATTTGGGAAATGGACCAAAACACAAATACGTTGCTGGAAAAGGTGAAGAATGACTCTCTCCTCCTCCTTCTCCGTTCACCAAATAAGGCTGTGGACTCGGCCCGGGCAGGAGAAACACGGGCTGATGGATTAGGTGTTGCGAGCACCCCCCTGCCACGTGAGGTGGGGGACCCGTGGCATGCTTTCCCCTAATTACCCGTCATCCCGCTCTCCTTGGGGATGTCAGGAAGCTGTCCAGAGAAATAATTGCTTCCCGTGATGGGTGGGTCAAGACCCTTTTCAAACGCTCTGGAGGGAAGGCTAAAACTTGGCCGTCAAATACCTGACTTACCAACGCTCCTGCGGTTCCTTCTCCTTGCACTGCGGCCGCGCCAACCGGCGGCCCGTGGCGGGCAGCCGCGTGGTACCTGCAGCCGGGGGAGCGTCAGCGGGAATACAAAGTGGAAACGAATGCGGCCTCTCCCTCCAAGACGTGTGAAGAGTCAAACCTTCCTGCTTTCCCGTCGGCCAGGAGTAGGGGCCGGCCCCTGTGCTCACGGGAGAACTGAAAACTGCCCGGGAGCTGGCGGGAGGTGTCAGAGCACAGACCTACGAAAGACCACCGTTGCATGGAGTCGGTGGGAATCCGAGGCCCCGGCCCCGCTTTGGGCCCCGCACGGTGTTTCCGGTAACAGGAGGCGGGGGCCACCCCGCAGCGCGTCAGAGACGGCCCCAGGGCCCTCTGAAGGAGGAACCACAGCTCAGTCCCGGGTCGGGCTGTCGAGCCCTGGACATCAGGAAGGCTCCCGGGAGGTTGGAGAAGGGGCCGTGGGTGGGGAGCCCCCCAGGAGCACCCCCTGGAGGCCTTAGGCGCAGTTACGAAACTCTGCGCCCCACCCCGCTCCCGGCGGCGCCGCACCCAGAAGCTGCTTCGGTGCCAAGTTCCCGGCTTGACAGAGGACTGGCGGGGAGGCCGAGGTGGGCAGGGGTCCTGGCAATGCTGTGGGGCTCCCGGGGGGTCTGCTTCTGGCAGGGCAGAGCTGGTAAAGGGGTCTCTCTCCCACCCCACAGCATCGCAGGGCCTCTGGCAGGGGCCGCCCCACCCCCACCCCCAGCCGGGGCCGGGGGCCATGAGCACGCACACCATCGGCACTGTGATGTGATGACCCAGGTTCTGCTCTCTCTGTGTCTCCATCTGGGGCTCAAAGGGCTTAGCAAGGACTCACGGAGGATCTTGGCCCCTCCACTCCCGCCCCCGTGGAGATGACCTGCTTCTGAAAGGGGAGGACAGCTCTGGGACAGCCACCCGGCACCTCGGGGACCCCTGGGGACGCGCTCCAGAGAGGAGGGCCCTCTGTCGTCGTTGACAGAGAAGCGGGCCGTATGGTTGGCTGTCAGTCGGAGGAGTGAGCAGAGGGCCCCCTGCAGAGGGCCGAACGGGGATTATTTTTACGGTCACGGGGAGTAGCGTGGGGCTGTTAGCACTGTGGATTTTTGGGAGAGAAGCGCAGAACCAGGCATATCTTTGTGAAGATCTCAAAACTCCAGAAACGCCGGTAACTCCCCAAAACCCAGCAAGACGAGCCGGCGAACACCCAGTCTTCTTCTCAGACCGGTCGGGGGAGCGCCGGCCCCCGAGTCCAGGTGGGAATGGGGGTCCCAGCGCCCGGTGCCGCTACGTCTCATCCCGTCTTGTGGCCACGTGTCGCTCTCGTTCCCGTCACGAAACTGTCAGAGACGATGATCTCTTGGAAACTGGGGGGCGATCAAAGACCGGGGCCGAGGTGGGGACGACGCGGTCCAAACCCAGCTGCGTGAAAGGCACGGTCCACGAGCGTGCCGGCACCGACGGCTCAATCATACAGCCTAACGCAAGAGCGAAAACACATTGTGCTAGAAGGAGATGACCTGTTACATAAAAATCATTCAATGACACTAACCTGCAATTTACGTTCCCACTGGCTTCCACACAATCTTGGGAGGGAATTATGGCAAAAGAAAAAAAAACCCCACAAAACACGCTACGAAGGAACCCTTTCATCCCGTGCGGAGGAGCGAGGAGATGCTGTTCCTCACGGCTGGTCGCAGAGTTGCATTGTGATCATAGTTCTGAAGTATGCTATAAACAGAGCCATCGCTGTTGTTTTAAACAAACAGTAAATACACAAGTCAGAAAGAAGCACGAAGGCAAGAATAGCCGTAGCAATATGGCGAAAAGCTGGGGAGGAAATAAATTGGAAACAGGAGGGAAACATAAAAAATAGATATTGTAAACGAAGATGACAGCATTAAAACCAAGCAAAGCAAAACAAATTTAAAAAAAAATAAGACAAAGCCAAGCAAATCAGTCAACATGGCAAAGTAAACATGTTAAACTTTCTTATTAAAGGCAAACTCTATATACAAACGTATGAGGTCTGTCCAGAAGGTATCCAGCCATGTCCTATGAAAAATAGAGACATTCATCGGTAAACATACAAGATACAAGAAACACTGTACACAGGACAATGACTCCTCAGTCCCCTTCAAAGTGGGCACCTTGGGACCTCCCACAGTTCTCCCAATCGCCATCAGCTGCCCCGTCGTATTTTCCTGAATCTCATCGATGGTCTGAAATCTCTGCCCTTTCAAAGGTGATTTTAGTTTTGGGAAAAGCCAGAAGTCACAGGGTGCCAGATCTGGGCTGTAGCGGGGGCTGAGTCACCTGGGTGACTTGATGTTTCACCAAGAAACTCTGCATGAGACGTGATGCATGAGTGGGTGCGCTGTTGTGATGAGGCTGCCAATCACCAGTTGCCATAGCTGCGGCCTTCCGAGTCATCCAGATTGTTTCAGTGAAGAGATGTTCGAGCTTCATGCAAAATGGGATGCAGATCCGTTGCTCTACTTGCTCAGTCATTGTGACTGCGACGGCCACACAGTGCACACGTCACTCAGCAGCATCTACCGCCCCCACTGACCAGTGCGGCGTAGTTGTCATTGCTCACGCATGTGCATTCCAGTCCACTCTCCTCGGCTGCCAGTTTACACTGATGTCAAGCAAACTGTCCTCGTTGTATTAGCAACGGCTGGACTTTTCCCAGACTCACCTCCTATATCTCCCTCTGAAGTATCTTTTCAAACACGACCATCTTAAGGAAGATTCTGGGGAAAAGGGTTTCCTGACACCTGTGAGATGGAGAGAAACCTGCAGAAAAGCACCCACCCCCCTATCCGTCCATGCACCCACCCGTCCGTCCGTCCTTCACTTGGCCGTATCTCCTGAACGCCCACGAGGCATGAGGCTGGTGGTAGGTCTGCGATGGGGAATGAGACCTTGTGTCCGCTCTCCGCAAGGTGACATTCTGGAGAGGAGCCAAGTCGTGGGTACAGGTGGTTACTCCACGAGGGGTGCGAGCTGGGAAGGGACAGCCGGGGAGCCCAGGCCCGCCCCCGGACCCCCCGGGGGTGAGCTCAGCTCGAAGCAGGCAGTGGCAGTGTCCAGTGAGTCGTGGGTGCTCACGAATGTCACGTGGAAAAAAAGCAGATTATATAACCGCCCGTGTACTTAAAGTATAACCCGGTCTGTGCGTATTTCAGTTCCCAGTGTTGACCTGCTTCCCCCGACAGGGGCTGCCTTCCAGACGGGCCGGGGGGCGTCTCACGTGCCCTGAGGCCCCCTCTGCGCCGCACCAGATCCCTGGGAGCCGCCTGAACGCAGCAGGGCCCTGAGCTGCACATGTGAGCTTTCCCTGCAGCAGGACGGCATCAAAAGATCAATGAGAAGAAGAATTCAAGAAATTAATCTGCGCAGAACAGGAAATTAAAGCATCGCCCCGCCTGGGGCGCAGCTGGAACCAGGCAGCCGCTCTCGGCGGTTCTCACAGCTGGCCCGCCGCCCCCCCAGGCCAGAGGTGTTCCCCCGTCGTTGAGAGATGGCTCATAACTGTGCACATTTCCAGAACCTCTCGGGGCGACCCTGAGAAAACCACGACTTTTTACACACCACATGTTCCTGTGAGTGAGCCGCGTTTATTCGTGCTGGGGTCTGCCTTTGGTCGGGCTCCCCCCGAGGTGGCCCCCGTGACCCAGATGTGAGTGCAAGCAATAAGCTTTGGAGGGGACCCTGAAAGTCAGCGTGCAGGCCACGCCTGGGGCTGCAGCCCCAGGGAGCCCGAGGGCCGGGGGCCGGCAGGGTCTTGCCGGGAGGAGCCAGGGGCATGACCGCGGACAGGGGCTGCCCGGCGACCTGGGGCCTCTGCCCCACAGCTGTGCCCCCAGCCTCCCTCGTGACCCGCTGCCGCTGCTGCTGCTGCCGGCCCGCCTTCCTTCCGTCTGCCCAGTGCGTCTCCTTCGGCTCCTCACTCCGCCGTCACACCTGCCCTCCCTTCCCGCCCCGTCGGTGCCTGCTGGCTGGGCGCACACTCACTGTAGCTTCGGTGATGGCAGAGGACCTGGCGTTTGCTGGACAGGCCCTTCCCGAGGCCGCACAGGCAGGCGCCGGAGACAGGGAAGCACGGCGGGGGGGGCTGTGGATCCCCACAGGAGCTTCCGGGACCCCAGAGGGAGCGCCCCGCCAGGGCGGCACGCCCACGGGCGGCACACCGGGGGCGCACACGGTGCTGGTGAACGTGCAGTTTGGCGACTGCGGCAGGCGGCGGGGACCTGCCGCTGCGCTGTGAGCGCGCCGGGCCGCTCCGAGTGTCCACCGCCTTCCTGGCGAGGGAGCAGGAAGCCGAGGGACCTCCCCTGCTGCGGGGCGGCGGCCGGAGCGCCTGCTCTCCCGCTGGCCTTTCCAGGCGGAGCTGCTGTCCCGCCCAGGCAGTCTGAGAGAGCCGGGAGGAGGACGTGTGGCGGACATGTCCTTCAAACCGCAGAAGGGCCACTGTCCCCTCTTTTCCGTCCTGGCCCTTCTGAGAGAGCCTCCCCCTGGACAGCCCACAGGTCGTCCGTCGCCTTGCCCCGGGTGTTCGGGCCCACGGAATGCCCTTCGCTGGCCTCTCTGCCGGGTCTTGAACTCACACCTCACTGGGATGGTTAACCCCGGGGCCTTATTCCAACAGTGTCCCCGGACCATGCTCCGGCACCGCGGAATCCGTGTCTCCCCGGGCCGCCCCAGGATTCACGAGCTCAGGCCCCTCCCCGCACAGCACGCTGGCCTTTCTCTGAGCTGGGGGAAGGGCTCCATCCATCTGTCTGTCCATCCATCTATCCTCCCGTCCGTCCCTGCCTCCCGCCCGCTCAAACGTTTATTCCTTCGAAAACTATTCACCAGGCCCCGCGGCGGGGCAGGCAGAGTGGACAAGACAGAGGAGGCTGCCCTTGGGAGTGCCGCCCCCCCCCCAGGAGGGGGCAGCAGAGACGCGCAGGCAGGCCCACTGTGTCGTCCGTTGGCAGTGCTGGGCGCCGTGGGGGGGCCCTCGGGCAGAGGCGAGGGACAGGGAGCGGGAGTGGGTCCTGAGGTCTCAACAGGAGAGGTTGGGGGTGTCCCCGAGACGGCGATGCTCACCTTGGGGACTCGCTTAGAGGGGGAGGAGGAGCCGGCCACGCAGAGGCCCACGGGGAAGGTGCCTTGGTGGGGGGGCCCGCCGTGCAGCCGGGCTGGGCTGGGGTGTGTCGGGTGAGCCGGCTACGCAGGCTCCGAGGCCCCCGGAGGACCGGGGTGTGCTCTGGTTGGGCGAGAGCCCTTAGGGACTGGGGCTGGGCAGTCTCAGGCTTCCACTGGGTTTTGACGGGATCGCTCGGGCTGACGAGCTCAGGGCAACAGAGGGGCTGAGACGGAGGCACGGAGCCCGGGCAGGAGGAAGTAAGGTCATGGTGAAAGGTCGGGGGCTACAGGCTGTGTGCCCTTGGGGACAGCACTGGCCAAACGTGCTTGATTGGTGCACCGCCATGGCCAGGCGTGGGGCGGGGAGTTAGCGGTGGGGGGAGTCGGTGAGGGGAAGAGCAGGATTCTGGATCTGCTCAGAAGGCAAGGCCCACAGGGCCTTTGACCCCGGGGATGGAGTCACCTCTCATGGCATCCCCACGGGCCCCTCGCCCAGAGCAGGCCCAGGGCAGAGCGTTCCTCATCGTCCTCAGGACCAGCGGCCCGGCACCGGCTGTGCCCCCAGTCCTGTCGTGGACCCTCCATCTCCCAGGGGCCCAGGGGAGACGGAGCGGAGACCGAGCCCGGAGAGGCCCCTGGGCAGAAGGTGCCAATTCCTAGAGCGTCACGGGTGGTCAGGGACCTTGTAGGGGTCTGTGTTTCGTGAAGGGAAAAACACTTTGTCTTTGATGGATTTTCTGCTCTACAGACAGTGAATCACGTCGTAAGAAATCAATCTCTCTGGTGGCAAAAAGCATCTATGTTTTGCCGACTGGGAACAGCAGTGTTACTTAAGAGCTGCTGTCCCTCCGCCGACCGTCTTCTCGGTGCCGGGGGCGAGGGCTTGGCCGTGCGCAGGGGCCCTGGCGACGCGGTGACACGGGCGGAGGGAGTGGGACTGGCTAAGACCCTCGGGCGTGGCGCGAAAATGGTTTCGCTTCACCAGGTGGATTCTCATTCAGAAATGGATTGGACGAAAACAACGAAATGAGCAAGACCCATTGTCCTCCGCCCTCCGAGCGCCCGGCATTTTCCGAGGAGGGGGCGTCGTGCCAGGACTCGGAGCCAGAGGATTCTCAGGTCATGGACGGAGGTGCGCTTGGCCCCATCCCTGCGTCCCCGTGGCCGGACCCCGTCCTCAGGGTCGGGGCGGGGCCCACGAGCGGCCCGCCATTCCCTACCGGAGCGGGCCGCGTTGCCGGAAGGTTCTCCTGTGCATCAGGAGTCTGCCCTCCTGCGATCTCCCCATTGGCCCAGTCTGCCCCCCTGGGGAACCTCGGAGCATGTGCGCGGCTCCTGGTTCAAAGGGGCAAAGACGGCTGACAGGTCACTGCCCAAATTTCGCTTGTCCCCATCCGGACTCCGCCGTCCCTTCACCTGCTGCGGGGACCCGGGGGCGTCTGCAGGGAGCCGGGCTCACCGGCGCGAGTATCAGAGGTCCCTTGTTCCGGCGACGCAGCCCCGGCCGCATGTCCCCGTCCAGCCCGTCTCCGGACGCGGCCGTCTGAGCACGAGCCGCCGCCTCGCCGCGGGCGGCAGAGGTGGGGTCATCTGAGGGGAAACTGCGCCCGGTTGGAAACAACAGCGAAGGGACTAACACTTGGCTGACCCCTGCTCAGATGCTCGGGCCCTGATGGAAGAGAAAGCCCAGCATCCCGAATCCGCCGGGGTCTGGGAGGGATCTCTCAAGAGAGGATGGCTTGATTGTACAAGTTTAACTGCCTTTGTCATCATTTTCCTGCCAGGCCTAACCTTTCACAAATGTGCTTTTCATTAAGCCAGAGCTTTGCGTGTCCCTCGTCCCGCCCTCTTGTTTCCAGGGGCCCAGCCAAATGGTCTCCGGCAGCTTCTTAAATGGATGTGGGGGCTGTGGTCAGGGGTGGGGAGGGGGCTCCGCCGGGAGGGGGTGCCGTCTGCTTCCCTTTGCCGGTCAGCAGGTTGAGGTCTGCGCCCTGGGGTGCCTTTGGGGCGCGGCTGTCCCCAGAGTCGCTGGGAGGACCCAGCCGGGGGCTGCGCATGCCGAGGCCTGACCGCTGGCCAGCTCGCCCCGCCCTGGAGGAGCGCAGAGGACACGTCTACGGGGTGAAGGGAGGTCAGCAAGGACTTCAGAGGACACAGCTGCTCGTGGCGAGTGGCTGCTGTCCCAGGGTCAGGGCAGCAGAGGGTGTCCTCCTCCGAAATTAGAGAGAGAGAGAGAGAGAGAGAGAGAGCGCGCGCTGCAGAAACCCAGGAGAGGCCAGGAGCGGGGCGCCCGGGCCGCAAGCCCGCCCGTCTGCCCGAGAGCCCACGTAGCCGTCACGTCAAAGCTGTGGTTGACACTGTTGTGGCCGTGGTCGCCCTGGGCCGGGTGGCATTTCCCCATGGAAATGAACAGTGCGGCCTTTTCTAAGGGGCGTCAGCGTGAGGACTTCTGTTAGCCAAGCACCCAAGGGCACGGAGCCCCCCAAGGGCCAGCCCTGCTTTCCTTCAAAGGTGAGAGTGTCCACTCTGAACGTGGACGGATGGACATCTGTCCCTTTCGGGTGTCATGGACACTGCCTGTCAAACACAGTCTGTGAGCCAGAGCACGGGGCGGGGCCTACACCCCCGTGCCAAAAGCCCGAATCTCTCAGCATGTTGGTCTCCAACTGGACTTGTGGAGGGAGTGGGTCACCTGCGCATGTGGGGCACCTCACCTGTACAAACCTCACCTGCACACATGGGACACCTTACCTGTATACACCGCACCTGCACACGTACGTGGGTCACCTCACCTGCACACGTGGGTCACCTGCACGTGAGGGGCACCTCACCTGCATACACCTCACCTGCACACGTGGGTCACCTCACCTGTACACACCTCACCTGCACACGTGGGTCACCTCACTAGCACAGTCCGATGGTAAGTGTGCAGACCAAAGGCCTGTGCGAACTGTCAAACGGCATAATTTTAGGTTTTAGGAGCGTTTTCCATAGAAAAACTGAGACAGCACGTTTGAGCCTCCGGGAGAGGAGAGAGAGAGTGAGCAAGTCCGGCCCAGAGAGGGGTCTGGAGCGGGCACAGGCCTGTCCCCAGGCCTCCTCGCTCTCGTGGGCCGGGCTGCTGGCCGGGGCCGTGAGTGCAGGGAGGCAGGGGGCGCTGGCCCTGCTGGGCTGTGCCGACCCACCGCGCCAGGCGCCGCACTGGGCGCGGGCCGGGGAGACAGACCCCTGAGCAGCGGCCCAGGTGTCCGAACGATTTCGCAACCCAACGCCCACCCGGGTGCAGGGTCACAGCGTCCTCTCCCTCCTCGCTAGGTGAGGTCCTCGCCACCAGGCCTCCTCAGCACCTGCACTTCTCCAGAAACGAAGGGAAACAGGAGAAGTGACAGTAGACGGTGGGGGGGGTGGGTGCCGTGTTCGCTTGGATTGTGCGTGCTCACCTGCGAAACTGAAGAGGCCTTCTCGGTGGGGGGGGGGGGGGGGCAAGGGGCCGGGACCGTAGAAGAGACCCATCAGGTATGCTCAGAGTAATAAACAGAACGCCCTACGACAGCAATGCGGGTAGCCGCACACGCGTCAAGTTCCACAGAAGAAACCATTGAGGTGAGCCGTTCCTTCTATCCGTACGAAGTTCAAAAGTCCTGAGAAGAGAATTCGTGTTGTTAGGCGTCAGGAGAGCGGTTGTCCTGCCTGCGGGGGTGGGGGTGGGGGGTGGGGAATGCCCAGGCTGGGGCACCATGGGCCTCTGGGTGCCGGGAATGTTTTGTCCCTTGATCTCAATGCTGAGTACGTGGGTGTGTTCAGTTTGTGGAAATCCATCAAGCTGTATATTACAATATTTGCACATTTTAATGTGTATATTATGCTTCACTAAGAAGTAAAAAAAATTAATGGAAGGCTAGTATGACTTTATAGTGATTAATTAGTTTGGTTGCACTACGGTCCCGCTGCGGGGCAATCCGTTGCTGCAGTGGTCCCAAAGAACAGTACTTCGTGCTGTCTGAGTTCTCACGTAGCCCACCCACCCCCCAGTGCCCCCGGACCGAGCCACGTGACCAGCCCCGGCTGACGGGACACCCGCCGGTGTGGAGTGAGTGGGGGCTCAGCACGCACCTGCAGGTTGAGGCTGTCCCTGTGGGCCCGCCCCTTCCTCCAGCCCAGGAGGGGACCCTGCCTCCCCAGGGCCCCCGTCACAGCTGAGATGGCGAGATGGCGGACAGTGGGTGGCGCTGGCACCATCCCAGGGGACAGACCTGCCCTTCACCCACCTGCGGTCACATCGCTGTGGAAACGGGCGCACGGAACAGTGTTTGTGTGGGGGAAGGACGGCATCCGCTGGGTCCTAGCCCACGCCGGGGGCCGTGCTGACCCCTTTCACGTGGGGGTTCCCGTTTACTGCCACTTAGAGTCTCAGGACGACCTGCTCCGGACCCGGTCTCTGGGTGCACTTGAACCCTCTGTTGGTAAGGAGTAGGCCGCGGGTCGGTCCCAGGGGCAAGGCGCCCTCCAGCGCCCTGGTGGCGGGGCGGACTCACCCAGCCGTCTGGCACGTGCGGGGGAACCCTAAACTTCTCCTCTTCGCCCCTGGGATGCTGGGTACCGACTGGGCTCCTAGAAGCACCCCCTCCCCCTCTTCCCACCGGGAGGGGTGGGGGCCTCTCTCTTTGGAGAGTCTTTTCTCACCGAACAGACGTGTCCACGCCTGTGGGTGCCCAGCTGAAACTGGTGCAGACAGGAGGTATTCAGGGGGCCACGCCCTGGCACCCCCCTTCTCCTTGCGTGTGAGACCTGCCCCCAGGGCTGTTCGGAGAGCGGGGGCTGTGGGGGTGGCCTGGGGGGTCTGCACAGGAGCTGATGACAGACACACCCAGAGGCTCACGGGTGTTCGTGCTGAGGGGGTCCCGCCGGACCCGCCGCCTTGTCCCTGTGAGCCCCTTGACCGCCACCCCAGAGTAAAGAGTGAAACCGCGAGCTGACTGTGCGCCACAGCGCAGCCTCGTGCCGCAGACCAGGACACGCTGGGACGTTCCTCCCGCCGAAGGGTGGCCTGGAGCCAGAGCAGAGCCGTGGCCTCACTGGAGTCCGTGTCTCGGGAATCAAAGGGGGATGTTCTGGAACTTTCTGGCATCTCCGTAAGACTTTAGGGAGGTGGCGGAAAAGACAGGGCAGGTCTCTCATTTCTGTTGGCGCAACTGGCTACGAAGCATCTTTTAAAAACAGCCCTGGCTGGTGTGGCTCAGTAGTTGAGCGCAGGCCTGTGAACTAAAGGGTCATGGATTCGATTCCCAGTCAGGGCACAGGCCTGGGATGAGGGCCAGGCCAGGTCCCCAGTTGGGGGCGCATGAGAGGCAACCACACATCGATGTTTCTCTCCCTCTCTTTCTCCTTTCCTCTCTCTCTAAAACTAAATAAACAAAATGTTTAAAAACCAGTTGAAGGTACCTTAGGAGTAACCCGTGATTCCGAGCCATCACTCGTCAGAGGGGGGAACGGGCCCGGGGAGCAGGAGACCGCTGAATGAAGAGCCTCGATGCTGGGAAAGCAAAGGTATCGTCCTACCTGGGAGCCCCCCCGCCCCACATCCTGTCCTGAGAACCCCCTTCAGGAGCAAACCCCGTAAGACCCTGCTGGGAGCGGCAAGACAGCGGCCACCACCAGCGGAAGGTGGCAGCGGGCAGGGCGGACGTCACGGAGCCGGGAGGGGGCGGACGTGGCCGGGGGTAGTTTCCACCTGAGTCCGGTCGCGGCCGGCTCGGGGACCACGCCGCGCCCTATCAATAACCCGACACCTAATCACGGGCCCCGGCGGATCGCCTTTCTCCACCTGTGCAATCCACAAGGTGTTTTCCGGACGCGCCCCCGCCGGGCACCTTCCCAGCCCGCTGACCTTCGCCCCTGTCCGCGTGAGGGCACCGGGGAGGAACAAGATCTGTGGCCTCTGCCCGCGTGGAAACCGTCACCATCACCCAGTCCGGGCCCCGTCTGCCGGGGGAGCTCATCTGTCTTGCACGCCATCCGCCGGCCAAGTGGCCCACGCAGCCCGCGCCCACCTGGAGAGAAGGGCTCTGCGCAGCGGCGCGTGATCGGGAGGGGTTCACGGGGGGTTGGGGGGAGCCCCGGGGGTCTGGAGCTCACCGCCGCACCTCCGGTCCTGTGATCCGCAGTTCCGGAGCTTGGCAGACAAAACGCCGTGGGTCCAGAAACCTCTGACAGCCGTGCGATGATGGGGAAGCTGTTAACAGACACCGAGGTTCGCGCGGGGACCCAGCAGCCCAGCCTGCGGCCCCTTCCCACATGCAGACGCCGGCTGTTGGGGGATCAGCTCCCCCCACGTCCCTCCTTCTTTCTGGAAGGGGGAGTCAAAACACACCTGCAAAACCTCTCCTTCCGCTCACCTGGGATTCTGGAACCCAGGAGAGGTCCCCGGAGGGGCGGGTGGACTTTGCCTCTCAGTGCCCAGGAGACCACCGTGCGTGAGGCTGATACTGTCCGTGAGCCTGTTGGGGTCTCGGGGCGTCTGCAGTGCCAGCCGGGGGCACCTGGAGGTGTCGCAAGAGCGTCACCCGACCTGCCTGCTCAGGCTGCAGCCCCCACCTGGGGCGTGCATTGGAAACGCCAGCCAGGCCAGCAGAGGCTGGGGCCAGAGGTCACCCTGCAGCCACCAGAGAGCCCTGCACTCAAGGACCTCAACCCGCCCCTGGGAGCATGCGTTCCCACGGGCCCGCCCAGCGCTCCATGCCCAGAGGGCAGCCCTCGGGGAGCGGGTCGGCAGGGAGGGGCGTCATCTGAGGACCTCGGCGCGATTAGTTTCCAGGAAAGACAAAAGCAATTGTGGAAATTATCAGATGGAATGAAGCACGTAAGTGGAATGAATTCTTAGCGATTTCCGCTCCCACCCCCCAAACCAGTGAACGACGGCTTAAAGGGTAAATCAGCAACAAACAAAGGAGATTTTGTCGCCATCGGTGGGATATGTGGGTGGAAACGTGGGGTGGGGGTGACCCATGCTCTGCTGTCTTGTTTCCGTGGTTTGGGGGTGTTGTGCCCCAGAAGACGGGGAGCAGGTCTCACGTGTGACTGGTCTCGGCTCTAGAGGGGGCCCGTCTGCCTTTCAGCTCCTGACCCCCAACCCCCTCAGTGTTGTGGGGACGGGTCCGCGGTGGGACGCAGCCCCAGGACCTGGACGCCTTCATTCTCAAAAACAATGATTTAGAACCAGCTGAGCTCTCCCGTTCTGGCCTGCTGACACAGCTCTGCCCTCTGCACGCGGCTGACCCGGAGGTGCCCCAGCCAGCAGAACGGGGCGCCAGAACGGGTGGCTTCTCGAGGGCCCCACAGGAACGACCCCAGACCAGAACTTTCCCGAGCGCTGTGCAAGGCCACCCGCCACGCTTGGCGCCGCCCCCCCGCCCCCCCCCCCCGTTCCCTCCCGTGGCCCCGTGTTTCCGGTGTCGGCCCACGCCAGACTCGGTGCCCAGAACAAACACCCAGACCAACAGGCACAGCCAGAGAGCTCTCCGGGAGCGGCGTTCGGCCGCCACACACACGAGAGACGCAGCTCTGAGGTTCCGTCGTCCCTTCGCAGCCGCACTGTCCTGCATCTGAAGAAGGAGCAATTTCACGGGTAATTTCAGGGCCGATACCCAACACAGACAAGGCACAGGCTTTGGGTTGTTGGCGATCAGTGAGAAGGCGGCGGGCGAGCCCGAGGGCTGCGCCGAGGGTGCCGGCTTTGACCCCCGGGGGCCGTCCCAGACACGGCCAGGGGACAGGGCACTGAGCTGCCCGCTGCTCAGAGTGACTCCTGGAGGGTTCCCTCCGGTCTTTCTGGACCCGCCGGTGCAGGTCAGCGACGGGCGTGGCTTTGTTTCCTCGGCGATGTTAACGTGAAGTCTTCACTTTTAAGGGGCCCCCAGGCGGTAATGGCACCCCCTTGGTCAACCGTCAAGATGTGTTCAATGAAGCGTCTCTGTCCAAATCGATGACCAGGGTCGCCTTTTCCAGAACGGGCCCCATGGCACCTCCAGCACGTCCCAGCAGGCCGCGTCCCCGCCTAGACGCTGGACAACATGCGGTGGCAGCAGAGCTGTGGTCCCCGGGCCGTGCAGAGATGTCAGCTCCACAGCTCTCCACGGGGCGGGCTTGGGGCCGGGGGAGACGGTGTGGAGAGTGGGCAAGGGGCATGAACAGTCCCGTTAAAAAAACTAACGGCATAAACGTAACTCTCTCGTGCAGTGGACATATTTCCCTGTGAAGAAGAGCCTATAGTATATCGAACCTTTGGCCGGAGGAAAACCTTTCAGAGCTTCTGAGTAGCTGTTCCAAAGGCCTAAACGGCCAGGAGTAGACGTGCAAACTCGGACAGCCAGCGGAAAGGAAGTCTGGTGGAATCTTTCCAGAAGCCTCCGGCGCCGGCCGACTCTGAACTCTCACATGACGAGGCAGGTGGAATCCCCACGAGGTACAGCTCCCGGAATCGCCCCGTGAGCAGAGACCGGGCTGTTTCTTGCTGCGACCCGCGGTGTTACACAAGGAGCACACCCGTACTCGGGACTCCGGAGGAAACTGCTCCCACCCCAGATGCGCTCCCTGGACCGCGGTCCCCCCAGCCGCCGCTCACGCGGGTTCACAACTGCGCGGCTCACTCTCCTCCTCCCTCCCGTAAATCGTCGCCCTCGGGGTGAAGGCAGGCGCGGCTCCCCCACCCCAGGGGCCCCACAGGGAAGGGCATTCTCGTCCTCAGAAAGTGTTTCAGGTGTGTGTGTTCTTTTAAGTTCCTATTTTAGGAGGCAAAAGTCAATTCTTTTTTTTTTTAAGATTTTATTTATTTGTTTTTAGAGAGGGAAGGGAGGGAGGGAGAGAGAGAGAGAGAGAGAAACATCCATGTGTGGTTGCTGGGGGCCGTGGCCTGCAACCCAGGCATGTGCCCTGACTGGGAATCGAACCTGCGATGCTTTGGTGTGCAGCCCGGGCTCCATCCACTGAGCTACGCCAGCCAGGGCTAAAAGTCAATTCTCAGTTTTAAAAAAATTGCATCCGATGCTGTAGAAGGGACCGAACCCCTGTCCAGACGCGCTGGCGGCCGTTCACCCTCCCTGGGGGCCGTCCGAGCGCGGCCTCTGTGAGTTTGCTCCCCGGACCCCGACGTGTCCCTCTCGGGCTGGACTGAGTCGGGCGCATGTGCCCCAGCTCCTCTGTATTGCTGGGACGGTTCTCGAGGTCTATTGCTTTTCCTTATTTATTTTTCACTTTAGCTCAGAAACATGGGTGCAGCTCCATCGGTTTGATGTTTCCTTGCAACTCCATTTTTTCTTCATTGGAGGGTCCCCCGCCTGGGTCAGTCCCGTGAGCCCTCCCCCGGCCTCCCTGTCCCCTCTGCCTCCTCCTTTCCCTCCCCCACCCTCCCCCTCCTGGGCCAGCTTGCCCCCCTCAGCCCCTCCTCCCGTCTCGTCCCTGCCCTTCCCGCTGGACCTGCTGGCCCCCTTCCCGTGTGCCTGCATGGGGCCGTCCCATGTAGCAGATAAAAACACAAGATGGCCTGTTGCACTGGATTTCAGACAGGCAGATAATGTTTCAGAATAAGCGTGCCCCTATTTGGGACACCCTAAAAAAAGTGTGTTGCTTGGGGCCCGTCTCGTGCCCCACGTGCAGTCTCCCCGAGCGGGCTCAGTGGCTCCTCCAGGCCTCAGGAGGCCGGACGCTTGCCCGAGGCACAGACATGGGGCCGTGCCCTCACCAGCCCGTCCTCATCCCGGCATCCGTGCTGGTCAGCTCGGGCGGCCGCGTCCAGGCACCACGGCCTCGGGGCTTCAGCCACAGACATTTCTTTTCTCACAGTTCTGGAGGCTGGAGGTCCGGGGTCCAGGGCTGGGCAGGGCTGGCGCCTGCGGAGGCCTCCCTCTGTGGCCTGTGGACGGCCACCTGCCCCCCCATGTCTCACGTGGCCGTCCCTCCGTGTCTGTCTGCGTCCTAATCCTCTCTCCGTGTAAGGCCCCCAGTCCTGCGGGAGGAGACCCATCCTGGTAACCTCATTTTACCTGCATCGCCTGTTTATAGACTCACGATCAGGTACTGAAGGTCAGGAGGTCAACGCATGAACCTGGGGCCGCCCTGGCTTCCAGACCCCCCTCTTCCTGGGCACCGCTCCATCTGTGCTGGGTGGGGCTTCCACGGGTGGGCGAGGCCCGTCCACTGCGGACAGATGACCCAACGCGGGCCAACACCCTTCTGGACTTCCCACTGGACCGGCTCCTGGAAACTTCTGCTCCACAGCCTCGCCCCGCCTGGCCCGCCGGCCCGTCTCACCGCTGTCCGCATCATCCTGGCGATCGTCCCTCTGCCTCCTGATTGCTGGGTCTTGGACCCCGGGCAGCTCAACAGGCAGGCCCTCCTTCCTGGTCGTGTGTGTCCCCTCCTATCTTCCTACCTCCCTGTCCTCCGGCCATTCTGCAATGGAGCCCGGAGATCTCCCGCCCAGGCCCCCTAGTCGTGACATCCTTCACCTTCCTGCTGGCTTCTCTGTGTCTTCAAAGCCATCTGCAACCTGCTCCGCCTGGAGCGGATGGCGTCCGGTCCGCTGACCTGCGGCGTGGCCGAGTCACGACACACTTCCAGGCGTTACACGTCGGTCTGGTCGTTGGAGCTCTGTGCGCCCGACGCCTGCTCCAGGCCACACGGAACGCTCCGCCGTGCAGCCTGTGCGGCCGCCGCGGGGTGGCCGCCACGGTGGCAGTGCCTGGGCCCCGGGGTTGGGAGCCCGCATCTCAGAGACGGTGCCAGAGTGGTCCCCTGCAGTGACAGTGTCTGTGGCACATTGGGTTAAACAAAGACGCACGACCTAAGTCCGTGTCCCCTGCTCTCTCCTGCCTGGACTGCGCGTGGCCGTCAGGGGACATGAATGCCCGTGTGACCGACGACATGTCTCTGTGTGACGACGGCCTGGGACGCAGGGCTCACACACTGCGTCCTTTTCATCTCCGCCTTGGGGTCGCAGCCAGCATGTTAATGTTTTAATTAATGTTTCCCTTAAAATGTATTTCCAAGGTCTGCTAAGACAATAAACATTTCCTCCCATTAATCTTATTTTTGAGACTGTCTCCTGGAAATCTAAGCCAATCGCTCTTCCAGATAAATTTTAAGCTGTTTTTGCCAGATTTATAAAAATTCTGTTTGAATTTTTCATCTCTGCATCTAGAAATGTGTTTCCGCTCAAACGGCTCGTCTTTCACGACTTCTGATTGAGCCGTGGGGCTTTATTTTCCTGTTGCATATTTTCTCGAAATCACTGCCGTGTTGAGGATATTTGTTAACGCCATAGCGGATGGAATCTACGCGGAGGTGCTCTTGCTCCTACGTATTTGTCCTTCGAAGCCACGACACTAGGCTGCCTCCATACGACAGTGTGCTGCTCCTGACTGGTGTTACCGTGCACAACCTCTCCCTCCCCCCACCCACAGGCATTCGTTTTATTGTTTCCTGTGTTATTACAATGTTCCAGGGACCGAGGCCTCCGGGCCTTAATAAATGATTATGGTGCTAGTAGGCATTCTTCCTGAAAATAATCTGCTGAATATTGCTTTTTTGAAATATTTGCCCTTTTGAACTTGGCCCTGCTTTTTCCTGGCTCTGACTGCTGTCAGGGACAGGCGCGGGAGGGGCACCTCTCCTTTCCAAGGGAAGTAAGCCATCCAGAAAGCAGCATTTCCTCCTGGCTTTCTGCAACCCACCCACAAGAAAAACAAAGCAGAGCCATCATTTTCTGGGTTTGAGACATATTTTCAGAGAGCAGCGCGCCGGAGGACGGCCTCGCCAACACGTCCGTGAGGAGCGAGCCGGGGCCCTCTCCTGGGCGCCGGCGCTGGGGGCGGATTTTAGAGTTAGGGTGAGGGTCGGGGAGAGCTGGTTTAAATGCGTTTGCGTGCTGACCTTCAACTAAAGGACCCTCTAAAATTCCACGTAACATGTGAAAAATGGACGGAGTTCTCCAGACATCGCTGGGCCAGGCCGGGTGCTCCACGCTGGCAGGGAGAGGGACCGCAGGGGGCGTCTCGGAGAGAAGGATGGTCTTAGACGTGTTGTAGGATGAGCTGCAGGAGAACGAACGCTCTTCTGCTAACGTGAAGGTGGCGGTGTGGGGTGTCCGTCAGCCAAGGCCGGCCCTGGCTGGGGGTCCTCCGGCCGAGGGCCGGCTGTGTCCTGCTGGTGCAGGGCCGGGGCCGTGGGCCTTGTCAGGGGAGGGCACCGAGGGTGTGTCTAGGGCCGGGTCAGCAGGCTGGGAGGGGAGAAGCGGTGTCTTCGCCCTTCGGAGCGCAGGCGGTGAGGGCCAGCCCGGGGCCCTTGGCTCAGGCTGGTATTCGTGCAAACCCGTGAAAACTCGGGGTACGTCCCTGCCCTCAGCCTGGACCCCGTGTGCCCCCCTGGGTCAGGCGGAGTGTTTCCTGGGGACCCTTGTTAAAGGGCCATCCCTGGGATGCTGTTCCTCGGAGTAATTCAGGGCGCCCAGCCCCTGCCCTTGCCCAGGGCTAACAGCCTCTGCGAGTCCGTGCGGTGGCCGGGAATCCGGTCTGGGCCAGATTCGGAGAAGACTGGTCTTTTCCCAACTCTCCAAACCGCCCCTGCTGTCTCCACAGCCCCCAGGCCCCCGCCCCCTGTGGTCCCCTGCCTTCCGTCGAACCTCCTGCGGGGGGGGGGGGCCGGGAGAGGAGGACGCACGAGAACTCGGGGTTACGGGGGCCGGGGTGTGGGGCGTGTCGGTTGCACACCCCGGGGAAGCAAATGCTGAGGCTGAGTTAGGGGAGCACGTGGTTCGCTGGGGACAGTGGCCTTGACGGCAGCAGGGAAGGAGCCCTCTGCTATGGCCCGGAGCTGCCGTGTCTCTTCCCTGCCCGCCCAACAGCGAGCTCCGGGGGGGTGTCCTCTGCAGGTGGAGATGCCGGGCCCTCATGCCGTAGTCTTGCTTAGTCCCGGGCTGGGACCACGCCAAGATCAGCCAGGCTCAAAAAGCTGAAGGCACACTCTTCTCAGCCTGAAGGGGGTCTGTGCCCCACCCCACATGCCGAAGGGACTATCGACCCCTTGGAGCCTCACCAGGCACAGGCAGGACCTGGGCTCCTGGGAGCTCAGCGGGGTGGCGCCACAGCTGACCCAGAGTGCCGGCGGCAGCGTGCCACCCACGCCGGGCTCGGCTCCCTTCCAAACACGAATCTGTGTCACTTGCCCTGTGTGGCTGGTGGCCATGCGGTCCAAGACCCCTCTTTCTGGCCTTCCTTGGACAGCCCAGCTGTGCAGGGCCATAGACCGGGCAGGAGAAGTTTCCAGAAGTCTGGGTTTCCTCCCTCGTTGGGAGCTGAGATGCAGTAATCTGAGGAAAGCCGCTTCCACCAGACGAAGGCGGGAAGGAGTGACCACGTGCTATCTCTTCTGCGGGGCCCTCTGTGGGCACCCTTGACACTGAGCCGATCCCAGCCAGACAAGGCGGGACAGGGGCCCAGGGCCCCTTTGGAAGTGGCGAGGGGCCCCCGCCAGGATCCCGGGCCGGGCCCTTCCGCTCTGGTTCCCATTAGCCCTGCAACCGCACGGCTCACACCCCGAGGCCCTAGAAGGACTCACTTCACCTCGGGGAAGGGGGGGCGGCCAGCCTGCGGAGAAGGCGCTCCTGAGCTTTCCTTGGCAGCCCTTCCCGGACCTTGGACGGGGCCGGTGCTTCCGAAGGCAGCCCGGGGCGGGCCGCACAAAGGAGCCTTCCCGAAGAAGCTGCCTCCTGCTGTGCCCGGGCCGCCAGGGCTCAGGCCCACCTCCCCCAGACCCGGGATGGGGGGGGACGGTCCTCCCGGGAGCCGCTGAAGGGAGGGAGGTGGCCTGCGAACGCCCCAGGCCTCTCTATCGTCTGGGACCCGTGATGCTGCCCATCCAGACGCCCTGCCAGCAGCCAGAGTCCCAGCCCGGCCTCAGCAGACAGTGGGTCGGGTGTGGCCACCCCCGCCCACCCGCCAGAGGCACTAAGGCCGCCCCGCTGCTGGCCACCCGGCCACCGGGCCTGCTGCTGCCACGTCTCGGGTCTTCTCCCGTGGCGGGGAGGCGGAGGCCAAGCTGGACCGGACTTGGCGGGGGCCAAGGCCAGGAGTCTGCCCTTCTCCTGCTTCCGTTCCAGCACCTCACGGAGCATGTGGCACCAGGCCGGTGGGTGTCCGGCAGGTCTTTCTTAAAAAGGAGACTTGGAGGGCTTCGGAGAAGGAGACGGGCCTGCTGGGACCTTGCTCGTGCAGCGACACATTCCACATTTGTGCTGTGGAACGTCCGAATTCAGACAACCGCTTTTCCCTCACACAGGCCGGGGAATGCCGGGGCCCTCCACCCCTCCACTGTCTGCCCCAGGTCAGCAGTGTGGGCGGCAGTGACCGCAGCTCCAAGACAGCCGGTCGCTGCCCTGGCGCAGTGGGGAGGTGGGGCAAACCCAGCTGCATGTGCATGCCACGGCCCCCTCCGTAAGAGCAGAAGGGAGGGAAGAGGAGGCTGTTCTGGCCTTTGGGGACCAGCTGTGCCTGGGACGCTCCCGTGTGTACTGGGAGAGCTGGCGGCAGCCAGGAGACGCTTGTGGCTGTGCCCCTGGGAACGAGGTGGCTCCTGGGGTGTGAGCTTCTGAAGACGTGCCTGGTGCCTGAGTCCTGGTTTCGGGGAGGCCTCTCCTGCGACCGGGAGCCCGCCACCGTGCGCCGCCCCCTTCCCCAAGGCCACCCTTTCCCGGGGGCTCTGACCGGTCACAGGGCTTGCTCTGGCGAGGCCAGGCCGGAGAGGTGCCGAGCTCACCTCCGTCCCGTGCACGCGCCGGGCAGCGCCGGGTGGCTCGGACGTGGCGGGCGCCGTCAGGAGTGTGGGGTCTGGGGGCGCCGTGGACGAGCCGTGGCAGGAGGCGAGCCGACCGCCCAGGGTTCCCAAGGGCCAGGGAGGCCCGGCTCTCATCCGTGGCTCCGCCGGCCACCCAGCGCTGGCGTCGTGGGTCGGCGCTGTTCCCACCGGAAGTCAACGGCGCCAGGCTCCTTGCCTGGGGGATGCGGCCAGTGTTCTCTCCCTCCCTCTCTCCTACTTGATCCGTCTCCGTCACTTTCTACGTGCACAGCTCGGTGGTGGTGACCACACTCCCCTCCCAGTCTCCGGAAATTTTCCATCTTGCAGCTCCGTCCCCGTTACAGAGCAGTGTCCCCCCTTTCCCCCACCCCCGGCACCCACGGTTCCCCTTCCTATCCTCACGCATCCAGAACGTTTTGTGGGTGGACTCATGCCTGCAGTGGTGGTATTTCTGCATCTGGCTTGTTCCGTTTAGCGGGCTGTCCTCAGGGTTCATCCACGTGGCTCGGCCTGTGTCAGAATGCCCCTCCTGGTCGAGGCTGAGTGTCACTCCACTCTGGGGATGGACCACGTCTTGTCTACCCGTCTGGTCATGGCGAGTACTTGGGTCGCTGTCCCTTCTGCCTGCTGTGTGATCAGGCTGCTCATAGAGCTGGCTCTGCACCCTGGAAGCTAAAACTGTAGCCGCACTGGGTTCCAGGGGAGGAACCTCATGGTGTGCCGGAGTATGGTGGGGTCTGCCTGTGCCTCTCGAGTCCCTTTAGGGACAAATGTCCTGCCTCAGGGTCATCACGTGAGGGCCACCATGCCGGGCAGTGCTCCGACTGCCCCATCTTCTCGGCCCTGCACCCTGGCACGCCCTGGAAGGAGGCCCACCCCCTGCTGTCTGACCACAGCACCCTTTAAGGTAGTGGAGTCTGGCCTCTGAGTCGTCCTCATTCATTCATTCATTCATTCATTCATTCATTCATTCAGCAAACACTGCTGCCCATCAGCCACACACCGGGCACACTGGACACAGACGTGCATGGGAAAGCCCGTCGTGGAAGAAACGGCCGTGTACGGCGGGAGCCCCCACCGCACACCCCACCCGCCGTGCAGCGAGATAAGTCCTCGGAGGCCGGATGGAGAGCGGCACCGCTCAAAGCTGACCTTGGCCTTCGTCGTGCTGGGCGTTGACGCGATGCGGAGCTCTATTCAAAAGCCGGCCCTCCCGCGACCTCGTTCCTGGCCGACAGGCCGCCGCACTGTTTGAGCCTCGCCCTTCCTGAGGCTCGCCGCTCTTATCTCACATCCTGCGGGACCGCGGGCGGAGCGTGGCTGCAGGACGGCCTAACGCCCGTTCGCGTAAACACAATCCATCAGCCTCGCCCGCCCTGCCTGACAGCTTAGCTCGGACGGGCGCCAGGAAGGCTTTGTTACCACCCGGAGCCCCGGACGGCCCACAGAGAGGGCGGTGGGCGCCTTCAGGAGCCCCCTCTCCCGGGGTGGGGCGCACCGGGTCCTGTCCCGCCGGAGGCGTTGGATGGACTGCGTGTCCCCTCTGCCCGGCACCCACTCTCCTTACCCCGGGGATAGGGCCTGGGCCTCCCCGGGGGACCCACCACCCTCCGTTCCCACACCGCTCCCGGTGCACCCAACACCAGCGACGCGGGAACAGCCTCCGAAGCAGACAGGTTCGATTCCCTCTGACGTGGGACCACCGGGCCGAGTGCTTCAAGGTCAGACGTCGGCTCAGACTTGCTCATCGTGAGGCCCGAGTCCCTTTGGTTCTCGCTCGCTCCCCAGGGGACCGTCCCAGTGTGGGCTCATGGCTCTCTTTCCGCTGGGGGACGTGCTGCGTTGTCCCGCACGGCATGGCTGGGCCTGAGTTAGCGCCGGTCGACCCCTGTGGTTGGTTTGCAGCTACAGAGCCCTGGTGGGCCGCCGTGGCGCCTGGGCAGGCAGCGAGGGTCAGCGCAGCGGGAGCGGAGGGAGGAGCCGGAGGACGAGGGGTATGGAGGGACATGAGGAGTCAGTGCAGGGCCAGCAAGGAGCCGCAGGCAGGGCCGGCGCAGCACCGACGGGAGGGAAAACTCCAACCCGGGGGCTGAGGCCAAGCCAGGACGGTGGAGGTCCGGGAGCTCACCCCGTCTGAACCCCGGGCGGCCTCCCGCGGGCCGTTCCCGCAGATGGACAGACGGCAGCCAGAGGGCCTTGGGCTCACTTCCTTGTGACCCGCTCCCCTCTCCTGCGCCGCGGCCCTCGTGAACCTGCTTGTCCAGCTCCAGTGTCCAGCTGTGAGTGCACGCAGCCCCAGGTGCCCTGGGCAAGTGCGCGGTCTAACCCCGGGGACACATTTTGGCTCAGGGACCCTGACAGCTCCTACGCCCCTCCCAGGGAGAGGCAGATGGGCCGGCACAGGCCCAGGGCCTGGCAGCTCGCTTCCTCCTGGGGGTCCGTCCACGAGGGCTGTTCGCAAGACAGACTGACGATAACAGATGATGCTCAGGGCCCCAGTGACCAGGACGTTCCTTGGCCTGTCCTCCAGTGAAGCGTCCAAGGTTCTGAGCCCAAACACTGTGCTTCTGTCCACACGGCCTCGCCCCACAGCTGGGGCGGGGAGTGTCCAGGCCCCTGGACACACTGGGCAGGCCCACGCCCGCCTTCTAGGGAATGACCCTGGCCCAGACCTTCAGCCCGGGGCCCCGCGGCCCCCCATGGTTTCCCCTCGGATCGCCACCAGCCTCGGAGCGGAGAACGGGACTGTCCGTCCTCACACCCAGGGCAGCCCAGGACTCAGGGTGGGGAACCGAGGTTTGCTTAATCTCTCAGAGGCGCCTGACCCCTTCCGGGTCACCGGCCCCTTTGGAAATCAGATGAAAGCTACGAGCACTTTCACAAAAACACGTAACCTTTGGGGTGTCGGCGGGACCTCCTAAAGGCATCCGTTGAACTGTATTTAAGCACACGCAGGCACTCGGGAGACGCACTGAAGACGCGTTTTGGCCAAGTGACCAAATGACCACGTGTTCATCGGTAGTTGGCGGACACTGCGATCGCGGCCCCTGGGTTGTAACCAGAAGAAGAGGCAACGTGGATTTACTCAGGAGTTTATCGCTGCATTTGGGCGCACGCTTTACAGGCCGGCACTGCCGTGCGCGGCCGGCGTCCTCTGAGTGTCTGCCCTGGCCTGTGGCCAGGCGCACTTTGCCCCCGGGGGGAGGGGGGGCGGGGGCAGGGAGGCCCCCGGAACACTCTGTTCCCTGCGACGTCCGTGACAGTGGGCCCCACACCGCCGTCCTTCCTGTCTTCACGCCGTGTGCCGTGTCTAGTCCGTTGCGTGTGCTGAAGACCGTGGTTTCATTTATTTATTTTTTTTGAGTACTTTTTTTAGGATTGTGATTTTCTTTTTTTTAAGACTTTATTTATTTATTTTTAAAGAGGGAAGGGAGGGAGAAAGAGAGAGAGAGAGAGAGAAACATCAATGTGCGGTTGCTGGGGGCCGTGGCCTGCAACCCAGGCATGTGCCCTGACTGGGAATCGAACCTGCGACACTTTGGTTCGCAGCCCGCGCTCAATCCACTGAGCTACACCAGCCAGGGCTGAAAGCCGTGATTTTAGATTTTAACCTCATGCGACACGTTGAGGTGGCCAGCGTTGACGCTCTGCCACATGAGGTGTGAAGGCTTCTCAAACAGGGCTTTTTCTTTCTTGAGAGACTCACGCACCGAGTGGCTCTAAATAGCAAAACTGCAAACACGGTTGCCGACTATGTGTACTGCCGTGAGTGCTGCGCCCACGCGGCCCCACGGAGGGCGGAACCACGGTCTGGCGGGGCCCTGCCTGCGGCTTGAGTCGCTGCTTCCACTCCCACGGACACCTTTTGGCCCCAAAGGCTCTGAAGCGACGTGGCTCCTGACGTCACCTAACACGCAACCTCTCTGAGATTGTATCTACCAGCCTACCTTATTCGACGGCAAACATTCTTAATGCTTGTTTACAAAAGTAATAGACTCCCGATTGTGATGCGTGGTAGCCCTCTATGCATGCAGTAATAAATGTGTGTTTGCACTTCCACGGACCGGCGGGATTTTAAGGTAGAAAGCGCACCAGGAGATCTTCGATCTGGGTTGTGTCCGGAGCGGTGCCGGCGTGGTGAAGTGAGCGTTCCTGTGCTGGAACATCTGTGTCCGGGGCATCTGGACGTGCGGCCTTGTCCACGTCGTTGCTGCTAAGTCAGTTACCAGAGTGACCTGCGGGGCCACCCACCCCTGGTCCGCAGGAGTCAAGGCCGGAGGAGCCGGAAACGGTGCTGAGACTGGCCCCGCGAAGGCCCGGGCCGCAGCCGGCACCGAATGCCAGGGTCTGTCTCACGGGTGAACTCCGGGGGTCTCTCCTTAAAGGAGAAGGAAACGGCCCCGTGGCCACCCGCAGTCCCCTGGGCTCCGGGACCCTCCTCCTGCCACAGCCTCCCACCCAGACACTCGGCGAGGGTGTATTTCCCAGGAGACTCCGGGAACGTGACGAAGTCGTCCCTGTCTTTAGGGATCCCACGCTCCAGGAGGGAGGGGGTGACCTCGAATGCTGTTTCTTTGACACCATGGCCACCGTGTGTAGGATAAACGTGGCATGTGGTAGGTCCCCCCCCAGCTAGGGGGCAGCTTTCCTGGAGAAGGTGGCACCTGAGCTGGGCCTTGAACAGCGCACGGCAGGGGAGGGGAGAGCCGGGGGAGAGGGGCGCAGAGTCCCCGGGTCCCTCTCTGCAGGGTCAGAGGGACAGCCACCCCTAGGCTGTCTGGGGCTCTGGGGCCTCCGGAACCTTCCTCAGGTCCTCTGCCTTCGGCAGGGAGGGGCCGCATCTCCCCAGTCCTGGGAACCTGCGTTAGATGCAGGGAGGTGGCCCCGGGGACCCCGCAGACCCCAAAGCTGTGACACCTGAGCCTGGTGGGGTCTGGCCTGGCTCGCCGGCCCCCTTCCCTGGGGCACAAGCCTGGCCGACCGCCCCGACCTGTGAGCCCCCCACCTGAGCAGAGGCCTCTGGGAACTGTCCCAACAGGGCTCCGAGAACACTGGCCTTCACAGTGTCCTCCTAAAGGGACTCCTTCTGGGTGATGACAAGGGGTCTGGGACAAGCAGACTCAGGGACTCTCAGCTCTCTGTCTTCGTGTCTGGAGCCACGGGACACAGCCCAAGGGGGCTCCCTGGGGCCCACTGTGGCCCTGGTGCAGCTGGAGAGCGGGCCGGAGGCACAAGGCACCCTCCTGGGCATTGAAGGAAGATGGCGTCTTCTTGGAGAAGGGACTCTTGCTGGCGGGGGCCACCGGGGGGAGGGGGGTGTTGGGAGAAACAGGTGCTGGTCCTGTGGCCCGGGTCCCCCGCCTGCCTGCCCGCCCCTCCATGGGCTCCCTGCGGCCCTGCAGAGGAAGGCATCTCCCCAGGGCGTCCACCTCAGACCTTGACCGCTCCAAGAACCCCAGCCGCTCCCGCTGGCCCCCTCCTGCCTGCGATCGGTCCGGGTGGAGCTGCGCCCAGGCTGCCCTGGACTCATCCGTTAGTGGTGACAGGTGGGGTGGATCAGCGAGGAAAAGGCTCATTAATCACCAGGACATTTTCCCCAAACAAGCCCATCAGAGGGGCAGACAGTGTGCACACTGTCCCCTCCGCCGGGCCCCGTTCGGCCGTGCCCGGCGCTGAGCAGGTGGCCACGAGAGTGACGGCATCTCCCGCGCCTCGTGACTGTTTACAACGGCCCAGCCAACTGCCTTTCTCCTCGGCGCTGGGGATGCTCAGGCGACGTGACTCATCGGCGCTGAGAGGTGCCGTCCGCGTGAATGATAGAGTGCTCTGGCCATTAAGCGTGGCTCTCGGGGCTGCGCTGATGTCATGCTGGAAGATTCCTGCACGGCAACCCGAGGAGCTTGAGAAAGGTCAGCCCGACACAAACAGCCTCAAGGAAGCGGGGGGACCCCAGGCCAGAATGCAAGCGGGGACGAAGGGATCTATCTGTCTCGCAAATGTATGAAACCGCCTCCCGGCAGGGCGGAGGGGAGGAGGGGCGCTGACCCGGGTCCCTCCGGAAGTGAGTCCTGTCTGTAAGGTGGAGGACAGAGGGTGTGCCCCGGTTGGCACAGATGCTCCTCTGGGCGCTGTGGGTTAACCGCTCTGAAGCCGCCACGCAGTAGCTTAGACTTGAACGGTCCTGTGCGTGGACGGCAGACGGTGGGGGCTGTGTTCCTCACTCTTGGAGTGGGAGGTCACAGGTCAGGGAGCACAGCCGGGCAGAGCGACCCGGCGATACGGGGTGAGCGCTGGAACCCTCGGTGTGAGCTCACGTCAGCCTAACACAGGCACCGATGGGTGACTGTAGAGGTAAGGATGGTATGTGTGTGATACACCTGCGTTAGCATGTGCACATATTTCTAGGCTCTTTCTACCGAGAGAGTCCAGAAACGATGACACCCCCACAGCCGTGAGCACCCCCCAGCACCCCCGTCTTGGCCTCTAACACCATTCTCCAGTAAAAGAAACACAATTCCTTGAGGAAATGGCTGGTCCCAGGGCTGGGGCAGGAACTCTGCCAGACAGGCCTGGGGCGTACCGGGAAGTAAGGAAGTGCTCAGTGTCAGATTGTGGAAGGTGAAAACAGGGTGTTAGCAGGGGTCCATCAGTAGCGCCAAGTCCGTCTTACTGGCGTCGGAGACGAGCAGCTCACTGCCTGGCGCGGTGGGAGCGCGAGCGAGGGTTCTGTCCGGGTCTGGGATACAGGGGCCACAAAGGTCAGCTTTTCACAACTCAGGACCATACAGAATGTTAAATTTTACACGTGTTTCCTCAACTATATTGAATGATTATCTTATTTCTTAGCACCAGAGAAAAACTAATATGGACCAAGTCAGAATTCCCTAGGAATTCTACGGGTCAGCAACAGATGCTCTGAACTCAGGATCCAGTCCGGAGCCCCACTGATCTGGACCAGAAAGGGGTGTTCGGGACGGAGGGCTGGAGAAAGGGTCCCAAGGGAGGGGCTCGTGGGGAGAGGCACCAGTGGAATCCACAGACGCTGAAGTGCCCCAGCCCCCAGCCTCACGCGTGGAGTCTGTGCCTCAGCGGAGAATGTGCTTCCCCACCTCCCACGCCCGGAGCCTCTGAGGGAAATGAAACACGGCAACCCCCCAGGAGGTGGCCGAGACCCCGGGCTCGGGGGAGTGGCCGTGAGGTCCGGGCTGAAGTCTGAGCTCATCCTCAAGAGACCGTTAATTCACCCCACAAATAGTTACGGACCACACCGCTTGGAGAACTTGGTCTTTGGAACGTCCTTGTACATCTGTTCTGACCCTCTTTTATTAATTTTTTTTTTCAGGCTCAAAAGCCCTCGAAGAGAAAAGGTCCTTTGAGTTTGTAGCTGGCTCAGGGGTTGGGGAGGCTGGAGGTGGCAGCTGTAAGAGATGCTCTAGTCCTGGCGTCTGCCGGGGGGGGGGGCCCAGGGACTCGGGGCACCCGAGGGTGCTGAGAGCCAGGCGGGAGGACAGGCTTGGAGACTCAGAGGCTCGCCCCTCCCCGCCCAGAGGCCCCACGGCAGCTGGAGTGGACCGTTCATTGTCACGGAGCCCTGCAGCCGCTGCCGAGGGGTGGCCACGGACCACCTGGTGCCTCACTCCCCGGCACTCCTGCATCCCTCCCGGGCTCTCCTCACCACGCGGATGGAGCAGCCTCTCCGCTTTCTCCTGCCTGGTCCCGGCGTGACTCGATCCTGTTGATGCATCGTCCCCCCCTGGCCCTTCGTCCTCTGGCTGCAGAATCTGCAGCACTGCTCCGGGTCGGGGACGAACCGCCCGGCCCCTGTTAGAGAGGTCTCCCTTCGACTCCATGGCTGTGACTCAGGTTCCGTGGCACAGTTCCTAGGCTTGGGGACACCTGTTGGGGCTGCTCAGAAGCCTATCGTGTGCCCTCAGCTCCCTGCGCCCACCTGAGGGAGGGTGTAGGAGCAGGGGCTCTGGGCAGCGGGGGCTCTGGGCAGCAGGGGGCTCTGGGCAGCGGGGGCTCTGGGCAGCGGGGGCCGGTGGCTGTTTCCAGATGGCGGGGCGAACAGAGTCTGTGCCGCATGTAGGAAGCACAGGCCCATGAGGCCGCGCGCAGCTGGGACATCTGGCTGAATAAAACTAAAAATAACACCCCATAAAACGTACTTTATTCACTTATTTTGACAACTGAAACACACTTTCCATTACTCATGACTCTGTAAGTCTCACTGGTACGAGAGCCCTGACATGGGATACGGGCTGCAGGCTTGACCGCGCCGTGGTCACGCAGGGCGTCCCCGCCCCCCCGGTTCCTCGCTGCTCCCCAGCGGTCTCAGACTGTGGCACCTGCCTTCAGGGACAGCCTCGGCTTACAGGGCCCCCTCCTCACCTTCACTGGTTGTCATCCTGCTTCTTCCCTGCCTCCCTTCCCAAGGCCACTGTCAGGCTCGCCGGCTTGAAGACTCGGCCATCTGGTCGACCACTTCCTACTGTGCCTTTTCTTGGTCACCGGTCCAGTCTGAGTCTCAGCGTTCCAGCCCCACGGGAAACAGTCACACCAGGTGCTTGTCTCCCTTTCCACTCCAGGACCCGTCGCTCTCCTGGACACTTAAATAGCCATCGGGTTCGACCGCGTGGGCGCCGACCTGTTCGCTCCTCAGCCCAGTGGCATGTTCCTCCCCTCCCTTCGGGGGGTCGGCCGCAGAGCCCGGTCCGAGACTCGTCCCTGGGAGGTCTCCACTTCTGAATGGTCAGTTCCTCTCGCCCAGGAGCTCTCCGGCCACAGTTTCCCACCATCCCTCGCTCTCATTCTCTAACTCTTTCTGTCCTTGCCTCAGCGACACTTCCGGGATGTTGACCCGTCAGTCTTCTCTCAACCCCCCTGGTCCCCTCCCCACAGCTCCACTGCCCCGCTGTCCAGCCCAGATCTCGGCTGCCCCACATTCCAATTTCTGTCCAGACCCTTAAGTTACTCCCTGCCTATCCTTGTTGTTCTTCTTCTCTTTATAATTAATTTTTAAAATGTATTTATTTATTGTAGAGAGAGGGGAAGGGAAGGAGAGAAGCATCAATGTGTGGTTGCCTCTCATGCACCCCTCCACTGGGGACCTGGCCCACAACCCAGGCATGTGCCCTGACCGGGAATCGAGCCGGCAACCCTATGGTTTGCAGGCCCATGCTCAATCCACTGAGCCACACCAGCCAGGGCTGCCCTTGTTCTTCTATTTCCCTCTTCCCGCAAAGTCCAGTCGTGACCCCACTTCCTCCGGGCAGCACTGTTAGGCCTCCGGGAATCGACCGCCACTTCCGGCAGCCTGGCCAGCCCTCTCGTGTGTGTGTCCGGTCTTTTCCCACACCCTGCAGAGGGCGAGGGCAACTTTCTCAGCCCTCTACCGTTTCCCAAACTCTGGTCCCACCTGCCCTGCCTCCTCCCGTTGCGAAGGCCATCCTGGCTTTAACCAGGAGGTGCTGTGGGAGCCTCGGAACTTTCTCAGCTTCTTCCTGCTCCTGCGGATCGTAGGAGCGTCAGCACACACGCTGAGGTCCCGGCTCCCTTCTCCTCGATCAGGGAGGTGGGTCGGCTCCTGAAGGAATTCCCCTTGGCCGCGTGCTGCGTCTCATTGCTTCTGGGTCCCGAGCGGTCTGCACCCCGCGGTCACGCTCCCTCCCTCCCGGGTCTGTGAGTTCACCCCCTGACTCTTCCTCCTTCAGCGTGGAAGTGTTCCCAGGACCCTTGCATGGTAACGTCGGGGTCCTCAGGCAACACGCTCCGTAAACGGTGCTGTGATCAAAATGTAGTAAGGGAAACATCTCTGTGCCTCTGTGATCGATCGTTAATAGCAGTGTGACCTAGGCAAGCAACTTAACCGTTGCCTGCGTCTGAAAATAACCGTTCCTCCTGGAGTTATTGTGAGGTCAGGTGCGCTAAGGGGTTTAACAGGCTTCACACAGCACGGGGCAGCTGAGAAGTACCCTTGCTGTCATTCCAAGGAATTGTTATTTCAAGGGTGTGGGTTTCAGTGGCAGTTCAGAAGGACAGAGTGAGAGGACCGGAGATTTGCAGGTTAGAAAGACATGTGCGAAAATGTCAAGAGCTTAATAAATGAGACGATGTTTTTGTAAATGCCTTTCGTAGTCCTGTTATCCCTTGATCTGGACTGAGGGGGATTCATTTCCCTGAAGACCACGTCACGTGTTCTCGGCGGAGACAAAGAGCCGCACCGTCAGCTGCCTGTCTTTCGGTCGACGAGAAGCGAGAAGCAACTTGAAGCTCAGGACCAGGAGAGGGCTAGGAAACAGCCTTCTGAAAAGGACAAGACAGAGAAAAGGATACACGGGGTGCCTGGCGAAATAGCAAGGAATACACGAGGCGACTCAGGCGGCCCAGCACGCCCGTGGGGACGGAGGAAAACCGGAACTGAGATTTGCAGTGAAGCAGTGCTGGGCTGTCGCTCATTTCTCTGCGTTCCCATCCCGAAATAAACGGAGCACCGAGGAAAGGGAGGAAGAGACGGCTCTAGAAATACCTGTGGTCAATCCGATTCTCGTCTCTGTTTTCAGCAGGCTTCCCTTAAAACCCAACCGCACAGCAGAGAAGAGTCTCGCGGCCAACAAAACCCTGTCATTTGCAAACATAAATGGAAACCAGCGCTCACCGATGAGGGAATGTCTCACTTGGCAGAGGGCACTCGGCGCAGACGGCCCGAAACACCCACCCGCGTCCTGGCGCCGCGCCCTGGGCACACCTGCACCTCACCTGCAGGGCCAGGACGCCGTCTTTCTGAGGACGTCGATGCTCAAGGCCACCAGCCGTGGGTACCACGGCGCCTGGACACGGCGCTGACCGGCACCGCCACCGGTCTCCGGAAGCCTCCGAGTCTGCAGGACGCTGCAGGGACACTGGGAGGCGGGGACGCACCGTGTGCGCGGTGGGCGGGAGCCGGCGTGGGGCGGCCGCTCCGCGCACCCAGAGGAGGCCGCCGGACCGCAGGGTCTGCACCCAGCGCCTGGGGTCCGGTGTCTGACCTCGGGGAGAGTACTTGAGCTCTGCATGCGTGTGTCTCCCGGCCTTTACACTGGTGATGGTGAAGAAGAAGAGGATGGTGGTGGTGGTGGCAGCGGTGGTGATGACACCCACATTGTGAAGCGAGGCCAGGGTCCCAGGAGTTCAGGCAGGCAGCCAGTGCTCTGTCCTGCTGGCCACTCCTGTCATCGGAGTAGGCCCCACACGGACGCGATTTCCAGGTTTGTTGTCATTTCAAGTGTCTGCACAAGGTCAAGATTCACCAGGAACTGTCTTTGGATGTCCGGCCTTTTGTTGAATTTACAAACCTACTTCACATAAACGCCATTAAAAGAAAAACCTATGTATCACACCACCCTAAGTCCAGGTAAAACAACATATTTCACACCTCAAAACCAAATGTAACTAAAGGATTTTGTCATTCTTTTGGCTAAAATGATTTTATACGTAACTTTCTTAAGTAAATACAAAAGTATGGGTCTAATTCATGCCTTTTAATTCCAAATCCAAAATTGTACAAATGTAGTGAACGACTATTAGTCTTGGAAGAATTGAGCTATTCCTTTACCATTTGAATGCTTAACACATTGTAAAACTTTTAGAAACTAAAAAAATATACCTGCACTTGGTAACATTATTTATTAGCCATCAATAGTCTCCCTGGGCAAGATAACCATGTATTACCAGTTAACAGGCGACCATTCAATGTATCACTTGTCTAACTTCAATGTTTCCTCCTAATTGTCTAACACGTCTCTTAACTAAATATGCATTTTCCCATGCAGCTTCTCAGCAAAATACTTAAAGTTGTTCGTAGTGGTGAGCAGCATGCTCACGTCACTTACAGTGCGCTTTGGTGCCCCTTGCGGGGACCCCAGTTTTTTGCAACACGTGAAGGTTACGTTTGGTGCAGCGCCACTCACCGGGGAACCGGGGGGTGGGGGTGGGGCGGTGGAGCCTACGCAGAAGCCTGCGTGGGAAGACCTGGGCTGCCCCCAGACCGACGGAAGTCCTCTAAGCAGGCTTTTAAAGCCCGGGTGACCGGGGTGAAACCAAAACTCAGCGGACGGAGTGAACCAGCAGCAACAGCCCACCTGCAGTGAGGCGGTCGCCGTGGGCACAGGTAGGGGGGCTCCCATCTAGCCTGGGTGCCGCAGGGTCCACCCCACGAGACGAAGACGGCGAGGAAGATGATGATGATGGTGGTAAATAGGAGGAAGGGAGGAAGGTGGTTACTGTCAGAAAGGAAAAACCACCCCCGGGCTTTCTCTCGGAAACCCACGAACCTTTCTTCTTTAGCTCCGCTCCGAACGTTCAGCCTGTGCTGAGAGCCGCAGTGACTCATGGCCGTTTTGTGAGCGCGGCCGGCGGGGGCTCTGAGGGCATTGTCTGCGCGCCTCTGAACGCAGCGCGGCCAGAGGAGCGATGTCCCTTTGAAGGGGCCGCCGCCCTCCGCGCGGGGCCGCAGCAGGCCGTGGTGGCTCTCTCTGAAGTCCCAGCTTTAGTCATGAAAGACGCGGGTTCTCTTTGCCTCCTCAGTGAGTTCTGAGTCGTGACACGCTCTCCCCGTTGAAGCCCACGGAGCCCTCCGGGGTCCCCCTCCGCCGACCCCGGGCCCGGGCCGCTCTCTGCGGGTGGAGAGAGAGTCACTCGCAACATCAAAGCTCGTTCAGATCCGGCCGAAGGAGTCGCTTCAATGCGGCAGACCTTCCAGAGGCTCTCTGACCGAGCCCCCTTACCCAGGGCCTCTCACAGCGCTGGCGCCGGCCGACGGGCGACGCCGGCAGAGGAAGGACATCGCTCCGCCTCCCTCCCCGAAGGCACCGGCGGACAGAGCCACCCGCAGGTGCTTGGAGAGAGGGGCCAAGCCCACTCAGGACACGCTGGGGCCACGATGAGGTCCACGTGGGCGGCCGAAGCTTGCAGATGCCACATGCTGCAGAGTCAAGAGTGACCGTCGCCCACGCTGGCCCGAAGGGACCGTCTTGGTGGCCACGCCTTGATGGTCCCACCATCCCACGACCACCGTCCACTGTCACACCACTTGTCCTGACCTCGCGGCTGGCCTGGGTCACCGTCCATTTCTTGTGACTCCGCTAGGACAGTTCAGTAGGAAAATACACTTAATTTGTCCCAAGACTCCTAAACTGGCAAGGATGCAATGCTTTGTGTAAAAAACATTCCCGATCTCTCCAAGTGAATGTTGGACGTTCGCGCTTCGGGGCGTCTGCTTAACCCGGGGGCACTGCGCCCCCGGCCTCCCCACTGCGCACGGGCTGGGTCTTCCTGGGAGAAGCGCCCCGGAGGGGCAAGGTCCGTGGCGGGCTTCCTTGCTGCGCTGCCTTCCTCCACGCCGTTGGCTTCCCTTGCAGAACCCCCTGGCCCGCGCGGCCGGGACAGAGCGGGCCGTGACCACGTACTGCCTCCTCGCACGGCCGAAGGGGGACCAGCTGATTTCGCTCTTACCCCGGCGTGCACGCACTATTTCTTTCAGCTGCTCCCCATAAAGTGTTTTGGATGTGTGTGCGACGTTGATACGGTCACAGACACTTGATCGCGAGCAAGCGTCCATGGCAGCGAAAATGTTGACTTGACCTCCCCCCAGGCTGGCGGGGGCTTTTCCACGCTCCCTCGGGCGGTCTTTTCTCACTCGGTTCAGGGGTGCGTGTGAGCCTTTCTTCCTTAGCCGGGGTCCCCTGCTGTCAATCTCGCACAAAGGCCGTTACTATTTTCTGAAAAACTACCGGACAGCTGCCAGAGGATTTTTTTAAAGCTCGTAAAGCATCGCTCGTGCACATGTACAGTGAGCGCGGGTCGAAGATTTAGTGAGTTCAGTCATGAGGAACCCAGATGGCGGAGGGCGGCTCAAAGGCGGGGTTGGGACCAGCAAGCCTGCAGGGTCAGGACCCAAACGGGTCATGGCCCGCAGGGCCACAGACGAAGCAGAGCAAAGCAAAACCAAGCAGAACAAAACAACAACAACAACAAATGCCCACGTCTGGGCGGGCTCATCGTCACAGGACAGAAATGCGTGTGCCTTACCCTTCACCTGCACTGTGTCACCCCTGCATCAGTAGTGTTAAACCAAACTTAAAAATCAAAGCAGTGTTCTCCCGGGGCTCGGATGCTCCTTAGGTGGGCTCGTTAGATCTGTAGGTGTCACTCTGGTATGACACCGAATAAGCATGCGTTACTCTGTCCCCCTTCCCGGGGTTTTGGGGGCTCTTTCTCCACTCCCCTTTCTGGGGGAGCCGTGCAGGAAAAGCGCGGACACGGTGGGGTTTCTGGGCGGTCCGTCCCGGGACCTCACAGAAACCTCTTTCTGCAGTCCCTGGCCTCTCGGGTGGGATTCTTCTCGGGTTCTTAGTGGTGTCTCGGCACCTGAGGGGGTGACACTAGTGTGCCTCCCACGGCAACAATATCAAATATCTGTTTACGGGGCGGGGGGAGCAAAGAACATGGAGTTATCTTCTGGAGGGCAGACCTCTTGTAGGACAGGATTTCCACACTACGTGAGTGTCCCAGGAGCCCACCTGTAGCAGTGCGCCAGCTGGTGTTGTTGTGAGAGGCTGCGTCCGGCTTCAGTGAAATATTTTTGAAAACTCAACGCGTTTGCCCATTTCATGACGAGCGTGTCTGCCCAGCCACGCTGAGTGGTCCGCAGGTTTTGACCAAGGACAGCACGGCCCCCCAGGCCCCACCCTTCCTGTTTCACCTCACCTCGCCCCAAGCGACTTTTTTTTTTGTTTCCCCAGATGAAAAAAGCTCTTAAAGGCAAACGTTGTACTGATGTGGCAGAGGTGGAACAAAAAACGGTAGCAGCACTAAGAGAAGGTAGAAACACTCATCCATCAAACTCCACGAGTTCAAAACCTGTTCCACGCCGTGGGCAAGACATCTTGTTAAGTGTATGCCGTCAAATGGGGAGTACCGTGAGGGTGACTGAAGCTTAAATGTGTGCAACTTGATAATAAATAAATTCCTTTTCGGGGCTCTCCCTGGCGCAGTGTTCACGGAGCACCCCGCAGTCTGTAACGGCTTTCACACGCCCTGCTTGTCTGTCCCGCTCTGAGAGCTCTGGAGAACTGGTGTTCTCATTCCAATTAGTTACTGTAAGAATTTAATAAATAGGCAACTGGTCTTGGATTCTGTTTCTGTATTTGCTTGAGTGAAATAATGGACAAGAGTCTTTCCAAAGAGAGGGAGCTGTTAGCCTACTAGAGAAAGGGCAAGGAGACCGTTGGGATGACCGATGTGCCCAGAAACGCCCGCCGATGCTGGGAGGGCGGCCGGTGGCCTGACCAGTGTGTGTGTGGGCCCTGCCCTTCCTGCCCCCAGCAGCCTGGCTCGCGAACGGCAGGGCCACTGCAAACGGGGACAGACCCAGGGCGTAAGGACCCCACACGCCTCCCTGAGTGTAGAAGACCCCTGTCGGGGGCCGCGGCTCCCCCTGCCAATGCTCTCCTCCGGTTCCTCCAGGCCTGGGAGTGGTCGCCCCCGCCCACAGCAAAGGGGCTTTCCTCTTCCCGGACACCAAGGCCTTCGCCGGTCTCCACGTGCCGAGAGCCGGTTCTGCCGCAGGGCCTCCGGGAAGGTTAAAGCCGGTCAACACCCCCGGGGACGCTGCAGGGGACTGCACCTGCAGGCCGGCAGCTCTTTCTTCCGGCCTTTCCTGGCCGAGGCCCGGGACCCCCCACTCCCGTCTCTGTTTCAGCTTGGTGAGCGCCGTGACCCAGAGCCCCCCAGAATTGGGATGTGTGCACCAGGTCACAAAACAGGCCGCAGGAATGATGTTGCCGTGCTCCCGGAGCAGGTGGGGGCCCCGCCTGGGTCCCCGGTCACCTGGCCTGGCCCGGCCGGACAGGTGCTGCTCGTCCTCCGGCCACGCCCCTCCCGGCGGACTCGGAAAGCCCATGGCCTCGGCGGGATGGGAGCCCCTCGCCCGCAAGGCCTGCACGGAGCCAGACACAAGCCGCCAACTCGGCCTTTGCTCTGGAAGCAGGAAGTAAATTCTCAGGGGACCCTATTATTTTCTCGTGGCCGCCTCTTCAGAAACAGTGGGGCCCGAGGTTTCCAGGGTAAGGAACATGAATCGCGCCCTTGCTTTGCTGCGCTTCAATTAAAGCGAAATGAAAGAAGGCGTCGGCGTGGGGCCTGCCTGTGGCCCTCCGCCTGTTGTGCAAAGAAATGATTAGAAGAAAAACACTCCTTTTGATTTTTAATAATCCCCGTGGCCCCCGAGTGTCCTGCGCGCCCCCAGGCGGGGGTGGGGCAGCAGCCTCATTACCACAGTGCCCAGAGGACGCCAGTGCTTTGGCCCTGCTCCTCCAGGGCCTCCGAGCGGCTGTCCTGTGATCGGGGACACTCGTGTCACCCGTGTTGCTCCCACGGTCCCGGCGGCAGGTGTCTGGGGTGGGAGAGGGGGCTGCTTCCCCCCGCTCGGCAGCCCCCTCTCCAGTGAGAGGACCCCTGCGGGACGGGCCCCTCTCCCAGTTCTGAGTGACGCCGACACCTGGCCCAGGTAAGGGTCTGCTTCTCGCCCGGGGCCCCAGAGAGCGTTCCGGGGACACGCACCCCTCATCTTCCGGCCACGGGGACTCAGGCGGGCAGAGACTGGGGGACTGACCTCGTACTGTCCCCTCATTTTTTTCTTCACATCGTGCGGCAGCTGAGAATTTCAGTCCACGGGCTCAGGCATGAACGCAGAGCCTGTCTTGATTTTCCCCAGACCAACCCGAATCCGCCTCCACGGGTGCGACCCACCAGCCCGGGGAGAATCGAGCTCGTGACCACCGTCTCCCCTCCCCCCGCACCACGGTCCCAGGCTGGCGGGACCCCAGCCCCAGAGCAGGGCCTCTGGCACCTGACTGGTCACGGGTGTGGTCGGGCGGCCCTCTGTTGGTGCTGCTGCACGGCTGGAAGCCTTGGCCGCGGTGCAGGCTCTGACGCCGGGACCCGGACCCTAACATGTCCCCCTCGGACCCGAGGAGACTGGGCACCCCCCCTCCCCGTAGGAGTTCAGACAGGGAGTGGCGTGCGGGCAGCTTCTGTCCGCAGGCCTGTGGACCTCAGACCCGTTCCCGGTCCAAGAAAATAATGGCACTTTCTTCTTACCTCCCCTAGTCTGGGATACTTGGCACCGTTTTCTCAATAAACCTAAACGCGAGCGAGAAAGGTTGTCTTCAGGCAGCTCCAGGTGGCCCGGCAAATGGCCCCGTGGCTGGGAAGTGCAAAGGACGCCCCCCTTCTTGGAGCGGAAGGCACGGAGACACAGTTAACGCCATGCGTGCGGTCCACCGGTCAGCCCCTGCATGGGCGTGCGTGGGCGGGAAGACCTGGGCCGGGCCCCGGCGGTCCCAGAGGCACCCCCCGCCGCCCCTCTCCGCTCCATAGGGGGGACCCGGCCCCTGCGGGCTGCAGGTCCACGGCCCCTGCGCTCTGGCCTCAGACGGGCTTGGTGGGTGGAGCCAGGAGGGAGCCCCGAGGGCAGGAGGGTGGGGGGCCCAGCTGTGGCTCCTCCTCCCTTTGTTCAGGTCGCATCCCCAGGGCCATGGAGCCCGCCCTCTCTCCTGCCACATAAGCCCCCTGGGGTTCCGACGTCTGCCCTGGGGAGTCCCAGAGTGGCTGCCATCTCCCCCCCAACCCTGGCTGGATCCTGACCCAGCCACTGCCAGTGACTGTGTGGTCCCACAGGTGACCTAACCCCACTTTCTGCCGGTCCGTCTGCTGGCCCGGAAAATGGCAGCCACGGTGCTGTCCTCGGAGAACCTCCGGGTGGCCCGGACAAGGTACCACTTGCACCCGCTGTCTGGAGACTGTGCAGCAAAGGGAACCCCGGGAACCTGTGTCGGGGGTCCGGAGTGTGGCTGAAGGGTGGGGGCTGGCCCTCGGACAGGACGGCCGAGAGTCCCCGAGTGAAAGCGTTGCCCCTTCGGTCCTTTTTGGGCACGAAGAGGGCGTGGGCTCGCGGCTGGTGTGTCTCAACTGGCCTCGCATGGCCGGGCTCGTTTCCTCGTTTCCTGCTGGGGGGTGGGGGGGCAGTCTCGGGGGGGGGTGCGCGGGGGGATCGAGTTGCTCTGTTACACGGATCTCGTTGCACAGGCAGCTTCTGCTGATGGCAAGCGATCTGACGCCAGTTCCCCCTTCCTGGAGGTGAGAAAACGTCCTTTCAACCACGGATTCGTTTAAGGTTAAACACTGATTGGTCTGGGAAAACGCAGAGGCGAAAGCACTGCCCAGGGTGCGTCCTCTGGGTGCAGACCAGGAGTCGGGGCGCAGAACAAAGACTTCCCACCCCCCCTCCCCCCGAGCGCGCAGCCCCCGGCCAAGATCAACAGGAGGAACATGGCGGAACAGGACTGAACGGCAATGAATTTGCCACAGATGCAAATTCTGTGGAAGTTCAAAGGCGTGGGGGCCGAGGGAGTTGGGGGCAGAGGGGGGAGGGAAAGGCAGGAACTCCTGGCGGGCCGGTCCAGCTGCAGAGGGGGCTGGCGGGGCTGGGGCGGGCTAGGGTTTCTGGGGAGAGATCCAGGCCGGTGTCGGGGGGTCCTGGGGAGTATCAGGAACACCATGACGCACCGAGGGTAGGAAACGGAGAGTTCTGCATCATTAACCGTCGGCTTCTAGGGTCAGGCCGTCTGTGCAGAACCACTCGGCGGCCGTGGGCAGGCGAGGTTCGGGGGCTCGGCCCTGCGGGAGGAGGCGGGCTGGCTGGGAGGCCCTGCTGTTATCCCGGGGTGAGCCCTTCTCTTAGGGGCCAGAGCAGGGGGTGAGGAGGGCAGGGGGGCCAGGAGGAGGACAGGGAGGGAAGAGGAGGAGGGGGAAGGAGGAGGAAGGAGAGGAGGAGAGGGAGGAGGAGGCAGAGAGGAGGAGGCAGAGGAGGAAGAGGAGGAGGAGAGAGAAGTCCGTGAGCACCGCGGCTCCCGGGGGTGCCACCGGTCAGGAGGTCCCCACCCTCCATCGTGGCAGATGGCGCACGAGGAGCGTGGCGGGGCTGACGCCTCTCTGGGTGGGACCCTGACTCCGGCCCTCTCAGGCGTGCGCCCGGAGGTGGGGCTGCTGGGTCGCTCGGTCACTCCGTATGTGATACGTCCGCAGAGGCGTTCCCGGCCTCCGCCCCCTCGCTGGCGCTTCCCGCTCGTGTCTGACAGAAGCCCCCCCAACTGGCAGGCGGCCCCGGGCGTCTTTTCCTGCCCCGTTGGCACCCACCGACGGATGAACGCATAAAAAATGTGTATTAGAGACACACAGGGCACTATTACTGCATCTCAAAAAGGGGGCAACCCTGCCCTCGGCAGCCGCACCGGGGGACCTGGAGGGCACGACGCGGGGGACAGAAGGGGCCACAGGTGGACGGTTGCCGGGAAACGGGAACTCCCTCGGGGAGCCTGAAGTTCCCAGACTCGGAGGAGCAGAGCGGCGCGGTGCTCGCCAGGGGCCGGGGGAGGGGAGGGAGGGTTCGCTAAAAATGGGCATAACATTTCAGCGACGCCAGGAATGATTCCCGGAGCCCGTCCGCGCGGCACCGTGCCCATGGAGAACAGTGCTGCCTTGTGCGCCTGCTTACACGCCGCCGGGAGCGGGTCTCGGGTGACGCGTCCTCACCACAGTGAAATCGGATAAAATGAAACCAGTCCTCACGAGGACACAGGGCGAGGACCAGCCCCGGGGAGGAAGAGGTTAAGTGGCTCGTGGCTGCCTGTAAATGAGAATCAGGCTCCGCTCCTCCTGCGGTTTCCTCCAGGAAAGGAGGTCAAGGCCAGGGGGAAGCGCCTGGCGGCTGGTGTGTCCCCTCAGGGGCTTTTGTGTCGAGGGGCTCCCCCTCGGGGCCACTTCTCCGGCGGCGGCTCCGTCTGCGGGGCGCTGGGACCCGCCTGGTCTCCTCTCTGCGGCTTCCCAGCGGCTCCACGGGACAGGGTTGCCACGAGAGGGAGGGGGCCGCTGGAAGCAAGAACGCCGAATACGAAACGCACGTGCGGATTCCGACACGGAGAAGCAGGAAGCCCGGGGCTGGGGGGCTGCAGGCGCCCGGGCCGAGCTGGAGGAACGTTTAAGGACCATTTCTGTGTCGAAGATGAACCGGGGCTCCCCCTCAGCGAGTGCCGCTCCGTCTGGGTTCCCAGTCTGGTGGCCGGGACGTCCAGCTGACCACAAACGGCACGAGAGAGTTCCACAAGTGGCGTCACGCCACGCCCCTGCCCTGCCCGCTGGCCCTGGGGTGCGTGCATCAGACACCGCGTCCCAGGTGGCTGTGGTGGCACGCCCCGTGCTCGGTGGCCGTGCGGCACGCACTCGGCCAAGGGCACCATGTGGTCAGCCGGCGTGCTCACAGACAAATGTCCCTCCGTCCTGGAGAAGGCACGAGAAGCGGATGTCGGAGCCCACACCACCGGCGCTTACGGTCGCCGTGACGTGGAGCTCACCGGCACCGTGGAGCAGGGCCTAAGCCACAGAGTGGGCTCCGTCCAGGGGCGGCCTCAACGCGCCCCCGAGACCCCCTGAGACCCCCCTCCCGGCAGCGCCGACGCCTGTGCCCAGTCGGTCCCCCAGGTGTCCCGTACCGGTGTGCCATCTGGCTGATGACGCAGCACTGAGCGAACCTGGTGACAGTGTCCCCGACGAGGCTTCTAAAACCACTTCCTCTCCCTGAGCGGGAGACGCTGCCCCGTCTGCCCCGGGAGACAAAGGCACGTGTGCGCACCCTCGGCCCGTCGGAGCCCCGACCTCAGGAGACACGGCACCCTGTCCACACGCTGGGCTCCCCAGGCTCTCCCCGGGCCTGAGCGCCGGCCTTTGCCGTGGTGCATGGGTGACTGGGGAGAAACCTGCCGTCCACTCACGCCTTGCCCATTTTATTGGGGCCGAGTCAGGGACCCACTTTACAGGGTGCCTCTGCATTTACACTTCCTGGGTCCTCACCGTAGGGGGGCCCCCATCCTGCTTCGGGGCCCCCTGCCCTCACCCCAGCCACCCCGTGTGCTGAGACCATGATGAGAGCCTCCTTGTGAGTTGCGGTCCCTGCGGGGCGACCAGGGGCCCCCACGGCTCGGTGACCTCTCTCCGTCCTCACAGGTCGTTGCACCGATGGTGGACGTGCAGAGGAAGTGACGTGTGTGTGTGTGTGTGTGTGTGTGTGTGTGTGTGACGCTCCGTGGGCCGGAGGTGACGGGCGGCAGACACTCTGAACACGGGACACCTCGGGAGACAGAGGTGCGGGGAGTGCGGGGACACTAACGAGGGGCGCGGGGGTGGGCGGGCACGGCGCAGGGCACGTGCGGGCAGGACGGGGTCCAGAAGGAGTTTCTGAGCGGCGTTGGCGGCAGCACCCGTGACTCCGGCAGGCGCTGGCCCAGCCGGGAGAGGACAGCCTTCCCCTGGGAGGGGACGCACAGCCTCAGGCGGGGAGGCGGGGCCACTGGAGAAGCTACGAGAATGACAGAGTGGCGGCGAGAGGGGGTATGAAAGGAGGACAATGCCCCCCCCACTGGCGTTTCCAAGGGGTCCGACAGCACCCCACAGAGAGAGGCCCCTGGGGGGAGAGGGCGCCGTGCAGTGCTGGGGAGGGTGGTGGAGGGGGGAGGTGGGGGCTGAGCCAGAGGGAAGGCGGCCCCCGCCCTGGACTGGGCCACCAGACTTGGTGACAAACACCTGGGCCGTGGCCGGGACGGGCAGGGACCCGCCTCAGGATGGCCATGACTTCCTTTCGAGTTCTTGTGAAGCCCAGGGCTCCCGGGAAGTTCTCGGAGTGATGAAAGGAAAGAACCGTGACCTTCCTTCCTCCCGCCTCACGGGCGGAGCTCCGACTCGGCCCCACCCCTCCCAACGGGGCGCCTGCGGTCCTCGTCCCCTGAGCGCCCTGCCCCACTCCTGCCTCCAGCACCCTCACCCGCCTGCCCTCTCTTGGCGGCTCCCCCAGCCCTGCCACTTGTGGGGGGACCCGTCCCAAGCGTCCCTCTTTTACGAAACCCTGCCCCTTCCAGCCTGCACCGGCTTCTCCAGGCCCTGGCCTTTTGGTTCGCGCCATTTTCGGATCCACCCTTGTCCACCTCCGAGTGCCCTGCGTGTGGGTTTTCCCTCCTCCGAGAACACAGCCCAGATGGGGCCCGGGGGGGCGCGGGGAGGCAGAACAGGAGGTTGGCGTTCCGAGGCCGCGTGCGGAGTGGCCAGCTCTGTGAGGGCTGCGGATGGACATGGACAGTGGGCCGAACCCAGAGGGGTTGGTCCTTTCCGACCACATTGGTTCCCTCGTTCACTCACTCACTCGTTCCTCCATCCCGCAAATACTCGTGGAGTGTCTGTTACGTTGCAGGCACCAGCAGCAGAGTGTTTTTAATAAGAAAAAGCGTTTTAACTGAGCAGAGATACTAAAGAGTGTGATTCTTTTTTAGTGGGTGGATATGGTCAACCGTTGTCCTTTGGGTCCGGTGTCTCAGACACCTCTGGCCGCACACCTGAGCTGGTCGAAGTGTGGTGACCCCCCGAGCGCGCTCTGTCCCACCGCGGTGCTGGCCACGGCCCGCGTGACCCGAGTCCGCTGGCCTCCCCCGCCTGGCAGCCCTCCCCAGGCCTGGCAGACGGGGGGGGGGGCGGGGAGGCCCCGTCCTGGCCCAGAGACCTCCCCTCTCCCCGCAGGCCAGCAGGGCTCGAGGAGCCCGAGGAAGAGCTCGCGGGGGACCAGCTGCATTCCGAGTCCTCAGCACAAGGCCCCTTCCCCATCAGATGTTTCTTCCTGCGGCCTCCAGCTTCCTGAACGATTTCCGCCGCCCCCCCTCCTGTGTAAACACGGGGTCCCCCCGCGGCCCCCTCCGCGGCGGGCTTTCTGCGGCGGGCTCCGCGCAGCGTAAATATTTAATCGTCTTTGTTTAGCGTCTGCCTTCCGTCTCCTGCCGTCGCTCGCCGCGTGGTCCACACCGCATAATCTGTCAACGATGCCGGTGGCAGAGGCGAACTCCGAGTCTCGGAAGAGCCCGTTCCTTTTGTGCACTCATTTTTATGTTGCCCGTAAGAGAGATGTTTATTGCAGGAAATAGAAACAAACTGCGGATAAACAGAGGGAAACGATGTCCAGGACCTCACCCGGCTGGGAGTGAGTCGCTGGGTCTGGGATGCAGGGTTTCTGCAGGACGAAACGTGCGTGCATTTCAGTAAATGTCGAAAAGTGGGAGTTCAGGGTCAACTGTAGACGGTGTGAAGTGCGTTTGGCCACAAATTCTCCAAGTACCTGGCCGAAACTCAGGCCAGTCCACAGCCCTCTCCGCCGAGGGTGCCCTCACGCCCCCGGCTCAGCTCACACCCAGCCGCGCCTTCCCTTGTCGCCTTGGCCCGGCGGACAGAAAAACGACCTCATCCTCCCACTTTTTCTCCTTGTTTGGCAATTGCCGGTGTCCAGAAAGTATCTTTCTGAGGCCAGCCTTTGCAAAGCGGGGTCTGGTCAGCGACCTACGTGAATACGGCAGCTGCTCCTTCATGAAGTTCGGGACATACCTTGGGGGTCACGGGCTTCCCAAACCTTACAACGCGGGGACGAGCTTCTTGGCCCAGCCCAGACTGAGACACGGGGCAAACCAGCCTCACCGAGACCCCCGGGACCATCTGCCACTGTCCCCTACCTGCCCCAGCGAGGCCGCTGTCCCGGGTCCCCACAGCACAGGTTTTTGATGCTGCCCCCAAATTTTAAACTTCTTGTAACAGGCCCCTACAGTGTGTTTTTGTGTGTCTGACTTCCCTTCATTCAGTATTGTTTGTGACATTCCTTTCATTGCCCTATGACACCCCACTGTGTGCCTATGAGTGTGTGTGTGTGTGTGTGTGTGTGTGTGTACTGAAATACAGCTATGCTACCAGTGGTGTGCATTTGGGTTTCTCATCTTTGAATGCCGTGCAATCAGTCACACTTGTGAGCGTCTTCTGGTGCTTGTGTGTCACACCCTGTGGGGCGTGCAACCAGGAGCGGAAACGAACGTTGGACCATATAGCATGTCAACGCTCAGCTTTGGTAGAAACTGCCGAACAGTTTTCCAGGGTGGCTGTGTCGATTTCTACGCCTCTGACTCTGTGTGAGAGTTCTCCAGTTCCACGCGCTTGTCAACACTTGGTGCTTGCTGTCTCTCATTTTAGCCAGCGTCCTGTTCGAGAAGCCTTCGCTCACCCCAGGGGCATGAAGACACCCCTTCGTGTTGTCGTCTGGACCTCCATGGATGTGGTCACTTAAGTACACGTTTTCTCTCTCTCTGTCTTTTCATTTTCTACCAGAGAGCCCTCAGCTGTATCACTCCTTTGGCTCACATTGTAATTTCCCAGAGCCTTCTCATTCCTTAAGTGTTTCATTTTCTAAAAACATCCTGTGTTTGGGCTATGAATGCAATGTCTTCTGTTACGCCTCAAAAGTACTTCTGATTTGTTTGTTTGGAATTTTCTCCGGGTTCCTGCACCGCCTGGCTGCTCCAGCCTCCTCTCGTTCACGCCTTTGTTGGACAGACCGTCCTGCCTCCAAGTCCGAGCTTCCCCTCCCACGTCTGCGGGCTTTGTCCATCGTTCCTATTGAATGTGGGACAGCGACAAACGAACAGGAAGTCCTGGGCGCACTTCCTGGGTGCACGAGTGGAGCTCATTGAAAGGTGGAACTCCCTGTGGGCTGAGGGAAGCAAGTTCGTTGCTTTCGTTGAGGGATTCCTCCTTGTCAGCATCAAGAGTTCCTTCTTGCCCTGGCTGGCGTAGCTCAGTGGATTGAGGGCGGGCTGCGAACCAAAGTGTCACAGGTTCGATTCCCAGTCAGGGCACATGCCTGGGTTGCAGGCCGAGGCCCCCAGCAACTGCACATTGATGTTTCTCTATCTCTCTCTTTCTCCCTCCCTTCCCTCTCTAAAAATCTTTAAAAAAAAAGAGTTCTTTCTTTGGGGGGCACGTATACAGTTGCCAACACGTTGGAAGCCATCACGGGAAAGAGATCTGGACTGTGAAATCCAGAACTACTAGGATTCCCAAGTAAGACTTTCTGTGTGTTTGGTGCGGCCAAGAGCAGAACCTCCTGCAGGAAGGAAGCACCTGTCAGTGCTCACGGCGGGGGGTGGGGGGTCACCCATTCCTTCGTCTGGTCCTTTTACACCCCGTGATCCCAGGCCTATCCTTCCGATCACCCCTCCCCCCAGGCGCTGCGCCTCTCGGGGGTCTGCGGGGTGAACTGGGCTACCGCCGCGTGCGCTCCCCTCCAAGTTCCTTTCGCTGGTGTCCCTCCCATCTGCTTCTTATTATCCAAAATTATGTTGATATTTCTTGTGTGGTAAGGTTTCCCATCTCCTGCTATTTTTATTGGCAAAGTCACACCTTCGCTTTTTTTTTTTTTTTTGCTGACACGTCAGCATCGTTGGGGAGGGAGAGGAGACAGATGGTGTGGCCAGTGCGCGGGTCTCACCCGCAGCCTGGGAAGAAGCGAGGAGGAACTCGGCGAGCAGACAAGGACCTGGAGGGGAGCCGCCGAGACCGAGGAAGAGGGCCGGGCGTCTGCGGGCTTCCCTTGCTGTCCCCACTTCCCTTGCCCTTGGCGGCTTGGCCAAACTCTCCGGAGCCCAACTGTGTCAGTCAGCAGGGCCGGGCTGGGCCACAGTAACAAAGAGCCCCAAACCTCAGTGGCTTAACGCAACAAAGGCTTGTTTCTTGCTCACGTTAACCGTCTGTCCTGTGTGGTCAATAGTGGGACTTCGTCATCTTGACCACTCGGGAGCCTAGCTGAAGGCCGAGGTTCTAGAACGACTGTGGCAAGACAGGTCACACGGCCACGCCTACTTAAATGGGAGCAGGGCGATGTCATCCTACTGCGTGCTCGGAAGAACAAGGATGTCCCTGAATAGCACTGATGACTACCGTGACCCCAACAACCTAGGGCAGAGTTAACATGCTTTCAGGGAGTTTGGTGTCCATCACAGCTCTACACACGTGCCACATTGAATTGAACTTTTGGAGGCCCCACTGGACACCGAGCTGCTGACTCTCTGGGGGCTGGAGCTGGACGTCAGCCCCGTCTCCGACGGCGGGTCCTGGAACAGAGGCTGGAACAGAGAACGCGCTCACTGTGCTGAAAAAAAAAATAAACTTCTTAATAAAACGCATGTAAAATGTATCCTCACTTGATGGTTTTACAATCTATACTATAGCCTCAAATAAATCAGTCCATCTTTTCCCCAGCTTCGGGAAGGAAAGGGCATTACTTCCGACATCGTTTGGATGCCCGGAATCCGGGGACGGCTAAGGGAGGGGTCACGTGCGCAACTGGGCGGATGACCGGTCAGCGTCAGCAGGTGCTGTCGGCTTGCGGACTGCAGACCGGTCCGGACACCCCCCCCCGCCCCAGGTGGGCGAGGAAGCTGCTGCCTCTTCAGCGGGTGAATTCCTTCCCCATCGCCTGCTGTCCCAGTCACCGGCGTTGACTCCCGAGTACATACGTACACAAATGCACCCCAAAGTTTGTCCTTTAATCCACCTTCGCTCTTCGCTGAGAATAAAAGCTCCGTGTCCAAATCCTTAAAAAGTATCAGGACATTCCAGAGGTGTGAGACCTTTTCATGACTTTCCTTCCTGGGTTGATGTGTTTACAACCAGGAACAGCAGATGGGGTGATTCATGAACCCCATTAATAACGGTAAATTTTTAACAAGGAGCCCTCCTGTCTCCACAGTTCACTCCCTTAATCTCCTTATCAAATCAGCACTTTTATTTGTGCAGCAAAATGGTATTCCTCCCAGTAGTTCATCTGCAGTGCAAGCCCCGGTGGGGTTCTAATTTACTTCTGACTGCTGGTTCCGAGGAATCCGAGCGTGGCCTGGTGCCCTCGCACCGTGATTTATCGGGGCCGTGTGTGTGCACAGGGAAGACTGCTCTCACGACTAGGGCCCCGAGGGGTGTTTCTGGTCTCTGGATTCGCTCGCATGTACCTGCAGGGGCATTTCCCTCCCCCTCTGCTGCGGGACTGCTTTGTGGCACAAAGTCTGGACGCAGAGGGTGACCGGAACTACGCCCGCCAGCTGGCGTCTGAGGACATGCAGGGACCCCGGGCCAGAGGGACTCCGATCCCCCAGACACGGTCTCGTGAGCCGCACACTCAAGGCATTTCCCTTGGCATTTGCAAGCCACTGTCAGAAAGTAATGCGTGTGGACGCTGTGCACACACGGGAAAATACAGAAACTGTGTCAAACATCCCAGGAGTGAACACATTCAACATTTCGATCTACTTCCTTCTGTTCGTCTCGGTCTCTCTCCCTCTCTTCCTCCTCTCGTTTGTCGCCTCCTGTGTGTGTGTATATTGGTGAAGAAAACACACACACACGTATGTGTTACACGCCCGTGCACAAAAATAGGAGTCAAACTGTAACACTGTTTTGAAGCTCACTTTTTTAAAAAGATTTTATTTATTTTATTTTTTAGAGGGAGGGGAAGGGAGGGAGAGAGAAAGAGAGAGAAATATCAGTGTGTGGTTGCCTCTCCTATGCCCCCTACTGGGGACCTGGCTCACAACCCAGGCACGTGCCCTGACCGGGAATCGAACCAGCAGCTCTTTACTTTGCAGGTCGGCACTCAGTCCACTGAGCCACACCAGCCGGGGCTGAAACTCACTTTTTAAGCTTACCAATATATCACCAACACTTTCCATAAAACTGAATCTTTTCTGAAAAATGTATTTTAATGAGTTGTCGTATTTCATCATACGGAGGCAGCATATTTTATTTAAATAAATTTCCTTCATTGATGTCTACACAGATGTCTCCCATATTTTATTTTTATAAGTTAAGAAAGAACATGCCCCTTCTTATATAAATATTTTTGTGCATCTGTGACCTTGGCCGAGGTTAACTGACTTGAAGCGCAGTTCAGTTGAGTGGATGGAGTGTTCTGGGGGGCAGATCCCCCCCGATAGTCTGCACTACCTGCCGTCCTGCTGGTGGCGACGGAGAGGCCCTGCTCCCTGGACCCCCGCCACCGGGGCGCCCGCCCCTTTAGGGGCAGTTTGGACAGTCCAGCCGGAGGTGGGATCTGCTTCCCTTGGACTCTCGGGATAGCTGGAATTTCTTAATTGCTTTTCTTAGTTACCGAAGTAATGATTGTAAGATGTGCAAACATTTAGATCTTTTGAACTAAAACACTCATTTTGTTTTTACCACGTTAAATTAGAATTTTGGCTTTATCAACAGACTATTTTTAGAGCACTTTCAGGTTCACAGCCAAGTTGAGAGGAAGGTGCAGAGATTTCCCACCCACCCCCCCACACCCCCACCCACAGCCTGCGCCCACATGCACAGCCCGCCCCCCACACCCACAGCCTGCCCCCCCCCCACACCCACAGCCCACGCCCCCCCCCATCTCCTGCCCCAGGTCAACATTCCTCACCCACCAGAGCCCCTGGTTTACACAGGGTTCACGCTCGGTGTTGTGCATCCTGTGGCTTTGCACACACGCGTGACGACACGGGCCCACCTTCCCGGTGTCCCGCAGCGCAGAGCGCTCAGCTCTCAGGTTCTCGCGCCCTGTGATCCCGCACTCCGCGGCCAATCGTGGTGCTGCTGGCAGCCCGGCGTCCTCTCCGAGACGCCCCCCCTCCGAAACGCACTGCCGGGCCCCCCCTCCAGGCCTTGGGGACTCGGTCACGCCCGCTTCTGCGAACACCAGGCAGTTGTCAACACGGTAGCTGATGTTTTCAACGGCAGTTTCTCCTTTGGCCTCAGACGCCACCACGATGTAACGTGTCCACGGTGTGGAAGTTTCTGTCCCTCCTGCCCTGCTCCTGATCGCCCCTCCAGACCCGGGTGGGGTTCCGGGACGGGGAGATGGCCTCGTTCATGTACTTCCCACCCGTAGGCCTTCGGATTTCGTCCGCCCTTCCCTTTTACACAAAGAGCCGCACTGAACATCCGCACACGGGGGCTTTCTGTGGGGTCTGGTGTGAGCTAGGGACAGGTGGGGATGCGGGGAACCCACTCACCGCATTCCACAGAGGAGGCTGCCACCCCCCCCCCGAGAGGCTGTCCCACCTGCACCCCCACCCCCCGCACCCCCATGGGGCGGAAAGACAGGTCAGCCTCTCTCCACGTCTTCACCAGCATCGGCTACCGTCCTGCTTTTCTCCTTGACAGAGTTTCAGGTTTTACTTTTCAACTTGTTTCTCTGGTCTCCCTGACATTGGTCGTGGGGTACGGGGTCAGGTACACATTTAACCTCGCGGTCCCTGCAGGATGGGTGACTATCCCAGTCACTATCACACTACGAGGCCTCCCTGCCGCCCTGCCCCTCACACCCCTCCCTGCCCCCCTCCGGAACGCTGCCCCTGTCTCAGCCCCTAATCTCCCCCGCGGGTTTTACAATGAAAGCTAATACCCAGTTTCACTGGCAGCCCCACGGGGTTTTGCCCGGACTTCACAAGTTCATTTACAGGGAATCGATATCTCCCTGCAGCTGCCCTTGCACTTGCAAACACAGAGCACGTTTCCACTTATTTAGTTGTTTGTAAGTTGTGTTATGATTTTCTCCGCGGTGGCCATACTCCTCTTTTCTTAGATTTATTCCCAGGTCCTTGTAGGCTTTGCTGTGTCCTTGGCAGAGACTCCCGTGCTGACAGTCAACGCTGTCTGACACGGCTGCCGGAAAGCGCCGCTCTGCTGGGTTTCGTGACGCTGTCCATGAAAAACAGCGTCATGGGGCACAAAACCTCGGGCTCCATCTTCCCTAAGTTTCCCTGGGCGTGCTTGGGTAGCAGAGCGGTGTTGTGGGGGCCCAAGCCCAGGGCGCTTCATTCCCCCCCTTTAGGGGAACCGTACTGTGTCTGTCTGCAGACACGGGGGGCAGGGGGTCTCTGTCCACCCACGGAGCCCCCAGTTTGGCCGGGTGTGGCTCAGGGCCTGTCTCCTCTCCCCAGCATTTCCAGGGACGTGCTGCGTTCTCTCCCGCCGCAGACGGAGCGCCCCCGCCCTCGGAGGGGGACTCCCCGCCGGTGCCCGCTGGGTCTGCTGCCCCCCCACGCCGGCGGCCCCCACTGCCCGTGTGTTGGATTCCCATTACCTCTCTTCCTCTTCTGTGAGCTTTAAACTTCTTTTTTAAAATCACCTTTTAATTTATTTACGTATTTATTTTTAGAGAGGGAAGGTAGGGAGAAAGAGAGAGAGAGAGAGAAACATCCATGTGCGGTTGCTGGGGGCCGTGGCCTGCAACCCAGGCATGTGCCCTGACTGGGAATCGAACCTGCGACACTTTGGTTCGCAGCCCGCGCTCAGCCCACTGAGCTAGCCAGCCAGGGCGAGCTTTAAACTTCTTTATTCATCTCTTTGCTGTTCGTTAGCTTCACAAGGAAGACCGTGGCGTGTGGGTTTCAGCGTCAGAAGGCGAGGCACGTATTTTCTCTTTGACCTTCGCCGTGGAGAGCAGGTGTCCCCCTGCGTCCCGAGGGTCACCTGTCTTTCCGTTCATAAACACACGCTACATGATGCGCTCACACTGCGCAGGCCACCTCCTCTCAGGGAGTGGGCAGTTCACGTGCGGTGGGCTTGCGTGGGGTTGCCAGGGTTAAACAGTTCTTCACCTGCCATAGGGTGCTTTCGTACGGTTCAACCCAACACATTTCAGTGGTCACAGAGTCATTTTTATTATTATTGCCTTTCAGTGCCAGGTCCCTACACTCTTAATAGATTTATGCTGAATTATTTCTGTTTGGGGATTTTCTAATATACTTATTGCTTCCCTTTGTTAATGCCTGGTCCTCATTTCCCCCAACCCAAGCGTCGCTTCTGTGCTGCTGTATGCTTTTATAGGTCCTCTAGAATCCCTAACCAGACCCTGTTTTCCTCGAGGCTCCCTCGATGACTGGGTCCTACTGGCGTCCCCCTCCCACAACCTGAGCCCATGACGTGTGTGCCAATGGTTTGCATTCACAGTGGAGCGTTTCTCAGCGTCAGCTGCACGGGCGTCCGGGCAGACAGCCCTTCGTGGTGGGCGGTCCCGTGGGTCACAGGATGTTCGGCAGTGTTTCCAGCCACTCCTCCCTAGACGCCAGCACGGCCCCATCCCGCAGCTGCGACACCAGGCGTATCTTTGGCTCTGGCCACATGTCCCCACGGCTGCAACCCGTGGCACTGTAGACAGCAGTTCCACACCCGGAGTTTCACCCTGGACATTCTTACACGTGTACACAAAGATCGTTGTAACAGCAGCATCTTTAAAATAAGATAAGAGAGGGGGGAAAACTTGAGTGTTCATACATGAGTTTTGTGCTCACACCAAAAGGAATCGTAAGCAGTCTCGGAAAGCTGTAGATTTACATATGCTGACATTTGGCATTAATTGAACTTTTATCATGCCCATTTATTTTTTTCATAATTTCTTCAAATGAAAGAATGAATGAAAATTTGTGAAAAGTCCTACTAGACAAAAAACAAAATACTGTCAAGGACATAACAGACAGGCCTAAGGATTTGCACAGAATAAAATAGAAAAAAAAAACAGGGGTAATTATGAGTAAGAGAATAGAAATATTAAAATGCTAAAGACGTTTTTTTTTTTAAAAACGTACCCCAAATAAAAATATCCCTGGATTTGCATAGCAGATGAGCATTTCATTGGCGGAACAAAGCAATGCTGATGGACACATATTCATAACCTGCTGACGTTGCCGAATTTTAAGAATAAGGGAAATAAGAATAATTGCACTCACATGATATGGCCTTCACCATGCGCTGCTAGGCAACGTTGCGTGTGTGCGGTACGGGCGTGCTGTGTGTGCGTGCGTGTGTTCAGTGCACGCAGTGTGATGACTAGGAGCCACGTGGGGACCGCAGAGTAGTCTGGGCTGCGGGGTGTCATTCCAAGGGAGGTGTCTGAGTTGGCTGCCCCCCCCCCAACCCCAGAATGCTCCCCCAGCGGGGGGGTGGGGGGAAGCCGCAGGATCATCGAGGAGAAGCAAAGCATCGCCCAGTCCCGTCGATGCGACCACCTGCCCTCCAAAGTAAGGGCCACGCCGGGATGCCGTGGCGCCCGGGGAACCAGCAGCTCCTGCAGCCACGAGCCTGGGCCGGGGACCCCAGCGCCGCAAACCACGAATCCGAGCAAGCGAGTCGGGAAGCCGCTCCGCGAGGCAACGCTAGGGAGCAGGAGCTCCCGGAAAAGAGAGCCCCGTCTCAATGCCGAGGCAGGACGGTGCCATTCTGGGGGTCGCCGTGGCCCAGCAGGGCACAGATACTGGAAAACTTTCAGGAGAGCAGGGGCAGCTGCTGAAACCTGGTGGGCGGGGCGGGGCGGGGCGGGGCGGAAGGAGGGCGGGGCGGTGTGGGGCGGGGCGGGGCGGGGCGGTGTGGGGCGGGGCCCGGGGGAGGGAGGGCGGGAGGGGCGCTCAGTCCGTCACCTCCTGTAGCCAATGAACAGGGACGGCGGAAAGTTGAAACGCGCCACTAACGCGAGGCAGATTGTGGCCTACGTTAACGGGTTAGGGTCCCTTTGTGAGGTCCCGGGAGTCTTTTGGAAACCAGTCTGTCTTTTCACGGCGAAGAGGCAAAGGGCCACTTGTGGCGATTCCGCAGTCCCTTAAGATTACACTTAGTGCCTGTTGAGAAATGAGACTGTCTCGCGTCGCCCACGTTTCCAACACTGTTCCCACCCATCTGCCTGTGACTGTATGCATCTCTGTGTCGTGGCCCTTCTAGTCTTACGGTCAGCCAGTCTTGTTGTTGCTTTTGTAGAGTGTTCCCATTATTTGGGTGACCCATCTAGAGATGCGAAAATTAAACACTGAGGAAATGAAACAGAAGGGGACTCCCGTTTATAACAGCAGCACCAGTCCAAAGGCCAAGAATACATTTTATGAGACCGTTGCAGGACCTCCAGGAGGAAAGGATTACAATATTCCGAGAGAGGTCCGCTCCACTCGGGGAGGCACGTCCGGCGAGCACACAAGATAATGGGGCACATCTTGGGAGCCGCAGATTCGACCCTGCGCGAGAGTGACCGCCCTGCATTGGGCTCTCTGCTCCCGGAAATGGGACTCAAACCACCGACAGCACACGGCCGGTTCCGCAGGATGACAGTACACCCCGCGTGGGAACATGGTTTCTGCCCGCCTGCGTCGCTGCGGTCGACGTGCTGGTCTCCACACCCCCGCAGAGGGCTGTCGTGCCTGCCCGGCACTGGGGGGGGGGGCGGGGGAGACGGGTTCTGAGGTTAGCGTTTAGGTTCGGGGGGCAGAGAAGGGGACACTTTTCAGTGGTCGCAGCCTCTCTCTGCTCGTCTCTCCCCTGGGCGGGGGGTGCTCAGTGTGGGGGGGCCCGAGGGGGGCAGGGGCAGAACCCAGCGATCAGGAGCCACTGGTGCGATGGCTGCTGTTGGAGAGTTCCTTCCCTGTGTGCTCAGGCAGCGCGACGCCTGTTCGTTCATCTGTGTGTCTGTGTGTCTGTGTGTTTGTGTGTTTGTGGGGCTCGCCCAGCCTGGCCATCGAGTGCAAGGGTCTCAGCGTCTGCGCCGGGCCCCGGACCCCTCCCCATGCCTGACCACCCAGGTTGGTGGCCAGTCACCGGGACATCCTGGCGGATCTGCCCAGCGTCATTCTCCAAGTTTGTATCCCACCGGTCACGCAATGGCATCTCCAAGAGAGGCAGAAGGTAAGTGACCCCCAGTCATTGGCCTGCTGGTCCCACGGCACCCCCACACACCTGTTCACTGTCCATTTGTACATAAGACCCTCTGAGCCAAAGCTTGACGCATAGAGAAGTTAACATGGAGACCTAGAGGGAGCTGAGAGGCAACTCACGCGGTGCACGGGCCACTGGTGGAGTAGGAAGCTAGGTTCTGGTCATTTCTTCTGAGATGAAGGGCTGGTCCTGGGGGCGGGTGCCTGTGGCTGCTCCCACAGCCCAGGGGCCTGGCGTGTCCCCCAGGCCAGGGCTCCCAGCCCCTCACGGTCTGTCCCGCTCAGAGACGGCCTCCTCGTCTCTCCTCCGGTGATGATCTCCGGGTCAGACTCTGGGTTCCCCAGGCTGAGAGTCAGCCAACCTGGGAGGGGAGCCATCAGCCCTGGGAGAGTCTGGAGACCTCAGCCCCGGTCCTCCGCCGCCCCTCTGGTCTGGGGCGGATGGAAGTCGGGGCAGCTGAGGCAGCAGAGACTGTGCCTTACTTTTCTCATGTTTGTGGCTGCTGTTTAGAAATGCTTCCACATAATTGTTGTGACTTATCCTCCTAGGTGCCTGGGGCTCAAACCCCAGCGCTCTGATGTTCGAGTAAAAGTCTGGAACGGGAAGCCGTCCCAGCTGGCTCCCAGTGCTAACCTGTGGGTGGGGCTGGGGCCACCTGGGGACACCCACTCTCTCCCCCTCCCCCTGGCAGGAGAAAGCCCGTGCCCCGGTTAAAGGCTGGGATGTTTGATCGCATCCCCTCAGACTGACCCTCGCTTCCCCCGAGTGGAAATGAGTAACAGACATCTCTCCACGAGCCGCCCCCCTCCTTCTGGGCCGTGGTTCTCAGGAAACGGGAGGGAGTTCGAGGAAATCAGATCTAAAGAGTCCATAAAAAATAATTATAACCAGGAGCCGGGGGGAAGAGGAAATGGACTCCGGAGTCTGATAAATAGGATTTTATTAACTTGTTAACCTCTCTGGCCCATCCAGGAAGCTGAAAGCGAGACCTTGTGGCCCTGCCGCGACCACAACACGCTGGGGCCCGGCGGGCAGTCGGAGCCCAGGGGACGTGTTTATTCAGAGGAAGAAAACGCAGGCCCCGGGGTGTGCGCGCACCCCGTCTTTCCTCCCGGGGGGAGCCCCGGCTGGGAGGGGAGTTCCCTTGAAATATGAGGCTGGAGATAGTTCATCTGCCATCCCACCAGAGATAAGAGACCTGGGTTTTTTTTTTAAAGTATAAAGCAATGTGAAGTAAAATATATTTCTTCCTTTCATGGGAAGATTAACTCCTGTTTGGAGAATATAATTTTAAGCCAGAAATCGGTGGCATGTGGCCACCTCCGCCCCCACAGCCTGCCACCGGGGCTCAGAGGCGGGCGGGGGCCACGGGGTGTCCACCTTGACAAGGGACCGCCGCCCCTCTTCGCCCCAGAAACCCAGCACGTGGCCACCGCTGGCGGGAACGGAGGGAGCACGGCCTTGGGAGAAGGGGCCTCTGCTTCTCTCCGAGACTCAAGAGGCTGTCGTTCCTGGAAACTCCACGGCCCTCGGGGGCGCCCACCTCTGCTGATGCGGCAGGCGGGCACGGGCCCCACAGTGAGACTGGCGTCTCTGGCTCCTCGAGGGGGAGTCCCTGCGGCCCGCGGGCTCAGCCTCCGAGCTCCCCACAGAGGGGCCGGAGCCAGCGAGGCCTGGCCGCGACACACAGCCGCCCTGGGAATCGGTCTGTGCGTGTTTCATTGCCGAACGCCCCCCCCCCCACCGCCTGCCCACGTCTCAGAACACATGCCACGTCCCCCCAAGGGCCGGTGACTGTCCCCTCACGCACCAACACCCTCTCGCCTTGTGGCACACCGTGGCCACCCTCCCTCCACCCCAGGGCCTGTGGGCGTGGTTCCCCCCGGTGGCCCCTGGAGATGCCTCACGCCCGTCGGACCCTTGTCTCACTGCCTCTGCCGTGAGGCCGCCGCTCCTCACTTGGTGCCCTGTATTTTCCACGGCACCTCGGAGCATAGGGAGGCCGCCTTCTCCATCCGGTTAGTGCGCTGATGGTTTGCCTCCCCTGGGAACACACGAGGGCCACAAGGGCCAGGGCGCCACCTGCTTTCCCACCCAGGTACTCCCACACCGAGAGCCTTGGACGAGCAAATGAAAACACTGTTGTTCACCGGCAGCCACAGCGGCCCCTTCCAGTGTGACCTCTGCCCTGGCCGGGTCGCTCAGTCGGTTGGTCTGAGAGCTGCACTGTGCACCAGGGAGTTCATGGGTTCGATCCCCAGTCAGGACAAGTGCAGGAGGAGGCCACCAGTGGATTTCTCTCTCTCCCTCTCTCTCTCTCTCTCTCCCTCTCTCTCTCTCTCCCCCCAACACACACCCCCCCTCCTCTGTCTCTAAAAATCAATAAACATATCCTCGGGTGAGGATTGAAAACAAATGTGGCCTCTGGAGGTGCATCGCTTCCCCCGTCCTTTCCCTTCCAAGACAGCAGCGCGGGGCAGGGGCACGTGGGGAAAAAGCGCTTCGATAGCCAGGGCCGTGGGCCCAGCTCCCCTTCGCGCCGGCCAGCAGGTCCGTGCTCTGGCAGGAACTCGAGCCGCGTCTGAGCCGAAGGGTGCGGTCGGGCCTCCAGACAGTAGGTGCTCGTCCAGGGTTTACGGGCAACGGCACCGGGCCCGGCGGCAGACCCAGCCAAGAGCCCCGCTCCCGCCGCCTGAACTCCAAACGTCCTGGCTCCCACCCGGCCCGCCGACCTCGGCTTGCGTGTAACATTTGTGAAGTGTTTTGTCCGAATGCCTCTCCCCAGAATCAGGGTGCGGGGGCGCCCAGGTGCCCCCGGGTGTGAAGGGCACGGCTGCTCTGGGCTCTCCAACCTTCAGCCCCGAGCCCCGCGGGGGGCGGGGGCATGCACCGTCTTCTCTCCTCGACTTGCTTTTTCTTTTTGGAAATCGCTTGGGGAATGCATTTTATTTAGTTTTGTCAAAGTTAGCAGGGAAGTTACATAAAGACGTAGGAATTTCAAGATCGAGAATGAAAACCTATTCAAAGGAAGCTGATGAGTTCCGTGCTGGCGGCGTGGTCTGGCTTATTTGGAAGACAGGGCTGAAGGGAGGCAGAGTGTGGCCCTCGGGGTCGGTGCCACTTCAGGTGGACAGAGTACCCCCCAGACCGCTGCCCCCACTGCGGCTGAGTGGACCTCTGCGTGCCCAACACACAAACCTGCTCCAAGGCTGTCTCCGGCAGAAGCTCTGGGGGGCACAGCCACCCTGGTGCCCGGCACCCCCCCTCCCGTGCCCTCAGAAGACACCGGCCCGTGTTCCCGGGGGTCGGAGCTCTGTCACCCCTTCCCGTGCAGTGCAGCCCCCAGCCCCGAGCGTTTTCCCAAACTGAAAACCACTGTTCTGACGCCTAGAAAACACCAGAAAGAATGAATCTCGTCTACGTGCATAGCAAGACTTCCTCTGTCGCCTCACGTCCACCTCAAGACTTCAGCTGAACGGTTCAAGGAAAGGCCCTAGCAGGCCAGGTCCGTGGGTTAGACTGGTCCCGACACGCCAAGGTTGCGGGTTCAAACCCCAGTCAGGGCACGTGCAAGAAGCAAACAATGAGTGCGACGGATCGATCTCTCTCCCCTCCTTACTCTCTCTCCCTCGACTGAATAAATAAAAAATAAACAGGAATTTAAATAATAATAAGAAGAAGAAGAAGTCAAATGGCCAGAGCTGGCAGCCTCCACAGGGAGTCCAGTTGTGTTTCTTGGTGGATGAACCCGTCGGTGGGGCCTGCACGGGCCTGTTTGAAGGGTCGTCGGGGTCGAGCCGCCGGGAGGAGCCAGGGCCGGCCGAGTCCGGTCTCTGCCGTGTTCGTCCCCTGAGCCAACCACAAAGACTGTGGCCCGAGACTCACGTGCACGGACGTCCCGTGCAGCCCCCCTCGCACCAGCGAGGGGAGAGCTCCCGCGACGGCAGGAGGATGGCCAGCTGCTTCAAGGCACGAGCGGAATACAAAATGTTACAGGTCCATACAAATTATCGTGTCACAGAATATTGAAGGTCATGGGAAATGCCTAAAAAAAAAAAAAAAGAAAAAATACCAAAATACGGACGAAAGTTATGTCTGAGCTGCTTGCATGCAGATGATTTTATTTCTTTTTTTAAAATACTTTTTCAATTTCCCCTTTTTCAAAAACAGGGTTTCTATATTACTTCCATTCTCTGGAGAAGTAACGAATGCCATCTTGAAATAAAATAGACAGGGCCTCGAGCGTCAGACTGTGATGGATTAGCCGCACAATTTCCTTAAGTTCGGTTTTCGGGAACGATGCACTGGAAAGTGTCCAGTCCCCAAACTCGGTGACCTCGTGCCCTTTGGCCGAATAGAAAGGCCTCGAACTTCTGTGGGGCCACGAGCCGCGAGATGACAAGCCTTCCCGTCAGAGAGGGGGTGCCCTGTACCCTTCAAGGGGACGGGGACCGGGGGTCCCGACGACTTAGAGACCCAGAAATGTCTCCTCTCGTTCTGCTCGTGTCCTGACGTCCCCTCCGGTCCCTCGCCTCCCGCTTGCTTTGTCACGGGACCTGCTGTAAACCCAGAAGGGGCCGGAGCGCGTCCCCGGGGCTCCGTGACGCAATGGAACCGGCAGCGCCTCAGTCTCTGGCCCGGAGTGTATTTTCCAGAAGTAAAAATAATGCCTGCAGATGCCTTTCTGGCTCCAGCAAACATAAACGCTGTCTCGGAGAAACGACTCTGTGATTAATGCAGCCAGTTCTGGAAAACAATCTCGGAATTCCACCGAGGAAAGAAGGGCCAGTAAAAACGCCTGTCTGACTCCAGGGGCCGCAGCCGTGTGCGTCTGGGCAGCCGGCTGCGTCACCGCGGCTGGCGCGTGCTGCCCGACATCTGGCCACCGCCGCCGGGCACGGCCGCGGCCAGCGAGGGGCTGTCCGTCCCACTAGGGGAAGGGTGCGTTTCCTCACCGGGCTTTATTCGTTGCTTGGGAAAATGTTTATTGGCCGTCCAAGAGAGCATGCCCAATAAGAGCTTTCAGCCCTGAAGCGTGCACGGCAGGCAACCCGGGGGTCTAACGCACTCGTTACAGCTCGTTAAAGTGACGAGAGGGCCCCAGGCTCGTGCTGTGTGTGGACAGCCCCCTGGCAGCCAGCACCTGCCTCCCCGGCACTGTGCCCCCTCCACGGCGAACCCAGACTCTCCTCCGTGACTCCCCCGCCACCCTGGCACGGGGTGGGGGGAGGTGGGCAAGGGGCTCCTCGTCACAGAGTGTCCCCTCCGCCTGCTGCCGGGAGAGCCCGTCCCCCAGGCAGCCCCCCCAGTTAGGAAATGCGGTCGGTGGCTGGTGTCTGACCTACTGGCTGGCCGTGGACTTGCTCGGTTACCGTTGCAGCCACCAAACAAACATGTGGTGTGCGTCTTCCGTGTCCGGATCAGGGACACGTGTGGCTGTGGACAGAACACGCTGGGCAGGGAGGGAGGGGGGACGGAAGTGGGGTCATGCGGGGGAGAGGGTGGCGCGGTCACTGGTCGTCAGGGGACCACCAGGCCACCACATCCGGGCCACCACGTCCGGGCCACCGCAGAGAAGGAGCGGTCCGTCGCCAGGTACGGTCTAGTCACTCATTCGGCGCTGTTTGCTGACCGCTGGGCACCGGCGGCATTCCAGGCTGACAGGGGGCACTAGCAAGGCAGGAGGGCCGGAGGGCCCAGGGCTCTGGGTGACCCGCAGGCCCCGCGCAGGGCGCACGGAGCGGGCGGGACGGCGAGATGGCCGGGCGTGGTGCTGAGTCCCCTCTGCCCAAGACTCTCGGAGAGCTCGCCTTCCTCCCCCCGCACCGGCCTCGCCAGGCGTCTGCAGGACATTTATAACTGTCTAGCTCCCCTGCCTGCCCTCGGCTCTGCCTCCAAGCCCTCCACAGGGGAGAGGAGCACTGCCCCCTGGTCCTGTTCTGGAGGGTGGCCCCAGGTTCCGACTGACGCGGGACTGTCACAGCGGCTGTCTCAGCAAGCGAGGACAAGCAGGCCTTGTGTGTGGTGGCCGTGGCCATGGCCCCTGCTGACAAGACCCCTGTCTTCTTCCCTTTGGGCAGACATAGACCTCCACGCGGCAACCCTGCCTGGGGGAGGACCGTCTGTCTTCATGCTGGCCACCTAGCCAGGTGACAGGGGCCAGGCAGGCAGTGAGGGACAGACGTCTCCTCCTCTAAGCACCGGAACGAGCAGGCCTTCCCTCGGCCGCCCTCCCCGGGACGCCCACCGGCGGGCGGCTCCGAGCAGCAGGCGAATGGACTTGCTGCCCCCTGGCTCCGGGCCGGAGCCTCGTTGGGTGGGCCTGGGTGCCGCTGCTCCCGCGGGGGCCCGTGCCCGACAGGGAGGCGCCCCAAGTCTCTGCCAGCATCTGGCCCGCCCCTCCCCACCCGGCCCACCAGCCTGCCTGCCCCCCCACCCCCGAGTGGGACGCAGAGGGTCCGGGGTGCCAGGACCCCCGCCGAGGGGCCTCAGCGACCAGAGCCAGCCGGCCGCTCTTGCATAAACAATATAATGCGTTAGGTAAACTTTAAAAACAAGGCCCAGAAGTACGTGACTGGTGATCATAATTACATACGAAAAGTCAGATACGGCTCCTCGGCAAGAGGGAGTGGAAAAGCCGGAACTCGCTCTCCCACGGGAGCCAACCCTCGCAGGCTGCACGAGGCGCCCACCGCGGACCCCAGCAGACAGGACGTGCCCGGCTGGGGCCTGGGCACGGGGCGGGGGAGGGGGGACCAGCAAGGTGGGCACGGACGGCTCCGCTCCCGTCCGGAGGCTGGTTCCAGGCTGCTGTGGGGTGGGGAGAGGCCCAAAGAGTGAGGCCATGTGGCCGCAAGGTGGGGACCGAAGTCAGAGCTGGAGGAAGCTGAGGACAGTGCCAGGCAGGCCTCCAGGGAGGGAGGAGGAGCCGGGCCAGGCCAGGGCCGCAGAGCCCCTCGCAGGGCCCCCCCCACGTCTCTGCAGGAGATCCCCCTGCATGTGTGCCGGGGGGCTCTGTGTGGCAGCTGAAGAAGAGCTTCCTGGTGCGGAAAAGGCGCCAGGAGCCGCCGGCCACACGGTCCCCAGGGTCGCTCGGACAGGGTCAGCGAGCCCTGGACCCGCCACCAGCCCAGGGCAGGGGCTGCAGTGGAGACCGCAGAGGGGGCGTCGTTGTGGGCTGCACTGGCTCCAGAAGAAAACCCCGAAATGAAAGTGCAAAACACACCTCAAAAATAACAGGTTAACTCACCAGCAACTCAGTGACCTCCAAGAACAGAGCCAACGGCCTTCACAAAAACCAGCACTAAACAGTTTATAGTTTCTCTGATCCCTAACTAAAAATTACTAGTCACGGGAAGAAGCAGAAGGTTATAACACACGCGAAATTAAACAAAGATTAAGTATAACAAAATGAAGCTAAGGAACTGTAACAACATGAACTACAGTGGGATGGTGCCCGCGTGTCTGCAGCCCGGCGCGGCTCCCGGCCGGCCGCCCCCTCGGACGGCGCACAGAGAGCCGTTCCGCCGTGGAGAAGGTGCTGTCCGTGCTGATCCGGACACGTCGACGGAAAACAGTGTTCAGGCTGGGTGGGAAGACGCGGCCCGAGTGCATGCTGTCTACAAAACACAAACACGACACGGCAGCGACAATGCAAAACCGCCTTAAATACATACAGCTGAGGCGGGTGAACAGCGACAGGACGGGAATGGATGTGCCGGGTAAAACCAGCACGAGGGTCAGAAACAGAGACCGGAGGACAGGTGGGGGCACCGGGATGGGGGAGTCCCCGTGCTGAGGAAGGACCCAGCTCATCACCGCGACCTGCGGTGCCGCCTGCGCGCACACCTGACGGCAGAACGTGGGACAGGCCACGTGGCCACGGGCGGGACTCACAGAGAAGCAGACGTGTTTGCAGCCACATCCGGAGACGTGAACACTTCCCCCCTCTCGGTCAATGAGAGAGCAAACAGGACATCGGTTGGGGTACACGGACATGCAGAGCACTACCGTCCAAGTTCGCCTGGCTGACCTTCACGGGACACTGCACCCGACACGGCGGAGCACACGAGCCATTCCGACGCTCACGGCGTGGTCACCGGAGGAGCCAACCCCCTCGGCTGTAGAAGGAGTCTCAGCGTGTTTCAAAAGATGGCAATCACAGTGTTTGTTGCTGGTTTTGCCTTGTTTTCACCACAGGGGAATTGAATCATAAATCAATAACAAGTCTGTCTGGAAAATATCCAAGTATTTGGAAATGGAACAGAAGACTTCTGAAGAACACATAGGTCAAAGAAGAAATTACAACATATTTGTATTTTGAACGAAATTAAATTGAAAATGAAACTAACAGCATTTCTAGGATATAGCTAAAGCAGTTATAAAGGATTTCTTTTTTTTACCTTTACATGCTCACAGAAAGGATTAAAATCAATGACCTAATCTTCCAGGGTGAGAAGCTAAAAAAAGAACCATCGAAACCTGAAGAAAGGGAAGGGAAGAAATATAACAGCGACCACGCAGTGAGATAGAAGCAGGCAAACAAGGGACACAGAGTTTATTCTTGTATATTATGTATCATCACTGTGTTATTTTCCATGCAGACAACCGCAAGCCCCCCTCGCCCAGCCCCGCATGTCGGCAGCCCGAGTTTACTTGAGTGAAACATTAAGATAAAAATAGTATCAGGAGCTCGAGCAGAGCAGGGCGTTTGCAGGATGGCACGGTGCATCCCTCGGGGCCTTGTTGCACTAATCCAGGAAGACCTGATATCAAGGAGCCTACTTCCTGCCCCTGGAAAAGGAAGGCGACACTGGGAGCAGTGAGTGGGTGTCTGTTAGTTCTTGGGGAGCGTCTGCACGTCATTTTCAACGTCTGTCTCGGGGCTCACCGGCCCCAGTGCCTCCAGTTCAAAGCCTCTCTCTGCACTAGCTTTTCTGTTCTTACCTGAACAGTCTGTTTATTTAAGTGGCCTTAGTGGTTCTTACCCCATCAAAAGTGTTAGTTTAACAAAGAATACCAAACAATTGACCTCTGCTGGGAAAAAGGAAAGGATTAGAATAAGCGAAATTTATCACTTGGCCAGGCTCTGCAAACACCCTCCTCGAGGAGCCCTGGCCGCTGCGAGAGCGGAGGGACTCTGCCCGTAAAACACACGGTCTCCGTCCTCAGGCACGGAGTGTCGCTCAGACAGGGGTCAGTGACTCGCAGGCTGGGTCTGCTGGAAACAAGGCTGGTCTGACGGTGCCGTCTGCACTGAGTCTGAGCCAGCTGAGCACCTGGGTCCGCCGTCCTGGGAGAGGCCCCGGAGCTCTGCACGCTCTCACCGTGCAAAGCTGGAGGCTGCGAAGGGGGATCCCTCTGGGGGCCTGCGGGTTTGCCAAACAATGTCTCCCACCAGCGGAGGCGGCAGAGGAGAGAACAGAGTGGGAGGGGGGGCCCACCCTACCCGTTCACCCCCTGAAAAGGCGCGTGCACCTGGACTCTGGGTGGGGGGGGGAGGACAGCCTCCGAGGCCAAAGACCGCAGCAACCACACCACCACCACCCAGCCTCTGCCTGATTAACCTGGTTTCACACACACCGGGGGCATTATGGGGTCCTTGTATTCTCCCGGACAGGCCCCCCGGAACCCACCAGGCCGGCTGTGCTAGCACCACCTGCACGCAACCGGCATGTTAGCTACCTGTCCCGGCTCCGAGTTCCCTCCGATAATGACAGCGAGGGACTGCAGGGTGTCGCTCTGCACAGAACATTACATCCAGATTAGATAAGCAGAAGTTTCGTTTTTGTCTTCCTTCCAATAATAAAAGATGGAGGTCAGCGGGCAGGGGAAGGAGGGGCTGCCACACCTCAGGTGCCTCTTCCTGCGTGAACTCTTCCCATAAAACCCTGACTTATGCTCGTGACAACCCTAGGGGAGGCGTTCTAGATGCAGCCCCACGTGGCGGTTCGGAAGGTTCGGCAGCGAGTGGCGCGGTTAGTCCCGACGGCTCCTAGGGTCACGCTCCGTCTGCTGTGTCCGGTCCGTGCCACTCGTTCCAGTCCAGGCAGCGCGGATTGGACACCAGAGCCCCCGGGAGAGCCGGTCCAGATGCGTCTGCTTCCCCTGCTGGACTGCGCGAAGGCCCTGCAAAGACGGGGAACCCACTGACCGTGAACGTCTCAGGGCTGGACTCTGCACGCACACAACCTAGTGTAACACTTCACATGCAGCAGGAGTTCCCAAGGTGTGTCGGAGGAATGAATGGATGAACGAATGAGTGAGCAAGTGAATGAACGGAAGACACGGCCAAGTGCACCATGGACACGTGCAGGCCCTGCTCGGGCCAGACAAGTGCCTGTGTTCCCACGGCCCCAGAGACACAGCCTCGAACTTGCCAACTGCCCGCGACAGCAAACGGGAAGCGGTGAGAGGAAAGGACCCGCTGACGGCACCCTGGCCGCGTCCAGGAAAGCCCCACCGACTAGGAACCGCCCGGGAGTTTCTGCTCTGACAGGAAGTGACCTGGGACGGGGCGAAGCGGGAAGCCGGGGTGAGTCAGCCAGCCGGTCAGCCCTGCCGCACGCCCTCACGCCCCCCGGCCGCCGATGCCACACCGGCCGCGTCCCGACAGCGCCCCGCGCGCCCCGACAGCACCAGGCTCCCCACACTTGCCGCGGCGACCCTGTGCACCTGCGACCTGGCGCAGCCGGGCGCGAATTGCAAAAGGAGGAGGAGCTGGCTCGGGCCAGGCCGCTCGGTGGTTGTCCATGGTAAACAGGAAGCCATGCAACGCGGACGTGGGCGTCGAGTGACCACTCGGGTGGCGATTAAGGGTCCAGAGACAGACGCATCCAGTACACTCCTCCCTGAGGAAGATCTAGAGTGCGCTCCTGGCCGGTTATAATAGTGTGTGAGTCAGTAGTGACTCGGTGTTATGGAAAGAGGGAGGAAGGCACTGTCCCGAGTTACCACGGAGACGATCTGAAATGACACGGGGCAGATGCAGGGCCACCGTTGTAACGCCACGTCCACATCTGGTCTCCAGGCCCGAAGGGCACGGTCGTGCAGGGGGCGAGCAGAGGGGCCCCCAAAGGGCCAAGGGCTTGGGGGACAGGATGCATGGGGTCCCTCGTCTGTCTTCATTTCGTAAGTAAAAACGGGCAGGGGGAGAGCTTTTCGGTTTGGAGAAGAGAATGTTGTCGGACGATTATAAATCATCGTTCCTTCGCTCCTTAGGGAACAGGATGGAAGATCGTACTTCGACTCCGGGCACTCGGGGCACACTTCAGACCTGGGTTGTGGGGAGTCCGGGCGCAGAGTAGGCAGAGCATACGACCCGGGGCAGCCGTGGGCGCACAGGCGTGCGGGCGCAAGACGCAGACTTTACTCCTGGGCTCTTGTGTGTGGACGATTGTGTCGTTCTCCACACCGGCCCCCGAGAGCCTGCTCCCGCTCACCGTTTAACTCGCGTTGGTCCGAGCGTCTGCAGGCATCTTTCTGGCCCCTGTTCTCACAGCGGAAGCAGGGCAGGTCTGGGGGCTGCGCACCGTCTCCGCTGGCCTTGCCGCATCGGGCCCCTGGGCTCCCATCCTGCCCAGCAGGGCTGTGACACGGTCACGTGGACACTGAGGTGCCTCACTGTCACCCGGTGACAGTCCGCTAAGCAAGCACAGCTCGCTGGGCTCCGGGCTCCAAAGGTGTGAAATGTAGTCCCTCCATAAACATCCTGGAGACACGCCACGGCCCTTAGGGGCCGGCCTGACGTGTGGGTGTGGGTGCCAGGCCTGTCCCGTCTTAAGGGTGTGGGTTTGGGCAAGATGCCGCTCCACAGAGCTTTGGTTTCTTCTTGTGCAAAACTGGGCCAATCAACTTGGAAATAAAGACAAGACGTGGGCCACGTGCCTGCCCTCTGGTCTCTAAGTCACGGTGCAGCCAAAGGGGCCCACAAGGCCAAGGCGAGGAGTCAGCGGTGCGAGGACGCGACGATGGGAGGTGACCTTGGGAAAGGCTTCTCAGGGGCGTGGGGACTTGAAGGAGACCCCAGCGCCTGAAGGCTGCCGACGGCCGTGTTCAGGGCCCCTGCCCTCGGGCCTCAGTGTCCTCGCAGGGGCAGTAAGCAAGAACGTCCAGACTCTTAAAACTTAATGACAGTTTAGACGTGACTGTTGAAGTCTCAAACACAGCCTCAGAGATCCCACGGGGAGCGGAGGAGGAGAGAACTGGGTGCCGTCCTAAATACTGTAACCTGGAATTGCGTGGAGAGTGGGGGAGGTTTAAGAAATGTGACATTTTTGCTGAAAACATCAGTCGAAATACTGATGCTTACCAACACAGACCATGCCACCCGCCTTCAAGTGTGAAGTCACTCCTGGGGAGAGAAACTGTCTGTCTGCAGTACCGGCACACAGCACCGTCATGAAGGGGAAACCGCACGAGCTTGGAATGGGCCGGGAAGCAGCGTGTTTTCCTTCGCCGGGGAGCGTTTCCCGGCGTGTCTCCTGGAGAGGGAGGGACTCTCGCTCTCGTCTGCTGTGGCTGTTCTGGTAGCCCAGCTCCCGTGAGTGAACCTACGCCAGGCTCGCGTGCACGAACCCAGTCTTCACCCCAAGGAGACGGCGGGGAAGACCAAGAGGCAACACCGAAGTTGGTGTCGTGAAGAGGGAACGTGTCTCCTGACAACCCAGAAGCAGAGAAGGTGGAAAAGGCAGAGACATGATCTCCCGGGATTTCTGGAGCAGAGAGCGGGTTCTCCTCTGCTGAGGCCCCCCCTCGACCCGCGGGGGGGAGAGTCAGCAGACGCGGAAACTCGGACAACTCCGGGGTCGCGGGAGCGCACTGCCCACAGCGGCTGGTGGGGGCGGACCGCGGCACGCCGTGAACCCCGCTGGTCTCCATGACGAAGGAAACACGCAGGGCCCACGGGGAGGGAAGGCTCTCTTCAAAGCTGAATTCGCCCCAGGAAAGTCCGTGACATGGGGTGCACGCTCGGCGAGATGCCCGCTCAGATGGCCTCAGGGTCTGCGAGAGACAAGAACCACTGCCTTTGCAGCCCTGAGGTTTGAAGCTTGCTCCTCGCAACTCCGGGTCACCATCCCCGGTTGCGCCAGGGCACACGCCTCTGACTTGGCCCGGACAGCGCGCTCCACGTCGCGGCTCTCGGGCCTCCCAGATTGCGTTGGTCTCCTTCAGGAACACCCCCCCACTTCCTGTCCTATGAAAAGGGTCCTTGAGAACTGCTCGACCTGGAGTCACAGTTGGGAAGGAGGAGAGGAGAGGAGAGGGAAGGCACAGGGGTTGGCCGACTTTTTCTCGACACCGATCACAGCTGAGTTCAAGCGGTGTCGCTCCACGCTCATAGGAATAATGAGCCAAGAAAACGGAGAGGAAACGGCTCTGCTCTAAGCGCCCGTTCACGGACGCCAGCGGACGAAGAGACACCTAGGAAGCTGGAAGTGCGTGTCGCGGCCACGTGACGGGGGCCGGCGTCCGTGTTGTCGTTGTGGTTCGCTCCCGGCCCAGGTGGGCCGAGGAGGGGGCTGAAAGGCACGAATCACGGTTCTGACCCCTGAGTGTGGAGGAGGCCAGGCACCAGTCTGGGCATAACAACGCTTCCGTCCATTGGGCAGGTCGGCGTTTCAACCCTGTTTGCCGCCGTATTTAAAATTCGGGCCAAATGCCACTGGACAACGCATGGCCTTCTCTACGAGATTTTCCTTCCGAAGCCCTCAGTCGGGGCGGGAGCGCACGCCCGGCTACCCAGGGGGCCCCACGAGAAGCGAGCAGGCGGGCGTCTGAAGAACCGAGTTTCACCCCAGACAAGCGGCGTCTTCTGTGCCTGCCCAGAGCCTCTCCGTCCAGGTAACACAGGAGTGGTCGGAAGGTCCACTTCCCCGCATCGGCCTCCGACGTGTTCCGTCCGATGTGCTGGGGGCCGGGGCTCACTTCCTGAAGCAGTTCCCAGGGTCGCTGTGCAACCGCGGGAAAGCGCTCCCACTCTTCGGGACATGTGCTTGCTATTACGCAGAAGTTCTCCCGTGCCGTTCTGCACCCCCCCAACCCCCACCCCCACTGCTGTAGATGCGCCTCAACTGCCGTGATTCCAGAGTGTTCACCCCCAGGGCTCCCTGGGGCAAGTGTCAGCTGAGTGCCCCCCCAAAGGCAGGGAACCCATCCTTCCCCAGGCTCCACACCCCACCCTCGCCCACCCTCGCCCACTAAGGTGCTGCCATCAGGAGATGGAGCTGCTACTTGGGGACCCAGGGCCGCTCCGGAGCTCAGCGGGCAGACCCGCCAAGCAGGCTTGGGGAGCTGGGCACACACTCAGCAGAATGTGACTCCCCCCCCTGCCCCGTGTCAGGGTGGCTGCAGGCAGCGGTCCTCTGCCTCTGATGCTCCTGAGCTCTGTGGCCCCCAGCGAGTCCCTCACCCTGCACCGAGCTTCCGGTGGTCCCGTCTGTGACCGAAGCCCCCACCTCACGGAGCCAGTGCGAGGGTCCAGCGGGACAGCCTGTGCAAAGCACCCAACCAGGAGCCTCGGGGAGAGGGGGGCGCAGATGCTGGCTCTCCGCCTATCGATGGAACAAGCCTGACGCTCGCCTGAAGGGCTGTCATTTGGGTGCAAGGAGTCCAGGCGTGTGCGGCCGTGGCCCGGCCTGGGTGGGGCCGGCACAGCACGCGTGCTAACAAGGGCCAGGGCCTGTGTCACAGGCAGAGTGGCCTGGGCCCTCGCTGCCCGGGAACCTTGTCTCACGGCAATATCCGAGGCATGATCCCCGGGGTGCCCAGGAGGTGACGGCGGGTGTCTCCGCCTTCAGGTGTACACAGAGGCTCAGAAGAGACGTCATGTGCCGGATCCGGTCCCACGGCAGAGACTCAGTCCACAGGACGAGGGTGGCCGTGGCAACTGCCCGTGGGCCGTGGGACATCAGCAAGGTATGCCCTGGGCTTGTCCTGGGCCACGGCAGGTGGCATCCTGACTAGTTGGAGAAGTGAGACATCACCCTCAATCCCCCCGTCTTTCTGGTCAGATGGAGCGAGTGAGGGGGCGTTTGGGGGGGCAGAGGGGACTGGCAGCAGTGACGGGGGAAGAGGGGGCACCGGCCACCCGGGCGTCACCTCCCGCTGTGGTCAGGGGGCTGGACCAGAGGCAGGGCTCGGGCCCCGTCCGGAGCCTGGTTCCACCAAGGCCGTGGCCTCTGCGCGTTCCAGTCCAAGGAGAGGTCGGAGGAGCTGGGAAGCTCAGGGGCCTGGGGCATCACGGGGCACCCTGTGTGTGACGGGGACTCTGTCCACTCCTGTCCACCACGGAGGGACCAGACCTGCGTCCCAGCTTCTCCTGAGGACCACAGCAGACGCTGCCCTCCCCCCCCAGACTCGCCTGGGACACTGGGTCCGCTCTCCCCGGCCACACGGCTCCCTGGGCCATAGGAAGGGCCTGCGGTCGATGCTAGGAGTTAAGGTTTGGGTGGAACGGGGACCCCGGGGTCAGGAGCAAGCTGCCACTGGCGGCGCACCTGGAAACGGAACATGGAGGAACATGGAGGTGTCCATGCCTCACCCTGAACGTGACGCTCAGCACGACCCTCACCGTGTCGTCTTCACGGTCGGGGGGGTCCCAGCAGCCCTTGGAGGGATGGCTCAGGTGCAGGCAGAGGCGGGGTCTCTTCTGCACGGGGAGAGCATCCGGGAGGGAGCGGTCACGGATGGGGCCACGGCCCCGTGTGCACACCTGAGACCCCGGCAGGTTCGGGGACCGGGTACCAGGAGGAGCAGAGGACAGGGAGTTCAGCGCTAGGCCGTGGTCCTGGCCTTCTGCACGTGGCAGAGGTCGTCCACCAGGTTCCTGGGCACGGAGAGCCGGCCATCAGACCAGACGGCGCGTCGGGAGCCCAGGAAATGGGGGGAAAGGGACGCGGGGAAGCAGAGGCTGAGAGGCGAGTCTGCCGGAGAGCCGCCCGGGACCCGCCGTGGGGTGGCCCGCTGCGGGGGAGGGGAACTGCGACCGTTCACAGGCGCGCCGGAGCCCGCGGCCACACAGCGCGCTGAGCCCCCCGGGCTCTCCTCGGCCCTCCCCACACCGCCCTCCTACCCCCCGCAGCGGCTCGGCGACCGTGGCGGCTCCCTCGTCACGAGTCAGACGGTGATTGGATTCGGCACGAGTTTGACAAGTGTGGAAATAGCTGGCTGGTTTTAATAACAGACCAGAGAAGGCACGGCTACAGGAAACTTTGTGGATTCGAAACTCGAGGTTCTGAGTATTTGGGTGCGGGCCCTGCCAACCCACAATGCCCCTTGGGCTGTTCCTCTTGGCCCCGGGCGTGAGTGAACTCAGCGGAAAAATGGGCGGAGTTTCAGAGCTGGGAGACCCTCCCACCCCCCCGAGAGGGGCTCTAGCCCCTCCTGGCATCGGCCTCTGGAAAGTCCTGCCGACCCCCGAATGGCTGAGCGAGCCCACGAGGACCAGACCCGGTGCAGGCTGACACGGCGGCCCGTCCGGATCCGGCTGTGCCCGAGGGGCGGAGTCAAGCCAGAGCGAAGGCAGGACACCCTCCCCGGGCACCCACAGGCACGGCAGCGTGTCCGCACGTCCATCTGTCCTGGCTGCTGAGGTTGGGGGTGCGGGAGGGGGCGTGGGACCGTGAGGAAACTCAGTCACCTGAAAGGTTCGTCCGGGCTCTGAGCATCGGCGGCCTGTGGGCGGCAGAGTGTCCTCAGGGCACACGCAGGTTCCCTTCCTCCGGGCGCCGCCCCCAGGGCTCCCCTCCTTTGGAGGCCCCTGGAGGAAACACGTTGGCCGTGACCTTGCCTGTGCTCCCCGTCTGCCTTCTGCATTGGGACCAATTCCGCTTCCGTTTCCAGTCTCTGCTTTGAACCCGCGGCCTTTTGCTCAAGGCCCCTGGCAAGAGCTGTCCCTCGTTTCTACGGACCCGCCTCCCGGTTTTAGCGTGTAGTTACCCTGCTTGCCTGTGCCGACGTATCCGTCCACCCGTGCGCACCGCGCTGACCGTTCCTCGGGGTCATGGCTGAGGCCACCAGTTTCCTTGGGGCTGCTCCGCAGGGCACCCGAGACGCCCTGGAGGCTCCCAGGTACCGTGCAGCCCCTATCGTTACTCTGCGTGGTCGGGGGGGACACCCCGACTCCTGACTAGGGATACACACCGGCCCCCTTTGTTCCTGGAAGGCGTTTCCGGTCGACCCCGGGACTCTCCCTCACGGAGCAGGAACGTGGGCTCACGTCCCCAGGAGGCTGGAGCCGACAGCCCAGTCGAAACAACGGGCTGGGCCCAGCCGGTCCTGACGAGTCCCCATCGGAACTGGGGGGCGACGCAGAGGGAGGTGAGGGGCAGCAGGCTTCCGTGGGGCCTGCAGCGACACCCGGCAGGGACAGGAATGTTCCGCCCATGGGGACCGTCCCGCTGCCGCTGGGCGAGAAGTAGCATCCTTGGGTCTGAAGTAGGCTCCACCGCCCCAGGCGCACCTCCTCGCCAGCTTCCAGAACGTTCCTAGCAGACTGGCCCGTGTGACCGAGGACCGAGAGGAAGGAGCCGTCGGGCCTCGCCCGACTCTCAGCCCTGGCTGTGCTTGAGTCCGCGCCGCCAGCTCAGGTCTCTCGAGCGACCGGTGCCCTGCTTGGGGTCCTGATCTGGCAGAAGGGGGGGTGACGTGCTTGAGGTTCCACGCTTTAAGGAAAAGGACAGCAGCCCTGACATTCTGGTAGCTGGCGGAACGCCTGCCCTCCATCTCCCGTCCCAGCCGCCGCCCCTCTTCACTCACGGCTCCCAGCGAAGGGCCCGGAGGCCTCCAAGGGCGCTGGAGCCCCACCCCTTGCCCGGGGCTGAGCCCGGGCTGGTCCGCCTGCGGAATCCGGGCTGTGAGGCGCCGTGGTCGTCGGGTTTCCCTGGGCCTCGCCCAGCCCCGGAGAAGTAAGAACACAGTAGACACACGCACGGCTGAGACTCCACGCAGAGCTGTGGGGAGTCCTGTGGCTGGCAGGCCCGTGTTCATGGTCAAGGGCACGGCACCCATGGTAATGAAGGTGTCTCTGGCTGTCAGATGGCTCTTGTCATCTTCCCAGTGGAACGGGGGGCAGCCTCCTGAGATGGTAGCCCGCCATGCCCCTGCGTCCTTGGGGCTGGCACGCTCGGAGCTCCTGCTCGGTTGGTGGTGTGGACAGTGAGTGGGGGGCCAGTGTGGAGGGGGGGGAGTTCCACAGGGACCGAGAGACCCACAGGACACTCTTCGGAAGGGCCGCTGCTCTGGGGCGCAGTGACTGGTAGATGAGATTCAGCCCTAGAGACCACGAGTGGGGACTCAGTACGAACGAACAAGAAAACACGCCCCAAATACTCATGTGGAAAATGGATCTTCAGGCAAAAACATGTGTTCCTTCCAATGAAACACAGTATGAAACTGTAATAGAAATCACGGGTTCTGATCAAGTAAGGGGAGCCGCCCAAACACAGGGGTCCCTGCTGCCGGCCCCCCGGGCTCAGTCTGCACGGGAAGGGCAGGCTGGAGACCTCCACCTACCAGGGCCGGGACCCCTGTTTGTTTGCTCTCGGGCACCCCAGGGAGAAGCCTCCACCATGTGACGGTCTACCGTGAGAAATGTGCGTTTGGTCTTGGCCGTGACCTGGGCACAGGGCCGCTGCGGCCCTTGGGGCGTCCTCAGTGTGGGGAATGAGTAAGCCGGCTTTCGGTGTGTTAACGAGGTGACTTTGGGAGAGGCCCCCGAGTCACCCAAGGGTGGGGGCTGGCTGCCAGGGCCCCAGCCTCGTGATCAGGGGGTGGGGCTGACGCCGCCGCCAACCCCAGGCACACCTCCTGGGAGGGGAAAGGGACTAGAGAGTGTGTGGCCACCTGAAGTGCCGGATTCAATCAGCCCGACGCCCCGAGGCCCCACAGACAGCCCGAAGCACCCGCAGGGTGTGAGCGCCACAGCCGGTCCCCACGCCTTGCCCTCCGCCTCTCCACCCGGCCGCTCCTGAACGGCGGCGCCCTTTGACAGCAAACCAGGGACCCAGGACACAGAGGTGCCCGAGGTCCGTGGGGCGCTCTCGCAAACGGGTCACGTCTGAGGAGCCGCTCCTGGGGACCGCTGCTCCGTCATGGATGCAGAGCGGACTGCGGACGGGGGGCCCACCGGAGCTCGACCCCGGGCTCTGCTGCGTCCCACCCGGACGATGCCAGCTAGTCGCTGAGCCTCTGGGGCCCCGCGGGTGGGCTTGGGGATGACAGCAGCAAGGTGGCTGCCTCGGGAACAGCACATCAGATAACAAAGGTCAGTGAAAGTGCCTCCCACGGCAGAAAGACTCACTTCACTTCTCCTGGAGGTGTCGCTGTCCTGCAAACAACCCCCCGCCCGACAGTGGGTCCCTCAGAGCCACCCCCCGCCCCGCTGCCCCGCTGCCCCTGCGGGCCGTGTCCGCACGGCTGCGGCTGTGTGCGCCCGGCTCTGTTCGGCCGGCAGGCGGCACGGCCGAGCTCCGAGGTCGGGAGGAAGCGGATTCCCGAACCAGCCCAGGCTCCCAGGGAAAGGACTCCTGGAATCTGCGCTCGTTGGCAGCCGCTCCCTCCCCGGGCGGCGCCCCGCCCGGCCGGTCTTCCTGTGCGCCCGGCTGCTGCTGACCTCTTCCCAGAGACCTTGGCAGGCCTGCTCCGCTGGGGTCAAGTGGGATCTTCCCGGACCCCAGGGTGAGTTGACTTGTCACCGTGGAGACGGCCGGACCTCCCCTGAGCGGACCTTCCCCGGGTGCGTTTCCAGGCCAGGGGCCCGCGCCCCCCGCGCCCCCCGCGCCCCCTGCGCCCCCCTGCCGGACTTACGGGAAGCACTCGGTGGAGGCGTCTGGCTTCACGGGTGAACGTTTTTGAGCGAGGCCGTCTTCCAGACACTTAAACGGGAACGATTGCGGTCTAGCTAGTTTCTCCGTGCTGGACGAACCTGACTTGAAGTGTGAGTCCCACGCGGTCGAGGCCAGTGACAAAGGACCAGAGTGAAGGGACCCCGGTGTCATTCCAGCCCCTCCCCTCTCCCACAGGACGCCGGTGGGGGTTCCCAGGTTTCATCGCCCTCGGTGGGTGGGTGGGTGGGTGGGTGGGCAGGGCCCCCTCCTCAGTGAGCGTGTTGTCACCAGGGGTGAGCAGACACGAGCGATTGCAGAGGGTCATGCCCATAGGAGGGGGTCAAGGGACGGTCACCAGGGGTCAGAGCGACTGCCCCGGGCGATCAAAAAGCCAAGGGGTGGTCTGGGCCGAGGACGTTCTTCCAGGGAGTCCAGGGACGTCCCCGGGTCCGTCTTCGCCGGCTGAGGCACGGCTGGGTGGGGGCGATCGGCCCCTCGGTGACGGGGAGGACCGTCCCCGCTCTGGAGAGAAGGACCGCGTTGGGCGGGACTGGTCGGCCAGGCGCTGGCTCGTGAGCACGGAGGCCTCCAGGCCGCTGCCTCCGGACCGGGGCGGAGTCAGAGGTGGAGTCGCTGTCATCCGCTCACGGGGCCGCCGTGGCGGTCGGGATGGGCGCGGGCTCACGCGGCACCGGGGACAGTGTGAGTGCGGGCTGGCAGCCGCCTCTGCACACCACCCTCCGAGGACACAGCTTCAGCTGAGGGCGGTGGGCAGGTCATTTATGCCGGGGAGTCGGCCAGGGGCGCAGGAGCAGGGGGCTGGGCACTCTGTGGGGGAGGAGGGGGAGTTGGGGCGGCCAGCGTGATGTGCTCTCAGGCAGCGGTCCCCAGACCGTCGGGCACCAGGGACCTGTTTTGTGGGAGGCAATTTTCCACAGACCGGGGTTTCGGGGGGGAGTCAGGAGGCGGAGCTCAGGCGGTAACGTGAGTGGACACAGACCAGGACGAGGGTGGGTGGGGACCCCTGCCGCACAGGAGTGGGCCCACGCCAACAGGACATAATGAGAGAGTTTTAAAAATCTCAGAATGCCCCCACCTGCAAGGACCACCGGGGAGAAGCAGGCCCCCACCCACTCGCCTCCCCGTGGCTGAGGATTGGCTGAGAGAAAAACCTTTCGCAGCTTCAGGGGCGCCCGGCGTGAGCGCCTGCCGGGCTCTGCGGCCTGGGTGGAGGAGCCGGAGACCAGAGGTGGGCTCCGGAGGTGAGCTGCCGCCAGCACCGGCCGGCCAGAGCCTGCATCCGCCTCTCCACAGCGGCCGCGTGGACTCAGAGGCCAGGCCGAAGCAGGGCGGGCAGGGCGGCGGCGCCGGCCGGTGCGGAGCCCCCCGGCTGCCCCGTGGCCACCCGCAGGGTGCGTCCCGTCCGGCAGCCAGGCTCGCCCACTCCGCTGCCCGGGGCTCTCGGCTGCTTCCCTCTCTCCCTCTCTGTCTCTCTCCAGTGGAGCCCCCCTCTTTGAATTCTCCCTCGTACGTCTCTCCAACGGATCCTCGTCCTCACGTTCACTGCCGTAGCTGGACCCTCCACTCCACCCCTTTGCTCGAGCTCAGAGTCTCCCGCCGCGCTGGACCGTCCTCCCAGTGCTGCTGCCTGCTGCCCCCTCCCCCCCAGGGACGCTCAGACAGCCGGCCAGGGCCTCTGGGGGGGTGTGCAGCTGTCGGAGACCCTGTGCTTTCCCGTGTGGCCCTGCGTGGCCCGGGGTGCCCCCTCCGTGTGGCGCACCCCCCCTCTTCTCCCAAGGCAGCTGTCTCTGTGGCTGCCATCCTGCCGGACCTCCTACAGAAAACCCCGGATACTGTGCTCCCCCCAGCCTGCACGGGCAGCCTCCCGGGCAGCGGAGGGTGGGCGTTGGGGGTGCGTGCAGGTGGTGAGTGAAGGAAGGCACCCACAGAGCCTCAGTGCAGGTGACTTCCAGGCTGTTCTCCGAGAGACCGAGGTGGCCACCCTCGCAGACTCCTGCAGCCGGAGCGTTTCGGGCGTGGGCACTGGCCCCAGGCTCCGGAAGGAGACCAGCCCGCGGGGGCGTGGGCGCTGCAGCCGGGTGGCGTCCTGTGCCGCTGCCTCACGGTCCTCTGATGACCCTCCATCGGGGCCTCGTGGCTGCCTCTCCCCAGCGTCACCTCTCTGAATGTCCCTGGTCCCGCCTGCGGAGTCCCCAGTCCCCTCTGCTCACCTCGCCCGCCCGCAGTGAGTGGCTTTGTCTCTGGGGATTCTCGAAGCTGCTGCTTATTGGCTGGACGCCCGGGCGGGGCATTCAACGCCAAATGTTAGGCTGGCCAAAGAGTCCACTCGTTTTTTCCATAAAATAAAAGACACATTTTTCATTTTCACCAGTGACTTTATTGATTTGGATTCTTCGAGTATGTCGGCTGTCTCCCGCGTCATGGAACGCTGATGGTTCTCCGGGAATGTCCCGATTTGCTCCCTGTCGACTTCAGCGGGTGCACCCGACCGTGGGGCGTCGTCCGGCGGGAAATCTCAGCACGAACCTGCGCAAACCGCTTCTGACGCGTTCCGTCGGTCACAGCGCCTTCTCCGCGCCCTGCTGACATCTTTCCATTTCCGTGTTTCAGTTGTGCTTTTGCCTTTCTTGGAACAACACAGCACAGCATGCTGAAAATGTGTATTTTCTTCCATCGTCAATATTAAAATGGCTGCACAAAAATTCGCCAGTTTTGGTAAGTATTTTTTAAATACTCACGGATACGATAGCCGTCACAATGCGATCTAACAAAATCATTTTGAATGCAGTTAAAAACAGTTCAGTGCTACTCACGCTGTCTCACGGGAAAAAACCAAATGACCTTTTTGGCCAGTCCGCTGTCTTGTTCGACGCCGAAGTGAACCCGAGAGGAAGGTGTCGTAGCCCGGTCTTCAGAGGGCGGGAACGGGGGTCTCTCACCCCACCCACCCCGCTGGCGGCCCCGGGGGCTGGGCGGCTCCGAGTGGCGGAGGCAGAGCAGCCGCTGCAGACTCAGAATGCAGGAACAAGTACAAAGGACACACGGACAAAAACAAGGGCGGGTGGAAACGGGAGGGAGGTGGGGAGGGCTGGGGGGGGTGGGCTGGGATGGGAGTAAAAGGCAGAAAACTGTACTTGAACAACAATAAAAAAAATGGTTTCCAAGCCAAACCTCCTGAAGCAGAGCCGGTTTCCTGGTTTGGGGTTTGAGACGGGATGGGGTGGGGCGGTCCCAGACGGCGCCCCATCAGTTCCCCACGGCACTTCCCCGGCTGTCCCGGGCCGCACAGCTGGGAGGGGGTGGAGGGGCGATCTCCGACACACCTGCCTCCTCTGTGCCTCCTTGGCCTCCTGTGGGTCCCAGCGGGACGGCCTGAGACGGACTCGGCCCCTCCCCCTGCACCAGGGTCCTCGGCACCAGGGGGGCGCGGGCCTTGGAAGCTGCCCCCACCCCCCACGAGCCCTGGCCCGTGAAGTCCGGTGTACAGTGCCGCGGTGGGTGGGGCGTCCCTCACCCACCGTGCGGGTGGCAGTACCGCCCGTGTGAGGCTCTGTGTGGCCGTCACTCTGACGTGCGGGCCGAGTGGCCTCCCCCGTCGTCCCATCCACGTGCTCTCTGGCTTCCGCGTTTCCTGCAAAGCCTGGGACACCAACCACGACGAGTGGAAACCTCCTCTGCCTTGAGTGGGTGGGAACCCTCCTTCTCCCTTGCCCCGTTTTTTAAACAAAACCCAGACCCCCTGGTGTTAAAACAGGGTCATTCTAAGCCCCGGCTGGTGTAGCTCAGTGGATTGAGCACGGGCTGCGAACCAAAGTGTCGCAGGTTCGATTCCCAGTCAGGGCACGTGCCTGGGTTGCAGGCCACGGCCCCCAGCAACCGCACATTGATGTTTCTCTCTCTCTCTCTATCTCCCTCCCTTCCCTCTCTAAAAATAAATAAATAAAATCTTAAAAAAAAACCAAAATAGGGTCATTCTGAAGCCACCTGTCACCTGTGAACGGACACAGAGCTCCCCGGGGTCCCCTTTCTCCTCTCGAGCAGGGATCAATGCACCTGTGATCGGGCCCCTGGCAGTGACTGTGTGAGCAGGTCCTCTGTGGGCGTCAGGGAGGTTGATGGGACTGCAGCCCCCAACCCACCTGCTTCCCGGGGCCCGGCCGCGGTCCGCGTCCCACGCGCTGGTCCACGCAGAAACTGCGTGGGGGAAGGGCTCCGCCCTCACACGGGCGGTACTGTCACCCGCACCTGAGGGACGCCCCACCCACCGCGGCACTGCACACCGGACTTCAAGGGCCTGGGCGCAGGGAGGGGCAGCTTCCAAGGCCCCCGGGCCCCGGAGCCGAGGCCCCCGGTGCAGGGGGAGGGGCCGAGTCCGTCTCAGGCCGTCCCGCTGGGACCCACAGGAGGCAGGCATTTCACAGCAGGCGTCGCTGAGCTCAGGCATCGGTGATTTGCGTCCACGGAGACGTCTGCTCAAGCCCCCCTGCTGGCTTGGATTCGGGGATCGTGGGCAGACGTTTGGCCAGACCCTCCTTGGACCTTCTGTCCCCCACGGCTCTGCGGGTCCCTGCAGTCCCCGGGAGGAGGCCGCCGAGCAGATGCTGCTCCCAAGGGCTCCCCTCTCGGCTCTCCTTGGGCTCTGCGGCCTTCCTGGCCACGCGTGCCCTGGGCGAGCTCTCCTCTCCGTGGGGACCACTTCGCACAGCTCCGTGGGGACACCCTCAGCCCGGGGAGGGCCCGCGGCTGCCGGGAGAAGACCTAGCCTAACGTCTGAAGCAGAGAACTCTGGCAAGCGCCAGCTCTTGAGGGTGCTGTGAATCGTCGGCCACGTGGACACCGCGAACTCACCCGTCTGAAACCTCGGGTGTTCGTAATGAAAAGCCAGCCGGCCACCGGGCAAGAGCCACAGCCGATGCCGCGCTGTACGTGACATTCAGGAGGAAGGACAAACCCCGCACTTGCCCGGAGGGAAGCTGCCCTTCCTCCGGCCACGGCGCGCAGGCCACCAGTGCGGTCAAGGCCAGCCCTTTCTCTGGACACGGGGAAGGGGCAAGGGGGCAGCCGGCTGGGATGGGACGGGTACCCCTCGGACCTGGGCCCGGGGACGGGGGGCTGGGAGCCGGCTCGGCCCGGCCCGGCCAGCTCTCCACGCCACACAAAGCCAGGAGGAGGCTGCCAGACCAGCACACAAAAGCACCGCTGCCGGTCAGATGTGGACTCCAGACAGACAGACAGACAGACAGCGTTTCAGCAGAAGTGCGTCCCGAGTGCCGGAGGCCCCAGGACTGCTGGGTGTCCGGTGTTTGTCCGGCAGCGCTGGAGGGGGGCCCAGCGGCTGTCCGTGCAGGGGCGCGGGGGTCGCCAGGGGGAGGGACAGGTGCGAAGGACGCAGCTCACAGGCAGCCGGATGCGGAAAGGAGGCAGACACGGGTGGAAGTGGGGCCTGAGAGGGGTGTCTGCGGACACACTCAGCGCCGAGACTGGGCGCAACGTCTGGGTGGCAGGCCCACCGAGGCAGGCCTCCTCGTTGGCAGTGACACCTATGCTGCTTTTGGCCGTTGCACGGAGTGAAACCTGACCTCTGACGTCTCGGGGACCCTGTCTCAGGGAGTCCAGAGGGAGGTGAGTCCAGGTGGCCCGCTGCCCCTGCCCAGGGGGAGAGCAGGTCCTCTCTTTTGGGGTTAGGGACATGGTGCACAGCAGAAGTGCGGAGAACACACACTCACAGTCATAAACACTCACACACACACACTCACACACATACACGCATGCACTGACATTCAGACACACTCACATAGTCACACACTCACACACACACACACTGTCATACCCACACTGTCACGCACTCACGTACTCACACTCACACACAAACCACACACACATACACAGTCACACACTCACACACACTCATGCACACTCACACCGGCGTCACCGTGCTGTCTGCTCAGGGCCCACCCCTCCATGTTTCTCTGTCTCGGAAGCAAAAGGTGCTCTCCTGACCGTGCCCCTCATGGTCGGACCCGGAGACCTGGGTCCCCCAGCCTCCGGGGAAGTGCAGCCGCCGCTCCTCTCTGGGCCCTGAAGCGGGGACAGCGGCTGGCTGGACTCTGACGTCCCTGCCCCTCGGGACGGGTCCGAGCATGGGAGCCCCCACCCCGAAGATGGTGGGAGGCTCCCGAGAGCAAGGGCATGACCCAGGGTCCTGCTGGCACCTGGGGAGTGTTCTGAATGAATAGCACCCCAAAACACGCAGATGCACCCGCGTGCACAGGAGCATGGCCCGTGAGGTACCCTTTCACTGTCGCGGCGGGCCTGTGGCAGAGCTGCTGTCATCACCTGTGAGATGAGGGATTGGAATCGGAGGTCCGGAGAGGCCATGGCCTGCCCCCGGCCCACCTGGCGCGTGCACAGCAGAGTGGGACAAGCGGCAGCCCGGGTCCCTGTCCCCTCCCCCACGGCCCGTCCCCAGGGCGGACCTGGTGGATCTCCGGGGCTGAGCGGGGGTGCTGCCCTTCCCCCGTTCCAGAACCTTCCTTCCACCCTTAGTTTCTGTCCTGCCTGCAGACGTCTCCATGGGCACGCGGGCCGAGCTGGGGGCTCGGAGTGACCCTCCCCTCCTCCAGGCCCGTGAGCGGTCAGTGTCCTTCCCTGGGGGCAGGGGGCGACGGCCTGGGGCAGCTGCCCCCTCTCAGAGAAACGCCAGCCTCAGCCGGGCCCCCGGTTTCCGCTGAGAACACTCACCCAGCGCCAGCTGCCTCAGCCTTTGATGTTCTAGGGAGCCAGGGTCACGGCCTTCGCACAGACGGGACGACGGGCCGGACCGCACAAGCCGGCGAGCGCCAGGCCCCGTCCCAGAAATAACCCCAATGAGAAACGACGCTGCCGTCTCCCGGCCTGTGGGACGCTGGGGACGTCCCTTCTTCCACCCTCTTCCACCAGGTGGGAAAATAAATGCCACCGTTTTCGTGGGACAGTGATATATTTAGCGTTTGTTTAGTTTCGACTTCCTCGTTTTCCCGGTCCCTAAACAGCTACGCACAAGTAAGATGTAATGTTTTTAGCCCAAAGTAAACAGAGCGAATAGTTTCCCAGATACCACGGAAGGGTGTGCCCTGCCTCGGTCCCCCCCCACTTGGTTCTCACGCGGGGCTGGGCTGGCCAGGGTGCCCGCTGGGAACCGTGGCCCGGAGACTCGCAGGTCACGGGCTCGCTGCTTCCGTGTGACCGCATCGGCGAGGTCTGCTTGTGCGACCTGCTGCAGGCTCGCCGGCCGGGGTTGCTCCAGGCCTGTGCCCGAGTCACAGAGAGGGGGTTTTCTGGGTCCGGTTTGCCCCCAGACCGATGGGATCGGGGCCTCTCGGGGCCGGCCGGGGGCTTGGAGGCCCTGGATCAGCCGCCGCCCCCAGGGCACAGCCCTCAGGCCCATGCTGGGACAGGGGCGACCTTGGCCTAGGTGGCTGTTTCAGTTCCAGGCAATCGTCTTGGTGAGCTCCCGTGCCCACCCCCCTCCACCCCGAACCGTCACCTCCGCTCCCCGAGTCCTCCTGTTGCCCCAGGCTGCGCTCCCCAGCGGGCGGGCCGCTCGGAGCCCATCCGATCCTCCTCGCGCATCAGAGACGGCAACGGGTTTGAAGACAGCTCTCTGGTCCCCCCAGGGAGAAGAGCGTGCTCGTTCCTCCTCGTACCTGCGCGGCTCGTCAGACGCCCGCCGAAAGGATCAATCGGTTCCTGCGGCGCTGACATAACCGGTTGACCATTTTGTTCAGCTCCTTATCGCGGCGGACGGGCCAAATGGGTTCCAGCTGGGTTGGAGACGGAAGGATTCTTCCGAAATGAAATAATGAAACAATGAAAGCATTTTTTTAAATAGCTGCAAGAAAATGTAAGTGAAAAAAAATGCGGGACGGGCTTGGCCTCCCTAAGTGTGACGCCCGAAATGCACGCACAAAGGGCCGTCCCCCGGCCCTTTCCACACCCGGGGCACCAAACCACTACGGGGGCCGGCACGAATGACGCCCCATTCTAGCTACAAAGTCATGGGCGTGTACTTCTGTAACGCAGCAACATCACACCCAAGCACGCCGTGTGACACTTTAGGTGACACGTTCACATTAAAACTGTACATTCGTACACCCATGCGATTCCCCCACCAGCCACACTCAAGCAGGCGTTGCTTCTGCCAGACGCTGTATGTGTTAAAACAACCCGTAAAAACCGTTAAAAGTGAAACCGGGCGTCGGGAACACGCACGGTGGGTACGGCAGGTGATTGGCGCCCCGGAGACGATGGGAACCGGCTCAAAACGACTGAAAACGTGAGAGCCTGTTGTTCCTAGAACAGTAAGTCACACGCCAGTAAGCACTGAAAGTACTTCGCGTTGCCAATAAACAAACACATCCAAACTTCAGCCCAGGTGTGTTTTTCACCCCTTAGGCTGGAAAGCCGAAAGGTATGGGACACCTCGTCTCGCTGCCGGTCGGGGCGCGGGAGCCGTGAGGCGGGGGGTGCTCCTCCCAGAGGGACGGTGGCTGTGCACGCCCATGAGTCATTGCTGACACACGCACGCACGCGAACCCCAGACTCCCCTGGGGCCCAGGGAGGTCCCGGGCCCTTTGGGATTCCACCGGCACCAGCCGTGTGGCCTGCCAGGCAGGCGGACTCAGCCACAAGAATGCCACGGTGATGCGCTGGTGGGAGTGTGCCCACCGAGCCACCCACACCCGCCGTGACTCAGGCATCTCACGCCTGGGTATTCACTTACCTGAGAGAGAAGAAAGGCACCGCCCACACGAACAACTGCAGCGTCGTTCGTGACAAGCGGCAGCCGGGAACAGCCCGATGCCGTCGACAGGTGAGCGGACAACCGGCGCGACCACGCAGCGGGGCGGCCCTCGGCAACCACGGGGGAAGAGCCACCGATAAACACGGGGCAGCGTGGACAGACTCGGCGTGATGGCGCCGGGGGAATGGTGCCGGAAAACACCAGGGCGTACCATGGGTCCGCATCCACCTGGAGTTCTAGAGAATGCCAGAAATCCTCGGAGACAGACACAAGCTGGGGGCCGCCTGGGGACAGACAGGGGCAGGCCCAGGGGCCAGGGAGGGGCAGGGCAGGACGGGGAAGCCACCCCCGAGGGTGGTGGACCCATTCCCCCCAGCGAACGGGGTCGCTGTTTCGCAGGCGCATAGAAATGTCGGCGGTCGTCAAACGCACGGCGCCAATGCGTGCAGTTTGCCGTGTGTCGACGGCACCCCACGGAGCTGCCTAAGAAGTAAGTTCGAAGTCCATGCAAATAGACAATCCTAGTGTCTACAGTGCTCTCTGCCCCGCTGAGTGCGTCCACACTGACGGGGCAGCTAGTTCCTGTCAACGGTCAGAGCAGCGAGCATGTCCTGAGCCTGCCCGGTCCCAGGGCTCGTGCTGGTGCAGGAGGGACCGGGTCAAGGCCACTCGCCGCAGCGGAGGCGAGGCGGAGCCCCCCACGCAGACCAGGAACCGGGAACACCAGCCTCTGGGAACCTCGGGAGCGAGGTGGGAGTCTGGCAGAAGTGCTGCTTCCCACCTCCGGAACCCAGCCCTCGGCAGAACTGACAAAACCAAACGTGGGAGCAATACCGATGGTGACCGCCCCGTCACCAGGCTTTGGCCTCAAGGCTCCTGGGCAGAGCCGCGGGAGCTGGCCTCTCCCGGCCTGGCTCTCCCTTCCTCGGGGGCTTCAGAACCTCCCGAGAAAGCCCAGTCCCCGGCTGGGGCCCCCCTGGGTTCGTGCCACGGCCCCCTCTCTGCAGACCCGGCGCACACACAGCGCACTGCGTCCTAGTCCTAGTGCGTCCGCAGCAGATCCCAGGCGCCCCCGGGGCTGGCTGGGCCCCCCCACCCGCCCGGGGCACAGGCCGTGCCTCACCAGTCCCCGTGTTCCTAGCTCCAGCAGCTTCCGGACCGGCACAGGCCCTCACCGCCTCTGCTGAGCTGACGCACACGCGAGCGGCAGACGGGGACGGCGGGGTGAGCGTGGGCGATGCCCCTCGGCCCCTGGGAGCCCCGCGCCCTCCCGGTGAACATCGGGACCCAGCGCCGCCCCCCGTCTCGGCCCTCAGCCCCGGCTGCCCACGGTTCTCCCCGCGCCTGTGCCCGGCGCCTGCCGCCTCCGTCAACCACGGTGCTGTTCTCAGATGTGTCCCCTCCAGTTTTTGTCACCAAAACACTCTGCGGTGTGTTCCACGGTCCCCGACACCGAACACGGGACACGTTTTTTCAAAATGTCCTGGATCCGAACCTTCAGGCTGACTCAGTGCCCCCCGGGGGTGGGGGGTGGGGGGCCGGGTCTCAGCACTCGGGAGACGCACCTGTGAGGGAGTCGGGTGCCCGACGGGTGGCAGAGGCGTGGCTAGGGCCGCACCGAGGGAGAAGAGGGCACCTCGGAGGGAGGACAAGGCGCACTGGGCGTGCCTACCTCCGACCGTGCCTGCGGCAGACCGGGCGAGTGAGGGCCAGGCCTGTGGCCCGCCTCCACCCAGGCCCCGCCGTCGGCCGCCAGGGTGGTGGGGGCCGTTAGCAGGCCCCCGCACGGGTGGAGAAGGGCCAGACCCTGCAGTCTTCCAGGGACACCCACCGTTAGAGGTCCCCCACAAAACAGCCGGCCAGGCCTGGGGACAGAGGCAGGCGTCTCTGTGTGACTGTTGGCTCAGAAAAGGAGGAATGTGGAAACCCAACCTTGACCATGATGGCTGGGACTGTCGCGAGCCAAAGGGCAGGTCAGCGTGGGAGACCCAGACCCAGGGTGGGCGGGGGCGCGAGACGGCGCGGGACCAGGGGAGTGGAGGTGGAAAAGGAACCCCTTCCCGCGGGCCCCCACGAGGAGACCACCGCCCGTTCAGTCCGGGGCCTTGGTGCTTCAGACAGTGCGTTTGCTCCCCGATGGACAGAGCGCAGGCGGGTGGAACCCCGGGGAACCTGCAGACCTCACCATTTTCTTCCGCGTGTGGCAGAGGAGGACTTCTGAAAACATTTCCGCTTCCCATAAGCCATGTAAAAGCAACAACAGCTTAAAAGCAAGTCATATGAGTGGGATGAGACGATATTGGGAAAAATATCTCACGGCAAAAACGCAAATAAGTGGCTTTGGCGGGTGTGGCACAGTGGGTTGGAGCGTCACCCCATAAACCAAAAAGTTGCGGGTTTGATTCCCAGTCAGACCACATGCCTGGGTTGCTGATTCGGTCCCCAGTTGGGGTGTGGGCAAGAGGCAACCAATCACTGTTTCTCTCTCACATCGATGGTTCCCTCCTTCTCTGCCCCTCAGTCTAAACTCAATAAGCATGATCTTGGGTGAGGATTGAGAAGAAAATACATACATATATGAATACATATGATTAATGACACGAAGGCGTGAAGTTCTAAGGCCAGGATGGTTCTCCATGACCCAGCAGTCACGGCCCTTTGCGGGACCTCACCGGCTCGCCCCCTCTCCCCAGTGTACGGCGTACATCTAACTCCTCCATCCAGCCCCCCCAGGCCTGCCCGCCCGGCCTGGCTCCGGGCTCCCGACGCCGACCGCGGGTCCCGCTGCAAACATACGGGCGCCCTGCACGCGGGCCGGGCCCACGGAAGGCACTTTCCCAGAACATCAGAGAAACGGCAATGCTTTGGCAACAGCAACCCTTAAAAAAACAATTTACTAGATTACCTCTTATCCTATGCCAAAATACACCCTCGCTGGATTCAGGAAGGATGGGTTTAACCATCTGTTTTTTTTTTAAAAAGCAGCAAAACTGCGAGAAAACCAACGTCGGCCAGCAAAGGTCTTGAGAAGAATGGGCTTTTCTGCTCTGAGGCAACCAAAGAAATGGCGCGGGGACAGTGGTCAGACTCTGACTAGAGACACGTTTTTTAAATGCCCGGACGCTAAAAGTGTAACCAGGCTCTCAGAGCGAAGAGGTAGAGAATGGACGGTGTAGTCCGCACGCAGACAGAGGGCTAACAGCCCCGAGAAAGGCCCCACGGGAGAGGAAGGGGTGGGGGCCGAGAGCCAGAATCCACAGGAGGAAACGCAATCAGTAAACGGACACTTGGGGAAATGTCTCACCGCCCCGGGGAGGGCGTGAATACCGTGAAAATAATTGCATACCATCCGACCTATCGAGTTAACAAAGCTCATACAAATAAACGTCCTGGCCAGAGGAGGTCAGGGAACGGGTCCCTGCAGTCACCGCGGACAGTGCTGACTCGGAGCTGGACACCGTCTGCGGCGACAGGCCGAGCGTCCCGGCCCCTGGGGCTCCCACGGTGACGGGAACAACCCCCAGGAAGGCTCCGGAGGGCACGGTCTTCAGCGCACCGTCACTCACGACAGTGCGAGGCTGGTGGTGGTCTAAACGCCCCCCCACACCCCCCCCCAAGGGACACGGTGGTTACGGAGACACGCTGGTTTGCAGAAGTGAGTTAGTTGCACTTTAAAGGCGTAGATCACAACCAGGAGGACACGGTGTCTGACGTGACCAAATGCTAGGCGGAGAAGCAGAATCCACCCCCCCCCGACGCCGTGTGGGCCCCCCCACAGTGAGGACGGTGTCTGTGGGGAGGCGGGACAGGAGTGCAGAGGTGCGCCTGCAGGGGGGTGAGGAGTGGGGGGTTACTTCTCGCCTCCTTCTACCTGCTCACGTCCTGCCCATCCGCTTTCGGCGGCCGGCCGGCGGCTCTCAGATTTCTGCACGTGGGAGTGTCGCCAGGCTGCTCCTTAGAAACGGGGGGTGCTCCTGGGCCCAGGTGGGGTGACCTGGCAGATCAGGGAGCAGCAGCGTCTCTCTCCGTCAGCACTCCGGGTGCTACACAACGCTAGCTGCTCTTCAGCCGCTCTCGGGCGCCAGCTGGGTGACCCCCGGTGCGCGTCCCCACTGACCCCAAGGACGCGGGGGCAGCTCGGGCCCCAAGCTGAGGACAGAGCCCTTCGATTCTGACGCCACCCACCCAGGGCTGGCATCAGGTCCCGCGAGTTAAAGGTCAGGTCCCCCGCAAGACGGCCCCTCCTCAGACGCCAGCTGCCCATCAGCAGAGCCCGAGGACACCCCAACTTCTGTCCGGCCCGGCTGTGAGCATGGGGTTCCCATGATTCCTCCTTTGTGTGTGAGAACTTGCTGGAACCACCGCCCCCCCCTCCGGCTCACGGAAGCGCCACCCGGCGGACCCCTGAAGCACACGGGCTGGACCGCCTGGCTCCGCTCTCACACGCAGCTTTTCTCCGTGGACACTCTGGCGAACCCGGCGACCGGACCGTGTGAACCTGCAGAAGCAGTGAACGCACGCCGTCCCATCCTGTACGTGGGCTTTCTCTTCCCCACGGTCTTCTCAGTCGCGTGTCCTCCCCGCCAGCTCACGTCGCTGGGGGCACACAGTACGTTAGGCACGCGACACGCAAGCTGCGTGAGCTGTGTCGGCGGCGAGGCGTCTGCTCGACGGTGGGGTGTGAGCCCGTAAGTTTTGGGTGGGGTAAAGCAGGAGGTGGATTTCCAACGGCGTGGTGGGTTGGCGCCCCAACCCCTGTAGAGTTCAAGGGTCAATGGTACTTCCAGTCGCAGTTTCATTTTAAAGAACACAAATTAGAGTCAGGAAAAAAGGTGCCGAGGGCTGGGCGTGGGGAGGGGGCGCCCAGAGCTCCCGGAACCCGGGCCCGGGGCCTCCCCAGCACAGGCACGGTTCCCCGGCCAGGGAGCTCCCTCACCCCCGGGGCTCAGAGCTCCCACAGGGGACTCTTGTTACCTGCAAATGACTGATCATGTCACTGGCCGCGTGACTGAACACCATCTCCAGCCCCCTCCCCTCCCTGGTCCTCCAATCACATGCCCGGTCTTCCTGGCATGGCCCCCTCCTCCCTTCCGGGGGCCCAGGACCCACCTCATCAGCATGCATTCGGGGCTGGCCGGAAGGTGTCCCCTAGAACAGCGAGGACACTTGCATCGCGCAGGAAATGGCGAGGGCGTGCGTGGCACGGAACGGGGACAAGGACCAGATGTGTCCTTTATTATGTCACCGTGACTCACATGTGAGAATTATTAGACTTTGAAAAATGCTCGAGTCCGCATAATTTTAACTTGAAAAAATAGATTTTAGGTTGTCTGTGGAGGGGGTAACTGGGGACGCCGGAGCACAGGGCCGCAGGGAAGAGTTCCCACGGGGTCTTGGAGCCGGGTGTCCAGCGATAATAGGGGTTCCCCGGGGGGGGGGTGCAAGGTGGGGGGGGCACACACCGAGGGGGAGTGTGTGACCATGCACCCACGTAGCGCGTTTCCGGAAGGAATGTCGTGTCCCGTGGCAGCCAGAGTCCATGTCCACGGGTGGGAGAGCCGACTGAGGGCCGGTGGTGACGAGCCGCCTTCTCCACACTAGGGTCTGCCCACCTGCCCCTGGGGGTGTGGCCTGGCTGACTCGGACAGTGGACGCGCAGGGGGCACTGCCCTCGTGAGGGAGGGTGGCTGCGGTGTAAGGCTTGTTTCGGTGTTGCACGTGCGTTTGCCATGTGTGCCCGTGTGCGCACGTGCGTGTCTGAGCCACAGCAGGGCCCCACAAGCGTGAGGAGGGGGCTCGAGTGCCCCCTTCTGACACTGTGGCTCCCACGCAGGGGCGGGCTGGGGGCTGCGGACGGGCGCCTGTCGGCGAACACGAAACGGGACAGTGGCGTGAGGAGCGCCGGGGACCACCCAAGAGACAAGGGCAGCCGTGGGAGGGGGAGGAGAGGCGCCAGCAGGGACCCCACGGGAAAGGCCAGCGTGGAGAGACCGTCGGGAATCCCACTGGTGGAGTCGGGCACCGGCCTGATGGGAGGCTGGATGTGGGTCGGGTGTGTGTAGAGGAAGCACCAGGGCGGACGGACGCGTCGTGAGCGACACGCTGACTTAAAGGGCCTGCAGGAATGAGTCCCAAGTTCAGGCGCAGGTGCCTCTGCCCGGGGGGCGGGGTAACACCACCCCGAGAGAGCGGACGCGGGAGGGCAGCACAGCAAGGCCCCCAGGGCACCTGGGACTCAGAGGAAGCCGTTGAGGAGACAGGAAGGAGGAGCCGAGACCCTGGAAGGGAGGTTCCCGGGCGGACGCAAGAGCCGCCCCGCCGCACTGCCCCCATGCACGGGACTCACTCAGCTCCCGTGCAAGACCTGCAAGATCAGCTCAGCTGAGGGCCTGGAGGGCGCACATCAGTGATTTTCCAAAGTCTGGAGGGAAGTTCCCGTCAACACCACGTGGACAAAGCTCCCAGGGGCCAAGGTGATCGCGAGCCCGTGGAACTGACTCAAGTAGACAGAGACCGAGCACAGCACAGGAGAGAGTCCGGACAGACTCCGGAGGGGGGACCAGACCTTGACGTGGGCGGAGAAATGCACCCCGCCCCACGGGAGCCGGGCACGTCGGAGACCAAAGCACACCAGGAGAGCCGGTTCCTCGGTTAACACGTGAAACAGAGGTGGATGGTCGCCGGAGCCCGCACCCAACCAGTAAAGGGCAGGCCCACGAGTTGATAAACGGAACAAAGCTCTGTGAGTATTGATACAATCCCCGTCTGAAGGAGGGCCTTCTGGACACACAAATCACTTTACATCTCCCTAAAGAGGGCGGGGAGGCAAGACCAAACGGGTGCATTCCAGAAACTGAACCGGGGGTTTCGGAGAGGGGCGGCCAACCACATCACCGGCGAGATTTAGACAGGTGCACCCCGGGAAGGGAGGGCCAGGCGGCTGGGACAGCATGGGGCCGGGCAGGGGACAGCGGGCCTTCCCTTGGGCGGGTTCCCTTACAAGGTCACAGACTGCTGCGTACACAAAGGCCACCTGGACAGGGGACGCCACCTGCCCGACTCCATTCTCTGTGACCGTCAACACTGACACTTGGAGATTCCTTGCAAACAAACTTAATCAGCCCGGCAAACACCGGCCTCTCCGCAGGCCAAGGAAGGGGCCCCGTGCAAGCGCCCAGGCCGGGACCGCGCCTCCGCCGCCTCGGGGGCAGGGGAGAGTGGATACTGTGAAGCACGTGTAGGCAGAGTCGGCTTCCTAATTGCTTTCCCCTCCGTCCAGCATGGCCAGAGAGCAGCAGCCTTTTGCAGAGCCGCCGGGGGAGACGGCGGGGGGGGGGGGGGTACGCTCAGGGACAGATCCCTCCCGTCGGGGGGGAAAATGGTCCCGGGATGAAGGCGGCGGCGGTGGCGTGACAGCAGGCTCGCTGCTGCCACCCTCCCCAGATGGCGTTTCAAAGAAACTATTCAATCTGTCCCCAAATACAGGCGGTTTTGTTTCATCCCCCTATATTTTCTCAGGAAACAAATACTTTTGAAATGTCTGGCAACCAGAACAAAGCGCCTAATTTATAGAGTGCATGCCGCGTCCCCGTTTTAAAGTGACATTTATTTCCTGATAGTCAAGAAAGAAACTAGACGCTTATTCCAAAGAAGAAAAAAACGTCAGAAAAAATATCCTTCTAGGAATTGCAATCTTGTTTATTTCTTGTGACTCGGCCAAGACGCACACAGGAGACCGGCGGGGGGCGGGGGTGTGGGGGGGTCTTCCTCCGTGCAGATGAGCTCAACCGGCCCCTCATCAGCATTCAAGAACAGTTTTTCTTGGTGGCAAACCCCAGATTTAGATGGATACCCTTCTACCCTGCACGTCCGTCGACTTTGAAATTCAGCCACTTGGAGCACCCCCTCCCCCATGGCGCCCTGCATTGGGGGGCCTCCCGCTCCGCCGGCCGGAGGCAGGGTGCCCGGGAGTCTCCCGCCCTGGGGCCTCCCCAGGGCGATCAGAGGCCCGGGCCCAGACTGGCAGAGCGTCGCTGAGAGGGTCTCACTTTCCCTGACGCCGCTTTCTTCCCGCTCAGGCAGGACAGGCACTGCGTCCAGAGCTGACTGAAGGGGCTCCTTCCCGGCCCACCTGCTGTTGGGGGACAGACTCCCCGAGAGGAGAGTCGGGGGGAGGGACCCTCCGTAGGGAGACGAGGCCCTGGGGGGCACAGACGCCTGTTCGGAGCAGGGAGCCCGTCAGCACTCGAGAGGAGCTCAAGGCTGCTCACGGTGCACGAGGCGTTGGGGTTGGTCTGGGCCTTCGGGTTCTGTGGACGCCCAACAAAAAGGGCTTCCCCCCTCTGCCGGAGAAGCGACGTGGGGACAGTCAAGGACGCACCGCAGGCAGCGGGAGTCTGAGGTTACGGACCAGCGAGCACGTGGCCCCGGGGAGAAGGAGGGGCTGGAGCTGCCCGCCCTCCGGCCTGCGGTCCCCCGCTCAGTCCAGGCTCCCATTCCCTTCCGTCCTGGCCGACCTCCCCGCTCCCCCTCTCTGCACGCAGCTCGCTTCCTCTGGGGCACGCCCTGCTTTGTGGGGAGACGTCTGTGTAGACATCCGTGCATCGCCCTCCACCAAACTCGGGGTCTGGGCAGAGACGCAGTGGGTTTCACTTCCAAACTCCCAGCCCGAGTAACACCTGGTGGGGGGGTGGGGGGGGGACACTCAGTAACTCGGAATCAGGCCCCTCCCTTGACGATAAGGGGCTTTGACGATGTCTACCCTTGGTTCCCAAGTGCAGCTCTTTTTTTCCTCTTATCTTAAGTCTCTTCCTTAACATACTGCTATGCGGACTTCTTTCCCTAAACTAGTACACGCATTTAAGTAGCTCCTCTCATGAAGAGAAAACAAGGACAGACGGAAGGAAGGAACGAAGGGAGGGAGGGAGGGAGGGAGGGAGGGAGGGAGGGAAGAGAAAAAGGAAGAAAGGAGAGAAGGAAGGAAGGAAGGAAGGAAGGGAGGGATGGAGGAGAGAAGGAAGGAAGGAAGGGAGGGAGGGAGGGAGGAAGTAAGGAAGGAAGGAAGGAAGGAGGGAGGGAGGAAGGAAGGAAGGAAGGAGAGAAGGAAGGAAGAAGAGAAGAAAGGGAGGAGGGAGGGAAGGGAGGGAAGGAAGAGAAAAGGGAGGGAGGGAGGGAAGAGAAAAGGAAGAAAGGAGAGAAGGAAGGAAGGAAAGAGAGAAGGAAGGAAGGAGAGAAGGAAGGAAGGAAGGAAGGAAGGAAGGAGAGAAGGAAGGAAGGAAGGAAGGAAGGAAGGAAGGAAGGAAGGAAGGGAGGAAGGACCAGAGAGGAAGAGTTCTTCAGTTCTATGCCCCATCTGGGCTGTTTCACTGCCAGTCTTCCCGCGAGATTAGGAGCCACCGGAGAAACCATCAGCAGGAGAGAGTGGGCATCTGCACACACGCCCCAGGGGACAGCAGCGTCACCAGAGACGGGTGATGTCACGAGAAGGCCACCCAGACATGCCAGAGCCCTGGGAGCCATACCGGGAGAGTTCCCGAACGTCCCAGCGACGGGGACTCCCCCTGCCCTGGCTGGGGCCACCGAGCAGGGAAGGGGAGGGATGGTTCCAGAAGAGACCCCATTTGCCCCACTGCTGTGGTGAGACCCACGTCCACGCCAGGGGTCTCCTTCCCCTTTTCGTCCGTCCCTTCCACAAGTGGGTGTGGGCCACCAGTGTGCCGGGCCTCGCGCTGCGCCGTCCGCGTCACTCAGGCTGCCGTGCATGACAGCCGCCGCACCACAGCCCGGCGCCTCGGAGACAGCTCGGGGGCTGGAAGGCCAGGGGCGCGGCACTCGCAGATTCTGTGTCTGAGGAACCCCCGCCTCCCGGTCCCCAGAGGGCCGCCTCTCCCTGCGACCGCACAGGCTGAAGGGACAGGGAGCCCTCTGGGGTCTCCTGGACGTATAGGGACACTACCCCATCCAGAGGACCCCCCCCTTCCGGATCTGGTCCCCTCCCACGGGACCAGCTCCCGACACTGTTGCACGGGCGTGGGGTTCAGCATGCGAATCTGGAGGGGCACAGGCTCTCATCTCAGTGCTCAGCGTCCGCCCTGCGGCTCCCCTAGTGGATGCGGGAGGAAGGTCCCCTCGGCCGCAGCAGTCGAACCCCACAGGGGGGCAGACGGTCTCAGAGGGAGAGAGGGTGCGGCCTCGCACGGGCGGGAAGTAGGTGCCATATATATTGTGTGCTGGGCCTTTGTAGCTCCTCTCTCAGCCAGCCCATCCCCGGGAAGTCGTTCTGGTGTCTTCCCGAAGTTTGGAGTTAGGAGAGGGCCAGGCAGGCGGGCGTCGGGGCCGCGTTCTCTGAGCCGGCGCCCCCGCTTTCAGCGCCCAGCTGGAGTGGCTCCCAGCTGCCGCCCTGGGGCGCCTGGCCCTCGGGGCCCCGCTCAGTGTGGCTGAGGGAGATGTCATTCCTCCCACGTCGCCGGGGGAGCGGTGGGTGATCCATCATCTGCCCGGCCACCTCACACAGGAATCCCACCTGTCCCCGCGGGGCACAGCCTCGTGCCGGCACCCTGAGCGTGCCCAGTGATGCCACGGTGTCTGGGAGGGCCGCCGGAACCCCGCATGCCCGCCGCTCGCACGGACACAGGACTGCGGCACCGAGTCTGCCTGTGGCTTTGGTGCATGTCCCCACCCCCCCACCCCCTGCCCCACGCTGCAGCCCTGCACGAGAGCCAGCGTCAGCTGCCCAAGGGAACACGCCAGGGCTGCCGTGAAGAAGCAACAGTGGCCTGGGAGACTGGCTTCCAGGCCCCCGCAGAGAGTTCTGCGTGCTGATGACAAGCCGTCCCGTGAAAGTGACACCTCGTGGCGCCCACAGCTCCTCCTCCGACGGGTGCCGGTTGCACGCCAGTGCCTTGGGGGGGCTGGGGCGGCCTGGGCTCCGTCTGCACTTTCTGGGAGGATCTGCCTTTGCTTCTCGGCCTTTGCCTCGGCTGCTCGGAGGCAGACCCCAGGTCAAGGCCAGTGCTGGCCGTCCACTCTGCAGCAGGTGACCCCGTGAGTCCTCTCCTTCCTGTCACCACCAAGCCCCACCAGTGACGGGCACCAAGAACCTTGTCGCCATGAAGGTGGCACCTGCAAGGACCGTTCTGTGGACAAAAGTGTTACCTGCCTTCTTGTGTTTATGGTGCCTGCCGAAGGCTCCTCATTCGGTCTGCAGGTCCTGGACCAGGCAGAACCCCAGGGACACCTCCTGTTCTGGGGACAGGGGTCTTCCCTGCAACAAGGAGGTGGCTGGAACCGTGACAGATGGGGGGCAGCCCCTGTTTCCTAGGGTCGGTGGAGGTCCCAGGGCGCCCCACCAGGAGAGAGGCACCCGAGTAGGGCAACTCAGCCAGGACCCGAGGGTGCCTTCCCAACCCTTGCTGCCTGTGGCCCTGGTGTCACCGTGACAACCACACTGAGCTCATGTTTATTGATGCTGTTTTCTGTTAATTAAATTAGACTCTCTCTGCAGCTGTGCTGGCAGGCAGGGCGGCCCGGTGGGTGGAGGGGGGTCTGTTTTCCCAGGTGCTGGGCGGGGTGGCAGCCCAGCAGAGTGAAACTCGATCCCCCCAGGTGTGAGATGCTCCCCAGAGGCCCCTCTGTCACCGGGGCCACTCTCGGGTTTCAGCCTATCTTGCTTCGATTCTGCGCACACTGGATGCACGGCATTCTGCCCGGGAGAATAAAGCCCGGACGGCAGGATTCTGATGGAGAGTTACGGCTCTCCAACGCAAACCACATTAGACGCCATTAAGTTTCATGGGCTACGATTCCCTCGTGGATGGCACGTGGACACCACGCCAGCTCCACGCTCGGAGCTCGGCCACGCGGTGCGTTCAAGGCCACATGATTTATCGAGGCGACAAGCAATGCCCGCGGCCCGGCTTCCCTCGCGCCCACCGGGCAGGCTGGGCGAGAACCGGATCCGCTGGTCTTCATCGCGGTCGGCCCCTTTCCTTCGCAGACTCAGTGCTCACAAGGTCGCCTCCTCGCGAACAACGCGTCTGGGATGCGGCAACACCTGCCCGCCCTGCAGCGTGCCCCCTCCCAGGTGCGGTGGGGCGAGGTGGCGGTTCAGCTCGCACCGCGATCAAGCAGCCTTTGGGGGTTTATGGGCTGCTATGTTTTGTGTGTTTTTTGGTTTTTTTCCTGCGTTTTTGTGCCTTTGGAGGTGATCTCACTGCGGAAAGTGGCCCCCCACACAGGGCGCCGCGCTGCTGGGGGCAGGCGTCGCCGAGCCCCAGAAGGCGGCCCTGAGCCTTACGGAGCAAACACGGCTGAGGCGCGCTTCTCTGGGGCCCCCAGGGCTGGCGCTGTCGGCGGCCGTGACTCGGCGTCCCACGGCACGGGCCGAGGAGGAAGCCCCGTCCGCTCTTGAGGCCGCCCTGGGAAGAGCAGAGGCTCGCCGCGAGGGCTTGAGGAGCCGTGCGGGACGGACATGCAGCAGCGACGGTTTCAGATTCGTGAGACGGTGGCTGGGTTCTGAAACGCAGCGGAAACAGTGTTGGCAGGGTCTTGAGGCCCACGCCACGGAATTGTCTGGCCCCCCCGCCCAGGGCCAGGGGCGCGTCAGGTCTGTGGCAGCTGGGGCTTTATTGTGAAGAGACCCTGCGTGTAATTAGTTCTTTATGAGACGTTCGTTTGTATTAAATGAGGCGCCGTTGAACGGAAACACCGGAAGGCAGGGCTGTGGGTCGATCGGCTGCCGAGAGGGTGGTGGCCACAGGCGGGCAGGACACGCAGCCCGTGTCTCCCGCGGGCACAGCGGCTCCGTGGTTTGGGGTCTGTGTTGCTCCGTGGGAAGCAGCGGCTTGAAGAAGAGGAAGGGGCTGCGACCTGTTTTAATTCCCCAGGCGCACACGGAGAAACTTAAATGTGAAATCACCCGGGGACTTCACCCGCCTTGTCATCTCCTAGAGAAGAGGAGAGTTAAAATGAACTTCCTTCCTATCCTCCCCCGAGGATATGTGTATTGCTTCTAGAGAGAGAGGGGAGAGAGAGAAACATCGAATGGTTGCCTCCCGTACTCGCCCCGACCAGGAATCGAACCCGCGACAATTCCGTGCTTGGGACAGTGGCCGAGCCGCCGGGCCAGGCAGAGGAGGGTCGGGATTCTGCTCCGTGCCCTCCCCACCCTTCCTCGGGGCAGCGGCGTTGGGGCGCACGCTGTGCCAGCAGGGACTCTGCCGCTTTCTTCTGCGATGTCAGCGAGAAGGCACGGCCTTCTCCGGTGAGTACCGCCCACAGCCCCGCTCTTCCTAGCCATGTACTGTTCCGTCCTCGGACGCCCCGGCCCTCGGCCCTCGTGTCTGGTCCCTCCCATTGGGCCGGATCTGCAGCGGGGGCCATGCACGGTGACCTCTGCCCCACAGCGTCCAGCACAGGGCGCGTGGGGGAGGGCCCCTGCTCACGTGAACGGGTGAGGCCAGGCCGCAGCCGTAGCTCCGGGCAGGAAGGGACGCCTGTCAGCTGTGTGAGCCCGACGCCTGGGCCCCCAGAAGGCCTCACGCGGGCCAGGGGGGCCCTGGTTGGACCTACAGGTTGTGGCTCGTAAAACCCGCGCAGGGGGGCCAGGAGCTGCGTCCCTGGGCAGCTCATGGTGGGCTCCGGCCCCCATTGTCCAGTGCGGACCTGTTCCGAGAGGTGGGGGCTGCCCGGGTTACAGTAAAGCCCGGCTCATCCAGAAGCGCCCGTTTCAGGAGGCAGAACAGCCGGATGAGTGCCGGCCAGCGAGGATTCTGGCTTCGGGGCGAGTTCCTACCCATTACATCGCGAGGGTCCACATTCTGATGGGGGGGCCGCGGAGGCCCTGGGCAGGACGCGCCTTCTCAGTCGGTGGGGCCCGCCGGGCAGGCCAGCGGCGTGCCTGTGTGCCGGTCAGCTCACCAGGAGCCGTTCTCGCTGGTTCCAGAGTGCTGAGCGGGGCCCGGGTCCTCCCCCTCGACCCCGGACCAGAATGGGGCTTTAAACAAGGGGAGGGGGGCTGGGATGGGCTCAGAGCCCCCCACCCCGCGCCAGGAAGTCTGCCCTCACCCGCGTTCTTTCGGCGCACCGCCCCGCGCCACCCCGCGCCGCCGCGGCGTCTCCTGAAGGATCAGACGATGCGAGCGCCAGGCACCCAGGGCCCTTCGGCCGCAGGAAAGCAGCTCTGACATCGTGTGTGCCGGACTGGGCCTTTCTTTGGGGGGGGTGGGGGGGGATTAGTGCTGGCACTGTAAGCAGGAGAGTGCCTTTATTAACGTTTTAGAACCGTCTTCCCCAGACCCCGCGGCTCTCGGCCCGAGTGAAGCGCCACGGCGGGCTGCTGCTGGGGTTTCATGTGCAGACCCCCGCCCCGGGCCGGAGAGACCCCAGCCTGCGGCCCCGGCCGCCCTGCTGCGCATCTGCTTCCCATTTGAGGAGCGAAGCCACAGACGCATGGGGAAATACTCAAACTGCATTACTGAGTTTTTAAGAATATTTTCTCTCTAACTGGCTGAGGTATGTTTTCCCTGTTTATCCTATCAAGCACGTTTTCTCTGTTTATCCGATCAGGCGGGAGTCGAGCTTCCTGCCAGCACCTTCCTCTGGCTCCCACCCCACCCTCCGAGGCTCCCCGACGGGGAGCAGGTGTCTCCACACCAGCAAGGCCGGCCCACCGGCAGCACGCTCCAAAACGTGACCCCCCCCCCCACTGGCAATGCCACCGCCGCACCTCTCCTCCCCTCCCTGCGCCCCATGGTCACAGCTAGGCGGATGACAGTCTCAGAGCGCAACTTCACTCCTGGGGACGTGGGACCCTGGGTCCGTGGAAGAAGGGTGGGCAGCCCCTTCCCCTCCCCGAAGTGGGTGACGGCTGCCCTGTCTCCTGGGACTCCGGCTTCCTGGACCCTCCACGGCCAAGCCAAAGGAGCCTGGGCCTCCAAACCCCCTCACAGCCACGGCCCCAGGGGCGGTAGGCCCTCGCTGGGGGCAGCACACGGGTCGCCGCCGTGGGGCCTGGAGACCGAGGGGCGTGGTGCCCGGCACGCTGAAACTCGGCAGCGTGGGGAGACCATAGGGCATCTCTCTAGGACTCACGAGCAACGGCGACCAGGACGGCGCCGAGGGCCCCACTCGCCGTGCCCTGGAGGTGCCGGCACCGCGGGGGTGGGGAGGGGACCCCGTGCTTCAGTCATGGCCAAGCCTCAGTCCTTCAGCGGCCCACGGTGCCACCTGATTTCCAGCGGGTCCCTGACCTCCAGTTTCCACTGGCAGAGTGAAAAGAGTTTAAACGGGAACTATAAACACACTAACTGAAAAATTTTAAGAGCACCTTGAGTAGGAAATTCATATAAAGCAAGTAAAAATGGATAATAATTATATGAAAAATGTGAACTGCCCTGGCTGGCGTAGCTCAGCGGATTGAGCTCGGGCTGCGAACCAAAGTGTCGCAGGTTCGATTCCCAGTCAGGGCACATGCCTGGGTTGCAGGCCACGACCCCCAGCAACCGCACATTGATGTTTCTCTCTCTCTTTCTCCCTCCCTTCCTTCTCTAAAAAATAAATAAAATCTTTAAAAAAAGAAAAATGTAAACTTATTGGTAAGCAAGAAGCTTCAAGTTTACGTAACGGGAAGATGGTCCTCCCCGCCCATCCCCCACCCAACACTGGACGAAAATATTTACTGGGGCGACTTTTCAGGCAGACGTGATACAGTGCGTGCCGAAAGCTTTGAAACGTGCGCGACTTCGGGCCCCAGATGTTGGCTGCTTGGCATTCTTTGGGAAGGACACGGTGAAAGATGCGTCCAGTGTGTTAGTTACCGAGTCGGTTTGGACCAGGACGGCAATGGCGGGAGACCGCGCAGCCAGCCCGCGTGGGTGCAGCGTGGCCCTGGGAGGCGTGGTCCTGGGCAGCCACGACTCGGGCTTTCCTGCCGGCGTGGAGGTGGTGGGCTGGGTCGTGAGGCCCCGGCCGGGGTCCAGTTCCAGACGTGAGCAGCTGAACTTCCTAGGATGGGACCCCCCGTGTGCAAACCCCATTCCACTGGCCAGTGGGAGCAGGGTGTCGTCCCAGCTCCGAGGAGGTGGGCACTGACCAGGGTCGCCTGGCTCTGCTGACCCTTCAGCTTTGACCCCGTGTGCCCCTGCCCGGTGCTCTGCTTCCTCTGTTTGTGTCACTGTGGGGTCCGCACCCCAACGAGCAGCATTGGTCCTGCTTCCTCCCCCAGACCCTGCTTGGGCGCCCCAACCCCCCGGGGCCCCCTCCGGGCCTCCCGGGTGGCAGAGGGAAGGAGTGGGACCTCCCACAGTGGAGAACGAGGCACCAGACCGACGTTCGCTGTATTTCAGCCTAAATCAGATTAATCTGGGGAGTCATTCCTAATGACCGTGCGTGCGTGGAAGCGTGCTGCTGTCCCACGGAACAGTGCTCTGTCTGGCTCACCCAAGGGGCAGAACGAAGGGGGGCGGCGTGATGGGTGCGGAGCAGCGCGCCGCAGACAGAGTCCATGCTGCCCCCCGGGCCAGACCCCCCCCTCATGCGAAGGCCAACCCTTCTGGGGAGTCTCCCGGGGGGCCACACGGAGTAGCTGGAGTCGGTGATCTGACCCCCGTGACCTCACGGGCTCCGGTGACTTTCGAGGGCGGGGATGAACAGGACCGCTCCTTGCAGAAGCGGGGCTCCCTCAGTCTGACCCTGTTCGTGGCCTCAGCGTCCCGGGGAAAGCGTCAGGGGGAGGTGTGGAGGGCAGGGCCTTGGAAACACAGGTGTACCCTCGTGGGGTCAGAGCTGGGTTCGCTCCAAGGAGACGGGACCCCGGTGACGCACCGTCCCCCGGCCTCCACAGGCTGAGATTCCTTCAACGCTTCACCTCTGCCTGGGGAGGTCCGAGGCCCCACCTCCGAGGGTGGCTCGTGACCTGCTGTTTCCTCTTAGCACTCTCTAATTCTTTGCTAAAGAAGCAGAGCAAGGTCATTGGTGACCATTTGCAACACGCAGGGAAAACAAGGAAGAAAGGAAGGAAAGGGGGAGAACTTTCCGGAAAGCGCTGACACCCGGTGAGGGCCGCGCGCTGGCCCTCTCAGCGCTTTCCTGCCGGCCGGCGTCAGGGGCAAGGTCCCCGGGAGGCCGTTGTCATGGCAGCCCGTGCCATTCGACACCCGGTGCTGAGCGCCACGTGAGCACACGCGTGTTCAGAACAGATGACAGACCGGGTGTCCGGGTGGGTGGGGGGGACATGAAGGCCGCCCCGGCCCTACGTGGGCCAGGGAAGAGTAGTTGTGATGTGATGACGTCTCCTAAACCACTGGGACAGCAGACAGGGATGGGACAGGGTCCCCTGTCTGTGCCAAGGCCCTGGACAACCTCTCCGCTGGGTCCTTTTCCGTAAAAACACAGACCTGAGCGGGTTTGGGCCAGGAGGCTGGCTGTGGTCCTGGTGGATCTGGGCCCTGCCTCCTGCCTGCAGCCGCCTGCTCACCCCCCCGCCCCGGCTGGGTCCGCCTCTGGCCCGGGGACCTGTCCCCGGCACCTGTCCCAGCCCAGACGACAGGTGAGGGTGACACGGAAGAGCCGAGCTCACGCCTGCTCAACCTCGCGGGGTGGGGCCTCTGTCCTGGCGCTCTGCGGCCCGGGCCGGCCCTGCCGAGTCCCGCCGGAGCCCCCCCCCCCGAGCCCCCCCGCAGCCGGGCTCGCTCTGACTCACCTCCTCTGTCCCGTGTCTGCTCAGACAGCTCCTTCTAATTACAGCCCATTCGTTCCGGACACGCAGCACGGCCTGTCGCCACCCATTTGCGTCGCGGGGAAGGAGACGGAGGTCCCCGTCCTCGCGGGAGGCCGGCCCCGACGTCCCGGACAAGCTGCTCCGCACGGCCTGGTTGTCGAATCGGCTGCGGCAGAGCCGCCGGCTCCGTCACTCGTGCCTGTCACCTGCGCGTGAGTCCCCGAGAAGGCAAGTCAGACGCTGTCGTCAGAAAGGGCTGACTCATGCTGCGGTTCTGGCACAACGTCCCGTAACAGTCCGCGTAGTGGGACCGTCCTCACGAACCAGGCACCTGCGGGCCAAGTCGGACCGGCTTCCAGGGGCGGGGGGGCGGGGTCCCACACGCGTCTCCTGTGGGCGCCAATGAGACCAGCCTGTGACCTGCGACAGGATTTCAAGTCCTGGGACCGGGGGGCAGTGGGGGCGCTGCCTGGGAACCCCAGCCGCGGGGGAGCGGTTCTTCTGTGGGTCGACGGAGAGTGAAACTTTGTGGGGTGCAGAGAGAGGGTGGCGGCTCATCCCAGCACCAACGGGTGGCGGCACCTCATGGTGCTGGGGGGCTGGGGGGCCTCGCGATCCCGCGGGATGGATGGAACTCAAAGGAAGGGCAGCTGTTCTTCGTCCCCTGGTCTCTGCTCGGCTGCCGTGCACACAGAGCTGGGGCCGAGGAGCAGCCGGAGGTATCGGAATTGTGAGAACGGACTTGGTTTGGGAGTCCGTGTGTGGCCCCTGCACTCGGGGCTGGGAAGGGGTGACCGGAAGCCCCTGCCGAGGAGGACTGACCGGGGGCCAGAGCCGGGCCGGCCGCTCGGAGCTCCGCAGACTGGAGCCGGCCCCGGGCACTGCCGGGCTCTCCCCTGACACTTCCTCTGCCCCGCGGCCTGCCCTGAGGGGGCCTGCGGTTGCGGAATGATCCAGAAGGCGCTGCGAGGCTTTGCAGTGGCACCGGATGCCTTGGACAGAGCGTTCTCGTCCGAGGAACACGCCGGTCGGCTCCGTCACCCCTGCCGGCAATGACTCCTGGCCCCGCGTTCCCAGCAGAACATTCTGAAGGGGTCACATGTGTCCAGTTCGCCTCTCCACCAGTGTTGCTCACCACAAGGAACTCCACCCCAGATACGCCCCAGACTCAGGACAACACCGAACGATCCCTAAATACATGCGTCTTAGTGTAACACGGGGTGGGGGGGGGGGGGCGTGGGGGATGGCCACAGTCCTCGCTCTCGGCTTCGGGCTCTGGTCCGGCAAGCCTCACGGAGTCACAGTCGCGGGGACTCGCCTGCTCGCTGGAAGTGCATCAGAGACGTGGTTTGCCGGGGTTTCCGTGGCGACTGCCGTTCCACCAGACTCCATGCATGCAGCCGACGGCGGGGGGGGGGGGGGGAGTGGGCTGTGACGGTACGACTAATTGCTTGAAATGATTGAACGTTTATTTCCCTGCTCCTGAATTTTTCTTTCTCACTTGAAAACCAAGTTCCTGTGGACATTTCAGAGAAAAGAGACCGATTCCTCAGCTGGACAGAGACACTTTCATGGGGCCTGGGCTGGCCAGCTCAGCCGGGGGACCGGCAGCCCTGAATGCGCCCCCCTTAGCGGGGTGGGCCGAGTGTGGGGTTAGCCAGCAGGCACCAACCACCGGGCAGAGAGAAACCTGGGGGGGCTCTGTCCTTACTGCTGGGACTTGGCAGGTAGACGCGAGGAGCTCCAGCTGCTGCCCCGGCCTCTTCCTCCTGGACGGCCTCCTGGGATGTTCCTGGGTGGTCAGAGCGCCTGAGGTGCACGCTGGGTAGGTGTGGTGTCGGGGCTCCTCCCGCTGACTCGCCTCGTGCCCACCCCCACCCCCACCCCAGCCTCGCTCCGGCTCACGTACGCTGGAGGGCAGCCCCGCACGCTGGTCTTCTGGGAGATCTCTGATGAACAAACCCAGACCAGACAGGGGGGCAGCAGGGTTCTCCAGCCGCCCCTGCCCAGTGCCGGGCGGGTTGGAGAGAGTCCACAGGCCCCTCTGCGGCCGCACGGGAGAAGGGCCCTGGGAGATGGGCCCGCTCGGCCCCAGGCGAGCCGTCTCGGGAGAGGAGGCGACGCCGACAGAGGCCCGTCGGGGCGCACGGTGCGGGGACCTCAGCACACGCGGCAGCTGAGATGTGCGCAGGCCGGCTCCCGCCACCGGTCTGGTCACACGCTGCTGGCATCTGTACAGCCACTCGTGGGGGAGGGCACGTGGCCTGTAGACCCAGGCCCCTCCTCGCGCTCTCCGAGTGTCGGGGGGCATCCCTTGTCCTGCGTGAAGCGGGCAGAGCACCCCGAACGGAGCGTCCTTCCCCCCGGCTCCCGCAGCCCTGCCCCATGCGCTCCCACACCCGACGGACGGGCTGTTCACCGCCCTCTGCTGAGAATCTTTCCTCGTGGCCCCCCCCCACCCCCCGGGGCCCTGGGCCTGCTCCCAGGGGTGCTGGGGGCTCCAGTGGACCCTCTCTGGAACTGCGATTCCACCCCCAGGTCAGGGACGTCCGTGACCGTGGACATCAGCTGGAACCATCCGGAAAAGCGAGGGCTCCACGAGTGGGCAGCTGGCCGGGCCGGCCCGACACACTCATCCCCCTTCAGGCTGCCTCCTGAGCCGCCGCAGAAGGGGCGTCACCGGGGGCATCTGGGCTGAGAGTGTGGGGAACTCAGCACGCACGCGAAGCTCGAATTTTGCTGCCGACGGCCCACGGCTGTGCACTTTGACCCACGGGAACGGAGAACAATCCTCCGAAGCCACAGCTGACGAACACTGCTCGCTAGCAACATCGCCTGCAGGCACGGCGGCCTCCGCTCACTCGCTGCGCCAGGGCCCCGTCCCCGTCCTCCTGAAGCCGGCTTGGAACCCTGGGTCTCATGAGGAACCAGGAGACGCTGGTGCAGCCCCGCGCGGGAAGTCACCGGTGCAGAGGCCCGAGTCCCGCGCACATTTTCAAGCTCCTGCCCAGGCCGACTACTGGTTCTTCTTCTTAGCAGTTTTCTTCTTCATGGCCAGGCCTCGGCGCTGGTGTCTGTGCCCATAAATCTCTTGGGGTTCTCACAGACGTTGCCGAATCCCTCCACCCCCAAATAATCCCAACCGAAACGCCGCATCAGAAACTAATAAGCAGGGTCATAAATCACAGTGAAGTTTCTACCCTTTCCCTCCGCACATGGCATTGCGACTAAATGAGGACCCCAGCACACACAGGCCCTAATCAACAAGGGGGGAAAAAACGCTTCCTTAATCAAAGGCATATTTCATCTCTGAAAAACTCATCAGGATGCATTGTGCAGCGGGCGTGCGTCTTGAAAATCTCTCTCGAGCACATCTGGAAACTCACGTCCCCCCCAGCCCCCCCACCCCGCATCGTATTCAGGACCACAAGCCCCTCTGATCTGCATGCTGAGAGCACTTTCTTCGTCTCTTATCTCGTGTGCCCTGCGAGGGGGTGTCTATGGTCTACAGACGGACCAGCCCGCACCCCAAAGTTGGAGAGACCCCCAGAACACAGACGTTGCCACGCGGTGCCACGCCCTGCCTGCCACCGGGGTCAGACCCCCCCACCCGTGAGCACCTGAACCCAGACTCTCCCGGCCCTGGGCAGGCGCGAGGCCGCCGCCCTGACTCGGCGCCGACGGCTGAGATGCCGTCTCCCGACCCCCACAGCCCGTCAGGCGGAACTGTCCCTCCGCTCTGCGAGGGGCTCTTCCACCGGCCTCTGAGGGACGCTCCAGCCAGCTCTGCCAGGTCCTCCAAGGTGGGTGTCCGGTGCATCCGTTCCTTGTACGCTGGTTGACGCCGGGGGCCAAAACCGCCGGGAAGGGCTTCCATCACCTACAGTCACGCCCCGTCTGTGGGCCCACGGCACCTGAGCGTGCACACGAAGTGAGCAGTGAGGTGGGAGGGACACAGTATGTGTGCAGCAGGGCGGGGTGTCCCAGGGTCCCCCTCCTCCCCGCCGCGCTCCCGGAGCAGCTGGCACTGCTGGGCCCGACGTGGCCGTCGTCCGCAGGCAGCGTCCCTGTCCCCAGGAAGGCAGGTGCGGAGAGGCCCTGAAGATGACGCCCTGCTTGGGCTCACTCCGTCACACCCGCGGCGGGGGCTCGGAGAGGCGGCTCCTGCTGCGTTCCCTCGGCTCTGAAACGGAAACAACGACATCGCTCCGTGCGCTCGCGTTCTGCGGTGGCTGCAACAAAGGACCGCGGGCCCGTGACTGGGAGGAACGGAAATGACCGTCTCACAGTCCCGGAGGCTGCGGTCCACACTCAGGGCGTCGGCGGGGACACCCCGCTCCGTCCGGGGGAGGGTCCTGGCCTCTCCCGGCCGCCGGGAGCTCCAGACTCTCCCTGGCTCGTGCGGCCGCACCCCTCCCACCCTCACCTGGCATGTCCCCGGTGGCTCTTCCTGGGCCCCTTCCTCCGTGTGTGTCCGTGTCGCACTGGATCAGGGCTCACCTAGGGCCTCGTTGGAACTTGGCTATCCCTGCGAAGACCTTATTCTGGGGGTTGGCACTCCAAAATGTCTTTCTGAGGGGTCGCCCTTCAGCTTCTCACCAGGTTGTGGGGTCGTTGTGGGAACTGGAGATGGCACACATGTCAATGACCCAGCACCGCCCCTCCCACCGCCCCCCAGGTCCCCAGGACAGGAGGCTGGGCGTGCCACACAGGGTCTTCCTGGCCGAGGTCTCACCCACGGGAGCCGGGGGGCCGGGCTCACACCCACACGCTGTAGGAAGTAAGGGCGCTCTTCCAACCAGCCGCAGGCACCAGGGGGCCCCCAGCCAGATCTGCCCATTCAGCCCAGATAAACCCGGGAGCCCAGCAGCTGCTCCCCCGGGGCGGGGCGGGAGTCACGTGAGCCTCTAACTGGGGCACAGACCCTGCTTTCTTCCACAATCACGGGCCATTGTTGTCCGTGAAAAGACTGAGATTGTGCATTGTCTCTCAAGGACACGTGACCTGGAGAAGAATGGGTAGATCGGGGCTGTGAAAGGCTGCTGCAGGGCACAGACCGGCCACAAAGACCAGACGAAACTGTTGTCCAGGCCGAGGCCGCCCGGCTTGGGGCGAGGCCGCGGCAGGTCACACGCGTCCAGGCCGGGCTCTTCCACCCCTCGGTAAAGACTCTGTAACAAACTCCCCCGAGCTGAGTTCACACCCTGCAGCCGGCCCCAGCCTCTGACCCGGGGCCCGTCCAGCTGCCGGGGAAGCAGCGTGCATTCCCGCCAACAGGTCCCAGGGCCTGTGCGTCCTGGGGTTGGCGCTGGAACACCTCGCAGTGATCCGGGCCCCGGGCAAATCAGCCTGAAATGCCAAATGGCACGCAGCCGGGCCCGCATGCGCCCCTCCAGCTGGAACGGCTTCAGCCTCGTGCTGGCGGCCCGCCCTCCCGCCCGGGAGAACTCGGGACAAGTTCCTCTTCCTCGGGCCCCTGTGGTTTCACGGCGGGACCTGGGAGCCGCCTCCGTGCCAAGACCAGTCCTGTGGGCTAATCGTCGCCAGAGACCACCACGTCGTGACGTCGCCTGGTCTCCAGCCACGGTCCTCAGTCCTGCAGATGCACGCCCAGGGACGCCGGGACAGCGTGCGCGCTTTGTGAGGACATCCTGAAACCTTTCCCTCTCTCGCTGCGTTCGCTGGGGAAATCACACGCAGTCAAACCCGAGGTTCCCGGGGAATGTTACCGAGATTTTTCTCCCCCTTTGGCCATGATTACTTTTTTACCACACAAAAAAAAATTCCCAGCTAAAATAATGTCTCCAATGTTCTCTGTGGAGTAGAGTTTCGGAGACCCCCCCCCGCCCCATTGGTACTGTGTTCCTAATGGCTGTCCGGTCCCCAGATCCCCCCAGCTCTGCCATCTCAAACTCCTCTCCAACTGGGGTGCCCGGGTCCTAGTGAAGTGCCTTTTATTCTTCTTTCTCCTGATTCACGTATTAATTTTGTGAACATCGCCTGGCATCACTGGTGGAAAGACATAGGTACATAAATCAATCCATCAAATGGATGAGTGATGGGTTCATAGAATTACAATATCTCGAACCTGAGCGGCAGCTACCTAGATAAGACACACACTTTCCCAGGTGTCAGTCTGGAAATAAGGCACTGGTGGGAGGGCAGGTCTTGTTCAAGGTCAGAACAGGACAGGGAAGCCCGACGCCCTGAAACAGCAGCCCCGCGCTCGGCTCCGCCCCCCCCCCCCGCCACCCCTCCTCCCGCACTGTGGCCTCCCCCTCTCCGTGGCCTCTGCACTCACAGCCTGTGCACACGCCCGACCCGTGGCAGGTTAAAGAGACAAAAATAAGAAGGTCCTTCTACCCTTTGCTCCCTCCCTTCCCCCCTGCTGAACCTCCCTGGAGGGGGGTCAGTGTTCCGTGAATGGGGGTCCAGGGCGTCCAGGGTCACTCGGAGTGGACCGAGCAGGTCCTACACGAAGAAAGCAGTGTCCAAATCTCGTGTGACCCCGCTTGGCTGACGCGCAGACAGTTATACCATGAACAGCATTTTTTTGTGTTTTTTTTCCTCAAAAAATATTTATTTATTTTTAGAGAAGGAAGGGAGGGAGAAAGAGAGAGAGAGAAACATCCATGTGGGGTTGCTGGGGGCCGTGGTCTGCAACCCAGGCATGTGCCCTGACTGGGAATTGAACCTGCGACACTTTGGTCCACAGCCCGCGCTCCATCCACTGAGCTACACCAGCCAGGGCTGAATAGTGGTTTCAAACGCTCAGAAATCGGAACCCGTTGAGGACCAGCGTCTTCGTGTACGTGACCCTCAGAGGCGAGCCGAGGATTCTCGTGTGACCCCCACACGCTAGAAGGCGGTGGAGTCCGAGCCCAACCCTGCCCGGGCGCTGCGCTCTCCGGCCCTCCCAGGCCCATCCGCAGGAGGGAGAGACAGTCAGGACGGCAGTGCTTGCGCTTCAGGGCCCGGGGGCCCAGCCCGGCGCCCGCACGGGCGTGGGTGCCGCCGACGAGCAGAGGAAAGGGCTGGACCGCCGCTGGCCGACCCCGCCGTCTCCCTCCTCTTCCTCTCCGCCGCTCCCCTGCTGGCGGTGGAGGGACCGGGCACCTGGGGGTCGATTTAAGACGACGCTGAGTCGGGAAATGACTGGGTTGGGGTTCAGGGGCTGCCCTTCTGGTTGGGTCTTCTGCTGGGCACAGCAACACCATGGGCCACCATCCTGGTTTAGGAACCGTCTCTGGGAACACGGCAGCCCCTCGGGGCCCCGCCAGCGTGCTCACCCCCGGACTCCGACCCTCTGGTTTCCCGCGTCACCAAACAGAGAGAGCCCCAAGGGGCAGCCTCTGCCCTGGAGGCGCAGGAAAGGATGAGGGATGAGACAGCCACTTCTCCAGTATTGACGACAACCCTAAACGGTTCCCCGGGTTCCGGGTTTGTGTCTTCAGGGCCACGTTGCCAGTATGGGGCTGCGAGGCTGGGAGAAAAGTTGCTAGACCATCAAACATGGGAAACCAGCCTCGGCCCACTCTGCCGTCCAGGTCCTCCATGCGAGGGCCCGTGGGCAGGAGGTCTGGGAGACCGGCAGAGTCCGCGGGGCCGTCAGACAGTCGTGAACGCTGCTTAAATAGAAGGGTGCACGCAGCACCGAGACGGGGGACTTGGGCTGGTGCGGAGCCGGGACCACCCCAGAATACTGGGGAGTAACGGCAGCCAAAGGAGATAAGAGAAGCGGGATTTAAGAGGCGAGGAAGTGACTCACCCAGAAGACAGCACGGAATTGGCTAAGGACGTTCTGCTTCAGCTCCACAGCACGGAGGGTTCTGAGTCAGAGTCTCGGGACCCTGACTTACAGATGTTGTGCTGGTCTCCATGGCGACGGGAGGAGGTCCAAACAGACCACAGTCCCAGGGGTGGGGTCCCTGGGGTCAGACTCTCCTCCTGTTGTTTCTCAGGGTGCTGGGGGCTCTGGTTAGATAGGAGAGTTTCAAAGACGAGGAAAGCACAAAATAATGTGTTTTCTTTGGCTTGGAGGATCCTAAAATAGCTTATCGTCTTAGTTATCGATGGCTACTCAGCAAATTATCCCGAAACTGTGGGGCCTAAAGCAGTAAACCTGGTCATTATGTTCGCGTGTCCGTGGGCCAGGAATCTGGAAGTGGGCCGGCCGGGCGCTCCTGGCCCCGCGTCTCTCCTGAGGTTACAGCCCGGGTGGCGGCGGGGGCCACAGTCCGGGGGGCCGGGCGGGGGCTGAGGAGCAGTGTGAGGGTGGCGCTCACGTGGCTGATGGCGGGAGGCCCCGTCCCTCACTGCGTGGGCCTCGCCGCGGCGCTGCTGGAGCCAGCGGCCGAAGACAGAGACGGCAGAGACGGGGCCGCCGTGCCTGCGGTGACCTCGTCTCACAGTTTAGACCTGGGCTCCAAGAGGATGCAAGCTGTGGCTTCCGCCACCTCCCGTCTGTGAGGGGACAGTGGCCCAGGCCGGCCGACAAGCAAAGGGAGAGGAGCGGCGCCCCAGCCCCCGGAGCTCGGGGTGTCAGTTTGCGGGCACGCCACCGCCCTCCGGCTTTGCTCTTCTTCTCGTGCGGCGGACGGAGGAATGGACTCCACCACACTCGCCACTTGGTCCCTGCAACCTAAGAATGTGCGACCTTAGGTGGCAAAAGGGACTTCGTGGGTGTGGCTAAGGTAAGGACCTCGGGCGAGCGACTGGCTTTAGGGGACGGGACCTCGAGCCGCCTGCACGAGCCTTCAGCGGAGACCGAGGCCGCGGCCACACCCCGACACCCCGACGCGCTGACACTCGAGGCCTCGCTGTGCACAAAGGCTGGAGACAGACGGTCCAGGCAGCACCTCGGGGGTGGGCGGGGGAGACCACAGCCAAGGCCGCACGGACGTGGTTGGCGACTGGCCTAAGCTGCTTTCCGAACCGCTCAAGGGCGCGGGCAGGAGCCACCCAGGGCTCGCGTGTGTCCCCTTGGACACTCCGCGTCCTCAGAAGGGGGAGCTGTGGCTCCTTCCTTCTTTGCGTTCACCCCGACCGGTGAGTCTCGTCGGTCCGGCTCTTCACGCGCACACACAGACGTCGCTAGATGACAACGTCACCCCACGTCCTGTTCCCCCCCTCCTTCCTCGCTGCAGAGACCCACCAAGTGTCGCTGACTCAGGGCACCCCCTTCACACCTGTCGCCTCGTCTCACAAACAGGCAGCTCCACAGTCCCCAGGGCGAGCGCCGGGCTGTTCCTGCCCCCGGAGACTGTGCCCCGCCCCCTGGCCCTGCAGGGCGCACGGGGCGTTCTGCCCTGGCCCTTGGCGACCCCCACACACGTGATCTGTCACTGCAGAGCAAGGCGAGCCAACGACTTTGGCCAAGCAATTGCTTTTGTTTTGACATTGGACTTCATGACCATGTTTTTTTTTGTTCCAGAAAAACCACCGTGTGTTGGTGCTTTGCCCAGGGTAACCGAGCTTGGGACACAGGGGTGAGCGCACATGTGGGTGGATGGATGGATGGATGGGCCTCGGTCCCACTGGCCAGGCTTCTCGGTGGAAACTGCGGCTCCCACAGCGTGGGGCTCAGGATGACAGGGTCCAACCGTCTGTCAACAGCGTCCGAGGCCAAACCCTCGGAGACCCCCACTCTGGGGCAGGTCCTATGGGTCGCTGCAAACGTCCCAGTATTCTTACATTACGTCAGTTGGAAAGCCCAGGACGCCAGCTTCACAGGGCACGTGCACAGCGGTTCTGCTCCTTCGGGGAGTCCCCCTTACCGCCAGCGATTTCGGCTCCCGACGCGTGGCCTCAGAGGGCCACGGGAGCCCAGCCCACAGGAGGCAGAGCAGGTCTGTGCCCGGAACCCCTAGCTGCAGGGGTCCTGGGCACCAACCGCGTCGGAGCGGCAGTGGGTTTGGGACGACAATGAAGTGCCCAGGGCAAGGGCCGTGGGAACCGAGAGCGACGTTGTCGCCTCGGAACCGTTCCTTCTGCCCGTGTCTCCGAGCAGCCTGTACACGCCACGCGTTTTAGCACGAGAACCGCCGGGGCTGCGTTTCCCCTGCACACCAGAGCGGCTCGGCCTCCTCGCGGCTCCGGTTTCCCGAGTACAGACGCCAGCGGGCCAACCACAGAGGGCACAGGAGGAAACCGGGTGGGACGGCCACGTGGCCTCGTGTCTTCCTCCCGGAGCCGGCAGCCCAGCAGCATGGCACGCCGCATCCCGTTCTGCAAAACGGGCAAGACCCGGGGGTCGGCCCGCAGGGACTGACCGCTCGGCGGCCGGCCGCTCGAACAGCGCTGTTCCGAAGGAGGAAGACGGAGCAGAACCTTGACCAGGTGGCCGGCCCACGCGGTCCTGGCTAAATTGGATTTGCTGGTCAATTTGAGAAGCCTGCCCTTCAAGCTCCCGCCACGTCGTCCTCAGCCAGGAGCTGACTGAGGCCCCGCTGGGGCCCTGCCGCCCGCCTGCCCATGAGCCTGGCCTGGCATTCGGGTTCAGGTTGCAGCGCTGGCTGAGAAGCGTCTTGCGTCCTGCGGAGGGAAGCGAGCCGAGGGGAGCCAGCCAGGACCGGGGGAGGGGGTGACGTGGAGGCCTGCGGGCGTCCCGACTTTGGCCCAGACTTTGTACTCATTTCACGCCACCTCCGCACGCCCTCGTCCCAGCGCTGTGCGGGGGGGAGGTGCCCGCCCGCCTGCGCCCCTCAGGGCAGGAGGCACAGACCACGGGCGGAGGCTCGGGCCTTCCTCGGGGAGCGATTGGAAAACAAGACCCGGGCACAGCGGTCAACCTGGAGACCAAAGCAGACCTGGTTTGGGACCGTCAGCCCCTGGCGGTGACCCTGGCGGTGGAGTCCACAGAGGCAAGCAGGCCCTCGCTGGGAAGGAGGCCATCTGTCACCGGTAGGGTTCAACAACAGGAATGGTGACGAAAGGGGGACCGACGCAAGGAATTTTCTAGAGGTGGCATTGACTTTCTAGAAAGTGGCAGCTTTTAGGCTCTGATGAACAAACACGGGTGAAGCCCCCGGAGACGGGTGGTGTCCCCTCCACAGACAAGAATCGGGGGGAGGGAGGGACCTGGGACGGCGGGTGGCCTGCCAAGCCGAGGGGTCTGTGGCTCTGGAGCCACCTCCAACCCTGGGTGCCGCTTCGGGGGCGTCCCAGACGGAGCCTCGCATTTGAACCCTGACGCACGAGGACGAGCCGGTGGGGGGAGGAAGCGCGCTGGTGGGGGTGGTGGGGGGGACCGAGAAAGGACACCTCGGAGGGAAGCAGGAGTTCCAGTGGCCCCACGAGGACCGTCCCCGCGGTGGGAACAGAGAGCCAGATCTGCCCGAGACACCAGCTAAGATGAGCCTTGGGATCCGAGCCCCGGGCTCGGGTAGAATTCTCGCTGTGATGGAGACCAAACCTGACACGTTCAGTGCGGGACAGAACCTCGCAGAAACGCAGCGGTAATGGAGGACAGGACTGTCTGGTCCTGTCTGCATCAGATGAGGAGACTCCAGGGTAACCCCCCCTCTGGACGCGTGTGCACACGCAGGTGGGAAGGACACCCAGCGAGCAGGGCCAGGCCCCCCGGGGCCGGTGTGTGTGGCCTGGGAGCCAGAGGCATTTGCCCCTGCAAGTTTCCACGCTGAGCTGGGGGCTCCGCGGTGACCGAAGCCTGTGGAATGTGCAGTGTGACGGGAATGCTGGCTGGAGGCCACCCCCACCCCATGCACCGCAGAGCGATTTCTCCGTCACCACGGCAACCTCTGGAGGTCACAGGTAATCCTGCCCCAGGAGGTGCTTTCTCATGTCTGGCTGGCCCTCACCTGCCGCAACCAAGGGAGATTTTTCTCCTAAAAATGTACGTACGGTAGGCAACAAAAGAAAAGATAGATCAATAGGACCACATCGGAATTAAAAACCTCTGATGTCGTTTTGAATTTTGTTGCCTTTTCACTTTATCGATCGTGACCTTTGTAGCTCGATCGACAACGAGGAAGGCAGCCGATGGAACAGTAGACGCACCTGCAAGGTGTGTATCAGGTGGGGGCGCCGTGCACCGCATTCAGGAGCTCCTCCCCCTCAGCCGCAAACGACCAGCACCCCGACCGCGCACGGGCGAGGCGCCAGTAGACGCCCCCCGCCCCGGAGAAGTGGGGCCCATGTCCGGTCTGCGTGTGAACAGACGCTCCGTGTCAGAAGCCGCCGGACAGATGATGCTCTCAAAACCGGGGACGCGGAGAAACCGGGGTCCTGCGGACCGCTGGCCGGCTCGTGGACCGGCGCGGCCTCTGCGGACGGCCGTCGGGAAATCCTTCAAAACAATAGTAACTGGTGGGGTCGTGGGACCCAGCAACTCCGTTTCTGGATGTGCACCCCACAGAGTGGAACTCGGGGTCTCTAAGAGGTCGCCATGAAGCCACTTCGACGTCCGGGGACAGGGTCCTGGGGGGGCAAACGGCCCCCCCCGCCCCGGCGCGGGAGCCTCACTCAGCGTGCAGAGGAGGGGGGTTCCGAGACTCGCAGCTCCTCCTGGGCCAGCCTCGGGGGTGGACGCCGTTCCCAGGGAAACCAGGCAGCTCAGGGAGACGGACGCTTCGTTCACCTGCCTGCGTGGGGCCCCGAGAGGAGGCAACCCCCCCGGATGGAGAGTAGACGGGGGTCCCGAGGCCAGGGAGGGGGGTGGGGAGCAAGCGTTTCATGGGGACAGAGGTTCCGTGAGGGGCGGTGGCAGGGTTCCGGAGCGGATGGTGGCGATGTTCGCACATCAGTGTGAACGTACATGGCACGACTGGGCTGCACACTCAAGAGCGATTAAGATGGCAAACTCTGTGTTTTGGTGTTTTAGCACAGTGAAAAGACGTTTTCAAATCCCAGCTGTGAAAGTGTGCACGACATTCCCAGCTCCCCCGTCACCCCGGGGTCCCTCTGGGCACAGACCTCGGCGTAAACATGGAAAGGCCGTCTTAGGGGACCGCGGCAGCGTGGGACACAGACCCACGGGCTCGTCTTCCGTGGAGGGGAGCAAACATGGCAGTTTCGTCAGGCGTGACCTGTGCCCCGTTCGTCATTTTTAAAGACGCCCTCACTCCAAACCTTGGCACCTCTGTCCTGTTGTAAACCCCCGTCTGCGAGGTCCAGTGAATGGCCACTCCACAGAAGGAACGTGTCCCGGCCTCCAGCTGCGTGCGGCCGGGTCCTTCTGTGATGGAGGGACAGCCAGCAGGTCCGGGAGCAAACTGTGTTCGCCTACCGGCAGCCCAGCCCCTTCCCGCCTGGGGCCTGGCGCAGCGAGGCCTCGGCCTGCCGTGGGGACAGGCACCGCCCTTTCTCACGGAGCTGCGGTGGGGGGTGACCCGATGACCGGGGGACACTAGCACAATGGGACCAGGGGCCGCTCACATCCAGGTCACAGGCCCGGGTCACACGCCCATAAATCACTCTCCTCGCCCAGGACGCACAGTGACTGTGTAAAACGACCGTTGTCGCCCACAGATGGCCCTTTTGTCGGGAGGCGCTCTCAGGCACGCAGCCGGCCCTTCTCCCGCCTCCCAGGGGCCCTCCCCAGGAAGGGCCCCCCCCCGTGTCCCGCCCACCCTGCAGCACGAGGGCCACCGTGCGCCTGAATCGGGGTCCCTGGGCGGGTGGCCTGCTCGCCCCTCACCCCCTCACGGGGACTATGGCTTGTTGGTCACCACCTGCACCAGAGACACACGCTCTGCTCCTCAGACACAAGGGACATGACATTTCTGCATTCCTGGCAAGCTCCCGGCGACTGCTGAGAGTTGCTCGGGAGGCCCGGGCCCGGCGGGACCGGCCAGGGCAGGAGCGGCGAGGGAGAGCGGCGGACACCCCTCTGCGACTCCACGCGGGCGTCACCGTGACAGTTGCTGGAGCGCACACGCGCTCCGCTTCAGAGAACAGCCGGGAAAGGCACCCGCCCCGCAGAGGCAGGAAAGCAACTCAGAGCGGGTAGAGACACGGGCGTGACTGTCCCCGGGGCGAGTCCGCCGTCAGAACAGGACGGGGCGAGTCTGAATATCGTGTTTCATGTGAACAGATGTTAAAATCAATGAAATAATATTTGTCCTGGCAACGCTGCCCCGGGTGGACATAACTACTGATAAAAACGGAATAGCGTAGGGTGGATGTCATGGGTCCGTGGGAGGGAGCCGGCTGGGAAACAACGTCCCCCCACCCCCCGAGGTGCGCCGGAGCCATGGGCCCAGACGTCTCCCGGACGCCAGGGAGGGAGCCGTCAGAAATGCGGCCCCGTCCTTGCAGGAGTCTGGCCTCGGCACAACCCAGCCCGACCCGGCTCGCTCTCCGGTCCCTCTGCGGTGCAGCTCGGGCCCCGGCTGGGCCCGGACAGGCTGCCGCGCTGCGGCAGGGTCAGGGTTAACGGGAAGGCGTGTGTGTGCCCAGTGCGCCCGTCAGACCCGTCTGTGGACGGTGGGGGACGGACAGACACGGGCAGCAGCGTGCGCGGCCAGCGCCAGGAGCTGACGGTGCTTCGGTGGCATTTGCCCACCTGTGTGTGGGGGGAATCGTGGGGTTTGGTGGGAAGAACAGCTGCTCACCCCTTAATCAGCCCTTTTGGGGCGACTAAGTCCCATCGGCACGAATCTCAGCAGGAAGATTTGTGAGGGCCCCGGCGGCAGCTGTGTCCCCCTTCTGAGCGAGAATGAACGGAGGCCGTCCCTCTCGCTCCGCCCCCCAGAACCCTGTCCACGAAATTCACGAAGTTGCAAAATCCCAGTCACACATTCAAAAGCATCCGCATTTATCCTCAGCGATGGGCAAAGTGACTCCATACACATGCTCAGCCCGTGGTGTCAGCCTGTGGCTGCCACCCACAGAGGCAGCCCCAGCCGTAGGAGAAGGATTCCACTGTGGGTGGGGGTCTGCAGGGTTCATCTCAGCGGCCCCTCGGCAGCTCGGGACCGCGTGGGTGTCCCGCCGTGTGGCGGGGGCTCGCCACCCAGTCCCAGCCAGCTTCCCTGAGCTCGGTAAGAAGGGACCCTCGTAAAACGCCCTCGAGGATCCCGAATAAACATGGTTCTCAGGGATTAGTGGAAGTTTCACAAAATGTCTCTGCAAACCGGCTATGAAATCAAGGGCGAAAAGTCTCCCAGTATAAAAGGATCCTAAGATGTTTGAAATTCCTTCTCAAAATGTCAAGATTCTTCCCAAGTTCACTCAGTGGTTTTTTCTCTCTCAAGAGTTATTTTCTTTGTCACCAGGAGCAAAAGCATGAAATATCCTCTTTGTCTGAAAATCCCTAATTTTACTTTCTGTGGTTACATCTATAGAGTTTATGGGTTTTTTTTTTTTACTGTATAACGATATTTCTGTAATTGCTGTCAACAGCAAATAGGAGCTAAGAGCTCTCGGAACTTAAAAAAAAAGCACCATCCCCGCCTAAGGTCCGTGAGTTGCTACAGCCGCTCTAGCAAAGTGACCCTTGATGCGCAAGGGAGGAAAACACACGCATTTTTTTTTTCAATCCAGAACGTGCCTCTGGCATCAAATAGCTGCTTTGTTAATAGGATTTTGTTGGATTACAAGAAACACACAAGTAAACAATTATTTCCACATCTTAAGTGTTCGAATGAATTATGGTTCATCAACACAGTTGGAGCCATTCAAAACCAGCTAATAGTATTATGCTTTTAGACAAGCTTTAATATTGGAAACATGCTCAGCCTACGGTGTCAAGCTGCAGACGCCCACCACAGCGTTCTGGGAAATGATGCGTTTATTTTTAACTTGGGTGCAAGGCACTGAGCACTGGCTATGCTCGAGGCAGAGGATGGATGCTGGCGTCCTCTATCTCATGTGCTCTTTTTTATAAGATTTTATTTATTTATTTTTAGACAGAGGGGAAAGGAGGGAGAAAGAGAGGGAGAGAAACATGGATGTGTGGTTGTCTCTCATGTGTTCCCCACCGGGACCTGACCCACAACCCCGGCATGTGCCCTGAGTAGGAATCGAACCAGCGACACTCTGGTTTGCAGGCCAGCACTCAATCCACTGAGCCACACCAGCCAGGGCACATTTATTCTTTTTTAAAATATATTTTATTGATTATACTATCACGGTTGTCTCAATTTTCCCCCTTTGTCCCCTCCACCCGGTACTCCCATTCCCTTTAGCAATCGCCAATTTTAGTTCCTGTCCATGGGTCATGCATATAAGTTCTTTGGCTTCTCCGTTTCTTGTACTATTCTTACCCTCCCCCTGCCTATTCTGAACCTACCAATTTTCACTTCCTAATCCCTGCACCTTTCTCCTTTTCTCTGCCTTTCCCTCCCAACTTACAACTCTCCAAATGACCTCCATATCCAGGGTCCTGTTCCTGTTCTGTTTGTTTGCTTAGTTTGCTTTTTAGATTCAATTGTTGATAGTTGTGCATTTGTTGCCATTTTATTTTTCATAGTTTTACTCTTCTTTTTCTTAGATAAGTCCCTTTAACATTTCTTATAATAAGGCCTTGGTGATGATGAACTCCTTCAATTTCACCTCACCTGGGAAGCACTTTATCAGGCCCCTTCAGCTCTAAACGATAGCTTCACTGGACACAGTAACCTTGGTTATAGGTCCTTGCTTTTCATCACTTTGAATACTTCTTGCCAGCCCCTTCCTGCCTGTAAGGTCTCTTTTGAGAACTCAGCTGACAGTCTTACGGGCACTCCTTTGTAGGTAACTCTCTGCTTTTCTCCTGCTGCTTCCAAGATTCTCTCTCTGTCTTTAACCTTCGGCATTTTCATTACGATGTGTCCTGGTGTGCTCCTCTTTGGGTCCAACTTGTTTGGGACTCGCTGTGCTTCCTGGACTTGTATGTCTATTTCCTTCACCACATTAGGGAAGTTTTCTTTCGTTATTTTTTCAAATAAGTTTTCAATTTCTTGCTCTTCCTCTTCTCCTTCTGGCACCCCTGTGACCCGGATGCCGGTGGAGATGTCCTGGAGGCTCCTTAGTCTGTCCTCGTTTTTTTTTTAATTCCTTTTTCTTCCTGTTGCTCTGGCTGAGTGCCTTTGTCTTCCTTATGTTCCAGGTCATTGACCTGGTCCTCAGCTCCGTCCCCTCCACTGGGGTTCCCTGCAGACGTTTCCTCATTTCTCTCAGCGTGACCCTCATCCCTGCCCGGGCCTTTTTTATGCCGCTGCAGCGCCCAGTGAGTGCCTGGGGCATCCGGCCACCAGTGCTTTGAACTCTGCAACCTGATTGGTTGCTTACGTCCATTTCATTTAGTTCTTTTTCTGGGATTTTGTTCTGTGCTTTCATCTGGGACATGTTTCTTTGTCTCCTCACTTTGGAAGCCTCCCTGAGTTTGTTTCTGTGCATTAGGTAGCGCGGCTTTGCCTCCCTGTCTCAGCAGAGTGGCCTGTTGTGGAAAAGGCACCTGTGAGTTGTGTGGGGCAGAGCCTTAGGGAGTCACGAGGGCGGGGCAGCCCATTCTGTGGCCTTGTGGAGGGGGGAGGGCTCAGAGAGGGGCCAGCGCTGCTGCCTGGCCTCTGGGGATTTGCCCAGGAGGAAGCTGTCCCCCAGCACTCGCCCCGTGTCCAGTCCCTTCACTGTCTCCCCATAGACCACTGGCTGCCCTCCCAGCTGCTGCCCTGGTGCTGAATCCCAGAGCGGTAAGTCCTGAGCGGGTAAGTCCTGAGACCATGCGGACCCTTTAAGGGGAGTCTCCTGAGCATGCTGCAGTTTCTTCTGCCGCCCCACCCCCCACTGGTTTTTATGGCTGGAAGTTACGGAGCCTTATCTTCCTGGCGCGGGAACCCTGGGCTGGCTGGTCTGGTCTGGGGCTGGGATCGAGCACTCCCCGAAGTGTGTCTCCTGATGTGTATCCACCACACGTGGGTGTGCGACCACCCATCCCGTGTCCCTGCACCTCTCCATGCCTCTGCTCCGCCCCTCCTGCGCATCTGGAAGAACGTGGCTTCTTTAAGTCCTTGATTGTCGGGCTTCCATTCAGCTAGACTTTCTGACGGTTGTGGGCCATATTAGTTCTGTGGCCTATTGGTAATGTTTGCTGTAGTTGTGTAAGGAGGCAAAGCGAGTTTACCTGTGCCTCCATCTTGACCGGAAGTCCTACCTCATTTATTCTTCCCAAAACCTCTCCATGGCGGGTGCTGTCCCCGCTGTATAGATGAGGAAACTGAGGCACAGACAGGCCACACAGTCTGCTCCCCTGTGCTGCTGCACGATGAGGGCGGCCTTTGAACTCCCAGCCTGGGCTCCGACCCTGCGTGCTCAGTGGGTGGTCTCCAGACCAGCGGCGTCGGTATGGCTTGAAGCTCAGACGAGGGATTCAGACCTTGTGAATCAGACCCGAATTTCTGCCAGATTCCCAGACAATTGCTGTGCCCTTTCACCTTCTACAAACGCTGCCCTAAACAATTACAGGAAGAACAAACGTGCGGAGAAAATGCACTGAAATGTAAACAGTCATTCACTGTGATTTCACTAGTGATTTTAATTTTCTTATTTACACTTTTCGGTATTCCCCAAATAGCTTCCACAAGCATCTATAATAAGAAAAATACTTGTTGCTACGACAGGACGCAGATCTATTAACATCGTCAGTTGCAAAAACATAAATGAGAACCGACCCGGTTTCCCTCGGTCGCCACCAACCTCCAGACGCAGGAGGCACAGCCACGGAATGTTTCGCCAACACGTCTCATTTGGGGGCAGTGGCATTGCCACAGCTGTTTCAGGAGAGACGGTGTCCGCTCTGCCAGGGCGGCCCAGCGGGGGCCCCGCGTGGGCCCAGATGGAGGGGGGCAGGGCAGCCAGGGGTCCGGGGTGCTCGCCCGCAGGCAGGCAGGCTGTCCCTTCTGGGGTGGCTGCAGAGCACTGTGGCCCCAGGAGGGCGTGACCAGGAGAGGTCCGTTCAGGGAGCGGGTAAACCAGCAGGTCTGGGGAAAGGGGGCGGACGACAGGCGGCCCAGAGGGGGACGCTGAGGTCTTTGGAGACGAACGCGGCTGCAGCCCGTCCCCGGGAGCCTGCCCGCCTTCTGTGGGACACGGTGCTGGCCCTGCCGCCGGACAACATCGGGGGGGGGGAGGGGAGGAGACGGGGGACAGAAAGGAGCCCCGGCCCCATGCAGGCCGCCTCAGCCCTGTGCCGTCTTGGCAGCCCCATTTCCAAGTCAGCGCAGCGGCTCCCAACGGCTCCGGGGCCCCTGAAACGCTCCCTGAAGGGCCCCGGCTGGGGTCCCGGACCTGCCGGGCTTTCTCCGGGAGAACGTCTCGTTCACACTGCTCCTGCGACACTGTAGCCTGCTGCTCCGTGCCCAGGAAAGGGACTCCGCCCCGCCTCCACCCGACCCAGAGGGTCTCTCCCCGCACAGACACCCCTCTCCCCCACCCCTCCCCCTGCATGGGTCCCCAGGGAGGGGCCGCCGCGGCCCCCTCCCACCCCTCCCGCCGTTGATCCACTGGGGGTGGGCTGGTAATCCACGCTTAGCCAGCGAACATCTCAGAGTTTTCCCCTTGGGATCTAAGGGGCCCCACGCCTCTTCCCAGGTGAAAGCTTGTAAGACAAAAACCCAGGCGCTGCCGGGGACCCTGCTGCTCTCAGGGAAGGGTCCACAGCCAGCTCCGGGCGCCAGCACTCACAGGCCAGGCTCCAGCCCGTCCCCTCTCCCTGAGCGCCGCCCCGAGGGCTCGCTGGGACCTGTCCTGCCCGTCCTGGGGGATCCCGGGCAACGCGCATTGGGTGTCTGCCACCCGCAGAGCAGGAGCCGGGACAGAGGCGGCCCGGGACGGGGACAGGGCCAGCTCCCTTGCACGTGGGGGGACCCGGGGCTCTCCGGAAGGTAGATCTGGGCCCTCCACGCGCTCATGGAACTTGAAAAGGCTGCACCAGTCTGGAGCCGGACAGGGAGAGAAGGAGCCTTTCGGAGGACCGGGCGGGGGGAAAGAGGCTCCACTGGCCGGTCAAACACCCCGGCCCCCCCGGGGGGGCCGAGGGGACCAGGACAGGGGCCTGTCGCTCCTCCCTCGCAGGACAGTGACTTTCTGGGCCCTGTCGGGCTTGTCCTCAGAAGCACACATGTCAGAGCAGACGAGGAACCGGGTGCAGAAGGCCCGCCGCCCTTTCCACGCACACTCACAGGCCCGCACACTCACAGGCCCGCGCGCTGCCGGCCCCCAGCCCGGGCGGGGCCCCTACAACTCGGGCGGGCCCATCCCCAGCCAGGTGCAGCCGCATTTTCTGCATTCTTCCTCCTCGCACAGGCCTGCCCCGTGGGGACTCGCCCTTCGGGGCTTGTCGCGCCCCACCCCGCTCACATGCCTGGGCCACACCTGGGGGTCACCGCGCCAGGAGCACGGGGCTCGTGCCTCCCAGCCTGCGGGCGTCTCTCCTGCCCTGCCTCCTCAGCTCGACTGGCCCAGGTTTCCAGAAAATAAGCCAGTGAGTGGGGACGGTAACTCTGACTTCATAAACCGTACCCCTGCTAAGGGCCTCCGAGAGCAAGGCAGGAGACCCCCGCAGGAGAGGTGCTGGCGCCCCCGCCCCCCGACAACTCCCGGGGAGCCCCTACAGACACCCAAAGGTCCTCATTAATCTGGCTCAGACGTGGCTGGCCCCCGCATGTCCCCCGGGGCACGCTCCACCCTACAGCTTCTGGGGTCTCCCTGGCTGGGCCCATGTCTCTGAGGACTGAGCTCCCCGGGGATCAGAGCCGGCCCACCCCAGGCTGCCTGCCACTGCCTCAACCTCCCCCCTGTCCAGGCTTCTCCTCCCACAGCGCCCCGCCCCCGGCCTGTTGCCCCACCCAACCCGGGGCCGTCTGGGGCCTCACCACTGCCCTTGGTGCAGAGTGGACTCCAGAGCTCAGCTTCAGGACAGCCACCGTGGATGGCCCAGGGCCAGGGCCAGGGCCAGGGCCAGGCCACTAGGTTAACCTCAAGAACTGGGGCCCAAAGGGAAGGCGGAGAAGTCTGGAAGGCGTTACTTAACGGCACGACTCAGGTTTCAACCGGAGAGGCAGGCTTTCATGTGCAACCCGTGACCCTCGGGGCTTCCAGTGTCTGTGTGAGCGCTCAGTCGCCTCAGAGGGCGTTAATGGCCACTGCGGGGGGAGGGACAAGGTCACAGACCCCCAGGGCCCGCTGACTCCAAGTGCCACGGTCACTTCGTCACGTGACACTGCTCTCCACGGGGTCACTCACCAGACAGAGCTGGGACGGGCGCCGGGGCTGAGGGTGAGTCCCTGCCTCCGGCCAGTGGGGGGCAGCAGCCCGTGGCCTTCGTGAGGAGGACCAGTCCCAGGCCGACCTGCCCCACCAGGCTCCCTGTGGCTGCCCCGGCAGAGCTGGAGTCACTTACTGGTGTCACTTCTCTGCCTCTCAAGCCCTCGGTGGCCTGGGACCCGGGACCCTCTCCCCTCCCACAGTGGCCCTTGCCTGTCTGCACTCCTCGGAGGCTGGCGGTTACTGAGGGCCATCGAAGGCGCTGCTAACGGAGTGAAAAGGCGGCCCGTGGGCGGGGGGAGAAGGGTTGCAAACCACTCGTCTGCCGAGGGCTCGGTATTCTGATTCTGCAAAGAACTCCGCCAACTCAACAAGGAAGCAACTCAGTTCAAAAATGAGCAAAAGACTTGAACCGGCATTCCCCCCCCCGAAAAAAAAGATGAGTAGCCAGGCAGTAAGCACAGAAAAAGATGCTCAAAATCACTAATCATTGGGAAATGCAAAGCAAATCTACAACAAGAGACCACTTCACACCCCTTAAGGTGTAATTTTAAAATCAAACAACCCCCGCCCCCCAGAGCCAGCAGGTGTCGGCAGCGGTGGGCAGACACCAGCACTCGCCCCGCGGACGGGGCTGTGGCACCCTGTGGCCGGCGTGGCAGCTCCTCGGAGACTGCGGCGTGGAATCAGCACACGGCCCGGCAACCCCACCCCTGGGTGTGCCCAGCAGAAGTGAGTGAGAGCAGGGACTCGCACGGGTCTGCGCACGCCCACGCTCGGGGAGGCACCGTTCACAGCGCCAGAAGGCGAACACGCCCGTGCCCGTCGATGGGACAGACGGACAACCGAAATGCGGTCCCGGCGCTCAGTGGAGTGGGACGGGGCCCGAAACAGGAAGGACACCCTGACACAGGCCGGGACTCGGAGGAGACACTGTGCTGAGGGACATCAGCCAGACACAAAGGAGCAACCACTGCGTGGCCCCGGGCCACAGGGGCTCCAGCGGAGTCCCCTTCACAGAGACAGGGGGCAGGGGGCGGGGCCTCGGGCTGGGGAGGGTGGGGACTCCGTGTTTGCTGGGGGCTGGGCTCCACCAGCTTGGAGAGATGGAGAAGCCCTGGAGGCGGACAGCGGGGGTGGCCGCACAACACTGTAAAAGTGCTCAATGCCGCGGACCTGCACACTTAAACATGATTAGAATGTTAAGTGCACATTCTGTACATTTTATCACAGTTTTTTAAAGCCTTGGTGGGCTGCCTTGAATGCAGCCACCCCTGTGGAGTCAGCGTTGCCCCTCCGGCTCCTCTGTCCCCGGCGCTGCTCTGCGGGCTCCTTGGAGTGGCCTTCAGTGAGATCGGGGACATGGGCCCCCGTTCCCAGCGGGGAGGGGCAATCAGCGGCCGGGACACGGCTGCCAGGCGCCCAGGGCCACCACCTCGCACAGCAGCCCAGGCGTCCCAGACGGCGTGCGTGGACGGCGCGCTCAGACGGCCCCGGACGCTCCCTGCCCTGACGCTCACGGCCAGGACAGAGCACTCGGGGGCCGGGGGCGTCTGTGTGTGACCCTCACACCACCTGGATCGTGTTTCTCTTGCTTTTCTACGTGTCAAACGTGTACAAAGCAGTCTGAGTCTCTTCCTTCTCACAGCCCGGAGTGCCCTGTCCCCGGGGAGTCCCCCACCACCCCGCCCCTGACGCCCTGTAAAGGCTGTTTACGGGGACAGACGGGAGGCTTTAAAGATTGCCCGCTCTCCCCGGAGACAGACGCATTTACAGCCCCCGTCCGTCCCGGGTCTGGCTGGTGCGGTCCCGTGGCCAGACCCAGGCACGGTGGGGGTGGCGCCTATCCCACGGACCCCGAAGCATGACAGAGATTAAACCCGCTGTAACCAGGAGAAAATAAGAACAAACAGCACAGCTGGGCGAGATCAGATGACGTTGGTCACCGAGAACAAAGGCTCCGTGGGAACTTGGCGAGCAGAGGGGGGTGCTGGCCCCTCAGGGAGCGCTCCCACCGTCGGTGATGCCCTTCATGGGACAACGCTGGCCCACCAGGGCGTGCTCCCCAGGCCAGAAGGAGCCAGGCCAGCGCCAGCTTGGCCCTCACCTTGGCCTCCAGGTGTTCCACGCTGGACACTCAGCCAGCTGCTGGCCACTGCTGGGCTTTAAAGGCCCACACGGGAGTGTCAGAAGCTTTGCCGTTGTCCCTGAATCTCGTCCCCAAACCCTTGAGAGTGTCCCCCACCACAAAAAGCCTTCGGGAAGAGGGCCTGTCCCACCTGGATTTCTCAGCATAGGGCTCCAGCCAGGTGCCAGCAGGGGCAGGCCGGCCCTCACCCGTGCCCTCTCCAGCAGGAGGCACTTCGAGCCTTTGGGGGCAGGGGTGACTGTGGACACAGGGAGGGGTCCACACGGGGGCCGGGCTTCCAGACCCTACAACCGAGCAGGGTGCTCGCCTCGGGCCAGACTTGCCTCTGCTGAGCTGCCCGGAGAGCCTGGTGGTCTTCTCTGCTTTTACAAATAAAACAGCAAAGTCCAGAGACACTGAACCTTTTAGGAGGGTTTGAAAGTCTTGACAGGGCAGGAGAAAGACAGAGAGAGGGCTCCACCCCCCGACCCAGAGACCCGGCACCTCCGCCAGCATCTCGTATGTGGACTTGCAAGTGGCCTTTGCCCCGTGCCTGTTACAGGGGACGGCACCGAGGTTCCGAAGACCCGGGAAGGAGCTGTCCCACCCCCCTGGGGGGCTCTCCTGGCTGGATGGCACAAAGGTGCGGCCAGGGGGGTGACAGAGGGCGACACACAGCAGACTTGGTTCAGGGTGACTCTGGGAACCGAGGCACTTCCAACACAACCCTGGAGGGGACAGGCATTTCCCTGTGGCCTTCTGAGCCTCGTCACGGAGGGGACGGGGAGGCAGGGAAGGAAAGCAGGGGCCGGCAGGCTGGCTGGGAGGGCACTTGCCGGGAGCCCCCGGGGCACTCGCGCACAAGGTCCAGAATCCTCTGGGGCACTGGCTGGAAGGGGCGCTGCCCCGAGCAAGGCCAACTGCCCTCCCATGCTGCCGCTGTCTCCGTCCCCACAGGAGTGCGGCACGCCTCGGCTCCAGTCCCTCCCTGCAGCCCAGGGGGCACGGGGCCTGACTCTCTGAGCCCTTGTTTTAGGAAAATCGTAGCGGCTCTCACCCCTGGACTCTGGGCCCCTGAGGAGCTGGGTCTGGGCAGCACAGAGGGGGCAGACGGGGGACCTGGATGTCCCAGAATCCAGCCGCCTGGTCCACGCTGGTGCCCCTGCCTGTGGCTGTCACCTGTCACTCCCTGTCATCATGACAACTAACACCCCCTTGCCCACCACACCAGCCTCTCCTGAGTCACCAACCCGCGCCCCATTCCCTCGGCAGGCGACAAAGGGCACCCACTGGGGCACCCGGAGCCGCTCCCGAGCAGAGCAAATTGCTGTCCAGGTTCAGCCACGGCAATGTGCATATCAGCCACGGCAATGTGCATACCCAGGACCCGAACGCCCACGGACACCTGGACTCGGAAACGCCGTGGCAAAGACAGACCCCGGGGCCGCAGCCGCAAAGGCCTGCAGAGCCTCGGCCCCCGAGCTGTTCTCCCGGGGCTGTTTGTGGGCAGAAAAATGAGAGTCAACCTAAGCGTGTCACCAGGGGTTTGGGGGCACGAATGACGCTGCGACCATGGAACGGAACCCAGTGCAACAGCGAAGGGGGCGTCGTCGGAGAGAGTCGGGAGCGGCCTGGGGGAGGCGGCAACGTGTTCGTGAGCGGAGACAGCACGGGGAAAACAGCAGGTCCCGTCCGCCTCGCTGTGGGGACGGCAGAGAGAAACCAGCACCTCCTGCGTGTGTGTGCGTGTGTGTGCACGTGTGAGGGCGTGGGTGTGTGTGCGTGCACATGTGAGAGGTGGACAGCCGGTGAGCCGGAGGAGTCTTCGCCACAAGGAGACCCAGCGCCCCCCACGCTCTGATGGGGGCCAAGGTGGCTGTGGACCGAGCCGTGTTCCCTGGACGGGCTTGCCCCCGCCAGAGCCCTCCGGTCCCAGCGCTCCTGAGCCCGGGTCAGACCCAGGTCTGCACACGCACAGAGCTCCGGGGCTCCCCCCACCCCACCACCCCAGCCTCTACCTCCCTTTCCCCGCCCAGCCCCGATCGCACCGAGGTCTGCCCCAGGTCCTTGTGCATCGCCTCACGTCCTGTTTCGGATGAAACGAGCCGTGGCGTGAGCTGATGGTCGAGGACAGTGGGACCTCCTAGCAAGAGGCCCGGGGCGTCGGGAAAGGCTCAGGGAGGAGAAGGCCCCCCTTTATTCTACTTCGTTCTGCTCGGGCACCATCCCCCAGGCCAAGAGTCCCCTCTGAGCTGCTGCACAAGCGGGGGTCAGGGGGGACCTGCTTCCCCTTCCGACCTCCCCAGGCCTCACCTCAGCATCTGCATCAGTCAGGGGTGGGGAGGTTTTGAGACTGTCCTAAGCTGAGAAGGTGTGGGAACCACTGACCAGGGGTGAGACCTGGGCCCCTCACCCCGCCTGTCATCCCAAGGAGGGTGCTGCTCTCGGTCAGCTCAGCGGCGGGCCAGCTGGGCAGACGGGCACCAACTGGCCTGTGGCACTACATCATCTGACGATGACCCGGTGGTGCCGACCTCGGGCCTGGGTGGGGCCCGGACTGGATGCGACCCCTGAGGAGGCCAAGGCGTGCTCACTTTTGGGGTCGTGCTGGTGCAGGAGCCACCCTGTGCCACAGTCCCTCTCCAAGTCACGGCCATGGGAGACGGGTCACAGCTCGATGTCACGCAAACACAGCTGGGGACGAGCGGCCCAGGCCGGCAGAGGCCCCCGCTGGGAGATGCAGCTGCCCGCCCGGTGCACGGCTTCCATCTGTCCGAGCGGATAAACGGACGGCGGTGCGCCATTGAATTCAACCGGATTCACCCCTGCCCGCCAGAGACCGTGCGCCCACATCGCGGCCGCCTTCCTCCGTCGGAGGGAGCTGAGCCCGGGTGCCTGCACCCACATCTTGTGGGGGACACATTTCTCGAAGAAACAGGAACATGTGTGTCGATGCCAGGAGCACTGACTATTAGCGGCCACAGTCCCTGTGCCTGTGTACCCTCAGAGCCTGACCCTCCCACCAAGAAAACGGGGGTGAGACCCGTTCTTCCCACTCGCTGGCGCGGCAGACGAGGGAGGTACTGCGTCACTACTGGCCCCCTAATCCGGCGCCCTCCCCCTCCGCCTCGTGGATTAAGGGGGCCTGACAGATGTCATCTGTGGGGACTTCAGCAGAGCTTTTGATTTCGTTCCACATGAGTGACTCATCAAGCCCCAGATAAACCGGCCTCCGCAGCCCAGCTTGGCGGTGGCAGGGGGGGCGGCCTCGCTGAGCGGGCGGAGGTTCCAGTCCGCCCGAGCGGGGGCCACTTTGGGATGGAGATCGGCCCCAGCGCCGCCTGGGGCTGCAGGAGCTGGGGAAGGGGGTCCAGTGAGCCTCCTACTCCTAATGTGTCCATCGGGGCAGAACAATACAAGTGGGGGGGGGGGGCGCTCCCACCGCCGTGGGATGGCTCACTCTCACTCTTACCAGGAGTTCCTCCCTCCAAGGTTCGGGCCGGCTGTGCTGGGCACAGACCAGGGGCCTCTGTGGGGTCCCGGAGTAGGACCGGGGGCCCGAACTCCCGCCCCAACACTGCTCTTGACACAGGGGCTGTGACTCCAGGGATGAGGCAGGGCAGGCTGCCCGGGGGGCTGCTTGACCATCTGGGGTCGATGCGCTGCATTTTCCCGAAGGGTCTCAGGCTCACCTGCCCCCAGAGAGCAGGCAGGCCGGGACATGGGCCGAGAGAGTTAGGGGGAGGCCGGGGGGAGGGGCTGTGATGAGCTGGACAGGAGGTGGCTGGAAGGGCTGGCGACTCTCCAGCCCCAGCTGCCCGGGGCTGTGCGGGCGAACTCCACTCCCCTCCCTCAACGCTCAGAGAAGACCCCTGGGCTGTGGGTCCGGTTCTGCCCGCCGTGACCCTTTCTCAGCCCCCACCCCGCCGGCCCTGGGGTCTCGCCTGTTGTTCCACACCCAGTCCTGGGTCACAGGTCACTGGCGTCGGTCCCAGACCCAGACTCCGCAGGCCCCCGTGCCTCCGGCCTCGGGGTACGGCAGGAAGGGGGCCTCCTCCAGAAGCAGGAAGGGCGGTCCGACGACTGACCTCTAACGGGGGGAGGACGTCTTCCTGGGCGAGGGAGAGCCACGTGCGAGGAGCAGAATCAACCAGGCACCGAGGTCTCCTGGGCGGACACGGTGTCCCGCACCCTCAGCCCCAGTGGGCCTACGCCCCCCGCCCCCCGCCACCCCTCTTTCCCCATCCCCTCCGACAGCCCCTCCTCCTCCTCCTCCTCCCCCTCCTCCAGCCCCTCAATTGGAGGCTCAGACTCGGAGGGTGAAGCTGACCGGGCGGCGCTTCCGAAGACGTGAATGCACTGGTGACACCGAAACAATGCGAGACAACACAAACACCCAGACGCCCCTGAAAACCCTTCCCACGGCGACTGCGGGCTGAGCTGAGGGGTGGCCACGGGCCCCCCCGGCGGGGCCTGGACTTTCCAGTCCCCAGCCCCCACCTGACCGACTTCCCCAAACGGGGGTGGGGGTGGGGGGGGACTCAGACTGCAGGGCTGGGGGCCAGCTCTCTGTGCACCTGCCATGGCCGTGGGTGACTCGGCGAGGAGACGGCTGTGGGTCACCGGTCACAGGGCAGGAACGGAGGGCCGCATGGGGGCAGGGGTGGGCCTGGCTCCCTGTGCCACGTGGACCCAGGAGCGTCACCCTGGAGGGTGGGAGCCCGAGGCTCTGAGGGGCTGCCCTCCCTCCCTCCCTCCCTTTGCAGCTGCGCTCCATCCAGACAGACACGCTCAGGGCCCGTGCCCACGTCAACCCTCCCCACGTGTGTGTCTCTGGCCCAGACATGGTCGCCCGTGAGCACCCCCAGGCTCCGGGATGGATGGAGAACAGCTCTGCTGCTCTGGCGGAGCCACCGGCACGCTCCTGTCTCCTCTGGGTGGCTCACAGGCACGCCGCCCCACGGAGCTCCGGGCCCGTCCTGTCCCAGCCCGGGTGCCACCCGCCCCCGCGGCCCCTGCCCTCTGTACAGCGGGGCCCCCCATTGTCCGCAGCTGGTGCCCATCTGCTGGCCCATCTCCTCGACCTCCAACCCCCCCAGCCCCACCCATTCCTCTCCCCACTGCAGCCACTGGTCCCACTGAAGCCTCCCCGTGACCTGGTCCCCCACCTGGGCTCCCCAGCCCGGGCTTCGGGCCCCTGCTGGCTCTTCCCGTCCGACCTGGACCCCCCCCAGTGTGTGCGCCGTGTCCCTGAGGCAGCCCGCCTGACCCGGACCACACCGGCGCTAGAGGCCGTCCGCACTCTCCCGTTGCTGTAAGACAGACAGGCGTGTCCTTACCTGGCCCGGCGCCCCCAGCTCACGGACGGACGGCATGGCTCCTTCCTCCTCCTCGGCGCTGCGGCCTTCCTTCCTCAAGCTTTCCCTCCCCTGGGAACTCCTTTTCCTCCCAGCCACAGCGGCCCCCCGGGGGCCTCCATGTGGACGCCCCTTCCCCAGGAAGCCCGCCCGGCCCCATCAGGGCTTTCCAAGCCAGCCTGCCTGCCTGCCTGCCCGCCTGCCCGCCTGCCTGCCCTGGGGACGCTTCCTGCGCCTGTGCCCTACCCCAGCCTGCCGGCTCGGGGCCGGGTGCCTCAAGGCCGGGCTGCAACAGCCGCGTGGGCTGGGCACAGAGCCTGCCTGCCTGCCTGCTCACCGCCGAACCGGCGCCGTCCGTGGATGTCGGAGGGACAAAACAACCGATACAAATACCAAATAAAAGAGGGTGCACAGAGAATCCTCACTGCCTCAGGCTGGCAGTCGGATGGACCTCACGGCCAGGGCTGGAAGCTCGGTGTCCTGCCCGCCCCCCGCCCCCCAGGCCTGGCGGGGCCACAGCCGGACGCCCCGGTGGTACACGTTCTCTCTGCTGCTCTCTGCACTGCTGCCCACTGGGCACGCGCTCTGCCTTCCGGAGGCTGGGGCGGTTCACGTCCTGTGTAGGGCAAGGCGCTGTTATTCCCACGGACGGTGTTGGGGGGCCTGGTCCTGTCCACCTTCACGCCCTGCCTAGCCCGAGGCAGACGACCCCGGGAGAGCCCAGGGGCGGGCCAGCGCCAGGTGGGGGTCCGCAGCCGGCCGGCGGTGGTGGCAGCCGGCTCCAGGTGGTGGCCTGCAGCGGGGAGCCTCGGGCTGCGGCAGCGAGAACCGGCCTGCCTCTGCCTCTGTGTCCAGAGCCAGCGCTGATGGGGGAGCCCCGGGCCCGCCGCTATTTTCTGGCTCCACTCCGCCCAACAGGAGAAAAGGCACTTAGCGTCAGCCTGGGGGACCTGTCAGAGGGCTTTGCAGCGCGAGCTTCTGTGATTTTAAACCGTCTTTGGCTCCGTGGCCGGGAGGCAGAGCCGGCGCTGGGGGCGGGGGCGCTCACGGCCGGGGTCCCGTAAGCCCCTGGAACCGGATGTAAAACAGCAGGCCGAGCGAGAAGGCTTGGGGCGGGGGGGCGGCCCGCTGGGACTCCGTGGGACAGGAAACGAGCCCGGGGAAATTACTGAACGCCGGTGCTTCCTAGTCACGGCAGCCCGCTCCTGTGAGCCGCCCCGGGGGCCGAGCAGGCGCACCGCCGGGCGCCCACAGAGGAAGAGGGCTGAGGGGACTCGGCCGCAGGGGTGGCTGGCTCTGTCTCTGGGTCACCGTCCTGAGGGTGTCCCCCACCAAGACCCCTCTCTAGAGCTGTGGAAAATTCCAGAAAGCAAAGACTAAGACGTGCAGAGACGGAAGCCCAGGGGTCCCTATGGAGCCTGAGAGAGAGATGGAACCAAGGAGTGAGGGGTCCCGTGTCCCCCTCCCATGACATCCCTGGGGGCCGGCGATCTGGTGTGCACGGTGGGCAGGGGGCACCATGCCGCACCCCGTCAGTGGGGGACAGCGGCAGGCGGGCATGCTGCCTGGGTGACCCCCCCCTCACAGTGAGGGGTGGCCCCGGGCTGCAGCGAGCTCTCTGGGCCCCAACTCCAGCGCAGGGGGCCCCTCTGGCCCTGACCTTGGTGACCACTCCAGATGTCGGGACTGATGCCTATTTTAAAGTGAATTAACTGATTTCCCCCCAGATGTGAAGACACAGAAAGGAATTTACTATATTTTTCCTTTTTTGGGGTGTTGGGCGATTTAGGGAAGAGACCCCAGAAACGGCCGATACGAAAAGGACACAAACCACCAATAAGGGGCAGCAGGGGCAGCAGTGCACACCCACGCGTGGCTGTGGGGTGGCGGCGGCTTCGCCGGACAGCCGGGGCTGGCCCGCGGCTGCCCTGTCCGAGGTCGTCTGCAGGGGACGCGGTCCCGCCTTCCAGGCCAGTGCGAGGGCCGCCGCCAGCTCAGGCCGCCCCAGGGAGGCCGGTTGCCTTTGTGAATCCCACGCGGAGACTAAGGTGAGAGAGCCCCAGACAGGGGCGTCGGAAACCCGCGGTGGACTCCGCGCCAGGCAGCCGGGATTTCTGACGCCTCGTCCTGTGCATTCCACCGGGGGCCGCAGGCACCAGGGCCGGACGGGACACAGTGACGTGCTGTGGGTCAGCCGGCCACACCCCGGGGCGTCCGACCTCAGGGGAAGTGGGAACGTCAGTCAGTGGTGGAGACTCCCCACGGCCAGGCTCTGTCTGCAGGACCGCAGGCCACCGGCAGGGGCAAGGGGCAGCAGCGGGGGCCTGTCAGCCGGCAGAGACTGGGCGCGGCCACGGCGCCTGGGGCTCACGGAGCCGTGACCGTGGCCGTCCCCGCGCCGGGACGAGGGTGTAGATCGCCGGGCCCTCCTGTCTCCGCTCAGTTTTCCGCTTCCCTGGGACGCGCTGTGTTACGTCCGAGAACGCACCAACCAGGATTCATTCGGGAGGTCGAGGGGATTCCGGAGTCGGCTCGGTCACCTGCAGAGGCCGGTCCCGCCCCTTCGCTTCACGGTTTCTCTCGCCTAGAAAACCGAGGGCCTCCCTCGGACCCCTCAGACGGATGGCGGCCCGTGGACCAGCGCGTCTGTCCTCCTGGACAGTTCTGGTCACCTCTCACCGAAACCCCCTCCTCCACAGGCCGACTTCTCTCATCCTGCTGCGTCTTCAGAGAGACGGGTCTCCCCAGTTCTGTCTCTGCGTCTTCACCAAAAACGGGCCTGGAACCCGCCTGCCCGTTTTACGACTCCAATGGCTTTCGCTCTTCGACACGCTCGGTCCGTGGAGCTGCAGTCGTCGAGAGGAGCCCGACGCAGCTGATTTTAACAAAGGAGCCATGGAAACGATGCTCCAAACAAACACAAAACATCGGTCGATTCCAGCCCAGGAGGAAGCATGCTTGTCCAGGAAGCTCCCAGGCACGGCCACCCCGCTCGCCGGCCGGGGAGCCGGCGGGGCCCGGGCCGCAGTGCCCAGCGCAGGGTGGCCACTACCCACAGGGCGGAGGCAGAGGCCCCGCGGGCTGCGGCCGGCCTGTCTCTCGGAGTCTGCGTGGGGGGCAGGCCGCCGGTGCGCCCAGAAGCCCGCCCAGCCTCCATCCCTGAAATCGCGCACACGGCACCCCCACAGGACGGCGGCCGGCCGAGGGGCAGCATGGACCACGGACGGGAAAGCAGACCTTCCACCTGGGCGCCTGCAGCTGGGGCCGCGCAGGGCGCCGCCCGGCAGGTGCAGAGAGGCCGCCCGCGGTGCGCGGCTCCGGGATGACAGACTCGGGTTCGGAGGAGGGGCTGCAAATGCATTTCAGCAGCAGAAGATGTGAGATTCTGGTGTAAATTTTGTGAGTTTTGCACCTCCCTTTTAGGTCCAAAGCAAAGTGACCTTGAGCTATGCCTGCCCAACGGTCAGCACGCAGGCGACCCTGAGCAGGGCCCGCGGCTCCTGCTGCCGCTGCTTCTCGGGGCTGCTGGGCGCCCCCTCTCGGCAGAAGGGCCTCCCTGTCGGCCGGCACTTGTGAGCTGGCACCTGTGAGCTCCTTGTTGGTCGACCCCCCACCCTCCCCCCCCAACACACACACAGGGGCACCTTACCTGTCCACCAAATGTCAAGAAATCCTAATCCTGTGCTTGTGTTTTCTCGTAACGTTGCTATTCTGGGAGAACAAGGCTATAGCTCTGAAATCCATCCTACCTGAAGCGGCCCCCCCAGTGGCCCGCCGTCACGGCGTCAGCCCCTCAAGTCCGTGACGATGACGTTTCTCGTGGATCTAATCGCGTGGATCTGTTTCCCAGCAGACTTGCTCTGTTTGGGAGGACTATTCTGAAGGTTTTAGGACAAGAAGACAAGAAGAGGGACATTCACGAAGACCCGACAGGAACGGCCGTGCACACTGATGTGTCTGTAAATCCCCTACGACCTCTGACGACGCTGCCCCGAGACCTAGGCCTGGTCCTTGAGAACCGTCTTCAGCGCGAGCCTCCGCGCCCTGAAAGGCAAGTGCCCGAGAGTTCTAGAATCAGGGTCTCTGGGCCACTCTGCTCTGACGGACCCCCCGGCTTGACGAGTGCAGGGTTTCAGCTGGAGGAAGAGAACACGCGTGGGGAGAAGCAGAGGACCACCCTCCTGAGGGGTGTGGGCGCCTGGGCGTCGGGGCGGGAGAGGCCTCGTGCTGGCAGGAACCCTGGGCCTCGACTCCGAGCGCCCCGGCCCCCGAGCTTGTGTGACTGCTCATGCATTCCCCTTCCTCCAGGCGGCTAGGCCAAGTTCAGGGCCAGGGGGATCCCGGCAAACACCAAAGGGGGCGTTGAAAGCAATGACCCCCGCGGACGTCGGCCAGCCAGCGCCTCTCCCCGCCTCTCTCTCTCCACTCTTGCACTTCATTTGTTTCCGAATGGAGGGACTTCCCCGCTCCTGCTCCGTCCGCCACCCGGTGCGCTGTGTCTTGTTCTACTGTTTTTGGCACAGAAGTAAGACTCCGCAGGCCCCATTCAAGCCCGGATAAATGCGTGCGGCCCGTTCTCCCGTCCGCGGGCCAGCGTCTCGGCCCTCGGGCCTGCGTGCAGCAGCCGACTCCGGCGTGCGGGCGCAGGAGTGCTCGCCAGAGAGCAGCCCACGGTCAGCAACTGCATATTTGTGGTCGCAGCGAAGCGCTGGAGAAACGTCTGTCGGTAATGCAGCGCAGCTGACACGCCGGAGCGTGTGTGAATGGGACACGCTGAGGGTTGATCCGAAGCACGTTTGCGTTTGCCAAGCACATCCCAGCGACTTCCCTCGGGCGCCCGTGCTCCGGGACGGCCCCGGGGGCGAGTGCGGTTAGCGCGGCATTTCTTCACGCCGCCGAGGACGGCGAGGTGTGTGACACAGTGATCTGAAGCAGGTGACACGCCAAAGCCGTGGAGCGCGCCGAGACAATTATCGAATTCCTCAGCTCCGAGGGCTCTGGCGAGAGGTCCGTTGTAAGAGCCGAGACACAAATGAGGAGAGACAGGCTCAGTGACCCGGCAGCGAGAGTCAGGGCTGCAAGCGGCATGAGACCAGGCTGCTGTCTGGCTCTCCCCTCCAGCCCTCATATCCAAATAGTCCCCCAGGATACCCAGGGGGAGACAGAGCCCCCCCTTTCTGCTGAGGACGCAGCGTCGTGGTGAGGAACGAGGGGCGACCCGCGAAGACCCGCCCCCAGCAGGACAGAGCCCCCCCCAGCGAGTCACCCCAGACCTCATTGCCCCGTCTTCACAGACTCTGCGCAAGACTCAGTGGGCCCAGGGGCGCGTTGATGTGTCTGTCCCCGTCACGCTGGGGAGGCCCCAGCGTCCCGAGCTGCTCACGCATGAGGAAGAGAGGGGGTCACGGGGTCCCCTGGCGCTCCCAGTCACAACCAGGGCGGTGCTTTTCCAGAAGACGTCCGGACCCCGATCACCTCTGTCTGGCCCTATCCCGGGGTCCTACCCACGGCCCAACACAAAGCCATACGTTGACTTAAAACACTATGAGATTTTGCTGTGATTACGGGTTGCCACGTATTTCACGTGAGGCCCAACACAGCTCTCCTCCTTCCAGCGTGGCCCAGAGACGCCCAGGGGCCAGACACGCCCCGCTGCCAGGGGACTCGGGGCTCTCACGGAGGACGGATCTGACGGGAGGCCCGCTCCGAAGGCACGCTCCCTGGGGAACACCCTCGACTTGGCCTGGGGTGGCTTCGCCGTGTGGAGGACAGCGGCCCCCCCCTTCCAGGCCCTGCCACCGCGGCCTTGGGACTCGGGGGCACGGCCTGCTCCCCGCCAGCCACGGGGGCTGTGGGTCCCCACAAGGACAGGTGTGTGCCAGCACCCTCATCCCCCCTCTCACACCGGCTCCTGGCGTCCGGTTAGGATGCTAGAAGCTGTGTACTTGCTCCACGTAAATTCAACCTCATCCGGATTCCTGTTTTCTGAGGGAGATTTTTATGCCATGCCCTGACCTTTTGTCAAGGTTTACTATAAGAAAAAGCTGACTACAAGGAAACAGCTCTGAGGTTTCCACATAAAAACACTTTTTAGAGGGTCGCCAGTTCGATTCCCAGTCAGGGCACGTGCCTGGGTTGTGGGCCAGGTCCCCAGCAGGGGGCGTGCGAGAGGCAACCACACACTGATGTATCTCTCCCTCTCTTTCTCCCTCTCTTCCCCTCTCTAAAAATAAATAAATAAAATCTTTAAAAAAAAAAACCCTGATTAAGCCTTTTCTCATCATGTTATCCTATGTTGTCCCACAGTTGAGACTTACGACAATTCATTTATTTTTAAAAAGTATTTTATTTACTTTACTTTCAGAGAGAGAGGAAGGGAAGGAGAAAGAGAGGGAGAGAAATGTTAATGTGTGGTTGCCCTTTGCATGTCCCCCACGGGGGTCCTGGCCCGCAACCCTGGTGTGTGCCCTGACTGGGAATGGAACCTGCGACCCTTTGGTTCACAGGCCCGTGATCAATCCACTGAGCCACACCAGCCAGGGGCTTCTTTTTTTTTTTTTAAATCTTCGCCCTAGGATACATTTATTGATTGGGGGAGAGAGAGAAGCATCGATGAAAGAGAGAAACACCAGTCTGTTGTCTCGCGTAGGCGCCCCAACTGGGGATCGAACCGGGAACCTTTGGTGTTCGGGACGACACTCCAACCAGCCAAGCCGCCCAGCCAGGGTGACAATTCTCATTTTAGTGAGTCACTGCCAGAAAACAGTTGGTCGACCCCGAGGAACAAAAACGCTCCCGTGTGTGACCTTGGACATCGTGAAATAACTGTTCCTCCGCGTTTCCTCCGTGTCCAGGGGCGCCCAGAACCAAACGCAACGCTCCTGCCGAGTGTCCAGCCAGCTCTGCCCCTCGGTTCTCTCCTTCCTCTTCCCACCTGGTTGCTTTCTCATTCGCTTAGCTCTGTCGTTAACTTCCGGGGATACAGACCCCACCCACCCCGGATCGAGGGCCGGGCCCTGAAGACAGGCCACGCCTCCTTGACAGTGGCCCGTGGTGGTAACTTGGATGGATGTAAGCAGTGGTGAGGAGGCCCCGGGGGTCGGGGCCGGGGCCCTCGCCCTGCTGCGCCCAGTGGTGTGTGGTCTCCACGCACCTCGGGGGAACAGCTCTGCACCCCCTCTCCTGCCCCTGCTCTTCCTCGCCTCAGGAGACCCCCTCCTACCCCGTCATCCATCCACACTTTCGTCACTTGGGCCCAAGGCAGAACCAAGGTCGTTTTGCTCCTGGAGCTGAATTCCAGCTGGGAAACAGGAGCTTCTGGAGCCTCCTGCGCCACTGGCCTGGGCCGCCCCCTGTTGCTTTCCCGAGGCCAAGGCACCCTATCGCCTGGTGGTCTGCAGGTCCCCCCCTGAAGCACAGGCGCTGGGGGGGGGGCGCAGTGGGGGCGGCTTCCTGGGAAGAGCTACTCAGCGCAGCGGCCCACCTTTGCCCGAGGCACGGACTGGCCCGTGGAGACACCCTCCACTCACGTTCTGTGCGATGCCGAAATTTCTCACCCTTATAATACTGCTGTTGGCCCATGGCGCCGCAGCGGTTGCTTTCTCAATCGGGGGCTGTCTGGGAGGGAAGAGTGTGATTGCGAAGCCTGTTTCGGAGGGAATCCAGGAGAAAGTGGAGTCGTCGGTGCCCAATGGGACCGCTGCTAGCCTTCCAGGAGACAGCGAGAGGGCTCCCCGAGGAGGTGGGGGCGGGGCGGAGGGAGGAAGAGTCGCTCACGTTATTACAAAAACGCACATGGCAGGAGCGTGAACGCGCCGGGCACCTCAGGCTGCCCACCCCGCCCCGCCCGCCCCCTCGCAGGGAGCCCGCCTGGCTGGCTGCAGGAAGAGGTCACAGCGCGCATTTTTGGTTTCACCCTAAATCCACCCAAACTGGCCTCCCAGAGACTCATTCAGCAAAGGGAGCTGGCAAGTTTAAAGAGCCGAAGCATGTCCCAGCCGCTGAAGCACAGTGCAAGGGGGGGGGGGACCGAGCCCCCCCCCAGCGCTTTACCTGGTGGTGGCAGGTTGGCGGGGCCCGGGGCCCCTCGCAGACGCTGCCACAGGACCGAGCCCTGGGGGGCGGACATGGTGGGCGGAGGACTCGACCCGGCGGCCCCCCTGGTGGGAGACGAGCAAACACGAACACGGCATTGCAGTTCCATGGGGCAGGCTAAAGTTCTGGAAAGTTCGTTTTTCCTGGGTGGGTGGATAACGAGAGAAACTGTTTCAGGAGTGCAGCCCTAAGGGGACCTGTCAGGCACAGGTCACCCCAGACCCGGCCAGTCCCCGCCCCCAGGGAGGCCTCACCCAGCTCTCCTGTAGTCACTGCACAGCAGCCTGGGGGCGGCGGGTGGGTTGGGGGGAGCCCCCAGGCCTTCGGGGGGGGGGGCCTCGGACAACACCTCCCTCGGCTCCGGGGCACCGGGTTCCCGTTCCGATCAAACTAAACGGACTTGATGTCTCTCCTCAAGGACCCGTGAGACCTGGATCGAAGCTCCCATCGGGCCCTTGCTTTGCAAAGGGCTGCCCTACCTCGAAGCGGTTCTATACAGAGAGGAGGGAGGAAGGCACGGCAGGGCACCTAACGCCAAACCCCACCTTAGCGCCGGCAGAGGGCGCACTTCCGGCCGGAACCCAGAGCCCTGCAGTGGCGGCCGACCTCCCGCAGAGGAGCCGCCGACGTCCCTGCAGAGCCTGACGCTCCTCTGTCACCCCCGTCCTCTCCCACGGTCCATCTGCTGGCCCAGTCGGCGGCGCGCCGGAGGGGAGAGGGCGGGGGGCACGCTCGCAATCGTGTGTTGCGTCAGCGCCCACCTCAGGGAGCGGAGTATTCTGCAACAGGAACCCCAACCTCCAGGATTTCCATCCCAACTCAGACTGCGGGTCCGGTTTCCTCTTGTAAAGACACGCCCGTCGAGGGAGGCGTTTTCACGATGGTTTGTTGTTGTCCTCTGGTTTCACTGGTCTGCACTGACGACAGCTACCAGGGAGTGTTGCCGGGCGCCCACATAAGTGCCCCCCCGTCCCCCGTGACCAAGGCCACCTGCAGCCGCACCGCCCCGAGACCGGTGGGAGCAAAGGCACGGCCTGAATCCATGAGAACAGTTCGCCCCGGCGGTTCCCAAGGAGCGGCCCCAGGAGCGGTGTCTCCGCAGGCTGGTAGCAGGTATCGAGTGACACAAGGCCGCGCGCTCCGGCAAGCTTATAAATCACTGATTAAATGCTGTCTAAGCAGGCTTATTTACTGCAGCGTGTTTGGGTGGGTCTTCCTACTGCAGTGGGAACTGTGAACCTCCTCCAGGAGCAGGGTGGACTGTGCGAGATTTCCCAAGCTCTTCTGGCCGCAGAGGCCACGCTGTAAAGAGCTTCCGGGGGCCGTGCGTCCCCAGAGCAGCCCACGGACGGTCGGCGCAGCACGCCGCAAGGCCCCTGGAAGCCTGCGGAGTGTTCAAGGTCGTCTGCAGGAAGGGTCCTGAGTCCAGGACCCACGGGAGAGGCAGAAGTGACCGGCGGCGCTGCAGGACGGCTGGCCAACCTCCGGGAGACCACACGGCCACCGCACGCACTGGCAGGGCCGACGGGCACCAGGCACCGCGGAGCGTGGGCCGGCTTCCTGACCCTTCAGGGTCGTGGGGACAGGGAAGTGGGTGTGGGGGCCACACGCAGCCCCGTTTGGGGGCTGCTGACAGAGAAGAGCGCTCTCGGGGAAGGCGGGGGGCCCCGGCGTGGGCGCGAGGGTCCAGAGGGCTGCGTCCCTGAGGTGCTGTCCTTCGCGTTGGCTGCAGGAAGGAGTGAGTCAGCGGGTGGAGCCGGGGCGCCTCCCAGCCCCCCCGGGGCGGGCTCTGCAGCTGCTCTCCCCAAGCTGGGCTTGGGCCCGACACCGTCCACCGATGGGGGGAGCCTGCACAACTCGGCTGGCTAGAAAGGTCGCCTGTTCATCTCTGACTCTGTCACCCACAGAAACGAGGGCGCAGTGAGGACGGACGTTCCAGCCATCCACGCTCGGTGCCCACGGCTGCTGAGATCTCGCGGAAACCAGCAAAGCGCCCCTCACAGACTTGGGGGGGGGCAAGTTCAGCAGAAACAGCAAGGACACCCTCCCCCACCCAAGGGAGGGTGGGGGTGGGGAAGAGGGGCTTATAGAACGTGGGACGGGCATCGCCAACCAGGCCCACGGATTGCCAGGCGCCTCGAGGGGTTTCAGATCCTCGGACTGTGAAGATTTCCCTGCACGCACACGCACATGCACGCACACACACGCACACGCACACACACTCTGTGGCCGCCCTGGGTCGAGACCTGCACGCTTCCTCGGACGAAGGTCGACAGGACGTGTTTTGGGCTTTCCAGGCCCTGCCGTCTCTGTCACACCGCACGCCACGCCGCCACCGCCGGCGGGAGCAGCAGGCGGCGATCGGGTATGAACCTTCATGGCCGCTGCGCTCCTGGAAAACGTTACTGACAAAACCAGGGGACCCGCCGGATCGGGCCCGCGGGCTGTCCTTTGCCGACTTGCCGCATCCAGGCCTCCACCACCTGTCCCTGCAGTGCACGGCCTCCCCGCCCTTCCCCCGCACTGTGCGTCCCTGCACCTGGGCGACCCGGGGCACCGGGGCTGCCAGAGGAGCGACCCTTCATTGGTCGTAGTGTGAACATACCCGCCCCCGGACCGGCTGCACCTGTTCCGGGAAAGGCTCTGGCTCACCTGAGATTCCCGCACCCCGACACCCTCCACTTTCATTTGCCAGACCCGCAGCCCCAGCCTCGCGCCCCTGCGGCTTGGGCGGCAGCAGGGGGCCATGGGAGTGGAGGTGCAGGGAGGTTCCAGCGGACAGCCCGCGACCGGCCGTGCCCACAGAGCCCTGGCTGAGTCCGCAGGGCTCCGAGTGGGAAGGGGGGTGGGCAGGCTGCCCGGGACGGCGGCCTGGGGCCGGGCCGGGCCGACCAGCTGGGCTCACGGCCTCGGATGACCCGGGAACCCCCACCGCCTGCTGCGCACTCAGTCTCCCCCACCCCCCACGGGAACGGAGGGAGCTCCATGGCCGAGTTCACGGCCCAGCAGCGAGTCTGACGCTGCAGATTCTGACCTCGCTGAAGCAAGGCCTCCTGTCCAGAACAGCTCCAGCCTCCGCCCCGTGTCCCGGGAAGAAGTCCACCGTCATACACACTCCCCAGGCCCCCCCCCCCTCCTCGGCTGGTGTCCGAACAGCTTACATGAACGTGCTGCTGGTGGTCGAAGACCTAACGCTGAAAACCCGACGAAGTGTGACCATGTCGATAAGTAGTGTTTAAGGCACAAGTACATGAACTAACTCCGAGACTGTTGCAGCAATCATTGTCAGAAAGGTGCTATTATTATTTTTTAATATTTTTTTAGATTTTATTTATTTTTAGAGAGAGGGGAAGAGGGAGAGAGGGAGAAAAACATCAGTGTGTGGTTGCCTCTCACGTGGCCCCCTACTGGGATCTGGCCCGCAACCCAGGCCTGTGCCCTGACTGGGAATCGAACCGGCGACCTTTTAGTTCACAGGCCCGAGCTCAGACCACTGGGCCACACGAGCCAGGACACTGTTATTTCCACTTTTCGTTCAGGGAACCGGCGGCACTAGGAAACTAAAGCGCACGCGGAGGTGGACGCAGTCAGGGCTGGAGGCAGGACCAGACCTCGAGGGGTTCGATGTCCGCACCGAGTGTCGCCACGTCGCACCCCGAAAAACTGTCCAGGTGCGCTGAGAGTGTTTTCCAGTGCGGAGTCCCATTCCTAACAACAGTTTGTTTTAACCTGGGTGCTTACTTCCTTCTGATTACTACACAACACGTTTTAAATGTAAAATACAGCAAAAAACCTACCACCCAATGTAGTGACGTCTAGCTCTGTGGTTTATTACCTCATTACTTCTGTCCCCCCAGAGGGTTTTCTGTGAGTGGGCACACTCACACGCGTGTGCGTGTGCGTGTACACACGTGCGTGTAAGGAAGCTGGGCCCGGCCTGACTCTCCGGGGGGGGGGCGGATCGTGCGGACCCTGCCCGTTCCCGAGGAGGCGGCGCAGCGCACCGGGAGGGGACGCACGGCTCCAGGGGCCGGCACTCGGCCAGGGCGCCGGACGCTGACCGCACGCAGCGGGGCCAGCGCTGTGTTGGAGACCTGGAAAGGCGTGTAGGCGCCGCCCATCCATCCCGCCTGCCGGCCGAGACCCCACCAGCTCTGGGGGAGGGGGGCGGTGCAGCGGGGGAGGGGGGGCGAGGCCCTGGCGCAGGACACACCCTCTGCGTCCTCTTCAGACCGTCCCTGCTCTGACCAGCGTCCTGTCCTGCCGCCATCACGTCCCGCCTGGCCAGCTGGTGCTGCTCCCCAGACTTCTTTCCTCCCGCACTCAGGGGTCCAGCTTTCCCTCAGCTCCTCCGACCTTGACAGTGAGAGGCAGGTGCTCCCCTCCCCGGCGCCTCCCCCAGGCCACGGGCCGGGGCCGCCCATCCCGTACCCTTGGCCCACTGACCCGCACGTCACAGGTGGGTCTCACGGAAATCACTCGGAAAGAAGCAGCTCACGGTGGCCTCGCCTCCCACTGACGACCTTGTCCAGGAAGGCCACAGGAAGGTCGCAGGAACTGCGCATTTGTCCTCCTGCTGCTGCTTACGGGCCAGAGGTCGCAGCACCAGGTGTCGGACGGAAACTCGGAGACACGGGGATTCCCGGCCTCCTGCTCCGCAGCCTCCTGCTCCGGAAGCCGCCTCCCCTGACCATGGCGTGCTGACAGCAGGCTCCAGGCCGAGTGAGCGGGTGGGACGGGGCAGGAAAAGGAACAGAGACGGAAGGAAACGCAGCGTCCTGCAGGTGGGTGGGCCGCCCCCCACGGAGGGCTTGCCGGGACCCAGTGACGCAGAGCAGACGTGAGTGAAAGGGCTGGCGGGCGCCCCTGCCACTCACCCACACTTGCACCGCCACTCTGCCGTCACACAGGTGCCCCAAGTGTGGCCAGGGTTTGAGCCGAGCTCCTGGGAAGGCACCCAGCCGGCTCTCGGGGACACCCTTGAGGGGCGGGCGGCGCGGGGAGCCCGGGCCCGGAAGGCCAGGTGGAGCGCCAGCAGAGAGGAGGTGGGGCCCCGAGACCCCTCCAGGACGCCCCAGCGTGGAACCACGTGGCAGAGGTCTGTGCCCCCTGCGACCTGCAGGGGCGCCCAGAGTGGGTCCCTGACATGCTCCGAGCCCGGCATCGCACGTGGGAAATGGGGGGTTAGACTCGGGGGCATTTATGCGAGTTGCGTTAGACCAGAACACCATGTAAAGCCCTCGGTGGCTCCCTGCCCGCGTTCCCGGCTTCTCGGAGCCTCGCCACTTTCATCCAGCTTTTCGGCGCGGGTAGCTCCCTGTGTTCTGACTCACATTCTGGGTCAGGGCTGAGGAACGGTCCCCTTCGGCTGCACCCCGGCCCACGGCCGGCAGCAATCCGGTCCACGCTGGCCAAGGGCCCAGATGCAACAGCCTGGCCCCTACTGCCCACACGGACCCCCACAGCCGCTGCTGCTGCCGGCCACGCGGGGCGACGGGGACAGCCCCCAGCTCTCCAGCGGCCCAGCCACCCGGGGAGGACCTCTCCTAGCGGCAGGTCGGCATTCTGGGGCCGTGTTTCTCCCTGCCCAGGACAGAGCTGCAGCTTCCTCGGGGGCCCAGGGGAGGCCCCACCGAGCCCGAGCAAAGAGAACACCCCTGAGACAGGGCCTCCGCTGCCACCGAACACGGAGGTGCCGCGACTGGTGCTGCTCATTTTCCCCTGCCCTACCGGTTTCGGGAAACCGTGAGTGTTGTTTCCATGGGATCCCGAGAGACAGGAGGGAACCGTGGAGACGAGACCCCGTGTCCTCGGGCCTGTGGGGGTGCTGACGGCGTGATCCATCTTGGGTCACGGCGTCCAGCGACAGCAGCGGCCACAAGCCACCACCATCAGTGCGCAATCACAGCCCTCGACAAGGCTCAGGGGCCTCACCCGCCCCGTGCAGCACTGCACCCCGAGACCGAAGCATTTATTCAGCGCACCCGCGGGGGCCATGTGGGTGTCTCCCCGGTGTGAGGTTTTCGGGTCAGCCTGGGACACCCCGGCGGCGGTCCCCGGCCCCTCCAGTGAAGGGACACGCGGTCGGCGTGCCCTCCCTCCCCGTGGGGGTCTCGGCTCCGGCATCCAGGACACTCGGTGCTTTCTCCCCGCTGCGAGTGGATGCACGTGAGTGAAGTGTGGGCAGTGGGGCCCTGTGCCGAGACCCGAGGGTGCCCTGCTTCTCACCAGGTGCGATCCAAGCAGACGGAGGGGCTCCCCCCCACACAGGCCCCGAGCCCCCCTGGCCGAGAGCCATGCCTGAGTCCTGTCGGGCAGCGTCTGGTCCTCCACCGGCCGCATCCGCATCTCACGGGACTTTGCTGTGAATGCAGAGTCTCAGGCCCTTTGCTAAGCCCCCCCTGCCCGGGGTGGTTCATGTGCACGTTGAGCAGGGAGAAGCTGCCCCAGGAGCTGACCCCCCACCCCACTCGGGGTTCCCTCTCCCACGTTCGTCTGTCTCAGTGACTCCTCCCCCTCAGGACCCGTGTACGGAGCACCCACGGGGCAAAGCAGCTCTGCCGGGCTCTCGGAACACGAGCGGTGTGACGACAACCCCGTGGCCTGGAATCCAGTTCGCCCCGGCGGGCAGCGACAGGGGAAACCCTTCAGCCACGGGCAAGCCTCTCCCTCCTAAGACAGCACTGCGTCCTGCGAACTTCAGAGGCCTCGTCCTCTGACCCGAACCCCCAAATGCCCTGCTGTCTCGTCTTCATTCACGTCGGATCAGGGGGGCACTGCTCGCAGACGTGGGGATTTTACAGCATGCTGCTTCGCGTGCCTGCAGGAGGATGGAGGTCTGTCCGATACACACGCCCACACGTTCACACGTGGGCACACAGGGAGACACGTGCACGGGCACGTGTGTGCGGGGACACGTGTGCACAGACACGCACACACACACACACCGTCAGGGCAGCCGTCTCGCAGGCACCTCCAACAGCCAAGCCTGAAGCGCCCGGAACAACATGAATAACAACGTCGGTGAGCTGTTCCCCACGGAGAAGATCCGGGTCCGTCCGTTCAAACTGAGACGAGGGGCTAACGGGATCCGTCCCTTCCGGGAGAGGCGACCGGTCCTCCGGAGGGCGGGGCTCCAGTCACGAGTGCGGAGGGACCGGTGGGCGGAGGCAGGGGCTGGCCACTGTGCAACACAGCGGCAGTAACTGTTGCCCACAGGATGGTTACTGGGAGGGGGCCTTCGCGGCGGGCGGAGAGGACGATGGGAAACACGCCATTCGGACCATCTTGAACTCTCTCCCCACAAGAGACCCGTTGACGACAGAGGAAACAATAATGACCCGACCATGTGGGAACCCGGCAGGGGCCACCCCGGCCCCAACCAGACGGCGGAGCTGAGCCGCGCCAGGAAGGACATGCCTCGGCGTCCTCGCCCTCCCGAGAGGACGCACCGGAGACACGACAGCCCTTTCTCGGTGTTCCTGACAAAAACGCGTAACCCCGATCTAACAGAAGGCTACCGCAGAAAAACCCGAATGGAGAGACACTTTGCAAAGGAAAAACTGGCCGCGTCCCTTAGAAACAGCGGTGAGGCCGTTAAAGACAAGACTGGAACCGTGTCCCGGATGGGAGATGACCAAGGGACGTGGTGGCTCCATCCTGGCCAGAAAAGGGGCGTCACAGGACAGTCCGTGAACCGTGACTGCGCTCTGTATGTTATCTAGTGAGCGTGGATGGATCAGTAGCAGACTCCTTGATCGATTACGGTGGCGTGATGACTTCACATTTCAGAGAGTTAGAAGAAGGGTGTTTGGGCACTCTGTGTATAATCTTCATAATCGGGTTAGTGCTAAAAGTTTTTAAAAATAGAAGTTGAAGCCCTGGCTGGAATAGCTCAGTGGATTGAGCGCGGGCTGCGAACCAAAGTGTCGCAGGTTCGATTCCCAGTCAGGGTACATGGCTGGGTTGCAGGCCACGGCCCCCAGCAACCACACATTGATGTTTCTCTCTCTCTTTCTATCTCTCTCCTTCCCTCTCTAAAAATAAATAAATAAAATCTTTAAAAAAATAAATAAAAAAATAGAAGTTTGAAAATGTGCTCCGGGCACAGCCCAGGAGCTGCCGGCGGCCCTGACGGGGTGTCAGCAGACACCCCGAGAGCCCTGGGAGCCCCAGCGGGACCGGCAGAGATTCATCTGAATTATGCCACAAAGCAGATGTGCTCCGTGGGGCGTGGACAGCTCGGTGTGTCCTGACTGTCTCACCTGCCGCCGCGTCCGATGACACCAGATTAATTGCACAGCCATCCACAGACGCCACGGGAGAGGCGGCGGCACCGCCGTCCATCACCCGGGCTGCGCAGAGCTGCCGCCGGGCTGCGGGGATCGGACTCTCCACGCACGCCCGCCCAGAGCACACGCACATGCATCTCAAAACCGAAATGTGAGCGACAAGCAAAAGCAGCCAAATTAAAGAGACTTCCCTCTAAAGCCCCCAGATTCTTCTCATCAGAACTGCCTAACTGATAAAGATTTATCACTTACGCTTGGAAATGCAAGGTCCATAGACAAAGTGCTTTGTATACGCAATTGATACATTGAAACACATTACGCTGTATTTGGTTTTTAAGTATAGTACTTTACATGTGTGTGTGAATATTTTATGCATCGCACATCCTAATAATAAATATATCTTTTTCAGTTTAGCCAGCTCAAGTTGGTTTTCTTTCTCCAAGTCCTAGAGTCCAGCGAGCACAGGTGACCTTGACCCTGATGTGCCCGCTGCCCTGCCCGAAGGCCTGACCTCTGGGTACAGACACCAGCCAGTGCAGCCTCCTTCTCACGGCCCCTGTTTGCCTCGTGGGCTGTAAGTCGGGGCCTGATGGCCTTGACTCTGACCTTGGCCCACGGATAAGCCCCTTGTAGGTCGACTAAGACACTCCCCTCCTACGTGAAGCCCAGCTGGAAGGTGTGCTGGGAACCGGGGCCCGAGGAGGACCCGGTGGCATGCATGGCTCCTCAGGGACACGCATGCCTCTCTGCGTGTCGGCGCCAGGAACCGAGGCCTCCTCCTGAACCCTCTGCCTCCCGGGGGGATTTGCCCGCGCTCCGCAGAGCCGCTGAGAAGCACCAGACATGGGCAGGGACGGGCCTGGTGCCGGCAGCCCAGCCGCCTGCACCCGGGTCCTGGCTTCTGAGCATCGACAGAGGCTGGCGGAGCGGAAGCCCGGCCCAAACAAGGCCCAGAGACAGAAACTCCGCAGCCTCCCGGGGCTGAGCGCCCCTGCCAGGAGAGAGAGGGCCTGGCGGGGAGAGACCCACGATCGTGTCCCACACGAGGTCTCGGGGCCCCGCCGGCTGCCAGGAGCATAAAGCAGGCAAGTCAGGCCGCTGGGCGCCGGCCCCTGCAGGTCTGCACGCCACAGACGCGTGCGCTCAGGCCCACGCTGCAGACCACCAGCACCCAGCGGCTCCGTGACGCCGCGCCCCCTCGGCGGTGTGTGCGTGCCGAGGGATGGGGCTTAGGGGAAACACAGGTCATTGTGCCCCGCCAACCGCCCCCGCCCCGGGACGCCGGCATCCAATGCACAACCCCCTCAGGGACAACCAGACAGGTACCCTGCGATGGGCCTCGGGCTCAGTTTTTGAGAACAACATCGAATGAGAACAGACTTTCAAGCGAAGTCAGCAGTCCCGGGGCCCCAGGGACGGCCGGGGGGGAACTGAGCTTCGTGAGCCCGTGGGCGTCGCTGGGCCCAAAACCCGCAGAGACCCACCCGGTCCCAGCCTGGCGGTGGCGGCCTTCCTACTTTCCAGAGGAGATAGAGAATTTCTCCTTTTTTTTTTTTTTTTTAAATGTCTTCGGCCCTATCTGCGTGTCAGGGGAGGGCGGGGTTCAACACACACGGGAAGGCACACCCCGCCCTGCAACAGCAGCCCACGCCCGCCCTGGAACCTTCAGGAGAGCTTGTCAGGGCCGGCCGGAGCCGCAGCCGGCAGTCACACCCTCCCGTGAGAGGGCTGGGGCGGCTCCCGCGATGATGGATGACTTCATCAGCTCGGCCCGACGGTGCGAGGGAACGCAGGAGAGCCTGCCTTCAGCATGCCACTGGGTGGGGGGCAGCGGGGGGAGACGCACTCATGTTCCCATGGAGGGTCTGGGCTCCCCGGCTTCCAATCCATTTCCAGCACCCCCAAACCCTACAGCGCCAAGGGCACCCGTGGGCAGCCCTCCTTCCTGCTGACTCAGACCCGCCACGGCCCCCTGGCTCTCCTCCGCATCCTCTCCGAGCAGGGGCCGGCCTGCGTTTCGGGGTGCTGCACCCCTGGGTTCAAGGGCACGGGGCAAAGGCAGCTGTCTTTAAAAAGTCATTTGTGGAGGCCCTGTTTCGTGTAGCGGGACCAAACCCTGACCGTTGGAATCAAAATCCCGGTTGTCGCCGGTCCCAGCTGAGCAACCTTGTTGGCCGAGTTCTTCGAGGTTGGGAGTCCTCATCTGCAAAATGGGCGTGCAAACGGCGCCCGCCGCAGGGCACGCGGGTGAGAACTGAAGACGCTGATGCACACAGGGCGGGCGCCCCCCCCAGAAGCCGGCAGCGGTGGGCAGGAACTAAGAGCTATGGCGGATTGTCACGCCCTTAGGGTGCGTCTCGTCTAAGTCCCAGGTCGCCCCGAGGGCATGAAACCCCCCCAAAAAAGCTGAGAGCTGGGTTATCGGGAGGGAACCGGAAGGAAGGGTGAGGGAGAGTTCGAGAAACAGAAGGAGGGATGATGGAAGGCGATCTCCCTAAGACACCCACTCAGCAAGGACACCTGCACCTCGGTCCTGCCAGGACCCTCCAAGGAGGGTGTAGAACTGTCCCTCCAGGGAGTCGGGGCAGGGTTCGTCCCCTGGCGCCTCCCGCACCGGTCCAGGGCCGCCTCCAAAGCTGTAACTGCCCCCAGTCCTGTGTTGACAGAGGGGCTTCTGGTGGCATCCGCCCCCACGGAGCCCTGGGCAGAGGACAAAAGACACTCCTCACACGGAGGCTGCCGGGCAAGGAGGACCTGCAGGTGGGTGGCAGAAAGGGCTCCCGGGGGATGAGTCGCCCAGTGCAGGCTTCGGGGCCCGGCAGAGCCGGTGGGGGGACAGGGACAGGACCAGCTTGCAGTTCTAGGGGGTGAGGGTGACACAGAGCTCATGGCGGTTCCCCTGAGTCAGCTGCTAAAGACACAGCTAAGGGGGACAGCCAAGCGCCAGCCACCCAGAGTGTCCTCGCCCCATGGCAGCTGTCGCTAGAGCACCCCAGCCGCCCCCTCCCCAGGCTGCGTGCTCTCCGCCAACACCCCCGAAACACCAGCACCCCACGTCTGGGACGGCACGGTCAGCCGTCCCTGAGAGATCTGGGTAGTGCAGTGCTCGACCTCGCCCTTGGGTGGGGGCTTGCCACGCGGGTCTCATTCTCCGACATGAGGCGTCGTCAGCCACAAGAGATCTATGACACTCGAGCAACGGGGGGGAGGGGGGAAAACGTCAGGGAGAAGGCACGAAACAGCTCATTACAGGCCGTGTCACCCCGTCCCTGCGTCGCCAGCCACGCGTCCCGACACGTCCCCGCGGAAGCGAGGGGAAAATTCAATCAGAGCGACGTTCTCCGGAGTTCAATATCCCTGCCGTGATTAGCTAATCAAATCCCCGCGGCCCGCTGATATTACTTTTCTGGGTTGTAATTCCCATTTCTCGTGCAATTCATCTCTGTCTGAGTCCAGATCCATTTCCCTGCAGCTCTGGGCACCAGCTAATTTGAATAAATGAGACAAGCGCCGTGGAGAGGGGACTATCCATCACGCTCCCCACGTCGGGGGGTGGGGGGGCGGTTGGTGGGGGAGGGGGCTGATGGGCCGCCACACCCTCCCGTGGGCGGGCCCCGCGGGCGTCGGAGCAGGGCAGACGACCCAAGATGGCGAAGGACCCCACCGTCAAGGGCCAGCCTGGCGCCTGATTCCCCCGGAGCTTCTGTGGCGGGTGAAGTGTTCACGGCTCCCCCGGCCCGGGCAGCCGCGTCTTCCTCCCGCTGTTCAGCTGTCAGCGCGCACAATGGCCCTGCCTTGGGCTGCCCTCCACGTCCATCAAACCCAGGGAGGCAGACGGCCATTGTCACCGCTGGCCTGGCTCCCACCCGGGGCGGGCAGTGCCCTCGCGTCCTCTGTGTGGTCCTCGCCGGGCGGAGCGCAGCTTTCTGGAGGGCAATTAACTCTGCATGCCGAGCGCGGCGAGGCAAGGCGAGCCGGCCTCCCCTCCCTGCCTCCCGCCCTCCCTCCGAAGCCTCGTGGGATCTGGGGTCGCCGGCGCTCTTGAGGACCAGGGCCTCCGGAGGGAATCTTGTTCTGGAAGATTTCGCGGCCTGAGCGGCGGTGAGGGCCTCCACCCCGGTGGAGTCCTGCGGCCGCCCCGGGAATGCTGATCTTGGGGCCTTGGCCATCATGTTCGCTTCCGGGTCTGCGCTGCTCCCCAGACGGCCGTCTCTACCCCCACTTTCGCACAGCCCAGGCCCCGGGCCGCAGCCGCACACCAGGAGCACACAGCCAGCCAGCCTCCATGGGGGCCCGCCGGGGACCCCTGCCAGGGACCACACGGATCCGATGTCGGAGCTGGGGCACAGTCGGGGGTGAAGGCAGGGCCCCTCGCGCCACCTCCTCCGTGGCGGCCCAGGCCCCCCGCCGGGCCCTGTCTGCTGGGCACGCACTGGCTCAGTGCTTGGATGGCCACGGTGCGCACCGAGTTGCACTAGCCGTGTGCAACACGCTCCGAATTTCAGAGACGCAGTTCAAGAGAAAAGGACATAAAATATTCCAGTGGTCAGTGGTATATAGACCACATGTGGGAATGAGAATACTTTGGACGTACGGAGTCAAATAAATTATAGTATTAAAGTTAACTTCACCCTAACGACTGTAAATATGATATCTACAAAGTTCAAGTGCTGTGAGTGGTTCAGGCTGTATTTCTGCTGGGAGGCCCTGCTCTGGGCCTTTCCCGACGAGCTGCTGCGCCCGGCCCCGGCCCCAAACCCCTCTCTGCGTCAGGCAAGACAGTGCCCACGGGTCTGCGTGTGCTCCGGAGCGGAGCAGAGTGGTCCGCGGCCGGCGGGCCGTGAAGAGGGCCCAGGGCGGGGTCGCCGGCTCAGCCACGCCTGCCCGGTGAGAGGAGGCAAGGGCCTCATTTTTGTAGCAAAGTGGTATGTGTGCATGTACAAGAAGGCGTGTACAGAGGGTGTGTGCAGTGTGTGCACGAGGAGTGTGTGTGCACACATGTGCATGTGTGATCGTGTGTGTGCATGTGAATGTGCAGTGTGAGTTGTGCCCGTGTGCGTGTGCGTGTGAGTATGAACATTTGCACACGGGTGTGGTACCTGCTCCGTGTGCACGCGGGAGAGTGTGCACACGTGTGTGCGCCCACAGGTGCCCACTCCCGGAGCAGCACAGCCCTGCGCCTGGCCCTCCCGTGGGAACCCAGGGCTCCGCCCCCTGCACAGACAGTCCCGTCGGCAGCCCCGGCCTCGCGTCCTGGGGCCCCGCTCCGGGTTGCTCTCTCGTTCTCGGAGGCGGCTGCACTGAATCACCCGAATCGGACGGCCCAAAACAACGCAAGTTCTCCCCTCGCCGTGCTGGAGGCTGGCGGGGGGGGGGGAGCCAGGCTCCCTCGGGGGGGTCTGGGGGATAACCCTCCCTCCTCCCCCAGCGTTGGTGGCCCCAGGCGTTCGCTGGCACGTGGGGACGTCGCACGGCCCCTCCCGTGCTGTGACGCCCCTTTGCACCGCTCTGCCGCGGCGCCTCGCCGCACGGAGGGCCCACGCTGGCCCCCTAAGGCGGGCGCCTCCTCTCGAGCTCCCAGACTCAATCACTCGGTGTCCCGCCCTGCAAGGAGATGCACACAGTTCCGGAACTCGGACGCGGACACGGCTTCCTGAGGCCACCGTTGAGCCCGTGTCAGGGGTGAGCGGGACCCCCGCCGGCCCCGGCGAGCAGGGAACCGCCGAGCTCTCTCTCGCCGCCTGAATTTACAGCGAGCCCCACGCGTCAGAGGGTAACTTCCCGTTCCAGGAATGCGGCAATAAAGGGCCTCAAACCCAAATCCCTCTGCTAAGTGGGTGGACTTGTGTGCTCGCCGAATGCACAGATTACTTTTCCAAACCACACCCGGAAGGAGCAGCCAGGACGCGTCCCCGGTGGGCTTGCGGCTACTTGCTGGTGTTTGGGGGGGCCCCCCCGCACAGGACCAGGCTGGCCCCGGGCCCGACTCGGATGGGACCCTCCACCGCGCTTCCCTGGCCGCAGCCTCCACTCTCACTTAGTGGGGACGGGCCGACCCGGACCCCTCCCCAGATCAGAGCCTCTGGGTGAGGCGGGGGCCAGGCCATGGGACTCTAACCAACTCCCCGGTGATTTTAGGAAAAGAAAGTTTGCACACTGGCACATCTTCTCCAGACCTCCGTCCCCAAGGGGGTGGAGACTCCGGGTCAGCTCACAGACGGGGAGCCGCCCCCGTCTCCACACGTGGGGGACAAGCTGGGGCATCGAATCGTCAGTCACTCGGCGAGAGCATCATTACTCTCCCATCGCTCTTGGGGGCCAGCCCGTCCCTAGCCCCCCACTCGCGTACCGCCCCGTTTGGCAGGGAAGGAGAGCAGGCCGCCACAGCTGAGCCCAGGCCGACCCCACGGGGGAGGGGGGCATGTTTCAGCTCTCGCTCCTGGTGGCAGAGACTCGGACTCCCCTTCCCAGCATAACATCTCACGGAGGAAGTCTGTCTCCAGGAGAACGCTGAGGAAATACTAAGGCGGAGGGCAGGCTTAGAAAGGTGGGGCTGGAAGGAGACACCTATTAGGATTCTCCAGAGAGACAGAAATGCACACACATGCACACACTTACATACGTGCATGCACATGGACGGGCACACACACTCACGTATGAAGAGGTTCGTTGTCAGGACTTGCTGGACGCCCCGGCGGGCCAAGGGGCTAGTTCCCGTCCACGCCAACAGCCCGAGACCCCCAGGGAGCTGGCACCTCGGGGCCCAGTGGACGCCCGCCAGGGACTGACTGCTGTTCGCCCTCCAGGCCGGCAGGCCGGGGCGTCCGCTCCTACTCAGCTGTCCTGTTCAATCAGGGCCCTCCCCCGACAGGCTGCAGCCCACCCACGCTGCGCAGGGCCACCTGCTTTATTCAATCTCCGAGTCCACCGTCAGCCTCACCCCGAAACACGCTCCAGACACGCCCACGTGATGTTCAACCGAATGCCCGTGCAGCCTGGGGCTCGGCCAAGAGGACGCACAAAACCACCCATCACACCGGCCGAGACGACGCAGCAGGGGAGAGCGAGTGTGAGAGCGCATGGGTGTGTGCGTGTGCGCGTGTGCGCGAGTGCGAGACGACTCAGGGTCTGCCTCTCCACCGGCCACCGCCAGGGGTGGCCTGCTTTGCTCAGTGCGGTCCCAGCCTGACCCCGGCTGGACGCCCGACCGGTGGCTGTCCGTCAAACTCGAGTGGGTACTGGGCGGTGCGGCGAGGTGACGGGTACAGCCGTGGGGGTGGGGGGGCTTGCACCCGTGGTCTCACTAGCCTTGTGGACGAAAGGACGAGCCCACCCTTACCTTCCCCTTCCCGGTGACCCCTCACACAAGGGACTGGATCAGCACTGTGTTTTCTTTTCTTCTGATTGTTCCCCGAGAAAGTGTGGGAGCGGCCGTTTCCAAGTTGACCTTCCGCTCACCGGCTCCGAGACTTGGGGCGAGTTACTGAGCATCCGCGACCTCCTGTTTGTTCGTCCGCAAGGCAGCAGCCACCGTCACCTCCCGGGCGGCCACGGGCTGGGGCGTCAGCCTCCAGCCCAGCCACGGTCGTCACTGCCAGAACGCTTCTGTCCCCAAACTGGGATGACGGTCGGGGCTCCCGGCTGTGTGGGGACCTGCGACGGGCACTGAGGAGCCAGAGTCTCAGACACTCTCAGACCACGAAGGCCAACACGCAAACAAGTGCTTTGTCTGGAATAAATGGGAACATCCTACTTCTCCCTTCTTATTGGCAGCATCGCATCCAATGGAAATGCTTTTCGGGCCCCTGGCCGGTGTGGATCGGTGGACTGGCTGTCGCCCTGTGAACCGAAATGTTGGGGTTCAGCTTCTGGTCGGGGCACACGACTGGGTTTTTGGGTTTGGTCCCCGTCAGGGAGCGTGTGAGAGGCAACCGACCGACGACCTCCCTCATGGCAGTGCCTCCTCCCCGCCCTCCCCTCATTCTAAACTCTCTCTCCAGGAGCAAGGGCAAAACGTGCTCGGGTGAGGATTTAAAGACATGCTTTCCAAGGAGCGAGTCAGGAGAACGTGCTGTAAACTGCGTTCCGAGTGTCCACCACGCCAGTGCTTGGGACGGACAGACGGACGGACGGACTCTGAGTAAGCCTGTGCCCGGGATCGGGGGGCAGGTGAGTCGGCCACGGCACAGAGGGGCACGGGTGTGTCCCGCAGCCTCCGAGTCGTGCGTGGAGCATCTGTAGGACCGGGAAAATGCTCCTGCCATAATATCGGACCTTCGCAGCCGAACAAGACTAAGCCCTACCTACGTGGCGACCTCAGTCACATAAACAACACTGCACTGGAGAAGAGAGGTGGCGGGAGAACAAGGCGGGAACAATGTCTTCTCTCTGGTGTGTGGCACCACGGCTGGCGGGTGGTCCCCGTTTCATCCCAACCCACCTCCAGGCACAGGACGTTCTCTCCGAGGAGCTGGGGCCCGGCTTCCGCCCCCTCTCCTGCTGAGCAGCTCCCGGTGCCTGTGACTGGACGCCGAAGACCCGTGCGCCGAGAACGCACGGGCGGCCGGTCCGCCTGAAGCCGCCCACAGCCTCGGGGGTGTGTGTGTGTGTGTGTGTGTGTGTGTGTGCGCACACGCGCGAGCACACATACTCGAGCCGTTGGAAATATCAACATCTTGCGTATTGTGTTTGCTTTCCTTCCAGCCCAGAAAGGGCTTCCTTTCCGTCCGTCATCGGCGGGCCCCCGGCGGCCGGGCCTGTAACCCGAGCGAGGAAACCCAAGCCCGACGCGGTGTCCCAGGGCCCCGCGCTGGCTTTTCTCGGGAAACGCTCCCCCCCGCCCCCGACGGCTGTCACTGCGAGCATGCGTTTCCTCGGGGCCACTTGGCAATACTGGCTGTGACACTTGACGGGGCCTCCTCGAGAAGGGTCAGCTCCCCTTTAATGGCGGGGTGTGTCCTGACCGCGCGTCACCGCGAAGGGCCGGCCGGCTGACAGGCCGCGGGCGGGACGTGTTTTTCCAGCCGTCCGATTAAGAGCGCGTAGAGACGGTCACCAGCAGTGTACACAAACATTGGAATGTGGTAGTAATTACAACATGTGAACAGGGCAGAGGGGTTAATTCTGCTTCACATTGACACCCGGAGGTGTCCAGCAAGACGTCAGTTTGAAATGTTCGGCTGGAGCCCCGCCCCTTTCGGGGCCGAGTAAGCTGAACGCACCTCTGACACTAGCCAAAAAGCCAGTGAGCGGGAGAAAAAACATAACTCAAACCATATTCCATCCTCCCTCCTCCGAAGATTGATACCCTGACAGAAACACCACGGGACCATTTGGACCACTCTCAGGGCTCCGGAGAAAGAGGACTTCTTGCCTAGGGGCCTGCGGGGGGGCTTTTAAGAAAGAGAACCTCCGGCTGGCGTAGCTCAGTGGACTGAGTGCGGGCTGCGAACCAAAGCATCGCAGGTTCGATTCCCAGTCAGGCCACATGCCTGGGCTGCAGGCCACGGCCCCCAGCAACCGCACACTGATGTTTCTCTCTCTCTCTCTTTCTCCCTCCCTTCCCTCTCTAAAAATAAATAAATAAAATCTTAAAAATAAAAAAGAAAGAGAACCGACAGCCTCGTCGCCCACAGCCTGTCCAGATCACAAGCCGTGGGACCCGGCCTGCCGAGACGGACAGGAGTGGCCCCGTGAGTCGTGCCTGTGCCAGAGCCGTCCTCACCCTGAAGAGCGGGCGGCGGTCGTGGGAGGGGACGGCCCGTGCGTTCCCTGAGGACCAGGGGGCCCAGGGAAGGCCCCGCCACCCGCAGGGAAGTGCCCCCGGTGCCCGCGAGCTGCACGGTGCATTTGTGTGTTGCCTCCTGCATCTGTCACACTGGCCGAGGTGCAAGGGCAGCCGTGTGCAGGGTCCAGGTTCAAGTCTGGCCCTCACCTCGGACTCAGGGACAGCCGGACCGGGCGCAGAGGTCAGGGTGGAGAGAGACTCAGAAAGGACGGCTCGAGTCGCCTGCTGCACTGTGGCCCGGAGCAGAGAGGACGTCCCCCGTGTTGGAGCGGACAGAGCAAGCGAGCTTCCTCTCGTCTCCGCGAACCCTCCGTCCTCAGCCCTCCCACAGCCTCCCCAGCTCCGTCTTCTGAGCCCCAGGCCCTGCAGGGCCCCTGGGCAGCGGGACTGGGCACCTGAGGGGCCTCCCAAAGCAGTGCTCTGCCAGAAAAACTTCTATTTTTAGGAACTCCCCTTTCTTCTCTCCGGGACTCCATAGAGAAGAGAATCTCCTGTCAGAAGGCCTGCTCTCTCCTCTGTTCTGCCTGCTTTGAAACCGGCTACCTTCCTCCTCCTGGACAGAGGGCCCTGGCCTGGGGCCCTACGGTCGGGCGGTTGACACCCGGGTCGGAATGGGGTGAGCCCCAGGGTCCCCAAGCCACTGGCTGCTCTGCACCCCAGGAACGCCAGGGGTCCAGGACCTGCCCAGAGCCGCAGCGGGGCCCCGAGGCGATGGCCTGGCCCTGGGAGGCGCAGGCGTCCACCTCTCCCACGGCCCTGCTTTCCTGCCCTGCAGGCGTCCTCCGACGGCCTTCCTGCCCGGCGAGTCCACGCCCTGGGGAGACTTCCACCCAGCGTCTCCTGACCGCGTCCCCTGCCTGGCCCGCAGGGCTCGAGCAGCTCTCGGGCTTGCCCAGCGGCAGGCTCACAGGCCGCTGGGCGGCCCCGCCCCTGAGGCCGCCACGGTCACTCCTCACCTGCCAGCGAAGCCTTTCTGTCGCCAGCCAGATGGGTCACCTCCGTCCGTGGCTCGCCGGGAGCCTGCTGCAGACTTCTCAGAGGCTGCATCCACTGTCCACCCGGTTAAGGCCCGGCCATCACCGTGGGCCCAGGCGGGCCAATCCAAGTCCTCGGACCCCGCTCGGGGAGCAAACCCAGCAAAGGAGAACGGACGAAGGAAGGGAGCGAGATCCTTCTGGCCACAAAGCCTCGCCTGGCTGGTGACATCCCGCAGGTGTTCAGGCTGATGGCCACCCCAGTCAGAAAGCTGCGGCGGCCTGGGTGGGGAGACCCACGGGCTGAGACAGGGGGCATCTCCGAGCTAGAATCAGTGGGGCTACCTGGAGAGACTGAGGGACATGGTGGGCAGGGCCCAGCCCCAGGTGAGGGAGGCAGGTGTGCGGTGGTGCCACTGGCCCTGGTAAGCACCTGGTAAGCACCTGGTAAGCACCTGGTAAGCACGGGGGCAGAGCTGGGAGAAGGGCGAGGCCTGGTGAATGCTGGCGCTGGGCTAGGTGCTCTGCACAGGTGGAGTTCGCTTGCTGAAGTCCCCCCAGGTTGGGGGGCAGGTTGCCTGCTGGACGTCCAGTGGTTCTGTCCACAGCGGGTCAATGTCCAGGAAGACTGGGATTTGAAACTCATCCTGCGCTGGGCCAGGAGCTGATTTATCAAAGAATATGACCTTCCTCGAAGGAGATCAAGAAGAAAACAGATGTGATCCCTACCCCAGGAAACCTCAATAAAATGAGAGGGTGCAGAGGAGACTTGCCTATCTGCCTTGTGGACAAGGACAGCCAGGTTTCCTCGTAGTCTGTCACCTGTCCCTGAGAAGGACCTCAGTAAACACGTGTGAGGTGGGTGGGTGGGTGGGTGGGTGGATGGATGGATGGAGAGAAGGTTGGGTGGATGGGTGGTTGAGTGGATGGATGGATGGATGGATGATGGATGGATGGAGAGATGGTTGGGTAGATGGATGGATGGGTGGATGAGTGGGTGGATGAGTGGGTGGATGAGTGGGTGGATGGATGGGTGGATGGGTGGTTGGGTGGATGGATGGTGGATGGTGGATGGATGGGTGGATGAGTGGGTGGATGGATGGGTGGATGGGTGGTTGGGTGGATGGATGGTGGATGGTGGATGGATGGGTGGATGAGTGGGTGGATGAGTGGGTGGATGGGCGGGTGGATGGATGCATTTGAGGAACAGCCTTTGATTTCTAGGCCAAAAATACCTTTCATCTTCAGGCAAGCCACTCCAACTATATCTTTTTTGGTTATCTATAAAGGGCAAATAATACTTCCAAATTCCACAGGTTATGAGGACGAGGGTGGTGTCACCAAGGAGGGTCACCCCCGGCACGTCGTCCTCATCCGGAGCGGAGGTTGTCCGAGTAGCTGGGGCGGAGGCCTCTCCTTGCCCAGATGACAAGAATGTGAACGCGCAGATGGGCACACGGCCGCGGGGCGGGGGGGTGGGCGGGGCGTGACCCGCGGGGAGGGGCCGGTCCCACGAAGGCAGCCCGCGAATGCAGCTGGCCCAGCTGGGTTCCTGCCATGTCTTGGCTCCCGTCCGAGATAAGAGAAAACATTCTTCTTTTTCAATTACTATCCTCCCGACAGGCTCCCCTCCGCCCGTGCGGAATGCAGAAACGCAGGCACCAGGCATTCCAAAGCCCGGCCGGGCCCCTGCACACAGGCGAGCCCTCCCCGCTCACGGAGGCCAACAGCCAAGGCTCGGGCCTGGGGCTCTTTTCCGCGGAGAGACGCTAACCGAGGAATGCAACAAGCAAGCACGCAGCCCGGCCGGCCGCACGGGTCTGTGAGCCCACCTCGGGGAAGCTAGAGCTGGGGACCCCTCTGACACCTTAACGCGGTATTTACCTTGTGCTACAGCTCTGGCAAACCCTCTAGGACATGCCTCACGACCATTCAGATGAGTGGATGCAAAATTCATGAAGTGTAAGGACCTCCTTTTCCACCGTGCGCACAACTACAGAGGCAGGACATCTCCCCGAAACTCGGAATGGAAATAGAAGGCACGGTGGCCCCTAAGAGTTAGACTATGACACCGGCCTCGGCGGGGGAGCTGAGGAAGGCTTGTGTAGAGCTCGCTTCAGAGGGGCCCGGCTCCGCCGCCGTCCTCCCGTCTGGGGACGGAAAGGGCACAGCTGCCTGGGCCGGCGACCGCGGGAGCCCACACACGGCGCCGCCGCCGCCGGGGAAAGTGAGGAGTGTGATGGGGGGAGCCCGGCCCGGCCGAGGACGGGATGGTCCCTGCGACACATGAGCGCCCACCGGGGGCAGAGATGGTCGGGCTCCCCCCCCACCGTCCCCCCTGTCTGAAGCCACAGAATACTTCCTGCCGGGCAGGCAAGGGCAAGGGCAAGGGCCCAGGCTGACCAAAGGCGCAGCCTCAACGCCCAGCCCAGCCCCGGTGGCCTTGGACTTGCCGCTGCTCGGAGTCCCGTTGTCCTGAGTGCGGGTCTATGTTTCCGCGAAGCGCCTTCAGCACCAGAGCCGCTCCGCCTGCAGGAACTGGCCCCGCGGGCGGGCTCCCTGGCGGCCCCGCCCTCACCGGCCTCCCTGCCCCGGCCCGTGACCTCTCCTCACCTTATCCGACGCCACGTCTCTGACCCACGGAGTGCGGCTCCGCCAGTGCCGCCCAGCACTCCGCCCCGGCGGCGTGTCTCGTGTGCCCGCCGGTCGGCACGCAGGTCAGAGGGGCTAACATCCGTGTGCCGCTCCAAGCCGCCCAGGAGCCCGCCGGCCCCAGCCCGACGGCCGACCCACGCGGTGACCACACGCGGGCAGGGTTTGGCTCTTCCGTGCTGCACGCGGCTGTGGCCCTCCCGTCTCCTGATTCCACAGCCATCCCGATCTTCCTTGAACTCCTCAGAATTCTCAGAGCTCAGGGGTAGAAGCGTGAGCCCGGGAGCTCTGACCCAGAGCGCAGGCCGCCACGCCAGGATCTCAGGTTCCCGCGTCAGGGTGGCCCCGGGTGACCGGGGGTTTGTGAGGGCAGCCCGCGGGGGCCTCAGTCCGGGTCTGCAGGGGGCACACACGGCCGGCCAATGCCCCGGCGTGAGCGCGTGGGCTCTCCGCTGGTGAGGGACGCGTCTGCGTGAGTGGAAGATTCTACACAACGCCCCAGCTCCCAGAACTGGAGAAGGGAATCGGGGTGTGAGTGGGGTGTCTGTTGTCAGCTGGGCTCGCCCGCCGGGTGGCCCCCGAGCACCCGGCCTTCCCACGTGTCTCTGAGACAGGAACGCCTGTCGTGTGTCTGGAAACGTGTTCATCCGGATGCAGATCGGTTCAGAATGCTCGACCCCACATCAGCCTTCCTGGGCCCTCTCCCCTCGGGAGCGTGACCTGCCCCTCCCCATCGCAGACCCCGAGGACCCCCGCCCCGGAGCTCCCCCTAGAGGCCGTCCTCAGCACCGCAGTTCTCAGAGAAGGACAGGGCCTCTCCCCGGGCCTGGGGTCTTCCTGCGGGGGGGACTGGGGGGATGCTGTGCGGGGACCTGCAGGCCAGAGGGACACGCCGTGTGGCATCAGGGGTCTCAATAAGCCCCTTTCGCAGGCGCAGCCGCTGCTCCTGCCGGCTGCTCGGGGCTCCAGGTCCTTCCCACAGCTCCCCACCCCCAGCCTCACTTCACGGCCCCTCCCAGCCCGGGCGTTGCCCTGGAAACCGGAGTAAGTCCCCAAACATCCTCCCGTTCCCACAGCATTCAGGAACTCTCTGTGGGGATGGGGGACCTTGTGACTGTCGTCACAGATGAGGGGGCTGGGGGGGAGGGAGAGGGTAGACGAGTTTTCTGGGATAAACAGCCCCCACACTAAACCCCAGCTTCTCAGGACAGCCAGCCCAGGGGCTCGCAGGTCACTCTGCGGAGGGATCCGCCCGCCGGGGCTTCCTCTCGATGGGATAGGCGGCTCTCCCGGAGCTCACCGAAGGGCAAAGCTCACCGTCCAGGACGGGGACCCACCCACGGCCCCGGACAGCACGTCCTGGGGGGCAGGCCAGACGGGGCGGGGCGGGAGCCAGCGGTCCGGGGCGGGTGTGCTGGTCTGACTCGGGGCCGGCATGCGGGGGCCGGGGGAAGAGGCAGCCCCGAGCCTCAGACGGCCCCAGGGGCCCGGTGCCACCAGCTGGGCGATGAGAAAGAGACACAAACCGGCGGGTCCCTTCGCCCGTGGCCTCCACAGTGGCACACAGACCAGTGCTCTGCTGGCACAGGCCCCCAGGAGAGGCCGTCGTGTGCGGGGGGAGGGGGGGCAGGCAGCCCACAGAGCTTTCTTTCCCCACAAACCTCCCCAGTGTTCGGGGGGTGGCCTTCTCCTGCCCCCCGAAGCTTGCGGAGCTAGGGTTCTGCAGCCAGCGGGGTGGGGGGGCTTTCTGACACCCCCACCTTACATGCGGCACAGGGAGGGCCCTGGCCCCCCCACCTGATTCTCGCGCTGGGCCGGGGCCTCCTCTCTGGCAGGCACGTCCTGAACAACCCGGTCCTCCAGCACCTCGGACCTCAGGGCCATGCTGGTCATGCAGCTGCTCGGCCGTCGCCTTGGGACCAGCCTTATTCGTGGAGTGACACCGGGGTCCCTTGGTTCACACGTCACAGGCCTGTGCATCCTATCCTGGAGGCCTCTTCGTCCCAGCAGGGGAGAAAGGCTCAGAGTGCAAAGCAGCACTGAAGTGCATGACCGTGGTCAGTCCAGCGGTGCTGTGACTGGCCCCTGTTCGGACCTCGCACCGTGCCGGGGGTCCACACAGCTTTCTCCTGCGAGCCCCTCAGGAAGCCCGAGGGCAGACGCGCCGGTCTCCACTTGGCGGAGGAGGAGGAGGACGAAGGAGCTCAGGGAGTTTGGACACCAGGGTCCTGGGCCCGGGAGGTGACGGGGGGGTGACCCCCACTCTGCTCTCCGGGGGTGGGGGGGGAGGTGAGGGACGAGTGGGCAGTGAGAAGGCTGGGGGGGGCTCCGCGTGGGCAGGAGCCAGAGCCGGGAGGGGATTTAGAACCTGGGGGCCCGAGGCAGAGCCCGCCTGGCGGGGGCCTACCCTCCGGCCACGGGCTGCGGACGGAGAGGCTGGTCCAGACACAGGCTCTCGGATCACCCCGCCCCACGCCGCCGCTGTGCACAGCGGGCCCTCTGCCCGAGGGTGCGATTCATCTCCGGGCGGGGCGGTGGCGGGCCCCACCCCACCTGGCGGGCGGGTGCGAGTCAGAGCCCGCACCCGGCCGGGTCCTGGCGTGTCGGCGGCTCCGCTCACGGGAGCGGCATGGTGCCTCGCAGGACAAGCCCCGCCTCCCCGCCTCCAGGAGGGATGAAGTCGCTTTGTTTTCTTCTTGAAGCGAGGCCAGCTTCGTTTTACGGGTGCTGGCAGACCCAGGTGTGTCTGTCTTCACTTTTATTTCCCAAGCCCGCGGAGGCGAGAATACACTCTCCTTCCAAAGGGACCCGCCCCCCACCCTTGGTCCTGAGTCCGTTCCAACAGCTCCAAACCTCGGAGGGGAGCCGCCCAGAGCAGCGGGGCCTCGGGGCTGCAGAAGCCAGCGGCTGGCGGCCTCCTCTCACCCCAGCCTCGTCCCTCCCCGGGCCACCCCCCGCCCCCCACTGCCCCGTGGGCCTCGGTGGTGAGAGGCTCTATGGGGAGCTCCAGGGACCCGGACTCGAATGCGGTCACCAGCAGCAGCAACCTGGACCCACTCATCCCAGTCACACCTGTGATGTCGGGCAAAGGTCCCACCTGCGGGGCCGGCGCCAGGGCTGGCGTAACAGGGCCCCCACGTGCCTGAGCCCGGTTCCTAGGAAGGGCCCGGGCTCGCCTCCCGGGGCTCCAGGCCAGTGCAGAGCGGCCCCTGCAAGGTCCTAACTCCCCTCCCCCTTGTCTCTCTCTCTCCCCCTCTCTCCCTCCCCCCCCGCCCCTCTCCCTCCCCTCTCCATCTCCCACCTCTGACCCTGCGCATCCCTGTGAAACTATCTCCCCCACGGCCCACTGCTCTCTGTTTCAATGAGCTCGTGGCTCCCCCGCTCCCTGTTACTGCCCCCCCCCCGCCAATCTAGTAGAGACTAATAAGTGTCCTTGGTCCAAGGTCAAATTCTGGGGACAGCCCCTCCTCACTGGCCCAGCCCAGCGGGGGCCAGCCCCGGCCCGGCCACTCCGGCGTTCACGGCTCTGGACCCGGCTCACAGTGGGCGGGCTGCAGAGCGGATGCACTCTCGGTGTGCCAAAGGCTGTGTCACCCTGGATACGATTTCGGGAGAGGCGGAGGTGACCAAAATGAGGGTGGAGGACAGCTCCGCCCCACGTGTCAGAGCCTGTGGCAGCAGACCCTGGGTGCAGGTGTGTCCTGGGAGGTCATGGGCGTGGGGCCCCTGCAGCCAGCACACGGAACGTGACTCAGAGGCGTCCGCCTTGCTCCCACCACCTGCAGCTGCGCCTCTGGAGCTCAAGAGAAACTCTCTCCCCTCGCTCCAGGATCCTGATACCACCAGCCCCTAGTTCCTGGGCTGAGGTTGTCATGACAACCCTGGGCGCCACGGTAGGGCCGGCTAAGAGGAAGTTCAGAACCCGCTAAAGAAGGTGGAGCTGGACGAGGGCGTGGTGGGCGTGAATCCTCTGAAGACCGCAGCTCCTGAATCCCACCCTCTCTCAGGCCCTCGCGAAGTCTCCGTGGTTTCCCTTAGCGACACTGCCACCCCCCACCCCGGCCCCCCTTGTCCCCATCTCCTCTCCCCCCCAGAGGAGGGGAGAGTTTACCTGCTCTGATACCCAGTGACCACGGGCCCTTCCAGCCGTCAGCAGGAAGAACATGTTTATCGCCCTGCCACCCACAGAGGCAAGGCAACCCGTTTTGAGAAGTGGGGTCATTCTGTGAGCCCAGCTTCCTTACTTAAAACACACCACGGGCAGCGTCCTGGGTCGGTAAAAACCTTTCACTGGCCTCGCGCTGTTCCTCGGCCGGGGCTGGGGGCCGGGGGCCGGGGCGCGCAGGGAGGGCTGGGACCGGCCTCTCCTGGCGGCCATCTGGGGCGTGTGCGCATGTCCCTGTTCTGTGGCTGCTCGCCGAGGCCGGGCGCGCGTGCCCACAGCGGCGTCCATTCCGGCCGTCTGCCGCCGGGGTGTGGATTTCATCTTGGACCCCAAAGTTAGGCTGGAATGTGTTGTTTTGTCTCGCCTGCTCCGTTTCCCCGGGGCTACAGCCTCCTGTTTACGCCCTTCCCTGTTCTGCACGGGTTTCACTGCGTCGTGCCGAAGGAATGTGGCGGGCACTGTGTGTGCGCGGCTGTTGACTGGGCTGTTACCAAACAGTCAGCCGCACAGTCGACGTGCACGCAGCTGTCCCCGGGGGGCGTTTCCCTTCCGAGAGCAGACCGGGTCCCACAGCAGCTCTCGACCCAGGTTATTAATTACACTGTCTCAATCCTCACTCTCATTTTTTTCCGTAAGCAATCTCTTGGAAACCGAAGAACGACCCTGCACCGCCCCCTGTTCCTGGCCAGCCCCTCCCCACTGCCGTCCAGTCCGAGCGCCGCTCCGCCGATGCCCTGTTTGGCCCGGAGGTCCAGGCAGAGGGGCCCTGCGGTGGCCGGGGAGCCCTCCCCGGTGGGGACAGGGGGCATCCATCCACGGCTGCGTGCGTCTCTCCGAAATCCCTCGTCTCCGTCCCTGAGTTTTCTCTTCGTCCTGGAGGAGCCGCTGAGGGCTGCCTGCTTCTGTCGGGGTGCTGCACTCCAACAGCTTGCACTTCCCAGCCCCATTTCGAGGTCCCTCCCAGCTTTGCTTTTCCGACCCCCGGCTCCTGAGCCGCCGTGTCCTCGTTCACCGCGCCCCCTTCTGCCGGAGCTCACCTCTCACGTGCGGAGTCCAGAGCGGGGAAGGCGGGGATGTCTGAGTCTCCCTCCTGCTTCCGGGGGTCCATCTTTTCCGTGTCTCCCTGGTGACGCCGCTGGAGTTCGCCTCCTCCAATGCTGCAGAGTCTTCTCGCTGGCGAGGGTGGGGCCGGGACGCCCCAGGGTGCTGTCTGACCCAGATCGGAGGGTCACTCCCTTTCCGGTCTCAGGGAATGTCCCCACTCACCCCCGGATGCTCAGCTGGACGCCGGGCAGACGCAGAATGACAGGGACGGTGCCAGGTCGCAGGGGACGAATAGTGAGTGTGGCCTTGGTCGGTCCCTCGGTCTCTGCCCCATGGCTGCTCTTGCTGGGGAGACGCTCGCAGGGGTCGCCGGTCATCCACTCCTGCCCGTCCAGCCGGCTCACCACGCAGCGCCCCGGCTGGCCCCGACTGGCTGGCCGCACCGGCCACACTGGAGGAGTACTCCCTCTTACCTGGGATGAGACCGTGGGTCACAACTGTGGAGCTGGATGGGACAGGAGGGGCCACTGAGAGCCACGCCCCCACATCAGCGGGTTTTCCGTGTGGCCTCCCCGGGGGTCACTCCGAGAAGCAGGGTCCCTGTGTGGCCCGGTCCCACCTGCAGCCCCGCCTTCCCGGGCCGGGAGGCAGTGGGTCTCCCCTCCCCACACCTGTGACCCTCACGGACGCCTGGGGAAAGCTGAGGGGACTCTGACCCCTGCCACCTGTCACCTCGCCACACCCAGCAGAAAGTCTTCAGAGTCCTCGGGCACGGACCCCCTCCTCCACCCCAGGGCTGACCCCCTGCCCTGAGCTCGCCTTAGCGGTGTCTTTGCCACCGGTTTCAAGGAGACACAGAGGCTGAGAGATTCGTCCTGCTCTGTGCCGTCCCCTGGAGTGGCAACAAGTGAGGTGCGAATCCCGTGCCCAGAACATGTGTCAACCCATCCAACCTTCACCGGGCAGGTACTGCCATTACCACCCCCATTCTACAGGTGAGGAAACTGAGGCCACAGAAGCTAAGTGCATTGTCCCGGGTCAGACAGCTGCTGAGTGGCGCCAACATCAAGGTCAGCCCTGCTCCGGAGCGGGCCTCTCGACACACCCTGGAGCCTTTCCATGTGGTGCAGGTGGCAGCCCCAGCTGTGGGGTCCAGCACCCCAGCACTGGGTGCCCAAGGCACGGACAAGGAGGAGCATGGGAAACAGCCGGGAAGGCTTCAACCCTGGTCCCCACAAGCAGTCACCGAGAGGACCCCCAGGAGCCGTTTCTGGGAGGGGCCGCCCCCCTGCGTGTCCCAGGCTGTGGGAGCCGACGTCCCCTCTGTGTGGCAGCCTCAAGCCCACACTTGAACTTCAGACTTAGCCTCCTTTGTGCAGTCGTCTTCCACGCCGCCAGGGTGGCACACTCCACACCTCGGAGCCGATGCAAAGTGCGAGAGAGCGCAGGCGTGGCAAACGTGCAGCCGTGCACACGCCAAGGAAACGTCCGTAGCCCCTTCCTCGCCGGTCCCTGTGCCGGGCAGCTGGCTGGATGGCGACACCGTTCAGGTGGACGATGCGCAGGGACGCCGGGACGCCTGGACACCTCCCTTCGTGGCTTCTCCGCCATCCGCCCCACAGCCCCACGATGCCCCCACGCCCCCAGAAGGCGAGCCCCCTGTTTGTGGGGCCGTGGAAAACCGTTCCGTTGCTGCAGCGTGAGCGGGACGCCTCCTGACACCTGTCCCTCAGCTGCCAGAACGCTAACCTCCTCGCCGGAGAACGGGTGTGAGTGCGAGATTCTCCGCCCCGTTAGTGCTGTCACACGCAGACACAAGGGCTTGTGGGGCCTCTACCTCCCTTAGCAACGCCCTCCGTGGAGGAGGAGGCAAGGGGCCTCCAGTGTGTAGCGTGGCGGTGGGGGGGGGGGGGCAGGGGGACAGCCGGGGCTGCACGGCCATCCGAGGTGCGGGCGCCGCCAGCGTCGGAGGTGGGCGGGCGGTAAACCCGGGGCGTCCGCGGTCCTCCCGGGCGATCTCCAGCAAGCCTCCATGCCTCGGTTGACTTTTACGATCCGTAAACCTTGCGGGGATATTGAGATCAGTCGAGGAATGTCTGCAGCGTGCTTTGAACTGCGGGAGGGAGACGTTAAGTAAATACCCGGTGGTGTTAGAGCTCCGCCGGGGCGTCCGAATGTTCGAAGCGGGACTTTAGTATAAATACTCGCTGGCGTTTGCCAAGAATAAATTGAATGGGCAAAGACAACATACTTGGCTGGGACTTAACCCAAACTTGGCATCTCGGTGCATGAATAGAGAACGCTGGAGGGAACATGAAAGGGCTCTCTTACTGGAGCCAACTGCTTAGCTAAGTTTCCCCGTCTCCCAGTTAAGCGCTCTGCTCGCTACACTGTTGCCTTACGCAGGGGAGCAGGAGTCCAAAGCACAACACAGGCCCCATACATAGCCCGTCTGCGTTTTCCTCCGGCTCCTGGGACGGAAGGTAAGCTGGTTTGAAGATCACTCGGCAACCCCCACGTCGGGCGGCCAAGAGGGACGGCAACGGGGACCCCTTCTCGGAGTCCTCGCAGCCCACGAGCCGCCCCTGCGTGGCCACGGCTCCTTCCTCTGCGCCGCCCGGTGACAGCGACCCCGGCAGTCCAACGAGACGTGTTTCAATGTCTGCCACCTTGAAAAGAAGCCATGGTTGTTTCCCTTGGGGCTGGCAGTGCAGATTCAAAGCTTCCACAGAGCCCGAGGCACGCATTAGGATTCGGAGGTTTTCTCAGGACGGGGCAGGGGGCGTCCCTTCCTCGGAAGCAGGGCGTCTGATCTGTGTCAGGAGATCCATCGGAGCGGGTCGTGGCTGCAGAGAGGACCCGGCCTCGCTTCTGCTCTGCACGAACCGTGTGGGACCGCCACCCCACCCCCCGCCTGCCGCTCAGGGTCCTTGTCTCTAAGGACTCCGAAACCCACACCCTCGAATTGCCACTTTTCTCAAAAGCATCCCAAGAGAGAATGCAGCCCAAAGGGAACATTCCTTTGGAAGGAAACGGCCCCAAATGGAGGCTCCAGCCTCACTCGTCCCCGAGAACCAACGTCTCGGAACGCCGATTTAATTCAGGCCTGCTGTCCGAGTCTCCCCCCGTCACCTGCGCACAGGAAACAGAAAGTGACGTGATGTTCCCAAAATGCTGTTGGCTATTTCCAGCAGCAAGCCCCACCCCTGCGTTTAAACTCAGCACGTAGTTGAATTCTCTAGTCCAAATAAATACCTGGACGCATGTTTCCAGCTATGCTTACCGGGAGATTAAATCCCCCATAACGGATGGCAGTGAAAATAGGGCTCACGTGTTTTCTTGGGGGGGGGGGGGCGGTGGCGGGAGGATAAAAGGCCCAGGAGGGGATTTCGACAGAGCGCAGGCTCTCGGCAAATGAGAAAACCATGTGCGTGCTGGCAGGTCCGAGACGGGGAGCCAGGCGCCCGCCAACGCGCCGAGAGGAAAATGTGGGTTTGGAGCCAGGCACACCCTCACACTCGTGGGGCACCCACCCAGCCCTTCACGGGCTCACCTTGCTCCCAGCTCTCGGCCCCAGCGCAGGGGGCGGCCGGCGGGGGCTGCAGGTCCGAGTGTGGGTCACACTGCCAGGCTCGGGGACGGGGGGCAGTCTGCTCTCTGAAGCCAGCACACTCTCACCGTCCGACACACTTCGGATGCTTGGCTGCTCAGGAAGCCACCGGCCCACCTGGCCGTGAACTTCAGCCACTGGATTGGCTGTGAGCAGACATCACTCTCTGGCTGGAGGGGTGACGACCGGGGGCCCAGTCCCACCCAGGGTCACGATGAGGGGGAGGGCCCTCCGAATGCATGGGACCTGCCAGGGGTCCGTCCGCCCAGTGGGGAGCAGCACCCCGCTCCCTGACTCCCCGAGGCAGCCAAAGTCCGTGCAAGCAGCTCAGGACCTTGATCGCGGCCTCCAGCGCTCCGCACCGGCCCTGGCAGGCCGCAGTTTGGCTGCTGCTTCTACTCGAGGGAGGTGTACATGCCCGCCCACCCCCACGGTCCTGGCGTTGCCCCACAGGGGCTTCCGGGCAGCCCCGGGTTGTGGCTGCAGGGCACCCGGAGCCCTGCTCCTCAGCCCGCAGACCAGTCTGCCGCCGGGCGCTCCTGGCCCAGCCCCCTCCACGGGGCTGTCACTATGTGGCAGGAGCGTGAGCAGCTAGGGACGTCCCTTGACGAGGGGAAGGAGGGAAACTGAGACGAAGCAGTTAAACAAGGCCCAACAAGGCGCACAACTCGCGGCAGCTGGTGAGTCCCAGGTTTCCCCTCCGGAACCCAGGACTGGAGGAGGGGGTGGCTCACACGCTCCAGGCGCCCCCGGGCCAGACCGGCCTTGGACCCCGATCCTCTCCAGCGACCTTTCTCAAACTAAAACCAGAAGAATCACGCCGATCCCTCTGGTGAGAAATTCGCTGAAACACACAGGTGGCCACGCCCACCTTGGCAAACTGCTGGGGACCTTCCCGTCGTCATGCGGCTGCTCCTGGGGATGGGGCTCTCCCTCCCTCCCTCCCTCCCAGCCCGTCCCTGGGGGCAGCAGCGGCAGCAAGCAGAGTCTGGTCCTCATGACTGGGGCTTCTTGAGGCATATGCAGGGTGACACCTGAGTGCAGGGTGACACCTGAGTGCAGGAGACACCTGAGTGCAGGAGACACCTGTGGGCAGGGTGACACCTGAGTGCAGGAGACACCTGAGTGCAGGAGGCACCTGTGGGCAGGTGACACCTGTGTGCAGGGTGACACCTGAGTACAGGGTGACACCTGAGTGCAGGAGGCACCTGTGTGCAGGAGACACCTGTGGGCAGGTGACACCTGTGGGCAGGGTGACACCTGTGTGCAGGAGACACCTGTGGGCAGGTGACACCTGTGGGCAGGGTGACACCTGAGTGCAGGAGACACCTGTGGGCACGGTGACAAACACCTCATCAAAGGCAGTAGGAGCCACTCTTGCCCCAACTCCCTCCGAAAGCCTGGGGGACCACCCGCAGCCTAACCACTTTGATGCCGCGGGGCACCGTGCTAGTGGCCTGTCCCTGCTGTGGCAATGACCGCAGAGCGGCCTAAAACCACGCGGACTTCTTGTCCGACAGCTCCGGAGCCCGGCCGGCCAGCCAGGGCCCCGCCTGGCTGCAGTGGAGGAGCGGGCATCGCGGCCTTCCCTCCCGGGCTCTGCGCATGGCGCAGCCCTGGCCTCTCCTCGAACCCAGAAGCACCCACGTGCCCGAGCCGGGGCCTCTTCTGTTGCCAGACCCGGCAGCCGTCCCACGCTGGCCTCGGCCTCCGTCCTCACGTCGCCTCTCCTTCCTCTAGGGACTGCTCTGTGCCCTCTCCCCCTTTAAAGACCCGTGGGACCCCACTGTGGATGATCGAGGATAATCGCCCTTGTCTGAGGGCGACTAAGTAGCAACCTTAATTCCCTGTAAACTGACGTGTCCTCCAGTGCCGGGTGAGGGCGGGGGGTGTCTGTGGCGGCGGGGGGGATTATTGTGGCCCCCCCGGCATATTCCCAGGGACAGGCGAGATGACACAGGTGTGCTGCCGGCAGGACTTTTCATTCTAGTGAAGACCGCACCCCAGCAAAGGCGGGCACAGGTGACCCTGCACCAGCGCCTCTGTGACCTCCACCGGCTGAGGCCAGTCTCTGAGGCCAAACAGGACGCGGCCGGTCACATCCAAGGCCCTTCATCGTGCGCTCACTGCGCGCTGGGTGCTGTGACAGGCACTCGGAATGACAGGGTGAATGGGTCACCGCCTGCCCCGGAGGAGCGCCCAGCTGGTAGAGAGGCCATCGGTGGCTGGGGCGTGGCCACAGTCCCAGGTGCTTCCCTGGCAGGGCGTGGGTGGGCAAGAGGGGCGAGCATAGCTTGCAGAGCTATGAATCTGCGGGCAAGTTATTCCACCTCTCACCACTCCTGCCACTCGGCCGTACACCGGAGATGGGCATGTGCATGCCTGGTGGGGGCCTGGGCCAGCCGTGCCGAGTGGCCAGTGCCCACGCAGGCCCCGGGGTGGGCGGGGGAGGCCTCCACAGAGGCCACGCCAGGGCAGCTCTCATCTCTGCCCTGGACTCCCCCTCCTTGGATCCTGCGGAAGCACCCCCACCCACCCACAGTACCGTGGCTCGGGACCCGTCCTTCCACTCACAGGAAGGGACAAGGGGCTCTTCCTCAGGAAGCCACCGGGGACAGGCCTCTGGCCTCTGGAGGAGCTGTCCTTCCTCCTGAGGTCAGGACTGTCACTGGTGGCCCTTGGGTGGGCAGCAGAGAGAGCTCGGCCAGATTTAGCTGTGTCACCCCAAGCCGCTCACACAAGCCTCTCTGGTCATCACCAGTGACGTCAGACACCGGCGAGGTCAGGGGGCCCTGGACCCTGTCCTCCGGCTGAGAGCCTGTAGCACCGGAGTGCAGAGCATGGGACCGGCCCGAGCAGGTGGCCGGGCCAGGGGCACAGGCTCCTGGGGACCCTTCAGCCCCCTCAGCAAACCCCCTCAGAGGGACACAGGGACCGAGGCTGAAACCGCCCACCTAGGGGGCCCTTCCGCCTCTGGGGCCCCTGGAGTGAGTCTCTGCTCTCAAGACTCAAGACTCCTCTTCTGTCTTGTTGGAAACAGGACAGAAGATAAGTTCCTCTAAGTTAGGATTCCACGTGGTTCTGCAGACAGTCTAAAAAACACACGCCCCAGGTTCGTGCAAAATGCCTCAGCAGCCTCTCCTCTGTCACCGCTTCCCGCTTCCTTGGGGTTGTCACCCGCTCCCCCTCTGACAGGTCCAACCGGAGGCAGCGGGTCCCCGTGTCTCCCCAGCGCAGACCGAAGACCGGCTCCCCACCCGCCCCCGTGAGCCCCCGGTTCTCCACCATCTGTGATCAACGCCCTGCCTCTGCGTGTGGTCCAGAACCCCCGTGATTCACCCAGAAACTACGCTCACTGATAGACCAATTAAATCAGTGTAACTTGTCCTAATTACTTAACAAAGCTTGTAGCGCGCCTGGGAATAGCTCTGATGAAAGCAGCGGCATTAATGTAAAACATTGTGGCTGTATCAACATCCGCCGTGGTGCCAGATTCCCGCGTCCCGCCCCCCGGGGGGCCTGGCGAGCTCTGCCTGGCGCGCAGCCCCGCGCAGGCTGCGGGGCAAACACCCCTGGATGACGCCGCGGCGACCCAAGCAGGGCGGGGAGGGAGGGGCAGAGGGCGCAGGGCCGGGCCTGCGGCAGACGGGGACACTGTTCCCCAGCTGAGCTCCCACCCCGTGCGAGCCCGAGGTTGGAGGCGGCTGCCGGACCGTCGGCCGTGTGCCTTGGTGATTAGGGCTGCGGTTCGGGCAGCCTCTCCACACCGCCCCAGGAGACTCTCCGGCCCTTCCCTGCCCAGCCGGGATGCTTGCGCCATCGTCGCCGAGTTCCCGGGAGAGCCCAGGAGGTCCTGTCGGCCATCCACACACACACATTGCCCCACGTGCGCCCCGAGCCTTGAATCGGTGGTCGGCCTTTCCTGTTTCTGGTGCAGGAGAGGTGCGTGGGTCTGGTGGGGATCCCCGGCCCCCCAGCAGGAGGGAGCCAGGATGCTGTGCCCGGGGACTCGAAGCGACTCCCTCCCTCTCTGACCCCGCCTCTCCCCCAACGCGGCGCGAACAACGGTGCCGGGGCCAAAACCCCAACTGCAGGAGAACACAGGCGGGAGGCCGGGGGCTGCGTGCAGGAGACACAGGGCGCAAGGGAGGCCTTGGGGTTGTCTTCAGTGTGACGCAGGGGCTCCAGAAGCTTCCTCAGTTAGTGAGACCCCCCTCCCTGAGCCAAATCTGACGTCAGCGGAGCCTGTACCCAATGTTCCTAGACCAGCAGCCCTCTGGCCTCACCGTGACCTTCCCAGTCTCTGTCACCAAAGCTAGAGACGCTCTTCGAAGCCCAGAAGACAGCCACCAGGCCCCGAGGCCTTCCTGTCCCCGGATGAGTTCTCTCAGGTCCGAGGGTCCCTCCTGCTCGCTGTGCTGTAGGGGGGCTCTGGGTGGGGGTGCCTCTCCCGTCAAGAGTCTCTTGGGCTGCCCGGTCTGAGCCCGGAAGGGAGTCGGTCCTGGGTAGACCAGTTGTCTCGGCCGTGGCCCTGTGGACATGGGGGCCCGTTCATTCTCCTTGGGGGGTTCAGCAGCCCCCGCCTCTGCCCACGGCCTCCCAGCCCTGACAGACACACTGTCTCCCGACACGGCTAACGTCCCCCCGGGAGGCACAGTCACCCTGGCTGAGAGCCACCCTCGAGGGCAGACGGGTCGATTAGGGCTCCCCCGGCCGCGAGGACCCAGCCCCGATGAGTGCACGAGCCTCCTGCTCTCTCCCGAGCCGTCTGCTCGGCCAGACCCTGCAGCCGCTCAGGGCCTACAGTGCTCCTTCAACGACAGCAACAGCAGGCCTTGGCGTTTGAAAGCTCCCGGCGATGACGCCGTCCTGAAAGGACGGTGACGGTGAGGATGAAACCGTGAGGTGGCAAAGGTGGCCGTTCCCCCCGGGAGAGGCAAAGGGAACAGGAGCGGCGGCCGAACTGGGAGAAGGGGACGGTGCCCCCGGGAGCATGACCCTCAGGACCACCCTTCCCGGCCCAGAGCGCTCACAGCCTGGACCTCGGTAAACGGGCCCCACAAAGCGCTCTCCCACCTGCAGAGGCGCCTGCGGTTCCGGCTGCAGGCAGGAGGAGACCGCCGAGAGCCGGCGCGGGAAGGAAATGGGAGGGAGAGGACGCGGTGCTCCAGCCTCTATAAGTCCACGCCGGCTGACACGGAGTCGGTTTGGAAACCTGGGGAGCGGCCTGCAGAAGCCCCACCGCTGGCGGCAACTGCGGCCAGCGCCTCGGACCGGTTTAAGGCGGCGGGGAAGCCTGACCTCTGATGTCAAGGTGCTTGATTGTGGTTTGAACATGACTGAAAACACACAGGAGGAAACCCACGCCCTGCGCATCCAGCACCCCCTGGAACGTGCGTCTTGGAGCCCAGGACCTCGGGTATAAAACCAGGGTCACAGTCCCCTCTTTGCCTGCCTCAGCCTCTCGGGGACATCCCTTGAGCTTGATTGTTTCCCGTGTGGGTCAGGTCAGCTGCGAGGATTAAAAGGAGAGCTTTTGAACCTGCTCCTGACTGCTTCTGGTCCTGAGACGTCCCCACCTGGACCTGCTGCCCTGTGAGAGCCACACGAGTGAGGGTGTCGGGACTGGGCGAGAGCCAGCCCTGTCACCTCCCGCATCTCGGGACTCCCTGTGGTCCGGGAGCTCGTCTGTCTTTGTGTGAAACAAACCCTTGGTGGATTGAGCGCGGGCTGCGAACCAAAGTGTCACAGGTTCGATTCCCAGCCAGGGTACATGCCTGGGTTGCAGGCCATAACCCCCAGCAACCACACATTGATATCTCTCTCTCTCTCTCTCTCTCTCCCTCCCTCCCTTCCCTCTCTAAAAAGTAAATAAATAAAATCTTTTAAAAAAAAAGAAAAAAAGAACCCTTGGGCCTCTGAATGCGGGAGAGGGACCCAGCGCAGAAAGGCTTCTCTGGCCCTGGCACTCTCGAGACCCAGCATGTGCGTGAGGAGGGCCACCCAGCCGCACAGGGGCCTGATGAACAATCGGCCCAGAGTCCCCGGCCCACCCCTGACTGAGCCTTGGCGTGTCCCCGAGCATTATTTCAGGAGTGACCCCGTTTTGCCACCAGAGTCACTCACGATGGAGAAGGGCTCTGCACGCAGCTGTCGTCTGCCCTGGACTAGGCACGGTGTGTGTGCTGGGACACGTCAACCGCATGGGTGGCGGGGGCGGGGGAGCCCTGTTGGCAGCACTGGCCACTTTCCAGCCCGTAATTAAATACTTGCCCGTTGGCCAATGTCAAGGTGCCAACGTGACGTCATCAAGCAACCCCGCCTCTGCCCGAGCCTTCAGCACACAGCCACCGCCACGGCCGGCACACCCTGGGCCCCGTCTCCTCCTCCCGCGCCCCGCCACCACACTCGCCGCTCCGAAGCACCTTATTTACTCTTGTCTCATAAATGCCGAAGGGCTAAAAACGTTTTTGGCAAGAGAACCAGACAATCTGGCTCTGGAAAAGGCAAGGGGGGAGTTTGGGTAAATTAGAGTTTGCTTTTTTTATCAGAGACGGGGCAGCTACAAAGGCGGGCAGGAGCCTGGAGAGCTCCGGGCGGTGCTGCTCCGGACACGCGCTGTGCCCAGCAGCAGACACGGCCGGGCCTGGCCGGCCGGGCATCCCCAGCAGAGGCCGCGCCGATGTCTCTCTCCCCCACCCCACCCAGCCGGAGAGCGGCCGGCCTCGTAAAAGAAGGTCAATCTTTATTACATGTCAAGAGTGCTTTCACCCACTTGTTTTTTATTACGGTTGACTATTGACAGCGTCTCCCCAAACCACTAATTCTGCTTTGCCTCCCTTCATGCCGTGATTTTGTCATTCCAGATTTATCTCTGGTGACAGGAGGAACAAAAACAGAGGGGTTTTGTGGCTTGACTTGAAGCGTCAGGGTCACCGCTTTCTGGTTTAAAAATAAAGGGCTCCTTTCGATGACACGAGGGCCCCAGGTGGGGAGGCCCGCCCCACGCGGGTCCCCCAGGGCGAGGAGAGAGGCCGGGCGGCTGGGAACCCTGGGACCAGCCGTCCGGAAGAGAGACACGGCTTCGCAAACACAAGAGAAACTCAATGGCAACCGAGAAGGGCTGGGCGGCGGCCTCTCATGAACCCCCCCCCCAATAACTGAACACGGACATCCAAATCACCTGGGGGCCCCTCCCCACCCACGCTGCTGCTCACGTCTACTCCGGATGGGAGACCGCTAACGACAGTGAGAAAAGAAGGAGGAAAAAACCACCGCCCACTCCTTTTTCAGGATTTCCAAGGAGCCGGCGTGTGTGATGGTTTTATCTGGGTGACCGATCACACGGGGTTCCTGGAAGCCCCTCCCCCGGAGACGCACTCCAGAGCTAATGGCTGGGCCCCCTCCTGGGCAAACTCGCGGAGCCCTTACGGCTTGGAGCCGGGCCGGGCCGCTCTGCAGTTTGCTAGACGCGTCTGCTCTTATTCACGCCGGAAGCGCAAAAGCCGGGCGGGAGCCGGACGGCGAGGCGGTGCCAAGACTCCGTCGCCGCTAGTGCGGCAGGAGAGGTCACAGGCCGCGCCGTCAGCCACCCGGCCCGGCGACCACGCGTGTCTGCGGTAACCCGAGGCCTGCCGGGGAAAGCCCGTAAAGCCGTCTAATCTGACCGTTTAGGAAGGTCAGCCTAAGAGCACCGGTTCCAACCAGGGAGCCGACACACGTAATTAGGGTAGAAGGGCTCTCTGAGTGAAACTGAAGACGCAGTCGTATAGAAACAGATGTTTATCCAGCTAATGCAGTTGGGCGAAAGCCACGCGGCCGCGGCCGGGACAGGCTCGGGTCCGGGACGTCCTCTCGCTCGCTCGCTCGCCTGATCGCGCAGCTCAGAGGTCCCCGCTCCGTGGACGGCACGGGCTCTGCCCTGGGGCCCGGCCAAGGCGGCAGGAGACCTCGCAGCCGCCCGGCGCCTGGATCCTCTTTTGCAGCCCTGGCCTCGCATGGGCGGGAGACGGACTGGAGTGTCCCCCGGAAGGGACCTGGCGAGGGTGGCGCTGTCCTGGGGAAAAGAGAAGCGGCAACCTGGTGGTCCCTGCGCAGCGCCCACCGAAAGGCCTTGCCCTGCTGGACAGTTAGAAGGGGGTGGGCCGCGGCGGGGCGGCCCGTCAGCTGGAGGGACGGGACAAGCCAGAGGAGGCCAAGTTCAAGAGCCTGCGTCCCTGGGCCCCTTATCTTCTCACACAGAGAGGGCAAAGGAAAGGAAGGGCTGGTGACAATCAAGGTTGACCCCAGAGGGCGACAGCTGCCCGCGCCCGCCCCCATGGGTTTTCCCTTCCAGGTCACAGGCGAGAGAATTCCCAGCACAGCTCTGCAGAGAGAAAGCCCCATCTCTCACCAAGGGGTCCTGCCGGGAACCGGAGCAGCTCGGCCGTGAGCACTGGTCCCGGGCGTGGCGGGGGGCCGGGCACCTGTCCCTGGGGTCCTTGAGGACCGGCCCCCCAGCTCCCTTCCCGGTCTGAGGGAGTGTCTTCCCCTCCCTGCAGTTTCCCCGGTAGCAGCAGCCTGCTGTGCTGGTGCGAAGCAGGGGCTCCCGAACGCCCGCCCTGCCCCCCCCCCCACTCCCTCCAGCACTCCCCTCCCTCCTGTCCACCCGGCCATCCACGGCCCATCTCCGTGGACTCCTCCATGGCCACGGCCGCACTGGGACTTGTCCGTGGCCTCTGCTGCCACCCAGCTCCCGGACTTTGCTGGACGCCCCCCGCACCAGGTCTCGCCGCCCGGTCTCGCTCCTCCCGTTCCTGCCCCGCCCCACTCCATTCCGCGCGTGACAGCCAGAACGCCCCGCTTAAATTCTTCGTCAGTCAAGTCGCTCCCTGCCAAAGCCCTCTGACCGGCTCCCTGCCGTCCTTTGGGTATAATCCAAGGCCCCTCGCACGCCCCAAAGACCCTGCGTGACGAGCACCATGCAAAGGGGCGTGATCAGGAACAGGGTCCGCCTTAAAGACGCAGAGAAGCAGACGCGGCACCCTCCCGATCGGGGCGCGGCGTCCCACGCTAGTGCGGAACCTCCCTGAAGCCAGCCAACAGTGGCACTTTGCTGTGTGATTGGTTTTTATTTTTATTTTTTTACCCTTACCCAAAGACATTTTTCATTGCTTTCTCGGGGGGAGAGAGCAACGTCGACGTGAGAGAGGAGCACCGATTGCCTCCCGTGTGCACCCGGGAACGCCGGGAACGCACACGCCTGGGCCACGACCAACCCACGACCCAGGCGTGCGCCCTGACCGGGAACTGAACCTGCAACCTTTCAGGGACGGGACAACACTCCACCCAACTGAGCCGCACCGACCAGGGTGCACGACTGTCTTTCGGACAGAGGTTCCCGTGCAGATGCGTCCAGAGAGCTGCGGACACTGAACCCGCGGCCTCAGCTCAGCCCTTGTCTGAGGGGGGAAAGCCCGCCCGCCAGACTGGCGTGGGAGCGACCCTCTGTCTGCGAGTCCGGGGCACGCCGCGGACGGCTGCGGGGCTCCCACAAGACACCGTTGTCCGGGAAAGTGCTTCGCACAACGTAAAGGGCACACGCCAACTGGGCAACCTCACCTGGACGGTGCGTTCATTTCCACGCTGTTCTTGTAACTGAATGGAAATGTTTCTGGCGGGGGCGCGTGGAACTGGGGCCACGTGGTCAAGGTATTTTGCTTCCTGATGACCGGAACGTGTTCGGCCAGCGTGTGCATTCTGAAAGGAAGGACAGACGAGATTTCCTCTCTCTGATGGCCCTTCTCCTGAGCAGAGCTCGGGCCGCTGTGGGACAGCCGTCGGGGGTCCAGCCACCTGGGGTCCAGCCGCCCAGGGTCCAGCGCCCGTCAAAGGAGCAAGAGCTCAGGTTTCAGACAACAGCTGGGGGGGAGGGGGCAGTGCCATTCCTCGTGACGTTCAAACGGCGCTTCGGAGCTCCCCGGGTCCGGCTCTTGAGTAAGGACCAACACTCATCCTTCCTCCGGTTCTGAAGGAGCGCCAGGCGAGGACAGGGTGGCTGGTCGCTGCTCCTGGCGTGAACGCAAGTCGAGAGCGGTGTCAGGGGTGAACGGTCACTCACGGGATGGACCCAAGGAAGGGGCCCCGTTTGAACACTGCCGGGGAGTGGGGGGCGCACCCTGCCCCCCACAGCAGCAGAACAGGCCCAACCTGCCTTGCTCTTCACCTCCCGACCCTCCCTCACCCCAGACCCCGGCCTCACCCCCCGAGTGCGTTCCTGGAGGGCGCCCAGGAGGGCCACCCCACCTCGCCTGCCCAAGGCAGTGTCCTGTGTTCATGGTGAAATTGGTGAGGGACGTCCAGGCCCTGCACGGGGTCCCCCACATCCGTCCCCACGTGGGCACCGACACCCACGGCGAAGCCAGAACCGGCGACCCGTGGCCGTCGTCCCCGTTCAGAACTGTCTCGTCAGACCGAGATGTGATCAGTTCACCTGATAACGAGATAATTCACCTTTTCACGGACGAAAGTACACTCTGAGCTCCCAACACGGCCAGCTGTGAGGCAGCTCACATGACGCCCTCGCCACGGCGCGGCGCGGGCCTGGGCTTCCTCTCCGCGACGACGGAGACGCCGCCCCGGGTGCGTCGGGAGTGGGGACAGGACGCGGGCGGGGAGAGCCACTGCCCAACAAACCGCGGGCAGAAACGCTGGCCCGGGCAGAAACACGGTTCTCCCGGCCGCCGCCAGGTGAGCGTTTGCACAGCCCCTGAACTGCAGCCACAAAATCAAACGAGAGGAAGCCCAACAGCACTGTGCAGGAGGGGCAAAGGCGTGCCGCCGGTTCTGGACCCGCAGAAGGTGCGGGCAAGTGGCAGCGACAGAAATACTAGGTGCCACCTAGAAACCAAGTAAGACGCAGACGATTGAATAACACGGTCACATTCGCATGGTGTATGTTTATGGACTGCTGTCCTAAAAATCGTTCTTTCAGTCTTCATTGGAGATGTTGTATAGTTACTTAAATAGGAGCAGTAAAAACCAAACCAGAAAAATTTCAGAATTCCTCCAGAAGAAAGACAAAATGAAATGTCTGCCGTCTTTTTGGGTGATTTTAGTCGACTTGTTAACAATCGAGATACTGTAATTGCACTATCTACAAAAAAAAAATAGAATGGACTCTGTTCATTTATGAGTCCCATTTAACTAATCTATGATTATAAAACTTTATCTAAGAATAATAAAATCCTATCAAGTTTCCACTGGAGCCAACGAAAACCAACAGCAAGTGAAAGGAAAAACGTCGACCTTATTTCAGCGGAGAGAAATCTGCTGCTGCAGCTCTGGGTCCGCAGAGGCGGGCGGGGGCACTCAGAGGCGACGCCCTCCAGCCCAGGCTGTGTGGACCGCCCCCACCCTTCCCACCCCTCCCCCGCCCCAGCTGGGTGTAGACTCATCTCTTTGCACCTTGGTGGGGGGCAGGGGTGCTGGGCCGTTCCTTCCTCCCGTCCGGGAACCTGGGAAGGGTGGAGCTCTTTCCCACAGCTGTCCCAGTAAATCCTGGAACCTCCCCCCGCCCCCCCCCGCCCCCCAGGGACCAGGAGATGAGGTGAGGATGGAGCTCAGGAGGTCAAAGGGAAAACCGGTCCCTCCCTCCCACGCTCGGGGAGGGGCTGCCTCCTGGGGCGGGGTTGAGCTGGCTGGAGCTCTTTCCCCCAAACCCTGGGCCCTGAAGCCCCACCCCACACAGCCTGACGCCCCTGCTTCCTCGGGGTCTGGTCATCCCCGCGGGCGTCTGCCAAATGCCCCACGCGCCAAGGCAGGGACACAGGATTCTTTGGAAACCTTGAAAGTTCTTCCTTCATCTTTTTGGTCTCCAATAAGCTGTTTGCTTTCCCCAGCTGAGCGGGTGTCTCGGCCAAAACAGCACTCAGCTCGTTCCTGTGAGCTACCCTGGATGACGGCCCGCGCTTCTTTGGAGCTTTGCTGGAAGCGCTCAGCTTACATTTTATAGGTGTCCTAAGTGGCGGGCCTCCACGCGTGGGACCCAAGCCGTCCTGTGCTGCAGGGGAGTCCTCCAGACGGGGACAGGGCCGGCTCTCTCTGTGAGAGTCGTGGGGGCCGCGCCCGGTCCCCCTGTCGCAGGCGGGGGGAGGGGTGGGGGGGGCGGCGGCCGCTTCCCCAGCAGCCGGGGCTGCGGCAAAGCCTCCAAGGTCAAGGCTTCCCGTGTGGTCTTCAGGCAGCGTTGTTCTGTCTGCTGCAGCTGATCCGTGCACGTTCAGAGTCTTTCCTCATCTGGAGGTTTTGTTTTTTTTTAATTCTTCTTAATCCTCAGCAGAGGATATGTTTATTGGCTTTAGAGAGAGGGAGGGGAGAGAGAGAGAGAAACATAAAAACATGACGGTGAGCGAGAAACGCCGGTCAGTTGCCTCACGTAGGCACCACGACCAGGGATCGAACCAGCAGCCTAGGCAGGCGCCCTGACTGGGAACAGAACCCGCAGCTTTTCGGCACCCAGAACAGCGCTCCGGCCCGCTGAGCCGCCGGCCGGGGCGTGGCGTCTGCGTGCAGGCTTGTGCCTCAGCCGCAGCCTCCGCGTCCCTGAGCCCCGGCGAGCCCCCGCCCACACGACCTGTTCCCGTCCAGTCCCGCGTTAACGGCTCGAAGGAGACCCCCTCCAAGAGCTCTGCCGCCTTCCCCCTTCGGGCCCAGAGCGGGCGCTGGGCCAGCGTGAGCACCTCGGAAGCACTCCTGTGGCCTCTGTCCGGCGAAGCGTCCGCAGACAGGACCGTGTGCGGGCCGCCCGTGGAGGACAAACCAGCGCGGCTGGACACCACCGAACTCCAGAACACGCGCCCGGCGGCAGACACGCACCGGCCGGCCACCGACTGAGAGAGAACACTTTCACAGCGCGTAACCGACAAGGAGCTTAAGGGTCTATGAACAGCTCTCGGAGATCAACAGAAAACAAAACCCAGGTTTTTTTTAAAAAAAGAACAACATGGGAAGGGACTCTTCACCAAAGAAGACACACAGAGGGCAAAGAAGCACCTGAAAAGACAGATGCTCAGACGTTCCTTCAGGAAACGCAGCTCAGACCCGCCGTGAGAGGCACGCGCTTGCTGGAACGGTGTGGCGTGTCTCACCGGCCGGGCCGCGGGCTCGCACGGGGGCTGAGGACCGGGACCCCCCTACGCACACGCTGCCAGGGCCGTGGCAGGGGACCGCACTCAAAGTCAGTCCGGTTGATTCCGACAGCTAGCACACAACCTGCTCCTGTGCTTACCTACACGCCTGTGCACGAGTGTCCTGGGCGACTTTATTTCTGCTTGCTAAGACTGGGAACAATCACAGCGTCCCTCGGGGGGGGGGGGGCCAGATTCACAGCCCTGCTGCCCGCACCACAGGGGCACGGCTCATCAGTGAAGGGAACCGACCACAGAAACACGGAGCACGCGTGTCTCAGATGCCCTGCGTCCGAGGAAGAGGCAGGGCTCAGAGAGCTGCCTGCGAACTCCTCCGCGCATCTAGGCTCCAGGCTGGGGCCGCTCCAGGGACGGAGGGCGGAGCGGCGTGGCTGCCAGGGCCAGCCAGAGGGGGGTCAGCGTGGGCTGCACGCAATGGCAGTCACGTGACTAGGCCTTTGCCAAACTCACAGAACCGTGCACTGAAAAGAGGACATCTTATGCTTGTAAATGACAGAGTAACCATAAAATGGGGAAAGGGGTCAGCTGGGCAGTGACAGGCGGTGGCCAGACTTTGGGGGTGACCCCAATGTGGCCCATATACACAGAGGTTGAACTCCAATACAGCACACCCGAGACGTAGTTAATGTCATGGATCAGTGTTACCTCCACAAGGTCATTCCACTCCACCAAAAGCAGCCTAAAAGGGTCCGTGTCGCGTGTGAGCACCCGTCCACTCATCTCCGCACTCAGCTGTGTTTGCCGGCGATCCTTTCGTGATCCCGGCGTCCCTGGATTCGGGAACCTGCAGGTCGGCACACTGCAGCCCGAGGGCCAGTCCAGCCCACCAGTTATTCTCATCAATAAAGTTTTATTGGAACCGCCGGGCCCACCCATCTACATGTGACCCACGGCAAGAGTTCAGTGGCCACAGAGACGGATGGCCCACGGCACCTAAAACGTATTTACTATCTAGCCCTTCACAGAAAATGTTCACCAACCACTGAGGGGCTGGGTGTCCGACTTTACTTTGCCTCAGTATCTTTTTCGGAGCCTGTGAAACTCAAATCCTACCCAGAGAATTTTTCTAGCTCAGTGGGTCGGGAGCAAGCCCAACAGTGTGCAGGGTTCTGGACGGCGCTAAAGCTGGCAGCCGCGGCCCATGCCGGGGAAGCGCCGTTTAAGGAATCCAGCCGTTCGGCAAAGAGCTGCAACCAAGCGACTCGTGTTCGCAGGGTTCAACTGTAACTCATGAGTTCAAGGCGAGTTCGACAGCCCGGCCCTTTCAGAAGTCGCCTCAAGCATTTGAAGGTGGCATCCTCTGGGTAAAACAATATTTTGAGAACAGATGTTTCAGAAGAGTTATGGGCAAGGGGTTACTGTATCCACCTTATCTCCCATTATAAATACATATAAAACTGTTCAAGAATGTGGTAATAAAACCACACATTATTTTAGCTTTCAGGCCCAGGCCAGCCCAGCCAGGGTTCACAAGTGAGGTCAGTTGCCCTCCCCTGCTGGGAGTGTAATAGCCGTGGCCACGTGCAGTCCTGAGAGTGGGGGGCGAGGGGGCATGTGGGAGGACCTGGGGGCACTGGGAGGGGGCCTGGCCGGCAAGGCTCCCTCGCAGAGCTGACCTCCCAGCGCGAGCCTGTTGCTTTGTGCGGCTCCACCCAAGCTTGCCCTGCTCCCCCCACTCCTTGCGGGTGGGGAGGCCAAGCCCTCCCTGCGCCCCGGTGCCCCACGCTTACAGAGTGAAATGCAGAACTGAGATCAGAGCAGAAGCAGGACCACCTTCCGGGAGCAAAAGATGCTGATGTGAGATCATCACTAAAGTTAGCTCAGCATTTCCCGAAAGCTGGAGGGAAAAATCAAAGACACAAATCACTAACTACCCATATTAGCAAAACGCCCTGGCCGTGGGCGGGCGGGCGGGGGTGAGAGAGAGAACAGGGCGGGGGTGGGGGAGGCCCGTGTCCCCCCACCGTCTGCCCGATGGCCGCCCGGGCTGATGTTCACTGCCCTCACAGGCAACCTTGGCCATCAGTTTCAGGACTCTGTGGTCAGCCCCGAGCCACCCGGCGGGGCCCGTCGGCTTTAGGGTTCTAAGTATAGCCCGTCTTAGGCCTGGGATGGCATAACATCACAGGATGAGAACATAATCGCTTTAATTAGTAATTCCATGACATCACCACCGGGGAGATTTTATTCTGAGAGCGAAGCCACCCAGATGCGAAGTGGAATTATTTTTGGTCTCTCCCAGCACCCCCTCAAAGCCGACGCTGCTGAAACCTCACCGAACAGGCGAACCGCGCCTACCACGTAAACGTAAGCCTCGTTGGAATCCCACTCGGTTTCCGGACGGACGGAGCTGGAACTCTCCACGGGCCGCCCCGCCGCCCCGCTCTGGAGCGAGGAAGGAGTCGCTGCCGGTCTGCTCCCCGTCGTGTCCTTGCCGGTTGTTACCTGACAACAGACGTTGGTCCGACGGGTGTGCCGCCCGAGCTGTCCCCTCGGAGCCGTGGCTGGAGCACCCACCGCGGGGGTGGGGAAGAGGCGAAGGGCGCGGCTCACCTGCTGGGGAACCGGAAGACAGGTTGCTGGCTGGAAGCGGGACAATTCCCGCCGCTCCGTGGGCGGTGGCGGGGGGAGTGTGGTGAGGCTAACACAGATTTATCGGGCCGAAGACAAACTTTGCGCACTATTACCAAGAGCCCAACGGGCGGGAACGCCAGGGCCCTCCTCCCCTCGGTGGGCGTGGCAGGGGTCAAGACAAAGACAGGGAAGGGGCGGTCTGGGTCTCCGGGGTCGGCGAGGTCACGACTCACCTGCACACTAGTGTGTCCTCAGGCGTGTTTGTTCCACACGGGACTGTCTGTCCTACGGACAGCCAGAGTAAAGGAAGCATCATGCTGTCCCGGTTAAGAGGAAAATAGTGACAGAGCGTAGCAGGGCCAGGTCCCCTCCAGACGCCCTGTCTGTGGTCTGGATCACGCCAGTAGCCACAGTGAAGGGTACACGGAATAGAGTTAGCATTTTACTCTCAGGAAAATGCTCCTAACCTATCACTAGCAGGATTCACGTGCCGGACACCTCTGCGTGGCGCCAGCCCACGCCGTGAAATAACCAACATCTCACCGTCGACATGCTCGAAAGGAGGAAGAGAAAAAATCGTGAAGACTCTCTCCATAAAAATCCAGACTGGCTCACATCACCGTAGAATCCGAACGGCAACGGAAGGAGTCACGGGACGCGTTTCAAGGAGGAGACGCTGGAGGTGTCAGTCCCGGCCGCCTGCGGGCTGACTGTTGAGGGGTGACGACGGGGAGAGACAGATGGAGGGCCAGACAGACGGACAGCCCAGTGGCTTCCAGAGGGGACGTGCCCTGGAGCGATGGGAGGGCGGCCCGCGTGCCCGTGGTCAGAGGGACGGACTGTGGGCACAGCCCTGCAGCAGCGGGGTCTGCAGGCACCCAGGGCGAGGGCAGGACAGTGGCCTGGGGGCCGGGGCTGAAGGGGGCACGTCTGCGGGGCAGACTCGGGGCCTGGGCGGAAGTGAGATCCGGGACCGAAGGGAGGTGGGTCCAGGTGTCCGCGCTGTGGCTGACCGTTCGCTGCCTCCCAGCTGCGCCCCTGTGCCCCCCGTCAGGAGTCCCACCTCGTGCCGGCAGCGCCCACTCAGCCCTGTGAGTGTGTGTCTGTGTGTGAGTGTGTGTCTGCGTGTGAGTGTGTGTCTGCGTGTGAGTGTGCGTTCATTTCCTGCGGCGGCCATACTGCCGAACCACGAACGGGAAAGCCTCAGGCAGAAGCCCTTGCAGATCTGGGGGTCAGGAGCCCGAGATCCAGGGGTCGGATCGAGGGGACGGCCCTTCCTGCCTCTCCATCTCATGGTGGCTCCAGGCGTCCCCCTGGCTTGTGGCCACAGCACACCAGTCCCCTCTTTGGGGCCGTGCACGTGGGCTGCAGGGGCGCCTGTCGGGGGGCCTGAGTCTCAGAGGGCGAGGGAGGGGAGAGATGGGCCAGGGGCGGGGGTGTCGCTCCGGAGACTGGGGAGGGGGGGCTAGAAATGTGCCGGCCGGGGCTGTGCGAGCTGGCAGTGGCCAGCGGCCTTGCGGGCATCAGGACTCAGGACTCTGGGCAAGTGATAAGTGCCCGTGGTGGCCCTTACCTGGGCTCCTCAGGGAGGGGCCCGGGGGGGGGGGGCGGGAATGCTTGGGACGCCTGGCCCGGGACAGGCGGGTGCTCAGTGAGTGTGCTCTGGGGCAGCGACCTGTTTGCACTACAGAATCTCACAGCGATTAAACTGTAGAGCAAACAGGATCCCAACTCCAAGGAATTCTCAGGAAAACCAGCCCGCGGCCCCCAAAGCCGTCCCCTCTCCCGTTCCGAACGGCACCCGTCCTGTGTCTGACAAGCAGAGAGCCAGCCGGGTCCAGTGGAGGCGCCTTCTTGGAAAGGGCGTGACTCGGAGGCCGCGGGCCAGCGCTGGGGCCCCGCCGCCCTGACTCAGCTCCGGAGGCCGAGCCAGCCCCGCCCCCTGAGGAAACAGACCTCTTTGAAATCCAGCCCATTCGTCATCCCACCAGCTGTGTTCCCTTCACTGCCACTCAGGTTCCAGTGACCCTTCGGAAGGCCGGGCGCGGCCAGGGAACGTGCAGCCATTCCTTCCCCGGGGGCAGGGCGGCTGCCTCCAGGAACACCCCAGGGGTGGGCGGAGGGGGGCAGCCCTGGCCTGGCTCGGCCTGGCTCGCGGGGAATCGGGCGGGACCCCAGCACTGAGTCAGCCCCTCCGGCGTTGTTCTTCGGAACCTCGGACATGCCCAGAAGCCACGGACCTGCCGGTCCTCTGGAAGCAGCCCCCTGGGACCACATTCCGGTCTGTGGGGTCTCCCCTGACACTGACACTGGCCGGCAGCAAAGACTGTGAACCTGCACAAAAGCACGTGTGTGTGTGCAGGGCCCCCCCAGACCTGCGGAAGAAGGGGCCCCGGGAGTGGGGGTCGGGGTGCCTCTGGGTGTTTTCATTCTTACTCTGCTCTAACGTCGTGGCACAGGGTTGCTCCGAGGGCGCCACTTGCTGGGAAGCACCGAGTCCCTGCCCTGGGGCCACCGGCCAGGACACGGGGCCGGCGGAGTTGGGGGCTTCGCCGCAGGTCTCAGGAGGAGCCCGCTGAGCCAGGCCCTCCCGCCCAGGTGGGCCCTCTGCGGCTCCTGGCCCAGCCCCACCGAGAGGGCGAAGGAAGGGTGCTGCTCAGTGCGGAAAGATAAAGACGGGGGTGTACACGCCCCCACAGCTTAGAAAACGCAGTGGAACCTCCTTCCACAGACTCCAGCGATCCGAGGGCATGAGCCGAGGGCACCGTCAAACAGGGAGGAGGTGTCCCGCCCCCAGGGCCCAGGCTGCCCCCAAAGCAGCAGGAGGTAAACGGAGGCGCGGCTGGAAAAGGTGTCTGTTTGCAGGCTCCGGCCGGCCGGGACAGGACCTCCTCACCGGTCAGCGGGCCCCCCAGCCCTGTGGCTGAGGGACGGGGCCGCAGGACTCGGGCACGGTGGGGGCTCGGCCCCGAGGACGGGCCCCAGGCGACGGCACCCGAGGACAGACGTGAGCGAGAGCCCCCTCCGGGCCGCCTCTGCCGCCCCCACTCGGGGTCCTCGCGGGCCTTCCTCAGACGCCGCCGTGCTTTTTGCCCCGGCACCCAGTGCGGCTTCTTTCACCGAGTTCCTCTGCTTTCACTGTTTGCTACTTCTCTGCACTTCAGAGCCGCCCCAGACCCTCCGCCACCCTTGGGTCGGCCCGTGCGGTCTGCATGACCTGGGACAGACGCGAGCTACTCGTCCCTCGCACTGCCTGGCGTCCCGGCTGTGCCTGAGCATTTCCCATGGGAAGCGTTTCCGGGGGAGAGCGCCAGGAAGGTGAATCCGTTGCGGCACACCAGCATTCTTTCCCACGGCTGAGACCACCCGCCCGCCCGTGAGCACTCCCACGGGCTCGGGGATGGGGCGTTTGGGCTGTGGGCTGCGGCCCCCCTGCGGGCCTCAGGCAAACTGTGCCAGCTCCGTCGGTGGGAGATGGCGCCTGGACACCAAGTTTGGGTGCCAGATGTGCTGGGTGTCACTGGGATGCCTGGGCGTCTTGTCACCCTCGGGGACAGGAAGCAAGCAAACACAGGCCGTGCCGAGGCCTCTGAGTCAGACCCACCTGCACGGCTCTTCCTCACGGCCGATGCGTGCGTGCGTCTCCCGCAGGGAGAGCCCTGGGCCCCAGCAATGCCATCGACCTGCTTGTTTGATCTCGCCCGTGACATTTGCAAAGCGGTTGAAGCGGAGAATTACAGCAGCCAGGACCCAGCAGGAGTCTCCGCAGCAAGGCCCCAAACGACTTGCATTAGTTCCTTTCTCCTGTGCGGTTATTATGGTGATCAGTTTCACACACACCTGCATTCACTTGCTTACATTTTTTTAATGCCAGAGTTTGATTTTTTTTTTACTATTTTGTATTTAAAGCCCTGTTTTTTAATGTTAAAATACAGATTTGCAAAAATCACAATCGCATTCGAAATTATACTCAAACAACCCTCTCCTCCATCCCTACCCTGTACCCCATTCTTACCCAACCCCTAACGGTCCCTGGTTTTGTTAAATTCTTTGTTATCTTTTCGGGTCTCTTTTTGCCCAAATATGCGAATACAGTCACATATGCCTCCCTCCTAATGATCGTCGGGACCTGAGCAACACATTCCCACTTGACCGACACATTCTGGGAGTCACACCAGTCCTTAGAGAGCTCCTCGCGGTTTGTGGTACGAAGCACGTCATTTCCTTGAAGATCCACCGGCCCCGTCGGTCGCCCGCCCCCAGAGGAGTCCCCACCCGAACGTGGGCCGGGACGGAAACGCAGAGGTGGACGGGCATGCAGAGCAGAAGGCAGAGGAAGGCGAGAACTGTGACGGGTGGGGGCAGGGCCAGTCCGGAGCGGCCACTTGTGCCCGCACGGGACGCAGTGTCCAGGGCGGCGCGTCCCCCCTGGGAGAGGAGAGGCTTCAACAGGGCACAGAGGAGAAGGGGCCCCTCACGCCCAAGCAGCGGGGTCTCCGCAGGCTCAGAAGCCGTCCCCACTCAGCAGGCCCGTCTGCCCGTGGGACGCGGCGGGGAGTGGACGCACCAAGTCAGTTTGGCCACTGAGAATTCTGGAGCACCTGTGCAGGGTTGCACACACACCCGGCCCAGGGACAGGTGAAACGACAGTGGTCAGAGCAGCCCCATGCTCCTGGGAGCTGGGGGGCAGGGAAGGCTGCTCTCTCGGTCCTCAGGCCACCCGGGTCCAGGGCAGGGCACCGCGGCTCCTCCTGTGGCCATGTCACCACCGTCAGCCACCCCTGGACACGGGGTCCCCACGCAGCCTTGGAACTAGCCTCTTCTCAGTCCTCGGCCCCGTGTCCCCGGTACCCTCCCGGACGCGCTCCCGCCCGCTGGCTCACTTCCAGGGGCCTCAGCTGTCTGCCCGCCGGCCCGACACCCACCCGGGGCCGCAGCCCTGTGGTTGTACCCACTCCCTCTCCTGCATGACCCCTGCCAGACGCCCCGCCCTCTGGACGGGGCGTGTTTCTTCTTCCAGACGGAGCTCCTCCCGGAACCCGCGCTGGGTCTGCGGGCTCCGTGGCTCCTGGGGTCTGGGTCTCAGCACAGAACGTCCTTAGAGGCCATGAAGGGTGCCCTTCGTCCACAGCGCGTCCTGTTAGCAATCGGCACGTGAGGGCCAAGAGCTACGCCGGAGTTCGTTACCTTTTAAAGTTTATTCTAAAAGGCTTCTGTGATGTGCACGCTCCACCCTGCAGAGGAGACCTGGGGGCATCCTTGCCAGTCGGGGACGGCCTGGCAGGGCCACAGTTCCTCATGAATATTAATGCCCTATGCAAATAAGCACCACTCTCACCGAGGCGCCCGGTAGGAATACAATTAATGACAAACGCAAAGCATCCACTTGTTTGAAATTATTGCAGCAAAACTTTGCAGTTCCACTTTCATTTGACTGCGTTTCCTTGAAATCAGTCGCCTTCCGTAGCTTCTCTCTGGAGGGCAGTTAGCAGGATTTTCCAGTACTTAATAAGGAGTCAGCCCTTTCTTGAGAACATCCTGGTTTGGGAATCCGGGGCCCCGCCTCCGCCGAGCAGATGGGGTTTTCCATTAGACCATGTTGGGGACAGCGCGGATCCTGCGTGTCCTGATACCCGGGCTCCCCACCAGCGCGGCTGTGCCGTTGGTTCATTGGCACCACGTCCGGGGTGCCGGGCGCGGCTCTAACCGCGGCAAACACAAGCTTGGTGGCAGTGGCGTGTGTCTTCACCAGATGTCTGAGGTCCCAGAAGGGTGGCCCGGCCACAGACAGCGCTGGGAGGCGGTGGCGGTGCGGGGGAGGGGGCGTCATTTACTGCAAGTAAATGTACTCGAAGTAAAAGGGAATGTAAGATGGTGCGCTAACTCCAGCCAGGAGAAAGAGAGAGACGCGTACAGCCCCGCGGTGACTGGACGTTAATGTTGGGGGCGGGGGGATGCCTGCCGGAGACGAGGACGTGGGGCTGAGAGAAGGAAGGGCGGGCGAGGGCGGTCGTGCGGAAACGGGCCTCCGGGGGGCGCTGCAGGCGTGACCTTGGAGGGGCCCCTCTGAAACGACCGCCGTGCCGGTGTGGAGACCAGAGCGCCTCGTGGGCCCCCAGACACGCTGCCACCCTCCTGGAGGAAGCACAGCCTGCACGACCCCCGACGGAGAAGGATGAGGCCCAGCAGACCTCGTCCCACGCACACACACACACACCGGCATCCAGCACTGAACCCAGGAACCCGGGCCGGGCGGGTCCCAGCACCCCGACATGCTTCCTCCCTCCAACCTGCTCAGCTCCCGAGAGCATCAGCTTGGGCTGGGGGCGCTGCTGCAGCGGGCCGGGGAGGAGCCCGGGGGACCGGGACAGCCGGGCCAGCAGACCCGTGGCCTGCAGACTGTGGCCTGTGCCACTGAGGGTCTTCTCCCAGGGCCTAGGAGAAGCTTCCTGGAGGCCGTTTTTAGTGCAGGGTTTCCTGGGGCTACAACGGGATCCGTGGAGAAAGAATGAGAACTGTGTGGTTACACGGTACGGATCACATAGCCGTCTCACACACACACACACACACACACACACACACACACACACGCGTAAGTGCAAACCACCCCCACCCCACCCCCCAAAAAACACAGCATTTTACAATGCAATGGTACAATAGTCAAGAACTGGAAACAGTTGCCCCGCCCTGGCTCGGAGGGTCTGCTGGCTGCCTGGTAGACCTCGCAGAGAGCCTGGGTGGGCAGGACGCCCCAGGATGTGCTGGACAGGGGCCCCCCTCCGCCGTCTCCTGAGGCTCCTCTCCACAGAGCCCGGGCAGGGCGCAGAGCGAGTATTCGGCAGCAGAGGGGAAGGGGCATCGAGGGTAATAACACCAGGACGGCCCAGGTCCCCAGCCGGCCCCGTAGGGACAGAACGGTGTGGCTGCTGTAGCAAAGAGCCATGAACGTTGGGTTCAAGTTTGTGATTTTCTTCCCTCTCACAGTTCTGGAGGCCGGAAGTCCAAAATCGAGGCGTTGGCCATGCCACGCTCTCCTAAAGACGCCAGAGAGGGTCCTGCGTGTGTCTCCCCGGCTTCCAGAAGACGGAGGAGCTCCGTGGCGGGTAGCTGCGTCACGCCAGCCCCTGCCTCCTCACTCTGGCCGTCCCCCCCCACCGTGTCCCCTCCTCTTTTATAAGGGACACCAGTCATTGGGATTAGGGCCCACCCTACTCCAAGGTCATCTCTTCTCAAGATCCTTAACTAATGGCGTCTGCGAAGACCCAACTTCCCAGTAGAGCCCCATGCTCAGTCCCCGGGGCTGGGGGGTGGGCGTATTTGTCAGGGTAACTATTCAAACCCCCGTTTTACAGGTGAGGGTGCAGGGGGATAGTTCAACAACCGGGACAGACGCACAGCGGGCAGACAGAGAGCACCGAGCTGTGGTGTGTGCGAGAGTGTGAGAGAGAGAGAGAGAGAGAGAGAGAGAGTGTGTGTGTGTCCTACAGAGAGGCAGATGCCCCGGAGCAAAGCTGAGCGCCCCGAAATGGCACTGGCTCCAACCCTTCTAGAACCAGAGTCCGGAGTGGAGTCTGCCTCTCCACAGCCCACAGCGCCCCCACGCGCGGTGTGACCCCAGCAGGGAACCACCCACCCAGCCGGGGTCGGGGACCTTGATGGGAGGGACAGTGGTGGCCGACCACTCAGCAGAAAGATGCAGCTCTCTCTCTCTCTCTCTCTCTCTCACACACACACACACAAACACGCACGCACACATACGCATGAACTCACTGGCTCTCACCCCTGAACAAGCGAGCACAACCTCCCGGCTGGCGAAGGGAAGGCCCACCCGTGAGAGCCCGGCCCGGAGCTCCCGGGGCCGCCGTAATTCACGAGGACTGATCATCAATCCTCACTGAGTGCGGACCACCGCTCGGCGGGCGGGAGTATGCCAGCTGCCACCGCGCCCGGGGCTTCCCTCTGCTGCCGCCGCTGAGCCGAGCCTGATGCTTGGGGCTGAGGCGCGTGGGCCGGCCCCTGGAACAATCCCAGAAACCCGGGCGCAGACGCCCAAGGCCTGCTGACCACCGAGCCACGGCCGGGGGGACAGCAGCAGCAGGACATGTGAGGACCGCCGGACAGGCGCATCTGCGGGGGGGGGCACGTGCCGCGCGCCCAGAGGAGGGCAGGGGAGGAGATGCAGAGAGGTCATTACCCTGCCAACTGGGCGACCCTTCACCCGCGCTCCGGGGCCGCGCAGAGAGTGACGCGGGAGCAAAGCCGCCGTCTCTCGAGCACAGAGGACCCTGAGCAGCCGGCCCGCCCACCCTGATACACGTCAGAAGTGTGGGGGCGGGGGGGAGACAGGAGGCCGGAGGGATTCGGGGCGAGCCGAGAGTCGCCCTGCCCCCCAGTCCGGGCTGCTGCTGGACGCCGGTGCTCTTGGCTCGGCTTACCCTGCCACCCCGAAAACTGGGCTTCCCACTGGGAGAGCCCCCAAGTTCCCTCCTGACTTGAGTCCACACCTGCTGGGGACTCCGCGTCCTCCCCAGCCAGCAGCCGGTCACCGGTGTGCTGGCACAGGCTTAGGGGGTGTCCGGTTAGAAACTGTGGGTGTGTGACGTCCCACAGGCCTGAGGGTTCCATTAAAGGGGTGCAGCTGCCTCCGCCAAGACGCCCCAGTGTGAGAAGGCAAAGAACCCAGAGAGCGTTGGGGTCCACCTCCCACGTTCGAGTCCTGGTGGTGCGGCCCCATGTACCCAGAACACCCTCCCCGTGCCGGGTGCCCGCACCTTTGTAGAGCTTGTCAGCTCGCCAGCTCTGCCGCCCGTGGTCCCGGCCACCCCTGATGCTCATGCTGCGCGACCTGGTCCCCGGGTCTGTCACCCCCGCCCCACCACGTAGGGTTGTGACCCAGGGGTCCCGTCCCGCTCCCAGCCCCAGACCCACAGGCCCAGCTCCCTCCGTGGCCCGGACCGCAGGCTCCCTCCTGCTCCCTCCCTGGGACCCTGCTCTATGCCTACAGGTCCTCCTGGGGACGTGGCCCAGACATCTGTCCACCTGGAGGGAGAGTGGCCCCCCAACCCCGTCTCCACTCCCCCACTTGTCTTCTCCTCCGGATCTCCCCACTCCACTGCTCCGGGCACTCCCCCACTCCCCTGTGGAGGGACGTCCCCTGGGAGCCCCGACTACTCTCCCCCCCCTCCACCACCCCCCCCCCACCGCTCTCCTGTCTAATCCCCTCTCCCGGCACCCTCCCGCCTAACCTGAACTCCTCCTCCAGCCCCATCCCGGGCTGCGTCCCGTCCCAGACGCACGAAACCGCCCCGGCTCCCCCCCGCCCCCACCACTTGGGGACGCAGCATGCACCTCTGGCGGGACTCGAGGAGAAGGGCATTGCCGCTGGGCGGGCTCCCCCTGAACCCCGCGGCCCCCGCCTCCCCGTGAGGACAGCGGAAACCCCGGCCGAGGAACAAGCTGCAAACACACGCCCGGGCCCCTGCAGGCCCCTCCAAATGCACAGCACGTGCGAATGTGTCTCACGGCCACGGCCACGGCCACGGCCGGAGCTCTGCGCTGCCCGCGGGCCTGCTGAGGACACTCTGGCCCCAGCTGCAGGTGAAGTGCAGTCGCCAGCTGCCCTCCCTCGGCCCCGCCACGGGTCCTGCTCCCCACCCATCCCCTCTCCGACCCCCAAACTCTGCCACTGTCGCCTGCCCCTCCCCGCCCACCCCCACTCTGACACGCCCAGCTCCTTCTGAGCCGTCGCACCCCCTGCTCAGAGCGGCTGCCTGCCACCTGGGGAAGCAGGGCTCCGTCACAGCCCTGGCCACCTCCCCACAGCCTCTTGTGCAACCCCACAGAGCAAGGTCACATGCGCGGTGCGCACTTCCGAAGGCCCGGGCCCGCGGCTCGCTGGCGTGCACTGAGCCCTGAGCGGGAGAAGGAGCGCCATGAGCAGACGCTGGAACCAGAGGGAGAGGCTCCGGAGCAGGACTTGGAGAAAGTGCCAGACGTCCAGGCCAGGGCCCCCCTCCCTGGAAACCGCCGATAAGGGCCCCGGGTCAGCAGGCCGCGAGATGAACCCCGAGAGTGGGTCCAAAGGGCCGGCCGAGCGCGGCGTCTGGCACGGAGCAGACGCTCCCTACCCGCCCCCCATTTTTTAAAGATACGGCGAAGCCTGAAGTTGACCCTGTAAGCTCCTTAAACCCGCTCCCAGCCCCACCCCCCGGCTGTCACTCCCGGTCCGCACTCCAGCCGGCCCGGCCTGCTGTATCTCCGCCGCGCCCCGCGGGACCGCCCGCTCCGGAATCTTCCCTTTCCACCTTTCCCACGTGGCTCAAGTTCCACAAAGATCATGATAATGTGTTTGGAAGCGAACACTCCCTCTTCTGGGGTGGACAGTAAGAGGTGCCTTTTAAAACTGCTCGCAGGCGAGGGACGGCAAAGGGCGGTCACCGGCGTGAGCGTCACCCGCAGCAGCAACACGTCCTCGGAGAGCAGGGAGCCGAAGGGCGGGAAATCGGGCCGTGGCACCGGGCCCTCCGCCCTGGCCTCACTGGTCCGCTGCCCCGGTCACGTCGGCGGGAAGAGAATAAACCCTTTTCTCGGTGCCATTCACAGCGCTGGCCCACAAAGGTGCGGAACAGCGGGGAGAGCGTGATTGATTGTCGGGAAGACGAATGTCCGTCAGGGAAACAACACCCGGAAGGGGATGGAGACAAAGGCCCCAAACAATGGGGTGCGTCGGGGCTTGAATAGGGCCCAGCCGGCCCGGGAGGGGACGGGGGTCACGTAGCTGTTCACCCCCCAGAAAGGACACTGAGCCGAGGGGAGAAGGCGGCCCGGCGAGGGGAGGGCCCTGTCACAGCTCTCAGTGGGGGTGCTGGGGAGCCCTGACAGATGGGTGGCTGCCCTGGCAGGGCCTTTGTGCTCGGGGCAGAGAGACATGTGGTCGACCCCCCCAGCCCCAGGACACTCAGCCGGGCGCCTGCCCACCCCGGGCCCAAGGTGCAGAGCCGGCTCGCTGCCCCGACTGGCTGCTGTCCGTGGAAGGCCTGAGCCATGTTGCCTGAGTGCAGTTGGGGTGCAGACTCAGGGAGCCAGAGAAACATTGGGGTGCTCGCTCCTGCCCCTTAGGGCTGCAGGCGAGGCCCGGGAGCACCCAAGCGAGCCTGGAGCACGCCGCGCTGCCTGGCTTCTGAGCTCACAGGGTCAGAGCCTCCCGGGCCCGGCCCAGCCCAGCGCCGCCTGCTAGGAAAGTACCTAAGATAGTGGCGGCTCCAAGCTGCCGGCCCCAGGCCTGGGCAGGACAGCCTCTCTGGGTCGGGCTCTGGGTCACCAGGAGACACACCACCGCCTGGCTGCGGGCCACCGGGGGACAGGCACTCCAGCAGGCTGGACTCTGGGGCCACAGGCAGGTCAGCCCTAGGATGGGGGCACAGCCACTCCCCCGGGGCGCCTAGAGCAGGCTATGACCTGGGCAGGCTCCACAGAGCAGACCGAGGCTCCCAGCCCCAAACGCCCCAGCTTCCATGTTAGGCTGTGTTGCGGGGCAACTGGTGGCTCCCCCAAAAGGGAAGCCCACACCCTGGCCCCTGTGCGTGGGACCTCACTTGGCAAAAGAGTGTTGGCTGACGCAGTCAAGTTCAGCAGACTGCCTTATCTGGGCAGCCCTGCAGGCCACATCCAGTGTCCTCGTCAGAGACAGCGGGAGACGCAGGGAAGGAGGCCACGGCCGTGTGAAGACGGCGGGGGGGGACAGGAGGGACGTGGCCACCAGCCAAGGCGCACCTGGAGCCACCAGGCGCTGGAGGCGGCGAGGAGCCGCAGGCCCCAGGACCCGGGAGGGACCCCTGGACCTCGGGCGCGGAGCCCGCAGGCGTGCCAGGGGACACGCGTCTGAGGTTTCCTGCCGCCGGGCTCGTGGGGATTGTTATGGGAGCCCCGGGAAGTGACGCTTCCGTGTCTTTAAATCGAACCAAACTCACAAATGTGTCATTGCTGGGAGCTGAGGCAAGAAACACCCAGTACCCCAGCCCCTCCCACAGCTGGGACCCTCTCCAGAAGCCGAGCGAGCTTGCTCATGGCCCCAGGAGGTCCAGGGGAAGGAAGCAGAAGCAGGTGAGGCAGGCATCCAGACGCCCCTGTCCCCGCCTGGCCCACCCCAGCCTGTCAGCATCCGCAGCCCGAAACAGAGGGCGGGGAAGGAGGGGGACGCAGGAGGAGGGCCACAGGGGGTGGTCTTATCTGGAAATGGGCCTTTGCAGGTGTCGTTGTTAAATTAAAATGCAGTCGGATCAGGCTACGGTGTGGACAGACACAGGGAGAGGCCATGTGACCACAGGGGCAGGGACTGGGGTTATGCAGCCGAAAGCCAGGACCACCTGCAGTCCCAGACGCTGGGGAAGGCGGGAGGACCCTCCCCTAGAGCCTGCGGAGGAAGCACGGACCTGCCCCGCCCCTGCTGATTTCACGTAGGTTTCTGTTGTTTGAAGCCCCCAACTACCTTGTTCCTGCGACCTTAACACCAAGGCGGGGCCATCTGCCCACCCGCCTGGGCGGGGACGGCTTTGCTCGGACACCCCCAGTCTTGAGCTCCTGGAGTACGCTTTGGGGTGCGCAGCACAGGGACGGCTGCCTCTGCTCTTGGGTCTTGGATAAGTCCCCTGCCCGCCTCAGTTTCCCTCTCTGCCTGGTGACACAGTGACACCACTCACAGGCAATGTGTCACACTTGGGACAGAGCAGGGCCTACCCATGCCGGACACTCTGTCACTGCACAGACCCAGAGTCCCGGGGAGTCCCCAGGGTGCGAGAGCCACAGCCAGGGTCTGCCCTGGGCCCCTCCTGACATGGGGCTGCGGCTGACCTCCGCCTGGGCTGTCCACACCCTGCCCCCCGCCCCCACATCCCCCGCTCTGGCCCTGAGCTCTGATGGCGACCCCGCCTGCCCCGTGCAGGTCAGATTCGGCGCACAGGCCGCCCACGCTCCTGCTGCTGATGCCCCTGCTGCTGCTGCTCCTGCTGGCAGTGCCTCCCCTCCCAGCCCCCCACCGAGACCCTGGAGCTGGATCCAGAAGCTGCCCCTTCCAGCAGGGGCCCACTACCCGCTCTGCCTTAGATGTTGGGTGGGGGAGGGGCTCTCTGGTGGAGACGGAGGAGGGGCGGTCCTCGCAGCGGCCTGTCCCTGGACCCAGCCCCGGCAGCCCTAGCCCTGGAGGCCCACCGTGAAACACGGGGGACCCGTGGACCCCAGAGGGAAGTCAGTCTGCTGGCCGGGACCCTGGTCCCGAGGACACCCGCACGCTGGCCCAGATGGTCCGTCACGCTGCAGCCCCCCACCCCGGCCTGGCACAGTCTGCCCACAGAGAGCCCCACCAGGCGGCACCAGGAAGCTGGCAGTGCCCGAGACCCAGACTATGCAGGCCCCACCTTTGGGAGCCGGCCCAGTTTTCTGAGTGACACGGGGGTCTGCACCCCCGTTTCCACCCACTCTGAGGTGCTTTCACATGGAGGGGCAGGCGCTGAGGGCCCGGCACCTCTGCGAGGGAAGGGCCCCCTCGAGTGCGCTCCCCTGGGAGCCGGTGACAGAGACAGATGGCCCTGTGTTCTGAAAGGCCCCGCCACCCCCAGCGGAGAGCACCCGGGCCACGGTGCATTAGTGGGGTCCTGAGAAACGGGGGGCTGTGCGGGCCCGTCTCCTCCGGGCCTTTATTCCCCCGTCCGAGCTCTGTCCCCAGTGGAGACGGATTCGGTCCAGGGTCAGCGAGACAGGCGGGCTTGGCTGCTGGGTGGGGGGGGGGGGGGGGGCAGGGCTCCCCCAGGGCTCGAGAGGCATCTTTCATGCTGTGTGCGCTGGAACCGAGAGTGGGCAAGGCGCTGAAGGGAGGGATGCGAGCTGGGGGCACCCCAGAGCTCACAGGTCTGCCCCAGAGCTGCCCGCCACCAAGAGAGGGCCCCCCCTCTCTGAGGCCCCCCAGCAGCTCTGCCCCCGAGTGGGTGTGGTTGCACCTCTAATCCTGGGCCTGGTTTCTCTGCTCAGTTTACTGTCACTGCGGCCCCTGTCCTGCATGGGTCCGAGAGTTCGCTCCGGGGAGGCCGGGCAATGGGGTTATTAACAAGCTGGAGACTGTTAACGGGAAACCAGCCTCGGGGAGCTGCTCCCCTTGCGACCGGCTCCCCAACTATGGACAAGGGGGCAGGGTGCCGCCGGGCTGCCCAGAGTCACAGACACAAGGCGACAGAGGAGAGGAGCACAGGCCTGGCAGCCTCGGGCCCTGCCCGGGGGACACAGGTGTCCCCTTCCCTCTGTGACAACAGCTCCACACTCCCGGCCCCTCGCCTAGACGCCCAGCTCTTGGTGCCGCTCACCCCTGACCCTGACCGCTGGGACTCTGAGCTCCACGTGGCACAGCTCGGGGCCCCCTTTACATCCGGGGGTGAGTGGCCCCCCGTGTGGCACCGTGCGGTTCCCTGGGTATGCGTTTGCGTCCCACCATGCCTCCACCCCTCCCCCCGGACTCCTGACGCGTGGGAATGCCTACCTGTGTTGGCACTCGAGGCCTCTAGGCGGGGCTTGTCTGGGACACGCCCCTCCCGCCCCGCTCCCCCACCCAGCACGGACCTCCGCCTCCCTGTGACCGCCTCCACCCCAAGGCGCCTCCCCTGGGGCTCTGCCCACGACGGGAGCCGGGCTGTGGAGTGTCGGGACGGCACCCCGGGACCTGTCTTCCGCACTCCCTCCCGCCTGCTGAGCACAGGAGCTGAAACCGTGGACCAGGAGCGGGAACAGGCCAGACCACTGTTAAAGTGGGCACCTTCCAGAGCCCCAGACCGTCCAGAAGGCTCCGGGGTGCAGCTGGGGGCACGCCCAGGCTCCTCGTTCCAGCAGACACGCCGCCCCGGGTCGGGTCGGGAAGGGCTCAGCGTGAGAAACCACCGGCCCCGGAACGCCGCCTCCGCCCCCAGACATCCAGGGGAGCTTCCGAGTCCTGGATGTCCCGTGCGTCCCCCAGAGCCTGCGCCCACCTCCCCCGAGCAGAGGAGCAGAGGGCTGTGAAGCAAGATGGTGATCCCGAAAAATGCAGAACAGGGCCGTGCTCAGAGGCCGGAAGGCCCTCACCGACCGAGTGGGCATCTTAGAGTACGTGGGCTGATCCGCTGCTTCCCTGGTCAGTTCGTCAGTGGGATGTGGAGCCACTGACACTCAGCCGGATGCTCAACCCCAGTCTATGTATAAAGCTCCCCCACTCTATCTAAGATAAGTGAGTGTATGCCTCCTCTTGGATGCCCCTGTTGACGGGGACCTCATCACCACTGGTTCACATTAGGTGCTCATGACCTAGGAAATCTCTGCACAGGGCCCACCCCAGCTCCTCACCCTGGACCCCTCATCTGGGGGCAATGGGACCAGCCTGACCCGCATCCACATGTGCCACCCCCAGTCCGTCCTTCTCTGTCCCCCCCCCCCACAACGCGCCCATCAGCGGGAACACGCCCGGCCTGTGCCCACTCCTCTCAAAGTCCAGCCTGGGACCCAGGGCCATGCTGCCAACCTGCTCTGACCCGGGCTCAGCTCGGAGGAGCCAGAGCCCCCTCTGGCCGAGACATGGTGGCGACCCACCGGGCAGAGAAGTGTGAGGCCCCCCAGCCTCCGAGGGAGGGTCCATGCGCCCCTCGAAGCCCACACCCCCTGCGGGGACACAGCATCCTCATTCTCCCCAGCCTGCCCCAGCCCGGCCTGTTCTGCAAACACACACAGTGACGCGTGCAGGGCCGGGCAGCTCCCGGGAAAGCACAGCAAGGAAAAGCCCGCCCGTCTGCCGGCTGGGGCGGCAGGAGAGACCGGTAGGAGCGGTCGGTCTCCGGGCCGGCCCTGAGCCCGGGGCCACGGCCGGAGGGCAGGGCCGCGGGCTCCCTCTCGGCTACACCACCGGCGACTGGAAGCGGGGAAAGTTTCCCGAATAATGAGCTCTGCTTGCCGGCCTGGATTCCGTTCTTCGGCCGACAGAGACGACTGCTAGGTGCTTTCCCAGTCTCCCGTCCGCTTGCTCCTTCGGGGAGTGGGACGACGCCCAGGCCCTCAAACCTCGCCGCGCTCTCTCCCGTCTGCCTGCCGAACCCCGCCAGTGAGCTGGCCCGCCTCCCCCCACCTTTGCTCTGGGTTCCGGGCCTCCCTACACAGAGCTCCCCGTCGGACCGCGGCCCCAGCCTCTGACACAGGGCAGGGGGCAGGGCCGGCCTGGCGGGGCCCTGCCCAGCCCGTGTCTCGGCTTCCCACGGGCGTTCACGGAGCCAGGCCTCGGGAGGATGCCGACCCGGGACTCCCAGCTCAGCCCTTTCTCCAGTCGGGAGCCACACCCTCATTTGCTTATTTGTTGATTCGTTCATGCATTCACTCAACAAACCCTAACTGAGCACCTGCCACGTGCCAGGCACAGCTCTAGGCACCTAGGACTCTGCAGGGAAAAAGTGGGGCCAAACTCAAGCTTCCTCCACCTCAGACCACCTCCTTGTCCTTCCAGCCTCCTCCGCCCTCCCGGGCTGCTGGTCAGCAGGTGCTCACAGATGCCTCTGAACCTGATGGCTTCTTTCTTGTCCCTCTTTCTGCACCTCCACCCTCACGGGGCTCTTCCCCAGACGCGGAGGTGCCCCCAGTGGAGTGCGCCACCGGAGCCTTGCAGATGGACCTTAAGATGCGGAGGCCGCTCTCGAGATGGAGAGAGTATCCGGGGTGCCTGGGTGGGCCCCGAATGCAATCACAGATATTCTTTGGAGCAAGAGGCAGAGGGAGCTGTGAGCGGAGGAGAGAGGCGGCCGCGTCAGGATGGAGAGGGAGGCGGGAGGAAGCGCTTCGGAGGCGGAGGAGGTGCCCACAAGCCAGGGGATGTGGCACCTCTAGCGGCTGAAAAGGCCGGGAAACCGTCGATCTCCTACAGCTTCCGGAAGGAACCAGCTCCGCCCACACCTAGACTGCAGCCCAGAGAAACAGTTTCACCTCCAGGACTTGGAGAGGATAAATGGGCGTGGTTTTAGTCCCCTGAATTTGTGGGAGCGCGTTACAACTGCCACGGGAGCTGACACGGGCCTCTGCCCTCAAGCGGGATTCCGCGGCCCTGCAGTGTCCGGGCCGGGAGGGGACGTCCCAGACCGCCCGATACTGCTCCAGGCATGTAACGCTCGTCAGTCCGCTAACTGTGCCCCATGTCGGCTCGGGCACGGTGCCCCTGCTGGGAACAGAGAGGACAGGGACGGCCCTGGGGCCTGGCCTCACGGAGCGGCCTCCCTGCGTGAGTCTGCTTGCACACCTCCGGTGACAGGGAGCTCACTCTCATCCAGGAAGCCCACTTTGTCCCGGGACAGCCCTCTCGGCTAGAAAGTTCTTTCTCTGCACAGAAGATGGTGCCTTGGCAACCGCTTCTTCTGAACAGTCCCGGGGCGGGGCTGCCCACAGACGAGCACAGTGACCAGGGCTCTGTATGAGCTCCACACTCTCGCGGGTGCAGCCCGCAGCTGCATGGCTCGCCCGACACCCACTGCGCCACCCTCCAGGGTGGCTGGCCTCCCACCGGCACCTTCTTCCCTGTGCCTCCGCGGTGGGGGTTTTTGGGGCCATGCCAGTTTTGCTTAGGGAGCTCCACCTCCTAGACATCGTCCAGCACACCCTTCCAAACAGTTCCTCTGTTGTCTCTTCTAGTTTGTCTTGGGGGTAAAGCCTGCAAAGGCACCTCTGCGCAGAGCACTGCGCACCCACGTCTGCCGAGGCCCCGCCCGCCGTGCTACGGGCCACGGGATGCACATTCGAACACCCGGCAACCGAACGCCTGCCACCCCCTCATCGCCCGTGTCCTCCAGGCAGCGCCAGCTTCTTGCCCGGCAGGAGCGGCCAGCGCATGCCCTCGCCCGGTCTGTCTGCAGACCCAAACCTCAGCCCTTTGCCACGGACAAGCATCCTGGTACCCGGCAAAGCCCTCCCAGGTTCCACGGGAGATGCATGCAGGCAAACAGCGTGCCACCCAGGCTACCCGGCAGCACAGACCGGTGACGCCTCCCTCGTCAGCCTGGGATCAGCAGCTGCCGCCGTCGCCCACCCCGGCCCAGCGCCAGGGAACAGACGTCGGTAATCAGGGGTGCGCCACATACTAGAGACGAAGGATGGGGGACTGGAGAGCCCCGTGTGGCAGGACTGACAGAGGACACTGAAAACGCAGGCACCGGTCCCAGCAAGCGCCGGTGAGGCTCACGCTCGGCTCCGGGGCGTGCGGCACTTTGCTCGCTGCCTGGCCCCACACGGGGACAGACACGGACCCAGACTCCGTGCAAAAACCGGGTGAGCTCCCAGCCACCCCCGCCACAATCCCCCCGCCGCTCGGAGCAGCCGTCAGTAACAGTTTGTGGTTTGTCCTCCAGCTCTCTGGCTGAGGTGGACGCACGCACAGCTATCGACACCCGGAGGTGCGTCCGACGTCTGCATTTGGGGCGTCCTTCCCCTGCGGACGCGAGCGGACCTGCGGTTCAGGGGTGGCGCAGGTTTCCTGCCGTCTCCGCACGAGTGAGCTGACCTCCCTCTTTTCTGTGACAGCGGGCACTTGGCTGCAGAGACGCACATGTTTGTGTCACGGCTCCTTCCATGATGAACGCCATCGCTGTCCCACCCCCAAAGTCCCTGTAAACCAGCCACCTCTGTCATCACTGGGTGAGGCCGCTCTCCTGATCCAACTCCCCACGTTCACCCGTGAGCAGCTTGGGGACCCGCATGCCGTTCCCTGGGCAGGCGCTGAGGCTCCCCCACCCTGACGCGGCCCACACGGCAGCCTCGCAGGGCGCCCTCTGCAAGCAGGGCGTCTCAGTTACGCCCCAGACCTGTCCCATCCCCCACGCTAGGCCCAAGGACCCCTCAGAGCACGTCTTCCCAGGTGGAGGGCATAGCGCCTGCCCCAAGGACCCTTCCCAGAGTGTCGCCCTCATCCTGAGTCCCAGCCCCTGGCACGCTGCCGGAACAGAGTGCAAACTCAACAAGCATCTGTTGATGGCAGCAAGAACAGAGGACATTCACGTGGCAGGCGTGGAAACCTCTGGCAGTTCACGCCCACCCACAGGACACACCCAGCTCACTGCTGCAGACCTCGGGGCCCGCATGTTTGCATTTCCAGGGTCATTACCAGCCGTGCTCGGTGCCTCGGTTCTCTGACAGACACCCGTCTCCCTACGCCCGCCCAGCGGAAGCTGTTGGTGGTGCGGGCAGGAAGAAGGGGAGTCCCCGAGACCGCCCTGCTCCCAGCGCTGAGGCGAGCCCCTCCGCCCCCCCCCGCCCCGCGGCATTATCGCGCTCGCCGCCGTCAGGAATCGCCAACGGTCCCGAACTACCGGACCCCCCGGCCCTGGGCTGAGGGGCGTCCCTCCAACACTCATGTCCACGTGGAGCCTGCGGCCGTGACCTTACTTGGAAACAGTCTTTGCCGATGTGATCAAGTTCAAGTTCAAGTCCTACTGGACCAGGGCGGGTCCGAGATCCGGTATGATCGGTGTCATGAGCTGAACGGCTGTAATTCCAGTGTGGGGCCGCTGGGACGTAACCAGGTCCCGAGGGTGGAGCCCTGGTGAGCGGGGTTGGTGCTCCCATAAGAGGGGCCGGAGAGCTGGGAGACCCCCTTCCGCCCCACAGGAGGACACGCTGCAGCCCGAGCGCCGGTGCCCACCTGGCCCTGGCGCCATCTCAGATCTTTGGGCTCCAGAACGTCCAGGAATCCGTGTCCGCTGGGGACAAGCCACCCCCACCCACCCACCCACAGTGCTTCATCCCAGCAGCGCCCACGAAGACAGCTGCCATCCTTCCTGGAAGAGACCCAGGGACACGCGGGGGAGAGGCCACGTCGGCTATGAGCTGGGCCGGGAACCTCGAGTCCCGTTTCCATCAGGCGCCGGAAAGGGCAACGGGGCGACCCTTCCTTGTGCCGCTGAGGAAGCCGAGGCTCGCCGGGGGGAAGTCGGGAGAGCCCACCCGGACCCCGGGGCGCTGTCTCTGGGCCCCTGCCCCGCCGCCCCACTCGGCCGAAGGAGAAGAGAGAGACCCGTTGCCAGAAGGTTCGGGGCCATTCTCACAAAGAAAGCAGCAATAAATCCCAGCACTGCCGAAGCGTGAACGAAAACACGAGAGTCAAAGGGTGCGGCGGTGGCAGGGGTGGAGGGGGGGCGGGGGGGCGAATGTTTTTCCTGGAAACGCCGGGCTGAGCCAGATGGCCCCCCACCCCCCGACCCTCGCGCCCCCTGACCCTCACTCCCGGTGGCTGCGACAGAGGACGGGGTGACCGCACGGCCCTGGGGCTCCAATAACTGGGACGAGGGGGGACCCCGGTTCCTGTAGGATGGAGCTGCAGGGAGGACGTGCTGCCGAGGGTCCGAGGGGGGTGGGGGGTGCTGCACAGCGCGGCGGGCTTCCAGAATCAGTTTGACAAAACTGCGCAGACGCTCCGAACGTGGCCGTGTCACAAAACGCTGGTTCGTGTGAGGACCGCGGGTCTCACCTGCAGGTGACTGGGGCGCAGAGGAAGAGGGGGTCCGAGGAATCCATTTCGGCTGGCCCAGGAGCTCACATCTGAAGTCCCGAGGACTTAGGGGGGCTTTGGGAGGGAGTCGCCACCCCCACCCCCCGAGTGTTCTCGGGCATTCCCCAGGGTCACCGGAAAGGAGAGCCCCCTGCAGGAGCGTGCTGACCGAGGCGGTCACTGAGGGACTCCACCCTGGGGACCGCCAGGGCCCCTCCCCGCCCCGATCCTGGAGAGACCCCCTCACACACTGCCCCCCACACAATGATACTCCAGTGAAAGATGGCTCTGACTCAGTCCAAGTAACATTCCCTTCTTCAAGAGGACGGCGTCTGTGTCCCAGCGGCGATAACAGTGTGTTCCGGCGGCCCAGCGTTCTGCCGTGTACCACGTGGCCGTGTACCATGTGGCCGTGTCCGAGGCCGACCTGCAGAGGCTCCCGGAGAGGGAACAGCCGGGTGGATGGATGGTTCTGGAAGGGGCTCGGGTCTGGGGTCCAGCCTGGAGCGGTGACGGGCAGCCACAGTTGGGGCCTGGGGATGCAGTGGGCGCCGAGCGGCCTCTCTGCCTGGCGTGAAGTAAAGCTCCCATGAGCTCCGGGGCCGAGTGGGGGAGGCGGCACCTGCAGCCAGGCCAGCGGGCCCCTCCCAGCCTGCAGGGGTCACAGGGGTCAGGTGGGCGACGATCAAACAAAGGTGAGAAGGGCTGGAACACCAACAAGCGGCCGGGTCCAGTGTCCTGTGCCCGTCCTGTGCGGGCCGCAGCACCGAGCAGAGCCCGCCCCTTCAGAGGGCAGACACAGACCACGAGGCAGCCCCGGCTGCCGCCTCTGGGGCAGCAGGAATGGAGGGTTGGGGTCGGAGCCGGGTGCTGGGAGCAGGGGTCTGGGAGCAGGGGTCAGAGAGCAGGGCAGAAGCCGGCCGGCCTTCTCATGTCACACTGAGAACGTCCTGCGTGAAGGCCAAGGAGGCAGCCCAGGCCCCCGGGACCCCGCCCGTGAGCCATAGTGGGGCCCAGCACTGAGCCCCCCTTGGGGGGACGTGGAGGCTCACACGGCCGCAGTGCGGGGCTCTCACTATCCGTGTGACGGACCCCGGAGCCTGGGGGCCTCAAAGATGCCAACGAGATCTGGATGGTTCCGGAACCCACGCAGAGCTCCACTCCGACTTTCCCCGAGCCGGGTCAGCCCCGGGCAGGGCGGCGGCATCGGAAAGGTGGCAGTAAGCAGTCCCTTAGCGCCTGTGCGTGAGACCCCTCCCAGCATGAACCAAGCCCCTTACCCAGACTGTCCCTCCAGAGGCTGGAAACGCTAAACGTCAGTAAATAGACACTAGCCACCGGGTTCTCCGTTTTGCCTTGTTTTTCTCTTCTGCGTTCCGTTGAGTAGACTGTGCACCGCGTCTCTTCTGGGCGACCTGTGCCAGGTGCCTGGCCACGCAGGTCCTGGGAACCCTGCGCCATCGTAGGCGCGGCGGGAGGCAGAGGTGCGTGACACAGAGCCCGGCCCTTGGGGGATGTGCGGGCCCTGAAACAGACGAGCGCCCACAGAAGACGGTCGGCGTGGTCAGGAGCAACGGGCTTTAACCCCGTGATTCTGAGACCAGACTCCGACACGCTCTGCCGGCGACATCCACCTCGCCTGGTCCCCAGCCCCCACCCACACCCACATCTGATCCCACTCGAGAACCCCGATTTCTGGCCAGTGGTCCCTAACATTTCCGCTGGGCTCATTCTGTTCCACCGGGCTGACCCAACAGAGTGACCCACCTTCTCACCAGCTCCTCCTGCTGCTCGGTGTCGCCCTGTTGCTGTGCAGCCTCTGCCCCGCCCCCATCCCCTGCAGTCTGCAGCGGGGGGGGGGGGGGCAGGCCTGCCCCGGGGCACAGCTCTCGCCTGGGATTGCCAGCAAAGTAAATTTGGGCCTCATTAGCTCACTCAGGCCGTGCGGCGGAAAGCAAACTAGGAGGTCGGGGCTGACTAATAATGGCGACTGAAGCCAGAGGTAATTAGTTATGTAATTGTGGGCACTTGACCTGCAATTGCACGGAGCTTGCATCCCACGGCCGAGCATTAGCGTGGATCACTTTCAAAGGGCCCAGAGGTATGATTAAACTTTCCCGTGCTCTCCACGGCCTCTGGGCCGAGCCCGGTGCCGCGGGCTCGCCGTGAACTTGACATTGTTTTAATGAGTGTTTGCGGAGCCGAAACACGTGGGGGTTTCTTTAGTGACACACCCCAACGCCCGCTCTGGGTGTGCGGTGAGCCCCGCCCGCCCCAGCGCCCCTCCCAGGGAGCTGCTCTGGCCGCAGCGGCCCCTGCCCCTCTCTGCCCAAAGCGTGGTGGCGTCCTCCTCCTCCTCTCGGCACTGTCGCTGCTGACACACCACGGGGCTGTGTTCTCCTCGGGCTCCTGCGGCGGCCGGCAGCCCTCGTCACGGTGACCTGGAGAAAGGCCCTTGGCCCGCATCCCCAATCCTACCCACAGGCGGTCAGTGGGTACTCTGGGCACCCTTGGGTGTGTTTTGTCTGCAGGCATGCGAAACCTGGCCCGGGCACTGGTCTCTGAAATAAGTGTGTGCGGGTCAGGTTAAGCCCCAGATCGCTGAGCAGCCCTCCGTGGGCAGCCCTCGCCCCTTCTCTAAACCAGGCCGCGTGGGTGCGTGGGGCCCCATCGCGGGGCGGGGGCGGCTCCCCGGCCTTGCATGGTGTCACACCTGTCGGCGCACGCAGCGCACAGAAGGGCGTCCAGCACGAGTGACCGCACTGCCCGTCCGGGCCTCTGCAGACGCCCACGGCCACCTCTGCTCCTGGGACTCCGCCCCAGGCCCCCTCACAGGGGAAGTGCTCACAGGGGAACCCCAAAGGAAGGGGCCGTGGCGTCGAGCTGACCCACGCACGCCCCAGTGCCAGCGGCGGCACCCAGGCGCGCTGGCAGGGGAGGTCACGGGGATGCAGTCTGGATGGTGACCTCAAGCAGGAGAGGGGTGCGTGACAAGCCCTCCTCACCTTGGGGACCGGGTGAGCCAGGGCTCTTGACGTGGGGACCTGGGGGTGTGAAGGAGCAGCCCTCCCCTCCCCCGGGCCTCACAGGTCCGGCCCCGGGGTCCCAGCCCCGGGCCGCGGGGCACAGGTCTTCCCCACCTGCAGGGGGGGGCTCCTCTCTTGCCAGTGACACCTCATGAAGGAGCTGACCCCCAAAACTTCATTTCATTTTGAAAACCTAGCCGTGCACAAGCCAGTGGGGGGAGGGCAACGTTGATGTAGTCCTTTATCATTCTGTCGGCCCACCTCTCTGCACAGCGAACCCAAAGTTTGTTACACGTACACACAGTAACTTCATTTTTAAAAAATACCAAGGCTGGACGCGCAGAGGGAGGGCTGCTGACCCAGAGACGGCGCTCGGGGCCCACCTATGACAACCTGTCGCAGGTGAATCCTGTCACTTCCCCCCAAATGCATAGGTGGGCGTCCCGACCCCCGGCGCCTCAGGGTGGACCCATTGGGAGACAGCGTCTTTAGAGCGGCGACTAAGTTAAAACAAGGCCATCTGGGGGAACCCAGCCTGCCGGTGTCCTGATAAGAGGGGGAGTGTGGCCACCCAGAGGGACCCCAGGGCTGCGGGCACAGAAAAGAGACCAGGCGAGGATGCAGCCGGCGGTCAAGGCGAGAGGAGGCCTCGGCAGAAGCCAGCCCTGCAGGCACCTTGGTCTTGACCTTGCAGCCTCCGGGCCCGGGGGGAGGTAACGTCTCCTGTTTGAGGGCCCCCCCAGTCTGTCGCACATTTTTACAGCGGACCGGGCAGGGTCACACGCGTCACCCGAGGACGGACAAGGAATTCTGCCGGACAACGGGATGAGGTGGAGGGGACAGGGGTGCTCATCGTGGTGACACAAGGACAGGACAGCCCCGGGAGCCAAAGGCCACTGCAGGGAACACCGTGTCACAGGGAGGCCGCAGGACAGAGCGGGCTGTGTGGCCGGGCGGAGCCAGTGGGAGGTGGCGCGTGGACACAGCGTGAGGAAACAGCCTCCTAGGCAGGGGTGAGGCAGGCACGGGGGGCGGGGGAAGCCACCCCCCCCACCTTGCAGAGGGGTTGCATGTCCAGGGAAGAGTTGTAAATTCCATCCTGTTTTGTGGAGCAGGGGCCGCAGCACACAGCTGACGTGGGGGACACCCCGCAAGGTCCCCCAGAAGCCACGCGCAGTCAGGGGGCCGTGGAGAGTGTCCGGTGAGGTCTTTACCGACCGGGCAGCAGGCAGGCGGCCAGAGGGGAGCTGGAAGGGAGGCTGGGGCTCCCAAGGACAAAGTCGTTAACGTTCCAGGCCAGAGCAGAGGAGAGAACTAGACGGAGATGCCCACATCACGCGGGAACGGGACCCGAGGAAGGGAAGGCGCCCCGCAGAGGTCGTGCCAGAGGAGGGGCCCCGGCTCTGCCGGAAGGTGGCGCTGCGGGTGGGACAGGAAGAAAGGCCTGAGGCCCCCCTCCTGAGCTCCTCAGATTTTCTGTCATTTAAATTGCACTCACCGCAGGCGGCTCTTGGCTGCCGCATTCCGTCCGGGGTGCATTAGAAATGGTGAGGGGCCACGAGGCCCACTGGAGCCCAGGGGTGCGCTTGGGGAGCCGGGACCACAGGTCGGAAGGCAAGTGGGAGACCCCTCTGGGCAGAAGGAACCATCTGGAATCACCAGATTCGCTCTTCACCAAGTACAACTGCTCAGGGGGGAAGGGGCCTCGGCCGGAAGTGGGTGGGTAACAACCTGGGCCTTCCGAGAGGTGGAGGTTACGACCCCTGGGAAGCGTGACTGTCCCCGAACACTGCCATTCTTCCCTACGCTGACCGGGGCTGCTGTGCCCTCCCAGCACCTCGTGTTCCTCTTGGGGGCCAGCAGCCTCCCCAAGGTGTTTACGGCTCCCCAGACACGCCGCAGAGACCCGTGCCGGAGGGGCTGCTGGCACGGCGCTTCCACGGCGCGATGGCGTCTCGCTGGGCCCCCGCTCCGGCGTTTCGAAAGGAACCCCTCCAGGAGGATTCGAGGCCTGTTGACGAATCGAACTCGGCAACCAGCCGTCCGCCCTCCCCCGGGCCTTATTAGGCCACAGATGCCCCACAGAGGAGCCGCCGCAGCAACTGGCGTGTCCAGAGACAAACACTGAGTCACCCTGGCTCCGTCCGCCAGAGTCCTCGCTGGCTCTCTCCGTGACAGAATGCATCTTTGGACACTTGGCAGTTTCCCCCCACACGCTCACTCCCAGTGCATTCCTCAGGTCCTTAGATGGGGCAGCTGCACCCCCCACACACACACACATCACAGAAAACCAAGCGGGGGTGTGTTTTCCAGGAGGACAGGGCCCTCCCCCCGCCCCGGCCTCTGGACTCTCGGTCCAGTCCTTGTCCACGACGCGGCGTTGCCTCCTGGGCACCACTGGCCCTCGCAAAGTGAAGGGACCTGACACCCACCCCTCTTCCCAAAGCTCTGCCGCACTGCCCCCACGGCACACGTTTAGATGCAAGGAGGAGAGGGGAGTTTCTTGGAAAGAGCCCTGGAGAAGGGTTCTAAGTACAGAGGGAAACCGGTGTCGGGAGGCCGTGGAAAGGCGCCCGCGTTCAGCCGCTGACCGATGCGCCGTCTCTGTGAGCCCGCGGGAGGCTCGGTCAGGGCCCCGGGCGGCGTGGCGGACGCACGCGAGGGCCTGCTTCCCAGATGCCACGGGCCGAGTGCCCTCCCCCCCAGAGATAAGGAGGCCGGGCGGGGGCGCCCGCCGGGGACCCCCGTGGGCTCAAGTTCAGAGGACTGGTGAAAACCCGCCGCGCACAGATGTTTCCTGGACTGATAGAGAACGGTGCTGACCCTTCGGTGCAGCCGCCGCCGGCGGTCCCTGCCGGCGCCGGCTCCAGGCTGCCCACCGCTGGCCCTGCCGGCCCCTCCCCTGGCCCTCTCCGTCTCCAGCCCCGCCCCCCGCTCCCCCCCTCACCCCCCGCCACGGTGGTGCGGGCAGAAAAGGGTCTTTGTGGTGTGTGAACTTTTAATACATAACCCCGAGTGCTCCCCGGGGGTTCCGTTTATGCCAACCTAATTGGGGGAAAAGTCACTCTCAGGAACCCTTATCAAATGCTGTCGTTTCAGAAGTGAGGGTTTCCATTAAGGGAATGGGTACACTATGTCACTGGGGGATTTTGAAAAACAACTTTTTTTCCCCAAAAAATCTGTGAAGTTGGCCTTCCCTCCCGAAGTGCGGGTGGGTGTTGTGTTAGTAAAACGAGTGTCCCCAGGTGACGTTTTCGGGGGGAGAACAGGCTGGCCGCGGAGCGCAGGTGACCGAAACAGCAATATTTCTGTCCGGCCAAACAGCCCGCGTGGCTCCCCTTTCTAAAACAACACCCCGAGCCTGCCTGCGGCTCCCGCTGGCGAAAATCAGGTCTCGCCCCAGCGTGTGGGCCAGGCCCGGTGATTAATGGGCTCCTTCCAGACGGTGTGGTTGGTAGCGCAACTCGTGTGTTCCCCGGGCGGCAGGGCTGGCGAGAAGTCAGCCACTCTGGGCTTCGGGTCCTGCACTCCAGCAGGAAAAGAAACCTTTCAGAATGAGGCTTCGGGCTGCCTGTGAGCTCCACGCCGGGCCAGGAGTGGGGCCGGGGCAGGGAGGCCAAGCCGAGGCTGGTGTGGAAGCCGGAGCCGGGTCCCCGTGGCTCAAGGCCCCCAGGATGTGGGCAGGCCCGGCCCTGACAACGGGCGTTCACTTGCCGACGGAGTTAGTGACAGGCCTGTCCGGTGCTGGGCCCCTGCCTCCCCCCCCACCCCCCGCAGCGGCTGCCCCCCTACACACACAGGGCAGGTCATTCCAAAGGGGCCGGCTCCCCAGGCTGTCGCTGGTGAGTCTTGGCTCGAGGCCCCTTGTTTGGTTTTCATTAAGGAGCCCGCAGATCGCTGCTCTGCAGACCCAGCCTGCCCGGAGGGGCGGTGTGGTGAGTCCCGGCCAGATTTATGAGCCTCGTGCCAGGGCGCCGACCCGCCAGCTAGGTCTGCGCGATTGAAGTCTCTGTCCCCTCCGAGGGCGCAGGCCTCGCTCATCCCCTGCGAAACTGAGCCGGGAGCCACGGGTCCCGCCGTGCACTGGGCGCTGGGTGAGGACACGAAGACCCCAGGATGGGGCGGCCTCCCGGGCAGTGTCTCCACTGCCCTCCTCCTCCTTCTTATGGGTGACAAACCCAGTCTGGCTCGGAGAACTCACGGGTGAAGCCACCCTACCACCCCCGTTCTCTTCTGTGACTGGCGCTCCCAGGTGGGCGTGGCTCCCAATCCTCGCTGCCCCTTCTCTGTGGTGCCCGAGACGGAACACAGGCCACCGGGCACCGGGCACCGGGCACCGGGCACCTGGCTGCTCAGGGACCGTGTGGGCAGCCGCCCGGATGGAGCTATAAGTTCTGATTCAAGTCCTCCCAAGAATTCCACCTCCTCCAGGAAGTCCTCGGTGGGGGGGGGGGGCTGTAAGGAAGCTGGAGCCCCCCCGTCCCTTTGCTGTGGTGATGTTCCACAAGTTAACTGACTTTGGGGGTGCTGCCCGATCACCACTCGCTCAGGCCCTGGCTGAGTCCGAGGGTTGTGGAACTGAGTCACCATCATAGGTGGGGCCAAAAATGGGAAGCATTGTTTTTTGTCTGTTTTCCCCAGCATTACCAAGTTTTAGAAATATGTAAATTCCTCAAACATGCATGCAACCACAGGGCCGGGCTTTAGAGACTAATCACAGAGGGCCGTTAAAGCGGAAAGGAAGTTTGGGCTGGACGTGTAAGAAGAAACGACCTCCAGCAAATCCATATGAAAGGAGGGAGGAGAACTCATTTTTTAACAGCACGAAGAGGACTGCAGTGCCATTGGCTGCGTCCAAGTCAAGTTGAATCCGCTGAGCTCACCGGCGGGGACACTGAGCCAATCCGTCGATTCCCCTGAAACCATCCTCAGTGCACCACCGCCCCACCCCCGTGGGCGGGGTCCCCTGTGGCTGTACCTGCGGTGGCGGGCTTGCACGCACATCCGCTCAGGTGCTCTTTCCCGATGACATCACACGGGGAGCGAGGCTGGCACAGAAGGCAGCCCGGCGAGGGGGCAGGAGCCAGCGCGGAGGGGGCGGGCGCTGCGTCCCGCTGTGATGTGAGGGTCGCGATGCACGCTCACCACACACCTGGAGGTGGGTGCGCGCACCCAGTCCGCGTTCTAGAGGAGACGGTCAAGGCTGAGGGGCCGCGTCACCTGTGCAGAGTGAGGATTTGGATGTGGGTATGTCCGCTGGCTGAGCCCGTCGCCGTGTCTGAGGCGGAAGGTGCCGGAGAAAGGGAGCAGCAGCCCTCGGCAGGCAGAGGGAGCCAGCTTTGGGGGACCGGCAGCACCTGCTTCCAGGGCCGGGCCGTGAGCTTGGGGGCCCCCCCAGGGGAATTCGGGACAAGAGCCTGACTCCCCGAGGCCCTGCCTTCCTGCCGAGGGTCGGGGGGATGCAGGGAGGCCCGGTGCCCTGGTGGCGTGTGGCCCGCCCTGAGGCTGAGGACCTTCGGGGCGACACCCCAAGGTGAGTGGGGCACACGGCCTCTGGCCCAAGGCCAGACCGACCCCAGTGGGCTGCACTGTCTCGGCCTGGGCTGATTTCTTGGAGCTGAACTGAAATCAAAATGGGCCCGCTCTGTGCAACCGAGGGAAGCGTGCCAGAAAGAGCAGCCACCCCCCGGGCTCATTCCTTCGCTATCGCGCCAGCGGCGCCCCCTCAGGCCGAGGGGGCTGCCAGGCACCCCTGGAGACCCGGGAGCCACAGAGGTGCGGGGGCCTCTCTCTCGGAACCGGAGCGGGACTGAGTGAGACGCCGGCCGCAGAGAGGCAGGGAAAACACACACTCTGTTTGCTGGGCGTCCGCGTCTGTGGGCGTTTTCCGGAGCGAGTCACCGAAGGTGGGCCCTGCCCCTCAGTCGGCGCTCGGCCGTCGGAGAAATGGCCGTTGGGCAAAGCGACACTGTGCTTCGTCATTAAAATGCTGCAGAAAGCTCGGCCTCCTCTCAGTAAAAGCACTTCCCGGCCTGGCAGTGTCTCCGATCGGCCTCCGCTGAACACGGTACCCAGCGTCGGACACGCCCGGCTTTTCCACTCGAAACAAGCCGCGGGGCTGGGGGATCAGCCTCCCGGGGTGCCCTCGCTCTGCGGTGGGGACCCAGCCTCTGAGAACCGGCTTTCTCCCCACCCCCCTGCGGTGACCAGGAGAGTGCCGTCAGGAGGAAGAGTGTGTCGTCAGTTCGACGACCTCCGGTTCACCCTGGAAGGCCACGCACGTGCAGCCGACGGAAAGGAAGGAAGGGCGAGAACCTCGCAGCAGAAGTCGGGGTCCTGGGTTCGGCTTCACCTGCTCTCCCCTTCCAGCGGGACCCCAGGGGCCCGACTGCCTGTTCCCAGGCGCCACCCCCGGCCCGCCGTCTCGCCGGGCCTGCGGTGACCTCCGGCTCCCGTCAGCTCTGCAGAACGAGCCGCACTTTGTCGGGTGGGTCTGTTCTTGCAACCAGAGACTCGAGGTCTCCTGCTCAAACCCACAGCTCTGAAAAGAGGGCAGAAAGGACAAAAAGCCTTTGCCAAAGGGGGTTCGGAGTTTGGGCGGGGCCTGGTTTGCTCCGCGCAGCCGGGCTGACTGTCCCGGAATGCCCACTGGGCCCCGGATGGTCTCAGGTTCAAGTTCAGGCCTCATCCCCTCACACTCCATGGGCCGGTTCTTTTTCACTATTTATTTATTTATTTATTTATTTATTTATTTATTTATTTATTTATTGACTTTTAGAGCGAGGGGAAGGGAGGGGGAAAGAGAGGGAGAGAAACATCCATAGGTGGCCTCTCCTATGCCCAACCGACCGGGACCAAACCCACAACCCAGGCATGTGCCCTGACCGGGATTCGCACCGGCGGCCTTCCGATTTGCAGGACGCCGCCCAGCCCCCTGAGCCACACTGCCAGGTGCCCACATGCCAGCTCTTCTAGGCACGACACAGGAAAACTCCCCCCTCCCAGGCCTGGGGCAGGACCAAACAGGGTGGCGCTGGTGACCGGCCCAGCCCGGCCCTGAGCACCCGGCCGGCATTCGCCTTTTGGGCTCAGACCTCAGACGGCCCTGGGCTGTGCTTAGGGCCCCGGTCGCCACCCAGGCCACGGCCTCTGCGGCCTGTGTGTGTGGCGTTCCCCGCTGGAGCAGCCTACACGCCCCAGCTGGAGCAAGCCAGCCGGGACCCCCTGCTCTGCGCCCCAAGGACACGGAGCGTCCTGGGTGACATCTGTCCCTTGTGGGACCGGCCACAACGCTAGAAGTCAAAGCCCCTGGGGCTATTTCTCTTCCCTTCACACAGAGGGAAGGGAATCCTCCCACCGTTTGACATAGAGGGAAGGCCAAGTCCAAGGGCACCTCCTGCCAGATGAGCCCCTGCGGCCCCAGCGCCCGGCCGTGACCATCCCTGAACACGCCCACAGTTCTTCTAAACGCAACACGGCGGAGTGGGGTGAGCTCGGGCTGAGCGGGGAGGGCTCTGGCCCTTGTCCATTCGCTCATTCAATGGCCACACGCAGAGCCGGGCCTGTGCTGGGCGCCGAGGGGGCAGAGACGGTGTGTGTGGTCCCGGGTTCGAGTGCTCACCTCCAGCCGGGGAGACAGGAGGGGAATGGAGTCGGGACAAAGCACTGGAAAGCCCAGAGGGCGTGTGGCAGCCGCTGCTGACCACACCCGCCCCGTCCGGAGTGCGTCCCCCCGTCACACGCTTCGCCCTGCGGCCTGCGCCCGTTCTCCTGTTCAGTCCTGCAGACAGGCCCACAACGACGGTGGCAGCAGTGTCCCCGCGGTATGGTCCCCGGAACCGGGGTTCTGAGATGCTGTGTCACTTCCCAGAGGCACGCAGAGCGCAGTGCAGAGGACACCCAGGTCGGCTAGACCCGGAGTCTGGGTTCCAACGACTGTTTTCCATGCTCTGTCTCCCCTGCGACCTCGGAGTCACCGCCACAGCCCTGTCCCGGTCGTCTGGTATGCAAACCCCTGGGGCCCCTCGATAGTACAACGGGCAGGTGAAACTAATTTATACCTGCAAAGCATTTTTAGGAAACCACCGAGTCTTCTGTACAAGGAAGTGCTGGGTGAGCTCAGCAAGATTCCGATGCATGTTAACAGCCCTGAAACTTAAATTGGAGAGGAGATAAGGTCAGCTACGAAACGGGTTCATCTGACTTTCCCATTCTTCTGTGCAGCCACGCGCGGCCACCCGGGGGTGGTGGGAGTCCCAGGAGCCCCGCCCAGGGTGCTTGTTCCGGAACCTTCTCCCAGGAACTCTGGTGCTGCTGGAATGCACGAGAGCAGACAGCCCTGCTTTCTCCGGGTCCCTCTGCCCCACACCAGGGTCCCCTCGCCCATCAGGCCCACCTTCCAGGAAGCCCTGAGCATGTCTAACAGCCCCCCCCGCCACCGAGAGCTACTCTGTGACCGATGCGTGACCCGAGCCGTTTCAGACGGGCCACGCCCACCTGTCTCTGACATTTGCGGGGACGCAGTCTCTCCGTGCTGGGCAGCCATCCCAGGACGGGTGGGAGAGCCCTGTCGCGTTTGCCTGGACACCCTGCGGGCCGGGGGGGCGGGGATGAATACACATTCGTGGGGGGCCCTTTCCCTCCCCTCCCTGCCTCCCAGGGCGGGGATACTGAGTGAGCCGCTGGGGAGGCGTCTCCTCGCCTCTCAGAGCCCCGGGGAGAGGCCCGAGGGGGAGCCGCCTCCCTGCCGCCGTCTCCCCAGCCCCTGCAAGGGGGCTCCCGAGACGCTGGTGCATGGGGAGGGCTCACGCCCGGCTGCCCCCTCTTCCGTTGGTCTCGGGGGGGAGGGCTCGGACTCCCAGCAAATGCCGACCAGGGGGCTCTCCGGACGCTGGGTGCTTCCACGGGCTGGTCAGTCTGACCTCAGACCCAGGTGATACTCAAGATCACCTGGGACGTTTTTAAGACTGTGCCTCCTGGGGACCACCCTGGGCTCCGGAATGAGAACGTGCAGGGGTGGACCCCGGGAGTGGCCAACAAGCCCCTCCTGGTGGCCAGGCTCCGAGGCCCACCCTGCTCCCTGCTGGCCCTGCAAGCCAAACCAGCTCAGCAGGCTGGACTGGGCCGTCTGGAAGAAAAGGGCCCCACGGACAAGGCGGCTGAAGGGTTTCTTTGCCCCAGAGCTCTTTGTCCCGGTCTTCCGGTGCCGGTCCCAGGACGGAGCTGCGACAGAGCAGTGCTGGGGTGCTCGCCGGGCTGGGCAGGGACAGGCGGCCGGGACACAGCAGGGCGGGCGTCCCTCCGCCTTCTGTCCTCAGGGATTGTGTCCAGGTCCCTGCAGCCTGCGCCCCCCCCAGAGCTCAGCTCTGGAGAGACCCGATTCCCCAAGGGCGGGCCCAGCTCCCTCGCTGACCGCTGACCAGCCTCGGCCAGGACACGTGTCCTCGCTGTGTCTCTTTCTTCCCCGCAGAGCACGCGCTGTGCCCGAAGCCCGGAGTCCCACACCTCACGACCCCACGCACAGAGGAACTCCGGACACTGCAAGAGGCCGGCGGGCTTCCAGGTCTGGTCCTCAAGGAGGGCAAGGACGAGGGCGAGGACGAGGGGAGTGATTCACCCGACAGGGACGCGCACCAGGGCAGCAGACATGCAGGGCCCGCACAGGAAGCTGTGCGCAGCGTCCCCAGTGACGCCTTGGTTGCGTCATCCCCGAGGCGGGCGGCCGGGGGCCGCACCTCATTACTCACTGACCACAGCAGCCTGACTCCTCAAGCGCCTCCGCCCGACGTCCCCCGCCCGCCTCAGGCAGCTGGGTGTGTCCCCATCTCCAGTGGGCTGGTCAGAGGGCTGCTCCAGAGAGCTGGGTGCCTCTGCCTGCCCGGTGCCCTTGGTCTCCGTGGAGCAGGACGCTGACCCGGAGAGCTAAGGAAAGGACTCCGTGGGTCCCGGGGTCCTGCGCAGCGGCACGGGGACTGCAGCGGACTTTCACCCACGCCAGCGACAGGTCTTGGAATTCACTAAAAAGAAGACAAGTGGCCTGGCTGGCGTAGCTCAGGGGATTGAGCGCGGGCTGCAAATCAAAGCGTCGCAGGTTCGATTCTCAGTCAGGGCACATGCCTGGGTTGCAGGCCACGGCCCCCAGCAACCGCACATTGATGTTTCTCTCTCTCTCTCTCTTTCTCCCTCCCTTCCCTCTCTAAAAACAAATAAATAAAATCTTAAAAAAGAAGAAGAAAAGTGTCGAGTGCAAAGTAGAGAAGGTGACGGGTGGGAGTCGAGAATGTCGCGAGGAGAGCAGAGACTTGGTCAAGTTCAGGGAAAGGGCTCGGAGTCCCGCCGGGAGCCAGGAGCCCGCCAGGTGTTAGTTAGAGAGGACGTGGTGAGGGGCCTTGGTGAGAGGGGCTGAGACGCCACGGGGCGGCAATGAGGCGGCCCAGGGGTCAGCACCGGGGAGGGCACAGCCACCCCCACGGCCCGCGGGGCTTGGGAGAAGGCGGCTTCCCTGGGCCCAGAGACCAAGGTGCCTGCTAGGAGAGGCTCCGCCAGTGGGGGAGAGGGTCTCGGACTCTGTGGCCCACCCCCACTCCCATCCAGGGGCCCCCCTCCCTCTCTGGACAGACGCTGAGTGTGCCCCGTGGGGACGTGGCACCAGAGGGACACGGGCGCTGGCTGCCTCTGCGCCCCCTGCAGGGTCTGGGTTGACTTGACGTGTCGTAGACCGTGAAGACCCGTGTGTGGCTGGGGGGGCGGGGGGGCACGCAGTGGAGACGGGGGTCTCGGCGGGCTGGCTGGGGCCGGGGGAGCCCAGCCTTTCGAACACACTCAGTCCTGCTGCCAAGCAGGACCCACCGTCCACCTGGGGCTGCGGAGCCACACTCCGGACGCCGAGAGCTCCGGACGCCGAGAGCACCGGACGCCAAGAGCACCGGACGCCAAGAACGGCGGCGGAGAAACGCGGGCCACTTTGTTGTGCGGGCGCCACCCCGGAGAACGGAAGCTGATGCTCCGGAGCCCGAGCTCCCCGATGGCGCGTGGGTGACGGATCCCGCAGGGCAGGTCGCAGGGCACTGGGGCTTGGGGCTCGGGGCGGCGCTGGGAGCTGATTGGCTGGAGGTGAGGCCAGGGTGACGAATCGCCCCCAGGTGTTGAGGACAGCTCTGAGGTCTGTCCCTGGGTCCCTCTGTCTGCTCTCGTGGGAGAGTAGCCAGGGGGTCGCTCCAACTCAGGGCTTGGGGGCTGAGATCGAACTCAGGTCAAGACGTGACCTTTAACTCGCAGAGGGCATGACCTGTGACCGTCGGTCAGGTCCGGGCTACTGTCTTCTGCGGCCGCCCGGGTTGGTGATTAGCCAGGTCTCTGAGGGGTGAGTGTGTGTGTGTGTGTGTGTGTGTGTTCTATATCTGTGCCTATATACACATCTAGAGAGAGAGGGATGACGATGATGATGACGATGATGAGAGAGAACTAGGATTTTAAGGCTAAATTCCATCAAAGTCTAAGGTCCCTCGGCTTCTCTCCGCTCCTCCGTGACCCACCACGCACTCCGCCAGGCCAGCCTGCAGGGGTGCCCCGGGCAGGACAAGGGGACGCAGTCAGGAGACCTGCCCCGTCCTTTGGGGAGCAGGGGCCCAGCGGACACTCTGCAGCCTGAGATTGCCCACAGCCTCCCTCTGCCCCCCGACTTCTCGTCCTGAGCCCCATCTCTGCCCTTGGCGGTGGGGGGGGGTCGCTATCACGACCTCTGAGTCCCACCCAGGAGTCCACTCCGTCTCACGGTGATTAACAACGCCAGCGTTCATCAGCTTCTGGACACCTCTCAGCTGCCTTCGTGTTTCCTTACCGTGCTCACTCGGGACAGTGAGGGCCCCCCGGACGCCGCTGTTCCCGGGCGTCCACCCACACCGTGTGCCCTGGCCAGCTGCCCGGAGTCCCGGCTGTCTGCAGCCCGGGATGGAAGGCCCCTCTCTGTAGGCCTTCCCCGGCCCCCACTGCGAAGGATGACACCACCTCTCTGCTCTGGGCGTTTCCGGAAAGAGTCACCGGGATGCTCCCAGCCCTCTGGCCCGGGAACGATTTCTCAGTGTCTCCGTGTGGGGCTGGGGGATTGTCTGTGACGGTCCAGCGAGGCCAACACAGTGCCCGGCACACAGGGGCACTGGGTACAGCTCGTCCAGTCTGTGGCTGAATGAACAGAGGCCTGGATGGGCGCATACATTAACGGGAACCCGTGTGGGAAGCAACCACAGAGGAAGACATTCATGGGCTGCGCCGCGGGGCAGCTGCCGCCTCGGGCTGGGCACCGAACACAGGCGCGCTGTGACGAGGACCCTGAGAAACGCCGGGCGCTCCCGTCCAGCGCGGCGGCTCCGCACAAAGGCGCGAGCGCTCGGCCTCCAGCGCTTGCGTGTGAAAGGCTCAGAGGGCCCCGGGCCCTTTCCCACAGACCGCGGCCGCTGACACCAGTGTCTGCCGCGCGCCCCAGGACACGTTGCCGTGACAACCCGCATTCGGGGTCACCCGAGCGGACGTAATGCCCTCGCCACCGTGACTCTGCCTTTGCCTCCAGAAAAAGGCCGAGGACAGGAGGATCCCGACCTACCTAGGAAATGATTTTAATCAGTTTAGTTCCAGAAATAACTGTGCAAATTCAGATTTTTTCCATTCTGCTGCTTCTGAGCATTACGCTGGGACAGGCGGCGGAGGAAGCCGCCGCGCCGCCCCGCCCCCAGCCGGCCTCGAGAAACGACGTGATTGGCAGCCGTTCGGAATCCCACAGGCGAGGGTCCGAGGGCATAAGCATATGAAAAGCCAACAAAAAAAAAAAAAATGAAGCTTCTGAAAATGGGAAAAACACCAAAATTACCCATCATTCTCTGCACACCACGGAGATAGCCATGCCTCCTTCCCTAGGCCGGTCCTCCCCCCAGAGCCAGGGGCGGGTCTCGGTCCCCGGGAAGCACCCCCCGAGCATCAGGACGGGGACCGTGCACTCGGCGACCCCAGCCAGCAGTGCGCCGGGGAACGCACCCCATCCTCAGGCTGCGGACAGGCCTGTGAGCACGGGGGGCGTGGGGTGGGGGGGCGCCCATGCGGCTCGCCCAGGAAGCGCGTTCACCGAGCTCTGGGCGGCACCAAACGGGCCGAGCAAAAACGCTTGGGAAACGCGGAGGGGCCGCTGTGTGGCCCGCGGCGGGCTGCTGAGCACTCACTCAGCCGTGTCTTCGTTCATTCACCGGCCTTATTGGCGAACACGCCCCCCTTGACCTCTGCCAGGGGCCTTCCATGGAGGTGGGGGGGGGGGTCACTGTCAGGGCAAGGCAGCTGAGGGTCACCGGGAAATGTTGCCGATGTCGCTGAGCGGTTGGGAAGCAGAATTAACTCTGTCACCCCGGGCTTCTGCCAGGACCCACGCTCTTTCTGGGGACGTTTAAAGTATCGTCCGTACTCGATAGAAAGTCAAAACCGCCCAGCTCACTTCAGATGGGACTGGTGCCGCGTGTGCCCGCGCCTCTTCCGTGAGCACGCCCTCTGCGGAAGCGGCGGGGGACCTGGCTCTGAGTGATTGAGACATTCGGACGCGCCGGGAACGTTGGCGTGGACCTCGTGCGCACACCGGTGGTGCGGCTGGCCCTACGTCTGGCATCTTCGTGGCGTGTTTCCCTCCTTCGCGTGGGGAGCCCAGGGCGTTGCGAGGACCTTGAACCAAATGGGAAGCCCGTCGCTGTGACCCAGGACGACAGGCCGCCGTTGGAGACCCTGGTGGTGGCCTGCTGTCTCTGGGGTCCCATCAGAGGGAGGGAGGGAGCGGGCGGAGGAGCTCTCCCCTCCCTTCGGTGGGGAGGGGGCAGCAGGCTGGGCCGCGTGGGCGGGTGGCTACTTCCCCGAGGACACCAGACGGGTGTTGAGTCTGGACAAAGGGATGGACAGGAGCGAGCATCCAAGCCCGGGGCTGGGCAGAGAAGGGGCTTCTCGAAGGGCCTGAGAGAGCCTGCACCCTGGGGACCCCACAGAGGTTGGGGACACCGAGTCCGGGGCCCTGGCAGAGACAGGGCGTCTCCCACAAAGCCAATGTGGGGGTGGGAGGGTCTGGACTGGGTTCCCTGTTCACCCCGCCCCCTGCCCTTCGCACCTGACGCAGGAGGAGCCGCTGGGGGTTTCTCTGGGCACAAGCGGTGAGACCGCAGGGGAGGGCCTGGGAGCCCACCAGACCCCGCACGGTGCGGAGAGCCCGGCCGGGGGGGGGGGACGGGCGTGGACACTGCCTGTGCACCGGGCGGGCAGCGGGCGTCTCAGCAGCTGCCTTAGCCACAGACAGAGATCAGGGACCACCTCCTGCTCCCACAGAGCACACCCAGCATGCCAGGGGAACGGGGGGCTGGGAGGCGAGCCACTCTGAATAGGCTGAGATGAGACCAGATTCTCTTTTCCCCCTCGTCTTGCACAGCCGAGCTGTGGGGTCTGCTCACAGCCCACCCGAGTGTCCTACCAGCGAGTGTGTTTCTGTCTGGGCTCCGACCGCTGGAACGCCCCGAGGGAGCGTCCAGCCCTCTCCACTGGCAGGAGGACCTGTCCAGGTCCTTGGTTTCTCCCCACCTCACTCCGCCACTCTGCTCTGACCTGTCCTTGACCGTGGCACCGTGGCCCGCACTCCTGCCGTCACGCCCCCGTGTTCCCTGTCGGTGTCCGGCCTGAATCCCAGGTGGGACTGGGCAAGGCGCGCACGCCCCTGGGAACACCTGTGTGTCGATCAGGTATTTAGAGTGATGTGAGACCCTGGTGTCAGTGCCTGAGCCACAAAGCCCTCTGCAGGGGCGGGAGGCTTCCCACCGCAGGCCGGGTCCCCGGGTCCCGCGGGGCCGTCCGCTGTGCGTCCGTGGGTGAGCTGACACGTGTGGGGTGCTTCCTGTGCAGAGCAGCCCCCCCAACTGCCAGGTGAGACCAGAGCTCCTGGGCCCCCTCTGCCTTCCGTCGGCAAACACGTCTCCGGGCAGACGGGGCTCGGCGGCCAGGGCAGCGCCGGGAAGGCAGTCCTCCTCTGCGCTCCGGCCCCGACGCACCAGCCAGCCGGCGTCTCCGCGGTTCCCGGGGCCCCATGCAGGCGGCCAGGGCCCCAGTCGGCACTCTGCCAGCGCTCCTTCAAACCGGTGGAGGTTTCTCCGTCCATCCACCCTCCTCGTGGCCCCAAGGAGAGGGTCCCTGATGGGCTATTCTTTCAGGGGAGGGTTTCCTCTAAGGAGAGGGGGCAGTGGGGCTTCAAACCCCAGAACCTCAGCCACGGAGGGCCCAGGAGCTGTGACCTGTGTCCCTGGGGACACGTGAGTCCTGGGCCCTGGACCTTCGGGCCGAGAGCCAGTGGGAAGTCTCCAGTGCCAAGTGGACAGCAGCACCTCCTGGCCATCCCCCTCCCGCGGACACATGATGGGAAAACATTTCTTTAAATAAACGAAACACTCAATGCGCTTCAGCGATTTCCTTTGAGGTCGTTTCATCCGAGTGAACCCCCTGGGTTTTGCCTTCATAATAGAACTCTACTAAAAAATACATGCGTTGTATGTGGCCTGTGTATGCTGTGTGTGTGTGCATGTTACTATCACACACGCCGCCTCGATACCGGACATGCTTTGAAAACCGAGACTCCAATGCCTTTTTAGGAAAAACAAAAACAACCTTTATTTTTAAAAAAATAACTTACAGACGGAAAGAACTCTCGGACCCGGGGCGGTGCGTGACCGCGGCATGGTGCCGCGGCCCGGGCCAGGCGTGGTCTTGTGTTCTTGCGTGTCCGTCCCCTCGCTGCGCCCGCAGACACCGTCGCCCTCGGAAACGGGCCGTGCACTGGGGCAAGGCGGACACGCGGCAGTGCGGTCCATGGAACGTGTCCGCCGAGGCCGGGGCGTGTCTACACGTTTACGGGCGCCCGTCACCCCCCAGCAGCCAACGGTCCCCATCGCCCTCCGCCCACCCTGACGGCCACCTGGCCTTCACACGACCACACGGAGTACACGTCAGCATTAGCGTTTCCGTACAACAGGTAAGATAGATTTAAACTCTCGAATACACTTGTAACGCCGAAAGTGAGAAGATAAAGTCTGAGCACTTAAATACAAATCGCCATAGAAAACCTTCAGGAAGACACAGAGAGCGCTATAGTACAGAGGTGCAGGCAAGCCCCGTCGGCCCGCGGCCCCGCCCGGCGCGGCCCCGTCGGGGTCACGGCCGCGCGCGACCGCCGGGCTGGCCTCAACGACCGATGGAGGGAGCGCGGCGACACGCTGTCCCGCCTTCAGACCGCTCGGGGCTCCAGCCCCGAAGCCCTTCACTCCGCTCCCGGGGACGAGGGGGCCGGGAGCCCAGCCGAAAGCAAGCACGCGCGCCCCCAGACCCAGCCTCACTTGGCGCCGTGCTCCAGCGCGGAGTACTCGGCCTCGGACGCCCGGGAGGCGTCGATGAGCCTGGTGAGGCCCGTCTTGGCCGAGTACTTGAAGATGAAGGCCTTCATGAGCTCGTAGCGGTAGTTGCGGTTGAGGAAGCTGTAGAGCACGGGGTTGACGCAGCAGTGCACCAGGGACAGGCACTGCGTGACGTGCAGCGCCGTGAAGAGGAAGCCCTCCAGCTGGCAGGTGAAGGGGATGTAGTGCAGGACGGACACCACGTCCAGCAGCACCGCCACGTGGTAGGGCAGCCAGCACACCAGGAAGACCACCACGTAGGAGAAGATGATCTTCCGGCTGCTGTGCTTCTCCTGGTCGCCGGACGCCGCGAGGGCGCGGGCCAGCAGGAAGTAGAAGACGGCGATGACGCAGGACGGGATGAGGAAGCCCAGGACCACGGACACCAGCTCCATGCCGACCAGCCACTCCTTGGCGCTGTGCTCGGGGTAGAAGGACCGGCAGTAGGTCTCGTTGTTGGGCGCGGTGGTGACGGTCTTCAGGTAGTAGGTGTCCGGCAGGGACACGCAGAAGGCCAGCAGCCACACGAGGACGCAGACAAGGCGGCGGACCATCTTCTTCCTGTGGCTGGAGGCGTTGGCGAAGTAGGCGATGGACAGGTAGCGGTCCACGCTCATGCACGTGAGGAAGAAGATGCTGCCGAAGAGGTTGATGGAGAAGATGAGGTGGGTGACCTTGCACGTGAGCTCGCCCATGGGCCACTGGTTGTGCTGCACCAGGCTGACCACCCAGACCGGGATGGTGACCACCACCCACAGGTCGGCGATGGCCAGGTTGAGGATGTAGCAGTGCGTGTCGTAGCCGGTGGTCTTGGCCTGGATGTTCACCCAGACCACCACGGAGTTGGCGATCATGCCGATGACGAAGATGAAGATGTAGATGAAGGACAGCGTGTAGAGCAGGACGCTCTTGTGGGCCAGGCCGGGGCACGTCACCGAGTCGACCACGATGCAGTCACTGCTGTTGCAGGGCCAGCTGATGTCGGAGAAGTTCCCCGGTTCCGCGTAGTCGAAGACATGCAGATCCATGGTGCCGGGGGGCTGCGGTCAGGGCGCCTGTGCAGGGAGTCGGACCACAAAGCTGCGAGAGAAAGATCGCTTCGTTAGGAAACTCGCGCGTTTCGGTCAAAAGGCCTTTCCAGCGCCCCGTGTGCCCCGGAGTGTCACGCGTCAGCGCAGCAGAATCTTTGCAGAGCAGACGACTGGGACAGAACTCTGCAAAACCGAACCCAACACGCCCGGAACCTAAGACCACACGGCGCTCAAAGGAACCTGCACCAGCACCCAGCTCCCCTCCAGCCTCAGCAGGGGGGCCCCTCGTCCAGGGCACAGAGCTGAGGGCTCTCTGTGCATGCACGTGTGAGCTCCCCTGCAGCAGCCAGCGAGGGCTGGGGACACGCCCTCATCCCCCTGGGGCCCGTCACCCGCTGCTGGAACCAACCAGCCACGCTCGGGCCGGGGCTTAGTGGCGCCTCGGTGGTGCCGGTCAAACCAGCCCGAGGCCAGAGCCCGCAGCCTGCAGGGCGGGCCGCAGACCCTGAGGCTGTCTGTCGCGTCTGCACAAAGGCTTCCTGACCGGAGGGGAGGGGGCCTCAGAATAGAGGACTTTCCAGTTCTGTGACCCCACAGCTCCCAGGCCCTTCCTCGCGAGAGAGAGTCGCGGTTCCCTGGTGCACAGGCAAGAACGCCGGCTGAAGCACAGATTACATGCGAGCAAACACCCTGAGGACGAGCACACCCCTCGGTGGAGAAGTGGCTGGGCGTCTGCGACGTAACTCAGCTGTGGAAACAGAGAGACCGGCGTTCACACACGCAACTCGGGGCGCTTTAACACACGCACGTACACACAGAGCAGTCTCCCCCGTGTCAAAAAGGGCGGGTGCGAGGTGCGTTTTCACCTGGGACTGTGTGTGTGCGTGTCAAGACGCAGAGAAAGCTCGCCGCGTGTCTGCAGCTCCGGGCCAGGAGGCTGGGCTGAGGGGACACAGCAGGGATTGCAGTTCTGACTCTACAAACTTTTGTGCGGTTGGAAAACGACATCCAGAATTATGTAAATGTTAATTAAGAAGTATGCATTGGCGGTGACAAAACAGGCCTGGGGACGTGGAGTGCAGCACAGGGAATACAGTCAGTAATATTGCAACAACCACGTAGGGTGCCAGGTGCTTGCTAGACTTCTGGGGGATCACTTCATACGTTATGTGAACGTCTCGCCAAGAGGCTGTGCACCTGGAACTAATATAACATCGCATGTCAACTGTAATTGAAAAATAAAATAACTACGTAAATTGCAGCACAGACAGGAATGTCCCAGAAACCCGTGCAGGTTCACAGTCCACGTTCCTGGGCCACAGAGGCCCGCGTGAGAGCAAAGGCCGGGAAGTCACCGTCCGTCCCCTCTCTGCTGACACTGCCCGGTTCCATCTCACCGGTCACCTGGCATCTGCAGAGCCTTTGCCTGACGCCCGCCCGCAGATGGTGCCACGTGTCCACCAGGAGGGGCAGCAGCAGCCTGACCCGGGCCTGCAGAGGAGGACCGGCACCCGCCAGCCCGCCCACCCGCCGCCCTCCTCCCTGGGGCCTGCAGAGGGCCCTGTCCCCTCCCGGGAGTCCCACGTGGCAGAAGGGCCCCACTCTGTCCTCAAGGACTCTCCCGGGCAACGTGCCTCCTCCTTATCAGGCTCCTGACGCAGCCACCAAGTAGCCTTGAGGACGAGAGAGCAGCCGAGAGCACCGCCCCCCCACCGCGGTGTTTAGCCGCAACCCAAGGCTCTGCCCAGGGGCAGCAGGCAGGCTGGGGGGCAGGCTGGGGGTGGAGACCTCCAAGCTCAGTGTCCCCATGGGGCGGCGGGGCAGCCCGCAGAAAACTTCTCTCCCCCTAGACAGACAGCCCAGTGCTCAGGTACCTGGCCAGCGCTCACCCAAACCGCCTTCCATACGTCGGCCATTCCCCACCACAGACCTGGATGGAAGGCCCCTCCCGACAAACCCCTCAGCCCCTCTGGCCCTGAGTAACAAACGTGTGTGTGTCCGCTGTGTCTCACTCCTCCTCCCGCCCTACCGGGAATCCGCACGCCGCCGAGTCCCGGCCTGGTTTACGGGTCTCCTGCTCCTCAAGCCCCGCCCCCGACGGCTCCTCCGTCTACGTGCAGACACACACAGCCGGCCGAGTCGTCTGCTCTGGCGCAGGCGCCCAGTGAACCCAGAGCCCATGAATCCTGAGGGGTCAGTGAGGCCGGAGCTGACCGGGCACCTGAGGCCAGAGATCTGGGGCCACCGTCCCTGGAGGTGAAGTCCCCACTGAGTGGAGATGCCGCTGTCACCCCTTTCCATGCCCCCAAATGTTTGGGGCGGCTGTTCTGTGACGGACTATGCTCTGGGGTACAGTGAGTCAGCAGGACCACGGCCCGCCCCCCTCCCCGCGTCCCCCCAGACCTGCCTGGCTAACTGAGGAGGCCAGGAAGCAGGAGGGGGGGATCTGAAGCCCATGGGGGCTTTCGAAGAGGAAGTAGGGAGAGCTGAGGTGACCGGGGACATGCCTTAAAGAGGGTCACCGAACCTGGCCAGGGCCAAGCCCCCCACAAAGGAGAGCTGGAAGCAAGAGTGGGGGCTGGGCGGGGCTGAGGGTCAGGCTGGGACTGTCCCTGCCGGGGCCACAAGGGTCTTGAGCAAGTGGTGGCTTCGGTGCTGAAAAGGCTCCTGAGGACGGAAGTGACACAAACCCGGTAGGTGTGCGGGGGCGCGAGGTGGCAGGGCGCAGGGGCGGCTGGAGGCGGGCCGCTCGGGCTGGAAGGCGCCCCCAGGGCATGCGGGCCAGGCAGGGCCCCCGGCACCCGCAGGCACCCGCAGGCACCCGCATGCACAGAGGTCCCTGGGCTGCTCAGGACCTCCGCCTACAGGGGCCCTTCCTGATGGGCTTTCAGCACTGTCCTCCCCCCGGCGGAAGCTCCGGGAGCCACTGCGTGCTGTCCCCAGTCAAGATGGCCTGCTCGGCTTCTCTCACTGCGGTGCACCTGGGAAGGGAGGCCGGGCCGGCCCCCTCGGGCCGGCAGCCCCTGTCTGCTCCAGAGGCTTCGTCCAGCGGGAACCGCACTCGAGTCTCCCGGGAGAGCCCTGCCCCTGGGACTGCCCCGCCCCTTCTACCTGGCTGGCCTGCCCTCCAGTTGGAGGGAGAATCCGCAGGCCCTACAGAGGCTTGAGGCAGTTGCACGTGACCGAGGTTTGGCGTTTCTGTGTTTGCCCCGTGGAGGTTTGTTACCGATCCTGCAGTCAATCCACGGGACAGCCCAGGGACGCTGGAGCCCCGGCAGGCGCCTGCGGCCAGAGCGGAGAGGGCAGCGGGGTGTCTGCCAGTTCCACGCAACCAGAAAGCACGGGACCTGACCGCACGCTCAGGAGTAGCCCCGGGGGATCCTGGTTTACGCAAGTAAAGAATGTTCTGCGTCGTTTGAGAACTCAAAAAAATGGAAGGAAGGAAGAGGAAGGAAGGAAGGAAAGGAGGGAGGGAGGAAGGAAGGAAGCCTTACTCTAATTCAGATCTAGACCACATGCCCCCGGGGTCCTCAGACCTAAGTCAGTTAACACTGGGGACCCCCGTCCACGGAAGTATCGGGGGACAGAATGAACCCCACACCCAGAAACCTGATCCGGCCTGTGTGTTCTGCCATCTGACAGGGAAGCCATGTGGCACCCAGCAGGGCAGAGCCAGAGTCCCACGTCACCCCGGCCGCCGCCTGGGCTGGCCGAGTGTAACCAGAGCTGGAACTTCCACCCCGCTGAGGACCGGGGCGGTCAGCCGGGCTGGGAGCCAGCCGCTGTCGCTCTCCCTGGGTGCACACAGTAGGGCTCCCGGAGAACAGAAGACACTTGGCCTCTGCTGTGCAAACGGAGCGAAGACCCTCGCAGAGGTGTCTGGTGCCGGAAGACACCTGGGGGGGGGGTGCCAGCTCTCTGGCGGGCAAGCCCTGCCCGTGTGCTGCCCGCCCCCCCAGCTGCCCCTGCTCCTGTACCTGCCCCGAGCCGGCCTCGGTCCCGAGCCGCCACCTGAGGCCGTCGCAGCCTCTCTACCCTTGGGGCACTTGGACGAGAACTCGGGTCAGCCTCCAGCCCGACTGGGGGCTCGGAGAATGCTCGCTGCAGAGTTGCGCAATGCCCCCACCACTGTGATAGCAAAGCAATAGCGGGCCTCCCCCCAGTTCTAAATGGGCAGGCTCTTACATAACAAAAACCACCCACTGCCCCTGCGGACTGCCTCCAGGTAGCCCACGTTAGGGAGCCCTCCCTGTCGCTTTCTCCTTTTGCTTGCCTTTATTTAATAGCAAATACGTGCCCTGGAGCTATAATTTCCTGGACTTTAAAAACACTTGACCGTTTCTAAATGGGGCCGCTCCCTTGGAAGGCACTCCGGTGCCATTTTTGCTCCCGACAGTAAAAAAACGAAGTCCCTCACTTGCCTGGGTTTTAAAGCGCAAATACTTCCCAGCCCCCAATTCCACTCACGGCCTGCAAACTCGCTGGGGGAAAAAAACTGCGCACGTCCTCAAATCTTTAAGGTTGTTTTCTTCCCATCGGTCACTCTTGGGGTTCACAGACTGACCCTCACCCTCAGGCCCGAGTAACTGCCACCAACTTCCCGCGTGTCCCCTGGAAAACAAGAGCCTGTCTGCCTAGAACGTCACACAAAAAGCCACTGTTCCTGAGTAAATAGGTTTTTTTGTTTGTTTCTTTGTGTGTGCGCGCGGATTTTTTTTCCATCCAGAAAGCCTATACTTGGCCTGTGCGGGGCCTGACTGGAAACCCTAATACCTTCTCAAGTCTCTCAGGGTTTGCCGAAGCCGGGAGACCCGCCCCTCGGAGGTCCTGCCTCCCTTTGAAGCTTGGGCAGCTGCTTTCTCTCCGCTTCCCCAAAGCTCCCTTCCACTCTGATTGCCATGCACGCCCCTTTAAAAAAAAAAAATCAGATGGGCAGCAAAAGGCAGGCGCGTTCCCGTTTTCTTTTGCCTTCCCACCTGCACGTCTGTTTTTCTTTTGTTTTTCCACCCAGAGGCCCCTCCCCCGCCCCAGAGGCTGTGGCATCAAGCTCCGCAGTTGTGCACAGTCAAGTGTTTATGGCAGAGCCGGAGAAAAAAGAGCAAATTGTTTCCAAGCTCGAGCCCCCACGTGCAAGCAACGGTGCCTCTGAGAGGGCCCTGCATCGGGAGGGAGCTGGTGCTGCAGCGAGGCGAGGCGGCTGGCAGCGCCTCCCTTTACAATCTATGCAGAGCGCGGCCAGGCCCCCCAGTCCCGGCTCTCTTCCCTGGGCAGGACTATTTGATCTCGGCTTTTTCCTGGCATCAATAAAGGCAGCATCTGCGGCTGAGAAGAGAACGAGAAGTTATCGCACGGAGACTTTGCAGAATGAACTTTCAAAGGGCCGTAAACCATTTCTGCGGGGAGGGGGTGGTGGCATTCCACTTCTGGGAAGACGTAATTATTCTGTTGTGAGCTAATGAATTGTGAGAAAGAGAGCGAGCAGGGAAGAAAACGGAAAGAAAGAAAGGAAGAGACAGCCAGTCTGACTTTTACAACTTCTCATTCTGTCTGGAAATTACAAGTCACGCTCGCCCACCCCTCTGACCTCACTCCAAAGCCGTCCTCTGAGACACCTCCTGAGTATTCCAGCCTGCTCACAAAATCGAGCAGAATTTACGTTTTACCTGGAGAGTATATTTAAATTACAAAATCTTAGACTTGCACATTTTTCCCTGCCGCTGAAGTTGGATTTAACACCTTCTCAGAGAACAAGAAATTAGATGGTCAGGGATGCGCTGCATCGAGACGAGGAGACAGAGCCAGCTGTATTCAACCCTCGGCTTTGGAGCTCTCTGGCTTCCAGAATCCCGTGACCCCCCACCCCACCCCGCCCCGCCCCGCCCCGCAAAGCCCTGGATTCAAACACACTGCGGCTCCGCAGACGCTCAGCCCGGGTTTCTGCTTCCCCCAACGCAGCGCACATCTTTCTGGAAGTGCCTGTGAACAGCGGACTCCATCCCCCCAGGGAGGTGCCGGGAGCGAACCCGGTAAGCGGGGTGGCCCGCAGCCCCCCCGCCCCCCATGCCAACTCTCAGAAGCAGAACCAACCGTCCACCTTCTGGCGGAGCCCTGGGCTCCCTGGAGCTTCCATTCCCGCAGCTGCCAATAAACACCGGATTCCTAAATCCAGCAGACGCCCGGAGAGGTCGCTCCGGGAGCGGCCGCAGGAAACTGCCCTCTTCGCGCTCTGCAGGGAGAGGTGCCCCCTCCCCTCCCCGGGGCAGCGGCCACGCGTTGCCATGCAGCCAGGCGACCCGCTGCCCGGCTCTCAGAGCGCTGACCTGCACCTTCCCAAGCGCCCCCCCACCCCGCCCCCCGCGATTTGAAAGAAGCCTCCGACAAAGACCCCTCCGCTTAAGAGCAGGAGCCCCGCTCGCCGCTTCCCGGCCGCCCCCTTCCCACCGGCGCTGCAGACGGAACGGTCTCCGTACCTCCCGGCGGGCTCCGGCTCGTGCGCTCCCCGCCTGAGGGCCGAGCAGTTCCGAGCGACTGGGAGCTCCGGGGCCGCGGACTCGCAATATATACACCGCGGCGAGGCGCCTCTAGGTGGCAGCTCTGCAGCCCTCATCTCCGCACCGCCCGCCCCCCCCAACACAAATGCAGACACGCATGCACGCATGCACGCATGCACGCACACACAGGCACCCCCCCCTTTGTGAACCCCCGTCTGTCTGCCGCTTCCAGCGACGCTCCTCCGCACCCGCGCGCCCTTGGAAAACCCCCAGCTTCCTCCCCTTGCAAAGTCCGATGAAGCCACAAGGTCCCTGGCCCGGCGGGGGGAGAGGGGTTGGGGACCGCGTCCGCAGAAGTAAAACTGCGAAGGGACCCCAGAGCTTTGCGAAACTGTCAAATATTTATCTGGTCTCAGATGTATCTTGAACAATCCCATTAGCGCCCGGAGCTCCCTCTGAATGCCTCGCGGCGGGGGGGGGGGGGGCGGGGGAAGACTTTGCTCCCCATACGAAGGCTCTGAACTCCTGAACCTGGGCGCTGGTTTGCCCCGCCTGGGTGTTCTTTGTGAATTCCTCCAACGCGGGAGTCGCAGTTGGAGTGGGAGAAATCCATCGGTGGCACATGGTAGGACCCCCCGAGCGGGGGAAAGACCCTCTATAGCACATCGTATTTGGATTCTTTTATTTGTCAAGGACTTCAGGCCACAGCCGGTGAAAAGCTAAACGGCATGGTTTCCTGAAACTGCCGCCCAGTGCCAGGCACACAAGACATGTATCAGAAAAAAAAAAAAATGTCTTTTGATGATATCTTTCCCCGAGGTGAGTTCAGCCCACATTTTATTACGACTGGTTTTTTTTTATTTTTTTAATTTTTTATTATTAAGATCGACATTCTTACCCAGAAGTGGGTGGCCGAAGTTTCACGGGCGGCCGGGGGGGGGGAGCCTTCACCCCCCCCACCCGTGCCCTGTTTAGAAAAACAACCACAAAGCAACGACCTAAACTTTTACTTTTCAAACCGCGCCGTCTCCTCCCCCAGCGTCAAGTGCGGTGTGCCTGTGGGTTCTCAGAGGGCAGCCTGCGTCGCTCGCCGAGTTTTTACTTTCTCCCTTCTCCCTCCCGAGCTGAAGAACCCTTTCGAGATTCTTTTTATACTTCCACTAAAAATAAGGGCGGGCAGCCAAAGGCAGGGCTGCAGGGCGAGAGGTCCGCTCTCCTGCGGCGGAGGCCGCAGGGCCGAGAAAGCCCTTAACAAAAACAACGTTTTGTTTAGATAAATCTTCAGGCGGGGCAGGGGGGTTGGGGGGGGGCGGCTGAGAGCGCACCTGCTCCGCGGAGGCCCCGGGCGGGGGTCTGCTCACGGCCGCCCACCCTGGCCCTGCCGGATCCAGTGCCTGTCCGAGGCTGCCTGGCACCGGGGCGCCACCGGAGCCGCCTCCCAGCCCCCCTCCCCCGCCCCCAGGAAGCTGCTGTCCAGGAAACTGCAGGCGGCTCCGTCCGCGCACCCCAGGGTGCAGGGTGTAGGGGGCTGTAAAGAAAGCTCATTCGCCGCTTTTGGGGTCCCGTTTTCTTCTCGTGGGTGCCCCCGCACCGCAGCAGGATGGGAATTCGCGCCCACGCGCTGCCACGCAGCGGATTTCTCCCTGACACTGACCGCAGGCTCGACCGTCTATTTCTGTGAACTTGGCGAGCCGCGCCTCCGAGAACTCCCTCCTGGGCCGCGTCTGGGGGCCCCACCGGAACCCAGGATGGGTCTGAATCCTCTCCAGGCGAAAAGAAAGCAGCACTGCTGAAGAGAAACCTGCGACAGGATGCGGTTGCTAGCGTGGAGGAAGGAAAATGCAAAGTAGTTGTGAAAAAAAAGAACTCCGGGCGGTTCCTCCGCAGCAGGGGCCCTCCCCGCCTCCCTGGGGGGGGGGGGCCGCGGGGGCGGGGCACCCGGCGGGCTGGGCCCGGCGCTAGGGGAGCCGGTCCGCGGCCCTCCCAGGGCGCCTCAGCCCCAGTGTCCACACCCCCAGCGCCCCGAACCTGGTCCTGGGGGAACCGAGAGGGGAAGCAAGCGGTGATTTCCCAGGGGGCAAGACTCCATCGCCCCGGGACCTGGGATGTCCTGGGACCCTTGGGAAGTCCACCTTCAGCTGCTTGAAGGATCCCACCGGTGGGGGCGGGGTCCCACTCCTGGTTAGCTCGGGAGGAGTGAGTGTGGATGCCCCAGGAGGAGACGGAGGAGGAGGGAGGGCCCCTGGCCCAGCTCAGGGCTGGGAGCCCGCTGCGGTTTGCTCGGGGGAGTGCGGTTTGCTCAGCCAGCCCCCGAGTGAGTGCCCGGGTCTGGAACCTGCCCCCGGGACTCCACAGGAGCCGGCCTCGCCCCGCCCCCCAGCGCCCCCTCCCCCAATCAGGCTTGCCTGCAGGTGTGGCTGCCTGAATCACCCTCCCGCCTGGAACCCGGCCTTGGCCTCCCTCTGAAAGCTCTGGAGATTTCAGGCCGCGGCAGAGGTAAGCGCAGGCAGGGTCCCGCATCTGCGCGAGCAGCCAGAGCAGGGTGCACGCCTGGAGGCTGGGGCCGGAGATGTGACCGCAGAGACAGGCGGAAGCCTGGTGGGCCCCGGGTCCGAAGACCGGCTCTGCCCAGGAGCAGCCTCAAGAACAGGGCACGCGGCCCTGCAGACCCCGGGGCCTGCCCTGGGCGGGAGCGTCAGCATCTGGGCGCTTGGCCTGGTGGGACGGGCCTTCTCCCCTGAACGATGGGCAGACACGTGCCTTCTCCCACCAGGAAGGACCCGGGAGCCAAGACCGAGCCCTGCCCTCCCCCGCCCCCCCAAGCCTGGGCCCTGCCCAGACAGCTCCACTTTGGAGCCCTCACTCCCACGCCCTGCGTCCCGGCAGCGGGGCCCTGCTGAGCATTAGGTTCTTGTCTGCGGAACAATTATAATAGAACCTTCTATTCTGGCCAGGGGCCTCCCGGGATGGAGTGAAGGGGTTCCCTGGAGGCACCCCACAGGTCCCGGAAAGGCCCCACCCCGGCCCCAGCCGAGCCCAGCGACTGCTGCGGACTGCGCACTGTGGACTATGGAGCGGAGCGGCTCCCCAGCACCGGGAGGGAGAGGTGGCTCTGGCTGGCAGCGCCCCAGGGGCTCTCCGATGCAGTTTGACCGGGTTCGTGGGGGCAGCCGAACCCCAGCCTCCACCCTGAGCCACTCTCTTTGCTTGTCCCCCATCTGTAGCTGAGGAACTAAGGCCCGGGGAGAGCGGGCCCCCTGCCGAAGGCGGGCAGCGTGGGAGAAGACGGGTGGCATTCGCACCCGGGGCCGCCCCACGTCACAGCGCGGGCAGTTACCTGGTGCCGCAGGGAGACTTGTTCGAAGAAGAAAAAGGTGCAGCCACTGCCAGGCTGCCGGAATGAGGTTCCCTGAGAGCCCACCCTCCGATGAGAATCCGGGGGCAGCCGGTTGACGGGGGAGGGGCTCCCAGAAGAAACTCACTGCACAGAAAAGTCTTGGCTGAGGCCTGACCCCTCCAGCCTCCCTGGAGCCCAAACGCGCCCTGAGTTTGCCTGGACTCCAGGCACGGGTGCAGGGTCCTTTTGCCACTGGACCGGGGCTGCTGGGAAGATGGGGAAGCGGGGGGGGGGGGGTGTTACCCCCAGATGATTCCTGCTCCCATCCGGGGTGGGCGAAGCTGCTCTGGGCTCCAAGCTCGGTCTCACGAAGACTCACTCCAGTCACAGGTCTGGACAGAAAACCCACGTTAAATGGGGGGGCACAGAAGTAGGGGGTGTCAGAGGGCCTGGGAGCAGCAAGGCCCCAGGGTAGGCCTCTGTGGCATCTACTACAGCAGTTTTGACCCAAATAAGAGAACACGTTTTCTCTTATTAACATACCAGCTTGCTCCTACCTCAGGACCCTTGCACCTGACGCTTCCTTTTCCTGGAGTGCTCTTCCCAATGACCGTCACAGGGCCGCCTCCTTCTCTCGCTCTGCTGCAAGCTGAAACGTCGTTTCTTTAGCAAAACCGGTCTTTACCAGTCTAGCCACAGAGGTCCCCCCTCCCAGTTACTCTTGGGTGACCCGGTATTTTTCACAGCCCGGGGTCACCATCCAAAAGCCAGCCAGCCGTGTGTCGCTCCCCTCCACCCCACGGGGGCAGGACCCCCTGAGGGTGAGGGAATGGCGTTCACTTGCTCAGCGCGGCACCCCCACTGCGACGTGCAGCACTCGGCACACGGTGGAGTCGCGGCAACACCAACCAGATGGATGCGCTCAGACGAGCCTCATTTCTGAATCGGGTGTTGGCCCCCCCCTTATATTTCACTCCCCTGCTGCCTCACAGAGATGGGGGGGCGGTGGGGAGGAGTTAGCAAAAGGCCCAGGTTCAAGGTTCTAGGAAAACAGGAAACCGTACACCTTAAAAACAGGCAGAAGACTTGCACCAGCAGTCCGCACGAAGGGACGTCCGGACAACCGAGGAACACGAAACGTGGACGGCTTCCTCAGCCGTCGGGGGAGTGAAACAGGGGTCTCGGGGCCTGACCGCCGGACACCCGCCCGAGGGGCTGAGAAAACCGCTGGGCATTGACAAGGACGCTCAGGCACCTCGCCCCACACACGGAGCTGCTTCTCGCAGGAGCAGCGCAAGGCCGAGATCCTCGTCCTGAACGCCCGGCGCCCTGCAGACCCCGACGGGGTCCCCCGAGCGGGACGAGGGCAGAGCTCCCGCCGGGCGTGCCTCAGCACCCGAGGGGGACACCGGAGCTGCCCGCACCTGCCAGACAAGGCTGCGACCCCGTGTGCAAACCCGCCGCGATGTCGCACTGCCACAGAAGTTTCTGCGTGCTCACTCTCACTGTCCGGACTCGCCGCGCTGCACACGGGGCGCAAGGGGCTCGCAGCCCGCGCCCCGAGCGACGCCGCCGTGCCCGGGTGGGGAGTGAGGACGCAGCGCACCACTTTGGCCGCATTCGCCGGGGTTGGCCACACATAGACTCTGTGACCCAGAAATCTCATCACAAGGTGTTTGCCCCCCATAAAGGTGTGGTATTACCCACAAAAAAAATGGGCAAGAATGTTTATGACACAACTGTTTATAAGAACCTCGAACTGGAAATGACCCAATGTCAGCAGGAAAAAAATATCACAGACCAACATCGCTTAGAAACATGGACATAAAACCCTTTAAAACAGCAGATCAAACGCAACGATGCAACCGTGACTAAGTCAGGGCCTCGCCTGAGAGGCGAGGCTGGCTGGACACGCGCATATCGGTACCATTTACTGCGTCGGTAAAATGGAGCATCGGAAACAACTCAAAATCAATTCATGATAACAAAGCTCAACCTAAAAACAGAACAGTTTCTCTTTGATTTAATTCCTCGATTTGATGCAGGGCATGTATGAACCCGCTACAGGGCATGGATGGACTGGATACAGGGCATGGGTGGATTTAATACAGGGCATGGATGGATTCGATATAGGACATGTATGAACTCGATACAGGACATGTATGGACTGGATACAGGGCATGTATGGACTGGATACAGGGCATGGGTGGATTTAATACAGGGCATGTATGGATTCTAAACAGGGCATGTATGGACTGGATACAGGACATGTATGGACTGGATACAGGGCATGGGTGGATTTAATACAGGGCATGTATGAACCCGATACAGGGCATGTATGGATTCTAAACAGGGCATGTATGGACTGGATACAGGGCACGGATGAGCCCGCAGAGCTGACCTCCCACTTCCTGGTGAGGCTGGAACCCTCCCGACACTGAGGGCACGGCGAGGACCCCCGTTCCTACCACTCCCGTCCCGCACGGCACCGCAGGCCCCGACGAGGGCCAGGGACACGGGAGAAAACAAGTGACGCCGGGCGGGTCGGAAGGGAAGACGCATTAGCAGGCGGTGGCCGTTTCACAGCATGCAGAGTCAGCACACAAAAGCCGGTTGTATTTCTACCAGCAACAAACAACTGGAAAATAAAACTCCAAACTCCCATTGTGGGAGCATCAAAAGCCATAACATGCCTGGGAATACATTCAGCAAACGTCACGGGGGGCCTCCACGAAAACAGCCCCGGGGGAAAGTGGGAGAGGACCGGGGTCAATGGGCGGGCCCACCACACTCTCGGATCGGATCGGGGATGCGATCTTGTTCCTACGTCAGTTTTCCCCGAACCCACACATAGATTCAACGTAGTCCTAGTCAAAGTCCCAGGTGGCTCTTGTGTAGATGCCGGCAAGTTGATTCTGAAATTTGTATGGCAACTCGAGAGACCTAAAACCAGCAGAAACGACTTTGAAACGGAGGGATCCTGGGGGACTCTCCCTGTGGGCCGCCGGGACTGACCGCGCCGCTGCGGCCATCAGGGTAGTGGGGCGTCAGGGGGATAAAGGGGCTGGGCGAGGGGGCCCGCTCCGTCCGAACACAGACTCCCAGGGACCGGCGATGACAGGCACCGAAGGCATCACCGCCATCAGCAACAGTCGAGACCAACCCGTCGCCGCGTCGCGGTGGCCACCAAACCGCCGCTGCCTCTTCAGCGGGTCGGCCGGGAGGGGGTTCTGGGGCGGGGACAGGGCTCTAGTCTTGACTGCGCTCGTGCTGACCTGGGTGCCTGTGTTTACCCGGCCTCATCACACCGCACGCTGAGGGCTGCGCTTCTGACCAAATTTCCCTCAAAGAAGCCGTAGAGTAGACGCACGAAATGATATCCTGCATTCCAAATCTCGAAGCACCTCGACGAAAGTTCGCACTGTCTGCGGCGAGGCACGAACAGCCCACGTCGATGGCAGGAAGGCTCCCCAGCCACCTGGAGACGGGGGTCACCCCCGGGAAGACGACAGAGGGGGGCCCGCGGAGAATCTGCACCGTCTCCGGAATATTTTCATTTCTTCAGGCGAAACGTTCCCCCTTGTTAGGTCTTACCGGCGGCGCGCAGATGTGCCTTCCACGCTTGCCGTTCTCCGTGTTTGAAATGTTTCGTTTCGGCCTCTAAGGTGTCAGAAAGGAAAAAGGAGCTTGAATAGGAAGTTCTGGGTGAAGCGCCGCTTCCCCCACTTTCACTCCATTGTCGAATCTGACACGGAAAACGGTATTGTCTGATCTCTGCGGGAGCCCGGGAAACTTCTCCCTTCGGGGGTGCACCAAAGCGCGGCCGCCTGACGGGGTGCCGGGGCAGCAGGTCACGGCCGAGCCCCGGTTCTCTGAAACGCTGGCGACATTCTACAGCATTGTCATCGCAGACTGCCCCAGCTTCAGCGCACAGAGCTGGGCCTCAGAACCTAACGGCGGTTCAGCTCAGAAGTACCTAAACCTGAAGACAAAGATGAAATCCCTGAGTATAGCACAGGAAATCCTTTCAGTGGATGAGGTTTTTAGGATGACAAATTTTATATGGGCTGATACAGTTACGTATTTTAAATTCCGTTTATGTTTCAAAAGACCTCTAACGAGCTTCAAAATGCCATGTTGGTTCAAATTAGTAAGGGGGACACCTCCTTCCTTCCTTCGTTCTCCTTCCTTCCTTCCTCCCTCCCTCCTTCCTTCCTTCCTTCCCTCCCTCTCTCCCTCCCCCCTTCCTCCTTTCCTTCCTTCCTCCCTCCCTCCCTCCCTTCCTCCCTCCTTCCTTCCTTCCGTCCTTCCCTCCTTTTTTCCGCTCATAAAGAAAAAGGAAGACATGGGACAGATCAGGATCTCACTTTCAAAGGACACTTTTCTTAAAAATCATTAACAAGAAATGCCCAGAATTTCTATTTAAAGTACCATTAGCTCCCACTGAGACCCTGTCCCAAAGAAGCCAGCCATTGGTGCTCTCGCTCTCATTTTTTTTTAAGTTGGGAAGGCCACACAGCCAGCGGTCTTTGCTGGTGATTGCCAGAAACCGGCCCTGAGCGGGTTTAGGCAGAAAGGAGGGGTTTAGTGGCCCCAGCAGCCGAACCAGGGCGAAGAGGGCCCGGAGCTGGCCTCGGGGTCGGCGGGACCCAGAGACTCCGGGGGCATCGGGACTTCCTCTCCGTTTCCCCTCTCTGTCCTGGCCGCATCCTCTCGGGCTGGAATCGGGGTGCCAGGTAGCTCCTGGAGTTCTCGTGTCTCCACTTCACCGCCCGGGGCGAAAAGAGACTTCTTTTCCCCCATTTCCAACATGGGTCAGGCGTCGCTCCTTCGGCCGGTCACCGTGGCCAACAAGTCAGGGCAGGCGGGGGTGACCACGCGCTGCCCCACCGTGCACACCCGCAACAGGCCTGGGGGAGACGCCGCCCGCTCTGGGAGAGAGCCCTGGACGGGCGCAGGTGCATGCGCGCCGGACTCGGCGCAGGGAAAGGGCTCTGCCTGGGTTGCCAGGGAGCCGCGGGGATGTGCGGTTCACAAGGGTCGGAAGGGGCGGGGAAGCGGCAGAGCAGACAGACCCAGTTCAGTAGCTGGACGAGTGTCAGGCGGGCGACGTAGATAATCATCTCCAGAACCAGAGCCGGTGGCAGCTGGTTCCGGCTCCGTGGGTGGCGGGGCCGTCTCAGGTGTCACTGCAGGCAGTCGGCTACATACGAACAAGGGGAAGAGAGCCAAGGGAACGAGACACCGGGTTCAACGGGCTGGGGAGCGGGAGCCCGTCGTCCTCACCAGGGCGCTGCAGCTTCGCTCCCGGGGGACCACAGCGCCGCGCGGCCACAATGCAGCGCCTCCCTTCCTCCACCCGGCACCACGCTGTTGGAGGGGGGGGGCGCAGGGGGAGGAGCCAAACCACCGAGGCCCGTCGGTCTGACCGGGCAGAATCTATCGAAAGACCATAGAAGCTTAGGAAGTTGGTGGTCCTTTTGAAAAAGCACCTGGTCCATCTCAAGCTTCAGCGGATGTAATCACACGGGAACAAAGAAGCGCTCTCTCTCGCTCTCTCCCTCTCTCTCTCTCTCTCCCTCTCTCCCTCTCCCTCTCTCTCTCTCTCTCCCCCTCTCCCTCTCTCACTGGGGAACCGGCACCCGCCCGTCTGTCCGTGCGCTCTCTCACCCAGGAGCACGCGGCCCTGCCAGTCCGGCAGCTGCTGAGGTCCTCGACAGACCATGTGGGCTCCAAAGGACTAGCATTTCACGGGAAGCAGAAACTCCGGACTCTGGCTTTTGTCTGGGCCTTGCTGAGGACACGGTTGGACTTTTTCCGTGACAGGGCGGAGGGAGATGACACACTGGAAGCCTGGAGGGCAGCTCCCAGTGCCACCGGGATGAGTCACTGGGCCGCGCCACGGTTTCCGTGCACGGGTCCCTGGAAGGCTGTCCTCGTGATCCCGCGGAGGGGCCCGATTCCACCAGCGGCCCGTGGCTGCCTTCCCGCGCCGCCTCAGAGCCAGCCACCGCTCACCGGGGCTCCCCAGGACCTTGGGAGTCCCTCCCAGACCTGACACGCAGTCAGACCCTGCCGTGATGCCCACACACATGTGGTCTCCCAGCCACCAGCTCGCCTCTCTGCCTGCTCTGTGAAAATGCACATGAGCCCTGGAAGTGGGTTTGCGTTGCCAGCTGGCTGGATCCGCGGCTGTGTCCGCGGAGGGGGCGGAGAGGCAGGGGAGTGCCCGGTTCCCTCAGCCAGGGCACCCGGAGGCAGCCAGGCACAGCCCGCGGCACCCCCGGGCGGGATTTCTGTACACAGCCCGGGTGCCCTCTGTTGGGGGACTTCCCCACGGACAGCTCTCCCGGGGCCCCAAGGACAGTCCTGCAGGGCCTGACGGCGAGTCACCGTGGCCACATCCCTGCCCCCCCGGCAGCCCTGGCTGTGCCCACGTCAGCGAGGCCCGGGCCTCGGCCCCGGGGTCGCGGCTGCCCCGGTGGCTGCCAGTCCCGTCCGCTCTCTCTGCTCCTCAGTTGCCGTCCTCCGTCCCCAACTCTCTGTCACTGTTAGCCATTCCGCCCGCCCTGCCCAAGTTCAGGTCACTGTGAGTTCCTCTCTCTGGTCTGGGCCCTGACCGGTCCCCCGCCTTGCTGCTCAGGGAGCCCCCGCTGCCTCCCACTGGGGATTCAACACCCCTGATGGGTGCGGAGACGCTGCAGGATCTGGGGCACCAGCCTCCGTGAGGCTCCCTGTTCCTTGTGCGAAACACGGAAGGATCCAGAAGCCCTGGGGGGGGGGGGGGTGGGCACGTGTCTGAGTCACCTGTGTTCCCGCAATGGAGGAATGGATAAGGGCAGGTACGGAGTCACCTGGGCGCTTTCTCTATCTTGAGACTTCCATCTGGAGATTAGGTGCCACGGAGGACTGAGTCCCCCTAGGGCTGCCAGCGGGGGGTCACCACAGCTCCTTAGGGCCCCGCGCCCAGCCCCTCAGGGAGCCTCTGCCCCGCCCCCACCCCGGCAGGGGTACGGACAGAGGAGGGACACAGCCCCAAACGGGACACATTTCCCAAAACGACTGGAATGAGTCGAGGTGACATCATGAAACCACCACCAAAGAAAACGCTTTCCTTTTCGGAAGCTTGAGTTTTTTGAGGCCCTCCCTTCCCTGCCCCGTAGCAGATGCTTGTGAACCGAACCGCCACGTCGCACGAACCCAGCACCCTGTCCGGTGGAAGCCACTCTGAACACAGCCTCCCGGGCACCCCGCCCCCGCCCCCGCCCCCCGACCACTGAGTCTCCGCCCCGGCCGCAGAGGGACCATCGGCCACCCGCAGAGGCAGCCGGCCGGCTTGCCTTCCCCTCTCAGGTGCCCGCCGGACGCCCCGTGGCCGCGCCTGCATTGACTGCACCTGTGATCCGGCTCCGACGGCAGGTCCTTTTCCGGCCCAGCCGGTCCCCCGGACTGTGACCCTCAGGCATCTGTTCGGCCCTTTGGTCGTTGGCTTCTGTGTGCCGGGGTCCTTGCTGCCTCCCTTAAAGGACCACAGGTGTAAACATTCCCAGGGTCACCAGGGCCATCTTCAGGTGGGGGACGTGTGGGCGCTGAGACCTGCGGTTTTCTCCTTCAGATCCTCGTCCCGCCCTTCCGTGCGCCCTGGAGGCCCAACCCTGGACGTGTCCCCGGGCTCCTGAGCACTCTGGCTTCCCTGGGAGTGGCCAGGAGAGAAATGTCACTGCCGTCCCACCCTCATCGGGTGTCACACAGAGCCACCAACGCCGGGCAGCTCTGGCTCCTTCTCCACAAAGGTGGGTCCGGGTGTCCTGGGCGGGGGGGGGACAGGGCTCGGTTAGGTGGGTCCTCTTGAAGAGAAGAACACACAGTCACAAAGAGAAAAGGCCAGTGGCGCGCGAAGGTGCCGGCGTGGGGGATGTGCCCAGGGGGACCTGAAGTCCGAACTTCCTCCGACGGTTCCCAGTGTCACACCCGCCCCACGGCTGCTCGGGGGCTGCGGACCTGTCTGTGTCACCGTCACCCCCCTCTAGGCGGCTCCCCCCTCGGGCCTGGTACCCATGCCCTCTGGGGACAAGCGCTTCTCTGTTGTGATGGTGCCCTACACTGTGTGTCTCTAATTCTTCTACAATAGCAGACGTCGTCATGTTTTCCAAATAAAACTGCCCCCTCACCCCCATCCAAAAAAAAGAAGTTGTCTGGGGTCACTGAAGCCCTGCACGGTGGGGCAGGACGCCCAGACAGGGAGCACAGGCTGGAGGGGGATGGCAGCCCCTGACGGGTGGTCTTCCCTGGGAGGCCGGGCTGTGGCCCCCGGGGGGGGGGTCTGACGAAGGCGCTCACTTCGCCTCCCTTCCCGTGTGAGCCAGAAACCGGCTGAATGAGCTGTGTCGTCCAAGGACATGCAGGCGGAAACAGGTCCGCCCGCCCTCCCCTCGTCTGTCCCCTCCTGTCCCGTCACCCGGAGGACACGGTTACAAGTCCCGGCCCAGGGCGGCCCACCAGGAAGGTGGCCCCCTATCACACCTCCTCTTCACAACACACATTTGCATCTTAAAAGATCATCACCGTTTTGCTCTGGAAAGTCCCCTGGGTCTCCCCGGGAACATGCAAATCACTGTGCGCCTGTGAGTCAGGGCAACGTGGGAAGAAGGGGGGGTTCTCAGGCAAGGAGCAAGGCCAGAGTTCAACCATTGGCACCTGAGTCCAAGGTCGGGTGGGGGGGCGGGGCCTGGGTCCCCGCTCTGCTGGGACAGGAGCAGGGGGCGGGTGCCAGCGGCTGGAGCAGAGCGCCAGCGCCCTGGGATCCAGGCAGATGGAGGGCTGGGAGGGCGGGGCTGAAGGATAAATCAAGCCGCCTGGGACACTGACCATGGGAGGACTGTTATTTCAGCCAGCCCAGGACACTGCTGTTGTTTGCAAACTCTCCAGCTGCCCTTTCGAAGCCATCACTCCGTGGATTAACGGGGGGGCCCCCTGGGGACAGGAGACAGGCCCCACATGACCTGTTTTAACGGTGGCATCAGCAGGCAGCCAGCAGGACAGTCCCCTGGTGCGGGGCCTGCTGTGCCTCACAGGTCAGGGGCACCTGCTTTCTGCAGCCCCCCCCCCTCCCCTGGGACCAGGAGCACACTTCCTCCTTGTGGCCGCAGGGCTCAAAGTCACAGGTGTGGTTTCTGGGTGGGTGAGCAAGGGACTTCAGCTGGCTGGTGAGAGGGGCCCCGGGCTCTGCCCGGGCACCTGGTGGGGCCTGGGAGGGACCCCGAGGCCTGGGAGGGTGAGGGAGAAGTGGGGAGCAGGGCACGCAGCCCCTCCTCAGTGTACCCAGGCCCCTGGGGTTCCAGCCCTGGGGGGGATAGGAGAGGCAGAGGCGGGGGGCAGGTGCCCTGCGGCTGTGTGGGTGCCTCAGCAGGGGGCCACTGTGGCCCCTCGGGAAAGCAGGCACGTCTCCAAAACCAGGACGTGAGTACGAGGCAGAGGCTCAGCCACCAGACGCCAGGAGCAGGGCCCCAGGGGGTCCAGCCAGCTGGTGAGCAGGCTGCGTCACCGCTGCCTCCCGGGGAGCCGCCAGGTACCGTGTCCATGACAATGACTGCGATGACAAGTAAATAAATACTCACTGAGTGTCTAGTCTTACTTCAGGGGAGACACTGCACGCATCTCTTTGAACCCTGGGACAGCCCTGCGGGAGGGATTAAAAATGTCCATCAATGTCCCTGTTTTGCAGGGGGTGGACCCGAGGCTGCGAGAGGTCCCTGCCTGGCCCAGCCACGAGGGGACCTGGGTCACAGGGCTTCGGAGAGGCCGCCGCGCCCGGGGCCAGTCTGGGCTGCACCGTGGGGAAACAAAGCAGATCCTTGCCCAGGCTTGAGTTTCCTTGAGAGTTGATGCCATCAGTCAACACGTCCTTGATGGCCGGGTGACAGGAAGAATGTTGACACACCAGTCCTAACTGTGCGGCTGGAACCCGAGACTGCGTCTTTCACCCGGCCCTGCGGGTCGGCACGCCGCCGGCCCGGCAGCTGTGCAGGCAGTGAGGTGTCCGCCCGACCCCCAGCGCCTCCTGCCGGGCCGTCACCTGGCAAAGCAGCCGGCGCTCCTGCATTCCAGGCCCCCTGGAGCCCAGGCGGGGGGCCCGAGGAAGGACAGTCCTAACTTCTCCCGGACGCCCCTCGGACCGCACGGAGAGGCCGGGGACAGCCGGCCCCTGGCCTGATCAAGGGTGCGGGAGAAGACAGGGCATGACCAAAAACCCCTCTGCTGGAGGGCTGGCGCCCTGGTGCCCAATCTCAAGGCGCACGTGTCCGGGGGCCGGTGGGCATCCCTGGTGGCCGGTCCCCACCAGCAGAGTCACAGCACCCACAGCCACGTCGGGACTGCCAGAGAGGCGGGGCCTCTCTCGGCTGCACCAGGGAGAGGGGCAGTCTGCAGACGCTGCGAACCCCCTAGCCCTCTGGAGGCCAGTGGACTGATCCGTGATCACCGCCGCTCGTCTTCCTCCAAACCCGAGACTTAGGGTGCGTGTCCCCAACGCGCTCCCTGGGTGGCCCCACCCCTGCGGTACCGTGCACCTGTCACCTGGGGGTGACAGGTGAAAACTCGGAAGGGCAGGAGGACCCCCTGAGATCCGCCTCGTGGGCCCTGCAGGAGAGACACAAGGGAGTGGGGACGCCATGGTCCCTGGGGGAGTGGTCAGAATTTTCCAGAACTGATGAAAGACACAAATCCTCAGATGCACGAAGCGCAGTGACTCTCAAGCAGAACACGTGCGCGTACCAAGAGCTCCACACGCAGACACATTACAAAGAGATTTCAAAGCACTGAGGCCAAAAGCAACGAGCTTAAAAGCAGACCGGGAAAAGACAGGCACCAGGGAGCAGCCACTAGCCAAGGCGGCGGAGGCCAGAGCCAGGCATCGGCGCCTTTCTCGGGACGCAGGAGAGCGGCCGCCCGCCCGCCTGGGGTCGCGGGCCAGGGGAGTTGCGCATTCAGAGTGAGCGCAGCACAGAGCCTTCTGCAACCACACACCGCGGAGCTCGCCTGCGCACGCGCACGCTCCGCGGTCCCTGCTGGGCTGCAGGCACCGGAATCCAGTCTCAGAGCGCCGTCGTCAGCCCAAGGACACGCTGAACTTTTAAAATTATTTGCAATTACTCATTTCCCAGTGAGCATTTCGACAGCCAGAAATACATCTTTTGGACTATCAGAAATTGAGGTTTGTTTGTTTGTTTGTTTGTGTTTTAGCAACCAAGCTTCCTTAAAGGAATTTCTTTAAAGGTTCTACTTCGGAAAGAAATTTTTCAAGAAAGGAAAAGATCTGACAGTCGGAAAAGGAATGAATGGAGAAAAGAGCAAACTTGCGCATAAGCCTAAGCAAACTCCGACTGGGTGTCTGTGGAGGTCATCCTCCCCAGCCTTCCGCAGACACGTGGGGACACGTTGTCTCTCTTCGGGGCTTCCTTTATCTAGGGCCCAAACTTCAGTCACTGTGCTTACACTCCCAGAGTGCAGGATTTGATTTATGCTAGGAAGAAAAAAATGAGTATCATGTTTTGAACATTCATTATGTGTGTGGAGAGGCTCTGGACAACTTTTATATTCTCCTTTATACTTTAGTCTGTCTTCTGCATTTTCTAGAATCATCATGGCTGAGGTCTGAAATATGAAAAGACACGTCTGCCTTCACTGGGGGGGCGGGGCAGGGCACGCTGGCAGGCCTGAGCGCCGCCCCCCTGTCCCCCCCCCACACACACACACACAAAGCCAACAGGCGGTTCCTCCTTGCATTTTATAACATCTCAGAGGACACTCTTCCTCCCTCAAATCCAATTTCTCACTCTAACCCCCACAGCCAACAACACGTTTCATTAAATTCTCAGAGAAAAAGTAGCTGCGAATCACAACGGCAGGGAGAGCCGCGCCCTGGCTCGGAGAGGGCCCGGGAGAGGCCGGGAGGAGGCTGCGCTGGCTGGTGAGGCCCCGCGGCTCCGTGGGTGGGCCCAGGGAGGCCAGCCTGCCAGAAGGGGGCCACGAAGAGGCCAGTTCCCCTTGTGGGCATGCCGGTCATCAAAGTGACCGTGTCACCTCTCACCACGTAAGAAGCGATCTTCACATCGGAAACTCAAGACGCTCAGCCCAGGCCTCTGGTTTCCCCGGGGGACCAGAAAGCATTCAGGGGCGACACGCGAACCTGGCTGCCGTTCCGAGCTTCACGTCGCACAGAGCCGCATGGCGTGTCTCCCCCAGCCACACATGGAACGAATCTCCGAAAAGGAAGCAAAACTCTTGTGGTCAGAATGTGGCTCCCTCCTTTGTAGTCGGGCTGCGCTGGAAGCCAGCTGCTCCCTAATAGCTTCGTTTCCTTTCTCACGTCCTGGAGACTCGAGGTTTTTCGGTTCTCATCGCACTGCGCGTTTCAGGCATGCGTGGCTCGGCGAGGACGCACGAAACCATGCACATAATTTAATAAATAAACACAACTTCTCTTTCTAGCAACGGAAGAGTGTTTGGCTTGGAAAAGCCAGTGGACTCCGCCGTCAGAGCTGTAAAGTATTCACAGGGGTCTTATCTCACCTCCCCCCAAGAGAAGGGGCAATATTACATGCCGTGAAATCCCCCCGTTTTATAACCCAGTTGTAAAGCGGAGCATTAAAAAGCCGTTGCGTGGGGACTGCGGTCCAGGCCGACCCCCCTGCCCCTGCCCCCCGACCCCACTCACTGCTGAAGACCAGAGTCTCCGTGGGGGAGGGGAGCAGACCCCGCCCCCCGCCCCGCTGAACTTCTGGCCTTTGTTGGCCTGAACTACACTCGCAAGACAACTGCACTGCGTCGGCTCGCCAGCTTTCTCCCTCCGACGGTCTGTCCACACCCATCCCTCCCCGGCGCCCCAGCACGGCCTCCGTCCTCGCTGCGGGTCTCGGGCGCCAGTCCTGGAACAGTTATCACGCCCCACTGGCCCCCTGGCTCCCCGGAGCGTTAGGCAGCCACGTCTCCTCTTCAAACTCAGCACGGAGGGAGGGGCCCAGGGCCCAGGGCCCGGCGGAGGGTTCCCAGGCAGGTGGCGAGAGGAGGGGCCCCCGAGTGCCCAGCAGCGGAGTGGGCGTGTCAGCGCCGTGAGTGACAGCCGCAGCCACCAGTCCCCACTGTCCGGGGACCAGAGCCCCCAAAGGCCAGGGCACCTGTCTCCCATCCTTCAGTCGCTGAGACGGAAGCGTCCTCACCCTCGCTTAGGCTTCTAGAACCGACGGAGGAATAGAAAGGACGAAGGGTGGCCCGTGAAACCCGAGGGAAGCCAAGACTGGCACCCCGAGGGGCCGCGGCGAGCGCGGAGCGTCAGCCCCGGAGAGGCCAGGGGTCTCGGGGCCGTGTCCCCGCCCCGCCCCACCCGGCTCCACCCCACCCCACCCCACCCCGCTCCACTCTGCCTGTCCCCCGCTGACTGTGGACCCGATCTCTTCTTCGGGGTGAAGAACAGTGGCCTTGTCCCCCCATAAAGATATCCAAATGTCTTCAGTTAAAAAAAAAAAAATTCCAGCCCCGGCCAGTGGGGCGCAGTGGGTGGGGGCGTCGCTCCGCAGACCGAAAGGGCGCAGGTTCCGCCCCGGCCAGGGCGCAGGCCTGGGGTGCGGGTTCGATCCCCAAGCAGTGTGCTGACAGGGCGGCAACCAACCGCTGCTTCCCTCTCTCTAACAGCAATGAAAAAAACGTCCCTGGGTGGAGGGCAAAAATAAATACACATATATAAATAAATTGCATACTCCGCCTTCTAGGTTTCTGCCACGCTCGCTCAGATTCTTACAGTAACTGCCTGCACTTCCCTCCCCCAAATCCATCCCCCAAATCCAGCCCAGACCTCTTTCCCCAGCCTCAGACCTGCGTCTCTCCTTCCTCCACGCACCTCACCTCGGATTCGGGGGCTGAGCCGAGTATCGGCCCCTCTCCCTCGCATCTGCTCCCCCTCCCCCAGCTCAGACACAGCCTGCAACTCACCCGGCTGCTCCCCCGCCCCCAAGAGAGGAGACATGTCTTTACTCCTCTGTCTCCCCTAGAGCCAGCGCCTGCACCCTCCCTGCTCCCACGGGCCCATCTTCTTCCGGAAATTTCTAGAATGTGCCCTCAGCTCTGCCTTCCCAGTTCCAAGCTCTCACCATGACAGAGCCCCCTCGCTCGTCTCCCTGCCTCCAGACCGGGGGCCACCCTGTCGGGCCGGCCACCCCGACACCGGAGGAAGCCCTGGAAACCAGCACACTGCAGTTCAGACCCCCCCCCCGAACCCCTCTCTGTGTCCACACGAAGCTCCGTGCCCTTCCCCCGGGGCCAGGGCCGGGGGGAGACACGCAGATCTGCAACCACCGCCCGGAGGAAGCAGGATTCACGGATTTGACACGTTAGTTTTGCTTTGGGTTCCACTGTCGCTTCGGTTTGCTGTGGGAGGCTGGTTCTCCCCCTCCCCTGGGTGGGATGTTCTCCCCCTCCCCTGGGTGGGATGTTCTCCCCCTCCCCTGGGTGGGTTGCTGTCGACCAGCGCGCGTACCCCAGCCAGCGGCGGTTAAAACGTTAGCGTACGTGTAATGGCTTTATCGGAAGGCGTCATTCTTGCTCCCCTCGGCAGCTCCGCCTCCGCAGGCTGGGGGCTGACCGGGGAGGGGAGGGGCCGCCTCTGTCCCCCCCGCTGAGTGTTCACGCAGCCACCCACCCCCCCGGGGTGGGACTGGGACACACGAGTGCCCACCACTCTTCTCTAGTCATGGCAGCCCCTCTCTTGTAACCTCGGCCCCCCAACTCGGGCCCGAGGTGAGAGCCATGCAACGGTGCTGTCTTCCCGCCTTCGGCACGGCGGCCTCGAACCCCACCCTGGACAACGACATCCGTTTCTCGGGGTCTCGGCTGAAACTGAAAAGAAGTGATTCCTCCTGTCCACCCCTTCGCATTCCATTCCCAGGGTCCCCAGCACACGAGCCCTGACCTTGGAGCCTGCCCCCCTGCTCCCGCTCTGCCCCCGGGAGACCCCCAAGGGCCCGAGACCCTTCCCGGGTGCTCTCTCTTCCCTCCATCTCCTATCTGCTAGAGTAGTTCCCACGCATAGTTTTACACTCCAAACGGCACCTCCTCCAGAAGGCCTCCCTGATTTCTCTTTGGGTTGAGTGACGCATGCATCACACTGTACTGAGTTGTTTATTTTCTCTGTTTCCCACAACCGACACGTAGCCCTGGAGGGCAAGAACCACATTCTCTGTCGAGTCAACGTGGAGGGCCTGCAGAGTGGGTGCGGGACAGACAGTCCCTAATGGATAAGTAGATGGGGCCCGAGGGGACAGAAAGCAGGACGAGGAGCCCTAGAGTCAGGGTGCTACCCGAATGTATGCAAGACCCCTTCAAAACACTGGGGGGGTCCCCTGCGGCGTGCACGTGCGGGCGGGGTGTCCCGGAGCGACGCTGCAGGTTTGCGCTGCGGACCAGAGACATCACGCGCTTTCTCATTTACACGGAAACCCAATTCCAGCTGAAACGCGGCTCTCCTGGCAACACCACACTGCCGCCCGGAACACGATCTGCGCCACTCCTCCCTAACCCGAAACACATGTAAGTGGGATTATGGGCTTCTCGCTGCCAATTTGCTTTGATGGCATAAAAGACCCCAGAGATAGGCCAAGTGCTCCAGGGTGATTGCTGCGCTACAGCTGGTTGGGAAGGTTTCCAACACTCCCAGGCAGTGCGCCCCGGTGCAAATAGGTGTAGCGATTTTGGAAAGGGGACCTTTGTGTTTGGCGATGGCGGGAGCGAGGGAGTGGCATGCAGGCGCGCCCGTGCCCACTCGCCGGCGGCCTCTCTGGACAAGGGCTCCAAGGCTGTGTGGGGCTCGGTCCGCCGTGGCCTGTCCGGGCCCCTCCACCCTGGGCTAGGGGTGCCAGGTTCACAGGACAGAAATCCAGGATATTTGGTTAACTTTCAGTGTCAGACAAACCACCAGTAATTTTTTCACGTTCCATACAATATCTGGGGCACGCATGGCCCGTACCTGCATACACCCTAGTTACGCCAAAAAAGCATCCACTGTTCCTTTAAAATTCAAATGTAACGAAGTACCCTGTGTTTCACCTGGCAGCGCCCCAGGTTCCTGTCCCCTTTCCGAGGGCAGGACGCCTACCGACCAAGAGGCCGACCAGGCCTGGTCCCGAAACCCACAGCCGACCTCCCAGAAGAGAGAAGGTGAAGATGGTCCCCGCCCCCCCGCCGGTGCTGTGTCCCCTCTCTGCTGGGCGGCGGGTCTTCCCTTGATCCCTCAAAGCAGGGAGGGGCACAAGTCTTGCTGCCCCTCTACGTTGGGAAGGCCCCCCCCCAGGGGAGAGCTCTCTGGTTCAAGTAGACCCTCCTGACCACATTGCCATCATTTCAGACTGGGAGAGTGTGTCACCAGTGAGCGGCTGTCTCGTTCCAGCCGGCCTGCCTTTCCGTGCGGGAGCCGTCAGGAGTGCCGAGGGGGGCCGTGGCCGTGTGGAGCGCCCGCCCGCGGTCCCAGCCGCCGGGTCAGGGCCCGCGGCCCCTTGGGCTGTGGCGGTTCCGGGACTCCGACCCCAGGTGTGCGGCCCCTGACCGGCAGGGAGGCGGGGGGCGGGCGGCTCGTGTTGCTTTTCGCACTAGGAACAAAAAGAGCCTTTTAATCAGGACCTGTTAAGAGTTGTTTGGGGAATTATTTTTAAAAGGAGCACTTTTTTTTTTTTTAGAATACCTACTTTGAACATAAACACTTTCTTAATGGGTTTTTCTTTCTAGCCTGACAACTGAAGAGCTATAATTTGCACGTGCTGATTCCCTAAAAGAAGCGCATTCCTTTGCCTGAAAGAGCATGAATATGAGTCAGTGAAAGAAGGAGAGAAAATGCGATAAGGAAATTATACCTTTTGGGGAAAGTGCAAGAAGCAGTGTGGCGCTGGCGGGGGCGAGCCGTGCGATGCACATCCCACCCGGGCGTTCTCCACAGAAAATCACGCCGTCTGGCTCATGACTGCTAGTAGCAGAAAGACAAAAACGTGAAATTAAAAGCAGACCGCATTAAAAAAAAAAACAAAAACTAAACTGGAGGAATTCAAGCCATTGCGAAGGACGGGTTAGACAGGTCTCACAGTGCGCAGGAGTGTCGGGACCGCCCCCCGGAGAGGCTGGGAACATCTGGGTCACGGGTCGCTGGGACGCTGAGACGAATTACGAGCCTGCCCCCCCGGAAAAGTGCGCACAATGTTGCAGCCCGTCTGAAGAGGGTCACACCCGCCCCCCCTCCACTTCTATTCACAGAGCCTGGGTTCAGAGCTCTAGTGAGAGCCAAAGCCACAGCCTAACAACCCTGCTTCCTCGCGGCTGACCTGCACGCGGCCTCTCGCACCCGGAACTCTCCCATCTCCCAATCGGCAGGCGGGGATCCCACCTCCGTGTTTCTGGAATCGGACCCCGAGTCCGCTGGCCAGGCGACAGCGGGCTTCACCCAGGCCGCAGTGGGCGTTTGGGGGCAGGGCCGCTGGCCTCTCCGCCCACAGCCAGAGGGCGGCAGTGAGGGGCCCCGCTGCACCACGTCCCGCCCCGCGGGGCCCGGGGAAGGAAGGGCCCTTGGTCCCTGAGTTGCTGGGTCCTCATCTGTACACGGGGCTGGTGAGAGGTGCCCCCTCCGGGCTGCAGGCAGGGCCACACGACGTCACGCGTCCGGAAGCGCCCGGCCCGCGGCAGGCGCCCCCGAGAGCCGTGTCTTCTCGGTCTCACTCCCACCCCTCAGCTCTCGGGTCGCCTCTCAGACACCCTGCTGGCACGGGTTCCTTGTCTGGGGACCCACTCCGGGAGCTCAGCCTGGGACGGAGCACCACGACGACGTTTACTGCGGTGGGCAGTTCTCCAAGGGCAGAGGCGGAGCCGGAAGCCTGGCTGGGGGGGTCCGGTTGTGGGAGCTTCGTCCCGTCCACCGAAGGCTGTGGCGGGGAGGACACCCAGATTTTGGGTTGGGTCCCCCAGTCGGGACGCATGCAGGAGGCACCTGATCGAGGTTCCTCTCTCTCTTCCTCTCTCTCTAAAAATCAATAAACATGTCCTCGGGAGAGGACTAAAAAAAAAAAGATGGGAGTGATACAATAAGACAGTCCAGTCGGGGACCACCCGGGCACCGGCAGTGGAGGACGGACCGAGGGGCTGAGGGGGAAAAGCCACCGGGTACTGGTGCGGAACGGAGGGCCGTACACGTGGATGGACCCTCGTCCCCCGAGTGCGACCCCTTCCCCGGGAGTCGCCTCATGGCGTGGTCGGCCTCTGTGCAGCCGGATCTGCGGACTCAGGTGTGGCCACCTGCTTGCCCGGAACGCAGTGGCTGTGGCTTCCCCTGGGCAGGAGCTGGGCCCTGACAGCCAGAGAGAAACCCGTGGCCACGGCCTTGGGAGGGGGGCTCCAGGGCACCCAGGCAGTGTCTGCCTCGGAGTCTCCTCTCCTTTCATCTTCGGGGCCTCGGCTCCTCCTGCAGTCAGAGGAACCAGGCCGCAGCTGCCACCGTCCTGTCTCTGGGCCTCTGGACGGGGCCTTGGAGGGTTTAGGAAGGGGAGGGGAAGGTGGGGAGAAGACCTCCCCGACTTCAAAGAAGGGGAACAGTGACGGGACATGTGGCCCCAGTGTGCTCTGGGAGTGCTGATGGGTGACCCCTGACCCCAGCCTGGGCAGCAGCTGGCCCTGTCTCCTGGTTAACCCTCCCCACGCAGCCAGCGCCGGGACACAGGTCAGAGAGGCATGTGTCCGACGGGGCGAGGAGGCCTGTCTCCTGGTTCTGTGGGATGAGAAGATGGGCCAGCCTCGGCGGCGGAGACTGCAGGTGAGGGGACACAAAGGGTCCAGGTGTGCGCCCGGAAGCCTGCAGGTGTGCCGCCCGTCCTCACCCCGTGTCCACAAGCTGGTCGGGCGCGAACCGCGTGATGGCTGCATCCGGGCGGCAGCGCGGCTTTTCTGGCTGCTTCCCAAACACGGGGCGTCGCTTCGGGACTGAAAATAACGGGTGGACAGAGTCCCTCCTCTTCAGAAATCCTCAAGGGCGACCAGACAGATGAGAGCATCCTAAACCACTTCCTGCCGGGGACGACGGAAGCTCTGAGCGTGTCCCCTGATGGCTCGTGGGAGGGAGCAGTGCTCTGCCTTACCTACGAATGGCATCGCTCGCGCGAGAACGTTTGCTCACACAGCTCTGCCCGGGCGCTCACCAGCTATCGGAGGTGTTTCTCGTCGATCCGAGGGGGCTGCCGGCGTCTGTGGTGGATACTTGTGCTGTTGTGTGTGCCGTCCTGTCCCTGGCGCTGGCTGTGCCGGGAGGCCTGCCGGACCTTCGCCTGGAGGCTGCTCGGGGCGCCGTCTCCCCGCCGTGCGCTGCGGCTGAGCGCCCCGCGACGGCCGGGGGCCGGCTGGATGCGCCGTCTCCGGATGGGGCTCGGATGTCTGTGCCCACAGAACGGAGAAGTCTGGGGGCGAAGGCTGCCCGTGTTGCCGAGTTCCCTCTTCTCCGTCGCCCGTTCCGGTGTTTTCTCAATAACACTCTTACTCTTCCGCGGCCTACTTTTCATTCACTCCTTACACTTTCCTTCCAAACCCCGCCCCATCGACCCGCCCATTTCTGATGGGCGGGCTAGGTTTAACTGTCCACGCTGAGGATCAGTAACTACTCTGTATAAAACTCCTACCCTGGGCAGAATCTATTGGAAAAACGAAGGAGCTGAGAATGTTTTGGTAAGACCCATGGCCACGTGTCTCTGAAACTTAGTGTGAAACGCCGAGTGAAAAATGCCTTGTTAAAATGTCACCTTCTTAAAAACAATCGGCCGTCGCGACCTGGCATAAAATAATCTCCCTTCCCTTCAGCCGCTCGCGTGTTCTTCAGCGAACGGTGCCAGCACCCCGCGCCCTAGTTTCGTCTGCTGTGCGCTTGCTGCCTGGGAGAAGCAGCGCTGGCCAGGCCGAGTTGGAGGTCAGAAGTCTGACCAGGGGATGGGGGACGCGGGGGGGGGGGTGGGGGCAGAGCAGACGTGGGGCAGAGACCGCCAGGCAGGGGCGGGGAGGGCGGCGTCTTCCTGGCGTTTTTCCGGAACTCTGGCTCTCGCGGGGTCTCCCACGCCGGCACTCTAGGTGTGTCCTGGGGTCTGCGGAAGGAATGCCACTTTGGGGTACATCAGTCGACGTGCAGTTCTTTCCCTCTTGCCCCGCAGTGCCAGCAGGAAGTTCCAGTGGTGTTTTCTCAGATTCTCTCTCGTCCTGTGAAAGTCTCGGGGTCAGCCCCGGCTCGCCGCTCAGGAGCCACCTGAACTTGAGGAAGTCCTATGACCTTCATTTCCAGATGTACACAGTAATACCCATAAAGCTCGCCTCATTGGCATGGGAACAGTATGAGATGGGTAATAGAAATGGGTATCAAGTATAAAATGCTGTATATAACCACTGGATATCATTTTGTCCTGAAAAGGCCCCTGGGCGTTTTGTAAGGAAAATAGCCCCTCGGCTGTTTTCTGGGTGAGGACTCCGGGGGGGGCACACAGTGCGGGCGCCAGCCCAGAGCTGGGCCTGCTGCATGGTGGCAGGGTCGGGGCCACAGCCCAGGCCGGCCGGGCCGGGCTATGTACACAGGCCCACGCTGGTGGGGGTCAGGGGGCGATGCAGATCGGGAGTGTGGCTGCGGGAATCTGGGGCTTTCTTTCGGGAGAAAACACAAGTCTAAACAGCCGGTGGCAGGCAGAGCCCTGGAGCCCCCCATCGGACCCTTTTGGGGGACTGCCCGGGCACTACGAGGGCTCAGACTGTTTGCACCGGCGCAGTTATCCACATGGGTGGGGGCCCAGCGCTCCGTCTTGCTCCTTGCCCGCGGCCTCCTCCCTGCGTCCCTTCACTCTCTTCTCGGAGGGGCCGGAGGGCTGAGAGCGGACAGGCCTGCCGTGGAGGCGCCGGAGGCCCGCTGAAGACGGGGCGGCGTGAAGGGTGTGCGCACCCCCAGACTGTCCCCTCCCCAGGCACCCGCGGTGCAGACTGCGTCGCTGTGGTGGAAAGAGTGGCTTCAGTCTCGGGAATTGTGGCTGTCCGTTCCGTTCTCCTGGTTGCGTGGAAAGTGTTATTTGGGCACACGCTTTGCGCTCATCTCATCAAACTCAATATTCTAGAAATTCGGCAAATGAAGTCTTTCCTCCTTGGAAAGCAGAAAGAGCCCGGCCGCCACCGCACAGAGCACGTGCTGTCGGGAACACACCTCACATCTCAGGTTCGGACGAAGCCGGCGCCATGGGTTGCAGCGCCGCAGCCCGGGCTGGTGTGTGCGCTGCAAGGTGCCCGCACCTTCCGCGGCGTCCGGCACAGCCGGGGGTGTGCGCCGCCGGGGCGGGATGAGTCACAGGCGAGGGGGCGGGGCCAACGCTCCTCCCTCCAGGGGTGAGTCACTTCGACCAGAGATCAGAGCCTGCTCACAACACGCAACAGCTTTAAAGTGAAGCAGGTCCGTTTGCCGTAAGTCCTAAAAGGTAAAAAGTGCTCGTTACCTACCCGTCAGCGACTATCACTTTCAGTCATTCATAACAGAAGTCGCCCGTGCGATTCCCAGCACCCGGACCTTCCGATCACACGTGGGCAAGACCAGCTCGCTCGCAGGCAGACGGCACGAACAAATGCGGCGGCGACCCAGGGGAGAATGCTGCGGGTCCCGCAACCCGTCCACTCTCTGAGTCTGGCCGGGACTCGGCCTCCCCGAGCTGGGGCTGGGAGAACGCTCTGCCCGAGCCACCAGGCAGGGGTGACACCGGTCCCAGGGGACAGAGCCCAGAGTCTGCCGACCAGTGAGGCTGACTGAGTTCCGCAGGTTAGACCGCGTTCGTTAGCCCCTGGGCTCGCCGCCAGGGTCAGAGGCCAATAAACATCCCCTTTCCTTAAGCCAATTTGGGGTGGCTTCTCGGCCGTTTACAGCCTGAAAAAATAAACAGCAGCCCTGCCGGGGTTTTGATGAGGGGGAGAGGGATCTGGGGGCTAGGAGAGGCTGGGGGCGGGTGGAGGTGGGCTCCCCCGGTCTCTGGAGGTCACAGAAGGACGAGCTGCCTGAACACAGGGGCACGAAGCAGGGACGGAGCTTTCTCGGCAGCAGAACCGGAAGGGGCTGAGCAGGGTCACCGTCGGGAACGGGTCCCTCGGTGAGAGGTCTGGGCCGGGAGAAGCAGGAACGGGGCTCCGTCCCGTCTGTCTGGGAAGAAGGCTTCGAGACGCAGAAAGAAAAGGCGGTGATTCTGGTTTTGTGCCTTGTACCCTTTCCCGGGACCGGGGGTGGTAAGAACCGGCCCTGCTCCGGCAGACAGGCAGCCTGTGGTGCACGCACCCGGCACTCTCCGGACTCACGGTGCTCGCTGACCCCGGGGCAGGACCCCGACCGCGCGGGACTCTCCAGCCCAGCCCAGGGGATGCTGACGGAGTTGTGGCGGGCAGGCCCCGTGTGCACGCGTCTCGGCACCAGGCGGCCCTCCCTGCGCCCGGAGGAGGGGAACGCTGTCAGTAACGCCTCTAACCTCGTTCCAGGCCCAGACCAGGTCGCCGGGTCCCCAGTAATTCCCTCGCCCAGACGATTTATGTGCCCACCGAGGCTATGGATTTTATCTCGGAGTGATAAGCCTTCTGGCAGCCTTTGCTCTGCTGACTGGGCCCTCAGCCCACGCCCCTCCACGCGGTGGGAAGACCAGGCACCGCTAGGTCTGCCTGCCCCCTAGCCTCGCCCCACCTGGGAAGCCGGTGGCTCCCGGCTAGTGCAGCCGCCCTGGAGGCCACTGGCCGCCACTGCGCGCTTGGGAAGTGCGTCTGTGCCCAGCTGTTTCTTCTTCGTGAGGCCGGAGGAGCTCAGAGGGGCACTCTGAGCGTGACGACACCTCACGCACGGCTGTTGGGAGGACGCCGTTCTAACATGGAAGCAGCTCTAAGAAGGCAGAGACCTCGGAGAGGGGCCCGCAGGGAGACCCATTTCCTGGCCGGCTGCGGGCACTCGGCATGCTCTGGGTGAGGGGGTCGGGCGGCGTCTGCTCGGGAGGACCCTCCCGGACGGCAGCGGCCCCCCTGCCCCGCACTGCATAGTGACCACACTCAGCTCTACACTGTGATGCACTGACGGTGGAATTATTTTCACTTTATTTTTGATGACACGGAAGTGGTCACAAATGTGACTGAGATGCAAATTCTAACTTGAGGGGAAATAGATGCAAAATACAAGAGAAGCTCAGGATCGGGGGTGTGTTAGGTCCCTGAAGGCAGCAAAGGTGCCTGGGGAGCGGGAAAGGGGGGGCCTCCCCTGTGGAGGGGAAGAGGGCTCAGGTGATGTCGTGTGTTCTACTGCGCACGTGGGCATGCAATGCACGCACAGACACACGCATGCAGACGCGCACAGACATGGTCTCTAATGTTCTTGTGCTGAGGAGCAGGGTTCATTTTGCAGAAGCTTTTCACATGCGTGGTCCCAGCCGGTCTCACAGCCACCCACAGAGGACAAGGTTTGGTTTGGTTCTCCGCCTGAGAGGGACTGGACACGGAGACCTTTCTCCCAGACAATGTCTATCTGTCATTTTCTTTATTAGCCAAAGTGTTTTTTTTTTAACCACCTGATTTTATAGCCTGTGGCAGGGAGAATTCTAAGAAGGCCCCCGAGACTCCCACCCCTGGTGGGGGGCCCCTATCGCCCCCTCCCCTGGAATGGGGGCAGGCAGCCGGTGCCTGGGGAGGGTCAGTGGTTCCTTTGATCAGGTTTACAACAACCCGCAAGACTCTGTCTCTTGCTCACAAGAGAGAGTCGCTCCAGCTGGCTTTGCCGAAGCGAGCCGCGGCATGCTGTGACAGGGCCACAGGCTGGAACCTCGGGGCAGGTTCCGGGAGCTGAGTCCCGGAGCCACCCCACACTGCAGGACGCCGCATGCTGTCCACAGCCTGCACGGGCCGGCCAGAGGACGCAGGCCCCCCCACCCCGACCCGTGTCAGCCTCGCGGGGCCCTGAGCGGGGAGCCCACGGGAGCCGTGCTCGGGCGTCTGACTGCAGAGCTGGGAGAGATGCGAACCAGGTGGTGCTCGAGCCACCGAGTGTGTGCTCCCTGGTTGCACACGGCAGTGAGCACACAGGGTGCCGTCTCCGGTCTTTACCCACGTCCCCGTTTTCTTCACATCTGTTTCTTTTCTCCACTTGCCTCTGCCCGAGCCCATTGCCCTGGGTAGCAGTGATACAGCCTCCGAGTGGCACACAGACACAGCGGAGGTGAGCCCGGCCCGTGCACCCGGGGCCTTGAGATGTGCAGACGTGGAGGCCAGCTACTCTGACCTCCGCTTCGGTGGGACGCCCTGCTTTGGCCACCGGCCTGGTCGGGCCCTGGGTCAGGGCTCGGGGCGGGGGCGCCGACTCGGAGGAAGCCAGAGCTTGTGTCGGAGTCTGAAGACAGGCAGGCAGCCCCCCACCCCCCACCCGGCGGCAGCGGGGGAAGCGCAGCCTCTCGGTTTGCGTCAGCAGCGCGCACACAGCAGCCGCGGACGCCCCGGACTCCGGCTCCGAGAGCCACCTGCGGGCCTCTGGCACTCTCGTTCTCTCTCATCCCCCACCCCCACGCGAGGAGAGGCGCTGAGGCCTCCTGAACCCCGAGCTTCTGCAGGAGGAGACTGGGCAGGGGCCCGCGTCGCAGGGGACGTCTGGATCGGATGGGGAGACGGAGGCGCGTGTTGGTGAACAGCGCAGCAGCGAGCGGAGGCGGCGTGAGCGGGTGCAGTGAAGGAACCCGAACTCACTTCCACGCCCATCGCCTGTGTAAATCCCGGAGGACGCCAGCGACTTCAGAGCTAGCATTGAAGAAAAATTGAAGAAAACACGGGCGGGGTCACTGCGGGAGACTTTTGGGCCGTGTCTGCTGGCGGTGAACACCTGCTCCCACGCGCACCCTCTGGCCCAGCGGGGTGGGGTGTGCGGGCGTACTGGAGCCCGCACGAGAGGGGCCGCGGCAGCGCTGCCCAGAAGGACCCCAGCCTCGGAGCGGATCCGCTCCACGGTACACAGGGCAAACAAACCGTGGTCCCTTCGTGCAACGGAATCCTGCCCAGCAACGAAAACCAACGTCGTCCGCGTGCAACCGCAGGATGAGTCCCGCCCCCCACGTCAGCGGGCCCCACCCAGTGCCAAAGGAGCGCGCGCCGTGTGGTTCTTCTCACACAAAGCCTACGCAGTTTCATCATGCTTCCTTTATAAGGGGGAAATAACCTTTGGGGTCAGCAGGCGTGCTCGCAGTGGGGAAGGAGACCGGGGTGAGCTTGGACGGGCCCAGGGGAGCCGCTGGGACTCCTCTGTGTCTCTCTACCCAGGCGCCGATCACACGCGTGTCTGCAAACTGGGAAAAGGCCCTGAGCCGGATGCTTGAGAGCCGCGCACTTCCTGAACTTATATTTTAATAAAAAAGTATTTTAAATGTTGTAGCTATCATTGTGTGTGTCTGTATTTTATGTGTTAGGACAACTAAAAAGCGTGACACGATTTTCTCAGCATAAAAGGCCCGAGCGAGCCGCTGCGTGGGCGGGCCTTAGGCAGGCGCATGCGCGTGAGGATTCACTACCTAAGCCCGGCGCAGCACCGGCGGAGCGCAGCCCCCTGCAGGGCCCCGCGCTTCTCCGAGGCCCTGTGCTTCTAGGCAGAAGGGTAAAGAGGGGAGGACGCCCAGAAATTCAGCTGGAAGGCGAGCGGAGGAAACACGTGCACGTGAAAATCCTGACTAGCCTTCTGCCTGATTCCTTAAGACCAAGATGATATTTCTGTTGCGTCTGGCCGTGAACTATGGTAAATTAATAGGCTAAGTAGATCTTTCCTCTGCTGTTAAAACTCTGGCCGTGAACTATGGTAAATTAATAGGCTAAGTAGATCTTTCCTCTGCTGTTAAAACTCTGGCCGTGAACTATGGTAAATTAATAGGCTAAGTAGGTCTTTCCTCTGCTGTTAAAACTGCATTTCCCCGATCGAATCAGGGCCATGGACAGTCCAAGTCTCCAAGCGGCATTAATGCGCCACCTCTGTCTTACGAAAAATGCAGCTGTTACTGGCATGCTGCCCCGGCGCCCGGACAGAGCTATTGTTTTATTGGAAGCAACGTGAAAACGGCAAAAAGGGGAGGGAAGTGGCTTGAGAAAACAAAGCAAAGCAGAAATTGGGCAGAAGGTGCTAGTTACTCAGACGCATTATCAAAATATTAGGAGACGGTCATTCTTGAGGTGGGGTTCAGACGGACTCGATCAATGGCCGGTGGAAACCGTGTTCGTTTTGAAAGACAGCAGGTGTTAAAACAATGAGAAGTGACCTCCTTTGCACCTGGGTTACAAAAGCTGCCCCTGCGTTTGTGGGAAAAAACACAGGATAATAACCAAAATAAAAAACATCCTGCCCGTGGCTGGTTCCTTTTCGTTTTTTTCTCACACTGGGCAGTTTTATTTATAGACGATAAGGCAGCCAAGCAGAAACACACACACACACACACTCACTTCCCAGCGGAAGTGATGTTTATCGGATGGAGAACAGCCCTGGTCTTTGTATCTTCTGTTCTCTCTGGGATTCCACCCAGAGCCCGACGGACGGATGGCTCACACCCCTTTCAAACCACTTCACTAGCATAGTTTCAAGAAAACCTGTCAAGGAGGACTCATTTCCCGGCCAAAATCTGCTTTGCGGTGTTACCGTCAGGGCCTGGACGGCAGCCAGGCCGCACGGCCACACTCTGCTCAGGGGGCTCCTTGCTCTCAGCTGCCGGCGGCCGCCGCTGTCAGGCGGATGGCTGCGTTACCAGCCTCAGCCGCACACCCTGGGAGGAGCAGGTCTTTGACAGCTGGGACGCCCCCCGAGGCTCCTCTGGACCCGTGAACTGGGAACGCTGCTCACTGAGCTGTGGGCTTCGAGCAGACCCCCGGGCGGCCCCTGCAGCCGAGGGGACCAGCCGCTGCACGGTGGGGTGCGGCCTCTGACTCGCGCCCAGGGCTCTGCGCACCAGGCATCTAGTCCTGGTAACAGCCCCCGGAGGCCAGCGGCACTGTCCCCGTTCCAAGTCACAACGTGTCCCGGACTTTGGGGGGTGGCTACAAGGAGTCGTCAGCGTGGATGCGTGTCTCCGAACACCAGAGGCCTACTCGGTTCCCTTTAATAGTCACAAATGAACAAAACACCTGTCTTATTTATTCCCAGCTGCGTGGGACAATGCAAGAAGCAGCACCTCATCAAGCTGCTTCTGTGCAGACAGACGTCAGACCTCCCAGGTGGCCTGTTCCAGCAGGAAGTTCAATGCCGGGCATTTTGAAACACAGCTCTTAAGGAGAATGACGCTTCGTACTCGGAAGCACAGACAACGCCTCCCCTCCCCCACTCCACCCCGCATCTGAGCTGACGGGGGCGGCCTTCCGACTCCATTCAAACCGTGCCCATTTGACGGGGCCGGGGCCGCCTTCGCCAGCTGCTGGGCCACCTGGGGGTCGGGCAGTGTGGAGGGACCTCACCGGAGCCCGTGCCCGTCCTTGGCAGCGCGCCTCCGAGTCCCCTGAAACCTCAGACTTCTCCGAGTCCAGTCCCCAAGGTCGTGGGCGAGCTCCGCCATGGCCTCGTGACAGGGGAGGGGGAAGAGTGGGAGGAAACCACCGGCAACACTCAGGCACCGAGTTTTCAGAAAAACATTGCAGGAACGAAATCACCCTTCTTCTAAGCACCGAGGGTCGCACCCTTGGGGGTTCTAGCACGCCCCACATTGGGAGCGAGACAAGCGGGTGTTCTCCACATGTAGAGATGGACCTGGGTGCAGAAACGTCACCGGAGCCGCTTCAAGCCACACTGTTCGGAAATGAAGGGTTGGGACCGGGAGTCTGACAGCTCCAATTGTCCCCAAGCCCATCCGTATCCTAATAAAGCACCCACTGTGTTTTCAAATGAATGGTGGGGCTTCTCATGTGCCCGATGACAACGTAGCCTGTTTTCAAGTGTCGGCGGAGTCCCCCAGCACCCTACGGGAGAGGGACCACAGGAGACTGGTGCTGTCACCGAGCCACGGCCGTAAGCGGCTGTGAGACGGCCTCCCCGCCACCCCTGCTCTTCAGGGAGGTTGCCGAGCTTCCTGTTCTGTAAGGGCTGGGACACTGGGTTTCCTGTTACTTGCATTTGAAAACGTGCCAGTGTGTAGCGAGTGCTCCGTTTCCTGAGGGCCTTCACACTTGGGAACATTCGCTTCAGTGAGCAGGAATAGCTTGGGTCACGTCTCCCCCAAGAACTTTGTAAACGCTGCTACTTCTTCATCTGACAGGGATGGGGACCCCCATGCCACTGTGGGGACCTCTTGCCATTTCTCCTGGAAGTTGATCGACATGTCCTGGGCATCGTTGTCCCCTGTCAGTGTTTCCTGGACCAGAAGGAGAACGTGTGATCTGCAGATGCAGTTCTTTTATTTCATAAATGTGCCCTTACACCTTCAAAAAAATTGACGTTACGAGTCTTGCTTTCAGGAACACCAAAGAACCTGTTTCTCACGGCTGCGACGCCTCGGTCTTGTTCCGCAGGCGGTGGGGCGGGCCAGGCTCTGCCCCCCGGGTCAGCGGCTCAGACGGTGCCCGGCCTCCTTCCCGGCCGTCCTGCTCCGGCCTCCGTGTCGGACAGCTTCCACCTTTCACCCGGTCTCCTTCGTCACGGAGCCTTCTGCCACTGCTCGCTGTGTTGTTTTATGCTCTCTCCCGGCTCTCATTCTGTGGTTTTCATTACCTCGCCTACACAACATCACCGACACAAAACACACGTATAAAGTTTTCTTCTGCTGGCTCACATCTTCCTCCGGACCAGGCTCCTCACCCGTCTCAGCCCCGCTGCTGTGCTCGTTTCCCCCCTTTTACCGAAGTCTCGGATTTGAATGCGAAATGTGCTGCTATTTGCTTAGTGATGTTTAACATGCGTTGCTCTCTGCAAATTTTCTACGTGAGAAATGTAATGGGGGCGAGTTCGCCATGTATCTGAATGGTGTTGCCAGCTGGGTGAGTGCACTTTTATCTGCTTGTCGGAAGCCTTGCCTCCTCCCCCCGCCCCCCCCCCCCCCGCCGCCGTGAGGGTGAGAACGGATCCGCTGGGTCTGTGCCAGGTCCGGGCTCTGCCCTCTCTTCTGAAAGTCCAATAAACCCACCAAGGGCAAGTCCACCATGCCCTTGCCCTCGCTAAGCACGCATCCTATTCCTCTGACAAAATGCCCTGCAACTTGGACACTTTGCCTCCATTCACTGCAAGGCCCCGAAAACGGTCAGGGCCTGTGGGCGGCAGGACCGGTCCCTGCTGACGATGGTTCTATCTCCCTGGGTTCTCCCAGGTGGCTTGTTTATTCTACTTCACACTTGCTTACTCCACCCCGTCAGCTCACTTCGTAGGCGGGGGTCCCCTTCGCAGTGGAACTACGAGTGAGAGTTCTGGTGTGCTGCCGCCTGGTTTCCTCCCCCGCAGGGAGTCACCGGAGGCGGGGGGTGATATGTGGATACCGCTCTGCGGCGCAGTACCGAGTGTCCAGGCTCCGGCATGAGGTTGGACTTGGCCTTTTGTTCGGTCGCTCCTTTATCTTTGGCTGGTTTCTATTCTTCTGTTGGTTGCACCACGCACGGTGGGACAGAGGCTCTGCGACCCCAACTGGGTCACTTCTGCGTGGCGGTCCTTGCCCTTCTGACTGCGTTCCTTCCGACTCCGCTCCTGTAGGAATTGCAGGGTATAACACTGGCAAATAAGTCTCAACAGTTCTACACATGTGTCACAAGCGTATGTATGTTTGTGACACCGTCCGTCTTGTCAGTCAGTCGGGCAACTGCGCGGCTCACGGCCCGCTGAGCGGCCGGCGCCAAGGAGGAGACCAGAGCCACACACAGTAACTGCTGCGCACTCGGCGTTTATTGAATGCAGGCAGGCTCACTCAAAGCAGACCATCAACGTACATTACTGTCCTACTCGCACTCTGCCCATCTGTGAGAGGAATATCACACACCCAGACATATCAGTGGGGGATAAGGAACCCGAGTCCCAGAGTCTTGGTCTGCGGTCCAGGAGACAGAATGGTGGGAAGGGAGTCATCAGCGTCTTGCAAGGAAGGATCTCCCAAGCCAGGTGGGCGGCGGGGCAGGCGAAGTGCTCCGCCCAGCAGGGCAGAGGCTCCCCCGGCTGACATCGAGGGAGACCAGCGTGCCTGCAGCAGCGGCCCTCCGGGGCGTGGAGCTGGGCTGTCTCAGCGGTGCTCCGGAACCTGCCTCGGTTATACCTTGGAAGTGATGTCCTCCACCCTGCGGGGTGTCTTGGTAAGTGTCTTGGCACCCCGCTGCCAAGTGTGGACTTTGCCCAGGCCCCTGTGGGTGGTACAAGGCTGTTCTGCGGGACACCCGGGATCTGACCACGTGTGCAGGTATCTTAAGTGTCTCCTTGCCAGCGCGTCTGCTCTGACTTAACACAGCTTCCGTCTAGGACCCAAGTGTCAGGGCGCACCGGCAGCCATTTTGGTTGACATGAATGATTCCACTTTGTTTTACAGGCTTCGTACTATCTTAACCGGACCAAGGCCATTTTGTTGGTCCTGCGCTCCACAGTGCAAAGGGACAAGGACGAAGAGAACAATGGGAGTGACTCGCTCGCTCACAAGGCACTGGCAGCTCCACTTTCATTCCGCCCCCGAAGGGCGGCGTCAGCGCCTGCGTCTGTCCTGCACCCCCAGCCCGAGTCGGCTCCTGGCCGGGAGCCGCGGGCCGGGGACTCTGAACGAAGGAACGACTGTTACCTCCCTTTACAGATGGGGAGACGGAGGCCACCGCATTCGAGGCCTCGTCCAGGACTACATTTCGGAAGATGGAGAAAATGGGGCAAACGGGCCCCAGCGGAGGATGGGACCTGGGGCCTCCCGAGAACGCCCGCGGGGCGGGCCCTGCGGGAGATCCGCCCCTCCCTCCGGCTCCCGAGCGGTTGCGACTCCAACTGCTAACCGCCAGCTCCAGGAGGGGCTGCCCCGGCTTCCGGCGTCAGGCGCGGTTGCCACGGAAACAGCAGGCGGAGGCGCAGGCGCGTAGCGAGCAGCGGGGGCAGGGCGCGCAGCTGGCCGGAGGCTGAGAGGAGGGGCACTGCGCAGGCGTAGCGCCTCCGTTGCTAGGTTCCGGCTCGCAGTCACGTTCCAGAGCCTCGGGGTAGCGCTGAGATCCATCTCATCCCACTCTCTGTGCTTGCGCATCCCTGGCTGGCACCTTTCCTTGGCCACAGTGCGAGGATCCCCCAGACACCTGCTGCTCCTTCTGGAAGGACCACTTCCTGAGTGCCTGTGGTGGGGTCCTGAGACCTGCAACCCTGCAGGCCTTTTGGAGGGCGACAGAAGAGGTTCCGGGCAGGCGAGGGAAAGAGGGAAAGTAGCCAGCCATGTCGAACAGGTAAGTGATGCGCTGCTGGGCCACAGCCTTAGGGTGGTCTTCTCCAAACCAAAAGATGCTTGCTGCGCTTTGCTTTTTTCTTCTCTTTTCTTCTCCCACCTCCTCCCTTTCTTTCTTTATCCATTGTAACAAATAAAGGTACTTCACAGGCTAGAGTATCAGCTTCTTGTGGACAAGGAATGTCAGACACTCAGATCTCCCTCCTCCCCCTCGCACTGCCTCCTCCAGGCCCCCTGCTGGGTCCCCTAAGCCCTGCTCATGTACTTTCAAGGAAGCAGAACCTTCAGAACTTCATAGCACATTGCCTGCTTTTATGTTACATTTCACAGTAACATATGCTTGCTTTGTGAAAGCACCCAGGTTCCAGTATTACATCAAGAAAGGTCCTGAAGAAGCCTTATTATACCCCCTGCTTTGCGCCAAGCGACACCAGGCAGGTGGCAGTGAGAAGGGCCTTGACCTCGCCCTGCCCCCTGCCCTTGCACCGCAGCCTTGAAATAGAATGACTTTCAATCTCACGACACCCCTTGAATGCAGAGGTGCAATATTATGTCCATTTTACAGATGAGGAAACTTGGGCACCAAGAGGCCAAGCAGCTCGTCGGTGGCAACGCAGGCACGGTAGCTCAGCCTGCACCGTTAACTCACCCCGTTGGCTCGGCAGGAAGTGGGAGTGGGGAGGTCAGGGGCCTGCCGGGGGTGGCAGGCGGGGGAGATGAGGCATCCAGCGTCGGGGGCGTTGGGTCGGAAGCGCCAGCTGGCCGTCAGACGGAGAGCAGGGAGGCAGCCGAACGTTCTGGTCTCGAGTTCGCGAGAGAGGCCCGAGTATGAAATGGAAACTGAGAGCCGTGGGTGTGTGGGTGGACTTCGTGAGGCACGGAATGAGGGCGGACGGGGGCCGAAGAGGCCCAAGGGCTCGGACAGTCAGAGGCTGGGGGCAAAGGCAGAACACAGCAAAGAGGTCACAGGCGTGACCGGTGGTGGGGAGGAAGCAGCATTGCGGGGTCCTGGAAACCAGGTTGAAACGAAAACGTTCCTCGGAGGAGGGAGTGACAGACTCTGTGAGATGCCGCTGAGGCAAGCCCGAGGGGAACTGGGAACTGACCGTCGACGTGGCTGTGTGGCGTCCGGCAGTGACCCTGACCTTCAGTGGGGCGATGGCGCGGAAAGATTGAGTCGGGTGGTGAGGGCAGGAGAGAACGGGAGAGAAACGGCAGACGGGGAGCGCAGCTAACTGTTTGAAGGAGTTTCGCTGTAGTTGGTGGCGGGGAAACGGGACCCGGAGACAGACTTTTTTTTAAAGATAAGAAACAATGGCCCATTTGTTATTTGGGGGGAATGGCCTCTGGTCAAGGAAACGGGATGCTCTGGCTGGAGCGGGGGACTCCGGTGACGTCCGCGCCGGAGAGGGCCCGGGGCCCAGCTCCAGGCCTTGGCTGCAGATGGAGGAGCGGTGGCCGCAGCCCCAGGAAGGGCAGAGTGGAGGCCCTGCAGAAGCGTGTGGTCCCAGCGTGGAGGTGGGGGGCGGGGCGGGAAAGATGGCGTAGACAGTGGGCGAAGGCCGCATCGAGGGACATGGGCAACACCTCCTGGTGCAATCAGGTTCCCAGCTGGGGAGCAGTGTCAGGGCGGGAGAATGGTCTGGAAGGGGCGACAGGAGCCAGGCGGGCCCTTGACCCTGCCCCCGACCCTTGGGAGAAAGGGAGCCTCCCCGTGAGGACTGCGGTGTCCTCAGGAGACAGCCAGGCCTCCCTCCACACAAACAGGCTGAGGGAACATTCCAGAAAGAGAGCCAACAACCAGATAATATTGGGAGAATGGAAGGCTCGGCGTGTATAACATGACGTGGCGAGAGCTCCCACTCTGCAGCGCTCGGTTTTCCGTGGAAGTCCGAGGCGTGTCTGCGCACTCGTGCCCCCCGCCCCCACTGCAGCCTGGGAAGGCAGCCAGGCCGCGCATGTAGGAATCTGGTCTTCCTCAGCTGTCATATTCCATCTCCTCCACCCGCAGTTGCCCTGACTTCAGTCTCTGTAACATCTCTAGGTCATCTGCTCAAGTCTGAAACCAATCAAGTACTTAGAAAATGCTAAGTAGCCTCATGGATAAAATAGTACCTTCTCCTTACAAGGCGCATGTAAAGTCTCCAGAACACTTCCACATCTGTTATCCCCCGCCGCGGTAATCCTGTGGGGTGTCCGGGGCGGGCGCCAGCACCCCGCCGGAGGAAGGCAAGGCACGGGGGGGTGAGTGAACGGCCCGAGCCCGGCTACCTCAGGAGGCAGGTTCTGACGTTGCGCTACGAGCGCTTTGCCTTTGAAGACCACCTTGCCACACCCAAGAGAAATACAAACACATGCCCACACGAAAGCCATACGGAAATGCTTGCGGCGGTGTCACTCACAACACCCAAGAGGCAGGACAGCCCAGGCGTCTGGCCACGGAGGCATGGGCACCCACAATGCGGCGTCCGCGTGCAGCGGCACGGTAGTCGCCACCAAAAAGGAGCGAAGCACAGACGCGAGCTGCCCCACGGGCCAGCCCCGAGCACACGAGGGCGAGGGGTGGGCACAAGGACCACCTGTCGCATGGTTGCACGTAGGTGCCATGCCCGGAGCAGACAGAGACAGATGGGCCGGTGGTTGCCTGGGGCTGGGGGCGGGGGGCGTGCCCAGGGGCTCACAGGGCGAGACTGCAGACGAGGGCGGAGTTCCTTTCTGGGGTGGAGAAAACCTTCGGAAATCAGATCCACGGGAGAGTTGCGCAACTCTGGCAACGTGCTAAAAACCACCAAATGCGCCCACTTTAAAAGGGCGCATTTACGGTTTGGGGGTTCTCTTGCCACATCCCTCATCTAGGGTGCCCTGTGCAGGTCTCCAGGATGCTGCGACCTCAGGGCAGGAAGGCGGGGCGGGGCTCCAGCGGGGTGGGGCTTCGAGGGAGGTGGGGGCTCCACAGGCTGGCCTGGCCGAGGCCCAGCGTCCAGGCGCCTGGCAGCCGGGGGGATGGAGGGGTTGTGATCAGTGGGCGCACGTGGAAAGCGCCAAAGACAAAGTCAGCCTCCAGGGTAAGGGGTATGATGCAGGGGTCAGCGTGCTCAGATAGCCCCTAGTATTAATATTTTCCCATCAGCCAACCAGCTTTGCCTGGTCTCTCCAAGGAAGGTCCCCAGAGAGACAGCAGGTGGGGGAGCACCGGCCAGAGCCCGAATGGCAGGGCCTGGAAGACTCAAGCCACCAGAAAGGTCTCTGGCCAGGAGTTCCAGAGGGGGGCCAGCTCCGCCAGGGCCTGAAGGGGCTTCTGCGCCTCGGAGCCCGGGTGGGAGCTGCACAGGCCCCGAGCTGGGGTGGCAGGGCCCTGCCTGGGTCTGCTCCAAGCACAGCCCGGGCGGCCATGGCTCTGGATGTGCTCCCCTCCGCCCCCTGGCCCGCATCCCCCTGCGGAAGCCTCCTCTCCCCCCAGGCCCCGTGCCCTTGATGGGTCTGCAGCTCTGTGGGGTTCAGGTCACCCCGCCAGCAGCTGCACAACCTTGAGGCTGACGGGTGTGCGAGGTGCTGTGATGTCTGATAAGATGCCCTTTATCTGTTAGTGTCGGCTCCACCCCCACGTGGGGAGCTGGGACTGGAATTATTTATAGAGCCTGCACTGCATTAGTGCCGAATTCCTGGTAATATTAAATCTGCACGTCGGTCTCGGGGGCCTGCTCTCTTTATATCTTGTCTCCGCAGGCAGGAGCGGATATTGCCTTCTGCCTGCGCTGAACTTCTGCCACTAGCATTCTGGAATTTTCTTCGGCTTAGCTGTGGGTTTGATCTGCGTCTTTCCACTTTGCTCTGCTTGTCGACTTCTATTTTGTTGCCGATTTCCTTGGGTTTTGCTGTGGAGTCGTTCATTGGCAGTTTTTAAATTTCTTTCGTATCAATCCCTTATCCCTTTCTGCTTCCGTTTTTCTTTCTTTTTTAAAAAAAATTATTTTTAAGGAAGGAAGGGAGAAAGAGAAACATGAATGTGCGGTTGCTGGGGGCGTGGCCTGCAACCCAGGCATGTGCCCTGACTGGGAATCGAACCTGCGACGCTTTGATTCGCAGCCCGCGCTCAATCCACTGAGCTGCTCCAGCCAGGGAATCTGCTTCTGGTTTTCTGGGGGCATTTCTGGTGTTTCCCTAGTGGAATTATCGTTGGCGTCTGGACTCCAGCGTTCTGAAGCACCGTCGCCCTCTGTCCTTTGGAGTGTGTAGATAATGCTCTTAATCAGGCGTGTGCCGTAAATTAAAATTTATGGGGCAGCATCTTGGTATCTGCGGAAACAATCTCCGGTTTTGACCGTCCCGTTGCCGGGTGTAGTTCGGCGATGGGCTGCCCTCTTCCGGATCCAGAGACGACCCCCTACCCCGAGGTCGCAGGGAATGGTCCTTTTGATCTGGCGCCGCGTTCTGTTTGCTGAGTGGAATTTCAGATCCAAGTTTAAACAAAACCAGCCTGTAATTTTCTTCTGTAATGTTGTCCTGACAGGTTTAGTCCCTAAACCCAATGGAGGCCACAGGGTGAGCGCCGGTTCTTCTGTTTTATGGGAACATTCGTTGAGCCCGTTGGAATGCAAGGCCCACGGCCCGGCGGGTCAGCGGGCGCCTCGGGCCGCTGCCCCCTCCCCGGCGCTGGAAGCCGGGGCCCCTCTGAACCCTACAGGATTTTACATTCTCCAGGCGGCGTTGGCTAAGCCTCTGGGCCTTCTGCTCCGGAGCGCATCCATCCGGCCCCTGCCCCTCGCTGCTGCCCCCCACCTCCCGGGTCTGCGTGTCTGTGTGAGCCGGGACAAGCGGAATTGCCGAAATGCCCCCGGTACTTTCACCAGGGGGTGACTTTGTTGCTCTTCTCTGGGGCTGCTTCTGGTAAAGAGCCCTGGTTTCGAGGAGGCATTAGTGGGGTGCCCTGGGCTAAAAATGACAGTCTAGCTTTCTGACAATCACCTCCTCTTTTCTGATGGGCGTGGCTAGCACAGCGCTCCTGTCTAGCACTCCTGTTAAAAGTGCAGCGAAGTTTGGAGAAATCCGGTTCTTGAACCCAGCGGGCGGGCGGGGCGCCGGGGGTGGGAGGCAGTGCGCAGACTCCCTGGGCCGCGGGGGCAGGCGGGGGAGGACAAGGGGGACACGGGGGCTACAGATGTTTGTGCCCTTTTGGTGTCCGACACATCCAGGCCACACGGTGCGTTTTCTCCCCCGTCACCTTGGCAAGAGCTCTGGCTGTCTATTTTGTGGTGCCGGGGGGTTCTTCTATTTGCGGTACAGGCAGGGGTGGCTCGGTGTTGAATGGTGGTCCGGGCTTAAATCACACAGACCTGGGCTTAAGCGCTGCCCCCCACCCGCCCACTCGGGTGCAAGCCATCTCCTCCCCCCGATGTGGGGGTGGGTGATAGGAGCCCCTTTTCGTGGACCGTCACCGGGATACCAGTAGGACAAAGGTGATGTGTGGTTAGCGGCTCAGTGAGGCTCACGACTTCTCGCTCCCGGGAAAGGGTGGCGCGTGGCGAGGAAGGGCCCCGGGGCCAGAGCAGAGCACGGAGAGGGGATGCCTGGGAATGACCTCGGGGGGGGGGGGGCCCATGGCAACAGGTGGATCGAACGAGCATGTCTGCCGCCACCTCCTCCCGAACCCCCTCCCGCATGCCAGTAAAGAGTTTAAAGGGCTGTAAACACCCGAGGGCCAAGAGGACACTGGGGCACTTGATGAGGGGTGTCACAAAACTGTAGGAGGAGGGAGAGGCGGGTCAGAGACCGTGGTGCCAGGGCCAGGGGTGTGGGGGGCGGGCAAGGGAAGGCACAGCCCTGGAAAGAGCGCGGGGAGGTCTGGTCCTTCTGGGCTGGGCTGGCAGGGTGAGGACTGGCTGGACATCTGTAAGGGGACCCGTCCACCCCAGGATCCTGGCAAGGAGGCACGCGCAGGCGGCCCGGGGACTCCAGGCACGGGGGGAGGGGGTCGAGGAGGGGCTGCCTGTGACGAGGAAGTGAGAGCCCTCGGCGCTTTGCTGGCAGGGGGTTGGGGCCGCCCACGCAGCCCCAGGGAGACGCAGCAGATGGGGGCCGACATTCTCGGGGGGCCCCGGTCCGCGGCGGCGGCTGGGGTCCTGGCCACTCCCTCACACCCCGGCGATGCCCACTGACAGATAAGCCCCTCTCCAGACACGGTGAACTGCCGTTAGCTTTTCCCGGTGAGTCTCGGCTCTTACATAGCGTAAAAGAGCCAAAAATCACCCAGTATTTTTATAGAAAGTCTCCGCCACGCATGACAAGAGAAGAGTGGCACAGCCAGCGGTGGGGACTGGTGGAGGGAGCCAGTGACACAGCTGTGAGCTGAGCGCAGGGGACCCGCCCCAGAGTGGGGTGGGGTGTCCAGGGTTGGCAAGGCCGGGCCGTCTCCAGCCTGAGCCTCGGGTAGAAGGAGGCAGCCAACCGCGTGCCGGCGCACCGGGCGTCGGGGAAAGGGCAGACCCCCACCCCCCAGCCCAGCGCCCTCTGCTACTTCCCGTGGGCTCCCGCCTGGAGCGCCCAGCGCCGCCGAGGGAGTCCTCAGAGGACAGCCTCCCAGCCACCCGCTGCGCCGCGCTCACCAGCCTCCACACCGCCCGTCTGTGAGGTCCGTGCTGGGCGCTCGGCGCTGCGGTCCCTCGCGGTCACCGCTGGGCGGCGCCGGCGACCACACCGCACTGTGCTTGCTCCTCCTCCTGCGGATGGACACCCGGGTCACCCCCGGTTCTCGCTGTCGTGAAGACGCGTTTCCGCGGCCGTTCCCGGTGCGGGTTTACGAGCGCTTCTCTGGGGAGGCCCCGTTCCTCGGGAGGGACGCGCGCACGTGTGCGCACGTGTGCGACTTCACGAGACCGCCCCGAACCGCTCTCCGGAGTGGCTGACCCAGCGTGCCCGCACCGGCTCTCCCCGTGGACGGATGCGCCGACGAGTCTGCTTGTCGGCTTCCGCGCGGGCTGCGCCGGTACGGCCGGGATCCCCTTTGCACCCCCTTTGCACCGTTCAGGCGAAAGGCTTCCTAACCTCTCCCTTCGGTGGCGGCCGCAGCGGCCGCACACAGAAGTCACACGCCCCGGGACAGCGGGCAGCGTCCTGGGCTCCCCGTTGATGACGAGCAGTCACAGCGGGCCGCCCCGGACGCCAGCCCGCGTGCCTCCCGCAGCGTGGTCCGTGCTCACCGCGCTGCCCGAACTCCGTCTTTTCCAGAACGTACAACCAGATGTGGCGCCAGACCCAGGAAGCCCTCAATTCCCTGCTGGACAAAGAGTCTCAGAAGAGGGCGGAGCCTCCCAGAAGCGAAGTGTTCATCTTCCAGATGCTAGCCACCTTCTACATCAAGTACGTGCAGATCTTCCGGAACCTGGAGGACGCCTACGACCAGATGGTGCACCCGCAGAAGCGAATCCTGATCCGGAAGGTCCTGGACGGGGTGATGGGGCGCATCCTCGAGCTGAAGAATGAGATGGTGGAGCTGGAGCTGGCCGAGTTCCACTACTTTGACGATATCTTGCAGGACCTGAAGTTGACTCCGGTAAGTACCCGGTTTTCTCGAGAGCGTCTTTTTGTGGTCGGTGAGACGGGCAGTCCCGTGGCCGCTGCTCCGCAGGCGGTGCGGGCGTGTCGACCGGTTCTTTGCCTGCAGAGGTTGAAAGGCAGCCCTCCAGCAGACGGCACTGCTGTGGACGTAGCTCGGGGGGGCCCTCATTTTGGGCACAATCTTTACAGCCTTCGGGTCTGCTGGACACTGAGGTTACTGTGATTTTGCTGGTCACCGTGGCGTCCGTCCGGGCCGGTTGGAAGGGAGATCCGGTGACCCCTTCCCGAAGATCCGGTGGCACAAACCTTCCCGGTTCCCGTGAGCAGCGCCCCTACTTCTGTTTCCCAAGGAAATCTCTCTGGCCTCTCCCTCCCGGCCCCCCTCTGCCTGAGCAGCCTTCGGTGGTTGCTGCTTCCCTGCTCCCAGGCAGATGTGCCTCCTCCATTGTTCGGGGTCCACGGTGACTCTGAGGGTGTGTGGCAGTGGCCTCCGAGCCTCGGACCCCACGACGGCCCCCTCTCCCAGGCCCTGGAGCTCTCCTGCTGCCACCCGTGGCCACCGCACCTTCCCGGGACTTCTGCCCCGCGCTGCCCTCCGACCCCGCCCGCCACCCTCCCAGGATCTCCTCCGACGCCCTGTCGCTGCCTGCCTGGCGGGTCTCCCAGGGGTCAGTGGGCGCCGCACTCAGGGGCACGGTCCCCAGAGCCCAGGCTTCCTTTGGAAGGAGTGTTTCCTTACAGTAGAGTTAAAGGGGGGAAATGTTTGACTGTCTACATGGAGGTTAATGTTTCTTCCTTTTGAAAATATGTGGGCGTCCTTGAGGGTTACGTTTCCTGCTGGGACAGAGTTTCCCAGCCGAGGCCGGCCCCGTGTCAGGACAGACTAAAGAGAATAACTGAAATGCAGGAAGGGGGTGAGGATCATTCGAAAACTTGCGTGTTTTTCACATTACAGTTTTTAGTGTGTGCAGCTTACTCACCTGCGTTAAAGTATCGTGAACAACTGAGGGCACACGTGAGAGGAATGGTCATTCAATCATAGTCCTAAATATAATTACTTACTTAATATTGAATTGGTTTCGACCAGGCCTGGTGGCTCCTTTGGCCGCATTGTCGTCCTGTGCCCCGGAACATCATGGGTTCAATTCCCGGTCAGGGCGCGTGTTCAGGGTGTGGGCCCGCCCACCAGTCGGGGTGCGCATGGGAGACAGACAGACAGACAGTGTTTCTCTCCTACGTCTCCCTCCCTCCCTCCCCTCTCCTTGTCACCTTTCCCCTCTCTCTAAAATCAATAAACATATCCCCAGGTCTGGATTACATTTATCAGTTTGATTTTAAGAATATTAAATAATATTCTCAAACCTAAGGCATGAGTTTATACAGTTTATGGGGCAGGTGTGTTCGGTTCCTCCCCCACGTTTCTTACTGCTCCAGCCGGTCTGTCTGCTCAGAGACCGACGCGTCAGGAGGGGCCGCGGAGCCGCCGGCTGGGCGCCGGGAGGGACGGAGAATGGGTGACGCCCTCCGGGAAGCCTGCGCCGCAGGACGCCGCCGACAGTGTCTCCTGCCGGCGCTGGAAGGTGCGGACCGAGCCCGGCGGCGGCTCTGAGGGCCAGCTGGTCCGGGGGTGCCTCCGGCAGCAACAGTGTGGGCTCCTCGGACAGCGTCCCGGCCAGGGAGACACGCCGATCTTGGGAAACGTCCGTGCGGGCCAGGCCCGCATTGCGGGGTGGAGCCCCGACCGACCAGCCTGCTCCGTGTCTGGGCTCCTGGAGCCCCGTCTCCTGAACAGCCCGCAGCGCCCTGGGGCCAGCACCCGGCCCCTTGTACCACGTGACCAGCACCCCTGACCGCAGCCGGCTGGTTCGGGGACCTGGTGCGGCACCTGGTGCCTCCCTGAAGGTCTGACCCAGGACGGAGGGAGAGACTGGCTTCCCTCTTGGGTCCGGGTTCTCATCCCCCGGGCCCCGTCAGCGGGTGGAGACGGTTCGGCAGAGTCTCGGGACGGCGGAGAAGGCTGCTCTTCAGAGAGGAGGAGAGAGAGGAAGCAGAGCAGACTCCGGAGGAGCAGGAATAAGCGTCAGGGCCCTGAAGGCATCTGCGTCCCGGACACGTCCCTGCTGCGGACGGACACTGGGCTGCGTCCCTGCCCTGGCTCCACAAGGTCCCCAGCCCCGCCATCGGGGTTCTCTGGGGGCTAAACTAGCCAGAGGACCGTTTCTGGAAGCTGCCGCATCGGGAGCCCTCCTTGCTAGGTCCTCTAACTCGGAAAAGCAGGTAGGGGGAGAGGTGCTCCGCCCCCAGAGGTCTCCCAGGTCCACCCGCGGAGACCAGAACCCCCGGCGTCTGTGGAGGGCGTGACACGGGCTGTGGACGGAGGCCCCGAGGCGAGCCCGGACTGCCCAGCGCCTGTCCTCCCTCCCTGCCGCGCTCAGTCGGCCGGACTGCCCCGGACCCTGCCTGCCTGCAGTGTCCTGGGTCCAAGTGGACCGGATGGAGCCCCGCCAGAAGTCTCGTCTTCGAGGTCGGGGCAGCGCTGACCTGCGCGTGCACAAGCGGGATCACAGCGCGAACTGCAAGTGCGGCTGTCTGACCCCGGGCTGCCCTTGGTCCCCCGGCCACGCCCACCGTGGACCCTCGAGCCCAGCCCGCCCCAGCACTCCGTCAGCCTGAGAACGGCTTGGTTTCAAAACCGTCGCCGCCCCCCAGAAGTCCTGGGGGTACCACCCCGCCAAGTCCCCCCAAACACACCCCTCTGTGCTGTCACGTTTATGCAGGGAAACAATTTCCCCTGGAAATTCCTGGGCGGGGAGGAGGGTGTGGGGAGTCACATCGGAGTGGGGAAGAGGACAGCTGACTCTGGACACCGGTCCACGGGTCTACCGGCAGGCCGCCGGGAGGGCCCGGGAGCACCAGGGCAGCGTGTCCCGGTGGGCTGGCCAGGGGCTGCCTCTGACCCTCCCTAGCCCGTGTGCACTCCCAGTTATTGAACCCGGACTGGCAAGTGTGTCATTCGACATCCACGACTTTGAACTGTTGGGTAACATGTACAGTGAAGAATAGAAGTTTAGATTTGTTGTATAAAAAACAAGTTTCCTAATAAAGCAAACTCATTGTGTCAGTGATTTTTATAATGGGGTAATTCAGGTAAAAACAAACCAGTTATTAGAGAAAATATGACTACTGTAAACAAAATTGGACGGTGCTGACGCTCAAGGACGAGGTTTGATTCAACAATCCCTGAGCGCACTGCTTCGCTGTTCGCATTGGCGTTGTTGTTCCAAGTAGACCGAGGTGATGTTATGTTGCTTGGAAGAAATGCATTAAGTTACCATTAGTTAGTGGAAGCCTAAGTGACGTGAATTATTACAGTGTTGCTGTAACCATGACAACCAAGGACGTGGCCACAGTTTTCCTTCTGACTGTTTATGTGACGGGTCTCCTCCCCCTGCGGCCCTGCGTGCTCACACGGGGAGTCAGGTCTGCCGCGTGCTTGCTGTGTGTTTTAATCGGGTCTCAGTCCTGGGCTTGTGACAAGCGTGCTCTTCACTTGTTGTTGTTGTTTTTTTTCTCTTTCTCCAGCAACAACTGGATATTCCCATACCCAAGTATTTCTTGAAGGAGAAGGTGGAAGTCATAAAGGAGCGAGAGAAAATCCTGGCCCAGATCCTGGCCGACTCCGGAGTAGGCCTGCCCATGGTGGTGTGTATATCCTCTTAGCAGCCGCGACGCCCCAGCCCGCAGAACCCGCTCCCCTGCTCCCGAACGGGATTCCTTTCGGTGGGGGAGGGCGGCACCTTCCCCCTTGTTACTCAGGACCGAAGCCTTCGGTGACTCACGTCCACTGTTTGTCAAGGACTCAGAGATCCAGGCCAAACCCCAGTTGTCTGCCGGGCCGGCCGGCCGGCACCTCCAGGGCCGGGTGGGTTGTCAGGTCCGTGCGGTGTCGTGTCCCAGGTTCCCCGCGCCCGCCCGAGAAGCAGCCCGGCCCTGCTCCTGTGGGACAGTCGAGGGCGTGCTCAGAGCTGCCCAGGTGACGACACTTTCTTAGAAGGCCGGCTGACGTTTCATGATGTCAGTTTGGGTGGCACGTGAATCACCCACGTCAAGGGGACTGTCTTGAGTGAGGACAGAAAAGTCCTCAAAGACCCCTCGGGAAAGCAGAGAGCGTCCAGCCCTCTGGCCCCGCGCAGCCGCCCGGCGGTCACCAGGGCTCCCGGGTCAGGGAGACCCATGGCTTCTGGGCGGCGGCCCTGTACGTCCGGGTGACTTCTCCGTGCTCTTTGGGGTCTCGCTGCACCGCACTGTCACCCAAGCTGCTTATTTCTTGAACACACGTGCCGTGTGCAGCCCAGTCTCTGCCCCTACACGGGGGATGCCTGCCTTCTCCTGGCAGCGGGGGGGGCCTGCACCAGCTCCGGGAAACCTCCGGGTCCCTCAGAGGGGGCAGGAGGGAGTGCAGTTGTTTCAGAGCAACGGTGCGGAATGGCCAGGGAATAAATACAGGGACGGCTCCCGCACGCTGGCCACCTGCTCTCTGCCCCAGTGCCCTTGCGCACGTCGGCCGACCCGAGCCCCGAACGGTATCCACCCTGACGTGCGACTCGAGTTGTGGAAATGCGTGCGCGCCACACACGGGAGGGGCGAAGGCTCCCCCAAAACTCTGACTGTGGCGCCAGCCGTGTCCCCCAGGTCACCCTGTCAGCGGTGTCGAAGTCAGCACTGTCCCTCACGTGTGTTTCACGTTCAGATTCTCAGGAGCGTTTGATTTAGGCGCTCCTGTTGCATTAGTGACACACAGATGGCCACTTCGAGTGTCACCGAATCCGTCCCATTGAAAGTCCCCGTCGTTTGCTGCCCGCCCACAGGGCGGAGCTAGTCAGTGTCCAGTTTGGACCGGTAGCAGGCGCTGCAGGGGTCCTTAGAGGGGGGACCGCAGCGCAAGCGCGCGCCCTGCGGAAACGCGCATGGCTCACGGGGAGACGGCGGGCGCCGAGCAGCCAGCACCCTCTTCGTCGGCATCCGGGAACCGCGAGGTTGGGTTGGAGGGAAGCGCGTGACGTTCCTGGGGTCCGCTGGTGGAGGTAAGCGTGCAAACGTTGATTCATCTGGACTTTCCAGCAGAAATCCCCTTCCAGGACTATGCCCCTAGAAGACGCGGTGAAAACGATCCAGACGGCGGAGCGGGCGCGGCAAGGCCGCCTGAGGGCGCTGTTCATGAAGCACATCTTCCTTCAAGAGTTCAAAGTCAGGCACTCCCGGATCATTGGCGAGAGAATAGCGGATGTGGGGGCCGCCGCCCTGCATATCCAGAAGGTGAGACGGGCAGGGAGCTCCTGGCGTGGGGGCCCAGGCGTCTGACGCAGCCGGGGGTGCGTGTCCCAGGGTGTGGTCAGCTCGCAGCCCGGAACTCCGGAGCCCTGCCTCCGGGAGGACAGGATCGATTTTCTCACCCTGGGGGAGCCGTCCGCTCAGCTCGGCCACGTCGTCTAACCTTTATTGTAAAGAGGTATGAAGCACAAGGCGTTTTCTTCACATGTTTTTTAAATCCTTGGTAACTATTGGGGAGAATGCTAGCCCTGGCTGGCGTAGCTCAGTGGATTGAGCACGGGCTGCGAACCAAAGTGTCGCAGGTTCGATTCCCAGTCAGGGCACAGGCCTGGGTTGCAGGCCATGGCCCCCAGCAACCACACATTGATGTTTCTCTCTCTCCCCCTCCTTTCCCTCTCTAAAAATAAATAAATAAAATCTTTAAAAATAAATAAATAAATAAATAAAAAGTGAATGAGCAAATTTAGAAGGATGAATTTAAAAAAGAAAAGAATGCTGCTAACAACTCAGAGAGGCTCTACACCCTCAATGAAATTTTTAAAAATCCATTTGCACACGGGCATGCAGTTCCAGGAGGGTTAGCGCCTGCTAGCTCGCCGACGTGTGCACACCCACGCAAAGCCCCGCGACCACCGCCACCCCTTTTAAAAGCTTTGCCATTTCCCGCATCAAATGAGCACCGTTGGTTTACTCCCCACCTTTTCTCACGTAAAGACTACGTCGCTCCCAGGGATGTGCGCAGCGTAGCCCGTGCTGAACTAGAATCAGGCTGGAGCGGAAGCACAAGGATGTGAAGTGGAGCAGATAGGTCAGGACGCCTGTCCGTCACCGTGGCTGAATGGCGGCGCGGGGGCGGGGGGCGGGGCAGACAGCGGGGGGGCGGGGCTGGGGGCGGGGCAGACCGGAGGCTGGTCTCTGCGCAGACGCAAGCGCTGGAGGTCCCAGCTGAGCGGTCCAGTCGGATGTTTCGTTTCCCCACACAACTGCAGGAATTTTTCTTTTAAAATCGTGAATTGACACCCTGACATCTACCACCATGCTCCTTGCAGTCTGGAAGTTTCTCTCGAAGAGACCCAGGCAGGGGCATCTCACTGAGAAGTAGAGGTCACCTCTTTTTTTCTCCATCCAGCTTTACTGAGACTTTTTCGGTGTATGACAGCCTGTAAGTTTTGAGGCGTGTCCTAAGGTGACACACGAATACATTGTAAAACAAGTATCGCAGCAAGTTAAGCATCACCCCCATCACCTTACACGGTTACCATTTCCCTTGTAGGTCAACTCTCCTAGCAGTGTTTAAGGATCGGACCCAACGGCGTGAACCGTAGTTGCCCTGCTGAATGTCAGACCCCCAGCACTCCCCCGTCTCGCCCTGGAAGTCGGTCCCTTTGCCCGCCTGCGCCCGCTTCCCTCGCCCCCAGCCCCGGCCGCTGCCCCCCCACACTGTCTCTGTAGACTCCGTCTCTGTAGAACCCACGCACGGCGGGACCACACCCTCTGTCCGTCTGCCCCGATGCACTCCCCTGAGCACGGTGCACCCGGGGTGCGTCCGTGCTGTCTCCATGGCGGGATGCCCCTGTTCGCAGCTGAGCGGCAGTTCCTGCTTCCTCCTCTCATCCGCCCACAGCACACGGGGTGTCCCCACGTTGTGGCTGAGCACTGCGGCGAATGTGGGGGTGCAGCTCTCTCTTTGAGATGCAGATTTTATTTCCTTTCAATAAATACCCAAAAGTGGGAATGCTGGACCCCGTGGTGGTTCTGCTTGTTAAAAAACAAAAGCTTTTAGCGGCCTCCATGCTGTTCCCATAGAGGCCGCACCCGTTTCCATCCCCACCAGCAGTGACAAGGGTTCCCCTTTCTCTGCGTCCTCGCCAGCCCTTGTCACCTCCTGTCTTTTTCACGACAGCCCTCCTGGCTTGGGTGGGGCTGTCTCGGGGTCAGCGGAGGGGTTCAGGTCAGCAGGTTTGCTCCGGGGTCTCAGGCCAGCGTGGGTCCTGCCTGGTCCCTGGGTGAGGGGGGCTGCTTCAGGACTCCCGGTTCACTGGGGGGAAAGGGGCGGGCTCTGGGACAAGGGTCCGCTTCAGCGTCCCCAGGCGTGTCCTCAGACAGCAGGGCAGGCCGCTGCTGGGGTTCATTCTTTCTGCAGAGATATTGCCTCTGACCCCAGAAGGAGGACGGCTCCGTCGGCCTGGCCCGCACGGGCGGGCGGCGCCCCAGGCGGCGCGCAGCTCACGTGGCAGGACCGCTGTGGTCGTGTGTGCGTCTGCGTCCTTCTGCGCGAAATCAGTGACCGCTTCTGTGTTCGTAGGTGTGGCGAGGCTTCCATCAGTGCCGGAAAACCAAGCTGGAGAGAGAGGATGAGATGGTGTTCCTGGGCATGGTGAGTTCCCTTCCGCACACGGGGTGTCGGCTGTTCTCCCACGGGGGACCCTGGAAGGCCTGAGTCTTCCTCAGAAGGGTCCTGAGGGAAGAAGGGGAGAAAAACGGGTGGCCGGTGGCTCAGGGAGACACCAGCTGCACCCCCTGAAGGTGGAGACAGCTGGAGCTGCCCACGACACGCTGCCCCGTCGGCTGTCAGCGGTGGTCACGGGACCAGGCCGCCCTGGCAGGGCTGCCGTGGGGGGCGGTGACCCATCAGAGTTGGAAGGCTGTGCTGGTTACACGCCGCTGCGGAGCAGACCCCTGCTGACTGGCACCGCTGCTGGCACCTGCGATCTCCGTCACCGAGCTCGGGGGGCTGTGCTGGGCTGGGACCTCTGCCCGGCGTCCGAGAAACAAGGATGGGCTGGCGCGGGGTCCCCTCCGTGGCCCAGCAGGGGAAGGGCCTGCTCCCAGGCTTGCGTGGCCGTTGGCAGGGTTCCGCTCCCGGGGGCTGTCGGACGGAGGCCTCGGTGTTGCCCATTGTTAGCACGGGGGCCTCTCCGCGTGCGAACTTGCCCCCCAAAGCCAGCCAGGGAACCATGCTGCCCGGTCCCGCCAGGGCCACGGGAGCGGCGCACCTCACCCCTGCCCTCTTAGGCTGTGTAGACACCAGTCACGGGGTCACCCACACCAGGCAGCGGGGGGGCACGAGCACCAGGAGGTGGCAGTAACTGGGGGCTGCCTTAGAGCCTCTGTCTCTGCTGGGGTGTGTCCTCTGTCCCCTCTCCTGCATCCCTCCTGAGCCACGGGGAGACCCCTGCTTCCCAGGGCAGCCCATGCCGCGCACTGTGGACGCTTCTTCCTGACGTTCAGCCGCAGTCGCCTCCCTGCAGTGTCCATAGACAGGCTGGGCTTCCGTCCCTGCGGGAGCTCAGAGTGTCTGGTCCCCCTTTCTCTCGACAGTCCCGCAGGCACTGGAAGGCAGCTCCTGAGTCTTCGCCTCCAGCTCTCTGATGGTCGTTACCGTCGGAGAGGGCAGCCCCCGTGGGGGGCCTGTCGGGAGAGCTGCTCGGCTCTTGTTAAAGGGACACGGCAGTTTAGAAAGGAGAGGAAAGAAAGCCTGGGGAACCCATTACAGCCCCCAGCAGAGGTGTGTGGGCGCGAGCCGGGCCCGCCTCTGTTTTCTAGTCCGGGCCTGTGGGCCAGCCACACGGGTGAGCGGCCCCTGCCCGTCATCACGGGTTTTTAGGATTTAAAAAAATATGTATTTTTTCATGGGGTGGAATATTATTCAGTCATGACAAAGGAGGCAGTCCTGACACAGGGTAGGGCATGGGTGAACTTGGAGGATGTTCTACCAGGCGGAATAAGCCAGTCACAAAAAGACAAAGGCCGTGCAACTCTAAAGGGGTCAAATGCATAGGAACAGAGAGTGGCATGGTGGTCGCCGGGGGTTGGAGGGAGGGGCGGGCGGCTGTGGCTCCCGGGTACAGGTTCAGTTCTGCGCAGTGGGGAGTTCTGCAGTCTGCTGGGCAGCACTGCGGGTACACTCAGCCTGATGGAGCCTCGGACTTAAAAGCGGCTAATAAATTTTGTTACGTGTTTTTTATCACAGTCCACATTTTTGAATTCACTGGGACCCTGACCTGTGTACTGAGATGGTCCCTGTACAAACCATGGCTGTTCACAAATGGCCCAAAAATACAAATGAGCAATTAAATGAGATACACTGTTTCATGGAATGTGAGATGTTGTCAGTTGTAAGGTACAATTGCCTTTAAAGAAAGACAATTCTTACTTGCCTTCATTTGCCTTTAAAGAAAGACAGTATTTGGTCGATTTTTATTTGAGTTCAAAGAAAGAAAATATTTGTTTTTTTATTTGCCTTTAAAGAAAGAAAATATTTGGTCGAAGAAACCAAAAACCCATCCTTGATTGTAATAAGCACCCACCCCTAATTTCAAACACATTAAACCGAAAAGGTCGCATCTTAGGGCCGGCGGCCGAGGGCGAGCTGCGCCTGTTCCCAGCTGTAACTATGGACAAGCGCGTGACGCACGCCCACTCTTGCACACGGTGCGTTGGGTGGGCCCGGCCGTTCCGAGCGACGGTGAGCCAGCCGCCACGAGGCCATTACGGTCTCTGTAGCCACCCCACCCCCCCGATTCTGTCGTCAGAAATGGAGATCTGCGTGATGCACACACGGAACTTCCCCGTGTTCTTCTTAACAGTGAGCATGAGAATGAGCAAACCCAGCGTTGAGAGCAGTGACGCAGTGAGCTGACTCACGGTGGGGCCTCCGTCCCCGTGGCAACGTGCCGCCACCAGGAGCATGTGTTTATGACTCATGTTTGCTGGCACGACAACACGCAACGTGAAACTGCAATTTAGGATTACACGTATAATGTGGTTTCAACCAAACACACGCAAACCCCCATTCACTTGCAGACAAAGGAAAGGAAACACACCCAGGTCAGCGGTCGTTTTCCATGTGGGGCCTTGGGAACATTCTTTTCTTGTCCGTAATTGTCTGTATTTTCCAAAGCGTTTGACTTTTGCTGCATTGGCTGGAAAAACAGTACACATTCAAAGATAAAAGTAAGTGGCCCAGCACATGGTTGGTGTGTTCTCCTGAGACCCCCACACGGAGTGGGGTCCCTGCAGAGGCAGCCGGGGAGCCACGCCCCGCTGCTCCTCCTCTGAGCTGCCCTTGCGGGGCGCACAGGTGTGGGCCGTGACGATACAAACAGCGGCCGTCCCCAAGTCTCTGCTTTAAAAACTGAACTCAGAGTCCGAAGGCTCACTCTGAGATGACCTGAGCTGAACGAGAAACCTGGTGTTACCAGCTGCTTCAATTCAACAGCCCCCGTGTCCTTGACCCCCGCCCCACCCACGTTCACTGGCCGCCTGCTGTGTTCACACGCCGGGAACCTAGGGGACGGACGGCCACCCGGTATTTTTTTTTCATCATCGAGTCTTAATATTTTCCATTGATACCACATAAAGATAGAATTACACGTTTTTTGTTTTGATTTTTTTCTGTTTTGCTTTGTCATTTCTCTCTGCTCTGCTCCAATAAAAAAAAATGCCTACTCATTTTTCAGCAATGCTGAGTTTGGATAGTATAGAATGACTTGTCTGCTTTCTATTAAATGTGACTTTCTCTCAGCGTTCACGGCCTGTTGAAACTTTACACCACTGTGAAATGCATGGACTCAATTTATAGAGAACGCTGTCTTCTGTCCGCTGGCTGATCACCGTAAAAATCCATTACCCCCAGTCCACACAGTGAGTTCAGTTGAGTGTATTGTCCCCTCTATCACTAATTCAGGGGTACTGTCTGCTCGCTCTGGTGCGCCGTGCCGTCGGGGAAGCCGTTGACCGGAACGGTCTCCAAATCTGCATGAGGACCTGGTGAGTTTCCGGGGGCAACTGCTTAGTGACCAAAAGCAGAATTGGAGCAAGAGACATTGCATTGGAGCAAGAGTCACATATTTTTTTAAAGATTTTATTTATTTATTTTTAGAGGGAAGGGAGGGAGAGAGAGAGAGAGAGAGAGAGAGAGAGAGAGAGAGAAACATCCATGTGCGGTTGCTGGGGGCCGTGGCCTGCCACCTAGGCGTGTACCCTGGCTGGGAATCGAACCTGCGATGCTTTGGTTGGCAGCCCACGCTCAATCCACTGAGCTACGCCAGCCAGGGCTACACATTTTTTTTTGACGTGGCCACCTTCAGTGCGGACGCTCTGACACCGGCCGAGGAAAATGCACAGCACTCTGCAAACCCACGTGCGGCCGCTTTAACGGGCGGCGCCGGCGGGGTGGGCCCAGCAGAAGGAACCCTAAGGGATGCGATGCGTTTCCTGCTGTGGGTCCCTCTGAAAGCAGCTGTCCCGCGGTCCCCACCGTCTCATATTCTGTCACCCTGAAGCCATCGGTGTTTGCGTTGGAATGGCCACCGGGGGCGCTCATTACAGAGAAAGCTGCCCCTCTGGAACGCATCCACGGAACCCTCCAAGCACCGCACCACCCTGCTCACGCCCAGGCCCGAGCGGGAAGCAGGCTGCACGCCGGGTTATTTTTTGGTCAATAGATTAGACTCCTTCCTTAGTAACGAACACCCCCCTAGGAGCCTGGGCACCCCGGAGCACCCCTCCCCCCCGAGGCGGCTTCCCGCACCCTCGGCCCCCACGGGCCCCACCTCGGAAAGGGTTGCCAGGGCCAAGGCGGGCGAGGAACCACGACGGAGCGCCTCCATGTGGTCCCACTTCAGCGTCCGCCAAAGCCGTGCCGTCCAGCCCGGCCCCGGGTGTGAGCTGTTACCTTCGGCTCCCGATAACGTCGTTTGCTGGTTTCCAGAAATAAAGGCATTCTCCGTAAAAGGACTGCCATAATGTGGGGTGTTTTGTTTTGCGTTGTTTCAGATTTGTTTTAGAGTTTAAAGGCAGAAGAGCAACTGTCCCAGAGAGAAGCAGTGTCCTAGAAGTGGACGGTGCGTGTGCACCCCCAGCGCTGACGTGTCTGCTCGCCGTGCCCGTGAAGAACCGGGATTGAGGGGGCCGGCTGGGGCGTGTGCCCGGCTCTGCCGCGGGGGGGCCACTGCGGGGGCTGGAGTGACACGCCCTCCCACCCTCCGAGTCTCAGCCCCCCCTGTCCCAGGCAGGCCCGTGCTGCCCGGTCTGAGGAGTGTTGAAAGCAGGAGGGGATGACATGCCTTCAAGGGATGGTGGCCGAGCCAACCACCTTGGAAGGGTGCAGCGTGTTGTCATGGCAACTGAGTGATTTCCTACCCTGGCAAGCTGTCGAGAAGTGTGCTAACTTTTCTGTGGAACAAAGTGAAATTCTTCACAGCAGGTCGCTGGTTTCAAAATAGAAAATATCTTGGCCTCTGTCACTCGGATCCAGCAGCAGTGCGGTGGGAGCAGCCCACCGCCTGCGTCGCAGGTGCAGCTGCCGGGGGAGATCCGGCGAGTCCCCGTGGGAGCGGGTGCCGGCCACGCACCTCGGGCACCCCATGTGCCGAGGCAGGAACATGCGCAGGCGGCGCCAGGCGGTGGGCCCGGCCAGGTGTGGGGGCTGCGGACCGGCCTCGGACGGGGGCCGAGCTCCAGGGAGGACCAAGCCCCCTTTGTGACTTCAGAAGTCCCCCTCAGGAGGTTTTGGGGGAAAAGGAAACATCACAGGTTGGTTTTTGTTTTTGTTTTCTGTTACTCGGAATTTTACAATCTGGGGATGTAGGAACTTGAGTTTGATAATTCAAGTTTTAACTTAACCCTTTTTATTATTACTGTTACTTGGCCTCATTCCTGTGCCAGTGTCCAGGTCATCAGAAGGTAAATGATGAGAAGTATTCCCTCTCTCTTGTCTCCGGATCCCGGGACCCCCAGACCTGCCTCCTCACCTGCCCCGGTTTATCTCGGATGAGGGCCCAGCCCAGGGCCCTTGAACATGGCGTGCGGAGTGGGGGGGTCCGTGAACTGCGGCGGCCCTGCCCCCGCGCCCCCCAGCTGGGTGAAGTGGGGTGGTGCCTGACCCCGCACAGCAAACCGGACGCGGCCCAGCCCCGGCTCACGGGTTTGTGCTGCCCGTGGGAGAAACCTCTGCAGAGCGTTCGGAACCGTCTGGCACACTGCACACAGTAGGTGCTGCATAAGTGCTCGCTGGTAGCTTTCTTCCGACGGCTTACAATCAGGTGCAGATGCTCACATCATCCTCTATGCAAAGAGGCTCGTTTAAAAGTTGCCGTTTTTGACCTGTTGAAGTTAACCAAGGTCAGAAACGTCACCGTCACAGCACTGGCAAGTCTGGGAAACGGGCCCCAGGGGAACCGTGTCGGGGGGCGGGGGGAGGGGAGGGACTCGCCAGCCTCTCTGCCTGCGGCGGACCGGCGACGCCTGCTGACATTGCAGGCGCACGTGTCCAAAGTGCGACCCACGTGCCCGAGGAGTGACATTCCCGACAAAGTGCTTTCAGCTGCAAGGCACCTGTCGCTGCAGAGGCCCAGCGGAGGTGAGAGGGCGCGAGCAGAGGCTCTGGAAGCGACGGCCCCAGGGCAGCCCCGGCCTGCCGCTTCCTGGGGTGTGGCCCTGGGCGCGTTCCTTGGTCACTCCGTGCACCAGTGTGTCTGATGCTGCCTGCGCGGAAGGCTGTTACGAGAACCAAATTCGTTAGTATCCGTGAACCACCTAAAATATTGCTTTGCAAACTGTCAGCACCAGCAAAGTGTGTCTTTAAGAACATTTCCAAAGGAAGCAGGACACAGAAGTAGCGGATTCCGTCTCCACCACCAATTAATTATAAGCTCAACCACAATCCCTTCCAGCCGAGCTCCTAATGATGTGAATTTTAAAACGACTCAAGATTTTTTAGAAATCAGGCTTCATGGACGAGAAAATTTTTAGCCTTAAATCGTTTGGCACCCCCTGAAAATTGCGGCCTCTTCCAATAAGGAGGTAACCCCACTGTTCCTTGAGCAGACGGCCGAGGAGCCCCAGCCCTGGAGCCTCGAACCCCGAACAGCCTTGTCTCCACGTCCGCTGGCGGCAGTGCCGCGGGGAGGCGTGCTGGTGTAAACACGGGTGTGTAAGCCCCGAGGCGTTGCAGTGGAATGATGGAACAAAAGCATTGCCGCCGTAAAGGAAGGAACACACGCGAGACGTTGAAATGGACCGACCGGAGAGCGGTTTGCTCTGCAGCACCCGACGTGCCTTTCTCAGGCCAGGTCAGGGCGGGGAGCCGCGGGCCCTGGGGGCGTCCCAGCGGGCACTGACGCCTGTGGTTCCCGGAGGAGCCTCGCTCACTCATCTCTGCATGGACCACAGCGAGAGATTCCGCGAGACGGTCGTCCGCCTCACTCGACGCCCCTCTGCCCCTCCCTGCAGTCTGCGCCCCCAGGGACGACACAGCGTCACGAAGGTGCCGGACAGGGGGCCTCACACTCGCTCGCTGGCAAGTGTGTGCGCGACTGCCGACCTGAGCAGATCTTCACTTGGACAAATGCCCGTTTCACGCAGCTCCCTCGAACGTGGGTGTGTAAAGACGGAGCCCGAGAAACGTTAGCTAAGCATCTGGAGGTAATGGTCCGTGGAGCCCTATTTCCCTGCAAGCCCAGGAGGCGTCCCCACCGTGTCCTGCGTTGCGGCAACATCAATTATTGAAATGTGTGTTTTTGCTGACGGAGGACCTTGCCTTCGACATAGGTTGCGCTGTCCGGCCCCGGGTCATTAACTGCGGAAAGGCTTGTACATATAACGGTTTGTTCCCGTGGGAAGCCTTCATCAAGACGCGTGGTTCTGCGGCTAATGTGCTGCGATACACCATAGGTCGTCACGCTCTCGATGTCCCTTTAACATTCGTCATTCACTTTGAAACGAGTTGCTGTTTACGTGACGACGCGTTCCCAAACTCAGACTCCGTGGGATCCAAGTCTCCAGGGAGGAAGAGAGGATGTTTTAGCCCCAGGGAAAAGCTGCCCATTAACGCAGGACCCGGGCCGTCGATGGCCTTGACATTCAAAAGCAACGAGACAGAGTCTATGTGAAGAAACACGCGTGAACACACACACACACACACACACACACACACGTGCGCGGGCAGCACAGCGTGAGGCAGCAGGGACTCGGAGCCCAGGGAGTTGGGAAGCTGCACACCGGCCCCTTCCTTCAGGCGGAGTGACTCGGGCGTCGCTGAGTTACGCCCTCCCTCTGTGGCCTCATCTGTCCAAGGGGACGGTCTCGGCCTCGTTCCTCCCTCCAGGGTGGATGTGGACGTGAGTAAGGGACCCCAGTGGAAGAGTGCAGGGGCTGTGGGGTTGTGACACAAGTCCTAGGGGAGCCGGGGTCCCCTGTCACACGCACACAGACCTCGGAAGCAGCAGAGAGACAGCAGAACCCTCCACGGAGAGCAACCCGCAGGGCACGCGCCCGTCACCAATGTGTCACCTCAGTTTTGGGGATGAACGGGGGGAAGAAGGCCCAGCAGAAACATGTTCTGTGTGTGTGCATCTGTGCAAGAAATTTGCTGTGAATCACCCTCAGAAATGATGTAAGTGCAGGGCGGAAGCAGTTCATGCGATTCGCGGAGAGAGAGAACCCTAACAAGACTTCAGACCAAGTTTACGCTTTCATCGGAGATGAAGGGATCCGGGTCGTTGGTAGCAGAGGCCCACTGTAACACATTCACAAAGAACGATGAGTTTTGGACGGTCCTTGGAGAAATCAGGGAGAGATCTCTACGAGAATTAGAGACGTCCGTTTCCCACGTCTAGGGCGCCGACACGCGGAACGGGCGACATCCCCGGGGGACAGGAGAGCGGGGTGCTTCTGTGCACGGTGCAGTACGGAAATCCCCGCCCCTCATGTCCACACAAGACGCACGAGACGACTGTGCGGGCCTTGGGGCCCCTCTGCAGCGAGGCGGTGCCGTTCGGTGGAGATTGTGCCTCTGTGGCCCCCGCTCCAGCTCCACTTCTGAAGCCGGGGGAGGGCTCCCCCCCCCCGCCAGGACGCCACACCCCCGCAGTGCCCCGCCCCGAAACTGTCGCTGGTCCGCTTCCCTCGCCCTCCTCGGGCGTGTTTTGACAAACGGCCTTACGTGCGCTGTTCTTTTCATCTTCCTAACTCAATTCCGTGTCACCGAGCGGATGCCGAATTCCAGCCGCATCTGGACTGCGGTTTCACGCTGAGAAATTACCCCCAGGGGCTCCCGGTGGTTTCTCGGAGACTCTGTGTGTGTGTGTGTGTGTGTGCGTGTGTGTGCACGCACGCTTGTTACGTGTAACTGTGCCGCCCATTTGGAACTGATTCCAGTGTGTGACATGAATTGAGTCTTTGAGATTATCTCGGTTTCCCCGAGTAATTGATTTACGTGTGTAGTTCTGTCCCTGGGAACGGAGCCTGGACTTGGGCCGTACGCTGGTTCTGCAGCTTGGGAAACGGGCGTGGCTGTTTTGCTCTCACCCCGGGATTGTATTTACCGGGCAGCTTCCTGGCTTTCCTGGGCTCTGTCCGCGTCGGTGCTGGTGCCGCTGGGCCGCGACAGCTGTCACCCTGTCCCCACGCCAGTGTGCACTGCCTACCACACCCCGGGCCAGGCCCCGGACAGGGCTTTCCAGGGGGGCCCCCCCACCCATTTCCACGGGGGTGCGGGGGCACAGCCAAGACCGACACCCAGGCGTGCTGCCCCGAGAGCCCAGAGCCTGGCTCTGGACCGGATGAGCTGGGGGTGGTTCCCTGCCTCGGGCAGGGGTCAGCTGTGTGCCCTTGGGAAAGTGGCTTAGCCTTTCTGGTGCGGTTTCCTTACATGGTGGCCACACTGCCTGGTGGGAGTGTGCGGGAGGGTGGGAGGAGCTAGGGGATTGTTTCTGTCGGGGGTGGGGCGGGCACGGAGCGGGGGCCAGGCAGGGGTCCCTGCACCGGTGTCTTTGATCCCTTTTTCCAACTCTTCCCTCTCCCCATCCTGTCCTTCTTCTTCCTCCCCTCCCCCGGCCCCCCTCCTCCTCCTTCTCTTCCTTCTTTTCCCTCATCGTCCCTCTGGACTTCGCAGGCCACACAGCCTGCGGCACAACTATTCAACTGGGACCATCTAAACAGCAAAATAATAAAGTGCTAGTCTAGGATTATAACCCGAAGTATAAAGAAACACCCATGAGTCCACACCGATACGCATAAATCACTGAGTCAGTTCATAAACGTGGGAGAAGGGACCCATCTTTGATGAAGAAGAATCCCAGACACTTTCAGGCTCCCCACCCCCCGGAAGCGGAGGGCGCCTGGTGACCCCCTTCCGAAGGGGACAGTGGGAGGTGGGGACGGTGACGATAGAATGGGGAACCCGGTGGACACTCCGCAGGCCGGGTGACCGAGGTCAGCAGGCTGGCCTCTCGCTAGGACGGGATGAGAGTGACGCCTCCCCCGCCACCCGCCACCCGCCCCACCGCGCTCTCCCTCTCCGTGAGCCAGACCCCGTCCAGTCCTCACCAGACAGAGCTGCGCCCGGTCTCCGGGGCCCCAAGATTCAGAGCCGCTGGTGGGGACCAAGGGTGAGGGAGCCGCCGATTCTTCCGCCCGGCCCGGCCCGGCCCGCCTCCTGGCCGCGCACCGCCCACCGGCTCCCCTGCCGGTCGGGGCCCTGGCTCGTCTGCTCCCTGCCCCAGGGCGAGGAGGGCCTTGGGTCCCCTCCAATCCAGCGGACACCCTCCGGGGCCAGCTTTGCCCTGGCTTCTGCGGGCTCTGGGAAGGGAGGCCCGCAGAAGGTGGGCAGTGGGTAGGGTGCAGAGGGCCAAGGAGTGACCGGGGAACCTTCCGGAACAGCGAGGTGCAGCCCTCAGGGTGCCCAGCGCTGTCTGTGCTGGCGACGCGCAGCCGTGGCTCTCTGGGAACACGTGTCACTGAGGTGGAGACGGTCAGAACGGGACACGGAGCCCTGGAGTGTGGCGTGGGCTGAGCCCGTGGTGCGGTGGGCGCGGTGGGAAGACACGCGTGTGACACAGAGAACACGGGGCCCGGGCGACATCAGGAGCCTAGTTAGCGGTCAGTCCAGTGAAAACGCCCGGGCAGCGATGAGTCGTCACTGCTGATGACGTTCGCTTTTCAGATAACCCCAGGTTTGTGTCATTTCGCATTCACAAATGGCTGTTTAACACCTCGCTTGGGGAATTCCTGACGACACACCTGCTGGCCGGCTGGCCGGAGCCCCGGTGGGCCGGCTCCATCTCGCCCCTGAGTCGGCCCCTCCTTGCTGACCGCCCCGGGCTGAATCTCTGCGCTCCCTGCAGCTCCGGGTCCCCACCTGCCGGGGGTCACTGCCTCCCCGCCCTCGACCTCGAGCTGTGACTCCTGGCACCGCGAGCCCCGAGCGAGTTTTCCCTCCCCCGCCCCTTCTCGCCCTGTCCGCCCGCGCCCACGGCGTGGCGCCATCCCGGAGCACCTGTCGGCCGTGCCCCGCGGCACTGCCGTCCTGCCCGCCGCGTTCCCCGGGGACTCCCAGCCACAGAGTTCCGTCCCAGCAGCCCTCTGCCCTCGCCCTCGCCGCAGCCGCCCGGGGGCTGGACGCGAGCTGGGGGCTTGGTGGGCGCTCCACAGCCAGGCGTTGGTGGGCTCGAGGATCAGCAGATTTGGGGGGAGCGCGAACAAAGGCACGCAACATCCCCCTGAAGGTCTGCAGTCAGCAGGGAGTGCTCGTCTTTGGAGGTCTGAGCAACACAAGAGATGTTTCCACAGCCGACCCGGGTTTCGTTTTTCTTGAAATCGGAGCGCCCAGGCCCTCTCCCGCAGCCCCTGGCTTGCCTCAGACGCTGTCCTGTTCTGCAGTCTTGGCCCTCCCGGCAGCCAAGAGGGTTGGGAAAAGGCTCGTTGCATGCGCCCGAGCACGCCTCTGTCGCACTGACTGGCACCCCCCACCCCCCCGGATTCCGGGAAACGGTGGGGAGTGCACCCCCCACCCAGGCAGGGACACACACGACTCCCAGCCCTGTCCGGGTCCGGGTCCCGGGTCCCGGGCTCCGGGCGTGCTGCTCCGGGCCTGCGCCAGGGCGCCCCCTGGGGACGTGGACGGGATTCGCGGCGCGTGTCGAGCGCCTCCCGCCAGCCCTGCAGCCGCCGCGGTCTCACACCTGTCCGCTCACGCTTTCAGAACCCACCGCGCCTGCTCGACAACCTCAGCGACGCGATGGTCCAGGCCCAGAGGGTGGCCTGCCTGCGGAGCTCTGTGCAGAGCAAGCACGAGGACAACTACCGCGAGGCGCTGGTGGCCATCAAGGCCGACCTGAAGCTGACCGAGGGCCCGGACATCAAGGAGAACCTCCAGGACCAGATCCGGCGCTGGTTCATCGAGTGCAGGTGAGCGGGAGCAGCAGGCGGGGCCCTCGGGGGTCTCTGGCGCAGAAGCCTGTCAATTTGTATCCACAAGGTTTGGGGCTTCATTTTATTTTATTTTGTTATTTTTAGATTGTATTTATTTATTTTTAGACAGAGGGGAAAGGTGGAAGAAAGAGAGGGAGACATCAGTGTGCTGTTGCCTCTGGTGCGCCCCCTACTGGGGGCCTGGCCCGCAACCCAGGCACGTGCCCTGACTGGGAATCGAACCTGCGACCTTTTGGCTCCCAGGCCGGTGCGCAGTGCACTGAGCCGCACCACCCGGGGCTCCGGTTTCACTTTAGCAGAGGGAGATGGCAAGGCTGAGAGTTCGGGAACTAACTCTCGGTAATGAAGTCGCTGGTGCCTTTGTCTCTAACGTGGGCCACGCGATGCTTCCGTGACCCCATGGGCTGGAGCCCCGCCCGCCCCCCTCCCCGCCGCCTCCAGGCAGGGCACACCGCGCCAAAGGGCACCGACCGGCAGACTGGAGCCGTGGTGCTTCGGGCGAGGTTGCTGCGTGGCTGCGTGGTCGCACGTGTTTCCGCGGTCAGTTTCCTCCTCTGGGGCATGAGGACAAGACCGTCCTGCGTCGTGAGGGAGCTGGGGCGTGCAGGGCAGGGAGCCCTCTGTGCGGGGCGGCTGTCACTCTGTTGTGGCGTGACGTCTGCTCGTTCCCGCGGCCTCTCCCCCACCTAAACAACAAGTGCTGGAGGGCGGGCCCGGCCTGGGCATGCGGCAGTGCGTGCCCTTCACGCGTGTGCGGGGAACACGTGTGTGCGGGGAAGCGCGTCGGCCGGGGCACTGCGGGCCGTCCCTGTCACCCAGGCACACCCAGGTGTGTCTGGAGGAAGTGGGCTCGGGGTGGTCGCATGCCAGCGGGGAACACTCCGGTAGAAAGGCGTGTTTCCGGCGAACTGAGTCTTCTCGTTAAATGTCGGGGGGTCAGAATGAAAACCTTCGTGTCACAGTTAGTGGGGACGGCACGCCCTGTGTTCTCGAACTTCCGTCGTCAGGGGCTCTGCTCCCTTCTCCGGGGACTTCAGAGGGTGGGCGTCCACGGGAACGTGCTCTCAGTGACGTGAGTCTTTACTTTTACGTGGACGTTTCACAGTCTGATTCGTTTGTAGGTGGCGAAACCAAGTTGAAAGCACCATGTACAATTGTAGCCCCAGATAAGCTAAAATCCATAAAACACACACACACACACACGTGTGCATACGTGTTCGTACACACACTTACCTTAGTGATCGCATGTTTGCCCGTGCACGGACACTAGACACCGTCCGCACGGCCACCTCTGGACACGAGGGCAGCGAAGTGACCCTCTATTTCACGTTCTTCTGTCCCCTAGAAGTCTTTCCCAGTAAGTATTATTTCTATAATAAAAAGCCTAGTTAAAAACATATTAGAAGAAAGACAAAGCAATGGAATTGGAGATCATCCCAGATAAGCATGTAAAATTTTAAAACACCCTAACGTTTCAAAAGGTTATTGCACTACGGGCACGACACGGTGGGAAGGCGTCTCTGATCAGAGACCAGGGAGACGGCGTTGTCCCCTCCCTGAGGGTCTGGAGGGGGGTGGGGATCGTGGGGGTGCGGCTGCCGCAGATCCCGGTGTGGCGGGGAGCTGGAGGCTCCCTTCGAAGAGCCCTCGGGGGCCAGCCCTGTGGGAACACACACCACGGTGTCCCCGAGCCGGCCGCTGGAGCCCTGCAGAGGGCAGCGCCCGCCCGAGGGTGTCTGGGTGTCCTTCACGGAGACGCAGCGACCCCTCTGCTGACGTGGTGGGTGGCGGGGGCGAGTTTATCTTCCCAGTGGGACTACATTTATCCGGCCGACTTTGATACTATCCTTCTCCTTGCTTTTTTAAGCCCAAGACAAATAAAAAGCAAATATTGTCTTTTAAACCATGAAACGAGACCCGCCCTCGGGCCGCATTCCAGCAGGGCACACGGGGACGGCCCAAGACCTGACCAGAAGGGACGGTTCTCACACGCACGCACGCCGTCCGTCTGGAATGCCTGGCCTGGGCTCCTTCGGTTCGTGCTCACAGTTGCCAAAAGGGTTATGCTAAGATTTGTTTTATCTAAGTCAGTGTTCAAACTACTTTACAGGGGGACTTTTTCCCAGTGCTACGAGTAACGCACGCGCCTTGCGGAGCGTGCGCCGGCCGGAGGAGTCCCAAGAAGGGGGTTAAAACCTCTCTGAGCTCCGTGTGCGAAGGGGGCCCAGGGGGTTGCTGGGGAATTTCCTTCATTCAGGTCTTTTTCTCTCCCGTGGGAGTTTTCACGACTATGGAGTCGTTTTCCGGTTTGTTTTTTTTAATTTAATATCGAGTTTCCCTGCGTCCTTAGACTATTTCCCAAAAGAAGTTTTTAATGGTTGGTTAACACCCTGGTGCATGGATCTTAGTGAATGGCCGTCTTTTTCATCTTCGGTTGATTGACAAGAGAAAGTGCCATCTCAGTACAAGTAGTTTGCATTTATTCTATGAATGGGAGAGGACCTGAGGATCTCTTTGTTTGGGGCGGCGGGGGGGGGGGGGCGGGGTTCAACAGCGTTTCTTCTTCTGTGAATGTCCCTGTCCTTCACCGGCTTGCTTTTCTGTTAAGTGACCTCTGAAGTGGACTCCCGAGTTTGTACCCGATACCAAAGCCTGACTGACACCTTGTTGCACTGACGGCTTCCCAGTCCTCCTCGCCTGTTATTGTGTAACTGGCCGACAGGGAAGCTGGAAAGAGGGAGAAAAAAACGGAAGGAGAAAGATCGGCGGTCACGAAGATCCCGGGGCCCAGTCTCTCCGACCACCCACGCCCTGACCAGCCTGTCCCCGCTCTGAGCCCACCCCGGGCATCCCCGCTCTGAGCCTCGGCCACGGCCCCCACGGCCACGTTGATTCGGGGACTGAAGGAGACGGTGCAGATAGAGACGTGGGCCCATGAGCTTCCCGGTGAGGCCACGTGGTGTAGGCGTTTCTCCTAGTTTAAGCGAGGTTCTTCTCCAAATACTGCTTTGTGTTGCTATTAATTCTGCGTTTCTACGTAGTTTGCACTGTGGCCTAACCCGGGTCTCGGGTCGGTTCCGATGGTTTTCCGGTGGATGCCCTGGGACGTGCCTGGAGTCTCAGTCCCGGGGGCCTGGGGCCGACGTGCTCTCCTGTCTCGGGCAGGAGACGCTCTGGAGTCTCCTCCCCGCCCGGCCGTGGAGCGGGGCGGGGGGCGCAGCAGGCGGCCAGGCAGGGTCACCGTCCGCCCCACCCTCTGCTGCATCTCCCTGGGCTCCCCCCCCCCCCCGCCCCGTGTCCCAGGGCCCGGCACCTCGGGACAGCGTGCGCCCGCTGGGTCTGCTGGCCTGCCACGGGCCCGTCTGTCTGCTGGCCTGCCACGGGCCCGCCTGTCTGCTGGCCTGCCACGGGCCCATCTGTCTGCTGGCCTGCCACGGGCCCGCCTGTTTGGAGCAGCCCTTTCCGTCAGCTCCCGGAGATCTGGTTTCAGCTGCGGGTGCCTCCATGGGCCGCCCCCCCACTGCTGCCACGGGAGACGCTGTGCCGGGCGCCTCCCACGGGTGCCCTGCTGGGGCGCCACGGCTTAGAAAGGCTGAGTGAGGTTCTCTCGGGCTCGTGGCTCCCGAGAGGCAGGGCTGGAAAGCAGACTTGGGCCTCGGCTCCCAAAGCCGAGACGCTTGCAGAGAGCGCCTTGTTCTGAGCGTGGCGGCCACAGAAACCCTGTCCTGCAGGCCCCCCCCAGCCCCAGGGCGCAGTGAGTGCGCCCGGCCATCCCGCGGGGACAGGGGGCAGTGGCCGAGGCAGCGAGGCTCCTTCCCTGTGACCTGGGAGCCTGGGGCTCTCCGTGTCCCCGACGCCCCCATCCTCCGGCGTCCAAGCCCGGCACGAGGAGCTGGGGGACACTTCTGTGCAGATGAAAGGGGGGGAGAGAGGGGGAGGGTGGGGGTCCAGAGCAGGGCTTGCCCAAGTATTTCATGGGCAGCAGGGTGGACCAAGGGAAGTCAGGTAACTCGGCTGAAAACTTGGGCCGTTACCGGCAGAAACAGACCTGCGCGGGGGACCGGAGACGGTCTGGAACGTGAGCGTCCTGTGCAGCCGGAGCCGGGTCTCGGGGGAGGCTCGGAACCGTTCTCTCGGAGGGCTGCTGAGGACACCAAAAGGAGCCGCCGGAAGGCCCACAGCAAACGTCTCTGGGCAGCGGGGTCAGGGCTCTGTCTGTCCTTTTCTTCCATGTTCCGAGTTTTCCACGCAGCGTGCGCCTGGCTTTCAGAATGAAGAAAGTTTCGGAGGGCAGGGGGGGTGGGGCACACCTGGGTGGTGCACGAGGGGCTCACCACCTCGAATCCCTCGGGGCACGGTATTTCCAGCCCGTTCTCAGAAGCTGCCGTGGTCTGCGGTGGAGACACGAACTCGGGCAGGTCGCTCGGCCGCGGGGGCGAACGACTTTCTTCTGCCCGCCGCTCTGGTGGGGAGTGAGTGGGGGGCATGAGGTGGGGGGGTGAGAACCCAAGGCCCCGGCGTGTCCACTGCAGCCCTGGGGACAGGTGCGCCTGCCCCCACCCCACCCCGTGAAATCGCGTGGTCTGATGTCAGCCGTCACGGTCGATCAAGAACCTCCAGCAGCTACGGGCTCTGGCGGTTTATCCAGGCGCCAGGTCCCGTTGACGGACAGGCCCAGCGGCTCCTTTGCGGACTTGGTGGACACACGCCCCTCCTGTGGGCTGTGAACACTCCCAGAGACTCCGGCCTCTGCCGGCCCCCACCCCGGGCCCCTGTCCTTCCCCCCCGCAGTGGTGAGCCTGTGGGGGCGGGGCAGGGACTGTCCCTCTGGTCCCCTCCGAACCCCGCACTGGGTGGAGAGCAGCCGGAGGGCCCGGCCTCGAGCGCCTCAGCCTGGAGCGCAAACAGGAGCTGCCATGTCCCGGCCCCGGCCCCCCGAGTTCGCGCTCGGGGGTCTCGGGGACCTGAGAGGCTGCGTCCGCCCAATCACCGGCTGCTCCTTGTGCGGTTACTGTTCCGTGTGCTACGGGGCTCGCTCCACGGGGCCGCCCGCTCAGCACTCTCTCCGCGCACACACCACGGCGCTCCTGCCCGTGGGCCAGCCCGGTCGCCGTGAGTCCGGGGGCCTGGGGGCCCTCACGTGCGGTGCCACATGGGTCATGTGGCATCTGTCCTTCCGGGCCCGGCTGCTTTCTGTCCACGTGCTGTCCTCCGGGCTCATCCGCGTTGTCGCAGAGACGGAGCTCCTTCTTTTGGTGGCTGCACGGTGTTCCGTCCTGTGTGTGTGTGTGTGTGTGTGTGTGTGTGTGCGCACACGCACCACATGCTCCGTGTCCGTGTCTCTGTCCCCAGGCATTTAGGGGCTTTTCGTGTCTCGCTGTTCTGACTCCGGCGTCCGTGAACAAGGGGTGTGCCACAGAAGACACTCCCTTTCGAGTGCCGCTCCTTGACCCGCACACACTACTCTCCCGCTCACACGTCAGGCCGCTCCGTGACGCCCGCGGGTGCCCGCCCGTACGTCGCCGGGGTTCTCAGGCTCCTCGGGGATGGTTCCAGGGCCCAGCGGGTAGGGGCTCCGTCCCAGGAGACGGCCCCCGCTTCAGATGCCAGTCTCGGAGTCCGGCGTCTCCTGCGTGCAGACGGGCGGGCCGTCGGTCAGGGTTTCTCCAGCCCCCTTGGGTTTTAGATAAGTTTCTGAAACGGCTCGCAGAGCCGGGGAGCCACGTCCACCGGTCTGTCGTAAAAGGGAGTGAGCGAGGGTGTGGGTGAGCGGGCGGACGGAGGAGACGCGGAGGGCCAGGCCCGGGGAGGGGCCGGAGCTGGCACGCCCGCTGGGGCGCGCCCCCCGCCCGGCACCCCCGAGGGCTCACCCACCCAGGATCTCTCCACACCCGTGCTTTGGGGACTTTGTACGGAGGCTTCTCAGGGAGTCGTGGTGGGTGGTTACCTCAATTTCCCTCCCTCCTCGCCTTTCTGGAGAGCGGAGGGTGAGGCCGGAACTGCGGAGCTTCTAACGCTGGCTGGGCCCCCCTGAGTCCAGCTCCCACGCGGGAGCCCACCGGGCCTGGCCCCCCAGGACAGATGACTCCCGGGTCACCAGGAAGTTCCGGGGCGTTCAGGGGCCCTGTGCCGGGAGCCAGGGTCAGTACGCGAGGAGGAACGGACAGCAGCGGTTTGGATGGGAAAATCTTCCCGTTCCTCCCCAAAGCGATGCTCCTGCCTGGGTCTTCACGTTCCTGTTCGAATGCGGATGTAAGACCGACAGGCGGAAAACAAGGAAGGTGTGCCAGTTTCCCAACAGAAGGGGACCCGACATCAGAACAGTCCACGGTGTCCTCCGTAACCTGCTGTCCCTTTGAATCAGACAGAAGCGGAGGGGGGGGTGGTGGGAGGGGGCAGGGAGGTTCCCGAGGACTCGGCAGGAGGAGAGACACGCCGTCAGTCAGATCAAGGAGGAGGCTTCCGTCCGGAGCGCCAACTGCCCATCACGCCCCACCGCCAAGCAGAGGCGCCCACGGCCCCGTCAGACTCTGTGACGGGGCGCGAGGAGGCGGCCCCCCGCCGCACGCCCCGGCTCCGGTCTTCTCCGCGGAGCGCGGGCCCTGGTAACGAGGGCCATGTGCGGCCAATTGCCGTCACGGGGTGTCAGCGAATTTATAGGCAGCAAGTGACGCTTCTGGCGGCTTCTGTGCATGGCACGAGCTGCTGGCTGGCTTTAGAACTCGGGGGAGATTTATGGGCCCGCCGACATGAGCGGAGGTGACTGGGTGACTCGGGGGGCGCCGGCCGGAAACCCCTCCGACCGTGTATTTCTCATACTTGATGAAACGCAGATAAATCTCCGTCCCGCGCGTCTGGAGCGGTGGGACCTGCCGAGGCTCTGTGTCAGACCTCGGGGGGGGAAATGGATCATGTTGGCGGTTCCGCCTCCTAAATCACGGCAGACCGGGGCTGCTCCCGCTCACGCTGGCCTGAGAGTTTGGGGCAGTGCGCATCCACTTCGAACAGGCCTCAGCGTGGTCAAAGGTGCTCCGTCTCCAGTTTGCTCACCTCCAACTTCCTCCAGGAGAGGGCGGAGAGGCAGGCCGCCGTGCCGTGTGCCCGTGGGTAAGAAGGTGCAGGAACACGAATCGTGGAAGGGATTCGGGGACACGGGCATCGCCGCCCCCCCGCCCCAGCCTTTGTCACCTGAAATCCTGGCGTTTGTGGAGCTGAAAGGCACTCTGGGAGTTGGTCGACAGGCTCACGATATTTGTGTTTTAGTAACTGAGCGAATGGGCCTCGTTCCCCTGCACCAGGAGGAGGTGGAGGGGACCCGGCCAGGTCCCCGTTTGCAGGGGCAGTTTCCTGAGTCGCACCGCTGGTCAGCGGCGGGAGCCCCGGGCTGCCTCCCCTCCAGCAGAGCACGGTTTCCGTTCCCCGGGTAGCCTCCCCAGTGCCCCCACGCCGAGGCCACAGCCTTCTCAGGGGGCTTTACTGCCGGACCCCCGGTGGACAGTGTGCCGGCCGGGCCGTGAGCGTGGCCGTGCCGAGTCCCGGGTGGGCTGCGGGCGGCGGAGGCCACCAGCTGCCCCGAGCTCCGGTCCGCTTGGACGCGTCCCTCCCGCCTCCCAGGCCTCGCCTCGCCGGTCCCTGCCCCTCCTCTGTCGCCATGGTAACCTCACTGGGGCGCACACTGTCTGTGCCATCACACTGTCGACTCCCCAAGGTGAACCCCAGTCCAGACTGCAGGAGCCCCAGCCGTGCAGTCAGTCGGTGCCCCTCTCAGGGGGCCAGGGCACGTCTCAGGCTCCCGGGTCCGGGACTGAGCTGGCATCTCGACCCTCCCACTGCCCACACACAGCTCCTCCCTCCCCCGGGGACGGTGAGCCCGCCCTCCCGGTCTCAGCCCCACCCCGGTCCGTGAGAAAATGCCGTTGGCTCTACCTTCAACATACGCCCCACGGCCACCCACTGTTCCCGAGGCGTCTTCCCCTGCGTCTGGCTCTGAGCCTCCGCAGCCCTGGCCTGGGCCCTGTGGCCACCCAACTCCTCGCCCTGCCCCACCCTGCTCCCCAAGTCTGCTCTCAGGGTGACAGCGGAGCATTCACCACTTGTTGCTGAGTGACAGCATCACCACCGAGACAGTGGCTTCAGACAACACCCACTGGTGACCGCACGGTTTCTGTGGGCAGGAGGGCAGCACCTCTCAGCGGGTCCTCCGCTCAGGGTCCCCTGGCCGCACAGGTGTCGTCCGGGGCTGGGTCTCCTCTGCTCCCACACTCCCGGGGCTGGTCCCGGGGCTGCGTGCAGTCTCTGAGACCTCGGCGCCTTGCTGGCATTGGCCGGAGGTCCCCCCACCCCCGCCCCCACCAGGTAGACCCTCACTGTGGCAGCCGGTGTCCTCCAGGCCAGCCAGGGGGTCCGGGAGCAGGTGCAAGTCACAGCCGCACAAGACAGCACCGGAGAAGCGGCAGCCCCTTGTCCTGCTGTGTTCTGTGGGTGACAGATGAGTTACAGGTCCTGCCCCACTCCAGGGAGAGGAGGTCCAGGGCGCCGTGGGCACCGGGGGCGGAGAACCAGCTGCCCCTCAGCCCGAACCACGGGGAGCAGGAGCCTTCCTGGAAACGCCTGCAGCGGGTCAGGGGGCGAGTCTGGGCCTGCTGTCCCGTGGCCCCCGGCGGGGGGCCCTGGGCTCCCGGGTGCCCCATCGCCGGGGACACCCCCCTGCCAGAGCAGGCTTGGGGCCCCTCCCCAGGAGCGTCCTCCTCGGGAAGCCCAGCCCTCAGGAGCCCCGCCTCCGGAGCCCCCCTCCCAGGACTGTCCCCAACGCCCCGGGAACTTGGGAGAAGGGAGGCCGGAGGCTCGCGCTGGCCCTCCGGCTCTGCCGCCGCGACTCGGGGAACAGACACTTCGTAGCGGCGCTGCGTGAGGCCGCGGGGTCCGTCCCCGGACACATGGACGGTCAGGCGGCGGAGGCAGTCCACGTTGGGTGCCCTCGTCAGAAGCCACGTGACCCTTCGGGCTCATGTAGAAAAACCACGTGACGAAACCAGACCCCTGCCTCTTACGTATAAAACTTCAAACCAGAAAGACAAGGTGAATCCCTCGCGCAATGCACCGAAAGCTGAAGAGAGACAGATGCTTACGCCTTCCGTTTCCTGCTTCCCCCGGGCCCCTGCAGTGCCTGCCGCTTAGTAGGGCCTCCGTGAATGCACTTTAAATGAGTGAGCGCATGAACGAGGGAGACGCCCAGTGTTTCTCAAACCCAGGGAGAGCTGTGCACTCGGCGGGGAACTCCTGCCACCCCCCCCGCACCCCCGCCCCCGTGAAGGGGAAGAACCAGGGGAACGGCCTTCACCCCTCGCAGTGATTCCTGCCACAACGTGAACCACCGTTCATACAACGACATCAGAGCCAGGGGCAGGAATACGTATTTTTTTTTAAAGGAGTAAAATCCGTGTTTTCAGTCGGAGACGGGGTGACCGTGGACGAGAAGGACACGGAGCCGGGCGGCCGCAGCGTTAAAGGGAGGAGATGAGGAAGCGCCCAGTACGTGCAGGGTGTGCCCGGCGTCTGGTTCCCGCGGAGACGACACGTGTGCTCGAGGTGATTTATAGAGAGAACGCAGTTTCCATTAGACTCCAGCAGGACTCGTTATCGGACCTGAAACACAATGATCGAAGCCGTCGCGGTCCGTGTAAGAGCAGCAAGGAGGGACAGATGGCACCCTATACCCCAGCGTGTCACACAGAGAAACCAGGGGACGCAGGGCGCTGCTGCGCAGACACACACACACACACACACACACACACACACACACACACGATCAGCGAGCGGAACTGGGCATGGAGCCCGGGGGCTGCCATGCAGAGCCGGGGGAGCAGGGAGTCTTGGCGGATTCGGTAGAAAGTAGCGAGAGTGGGGAGACGTCGTAGCTGGGGTCACCAGGCTGCCTGACAGTGCGCGGGGACAGCTCAGCCGTGCCTCAGTCCCGCGCACGCTGGCCATGGAGGGGCGGCGGCGGCCCCACCTCTGCTGCAGCAGGCACTGAAAATACGGGGCGACGCCCAGCAGCCAAGGGCACATCAAACAGATTTCTAAACTGTGTTCTCTTAGCGCGCTCCACGTGACCCAGTCACGGGGACAGAGTCCCGACCGGAGCGAAGCCAGGGCGCCCTGGAAATGCTGCCAGCCCTGGCCCTGGGGGGACAGAGCTCGGAGCAGCACGCCAAGAGCACAGGAGAACACGTGTGTGTGTGTGTGTGTGTGTGTGTGTGTGTGTGTGTGTGTGTCCACGCTCCAGATAAAGAGCTGTCGGGTGACACTCTCCTTTTCTGGACATGGATTTTAAAATGTATCTTTGAAATGTGTGCCCCACCACAGTTTCTGCACTTTCTAAGGATGAGGCTGATTCAGTTTCGGGTTAGTGATGGTTTGAACTGTTGTGGCTAAGGAGAACTACATATCTCCACTTATCTATGGAAGGTAAATGTATTTAATACTACTTTCGCAAAAAGTACTGTGGCCAGCCTATGTTATTCAATCTTACCATGACGAGTGATGCGGGGCATAATTAAGAACTCCACTGCCTGAGTGGAGTGTGTAAATCCTTTTAGTGTGTAGTTTCTATCAATTTTGCTAAGTTTGCTCTGAGTCCTCAGAACCATCCCGGCATCCGAGCGTGGGAACGCAGCGGCGTTGCTGTGGGGGGCGCCGTTGAAGGGAGGGGCCACCCGGGCCTGAGGCAGAGAGAGCCCCGGCCTGGCGTCTTCACCCAGGACCTGGCTGGGCCGGGTTTGCGACAGATGCGACTTTGTGGACAACCAGCGTCTGGGGCCCAGTGTCCGCGTCAGCCGGGCCCCATGCAGCGCGACTGTGAGACGTGAGCTCCCCAAGGGCAAGGTCAGCCTCCTTTGATGTTCAGACCACTGCCTCCCGTCACTGCACCCAGGCCCGAGGTGGCACTAAGCCGGGGTTTGTTGATTGACTGTACGAACAAGTGGATGGATAGATGGATAGATGGATTAAGGAAAACCATGAATGGGCAGGTGGATAAATGAGTGGATGCCTGGATGGATGCGTGTGTAAGGCCGCCAAAGTAGCTGCGATGATGGTAGCTCCACAGAGAGAATGTCACACACACACAGTGTGTGCTCACCTGCCACCCTCGCCGTTAGTGCACTTGTCCACACCCCCCACCCAGACGCACACACGCACACACTGTGTCGTGCTCGGCTCCTCCCAGAGCAGCGCTGGGGGTGAGTCGAGTTCTGGAAGAGCGAGCCCACAGACGAGACCGGAGAGACCTGCACCGTCCCGTCCAGACGGTGACCTAACTGCCTGGAAATGCCTGAAGGAAGGGCAGTCGCGTGGAGCAGAAGGAACCAGGATCACGTTCCCCTCTTGGTCCCCGGGAGGCGAAACGAGAACCCGGGGTCAGGTTGCAGCTGGTCCGGTGCTGGAAAGGACCCCACGCCAGCAGAGGGCCTGGAAGCAGAGGGACCGCCCGCGGCAGGGCGAGCTGCCTGTCTCGGGGGCATCTGAGTGGTGCTTCTCAAAGTGCGCCCGTGACCTTGGGGGTCTCCAAGACCCTTTTGGACCCAAAAGTCAAGCTCTTTCCCTGTGGCCACTAAGCCAGGATTGGCCATGGTGCCTGCCATTTGCGCCCAGACACCGTGGGGGGGTTAGAGGGGGGAGCAGCGGAGAGCAAGGCAGAGGCCCGGCTTGGAGTCACTGTGGCCCTCGCCACCACGCACCTGCCGGCGAAAAGGTTTCCTTTAACGAGGCCCTGGGGACGCAGTGGGAGACCGTTAGTGTGGAGGGCCTGGCCCCCGGGACACACAGCCTTTTCGTCACGTTCTGCGGGGCAGAACCGCGAGAGGCAGAAACGCCTTCCCTCCGCGGCACACCGGCGCGGCCGCCGTCCGAGGAGGGGGGCGGGACGTGGGGGGCTGTCCAGGGTCCAGCCGAACCATCCACCTTGAACGGAACCCCACTTTTATTTGGGGAAAAAACAAGTGGCCACCTCTGGCTGTTCAGAGTTGGGTCTTAGGGAGACGTTTTCTCAAACTTGAACCCAGTGAACCAGAAGGAAAAGAACCCAGAGTGCGTGTCGCCGACAGTAGAATCTGAGTTTTCTGGCGGAAATGAAAACGCTGGCACCCTCGCAGCGTGTCTGTGAGTCTGAGGGCTTCCCGGCACCTGGCCTTCGGGGAGAAGGGGGCGGAGTTAAGGCTCCTGGTTCTGGCGTGAGGCGACGTGTCCGCGTTGGGGACACCCACGCAGCTCAGAGAGCCGCACGCCCAGTGCCCGGAGTGGCAGAGCCGAGTGCGGTGGACGACCTGCCCTTCGGGCAGGGCGGGCCCGTGGGTTCCCACCTGCCGAGGAAGGACTGGGTCACGAGGTGGTGTCAGATTCCACGCCACGGCCAGCCTTTACCCACCCCGGTTCAGCGGCAGGGTGGAGTCAAAGCAGAAAATATCCTCAGCCACCCAGAAGGCTGTTGAAGGTGCCCTCCCTTCCCCACGCATGCATGTGCATGAGACCGGATGTCCTTCCCAGTGCTTCCCGCGCAGCCGCCCAGGGCCACGGGTCCGAGCAGCCGCCCAGGGCCACGGGTCCCGCCCAGGGCCACGGGTCCAAGCAGAAGCAGGTCCGAGCGGCCCGCTCACCTCTGCTGAGCCAGACCCTCACGTGACTACTTCCAAGGGGCGACACAGGAACTTCTCACCAGTTGTTTCTGATTGGGGAAACATGTCGTTCATTGAAAGTGAAATTTACACTAACATATAGAGGGTTTATTATTGTGATTTTTAACGAATTGGAAATGCAGATTTTAGAACTTTCTCAGTTTCACTCTCTGATTCAGTACCTACCAATGGCAACAACGCCGAGCTTTCCAAACGCTCTCTGGGGTGCCGAACAATCGTTAAGAGTGTAAAGGGCTCCTAACGCCGGAAGTTTGAGAACCGCTGTTGCAGGCGAGTCATTTTGAACACGGCCTCTCCTTGGACCCCGAGGTTCGGGGCGTCAGTGCAGCCACCGCGGTTCTCGCCCTCTCTTCCCGTGCGCGGGGGCGGGGGGGGGGGGGTGGGCAGGGGTAAGCACCGCCCTTGTGTCACAGTCAGTTCCTTCTGGAAATAGTGGCTACAGACTCCTTCCAAAACCTAAACACGACACTGTAAAGCCTGATTTTTAAGATGTAGACATTACACGGTTGTGGGGAAAGCACGTCACTACTCGGGAGCCGCGAGACACAGGCCTGAGCCCTACCAAAACCCGTGGTGCACACGTGTGTTGCACGCCCCGTGCTGAGTGTGCAGCTGTGACACCGCCGCCCTTCTGTTCAGTGTCGAGGGCCTGTGTTTATCCTCGACTTTAAACAAGAAGAGGTGATTTGTGCCTCTTCTGTCTTCATCCTTAACCCGGGGTGTCTCCGTGATTTAGACAAAAAAAGGGTGAGATGTTCACTCTGTTTGAGAGGGAGAGAGAAACGGTTCCCGCTGGCATCCAGCCCGCAGTTGGGGGGGAGCCCCCCGCCCCGAGGAGCCCCGCCCAGTAGCGGCCACTCAGGGAGACGGACGTGAGCAGAGCCGGCCGGCCCGGGGGTGGGGGGAGCTGCGGCGGAGAGGACCACGATCGATCGCCTCTGTCTAACCCGCCTCTTTCCCCCTCAGGAACCTGACCGGCAGCTTCCCCGAGTACCCGGACGCAGAGGACGGGGGCTCCGCCGTCATTTTCTCCAACAAGACCCCCCAGCAGGTACAAATGCGGCTGGAAAAGTAAAATGTAAACATGTCAGGACTGCATTCCCCTGGAGTTGGAAGCCGGTGGGTCACGGCTGTTTTTCCGCAAGCTGTTTACACGACGACGCTTTTGATGTGCAGCCGTGCGTGCCCTCGCGGATTTGTTTCAGGAGAAACGTGCCCCCCGCCCCCGTCTCGCCTTCGGTCTCGAGGCGGGAACACATGGTGCCCATCTTCCCGGTGCACACCCAGCGGCTCCCCCCGCCCTCCCCGGGAGCCCTGGCGCCCCCGCCCCTGCGCCTCCCATCCCGTCACCCCCGTGACTCCCACCGCCTCTGGGCCTCCTCCCAGCCCCTGCTGCTGCCCCGTTCCTGCCCTGGACCAGTCCGTTCCTGGGGGCCACCCCCTCAGTGTCCACTGCTCGGCCCTTGCACCCACCAGGACTCCGCTCTTGGCCGTGTGAGCACCTGGGTGGATGTCCCCGGCATGGGGCGAAGTGGGCCTTGAAAGCTAGTTTTGGGGATGTCCTAATAAACTGGGAATGGGAAACTCTCCTTGACCTCAGAGTGTGTTTGCGGGAGAAACCGAGAGCAGACTGGCTCTGTTGTCAACGGCGACGCGTTAGAGGCGGGCCCTCAGAGGTAGAACCCCAGACAAAGGGGTTGCCCCCAGGACTACTGGTTAGAATGTTCCTGTGACGTCCAGCTCCCTGTCCAATGTGATTAGAAAAAGAAAAGGAGTTATACATATTTTAAAGTGATCGTTTTGTCATTGTTCTTACATTGTGTGATTATCTCCCCCCCAAACCCAGTAAACAACAAAAATCACGCTGGCCTGCTGTGCAGAATCGTATAGAAGTGTATGGACGAAGTCACACTGCAGAGTTTGAAGGGGGACTTGACCCAACAGACCGACGGGTCATTTCCCTGGAAGGACTCGGTCAGGCACACACACACACGTTATCTTGTCATTTCTCCCCACACTCAGGGCACTTCCAGGCGAGTTGCACCAGCTGCGTTGACAACAGCACTCCCCAGTTTACGTGGGGGGGCCAGCACATGGAAACATGCCAGAAGGGGTTGGAAAAGCCTGCTGCTCACGGGGAACCGGCCCCGCTCTCCGTGCACCAAAGCGAAGGGTGGAGCGGTCGGGCGCCCCAGTGCTGGGGGGGAGCACACGGGCGCCCCTGTGACGACGGCGTCTCCCGCGTGCGGAGTTCTCGAGAGGCGACAGGGAAGCTCCGCGCGCCCCCAGGGAAGAGTGACAGCGAACGCACACAGAAGTCTAACCGGGGAAACTGCACAAGCCACCAACAAAGGAATTTAAACCGTGTTACTCTGCCTCTGCGCACGTGCAGGATTGGCGAAAGTCTGGGCTCGTGACAATGACCGGAGCTTCTGACCCGTGGGGAGAGCACTGGTACCCACTGCTGCTGGGCGCGTGAGTGGCCGCGACGTCGTTGGAGGGAAACGGTCTGAGTGAAAACCAGAAGCTCCGTCCGCACGCCCTCTGACCCGCACGTGCTGGTGAAGGGACTCACGCCGAGGAAGCGGTAAGACAGGCTGCCGTGGGCTGGGGCCAGCGCACGTTTTCTGCAGAGGGCCCAACAGTCAGCAGCGTGTGCGTCTGGGGAGCGCGCACCTGCTGCCACAACTACTCGGCATTGCTGTGGCGGCGTGAAAGCGGCAACAGACGCTGAGTGAATGCCTGGGAGTGCGTCCAATAAAACTTTATCCGTCACCACGGGCGTCGGGCCGGATGTGGCCCGTGCACTGCCAGCCACCGACCCCTGCTGCAGACGCTGAAAACGTCCCTTGCACCTGCGTCATTCGTGCGTTGACAGAGCAGAGCAGAGGCCGCCGTTCTTCGGGAGGGGACGAGTGGCACCACCCGGAGGCCCAGGTGGCGGCCAGACCTGCGCCACGCATCCCGGCATCCTGGCTGCCCCCGAGCGCCGCTGCAGGGACGCACGGAGTCCAGCACCCCGCGTGCCCCTGTCAACGCCTTCCCGCTTCCAGAGCCTCCCCTCCACCCCCAGGGGGCTCCTGTCTTTCTCCCCGGCACTCGCAGGGCACGTGCTGTCCACCCCCTTGCATGGCAGGTCACTGAGCCCTGGCCGGGTGACCGTCGGGCGGACTCGGTGTCGCTGAACTTCTGAAGTCCCGGTCCCGTCCCTCCAGCCGCAGCGTCAGCCACACATCCTGGCTTGAACGCCCGTGGCCGGCAGCCAGACATGTTCCGTGTTCGCGCAGAAAGGTAACAATTACAGGATTAAGAACGTCAGCGGGATGTCTAAATTCCAGATGAGAAACCACTGCAAGCAGAGCTGACATCTCGTTGAACTAAACAAAAGCGAGGCCAGGGGGTCTGGTTAGTCACTGAGTGCCATGAAGGGGCCCCAGGCCGGATGACGGAGGGGTCCGGGCAGCAGAGGGGTCCCGGCGCCGGAGGCCTGCAGCCGGGGGCCAGCTGGGCTCCCCGACCCCGTCCGCACCTGGATGCCCAAGCCACGCCCAGCTCCCGGGTCTGATGTCCTAACTGGAGATGACTCGTGCGTGGAAAGAGAGCTTCCAGAGAGCTGTAGCAGCTGTTACACGTGTTGGTCGCCGTGGGATGAGGAGGCAGGCCACGCCTCACCGTGATCATGACGCGCGTCAAGAGTCCGGTTCATACCCGCAAACAACAAAACTAGTGCAGACGATTCTTGTGTGGACTGGGCGGCGTCCCGTCACACTGACACTGAACGACGGAATGCAGATGGGGCCACGGGCCGTCTTGGCTGCGGGTACTAACGCCGGCATTGACACGAAGCATCGGCACGCTGCAAACCGGCGGCGTGACACCTGAGCAGAACGCCGCAGGGAGGCACCGGCCGTTCCAGAACGGAGGGACACGGCAAGCTCAGGGCGTGCGTGAATGCTCCGCGCCACGCAGAGAGATCCTCACGCAGAAACCGTGGGCTCGTCGCCGTGGGCGCCGGACGGGCGTCTGACAAACTCAGCACCCATCCTTGGTGTTAAAAAAGAAAACAATTGGGAGAAGCGGATACTTCTGTAAGACGACCGCATAGCTCCACCTTCGATCAAAGGCCAGTGTCACGCTTAATGAAGTTCACCGGGGACGTTGTCACTGGTGCCAGGAGACACACAGGGGCGGCCGTCGTCACCCTGGTCCCGCCTGCCTGGGGAGCGCCGTCAGAAGGACAGACGTGGAGAGGTAGCGATGGGAGGGGAGGGGGCAGCAGGGTCACTGTGTGAGCGTGACGTGCCGGAGGGTTCTGTACTTGGACAAGCGAAGACGATAAACGGAATAGCCCCCTTCAGACCCCCGAGAAGCAGCTGCGGGGGTTGGCGAGTTAATGCACAGGGAGCGAGGGCAGCAGTGGGCGCACGCGGCGGGGGGACGGACGGGACAGCGGAAGGGCCCGTCTGCAGCAGCGCGGCGGCAAGGATGAAATCCCGGGGAGTAGACCCAGGGACGCGAGCGTGTTTGTGGGAGGGAACCTCTACAGCTGTCCGAGGGGTGCAAACAGGAAGGCGAAAACTCGGGAGGTGCCCTCAGGTAAGGGTGCGCGACGTCACAGACGCCTCGCTCTCCCCACCCAGCCCCCTCGACGGAGGTCCCGGGGCCCGGCGAACGTGCCGACAGTGCTGTGTCGGAGCATGGCGGGGAGCGGGCCCAGGAAGGGGGCCGACCCAGTGCCGGACTTCAGTCACAAGCTAAGCAACCAAGAACAACCAGTAAGATTCTGGAAACAAGGTGTGTGAAGCGTGATTAGGCCTGCCGGGCGTGAAAACCCATTATCGGGGCCCATTGGTACAAACGAATGACTGGAAAGACCCATTAGCGGAGAAGAATGGGAAATCAAGAAATGTGCCCAAATACATTTGGAAGTCTAGTACATACTGCCGTGTTCTGCTGTGTATAATGCGCACTTTTTGCCCCAATTGTTGAGGAAAAAATGAGGATGCGCATTGTACATTGTACATGCACATTGTACATTGTACCACAAGTGTAATAATGGGTCTAATACACCCGTGTATAATAGGCACAAAAACGGGTGTGCATTACACGTGGCAAAATACAGTAAATGTGGCATCTCACGTGTCTTGTGTAAGAAGGGAAAAAAGACTATTTAATATGCGGTACTAGAATAGCCAGGTTGTCCTCTGAAAAGAAAATTACATCTCTGTCTCTTCATGCCAGAATGGTTCCAGCTGGATCACAGATCTCAGCGCCCAACGAAACAAAGGCAGGAGGACCTGGGGGCGCGGAGGAAGAAATAAGTCACGACCTCGTGGTGGGTGAGGCCTCCTCCCTCTGCGGCATCCCCCGGGGTCCTACCAGAACAAATGATAAATTAAACTGCACACGAAAAATATTTTTAACCTGCACGGCAAAACCAGCCCCCCGGAAAGTCAGATGTCAGGGGACACGCGGGGAGAATTATCTGTAGCGAGCGTCGCACGTGAGAGATCATTTCTGTAATAATATAAAGAGCTCCTACCGCTCTATGAGAGAAAGATCAATACCCAATATAAAAAAAAAAAAACAGGCAAAGGGCATAAACAGACAGTTCCCGGCAAAGAAAATCGGAAGGCGCACGAACTGCTGATCATACGAGGAGACGGTCAAGCCCCCACGTGCAGGAGAAACGCAGAGGAGAGCGAGCGGCAGCTGCGGACAAAACTGATAAATCGATGCTCATCAACATTCAGAACTTTTGCACTTCAAAGACATTGAGAAAATGCAAAGGCAAGAGCAAGAACAGACGAGGAGGAGACATTTCAAAACACGTACCTGGTGAAGGGCTTGCGTCCAGAATAGACAAGGAACGCTGACATCTCAATGACAGGATGAATAAGCCGATCAGGAATTTGGCAATAGACTTGAATAGACAATTCACCCCAAAAAAAAGATACATGAATAGCTAATAAACACATGAAAATGTGCTCAGCATCCTTCGTCATTAGGGAAATGGGAATTCAAACCGCAAAGAGAAACCATTCTGTACCCGCGGGGATGGCTGTTATGAGAAAGATTCTCGCGGGCTGGAACCGTTGCCGCCCCTGACAAACGCTGGGGAGGCGGAGAAAGGGCGGCCCCCCACCCCCCGCACATGGCCGGCAGGAATGTGGGATGCCGCAGAAAGTCTGTCACCTTCTTAACCGTTACCCAGAGATGCACCACAAGGCCCTCCAGGCCCACACCCACGACTCTGTGCAACAGAAATGAAAACACATGTCCACACGGGAAAAAAATTGTGCACAAGTATTCACAGCGGCGTTGCTCATAATGCCAGCAGTCTGAGACCACCTAAGTGCCCCGCCCCCGTGGATGGAGAGGGGAGGCCACCCAGCAGAGAGTTCTTCAGCAGAAACGACGGTGCCAGCCGCTGGCACAGGCTGCAGCACGGTGAGCCTCGGGGTGCTGCGTGGGGGCGGCTAGACAGGGAAGACCGTGACTCCGCCTGCGTGAACTGTCCAGGAAAAGTCGGTCTGCAGAGGCAGAAGGTGGATTGGCCCTCGCCCGGGAAGGAGGGGAGGGGCGGGAGGGGGGTGAACAACTCACACGCATGAGGGGGGGTCTTCACGCGCCATGGAAATGTTCCAGAGTCCGTTTCTGGTGGTGGCGGCACAACTTGGTAAATTGGCTAAAAACTGAATGGCACGCGGGAATGGTAAATGTCTGGTATGTAAAACAGGCCTCAGTGAAATTAAATCTATTTCTAAAAAGCACACAAAACAGATGACAGGCCAACTCTGGCCGTCAGGCCCCATAATTTACCAGAAATAACAATGGCTGAGATAATAGGCAATGAAGTGCCCTTCTCACTTTGGGAGGTTTTGCTATAGTTGAAGAGAACAAGCAAAAAAAGTCAGCGTAGCATGAAACACACACACACACACACACACCCAGGACAACCACAGTGAGGCGCTGTTTCCTAGCCCTTCAGCCAGTGGACAAAGGCGCCATAGTGGCATGCACGGGGGCAGATGAGCAGCCCCCGCCCCCCCCCCTTAGAAGCACATTTGACGACGGTGGGCGTGCACGTGAGCCAGAGCGTCTCCGGTTAGGACTCGATCCTCAGACGGGCTCAGGCGCCTGCACAGCGATGTCTCCGCGGCTGCGTGCCGCCGACAGCAGGAGCTCGGAAGCAGCCTGCCTGTGCGTCCGCCGGTGGGAACGCTGACACACAAGTTTCGCTGCCTCCGTCTTCACGTGGGCGAGGAGGCCGTCTCTGTGCCGCTGAGGAGACGTGGCCGGGGCGTATTGTTAGGAGAAGAATGCAGAGCAAGGACAGGGTATACAAGGTGCCCCCTTTTCTACAAGACAGCAGAGGGGTGCTTGTACTACCCACGTGTGTGCACATGCGTGCACAGAAGTGAGCACTCGGGGAGACGCTGCTGTGTAGTTGAAGAGCAGGAGCGAGAAAAGGACAGGGCGTTGGTTGGGAAAACGGCCAGCCACAATCTCGGGCCGTTGTCCACGGACCTGACTGGCGAAAGACGCCCGTGTGCTGTGTGTGCGTGGCTGTGTGCACGAGCACACGCATTTCGGCACGTGTTTGCTGGCTCTGGGGGCGTGTCCGGGGAGCCTGCGTGGGCGCCGGAGCGGGGGTGCCGGTGGCCGGCTCACAGCCCGGGCGGGAAGCGTTACCCTGCACGCTCTTCCGTCGTCCCTGAACGGTGCACCGTGTGACTCTGTCACCCGCTCAGAGAACTGAATTAATAGAGAGGGGAATAAGCGACATGATCGGTGAGGTTCTAAAAGATACGCTGGATTGTGTGCTCCCCAAATGAAGATTCCATCCGTTTTTCAACTGCTCATTTTTATGTATATTTTTAGATGTCTTGGCATTTCTGCCCCGGCTGGTGTGGCTCAGTGGGTGGAGTGCCGGCCTGTGAACCAAAGGGTCGCCGGTTCAATTCCCAGTCAGGGCACGTGCCTGGGTTGTGGGCCATGTCCCTAGTAGGGGACGTGTGAGAGGCACCCACACATGGATGTTTCTCTCTCTTTCCCCCTCCCTTCCCCTCTCTCTAAAAATAAATAAATAAGATATAAAAAATAAGATATAAAAAGACTTTTTTTTTTTTTGGTAAAAACTCTTGGCATTTCTGAAAGTTTCCAAACCTTCAAGAACCAAAAAAACACCCGTGCCTCCTAAGGACTCCGGGACGTGACACCCCGGGCAGCCGCGATCCGCTTCCAGGGGTCGAGGTGACCTGGTCCCCGAGGAAACATTGCTCGTGTGACGGGGGACTGCCAATCCCGCCCAAAGACGCCGCTTTATGACCGAAACCCGTGCACTACACACACGGCTGTGTCTCATCTGACCCCCCTGCTCCCCCGCCGTCAAACGCGCCCTGCGGCGGAGCCCGGCTTTGGACGGCAGCTCGGCCCCTCCCCAGCCGTGCGTCCTCGGCCGGGTCCCGGGGCTCTCGGCGCCTCGGTCCCCTGGTCAGTAAAGCAGCCGAGGAGGGCGGCTCCGCCCGTGGGCTGAGTGTAGGGGTGAAGGGCTTAGTCTCCGGGAGGCTTGGAGCCACGCCAGCGCTGTGGACGGACAGATGGACGGACGGACGGACGTGGGGACTTCGTTTTAGAGCCGAGGACACCAGCCTCAGGTCAGTTATGTCACTGGTCTCCTGGGCCCCATGGCTGGCGAGGAGCAGGGGGCCCGAGGGCCAGACGAGGTGAGTGCCCGTCCCCAGCGCCTCCGCGCCCCCGGAGCTCTGCGCCACGGCGCGTGACACGCCCGTCGTGCTGACCTGGCCTGCGAGACTTGCCACAGGCCTGTCCTGACTCCTCGGCGGTGCTGGTCCCCTGTGGACCGAGTGCCCCTTAACAAACAGTTTCAGCTTGGGAGGAGGGAGTAAGTGGGTTCGGGCCGCCGTGGGAACCCTGCCTTAGGTCACAGGGGAAAGAAGGAACCCCGAGAAGAGATGCGTGGTCCCCCACGGGCGGGCGAGGTGGCGACAGGAGCGCCTGTCCCCGCCGGAGTCCAGCAGGAGACCGAGGCCTCCCGGCTGGGATTTGGGGGCAACATGCGGACAGGACGGCGCGGAGGCCACGGCCGTGGTGCGGAGGGGCCTGGGCCCCCTCCTGTCCGTGGGGCTCCTGGGGGTCCAGGCAGCCCCGCCTCAGCGAGGAGCTGGGCCTGAAGTGCCACCCCGCCCCATCCATCTGTCCCCGGGGACCCGCCCGCTGCCTCCCACGATGAATCCACCCGAGGGTGGGGCAGGCGGGGGCAAGTGGGTGACCCCAGCAGGGGTCAGCATCCAGGGCCCAGAGCCAGGCAGAGACCGGGGCCCGAGCGGCACCAGTCCGCCCTTCGAACCGGAAGACAGCCCTCGCCTCCACGGGACTCCCTTGAAAGGCTGTCGTCGTTTTGGTTTTTTTCAACAGGTTATTGAAGATATCATTGCGAGCCAAGAAGAGGAAGAAAAAAACAAAAAGAAGAAAAAGAAGGCCAAGGAAAAGAAAGCCAAAAAAAGGGAGGAAAAGAAAGGAAAGAAAGAAAAAGATAAGGTGAGGAATTTGGAATTTTAGAAATTCGAGGCGTCTCACTCCCTGGTGGTGAACCAGGGGGACGACGTCGGATCTGCTGGGACAGGGGGCGGGGGGGGGGGCCACGTTGCCTGGGAAACCGCGCCGCCGACCACCAGGCCCAGGTGGTTTTGTGTCAACGCCAGTCGGTTGCCATCTCTTCCCCCATCCATAAATACCTATTAGCATGACAAGTGGTTTCAAAGGCTCAGATGCCGTCCGTGCGGAGCCACAGGTGGGACCGCTTTGCCTTCTCATTCCCCGGAGGGAACGGTCCCCCGCGGCTCCCATCGGGGTGGAGATAGGGAGAACCGCTCAGTAAACCATGTGACCGCCGCGAAGTCAAATAGCTGTATCTGTTTCCACCGAAGTGAGGGCCCTCGCATTCATCACTGAACGCGGACAGGCCGGGTGTGTTTCCACGGAAGTCTTTGCTTCTCGCCATCCAGGGAGAGTCAGGGCTCAGACGGCGGCTTTGGGCCAGGTCTGGCCTTGTGCGGGGGGGGTCAGAGGGGAGACAGGACTCCTTACTGCTCATGCGGGGCACCCCCCGCTGCATGGATGCCCAGGTGGGCACCCCAGCGCCCAGTCCCCGACTACCCAGAAGGGGGCTCTGACCTCCGGGTCCGAGAGCGCTGACCCCATGAGATGACCCCACACCCACGGGGCAGCTGCCCCCGAGGAGGTGTTAGGGGAAGGAGGCTGGGCCCCTCACTGGGGGGCTCCCCCACCTCCTGGGCTCCCCTGTGGCTGTGACAGTCAGCTGCTCCCTACCCCCCCCCACCCTGTGGGCACTGCGCCCAGTACAGCCGCTGAGTGTCCCCAGGGCAGCCGGCCCGGGAGACCGCCTGCTGCCCCGCTAACCTGCCCGCACCTGCACCCCAGCCATTCTGCGTTGTCCCCTCGCCCTCCCTCCAAAGATAGCCCCCCGGATAAACTGGATTTTTGTGGCCCTCCCCTCACTGGGTGAGGTGACTTTTGAGCAGCGCCCTGAATAAGGACGAGGGGAAGGATTTCTGTTTCATTCCAAGCCTCTTCCTTTGCAGAGGCACAAGGGCGTTGGCACTTGCAAAGTAAAAACTCGCTGTGGGCGAGGCTTGTCCCCCGAACCCGGGAAAGGCCAGCCTCGAAGTCCGGGCTGTGTCACCCGGAGAGCAGGCACTGTGTCACCCGGCCGGCCGTTCAGGGGCGCCCCAAGGACGATGAGCGGTTTGGGGGAAGCCCAGAGCCTGAGCAGACCCGAGTTTCCGAGGCCGCGGCCGGGGCGGCGGGCGGGGGGGGGGGTGGCGTGAGATCCCGTGACCTGCCTGGAGACGGTGGGCGGTTCCCGAGGAACGCGGGGCCACCGAGGGTGGGGCAGCGTGGCCACTGGATGGATAAATGGTGACCGGTGGTACGCGTCGGCATATTTAAGCTGCGGGGGTACGCTGCTTCGAGACCACCCTGTCTTTTCCGTCCAGCCCTGAGGAATCTGGAAGCATCCCCTGAGACTGGCCGGCCAAGCCTGCGTGCGGGAACGGGTGTTTTGGGACAGAAGACGCCCGTGGCTCCCCCTGGGTGCCGGGTCGGGCCGGGAGAGGGGGGCTGGCCGGGTCCGAGGTGGTGCAGGCGCCGCCTCGCCCGGTCGGTCCTGATCCCGGGTGGCGGAGCGGCGACCGCTCTGCGGGTGTTTGTGACCCAGCTGTGGATCCGGCGCCCGCCCCGCACGGAGGGTCGGGGAACTGAGGACAGACCTGGTGCTTGAAAACGGCAGCGGGGCTGTCGGCGCCTTCCCGCCATGCACTGTGCCCCGCAGGTGTGCGGTGTGCGGGGGCCGGGTGGGGTGCGGTCCGACCCAGGGACAAGTGCAGGCCGGGGCCCGCCGCGCAGGAGTCTGCTCCCGCACAATGCACGAGACAGAGAGGCGGCGCCGGGGCCCCTCAGGGGCCAGCAGACGGGGCTGCGCCTGCAGAGCCGGGCGCGCCTGGCGTCGGACTGGCCCTCGGGCGCTGTCGGGGCGGGGTGGGGGGGCGCAGGCGGGGCAGGCAGGCCCGGGCAACGCTCCCCGCCCCGGGAAGGGCCCGCGAGCCCCAGCGGATGCGCCTGCCGCTGTGCAGCCCCGACAGACCCCCTGTGCCCGCGATCCCCAGGGACGCCCTCTGCTCCGACAGGAAGAAGACGAGGAGTGGAAGATGTCCCCCAGCGTGTTCCTCCCGGCGCTCGAGGAAGGGAACAGCGTGTACAAAGGTCGGTCCAGGGGAACGAGCGCGACGGCGGCCTCGGGGTCCCTCCGTCGGGAAACTCCGTGCCCGGGGGGACGGGGCAGGGGAGGCTGCGGACAGGCCCCCCAGGGCCCAGGCCCCGGTCCGCCTCTCTGTTAAAATCCCCCGGGGGCCTTCCAGCCGCAGCAGGGGTGAGAGAGCAACACACCAGTGAGGCGAGAACGTAATAATCTAAACCTCAGTTCGGTTTGGAACCCTCCCGCTCCACACCCCCCTGCTGGGGGGGGGGGGGGCCCACGCCCTGGAAGACAAGGCCCCGCCCAGAGACCCGCCTGGACGCCGTGGGTCACACCTGCGCCCGAGGGGGGACGCCGCCCTTGGTCTCTCTCTGGGCCCAGCCCCCGTCCAGTGGGGCGGCCCGTGTGTGAACTGGCCTTTTGGATATTTCTATGACGACGCACGAGAACAATTACCCAGTTCCTCTGGGTCCACTCCACCCTCGGGACAAACCCCAGCACAGAGGGACCTGCATGCTGGCTGGGGATTCTGGAAATGCAGCAGGACTCAAGGCCCAGCATCCGGGGCTCAGGAAGGCCCCGCACCTCCCCCCACCCCCCACCGACTGGTCCTGCCCCCCCCACCCCCGCACGCACTCTCGTTTCTGTGACGCCGAGTTTTCCGTCGGCCCCCAGTTGTACCTGACACGCCGAGTCTCAGCCACGACCTCAGTGCCCTCTCGGGGTCGACAGGCCGTTTCACAAAGGAAGGGCGTCTGTCTGCCCCTGGGACGCCGACCCGCAGGAGAAGCTCGGAGGAGAGGTCGCCGTGGGCCGTGGGCGGGCGGTCGGGCAGCCGCCTGCACCTGGAGGAAGTCGGGGGGAGGGGTGGACTCCTGCTCACTCGGTGCCTGCGACGGGCAAAGCCCTGTTCCCCACGCCCGTCCAGTTCGTCACGTGTCACTGTCCCCTCGCCGGCGGGCACTGACGGAAGGCCTGCCGTCATTCAGGTGGGAGGGTCCGTCCACTCCTTATCCGACGCCGGGCCGGCCATCACTGCCGACGACACCCGTTCCCTCGAGGTGCATTCACTCAGCCGCCACCGGCTGTCTCCGGCGAGCCGGGGCCGCACCAGCTGGAGACGCAGGGATGGCACGTGCCCTGTGCACGCCCACGGGCGTGGTGGTGGGGGTGCCGTGGTGCACGAGGGGTGGCTTTCGCAAGCCGGGCCTGCGGCCACAGCAACACCCTGCGGGCACAGCTGGGGATTGCACCTGTGGGGGAACAGGCTGGGCGGGGAGGGGTGGGGGCTGTGCGCCCACCCGGACAGTGTTTGCGAGGGCACCTCTCTACGCGGTGCTCTCTCCCTCCCGCCCTTCACACAGCCCTCGCTGGTCCCGCCTTCCGTCCGACCTCCGAGCGCCCTCCCCATCACGCTGCAGACACCTCTGCACCTCGCCTTCCCGGCGGCCCTCCCTCTCGGCGCCTGGACCTTCCTGTGCCTTCCTGTGTCACCCCCCCCAGTCCTCTTGTCACCCCAAGTTGTTGTGGGGCCTGTTCTCCAGGACGTCCTGGGCGGGGGAACACGGGCGCTGTGTCCATCTAGACACTGTCCTGCACTCCCACTGGGTGACAGGCTCCCCGGGTCGGGAAGGCCTGGCTCTCCCCTCCTCTGACAGCACCCCTCCCCCGCTGTGCTGTGGAGAAAACGAGGGAGAGAGACAGAGAGTGGGTGGGAGCCAGGTCCTCGTGAACCGGCCGTCCTGGGAGGTGGGGGCTCAGGGCTGAAATTGCTGGCACAGGAGGCACACACACCCAGGAGAAGACCCGAGAAACAGCTGGAGCTCACGTGAGAGCACAGCACGGCACCTGCGCCAGGGGGCATAACTCCTCCTCCCACGGGCCAGCCTCACTCCCACCTCTGGGCGCCCGCCCCTTCTGTTCCCCTTGCCCGGACTGCTTGTCCCTGCAGCCTCCCCCCACCCACCCACCCACCCACCCTGTGCCCCACCCTGACCCACCCGGACTCGCCTCCCTCTGACCCGGGTGTGCATGTCCACCATGTTCCTGCAGGGGGACCCCGGGTCCCCAGGGGCAGGGCGTGCTGCTCTCGGCCCCTCCCAGAGCGGCGCCCGGCTGGCCGGCGGGCTCCGGGACACCACGAATGCAGCTGTTTGTGAGTAAGTTGCTCGTGAACTGGATGAGACATGACCGTGCTGGGTTCATGGCTGCACCGGAGCGTCCGGAGCACCTTCTGAGGAGCGAGTGGCCGAGGGGACGGGCGCCCTCAGGCGGAGCTGGAGGGCTGTCCGTCAGGAGACCGCTTTAACGCCCCCTCGCGTCGTGGGATGCAGCGTGCACGCAGCGTTTCGGCAGAAGCAGATGCTAACTTGGGGAAACCTCCTGTTTCCGGGGAAAGCCACGGCCTTTAACTGCACCGGCCCGTCCGGGAAAGCTCCCGAGACCGTGCACACCTTTGGTGGAAGATCTGTTTCCACGAAGGCAAAAAACCCAAACTAAAAACCCCCACTCAGCATCCTTCGGAGCCGACAGCGTCACCGCCCCGGCTGGGTGCTGGGGCGCCACGCAGGTGCTCTGCCGGGTCGTCGGCGCCGTGGAGAAACGAAGTGTCTTCTCAGACCTCTTTCCTGTGAAATCAGAGGTTTCCCTTCTCAAACAAACATGAGCATCTCCATCACTGCGTGCTCACGGGCGAGACTGAGGCAGGGAACCCCCCCGTCCCATTCACTCACCTGCCGTCGAGGCCGCAGGGCCCTGGGCCTCCCAAGCCGCAGCCGTGGTCAGAAGTGGGGAAACCTCTGCCGGCCCCCAGGGCCCCCGTTGCCCCCCAGGTCGGGAGGAACCACTGCCTAACAATGAGTTCCGGGGCGGGGTGGGGGTGGCCACGCTGGCTGGTGGTTGCAGGTTTGGGTCCTGCACATCCCAAATTCAGGATGTGAATTTCCATCCTATCCTGAGCACAGATGGCAGGGGGAGATCTTTCCCCAAACTGGCCCTCTTGTCCCCCGGGGGGACCCCCCAGTCCCACCGCCCGGCGACCTGCACTTCACACACCTCCTGGGGCGTGAACTTGGTTCCCCCTGACTCGGTGGCACGAAGTCCCCCCCCGTTTTCTGCAGGGTCCCCTTCCTCCCCCGCCCCCTGGTGCCGGGGCGGGGGGGCGGGAAGGCTGTGCACGCTGCGTGTGGCTTCGTGCGGCTGCCAAACCCTGGTGGGGGGGGGGGGCCTGCGTGCTCAGTGGTGCCTTCCAGTGGGGGGCCGGGGCCACGTGCCGGTGGGTTGGACTGGCAGCAGACTCCTCCCTGTTTCAGCGAATCATTCGAATAATGAAAGTGACACCACACGTTTCACAAAAAGTCGCCCCACAATTGTGTCAGCCCAGGACACGCACACGTTTCTACGTGGCTGCGATTGTGCAGGAAAGAGCCCTCGTGCCCCGCTCTCTGGTCGCCGTCTCCATACCCGCCGTTCGCACCCGCTTCAGACGTTACACACGCGCGTGTCTCCTGTGTGGGCGGCGGGGGGGGGCGTGGGGAGGCGGTGCGAGTCCCGTCACCTCCTGGTGGCTCCGTCTGTGTCCAGTGCGGGTGCCGTCCCCGCAGCGGGAGGCAGACACGTCACAGGGGGACAACTGCTCCCGTTGGTCCTCGGGTGCAAGGAAGGTCGTTCACCTTGTCCTTGTCCTGCCGGTCACAGACTTCTGGAAGAACAAAGACGAGTCGTGGAATTTTGCCCAGGACTACGACCCAGAGATGATCAAGGAGGAGAAGCGGAAGGAGCTGGAGTCGGAGATCCGGGTGCAGGTAGGGCTGCACCAGGGCGCTAACACCTCCCCCGCCACTGCTCTGGGCCGTCGCTGCACCTCCCGTGTGTCCCCCCTCCCCGTGGCCGACCCAGAAGTGAGGCCGTGTTCACACCTCGCGTGGAACACGCACAAGGCACGCCGGCACTGAAACGCGGGTGTGTTTTGGGCTCCCCTAGGTGGATGAGCTCATGAGGCAGGAACTGAAAAACCTAAAGCTGGCTGTGAACAGGGAGAAGGAGCTCCCGGCCAGAGGGAAGAAGAAGAAAGGAGGTAAAAATGTGAGTAGCGAGCGAGTGAGGGGAGGGAGGAAGCGAGTGCGGATTCCGACCCACGCCCGCGCTCCAGCCGCGTGGCCAGCAGCGCTGCCCAGCTGACCCCCACCGTCCCCAGGCCGCGTCGCGTGGGGACGCACCTTCCCTCCCTCGGGGTCCCCGTTTCACCACGTGGCCCCAGGGCGGCAGGGTCACAGCCGGGACAAAGTCAACCCCCCACCCTGCAGATCCCCGGGCCCTAACAGGGGGAGGGGAGCTGTCAGAGGGGCCAGGGCCCGTGCCCCAAGTGCCCACGCTTCTGCCCCCGCAGGGAGATCCGAGGGGGTGCGGGGCCCATGGCAATGAGCAGGGGCCTTGGGGGATGACCTGGATGTTAAGTTGCCACCGATGCACGTCTCAGAGCTTTGGAGCAGCCGATGGGATCCCAGTCCCCCCTCACTAGGCCCCTGAGACCGTGGGAAACACGGAAACGCTCTCTGCACCTGTTGCAGAGGGTGCAGAGCTGCTGAAACCCTGGTAGATGCCGCAGTGGTAAGAGCTCCAGGAGCCCCAGGGGTCCCGAGGAGGCAACTCTGGGTGGCTCCAGACGGGAGGTGTCCCCGGAAGACCACAGCGAGGTGCGAAGCGCAGGACTTCCAGCCCCGCCCCCCACTCTCCTGCCGGCCGAGCAAGGCTGGCTGGGCGGGGTCCCCACTGTGCTGGGACGGGGGGCAGCCTCCGGAGAAGGCCCCCAGGACGGGCTCTGGAGCGTTTCCCGGGTGGCGTGCGCACCCACCTACCAGGAGGGTGACTGACGCACCCCAATTTTATGGAGACAGAAGCTCCTGCACTCGGGACCTTCCTGGACCCCGCCCCCCATCTCGCTTCCTCCGGCTGTTTGTCTGTGCCCTTCACAACATCCTTGAGTAAACCGGGGGACGCGCTCCGCTGAGGGCCCTGAGGGCCCGCGTGAGCGAGGAACTAGGAGACACCAAGGGGCAATAGGGGGCAGTGGTAGGGAAGGGCCCGCCGGCCCGTCCTGGGCCAGGCCGCCCGCGGAGGCCCGACACAGAGGATGCACCGGGAAAGGCAGACGGGCCAGGCTGGGGGGCCCCGTGCCGGTGCCGAGGGACCCCCCTGGACCTGCGGGCCGGGCGCAGTGCGGTCAGAGCGGGGAGGCAGCCTGCACGGAGCAAAGGCCGCACGCTCAAGCCTTCCCCCGCTGCCCCCCGTCTCGGAGGGCGGACCCCTTAGGGAAGCAGAGGTGGGCCACGGCCCACCCCGCGGGCTCCTGATTTCAGGCCGGATGCTCCCGAGGGGGCGCGGGCAGCAGGGACGCGCGTGGCTGACGACCACCGCACACAGGTCACTCACCTTCCGTCCCGCCCAGCGGCAGGGCCAGAGGAGGGGTGTCGCCCCGCCTAGGTGCACCGGGGACCCAGCTCATGCGGCTCCCACGGCGGTCACTCACCCACTGCCCACCCCGGGGACACGGCCCTGCATTCGTGAACCCGTGGCTTCCGTCCACTCCACGTCCACGCACCACAGCCGGCCTCCCCTTGCGCTCCCCACCGCCGCCGCCGCGACCGGACACCAGCGCCCTCAGCTGGTTTCTGTCTGCACGTCATTGGCCTCCTCGTGCTTCCTGAGCTGTTGGATGTTCCCATTTTCTTGCAGAAGAAGAAGGGGAAGAAAGGCAGGAAAGGGAGAAGGGAGAAGGATGGAGACCTGACTGCCGACAGGTGAGGAGTGCTCTGTGCCGTTGTGAAGTCTGTGGGTTGGGGGGGGGGCGCGCCCCGAGGGGAGAGGGCACGCGGCCTGAGTCCCCAGCCTCGCTCTGGCAGGGGCCCTGTGGGTGCTCCACCCCCGCTGTCCTCCGCGGGTGCCGCGGGGACAGCGCCGGGCCTCGGTGGCGCAGGCCCGCTCCAAGGGCGGGGCCCTCCTGGGCAGGCGCGCCCAGAGGAGCAGCCCGGGGGGCAAACCGGGACCCACGGCTCCTGAGTGCGCGTGACCTCTTTTAGGTTTCAAAACCCATGCGGTTCTTCAGAAATTGTCTAAACTATAGCATTCCTGAGCCAACTTTTGAGGAAATGCTGAGATACTCTAAGACAACATCTGTTTCATCAAATTAATAGAAACCCGAAACCAGCATTTCTCTACCAGTTCAAGGTAGTTTGAAAGTTGAAAATGTGTCCCGTACAAAAGTGCATTTCCCTGGAAAGGTTCCAGATAGAGGTTTGCGTGGGGGGGGGGGCTTGTTAATATATTGTTTTGATTACTTTAGAGGAGACCCAACTGTATGTTAATGCTTTGTGCACGCTGCGTGTTTATGTTAAAGAAATTATTCAAGTTGAACTACCACAGTTCCCTGACAAAGGTCAGACGCTGCTATCCCGAACTCCATCGCAATCAAGGCTCCTTAATTCTCTGCAGAGAGCGCACTGCTCTAACTGTCTCTGGTAGAACAGAATCCCAGCCCCTCGGAGACTGGGGTCACTGAATTAGCATTCATCCCAGTGGTATTTGGCTCCGATCTGATATCCCAGAGTCTTTTAATCATGCTAACGCAGATCCCGGCACAGCCCAAGAGCTGTTTAAACGTAGTCATATTTGCAATTCTTCAATCTAAAGAAAGACTCGGGCAGGACCAAAGAATAAGGCCCCTAGGAAAAAAAAAAGGGGAGGGAGACAAAACATGTCACAGGATTGTGCCAAACAGCCTGTGGGCTCGGCCCGTCTGAGTTCCTGCAGGCCGAGCCCCAGCCAGCTGCACCGGGGGTCTCACTGCCTCCGCCCCCGCAGAGGGCAGGGTCTCCATTCGTTACCTCGGCCGCCGTAAGTGACCCGCGGGCTGGCTCCATGCCCGACGGCCTCTCAGAGAAGGGGGTGCGGACGTCTGTGCGCACGGTGGGGGGGCCAGCACCTCCCGGAAGAGCCTCACGCCGGGAGCCCCAGATGCTGTCTCCTTCGCTCTGGAATCATTTCCCCCGTGAGTCTGTGTTCTTCATAGACGGTTCTCTGAAGCTCCTGTGCGAGTGGCTTCAGAGGAAACATCAGCCTCATTTGTGGAGGATTAATGATCGACCACGGCTCGCAGGCGCCGGCTGCGTCTGCAACCGTGGGCTCCTCGTGCTGCTGTGACTGGGCAGTTGCTGGTTGGCGCCCGCGCCACCGCGAAGGCCGGTGGGAGGGCGGGCTGCAGGGTGACCGCCGCCCTCCGCCGCCTGACGAGGTGACGCATTAACGGGACACGTGCACGGGTGAAACACCATCTCTAAAAAGCCTCGTTTACCCCCACACGGTGGAGACGCCCCAGCAGCCCACTCCCTCGCCGGTGCACGGGGGCGCTCCGCAGCAATGGGGCAGGTTCTGGGGCCCTGCAGGCGCGGGGACTGCCGGCGGGGACACCGCTGACGGTCTGCTCCCTCCCCAGGACCATCGAGTCCCTGTACAAGGAGCTGGTGGAAGAGGGGCTGCTGGTCCAGGCCCTGAAGGTCAGCCTCTCGGACTACATCGGTAAGGCGCACGGGAACCGCGTGCGCGGGTGGCCTCCCCGGGGCTCTGAGTTCCCGTTTCGGTCGTCGAGGGGGCACTGGCAGGGCCGGCTGTGCCGTGAGGTGACCCAGAGCGTCACGCAGGGTGCAGCGTGGGGTCCGTGTGTCCCTGGGGGCTGACTCCCTCCCCGCATGGAGGAGGGGGTGCAGGTGAGGCTCGAAGCGCGGTGATGGGACCCTGACCCCTGAGCTAGTGCGTCCTACACACCTGTCGGCGCACCCCCGCCCGCCTGCGTGGTGACACCCCCCCCCGAGTCCCTGCCCTGGGGGGCGGCGGCACCACTGCCCTCAGTGTCCCCCAGCCAGCCACGCTGTTGTCTGTCCGGGGCCGGGGTCCTGTGGGTCTGCACGAGGTCACCCCCGCAGTGTCCCTGTTCGTGGCTGTCAGAGCGGCAGCCAGCTGTCCCCCCGAGCGGCTCCCGAGCGAGTGTGTGCCCCGGCACTCGCCGCATCTTGGCAGGGGTGACGCGCCAGAGCCAGCCCGCAGGCGGCTCTCTGCTGACTCCCTCTGGAAGCTGGGCGGCTGGCGTTCGCCCGAGTTTTACAGCCTGGGCCGTGGGGCCCAGTGGGTGAGAGCACCCTCCTGTGACCGAAAGCTAGCGGGTTCGATTCCCGGTCAGGGCACGGACCTAGGTGTCGGGTTCCACCCCCCAGTTCAGGGCACGTACGGGAGTTTTCTCACGTCACTGTTTCTCTCTCCCTTCCTCTCTCTCTCAAAGCAATTTTTAAAAATGTCCTCGGGTGAAGAAGAAGTCAGAGGTCAAATCATAGCTCATCATCGATCACCGGGCAGCCAGTCTCAAGGGCAAACAACATTTTTTTTAATGTCCAAAAAAATTGTATAAACAAGTCAGTACCCCTGGGTTTTAACCGTCTCTCACGAGTCACATGGTGCTTTGTGGGGTCCTCGCAGCTTGTGGGGAGGGCTGGGGCATCCTGGGGCGGGGGGCGTCCTTGGGGCGGGCTGGGACGGGGACCACGGGCCAGCAGGCATCGTTGGGCCTCCCGGGGCCTCCGGTGTTCTCTCGCCCCGTTCTCTGGGTGACTTGTTTCCCTGAGGCCTGTGTGTGTGTGTGTGTGTGTGTGTGTGTGTGTGTGTGTGTAAACCCTCCAGCCTGCACCCTCTTTGCAGCCCCGTGTGGGGCGGACTGGACTGTTAGGGGCGGACTCCACCTTTCTTGCTCAGGTGTTTCTGTCACCTCTCGTTTTCCTGTACCTGTGTCTTTCCATCTCTGCTCTCTTCGGTTACTTGACTCCATCCTGGGTAGCTGGCTAGGGCTGCCTCGACAGCCACACACTGAGGGGCTCACAGGGCCGGAACTTATGGCCCCACAGTCTGGAGGCCCGAAGTCCAAGGCCAAGGTGTCGGCAGGGCTGTTCCTTCCGCAGACGCTGAGGCAGAAGAGGCTCCTTTGCTGCACCCCCGTGGGCCCCCGCTGCCCGGACCCCCAGTGCCCCCCCAGCCTGCACGCCCAGCTGCCCTCGGGCTCCGCGGCCGGAGCTGGTCGTACACGATACCCCTCCTCCAGTCCCCGGTGGTCTGCGGGCAGCCCCGGTGTCCCTTGGCTTCTGCCGTGTCACTGGGTCCCTGCGCCCCTCCTCACGGGGCCCCCTCTCGGTGTGTGTGTCTGCGTGTGTCTGTGTGTCTGTGTCCTTCCCTGAAAGGACCCCATCAGACTGGACTAGGGTCCGCCCCACTGACCCCGTCTTCGCTAACTGCCACGGCAGCGTTTCCGTTCCCCAGCCAGGTGACACTCTGAGATGCTGGGGGCGAAGACTGCGGCAGAGGAAGGGTGAGGGGACAGGGTCTGACCCCCGGCTCACCCCCTGGCTCCCTTCCGGCCCCATCTCAGCACCCTGTCGCCCTCTGTGTCCCCCTCCCTCCCTGTGGGACCGCTGGTCTCGTGCAGGGAGGAGCCCCAGGCTCTCGGGCCGAGCAGACGACACGGGCGTGCAGCGTCCGTGCTGGGCGACCGCAGATGCAGTCCCGGGCGTCAGGACGTGGGGCCGCTCCGTCTGAACCCCAATCCACTCTTTGGCCCCCCATACTCTGTCCCAGTAAAGCCTGTGTGGGGCTTGAAGACAGGGCGCATCAGCGCGAGTGCGGGTGTAGTTAATTAAGCAGGGCAATGGGGTCCCCAGCCCCGCCTCTGCTGCCGTGCGTACAGCAGCCAGCCCGGGGCGGGGGGGTGGGGGGTTAACCCTGGCGCGGGACCGCTCCTGGCTTGGTGACGGCGAACTGAGCCGCCGTCCTGTTCGGCAGAGCGCGCGGGACTGGCAGCCACAGCAGACACTACGCGGTCACTCACGCTGCCAGCGGCGCGGCCCTCGCCGTGGTCTCCACTCGGTCACGCAGCGGTGTTGAAAGTCTGCCCCCCCCCCCCGCAGCCAAACTGCAGGCTCTCGGCTGTGCCCTGGCCACTTCCACCTGCAGTTCTCTGGGCACCTGCACACGCTCTAAAGCGCGGGATGCTTGCAGTGTTTCACACGCGCAGAGTGTGTTCTCAGTGTGTTTACGCGCACCTAAGTCTGTTTGTCGTGCGTGAGCACCGTCAGAACTCGGCCGGAACCGCACTCGTTCCAGAGTCGGGAGAAGCGATCACTCAGGATTGTTCCTTCGGGTTCCGGCGGGAATCGGGGCGGGCTGTCGGGGCGGGGCGGGGCGGGGACCCCCTCGTGAGGGACGAAGACAGCCAGGCTCGTTTTCCTGGCGCCCTCACCTGAAGCACTTCGGAGATAGCGCCTCCGATTTACGGCCGGTTACCGTTAAGCCCCTTGATGCCTTCTAATTAAACCTGCGGAGACTTGTGCCTGTGTCGTCCCTTCGGCCAGCCTGTGAAAGTGTAAATGACCGTTACCCTCACAGGGAGATGCTTCTGTTTGTCCTGGACTAGGCCCGGGTCCTTCCTCTCCCCCACGACGGCGTTCTCGTTAGACTCGGGCTCGCCTGCCCCGGTGCAGGGTCCCCGTGGGGACCTGGGTAACTCAGCCCTCGGGTTGGCGCAGATGCTCGACACCGTCTCTCGGGGCGTGAGTGAGACGGCGCGGCCCGCCAGACCCCCGTCGTCTGTGTGTGTGCCGCTCCGTCTAGAACTGGGTTCCGCGTCACAAGCCCCACGCTCGAAGGGCGTTTCCTGGAAGGGGCAGAGGTCAGCGTGCAGCCTGGCGCCCACGCCGGCGTGCCCCCGCGCCCGGGAAGTCCCTGACGAAGCCTTCCTCCCGGGACACCTGTGCCCTCCACGCCGGCCGGCCCTCCGCCCCGCGGCGGCGGTCTTTGCTCGCAGGGCTGAGTCCGCACCCCCCGAGTCGGCTTCGCAGGGGCCCACGCGGGCGGCCCGGCCCGGGGTGCGCGCTCACCTGTCCCCCCGTTTCTCCTCCCCAGGGGAGTACAGCTACCTGGGGACCACGCTCCGCCAGGTGTCGGTGGAGCCCATGCCCTCCCTCCTGGACGTCCGGCAGCTCGTCACCCTGTACGGGATCCTGCCGCTCGGTAAGGACCCCGCGCCTGCCGGCCCCTTCCGGGAGCCGGTGCCCCGCGTGCCGGCTTCGGCCACGCCGTCCTGGGTGTCGTCGCCGGCGTGGTGGTGGCTTCCCCGCCCCCAGTTTTGAGTGGGGGCGGCTCCGTCATGATGCTGCCTTCTGAGCACCCCGAGAGGCGCCCCGGGGGGCACGTCTGCGTTCACAGGGCAGACGGACGGTCCCGTGGGCTGCCGTCCGTCCGGAGGGAGCGCAGCCGCAGCAAGCACCCGCGGTGAAGACGCGTCACCGTGGACCAAGGGCGGAGGCTACGGCACGCCGTCACACCCAGACCTCCGTCCCTCCGTCCCTCCGTCCCTCCTGGGTCCCTGACAGGGTGTGTCCTGGCTCTTAGGGAGCAAGGCTCTGCGGGCTTCCCCAAGGTCCACTCTGGCCCCAGAGGGCGGCGCGGTGGTCAGACCAGGGATGCAAGCTCTGTGGAGTGCCCGGATCCGGGCCGGGGTGGCGGGCTCCCCGGGACAGAGCCCTGGGTTCACTGCTGCTTAACGACTTCAGTCTGCACGCGGCTGGAGTCGGCCGGGGGCGCCCAGCCAGCCCGGTGCAGCTGCAACGACCCTTCTGCGCTGGGAGCCGCCTTTCGTTTGCTCCATTCGCTCTAAAACGAGATGGGACTCGTTTGGGCTCTTGGGCTTAAACAGGAACTCCAACCCGTGGGCAAGAAACAGTTCGCTCCTCTTGTACCTAAATGTCGGCGGCAGCGCCCGGAATCCGGGGGTGGCACTGGCAGAACAATCACACAGCGTGAGCACGCAGGCGGCCCTGGAGGGCCCCGTGACGTGGGGTCGGCACAGTGACGCGTGGCATCCGCGGGTCCCTGTGAACAAGATGGAGGCCTCAGTGCCCCCTCACGGGGGGCCGTCTCCCTGGGACGGAAGATTCTGGAACCCGGAGACGGAGAGCTGGCGGGGTCGTAGGACGCTCCTCACCAGCGGGGCCGGCGTGCGCCTGCACCTCCGCTCCCGGGAGGGGGGACGGGGGTCGTCCCCGAGCCGCCGTCAGGAGGAGGAGGCGCAGGGAGCGTCCTGCCCGGACCCTCCTTTGTCAGCGAGGAACCCGAAGTCGCCTCCAGCCGCTGCCCCCCCAGGCCGCAGGCCGGCAGGCCCTCACCCTCGTGACCTTCTTGCATGCCCGACCGGGACACACGGAGAAACGCATCCACGCCTGCCTTTCAAGTGCTCGGTTTAAATGTCAGCCGTTGAAACCAGCATCCAGTTACAAAAGGGAATGTGTTCGTAGGCCCCGGTGGTTTGGGTCACGGCTGCCAGGACGGAGCCACAAGCCAGGGGCCCAGGCCCGGGGCCGAAGCCGCTGCTCCCGCCCGGCCCCAGCACCGCAGGCTCTGCCGGCCGCCGCCCCGGCCCCGGGATGGGGTCCGAGCTCGCTCTCCGAGCCCCTGGGCGGATAACGGAGTGCCCGGGCCGCCTCTGCCCACAGCGGCCCCCTCCCTCCCAGAAGTGCTGCTGCCCCCCCCCCCGCCCACACAGAGGGAGGGAGGGGAGGGCCCACGGAGCAGGGGGCCGCTGCTCGGCCCAGGAGAGTCCGTGCAGGTGGGCGCTGGCCCTGCTTTTCCAGACGAGGGGGCCAGCGGAGCCCAGCACTGGGGAGCGGCAGAGCCGGCTCCGGACACGGACACACCCTCGTGACGCGGACCCTCCGGACACGGAGAGCCTGGGGATTTGGTCCGTGTCTCAGCAATTCTCTGTCGTTTCTCTGCCGCTGGAAGTTGGGACGGGCAGGAAGAGCCATGGACGCGGTGGCAGGCGTGTCCCCTTCCACCGCCTACACCTGTCCCCGCCGATCGGCGGTTCGGAGGTCAGCAAGGCCCCGGGTTCAGAGGCCTTCCCAGCCCCGCCTTTACCTGCCCGAGTGACCTTGGCGACCACCCCCTTCCTTCTGGAAAGTCACTTCTCTGTGCAAATGTGCACCTTCTCCTGAGTCCCCCCCACCCTCGACCCTCCCTCCAGTTGCCCCTCTCCCCCCGCCAGATTCTGTCCCCAGCACTCAACTCCACGCTGGCCTCAGCCAGCACCTTGGCCAGTCCGCAGCCCTGACCGCCCTCCAGCGACCCCCACGGCCAGCAGCACTGTCTCCCCCCACCCCCCGATGTCTCTGCCACACCACCCATCAGACATCTGCCGCCCCCCACACCGCTGGACTCCCCAGGCCGGGCCTGCGCCCCTCCCTCGGAATCCCCCCACAGGACCCCCTTCCCTGCAGGCTCCAGTTCTGCCTGTGCTTCCGACCTGGCCCAGGTGCCACCTCCTCCTGGAAGTCCACCTGAGCCACCCCCACCCAGCCCCCCACCACCACCCCGTTCACTGCAGCAGCTTCTCTGAACTCCTGGGGTCTCTCTGGGGTCTCAGTGTCATTCCCCTTCCATCCTGGCCACGCCCACTCAGGCGCAGTAAGTTCTTTACAGAACTTCCTGGCTGCCTTCGCGTGGGAGCCGAAGGCCACCGGCCGGACCAGGAGCGGAGCGGCCCTCGGCGCCCAGGTGCCGAGGAGGCCCCCACGAACAGGTGTCTCTCTCCTGAGTGGAGAATGGTCTCCCTGATCCTCCACTCGCCACAGATAAAGCACGCCCGTTTGATTTCACTTTACAGAGACCTCGCTCCAGACTGTTTCCCAGTGCGTGAGGGGCACGTTAGGGGGCCACAAAAACTGTTTCTAAGTGTACGGTGGATGCACGATGCCTTTTCAAGTGCAGGAGAAGAGAAAAAAGGAGAAAAGCACCGTGATGATCACACTGTGGACACAGGCACGGCTGCGTGGGCAGTGCCCGGCGGCTGAGCAGGGGCACACGGGAGGGACGGCTGTCTCCACGCCGGCCCGTGCCAGGGGCACGTCCCCACCGGGGCTCGGAGGGGGCCGACCGCGAGGTCGAGTGCACGGGCGAGGACCCTCGGCGACGGCACAGTGACTCCAGTCCCTCTCCTGTCGAGGGTCAGGTGGCCTCGCCGGCTGACCGGCTGGAAACCAGCGGGAGAGCAAGTCCGGCTCCAGCCGCCGGGGTCCCCCCGTCCCCTGAGAGTCACTGACGGACAGGTGTCAGCCCCTGCCTGGCCCCCTCCAGGACCCCTTCCCGAGCTCTCAAAGGACGAGATGCTGCTGACAGGCAGAGAACCCCCCCCATCTGTGACCCCAGAGCTGTCGGAGGCTTTAAACCACGAGTGTGGGGAAAGTCCAGGGTGGGGGTGGAGGGGAAACGATGTGTCAGTCAGTTACCCAAGGGGACCCCCGGGCCCCGCCTCCAGCCCCGGCTACAAATCAGCGCCAGCTGAGCGGGGAGGCGCGCCTCTGGTCTGCGGTGCTTCGGCCCACGCATTGGTCTCGGTGGCAGAGACGGGCCCCGCCGCGGAGTGGTGGCGTCGGGGCCGGGAGTCCAGGAGCAGCCGCTGACTCGCTGGTGGGCGGGACTCACAGCCCGGCCCCGCCTCTTGCAGGCTCCGCGGAGGTGCACGCGAAGGCGCCCCTGGTGAAGTCCCTGCTACTGGCCGGGCCCGCGGGCGTCGGGAAGAAGATGTTGGTGCACGCCATCTGCAGCGAGACGGGGGCCAACCTCTTCAACCTGTCCGCAGACAACATCGCGGGCAAGTACCCCGGCAGGAGCGGCCTGCAGATGATGCTGCACCTGGTCCTCAAGGTACGCGCGCGCCCCGCTGCCAGCGCGCGTGTCAGACCCCGCCCTAGTGGTCTCCTGGGGCCGCGTGGGGCGGGCCCTGCGGTCAGCAACCCAGGCCGGCTCGAGCCTCCTTCCGCGAGGTCCCCGCGTCTTTCTGCAGATTCCGTGGTCGCTGCGTCGGGCTGGGCACCCAGCGGTGAGAGGCGGCTCCGTCCTTTGCGGGATCGCTCCGCGCTGCCCCGCAGAGCGGCCTCCTTGGGCCACGGGCGCGCTCTCGGAGTCGCTGGCGCCTCGTCGGAAATTGAATTCGGTTTCTCCGGCAGCCCACCTCCCCCCAGGAGCGGCCTCCACACCCGCATGCTCTGCGGTCCCTTCTCGCGTCACACGGGGGGAGCTGTCGCGGGCCGGTGCCATCTGCACGTGGAGCCTCACACGGGGGGCAAGGGGGCGCCCGCAGGCAGCCACTCCGGCTACAATGATGCAGATGCTCGGTTGTGTCACAGGCCAGTGGACGGAGTGTCCTGAGAGGCCCAAGTGCCACCAGCCCTGCGACCTTGGATAAGGTCTACCCTCCCCAGCCCCCCAGTCACCGTCCCCTCAGTGCACGGGCCAGATCGGGTGGTGGGGGCACACTGTCGGCCGGAGAGCGGTGGTTCCCTGACACGGTCTGTCTGTCCATGATGATGGTGATGGACAGACAGACGGATACATAGAGGATAGGTGACTGACAGATGGGCAGACAGTACACATATGTGCACGCCAGGATGATTCTATTTTAAGGCGTTTTGGTGCAGGGTATTTATACACAACACTAAAACTTCCCGGGACAACATTTTTATGTGGTTGAATCCCTCCGGGCGGACCGTACGCTGCTCAGCTGCACCCAGCGTTGTTTTGAGTTCGTTTCAGTTCAGACGGTGGGCCGTGCACTGCAGCGCCGCCTCGTTCCTGTGTTTCCTGGCTGCTCTGCAGGCTGCAGGGGCCGTCTCTAACTCGTCGCAGTCTCCGTGGGGCTAGTGTGGTGCTGTCCCACATACCGTGTGAGGACCTGCGGCAGCACAGTCTTTCATGTTTTTGTCATACGGTTTACATCTAGAAACGTGGTAAACCCCACGAGAGCGTGTTGTGGGTTTTGCGTGAGTCCTTTGCCTTTTAAAGAAAAGAAGAGGGGAAGTCCGTGTTTCGCCTTTGGTCGCGTATTTCCCATCCCCAGAGCTCTTGATTCCGTGCCGCTGGTCCGCTTCCCGCCCGTGCGACTTCCCTTCCGGCCGCAGGGCTTCCCTTCGTGCTCGCCTTCGGTCTGCTGGCAGCGGGTTCCCTCCCGCAGCTTTCGTTTCACTCATTTCACAGTGTCTTCACGTCAGCTCCACTTCCGAAGGATAGTTTTGCTGGGCGTAGAATTCTGGGCTGACACGTGTCTCTTTCAGCCCTTCAAAGTCGTTATTCCATGGTCTGAGGCCCAGGGCGTTTAAGTGACTTCCCTAGGTGGCAGTGTTGCCATGCGAGTGGTCACAGCGTTGCCATGCAAGCAGTTACAATGTTGCCATGTGAGCAGTGACAGTGTTGCCATGTGAGCGGTTACAATGTTGCCATGTGAGCAGTTGCCGTGTTGCCATTGAGCAGTTAGTGTTGCCATGTGAGTGGTTACAGTGTTGCCATGTGAGTGGTTACAATGTTGCCAAGTGAGCACACCGTCTGCATGGGAGCCCCCAGGTCTGAGTGCATTACCGGCCTCTAGCCAAAGCCGGGCTGACTTCAGCCTGTCGGCTCCCACGCTCCTGATGGCTCGGTGCTCCTGTGGGATTCTGGGACACGGCCCCTGGCACCACCATGCTGTCCTGACGCTCAGGAAATTGTTTTGGCAGCTGAGAGGTAGTTTTCTTGGTATCAGATAAGCTACACTGGCATTTTTTTTAGAATCATTGCAACCCGACATCACGTGGCCCACAAAATGCCACGTGTCAAATTGTCAGAAGGTAGACCGGCACCCTTGTCCACCGCGGCCACTCCGTGGGACAGCGCTGACACACACCTCGGGAAGCCCCGCCCCCACTGTGTGTGTAACTGATCCGTGGGGGACCCGGAGGCCCAGGGTGGGAGTCCTTCAATTACAAGGCTTGTGCCGGGAGGACGCCACGTCCCGGCATGCGTGACAGGCCAGCTGTCTGCGCTGCAGAGAGGTGTTTGCTTTTAATTAAGTGAAAGAAAGTGGGTGAGGCGCGGGCAGGGAGGCACCCCGCGTGCGCCCTGTGCTCGGTGGGCCGAAGCTCGGGGGCCGCAGTGGGGGCGGGCGGCGGAGGTGGGCCCGTGGCATTTGCTGGGGAGGTGCAGCGACAGAAGGCCCGGTGACCCCTCCTGTCTTCTGCGAAAAGGTCCCCGTTCCCGAGTTAGTCCCTGGAGGGCAAAGGCCGCAGCAGCCGGGAACCCGCCACAAGGTCAGGGCCGGCCGGCGGCCTTGCTCCAGCCCCAGCGCCCTGCACGCCCGACAACACGCCGGGAAGACGAGTCTCTGATTGTTCCACGGCCACACGTTCGAGGCCACCCGTACCCGGCATTTCCGGAGGGTTCCTTTCCTCTGCTCGCTCACAGGAACTGCAATGGAAGAGCAACTCGGAGTCCCTGAAGAAGTGTGTTTGCTGTTACTTAGAACGCTCTCTTCAACCGAACAACTCACGTAAGGTTCTTCCTTCTACTGAAGCCACACACACGTGGGAAAGAACACCCATCTCTGCAGTGAGGGGACAGGAGCAGCACAGTCCCCTAGCCAACCGAGAAACGGGGCAGGCGATGGACACTTAACGCGTGTCCCCTGGACAGAGGAAGTCACCGAGGCGAGGCCGTCACTCCGAGAGCCCCGGCCTCCTGGGGTTTGCAGGACAGGACATCGGGGTGGGCGCGCAGGAAGGATCGCCCGCGACCTCGGCCGGGAGCGCTGCCCACCCTGAGGAGTTTTGCGTGCACCCTCCCTCTCCGCCGGCCCAAACCCCTCGCGCAGCAGGAACTGACGCCCCCACTCACACACAGAAAACCGTGGCCCAGAGTGCCCCATCCAGCCAAACACACAGAGAAGCGCAGGGCCCGGCCTCTGGGTTCAAGGTCTGTCCCCACAGCCTCTCCTGGCCCCAGCCGGCCTCCGGGGCACAGACAGCTCCCTCGCACCCTGCCCCGGGGGGGGACCCGTGTCCTCGGGGTGGCCCGAGAGCAAGGCCACACCTGGGTCCGTGTCAGCTGGGACAGCAGGCCGAGGGCCCACCCAGCCAGGGTCGGGTCTGGGCCTCGGGCCGGAGAGTCTGGACGAAGGGAGGCCGCAGTGCTGCCCCCGCCTTGGTGCCACCCTGGCGCCTGGCTGGGCGCGCAGCCAGCAGCCAGGGCAGCGCGCCGAGGGGCCCTGTCCAGATGGGCCGGAGTCCGCAGCTGGGCCGGAGGGGGGGTGTGGGGGCTGCTGCTCCAGGCTGGTAACCCAAACAACGGCCGGGTTGCCACTCGGGGGTGACTTGAAAAAACACAGACACAGATGTGTAATAAATGTAATAAATGCGTTAGTCCCACCTTCACACCGTGAAACTCAATGCGGAGAGAGTGGAGACCTGTACCTGACCCAGCACACAGAGCTGCCCCAGCCAGCGAGAGCCAGAGGGAGGGGGGGCACAGGGGGCGCGGCCTCGGGTATGAAAATAAAGGGGCGGTTGTCAGAGGGCAGGTCCCCAGCGCCGCGCCAGGCCGAGGCCGCGAGCGCACCTCGGCGGCGTTCCCACTTCTGCTTGTTTTCTTTAAACCCAGACGTCCTATTTCAGGGCGGTTTTGGGTTCCCGGGAAAGCTGAACCAGCGGTGCAGGTGCACTCCGCGGGGAGCAGGGCGCCGGGCCGGGGCTGGGGTCCCAGGGACGAGCCGGGACCACAGTCGACGCCGCAGGCACCGCAGAGTTTTTCACCAGCGCGGAGACACTCGGGAGCAGGGCGCCTTCGGTGAGGCTGAAATGCGCCCGCAGGAGGAGCTGAGCGTGGCCTTGCACACGGGTGTGCACGCCCGTGCCTCTCGCAGTCGGCACCAGGAGCGGGGGCGGCTGGGAAGGAGAAGGGGGTTCAGAAGGAAACCCCCTGGCGCTTTGCAAGCCTGCCGCCCTCCAGGCCCCGCCCCCGCGAGCACAGCCCAGTCCTCAGCAGAGGCACTAACGCGTTCCTGTCACCAGGCTGCTCCCCCCACCGTGTCACCCGTCACTGTCCACGGCACCTGCGTCCCCAGCCTTCTCCTCTCCGCTGCCTCAGTTTACCTTCCTTTCCACGCAGGGTCAGCCCAGCCGCGCTCCTGACTCTCGGTCACTCGCAGTTTATCCCAACCGACACCCAGTCGCGGCTCGACTCCACAGTGTCGTAGAAGGCAATGCAAGGGCAGAGAAATCCACAATACTTTAAAACAGTAGAAATACAACACGTCCCACATATCGGTATTTGAACAGCATCTCCGTGACCACAGTTCAGGAAAGTGCGCCCCGCCGTCCCATCACAGCCCCCCCCACGCCCTCCCCAGCACGGCCGCACCGCCCTGGTGGTGCCCTGCGCCCAGCGACCCCCGTGCAGAAATAGGGGGCTCCGCTCTCTGCAGGCAGCGACCCCTCTCTCTGTTCCCAGATGCCCCCTGCCTCCCGCCCCAGAGCCTGACCCCTCGCTGATGCCCAGCCGACGTGTGTGGGGTGGGTGGGTGAGTGGGTGGGTGGTCCTTTTCGGTTTGGTGAACCCATACACAACAACTGAAAAAAGGAGGCACCTTCTCCTGGGTTTTGTGCGGCGAGCAAAGTAGGACCCTTTCAGGGAGAATCTCGGGGGCGTCCCGGGGTGGCCTGGGCAGACCCGGCCGGCCGGACACTGGGGTTTTCCCTGTGCCGCCGCCGCACCCCAACCCGGGGAGCCCAGTTCTGGCCCCGAGCGTTCCGTAGTGTTTCGTTGGGGAACGCCAAAGCTCAAACCCACACAACTGACGTGGGTGGGGAGTCTTTCGTCTTCGACAGAACTTTCCAGAATCTGAAAAGGCACACGTTGGTGGCAATCGGTCTTCATTCCAGAACTGACACAAAACGGAAACCTGCAGTGACATTTGATGGGACCCAAGAGCCCCCTAGTGGCCATCGCGGGAAACGCTCCCATGGAACCTGTGAAGTCCAATTACGCGTTAATGACATTTAATTGTCCATGACCTCCAGCTGCCTGTGGGTAATTTCGGCGAAGCCTTGTCACTGCTACACGAAAATTAAAAGAGCAAAGGATGCCATTTTTCATTAACAAATCGGCAAAGAGTTTTTTACCGTTAACACTCACTGAGAAAAGCGGAGAAACAGGCCCACTCCCTCTGGGGCTGGGGAGGGAAAGGGAACCCCCCCGGCCCGCAGGTGGGCCACACGCGTCGGAGCGTGAAGGACACCCCGGCCTGCCCCCCGGTGGCAGTCAGGTCCGCCATCGCTCCGGGGAACCCGGCACTCGTGCCGAAGGGCCCCCCGCCCCCGAGCACTGTTTGGGGAGTGAGAGGGCGTAAGCCGCCCGGACGCCCAGAAACCCGGGGCCAGGCCAGCAGGTCACGGGCACCGCGGCACAGTGACGCTGGGTGAGTGCGTGTGACATCAGCGTGGGAGGGGCCGTCTCGTTTTTGCAAGTTCAGGGCCAGGAAGGGTCCACCTCGGCATTTCGCCCCCTCGCCTCCAGCCTCGCCTTGCGCCCTCTGTGCACGCTTGCTCTTGATTTCCCAGCGCCCCGGCGCACCGCCGCCCGCTACCGGGTGCTTCGCACACGCAGCCAGCGTCCACGGGCTCCAGTGTTAAGTCCCTGACCGACGCCCAACCGCTGCCCAGGTCAGAGCAAACTCAGCGGGCTGGCCAAGGCCTTTGTGACCCCCCCCGAGTGACCGAGCAGCCCCCCCAGAGGGTAGGCCTGGCCCTCTCCAGCACTCTGACGCCCCTCCCTCCCTGGGCCCCCTCACGGCCTCGGGTCTCCCCACCCGCCATTGGCAGGCTCCTCGAGGGCAAGGCCCCACCTGGTGTATCCCAGCCCCTCCGGGACAGTTTCGTGAGTGAGGAGAGGAGGGCTGGCCCTCCACCTGCGTGCCGGGTCCCACGTGGTACACCCCCCCGGGTTCCCTCCCGCAACAGTCTCCTTGGAAACAGCCGACTCCTCCCCGAGACTCCTTTTCTCCAAGGAAGGAGCCTCCGCCCCTCGGACCCTCCTGGTGGGAGAGAGCCCCTCCTGAGGCCTGGGTCTCCAGGCCCCGCCTGTCTGCCCAGGACGGAGCGCGCTCACCACGCGCCCTGGCCGGCCCGCTGGGGAGGACGGTCGGGGAGATCAGAGACCCTGTCTCGGGGGACCGGGCAGGGGTGGTCTGGAAGGAGAGGTGACTGAGGAGGATGCGGCCCCCAGGGTGACGAAGGGTCCGGAACAGGCACCTGTGGACTGCGGTGCCCCACAGGCTGCTGCCTGGCTGTGCGGGGCGCCGGCCCAGGTGCCAAGCAGACACAGGTCCGACCCCGGCTCCACGGCTTCTGCAGCGCTGGTGGGCGCACTGCTGACCCCCCTCTGTGCCTCAGCCACCTCCTCTGTAAGAGGGGACACAGTGTGGACGCGCCCGGTGCAGCACATGGCCCTGGGCGAGTGAGGGGAGTCCTGGACATCCAGGCGCTCGGCACTGGGCGCAGGGTCGCTCCGTGTCGTTATCGGTCGTTAACGCCGAAGGACTCGCTCGTTTCACTCGACAACAGCGGTGCCTTTCCAAACTGCCGTCCTGTGCACAGCACCGGGCGCCCCGCGCAGATGACCGCCCGCCCGCCCCGGGGAAGGAGTCCGGCACGGGTGCAGCCAGGGCCCAGGCAGAGTGGAATCCCCCGCCAGCTCGGAAGGAGCGGGCCATCCAGGGAACAGTCGGCCACGTTCAAGTTCCGCGGTGCGGCATGGCCGGCAGGTCACAGCCACTTCGGGTCAGGGGCGAGAAGCAAGACCGGTGGTTTCGAGGCCACCCCGAGGCAGCGAGGCGCCTGTTTCCAGCCCACCCGTGGGGCCCGGTCGGTGAGGAGCAGGAGGAGGACCCGCACCAGCGTCCCCGGAACGCCCGCCCGCCGCCCCGTCCCACCGGGGGGAGCTGGACCGAGCTCACAGGAGCTCACGGGGGTACGCTCGGAAGACCCCTCGCCCCAAGTGGACGGCAGAGGAGGGGCCTGCCGCCGGCACGGGAGCGCACCCACGGCCCGACGGCGGGTCACCTGAACATTGTTTGTCCAGGGGTTTCGGTGCCAAAACCGAGATTTTTCAGAGGAACTGAAAAGAATAAGATCTTGCCTCTGTCATAATGAAGTGTCTTTTTTTCCTAAGAAGCTGAAGACCTTTCCCCCACAAACCTCATTTTTCTTATTTTCCTTCGGGGCAGGAAGTAGGGAAGCTTTAGATTTAAACTCAAAATAGCTTCTAGGGAACAATGACTCCGCAAAGCTGTGCCCCTGGGCACTGAGCCGGTCCCTCCGTGGCAGGGAGCAGGCCGCACTGGGAAAATGGGGGGGGGGGGCACGGTGTTGTGCTGAGCCCTCTTTTCTCCGGGTGAGCAGACCTGCGGGCACCCAGGTGCACTGGGCCGGCTGTCCTTCCAGCCGTGGGCTGCAGAAGGTTGTTCACTGGCTGACTGGAAGCCAAACGGGGTCGAGGCCTGGGGACCCGGCGCGGGACGCGCAGGCGCCCCGTGTGCCCTGCCCCGGCGGTGGGAGCAGTGGGTGGCAGAGGAGGAGGACTCGGTTGCCAGCCCTGCCACCCCCCCAAAGGCCAACACAGGGAGCCCTGGCGTCCTGCTCTCCCCTGGGGCCCGCCGTGCGCCCTGGACGGACGGACAGAGGCACGCATCCGACCGAGGCCCCCCCCACTGTCCCTGCAGGTGGCCCGGCAGCTGCAGCCGTCCGTGGTGTGGATCGGAGACACGGAGAAAACCTTCTACAAGAAAGTCCCCAACACCGAGAGGATGGTGAGGGCCCCTCCGCCGCGTCTTGGTCCGGGCCTTCCCGCCCTCCGAGGGGGCCCCATGCCAGGGCTGCCTCTGCTTTTCGAGAAGGTCTCGCTGTCCCACGGGAGGAAGGGACGAGAGGAAGGGACCGGGGGCCAGGGGACAGCCCCTCCCTCTGCCTCAGGGCCTGCCCAAGTGTGAAGCGCCCGGTGGCCGCTTTTCTGGGGCACAACTTAGGAGAAAATGAAGGAGCGTGTAGAGGAGGAGGGGTGAGGGGAGCTCCAAGAAGCCCAGGCACCTGATTCAGAGGTGAGAAGCGTTCAGAGAACTCTGCTCCGTTTTTAAAAAAAAAACGGCCCACACGGGAGTCATTGTTAGGACTTCCTATTGTTCACGAGGAGGGGCCACAGAGGGCCTGGGGCTCCGGCACAAAGAGCGTCCGTCCGCCCGCCCGCGGAGCGGAGCCGGAGGCCCTCCTGTGATTGCTTCCTTCCTCCTTTTCTCTCCCCGCCGCGCCCCTCCCCCGCACTCCCCCCCCCCCCGCAGAGCACCGGCAGATTTCCCACGAGTTAAAAAAAAAAAACGCGGACACCCACGATGGTTGTTCCACGTCAATGGGCACCAAAGCCAATAGCAGTGGTCCACCGTGGATTTCTGATCGCATCCTCGAGGATTTTGATCACTTTGGGTCCTGGGCATTAGACAGCACTGTGAGCAGGTGGAGAGGGTTTGGATGAAGGACGAGAGCTCAGTCTTTTCTCCCCCCCCACGAGCCTCCGGTGCCCCGTGGCTTTAGAAGCTTAGAGGACTCCTTTATTGCCGCATCTGCGGGCCGGGCAGCTAGCGCCCTCTGCTGGCGAAGACGCAGACCTGAAGGCTGGAGTTGGTGACCAGCCCCCACCCCAGACCACAGAGCTAGGAGGAGAGCAGGGCGGTGCTTAATCCACCCCATGCCATCCGGAGTTTCATCTCACTCCTGGGCAAGGGCTCCTCCGTGGCCGCTGGAGGGCAGCGTGGGCAGGAGGGAGACCGTGGGCCGTGGGGACTCGGGACACCTCGGTTCCTGGCCTGCTCTGCTGCTCACCTTAGCTGGCTGTGTGTCCTTGGCGAAGTAACTTAACCTCTCTGAGCACAAAGGGTTTCAGTGAGAACAGCCCCGAAGGTCGTGCAGCGCCCCCCACCATGAGGGGCGTGAGCCGTCAGCAGCTGCAGCCCTAGTGGGCGTTGGTTCTGTCCGCCTCCATGTCAGAAGCATCTGTCGTCCATCGGGGGAGCCCGCAGCACTGAAGACCCCTGGGTGAATCCAGACCGCCTGACGAGCACAGGTCCCCACCCACCCACAAGGCCGAGGGGGGCCTGAGCGATCCCAGGCACACCCTGGGCTGCAAGCCCCCAAGCACACTGCACCCCGAGGTGTGAGCCCAGCCCTGTGCCCCCACAGGCGAGAGCACCGTGGGGAGGGAACCGCTGTGTGTGTGTGTGTCCTCCAGCTGCACGCGGGATCGGGGTCCCGCTCACCCCCACGTCCTGGGCCGGCCCCTCGGAGAGCGGGGTTCCTGCCACCTGCCCGGGAGTCAGGGGCGGGCCGGGCCAGCTCCACTCGCCGGGCCCCCCACCTCTGGCTGCTGCCCTGGCCGAGTCTGCAGGGCCTGGGGCGGCGGGGAGCAGTGACCCCCATGCACGTCCTGAAGGGACACCAAACGCCAAGCTGCATCCTCCGACGGGAGGAACCCGGAGGCTCCGCACCGCATCACCCGGCCACCCCGGGACCCCACCGCCCCGGCCTCTGTTCCTACGGTGTCCCCTAACCCCAGAGGCCCGGAGCCACAATGAAAAATCCCACCCGCAGAGCAGCCAGGGGGCAGCTGCGCCCCCACCCTCCCCGGCCAGGCACACGCGGCACCCTGGGTGGCCGCCCGCCCGCCGGACTGGGGCGATCCTGGAATCACACTCGGGAGAGGTCTCACCCCCAGGGACCACCCGCCCCCTAGGAACCCCGACCTGGGTGAAGGTCACTGAGCGGCGAAGTGTGTGGGCGAGGCCCACGCAGCCCGGAGCAGGGAGGCGAGGAAGAAAGCCAGGCAGCCTGCCGGCCGCGGAGCCCTGCACCGCAGTGGGGGGACGGACGCACTGGGACCCCGGGGCTGCCGGCGGAAGCCGAGCCCAGCACGCATGCCAGGGAAGCGGCCGCCCCAGGTTGCAGGAGGGGAAGAGGCTCCACGGGGTGCAGAGCTGCCCAGGACCACTCTGGGGCCCGGACACAGGCCCACCTGGGGGCAGAGGCCGCACCTTCCTCCCCCGGGGGGAGGGGGACACCTGAGCCCCAGCGCCTGGCTTTCCGTCTGCCCACCAGCCACCCCTCCTCAGCCCGGGGCCACTGCAGACCGCGTCCTGAAAACCGCCTGCGGGCCCTCTCGTCTTACAGCCGCGGCGCGGGCTGCAGACCCCCGCAGCCCGGCCACGCCTCTGTCCCCTGCCCTGGTCCTCGACACCCGCAGCTGCCAGGGCCCTGCCCTCCCCTGGCCTCCCGCGGCCCCACCAGCCCTTCCGCGGGGTCTCCTGCACCCACCCCCGCCCACCCCTGAAGGATGTCAGGGATCCCGTTTCTCTCTCCTTGCCGTCACCACATCTCAGCTTCAAAGTCACCCCCAAACTAGTGCCTGCCCTAGTCTGTCCCCAGCCCAGGCATGCCCCCGAGACCCTGATGCAGTCACCAGAACCACGTGGGTCTCCCGGGACACCCCCCCCGGGGTGCTGCAAACCCGAGCACGGCCCACCAGGATGGCCGCCTCCATCGCGGCCCACCGCCCCGAGCTCCTGCCCATCCTGCGCTCCCAGAGGGCGGTTTCATTCCTCAGTAGGACCGCCTTGCAGGAGGGGGCGTTGGGTCCACGGGGTGGGGTAAACTCCGAGGGTCGCCGCGCCCTTCAGCCCCATCTAGGAGCAGCGTGTGGGGGTCCCCGAACCGGCGAAGGGACCTCCTTCAGGACCCCGGCAGGAGGCACCACCAGGCCGGGGGCCCAGAAGCAGCTTCTCAGAGCCGAGCGGCTGAAGGCTCGCGCAGCGCAGCGGGAACTGCCGGGAGCCTTCTGTCACGTGTCACGGTCGCGGACCGGAAACCTCCCTGCTGTGAGAGTGGCCAGAGCCCCCAGACTGGTCGGCAGGTTCAACACAGTCCCCGTCAAACCCCAGCCGGCCGCTCGGAGCAAACTGACGCGCTGACCCTGAAACCCACGTGGACAGGCCAGGGGCTCGGAACAGCCAAAGCGCTCAGAGAAGAGCAGGGCCGGGGACTCCCGCTGCCCGGGTCCGAACCCCGCCCCAAAGCCCGGCGGCCAGGCGCGTGCGATGCCGGATGAGGAGAGACGCGAGGATCAATGGAGCAGAACTGGGACTCCGGGGCAAACCCTTCTCTGTGCGATCCACGGATTTGTTTCACAAAGACGCCGAGACGACGCAACAGGGAGAGAATCCTCTCCTGAACTAACGGTGCTGGGACAGCAGGAGAGCCGCCCTCGAAAGATGAAGGGGGACCCTTACCTCGCCCAGGGTGCCAAAACTGCCCAATCGTGCCCCGGAGACCTGAACGTGAGAACTGAAACTGCAAACCCCTTAGGAAAATGATAGAGGCTGGCGACGGTGTCTCAGACACGCCACCGAAAGCACAGGTGACAGCAGAAAAATTATATTGTATCTCATCAAAACTAAACAGAAACTTGCTGTAAAAACGTCACTGAAGCGCAAAGACGGCTCCCGGAACGGGAGGAGGGCCTGGCGGCGCCGCCCGCCCGCCGAGAGACCTGCATCGGGAACCCGTTGGGGGGCGGGCGGCTCTCACGACTCGGCCACAAAGGACGCGTGGCCCCATCCGTGAAGCGGCGGCCAGGGATCTGAACACACGTTTTCCCAGGGAGGATGCAGATCGCTGACCGGCACTTGGAAAGACGCCGCACCACGTTAGCCCGCAGAGACGTCCACATCGACACCACCATGCCCGCCGCTTCCCACCCGCTGGGATGGCCGCATGGAGGCAGCCAGGGCACGGGCCGGACCGGGTGTGGGCAGGGACGGGGAAACCCTGGGGCTCGACCCTCGGGCGCCGGGAGGGGGGCGGGGCAGCCCCGTGGAGGAGCAGCAGCCGGCAGTCGTACACAGGGTGAGCCTGGAGTCTCCACGCAGCCCAGCGGTCCATTCCGTGTGCGTCCCCGAGGGAAACGAAGGCGTGTCTACACGGACTTCACAGCGGCACCACTGAGGGCGGCCACACCCTGGGCACAGCCCCAACACGCACCAGCTGAAGCGTGGGTGGGCAAACGGTGGCACTGCGTGTTACAGCCGCAACGCAGAGTGACGTGCGTGACGGCCGGGCACGCCTCGGAGACTCTGGCTAAAGGAAGGAAGCCGGACGCACACGCCCAGCACGTACCGTGTGGTCCTGCGTCCGTGAACCACGCAGAGCACACGCGTCTGCGGGAACAGGAAGTAGGTCCGTGCTTGTGTGGGTGCGAGGAAGCTTGCACCCACAGCTCAGGCTGGAGCTCGAGGTCCCTGGGTCGTGCTGCTGTCCCTCGAGCGTGCACAGATCAGACTCGGCGAGCAGGGTCGCCGTGTCGCCAGCGGCCTCGGGGAAGGCAGCCCCCCCCCCGTCCCGTGACTGGGTGTCTCTCAGACGTGAGCCCGGGCGCCTCGGTCCCCGCCCACCACGGCCGTTGGCGGGGACCCTCGGGCTCACCCCCGGAACAGCCCAGAGGAACGGGGGCCCCACGTGCTGACCCCACCCCCCCAGCGAGCTCCCTGCGCTTGGAGACCCGCCACTCTTCCCGCCGCCGCTCTCAGGGCCCAGGTGCTAGAACGTTCTGCAGGTGCTTCCTTCCTCCCCTTCCAGATCTGAATTCCAGAGAACGGGGACAGGAAGCGCCCGCCGTCACTCCCCCGACGAACATGAAGGAGCCGGCAGCCCCCCCCCCCCCCAGTGCCGGTGCCTCGGAGCCTCCTCCCCTTAACTCTTCTCTCCCCTGGGGGCTCACTCGTCCCCCCCTCTGTCCTCCCCCCCAGATCGAACCGAAGCGCCTGAAGAAGCAGCTCCCCCGGATCCTGAAGCTCCTGAAACCCAACGACAGGATCCTGATCGTGGGGACCACCTGCCGCCCCTTCGACGCGGAGCTGCAGTCCTTCTGCCGGGTCTACCAGAAGATCATCCTGGTCCCCAGGCCGGACTACGCGTCCAGATACGGCAAGTCCCCCGGGCCCCGAGTCGGGGCTGGCGACCGGTGCTGCAGTGGCGGGGGGCCCTCGTCACCCAGTCGGCTCCGGGGGGTGTCCCTGCCGCTCCCAGACAGCAGCCCAGCCCGGCCCCGCAGCCCTGACCGCCGGGCCGCAAGGGCAGGACGTGCCCCTCCGTTCCGTGGTCCACGCACTGCAGTTTCCCCCGAGACCGGAGGCGGCCGGACGGGGGCGACGATTCCGCGGCCTGGAGGGGACACAGCCCTCGTGGGTGCTAGTGCTCCCTCTGACGGGGGGGGACTGGGGTCACGCGTCTCGTGCTCCTCGGGCCCGTGCGGACGGTGTCTGTCTCCCACGGAACCGTGGCGGTTCGCCGGGTTGGGCTTTCACTTGCCAGTCTCCGAGGGAGCGCAGGAACACGCTGACGCGCTCCAGATAAACACGGCACGCAGCCGAAGCTGCCTTCTTCCCACTTCTCCTCCTCGAGTAGACGGATTCAGACGGCACCCCTCCTGGAACACTGCCGGACAGGACACCACAAACGGAGACCCTGGGGGGCAGTGCCGTGACGTGGGGGGGGCATGGGACCCGGGCTCCGACCCACCCGGCTCCGACCCCCGACCCCGCCAGGGCGCAGCTGGGGGACTCAGCCCCTCCGATGGGCATCTGAGACGGCGCCCCCTCCTGTGCGGAGGGGGAAGGGCTCGTCCGCGGGCCTGCTGTGAGCCCACACACAGCCCACACCCACCCTCTGCCCGTGGCTCTGCCCGGCACCTGGTCCCGAGGGGAACCCCCCAAGAGCAGACATCCCAGGGGTTCGGGCAGAAGCTGGAAGGAGGTTTGTGACCCGGCGTCAGGGGCCAGAGACTCACCGTCGCCACACGTGGCCAGTCCCACGGCCAGCCCAGACCCACGGGCAGTGGGCTCCCCGGGGCGTGAGCACCAGCGGTGAAGCTGGTTGCGGGGCCGCCGTGGCCTCCCGTGGTGATGGGGGCGGCAGCACGGCTGTAACGGAGGGGAGGGGACCACAGTGGCCGCAGCAGGGACGCCGTAGCGGGGTTTGGCGTTAATGACGGTTGTAAGAACGACGTGGCTTCTGCTCATCCTTTGCCGGTCACAGCAGCACCACTGAGATAGAGGGGCTGTGCAGTCTTTTGGGGGGGGCTTCGACCCCCGGTCAGCTAAGAGGACGACGCTCCCCCCGCATTCTGTGGGCTCCCCGCTCAGCCGCCCTGTTTGCAATGCGAGTGCCTTCCCGTCTCGATGAGCTGCGACCCGGGTGTCGTGAACCCTGCTGCACCCGCAGTACGGCTGGCTGCGGCCCCGGGGCCTTCTCCATCTACCGAGCGGCCTCTCTCCGCCCTCTAGGGCCCCCACCCCCCACCACTGGGTCCTGGCACCCAGCCAGCATCTGAGCACAGGGGACAGGGCCAGCCCGGAGGGCCTCACAGGAGACTTGAGGGACCGGACCCAGAGGGGCCGACTGGTCTTCCCCCGGGTCGCATTGGCCGGAATGACTCACGGGGCCCCACCGAGGTCAGGGGTGGGGTGGGGACCTGTTGTCCGGCCGACAGAGGAGTTGGCACAGGAACGGGTGAGCACGGCGGGGCTGCCGCTGACTCGGCACTGAGGGTCCCCCGCTCCTGGCCTCCTCGGGCCTCCCCCTCGCTCCCCACGCCCCGTGGTCGGGCTCCTTTCCGTGCTGCGTTGTCCTTCTTCTTCTCCTGCTCCTCTTCCTCCCCCTCCTGTTCCTCCTCCACCTTCTCCTCCCTTCCCCCTTCTCCTTCCCCTTCAGATACGTCAGGCATGATGTTATCTTAACGGAGTCAGGTAGAATGTTCGTGATTTGAGGGGCCAGAGCGTTGTTCTTGACCTTGGGTTGAACATGTCTGCAGTGTGATGAAACCATGGGTACCGGTGCCCCCAGCAAAGGCAGTTGTGTTTTTTGGTAACTTGCCAGTCATCTGTGAGGACTAGACCACGAGACACGTCCCAGCCTGCGTCCCCTCGGGCAGCGCCTCGGGGGAGGGAGGGGGGGCGCCCCGCACCTGCGGGCAGAGGACCAGCCTGCGCGCAGCGGTCGTCCCGGCCCCGGGCTCTGCCCCGACGCACCTGCTCCCTCGCGTTTCCCTCTCGGGGGGCCTCCCTCTCGGGGGGCGATCTGTGTTTGCTGCCACCGTACATGCCGGCCGGCATTTCCCCCCACCGTGACCCGGAAGCTCCCGTGGCCTCGGCGGCTGGGGCATCCACCTCAAAGAAAGCCCACTCCTGTCTTCGCAGGGACCGGAGACAGTCTCTCCCGGCCCGCAAGGCATGGGCTGCGCGTCCCACCGTCCGTCTGCGGGCAGCAGAGCGGGAGGGGCAGGGCGGGCGCACCCCCCACCCCCGCCCCGCCAGGTTCCCCCAGGCGGCCCCGGGCAGGGCCGGCCAGGCTGGGGGGGGGGGAGAAGGGAGGATCCGCCCGGGACACGCAGTCCCTGAGGTCGGCCAAATACACCTCAGCAGCTATCTTTTCCTCCCAAATCAAGCCATCGCCTGCAAAACGTCTCCGCGAAGAAAACCCGTGCCCGAGGGTGATTGATGCCCGTCCGATCTCCAGACACCCCTTTGTGCTTCCTCCCCTCCGCCGTCCCGACGCCGCCTCCTCTGGCCTCTCTCCCCCGGGGCCTGCTCCGCTAAAACCCCATCCATCACGGCCCCCACGGCCCCCGCCCGGGACCCCGTGCGTGCTCGGGCGGGTCCAGCCGCGTCTTCTGGTTTCTCTGGAACTCCAGGCCTCGGGGGCCAGAAGCGCCTCCATATCACAGCCACACCTCCGTGCTTCTGCAAAATCCCAAACGAAACCAGCTTGAAGATGCCGCGTGACCGCGAGCACGCGCCCGGGTGGAGTCGGTTTGGGGCTCCAGAACACAGAAGGTGACCCGGAGTGCGGGTCCCCCCAGTCCAAAGGAGGGGAGGTCATTAGAGTCGTCTGTAGAACCGGGGTGCCTTTCTAGCCCCAGAGAGGAAGGTGGAGTACGTCACTTGGTCCAGAGCGCACCTCCGCTGCCTGCAGTGCCCCCGCTTCCCCGGCCCCCGGGCCTCACGGCCGCAGCACTGCCAGCCCGAGCCCGTTCTGGGCGTGTGTCCTCCGTGGGCGCGGCTGGGCTGAGGCCCGGCAGCCTGCTGGCGGCCCCTGTGCCTCCGTGAGCCGCCAGCCGATGACTCACGAGGCCCCTGACGCCCTCCCAGCCCCGCGGCGGCTGTGAGCGGCCCAGGCCGTTCTCCTGCAGGCTGCTGACGGCGGAGCGCAGTGCCCCTGGCGCGGACGGGGGGCAAGTCCGGCTGCCTCTCCCGTTCTCCAGGGCTGGGGGTGGCTCTGGGCCCATGGGCCAGTACCGCAAGGTGGCCGTGACGTCCTGCGGTGTCCCGTGGTGTCCAGTCATGATGTCCTGCAGTGGCTGTGATATCCTGTGATGTCCTATAGTGGCCGTGATGTCCCATGGTGTCCAGTTGTGATGTCCTGCAGTGGCCGTGATGTCCCGCGGTGGCTGTGACGTCCTGTGGTGTCCTGTGGTGGCCATGATGTCCTGTAGTGGTCGTGATATCCTGTGGTGTCCTGCAGTGGCTGTGATGTCCCGCGGTGGCCGTGACGTCCTGCGGTGACCGTGACGTCCTGCGGTGTCCCGTGGTGTCCAGTCATGATGTCTTGCAGTGGCTGTGACATCCTGTGATGTCCTGCAGTGGCTGTGACATCCTGTGATGTCCCTCGGTGGCCGTGATGTCCCGTGACGTCCTGTGATGTCCCTCGGTGGCCGTGATGTCCCGTGACGTCCTGTGATGTCCCTCGGTGGCCGTGGTGCCACCGCAGAGCCCGGTGCTCACCTCCATGACATGCTGGTGAGCTTTGGGAGTGACCCCCGGCTCAGGCGTCCTGAGGAGTCCTGACCAGCGCTTGGACCCCAGAAACCCCGCACTTAGATGGGCAGCGGGGCATCCACAGGGGCACGCCAGCCCGGGGGGCTGCAGTTTCTCACCCCACGGGCCACGCGCGTCTGCTCGCGGGGACCCCGCGCGTCAGGAGGTGGGACGGCCGGGAGGCGGGGAGAGCGCGGCGCATGTGTGGCCCTCACGCCGCCCGCCCACCCACGGGCCCACTCTGTGCTGTGGTGGGAACGGGCCCCTGGGTGCCCACAGCTAATGCTGTCCTGGGGTCCTGGGCTCCCGGCCTGGGGTGCTCGCCCCCCACGGGCCTCCCCCGCAGCAGGCGCTCCGCCGCGGCGTCCGCAGGCTGCAGCTCTGACCCCCGACCCCGCAGCCCTGGCGTGTGGACAGGGACGCCCCGCGCCCGCTACAGTCTGCCTGGCGCAGACGGCTGCACGCGCTCTGTGGTCGCTCCGCGTGGTCCTCCGCAGTGGGTGAGCGCAGGCGCCTCGGGCACAGACCTGAACGACCGGCGACCACTATGGCATCCCTGAGACGACGGTCACACGGGGACAGAAAGCCAAGCGTGTGCCGTGTGCGCGAGCAGCGCCCTTCATGTGCCTGGTGCCCACTGGGCCCTCGCCGCGGCCCCGAGTTCCATCTTCCCCTCCCGTGTGCAGGCGAGACTGAGGGGGCCTCAAGCCCGACGGAACCCACCGGAAGTGGATCCGGGGGGCCCCGCTGTGGCTTCAGGGGTCCGGCTGAGGCCCTCTGAGCCCCGCTGGCCCCCTGCCTGTAACTCAGCCCCTGGCGCCCGCCTTCCCCGCTGTGGGGGACACCGCGGGCCCGTGGCCGGTCTGCCCCTCCCCCAGCACCACAGATGTGGCCGTGGTCCCTTGCAGGTTCTGTTCCTCGGCAATAATCAGACCTTCGCATTTTTCTGAGCATTTTTGAATCTGTATGTTTGGATGAGGTGGTCACTTAAGGAGCCCGGCTGTGCTCGGTTCAGGTGGTTATGGTCACAGCTTAAGAAAACGTTCTAGATGCTCCCCACAGAAGGTCAGAAGGCTCTAGGGATGGCTGACCAGGCCGTGTCGTCTGGGTACGGCCACCACCCCCTCTCCGTGCAGCGCCGGCCGGCTCTCAGCGGGGTGCTGTCCGGGGCGCCGTGCGGAGTCCGCTCCGTCTCCAACGTTGCGTGACCCTCAGGGATTGTGTCCTCGTTCCTGTCCCCGCGTCCCTGCGTCCTGAGCGCCTCGGCTGCCCCACGCCCCACCTGCCCAGGGGCAGATCAGTCAGGATGGGCCCACCGCTGGGGGGCTGGGCGGAAGAGGGGCGGGCCGCTTCGTCTGATACGGGGTGCCCTCCAGGGCCTCACGCCCAAGCGGGGCTGAGCCCGGCGGTGGCGCCGAGGGACAGTAGAACCTGCTCATAAAAACACGCGCTTTTAAAAACTCACGCTCCCCCTCGTCCACCCTCTGGAAACCAGAACACCCGAGGAGCAGAGACCCGCTTCCGCCGGGGAGCACTTCCCGTTCGGGGAGATTCCAAACGTCCTTAAAGGCCCACACGAGACCGCACTGACCGCTGTTTCACTTCTCCCCATCCATTCCCAACGCGGGCGTCCGCGGACCTCACCCCGCGGCGTGTTGCGGGGCTGAGGAAAAACGTCGGCGAGGAGACCGTGGCAGGGCGTGGAGTCCTGGGTTACGGCGGGGTGACGGGGCAGACGCCGCTCTCTCCGCGAGAGGGCCCCCCACCTCCGGCGCGGGGAGCCGGTCAGGCTGCCTTCGCCGTGTGACCCCGTCCCCCACGTCTCCCCCGCCCTCTCGGACCCCACAGTCTTGTGGAGACAGATCATCCAGCGCTTTGGCGGGGTCGTCACCAACACCCTGAACATCAGCTGCCTGGCCAAGGTCAGCGACGGCTTCACGCAGGGCCACGTGGTGCAGGCGGTGCGGAGCGTGCTCACGGACCGCAGGGTGCGGCAGCAGCTGCGCAAGCCGCTCGTGGCCGTGGAGTTCGTGGCGGCCCTGAGCAGCCAGAGCCCCGTCTACCAGGAGGAGGAGGACAGCTTTAAGGTGAGGGGGGCGGGCGCGGTCGCCGCAGCCAGCCCGTCCCCGGGGCGCCCGAGCTCCGGGGGTTTGAGCTCTGCCGTTTGCCATGAAATTAGGCAGACTTGAAATTTTTGGATTATAAAATCTTTCCAGACTGGGAAGCACCGTGGGTCAGCTCGGGCCCGTGGCCCCCCAGACGTCACCGCGGTGCAGGTGGCAGAGTGCTTCCGTGGGACACAGGTGGGGTGCCCACAGTTCGGTGGCCACCTGCCCCTTCCACCTCCGCAGGGTCTCCCTTGTTTCTGCGGGCAGCCCGGTGAGTTCACGGACTTCTGACCTGTATTCCTAAACGTCTGCTTCCTTTCAGAGCTGGTACGCCAAAACCCCCCTGGGGAAGAGGCGGGCCTTGGCCCTGCAGGGCGGGACCCGGAGCAAGGCCAAGGAAAAAGGAAAGAAGGGAAAGAAAGGGAAGAAGGAGAAGAAGAAAAAGTAGCGCCTTTCCGAGCAGCCATCCTGGGCCCCACCCCGCGACGGCGGCCCCCGCTCCAGTCTGAAGAAGACCCCGCGTCCACCCCGCCGGCCCAGCCGCCTCCACTGCCGCCGAGTCCTCGCGGTCGGACCTTCGCTGGGCCGCCCACCGCGACTGCGGACGCGGCGCCCCGAGCTCGTCCTAGAGTGTGTGACTGTCCCTCAGCCTCCGGAAGGTTGTCCGTAACCAGCACTCAGTCCCGGTCTTTGCGACCGGACGCTGCGTCTCGTCGGCGCCGGTTCCCAGATTTCACGCGTGACCAGAAGTACTCTCGTTGGACAGCCGGCGCCGCGCCGAGGTCTGTTTTCAGCGCCCTGGCCTTCTACCGGCCCGTTTGTATCGTGTGTTCCCTTGCACAGGTTTTGATGAGTTGATCCTTTCACTAATCATAGACTTTATATAATGGAATAAAATTTTCTGGTCCTTGAACTGACTCAGTAATTTGCCTGCTTGAGCTAAAAAAAACAAAACAAAACAAAAAAAACTTTAAAATGATCTGTGTCGACCTTTTGACCCTGAAGATGGGGACACCGAGGCCCGGGGTCACACAGAAAGGGAGTAAGAAGAGATCGTGATGAAAAAAGTAGCAAGAAGAAAATTAGAAATTAGAAGCTCAGAAATTAGAAATATAGCAATGTACAGGAAATGGGAAAGATAAAAGAGGTATGGACTCCAGACTAGACGTGGTCAGAGGGTCAGAGGGCAGGGGAGTGAGCTGGAGGGCGGTCCTTGGGGAGCCCCCGCCCCCCACAGAGGGCAGCCCACAAGACCAAAGAGGTCAAACCCACAGCCTCCAGGTAAGACCCGCAAAGACAGAGGTCCGGAGGAGAAGAAGACACAGCGAAGGAACGGCAGCTGGGGGACAGGCGAGCTGAGGGCCTTCCCGAGTCAGGGAGTCGTGGGCCCTCAGACCCCGCAGCGCTGGGCGTCCGTAGTCGCCCCTCAGTTCCCGAGACGCTCCCGGAACACGGCGGGCTAGCGGCTGCCGGAAACAAAACAGGAAAATAGGGCGACTTTGGGAAGAGCGAGCCTGAAGCAAGAGGTGAAAAATGCCGAGAAACTGGTTAAACGAGAGAAAACCAGGGACTCGTCGATGAGAAACCGAGATTGCGTGTGGCCCTGAAAGGCGTTCTCGCCGTGGGGAGACCTCGGGGGGAGACTGCAGTGGAGGTGGGTGGGTGGGATTCACCAGTACCCTCCCCGACGGAATGTGGCAGCCCCCTACGCCGTGGGCCAAACCTTGAGCCCCAGAGTGGAGGTCAAGGTTTCCCGGGATCCTCAGCAGGCTGGACCTTCCTTCCACGCCCAGAACCACCGGGGGTCCCCAGTGTCTCCCGGCTGCCGGCACATACTCATCGCCGGCGTCTGTGCAGGAGACCAGCGCAAACCAGGACAGAGGGACACGGCCACGGGCCCGCCCACGTGCTCCAGACACGTGCTGACCACCCTGGGAAGCCCCCCCGCCCCCCGCACTCCCGGAGCCCAGGCCCCAGACAGATGCTGCTCTCCGCGGGCCCTGGTGCAGACTCGCCTCCTTACACCGAAGGAGCGTCCGGACGGTGGCCCTGGCCCCCCTCACCCACTTCCCACTGCATCTGGCCGAGGCCCAGGGGGGCCCAAGGGGCGGACAGACCCCCACCCTGACCTCGGGGAGCAGTTTACCCCCCCCCCAGGCCGGCTGAGCCCAGGTCCCTTCTCTCACGCTTCGCGGGAAACAGGCCCTCGGTCAGGGCCCACGAGGAGAACTTCAGGGTGCCGGGGTCTGGCGTCTTTGGCAGAATAATGGGATCTGGGGGGGGCGGGGGTAAAAACTGAATGTTAGGGTTGTGAAGGTACGGACATTACGAAGATGCTACAGCAACCGTACCATTGAACTTGGTCTCGGTTTAACGCCAAGTCTACTTCATCGGAGCTCGTGCAGTAGTAATTGATAACCAATAAATAATAATGACAAGAGCCCAAGCAGTCCATGAGCTTTGGAGCAGCCCCGTCCGATCAACTTCCTGTGACCTGGAAACGGTCCCCTGGGGTGGCCCCGAGTCATGCGTGGCTGCCTTAGCCCTTGCAGTGTGGCTGGTGCCACTGGACTCGTCCTCACTTACGTTTCCGTGGCCGCGGGTGGCCAGTGTGGTGGGGGTGGGGACACAGCTCAGAGGAGCAGGCCGACCCTAAGGACCGACGGACGAGACCCTGAGTGTGGTCCCCACGGGCTGGCTCTCTCACGCACACTCACACGCACACACACACGCACACGCACACTGGGACGGGGCCTCCGCCGCTCACTCTGTTCTCTCCCAACTCCCACCGCGTGCCCTCCTCTCGCTCCGTCTTCTCCGCAGGTCCGCGGGGCTCCCACCAGCCCGCCCGCCCGCCCGCCCCTTACCAAGAACAACGACGTCGCCTCTCTCACGGGTGGGCTCCACCCACTCACGGACGCCCCCTGCTCTGCGCAGAGCAGACCCCTTGTGTGTGGGCACAGGGCCCGCGAGAGCCGGCAGGCCGTGCCCAGCACCCACCACACGCCCACACGGCCGCCTGCGCTGCATGTGGCCGGACGCGCAGTCCCCGAGACACACGCTCCGCTGTCTCACGGAGTGGGCGCAGACTGGCCCCACGCTGTGCTCGCTGCGCAACCCCTGCACGTCACAGAGGGCGCGTCCCTGACTCCTCCCGCCCCCTCGGGGACAGACACCCAGACTGCGCCCGCCCTCGGCTCTCCCCCACCCCCAGGAACTCCCACCTACGTCCTTTCAGGGCCGTGTCCGGTGGCAGAGTCGGTGGGGTCCACTCCCGGAGGAGAAGTTGCTGGGTCCAGTGACCCGTGGGTTTTCCATTGGGGCAGCCCCTGCCGCATGGCCTGGGGGGGAAGGGGGGGGCTCATCCCAGCCGCCACTCGAGGTCCGCCCCCCCTCGTGTCGTCACCATCCGCAGAGCAGGGCCCCCCCCAGACAGGGGATGTGTCACTGACATGGAGACGGAGAGACGCCAGCCCCAGGCGAGAGGAGGGAAGTGCGGGGCTGGTGTGGGGGTCGGGGTGGGGGGTGCGGGGGGAGGGGGGGACAAAGAAGGGGCGGCGCCCTCGCCCGGGAGCCCCGCCCACGTCTGGGCTGTCCCTGAGCCATCGAGCGACAACTAGCTGCTCTGCTGCACCTCCCTAAGTGAAGAGGACAGTAATTAATGTCATTAGTCCTCATTAAGGAGGCGCTGGGTGGAATGAAACCCAATTAGGGCGGAATTAGAGCTCGGGGCTCTGCCCTGCGCCCACCCTGAGGACCAGCGGGCTCCGGCCCCAGAGCCGTGGGTGTCGGCGCGGCCGATGCTCCGGAGATTCGAGACCCTCGGGTCAGAACACACGGTGTTAGAGCACCCCGAACAGGCCGGAGTCGGCTTCGAGGACTCTCCCCAAACACCCGTCCGCAGTTAACGCAACGCGGCGACTGTGCGGGGTGTCGCAGGGCCCCTCCCCGGGAAGGCCGCTGGACCTCCTGGACCGCCGAGGGGCGTGGCTTCCGACGTCCTGGGGGAGGGGCTCCCCCCAGCCCTCACGCTGCAGGAGGGCGGCCCCTTCGGCCAGCACCCACCAGGCGGGGCACCCACCAGGCAGTGACAGTCAAGGTTTCCGTTTCCGAGCCACACGGGGTGACACTCACAAAAACAGAGGGGACAGCAGCAGACAGCGGGGTTCGCGACCCAGCCGGCAGCGCCCCCATCAGGGAGGTTCGGGGACCCAAAGGGCCCTGGGCGCAGAGTCGCTGTCTGCGCGCACCCCGCCTCGCCCCCAGGAGCACCCTCCGCCCCAGCGTCCGGCCGCTCCTCCTGGCAGTTCAGGGTCCCAGCGCAGGCCGTGGGCGTCGCCCCCGCCTAGCCCACCGCCCCGCCCCGCCCCGCCCCACGGCCGCAAGCCCTCGGCCTCCGGATTAAGCCTCTCTGAAATGACCTGGTGTTCCAGCAAAGGGCCCCGCCTGACCCGGGCGCCGCCTCGCGCCGCCGCCGCCCTCGCGCCGGCTGGCTCTGCACTCGCCGCATCTGTGACACCAGGGCCTGCAGCCGCTGCCGCCCCAGCCGCTTCGAGGGGGAAGGCAGCTGCGACCGGTGCTCTGGGCACAGGGCCTGGCTCCAGGTGCTCAGGGACCCGCCCAGGGCGGCAGGTGCGCAGGGGCGGTCGCCATGGTCGTGGAAGGGCCGTGCAGCAATGGGATGGAGGAGGGGCAGTGGGGCGGGGGGGGGGGGGAGGCGGGGCACGGCAAATTTCCTCTGTCCTCAGGCCCAGGAGAAGGTCCCGGGAGCAGCGGGTGAGGCCCTGCACAATCGGGGGCCTCACTGTAGGGCCCCCCATCCTCCCTCTCCAACACTTTCCCTCAGCTCTTTCCCTCTGGGGAGCCCCCGCTGGCCTTGCTGCACCCCGTCCTTGCTGCACCCCGTCCTCGGCCTCCGCGTGTCTGGGAAGGAAGACCAGCCAGCGAGTTGGGAAGAGGGCCGTGGGGTCCTGGAGCCTGGGCTGGGTACGAGTTCACAACCAGCTGCATCACCTTGTCCAGTGCGGCAGCACACGTGCACACACATACACGCCACATGTGAACACATGCATACACACAGGTACACACAGCCCACACACATAAACACCCCCCACAAGCACGCACATGCAATAAACATACACACGGCTACGTGCTATCCACACACCACATGCCACCCCCCCCACACAGCCCCCACGTGCTCAGGGGAGCTGATGGCGCAGGCCCAGGGCCTTGCATCCCCACCCCCCAGGCCTCACCCGGGACGGGGGACCAGAGCCATGAACGGAGAAGGTGCCCGGCAGGTGCTCCTGGGCCTGGGGAGTGGGGGGCGGTGATGTTTACCGTCTGCACGAAGGGGGAGAGGGGGGTGGCACAAAAACATCCGCTTCCTGCCCCCTGGGAGCCCGGGAGGAAAGGCTGACGCAGGCCGCGCGGCCCCAGCTGCACGGGGCTGGTGGGGGCAGGAAGGGCCGCTGCCGCTGTCCCAGGGCGCACTGGGCAGGGCCCCGCGCCGAAGCGCCTCTCCCCCAGAAACCCAACCCGCTGTCCCCGCCCACAAGCGGGGCTCGGAGAGGGCAGCGGCATGCGTCCCGGAGGAGCGAGAAGGAGTCCAGGCGAACAGTGATGTGGGGCCTGCCCTTTGGTCCCCCGGCACCACGGGCGTTTCCTCGTCCAGAGAAGCCCTGCCGTGACCCCCACCAAGACCTTCCGGCTCCAAGGTCCCGCTACCCCGAGGTCAGAGGCTTCCCAGAGAGGAGGGGCCACGTTAGCCACGCCCCCAAACAGCTGGGCTCCCGTGCATCCCGGAGCAGGCTCCGGAGCGCCACCGGGCCAAGTCCTGTGCATGCCACCAAAGCTTCAGCCCGCACAGGGCGAGGGGCACCAGAGTGCTGAGAGTTTTGTCCTGAAAGACACAAGACCCTGCGCTTCTGGGGGAGGTGGACAGCAGGCGCTCAGAGCTGGCGGGCTCTCTCCTTACTTATTTCACGTTCCAGAGTGGCAGCTCCGGCGCCGGGGCCTGTCAGGGCAGAGGTCGCGTCCCCTTGGAGGGCAGGGCCGTGCGTGTCCACGAGGCCCCTGGCCGGGCAGAGCCCCCCAGGGACCCTGCATGGGGGGTCTGCTTTGCATCTTGCTGGAACCACGTCGACGGTTAGAATAAAATGCTTTTCTTAAGCTCTGACGAGCGCGTGCAAATTAAAGCAAAGGAAACCACCTGCGGAAAGCGGGGGCCTGGGCCGCGAGACGCTGCCCTGGGTGAGCGGCTGCTCGCGAGAGAACCGCTCGGAACGTCCCGTGAACTTGAAGGCTGGAGCAAAGCAGACGCTGCGGCGTCTCTGATCTGCTGCCAGCTTTAACTGTCATTCGCACGGAAACCCCAGTCTCGCCGCGTCCTTGCAGGGCTCACCTGGAACCCCACGGTGAGTGTTTAGAAGGTGCGTGGTGACGTGGGAAACCACGGAAACCGAGACCTTTAGGGAGTCGGCGGAGGATGAGAAGTCCTGTGGGGGTGGGGAGGCAGCTAAGCAGAGGCCCGGAAGGGGACTCGGTCGCCCTGAAACTCCCCACAGCAGACGCCGGGAGGAGGTGTGGGACGAGGGGCCCCGCTGTTTAACCACTGGATGTGCCCGCGCCGTCCCCGGCGACAACCCCTGTCCCCTCCCCGCTGGGACCGTGCCACACCCCACGCCCACGCCCGGGTGTCCAGGTGTGAGCTCACCTCCTAGAAGGGACCCAGTGAGCCAAAGGGGGTCCTCAGGACCCCCACGTTCCTACCCAGAGGCCCACCCCACAGGCCGCTGGTCCCACTTCCGCGTGCTCTGGGCGGTGACCCTGCGCCCAGGACCCTCGTGTCTGCTCACCCGGGACCCTCTTCTCCCGCCGCAGCGGCCCTCCGGCCTCCGCGGAAGCGGGAACGCAGCAAGCAGAGCGGGGCCGGCCGGACGGAAGTGCTGACCGGAAGGACGTGAGGATGGAGGGCCAGCCAGGGACGGGGGCGCCAGGCAAGGCCCTGCCCTGAGGCCTGGGACCTGGGACCCGGACACGCCAGTGGACCCAGACTCCGGGCAGCCCCCGCACCACCCCCAGTGACCTGGCAGGACTTGTCCTCTGGGTGTCCAGCGGCACGGCCACTCCTGGTGCCGTCCACCCAGGGCCGTGTGGCCCTTCACCCACGTTTCTCAGCGGGTGGGGACCCCTCGCTGCGTGGCCCCCCGGCAGGACTAGACCTGAGCCCAAAGGCTGGTAGCCACTGCACCCCCGCCACTGGACCCCCGGGTCCCCGCGGATCCCGGCGGGGCTGTGCTCAGCGGCCCTGGCCCCCGGAGGGCCCTGGGGCGCCCCAGCTCCCCGAGCCCACACAGCGCCCCCGAGGGGCCGACTCCAGCAGCCAAGGCGGAAGGATATCCTCCTCTTAAAGGCAGATTGTGTTCCAAGTGGAAATTAATGGATTCTGCTTCAGCCACTTTCCCAGTTTTCGAGAACTCTGCGGCTGACAGCCAGCTGGTGCGGCGCGCTGCCGTTGTGCCTGACGGCCAGGCACCGACCTCACAGGCGTCGCGGGGGCATGTTAATTACGCGCAGCCCCCGGACGCCGCCCAGCCCCCACTCGGCTTCTGTGCGGGCATTTGCAAGCAGCACACTGCCCACGTCCTGCGACAGCAGCGTCGCTCCTCGCATCGCGGGAGCGGGAGTCTGCGGGGCCGGTAGGGGAAAGTGCGAATGCAGCCGCCGGGAACTTTTGCTGCGTGGCCCTTCAAAGGGGGTGCCCGCCCGGCCCCCGGACGGCCACGGGACCCCTGGGGCTCCTCCGAAAACCCTCCGCCCCAAGTCAGTCTTGCAAATTATCTCTGCCCTACACGGACGGCCTCTTTACTCTCCTCGGGTCGCGGAGTGACTTTGAATCCTGCAAACGCGTCCTCACGCGCACGCAGGGCGCGGGTTATGGCGCCGCCGGCTGGAAGGAACCGGGACAACTGCGCCGGAGCCTGGTGGCAGTGTGGAACCTGAGTGCGGCCGGGGCTCAGTGTGCCCACGGGCACGCCGAGAGTGGCTGTGCCGCCCTGCGAGCGCGCTCGGTCTGCACCGGGCTGCCGTGGGCCGCGGCGTCGCCCGCCCCTGCCTTTCCTCCCGGGGTGGGGGAAGGGGAAGCGTGGCAAGATTTCGGAGGCCGACTCGCGCTCTCTGACCACCAGACCGCACAGGGTCTCTGCCGCCCCCTGTGGGCTGGGCGGTGCGCCACCTGCCGGCCAGACTGTGCGCAGGCCCGCGCCCAGGGGAGCTCCAGACCCCGAGCTCTCCCACCCTCACGGGGGGGCCTGAGGGCTCACCACGCCTGCAGAGGCCCGCCCCGCCTCTCCGCACTCGCGGTCTGCGCAGAGCGGAGAAGACGTACTGGTGGCTGGGCTCTCGGCCTCCCTCGCTGCTGCGCGCAGAGAGGGCTCTGGTTCCTCAAGGACATCCTAAGGGTGTGAGCCAGAGGTGGCCCGGGGCACCTGCCCAGGGGTCTGGCTGAAGGGCCGGCCGGCACACCGCTGGGGTCACAGTGCCTTCCAGTGGACGTCGGCAAGCACTGCTCCTCGTCAACCCCGGACGAGGAGCCTGGAGGGCCCTCCGCCGGGTCTGCCGAGGCGGAACCTCTCACTCAAAGTGTAAAGATGGCGGCGCGTCCTTTGTGCGCAAGTGTATTTATTATTAGGAGTAAGCTATTCCGCTGCTCTAATAAGTCGGCGGCGTGCGGACGCCCACGGAGTGTCTGTGTCCAGCCTGCTGGGGGCGCCCCCGGCTCGGCCTGTCCCTGCCTCCCGGCCCTCTCGCTCTGCACGTGCTCACAGGGCGCCCCCTCCCTGGCGCCGTGGCTGGTGGACAAGCCCAGGCAGACGAGGGAGGGGAGGGCGAGCAGAGTGATGAGAGACTGTCAGTAGCTCGCGGTTCCTTTGCACTGTTTTGCGTGCGGCACAGGTGTCCAGCCGCCTCCTCAGGACGTGGGAGCGGAGAATGGCCGGACCTCGGCCGTGGCACGGCCACGGGGGAGACTGTGGAGCGCACACACGGTCTCGGCCAGCTGCCCAGCCGCCACCGTCCCCGCCCAGCCCTTCCCCGTCTGAGAGGTGTTGGGGGCCGGGACATGCCTAAAGAGGCTGATGCAACATTGCCCTTGAAAAACAGGACGTTTGCGGTTAAGAGTCATGTACTCTCCTGATCTGAACACGCAGGCGACGCACCAATCAGTGCCTTGATCACGCGCCAATCATGCGCCCTCTAGCCAATCCCAGCTAAGAGCACGCCCCAGGTCCGCCAATCAAAGCTACTTCCCTTTTCTGCCTTCCTTTATCCTCCTCTATATAACTCCCCCCATTCTTAGAATAAATCGGCAGCTTGATCAGAATCCTTTGACTTGCTGTCCTTCTTTCGCACCTCCTGTCCCATCCCTTTTCATCCGTTGCAGGTATATCGGCGGACCCCGTTGACTGCCTCGCGGGCCGAGGCAAGTGGCGCCCAACGTGGGGCCCCGCTGACCGCCTGTGCGGACCGCTGTCCCCTTCGATCGCAGCGTCTCGCCCGGCTCACCGCGACTGCCCGACCGCGCGCCGGCGTTCCCTGACGACCCCCGTTCCCCGACAGCGGCATCTCAAAGGTAAGACCCAACCATGGGACAGGCATGCTCACAACGTGATTTATTCGTTGGTCAATTAAAAGAGTCCCTCAAGGTGCGCAAGATAAGAGTTCGTAAAAAAGATTTGAATTCCTTTTTCACTTTCGTTTTTAAAACCTGCCCATGGTTTCCTCAGGAGGGTAGCATTGACTCCCGCGTCTGGCACCGTATAGGCAACTGTCTCAACGACTGTTATAAAGTTTTTGGGCCCGAGACCATCCCTATAACTGCCTTTAACTATTATAACCTCATAACAGACATCCTTAAAAACCACAATAACTCCCGACATACAGCGCCTTTGCAAGGAAGGGCAAGAAATTCTCCGCAGTCACTCCCCGGCCCCCTCAAAGGCCCCCTCAGTTCACGGCCTCCCCGGCGCTCCCGCTGACTCGCTCTCGCGACCCCCCTCACGAGCGCCTTCAAATTGCCCTTCTGTCTCCATCCAGATAGACACAGACCCTCGAGTCCCTTCTCTGTACCCTCCCCTCCAGGAGTTCTATTCCTCTGCTCCGCCCCCCGATTCCCAGGACCCCGGCGGCCAGTTAGACCCCTCTGAACAGGCAGAATTAGAGGACGAGGCCGCTCGCTACAAGAATCCTGACTGGCCACCACTCGTGGCGGCAGTCCTCCCGCCATTCAAGCCGCCTCCTTATAGTACCTCTCACGCGCCCGCCGCCGCCATTTCACCCGCGGCGTGCAAGGCACCCACTACCTTGCCCCTGGCGGCCACCGCCGCATTCACGCCGTTTCCAAAGCCTCTCCTTCAGGAAACCCTCACTTTCATCCGGGATATTAAAACCGTTGCCAACGAGCTCTCCGTTCTTACGATCAGTCCCCCTCCCCACGAGGCTTTAGCGTTCCCTGTTACTAGATCCCAGACGCGCCCAGATAGGACCGAGAACGTAGATAGTTCAGCTGCGGCTGCAGCTACCCCCCTTCCTGACAGCGACAACCCCGAGGACTCTGACAGCTCCCCTTCTGATATAGACGAAGCAGAGCCCAGTACAAGAGATACTGCGGCCCCCCAAACTTATTCCCACACATACAAGAAACTTAGCCTTAAAACATTAGAAAAGGTCAAATCTGCTGTAACACACTACGGGCCCACAGCCCCCTTTTCCCTCGCCCTAATTGAAAATCTTAGTGAGCGCTGGCTCACGCCCAATGATTGGTTTTTTCTGGCGAAGGCAGCGCTAAGTGGAGGTGACTTTATTCTTTGGAAAAGCGAATATGAAGACACCGCTAAACAGTTTGTTCAGCGCAATATGCGAAAATCCTCCTCTAAAAATTGGACCATTCTCAAGTTTCTTGGCTCCACCCCCTATCATAGCAATGAAAAGCAAGCTCAATTTCCCCCCGGACTTCTAACCCAGATCCAGTCCGCGGGTCTTAAAGCATGGAGGCGCCTTCCACAAAAGGGCACCGCAACCACCTCTCTTGCAAAAATAAGACAGGGCCCAGACGAGCCATACAGTGATTTCATAAGTCGTTTACAAGAATTAGCTGAGAGGCTCTTTGGCGCGGGCGAAAGTGAAAACGCTTTCGTCAAACACCTAGCTTATGAAAATGCCAACCCCGCTTGCCAAAATGCCATCCGCCCCTATCGCCAAGGAGAGCTCTGTGACTATGTTCGCCTCTGCTCCGGCATCGGCTCTGCCCATGCTTTCGGACTTGCCATTGGTGCCGCCTTACAAAATTTTATGCCCCCACAGCCGGCGCGCCCCCCTAATCGCCTTTGTTACAACTGTAACCAACCTGGACATTTTTCCCGAGCCTGCCCCCCAGAAGAGCCAAAATCAGACTCAAATTCAGATCCAAAACCCAACAGGGCCTAGTACTAATAGTCCAGGAGCCCCTGCCACGAAATGCCCTCGCTGTAAGAAGGGTTTTCACTGGTCCTCAGAATGCAGATCTAAGACAGACATTTATGGACAGCCCATTCCCCCGCCGCAGGGAAACTCCAACAGGGCCCGGCCCCAGGGCCCCATACCGGGTGTGAACTCCAGGGCTACACAGTTCACTCCCCGATCACTCCACCCACAGATCCCTGCCCTCCCGGTAATCCATCACGCCGCTACGTCACAGGCCTGTGGAGGGCCACAGCAGGCAGCGCAGGATTGGACCTCTGTGCCGCCACCGACACAGTACTAACTTCAGACAATAGTCCCCTAATAGTCCCTACCGGCGTTTTCGGGCCCCTACCGCCTAATACTTTTGGGCTTATCTTCGGCCGAGTCAGTTCCACCCTACAAGGGATACAAGTCCTCCCTGGCATTATAGATCATGATTTTGAAGGACAAATCCAAATTATCCTTTCCACCACTTCAGATGTAATTACCATCCCCAAAGAAACTAGGTTAGCCCAAATAATCATCCTCCCCCTTCAACATCTTAATTCCAATTTTCAAAAACCTTTTCGAGGGTCAAGCCCCCCCGGCTCTTCAGATGCATATTGGGTGCAACAGGTTACCGAGGGCCGTCCCTTACTCGAACTCAGAATTAATGGTAAAGCCTTTTCAGGTATTGTTGACACTGGTGCCGATGCCACTGTTATTTCTGAGTCTCAATGGCCTCGAAATTGGCCCCTAACCATAGCTGCCACACATTTGCGTGGCATAGGACAGTCTACCAATCCACAACAAAGCTCTAAAACCCTTAAATGGGAAGACAATGAAGGAAACCAGGGCTTCGTGACCCCATATGTACTACCTAACTTGCCCGTTAATCTGTGGGGGAGAGGCTCAGCCTGTATTTATGATCAAAAAGAAGATGGCCCACGATGGCTCCCGGAAAGGCTAATAAAACATGTCAATCATCGCCCCGCCCCACCAGTTGAACCTAATCAAATCCCAGGGAATAATAATACGCCCTGAGGAGATTTTCTCTTCTTTCTATTTCAGGCAAAACATGTTCTCCCAATGGCTCTTCTTCCTGTTACTACAAGCACTCTTATACCTAAAAACATATGGGGGGCTTCAAGCGCCGCCTGGCAATATTTACCACGTCCTCTTTGGGCCACCGTGTGAATGCCGTGGAGGAACTACTACTGATCATGCCATCCCCTCGTCTTATACTCAGGTAGTAGACTGCAACACAAAAACAGCTTACCTAGCTTATTCACCCACAGCAACAGGGGGGATGTCCAAACCCACATGGTCCTGTGTACCTAAGCCTCCTATCATACCTGCCATTAATGGAAAGCCAGGACCATGCCCATGCACCTCCTTTTATTCAACAATGCACTCTTCTTGCTACAATAATGTTCAAGAGTGTACCCTTGGCAATAAGGCATATTTTACTGCCATACTCCAGAAAACAAAAAATGCTGCCAACGTAGGAGACTGGGGAAATAGCTCATCAGTCGTTGGCCTTAGTTCCACCAAATACTTACAAGCCAGCTGCCAAGGCACTGTAGGACAGTCAGTGTGCTGGGAGCAAACTCCTCCTATTCACACTTCTGATGGAGGTGGGCCTCAAGATATCATAAGAGAACTCACCGTCCAGAACCAAATAGAACAGCTCATTGAAAATCAATTCCCTAAACTCACCCATCACCCTCTGGCTCTTCCCAAGTCGCAAGGAATAGATCTAGATACCCAAACGACAGACATTTTGACAGCTACCCATCGGGCACTAAATATTTCCAACCCAACACTAGCCCAAGATTGCTGGTTATGCTTAAGCCAAGGCACCCCCATGCCTCTAGCTGTCCCCCACCAACATATCAGCCCTGAATATCACCGAACAAAATTGCACCCTCAGCATACCCTTTAGAGTTCAGCCTATGCTTTTTTACTCCTCCCCCTGCATCTATAAGAAATTACAAAATAATTCTTTTGATATTTCTGTTGGTTTCGCTAGCTTTACCAATTGTAGCCACACGCTTAATTACAACATCCCTCTGCCCTGGTCCAGGACGAGCATTCGTTTGTGGTAATAATCTAGCTTTCACCGCCCTGCCCGCCAATTGGACAGGGCTATGTGCCCTAGCTGCCTTACTACCTGACATAGACATTATCCCAGGGGATGAACCCGTCCCCGTTCCTGCTTTTGACCACTTCGCAGGACGACACAAAAGAGCCTTAGCTATTATTCCCCTGCTTGTTGGTCTAGGAGTTTCTGGAGCGGTAGCTACCGGAACTGCAGGATTAGGAGTTGCAGTTCACTCCTATACAAAACTTTCCAAACAACTTGTCGATGATGTCCAAGCCTTATCCAGTACTATTACTGACAGTCAAGACCAACTAGACTCCCTAGCGGAGGTAGTCCTCCAGAATAGACGAGGCCTAGACTTACTCACCGCAGAGCAGGGAGGCATTTGTTTAGCTTTACAGGAACGATGCTGCTTTTATGCCAACAAGTCAGGCATCGTCCAGGACAAGATCCAAACCCTTCAAGAAGACCTGGAAAGACGACAAAAAGCTCTGACTGAGAGCCCTTTTCTTACAGCCTTCAACGGACTACTCCCCTTTCTTCTCCCTCTCCTCGGGCCTTTAATAGCTATCATTCTCTTCCTAACCTTTGCTCCCTGGGTTCTCAGGCGCACCACAAACCTCATCCGAGACCAACTTAACTCCCTTCTTGGCAAATCTATCCAGATACATTATCATCAGCTAGAGATGAATGAACCTGGCACTGACTCGCAGCGTTTTCTCCAAGAACGTCCTTGCGCATAAGCCTTGCACCCCCCCCCCCACCTCTTACGAGAACAGTATAACCCTTGGCATTATACTTTACATATAAAATGTAATGGATACCGCTAGGTGCAGAGCAAAGCATCGCAAGGAGAAGCTGCCCTGAAGGTGGCCCTGCCATGTCTCCTGAGAGGCAAGTCGGCTTGCATAGAGGTTAGTACCCCAATCCTCTCCTCCGAAAAAAGGTACTTCAGAGCTCAGGAGGAGCCAGACCACTGCCTCCCCTAGCTGGTTAATGTCCACTCCTCACCTTAAAATAAAAGTAAGGGAGGAGATGTTGGGGGCCGGGACATGCCTAAAGAGGCTGATGCAACATTGCGCTTGAAAAACAGGACGTTTGCGGTTAAGAGTCATGTACTCTCCTGATCTGAACACGCAGGCGACGCACCAATCAGTGCCTTGATCACGCGCCAATCATGCGCCCTCTAGCCAATCCCAGCTAAGAGCACGCCCCAGGTCCGCCAATCAAAGCTACTTCCCTTTTCTGCCTTCCTTTATCCTCCTCTATATAACTCCCCCCATTCTTAAACTAAATCGGCAGCTTGATCAGAATCCTTTGTCTTGCTGTCCTTCTTTCGCGCCTCCTATCCCATCCCTTTTCATCCGTTGCAGGTATATCGGCGGACCCCGTTGACTGCCTCTCGGGCCGAGGCAGAGAGGGACACGAGTGCCCCTGCGGGTTTCACGTGGCCACGCACCCCGGACACCGTCGGCTGGGGGACCGTCCCTGGCCAGTGGCTGCCCAGGGAGAGCGTGGCCTTGGCCTGAGAGAGGCCCCACAGATGCACCAGCAGCTGGAGGCTTCTGCCGGCTCTGCCTCGGCGGCTGGAAGGCAGGCCCCCTCCTGGCGGGAGGTCCGGGGGAGCCTCCCCGGGGCCCCGGCACTCTCCATCTCACCTCGCCGTCAGCGCCCGTGGACCCGCCGGCCGGCTGGGCCGTGGCCGGTGTCGCCACCTCTCACCCAGAGCTGTGTTCATTGCTGCTTCTGTCTCTGCTCAGCAGATCCCCAGTGCGGCCGGGCGGGGTCAAAGTTTCGTGTGCACGGGACGCAGAGTGGGCGGTGAGAGTCAGACACTGGCCGGCGGTGGCCACCGGGGGTGGGGTCACCTGGGTCGGGAGCACCCCCAGCAGAGGGCGCCTGTCAGTCATGTCTGCCGTCACATTAGCAAGAGCGCGAGACCCCGGGGGAGGCACGCTCCGAGGCCCTGAAGCCTGCGGAGGCGTTGTACCTGCAGCCCACCGGACTGTGACGCCCCCTCACAGATGGGTGAGGGGGTCCATCTCAGGGTACATGTTCGTGCAACAATAAAATAATTTTTAATGACATGACGGGGAGAGACCATTTCAGCCTTGAGAGCTAGAGTCGCCATGTGAACAGTTCACCGTGGGACGCTCTAGAAAGAACATTTTAAAGGGGGCCCCTCAGCCCTGGCTGGCATAGCTCAGTGGATTGAGCACGGGCCGAGAACCAAAGTGTCGCAGGTTCGATTCCCAGTCAGGGCACATGCCTGGGTTGCAGGCCATGACCCCCAACAACCACACATTGATGTTTCTCTCTCTCTCTCTCTCCCCCTCCCTTCCCTCTCTAAAAATAAATAAAATAAATAATCTTTAAACCAAAAAAAAGGGGGCCCCTCAAACAGAACTGGGGAGTGCAATGCAGGGCAGCTAGCACGAGGGGCAGAGGCCCACAGGGCCCGGCCTGCGCCTGGGCCCCGGCCACCCCCGACGGGGTTTGTGCCCTCCTGACCCGCCAGGCCCTCACCGCCGCGCACCCAGGACGTGGAGATGCTCGGTGGGGGCCCCCCTCGTGCTGGAAGCCCAAGAGGCAAATCCTTAGCACCGAGAATCCGGAAGCGGATGCATCCGTTTAAATGTCTCCTCCCAAGTCCCGAGCACCCTGAGGGCCCAGACGGCAGGGACACCGTGGGAGGGCGACAAGACCCAACTCTGAGGACTCGCACTTCTGACAGTCAGCCGAGGGCAGACTGATGCGTGCTCGCACCCCTGGCCTTCCAAAAAAGGCCCCACTGTGTTCCAGGGGTGCGGCTGGGAGAGGGCCGTGCAGTGAGGAGAAGCGTGTGACCGGTTGTAACCTCTGCGACCACTCCCACTCGGGAACCTTAGCGAGTCAAGGCTGCAAAGGCCGATGTTTTAAGAGGCACGATGCCAACCAGACAGGCTGAACACGAGACGCCAACCAAATGGTTCGGAGGAAGTGAAGAAGGGCAGAGAACGTGACCCCTGCCCCTTCTCCTTCTGCCCGACCAGAGGCAGGGACCCACATGCCTGCTGCAGAGCTAAACTGACCTGTGACGGCCCGTGATTTCCTTTCTGTCGTGGCCAATCTCGTCGTTACCAGTGACCGCCGCGCCCCCCTTACCACACCGCCCTCCCACACACGCAGGCCCACATGGGCGCACGCATGTGCACCGCAGCTGACAGGTAATTTGGAGACCTGACGTCCTGACGACTTCCGTCCGCTGCGGAAGGGAGAGCAGGGCCCCCCGAACAGCGTGCATGTCCCAAAGCCGTCCTCCCGGTCGCCTCGGTGAGTCCCACGGAATGAGGCTCTCTCGGCGGCCGGGGCCGTCCACCAGGAGAGTGGGGGAGACGGTCGATAAATCTCCTGGAGCGTGGGCGTCTCGGAGACCAGCCGGCAGCCCCCCACCCCGGCGTCCTGCTGGCATTATGAGGCCAGTGAGCCCTGCTCCTGCCGCTTCCATGGGCCAGATGGTCTCTCCCAGCGCGTTGCCCCGGAGCCCGGGGCCCGGCTTCCACGAGGGGGAGGGGTGCTGGCTGGCGGAACAGATGCGGTGCCCCGCGGCCGCCCCCAGACGCCTTAGGGCAGCCGGAGGTCAATAAATTGCCCTCAGATGCTGCCCCTCATCTCTGCTGGGGGGGGTCCCTGGAATTTGGGAGAGGACAGAGATCGTGAGTCAGGTGGGAGGAGAAGGCCCAGCACATGGAACAAATACCTTTTGCTGGGGAAGAGCTGAGCGTGGCCCACAGCAAAGGGATGGGGGGCACGTTTATGCAGCCAGGAAACAGGCCACCAGGGAGGGGAGGGGAGGGGAGGGGAGGGGGGCGGGGGGACGAGTGTTTCCCGGGGACAGAGTGTCCGTCTGTTTGGGGATAGGATGCTGGTGGCGGCTGCACCGCAACGGGCCGTGTTTAAAGCCCCTGGGCTGTGCACCGCAGGTGGTTGGAGTGGCCGATTCCATGGGGTGTGTGTTCTCACTCACCTGTGACGGGCCCTGTGCGCTCAGGCGTGCTCTGAGCTGGTCTCCCGGGTGCCTGCTCTGAAGCAGCCTCGTCTGCCTTCCCCAGACCCCCAGCAAGGAGCCAACCTGGCCAAGGGTCCTCGCCACCGCGAGCAGAGACTGCGGTGGGCCAGCAGGTGGTCCGGCTCCATGAGCCCCGCCCCCCCACCCCGGGATGCTGCCCTGGCCCCGGCGGCAGCAGGAAGCACTGGCTTCGGGTCAGGCCAGTGGCGAGATCCGGTCGTGCTGGCCGAGGAGACACTTGCCGGTGTTTTACCGCCACCAGTCCCGGTGGACCCAGCCGGGGGTTCCAAGCAGTCGTGCTGTCTGGGCGTCCGGGCCTTGGAGCTAGCCTGCACCCCCGCTGGGACCGCAGAATCCCAGCCCACCGGGGAATCGGCCGCACAGCACAGCAGGGAGGGACGGACCCAGCTCCCCGCCCCCCAGGCTATGCCCAGCCTTCGGCTCCTGCACTTCCTGGAGCTCGGACCCCCATCCCCGGGTACAAACGCCCCCCCCACCTGCGGCCACCCCGGGACAAGCACCACACGCACACTGTCGTGCACGCGAGCGTCAGCCATGCAGACCCATCGTCCTCTGCAGGGAAGGGGGCGGCTGACGGTCAGCAGGCCCGGGGAGGCCGGTGGCACGCCCAGGGCACCCCGCTGACGCTTCCCTGAGCAGCGCCCACGTGATCACAAAGGGGGCGTTTCTGGATCCCCGGCCCCGGGCCCGCACTGTCCCTGTATCGGGGACAAGAAAGCCCCACGCCCCTCCCGTGGCACAGACGAGACACCTGAGTCGCACAGAAACCAGTTCGCTCCCCAAGGCGCAGGGCCCCGGGGGGGACACTGCCCCAGCCCAGCCTCAAGTTCACTGCAGCGGAACCCCAGGTCCTGTGGGTCCAGCTCTTCCTGCTGACCCCTCCTGCACAGGCGGCCACACGGATGCTGAGGGTTCTGCCCTGTCACCCTCCCAGGAGCCCCTGCTCCCAGGCCTCGGTTTCCAGTGTCCTCAGCTGGGTGTGAGCGGGGGGGCCCAGTGGCCCCTGTGGGTTCGCAGGGCTCACAACCGGCTGCTGCTGCTGCCCCCTGCTGGGCGGCCTGGGCTCAGCAGCCCTGTCTTGGGGGGCCTGCCAGGGAGAAAAAGCCCCCATGGGCAGTTCCGTGAGTGGCCAGCGGTGGGAGTTCGTCCCCACCAGCCCTGTCCCCACAGCTGGCCCTGACCCAACAGGGACTGGGTGGGGGAGCTGTGCATGGACCTCTCGGCGTCCCGAGACAGCCCCAGCTCTGTCCTGGTGTGCCCTGCCGGGCCAGGGAGCCCTGGACTGAGGCCTGGCCTTCAGCCCGGGGGGTTCCGTCTCCCGGATTGCGTGGGGTGGGGGAGGCCAGGCCAGCGCGAAATGTAGCTGAGAACCCTCGGCCCCCACCGCCCCAAAACCGCGTTGCTCTGACATGTGCTGAGGCCGAGGGGATCCACGTGACCTCTCACAGCAGGTGCCGCCCCCTCTGTGGGGGCACCGAGGGGGCCGGACTCGGGGAGCAGGGGGCGCTGTGAGCTGCGATGAGGACACTCGTCCTGCCTGGGTGCGTGCGGGCGGTCTGTGGGCGACTGCGTTCAGGTCTCCGTCCACGGCGGGGTTCAGGGTCGGGGCCCCAAAACCCACACCGCCCAAGGTGCCCGCAAATTGCAGAAGGAGCGTCCATGGCAGACGGCCTGAGGTCTGTCCCCACCCACGGTGTCCCCGTGGCGGTGGGGTCCCGAGGCCAAGTGCCCGTGTCAAAGCCGAACACGTAAAACGAAGGAATTTCATTGGATGTAAGCTACGCCCCAGGGAAGCTGAGTTGTGTGTGTGTTTCAAACATCCACTCCAGGGCCATTTCTTCCGTTTCTCCCTCAGCGGGAGGCGGCGCACTTTACCCCCTCTGGCCACCTGGGCGTCCGCGTGTGCAGACCTGCCCCATCCCGACCTTCTCGGTGGGGGGGAGGGGGGGGCGCACTGGGGAGCTTCCAGGCAGGAAGTGCTCCGAAGACTCTGAGGCCCCTGGACCCGGGGACCCCCCCAGCCCGGCCCTCCATCCCCCTCCCCGGCTCCCAGCATGGCTTCCTGGCAGTCACCTTCCGCCCCGGCCTCCGTCTCTGCACCCCCCGCTTTCTTGTCCGGACCCCCTGTCCTTGACGACTTCTCTATCAACATTCACTCCCTGGACCGCATGCTCCCACCCGAGGGTCTCACACGTCACCCGGTGCTGACGACTCCCAAATTCCCACACCCGGACCTCCCACCCCGACGGAGGGCGGTCCGGGGCGGACCAGGGAGGCACTTTGGAATTTCCGAGACAATCCAGGTGAGAGCAGGTGGCTGGACCAGACACCAACTCGACGACTTCCTTGGATGTACAGCGAGCTGCTCATAGTTAGGAAGACCCAATCCCACGCCACTCTTCCGTGTTTGCATGAAACCGGCGACCCTCCTGTCCATGTTCCCCCTTCGGGCTCCCCCCAGCTCCCCCAGGGGCGGTCTGAACCCCCCACGGGGGAGGGGGGCCTGCCCGCCTGGCTTCTAAGGGGACTTGTTTTGGCGACTCAGCACTTCAGGTGTACGCAGCGCTCCACGGGGACCTGCTGCTCCCCGCCAGCTGTCCCCGGCGGGCTGAAGACAGGCCACGTCCGCAGTGACAGCCTCTCCACGGAGGCGGGAGCCAGCCCAGAGGGCCAGGGTCGAGCACAGCGTGGAGGACCGGCGGCCGGGGGACTCTCGGGCAGAAACCGCGGAGAAGGCTGATTGTGGCTCGGAGGCGGCTGCCCCTCCGCCCTCCCCCCCACCCCCGCTCGCCCCCAGCGGGGACGAGGCTGCGAGCCAGAATTCATTTGAATGGCAAAATAATTTATGCTTAATGAGGGTGCCGGGTTTAAAATCAGGCGTTTAACTGCATAATCACGTAGACGTTCGGTCCCATTGTTGGGCCACCGTGGCTCGAGTCGGTAACGCCGGAGCCTTCTCTTTTCTCCCGGGCACCCCGGCCTCGCCGTCTCTACCGACGGTGCCAAACCAGCCTTTCGGAAGCGCCCCCACCCGGTCCCTTCCCAGGCGTCTCTGAAACTCCGGACAGCGCGCATCAACACCCCATTCCCAGCGTTCAGGGCCCACGCCCACGGCTTCCGGTCCCGCTGGCCTGGCGACGCGGTCCCGCCACAGCCTCTTGCTCGCCCTGTGCCCTCCAGAGGAGACCTGTCCACCTACCCAAGTTCCACCCAGTCCCCAAGGCTCAGTTCAAACGGCACCTGCCCACGAGCTCTCGGGGGCAACCACAGGAGTCACGTCCCCTCGCCTCCAGCACTCATGGACCCGGCCGGTCAAGTTCTCGTCCCGCGTCTGCAGCCGAGGGGCCCTGGAGCCAGACACCTCGCCCCACCGGCCTCTGCGGCCGCCCCTGGGCCCCCGAGCACAATCCGGTGGATTGGGGGACCCAAGACAGGCCGTGTCCCCCGTCGGCCCCTCGGGGCAGACCCGAGGAGGAGGGCCGAGCTCGGGCAGGAGGCCTCCTCTGCGGGGGTGCCCAGCGCGCAGGCGGCCGCTGCCCCCTCCCGTTCCCCTCTGCCCCCCCCCAGTCGGCCCCCCTGCCCGTCAGCCCCACGGGTGTTTGCAGCACTCACTTCTGGGCTCCATCTCTCCGCCCGCTCATCTCCCCCTCTCCCCCAGCGCAGGGCTCGGACCATCCTGCCGCCCAAAGAGGAGGCTCCCTCAGACCCTCTCCGCCGAGGCTCTGGACCCCGGACAGACCCCCCTCCCCCCGCCCTGCGGGCGCCGTCCTTTCTCCGCCCCGCCCTCCAGCTCCAGGTCCATCCCTCATCCCCGGCCCTCTGCTCCCTCGGGTGTTTCCCCTCCCCATGCGCTGTCCAGGACGCCCTCTGAGCCGCAGGTCCCCTCTTACAGTGGGGCCTGCTCAGCTGTCTGCGGTCTCACACGGCCACAGCTGCACCCAGCTGGGCCGCCGGGTTCCCAGTAGCCGGTTAATCCCAGGCGTGTCCGGGAGGGCGTTCCAGATGAGGTTAGCCTCTGAATCCGAAGACCCAGCCAGGCAGCCCGCCCGCCCCGGTGGGGGAAGCTGGGCCAGCGGCCTTTTTCTCTCTCCGACCACGTCTTACACCGCTGCCTGTCCTGGGTCTCGGGCCTTTGGGCCCAGCCGTCCTGGGCGGGTCTCGGCCTCCGCAACCCCGTGAGCCAGTTCCGTGCAACACGTCCAGAGAGCTGGAGAGGTGACTCCAGCGTCCGACGGCACCCCGCGAGGGCGGGCGGCCTCAGAATTCCGTCCCACCAAGCACACGGTTGGCCTCGGGGTCTCGGTCACTCTGGGGAGCCCGAAGGCCCTCTCCCGGGCGGGCTGCGGAGACCCTGCTGCGTCTCCTGCCCCTTGCCAACCACCGCCCCGCTCCCCGGCCCTCTCTTCAAGGTCGAGATTCATTCAGTCACTTCAGAGCCGCGTCCTGCTGAGCCGAAAATCATTCTCTTCTTTTTCACACGTTTAATATAAACGAGACAGTATGAGTTCTCTTACAAAAGAAACATGCGCATTATAGATAACAATATGCAGATAAGCGACGAGTAGAGTAAAATACGTCCTTCATACGTGCTTTTTACAAATACGGGGGCACAATATGCGGTTCCGAAGCCAGATTGTCACCAAACAATAAACCGCAGACACACTTCCACGCCGTGAAACGTTCCGTCCTGGCCGGCCGTGTGGCTGCGGAGAGCTCCCTGACTTGGTGCCCCGGCACTTACCCGGCCCATTCCCCGTCGCCGGCAGCTGGGTCATCTCCAGTCTGCAGCGGTTCAGCCAGCCGCCCCTGCCACAGGCAGACCCCTCCACCGAAAGGGCTTGCGAGCGTCCGAGGGACAGATTTTCAGCTTCGACACTTTTAGGGTCCTGGTCCACCGGGAGTTCCCACACTGGCCCACGCTCCTGGTCACGGCCGCTGTGGGCTTTCTACAGAAGTCCCATCTTTGACACGTCCCTCGACGGTCTCTCAGCTCCTCCCACAAGCGTGTGCTTTCTTTGAAAATAGCTTTTTCACAGCGCTTACATTAACCAGTAGGGGTCACTGTGCACACCCCTCCCCACACAGAGGGGGGAAGAGTGTGAAGGAGGCGTGGCCTCCCCCCCCCCCAGCTGGTCTCATCCTGGCTCAGCAGCCCCGCCCAGAAGCCCCACCCCGCCGGCACCTCTGTGACCGGGTGCCTGCGTGTCCCCCCACCCTGTCCCTCTGCCTTGCAGATGACTGCACGTATCTCAGGTCACGTGTAGCCGGGCGGCCCCCCTGCAACTGCCAGACGGGTGGGCCCGGATTTTCACTGTAACAACTCAGGACGGGAGCAACAAAACAAACACCTCGGTCGGCGCGATTCCGAAAGTAATCGTTTGCAGAGAACTGGGGAAACGCCAATTTTTAAAAGCACGCATTTAGAGATAAGCACTGTTAATATTTGGAATCCATCCTTCCAGTGTTTCTCTAATCATGATTACGTACGTACTTCATCACAATGCAAATCGGGCCGTACACCCTGCCTTCCGGAAACGTCACACCCCCCAGACACACACACACACAGGCTTTCCCCGTAGCGACCCCGGCACACCAGCTCCCACGGCTTTAAAGTTCAGCCAGCCTGGCTGGCGTAGCTCAGTGGATTGAGCAGTCACCTGAGAGCCCAGGAGGGGCTATGCCAGGCAGGAGGATTCTCTGCCCCTGAGGCAGCGGGCAAGGGCTCCCAAGGAGACAGACGCGAAGTTCGGGGGCCACCAGGGGCATCACACACGCACGAGATTTTGCGTGTGGAAGCGTGAGGTCGAGGGGACCACTCACAGCATTCTGTGCTTTTTTAAAAAGATTTTATTTATTTATTTTCAGAGAGGGAAGGGAGGGAGATAGACAGAGAGAGAGAGAAACATCAGTGTGCGGTTGCTGGGGGTCATGGCCTGCTGTGCTCCTGACCACGTACACATGTTCATTTCAGCATCGGATATGAGGCCGGTCGCTACCTTCACACGGATAACCTGGATCGTGTAAGAAAGCATCCTTTTGTTTGAGCTTACTAGAAGTTTTAATGAGAAATAAATGATATCTGCTGTAAAATGCTATTTTAGCACCTGTTGACATGGTGATCCTGTTTTCTTCTTTGACGTATTAAGAGATAAGATACATGCGTAGAGTTTTTTAAGCTAAACACAATGTGCAATCTCACAGTAAATTCTAGTTGGCCACACTTACTGTTCCTTCAGCACGTGGCTGGATTTGACGTGTCGGTATTGTAAGTAGGGCGTTTGCCATTAGATTGTAACTGGTGTTGGTCGGCTGTGCCCGTCCTTGTCGCTGTGACCGCCCCGGTGTTTGTCGCGTTTCATTTGGCTTTTTGCGAATATTTCTCTGACAGGTTTTTCATTCCGTTGACAAAATTAATGTACTCTGTTTCTCAACACTGTCCTGATGAGTTTGGGGGGGGGTGGCTCCTGAAAAATTACCCATTTCTGTAAGACTTTCAGATGAATCACAATACAGGGTCTGGCAGCAGTAAGGTCTGCTTGGGTGCGGTGGGTCGGGACGTGAGTGTCTCGCACGAGATGGACAGTGACGTGAATGTTTCACCTGAAACGTCACACGGTGGGCGTGAGTGTGATACTGTTATGTTACAGAATTACACACTTATGGTTTTGTCATAAAAGGTTCTGTAATAAAAAAGGGACGTTATTTGTGTCGGACCCCGCATAGTTCCTCAAATATTTAAAACTCTGTTTTCTAGCCCTGGCTGGCGTAGCTCAGTGGATGGAGCGTGGGCTGGGAACCAAAGTGTCGCAGGTTCAATTCCCAGTCAGGGCACATGCCTGGGTTGCAGGCCCCGGCCCCCAGCAACCGCACATTGATGTTTCTCTCTCTCTCTCTTTCTCCCTCCCTTCCCTCTCTAAAAATAAATAAATAAAATCTTAAAAAAAAAACCAAACTCTGTTTTCTATCTAGTTACAGTCTCTTTTCCCTACGGTTCCGTGTTTGTGCTTCTTCTCTTGGCTGTTCATTATCCTGCATCAGATAGGGGTTTGTTTTTCCCCAAAATGATGTTGGGTTTTCCGTCACCTTGGCTGTTTTTCTGTTTATTCTGCTTATTGTCCAAATGCACCAGTTGTGCACTGGAGCTTCCCTGGCCGTCTGTCCGCACTCCCGTCCCTGTCGCCAAGATGAGGCCTCGGTTCCTGGACGACCCCCCCCTCATTTCCCAACGAGACCCTGACGGCTCCCAGGACAGTCTCGGCAGCCTCAGCCGCCACCCGAGACCCCGCCCCACCACCCTCTTGGGCGCTGGCCGGAACCCCCTGCCGCCCGTCCCCGGCTCCTCCGACGGCCTCTGAGGTGCTCGTGAAAAGAGCTCGTGCTCGTCTTCAGGGTCAAGGGCGTCAGGCATCAGGGACTGCTGCTCACTGACGACGTTGTGTTTCCGTGTCGCTCACCTGCCAGCGGAGGCGACAGATGACGCATTTCTCTGGAAACGTGTTAGTGTTCTCTGTGTGGCCGAGGGTGGGGACAGACAGCCTCGCGCCCACCGGGCGTCGGGGTCATCGGGCCCGCCACAGGGAAGGGCCCACGGTGGGTGTCTGGGGCCGAGATGGAGACGAGAGGATGGAGCTGACCCTCGGAGACAGCCTGCCTTTCTGTCCCGGAGTGCAGGCGTCGGGGAGAATCGGCTCCAGGGACGCCAGGTGGCGGCGCTGCTGGGGCAGAAGGTCTCTCCCACGGTTTTTGCTTGTTTGTTTGTTTGGTTGGTTGGTCGGTTGGTTCGCTCTTTAATACGTGACCCTCCAGAAGGGCGGTGTGGTGCCCCATCCCGAAACAGGCACTCGACCTCCAGCGGGGACGCAGTGCCTGTCGGCACCGCACAGCTTAGCGTGGCATTGGGGGCCCGCGCCCGGCGCACTGGGGGACCCCTCCTGAAGCTGCTGGTGAGGCAGGACCTGCCCCTGCCTCCTCCACACCCCCCAGGAGCTGGCCAGCCCTGCCTCCCCCGCCCCCCACCCCATTGCTCCCAGGGTCCCCACAGATCGTCCCTATCCGCGCCCCTGTCCTGTGTCCACGCTACCTGAGACGGGAGGAGGGGACGATTGGAAAGCGCACTGCCGTCTCAGACTTTCTCTGCATCCTTGAGGTGATGTGACCAGTCGGCTGTCGCCCACCGGGCCGACTTTGACCTTGTTCTCAGAAGGCGGGTGTATCGCCTTACGTCACCGGGCCTGGAGAGCACTTCCCTGTCACCCCTGTTCACACTGGTGACACCCGGGAGTAGCTGGAGAACCTAAAAAGCTGTGGCTCTGTGGTCCCATTTCAACACGGCGTCCAGATCAGGGGACACCGGCCGGCAGCGGAAGGTGACTTCACTGTCGTTGCTTCTCTGTCTTTGTCCAGGTCCCACATGCCCGACAGTTGCCGCCGAAGTCCCCGGACGCCCCCGGTCCCCACCTTAGACCGAGCGCCTTCTGTCTTCTTTCTTCCCTGTGGCCCTCTCCCTCGCCATTTCGCCCGTGATGGAAAACCTCCCTAGTGGAAACCGCCCGCACCTCCCAGCACACGGCCCGCCCCTCTGCCTTCACGCATCACGTCCCCGTGGAAAAACCAGAACACGAGACGGCTCCGCCGTGCCCGGCCCGTGCCCACACCCCGTCGCGCTGCCTCGAGCCTTCGGAGACACACAGGGAACCCTGAAAGGGCCCCCGTGTTCTCGGTGCCCGGGGAGCTGTCCCTAAAGACCGCGGAACGAGGCTGCATTGCTAAGTGGCCTCCCGCAGCCGCAGGTTGACACAGGTTGGCGCAGGTTGGCGAGCCCGTCCCCCTGCGGAAGAAGGGCAGACACGTCCACGCACCTGTCTCCCTGCAGTGGTCAGGCCCAGAAAGATGCACCTGAGGGAACGCAGAGGAATCTTCAGGCCAACTGAAAAGCAGCTCCTGACACAGGGAGACGCCCCTGAATCCGGGGCTGGGGGGCCGCAAGCTGGACTGTGGGGAGGAGCGGGGTGACGCGAGGCGGTGAGCCCGGCCCGGGAGGAAGTTGCGGCGTGGCCCACGAGGTAGGAGCGCCGCCGGGTGTGGCAGTGAGACAGGAGCCACGGTAGCCCCCGGGCCGACGGGCGAGGAGCTGCGGGTTGAAGGAGCGGCTCCCCTGAAGCTCCCGAGACCGGGTGGGTCCATGTCCTAGAAGTGTGCCAGGGCCACCTAGAGTTCATCCGATATGCACAGAGCTGGTCCCTCACCTCAGGGCCACCGTGGTGTCGGAGTCCCTGGGGCTGACCGTTCCCCAGACCGTGACCGTCCGTGGGCAGCTGACGCTCGCCAATGGTCAGTCCCATCCCGGTCTGGGACTGGATTAGACCCCCGCCATACCCCTCAGGCACTGTTATTTTGCTGCAAAATAGTTCAAAACCGAAAGGATGGGCGGAGAAAAAGCCCCGAGGCTGGCGTGCTGTGACGGCATGCCAGTGGGCTCCCCACACCGCGCCGCACGGCCGCACCGGCCTGCCCTCCTCACGGGACGCCAACCGCGGGACATGGAAAACTCTAGAAAACGCTTATGCTTCTCAATGGGGGATTGTCCGTGTTATTAGGCCTCTATCTAAACACGCGTGTAAACACTACTTGACGTAAGTCACATGCAACATTTATCCCTGAAATACGTGGACCACGGTGCCTCCAAGGGTTACTTAAAAACTAAAGCAGAACAGTAAAGCAACTTCTGTCTGATTCAGAGAAAGCCGGGGTCCGCCTGCCACTCCTCGCTTGCATGTGCTCTGCACCTTCCTAGGGCGGTCGCCGGAGGAGAGAGTCGGATGTGCGGCTTCAGAGAACTTAAGGGGAAAACATCCGTGCAGGTTCCCTCCCCTCGCGTGGTGGTGAGCCCCGGGGGGGCAGGGGGGCTGCAGGGCGGCGGGGGGGGTGGTGGGGGGTCCCGTGAGCTAATCAGAAAAGAAGAGCTGAAGAAATAGAGACCAGGAGAGCTCACACCGAAATAAAGCAATTCCTGTTGCCTTAAATATAATTTGCGTTAGTTACATTTCAATTCCTAATTTATACATAGCGGGGTTGATAAAGAATCGCATTATAACAAAATTAGCCGGGGTGATTAGCCTAGCGCGCGAGCCGCTGATTGCACACCCAGCCCATCGCCGGGTAATTAGGACCAGCGTGCGGTGCGCGCTGGGGCTCTGGCACCTTGTTCCCCGCCGCCTGGCAAGGGCTCCTCCTCGCCTCCCCTCTGATCTGCAGTGGACGGCCATTGCTCCTCGTCCTCCCTTCGCTCTTCAAGTCGCCGCGTCCCGAGCGCTGTCCCGGGGCCGCCGCCCTCCCCTCTGTGTGTGCTGTGCTCCCCGCATGCTGGGGCCGGACGGCCTTCCGCTGGGAGGCGTTCGGGGCTGCAAAGCGTGTGGTGCTTGGCAATTCGGGCTCAAACATTTCTTTCCCCACCCGTGATTCTTTGGCCGAAGAAAGAACCAAGGGCCAACCGCACTCTCTGCCAAGCTGGCCGGATGCCCGGACCAGAGGCCGAGCCAGTGGGCTCCCGTCTCCTCTGTGGGCAGGGCCCGGGGCCAGCGGTGTCTCGAGTGTCTGCATCGGGGTTGCTTCAGTCCCGGCGCCCCCGGGGGCCGTCCCTCCGGAGGCCCCGGCTGCCCGCTGGCGGCTGACCTTCCACTGCGGTGCCTCTGCTCCCCACCCGGGGACTCTTTTCGGATTTCTTAAAGGTTTTACTTATTCATTTTTAGAGAGGGGGAAAGGGGAGGAGAAAGAGAGGGAGAGAAGCATCAGTGTGTGGTTGCCTCTCATGCAACCCTGAATGGGGACCCGGCCCACAACTCAGGCACGTGCCCTGACTGGGAATCGAACCGGCGACCCTTTGGTTTGCAGGCCGGCACTCAGTCCGCTGAGCCGCAGCAGCCAGGGCCCTGCATGGGGACTCTTGCCGAGAGACGGGTCATGATTGTTCCCACCGCAACAGGGAAACGATGGCCACGTGTGGTGCCGGAGGAGCCGGCTGACGCCACGTGGCCATCACAGCGCAGCACACACAGGTGCCATTTCCACGTCATGCGCACCTTCGTCTTACACGGTGTTACACGGCAAAGACGCATTTCAGTTCAAAAAGAATCCACAACTGTGTTCATCCCTGAGAAGCGACATGGAGCGGCCCAGGCCCCTCGGGTCACCTCAAGGTACAGGGAGCCGCCGGGGCGGCCGGGCTCTGGGACGGCTGATGTGGGGGTCCCGGACCCCCAGGCACACCGGCCCTGAGGAAAAAGCCCCCGTGACCCCCAGGACACACAGACGTCAACAAGAGGGGCTCTGCCCTCCTGTTACGCCGGGTGGCCGGCCCCAGGGGGTGGAGGCAGCTGCTCAGGCGTGGGGAGCCTGCTCTGTCCACTCCCGGGGTGCCCGAGTCTTCTTCACGCCGGCCGGCCCGTCTCTGAATTTGGGCACCAAAGATTTCACTCCCCTCCCTCCAGTTCCAGACGCGTCCAGTGTACAGCCCAGTGGACTCGGCTGTTAGAGGGAGCAAAGGAGCCGGCGTGCGGGACGCCGCGAGGTCTCCCCCCACGGACACGGGACACGGGTCCCAAGCCCCGGCCCGGGGGGCGGCTCTGCAGTCCCTGAGCAGGGACTCACTCCGGACAAGAGGTCACTGTGCTCGGTGGCACCTGTGAGATGGTCCTTCCAAACACTGCTCCCTCCCCCTCCCCACCCCTCACCCCCACGTCCACTGCCCGTCCCTAGAGCCGCCCTAGCTGGGCCAGTGGGGAGCTTCATGCCCGCCTGCCAGCGAGGGGGCGGGGAGGCCTGGGGCCAGGCGGCACCCCCCCAGCGGTAACTCTAGCCTGTTTCTTCTATTTATAGCCTCCCCGCTCGGCGCTCCGGGCAGCTGCTGACTCGGGACCCGGCGGAGAGCACAGGAGAAGTTTGGCCACCACACACGGACTCTGCCATGTCCGGCTCGGACCGCCTGCCCGACTACCCGCTCGGCTCCGGCGTGGCGAGGAGGCTGCGGTCCGCGCTGGAGGCCGGGGACGACGAGGCACTGCGGGACGTGGTCTGCACGCAGGTCCGGCCCGTGGACGCCGTGATCGAGCTGGCCAACGACGACTGGATGAAAGACCCCTGGGCCCCGCTGCCCCCCGGGGTGCTCGTAGGTAACCGCGGCGAGTCTCCTGTGTGCGACTCTGAGTGACCTGTCCCGTGTGCGGGCGACGGGCGGGCGGTGCTGGAGGTGCGGGGTGGGGTGGGGCGGGGGGGTGGGGGACAGGCAGATGATACACGCCCGGCTGTCCGACCCCTCTGTGTCTGCGTGCACACAGGCCGAGCAGCACCAAACAAACCTTGAGAAAGAGGAAGGCGCATCCAGGGGCATAGCGTGGCGCCTGGGCTCATTCTCCACTCCGTCCCTGGCCGGGCCCTCTGTGTGTCCCTCCCCCCCCTCCCCTCCTCAGAACACGTCCTCGTCCTCGGTGTGACTTGGGGTTCTGCTTCCTGAGTTACTGCCGCCGCACTGGCTGCCGTGCTGCTGCACAGCCGTCAGGGTTTCAGTCGCCCGTTGAGCTGATCAGCCACAAACGCTGGAAGCGAAGGCAGACCAGAGGGGAATCTGCGTCCCTTGTTGCTACTATCCATAACGGTGTAATTAGCGTCTTTATCGGCAAGCACAGGACTCTGTCTTATTCTGGCTGAGAGCTGTGTTTGTGGCGGGAACGGGGCTGGGAGAATTCCCCAGCTGGTCTCTGAGAGGATTCCTGGGTCTCGGCCACCCTGGCGTGGCCGGTGGCGAGCGTGGTGTTTCGGCCTGCGGGGCGGTGCGCACCCCGGTCGCTCCCCACTGCCTGCCCCTCCGTCCCACCCTCACCGCCCCGGGCAGGCCCCGCCCCCGCAGGTCCTGTCCTCCTTGTCAGGCCTCTTCTCACGTGGCTTGGCTGGTCGGGGGTCCGTGCGCAGGATCTCCCGTGTCTCTGTATCTGTCTGTCATTTCTGTGCGACTTCTTCACATACCACCTGCTGCACAAGATCGCTGTGTCGTGTTTGCTGAACATACTCTCCCGCCCTGAGATCTGCTGGTACTTGTTTCTCGATGTTCTCTGGCTGGTCAAAGGCGCCCTCCGCCATGCGGTCTTGACCCCTGAGTGCTGCTCAGGGCTCCTCTCCACCACTGGACAGGCTCCCTCCGCACACACATGTGTATGCACATGCATGCACACGCATGCACGTGCCACACCCTTGGACACACGTACACGTGTGCATGTGCCCCACCCGTGGGCCCATGCATGCACACATCATGCAGGTGTGTGTGCACACATGAACACGTGTGTGCACACACTCACACACTCGTGTGAACACACACAGATGCAGGAAGTGCACGGAAAGGGAGCACACCTGGGGTGTTGCTGCTCGTGCCTGAGCCCCAGGTGGTGAGGAGAGAGGGCGGAGGGCGGAGCCCCGGCTGCCTCCCCTGAGGCTGGGCAGCCGCTCGAGTCTCCGGGGACAGCCTGTCCCCTGCGTCTCCCTTTTCCTGGTTGTCCTGACAGTGGGGCGCCCCCAGGAGTCAGGCGCCCGGACAAAGAGCGGCCCGCCCGCCTTGATGCGGACCGGAGCTCTGCCCACGCAGGCCCGAGCCCCGCTGAGCCCCTGGGGACTGCCCCTGACTCCGGGACCAGAGATGCTTGGGTCCGGGCACACAGGTGGGGTCTCTAGAAGGGCCGAAGTGGGGCCAGACCTTGGGGCCACCCCTTGGAAGGCAGCCGCAGTGGGAACACGAACACAGGAAAGAATGTAGGTGGTCGGCGGGTGGCGCAGGACGACAGAGGGAAGTGGCGGCCGGCGAGGGGCCAGAGCTGGGGGCGCCCACCCAGGCTGGGGGGGGGACAAAAACCAAGTGTCCCACTGCCAAAAGCATTCTGGGAAGCGGGGAAGGACACGTGTTCCCTCCCGAGGACGGCCTGGTTGGCAGGATTCTGGGTATTTTTCGGAAGATGACAGCTTGCAAAAATAAGTAAAGAAACATAAAAGTCTTCTCTGCTTGTCGACATGAACATGCGGGGACCGCTGGCCTCTGGACTGGGCGCCCCCACCCCAAACAGAACAGGAAATGATGACGCTTCATTCCAGTCCGTCCCCATCGGCGTCACAGAAAAGAGCACAGGGGAAAAGAGGCGCCGGGTGCGAAAGTGGTGGGAACAGCTTTCTCCGGAGAACTCCCTCAGGTGTGCGCACATGCAGCTGAAACACGCAGCCCCCGCTGCGGGCGAGACAAAGCGCAGAGCACGCCCTCCATCCCCGGCCGGCGGCAGGCATGCGGCAAGAGAAGGGTCCTCAGTCAGGAGCCCCCCCAAAGGCTCAGCTCACCTGTGTCCCGGCGAAGCCACCTCCTCTCCCCAGGTTGGACTTGGGATGCCCCACAGGATGCTGGGAAGGGCCCGGAAGCCTCTCCGGGGCACTCAGCCCAGCTCTGGGCTGCGTGAGGAACCTGCTGGGGGTGCCAGGAGCCTCCCCCGCCCAGGGCTCCACCCAGGCCCCCAGGCGTGTGAGCACCCCCCGTGCTCACCGAGGCCACCCTGCCCCTCCCGACCCCGCACCCAGGGCCACCTCCCTGGAAGCCTGACCCCGCTGACCCCTCCTCCCGCCAGTCTCCGCGAGCCACGGAAGCACACGGCCGGACCAGGCCAGGCTGGGCTGGGTTCTGCTCCCACCACACCTCCCACACCCAAATACAGCCCCCTCACGGGCAGGGGCCCCGCCCCGCCCTGTCCATCTCCAGCTCCTGGAGCACCAGGTCCTCGTCCTGAGAAGGAGCTCAGACACCGGGTGCCCTGCCCCGCGGGGGTGGGCCCAGCTCCTTGGCCGTCCCTCAGCCGGGTGGGCACCGCCTGCCTGTCCACAGATGCCGCTGGGGCCGGTCTTCCTGCAAAGAGTCTCTAACTCCCCTCTCTGCTAAAGCCAGCTCTCTGCCGCATAATATCCGTGACAGTTGTGCTATTTGTCCTTGCCTCTTCCCGATGCCTGTCGCCCCAGCCGCCCCTGAGGACACGGGGAGACAGAAGGACATCTGGGGGAGGGGCGGCGAGATCCATCTTGCCCCCAGATGCATCGACAGTACAATTTGGTAACTGGTGTAATCACACTACTTAAGGAACAACTGATTACTAATTGCTATTATTAAGGATGTCAGCACCCCGTGAGTTTGCTGCTGATATATTGCACCCAAGTCAAGATGCTACCTGAATTCCTGATTGGGGTGGGAGACCGGGGCCGCTCCGCTGTGCGTGGGGCGGCGGCGTGCACGCATCTGGGGGCAAGCGAGAGAACTGCTAACTGGGTTTTCGCTAAGCGATCTCACCCAGCCGCGTGGAGTGGGGGGGTGGGCACGAGCGTGGGCGAACATGTGGCAGGCATGTGTCCACACGCCAAGACGCAGTTGAGACCGGCATCGCCCAGCCCGGACGCTGAGCGCGCCCTGGCGTGGGGGCCACAGCCGCCGCCCCTGGCCGCCCCTGGGGAGGGTCTCCCCCCGGGGCAGACGGAACCCTTAGCTGTCAGGCAGGTGGGCACAGCCCCGGCCTTGGGGGGCTCCCTGGAAGCCGTGCTGAGAGCACGCGCACTGCCGGCGACTCAGAGACGGGCGGTGTGACGGGGGCAGCTGCAGAAGGGCAGTGGGGGGACCGCGTTCTCGCCTTGGGTCCGCCCCTGCCTGGGCGGTCTGGGACCTGCCAGTCCGTCTCTCTGAGCCTGAACTTCCTCACTGAAGGAAACGGGCCGTCTCTCGGGGTCTTTCAGGAAGCGGACGAACCAGGGTTCTGGGACTGAGGGCGAGAGTGTACAGAGCAGAGGAACCGCCCCGCCGCCCCGCAGCACGGGGCCTCCTCTCGGGCCCGCGCGGACCGCCCGCCTTCCAGCGGAGGCCTGCGGGGTGGGCAGGGCCTTGCCTGGAGGCTGATGGGAGGCTGGTGTAGGAGCCGGAAGGTGCCACCTAAGCAGCAGGGTGGCCGGGGCCAGCCCTGTCCTGACTGTCAGGGAGAAAGAGTCCCCAGACCAGAGCGTGTGAGAAGGGGAACCGCCCCAAAGTGGAGGCAGAGGGAGGAATCCGGTGCAGCGAGGACCTGTGGCCGGCACGGTTCCGGTGGGGCTGAATGAGGCCCCACAGCCGGGGCCGGGGGGGAGAGGGAACGGGGTGGGGGGAGGCTGGACTCCAGCGCTCTCCCTGGTATCCCGTGATGCCCGTGTTTCGTCCCGTGGCTGCGCTTCACGGGTGGGACAGCGAGGTTCGCATCTGTTCCTGTCCCGCTCAACAGCCAGTTCGGAGCAGCGCGTTCCGCCGGTCCGTTCCTGGCCTGAAGTCAGGGCCCTCGGTGCCGGCCCACCCAGAGGCGTGTGGCAGGAGGGTCCGTGGAAAAAAAATGCCCCCACGGAAGCTGTGCACAACCCTCTGGCTCTGCATCACCTACACACACATACACACACACGCATGGTCATGCACAGGCACACACACACAGCGTAACGACATGGTCCCCGACCTCAAACGAGAGTATCAAGAACAGCACGGACCAACGAGTGGGGGGCTCGGCCGCGGGGGGGAAACCAGCCACGGGAAGCAGGGGTCACGGTGACAGGGAAGGATGGCAGTCAACGCTCTCTGTCATCTCGGCCACAGGCCCCGAGCGAAGGGCGTGGGGGCAGGGAGCCCCTGCTCCGAGCAAAATGAAATTAAACCTTTCTAAGTACTTATAAATCAGCACCTAATGACAGTATCCCGCCACCAGCCAGAGCGTCGCTCTTATTACTCTGATTCACAAGCCAGGAAAAGATCTGGAATTATGCACAAATTATTGTCCCATCTTCTTAATTAACGCTGATTGCAAAATTCTTGCTGAAGTCCTTGCTAACAGACTCAATTATGCGCTGCCTGAATTGATTCACCCAGATCAAGTGGAATTTATTAGAAATACACTTTCCTACAATAACATCAGATTATCTTTGAATATAGTTAAATTATTTAGGGACAAAATGGTTCCAGTAGCAGCCCTGGCTTTAGACACAGAAAAACATCTCCCACCACCTAGAAAGCAGAAGACACTGCTGTCTGTTCCGCCGAGCGCCCGGGCTCTCCCCTCCCCCAGAAGCAGGCTGCGTCGTGGCGCTCGGAGCAGACGCCTGCCTTGGAGCTAATGGTCCAGCTTCAAAGCCGCGAGCAGGAGGATGACTCCTGTGGGGCGGAGTCTCAGCTCCCCCCAAGTCCAAACCCTCGCTGCCTGCGGAACACAGGGCCCTTGCAATTAGACGAAGTCAGGGTATTTTCAGAATCAAAACGGAGAAACAAGCTAATAAAGAAATAATGTGTGCTGACGATACGCTTCTGTTAGCATCACTCCCACGCCCGCCGGAGAGTTCCGAAAGGACCCAGAGAGAGACGAGGGTACGGAGGGGAGGCTCTCCACCTGCCCAGGTGGGGCGGTGTCTCCCACGACGGCGAGCTCTGCCTGGGACAAACACTGTGGAGGAACAGCTCAGAAATGGCAAACACGCTTCCCACAACCGGGTTCGCCCTTCCCCTGCCACTTCCCCTCGCCTTCCCGTACCAAATGCAGCCACCGGATGTTGGGCAGGGAACGGACTTGTCCTGTTTGCCCTGTCCCAGCACACAGTAGGGATATAACACATATGAACAGGCCAAGGAGCGTCTGGTGGATGCTCAACATCTGGGTTGGCCCTGCAAAGGTGAGCACGTTCTTACCAGGCTGCAGTGGGAAGGAACGGGTCCAAGTGAAGGCAGCGGAGGGAGTGAGCCCGGGGCACACTTGCCTTGCACACGGACGTGGGCATGGCTGGGCAGGCGGTGTGCGGATCGGAGGAGGGGAGCCCCGGCAGGTCAGTGGGGCCTGTGTTGTGTGGGGCCACAGGTTCTAGACGTAGGAGCTTGCTAGTGAGACCGTGAGCGGCCATGCCGCCATGAAATGAGATCGTGTGCTTTGGGAAAAACAGGAACGTTCGCATCCATAGGAAGGACAGAGGTGGACAGACCGGTGCCAGGAGACGCAGCTGGCTGTCTCTGCCCCTCGTCCCGGTGGCGCTACAGTGGCATCCGCCACCCTGAAGCCGGGGCGGGCCTGCTCCGGTCGACAACGGGCTTGACCGCAGATCGAAGGCGGCAGAAGAAAGAGTCAGAGAATCTGAAACCAGAGCCACAGACGGGACGCAGCCTGGAGAACGGAAAGGAAGATGGTTAACAACACAATGAACAGGGACTGCGGGCCAGAGAGAAGGCCTAGCGTGCTCCATTTGAGCTCGAGAGAGGAGGTGGAGCAGGAAACATTCCAGGGAAATAATCACCAGCTGCCTCCCACACGGGATGGAAGATACAAATTCGCAGATTCCAGAAGCCCAGCCACACTGGGAGCAGGAGAGGCGTGAGAGGGAGGGGCCGCGTGTGCGCCCAAGCGCCTGGCTGCTTTACTGGCTGTCGCTGAGGAGCCGGCCTCACGTGGGGAGGGAGGGAAAGGTGCACAGAGAGAGGGACGCGACAGCAGTCTCGTACCTGCAGGTGCACGTAACTCTCCTTCCCACAAACCCGCGCCGGGGCCCGGGGCCTGCAGAGAAGGCGGGCCAACAGAGGCCTGAGGGCCAGCTGTCTGTTTTTATAAATAAAGTTTTATTGGAACACAGCCTATGCTGGTTCATTTGCATATCTTCCGAGGCTGCTTTTATGCTACAATGACAGAGAGGAGTCATTGCCACCAAGACCGTACAACCAACAAACCGAAAATAGTTCCTGTCTGGCACTCCACAGAGAGAGTCTGGTGGCCACTGGTGACTAGTGGACACTTCAACTTTTAAAGCTCACCACCCCGCCCCTGTCTCTCCCGGTGTTCCTTTATCACCCCCCACGCCGGTGGCTCCGGGGCAGCAGCAGCAGCACGGGGGTGGGGGGGGGCAGGTGCTGCTCTGACAGGTGCACGCCGGGGAGAGCGACAGGGAGGGTGTGGGAACTCGGGCAGCGATGTTCCGGCTAACACGATACCCACGTGCACGGTTTCTGGACTTGTAACCAGGTGTCTTTTTTCCATTTTATTTTATCCTGTAATTCATCGCAATTGTATTTTGCAAAAGAATCAGCCTGTGACGACGTGGGACTTGGAAAGAAATCCCTGGCCCTTCACCTCCGGCAGCTGAGCAGCTGGGGGGTCCAAGCCCCCGCTCAGCGACGCCACCCCGCTCTTTTTTGCCGCCGGTGGCCTTCGGGCAGGCTGTCTCGCTACTCTCCTGTCCTCACCTGCTCTGTCCCCTCCGGCGCCACAGTCCTTTTTTCCCTTTTGTAATCCTCACCCGAGGATACAGTCGCTGGGTTTGGAGAGAGAGGAGGGGAGAGAGACGGAAACATCGGTGTGAGAGAGGAACGCAGACTGGCCACCTCCCACGCGTGCCCCGACTGGGAATCAAACTGGCAACCCAGGCGCGTGCCTGGGCCAGGGACGGACCCCGCAGCCCTTTGGGGCACGGGACGACGCTCCAACCAGCGGAGCCGCCCGGCCAGGGCCAGCGATTCTCAGGGCAAGGGCTTCTGCCCCGCCCACTCCTGCCCCGCCCACCCCGGCTTCCGCAAGGTTGACGCGCTGCGCGTGCGCACTCGTTAGGGAACGTTTCCACACGGCACAGCCCCTCACCATGCCACCTGCAAACCAGGCAACCTCTGTGTCGCCCGCTCTTCCAAAACTTGATTTAAAAAAAAAAAAAAGAGTCTTTCACCATCTTAGGCAAAGATCGCTTGTCCTTTTAATTTGCATTTTCAGTTAGTAAAATCGGAGGTTGTGCATGTTTAGTAGTCATTTATGCTTCGTATAATGTCTATTTCCTACCTTTCTGCCGGAAGTTCCAAGTTTTCGTATTTTGCCAACTGAAAAATAAAGAGTGAACTCGGAATCACCAGATGACACCAGCCTCACTCTGCTCCAGGCAGAGCCACAGAGCCCCAGGAGGCCCCCCCCCCCCGGGCCGCCCCCCTCCCACCCTTAGCTGCAGGATCAGTAACCCTCGCCTTTCCAGAAGGGGCAGAGAGGGCAGGCCAATCCCACCCACCTCGAGAGAGTGTCGGGCTCCCGGCGTGAGATCCATGAAAAACAATCAGTCTGAGCGTGCAATTTGTCTCAAGAGGCGGGAGCTGCAATTTTATCATGTAATTAAATCCCCATGACAGTTGCAGAGAAACTCCGTCATCTTTATCCAGGAGAGCGCCAATGACATGCTTTCCAGCCCGGTCCCCAGAGCCGGTAAATGTCCTCCCAGGGCTACGTGCTGGTGGCCCCTGTGCTGGGGTCAGCTGGCGGGGCAGGGGCGGGGCTCCGCCTGTCTGTCACCCTGGGCCTGGGCGCATCTGCAGGCTCGTGGCACCTCAGTCTCTGGGCTTCCTTCCAGAGCAGCCCTCCCAGGGCCCCCCCCCCCCGGACCCCCGGGGGCAGAAGCAGCACTTGACCTTTGGATACGACGCTGCTCATGATGAGACGGGACTTTGTTGTTTTACAGGAAGATAAGTTCAGGAAAACAAGTTTGTTTTTTCTTCCCCGAACCGTCTTCTTCCACACAATGGAAATGAGATTTCTTAATAATGGGAAATCACTGCCAGCGATTTAAGTCGTCATTAACAGAGGCACTTGATCGGAGGGAGTGAGATGTCCTAATGCCGGGGGCAATGAGGTGTACCGCGCGAACCTTGTTTTCCGGGCAGAAGGTGGAGGCCCTTTAACGGCTTTAACATTAGTGCCTGTGTGTGTGTGTGTGTGTGTGTGTGTGTGTGTGTGTGTCGCACGAACGCAGGTGATGGGGGGGATGTATCCTGAAGCTCTTACAAGCAGAGCCTTGCACACCTGCCCAGCTCACTGTTTTCTCTTTAAATTAAAAAAGCTGGAGGGCACAGGGAGGAAGGAGGAGCAGCCATTAGAAATTAAATGGGGAGAGTGAGACTCGGAAACGGGGTGTAAGACTGGGGGCCAGTGTGCCGGGGGCTGGTCGTGGGAGAGTTCGAGGGTCCGATGGGACCGAGTGCCTGGCCGCATAACGACGCGCATCAGCATACCGGGGGACGTGCGGGAAGCTCACAATGTTTGCAGGGGAAGGGCTTCCTGCCCTGGCTTGCCCGTCCACCTGGACGCCTGACCCGGGAAGGAAGCCACGTGTTTGCCACGTGGCCTGCCTAGGAAAGGGCCCCCACGTTCGCCCTTCCCCGGGAACGCAAGGACGGGGCCAGCGGCCCGCAGCCTGTAGCTCACGGCGGGGACTCGTGCGAAGCGACGCACGTGGAGAAGCGGCCTGGCCCCGCCCCATTTCCGACTGGGCGGGGCTGTTCCACAGACGCCGGCCGAGCTGGTCCTCAGAGGCTTCTGCGGAAAAGACCATCATTCGCCCGATCGATGGCGGGCCGTGAAAGATCTTGCTGGCACATGAAAAAGATAATCACCGCTTCGGCGCGACCGTTTGTGGGAGGCCACGAATTCGAGACACAGGTGTTTCCTGGAGGGCAGTGAGGAGCCACTCAGCGACAAAACGAGATCACTCGGAAAATTTCAAGGTGGATTTTACCTCCTTCATCTCATTTGATCCAAAAGCAAAAACTCCCTCTTGTTAGCTTCCTGCACTCCTCCGAGGCTTGGTGCGGGGGGACCAGTTTTTATGTCTTCTACAGACAAAATGTTATGCTTCTAATTTAAGTCCCAAAAATATTCCTTACAAAATCACATTCAAACGCACCGGACTACCTGGCTACTTATTAGAGAGGGCTCGCTCGTTCACCCGGTCGGCCAGATGAAAGCCGGCTGCCCTGTGCTGCTTGGACCTTTGTCTTCCAAGTTCGCTCCCCACCCGCTCTGCAGCGAAAGGCCACAGAAATTACATTTCTTTAGTGCGCTGCATGGCCCACTAAACAAAGGAGGTCCCTCCCTCCCACGCGCACCATTCGAGAGTGCGTCTAAAGGACTGAGAGCATGGAACATACTGGGTTAGAGAAAATCATATTCGCCAGCACCCCCCTCTTCCAAGACGGGTGCTGTGTTTGCTCAGAAGTCCCTTGCCCAGGTCCCCGGCGTAGAAGCGGAAGCTGGCAGGGCCCGAGAATGCGTGGAACCACGTGGCCGGGGCAGAGCCACACCAACAGTGAGAGGGGGAAGGTTTCAGTGGTTGCACCAGAGAGCCAGCGGGGATGGCGAAGGTGGAGCAGGGCTGTGCAGACTAAGGTAGACCCCCTCGCGTCTTCGGCGGAGTTGCCAGACTCGCTCAGGGGTGTTGGTAGTGGGCTTGAAAGCAGACAAGCCGACCAAGAAAAATCAGACGAGCTAACTGTGCCCCACGTGGGGTGGGGCAGAGCACGCACCGTTGGAGCAGGTGCAGGGGTCAAGGCGGACTCGAGGAAGCAAAGCGTGGGGTTCCCCAAAGCCCAGGGTCCTGGAGAGTAAGGGGACTTAACCCGACGCCAGTGCATACACAGGCGTGCTTTGAACGTTTTAAAATGTAGTCGAATAATTTGCTGCATTTCTGCCACCTAAACACACCCAGAGCCCAGCTAACCTCTCTGGGCTGAAAAACAAGACAAAGGAACCTCAGGGGCCAGAAACAGGGCAGCTGGCAGGTGCAGGCGGCAGCTCCGGCCTCACGATCCCCAAGGGCCACGGGCTCCCACGTGCCTGGGGTTTCTCGCTGGTCTGGGGCGCTGCTGGAATCAGACCCTCGCTCGGGCCTCCTGAGAACTTTTGGGATCTTGACCGTGTCCTGCTCCATGTCACCCACCAGCGGGATCCCCACCCTCCCACCCATTCTGCCGGATCATCGAGAACATGCCATCTACCGCATCGGCCTGGGGACAGAGTCTGCACAATGCAGGCGGTGTGCCCCAGCCCCCGGGGGGTCCGGACAGCACTGAGGCTCGGGCTGAACCCTGACCCCCCGCCACCAGGTTCTCTTGGGGCGGGGTGGGGGGAGCCAGCACTTTGGGAGCCCCCCCCCCCAGGTGATTCCATGCTACAGCCAAGGTCTGAAACACCGCTCTCCAGGTACCGTGGGCACTATTTCTCCAGTGTGAGTTTTTTAGCAAGCATTTCCTGAAGAAAGACCCATGTTTTTTTTCCATCTTCTCTAAAAGGTTTTCACGAGACCTTCCATCACAGGTTAAAATACACCTGCGGATGCCTCCATCCTGTCTGCCTATTCATGAGGGAACCACGCCACGGAAGAAGGTTCTTCCAGTCCCCCCGGACCTGTTCCTAGGGACCCCCGGACCCCCGAGTGCCCACTCCCTTCTCTAAACACTCTTCATGATCCGCTTGTTCCGTATTTCTCGTAACCCATCGGGGAGCTTGCCCGGGACTGATGGTCAGTTAACCTCTGGGGAACCGAATTCCCCTCCTGGCTGAAAATGTCACCTCCAGACTTCTGGTCCTTCTTCTGTTCCATCGCAATTTCTCAAAGATTTTAACGATCACTCGGCAACTGCACACAGAAATCCGCTCTCGGAAGAAGTGGCGTTTTCACGCGGACTGCGGTAGGCAGAGAAAACGAGATCTGAGTGGCTTCCTAAAGGCTGCGCTTTAGCTCTACCTGGGCTCGGAAGGATGCGGAGGATGAACACGGGGGACCAGTGGCTGGAGCCACGCGAGGTGTGGGGGGCAGGATGGGGGTGCGGCGGGCGAGGAGCCCAGCCAGGAGCGCCCGGGAGGGGCTGGCGCGGCCCACCTGAAACGGGAGGACCCCGTTCGGCTGGTGGGAAGGAGGATGAAAGAGCCCTGTGTTTGGGGGTCCGCTGCTCAGTGTGTCTCCCTGTGTGGTGCTCCAGGGCAAGAGTGTGGTACGTCTGGTCTCGGAATCCTGAAACCACGCCTTACAGTGCAATAGTCCATAAGCGTTTATTGAACAAATAGGTGAACAAACGGATTGGTTTTCAGGTACTGGTGGGGCAGGGTTGTTGTTTGGTTTTTGGTTTGTTTTGTTTTGTTTTTTAACACAATAGTCATGCACATAGCTTCGCTTGTTCTTAAAAAAAAAAAAAAAAAGACACCTCCCTGGCCAGTGTGGCTCAGTTGGTCGGAGCATCGCTCCATACAGAAACCAGAAGGTCACAGGTTCGATTCCCAGTCGAGGCGCAGAGGTTCAATCCCAGGTTGGGACGTGTGTGAGAGGCAACCGATCGATGTTTCTCACATCAGTGTTTCTCTCCCTCTCTCTCCCCCGCCCTCCCCCTTTCTCTGAAATCAATAAGCATGTCCTCGGGTGAGGCTTTAAAAAAACACGCCTTTACCACGCTCCGGAAGTGACCCGCGTGTCCCACGCGTGGGACCAACACTGTCTGCCCTGCACTGTCTTTACAGCTTTCACAAGGAACCGAGTCTTTCCGACGTCCACGCCCCGCCCACCAGAGTCACGCTCGGACACTCAGGACGCTGCTGACAAATGCGATGCTTGGAGAGCTAAATTTAGCATCGGACGTGGGTGGAGTGGCTCTCGTTTCTGGACTGTCCCCTGTGTCCCACCCCTTTTAAAAATAGCCCAGGACAAAAGACACTGAGTACAAAAGACACCTGCGGTTTGCAGGGAAGCGCGAGGGTCAGACCCGGGTGGGCAGGCGCAGGTGTGTGCGGACGGCCCTTCAGGGGCGCGCCCACTGGCATCCGGGACAGACCCCGCGGCAGAAGGGCGGCGCCCAGAGACCCGGCGGCACTCGGGCAGAACGAGCCCTGCTCCCACAGTGGGCGGAGCACAGGCGGAGTGTGTCTGCGGGGGGAGGAGCCGGGGACCTCCCCGCAGGGCACATGGACTACGAGCGGCCCCCCGAGGTGTTTCTGCCCCTCACTCTCCGCCCGAGCCTGCCTCTCACGCGCCGTGAAGGCCGTCTGCTCCCCGCGGGCGTGGCCGGTTCGTCTTCGCCGCCCTGCGGCCCACCACCCCCCGCCGTGTGCCAGGCTCGAAGCCGGCCTTTGGAAGATGCCTGGCCGTTCCCGTTGATGTCGATCCTGCCCTCGCTGTGGCGGCGGCTGCTGCAGACACGAGGGAGGTGAACCTGAAAACCCGTGAAATGAGGTTTCGGGGAGCGCTTGTGGAGCAAGGAGTAGGCGGGGCCTCCTCGAGAAACGCGGCGAGGCCCCTCCCCTCGTGGGGAGAGTGGGCCGAGTTGTGAGACCAGGATCTCGGGTGAAATCCCGCTCCCGACCTCGGAGCCCCTGCCCTTGGCTGAACCGCGGGCTCTTCCCTAAGGGAGGAAGGTAGCAGGTGACAAGAGTCAGAGACAGGACCACCGAGGAAGTGACAAGCAGGCGAGCCCATGTCACAGAGGCAGGCCCAGCTGGTCTCCCAGCCGTCTGCGTGAGGACTTCCCTGCTGCGTGTGGGACGCAGTGCCGGGCACCCGGGACTCCCATGGCGCGGAGGAAGCAGAAGCCCGTGGTCGAGTGGAGGCACAGACGAGTGACCGGCAGGAGCCAGCCCCGCTCTGGGCGCCACGGACAGGGCACGAGGTGTGAGGACGGACATCGGGACGAGCCGCGGAGGGGAGGGGAGGCTGAGCTGAGTGTGGACGGAGAGTGAGTGGCCTGGCCGGTGGCCAGGGCAGGACGAGGCCGGGTGGGGGGGACAGCATTGGCGGACCAAGGCACCAGCGGGGGGTCGCAGGACCCCCACCCCCCCCTTGTAAGGTGCCCCACACTCAGAATCGTCGCTCCCTGCGAGCCCGGCCTGCAGCCGGGAAAGCACATCTTCCGTGAGTTATCAGCGCACTCACGTCCCCTTCGCCCTTTCCCCCTTGTCAGGAGGTCAGGGGTGCTCTGCTGGGCGCCCGATTGTTGCGGGAAGCCCCAGTGGAAGAGGCCAGGTTACCGTCCCCGACAGCAGGGCTGTCGGACTCATGCTCACGGGGGGCCACATCAGCCTCGCGGTGGCCTTCGAAGGGCCGAAATAATTTCAGGACTGTATACATGTCACTGCTCCTTAACCAGGGGCAAGGAGCTCGGTGCTGCCGCTGGGCAGAAACAAGCTGCTGGGCAGGAAGAAACAAGGTGGAGGGCCGGATGCGGCCCGCGGGCCTGGTGTCTGCCTCCTGCGCAACAGAGGGCCCGACGCAGGGCACCTGCTCCGGCCGCGGGGCCTCAGAGAGAAGAGGGGCGAGTCGCCGGCGGCTTTGGGCATGGAGGGGCTCGAGAGAGAGGGACACGGAAAACGAGGGAGCTGGAGAAGTTCGGCTGTGACGCAGAAGGCATCGCCCACGAGCCCTGTTCCCGGACTTAGAGCCTTTTCCCTGTGTCTCCCTCTTGTTGGACTTCAACAGCACGTGGCCACAGGGTCCCAAGGGCCCCACGTCGGAGGCTGGCGCTGATGGGCGGCAGCTGCGGTCCCTCGCACCTCCACCGGACTCCCTGTCGCGCTCCTGGGCCTGGGCCCCACGCCGGCCTCTGGTCACATGCTTTTTCATCGTAACGCACATGGGCCCGGCAAAGGACCACGTAGCCCGGCTGCCCTGGCCCCTTCCCACCCCCCAGCAGGAGAAAAACAAGAGTCGCAAAAAGGGCAGAAGAATCGTGTGTTATCTGTATTATAAGAAAAGTGACCTTACCGATTTTTAGACACAAAGTAAAGCCCTGTGCTGAACTGGAGCACGTGAATTACTAACGCAGGGCTGTCACCATTGTTGTACTGTGGCGTTTCCCACCGTCGGCCGGGCGTGTGCCCGTGGGGATCCGTTCTCAGTGACTGGAATCCACAGACCGCCACGAGCCCCAGAGGATGCCCTTGCGAGCCCCTAGCCTGCCCTGTGGGACCTCCGTCCCCCCCCAGGGACCCTCGTGCGGCGTGTCGCCCGTGGCCTCCCGCGGGGCCTCGCTCACACATCCTCGGAGCTGACGCAGCCCCAGGGCGCACGTCCACTCACCCTGAAGGGGCGGAAGCAAGACGACGCCCCACCAAGCAAGAGAGGGGAGGGCTGCCTGCTGCAGGGCGTCCACCCGTGTGCAGAGAACCGTCCCGGAGACACACAGGTGCGTGCGTCTGTCCGTGGAGTTCGTGTCTGCACAGCCCCGGGCGAAAGTGCGTTCCCAGTCGTGAGCAGGCGACACCGTTGGTGCCTGTGCGATTTGTTCCTTCTTGAGTCAGTTGTGTTATCTCCGTACAGCGGTGGATGCCCTTGCGACCCTGGCACGGTCACAAGGGGGTGGCCGAGCACCCTGGCGTCTCAGCAGTCACGTGACACCAGTCCTAGCCAGCGACCATTATCACCCCGGAGCCCGCAGCGGTTATAAATACACCGGCCCCGAGCCCCAGCTGGAGGACAATGGAGTAATGACAATGGAAATAGCTCACCCTCCACGAGACACCTGTCCCCTCCCGCAGAACCCTGCCGGGGCAGCGGCACTGCCATGGAGAGGTGGCCAGGGCCGGTCGGCGGGAAGCTGCGGCTCTTGGGGAGGATGGACAAAGGGCCTCCTCGCGCGGCTGACGCGGCCCTGGTGAGCGAGCTCCACGCCGCCCTGCTCACGGGAGACCTGCGCCGCCTGGCCCCCCTCACGGACCGGCTCGTCCAGGGCGCCAACGCGGTGCTGGAGCTCAGGAAGGAGGAGACGGAGTGGCGGGGGGGCGCCCCGGCCACCTTCGGCCTGTCAGGTAGCCCTGCCCCTTGAAAGCCGCGTGACCGGCGCTGCGCGGAGCTGCTAACAGCCCTGTGAACGCAGAGCCCTGGGTGGGCGGGCCGCCGTCGCGGGGGCTGCATCTGACACGCGCGAGAGAAGGGGCCACAACGGGCATCGGTGGGCGGGAGTGTTAAGGTGCGGGTGTTAGGTGACGCGATGCGAGGGGCCCAGTGGAAAAGGCCGAGGTGTTGGTGAGAGGCGCCCGCCGGACGCTGGCCGGGGCCTCTCAGCCAGTGCTGGGAGGCGGGGATGGGGGGGAGCGCCCCTCCTCCGAGGGCGTGTGAATCCGTGAACAGCGGGGTGCTGGGCCGCAGCCAGGTCAACGGAGGGTGAGCTCCCTGCACCTGCTCCCGGAAGGGAGGGGAGCCTGGATGGGGAGCAGGAGCGAAGGAACCGGGGGGCCCCTCGAGTGCCCCTCGGTGCCCTCTTGCCGCCTGGAGACCCTCGTGGGGGAGCTGCCCCCTCCCCGGGCCGCAGCAGCTTTCTTGGCCGGCACTCCGTCCTGGGCACACTTCTCCGCCCTTGCCCGGGTGCAACCCGCTCACCGGGGGGTCATGTGTCGGAACCGCGGCGGCTCTGCCAGACCAAGGGGATTTGAGACTCTGTGGTCAGAGGGCCAGCGGTCGGTGTCCCGTGCTCCCGGCTCATGGGCTCTGGCAAAGGACAGGGAAGGCCGGCTTCCGAAGCGCTGACACTGTCCTGCCTGCCCCTCACGGGGGAGGGAAACTGCACCATTGTCACAGCAGCGCTCGTGTGACGGACAGGGGCTGCGGGGAGGCAGGTGCGCTCCCGTCCGGCTGTGCCACCTCCTGGCCGAGGGCGTCCCGGAGCCGCCCCGGGCCTCCCCTCCTCCCCCGGGTCCAGACAGGGTGCCCATACTCCCCCGGGCTCAGTGGCAGGTCGATCAAGGATGCCCGCTGTTGGAACGCTTGATGAATGGTTTTTTTTTTTTAAGATTTTATTTATTTATTTTTAGAGAGGGAAGGGAGGGAGAGAGAGAGAGAGAGAAACATCAATGTGCGGTTGCTGGGGACCATGGCCTACAACCCAGGCATGTGCCCTGACTGGGAATCGAACCTGCGATGCTTTGGTTCTCAGGCTGTGCTCAATCCACCGAGCTATGCCAGCCAGGACTTAATGTTGATTTTTTTAAGTCACCCCGCCCAGCCCTGAACACTTGCATGCTCAAATGCTGCAACTTCAAATCCGTATTAATGTCCCCATGCCCCGAGCCCGTCCCTCCCTCCTTGTCTCTCCTTCATCTTTCCACCCCAAGGAGCTGCTGTTTTACTACGGTGCGCCTGGGCGGCAGGAAACTGGGGGCACCCACCGCGGGAGAATGAGCTGTCCCAGGGGAGGGGCAGTGGAGAGCTGGCACCACCCCGCAGCCTCGTGCAGGCTGGGAAGACCGGGCGGGCCATGCAGCCGCATTCGGGGCTGCTGGGTTCCCACCCTCCCCGCCCAGCACCGGTCTTCCCCCGAGGCGGGCCCAGCAGCACCCGTGACCACAGGCGATGACTTCCTGGTGGCCAGCTCCAGGGGGGCGGGGGGCCACCCACAGGGTTGCAGGGGCCCTGATGCAACGCTGGCCCCACCCAGCTCGAGCCCAAGGAGAGCACTGGCGTGGAGGAGCTGGCGTGGACGTGCCTCGTGGGAGAAGCCCATGTCCGTGTTCCCCCTGGCGGCACCCGAGTCCCTCGTCACCCCCATATTTAGCAAAGCCCTCCTGCCTTGCGGGTCTGGGAATTACAGGAGGCTGATTCAGGCTTTCTGATCCCGAGATCTGTCTCAGAACCCTGGTTCTCCGAGAGGCTGGACGCTCGGCGCCATCTCCTAGACCAGGGGTGTCGGACTCATGTGCACCAGGGGCTACATCAGCCTCACGGTGGCCTTTAGAGGGCCGGATATAATTCTAGGACCCTTTGTATAAATGTAACTGCTCCTTAAGTAGGGGCAAGGAGCTAGGCACTGCTGCCGGATAAAACAAGGTGGAGGGCTAGATTCATCCCAGGGACCTTGTGTCTGCCTCTTGTGTCCTAGGGCCCGGACAAGCGAGCTGCCCCTAATCTAAGTCTGAGCTACCTGCCCACCAGGGCTCCAACCCGTCAGTGCACGGGAAGGCTTGGGAACCAGGGCAGGGCACCAGCTGCCAGGGCTGTGAGTCGGGCTGGGGACTCGGCATGCCCTAGAGAATGGGGCGCCCCCCCCCTTCGCCCCCCAGCGCGTGGGCTTCCATCGCAGGAAAACCAGCAGAACCGAGAACCAGGCGCTGGCCCTGCGGGAATGTAAGTCATTGCTATCGTCAGGAACCGGCTCTGGGCTCCCGCCTCCCAATCAGGCACCGTCCTCCCTGGGAACTCGGGTCGAACCCATGCAGGCCCCCGTCCCCCGGGCCTCTGGCCACCACCGCCCACGGCCGGGCCTGAGGGCCGCCCACACTGCCCCGAGGAGCCCGCGCCCGCCCCCAGCCTGGGCCCCGGGGACGCGGGCGGGCCGGCGTCTGCAGGCAGGTGATAATGAGTGGTCTTTCAGAACCGCGCAGCGTGGGTCCCGGGGAGGAGGCGGCCTGTGGAAAGGGTCTCCTCGGCAGCTCATTACAGACACCGTATCGATTCTTCCGTCGCTACCAGAAGGCGGCTCTGCCGTGTGAATCCCTGTCCCTTGAAGTGTATTCGCCAGGGACCGCGTCCCCCCCCGTTCCACGGGCACGCCGGCCCGCTAACAACCTTCCACGGGCCTTTTGAAAGCCCCAAGTTTTCAGAGAAGTGAGATGCATGGCACCTGCTCCATTCATCCTGCAAGAACAAGCAATCTATACACACGCACACACAGGGAAAAAAAAAAAAAAGAAAAACCCTAAAAAGCGCAGGGAAACAAACCAGCGCGGGGCTGGACGGGGCCCGCCGCATCAAAGCCCGCTTCTGACGCCCGGCCCCGTCCAAGGGGACTCAACTTTCCGCGAGCTCTTCTTGAGCGGCGCCGGCACCGCCATGGGTCGGTCTGTTTGGTCTGTTGCCTTCTCCTCTTAATGATAAAGGGTCTGTTTGGGGCGAGATGAGAGGGAGAGCTGGATTCCAGAAAAATCCGCGGCCGACAGCGGACTCTCCTCCCTGGAGCTGCCCCCCCGTTCAGAGCCCGGAGAATGGGAGCCCCTCCACACTGAGGTCCGCCCCTGTCCACCCCGCTGGGCCAGCTTGTGATGCCTCCAAGGGCCCTGAGGTCCCAGGCACCCCCACATTTGGCAAAGCCCTCTGCTCCTCGATAACACACACCCCCTTCTCTCTGGCTCCGTTCTGGCCTCCCCAGTCTCTTTATTTCCTTGCCGCCCTCTCCGTGTCCACCTCTGCCTCCTCTCCAGTGCCCCTGAGCTCTGTTCCCGGTGCGGGCGCCCTGTGTCCCCGCTCCCTATGCTTGGGTCTGCCCTCGACACAGCTCTCTGCCCCTCTCTGCGGTTGCCTCTCCCCTCCCTCTCCCAGCTGCCCCCCCGGAACCCTGCTCCCTCCTCCCTGTGTCCCCCGGATCTCTCTGCTTTCTCTGTCCCAGCCCTCGGGGTCTTTGAGTATCTCCCTCCATGCCCATCGAGTACCTGCTTCTAAGAGATGGTTTCGCCCTATTTCAGCCCTCATGGACATGCCCCACAGCAGTGCCCCCTGCTCACCTTGCCTCCCCTCCCCCACCCCCAGGTCTCTGGACGCTGGAGTACAAGCGTGAGCTCACCACGCCCCTGTGCATCGCGGCAGCCCGAGGCCACGAGGACTGCGTGGGCCACCTGCTCCACCGGGGCGCCGACCCGGACTCCAGCCCCGGCGGGCGTGGGCCCCTGCACGAGGCCTGCCTGGGGGGCCACACGGCCTGCGCAGAGCTGCTGCTGCGGCACCGCGCGGACCCCGACCTGCTCAGCGCCGAGGGCCTGGCGCCCCTGCACCTCTGCCGCACGGCGGCCTCGCTCGGGTGAGTGACGTTGTCCCCGCCACGCCCCTCCGCCCCAGGGACCCTGGAGTCTGCCCGGGACGGAGCCCTGACACTTCCTGCGCCCTGACACCACCCAGACCCCGGACCAGCCATCCACCGGACCCTGCCTAGGCCGGAGCTCCGCAGCTGGCCACGCCCCTCCGCCCCGGTCCCCGCCCCCACGACCAGTGGTCCCCGCCCCCCGCCCGGACTCGCTCGGCCCTTCCCGGGGGTGTAATTAGCCTTGATTGCGAGCACCGGGGGCGGCGCCACACCGAGCTAATGAGCGGGCTGATCAGGCCCGCAGACGCGCGCTGAGGAGTGCTAAAAGGCCACTGGCGGGGTTGGAGGCTGAAAAATTAGAGTTTTTAATGATAATTTTATGCAGAATAATTGTCACAGTGTGACACAAATGGCTAGCTCCTCGGGCGGGGCTTCGGAGCCCCACTAGGAAGCCGCGCCGGGCCGGGCCTTTTTCGGAGTTTTCGGGGAGCAGCAGCCCCAGCCCAACGGCCCGCGCGGGTGCTGCGGCCCGGGAGGTGGCGCCGCCGCCCCGTCCAGCCGGCGTTCGTCCTTGCGGAGTGGCTGTGCCCGTGGGGTCCGGGAGAGGCTGTGGGACCACGTGTCAACGCGGAGGATTTATGTCCCGCGTCTGGGCCCGCATTGTGTCCTCTTGACATGTCTCTTACTCAAAACGTTCTGGCCCCTGCCCCCGGGGCTGTCATTTCTCGGCCGACTGTCTCTGGACTGTGAATTGAATAAAATCACTGTGTGACGTGCAGGCGGGCGGGACGGCGGGGCTCCCAGAGAACGAGGGGAGCCCCACCTACGGATGTCACCTGAGTTCAGGGTGGGGACTCCGAGAGGCAGGCAGGCCGGCCCCCGGGAGCCTGAGAGTGACCCGCAGAAGCAGTGTGGTACCCGTGTACTTCTTTAGGGACAGCGTTACTGGGGTGTGACCACGCTGCCCGTGTTTGCAGCGTGCGACCGGGTGAATTCGGACAGACATCGGTGCCCTCTGGGGACCGTCCCCGCCATCGAGAGAGTGACCTCACCATCGGCATCCGAAGGGGCCCTGGCCCTGTGGTTGCCCCCCCGCCCCCTCCTCCGTGATGGCACCGATCTCTGCTTCTGGCGCTGCAGTGGAGTCTGAACTGGCTGGAACCCAACATACGCGGAATGTGCTCTTTCCATCCGGCGCCATTCACTCCCACGTCCGCGTGAGGGCCCTCCTGTTGTTGCGTGTGTCCAGAACTCACTGCCGGCCGTCGCTGCGCGGTGTTCCGGGTGCGGTGTTCCCCGGCATGGCCGTCCCTCCCCTCCTGTGCGGAAAGGCCGCGGCTTGTCCCCAGCTCCCGGCTGGGACCGGCCAGCCGCGGTGAACACCCGTGCTCCGGCTTTGTGTGGGTGCCCGCTTTCCTTTCTCCCGGGCAAGCACGCGGGTCTGGAGGGCTGGGTCATAGGGCGTGACGGAAAGATACCCTTTTAAGAAACTGCCACGCTGGTGTCCCCAGGGGCTGTGCCACTGTGCAGGCCCCCTGGCGAGGCAGGAGGTCTGGTTGGGTCTCATCCTTGTAACCGAACGCAGGTCCCGCTGCCCACCGCTGAGAGAGCCGGTGCTCGAGGGGCAGGTGCTGACGTGAAGGAAAGGGGTTTATTCCCAGGTGCCGCCCACCTGGAACTCGGGGGACTCGGGTCTCAGAGCCCATCCCCCCCCAGAGGAGGCAGAGGTGTTTGTTCATAAGGACGGAGGGGGCTGCCGAGTTCTCCACGTGCAGACGGGCTCGGTCCATTCCCGCAGGACAGGGCCGGGCCGGTGCGCGTCATCCGGGCTCATCATCCCGGCTGCACCGCGTCCTCGCTCCGTGGCCCAAGGTCAGCACGTTTCCAGGTGCCGGGGTGCGTGAAGGTCAGGGTCTGCGTCTTCTGAAGCTCGTTCCCGGGATTCGTCGACAAGCTCCACGTCAGTCAGAGCCCGCACGTGCAGAAACAGTGTCGGAAGAACAGTGGGTGGGCTCCACCCTGCCCTCCCCCGCCCTCCCCCCGCCTCCCGTGACCATGTCCATCCTCACCAGCGCCTGGCCTGGCCACTCCTCAACCCTAGACCACATCCTGTAGAGGTGTGCAGGTCCCGTCTGCGTTTCCCTAGCGACGCTCGATGCTGAGCTGCTTTGCGGGCATTTATCTGCCACCCCCACAGCTTCTCTGGTGCCGGGCCTGTTCAGATCTTGTGCCCGTTTAAAAACAGGGCTGTGTGCTTTGCTCTTACATTTTGAGATTTCTTTCATAACTTTGGATACAGGCCCCCGCCACCCCCCCGCAACATGCGATTTGGGAACGTGGTCTCCCGGCGTCTGCATTCATTACAGTTTCTTCTCTCACCGGGGTCTTTTGAAGCATAGGACTTCCTCCTGGTGGTGGCGCTCAGATTATCAACTCTTTTCTTTCAGGGATTATGCTGGGCTCCTGTAGCTAGAAAAACCTTTGCCTAACCCAGGCCACAGAGAGCTTCTCCTACGCTTTCCTCTATACATTTAATAATTTTATATTTCACATTTATGTCCATGAGCCGTTACAAGTTAATTTCTGAACAGTATGTGAAGTATGGATTGAAGCTTTTTTTTTTTTTTTGCACGTGGATATTCCGTTGGTCCCGCGCCGGTTGTCCAACAGCCTCTCCTGTCCCCACCGCGTGGACTTGGCGCCCGGGGCGGAGACCGGCCGGCTGCGCGTGTGGGCTCGTCTCTGGGCCTTGCCAGGTGCCCGCGCGGGAAGTCCGGGGTCTGCTCCGGACCGGCTGTCCCTCCCACAAACGGCGAAGAGAAGACGCGCCGGAGGTGCCGGTGCCTCGCCGTCCCTGTCCCACACACCACAAAGGACGGCGCCCAAACAAAAGGGAGCGAGCCGTGGGTGACAATACAAGCTGTACAGGCCCGTTGCTAAGCAGCCCAATCTCGGCTTCAGCGGAGCGGGTTTATAGGTTTTATAGTCCGCAGCTGTGCTCTGAGGGGGCCGGGCAGGAAGTCTGCAGCCTCGGGAGGCCCAGCAGGCAATGACAAAGCGTCTCCAGAGAGCCTCCCGGGCAACACGGGGAGGCAAGTGGGCTGCGGCCTCTGGGCGGTCCCTCACACGCCTCCCCTCCAGGGGGCAGGGGGGGGGGTCACAGGGCATTCCACCCAGACCTGGATCGGCAGTGGGTCAGGCTCTGTCCTGTGGCCTCTGGGGACACGTGCGAAGTCACCAGGGCCCACGGTGGAGCCATCCCTCCCTGGTTCCGCCTCACTGACGAATGTGTCTGTTTTGCCGGACGGCAGCGGCCCGTGAGCAATCCCGGCCTCGCTCAGCTCCGGGAACCGGGCCGACATGCAGTCCCGAGCTCAGACAGATGTGCCGGAACTTTGTCAGAGGTTAACTCAGGGGAAGCGGGGTAAGGGGCATTGCATTCGGGAACTGTCCGCCTTATCTTTGCGACTCCTCGGTACAGCTAACCTAACTGAAAAAAAAAACACAAAGTCTTCAAAAGCAAGTTTGCTTTGCGCTTTGAGCTCCAACCGTGTTAGAAAAAGATGTCTGTTTGCTGGGGGAATGAGGACGCAAGGCCCACCACCGCCGCCGCTGCAGCACGGCCACCGCGAACCCCGGCAACAGCCCCAGCGCAGGCCCCCGAGCCCGCACGGGGCGTCATTGCCACGCGGGGCTGCGGGCCTCACAGACCATCAGCGCTACGCCGCTTACGTGTCATGCAGTACAGACTAAGTCCTCGCCCCCGCTGCTTCTGCAAGAACCACACAGGCCCGGGGGATGGTTTCACAAGGACTTTAGAAAGGTCCTTGTGGGCAGCAAGGCTCTGCAGGGGCCCCCTCCTCCTCCCCCCTCCCCCTCCTCCTCCCCCTCCTCCTCTTTTTCCCGTCACTCTCTCTCCTGTGTCTACGGTCTCTCTGTGTGAGTCTTCCTGCCCGTCAGTTTAATTTGACAGTCTGGACTCATTTGAATCCCGGTTATTGGGGGAAGGTTCCCGATATGACGGACACACAGGAAGTTCAGGCAGGACGGTGCGGGTGCGGTGGCCCGCTCGGAGTCCCTCCGCGGGGCTCCGGGATCCCAGGCGGAGGCGCCCCCCACGCCGCAGCCGAGGGCCTCGGAGACTGAAGAGCTGACGGCTGTCAGGGAGGGCGGGAGGTTCCGACCGGCGTCTCAGCCTCCACAGTCCCCTGAAGTCGGTCTCCGAGGAGGCCCGGCGTCCCGTCGCAGGGACATCGCCGCTTTGACAAGAAAGAGCTGCTTCCTCTGGAATCTTTTCATACCCAGATTTTAGGTCATCCTTAATTTTTTTTCCCCTTTCCGTGGAGAGAGGGTCCTTGACCTCCACGCAGAGCCATTTCATTTTCTTACGCTTGATGACAGCGGTGCCCACTCCTCGGGCCCCGGCTCCGCCACAGCCCTTTTCAGTCCGCGAATCTCCGCGGGCGCAGGACTTTCAAACCTTTGAGTCTCTGAGTTCCTGGGACTAAAAAAAAAAAAAAAAAAAACTGTCTGTGCTTCCTTCCAACCCGCAAGCTTCAGAATTCAGAATCCAACCCATAAAAAGGAACACGGCGCTTTAATCTAGGAGCCTTTTGAAGAGATTTCCCCCCCAAAGAAAAGTTCAGGGAAAGTTACTCTCTCCGCGCCAGTAGCCTGCCTGCCGGCCTCGCCCTGCGCATTACCGGCGTGCTCTCCCCGACCCTTTTTCAGATTCTGAGATGATTAAAATGAGAAAAGAATTAGTCGAGCGCCGACGCTTCCTCCTCCCGGCCGAAGCTGACTTGATTGAAGCAGGAGCGAGGAGCGCCCGCTGCCCCTGCGGACCGGCAGCACGAAGTCTGCGCGTCTACGCCTCTGCCCCAGCCGCGTCCACTGCAGCGGCGAAAACCACGTCGCCCGGCAGCGCGGGGCCCGCGCAGGCAGCGAAGCATCTCGGGGAGAAGATCCCTGAGCGAGACAGTCGCTGGGCGGTTCTTGCCCAGGTCAGACCCGCCGGGTGGACGCCTGGGCGGGGAGACAGCGAGGGCTGGGTCCCCGAGCAAGGCGGTCGGTCCAGGGGAGGCTGGGAGAGTGGGGGTCACCGTCGAGAGCCCTGCCGCCCCGGGAGGCGCCCCCTGGAATGGGGGAGCTCACCTGCCCCAGGAGACAGGTGCACAGCACTGGTAGGCCCCCCGACACGCCCACCGCCCTCTGCTCCTCCGCCTCCCAGGCGAGGGGGCGGCTCCCTGTGGCTGCAGACTGGAGAAGGCGGGGCCAGGCGCAGCAGGAGCCCGAGGCCCGGCCCGGGCCCGGCGCTGAGGAGCGCGGTGCGAGGGAGGGGCGGAGCCTCGGGGCCTGGACGTCCACGTTCTGCCGTGTGCGCTGCGCACCCACGTGTTGCCCCAAACCTTCAGGAGAAAAAAATCTCCCATTCAAAATTTTCCAATTCAGCTTTTTATCCCTTGGTGTCTAGAGACAACACCGATGGCCGTATTCCAGGGTCTATTTTGCACAGGGATATCGTTGCGGCTTCCCAGAGTTCCGCTCTTCACCCACGAGCATAACTAAAAGAGTTTAAAACATGCACACAGATACAGAACGAGCACTACCCACGTGTAATGCGCACCCTTATCCCCCGCCCCCGGAGATCTGGGCGAACAGGCGTGCATTCCGCACGGCAAACACGGGACATGGCCTCGCACGTCCCTGAGCACCTGCCGGCGAGGGCCTCACTTGCCGAGCTCCTCCCGCAGGCCTGTTGTGTGTGTGTGTGTGTGTGCGCCCAGTCTGCAGATGAGAAAACTGAGGCTCAAGGGGGGCCCATGTTTTGTCAGCAAGGTGGGACCCGGAGGACAGGTCCGACCCAGGAGCAAAGGTCGAAGGTCATCAGAGAGCGCGATGCTGAACGATTGCCTCTCCCTCGTTAACCCTCTCTGTTTTCCAAAGCTGAGTGCGGTCAGGCGGGAGCTCTGCCCACGCCTACCCCGCGCCGTTCAAACAGGGTCCGCCCCAGGCCTGTCCCCTTCCTGCCCCTTCCCAGCGTCCCGGGCGGAGGGCTCAGCCTTCTGGGCACCCGCCGAGGCCCGTTCGAACCCCTGCCGTGCCCGTCGGGAGTTAAAAGAAGTGACCCAGGTCCAGTCGGACCTTCACGGTCCGGGCGAGAGCGCCTGGTCAGACGCGTCAGGAAGACAGACACACGACCGTGAGCAAACACAGGCGCCCTCAGCCTTGTCCGTCAGCCCTGGGGGCGGCGCCCGGTCCACCCCCCAGTGGACGCCCACCAGCTCACGCCCGCCAGGGGGCCACGGCCCGAAACGAAGACAGCAGCCGAGGGCCGGCCAGAGGGCGGGGCGACCGGAGCTCCCCTGTGCCGCTGCGGGGGGGCGGGGCACAGCTGGGGCGGGCACAGCTGGGGCGGGCACAGCTCAGCCGGTCGCTCTGGAAAACCGTTAGGCGGGTCCCTTGAACGTTCAGGACACGCCTACCAGCGGTTTCACCTTCTCACCCGAGAGACCAGCGGACACAGGCCCACAGGACGGATCCAAAAGTGTGGCCAGCGGCTGCGTTCCTCAGGGCCGAGAAACGGAAGCACCCACACGCCCACCGCCACCCGCAGGAGAATGAGCTTGGAAGCCGGGCATCTCCGTACAATGACACTTATACTCAGACGTAAACACGGTGGGTTACTCGCGGGAGCAACGATTTGGAGGAGTGTCAGGCGTTACGTTGAACGGAAGAGGCCGGACGCAGAACGTAGAAAGTTCTAGACGAGACAACACTACACCACGGTGAGGGACTCAGAATGGCGGCTGCCCGTGCGGCAATGACGGGCCGGGGCCAACCACGAGGGGACTTCCTGGAGAGACGGAAACACGCATCTATTTGTGCTGCAGCTGGACTTGCTACACAGGAGTGTCCCTCTGTGGAAATCCACGCGACCGGACCGTTGAGGCCCGTGCACTTACGTGGGTGCAAAACCCACCTCAGTGCAAAACGTGCGTAAATACAAACGCACAAAACCGCTCCCGTCCAGTGCACAGCTGCCCCTCACGGCACCCCCACCCTCCCCTGTTCCTGATTCCCCCCCCACCCCGCCCCCGGCTCAGCCCCGCTGGCTCTGCTCTTCCTCCTGGCCCGCTGTGTCGGCGCCCATTTCTGTTTCGAGAAGCTTCCAGAGAGTCAGCGGCCACTTCACGGGCACGTGGGGCAACAGTGGAGCCGACTCCTCCAAGTGCGCTCCCTGAGTCGTGTCTCTGTTCACCAAACCGCAGGGCTCCGTTTGCAGTCCGGGAAGCACGCACCTGGAACGTCACCAGCCACAGCCACGCGCCCCTCCAGAAAACACTCCAGGGCCGGCCCTCGCCCCAGGGCGAGGTCAGCACGGAAACGACCGGCCGGCTCCTCTGTCCGCCTCCCCTCCACGCCGAAGGAGGGGTCCGTTCGCATCAGCCATCATTTCCGCTGGGAACATTAGTGCTCGACAGTCTCAGAGCGCCGCTCCCCGGGGGGAGGGAGAGAGAAAAGTACAGAGCAGACAGGGGTGGGTGGCGGGTCCCCAAAGTGGAGGCCGAGCAGGAGGTCCAGGGGAGCAAAGGGGGACAGCTCCTGCATCAAAGTCAAAGTCCCGGGGCGGTGGCTTCCCCGTCCGTCCATCCGTCTGCAGGGCCGGCTGGCGACGTGCTCGGAGGGAGCCTCCCCGGGCTCCGTGAGAAATCGCCGCTGTGTCTTCCTCCCGAGCCTCTCGCCCTCGTCCCCGCCGGCCAGCCTGTCCGGAACGTCCCGGGGAGGACTCGGGAGAGACGCTCCTCCCTGCGCTGCAGGGCCGTGGCTGTGCGGGGGCACGGACAGTGTTCTCGACCGGAGGAAGGCACGCAAGAGCGGGGCGGTCACAGGCGGCGTGCGGACAGCGCCTGGGCCCGCGCCTGGCGGTGGAAGGTGCTTCACACACGACACCACGGGGACAGCCCACGGGCGGCGGTGGGACTGAGAACGCGGCAGGCAGCCGTCCACGACCAGCCTGCCCTGCCACGTCCTGGCTCTGGGGCCCCACGCGAGTCCCTGGTCTGTTGAGCCTCAGTTTCCCCACCTGTAAAAGTCCGCCTACAATGCAGATTTGTTGTGAGAACTAAAGATAACATTTAAAAATAAATTCATAACACGACCAAGCGGCAGGGAAGCAGTGAGCGCCCGGCCCGGGCCAGAGCGTGAGGAGCGCCACGTTCCAGGGTTGGTGTGAGCGGCCTGGGGGGCGGCGGGGAGGCGGGGGAGGGGGCCCCGAGCAGGGAGGTTTGGCGGGCGTGGGGCCAGGGTGGGGGCGGACGTGAGGGTAGGACAGCCCAGGCTGAGGCGTCCCTCGGACCCTCTGCACCCGGAGGAAGCTGGAGGGCGGTGAGAGCACATGCAGGAAAAAGCTCAAATGACAGCAATCCACTGGCCTCGATGGGCTGTCCCCCACGAACTCCTGCCCGCGGCTCAAGCTCCTCCTTCTGCGCAGCATCACCCTGGGCCCCGTCGCCGCGGTCACTGTCGGAGAGGAGGGTCAGGAGTTGTTCTGACATCCTCAGACGGGGGTCTACCCTTGGTCCCTGGCAGCGACCGTCCTACCGCGGCTCCAGGCCTCCCTGGCTGGCCCGTCCCCCAGGGCAGTGGGAGCCGGACGGAATCTGCCCTGGGAGGAGAGGGCTGGGCCCAGCGGGGTCACCCGGCCTGGGCGAGGCCTTCCCCGCGGGGTCCGTTTCTTCTTCCGCTGGAGACGGTGACACACAGGAGGGCGGGCGCACGGGGGCGGGAAGGCAGGGGAAAGACAAAGGACGAGAAATTCACAGAGGAGACCCCCAGGAAGTGGAAAGGACCGAGTCTGGGTCAAGGTGACCCAGAGGGACTCCCTTCCCCAGGAGGCGGCGAGGGCGGTCGCCGTGGAAACACGCTGGGACGGCAGCTGGAGCAGGTGCATCTGGGAGGCGGAAAGGAGGGCAGCTGCTGGGGGGGAGGCGGGAGAGACGGCACCGCCGCGGCGGGGCAATGACGTCTGCAATCGCTGCCACCGGCAGGGACTGGGGGCCGGCCTTCGACCCTGGGAAACGTGAACTGCAGGCCCCCGAGGCCCACCTGAGACCGGGGGCCAGTCCACACGTGGGGTTTCCTCCGACGGCCGGGGGGGATAAGGGGGGATGATGAACGAGTGGATTGTCGCTCTGGCCACCTGGCATGGGGGGGTGGCCATGTCCCCTCTATTCAGGGGGACGAAGGGTGCCAAGGAGGCAGCCACTGGGGCGCTGCCCAGGGACGGAGTGGAGGCAGGAGGGGCCGAGGGAACGGGGGTCCAGGACTCGTGCCTCCATGGAGCAGAGACGGGGGGCCACAGGGCCCAGAGGCTGTGGTCTGGAGGTGCCACGCCGAGGTGTCAGGCCCCAGAGGTGGAGCAACCACACGGATGACGACGGCCAGGAGGGGACTGAGGAGTGGGCACACGTCAGTTGCCCACTGTGTCTTGTGGGCACAGTTGCCCGCTGGTGTCTTAGCAGTGCCCACAGAGGACAGGGGCCGGCACAACGGAGAAGGTCCTGGGTGGCTGTCCCCCGCCCCCCGCTTTCAGGCCAGGCTGACTGAGGTCCCCATCAGGGTCTGAGGCCCCGGGGTCCAGCAGCCTGCTCAGCAGGCTGCCGCCTGAGCTCAGGTGGAGGGTCTGGAGTCCTCCCGGGGGTGGCCGAGGCCCCGAGGAGGCTGCCCTCCTGGGAGGGGCCCGGAGGAGCGGGCGGTCTGGGCTCCGGTCGGTGGACCGGGAGGCGGCACCTCCAGGGAGACCAGTCTGTTTGCGGAGAGTCCAGCTGATGCAGAGGTCGCCCCGCAGGCAGGCAGGGTTGTGTGTCCACCACGTGTCCAGCCCCGAGGACAGCCCAGGGCCAGTCCGCGTCAGCTCCTTGAGGGCCGCGTAGGTTCCTTCCGCGGGAGCAGAGAGAGCCTGCCTCTCGCTGTCCGCTGGCCACCCACGCTCAGTGGTGGACAGGAGAGGCACTGCTGGCTGAGAAAGAGTCTGGCAGCCTAAGGGACCCCCCTCAAAACCGTGACTGCCAGGCCCTCCATGGCCGCAGGCGACAAAGAGCCCAGGTGACAGTCCTTCAGCCCTGGCACCTGAGCCACGTTGCCCCGTGAAGCGGCGCGGGCAGTTACAGACCGCTCACACGTTCCACTGCCCGGCACCGGGCAGAGGCCTCGGCACCTCCCTAGCTGTGTCCACCGTTTCTAGCCGGGGAGCCCCGCACCCTCTGCGGTTGCCGCCGCACCCTTTCTTCTGTCCTTTCCAGCTCAGTGTCACCTCCCCACCCTGGGGCGCAGGATATTTGAGGTTATGTCCTTTCTCTCAGGCTACCCTCGCTCTTCAGGGGGCCCGCTCGCTCCGTGGGTTGTCTGAAGCCCCCTCAACGGCAGCGGGGGGTTGGGGGGGGTCCAGTGGCAGGGTGTGGGGGCGGGGCGTCAGGCCCTGCCCACCAGGTGACCAGTCTCGGCCTCCCCGCAGGTGCGCGCAGGCGCTGCTGGAGCACGGCGCCTCGGTGCACTGTGCCGGCGGCACCGGCCAGGACACGCCGCTGCACGTGGCGGCGCAGCACGGCCTGGACGATCACGCGCGACTCTACCTAGACCGCGGGGCACGCGTGGATGCAAGGAATGGCCGTGGCGAGACGGCCCTGAGCACGGCGTGCGGGGCGGCGCTGCAGCCGGACCAACAAGAGCGTGGCGTGCGCCTGTGCGCGCTGCTGCTGCAGCGTGGGGCAGCGCCGGACGCGCGCGACGAGGACGAGCGCAGCCCGCTGCACAAGGCCTGCAGCCAAGCACGCCCGGACCTGGCGCACCTCCTGCTGCGCCACGGCGCCGACGCTACCGCGCTGGACTACGGTGGCGCCTCGCCGCTGGGCCGCGTGCTGCAGACGGCCGCCTGCGCGCCCCAGGCTGCGCCAGAGCGCATCGTGCAGGCGCTGCTCAACCACGGCGCCCCCACCGTGTGGCCCGATGCCTTTCCCAAGGTAAGAGGTGGCCGGGACCCCCCCACCCCGAGCTTTGTCATGCAGGGCCCGGCCTGCACGGGGTGGATGCAGCGTTTCTCAAACTTCCAGGAACCTGGGAACCCCCAGGGAGTTGAGAAATCGCAGGTGCTCATTCCGTGGGTCTGGATGGCAAAGTCTGCGTTTCTGACAGCTCCTAGGTGAGACCCGGGTTGCTGGTCTGGGGACCACACTTTGAGGAGACGGGGCCATAAGCTTCCAGAGACTAGAAAATTAAGCGGCCGAGGTGGCAAAGAGCTGGCTTGCAGGGGTCCTTTCGAAGCAGACACCTAGACAGGCCACACACTTATCTCCGCAACGCTGTCCAAGCTCACCTCCTTTTTCTGGCAGCTCATCTTTTGTTGAAATTTTCAGAACAAGGAAAATTGATTTCTTATGGCATCTGGCATTTGTTCTGAAATGAAATACCCAACCTGGTTCATGAGATTAATTACACACTTGCAAATTCCCCTCGTTCCCCTCAAGGCATTTCCTGTGCAATACCAGGTAGGCGACGCCCTTCCCCAGGGTCCGTCCGGGGGGAGCGGCTCGTCCGGAGTCGGCTGTGCCCGGGCCTCGCCCCGCTCTGCAGACTGGGCCCCAAGCAGCTCGCCCCCGCTCCGGGTGTCCGGTCTAGCCTGGAATAATAAAGGGGAAGAATAACACTTTCTTGCCAGAGAAAACACTCGAAAGACAAAAAATATTTTCCAAAAGAAAAGTTCTAAAATATTGGTTAGGATAAAAGACTGTCTCCTCAGAAGAAGGGAAGGCATTCAGAAGTAAAGCTGGGTGTGCTTGATTTAAAAATTACCCCCTCCCCCACACTCACCAATCAGAGGCAAGGGACGGGCGTCAGCCTGGCGAGTTTTGGACAAGGAGACTGTTCTCCCGAAAGGGCGGTGTTCCAGAGGGCCCGAACTAGCACGACTCCCCCCTTCTCTCCAAGGCGAACGGTGCATTGTAGACGCATGCTGAGTGAGGTTTGCGTCTGTAAAAGCAGGTGGGTGAAAAGTGGGAAACCCACCCAAACGACGGACGCCCTGAGCGTGTCCCCACGCACTGTGACCAGTGTCTCACACCAGCTCTTGCGCTGTCTCCTGGTGCCTGACTAAGGCGGTGACTCCAACATGGAGGGAGGGGAGAAATGCTGGCTCACCGTCCTCTACTCCTTGGCACTTCCCTTTTCTGGTCCTACTTTATATGTTAACACGCCCCAGTGTTAGCAGGCTTCGTTCATCCACCCATAACCTGGAAACAAGACCCCCCCCCCCACTGTCCCTGCCGGGCACACGGTGTTTGCCTTAAACCAGGATGCCCGAGGCCACCCTCAGGATGGAACTGCGTCAAGAAACGTGTCCGCGTAAGAAACGTCCAAACCCGTCAGAATTTTCATGAGTTTGTCTGAGCCAAACTGGCAACAGTTGCCGTGAAGCAAAACCTCAATGGACTGAGAAGATGCCCCGGGGTGGTGGCGGTTTTGCGCCTCGTTTTCTGCGGTACAGTCCAAGGAGGAAGCGTAAGGGGGGTACGTGAAATCCGTCGGCCGTGAGCTAGGGAGGCAGGGAAGCAACTCGGGAAATCGCTGGCCCTGGAGAAAAAAGTAAACGGAATAGATGCGCACTTCTTATGCACAGGCGGGGACAGGATAGTTAACGGCGGACAGTGAACACGGCGGCAACAGCAGCAAGGGCCCTGGGGTCTCCTCTGACGGGAGACTGTGCCCTGAGGGGTCTGCAGAAAGGAAGCCACCCTGACCTTCCAAGGGTGTGCTCTGTCGATGCGAAAGGACAACAGACAGGCCCCGTCAAGGTAAAGGTCGACCTCCGTCGAAAGACCCCCGCCCAGGACGGGACTGCCTACGGCGAGGGGCTTTAGTCGGGAAGGTTTGTGTCCGGCCATGCGAGGCGGTTGCCTTCCGACTCTGAGTTCGTAAGGCCGCCACACCCCCCCCCCCGCCTCCCCCGGCAGCTCGGCAGGTGTGGTGCGTGGCCCCTTTCTCGTCCGCAGATGAAAGAGAAACACCGTGCGCGATGGGCCGCCCGTGACGAGTATCTGGGGCAAATCGCCGTGGACAACAACGGAGTCGGCATGTGCGCGCGGTGACGGGAATAGGCCTTCTTGGCCTTGACGTTGCGCTGTCTGAGTGATTTTGCCCACCCAGGTGCCCCAGTCCACAGTGCAGCCCCACTGGCCTCTGCCCTGGGGACAGGAACGCCATCTCCAAGGCTGTGGGAGTTACCCTACCTTGACCTTGACGTGCAGGGCAAGGCACGGGGCCTCCCGCTCTGGGTCTCCAGGGGCCCTTTACCGTGACGGCGGCATAGCAACAGAGGGTGGGCAGCGGGTGCAAGTTGGATTTAGGTTTGGGGGGCCCTTTCCTATCCTGGGGGTCAAAAGGCCGTGAAAAGTGACAATGAACCTCCCAGCAATTGTTGAGGGAATTGGAGTTTCCCCAAGAAATCTTAATACTTTGAGGCTTTCACCAGAAAGCATTGCCCACCGTTTCTTCCTCTGCACATGCGCAGAGCCAGCACTGCGCACCCCGTCACTGTTGAGTGAGTGAGGATTCCAGCAACTCCAGAACTCCCCTGCACATGCGCAGGGCCAGCACTGCGCACCCCGTCACTGCTGAGCGAGGGGAGGGCATTCCAGCACCTGCAGGCCGCTCGGCCTGCGGTTCACTCCCGGAAAACGGGGATCTGATTTGTTCTTTGCGCTGCGGTCAACCGCACCTCCAGGGGGCGCCCGCGGCCCTCCTGGCCGGGAGCTCGCTGCAGCAGGAACGCCCGTACCGTCCCCTGAGCGTCCTCTGGGCCAAGACGCGCGTGCCCCGGACGCCGCCCCAGCCTGGGCCCAGGACTCGCAGGGCAGACACTCTGGAAATCCGGCCGCAGCATCTCCCCCACCCAGGCCACCTGCGCGTTCCCCGGGGAAGGGGTCTAATCACCACCACGCCCGACATCAAAGCGACAGACCAGCTCTGCTCGGCGGCCCCGTGGAGCGCACGGCGGACACGCTGAGCCGGGCCACAAAGAGCCACCGCGGGCGAGACTCCGCGCCGCGGCGAGGGTGCACAGAGGCCTGGGAGTGTCGCCGCGCACGCGGTCCGTGGGCAGCAACCGCACTTGAAACAGATGTAAAGAGACACCCACGGAGCTCAGAATTACCGAGGCAAAAGGTTTCACAGCGAGCTCATGACATAAATCACAGTTCCCTCATGCCCAGACAAAGGCGCCGCCGCCGCGGCAGGCGGACTCCGAGCATCCGCCCGCACCGCGGACAGTGCTCGGCGGCGAGAATCAAAGCGGCGTCGCTGCTTGGGAAGCGAGCGTGTTGACAATGCCAGGCCTGCGTGTCTGGCTGACCTCTAGTTAACACCGGAGTCAGGGACGGGCCGCCAGGGCAGGGGCAGGCCCAGGTGGTGGGCGGCCGCCAGGTCTGAATTCTGGAGGTGGTCAGGGCACGGAGGGGCGGCCTGGAGGAGAGCACTGGCCGCCGTGGAGGGGCGGAGGCTGGGCCTGGAGGAAGGGCTGGGCCGCCTTCTCTCTCCGGCCCCTCCCCTGCCCCTCGCCTGCGTGGGATTCATGAGACAGGCCGGAAGCCCCGTGCTTTCTTTTCCCAAGGAAGTACCGCTTGCCCCACCCCACGCCTCTGCAGGGCAGAGCCCTGAGCAGGGCGCCCGAGCTCACGGCGCACGTGTGTGGGGTGGGTGCACGTGGGCCCCTCGCTGAGGTGGGACCCGCCCTCCCAAAGTCAGAGCTGCAAGGCGGACCCAGCCGCTTGGGGCCGCTCTGTCTTGCCGGGTCCTTGTCGGTGGGTGGCGTTTGGGAGCCACCCTGGCTCACCGCGCAGAGCGCATGCCAGCTTTACCTGTCCCCTGACACATAAAGGGACCCCCTTCTGTGAGCACTTTCCGTCTGCAGTCAGCTCCTGGGGTGAAAGCGTGCCGGTTCCCCCCACCCCGTCCCTTACTTGACGCCGTCCCCCAGGGAGCCCCCCCGGGACCCGCTGGGCGTAAACCAACAGTAGGCGGCAGACACTCAAACTGCCACCTGCCCGTGAGTGGGGTCGGGCAGGGACCACACCAGCGCTGGGCCGGGTCCCCCAAACCACTCGGCCGTGCCCCCCCCACCCACGGGCATCCCTGAAGGACTCCCTCACTCAGCCAGCATTCCTGCTCCGGAGGGTGGGACGGCCCCACACACCCATGTGACGCTGCCGGGGGGAGGTCAGGTGCAGAGCAGAGACACTCCACACCTCGAAAGCGCCACACAGGGGGCTCTGCCTAGCTCCGGGGAGTGGTCACGCCCCCCCCCCCCAGCACGGGCGAGTGCACCCCGATCGGAAGGCGGGAGCCTTGGCTGGGTGAAGAGGGGAGGGAAGGCCCTGCCAGGCCAAGAGGAGCGTCCGGGCAAATGTCCTGGGGCAGAAAGAGCGCCCCCTACATGCAGCGCGAGATGACGCGGCAGCTGGAGAGGAACCGGCAAGAGGGAGCCAGCCCACTGGGTCAGGAACCCTCGGCAGGGCCCTCGTTAGGGTTTGAGCCTCTGTCGGAGAGCAGTGGGAATCTGTGGCATCCTTCTCAACGGAGAGGTGACATAATGAAATGAGCACTTGGGGGTGATTTCTGTGCTAAGTGCAGAGGGCACACCGGGGTGGGGGCAGGTGGGAGCCACAGACTGGGGTGTCAGCCCAGGGCAGGACGGCAGGGAGAGGGGCAACGGAGGCCGAGGGTGACAGAGACAGACCCCAGACACATCTGCAGAGCTCCGGCCTCGCCCCGCCCCCTGGGCGCCGCCCGCGCTGGACACGCAGACGTAGCGTTCTCATGGTCTCTCTTTCCCTGCTGCCAGAAGGAGGCCCGGTGGCTTCCCGCGGCTCCCACCGCACCAGCTTCGTAGGGGCGCACGCTGGGGGAGCACTAGTCAAAACCCGGGCCTCCGTCTCCTGTCCGCGGGAGCCGAGCCGGCACCCTGCCCCCGGGGGGAGGCGGGGGTGCCATCGCTGAGAGCGTGCTCTGTTTTTCTTGCTCGTTTTATTTCCCCGTCTACACACAGAGCAGTGTGCCTGTGTGATTTTTCCCCTTAATTTTCTTTCTGCCGCCTCATTAGCCGGCGAGAGAGCGCACGGACGCTAATGACATCAGCATGTCAGAGTAATGTGGCAGCCGCTCCTCGGCAGACAGTGAGGAGGCAGCGGAGATTTTTAAACCGTGTTGGCGTAAAAATAATGAAGGCCGCCAGCTGCCTGGCAGCCATGAGGGGGCACAGTGCGGAGGGCATGGGGAGGGCCCGCGGGCCCCGGAGAGGTGGGACTGAAGAGAGACAGGAAATGAATTCCCAGAGACAGGCAATAAGGCTTTGTCACAGTCTGTGACCCGGGGGGGAGGGGCCCTGGGGGAGGGGCGCCGCAGCGCAGCTCGGGGAGGGCAGCTGGCAGTGGGGGGGTTGGGGGGGTGGACCGGGGAGCCCCTCCCGTCGCAGGCAGCCACTGGGAGGCCTTCACCGCCCCGCAGAGCAGCGAGCCGGCCAATAGGAGGGCGGCGGGACTCGGGGAGTAGCCTGAGGAGGGCCGTGGGTTACCTGGGACACCGTCTGTCCGTCCCCAGCCAGGACTCGGGTCCAGAGTGAACCCTGTCTTACTAGCATGCTTTCTCCCGAAACCGAAACAGGATGACCAGCCTCAGAGAGGAGATGGCGTGTCGGTGTGGCTCGTGTTGGCCAGAGATACCAGCACGGCCAGAGCACACAGCTGCCGGCCCCCCCCCCGCTCCGCTCCGCCCCCGTGTCCACGCTGTCTCTCCCCCCCAAAGCCCACCGAAGCCTGGTGTGGGGGCAGTCACGGAGCCTGATGCTTTCCAGCCTCCGCAATGGGCTGCGCCCCCCAAGCAGCCCCTCTCTGGGTCACAAGACGGCTTCCAGCAGCCGCGGGGCCAACCCCTTGCTCTCCCCCAGAAGCCTTTCCCTGAGGGAGTCCTGCCCTGTGTCTCCCGGCCCCGGCCCCACAGACCGGCCTGCCCCAAACCCGTATATGACAAAAAGGGTGGGATTACCGGGCCTGGGCTGCTCTGACCTTGTGGCGTGCTGGGAAGTCGACACCAACACTCACAACAAAGGACGAAGGTTAAAGCTCTTCTTGCCTCGACCGGCGTGGCTCGGCTGGTTGGAGCGTCGTCCCGTAACCAACAGGTTGTGGGTTCGGTTCCCGGACAGAGCATGCATACCTAGGTTGCAGATTTGACCCTCCATCTGGGCGCTAATGGGAGGCAACCAATCCATGCTTCTCTCTCGCATCGATGTTTCTCTCCCTTCCTCTCTCTCTAAAAGCAATTTAAACATGTCCTTGGCTGTGGATTAAAATAAATTTTTTAATCCTCTTCTTAAGTGAAAAGGGGGAGAAAAAAGCCAAGAAACTAGAAGAGAAAGTGATGGTCGCACAGGCGGAGAGCAGAGCACCGGCCCCAGACAGGCGATGGGACTTACCGGAGCAGCAGCGTATGGTGGGCCAGAAACATCATCAGAGACGTCACAGGAGCAAACCCAGCGGCACCGAAGTTTCCGCTTTCAGACGTCGAACGGACGTTCCCTCCGGCCGGCGGTGTCGGGCGCCCGCCTACGGACACCCCCGCAGAAGCGCTCTCCAACGGCCTGGCGCTTCGGGAGGCGTGCCGGTGTCGAAGCGCTGTGCCGTGCACCGGAGACGAGTGTCATCTCGAGTGCCGGCTGGAATTCAAAGTAAAAACAAACGAATCAATGAAACGTTTAAAAATAACGAGGCATGGGGAAATCTCGCACGGTGTCCGAGCAGAAAACAGGTCATTCGCACAGGAGGGAGAATCGGGCTGCACTCCCCTGAGACAATGAACTCCCCTCTGCACGGCTCACATCTGCAGGTTTTTAAGGGAGAAGTTCGGACCCTAGAACTGCAGGCTCCGCCGGGGCGGCTTTCACTCTGATGGCGAGAGGAAGGCACGTTCAGATATCAAGAGTTCCTAAGACACGGCTTCCTAGTGCATTATGGGGCGGGGAGGGGGTACATACTTTTATTTACCTGACGGATTTACTCAGCAAATGCCTGTTGAGTTATGATGAGCCGTGTGAGTGGGGCTTCCTTTCCAGTGGGAAGGACAGGCAGTGAACAGCGAATGCAGCCAACGGGCCAATGCAGTGATGGGGACCCAGAGGGAAGAGCAGGTCGGGGGCCGTAGCAGGAGGTGGGGGACGGGCACCGAGGATGCAGGACCCTGCGGGATGTCATTGTGACTTGGGACCCGACCTGGCCGGCAGCAGTAAGGACCCTCCGGTTTCCGGGCTGAGCAAATACACAGCAGCAGGAGGAGACGGGGGAGGAGGCCTGCCCCGGTCTGCGTGAGGACGGAGGGAGGCGGACAGGTCCCGAGGCGGGCGCAGCCAACGGGACTCCTGGCTGGCCGGGAGGTGGGCGGTGAGACCGTGAGGGACGGCTCGGGTGGGCATGGCGCCCTCTGAGGTGGTGGCCAGGGCTGTGGGCAGAGACAGTCCGGGCCTGGGGGAGACTCGGGAGGCTGCGGCTGGGTGTGTTGTGGGGGGAGACACGGCTGAGCGAGGACGCCCAGTCAGCCATGGGCTGGGGCTGGCTCTGCCCCGCCTAGAGACACCCTGTGCGGGCGTGGGGCTGGTGGCAAAGCCAGGAGCCCGGGAGTGGGAGCGGGCAACCAGGGCGGGGTGTGGGGGGGCAAGTAAACAAGCACGAGCACTGGCCTTCGCCAGGCGGCTCCGCTGTTGGAGCACCGTCCCGAACACCCGAAGGTCATGGGTTCGATCCCCAACTGGGGCACGTACCGAGGGTGCAGGTTTGATCCCTGGTCCGAGCACCTACGAGAGGCAGCCGGTCGATATTTCTCTCTCCTCCCTCTCTCTAATCAACAAAACACGCCCCCAGGCGAGGATGTAGAAAAGGGAAAGAATGAGGACTGAATGCAGGGGCGTTCCCGCGTCAGGAAGACGAGAGTCGAGAAAGCCACCCAGGAGACGGGGAGATGGCGGGGTGAGAGCGTGGCTCGTGGGAGCCAGGTGCCGCCTGTGTCCCCGTGGAGGGCACGCAGCCGTGTCTGGTGGGGCCGCTCCCGCACCAGGCGGGGCGGACTTGAGCGCTGGGCGCAGCCAGGGCCTGGGGGCCGCGGGCACAGCAGCGTGGGCAGAGTGGCTGGGACTACGGGCCGCGCTGTGGGCGGTGGCTGGGCGCCGTCTGACAAAGCGGCGGTGGGAAAGGCCGTGTCAGCAGTGGGGAGCCCATCAGCAGCTCCTCTCCCTCTGCCTCCTAAACTCAGTGGCTGTCAGAACCGTCCCCCTCTCCCCGTCCTGTGTGCCAGCTCCCGAGGGCAGGCCGAGGCTGCCCCACCCTCAGTAGCATGAGCATTCTCCTACCTGGGTGCCCTGCCTCCAGCAGCACCCCCCCCAGAGCCCTTCCCAACAAGGCGGCTGCGGCGACGCACCTGCACTAAAATCGGGTCCTGTCACTCCTCCGCTCATAACCCTTCAGGGTCTCCCCGGGCCCTCGAGATGCCATCCCACCCCCTTCTCACGGCGACGCTGCCCTCCCTGACCGGCCACCTGTCTGCTCCAGGCTGGCTGTGAGTCCCCCACCAGGGACCACGCACCGGTGGGGCAGCCCACCCCATCTCCTGTCCCGGGAACGGAAACTGTTGTGCCGGCTCCACTCCAGGAGCCGGCCCTGGCGGTCCCCCCGCCCTCACGCCGGGCTGGGCAGCCCCTGTGTCCACAGACGTTCCTGAACCCTCCCCCCACCCCCCCTGTGTCAGACCGGCCGTCTGCGTCCTGCCGGACCCCGCCGGGTGCGTGTGCGAGGCTGACTTCCCGCAAAGGGAGGACTGCTTCCAGGAAACGAGGGCTGGGCAACACTGACCCAGGGAGGGTGAAGAGCGAGCAGGCCGGCAGCCGGGGCAGGAGCCGTCACGTTATGGCCCGCAGCTACGTGACAGGCTCAGGCGGCGTCTGGCACGGTCCGTGCTGCCTTCCGACCTCAGGGGCTGTCCACGTCCCAAAAACCCATCCGCGTGTGAGAGACACGGACGTCGTCTCAGGTCCACCGGGTTAACACACCGTGATATTACCACCCGACAAGGTAGCCCCCAAAACTAAAACTACTAGTCAGATTTAGTTATTAAAAGAGATGCAAAAACCTTAGTAAATTAAACCTGCCATTTTACTTAGAAGGGCAGCCAAATAAAGTCTGTTTTAGAAAGGCAAAAGTGGGTCAGTATTGGGAAATCTTTTTGTGTCAACCTGGTTAAAAAAAAGGCAAAAAATAAAATTAAATCCCGAAATTTATAGTAAGCTAGGAATGGAAAGATGTGTCCTTAACTTAGAACAGAGTATCTATCTGAAACTGATATCCAAGATTATATTTGTGGTGAATCATGAGAGACAATCCTATTAAAATTAAGAAAAAGATGATGATGCCTGCTATCAGTACAATTTAACATTGAACACTGAAGCTCTAGCCAATGTAATAAGACAAGAAAAGTAAATAAGCAGCACTAATATTAAGGTGGAGAAAATACCATTGCTTGCAAAAATAATTGTCTATCTGAAAAAATAGCCTTCATAAGTAAGGTATACTTACAAATCAATGAGAAAATGGACACACTACAGAAAAAAATTATGCCCAAGCAAAAGACATAATGTAGCAATTTAGAAAAGAAGAAAAACAAATGGCCAGCTAAAACAAGTGTAACTATTCCATATGGTACCTATCACATTTATTTTTTAATTAATTTTTTTTTTATTTTAGAGAGAGGGGAAGGGAGGGAGAAAGAGAAGGAGAGAAACATCGATTGTCTGCCTTCCACAGGCACCCCAACTGGCGACACAACCCTCAACCCAGGCACGTGCCCTGACTGGGAATCGAACTGGTGACCTTTTGGTTTGTGGGATGATGCCCAACCAACTGAGCCACGCCGGCTGGGGCTCAAATTTAAATAATTAATGAGATGGCTTGGGTAGGGAGAAAGAAACATCCTCATACTCAGTTCTTCAAGAGATGCAGCAATGTACACACTCATAATTTGATCATATATTTTAACAGCTTTAAAATGCACCTTACCCTTGGCCCCTGCATTTTTACCTCCAGGAATCCAGTGCAGGAAGGGGACAGAATCATGACCTGAGAATGGCTGGGGGCAGAGGGAGGTAGAATTATGTCCAACGATGTTCATTGTTTACAATATCAACTTACAGTGGTTAACTCCCTGAGCACAAGATGACGCATTCATAACATAAAATACTATATGGCCACTAAAATGATACCCACTTACAACTTTTGTTCGCAGTCTATTTGGAGTAGAGAAAAACCAAGTTTCAAAATAACATGGAAAGTATTAGCCCATTTCTTGTTGTATTTATTAATATTTTGTCTAAATGCATAAAGACCTAGTGAGCACAAAACATTAACAGGGTCTCCCTTTGAACGAAGAAACGTAAACTTTGCATTTTGTTTTTCTGCACCTTAAAGGGGTTTTAGGTGTGAAGGAACCCGGACAGGCCAGAAAGGGGCGGTGGTGTACATCCCTTTTTCTGTGTGACCGTCTGCCCAGGGAGGCGGGCAAGCCTGGTGCGGCGGACGCAGCTGCTGGCTCTGACCTTGCCCTCTGCGGCAGGGACTGGCCGCCTGGTCTCGGGAACACTGCTTCCAGTCGGTTCTCTCAGCCCCCCAATACAAACAGCCATCGCACGACACTTGGTAAACCTCAGGCCTCCAAAACAGAACCAGGAGGCTTCCCCACCCCTCCCCCAGACCAACTCGGAAGCCGACAGAGCTTCCACAGCCGACTGGTCAGGTACGGGAGCAGCGGGCGGGGTGGGGGGGCTGCCTGGCCTGCACCCCCAGGGACACGGTGCACCACCCCCCAGCGCGGTGAGAACGCCCCGGGCAGGAATCCTGGTTTCTCCAACAGATACGTCACAAAACAAATCTGGAACTTCATCACATCACCAGGTCCCACGTGTGTTCATGTTCTTAGTCAAACAGACAAACGACTTCTCATACAATGGCCTTTAAGAGAAATCCGTGGATTTCAGCACTGACTAGTGTTGGCCCTAAGAAACGTGCTGACTTCTCAGGAGCTGCAGGGGTGCTGTGTTGACGTTTCTTCTGAAGGGCCCTTGAAGAGACACTGAGGAAAGGACAGATGCAATGGCAGAATCGCATGTACTTTAAAGTCATATCGGGCGGAGGGTCTGAGGGTGTGGGTGGGGCGGGGTGCTCCCTGCGTTAAACGTGGGGGTTTGTCCAGTTCAGTGTCCACTCACATTTCTCCGCATCAGAAAAGTTTATTTTTAAACAGCACGGTGTTCCCATCTTTGTGACGCTGCTGGGTGTTAAATGTGCAAATAACGAAGTAGGAGTCCTTTGACAGGGAGGACCGTGGAAATAAACTCCAGATCGAGAGGGAACTACATGGCAAGGCAATTTTCTTCCCCAATGTCTTGACAGACTAGAAGATCGAGGTCAGGAGCTGGGGACACGGTCCCTGGGCCGGACGCGCTCCCCCTGGCACCTCATCGCTGCCCCAGCAGCGTCCCAGGGGCACCAGCAGGGCCCTGGACCCTGCAGGCAGAGCGCCCCGCCCAGGCTTGCACGGTGGCTGGACGCGCCGGTCCTCTGGCCGAGGGGCCTTGTGCTTCTCTGTGGGCGTGCAGAGCGCCAGGCCCCGCCCCGGCCCTGCTGTGTGTCACTGCGATCGCCACCACTCCCGGCGGGACTCGGAGGGTAGTGGGGTCACACAGACAGTAGTGGGGTGCCAACACACGTCCGTGTCCCCACCCTTTCCACACTCGGGAAGGTGTCCGCCTGACCACAGTCCCCCGCCCCCACGTCCCCCCGAGCAGGTGCTGAAGTCGTGCGCGGCAGCCCCTGCAATCGTCGAGGTGCTTTTCAACTCCTACCCGCAGCTCCGCGTGCCCGAGTCCTGGAGGGAGGCCATCCCGGAGGAGGCGTTCCAGGTGAGGGGCCGCCCTTCCTCCCGCTCCAGTGTGGCATCGTCCTCTGTGTCTGCTCACCGGTGGGGAGGCCTGCGCTGCTTCCCAGGCGGGTACAGGGCCCCTGGAGGAGGAGGAGGGAGGAAGAGGGCGGAGGGGGCCTTGGGGACCCCCGTGAGTACCGCTATTTTCCTTCGGGAGGCTCAGCCGGCCCCGGCCGAGCGCCCGTGGCAGAGCTGGGGGGCTGTCGGCCGCACAGAGCGTAGACAGACCCGCGCTGGCTGGGGCTCAGGGACCCAGGCCGCGGCCAGGGGTGGGCACCCCAGCCCCTGCGCCCACAGGCTCTGGCTCCCGTGTGTCGGCCTCGTCTCTGCCCGGGCAGCTGCGGGCCCTGCAGCCCTGCCCGACTTGACTGAGAAAGACAGAGCGTTTCTTTCCAGAAACCTCTAGAAAAGGTCCCCTCGTCAACTGAGCCCCGTGCTCACTACTAATCAGCAGATGTCGCCGTGTGCCAGGGGACGGGCAGCACGGACTCCGAGCGGACGGCCTGTGTTACAAGAAATCTCCCCAGCGTTCCCTGGACCTGGGCAGGGACTGCCCCTGAGAAAGGGCAGACCCCCGGCGGAGGGGGCGACAGGCCGGGCAGGGCCGCTCCCTTTCTGGGGAGCCGTGTGTGGGGAGGACCTCGGTGCGTCCGGCAGGGAGAGGAGTGGCTGAGGCTCCCGGGACAAGGACTGATGCTCCCCCCCTTCCCTCCCAGGTGCACCGGCCCTTCTACCAGTCCCTCTTCGCCGCTGCCCGAGGCCCGCGCCGCCTGCAGCACCTGTGCCGCTGCGCCGTCCGCAGGCGGCTCGGCGGGCGGTGCTCTCGCCTGGTGCCCCGGCTGCCCTTGCCCGAGACCCTGAGGAGCTACCTGCTTCTGGAGCCGGAGGGCGTTCTGCGCTGAAGCCCCGAGCCTCTGGACTCGGCCCCAGGCCTGCCCTTCCGCGGGGGGAGGGGGGTGCCCAAAGGGACGATGGGACGGCGGACCTGCCCCCGCCTTCGGGTTCCCCGGGGGATTCAGGGCTCCTCAGCACCCTGCTGGCTCTCAGGGCCGCTTCCGAGGGTGACGCGTGTGCCCTTCCAAGTGCCGTGTCGGAGAGGGCCCTTCCACGGAAGGGGACCTGGAAGGTTCAGCTGTGTCTTCGAGGTGTGTCCCCCGCCCACCACGGCTCAGCAGTAGGCACGTGGCCCCCCACGCCTCAGACCCTCTGCCTCTGGGAACACGCCCACCCCTCCTGGGAGGCGGGCCGCCGGGAAAGACTGCCCCCAAGCGTGACAGACGTGCCCACGGAAGGAGGACACTGGCTTCCAGGATAAAGCACCTTCCCAGGAGCCCACGGGGGCTTCCCAGCCCGGGGGCCCAGGGCTCCCCAGACGGAGGCTGGCGGGGTTGGGAGGCGGTGGGTGTGTTGGCCCCACGGGAGTCTTCTGCCTGGCGTTCTCAGCAGAGCCTGGCCGGCCCCTCCCTGGTGGGTGGGCCAGGGAGCCACCCGTTGACCGACTGTGTCCACTGGGCCCCAGGTCCCCAACGAGAGACGGGTCCTCACGGCCCAGGACTGCGTCTGCCCAGTCTCTCATGTCCGGGGTTCTGGTGCTTGGGCATCGGAGGCCTTGACGACTCTACAGAGACTGCCCCCCGTCAGCCGGGGTCACCGGTTCCTAGGGAGAGTGGGCAGCTTGCCAGCCAGCACTCACGCCCCAACCCCCCCTTTGTGTGGGTGTTCCTGCCCAGGACGCCAGGCCCCACGACCGGGGGCCAGACACAGCCGGTCCAGCCGCTCCGGCCCCGAGCCCGAGTGCTTCGGAGCGGCCAGGCCCGAGTGCCCCACCCCTCCAGGTCCTTCCACGGAAACCGCGGTCGGTCTCTGGCCCACACCCCCTCCTCTGGCCAGCCCCGGTGCTCCCCCGTGTGGCCCCCATGGGGAGACGTGTCCCCCTCCTGGGACCCATGGGTGATTAACCATCTTTCCAACGGCAGCCAGCCCCTGCCCCGCTGGCCCTCCGGGACCTCAAGTTTTCTGCTCCACACCAGGCTTTAAAACAAGGACTCCTTGCGGTCATTCCTGAGGACAGCGGTGGCTGTGTTTGTCCGGTTTGAAGCCGTGCCAGGTGCTTCCGGGACAACCGCAGAGGGGCCGGGCGCGCCCTCCCCTTGTCCCAGTCTGGGAGGGGACGTCGCACGCGTGGGGCGTTGTGCCCGCCGGGAGTGAAGCCCTCCGCGGGGCAAGGTCACCCCAGTGAGCTGACGGGGGGGGGGGTCTGGCTGAGCCCCGGCGGACGGTCAGATTTCAACGCGGGGGGTCTGCACGGCAGTGAGTGACAGGGCAGCGCCCCCAGAACCTTCAGCTGACCGCCCACATCTGCCCACCGAGACAGACGACCCCCCCAACCTCCAGCTGCTACTCAGACAAAGGCCGGGGTGCAGGACGGCACAGGGCCGAAGGGGGGACAGTGACCCGTCCTCTGGAGCGGGGGTCTGCTGCTTGGGCTGCTGGAAGGAGGCAAGGTTGGGGGCAGGGGGCGCAGACCGGGAGAGCCCTGGGTTCCAGACCAAGGGCCTGAACGTCTTGGACAGGCTGTGAGCACCGCAGGGCAGGTGCGCGGGCGCGGCCACCGTGGGATTCTGGGGGGAGGACTCCGTCCCGGAAAGGGGTGCGGCACCCGGGGGTGGGCGGGAGCCCAGGATGAGCCCTAGAGCCGGGCTTTGCAGAGCCGGGCTGCTCTGCGGAGCAGGGAGAAGAGTCACGGAACGGAAGTCGGTGGGGAGGCGCCCACCCGGCAAAGGGCAGCGGCTGTGTCTTCGGACGCCCCTCCCCCGCTCCGTCGGCCCCACCCAACCCGCCCAGAGTAAGCAGTGCCTTCTGGTATTATGATCGTTTTACAATTATTAGAAGAAAATCACCTAATATCCAGATAAAGGCTGTAAGGCAGGGCACAGCAAAGCAGGGTTGTTTATGGGAGTGGATCAAAGGGCAAGGACGGTAAGAAATGCAGCCAGAGCCCTGAGCCGCCCGGTCCTCACGGGGAGGGCTGGCCTGACCCCCACCCCCTATTTCAGCCCCCCTGTCCCCCCACCCAGCCTTAGGAAGCAGTCTGGCTGCTTTTCTGAAGCCCATCGCAGTTAAATGTGCTTTGGGGTCCCGGAGCAAAGCAGCACGCTTTGAAAACGTGTTAGCTTTCTACTTCTGAAAGTCTGGTGAATAATGACCCATTTTTCGTTTTTCAGAATTTAATCACTGCTAGCAATTTGCTTTATTAATCAAAAAATAAAATAACTGCCACAAAGGTGTTGTTTTGGTGACCGACCTTGCTGTGTGCGGCCTGCAGCAGGGAGTTCCGAAGTCAAGGCGGCTTGCCCCACGGAGAAGAAAAAAAAAGGAGGCGGGGGCCTGGGGGCCGCAGGGGAGGGAGTGAGGGCAGGAGGAGAGGCGGGAAGTGGGAGGCAGGGAGAGGAGCGCGGCAGGTGAGAGAACCCTCCGGAAGACGTACCCCAGGGAACAAACACACTTGGTGCTTCTGTTAATAAAGAGTCTAAAAATGTTTCCTGTTCTTTCACAGTTCCTATCGGGCATGTTACTTTTCTCTTTGGCGTATTGCATAACCTCAATTCCATTAGGGCCTAAGTTGCTTACTTTAATTTCAAATGTAGCTTCGAAAGATACATTCACATGACTCAAAATTCAGGAGGTAACAAAAGGGTAAATGTTTCTAGTAAAACAGAGGATAGCAGAGAATATTGTCCCCTCCAACTTTTATTGAATATCCTTGGCAATACGAGCTGTCATCTGACCGCAGAGAACTCCCAGACACACGAGTGAGGCTCTCCACCAACCACGGTCTGGCCCCTTTGCATCCCGCCCGGGCCCTGGACGGGTGCCCTGTCCCCGCTCTGCAGGACGGCCAGCAGGCAGTCAGCACAGGGACCGGCACCCTGGGGCCTGTGGTGTTCAAAGTTCTGAACACTGCCTTGGCCTCTCTTTTCAGCATATTTGTGTCCATTGAGTTTTTAGTTACATGGTAATCATCCATTCAGCATGCTTTGAAGTAAATCAAAACCAGTGACTCTTGCTGAAGCATTTGCTAATCTCAGTCACTATATAGAATCATCACACTTCCCAACTCTAAAATTACCTTTGAAAAAATATTTTATTTACCTATTCTTAGAGAGGGGAAGGGAGGGAGGGAGAGAGGAAGAGTAACATCAGTGTGTGGTTGCCTCTCGAGCGCCCCCCACCGGGGACCTGGACAGCAACCCAGGCCTGTGCCCTGACCGGGAATCCAACCCGCGACCCTTTGGTCTGCAGGCCGCCACTCCACCCCCTGAGCCACACCAGCCAGGGGCTGAGATCGCCTTGTGACGACTCGCGTGGTTGGAGAAGGCTGTTGAACTCTGGCAGAGAACACTTCACCCTCCGCCGAAACGGTGTAAAATGCAGGCCCGGAGGTGGAGCGGCGCGCCCCGTGACCCGCCCCGCCAACCCCCCTCCTGCCCCCGCCCCCGGGAGGGGAGGGGAAGCTTAATCACTGCAACCGCGGGCGTCGTCGGCGTGCCGCGTGCTTCTCCGCTCCTAAGGGCTGCCCGAGGAGCCGGCGATAAAGCAGGCACGTGGCCTCCCCTGCTCCGCCGCGTGGAGAATAAATTAGTCCTCGGACAAACGTTCCCTGTGCGCGTGGGCTCGTCAGAAGCCCCGAAGTCTCAGCTGTGACCAATACCGCATCTTACTTGGGCATGTAAGAATACGTTTCAAAATCCAGGATTTTTTCTTGAAAGTGCTAACACCTTTCTGTTTGAAAAGCACACATTAATGTCCTTACACTGCTAACAGGAGCCTCAGGTTCAATGTCTGGAGCCGAGCGGAGGGGCGCGGCATTGACACTTATTCTCCCAGAGCCCTGCAGGTGGCGCCCTAAGCAAACGGTCTCGGCCTCGGGCACCAGCCTGCGCGCCCCGAGTTCGACGCAAGATTTTACCTCCGGGGGGGGGGGCGGGGGGAGGAAGGTATAAAAGAAACCGCAGAATCGTGACCTCTCGTCCAGACTTGGGCTGCTCTAGTGGAAACTGAGTAATTAAAATATTGATTACGGGGTGGCCTGCTTCCTTCGTATTAAATAGGCACGTTTGATAGGCAATATGTTTACAAGTTGACGTTATTTTTAAGTTGACTCTTTTTTTTATGGTGCCGTCACGGCAGCCGGGCCCTCATGTGCGTGTGAAGCGTGTTCTTGGACCCGATCGCACATGCTCACCGCGGCAACGCGTCTCGCCGGGCTTCCCGCCTCCATCCAACCCCCCAGCGCGGCCCTGCCGCGGCCCTGCCGCGCTGCTAAATCACTCCGATAAAACGAGCGGATTTCTTTGTAATGCAATTTGTAGGCAATAAACATGATTGAGAACGCGGTGTTTGCTGCCGACTTCGTGTAAGGCCGGGTTTTAATTCGGTGTGTAATTATGCAGTCGGCGGGCGCGCTTCAGTGCGCGGTTTCTCTCTCTCCCCCGGCCCTTCGGCGGGGAAGTCCGGGGAACCCTGCGAAAACCGGGTTTCCGCACGCTTCCCGCGAGCCCCGGAGTCGGATGCAGATGTTATGGAAAGAGCCCATTTTTTTTAATCTGCCCAAGACAGGAGGTCACATTAACTCGTAACACAGACACATAAAAATGTGATTATGGGCTCTAAACAGAGCGCGGTGGGCTCCTGGTTAACACAATGAGATTTCCAGGAAGCGAGGCATAAATGCTTCAGAAGTGACACATTTCTCACTTTCATTCCAATTAAATTACTGAGGCAGCTAACAGCGACGAGCACAGGGTACGAGGGGTAAAATGAGGGTTTTCTTCTTGCAACTGTGTCTCCGTGGAAGTCTATTTTTATGAGAAGCAGTTAATATTAAGCCATTATTTTTCAACGGTGCTGGAAGGGATGTCTTGAGCCTTTCTTGTCGGCTCGCCCCAGAAGAGCCTGTCCTTTTGTTTCTCGGGTTTGCTAATAGGAAGAGAGAACCGCTCTGCCGGGCTCCGCCCCCTCCCGGGCTTTGGAGGCAAAGGGGCCAGCCCCGAAGGGGGTCCCCGCCCTCAGTCCCCAGGGCGGCTCGCAGTCCTGCGGCCGCGGGACTCCAGGACGCCGCGCGGGGGTAGGGGGCGGGACGTGCAGGGCTCACACCCCGCCGCGATGCGATCCGAGAACGCGCGGGGCCCGACCCCCCGAGCTCGGCTCGGGTCTCCGGATCCACTCGGCGGTGGGTTCTCCATCCAGCGTTGGGGGGTGGGCCTCGGCCTGGCGGGGGCGCCTGCTTCCCTCGGGCCTGGAGACCGCGGGGGGGCCACCCCCTCTCCTCCAGCCGCGCTCTGGCACAGTGGGGTTCGGGGCTGCTCCCCCGAGAAGCAGGCCCGAGGCGCTCGAGGTGGGGGGTGGGGGGACGTCGGAAGACAAAAGGACGCGAAGCTTTCAATTCAAAAAGATGTTTTTGAAAGCCTCGTCCTGGGGTTTGAAAGGCGCACGGAGGACAGCGGCAGAGCATTCCCAATCAGAAATGCGATTTGAAGTCCTAATGAACTTGATTGCGCGAACATTTATAATCCCCCGTGGCCCTAAATGAAATCAGATATAATCAGAAGATACAGAGAAGGCCGTGTTTACAGCCGACGCCGGGCGGCTGCGGGACGGGGAGATGCGGCCCCGGTATTGATGTCGAAAATGATGGATAACGCGGGAATGGCAAATATACTATTTGTCTAATGGCTCGGCAATTAAATTCCCCTGTAAATGACCCATGCCTCATTTCATCCTAATCTATGGAATTTTGATTGAATTCGTCAGCTCTAATTGAAAAATACTGCACTTTAATGTCTGCATTGCAGTTTCAGGACGAGAGTGGTTTTAATGAGACAGTGCCCCCTGACCCGGGAATATTTGAGACTTTTATTCGGAATTTAAAGCCAGAAGATTGCTCGACTGAGCGCTGCGATTTCCTCTCCCGTATTCACGTCCATCTATCTCCAGACACGATTTAATAAACGCGCTTGGGAATAAATGCGCCCCCCACCGCCGCGCTCGGGCCCATTCGACACGGGGGGCGCCCCCTCCCCGAGATCTGAGCCGGCGGGGTCTCGGGGCGGGGGCGGGAGACCCGGAGGGTCTGTTTCCACCTCGGTGCTCAGGTGCCCAGGCCCCCCTGCCGCTCGTCCCCCGCCCCCTAGGGCCCCATCGTGTGCCTCCGCCGTCCGGACAAACCCAGGCGCACCCCCCGGAGGAGGAGGCCTAGCCGCTTGCGACCCGCACACCCGGAGACTGGCCGGCTCCCAACACGCTTTATATGCAAATGTGCAGGCGAAGCCATCCCTGAGAAATTAGCTACTTGCTGAAGCATATTTACTAGATTGAAATGAGTTAAAGAGAAACGTTTTAAGTCGTGCAAACGAGATAATTGGGCCGCATTAAACTTGGAAGTGTTTACTCCTCTCCCCCACCAAAAAAAAAAAAAAAGAGCTGAGTGGGAGTAATAAACGCTCCCCCTACACTCGAAACGAGGACAGGAGGCCCGGGCCGCTCAGAGACCGGAATTTGGGGAGTGTGCGGGCCTGGTCTCCGCCCGGACCTAGGCTCCCAGCCCCGCAGTCAGTAGTCTGGGCAGACCGGCTCCTCGGCTCCGAGGGGCCGATCCTGACGTCGTCCCGCAGGGGGCGCGCTTGAACTAACGTCCGCCCTCGAAAGCGGAGGCTAGGGGATGGGGGGCGGGGTGTCAGCCCTGGGTCCTTGGCTGCAGCGCGCGTCCCCACCCCGGTGCCCCCGAGGTGTACAAAACTCACACCGTGGGGTCGGGGTGGGGCCCTGGGGAGGCAGAGTGTCGGGTGAAGCAAGAGGCCAAAGTGCACTGGTTGCCTTTCCCCTCAACGTTGAGGTTGGTTTGTTCAGCACCCGAACAGATCTTTCATTTAAGATAAAATCATCTAAAATGACTGAGAAGGCAAGTCCCTGTGAAGGCAGTGCCTTGCACCCTTCCGACGCTCTGCTCGGGCCGGAGAGCCATGGCACGTGACCCCTTCGGGGCCGTCTGCATCCGCGCCTTCGCTTGCGCGGAGGGGAACGCGCTCGGCGCCCCAGGGGCGGTGCTTTGGATCCTCTCTTCCCAGGAGGCACCGCGCGCTGTTAACTACCAGCCCGCATCCTGATCCGTTGGTGGCCTGCGGTTTGTTATTAAACGCTCGCGAGTCGCCGATCAGAGGCTGCCTGCAATGGATATCCTCCCTCTGAGCGCACGGGCGGGCGCCCCTGGCGGCCCCGCGTGCACCCTGCACCCCGACGTCCTGGATGGCGGGCCTGCTGGCCACCGAGCTGCGCGCCCCGGACTCCTCTGGGACGTGTGCCCCGCCGGAGTGCTCGGAGAGCTCGTTCAGCTCCTTGCCACGACCCATGACATAATACTAATTATTCGCGTTGCAGGGACGTCGTCAGGCCGCTGGTGGGGGAGGGCCGGGAGTCCCACCCATTACGCAGATGGTGCAGATGGTGCAGCGAAGGCCACGGCGCGCTAGGTTGCGCCCAGGGCCCTCCAGTTCAGGTGCTAAAGGGTTTCTCACCCATCCGCGTTCTGAGCCTGCTCAGGGTGGGTCTCACAGTCAGGAGACCCTGAGCTTTCTCTCATCAGGCCCCAAACCTGATCGCACGCAACGCCTCGTGCCATCACGGAGGTCTGGTGTTTTCACCTTCGTTGGGGACCAAGGCCTCCCTCGTGGTCTAGACGTTTATAATGGAAAAAACTGGGAATCTTCTCCTTGTGCCACTGCAGGCATGAAAAAGACAGACGTCTCGGCTCTGGTCAGTCGGTGATAAAGCGGAGCTCCGCAGGCGTCTGCTCCCTCGAACCGCGGCGTCCACACCGGCTCCACGGCAGATGCCGCTGATCACACGGCCCGTAGGGGGCGCTCCGGATCCCTCCGCTCCCTGCACAGCCACGTGCTGGTCCGGCCAATACTTGGGCAATTGTAAACCCCTAAATAAAACTGTTTCCTGCCACTCCCTCATGAAGTTATAAAGGGACACAATACTTATGTGAGTTCTGTTTACAGACATGAAAAAAAATCTCATTAGATTATTGAAATAAAATGTGCAATGTAAAATTTGGCTTGTAAAATAAATTATTCCGGTCATTACATTTTAGTAGGAATTAAAGTAGGACTATCCGGATGAACTACACTGTGCTGAATGGACTACATTGGAAGGTTTTGGGGGCTGGAATGAAGATGAACTTTAAGACACTTCTCATTTCTTTTAGTTTTGTGGGTTTTTCTCGTTTTGTTTGCAGTTTAAGTGGGTCTCAGAGGACCTTGAGAAGGAGGAATTATAATAACTAAGAGATAAGCTAGAAATATCCCAGCAAGAAATAGATTCTAAAACACTCATCTTCTATAAACAAACAAGGGGGCATGGTGTGGTGAGCGGGGGTGGGGGGACCCCTCAACTCCATGAAGATGCCCGGTCATCCTCCTTTTCTGGGCCACCGTGATCCGTTTCAGCTTTTCCTGAAGCTTCCTGTTCATTATGGCCACAGACTTCAGAGAGCAGAAGGTTCTCCTGGGTGGAGACGCGCAGGACTGCCCCTGACCCTGGTTGGTCTCCCAGCAGAGATGAGTTTTTCCCACGTGCCCAGGAGAAGGGGGCCGAGGGGCAGACTGCCTGGAGGAGGCAGCCTCGCCTCTGCCCCGCTACAGGGTCTGCCACCGTCCTCCTCGAGGGCCGCTCTGCTGTGTCCTGGGCAGAAGGACCACCAAACGCCCATGGGAGCCCCTCCTCTGGCGGCCGTGGCAACGCCCCTGGCGGGAAGCACAGCCCTGGGAGGGCCCCTCAGTACGTGGGTGTGAAGAGGCCCCAGGAGTGACTTCCCCTCTGCGGGGGCGTTTCAAAGTCCGTGCACGGAACAAGCAGGATGTGCACAGCCTTCCCTTGCCCTCCCGTCCATCCCTGGGAAATGGCAACAACGAAGAAAAACACACTCTCAACGCGCACACACAAGGGCAGGACGCCCCGTGCCTGAGGTTGTCATGTCCTGCAACACCCAGAGTTGTCCCCCGGGGAGGTGTGGGGACAGGGGGCAGCCTCCTGACGTTCTCTGAACGCCTGCACCTCAGAGGTTGCGTCTCCTCATTCCTCCTCCTTCCCACTGGGTCACCCACCCGCAGGGCTCCAGCAGGCCGGTCCCCGGATGAAGTCCCGTGGGCTGTGCGTTTGCTCTCCATCCTTGCCCTGGGGTCCCCCTTTGTCTAAAAGTTTGGGGATTTCAGGCTGCACGGAGAGGGGGGTGGACTTGTTGGTTGGCAGCAAAGCCATGCGACAGCTGGAGTCCATGCAGAGATTCTTCTGTGTCAAAGGCTTAGGCGGTCACCGTGTCCTGCTCCTCCTGCGACCACCACCAAGCAGGAGCAGTGGGGACAACTGAGACCCGAAAGCAAGGGTGTCCTCCCTCCTGCACCCTGCCGGCCTTCACGGACAAGGTCAAGGAGCGCTGAAGACCACGGATCTGCACGATTTAACTGGGGAACAGCTTCGATGGCCCCAGCCTGGCAGGTTCAGGTGCCCGCCGTGTGCCATTTCTCCAGCCCCATGGAAGGAACCCGGCTCAGCCCCTGGTGGCCCGGGACCTACCCCACCCCTCAGGCCAGCGGCGAGGGAGCACCCAGGAGCGAGGATTCAGAGTCTAAAGGGGCTGGGGAGGGAGTGGGCCCTGTGGTCGGCCTCTGCGGACCGCCCTTGTCACGGGCTCTGGGAGGCTCGCAAGCCCCTCCAAGGGGAGCCAAGGACCTACACCGGGATTTCCCTCCCGAGGGGATGGGACCAGCCTGCTGGCTTCAGAAGCACCAGTCTCGTCGTCAGCCGGGCGCCCTTGTTTGCCATTGTAGAGAGGCTACACTGGTATCCACGGTGATGCCCATCTAACTGTGGGTTGATGGAGGGGCTGCCCCTCCCCACCAACACGCACGTCCCCCTGTCTGCCCCTTGGGAAGGTCTGTCTGTCCTTGGAGGCGGTCCCTCTGAGGAGCTTTCCCTCACGGCCAGCGCTGTGCTTTGGGGGAACCTCGCCATGCTGGCTGGTCGGTTGCAGACAAACCCACCCCTGAGTCTCCCCGCTGAGCTCACCGCCCAGCGAACTAGCTATGGTGACCTGCTGCCCCCCCACATGCCCCGGGGCCTCTGTCATTCCAATAGCCCCGCCCGTTAGCCAGCGGCTCTCCCCTCTGTTTGCACCCCTGCCCCCACCCCCGTCTTGTGATATCATCCCCCTTTAGCTCCCACTCCCCACCCCTGCATGGTTTCTCATCCATGGGGGCCTGGCCTTGGCCACGGGAAACCGGGCCCTGCTCTGCCGTGTCTGCAGGAAGGAGACCCCGAGTTCTGTCAGAAGCACTGCCGCCCGGTACTGGGTCCCTGCAGAGGCAGAGCCCTGGGGTGGCTGTGGTCCCAAACTCGCCTGGCTCCCTCCAGTGTGGTTTCCAAAGGGTTAAAAGGATGAACTCGAGGTAAACTGCGTCCTCTTGAAAAGGCGACACCCTGAAGGGGGTGGGGGCCCTGGGGAGGCCTCGAGGCCTGGGTTAGAGAGCACCCAGGGGTGGAAGGGGCTTCCAGCAAGTCCCTGGCAGGGCTGTCCCCAGCACACGGTGAGCTGGGGGCGGGGGCGGGGGCGCACAGCGGGGAGCCTGCGGTCGGTGGCTGGCCCCGGCGCCTCCTACGTCATCACCCGCTGACCCAGGGCGGTGTCCAGCCTGGGACCCGCACCGCGTGCCCGCCGCCTTCCAGGTTAAGGCGGGCAAATGGAACGTGGGTATCCGAGGCTGGCGCCCCAGGAGGGCAGGCCGTCCGGTGGTCTCCAGGGCCCGGCCCGGGCAGGCGCACCCCTTCACCCCTTCACCCCTGCGTGCCCTCGGTCGGCCTGGGAGGCGGCGCTAACGGGGCCGGGATTAGCATCTCTGTGAAGGTCCCGCAAACAATGCCCGCTGGGCTGGGGGGATGAAAGTCGGTCCCGAGTGGCGGGGTGCGTTTGAAGTCCGCGAAAGGTGGGGCCTGGGGAGTCCGAGGGCCAGATGGGAGGAGGAGATAACGCCAGGTGAGGAGCGCAGCCTGCGACTCCCACTCCGGCGCCCCAGGGCCTGTTACGGGCGGACCGGCGCAGCCTCCCAGTCCCTGCCGAGTGCCCTCGCTGCGCCCCCCGGCCCGGGCTCCAGGCCTCCGCCGGGGCTCCGCCCGACGCTCCCTCTCCCCAGGCGGGGAGCCCCGGGGCGGGCGACTCAGTCCCCGCTGAGGGTCCCCCTTGGCCCGGGCTGCGTGCTCCCGGGGAGACGCGCGGGGAGCGCGGGCTTACAGGGCGAAGGCGCGGGGCGACTTAGTTCCCACAGTGGTCACGAACTCGCCACTCCAGCCGCGAGGGACGTTCCAGAGGGGGGGCTAGGACCCTCGCCTGCGCCCTCGGATGCCCAGGCCCCGCGCTCCGGAGCCGAGCTGCGTGTGGGGTTCGGGGGACTCCGGGCTTCAAGCCCTCGCAGCGGGCGCCTGGGTGCGCCTGTCGGCCCGGCCTCGGCCGTCGTCCTGGGGGTCCCCCGCGGTGCAGGAACTCCCACCCCCGCCCCCAGACACCACGAGGACTCGGCAGCGGGCCCAGCGGCTGGGGCCCCGCCTGCTCCTCCGCGCGGGGGCGGGGAGGGCAGCGCAGGTGTGAAGGGTCAGCGTCCCCGCCTCAGGCCTGCGGGGAACAGCATTTCCCAATCCCCCGAGGAAATGAGAGAGAGAGGGAAGGAGGGAGGGAGAGAGAGAGGGAGGGAGGGAGGGAGAGGGAGAGAGGGAGGGAGGGAGGGAGAGAGGGAGGGAGGGAGGGAGAGAGGGAGGGAGGGAGGGGGGAAAAAAAAAGCTGTCCTCTCCTTCACGCTTCAGGTTGGCCGTTTTGTTTCTGTTACTTTGAGGGTGGGGGACAAAAAGCAAAACTTTCTACATAAGAATGTCGCAGCACACAGCGTCCTGAAAAGTGTTTCTTCTCCAGGGCGCTTTAGAAAAAACCCCCTGTCTCGCTTTCTGCATAGTCAAGGAGCAGAATAATGAAACCAAAGACTTTTATTTTATAAACCACTTGATCTTTGCTTGGGAAACTCTATTAATTGAATGGGTTTGCCTTTTTTGGCCAGTCCCCTTTATCGTTATTTATGGGCTTTAAATTGTTTAAAGTTCCCTTGACGTTCAATTTACAAGTTTGGGGACTTTTTTTGTTCTGCCTTTTGTCCCGGAGAAAGACATCGTGTTGGAAGTGCTTTGAAAAGCCAAACATGAGAGGCTGGCGGTGAAAGGGAAGCAGGCGAGATCCCTTTTAATTCCGTCCTGTTGGTGAATGGCTCTTTTACATAATTGCAGGAGCTATTTCAAAGCCAGCCAAGGGCTGACTTCACTTAGAACCACATGGAGTCTATTTTGGGCTTTCAGATTATAAAAAAAAAAAAAAAAAAAAAAGCTGAATAAAATAGTTTTTAAAAAAATGAGGCTTCAATGCTTTCTGCTACTTGCAAATTGGTGTGTCTGATGGGGAATTTTACACAAGCCCCTCTTTGTCAGCGCGTCTTGAGCTGGGTGGGGGGACCGTGCGGGGTGAGCCGGGTGTGAATCCCAATTGCCCTTCCATAAATAAAACCCATCCCAAGCCATTTCCCAACTATTGCCAGGAGCAAGAGCCGAGGCAATGACCGAGTGATCGGGCCACTCCGAGTCCCTATAAATAAAAACAACTCGGTTACCGGAGGAACCGGCCTGGCTGCCTGGCTCTGGACGCCGGAGAGCGCTCCGCCCTCAAGGCCCACGGGCGGCCCACGGTCTGCTCCACGCCCCCGAGACCCGGGGCTCCCACGCCGCCCCCTCCCCACGCCCACCCGCGACCTGGCCCCTGGCGGCAGCCGGAGCAGGCGGGCCTCGGCGGCCCCTCGTCTGGGCTGGACTCGGCGGGCCCACTTGGTGTGGTCAGCACTTTACTCCGGCTGCGCGCACACCTGCAGGCCGCCGCTGGCCGCCCGGGCCGGCCGGGAGCGCGGAGACGACTTAATCACCTTCCCTTTTACTGACGTCTGAGGTTTTAAGTGGCTTAACGCGCTCCTGACACCAGCGTGGCACCCGCCGAGGAAAGTGCCCCCGGGGCTGGGCCAACTTCCACCCGGAGGGAAGTTCTCTGGGAAGAAAAAAAAAGAAAAGTTCTGGGGAGCTAACTGGAGGGCTCAGCTCTCCCCGCCGCGCGTGCTGCATTCCTCCTAATGGGCGGGTGGGGAGGGGCTCTTGGAGCGGAAGGTCTGTTCCGGGCGGTTTTCCCGCCGCCGGGGCCAGCGGAGGCACTCAGACCCTGCGGTGCGAGGCGGCTGCGCCCAGGCAGGTAGGAGTCCGAAGGCTGGGAAGACGTGTCCCTGTCGCGGGCTGCCCATAAATCTCTCTGAGGAGCCGAGGAAAAACTCGGAGGGCTTTTACTGCCCGCAGTCCCCACGCTCGGAGCGCCGCGCAGGTAGCGCAGGTGCCCCGGATGAGTCTTGTGAATCACTGCGAAACACAAGGACCCTTTTATGAGGCGAACAGCAGTTTTCTAAGCAGTTAAGCATCAGATGAGAAAATATTACCGCCTTGCACTCGAGAAAAAAGCACACTAGTAAATAAAATTCATATTGATGAGAATTCTCTGAACTCACTAATAAAAGAAGATTAGTATTATAACCCCCGCAGTCAATACTTTGCACGGCAATTTATGGATGCAGGTAGTATGCCATCAAATTATTTCAAGTGTAGCTATAATTCAACGGACCTAAATCTTTTTTTTTTTTTGCTGAACTTTAAATGTGGAATTATCATCAAAATAATCAAAGGGGTTACCTGGCTCTCAGGGGGTAATCAGGGGACGGGAGTCCCTAGAACAATATTTTTACAGCGAAATGGCAACGTAGACGGCAAAGCCGGCTGCATAGGACGCCTAGCAGCTCGCACAGGCGTCAGGCAGGCGGCGAGGGGACCGGCCGTGGCAGCGTGAGTCCGGCCAGGAGCGGGGCGTTCTCTCCTAGCATTCAGAAAAACAAGTTCACCAGACCCCAGCCCGCGTGACGGTAACTACCTCCTAATGAGAGGGAGTATTTATGATGTTCATAAAGGAATCGGCCTTTTGCCCTGGGTTTCCCTTTTTTTCCTTTTCCTTTTCCTTTTCTTCTGTGTCTTCTTTGGCAGGAGTGCAGCAAGAGGGGGTACAGCTTAGAGACCCGCCCCACAGACACCTCCTTCCCCGTGGATCCCAACGGGAATTCACGTCCCCTGCACCGCCTCGGCCGCCTCCGGGTCCCGGCGCAGAGGGAGCGGAGGCAATACGGGCAGCGACCTAATGAATTCTTTTCAAACCGCCTGCTGCCGCAGCCATCCATTACTGCGGCCTGGAGTGGGGAGCCGCGCTCCAGACCGCTTTGTCCCGGGGCGGGAAGGCGGGGCGGGAAGGCGAGGAGGGGGGCCGCGGCTGGCGCAGGGCCCGCCTTTCCTCAGCACCCCCCACCCTCCCCCTCCAGGGCCCTTTGGGTGGGCAGTGGGGTCACTGGCCAGACTCGTGGGTGAGGAGGTGGTCTGGGATTAAGACGTCCCTGGGGAGCGTTGGGGTGAGAGCGAGAGAAAGAGGGAGAGAAAAAAAGAGCTTCAAAGAATCGGGTCGATAAATTCATAAAGATCGATTTATCTTTATCTCCCAATTAAATGTGCTTGTAAGTGATACATAACACACGTCCAACACGGGCCAACTCCCCAACCACTAGATTCTCCGCGTGAGCTGGTTTTTAGTGGCCGGTGCAACAATGCCCTTCGCTCCCCTCCTCCCGAGCCCGGTGCTTGAACGTCTGGCCCCGGGACGCTGGAGCCGAGGCCCTGGAGGCGCGCGGAAAGCCCGCGCGCGCTGGCGCGCTCTGCACGGTCTACCCTTGAGATGAAATGATTCCGTTTTTAAAGGCACCCCAAGAGCTGAATGAAAGTTTTGTTTTTATCCTGGAAAAGGGGATGCGAACATTCCTAGCTCCCCCCGCCCCCCTCCCCGCGCCAATTCTCTTGACTCCCAAATTCTGGGGTTTTACCACCGTCCCGACGAGAGAAACATCTGGAGAGAATCGTCTCCATCCTGCAGGAGGCAAAGGGCAGCCGCGCGCCCTCCCGTCCCCGCGCTGGAAACCAGGCGGCGGCGCCGCGGTGAGCGCTCCCTCGGTTCGCAACGTGCTTAATTAGCGCCTATTTACCAAACGCAGCTTTTATTTGAGCAAACATCATAAAGCTTTCATCAGGATAATCTCACGTTACACAGTCTGGGGGCACGGGAACTCCCCCCTTCCTCCCCGAGGATGGAGGAGATAAAGGACTCACTTTATTATCATAATTATCGTGGCTGTTATTTTGGTGCGCGGAGGCGAATAGGTGCGATGATTAAGAATGTCATGAAAAATGAGAAAGGATCGCTCACGGGAGGGCCCAGCTCAGGATGGGGGAACCAGCAGCCTCCCCGCCCCCCGCCCAGAAGCGGGAGGGGGAGGGGGTGTCCGCCAGGAGCCACCCCGCAGGTACCCCGCGGCGGGCGGGGGCTGTCGGCTCCCGGCCCGAGCCCTAGGGGCGGATCGGAAGCAGCAGGACCCTGCCCCCAACTCCGGGGAACCTGGCCGGGACCCGGCTGCGGCAGCAGCAGCAGCACCCAGAGCTAGGGTGAGCCCAGAGCAGGCTGGTTCCGAGGAAAAGTCATAAAACGCCCTGGGCCCAGCCGTGGCGGGTCCTAGCCCCAGAAGCTGCCTTTGGAGGCGGCCCCGATGGGGCTGCCAGGCGCCGGATTCGGGCCTCGAGGGTGCCAGCAGCCCCTTTCAAGTTTGCGCGGCGCGGCCGGCTCGGGCTCTCGGGCCCGCGCGCTCCGCTGGTGGCGCCCGCAGCCCGCTCGCTGCCAGCCCGGGTGGAAGAGGCGGGGCTCCGCCTTCCCCCGCCCCTCCCAGCGCAGCCAATGGGCGGCGGCGCCCGGCCCCACGTGAGGAGGCCTCGGCCGGGAAGCTGGCAAAATGTGAATGAGAAAGAGGAGCGCGATTTAAAGGTGCTGGCGGCGCCCGCCGGAGACAAGTGCGCCAGCTCCGCGCGCTCCCCAGCGGCCCGCCGGAGGCTACGGACGGACGGGCGGACGGACGGGCGGTCCAGGGCCGCGGAAGCGACGCGCGCAGGCCCCCACCGGCAAGAGGCGGGCAGCGGCTCCCGCGAGCCCGCCGCGGAGCCCGGGCGCCCTCTCCGCTCCGGGGCGCACGACCTCACCCCGCGTACCACCCGCAACCGCTGGGCATGCAGCGGGGCCGGGACTGAGGGGCGGCGGCGTCTGCTCTCCGGCTACCGCTCCGCCGCGGCCCGACGGTGCTCCCGGTGCCCGGCGGGCTTCCCGGCGGCGGCGCGGCGCAGGGACTTTTCGGCTCTCGCTGGCCTCTCCCGAGCGCGTCTATGAGCGCAGCGTTCCCGCCGTCGCTGATGATGATGCAGCGCCCGCTGGGGAGCAGTACCGCCTTCAGCATAGACTCGCTGATCGGCAGCCCGCCGCAGCCCAGCCCCGGCCATTTCGTCTACACCGGCTACCCCATGTTTATGCCCTACCGGCCGGTGGTGCTGCCGCCCCCACCGCCGCCTCCGCCCGCGCTGCCCCAGGCCGCGCTGCAGCCCGCGCTGCCGCCCGCGCACCCTCACCACCAGATCCCCAGCCTGCCCACCGGCTTCTGCTCCAGCTTGGCGCAGGGCATGGCGCTCACCTCCACGCTCATGGCCACGCTGCCCGGGGGCTTCTCCGCGTCTCCCCAGCACCAGGAGGCGGCGGCCTCCCGCAAGTTCGCGCCTCAGCCGCTGCCCGGCGGCGGCAACTTCGACAAGGCGGAGGCGCTGCAGGCCGACGCTGAGGACGGCAAAGGCTTCCTGGCCAAGGAGGGCTCACTGCTCGCCTTCTCTGCGGCCGAGGCGGTGCAGGCGTCGCTCGGTGAGTCGGCGGCGCGCGCGACCCGGGCGCGAGTGCGGGAGGAGGCGGGGGCGAGCCAGCTCCGGGTTCCCGCTGGGGCCGAGGGGGAGAGGCCGAGCCCCCGCCCGGCCCTCGCCCTAGCTACCCACCCCCACTCTCACTCCCCCTCCTGGAGAGCGGGAGGCCGCGGCCCAGTTGAGCCGCGGGGACCCCGGGGAGCATTTAAAGCAATGCAATAAGCTCAGTCCCTGGATTGGGCTTGGGTGGGGGCGCATTGAGCCCCCATCTGGCCGTGAGTTTGACGAAGTCTCTCCCCCGCCGTCTGCGCCCCGCTCCTCCGAACAGGTCCCGGGCAGGTTTCAGCGTTAAGGGCGGTTTGGGCTCCGCGTCTCCACAGTGCTGGCGCCTAGGGCGCCGAGACCCATCCAGCCCCTTCCCGGGGCTTGCAGCTCGCCGGGGAGATGGGATTCCCCAGAGGCTGAGCATCTGCGTGTTTGTGTGAACTTTCCCTTAGGCTCCTGAACTTAGGCTACCTTTGACCAAGGTTATCTGCTCCAAAAAACCCAAAACAAAACAAAAGATGACCTGGGACCCGCACCTCCCAGAGCCCCCACTCTGGCTGCGGCGAAATGGAGGCTCACAAAATGTTCACGTTAAGGGGTAGGATCGTGAACTCCCCTTCCGCCCCCGCCCAGCTTCCACCCGGGAGCCACAGAGGACCCTCTCTGGGGCCTCATTCCTCCTGCTCCTTGGACCTTAAGCTGCAGAGGCAGGGAGGGTGCAGAGGCCGCTCCCCAGCCCCTTGAGTGATGGCTCTGGGCACAGGGCCTTCGCCAGTGGCCAGCGCCGTCCCCTCCTCTCCTTTGAGCTTCCTCACGGGTCTCCGAAAGCCAGGAAATGGCAATGTGTGAATGTCACAGAAAGACAATTCGCTCAGGGAGGAGACACCGGAGCCCAGTGGGAAGGGGAGAGGCAGGCTGGGGCGTGCGCTGTAATAAAACGCCGTTTGGTTTTGCTTCCAGTCGGGGCTGTCAGAGGGCAAGGGAAAGACGAGTCGAAGGCGGAAGACGACCCGAAGGGCAAGGAGGAGAGTTTCTCGCTGGAGAGCGATCTGGACTACAGCTCGGATGACAATCTCCCCGGCCAGGCGGCTCACAAGGAGGAGGACCCGGGCCACGCGCTGGAGGAGCCCCCGCCCAGCGGCGGTGCCGCGGGCAGCACCACGTCCACGGGCAAGAACCGGCGCCGGCGGACTGCCTTCACCAGCGAGCAGCTCCTGGAGCTGGAGAAGGAGTTCCACTGCAAAAAGTACCTGTCGCTGACCGAGCGCTCGCAGATCGCCCACGCCCTCAAACTCAGCGAGGTGCAGGTGAAAATCTGGTTCCAGAACCGCAGGGCCAAGTGGAAACGGGTGAAGGCCGGCAACGCCAACTCCAAGACCGGGGAGCCCTCCCGGAACCCCAAGATCGTCGTCCCCATCCCCGTCCACGTCAGCAGGTTTGCGATTAGAAGTCAGCACCAGCAGCTGGAGCAGGCCCGGCCCTGAGGGCCCAGGGAGGGCCAGCACCGGCCACGCTGGAGGGAACCCAGGGTGCACTGCGCCTCGTTGGGAGCAAAACTCCGTCACCCCCCCCACTGTGGACATCCCAAGTGAATCCAGAGTATCTCCATTAAACAGGCGTGCAAGACTGCTTTCAAAGGGGCTACAGCTGCAGGCACACCGAGTATTTATTATGCTCCCCGGCTCTGTACATAGATATCTACACGGTCGGGGTGTCAGCTGCACTGGTTTGAAAGTTCTAGGACTGAACCGCCCAGTAACCTCCTCCGCTCGCATTCCAGAAGACAACCAAACCTCCACCGTGACCCGCCACCCATAGCAGCCACCTGTCCATACTTTTCCAAAGGTAAACGTGACGTGCAAGAACTCACACCGGGGCTGGCACTTCTTCTTTTTGCTTCTGTTCTGGCTTTTTATTAGTGGACTGAGGAGCAGGCGTTTGGGGGCAGCCTGGAAATTTGCTTTGCTTTGGTCCTGCCTGGCTTTCTTTCCTGGGGTTGGGTGCCCTGTCCGAGCCGTGTCTGAAGCCCGTCTCTGTTGTGTTTAATTTATTTCAATGTAGCTTATTTTCGTATAACTTATGACATTTAAACAGTCCCAGTCTTGTGAATAATAAAAAGGAGAGAGAGAGGGAGAGAGAAAAAAAACAAGACGCGAGGCTGGGTCTCATGAGTGTGTCCAGACTCGGCTGTTCGGGGGGCAGCTGCTCCGGGCCCTGGACCGCGGGCACGGCCCCGGGGCCGGTCCTCCGCCGGCCGGAAGGCGCCTACCGGGTTGTCCGTTGGAGAGCAAGAGCCCCAAATGCGTGAGACATCTCAGGAAACCAGTTTTTCCCCTTGGAAGTCGACATCCCCCTTTCTACGCAGCCGATCCAGTACCTCGGAGGCTGGCGAGCGGGAAGGAGGGAAAGCCGGGGGGTGTGGGCACTGGGGGCTCTGCCCAAGCTCCTGAGGTGCGAAATCGACCAGGGCCAGGGGAGGAAACGCTTTTCCTTCGAAAAATTCCGGAAGGACGCGGCGCTCGCTTGCTCGCTCGCGGGGCAGGGCCGCGCGCCCGTAAATCAGGCGGAGGGTTCCCTTCCGGCAGACGCAGGAGCCCCGCCAGCCAGGCCGGGCTTCCGGGCCGCGCTCGGCTCCGAGGGGGAGGCGGGCTGGGAGCACTCGTGGGCCGGGCACCTCCCTCTCCGGGCGGGGTCAAGGGGGCGGGACCGGACCACCGACCCTCCTGGAGGGTGCTGCGGGGAGAGGACTGCAGGCCGGCTGGGGCAGGTCCGGGGGGGACTTGGGAGCTGCCGGCCGCTAACGGGGCCCGGAGGGCTGTGCCTGCATCCGCAGTCCCGCCCCACTCCGGCCCCGGCCCGTTCTGCCGGCTCCCCTCCGGCCCCGAAGAGCCCGACCGGACCCGAGCACCCGGGCCCACCGGAGAGACTGCCGGGGACAGGACACGGGTGACCCAGGGGTGAGCGCGGTGCGCGAGTCCTGAAGGCTCCAACCCATCAGGCCCAAGAGCGAAGAGGAGTCAGCGGCTGCGCCGGCCTCAGGCTCCAGAACGCAGGCCCGGGAGAGGGTGGCGAGCAGGCGCGCACAGCGCCCACCGCGCTTCTGAGCCCGAGAAGGGGACGTGCGTCGCCGGTGGGTGGATACTAATATTGACTTAATTTATGCGGCTTGAAACACGCCACCTCCCCTCGGCTGAAGCGTATGGTGACCCAGGCTCGCTGCCGAACTTCGGGTCAAAGGTGAGGCCCAGGTGCAACCGAGTTGCTGTTTCCCGAGTGTTTCCAAGATTCCCTGCCCTGGTATTAATGGCTCAGAATTGGGGTTTGAGCACAACAACATGGGCTGGCTGGTCCTCCAAGGGCCTCAGCGGGGCCTGGGGCGCGGAGGGCTGCAGAGGCTCCTGCTGCTCCCCACCCAGCCTCCCGAGGCCTGCCGGCGGTGTGTGCGCCGGGTCCTTGCCTGCCCGGCCCGAGATCCACCAGGCCCCGGGTCTGAGCGCCCCCGGGGCAGCTGGTTGGCTCATCTGCTTCGGGCGGGTCTCCACTGCCGGCCCACTTCCACAGCAATGGAGGCCGAGGGGACCCCTCCCCCACCCACTCCCGCCCCCCACCCCCCACGTGCCTGGGCCGGTCAGTCCCCAGCCGGAAATGCCACCTGCACAGAACTGGGGCTCATGGCCGCAGCCCATGCCCACACGGGACCTGGAGAGCTGCACCCTCCCTGGTGGGGGCGCCCCCACCCCACATCCCGCTTCTGGGGGAGGAACCCTGGGTGCTGGAAGCAGGGCGATGTCGCTGACCCCAAGTGCGCCCCTCCTCACCTTCCACCAAGACAGGGGTCTCGCCCCTACCCTCCTCCCAAGGACGGTGGCAGAGGTGGGAGGCACAAAGAAGCCCCCAGCCTGGGCTGCACGAGCCCCAGGGGAAGGCGAGCTCCCTAGGAACAGGGGGGGCTGCCTTCAGGAGCCCCACCCCGGGGCCCAACTCCCCAGCTGCGTGCCCCTCGCCCCTGGGAAGCTCGAGGAGGAACGGGCCAGGGCCTCCGCCGGCCCTCCCGCCCCCCCCCCAAATCCGTGACCGCGGGGGCGCCCCGAGAGCCCGCCGCGGCGGCCGAGGCCGGGAGGCAGAGCAGGGAAGATAAACAAGTGGGGCTTGATGGCCGCTGTCATCACGGCCGTCATCATGGCTTTCATTCGGCTGCCTAATGAGTCACATCACAGGCAGAGAGAAAAATTGTCAATCGCCCGGGCCCTAATGAATTTTTTTGCAAATTGTAATCAAGCCAGGCCGTCTCAGCTGGCTGATTAATGAGACCCACGAGGCTCGGCCAGCACCTCCGCTTTTTATTCCGTCCCGTCCTCCCTGCACTAAATTAACAGCAACTTGTCTGAGCTTCAAATTAACTCCCAATGATTAATTCTGATGGGGGGGCCTGAAGAATAGCTTGTTCTAATAGGCCCTGGCCTGAGATGCTGTTGGAAATTAATACACTTCCCCTTTGGCTGCCGGCTTTAATCCAAGGTTGGGTTTTGACATCACTATATTTGTTGTTACAATAAATTCCACTTACATCTGCAGATCAGATAATTACGCTTGGGAGCACCGTGGGCCTTCATCTCCCCCCGCCCGCCCCCCCCCCTCCCCCCGCTGTGCACTAGGGCCCTCTGGCCCGCTCCCACCCGTGTTTACAAACCCAAGCAGGGGTTCCAGCCCCCGCCCCCACCCCGCTGGAACAGCTGCGGGCGACCCTCTGCCCTCGCTCCCCTCCCCCCACCCTTTGGCGGACAGAGGGCACTTTGAAAACCTGCAGCCGCGTCTTCCCCTTCCCCGGTCCAGCCTCTTTAGATCCCTCCGGGGCGGCCTGCGGCCCCTCCCCCAGCTCCCTGCAGAGGGGAGGGGTCCCCCTGGGAGGGGCCTGGGTCACCGGTGCTTGAACCTTCCCCAACCCCGTCCAGCTGGAATTTGGAGACTCAGTGCTAGCTCCCTCACCCAGCTTTGCTTTCTCCTCTTGGTGGGGGCGAGGGGGGGGCGACCTTTATCGGGGCCTGTTCAGCTAAATGGCGGGGTGAGGGGGTGGGGGGCGGGGGCGCTCCGCGTCCTCTGGAGCCCGGGTTGCCTTGGAGGACCAGCCGGATTGGAACCGGACCGCCTGCGCCAGGCCGCCCCACTCCGCGTGTAGCTGACACCGCCACCTGCACGACACGACGCGCTTCCTCCCCGGGGCGGCGTCCGCTCGCTCGGGCTTGCGTCCGTTGGTTCTGTTGGTTCTGCCTGTTCGGGCTTAATTGGCTTCCTCATTTCAGCCGCTTCGGGCGAGCCTGGCGGAGGCCTCCGCGCCTGCTCCCGCCAGCGCCCGGCCAGGCCCAACCGGGGCGGCGAGACCCCCCTGGGCAGGGGGTTCCGGACGCGCCGGAAGCCAGGAGGGACACTCCGGCAGCCTCGGGATGCGGTCAGCACCCGGTTCCGGCCTCGGGGCCTTCCCAGTTCCTCGCGGGCGGTCGGAAGTGCCTGCCCTTCGGGCGTGCGATCCGCGGCCTCGGCGCAGCTCTCGCCTGTGGGAGACTCGGGCGTCCAGGCGGCGGAGGAGCCACGTTGGGAAGGAGGCTCCTACGCACGCGCCCCTTTCTGTCCCCCTGGAACTCGGGCCTCTCTGTTCAGGTGCGCAGGTGGCCTGCTCGGACCTGCGGTGCGCCAGGGCCTCCCGGAAGCCGCCCCCCCCCCCGGCCCCCCGGGCGGCACAGCCTCCTCCCCTCCAGCTGGGCGCCGGGGCTCTGGGGTACCCCGGCTCCGGGGTTGAGGGGGGGAGCTGCTGCCGGGGGTCTCCGGGAGCGTCCTGGGCGAAGGGAGCAGGCATCCGTCTTCATCTCGGCCCCTTATGGTGCAAATAGGAGAAATATGGTCTTTGTAACCCAACGTGAATGCAAATCGCGCCGCGCGAGTAATAAAGCACCTGAAACCTCGGCACACAAAAGCAACACCATATGTATGAAGACAACCTGAATACATTATAAATTACATCATAAAAATTGATGGCCTCCTTGAGCAGTTCAGAAGTGAGAGACCTAAGCTGACTTCCGTCCTCCCTGGCTCTGGGGAAGGGTCAGGAAGCGCCTCACCCCCAGGGGCCTCGGGTTCGAGCCCTGGGCCGAGAGCACGGCGCAGGCCCCGCGTGGCCGCACTGGGGGCTGCCGGCTCCGCCACAGGAGAGGTGCCCCCACCCGCAGGGGGGCCCTGCGGGGCCTAGTGCCGGCTGGGCGCCTGGGGCTGCTGCCCCGAAGACGCTCGGGTTTCTAGCCCGGGCCAACGGTCCGTGGAGCGCACGCACCCTTTCCCCGGGAGCTGGCTCTGCGGCCAGCGGGAGTGTGCGCGCGTGTGCCATCGCCCCAGCGTCTGGCCCTGCTGGGCCCAGTGCCTCCGCTCCCCCAGATCCTGCACAGCCCAGTCCGACCCCCGGAGGAGCCGGAAGCGTCGGCCCCAGCGCCCAGCAAAACAGAGCGCACGCGAGCCTGCGCCTCTGGGCCCGCACCCTCCCACGACACCTCCCTCCGCCGGGCCCGCACCTCTGATCTCCACTCCTCATCCTCACCCCTGTGTGGGGACTCTCAGCCTCGTCTGCAGCCCCGCACCTCGCTCCTTAGCCCGAGTCCCCCCCATTTGGTCTCTGGGCAATCTCTGCACACACCCCCCGCGGAACCACCCCTTCTGGTCTCCAGGATGAGCCCTCCGCAGCTCACCACGGCCCCCGCGCCCGCCCAGCCCGTGAGCTCTCCCCCCCGGGTCTGGACCGATGTGCACCCTGCAGTCCACCGCCAGCACCACGGCCTCCACTGCGGGAGGTTCCCCTACAGACACGTGTCCGGGCCCCGGACTACCCCTCCTGCGGCCGCTGTCAGGCCGGCCCTCCCGGCCCCGCCTGGAACCGGTCCCGACCGGCTCCTGCGAGACCAGTCTGGCTGGCTAGGGGACTGAGGCCACGGACCTGCCCAGACGGACGTCGTGGGCTGAGTGGGCCTCGAGGGAGAGGGAAACGAGGTCCGGTCGCACCGAGGTCCCGCGGCTGGGCGGAGGCCCGTAGGCCGTCGGGGGGCGTGGCCACCCGTCCCCTGGCGAATCCCGGCTCCGCGCCCGCCACCTGGCCGGCTGCGGCAACGCTCCCAGGCCCCGCGCGAAATCGGGGCCGGTGCAAGCTGGAGCCTGCGGCAGGGCCCAGCTTTGGGCGCGTACGTCCCGCCGGCCCCCACCACCCCGTGCCCCCCCCAAGCCTTCATCTCTTTATTTCCCCCGCCGCTGGGTCCCTCGCGGCCTTTGTCCTGCCGGTCTGTCTCTGGTGTGGCCGCGCGCGTCCTCTTAAAGGACCCGGCCCCCCAGCTCGGGCTCAGCGGCCGCCCGGAATGACAAAGGCTGAAACCGGATTACACAGAACTGATCCTATTAAGTCTGCCCCCTGCCCTGGCCGGGGCTGGCTCAGATCCCTCAGCTCCCGCCCGCTCCGCGCTCCCCCTCCCCGCCCCGCCCGGCCTCCACCGGGCACCTGGCCCGGCCGGGGCTCCGCAGGAAGCTGAGGCCTGGGGAGTTTGCAAGTGGCGGCGACTGCAAGGAGGGAACTCGGCCCCTGCCCTGAATGACAAAAGCTGGGGGGGGAGGGACTGACCCCACCCCGCCGGGAAGGCAGGGGTGGGCGCGGGCAGGCTGTCAGAAACCCTCGATGGGTGGTTCTGGGGGGCACCTTCCCGGCCACCTCTCCCGCCGTGGCAGCCAGGTGGAGGGGGTCCAGGGTGCGAGGAGAACCAGGAAGCAAGGAGAACCAGGACAACCAGGAGAGCTTTATTGCCCACTCACATCTCACAGCTGGGGTGGGGGGGGCTGGGGGGGCAAGCATGAGGCTCCCCGCCTGCCAATGGAGCAGCCAGGCCTCAGCGAAGGGGCTTCTGGCATGGGGCCCAGATCACCCCAAAACCCTGACCTCTCTCTCCCCGCAAGCCTTGGGTGCTGAGGCCAAGGCCGTGGGGGTGCACTCCAGCCCGGGGGTCAGGGGCCAGTGGAGCCGTCGGCCTGTGGGGTGAGAGCTGGAGCGAGAGGCCGCTGGGGGGAAAGGGTCGGGGACAGTGCTCTGGCCGCTCTCGCTGGCGGCTGGGGGTGGTGGGCTGGGGCCGGTGGGTGGTGCACGGTCCTGTTTCAAGTCTCCCTTTTCCTTCTGTCCTGAGCGGGGCCCAGGCGTTCATTTGAAACTGGGTAGCTCTCGCAGGAGAGGGCACTGGAGGGGGAATCAGATCCGAGCAGAGACCCCCCCCCCCACCAGCCAACCTGCACCAAACCAGTTCCCCCATCCGCACCTGTTTCAGCACCTGTGTCGGCACCTGACGACCCGGCATGGGGACTGCCTTGGGGCAGCCCGGTTCCCGGGGAGGCCAGCGACGCAGCACGGACGGGGAGCAGGTCGGACACCCGCGGCAGCCCGCTGGGGGCCGCGGTACCCGGTCACCTGGGCTCGGTCCCGGGCCCTTACCGCTCCCACCTCAGTCTCACCTTCAGCAGGGCAGGGTGGGCCCGGCTGACGCGGGCGAAGGTCAGCCGGGAGCTGGGTGCACATGACCCAGCATTAGCCACTGTCCACCCCGGTCCCTGCCCGGGGCCTCGCCTGTCCTCCTCCACAGCATTTCCTTGGGGTCGGGCTTCTGTGTGTGGCGAGGGTTCCTCACTGACAGCCCAGCCCGCGCACCCGCCCAGCCCGGCCTGTCCTGCCCTAGCTCAGGTGCTGCCCTCCAGGTCTGTCCTCTGGGGGGCGGGCCAGGCGGGCGGCACCCCCCCCCACTCATTCGGCAAACAGGCTCCAGGCCCTGCTCCCATGCTCCCTGCCCTCGAGAAGCCCGAAGGCCGTGGGGGTGACCGTGGAAGGTCATGCGGACTGGTGGCTGCTGTGCCAAGACACGCCTCAGCAGGACAGCCCTTCACGTCTCCGTCCCGGGAAGGCCGTTTTGACCCCGTTTTCCCCACATGCTAAACGGCCTCAGTTACCTGCAGGGGCTCGGCCAGGGGGCGGGGGCGGGAGCTGCTGCGACAGCTCAGACCGAGACTCGGGGCCCCCGAGGGTGGCCTGGGGCAGAGGCGGGAGCCAGCCCTGACGCCGGCGTGTGCCCCTGCGGAGTCATGGCGTCGAGTCCTGTTTCAGAAAGGCCGCCCCCGCCGTTCCTGGTGTCGGCACGACACCCCCTCCTTCCGAGGGCTGCCGGGGTGCCCGAGAGCTGCTGCAGCCTGGGCACCGGGACAGTGCAGGGGACGGCTTCAGCGCTGGGTTGTCCCCAGCCTTAGGGGAAGGATCTCCGAGCCGGGGAAGACCCGGCCGGACCAGCCCGCCGACCAGCCAGGTCGCCGTGCCGCAGCCGCCGCCGGAACCCGGACCCCGGACCCCGGAGAGCCGAGGGCTTCCCGCCTCCCCCCACAACAGGCATGTAACTGAAGCAGGCACTTAACATGTGCGTGTATGTGATCATTACTTCTGGACTTAAGAGTATTGATCGTTTTTTAAATGTTTATCAATAGTGTCAAAGTGGATTTCCATTTTCCATGACCGCGGCTGAAATTCGCCCCCGATAATTTTTGTGTTTCAGCATTTTGAAAGCTATGAATTGCCAGAAAAGAATGATAATCGCCCATCTTTAAATGAGAGATTGTTAATTTGGGATTTATAAAGGACTTTCCTTAATGAATAATAGTGAAGACAGATTCATCTTTCGGCCTCATTTTGCAAAGTCGCATTTGTAAAGTCAGGACTTTTCATTCTTCCCTCTAATGACTCTCTCCAGACGGCAGTTCCGCAGTGACGCGGAGGCCACGGGGTGACAGGAGGGTCCGCGGTGGGGCCCAGAGAGCACCTGGGGAGGTCGCCTGTCCTCACCCCTGCCTCCGCAGGCAGTGCTCCGCGCCCCCCCCCCACCCCCCAGCTGTTTGGCATCTCGGCAGGACAGCGCTTTGTGGTGGGGGGGACTGTCCCACGAATGCCAGAGCCATGTCCCAGCTGCGTGTCATCCAAAAGTGTCCTCGAGGAAGGTGGCGCTGTCCTCAGTTGCAAACACTTCCGTGGGCACTGCGCTAGGCTTGGGGACCCCACAGGCAGCAGGGGGCGGGACACACTGTGGGCACTCAGAGCCAACGGGGCAGGCGGCTAGCTCCACTGTGGGGGGGTCACTGTGTCCTGAGGCTCACGGTGAGACCCTGGTCCCCTGGTCCCCAGCCAGAGGGGCCAAGGAAGTGCCCAGGGAGAGGAGCCTGGGTGGATGAGCCACACTGACCAGGGCCCCCCTCCCAGCACCCCGGACGACTTCACCGGAGCTGCTGGGCTCCAGGGCCGAGTCCACAGGACAGCCCTTGGCTCCCGGACCAGCTGCCTGGAGGTCAGTGCCCCCAGAGGTCACCCGGTTGCTCAGCTCAGATGCACCCTGCCTTGAGTCCCTGCTGCCACACGGGAGCCTCATCTTCTTCGGCAGTGGGAGGAGCCGCCTCGCCTCTGGAGCTCAGCGGCCGCAGCCGCCCGTCGCTGGGCAGCCGGTGGGCGCCAGGCCGTAGAGCCGAGGGTGGATGCGGCGCAGGCCCACTGTGGGGGAGTCCTCTCTCGTCCCAAGCCGCCCCTCGCCACTAGCTGCACAGCACTCAGCTGGGGCAGCGACCCACTCCCTCAGCCGGGGGCCAGGATGCTCCTTGGTGTGCGCATGTCTTGGGGGCGGTCCTCCAGGGCCACCCAGAGCCCTTGAGGGGGCTGTGCTCACCTCATTCTCTACCTGGAAACACGGGCGCTTTCTCAAAGTGAGTGAATGAAGAATAATAGTGAATAACAGTAATTGTCACAGCCTTTCCAGCTGCGCGGCCCCGGCCGTGTGACCAGCAGGGACCTGGAGGGCTTTGCAGTCAAATTAGGAGACGTTCAGCAGAGCCCAGGACTTCTGAGTAATTCAGCCGACAGCCGGCATCTCGCCGCTTCCACTCCGGCCGCCGGGGGAGCTCGGTGGTGCTTGTAGGAGAACCCACTGTCGACCTGATTCGTCGTGGCTGGGCTGCCGTGGTCTCAGAGTAATGATTCGGTGACATGGGCCCTTGTCTCCCCCCTCCCGCCCCCTGGCCAGCCCTGGATCAGGCCCCCTGGACCAGACAGGGGGTCGGGGGTTGGGGGGTGTCCTGCTCCTCCCTCCCTTGCCCTTCCCCTCTCCTCTGCAGAGAGATGTCAGGGCCCCCCCATTGATGGAGGCCCGTGTGTGGCTGGTGGGAGGTCAGGACCGTGAAGTTGTCAGTCGGCCCCCCCCCCCCCCCCCCCGGCATTAACAGGTCACCGCATCCCAATCAGAATCACAGCCGAAGCACCGGAAACCGGACCGAGTGGTTCTCGGGGACGTCTGGGCACCGCAGCAGGAGAGCTCGGCTGGGGGGCTGTGAGCGGAAGCCCGAGGAGGAGGGGCGCCGGCTGCGTCAGAGGGGGCGGGGCCTCTCCCGAGCGCTTGTTCTGTGCCCACGAGTGCAACCCTCGCGGCCACCCCATGCGCTAGGCGCTACATTTAACCACACACAATTGCTGGTGTTGGCCAGAATTTGGGGGCCTGCAAAGCGGCAGTCTTGTGTCATTGTCACCCACACGAGGCAGATAAGAAAACCAAGACACAGAGAGGCAAGCCCCTCCCCACAGGGCAGCTGCCGGCCAGCGGTAGGTCCGGGGCGTGCACCAGGACGGGCTGCGGCGTCGACACTGACGACTTCACTCAGGCACGGAGTTCCAAGTGTGAAAACGTGATCTGTGCCGAAGAAAGCCCCGTAAGTTTGCAGAACGGGAAGGGGTTTGCCTGCACGGACTTGGGGGACCTGCTCAACTGGGGGGGATGGCAGACAGAGCAGACCTTCACCCCCCACCTCTCCACGGATTGACTGCAGATGGATCAAAGGGCTCGGGGCGGGAAAGGAGCCTGCAGACCCTGGGAAATGGGGTAGCTGACCCTTATCTGCTGAGTGGGGGCACGTGAGGAAAGAACAGCAGAGCTGTCCACGTGAGAACCCACAGCTCCTGTGCATTAGGAAAGATCAGGACACAATTAAGGAGCTCAGAGACAGCTGGGGAAATGCTGGTCAGAAACACGACAAGGTGGAGTGCCGTGTTTCCACGCCAAGAACTGGAGTAACACGGAACGGGAGTGGGCAAAGGGCCTGATGGACAACTCGTGGGAGGCGGGTCGCACACCCACAGATCCCGCACGCACTTAGGGGGCGCTCACCAGCAGCCCGGCACGGTTTCCGGTCTCGGGATGCAGCTTGCATTCGACGGGGTCAGACCGACACAACAGGAACCAACCCATGACTGTGGCGTGATGCCAGGTGCTGGGAGACGCATCGGTGACAGGAAGGGGAGGGTGGCAGAGCCAGGAGGCAGCGAGTGGGGGGTGCTGTTTGCGTGGGAAGGTCAGGGACCACCTGGCTGATGAGGTGGCGGGTGGGCAGCTCCTCAAGACTCGAGAAGGAGACACAGCTTTGGGGAAGAGCGCTCCGGCGGAGGGACCCACCGAGAGCCTGCTGTGACTTGGGCAAACTGGCAGGACCGTGGTGGGAGGAGGGGCCACAGGGGGAGCCAGGCCCTGGACCTCAGAAGGCCTTGGAGGACCTGGGCAGAATTTTTGGATTTTATTTCAAAATCCAGACGATACAGGAAGCCGTCGGAGGGGTTCCAGGCTCATGAACCCACAGAATTGTCCACAGAGGTACGCACTCGAGCCGAAACGAAGTACCATGTGAGTGCTCCACGTCACCGAGGTCTGTACTGTGAGAGCAATGGAAGAATTTACCGTATTAAAAACGTGTGAGACCAGGTGGACACTCATCCGTGCCTGGCGGAAGTTCTCCCGTCCCACAGGCAATGACTGAGTGGCCACCGTGAGCCAGACGCTCTTTGGGGGGCTGGGGAGGCCGCTGTGAATAAGAGAGACCGGGGTCCACCCTCCGGAAGGAGGGCAAAGGCCTCCTCTCAGTCTCCTTTAAACTTGCTAAGCAATAAGCAATACCCTTTACCACCAAAAATGAAGGGGGTAATCACTATGACCCCTTTTATTCAACATGGTAACAAGAGGTACTAGCCAAAGCAGTAAGATAAGAAAAGTAAATAAAATACATAAGGGTGAAGTGGGGGGGCAAAAACACACTCATGAGAGACATTTCGAACAACACAAACACAAGGCACTCAGAGCGTCAGAATAAATGGACAGCAACACTGTGGTTATGGATCAAAGTATTCCATGTCATACATGTGTCATTATCCCCAACTGTCTTGGCTGAGTCCACCACAGCCCCACGAGGAGTCTGGAGAATGTGGGCTAAGAATACCCCTGACGCCCCTGAGGGAGGGAATGAGGTGAAGGGTGTATCGTCCACGATCTCAGGCCTCACACAGTTCCGGCGATGAGGGAGATGCAGCGTGGGCAGGGGACAGACAAACTGAACAGTGGGATGGAGCGGAGAGCCCAGGGCGTACACCTCACGTGTACCTGTGACCTTGCCTTACCACAGAATCCCCAGCAAGTAGCACTGAAGGAATTATCTGCCCAGAAAAAAAAAAAAAAAACTGGACGCTTTCCTGACCACACACACACACACAAATTATGATTCGATTGAAGGTGTGGATGTACACGAACATTTTTAGAAGCAAATATAGGAGGACAGGCTTTGGAAGGGAAAGGATTCCTTCACCAGGCTGCAAAACGCACTGTGCGGCCGCGAGAACATTGGAAAGGAGCCACAGCGAGAAGACAATCTTTGCGAGAACTCGGTGCCAAGGACAGTCATTCCAGAGCAGTGCTGTCAGTGAGAGAGAACCAGAAATTTTCTTTCTTAGCTAATGTGTTACATTTCCTCTTCCAAAGGAAATTTAGAATCATTCCTTCCGGTCACTCTGACACCTCCATTTAGAGTGTAGATGGCCAGTACCACGACTTCAGATGGCATTTAGGGGCGGGGGTAACACTTCTGCGATGCCGAGTCTTGTCTCGTCCTGCGAGACTGGCCCCTCTCCCGTCGGTGCGGCCTTGCCGCCCCCAGAAACACTGACGGTCTTTTACACAGGCCTCACGCACACCCCACACAGGTGTATTCCCAGGTGGTTATAAATGAGGCCTTTTTTTAAACATGGAAATTTCTAGTTGTGTAGTAGTGATGCTATCAGAATACAATGTTTTATCTGGGGTTTGCCTCTACACTTCCAATACGTGTACCCTCTTGTTTTCTTGTCTCACTGCGCTGGCTAGACTCCCCACTACACTAGTGAATGGTGGTGGCAATCGGGTGTGTATTTGATTTCTCCCTGACGGTACTGGGAGTGCTTCCCTCTGTCTTGGCCTGTTTCTGTGTCAGGTGACACCGAGCATTTGGATACACGTGCATGCCCCGAAGGCAGTGATGCTTCAGTCGCTCACCTGGGGATGTAACCATCCCATTTCCAGGGTTCTCAGGCCCAGGTCAAACTCCAGCTTTGCTTTTTCGTGTAAGTTGTATGGCCTTGGGCATGTTTCCAATAACACGAACGCAATTGCTGGAGCTGTGGCAGCCATTTCTTGACTGTGCGGTAGCTTGCTAACAATAGCGAGGCAGCATGCGAGAACCTGACTTCTTAAACAAACAATGCTGTGGAGCCACACCACCAGCCCTGGAGCCTCTGCCTCTAAGTATTTTGTTCTGGGATACAATGGCATGTCTTTAATGTTACTCGAGTGTTCCACAGTTTGCAGCCTTCCTAAGTGCACAATGTCCACGCGCCTACTCAGCTGGGGACATAAGCGTCTGGGACTCAGGGGGGAGGGGAGACGAGAAACATGAATTTGGAAGTCAAGGGCGACTGCGGGAGGCCCTGGGTCTGCACGAAACCCTTGCGCAGGGCCTTGTGGGTAGGAATAGCGCAGGTCGAAGACTGAGGCCCCGAGACGTCCGACGCTTTGAAGTGGAAGAGGAGGAGGCGGCCTCGGAGGACAGCAGAGTGTGCCGTGCGTGCAGACGTGCGCACACGAACACACACACACGTCCAGACACACATGTGGCCTTTGCTCTGGGGCCGCACGCCTCAGGTCTACGTGTCGCGCCGCCAGCCGGGTTTTTTATTGGACGGTGCGCCGTGGGCTCCGCCCCGGGTCAGCACACACGCTCCCTTGTTCTCTTCCGTGGCCACCCTCTGTCTGTCCCACGGACACCCCCAGGGTGTGTGTCAAACATTTAAAAAGACGCCCTCTGCCCCGGCTGGTGGCCCGGTCAGCCGGAGCCCCGTCCTGCACACCCACCGACCAGGCTGCGGGTCGATCCCAGGTCGCGGCACGTACCTAGGTGGTGGGTTCGATCCCGGGTTGGGACGCGTGGGACAGCCAACTGATCGGTGCTTCTCTCTCCCTTCCTCTCTCTGTAAAGTCAATGAACACATCCTCGGGTGAGGATTAACAGTTAAAAAAAAAAAAAAAGACTTCCATCCTTTAGTGAGTAGGATTGGGGCGACAGGCGAACCGTTTGGGAAACAGGAGACGCTCACACGTGGAAGGTGAGTGACAGCCGGAATGGAGAAAGCAGCAGCAACAATGGGCGTGTCCCACCTGGGAGGGGGTGGGGGGTGGGGGGTGGGGCAGGGAGGGCCGCCTCAGCGCAGCGCTAAGGCAGGAATCCTAACTGATTCAGCGACACAGTGTTAAAATCTGCACCTGAAAGAGCCATCCAGGTAAACAATGAAACGGTGGGAAAAACTGTGTAACGTGTGGTGTGGGAAAGGTGAGTGAAAGGTGAGTGTCCTCTGCGCCCACACGTGGCCCGTGACGGGGCAAGCCCAGCGCTCCCAGAGGAAAGCAAGCCAAGGACACGGGGGTCACAGTGCCGAAACGCCGCCTGTGGCCACACGCAGGAGGCCCGGCCCCCGTGGTGTGGGAGAGCGGACCCGCGGAGAGGCCGTCGTGATGGTGCCTTTCTAACCGGAAAGGAACCGGACACAATGCTCGCCGCGCCTGGTGCACAAAGGGCCTGCCCGGCCGGGCAGCGTTTGAATCACATCAGCTTTCCTTGTGACGGGAGAAGTGGTTCGTGCTCATTTACGTTTAGGGAAGTAGGTTATCGTGACAATTAAGGGCTCTGTGTGATTATTGATTGGCTCTCGGATGAGAGGGAAATCAGCTCGAAAAGACATTATTGGGACAATTGAGGAGATTTGAACGCCCGCGGCGTCCTCTGTCACGGCCGCGGCAGCCGCCTGGGGAACCATAACGCCGCGCAGCTGCGGCGGAGGAGGTCCGCGCGCTTATTTATTTAAGGGTAGAGATCGTGATGCTGGAAATTCGCCTTCCCAGGGTCCCGCACAGCGCGTGAGCGCGCATTGCCTGTCTGTACCTCCGTCTGTCCGCCGTCCGTCAGTCCCCTGGGGCCGACCATCTGTTAGTCCATCGCTTATCATCTCTCGGTCGTCTCTCTTCTGTGCATCACCGATGATCACCTCTCCATCCCTCGGTTATCTCCCACCCCTCTATCCCATCATCAGTCCCGTGCGTCACGCTAACACGGTAATAACCGGCGTAACAAACGCGGCATCTCTGAGTGCTCGCCGGGCCACTCTGTCCTTCGACTGACGGCAGGTGTTTGGGCTTGGAAATGCCAAAGCGGACATTTGAGGGGAAGGCTGGGCTACAGAACGGACGAGAGGACGCTATTTCATTTTTTAGATAGAGGTGCGTTTGCAGTTTTCGGGAGCTGAGGGGACACACGCTCGCAGGCCAAGAGCCTGTCTCTGGGGGGCTGGTGACCTGATCGTTGCACTTTCTTTCCTCGTTTTAAAAATGTTGCAGAAGCAATACGTGCTGGGTGAGTCAGAAAAACCACGTGAGCAAAGAACAAGCTAAAACCGAGGCTCCTCTCAGAGAGAACCCCTGCTAACATCGGCCGCCTGTGTTTTTGGAGGGTCTGTCCGCATACACGCATGAACACACATGCAACTCCACACACTAAACGTTCTTGTCCGAGCGGGCCTCTCGGCGTACCTGCTGCTCGGGGCTTGCGCCTGCGCACTCCCGCCGCGCCCCGGGGGCTCCTCCTCCGGGCCCCGCGGAGGGTCGGGATCGTGGCGCCGGGTGGCGTTGCGGAGTTGAACGTCCGGCGTCTCCTGGGATGACGCGGTGGCGGCGTCAACACTCACTGCGAGCTCCTCGAGGGCGAGCACCGCGTTCTTTGCAAACACGAACCTTCCGTCTTCGCCGGCCTCCGGGGTGGGCACGACCACTCCGCCGCCTCCCGGAGGGGCGCTCCGCGGCTCGGGGAGGCCGGCCGTCCGGGCACAGGGCGCGCGCCCGAGATGAGCTCGCGCTCGGCCTCGTCCATGAGCGGGCATCGGCGCGGTGCCGCGTCTCCCACGCCGCCAGCTTGGGTGCTGGAGCCGCTGGAGCTGCGCTCGGCAGCGCCGGGCACCCAGGGCACCGCCCTCGTCCCGGGCGTGGTCGGGCCAAGTCAAGATGAACGGCGCCGAGTGAAAGTGGCCAGGGCCCGGGGTATTCTGAAAGCCCACGGGACCAGGGCACAGGCCCGGGGCCACGCCGCCCTCCCCAGACCCCTCCCCACCTGCCGGTCAAAGTTCCCCGGACAGGTGATGGCACAGGTGCGGGCGGCACATGGGCACCTGCCCTGCTGAGACCTCGCCAGACGGCCTGGCACCCAAATGGACCCAATTGTGTGGTGTGTTGGTGTGTGGTACCTGTGGGGTGTGCGTGTACATATACGGTGTATGTATATGGATATGGTGTGTGTGTGGTGTGTGTACATATACGGTGTATGTATATGCATGTGGTGTGTGTGTGTGTGTGTTGGTGTGTGGTACCTGTGGGGGTGTGTATATATACAGTTATGTTGTACATGTGGGGTGTGCATGTACATATACGGTGTATGTATATGTGTGTGGCATGTATGCATGTGCAGTGTGTGGTACGTGTGTGTGGGGTGTGGCCGCGTGTCCTTTGTAGCGCGGTCCCTGAGATTCTCTCCCCTCCAGCTTTGCAGACACACAGATCCGGAGAGAGTGTGGCTGGAGATTGGTCAATACCATATGCAAATAAATAAGTGCTAATTGCCTGCAGTGTCTCTGGGTGTCAGGTGCGGTTATCCGACCACATTTATGGGCCAATTAGGCGCCTTCCCGGACTTGAGCGGTGATGAATGGGGGTCTGGCGGGACGTGCTGGGTGGCGGGGCGGGCGCTCACGGCGGGCACGCGCTGGAGGCTTGGTCCCCACACAGCCGTGCGTGGCCCACTCACCCGCACGTGGGGGCAGGTCAGGGCGCACCAGGGGACCTGTGGCCGGGCTGTGCATCACAGGCCCGCACACCCTGGGGACACTCCTCTGGCCAGGTGCCCGTCGCCCCGCCACGGCTCCCCAAGAGGCAGCACCACGCACAGATGGCGGTTGGTGGGCTGGAGGTGGTTCCGTTTCTGTGGGCGCCTTCATTCAGTGGACACGTAGGCTGGCCCGGGGCCACCGGAAGGGCCCAGGGCCATGGACCCACAGGAGGTGTGGGGAGGGGGACTGGCCCAGACAGGAAGGCACAGCGGAAGCCACGGAGCGTGCCAAGTGCCAGGGCTGGGGCCGCACCAGGGTGGGGAGGCCACTCTGAGGAAGGGACCACGTTGCACCAGAGACCCCAGAGGTGCGCGGGGCTGGCCACGGGAGCGGGGTCTTCCCTGGAAAGAGGCAGTTTGGGTGAGTTTGTCCTTTCCACTCTTCTGTGTAAAGATACGACGTACAGAGTGGGGTGCGGGTAGGTCTACATAATGCAATGACACAGTTAGTAATGCAAGGATAAACCATTCTGCGTACTCACAATGTAAACCTACTCTCACCCCACCCTGTGTCTCACCTGAGGAAGACTTCAGGATGTTAATGATGGCAGTGTGAACAGCACCCCCAGTGCCCACTGGCTCCTCACCACACGCCTGGGGCAGAAGCAGCGTCTGCAACTTCCAGGCCTCTGGGTTTCCTGTCGGTGACGGAGCCTGGGCGGCGGCCCCGCAGGCGGCATGTGTGTGGGCTGGGTCCCTCCGGCAGCCGCCCCGGCCCCCGGGCCCCTGGGAACAGAGACCCAGGAAGTGGCCGGCCCTTCCCAACACCCCCCTCTCCCCCAAAAAAGCCCCAACAAAAACCTGCGCGGAAGCGGGGTGGACACACTCTCTTTATTAGGAAGAGCCCCCCGGCCCCCGCGGCCGCCCCCCACGCCTCGCACGCCGGCCTCTCTCTGCCCCCTCGGACGCCGCCCGGCCAACAGGGACAGCGCCCGAGGCAGGAAGGGACAGACTGGCGTGTTCGGTCCGCGCGAGACCATGGGAAGTAACAAGCAAGCGGAAACGTGTGCCAGGCGCTTTAATCACAGCACAGACAGCGTAAGTGACGTACCAGTGCGTCCTCGTGAAACGGAAACCTGCTGAATGAGGTAACATCAAAACAACCAAAAGCCCCCAAAACAAAAACATAAAGGACAACCCGTCTGCAGGTGAACCCCGGCTGCCCCTCCGGCCAGTGTCCATGCTGCTACTTACAGAGACCGAAACACCCTGTGAGGCCCCTGCTCCCTCCCAGAGACGCGTCCCTCGGTGGTGACCGCTGACCTGCCGGGGCTCCCCGCGCGGAAATGCACCTGCGGCCGGAGGAGGACCCAGCGCCGAGTCCCCGGCAGGGCAGGGGGCTGCTGGGGCAGGTGGCCCTTCCCCGGACCGCGGGGTGTGGCTGTGGCTGGCGTGGCTGGCGTGGCGCGTGTTCGGCTCTACCATGGAGACGTGGGCCCCACCGCAGGGCGGTGTCCGTGGACCTGCTGCCTGCCGGCCGTGGGACAGCCCCGCTCCCCACTCCCCGCTCCGGTCTGCCTGCAGGTGCACCCGGGTCTGCCGTGGGGAGAGGGCTGCCGGGGCCCCGCGGGCAGGGCGGTGGGTGCAGGACAGGCTCGCGTGAGAGCCAGTGCCCAGTGTGGACACAGCCCCCGAGCCCTCGGCCCCACTGCTGCGAAGGACCCAGGCGGGTCGGACACCTCCACGTACGGGTGCCACCCGGACGGGGGGAGTCCCGGCTGCACCCCGATGCTCCTTCATTAGACGCAGGTTGCCATTCACGGTGAGCTGCCGGGGGCGGGCTGCTACCTTCTTTTACCAGTTTTCGAACCAGCTCGGATGATGGCTCCCCAGGCCGGGCCGCCGGGGGAGGGCGGAGGACGGTGGAGTCGGATTCGGGGGCAGCCAATCCTGGCCGCTGGGGTGTGAGTGGACAGTCCCCAGCACCCGGCTTCGTTCCTCGCTCTCACCGGCGCCCCGAGACAGAGATCACACACTCCCCGAGACACTGAGCTCCGGCTCTGTCCTGAGGGGCGGGTCCCTACCACAGGGCTTGACCTGCACCCTGGGGGTCCTTCCCTAGAGACGCCGCAGGCCAGGCCAAAGCGGGACGGCCTCCCGCCCGAGCCGGCCTCCCGCACACCTGGGGGCGCCGGGCTCGCACACGTCGCCTCCTTGCACTCGGGCTGGAACCCAGGCCTGTGTGCCGCTCTGCCCAGGACAGCGCACAGGTGACCCCTGCGACGGTGGGCCCCGCCCCACCCACCCACCACCAACACGGGGGGCCCTTCGGGGGTTCCAGGGCCTCGGAAGCGCCTCAGCCCCCGGGGTGAACCCCGGGACCGGAGGCTGCTGAGGCGGGCGAGCCCCTCGTCAGGGCCGCGCGGGGAGACCACCTTCTCACTCCCCTGGGTGCCGCGCCCCTGCCGCGCGACGGTGTCCTCCCCACTGTGAGACGGAGACACTTCCAGAACCCGCGAGCTCTGGACAGGTCACGGGTGACACACACACCCTGGTCTCACGGACACCTCGGCGGACGGAATGTGCTCTGATCTGCACTCGGACCCAAACTGGACCTGGGACCGGGAACGAAGTGGCCCCTGTGCTCACGGAAAAGCAGCGGACATCCAAAAGGAAACGGCACCCCAGGTCTTACTTAAACACCCCCCTCCCCCCCGCAAAGGACAGCGCCTCTCCTCGGAGGATGAGAGCACAAGTGGTGTCCACACACTCCCAGGGAGGGGGGTGAGGGGTGAGGGTGTGGCAGGGGCGCACCCCCCTGGGCGGCCCCGTTTCTAACTGCGGACATCACGGCCCATAGGCTCCGGTGGCCGCTTCCTGGCAGTGACGGCCGCAGGCACCCCAGGACCCCCACCTCGCCCCCCATCTCTCCCGTGTCTCTAAAGGGGACCTGCCGTGTGGGCTGGAGCTGACGCAGGTGCTTTGGTGACGAAGGACCCCCCCCCCCCCCGCCCCATGCAGCGCGGCACAGAGCAGGCTGGCGGGGAGCTGGGGCCACACCCCCGGGGGCCGCGCCCCTGGGGACCCTGAAGAAAGCCGCGTGGGGACCCCGAGGATGCTGCCTGAGAGAGGGAAACTCCAGTCTTGCCGCCAAGGGCCCTCATTTTAGCTTTTTGGTGAAGGATGAGGGTGGAAATCACGCTGACGGGCGGCCCCACCGTGCGGCGCCCGCCGGAGTAAATCACGTTTCCCGGGAGAAGGAAGATCCGCATCTCCTGCGCATTCCCACCGAACCCTTCCCGGCTGCTTTCCAATCTGTTTGCTTGAAGGACATGGACACGGCCCAGGGGAGTTCTAGGAAAGTCGCACCGGCCTTGTGGGCACACGGTGGGGGGTGCGGTGGGGCGGGCGGGCGGGGGGGGGGGGACAGCCCACCCAGGGAGCAGATCTGCTGCCCAATCCCCTCCGCCTTCGGAGCAGCTGGGGCACCCACATTGCTGCCAGGTTTCTGCACCTCCCTAGGCAGGAATGCGGACTGCTCCCTTGTTTCCAGAACATTCTAAGTGCACGGAGAAGGGGTTGGCAGCGTTGGCGCCCTGGGGACCCATGCCAGTGCGTGAGCACCGAGTGGGGACAAGCAGGACGCGATGGCCGCTCCCGGGGGGAAGGTGCGACGGCCAAGTGCAGGCACGAGACAAGTTCAATGCCGCCGGGAGAGGGAAGACAGCCCCAGCGAGGCGAATGCTGTGTCCAATGGTGTGAGCTCAGGGTTGGCGGGGGCGGGGGGAGCGGGGGCCTGAGGCAGTGCTCTGCCCAGCTAGGGCGCCCCCTGCAAGTCCCCACTTTCCAAGGAAGTACAAGAGGCCGCAGAAATGAGGGCTGGCCCAGGAGTGTGCCACCCCAGGAGTGTGCCACCCCAGGAGTGTGTCACCGAGGCCCCTCGGCACCCAGCGGTGGCACCTGCAGGGAGGGAGGCCTGTCCACACCGCCACCACCACCACCGCGAGGTGCGGGCGATGGACAGGGTCACCTGAGGCCAGGGTGCCGCTGCAGAGGGGCAGGAGGCAGGACCCAGCGCCGTGTGCCTCCGGAGACGCGGACTCGGACCAGCAAAGTGGAGGATGAACGTGGGCGAGGGGCTGCCGAGATGGGGACTGGGCGGCCCGGGCTCCTCCGTCGGGGAGGGGGGCTCTCAGGGGCAGGGTTCTCAGGGCACCCCCGGGCTCCGCAGAGAGAGGGGGGTCAGAGGCTCACAGGGGGCGGCGGGCTCAGGGACGGCCGGCTTCGGCCCTGCCCAGGCCTCTGGTCTTGAGAGACACGCCTGTCTCTGAACATCCGGGCTCACACCCGTCACACGCTGTGCAATGTCACCACACCCTGCAAGGCCACGTCGCGGCACAGGCAAAGAGAAAGAGCCCGAGAAGCTGGACGGTCGCCCGAAGCCGCGCCGGCGGGACAGCGGAGCCAGGGGGCCAGGTCTGTGCGGCCCCGGGGACGGTGCTCTTCCCCGATGAAGTTGGGCAGCTCCTTCCCCAGCATGGAGAGGGCCCTGGATGTGTGTGTGGGGGCCACTCGAGGCCGGGCCCACGCAGACCTCACCGGGCCCGACCAGAGCTCAGGGGGGGCGGGAGGAACGGAGGCCCCGAGGCGCTGGGCTCGCGTCGGAACTCCTGCCCAGGGCGATCCCGTGGGGTGGGGGCTGCCCTGCTCTGCCCCCTGCAGTCCTGTGATCGGGGGGCGCCCTGCAGCCCCACCTGTGTGCCGGGGCAATCCCAGGCCGTGGGCGCTCACGGGGGGACAGAAAACTGCACCCACCCGGACCCACGAGCGCGTCACTTCCTGGGACGACAGGAGACACGACCAGGGTTCTGGGCTCGGCACACCACCCGTCCACGCTGGTGCTCGAGGCCCGGCCGTGCGGGCTCAGGGGCTTTTCCTTGGCGGGTTTTGTGGCCCGTGGCCACCCTCACGTGTGAGCTGCCCGCTCGTGGGCCCTCCCCGGCGGGCAGTGACTCCTCCGGGGGAAAGCGTGGGTCCCGGACAGAACGGCCGTGTGGACTCCGCAGCGGCGGCCCCTCAGGTCACTGTCACCTCACGGGGAACTGCACGGTGACAACTCCGGCCGCTTCCTGCACCGGCCGGGTCCAGCGCCGGCCCCGAGGGCTCGCTCCCCCAGCCCGGGCGTCCGTGAGGCGCTCAGGCGGCGTGAGAAGGGGCGGCGAGGCGGCCTCCGGTCTGAGGCCGAGGGGCAACCCCGAGAGCTGCCCGTCACCTGCACGGCAAGGAGAGCCCTGTGGCGCCTCTCCTCCGCGGCCAGAACCCAAGGACGCAGGCCGCCTCCCGAACCGCCGCCGCCGCCACCGCCGCGAGGAAGAGCGGAGGGGCTGGGGTTCCCAGGGGGGATCTGTGACGTCCTGGGTGGGGGGGTGGGGGGGACCCACTGAGCATTCGGGGCGTGAGCGGCTGCGAGAACGAGCCAGGCGGGGAGACACTGCACTATAAACACACACACATCCCAGAGAGAAGCCCCCCAAGGAACCCCGTTTCCTGCAGAAGGGGGCTCCGCTGCGGTTAAGCATTCCTGTATGTGTGTGGGGGGGCTCGAGCCGACGAGCCGACTCGGGGGGTCTCCTCGGCACTCCGCCCGCGCCCACTGCGCAGCGTCTGCGAGGGAGGCCGCGTGCAGGCGAGTGTGGCGGCTGGACCGCGACGGCAATGCTTCTTCAGAAACAGGCAGCGACGGCTGCCCTGTTCACACCCAGAGTGACCGCCCGGCGACGGCGCACGGAGGCGCAGCCCCGGCGGGGCAGGGGCCACGGGCCCGCGTCGGCGCCCGGTGTTTCTGGAAACCGCCGTGTTCCTCGGAGCTGAAGGAAGGTCGGAAGTGCCCACGGAACGCCGACCTACATAGAAATTCAGTGTAAAACTTTATTTTTTCTTACCTAATGTTTTTTTTTTTTTTTTTTAAGTGAAAGAAGGGGAAAAACTCACAAAATAGAAGGATTACTACATGAGAGCAGGGAAGTTCTGGGGGCCACCACGCGGACGTGGCCCGTGCCCCTGAGCCGTGTCAGCCCCAGGCCACCCCTCGTCCTGCCACGCCCACAGGACCCCGGGCACGGCCGCCCCTCCCTGTCCCGACCTCGGGGCCTTTGCCTGGTGCCCTCCGCTTGGCCTCCACGCTGGAGGTGGCCGGGCCTGAAGCAGCCCAACACCACGGCGGCCATCAGGTGCCACGGCAAAATGGACAGCCTGGCACCTGACGAAGCGCCTGAGGGACTCTCCCGGGCCGGTCTGGGCCCCGGGGCCGTCGGCAGCGGTCACTGCCCCCCACGGCCATGCTCTGAGCCTGGGGCCTGGAGTGGCCCCTGCCTGCCCCAGAGCCCCCCGCCCCGTGTGCCGGCGGGGGGCGGCATCAGGTCTGTGTCACGCTCGCTCTCCGTGATGAGGACCCCCCGCCCCTCCCCCTCCGTGATGTGCTGGGGCCTCTCCCCCCCTTCCCGGCGGTAATAAGCAAACCGGGCCGCCGTCCCGTGCTGACGGCCCCTCTGCAAGCCGTACATCACGTTAATGGCAGTGTTTACCGCTGCGGGCCCCCTCCGAGGACGGCGGCCCCAGCCCTCCCATCTCAGCCGGGCGCACGCTGCTAGTTCGCATCCAGTTCAATTTGTAAATTAACGGAGGTGCCATTCGTCTGCACAAGAATCAATGCATATTTATGAACTTCTTTTATTCAAATAGATTTCCACACATCGTGTCTGAAGACATAATACAGAAGCCTGTGTGAGTTGGGCACCGTGGCCCGGGAGTGACGGGGACCCGAGATGTCCACCTTGGCGAAAGGACACAGAACCTCTCTCCTGTTCCGGGGGCAAAAGGACCCTTCGTGCGGCTCGCCCGTCGGCTCAAGGCCCCCGACGCGTCCCTGTCAGCTGAGACCGTGGTTTCCTTCTGAGTCTGAGTTCCTCTCATTTATTTTCCCCATTCTGTTTTCGCACCAAGGAGACTGCAGTCAGACACTCCTGACGACCGCTCCCCCCTCTCTGGACTGAAAAATTAAACGGAGACTAAATTATGACAGTGGATTTAGAAGGGAGGGCTCCGAGGGCTCGGCAGAACATGTCTGCGGTAATACGGCGCTTCCACGGGTGCCGCAATCACATCGCGGCGCTCAGCGGAGCGTGCCGCGTGGCCGCCGCCCGGCTAACAGGCTTCCTCCGCGGCGGTGACTAATCAGGTTCTATTAAACCGCGGTCACGCGGCCGGAGCTCGACTGCACGGGTGTAATGAAGCCAGCGTGCTCCCGGGACAGATTAGCTACAACCGATTTGACACACACCATCATAGGGGCTTCGAACCTGACAAACTCGGCTCGCTGCTGATTTACGCCGTCAAGCCCCCCGGAGAGGAGCGCAGACGGATGCGCGCGTTCCGTTCGGTGGAGGTGAGATGTGCTGATGCGCCGGGCCGCGCGCGGGAGGGCTGCCCGCCCCGGCGCCGCCCCGCCCCCGCCCGTCCGCCCCGCGCCTTGTGCCATGCTCTGTCTGCGGGCCGCGGGCACGGGGTCCCTGCGCCTTGTGCTGTCGTCAGCCGACTGAGTCCCGTCGGCCGCTCCCGGGTGTCGACTGGGGGGGTCCGTGGGGACGGCGCCCCGGCAGCGCGGCCCCGTCTCCGCCCCGTGCGGGCCGGGCTGTCCAGGGCCGGCGCCTTCGCTGCAGGTGCGGGGGGTGGCGGGGGGTGGCCGGGACCACCGGGAAGAGGGAGGGGCGGCGGGCGGGGGCGCGGACACGCCTCAGATGACGGTGGGCACGCGCCCGCCGCCGCCGCTGCGTCCGGCGCTCTTCCGGGCCAGGTTGGGCGTGGCCATGAGCGCGGCGCGCTCGTCCGGACAGCCGTGCTGCAGCAGCACCTCGACGCACTCCTGGCTGGAGGCCTGCCGCGCGTAGGCCAGCGCCGTGTTCCCGTGGGCGTCGCGGGCCATCACGTCCACCCCGTACTGCGGAGGCAACAGAGCCGTGTTAGAGCCCGGCGCGGGGGCGGGGCAGCCCGTCCGGCGTCGGGGCGCAACCGGGACCCCGGGTGTCTGCTTTTGGGGCGGGAGTGTGCTTTTGCAACAAGCCCCTCCTCTGACCAACAGAGACGAACCCCGGCAGCCCTGGTTGGGCTACTGCAACTCGGACCTTCCAACTGCAACCACGGGAAACGATCCACTCGTGATCTCAGAGGCAGGGGGCTGTCGTGGGGGCCGCCCACAGCGAACACGTGAGAGGGAAGAGAAAACCCCGTCGCCTCTCCAGTCCCGGGTAATCTCGGCTAACAGTTCAGTGCATTTTCCTCGGGGTCTAAGTGCCTCACTGAAATAAAACTTACACACACAATGTGTGTGTGTGTCTCTCTCTAACTGAACGTCGTACTGGGATCATTTCCTCACATCATTAAAAACCATGCAAAAGCATGACACATCACGGCCACCCGGACGTCCTCCAGGGACACACTCTGGGGACGCTGTGCTCAGCACTGCACGTTCTGTGCAACAGCTTCGCTGCGTGGACAGGGCCGTGGGCCGCGCCCTCACAGGGGGTGCCGCCGGGCTCCCTGATGACCGGAGCGGTGAGGACACGGGGAGGTGCCGGCTCGCACCCCATGTCTGGAGTTCCTGCCCTCGGAGGAGGCAGCGCCGACTGCGGCGCCACAGCTGCGTCTGCTTGCACCCGCACCCCGGCCCCCCACCGCGCGCCCCGGCCACCTACCCAGATCAGCAGCTGCGCCAGGACCACGTTGCCCTTGCGGCAGGCCAGGTGCAGCGCCGTGCGGCCGTCCCCCTCCCCGCAGGTCTCGTTCACCTCGTCCCGGGAGCCGTGCGCCAGCAGCAGGATGACCATCCGCAGGTCCTCGTCGGCCGTGGCCCGCAGCAGGTGCTGGCCCAGGGACAGCTCGGTGCAGGGCAGCGGGGCCAGGAACAGCTTCTGCTCGTACTTGGCCCGGATCCACCGCTCCTTCTCTTCCCTGCAACAGGCGGGTGCGGTCACAGGCAGGCAGGACGCGGGGGCTGCCCCCCGCCCCCGTGCCACCACCTCCTTGCCAGGAAGCAGGCAAGGGGAGTCAAACAGCGGGGGGCAAAATTCTCCCCCAGTGTGGGGGGCCCTGTGGTTCACAGAGCGGGGTGCCCCCCCCAGCATCGGCCCGACTCCCCAGGAACCTGTCGGCAGAGTCTCGGGCCCCCACTCAGAACCTGGGAGGGCCCTGCGGCAGACCCGGCAGGGTGCGGGTGCCCCCCCGCCCCGGCCTCAAGCTCTCACGTGATTCCCTTCGCACCCAGTGCGGGGCTGCAGCCCTGGAGACCCCCACCTGCCCAGGACCCACCGGGCATGAGGCGGGACGGACACCACAGGCCTGGATGTCCACTCCGCTGCGAGGACAACTCGGAGCCGGGACCGGAGATGCTGGGCCAGAGTCGGGCAGGACAGCGGGGGCCCCGACCTGAATGTGACCTGCTCTTGGCCCTCCACCCACCCCCTGGCGGGGAGGGAGAACCTGCGGGGGGCTCTAACCACGTGCAGCTGAAGAAACTGCTGCCACAGACCCTCCTAGGAGGGCGGAGACTCGAAGGGGGAGCTTTAGAGATGAGATGCAGCTGCACCCCGCCCCCGCTCCGTGCAGCCCTGCGGTCTCCCCAGAGGCTCGGGGAGGGCTCACGTGGGGAATGCCGCGGACTCCTTAAGTGACCACGAACGGCTGGGTTTTCTGAAGGACAGCGTGTGGGGCCAGCCTGGGAGTCCCCGCAGGCGGCCCCAGTGCAGAGCTGGGCCCGGGGCACAGAGGGGAGGATGGCGCAGCGGAGGGGCATGGCCTCAGGGCGGCGGGCGGGGCCTCAGGGCGGCAGGCGTGGCCGTGGCAGCGGACGCCCCTCCCCCAATGGCACAGCCTGCTGAGGGAGAGTGACAGGAGCCGGGCGGGTGTGATGAGTGAGCCCCCCACCCCCGGCCGCCCCCGGCCTTAAAGGGGACAGGACAGGGCCTCTGACACCTGCGAGGAGGGCTGGGAACGAGGAGGAGGGGCGGACGGACGAGGCGAGGGAACCCCACAGCCAGGTGTGTTCACATCGACCCGAAGGACCGCCTGGCCCTGGGCTCCTGCCCCCGGTGGCTGCCGATGGGGGCGTTTGGTTCTGGCTTCTCAAAAAGGACATCAGCCACAGGACATCAGCCATGTTGACAAGGCCACCGTCCTCAGGACTGTGCAGCATTGCTGGGGGGGAGGGCGGGGCAGGAGTCCTGCAGGGAAGGGGCAGTGGCCCTCTCCCACTCGAAACCCAGCGTCTCCTCCGGAGGGTCCCCAGCGCACACTGCCACCAACGACCGCCACCAATGACCGCCACCAGAGCGCTGGGGCCTCTGGGTCCTCGACCCTCAGGAGGAAAACTCACTCCCCCGGGGCATTTTTCCTAACCGAGGGCAGGACAGAGGTTTGTTTACTTCTCCTCCAGGCTTGACTCTGCTGGGCCCTAATCTGGCTTTAAATACTTAGGCAAACACCTTCCAGGGGGGAATCCGGATTAGTTTTGCTTCACTTCCTGGTACATGCGGGTGACCCCAGAGTGACCTGACCCTTTCCATGCGGGGACTGCCGGGCCAAACGTTGGGCTGCAGCTGAGACGCCACCCCAGCACCCGAAAACGTGGCTCTGATGGGGACCGGAGCAGTGTCCCCACTTGGGCCAAAATAGTGGAACAAGCCCTGGCTGGTGTGGCTCAGTGGATTGAGCACGGGCTGCCAACCAAAGGGTTGCTGGTTCGATTCCCAGTCAGGGCACATGCCTGGGTTGCAGGCCAGGTCCCCAGCGGGGGCCATGTGAGAGGCAACCACAAATGGATGTTTCTCTCCCTTTCTCCCTCCCTTCCCCCTCTCTAAAAAATAATTAAAAAAATTTAAAAAGCTGCTGTAACTAGACCACAGGTACGTCTTGGAAACAGCAGCGGAGGCGAGAGACAGAGACCCCAGCCAAACCGAGGCCTCACGCTACTTAAGACCCCGAAGTAAGATGAACTGTGTGCGTGCTGATGAGGGCCGTGCATTGCCAGCGAGGGAGAGGGAGGCGCCAGTGTGGTGAACGGAACGGCGGTGAGGGTCGTGCCCGGACCCCCCGGTTCCCATTTGCCGACCCCACTCCTGGGACGGCCGTGAAAATCGGACGGGTGTTACGCTGCTCCGGCCGGCTTCGGTCCTCACCGCCGAGGCACCGGGGGACGGAGGCAGGAACACCAGTCCTGGTGGCAACGACTCCCCTTTCCTTGTAATATTCGAGCCCCCCAAAGTGTGAGGACGAGCCCCCAGCCCTGGAGTCCTCCCCCGTTGTCACCGGGACAGGCGGGGTGCCCCCATGCCCTCAGATCTGGTCACCCCACAGACGAGCGCGCCTGAATTGGCCTCGCTCGGCCTGTGCTGCACGGTTGCCCTGTTTAAACCGCGCTCTGCTGTCAGAAGCCAGCGTTTAAGGGGGGTCCGGGCGCTGGGGCGGAAAGCACGTGCTTTTCGGGGCGCCTTCTTTGGGAGGAAGACGAATGTCACACGTGTGTGAACTCAGGGCAGGGTCTGGGGAGGCCGGGCGAGCTGCAGGGCGGGCCTGCCTGCTGCCCCGCGGGGGCTGGAGCAGGGTGGCTTACCGATGGGGGGGTGGGGGGTGCCAGCACAGCACCTCCCACGGCGACTGTGCACCACAGGCGGGCACCCTGCAGGTCGGAGGGCTGGCCCCTCCGGGCCTCCCGGGCGGCTGCCAGAGGCCACACGGCCACAGGGTCCCTCACCCTCCACCAGGACACCCCCGGTTCCGTTCAAGGCGTGGCTTTTATTATTTGACGGAACCATGGCTCTTCCCCAAACCTCTCATGCTGTTAAAAGTAACTCTCACTGAGGCCCTCAGCCCTGGCCGGTGTGCACCAAAGGGTCCTGGGTTCGATCCCCAGTCAGGGCACATATGGGACACAACCAAACTCCATATGGAGTTTCTCTCTCCCCCTCTCAAATTGATGAAAGTATTGAACAAACTTCAACTCTGGCCTCTGGGCCCCAAAGCACCCTCTGTTCCTGTGCTTGCTCAGACCCCACGGGGCAGCGAGAACGCTCAGACGGCCCCGGGTCCGCCGGCACACTTCTCCGCACGCAGCACCGGGATCCCGCGCGTGGGGGCGGGGGGCTCAGACGCGAGCACGCGGGGGCTCGGGGCGCTGACGCGGCGCGCCTGCCCAGACACGAGCGCTGACTGTTCCTCAGCCCCGTTCCCTGCGCTGGCTGCCCGCCCCAACGGGCCGGGGAAGCAGGACTCTGGGGCGCTCTGCAGGGGCCCAGGGAGAGGACAGACGCGTGATGTCAGCGCCAGAGACTGTGGGTCCGCGAGTCCCTCCTCTGCGAGACGCCGGCTTCTGCAGCCCCAGTGTCGGTCCCCTTGGGCCCTCCCTTCTTCACCTGCCAGGCGGGGCGCCGTGGCGGCTACGGCAGGCAGGTGGCCTGGGAGGTGAGGCCCCGTGTCCGGGCGGCAGGCCGCCCCAGCTGCCCCTCTGCAACGGCAGCGGCCGGCATTGGATCACAGAACAGTGTCGGCAACGACTCACCGTGCCCCCTGGCACGCGACAGCTTGGCTGTGGGGCGACGTGTGTGACCAAGACGTGCCGGTGGCACCGGGTGGGGCTCGGAGATGCCCGCTGGGTGCTTTTGGTGTCCGAATCCCCACTGTCCGTAGGCAGGAGCCTCACATGGCCACGTGCCCGGTGGGGGTGAGGGGCGGCCCTGGCCAGCGGCCTGGAGAAGCCCAGCAGTGGCTTGGGGGCCACCCCTGGCCCCAGGGTGCGGCGGGGCCTGGGACTCTGGGGCGAGGGGTGCTCAGCTGGGTGACAGGACCCCCTGGGAGTCAGGCTGTCTGGGGCCAAGTCGGGTCCCATGTCTCCAGTCTTCCTGGAAGTTTGGACAGTGGTCCGCACCGCACCCCCCACCCCACCCCATTCACGTGCTGACACCCCGACCCCGAACTGCGACGAATCGGGAGACAGAGTGTGCAGGAGGTGACAAAGGTCGGATGACGACGTTGTGGGGGTGGGAGCCAGCCGCCAGGACTGGTGTTTCACAGGAGGCTCCAGGGACCCCCCTGCCCCCCTCCCCCCTCCGCACCGGGAGCAGGGACCGTGGAGGACGCAGCGTGGAGTCCCCGTCTGCAGGCTGGGAAGAGGCCCCGCCGGAGAGCCGCCCTGCCGACCCCTCGACCTTGGGCGCCGGCCCCCAGAGCCGTGACGAGGCCCGTCTGTGAGGGAGGCCCCGGCTCGTCGTCGCTCTCACCTGGTGTCCGTGCCGGCAGCTGACGCGCGGAAGGCGGGCGCTCTGCCCGTGAGGCCCTCTGCCCAAAACCACGTTCTCTGCCTGACGCCACTCGCCCGACGGCCCCGCATGCAGCCGGGCGCAGACCCCCCGAGCGTCCCCCTGGTGCCCCGGGCCCCCTTCTGGGACCCGCCTGCCGTGGCCATGCCTCCTTTTCCCCCCAGGAAGGCCAGTTCAAGAGCAGAGGAGCCCGGCAGTCCATCACCTCCCCTCGCTCCACTCCCCCGGGGCCCGCTGCTCACAGCCCCTGTTAGCTAATGAGCTAAAAAATGAATTATTGGCGTGGCCGGCCGTCGGCAGGGAGGAGGCGGCCGGCTCCTCATTTGAGCCCCTTGCTGACACACCTTTAAATAAATCAGCCGCATGGGGGCGGGAGGGAACGGGAGAACGGGCCACCGATCGGAAGACAGACGCCGACCCGGTCCCCCCAAATACAGACGCTATCAAAGGCACGACAGTAAATACTTTCTTGCCGCCTTCCTACAACGGAGCTCTTTTTGGGGGACCCACCTTCCCGGGGGCTGTGCCCAGGAAACCAGCTGGTGAGCGAGCCACCGGCCAGCACAGGGTCGAGGGGTCCGTGGGTGGGGGGGCCCAGGTCGCGGGAGCTGTGTGCCCACTGGGATACGCGGGGCTCAGACGGCGCTCTGCCTGCAGCTCGACCGACGAGCTCTGCCGCCTTTGACCTTGAAGGGTGACGACAGGGTCCAGGCTCCGTGGGTCCCTCCATGGCCCCCGGGACCTGTCCCACCTCCAGCCGGCAGAGTATATGCCCGGCAAATGGAGTCACCACGGGCCCCAAGACACAGCTGTGGGCCAGCCTCGGAGGCCGGGCGCCCACCAGGGCGGCGCCGAGCACTCGCTCTGAGGGTCTTGAGGACCACAGTGCAGGCCATGCTGACGGTCCTGACAGCAGGGGGCGCTCAAAGGGACCCCGGGGCGCGGAGCACGCTCGACACGGAGTGCCTGCTGAGAGGCCGTGCCACAAGGAAGGGTCTGGGGGAGGAGACGGGGCTGGCTATGGCTGGGGCTCGCCGGCCGCCGCTCTCCTCGCCGGGGAAGGGGCCCTGAGCACCCGCAGCCGCACAGGACGGGCGGCAGGGGCAGGAGGGCTTTCTGGTGGGCCCCGCCTGGTGCACACTGACTCTGCCCGCCCCCACCCCTGGCCCGCCTGGGGACAACGAACACCAACTAGCGGGACGCAAAGACGGGGAGGAGGCTGACCCAGCGGAGGATGGTCAAGGTCAGAGCAGAAATGACCAGGGAGGCGGTGGGTGGGGCCAGGGACAGACAGGAGCAGGGACATTTGCCAAAGACGGTGTTCCAGGAGGGGCCATGGGGAGCGGAGCTCTGTCCCCGTGTCTGCGGCAGGGACCCCGATGGCCCAACGACACATGTGGGCTGCTCTGCCCTCTGCCTGTGCGCGTGAGGCCCAGGCCCAGGGCAGGGCCACTGTGCCCGGCACTGGCAGGCCACTGCAGTGCTTGGCTCCAGGAGGCACTCGAGGATCACCAGTGAGGGTCACCACCAGCGGTCTGGGACGGAGGTGTCTGCACGCCAAGAATGCCACCAGGGCGTGTGTTGGCGCTGATGACCGTGGGGGTGGAAGGGTGTCACGCGGGGGCTGGCGTCCGCAGCACGCCCCGCTGCCCAGAGAGAGAAGGGGCCCCTGACCCCCCACCCCCCGCACCCCCAGGGTGGCAGCCACACGTGGGCCACCTGCACGTGGCTTCGTCAGGCCACGCCCTCGCGGCGCCGGGCGTCTCGCCGCAGACCTCAAGCCCCTGGTCGCTTCCGCACCTTCACGTGCAGCTCTGCGCGAGCCCGAGGGCGGGCCTTCGGCACGCAGCCCACACGCGTGTTCCTGTGCGAGTCGACCCCCCACGGACATGGTGGGGCAGTGGGGGACTGGGACCCCTTTGCCCAGGCCAGAGCAAGTGGTTAAGTGTCACAAGTGTCACAAGGCACCGGGGTGGGGTGGGCCCTCTGCTCGGGCACAGGGTTAATTCTGGGGGCGCCAGCGGGCGGGCCCCTCTCATGGCACCCCTCGGGAAAACCGGGAGCCGCGTCCTTAGGGAAGCGGCATCTTGGTGCAGCGCTGGGCCTGTTAACTCGTGCGTTTCCGGCGGCCAAGATGCTGCCACGCTGCACAGCCAAGGGGCATTCTGGGCCTGGCAGGGGGGCTCAGCACGCTGCCAACGGCTAATGAGGTTTCTGACGGGCCCTCCACCTCCTTCCGTGGGGCTCTGGGCGTCACCTGGAACACGGACAGTGGGCCCAGGCGCGGCCCACCGTCAGGGCGGGACTGACCGCGCTCGGGCGGCTCGGGACGAGTCTGCGGGGGTTCCTGCCGCGGCCTCCCTTCCAGTCTCCCCAAATCAGGTTTCCTCCGGACGCTTCCACAAAAGACCGACAGCACAGCCTTTCCCAAACCCCTCGGTGTCACAGGTTCATTTTCACGGGAACCCCCGCCCCAAATGTTCAGAGGTGGGTAACTCTTTGGTGTCTGTCACCTGTCACAATGATCCTTCTGCAAACACCCTCCCTCGCCCCGCTCCCCGCCACAGGGCGGGGGAGTGTTTGTCAACACGATCTTCAAGGATGGGCTGCAGCACAGCGCCTGGGAGCGGAGGGCCATCCTGGGGGCGAGGAGGGGAAGCTGGAGGCGCCCGTGCCGTGTCACAGGGTGATGGGGAGGTGACGGGACGAGGGGAGAGGAAGAGGGAAGAAAGGGCGAGCTAGCAGCAAGGAATTTCCGAAGTGTCATTCCGCCTCCAGCAAAACAGGAACTGGGAGGGCGGGCACGGAAGACGGGGCCGGAACAATATGTTGGGAAAACAGGGGGCTTCCTCTCGGCGGGGGGACACCCGGCCGGGGGCCAGCGCTGGGCAGCCGGCCGCCCCCGCACGCATGCCTTCTCCCCCGGCCGCGTTGCTAAGGGGCCCGCCCGCGGAGCCCGGTAGATGTTCAGTTTTTAATCACCGAAAGCGTTGAACACACTGGCCGCTGCAAACCCCACGTGCGGGGGCAGGCGGCGATGGGCCAGGATTTATGCTCGCGGGGCAGAGACCAAATAAATATCCCCTGCCTGACTTCTGATCGATATTATGAGTGTTTTTGCCAACCTGCAGGGTGCTTTATGAGCTCAGAGGAACGGAACAGGATCATTATTAATTAAATAAAGTCAACCATATTAGGCTTATTAATTCTGCAGGCCACAGTTACCTGGGCCGGGCCTCAGGTGCTGGGGTGGGCGGGGGTGGGTCCGCGGGCGGGTGCCGCCCGCGCAGCCCAGCACGGTGACTGAGTGCGCTCAGGTGCACGCCCTGGGGCCTTGAGGGGTTGCAGGAAGCTGTGGCCCAGTCACCGCAGGCAGAGCGGGGTCTCCCCGCCCCCCATGGCCCCTGCAGCTCAGTCTGAGGTTTCAGGTTGCGATCTGGACTCAGCGGCTGTGTGTCACGAGCACTGGGCACCTCTTCACACCCACCTGTGCGGGTCCCAAGCAGGCCAACGGAAAGAACATTCCAGGATACAAGCCACAGTGCAAACCCAATGTCACCTCTCTGCAGTTTGACGCGACCACGGGAATCTGACCTCCAAACCTGGAGGCCGGCCTGGAGGAGCTGCCGGCCCGGAGGAACCGCCGGCCAGCAGTGAGGCAACGGGAGGCTCCAGCATGCACAGAGCCTGCTCACAGCTCACCCCGCTGGGCGTCTACGGCACGCCGGGTGCTCACAGGGAAGAACGGACCCAGCCCCTCTGGTGGCCCGCAGCTGGCCTAGGGCCCCAGGCACAGCGCCACCGTCTCCCGGGCCTCCGTGTCCCCTCCAGGGAGGCTGGGTAGTTCACAGGCAGCCACATGCTAGGCAGGTGGGCGGTCACGAAAACCGGGTCCGGGAGAGCCCCGCGCTGCTGCGCCGGCGGTCCAGCAGGCCTTCCCTCACCGGGCTGCCCGCAGGGACGCCTCTGCCCTTCTCTCCGTTTGCGCAGGTAAGTCCATATGACGCATTGTGGCCCAGGGCGGCCACCACACGTCGTTTTCGCCCGTGCGATGGGAACCCAGCACGCTCTCGCTGCTGCACGCAGACCTGCGGCCTCCTCCTGCACGACCCAGAGGCCACGCTGCTGCCACCTACACGGTGACAGACGAGGGTGGGCCCACTGTCCGGCACACAGCCTCGAGAGCCTCGCCCACTGACCTGCTGCGCGCGCCCCCAACTGCCTTCGGAGGAATCTGCCGCAGTCTGTTCTCCGGCGCCTGGAGCCGCAGCAAAGCCCCGGACCCCGGCTCAGACCTTGCGTTTAAGGGGGGTGGGGGGTGGGGGGTGGGGGCGGGGGGGGCAGGGCTGGGGCTGTCTTCCCAGGATGGAGAGAGCAGGGGCAGGTCAAGGGGAGGGGGCCCAGGAGTCCAGGTGCAGGGTGGGGGTGGGGTGGGGAGGGAGGCGGGAGCAAGTCAGAGGAAGTCTAACTCTTAGGAAGGTCACTTTTGAAAGCCTGCTATACTGTTAGAAAACCCCAAATCATCCGGATTGTTCCAGAAGCAGCCGAGACCCTTTTATTTTCGACCTCCCCTCCCCCCATTTTCTAACCTACTGTGAACAGCACACCCAAAAAGCCACCCCGGTCGGCACACGCGCACTTTCTAGCTGTCACGGGGCCCCGCTCGCCGCTCGCGGACCGTGTTACTGCGCAGGGATTTCGGCGCTGACGCCCGCAGCGCTCCGCGCAAAGCTAGTCCGACCAGTCCGGCGTGCGAACCGGCGCGCCACCCAAGTGCGTGTTTTCACACAGCGACCACCCGTGCGCATGCCGACAGCCCGCACTTCAGCGTGAGGGGAAGCGCAGCCACTGCCGTGGAGCACAAGCCCCCACAAATCTGCGCCAAGCCAGCGGGAGACCGGCCAGTGCAGTGCGGCGGCCCGGCGCGATGTGGCAGGAACCCGACTCTCCCTGCGGCCCGTGCGCAGCCCTGGCGGTGGGGACCCATCGCGACGGACGAAGTCAGCAGGACAGTGGCTGGTGGGCTCGGCTTCGGAACGTGTCGCATCACAGACAGACGAGGGGAGAGGAACGGTCCGCTGCCCACGCACGCGCGCAGCGCCGTGAGATGGAGGCCGGCTTTGCTGCCTGTGCGCCTGCGCCGCCAGCGCCCTGCGAACCCCGGCAGCGGGGACTCCGGGGCTCCTCTTAAAGGCGCCATCGAGGGGCGAGAAGGAGCGACTGCGGAAGGCCGGGCTCGGCCTGGTGGGCTCCCAGGGACCCGCCGGCCAAGTGGCTGTTAAACACGGAGCGCGAGGAGGCTGCTGGCTGCAGCGTGATGGGGCGGGCGGCTCCGCGCCGCCTTCTCGTCAGCACCGCCCAGTGGCTTCAAGAGCCCCGGTCCCTAGTAAAACTGTTTTTTAAAAAATACACAGGGCTGCGGATTTTGAACTATTATTAAGTCTTTTTAGCGTGGCTTTCCCTTCAGTGTCTGGGGGGGAGCAGAGGGGACGGGACAGTCCAGGCACACGGCCCCCCCACGCGCCAGACAAAACGGCCACAGGGAAGCAGAGCCCAGAGCGGGGAGGCACTGGGAGGGGAGCCCGCGGCGGAGGCGTCTGAGGGAGTCCCCCGCGGGGGGGGGGGGCTTCTCCGGAATGCGAGCAGGAACCCAGGGACGTGCTGAAAGGCGCCCTCGGGACGGGGTCGGCTGGGCGGGGCGGGCTCTGTGCGGCGTGGGGGGGAGCAGCCGTCCGCTGCCGCCGCCAGCGCACTGACGACGGGGAATCCGTTAGAGCGCGGAGCCCCTCGTAGAGAAAGCCCCGCGGACCCCCGCGGCCGGGCTTCCTCCCCCAGCTACGCGCAAACGCTAAGGGCCTCAGACCCGGCCCTCTGCCTCCACCAGGGACCCCGCTCTCTGCGAGTGCCTGCCAGTTCTCTGGGGACCAGCGGACCCCCAGCTGCTGTCAGAGGTCACCTGGTGGCGAAGCTGTGGACGGCCTGCTGACAAAGGGCCAAGCGGGCAGCACGCAGTGGGCTTCCACCAGCCAGCATCTGTGAGTCGGCAGGGCAGCCCTCCCTCCGACCGGTCCTGCCTGTCTCCTGGGAGCTCGCCTGCCCGTTCACAAGGTGACGGAGACTGGGACGCCTTTGTTTTATGTCCTTCACCGAGGGAAGAACCAGCCATCTCCTACCCCCAAGTATACCTCAGAACCAGAGCTGACCGGGACGCCCACCCACCGGCCCCTCCCGGAAGGGGGCCGGGGGACCAGGGTGGGCTTTGCTCCCCAGCCCGTGTTCTTCCCTCTCTGCCCCCTGAGTTAGGGTGTCTGAGGGCTTTACAAAGGGCTTTTTGACCGAAGGAGTCCATCACGACAACCGACACACCGTATTTAAGTGCCCCCAGAGTCAGGAATCTGGGGGCACGCACAGAGGCTCTTCAGGAAAGGAAACGGGTCACCGTGTGACCCAGCGAGTCCACTCCGGGCACGCGGCCAGGGGACTCGAACTCGGGACACTGAGGACCTGCTCGGACACCCATGCTGAGGGCGGCGTGACTCCCAGCGGCCCCCACGTGGGAGCGACCAGCGCCCACCAGCAGAGGAGTGACCGGACGCAGCGCGGCCCCTCTGTGCAGCGAGTGTGACGCAGCCTTGAAGAGCCGGGGCGTCCTGACCCTGCCGCGGTGTGCACGCCGCCGAAGCCCGCGGTGCCGCGTGCACGAGCCAGTCTCGGAGGGAGAGACGCTGCAAGGCCCCACCTGCACGAGGCTCCCTGAGGGGCAGTGGGGGGTGGGGATGGGGGAACAGAGAGTCAGTGGGGGCAGAGTTCCAGTTTGGGAAGGTGACAAGGCCTGAGGCTGGGTGGTGGCACTGGTGGTGGCACAGCGATGCGAACGGGCTCCCTGCCACGAACGCCAGGCTGAGAACGGGTCAAGGCGGCAGGGCTGACGCCATGTCTGTCTCACCGCAAGGGAAAGGGCCCCAGCCTCGAGGGCTGCCCGCTCCTCTCACCGCCGCCGCCGTGGGACGCTCCAGAGCCGTGTGTGTGCCCACGTGCCCACGTCCCCGCGTCCGGGTGGCCCACCCCGCCGCACCCAAGGGCGTACAGTGATGCACGATTACCCACCGACAGTGCGTGGCCCGCACCCAGCTCTCCCCGGCTGAGCCCCAAACGTCTTCTGGAGCCGAACTCTTCTTCCCAGCCAGGAGGCGCGCAGCAGGGCGCGGGGCGCTTGGTCGCCCCCCTTTATCTCCTCTAATCTAACAGCCCCCGACCCCGCCCTCCCTCCTCCTGGTCATCGGTCGCACGGGGGTTCTGAGGAGCCCGAGCTACTTCCCCTGCACAGTGCCCCCACCGCCCACGGCAGGGTCAGTCCGGGTCACGTGTTTCCGGCGAGGCCGGCACGTGCGCTCCCCACGCCCCATCAGGAGGGGCACCGGGGGTGGTCCCACTACGGAGCTGGAGTGCACGGGTAAAGCAGTGGCCCCCAAGCCCGGGCTCCCTCCGGAACCTCCCCCCTTTACAACTGACGAGTGATCGTGGGGGCTGCTACTTCGAGGCACCGAGGCTCCTGTTGCTTGAAGACCGCCCCCGCAGCCCCCGCAGCCCCCGGGGGGAGGGTCCCTGCTCACTCTGGGAAGCGAGACCCAGACTCGCCCCTCTGCTCACTCCTCGTTAGTTGGCCTTCTCTGTAAGAGCCTCCTGCCCCAGCCTCGTTCTCGGCTGTCACCGTAAACCCACCATCTTAAAAAAGAAAATCACCCGTGTCATGTGATGCGTGGGCGACATTGTCCTTTTTGATGCCCGCCTCTGCCCCGGCGGCCGCGTCGCTCCCGCCCCCGGCTGCCCCGGCCGGCCTGTGCGTTCTCAGATACGGAGTGCGCAGCCCCGGAGGAGCCTGCTTCTCGGTGTTGCAGCCACTGCTGACGTGGGTTACTATTTTTTTTACTTAAGTTGTGAGTTCATTGTAGGTTCTCCTAGAGTTGAAGGAGCTGACGGAGTTCCCACACACCCCTCACCTCGTTTTCCCCAAGGGCGACATCTTGGAAACTCGAGTACAAGAGGACAATTCAGTTGGCCTGATGCAGCGCTGGCGGCCTGGTCTTCCCCGTGTTCGTCTGTGCTGTGTGTGTGTGTGTGTGTCTGTGTGTGTGTGTTTGGGGCGGGGGGTGCTGCGTTCGAGGCAGCCTCCCGTGCGAGGTTCCCTGGGCCACCGCCAGCCAGGCGGCACAGCGTGTCCGTGGCCAAGCGCCCCCCAGGTCCCTGCTGTAGCCACACCCACACTGCCCCCCTCACCATGACCGCCACTCCCCCTCCCCCGCTGCCCGCTCACTGCAGGGCTGTTCTGTGACAGGATTAGACGGCGTGCAGCCTTGGGGGACTGGCTTTTTTTCACCCAGCCCAACGAATGCCCTGGAGCCACCCGGGCTGCGGGCGCCCCGGCGGGTCGCTCCTCCTCTGGGCCGAGCCCTGCCTGCGGCACGGGCTCACCTGCTTTGCGCGGGGCCGTCCCAGATACGGCTGCTCCGAACCCGTGCACGGCGTTCTGTGCGGCCCTGAGTTTTCTCTCTCGGACCGGTGCCCGAGAGGGTAGCTGCCGGGGCGACGGGGAGGGGCAGTGTGCACTTGTGTCAGAAACGGCCCCACGGCTTCGCAGAATGGAAGCAGCCACTTTGTAAGACAATATTCGGTAAAGCCGAACCCCGTGATCGAGGTGGAATTGTGCCTCGGACCCTCGTCATTTGGAGGAACGTGACCTCCCCACCCCCGCCCCGTGGAGGGGCAGCGTGGGGCAGGCACAGTGGGGCCGGTGGGGTGGGGGTGGGGCGCCCACCGCCTTGGGCTTGGTCCCTCCCAGATGGAGGCACAGATGACCCCCAATTTGTCTCTGGAAGTAGACGGGACGTTAAAGTGGGCGGATCTGGAAGTGTGCATGCGTGTGCATGCGTATGCACAGAAAACACGTGGCTGAAGGAACCGTGTGTGGGGATCAAAACTATTTGTCAATACATTCGCAAGTGAGGCCTAAGCTTACAGGCTGGTAGGAAAACTGCAGACTTTCGACAGAAACGGTGAGGAGACGCGGGCGGGAGAAGGGCCCCCATACCTCGCTGCCGAGGCCTCCACGGGGCGGGGCTGCTGCCGGCTGGCGGAGCCGCCGCCTCCCGCTCCTCCCCGGCCTCTCCGGGGCACATTTGGAAATTATTTAAGAAGACAGAATGCCTCTAATCTGTTACCAATTAGAAGAAACATGTGAATATTATTTTCTAATTTGTGACTCTTGAGTGTGTCTCCGACACCAGAGAGAAGTAATTGAAATAATTATGTCCGCTCCTGAATATTTCTATTATGCTCGGGAGTCGGAGGGTGGAGGTGTCCTTTCGGCGTGCTGTGCCCGAGGCCTGGCCGCGGTGCTTCAAAGGCCCGCACCGGAGGGCCGCGGAGCCGCTGTCCCCGCCCAGGCCGAGGCGGCCAAGCAGCTGGCGCCCGGGGGCTGGCAGGCAGACCGGGGCGCTCAGGGAGCTCGGGAGGGCCCCAGAGAGCAGGGGTGAGGCGAAGCGGCGGGCTCCTCCCCGCGCGCCTGGATGTCCCCGGCTCGTTTGCAGCGGAGAGCTGCTGTGCGAGCACCGGCCTGATTTACAGCGCGAGCGCTGTGGGTTTTTTCTTTTTTACCTAGTTACAGGGCGACGTGAGTGACTAACTCCCGAAAATTGGTAATTTCCTCGTGGTTAGCAGTAGACGGTCCACCAATGAGAGGCGAGGCCCGCCAGCAAATTCACAGGGCGTTATATGCCAATTAGAGCTCCTCAGCCGTCCCCCAGGCGGGGGGGTGCAGTCCGACCGCACCCTTGAGTGCCGACAGCTGCAGCTCGGCCCGCGCATGGCTGGCGGGGAAGCACACGTGAGTGCTGGCTGCACAGGAATCGGCGGTTCTCAGAGGGCCCTCCGGCTGCGCAGACTCCCCTTTGTTCTCCCACCATAAACAGAAACTCAGACCCGCGTGGAACCCCGAAGGAGCCAGACCCTCTCCGGACTGCAGGGCTCCTGTCGCAGCAGAGGCCCCCGGGAAACGGCGGGCCCTGGGGTCCCTGAGTTCAGCCTGGCGCCACAGGTGCCTCTGCCGGCACCTGAGGCCTCGCAGGTGCTCGCCGCGGTCTGTGCTGGGAGCGTGGCCCCCGGGGGGGGGAGACCCGCAGGCGCAGAGGTGGAGTCGCCCGTTTTAGAGCCGGGAGGCAGCTGGCAGATCCGCCCCGGGGGGCTCTGCGTTAGAGCAGCAACTCAACGGACTTTCATTTCGTGCTTTCTGGGGAAAAAAGAAATCACAAAAGAAGTGCGTGGGCTCTGAGACGAGGTCGGCCATGCACAAAGTGGTGCAGAGAGCACTCGGACGTTGCCTCCCTCTCCCGGGCTCTTCCCGCCGTCCCCAGGACACCGGGGACGGGCCCCACCCCTAGTCTCTCCAAGCCTCCAAGTGATGGGTGTCGACGCCCCCCCATCTCTGCACTTTGAAAAACATCAATTGTGCCTCTTGAAGTGAGTTCTCTGAATTTGCTTCGATTACCGCCGCCATCAAGTGCCTGGTTAAGCATTCATTCTGTCCGGGAATGTCCACCGAGTGGGCCCCGGGAGTCAGGCCCCGCCCCCGGGAGTCAGGCCCCGCCCCGGGCCCCGTCTCAGGTGCAGGAAGGCAGCTGGGAGGAAAAATGCCCCGCGACGGGAAAAGAACCACATTTTCGACTAAGCTGCTGTGAGCTGCAGGAACAAAATGGACCCCAGGAGACAGAACACTCCTGTCCCCACGGTTCTCGTCACACAGAGCGCCCTGGATTTAGTTTACGAAATGTAAAGGGCGCTACATCCAGAGGAAGGACGGCCACCTTCCCTGCGGCCCAAGGACACGCAGCGCGTCCGCGGACGCCGGAGCCTCGCTGTCGGCAGGCAGCCCCCGAGCCAGGCTCACAGAGGCACCCCCTCGAGACCGGAACGCCTCTCGCCCCTGTGGCACCAGAAGCGCCTGGCGCTTCCAGACGGGGGTCGAAGCCTGGCAGCCCCAGGCCCCAGCCGCATGTGCGCCACGTGCTCCGCGGGCCCTTCCGCTGCTTTCTAGCGAGCCCCACCCAGCGGCCTCCTCTGCCGTGAGCGCGAGTGCACCTTCCCAGCTCTGCGCGCGAACTCCAGTGGGCTCTCTGCAGAAGGTCAATGAAAGACGTCCTTGCCCAGGACCCCTCCTCCCCTGGGCAGACCAGCCGGACAGGCCGCTCAGGCGCGAGGGCCGCTCTGGACGAAGCCACTGCCTGGGGTCAGGCTCGCCAGGGCAGCACGTCGGGACAGCCAGGCCCCGTGACCGGGGATGCCGAGTGTGCCTCACACACCTTCCCAGCCCGGGCCTGGGCTTGGTGCTGTCTAAAGCGACCTGCCACATCCGGTCACTTCCCTCCTGTGGCTGCTGAGCAGCCCCGATGGTCTCTGCACACCTGCGAGCGGGTGGTGGTGGGGGCCTCAGAGAGGGTGCACCCAGCCTGGCTAACTGGAGCCGAGACCCCAGACTTGCTCCTTCACGGACAAAGGAACTGGCCACCCTCCGGTTGTCACTGAACACAGACCCCCGCCCCGTGAGTGGCCTCGAAGGACTCTGCACGGCATCGCGTGTACACAGGGGGTGCTGTCGTCCGGCTCCAGGGGGCTCCCTGTCCTGAACACCACAGTGCTGGCGGGGGGGGCTGGTGGGGGGGGACGAGGCAGGAGCCCTGGGTGGGGCTGGTTCTCCCGGGAGGAGGGGGCGGTGCGGCGGGGTTGCGAGGAGCGCAGGCAGGACGAGCCACGGCGGAGCAGGTAACCGCTCCCGGAGGGTGGCCTCCCGTCCTTCTCGGGGTGGGCTGTGGGGGCGCACGGCTCTTTCAGGGCGAGCAGCTCCCTCACTCCCACCTCACCCCCTGAAGCGCGCCGGCTGCCCTGTCCCCTGATGGGCTCCGTAATGAGAAGCGCTGTCAATCAGGGCTCCATTAGCCTGGACAGACTTTCACTTCCTGAAACAATTTATTGGATTCCCAGAAGCAAACGGGCCTTCTTCCTTTTCAGCGGCGGTTTTTAGGGGGCCATTCAGGGGAGCCCACGGCCCTCCTGCTCCCGCCGAGCGGCCTTTGTTTCCTTCATTTACTCATGAAAACAGTTTCCTGAGTTTACCTACCTCCCCCGTCCCCCACCCCCTGTTTGCCAAGCCTCGTCCCACACAAAACCCACCAGCTGTGTCCAGCTCCCGGGCCAGGGAGGCAGCCCGGGTTTCATCTGCAGGTCTTTGGAGGGAGGGGGGCTGGGCAGGGGTGGGGGAGGAGAGGGCAGGGGCACACACTGGAAGAAATTAAACTCACGCCAAGGAGTGAGGCTGGAGAAGGATGCGGATGGGAGGGGCACCCTCTAGTTGGGCCCTCTCGCCCCGCCTTCCCGCGCGCCCCTCCCCATCTGCGGTGCAACCAGGTCCGCAGAGACCGCTCACGGGGCCCGAGTGGAACCTTCCCCGACTGTGCTGACACAGGATCTGTGTGACACAGGATCTGTGTGAGCAGTGGCAGGGCGCTGCCTGGACACGAGTCCCAGCCGCCCGAAAACTCCCACACGGCTACAGGAGGTGCTGCCCAGCGTCTCAGGCCGGTCAGCCCCGGGTCCCGAACAGGAGAGAGGGCTTGGAAGCAGGTAAAGTGGCATCTTCCCTCCACTGCTCTTCTTGAGGAGCAGCACACCCGGCGCTGCCGCACCTGAGCTGGAGGCGAGCCCCTGCAGGCACACACCAGTTTACCCCGTAACCTGGGAGACCGAGGGCAGGGGCAGACGCTCATGTCCCGCCTTGTGAGAACTTCATGTCGACAGTGAACTGGGGGGCACGTGAGAGCCACCGAGACGCGATCGGAGTGAAATCACGCAGCCACGTGAGAAACAGTGTCTATTAGGCTAATTCAATCACCGAGTACTTCACAGGAGAATCGGGGCTTCGAATGCACTGTCAGCCCGTTGCTGAGCAGGACAAGCCCGGGACTGTGCGGGCGGTTTCCCCAGCGCAGAGAAGGAGGTGGCCCTTCTCCCACTCCGGGGCACAGTTAGGCTAGAGACCCGACAGCTGCCCTCTGGTTTCAGCCGCCACCCCTCCCCAGGCCTGATGAACCCAGGCCAGGACTCGGGATTTGCTGTCCCTGAGGGCCAGCCATTGTCTGCAGCAGGAGCCCCCTGGAGGGCTGGCATGCGCTCACAAAGGAAGCCGGCTGGGCCACACGGGGCGGGGGCGGGGGGGGGTGTCAGCCCACGGAGCAGGGTAGCTCCCCAGGCCTGGAAACCCACGGAGTGCCCTCGGGGCCACTTGCGGGGCCTGGCCCCGCCCCGGGCCAGCCTAGCCCCGCCCCCAGCTCTCTCTAAGGCTGTGGAGGCCGCCAGGAGAGGGGGCAGAGAGAAACGGAGGAGGAAAGGGGCGGTCAGGTGTGGGCACGCTAGGCCCGCTGCAGGCGGCCGGCCGGGCGTCCGGGACAGACCGGAGCTGGCCCCAGCTCGGGGGCCGGGGCTGTGGGTCTGGGTGGGGGGGCACCAAGGTGCCCATCGGGGACCCGGCAGCCCCCACAGGTGGGGGGAGGGGCTGCAGGAGCCGGAGAACTTTCTGACTGGCGTTCCGTTTGCAGGGAGTAGGCCTGCTCCGGAATCGGGTAAACAGGGACTCCTACGGTTGCCATTCGAGTTAGGAAGAGGAAGGCAGATTTGTTTCAGGGCTCTTGGTTACCGAAACCCAAACAGAGGCTTCTCAGGGGGGGAAAAATGCCTCAAAGATAATTTTTTAAATACTTTTTCACTCGCTACATTCTTTCTCTGAGAACAGGAGTATGTAAGCCGTCCGCACGAGCTGGTGCGCCGTTCTCCAGAACCTCCCAGGGTCCCAATGGCGAAGCAGGGATGCTGGGGAAACCCTGCACACGCACCACCCATTCCAGAACCATCCTTCCAGCACCAAATGAGTGAACGCACCACAACCCGCCAGCGGCCCGGGCCGACCCTCAGGACTGAGCACGGTCGTCCGAGGCGAAGGCGTCTTGCAGACCCTCCTCTCCTCAGGAAGGCGCGGCTACAGCCTCCCCGGCCCCGTGCCGGCCACACGCCGGCAGAGGTTTCCGGTGGGGGTGCTTCTGCAGCCCCCCCCCCGCCCCCGCCCGGACAGGCGCAGCCCTGGACCTGGCGAGCCCTCTGGCCCGGTTTCTCCCGCGGGCACACGACGTGTCCTCGTCACCCGCTAATTCCCGACCGAGCTGCCCGCCCCCTCCCAGCTGGGAGCGGCGTGTGCGCCCGTGCGCGTGCACCCGCGTGCACATCCGTCTCTGGTTCGTCCGGCCGCAGGCGGGGCACTGGCTACGACCCCCGCAGAGGCAGCCCTTGCTCTAAGGTGATTCATTACGGCTCTCGAAAACACCTGTTCATCAATTTATCCTTTCGTAAGGAAAAAAAAATCAGACTAGCTACCCAATCTGTTTCAAGTCCTGACGAAAAACACCCCGTGTGAGTCTGAAAAACCCACGTACTCATGACGAGAGGAACCGTGCTGAAGGAGGAGCCTCAGAAAGCCCCCCCCAGCCGTGTGGACTCTCTAGGTGTGCCTGCTGTGCATGGTGTACGTGCTGTGCGTGAGGACACGTGTGTGCGCACGCTGCGTGCAGGACCGCAGTGTGGCTCTTTGATGGGCGTTTTCTTGGTGGTCAGCTGGTGACCCCCCAGGACCGGCTCTCAGAGCACAGCGGTGTGGTCCAGGGACGCATTTGGGCGCCGGTTTTGCCGGGTGCAGCCCCAGACAGCCGCTTCCCGTGACAGAATGGAGCCAGTCCCTCGGGGAAAGGTCAGCCTTGCCAGTCCCCTCCCGACATGACGGGCGTGCCCCAGCGCAGGCCGGCCCCTCGGCAAGTTCAGAGCCGGGCTGGCTGCACAGACGGCGAGGCCTCCTCCCGCAACAGGGCGGGTTTCAGAAGCCCGTCCGTCACCCCCACAGGTGAGCTGTTTGCCAGAGAGAGAGGCCTCCGTGGGGCCCGTCCTCTGTCTGGAGGGGCTGGGACTGCTCCCCCCACCCACCCCGGCCTGGGTGCTGAGGCGAAGCTCCCCCCCCTCCCTCCCTCCCCGAGATCAAATGGGCAGCAGGCTGGAAGCAGGACCCGGTCTCTGGGACCGCCACATGCCTAATTAATGACCCTGCTGGTCGCAGCTGGAAGAGCTGAGCTGGGGGTGATTAATTAAATTAGCTGGCAGAGGAAATTACAGTAGAAAAGCCAAAGTTTGATTGCCCCATAATTAACCGCAGTGCAAATAATATCTGCATCTATAACTTCCAGCGATGAGATCAGAAGCCAATTGAATTTGGCACTGATTGAAGCTGTAAATATCCTGTGGTGAAAAATGATAGGTTTGTTCTAGAGGGAAAACTCGCAGAAATGGACATCGGATGGCAGACGCGACCGGGGGAGAGGGCGCCGGGGGAACGGCAGGCGGGAAGCCTTACCTTTCAAGCTGCCTCTTTCCGACATTCAAACACCCTCCCCTCATGTCCTGCGCGGGTTGCCGGCCGGCGCGATCTCCCAGGCGGCCCGGGGCCTGTGTGCCAGGCCCCCTCTCCCCTGCGCGGTCCGGGGAGTCGAAGTCCACCCTAAAATAACCTCACAGGCCGATACGCGGGGCTGCTTTCATCTCCCCTGAAAGAGGAACATTCTGTGTAGACCGTCACACCCGAGAGCGATTGCGGCTCTTCTGGATAACGACACCTTTTCCCTCCTTTGTGACAATTTCATGTTCAAAATACGGTGTCATTAGCAATGGGATTCTGCTTAAAAGAAAAAAAAAAGTATTTTGTGCAGATAATTGCCCTGCAGAAAACGGCAGAGCCTGAAGCCGGCGGACACAGGACATTTTCCTGCCGTCCACACGTCCTCCCTCGCCGGTAAGTTATTTCGCGGCGGAGGTCGTGTGTCCCCGCTGGAGAAGACTTTGCTAATGATTCGGTGGCTTCTGACCAGGACGTGTGGCACTGGCCCGGCAACTGGCCAGCACGTTGCCCTGGTCCCCACGCACAGAGAAGCTCCCGGGCAAGTGCAGGGGACGCTGTAGGCATGAAAACGGGGCACGAAAAGTGACATTTTAAACGTGGCATAGCTCAGAAGCGCACCTCCGGCATTTCTGAAGTGAGTTTCACAAGAATCTAGCAGAAGGTACGGCAAAAACTTGTCCTTATTTTTTTTGTTTTCTAAGTACGGAGGTTGAAGCTACATGGTTGAGGGTGTGGCTGGGCCGCCATGGCTTCTGCTGGGACGGGATTCTCTGGGCAACTGGGGCCACGGCAGGCGTGACGGTTGCTTCCCGTGTCTGCCTGGCCAGGCTGTGGGCCCAGCGGTTTAACCGAACAGGCATCTAGGGGTTGCGTGCATGGTTAATGTCATCTACGATCAGCACCTTAAAGATCACCCTTGATGACGTGGGTGAGCCGCCTCTGATCAGGCGACATCCTCTGGGGCAGCCGCCTGCCGTTTCCTGTGGAAGGAGTTCTGGCTCAGGCCGGCGGCAGTAGCCCTGCCTGCGTGTCCAGCCTGGAGACTTCAGATGTGCCCGCCTTCACGCCTGCGGGCCAGCTCCTTACAATAAATCAGTGTGTGCGCGTGTGCAGCGTGCACACACACGCACAGCCGGCTCTGATCCCCGGGGAGCCCCGACGGACAGAGCAGGCTCCTGAGCGCAGAGGAGCCCCCATCTGGGGGGCGCTGCAGGCCGCTGGGCCTGGAAGTGGGTGCTCGGACTGGCTTTAAGGGTGCAAAGGCGCAGGGTGAGGGCGGGGGAGAAGGGGGGGTGTGCGCGGGGGGCAACCTTCTACAGCACACTGCGGCCACACTAGCCACACCCCGTGAGCCCACAGCCTTTGACCCAGGGCGGGTCCCTCGAGGAGCCCGCCCTGAGAAAACACCGAGTCATGAGCCCCCTCGCACGGTGAACCCGCAGACATGCTCATCCCGGCATGTTGTCGTGGGTTTCTGCGAACATTCCCAACGTCCGGAGGCGAGTGACGACCTGGTGGCGCAGTCACGGGCGAACTGCCGAGACGCCGTTCAAGAGAGCGCCGTCAGAGCCGCAGGGGCGTGGACGGGGGTCCAGGGGCAGGGGTCTGAAGCGTCCTTCCTTCCAGCGATGCTGGGCCGGGGCTCCACGCTCACACACACACACGTACACGCGCGCGCGGACGGGGCGGGCCACAGGCACACGCGTGCCCTCCCGCGCAGCGCGTTTCTCCGGGAAGGAGGCCGTGGTCGAGTGAGTCTGGGAGGCAGCGCGCTCGCCGGGACGTTCCCAGCGCGGGGCCTCTGCCGCCGCTGTCACCAGTCTGGGGGCGCTGAGCGCACCTGAGAGGAGCCGCTGTCTGTTCGCTTCGCTTCTCAAACACGCTCTCCCCCCAGAAACAGCGCCGTCCCTTGCGGGGATCCAGGTGCACAGGAGGACGCTGTGGAAGTCACGGCGGCGCCCCGGCCCCCCGGCGGAGAAGCTCTGGGCGGGCGATAGCCCACGTTTAGGACTCTCAGGGAACGGACGCTGGGACCCAGAGAACCCCCTCTGTCCCTGTGGCGTTCTCCCGGTCACGAGAACCGCCTAGTTTCCCTCTCCAGGCCCGGGGCGTCTGACCCACAGCTCGCGGGCTGGGTGCGCCCGGGACGGCTGCCGCCGCGGCCCAGCGCAGAGCCGCTGCTTCCCGAGGCGTGTGTGAGGGAGAACCGCTTCCGGGCGGGAGGGGTCTCGGCGAGGACCCCGTGGCCTCCCCGGGCCCAGGCCCGTGTGTGACGTCACCATGCCGCCACGCCCCTGCCGTCCTCTGCCGCACCGCCACTGCTGTGCTTTCACCACCCGGGGGCCCCTGACTGGTTTTCATCTCCCAGTCAATTCCAGGTTCCCAGACACAAGCTCTCAAACCCACGGCTCATGGCGGTGTCTTCACAACACGGCGGGCGGTCCACACGGCCGTTCTAGTGGTCAGAGGCTCCGCTCAGAAGCTGTGGGACACGCAGGGTCATCTCCCAGGCCAGGGGCCCCACTGCGTCCCGTGGCCCCGTCCCAGCTGCTGCTGTGGAGGGACCAGCCCGCAAAGGCCTCACGGCACCAAGAACACGAGGACGCGCCTCTAATGAAACCGTCGCCGGGTCCTTAACGAGAGGGAGGGCGGTCCGCGCTGAAGGACTGTCTGGAAGTCAAACAGCATGAGCCGCCTCTTCCCGGGGAAGCGTGTCACCTCCGTGCCGTCGCCCCGCCCCCTGGGGGCATCCGGGAAGCTGGCAGCGCCGAGGTCTCTGGAGATAAGCCAGCAGGGGCGCAGAGCGCCCGACTGGCACTGGGGCTGCTATGCCGGTGGTGCGTCCGGGGCGAGGGCCGCGGGTGATGCTGGCGGTCGCCGGGGCGGGCCGCAGTAGACGGCGTTCTACCAAAACGGGGGCGCGGGGGAAGCCGGCGGGCTGTAGACACAGGAGGCCCATGGCGCTGCACGCCATCTTGGACCCAGGGCTCACCGAGGGGCTCGGGACGGCCCGGGAAGCAGTCCCCCTCCCCAGGGCCCGACGGGGACCTGCCCGAAGTCACACAGCTGGTCGGCAGGGTCACGCCGACACCAGGCACTCTGTCCAGGCAGGGTTCTCAGTAACGTGGCGCTGGGCTGCACCACCCGGCGAGGGCGAGGGGCAGACCGGGGGGCCCGTGGGGACAGTAGAGAGCGCGCGGCCGGTCTGCACCTCGCGGTCGTCCTCCTGCACACCCTGTGCGGGTCCGAGGTCCAGGAAGGGCCCAGACGTATTGCCAGGTTCCTTCCGGAAAGCTTTCCCCCGAGTTCACTCTCACCAGCAGTGGGGAGGGGGCGGGGGGAGGGGTGGGACGGGCTGGGGGCGCCTTTCCCTGAAGCCCTGGCTGCCGTGAACCAGCGTCACCTGGGACGCCTGCTACCTCCCCACGCAGCGGGCGCCGCACGCCGACTCGCAGCTGCCGGCCTGATTTCGGCAGGAGGCCCTCCCCCCCTTCCCCAGGAGGAGGCGCCGCCAGGGTGAGACCGTCTCACCCCAGCCATGGGCCAGGCTGCGGACAAGTGCGCCCCTGTCCAGGGCCCCCTTCTCCGATCCGAGCAGACATCTCCCGGCTTCCTGCAGGGCGCACACGGGCGGGCCCTGGGGAGAGAGGCGCAGGCCAGCATGGCTGCCTTCTTCCCCCGGGGCCGCTGTGGTAGTCACGCATGTCAGAGACACGTTTCACGCGAGTCCCAAAGACGACGCGGACTCGGGGGAACGCTCGCCTCCCGGTTCCCAGGCGGGGGAGCTCTCTGGACCAGTCACAAAGGATGTTTAACTGTTCGGCACTTTAATGCTGCCGCCACCGCTGTCCCCATTCCCCAGGGCCTCAAAAGCAACTTCTCAGAGAAATCGGGCTCGCGGCCTGCGGGGGGCTGGGGGGGCACAGTGTCCCCCAGCCCAGAGATCCTGCTGCGGAGCCACGGCCGGACGGACAGGGTCAGCCCCCGCGGGGCTGGGCGCCAGCTGCTGCCATCACTCACTCACTCACACCAAACTGCCCGGGGTTTCACGGCCGGAGCCGCCTTCTGTTCGCTCTGCCTGGTGTCTGAAGGCCCCGCCCTCCGCCCAGTGGCCCGAGCGCGCACGCTGACCACCACTGTGGATGCGGGTCTCCCCCCCAGGCCCCCAGCCCGGGTCGGTCCTGAGGGAGGGACGCCCCTACACCCCCGGGGTGTAGCGTCCTAACCCTAACCCTGACCCATTCCGCACACCAGGCCTCATCCTCCTGGTCTCCTTGCCCCAAGCCAGGGGCTTTCGGGTGAAGTGTGAATGTTGCTCAGGGCCCTCTGCCGGCCCGACTCCCCTCAGGCTCCTGTGACGAGCGAGGGGCCCCGTGCTGGCCTGGCTGGCCCCGCCCCACGTGGGCTGCGGTGGCCTGGGCGCTTCCGACCCTCTGTCCAGGAAGTCAACTCTGTGCAATGCCCTCCTGTCTCTGTTCCGTGAAAACCCCTCTTTCTTATTTTTCCACACTTCATGTATTTTTAGAGAGGGGAAAGGAGGGGGGATGAGAGAGAGAAACATCAGTGTGTGGTTTCCTTGCATGTGCCCCTGCTGGGGACGTGGCCCGCAACCCAGGCCTGTGCCCCGACTGGGAATTGAACCAGCGACCCTCTGGTTTGCAGGTCGGCGCTCAGCCCACTGAGCCACACCAGCCAGGGCCCATCTATTTTTCTTAATGGACGCAATTCAAGTCCTGTAAAATTCACCCTTCGCAGGTACGTGGTTCCGTGGCCTTCAGTGCGTGTAAAAGGCTGCAGCACCACCCTCACCACGGAAACCGGGCTGTCTCCTGTCGCCCCCCGAGGAGCCCCGCGCCGGGCCTGCAGGCACTGCCGGCACCCTGCCGCCCGCCCCAGCCCGCCCCCCCCCTCCCGGCAGGCGTGAGCGAACCACGAGAGACGTGGCCTCCTGCACCCGGCTCCTTCCACCCTGCACGCCGCTCTCCGGGCTCACCCACGCTGTGGCGTGCACAGCGCTTCATTCCTTTCTGGGTGTGAATGAGCACACGCCACCGTGCGGACTCACCGCGTCCGGCACGCCCGCTCCCGCCGCTCGGCCACCTGGGCGGTGCCCATGCCGGGCTGTGGCGAAGGAGGCTGCCCTGGGCGAGGGCGCACTGTGTCTGCGCAGACGTGTGCCCGCTTCCCGCAGGCACCTGCCCCGGGGAGGGGCCGCTGGGTCTGGTGCTGCCTCTGCGTTCCCTTGGGAGGGATTCCCAGAGTGTCTTCACCGGCAGGACGAGGGCTCCGACTGTGCCACATCCACACCCCCACCTGCCACTGTCCCTCTCCATCATGGCCGTCCGAGTCGGGGACAGCAGCGCCCCAGGCCTGTGCCCTGACCGGGAATCGAACCCTTTGGTTCGCAGGCTGAGGCTCAACCCACTGAGCCACACCAGCCAAGGGCAGGCTGCCTCTAAGTCCTTTCAGTGATGCCTTGCACTTCTCAGGGTACAGGTCGAACGACCGCTACGCAGGCCATGCTTCCTGGGGCTATTGAAGCCGAACCTGTGTCCTTAACCCTGTTCCCAACTGTTCACTGCCGGTGGGAAAGGCACAGCTGACCCGTGCCCTGGTCCTGCCCGCCCCAAGCTGGCCGAACTCACTTGTTCGCTCCAGGAGCTCACTGCGGGCTCGTCCGGGCTTCCTATACACGCGGCCCCTTCACCTGCAGACGGCCTCACCTCTTCCTTTCCGACCTGGGAGCCCGTGGGTTCTTTTCCTTGCCCAATCCGCCGGCTGGAGCCAGTGTGGGAAGGGGTGACCGCGGACACCCTCGCCGTGTTCCTGACCTCCGGGAAGAGGCCCTCAGCACTCCGCCGCCAGGGATGACGGCAGGGTGGGTTCCCCAGGGACGCCCTCCGGCAGCCGGGGAAGCTGCCTCTGACCCCGACGGCACCGAGTGTCCGCACCACGAACGCACGGTGTCCGTGAGGGACGCTGAGCTCTGTCGGCTCTGTTTCCGCATCTCTGAGACGGCCGTGTGGCCGGCTTCCGTCCTTTGTTCTGTCGGCGTGCTGGGTCCCGCGGGCTGCTTTCCGGGTGCAAGCCAGCCCCGCACTCCTGGGGGACAGGACATTTGCTCATGGTGCACAGTCACCGTGCACCAGGCACCGGGACCGGGCACAGAGGCCCCTCCGTGGGCTGCAGCGCCCGCTGGGCTGGCACATTGGCGGCGCCCGGTCACACCAGAGTCTGGGGAAGAATGAGGACACGTGTCTGGGCCTCAGGAAACCAGAAGAGAGTTCGGGCCTCAGGCTGAGGCGGGGAGGGGACTCCGGGCGCAGCTGCAGACGCTGGTTTGCTCTGCTCGGTGGAGGCCGTGCTCCCCGCACCAGCCTGGGTTCGGCGATCGTCCCGCTGTCCCTGGACAAGCGACTGCTGCGTGTGACAGTCCCGCACACGTGCTCACGGCGGACAGAGGCTCACACGTGGTCCCGCCCTGGGACGGCTCGCGCCAGCTGACGGCTTACGTTTCTGTCTGCCAGTGAGCACAAAAATTCTTTAAAAAAAAAAAACCCTGCCTCTCCGACCGTCTCCATGGCTACACTTCAGAGTGCTGCGACGGAGACGCTCAACCCCGGACAGCCTGCGGCCTCAGAGCGGGCTCCCGGCGCCCCTCCGTCTCCCTCGGGATCCAGCGAAGCCCCGAGCCCACCGAAGCGCGCCTGTCCGCTGGGCTCCGGGAGGTGGTCCCGCTGCGCTCGAGCGTGCGGGGGTCTCTTTCAGAGCGCCTTCCTGACTGACAGGGCTCCCGGCCGGCAGCCGAGCTCCGTGGGCGTGCTTTCCCAGGCAGCGCCGCTGCGCCTGCACCTGCAGCTCTCCCTCGTCCCCCCCCCCCCACCAGCTGAGCGTCGGCAGCCGATCTCCCTGCTCTGGGCGCGGGGCTGCAGGTCCCTCAGACGTCCTAGGTGAAGCCCGAGGTCCCCGGGAGCAGCTGTGTCTACAGGCCGTGGGCGTGTGAACTTTGCTAACAGAACGCGCCAGGCCTGCGCCAGGCCTGCCCAAGGCCGGCGTGCCTGCCACCCCCCGGCTCCCCAGCCCCAGCCTGCCCTGCCCCTGCCCCTCCCCGCTGGGAGGCCAGCCTGCTCCGCCGGCCGGGGCCGGGGCCGGGGCATGCCCGCTGACAGGCGCTCCGCGATGACAGAAATTCACTCTGAGCAGCAATTAGTGGCGCTGTCATTTTCGGGGGCTCCTGCCAATTAATTAAGCCTGTCACACAGGAAAACCGCGGCGCGCACATGGTAATTTATATCGGAGGAGACGGGCCTCTCGGAACCCGGCGGCTCCCTCCACAAACAGGACTCTCTGGCAGCCCCGAAATAAACGGGGGACGCGGGCGAGGATGAAACAGCAGCGAGAGTGCGGGCAGGCGGCGGAGGGTGGGGGGGCTCCGCGAGGCCTGGGAAAGTTACGCTGCCCTTGCGACGCCCGCTCGCCCCGACGGCAGGAGCGCGGGACCGGCTGATTGAAACTCCGAGCGGCCCCCGGCTGCCGGCCCTCCGCGCCCGTCCGGCATGATAGAATCAGAGGAGTTTATTCATACCATTAAGCCCCAGAGAACTTAATTGAAAGAAGAGCACAGCCCGGACCTTGACAAGCGGGAGGTCACAGTAATTGCTGCCGGACATATTTAACATTAAGATAATCAGGCCATTAATTACCCTTTGGATCATTAAATCAGCCAGTTGCAAAATGAAATTTCTGCCTCTATTACTCACTTGAGAGACCACAGGGGTGGCCTTTAATTTATCAGTGAGCTGGAGATACAAAGGCTGGGGCTGGGGGAGGGCGGGCGGGGAGGGGGCCGCGGTGGCGGTGGCGCGGGGGGCAGGGCGTCCGTCGGCCATGCTCGGTGATCGCGGCAAATTAACTAGGTGAGCTAACCTCCGCGTCCACAGGCAGAAGCCGGGGTATGTAAATAGATGGGGGGCAGACAGGGGGATCAGAGCCTGCACACCACTTAGCAGGATAATAAAGGAAATCATCCTTGATTATCAGCGCTAATTTGGACACTGCCGGTAGCTTGTTATACGTGTTCTGAGCAGCATTTAATTAATTCAATTGCTTGTTAATGAGGGAAGTGACATGTGGGGAGCAGATGCCACCCAACTGCAGATGGGCTCTGGTCATCACAGCAAAGTCCTTTTTTCTCCCCCCTGCCCTTTTTTTTTTCCCTTTAAAGAAAGAAAATAGGAAAAGGTGTCAAGCATAGAGGGACACTCAAAAGAGACAAAACAGCGACCTTGGCGGGCCAAGGACTGCCGGAAAATAACAAGCCGGGGCCGTCCTGGGGCTGCGGGCCCACGCTCCCCGAGGCCCCGTCTGGAACGGGGCGTCTCCCCCCAGAAACGGGAGCCCGAGTCGGCCGCATTGTGAGCGCCTGATCAAACCCGCCGAGACAAAGCCGCGGCCGAGCGGCGCTGCTCCTGCCGTCTCAGGTTAGCGGCGGGGATCCAATTATTTTCGGTCGGACACACTTCCCCTTCCTCGGCACCTCCGAGCGCGTAAGCAGGGGCAAGCGGCCTCCCGCAACAGAGAAGGGCCGAGCGCGGACCGCTGGGGGCACCCGTCTCCCCCCCACGGACGCCGGACGTCCGGTCCCACGTCCTCCGCCCAGAGTGGCGTCTTCTCCCAGGGGACGGGCGGGAGGGGAGTTTAGGTGTGCAGGCGAAGGGATAAGTGATGACAAGAGGAAGGGTGCCGAGGCGGCACAGGACACACGCTGCGGCGGCACGCTCCCAGGGGCGTCCGCGGGGAGGGCGGGCGTCTCCTGCGTGGAAGTGGGTGCACTGGTGTCCACCCCCCGGTGGCTCTGATTTCCCAAACCGCCACGTAGACAGGACACCTGCCCCGGGAATGCACCTGCAGCCGGTTCCCGAGGACCCACGCAGGTTGCACGCCGACACTGAGGCACAGGGACTGGGGGGCAGGGGAGAAGAAACGTGGGCAGGGGTGGGCGGCGCCAGGGGCTCTGTGCGGTGCTGGCAGGAAACCATGTCCACTGCAGTGGGGCCCGAACGCTGCCACGTGGGCCGCTGCAAAGGCCAGCCCCGCACGGTGACACAGACCAGCCCCCAAGGCCCCGGGCGAGGGCACGCACGGGGGTGCCGAGACCGCCTTGCTGTGTGCTAGCAACGTCCCAGCCCCGATTCACTCACGACCCCTGAGGCCTGGAGGCAGCAAGAGCACCTGGCAGGCAGGCAGGCATGCACACAGACACACACACACACACCTGTTCGTACCCACACCCGAGCTAACGACCCTTCCACTTGACACGGGTGCACGAAGGAGCTTGGGGACCTCTCCTTGTGGTCACGACGCGTGTCCTAACCCTGGAGCCAGAGCCCCGCCTGGCCGCTCCGGTCCCGGCTCCCCGGGTGACGACCAGCTATGTGGTGTGAGCCACACACTCACAGGCTCAGGGCCCTGAGCCCCGGCCCCGCAGACAGCCGATGGCCCCTCCGTGAGCCCCTAAAACCCAGTCAGAGCTGCCCACTGCGTCTCCCCACTTAGAGTCGATGTTTTAAGTGTGTGCTTAAATGGTATCAATAGCAATTAGAGAAGGGACTCAGATTCCACTGCAGATGGAGTTAATTGTTAGGGCATCGATCTCCCGCACGTGCCCCCCTCCCCGAATCACACCCGCACTGCGGGGCCGGGGCCAGGGCGGGGGGCGGGGCACCCTCTCCCCTCCTGCGACAATAAATTTCTTTATCGAATGCACTGGAAAAAATGGCAGTTGTTGCAGAATCCATCCAAAAAGGTTTTTTCCCTCTTCCTAGGAGTAATTAAAAGATGCTTTCCTTGACTAATGGCCCCCAGTTTGGGAGTGGGAAGTCAATACGGCCTGGCCGCCGTCAGCCGCGATTGATCGTGACGCTGACTGCCCGGCCGGCAGTTCTCGGGGTGGCTGAGATCCGCTGGAACCAATCAGGGGCCGGCCGAGGCCGCCCTCATCGGGGGCAGGGGAAGCCGGCACCGGGCTGGCCAGCCTTGCGGTGGAGGCACCCGCGGAGCCAGGTACACCGGTCCTGCGGTGGTTTCCGGGGACTGGCCGCTTCTTTGGAGCGGGATGTGCGGCGTCCTCCATCCCCACGGGCCCCAGTCTGTGTGTGTGTGTGTGTGCGCGCGTGCACGAGCATGTGTGCGGGAGGGGAGGAAAGCCGATTTCTGATTACGCTCCACTGTCAGAATGAATCTCCCCAACAAGCTGGAACAGACAAGAGCTGCTTGGGAAAACAGCTGGGCCCCCTTTCAAAGAATCAGACTGGGTGTATTGTGCTGGGCTTTTCCTGGGCTGGAGAGGCCAATTTACCGAAATACTTCTTTTTAGGGCTACCTTGGGGCCCCATGAAAAGACCCCTCCAGCTGTGTGCACCACCCAGCACAGGCTCGGGGGAGGGGGGGCATGGGCGTGGGATCCAAGCCAGACGCCCGGCTCCCACATCGCAGACCCAAGCCCACGTGGAAACGCCAGCCCACACCTCACGCCCCCACTTCCACCTGCAGCAGCTGCAGGCAGCGGTGGGGGGGGGGGGGTGCTGGAGGGACTGTGGTTTTGCACCACGAGGTCCAAGGCTTCCCACCGGTCACAGTGTGTGGAGGGACGGCGCGTTCCCCCAGGACCACGGCCTGCTCTCCTCGTCCCCACCCCTCCCAGGGGTGCCGCTGGTGGCCCTCGGTCCTCTGGGGAAGAGCGGACAGAACACGCACGGACACACAGAGAAGAGACCAAGGGCTCCCCTACCCGCCTTTGCGGGTGCTCTGGCGCACCCCCACCCCGAGACAGGCTGCAGCTTAGTTTGGGCACCCCACCCCCGTGGGCGAGGACCACCCCCTCCATTTCCCCACCTACCCCACGGGCCCCAGGGCTGCCACGCCCCTGTCTTTGCCTAGGGCACTCGCCACCCCCAGGCCCGGACACCACCCCGCGACTCAAAGCCCAGCTGGGGTGCGGTTCCTGCGGCGAGGCTTCCCCAGGGCACTGCGGCCGTGAGAACCGCTCCGCCCTGTGGCTGCGCCCAGGCCCCGCCCCCTCGGCGGGCCGAGAGCACGCCGCTGCGGGGCTGTGACCCGCCTTCCCGCTCCTCTTCCGGGAGGCGGCGCTCAGTGAGCCTCCGCCGGACTTAACTGAAGACGGAGCTCCCTGGGAGGGCGACCAGAGGCACAAGGAACCTTCAGTCCTCCCGTGTGTTTCTCTTCGGCTCGACGTAGGGCTTCCCGACACCGGAAGTGACCCTCGGAAACACCGGGTGACCGCGCCGCCGCCCCCGTCGCCCCGGAGAGGAGAGCGGACTCAGCGGGGCTTTGGCGGACGCATGTGAGCGGAGGGCCGGCGGGACGGAGAGGCCGTCCCTCCACGCGTGGGAAAGGGGCGCTGTGCGCGCTCTCTCTAAAACACCAAGGCCCCGGGTGGGAGAGGGCGGACGCACGCGGGGGCCCGCTCGCGTGCACGGCCTGGAACACACGACACCGGCCCACGGTCCTCGCTCCTGAGTGGAGGCGACATTGATGTAAAGTAGTTACCATAAAAAACAAACAAAAACAAACCCACACCGCTGTTTCCAACCATTCTAAACGCTCCTGATTATAACATGAAAAAAAATAAACTTTTCTAATTCACGAAATTGGCCATGGTATACATGCTTCCTTTATACATAAGTACTAAAATGCATCAGGTCAGTTTTTTCTGACGTGTTTTTTTTTATCCTCACTCAAGGACATTTCTTGACTGCTTTTAGAGAGGAAAAGAGACAGAAACATCGATGTGAGAGAGAAACATCCATCAGTTGCCTCCTGTACACGCCTGGAAAGGGGATCAACCGGCAACCTAGGTCTGTGCCCTGATCGGGAATTGAACCCACAAACGATCAGCTACAGGATGATGCTCCAACCAGCTGAGCCACACTGGCCAGGGGTCTGATGCCTTTTAATTGCTTTAAGATTTTGTTTATTTATTTTAGAGAGAGGGGAAGGGAGGGGGAAAGACAGGGAGAGAAACATCAAGGTGTGGTTGCCTCTCATGCGCCCCCTACTGGGGACCTAGCCTGCATCCCAGGCCTGTGCCCTGACTGGGAATCAAACCAGCAACACTCTGGTTCTCAGGGCGGCGCTCAATCCACTGAACCACACCAGCCGGGGCTGGTTGCTGTTTCCTGTACTCATACATTATACTCAATGCAATTTCCACTTGGTTTACACATTCAGACCTAAACACTTTCCAAAGAAACTATTTTAAAAAACGGGTATCAAAACAAGCCTTAATCTCTTAAGAATGCTCCTAGTTGGTGACCCAGCCGATCTCTACATTAGTCTTAAACGAGTCACAGTGAAAGTTTTTTTAAGGCGCCCCCTTTGTTCAGTTCATGAGACAGTCGCCCATCTGCACCGCGTGCCGTAGCTGGCACGCCAAGAGCTCACACACAGACTCCTCGGCGGGAGACAGACGCCCCGGTGCCCGTCTCCCTCCCACAGGGCACCCGAGGTGGGGAGTGGGGTTGGGCCCACGCCAGACTCATGCTCGCGAGTGAACCGAAGGTGGCACCAGAAGTTCGCTTTCCAGTGGCAATGGACTCGGCCCGGCCGCTGCCCCAGCGTCACCCCTCACACGCGGCCCAACCACGGCTGCCGCTTGGCCTCCTGCCTGGTCTGACCGCCGGCAACACCGGCCGGAGAAATGCACCGAGGGCCCGTGCTGGGAGACCCGTGGCCCCCCGCCGTCTCTCCACATGCCTGAGAAGTGAATGCGGATGATGATCCCACACCCCACTTCGGAACCAGGGATGCAGCCTGAGCCCCCTGCTTGGGACACCCCTGGAGGCAGACGGGCCCGTCCGGCCTCTGGAAACCAGGCTTCCCCAGAAGGCACGCTGTTTCAGCACCGCTTCGTGCGCTCGGTGCACACGTGGTCTCGAAACCAGCCTGTGCCAGCAGCACGTGAAAAACCAAAGACTAAACGGCCTCAGGGTAAACGCACAACTAACATTAATGGGGGGGAGGGTCACTGTGCGTTATATGCCAATCTTGGTTGGTTCCCCGTGTTAGAAATATATTTTAGGAAATAAATTGTTTTGTTAGCACTCACTCATTCTCTGTGTGTATACCAATCGAGGAAATGCTTGTATCAAAGATCTAAGAATAAGAAATTGGAAGAATCAAAACTCCGTAATTGGTGTTAACAGTGCAGCTTACGCCTATTAGAAGTGCGTTAATTAACGGCGATGTATTCACAAGGTCAGAAGCCTAATGCATTTCTGGGATGGGGCGAGGAATCCCCCAGGTGTAAAAAGCAGCACAGAAATGGAGGAGCCTGAATTGCCCGGCCCGGCCCGATTTTAAACACAGGCCTGGCTGCGCTGGTCTGGCCGGCGCTCCTACAGCGCCGGGCCGTTCTGATGGTGGCCGTCCAGCGGTGGCCGCAGGCCCTGAGGCCACGCCCCTTCCCGAGCGCCTACCTGGTGGAGTCCAGCGAGGGCTTCGCCCGCCCCTGGCAGTTCTCCTCCCAGACGCCGTTGGCCAGCTCGTTCCCGATGGACAGCATCACCTTGATGAGCTCCACGGGCCAGTCGTCCAGGTCCAGCGACCGGACCCGGGACAGGTGGGTGCCGAGGTTGCGGTGGATGCCCGAGCACTCGATGCACATGAGGGCGCCCAGGTTCAAGCTCGCCCAGTTGGGGTCTGTGGGGAGAGGAGCAAGTGCCACACATGGTCAGACGGCACCCAGGAGGGCCACCGCCCACCCTGGGCCCCGGCGGCAAACCACGGTCGCGCAGCCTTTGCCATCAGACTCCCTCCCTCCGGTCCCACGGCCCGAAGACGCTCCCCGGTCAGGACTGGTTGCTGTCTGGGGGGTCCGGAGAAGTCGAACGTGTGGTGGCCTCGGCTGAAGCAGAGCCCTGGAGTGTCCCAAATGAGACACGATTGGGCTCACTGGTTTGGACAGAGATGCACTTGCCGACACAGCTCCAGCAGCAATGTTCTCGAGAGGAGAGACACACATGGAAAAGACACACGTGGAAAAGTCACACATGACTTGGTGTCCGGTACGGATAGCCGCTGGTGAAGGGCAGCCCGGTCGTTGCCACAGCTGGGACGCCCCTCACAGCCGCCTCCGCACCTGGGGGCACACCTGAGTTTTCATCAGGCCTGGGGCGGGCCACTGGTAGATTTCAAAGACAACAGGGAGGCACCCCATGATGAAAGACTACGGTTTCCAGCGACCTCACTTAAGGAGTGCCCCCTGACGCCCTCCCGGTGTGGCAGGTCCTTGGTGGGGCCCCACCCCGAGCCACTGGCCCCGACCCGCAACATAAATGGGAAGGGGCTTTCGTGACACTGCGCTGAGGATGACAAGTGCGTTCAGAGAAGACCCAGGACCCAGGGCTGGCCTCACGCTGGACCCTACAGCTGATGCACAGGTGTGGGGCCGGGAATGACAGGTACAGCGGCTTCTACACCGACATTTGCTCCAGGTGCACCCGAAGGGTCAGCGACAACAAAACAGGGAGATGACGTCGTTTCCACTCGGAATCAGCCTGCAGATGGCCAAGGACCAGGAACGGCAGGGCGCGAACCCGTCAGAAACCAGCCTGCCCCGTGTTCCACGTCTCGTCCCTACCCAGGAAGGTGGGCGCCAGACCGGGCAGCTGTGGCCACAGGGACGACCCGGGTGGGAAGAAAAAGCAAATGCCCCAAATACAAGTAATTAAACAAACAAGGAAACGCTCGTTAAACGTTAGAGCGCACAGTCAGAAGAACCGAGGCGTGGGCTGCACGGAGAGGACACACGGAGCGGGCCTGGCCTGGGGCCTCGCGGGGTATTTTGGGAAGGGGTGGTCTGGCAGACAGTCTGTGGACTGTCTGCCAGACCACCCCAGGGCCGTGTGCAGCCCATCCCATCCCATCCCACCCCTACTCAACACCCACAGGTGGCCACCCTCGGCCATTTGGGTCAAGTGCAAAGACTCTATCGGCACGATCAGAACCGGGATTCCCGTTACTTCTGCTCTCAGGAGCCCCCCCGGGCGTGCCTTCCCTCTGCCGGGTTGAGCTCCCCGCTGCTGCTGCAGCCGCCTCGGCCGAGAACCTCCTTCCTGGGGGCGGTCCCTGTCCCCAAGTGCAGGAAGCCCCGCTGCTGGGTGACACCAAGGCAGCCTGCTCACCGCCTCACGGAGACCCCTGCCCGAACCATGCCTCCACTCAGGCTGCCTTCCCAGTCTGTGTGCCCACCACACCTTCCCTGGACCCCAGGGCCCCCTCAACACCGGCTGTCCAGGAGAGGAACGGGTGGGCTGAGGGGAGGGTTGGGGCGGGGGAAGAAGTGCGAGGAAGCGTGGGGGTCCTGAGCAGAGGCAGAAGCAGAGCCGGTGCGGGGAGAGTGCATGGGAAAGCAGGGCGGGGAGGGGAGAAGGCTCGTGGGGACAGCACCAGGCTCACGGTGACAGCGGTCAGTGCCCAGGCCGCCCCCTCCCCCCCATGGCAGGCAGCTGCTGGAAACGTGCGGGACTGCGCCCAGGGACAGGCGTCTTCAAGGCCAAGGACAGGCCCTGAGAGAGGCGCAGAGCTGCCGCCTGCACCGGCGAGCGAGGGCGGTCAGGTCCCCCACGGCCCTGAGAGCTCCCGAGAGGCTCCAGCAAGCCCAGCGCCAAGTCACCTCTGCGGCTAAGTTCCGTGCCGCACTCACCTTTCCCCTCTGCCCCCGCACGCCGACCCCATGGAGGGCTGTGCTCAGTGCTTCCACACCCCTCCACACCCAAATACCCCTCTGTCGCTGGTGTATTTGGACCCCTATGTCACTCACCTGAACTGTTGCGAGAACCCCTTGCGGGTTCCGAAGCCCTCCCCCTCCCCCCCAGTCACCTTGGGGTCGCAGCAACCCTAGACCTTGCAGCACTGCTGCTGCCGCTCCCCTAGGAGCTTGAGCCGCTCTGAGGCTGGGCCGGGTGCCAGGCCTGAACGGTGACAGCCGCGCCCAGGACACGACCCACCGGTCTCCGAGCCAAAGACGTCAGACGTGGGCCCGTGCACTTCGGCTGGGGCCATCCCCCCGCCCGCCACGTAGAGCGCCCACTTACTCTGGGTCTCGCAGTCCACGCAGTGAGAGTTCCCGCGGAGGCTCCGTATCGACTGCAGGGCCATGGCCTCGCTCTGGCTCGTCAGCCGGGACTGGACGTGGGGGAGACACACAGACGCCAGCGATGAGAACCCCGGGGAAACCCACGCGGCCCCTTGCAACACCAGGGCCGAAGTGAACCGACTGCGGGCGAGCTCGGCGGGAGGACGGTTCCAAACTCTCGCCCTCTTCTGCGGTCCGCAGGATAAAGTGTAACCGACCGGCATGCACCGCGAGGGGGCGCCCCGTGTCCGATTCACCGGGTGAGAACGGCCCTGCCAGAGGCGGGAACAGGGCTCTGCCCGGTCCCGCCTGAACGGCCACGGACACACCACCGCCTGGGCGACGCCACCGGTTCAGGCACTTCTACTGCCGTGCGTCTACCCGGCGTGAAGAGTAAAGGAGAAACGAATTTTCTGCCGATAAGCGAAGGGCAAGACTTCGCTGGCGCTCTGAAGACAGGTCTGTCTCCCAGCCAGGAGACCACGCCCACCCCACGCTTCCGGGATGCGGTTGGAGACGTTCTCAGTTGCCATCACAACGACGTCCCTGGCGGGCGTGAGGCGGGGCGGGGCGGGGCGGGGCGGGGTGGGGTGGGGTGAGTGCGGCCGGGCGTGGCCACGCGGGCATCCGTACTTGGGTGTCCGAGCAAGTTCAGAACTTACGGGAGGAGGAAAGGAACTTGATAAGCTACAAACTAGGATGTAATCATCATCACCGTGAAGTTTTGGTAACCTTTTGGTAACTGTTCTTGCAGCCTTTCTCTAAGCATAGCTATACGCACGTAAGTACGTCTTAAGAAGGCAGTGAACTGTAAGTTGCTTTGAATCCCGCCTTTTAGCTTAGTAAGATGTCATCTCTCGCTGCCATCCTGTTTTCTCCGGCGTCACCGTTTTAACCGCTGCACACTACTCCACTTCCGATGCCTTGTTTACACGTCCCGATTTCCCTCCGTTGTACCCAGCGCCGGAGCTCCGCACGAGCCCAGGGGTGTTAACACTCGGGAGAAACTGCGGGTGCTCGAGGTGTGAGGGGAAAGGGCGTGCACCATTTTTAAGGCTGACCCTGCATGCGTTTAATATACTGGGTGAAACCAAATAGATTTCAGGGGCCATGTGGAATAAGCTTGATTTTTGTTAAGAATTCTTCATAAACTGAACTATGTCATGTTAGCTGTTTGATGTGAAACACTTTGTTGCACACCACTACTGATATAACTTGTAATGCATGGCTGGGGTCTCACGCCCTTCGGTTACATAACCCAAGTACTCAGAGTGGGTTTGACAGTTTCCACTGGCCCCTGGAGTGGGTGCGCGCGTGTGTGCAGGGATGTGTCCGGCCGTCCCTGTCCACCTGGTCATCGCGGCAGCGTACGGGTGGATGTGTGTGCCCACCCTGCTGCCAACCGGATCATCCGGAGGCAGCTCACGTGCCTCGTGGCTCGTCCTCACCTAGTCAGTATTTTGCCCTCGAGCTATTCATTCCTTGTGGGTGTTACTCCCTTGCACACACCCTCGCACCTGCGCGGCCACACCCCGGGGGGACGGGGCGGGGGGGCGCCCGCTCCCTCAGTGCCCGGTGCGTCCGCCCAGGTCAGCGACCCGACTCGCAGGACCAAAGGGGCGGCGTCTGAAAGCTGGTGCTTGTGTCGGACCCGAGGGTGAGGCCGAGAGTTTCACGGGCAGTGGAAGAGCCTGGCGAGGCGTGAGGGGGAAAAGGCTGACACGCTTCCAGATGCTTCTGAACCCGGTCACATGGCCTGGCTTCAGTCTGACCCGGGCCACCGCGATTTTACACCAGGTCCAGAGATGTGTTTGCCTGCTCGGCAGCACGGCCCTGCCCGCCCGTTCTGCGACTACCTCCCCACATGCGGCGGGTGACGCCGCGGAGGTTCCCCACGGGCGAGGGGGCTGGGAGCTCCGGGAGCCACGGCTGTGGCTGTGGGATTCGTGCGGCCGAGGCGCTTGGCAATGAAAGGCAGCGCTTCTGCCCACCTTGGGTATAAAACCGCTTTTAAAAAGAAGCAAATTACATTATAATAATAATGACTGCGGTCTGGTTTACCCTGGTTAAAGAGGGTAATAAAATAAGATACTCCATCTTTCTGAGAGACAGGTTCCCTTCTTAATGACAAAGCTGAACATAAATCACGGGCAGGAATTTCTTTAAATTGTTACAAATGAAACTGTGGGTTGGTGGGCAACATTCTTTCTCCAGTTTTGAGTTGACTCTAGTTTGAAAACGCTCTCCAAGACTCTAAAATGTCCCAGAAATGGGGCCAAAAACATCCAAGCATTAAAATAATGGATTTGAAGGAACCCCTGATGGGAAGAAGGGGAAAAACGCCGTTGCATAAGGAACGTACGCTGGGCATTTTCTGACGCAGCTGAAAGTCGCTCTGTCTCCCTGGCTGGGCAGTGTTAAGTAGCGGGCTCTCACTGCTGGACAAAACACAACGAGACTTGCTGGCAGAGTGTGGAAAGCGAACACCGTGTCACCCCCAACCCCTTGCACACCACATGCGTGCAGGTGGTGCTTTTGTTCACACCTGTGCCAAGAGTCGGTCTCTAACCTGACGTGGCTTTGAGTCCTGTGCATTCGGGAGGCTGGCACAGGGCACCTTTCTCTCCTGAGTGTGGGCGCACGCGTGACCAGAGTCCATCGCTCACGACAAAAAGGGTGGTGCTTCAGGCCCGGGGGAGGCGAGAGAGTGAAGACCGCACCAGGGCCCTGTGCCTCGGGATCATGGCCGGGCAGGGGGGGGCCTGGGTGTGTGCGTGTGAGGCCCACACAGTGGGTCTCACGGCCCCCCGCCAGCCTCCTGCTCAGAACGCGCGCCGGGGCCTGGCGGGTCACCGCGCCCCAAGACGCTCCGCCCTCCCCGGGCCCCCACGCCCCGTCCACGGCTGGCAGCTCGCCGAGGGCCGTACCTTATTCTTGCTGCTCTCACACGACTGGAGGCTGGCCAGGATCTGGCTCTCGATGGCTTGGACCCACGCGTCCCTCTCTTCGTACGTGGTGGCCTCGAAGTGCCACGTCTGACCAGTGAGGGACACGATGATGAACTCGAAGTTTTCCTCATGCTCTGAAACACAGAGTGGGGTGGGGGTGAGAGTCTGGCTTTGGCGCGACGGCGGCCCCTCCACCAGGCCTCCGTCGGAAGAGCGGCCTTGGGCTCCATCGTGGCCGCACGGGGCTGGCGGCCCGGGGAGCTCGGAGCCGAATCCACAGACCCCCGAGCACTCACAGTCTGGCCCCCGCAGCCAGCCTGGCGCGGCCAGGTTTCCGTCCCCGCCTGGGGGGCGAGGAAAACGAAAAGCAGCGTGTGACGTTGGCGTCTCCCTGCTGGGCGCAGGCGAGGTGACTCGGGAGAGTCCCAGAGCTAACGGACTACTGCTGGCCCCCGTGTCTGCGGGGTGCACACCAAGTCAGAGCCGCTGATCTCAGAGTAAAGCTCTCACTGCGTGTGAGCACTGGTGGACCACCGCAGAGGGCGTGCGGGGTTCCGGGAGGGCGCTCATCCCACTGTCCCCAGACTGGGAGAGACGGCGAGTCCCGGGAGACTTGAAGGCGACAGTCTGGACCAGGAGGAGGAGTCGGACTTGCGTCAAATCCTGCTGGGTCGGGTGCCCCTTGGGCTCCTTGAGCAAGCCCCGGGCCCTCGAGGCCCCTTCCTCACCCCCACCACGGGGGGAAAGGCCCCCCGCCGTGCAGCGCCCCCACTGGCTAACCGACCCGTGCTAACTCAGGCAGACGCGGGGCCACCCTGTAACTGTCAGCGTCTGCCCTCTGTCCTCACGACCCCGTCCCTGCCGCAGAAGTGAGCGCGGCGGCGGCACACGGACGCAGCGTACATAACCCGCCACAAATAACCGCCGGAAGCCCCCACTGGGCTCGCAGGCCCACAGCTCATCCGGTTCCGAGCTTCCAGTCACTGGGCCGTGAAGTCGCTGCTGCATCACCTGGTGAGCAGTTGTTATTAGTGACGGTGATGACCTGCCGACCTGCCCAGGTGACCACGGCCGCAGTTCATTATCCTCTCAGCTGTCTGCCCGCCGCCACACAGCTCACTCCCCTCTGCATGGGCCCCGTGCTCTCGGCTGCCCGGCACCCTCGCCCCACGTGACCCCTGACCTCTGCTGGGCTCCCTGCTGCTCTAGGGCTCTCGAGACCCTACCTCACCAGGAGCCCTTGACCTCCAGACAAGGATGCTCACTCAGCTCATCTCCGAAAAAACCACAGCCATGACCTGCCACCCTGCCCCCTTCCCAGCAGTCTCAGCAGAGGGCAGCCCCCACTCCGTGCCTGAGACGCCTCCACGTGACCCACTGCCCCTAGGGGGGTGGGGACAGGGCCCAGGAAGGGGATGCTCATGCCCTTGCTAATGCCCACTGGGCCTGGGTAACTGCTTCCCTAAAGCACCACACGTCGCCACGGAAGCCAGGCCGGGACCCCTTTGTGCAAAACCGTGGCGCCGCACCCTGATGACGAGCACTGTGCTCCACGCAGAAGACGCGTCACTGCGCTTCCAGGATCTGACCGCCTGGTCGGTGGGGCTTAGAGCTGTGGAACCTGCTCTGGGGGAAGGGTCCCCGAACACAGGGAAGGCAGGCACCTCCTTCTGTGAAACTGCCGTGGGTTTTCGTGCTCCTTTCCAAGCGCACCGGCCCCCCCAGATCTAGTCTACGGCTGCTCACAAACCTTCAAACCACTCCCCCGGCCCCGCCCCGGTTCCTCCTTCCGGTCTTGGACAAAGGCTTCCTCGCCCTGCAGCATCCGTGTTGCGGAGCCTTCCTGTCTCCACTTTCAGCAGTTCTTCCCACCCTCAGAGCTGTCCCCGGACGGGACAACTTCTGGACTCCACTCCCTTGAGGTCAGAGGGAGCCTGGGGGGCATGTGGCACCTTGAAGATGAGCGGCACGGCCCTGTCAATTCTGACACGCCATGGGAGTGACCCACGACGGCTCGTAACTCCTTCCTAGCTCCCCATGGCGCAGGACCCTGGCTGAGGGTGCCCGGGCTGGCTCCGGCTCTTGGAGAAGGGCAGTGACCGTTGATTAGCGGTGTCTGCCCTGGGGTGGCGGGGGCACCCCTGCAGCCTGCCCGCCGCCTGCTCACCCTGCGCACCTCGAGTGGTCTTCCTGGCCTTGGAACCACTTCTGACACCTGAGGACAGCCCTCGAATCTCTGTGCCTGACCCCCACATCCCATCATTCGGGGATCTGAAACATGCACAGAGACAGTCCTCGGATACTTGGTCCTCACATCAAATTAACACGCGCAAACCAGACCGGCGGCAGTCCTCACGGCCTCCCGCTCCTGGCTGTGGAGCTGGTTTGGGTCGGAACACTCCAAAACCACCCAGATGCCTCCGTCTTCCCACCGCCGTCTGCCCGGTGCCCATGCTGCTCACCAGCACCCCTGGCCCACACCTGCCTCAGATTGCCTAGCAACGACACACAGGACACGGCGGGGCGGGGCCTCCCCTACAAAATGTGCTCTTCATTGTGTTGCTACAACCGCCCACATAAGGCATAATGGCTGGACCCCAAGCCCACACTCTCCCCCCACCCAAACCACACCCATGCGTCAAGAAACCAGAACTGTGAGAATGAGGGGCCGAGTGTCTCCGAAAGGGAAGGCGACCACAAGGCGCGGACGCTTGGGCGGCTCAACAGATGGAACCGTGGTCGGGTGCCAGAGGGAACCCCGACATCCAGCGGCCCCGAAGGAGCGGGGCTGTGGGGGCCTGGGGCTGCTGAGCCCCGGGGCTCCCGGCGAGCCCTCGGAAGGCAGCCGCTCCAAACACGCCCGCCCACGTGGGCCGGAACCGAGCAGACGCACAGGAACCAGGACAGCGGACTCGCATCTAAGCATTACAGATACAGGGAAGGGGTGTTTCTTCATTGGAGGGATGCGCAGGGTCCACAAAATTCCAGCCCCGGGCCCCCCCGACGGCGCGGCCTCGAAGTCCTGGCAAGGCCATGGCCGCAAAGGAAGGGGCGTCCCGTGGGTCCCTGCGTGACCCTCTAGGGCCCGCTGTGCCGTGAAGTCCTGTGACTGGGCTCCCGGGATGTGAACCGTCTCCCGCGTGTCACGGTCGGCCGTGGCCAGGTCCACCATAACAGTATTTTAGCGCCATGAACCTGTCGAAACCAGCCTTCCCAATTATTCCCAACGACATTAATAGTCCCGGATATTACACTAATTGCGTCCAGTTTCTATGCAGACGAGGCCCCGTGGGGCTCATTTCGCCTCCGCAGGGGCCGGCGACTCCACCGTCAGACGGGTTTCAGGAGGAAGCCTTCCTCATTACGCAAGTCCGGGCTGTCAAACTTTTTTTTTTTTTAAAGGTTAATGGGCCAATCAGTCATCAATTATTTTCGCGGGATCCTAGCAAAGGGTTAAAGGGCTCAAAGCAGCTGCAACCGCTTCACGGGCGGAAGTTGTCTCCAGCAGGAGGCGGCGGCCGAGGATGCATTTTGGGGGTTAGGGTGCAAGTAGAGACGGGACGGACAGACGGACGCATCCGGCGGTCCTCGGGGCGGTCCGGGGAAGAGGAGGACTGCCTGGCGCTTCTGCCGAGGTCTCGAGGCGCCAGACCCCCGCGCCCAGCTGGGGCGGGCAGGCGGGCAGGCGGCTCACAGATGTCCGCGAGAAGCGCCCAGCAGTGTACCCAGCGACGGCGCAGAGGCCTTCCTCTTCAGAACCGAGGACTCGCCGCGTCTGCAGAGACCGCCGTCCACAGCCCTCGTGGACCCGAGGCGGAGGCTGAGCCCAGGGCGCCCCACGCACCCGGAACCCAGACCCCCGACGTATCTGAGGGTGAACACATAAAGAAGACAGGCGGGTAGACGCGTCTACTTGCGGAGGTGACGCACAGGACCCCGAGTTGGCTTCCACACGGTCACGGTTAAGAAATGACCTCCTGGCGAAGGAGCCAAGGCCTGCAGGAAGCAGCCCCCCTCTCCGCTGCGGACCTCCCCTGTTGCGCAATGAGGGCATGTGTCTTGGGGACTCGACAGCGCCCCCACGCAAGTGTGTAAGGCAGCTCGAACCCTGGGCCACGCTGTTTTCCCTCATTAACACGTCAGCGTTGCCAGTGGTGTCTCCCAGCCCCCGCCCGAATCCCCACATCGCTGTCCTTCTGATCCTGGGCGTCTGCTCTGGGTGCCCCTTAACTGCACACACCTGCCTCTCCTACCTGGGGCCCCGAGTCCCACCCTCATGCGGTCGGCGTGCCTGCAAGGGAAGCTGCGGCCGGCCTGGGATGACCAGGGTGTGCCGGCCCTCCCTCTCTCTGGCAGGAAGACATTCGTTCACAGCCAGTCCCGGGGAGCCTGGTGCAGCCTCAGGATCCTTCTCAACCCAAGCCTCCAGGGAAGCACCGCCAATTTGCCAGCGGGAAGCCGAGACGCAATGTGTTCGCTAGGTCTGCACCAATCTCGGCCCCTCCCCGCCCCCACCCAGGGGACAGGGAGGGGCGCCCGCAGCCCCGGGCTCTCCTGCCAATGGTCTGCGCCCTGCATTCGGCACACACTCCAGGGTTTCTGCTGTGAGAGTGCACGCTGCAGAGGAATGTGGTTTAGACACTTGACTCAGTTACGATGGAAACCACACACATTTAAGACTTCAGTCAAGACCCGCGGTAATGGAAAAAGAAAATATTTTCAACTTCTCTTCAATTTCTGCAGTAAAAGGGAAACTCGAAGGAAACTGGAAGAGTGCGGACCGAGACCGTGCGGAAGCACCACCTCAGTGCACCCCTCCCCCTCGAGAAAGTTGCTTATTTTGGACGGAGAGAGAAAACTGCGTCTGGTTGCCACACAGACATGCAGCGCCTGGTTCTCGGGTGAGCACCTCTGCGGGCCGCGAACTCCGTGAGCGTCTCTGTCCAGGACGGGCAGGGTCGGTGCGGTGCAGGAGCCGGTCCTCGGGGGCGTGGCGCAGAGTCAGGAACGCCCCCTGCCCAGTGTGGTTGCAGGGGGGAGGTTCTCCCCAACACGAGGGCGGTTTGTGTCTTCCGGACACGCCGGCAAGGGCTGGGACAGCCGTGTGAGCGCCGGGCGGCCGGCAGCCCCAGCCCGCTAGACTTGCCTCCCAGAGCTGTGGGGTGCCACGCACTTCTTAAATCGAGGGGAGCATTTAGAAGCTCCTGAAGCAAGAAATCCTCGGATCCAAAGCTGAAAACACATCTCAGGATGCGGAAGATGGGCGTGTCCACACTTTCCTGGCACTTGCCTGTGGTCTGTGCTTTGCGTTTAGCGAGAGAAGCTAGAGGCATCCTTCTAATTCACGCAGCGGCTGGGCGGTGCCCTGCTGCTGTCACTCACCCTCACTCCCAGCCGTCACTTTGCAGAGTCAGATGTGGGCTGGGCCCCGTGGGGCCGGCCCAGGGCTTCTTCCTCTGCTCGGAGCCCGGCGTGGGCATCGGGAGACTCGGCCGCCCAGGGGCCCGTGCAGCACTTGGGTGGATCAGTACCATCTTCTGGAAAGTGGGGGGCTGGGAGGGCCCGGCGATCTTCCTTCTCTCCCCCCAAAGTCGGTGCTGGAGTCACTTCCCGTGAAAAGGGTCCCAGGTCTGCACTGACGCCAGTCCGTGCGGTTCCCACGGGCCGGGGCCTCCTTGCCAACTCCTCCCGACCCGGACGCGTCTCGTGGGCCTGGAGCACGGCTCCAGGTGTGCCCTCAGAGCTGTTTCTGCGTCACCTGCGTCTCTGTGACAATCTAACATGGACGCTGTGGACCCTGATGCACGGGCCGGGCTCCATGGAGAGGGCTTTGCAGGCCTTGCCCAGCCTCTTCAGGTACGCTTCGGGGCAGGTGTCACTGTCTCCTGTCGGGGGAAAGGGCCCCGAGTGGGGAAGACGAGACGCGGTGACCTCAAGACCCGCAGAGCGGCCCGTCGGAGTGCAGAGGGAGCCACAGCCTGGGGGAAAGCGGCTCGCCTGCAAACCCCCTGGCACCTGGGACGGACACCCCCTGTCGGATCGCCCTGCTCCTGGCTCTGTGAGTGACCCTCAAGGATCACTTCGAATGGCAGGAACGTGCGCGGCCCTCCAGACACGAGGCGGGTACCACCAGTGGCAGGCAGGGGGCGCTGCGCTGCACGCCTCTGGATATTTACTCCCGTCTGGCCATCCCCGCAGCAGGGGGCATGTCCCCAGTGTACAGGTGGGGAAACTGAGGCACAGAGTGCACATTCAGTGGCCGGCCTGAGGCGAAGAGGTGGGGGTGTGAGGGGTGGACCAAGGCCGCCTGGGCACAAACCACTGTCCACACCGCCACTCACACATGCAGGGTTTGCTGCATTTCTGATCAAGAACCACCGTTTGACGGGGAGGAGGAGACGGGTGAGTGAGGAGGAGCCTCGTCCGAGTGTGGAGGGCAGTGGGGGTGGGGCCCCTGGGCCATCGCGGGAGGGGCTGCATTCACACACAGGGTGGGGGGCCCTTCGGAAGGATAGCTCCACTGGCCACGCCCGCGGGGCCGGGACTGCTGTCTGCTGGGCATCGGGGCCCCGCTCCAGCCTACGTGGGCCCCATGCTCGCGACTGCCCACGGCCAGGGCCTGGGCGGCGGCGCGGACCCCAGAGCCCAGCCTGGTCCCCATGTGCTCTCCAGGGGCTCCTGACCGCCCTTCTCCCTGCCTGGGCCTCCTTCTGTAAAACGTGGAGATGGGTGACGGCTTCCCTCAGAGGTGTCCAGGGAGCCGCAGGACGGGAAGCCAGGAAACCGTGCCTCCTGCCGAGTCTCGTCGTCCACGGAGCCTCCCCGGGCCCGCCGTGCGCGTGCTCCAGAAGACTCGCTCCCCCACGGCAGGGCCCGCGTGGAACGGCAGGGCCCAGGGACCCCGGGACCCCAGTCCATCTCTGCAGCAGGAGGGAAGCACCCAGAACAGAGGCGTCCCAGGCCGGTCTCTGGGGCAAGGTCCGGACCCACAGGAAGGGTCCTCTCGGACGGCCCAGATGGGGACTTCGGGCCGGCCTCACCTCTGTCCTCTACAGCGTCCGGCAGCCCCTTCGACCCAGTGTGGGTGGCTGACATCCCAGACGCCCCTTGTTCCCGAGGGCGCCCTCTCTCCTCCCCGCTGACACGCTCGCTTCTGTAACAGCAGGGAGTCCACCTGCTCAGCCCACGCACACAGCCACGATCCCCGGCCCTCCGGCAGCTGTGCGGGGATGGTGTGGCCTGAGGACAGGCCCCTGGGCGCGTGCGACCCACCCCGCAGTCTCTCGGGGTGGCGGTGGGCTCCCCGCCACGGCTCCTTCTGCACAACGTCGCCCTTTGGTTCAGTTCTCTCGCTTCTTCCTAGGAGGCATGTTCACCAGGGACCTGGGCCTCCCTCAGTCTCCCAGCACCCAGGCCAAGACGGCTTCCCCTCGGGGTGGGAGGCAGCTGCGGACCCGGGAGTCCCACCCCACAGGCCCCGGAGACGGACACACGGAGGCTTGTTCTTGCTGGAGGAACTTAGGAGTCCACCCACCTTGGGAAGGAGCTGAACTCTTATCAAGTAACAAAGGTTTAAAAACTAGCGCAGTATTATACATAAATAATGTCTCCGCCTTGGTATCACAGACAATTAGCCTGAGTGCACAGAAAAAAGCAAAAGAGGACGTATGTTTGTCTGTTTTCTGGGCTTGCAGGTGTGTCTCCCCGATCCGTCCGGTTCCATCTGTCTCTCCGCTCCCGGCAGCCACGCGAGGCCTCGGTCCCGACAGGAGTTAGCAGCTCAGGACGCGCGTTCCCATAAGCAGTCTGTCACAGACAGGATGCCGCGGGGCGACACCCGTCCGAAGGCGGGCGATCGGGGAGGCACTCTGAGCACCTGCGTGAGCGCACGGCTGCAGTGACAAACTACTAAAAGCCGTGGGAAACGAGATTGTGCGCGTGCAGACGTCAGTCTTAACGGAGACCCAGAGGGAGTGGAGAGGGGGCGGGTCGCTCACAGCCGGAGATGCGCAAATGCGACTGAACCCCGGACAGACACGAAAGAGGAGGTGAGGGGAACCGGCTTCGGGGTCATCCCTCAGTCCGCTGTCCCCAAGGCCGCCTTTGGTAGCTGTTGGCAATCGACTGAGAGGCCCCAAGTTTGCAGGTTTTGGGGCGGCTTGCGTCACGGTCCCTCCCCACCCGGGATGCCCGGCAGGGCGGGCAGGGCGGGCACGGCAGGCTACCTGACCGGTCGAGGCTTCGAAGGCCCCACTTTTGCGCATCTGGAGCCTGGGACGAGCTCCGGCCCACCAGCGTCCTGGGCAGCTCCGTCAGCACATCTCGGGGGGACCTCTGCCTCCCCCCGCCCCACCCCGCCCTCCACGTGCAGCCCCGTGCGGGACCGCGTGCCACGGCTCAGGTGTCTAGGCTGGAAGTCGGTGACCAGGTGTGTGGTGATACATGCGCACACGTACAGAAGGAAACACATCTGATCTGAACACAGTGAAATGATATGCACCTGAAGCTGAAAAACCGACATGCAAATAGAGTGAATGAGTCAGTATCCTTGAAAACGCAACAAAAACGACGCTGAATGGGACTGGTTCTAAGGGAAATTCTATCCCTTTTGCCTCTCATCGTGTCTTCCGTGAGTGCTCTGTGGGAAGAACCCATGAGGGCTGAGCTCCACAGGCACCTTAGCAGAAGACGACTTCCCCTTGAGGAACGGAAAAAAATTCACGATGAAAATACTGGTCTTTAACAAGGCGGCAGGGAAATGCACTTTTGTTTTTCGGATTCATCTGCTTTTCTGGCCGCGGAGGGCAGGGCGCTCCGCGGCGAGACCGGAGTTGTCGGGGAAGGAAGGAGAGGAGGGCGGCGACATAAATCAGCGAAGGTTAATGGCCGGGATGCCAGGAGAGGGACTTGTTTACAGAAACACCGTGCAATTTAAAATTTACAAGAGATTTAATGCCACCGCTCGGCAATCGCTAAAGTCAACAGCCCAGAAAACGGTGACATTAAGAAAAATATTACAGTTATAATCATCCCCAAATAAGTCAATTAGCGTTAGGGCGCGAGCCTGCGAGTACTTGACCCATTCGGCACTTAAGTGAAAAAACGAGACGCCCCCCCCATTAACGCCGCGACTGCAGGCGCGCGGCCTGTTTTGCATGGCGCGACGGGGCGCCGCCTCCTCCGCGGGGCTCCGGCGGTGGCGCGCCTCCCCCCTCTGCCTGGCATCGAAATAATCCTGACCCTCGACATTTGTAATCAGAAAAAAAAAAAAAAGGCAATTTATAATTGTGTTGTTCAAATGAAGGCGGGGGAAAATTCAATCTGCCATTATACAAAAGCAGTGACGGCTGTCTTCGCCGCAAAGAAGCAACGCGAGTCAATTTGTGAACTTTGGCACCGGACGACCTTTAGAAACACAACAGTACACTGAATTTACAAGCAGGAGCAGCCCATGCAAATGACCCGGGCCGGCCGCCTCTGGATCGGAGCTGCGCGGAGCATTATGGAGAATGCGTCCGCAAAACAAATTAAGACTGTTACTTAAATGTCACGGCACACTATTGTATTTGGCTACAGATCATTACACCTGATACTAACACTTTTAAAAACTGTAATAACTTGGGAAATATTACATTGAGTGCCCACATGTATAAAGCAAAAGGAAAAAAAAGGAGAAAATAGGTTTCTGAAGTAATTTAAACATCACTAGTCTACGACTGGAGGGAAAGGTCAAAATTTAAGTAAGCTGAAAGGAACACGAATGGTAAACTGAAACACACACACAGAAGATGGAGGGGCCACAGGGACGAATCTGCCAACACGACACGGGTGCATGCGGTGTGGGGCTGCACTTCCGCGGCTGCGCGGCGGGGGGCGCTGGCGGGGCCCGGGGGGCGGGGCGCCGGCGGGCGCGGAGGAGGAGGGGCGCGGCGTTACCTTCGGTGTTGGTGCTGCTGCTGCTGTATATATTTCGCAGGCTACCAACACGGTTTAGTTTCCACGCTTTGCGTTTGGCTGCATCCCGAGAGCAGAAAGGGGAGAGGGGGAAAGAGAAAACAAAAAGGAGAAGAAATCAAATGAAAAGGGGAGAAAAGAAATGTCATAGTAGCACGTGACGTCACCTCCATCAGCTCCCGAGAGGCAGTGGGCGCTGGTGGGTCCCCGCCAGCCCCCGCTCCCCCCACCCCCCGCCCGCCGACGGCTGGGGAATCTCGGGCAGGGCCACTGGGGCAGGGTGGAGGTGCGCCCGGTTAGCTTTGCGCCAGATCAAACAGACGCCCGGCATGGAAGCCCACGCACCCACCGGTCCCCCTGCTGGGTTTTCCACGTGGCTACGCCCAACAATGCAAAGCTGGCCTTTTCCTTGGAGCTGGTGGCATCTTTTGAAGGAGCTACAGTGCCAGCAGCCATAAGCCCTTCGATTTGGCAAAATGGGGCAGCAGGAGAGAGCAAGAGACCCTGGAGATGGGCAGCCCCTGGGGTGTGCGGCCGGGTGGAGGCCTTCACACCCAGAGCTGCCGCCAGACGGAGATCGTTTGCCCCCCCGACGCTGCTGGGCCTGGACAGTAACCCACGGCAGCACGAGTCTGCTACCATCTGGCGGCTGTTGAAGGGCGGCGCCCCTTCTTTCGGGGCTGTAGGAGGCTCTGGATGGGGCTCCGAGGACCCCAACGAGCACACAGGCATCCTTCAGCACTCAGGTCGCTGAGGAAAGCGTCAGAAAGAAAAACCAAACACTAAGTTACCCGCAGAGGACCCCTGGGTCCGGACGTCAAATGCAGAACCAACTCAACGCGGGCAGAGCCGGTCCCCATGCCCCAACACGCTTCATTGGCCCCCACCCTCCCAGCCACCCCTGGACTCAGGGCGCACGGTCGGTGCAGTACCCTAACCAGACTACCTGTCTCTCTCCACTCCCATGACCAGGAAGAGAAATCAGTCAGACCTCCCACTGGGCTCTTTTTGGATGACCCTGCGCCCAGTGTAGGCAAGGGGCGCTCACCTGGGGCTGGAGGGGGGCATCTGGAGCTCACGGCACGGAAACACACCCTGCGGTGGCCTGCGGTCAGGACTGACGCCGGCCCACTCTTGACGCAGGACGCGCTGGCTGGGCCTGCCGGCTGTGGGCTCCGAGCCCGAACACTCAGCCTTGCAGCGTGCGGGTGCGCTCTGGCGCGCCAAGTTCGAAGGCCCAGGGCGAGGGCCGGGTCGCCGTGAGCAGTTCCGCCGCTGGCGTGAAGGGCGAGCACTAGGGGCGCACCGCATTTCCTTGGAGTGACGACATGAAATGCACGCAGGACACACGGACGTTTCAGGAAGCAAAGGCAACTCTGCAACAGCACAGCACTGCGTATTCAGGGGGCGAAGTTCATGTAATGATGAGAAGACGAGCTAGCTGTCGCGTCCTCGTCACCTGATTTAAAAAGTTAAGCTTGAACTAAACACCTAAGAGTTACTGTGTAGCTTGAAAGCAGCAAATAGGGTCATAAGAAATGTACCCTGTGAACCAGCAGGCACTGAAGTCTGGTGACGGAGGCCCCTGTGCAGTGCATGGGTCTAAGTTTCCTTTTCCAGGGGCAGAGAGGTGTCCCTCATCCCTGCCTCCTCCAGGCCTTTATAAGGTACCCGCCCCGGAGACGGCACCCTGGGAGGGGGCTTCGGGTGCCCTCCAGTACAGACGGCAGGCCTCAGAGACCGGGCACCGATCGAATGCATTTCAAGTGTTTCTTTTAGAGAGAGCTGCTCCGTGCACCACCGCCAGGCTCCTCAGGCACGATCGGGTGTTCCCAACCGAAGTCCGAGCTCCGTCACCTCAGTCGCTGAAGCTCTGGCTCGCGGGCCCGGAACTCGCAAGTTCGGAAAGTCGCAGCCACTGAGTCGAGCGGCTGCACCCCTCACCTGAAACTTGCCTCGGTGCCACATTTACATATAAATAGGCAGAAGGGAGGCCTGGCCCTCGGAGGAGGGAGCGCGGAAGAGGGGGAGCTGGGGCCAGCAAACCTCCTTCCCACCTGCTCCATGCCCTCCATTTTTCACACTCCGCTCTGCGCTCACCGCGCGGGTGTCCCGGCAGGAAGTGAACCCGCGGCCCCATTTTCCATTAACACTGATGAAGTAATCAGTTTCAACGTGCAAAGCCTCACGCCTTTTTGTGCTCCTCCGACAGATGGCCGTCTTCCGGCTGAAACCAGGGTCCCGGTCTGTGCATCTGTCTCCGGGGCCACTGATTGCTCTGCGGCCACGTGTGCAGGAGCCTTTCAGCGGGGACACACAACCGCACGGCCATCGGTAACATCTCAGGGTCCGGGCGCGTGGCTGCCCGGGTCCGCCTCGAGGGGAGGCGGAGGGGCGCCGCCCAACGGGGTCGGCGCTCCGACCCCAGGTTGCCCCTCGGGCCTTCCCACCGGGCAGTGCTTCTCACGGGCTGCGGGTGGGCTGGCTCGGGAGTCTACGTTTTTCTGGCTCATCTTTGTTTTTGCTGAGAAATTTAGTTTTTTAGGAAACAGATTTTAGGAATATAGTTTCTTCCATTTGAACATAGGCTAACTTATTTTGATTTTTTTCACTGTTATTTATTTTTCACAAGGACTATTTACTCTTTTTCATCCTTTAAGTCATCCTCACCCCTAGGATGTTTATTGATTTTAGAGAGAGAGGTGGCGGGGGCGGAGACGAGACAGAGAGAGAGAGAAACACTGATGTGAGCAACACCGACAGCTGCCTCCTGTGCCAGGGATCGAACCCCCAACCATCTGGCGTGCGGCCCGTGCTCCAAGCGGCTGAGCCAGCCGAGCAGGGCACGAGAACTGCAACTTTAACATTGGAACGGCACCTGCTACCGGACAGAGAGGCAGCGGGGTGCGAGCGCCGTGTGAGGGTTTTCCGCTCCACCACGGCGCTGACCCGGTGAGCGGCGGCCTCCCCGGCACAGGGCGCCGGTCCCGGTACCCACTGTGGCTGCCTCCTGGCTCCGTGTGCTCCCAGACGTCTGCGAATGCACGTGCAGGCCACGACGGACACAAACCCCACGGCGCACCGTCTCAGACCCGGTGCAAACTGACCGTCGGCCCGAGTGCAGACGGCGAGACCCATCTCCCCTCACTTACGCCCGCAAGTTCCCTGGAACTCTCCCTCTCTGAACGCCGGCCCAGGCCGGCAGGAGCGCCAGCGGGCCGGGGCGCAGGAAGCCACTGGTGGGACAACGCTCTCTCCCTGTGCCGGCGCGGGTGCCGCAGGAGGCCCAGCGCCCTTGGTGGGAGACCAGGCTGCTACGTGAACGCCGCAGCACGCGGTGGCCTGGGGGACAGCCGACGGTGGACACACACACAGGCAGAAGGGCGTGAACCTCGTCACCGCCCTGGCTGGAGGGCGCCGTCTGCAGGTCAGAAGGGCCGGGACTTTGGAAGGGGCAGGGGGAGATGGCACGGAGACCCAGCCCCACACTGCCAGATGACCCCTGCGGCGGCCGCGGAGGAGCGGCGGTGGTGGTGCTGCCGCCGGTTCACCCAGGGAGCGAAGAGCGTGCTCACACACGCCCACGGCAGGGGCTGGCGGCCAGCGCTGGACTGCAGAGAGGAGAAGGGACGGGACCGGGCACCTCTGGCACCAAAGCGCTAACGGGGACAAGGACACTGGCAGATGAACTTGGGACACTGTGTGATGCAGCCCCTTCCTGAAAGCGGCCGCCGAGGCCCACGTTCCAGGACTGGTGATTTCCCGGTACTGGGCCCGCAGACTGTCGGGCGGGGCGCTGCCACCCAGCTCCTGCGGTCTCAAGGGCTGCCCGTCCTGAGCCACGCACGGGAGCAGCAGGGCGGGGTGGGCTCTGACTCACTGCACGCTCCTTCTCGGTGCCTGGGAGCACCGACGGGACCCCCGCGCCCCCGGGCTGGCCAGACGAGGTGAGGTGCGATCCACTCCCCCGGTAATTACTAACAGTCCTGGCTTCTCACAGGAGACCAAGGAGGGGCAGGAGAAACGCGCAAGTGACGGCTTTGTGCTAAGTCAGAGGAGCTGGAATCACTTAGCGTTAACGACCCCCAATTACGGCACATCGCCCAATTTCGTGGAAGCTACAGCTTTTCATGTGAGTTCACGCGACACTCACAGACGACTTAAAGTTTTACTTTAAAGGAAACTTTCTCTTGTTTCTCTAAGCAAAATATATTTTTTTCCTTCCTACAGCCTGGCAGTGCCTGAGGACTAGGCGCGGTCAGCAGACCACCGCCCGAGACCCCCGACCAGCGCGCTCTCACTGGAGTGGGGACGCCCCTCGGTCGGCCGGCAAGCCCGTGGGCGCGAGCAGGGCTCCATCCCAAACTCCCCCCCTCTGTCACGGCACCAGAAGACCGCAGACTCATGTCCCGGGCCCCCCAGCCTCCTCCTGACAGCGCTCCCTGTTGATCAGGTAAATACCCCTCAGGTGGCTGGTAAGAACATGCAGCCCCGAGGCCCCGCGCCCCAGCCAAGGCCCCCGCTGCCGCTCCAGGGTGCGTGAACCACGTTGCCGGGGAGCCCCGACCAGGCGGCAAGGGGAGGCCCTGCAGCCCCCAGAAGCAGTTCGGAGAACCAATAGGGTCTTTTTTTACCTCTGAGGAGGGGGCTGGGTGGAGAGGGTGTGCCACTCACTTCTAAGAACGTCTCACCTGAGAACGAAACCCTTACCGCCCCCCCCATTCATTCTGACGGGCGTGCATCCGCACCTCCTGGAGCGGTGAGTCCCCACTAGGCAGAGAGCGGGGTTTCCTTTCGGCCTGGAGACGTGCTGGGCGCAGAGCGGGGGTCCGCATGCACCTGGAGCTCCCCGGGCGTTTCGCTCCGACCTCGGGAGCGTGCGCCTCCCGGCGGGGACCGGGGAGTGACCTGGGCGGGGCACACCCCTCTCGGTGGGTGGACCTGCAGTGCGGGCTCTCAGCTCAGCTGGCTCTCAGGTGCGGACTGGACGCTCGTCAGTGAGGGGCGGACACTCTCCTCGTCTGCAGGGAGTCGCCGCTCGTTTTGGGAAGGGAGAGCTGGCGGCTTAGGGCGCAGGGCGGCTCGTCGGGACACTGGCACTGGGCTCCCGGGGCGTCCTGGTCCTGTGGGCTGCAGGACGAGGGTGGCGACAGACACTGGCCGTGGCACCGTGGGGAGCTGTCCGTCGTCTTCAGGCCCGTTCCTCAGCAAACGCCATCACCTGTGCCCCAGACACTGCGCGGCTGCGCCCCCCCCCCCCCCAGGTGCGAAACGGAGCAAACCCTCCCGTTTGGAGGAGGAGGACTAAGGGCGAGCAAGGCTGCTCCCGTGTGGGGCCCCCTGGGCCCCCCGAGACAGAAGTGGGTGATAATGGGAACCATTCACCTCTGTTCTCCCCTCCCTTTCTTCTCTTCTTCCTTCTCAATTTTCTCCAACAGAATACATTACAAGCTTTTGTAGGAATTTTTTTTTTAAACACAAAATCTTTCTCAATGATCCCAGAAAAAAATAGTTTTTTAATAAAACTTCAAGTTGAACTATCGTATTTCAAAGGCGACGGCCGGTTACAGCAGCTCATCAAAGGCACAATTACTCCGCGGTGGCCGCCGCCCGCGCCCCTCGCTGGGCTGTAATTGAGGGGCTGTGATCACTGGACCACCGGCCGCAGCCGCGGCAGACCCCGCGTTTCATCTGCCTTCTCTGGGGCCGACGTCCGTCCCCCCCGCGCCCCCCCCCCCCTGCCAGCCCTGGTGAAACGGGGCACTTCAGGGCCGGTCGGTCCTTCACGCCCCTCCCGCGTGGCCACCCGAATCCGAGAGGACTCCGGGAGGCACCTTCCAAAGGCATTTTCGACCCTCGGCATTTAAGAAGGACTCGACCAGACCCTCCCGGGAGTGTTCTGACCTGGGGCTCGAGCGGCCACACGTGGCCGGTGCTCAGACAGCCACGTACACGGATCGGAGTGGGGAGCGACAGGGCGCTCAACAGCCACCGCTTCCCACGGCCACACATGGCGTCTCCCCGCACGACTGCCGCGGCGCTCAGGGCCCAGCTTTTCGGCACGCTCCGTGGTGCTGTCCACTGAAAAACCAGGTCGCTGTCACCTGGGAGGGATGGGAAGGGCGGTGCGAGAGTGGACACAACAAAATGATGACAGATGTCTCGTTTCTTTAAAAATAACCTAAATAAGCCCACCGCGCTTCAAGCCAGAACTCAGGGAGACTATTGAAACACTGTTACAGAAGCCATGCTAATTCCACGTTGGTTCATGGGGAGACGATTGTAACACTGTTGCAGAAGCCAAGTTAATTTCACGTCCGTTCAGTATGAAGAGCAGCCCACGGCCCATCTAAGCAGCCTCACACGTGGGTTCTGCAGCTCTTCTCCACACGCACACGTGATTGTCACACGCGCAAGTGCGGAGGGGGCAGACGTGGCACCGCTTCTGGACTTGAGGTGTCGTGGGACCGGTCCCCAGAACCGCCCCTTCGAACGGTGGCCCGTGGGGCCAGCCCACCACAGTTCCGGCCGTTCCTCACTCTGAGACACTGAATCGGTCCCGATTTTATGCTGTTAAACATACCACACTGTGTTTAACCCCATGTAGAGACAGACGGTCACACAAATATTTACACATGTGCACGTGCACACACACGTCTGTACACACACACACACACACGTACTTCCTCCCTTCGCTGCGCCTGCTCAACAGCGTCCGGCGGGAAGTCTCCAGCACGGAACTTCACAAACCGCTTCTGACGCGTTCTGTCACAGCGCCTTCTCCGCGCGCCGCGCACACCTTTTCTCGTGTTTCAGTTGTGCTTCTGCCTCTCTCGAAGTAACCAAGCGTAATGCGATGAAAATGTTGCCCATGTCCTTCCACCCTCTATATTAACATGACTGCACAAAGTTCACCCGTTTTAAGATTTTTTTAAAAAACGCACCCCTAGAGGACAGCTGTCACAATACAATCCAACAAAATTGTTTTTAAAGATATATAATTTTTGTATTTATTTATTTTGGGGGGGGGAGAGAGAGAGAGATAAACATCAATGTGCGGTTGCTGGGGGCCGTGGCCTGCAGCCCAGGCATGTGCCCTGGCTGGGAATTGAACCTGCGACACTTTGGTTCGCAGCCCGCACTCTACCCACTGAGCTACGCCAGCCAGGGCGACAAAATTGTTTTGACTGAAGTTAAAGACCACCAGGTGCTACCAGAGCCATCGTGCGGGAAAAACCGAGTGAACTTTCTGGCCAACCCGGCAACTCACACTTGGGAAGGGGAGCCTCAGGCACGTCGGCTGCCTCTCGCCCTGCAGAGGGGAGAACCCCCGTGGCAGGCGGCCCCTCGGGGTACCGTGCTGTCTCCTCACACTTCATTTGGAATCGCCGACCCTCAAAATTATGTTTTTCCTGTAGCGGATTCCAGTGCAGAGGGACCAAAATGCACCAGGTCTGAGCAATTTTCCGGCTAACCCCCAGGATTAGCTTTTCAGTGATTACAAAACGAGCTTTGATCCATTGAGAAAACAGTGTGTGCACTCGTGTTGACTTCAGATCTCAGCTTCTAATCAGCAGCACAAAAATCACCTTTTCAATGAAGGTGACCGAGTCCCGCAGGGCTGGCTCGGTGGCATTCACAGAGACGAGTCTGTGGGGACTGAGTGGCTCTAGGAAGCTCTGGACTCGGGACTGACCTTGGGACCGACCTCGGGACTCTCCGGGGCTGCAGTCGGAGACGATATGAGCGCCCGTCCTTCCACGGGAAAGGCCAGGGGGAGGTTACAAACACACACAAGGTGGCAACCGCAGGGGCACCCGGGAGACACTGGCCACAGTGGAGACACTTCCCTGGACACCTGAGGCGCCCACTGGCCGCACTCCAACCAAAGCCCTTTCCACAGATGAACCCCCACATACGTGGCGGGGGAGGAAAGGGAATATCGCAACGACTCGCTCCGCAGGCGTGCCGCGTGCACAGCCTGGTGGTTCTGAGGGTTTCGGCCGTGACCTTCACGAACGGACATGGCACGAATGAGTCTGTGCCACACAGGCACTGTTTGGGTTTTTAAAAAATTATTTGGCTGCAGGGAGTTGGGAACCGGGTTCCAGTGGGTTGGCGACCGAATTTGACCAGCGTGGTGAATGCCCATGATGCCGTCCTCCCGGCACTCCCTGGTGCAAGGGGAGCTCGGTGAGCGGTGGGAAGAGCCGGTGCTCGGGCATCAACGCTGCCCGCCTGGCCCCGCACAGGTAGCCTTAGGGGGACGCAGGACTCTGTGCCTCGGCCCCTCGTGTGCACATGCGGGTCACCGCCAACCCGGAGCCGCCAGGAGCTGCACAGCAGCAGACAACGCACCAAGAGGGGAACCCAGTTGGGGCCTCCGCGCACGCCGGTGCCCTCCCCTGGCTGCCGGAGGTCCCGGCCACGGGAGGCGAGCAGAGCCATGGAGAGAGCGCCTCCGCGAGCGCAGAAGACACGGGGGGTGAACCGACGCTGGAAGGCGCCACCCGAGCGCTTTGACTGAGCGCTTCTGTGTTCACGCCGCAGCCTCCTCCTGCTCCTCCTGGTCGGCTGCACGCCCGAAGAGCTGGGAGTGAGCAGGCGCCGTTGTGGGGACTGGGACCACGAGACAGCGCGGGAAAGCGTGGAGGGCCGACCTGTGCGGGAGCACTTCTGAAAGGGGCAGGGGCGCAGCTCAGGGTGGTCTCTAGAGCCGCCGTAAGGTCTAGAGACCTTAAAAGGTCTTCATGGAAGGCAGTGTATGTGTCCGAGTGCCCACACGTGTCCTCTCCACCCCGGCCACGCTGAGCTCTGCTAGAACAAGCGTGTAGGGTCCCCATGACACATGACTAAACTCGGTGATACTGTTTCTCCTCCTACTTTTAGCGAGGGACAGAATCCTATTCTACGATAAACTGCACGTGGGTGAAAAAGGTAAACAAAACTGGCAAAGATCTCTCCCAGTGGCTCCTAACGTTTTCTCAGACCACAGGCCCCTTGGGATGACCACGATCCGACAGCGTTCTACAGTGACTGCTTCCCGTCCGTCCTGGTATCGGCACACGCTCGCTTCCGTCCACACAGACGACCCCTGGATGGGCCCGGCATCCCGCAGGCCAGAGCGACGGCTCCGTCCCCTTTCCTTCTTCCCGTCAAGGGCTTCACGGCCCCCATGAGCGCCTGCACTGCCATCACCGACCTGGAGCGCGGGAGAGCAGCACCACGCCCCCCGTCAACGTGACTGGGACTGATGCTAAAAGGGCACAGGGCCTTCTAAATCAGTGCTTCTGACTTCTCCGGATAAACTCTCTCGTGTTCACTGCTGTGTTATTTATGATCGCTAAGCTATGGAAGCAACCCAGTGCCCATCAATAGGCACGTGGAGAAAAAAACCGGGGTACATGCATGCAATGGAGTATTACTTGGCCAAGAAAAGAAGGAAACCCTGCCATTTATGACAGCAGGGACGGACCCGGAGGGTATGATGCTGAGTGAAATCAGCCAGACAGAAAAGGACAAGCACCATATGATCTCACGTACACGTGCAATCTAACGAACAGAACGAACGAACGAACGAACGAACGAGACAGACTCACAGACACAGAGGACAGACCGAGGGCTGCCAGAGGGGAGGGAGCTCCCCCCCCCCGGGGGGGTTGGCGGTGCAGGCAGAGGGAGGGAGGGCCGCAGACCGCGGGGAGTCACACCACACGGGGCTGTGAAGCGCAGCACAGGGAGTGGGGCGACCATGCAGGGTGCCCGAGGGGGGGCTAGGCTCACGAGGGGGATCAGTCTGTAAATTATGTAAATGTCTGACCACCATGCTATGCTGCACACCTGAAACTAACAGAGAAGAATGCTGAACATCAATGGTAACTAAAGCATAAAAAAAGCATAAAGAGCAGAATTAGCTACAAGACCAGTGGGAGCTGAAAAGCAAAGCCCACCAGTCTCATGACTGCCGCAGAGAGGAGCTGTCACAGCGCAACCTGAAACAACTGGGCGATGCCACGGGACGCCCGCCCTCCCCTGCTGAGCGGCACGGGCCGGTGCGCCGGCGGGCGGGTGGGCACCGGAGGCGCCTGCCTGCAGCGCAGGAGCAGGAGTGGGAGCGGGCGGCCGCCCGGCTGCAGCAGCACCGGCTGGTGGCTCTGGGTGAACAAAGGACGGCGGCGCTGCTAATCGCTTACTGAATAATGAAACTGACACAACTGATAAAAGGCTTCAATCTTGAGGGAAGTGACTGATCGCTTTTCGGTGTATCGGCACTGCCATTTGTGTGACAAACGGCCGTGAAGCCCCCCGTTAATCTCCCCACACCCCCAAGCCTGGTGGCAGCCCCGGCTCGCGCACCCAGGGAATCAGGGACAGCTAATCACGCCGGCACGGAGCCGCGCCGGCGGAACGCCGGCCTTTCATCAAGGCTGATCGCCGAATCAATTTGCACAATGGATTTTTGGGGCGATGGGCAAGGCGGACGCGCGGCAGAGAGGGAAAGAGGGAGGCCCGATGACAGAGAAGGCCCGGCCGGGGAGGGCGCGGCCCGCACCCGGAGGGGCGGGGTCCTCGGCGGGACGGAAGCGTGGGTGACGCCTGTTTTCTGGGCGTGACACGGGGTCTGCAGCGTCAAGGTGGCCCGCCAAGGTCGTTTGTCACCCGACAGTGCGCGGCCGCAGCACACGCGGACCCGCCTCCCTCCCGGGACGCGGCATGTGTACTACTACTTCCTCAGGTGGACGTCTGTCCTCCTCTTTTCCCCTCCTGTGGGAGGGCCGTCGGTTGTGTGGCTTTAAGCAAATGAAAGGTGTGATTTGGGAAGGACACTCAAAGTGACACAGGTGTGTTCCCATGGCACTAGACGTTGGCTCTCTCTGGCTTCAGTGAAAATCCAGTCGGTTCCACGCGCTGTCCCCCGAGAAATCCGTGTGCCGCGGGGGCCAACACAGCCCTGCCTCCCGAGCCCCCGCTCCCGCGTGGTGCCGCGTCGACAGACCGGGGTCAAGTTGGGCTGAAGGGAGTTAAGGCACAGAAGGTAACTGACGCACAGTTCGGCAGAGAGTGAATAACAAATGCTAGCGATGAGGAGGAGGAGGATGATGATGATGAGGATGTATTTGTCAACTTCCAAGGCAGAAAGGAACATGCCTCTGTTCGTACTACTGTCCTGTCAACACGTTCACAACAACACAGGGCAGAACTTCAGTCACAAAAACCGAGTCTGAGGTGTACACTAGCCACTGTCCGGTCGGCCAAAGGGCCCGTTCCATTTTTTCTGTACCATGGCTCTGGTGGTGCTTAGTTATCTCTAACTTCGTTTCAAACAGCTCGGTTAGACTGTGTTGTGACAGCTGTCACGTCTGTGTGCACTTAAAAAAAACATCAAAGTGGGTGAGTTTTTGTGCAGCCATTTTAATACTGAAGATGGAAGAAATGCAACAGTTTCGATGTATTATGTTTTATTATTTCAGGAAAGGTAAAAACACAACTTACAAAGATTCGTGCAGTGTACGGAGAAGGTGCTGTGGCCGATCAAATGTGTCAAAAGAGGTTTGCGAGGTTTCTTGGTGCTACTGACATCTTGGCCAAATAATTCTGGGCCGTGCGGCCGTCCCACGCACCGGAAGGTGTTCAGCGTCACCCCTGGCCTCTCCCCACTAGAAGCCAACACTGCAGGGGTGTCAACCTCATTTTCACCGGGGCGGGGGCCACATCAGCCTCGTGGTCCCCTTCAAAGGGTGGAACGTAACGTCAGGACTGTGTACATGTCACTGCTCCTTAACGGTTAAGCGAGAGCTCGGCGCTGCTGCCAGGCAGAAACAAGGTGCCGGGCCGGATAAAACACGGTGGGGGGCTGGACTCGGCCCGCGGGCCTGGTGTCTGCCTCCTGTGCAACAGTGGGAGGGTGCCAACATGCTCCGAATATCCAAATGGGTAACGTTATTGATAAACATGAGAAATATGTCCTTTATTTTCTGGAACAAACTAAAGGGACTTTGAGGCCGACCCGACACACTCCCTGCTGACCCTCACCGCACGGCAGGCATAGTCAGTCGCGCTCCGGGATGCGACCAGCTGCGGGGAGCGGGCGGCAACAGCGGCGCAGGAAGAAGGGCAGATGCCGCGGGTTTCCAACCGAGGGCGCAGGCGTTCCCTAGAGCCTGAGACGTAGCGGCTTTGTGGAGGGCATTCTCGGGCCGCCCCCATGAAAATCCGTGCCTTACACTAGTTTCTCTTTGCCTTTAAGGGCGACCTTTGGGACCGCTTTACCGGGACACGCAAAGTGTTTGTGGCAGCCGGGACAGCAGACGGTTTTCGGAGACTCCGCACCCAGACGGGCCGCCAGCCTCTGGCAGGGGTTGAGGAGGGGCGGTCTGCGAGTCGCACGGGAGACCGAGCGTCAGGGGCCCAAGCAGAGGGTCCCCCCAGGCACGAAGCACTTGGGGGTGCAAATGACTTCCATCCAGCCCAAAGTACAGCAGAGTGCCCTGTCTCCCCTGGGGCCAACTACACCCACTCATCCACGGGGAGGGGGATTCTAGTGGGTGTGGCGGTCTGGGCGAGTTCAAGGACCTCCTTCCAACGGTCGGTGCTGGTCTGCGGGTCATCTCTGCTGGCCACAGGGTACAACACCTGAAAGCGCGCTTTGGCCAGGGACGGCGCGGGTCGGAGCAGGATGTCCTTTCCCAGGAGACCCGACGCACGCTCCAAACGCCCCGCCCGTGGCCGGCCCCCGCCGGGGCTGTTCTGCCGCGTGTGGGCTGAACCCCGAGACGGGGGTTGGGCGGGCTCTGTCCTTCGCACTCGAGATGGGTGAGCCCCCCGCGTCTGACAGCCGTCCCGCGAGGCAGCGAGCAAGGTCGCCCGGCTTTTCCAGCTCGGAGCCCTGAGGCGGGAGGGGGTGAGGAACTCGCTGAGGGGACCCCGCCAGGAAGGGGTGGCGCTCGGTTCCAAAAACCCAGGAGGCCTGGCTCCTCGGCCCTGTCCCCTGTCCCTACCCAGCGCCAGCCTGCCTGGTGTCACTGGGGACACCAGCAGAACCCTCCCCGACACCCGGCCACCCGCCTGTCTGGGTTTGGGGGGAGCAGAGCACCCCTGGAACGGAGACAGAACAGCAGAGTCCAGACACACGCACGGCGCCGCTGCTTCGCTTTCACGGACAGAGATTCTGAGCAGTTTTCAGAAGTTTCAGTCGGTGGAGGGTCTTTACTTTTTTTTTTTCCTGGCTCATAACTCAAAAAGATATTAGAGAAGACAATCAGAAGTAAAAGGAACATTTCCCAGTGTCGGAGCAGTGAGTGGAAATGAAACCCTAACAAGGAGTGTTTCGGTGAGAGAGAATTCCTCCTTCATTAGAATGAGGGACGGCGGGGCGAAACGCCTCAACCACCCGTGAAGCCAGATGCCCTCACGCCACCCACCGCCTTCGTCCTGCACGCACCGGAGAGACCGCGTTCGACGCGCCTGTGTGTTTCCAGTGGGTGGAACGCTTCGCGTGCCCTTTGCCAACCCCTGCGCATCACCCCCGCAGGGTTAAATTATTAAAACTTGTTTTGTATGTCACCGCCTCTACTCTGACGGTCAGAGTGAGTGAAACGCACGGAAACATACCCACTGCTCTACAGCGCCCCTGCACTTGGTGGTTCTCGGCAGTTTTTAAAAGTAGTGCAATTTTCTGGTTCGTCGTGCTGCTTGGAAGAAGTAAATCCTATGGACACTGGAATGTGAGGCGTGGGGTGGGGGGGCAAGCACGCCGCCTCGGAGGAATCAGGACAGCATAACCGGGACCACCCTTCCCCCGACGCATCAAGTGCTGGTTTACTCTTGGTGGCCAAGTTCCGCAGCAGGATCTGGGCTCCAGAGCCCGGCCACCCTCCACGCAGGGTGGAGGGGCGACATGGCGCTGGACCCGAGGTGGGAGAGTGGCCGTGCTGACCGTCGGTGAGGGGCGCTGGTGCTGTGCGTCCCTGGGGGCCGGGGCACGGAGGAAACGCTGCTCCCCCAGCTGCGTCTCTCCCCCCCAGGACGCCCGCCCGCTGCGCTGGCAGGAGCCCCCTGTGCAGGGAGCGGTGGTGGGCCGGAGTCTCAGTGAGACTGGTGCAGTCCAGCTCCAGGGCGGCGCACCAGCGGGCAGACGTGAGTGACTGCGGGCATCTCCCAAATGATGTCTCCCGGGTCACAGCCCAGACACAGGGTGCAGAGACGAGCCTCCCTGGCTGTGTGCCCTGTCCTGGGCCCCAAGCCCAGGAGCTGTGGGGGTGCTTCTCTGGGGGCACCCTGCTCTGGCATGCAGACAGGCAGCAGCCAGCAGGTCTGTGCGACCAGAGGACACAGGACCGATCGAGGGCAGGGGACAGGCGCTTTTCCAGGGGTGGCTACCACTCAAATACTAACTGTGGGGTCTCAGTCAGCAAAACACGTCCCACTGTGTGAGCTTTTATGGGTTTGAAAGTTGACCAAATCCAATCAAATGAGCAGAAAGACATGAAACACCCCGGCGGCGAACACTTCTGACAGCAGAGCGCCTGGGGCAGCAGAGCGGGCGGCATCAGACGAATACCTTCCGGGATGCCAGGCCCTGGCACGTGGGGCACCCTCTGGGGTGCAGGAGTCTCGGGGACACTGGTCCCCCACTGTGTCATAAACCACTGGTTTCCAACCCAGGCCGCACGTCAGAGTCCCTTGGTGCCCAGGTTCCCGCAGGCTAGCTGAATCCAAACCTGTTTCAAATTCTACTGAACTTCTGCTCCCAGCCAGGGCACCTCAAGGCCCCGCCCCGCCTGTGGGCAGCTGGCCCGACCCCCGCACTTCCCCAGGCTGCCCCTGTTCTGGTCCCCACCCCCATCACTGCGGCCTCCTCAGCCTCAGGGCCTCCTCCCCTCGCTCCTCCATCCCCCACACCTAAAGCCGGCCCATCCCTAGCTTTCCTGCCCCGCCTCCAGCTTCCCTGGTGTCTCCCCGACAGCCCGCAGCTCCCCAGAGGCCACGGCCTCACGTGCACGCAGGGGCCTCCCAGATGGCCCACCGGAGCGCAGCACCTGCCTCTGGCCGCCCCCTACACGGGACCTCCTCTCGCTGTGTGGGCCTCCCATTGGCCCAGCTCTGCCCTGAACATGTCATCACCCAGCTTGGGACCACCCACCTGATGTCTGTGACCGCACCCCCTTTCCATGTCCCGCCCACGCGTCCGCAGAGGTGTGGCTTCAGGACCCCATCTTTGAGGACATCGTGACCTTGAAATCCCTGAAATGCCCCACACTGTGCCCCACCCCCCACCAGCCGCCTCCAGCTCATCTCCGCCTGAGTCTGAGAGGCACACGGCGGTCTCCACCAGGCGGCGAACGGCCCGTGCTGTGCGTCATTAACTAGAACTGAAGCTACTTAAATTCCCGGAAAGACCGGAGGAGGGCCCTGGAGGGAACAGGCTGTCCAGACCTGGGGTGGCTGACGTCCGGAGGGTGGTTTTTGCTCTCACTCCCGGTCCTGACCCCACGGCTTCACTGGGGGGCAGGGGATCAGAGAGGAGGCCTCCCCGGCTGCAACACCAGAGAACAGGAAAACCCGAGATCTAGGACTGCAGAGGGAAAGCAAAGCCCGGAGTTCCCGGCCACGGGCTGCGTTCCCTGTACCCCGCTCCAGGAGAACTAAACCGAACTCGGAACAGACGCAGGCTCCCCACCGCCTCGCCCGCAGCAGCCCCCAAAACACAGGGCGACGGGAACCAGGGGCCAGAAATCACCTACTGGAAAGTCCTCCGATGGTGGGAATTAAGGCGGTGACAGTGACGCCCAGCCTCGGAGATCGGCGGGGACCACAGCGAGATGAGCGGCAAGTAAGGGAATGGATGCCATGCCGCCCGCTCTGAAGCGCAACGTAAAAGCTAATCTTGGCCGGACTGGAGTCGGCAGGAAGAAGGAATAATCATCTCTTGTCCTTAAGACTCCAATTTCCCACCGGGCCGCTCATTACTGGGAAGTCATAGAAAAAACGCAAGCGGTTCAGAGACAATGGGAAAAGCTGACCCTTGCAGACTGACAGAAACAGTGAGAAATGGCCGCTCATTCGCGCGGGGCCAGCACTCGGGAAAGGGGCCCCGGGCTCCGGGGAACTGTGGCCTGCAGCTCAGAAGGGTCCTCGTTGGGAGGAGCTGGGGGGCGTTGCCAAGGAGTGTCCCGGGCCACGTGCACGCAGCCGACTCCCGGGGGCCAGGGACGGGCCCCCACTGGTGCTCACATACCACCAAAAAAGAAAGCTTTAGCTACAAGGATTAGGATCTTTTTTCAAAAAGACAAAGTATCTGGAAACACCTTCACGTCCTATGTTTTTGCAATTAAGAGGGAGCCAGGGTTGACTCACTCAGTTACAGGAGCGCCGTCAATGCCGTGTCAGGGAGGGGGGCGCAGGGACGCCGGCCAGCAGCGTAAGAGACGCTCGGCGGCGGCGGTGCCGCAAGAAGCTGCACGCAGTCAGGGTGCGCGCTGCCAGAGGCGGGGGCCGGGCTCAGGCAGCTCTGCGCGCGGTGCCCAGCGCGACATCGCGCCGCAGCCCGAAGGTGGGAGGAACTCAGGGGTGCGCCCGCCCGTAGGGAAACACAGGACACGGGGCCCATCCACGCAGTGGGACGTTGTCGAGGCCGAAAAAGGACTGCAGCTCGGGTGGCGCCGGACAACACCACGCTCAGCGGAGAAACCCACACGCAAGAGGACAAGCATTACATGGTTCCTTTCACACGAAACACGCAGAACACGCAGAAAGTGGATGCAGGGTCGAGGGGCGGCGGCGGGGCAGTGGGAGTCTCTGCTTCGCCGGCTATTCGCGGCGACGACACGTTTTGGAAAGGGCTGCTGGCGGCGGCTGCGTGACTCTGGGGACATAACTGATGTCATTGGATTGTACACTTAAAAATAGCAACTTTTACAGGCCGTATTTTACCACAATAAAAAGAAAGTTCAAAAAGATGGGAGAAACAAACAGTAAGGTGTGGATGAGAAAAAGGAGAAGAGGAAGTAAAAGGAGAGAGAAGAAACAAGAAAAGTCTGGGACGGAGGAAGCAGCAGGAAGAATGAAATGACAGAGAAGACGAGAATGAGGGCCGGCAGGAGGGCCCGGCCTGGAGAGGGGGCGAGGGTGGGGCCCAGCAGGGGCCAGGCGAGCACCAGCTGTCACCCGGCCCGTTCCCAGGTGGCAGCCCTCGACCTCCTGCCACGCCTGAGCCCCTGCTCCAGCCCCCGCCTGCTGGTCCCGGGTCCGCCCCCACCGCACCCTGGGGCCACCAGGTGCCGCGGGGGGCCCACACCTCCCCGGGCAGGCCTCCTCTCCCAGTCCCCCGCCAGGACCACCGCAGGCTACGCCCTGCGGCCGGGGAGCCCCCTTTCAGACCCGGGGGCTTGCGGAATCTTCCACCGCATCCACACCACATGCTGACCTTGGTAGCATGGAGGGATCATCCAAAATATTTTGGGGCTGGGGAAAAAAGTTACACGGAGAACTAGATTTGGCTTATAAACTAATGGTTTGCAAACGCTGTCTTTGAATTCTTCAAGGAAATGAACTGGGGGGAAAGGACTCTCCCAGGCAAACTAAGCTAATTAGCTGCGATGGGCAACAGAAGGCGGCAGGTCACCGCTGACGGCGACAGGGTCACCTGCGCGCGTCCGCAAGGGAAGACGACCGACGGCCCTTCCTCGACGCTCTGGAACCACGCCTGGCGCGGGTCTGGGGGGGCAGCAGGGTGGCTGTCCTTCCCCTCCACGAGAGGCCACAGGCACCTGTTTCTGCGCTGTTCAAAGGGAAACAGGGCCAAACCCTGCCTACACGCCCCAAGCCCACCCCCCCGAAAGAATAAGGACAGAGGCTGCCCCCAACTGCCAGCCACAATGGCGGCTCCTGCCGCCCAGACACCCCACCCCGCTCACCACCGGCGGTCGAAGCCCCACTCCCCCACTCGCTCTCGGGGTGAGGAGTAAAGCCGTGTTCGGGGCAGGAGAAGGCAGACGAGGTGCCTGCGGACCCTCCGCCTGCTGGCACGGATTCACCGGCCTGTGAGGGTGATCACGGGCTAATTACAAGAGACGTTCTGCGTTCACTGACGAATTTTATCCTCACGTTGACTGACCGTCTCTCTTTAAATGTGGTCATCGGGCTCACCTGCGCAGGTAAGGCTTGCAGGTTGGAAACAGCCTCACGGAGGCACCAGCTTTCTGAAATTACGGCCTTTAATAGGCGAGAATCATTTGCTAATTATGGATCTGACATTTTCCAATTGTTGTAAAAACACGTCTTGTCAACCTATTGAAATGTAGCCATGGGTAAAACGACAAGTGTTCAATGGCTTGAACGTGAGCTTAAAATTAAGAAATACCCTTTTGACAGCGAATATAAAAATCCTTTCTTTTACTTGAATCTAATCCATAGGAAAGGTCTTACAGAAGCCCAGCTCCGGAGGGAGGAAAGACCTCTAAAAAGACCCGCCCAGCCTTCCCAAGGTGGGGGTGGGGAGGACAGTGGCTGTGGAGACAGCAGAGGGTCGCAAGGGGCACGGGGTTTGCGCACAGTGGCCGGCACCAGCAGGAGTCAGGACCTGGCCTCGGTGATTACTGCCAACCGACGGCCGATTCTGATTTCCTGCCTTGTGCTTGATTTTCTAAAGACAAATCGCTAAATCTACATTGTGACAGGGAAGACTTCATTCTCAGGAAACTGAGAAATAAAAACTACCATGTGCGTGCCCGTGTGTGCGAACGGCACATGAAGTTAGGGCTTCCGGTGACACCCCCCAGTCCCGTCGCGTGGCCCTGCCTGCAGCGTGTCAAGGCGCCTGCGGGGCCGCTGGGGAGGAAAGCCGTTCCCATCCGTAGAAAGCAAGCAGGAGCCGGAGGAAAGCCACGGAGGAGAGCAGGGCCGTCTGCTTATTTCATTGGAAGGGTCCCTCGGGGTCACCGAGGCGCCTGGCGGTGTGACGCCGGGGTTCCCACCCCTACGGCAGTCGCCTCAACACTGGAGGTGGGGGGACACCAGTTACTGGGGACTCAGGTTCTGGAAACACCTCCCACTGACCACTGGTCTCGGCATGTCCAAAACCTTCAGTTTTGCACACAAACGTTAAAGAGGACTTGGAAGTTTTCCTATCTGCTGATTCTATCCACCGAGGACCAGTTTAAGAGTACGGCGTGGTCAAGACAAACCCCTCGTTTATAAACGGTTTTCTCTTATGTACATGTTACCACGCGCTGCACCGTGCGGGAAGTGTCGAGCCGCCGCCCTGGCAGAAGAGGACTAGGCCCCGCGAGGTCAGCGACGGGATCCGCGCCGCGAGGGGCGGTCCTCCTGGGCCGAGGCGGCGCGGTGGGCGCGAACCCAGCCACGCCCACGTTTGCTCCCCCGCCAGCTGGGACCAGCCCGCGGCCCGCAGGAAGCATTCATTACCCGCTTTCCCGCGGAGGAAAATATTTCTAGACAATTAACGCTTTCTTTTTTCGGCCAAGATGGAACTCGCCGGCGGAGACCTATCTCCGCAAAGCGCGGCGCCTCACCCAGATTAATTAATCTGGGAACCTGCCCGCGGCGGCCGTGTACTTGAACCTGTCCTCGACGCCCAACATGTGTGCGCGGCGGCGAGAGCCGTGAAGTGCCTCAAATAGCATCAAACGGTCTGTCGTTAGCCAGAAATTAGGTGGAAACAAGGGAGGCCTGGGCGCCGACTGGGAGTTCAGGTGCGCCGGCGGCGCCGACGTCCGTCTTCCGCCCGGCGCCCCCACCGGGTGCAGTTTGCTATTAAGCAAAACCCAGAGAAAGGCAATCAATTCCCACTACAAGGCACTTACCCCGGGAAGTCGGCGCGCGCGCGCGCCCCGCAGACCCCTGGCCGGCGGCCGAGCCCGGGCGCCAGCCGCCGGCGGCCCCCGCTGCCGCAGGAGCGCGGGGGCCATGCGTAATTGACTAGAAGATGGGCTAAAACTGTGCCCAATCAGCGTGTGATCAAAAACGCGTGGCATATTCAGCGCCACTTGATTACACGGAGGCCCGTCCTTTCCCTCTCCTCATGAAACCTCTTCAAGGTCCAGAGTACTGTAATAAGATCATTACTGTCAAGCGGTACGAATCGCGGGCAATGAGTCTTGGGAAAGGCAGTCATACTTCACAAGCTCCCCTGGTCTCTCTCCCCCCCCCCTTTTTTTTTTTTTTTGTATTTTACTGCATGCAGAGGCAGCGACGAGGTGGCAGATAATGATCACATCACTGTGTGGCGACTAGAAAGGCACTTTCAAGCGAAAGCAGAGAGAAATCAGCTTAAGAGAAACTGAAACATTTTTCCCTTTGCTTTCTTTCCCCCCTTAAAAAATTAAATGGAATTAAACTGTGTGCACGCGTCTCCTTTCATGCACTCGGATATAATGTCCCTGGATTTAACCATTTGAGAGATTTTCATACCGCGGCGAAGCCCATTACCCCGCAGACAAATGGCCAATTTCCTCCGTGTCCCGCGTACAAAGCAGCCCTTGTGGCGCCGTGTGTGTGCGCGCGTGCGCGCGCGCCCGCGGAAGTCCGCACGGGACGGGACTTGTTTCATCGCCCGGGACACCCCGGGATCCAGACCTGGGCCGCCAGATGTCTGCGATGAGAGGGGGGCGGCGGGAGGGCATTAGCGGAGATTACTAAATAAACAGAGTGCACCCCCAGCCGCAGCCCGGAGCGCCCAGGCCCAGGGGGCGGGCTCGGAGGGCTCGGAGGGTGACGGGGGGCGGAGCCCACAGCCCCGCCCCGCCCCCTTCCGTCCTCAGATGCTCCGCCCCCTCCCTCCCCAGCGAAAGCGAACGGGAAGACTCGGACTCGCTGCATCCCAGTTGAATGTCCCTGAGTTGAACAAGTTTCAAGAGACACGTCCCCACGTAGCACAGACAGGAGCGCGGCTGCCCCCGGCCCAGCACGTCCCAACCGTCCGCAGGGGGGCTGAGGCGGGGCCGCCCGCCTGTCGCTGGAGTGTGCCAGAGCGCATGCGCGTGCGTGCACACAGGTGCACGGGAGGAGAGAGAATACTCTTCGCACAGAGGCCACGTCACAACAGGGTCCCCGAGGGCGGGGACGGAGATCAAAGCGGGCGAAGGTGTTCCTGCTTCCAGGTCCCCAGGCTAATAATGCTGGGAGAGGCAGCCGTGGGCCAGGGTCAGGGCCCTGGGAGGCCCCCCTGCGCAGGCGGGTCCCGAGCCCTCGCCAGGGCGACGCCACAGGCGGTAGCGAGAGGCGCAGAGTCTGAGTCGCAGACGCCTGACACAGCCCCGGAACCTGCACTCACCTGCCGACGGCCAGCACGTTGGGTTACCGCACTAACCCTGGTTTCTCCTGGGCAACGTGGAGATAACACTACCCACCTGTCAGCACGACCAGGTTGCTGGAAGGTCACAGAGAGGTAACAGGTGTGAGGGCCTGCACCCCGTCAAGCTCCCTCCCTCCATGCTTGATGACGAACTCTTACAAGAGGGGGGAGACCCTGGGGAGGGGGCAGTGCCAGGACAGTGGCCACGACTCATGAGTGCGGTTTTTGACTTGCGAGACCAAGTCCGTGAAACAGCCTCTTCATCGTCCTCCCCCATGGGGCGGGCCCGTGGGATCTCAGAGTGGAGCAGACAGCTGCAAGGCCTTCTGGGCGGAAAGGCTGTGTCCCCCCACCTCACCTGCCCAAGCCCTAACTCAGTGGGATGGTGTTTGGTGGTGACTAGGGACAGGGGAGAAGACCGGGGTGGGGCCCTCAGGACACAGTCTGTGGCCGGGGAAGCGGAGGACGCACCCCCTCTCTGGCTGCCCGGCTCTGTGCACGCACTGAGGCAAGGCTGTGATGCACGCGACGAGGCGTCTGCACAGGAAACCACGCGGGCCAGCTCCTCAGCCCTGGACGCCCAGCCTCCAGTGCTCCGGGGAAGACGACGTCATCTCGTTTTCCCCCTGAACGTGAGTTTCAATTTGCATCCCGGGCTGACTGTGCTAAAACACAGGCAGCAAGGCAAAGGTAGAAGCAGCACACAAGCAACTAGAGCGGTACGGAGCGCGCCAGCTGCGCGGGACGGGCCCCGCCTCTCCGGGCTCTGGGACCTGGGTCAGGGCAGAGCCCGCCACGCTGGGTCTCAACTGCACCCCCGACATAAGCGACATCTAAAGTGCCTGACAGCTGCAACGTTTGGAGAACGTCAAGAAAATGATCTTGAGAGATTATCCTGGAATCCCCAAAGTCAGCCGACGGGGGGGTCTCCCACGAGGTGGAATTCCAAGCCCAGGTTGCCAGGGGACCCCGCACTGTGCTGAGTTCTGGCGCGGATGCCGGCGTTGGTGAGCTGCCCGCCGACCAAGCCCCGGGGCCGACGATGCACCTTTAAGTGCAGGGAACCGGAAGGGCATTCAGGTCCTTGGCCTGTGGGCACTTTCCAAAAGGAGCCCCCACATTGGCCTGCCTTTTCCCAAGGTGAGCCCACCCCGCTGGGTGGCAGGAGGCGGGGAGGCTGTTCGCCCCATTCCCTCAGGAGTCTCCCCAGGCGACCCTGGAGTTCCCGGGCAGCTCAGAACGAGACCCACGACACAGCCACCCTTCGTACTGCAGGAGCGGGGGTGCCTCGGGCTCCCCACACAGCCAGCCGGGGTGGCTGCCCGGTCACCGCCCCGCCCTCCCCCAGGCGGAGCGCTTGGCCTGCAGTAGGTGGCCAATGCGCTGTCACGGAACTGAACCTAGCTCTTCAGTTTGTGCGGGACTTGAAAAAAAAAAAGTACTGAAAACCCTTTTCTTGTTGTCAGTTTGCCACGATGGGAGCCCTCTGTTCCGGCCTCTCCTTCTGTGGTCGACCGGTCTTGGTTTACTCCCGACCTGCTGACTCCCACAAAGGGTCCGTGTGCGCGTGCTGGCCGGACTCTGCCCCAAGGGACGGCTTTTGAGTCGACGGTGCCCCATCTGCGATGCCAGTGTCTGGAGTAGACCCAGTCCCGCTCCGTTTCAGCAAGTCCCTTCTCACGGGGGCTGGCGTCACAGCCAGGGAACGCTCTTTGGAAAAACGGCCCAGTTTTCGGGCCGTGGGCAAGCCCGTCGGAACACAGGGGGCCCCGGAATGGCAGCTCCAGGGCAGAGAGCGCGGGCAGGCCTCCCTGCGCGCCCCGACCGGAGTCCACGTTCCGGCCTGTCCGGTTCCTCCTCCAGGAAAATGCTCCGACTCCTGGGTTTTCACACTCACTGTAGTCAGCTGCTGAGCTTGCTTAGTCAGGCGTGCTAAGCAATGAGTTTAATAACAAGGAAGTTCAATTAAGATGTCCTTAATTGTTATCAAAAGTTGCTCTGGGCTGTGGGGTTTTTAATGGAGTCGATTATGGAGACTTCTCATTTCTCCTCCTGTTACTCAGGGGAGCTGTCATGCGGATACGTGTCCAAGTATCTGGAGGGGGAAACCCAAGAGGGCTGCCTGGAAGTGGCATCTTCAGAGCTCTCATAAATCTCCCCTCTCCCCCCTCCAGCCATACCTCCAAACAATATAAAATTAATAAACTACCAAGGCATGTCCTGGGCCCCGAGCACGGAGTGACCAGTGTGTGCCCGGGCTCCCAAGGGAGAGCAAAGATAGGACACCGTGGTGACAACACTTCAATAGCAAAGCAACGAACTGCCCTCCCTTTCATGATGTGCAAACTCCCCAAGTCACCCAGCAGGGCCCCATACTGCACGGCGGACCACACACACACCCCAGTGTCACAGCCCAACTGTGGGCCCGTGAGTCGATTTCTCGCAATAAGCATCAGAACATAAATGGGGAAAAATGAAACTGTGCAGTGCCTAACGCACAATTCTTTGGCATCTCCCCAGAATGCCTTCCAAACCGTCAACCCATTAATTAAAAAATCTAGAGTAGCAACATTTGTTCCTCAGTACCGAAGTGAAAACGAAAATTGAGTTTGCAACTAGTTCTGCCGCCACCAGCAGTGTTTCAAGTTGTCGTAAACAGACGGCATTCAGTGAGAACGTGATGCTTCCTGCAGCGTTTCCTTAGCGACGGCGGCAACCAGCGTGCCCTAACTCTGCAGAGGACAAAACCACGTGCCCCGCAGGTCGGCTTCCCCGAGCTCGGACAGCTCGACGCCGCGCGTCCTGCTTCTGAACTTCCCCCGCCTTTTCAGCGCTCTGCCCCCAGGCCCGGGGGCGCCTTCCTGTGCCCGTCTCATCTCCGGGCTCCGGGGGCCCCGGGCGCCCACAGGCACCGAGCTTTCTCTCTGGCGTCTCCCACGGAGCCCAACACACCGCGCTTCCTCTGAGCCAGCTGCTTGATACCTGATGAAAGAAGAGCACGACTCTCCCTCGCGGGCTCGCCTTTGACAGAGCAGAGCAGGCCCCGTCCGGGCCGACCTCTGCGACTCGCAGTTAATGAAATTTGTAAACAGGCGCGGGGCCTCACCTCGGACTGCTCAGCGGGCGCAGCGCTGATGACGGATGATTCCTTTTCCGCCGTAACGGAGAGAGGCCCGTTGGAGACTTCCCCTCTGTGAGAGAACATTTCAAGGCCCACGCAGGACCCGGCAGAGGATGGCTCTGTGAAGACCCACGACGAGCAGCCGGGGGACTGCTGGTGCCGAGCAAGATAAAGCAAGTCCTCCCCAGGCCCGTGGAACAAAGCACCTCGGGCCCGAGCGGAGAAACACGACACTGCGGGCCTGCTGCACGCCCTCGGGTGTGCGCAGACCGGGTGAGCCCGGACGGGCCGGCGTCTGAACGGGCAGACCTGTGCCGCACAGCTCGCGGGCGCGGCGAGCCGCATGCAAGTCTGCGTCTTCGCGCGGAACCTGAGAAACATCAAGGAAGCCGCCGCCGGCCCGCTCCGAGGTTCAAAGGCCGCGGCGCACACCTCAAAGACGCGCTCTCCGCCTGGTGGAGGGAGTGTGAGGCAGAGAATCAAGAGACAGTTCCGGCACCTACCGGCAACCTGACCCCGAACAAGGAAGCCACTTAACCTCTCCCCACCTCCCCCTCGTCACCGGGGAAGCAGGGAAATGAGCACTCGACGCCGACTCGCGTGAACGTTGCGGGGCTAACGAGAGCCGCCAGGCGCAGGGCCACAGCCCGGGCTGCGGAGACCGCTGTTCGTCCCGGCAACCACGACCTGGCCGCTGGGCGCCGGGCGCCAAGGTGCCGAGAAAACATCTCCGTTCGAAGACAGCGCCACGAGGTGGCACGTCATCGCAGACCCGCCGGGCCCCGCCGCCCGAGGGCTCTGCGGGCATGCACCCTTCGGCTCACGTGCGGCCACGAACAGGTTCCTTCCAGAACCCCAGGCCCACAGTGATGATGGCCCAGCCAGTGCTGCGCCCGCTGCAGGGCCGAAGGAGCCCCTGCCCCTCTGGGCAGCCCCCCGGCACTCAGGAGGTGTCTTTTCAGCGTGGGAATAGTCGTCTGTCCCCCTGGGGCTTCCGCCCCCCGGCCCCAGTGACACCCAACAGGACCGTGCAGGACAGGCCAGGACTCGCCGCCCTCCAACACGGCCAGCGCCTCCGCGCCCCGTCCCCTGCCGTGACTCTGCTCTCCGGGCGGCTCCCTCAGAGGTTCCCTCGGAGGCCCGGGCTGCGGCCCCACCGCCGCCCCGAGTGCCCACGCCTGAATGTGCTGCTGATGGTCTCCGGTCGCCACGGAGCACGGCGTCCAGAGCTGACCACACAACGTTTTCTTGAGCGTATTTAACACTTCTGAGCAAATCGAGTCTGAGCCTAGCGCTGACTGTTTTAACAGCCAGCACCCCCAGCGGTGTGCTCAGGGGGACGCCTGAGGGGTTGTTTTGCTTGCTCGGAAGCTTCACGCCGCCTCCCCACTTTTCGGGCTGAGGCTGCAGGGCGTTGGCTGAGAAGCAGTCCCTCTCCGGGTCGGACTCAGTGCCGAGGGGCCTGGTCTCTCGTACACGGACACCACCGAGTCACATGACACTGCAGCAAGGGCCACGGCCTTTGAACACCTCACACGCGTCCCGGGATGAAGCAGAGACCTGCAGCTCAGGGAGGCTCCCGGCAGGCAGATGGGGACCAAGTGCCCGGTGAGGACAGCGCACGCTGGGGACCCTCGGGGAGGCCCCACCCAGCCATCCAAAGGCAGCCCCTCTGGTCTCAGCCTGGGGACAACGGGGCACCCGGCCACCTTTCCCGGCACGTCTGCTTTAATGACAGAGGACACCACGGTCAGCCAGCGAGCCCGCTGCCCTCGCTTCCTTAAGGAGGGGGCTGCATTACCTCACACTGTCACCTCCCGAAGTCACACCGATAGTGACGGAGGAGCCCGGGGCAGGCGTGACCAGGCAACATCTCTCGTGTGACCCAGCGCACACACGAGCCCCCCACGTGCCACGCCGGGACCCAAAATACTTATAGAGAAATTCTTCCGTCTCAGTATCTGCTCCTGCGGTCTACCAGACCCATCCCATCCATTTACCAGTGTAAACAGCCCTGGCCGGTGGGGCTCAGTGGACAGAACGCTGACCTGCGGACCGAGGGGTCACCGGATCAGTTCCTGGTGGGGGTGTGTGCCTGCCCTGCAGGCCCGGTCCCCAGTTGGGGGTCTGTGAGAGGCAACCAATTCATGTCTCTCTCACACATCAGGGTTTCTCTCCCCCTCTTCCTCTCTCCCTCCCCCTCTAAGAAGAAGTAAATAAATTTTTTTTAAAAAGTTGTAAATAGAAAATGCTCTTCCTGCATAAACTTGGTGGCAGCGCTGCCCACCATCTGGTATAGGATTAGTCCCAGCTCTCCGGCTGGTCTCCCCTTGCCTGCCCCGCCCCGGACACCGACGAGTGCAGCCAGCACGGGCATGCTCCTTCCCTCCGGCTTCTGGTTGCGCTTGGCCCCGGCGTGGGGCAGGCAGGAGACCAGAGGCGGGGGGGCGCGGGGGGAAGGACAATGAGGTTAGGATGTCTCCCCTGGGCTCCCTCTCCCTCCAGGTCACACCGGCTGGACGTGTCCCTGCCTGAAGAGCACAGCTCTTGACCTCAGGTCCCGGCATACCCCTGGGGCCGTAACTCCAGTAGCACCCACGGCTCTGCAGACGCGCCTGTGGTTGAATGCCCTCAGAGACCCACTTTGGGGGACGCTGCATTTTCCCCAGAGACCTGACTTTCAGTGGAATTTTATTTTTTTTTATACTCCAAAGGGAATTAAATCCAGGCGTCTGTTCCAACAGGGTATGTCAAAAACCATAAAACTCAACTACTTTATGACATCTTGTAAAACATTTTATATCTGCAATTGAGACTCTCCAGCATGAGCTCAGGCAGCAGACAACACTGGCGGGGACGGTGCCCCGCAGGAAAGAGAAACAGGGACGTTTTCTCAGATTAGGATTAAGCAGGAGCCTCTAAAAATGAAGCACAGCCAGGTTTGATCTCAAGAACAGAACGCTGAAATTTCCACGGTTTACGCAGTGCGCTGTAAGTTCAGAGTTGCTGAGACTTAAAAAATATCACTGACTCTCAAACGACCGCAGTTGTACGGATGCATTAGGACCTCAGAGGTGTTAGAATGGGGGGGGGGCGGGGAGAAAAGCATGCTGTAGAAGGGAAGAAATACAGCTTGTCTCAGGCAGGGGACCCATTCGGAGTTCGGCGGGTAACTTTTCCTGGGGAGAGGCGACACACTGTCTCTTTAGAGAGGACTCGGGGTCTTCTCGGCTGCGGGAGCGACGCCAGGGCCGCGGGCGTCACGGAGACAAGGCCCCCGTATCTCAGCTGGGAGGGGAGGTCGGCTTCCCCCTGACCGCGGGCCGTGAACTTCTGAATGCGCAGACCGTCGCTCCCGACCTGCGCTTGAGACCCCGTGCGCACGACCCATGTGGGTTTTTCCGGGGCGCCTGGGAGCCCCTCTGTTCACGCCGCATCCTCTGTCCCAGCCTCGTCGTGGGCTCCTGTCCGAAGCCCGCCGCTGCGCAGCCCCGGGACCTCGGGAAGCGGCTCAGACGCAGCAGGGGCGTCCGACAAGTGCGTGCGTGCGGTCACTGCTCACCCCTGCTGCGAGCTCCCCGCCGGCTGGCCGGCAGGGCGGTTTGCCCCAGCCGCCCAGCGGAACGCGCCGCCGCCCCCGGTGCAGGCGGAGGCTGCGTCCCGCTCACACAGTGCCGCTGCGTCAGGAGGCGGGCGGGAGCACGGAAAGGGGGGAGGACCGGGTGGTGTGGTTACGGGCAGACCTGACGGTCAGTCTCTGCCCAGCGGCGCTTTGGAGAAGAATCACTGGGTGGACACACGCAAGACACCCAGTAAAGACGTTTACGTGTGAAGTGGGTCAAGGCTTTCCCCTAAAGCTGTCTTCCTCTCCCCCTGGGGCATGCGGGGCACGTGGGACCCTCTCTGGTGAGAGGCCATGCTGCTTCCCGACTTCGCCCGGAGCAGCGTCGGGTGGGCGTGGCCGGCGCTCGCTGCAGACAGGTGTTTGAAGGAGTCTCACCAGTGCACAGCACCTGTGGCCAAACCCCCCTCCAGGGGGCAGCGCGGCGGCATCTCGGTGGGCACGCTGACCCACAATCCTCGGTTTCACCTCCGATAAGGTCAGAATCGCCCTCGCTGACGGTAACGGGAGGAAACCAGACTTGACTGGCTGACCATGTTAGCAGGGGGCCTTCCTGTGGGCGGCAACACGGCGAGGAAACGGGGGGGGGGGGGCGCGGGCGGAGCAGAGCTTCCAGATGCTCCTCCGCTCGGCCGCCATGAGAGCCCCCGCAGGCTGCCCAGCACCCCGACCCTGGGTCTCCTCTTCACCCCGCAGCAAAGCTGCGGCCCGACGCACAGAACTGGGGTGAATGGCACATCCAGCGCACCGCTGGGAACCCCGCCCTCCCCCTGCTCCTGTGCGTGCTGTGGGTCAGCAGGCGGGCTCCCCCGGGCCGCAGGAGGGGACGGGCCCCTTCCTGCCACACCGCCAGCGCTCCCAGTGCCGCCCCGCTGCGAACGGCCACACGAGGAAGCGAGCGTGGCGGAAACAGAGCACAGCACCGCAGCGGCAAAGGTGGGCCCGGGCGGGGTGTGGCCGGCACAGCCTCCCTCCACTGGGAGCCCCACGTAGAGCAGCCGACGCCCCTCAGCAAGGTCGGGGGTTCCAGTTTTCCTCCGAAGCATGTCTTGAACTTACTCTCGAAAACTGCAGCAGCACGACCTGTCTAATGGAATGGCGTGTACACGCGTGTGCCCCACACGCGTCTGTGGAAAGGAACCACCGCGAGTCCCCCAGAAGGACGCTTCGGGAGGACCACGCCCGACGGCACAGAGAATGAAAACCGAGGGCGCGCCACGTCAGGGGGGACGGGACGCGGGCCGTGACCCCGGGGCCGTGCGTGGCACCACCACAGAGAGACGGGCTCCGAGGGGAGGGCGTCGGGTCGGAACCAGGTCTGCCGCCGGGAGGGGAGACCTCTGGACCGGGAGAGGCGCGTCTGCGCCAGGGACGGACCTGGCGGCACCCTCAGCGGGCGTGGGAGCTGACGGTCACGTGAGGGGACACCAGCACCACCTCCGCCGGGTGGCCACCCCTTCGGCAGGCGGCCTCGAGCCCAGTCGGAGAGGAGACGGCCCCGGGGGCCACCGTGGGAACGGGGCGCCCCTGCAGCAACCCCGTCACCGCGCACCTGTGGTTCTCGGGGCGTGTGACGTCACAGATTTGGAAACCCCGACTCACCGCAACGCCCCCCAGAGCCCTTACCTTCAGCGGTGCCCGACAGACCGTCGGCTTTGAAGTTGCTGGTGCTTTTCTTCCTCCGGTGCTTCTTTCTGTTGGCGTGGGGGGAGGGGGGCGGGTCGAGCTTGGGGCTGGTGGTGCTGGAGATGCTCGGGCTGGAGCACAGCGAGTCGCCCAGCCCCGTGTCTGCCGGGCGGAGAGCAAAACAGAGCGGGTTAGCACGCTGCCCGGACACCGGGAGCCCGGCCCTCCACGGTCACGCCCGGCCCCGCAGACGCCCACCGCCGGGACGGCACGTGCGTCTCACGACGCGTGACACACGACACCGCGGGACGGGAGGCCCGGGGCGCCCACACGATAGTTAAATACTATATACTATATATACGTGTGTATGTATGTATGTGTCTATGTAATACAACACAGAGGGCAGCGTGGGACCACGGGACAGGAGGCCGGGGCGACCAGCACTGAAGGAAGCTGAGCTGCTGGACAGGCGCAAACGTCTAGTGACGCAACCGCTAAGTTGCAACGTGCCACAGAGCTAGCGCAGCGAGAGTGCACAGAATGCGCCCGTGCACGTGACACACACATGGTTTGCCATGCTGCGCCGCGGATCTGAAAGCTGCTGAGAGCACAGACGTCCTCAGCAGGCGGTGGGTGTCCGGAGAGGACGGGGGCGAAAAGGGGTCTGGAAGTGGGGGGAGGTGCCGGGGTGGGGACTGCCATTTCCGACCGGTGGTCAGGGCAGGCCTCGCTAAGAAGGGGACCTCTGAGATAAGACCACTGGTGGTGACGAGTTGGCCCCAACAGAGAAACACCCCAGTGGGTTTGACGAGCGGGGACCTCGGGAGGCTGGGCCGCGAGGATGGGAGAGGCGGAGGGGGAGGGGTTTGCAGCCACTGGGAGGCGCCGGCTGTTACCAGGGGAAACGGTTTTGGGCAGAAGATGACATCATTTCAAATCTAAACATACTTGAATGCAAACTGAGTTTTAAATACATTCACTCTGTGGAGTACTAGACAATTTTGTCACGCATCAAGAAAAAGGAACCACAACTTAAGGTATCTTTTCAGATACACGTTTCCGAACGTGCCCAAAGACGCAGCTTCCCAGGTGTGCGCGGGCCAGAGATCCCTCGCCCGAGTCTGCAAGGTGGGGAGAGTCCACCAGAGCCCCGAGTATCCCACACACTCGGAGGAAAGGCCACCAGTGCCCCCCAGCACCACCAGTGGTCCAGCCCGTTGGGGAGGAGTCGGTCTCAGCAGCAACCCCCCCGCGGCTCACCACGCCCCCTCTGGCGGGAGGCCCTGGGAGGTTTCATGCACGCATGGAAGCTGTGGTCGGCAGAGCCCAGGGCGGGAGCCCCCGAGAGGCGCCCCCCATCTGGCCACTGCTCCTGGCTGTGGTCCTGGAGGGGGTGGGTTCCAAGTTTGTTGCTGTAGGAAGGGCAGTTAGCTGCGTGGTGACTGCTCAGAATTGGTGGCGACAGTGGGCAGGCCAAGGGGGCGCGTGGACGGTGGGGCGAGGACAGGCAGCTGCCACCAAAGCACTTGTCCACCCAGAGGACACTCCGCATGCCGGGTCCGGGGGGAAGGCTGTGGCCAGCAGCACCAACTGCAAGCATGGCCCAGAGGAGGTGGTCGCAGAGCCACATTATGGCAGAGGTCAAGGAGGGGCAGAGCACCGCCGGGTCAGGGAGGCCCAGGCGGGAGGCCGGAGTGGTCAGGGACCCCCGTGGAGGGGCCCACGGTTTCTAGAGAACCAGGTACCTGAGCCTGGCCCCAGGATATTAGTGCCCCCGGCGTGCAGGTCTTCAGAACGCGCTGCCAAGAGCAGCGGACACGCCTCTGTTTAAATGCGGGTGGTCGAGACGCACGAGGCTTCCACGCTGTGCCGGCCGCTGCCAAGAACCCCGCTGCCCGACAAGGTGTCCCCCAAGGTGAAGGGGCCCTGATGGCCCGGCCGCGCTCGGACACCTAAGTGAGCGCCAGCTGGCAACACCCCCGCGCCTCCCGACTGCCTGCAAAAAACGCGCTTTATTCTGTGTCGGTTGCCGGGCACCGTGACAGGCGGCGACTGGCGGCCGCAGGAGCCGCTGCAGGAGGGGCGCGGCGGAGAGGAAGAAGGCAGGCAGGCCGCATCAGAAGAGCAAGCGCCTCATTACTCCACATCTAACGCCGTGCGGACGGCGCTGCCGAGTCCCGGGCCGCGCCGGGTGGGCCGGGCCGCCGCCGTCCCGCCCGCTCAGCGCCGGCCATTAGTTCCTCCCAATCGGGTGTCAATGCTCGACGCACAGCCCCCAGAACACACAACCCGGGCAATCACGGCGACAGCCCGCGGCCTCCGCGGGCTCGGGGCGTGAGGCATGGGTCCGAGAGGCAGCCTCACTCCTCAGCCGGGGGGCTGACAGGCGTGACCGGCGGGATAAAATAACACTCGGCGCGCATAAATCTCGGGCAGCCCGCCCGAGACGGGCGGGCGGGGACGGGTCCTCGGCCGTCATCCCGGCAGGCAGGCCCAAGGACGCTCATAACTTATTTCACAATCATTTAGTTTCAGCTCAAGTGGAAACCGTGACAACTTATCTCTGCTGACAAGATGCCATGTCGAACCTGACAATTAACTCTCCTCTGATGATCGGCCCAGGCGATCATTAGCTGGGCTGCCGCCGAGGAACTGCTGCGGGGCGCAGGGCGCGCCTCCGTGAGAGTGAGGGCCGGGGCCGCCGCCACCAGGGGTGCGGACAGGCTTCTGCCGCCCCAGCCCCGGCTCCCCGACAGACCCGGCCCCGCTGCGCCCGCGGTCTGGACTGCCACGAGTCCTGTGACCCCTGCCACTGGCCCTCCGTATGCACGTCCCCAGGCCCCAAGGAGGGCAGAGGTCAACGCCCCCCCGCCGCCCCCAGATTCGCAGCCCGTATTTCAGGGAGCCCCGGGCCTTGACTTGGAGAGGGGACGCCGAGTACAGCAGCGGGGGGCCACCCACTGTCGGGAGCAGCTGTTCGTGGTCCCTGCGGCTGGCCGACTGGGAGTCCCCTCCATGCTGGTGAACGACACCAACTACTTTAAACGCACGGACACAGAAGCGGGAGGGGAATGGGGAGAGGGCAGAGGGCAGAGGGCAGAGGGGAGAGGGGAGAGGGGAGAGGGGAGAGGGCGGGCGGGGGTGTATTAACGCTCTTTCTCCCTCCCATTTACACCCCAACCCGCCCGTTTGGTAGGGTCAGAGACAACACACCGGCAAACCCCCCCTTTTTTTTTTGGTGTTAGAAGAACTCAGATGATCAAAGACAAGGAAGGCTGTTTGTTGGGGCTGGCACGGGGGCTCGGGCGAGGGTTAGGGCCCTGAGAACCCGAGACGGAGTCTTTGAGGCCGCTGGCCCGCCACGCCACGCCCCCTCCGGGACGAGGCGGCACAGAGCACGCTCGTGGGGGCCTCGGAGGTGCGCCCCGCCCCTTCTGAAGCTCAGAGAGACGCGCCAGGGCCGGTAAACAAAGCACGGGCCGCCCCCGCCACCCGAGGAAATCACAACATCCCGGCCGCTGTCAGAAGGCGAGTGTGAAGCGGAGTTCAAACCCTCGCCCTCACACGGCCCTTTGACGGGGGCTGCCGGGGGGGGGGGCCGACGTGGGTCCCCGGCTCTGAAGGCCGTTCGGAGCCGGCGCATTGTCCGGCTCCCTTTGCCGCGGGCGCAGAGGCGCGTGGTGTCAGAGGCAGGGGCAGCGGGGACGCAGTGGGGGACCGGGGAAGATGACAGGTGCTGGGGGAAGGAAGAGACAACACAGGGTCAGGCCGAGTCACAGGAGTGGGGATGAAAGGGACACGGCGGGGGGAGGGGAGAGGGCACAGAACGCAGAGAGCAGCAGCTCTGCCTCCCGGGCCACGGCAGCGAGCGCGCGGGGCGCCCCTCCAGACGAGCCGAGTGGAGCGGGTTTTCGGAGACCCCGGCGCACTTACACGGAGCCCTGATGCGCGGACGCACGCCGGCGCAGGTCCCAGTCACTGACCGGGGTGCGGGTGCTCTGGGAGGCGGCCGAAGGCCCTCAGACTGACTCCGGGACGGCTGCCCGTCTCTGTGAGCACGCTGAGAGTGAGCGAGCCGCCGCCTGCCTCACACAGGCGGGGCCGCACGTCGTGCGAGGTAGTCTCTCTCTGGACGAAGCCGCTTTTCTGGAAAGGAGAGCTCTAGAGGGTGGCCACCGCAGTGCCGCATGGTACGACGCAATCGAATACGGAAGACGGAGCCAGTGGGCTGGACCGTACAGTGCGGTGCGGGGTCAGTGTCGCGCTGGAGGGTTGGGGGGCGGGGCTTGGGGACGCTCAGAAATGGAAGCCGAAGGCCATGTGCTGGGCTTGAGCCCCAAAGCTGAGCTCCGGAGGGGACTGAGGTGGCTGCCCAGGCCTGTGGCCACTGCCAGCCCCTGGCTCTGTGCTGCGGACCCCGGCGGAGCCGGTCCCGTCCCCTCCGTGTCCTGTGGAGCTGAGCGCAGGCCCGGCCCCTGCCCAGTTTCCTCCCGCCCTCCCTCTCCCTCCCCCAGTGCACACCGCTGTCTCTGCCCCGCCGTCACCCCGCCGTCTCTTCCCTGGCCGCCCGCCACGGCAGGCGTCCTGCAGCCCCTCGTCTCTCCTGCTGCCCGGCGGCCAGCCCCACGGGCTCCAGTCCTCTGCTTCGGGGCACCGGGAAGGAGGAGCAGGCGGGAAGGAGGAGCAGGCGGGGAGGGGTGCAGTGAGGCGGCACCTGCGACGGGGGAGTGGGAAGGTGCCGGGAAAACTCGGAAGAGAATCGAGGGGGCGTGGTGCTCCCGGGGTCAGAGGCCAGCTTGTTTGTGGGATCACCCTTGCCGGGTGCGAGCTGCCCACCACAGACCGGCCTCCGGGGCCCCGACAGGCTCTGGAGCCTGGGAGCAGCACCGTCCGGTGGGGTGAGACCCCTTCAGGGGTCCCTGCCTCCCTCCAGCCTCATCCCCTTTTACACGACCGGCCAGCCACCCCACTGGAGTGTGGGGCTCTGGCTGCTGCGGGACGGGGGTGCTGCTTCGCACGGAGGCGCCCCCGGCTGAGCGGGCTGGGGAAAGGCCCGGCGCGTCTGGAGAAAAACTCAGTTAAATACAGAGAAACTAATTAACGCACACTCCCTCTTTGATGACGTAAATCTGCAGTCTTTAGTCACCTGGCTGTTTCTGCCACCAGTCAGGAGGGGCCCAGGTACCCACCCGAGGCCCAGCGGGTGGTCTTCCGTGCGGCTGCGGCGGGCTCTGTCCAGGGTGCTGAACGCGCCAGTGCGGTCTGTTCGTCTCCAGGGACAGAAACACGGGACCCGGGCAGCTCCTGGAGGGCACACCGGCCCTTCGCCGACCCACACCACGGGGCTCGGAAAAGGAGGCGGTGGGTGGTGTCCCCAGGCTCGAGAAAACCCGGCCCACAGAAACCCGGACCGGAGACCCGGGAGGCGACTGGGCTCGGACACACCATCCCGCTGGCCCCTCGAGGGTTCAGGAAACAAAAACTTTCCTTATTTTCACATCCTGATGAGTGCAGTGCACCTTGGCTCGCCGAATCGTTTCTCCGCTGCGTAGACGAAGTCCAAGTTTCTGAAGTCGGGGCCTCTGTGTGCATCACGACGTCAGGACGGCTTCCAAGGCAGGGGCCCGAGAGGGCGCGCGTCTGTGGGGCCCCGGAAACGCGCTCGGAGCGGCTTCCGGAAGCTCTGTGCGCGCCCACCAGCAGTGCCGGGAGCGTCTGCGCCGCCAGGTCCCCGAAGCCTGGAGGCTCCTGCCCTGCCCGCCGCCGGATGCAGGAGTCGCTGTCCCCAGCGAGGTCGCATCGAGTGGCACGGAAGGGGGCAGAGCCACACAGTGGGTCCCACAGAGAGGAACCGGCGTAGCCGCAGGATCCTGAGGCCACTTCCAAACCCCAGCCCGGCCTCCTGGCTGTGGGACGTGGGGCGACATCTCCTAGCTCAGTCCCCTCACAGGTGAAACACCTGTCCTCGACCCGCACAGCCCACACCTGCTCCCCTCCACCTCCGTCCACGGCAGTGCTCGCTCACTCAGGGTGCACGGGCCATCACCCCGGCCATCCACACCCCACGCCGCACGGTCCTTTGACCATGAGCTCCGCGTGGTGCCAGCCCACGGCCAGACAGACACACCGACCGACCAGACAGACCCGCTCCCAGGCCCGCCCTCCCCCAGAGCTGCAGCAGCAGGAAACCAAACACAGAGCGCGGTGCCCGTGCCACGTGGCGACACCCTGACGAGGCGGCATCGGCAACACTCACACGCACGTCAGAGGAACGGTAAACGCTGGGGACAAACACGAACAGAGGGCGGGGAACCGAGGCGGGGGTGGCAGGCCACGGCAGGCTGTCACCTCCCTGAACCCTGAAGACCACGGCAGAAGGTGGTCAAGGTCTTTAAAACCAGCACCCTCCAGAAAGTCAGAGAGAGAGACTCTCCGTGCAGAACTGCGGCTCCGAACCGCGCGTTACTGACGAAGAGGAGGACGACCGCGAGGGAAGAAGCTGAACCACGAAAGAGGGCGGGGCAGCCTCGGATGTGCCGGGCGGGGTTAAAGGTGGACGCACGGCGGTGCCGGTGACAGCCAGCTCCAGGGCTCCCGCAGCCGTGACCACACGCGGGCTGACGGCCCACCCAGCGACGTCCCGCCGGCCCCCATGCCGGGGCGGCTGCCCGCCCCTCGGCTCCGAGTGCTGCATTTGGCCGGGGGGAGTCTCCCTGAGGTACCGGCGCCCCTCGGATTCAGCGCCGTTCTGCAGCCCACTGGCCAGCAGGCACCAAGCGCGGAGCACTGGCGCTGGGCACGAAGGTGTCTGCGGTCGAGGCCGCTCCGAGACGGGAGCCGCGGCCCAAGGGAAAGGACGGGAGCTGGGGCCGAGCCTGTGAACGCCGAGCAAACGGAAGCCGGCACGTCCACAGCTGTGTATGTGAGACCCAGGCCTTTTAAATGGCGTCTAAACACCAGCTTAAATAATGTGAACCAGTAGTAATCCCCACAGTCCCAGACACCTCGGAGAACAAGTTACTACCCCAGGAAGTGACAAAGTTTACCTCCTTTCAAAAAAGTTCTCAAGTCACATGCCATCTTCTGCTGTGTTTGAAGTCGATGGTGTGTCGTGTGTTCTGAATAAAATCAAATGCCGATTTGCAAAGTCATGAATCATAATGTCTCCTGCACATTTAAAACAGCACCCGAAATCAAACTGCGGTTCTACATAATGTCACGACCCTGTCCTACGCCACAGGACAGGTGGTTTGCGAATGAAAGGGGTCCCTTGTGGTCCCCAGGCCTCCCGTGACAGCGGGTGGCACGCCACCGTGGGAGCAGCGGGGGACAGCCCCGGGGTATCAGGTGCCTCACACAGAAGGCCGGGCCACTTGAAAGAGAGCACCGCAGGCCTCAGCGGCCCCGCCCCTCCTGCCACACCTGGGCCAGGACAATCGCCCCAGTCAGGGGCTCGGGGCGGCTGGTGGGCTCCCTCCCCCCCGGGCTGGCTCTGAAGCGCCAGGTCCCGCTGGCAGTCCATCTGCAGGGGACTCGGGCAGAAACCCCTGCAGCCCCACGGGGGGCATGCCACCACACAGGCCGCAGGGGAGGACGCGCCTCGCCAGGGGCGTGACGCTGAACGCACGTTAAGGGAGCGTGTGCAAAGGCACGCTCAGACACCGGGTCCCGTCAGACTGGCCGCGGGACTGCCCCTGCCTGCTGGTGGGAGGTGGTCTTCCAGGGCCTCGGGAAACAAAGACGTGGCGGGTTTAAACCCCAGACACTGTGAGCAGTGCGCACACCCAGTGGGCGAGTCCCAGTGCCGGCCTGTCGGTGCGTGTGAGGCTGCGGACGGAGGTGCGACGTTCACGTCGTGAGCTCTGCGGGCACCTGCCTCCCACCCGCATCACCTTTTAACAACATGCACGTTTCCGGTGGACGCACAGGAAAACGCCCCCACACCTCAATGTGAGGATACCCATCCCAGTGTGAGGTGGACGCCCCTGGAGAGAGGGTACTACTCTTCTTGGCCGCCCCGCACCCGAGGGGACCGGCAGGCTGGCGCGGTGGGAGGTGCGTGGACAGTGCCGATTCCGTCCTGGCGTACGTGAGCGGCTCCTAGGGACGGCACCCAGGAGACCCAAAGGCTCCGCCCGAGACACTCGGGCGAACCTCCACACCTGGGGGGCGTGGATCCCAATTTGCCGGGGGCAACCCCAGGGGAAGTCTGCCCCCCAGGTTAACTGTCATCTCAAGGCCAGCGCATCCTGATCTCACTTGCAGCCACTTTCGAAAATGACAGAAACCAGCCCAGACCACAAGAAATCTAACCAGGACGACGAGAAAATGGAGCGGCCACTCAGAAAACCCGCCCCCAAGTGCCCGGTGCCACCGCGTGCCGTGACCACCTCACGTCAGCCCCCAGCCGGAGCGCGTGCCCGCGGCCAGGCAGGGCTGGAGAAGGCGGCAGACCACTTCGGCTCCCCTGACCGGCTGCCGGGCGCTGCAGGCGGGACGGCCCGGCCGTCTGCCCCAGCGGGCCCCGGGGAGGACCGTCCCGACAGCCGTGCGGGAGCGTCGGCCAGGGCCACGTCGGCCCCGTCCAGACCGAGAGGGCGGTGCTTAAGAACTAAGATTCAGCCCTGGCTGGCGTAGCTCAGTGGATTGAGCGCGGGCTGCGAACCAAAGTGTCGCAGGTTCGATTCCCAGTCAGGGCACATGCCTGGGTTGCAGGCCATGACCCCCAGCAACCGCACATTGATGTTTCTCTCTCTCTCTCCCTCCCTTCCTTCTCGAGAAATAAATAAAACCTTAAAAAAAAGAACTAAGATTAAATCTACTGCTGACAAAAAAATTAACTCAGCATTGATTCTACAACATTCTCTTAAAGGAAGAACTGACGTCACTTTGCCACCCCTGTTTTAGCGTGTCCCCTCTGCGACTCTCTGGGCTCTCTGGGAGTGTGGGCTTTGTCCCGGCCAAAGTAACACAACACAAGGAGACCGAGCGTGTGGCGGTCCCGTCGGGTCCACTTTGAGTTTACAGCGTCGTCTTCATCACAGCCACGGCTTTGTCAACACGGTTCACTCGGATGTCACGGCGTGTCCTTGGGGAAACCGCCAGGGAAGAAAAGGAGAGAGGAGGCTGCGTTCCCAAACACAGCCACGGACATTTCTCTCCACCCCCCCGCCCCCCCCCGCCCAAGCAGAGCCCAGGGGCTGAGGGAAGGGTCGGCGGGGGAGCAGCGGCAGCCACCCGGGAGGGGGATCTGCAGCCGGCTCTTCATCAAAGGGCCCCATGACCATTCTTCCTGGTGTGCCCGGGGTCCCCCGGGGCGAGGTTAAAAGAGGCGCCTGCCACCAACCTCCCCAGCCCGGACTCGGCCCCCCCCCCCGCCCCGTGCTCAGGAATGAGATCTCCTCTCGCCGGTTCCCGCAGCAGCTTTCCGAGACCCGTGATTCTCTCTCGAATACCCTCCGGCCCACACACTCCGTGACGTCCTCCGGCACGGGTGGCCCCGCTGCTGTCTCTGGGGTCTGTCACTTGCTGGGGTGGGGGGAGAGACACAGGGACCCCGAGCGCCCACCAGGAGGTGGCGTTCCCAGGTCCTGAAGACAGACCGCCTTCCTCCACATTCGTCTAGGCGCCCGGGGGCTGCAGCCCCGGCCGGACGCCCTCCCCATGCCCCACGTCTCCAGCAAACCCCCCATTCGCTGTTTCTGAGCGGCGAGAACTGTCGGAGTGGCTTCAGGCATTTTCGGTGCCAGCCTGATTCATGTCTGCGGTTCCTTCCACGAATTCCAAGTGCCGTTTCCAGCTCCACACCTCCAGACTTTCCCACAGGTGACAGTGTCTCCGCCTTTCCCCCCAGACCTTTCCACCCAGCGTGAACCAGATCCGACTGTGGCATGGTGGCCCTTGACGATGGGGCAGGACCGTCCGGGGGCCAGGGAGAGGCAGCGCGGCGAGCTCAGCTCCCCCGGGGCAGGGGGAGGGTGGGGGGTCGGTCGTGCGGCTGGGGCCACTGAGCGGGCCTGGCTCTCACCTCAGGGAGATGAGGGGAGAATGGAAGAAAAGAATGTGCCGATCTCAGTGAAAAGAGCACGGAGTGTACAAGCGTAACGTGCCAAGCGGGCACAGGAAGGGCGTTCAGCGGGCGTGCTCACGGGAAGACCCCGAGCCGGGCCAGAGCCCACCTGGCTGCTCTGGACGGGGCTGGGCGCCCTGAGCCTCCACCGTGCTCTCCGTCGGGTGACGAGGGGCAGAGTGGGGCAGGGGCCCGGGTGTCTCACCCCGGCCTGACACTGTCCCTCCTACACTGCTGCCTGTCCCCGCCTCCTAAGCCTCCAAGACCCCCTTGGCTCTTGTCGCCGCCAGTCAAGGGCCACTTGCTTGCGTCACAAAGGCTCACTGCTCTCGCTGTTTTGATAAAGTTTCAAACCGAACCTGTCCCCCACCAAGTGCAAGTGGAAATTTGGGATCGTTCTACTATAGAATTCAGTTTTGAAAACAAAACTTTTTTTTTTTCTCATGAACATGGGTTCACTGCTGAAATGAGAACCAGGGAGAAACAGGTAAAATCCTGGGTCTTGCCCCCCCTTCCAGTCACATGACTCTCCGCATACACATGTATGCGGACGGGTACACATGGGGTCCCCTCCACGCATCACACAGCGGATCCTCGCTGGCCACGTGACCTTGGGCACATGATCATGTTCCCTGAGACTCAGTCTCCTCACTTAAAAACAAGAACAGCACCACCTCACTAGGCTGCACGGGCCAGGCGCACCTGGTGCGGACTCCAAGCTAGTGCACGGCAGGTTACAACGACCTTCAGCTCTTCACGCCGTCCTGTAAGACCAGAGGGGACATCGAGGGCAGACACAGACTGAGGACGCACACCCCGCTGCAGGCCGTGGGAGCAGAGACCTGGGCTGGACAGCGCCCTCACCCTTTCAGACAGTGGGAGTCCTGCTGGGGGAGGACGGGTAATAGGACCGGTGTGGACAGCGCAGCGGGTGTCAGAAAGCGGTGAGTGGCGCAGGGCACAGGGACAGCGGGGAGCGGGCGGCCGCGGCTGCACACATCCTGCCTGCACGGTGGGAGGCTCCGGACACGGCACGTGCAAAGGCCCTGGGGCCGGACCACGGGAGAGAGATGCTGAAGCCAGTTCGTAGAATGACGACGACGGTGATGTATCTTCTAAGTCATGAGTGGCCAAAAAGTTTGGTTTTTCCTGTAAGATGGCTCTCATACCATCTTCATTAGAAACAATTTTGTTAGACTGTGACTGCTGTCCTATCAGTGTACATTAAATAAAGGACTTATCAAAACGGGTGAATTTCGTGTGGCCATTGTAATATTGAAGGTGGAAGAAAGTATTCAACATTTGAGCATATGCTTTATTATTTCAAGGAAGGGAAAAAAACCGAAAAGCAAAAAAAGAAAAAAATCAGTACAGTGTGTGGGGAGGTGCCGTGACTGATCGAGTGTGCCAGAAGCAGTTTGCGAAGTTGCGCGCTGGTGATTTCTCACTGGATGGTGCCCCACGGTCGGCCGGTGGCCCAGCTGAAGTTGATGGCGACGAAATGGAGACAGTTGCCGAGAACAGTCAACGCCCCTGCCGCACGGGGACGGCCGGCACACTCGGAACACCCACGTCAATCAAGTGACTGGGGAAAAAATGTGCCTCTCATTCTACAGAAAAAGCCACACGGACTTTTTTGGCCAACTCAATACACGGACAGCAATCCTTCACAGCCCCACGCTACCCCCTGGCAGGAGTTCACCAGAATTGACGTGACTGACCCCTCGCGCTGGTCACGGAGGGCGTTTCCGATTTCTGGCCTGTGTTTCCACAGAGCAGAAGCCTCACATGCTCACAGGGACAGCCAGTTACCACACGCTCCAACTTTTGGAAATAAACAGGAACGCAGACGGCTGGAAAAAGCCCACACCTCCCTCCTCCCCGATGAAACCAACACTTCCGCGCAGGAGTGTTTGCCTTTAAGGCGAGAATGCTTCTCTGCATTTTTTTGTGTGTCTAAAACGCAATGTTTTATAACTGAGGAAAAAATGCAGAAGTGCTACTGCGAAAACTCAGGCCGGGAGCCGCGAGGTCGCGCACCGGCTGGGAGGAGGAGGTGGCAGCCAGTGGAGGGGGGGGAGCGTGCGCCCCCACCCCCGACCCCAGCGTCACGCTCGCCGCGTTCCAGACGCACGCGTGCGCCACGCCCGGTCGCCGGAGCCCTGTCACACCGGCGCCTCCTCACTGATGCGCTCAAAGGAGTGCAGGGGGGACACGGAGACAACCGGACTTGAACGACAGTGAAAAAAGAATTTCAAAAATCAAACACAGAGCATAATGAATGCAACTGTAAGGAAAAAAAGGAATAATGTTTGAATGAAAAAAGTTTTTTTTTTTAACATAGCAATGGTCCAGGAACGTGCACTAAGGGGACCGGATTGCTCGCCGTCTGGCTGGCCGTGCTGCCGGCGCCCCCAGCGGGGAGGCGAGCGGGAGCGCGTGGTGCTGGCCCAGGTGACAACCCGGACCCTGACGGCCGCAGGTGGTCTCACACGGCGGTAATTCGTCCAGAGGGCGCGGCCCGGGCGAATGTGCGCAGCCTCGCACATCTCGTCTTGGGGCCTGACCCTCGGGTCTGCCTGACACTGCCCCGACCCGCTGATTGACAGGGGCCTGACGTGCCCCCCCCCCCCCATAGGGGCGTCTTGCACAGAGATAGGGACTGGCCATTGTGGGCCCAGGCTCCCCCGCACGCTCTGCAGCCCGAGGACAGCAGCCCCCAGACAGAGACCGTGGAGGCGCCCTCGGAGCAGCGGAGGCCTGCCCCGCCTCCTGCGCTCGAGCAGATTGGGACGCGAAGGGAACGGGGGTGCACGGCTGGCTGGAAGTGGGGCTTTCTGCTCCTGACGACTCAGCTGAACATTTTGAGCTCCACGAAGTTACTGTGTTTTCTAGTGATGTTACATGTTGCAAATACTTCGAAAGTAGCAATGCTGGGATCGGTTATGATTTCAGAGTCCAGCTAGGAAGTGTTTATGGACAAACACTAGGGAAAAACAGAGTGCTCAGCGACAAAGACAACCAACTGCTAAGGTCGTCGAGCGAATGCCGCCGAGAGCGGCTGTCGTGGGGGACCCGACGGGGGCGGGAACTATAGGATGCACGTATCGGTCACGTGAGGTCCCCACGCTGCGTTTCAGTGTGACCGTCACTGCTCCCCCGTCAGTAAGAACCCACTGTAACAGTCTCTGAAATACACACAGGAGCACTGACCTGACACTGTAATACGATTTTAAAGTCCCACTGCAGAGATAATGTAGCAATTAAAATAGCATTTATAACTAAATATCTGTAAATGTTTCTTCCCGGAAAAGAGGAAAATTTTAAGTCATTTAAAATAACCATCTGTTTCTGCACGATATAAAATTTTCAGTATCATTGCATAATTAATATTAATATCGCTTTTTGTTAATAATCTTATCTGTCAGATAGTAAAGCAAAGATGTAGTGAGAGATACGTGCGTGGCAGCAAGCTTAAGAACGCAAAACCCAGGACCCACACAAACGTGGACCGAGAGAAACACGCAGGGGGGTTGCGCGAGGCCCCGATCAACCACCACACAACTATCCGTCCATCACCTACCTATACACCCACCCACCCGTGCTCTCCCTCCCTCTCTTTCTCACGCGCGTGCACACGCACACACACACACGTGCATTTCTAAAACCACTGCCCCCCACCCCAGCTTCTACTCCTTTCCTCCTGCCGCCCGTCATCCTGGAGCCCTGTGGGCCTTTCCCTCCCTGCAGGTATTTGCAAACGTACGCTACGAAGCGAGGGCGGGCTGGGAAGCATCTGACCAAACGGTGTTCTCGGAGTCGACAAGCAGGCGGTGTGACTGACGTTTCCTAAGCCATTGGATTCTCGGGCCGAGACCCTGAGCGCACCACAGAAACGCAAGGTGAACATGTTCCTGGCCCAAGAGTGGCATAAAAACACGAGAGAAAATCCTATATATTGTTTAAAACCCACGATGTTATAAAACAAGGTGTGTTAACGTTATAAATACAACAGCTTACTTGAAACGTTCTTTCCAGTCAGAGAAACAGTATCTTTCTGACGGGTCTTTGGGTGTTGCTCTCCCCGTGTGGGGTTTTGTGCTGGGGCCGTGCGTGGTGCTTTTATCTTCGGAAAAAAATTACCTGTGTGGTGATTGTGGGGGTGGGGGGAGGTGGAACAGAGTATGGGGGAGGTAAATAGTCATGAGAAAAAAATACAATAAAAAATAAACTTTTCAAAACAAAAAAAAATACCTTAAAATTCAAAATTTACAACTAAACCTGTAGGGACCAAAGGAAATAAAACACTAAACAATTCTGTAAAATTGTAGATTTCTGTAGTCGAGGAAGCTTTGGAAATCCCAGCAAACAACACTCTGCTGCACTGAGGCCGACGAGAAACAGCGTCACGGAAGGCGGCGCCGCGGGGACACGCCTGCAGGAGGCGCCAGACTCCCCGGACAAGGCGGGCGGCCGCCTCGGATGGCTCCGCTCCGCTCCCTCCCAGCCCGGCCCCCGCTGTCTGCGCATCAGATGACACCGCCGTGCCAACTCTGTCACCTCACCACGCCTTCACTGTCCTCCCCGAGGCCGCAAGGGTGCTCGAGGGTGCAGGCTCAAGCCCCAGCCCTCACAGGGTCCTCCTCTTAGCCTTCCCCGCCTGGCTCCAGCCCCCTTCCCAAAGCGTCGTGTTAAAGAGATACTTAGTCTTAGACACTCGAAGAATTTCCACCCAGAAACTGGCAGGGGCCTTGGGGCTCATTTCAAAGGCCCCCGTGCTCCCTCGCTTGCCACCCCGAGGCCAGGTCCTCTTTGGGGTGTTTCAGTGAGTGCAGGGCAACTAAACACCCCGGCGATGGGAGAGAACGTGGGGGCAGGGCGCCCCCTTCTGACTGGGCAGGGGACGAGCAGGTGGGCTGCGTAAGCCAGGTCTCCATCAAGTGCTGAGAGGAGGAAGGCTGGGGGCCTGGGCGGAGGCGGGTGCGATGGGCCACGGGGCACGGGGTGGGCACGCAGGAGCTGAGCAGAGCGGGGACTGAAGCCGTGGAGGCAGGACACGATGGGGGGTGGGAGACGGGGCACCAGACACAGCGGGGGCCACACCAGCAGGGCCTCGCCAGCCAGACAGAAAGTACCAGGAGCACACTCCGTGTGCAGGAGAAGCTGCCAGAGCGTCGTGCAGGGGAGCCGTGCACCTGACTGACCTCCGTGCGTCCAGGAGGAGTCTGGCGTCCTTCAGGGAGGCAAGGGTGAGAGGCCGGAGGAGAGCCAGGAGCGCGCGGGCACAGCAGCCGGGGGACTGGGGGACTGGGGGACCGGAGAGGGGAGAGGCAGCCCCGTGGGTATTCCGGGAGGTGGAGTGGAGGGCACCGACCACACGCACTGGTCCTGCAAGGTGAGGGGAAGCGGTGGCTCCGGAGCAACCGTGGCCTGAGCTGCTGTGGGGGTGAACGTGGCGGGGTGGGGTTGGGGGAGGGCGGCGAGAACACAGATTTTCAGAATGAAATCTGGAGTTCCGCTCTGAGTGCACTGAGCATGAGCTGTCAACAACCTTCCAAGTTCAGCACAGGAGCCGGGGTTCAAGGCTGGCACATGAACTTGAGAGTCTTCCAAGGAGTGCGTGCAGTGAGGGGAGAAGGCTGCATCCTGAGTGACGTCGGTGACCGAGTCCAGCAGAGGACGGAGATAGGAGGAAGCCCCTGAGAACGTGTCGTCACGGCAGCCACGAGAGTTCAAGCAGGATGAAATGGTTAGCAGGTCTGCTGTCGTTCAGAGGTCAATGCCAAAGGGGACCACGGGGCTCCAGGACTGACGGGGTGGCCGGTCTGGTCGTGGGCGAGGGCAGTGTTTGCTCAGTGCTGGGTGGGGGACAGGCCGGCATGGGTCAGAGAGGGGCCAGTGGGGACAGAGAGCGGCCTGCAAGGCAAGCCAGGAAGGAGATGGACACCAAGGAAGGCCACGACGCAGGGTGACAGACGCCCCAGTGGGCCGGCTTGCCTGCTGCGAGGAACGGCCTCACAGCTGGAGAGACTGCAGCGGGACAGCAGGGACAGGGTAACTGCGGAGGCAGAGCTGGGGCCCAGAGCCGGGAGGGGTGGCCCTCCACGAGGACAGGAGCGCACGGGCGGTGGATGGGACACTGCAGCCCCGGGCGGGTGGGCGGGGCTGGGAAGATGCGTGAGCCCCTCTGCTGTTATTCCGGTGAGGCGCCCTGAGGGCCCCCACGTTCGCGCGGGAGAAAGCAGAGAACACCAGAGCCAACACCTGAACCAGTCGTCCGGAAACACTACATTGTATCGGACTGCTTTACGCTACTTTGTTTCAGGACCGTCCTTCCTGTAACCGTACCCAGCGCCCCTAGCTCCCTTCTCTGGAAGCGCACCGAACCGGACTCCTGTCTCTCACTCGCTACCACCGCTCACACGTACGGTTCGCACCCCCAGAGACCTCCACCCCGGCTGGACGTGAACACCCAGGGGGCATTCCAAGACCCTGGCCCCTCCCGCCCAGCCCCCGGACCCAGGAGCCGTAGCGGCGGGCCGCACAGCCAGGTTCCGGCCTGCCAGGAGCCCGCACCCCGGTTCTTCGGTCCCTCCCAGGTGATGTGCGTTTCTGACCCTTCCCCTCCTCCGCACCCGCTGCTCTGGACCCTCCCGGTTCACCGACGCCCTTCTGGAAAAGTGGCCCCACAAGAGAACCCCGCAGGGGTTCTGGGCGGTCTGGGCAGAGCTGAGCCAGGGTGGCCAGGGCCTCCCACTGGCCCAGCACAGTGGCTCTCGGTACCATCTGGGCAGAGGCGCGGCGTCGGGCCCGCCCACCGAGGTCGGCGCCCTGCCTGCCCTGCGCGTGTGGGACTGGCTCCCTGGGCCACTCACGTCCAGGTCTCCCCGAGTCAGCCTCTCCGGCGCCGTGGCCTTCACACGTGGAGAGTGTCAGGATGCCGCCGTCCACATGTGCCGCCGTCCACGTGACCTCACACAGGCACCAGGAGCTCGGCCAGCAGCCGAGGCCATCCGACCCCCAACGGGGGGATCCCCCCCTCAGGCCGTGGTCTTGGTGGTGAGGAAGACAGCACAGTGGCCCCCAAGACGCAGCCTGGGACGGGTGCAGCCCTGGGACGGGTGCAGCCCTGGGGCCGGCCCGCTGAGTGCATGCGGCTGCCCCTCCCTCGGTTTCCTCGCCTGAAACGGGGCTGGCGCGGCTCTCATCCCGAGGAGCGAGCGCTCCTTGGGCGTCATGGACACCATCAAAGTCGGCAGGAGCCGCAAGACTCTGCCACCAGGGCCCTGTCTTCTGCCTTGGGGTCGGCCCGACTGCGAAGCTGAGTGTGACTGACTCACTGCGAACGGGGCAGCTCAGGAGCGGAGGCAGGCTCCCTGCTCCTCTTGGGGACGGGCATCACTCATGGCCGGGCGCAGAGACGGTGGCCGGGAGGGGCCACAGAGCCGAGCCCTCGTGGCTCCGAGCAGGGTGTGCGGGCCTTGGCCCGCGGGCCTTTCGGTTGGGGCCGGGTCGTTCTTGGTTGTGAGGGCGTCCCTGGGGACTGAGGCTTATTTAGGAGCCTCTCCGGCCTCTACCCACCAGGTTCCAACAGCACGTCCCCCTTCCTGCTGGGACACCCCAAGAATGTCTCCAGATACCATCAAATGCCCCCCTGGGGGACGAAACCACCCAGACAACCACCGGTCTAGAGAAGAGGCCGAAGGCCGGAGGGGCCCGGGGCTGCGGTCTGGGTGCTGTGGCCGCCGGCTGTGGCACCCGGCTCGGCCACCTGTTTTAAAGGGTTTCCCGACTTCTGCCGGAAGACGAGAACCGCCGGCCCGCAGGCACGAGGGGCGGCCCCCCCAGATCCCACGCTGGGGGCAGCGCCCCCCCGGCCAGCACCTGCTGCTAGAAATAGCTGATGGGAAGGAGCTCAGGAGACAAAGTACAAAGAACAAAGTCTGACTGGGAGGAAGAAAACGTACCTCTTACCCCCTGTGGCCGGGAGCCCTAGGAGGCGCTGGCTTTCTCCTCGTTGCCGCGGAGAAAGGGAAGCCGGCTCCGAGCGGAGCGAGGGGCCGGGGTCATCCCTTTAATTAGGCGCCGAGCCGGTGCGGGGAGCGGACCGCGCGGCTGAGGCGGGGAGTGCCCGGCTTTGAGAGATGAGAGCCCACGGGCCCTTTCACACGGAGCGGAAGGTGGACGGCAAACCCCAGGGAAGGGTTTCTGAACGCCGGCCAAGATGTGGGAGGAACCGGCGATGAAAGGCAAGTTCAGGACGAGCGAAGCGAGGGAGCAGGTCTATCTATAGCGCCCGTCCTTCCAGAGCAAGCTTTGCAGGAAGATAAACAACTTCTGCAGCCCGGCATTTTAATGGGAAGGATCCATTTCTCTGCAGAAACAGCAGAGGGGCTGTGGGGGAAGCTCTGGAGTCGGAAAGACCCGGCTTTGAGTTCCGGCTACATGTGACGCGCGGGGCCTTCACCTTCCCAGCCCTGCGGGACCGCCGTGACGACCAGACGGGGGCGACGGTTCTCGGGAAATGACAGCGAGGAGCCAGGCTCCTGCCGACGCAGAGGCAGGTAACACCCCGACAGCCCGCGCGGTGGGTTCCCCCTTTCCACTCATTATAACCGTCCTACCATCCGAGTCTCCCGGTGAGAGGATCACTCTACCACCACCTGCTGGCCACCCACTAAAATTGTCAGCACATTGTCAGCAAATTGCCAGAGCGTCAAAGCTAAAACCCAGGGACCCATAGCAAGCAGCCTGGGGACCGCAGTCGAAACACATGCTTGGGAATATCAAACTTGGGGTGCTGACCCCCCAACCCTGCCCCCGGGCCGGCTCTGCGGGGAGGGAGACACGGCAGGCGGCGCCACAGCGGGGACTTGTGTTTCCCAGCTGTCCTTCAAACAGCCATGAGACAACATGCTCCTCCTGGGACAAATGCGTCCAGGTGAGCAGCACCTCCAAGGCTTTAACCCACGTCTGCCTGCCACAGACACTGCTGCGGGGAAGACCGGCCACGCGCCGGCCTGAAGGGTGGGTGTGCGAGCCCGCACCCTCCCCCCCCCCCCCCCGGACAAGAGGGAAGATGGATGTGGGTTTACACGCGGCGCTGACAAGGCTGGGCGATAGCCGGGCGGAGGCGTGCCGCTCCGGCGCCGTCGGGAGGAAGGCGATATTGACGGTGATGGCCAGTCAGGGCGGGGGATGATGAACAGCCCGGACGAAGCAATCGGCGCAGGGGTGGGGCCCGCGGAACAGCCTGCCAGTCCGGAGGCGGGGACGCCCGGCCGTCCCAGCAGCAGCCTCGGCTGCGGCCCCGGGGCCAAGGCTGGCACTCCCGAGTCCCCCGCGCGCCCGGCCCCAGCGCAGGTGTGAGGAGGAGGATGATGATGCATTGCACAGGCAGTTGGCCTTGGAGTGAACTATGATGGCCGAGTGCGCTACTAACGGCCCCCGGGGGTCTGCCCCTGCTCCCCACGGCGATGCTAACCCCGGGCCTGCGCTTCGAGAGAGAATCACCTATAGGGAAAATGATTAATCAAAAAGGAAAAGAAAAATCACACGCTCCCAGTAAGATTCAAGAGAAGCCTCGGCCAATGGCGGGCGCGGAGATAATTGTTCCGCATCTGTCAATAAAGCTCAGCTGCCCCCACCGGCTGCGGACGCCGGGGCCTTTCACCGGGATTACGAGGGGGTGGGCGCGGGCTCCCCGCTGCCGTTAGGGTGATGAACGGTCGGAGCCACAACAGGCCCTGACGGGCAGATCAATTCCGGGTCCGTAAAGAATCTGCACAAGAGGTTCCCGGACAGGAATTTACGGCCACCAGTTTTTATTCCCTCTCGCTGCAAAAATTACTTCTGTCAAACACTTAGGGGAGTGAGAAAAAATGTAAAAAAATTAATTTTTCATGGACCACGGGAGCGGCCTTCCTCCATGCGGAGGCCCAAGATGAACACGTCCCCGAGCTTAAAAAATTACGCCGAGCCGCGTGCGGCTCCCCGCGGAAGGGGGGACCCCGCCGCCGCCCGGGAGCCGCAGACAGCAATTTGAAACCCCGAGCGGAGCTGTCTGGATTTTCTCCCGGGGCAGATGCGGCCTCATGTTCGCGACGCCAAATCACATTAGACATTTAATTCTCAACCGCAGGTACTTAAATGCAAAGCCTCGGAGCGGCCGCGGTCGTAAAGCAGTGGGGAATTCCAGGGCACGGGCGGCCTCTCCCTTCCTCCCCCCCTCATTTAACCAGAACCTCCTGTTTTGCGGCTCCGCGCACTACAAAGTGATCTGTCTCATTAGGAGTTGCTCACAGCTGCTGAAAGACGCAAACCCCCGGGGCACCTCCGCGTCCACCCGGGAAGACTTTGAAAAGTTCTCCGGAGCCGAAGTCCTAATTTAGTGCGGACACCGGGCTGGAGAAAAATGGGATCTCAATGTTGTTATTATTATTAGGTTTTACAATAAAAGCATATTCACTGATGCACGGGCATTTGAATTCAAAAGCTGCTTAGCTCCTCGCGTCCCTGCTGCTAGCGCCGCGCAAGCTTTTCATGACGGCAACATCCAAACCAAGACTCAGGGTAGAGAGAGAAAAATGATTAAAAAAAAAAAAAAAGGGCGGGGTCCGCATCCACAGCTGCTTGAAAAGGGGCGCGCCGCGGAGAGCGCCCCATCCTGCTTGCGTCTTCTGGGGCTATTTTCCACGCGCGGAAGGGGAGGCTGGGGCCCGCGTGGGGGTCCTGAAATCCCTTCACAAACGCGCTCCCTTGAAGCCGTCCGTCAGACCCCGTGCCCTGGTGTTCGTGAGAGATGGCTTGGGTCCGGCCGCGTGGCGGAACCGGTGACGGCGGGAGGCCGGGACGCTACCCCCACCGCAGGCAGTCGGGGCTTCTCGACCCCCCGGGGGGGGGCCCCAGTAGACCAGGGACCTTGGTGACTCGCAGCCCCGATCCAGTAACTCACGGGGGCGCCGGGACGCCGCATCGCAGCCAGCTCCCGGGGGCTGCCCGGCATCACATGGTCCAAGAGCAGCCTGGGAAGCGGAAGCTAAGAGGGCGGCGCTCAAGCTTCCGCATCCGTCCACGGAGGGCTCGCCACCACGCACAGCGCCGAGCCCCTCCTGTTCTGCACGCGGTGGGTCCGAACCGGGCCTGAGAGTCTGGGTTCCCGGCCGGCCAGCCCCCAGGGGACGCCGCTGCCACCTGCCTAGGCAGCGCCTCCGATGGACAGCTAGGGTATGGCATGAGGCCACCTGAGCCTGCGTCCCGGCCCTTGCCGGACATGACTCAGGACGAACGTTACTGAATCTCTGTGCACCAGTGTCCGCCCAGCAGGCAGAGGGCACCCACGGCAGCGTCTGCTCCGAGGGCCAGACGGCGCAGGCCAGGGGAAGCCCCCAACGGGCAGTGGCTCTCACCATGACCCCTGCCACTGGCTCCCTTCCAGCACTGGCTCGGCACGACATCCCGCCGACACTTAGAAACCACAGGCGTGCGGGAAGAAGCCTGAAAACCCGGAGGAACAATCCTTCTGTCGCGTTTCTGGGTTTTGCTGTTTCAAATGTCAGCTGTCCGTGTTAAAACAAGGTGTCGGTTAATGTTGCAATTCTGGGCTCTCCTGCGCCTCCCACCTCCCACCTCGCTGCAGCTCCTGGTCCTCGCCCCTCCCCCGGCCTCCTCGCCGAGTCTCTGTCCGAGCTGCCTGGATGCGGGTAACGACTTCCTCCTGCGGCTTTGCACAAAAACCCCACCGGGCTCCTCCAGCACCTGTGCTCAGGTTGACGCTCTTCGGGACTTTCTCCCTGGGTAACTCGGCCCGCGCGGTTTCAGCCCGGCTTTCTCTCGGCATCGCTCCACGGCAGGCGGAGACCGGGCCGCAGACCTGGGTTTCTCGCCTCCCGTGTCCAGGGGCGCAGCTCTGCCACACTGGGGAGCTTCACACGTCTGCAAGCAACGGCCACGTGCGTTACGAGCGGAGGCCCGCGGGCTCCGACGCACGAGAAATCGCTCTGTCGTCCAAGAACGGTGTCTGCACGTGCTTGTCCTGGTAGAGGTGCATGTGGGTGCGCCTTGAGCAACCTCCGTGGGAGGGCCGGGGGCTGGAAACGCCGTCTTTTCCGGATGTGGCGGCAGGATGTGGTGGCGGCAGGATGTGGTGGCGGGGTGCGGCAATCACGCGCAGGGGTGACGGATGCCAAGGGCTGTGGGGGGAGGGCCAGGCAGCCGGCGGGCCGTTGTCCGGGGCTCGACTGTGCAGCCGGACGCTCCAGCGGGGTGGATGTCGGATTCCCGTGCTGCTGCCGCCAGCACCGTCCCACAGACATGCTCTGAGTGCGGGGGAGGGGAGGTGGGGTGACGCTGCCGGAACCTGGTCTTCCGAACCCCCGGCGCCCGCCGGCAACCCCACAGCACGGAGGGGAGGACAGAGAAGCCGCACTCGGACCAGGCTGTGTCGGCGTTTCGGCGCCTCTTGCTCAGAGGCCACGCTTCAGAAGGCAGGGCCGTGGCGGGGTGCGCCCCCAGGCTCCAAGGTCCCCCCACCTGCCGACGCAGGCGCCCACCTCCGCGGAGAGATGGCGACAGAATGGACCCCGTCAGCCGGTAACACTGAAAGATCAGTGCATTCCAACGTGCCTGGTAGTGCGATGCTCCTCCCCCAGCACGGAACTCTGACGCCCACAGCAGACACTCGGGGCGGGGGACACGGGGCAGGCGTGCGCTGTGCGCCCGAGGACCCCACGCCGCAGCCAGGAGGACACAGAGGCTTGAGGAGGCGGGGGAATTGCCGAGGCCTCCGGGACAACGGTGGGGGTGCACATGGGTCCCTCCGCAAGGGAGGCCTTCACAGTGACATCGGAGCCCCCCATCGGAGTGCTCCAAGATCCTCACGATTTCCGGAGGGGACAGAAGGCCTGGAGAGTCCCTGGAGAGGGTGGAGGTGACCTCTGCCACTTCCGGAAGTGCCTTCTGGGAGAGCACAGTGTCCCCTCCCCCCAACTCCGGGGCCGGGTTGCGGGCACAGGTGCCAGGACCCGCCCACGCCGAGTCACCGCCTCCCCGGGCCCTCTCCACCCGGCCTCCGCGGGGGCGGTGGCCCTTCTGGACTCCACGTCTCCTCCCGGCTCTGTCGGGGGACGTCCTTCTTGGATGCTGGCGTGGGGCGGCCAGAGTCACCGACGGTGCTCACTGCGGCGGCGGCCGCTGGGTCTACAGGGAGGGCCTGAAGCTGTGTCTCTGACGGGGGCGCCAAATTCACGTTCACCGGGGGCCACATCCGCCTTGAGGCGACCTTGAGGTCGCCTTCTGAGGGCGGAGTTTAACTTTGGGGCTGCATAAATGTCACTGTTCCTGAACAGGCCAGCGAGAGCTTGGTGCTGCAGCCGGGCGGAAACAAGGCGCCGGCCGAATTAAACAAGGCGGGGGGCCGGGTTCGGCCCGCGGGCCTGGTGTCTGCCAGCGGCACTCCAGAGCACTAGGCCGCCATCACTCCAGCCCCGTCCGGCAGAAGGCGTACAATGGCAGAGCGCCTTCAGCCACCGGGAACCGGCCGCCACAGGCCAGGCCACATGCGGGGCTCTTTTGGGGTCCCCGTCATGCACGGCAGGACAGTCTCCAGGCTGCGCACGTGTCTCCCAAAAAGCTGGCTGCACAGAAAGGGTGGGGAGAGCCTCCATGGTCTCCGAGATACAGCAAGAGTCTTGGGAAACGACATGGAAGAAGAAATTGTGTGTTTTCCTTTGATGGAAAACACCCCAAACGACACAGAAGGAGCACCCACACAGGGAGCAGAGGCCGAGGTGCAGGGAGTGGGGTCAGGGGCAGAAAACTGATGTTCTGTATCAGCCCTGCGGCCACCGGCGGGTCCCAGGAGCCTGAGCAAGCCGCCTGCCGTGTCTGCCTGCACCTCAGTTTCCTGGTCTGTCAAGTGGGCGTGAACAGCTACTCCTCCCTGCCCCGGAGAGGAGCAAAGGAGCTGATGTGGGTGACACAGCCCGACGCGGACAAATGCTCCACGATGCAAGGCGAGGTGTGCAGGTGGCTGAGCTGCCCCCTCAGTGCTGCCTGCAGAGCGGACTGCGGGGGGCTCGGGGCGCCGCGTCCAGCCCCTGGGCTGCACCCAAGGGCCGTGAGTGGGCCGCGGGGCCGCGTCCTCTCTTACCACTGCTGATGGCCGAGTTTGCAATGACCGTAGCCTCGCTCCACTGGTCGGCACTGGAGACGGAGTAGGACCGCTGCTGCATGCCGTCCGGCCGGCTGCCGAAGGAGCCCAGGCTGACGCCGCCGGCCATCTGGGGCCCGGACGCACTAGTGACAGTCCCTAGGAACAAACAAGTCAGGTGAACACTCGCGGGCCGCGGACCCCAGAAGCCGGCTCCAGGCAGTCTGGGGGCCCACGCGCCTGCACGCGGCGGGCTGTGGGCGAGAGCCGTCGTCCTGCCCGTGTGAAAGGGGGTGTCTTGAACCTTGGGCGCTCAGCATACCCTGGTGAAGGGGTCTCATGCCTCCGATGACTACGCCCAGGACAGCCCCGAAGACACGCACGGCACAGCTGCCATCTCTGGAGGGGGCCGAGGGGCAGGCAGAAGACCCCCCCGATGGAAAAGACAGCCGGGTGGGCGTTCCAGGAGCCCCAGTGTCAGCATCGACGGACGGAAGTGAAAGTGGTCGTCCACTAGGAGTCGGTTTGGGGGCAGGGGGCTGTTTCCTCGGGGAAGGTGGATCTGACAGTCGACACACACGGCAGTTCCCAGACAGGACGTGGAGAGGAACGCGGACGCCGCCACCAGGTCAGAGGCGAAGCAGAGGAAACCCCCCCCAGACGCTTCCCTGCGCAGGAGCACGAGACAGAGGACACTGCCGCCGTGCGCGTGGCAGTCTGAACCAACCGCTCCGCGCCAGGGTGGATGGCTGCCTGGTCACTCTGCGTGTGGACTCGAAATCCAGAGCCCCGTCTAAAGCTCAGCCGGACACACCTTGCTGCCGGTGAATTCACTTGTAAGATCTACATGCGGATCTTCAAAGGTGTCAGGTTTTTTCTTTTTTTTAAACTTTCCTCCAACTGTTTCAGCTTAGAACCAATTAAGTTTCCAATTGCGTATTCAACTGCTCTGCAAACAAACCCTTGGGAGCCGGAGGATGTGGGTCTGGGCCCTCTCCCCCCCAGGTGGGGGTGCTGGTCCCCACCCCCGGCAACTGGGGCCGACCTCGGAGGTGCTGTCCTCAGGGAGGCTCCAGTCTGGTCCCCCAGAGAGGATCGGACAGGTCCGCCCGTGGCCAAGACGCACGGTCAGGGACACTGGGGCCATGAAGACATGGGAGTGAGGGGCAGGGGGTGGCGCCCGCCGGGGGGCCCAGGGGAGACTCCAAGGGCCCTGCGCGCAGAGTTCAGACTTGGGGACCGACCCGTCTCCGCAGGGACAGTGAGGGAGAGGGACACTGTGTGACCCAGGCAGGCCCCCGCTCCTCTGACTGGCTCGCCTGACAGGAGGCCCCACAGAACCGCAGTCCGTCCGTCTGGGTTCCCGCTTTCACACCACCCCCTGCGAAGCAAAGCCGCACAGACGGTCTCGCACAAGAACGCCCACCAGAGACCCTGGCTGAGAGTGTTCACGGCGGCACTGAACGGCTGCAGTGCCCATCCGCCACGGGGGCCTTGGGGGGTGCCACCGGGGAGTGCCGCCCACCTGCGGGACGGGCGAGCAGCAATGACCCGGGCCACACGGCGGGACTGCCCCACCGGCGGGGGGGTGGGGGGGTGGGGGACCAGCGGGGAGCAGGAAGCAAACGGGCGGGCGCCAGCGCTCGGGTCCCCAAGACAGAGACTGGGCAGCAGGCACGACCCACCTGTGGGGCGAGGGAGCCGATGGTCGTCGCTTTCCAGGGTGGGTGTGTGTATTTTGCGAGTGTGAGTGCTTTGTGAGCAAATGTGTACACCTTCTGAGTGTGTGTGCATGTGTATTTGTGTGTATTATGTGTCTGAGTGTTCTGTGTGTAGGTTTTTTGGTGTGTTTTGTGTGTGTTCTCAGTGTGTGTGTGTGTTCTCAGTGTGTGGGGGGGGGGCAGTGACAGGATGTGGCCCCCAGAGGCTTCCTGGGCCGCTGGCCAGCTGCTGCTTCCTGAGCTGTGTGCGGGTCCCCCCGCCGTGCACCTAACTCAGGTATAACTTACAGTTTTGCACTTTCTATGTGGACATTATATTTATCCCTCTCCCAAAAAAACAGAGCTAAGAATGGTCATTTGAATGGTTTGTGAGTTAGGTCAGGCTGGGTGGGAGACAGTTCCATCAGCATTAAGCCCCAAAGAACGGCCCAGCCCTCCGAAGTCTGGGACCCTGGTGTCCACAGGGGTCCCAGCAGGACCTCTGGTATTGTCTCAGCATCTCCCCCGATGTCGTCTGGGTCACCGTGACACACACGGCCAACTTCTAGCGCACCCGGATTCCTCACGCACCCCACGCGGGGACGGAGCTTCCGGCTGGGCCAGCGGGGGCGGCCCCATTACCAGGCTAATCCCGGCCGGGCCCCCCTTGGTATGGATGAGCGTGTGCTCGGGGGGCGCCCTGATTAGTGAGGCTTCCCTGGGTCAGAAGCGCCTGATTCCTCCCACGGAATAATTTTAGCTTTCGGTGCAGCCCTGAAGCGTACGAGCCGATTTGAAAAGGTATTTACCTCCGCCGTGCGCTATTTTTCTTTAAACAATTTGCATTTCAAAGCGAGTGTGGCAGCCACATCTGAATGCGTAGCAGTGTGTTGCCGGACCGACGGCGGGCGCACAAGCATGAAAAAGACGCTGGTCCTCCATTGAGCGAGCGTGTTTCCAGCCGCCCAGCGCCATCAAAGGCCCGACTCCTCTTTCAAGCCGTGGGATTATTGTATTAAAAATAGCCCGTGCCGGCTTTCTAACATACACTCGGAAACAGGCTTTTCGGAGCACCCAAGTACAAGTTCATCAACAATCATTTCTTTTAAAGTGCTCGCTGCTCCATGCCCGTCGTCCCGATGTTGGTCCGCTTCACAGTCAGGACCTGACTGACCGGCGGCTTCCACGGGAAAACGGCGCTCAGCACTCCACTCGGCCGACCGGTCGGTTAAATCACCCGAGACAGAGCAGCGACCCTGGGCGGCGACAGGGGACGCGGAGGTTCGTGTACAGGAGGAACTGGGGATGGACGGTTCACTCCACCAGCGAGTGGGCGTGACTGGTTTCCAGCGCGGGCTCTGGAGTTAGAAAAGCGTCCCAGCCACAGGACGAGGACCCACGCACGGCAGCACATGCGGAGTGGACACTGGGGCGGGCTGAGCGGCGTCCCTGTGCAACCGCCCACCCGCACTTGCACCACGCCCCCGCTGCGTGTGCCGGGCAGGCCAGGTTTGCCCGACCTGGGGCGGGACCTCAGAGGCCATGCTAATGGGCACGGCACTGCCCAGGGGCACACCCATTTGCCTGTTTGCGTTGCTGGCAGCCCGGGGCCCAGGGGGAGAGGATTCTTCCCGAGGTCACATTCGGTCCCTTCTCGTGAGGAGGCAGGTGCCCGGGACTCCTGGCGGGGTGGTGCGTGCCCCTGTCCCTGTGAAGCGGTGCTGCTCTGCACGCCTGCCACCAAGGCGGGGCTCACGTGTCTCCGGCTGCGGTGCGTCTTCTGCTGTGAAGAGTCTTCCCTGCTGTTCACCGGGGAGCGGAACCGCAGACCCGCGGCGAGGGCGGCCGTGCCTGGGGGTCGAGTCCTGGAGCGCGAGGGCCCGCTGCAGACTGAAGCGTGGGGACAGTTTGTTTCATTCTGACTCCCCCCACTCACTCCATTCTGACGCGGAGGGGAAAGTGGGGGTCTCCCGTCATACGTACGAGCTCCTCAAAGGTCATCTTGCACAGCGACACAGACGCAGAGGTGACAGGGTTAGAAGTCTACGAAGACCCCGTCTTACATAAACAGCCTCACGTTACACACAGCACTCTCTCTCCTGACTCAGGGCCGCAGATAAGGCGTCATTTCACAACACACTCTTGGACACGACCCCCACCTGGACACTGCGCCGTAACCTAGTAATTTTAAACACACAACCCGTTATGGACCGGGTGCAGGTGATTCACACGGCCGCGTCTCCACTTCCGGGCAGTTCCGGCGGCTCCCGGCGTCCCGGCGTCAGGAACCGCGCTGTGGGAGACGCGTCCCGCTCCGAGGTTTTCCTTGGGTGGAATCCCAGGAGAGTGATTACTGGGTCGAACACCGCCGACACGTTTCTGACTCGTGATACATGTTTCTAATTACTTTTCCTAACGAGCGGTGAGCTGGAAAAGATGGAGCCTGGGCGTCTGGAAGACAGTCCAGCTCGTCGTCTGTCAAGCAGCAACGGCGGTGAAGCGGTGACGACGGTGATGGTAATGAGACGCCCACGTGGCCGACGGCGCGAGGCTCCGGTTACCGTGGCGCGCTTCATGAACCGCGAGGCCCGTGCAGGTGCCAGTGGCTACCAATCTCCCCGACAGCGGGCTTTCCCGTCCCCCCAGTTCGGTTTGCAGTGAGAGCTGAAGATAATGGCCACGTCGCCAACCCTGTCTGACTCCAAGTCACAAGGCCGAGCACCTTCCTTGCGCGTCCCCCGACGGCGTGTCTCCGAGTGCCGTCGCCACCGTCTGTCCTGCGTCCGTGTTCAGCGCTGCGGCCACCTTGGTTGGCACGAGCCCGCACAGCCGTGCCCCCGAGGGGTTTCCAGACGCCCAGCGCACAGAGCTGGGCGCAGCAGGGACAGCTCGCTGCACTCCTGCCGCTTTCAGTCTGCCCAGACACCCGAGGCAGGGCGGGCGAGAACCAGGGGGCACTCCACTCACATCCCGGCGCCGGGCCACGCCCACCCCGGGACGGCCTCCAGGCGCCGTCGGGGCCATTGCAGGTGAGCATGACAAGCACAGAAGGAGGTAAGTTCTCCGTTAAGTGATCACGTTTAGAAATGGATTTGAGTCTTTATTCCAAAGTCAGAGTCTGCTTCGTCCAGGCGCACGGCACCACGCTCATCAGTGTCGAGTAGGACCTGCCGTCCTCACCTGGAGCGCTCACCTTCCCCAGGAGCACCTGCCGCAGGTCCCCGCTGTGTGTGGTGCGCGCCAGTGCGGTGCTCACGCAGCTACCACCCATTTCTGGTCTGGGCCGCAGGCGCGAGTCTGCACGCGATACGGTAACAACAGGGCCTGGCACCACCACACAGAAGCAGGATGCAACTCAGGGCCTCCTCCTAGACAGGAAGGTACGGCGACAGCATCGAGGGAACAGTGAGCACTGCTCCGTGGAACAGAGTCCCAGGCGTGCAGAGGACGAGCTCTGGGCGCGCTCCACCGCTCGGTGCCTCTCCTCGCCGCGCACACTGGCGCCGCCTCCGCGACGCCCTTCCTCCTCTGCACGGGAAACGCGATAGCTGTGCTCTGCACAAAATCCGCTTTGATTTGGCAGCGCTGTTTTGAGGGCAGAGTTCTCCTGCCACCGCTGAATCTTCTAAGCCCTCTCAGGGAGGAGGCCCACGCAGCCGCAGGGCTGCCCCCCGCCCCCACCGGGAGAGCTCACGGGACTCCCCTCCCTCCCGGTCCTTACCACACCGCCTCTGCGAAGGGAACAGAGAGCCGGGAGGGGTGTGAGCACGCTGGGGGATGCCCACGCTCGTGACTCTGGCGACGTGAAGGCGGGCCGTGTGTGTGTGGGCCGGACGTTTTGGGGTCCACGGCTCACCGGGAGTGTTCCAGAAAGACGAGTTTTCTTGGGGCGAGTGGAGATGACAAAGCATCGACACGTGGTTTGGAGACGGCGCAGAGCCACGAGGACTGAAAAATCTTCTTCCTCCAGCCCGGGAGCCACCCTGGGCTCGCCTCGATGCAGAAAGGCTCTCCGGAGGCCCAGGCCAGGGGCCCCTGCCTCCGAGGGCCACTGGGGCCACCCGCAGGGACCCCCGTCCCAGCGCCTGCCTCTCCCACGGCGGCTCTTCTGGGATGGCCGTCTGGCGGGGCTTGAGAGCATGCTGTCAAGGGCTGAAATGCCATGTCTTCACCAAACGTATGTTTCCAAGAGGAAAACACCGTTTCTAGAGCAACTTTATCGACTGACAGGGACCTCTGCTCCCAGAGGCGCGCCCGGCTCGGCCTCTGACGCCCCTCGCACGCTCAGCTGAGACCAGCAGGGACCGAGATGCCAGCGTCAGTTCTGGCGGCAGAGGACCCTCCACGCCGAGTGCAGACGCACGAAGGTTTGCTTGCACGGGGGCAGTGTGGCTTTGATTTAGACTTGAGCTGCGCCCCAAAGACCCCGGGCGGGGAACGCTCCCAAGGAGGGGACTGTCCCTGAAAGACAGCAGGCCGCCCTCACCCCCCCACCCCGTCTTCATCGCTCGCACCGCTCATGATGGTGATACTATTATTTACTTAATGGAAAAATAATCGCTGGGTGACAAAACCAGGCGAGGGTGACACGGAAAGAGAAATAATGGCCTATGCCTCAAAGAGTTTCCAATTTAATGATGGAAACAATCTAACAAATTTGCCTAAGTCTCCGTGGGAGAGACGCCTGCAGAAATGACTCACAATAAGAACGCATTTCTCATAAAAGCTGGAGACGCTGCCAGTCCTCATTTCAGACGTGGCCACCTCCTTGGAATTTCAGTCTAGGAGAAAATAAAACTTATTGAAATAAAAGCTTACGGAACAGCCAGCCATCAGAACCTACTCCAATAGAGCCTGGTTTATGGAAGCAGGTCATCATCCCATGATACCGATTTTTTCATTATTTTTCAGCCAAGTACCTCACAAGCAGGCAGGCTTTCCTCTCCAAGTGTTCCGCCAAGCTGCTGCAAAGACCCTCAGCGCAAGCCCCGGCTCGTATATCGGAGGGCTCGGTGCTGGGGACAAACCCCCACCCCCGCCCCGGTGCGGGAAACGATGGCCTGGCCGGGGCAGACACGGGGCGAGGGGCCAGGCTCCGCGGCCCTGACGGGCGGCGCGCCAACTCCACACGCCGGGAGAGACTCGGGGACACGCTCGGCTCAGCGGACACGGAGCCGGCTCTGGAGTTATTAAAATGTTTTCTAGACCATTTGAAACTAAACAAAGAAAAACTTTGTTTCTACGAGACAACCCCGGATCTAGTTTGGATGCTGCATTTTTTTTTTTTTAATAGCTATTACCACTGTAACAGCAGCTTAGCGACGCGGCGTCTGCAGTGTGAGCAGTTTTGATAAACAGCCTCTGCGGGCCACACAACGGGGATAATGTATCCTTAAGTACCGCCAATGAGCTGCCATTCTGCACAGCCAATTACTTCTGTGCGTCTGTCACTCAAAGGAAAAATGACTGAGCCCATTAGATGAAACCTTTGTCACTGTTCCTAATGCACTCTTAGGCCTCATTAATCTCCGGGAGCAGCAACAGAGCCGCCGGTGTCTCATTGCCTCCCCCGAGCAGGCCCACGTGAAGCCTCTCATCTCTCCCCCAAGTGCGCCGCGTTAATCAAGCTCTCCTTATTACCCGGTCCCTGTCACGGCGGAGAGCGCGCTCCCTCTTAAATGCTCTCATTATGACCCGTCTTTAGAGCCGGCTAAGTGGAAAAAGAGAGGGAGAGAGGGAGAGAGAGGCCGGGAGAGGAAGAGGAGAGGAAAAAGCAAGTCCGATCGCATTAATATTCATGACAACAATTAGTATTCCAGGTCACTGAATATTCATGCTATCAGTTTGGTTTTTTATGGGTTTGCTGGATGTCCTGATTACTGAAGTGTGGAGGAAAACAGCATGGTTGAGACTTTAGATGTCAACGGCAGTTCAATACTCAAAACACGCCGAGACCCCCGCCTCCCCGCCCCCCCGCCCGGGACGGCAGCCCCAGCCCTCCCCGGGCAGCAGCGGCGGCAGTGTTGTGAAACCCCCGGGGGCCTGAAGTGGGGGGAGGTGGGGAAGGAGGAAGGGTTCCCTGGGACAAAGGTTCACTCGTCCATCTGGTCAGGATAAGAACATAGTCTCAGTTGCAAATAACCAACAAAGACTGCTTTAGGGACAAGGAGGTATCTGTCATCTCAGAGCACAGTGTCACAAGCAGCGTCATGGAGAAGCGGGGAGACCAACCGGGGGCCGCGCAGAACGGGGGCCGCGCTCCCTGGGGAGAGCCCCCCTCCCGCCTGCCCTGCGCACTGCCCTCTCAGAGGCGCGGGGAGGGGGGCACGGGCCTTTGGGTCCGATGCACAGTGTCTACTTGAAAGCTACACACACACACTCGAGGGTGTGTAAAACATGACTTCAGAGACAGTCTCCGTTCCCCTTCCTTCCTCCTCTTCATCAGCGGTGGGCACAACTGTTGGGGTGGACCCTGAGCCGGCTGTGAAGACGTACTCCCGCCCCCCACGCCAAGCTTTGGGGAGGAACAAGGTGCGCTGCCCGCCCCCGCCCCAGGACAGACGTGGGTCCATGTGCCCGTTTCAGAGATGAGGGAGCCGGGCGCAGGGGACAGCTGCCCGGGGCCCGGGTGGGAGGGGGCCGTCTGCGCAGTGTTTCCGACTCCAGCGCCCCCACTGCAGGCCGCTGTGTTCTCCTGCTCCCTCCCGTGATGTCAGAGTAACTGCCGCCTCCTGTTGCAGGTGGATACGGTTCTACCAGAACAGCCCGGCCACCCACCCACCGGTAGGGAAATACTTCCGGGCGTCTGACCGCCTTCTCCGAGAGTACCCCTGAAATCACGGCTGGGTGAGGTCTCCAAAACGTGGTGTCCGACGGATTCCCGTTAGAAGGGCACGGTCGGCTCTGAGCCCAAGGGAAGGAAATGGCAAGGACCATGGTGGACACCCCGAGGGGGGGGCCTCGGGGGACAGGGAAAGTGTGACGAGGAAGGGGAAGTCATCAGGCCCGAATGGGGAAGCTGTCTTTGGGGCTCCTCTTCTCCTCCCGTTGTTTTGCTGGAGCAGATGCTGAAGTAATTTTTTCAAAAACTCAAATGGGAAGGAAATGTTCTCTATCCCTGAATGTCATCTAAATAATGTCTTTTTTTTTCTACCTTTACACTTGATCGACGATAAGTTTGGCACTGCATGGGCTTCTAAGTTCAGAATTACTTGTCCTTGGGAGGGAATTCTTCCATGATCATCTTAGCACGTGGTGGGGTACTCAGGGCTCCACAGCCCGTGAGCGTTCTCCTCCCTGGGAGGGAACCCGGCTCTTCTCCTATCGTGGGTGCTTCCCAGGGTTTTCTGTTTCCGGAGCTTCCTCCCCCATCTGCCTCCACACCTGCCTCCAGACGGGACGACAGCTGCGTGTCCTTCCTCACCTCTAGCGTGTTTCTCCTGTTGCGTCTTTGTCTACCAACGGTGTCTTTGGCCGTGCTGTTTGGAGTGTTTAACCTCTCTGAGATCTGTTCAGCAGTCTCCTCTTAATTTTCAATAACGCTTTGGTGTTCATCTTTTGATTGTTACATTTTATGGACAGTTACTAACCTCTTAAACTTTTGATTGTAGTAGTTATAATTTCCTTTTAAATTCTCTTTTGCCAAAGTATCAATCTTCCTTCTAGGAATGGCTGTCCTTTTGTTCATCTCGGTCCTTTGCATGTTCACTGTCAGTTTCCGGGAACGTCTTGGTTGTGCGTCCACAGTTGTGAGGAAGGGAGTGTGGGCTCCGCAGGCAGCGGAGGGGTTTCTCTGCAGCGCTGGAGCCGGTGTGCGGCCCGCGCTGGCCGCCGGGTAAGATCGACGACAGTGTGGGGGTCCACGGGCAGGGCAGCCCGGAGCGGCCTCTCCGTGCATCTGGCTGGTTTTCTCTTGTGACTGTGCACAGCTCCGAGTGTCCCGGTCCACATCCTCCTGTTTCCGGCTTCGGCATCCACACCGGGAGGCTCCGCCTTCCTGGGAACGTGGCTACTTTCCCAGTGGTGTGGTGGGTGGTGGGCATGCACCGGCCAGCTGCACCAGAACGTGCCCTCAGCTGCTCCGCCCGCAGCCACAGCTGCCTGGCGGAGCGCTGGCCTCGCCTCGGGCTTCGTCGTCACTTGGGCTCCGGTTCACCTGTGACCCCCTGACCCGACGGGCTCGGGCATCAGCACTCGAGGCGGCCCAGTATCGTGAAGATCCACTTCCTACTTCGACACCGGGTGTCCCTCCTGTCCCCCAGCCCTAGGCCGGCTGTGAGCCCATCGGATCCCGAACATTTCCTTGTAGGAGAGGCAGTCACCCTTCCAGTCCCGGCCACCCGGCCCGCCAGCACCGCACACCGGCAGCCCCTCCCCCAGTGACCTTCTGCCCGATGGCGCCCCCTGTCCCTGTCGCACTCACGGCCAGCTCCAGGGGTCTTGTATGCCCTTATATCTTAACTCCGCCCCCCATCGAGTGTCATCCCCCCCCAAAGCCCCGCCCCCGGGGTCTCCGGAGCCCAAGTCGGGCCGGGGCACACGGCTGACACACAGGCACACACCACAGCTCTGACACGGGGGACGCACGCTGACCGTGCGCTGAAAGTCAAGGGGAAGTCCGACTGGCCAGTCCAGCTAACCGCGGCTCAGCAAGGCGGCCGATACAAAACAAAGGACAATCAGGAGCTGGCTTATTTCTGACCAATTAGGTGATGTGATTAACATACACCCCCCCAAACTCGTGTCACAAGTCACCAACAACTATACACTGACACACTGTAGTAACGAGACAGCTACAGGAGCTAAGGGAAGTGTCCACCCTTACCAAGGGGCAGGAAATAAACTCGAGTAGAACGGGAAGGAACCGCGTTCCGTGACGGGAAGGAAAGTCCTTACGGCAAAGCCGAGGCCCTCCACCACTGACCGGCAGGGCCACAGCAGGGGCGTCGCGGGCACATGGGGTTCTTTTTAGGGGGAAGGAGAAGGTTTCAGGTAACTCTGCAGTTTGCCGGAAAAACAGAAGCGTGGCCACAGCCGAGAACAACTGGTGGGTAAAGGGGCAACGCCGAACCGTGTGGTGCCGCCAGGTGCACACGAAGGCGTGACCCAGGACAGAGCGGCGCACGCCCATCGGGTCGGACGCGCAGCAGCGGCAGGCCTGGCGGGCCGTGGAGCAGGCCCCTGGGCCCAGAAACACGGCCGGCGTGACGCGGTGAGTCCGCCGTACAGTACAGGGGCCAACAGAACCAACAGGGAGAGCGAGCCCAAGGAAAGGGCAATTAGTTACCTATTTGAATTAAGTTTTATTAGACGTCCTATAGCATAAAACAGACCCAAACAAATCAAAGGTGGATTAGTAAACTTTTTTTAAAAGATATAGATGATATAGTTATTCACGATACTATTTCAACTCTTCAGTATGCTTGAAAATTTTCATAACAAAAAGTTGGAAATGTCAAAAAAGAAAAAACATTTATAAAATGGTAAAACTCAGAAATACTTATACATGAATTATGGTCAGATTTCAAGAGTACTGAAGGCTTTCTAAATATCTAAAGCAGGAACCACAGAAGTAAAAGACATACTTTCACTATATAACCAAACGGGGGTGGGGGGGGGGAATCTCTACCTGAAAACAAGACCGTAGGGTCGAACAAACGAGTCAGGAACTGAGGAAACGCCTGCAAACAAAGCACATCGTGAAGGGCTGCGGCCCCTTACACACGAAGCTCTCCCTCTCCTCAGTGAGGACAGACGAGCCCCTAGAGCAGGAACCGGGTGAAGGCGGCCTGAGCGACCACAGCGCAAGTGACACAGACGACCGGTGAGCACGTGCGGCGCGCAACCTCCCTTCTGGTCGAAGAACTCCACACGAACAAAGCAGGAGGCAGTTTTAACTCCTTACTGGATTAGCATCGAGTCTGAAAATGATGCTTAGATAGCAGTGCTGCCAAGTATATGGGGTGGGGGGCCAAAGGGGCACTCCCTTCGTGGACGGAGGGCTAGTGTCTACAAAACCATTCTAGAAATTCATTTGGAAATATGGATCATGCCCACTGACCGAGCCACTTTGCTTGCGGACGTTAAGACAATAAGTGCCAGACAGACAGACCTAGGTGCACGCGAGCAGCAGGTCTCCGTGAATGGGAAGTTGCCGGGAGGACTGGCCCAGAGGAGCAGTCCACGTCAACAGCATCAGAGAAGAAAACACGTAAAAGAAAAGCAGCCCGAAGAGCACGGACCACCCTCGGGTGACGCAGAGCTCTCACACAGAGCCGCAGGATGCGGAGGAGCGGGGAGGCAGCAGCAGGGTGAGCACCAGGTCAATTCTTCGGCAAATAGCTCTAAAATAACAAAAACCACTAATGTCTATTTTTAGTGAAAAGCCCATCACTTAAAAACAGCACCAGTTAACTCCTAACTGACTGTGCTGCGGGAGAGCCTCTCGCACTCGAAAACTCTCTATGAACAACAGAGGGGAGGGCCGCCCTTCCTGGACCCTGGCCGATGGTGCCACCTGCGTGCTTAAGCCAAGGAGCCACCTCTCTGCACCGCCAGTGACCATGCCCCCACAGTGACCACGCCCCCCACAGTGACCACGCAGCACTGGCTCCCCCGAAGTGCTCCAACCTCCAAGCCCAGGCGGCTCTGACCTCGAGCTGCTGCTCTGACCTCGAGCTGCCGCTCTGACCTCGAGCTGCCGCTCTGACTGGTCTGCCCGTCCCTCTGCCCCGCCGGAGCGTGCGATGTGGGACACCGGGGTGACCTCCTGTGCTCCCGTTCCCACACACAGTGAACACTCCATCCGTGCTTCTCAGCTCGAACACACACATGGACGGATGCGACGAGATGGGTCAGGAGGAGGGAGGGGGCAGCTGGGGATAATGTGACTGCCTGTCTGTCCGTTCTGGAGTTCAGAGACCCGTTCTCCACAGCACCCCCAATTCCTGTCCCCAACTAAGTGCTCGGCGAGGATTTCCACATACATACATATATACTTACATACATACATACAAAGTAGCAAAGACATTAGCTCTGCCTTCGCTTAGACAGTGTTTCCTTGGGCACTTCTTCTGCCTCTTCTAACCCCGCGGCCTTAGCCACCATCCTGAGAAGGGAAAGGCCACGAGCTTCTTCGGAGGCGGGTCGGCAGGTCGCCAGAGCCCAGGCCGAACGACCCCGCCCCCTCTCCGGAACGGACTGCTGGCTCTGCGAGCAGAAAGCCCCTGTTCATTCTGACGAGTGATGACCGCCGACACCTGCGTCGTCCTGTAGGGGTTTCTGGGCACTCCTGCACGCGTCACCTCATCTGCCGGCACATCGGTGACACGTGCGGCCGGCCAGGCCGACCAGAGGTGACGCACGGTCAGTTACCTGCCCGACGCCTCTTGGCACTGGGGAGCAGAACCCCAGCTCACGGACCCCAAGGTCTCGCTCCTTTTTGTGGCCCCACTTTCACCACTCAGTGCTGCCCACGCCTCAGCCCGGTGGGGCCAGCCTCCCCACTCCCCCTCAAAGCACCCCACATTCCAGAAAGAAGAAACACGGCGCCTTCCAGAGACAGAAGAAAAGGCTTCTTGCTGGAGACAGACACACACACACACACAGGGGGTCCCCGAGCTGCAGGCGCCGGAGTGAGCGCAGCAGGACCCAGTGGCTCACACCTCCCCCGGGGACACGTCCCCACGGTCAGAGCCTGACAGCCGGGAAGTCATCACGGGCCTAGGCTCTTGGTGCAGGGTGAACCTCGACTTCTCAGCGGTCTGCAGCTACCAGGGATTTCTCAGTACCTCGAATTAGGAGAGCACACTGACTTCCTCTGGTGCTGAATCAGAAAGCAAATTCTCCCCTAAAAGGAGAGGGAAGAAAGCTGAAGCTGTGGCAGAGAATGACCCCCAGCAGCACCGCTAAGCCGAGAGAACTTAACCCTCACACAGGCGCCCAGTTTCCTTTACATCTTCCTCCAGACGGCCTTTCCACCTCCACACACTTGGCCCCTACAGGCTCGTTAACGCAAAATTGCGACACCCACAGTTCCGCTGTGTTTTTCCGAAGGCCCTTCCGCCCTCACGCGGGGGTGACACCACACCTGCAACCGCCGGCTCAGGGGCCGCCTTGCGGTTGGCTTTGTGCGGCGGCGACTCAGAGCACCGGCGGGGGCTTGCTGGCCGCCAGAGCCCACGGTGTGGGGGGAGGGGTCAGAGGGAAGAGGTGGGGCTTCTGAACCTCCGCCTGCAACACAAGGGTCAACGTTCCCAGGAACCCCACAGCCTGGAGAGCGCCCTCGGCCGCAGCTGGCGCAGGGGGCCCGTGGGCGCGCCCGCCGTGAGCTTACCGGGACTCGGTGAGATGTGCAAAGTGCTCATGTCCTTGGACAGGCCGTTGGCTTTGGGGCTGGAGATGGGCGCGCAGGCCGACGTGGCGCGGGGCGGCCTCTTCCCGGGGACCTTCACGGTGGTGCGCAGCAGGTCGATCTCCTTGCCGTGGACGTTCTGCATGTAGTCCTGCGCAAAGGTCAAACACCCGAGAGAGGTTACAGAGGCGGCCTTCCGGCACCCGGGGCCAGGCGCTCTACGGGACACCGGGGGCTGCGACCCCGCGCCCTTTCCACCAGGCAGGTGCCCTGGAAACAGCGAGGCCTCGACCTGTGCGGCACAGGGGCGAGCGAGCGAGCACCACTGTTCCACTGTGGCCGGAGCCCAGCCTCCGCGTCCAGCACCAGCCCAGGCCCCAGCGAGAGGACCAGTGCAGAAAGAACTCGGTAAGTTCTAGCAGCCCCATGGAGACCCCAGCCTGTGGGAGGCGACAAGTCGGCTGGGGTGTCTCAGGGATGCTTCAGGGGCGCAGCCGAGAGAAGGGCGCGGCGGCTCCCAGGAAGAAGGCGGGGGAGGTGGGGGGGCTCTGAGTCACAGGACAGCGTCCGCATGCCGGCAGGCAGAGGGACTGTGAAGCGGTCCCTGGGCTATGGACAGCCAGGATGTTGGCCGAAGGGGCTGATACGACAAGGACCCCGAAGCATAAGCTTTCAACACAGGGGCTGGGGGGGAGGAAGGAAGCCAGGTGGGGGCCACAGGACAGAGTACGTGGGGGAGCTGCCCACTGCCTGCCGTCTGTGGTCGGGGGGCAGCATCAGGGTCCAGAGAGGACCCCACCCACCTACCCCACAACCCAAGCAGTTAGAGGTGGGGCTGCCCACGCACCAGGCTAGACTCGGGGGAGGGTAGCCAGGTTCTCCGCAGAGGGAGGAGGGTGGCCGGAACCTCAATCATGCCAGGGCCTGGCCACGTCGGAAGAGGCGTTGCCATGGAGATTACAGAAGCCTGGAAGGCTCACCACGCGCTGGCCCAGCAGAAGCCACGCTCCTGGGTCTCCGGTGGCTTCTTAAGGACAGACCTCCAACGGCCAATTCTTAGTGCAGAACAACAGCTCTAAAGGCAGAGGCCGGAGACTGCAGCACCGTGGGCAGAAGGCAAATGGAGACGGGGCCCCCGGAGCAGGCCAGCTCCGCCGAGCTCTCAGAGGGAGGGGCACGCTGAGCCTTCCCCAGCAGCGTCAGCCATGTCCCCCCACCTCAGGCTGGCAGGGTGGCTCAGGGAGGGTCGCCCCCAGGCCCCCCTGTGCAGGGGGCCAGCCACGGCCACCTTGGAGGCGAGTTGCGGGTGTGGGGCAGGGGAGGCTGGACCCGGCTGGGAACAGACCTGAGACTCCACACGGAAATCAAGAGGCTTGGAAAACTCCCCTGAACACAATCGACGGAAAAAGCCGCGGTTTCCAAAGGGCACCGAGCGGAGATGTGAAGAAACCGACCACCACTGAGTCAGACGGCGGGACCAGGCGGAGTGGAGGGGACGCGGGCGGACTCACGGCTGAGTTCCGGGGGCAGGGATGGGGAGGAAGGGCACGGCCAAGACGACACAGTGGCCTTTGCTCAGCGCAGGCCTAAGGTCAAGGTCTTTAAGAAGGCCGTCCGTTTCTCGGCGTCTCTCCCTCACTTCCCTGAACCCCCGCCACAAGCACGCCAAGTCCAGAGCCCGCGGTGCAGGCTCGTAAGTGACGGACGCCTCCCTGTCTCGTCACTCCTGCAAAAACACCAACTTGCTGCAACTTTCTCCTCCTCTGCCAATTCTTAACAAATTAAAATACAATAACAGGAGTGTAATTGAGCATTTATTGCTTATGGGCTCCAAAATGAGGCTAATCAGAGAGTGACTAAGCCGCAGCATGCGCTCTTTTAATAGGCCCGTTTCCGCGCACAGCAACCAGGACACTCCATCCACCACCACCGCAGAAACCCGCCCAGCGCCTGCTCCCCGGGCCTGCTCGCGCCGAGGGGACGCATCTGTCTCCGGCTCAGCACGGGCCCCGCCGGGGGATCGGCGCTCTCGCCTGAGTTACTAGGTGCTGAACCTTCGCAAGGACTAGCTGTAAAAAACAAACAAAATATATACATTTGGTCACTTTTATATCTCAAGCCGCTATGATCTGTAAAAACTTTCCAGAAGGCACGTTTGGCGCCACAAAAGCCCGCGCCGGCGGCACTGCCGGAACAGGTGGCTGGCAGGCAGGCAGGCAGGCAGGCGCGAGCCCGCGGCTTGCAGTCTCTCCCGAGTTTTGAAAGGCGAAAGACGCGTCCTTCTCATCTCTCCTCGCCCGGGCTGGCGCGGGAGGAGCTGCGGGGGCAGCCGCGCAGCCCCTCAGAAGCGGGCTGTGCAGCGCGGTGGGTCTGGGCCAGGGACCTCCCTGGGTAAAATAAAGACAGCAAGCCTGATTTTGATATGCAAATGCGACAGATACTACCCTTCTCCCCGGTCCTGGCAGAAAAATGCTGATCGCAGATAAAAGGGGAAAAGCCCTTTAACAAGGCGCGAGGGTAATTCAAAGCCAAGTACTTTTAAACAGCACTTAACAAGTCCCCGGGGCCCACTCAAGAGCCGGGCCCCCCCAGAGGTGGTCTCTCCTGCCCCTCGACAGCTTGAAAAAGTAGTAATTGCAAACCTATTTGCATTTTTCTCAAGTTGGCCGTGCTCCTCGCGCGGATTACTCCCGCCAAGCCGCGCCGGCGGCGCGGAGGGGCCCCTGCGGTCCGGCCGGGTGGGCGGCGCCGCGTCCCGCCGCCGCGGCTCCACACCTCCGCCAGCCCCTGTTTTCCCGCATTCCGCTCCTAATTATGTTGCATCTATTGCCGTACACTTAATTAGCTGCATTAATGTGATTTCTTTTCACATAGTCAAGCAATTAAGAGCTATGATTGAGTTTCATTCAATTAGCCTCAACAAACATGCTAATTGATGTCCCAGATGCAAATGAGCTGCGGGAAGAGACACCGGCTCGCAAGCGAGCGCGCGAGAGCTCGGCCGAGACCCGTCCGCGCTCGGCCGGCCGCCGCCTTCCGCGGGGCTGCCGCCGAGACGGCCGTGGGGTCGGCAGGGCCTCCGTGGGCCTGGGCCCCTGACAGGGAGGCCCTGGCCGCCGCACCCCGCTGTCCTGAAACCTCACAGTTCCGAGTCACCAGAACCGGAGACCGTGAACTGGGTCACACCGAGCTCCAGCAAGGGGATGGCCCTACGTCCGCGTCAAAATACCTCGCGAAGCTGCTAACAAAACGAAACAAAAAACCAGAAACAAAAACCCAAAAACCAGAACTGCAGGCATTCTCCCCCAAACCACTGGGGTGGGGTCCCGGGGCCTCCTGCGCGTGCGCCGGCCTGCAGGGTTCTCAGTAAATGGCGATCCCCATCAGCAGCCCCTAAAAACACCCCCATGGTACTGATCCGCACGCCCCCCGCCCGCCCGTTCCCATGGCTGCATGGTGACAGATGGTGGACTCCATGTGTGCGGGGGGGCCCTTCCCGAGCGGGGACCAGGTCCTAAGGCTGACCAGAAAGGCCCAGACGGAGCGACCGGCCCCTCGGAGCCAGGCGCGCTCGGGAAGCGTCCTCTCTTCGAGCACAGGCGGGGCGCTCCGCACGGCTCCGGGGTCGCGCACGCTCCCGAACAGCCTCGGGACGCCTCGTTCCTGTGATTCAGCGGTGGGAGAAGGAAGGGCCGTCTTTGTGGCGATGAGGTTCTCCCAGGGCATTCTGACTTCCACCTGCACCCGAATGTCGGGACCTGAACGTCTTACAGTCGCGGGTGCCGTTCGGGCCTGAGCTGTGTAGTTCGGGACGCACCGGTATTTGCTTTGGTCTCCCCACCCGGGGCAACCGATCGGGCTTCCCCTCTCCGCACCAACTCTGCCGTCTTCAACCTGCGATCCTGGACACCCCACCCGCTGGGAGGGTGTGTGTGTGGGGGGCGGGGGGCGCCATAAACATAAGTTCAATACTCTCTTTAAAACAATTTCAAGACACTGTCCGCCTTCCCACTGCGCTGAGCTTCGCTCCGCTGGTGTGGAAGTGATGGGCACTACACTCGCGGGCCCCTCGGGGCGCATCCCGGCAGGGGTGCCGGGCGGCACCGCTCTGGCCGTGACTGGACTCATCGCCACGCTCTCTGAACAGGAACCAGAGGGGTTTCACTCCCCCAGTGTTCTTAAGAACCCCCTCCCCACAAAAGTATATTCTAAAAAAAATGTCAGCCCTTGAGTATGTGCCTTTCCACTTTCCTGGGCAGTGACCGGGAAGGTCCGCAGAGAGTTTCTGCCACCACGCCCCCGGGGTGCGGGCGGGGGCGCTGACGGCACCTGCCGAGAGGGGCCCCTCCACGCCGTCTGGAGTTGTGAGCCAAACCGGCCACTCTTCGCTCGGCCGCTTTTACTGGAAAGGACGACGACGACATCAGACTTTAACAGCAATTACTCAGTCTTACGTATCCGACAGGTATTTTCTTGAAAACGGTATCTGCGGCCAACAGTAGAACTGGGGTTTCCCGTGGCGACGAGGACTCAACACCGGTACGCCCCCACGGGCTGACGCCTCCCAAGAGCGTGGAGACTGTTCGGATGAGAGCGCTGGCGGCACAGGCGGGGTTTCTGGGCGTGGCACGGTGAAGAGTGTCTCCCCGGGGGGCCGGCCCGCCTCACTCACCTGACACCCGGAGGTGGTGTGGGGCCGCGTGGGTGAAAGCGGGTCGAAGCGCGAGACAGGTGCGAGGACGCCAACGCAGCAGAGGGGGGACAATTTAGGGACGCAGCGGCAGAGTCCGCACCGCCTTCCCCGGCGTCAAGAGGCTGTCCCGAGAGGGTCCCTGGGGCCGTGCCCGGGGAGACCATGCGCGGCAACCGGGACGGCCGGCCGGCCGGGCGTGCCTGCGTCGCTAACCACACGTGCGGACCAGGCGAGGGCTGCTGCTGCACTGTCGCCGGAACGGCGCGTGTCGGCGAGCAGAGCCGCCGTGGACACCGCGTCCGAGTCCGGCCGCCCTCTATGAAGGCAGACACGAGCAGCTCCGGAACCAGGTAAACGACGCCGCTCTTCTCGCGGGTTCTTCGGGACGACGAGTGTTTCCTGACCGTCTCGAGCTGGGCCTGTGCGGAGAGGTCGGGCGGGGCCTCCGGATGCGTCTGTGTCTGCTCTTGCAGAAAGGAGGGGCCCTCCCACCCCCCATTTCCATGGCGCCTCCTGAAGGTCCGGGTGCAGAGGTGAAGCAGCAGTCTGTGTGAGTTCTATTTTTAAAAACCCTTCCTTCTTGGACTCAAAAAAAAAAAAAAAAAGGATGTAGGAAAAGCCATTGTTAGAGGCACTGCTACTCCCAACCCCGAGAAATGCTGCTCCCGAGGAGGCTCCTCTGCGCGAACACAGTCCCGTCCACTCCAAGGGGCCGAGCACGTGGCCGGGCCCCGCGCTCTCGACCGGGGCAGCAGCCCCGCGCACAGCCGCAGGCCCAGGGGACTGACACCCTAAACGCCACCTGGAAGGTGGGGTGCGCCCGGACACTCTCCGGCCCTGCCCTTGCGGCTCCCTCTCCCCGCAGGACCGCGGGCTGCCACAACAGCAGGGCGGGAGGCGGCCCCGAGGGAGACCCGCTGAGGAGCCGCGCAGTGCGGCCAGCCCGCCACCGGAACTCCCACAGCTCACTGAGCAGAGTGGGCTTCATGGGGGCCACCAGACGAGCGCCGTCCGTGCTCGGCAGCGTGACGCACGCGCGGCTGTCACGGGACGGCGGAGCCCGGCGGGCCAGGCGTCTCATCTGAAGGAGACCCGGCGCTTCACCTAATGAGCGAGTCTGGGGCCTGGTAAGGGACGCGGCGCGAGACGGCGGGCAGGCGTGTAGGGGGCGGGTGGCCGGCTGCCGCGCCAGTCTCTCCAGCCCAGGCTTCCTGCGCCGCAGGCCTGAGGGCTGCGGTGGGGTGGGGTGGGGTGGGGGGCGGCTATGAGAATGCAAAGCAAACCAGCAGAAGACTCCACACCGGATGACGAACGTACCTCTCGCTTCTTGCTTCTGTCTGTCCCGACCGACCCGGCGAACCGAGCTCTGCACTCCAGGGAAGACCCCTCGCGCTTCAGGCTGGACGAGTGTCCCCAGCTGCGGTCTCCGCGTGCCCACACCCAGCACGACCGTGGAGGATATGAAGACGGCCCCTGCCACCTCGGCCGCCGTGAGTGAGTGGCTGTCACCGCAAGGGACGCCAGGCGCCAGCTTCCCTCTGGGGTGAGGGGGCTGTCTCAATGACGAGCTGTGGCTTGAGCCCCTGCCGCAGCGGGGTAGAGACGCTGGGGAATTCCAGGCTGGATGGGGGCTGTCGCCATGACGACAGCCGGCTCCCCGAAGTCCTTTATGACGCGAGGTTTCCTGGGACTCCCTGCCAGCACCTGCAGCACCTGGCGGCAGGTTTTAAGCCAGAGCGCGCACATCCGCCCTCCAGAGCACTGATGACCAGTAGGCCGCCTCCTCCGCCGCCGCCACGGGCCCCGCTGCGGACCAGAAACCCCCCTCCAGGTTCCGCCCACCACGAAATCCGAATACTTCTTCCCTGGGCCTGTGCAGAAGTCTTACTACTTCCCCCCATGGTTTGCTTTTGCAGGTGTTATTCTGTTTCCCTAACGCAACCGCCCACCAAGGGGCAGGTTACGGAAACACAATCAGACTCAGCAGGCAATTCTCTGCATGACAGAAGGTTCCGGTTTCCTGAGCGAAGTCTGCAGAAGCCCAGCCAGCCTCCCCCTGGCCCGAGCACGGCCTCAGAGTGGCCGCCCGGGGTCCCGCCTCGACCGTCGGGAGCCGTGGGCTCGGGGCATCTTACTTACCTTATCATCTGGGTCCCCATGTCTGGGGCTTTAAAAATAGGGATCAAAACAGTCCCTGCCTTGTGGGGCTGCTGTGCTGATTAACTGAGATAATATATGAAGGGCTTGAAAGACCGTCGGGCCCTCAACAGATGGTGGCTCTGGCGCCTCTCGTCCAATCAAAACACTGAGGCTGCCCTCTGACCCTGCGTGGGCACCGCCTCAGCAGAAGGTGCCGCTCCCACTTGGGGTGGCAGTTCTGACCCGACAGGCCATGGGGGGAGGCCCCCACAGAGCTGCTTCTCACTTTGCAGCATAGGAAGAAACTGCCCTCTGCCAACGTGTGACATTTCCCACTTTCTCTTCTTCCCCCCCCTTCCATTTTTTTGCCTTTTTTTTTTTTTGGTGGGGGAGGCACGTACTCAGTAGTCAGACATTTTTATTGCAGAACGCCGTCTGAAAAAGATGCAAAACAAAATTGAGCCAGAGGACGGGGGAAACAAAAGGCCCCTTGCCTTTGCTTATTGAGTTCAAAGGCAGAACAGGCCGTGCCCTGCAGCAGACGGGAAGCTACACTAATTTTAAAGCCATAAAGCGCTATCAAGGGCCCCGGGGGGCAGGACTGCACCGAGGCTCGCGGCACCTAAATAAGACACGGTTCATTTACTCCGCAGCTTAGCCTAATGTAATCATCAGCGGATTCTAGCCTAGAGTTGTAACAGGCACACAGCCGCTCGCAGAGGCGGCCCTCCCAGCCATCGCGGGGGCCCGGCTAGATTGCTGCTGATTAGAAAATTTTTCAGTTTTGACAAGCCCTTAATGAACATAAATCGCACCTTGATTGGTTTCCATTTGGGGCCACAGGCACACCTGAGAAGGGGCCGCCCCGCCACCTCCGCGCCCTGCCCGCCTCGCAAGGCCTCGGCAGCCAGCCGGCAATCAGGTGGCGAGCCGGAGAGGAAAATATTTATAAAATACAATTACGGAACTCAATCCCCTCAGCAGACGTGGGGGAACGCTCCCTCGTTACCCCCCACGTCCAGTGTCTCCCACTGAGTCCCGGGAATGACTGGTGTCAGGGAAGACGAGGATGGTTTTGATTTATCTACCCTTTGCAAGCATTTCTGGCCAAATTGCTAAGACTCAGAAGGCCTCCGAAACGGAAAACAAGGATCAGGCGCAAAGGGAGAAACACCAGGCTGCTGAGACGCAGTCCCATCGCCTCTCCTAGGGGCTTAAGGACTCAAATCCACCAGCCACAAGGGGAAGTCTGTACGTCACAGACACGTACATGTGCACATAGCCTCCCTTTTTTTGAAGACAGAAGAATTTTTTGATGTAGAGAAAACAGGGCAGGTAAAATCTAAGCGGCTGTTTCCTCCGCAGGAGGAGACGTGGAGGCGTTGTTCTGCCCGCTCTCACCCCGCTCACGGCCACTGTGTCCCCGAGGCCACGTGCAGCGGTCCCTTCGCGCTGCCGGCAAACCCGACCCCCCGCAGACCCTGAGGGCTGCATCCAGTGGACCGGGAGTCAGCTCTTCAGGCAGACACACGGCTCTGACGCAAAGTCTAACTCTGTGGTGTCTGTGCAACGACAGGTCTGAGCCTTCGTGCTTCACTCCAGGAGGCACCGAGAGGGTTCAGTTCAAGGAGACAGAAAGCAGGAGGTGGGTGCCAGGGGGAGGGGGAGTGAGAGGGGGAGGGGCTCCGAGCTCGACGGGACCGGAGTCCCAGGTTTGTGAGGTGAAGCAGCCAGAGAGTGGGCGGTCGGCAGCAGGAAAGCACTCACCGCTCCTGAGCCGCGTGCTCTCGAGCGGTTGAGACGGCAAACTGTCATTGCCTGTTGTGTGGACGTCACCACGACTAAAAAAGCAAAACCCAAAAGCCCAACCACGACGAAAGAGCGCAACAGCCCCTTCGGCTCCCCCCACTGGCAGGTCTTTCCTACACAGGACGAGGACGCCGAGGAGCCGGAGAATCGGAGGAAGTTGGAGGAAGGACCACTGCTCTCTGCCGGGCGTGCGGACTCTCGGGTCTGAGGGTTCAGGAGAGCCAGGGTTCGGGAGACCACCCTGGGTGAGCCCTGGGGAAGGAGGAAGCCAGCCCAGCAGCCCCGGAGCTCCACTGCACCCCCTCCAGGCCGCCGGGGTGGGGCGGGGCGGGGTGGGGCAGCGCCCAGACTGGGCCCCTCCCCCAGCACAGCAGGAGGAGCCTCCCAGGGAGGGGCTGACGGACACCTGGGGATCCGGGGAGGCGGCAGGTGGGCTGAGGTGCAGCCACAGAGACCCGGCACACCTGGGTCTCCTCCTCTGTGGAAAACAAGCGAAAACCAAGGCCCGCCCACAGCTCCGTGTTCCCACGTGACCTCACAGGGGCGTGTTCATGAACGCTTCCTCATCACCTGTCCCCGTAAGCAGGGCAAAGCCCCTCCTGGAAAGAGGTGGAGCATTACGTCCCACTTGAAGTGGATACCCCACACTCCCCGAGGGGACGCCCGCATCGCAGGCCGGGAAGCCCTGGTTGGCCCGAGGTGGCGGGCCGTCCGGGTGACCCCAGACTGCCGTTGTTCCTGGGGAAGCGGGGACGCTGGCTGACTCCAGGATACGAGCATCCGTCCCAACCTCAGCAACACCCGGCATGCCCGGCTGTGGTCCGAAGGACGGGAGATAACCTGGGGATCTTTTGCCGGCCCTGAGCAGAGACACCCGCCAGTCCGGGAACCGCGCGGAGAAGTCCCTCCGGGGTGTGGTGTGGCAAGCAGTGGGTGCACCCATGCCCCCCACTGAGACAGGCACTCGGACGGGAAACAGATGTTGCTCTGGCTGCCGGAGCGCCCAGGTCTCTGCTTTCCTGACACCCACGTCTCCCTCACACACAGACTCCTGATGGGATCTGCTGGGACCCAGCAGCTCTGGGGGTTTCTGGAACACAGCTAGGCCTCCTCCCCCACGCTGACGTGAACTGGTCGGTTTTCTTGGTCCCAGTCTTACCGGAAACTTCAAAGCACAGTCGGGACCATCCATGGCGAGGCTCTAAGACAATGTAGGAGCCACAGGACAGGATTCCATGGGCCCACGTACACTGACCTGAGAGCCACACGCACACACGAGCTGTGGGCAAACACTGGGGAGTGGGTGGCAGCCCTGGCCCTCCGAGGAGTTACAGCAGGCAGGACAGCACAGACGAGGCAGGCGCCCGGGAGCCGGGGGCACCTCTCGCAGAGGAGGGGCGGGAAGGTCCACCTGGACCACGGCCTGCAAATGCCGGAAGCCAGACGGGAAAGGCACCCGCCGACCGGCGCACAGCCCCCAGCACTGCGGCGTGGGGCGGGAAACAAGGTCCCAGGGCCCCTCCTCCTCGAGTGAAGGGCGCTTTCCGCGGGGGTGGGGCACAGACAAGGCTCACTGGCCGCAGCCTCGGTGGGCGGGGGAGGCGGTGGTTCCAGGCCCAGCGGCTCCGCATCCTCGTGGCCGCACAAACCGTCCGTCCAGTCGTCCGGACTCGCGCCGCTCCGTCTCCTGGGAGGTTCTGGCGAGACCGAGGGAGGGTGTCTCCCGGGGCAGCTGCATGTCCGCTGCTTTCAGACCCTCGCGGTCCACCTGCGCAGGTGTGCGGGCCGGCCGGAGTCCTGGCCACAGAGTGAGTGACCCCCGCCCCAGCCCTCGAGCGAGACGCGCTTGTTTCACGGCACAACTGTGGGCACAGACAGGACTGCTTCCCACAGCCCCGGCCTCGCGCCCCGTTCCCGCCACGCTCTCCTCTCCAGAAGCACGCCGACCTCGGAACCACCGGCCCTGCTGCTGCCGAGCTCCTGACGAAGTGGACCTTCTGTCGGGCGCGGGAACTAGAAGCACCCTGCGGTCGGTCGGCATCCCGGTGACAGCGGAGCGAGTCCCAGTCTGCCTCTGCTGGAGCGCAAACAGCCGACCAGACGTCCACAGCAGGCGCGGCCCGGGGGCTCGTGGAGCCGGCCGGCCGCACGCGTCTACAACAAACGTCCTGTGAGGGGGAGTCGGGAGAAGCAGCGGCACCACAACTGTTTCCGACTCAGGCCGCGGGGGCCGGGAACGACGTGTCACCCGGTGCGCCGTTCTCTCTGCCACATGTCCCTCCGAGGATGCCCGGGCAGCGATGCTGCAAAGCTCCGAGGCCTGAGCTCTTTCCCATTATCCCTCTGCTCTTCCATCACGGTGCTCCCTGGGGCTCCCGCTCAAGTCCACAGAGCAGGCTGCCCTTCGCCCAGCCCGACTGGGACCCGGCCCGGTGTCCTAGAGCCACAGGATGCTCGTACGCATCCCCGCGGCCCCCGGGAAACCAGGCACGCGGGGCTCGTGCACATGTAGTTTTTCAGAGAAACAGAGAGAGACACCCCAGGGCAGCACCCGAGGTCTCGCCTTCTACTGTGTTTGTCTTAGTTAAACGTTCCGGGCCGTCTCTGCAAAACGCCAAGTGGAGTGGAGGACCAGGGGAGCGAGTCCGTCCTGGAGGGTGGGTGGTCAGTCTGTGCCAGGCGGCCCGGGACTCGGCCCCGAGAGTCCTGCGTCCTGGGCACCCTCGGTCCAGGGCCAACGGGGCTGCCATCCCCCTGCCGGGAGTGTCTGCAGTATCTGGGCTGAACTCTCCACCTGTCATCTGAACCGGGCGACAGGTTCTACTTAACCCGACACCAGCACGTTGAGAGAGAGAGACGAACCAAGTGAAGGGGGTTTTTCTGGTGAATCCTCGTCCTGCCACGTGGCCAGTCCTCCTCTGAACAGCGCTGACCTCGGGACACGCTTCCCTTGGAAGGGCCACGCACTCTTGAAGGGTCGGAAGTGACCTCATATAAGACAGCACCACCCAACTTCGCACCCGTTGGGAGGATTCCTTCTCCAGGGGTCCAGACCCCGTCCGCCGGCTCTCAGCGACCTCCAAACGCACATCTCGAAGGAGGGGCCTCATTGCACGTGGAAGGGGACGGGCGTGCGAGCCGACCTTCCCCTGGCACGCTCCAACCTTCGCTCACGTCAAGGGCCAGCCGATGAACACGTTCGGTCAGGGAGACGTCGCCGAGGACCTGCCGGCTGTCTAAGCCCCCCCGCCCCCCGTGCTCCCCCACTGGCAGACCCGGAGTGAGTGCTCAGTGACCGCGTCCCCGCCACAGGGCCCCATGGCTGCGGAGGGGGCCACCGGTCTCAACACACCTGGGCCTGCAAGCCACCATCACGCCATCCCCCTGTGCCCGCCTCTCCGCTCGACCTGCAGCGCAGCAGGCGGGGGCCCGGCCGGCCACCGCTACCTACGGGCTCCCGAGCCTCCGGGGAGCGGCTGACGCGGGGCCAGGACGCGTGGCAGCGGGGGACGGGCAGGTCCGGGCTTCCGGGAGCACGGGGGGGGGTGCCTGGGGTTTGTTACCGACTTCCAGAGAGCTCTCCTCGCCCCTCTGGGCTGGGGCAACACTCGGTCCGGGTTCTCTCTGATTCGAGAGAAACGCGAACTTGCTCTGACCTGACCACACACAGGCAACCCGCCCTACTGCGCGCAGAGGGCCCTGTAAGGGTCTCCACGGCAGGACACAGGCCCGCGGCCCCAAGGTCCCTGCAACGACTTCCCTCTGGTGCAGCAAGGAAGGCCGGAGAACGCCTGTGCTCGAGAAGAGGCCCAGGCCGAGCTGCAGGCTGGGGTCCAGGCCCAGGGCTGTGGTCCCTGGGACAGTCTGCAGGAGCTGAGTCTGGGGCTGGGGGCGAACCGCAGAAAAGACACCCCCAGGGGTGAGGCCACCGGGCTGGGCAGACCGCAAGGGCTGGGAACCAGGGGGTCTCAGGGAGACGGCGTGAAGAACAGGAGTATGAAGCAACGGTGACCAGTGGGACGGGGCAACTTAGGGCTGCCACCCCCCGCTGGGGTCCCTCGACCACAATCTCGTGTCCCCAGAACCCTGCCTGGGGTCCACGGAGGCCGCAAAGACGCCTGCCAGCCTCACACCGGCCGCCCCGGGTGCCGCAGAGCCCGACAGCCCCAGCTCATGACCGGCAGCCTGGTCCTGAGGCGCAGTGTTGGAGGGCACGTCGCCTCGCTGAGATGCCCCAAGTGCAGCGCACGGCGGGGGCCCCGAGCTGGCACTGCTGGCTCCTCGGCGATCCCGAGTTTGTCTCCCGCCAGCGTCCTCACACCACCTGCCTGTGGGTGAGCGGCGTGGGGGGGCCCAGGGGCAACCTGCTGGTACACAAGCGCTTCCGGGGACCTGTGGGAGGAGGAGCCGCACCTGCTCCGTGAGAGGCGGACCAGGACAGCGTTCAGACGTCCTTTCGAGGGGTGTTAGCCTCCGGCTCCCACGGGGGGCGGAGCGAGGAACAGCTACAGCCCTGCTGCCCTGATGCCTTCTCCATACTAACCTGCTGCCAGCGCAACATGGTGGGGCAGGGGGAGTGAGTGGCGGGGGGAGTGGCTGGGGCTCCCTCTGCCCTCCAGCTGCAAACCCCGCACCTGTCTCAGTGCAGGTTCTGCCAGGAGCTGGCTGGGACACTCGCCTGGGGATTTAATTTGGCTGACGTGGTGGGAGCCACCCAGGTCAGCCCCTGAGGAAGGCCAGCCTTCCAGGGGCCAGTGACCTCAGAGAACCTCTAACTTCCAGACTAAAACCACCGGGCCCAGGCTCAGAGTGCGGAACGTGGGGCGGTGAGCTCACCACACCCCCGCGTGCCCCCGGATCTCCGGTCCTGGAAAGCCGGGGCCACGCGCAAGCCCGGCCGGGATGCCTCTCCGCAGCTCGGACCCAAAGCCCCAGGCTGACTCCGCTGTCAGGGTCTGTGGCGCCCCAACAAACGGGCACCAGTCAGAGAAGGCGCCTGGGGCCCACTGTGCCCCCAAGCTCCCCTCCGAAGTGCAGCCACGGAAACAGCACCGATGAAGGGGGACAACAAAGGCCATGCTGCCTGTCGGTGCGCGACTAAGTCCGATGAGTCCAGATCAGCCGCGCCCCGGGGCTGTGCACCTGTCTCCGCGGTGCTGGTTCCCAGGGCTCCTGCGTGGACCGGGCTGCACTTTGAAGCAGCACCAGCCCTTGCTGGCCGTGCGGTTCCGTGACAAAGCCCCACGGCGCTCCTTCCCGGTACCCCGACAACACCCACGCACACGCACTACAGAAGAGTGGGCCTGGCAGGAGGTGGCACGTCACTCGGCGCGGCCTGGGTGGGAGGGCGCTGGGACACTGACTGTGGTTATGCAGCCCAGACGCCGGGGTGAAAACTGGCAGGCGGCTGCCGGCCCACGGGGGTCTTCTGATGCACGCCACCGCTCCCGTGTCTCTCCCCGGCCACGGGCGGCAACGGTCCCTGTGACGGGCCCGGGCTTGGCCGGTGGGAGTCGGGTGCCCCGAAGGGACTCATCAACTGGACCTCCCTGTTAACTGCCCCGCGAGTCCAGCAAGAGGAGGATTTCGGTTCCAGTTCTCTCCCCAAAGGACGCCGAGCCACCCAGTCAGTCGTCAGGCCTCGCTTTCTGGCGGGGTCCCGGAGAGCTAAACCGAGGAGGAGGAGGAGGAGGGCGGCTTCCCCGTGGGGAGCGCCCGTGAGGACTGCGCTGCGCTGGGGCCCGACGGCAGCCACCGGGGGTGGGGGGCGGGGGGCGGGAGGCCCGGGCAGGCGGCACTGGCCTTGGGCTGGCCTCCTGGGACGGGCGCTATGTCTCTGATCTGGAGGCCACCGGACTCGGACCCCAGATCCCCCGAAATGCACAGTCAGGAACTCTGATCTGGGCGGTCTTCCCACCAACGCCAGGAACAGGCCAGCGGTGCCACCCAAGCCCCTCGGTTCTCACGTGGCTCCAAGACCGAGGGGCGGTGCCCGGCAGCCGGGACACCCCTGGTTCCCTACCATGTCGGGAAATACAGGATTTACCTTTGAGTTGGGTGTGCATGAGGGGGCGGTGGGCAAAGCCCCCCGATGCGGTGCCAGAGGAGAGACACCGATATTCTCCCCAGGAACTGGGCGACGTGACCCCCACGCCATCAAAGCACGGCGTCTGTCGGGGGCGGGGGCCTGCGAAGGGCGGCCGATACTCACGTGCAGACTGGGGTGGTAGGTCAGCACGCCGTTGTCGCACAGGGTGACGTACTTCTTCTTCCACTCCTTGTTCAGAGACTTGCCGCTGCGCTTCAGCAGCACGCCCTGCGGGGACAAGGGGCCACAGGGCAGTGAGTCAAGGGTCCTGTGTTAGAAGCGGGCACATGGGTGATTCTGAAAGCTTTCAACTTTCACCTGAGACTCCGTCGTCCTAAATGGGAAGAGCACTTATGTTCCACTCGGTGGTTTGGTTCCCCTGCACTGAACGGCACAATGTTTGCAACAGCAGCCGGCCGCTGTGGTGCCGGTGCGGGCGGAGAACTCAACCTCGCCAGGCTGAGCAGTAACAGCGGCAACACGATGCCCCGCATGTTACACGCCACGTCACACCTTCCCTCTCCTGAGCACATGCGGCATGCCCACAGGCATGTTTTATTTAAAAAACAAAACAAAAACCCATAGCTAAGTTCCCTTCTCCAAAAACAAGACGTTAACGATATTCTTACCTTGCGTTATTTGCAAACGAGAACATTTCATTTTACAGGTTTTCACGCCAGACTTTGAACTTATTAAAAATGAAATTCCATTTGCAAAGGCAGTGACAGCATTTAGCAGATGAAATGTGTGGAATTCACTTAAATCCTGCTTTAATGAAAGCAGATGAAGGGCTTCTTGACAAGCACGGGAACTTGGACGCCGACACCACCAACGCGAAGCGCGTTTGCACCGAACTTCCCTGGATGGCGGGTGAGGATCTGCTCCGGTTCGAGGCCCCGCCCCCAGCAGGCCGCCGTCCTGCCCGGGGCGAAGCAGGCCGCTGGCCTCCACATGTCCTCCCCCCAACGCTGGGGCTCCCCCCCCCCACAACCCCCGCTCTGGCAAGGCCAGGTGGAGCTCTGACCTCTGGAACCCCCCACCTCCTGCCCACATGATGTAAGGGAAACGGAAGGACCTGCTTCCTTGCCCCCCCCGTTACTGCCCAGGTGCAAACCCACAAGGTCAAGATCACAACTGAGAAAGCTGCGCGGTGCGCTGTCCATGGTCCTGAACCACCACCACAATGGGAGAAATCACGGAAGAGCCGTTCTCTCAAACCAGTGAGCTCTGGGCAACAGCAGATAGGAACAACAGAGTTAACGCCCTGCACTGCTAAGAAAGTGGCCACCACACAGCGCAGGCGTGGGACCACGTCACCTCAGCGGAGGCGGGAGGGGCAGCAGGGAAGCCGGAAGTGCTCGGCCGGCAGGGCGGCCTCAGGCCTGCTGCCCGCGGGAAGCGCAGCCTCTGGCGGACATGGCGGAGAAGCCTCAGCCCCAGGGCCCGGTGTCGATGACGGTCCCGGACGCCTCACACCAGAGCGCAGCACTGTGGCGAGACTGCGACTCTGGGGATGGGGTGTGGGTGGTCCGCCGGTGGGAGGGCTGGCTGAGTGGCCAGTCTCCAGAGATGACCTCGGGCACCCAGCTCCCAGGGGATCCTGGCCCCCCAACTCCACGTGACCGACCAGACCGCGCTGGGCCCACCCCGGCGGAAGCCCTTGGCCCGGCAGCTCCTGTGCCCACGCCCCGGGAGCCTCAGCAGCCCACAGGGGGGCCGATGGTCCCGCTGCACAGACTGGGGGGAGAGAGACCTGGAGACCTCAGGTGCAGGGCTGCCGCGAGGGAGTGGCCCTGGGCAGCAGATACAAGCTGTCCCCGGGGCACCAGGCCCACGCTCCCGACTCTCGGAACGCTGAGCAGTAATGAAACGGCCACCGTTTCAGACTGCCGCGGCTCGGGCTCATTCCCAGCGACAGGAAGGCATCGCAGCGGGAAGAGCAGGGTCACCGACTCCCCGTCACCTGGCACTACGCCGCCTCCTGTGGGTCACGTCACCCCCGACCCCGGACACCAAGGGACGTCTTTCAGCTGTGTGCACTGGAAGAAACGTGAGGGTCTCCCGACATCTCGGCCACGCCTCCGGCCTTGCTTGGAAGCGGCAAAGGGGGGCCTAACGGGGGTCCACCACCTAATTCACTGGTGTGTCAGAAAGTCGGCGGCTCCACGGGTCTGCAGCCAGAACGCCCGACTCCAGGCAGGCGCTTGGTGCCTTTTTTCCGCTCAGGGAACTTCCGCGGCACCGCCTTCCGGCGGCCGTCCCCGCGTTAGGGATGTGCAGTCCTTGCCTCGTCCCAGGAGGTCACCGAAAGCCAAGAGCAATGTGGAGTACACAAGCTTTAAATAACTTACAAAGTTAACGTAATGAATGTAAGTGCGGCCTGAAATCCATCACTCAGGGCTCGCCGCAGCCCCGAGCTGTGATAAAACACCACTCATAAATTTATATTAAACCGCCGCTCGATAGCAATTATTTACCAACCGAGATTCACTGGCTGCGCCGGGGACCGGGGGTCTCTCCCCGGCAGCTCAGCCTTTGTTTCGCACGCCAGGGGCCGGCCGGCGTCGGCCGTCCCAGGGAGCGTCACGACACGGGGGTGTGGGGGCCGTCGAGTGGCTGGGGCCCCGCACGGCGAGGGGGCCGCGGCGGCCGCGGGCTGTCCACGGAGCGGTGCGAGCACGGCCCGGCGCGTGCAAGGAGGGCGGCGCGCACGGAGCCTCCTCTGGAGGCGGGCGGCGCTTCTCGCCTGCTGTCGCAGCCCCCGGGGGCCGGGCTTGCCCACGCACGCGCCCAGAGGCCGAGGATTTAGCCGGGATACAAATTGGATTGTCCCGCTGCCCTGGAGGGGCGTCGACAGCTGCTTAATTACCAAGTTTCAAAGACAACAGTTTTTCCATGGCTTGAAACAGCTACACCAGATCAGAAATACTGAAGGCTTCTAAAAAAAAAATACAACAAAATCTGACATTTGAGTCCCCCCGCTTCGGCTCTGTAGCGAATGCCTGTCTGTGGCTGCCCAGTGTCTCAGGATCCAAGATCTTCACACGTTTGCACAGATTCCCGCGACAGCAGGTAACGGTGGAGGGGGTGGGGGGAGTTTCTAAACTGCCGCGGCGAAGAGCTGGCCTCCTTGGGAGCCGGCGTATGGACACCCGTCGCTCGGCTTTCACGTTTGCGTTTGCTTTCATTTCGATCGAGGTTTTTCCTGGGTCGTGTGTTACACTTGTGGCTTACTTATGCTTCACTGACTTAAAAAAACACCCCACAACCACCCAGAGAAGTGTATTTGGGTGGATGGTAGGCGGAGGGCATACCCTGAAGACTGGGGACACAGACGGGGTACTGGTATACCTGGGACAGGGCCACTCCCCCACCCCCACCGCGGGTCCTTCTCTCCTAATCGCCCGCTGTTCCAGACCCAAAGTACCCATCCACCCCCCCCTTTCACCACGCTGAGCCATCCCTCCCACGTGACAACACACGCTTCCTCAAGAACACGCCCGGGCCCAGGGAGCAGGAATGCACTCCCTGAAGTGACTGTCGGGGTGGGAGGCCAAGTCTGCACAGCCTCAGGGGGCAGGGGCGGGGCCGGGGGACAACCCTCCATCACCTACATGGGGGCGGGGGTGTCCCGTCTCCAGCGGCACACTGCAGCCCCCTGTCACCAGGAGCTCCCCTCCCAGCCCCCTCTGCACGGGCTGCTAGCGTCGGGAACGCTGCAGCCGCCCCGTGTGGGCTGCCGGCCAGGTCCCATCTTCCGCCTCCGCCTGCACGTGAGGTTTACTCGGAACACGGCCACGTTCATTGCACGTGTGGCTGCTTTCACCCCGCCCACGGCAGGGGTCCGTGGCTGCGGGGAAGACCCGCTGCTTTGCAAGGCCTCGGACACTTGTCTGGCCCTTCACAGACGGCTGCTGGCCCAGCGGTAGGGTCGGAAACTACGCAGCAGCAGCCGGCTGCCGCCGACTCGACTTGCAATCGGCAAATTCTACTCATTCTGGCTGAGATCCCCTCCTGTATCGTCTCCCCCCAACTCCCTGCACCCCGGTGAACACCCCCCACATCGGTCCTCAGCTGTGGGTCACTGTGGAGTGACGCCCCGCCCCACCCGAATTCCCGAGTTGGTGCGGTGGTCCTCACTGCCAGCACCACCTCAGGGCACGGCTGTATGTGAAGATGCGCCTTTAAAGAGGTCGCCGTGGTTAGAGGTGGCCCCGGGTGCAGAGTGACGGTTGTCCTTGGAAGAGGAGACAAGGGCACCGACATGGAGGAAGGTGGCACCCACACTCTCCAGAAGAAACCACACCTGCCGACACCTCGGCCTCGGCCCCCGGCCCCCTGACCAGGGCCAAGAGATACCACACTTCCGTTGTGTGCGCCCGGCCGGGGGCCGGAGCAGGTCCTAACTGCCGCAGCTCTGTGGTGCCCCCGCGGTGCCCCCGCAGCGTCCCCGTGGCGCCCAGCACCGGAGTTGGGGCGATGCTCGGCCTCCCCACGCACGCCCCCCAGGCCCCTGCATCACACGTGCGTCTGCAGCTGTCACTTCCCCACTCTCCCGAGTCCTTGTGTCTCGTCCCTGCAGAACGTCCCTCTCCCAGTGTCTGCCGGGCCCTCAAACCCAGCCCACCCCGGCCGGCCCCGGAACGGGAGCTCGGGGGCCGGGGGTCCCGGCCGGCTCTGGCTCCAGGGCCCGTGGCAGGCGCGCTGGCACAGGGCTAGTCCTGAGAGGACTACTCCCACGTCTGGACAGCTCGAGTTCTCCAAGGGCCCCCGAGTCAAAGCGTCTCCAAACACCAAAGCAATCCACTGACAACTCTAAAACCAAGAAGAAAGAATTCAAAGGAGGAAGTGGCAGTGACACTCTGCTACTCAGTCAAAACACCCCGAGGTGAACCGAGACGCTGGACAGGACAGAGAAAGCCAGGGTGACAAGACGGAGACCACGGGACCCCCGCGGGAGGTCACAGCAGCGCGGGGTCAGGGTGCCGAGCACGCCCGCCCAGCCCCGTTCCAGACCGGACGGCCCCCACAGACAGAGCTGCCGGCGCGAAGAGGACCTTCCGGGACCCCCGGCCGTGTCACAGACAGTCCAGCCAGCGCAGGGGGCGAGCGAGGCCGCCTGCACCCGAGCCGCCGAGCCCGGGTGTGACACCAGAGGTGCCGATGCCGGCCGGCCCCCTCCGGCTCCCCAGGGGCCCTTGCTGCTCTACTGACAAGAAGGTGGTCCCCGGCCACGTCACCGCGCCCCCCACGGGAGGGAGAGACGGAAGGGGCGGGACCTCCTTCGTGACGGTGGGACGGGGTCGCCCAAAAAGTCCGCTCAGCTTTCTCCATACAATGCAAGACCCGTGTTCCACGGTCACCAACAGCCCCACTGACGTGGGCGCCCGGAGTGTGCCGGCGGCCTCCCGCGCGGTGGAACGCGGGTCGCTCTCCGGCAGCGCCTCGGTCTGACCGCCGTCCGCGGGTCTCCCCGACCCGGGGGCAGCGTCGGCGGGAAATCTCCGGCACAAACCTGCGCAAACCGCTTCTGACGCGTTCCATCGGTCACGGCGCCTTCTCCACACCCCGCACCAACCTCTTCTCGCGTTTCAGTTTTTACCTTTCTTGGAATATAAAGCCTAACATGCCCAAAATGTTCTTTATCTCCTTCCATCTTCAATATTAAAATGGCTGTTTTTTTTTAAATGCACGCCGACATGACAGCTGTCACAAGGCAACGTAACACAACTGCTTCTGATGACGTAAAAGACAACTGAGTGCTACCAGAGCCGTCGTACGGAACAACCTAAACAAACTTTTTGGCGAACCCAACGAATGCGAACCGAAAGCATCGAAGTCAGAAGAGAGTTACCTGTAATGCACAACCACACGCACGTTTTCCAGGTGTTTTAAAGCTGGGCGACCGAGCTCCTGGTACCGGTCGCTGTGACGACGGCGTCCCGCCCACCACGGGCCCCGGCCCCACCAGGCACTGTGGGTCTGACACCGGGACAGCCACGTGGTGACCGCCCCAGAGGACACCCCCTCCGGAGGACGGAGGCAGAGGGGTGTGGACGGGTAAACGTGTCCCACTGATGGCCACTGAGCACCTACTGGGGGGGGCCAGGGGCCCTGCCCCCCCGGGGCAGAACGCAGCATTCCCGGCGTGTAGGAACATGAGTTCCGTGTAAGAAGGGCGGTAAGGCGTAGAAGGGGCTCTAACCTGAGAGAAAGGGGGTCCCCTCCCAAAGCCACCCGGGAAAGCGCCCGGGGCCTTGAACCCGCTGCGCGCCAGAGAATAACCCCAATCGGCCGCCCTCCCCGGACCCCCCCCCGACAGAGACCGTGCAGCAAACCCACGCGTGGTGCTTGGATGTGCGGGCTGCCGACGGTCCGCGGACCCACGTGACCGGAGCACGCGGCTGTGCCACCAAGGCGCCGTTTTAATGTTCCGTCTAGTTTAAAGGGATCCCAGGGGGCCAGCGGGGAGCCTCCTCAGCTGAACTCTCAGAAAACACACAACGGTAGTATCCGCCCCCGAGGCCCCCCTCCCGGGGCCCCTCCGACCCCAAGCAGAGGCCTCTCTCCCAGCGTGCTCCGCTCCCAGGGGGTCGGGGGAGGGGCGGGGGCGAGGAGCCGGTGCCGGGCCTCCAACCAGCCCCCTCTGACCCCTCCCCTCGCGGTTAGTCATATTTCTGTCACTCTGCCGGCTGTAGGGTACAAAGGGTTACCCTGTAATTGAGCTGTCAGCGTCTCCGGCGATCCCATAAAGCCCCGATTATGCTCGGCGGGGTTAGTGACACACTGGTTACCGCCGGTGCCCTATTTGCGGAACCCAAACCCGCGCCACACACAGGTCAGCCGACCCGCGCGACCTCCCTGTCATTAGCCGCGTCTCTTCCTCCCTCACCGCTGGGAAAATCACACGGCGCCGGCTTCAAAGCGCCGGCCGGCACTGGGTTCGACCGGGAGCTAATCACCCACAAATCCAGCTCAAATGGCAATAATTGGCTAAACTGTTCCCCTCTCCAGAGCTCAGCAGTAATTTGGGATAATAAAGAAAAGAATTATTCAGCTAACTGCCCTGAAATGCATGCTTTGTGACCGGCACACTCCGCACTGTAATAATGACGGGCCCGGGACGCGGTGCAATACCGCGTCCGCCGAATAACGAGCCCGAGAACAATGGCGGGGAAGGAAGGGCGCCGGTCGGGTTCGCTCCCCTCGTCTGCCAGGGCGCACCGCGGAGACGCCGAGTGACGCCGGGACGGTCACGCTTCGCGTTCGGCCGGCCCGGGATTAGTGCGCGCGGACCAGAACCAAACGCACCCTCAGCACAGGCGTGGGGGGGTGGAGGGGGGAAGCAGCGGAACCGGTCTGTGCAGGGATCCTGGAACAGCAGCCACCGCTGGTCTGAAAATAGCTCCCGCCCCACTCGAAGGACGGGAGAACGATGACGGAGACCACGGAGGCACCGCCGGCTCCCCTTCCCGACGCCTCTGGTCCGGTCACTTCGCGAGCGCCGCCTCCTCTTCCCCGCCGCCCTGCCCCTTCCTGTCGCCGGATTCCAGCAGCAGAGGGGACAGTACCCACATGCAGTGGCTGCGGGCGGCACCCCCCAACACAGACCGCCCCTGGGGACCCAGCCTGGGGGGGGGGCAGAGCCGCTCCCACCCCTCAGCCCCGGAGGCCACAACCACAAACACACACCCAGAACCCGGCGCCCTGCCTGGTCTGGAGCTGGAGTCGGTGAAACCTGTGAGATTCCTGCTCTAGTGGAAGAAAATTAAACTGAATTCAGCGCCTGCCCAGGAAGCTGGAACGCCCAGGCACCCCGGCGGGTCCCAGGGGGAGGCCAGGGAGGGAGGAGCCAGACCCCTGCCTGTGACGGCGGCACGCACATCACAGAGTGCGCGCACCCTGGGCAAGGACACAGCGACACTCGGACATGCCGACATACAACCACACAGTCCTCCAAATCCTGCAACTGCATCTTATTCGAGCAAGTGACCCCGCAACCCAGCCGTCACCAGACACCACGCACGCTCTGTCAAGTGTGTGTGAGCACCCCCAGCCGGGTGGCTCAGCGGGTTGGAGCGTTGCCCGCCCCCCACCCCCATGAGCATCAAAAGGTTGTGGGTTCGATCCCCGGTGAGGGCATGTACCTAAGTTGCGGGCTTGATCGCTGGTTGGGGAGCACACGGGAGGCAATTGATGTTTCTCTCTCGCCCTACAATCAATAAACACGCCCTCGGGTGAGGATTTAAAGAATAAGCCGGCGCACGCGTGAGCGGCGTGCTCCTGCCTGGGAGCCGGACCGCGCAGGGTCACAGTGAACGCACCGGGCCAGCTACGGGGCAGGTCTGCACGCCCACCTGAGCCACACACGAGGCGCCTTCTGAGTGGGAGGTTTGCCTTTTGTCCCCTGGGTGACACTTTCAAACACGTTCTCTCCGGGGAGCATCTGCCCTTGCTCCATCCCCCCTCTCTTGGGGACCCCTGCTCCCCCGCCGTCCGACGCCTGGGTGCCGCCACTGCGCACAGCCCCTGGAGTGCGCCTTCCCCCGGGGACGCAGCCCAGCCGTGGTCAGCACACACACACAGCGCACGCACGGGGCTCCTTGGGCACTGCGTCCTGGTGACAGCTGCAGCTACTCACCCCCTCCCCGTGCCTCAGTGCCCTGGGGCCCCGGAGCCCTGCCCCTGCCTCCACCACCTCCCAGCGGGGTCTCCTCGTCCGGACCTGCTCTGCGCACTGGGGTCGCCACGAGCCCCGTGTGGCAACTGAGGGCACACACCGGATTTAGGAGGCCTCAGTGGGAAAGAAGATTTCTTATACTGATGATACGCTGAAATAGTTAAACCACAGATATACTTGGTTACATAAAACACTTGAAATTAATTTTACCTTTTTTTTCAAGTGTATGTTTTTACTCATTCTAACGTGGCTACCAAAGGGAAGCTGTCCGCCACCACGGTTACAACTAAATTTCTGGGAAACCCGGTGCCATCAGGAGCCGATCAGAAACTCAGAATTAAGAGAACTAGGGCGGAGGTTGGGGGGAGAATTATAAAAACAAAGCGAATCTAGCTGGCACGGCTTCTGGGGCTGTGTGTGTGGGGTGCCACCCGGAATGCCCAGGAGAAGGGCGCCCCCATGTGGCAGGGTCCAGAGTGGTTCCTCCCGAACTATCCCTTTTCAGCTGTGTTACATCTGAGGCATCGGAAGAACTCTTCTGCAGATTCCACCGTCTTCCCTGCAGCTTTACTGGGGGAAATGTGAGGCTGCCGGACACGGATCACACAGACTCACGTGCTCCTCCATGCGGATGTGTGTACAGAAGGTAGGCGGGTGGCCCCTGGGGTCACCCCCCTGGGGAGCAGGGGCCAGGCCACCGGAGTCGGTCTGCAGACAAGGAGCAGCTCAGCCGTCTGAGCCTAACAGAAATGCACCAGGAAAATGAACACATACAAAAGGCCAAACCTTCTTTCACTCCAAAGTCTTCAAACTCGAAGACAGAAAAGAGGATGGGATATATTTTTTAAAAAAAATCCTCTGATTCATCACATTAAAAAAAAAATGACTCCAACGGCCTCATTCTGGAAGCTGATTGTTAATCAGGACAATTTAATGATGAAACACTGCAAACATCGTGTCAGCAAGTTAAAAATGGCCTTGTTGTTTCAATACAAGAATCACTTAGTACATACTATATATAAAGTATTGTATTTCATGCCCCATTTACTGTAACATATTAGTGGGTTCAGTCATCAAGTAACAATTGTTTCCTTGCAGGGCTCAGACACTGGGGGGGAGGGGGCGCGGGGGGGGGCGAGCAGCCCTCCGAGGTTCACGGGGCCGGCGCGTGGGCACAGGTCGGGCGCCCTTCGTCCCGCCGACGATACGCGAGGAGACTTGGCTCTGCGTGGCGAACACACGTGCCACACACAGATGAGGTGACACAGAACGGTACGCTTGAAACCTGAATCATCTTTTTTTAAGCAGGAAAGATGTTATTTTCAGAGGGGGGGGAAAGGAGGGGGAGAGAGAGGGAGAGGAACATCGATCAGTTGCCTCTCGCACGCCCCCAGCCAGGGGCCTGGCCCGCACCCCAGGTGTGCGTGTGCCCTGACCTGCGGTTCGCAGGCCGCCGCTCAGGCCGCGGCGCCACACGAGCCAGGGCGCGGAACCTATGTGAGCTTACTAACCAGTGTCACCCCAGCAAATGGCATGCAAAAAAAAGAAAGAGGACTGCATATTTACATTTGAGCAAATAATACGCTCTTGGTGAATATTCATCTTTTCCAACGCAGCTGGCTGAGGGACTCCTTGACAGGCCGCTCCTCAATAACCTGTCCGCGAGTGCTCGCGGAGACGGGCTCGCAGGCCGCCTCGCAATTTATTCCATCGCCTCGCCTCGCCACTGAAACGTCAGAAATGTTTTTCAGGGAAAAACAGACGGCAACGACTACCACCTCTCTGCAAAGAGATTTGAGATCTTCAATTATGAAACGTTTAGAACTTCAGTCACTTGGCACATTTAAACAACCCAACACTGAGAATAAGGCAGACGAGGATATTCATTTGCTGGCTTCTCTCTGGCTCGCCACTATGCTAGACAGTACTCGTGTCTCTCTGAGGCGCAGGGAGAAGATATGGGGGTGCGGTGTGGATCGTAAACCTTTGTGACTAGAAAAAGCTAACTCTCATATAATGATTCCATAACCCACGGCCTTGAAGTAAAAACAAACAAAAGAGTAACTGCAGCTCATGGTTTCAATCTGCCAAGACAGGGTCACGAAACGCAGAAGACACTTCGGGAGGACTTCCAGCAGAGCTCAGAACTGTTTTTCCCTTTTTGCCTTGGCTGCCAGGGTGCTCAAGTGCAGTTGTGTCTGTGAGTGAAGGTTTTCTGGTAGAATGCCTGTTCCTTTGTGGTCAGGCACCTATCTTTTTATTGTATTAACGAAGGAGTATCTGGGTTTCCTTCAGGGTGAGACAACTTGAAAGACAATTGAGAGCAAGGTCATCCACTAAACCTCGCATTACTCAGGGCACAAGAAAGCAGTTCAGGGACAGGTTTGGTGGGGGAAGGCTCCGTGGGCTTGAGGACTCCAGCCCCATTTCTTCTGCAGAGGTAGCTGTGACAGCCACACGCGCCCGGCTTTCCCGGGCTGTCCTAGAATTCCTGCTCCTTGCTGCCCAAAGCCGCCACTCCCCGGACCTGAGGCACCTCAGGCTTTTGAACTGCTTAAGCGCAAAGCTCCATGCTTTTCCTTCAAAGGGTGAAATTTGTTCTACAGATAAAAGTTATGCCTTTGGGGAAAATAACTCTAAGGCATTTCGGACCAATGCAAGCCCGAGCGTCAGGCTGCTACTGTATCAAGGTACAGGTGGAAACCTTGTGTATTTCAGGTAGAAGGAAATACAGGTAGAAACAGGAAGCGAGAACTTAAAGAAAACCTGCTCAGAAAAAAACCTAAAAGGTATTTGCTGACCCATGGTCCCATTTGAAAAGGGGAGGGAACAACAAAACGGCTTACACGGACTTTGGGGTGTGGCTCCAACAGGCCAGTAACCACCACCCTTCCCCAAGAACAAAGAACGACTCTCTGGTCTTGGCAAATAACGCCTCCCGTTTAACTTCGCGGAAAACTTCTCATGGGTGGAGAGGGAGTTAATAAAAGAAACAATGTGTGTAAGAAAGCGCAAGGTGCCCAGAGCACGGCTAATGGAGTTTGAGGCCGGCTTTAATTTTAATGAAGAAAGTCGCCACTAGCAACAAAGCTGTCAGCAGCCGCCGAGCACCATTAATAAAGACGGAGGCCACATTAGAACCCCACGTCCGTACAAAAGGCTCCCCCGCTTCACGCTGTGCTAAATTGGCTGCCCAATTTTTCTTAAGTGTCCATTCTATTTAGAAGACAATTTATTAATTTTTGCCATTCATTGTCAGTTGACAGGCCATCATTTTGGAGCCCGAATTTTAGATGAAAACTAATTGAAAAGACTGGCAGTATTTATGAGGGGTATTATTTGTCAATTACAGCGGCACACACTCCTCGCTGCCACCAACTTTGATGCCCGCGCGCCCTGCGTGTGCGGGCCGCCGCGGCTGGCGTTAAAATATGAGCGGGTCTCCCCCGGCTCATCAGCTCATCCATTTCTGGGGCGCGAAGGGCAGCCCCCTTGCACGCCGCGAGGCCCTCTCACGGGAGACGGACGCGTCGTGGCGCCTGACAAGGGCGAGGCCCACGTCGGGCCACGGGGACAGGTCTCTGTGCGCAGGAAACAGCGTATCCGCCGTGCGGCCATTCCCGCCCGCTACTCTGTATCGCCTCTGCGTGAGAGTCACAGCAGCCACTTCAAAGGTCTTCCTTCACTTGGTGCAGTTTTAAAGCCACATCATCCAATTTTGAACAAATTCAAGTAATGCGTATGACCTGCCCATCAATTTGCCAAGTTGAAGGCTCAATGTTTCTATTAAAAGAAAAGCCTCATCTTGTACAAGGAAAAACGCTGTTAACTGGTACAAACGTCCCACGAACTTGGCTGCTGGAAGTGGGATGGATTTCTCTGGAAGCGCTCTGTGCGTGCGCCGCTGCATGACCTTGTCACTTTTCAGCCACTGCCCCCAGGCCCCGGGCGAGCCGTGCGGCAGCAGTGAGCGGGCCCGGCCCGCCGGCCGAGGGAGCACGGAGCGAGCCCCATGGTGCGTGCCCGAGCCTCAGTTTCCCTCCGCGGCGACACTGACGACGGAATCTGTTGAAGAGGCCATGCGGCAGTCTGCATTATATTCGATTTCACCTTGCACAAGGTTAAATGAAAGGCTTTCACAACGAAGAGGAGCACTTCCCCAAGACGACAGCGCTAAAAGTCAACGCTGCACGGTCGCGGCGTCTGCCGACCACCTTGTGCTCTGCCAGAACAAGGAGCATTCCCGAGACGCCCCCGGCCGCAGCGGGTGCAGCGACGCCCACCCAACGCGGCCACACGGCGGAGCACGCGGCCCAGGTCACAAGGTGCGACTGGGGACGCACGTCAGCCGACTCCGGGTTCTTTGGCGCTTTCGACGGGAGAGTCTGTCTCTGTGCCGACCGGTCCCCAAATGACTCCCGTGCGGCGTTTTTGGAAACCGGTGACAGGCACACACAGGACGCGCACGTCTGTGAGCCTGCCTTAGCCCGAGCTGCCCGGCACACCGAGGTGCTCCTGTGTCACTCACGCGTGCAGACACAGATGGGGTGTGTGTGTGACACGCAGCACTGCCGTGTGTTTGTGCGCACACCCACGTCTGCGGTTTGTTTCCACAGGGAAAGCCACAACGAAGGCGACGGGCTCGGAGCAACCCTGGAGGGTCCGGATGGGAGGGGAGATGTCTGGCGCCCCCAGCAGGCGCTCAGGGAAGGACAGGGCGCACAGGAAGCTCGGGGCGTGACGGGGGCCCTACCGGAGACGTGAGTCAGGAGGCGCCAGGTGCCACTGCCTGGGGTCACCCCTCTGCTGTGGGAGCTCCCCCTCGCTGACACTGGGCAAGGTGTCCCTTCTCGAACACAGAGCCCAGGTGCCTCTGGGTGCACGGCTGGGGCCGGGACGGACCTGAGCTAGTGATCCACAGCCTCAGTGACGCTGTGTGAGGACACAGTGTAACCTCCTCCGGGCTCTGCTGAGACGTGTCCGACCCCTGGGGATGCAGCGGCCTCCACACCCCAGGCGACCATCACAGGGCGCACAGGCCTGGGTCCCACCCCCCGCCCACCACCACCGGCCAGGACCCGGCCCTCCCTCCGCCAGCGCCCGGTCTCCAGGTCGGCGAGCGGCCTCGGACCGGAGGGCCGGCTCCAGCTCTCGGCGGCCCAGCTTCGAGGTGGTGGGAGGGTGGGCCCGAGCGGGTGTGTGTTTACAGCGCCCAACCCCAAGCTCAGGGCGCTGGATCTGCAGGAAAGGAACACTGATGGTCTATCTCCATCTAATCCTGGCACCGCTACCCTCACGATGTAGCAAAACTCAACTTGTAGAGCTTTCACATTTATCCAAGGTGAAATAAGCTTAGCATTTGGACTGAAAAATGGCGAATCTGTGATTGACTTAGTAACAGCATGTACACAATAGTGATGGCGTGTAAATAAAGAGCAAGGGGAACGGAGAATTTTAGGAGACATCCACTTTTTAAAAAACACATCAACAGTCGGATCTGAAGGGCCTGCCGTGCCAGTAACTCCCCGACACGTCGGGGTAACCGCTCCCCTGGCAGACTCCCGCTGCCCACCACCCAGATGGCCGCACCTGCCCTGGGTCCCCACCCCCCACCCCACCTGCGCAGGAGCACCTGCATCGGCAGCACCAGCACCCGCGTCGGCAGCGCCGCGCCCCTGCCCGGTAGGCCCGCAGCACTGGTGTGCGGGACACCACAGACGCCTCCGTCTCCACTGCCTTTAAACCCTTCTGGCTCCTCTCCTCCTCCACAGGCGGAGGCGAGCGTCGTGAGTCATCCCCGGTTAGCGGCACGACAACGCCCAGGCGTCAGAAGTGGCAGGCACAGAGGCAGAAACACAAGGGCCTCCCGCTGAAGCAGCCCTCTGGGAGGGCCATGCCACGGAGGTGGGCGGGCTGGCCGGCCGTCCCCGGCTGCGGCCCCGGGCGCCTGCTGGACTTTCCGGCTCCAAAAATAAAGGTGACAAAAGGCCTAGTTTCTCCTCGTCTTCTCCACCGACATCCACATAAAAACAACGGGAAGAAAGTGAAGCAGAAAGAAAACCAGCCGCTTCTGAGACGCCACCACGAGACTCCCCCCCCGCCCCCATCTGTGGCACCATGACCCGCGGCTTCACCGAGGACGCAAGCAACCCGTGGCCAGGCTGCGGGAGGGTGAGGGGGGCTGCAGAGCCCCCGTGCCCTCCAGGAGCCCGGGCCCCGGGCTGGCTCCCACGGCGCCCCTCTGCGGCCACACCCCCGCCAGACCAGCCGCTGCAGGGCTGGCGCTGCCTCGCAGCTCCATTGGCAGTGGTGGATGGGATGCACGGGACCCTCTGGGCCTGTCTCGGTGAGGAAGGGCAGACAGACGAACCAGCTGGGAAGTGAAGCCTCCTGGACCGCCGGACACCACCTAGAGAACGGTCCTCACGGGCCACCTAAGGGGAGGAGCCCGGGAGGTCGCGCCCTCTCTGCTTTGCACCGAAGGTTTGCCGACAGGGCGGTGGTGCGGGGTTCGCTCGGACTCGGAGGAGGAGCATGGTCCCTGCGCCCCAGCCTAAACCTGCTGACCCCGAACAACAGGCAGCCTGAGATGTCTCTGCCTTTGGCGAGGCCCAGCCGCACGGTCACGGCCTTGGGGCCGGAGGTGACCCCAAGGCCTCCGGAAGACGCGGGAAGGCTGGCTGGCTGCTCCCTCGCTGCGAAACGAGAACCCCACACCTTGGTGCCCACCGTCCCACGAGCCCACCCATCCAACCCCGTTACCCTCTGCAGAGAGAGCCCGGCACGCGCCCACTCACCGTGTCCGCCTCCGTCAGAAGTCGGAGGGAGCCGGCACGGCGCCGGGCAGCGTCTGGCATCACCGTGACAGGAGCTGAGGGGGGCGCGGCACCTCGCGGGAGCCCTGCCCGATAACCTCGTTCCCCAAATCGGTCCTGAGAGTGGCCTGCGCTGGTCGCTAACGAAACCCCGGACGGACGGACACCCACCGGCTCTCCCGCCGCGACCCGCCAGCCCCTGGGTCTCTCCCCTCGCCCCCCAGGCCCCCCCAGAACAGAGCTCATCTGTTCTGCAGACCCCAGCACCCGTAAACGCACTCCCCGCGCTTCGCTCCCTCGGTGAGGCCGGACGGTACATCCGGTCGGATTAAGTTTTCGTTAACGTCCAAAAACCATCCTTCAGTCGTGTCTCCTGGTAAAACATTCTGGCTGTGGGGTCCCCAAATAACCGCCCAGGAAGGTCTCACAGAGGGACACCGGTCTCGCTCACAGGGGAACCGAACCGTCGCCCCGAGGGTCCACCACGGGCAGCCGTGCAGACGCAGGGGCAGGCCCGCGCTGTGGCCGCCGCGTCCCCGCGGGGCGGAGGGGCTCAGGGTGCCTGCCCGGGGGCCCCGGGGAGGGACAGCTCAAACCCCGGCAAGCTGCCACTACAAGCCCAGATCTTTCCATTCCATAGTGTCAAAGGCAGCACCAGAGTCACACCCTTGTTCCCTAAAAAATCCCTCGCTTCACTTGGCCGGATCGCAAGAACGTGGCGAGATTTTCCTGTGTCGCCCGAGAGATGCGGGGAACGCGGGCCCCTTCACACGGCGTCCGGCCCTGCTGCCTACGCTTGGGCCCCAGCCACGCAGGGCTCCAAAACACGGGACCGTTTTTTACAGCTCCTGGAAGAAAGGGTGAGCGCTCATTGACTCCCTCTCTCTGCGGGGTGAACGGCCCGGCTGCAGAGACTAAAGGGCTCTTTTGGGAGCTGCCCAACTTTCCGGGGGAGCCCTCCGTGCCCCCCCCCGCTGCTCCTGCAACCTCTTTGTTCCCAAGTGTCAGAGATCAGGGCCGCGGCAAGCGGGGACAAACGGCGGCGGCCCGCAGCTATCGGCCGATCTGAGCGCAGCCCTGCGCCCACTCCCACCGCTCATTCATCACGGCCGGACAGCTGGGCCGGCGCGGGCCTCCCAGCACAATGCGGGTGCGGCCAGCCGGGCCGCCGGGCTCCGCGCCCCGCGCCCGAGATAAGTGCTGGCAGGCGGCGCAAGGACAAAGAAGGGCAGGCCCTGGGGAGAGAAAGGAGATAAAAAAAGATTCCTCACCACTGCTTTATCTGATGAGGGTTATGGCTAATTAATTATAAACTCAATTACCTAACCCTTACTTCAGCAGTCTCTATTCATTAAGAGATAAAACTTGACTGACAGCTAACTTTCCAGGGCAGGCGGACACCCCATCACGCCGGCTTCCATTTAGAGGTGCCAACACCCACTTTCCTAAAAGGGTCTCCAAAGGCACCCGCACCTGTCAGGCGTCTGTCAGGGCTGCCGGGAATGTCTCCCCCTCCAGCCCGGGCGCCTGTGTTGTGCCAGGAGGCCCTGCCCACCCCCCTGCGGGGAGGGGGCTGGCACTGCGAAGCGACCCCCGCCACCGGACAACAGATGTGCACATGCCCCCCCCCCAGCTCCATCACTGCCCAGGGCCAAGCAGACCTGTCCGCCCGGTGCGGACACCGGGGAGGGGCGGCCGAGCGGCCTCTCTGCTCCCCGGGCCCGGCTCTGCGCTCAGGGGACGGGTGGAAACGAACACGCAGGCGCTCCTGCCTCTAACTAAATCTCCGTGCCCCCCACGCCCACCCCGAAATTCTGCACAGGCCCGGCCCCTCCCCCCCAGCCCCGACACCCCGCCTCGGCGTCGGCCGCGCTCGCGGGCCCAGCTCATCAATGGGCTCCACTCAGCGAAGGCTGTTAATCTCTCTCACCCTCCGCTTTGCCCGCTTCAATGTATTTTCATGTCTGTAAGTTCTTTTAATAAGCTGGGAGGGTCCGGGAGAGAAACACTTCAGGCTCCTCACTGCTCGTCGCCAAAACCACCTCTGGCTACTACACACGGGCGCTGGCGCCGCATCCACGCACCCCCACTCGGGCGGCTCCTCTTCCAGCAGAGGAGACACAGCCGTGGGTGACTCAGCCACGGTCTCCACGCAGAGCCATTGGGAGCGTCCCCACCCCCCCGCCTCCGGGCCCAGGGCCCTGCACCGACTTCCGGGGCCCTCGCCGGCGGCTGCGGCGCTGTGCTCCGGGCTGCCTGGCCCCCGGCTCCCCGGCCCAGATGCGCATGGGCCCGGATGGGGAGACTGAAGGACACAGCGGGCAGGGCAGTGATGAGAGCAGACAGCACACCTTGCTTTAAAACCCCCCCCCCCAGCCAGCGGCGCGCCCCCGGGGTGCCCCTGCGGGAGGAAGGGGAGCGCCCACGAAGGCGGTGGAGCTGGGGGCCGGGACGGGGAGCTCCCGCCACGCCCAGGGCTTGGCCCCACCTGGGCGCTCCCCTCCGTGTGTCCTCCAGGCCCCAACCCCATGTGTCCGTGACGCCCTTCTCCCCCAGGCTGTGAGGAGCAGGACACCCAGTGGGTGCTTCGGGCGCCATGGTCTCCAGGCCCCCCAGGCCAGGCTGTGCAAGCTCAGAGGTCTGGGAGCAGCAGGCGGGGGGCCCAGGGCTAACCAGCTGGGAGGATCCCGGAGACCAGGCCTCCCCAAAGTGGGGGAATCCTGCCGACACCAGCCCAGCCCATGCCCTGCTTGGGAGCCCCCACGAGTGTGCGTTGGGGCGGGGGCAGGGGGACACCATGCGAGCTGGAAGACCCTGGGTGTGGGCCCAGCGAACCTAAGCCACAGGCCTGCCAGTCACCCCACGCCCACAGCAGCCCACGGTCCCCACAGGGACAAAGGCCTACAAGCCCGCAGACGTGCTGGGACGGGCCCGACAAGCGTGGGCTGTGGGGCAGCCATGGAACTGTCCCCACCCCCACTGTAGGCAGCACAGTCATCAAGTCTCAGGTGTCCATGGAGGAGAGCGCCCAGCCTGCAGGGACGGCGAGCAGACCCAGGGTGGACATGAACACGGACGTCCTCTGTGCCGCGTCCCCAGCCATCCTGCCGGCAGCCTCTGGGGAAGGGGTCGTGACGCCCCGCCATCCTGTCTCAGAGGCGGTCCTGCCACAGAAGCCAGGGTGAGTGGCTTCCCCGCCAACCTGTCCGCAGCCCACAACGCCAGGCATGGGCTGAGTGGCCACAGCCGTTAGAACTCGACACAGACCACTCATTTGTCAGGTAAGATTAGGGAGAGAGGGAGCAGTTAACTACCTAGCGACACTTCTGGTGCCCCTGAACCCACCAGAACGCCCACTGAGGTGTGTGCACAGCCCCCACCCAGGGCTAGAAGGACGTTGTCCCTTCCCGAGTCCCAGCCCCTGTGGCTGGCACTCGGAGCCCCGTGCGTCTCTCTCACGGTCACGTCATTAACCTGCACTGTGTGTGTGTGTGTGTGTGTGTGTGTGTGTGTTACCTGCACGGGGGGACCGGGGCGGCTGGGGCGCGGGGAAGGGGGTGTGCATCCCCCGCAGTCGAGGGCTAGGCGGCAGGGAAGCCAGGGCCGTCTCCGAGCATTAGCAGCGCTCACCCCCCCCGCCCCACTGAAAGAGGCAGCACCAGGGAAGGAGACCAAGGGGGAGCGGGGCAGGTGGGGGCAGGCGGGGGCAGGCAGGTGCTCAGGGAGGCGGAGTGTTTCAAGCAGCGAAGGGGCCCGCGTGACACACCGACTAGGAAGGTGGGCACACAGGGTGCCGAGAACACGTGTTCTTGCCCACGCCCAGAGGCAGAGCGGGGTGGAACGTGACGCAGGCAAGACCCTGTGTCCTGGAGAAGGGTGGGGCGAGTAGTCAGGAGCGGAGGAAGCCCACGCCCGACAGGTAAACGGCCCACAGGGGGCAGCATCCCCCGAGGCTGGCGTCCTCGGGGCAGAGACAGGTCACAGGCTCAGGGGCTGAGCTGAGGACAGACAGACAGACAGGGCAGGGGGAGGGCTCACGGGGGTGGAGACGTCTCAGAGCCGCCCGTGGGCCAGCGCCGGAGGACGGCCCGGGAGGGAGAGCCGGACGTGGGTGGGCTCACACCGTCACACCCCGCAGGGGAGAGGACGGGCTCTCGAGCCTGCCTGGCCACACCGAAGACTGGGGAGACATTCCGGAGAAACAGGTAATCACAGGCGCTCCCAACTGGCCCTTGTCGGCCCACGGAAGGGAGACGTTCGCAACTTTCCCCGGAAAATCATACTCCAAACCCCTCACGAGGTGGACCTCGTCCTTTTTCTGCGAAAACTTGATGGCGGTCTTTAGTATTCACTGGCGTAATTAGGACTGCAGTTAATTTCATTAAATTCTCTTGCTGCTAAATGAAGCAGATTATGAGACATCTTTTATTGCAAGGCGTGAAATTACAGCCTGTCAGCTGCCAATGGCGGGGTGAGACTAATGAATTACAGGGTAAATAACACCAGAATTAACCAGCCAATTTAACATAGCGCCACGGAACAAAGTCATTTTTACTCAGAGCTTTAAAGAGCAACGTGGCCGGGGCACCTCTGGAGCCCACGGGTGAACGGGGAGCCGGGTCCAACCCCGAACACTCAGGGACACAGCCGTGGACCCGCCCCTCCAAACTGCCCCCCCCACGGGAAGAGCAGGAAACCAGAGAAGCTCCTGCAAACGCGAGTGGGCGGAGGCAGCGGTTAACGGGGTGCCTTCCGAGGTGAGAAGGCAGGAACTCGCTCACCCTGTGGGGTCAGGGCACCAGGAGAGCTCCGCCCCTGGCGCTCCGAACCTGCGCCTTCCCACACGCAACACGGCACCTCACACGCGGGCTGCACTGTCACGAGCAACGACCTCATTGGTCGTTGGATTCTTCTTTTTCACGGTAATCAACTCCCCCTTTCTGCTGAGTGCGAATCCTTGTTGAGAAAACCATTGTTTTCCCAGCCACATCTGGCACTGGCACGAGAATTGTACGTGCCCCTGGCAACAGAGGGCAGCGATCTGCGCACCAGCGTGGCCCTACCGGCCACTGCTTTAGGTGGGCAGGCTCTGCCCAGGTGCCCTGCTGCGGCAGGGGGCGGACCAGGACGCCATCGCCCCCTGCAGGGCTGCCGCAGGGGCGCAGCTCTGACAGGCGGCCAGAAAGGGGCGGGGCTTACAGGACTGACCGGGAACTGTTTCCTGTTCGAGGCTTTGGCACTGCCCCGCCCCTCCCTGCTCCCGCCCGTCCCACCCCCAGGCATTAAGCAAACCGAGAAACTACAGGGCCTTAAAATCCTGCGGGGGGAGGTCACTTGCAAGGCCCCTGCTAAAGGCCAATTTGTCACGTCGATGACGTCAAGTTCACGCTGAGAAAAAGAGAACGTCTCGGGGACTCCGCCCTCGTGGGGACCAGAGGCAGGGAGCGCAGCTCCAGAGAGGCCCGGCCCAGGGTGCACCCTGGTGCAAGAGGCCCCAGGTCCGGTGACACGCAGGACCCCCACTGTCTCGGCAGACCACCCAGAAAGACACCCGTCTCAGGACCTGCGATCACAGCCATAAGGGCAAGCAGGGCCACCTCAGCAGCGCTGGCTGTGCCACCTCTGAGTTACGAGTGCTCGGAAGCATCAGAAACCGCTCCTGTCTGATAGGGTGACAGGTTAAGTCACAGAGGGTTTGCCCAGCTGGCTGCGCTGCCCCCACAGGCCGCCTTCCCTTTAAGGAGTGTCAGGGTGCAGCCTGCTGCTCTGTGGGGACCTCGGGCGTATTGAAATGCTAGGGAGATGCTTCCTGACTCAGGGCTCGACGACAACCTTCAAGGAGTCGGTGAGCACGCGGGTAGGACTTCACCAGTGACACCCGCAGGAGGCGGCACCCGGAGATTGTAGGGAGAAGGGAGTGGGGTGCAGGGGCGGGAAACAGGGGAGCATGAGGGGGTGACAGCAGGACGAGTCTGGGAGAAGGGAGGCACGCTGGAGACATCGGTTCTTCTACCCGCAACAGCGGGAAGACGATCCCAGAGCCGCCCAGCGGCACGCGGCCCTCCGGGGAAAACCCGCACAGTCCACTCGGAGCCGAGTCCCGGTGCCCGGCACGCAGCGAGGGAGGACTCCACCGACTCGGTGATTATTTATTTGTACGTTGCTAGATCATAAGCGAGTAACTAACCACTCTTAGAATCGAGCATGGCTACTCGGGGCTCCCTCAGTGAGCGGGGCGGCCAGGGACCTCCAAACGGGGGGTGGGGGGGACTCAGAGTTCTGTGGCTGCGCCGCCCACTGTTCGCTGCTGCCCGACGCCTCCCACAGCTCGTCCGTCTTTCCCAACAGAGTCGGGTCCCCCGTGGCGGCCGCTCACCGTCCAGCTCACGGTCCAGCCCCGCCCCGCCCGCTGTCTGGATCCTGTCACCCGGCTTCCCGCCTCCCTTCACTGATGTCACGAGGACCCTGCTGTCCCCACACGCGAGGACCCTCGCTGGTCCTCCCCCTACTTTACACCCCTCTTTAACGGGGCCGGCACGTCCCTCTCCCGGGACGGTGCCCCTCGGCCTTCCTCTCGCTGCTGGGCTCCCAGGCCTGGCTTTCTCCGGCCGCGTCCCCAGAGGCCCTTCGGGCTGATGCTGGCGTTCCTCGGGCGCCCCCCCAGTCCTCCTCCTTGGTCTGCGCACTTGACTCCGTACACGCACATGCCCCTCATCTACTGGAGCACCCGCCAGACGGCCCGCCGGGGCTGCTCCACGGGCTCCTCCAAGATAGGACGCTGGAAACGGCTTGCCCCAAGGTCCCCATGCCCCTTCTCACCTTGCAGCCACACCAACTTCTGTGAAGGCGACAAGGCCTCTCCCTCAGAGGAACCTCAGGCATCTGCAATGTCATGCCTCCCTCCTTTCTCCGCCAGCCAGGCCTTCCCGCCCCTTCCGCCCCCACGAACCCCACTCCGCTCCTGCAGCCCTGACCTCGCCCAGCCCAGCGGGCCCCTCACCCAGGCCGCTGTCCCACCTTCGCCCTCCCCTGGGGCTCCTGGCCCCTGACCAGCCTCTACTCTGCAGCCGGATTCAGCGGCGTGGAATCCACTGTGCCTGAAAGTGGCTGTTGACACAGGGGCCGGTGAGTGATGACAGGCGACCCACCACGTGGCTGGGGAGGAGCCGGGGGCGGAGCCGGGAAAGAGACCCAGGGAGAGAAGGGACATCTCCAACGCCTCCTGATGCAGGGCACAGTCCAGCAGAGGGCCAGCCGTGTCTCCCCTCCCCCCACACGTGTGTCACTGTGCTGGCAGCTCTTTCCTCAACCGCTGACGCCATCAGAACGGTGGCCACTGGAGAGCGGCTCACGGCCACGGAAGGCGGGCCGCCCACGGGGGTGTCACCTCGGGGAAGGCCTGGCGCCGGCCTTGGGGGCTCCGGGAGGGGAACCGGGAGCCCCTGGGGCAGCGGGGAGACGGCGGGCTCCCCGAAGGCCCACGAGGGTCCGACCACGCGAGGGTCTGAGCGCAGGTATGCCTCTCCAGGGTTTTGAGTAAACAGCTAATACACTCTTAGCTGGAAAATTATTTTGCTCATAAATTATCTCAGATTTTAATTTTCCCCCTTTCTGGTTATGCTGCCTCCCTTCGCTGACTTTCTCATTTTAAAGGGAAGTTCATAATTCTTTCTAAGTTTCTCTCATCCTGTGCTGGTGACATCTATTTCTGAGTGGAAATCAAGCTACAAAAATGTCTTCTGAGGATGATAATCTGCAAATAAGGAGGCCTCTCGCCTGTGAAGGCGCACACTGGGGCTCCCGGGCAGGCGGCGGTGGCGGCCGCCCCCTTCCGTCGTGGCCTGAGGGTCCCCTGAAGGACCTGTTCTCCCTGGGGTGACAGCGGACCAGCCGGGGACACTGACGGGGGGACACTGACGGGGGGACACACCTCCGCCCCCCATGCCCAGGGCCCGGGCCCGGCCCCGCTGACGTCAGCCCCACGGGTGTGGGCCCCACGGGACCCCGAGGAAGAGCCTCGGGCTGAGAACTGCCCCGACGGTGGGCGACTGGACTGCACCCGGTCTGCACGGACCGACTGCCCGCGGCCGGGGTGCGCTGGGTGCGCGTGCACAGGGCCACCCGAAGGTGCGTCTCCGGGGGAGGGAGCCCCCTGCGCGACAGCTGAGCGGGAAGGCACGGCCTCGGTGCGCAGACACGCTGTCTCAAGCTCGCCCGCGGTCTGCAGGCCTCCCCACCGAAGGTGGCGGCTCCGTTGGGAGCGCAGACTGAAGCGGCGGCAGCCGCGCCAGCAGAGCACGGCAGGTGTGCGCCTCCCGGCTCCGGGCCGTGTCGCGCTAACCTCCCAGCGTGGGCGACTGGCGGAGCACCAGCGCTGCGTCCCTCGAGTGAGGCTCGCTCCCTCCCCGGAGGCAGCCTGAAGGACGGCTTTGTGTTTCAAACGGACAGTCCTGAGGGGCACGTGCTACCAGAAGGCCCACGGAACTGGGTTTTCACTCTGAGTCCAAAACACTGTGTTCACTGTGAAGTTATTTTTTTTTTTTTAAAGTCCTCAGTCAGGTTCCAAGAGCGAGGGCTTCCTGTTCCCGGAGGGCCGTCCGCAGCAAACACCGAGACCCTCGGAAGAGTCCACCCAAGGCGGAGCCGGCGTGAACGGGCCCCGGGGCCCTTGGCTGCAGTGCGGCCAGAGCCGGACTCATCCCAGCCGGCTCCTTGCTGGGGCGAGCGGCGGGGGCTGACCCCGGCACGCCCGGCCAGCGGACACTGCCCGGGACCACCTGCCGTCCACGTGACCCCTCCACGCTGCTCTGGAGTGAACTGTTTCGAATTGAGTTTTCTAAACACTCTCGTGTGTGAAAAGTTGCAAGAATGAATGAATGAACACGCCGGAAAGCCTGGACCCTGTTCCTCCGCGTGCTGCACGAAATGCCACAGCCAGTCGTTTCCTTCCTGCCCGCCACAAAGTCAGTTTGAGGTCGAACAGCCGCCAGTGGCTGCCTGTGCATCGCTGATGACGCATCAGATGCCTCGGCTACGACTACGCACACAGACAGTGCGGCTTCGTGAACTTCAGCGCCCCGCCCCACCACCCCGCAGGTGCTGGCCCCCCGCCAGCGCCCACCTTCACCCCCGCTTAAGCCTTTTACGTGTGTCTGAAATGAAGGGTAATACACTTAGCGACCAGGAAGCAGCGCCTCCTCCCGTGGGGACTCACTCTGACCTAGCGAAGCTGGACGTGCGTCCGTGCTGACGCTCCCCCAACCTCACAGGACCGCAGAGGTGGTGGGAGGGGGGTGTGGGAGGGTGTGGGAGGGGGGTGTGGGAGGGGGAAGGGGAGGGGGAGAGGGGAGGGGACCCGCTACTGGAGGGGCTATCCCGACGCGCTGCCCGCTGTGCAGAGGGCGCCTGCGGCCTTCGCCACCCCGCCCAGCCACACTGGCAGGGGCTGCCCGACCATGCCTGTCCCACAGAGGGGCTCTCCGCGGCTCGGGGAGGCTGGGGGCTCGTCCCCCAGTGCACGCAGCTGGTCAACCGGCAGGGTCCCGCTGCTCGTTGAGACCTCGGTGCCGCCCCGGCAGCTTGTTTCTGGCCACCAGTGCGTTTCGGTCCTTTGCACTGCACGTGGGGCTTTTTTTTAATTTATTTTTGATTGTTTTAATCCTTGTTCAGGTACAGTTTTCTCCCTGTTACTGCCATTCCAGCCCACCCACGGGCTTTTGTTTTTTTATGCAGCACTGCTGTCATGCCGAACCTGCTTCCCAAGCCCTGGAACTCGCTCTCCGCGTCTGCACGCCGGGTCCTCGACCCGCCGTTCAGCAGGCGCGTTCTGAAACGCCTGCCGAGGGGGCCAGGGGCACACACGCTGCCTGCCGGGGGCGCACATGTCCCCTCGGGCTCGCGCCCTCTCGCCGGGGCTCTGCTCCTCTGTCCCCTGCTCTCGCCCAGGACGCAGCTCCAGAGGAAACCCCGGGGGCTCGATGCCTCCGGAGCCGCTGGGATGCGAACAGGCCGCCTCCGCGAGGCTGGGGGGCTGCTGCCTTCACGGGCTCCCCGCAAAGCCGATGAGCCCTGCGCTCCTCGCGAATCCCCCGTGTAATCTGATTGTAAACGCCCGCGCTCAGAAACGGGACGCATGCCGGCGTTGTCTGAAATCTGAGAGTCCACGGAGGAAAAAGCGTGAAGGGCGACAGGGTCCCAGATGCTGGCCCAGCACTCCGCTGCCCGCGGGCTGGGAGGCCCCCTGGGCCGTGGTCACGTGAAGCGCCACGGGAGACACAGGGTTTGCCGCAATCCCACGTTCCCACACGGACCGGGTGCGTTTCCCAGGGGGACACGTCTTCGGGTCTTCCCCCTGGGGCTGCCCCCGCAGACTCCTCGGGCGGCCGCGGCCACGGGCAGCCCTCTCGCTCGGCCACCGCGCGCCCCACGTGGCTTCTGACCGCCGCGCCTTCAGCCGGGGCTGACGGTGATGGCCGCCGCGCTCACAGCAGCCAAGGTCGGCTTCCTCGGAAGCTGGCGAAAGGGCTTTCCGCGGCTTGCTGTTCGGTTTACTCTTTTGATTGCTCTGCCGCTATGTAAATCAATTTGTTAATGTTCCTTACAAAATGCATGAGCCAGTTACACTGACAAACACACAGAGCCCGTTCGTAATTAGCAGTTAATTAGTAAGAAGGAACAGATGCTGTTAGAGTTTCAGCAGGCGCACAGGTTCTGTAAACAATGCTTATAAATCTAAATGAATTTATTAACCACAACACAACTGTCAACATTTTGTTGGCAACCACACAAAATATGGCGGGATCCCCAAAATGTCTTCGCGATGTATTAATAAGCGCGGTGACAGCCAGGCCGCCGCCGCCGCCACGGGCAGCACTCAGCCGCCCCCCGTCTTCCCCGATGCGGCTCCGTCACTGCTTTCCACCGGCATCTCCCGCACACGCCGACTCGGAGCCCGCTCTGCGCCAGCGTAGCCAGAGGCCCGGGACCCGGGGCCCCCCAGGACCGCCGCACGCACCAGCCTGACCCCCAGGAAAACCGGCCAGGGGACGGGACGGGAGAGGAGACGGGACCGGCGGGAGGCTTGGAGAGCAGGGGCCGCGTGCACAGCCTCAGCAGGCGGGAAGTTCGGGAGGCCCCCCGGCAGGTGAAGCACACACACGCTACCGGCTGGGAACGTCTCTCTGGGGAAGGCGGGGAGGCCCCAGACGCTGCAACGGGTGTGGAGACCGGGAGACGTTCTGGGGCGGCCAGCAGCCAGGCCAGGCGAGGCTGTCTGGAACCGGGCTGGGGGTAGGGGTGGGCTCCTGCCCGCCCCCCCGGAGGGGTGACAGAACACAAATGCCATTTTCTGAAAGCGTCAGTGTGGGACCTGAGGGGCACCCCAGGGGGGTGGAGGGTTGGCCGTCCCTCCGGGAACCCGTCCTGCCGTCCAGGCGAGAAGGGGCGCGAGAAGGGGCGGGGCAGAGGGTGAACCCGGGAGGAGCTCCCGGCTCACTGACCCCCGAGGAGTGTGCAGCAACAGCACGCACCCTTGTAAAATAGTGAGTCTGTCAACCTTCCCTAGAAACAACTTGGAAACACGTGAAGCCTTCAGATCCCTGGGCCCTCTGGCTAAGCAACCCCCATCCCCCCGTCAGAAACACGCCGGGAAATGGGGAGGAAGGAGCACCGAGACCCGGGTCCCCGGGTGTCACCGCGCCCTGCTGCACCTGCCCCCGCGTGGGGCTGCGGCCTCTCCGAGGCCTGAGGGCTGGGACCAGAGGCGGGCTCCCGAGGCCCGAGCAGCGGGGCCCCGTTTTATGAACACACGTGGAGACACGCCCGGGAACGAGCGTTCCCCTCGGCCGCTCACGAGACATTTACCGGCACCTACTGTGACTTCACTGGAACCAGGCGTCACGATTTCGTCCCTCTTGGAACTCAGAGCCGGTAGGACCAATGGGGGTGACGTGAGTGCTCTGGGGGGTTGCCCCACAGGGTGACCGGGAGGGAGTGCCTGAGCGGAGGGGGAGGGAGGAGGGGCCTGCGGGCAGGGCGGTTCGAGAAGGGCGCCGGAGAAAGTGGACTTGAATGGGCCCGGGACGGCCGGGTAACCACCGTCGGCTCAGAGCAGTGACGGCTTCACGGGGGCGCTTCCCCCCGTTTGGCTGCAGTGAGCACGGACTGCTTGTTGTTTGTGGCAACTTACGGAACAGCTCCACCCGGCGCCTGCCGTCCTCCCAGTCCTGGCCACCTGCGGTGCCGCCTCTCCTGGAGCGCCCGGGTCTTCCCCGAAGGAGGTCTTACACCGCCTCACACTCACCCCCACACCAGCCCGTGAGAACGCGGCGTGAGGCAACGACGCCTGACCCCCAAACCGGGGGTGACGGCGTCCCCAGGGATGCCTCTCACCCATGAGGACGCGCCTCTCTTTCTTGGAGGGGCCCCCCACACAGGACAGGGAAGGTGCCGTGAGACCCGGAAAAAGGCACTCGTTCCCCCTGGGGTGGCCCAGCAGGTGCTCGACCTGTCACCCAGTGTCACCCAGGGACACCCAGGGCTGGCTCGCAGCGCTCAGCTGGCTCTCCCCCCACGTGCCACCATCCTGGGACTCTGCCGCCACCGGGTGGCGCCCCGCCATCGCCGACGCTCCCGCTTCCCCATGACGAGGAACCCTCCACGCCAACCCGGGAGGCGTGGGCTGGCGGCTTCAGCGAGAGTCAGGGATGGACGTCCTTCTCCCGGCCGGGGACACCCGCGATTTACTGCGCGCGGAGAGCAGAGGGCGGACGCTCGGCCCTGGCTCTGCTCGCGCCCCTTCCTCTCGGGGACTGTGACCGAGTGTCCTGGCAGGCCAGAGAACTTCTAGAAGTCATTGATAAGGCTCATTAATGTATCAAAATGTCACCCACTCAGGGTGAACCATTAAAAATTATTAGTACAAGGATTAGTAGAAATAGTCATTAAGGCACAGAAATATCACAGAGAAGTGTTCATCATCCTGGAGCTTCCCGGGCAGCTGTCCCCTCCTGCTCCCAATCCTGGGCCTGGGGTGGCAAGAGCCACACCCTGCGGCCCCCACCTGGGGCGCTCTCGGGGCCCCGTGAACCCCGGGGTCCACCGAGAGCTCACGCCTGCGTGAGTCCGCAGCGCAGACAAGGTGGGCCTCGGAGGAGGCACATAGAGCTCCGAGAAGTGACGGAAAATACATTCAACCATGAGATGAGCTCACGGAGCAGACAGAAGTCACGCATTTTAAAAGGTAAAACGTTTATGGCTGCACCCCCCTACATCCCTCAGGGGGATGGACCTCCTGTCCTCCGCAGTGCGGGCGAGCACAGCCCAGGGGACACGCCGCCTGGGGGCTCGGCACCCCCCGCCCCACCCCCACCCCCACCCTGCAGGGAGATGACGGAATTCAGTGCCGAATCCTCCAAGGAGGGACCCCCCCGCCCCACATCACCCAGACATAGCAGGCAGGGCCATCTGACCGCGTCTTGCTTCGTGGCCACAGGGGGAGGGGCCCATAAACCCCCTGCTTCGGGGTGAAACCAAGTTCTGTTCTTTTCCCACCGGAGGACAGAGGGCAGTGCTGACGACAGGGAACTTCCGTGCGGTCACCAGCAGCAGACCTCTGAGACAACGTGCGAAACAGGGAACGCGGAGGCGGCAGTGAAGGCGGAAGCTGAACCCGAAGACCCTGGCGAGGAGACTCCAGGGCCGGCTTTCTCCCGCCTCAGCCTGACGCCACACTGGCCGGGCCGCACCGCTCAGCGGGCAGGGGCCGGGCCTTCCGGGTCCCCGATGGGCCCTGTCCCTGGGCCTGCAGTGCCATCGAGGGCGGCCACGAGGACTCCGTCTGCAGTAGAGATAACAGTGGGGGGGGGGGCTCCCTGCTCTGTCTCAAGGAGGAGCCAACACCGCGCCCACCAGCCCGCACCGTCACGTGCCTCTCCTGTCTCTGGGGGGGCACCTTCCAACACAAGGCGTCCGTCCTTCCTAGGAAAGGTGACCTTTTGTGCAGACGCTGAACATCGTGCAGACAGACTGCATTGGGTAGAAAAGTGCGTCATCGCGTCACGTCTACAAAGAAGTAATTCTCATCCCAACCTTGTACTTCTCAACAGAGGCCGCACTAAATGCAAACGTTTCCTGCTCTTCCTAACGGAAAACAAAGTATCGAAGTATTGCCACATAGTTGTAAAAGTTGATGTTGAAATAAACATCCATGATCCTAAATGTAGCTAACTAAAGAATACTTAGGTACTTAGAATACTTAGATACTTAGCTAACTAAAGAATACTTAGGTACTTTAGCTAACTAAAGAATACTTAGGTAAATAAACATCCATGATCCTAAATGTAGCTAACTAAAGAATACTTAGGGGGAGCGTGGGGGAGGGCAACAGGAAAAAAACCAGACTGGCCTAAAAGGAATGTAACGATGTTTTTCAAAAAGTCTTTCATGCTGCTTTCCTGCCAACAAGATATAAAAATCCTGTCGTCTGCAATGACGTTGAGGCCACCTGTCCAAAGGGCGGCCCGTGCCCTTTCAAAACCCCAAAAACACCACGGTTTCTGGCCCCTTCAGCCAAGAGGCACAGATATACACATAATCCCAAAGTTGCGTCCTGTCTGTCACAAGCAGGAAGGGACAGATGACAGACGGACAGACAGGGAGCCGAGCCCAGGGGCTCTTGCCCAGCCCTGGCTGGCCCGCGGGGGGCCAGGCCCCGTCCCCTGCCAGCGTCATTTCCAGACACTCTGCACGTGTCCACACACAGCCTCTCGTAGGGTTATTGTTGCTGAATTGCAAACGAGGAGGAAAGACTTTCATAAATCAAGGCCACCGGACCCCCTCCTCTGTCGGTAATAAAAGGAGGGTTTACATGTGGGGGGGGGCGGGGACCCAGGGAACCTCCTTCCGGCAGGAGACGGACCAGTGTGCCTTCCTCCTGCAGAGACCGCGCGGCCCCACGGAGGCGCCGGCTCCTTGACGGGCGCGCATGAGGCAACCACGCGCCTGCTCTGTTTAAGGCACAAACACACACACCCACTTCTGCAAACACGCGTGTGGGCAGGCCGCGGGGAGGACGCGTCCAGTCCAAGGGTGGAAAACATTTTTACTGCTCTGACAAGAGTCGCCGTTAACCGAACGCAACGACAAAAAGGGAGGAGACGGGAGCCCGCAGACCCCAGGGAATTACCAAATCAATTAACGAGTAATTCAGGAACTAATTTCTATATTGCCTCTCCGCACAGAATTGTGTCTTTAATTTCTCCTGCAATAAGCATTCCGTGATGGCCCTCGCATGCACCGCCGCCGTAAATGAGTTTACAGGGATCTCTTTTTGATTGGCTGTGCGCATTACTTCTTCACAGTTCAGCGCGGCTGCAGCCAAGTGCTCCGCGGTGTTTAATTATGCTGGTAGCTACCAGTTACCCATTTGCAAGGCCCACAGCGAATGCAGTACATTTGGAAGAACTAGTCATCAAGTAATTAAAACCGCAGTGAATTCCAGATACTCCAATTACAAACAACTGCCGTGGAATCCACTCAGAGCGTTTCTGCAGCGAGGGTCTGGGCTGCTCCGGGGGGCACGGAGGCCACCGACTGCAGACCCCGTGGCGAGGGCGCTGTGTAGGGGCCACATCCCCTGGGTGTGGCCCCGTGCCCGAGCTGTTCCCTGGGTGTGGCCCCTGGGTGTGGCCCCGTGCCCGAGCTGTTCACACCCCCCATGAGGTCAGGCTGGAGGCTCAGCAGTGGCTGAGGAGGTCGCGGGTTCTGGGAAGAGGCAGACCTGGGTTTAAATCTGGTCTCTGCCTCCTCCTGGCTTTCTGGACCCATGCCAGCAGAGCCTAGGCCTTCTGGTCTGTGAAATGGAATGTCGCATGAAGCCTCCTCACGGGGCTGCGGGGGGTGGGGCGGGGGCATGTCAGAACCTGCTGGGCGGAGGACCTACCAGCACCAGTTCTTCACCATCAGGACACAGGCCCTTTCGAGTGCCGTGACCCCACCCGTTCTCTCCCGCGCCTTGAACACAGTCCAGTCGAGTGGTATGAAACTTGAAAAAACCGGTCTGCTCTTTATACAATGGAAACAGCGTCAAACTTTATTTGTTATTTTTTTTTAAAGATTTTATTTTTCAGAGGGGAAGGGAGAAAGAAATAGAGGGAGAGAAACATCAATGTGTGGTTGCTTCTTGAGCGCCCCCTGCTGGGCACCTGGCCTGCAACCCAGGCATGTGCCCTGACCAGCTATCAAACCGGCAATCGTTAGGTTCGCAGGCTGGCGCTCAATCCACTGAGCCACACCAGTCGGGGCTGTTACTTCTACTTTTCTCAGTGTCCAAGGATGAGGACAATTCCCATGACATCAGCATTAATGACGGTGGGAGGTCAGTGAAGCAGAACGCAGTGGGTCCTGGCTCCGGCCCAGAACACCGTGGCCTCCAGCAGACCCTGCCTCCCCTCACATAAAGTGAGGGCACCCCCCCACCACCACTTTAAAACCAGCGTGTTCTGTGCCAGGACACTAACTCCGCACCACACACAAGGAGCACATTTGGTCCTTTGGGCAAAAATGGGAGGATCACAGAGAAAAACATGGTTAATGTATAGGATTAGTATACACCAACACATTACCTAAACATACGTATCCTACGTATATACTTGTATACATGTGTATTCTCCATCCTGAGATGAGTTACTTAAGGAAAAGATGTAAACTCCTGAGCAGCAGAGTCTCCATTTTCATGCAGAAACCGACCTGAGACCCTGTGCCAGCAGCCTCAGGGGTGGCTGGATGCCCGGGGCCGCCGTCCTGGGCACACGGCCGCAGCAGCCGTCAGCCCTCCCGTGTCTTCCACACTCGCCGACGTGACTTTCAAGGGAAGTAAGCGACAGCTCTGCGTCCTCCCCGGGGGCTCAGTGAGAACCGCCGTGTGGCCACCACCTGCCAAACAGGCATCACCCCAACCTATTCAAGAGCCCAGACCGGCAGTGCGGATGCAGAGGGCCTGTCCCGTTTAACTGACCCCAAACAGAGTCCAGGGCATGAGAGGTCAAGACTGAGGAGCTGCCTGGGAGTGGGGCCAGCAAGCAGGTAAGCGACGGGACTCCAGGAGGCCCTGGGTCCCTGAGGGCGCCGGGGCAGGTCTGCCCGGGAGCGCAGCTGCCCTGCCCACGTGTTCCGAAAACCGAAGGCCGGGGGGCGCCGGGGGGCGGGTGCCGGGAACTCCGCATGTGTGAGCGGCTTTCCTTTCCTTCGCGCTCAAGTCACCTTGCTCAAGTCACCTTCCTTCCAGTTCTCCAGGTCGCTGGTCTGTGTTTCCAGTCACCCAGTTTCGGACCAGGTGGAGGCATGTTTTCCTGTCCTAACTATAAAACAGTTGTATGCTTTCACTCACTGCTTTACGGACACTCTTCACAGCTCCAGAGAGCTTCCGACTGACGGTTGTAGGGGCTGCCTGCCCAGTGCTACTCGGCTGACAACTGCTAGTGTGGCCCCCCCTTGCTCAAGGGACTCCGGGGGTCCCTGGGCCTTGAACGGCAGGGCCGCCCCCGCCATGAGCGGTTTGGCGCACCGAAGGTGCCCTCTCCCCTCTCCTAAAGGGGGAGTTGCCTTGGGTGAATTTCTAGGAGCACGAGTGTTGGGGCGGAGTGAGTATGTATTTTTTCAGTCTCGTGTGCACTGCTGTTGGCGCGGCAATAGAGCGGGTATTGAGGGTATCTCCTAACTTGAGCTCCGAGGAGAACTGTGTTGTCTCCCGTTAACTGTGAAACCAGGCATGAACGGATTTCTCGTGGGTCTAAGTTTCTGGCACGGGGGCACGGCACCGCCCGCCGCCTCTTCGCCGCTCGCTGTCCCCACCCTCGTCTCCGCGTCTGTCGCCGCCGCCGGCGCGTCTGTGGGGCTGGCACTTCTCCACAGAATTATTTTTGCACATTAAAAACAACACGAGCCATTTCTCCACAGAAGAACTTTGGTGACAGACAAACGTATTCTCGAGGTCAGCACTAACTACGGTCAGGAGGGCTGTGGCTGACGTGGACGGATTGGGGCAAAAATCCAGCTGCTGGGAACACAGCCCCGAGTCCTAGAATGTGCCAGCCTAACACAAAATTCTCACACACGGAACCACGTAACGAAGATACTTGTTCAGAGGAAATTCCTCAACGCGCGAGCACCGGAGAGCAGCAGGGAGGCGCCAGGAGGTGCTGCCGCGGCAGCCCGGTGGCCCGGGACGCTGCGTGACGCTGGGGGACCGACCTCGCCCGCCCCCGAGCCTTCCTCTTCTCCGTGGAAGGAGGACCACCGCACCCACCACCGCCGAGCTCAAGGGGACCACAGAGCACGGCCAGCGGGGTTTCTGGCGCTCAGAAAGCACCCGTTACACGCCGGCAGCCCCGAGTCCTCGGGCGGGCTCCGACTGCTCACCGCAGTCACTACGGGGGAAGTAGCAGGAGCGAAGAACCCCTCAGGTTAGGGAAGGCAGAGGCCCAGTGGCCCCCAGGACGCTGCCTGCAGGCGTCCCTTTGGGGGGGGCCCGGGGGGAGAGCCTGGGGCCCCGAGCCCCACTCTCACGCCGCCACTGTGTGAGAATGTGTCACCACCCCTCCGGTGGCCCTCTTGGGCCACAGCCCTCGGCCGCTGGACGCCACCGCCTGCCCAGGCTCCCCTCCAATACCTCCCCTGCACCACCTCCATGCTGGGGGCTCGCTCCCCACTCCTGCCTCCGGGGACCGCCCACTGGTGCCTCAAGGGCCCGTGGGACTGACTGCTCCCGCCTCCATCTCCCTCCCCCTCCTCTTTCCAGCTTCATCGTGCCCACCGTCCCTGAGCTCCAGGGCCCTTGGGACACACCTCCACTGCACCCCCACCCAACGGTGCTGGCGGCCGGGGGCCTGGGTCACCGGCCTCCCCTGTACCCCCAGGCCCCGGGCGCGTCTGCACAGCATTGAGGCTGATGGGAAACAAGGCTGAAATTAAAGCATCGCACTAACGCATCGAGACAAAAGTAATCCCAGCAATATAAGCGAGCGCTGGCTTTGAGGAATGCTCCTCTCATCTGTATGTGAGCTTGCACTTCTGAGCTCATAAGGAGCTGGGTTTCATCATCACCACTGGACTTTGAAAATAAACATTTTGCCGAAATGCATCACTTAGATATTATCCCTGCTCCTGGATTACGGATCCACAGAAGCGGCACTGAATCTTAGAGCGAACCTCCGCTCTCGGAAATGACATTGTTTGCACAGCAGTCTACACTGTATCAAGCGCTGCAGCACCTGTTACTTTGCATCACCCTCCCGCAGACCTCAGTCAAGGGAAGCACTCTTTAGAACTGTTCCGCAGGTGGGTGTTTAACTGATGGATTTTGTACGTTGGTTCGTGAAGCCTCTGAGCAGTTTGCAGAGACCCCGCAGCCACCCACCCACACTGCCCAAAGGGTCCAGGGCACGGGGAGGGCGGGCCCTACCCCTCACAGACTGCTGACGTGCTAGGCAGGCGTCCAGATGTGCCCACTGTTCTGTTCTGCCAATGACGGGAGAACACCTGAGGAGTCGAACTGAAGGCGCGTGATGCACCCACCTGACCCATTACATTAACTAATTGGTGGAGCGTCTGGGGCGCACCAGGCTGGGCGGACGCAATGCTCCCAGGGAGCTGCCCACCCACGTGAAGTGAATTAGCTTTCAGGGCACCGGGTCCACGTCAGTCAGTTACCCGCTTCAGGGGACTCAAGGGCCCCCCACGCCCCAGCAGCACCGATCTGCCGGCCGCACGGGCGAACAGCGTCTTCTCAGGGTGCCTTCCGCTCCCCTTGGCTCCTCAGGGGTCGGGCTCAACAAACAGGAGCCCGCGTCCCGGCGCCCCAGTGGACGAGGTGCAGAAGGCACGGGGACCTGCAGGATCGGCTGTCCCAGGGTGCTGCGGGTGGGGGGGGGTGCAGGCGGAGCAGGCCACCCGGCCTCTAAGTTTCGGCCTGGTTTGGTCCCCTCCCCACCACGAGAGCACGCAGCAGCTGAGCAGCCGACCGCCCGGCTGCGAACGACGCCCGGCTTTCAGGAGGCGTCAAAGCGAGTGTCGTCGGGTGGCTTTTCGTCTGCTGACACCGTACAACCCACCCCCTTGCGTGGGGCCCGGGTTCCAGACAGTGCAGGTTGGCGCCCTGTGGCCACGGCCTCAGAGACTAACTCCAGAGGTGCCCTGTGCTCGATCAACAGTTGCTTCCTCCCACTCAACTGAGAATCGAACCCCTGCACAGGGGTTCAAAACCTCGCACAGAGCAATGGCAAGTGCTTCCAGAAACTTCCACCCTGGCTGGCTCTCCCCGTGCTGCCCGGGGAAGGGTTTTCCCATGGTGCAGGCGGCTGCTGCTAAGAAACGTCTGTTCTGACTGTGCACTCTGGAGGTGGCCGTGACGTCCGGATTCAAGGTCAAAATTGAGACCCTAAGAAGTCTTGTGAAGCCATGGAGATCACGGAGCATCCCGAAGGGACGCAGACTCACCTGGTCCGCCGTGGAACGCGCAGGGCCCAAGGTCGCAGAGCGTGCGCCCTGGCGTGGCAAAGCGAGAACCGACGGAGTGGGGGAACCGAGTGGCTCCCATCGCTCCGTGCACCCCTCTTTGCTGGGGTTTCTCCAGCGCCGACGGAGGTCTCTCTCCCTCCAAGCACCGACCGAATGAGGAGACAAGCAGTAAGCCCGTGCAGCACTTTGCCCACAAATCTCTAAGAGCTCCCAGTGAGTCTTGCGGGCGCTTGCGTCTTTTAAAACAACCAAACCACCAGGCAAGTGACACGCGAGCCCTGACCGAGACACGCCTGTGGAGGGTCCTCCTGCGGGGTCTGCGCTCCTGGCGAGGGGTCCTGGCTGCAGCCGAAGGCCGCCTGCCCCCCCACGCCACGCCGGCCCCGGGCAGCACCGCCCCGTACGGCCGCGCAGGGACTCGGGACGCGGACGACAGCTGGATGACCTCCACCGCCTGCCTTACGGGAGGACAGACTCCCAAACAGCAGCACAGCAAAGAGCGTTTTCTACTCATTTTCACTCAGGAATCCCCCACGGGAGAACACCCTGCCTAAGAGAATGCCGTGGGCACTGGCCAGGGGTCTCAGTTGGCCGGGACACCGCCCCACACCCCGGAAGGCCGCAAGGCCGCCTCCAGCTCAGGACGCGTGCCTGGGTTGCGGGTTCGAGCACGCCCCGACCAGGGGCCGCCGAGCGATGCTCTCCCTCGTTCTCCTCCCCGCCCCACCCCTGCGCTCCCCAAAGTCAGTCAACATGTCCTTGGGTGAGGGTTTAAAAAAAAATTCAGTGGCATTTTCTTATTTTCCCTCGTCAAATCTAAAAAAAAGCCCCAAAACCCACACCTGTGTAAGCGGGACAAGACACACTGAGCGAGCCGTCAGTGACGCGGACCCTCTGGGGCACGGGTCAGCACGAGCGAGGCGGGGAGGCCCGGCCCTCGGTCTGCTGCTCTCCGAGGGGCCGGGCCGGCGTCGGGGTGTCGGGGCCGGAGCGGGGGGCCTGGCTCTGGCCCGGAGTCTGAGCGCGGGAAGCGGGGGGCCCGTCCAACAATACGGAGATTAAAAACCGCGGAAGGGAAGGGAAGAAAGGAGAGCACACAGCTGCCGTCCCGCAAACAGACCTCCCATCTGCCACCCACGGCTTGCATGTCACCTTCTCCGGGCTCATTTGTACTTCATTAACTGCCATTGACTTAACAAGATTTATGCAAATGACACCACGGGAGCTCCCCAGCTCCCACCGCAATCAGGCGATTATGTATGTACAAGTCTCCGCAGCAATGAAAAATTCATACGTGACAGGCCGCGCCGCCGGGCCGGGCCTCTGGCTTTTTATTTTTCTTGCTTTGCTTTTTCGTTTTTATTCTGGCAGACCCTATCTTATTATTAAGAAAAAAAAAACTGTCTGGACCAAATCTCCTCTAAAGCCTCAGGAAGGACCAAAAAAAAAAAAAAAGGAGGTGGACCCAGGCCCTCCAGAAACGAAGTTATTTTGCAGAAAATAAGTCATCTCCTTGATGAAAAGCCTTTGACTGGGGAGAGAGGGGAGGCCGACGCCCCTGCCCATGTTGTGACCCCACAGCCCCCAGACGAGGGGGTCCTGTCCGTGCAATGAGCAGGCTGTGAGTGTGCAGGGCGGGGGGGGGGGTGCGGGGAACCAAGGTCACGGGGACGCGCCAGGCCTCATCTGTGTCCTAAGCCAGGTTCCCACAGGGAGGGAGAGCAAGGCTCTGCCGTGGTCACCACTACCGGCCAGCCCAGCCCAGACGCCGACCCCGTCCCCACCCCCACAGAGGTCGCCGAGGCTCTGAAGGACCCGTGGGCAGGCGGCTGTGCGGGGCCCCGGCACCCAGGCCGCGACTGCAGCCTGCGGAGCATCAGGACAACACGCTCTCTCCGCGGCCAGCCAGCAGGGCAGGGCCCCGGTGCGGCGGACACCCCGAGGGATGAAATGACCCCCCCACGCCCCCCAGGGGCCGACGAGCGAGGCTGTGGGGTCCCCGGGGAGGCGGCTCCTACAGACAGCCGTGGACGGCTCTTCCGCAGAAGCACAGACACGGGCACCTCGGCCTGCGGTCAGGCTTCCCGTGTTTTAAACGCGCAGCTCCGCTCCCGCCGGCGGCCCGCCCAGCGGCGGGTGGAGGGAGCACGGGCCCCAGGCAGGAGGGCCTGGCCCCAGTCCCGGCCCCGCTCACCCGCCCGGTTTAACCCCAAGTACAGGACCCACAGCCGCCCAGCCTAGGCGTGTTTGCGATTCGACAGGATGCTCCAGGCAAAGGGTTTCATGAGCAATAAAAGCTCCTTTCATCGCTCCCTCGCCCGAGCTACGTTTGCTGGGCGTCTGCTGGGCGCCCGGACACGCCGGGCAGCGCTGCCCTGCGGCCCCTCCCGTCGACCCACCCTCACTCCTGCAAGCCCAGGCCACCCCACGGGGGGAGCGGACTCAGCCTTTCGCTGATGAGCTCGGCCCCTCCACAAACGGGGGCACACGCGAGTGTGAGACAGATCTTCACAACTGTCCACTGACCCGCACTGACCCGCACCGCCCGGGTGAAGCGCCGCGTGCGCCTCGTCTGAAGCCCCAGGTTTGCTGGAGCTCACGAACTCCCTCTGGCGTCTCCACACGCCAGCGTTTCATGGGACCCGGGCAGGGCCCTTGCCTGGCGTGGGCCCACCACGAGGGGGTGGGCCCGCCAGTGGCCGCAGGCACGCGGGGGCAGCTGCGAGGAACCAGGAGCCATGTGGGCTTCCCGCACCGCGACTCACAGCTTTCGGCAAGACTGCTCTGAGCACTCACAGTTAACAGGCTTCCGAGGGCTGGGCGATCCTCATTCCACACCCGAGGGCCGAGTGCCCGCCCCCCGCAGGGGGAGCCGAGCCTGCACAGCGAGCCCCTCGCACGCACGAGCAGGGTACAGACCGAGGGACGGCCCCCGGGACACCAGGGACCCGACGGCCTGAAGAGTCCCACCCCAACCGACCACAGACGTGAATCACGGAAGCAGTCCAGGGTTTGGTTCCAACGGCCCCCGAGGGCAACGGCTCCGAGTCAACCACTACAGGAGAGGAGGAGAGGGCAAGGATTTCTGTAACTCCACTGCAAATGCTAACGGCAGCATGAAAGCTGCACATGACAATGACCTTCGGCAGAGAGCGGGGCTGATCGATACGCACACACAAGAAGAATACCCGACCACATGCTCGGGGCTCTCCGGGCACGACCCCCCACCCCGCGAAGACGTCCGCCCCCACGAGGACGAAGGCGGTTTTCCTTAACGGGGCCGGGCGGCAGTCCACGCAGCAGCTGCCCAGCCTGTGCACAGGGGCTCGGAAGGACCCCCAGGGCCTCCCTGCTCCAGTCCCCCGGCCACGACAGGGTCCTAACCCCTGCACTGCAGCCCGTGCCTGCCCCCACAGGCTCCAGAGGCCTTCCCGAAGGACCCCCCAGCCCTTGAGGAGGGCGGCCACCGCCCACACGAGTTCCTGAAACATGGGAACACTCGCCAGGGCACCTGCCGGAGAGTCTGGCCAGGAGCGACGCCCCAGGGGACAACGTGGCCCCAGCCGGGCGGGGGGGGGGGACGCAGGGCGAGGGTCCTGCCCGTGGGTTCTCCCTCTCCCAGGGAGGACCCGGTCTCAGCCACTCGGCCCTCTGTGGCGAACCCAAAGGTGACGTTTCCAGCAGCTGAGGTGCCGGGTTACACTCTCCCTTTTCCTTGGAAACCCGACAGCCAGCGAGGTCACGTGAGGCCCCATTCTGCTGGCGGCACACCGGGATGCGGTGTCTGGTTTCCGGGCTAATGAAAACCCATTCCCGGCCGGCGGCCGAGGCCAAAACAAATGCTCGGATGCCGGTCCTCGCGTGTAATGAGGAAGTTTAATTAAGGCCCCACATTACAGCTGTAAATGTTCCTTTATGTAATAAGGTCTAAATGAAACTGAACCTAATCAAAGTTACAATTCCTTCATTAGCAAATCACAAACAAGAGCGCACAGCTGACACACCGGCTATGATTATCACAACTAATTGCCTCGTTGTTACAAACGAGCCGGGAACAGCGCTCAGATGTCCGTCTGCGCGAGCAAATTAGGGCCACGCCGGGCTCTTCCCGGGCTCACAAGGGGCTCTTGTGCGGAGATGTGCTCCACCCCCGCCGCCCGGCGGCCCGCGGCCCAATCAAAGCCCGGCCACAAAGGCGGCCTTTGAAGCCGGCTCAGGCCGACGCGCGCGCGCCGCGTGCGGGCGGGCCGGCCGCACTTCATTAGGCCTGTTGCCGCCACGTCTCCCCTCTTCTCATTCTAATGATCCCGTGTTAATGCACACGGGAACCTCTTCTAATTGATGTCAAGTGAGTGACTTCCACATTCATCAACGGCACATCAAACCAACCTCGGCGCGCGTGCGGGCCGGCGTCCGGGCCAGGGGGTACCGGGCGTGTCCGCGGCCGCGGGGGAGGGGGGCCGGGCGTACCTGTTTGATCGGGATGGCGCGGCCGCTGCCGATGCTGTCCGCCCGGCTCTCCAGGCCCTTCTTCTCCTTGTCGGGGTCGCTCCCTTTCCGAGACTGCAAAACCGAAAACAGAGTTAGCCCTCGGTCGGGGTCGCGGTCCATGGGGCGGGGGCGCGAGGTCTGCCCGGGCCCAGGGCCCGCAGGCGGGGTGTGCGTGCACGCGTGCTCACAAACACGCACACGCACGCCTCCCCCCCCAGGCTGCGGGCTCTCCCATCTCCACGGATGCCTCGTTCCACAGAGAACGCACTAAACTTTTTCCCCTGCAAAATTATCTTTTAATTCTTTTTATAAAGAGTTCAAAATTCAATTACTGGAGACCAATGGACCATACAGAACAGTAACGCCCAACAGGAACACACATCCCGGAGATGCAGTGAATCCAGCCGAGGAGAAAGGGGCTCCTCGCGGCTTGTTTGGGAAGCCCGCGACACAAACGCACACATTTAATTAACGTCTGAAGCGTTGCACAGAATTCTATTAGCGACTCAGCTGTGCAACGTGACGGCACGCTCCCGACTCCTATCAAGGTGCCGGTAATGTTTCCTTTTATTGCCTCTGCATGGTGGGAGCACAGCAAATCCCAAGTCGAACCAGGGTTTAACAGCACAGAAACTAACAAATGGGAAGAGAAAGTAAAGTTGAAAGTGTCTTTTTTGATAGTAAGTCGGTGCTTGGGGGGAAAAGGAGCGGTTTCAACGCTGGCCAGGTTCCCGGCCGCACGGCTGGCGGCCCACCGGCGGGCACCCCGCCCAGAGGAGCCCCACCGGAAGCCCACCAGGGCCTGGGCGAGCGGGGCGGACGGCGCAACCGAGGCCCCGCTGCTCGACGGCACGAGAACCCGTGAGCGGCGATCTCCTGACAGATTTATTTCATCACGAGAGAAGGATCGAGACTCGTCCTCCTTAATAACTGCGCTGACAAGTGACAACTCCACTCCATTACTTCTCAATGGGAACATTACTCACGCAATATTGAAAATGGAGAAACATTTTCGCGTGCTTTTCAAATCTGAGATGATGTATGAAACGAGCAGACCTGGCGGTGTCCGGCGCTGCGGGGACAGGCGGGCGACACCCCGTTTCCCAAGGCGTGAGGCGGGCGTCTGGTTCTGTTTCTGTCAAGGGGGGGCACCCCCGTGGGGCCCAGGGAGAAAGTCCCCAGGACGTCACCTCAGGCAGCATGTCCCACGGGCACAGGTGCTCGTGGGAAGGTGTGCTCCTGCCCTGGCCGGGTGGCTCCGGGGGCTGCAGCGCCGCCCCGTCCACGGGAAGGCTGTGGGTTCGAGTCCTGGTCGGGGCACATGCTGGGCATGCTGGGTTGTGGGTTCGGTCCCGCTCAGGGCACTTACGGGAGGCAACCGACCAATGTTTCTTTCTCACCCTCCCCCTCTCTCTCAAAGCCAGTGAGCCTGTCCTCGGGTGAGGATGAGATGGAGTGAGTTTCCTTGACAACGGCAGGGCTGACACCTATCGAGCACCCTGGTGCCGGCACCACGCGCCGTCTCCCGAGGACGGCGTGAGCCACACGCAGTGACACGGGCCACGAACAGGAAGCTGCGGGAGAACATGAAACTGAAGGCTCCCCCCGTGGGCTAGGAGGGAAATGGAGACATCTATCAATTCCTTGTCATGAATTTTAGCTAGGGGTTAGAGGCTCCCTTTTCTCTGAGTCTCTGGCTAATAACGTGTAGTAAGGGCTGTGGGATGACTCTGAATTCTTTCCCCCACAACTCCATGACCGGGAAGCTGGGACTCGGGGTTCTGTTAGAAATAAGACTCAAAGCTCACAGACATAACATTTATAAACACTGAAACCAACAAGAGCTCATTCAAAGTACTTTTGGAATTTTATAAATTTTGAGTTTGGAAATCCATCTCCATTATTCCCTATGAACCAGAATAATTAACAAAAAATTAGCACCTTCCTCCCGGCAGGCAGCCTATCTGTCCCGACAGTGGCTGGGAGCGGGGCGTCCGGGTTCCGGACAGGCGGGACCCCGGGAGGAGGAGCTGCCGCAGCGCCCGCCCCCGCCCCCCCACCCCAAGGGGCGAGTGAGCAAGTGCCCGGACCAGGTGAAAACACCCGGGCCACTGGGCGTCTGGCGAGGAGGGCGAGGAGGGCGCAGAGGCGGGCTGCAGGGCGGGAGGGCCTGCCGTGTCTCGGCCCACGGTTGCCTTTCGCCAACAGGCTGGCATGTACGTCCCTAACCCTGATGTCCAGCCGCCCAAGGGAATCACAGCGTGCAGGCCACGCTGCACGCCTGGGCTCAGGACACGGAGTGCGGGGGGAGGCCAAGGTGGGTCTAGCTACCCCTCCCTCCTTTACCCGAATGTTCCCGTGTCCCAGGTAAGCCCGGAATCCAGCAAGGGAAACGCTAGCAGCCACCTGCTCCGGGGACAGGAAGCTTCGCTGCCAGGAATGCCCCCCCGCCAAAGAGGAAACTGTCCCCCGCCCTGCGGCCAGTGGGTAAGCCAGCAGCTGCGGACCTCTGCAGAGGGACCTGGCATCTCCTCCCCCGAAGACCACCAGACGCCACCCACACAGGCGCCCCGCACACGGCCGACTCTGCCACCTTGTTTCTGCAGCGGGCTTCCACGGGCCGGGCGGTGTCTTGGCCCAGTCTCCAGTCACGGGATGTGCGCGGGTCTCTTCAACGGTGTCGGCGTCACAGGCTAGGCTTTCAAAAGCGCCATGTGGACCGGGGGTCCCCAGCCACCCTCCCCGCACCGGGCCACCCAGCAGGTGGTGAGCGGTGGGTGAGCTAGCGAACTGGTTCCTGGTGCCAAGGAGGTGGGGACCGCTGATGTGGACCGTACCACGATTACAAAGCTCAAAGGGGTGGAGCAGCGTGCAGTTAGGGACACCCGGGACCGGGAGAGACCGAAACGCAGGTGCAGAGCGTAACCACCCACCAGGGCCGGGCTGTTCCCGGCCGGAGACGGGGGGGGCAGGGCTGCCCTGGGGAGACACATGGGGGGAGCCTGTGACCCGAGACTCGTCCACTGCGGGAGGCGGCAGTGTGTCCGCGCACACCCTCCACGAGGACACGCATCCACGCGGAAACCGGGCTGGGGGGCTGCACTGATCGTTCTAAGGGCCCACATTTCAAACCCAGGAACCAAATGCCTACGGCCTTCCAGCCTTCCTCCGCTCAAAACAGCTTCTGTAAATGAGCAGAAGTCGGCATCAGTCAGCTTGTGATGAGCGAAGCGTTAACCCCCACCACAACACAGCACGGGATGTGCTCCCGCGGCAGAGATGTCGAGTGTCCGCCGCTCTGAGACGCGGGGGTGGGGGGGGGTCTATTTTTATCTCAAGCAGCAAAGACACACGCAGAAACACGCGGGACTATGAACGCTGGCCCGCGTCACAGGCTGCTCCTTGAGACACGCGTGTTTGAAAGCTGACGTGTGCTGTGATGCACTGTCGCCTCTTCAGGGGGCTCAAACAAACACGGTGGGCGGGTCCGGGCGCCCGAACTTCTCCTGCGGGTGCAGCGTGAGGCACGCTCGTCCTACCACCCGCTTTCATATATAAATGTGTTTTTTTTGCCAATTGAGACCAGAAGACCACCGATAATAACCAGGGAAGAAGAGTCTGAGAGTTCACGTGTTTGAGATCAGGTTACACCTGGGAACAATGGGAGTTTAGTTTCTTAATTGCTACAATTTTGAAATTAACCAACTGCCTTTCCGTCCCTTGGCCGACGCTGCCACCTAGTGGAGCTGTGGTGAAGAACTCCAGCCTAAACGTGCCGACCCCTCGCCGCCACTGCCACCTTGGGGCACTGCCCGAGTCAGGCCACTGACCACCACGCCCAGGACCCCAGCGGCTTCCTGAAGGCCAAGAAGCAAACCCATCGCAGCCCCCCCATGGCCCCCGACCCCGTCCCTGTGAGCATCTATGGGGCGGCTGGACGCGATCTCTAAAGCGCTTCCCAAGCACGCAGCTTCCCAGCGTCTCATGGCGAGAACGGCACCCCCAAGGCACTGCTCCAGGGCCAGACCTCAGTGCCACCAGCCACGCTCACCGTGACACAGTTAAGGAGGCATTCTCACTGGCTCCGGCACCTGCGGCGCCTTCCCGGATGGAAGCCGAGGGGGCCCCACCCAGCCGCTCTCCCCCGACCCCTGCGTTCTCCGAACTCGCCTGCATGTGGGGTCCACGCCCACGAGCACCAGGCCCCGCAGGCAGCCCGGGGCCAGCACACACCTGTTCACTGAATGACTGTCACTCGGCTGCTTCCTGCCCCCCAGCTCTCTCTCGTCAGCCACCCCAGGGGCAAGGTCCGGGGACACTGTTTTCTGGCACACTCTGGAGCTGCCTGAACAGGCGGGGACAGACACACTGGAGCTCCCCTAGTGACAGTCCTGGTTTTAAAAGATGCCTCCGGCCTCTCCTCCCTCTCCCCGAGGCTGGCCACGCACCCCAGGGCGGCAGCCTGAGCCGGTGTCCTGCCCTCCCGCCGCGCCCGAGCAGGAGTGGCCAAGACACGGAAGACACTCCGGGCAAGTCCACGGTCGGGGCCCTCGCCCTCCCACCGCACTGGTGTCCCACCTGCCCCCTCCCCATCTTTGGGTGGTGATGCTCCTCAGTCTGCTGAGTCACGAGGGAGGCACAGCCCGTTCTCGAGGTGATGCCTTCCCCGCCTGGAGCCCACGAGCGCAGTCAGGGTGGGATGAGCCAGGGGGTGCTGCTCTGTCACCGGCGGCCCGTCTGGAGAGATTTCACAGGAGAGCAGCTCGCCCGTGCGCACGCCGCCCCACCGGCCGTGCGCCGTCCTCTGCGGAGAGCTGGGCCCCTCCCTTCGGCCCTCCACGGTGGCCCCTGTCCTGGGGTCAGCAGTGGTTGCCCAGCGTCAGCGGTGGTTGCCCAGCGTCAGCAGTGGTGAGGAAGAACCAGAGTGAGGCCCAGAGACGCCGCCCCGCCAGGGAGTCTTCCCGGCAGCCCCACCGCCGCTGCCGCCACCACCGCTGTTCCCAACTCAGAGAGATTCAGTGAGCTGCCCGAGGTCTCACAGCCGCAGGCAGAGCAGCCCAGTGTCCAGGCCTGCGCTGCCGGCCCTCCGGCCCTCCAGTGGCAGTGTCTGCCGGAGCTCACACAGCACGAGCTCACGTGGTGCGGGCCTCGGGGCGCAGCAAAGGGGCGCGCTGCTGCAGGAGCGCTGCCCGGTGGGAAACCCACCACGGACGTGGGGGAGGGGCGGAGCTGCCGCACTGGGCAGCCGCGTGCACATCGACACCATCCCCACGGCAGGGCCGCAGGTCAGAGGGCAGACTCCCAGCTGCCCCTGCAGAGCCCACCTTTAGTCAGGCCCCGAAATACTGAATTTTGAACTTTGCATCACCATCAGCAGTAACCAACCGAAAGAGAAGTCGCCCAGTTTGAACAGGGCCCGAGGGCGCGGAGCTGGTCACCTCTTGCCGCAGCACCGGGCCCTGCCCCAGCCCCGACTCGGACAGCTCCAAACCGCCCCTGGTGTTTCCAAACGTCTCCTGGGGACAGGGCCCCCCAGGCTGAGACGACTGCTTCAACAGCACCAACATGTGACGCACCCACCCGGTCCCGGGGAGACACTTGTGCCGCTCACGTCCCGTGACTCGGGTCACGGATCTGCCTGGAGCAGAGTTTGGGCTCTGGCCAAGGAGTGGTACCTGCTGCGGCGAGGGACGGGGCAGGGAGGCAGCACGCTCGAGTCCGCTGCGTCCCGACCACCCACACCGGGGCCCCGAGCCCCTAGGCCTCAGCCCCAAGGGCCGGTCAGCCATTTTAAGGTGCCCCGCAGGTGGCTCCGAAGGGAAGTGCAGGTGGGCGGCCTGGCCGTCAACGAGCCTGGCACCTGCGAGGCGAGTGCCGCAGGGCCGGCCGTGGGGGCGGCCGCTCTCCCCCGGAAAGGCCGGGTACAAACGTCTGGGGCTGGGCAGGGCTCTGTCGGCTCTCGTGGCCAGCGCGGCAGGGCCCTGGCTGGGGACCCCGAGCGCCACGGGGTCACAGCTGTCTCGGTGCAGACCCCTCACACGTCATGTCTGGCACACGGGTCAGCACTCCCTGCGGCCCGGGTCGCGCCCGCCCTGCTCACGCCCTGGGTCTGTGAGTCCCCCCCCACCGTGTTCCCATAGACTTCCACGCAAGTCAGCCCCACCCCCGCTGACGACCCCCGGGCGGAGCCCCACTTACGGTGAAGAGGTTGGAGCGGCGCTTGGACTGCTTCCGGACGGGCGTGGGCGTGTTGGCCGTGGGCGGCACGTCGATGCGCAGCTCCTTCTGGCTGGTGCTCGGCGTGGACGGGACGGAGGAGGAGTAGTCGCTCAGGCTGCCGCCCCCGTTGCTGGTCTGCGAGGGCCCGAAACCAAGGCCGCGTTAGGGACACGCGGCGGCAGCGGCCGAGGGCCACCCCCACGCAGGTCGCGCACACGGGCCGCGCCGCCGAGGCCGGGGCCGGGCCGTTGCTCCCCGGCTCTGCCGCGAGCAGCAGCACCGGGCACCCGCGGCTTCGCCCCGGAACACCCCGGTCCCCCCGGAGTCGGCGGGCCTGAGAAGCGCCTTAAGAAATCTGTGGCGTAATTGCAAAAAGCTTTAAAGTTCAGTGGGATGACCTCTTCCCTCTGAAAACGAGGAGCTGGCTCTACGGCTCCGCCGCCGCCGCCCGATGCCGAGAGGCGGCCGGCCCGCAGTCAGAGGAGCCTCGGACGCCCGTGACCGCTCGCTGCCCCGCGGGCTGCTGCTGTGAGCGCGCTGCTTAAAACGCGCCGCCCACCCACTTCCCGGGACGGCGGCCCCCCCGTGGCCCTCCCCTGACGAGGCGCCCCGCCCCACCTGCCCCTGAAACCGCATCGCAGCACACGTGCAGGGAGGAGCACGAGCCCCGTGTCCCGAAGAGGCATCCGCTGGACTCTCCCAGGTGACAATGATTTTGTTTATTTCCAAGCCAGCCGGCCAGCAAACGCCACCACGGAAGGTAGCTGCTGCAGGGCCTCAGGGACGTGGTGACTATCACCGAGAGCCACTCCCGAGTGGGGGATCCCAGCCTGGGTGCACGTGGGAGCAGCTCCGGATCCCCCCACCCCCACCACGGTCCCTCCCGTGGGCGGCCGGGGGAGGGGGACTCGGGGCTGTGGGAATCGACCGCACGCTCCGCTGCCCCTCCCTCGGCCAGCACGCCTCACAACACGGGCCGCGTGCCCTCAGGAGACGTTCGGGACCCCCCACGAAAACCACTCGGCCTCAGCTGTTTCTGAGCCAGGGGTGGAGCCCATTCCCCAGCACGCTGTTCTTTAGGAAGTTGGAAGCTTAAGGAAATCCACCTGGCTGCCCACGCCGCGGACAGGCACGCGCCCCGCGGCCCCAGCGTGCCTCGCGGCACAGCCCCTCGGGCCCCCACCTACCTGGCTGATGTGCACGGCGGACACCTGCGCGGAGCAGACGGACGAGTGGCTGGGGGAGTTGGGCAGTGACTTGCAGGGCCCTATGGAGAGCTGCTGCTTCTTCCTCGTGGCCACGATCTTCTGGGCGACTAGTGGGCGGGAGACAGAGGAACCCGCGTGAGGCTGGTTTCCAACCACCGGGCCCGGTGGCCCCTGCAGCCCCCGAACGACCCCCACGTGGTACCAGAGTCCCCCGACGCCCGGCTGGGTGCGCGCCTGCCAGCACCCATGCGCCGTCAGCCGCAGCCCGTCGGCCTGTTCTCCTGCACCTCAGCTCCGCGTGGCCAGGTGGGCGAGCTCCAGCAGTGGGTGATGGGGGGGGGGGGGCAGACGGTCAGGCCCAGGGGTTCTCCTCAGTCCACTTCTGCCCTCTTTTTCTGCCATGTGCCTTCAAGAGCACACAGGCGGGCCCTGGCAGGCCCCTCGTGGGTGCCAGCCGGGCTCGGGGGTCCCCGAGACAGGAGGAGCCGGGCTCTGGCTCCGTCCGCAGCCCCGCCCAGGCCGCCTCGGAAACCCCGGGCTCAAGACAGAAACACATGCGCCTCTGTCCTGTTGAAATCACTCTAATAATTCGCCCCCCCCGCCCCCGTTACTTGCAGCAAAAAAATAATCCTACACAAGACAGGGTAATGGAACCAAGCCCCCTTGAAAAATCAAAAATCTATTTTCTGAATAGCCTACAGAATTACTCTTAACTTTACAAGCCACCGCACAGCATTATATCCAAAGACGTGTAATTACCTCAAAGACTTTTTTATTTAAATATATTGCTACACACGTCGGAAGTTTATCTCAATCAATACAAAGCTGAAGGCAACCAGCCGTAACTCCTCCTGGCGAGCAGGCGCGCTGGCGGAGCTCCCCGGGTTTAACGGGAGAGGAGCCGGGGACCAGGAGGCTCTGCCTGCACCGGTAGGTGTCGCCACAGCAGAGCGGCTGCGCGTCTCTGGGGACCAGCCGTGACCCAGTGCAGCGACATTCAATCTCTGGGCCTGGCCGGGCAGCTGCTGCTGTTGCCGACGCCCACGCAGAGGAACGCCCCCCCACCACGCTGTCCCCCACGAGAGGCTGCGACACAGGAGGGGCGCACAGGGCGCCCACAGCTGGCCGCCTCCGAACGCTCCCAACTCTGGTGGGGGGGGGCGGGTCTGTCCCGGGCACGCGGCTCCCGTGTAAGTGAACGACAGTGTGCAAGTGACTAAGCGGGAACGTACCCCGGGAGGAATGGCTCCCAAGACCGGGCGGCCGCTTCGTCAGGGACGGCCCACCTCCAGTGGGCCTCCTGCCGTCCCGAGAGGCTGGTATCAATTAATCTATCTTCCCTCGGCGTACTATTGACCAGAGCCTTCATCAGCTAATCATGTTTAAATTACAGAGGAGCCGCGCGGCACTCTGTCATTTCAGAACCATTGGCGTATCGATCTGGGGCCTTTGAGGACGCGGGCTGGAGTGTTTTATAAATCGCTGTGCGCGCTCGGAAACAGGATGCAGGGTCAGATGGCCGCAGCGGCAAGGTGTGTGCCGTGCGGGCACGCCGGCCTCCCGAAGACCGACAGGGGGTTAAGTCGGACTCAAGACCGTGTGGGTGACTGCCCCCGAGCCCCGCCCCCCCGGGGCAGGGGACCGGCGGGATGCACGGGTCGCAGGAGGCCTGAGCCGCAGGGCAGGGGCTGGAGTCCGCCCGCCTGTTTGTGCTGCACCGCATCTGTGACCGGGCGCCGGCGGCACCTCTTGTGACAGAAGTGGAAGGACACACCTCTCGTGACCGGGGGCGTTTTTACCTGCGCTCACGTGGGTTCTGCTTCCCCCCACCTGTCAGGCCCCGCCCAGCTGGAAGGAGAAGAGTGACCGACAGCCACGCTGTTCTGAGCTGGGCTGCTGCGGGCCGCGGGGCGACCCCCAGGGGCAGGGAGAACCTAGCTGAAGGCACCTGGACGCGGGACGGGAGGATGACGACGACGACGAGGAAGGGGGCCAGCAGGGGACGGAGCGGCCGCCGGGTCCGGCCTGGCACCTGCCCCACGGGACGACGAAGAGCCACAAGGGCGGGGAGTGGGAGCCACCACCCTTGGACAGCCGCCAACGCGCCGCTCGGAGCACCCCCGGTGGGGCCAGCCGCGCGTCCAGTGCCGCACGAAGTCTGGTCTAACGGGCTGTGTCGGGGCGCCAGAGCTGACGCGACCCCTGCCCTCCGAGGTCCTGCCGCGGCCCAGCCCTCTCGTGCCCTCCCAGAGGCCGGGGTGGATTCCGGAGACAGGAGAGGGGGTGAGATGGGCTGGGCCGGTGGGCAGGCCCCGCCCCTGGAATGAGGCAGGGAAATGGGGGGGGGGGCGGGGGGGGCGCTCTCTCGCAACTGGGATCATTATCCACTCAGGACGCTCAGAACATTAAATGCTACCGGATTGACTGAAAACAAGTACCACCCCAGACCGACCTGGCCGGGCAACGCTCACGATCACGAGCTCTGTCTCCACTGGATCGTGGACAAACGAGGTCACGTGTTTCACACAAACACGCGTGAGGGAATGAGCGCGTCAACAGGAACACGGACACCTGAGGTTTCTTAGGAGACAGGAAACCCCGGTCGCGGAGAAGGGGTGTGTTCTCGGTGTTGGTGCCTCACCGTGCTGTGAGGCCACCATGCGAGGGACGCCTCAGGGTGACACAGTGTCAGCAGCGCCGGCTGCAGGCGGTCGCCGTTGGTTACCGGACTCGCCGACATCTCCAGCCCCCGATGCTCCCACACAGACGCTCAGTGACGCGTCCCGGTCAGTCCCTCCTCAACCGTGAACCCCACCCGGGTGACACTCAACAGGCGCCCTTTAATTCCCCCTTCAGCTGTGTCGGTAACTGCGCTGCACACACCTCAGGACCAGCAGGCAAACCGCCAGCGGCCAGGGCCCCCGCCTGACCCGGGCGGCGACTTCCAGGTCAACTGTGACACCTTTCCTGCACGCACTTCCGTTCTGCGGTTTTGAGGTCCACTCAAGAATGCAAGCCACCAGAAAGGTGGGTCACACACCTACTGTCCCCACGGTTTTGGAGTCCCCGTCGCGTCCGCGGGGACCTGCGCCCTTCGCCGAGCGGTGCGAGGCCTCAGACTCGGCCTGGCTCCACGGCTGCTGGCGCCGTCCCTGCCAGCGTCCCCGGGGGACGCCACCGCTGCCGGGGCCGCCGGGGCCCGCGCCCCTCGGCTCTGACCCTCGCTCTCCCAGGCCCTCCAACCTCCCGCGGGTGAGCGGGAGAGGAGGCCCTCCCTGCCTGGGGGCCGGCCCCCAAGCGGGGCTCAGCCAGGGCCCGTTCCAGCTCCGTTCCTCCATCAGCCTTCTCGAAAGCGGCTGGACCGTGCCCCTGTCGCCCCCGCCCCTGTTCTCCCGACGGCCGCAGCCCCTCCTGGGGCAGAGCCGGCCATTACCACGGCCACGGGTCACTGTCTGGAGGCGGCGTCTCACCTGCGCCCTGGGCCGCACTGGGCCTCCCTGCCGGTCCCCTCCGGTCCCGCGTGCCCCTCCTTCCAAAACCCGGGGGCCCCGTTTCCTTCCCGGCCTGGAGCTGCTCCATGAGGGGGCCCCCGGGCTGCCTCTCCGGCCCCTCCTCGGGCTCCATGCGCTCCCCGGGCGCCCTCCCCACCCCGACACCAACAGTTCCACGTCTGCACGGACAGCCCGACCCCCCGAGTTCTAGAACTCCGTCTCCAGGCACCGCTCACGGCTCCCCAAATGGACAGAGGCCTCTGGGTCCACAGGGCCCCGCCTGGGCCCCAGCCCCCACCTCCCACCCCGCTTCTCCGGGTTTTCCAACGACCCCTCTGCCGTGTGTCTCCCCGCCCCCACGCACACACCCTGGGAGAGGAGACCATAACAGAGACTCCGCCACCAGGGGTCCTCTCAAGTTCGCCTTCACGGCCAGGGCCAGGGCCAGGGCCAGGGCCAGGGCCCGGGCCCTGGGCCACACTGTCCCACGGCTGCTTCCGGGAACAGCCCCTGCAGCCGCAGCCCCTTCCCTGCTGCCCGAAGCCGCAGCACGCTGCGCGTGACCCTCTCCGAGGTACGGTGTCCCGTGGGTTCGTTCTGCTTGCGGCTCGGCAGCCCCCGCCGCCACGCAGACGCCAGCTGGGACTCCTCACCCAGGTGGGCTCTCACACCCGCTCCTCCCCTCCACGCAGGCAGGCCCCCACGACCCTGGCCCTCCCAGGCCCAGCTCGGGCCTCCTGTGAGCGAGAGAAGTGACACCCGACCCAGGAGCACGATGAGTGGCCTGTCCCTCCTCAGGGCCTTCCCTCGGGGGGCCCGAGTGCCCTGAGCTCGGGACAGCGGGCACTGCGTGGCCAGAGCCCAGCAGCAGGTCTGCTTGACCCCGGTGTCCACCACGGGTGCCTGGACAGGCCTCACTTTCCAGGAAGGTGTCACCGTCAGTAAGCAATGGTGCGACCACCCCGGGGCCAAGTCTTTGGTCTTTGTCTTCACTGGTTCCGACCCCCAGGAGGGCGAGGACGCCCTCAAACCCCAACACGGCCCCGCCCCAGCCTCACAGCCCACGTCCAGCCAGACGCAAGGCCCCATGGCTGCTGGCCCCCAGGACACGCCTCCCAGTGCCCCCATCCCGCCCTACCTGTCCCGGGAACCTTCCCCTTCTAGCCACCCCGACGGCCCAGGGCAGGCCCCGCACCCCAAACGCAGGCGCTAAAGGGGCCAGCGCCAGGGGTCACCCACACCTGACCGAGCACTGCTGCGAGTGAGACATGCGTGCCAACACGGGCACACACCCACGGAGAGCCAGGGCCTCTCGTGTCAGAGGGACAAGACCCCGGTCTTCACCCCCCAGCCCAGCGTGCAAAAACTGCTCCGTGGATGTCGGTGTGACGGGCCCCAAACGGGACCCGGGGCCGTGTGCACCGGGGCCCGGCCCGCCTCGGAGACGCTGCCCGCATGGCACCAGCTGGCACCACCGCATCCAAAATTAGGCACAAATCACGCTTTTTAATCTCGCTAATGATCACGACATTTTTGGCATGGTCCGATATGTTAGTGCGTTTAATCAGCACAGCATCCTCTGTGGACCGCGTGATTGATTCGGATTAATCGATTCCCAAGAACCTCCGCAGGGGCCCCCACCCCCCGTGAGCCTGGCAGACGCAGGAGGGGGCAAGGCAGGAGGGCACGGCCTAGTCTTCACCCCACCGAGCTCCCACTCCAGAGGCAAACCCCTCACCACCCCCGGCAGCAGCCCCAATGCCCGCCCAGACACAGGGCCACAGGGCCACCGCTGCAGCGCCCCGCGGCGTGGTCCCCGGCCTGGTCTCCGCTCGTCCTTCACTCCGGCCCTGCAGCCCAGCCTTCTCCCACGCAGGCAGGTCCCCAGGGCCCCAACAGGCCCGCCCCCCTGCCCCCCTGCCCCCCTGCCCCCGCCCACTGGAGCCCTGAGGAGGTTTAAATGACCAGGAGGCTTTGTGATGACCTGCTTCTCACAGTCTCCACCGCTGCCACGTGCGTGCCGGGGTCTGCAGGGGCTCTCGGGGGCGTCCCAGGGACCCCTCGGGTGGCGCGGGGGGCAGGCGCCTGGTCGGGGCAGGGGAAGGAAGGTGGGGGGTGTACTTGTGGGGGGTCCTTGAGGAAGCACACAGATTTTACTGAAGAGACACACAGTTAAGCACCAAATGGACCCCTGGTGCAAAGGAAGCCAATTCGGAGGGAGAGGGTGCTAGTTCAGACTGACAAAGGCTGTGTGCACTGCGGGCGGGGCGGGGCCCGCTGGGCCGTCGGGGTGGCTAGCACAAGCCCACAGGAAGTTAGGAAATTAAGTGTGGGCGACAACAGCTCTAACCAAGTATTTGAAATGGTATCGCAGACACGCTTATGAAAATCAGCCGGCTCGAGACTCTACTTTGACCTCACAAAAACACTGCCAGGGGACCACGTGGTGGGGGGCCTGGGGGGCACAGCGGGTTCCATCTCGGGCGGGTGCTGTCACCCAAAGGTGGCTCGGCCCACACCTTCCACCCAGAGGCCCCTCCGGGGGGGCCGGGTGGGGGCAGGGCTCACCGGAGACCGCCCATAAATAACGAGCACCACCGGGGACTGTAAATCTTCCAGCAACAAATAGAAGATCCCCTAACGTCTCCACTCAGTTTTAAATTACAGTCGAGTGATCATTAAACTATCTTATTAATTAAGAAGAAATTAATTACCAAATTATCTATGTAGGTCTGAACTTGTGACTCAGGAATGAAAAGAAACCTGAAGTGGAATTTCCCTCGGCGTGGAAATCTCCGAGTTGAGGGTCCCAGGGCCCACGCTCCGTGTCGGCGGGGGGCGCCACCCTGCGCCCCTCCCTAGTCTGCTCCGGGACCCCCCGTTTTGAGAGCAGAGGAAGCTCTGCCGGACACCCATGAGATGGAAAGGTGGGGGGTGCTCTTGAAGGCCTCCTGGGTGGTTTGAAGCTTAACAATTAGTGACCCCCAGGCCCCCACACGCAGGGACCCCAGCACATGTGCCACCGCAGACCCTGCCGTCGGGACAACCGTCGGGAAACACCGTCGGCCCCCGTGCCGAGACCTCCGGTCCCCTGGGAATGCCACTCACCACGCTTCCTCCGCCCTCCTGGGGCCATGCATTCCCCACCCGGTCAGTGAACGAGGACCGGGCAGCAGAGGGGACGGGCGGGAACACAGGGGGGGTGGGGGTGGGGGTGGGGGTGGGGGGCAGTTCTAGAACCGGGGAGCTGGGAACACTCTTCAGGGACCTCGGGTGCAAAGGACGCTGACAAGGAGGCTTGACCCTTGAGGCGGCAGGAGGCCAACACAACTGTCCCAGGACCAGTGACAGGACCCGGGCTCTGGAGGGACACCTAGAGTGGTCTGGACGATGCGGGCCATCTCCACCGGGACACGGGAGGAAGGACAGTGGGGACGGGTGGGGACACAGCCGCCGGCCGCTGGACTCAGGTGGCTCCCCCAGCAAGAGGGGCGCACAGCGGCTGTGTCCAGAGACTCCCACCCCGACCGGCTGTGGCTCTGCCCCGCCCGCCCTCCTGGCGGGGCGCAGGCCTCGGGGCTGACTCCCGGTGAGGCGAAGCCGCCCAGGGCGCTCCTCTGAGCCGACAGGGGCTCAGGGGTGTCGCTTTGGCGGAACCCCAGTCAGAGCCTTTCAGGGCAGATGGCCCTTTCGCCCAGGCTTGGGTCCTGGAGCCCGAGGGCGCCCACCGTCTGGAAAGACACCCGGACCCCGTCTCTGACGCAGGTCAGACGGTCACGCGGCACAGGGACCTGAGGGGGCAGCTGGGACCCGTCCCCGCAGAAGCCGGCCGGTCCCTGCACACGCCCTCCTTCGCACGGCCGCCACGCCTGTCGTCCCACCACCGACAGGTGTGACCCCGACACGCCCATGTTCCGACAAAGCCCGCTGTGAGCCCCTGGGACGGTTTCCCGGTTTAACCGCGACTCCCAAGGAAGCAAAGGCACCCGGAGGAGAGCGGGCCAGGGGATGGCTGTGGGGGGTGAGGGGGCTCGCTCCGGGGCGTCGCTGCCCTTCGGGTCCTCGACAGCAAAGCCCGCCCGTCAGCCACTCCTGCCAGGGGCCTGCTGCCCGGACCCCCGGGCCCAAGCAGGCGCTCCGGAGACAGGGCTCGGTGGGGGCGGGGGTCCTTCACGACTCACTTTCCGCAGACCAGACCACAAACCACCACAATTCTGCCCTGGCAGAAAAAAAAAAAACAACAACGCAGGTCCAGGACAGGCCATGGCGAAAAACCCCGACTCCCTCTCGTTTCTGCTAGTGAAGCGTTCAAGCTCTCCACCAAGCAGTGAGGTCTGAGTTCTCCATCTGCGATTCACTTCTTGTCTGTATTCTTTCCATCTCGTTGTATTAAAACAAATTTATCTTCATTTATGTCGCAATTACCTATTAGGGCTGTTAATTTGCTGGAAATGAAGCTATTGTTTAATTGCTCCTATTAATCGGGGATTTAAATGCCGAGTGTAATAAACAGTTACCTTCAGGACGGAGCAAAGTCACGGCTGCTGACATTACTTTGAAACGCCGAGAGCGAGGGGACGTGTCCACCGTGCCCAGGGCTGCTGGACGCCCCTCTCGCGCGCGGAGCAGGCCAAACAGCGCACAATTGAGAAGAAAAACCACACCGACGTAAACACGGTCTGCTTGACGTTTTTCAGGTGTGCGCTGGAGTCTGCTACAAAGTCGTTACCCGTGGCAACACCGACATCAAATCGCCTGTGGGAAATGTACCTCGCAGCACACACGTCCCTGGACACCAGGCCCCAGTGCGGCTGCCACTGCGGGGTCTGGGCCCCAGTCGCCCAGACACCCAGGCTCCGGGCGGGCAGTGGGAACCATGACTCGGGCCACCTGCACGGGCTCCAGGCCGCTGCAGGGCCCAGGCCCTCGGGCCTGAGAAACACGCTCCCAGAGTAAGGGTCCCGCTCACCCAGCAGCACGCCGCCCAGTGTCCTTCAGCCCGTGCGGCCAGGCTGCGGGCCCCACGCTGCTCCGGCCAGCGCTTCTCCTCGAGGAAAAGGGGGTGCCCCACCCGGTACTGCCTGCAGCCCCCTGGGACTGCCCCACATGCAGACACGATGCCCAGGGCACAGCTGGTCCTGACGTCCTGGGGGACCTTCGGCTGCTGCTCCCTGCTGGCGCGCGCGCACACACACACACACACACACACACGTGCACTCACGCACTCACACGCTGCCGTCTTCCCCAGCCTTGCACTCGCCACCACGCCCGGCTCCAGCCCCTTGGCCAGGACCTGGCCGCATCGACCCTCCTTCCCCATCCGTATGCTGCTGGCTGTCCTCTCCGAGTGCCGCCCACCCGAAAACCTCCCACTGCTCCAGGCCGTCACCACGTTCGCGGGCTTCTTCCCTCAGGTCCGACCCCGGCCTGAAGGACGACTGTGTGTCCCCGGACCTTAGGACCACAGGGCTAGAAAGGACAGGGTCGTACCTGGCATCGGGCATCTCTGTTTGGGGACTGCCCAGAGAGGCGGGGCACCCGCCCCCACGGGCCGGAGCCCCTGACGAGCCCCACCCCCGTGCACGCTGGTGCCAGAGGGCCTCAGGAGGGTGCCAAGGGGGTGGGGGGCAAGGAGGCACCGGCCGTGCCCCTGACCGGCCCTGCCTCCCCTCCGACCACACCTCGGGCACGGGCGAGGTCAGCAGGCACGCGTGACCCAGAGGGGGCAGCTCTGATGACAATGACCGGGGAGGGTCCCAGAACGTTCGAGCTCGGGCCACACGTCTGCCCGGGCTCTGTTCACTGCGGGTGGTGGTGGTGGTGGTGGGCGGGGGGTTTGCTGTTTTCCACCCACACGTGGGGTGGGGGGGGCATCTTCACCGTGCCGTGGCCTCCCTCCCTCCCTCCCTCCCTCCCTGTTTACTCTTCCTCCACGGCACGGAGCAGGGGCGTGTGCCCACCGGTCCCGCAGGGGGTGGGCCCACGGGAGCAGACAGACGTGTGTGCGGCCCCACCACCGGGGGACACCGGCCAAGGGGCCGGAAGGCTGTGCACACCACCCCCTGCCACCCCGGCCGCCCCGTCAGAGCGCCCTGTGGGACAGACGTCCCCCTGTCCTCCAGGGTCTTCCTGGCTGAGGTCCAAGCTGGGGCAGCGCCTGCCCAGCTTGGCTGAGGACCCCCAAGCCCCCACTCCGCACCTCCCCCGGGCCTGGCTGCTGCCTCGCAGGTGTGGCTAGGCGACGAGCAGGCAAGTCCTAAGAGGCCCCGGGAGAGAGGCGTGTGCTTGTCATGGAGACAAGGCAGGGGCCGTCTCATGAGAGCAGGGGACACGAGAAACCACGACTGTCGCACATGCTGGAGAGCCAATCACAGCAAGAAAAACTCGGGAGCGTTGACTAGGGGGCCCGAAACGCACACAGCCTGCCCGGGGGTGGGCCAAGGTCAGCGTGGGCTGTGGGCGGGGCAGGCTCCCACGGGGACCTGGGCAGGGGGCCGCAGGTGGGCAGGTGGGAGCAGGGGCCTGTGCGCCCCTCCCCCGCCCCCACGAGCTCAGCTGTGAACCACCGGCCGGCATGGAGTGCATACTCTGCTGGAAGGCCTCGGGGCCCAGGCAGCGGACCTCTGAGCATCATCAACGTGAGATCCCAGTGGCGGGAGCAGGCGGGCACCCCAGATGCGGGTCACCCTGGCAGAGGGCCGGGACGCCAGCTGGTCACCCAGACCTCGGGGACGGACGGGCTTGTCCATCAGGACCCCGCCGGATCCGAGGGGGACACCGCTGCTCTTTCCAGCCTGCGCCACTGTGGTCCCACCTCGAGGAGCCTACGACTGGTAACTCGAGGAGGCAGAGACGAAGTGCAGCTGGGACGCGGTTTAGGGCGACAGGAGACGCAGACAGGTGAGCAGGAAGCACCCACTTCAGTCCCTCCGGGAGTGACGCACTCCAGACTAGGGCGCAGGGACATCCTCACGTGGAGAGCCAGGTCGACACGGATGTGGACTCGGAAGGGCCGGGGAGCCACCCAAGGCCGAGACGGGACCCCGGGCAGACCCATCCTAAAGGCCCAGGGACTACGAACTGCCTCTCTCTCACGCTCACGTCGGATGCAAATCAGCACCTTCCCAGACGAGGCTGCGCGCCCCCCAGCAAACGGGCAACACGACTTGGATGGCAGGCGAGCAGCCGGAAGATGAACAGCTTAGACAAAGAGGGGAAAAAACGAACCTGTCACTTCTCTACTCGTCAAGCCGTCTTGGAGCGCAGGCTGGCGGTTCTGGAGCAGAAGTGTCTCTGACACCCACCCCCACCCCCCTGGAGGGGGAGGCGCGCTCTGAGATGCTGCGGTCTACTCGGGGCCCCGCCATCTCTCCGCACCTGGGAGGCTCAGGACTTCCCTGGCAGGTGCACAGTGGTCTTAAAAGGGCCAGGGACGGGTCACCAAAGACGCCGACACCATTTCTGAGTGAAAACCCAGGAGAAGCACCGACATGCACGGCGGCGCCGGAGGGCGACGGTCTGCAAAGACAGGACTGACAGAGCAGGGGCTGCCCCGCGGAGGTTAGAAGGTGACCAGAGAAGAGAGGCCACCGGGAAACGAGAGGCACACAGAACCGATCGTGGGAAACCGTCCACGCCCAAGACACCGCGCAAGAATCTAGAGAGAGACAAGCATCTGCAGACAATGAGAAGGGTCCAAAGTGAGAGGCCGGGCCAGACGCGGGGTTTGGAAAGCAGGAGCCTCGAGCAAACACAGACGAGTGCGATGAGTGGTTTTCTCTGTAAAAACGGATACAATTTGACTAATAAGGGCTCAGCCACACCCATCAGGTCCAACTGGCTCCCCATCTGGGGGTGCGCGCACTCCCAGAAGCACGGGGTTCAGAAAGGCCCAGGCCCCCGCTGTCAGAAGCATGGTCCCCTCCAGACGCCTTGCACCTTTTGAGAAAAACGGACTTACCCCCCAACTGAAGCTGTTTTCCTATTTCCAAAAATAATTATCCTTAGGACAGTCTCCATTGGAACAAAATAAAACAAAACAGACGTTCTCTTCTTAAAGCGGGGGAGGCGGGCGCTGGCTCGGCTGGAACCCAAGATGATCGTTCTTCCCGGGCCTGCTAGCCAGGAGCCAGCCGCGGTGGCCCCGGGAGGAGAGGCCTCCGTGGAAGTGACAGTGACGCACCGGCTGGGCCGCACGGGGAATTGTGATGCAATTAGGGAGAAGGATGGGATGACAGAACGATTTCCACTCGGTCTTCAGCCGCCTTTGTGCGGCGAGCCCGCGGAGCGCCCGGCCCACTCCCATCAATTACCGCGCGCTAACGAGCTCCCGAGCCCCCCAGCCCACCCTTTCCAACTCGCACCGCTCCCCCCGCCGCTGCCGCCGCCTCTTGAGGTGTGCCTCCTGAGATGTCACGGCCACGGTGGGCATTGAAGGAATGTGAATTTGAGGTCCCAAGTAAAGAAACGATACATCATCCTACATGATTAATACAGAAGCTCAGACTATTCTTTTTCGTGGGTCATGGTCACGAAAGAGTTAAGTGTACAGTGCTGAGAAACTTTCTGTAAATTTTTTTTTCCCATTTAACAAGAAATTAAGTTTATCAATTGCCACCGTAATTACTCACAGCACCTCGGGTAATTAATAAAGGAATCTAAATCTAATTTTATTTACATTTAGAATACCTGAGGTCATTGCCCATCAAGATTTCACGTTTGTGACTAATAACGTGTAAGTGTTAATTAGACTTCAGCACAGAACACTGATTGATTTCTGAATCTGTAATCTGCAGTGATTTAGTGGCGGCGACGACGCTGGACTGGCCCTGTCTGAGACCTCCGGTTTCCCGGAATCACCGAGAGAGATCCCCGGAGCAACCACGCGTTTCCATCCTGGGGAGGCTCGTTCCAGGAGAACAGCCGGGGCTCAGAGCAGCCCTGCACACCTGTGGGCGAGGACGCCCTTCACGCCACATTGCATTTTCACCTGGACCCACCTTACGGTGAAGCACCCACGGTGACACGTTAAATGGGTCGGCACCTCTGTTGATTTCTCCTAAGTTACTATCTTGCGAATTTCACACGTGCACGAAAATTGCACGGACCTGAAAGAACGCCCATTCCACGCCACCTGGGTCTCGCCTGTGTCACACGCTGCGACGCTTGCCGTGTCACAGACCCTCTCATCCGCCCGTCATCGCATTTCCTGCCGCATTTCAAATCTGCCGTGGACATCCGATCGCTCCCCCCCACGCAACTCGGCACGGGCTCAATTCTCATTCGCTGACTGTTCGAGGTTCCCTTTTTGAGCATGAACACCCGAGCCGCCACACGCCAAAATCTCTGTGGCACCTTCTGTGAGTTTGGACACAGGCCACAGAAGCCAGGTCACCGTGAAGGCTCAGAGCACGCCCACCTGCCCGGGGAGTGCCCCGCCCCGCTCGCCCCCTCTCAGGTCAGCTCTGCGGGCCGGCCGAGGCCCTCCACACGGGCGATCGTCCCCCCGGGCTCTGGCAGGCGGGCCTGCTCGCACTCAGCGCCACGTTTTGTAGGCACAACCCCGATGACGTGTTTCATACTCACTCCGTCACCGGCGCAGCGAGGCACAGACAGGGATGCCGCAGAGTCGCCGCCTCCCCGCGGTGAGACGACTGGGCCTCTCACTGCCCTGCTGGCAGGTCCCGGGAGCAGGAGACGGCGGCCTCCCACCCCGCCGCCACCGACTTCCCCGGTCCCCGGAGGACGGGGAGGCGCCCTGTGCTTACAACGTCAAAGCGCTTTCCAATTGCATTTGCCCCGGAGCGCACGTGTGGGCCGTGGACGGAAGGAAGCTCCGAAGCCCCTCGTCCTCACCCGGAAGGTCTCGCTGTAACCCCCCCCACCCCCCGGAAGGAGCGCTTGCACTGGGTGAACACAACACCGAGGGGCGCTGTCCTCGGCGGCAGCGTGCTTTCAACCCACAGAGGAAAAAAGGAGCGAAAACTAAAACACACCGGCGGGCGCTTCGGAAACACGTCACAGAACCGCAGGCTGGACTCGCCCGCCCCAGCCCACACCCCGCAGCCGGTCGCGGAGGTTATCGTGCGCACCCCACCCGTTTAAGCACGAAATGCTCGCGCACGCATGCGCGCTGTAGGGGGCGGGGCCGCGGCACAGCGCCTCCCTCCGCGGTCCCCGCAGGGACTCTCACCGGCTCCCCAGCGGGAGCGGAGGGCACCTCGCCGCTCACGCCCGGGGTTCTCTCGGCGCCAGACCTGTGCGCAGCGATGCTGCCCCTCAGCGCCACTCAAGGAGCAAGAAGGAAGCGGCTGGGACTTCCATCAAGTTCTTCAAAGCAAGCACATGTTTGCAGGGCGGGTTGGGGGGGGCATGGGAGGGGCCTGCAGTTCTCCCATCGCTTTGCATCTACTGGCAGTCTGCGTACCAGCTTCCCTAGTCCGGCCTCTGGAAACGCCGTTCGAGGGGGGGGACCCACCGTGGGCAGACAGGAGCTCGGGTTCGTGCTGGTTAATGACCCAGGCCATTGGGATCTACATCAAGAAGCAGAAGGTAATGCGAAAGGGACCCTCGTTCTCAGTGCGGGCCGGGGAAATGTGTGCGGGGGGGGGGGGGGGCGACTCTTCCAGGAAAAGGCCAGTCGTGGCCCGGGAAACGCAAGAGGCTGAATGACGCCGGAGAGGGTTCGGAAAACCCGGGTATTTATGTCCTTCCTCCAAATGAAAAAATAATAGGAAAGAGCAAAGATGGCAAAGGTGTTCCCTTTGTCTTTATAACACATTCGTCTTCTGGTGAGCAAACAGACAAGAAGGCGACGGGGAGGACGGTGCACAGCCAGACCTCGGAGACACTGCGGGCTCGGGCTCCGGCAGCCGCGGTACAGCGAGCGTGCGTTAAAATACAGCGAGTCCCGGTGTTCTGCTGGCGGCAGCAGTGGGGGAAGGAGGGGTGCGGGTCTTACCTTTGATTTGTAAAAAGACACATCTGTGAACACGAGAACGCCAAGGCGGTAAGACAAAGCCCGCCCGGGGGCTGCGGCCACCTGTCCAACATGTTAGACAATCTGCCCCACAACGGCCTTTCAGAGACGGTGCCCCCAAAACAGAAGACGGTGGTCCAGTTCCGCGCCTGCAGCTGAGCCGCTGCCTGGGAGGGTGCCCCGCCAACCGCCGTCCCAGGCCTCCAGGAGGGGCCCGTCCTGCCCCCGGTCACAGGTCCCGACCACAAACCCAGGCCAACCACGCTGAACAGCAGAGGTCAGAGGGCGTGCTCCAGAGGAAGCAGAGTGTCCCAGCTGCCGGGAACGCCTCCCCTTAGGGAAGACGGCACCGTGGGAGGACCTGCCGCCCCCAAAGCAAAGGGGCCAGGGGAGCGGGGATTTCAGCCTGTGTGTTCGTCACGGCAGCCTCAGCTGGCTGTGCAGCGGCGTGGGGCCCCCCGCGCCTGCGGACGCCTCTAGGCCCTGAAAGACCGCGATGCAGGAAGGAACAGGTGTCCCCTGAAAAGGCACCTGCACTCTCGGGGGGCGCGACTCAGTCTCCGGGGCGCCCCTCCGGCCCTTTCTACGCACCGAACTGCCATCACATCCATAACTCAGCCCAGCAGAGGCATCACGGAGCATTTATTATAAATCTTACAAAACATATAAGTCCCCTTTGCACTTTAATCATTTGCTAACAGTTACAATAAGATTGTATTAAAAATTTAAACGGCCCTACTTAAGCAATTTACCTTCAAACGTCCATTTCCAGGGAATGAATCCGGGGACGTGCGTGTCGGACCCTCGGTCAGATTTATTGCGCCGAAGACTATTTCTCCTGATACAGCTCTGATGAGTGAAGTCTAATGGCTGTAGTTTTATTACTTTTTAAGCACTTAATGGGGAAATGTAGACATTTTCACAAGGCTGGGCTCCGACGAGAATGGTGCATTTAAAGATGACGGGCAGGGAAAGGTCCCGGAGAGGACCGCAGACGTGCCCAGGTTAAATACAACCAGTGGAAATTTCGAGGAAATGAATGATATCACAGGCTTGCCTCCACCATTATTAGTCTTTTTCCCCCCGAATGTCTTAAATAGTCCGGAGGATATTTAGCAAAGAGTAGCCATAGAGAATTTTATTATTATACATTTTAAAATTTTAAAGCCATTTTAAAAACGCCACAGTATTTAATTTCTTCCCCCCAACACGTACAACCGCCTCCCACGAGGAGGTTACAGAGCAAATGCCGGAATTATCTGCGGGTAATTACCTGCGCTGCGGCGGCAAGGGGTGACTGTTTCTACTGCCGACCGGACTGCCAGCAGGGACAGGGCCCTTCGGCTGCTCGGGAGCGAATCTGAAAGTTTCCGTGTACTTGAAGTGATCCCCCCCTCCCTGCCACAGAAGCCCACACAGCTGTGATGCCTCGGATTTCAATTAATGCTGAGGCAGTAATCCTATCAATCACGGAGGGCTGTAAATTTCTGATCTTTCTCATTAGCCACACCGCTGCACAGCTTCTACATAAACACACCTCGCCAGCGGACCGTAAATTACCGGCTCCTAGGAGCCGCTCCGCCTGCCGTCGGAAGGGACGGGGCGGCCGAGCCAATCCCAGGTGCGCGCGCCCAACTAAAGCTGATTTACACGTCGCCAAAAAAAAATTAAGAAACCGCCGCCAGCCTCACTGACGGTGCCTCTCTGAGCTTGCTTATTTGGCTTAAAGCTGGTAATGACCTGTCTTTATTAGTATTACCAAGTTTTATGTGCAAAATCCAATTTTCTGGGGAAGTATATTTTTTGCTGCATCTGCCAATAATATCTTTTGCAGTTACCTGTAGCTATTCATTTTTTTAGACCTAAATTCCTAAACTTATTTTTTCAAGCTGTAAAAAAACAAATCCCACCAAACTACCTCCTGGGAACACAGTCGGACGTGGCTGCGTGGCGCGAGGGCGTGCAGAACCGGCAGCAGGCGCCGCTGCCCCCGGCCCCGGAACCTCTGCGGGGTGACGCCAAGACCCTGGCCTCCCGTGAGCAGCCCCCCCATCCTCTCTAAGGGCTTGGTGTCGTCCGCCCCTTTAAGAAAACACCACCCTCCAAGTGCATTTTCTCTAAGGTGCGCACTCACGGAGCAGCTGGAGGGATGAGAACTTTGGGCTGTGCTGTGTCTGCAGCCGACCGCGCTTCTGCCACGGGCTTCCCATTTCCCACCGCAGCCACTCTCTGCCTAATGCAACTCACTGTGTCTTTCAAATTAAAATGGATGTGGCACCTGATCTTCCATTTCCCCAGGCAGGGCGGCTCCGGCCGTGACCACACCGCCACCTAGTGGCCGCACTGCGACTCGCTTGACCTTTGCTGAGCGGCTCGGGCCTGAGGCCTGAAAATACACCAAAACTGCCGGCTGGGTTTCAGTGTTTTCTGGGGCGGCCAGATACGCCATTTAAAGAGTTTAAGGAGAAAATGCTACACTGAGAAACGTTTGCTTCCTACAGCATGAAAAGCAGACAATATTGCTTTCAGAGCACAAACACCCCAAGAGTTGAGGCGGAGCGCCCCGCCAAAACCCACCTCGACTCACACACCACGGGCACCCCCGGGGGCGTGCGGCCGGCCACCAGTTATGGCTTTTACGGGAAAACAAGCGACCCGGCCCGTCCGTGTCCCTGCACGGGCCCCTTTCCCAGCCCCCTGGTGCCACCATCCCAGGGTCCTGGGGGCATTTCTGCGGGCAACCCCAGGCGGATTCCCCGCTGACGTTCACTGACCAACCCCGTAAGGATGGCGGACCCCCCACCCCCAGAGAAAACTTGGAACGGGGAGGCAGAGCCAGTCGGCCGGAGGGTGGGCAGGGACTCCCTTGTTCAGACACCCCGGCCCCAGGAGGGACAGCGTTCTCGCCTTCTGAACTGGGGACGTGGGGGGGGGGGGCAGGCAGCGGTGGGGGGACAGAGGGACCGGTTTTTCAAGCCTCTGTGCGAACACGTCCTGTTCTGCGACGAGACCCCAAAGAGGACACGTTTTGCTTCAGTGGAGAGACTGTCACTGCCTCTACGTGACACTGTCACCAAGACAGCTCCATCCTCCTTGTCACATGACACCCAGGTGGATCAAACGCCCTCCTGACCGAGGTTCCGGCCTCTTGGTCCCAAGCCAGGGCGGTGTCAGTGCGAACCCCCTCCCACAGAGGCGGCGCACCCCACCAGCCTGTGCCCAGCGGTGGGTACTCACGCGGGGCCACTGTCCATCACGGGTGGAGCCCGGACAGACTCCACCCCCCCCAGCCTCCCTGGTTTGTACCAGGATGCCGCTGGCACACGACACAGCCCCAATCCCCGCCCTCAACAACGGCTGTCTCCCTGGCCAGGTTATTACTATCTTTCATTCACTGACGTTAGAGGGAGGGAGGGAGAGAGAGAAGCATCGGTTTGCTGTTCGTGCACTCAGTGGTTGGTTCTCGGATGTGCCCTGACCGGGGATCAAACCCGCAACCTTGGCGTATCAGGACGACACTCCCACCAACTGAGCACCCAGCCAGGGCCCGTCTCATCCTCCTCCTGACCACGCGAACTTCCTCCCAGCCGCTCCCAGAATTCACAGCAGAAAGCAAACCTTTCCCGTGGAATAGCAGATTTGACTCTCAGAAGACAGGGTCAGAATTCTCCAGGCTGACCCTGGTCTGTGTAAACTGGGCCCGGTGTCGAGCCCGGGGGCCCGGAGTGCAGGGCAGGGAGCGCCTGTCCCCCGGCCCACGCCACCGACTCGGGGAGCTCTCCCCTGGGCACAGGCACCTCTCCCCTAACCCTGCCGCAGCAGGGGAGACGGCTAACTGCTCTGGAACCACCTCTGGTCTGGACTCTGAGACCTCCACTGAAAACACCCAAATCAGTTCCTTTGAGAGCGGCGGTCGGAGTGGAAGCGCCTCCCGCCGACAGGCGCGCCTGCCGCGGCGGAGGGGAGGGGCCGGGGCTGCGGACTGGCTCAGGCACCGCGTGCACAGCCGGTCCCACGCTGGGGCGCCGGCGCTACTTCCCCTTCACACGCTGCGTGTCTCAACCCCCCAGCTGTTTTACTCGGGGCGTTGCAAGGCTGCGTCCTTGAAGGCTTTGAGTCTTGTGTTCCCATCAGCCCACTTGTGCCAGAACCCACGCCGGTGCGGGGACAGTGACCCGAGGGACCGGAGGGAAGCGGCAGGACCTGTGGATGCCATCCTTTCTAGAACCCGGAGGGGAGCGCGCAGCTCACGCCTGGGCGGCACGCTCACACGGCTCCGGGGCCTCCTGTCCCCCGCGGACCGGAGAGGACCCGGCGGACTCTGGCCGAGGCTGTGGGGCGGTGCAGCCGCCACCGTCTCGGTCCTGCGGGGTTTCTGGACGTGGGTCGTCCACTGGACGTGTGCCACGCTGTGCGGGGGCAGCCCTGCCTGGAGAGGAGGAGCCGCCCGTGACTCAACCTCTCTCTCCAACACCGAACGCGGAGCAGCGCCTGTGCCGGCTGTTTCGGGAGGAACAGGGCCGACGCCAGCCAGGCCCGGCCTCTGAATTTCCTCGATACCGTCGGCCCCAGGCCCTTCGGCAAGCGGCTGTCCCACCACAGCTGCCTTCACAGAATTAACCTGAGTGCAGTCTCCCAGTGTGTCCCAGCACCTGCGACAGCTCCGCCGGCCTTGCCACCAGCAAACCCGAAGAAACAGCTGGGCTCTGGGTTCCACCGACTTCAACGGCCTTCTAAAGAGAAGCGCTGGGTAACCCCGCCTGAGTTGTGTGGTTTGTTTTGGAAGCCATGGACCGATCTGCTTCTGTTGTCACGGCACTTACTTCTAGACGGGTAAGAAGCTGAACAATGAAAATCAAAACAACAGAGCGAAGGCAAGAAAGCGCTCTGACCCCGGGTCAAGTGCAAATCCTTCTCTGATGGTCTCCAAACTTTCCCAGACCGGCCGCAACGCACTGTTCCAAGCACGCTTTTTCTCCTGTTCCGAGAAGGCTGGCTGGCTGTGAGGCTGAATGGGTGGACAGAGGCCAGCGCCCACTGCAGCCACGTGGCCCTGGGGGTGGACATGCTGACCGGCACCCCGGGCTGTGGACAAGAACCCAGGGCACCAGAGCAGGCCAGCAGGTGTGCACGCAGCACTGAGTAAATGCTCGCCAAGGGGTCAATGCAGGCCATGGCTGAGGACCAGCCCAGCCACCCCGTTTCCTGCTGCCGCTCATGGCGAAGCACCCCGACGCCGTTTCTGGAGCATGAACCGTGAACAGGTTCCTGCGTTGTTCACGCCGAGGTCGGAAACTCTCGGTAACAGGGCCGCGTGGAGGAGAGCCTGGCAGAGGGGAGCGGGGCAGGTGTTTCAAAATTTCCAGAAAGGGCCTGTGTCAAGGTCGGAAGGAAAGGGCTAAATGTGGCAACAGAACCCAGGTGGGGGCCGAGTCGGGGTACTCAGTGCGTGGGAAGCAGGAGCTGGGGAGCCCCGTGACCACACAAGATGAGAGCAACCAGAGGAGGGGCCGCCCCGCCCCTCACAGCCCCGACCCTGCTGGGCCCCAGCCGCTCCAGGCTGGGGTCCATCCTCAGGCAGGAGAAACAGCAGATGGCAGCTCTCCACCGCCCCTGGCGGCCACTGAACCCCCCATCACCCAGTCCCCTGACCTGCTCTCTCCTTGCCCTCAGCCAGACCGGTCACGTGCGCCCCAGAAGCCTGAGGTCACCCTGACTGCGGCCTGCAGCAGGTCCACGGCCTCCCGGTCACAAGGCTCCTTCCAGGTGTCTGAGCTCCGCCTCCCCCGTCCGAACCCCACGCGCGGAGAGGGGACCGGGTCTCTCCCCCGAGCCGTCCCAGTCCCTGTGGCCCCTTCCGCCTGCAGGAGCTTCCTGGGCCGGTCTCACACGTTCCCCAAAACCTGGTGGTTTGGCACACTGGAAACGTCTTCTCACAGCTCTGGAGGCCACAAGTCCAAGGTCGGCGTACCACGAGGCTGACCCGTAGGGGCTGGAGGGCTGCGGTATTCCTTGGCTGGCAGCTGCCCATCCTCAGAGCTCTCTGCCCCGACACCGCCCTTCCCTCTGAGGTCAAATCCATGCCCCCCAACCCCCCGCCAGGGCCCACATAACAGCACCCACACCAGCCCCAGGGTCCTGAGTTCAACCTCGGCTGCAGACACTCCCTCTCCCCACGCAAGGTGCTGCTCCCGGGTGCGGGGACCGGGCAGGACCTGCATGTTCCGGAGGACCCCCGTCCGGCCCCCACCTCTCGCAGGGCCGCGGCCTGGGTCTCGCCCCGCTTTGCCATCCGGGACCCTGAGCCTCACCTCCGGCCAGAGGCGTCTCTCCCCGACACCGCCGGCTGTTCCCAGTCGTCGGGACAGAACTCTGAAGCGACGGCGACGGCGTGCCTTCAGACCCGCCCCTCGATGGCAGCTTCCAGTTAAGTCTCTCAGAAGAGTTTGCGTTCGGGCAAACTGACACGTGGGATTTGAGAATGACCCTGCAAATCTGGCTTAGCCTGGCCATCTGCCAGCCAAAGGAAGGGGTCCAAAAGAGCCCGTCCGGCCCTCTGCGACGACGCAGCCAAACCTCGGCGCTCGGCCAGCCGTTCACAGGAAGGAAGTCTCGGCCGTCGAGCACCCTTCAGGCCTCCCCCTCTGCCCGACGACGCTCCGTGCTGATGCCGCTGACGCCTGCATGTCAGTCGTGCGTCTCTCGGGAGACGGGAGGTTTGGGTTTCGAACAAATCTCTCCTCCAACAGCTTCCTGGAAGGAATCATGTCCGAGAACCCAGGGTCCCCTGTATTCATTGAAGGTGCGCGCTTAATGACGTCAGTGCCTCCCCTTCCCACGAGAAATCCCCGCGCCGAGGAGACAGGCTCCGTTCTGGCGAGGGACCTCTCCTTCCGTGGCAAAGTCTACCCGGAAGCCAGCTCCGGGCACAGTTCGCTGGGGACCGGGGACGCGGGTGGGGAAGAGCGTGGGTGGCCCGGCAGGCTATGTCACCGTGCTCACACATACAGCGGGAGACGCAGCCACCCCACCTAGGAGCTTGTCCCGGGCCACCTCCTCTCCCGGCATGGGGCGCCCTGGGCCGGCCTGGGCAATTCAGACTGGACCTCAGCCCATCAAGACCTGATTAGGAGATGCTGTGAGCAGGGGGGGAGCAGCAAGGGAGGAGCAGCAGAGGAGCAGGGGAGGAGCAGGAGGGGAGGAGCAGGAGGGGAGCAGGGGAGGAGCAGCAGAGGAGCAGGGGAGGAGCAGGAGGGGAGCAGGAGGGGAGGAGCAGCAGAGCAGCAGGGGAGGAGCAGGAGGGGAGCAGGAGGGGAGCAGCAGGGGAGGAGCAGCAGAGGAGCAGGGGAGGAGCAAGAGGGGAGCAGGAGGGGGGAGCAGCAGAGGAGCAGGGGAGGAGCAGGAGGGGAGAGGCAGGGGAGCAGGAGGGGAGGAGCAGGGGAGCAGGAGGGGAGCAGCAGCAGTGGGGAGCAGCAGCAGTGGGGAGCAGGGGAGGAGGAGCAGTGGGGAGCAGCAGCAGGGGAGCAGCAGCAGGGGAGCAGCAGGGGAGGAGCAGGAGGGGGGAGCAGGATGGGGGGAGCAGCAGGGCAGCAGCAGGGGAGCAGGGGAGGAGCAAGAGGGGAGGAGCAGCAGGAGGGGAGGAGCAGCAGGGGAGGAGCGGCAGGGGAGCACACCTGCCCCCAGGTGGCACACAGGACACACGTACAGGACGAACCGAGCGAAGGTGAGTGAGTGTCACAACCAGCCCTCCAGCCCTCCGTCCCCGGGGCCGGCAGGCCCACGCTGGCGGATGCCGCCTTGGGAGGCCAACGGAAACCGGGCGTTAGAGGGCATGAAGTAGCGGCCCCTCTGCTCCGGTCTTTGGAGAGCGCGTTATTACAATCCACACAGAACGGAGTCCCAGAGTTGCTTTAACAAATACTGAAAACTGGCGAGAAGGGAATCCGATACGACGTTCACCGCCAGAAGGTGGGAACAGGTGACTTTCACTGGTTCGTTGGAGTTTTCTGTATTTCTACAAATGGGCGTTACGGGAGTCCGAAAGAATGTTTAAATATGTGAACAGATAATGTATGAAAAAATGTGTATTTTCTAGGAAACGGACGTGGACCACCCCTGTGGAGGGCAAAGCCCTGCAGGAAGGACGCGGCTGCATTTTCGTCACCGAGGACCCCCCCTCCAGGACGAGGCTGTGCCCACTGTGCCCCCCTGGCCTGGCATCCAAGCCCCAGAACGAAAGCGCTGGCACTGGGCCCCTGCGCGCACCCCCCGCATCCACGGGCCCAGGCGAGGCGCACACAGGGCTGGGGCGTCCGTCAGCCACCTCCCGGGCTCTGCCCAGCGCCTCCGCCGTGCGGTACCATCACGTTACAGCAGCCACGTTAACGACGCATCCTGGGGAAGAGCTCTGCATACCCAGCCCGTCTTTGAGGGCCCCCTAACTGTTCTCTCGCTCGGCAGCGTGAGCTGGGGCGGTGAACTGTGTGCATTTCTCTAACGGCTGTGTGGGGACAGAGCCTGCCAAGGGGAGAGGGGGGAGAGGAAGGTGGGGTGGCCTCCCCGGCGACCCCCTTGCACACCCCCCTGCTCAGCGGGAACCCCGAGATGTGTGTGCATGGAGCCCAGGGTGCGACACCCCCAGGAGAAGGTCCGATGTTAGCAGCTTCCGATCCAAGTTTGCAGGGATTTTCGCTCCCGTGTGTCCTGAATGACTCGATTCGTTAGGACATTCGCCGAGGTCTGTAACAGGGGCCACGTGTACAAGATCAACGCTTTTCAAGCTATTTCAGCCACGGGCTGCTTTCTTCCCTAAGAAACTCACCGTGAGGCTCCGATAAATAAGGGACCCCCCACCCCCAGTCCCCCAGCCTCACTGTGACCCAGGCCTACTCCCTGTGGGTGGTGCCGACCCCTCAGAGCCCGCGAGTGGCTTTGTTCAAGAAAGTGTTTACTGAGCTCAAGGGAAACACCAGGAACCTGGGCCACCGCTCCGCCCCCACGGCTGGCTCCCCCAGTTCTCGTTCTCAGGGGCCGGGGACACCCCCTCGCTGGGCCTCACCGAGGCCAGCCTGCGGCAGCTGCCACCGCTGACAGACGGGGCCCTCCGTCCTGACGAACCCGTCCCGCTGATACCCGTCCTCCTTCCCGCGCACAGGACTCTGCCGCGCCCCCCCACCCCACGCCCAGAACGCTGTGCAACTCTGCAAACCGTGTCTGCTTCCTTACAAACCCTCAACACTCCATCTGCGAGGGATCTGAGAAGAGAAACCCAATTTGCATGGACTGGCTGGTGACTCGGTGTTTCTCCTTTGAGGCACAGACACGTAATTAATCCTCTTTTCTAAATAAATTGAATTTTTCCTGACCTGAGAGCAACAATTTCTAAGGGAAACTAGATAGTGGGAGAAAATAAAGGGTAAAAGTGAGAAATGAAAAATGGAACAGCAGGGAGACCTTCTGCACCTGAGGGGTGCAGAGAGCGAGTAACAGACGGAAGCCTGCGCTGACCGACCAGCTCAGTCCGCTGGAGCGTCATCCCGGTGTGGCAAGGTTGCGGGTTCGATGCCCCATCCGGGCACATGCTAGAATCGACCAGTGAACACACAAATAAATGGCACAACAAATCAATGCTTTAAAAAAAAAAAAGGAACCCCTCCCAACAAACCAAGACAGTGGACCAGGGATGTGCGGCGCCCGCCCCGAGCTCACACAGAAGACAGCCTCGAGACGCCCGGGCGTCCTGGGCGATCCCAAACCACCAGCCCCTCTGCAGAAGGAACGTCACCTTTCCAAACGCGACAGCTCCGTCCCCTCTGTCCAGGAACTGGCCTGACCTCCAGGCCTCTGACTCCCGGACGGCACAGAGGAGAGACCTGCGCCCCCGCCCCCAGGGACAGCAGCGGTGCGGAGGCTGGTGGCCACGCCCCCCTGCTGGGCCCAGGCGCACCCCACCTGCCATCGGAGCAGGGATGCAGACCCCAGCGTGAGAGGCTGGGCTGCGGCCGCTGCCAGCAGGGCTCCGGACCGGCCTCCTTAAAACAGAACGACAGGCTCCACAATCAACCCGGTCATGCTGCTCCAGTTTTAAGCGGCCTATCTTTTGCCTCATTCTCTGAAGTTACATGCACAGCAGAAAGGAGGAAGGTGTTGGTAGTTAAACAGAATAATATATCATTTCACCCCTGTGATTTTTCCGTCCCCGTTCCAGTGAATGGGACTATTTACTTCTGTATCCGTGCGCTGCTGATCCAGGAACTTCACACGCTTTTGAGGTGCATCTTATTATGGGTCTAAACGATCTCTTAAACCAGTGAGTTTTATTATGTCTGCATTCCCCACAGTGCCGGCAAAGGCGGAAAAAAAAATGCCAGTGGGAATAATCCTTCCGAGAGCCTCCACTGCCCCCTAGTGGCAGCTGACTACCTGACGACGCCGAGAGCTGGACAGCAAATGCCGAGTCTCAGGCGCCCGGAGCCACAGACCCCCACCGGTAGGTGATGAGTTTTTATCCAACAGCTTTTTGGAAAAAATCTGCATGGTGACGATACGATTGCATGGCACCCCAAAACCCTGAGTGAGAGAATGATAACTTCAAGGAGCATTTTTGTTCACGACCCGGTTTTCGAGTGTAATTGGTGGCTCTGGAGTGTAGGGCAAAGGTGATATTGTGCCACCGGGAGACTCGGACCTCAGGCCCAGCTGCCCATTCGCGACTGACCGCACTCCCCGGAGGGGCCTTGAGGGCCCCGCCGGCCCGCTGTACAGTGCGAGGCCGGGCTGGCCGGGACCCTCAGTCCTCTGGGGTCTGAAACTCTCTACGTCTGTGTGACAGGCAAGAGATGATCTAAATGCAGGAGACACTGCGGTATCTCACTTAATCACGACATCCTGGTGCAGAGGAGGGAGTATTTCCCAGCATCGAGGTGACTGTGCTGGCATTGGTATTTTTATTTTCCTACAGTTTACAGCAAAGTTCAATGGGAAGGAGTTCCCTGAAATTCCAAAAACTTAAAAAAAATTCTCCTTGAGCTGTGGCTGCCCTTGGAGTCTGGGGGGCAGGGTGGGGGTCACAGCACCCCCTGCAGGTGAAGAGGTGAGAGTACCCGCCCATCTGGAGGGGAGGCAGCCTGGGGACTCGGGCGTGGCTGTGCTCGTGGCCAGGCCACACGAGTCAGCGGTCACCGCACCATCACCACACGGACGTGCTTCACACCCTCAGAGGCCGGACTTCTGTTTGGGAACGGCACGTGTCGGTACAAGCTCAGAGGCCTGCATCCCACACGCCCAGCGGAGGGGCCCGCTCCTCGGGGACAGTGTACGGCAGAACGCAGGAGGCACCAGGGCACACCGCCACCTGTGCTCAGGTTACCGACACGGACACTCCACCCGCCGCACCTGCCTGTGCAGCGAACTCAGCACGTGCTGGAAAAAGCACAGATGTTCAACGCGTTCTTTAGTTTTCATAGTGACTTCCGGGGGCTCCCCAAATTTTCACACATGATGAATTAAGATTTTTAGGTCCCTTGAAAGGGGGGCAGCGCTTTGAGCTCAGCAGCCCAGAGGCTGGTCCGGGTCCCCACTCCGGAAGCCAACGCGGGCGGAGACAGGCTGCGTGTGAGCGGGGCCAGCACTTGGTTGGCCGGCGTGGCCGGCTCAGGGGACTCCCCGCGAGTGGAAAGGGGGGTGGGCTCAGCGGGCTCCTTGGGCCCTTCTGAGGGCCACCCGACACGGAGCCAAGGGGAGCGCCAAACTTCAGGAATGGGGAAAATGGCTCTCCCTCTGCTCCCCGCAGGCGCCTGTCCCTGAGGGGACAGGGAAGGGGACAGGGAAGGGTGCAGGTGACACCTCCAGGCAGAAGGAACTAGCAGAGCTGGGGGAATATGCCTTCCAGACACCGAGCTCACGGCCCAAGGTCGAGGCTACACACGGAGCTGGGGAGCAGCTCTGAGCTCCCTGCTCTCTGGGGCACCGAGTGTCCCCTTCGCAGAGGACCCGCCTGCTATGCCCGAGGGCGCAGGCAGGACCGCCTGCTCCCACGCCGTTCCCTTCGCCAGACTGTTCCTGCCCGAGAGACGGCCCGGCCTTTCTCCCCAAAACAGCTGTTTTGGGGAGGTGGGCTTATTTTCATAGTAAGGGGCAGACCCACTGAAAATATTTGAAACACTGGAAGCTATAATTATTTTCTGTTAATAAATTTAAAGTTTTCAAAAATGAAAACGTCTGGGGTGGCCAGAGTGTCGAAAGGGACACCCGTGGAGGAACCTAGATGCCTCGGACAAGGACCGAGCGCCGAGAGCTGAGCTGTCACTGGGCCGGCGGTCTCAGCCCTGAGGGGCGCCCTCCGAAACGACGCAGGGTGCAGAGCCGCCCACAGAAGCGCTGACCCTGGAACAGGTCAGCCGACGGGGCAAAGAGCACGGCGCTGAACATCCAAACTGGGACAAAAGTTGCTGCTTCTCAACGGAATGCAATGCGAAACGTCGCGATTGTCTCGCAGAAAAAGTATCCAACAAGAGAGGACGTGAAATGGGCCCAATAAAACCCAGCTGTTCAAACTCACGGGCGCGCGCACACACAGGCACGCCCGGCCTTGACAGTAACAGCCCCGGGGGCAGGTGCCACAGGTGGTTTGTATTTCCACACCTCGCACCCTTCAAAAAACCCTCGTTCGCTTTTCTCCGGCGGACTCACAAGACCCAACTCGCCCATCAGAGCTTTACAGCCTGTTTTCCTTTTAGACAAACAAGTTTGCAAACCCCTCTTCCCAGTTTGCTTTTCCCCCGCATCGGGGCCGAGAGAGAAGGGGGTTCGTGCATCCCACTTCGCAGAATTTCCAACAGCCCTGTGCTACAACGTACACAGACCAACCCCCCGATTCCGGAGCCTGGCCCGTGGGGACGCCCACCCCCTGGTCCCCACCCTCCCCCGCACGAGCTCCAGGCTCAGCACCCATGTCCCTGGGGCAAAGCTACCCTTCCTCCCAAGGCCAAGCCTTCCGCAACCACAGGGCCAGCCTCCCTGGGGACCGCTCTCCCTCTCTGCCGCGGACGGAACCGCCCGGGGCCTGGCCGGGGTCAGGGAACACCTCCTCCCCGACCCACGAGTGAGGCCGACCCCCGACTGGGCCCGCATTCCACCGACCTCAGTCTCGCCATCCCGGGGAAGGCCTGTGCTCATCCTGTTCTGACCCAAAACTCCGGGGAGAGTTAAATAGGTCAGAAAGTACACGGCCGTTTAATCATTTTAAAAACATTCGCAAGTGCAGAATGCCGTGGCATCACGAGCACATCACGAACAAAATAAAAGCCATTTGTATGCATTAGCGACACTCGGGCTAATTCCAGCCGGCGCAGTCATCAGCAGGAGCCCCGGGGGCGCAGCACAGCCACGGGGCCAGCCGCTGCACCGGGAGGGGCGGAGACAGCCGTTTCTCACATTGTCGTCGGCCGAATCGGTTCTGGGCGCAGGCCAGGAGTCTCCCCAGGAGGACCACCACGGAGGGCGGCGCGAGGCTGGAGCCGGGCGTCTCTGTGCGTGTCCGAGAGCGTGTGGGGGCGGGCGCTCCTCGTCTCCCGCCGGAGCAGCACCGCGGGAAGACCCCCGACCCGGGCGAGAAGCCGCCGGGAAGACTGTAGCCCCAGCCGGCCCGACGCTCCGCAGCGCTGCGCAGCAGCAGATCGTTTCTTGCTGCCCGCTGTTCGCGGGGACATCCATCTTCATCCGCACGTCACGACGGCGCCCCCTGCCGTCTTGTTTCTGAACGAGTCGGAAGGCCTTTCCTTGTGACGGTTCCTTCCCCCAGGATCACAGACGAGCCGGGAACGGTCAGCTCTCACCAACTCCACGCTGCCGGCGGCGGCGGCGGCTGCAGCACACGGGCCGCGCCGACAGTTCAGACAATCGCTCTGCCGGAAACAGCTCACTCCCGACGGGCGACTTGAAGCAAATCAGCCGATACTCTCAGGAGACAATTCCCCTCTGAAAGGCCCGGTCCAGGCCCCAGGCCCCAAGCTGGGGGTCCAGTCCAGGGGGAGCGCCTCTGGGCAGGGGCCGAGACTTTTCTGAGCCTCGACGTCCAGCTCTGAACGTACAAGTGTTTTTCCTCCCTCCGGGCTGGAAATGGACCCTGCCGGTTACTGGTTCCAAGGCCGGAGTCCAGTCCCACTGCAGGAGCAACTGCTCTGACCACTAACAAACGAATGGGTGATTTGACCACACACACGTGCTACATAATCATCATACAAAGCATGCAAAATAACCGCCACTTTGCTTTTAAACTCATGTTTGTGACGGCGCTCAGAGGCTGAGACCACAGTCGGCACAGAAGCTGCGATAGCACAGGCGCCGTCCCCCCTGCAGCCCCCGTGACCTGAGCCCCTCACGGGAATGGGCTCCTTCTGACCTCCCAGGGAGCGTGCACGCAAGCCCCGCTCAGCCTGCGCGGACCACAGGGAGCGTGCACGCAGCTGCAACCAGTGAACGGCCACCTGAGGCGGCCCTGGCAACAGAGGCCCTTGGGTGCTGCCGACAGTGGCGTCTGCAAAGGCGCTCCCTCCTCATCTCCCCTGGCCGGGGCTGCAACCCGACCACGGCAGTGCGTGCTCCGCACCCGGGCCCCCGCCTGCCCCCCACCCCACTGCATCACCCACTCTGTGTGGGCGTGGGGCTCTCTGACCTTGCCCCCCCCAGGACGGGTTCACTCTGTGAGACCCATCCACGCGTCCTCGGAAGCTGCACGCTGGGCACAAACGCACCAGCAAAGCGATAGCAGTGCGACACACACTCACCCCACAGCTGGACTCGGTCCCTCCCGAGCTGGGGGCGAGCGAGCATTCTGTAAAGGCCAGAGAGCGGCCACCCCAGGCTCCGGGGGTCCCGGGGCCTCCGGAGCCGCAGCTCAGCTCTGCGGTGAGAAGCAGAGCGGCCCAGCTTGTGCGGCCCAGGCACGGCAGGGCGACCACCAGGGTCTGTTCTCGAAGACAGGCCGCTGGCTGGACTTGGCCCCCCACTGCACGGGCCCGGGGGTTGGGGCTCTAGGTCGGCAAACTGGGACCTGTCAGACCCCGGAGAAGCCCAGGTGCCTCCCTGTCCAGTGCCCCACGGTCTCACTGATGTTCGCAGAGCCACCCGGCGGTCCCCGCATGTGGCCCGAGCACGCCCCGTGAATGTGAGGGGCACGGTCCTGGAAAGTGAATGAAAGACTACAGCCAGTACCGCATTCCTGCAACGTCACCCGGAAACCAGTCTGGACAGTGAGAAGAAGGGCAGGTACATGTCCTGTTTAGGGGAAGTTACCGCTTTACCAACACGGGCATCTGCTCACCAGGGCCGGTGCACGGCACGGAGCCCGGGACCCCCGGGCGGCTGGGGCAGCCCCTGAAGGGCAACCCCACGCTGGCTGTCTGCTCCGCCTTGACTCCTGTGGCACCAGAGCAGGGAATGGGGGTGGGGGAGCAGGGGCAAGAAGGTGGGGGCTGCCACCAGAAGGGGAGGGGACCTGGGTTTACTTCCCAAGAGTCCCATCAGAAGCAGACCGGCTGCCGGGAACACGACCTCCCAGATGCCTCCAGGCTAGAGCCCACCTTCCGCCCCACCATCTCTCACTGCCATCACCCTACCCCCTCCTCCCACCTGGCTTAGGGATTATCCGTGTGAGCAGCCGTCCTGCCTGGGAACCACCCACCCCACCCCCAAGAGCATCCTCTCTGAGCGGCTGCTGGGGGCAGGCGCTCGGTCACCCCTGCAGACCACACCGCCTCCCGGCCCCGAGCCCGAGGGTGTGGTTTTGGGGTTTTTTGCCCCAACTCAACCCTTCCTCTTTTCAGCTCCCTGTCCGCAAAGGCCAACACGAAACGCCCGAACCTTTTTAAAGGGACGGCCTGAATCAGGAGGGGCGAACGGCTGTGCAGAAGAAATGGCGCCGCGTGTACACGTGCCCGACATGCGTGTAATGAGTAGTCTGAGAAAGGAACACAGAATGGCCGCGCGACGTGACACCGAGTCCCCTGCGGGACTGCTCAGAGCCGAGTGCGGCTGCACCTTCGGGCAGCGGCTCAGGACAGAACGGAGGCCCCGCCCCCCAGCAGGGCTGACTCCGCCCCCTGTGCAGACCCGAAGGTGGCGCTGCGCTCCCGGTGGCGGTGGCGGAGCACTCACCGTCCTGGAAGACGCGCTCCACGTTCAGGCCGTAGGTGGCGCACGTCTCGTAGTAGGTGCAGCGCTTCAGGTCGCTGGAGAGCTTCCGCGCCCGGGCGTCGTCGATGACCCGCGGGTTGGTGGAGCTGATGGCGTCTGGAACACAGGAGCGCGGGCGGCAAGGAGGTGAGCGCGGGCAGCTGCCGCTCCTCCCCCAGCGGCAGGTCGCGAGGAGCTCGATGCCTGCGCCTTGCCTGCGCCGAACCCGCAGTTTTCAACCGCAGTCTGCCCCCGAAACAACCCCTCGCACGCCAGGCCAGGCCCCATTACCAGGAATCTGCAGAGACTAGAGGACCCTGCTTCTGAAACGGAAGGGGAAGACTGCCCAGAGCTCCGGAAGGAAGGGGGGAGCATGAAAAGTGGCCCTGCAGGGAAAGACGTTAACAAGGGGAAAGCCCTCGGGGAGCCCACACAGGGGTCGGCTCTGGTTCCAGACAGAGACCTCAGTGCGCAGAGCAGGCAAAAAAAAAAATCTGCGCTCTCATGGCGGGGGGTGGAGGGGTGTCCAAGTCACACTGGGGTGGTGGGGGCAGAAAATAATCCAAGTGCATGGTGGGGACCAATGTAGGACGCTGCCGAGAGCTGAGCCGGCAGGGGTGGGTGAGGAGGTCCCGGAGCCCCGCCTTCAGGAGCGGGGAGGGGGTCCCCGGCCACCGCCCTGGCGTCCCACCAGGCCAGTGGACAAAGGTGTGATAGACACGCAGGCTTTGCGGGAAGCCGGTTTACGAGCCGTTAAGGAGCGGCCAAGGGGGGACCCTCCAGAGGCCCACATTTGGTCACCTTCATGTGGGCGGAGCTTCCTCGGTGCTCTGGGAATCAGGGCTCTGGGGAGGGGCGGAGGGTGCCCCAGGAGAGCGCCCCCCCCACTGGTAACACCATGTATGCAGACACCATGTCTGCCCGGCACGAACAAAGCCTCAGGCACATGGAGGGGACAGCAGACAGACCTCCACCTGCCCACCCCGCAGACACAGTCAAGGAAAGGGACCCAAGGGCCGGACCTCCCACTCAGCGCCCACTGCAGGGCGTCCCCAGGGCCTCCGTGGGGCCACCCAAGGCCCCCAGCAGACACTCGGACTGCCGGGCGGGAGGCTTGGTCGTGCCCTCCTTTGGCCGGGACACAGAAGGTCAGGCAGGGCTGCCGCGGGGAGACAGGTGCTCCCGCACCCAGGCAGGACTTCAGCGAAGCTGCCCGCGTGGCGTGATGAAAGGGACCAGAGCAGCCGCTTCACTGACACTCGCGTGCCGTGGGCGCTGGGGGAGCCTCGCGCAGACTGCTCCGTGGGACCCTTGCCAGAGCCCCAGGGGTCGCAGCCAGGAGGCAGGAGCCTCGCTCAGAAATGCCCTGGGCAGGAAGACACTGGAATGGATTCACTTCATCTTTCAGAAGCTTTAAGCAGGACCTGCCGTACACAAGCTACCCACTCCAAAACGTGATTAAGAATTTCCAAGTCACCAATTCAAGCCAATTCTGTGCTTTGGAACAGGGACTTTTTACAGGCGCGTCCTGTTTCCTCCTGGCCACTAGAGGGCGCTGAAGGCACACGCACAAAAACACACTCTCTTCTATTTGCTTTTAGGTTAAATCTCCTGAAGGTTTTAGTTATTGGACCACTAGCCATTTAAAAATATGCTTTAAAAAAAAGGCTGTGGGGGGAATGGGGGGGCGTGTTCTCTCCTTGACAGCCCGACCGTAACCCCTCACATCTGGTGCACCGAGGAAAGGCTTGCAGTCCCCTCCGAGGGCCAACATGCACCCCGGCTCTGAGACCGGGATCCCTCGACCCCCCAGCCGGGGGCCTGCCATGGCAGCCGGGCGCCTGCTGGGCTCTGCGCACCCCGACCCAGCGCAGCGGGGCAGCTGGCCGCTGCTGCCTGTCCAGACAGCCAGCTCTTGTCAGGGGGTCTTGTCGGGCGTGGAAGGGCCGACCCCTGCTAATCCTATTTTTATTTTGTGTTTGTTTTATGTGTATGTTTTCTGTTTTTGTTTTCTTTTTCAACAGGCTCACTCTAAAGGAATTAACAAAAATAGGTTATGAGCCAAAAACTGAGGAAGTAATCCAATTTTCCTGGACGTGACTTTTTTTTTTTTTTTAACTTACCTGTATTTGTCACAATGCAGTTTTAAGGGTAACCTTCCTCTGATTTTTAAAAATCTGACTTTTATGGGGTGGACACCAGGGTGTCAGCGAGTCTGTGGCCGAGGCAGGGACCCTCCCCCGGAGTCGCTTTGGCGAGAGAGGTTTTAAGTGGCCAGGAAGAAAACAACCAGCGTGCTCACACAATACGATTCTCCACTGTCTGGGGGGCCAATTAGATTTAAGATAAAGATGATGAGATATTAACAAATAGAGCAAAGTGAAACAGTTGCAATATGCCAGAAGCCAGCATTATTTTAAAGGGGCCCCAAAGGTGAGTCAACATAAGCCTTTTAGATTGCTTATGCACTTTATATAACAGAGAATTAACAGAAACACAGAACAGAAAACAGATTTTATTTTTTCTAGGGCACTCCGGGGGGCTGCGCACGTCACGTTGAGGCAGCTCAGTGATTTCTCCGCAGAAGCGACTCGGGAAATGGGGCAATTTCACGTTCACTGTCAAAAGTGAGCCTCTGGTGGGAAACTGCATCTTTGCAAATCCCTCCACGCCGAGCACAGAGACACGCCCACACTCACACGGGGCCCCGCCGCCGGGACCCCACACGCGTGGACGCGCGGCCGCCCGCACGCGCCACTCACCCTGGGTGCCCACCAGGACCAGCGGGACGTCGCCCGTGTTCCGGTAGCTGGCCATCCGGCTGTAGTAGTGGTACACGGTCTGGAAACTGATCTCGTCTTCCAGGCTGAAGACAAATATGACAGCATCCACCCACATGGCAAACTGGGGAGAGAAGAGGGGGAGGGAGCTCAGGAGTTGAGCGAGAGCCTCGCATCGCCTCTGGGAGCACACGCACACCCGTGGTGGACGGATGCCCCCTCCCACCTCGCCTCCCCCCACCAAGTCCGGCCAAGTCCGACGCCCGACTTCACGGCGCCCGGGGTGCCACGGCTTCGCCAGCACCCTCTCGTCCTGAGCACGACATGCCTGGTGCGGGACCCTTGTCCCCTTCCCACCCAGGACGCTCCAGAGAGTGCCGAGGAGGCACTCTGACCCATGGGACGCCCACCCTCTGTCCCAACTGCAGTCCTGCAGACGGAAGGCACCAGAGCCTTTCTGGGGACACGCTTTCGGTTTCACACCCAACCCCCCGGTGAGCCCCCAGGGAGCCTTGCTGGGCCCTGTGAGGTGGACAGTCCTCCCCTGGGCTCCCACAGGCTCCTCAGAACCACCGCCCCGCCCAGGGCCTTCGCCCCCGCCCGAGGAGGTCCTTCCTTGTAAAGCTCGGGCACCACGAACTCCTGCAGCCCCCTGCGAGGGCGTCGTGCGTTGTTACAGAAACGACCAAACTTGATGAAAATCAGGGAGAAAAATTGAAACCCAAGGGCGGCCTGACTCTTGTGCCATTTCCTTCTTGTTTTACCTGCATCCAGGCGAACCCACCCCAACCTGCTTTCCCGTAAGTAACCGCACTGTCCGGCTCGAGCCGTCCCCTGCGATGCCCACGGCAGCGCGCACGGTCGGAGCCCAGGGAACGGGGGTCCTCTCCTCGGCAGCCCCCCGCGTCACCGGGACGGGGCCGGAGTGGCACCAGACCCCCCGCTCTTCCCCGCTGAAGGGGAGTGTTTAAAACCCCATTTCCTTTCTTGAGAAGAGCCTGCAGCTCCCACCTCAGTTCCGGTGGCCAAGGGACCGGCTCTCACACATCTGGGGAAATTTTCAGTGGGCTAAGCTCCGACATCCCCATATAAATGCAGGATGTACCAGTTACGGGAGAACACCTGACATGATAAAACTTCAATAGACCTCAAGTTCGAATGACAAACTCAAAAGTTAAATGAGGACAAGAACTCAGAAACGGAGAATCCTGACAGGCCAGAGCCGACCTGACCGAACCTGATGTCCGTCTGTCCCGAGGCCCCGAGGACCAGTGACAGGGCCCCCCCTTTCTCCTTGTGGAGGGGAAGGGCACCTTCAGATGCGCGGGGTGGGGGTAGGGGGTCCCTGGGACCGGCCCTCATCTCCCAAGACCGAAGCTGCCATGGTCCAAACCTCCGTCCACAGGACACGCAAACAGGACCGTAACCTCTCCAGGGGCAGCTGACTGCCCGGCACCCGTGGGTGGTGGGCTCCATGGACACCCCGCCCCAGCTTCCCCAGCAACCGCCAAACAACCACAGAGCGAGTTCCCAAGCAGAAGTTTCGGACTAGCCTAGGACGGCACCCGCAGCCACACTCTCTCCGGATTTCACCCACGAGGCCACCGGCTGGGGGCGGAGTGCCCGCAAGGACACGGCGTCGTGAAAACGCAGCCCCACGTGCACGTGGGGGGGCGCGCCTGGAGGCGGCTTTCTCCCGGGCACAGGCAAGTGCACTCTGCCCGCCGCGCACGAGGCCCCTCACAGGTTTGGAAGGCTCCGCCCTGCCACCCCCCAGAGCAGCAACCTTCAGGGTGGGCTCCAGGCCAAGCAAGGCTCCGGAGAGAAGCTCGACTTAAATAAAGGACCGGCCCCGGGGGAACTGAGCGAACACTTCCTCGTGGCCGGAGGCCAAGGTGGAAACCCCACCCCAGCATGGCACTGCCGCTACCTCGGGGCGCTGGACGGGGCGTGCCCGGAGTCCCAGAGCTGACCCCTGACCCCTGACCCTGGCAGGCGCCCCTGACCCGGCTGGCGCGCACGCCGTGCCTGGCGGCACGCACTGTGTGAGCCGGACGGTGGGCACCCCCGAGAAGGGCGTTTCCCCACGCACGCTTTCTCGGGTCCGGGGTGCCGGCCGCTCGAGGAACCGTCAAAAGAAACCACGCTACGCTGCACGCAGGTTCCCAGAGGCTGACTCGGGAGGGGGGCACGCGGAGGAGGGGGGACCTCAGAAACTTCCAGACGTCAAGTCAACCGAGCTGACAAACCAGTGCCTCCCCTTCATCTTAAAACCAGGAGAGTGGCCATCAGCCGCACGGCCGGGCCTCCCTCGGGGCCTTATCTGGAGAAGAGCAGAGCTGGCGTCTCGGAGACGGGAGTTTCGTGGCGTTCCTCCGTCACCTTCTGCTGAGCGCACCGAACCAGTTCCTAAGCCCAGCTCCAAGGCCGGTGGTCAGAACCAGCCGGGCACCGGGCAGGCGGAAAGGCGGCCCGCTGGCGTGTAATACTCACCTGCGCCTCTGGGGGGCCCCCTTCATCTCTAATCAGCAGCAGATAGCTCTGTCCGTCAACCACAATCTCTTTCTTGAATCTGCCACCTGCCACACACACACAAAAAATCTCGTTACGCAGGAAAGACGGGGCGTGCGGGGAGCAGACAGACGTGGGCTTCGCTTGTGGGAAAATACACCCGGGGCCGTCGCCCGGGGGGCCGCCCTGTGCCTTTAGGAGTGGGTGTCGGAGCTGCCTCCGACGACCGCTGGGTCTCGAAAGACCTGAGCTCAGATTTGAGTATCCGTCTTAAAGAACCGGTGTCTGTTTCTGGTTAGAACGCACAGCCCTGCCCGCAAGGCCAGGGCGACGCGTGGCTGAGAAGAAGGGCGGAGTTTTAGCGTGTGCGTCCCTCCGGGGAGCCTCGCCCGCTGGGCGCACCGGGATGCGCAGGGCGCAGAGGCCGAGAGCCCCGAGACGGTCACTCTCTGGTTCTGGTTCGGTTTGCAAAAGAAACGAATTGGCCGCGCCCGTCGGGGGCTCGGGCTGCGACGTGCTGGCGAGTTCGAGGGCCGGGAACCTGTATTCTCCTCAAGGGAAACCCAGTTCTTGGTGCGGACACAGAACGCCACAGGATGGTGTTTCGCAGTCACAGCGCACAGGGAGGGGAGGGTGCCGACTACCACACACGGTTAGACAGAAACTACGGATGGCAGCCCTGCGAGGGGCGACAGAGCGGTGCAGCAGGCGGGCGGGGAGGCGTTAGGACCGGGCGGGTTAGTGGGAGGCCACCAGGAAGCCCCGCGGGACGAGGCGGGAGGGGCGGCCACGCGGAGGTGGCAAGGGCCGTCTGCAGACATCGGGTGGGGGCTCCCCGAGGGGCCACGCCACAGCCACAGCCACAGCCACAGCCACGCCCGTCTCCCAGCCCTGCCCTGGACCAGCTGGCCAGACAGCAGAGGTCGACCGCCACTCCGGGCCCCTCTGCCTCTGCGCAGAGAGGCCACCTTCCGGGACTCGGGGCTCCGAGTCCACCCCGGTGAACCCTCACCTGGTGAGCCCTCGCCGGGGTCCCGAGCTCCCTTCTAAGAGAGGGAGTGCATCGGTCCCTGCTCTCCCTCTCAGCTCCTGGCACAGACGCCTCCCGGAACTCCGTCACAACCCCAAAACACCAGGTGCTGGAGAGCCAGGGGCAGGACCGCCCATCGACCCCAGAGCCTGCCCGTCAGGGCCTCTGCCACCCAGAGGCCCATTTCACTTCTCCACCAGTGGCCCGACGAGGGGGACCTTCCATCCCGGCGTCCGGGGTCCGGATGCCGGGAAGCAGGCACCAGGGCCCCCACTGCGGCCGGCTGCTGTGCAAGGTGCCGGTGAGCCGGCCAGAGTGCGCGTGCGCACCCACACACACACTACACAGGCACACACATCCGCTCCCACACTCCTCTCTGGGCGCCGCTGAAGAGACAGGTGACATGCACTTGCTTTGCCGGGTGTTGGTTTGTTCAGTAACAGAAACCAAAGACAACTTCTCCGTATTAAAACCAAACAGATAATCTCCCATGCCGATCCCTCTCCACACCGTCGCCAAAGGAAGGGCAGAGCCTGCAGAACCAGTAAGCAGGAAACACTCCCGGGGGCGCAGCAGACCCGGGTCCAGACGACTCACTCACGGTCCCCAACCATAATCGCCAACTCCTCGTAAGTAAGAGACCTTAACGCCCCCTCCCAGCTGGGCTGTGGTGACCACAGAAGGAGCCAGGAGACACGGGGCACCAGACAGGAGCCCCCCCTCCTCCCCCACTGTGACAGCCACGGGACTGAGCAGCCAGCTCCCTGCAGGCCCTGGAACCGCCCACGCCTCCGTCAGCGCCCCGGGAAACTAGCACACCCCCCGCTGACAGGTTCCCGCCTCCCGCCAGCAGACTCGCCCCGTGGAGGTGTGCACGCTCCATCTCCCCCCTCTCCCGCCTCGTGCTCTGCGGTGGTCTCTGGCTCGGCAGCCTTGAGCCCAGGACCTCACACCTAACTTCGTCACCTCTGTAAGGTGGGAAAATTCCTTTTTACATCTGAGGCCCCCTCTGGTTCCAAGAACACTGCTCTACATGCCCCTCCCCCGAGATACAGCGCACCTGGGACAACTGCAATAGAACAACAGAAAAAAGATACAGTGTGCCTTTTCAACATTCTCTGCTTGCGAATGCCAGCCACTTGCAATGGGCTTGTATGATTCCTGCTGGTACACGTGCATGAAGAAATGAAAATGAAATACTTGTATCCATTTGCCACGAACCCAAAGACTTAGTAAGGAGGTAAAACTCAGCCAGGTGCTAAGCACCCCGGCTGCGAGGAAGGAGGGACGGGATGAACACGAGGTTCGGCTAAAACACACGTCCCTGTACCCCACTGAGGGCCGGCAGGCTCCCCAGCAGCAGCTCTGGATGCGGGGTGCTGGGGTTCGGTCAAGCGGCTGGATTCCTCGTGCAGCGACGCCGAGACCAGACGGGACAGAGCCACGATGGGCCTCTGACGTGCGTGGGCACGCGCCAGCGCCCCCTCTGCGCCACATGCTGCTTTCAGGGGGGAGGGGCGAACACAACCTCCCCCACTCCAAAAGGGGGTGGGGGAGGGGGCCCTGAGTAAACCGCGCCACAGACACTGGGCGTCTGTGTCTGTCACGCTGGCTCACTGGACCGAAAGCTGTCAGCGCGCCACCAACCGCCCACACGCCACCACAGTGTCGGTGATCCCGGCAGCACCTGACAAAGCACTTCCTGCCCATGGCACCTCCATGACCTGGGGTGACACAGAGGCCACCACCGACACCCAGTCTCTGGTGCAAGACACAGAGGTGCCCCCATGGGAGCCACGGCCCCGGGCCGGCCCGCGGCAGGGAGTCCCGGGCCACGCGGCCTCCTGCCGTCCTCTCTTCCCGGAACCTCTGCTCAGGCAAGCCTGCCCGACGCCGCCCTGCCGCACGTGGGGCCCCGCGGCCCCGCTGCGACTGTCAAGAGGCCGCGGGGCGGCCTCGGGAACGTGGGGGCCGCCGTGTCCTTACTCCACGCACTGTGCAGGAGGGGCCGTCTGCGGCCCCAAACTCAGCCCCGTGCTGGGGAACAGGACCAAGAAACCCACCTGCCTGTCGCTTTGTTTCGCTTTTACTTTCACTGTTCGTTTGCACGTTCCCTCACGTGCAAGCCAGCAAAGAAAACTGGTCTTGCAGGTGGAACTCCGGGGGGCCGCTTCCCCTCTGCACAGGAAAGGGGAGGAGCTCTATCCCAGCACCGGAGTGGGACGCTGCCCATCGGCCACGGCCCTGCCCTCGGGTGCGGGCCGGCCTCGGGTAGGCCCTGGCGGGGGCCGGTCTCCCCCCGCCACAGCTCAGAGGTTCGCATCCCCCCAAGACGTCTTCACCCGTTTGCCTGACGCTTTCTCCTCCTCACTGATCCCCAGATTGCGCTGCGTCCTGAAGTCCAGTGGGACCAGAGGGCCGCGGCGGAGGGACAGCGACCCTTTTTACTTCTCCCTACGGGAATGCTCAAACATTTCTATCGCAAACATGCCGGGAATTTTTAAAAAATTAATTCTACTCTTTTAGGTTTGATAAAAACACTAATGTCAGAAACTTGCTAACATTTTTGGAGAGGTTTTATATTGTGACCTTTAAAAGAAATGGCAGACCACATGTTATTTTTACACTGGGAAAACATTTCATCGGTAACATTTTAGTTGACCAAGTTTGACCAAGTCAGATTTCATCTCCTCTGCCAATTTTTTTTTAAACTCACAGATTTTTTTCTTCTTAAGTAACTACTGTGAAACGCACCGACAAGAAGGGCCGCGTGTGAGGCGGCTGCTGTGGTCTCCACGGCGACACTCGGGTGGCGGCCGTGGGGACAGGAGGACTCCCGGGGAGGCCGGGTCTCTGAGGAGCCTGTTTAACCGACACCGAAGGTGGTGGAGACTGATGGCTGGCCAACGGGATCCAGGGTGGCCGCCTGTCCCTTCTGTGGTGCCCCGACCGTGAGGGGCTCCTGCCTCAGGAAGCCCCAGCCAGCGGGGGGCTCCCCGCACCCCACGTCTGACGGGCCTGAGAGAGGGGGAACCCGGACTGTGCGGCCGCCCCAGAGCAGGGCCGGGGCAGCGCCCACCTCAGCAGGGAAGGGCCGGCGGGGCGGGGCGGGGCGGGGGGGGGGGGGCGGCGGGGACAGCAGGCCCAGAGCGGCAGGAGGGGAAGGGGAAGTGGGAGGCGGCGGCAGGAAGGGGGCGAGCGAAAGCACAGCCAGTGGAGGAGAAAACGAGCCCCGGAAAGCAGAAGGAAACCCCTCACAAGTGCTTCCACGCCCCACGCAGCTCCAGGACAGGCAGGCAGAAAGACGAGGACTCGGGGGAGGGGGGGGTGACACGGGACGTGATGGGGGGGCGGGGGAAGTGGAGAGCCCCGAGCTCAGGGTCAGCCTGAGGGTCCTCCTTGCTGACTTGGACCCCACCTGGCTTTAAACCCTAGCTGCGGAAACCCTCTCCCCACCCCGAGACCCAGCCTCCCCACCAGAGTCAGCAACCACTGAGACCCCCGAGGGAGCAGAAGGCAGGAGCCCGGACCTGACCGACGGTCACAGGTCATGACCTCTGCGGGTTAAAGGGCACGTCTTGACCTGAGTCAGGTCTCAGCCCCCGAGCCCCGAGGTGGAGCGACCCCCTGGCTACTCTCCCACGAGAGCACACCGAGGGACCTGGGGACAGACCTCAGAGCTGTCCTCAACACCTGGGGGGCGATTCGTCACCCGGGCCTCACCTCCGGCCAATCAGCTCCCAGCGCCGCCCCGAGCGCCCTAGATTCAGTGCCCTGCGACCTGCCCTGCGGAATCCGTCACCCACTGCCCTCGGGGAGTCCTCCATTCTCCTGGGTGACGTTTGTCATGACAAAGGGGCCACACGTTCCTCCACCTCCATTCCCGGTGTCCGGCGTTTGGGCTGTGCAGCCCCAGGGGCCCAGCCCCTGCTGCCCTGTAACCGGGACCAGAAAAACTGCAGGAGGAGCAACTACGGTGTGAAAAGGGACCAGAGAGACATGGCCAAACACTCGGTTTCCCACATTGAGAAACGGCTTGAAACAAACCCAGTCCATGAGATTGAAGGGACAGAAATGAAGTATTTGGAAGCTAACGGGCAGGCACGCGGCAGCAGCAGCCCCGCGGAAGGAGAGCGCGGCGTCTCCGACAACCACCCCCGACAGACCACCTGAAGGCTCTCCGGAGAGGACGCGCAAGGCCGCTCTCCTGGAGCGCAGGACGACCTCCACCCGCGGATGAAACGACGCTCCGGACAGAGCCACAGAGACCCGCCGTGGCTGTGAGGGTGGGACAGCGGAGGCCCTGGGGACGGCCCTGGAGCACCTGCAGCCAGGTTGGAGCTCCTCACCCAGAGCACCACCCATCCAAGGGGCCGTCTCCGGAGGATGCAGAGATTTTTGAGAACGGCTTGTTGAAGCACGTCCTGTGCGTCCATAACTGGCTTTGAAGCTGTACCGCAGTAACAGCCGAGGGATGTCACACACCGAGAGCCCAGGCCCATGTGACGGGCGGGCTGGACGCCGGGAGGGCTTCTGTTCGGGGTTCGGCTTGGGACTTCCAGTCCCCCCATTCCCGCTGCGTCCATGCTGTCGGACCTGGCTAGTGGACGAGCAGCCCGAGGTTGGAAACAGGCCGCCCTGGCTGGTGTGGACTGAGCGCCGGCCTGCGAACCCAAGGGTCGCCGGTTCAATGCCCAGGCAGGGCACAGGCCTGGGTTGGAGGCCAGGTCCCAGTGGGGGGCACGTGAGGAGCAACCACACATGGATGTTTCTCTCCCTCCCTTCTCCTCTGCAAAAATAAATAAAATCTTAAAGTAACAACAATATAATCTTTAAAGAAAGAAAAACCGGCGGATGTACACATGTCTAACGTGCCATCTGTGGGGAACCACGTTTACGTGACATTCAGCAAACGAGACCAAAGCTAATAGGAGGCAGAGGCGGCCGTCAGACCGGAACCGGGGACAACTCTGGGGCCCTGTCCTGTGTTCACCGAACCAGCCGCACTGCCTTGTCCTTCGTCAGCCGCGAGTCCTGAATGTATCAGCCGGGACAAGTGCCAGGGCTTCGGTGGTCTGCGTGCACCTGGGCGGGGATGCAGGGCAGCCCCACGCCGCCGCCCGTGAAGACACTTCTCAGGGACGGCCCACAGGGGCGGCGGCCGGCACCGACACACTCCACGGGACCGGAAACCACCGCACCGAGACGGGCGCACTGACGGGGGGGAAAACACCTCCGTGTGTGGGGACAGCGGGAAATCAAGGCTTTTCTCATCTGCTTCCAGAAACAACCGCCACGGTTCCTTCCTGCTGCCATCTGGAGGCCCACCCAGGCCCCGTGGACAGGAAGCAGGAGTCGGCTCCCCAGTCTGGTTCAGGGGACAAAGGCGGGGCCACCTGCCTGCGTCCGGGCAGGCACGGGTGGCCGGCCCCTGGGGAATGGGGACTCGAGGGGGCGGAGGGGCTTCCAGGCACAAGTCAGCCCCGGAGGCCCCAGTGAAGGTCAGCTGGGGCGCACCCCCGCAGGCAGGCCACTCCGAGCTCCCAGCACCCCGAATCCCCTTGCCCTGGAGGCAGTCAGCGAGCGGGCCGGGGCCAGGCGGCCGTGGGCCATCATGCTGCTGCTCCTGCCCCAGGAGGCCCTGGGCACGGGGCCCTCGGGGGAACGGGACACTTAATCACCCACCGTGCGGAGGAAGAAGGACGCCCTTTCTCACACACACACACGCACACACACGCAGGCTCCCCTACCCTCTGAAATCACACACCTGAAAAGCTGCACACGACGCCACGGAAGTCAGTGGAGTCGAGTGTGGTGCTTGAAAGACCGAAGGATGGACTATCACGAGATGGTGGTCGGGGTACAGCTTTCACGTCCCGTGAACGAGAACATGCAACACAGATGCCTTCGCGCTCCCCGACACGCGAGGCCAGTGGCAAAGACACCGCGGCCGGGCCCCCGGCAAGTGACGAGGCGGGACCCACGCAAAGGGGAGAGGCGCAGCCGCAGCGCAGGTGACACGGGGCGGGGGAGGCGTCCCTGAGTGAGACCACCGGCGACCCCGGCGCCAACCACGCCAGAGGCGGGACCGACTGGCAGAGGGGCACGGGCACCGTGACAAAGTCGGGTGGGGCTGGACTCGGAGCACGGCGGGGGGTGCGGGCGAGGAGGCAACTGTTCCCCTGCAGGCAGGCTGCCCAGGCCACTCCCCCCGACCCCACTGCACGTGTCACCAGCCTCCACAGCAGCCGCACCCACGGGACACACGGAAAACCCGACTCGGGGGAAGTCACAGGCGCGCCGGAGCCGAGGGTGCAGCCGGCACAGGGACAGACCCGGCGGGGGGGGGCAGAAAGCCCACCCACGCTCCGCCCACCGCCCCCCTCTCTCCAGACCACGCAGCCTTCTAGCACCTGCCCGCACTTCTCCCCCTGGACGGCACCTGTCTCCTTCTTGAACCCCACCTGCTCGCCTCTGTGCTCCCCCACCCCGGCCTCCCCGAGCCATATGCTCAGCCTCCCCCTGGCACGGCGGCCGCCACGGGGCTCGTGCGCGCTGGCGAAGCCCCACGAACTCACGGCAGAGCCCGGGGCGAGACCAGAGCACCCGCCCCCCCCGCCCTTCCCTGCATGGCCCCGGTCCCCGGGGCAGGGGTTAAACGCTGGAACAGGTGTTACAGGCAACAGGGGAAGCTACTCGGACTACGGCTAAGAACACAGCTAAAGGACGAAACAGGGGGGATGTGGAACTTAAAAAGAAAAAGGCAAAACGAAACCCAACAGGATGAGGCACAGGACGGGGAGGGGGGGGTGGCGCCGAGGCGCGGGGCTCGCCTCTCCGCGCTCTCCGCACGAGACAGGTGCCGCCACGAGGGAAGGGCATAGTTACCTGCGTCCATGTCTGCAAAGAATGGAACAGCCGGTGAGAGAGAGAAGGAACCAGAAATTCAGTGTCTCAGAGTTGGATTCGAAAAGGTTACACGGAGAGAAAACATAACTCAGAAAAACTACACGGGGACTGCGTGGGTGCCTATCGTTGCTGTGCTGCGGTTAAAGCGAAAATAAAAAACTCTTTTATCTGCAGAAGGAAAAACCTGCCGGCACGAGAAATGTCTTACTTCCGTGCAAAATAATCGTGACCTACGTGTAGCACAACACAGAAGGGAGACATACTCCAACACGCGGTTTCCTGAATGGCCCGTGTCCGGGGCTGAGCCACGAGACACGCGAACTACGTCTAAGCTCAGCGTCCAGGGCAGAGCACTGGCCGAGCAGTATCTCGGGGCGTGAGGCTGGATTAACGTCTGCAAGGGCCGCTAGCAGGGAAGAAACGGGTTCGAGAGCATTTCGTGGTCTTATTCTTGCTCCAAATGCTGCGGCGACTCTGACGGGCCGGCTGCACACACTACAGGAGGAACGGTGCACCTAAGGACCTCCCCTGCCCGGTGCCTGGTTCCTCCCTCGACAGCTGACCCGTCAGGGTACGATTCAGGATACAGTTACAGGGAACGTTACAAAGCTAAGCTCTGCTAAGCGCGAGCCCGCCCGCCCGACGGCGTACCTTCGGGAGACTCCTCCTGGACGTAGGTGCCGGTCAGGTAGCGGTGCACCAGCGCCGACTTGCCACTGGCCAGGTTGCCCACGATCCCCTGAAACAGAGCAAGGGACGGCCGTTAGGTCTATGCGCAAGGGACGGCCGTTAGGTCTACGCGAGATCACGGCCACGTGTAGGCTGGAGGGTCAGACACGGGCTGCGGAAGTCCTGCTGGCAGAGAGGAAGGGGCCGAGGCCCCCTCCTGGAGAGTCCACGCGGCGGGTCCACCAGGGAAGGAGCCTGAGCCGGTGCACGGTGCATTGTGAACCCTCTGCACCCTGACCGCGGGGTGCGGGGTGACGTGGGCCACAGCGGCCGACCAGAGCATGTGGGGCTGAGAAGCATGTCCCAGGCATGTCAATCACGGCTGCAGAGTGGGAGCTCGGAGCCGGGTCAGACGAGGGGAAAAGAGCTGCACGGGTGAATGACCCCGAGGGGAGGGCCGGGAGCGGCGTGGCAGGCACAGGCCGAACAAGCGCGAGAGCCAGGCAGCTGCTCTGAACACGGGGAGCTGGCCGAGGGACGGAGAAAGGGGACCCCGGTCTTGCCAGACACAGAGCTCCTCTCGAGAGTCAGGGTGCCGAGAGAGCAAGCTGCAGCGGCCGGGCGGGCGTGCGCGCCGTCGGCTTCACTTAGGCCAAAGCCGTCCTCAGGAAGGGCTCCCGCGACCACGACCAGATGCCTGGGTGGGAGGTGGGCGCCCCCAGCTCCGACGTTCCCGCGAACCTGGGCCTTCCCTTCCCCCGGGTTTGCTCGGGGTCTCCCTCCTCCCCCACCTTCTCCGGGGAGCTGCCTCTGAAGAACACCTTCCCATCTTTCCATCTTTTCCTCCCCCACTAGGAATCTCCCGTCTGTGTTTCAGTGTGACCAGATCCACTTTTTGAGAGAGACAAAGCAAAACAAGAGACCCACCCATGCCTGCCATCTGGAGGCCAGCCCCAGGCAGACTCTCAGCAGCACTGGTTGAATGAGTGCATGAGTGAATGACTGAGTGCATGAATGAATGGACGAGCGCCCGAGTGAGTGAATGAGTGGGTGAGTAAATACACGAGTGAACGAGTGAATGACTGAGTGCATGAGTGAATGAGTGCATGAATAAATGAGTGCATGCATGAGTGCGTGAATGAATGAGTGCACGACTGAGAGCATGAGTGAATGCATGAGTCAGTGAGTGAATGTGCATGAGTGAATGAACTAATGTGAATGAATGACCGAGTGCGTGAATGAACAAGTGATCAAGTGAATGAATGAGTGAACATGAGTGCATGCATGAGTGCACGAATGACAGTGAATGAGTGCACAACTGAGTGCATGAGTGAACACGAGTGAATGAATGAATGACTGGGTGAATGCAATGAGTGAATGAGTGAACAAATGAGTGAGTGAACAAATGAGTGAGTGAATGAACAAATGAGAGTGAACAAATGAGAGTGAATGAACAAATGAGTGAATGAACAAATGAGAGTGAATGAAGAAATGAGTGAACAAATGAGTGAATGAGTGGGTGAATGAGTGGGTGAATGAGTAAATGAGTGAATGAACAAATGAGCGAATGAAAAATGAATGAGTGAATGAACAAATGAGTGAATGAGTGAACAAATGAGTGAATGAGCAAGTGAACAAATGAGCAAACGACCCCGACAGCAGGCAGCCTGAACCGGTGGCTGCACTCCCAGGGCCGAGCGCGGGCCTTGGTGGGCAGAGCCCAAATGAAGCCGTTTCCCTTCCTGCTTCGACCGGGCTGTCTTCCTGCCTCGGGCCCCTGTAACCCCAGAACTTCTCTCCCTATCAGTTATTCTTCCGCTCAAGGGCACCCGCCGTTTGTCAGCTTCACGCTGAGGAACCCGGAACAGTGTGCCACAGAACTGAATCTTTAACTAAGACCAGAGCTTCTCTTCGCCGAGGAGGAAAACGCTCAGCATCACACCCCAGCAGCCGGGCTTTCTGAGCGTGGCAACGGCCCCTCCTCCGTGCGTGCCCACGACTTGCGGAGCTCGGGCCGGCCCCTCGGGAGGCCCAGATCCCTCGGGCCGGGGGCCAGGGGATGGGTTTGCTGGGGCTTGAACCAACCCCCCCTCGGACCGTCCCAGGTGCGCACAGCACGGGCACAGACCAGCAGCCGGCCGAGCAGAGGAAACGAAAGGACGAACGAGGATGCGCCGCCGTCAGCGGCTCAGCTGCCCGGGGCCCAGGAGCCGCCCCCGGGCGCAAACCGGAGTGTGCGTGCTGCTCAGCCGGGGTGTCCTGGCTCCGTGGGGAGCACTGAGGCAGCGTGGTGAAGGTATACTGGCAATTCTGGGACAGAACTACGCATTCCAGGTGGCCAGGGCCGTGACGGCCAGCTGTCGTCACCCTCTGGGCAGGGCCACAGGCCAGCCGGACTCCAGCTCCCTGTCGCCGCCTCCCAGGAGGAAGGGGAGCATGTGTCCCAAACGTCCCCGCTCACCCGCTGCACCTGCCGCTGGCTGGAAAGGAAACCCAGGCTCCCAGTAAGAACTCCAGGTGGGAACTCATGGAACACACACAAGCAGCATGTGACAGGCGGCTGGCCGACACATCCCCTTGCACGGGCTAGGTGCCCGGGGTCTCCACCCTCCTGCTCAGACGGTGGCATCCACTGTGCGCCTGGCACCCAGGGCCCGGCCTGGGGCTCCACGGTGGCACCAACTGCAGCCGTCACCGGTGACCTAACCCCAGCACGACTTCAGGACCCACAAGGCATGGTACCAGCGCTCTTGAGAAGACAGCAAACAGTGAGACTTCTTTCTCTGGCAGATTCCAGAAGACGGGTCTCGAAGGACAACATAAAGAGCCCATTGGAGGCGTGCTATTATATCGCTCAGCTGCTGCGTTCGTGCAAAGGAGTCTTGGGTTCCGAAGGCACTGACCTAAGGGGCCACCTGTGTGTGTGTGTGCAGAGGGGGCGGCACTAGGGCAGGAGACAACCGCAGCCCTGTGGACGGACACACGGGCCGTCTCTGAACAAGGGGGCGCCTTCTGCCGATGCGGGCGGCTCTGCAGCAGGGCACGCCTCTGCCCCACAGGCTGAGCTGTCTGTTGCCACCGCTGGGCCGGTGCCCACCTGCAGGTCGGGGCAGGACGCAAAGAATGCCCCCCTCAAGTCCTGCGGAGTCACTCACACGTCCTCGTCCACGGGTGGGATGGACCCCAGTGGCGAACCTCAGCTAACACTCAGGCAGTCACTCTGGGGGAGCCGAGTCCACACCGCCCCCTGACGGAACCACCTCCGCTTCCCCCAGCCTTCATCTCAGACCGCTGAGCGCTGTCCCAACGCCGGCCGAGGAGGTCTGCGGCAGTGAGCCGCCTCGATCACAGGCCGGCCTGGCGCTGGGGGCTCCGGCGGCGCCCCCGACACTGCTGACTCTCACAACCAGGTCTGTGTCCGAGGGTTCGGACCTCAGCGGGCCGTCAGCCAGTCAGTCGCGTGGCCGCTGGCCACAGGTGGCCATGCCAATTTAAATGGGCAAGAACTTGAAATTCAGCCCCTCCGTCACCCAAGCCACACGTCAGTGCTCCCCAGTCACGCGGGGCAGGGGACGGCGAAGACGGAGCACGTGTCCTCACGGTGCGGGACGTGCTTCCGGCAGGGCTGGCGCAGGCTCAGGCTCCCGCTCACCCCCGGCGCCGCCCTTGCGTGTGACCGGGTGCTCGGGCCAGTCCTTGCGGCCCCCGAGCCCCCACTTCCCCGTCTGCGGAGGGAGTGGTCGGGAGGAAGGGCGGCGACAGGCGAAGCGCCCACCACACGCCCGCACGGAGAAGGAGCCTCGTGGGGACCGTCATCGCTGTTGTCATGGGGATGTCGTTCCCGTGTTCCCGCCCCTGGCAGGACCCGGGGTGGCACTGTGGTCTCACGAGTGAGTGTGTGTGTGTGTGTGTGTGTGTGTGTGTGTGTGAGAGTGTGAGGGAGAGAGGGAGAGGGGGAGAGAGGGAGAGGGGAGAGAGAGGGAGAGAGGGAGAGAGGGAGAGAGGGAGAGAGGGAGAGAGAGGGAGGGAGAGAGAGAGCGAGGAGACACACACACACACACACACACACACACACACACACGACAGCAGACAAAGGACTGACCCCCACGCCCGTGCACAGGAGGCCGAGGCCGCCCTGGCTGGATGCGCAGGCACACGCGGGGCCCCGGCCCTCCCAGGGACACCCCCACCCAGAGGTGAGCTGCACCTCGGGGCCCCGGGGCTGCGGGTCTGAGTGTACTCACAGGTCGCCCCAACTGTGCGGAAGCCCCCCCACCACACACAGGGACACGCGGCCGCCGTGGCCGGGGAAGCACTCACCACTTTGAGCTCCGGGACGGAGCGGCTGAGCGTCCATTCCTGGCTGTTCACGAAGGCGTCTGTAAAAAACAGGAGGGGACACGGAGTGAGACTCGCGGCCGACTGGAGTGCGAGGCCGAGACGCCCCCGGGGGCCGCTTTCCCCACCGGAGGACGGACAGGCTGCCGGTGCACACCACTCTCAGCGGGCCTCACGGCCACCCCAGAGAAAGTGGGGTTCCTGGGCCCCCACGGCGGTCCCGGGGCCGCGTCTGCGTTCTGCCCCCTAAACCGTAAGGCCCGAGCCGCCCAGGACCCCGAGGGGCCGCCGACGGTGACTTTCCTCATCTCCAGGCCCCTGCCGGCCGGACAGGCCCACGCGGCCAGGGGGTCCTGGCGGCCCACGCTCACGGGTGGGGACAGTCGGGAGGCTGCCAGCTCCCCGGGGCTGACCCTGTCAGGGCCGACTGTGCGGTTTCCCGCCACAGGTCACTTGCGCGAACCGCGCCAGCCAAGTCGGGGAGGGGGAGGACTGGGTCCTGAAACCCCATGCTCATGGCGGGACACCCGGCACCGCGGAGCAGAGCGCTCTGACGTCCCGTTCCTCTCCGACGCCCCGGACGCGGAGGACGCCAGGAAGAAGAGGGGGCCCAGCCTGGCTGCAGCCTGCAGCCTCTGCGCAGTGTCTCCCGCCCCCGCCTCACCCCCCACGTGCGGGTCTGGGGGACCCGCTCAACACAGCTGACCCCAGCACCCTCACCTCCCGCGCCCCCATGGGCCACTTCTCACGGGTGAGACCACGGGCCTGGGAGTGGGGCCCAGCAGCCGCTCCAGGGCCCCCGAGCCGACGGCAAACACCTCTCCCCCCAAAGAGGGTGCACTCCCCCCCACGTATTTTCCACAGGTTCACAGTGCTCGTCCCCTCCATCACGTCCACGAAGTAGTCCAGTGACACACAGAATGCCCATGAGACACTGCCTACGAGACCTGTCCCAGGTGCGGCACCTGCCCAGGCCCCAGCGCTCCACGAGTTCTGCAGCCGCCCGCAGCCAGCACTGCCCCGCCCAGCACCGCCCTGGGGAAGCAGGGTCCTGAGAAGCTGGGGCCACGAGCGAGCCGTCAGGAAACACCCTGACAGAAGCTGGGTGGGAAATGCAGGGGAACGGGGGAGGGGGGAGGGGGGAGGGGGGAGGCTGCCCCGGGGTGGTGGGGGGGCAGCGGTAGTCAGCAGGGTGTCTGAGGGGCTGGCACTGAGGGACCAGGACCTGGAAAACGAAGAGCGGACGGCGGGGGACAGTGCCCAGGCCAGGGGGATGGCGAGAGGGGTGTCAGAGACAAGAGGTGACGTGGGCCCAGGTGGTGGAGGTGCGGGAGGGAGGTGGAGGGAGGGAGGGGGGCAGAAAGGCAGAAGGGTGGAGGGGCAGCCCCCCAGATCAACTACGTGAGGGCAGGTGTCCAGGCAATGGGGAGGAGGGAAGGGGGGGCGCCACATCGATGTGGGGGGGGCAGGCGAGTGCGTGGTGGGGTGCGCCTTCACGGATGGTGATCGCGGGCACTGGGGGACCAGTCCCCATGTGGCACCTGCCAGGAGGTCCCCCATTGTCTGGCTTTGGACACACAACACATCTCCCAGAGAAGCCCCCGGGGGGGCATTCGAAGCCGGACTCGCTGTGCGCGCTTGGTGTCGGACCCCCGCTGCGGGGCGGCTCTCAGCCTCTGAGGAAAGCCGTGCGGCCCGGCCGCGCCGTCTACCTGTGGCTGGATGCCTGGCCACTGACCTCTCGAGACGGTGCTCATTTCTCTGCAAAGCTTCACGCACGCTCAATGGTTGCTTCTAGGAAACTTAACTTGGCATCTACACCTCGCCTCGAAGTTTCCCGGGTGTCACCAGCTTCCCGCTGTCCCTGAGCTCAGTCAGGGCTGCACCCCAGTGGGTGAGCTGGGGGCCGGTGGGGGAGGGGCGGCAGGACAGAGGCCGCTGGGAGGACGAGGAGGCAGGAAACTGAGCCTCGGGTCCCCAGAGCAGGGGGCCCGGCTCTCCCCCCTGGAGGCCTCTGCCGCCGACGTGTGCCCTCAGCACCAGGTACCCGAGTGCCCCCCCAGCGCCCTCCATGAGGCCCTCGCCGACAGGGGACCTGGTGCATCCACAGAGGACGCTGGACTAGCTGAGGCCCAGCCTGCTGCGTGGCTGGGGAGGTAGGAGGAGGAGGGGTGAATCAAGGCCGCAGGCTCCTGGGAGCCCCAGCTGGACGCCGGCCCATCCCAGGTTGAGGCCATGGACAGGTCTGGAGGCCGCTGTGCCAGCTGCACACCTGCTTGTTGCCGTGGCAGCACGTGCGCGTCCCCACCTGCGAGCGCGGTGCCCTCCCGGGATGGACAGTGTCCGTCTGCACAGACGCCGCGGCGGGCGGGAAGGTCCCAGCATGCTGCCCCTACCTCAGAGCTGGGGTCCCTGGTCCCTCCGGAGGGGGTACTGTCCTGGGCCCTGCCCCACCGAGGGCAAGAAATCGGGAGGGAGGGGCAGAATCTTCCAGTCGACAGCCCCCACCCACTGCTCTCAGATCCCAGCTCACGGCCTAATCGTAGAAAACTGGGGACCGACTTCCAGGAAGGCTTCTGGCACATCTAAAATAGCAGCCGGGACCCCTGCCAAACCCGCAGGCCCGGACTCACTGTGTGCACGCGGCCGGATTTAGAGCGCTGAACATAAAGCCACCGATGCGGACTTCTCAAAACCAGGACTGGACTGGACTGGGGGGGGGGGGGGGCGGGGAAGTCAGGAGCAAAGAAGAAACACAACTGTTCACCCAGGGATCCGGCAAGGAAAACAAAACCTGAAGACCAACGCGCCCACCGCACGCCGACGCTGACTCCGTCTCCCCAGTGGGACGGCTGCCCGGCCGGGCGCAGCCCCCAGGGCAGGGGTGGCTGCCGGAGCGTCTGCGCCCCAGAGGCTGAGGTGCTCACCCGCCCATCCTCCGGGGCTGGGGCCGAGAATAAACCACCCTGTGCGACCTGGTTATCCCTTTTACTTTCAACTAAACCCTGTGCCTAAATGTTTCAAGTGTAGAAGAGCGCAAGCTCAGACCTGGGCTTCGCCTCTGTGACACAATGTTGCCTTCCGGGACAGGCCTGGGGCCCTCAGCGGGTGCAGGGGTGGGGGGGGAGGGGCAGGCGCTCGCCTTGGAAACAGTGGGGGGGGCGGTCGGAGCCCCTTCTAGTCCAGCTCTCCAGGGTCGCTTGTTTTAAAAACGTGCCCTCTGAATGGTAAAGGGGAGGTCACACTTGGGCCCCAAGTGTGAGCCGGGAAGTAAGAGCCCCCTCCCCCTCCTCGATCAGAGAGAGCCGCCCCGCTGTGGCCCCCGGTGACTGGGCAGAAGGGGCTTCTGTCGCCCGAGCTCCCGGTCACCCGCGCATTTACCGCCGTGTTACCTTCATTGAACGCATGCAGCTGTCAGACAGATCTACCACCAGATAAAATCAGTCCAGAGGAAATAAAGAAGGTTATTTTTTAAAGCATCAACGCCACCAAATGTTCTTAAACGCACAGCACAGACCAGAAAGCAAAGCATGCGGCCTGACACCTGGGCCCCAAGTCTCCCAGGCAGGGGCGCAAACCGTGGGCGAGCTCACGGCCCTCCTGCTCAGCCGGCCCTGCCAGCCACATCCCCCCCCCCGCCGGGCGCGACCTGACATGCACACACCAGTGTGCACAGGCGTGCACAGGAGTCCACCGCCACTGTGGCTGTGACCACTCTGAACAGGAGAACCACCCTCGGGGGGGGGGGGGGCCACGGGACAGACCCCTCACGATGGCGGGGTTAAGAGGCAGGCGTGGTCTGGGAGACCCTGACGGCGGCGGCGGCCTCGGGTTCCGCTCAGCCTCCACCTCAGCCCCACCCGTCTGCACGTCCCTGTGAGCTCCCTCTCTCTGCAGACGGCCGACCCAGCCTCCCGATGGCTGGGACAGGGACCCACTGCTGCCGGAACCACGAGACCGGCACGCGGAGAGCTTCCCCGGGGCCCAGCCCGGCAAGCAGCACGCAGGTGTGGCGGTGGAGGCTGTGACCGCCTTAGTACAGCCCAGCAGCAAAACCAGGCTAAGAACAGACACGGCCGGCCGTTCCCCAAACAGCAGCTGGGTGGCCGGCGCACCAGGACTTCACACACCGCCCTCTGCCCCTGGCCCCTCCGTGGTCCTTCCCCAGGGCGCCGTCCCTCCGCTGCCGTGGAAGAGGCGGCGACTCCCTGCCGGGCATTCGACGTGTCCCTGGAGACACAGGACGGATTTCAACTCCGCAGCCGCAGGAGCACCCGTGCATCGGTCACAACGGGCACAAGCCACTGCCCCCACCTCCAGGCCTCCCGGGGGCCGGACGCTCTCAGCAGAGTCTGCGCGGCCTGGCTGGGGGCCCGGGGCGGGAGGACACGGCCGGAGCGTGCTTCAAGCACGGGGCTGGCGGGGGCCTGGCCGACTCCAGGAAGAACGGGAGACGGAAGGAAAAGTGCTCCCCACCCATGTGCCCAGGACCCCGGCACTCCGACAGGCACGCCGAGGAACCGGACACGGAGGACGGGTGCCCCGGCTGGCTCTCGAGGACGGGACAGAAGGTCCGGCCCTGCTGGTCCGCGCACACGGGGGCGGGGGGGCGGGGGGCGGCCATCCCGGACACCTGGTGCTGAGGACAGCCGCCTGCCCGCCTGCCTGCCTGCCACGTGGGCCTTCCTTCCCGAAGAGACGCTCGGGGATGGAAGTCTTGAGGCCAGCCTCCTGTCTGCGGGTGCGCAGGCAGCCCCGCCCACCACCCCCGCGAGATGGCATGATGAGCCGGTGTCACACGGCGTCACCTGCATGTTTGGTCCAATTACAATGAACACGTCCACCCGCGGAAACTCACCCAAACTGGATGTCCTGGGCCAAAACAGGGACCCTAGGGAAAGTGAGGGTTCCTACCGGGGCAGGTCACGCTGGGGCGTCCCAGGCCAGAGGCTCGGTAGCGAAGGGGGTGCTTCCGCCCGAAGCCGGCCCTGCCCTTCGTGTCCGCACGTCCAGGCCCACACGGCTGCGCAGCGAGCCAGTCGCCCTCCAGAGGGCGCACCGTCTCGGCCGGCACCTCTCCGGGCGTCAGATCCCAGGCCTGGGCCTGGCTTTCACCCGCCTTCCCTCGTCCTCCCCGCCCCCTCCTCAACCCCAAAGGCAGAAAGGACACGGCGGCGGACCTGTCCTCCGGGGGGCGTCTGAGATCGCGCTCCTGGTGACGTCACCAGTTCGGTTCAAGTAAAACCCCCCAAAAGTCCTCCCCGGCTCTGCATGTTCTCAGGTCAGCAGCGCTAGCCTGGCAGCTGGCTGACCTTCCCAGGGCTTCCGTGGCACCAGACACGCACGTCGCGTCATCACATTCACTGCAAGTCAGAGTCCCGTGTCCCCGAGGAGGAAGCCCCTGGGTGTGAAGGGTGGCTGTCACCTCGCCGCCACCCAGGAACGCCAAGACGGAAGTCGGTGCTACCCGACGGAACCCAGGAGCTCGGTCTCCCGGGGAAGCAGCGTCTACCTTCAGACTTGAAAGAAAAGGAAAACGGCAGAGAAACCTCCCACGGCACAGAAAGTTATCTGGGTATCACTGCACTCTGAGGTTGTATCACGCTCCACGTGCCCCCTCCTGTGTCACTTCCTAGTGCCAGGGCGGCCGGGCGGAGCCAATGGGCCGGTCTGTCTCGGGGGAAGAGGGCGGACCGGACAGTCAGCTTGGGTGTTTACACGGGGTAGGTGCCTGCCACCCCCACCTGCCACCCGGGTCAGTGAAGAAGTAAGTGGCCCCTGGGAAGTCTGAGCTGGTGGCCAGAGAGGGCGGGAGCCGCGTCGGAAAGGAGCCCTGCCGGTGCCCGGCACAGAGGACGAGGGGCCGCACGAGTCCCTCCGAAGCACCGCAAACGAGCGGGCGTCCACCCCCAGGAGCACGTCCACCCCCAGGAGCGTGTGTCCCCCAGTGCCCAGAGAAGCCCCCGAATCAAGCCCCTGCGTGTGGACCACCCGGCCGGCTCACCGTGTCGTGCAAACCCCGGCACCCAGGGGTCGCGCCAGGAAGCGACCCGACACTGAGGGCTGTCCCCGCAGGGGGCTGCATGAGAACGAGACCCGGCTCGTCCCCCCTTTCATGCCCACCGGCTGAAACGTGTCTCTCAAAACCATTAGGTGAGGAGGGGCCGGGCGGCCCCTCTCACGCCCCGGGCTGGCGCCGCCCAGCACCGCGTCAGCCAACAGGCTCCTGGCCCACAGAAGCCGGCCTGTCAGCTGGGGGCGCTGACATCACCAGCGACGCTGGGACTGAGAGCCAACTCAAGAAACAAAAACAACAGACCGTGAGAAAACAAAGGGCCAAGACCCGTCCTTGAATTCACACACAGCCGAGGGAACAGGTGTGCACGAATGATGTCTCTCCGAACTGCACGCGTGCCTACGGTGGCGCGTCCGGTGAACTACCAGGAGACAGAACGGACGGAGGCGGAAGCACGCCCTCGCGGACCGCAGGGCAGGAGAGCGCGAGTCCCTGCGGCCGGCAACTGGGGACCGGGCAGCACCGCACTGCCGTGGGCCACTGTCGGGGCCGGCCCAACCCTGCCCCCAGAAGCAGCGGTGGCGGGCGGGCGGGCGGCACCTCAGAAATGGTGCGATGCCGCCAGCCCCCCTCTCTCTGCCGATCTGCTGACCTCGATACAGGTTCTGCTCGGCACCCGGAGGTGCCGCCGCGGCTGCCCGGGCTTCGTCCCCAGCGCGGTCCTCAACGAACAAAACCCCCTCTGTCCTCATTATTTCACTCGTTGTGACATCGTTTCAAATTGACCGAATTGTTTCCGATCGTTACAGGAAAAAAAACCCAATAACCTAAAGAAGGTTTCCTATAGAAAACAGAAACCTTATGCCAAAAAACATGTAAAACAGATACTCATTACAGGAAACATACCATCCCTTTTAACAGTGCTTGACGTTGGCGTTCGTCATGCAGATCGGGGAAGAGAAACGACGTCTGAGGAGTTTGCTGTAGAAGCCCCCACCCGCCTGCTCACGGGGACCACCGCCACACCGCCTGGCGCTCTCCTGCTGACTCTGCGGGACCCAAACCCATCCGCCCTCCTGGGGCCCCGTGGACTCCGCTTCCCGCTCGAGGCCGCGAGCTGCCTGTGTGGGCCCCGGCCCCCGGCTGACTCCTCCCTCGGGCACCAGCACCAGTGTGCACACCAAGCCCAGCAGTGTAAAGAGGGCTCTTAAGGGGGGCTCGCTATTAGAACCGGCAGACGTGAACACACAGGCACTGGCGCGGAGAAACAACAGTCACTCCTGCCCCTAGGTGCCCCACGAAGCTGTGACTCATTAGAGTGTCCTCAGCAGCCCACCGAGCTCTGGGGTCAGGCACTGGGCACCCCCCACCCCCCGCGCCTGCTGCAGAAGGTACCCTGGACCCGCTGGATGAGTGGTGGAGAGACAACAGGACCCCACGGCGAAGCAGAAAACAACAGCGGTGCCGGAGCTTTGCCGTCGCTCCTGTGCCCCCACGGCGCCAGAGGGGTTCGCTGACGGTGGGCCGGCCGGATGGCTGCGCTGGGCCTGCTCTGAACCTGGAGGAACCCCGTGGCAGACGCTGTTCTGAACGTTCCGGTGCCGGTGGGAGGCTGCAAGCCCGGGGTGACCAGAGGAAAAACGCTCACAGGTGACCGTGCCACAACACCGGCCCCCGCTGGAGAGCGCCGGCACAGCAGGATAGGGCCCAGGCTCTGAGGCGCCTGCCTGCGCGGAGGGGCCCCGGCTGACCCTCGGGCGGCTCGGCCTGTTTCCCACGTGCACTGTCTCCAGGGGGCGACTCGACTTTGAAACCACCACCGCCGCCAAACTGGGCGCCCTCACTTGCTCTCAGGAGTCCCTGATTAAGAGCAGGTGAGTTCCTAAGCAATCAAGTGAACCGCTCAACTCTGAGCACCTCTAGTTCAGAATGTTTCAGGTGAGAAGCTGAGTTACATTGTTTCTTTTAAACCCCCGCCGTCCTTGTCTGTAACAAACCAAGTTTAACAGTTAGGATGTATCAAGTTTTTGTTTTCTTTCGTGTAACTACTGCTTCCTCTTTTCTCCACTGGAGTTTCTTCTCCCTTGAACTGTACGGAACAGTCTAATACGCCACAGAAACTGAGTGACACAAATCAGGGGAATCAGAAGTTAAGGAACCAAGCCACTCATTAAAAAACGTGCCATCAGAACTCAGCTGCACACCGCTAAACTGCTAACAGCCTCGGCCAGGGCTGTCAATGGACCGCTCTATTGCTGTGATCAATCCTCCGGGACAGCGACGGACACCCTGCAGACGCGTGCGGCGCTGGGCCGGCGGTGCCCGCGGCGGGTCCCAGGGATACTCACTAGCAGGCTGGCCGGGATGCAGGGGGCGACGCTCGACGATGTAATCAATCATTTATCATCGGACCTCGCTTTGTATGAAACGACACTTGTGTCAGCAAACTGCCCCCACACGTGTGTATCAGGTGACAGGAAACTGCCCTTGCTGACTGACCCGGGGCCTCTCCGAACCCTCCTGGCCTCAGCGACGGTCACGACCCTCACAAGGAGCCGGCTGCCCCGGGTCTCTGGGTGGTGGCCGTCGTGCACGGGGCGGGAAGACAAGAAACAGCAGGAACAGACAAGGACCGACAGGGCTCAGGGAGTGCGAGAGGGGCAGCCGACAACGGCCGGCGCGGCGAGCCTCGCACCCTGACACCCCGAGTTGCCCGTGCAGGGGACCGCAGGCGTGTGACACGGAAGGCCGCGTGTTTTGGAAGACGACCCCCAGCACCCTGCAGCCCTCGCCCCAGCACAGGTGCGCCGCCTCAGACCAAGCTCGGCACTCGGGAGCCCAGGAAACCGCTGGAACCACCCAGGGTGATCCTCTTTTATTTTCTTGCAGCCGGCTCAGAGCTTGACGAGCCGGGACGGTCTAACGACAGGAAGGCCTGCCCGGTGACAACCTTCCCTGCTTTCCTTTAGACTTGACAGAAGCTCGGAGTTTAATGGACGGGGGCCCAGGTTGAGGGAAACCAGCGATGTTCCCCTCACCCTCCGGACCACGGGCCAGGCCCCAGCAGCTGATCTGGGGCCCAGGAAGGTGCCAGAACGGGAGCTCTGCTCACAACTGTCCAGCAGGCGCTCGCTTGGCGGCAAAACCCTGGACCGTGCCAAGTGTCACTATCTCCGACTTCGCTGCAGATCATCGGTACCTGACGACAGAGGGCTGGCCGGCCACACGGGCAGCGTCCCGGAGCCCGCCCCACGCTCCCTTCCGACTCCTGTGAGCCCTGCACGCCCACCTGGCCCCCCGCTACGGGCAGGGCCGTGCCCACCTGCGCCCTAAGGACGGTCACGGAGCCGCTGGGCCTGCATCACCACATCTGGAAGTTTCGGTAGAGAATTCATCCTCAACTCAAAACCCCGTGTAGCTACTAGCACCCCAATTCTGAAAATCGAAGTCACAGGAAGCAGATACATGAAACGCGGGAAGCACGTGATAAAACAGGGAGACCCGCAAGCTGTGGGGGATACACTTCCACTGGTACGGACATTGGCCCTGCAAATATCTTAAGAGTCCTGGCATTTCAGGCGTTCCGACCAAGGGCTGGTGAAAGAGGCAGCTTTTCCGTGCTCGCCTGGAACTTCAGAAGGAGGTGAGGCCACGCCGATCTGACTGTGTGTCCCCCCAACGGTCAGTTTTTCTGCACAACCCACAACCCGGGTCTCACACCAGAGCACCCCCACCCTCAGAGGACTGGCCGCAAGGGACAGACGGACCGAACACTGTTACAATGATGACGGCTGCTATCTGACACTGGCCCAGAGGGGAACACGCCAATGAACTCTGAACCTGCAGCATCGCAACTCCCCTCTTCCTCCACCTGAACAGAAGGACACATCACCCCGCAGCCACAGGTACCAGGACGGGCCGCCTTCCTCCCACCTGTTTGCACACCTGCCCCGCCTCTGCTCCCTCTAGGGGGCACACTTGCCTGGAACCCGAGGGGCAGTTACTATTGTCTACAAAGCCCGCGAGAGCAAAGACGCAAGCCCGCTGTTAGAAGAGGGGGAACGGGCTGTGTACACGAACTTCCGCCGAACACAGACGACAGAAGCAGCAGCTTCACGCGGACTAATTGTTTTTAACAAATGAACTCGCGGTGCTTGAACACGGTTCCGGAGCACGCGGGGAGGGACGGGATACTGCGTGTAGTCAAACACGGTGACTTCCTGAGGCAAGTCTGCCAAGGCAAGGGAAAAGCCAGGATGCTGGAACAGTCCCGGGGGGGGGGTGAAGTCCCGCAGGAGAATGTGGTCAATAACGTCCTAATGACCACGCCCGGTGCCGGGCGGGCCCTGGAACTACGGGCGGGGGGTTGCTTGGTAAGTCCTGTGGCTGTCTAACCACCGTGCTGCACACCCAAACGGAACGGAACACTGAATGCCGATTGTCACTGAAGAGAGAGAGACTTCGGGTCGAAGCGGAAGGGCCACGTCCCTGGCGCTGACCAGCCACGAAGCCGTCGGTCAAGAGCTCCGCCCATAAATGCCCTCCACGGCGCCAGCCTGTCCCGCACGGAGGGACCTCGGCCCTGTGACTGCGCGACCACACGTGAGGAAGCCACTCGCGTGCCTTGCTCCGAATTGTAAAACAAACAACCCCCCCGATTTCTAGTGAAAACAAATAAGAACACCAAGTTAAACTGATGCCAGCCTGGCAACCGGTATGCTATACCGTATCCTTGCTAAAAAAACAAAAAATCACATTTTAATACAACTCCATGCTCAACTTCTCAGTTCCAAACACTCTCTCGCTGGGAGGACCCCCGGAGGAGGCCTACGGGAACAGGACGGTCCGTCTTGGTTTCCCTTGGAAACACCGCAGCCAGGGCAGGGCGGCACCACGCCCCCAGGCAGCCAGGTAACCAGGGCCGGCTGGGGGAGGGAGCCTCTCCCCGAGGCAGGGCACTCCCAGCTGCGGCTGAAAGAACCGAGGGCGCTCCCTCCGCCCCGCCCCCAGCCGCAGCACAGCTGTGGCAATCCGCCTGAGGACCCTTCAGAGGGGAAACACGTGGGGGGCACACCTCCACGCCTCCCTCGCCCCACCCCAGCCTCCTCCCGCAGAATGACACCCAGGCCTGTGGACAGACCCACCGGGTCTGTGCTCTGCAGGTTCCGGAGGATTCCAACGCCCCAGACACTCCCGGCGGCCGCCCGAGCCACGTGCCAGGCTGTCATCCCCCCCCGTGGGGAGCCCTCTCTGCAGAGCCCTGGCGGCCAGGAGAGGAGAGCAGCGGGCTGAAGTCTCGAGGGGCTGCAGCTGCGACCCTGGCCGGCTTGCGGGAGCGGGAAACACAGCCCCGCCCCCCGAGTACTGTCCTCCCAGCGGGGCGCCCCGGGGAGAGATCCACATCCCCGACCCCTGGGAAACTGTCCCGACCAGGAGCACAACACGTGACAACGTGCACGCGGCTGGGGCCACAGCACAGCACCGCCCGCAGCACCTCCCGGCAGCGCCCGCAAGGACAGACACTCGGCTTGGAGGTGAGGGAAGACGGGAACCTAGGTGAAAGCGGCTCCCCACGCGGGGCCGCACCACCCGTGCAGCAACCTCAGGGCCGCGGCCTGGCCCCCTGGAGCTGCCCACAGAGAGCACAGCCGGCAGCTGCCAGCTCACAGGCCTGCTGGTGGAGAGGGCTGCGCCGGCAGGGCAGGAGAAAGGCAGCACCTGGCAAGGTGATCTCTGCCAGACAGGCGCAAGGGACTTGAGGTCACACGCACTGAAAGGCGCCACCACGTGTGGCTGAGAGCAGGCAGGTCAGGACCGTGAGGACCCAGTATCACTGGGGGAAAACCGCAGTGCCCGAATTCACACCTGGCATGACCCCCTGCCGGCTGGGGACCTGAGTGGGCAGGGCCCTTACTTATCTGCTCTCAATTCCCAGAGCGCTCTGCTGGGCAGGCCCGCTGGGCCGCCAGGCCCGTTCCCACCACTGCCCTCCCACTCCGGCCGCGCTGCCCACCTCTGCGTGGGGACCCATCGATGCTCTCGGCGCTGGACGAGTGCGCGTCGGCCGGCGCGCGCCGCAGGCTGAAGTAGCCGCGGGGCCGCGAGGGAATGCTCCGCGGGGCGGGCCCGCCGGCGGGCGCGCCGTCCCTGCGCGCGAAGATGCCGCTGAAGAAGCGCAGCAGCCTGTGCTCCGAGGCCGCGCTGGGGCCAGCGGCAGCGGCCCGCGCGCGCTCCAGCCGCTGCAGGTCGCTGTTGTCCAGCGTGCGGTTCTTGCTCTTACTGCGCTCCCAGCGCTCCAGGTCCGAGAGCGCATCGTTCTTGCTGAGCACCTCGCCCACGTCCAGGGTGTTGCGTTTCTCTGAAGCGGGCTGCGCGGCGGGCGCGGGCTCCGGGATGACGCCGGGGTCGGCCACGGCCTCGCCGCCCGGCGCCCAGGCCAGGCTCCCGGAGCTGCTGTGGCACCTTCCGCGGCCCAGGGCCGGGTCCCGTGGAGTCTCGGGCCCGCTCCAGTGTCTGAAGCTGAGGCTCCGCCGCAGTGGCGCGGCCCGGGCCCCTTCCACGTCGGGGCTACAGGGCGCAGGGGAGCTGGGCTCCTGCTTCAAGGCCGGGGGACTGCCAGCCACGTCCGTTGGCCCGGTGCCGCGTGCGCACGGCCGGAGCCGCCCGAGCTCCAGCTGCCCGGTGCTGCGGGTGCGGTAAGTGCGGAAGTCCCAGGCGCGCGGCCGGCGGCCCTCTGGGTCCTCCGTGCCCGCCGCCACCACCACCGCCGCCGCCTCCTCCTCCTCCGCCTCCTCCTCTTCCACCAGCCGCTCAGGCGCGTCCGGGGAGCGCGCGGGCCGGAACCTCCGCGCGGGGCGCGGGTCGGGGCCGCCGGGGCCCGGGGCGGCCAGCTGCTCCTTCCTGACCATGGTCACCGAGATGCGGTAAACGGTCTTCCTGGGGGGCGTCCCGCGCGGCATCGCGTCCGCAGGCGGAGACGCGGGCTCGCCGCTGCCGTCCAGCAGATACATATCGTCCGGGGCCGCGGCCGCCGCGCCGCCCGCCCGGGCTCCGCTGCATCCAGTTAGCCGCGGGCCGGGACGCAGGGACGGGCGGGCGCGCCGGGAGAGGGCCCACGCCCCCTACTCGCCGCGAGGGCCGCGCTCAAGCTGCGGGGACGGTGCCGCTGAAGACCGTGGGCCGGCGCGCGGCGCGGCCCGAGTGCGGTGGTCCCGGCCCGAGGAGCCCGGCCATGGGCCCGCGGGGTGGGGGACGGAGCGGCGGGAGGGCGGACGGTCAGGCGCAGGGACGGTCTCGCCGGCAGGTGCTGCCGCGGCGCGCGGGGCCCGGGGCGGGCGGCGGCGCCCGCGGGTTCATTGTCTGCGGCGGCGCGGGCTCCGCTGGCGTCTTCGGGCCTTTTCTGCACGGCGCGGCGGCGGCTCCGGAGCCCGCGCCACTCCCAGGGCCCGGGACGCGCGGGCAGGCAGCTGCGCCGGCCGCGGCGGCGGGGCGGGAGGGCGGCGGTTTAAAATGGAAACGTGCGCCGGGGCGGGGCGGGCGAGGGGGGACGTGCGGCCACCGCCGCCGGCCGCGCGCTCAGCCCGGCCGCGGAGGCGCGGGAGCGCGACTGCGGCGGGAGCGCGGCCCGGCGGGCGAGCCGAAAGCACCGGGATGGATCACAGGCACGCGGACCGGAGCCTCCAGGGGCTGGCCTGGTGTCCCGCCTTAAGCCTCACCTGACACCAAAACTCTGCACTTGACTGCAAACTCAGAACCACGAGCAAAATACCGGTCCTGTCTCACCTGCTGCGGGTTTACGACGCATCTCCCCTACGCACGGAAAAGGCCCTAACTCAAACAAGAGACTCGTTAAAGACAGGAGTGTAGGCACCTGTGAGCCCCTGACTGGACACAGGAACACGCCCACCGCCAGGAAGGAGGGGAGGGCGGGCCGGTGCGGCAGCTGGGAGACGGTGGGCGGGGCTGTTCACACCTCCGCGTGAAGGGCAGGCGACATTTCCCAGTGGGTGGGTGGGTGGGGGAGGGCTCTGGACCGGCAGGCACCTGCTACCTGGACCGCAGGCAGGAGAATGCGGGGACTCAGAGCAGGGGAAGCCTTGCCTGTGCCCCAAGGCTCGCCCTCCCCCTGACCACCTCGGCACGTGCACGCCTGCCCACTGAGGCGGAAGAAAGAAGGTACCGAAACCCTGAGCACCCGCGTGAGGATGGAGTTCGCTAAGAAGCTGTGCGCCAGGCACTGTGTAAAGGCTACACTTACTGCTGCCGTGAACGCTGTCTCGCCCTCCACCCGACCCCGCTCACCGCCTCTTGGCTCTCGGACCGTGGTCTCTGGCCTCCCAGGTGCGGGGAAGGGCTCATTTGTGGCTCTTGAGCTTTTACCGGCTCTTCCCAACGTCCTGAGCTCAGCTGGGTCAGTTTGCTTGCGTTTCCGCAGGAAAGGTCATACCTACGACCCCTGCCCACCAGACGGGAGGCTCCCACCACCTTTCTCTGGGCCTGGACCTGCCGGGACTGTGCAGAGGCTGCTCCCAGGGCCGCGCCCCTGGCCGGGTGGGCGCTCCACACCCGTGGGCTGCTGGCGGGGGTGCGGCTCGCCCCTCCTCTCCCCTGCAGCGAGTCACTACCGGGCACCTGTCCTGCTCTGGGTACCTAACAAGTGTGGAGCTGAGTCCTGCGCTCTCTGGAGGCTACCACCGACCGAGGAAATCCAGATTTCGCCTCAGAGGGGAACGGAATATTCAGATTTAACGAGACAAATCAGAAAGGCTGCTAGCCCACTCAAGTTACTTATTTCAGTGGGCGGGGAAAACACCCTGTCCGACGCCACAGCGATGGCCGCATGTCGCTGTGCCCTGCCCGCAGCTGCACCAAGCCCCAGAGCAGACTGCAGGCGGCGGCGGCGCAGCAGAGCGGGCTCAGCAGCTGCGGCAGATGCAGCGCTCCGGCGGGGGGCACCTGCGCTGGTGGGGGGGCTGTGTGTGCAGAGGCTGGGGACACACAGGAAACCTGGGTACCCTTCAGTCAGTCTTGCCGCGAACCCCAAAAAGCTCTCAACAATCAGGCCTGTTTACAAAGAACACCCTCTAAAGCACCTCTGACCACCCTCAGTGGCTCCAGCTGGACATGATGGCCACCAGCAGGGTCTTCAGCTCTGTCCACCAGCCCCTGGCACCCAAGGGCTCGGGAGCAGGGCCCCCAGCATGTCCTCCGTGCAGAGTCGGGGCCCCAGGACAGAGGGGTCTTGCCTGCTGAGTTTCAACCAAAAGCCCTCTCTGGTAAGACCCGAGCCCCACCCTGTTGCAGAGGGGGAGCCAGGCAGTCACCGCTGCCACAGCGCGGCTTCCAGTACCCATCCGGTCAGGCGGTGCTGGGGCTCAGAGAGGGCAGGCGTCTCCCCCCACACTGCACAGCTATCTGCTGCGAGCTGAACCCGGGGGCTTGGGGTCACACCACCTGTACCCTTTCCCCGGCTACAGTGTCATTTCTTCTCAGTGTCAGCATTCTGTGTTGTTGGCAGTGGAGAGAGACACATGTGTGACTATTACTGAACTGGGTATCAAGGACACCTAAATGGTCTCGTGACGTCTCGGCACTTTTCCGTTTGTCCGTCACATACACGCTGGGCCTGTACTGCCACACCGAGCAGTGGGGAGGCTGGCCTCTGTCCCCAAGGGATCCACAAACTCATGAAAAACGGTGCAGTCTCCAAGGCCGAGGGACTGAACGGGAAAAGACAGCGAGGGAGCCCAGGTGGCCACGCCGTGCCTGGCACCCGAACAGGTGAGCGCCACGGGCGGCGGGCCGCAGACTACAGGTCCCCGGCTGCGGCTGCAGACACTCAGAGGCCGGCCCGGTCTGCAGGTGCAGGAGGCGGTGCTCAGCAGTGTGGAGAGCAGTGTGGAGTAGCTTTGGACTACGGAGACGAGCTTTAATGTGGAATGTGCTGGCCCATCAGTCAGGTACATAAATGCATCCTGTGACCTGAGGGCAAGGTAAAAATACATAAATAACACAGCATCCCTTTAAAGCCCAAATATTCAACTGCTCGTCTTCCCATTATTGCACGGCCGTCTGGAATCCGGGCCAGGTTTTGCGCTTAGCCACGGCAGGATGCAGCCTGCAGCAGAGTAGAAGATTCCATTTCCATCCACCTTAGATGACACTGGCTCCCAGCAGACACTGAAGGATGGAGCCTCTTTGCACCAAGGCCCTGCGCGTCTGGTCACTCTCTGTTAATGCCGACCGCCCGGCAAGGGGGCACCGCTTTTCCAGGCCCCCCATGATGATTTCACAGGAGACCCTCCGGTGCAGGCTGAAAATCCTGCAGGACCACGTCTCCCTCCTGCCCTGGATACATGGGCTCTTCCGATGCAAAGAATCAGAGGCTCAGACAGAACCCGTCCCTGCAAATCCCTTTACACAGCCAGCCCTGCCTTTACATGACAATACTCCTCCCTTTGGTGTTCGGGTGGCCTTGTGCTTGATTTCCCCGTTGCCTTTCCAACTGCTCCCTCTAGACCATCTTTCCTGAATTCTGCCATGCCATGGAGTAGGTCACCATTTTGGCTTAAAAAAAAAGCCTTTAGTTGATCTCACGGCCACAGGCCAACGGGAGTAAGCAGGCACAACCTCGGGGCTGCAGAGGGGCCCAGGCCAGGAGCCAGCCCTGCCACGCCCCCGCACCACCCGCAGCTGGCCAGGCTCCTCCACCAGCCAGCTCCAAGTTCATGAGCTCCCCTGGCTGCCCCCGCCCCATGACTTCCCTGTCCCACGCCATTTCTAGCTTCCTACAAATTAAGCACTGTCTGCAAGAATGCTGTTTCGCAAGTGTTGCTAGAGCTGCTAAAGGAAACCACTGGTAGCGGAGTCGTCCGCAACTCCGGCTGACCTTCCGAACAACAGGAGGAGGCAGCTGCTAATCACGGCCTCAGCAGCTTAGCGGCACCAGGCTGCAGGCAGCAGAGCGCCACCCGGGAGCCAACAAAGAAGCCCTCCTCCAGGTCACGGGCTCTTTAAAGGCTACTTTTTGGCGGGAGGGTGACTGACAGGCACACACCTACGAGGCAAAAAAGACAGCTATGTTTCTTGAGCAAGGTCCCGTGTCACCGGGAGACAGACGCACGCCGGGCCACTTCAGGAGGCGGGTTCTGCGCTCGGCGCCTGTGGGCTGACAGCCCTGGGCGGGGCCCGCCACGGGCCCACGTGTCTCGCCCCACACACTGAAAGTTACAGGCGGAACAGAGAAGACATGAGGACTGGACCCTCGTCTCTGAGTCCCGGGAGGGCGTGCGCGGGTCTCGGGGCGGAGACTCTCTGGCCCAGCAGGGAGACGGAGCCCGGGAGGTCTGCTGCCAGCGGGGCCGTGGGGCTGTGTGATGGGTGTGGACACGCAGACCTGTCACGAGACAGCACCCACGCTCCACGCCCTTGTTCATTCTAGCAGGAGGCCCCCCACCCCCAGTGTGACCTCAGTGGGCAGCACCAGCGTGCGCCAGGCTCAGCTGTCAAACGCCAAGTTGCAGTGACCCAGGTGAGGGGACGGAAGAGGTTCCTCAGTCCACCCACCGCCAGCCAGTCCCCAGGCATCCACGGCTCTGAGGGTCAGGTGCGTGTGCCCTCAGGGGGGAGGAACTGGGGAGCTGGGGAGAGTCTGTGGGAGGGGCAGGCAGCGAAGGAATCGGGGTCCGTTCCCCAGTGGTGCCCGGCGACGGCTCAGGGTCCCGCCAACACAGGTGACCCCCGGGCTGTCTTCTCAGGGATTCCTAGAGGACAGGAGCCCCTGTACAGCTGCACTGGGGGCACTCACACGCAACTCTCAGGGGTTCCACCCGCCAGGCAAACCAGGGACGTCACCCCGACACTCGGCGCACCGACAGTATTTCAGGGAGAGCCCCCCTGCTGCACGAGTCTCCCACGGCCCAGCAGGTGAATCGTGCTGGGAGGGCACCGACCGTGCCCCGGGCACTCTGCTCAGTGACAGGGGGCCGGGGCGGGGCCGTGGTCAAGGACTGACAACTGTCACAAATAACCAACACCCAGAAAAAGGTGTTATGCAAAAAAAAGAGGCAGGCAGGAGGAAGGCAGGAGAACACTGTCGTATCTCTCACCAAAACACTCGGGGAAGTCTTCAAAGGGGAGGTGGCGCTTTGCCGTCCTCCGGAGCGGGGCGTCTGAGCCGCGGCTCTGGGGGCGTTTGCGCTGCACCGTTCTCTGGGGCGGCTGTCCTGCGTGTCGGGAGCTCTCCCCCCCTCCCCCCAGCAGTTGTGACAGCCTTTAAGTGCGCTGTCACTGCCAAACAGCTCCTGGGGGGCAAACCGCCCCGGGCAGGGCAGAGAAGCGCAGCTCCGAAGGGTCAGGCAAGACACACAGGGGCGTGGGGGGGGGGCAGGGGGGTGGTTCCCACATGCGAACAATTGTTCTTTTCTGTGTTCCATGCGTCTAACCATTCCTTGACTCCCTGACTTGGAACATCTTAATAAAGGGTTCCCAACGGTCTCCCAAACGAGAAGCAATTATTTCCAGTAATCCTTCCCAGAACAGGAAGAACAGCTCCAGTTGCAGAGGAGGCCACTATGGATCCTCCTCCTGCGACAGACACATCATCAGTTATGTTTGGTTTAAAAGAGCATCGCGGGCCCTGGCCGGGGAGCCCCGTGGGTGGGAGCGTGGCCCTGACACGCCAGGGATGCAGGTCCCCTCCCTGGTCGGGGCGCACGTAAGAATCAACCAATGAACTCGTATGCCGACCCACACATCAGTGTTTTTCTGTCTCCCGTCCCCCCCAAAAAAATCAATAAATAAATTTAAAAAATAAATACAATAGATCATAGATGTGATTACAATGCTGGCAATGAAATAATTAAGTTTTGCCAACGTTAGTTATTCAAAACCTAAAGCAGCATGTCATTTTTAATCAGAAAATATCCCAGGCAACGTGCTCGAAGGTTTGACCCTGAGCCCTCGACCGTGAGCGCCAGAGACCACGTGTGGCCTCAGCTCAGCTCCCGGCGTCGCCCCGAGGGGCCCGTGCACGGGACCAGACAGGGCCACGGGCTGGGCCTGGGGCTGCGTCACCCCTGCACTAGGTCAGCGGGGACACCACTCCGTCCTCTCCAGGTGGCAACAGCCATGCAAACCGCAGCAGGCTAGGTCGGGGAGAGACGCCCCCCAGGCGCGTTTTGCAGGTTCCGAGGCAGACTCCCAGGGCGGGCGGCCCGCCACCTGCCGGAGGCCTCCGTGCGGGCGGAGAGAGCCCAGCCCCGCACTCCCTCCTGCACGCACTTGGCGCAGAGAGCCAGCAGGGAGCGTGCGAGCCCAAACCGACCCCGCGGGTCCACAGAGCTGGCCGGCGAGAAGTCTTGACGTTTACGATGTGCCAGTCAGTGTCAGCTAGGGGTGGGGTCTGGAGATGATATTAAAATCTAATCTATTCACCGTCACTTGGTGGAAGCAAGCACCAAACACCCCCCTGTCCCGTCCAGCCCCCAGCTCTCCGCAGAGGCTCAGCGGAGGAGGAACCGGAGGGACGGAATCGGGGCGGTGCATGCTCGCACCTGTCCCTCCGACAGCTGCAGGCAGCTCCGGAATCCGCCTGGAGGAACACCCAGACATTCCTGCCGATTGCCTAATCGCCCTGGTCCTCGAGGGCACGCGGGGCCGGCTGGAGGGCAACGTCCTTATCTGCGGGACCCCCCCACCCCAGAAGGGACTGCTCCAGTGACAATAACAATGCCAGCAGGCTGCCCTCCCTAGACACCCCAGGAAAACATTGGGGGGGAGCGGGGAGTCTGCTGCGGAGCACCAGTTGGTCACTGCCGCCTGAGCTCATGTGACGTCTGCTGTTTACCACCCTCGTCCGCAGAGCCACTGACCCCCAAAGGTCTGCAAAGCCGGGTTTGTACAAAAACAAAACTCGAGGCCACCGGGAATTTCGGGCGGCATCGGCACAAAACTGCGTGGGGCTCCCACCTACTGACTGGAGGAGCGGGTCCCGGGCTTGGAAGACACCAGGCCATGGGCAGGGGCAGGCCCTCCCCAAGCCAGCCCCTCCGGGCTCCCAAGGGGGCTGCCCCCTACACCCTGCTCCCTCCCCGCCACACCCCCCACCGCAGTGCAGGCCGACCCCAGGGGCAGGGCAGGCCGGCTGCACCACCCCACAGACTCACCCACCCTCTTCCCCAAATGCCTGTGACAACAACAGTGAGGCAGGCACCACTGTAACCCCACGTTATGGCAGGGAAAGCCAGTCACAGGGAGGCCGGAGAGGTGCCCAACGGCACGGCAAGGGGTGGGGCTGGACAGACTGCTGGCACTCTTCCTGCCGTCCCCTCAACCTCTCTGGACTCTCGGGAAAGCTGGGGCTCCGCCAAGGGGAGCCCTGCGGGGTAAGCGGGGCGGGGTAGGTGCGGGGCGGGGCAGGGCAATGACAGGACTCTGCGAAAGAAAGCGGGAGTTCTGCGTTCTGCTCCGCTTCCCCGCCAGGCCCAGGAGGGGTGGGGGGAGGGAAGGGAGGAAGTGGAGGAGTAAGGACTTGGGGAGCAGGTAGGCAGAAACCGCGCTCACACACACAGGCGCTCCCCACCAAGACCCCAAGGAACGGGGCGCGGAAGGGTCCAGGCCGACTGGGGTGACGGAGGCTCCCATTTCATCGGCATCTCCAGGGGCAGTGCACCGGCCCCAAAGTTAATGTCACCCCCAAACCGCCCCACAGGACTCCACTTTCCTTCTGGAGTTCCTGGAAAGGCTGCGCAAACTGCGGTCTCCTGGCCCTCCCCTCCCCTCTGTTCCTCAGGCTCCACCCTCTCGCTGCACGGGCTGCAGGCTGGCCTTTGCCTCCTCCAGGGGCTCCAGGGCAGCCCCCACCCCCACAACTAAGTGGCCCCACGTGGCCACACCCGCTGCCCAGTCTATCTGTAGACGGGCCACCTCCTAGGAGCCCTGGGAGCCCTCCAGGGCCTGCCCCTCCCCACCCGCCCCACCCAGTGGGCCCCCAGTGTCCCCTCACCCCGCCTCCGCCCCAGACCTTGACTCTGACCCTGGAAGGCTGCAGAGAAGTCGGTGGTCATAAAGCAGAAACCCTCACTCACACATGCCGGACACAGTCGGCCGAGGGAACAGAGACACGTGTGAAGGAAAAGCTCCCACTAATATTTAACCGGCCACCAAGGTTTTCGTGACCCTGGCCGTCACGATGAACACACTGTCAAGTTCAGAAGGACATCCAGCACCCAGCTGGGGCCGCCACAGCGGCGGGCCTCCGAGGGCGGGCTCCGGCCCCAGAGGGGCTCGCGCTCTCGCCGTTCCGGGGTCCGGAGTCTGCGGCCGGGGCTTGGGCGGCCGGGGCTCCCCCGAGGCCTCTCCGGGTGGCGTGCGGACGCCCTCCCCCGTGTGTCCTCTCGGGGTCGCCCTCTGGGCCTGTCTGCGTCCCAGCTGCTCTTCTCATCAGGACTCGAGTCGTACAGCTCGGGGTCATCCCAGTGACCTGGTGCTCACCCGGTGACCTCCCTTCTAAAGCCCCGTCTCCGAGGACAGCCCAGCTCCGAGGCCGGCAGGTTAGGGCCCCACAGAGGAACTCTGGGCGGGTGGGCGCCATGGGGCTCACAGCGGCTGCCATCGGAGCAGCCAGTAACAACGACAACAACTACTTGTAAAGGATGGGGCGTGGCCAGCGCGTGAAGGTCACGTGTGGATTCACAAAAGGCATTGTTCTCGCTGGAGGCTCAAGGCAGCCCCCACGTCACACCAACCAGGCCCTGGGACGCACAGCTGGTGTCCCCAGCACCCCAGTGGAGGAACGGTCACTCGCAGGGGACAAAGGCGGCCTGAGAGCAGACAGGGGAGCTGTCCTGTCTGAGCACGAAGCTGGGCCCCACCCACCGGAGGAAGCAGAGCCCCCACCCTCAGGCTTGAGGGCACCCGAGAGAGAAGTCGGGGGGAGCCCTTGCCTCGCTCACACGTCCCAGCCGCTTCGCCCCAGGCCCCAGCCCTGAGCTGCCTGGAACGGCTGCCGCTCCTGGGGGCTGCTCCGAGGAGGCCACAGCCCCAAGTTCACGGGGGTGCGGACCTGCAGTGTGATGCTCTCTCCTCTCCTGCACCCTTCCTTTATCCTAAGGGGCCCGTGAGACACCCGCATCACAGCCGCCCGGCAACAACGGCGGGTGTTCTTCCAGCCCGAACACCCGTTTGTTTCCACAGCGGCCACAGAGCACCCGGGTGCACGGCAGTGGGGATGGCCGCCGTCCTGGAGTGGAGGGCGGCTCCGCCCTCCAGCCCTCTCGTGCCCCGTGGGACAGAAACACCCAAGACGCACCTAGCACCTGGCTCTGCGTTGCCCCTCCCCTCCCACAAACCTGCAGATCAAAACCCAGGCTCTTATTCCAACGAAGACCCCCCCACCCCCACAGCATCTCGGACGGAGCCACCCTGAGGATGGGCTGGGGGCTGGGGGCCGGACCTCCAGTGAACAAACTCAGGCACGAATAAATCACAGTGTTTGAATGCGTTCAAACACAGAGCACAGCACATGGCGCAGCAGACGACCGCCCCACAGAGGAAGGGTCCGGCCCCAAGGCCACTCGTGAGGCGACCAGGGAGCCGGCCACCTGCTCACTCACCGGCCTGCCCTCTGCCTGGGGCCCAACCCGCGCCCAGCCCGGCCCCGGGCACGCGGAGTTGTTCTGCGTGGGACAGAGATGGGCGCTCGGCCCTGCTCTGCTGCCCCCGCCACTTTCACTCTGGACACTGGGGGGTGGGGGGCAGGGGAGCAGCACCCGGGGAAGGGCGCCGTGACAGGGCAGGGAGCTTGGGGGGCTCAGGGGCGCCGCCGCCCTCTGAAAGAGGGTGTGGGGCGGCATTCGGGGCGGAAACGACCCAGGAACAAGGTCCCCACACCTCCCTCCCAGTTTCACAACTATCGGGTGCCCACCCACTCGGTGCACCAACACACACCTGAAACATGCGTGTGCCACGACAGCCGAGCGTGACCTCCCAGGGAAGAAAGTGCCGGAAGGGGCGGAAAGGAAGGTGGCGACCCTCCACCTGCCCGCTGCACTGAGCCCACGTTCTCCCGGCCGGCATACATGCGTCTCCGAAGCGCCATCCCTCTCAAGTCCAGGCCGACCTTGCACGGAGCAACAAACGTGCTGCTACCACACAGGCCCAGGGGGAAACAACCGGGGAATCCCCGGGTTGTAGTCATCAACACTGTTTACTCACGAAGGGGCTTCGTGTGGAATCCTGTGATTCCATCGGAGAGTCGTTTTATTTCCAAGCCTGCCGGGCGTCCTCTGGGAATGCGAGTCACGGGGACAAAGCCGCCGCACACTGGGACGGCACAGGCACGGCCTGGGCCTTAGACGAGTTTAAAGGGGCCCCGCTCCATCCAGGAGACGCAGCGGGGAGATCTGGACGGCACAGGCTGGATACACTCATTCCACGTCCCTGAGCCCCTCTGCCTCCACGAAAACACAGCAGCAACCCACAAGACACTCTTCTGAAGAAACGGTCATGGAGAACTGTCACACGGGAAGGGGTCCCCAAGAAGTGCCACGGATTAGGGCTAGGGTTCGAGCATGTCAATTTCGGCGCTGGCAGGGGGACTGCTGACCACCGCTATCGAGTTCCTGTCACTTTAGACGTGGCCCTGTCCTGAGAGCACTTCGCCTCTAGTAGTGACCCCGCACTGGGACCCCTGCGGATGACCTCCCTTGTGCAAACCGCCCCATCCTCTGGTCTCCGTGCGGGGACAGTGAGGGACCTCCTGCAACCCTCTTCTGGTCGTCCGGCCCCCTCCCCACGTGACAGAGAGCGCGGGGCCCCTTTTCGACCCGCCGTGTGTTAAAATGTTCTACTGGAAAGTCTGTTTCCTTCATCCCACTGTTGCAGTGACGTAGCTAAGCAGCCTCAGCTGTCCAGGAAATACCACCGCAGTGAACGCATCGCTGGGCAGGGAAGCGCCGGCCGGCGTCCCTGTCCCATCCCACAGGCTGCGGAGGGCCAGGCCGGGGGCGTGCAGCCTGAGCGGCCCCTCCGCTGCCTCCGGTCGGTCACTCATTGCCGGGGTGCCGGCCGCAGTCCCCGCACAGTGACCCTCCCTCTGGCTCCGTCCCAAGCTGCAATGTGTCACTTTAAATAAGAAAGGCCATGTTTAACTTTCAACCTGGGGTTCGGGCTGGGTCTTCCGCAGCTCTGCGTGTGCTCAGAGCAAAATGGAAACGACTTTTAAACTCCACCGTGACCTCGGTCTCCGGGGTCTGCTCAGGCCGGCTGCCTTGAAAGCCAGCTTGGAGAGCTCCCCCTGCTCCTTAATCCATTCAACAACAGGCAAAGCAGGGACCGACCGGGAAGGAGAGAAAGCCCAGGACCCTACACCCCTTCCTCACGCAGCAGCCGAGGGCGCCCGCACCGCAGCCGGGTCTGCCCTCCTTCCCGAGGGGGGGACAGGCTCCGGGGAGGGGGGGCTCCCCCGCCGGCTGGCACGCGCGTCCGACCAGGCAGGTCGGCGGCCGGCGCAGCCACGCGCTCCCTCCTCTGCGCGGCGCTCGCCACCTCCAACACCCACCGATCACTGGCCGACGGACACCGACACCAGTTCTACTTGAGTCCGTCCCCCCTCCCGCCCTCTCCCCTGAGGGTGCAGGGGGTGCCGGGTGCATTCCGGCGCAGACCCACCCCCAGCCCCCAGCAGGGTGCTCTTCATCGAGGTGTAAGCCACCTTGTCACCCCACAGACATGTGACCAGGTAACTTGCTTAGGACCGCCCCTGGAGGTTGAGGGGACCCACCAGGAGAGTGGGGGCAGGGGGGCGGGTCTCAGAGACACAGGAGCCCAGGGGAGGGGGGACGGGAGGGCAGTGGCTCAGCCTGTGAAGGACAGGGAGGCGGGAGGGCGACCAGATGGCGGGGTGACACCCCTGATAAGCCCGAAGGCAGGGCCCTTCCACAGGGGCCAGGGGGCTGCGCCCTGAGGGACGCGCCCCCAGCACGAACACCAGAAAACTCAGTGCGCAGCCGTCCCTGCGGCTTCCGGAAGGCCGTCAGCGGGCCCCGCCCAGCCCAGGCCGGCGCTAAAACAAGGGCAAGTCCGCCTTCATTTAGTGTCGCCCACAGGGAATGTCATCCTGTGCTTCTCCCCCAACTACACACCTGAGCTCAAAAAAAGGGGCGCCCCAAACCTAAGCATTCCACCCACACCAGAAGACCACCTTCCAGGGCACGGAGGCCTCGGCTTCGGGGGCGTCTTCCCTTTAAGCACCTGCCTGTCTCTGCAGGCGGCTGTCCGTTCCCTCCGGAGCAAGAAAGGACAGACACACCCATCCGCCCATCAGCCACTGTGAGCACCCCAGCCTCTTCGGCTCGGAGTCCTCGGAGCCTAGTTTCTGGGTCAAAGGGTACAAGCCTTTTCCCCGTTTACATCTCCAAAGTGCTTTCCAGAAAGAAGGAACGACTCCGGCCCCCCTCATCATTCCCTTGGAGGCTTCCGTGTCGCCTGCCCCCCGACCCCCACGAGGACACACAGGCTCCCTCTAGGACTCTGAGGCCTCTGCATGCCCCAGCCCGACTGTCTCTTCTGCCGTGTCCTCAGTGTCTAGGGCAGCCGTGGGAACAGCTAACATGTGGCATGATGGATGGATGGTGGGTGGGTGAGTGGGTGGGTAGTTAAGTGGATGGGTGAGTGGATGGTTGGGTGGGTGGGTGGGTGGATGGATGGATGGATGGATGGATGATGGATGGGTGGATGGATGGAGAGATAGTTGGGTGGATGATTGGGTGGATGGTTAGGTGGATGGGTGGTTGGGTGGGTGGATGGGTGGATGGGTGGGTGGTTAGGTGGATGGGTGGATGGTTGGATGGGTGGATGGTTGGGTGGGTGAATGAGTGTATGAATGGGTGGATGGGTGGATAGGGAGATGGCGGCATGGGAAGACAAGGGAGGGTGAGAGGGGAAGACAAGGGAGGGTGAGAGGGGAAGCAGGAGGGGGAGCGAGTCAGAGCACCCCCACACACACCCAGAGCCAAAGCGGGCTCCCTCGCACCTCCGCACCGCCCCCCCCCGCCCCGGAGCTGACCGATGCTTATGGTCACCTTCCCGTGCAAAGCTCGCCCGGTAATCACGACGCCATTTCTCCGACTGCCCATCAGCACGGTCATCCAGTCTGATTCACTGAGTTCTGTTGCCTCGGAAACTCCATAAATTAACCGGAGCTGGAAATTAAAAAGCCACTCCTTTGATGTTAAAGGCTCTCCAGAGTAAATAAGAAGAGAAGCCAGTCCGTGATCTAATAACGGAAGAGCCAAAGTACTTCTAATCGATTTCATCTCCATCAGCCCCGCGACACCTGGGCACATCCCCGGCCCTGCAGCAAGCGGCACCCGCCGCCCCGCACGCCGTACCCCATGGTGCCTCACGGTCCCCCGGCCTCCGGGCGGTCCCCCGGAGGGGGTGGCGGTCCCCGGGCCGGCAGCACCAGCGCAGCTGTGGCACGGGTGTCCAGAATGCAGACGCTCCCTCCCCACCCCAGGCCGGCCCAATCTAAGTCTCTGCCTCTAGAAGCTTCCGGAGGCCTCGATGCACCTCTGCACCAGCGTGCGCAGCTCCGGGGGACAGAGTGTCGGAGTGCTGACATTCTGGACGCAGCAGTTACAGCTGGGCGCCTCTCTCGGATGCTTCCAAGGGACTGACTGAGCCAGACGCCCCGTGTCCTCTTTTCTCCCCACCTCCCTGTTTCTCCCCAACTTTGAAAGAATGGTGCATTTTTTTTTTTAAACCATGAAAGAATCATTGTAAGAAGATGTATACAAATGCGAGAGGCGGCTAAAGTGCGACAAAGCCACTGATGGGATAATGGAAAAACCACAGTCTTCTGGATACAGAGGCAGGGCTGCACTGAAGACGTCACGGAGTCCTACTCTGTAATGGAGAAACTAGCCTCTCTCCAGGCCCACCCGGCTGAGGGGGGACTGGCACTCCCTCCACCCTGCAGTGAAGTCCCCGGGTGGCTGGGCCCTCAGCCCGTGACCACGCCCCCTCCACCAGCCCTAAAGAGCCGCACGACTAAACTCCAAGGCCTGTCAAGTTCGGGGTTTTAAATATGCCTTCTAGAAATGTCTCGGCACTCGCCTTGGGGGCCCTCCCAGAAGCCGCCCTGTCCTGTGTCCTCCAAGATCCAATCAGAGGAGACACTGTCAGGGCCTCCTGTCAGCAGGGCGACCGAAGCTGGGACAAGTCGGGGAACAGGAACGCTGGCCTGATGCTCCAGGCTCCACCTGGCCCCTCCCGCTGGCCAGCCGCAAGAGCAAAGGATGAGATCGGACCAGAGCCGCCACGGAAGTTCACCCAGGACCACCGCCCTACCCTGTTGACACTGGGGTTGACACTGAGGGCAGGAACCCCTCAACTGGAATGTCACCCCTCGACTGGAAACGCCCATCAGAGGCCTCGGGCGGGGCCGAGGCAGTGCTCCCCGCTCAGCCCGTCACGGTCACACTCTAAGGGCAGGGCCGCGGTGACCGATCGTCAAGATGACGGCTACAGAACTCATCTGCATGCACTTGTGACCACACGCTTCACTGGCCGCTCGGGAAAGCAAGCAAAAGGCTGGCCCTCGGGCGACAGGGCAGCAATCCTCCTCAGGACACAGGCCCCGGGGACTTCCCTGCCAAGAATGAGCTTGCTCCCCTAACCTCCTTCCAGAGACGAGCTCGCTCTGTGAGCAACTATGACACAGGGGAAGGAGCCCACCTCCGCTCTCTGTGCTGGGAGTTCCTTTGTGACCCTCCACTCTCCGTGCAGTGTTACTTTGTGACCCTTCACTGTGTGCAGTTACTTTGTGACCCTTCACTCTCCGTGCAGTGAGTTCCTTTGTGACCCTCCGCTCTCCGTGCAGTGAGTTCCTTTGTGACCCTCCGCTCTCCGTGCAGCGAGTTACTTTGTGACCCTTCACTGTGTGCAGTTACTTTGTCACCCTCCGCTCTCCGTGCAGTGTTACTTTGTGACCCTTCGCTCTGTGCAGCGAGTTACTTTGTGACCCTTCACTGTGTGCAGTTACTTTGTGACCCTCCGCTCTGTGCAGTTACTTTGTGACCCTCCACTCTCCGTGTGCAGCGAGGCGCTCCACAGCTCTCCTCCTCGGGAGGAGACTGCAGCTGGTCTCCAGCTTGGGGGGGTGGGGGACGGGGGGGTGGGGGACGGGGGGTGGGGGACCAGGGGAGCAAGGCTCTGCAGGCAGGCTGTTTACTCCAGAGCCAAGAGGATGAAGGGCTACTCCCAGACGCACGGGGGCTGCTCCGTGGTTTCCGGGTGCAGGCTCCTTGGAAACGCCGTGTAAGCAGGCGCGCGGACGAGAGAGGAACATCAACAAAGCGCTCCCCGAGAAGTCCCTGCGGGGACACGCGGATCTGCAGGACGGTGGGATGGGAAGGAGAACCGCTGGCGACGGGCCCCGCTCCCCCCCCCCGCCCCCGCCCCCCGCGCTATTATCTAATCGGGAAGAAATCTAACTGTCCCTCCAGACTCCCCCCACCCGTCCTCTTGCCGCCAAGGATCCCATCCGGCACTGGCCACCCACCTGCAGCGGAAGCCGCTCAAATGAGCCCATGATGTCGGCGAGGCTGACCTTCCGGGGCTCAGTGCCCCCCCACACCCCCAGGGCCTGAAGGCTGCTTCGCAACACAGCCCCCCGTTTGCAGCCGGGGCGCCACCTCCCCGCCCACCCCAGACCTCCACAGGCACCAGGCAAGGTCCGCACACGCCACGGGCTCTGCCGGCGGCTGCACTGGTCAGGAACCGGCCTTCTCTCAGAGCGAGATCACAGGACGCAGACACACCCACGTGCCCGCTCACGCAGACGCCGGCGCCTTGCTGAGAGACGGCCTAATGGGAAAGATAATAAGTCGATCTGTACAAAGTCTATTTCCAAGTTACATCTCAACACGGAGCATCTCGGCGTCTGGCTTCCTGGTCACAGAAACGGACCCGGAGCTGGGCCGGTCCGAGAGGCGCGAGAGCCTGAGCCGCTGGGACCCCTGCGGGCGGACGGGGGGGATGCTGGCGGCTCCCGGGGAGGCCCGGGGCTGCCCCTCCGCAGCACCGCACAGCAGGCATCGCTTCGTGCCCACGGAGAGGGTTTTCCACGTCCTCCCCCACTCCCAGGCGCTAAGGCCGCTCCGCCCAGAAAAGAACACCGCTGGGAGGAGACATGGCAAGCTCTTCAACCCCCTTGACGCGTTCCGAGAACCCCAGTGCCCGGGGCGCCCCCTCCCCGGGCCTCGGCTCCCCCTCTGTGGCAGGAGGACAGGAGAGAGGGGCGGGGCTCCGGTCGGGGCTGACACCGCGTCCTCCCCTGTGCCCCCAAGGGACTCTGCCGGGAGCTGACACCGGTCCGCATGTCACATCGAGGTTTTTTCTTCTAAAGGAAAGCCTGTGCCCGCACGTCCACTGTGTGTACAACTCCTGGACATGCAGGGCCCTGGCGGCCAGAGGGCCTGCAGCAAGGGCCCGCCCGCCTCCCAGGGCGGCCTACGCTTGGACAGCTGGGCCCCACGCCCACCGCCGCCGCCAGCTGCAGGGACACACGGAGGGTGAGGAGGACAAGTCCAGGCGTGTCCACTGCCGTCTTGGCGAGCCTGAGACCACATCCCCATCCAGAGGCCCTGGCGGCAGGGACGGTCCCTGCAGATAAAGACAGAGGCTCCTTGAGAGCGTGAGGCCCGGTTTCCGGGCCCGTCAACTGGAGAGGTCACGGCCCCGAGGCCCAGGGGGCCCACCTCGGGCTTCCCTGTAAGCCCTCCCACCGACGCCCCCCGGGGGGAGCGAGGGGCGCGGGAGCCCCCAGGCGGCGGGAGGCGGGTCCCTGGGGCGAGGGGGGGCAGAGCTGGGAGGGGAGCAGCCACAGGACCGGCCCCTGCAGGGACGCACGCGGGGGCCTCACGCGGCGTGGAGAGGCCAGGTGGGGAAGAGGGCTGGGAAACGGCCCCTCCGTGGTGAGAGCGCTCACACACGTGGAGGAGATGGACGGAGGAGACGGACGGAGACGGCGGCCACGCAGGGGGGACAGTGGTGCAGAGGAGGCCGCTGCCGACTTCTCAGGGGCACCGCAGTCAGGCCCCGTCTGCACCGGAGGGGGCGCGGAAGAGGGGCGTGGGGATGGCCCGGGCTGGCGGAAGGAGGCCCGGAGAGTCGTTCTCTGACGACTGCTTCCCACGGGGCGGCCACAGTGTGTCACTGCAGCAGTGGCGTCTGGGGGGTGCACGTGCATCTTCTGCATTTAAAAGGCAGCGTCCCTGAGAGCAGGAGGGAGAAAGGCAAGGCCTCCGGACCAAGACGGGGGGGGGGGGCACTTTGGAGGGGGACGCAGCCAGGTGGTGGGCATGGGGCCCGGGACGCGCCCAGAGGAAGTGACGCGAGCGCCCGGGGCTCCAGCCTTCTGACATTTACCCAAGTGCTGTCCGCACTGCTGCCCGGGAGTGCGTGCTGCACACACACACACACACACACACACTACACCAGCATACATGCACATGCCAACACACACCTACACATACACCCCACTTCACACATACAGAGGCCAACACACACCCCACCTCACACATACACATGCCAACACGCACTACACACACACCCCACCACGCACCACACAGCTCACACTACTACACACCTCACACCACCACACGCACCTCACACCACCACACAAGCGCACACCCCCCACACACGAGCCCAGCATTTGTTTCCTGGTGACAAGCTTCCCCAAAACCACAACCAGGGCACATTAATGATTAAAACAGAATCCCACAATTTGGGGACAGACACACATTTCTGGATAGTTCCATTTCCCTGAACTGTGTAAGAAGATTAGAGGGTTCATCTTTTTGTGTGTTTGAAATTCCAACCCCGCGCCACACGCTGTCCCGGGTGAGGTGCAGGCCTGCCCAACCTCACCTTTGGGGAAACCAGCGTTCTTCATGTCTGTTGCACGACTAAAGGGAAATGTAGGAAAAGCCAGGAAACCAGGGGACCGGAGCCTCCCTCCGAGTGGAGACGCTGAGCAAGGGCTCAGTGACTCTTACGGAGACAGCAGAGAGGGGTCCCCGGACGGCCCCGCCCTCCAGGAAGTTTCTGCCCCTCTCTCCAACGCTCCGCAGTGTCCCGGACACGACCCGTCCGCAGCACAGGGCGGTGGGGTGACCCCCACGAGGCACCTGCAGTCTGCAGGCTGAGACGAAGTCCCCACGCAAGCAGCAGCTTTCCGATGGGCAGCTTCTGGGCTCCGGTTCCCGGTTCCGTGAGAAGCTGTGAACAGCTGGGGGACCTTTACACGTCAAGGCTCTCTATTGCTTTAAACAGCGCTCGGCACGAGGTGCACAATGACTGCAACCACGTGGCGGAGACCCCCGAGGAGGCACAGGTGAAAGGCAAACACAAAGTGACCGTGTTCGCAGCCAGGGCGCTCCAAAGCCCGGCTTCCATCCGGCAAGGCGCCGACGCAAACCCCGGTGTGTATTTCGGAACACACAGAATACATTGTTACCGGGACTCCAGAAGACACTCGAGAGAGAGACATCATCAGGGGAAAACCAGGGGAAAACCAGGGGAAAACTCCCACCATTCGTCTTTAAGCCACAGCTGCTTCTTTCTGTCCCAGCCTCCAGCCCACGCCCGTGGGTGCAGCCGCCGGGGCCTTGGGAACATCAGGAAACTCGGCCTCGGCTTTTCGGGGAGCGGCTCGAGGGCAGCGGGACTCAGACACCCCCCGAGCTGCCTCGGGGTGAGGGGCTGGGGCTGCACCGCGCGCTTCTGAACCAACCTCGATGGGACGGAGGCCCCGCTGCCGGCCAGGCAGCCAGGACTCCCAGCGCGGCCGTCTCCCCCTTCTTCCTGCCCCCTCCTCTGAAACCAGCGTGTCCGTCTGAGCAGGAGAATCAAGGCCACAGAGCGCGTTCCACACACCGACACCAGCGTGTCCCCGCAGCACGGAGCACCGGGCAGACGGGCAGGCCACGCGGGCTTTCGTGGCTCCCGGTTAAACCGGCTCCTGGTTGGCCAGTCTGTCGCCCCTTCTGCTAACAGGGGCCTGTTAGCAGACAGGGTGAAGCGTTCCATCGGGGAGACGCGCCACGACCCGTCAGGGGATCCGAACCACCCAACACTTCCGGCGGACAAGACCCGAGGTTCTGGCAACGGTTGACAAGCTGCCTTTCGCAGCGTGTCCCTCGGCAACCCCGCAGAGCTGCATCTGGCCGGGAGACCCGGGCCGGCTGGCCACGCCCCCGAGCCCCCGAGCCCCCCTGTTAGTCATCAGCGGCAGCAGGTCCCCGGCGGCCCCGCTCCTGGACACGCTCGGCGTGAGCTAACCTATCCGTGAGGCAGCTCCCACCGGGGTCCTCCCCCAACCGGAAAGACAACCCTCCTCTCGGGTGCTGTGCCTTATTCAATACAACCTTTTGTCGCAGTGCACGTGTTTCGTGAGGAGGGGAACACACTACGACACTAAAGGAGGGACGTGGAAAGCAACGGCTCGGAGCGGTGGAAAGGGGACACTGCCACTCACTCACAGAAAACGTCTGAGGGGCAGGAGGAAGAGCACAAAGTCGAGAAAGGCACCCCAAACGTGACGTCACCGGCCAACAGCCCAGCACCCGAGCCTGCCGTCCCCGCTGGCCCGGCGGGAGGCCGCGGCACCTGAGCTGGCGCAGCGGCTGAGACCGGGACAGCGCACGGCGCCCCAGAACTCCGGAGCAGCGACTCTCGAAGCCGCCATGCACAGAACAAGCAAAGTGTAATTACCCGTCATTTCCAAATTAACTCATTTTCCATCCCCAAAATATGTGTTGCTAACATTTGCACACATTGGCACGAGGCAAAGCAAAGCGTGCTCGGCGGCTGCGGCGCACGGGTTTATTTCCGGCTGCGCACAGCACGCCACGCCGATGGGCCGAGGCCAGCCTGCAGGACGCACCCGGGTCCCCGGGGCGCCCCATCCGTCCGGCCGGCCGCCCTGTCGCTGCCGCTGGGTCACAAGTTCCAAAGGAAAGGCCCATTTTCGTAAACACACCACGGCTGGGGCAGCCTGGAGCCCGTCCTGCAAAGCCCCCCGTGACTCCACCGGGCCACCTGCACCACCCGGGCTCCTCCCCACCGTCCGCGGAGTCCCGCTTCCTGCACCAGGTCCTGCACTCCCAGGTTTCCGGGGTTAGGGCGCAGCCCTGTGTGCGAGCCATTATTCCGTCAGTCACCGTGCCTCTTCCAGGTTTTGTTTTTTCATTCTCGACAAAGGACATTTTTTTCATTGTTTTTGGGGAAAGAGGAAGGGGAGGGGGGAGAGAGAAACATCACTATGAGAGAGAAATATCTGTTGGTTGCCTCCCGTGCGTGCCCCCACCGGGAACTGAACCCACGACCCCTCGGTGCACGGAACCGAGGCTGCGGCCCACCGGGCCGCACCGGCCAGGGCTCCCCCTGGCTTTCTTCTCTCCATGATGGTGAGGACTACGCGAGGTTACACGTGCCCCTTAACCAGGGCTTGATGACACGTAAATATTACGACCGAGCAGTGACCGTCACTATGGAAAGTCTTCGGATTTCCAGCTTTCGTGGCACATTATCTAAATATAAGCGTAACGATGAACCTTATTAATGAAAAAGAGCGATACGCTAACTGAAGCCCTTTCAGGCTACAAATCCTCAACAGGAAGCTTGTTCACTGGTGCCCGAGCCGTGCCCGAAGCTCCGCCGCGTCCGTGCCAGCGGCTGCGCGGGAGAGTCAAGGTCAGGGAGGAGACGAGCAGCAGGCGGCCCGTTAAACCAGCCGGCATGGGCAGGCCCGCGGCGGGCCGCGAGTGCCGGGCAGAGGCGGCGCGGAGCCCACACCGCCCACTGCTTCCGCGGGTCACCCACAGAGGCCTCCCGGGACTCTCCAGCCCCTGGGGCTCAGAAACGACCAGACGGAAATCACCAGCCTCGCTCGAGTCTGGACCTGGGTCCCGACCGGAACCCAGGGAAAGAGCAAGCAAAAAAGGGTGTGCATCCACAGGACACCGGCTACGGCCCCACAGAACGAGTATGCGTGACGAGACCAAGACCTGAGCCTTCCAAGCCCTGGCTGGCGTAGCTCAGTGGACTGAGTGCAGGCCTCGAACCAAAGCGTCACAGGTTCGATCCCCAGTCAGGGCACATGCCTGGATTGCAGGCCACGACCCCCAGTAACTGCACATTGATGTTTCGCTCTTTCTTCCTCCCTTCCCTCTCTAAAAATAAATAAAATCTTTAAAAAAAATCTGCACCTTGCAAATGCTGATTTGTCTCAAATTAGCCAAATCGCATACCCTTGGTTGATACTCCGAGAAACGGCAGTCACTTAACTCGTTTAACCGAACCCCCCACTCCCAGCCCCCCAGCCCCCCACCCGCCACCCGCCATCGGCTCCCAAACCACCGTTTCAATATTTAAATTCAGAAGGGGGCTCATATACACCCCAAAAGTCGCCATTGTATTCACCCACTTAATAACAAAAGTCTGATTTCGGAGATTAAAAAAACAAAACACCAAAACTTTCTTGACGGCAAAATGTGTTTCTACCCAAACCTTCAGCCAGCTCACCGTTAAAACTTAGAACTCAAAAGCCAGTATCCTCGACGCCCAGCCTGCTGACCGGGCTTCATGGTTTCCACGATGCTCTTACCCTCCCCTCAGCTCGGGCATCTCGGCACTGTGTCCACAGAGTGACAACGCTCTGTGCCTTAGACAGGACAGGATCTAGTGCTCTGGACAAGTTAACCCAGTTTTTTAAAAAGTTATCCTTTTGACTGCTGTTCCTCATCAACACACACGTATCCGTTCCGGGTTTTAAGAATGGTTTTCTGCTCCGTTACAATTAATCCGTGAACTTAAACGTGCAATCCCGTGTGTGTGCAGGCCGCTCCCGCGCGCGCCAGAAACACTCACGCGAATGTTTCCCTTCTTTGTTACAGACCCGAAACGGGAGCCCCGCCCATCCCTGGAGAGCTGGTGGGACTCCGATGCTTCAATTCATTTCATTCAAAGTTTAAAAGGAAAAAAGGAAAGATTCACATCTGTTCATTCTACAAACATCTCTAGGGAAGCTAATACCAGTGTTTAAAAGTTACGCAACGTGCTCCGCTCGCTTCAGCAATGCCGGGGGTGGGGGGGTTGTTGGCTTTCTCAAGCTCTGGTTAGGCTGCAAAGTGGTTTTTAAAGTTCCAGGTTCGGGGTTTTTCTTTTCACTATCAACTTTCTAAAACCTTGTTCAGGGCGAACACATTGATTCAAGGTCAGCTCAGGCTGACCGCAGCTGGGCAGGGTGAGCCCCCAACAGAAGCCCTAAATAAGCCCCCGGTGTGTGTGTGTGGGGGGGCGGCAGCCCGCACACCACAGCTGTGCTATATTTAGTGGGTGGAGTCACTCCCGGGTTGAGGGCTGTTACAGAAGTGGAATTACTAGGTCAAAGGCCACGTACATTTGTAAGGCTTTTGTTACATTTGTCAAATTTTTTTTCAGAAGGGCTGTTCCGACTTACATTCTTCCCACTGATGATACAGGGGACTGCTAGGTGTAGCCCCAAAATTCACGGGTTGAAATCCAACCCCAAACGTGATGGCATTAGGAGGTGGGGCCTTTGGAGGTGAAGAGGTCAGGAGGGCAGAGCCCCCACAGCCAGGATGGGCGTCCTTACAGCAGAGACCTGGCCCGGGCCGCCCCGCGAGGGTGCGAGCAGCCTGCCACCCAGAGGCCGTCCCTCACAGCGCTGCGCCGCGCCACGCCAGCACCCCGATCGATCCCAGGCTGCCAGCCCCAGAACTGGGGGACGCGCACCTCTGCTGTTTACAAGGTACCTCGTCATCGTATTTGTCCCCCTTTAATACAGCTAAACACATCCACACTTCAGTCGCCCCTGTATTTCTCCGTATGAGTCTGTGCTTGTTCCTTTGGTTGGAGAATTTCTTATTGTTTCATAAAAACTCTTTACATAGAGGACAACCCTGTGCCCCACGTTGTAAACAGTCCCCCCGATGCTGTCTCCTTCTTCCGCCCGAGGCGCCCGTGATGCTCAGAAGGTGTGGTCAGCCCCCTTGTTCCACTGTCCGTCCCCGACGGCCGTCCCCAGACTACACAGCTTTCAACCTGGTCCTGGAGGAAAGGAGTCTGTCTCTCCCCGGACTGGCTGCAGGCGGGAGGAGGAAACACTGCTCTGACCCAGTTTCCCCACGGCCGGCTCCCCGCGAGGGGCCTCGCGCATAGCTGGCGTGTGAAGTCAGGACCCCGGGGAGCAGCTGACCCTGCGGCCTTAAAATACTCTCTCTTGGCACAGAAAACGGGTTACAATGGCTCAGAGAGGGGAGCAATGCCAAACACATGTCTGAACCATGTTTAGGGATAAATTTAGGCAAAATGTCATGGTCTCCAGCACGACTGGAGGGAAGGCTGCGACACCACATCTCCGGCTGCGAGGAAAGGAGGGCGCCTGCCCCTCCGACCAGACGGCCCCTCCTCGGTGGGGTCCACTGACAGACCGTCAGAGGCTGCGCGGCCTGAAGAGGCCGGCCGTGCGGTCAGGACGCCCGGGCAGTCTGCTCGCTGACCCCCAGTGGTGAGACCCTGGACGGCCGCACCGAGCCCTGGACACGGCCCTCCACAGCTGGGCTGCGGCGGGACCGGAGCGGCCCGGGACCCACCGGGGCGGCGGCAGCTCGGCCTCGCCTCCCGGTGCCTGGGCGTCGATTCAGCGGGAAAGCTACTCGCCGCGTGTGGGCCCCGGAGACGGACGGAGCACGCCGCCCACCGGCGGACGCCTCCTCGGCCCCGGTCGCTGGGAAGCGGGCCCCGGGACTGCGGGGGTCCGCAGGGGACGAGCCTGCTGTGGGAGCAGCACACACGGCTCGTGCTCCGGGAAGAGAGGCCCTCGGAGCTGCATGACCCACAGCTCGCAGAGCCGTGCGCAGCCCCGCGGGGCCAGGAGAACGGAAGGAGGCGACAACACGCGGCTGCTCCCAGGGTTCCGTCCCACTTCGCGTACAAACTCTCACGGTGGACACTGAGGGGCCCGACCACGTGGACACCCGCGTGTGCCCCGTGCCTGGCACGTCCCCAGCCCCAGGCCAGGCTGACAGGAGTGGGCGGGAGGGCTGGGGGGGGGGACCCACACTCCTGGAGGGAGCCTCCACGCCCCGCTGTAAGTGTCCTCGCAAAAAGCACGTCCCCAGCCCCCGCTCCTTGCATTCTCTCCCCTCCCCTGAGCTGCCACGGCCGTCCCCCACTTCCTCAAGTGCACCCCGCCCGCCCCGGAGCCTTTGCACACGCACGCTGTCGCACGCTGTCCCACGCTGGGAGGACACCCACCCCCACCCCCGCTGAGGCTCCACAGCAGGACAGCGCCCGGCCGGCCCGCTGCCGCCCGCTCAGGAGCCCTCCTCGCCCCAGTCTCGGTGCCCGTGCCCAGACCAGCCTCCCGCCCCGAGGAGCACTGAGCACGACTGGGCTGACGTACGGCTCCTGGGGTGACCCTGGCAACGTCGCCAAGCACCCCAAGGCTGAAGACCTCGCTTGCTCTGGCTCCCGGCACCAGCAGGGCACCCGGCACGCTCTCAGGCGGTCCATAAATACTTGATGCGTGGAGAGACAGACACCAGGACAGGAAACGCAGGGGCTGTCCTGACTGCTGGACCAGACGTGTATTCGAGGACATCGTTTTATTTACTTATTTACTCGCTTCCTCACCTGTGTAAATGCGAGAAGACCGCACGAAGACTCTGACTCATCCCCGCGTTCCTGAAGGACAAGGAACTCATCCAGCCGCACTGGCCAGGTGTCACCCCAGCTCCCTGCACAGCAGATGGGCAAGGACACCCGGGGACACACAGGGATACGAGATGCCAACGCGCCATTAATTACTGCCTGGGGGGTGGTCCACGGGGAGGGCTGTGCCAATTAGGGGCATTCACCAAGGAATCATTTAAAGTGATGACCAGTTTATTTTAAATACTTCTTCACCTTATCAGTAGGTCACCTGCAGGAATGAGCTACAAAGTGGTTGTAGGCACCTGTGATACGGTTTCCTCTTCTCTCCCCCACCTGGCAGTTTCTAGCTTGTAAGGGAGCCCAGGAGGAGCAGCGTCCAGGGCGAGAGGGCCTCCTGGTCCAGCACCGTCTGGGGTTCTGTTAGCGGCAGGGGGCGGGGTGCTTCTCACTCAAGGAGGCTGGTGGGTTTGGGGGACAGGGATCCCGACATGCACTGAATGGGAGTGAGTTTGGATGACAAGGCCGCGCCCACTTCCTCAAAGTAAGTTGTCCAATTACAGTCCTTACACCTCGCCCAGACTATTGATCTCAACATCCCACATGGAGGATTAAATATTAAACGTAAAACTCTGTCCAAATGCAACTTAGATCCATCCGCTCGCCTCACCGTGGGAACAGGGTCAGTGCCACTTACCTGCCCCCAACAAGCACCCAGGACATCTGGGAGGTGGAAGGACACCGAGACACCACCGGCGCCCAGTGTCTCGTGTGGAGGCGGGAGCTGGAGTCCCCCCCCAGCCCAGTGGGTTGGGGGGACGGGGGGCAGGGCTGTGAGTACCGGGGAGACAGCAGTAGCCTGGCTCTCTGCCCACCCACAGGCCACCGCACCCTAAGACACCCCGGATGTGCCTGCCGGTGGAGAACCCCGAACCCTGTCCGCCTGAACCACAGCTCCTCTTCCGCGGACGTCAGGGGTGCAGGGTCTCCGGAGCGGGCGGGAAACCCTCGAAGCCATTCAGCCCCCTCCCCTCGGCGCCTGAGCACGGTGGGCGGCCAAGCGTGTGCCCGTCAGTCCGAGAAGGCACAAAGGCGAAGAAGGGCCGGTTCGCAGACCCCACCTCGCCCCCGAGACCTCGTTACCAGCAGTGAGCACTCGGGGGACGTGAGTGACTTCCCGCGGCACCAGCGTGGTAATCACGCACTGAGAAGGCACATCCGGGCCGCAGTGACACGCCACCATCCGAAGGCACCGGCTCGGGCCGTGACAGGCACGACCCAGGAGGGAGCACCCGAGGCCCCGCCTCCACGGGCTGCCCATCTGCATGAGCCCCCCTTCGGGCGAGGAAAGTCCCCTGCATGCACCCCAGATCACACAGCCCCAAAATGGGGCTCAGATGCAGACGACAGGGGAAGCCAGGCATGTCTGGTCTCCGGCGAGGCTGCGGCTGCAGAGCAGGGTCATTTATGTAATTACTGACGTCGGCATCAACGCCGACGAAGTCCTGGGAACAGGCCTGCGGTGCCCGGGCTGGTGACCCGCAGCCTAGGATGTGGCTTCAGCCCCGGAAGGCTGGTCCCACCATCACGTGACGGACCAGCGACCCCGGGAGCTAACACTGGGGCCGGGGGGCGGGGCTTCTTTGTCCACCGTGTGAACGTGCCCATGTGATCGTGCCCACGAAAGTGAGAATCCAGGCCTGTCTGGGGCTCCCTCGCAGACGAGGTCCCCGGCCCGGCTCCATCCGCACCTGAGGCCCGAGCGCCCGGCACCTCCACGGGCGGGAGAACCACGGTCCCTGTGCCCTGCGCCCGGCCAGAGCTGTCATCCCCGCCTACAGCAGTCAGCTCCTTAGGGACACTTGCGCACCCTGCAAACGCTGCGGCTGCACCGAGAGGGCTGTGGCGCTGGACTGTGTTCACGGCTCTGTCTTCCAGCCTGTGGCAGGGTTCTGTCCCCAAAGGGGTCGCAATTGAGAAGGGAGACCCTTTGGCCCGAAGTGTTATGTGGTCGGTCCCCAGGGCACCAAACCCAGATGATATTTCAGCTGCTGACCAGGTGCTCTGGGAACAGCATGGAAGGGGGGGCCCCGGGCAGGGCCGAGGGCTTAGGGTCCCCCTGGGCTCGAGAGCGCCGACCATCCCTACCGAGCAGCCGTCCGAGAGCCACGGAGGATGCGGCACCACCGAGCCCGCGGCCGGCCAGAACGCACGCAGCCTCCCAACGGCAGAGACGGGGCTGAGCCCAGGTCTGGGCCCGCCCGGGGCTGCAGCCGGCACCGGGGTGGGCGGCCCAACGCCCACTTTCCTCCCAGCACCTCCAACAACTCTCCTCCTCCCACGTCCCCACGGCCTGCTCTGGGGTCAGTGTCAGGGTGGAGGCATGGCGCCTGGCGCCCAGACAGCTGCCCCCCTGGGGCCCGGCCGCCAGTCGCCCCAGGAAGGAAGAGCACCACCAGAGACCGGACGGAAGGGACAGAGGCCGCCGGGCCCTCGGCAGCGAGCGTCCTTCACGGTGACACGGTCAGTCGTGCAGAGTCGCTGCCGGGAGGAGCTCCGCCGCCGCTCCCTTCTCTGTGGTCCTTCCACCCTGGCCCCTCCCCCACTTCTGTGATGACCGTCACCGTCCTGACGATGGTTCCGAGCTCTCCCTGTCCCTGTCCTCCCTGTCCCTGTCCTCCCTGTCCGTGTGCATAGCGGGGCCGCCTGGGAGTGACGGGAATGCTAAAGCTGCCCCTCCCGGCCCCCGCCAGGCTGACTGGGGGGCCCCGTCGGTCACGCCCGTGGAAGACCGCTCCCCTCCACCCCACCAGAAATAAAGGAACACGACGATGTTTGTTGTTGTTTGTTTGGCAGCCGGGAAGCAGCTGAGCCTCAGGAATCGGGGGCCCCTTTCCTGCCCTGGCTCCAGCGTTTCTGGGTCTGCGACCTCGGAGGAGCCATCTGACCAGGTCACCCCCCCACCCCCCCGAGCGCCACGGCTCCCCACGCCCACCCCACGCATCCCGATGGCAGGGCCGGGAGTGCCGGGAGGGGTGCGTGGGGCACAGGGGCGGCCGGCGAGGTGGCGGCCTAACCGCCCCCTTCCTGAGCATCCCCCCCTCCCCCCGCTGCCTGGGACAGCGCCACCCTCCGAGGACCACACCCAGGGAGTCCCTGCCAAGCCCTCTCGGCTGGAAACTCCAATCAGCGGGTCTCTTCCCAGAGTCAGATTACAAGGGAAAAACACACACCACGGAATTTTCCAGAATACAGCTTGCCAGCTCCGGTCCCAACAGTCTCCGCCAGCACTGCCAGCTGGTGGTCTCTCCCTGTGAGGGTGGGACGGGACCTAGATGTCACCGGGCAGAGGAGTGACCCTGAGGCCCAACACAGGGACATTCCAGACAGGTCCACGGTGACATCAAAAATATGCGTGACCACAGCTCAGGGCCTCGGTCCATAGGTAGGAGACGGAGTCCAGAACTGGACCCCCGCCGCCCACCCCCTGAGCTGGGCAGCCCACCAAGGGCAGGGCCACCCGCATCCGGGACACGGCGGGTGTCCAGCTCAGTGCGTGTCCCATGCGGAGGACACCTGGGAGCGTTTTTGGTCTAACACAGTTTCAGAAGAACAGTATTTGTTTTGGGGGAACACGACATCTAGATATCATCTAGTCTTTTAAGATTCTAAACCACGAACACAACCTCAGAGACCGTTCCCACCACTGTGTCCAGGAGCGGGGGACGCACGCCCCCGGGACACGGCCCTGGGCTGGACCCGCAGAGTGTTCTGGGGATACCCCGAGCCGTCCGTCCTCCCTCCCAACGAGCCAGACAAAGGGCCCTCACGAGGCCCAGAGACCAGCCCCTTCGGGTGACAAGCAAGATGACAGTCAACAGCCAGGCCTGCAGGTCCCCGGCAAGTCCCCCCAACCCCAGACCCCAGAACGTGTGTCGCCCGCCCTGGGCTCTGCGGCCACCTCGTTCCTGCAGGGAGCGTGGAACGTGGGCACAGACAATTCCACACGACGGAGCCATACTACCACGTCGCTGGCTGGGTGTCGGGAGTGGGAAGGCAAAGTCAGTGCAAACACGCTGTTCCCAGAACACCGTGGAGCGACTGGGACCCGAGTGTCAGCTGGCCAAACCGTGCACTGGTCCTACCAGAAAACCTCCCATATCCCCCCTGCAACCCACTGTCCCCCTCCCCCGCCGCAGGGCTGGGGAGAGGCGGCCCTGAACTCAGAGACTCGGGAGCTCACTTCGGCCCCAACTCTGCTACCTGGGAACCTGGGACTAGCCCCTGAGCCGCCGGACCCTGTTCCGTCCCCCGCCGGACGTAAGTGAACAAGACTCTGACACCCACTCTGCCCGCCTCCCGGCCTCACGGGGCGAAGGAGACACGTTTGTAAACCGTGACGGTTCACGAGAAGCGCTGTTTCTCGCTTAAAACCCCCACGGCGCCCGTAACTGCCTCTCTTCCATGTTCTCCCGGGACTGGCTGGTGATTCCTTTGGTGACCGGCAGGTCCTCGGGGATGCCCGGGCGACACCGGACACTCAGGACACCGGCCCCGCTGACAGCCGGCCTTGGACTCAGAGTGGGCGAGAGCTGCCCCCACGAGTGAGGCTGCCCGGGCCCCTCCCAGACCCTCGAGGGCGGGGGCGGCCCGAGGGTGGCCCGGGCTCGCCTGGTGCAAGCCAGCCCTGCCCGGCTCTCCGCCGGCAGCACGGCTCCCTCACCAGCCCGCCCAGAGGTCACAGCAAGGGCGCTGGCCGAGCAGCTGCAGACACAGCTGCGCCGACCGACCGTGCCTGCCAGCAGGCGGGCGAGCCCCCCGCCACCGCAGAAGCCGCGCTTCGCACCTACGAAAGCCTGGAAAGCCGCCAATCCGGGAAAACGGGGATGGCCGCCAGTGTCCCAAGAATCCCTCTCTGTACACGCATACCCACATTTGCTTGTTTGATTGTTTTAATTACAAAACACATGCTTATTAGAGAAAGTCTAGAAAACTCTGAAGGGAGCGGGGAGGAAAAACCAGAATTCCAGCAGGCAAACACATCTTCGTGTCAGCGGCGTGGAAACAGCACAACCGGAGCTCCCCAGCCACCTCGGGAGGGAGAGGAGGCCGGGTGTGTGTTGCCATGGGAACGCGCCGGGAGGGCGGGCACCGCTTCCCGCGCTGGGGAGACCCACGCCTCTGGGGACCCTGGGGACCCGGGAGTCCCAGGACTCCGGCTGCTGGCGGGGAAGGAGCAGGGTCCTTGCATGGTGAGAACGGGCAGGCAGGGTGACTCTGGTGACTGAGAAAGCTCCCTCTTCTGAGCCTCCCAATGTCAGATGCGAGTACATCTTTTTTTTCTTTTTTTAATTTTTGTAAATGCGCTTCCAGTGCTCAGAGGCTGCTCCCCTTATGTCCTCCCTCGGGGGGTCCTGACTGCCCGTGGCTGGCAGCAGGGCGAGGGGAAGACAGTGAACGCTGACAAAAACGACGTGGTGGCAGGCGACCAGCGGCGCCAGAAAGGAGGTCACAGGCGGAGAAGGGCAGCGCCCGCCTCCCCGAGCTAAGCCCCCGCACAGGTGAGCGAGGGCGGCCACAGCGGCGCGCACGAGGGCGACAAAGGCAGAACACACAGCACGGCTCCGGAACTCGGAGAACCACCGCCGAGGGCCTTGCTACCTTTTTTTTAGAAAGAGAAACATCAATTTGTTGCTCCGGTCATTTACACACTCACTGGGTGGTTCTCATATGTGCCCTGAGCGGGAATCGAACCCTCAGCCCTGGTGGAGCGATGCTCTAATCAACTGAGCTACCCTGCCAGGGCCCACTGATTAGTTTATTTTTTAATATTATTTACCAGAAAAAAAAATAGAAATGTGCAACCCAAGGCCAAAACAAATGAACAAAAAGTGGCATACGCCCTGGCTGGCGTAGCTCAGTGGACTGAGCAGGGGCTGCAAACCAAAGCATCGCAGGTTCGATTCCCAGTCAGGGCACAGGCCAGGTCCCCAGTAGGGGGCGCGTGAGAGACAACCACACACTGATGTTTCTCTCCCTTTCTCCCTCCCTTCGCCTCTCTAAAAATAAATAAAATCTTAAAAAGGCAATTAAAAAAAAACTGGCCAAATTTGTGGAAATTAACTCAGCCAAATCCATAAAAAAAAAGCGGCATCCAGAGTGACCAGCAACACTCCTTTCACACCCCAATCTGGGAGGAAACGGGAAATCGAAACGAAACTTTTTTTAGTCCCGTCCCTAATGTCCAGTTATACAGTGGGAGGTCACCTCAGTTCTGAGGGCAATGGTTCTATTTCTCTTGAAACAAATTAAAAAAAGAAAAACTGCACTGCAGGGCTAGCGCACTTTCAACACAGTCCAGCGGCCAGGCAGCAGTGTTCTGTCCAGATCCTGAGATATGGGGTCTATTAATAGCAGACTTTCCAAAAGCCACGGAAACACGGACAAGAGTGCGGGCTGGGACGCGGCCACGGCCTCGCGAGAGCTGGAGACGCGGGGAACCGCGCACGGTACGGGGACGGAGACACGGGCTGGGGCGGGCGCAGCAGCCCTCACCTCGACCTGGGACACGCCTCAGTGGGCCCCCTCCTCACAAGGGGGCGCCCTCGCTCCCCAGGGAACATCTCCCAGCAAACCTTCAGGGGCAGGGCGTGGCAGACGTGAGAACACGCTCCACGCAGGGAGGGACTCCACGCAGAGGAAAGGGCGCTTTCTCCACCGCGAAGTGGAGGACGGGGCCTTCCCTGCAGGGGCTGCCCGGGCGTAAGCTGGAGCTGCGGCAGCACCCCGACCAGCCTGGGGCCCGGGGCTCGCCCTGGCAGACGGAGCGAACACCCACAATGAGGAAAGGAAGACGGACCGAACGGCAGCACCAAGGGGGCTCGAGGGGGGTGGGGTGGGGGCCGACCCCTCTTGGTGGCAGCGCCGGGGTCAAGGCCCAGGAGTGAGTGGGCCCCGCCCTCGCCTCCCAGAGCTGCGTCAACAGGCTCCGGGGCACCGAGACCTGCAAAGTTGCCTCGACCCTGGCAGTGGGGTGCAACGGACTGGGGGCGGGGTGTCGGGAGGGCCCCTTCCGAACACAAGACCCGCAGCCCCGGAGTCCAGGCCCTGGCTGTCTCTCCCCACCTCCTCTGTCTGCTGGGTGACTCGGCCGGGGTGGCCCACAGGCAGGGAATCCCCAGTTCGAGAGGCTGCAGGTCCAAGGTCAGGGCACCCCCGATTCTGCTCCGGGGAGGAGCTCTCTCCCTGCCTCCCACCGTGTCCTCGAGTTGGGGAGGGAGGGAGGGAGGGAGGGAGGGAGGGAGGGAGGGAGGGAGGGAGCAGGCCCTCTGGACTCTTCACATGTACACGGGCCGGATCCCTGTCAGGAGGTCCGTCTCCAGGTACCAGGTCAGTGGGGCCTGGGAGTCCCCAGGTAAGTGGGAGGGAGGGGGCGGGGAGCACGCTGATCTTAGGGAAACATCGGTGTCCTCGCCTAGGACTGGGGGTGGGGGTGGGGGTGGGGGTGGGGCGGGGGGGGACAGTTAGAGTCGGTCCCCAGAGTTTCCCGGAGGTGTAAAATTCTGTAACAACCAATATGCACTCAGGCAACTCCATCAAGCGCAGCCACGGGACGACGGGAGAGCCCAGAGAGCCCGGAGCCTCAGAGGGCCTCCCCGCCCCGCCTGCCTCTCTGGACCAGGGCCCGCATGCAGCAGGGGTGCGACTGGGGAGCTGGGCAGACACACAGACCCTCAGGCCCACACCTGCTGGGTCCGCACCTGCAGGTACCAAGGCCCTGGGTGACCCCCAGGGCAGCTCTCCCTGCCATGTCGCCCACTCCCCCTCCAGCCCTGGGGGTCTACTCTGAAACGCAGACCCTCTCCCGGGACTCACAAGAGGCTGTGTTTGGAGATCGAACAACCGGTCCCACCCGTGGCCATCTGGATGCCCCCCCCACCTCCAGGGTGGAGCACCTGTTGAACAAGCATGAATGAACCCAGGGCTGCGTCCTCTACTTCCTGCCTGATCCTCTGTGGGGAGTCAGCGGTGTCTACGGTGCTTGTGGGTGGCTGTGCCACTCACTCGGGACTTGAGATGAGAGTGAAGAGTGTGCTCACAGGCAATGGCCAGGCAACGCTCCCGTGGAAAGCACAGCAAGCAGGTCGCAGGGCAGAGCTCCGCACCCAGCCGGCGTTTCCAGCAACGGCGCCTCCAGAGCTGAGGCCCGGCACCCTTGGAGAGCGCTCCAGCCTTGGGGCTCTCCGTGATATTTTCCTAACCCGGCCTGGTTCATGTTGACTGATTCTTAAGTGGTTCTTAGCAAGACAAATAAATGTATACATTTGTCTTCATTTTCAAAGACAACAGAAACATTGTACAACAGACCCTCCCACTTGGCACTGCAAGTTTGGTCAATTCCGAATGAATCCTTGCCTGCGAATATCCTAGCTGTGTCAGCAGGGGGCTCATCCGGGAGCTCCTGCAGCGAGGGATTTACACCAAGCAGCCCACGGCCACTCGCCTCTGCGAGCACGCCTCGCTCCCCCCACCTACCGGTGGCTGCTGGAAACGAATCCCAGTAGGGTCCGGCCTTCAGCTGTAAAATATAACTGGCACTGACAAACCTCCTCGGCATTGCTTCGTCAGTTGTAAATAACAGCATCACTTAGAACGTTACACACGTTTAACAAAATTGAAACAATATGAGCAGGAAGACAAAGGCCACGGCGAACCTGCATTGCAGACTTTCTGAGCACCTCTGCACCTCGGACACAGAGTGTGCAGGTTAGCGGCGGCGCCGCCCTTCCCGGGCCTCCCCGGAGCGTGCCGCCCCCTCCCCGCCCCGGGCAGCCAGTTGCTCTGAGAAGTGTCAGCTCCAGGAGTTCGGGAAGAGCCCAGCACGGGTTGGCAAGGTGTCAAAGTCATGACCGTGCTGGTGGGCTCTCCGTTTCCTACCCCCTTCCCCTCTTCCGGGCACTCAACCAAGGCTGCCCCTTTCCGGGGAAATCTGAGCGAGTTCCTCCTGCAACAGGGCCCTCTGCACCCCACACCGGTCTCACCAGGGCCGCCCCCCAGCGCCCGGGAGTTCCTCCTCCTCCTCCCCCTCCTCCCTGAGGCTCACCCTGGGGCCCTGACTCCACCCACCTCTCCGGATGAGAGACAAAATTTCCTTAAAAATTATTTCAATGTTCATATTTATACCTTGAAAATAGAAATCTGAAAAAACCCCACCCCACCTTCTCAACTCCTCTTTAAAACAGCCGCAGGGCCGACCCACAGAGGTGCTCCGGGAACCAGGGGACGGCAGGGCGGAAGGGAGCAAGGTGAGCAGGACCCGCTGTCGCGTGAACAGCTCGAGTGGCAGAGAGCCCGGAGAGCTGCCCTGCGTCGGGGGGGCAGGGGCGGAGGGGGGGGGCCACTGGGGACCCCAGTGATCTTTCCCAGGTGTAACGGTAAAAATAACCACCCCGGGGGGAATTATCAGAAGGCCTCTCTGCTCTTAAGAGCACACAGCACGAGAACCGCTTTCACCACCAGCAGGGGGCAGCCTCGGGAAGACCATGTGAGCGAGGGAGGGTGAGAAGCTCAACCGCTAAAAGCCTAAAAAGCAAATTCCAGGCTTCCATTGGAGTATCTCACTGTATAGTTCCCTTATATCACTTTAAAATGAATCTACAACTTAAATTAAAACTTTGACACATTCCTACATGTTTATGATGTATTATAAATTAACTTACACATTGGTTCATCTTTTCTTCCTCAGCTGCAGCGCTGTCTGGCATTACTGAATACACAATTTCTGAAAACCTCCGAGTCAAAACCCATGGTGTATACATAAAGTACACGGATACCCAGAAAAACATTGATACAGTGAGCAGATGTTTGCTTCGACGTAGCAAAAAAATCTTCAAAATTCAAAGTCCATCACAAACATTTAAAACGTAAATCAAGCAGGCAAAATAGGACATAGAACAATCAAAAATAAACCCTCTGCCTGCCCCCCCCAATGGACACTTGTCCACGCATCCCCCGTTCCTCCGAGGCCGACCTCAAAGGGCTGGGGGCAGGGCGCCGCCAGCGGAGGGTTCCCTCAGCCGCAGAGCAGAGGGCCCTGCCCGGCCCGGCCCCGAGACAGCAGCCGGCCTGGGCTTCGCTCGGGAGCCACGGGGTGAGGGCGGCTACGGACCCACAGCCCGTGGGCTGTCATTTCCCAGGCACGTCACACCTGACCGGGTGAACAGGGACCTTCAGAGGGAGGGGGTCCGCTCAGAGGCCACCAAAAAGGTCCCTGCCACAGTCACAACACCTGTCCATCCCATCGCCACGAATCGGACGGTAGCCTCTCATTTTGAGACAAAACGCCTTTCTGGACACCAGGATCCCCGGAGGACCAGGATTCCGGGCGGGGGTGGGGGGACTGTGCAGAGTAAGTCACACTCGCACCCGGACCAGGGATCGAACCCTCAACTGCTTTTGGTTAACACAGCACGCTCCAACCCACCGAGCAGCCCAGCCAGGGCGCTCCGTCAGCCCCAACAGACAGGACGGGCTCCTCCCTCCATCACTCCCTCCGAGCTGCTGATCCACCCATTGGGATGGCGGTTCAGCGAGCACGTCCTCACTCAACCGCACGAGCACTAACGAGTGGCAGCTGAGCAGAGTACCTGTGTCGGTTTCCGCAGGACCCAGGCCCCCAGCCTGCCGACCTTCTGCGTCTTTGGGACGCACGGCGCACACCCAACAAGAAAATAAACCACGTTAAAGCGAACTCGTCAACCGTATTTGTTGTCACGGCACTTGAAAACGGTCCATTTTTTGTTCCGTGTGTTAAGTACCTCCATGATTAAAAACAAAAAAAAAACTGGCCACACACGCAGGCCGCTTCCCCAGCGGGGGCCTGACCCAGGGTGCGCCGAGTCCCTAAAAGACAGACGCCGCCCCGGGACGAAGGACAGAAAGGTCGATGACCTGGGACGCGTGCGTGCGGGGGGAGGGGCCGAGGAAGGCCGGCTTCCTGGGAAGGACTGAGCAGCGCGCGCAGCCACCGCCCGGTAAACCAAATGCCACCGCGGGAAGGCGGCCGACTGCCCCCAACACTCCCCAACCGACCTCACCGCGAGGCCCCAGGGGCTTCCAGAAGCCGGGGGCGGGAAAAGCGGCGGGCTGGGTCTGCAGGCCACGCCTTGGTCCCCGACTCACTGCGCGGAGTCGTGACCGCGCACGCACACACTCACGTGCACGCACACCGCCGGGACCAATACCAGCCGAGAACGGAGGCTCGGGGACCACCGCTTTGTCTTCCGATGCTCTCCCCAGGGGCGTAAGCTGCGTGGCTCTTCACTTGAGCCAGCACTGGCAAAACCCTGAGCTCTCCCAAGGCTTCCACCCCCGGGAGAGAGAAAACAAGTAATTCGAATTACACATCTATAGCTAGATAGGGATGGATGGCTAATTTGACATATCTACGACAGGTAAATGTGCTGTGCATGTTATAACTTTGACCCTTAATGCTGAAAGACCAGCAGACTTTAATACCAATACTTATTAGGCAGCGCACTATCATTTTTTAAACAGTGGTGGAAGTGGACAGAATGTAACTAACGTCGACCACTCTGACCGCTCGCTAGTGCAGAGCTCGGTGGCCGTGAGCCATCCGCAGGGCCGCTCGCTGTCATCTTCAAGGTCTCCAGCGTCACTGCTGTCTCCCTGAGACACCGGGAGTGGTGAGCACAGCAGGTGCTGCCGCCCTGGGCTGCAGGATTCCACATGGCGGTGGTGCATCCTCCAGTGCAGACAGCAGGCGGCCTGCCCCTGTGTGGTTGGGCGGGGGGGGCAGTCCTGAGGCCTGGCTGATGTCAGCACTGCAGCAGGTCGGGGTGGGGGTGGGGGGATGTCCCTCAGGTGCAAGTCCCGAGAGCACTGCCTCTTCCTCTGCACCTGGAGCCTCCTGCCAGCCCGGTTCAGGCCCAGGCCCAGCCAGTTTGTTTCTCAGTCAGTACAAAGGCCATCTGTCAGCCCCCAGGCCACAGACGCGAGGCTGTGTGCGGGGGCCACTGCGTGTCAGGAATAGCCGGCCTACGCTCGCCCCTGCAGGAGGGCAGGGCACACGCGTCCCTGCTGAAGGCGCTTTTTGTTTCCGGCTCGGTTGCCGGAGCCGCAGAGCCTTGGCGCCGCCGCAAGGTGACGACGTCCACTCCCCGCTCGGTGACTGTGCAGGGCGCTGGAGTTCACTGGCCACGCGGAAGCAGCAAACCGCCTGCCTGCCCGCCAGCCAGCCGCACAGCCGTGCTCTGGGCCACCGCTGACCCCAGCAGGTGCCACAGGAGCTCCCGATGGCTTCTGCACACACACACACACACACACACACACAGGATGGCTCTCCGAGCAGGCACTGAGTGAGAGGAAGTGTCTGTCTGGCAAAGGCCCTGGGCAGACGGTCAAGTCAGCCGGGACTGAATCAGAACTCCAAGGCCACGCTATTCAGCGCGGACGCCGCCAGCCGCCGGGAAGCACTTGGCCATGGGGCTGGTCCGAGCTGTGACAGGTTGTGAGCCAACAAGCACCCCTGCGACCCAAAGGCTCGGCGCCAAAACCGAACGCAACATGCCCACCGCACAGGCGCCAGACCTCCGCAGGTCAGGGGTAACACTTCCAGACTGGAAGGTTACACAGATGGCATCGGTAAAATAAAGTTCACCTGCTTCTGCTCTTGTTTATGTGGCTACTGGAGAATTTTAAAGCCTTCCGTTTCCACTGGACAGGGGCACTAAAGGGACCTCAAGGAAGCCCCAGACTTCAAGGCAACAAACTCCTTCCTTGGGAAGACATAGCGGCGGCGGAACCGGGCGTCCGGGGTGTGAGAGGAGACGGCGCAGGAGGAGGGCCAGAGGCAGGAGGAGCCGGAGGAGAGGCCCCAGGGCAGCTGACCGCCCCGGGGAGTCCTGGAGCATGTGTGGCCTCTGCTGGCCTCGCCCAGGATGGCCGAGGTGGCCAGATCTTGGTGCCCAGGCACTCGGTCCCTGCTGCCAGCAGGCAGGCCCATGAGAGCTGGCTGGGGCAGGGGCCAGCTGTGCGTCCTGGACAAGTCTGTTCACCTGCTGTGAGTCCGTCTGCCACATGAAAGGGCGGGGGGGGGGCGCGGGGTGCTGGCCACCACCGGGGTCCCGTGGCTCTACCAGGACAGTGTCCCAGGGCCGGACGGGGCCCCTCCCGCACCGTGACCCACTGGCGGGCTTCCCACCCACCAAACAGTTTCAACAGCAAACGCGTGGGGTTGCCCCACCAGCAGCTGATTCTCCAGATCCTCAGACGCCAGTGGGGATCCAAGACTAAACCCAATCCTGAAGCTAACTGCCCGGATGTACGCAGACCCCACTGTTGTGGATCCATGCCCACAGGACCACCGCCACCTCGGACGCCAGTTAGGATCTGCCGGGCACCCCCAGTCCCCTGACCGCCCCGCTGTAAACCGAGCCTTCCCACCCATCCCTCTGCATGCTCGGAAATTTGCGAGAACAGCACACGGACCTCAGAACAGCTCACTGACTATATCACCAGTTCATTGTGAAGGACACAACCCAGGAGCCGCCGTGTGGATGGGGTGCGCGGGGCAGATGTGGGGGGCAGGGGAGGTGCACGCCACCCTTCCCCCTCCCCTTCGGGAGGTCAGCGACGGGAGTGAACCATGCAGCTCTCTAATGACTCTGGTGACCAGCCCCACCCTGAGGCTGTCCGGGGTCCCCTCTACGTGACCTTGTCAGCTTCAACTCCAGCGTGAGCCAGAGGGGCTCCTTAAGAACAAGCCATTCCTGTCACTCGGAAAATTCCAAGGGGCTTTGGAGGAGCTCGGTGCCAGGAGCTGGGGACAAAGAGGAGACCTACGTAGCTCTCACACCCCGGTAATGAAATCAGCCACTGATAACGGCCGGGGCCACCCACTGAATCCGTGGCCCGGTCAAGTGACTGAAGGTCACCCACGCACCGGGAGAACAAGGCGCAGGGCCAGTCTCAAATCACCCCTTCCCATCAAAAGCCCTTTTTTGTTCTGTCACATGCAGGGAAGATGCGCAGGGAGGAAGGCCAGGTGACAGCGGAGGCAGAGACGGCGGAGACGCGGCTACCAGCCAAGGAAGGACCGCCGGGGGGCGAGGGGCGGCAAATGCCGGGGCAGGGAGCCAGGAACCGCCCCCCCCCCACCCTGTAAGAGCTTCCGGAGAGAGCACAGCCTGCCGGCCCCCGGATGTCAGGCTCTGGCCCCAGAGCCGGGAGAGAACGGGTTTCTGCTGTCTGTCGGAAGCCCCCCCAGCGTGGGGCCCTGGGTGTGGCAGCCCAGGAGTTCCACACAGGGAATTCCCTTCGGGCAGGGAACTCTAGGTCCACCCGTGTTGACCCGAACCCCTTCCCGCCGGGACCTGTGTCCACCCGTGTCTCCTCCTCCCGGACCCCCCGGAGGGCCGCTGGGTCCAGCTGACAACGGCACCCCCCCAACCCCCGCAGCACTCAGGACCCAGCCTGCTTCTGACCACAGACAGGTGGTCACGATGCACTGAACGGCGCACTCGGGACACGTGTGTGGGGCTGTTCCCCAGCGTGCACCTTGGAGACCCGCTGCAGCCGCGCCGAACCCGGGGCGGTGACGGGGACGTGCTGTCCTGAGGGGCACAGGTCCTGACGTCTGCAGGCGCCCGGGAGATGCAGCACCAACTGCAACGACGGCCCTGCCCTGGTGGCTCAGTGGGCTGGGCACCGTCCCACTAAGCAGAAGGTCGCCGGTTCGATTCCTGGTCAGGGCACATGCCTGGGTTGTGGCCAGGTCCCCAGTTGGGGGCACACCAGAGGCAACCGATGGATGTTCCTTTCCCTTTCTCCCTCCCTGCCCCTCTCTCTGAAAATAAATACATACCATCCTAAGCAACGGAGGGAGGGAGGGAGGGAGGGAGGTGGTGTAGGCAGGTCACCGCAGTGGTCGGGCCGTTGGTGGACAAGCACTGGCTGTGAAGTGCTTCCGAGTGCTCCTTGTGTTGAGAACTTTCATAAGAAAACGCTTCAGTGAACAGTCCGTGGTCTGTTCCCGCTTCCGAGAAGTGAACACCCACTGTGTGGGGGTGGGGGGTATGTAGAATCCACTCCGCTCAAGACCGACGTCCTCTGATCCCAAATACACAAGGGCAGGCCGCCTCACCATCCCTCCCCACCACGGTCAGAGATCGGCCATGCAAGAAAACCCACCGTCGCCCCCTGGTTTCTCAGCCCCGAGGCGGGAAGAACCACCTCGGGCACGGCGGCCACCTACCTGCGGCCGGAGGGTGCTGCGATCTGACCGCGCTGACGGCTTATCACGGTATCCAAACACGAAGGAGCCGCTTCAGCCCCCCGCCCCCGTGGGACAGGCGAGGAAAGGAATCCCTGTCACTGGTGGGAGACGACAGCCGCGACAAGCAGTGAAGCACCATGTCCTTCAGGAAGGCCCCCCGACACCATTTTCATGCACAGAAATCTAATACCAGACACACCCCCGTCTCCAACCTCAAACGTTTCGTCAGTTGCTGTGCTGTGCGGCTGCCGGCTGTGATGACGTCACGGCATTGGCCAGTGGGGAGGGAGACCTCGCGCAGGCCGCGGAGCGCCGTGAATGGGAGTCACCTGAAAAGCCTTGTGTTTAGGGGCCGTGGGGGTGGGCAACGGGGGGGGGGGGAAGGAGGGGAAGGTCAAGTCAAGGAACGTGTATGACAGACACGTGGACAAAGACACCCGGGTGGGTGGGGCAGGGGAGAGTAATGGGGGGAAAGGGGGACAGCTATAATTGAACAATATTTTTTAAAAAAAGGAAAAGCCGACTTCCGGCCAAGATAGAGGCATAGGTGGACACACTGTGTCTCCTCGCACAACCAAGATAGGAACAGCAACAATTTAGAAACAGAGCAACCACCAGAACTGACAGAAAATTGATCTGAATGGAAGTGGGACACCCAGGGAGTTGAAATAGACCCGATCATCCGGACCGGTAGGCGGGGCGGAGCCCGGCAGCCAGGAGGGGGTCCCGGCGCGGAGAACGGAGAGCATACAGACCGGGCGCATAAGGCCTCTGGGGTGCGCAAGACCGCGGCTGGCAGACCCTGGCCGAGGGGTGGCAACCGGCAGCCCTAGCGAGATGGTGACTGTGAAGCAAGGCACCGCGCGCAACCCAGGATCCCGGCGCAGGGAACTAGAGCCTTGGGGCACTGATTGAAAACACCTGTGGGGGTGAGGTGCTGGGAGAGACTCCCAGCCTCACAGGAGAGGACCTTGGAGGGTCCCACAGCGTGCACAAGCCCACCCACACAGGAATCAGCACCAGAAGGGCCCAGTTTGCCTGGGGGAAGCAGCAGAAAGGACTGAGGTCCCACTGAGAATGCAGCAAGCGCCATTGTTCCCTCTCGGACCCCGCCCCCACATACAACGTCACAACCTAGCCACTGGGGTGCCCCACCCTGGTGAACACCTAAGGCTCCGCCCCTCCTATATAACAGGTGCGACCAGACCAAAAAAAAAAAAAAGATGGGTCAAACAGAAGACCAAATGAAAGCCCCAGAACCCATCCTTATAAGCAACCAAGAGACAGCCAACCTATCAGATGCCCAGTTCAAAACACTGATGATCAGGAAGCTCACAGAACTGGTTGATTTTGGTCACAAATTACATGAAAAAATGAAGGCTACAGTAAGTGAAATGAAGAAAAATACACAGGGAACCAATAGTGATGGAAAGAAAGCTGGGTCTCACACATCAATGGAGTGGACCAGAAGGAAGAAAAAAACATACAATCAAAAGAATGAAGAAATTAGAATTCAAAAAAATGAGGGGAGGTTTAGGAATCTCTAGGACATCTTTAAACATTCCAACATCCAAATTATAGGAGTACCAGAAGGAGAAGAGGAAGAGCAACAAGTGGAAAACTTATTTGAACAATAAAGGAGAACTTCCCCAATCTGGCAAAGGAAATAGACTTCCAGGAAGTCCAGGAAGCTCAGAGAGTCCCAAAAAGGTTGGACCCAAGGAAGCACACACCAAGGCACATCATAATTACATTACCCAAGATTAAAGATAAGGAGAGAATCTTAAAAGCAGCAAGAGAAAAGACAAAGTTACCTACAAAGGAGTTCCCATCAGACTGTCAGCTGATTTCTCAAAAGAGACCTTACAGGCAAGAAGGGGCTGGAAAGAAATATTCCAAGTCATGAAAGACAAGGACCTACATCCAAGATTGCTCTATCCAGCAAAGCTATCATTTAGAATGGAAGGGCAGATTAAGTGCTTCTCAGATAAGATCAAGTTAAAGGAGTTCCTCATCACCAAGCCCTTATTTTATGAAATGTTAAAGGGACTTATCTAAGGAAAGAAGATAAAGAAAAAACATGTATAGTAAAAGGACAGCAAACTCACAATTATTAACAACCACAGCTAAAACAAAAGAAACTAAGCAAACAACTAGAACAGAAACAGGACCACAGAAATGGAGATCACATGGAGGGTTAGCAACAGGGGAGTGGGAGGAGGAGAGAGGGGAAAGGTACAGAGAATAAGTAGTGTAGATGGTAGGTAGGAAATAGACAGGGGGAGGGCAAGAATAGCATGGGAAATGTAGAAGCTAAAGAACTTATATGTACGACCCATGGACATGAACTAAAGGGGGGAATGTGGGGGGGAGGGGGTGTGCAGGGGAGGAGGGGAATGGGGGGAATGGGACAACTGTAATAGCATAATCAATAAATACATTAAAAAAAAGCCTCGTGTTTTATAAAACACGCCAGAGTGGAGCTCGGGAGGAGGGCGCGCACAGGAAGTCGTGCGCCGGCTTGCCGGGCAGCCGGCGGCTCTGCTCCGCGAACAGCAGCAGCTTGCGCTCCAATCTGTCAGCAGGTTTAAAATCAAAGGCCCTCCCTTCTGCCTGCAACACAAAGTCAATTACAGCTCTAATCCGGAAAAAGGCATTTAATGGGCCTTTATTTAAGTTCACAGGTATTCTTCCTAAACGGTGATTAGCTATTCGATCCTCTGGACACCACCCCCAGGCAAGGGCCCGGGGAAGCCTGGCCCGGGGCTGCAGCGAGGGGCGGCCGGGCTCCGGAGGGGTGAGGGGCGGCCCTGGCCTCCGCTCAGCGCCCCCCAGGGGAGCAGCCCCCGGAAGGCGCCGATAAAGGGGGCACGTGGTTCCACACCTGAATTTACCGGTGGGAGTGCAAGAAAACTCTAGCGTGTCGTGTTCAGGGAACCCTGCGGGCCCCCCAACCCCCCACCCTCGAGTCAGCAGAAGGGCTGGCAGCCCTCCACCCTCAGGGGTGCTGTGCTGGAGGTCACTCTGAGGGCGGCTCAGGGATCAGGACACGAAGGACTAACCCTGGCAGCGGTGGCTCGGCGCCCGGCCAGCCCACCACGGCCTCTCTGCCCCACCGCAGAGCCCACACTGAGTCCACACAAGGAAGCCACAGCGGGACGGCTGAGCCTGCCGCAGGCTAGTGGCCCTGAGGACAGCTAGCCCTCGGACAATGACCACGGGCAGGACCTCTGCTTCTACGCCTCCTCCGAGAAGCTCACCCATCACAGGGACTGCACAGACACCCGGGACACGCTCAAGTCCTCTGTCACAGTCGTGCAGCTTTTCAGTGGACGGCACGACGTCCACCGTGTCCCGAGACCCACTGGGTCCAGGAGAGGAGGGCACCCCTGACGTTTGAACCATGTGAGAAGGCAGGTGTGCCTGCCCCCATGGCCACTGTGACAAAGTGCCACAGGGTCGGGGGCCTGACAAGACAGCGGTCACTCCCTTCCAGCACGGGGAGGGTGGAGTCTGACACCGGTCCCGCGGGGCCCCATCGAGGAGACCCCGGACGGGGTGGGCTTCTGAAGGCTCCAGGGGACGGGCCATTCTCGCCTCCTCCAAAAGGCTGCAGAGGGAGGTTCTGACCTTGAGCCAGCGAGGGGCACAGCTCCGCCCCTCTGCCTGCCAGTCACACCCTCCTGACTCCCTTCCCACTCTTCAGTTCTGGGGTCACACGGGGCACAGACGGTAATCCCGGCCAGTCCCAGCCTCTGGAGCTTCTGAGCCTTCAGCACCCCTCCAGAGTGGGCAACTAACCCACCACAGGTCCTGGGGTTAGGGCGTGGGCAGCTTCTGGGGCGAGGAGGGGGCACTATTCTGCCCACCACAGTGAAGGAAGACGAGGCAGATTAAACCCTTATACCTAAAATCCCTCTCAACACACGGTGCCCACAGCTGACACCCACAGCTCTGACACCCAGGAAAACGGGACGGGGCCAAGGAGCGCCGGAGAGGAGTCCAGCTGAGCCACGGACGGCGCAGCCACAAGGGGAGCGGCGTGGGTTCTGGGAGAACACGCAGACCTGAGCCCCAGTTGGTGTGGCTAGGTGGGTCGGGCGTCATCCCACAGAACAGAAGCTCGCCGGTTCGATCCCCGGCCAGGGCCCAGGCCTGGGCTGCAGGTTCCGTCCCTGGTCGGGGCACCTGTGAGAGGCAACCGACCGAGGGTCCCCTCCCTCTGAAACGAAATAACCCAAGAGTTTAAAAAAAAAAAAAAAAAGGCCCGTCTGAACACAGGGAAGGGAGAGCAGGCCACGGTGCAGGATTCACAGGGGCTGTTTTTCTTATCTCGAAAACCAGGGAAAGTGAATACGTTTGTTGAATTTAGCGGGTGAACCGGCTAATGAAACTAGGTGGGTTTCCAGCGCACCGTTCCGGCCCGTCACCAGCGCACCACGCTGCGTGTCCGCCACCCGCGTCTCCCATCCCCGAGTATCTGACCCCGCACCCTTTACCAACCCCCTCTCCTCCCGCTTCTCTTTTAAAAAAGAGAAGAATTACCCGTTTAATACCATGTACAAAGATTAACCCCAAATAGACCAAACACCGAATTGTCTGCGGTACAGCCCTACGAGTCTTAGAAAAAGAAGAAAAAGACACGGGAATGGATCTTCGTGACCTCGAGTTAGGTACAGACTTGTTTGTTACATACGGCACCAAAGTCCACACGTCCACATAAAACACAGGCACACCGGACGTCACTAAAAACATGAGTCCATCCAAGGGCACCGTCGAGGAAAGGCCACCCGAAGACTGGGAGGATGCATGCGCAAACCACATATCCAAGCAAGGTCCAACCCCCAGAACACAGCGCTCAGTGAGAAGACAGCCCCAGTGCAGCAGGGGCCAGTGTTTGAGCAGGCGTTCCTCCCAAGCAGGTGTGCACGCGGCTGACACACACACGAGAGAGAGAGAGAGAGACATCAATGTGCAGTTGCTGCGGGCCGTGGCCTGCAACCCAGGCATGTGCCCTGACTGGGAATCGAACCTGTGATGCTTTGGTTCGCAGCCCAGGCTCAATCCACTGAGCTACGCCAGCCAAGGATCTAAGTTATTTTCTGTACCTGCAAACTGACCTGTTGGAGGCCACGGTCGTGACTTCACGGAGCCCAGCTTTGTGAACGCCCAACATGCCCCCACAGCGCCTCGGGGGTCCTCGAGGAATCACTCCGTACCGTGAATCACCGTGGAATCACCGTGAACGTGTGGCCCAGGGGTGTGACGCTGCTATAAACGGCAGCGGGAGCGAGTTGTTGCGTCCCCGCAGCCAGACCTCCGGAGGCTGGGCCGCTGGTGAGGACGGCACCTTGACCTTCACCCCGCGGTTCCGGCGGGAAAACCTCGCGGCCTCAGGAACACAGTGAGAGGAAGCACGTGCGCCCCACTCCCTGCGGCCCTTTATTTATTTCTCCTCCGGGCCACGCCCGGGAGGGGGGCAGGGAGAGAGAGGAAGTCGAGGAAGGTGTAAGAACATTCTGGAAGGGGCTCTGGGTGTGTTCAAGGGCTCGAGAGGTCGGATTTGGAAACACTGGGTTTTCCTGGTCGTGCTGTCTTGTCAGCACCCGTCGCCTGCGTCAGTGGCACCAGGAGAGGGTACAGCGAGGCTGCGGGGCAGACGGGCAGAGGCCCACGGGGGGCCGAGTCTCGGGTCACCTGCCTCTGTCGCCCGGCATGAGGCTGCCTGCAGCCCGTCACCATGACCCCCACGGCCCCTCCGAGGAGCAGTCCCACTCAGCCCACAGGCAGGAGAACCCCAGGACGGTGGCGGCCAGCTGGGCCCGAGAGGTTCGCTTCTCCGTCTCTGGGGCCGGCCTCACTGTGGCGTGTGGCACAGAGCAGCTGCCCAGACACCTGATGACCCAGCCAACCAGCCCCCTAACCCGCCACGGCATCCGCCACGGCCACAACCTCACGGGACCCTGCAGCCTCACCCTCACAGGGATGGCGGCAACCCGGCTCGCTCTTCCCTGGGGCTCCCCAGGGCGTGACCCGCCGAGCCAGGCTGCCGAGGTCCAAACACAGGCCCACAGGAATGCTCGGGGCCCCCTTCCCCTACCGGGTCCAGCCGCCTGACGACAGGACGCGAGGGCTGAGCCGCTCCCGCACAGCCCAGCCGGAGCGTGGCCGTCTTCCCGCTGTGGAACGTCCCGGGCACCGGGGCACACTGGGTAAGCCTCCCCCGCTCCGCCCCCGTGCCGCCTCCTGGCAGACGCGGGGCACCTGTGCGCACGTGCACAGCTCCCCGTGCACCCCGGGGCCGATCTCAGGTGGGGATGGGGGAGAGGCCAACCCCGTGCACCTCGGGGCCGATCTTAGGTGGGGGAGAGGCCAACCCCGTGCACCTCGGGGCCGACCTCAGGTGGGGGAGAGGCCAACCCCGTGCACCTCGGGGCCGACCTCAGGTGGGGGAGAGGCCAACCCTGTGCACCTCGGGGCCAACCTCAGACAGGGGGGAGGTCAACCCCGTGCACCTCGGGGCTGACCTCAAACAGGGCAAGAGGCCAACCCCGTGCACCTCGGGGCTGAACTCAGGTGGGGCAGAGGCCAATCCCGTGCACCCCGGGGCTGACCTCAAACAGGGCGAGAGGCCAACCCCGTGCACCTCGGGGCCGACCTCAGGTGGGGGAGAGGCCAACCCCGTGCACCTCGGGGCCGACCTCAGGCGGGGGTGGGGAGAGGCCAACCCCGTGCACCTCGGGGCCGACCTCAGGCGGGGGTGGGGAGAGGCCAACCCCGTGCACCTCAGGGCTGACCTCAAACAGGGCAAGAGGGCAACCCCGTGCACCTCGGGGCTGACCTCAGGTGGAGGAGAGGCCAATCCCGTGCACCCCGGGGCTGACCTCAAACAGGGCGAGAGGCCAACCCCGTGCACCTCGGGGCCGACCTCAGGTGGGGGAGAGGCCAACCCCGTGCACCTCGGGGCCAACCTCAGACAGGGGAGAGGCCAACCCCGTGCACCTCGGGGCCGACCTCAGGCGGGGGTGGGGAGAGGCCAACCCCGTGCACCTCGGGGCCAACCTCAGACAGGGGAGAGGCCAACCCCGTGCACCTCGGGGCTGACCTCAGGTGGAGGAGAGGCCAATCCCGTACACCTCAGGGCTGACCTCAAACAGGGCGAGAGGCCAACCCCGTGCACCTCGGGGCCGACCTCAGGTGGGGGAGAGGCCAACCCCGTGCACCTCGGGGCCAACCTCAGACAGGGGAGAGGTCAACCCCGTGCACCTCGGGGCGACCTTAGGTGGAGGCAAGAGGCCAACCCCGTGCACCAAGGAGCCTGGCTCCTGCTCCTCAGGGCCGAGCCCAAGGCCTCGGGAAGGCCCGCGGAGCAGGAGAGCGGGCCCCCTGCATCACACGGGTGGTGGCACCACGGATGCGCGTCAGACACACCAGCTTCTGGCTCCGGGGAGCAGGAGTGCTGGGATCCCAAGAAAATGGGGCATCTGGAGCAAAGACCCCCAGGGCCCAGCAGCACTGCCCGGGATCCCGGGGCCACTGCACCCCGAGTGACCTGGGTAGGCACCCCCTCCCTGGGCTGCAGACGCCAGGAGGGCAATGGCTCTCTCTGCGGGAAGCCCCTCCCCAGGCCAGTCTGCATTTTTACCAGCCGGAGAGAAAATTCACGTGGCAAACTCAAAAAACCACTCCAAATGGCACCAAGGCCTCGGTGAGGCCCGTGACAGAAGGCTCTTCCCCCCCACCCCCACCCCCACCCCCAGGCTGGAGGCCTTCCTGTGGTCTCCGAGAGACACCAGGGCAGCTGGCCCAGGTGCGGCTACAGGTTCTGGTTCGAGGGCTGCAGTATGGCAGTTCAGGCCCAGCTTTACTTCCTCGCCAGGAAAGCTCCACGAGCTCCCAGGGACCCTTGGGGACGGTGCCCTAGTGTCCCCACCCCCACCCCCAGCCCAGGGCCATCATTAAGAGCCCCAGGTGGTGCGTGCAAACTTCCGCAGAGGAAACCCAAATAAACCATGAGGAGCAGCCGACAGGCCTCTCCGTGTGCTCGGGCACCACCGGGCAGGGCCCCTCGAACTCAGACCAGGAGTTCACGACCAGGGCTCCCGGCTCCCTGCCAGACCCACGTGCTGTCCCCGGGCCCTCCTCCTCCCCAGAGCCTGCCCTCAGGAAACCTCTCTGTGCCGGAAGGTCACTCCCCCCGGAGTCACCTGCAGGTCGCACTCTCACTGTGCCTTGGGGTTAGTTACAAATAAGCTCCCTGGAATTTCTGGCCACAACACACCTGCAGCCCCTCGCACGCCCCATGGCCCCCCTGTCCCCGCTCTCACCTGGGCAGGGCGGCCCTCCCGTTCTCGGTCCCGGCTGCTCCTGTCCTTCATCCACCGTGGGGAGAGGGGGCAACTGAAGCCGCCCCGGTCCCCCTGCCACGGGAAGACCCCAACCCAGAAGGGCCTGTGGCGGGCAGCCTGGAAGCCAGTGGTAACAGGTGGCTCTGCAGTCACCACCGGAGCCTGTGACACGCACACCACACCCGGTGTGCGTGGAGCACTCGCGGCGTGGAGGCGGCGGCCAGGAGCGGGCCCAGCACGAGCCCGGGTGTGACAATGGGCCTCCCGGGAGGGCGCCATCCCGAGTGCTGACGGCTGCCCAGAGCGCGGTCAGGAGTCCCTCTGACGGGTGGGGTCCCCCCAATCAGCACCGGGCCGTCCCCACCACAGCGATGCTGGCCCCAAAATGCAGAGGAGCCGCCCACTCCGGGGACACAAATGGCCTCCCTGGGACCGACCTCTGACACAGGTCGACACCACAGCTGCGGGGTGACCACCCCATGGACCGGACACCACAACGGGGCTGCTACAGCTTCCTCCCCTGACTCCCCGCGCAGGACGAACCACGCACACAAAACACGCGTGACGGACTCATAGGCGGCCTGGAGCACCTCAGACCTCGACCAGATCTGCCGGCATGTTAGAGGCAAAAGGAAAACCCACCCACTTATCCCTCCCCCTTGTCATCTGCGGCTGCAGAGGGGGCAGACCGGTCCCTCAAACTCCACGGTCTCACGCGCTGCCTGCAGAGCCGCAGTGGGGACGGACACGCTCTCCGTCTTGAAGCTCAGAGCCACACGGCCAGCGGCCCTCCCTTTCCGAGGGAAAATGCTCGCTCTCAGACTGCGGGTGGATCGGGCCGTGCGGCCCCGACGGCACTGTCTCCCGCACAAGACGGACAGCCGGCCTCACCCAGCGACGGCACCGTTACCAACAAGCCCTTGGAACCTGGGCAGGCCGTGGGGATCACCTCGGGGGTGGCCGGGTCGCCGAGAGCAGAACCATCTCGTTCTACGGCACCCTGTGTCCAAGTGATACCTGATCTCAGTAGAACACTGCTTATGCTTCAGTTTAGAGGCTGCACGGCCCTGGCTGGTGCGGCTCCGTGGACTGAGCGCAGGCCTGCGAGCCAAAGGGTCACAGTTCAATTCCCAGTCAGGGCACAGGCCTGGGTTGCGGGCCAGGTCCCCAGCAGGGGGTGAGCAAGAGGCAACCACACATTGATGTTTCTCTCCTTTCTTTCTCCCTCCCTTCCCCTCGCTCTAAAAATAAATAAATGAAATCTTTAAAAAAAAGGAAAAACAAAGCTGTGTGATGAAGAACTTCCCCTGGCAGCGCTCAGCACCAAAGAGAAGGCAGCGTGGCCCCAGGCCAGCCCTGCCCAGGAGGACAGAAAGCAATTCTGAAACCCGAGACGCAAGGTTCCCTAAAGTCAACATTCCAGGGAGAAGACACCTTTTCCACTTTAATGGACTGGAAATTCAAGTTTGACCGTTAACACTGGGGGAGGGGCCTCTGGGGAAAAGGAAGCAGCTGGAGTTTATTGGGCACTGGTGGGGCTGGGAGTGAGGGGGGGAGGTCCAGCAGGCCCCCACCTCAACCCACCGACAGGCTGCCTCACTGGTCCCTGCCGGGGGGAGCAGCTCACCTGGTCCCCGGTCTCCAGGCTTAGAGAAGCTGACTTCCAGCCACCCCGACTACGGGAAGGATCCAGTTTCTGCCCCCAGGAGGCCGGGCAAGCCCTACAGCACCCTTCCTTCCAGAGCTCCGGGAAGAAGAACCGAACACACACCCCCCGCAGAGAGGGGAACTCAGGCCCTGTCGGCCAAGCCCAGCGGCACAAACCCCCACGGTTCACCCTCGTTTTCCCCAAAGCAAGCTGCAGCGCCGCGTCTGCACACTTCCATCATCCGTCCTGCAGACGGCTGCTGGGACCCGGGCCCGGAGACCTCTGCCACCGGGGGGGGGGCCACACAGCTGAGCCACCAGTCATCTGAGAAGTGGACTGCTCTGCCCCGCCCCCTCTGGTGCTGGTGCGGCCACTCTGTCGCTGAGATCACAGTCTGCGAGGGGAAACAGGAGTCTCTGCTCACCCGACAGGGACACTCCCAACGACCCGCCCAGGTTCAAAGGGCTTACTATTAACAGCAGTGCCGTTGGGGAGAGCCGTTCGGGCTCTCGTGTCCCTCCTGTGTCACAAACAGTAGAAGGGTGCAAGACCGCTGTCAGGGGCAGATGGCCACTCAAAGCGACACGTCTCCTCAGCATCTGCGTCCATTCAAGGTTGGCCTTACAAAGAGTAACCTCTGTCACGCTGTTCGCATGTGCATCCTTCCAGGAGGACAGGGAGGCGACGGGACAGCCAGCCCACGAGGAACGGGGCAGGACCACAGCCACCCTAGTGCAAGCCACAGGGGGGCCACGGCGTGGGCAGCAGACCCATGACTCCGCACATCAGGGAGAAGCAGATCCCGGGTCCTGGGACCTCCTTCCCGGACCCGTGTCTGAAAGGGCGCACGCATGCCGCCCCCGGGCCCCCCAAGCACACCTGCCGGGACAGGTGCAGGCTCAGAGCGGCTCCCCCACACTGCGCGGCCGCCGACGTGGTCCCCGGGAACGCACAGACCAGACCCAGCGCGGTGCGGGCGGCCTGGGCTGCGGGCCCGTCTCCGACTGTCCTGCCAGGGGCTGCGCCGGAAAATGGACTCGCAGTAGCCGTGAAAGGACCTGGAGGATCCAAACAGTCGATGTTCCCAGGAGAGCTTCCCCCGCCACTGGCAGGGCGGACAGACACACTTCCAGGAGGAGGGTCTTCCCCCCGGGGGGGGCCCAGCCTGCTGGAAAGCGCTCGGGCGAACACGCAAGTCCCGCGGGAAAGCAGAATCGCTACCTTCTTTTGCTCAGTCTGTTTGGAAACAGAATGTCACCCAAGAGGAAGCCACGCCCCAGAGGAGTGGGGGGCGCTCCATGGGGGAAGGTGAGGCGCGAGTGGGGGTGCCGGGGCTCAGGCGCAGACCCCAGTCCCGGGGCACAGGCGGGTGGTGCCTCCCTCCAGGGCCGCCGCGTGGCAGGCTGCCCCCTCTGCAGGCGGCTGGCAACCACCAGCTGTGCTTTGTCTCCGGAGCAGGAGAAGTGACCTCTCCGAGCACAGGCCAGGGGGCCCTTCAGACTCGGAGATCTCCGAGGGAGGGGGAAGCTGCACTCGGGAGTGAGAACCACAGGCCAGCGGCCCCGGGGCCAGGGCGGGCCCGGAGAAGGCTCCCGGCGAAGGCCCCGGTGTCCTCCCAGCCTCCGAGCCCGCAGGGCAGCGCTGCGGGCGCCTGAAGGGACGGCCGCGCTCCAGCCCGCAAGCTGTCGGACGCCGGGCACAGCGCCAGACTGGGTGAGACCCAGACACAGGCCCGGGCAGCCACGGCCGCTGCCCTGGAGCTCGGTCCAGTGCCCCCTCTCTCACCCCTCACCTGGAGGCCCTGACAGGCCCCCCACCCCCGTCCGGGTGAACATGCAGAGCCGCTAAGGATCCCCACACACAGGGGATCCCCAGATTCCAGCTACAATTCCAGACTCGGATTCAATCATCTCCCACGCAGCCTGCTCCACGGGAGGGGAAACAAGAGCAGTGGGGCAGACAGATACCTCGTATCCCCAACAGCTACACCGTAACTGGGGGTGCAGACCCACCTGCTTGCCTTGAGCTTGGCTTTACTGCCCTCGGCAGACACTGGGTTTCTAAGCAAAAGGACGCTTGTGACAACCCTGCATCAGCACCAGTCTTCCCACACAGTCCGATGACGAGTGGCATCTTTCAGCAATAAAATATCTGTTTAGTTAAGGACGCGGTGTTTTTTAGACATAACGCTATTGCGCTTAATGGACTACAGCATGGTGTAAACCTAAGTTTTGTGTGCACCGAGACACCAAAACACTCAGGTGACTTGCTGAATTGAAAGACGGTGGCCGCCGTACTGCCACAGCCTAACGCCGAACCCCCAGCAACTCAGAGGTCTGCCTGCGTTTCTTACCCCGGCTTCAGCACACGGGCGTCTCTGCTCAGTCACCTCCCCACTCGGAGCCCACCGGAGCTCCTTTAGTGTAGTGACAACGGACCCTCCTCCTCGGGGCCCCAGCTGCCCCTGGCAACTGCCACAGACTTGCCCCGCCCCCTTGGTGCCAGGGCTGGCCCACACTGCCCAGGGCACGACAGGGCCCCAACTCGCCCAACAGGCCCCAAAGAAAGGCCAGCCCCAGCTGCCAGGGGCCCTGGGAGGACTCCCCCGGAACACCCCCAAGTCCCAAAGGCAAAGAGCCAAATCCCAACCACAGCTTGGTCCCCCATTCTGGTGGGCTGCCTCACATGGGGAAAGTAAGACGACGCGAGTTTTTCAAAAGCCACCCGGGCCGTGACTGGGGCACCTGGGGGTGGCCCGTGGGGCCGCACAGTGGAAAGTGGTGCTGGAGGGGCGGTCCGTGGTGAGTGGCCGCCAAAGGGAACAGGTGCATTTTTCAGGAGCGCGCGGCAGCACACCTGGTGCCAAAGCCTCGCGATGCCAGCAGAGCGTTCTCAGGTGGGTCAGGGAGAAACGGACACGCACAGAGATGACACAAAGGTGGCAAAGGGTTTTTAAGGCCTCAAAGAAAACCCACTTTCTTTTTAGGGCTCTGTCTCATACAGTTTTATAAGCATTTTAAAAAGATCTGAAGAGACAGGTCAAACTTGTGTGCTAGTATCAGGTGAGTGCGGCGGAGTCTCGGATTTAGGTTCTTCCTGGCACGGCTTGATTGCTTTCTCAACAGCGATCAGGTTTATTGGAAGGAAAACGAGATTTCTCTTTCCAGTGGCGGCTGGCAGCTGACGAGCGCGTCTGATCCGACAGCGATGGCCCCGCCGAGGCCACGGCAGGAAACGCAGTCCACCGATCGCTTCCTTTCCACGCCAGGGCTCAGTCCTGCTCCCCTGCTCCACGCAGAGAGGCGTCCCCGAAGGCCAAGGCCGTGACCCAGCCCTGGCTCCAGCCCTCGGGACAGACTCCTGCCCTCTGGCTCCGAACGACAGACCTCGGACAGCCGGCTCGTGGGGACCGGAGTCCGACCCGCACTTCGCTCCCTGGGTCTCGCTCTGAAGAACAGTCACAAGAAGTGAAACCGAAAGACGCGACTCGGCCTGCAAGCAGCTCCCGCCAGAAGAGCAACTAACTGCTCGGCCTCCACCAGGAGTCTCAGCGTCACTCCCCGAGCCGCCTGCCCAGTCCCAGTCTGGTTCTTATCCGCTCGCGATGCCCGCTAATGCCCACGGTCAGCAAGGAGAACGGGAGAGATGCAGCCCCCAGAAAGCGCAGCACAGAACCACAACAGCGCCCCCGTGCGCATGATTCCTAAAGCAGAATACTATGCAGCCGTGAAGGAGGAGGACCGCAGCGACACGTATGACCACGACTCAGTGACAAAAGGGACGTTCGGCTGAAAAGCGAGCCGTACAGATAAATTACACCTGCGTCAAGTTCACCTCAACGGGTGACACTGAGCCATATGTGTTTCAGTGACACAGATATCAAACGGCTACGCTGGAGAGGAAAGAAAGGAAAAAATGAGCAGGAAATTTAGGACAGCGCTAAGTCGGGGTGGGGGTGGGGGTGGGGGCTTCACGGAGGAGAGGAACGGAGGGAACCGGCACATTTCTCCAGCACAAGTCCCCACCTCTGGTCTTTGACTGGTTCATCCTCATGCAAATGAGGGCTCCAAATCCTGGCAGTTTGATTGGCCCAAAAGGCAATGTCCTGATTGGTCAGAGTGGAACCAATTGGTCTGACGGATCAGTGAAGAAGCTGATGGGGGAATGTGGCTGAGCAGCTCTGATTGGATGGGGAAAAGCACCAGTCCTATTGGCTGAAATAGGATCCCGGGGCTCCTCCCTCTACAGGGGCAGCTCAGAGTGCAGGATGCAGTGCGGGCTGAGCTCAGGGCAGCTGCTCCATGAGGGGCCGCGGTTTGCGGGAGCGGCCGTGAGGCTCTGGTCTCTATACATGTGAGCCCAGGGAGCCACCGGGAGGCCCTATTCACAGGTGCCTCCTTTCTCAGGTTCACACGAGTCGGGAACACCCAATCTGTGCAACCATAAACGCTCAAAGGCTCCAAATAATCCAATAACCCTATTTTCTCTCCGACAACGCCACAAGGCAGATCAGGCTCGACAGCAGCCCTCTGGATTCATCCTGGGAGAGCAGGGTATGAGCTGAGACCTGACTTGTACCTTGCACATGCAACAGTAACGATGACATGGGCATGTTGGCAGCCACAGGAAACGCAAACGAAGAGCTCACCTGAAACCACGGAGTGTGGCTGCTACAGAATACTTTAAAACGTCCTCGGGCCTGCGATGCAGGGAAAGCACGCCAGTTTTCCTGATGACAGAGGCACGGAGTTTTAAAAGCGGCTGACATAGTGCCGTGCAAATACAAGGAGGGGGAAGGAAAAACAACGGCAGCAACAAATGCTGGGGGCGTCCAGCAGCGAGTCCCCAGACCGCTGCTCAGGGACTCTGGCTTTCAGGGGTCTGTGTCCCGCAGCCAGTGCTACCTCAGACGCCGAGACGGTCGCTGGACTGGATTCCAGGTCAATGGTCTGAGCCCGACCGGTCCCACGGGCCCGGCAACGCTGCCGGGAGACGGGACCACCAGCGCCAACGTGACAGCTTTCGTGCGGAGAGAGCTGTGAGGTCCTCGGATTTTTCCCGAGTTACAGGTGACTGACCGGTCACAGGGAGCAGAGAAAGGAACCTCCGCTGGATGGTACCTGCTACCGTCTTCCAGGGCCCCGACAGCCCCTAGAGCCCAGCGGCTCCTGGCTGGGCTGCCTGCCCAGTACACCCTTCTCAGAGCCCACACCGACCCTCAACCCCAGCCCCCTCAGCCTCTAAACACCCCGAGGCCCCTCCCACCTCAGGGCTGTGCCCAGAAGCCCCAAGCACCTCCCATGGGTATCCTCACCCTTCCATGCGCCCCTCCTCCAGGTCCCGGCCCGCAGGTGTGCAGCCACCTGCCGCACGCACGTGCTCACGCCCCTTCCCTGCTCTCTTTTCCTGCCCTGTTCCACTGGCGGTGCATTTCCCTAGGGTGTTAGTGAACCCTTCAGTTGGCCCTTCTTGTGGCACACACAGGCTGCTCCAGGAGCCTGTGCCTGTTCTGTTCCCTGTGGACCCGCCGGTGCCTGGCAGGGGTCCAGCACGTGGGAGCCACTCAGCCTGCTCAGCTCGGAGTGAGTGAGCGAACAAAGTAGCTAGGCTCCGGCGCCTGCCCCCGTCGGAGAAGCAGGGAGCTAGGCTGCTGTCATGCTGGGCGGCGCAGAGAAGCAGCAGAACAGGGAGCAGAACAAAGCCACCTGGAGCTGAGGAAAGCTGACACACTGTGTCGCCCGCCGCACAGTCTACGAACACCCACGTGTGAAGCCCAAGGGAAAGCGTCCTCCTGGGTGGGGCTGGGATCGCGAGGTGCATCAAACATGAGTTTGCTCGGCGCTGCACGGGCCAAGGGCTGGGGTGCACAGTGTGGGGGTGCGAGGAGGACTGGGCACGGTGCCAGTGCCTGAGCACATGCGCCCACACATACACACACACATACACCCACATACATGCATGCACCAGTGCCCACATGTGTGCACACTCACAGGCATGCGCACATAGCCACACACGCACCTGCGCACACCTGCGCACACACCTGTGACTGTGCTGCAAGCCAACGAGCTCAGGCCACCAAGAAGGCGGGCAGCCCCCGCCCTGGGGGCCGAAGGGAGATCTGTCACAGAACATTAAATATTCGATCTGTCCTTGACAGAGTCTTGGGGCTGCCACTGATGAGAGTGGAGATTATTTATTCTTCACGGCGCACAGAGGTCACCAGCAAGGGGAAACGCCACGTGACTTAGCCACCTGGGCTTCCAAAGGTGAGGCTCTTTGGGGACACGCAAGTAACGGGCGTGCAGCCGAGGCCTGTGTCGTGCGGGACGAGCCAGAAGGGTCTCTGGGGCGAAGGCCGGGGCGTCCCTAGGGGCCAGGGCTGTGGGGCCCAAGCACGGCCCCCACGCGGAGAAGGTTCTGGAAAGTGGCCCACAGCTCTCTGGATGGGCAGACAGGCGCGAGCACCGCCCCCACCGAACCTGCCTCCAGTTCGCCTCCCGGAGCCGACGGTGCTGCGCTCGCTCACTTGCTGGGCGTGAAGACGCGAGTTGTGTGAAAGGCGGCAGAAAGCCTCTCCTGCAGAAGCGCACGTGGGGGCGGGCCTCTGCGGGCACGGAGCTTGAAAGGCCTGGAGCTCCCGGCCGGGGAGGCTCAGCCCGGCCCCCACCCCCGGGGTCTTTGAGTGAACCTTCTGGCGGGACACCGGGCCGCACTGCCTGCCCCGCGGAAGAGAGAGAGGGGAGGATCAAGAGGGGCGGTGGTCATTTCACGTGCGGCGGAAACCCCGGACGCTGTCCCCAGATCAACTCCTCCCGGGGGGCCGGGGGCAGCCCCCTCTCACTGCATTTCGGAGAAGCTGACAGAACGAGGGTCGGCCGCACAACCTCCGCTCCCCCGTCGATCGGCTGGCTCGTCACGCACAGGCCTTCCGTCCCTCGCACTCGGTCCCACCTGGAAGTCCAGGCAGGCACGTGCGCACGGCAGAGAGGCGGCTGCAGGTGGCACGGGCGAGACTGAAGGCCCCACCTGCCTCTGCCAGGGGCGCACGGTGCTGCCGGCACCGGGCCAGGCGGTGTGCCCGCAGCCCCCAGGGAAACCACAGACCCGGGCGGGCATCCCTGCAGCCGGGGGAGGGGGGGCCAGTCCCTGTCCACCTCCAGACACGAAGCCTGAGTTCCAGCAGAGAAGAGAAGGGAGGGGACCGAGCGGGAAAGACCACCCTGAGTTGCCCCTCAAGGCTGTGGTGTCTGCTCCCCACCACCCCCCGTCACTCGCCTGGGTGTCACCACACTGTTCTGGAGGGAAAAGGTCTGTGCTACAACTGGTGACCCCTCCAAGGAACCCCAAACGGGGAGGAATGAGGCGAAAACAAATCTCGCTGTCGAATTACACAGGAGAGAGGAGGGGGGACGGCACCACCGCTGGGCCGGGGCCGGTGCCGGGGCCGCCCGGAGCGCGTCCGGGGCCCAGGGCGCTGGAACTTCCTGGCACGGCTCCGAGGAGATGCTGCCACTGTCCCCGTGTCACTGGGGGAGGGAACCGAGGCAACAGGCATCCCGGGGGGTTAAGGGAACCATCTGCAGTGGGCGGGTGCCAACCAGCTAGGGGACACCCTTCAAACGTGCACGAGCAGGCCTCTGCTGAGAGTAACCCCCACACACTCATCAAAAAGTCCTTGAAACCTACTCGGGGGATGGAGACAGGAGCACCAGCCCGAGGCGGGGCGGGGCGGTGGCCGGAGGAGGGGGCTGTGGGTGCAGCTGACGGTGCCCGTGCGGGAGAAAACCCCAGTGCTCACCTCACACCTCGCGCTGGCCTTGCCACGCCTCCCTCTGTGTGTTCCTGTTCATCACAGTGAAGACAGACCAGCGAGGCCACCAGGCGTTGCAGAGCCTGCCCAGGGGTTCAAAACCCGGGGCCGGGTCCTCGCCACGCGCTCAACCTCGGCCGGAATGTCCCTCCGCTCATCACTCCAGGGGAAACCTTTCTTTGGATCCTTCGCGCAGCACGCCACCCCGCTTCCGGCTACCTGCCAGGTGTCCGCACCGCGGCAACGGCGACACAGTCAGCACCGCCGTGCGCGACGGTGCGTGCTCCTCCCGCGACCGCTCTCCGCTGGTCGGCCCAGGGAAGTGTGTCTGCCAGCTTTCTTGCACAATTTCCCACTCAAACGCACTGGACGTCCTGCCTGCCACACACATTTGGATCTCCATTCACTCCCCAAAGGACAAAGTCAAGATCTCTGTCGTCAGAACGTGGCTGACTGTGGTTTTTAACAGACCTGACTGACCACTGCTGATTGGAAATGAACCAGTCCTGCAAGAAGGAAAAATCATTCGTTCTCGACAAGACCTCCCGAGTGGGGCCGACACTCCACGCCCCACTGACACCCAGGAGCTGGTCTCGGCTCCTCCTGAGTGCCCTCGCACCCCCACCGCCCACCCTCGGGCACCACACGCCCGCCGGCCCTCCCTGGGGTCCGCAGCAGTACCTGCTTCCTTCCCTCCCTTCGGACCCCGCTGCTGCCCCAGGAGACCACACCCACGCTCGCCACCTCACGAAGGGGCGGTGGGCGGCAGGGGCACCGGGCCACTCCCAGCGGGTGCCACGGCCCGCGGCTGCCGATCACCAGCTCCGGGGGCAAGCAGCCCGAGGGCCAGGCTGCGGACGGGTCCGCCGAGACAGGGGCTCTTGGTGGTCTTTTCATCTGTTTTAAAACATTCGATTTTCCTCATCCTTTTTAAAACACGAAGCCCTCAAAACAAATTTTTTTTTAATCTGGTTTGGGATGAGTCGATTCCAATACACCCTTAGGGTTGGATGTCCTGCAGCCACAAAAAAAAAAATAAAAAAAATAAAAAGCTGGCTGAAGGCCTGGCTCGGGGGCCTGGGGGTCGGCGCACCGCCCCGCACACCAAAGTGCCGTGGGGCCCAGCCCTGGTCGGGGCGCGCACAGGAGGCAGCTGACCACTGCTTCTCGTTGTCTCTCTCTCCTTCCTCGGCGTGTGGAAGAAGAGGCGAGGACTTGGGAGCACGTCACTCTGACCGAAAGTAAGGAGGTAAAAACGTGAGGCACATACCGACCCTCACACAAAGGTGGAAAAAAAAAACAGAAAATGGCCCCACAGTGACAGCATTTGCCCCCGGAGGAAAGAATTCTGGGGGGGTTTCCTTCTTTACGGTCCCCCACGTTTTCTGCACGGAGCACACAACACATGTGTTGTTAGAAAAAGCGCTGAACTCACTTTCTGCTAACTCTACTTCTTGTGACCAACTAAATCTACCTTTCCTCCCGTTTTTTCTTTGTCCTGTTTGAAAGTCTAACACCCGGACGAGCCCCTGCCAGGTGCCCAGTCCTGTGGAGGGACCCCCTTCTTGGGGGTCCGGCTCCCACCTGCAGCTCAGGGGCAAAGCTGGGCCGAGACCCGAGGCCAGGTGTGTCCCCATCCGCACCTTACGTCACCGCATCTCTGGGGAGCCCCGCCCCTCGCAGAAATGTGGTGGGTTTACTGCTACAAGGACTTTATAACTCACACCCGCGTGCCACCCTTTCTTCAGCAGAAACCTCAGGTCTTGCAGCTAGGTCAGCAGCTTCGGGGGCAGACGGATAAATGGCCAGTCACGGACGGGGGCACAAGACGGCGGGCTGCCCGGGCCATCTGGTCCCAGGGCTGGGTGCTGGCCGGTTCTCGCCTCCCCGGCCTGACCGCACAGCCAAACCGAGGCTCAGCCCTGGATGGCCGCAGTTCGGCTTGCGTGCGGCTCCTGGGCCCTGGGGGATGGACGGGTGCTCTGGAGCCTGTCACCCAGTACAGTGCGCACCGGTCTTCGCCCCACCCCATCGCTTCAGCCTCACAGCCCTGGGCCGCCCCCAGCCACACAGGAGGGTTCCGGCTGCCCCCGCTTCCCCTCTCCGTCTCCTCGGCTGCTCCGCCTCTCCTTCCGCTGCTGGCACACAGCCCTGACCGGCCGCCAGGCAGGGGGACCAGTGCATGACGGTCCCAGAGATGCACCTGCAAACGTGTGCACCTCGCACAGGGGGTCAGGCAGTCGGGGACACACTGACCCAGGAAGGAAAACCACCTGCGTGCAGAGGGTCGCCTCGCCCTTGCAGCTCGCGGAGTCCGTGACGCGGAGGCTCTCGGGCGTCCACACTCGCCCCCAGGGTGGGCGGCCCCATGCTGGCTGTGCACCCCCGCCCCGCCCCACGGCACGCTCGCACCTTCCGCAGCACCTGCCACTTCAGCCCCCGGCCACGGGCCCTGGGGTCAGGCACACCCGGCTCCCAAACCTGGCTCCTCCACTCCACCTGCAGGGCCTTACGTGTCACGTTCTCCGAGTGTCTTAACCCCTACAGTAACATAACAACTCGGATTTTGTAGACTGTTTAAGAGACCTCACTGTACGTGAAACTCTGCTGTTGTGCAGCGTGGGCTCGGGGCCGGGCAGCTGCCGCAGCAACCGGTGGCTCAGCGCAGCCTCTGCATCCGGTCAGGAACGCCGGTTCCCCGGAGGGGACTGAGAACAATCGTCTTCGATGGCAACAAAGGGTCCGTGTCCTAATTAGGACAAGGCAACAATGGATGGTCACAGGCGCTTCCTGCCAGGGCAGCTAGAAGGCAGACCAGGCCGCGGAGGGGCGGCTGGGGCCCCGCCCCACACAGTTAGGTTCCCGTGCAAGGGACCAGGTGGCGTGCGGCCCTCGGAGCGGCGGGCCCTGCAGACTGGGAACAAACAGAAGGAGGGGCGATCAGGTAACCAACAGGCAAACCGCCGTCAGAGCTGGAGACCGATCCCACGCCAGCACGCCTGCACACGCCATGGCGCCCGCGGGAAGCACGGGGACAAACAGGATGTGTCCGGAGGCCAGTCTCTCAACGAAGGCATAACCGTGACAGTCTCTGCCACCTCCCCCCAGGCACCTCCCACACCCGCTGCTGCCACTTCCTCAGAGCCCGGGGACACTTCTCCAGCCGCTTTCTAACGCCAGACCCGAAGTCCGCCAAAGGGCCCGACTGGTATCCGCATGAGACCTGAGCAATAACAAACACCTGTGGAAGGGGCGGGGCGGGGCGGGTGGTGCGGGAGGGAACCTCGGGGGCGGGGGGCAGCTCGACCCCGGGGCCTGGGAAAGGCGATCCCGCTCCGACACCCCCTCAAACACGCAGTGCCAGCGTGCGGGGGTGGGGAAGGGGGCCCATCTCCACGGAGAAGGGAAAACCCGCACTAACGTTCTGGAGTCAATGCAGTAACAACGCACTGTGTTTATCGGACACAATGTTGCCAGAACAATGAACCACCTGGGACGTCGTCGGAACCAGCGCCGGCCGTGGCCGCTGAGGAAACACCCCTCGCTGCGCCGTCGAGAAGAGCCAAACCTCAAAAGCACCCTGACTGCCCAAACGCGGGGCTAACTATGCCCGCCCACGCCTGGAGAGGACGCGCGGACACCATTTGCTGATGCCGGCCGCACTGCGAAGCGTGCAAACGGGGCGCGCGGCTTCCCGCGTGGAGGAGCGCCCGCCCGCCCGCTCCCAGACGCGCGCAGGGGCCGGCAGAGACCGTCGGGGCGGCACACGAAACCCAGGGGCCGCGTCTTCCGTGTCCGGGTGCGGGCTGTCCTCTTCCCGCCTCTACTTTCATCTTCCCGTGACACAAATTACGGGTGGTTAAAGCAACAGCCTTTTAAAAAAATAATAGGATGGCCCTGGCTGGCGTAACTCAGTGGATTGAGTGCGGGCTGTGAACCAAAGCATCGCAGGTTCGATTCCCAGTCAGGGCACAGGCCTGGGTTGCAGGCCACGTCCCCAGTGGGGGCCACGGGAGAGGCAACCACACATTGATGTTTCTCTCTCTCTCTTTCTCTCTCCCTTCCCCTCTCTAAAAATAAATAAAATCTTTAAAAAAATAACAGGACGGCTATTTTTCAGGCTTTTTCCCCATTTAGTAATTTCTTAATGTAGGTCAATTTCAATACACGACAAGCTACACCTCCTGCCTGAGAACCCCGCCCGGCCGAGGGCCCCCTTGCCCACCTGAGCTTCCGCCTGTAATCACCCGCCACCAATCACCCGCCACCAATCACCCGCCACCCACCCCCATCTCCAGTCTCAGAGGACCCGGCTCCCTCCCGCCCCACACCCACTCCCAGCGGTCGCTGCCACCGCGCACAAAGCACCAAGACGACGCAGCACTACTGCTGCACGGGACTCGAGTTCCACGGGACACCCCAGGTCTGGCGGTGTCTCCCCTTCAGCAGGCAGACGAGCCCAGCCCGCCAGCCATCCCAAAGGTCCGGGCAGACACACCTTCCTAAGTCACCTGCCGTTTCGTGCCGTCAGCGGAAGTCTGCCCGTGTGTTCTCCAGGCAGACACCGCCGGAGTTCACCCGAGTCCACTCATGACTTGAGGGGAAAAGGGTTCCTTTAACCTTTCACTTCGTCACATACTAGAACCATTCTCGACCTAAAAAAAGAACCACAAGTGCCTCAGATTTGCAGCCTCGGGACACGACGGCCTTTTTCACACACGTCCTGTAGGCCACGTCCTCGGGCCCGTCCTCCTGACTTTCACTGAGGCAACCAATCTGGCAAAGCTCCTAGGGCTTAAAAGCTTTATTTTATTTTTATTTTGTATTCTGGGTTTTTTCTCCTCTTCTCCAAATAATTCATTCCTTGTTACCCAAACTTACTCACAAGAGGCTTTTTTTTTGCAATGTAAATCGTTTTATGTAACGGAATTACAAAAGAAACATTCTCCATTGTCAAATGATTTTTCTCTCTGTAAAAATAAAAACCTAACTCGCGGTTTCCAAGTAAACAGAGACGAATTATAAGCAAAGGCGGCAGCCGTGCCCAAGCTGTCCCCGGGGGGGCGGTTGGGGGAGGGGGAGACAGGCCTGAACACCTGTGCCGGGGTGCAGCCCTTCCCACGGGGCTGCCTCGTGGGTGCCCGTCACAGCTGGGGCACAGGTTTGCATCATCCGAGGGCACAGGCGTCTGCGTCTGTTTGGCTGAGTGGCCTTGACTTTGAAAAACGGCCCCCCTGACAGAGCTCCCACTCAGTCTCCCCCCTTCATAAACCCGGCCTCCCCCCCTCGTGGTAGTGAAGACACTTGCTGAGGACCCCAGTGATATCTCCCGGTCCCGAGGAGACACTGACAGAAAACACAAATCCAACATTGAATGGTGACCACCCAACGGTAAGAGAAAGTAAATAAAAGTGATCGATCTCTGTTTTCTTTGCTAAACTTCATGCCTGCCTGATCCACTCGCCTTAAGAAATGTATCCCTGACATTTTAAGGTGACATTTAACGTGTAGCTGACTAAGAAGGAGTAAATGATACATTTTAAAGCTTTATTTTCCTTAATGAGAAATCCTACTTTGCAACAGACATTTTACTCAGAATTTGAACACAGAATTAGTCTCTCTAGAACTGAATACCCAGCCAGGCATCCATATCCAGGAATCGACCCAGGAGTCGCCGGGAAAGGGGACGGCCTTCCCTTGGAGGCACATCCCCCCCTCCCTCGGGGCTCGGGGCCTGGCTGGGCCCGCTTTCCAGCTGCAGCTTCCGCGTTCGAGTTCCTCCTCCGTGCGACGCGAGGAAGAGGTGCAGCGCCCGGCCACCGGTCCTCTGGCAGAAGGCCCCCGGGGCACCAGGGGCTAGGGGCGCTCACGCGGGCTACAGCCGCGCTGGCGGCCACCAACCAGCAACTGCAAACAGCCGAGCGCCTGCGTCCTCTCCTCTCCCCAGATTCCCAGCTCCAAGGCTCAAGACTTTCTGCCCCTGCGGCAGCCTTGATACAAATGTATACTTTTATCCCCACAACATGCAGTTTCCTAACCACCCTGCAACTTTGTTGCCACTCCCGACAGTGAAACAAGACAAAGGGTTACATTTCCAGCCACCCCGCGGATCCGGCAGGACTTCCAAAGGTCTGTGTGTGTGTGTGTCACTGAACTCAGGGTCCACCACACACGCTGCAGGGTCCCAGCTCAGCTGGATGGCCCCTGACAGGGGCGCTCCCCCACTGATGACCGCAGTCCCCACACAAACCTGAAACACTGATTAAGCACTCACCAGTGTGGCTCAGCTGTCTCGGCTGGCTGAGCATCTTTCTGCAAAGTAAAGGGTGGCCGGTTCGATTCCCAGTCGGGGCACAAGCCCGGGTGGTGGGTCTGGTCCCCAGACGGGGCACACGCAGAGGGCAGCCTGTGTTTCCCACATCGATGTAGAGAAATGCCGATCAAGCGGTGTCGACACGGTGCCAGGCCCTGAGCTCAGAGCACGCCTGACTGGCCCCTTTTAATGCTCGCCACACGCCTCAGAGGCAATGGGCGGCGTCACACCGCTGGACAGACGGGGGCGTGGGCCCACAGCCTGCTGAGGTCGCAGCACTGTCAGTGGGGCACTCACGTCTGGCCACTCACGGCCACACCCACCTCCCTGACCACACCCTCGGCGGCCCCTTCCCTGAGGACACCCAGGGCCGCCTGCCCTGCCGCTTCCCCGGCAAACACATGCCGTTCCTGCCCCGGGTGGCATCACACACGCCTCCACACCAGCTCACGGAGGGGAGGGGGCCTCTCCAGGAGTGCCCCGGGGTCCCACCCCCAGCCTGAGCCTCGTCTCAGGCATGGAAAAGTCGGGCTTGCAGGAAACGGCTCCCTTCCCGAGACGTGCTGGCAACCGCAGCACAACCCTTCCCGGGGGCACGAGGACGAGACCCGCACGAGCAGAGAAGGGCGTTCTTCCTGCGAGCCTGCCAGCAACCCGACAGCAGCGAGGGACCGAGTTCTCGAACTCTCCATTTCGACCTCTGCCCAAGGGGGACCCAGACAGCAACGAGCAGGGGCTGAGGCGCCGGCAGAGAGACCGGCGGCAGGCGTGGTCCTCCTGAAGACCGCCCGCCACACCGGGCAGCAGTCCAACCCACCGAAACCAGGGCTGAGGCCGAAACAGGCTCCCGCTCCCGCCGCCGCCGCCGCCGCCGCCGCCGCCGCCGCCCAGGACGACCCCGAGGCAGAGGAGCGTGCCGGGCACGCCCGAGGGGATGCAGCCGGGAGGTCCAGGCCGAGGAAGCGTGACAGGACACGCAGTCTGGCTTCGCTGACAAAACCGTCACGTGGGCAGCAAGGGCAGGCGGCGGCGGAGGACCCGCACCACCCCAGAGACTCAGGGGACGCATCCGCCAGCCACGCCGAGACCACCGGGCCTGGACCCTGCCCCAGACAAACTGGGGGACACAGCAGGGGGGGGCGGGGCGCTCTTACGACAACTGGGAGTGTGAACACGAACCGCGTTCCTGACATGAAGGAAGTGTTCCTCTTTTACGTGCGATAACACGGCCACGCGGTCACGTTCTGTTAAAGTCCTCGTCTCGTGGAGACACTGAAATAACCCGGGGCGTGGGGGTGTGGTGCCCCGGACTCGCTTTGCCGCACGTGGCAGGCGGCGGGGCGTCCGGGGAGGCGGACCGGCCGCGGGCTGCAGAGCACTGAAGCTGGCTGACGGGTCCCTGCGAGGTCGTCCTGCCGTCCTGTGCGCTTCTCTACGTGGGTCTGGGAGAGAGAGGATGGGGTAGAGAGAAACATGGACCCCCCCCCCCCCCCGCGCATAGGCTCACAGCTGAGCAGATCCAGGAGGCGCCCTGATGGAGACCTCCTCCACGGCGCCCCCAGCGTGGCAGGGAGACGCTCCGACGCAGCGAGCTACCCGCCAGGGCTCTGAATACTTCGTGTCTGAATTTTTGCAAGTTTTAGAAAACAACCCCTCAAAAAGATTGAGCTTACATGGCTGCTTCTACCTCCACTCACCATACACACACACACACACACGCACACACGCACCCACACAATTCTGCACCTTCTGTGCGTGTCACTGGACTCTCTCCTCGGGAGCGGGGCGGGTGAGCTGTGCACCGCCGATACACTTAGCCTCAGGGTTCCACATCTGCACTGGGGATCACGTGTGTGTCCTGCAGTCGCTGCGAGGGCTAAACCAACCAGTAAGTATAAGCTGATTGACACAGCTCATGTCGCACAGTCTGCAAACTGCTGTCACCAAGGGGGCCAGCTTCAACGGCGCTGGCTCTGACAATCCTGTCCGGCACGGCGCAGGGCTGTGACCTCCTGTTGTGGCAGCCGCGGACCAGGCCCAGGGGCAGGGGACCGTCAGCTGCAGGAGCAGCAGGCAACTGAAGAAGCGGCCTCAGAGTCACCGGCCCAAACCTAAGGATTCTGGCCCCTGCTGGCCACGCCACTGTCCCTCTGGTTGAAGACACGGAAAGGAATATTATTCTGAGGACTTTGAACGTGAAAAACCACTCACTTCTTTCCTTGGCTCGTGTGTGGGGGCTGGAGGCGGTCGTCCGATGAACTGAAACAACGAGACCGGGTCTGCTCCGCCTCCACGGTGGGCGCCAGCGGGGACTCTGGCCGAGCGGCACTCCCCGCGCCAGCCGCGGGGGCAGCCGGCACAGGTGGACCCGCCGCCGCCTCCACCTGGACTTGTGGGCCCGACGACAGGCGCTCGAAGCCGGTTCCAGGGAGCCAGCGGGGGGAGGGGCCCGGTCACAGAAGGCCTCTGCAGACACCACTTGGAGGGCACGGGCCTTGGCTGAGAGCCAGTGTGATGGGTCACCTTTAAAGCGCTTTTCCAAACCCCGTTCTGCAAAGCATCAAGGCTCACTGTCCACGGGTGGGGGAGGACTCCGAGTCGTCGGGCCGTCCAAAGCGAGTTTGGGGGTCGGTGTGAGCAGCCGGGTGGTCTTTGCTCAGACCGGACACCAGGGCCCCAGGGAGACCGGACCGTGGTAGAGGGATGCGGCCACACGGGGGTCTTCAGGATGGGGGAGGACGGGGGAGGGTGGTCAGCCCAAGCCCACCTGCTTCCCCGGACGCCTTCCCCGGGCCGAGTGCCAGGCACGGCAGCGCTGTGAGCACCCAGGGAGGCGCCGGGTTCCCTGCCGGCCGACATTCCTGCTTCCCATCAGGTTCCTCTTTTTGACCAAATGCTACGTTTGTTTCATAACGTATTTTGTTTGTTAAAACACATTGCTTTGCTTTAAACACACTTTTACAAAGCAGTAGCCTCACTGTTATTCCTTTTTCCCAGTAAACATTTATCTGCAGCCTCCACTAACATAAATGTATAAAACTATAAATTATTGTGAGGTGAGCAGAATTAATATGTCCAACAGAATGTCCACGGGCACTACGAGACAGATACGGAAATGGGAAGAATAAAGCACAATAAAACTAGAAAATAGAGAGTTCAGCTCCGGTTCAGAAACCCGCAGCCCCACCCGCTCTGGAAGCCCCCGGCCAACCACCCACCCACTCACGTGCGCGGACAGAGCCCCACCTGGGTGGCTAATGAGACACCTCGATGCCATGCCGCCAGCAAACCCTCAGAAACCACATGTGATGATGGCATGGGGTTGGGGCTGTGGGCTGAGCTGTGTCCCGCCAGAATTTATCACCGAAGCCCAACCCCCCACGTGGCTGCAGGCGGAGAGAGGGTCTTCAAGGGGAGCATGGGCCCTAACCCCGCAGGCCGGGTGTCCTGCGGGGCAGACACCGGGGGGCACACACAGCAAAGGCCGTGTGAGGACGCGGGGAGCAAGCGTCCCTCCGCAAGCCCAGGAGAGAGGCCTCAGGTAACATCCAACCCCCACACCTGGACTGCAGACACTTCCGGCCCCCGCCCAGCAGTGAGGGACACGTCTCTGTGCTCCCGCCCCCAGGACCGCCCCGCAGGCAGACGCAGACGCCGGGCCCTTCCAACACCCTCCCCCCCCCCAGTCTCACCCTGCAGGACCGAGGGTGCGTCCGCCTGCCGCCATCCGTCACCAGGGCCGGCGTGGTGACTTTACGGAGGGTGAACCCGGGCCCCTGCGGCGACCCAGTGGAGCAGGGCACCCCGTCACTGACCCTTGGAGCACGGGGAAAATCGGAGGGGTCCCAAGGGAGCAGAGGAAACGTGCACCCACTCGGCCAACATCCCTCCGGGTGTGCCCGGGTGTGCCCAGGTGTGACGGGAGCCAGATGGAGGGAAGTCGGCGGCAGAGCCGCAGCCGCAGGGTGCAGGGCGCCGACACCCACTCCCTTGGGGCGAGGCGGGGCGCTGAGGCTCAGAGTGCAAACAACGCTCCCCACCCCCAAGGCTCAAAAGCAGCGGCGCCAAACTCCGGTCAAAGACGCCCCTCAAACGCCACAGCACGTGCCCTGCCATCAGCAGTCCCACAGGGAGGAGAGGCAGGGAAGGCCACGAGGAAGGCCCAGGTCGCACGGTCGGGGCACGAGCGGGGGTGGTCTCCCTCCAGGTGCGGGGGGCGGAGCAGAACACTTGGGGGAGGCGGCCAGCCACGAGCATGTGCATTCACGACGGCCGGGCGTGCGTGGACACGGGGTGCCGCGTGCACTGCGGGGCGCAGGGAACCAGGCGGCTGGAGCGGCAAAGGCCGGGAGAGAAGGGCGGGAGGGCGGGCATGTGCCCATGGGAACCGCCCGGGCTGCACGCGCAGCAGCGACGTCCCAGGGCGGGGGCGAGAACCCGTGGCCCAGCGCGGGCTGGCGGCCCAGCCGTCTCCTGCCGTCCGCAGGACGCACGGGAAGCACGGGAAGCACAGGAAGCACAGGACGCATGCCCACCACGCCCACCAACCCACCAGGTCCGCCACGCCCACCAGGTCCGCCACGCCCACCAGGTCCGCCACGCCCACCAGGTCCACCACGCCCACCCGGTCCACCACGCCCACCCGGTCCACCACGCCCACCTGGTCCGCCACGCCCACCTGGTCCGCCACGCCCACCACGCCCACACACGGCCCCGCAGCTCGGCCCAGCCCCTGCAGGCCCTGGAGTCGCCCGGCACCCAGCTCTGCCCCCACTCCTCACGGCAGCTCACTGCCACCCGAGACTCACGAGGCAACGCGGTCCCCCCGGCATCTCCCCAGCTCTCCACAGGCGGAACGTCCACCCTCCGTATCTGCAAAGAGTCGTTCAAGACGCCTGCAGCTGCGGGCTCGCTCGCTCGCCCACCTGTGTCGCGAGTCTCCCACCGGCCCATGGCGTGCTCTCTCCAGCACCGCGGGGTGCGTGACGCCGCGGCGGGCGGCTGTTTCCTGCAGGATCCCAGACCCGGGGGCCTTGGGCAGATGCTCGGAACCGAGCTCGTGACTCACGCTGAGCGTCTGGTGCGCACAGGGCAGCCGGGACCCCGTCACCAGGCGGTGGAGGCTGGCACGGTGCTGCCTGCTCGGGACCCACCCACGCCCCCCTGGCTTTCTCCGGAGAGAGATCGCTTCCCCGGGAGCCTGTGAGGGCCCGCCCCCTTCTCTCACGGACGTCCTGATGGGGCTGTCAATCACGGTGACCAAGAGGCGGCTGTATCGGAGCCAATGACACACTCTCTGGGAAGAGGAAGCCCAAGGGGTGGCCGAGGAGAGACGTGCGTTGCCCGCAGACACAGCGACACGTGCCTGCCCCCCCCTCCCAGACCACCCAAGGGGCCCGGTTCTTGGGCTGGGCCCCCCTGCCCAGAGTCGCCCAACGCCCTCCTGGTAAATTCTGGGCCAGCGGGTGTAGCCTGGAATGGGATTCTGATGCATCCAATGTAGCCGCGTTCCCCAACTCAGAAGGCGAACACATTCTGACTGTTCTAAAGGCGGAGACTGCTCGTGCAGGGCAAAGGTCACGTCAATTTTGGAGGGAGACCATTTTTTTTTTTAGTGGCCTGAATTTTGGAGGCAAATCCACACAGGGCAGCTGTGGCCACCTCAACGTCCTGGCACGCAGCCCCGCTGACTGGCCCCCCCACGGCCTGAGCCTCTTTCTTCTTGGGGTGTCCCGGGACGAGTGCCACACACTGGCGTGTCCTCGCTGCTGCACACACACACACCCACCGAGGAGACGTGCCTTCCAGGCCACGGCTCCCGCCTCCCACTCTCACTGGGCCCAGAGCGCTCTTCGCAGCGCAGTCCTGGAGGAGATGGGGGGGCGGGGTCCCAGAACCACAGCCCCTGAGCTCAGGGACCCCTGCAGGCAGACAGGTGTTGCCATCAGGAGCCATGTGACGGGCCTCCGGGGACAGTGACACTTGACCTGACAGCAGAGGAATCTGCAGGGTTAAGAAAACAGAGGCAGGACCCAGACCCAAGGGAGCCCAGGCAGCCCTCCAGGGTGCTGTCTGCCGTGGAGGTGCCCGCAGGGAGGGGCAAGACCGGGCAGGCCCCGTCACCAAGGGCCCAGGGTGCAGAGGAGCCAACTGAGCTCATGCGTCTTTATTTACCCCGTGACTCGTTCTAAAAAGGCGCAGGGGTGAGGCCAGGAATTTCGACTTCACTCGGAAAGCCCTGCTGAGCCACTGCAGGCGTCCAAGCAGGGCAAGGCCTGGCCAGATCCGCTTGGGGATCTATTTATGGGCCAGCCAAGCCGCCAGACGTGAATGACCACGCCGGCACCCTGGGACGGCTGAGCTCAGACGATTGGGCGTGCCGGCACGCTCTGGGGCGAGACGCACTCGCGCCACCTGTGCTTAATCACCTGGGCACAAACACACGTGTGTTACCCATGCACCCCCAAAGAGGCAGGGGACCCCGAGGCCCCCTGGACAGAGCCCCCGGGGCCGTCCCACTGTGCAGACCTGAGAAGCAGTCAAGTCACCTTTCACCCGGAAGAACTACTCCCAAACGGGGCAAATGTGGGGGCTGCGTGCTGTGTCAGCTGAGACACACCTGCTGAACGGTCCAAACGCAGACGCCACGTGACGGGAAATGCACCTCGAGGCTTCCTGACCCCGGCAGGTGTGCGGCCGCGACCCTGCGGGCTCTGTGCCCACAGGAGGCCGTTCACACGCACCAGGGAGGCCCCGGTGCAGCAGTCCCCGAGGCGGGGAGCCCCACAGTGGCAGGGGTGGGGGGCGGCACAACCGGGAGTCTGTCCGGGTGGCAGTGTCGCGGGGCCTGCTGACGCAGAGCCCCGCAGCAGCGCCCGGCAGCCCTCCCCACATGCAGCCCAGCCGCCGAGCCTGTGGCAGGCGGAAGCTCGGGAGCCCCCGCGCTGGAGGCCTCCCGCCCCAAGGCCTGGCCCCCAGGCGGGCTGGCGGCCGGGGACAGGTGCTGGGAGCAGGAAGAGCGCGAACCTGCGCTCACCTGGGTGGAGGCGGGATGGGCACGCCCCGTCCACCAGCCGCGGCGACCGGAGCAACACGTGCACGGGACGGGGTGGGGGTGACAAGAGACACTTTCAAACCTCACGATCTCACACCCTTACGATAGGCCGGCGCCAAGAAAACGCTCCTGCAGCCACGGTGGAACCGGAAAAGTACAAACAGGCCCCAGGAAACTGGGAACCAGGTTTCAGGAGAAGGGACCGGGACCGAACCGGCCGTGGAAGGCCCTCAGCCGAGCCGGGGGCGCCCGACGCAACACCACGCTGTCCCCAAGAACCTGGCCGGCCAGCAGGGGGGCCGGCCGTCAGCCGGGAACCCCTCACTCGAGTTAACGGCTGGCGCGTTTTTCTGACACCACCCGACGCACTCCAAAGAGGGGGGTCTCCACTCAGGTATCTTACTGTCCCGGGGAGGGAGGCGGCAGGCGGGGTCTCTGGGTGGCGCAGCGGCAGGACCCCATTCAAAGGAGCGCTCGGTCCAGCACACGCACGAGGCTTGCCCTAACCGGGAAAGCGAGACTGGAAGCAGGAAGGAGCCGGTTCATTCTCCTATTCAATCCACGTCAACAAAACCGGCATTTCCCATGCTTGGTATTTCCTCCCGAGTAAGTCAGAAAAGTAAGTAAGTTTCTCACATCTATGTTTCTGACCCTCTCTTTCTCCCTCCCTTCCCCTCCGTCTAAAAGGATAGAACATCTTTAAAAAAATAAAATAAAGGACAGGTGGTCTTCCCACCGTCGCCGCCAGCAGCCCGCTGACCTTGAACCCACGGGGTCAAGAGGCTCTCACGCTGCTGCTGGCAGGGGCGTGAGGTCAAACAGCCGGCTTGGGGGAGAGTCCGGCCGCTCTCAGCCAGGTGCATGCCCAACCCGCCCCCAGCCCCTCCCCCGGGGGGAGAGAGGGCCTGACCCAGGACGGCCAGTGGACGTTCGCAGCGGCTCCGCGCAGAGGCCGGACCCTGCACACAGCCCCTCAACGCCCAGCCACAGGACAAACAGCGGGGAGTCCGCGGGCGGACGCGAGAAAGAACACGAAATGACCTGGGCGGGTCCCAGAGCCATCACACAGACCGAATGAAGCCGGGTGAAGAAAGGATCCGTTCTGCAGGACTCCATTTCTACTGGATTCTAGAAGACGCCAACAGCCCACCGCCAACAGCCCACCGTGACAGAGAGCGGACGGGGCCGGAGCAGGGTGGGTCACGGGGGGCTGGGGGGCATCAGGGAGACAGACGAGTTCAGCGTCTGGGCTGTGGCCTCCTGGGTGGGTACGCCTCTGTTAAGACTCCCCAGATTGTAAGCTTTCGATACGTGTGCTTTCTCTGATGCAAACGGTAACTCGGGGGGCTGCAGAACGAAGGGAAGGGAGTCAGAGGGAGCACTGCAGCCGTGAACGTCACCGGCAACTCTGATGGTGGCCGCCGGCACCCGGCTGCTTGTCACACGACCCTCACAGGTGAGTCCTGCCCACGCAGGTGAGGCCTGCTCAGGTGGGAGCACTCAGGTGGCAGGGCCACCACCTACACTTCCCACTCCTCCCCAGCCCCCCCTCCCCAGGTAGAAGCCCCTCACGGGCCGGGGCCAGCTCCCTGCACAGGCGGGGACGCCTGAGGAAACCTGGAAGGGGGCCAGGCCTAAATGGGAATCCAGGCCGCCCCCCCACCCACCCCTGCCGACCGTGTCATTGGAAGGGAGGCTGAGGACAGAGCACTGGGATCGGGAACCTCCATCCTGGCAAGGTCAGGGACAGGACAGCCGTGGGTAGGTCACGCCTTTCCTTCCATCCCTGGGGTCCCTGTCCAGAAAAGGGGCGGCACCCGCCGCCCCATGCCTGTGATGGAAGGGAAGCGGGAGCTTGCGCAGAGCTTCCCGGGAGGAAAACGGGCAGGGCACCCCCCGCTCCCCGAGAGCAGCCTCCTCGGGCCGGGCTCTGCCCGTCGGGCGGCCCCCTGGCCGTGGTGACCTCAGGCACCTCCCTGGGGTTCCCGGGGCATCCATCTCTCCTGTCGTGCTAATTACAGCTCAGAGGACCAGCCCCCTCCCGTGTCCGTGGTAAAAACTAACTGCCTGCTGGCGTCCCCAGGACTGAAATGCCACGCGATCCGTGCGGCTGAAACCTGAGTTCCCGCAACCGGCCCGGATGAAGGGGCCTCAGATTTTCGGAACCCGGTGAAGTTTCAGAGGCACGCTGTTTGGAAAGTTCCCCCGGCCCCACCCCGCCCCATGAACCCGTCGTCGAGGGCGGGCAGCCAGCCCAGCACTCTGGCTCCGCCCTGGGCCACCAACGCCACCAGTCAGCGTCCCAGGGCCACCGACCCTCCGGGACGGGGAGGAGACCCGGCAGCTGTGGTGACCTTTCTGACCTCGGTGAGGAGAGACCCGCATGAGCGTGAGTTTCAAAGCTGACCCTGGAGTGTGCAGGGGCCGAGGACGACACAGCCGTCCCCACCCCCCTGCAGACCACGGGCTGACCCCAGACATCTCCTCTCCGCTGCATCCCATCGTCATGGTGACCGGGTGGGGGGGGGGCTGTGTCGGGGAGTGGGAAGTGCTGGGCCTGAGTCCCGCCTCACCACGTCCGGGTGCGGGCGGGTGTGAGAAGCCAGGCCGTGACCTCCAGCCCTCAGCCCGACCTGTGACACGGGGGCTCCCCCGCTCTGTCCTGCGGTGGCGGCCAGGAGAAAATGGCACAGAGCACGCGAAGGCCTTCCCCGGGGGGCCCCACAGACGCACACACTCAACAAACAGGTGGTGCTATTATGATTTTATTAGCTGAGGGAAAGGGAATAAACGAGGAGGGTACTCACGAAGTGCGGAACAGAAATTTCTGGAAGCCGGAGCGGGAGCAGCTGTCAGAGATGCCTGCGGGCGGTGGTGTCGTCTTCCGCCCACCCAGCTGCTGGAGCAGCTCGGGGGCCCGGGGCCCCGGCCCGGCCCAGCCCACTCCCGGCCCGCACACCCAAGCAGCTTGCACAGCCTCGGGCTGGCCTCGCCCCAGCAGGCCTCACGGGCCTGTCCGCCTCCCCTCTTCCTAAAAAGGAATCCGCAGGCACAATCCGAGACAGAGCCTCTGCAGGCGGCAGCGCGCCACGGCTCCTTAGCCCGCGGGCCTGGAGCGCTGGGCCGGGCACAAGGGGCCCGGGGGCCCGGCCATCTCCGACCACGTGACGGACCCCAGGCAGCCAAGTCCCCGGGACCCCCAGGTGCAGAAGCTCCGCACGAGAAACCACCGCGAGTGATCGCAAAGGAATCCCCCAAGAACGAACAGAGAGATCTGAGGAGGGATTCGGCCCAGCGTGAGTGTGACCGGCTGCCTGGGACCTTGCAGAGAGAAAGAGGGTCGTCCGCAGAGGCTGCCGCGCCCTCCGGCACGCCCGGGGCAGGGCCGGAACCTCCCGCCATCCGAGTGCGTGGGGAGGAGAGTGAGCGGACGGCCCTCACGGAGCTCCGTGCGCAGGTGGCGGGGTCGCTGCCTACCACGCCCCGTCCCCTCAGCTCCCGCCGCCACCCCACAGCCCGCCCCGTGTCCGCCTCGCAAGTCTCCCTGTCTCTGGGGAGAACGAAGCTGACCCTACTGATCGGGGTCGAGAAAAGTGAGAGCAGGGGCCGGGCCCCCCCCCACCAAGGGGCTCCCCATCTCGGCGGCCCTGCTCCTGTGGGCGCTGCGCATGACGCGCCTAACTAACCAAGAGCGTTCTCAGAGACGCCCCACCGTCCGACCAGGAGAGAAAGCCCTGGTCAGATGCACCCAAGTTGCTCACGGAGCGTCCTCTTTCGCCGTCCAGAGAGCCCCCAAGAGGCAACATTCAGTCGCTGTGTTTAAGCACGGGAACCCAAGCTTTAAAAACCCTGTAGCCGAATGTAACGGCAGTTATGTAACAAAACCAAGGTAACAGTAACCATGGAAAACGGATCTTCCCAACACAAGTTTCTGGAAAAGTTCGCCGCCATTGGCGTTGCACGGCACCCTCCTACCGACTCCCCGGGCAGGGCCTGCTGTGAGAACCGGCCCGAGTTTGCCGCCGGTGGGCGAACCCTGCCCTCTGGCACTAGAAGGCACGAAGCCCAGCCCAGACGGTCACAGTCCATGCCTGCCCCCGTCCCCACCCACGAATCCGCCCCCGGACCCCCATCGACAAGCCCAGCCCGGGCTGCCGCTCTAGGGGTACAGCGGAGAGGCCTGCGCGCTCCGGGCCCCCAGTGGGGGTGGGGGAGGGGGAGAGACGCTGGAACACACCCACACCCACACCCACGGGATTACGAATGGCGCTAAGGTTCTAAGAGGTCGGAGGCAGATTCTCTCTGTGGCAGGGAGGGAGGGAGGGAGGGGAAGAATGAAGGAAGGAGGGTGGGCCCGGCGGGGAGGAGGGGGCCATGAACAGGGCATGCAGCCAGGCAGGTGGCGAGGCGGGTGGGTGCCCCTGGGAACTGGAATCTAAGATAATCCTTCAGGAGAGCTTGGGTCGCCTCCGGCTGAATTCTCTGCCGAAAAGGGCCGGCGCGCCGCTGTCTGAAAACCCCTCCCAGCAGGCCGGAGCCGGAGGGAGGCCAGCGCCCGCTCCCCCCACCCGGCCGGGGGGAAACGAGCCTGTGTGGTCGGCGGGGGACAGGCCCCTGAGCGGAGCGCACTCCGCTTTGGGGAGGGTGCAGGGAGAAGGGGGGAGACACGCAGAGCCGCCAGCCCCCCGCCCAGAAGCTCAGCCCCGAGCTGCACGTAAAGAGCGGACGACCGACCGAAACGCGCTCAGACACCAGCTCCACCCGCCCGACAGCCTTCGAGGACGGCAAAGAGACCGTGATGAAGTGACAGTTCAAAGCTGGCTCCCAAGGGACACTTCAGACCCGCTGGCTCATCCCTACGGAAACGCCGTGAACCCGGGCACGGCCTGAAGTCTGGGAGAAACCCTGGCCAGTCCCACACCGGTCCTGTGACAGGGGACGTTGGGAGATGACCCTGAGAAGGAACCCGCTGCTTCGGGCCCCCCAGAGGGACTTGGGCCAGCCCCAGACAGGATTTGGGGCCTGGAAGAGGAGGCGGCAGTGACCATGAGGCCACCCCGAGGTCGTCGAGGTCACGGCCGCACGAACAACCCAGGAGACGGCCCCACGGGGGCCCAGGCTGGGAAACCGGAGTTGGGGCCGGACCGGGCTCTGTAATTAGCACGGCAGAGATCAGAATCACACCGCTCTCAGCCCCGGTTCAGCCCGCAGACGACGCCACCTCTGGAGGCTCCTCCCTAAAACGTCTGACTGACAGCCGAACTAGACTCCCAGGGTCTGCCTGAGCACCTTCCAGCGGACCATCGACCCGCACCGGCTCCTGAATCAGCCCTGCCACACCTCCTACCTGCGCGTTACAGCGACGCCGACACGCCGTCCCCCGGGTCACAGGCAGTCCCGCACCTGCCCTCCCTGTGTCTCTGTGTGTCCGGGGACCAGGACGCTGCAGGGACGCCGGTGCTTCTGCGGACTCTGTACACACGTCCCTCGAGGCATCAAGTGCAAGGTCGTCCACGGGCCACGTGGGTTCCACGCACACGCAGTTTCCTTCCGGTTTTGGACACTACTCCGCCAGGTGGGGTCCCCCTGGGTTTGCAGGTGACGGGAACCAGAGTGGACCGGAGGGACACAAAGCCCTGGAGTGGTCTGGCCTCTCCTCCCCAACCTCCCCACCCCCGCCCCACCGGACCAGGTCATCCGGGGACCGAGGAGCAGCGGATGGGGCGGGGCTGTCACTTGGAGACCGGAGGAACCTCGGGGTCAGAGCTGAACCCCACGGATTCCAGCCTCCGAAACCGGGGCCCGCAGGTGCGCGAGCACTTCCCAGCGGCTCTGCAGCGAGTCACTGAGGCGAGTGCCCGTCTTGGACCCCCCAGGCCTGGGTCCCAGGCCTGTCTGTCTCCTGCCGGCCACGGAGAGCCACCAAGGCTGGGACCCTCCGTGACATCATTCCGGGCAGCAGTCACAGAGCAACAGGTTCCAACAAGAGAACGCCTGAGCTCCACGTCACCCCCTCGGCTGCTCCTGCGGCCGAAGTTCCACCCCATCCCCAAAACCACCGGGGCCCGAGGAGGGGCTGCCCCCCCCGAACACACACACACTCGCCGTGGAACTCCAGTCGGCCTCCCGGTGCGCCCAAGTCCGAACGGCATCGAGACGCGCACAACAGGAAGCCGTGCCCACGAAGCGCAGGTTGCACCAGCTCCCCCGCAGGACAGGACACCTTGCATGCGCGCCACACTCGACGAGCACCTCGCCCGCGCCCCACCAGCGCCGCCCCTGGGCTCTGACGCCGCCCTCGGACTGGCACTGGCTCCAGAAACCCTTCAGACTCCAGGGCAAAACGGGGCCGGCCTTGGAAAGCTCTGCCCTCTGTAGCAAGTGCTGGCTGAACCCTCTCCTGGGGAGATGCAGACATTTAACAAGAAAACCAAGGCAACGAGGACGTAGGAGCTCGCTCTCGTGAACACTCTTTCAGTCCTCTCCAAGTCTGAGAACTGTATCACACAACATTGAGAAAAAGAGATTCTCCTGGAGTTGTAGCCAAGTTCCACCTCTCTTAGCAGCAGGACGTCCGGCTCACCGAGTCCCAGACCCTAGACGGGGGAGTGGGGGGGACACCTCCGTCCCCGAGCAGACCCAGGAGGGGCCCCAGGGCTCAGGCGGCGACGGCCCCCTCCAGGGAGCCGTCCGCTCTCACCTCGAATGCCCTGCTTCGCACAAACACCCCAGCACATCCCTGACGCGCAGAGGGGTGCCGGCCCCCCCAGCAGACTGAGACCCCGCCGCTGACCTCCAAGCAGCCCCCAGCACACCGACAGCACCGAGCGCGCCGCCTCCACCTGTGCGCCAGGAGAGGGAGGGGCTGGGATCCCACGAGCGGCACAGGCTGCCCCCTCGGAGCTCGGCCTCGGAACCGCTGCCAGGAAAGCGGCCCCGCCTGCCCTCCAGGCCCAGGCAGCCTGCATCCCAGGCTCCCAGGAGAAGCACAGACCCTCTGCCCCCGGAGCGGGCGCCCCTCTGAACGCCCTCACGGTGAGCCAGGGGTGGTCTGCGAAGGGAAAGCGTGCGTTGGGGGGGGGGCCCCCAGAGGCAGACTGTGGGCGGAAAGAGATCGGACGGACGACTGTTTTCCTTCCCGGCGTAATGAGAGGACCAGCGAGGCGAGCGCAGGCGGAGGTGCCTGGGGAGACAGAACGCATCTTTGCGAAAACCGGCATTGAACTTTTTTGTGTGAAGACGGGGCTTTCTCTGGGCAGAGGAGAGAGCTTCCCAAGGCCTCTTGTTGATGGCGTGGCACCCATCAACGACCCCCCAAGTGTCATCGGCTTCCCATCTTCTCAGGCTCACACAGCAGGGCTTCCTCCCAGAGCCGCTGGGCCCTTCCACAGCGGAGCCTCCGCCCTCCCCGCCCCCCACAGCTGGCCCCGCACCTGCCCTGCCCCTGCACAGGCCCGGGCCTGCTCGCCTCTGCGCCCCAGCCCCCCAGCTCCACCAGCCCATGGACTAAACCCACCGAGTGGGAAATACACACCCTGCCGGACAGACACACAGACCCCTACAGCTACAGACTCAGACACAGACACACAGACATAGACGGGTCCACTGTTCAGAGACAGGTACACAGACACAGACGGATACCTTGTTCTGGAAGAGGCCCAGCTGGCCAGGAGACTACCTGGCCGGACAGGCAGGACCTCGGGGGCCACGGCAGCCCAGGGTCTGGGAGCCGAAGCTCAGTCATAGGAGTGCCGCCGCCCACCCCACCCCGTGGACTAATTCGGTTCCTAGCGATGGGCACCGGCCACGGTCCTCGTTTGCCTCAGACACCCACTGAAGAGTCGTCGGCTGAGGGGGTGACCTCTGAACCTGCGCATCCAAGCCCGCCCCGGGGGGACAGGGCCCCCCTCCACAAATCCCGGGTCTCCACCCCGTGTGGCCAAGCACCTCTCTCCCACCCAAACCTGGGGGTGAAATGCCCCCCACGTGCTCCCCATGCCCCTGTTCCTGGGGCTCAAAGCTCGGCCCCACTCCTGCTCCCTGCACCCCAAGACTCACAGGCAACCTCAGGCCTGCACCTCGGTGCATGCCTTCCAGGGCCCACCTCTGGTTCCCCACTCCCCTGCCCATGCCCCCCCTTCCCTCACAGAGGCTCTGGTGGGGACCCACCCTGCTGCTCCGCACCGCCACAGCCCCACAGCCACCGCCGCCGCCTTCCCGCCCTGCAGGGCGACCCTGAGCTTCACCGGCCCCGCCCCGAACGAAAACCCACACTCGGCGGCGGAGGGAGCAGGGAGCGCGCCCAGCCTGCTCTGCGGCCCACAGGCCCCTGCTCTGTCACCAGCCCCGCTCCTCCCCAGCTCTCCGCACACCGAACAGATCTGGTCTGGACGGTCCCCTGACATCGCCCAGAAAGCCTCCCGCCCGCTGCCCGGCTCCTGCCCAGCTCCCACCCGGGCCCTTCCGTGCGGCTCCCACCCGGGCCCTTCCGTGCGGCCCCCTCCCTCGCCCACCCTGCCTGGCTGTCTGTACTGCTGTGCCCCCCCCCCGGGCCCCTGGGAGGGGCACGGGTCCTGCACGTCTGTCTCTGCCCCCAGAGTCCAACCCCATGCTCGGCCCATGGCGGGTGTGCGATACCATCTCGCCTATTGATTCTCACGTTAGCCACTTCCCACGCTAAACAAAGTGAAGATAAACACGGCCTCCCCACCCCATCCCTCAAAATAAACATTTGTGTTTGCAACGCAAGTGGAGAAGTTCACACAGGCACACGCCCCTGGATCTGTGTGGATCTGTGTTTGACTCTCATAAGCTCCCAGCTCGGCCTGGGGGTGGGCGTGGCCTCTGTGGAGGGGCGTGGCAGCTCGCAGGACAGGCGGACTGAACAAAGAGAATAGCCCCTTGAGAGCAGCAGAGTTGGCCACACTTAGCTTTTCTTTTTTTCTTTGGGGTCTTCCCATAATTGCAATAAACAAACAGAAACTGAACAGTTGCTAATATGTACCCATTTAAGACCACAGAACAGTTTAGACCAACAGTAGCAAATGACCTTCCTTTCAAATACCAAGAGAGACCGACAGGTGACTTAACACCCAGGACACTGCAGTGAGAGGGGCTCAGGACGTCTGGGCTGGGCCAGCAGGAGGACCCCAAGTGACAGGGCGGTCAGCAGGTGGCCCTGGGAAGGGGCGGGCTGGTCCTGTCCCAGCGAAATGGTCCCGTCCACATTTAGGACAAAAGAGCTTCCTGGTGACCGAGTTCATTCTCCCAGCTCTACTTGCAGAGCTGCACTTACTCAGCTAACGAGGAGGCAACGGTTTGTAGGCACTCCTAAATTTAAGAAACCTAACACCCCAGACAGTGCCGGAAGTGTGTCGGCCACGGAACTGTTTGTTTATTAACAAACGAGGTCAATGCAAGGAGGGAGGCGGCCGCTCGCTCCACCACCGGCCTGACAGTCACACACTGGACCTTGAACAGCAAGGAGAGGTCGGCCTCTCCAGACTGGGGCCGCCCGCCCGCCCGCCCGCCTGATGGTGTGGTTTTGGGCTCGGAGAAAAGGGGAGCGGCCCCCCACACTCGGCTCCCAGCAGGTTCCCGGCGGGAACGGGGGCGTGTGGGCACCCACGGGCACTCGCGTGCTTCTCGTGGCAGCCCCAAAGAGGAAGCCGCCTGGATGCTCATTGACAGAGCAGACCGAGGAGGCACACGGCAGCCGACGGTCTCCAACAGCCAGCCGCATCTGGGCCCCCCTCTGGACCTTGCCCTGGACTCCGGTTGGTTACACACGGTGGCCAGTCGGTGGGAACTTCCTCTCCGTCTGTGAAGGACGAGGAGGACGCCTGTGGGCCCCGGCCCCTCAGGCCCCAGACACCCAGCGGGAGGACGTGGGAAACCAGAGACCCAGGCTCGGCCGGCGGGGCCGCCGTGGGAAACAATGCTCTCGCCTGTGTGTGTCTGAAACAGACCTCGCCGCCTGTGCCACGGGGAGCGGCGTCCGCACGGGAGGCGGCTGGATCACTGTCCCCGGCAGCCCCGCCCCGCACCCCCCCTTCTCTGAAAACAACAGAAGCAGACGGACAGACTCCCGGAAGTGCCCTGCCTGGAAAACGTGCCCATGTTCCCCTCCCTCACGGAAACGGACGACTGGAAACACAAACAGAACGTCGGGGCCGCCGGCCCTCCCCACGCCCGTGTCCACCGCACCTGGAACACCCCGCCCTGCGGACGGCCACCTCACAGACACCCCAGGAGAGGCAGAAACTCTTTCAGAACACGCAGGCGGGTCTCGGTGGGGGCGCTCAGCAGAAAAAACAAATTCTAATTCCCTCCGCGTCCTCAACACAGCCCACAGGTCTGCAGCAACCACAGCTCAGAGTGCTGAGGCTCAATGCACCCCCAGAAGACACGTCTCCCTTTGGGACCGTTCTCGGGGGGGGGGCCTGGTGACAGGAACGTCGTGTCCTACGCTGGAAATCAGCAGCCTCCTCACTGCTGACATTTCTAAGGGCAAACATAAACGGTCGGAACATGACCGGGAATAACTGGGAATCCTTCTCCCAGAACCATGAAGAGTGTTTCTCACCCTTCAAAAAAAAAAAAAAAAAAGCAGCTCCCAACACGATGCTAATGACAACCAGGCGGCATGAGCAGCTTTGAAGATTAGACAGTTGCTTGTGGAGCAACACTGTGCGGGTACTGCAACACTGCAGCCCAAAAAAGACAATCGCCGTCAAACCGCGGGAGAAGTGTGAAATGTGCAAATGAGCCCCTGCGGAAACAAAAACACCGGTCTGCTCCCGGAGAGCAGAGCACGAGCCGGGCGGCACCTGTCCCCGGCCCGTGGCGGGCCCTGATGGCCGGCGGAGGCAACAGTATCAGGGCGATGACGGCGGCCCCCCTCTCGGGCCCTGGTCCCCACCCTGGAGCCTATATTTAGTCCGCCCCTCATGGAAAAATCTCCCCACCTCGAACACAGACGCGCTGTTTGGCTGGTTATTCAAAGGGCCCACGAACAGCCTCTTCTGGTGGGGGTGGCGTCTCCTGTCCTCCCCTCCCCAGCCCCCCGACACTGCGGAGATGCCCCTTGCAGCCTCGTCAGTTGCTGTGAGTGAGGACTGCAGGGGGGTGGGCAGACGGGACCCAGACTGCACCGCTGGCCGTGCCCGGGACGGGTCAGCAGTGTGTCTCGGGGCAGCTGCCCCAAGCACGGCCCCGTGTGCAGGCCCTAACACCCTAAACCAGGCGCCGCAAACCCCGCGGCCCCAGGGGGCGCCCGGAAGGCCGGGCCCACAGCAGCGCACAAGGCCCAGCGCGCACACACACACCCCGCTCGAAGAAAACAACAGATGCTACAGAGATCAGAGGCAGACGTCTGCGGGCTGCACTGTGCTTCCCGGGGAGAGGCGCTTGTTAACAAAGGGAGGGAGCTGTGTGGTGAGCACCGGGTCAGGGCCCCGGACGCTGGAGTTTAACAACAACCCGGCCTGATGCACTGCGCCAAACTCAGTCACGTCAGCAAAGGAAGGGCTCGCAGGACCGCGGTACCAGTGTGTTGTTGGGCAGGGGGCGGGGCCAGGGCCAGGGGCGGGGCCTGGGGGCAGGGGGGCGGGGCCTGGGGGTGAGGGGGCGGGGCTTGGGGGCATGAGTTCCTCTGGAAGCTAAGAAACACGAGACCCCATCAGTAGTTAAGAGCCAGGGCCAGACGGACAAATTATAAAGCCCTGGGGGTACACAGGGGGAAAAGGGTTACAAAATAAGGGACTTTAGAGTTAACAAAATAAAAACCCGTCCTGGATAGAACACAGAGGGGGCACAGCAGGGCCACGGGTCTGCTCTGCAGGTCCCTGCAGCTGAGGGAGGCCTCTGATCCCTCCGACTCACCCCCTTCAGCCTGGACCACCCCCCCTCCGCCACCCTGGGCCCTTCTGTGACCCAAATTAACACAGAGCCCCCCCCCCTTGTCACGGAAACGCTCTCGCAGCCCCGGAAGGGCCGTGACAGGGACCCGGGAAGAGGCCCACGGGGACCTCGGCAGTCCCTGAAGACGAGACCCAGGACCGCAGACCAGGACTGAGGAGGGCACGGGACACCCGCGGGTCCCACCTCCCCACACGGCAGCCTGGACAATGTCCGCTCCCCAACCTGGCCACTTCCCTCACCACAGGCCAGAAGCAGAGTGAGCCTGAACTTGAACCCACCGGGACCTGGGATGAAATCCTTCCTTCATCACAATCCCCCGGGGGCCTGCGGGCGCTCACATGTCACCTGCAGGGCGCATGAGGGGACGGAGCCTGGGAGCGCTGGCCCAGAGGAGCCGCTGGGGTCCGGGCTCCTGCCTCTGCCATCCATGCTCCCCACACGTGTCCCCGGGCCGGCCTGCCGCACGGAAACTCAGGGGTCGAGCTCACCTCTGAGAGCCACGGCTCCCGATGGTGCGTGGAGGACGCCACATCATGTCAGCCGCCGGGTCTGTCCCTCATTTGTCCCTGGGGGCGAAGCTGGTCCTATGTCTCAAATCCACTGACGCCAACACGAAATACCACCAACCGCGGGCACACGCCGCCAGGGCCCAGCAGGCAGGCAGGCCTCTCCTGCCCCGACGTACACTGAGGAAACCTCGTTCCCACCCCAGCCGCCCCGCCGGCTCCCAAGGTGTGCGGCCCTGACGTCTTCACTTGGCGACCTCTCTGGACACCCTCCCTCGAGCCAGAGGACAAGCACCACAACACGGAGGGGGAGGAGCAAGAGGACCCGGGTGCCCGAGAGAAGCGGAGCCCTGAGGCAGGTCCGCCCACCGGGGGCCGGGCAGGACGTGGCGACAGTGTCGCCAAGGAGACAGAAGAGGACACAGTGGGTTTCTGCCCTCGTGCAGCCCCCAGCCCTTCCGGCTGAGCCAACGGGAGCTGGGGACACCGAGCCGGCAGCCCCGTCATGACAGGGAGAGGCAGGAAAAGACCGGACAGTGGCCAGGGTGGAGGGGACAGATGCCTGGATGGGAAAGGGCCGGACACTGCCAGCAGGACAGGGGGTTTAACGTGGAAGCGACGAAGACACAAGGGAGACCATTTTTGAGGGGGAAACAGAGACACTTACATCCCCAGTGAAAAGGCCCCGAACCTGCACCGTTTGATTAAACCTGAACTCTCACGAACACCGTGGACAGTGGCCGAGAACAATCGCGCTCACCCGAGGCAGGGAGAGAGATCTGTTCCCGAGATGCGTCCACCCACGACACGCACGTCAGGGGCGCCGCTGCAGGAGGGCCACCTCACACCGCCAGAGCTCGGCCGCGGCACGCAGCCCGACGGAACAGACGACGCCGCTGGTCTCCCGAGCGGCACTCTCAAATCAAACCCCTCCCGTGGGAAGGGGACGTGGGACTCGGGACCAAAACGGCGCGCGCACAGAGCCGGCGGGGCTGCGAGTGACCAGGAGCTCCAGCCCGGGCTCCGTCGGGGCTCGAGGGCCAGCGCTGAGGCCGGGTCAGCCCGGCCCATGTCTCGGGTCGGTCTGCTTCCATGTCACGAAACCGCCACGAGATGAAAGGACGCCGTGCAGGCTGCGCGCTGAGCACAGACGCTGAACAAAGGGGCTGTGCCACTGGATTAAGGGGCCCCCAGCCCCATCAAGTCCCCCAGAAGCAGGGCCCAGCCCTGGAAGCCCCTGTGAAAGTGTCCTCGTCGGGGGTGCCAGGCAGAGCTCTCCCCCCAAGGACGAGGCCACAGGGACCTCTCCAGGGCCCCCCGAGGAGCCACCCCAAAGCACAGATAGGCCGGGGGTAGGCTGGGTCCCCACTGACCTGCTGCCCGGACAGCTGGCTGGGGGTCCGGGCTCGGCCTGGCTGAGCGAGCCGGCTGGGTTATCGCTGGCCCCTGCCCCTGGGAAGCTGAATGACAAAGTGCAATCGCTAACAGAGACTTCATCCCTAAAACAAGGAGCTTTGCTCCACGAGAAAGGCAGTTGACTCATTCACCTCAATCCCGTCAACCCAGACGGGCTTGAAAAGAGGAACCGGAGGGGAAAACCTCGCCCAGCGGCCCACACCGGGGTACAGGCCACTCCCAGGCACACTTCTGGGTACAGAGGAGACAGGCTTCAGGGCCACATTTCCCGGCGTGCCATACCCCGTGGGACACGCCAGAGATCCGATCAGGCAAACCTGAAAACCATCAGCCATGCTCCCTCAAACCCCAGGGTTTGGGGTACGTAGGGAACCGGAGAACAATCTCTCAGAGTCTGAGAAATAAAGACCAACAAAAAACACACCCACTTTGGTGGGGCAGGGGCAAGGACATGGTTTAAAACAAGATGGAGAACAAAATCCCATCCCCTACGCCTGCACACGGGACCGCAGACCCGCGCGTGTTTGGGGATCTCCTTCAACCACAACACGCGCACACGCGGTGAGGTCCGTCTCCGCAGAGCTTCCCCGGGGCAGAGCCACGCAGCGGCCGAAAGGTTCTCCCCTTTGACGAGGCCGCTCCTCGCTCGGGCAGCAACACTCCTGCAGCTGCCGGCACACGGGGACCCTTTCCAGAGATGGCGCAGCACAGCCGACACCAGAGCAAGTGGGCACCCCCACAGGGGAAGCCACACTCAGGGCCTTTCCCAACACTGCAAAGTGCACATGGGATGCGGGTCCCGAGACGCTCCACGGATGACTCCAAGTTCACGTTACGTGCCCACGGAGGCAGGGAAAGCCTCGCCGGACAGCCTCCAAAACACACGGCTTTCTCTGTTGGGTGGGACACGCTATTTTTAAACTACTTGCTGGGACAGGTGTATGCTCTCCTGGTTGGAAATGGTGGACTGTACGTTGTCACTGAAAAAGATTCACAGTTTGCCGCTGTTGTGCCCTGACCCGCAAGGTCCCAGGTGGGGGCAGAGCTGCACCTGAGTCTCAGAGTCACCGTGCCACTCCAGTGCCCACCTGCCCGCCCAGTGATCCCACTGCCTGCCCCCCCCCCAACAAGGCACAGCAGCCTTGGCGCTTCACGGCAGCGCGCTGGGGCCCACTGTGCGTGGACAGCCTGCGCCCCGCACCGCTGCAGAGAGCTGCTTCGGCACCGCTCTCCTCTCCCGCAAAGAAAGAAAAAACGCTGCCCTGCCCCCGTGAGCAGCCCTCTCCACTTCCAAAACACAGACGCAGATCACGACCGCATCCTGCAGCGGGGCGGGAGAGCGCTTCACCAGGACAAATGAAGTCACTGCTCCCTAACCCCGGGCAGTGCGAGGCGCCTGGGGAGGCCGCCGGCCTGGGCTCTCTCTCTGTCCCGATGACCGCACTCTGAATGACCTCAGTCAAATGTGCGGGAGGTCGTGCTCCCTCCCGGAACCTCCACCTCCCGCCAACTGAGGACATGAGAGTGGGCCCACACTCCCTCGGGACACCCTCAGGTCACAGATGCAAAAAACATTTGTCGAAGTTCTATGCCAATGCCAATGAAAGGCGCCATCACGGTTGGTGACACTGCACAGAACCGAAGCGTGTCTGCGTGATTCTTAAGCCTCGTTAAATCACCAACATCCCTGACACAATACAGACATTCCTTTTCCTAACAGAAAGGTAGTAACGCCGCCAACGCCACGAGCAGGCTTCGAGCACGGATTCCGAGTCTCGCTGAGAATGAGAGACTCAGCCAGGCAGGGGACCGAAGTCTCACATCACAAGGGCAGACACCGAGCTACCAAAACCGTCATCCAGAAACCACTCGGCATTAAAAAAAAAAAAAAGGAAACCACATCCTCTTTCTAGAAAGTGCAACCACCACCGCCTCGCTGGGAGTGCTCGGGACCCAGCACCCGGCACCCAGCACCCGGCACCCAGCTTCCAGAGTGGGAAAGGCGAACCAGGCGTCGTGAGTCACACTCCACTGCAGGCTGTCTCTGCTCAGCCTCCGGGGCCCTCAGCCAGGTCTGTTCGGTAGGTGCTTGGCACCGACTTTCAAAGTGTTTCATCAGACTGCCGTGGATGCTGCAGAGAGACAAGGGACACCGGCGGTGCCCCCTCTCACCGAGATCGGCTTCCAGAGGAACACGGCTGCCCCACCCCCAGACCACCAGCACCCTGTGCAGGTCCATGGCCCCCCTGCAGCCCCCGCCGCTGGAGGAATCCGGAAGCATCTCTAATTGCCAGGAGGGCAGCCAGGTGTGCTGAGAGCCAGGCCCCACAGGAGACTGGAGCACGGCTCACATCCTCTGGGGGAGTCAGTCCGGCCCCTGTGAATACTGCCGGCCAATCGGCAGCCTGGCCCAGCCTCTGTTCCAGTCCACGGAGCTGCCAGGGGGTCAGCACCGCACCATTCACCTTCCCCGCCTAAGTGGCCAAGCGTCCGTCAGGCCACTCTGGGGTTAGCAGTGCAGGCTGGGTGGCGCCTGAGCAAAGCCCTCCCGTGGCCGAGGCCCCGGGTGACAGACTGCAGCCCGGCTTCAGACACGCTCCTGCCGGGCCTCCCTCAACAGCATCCCTGCTGGCCTCAGGCCGGGACAGTCCTGCACTGTGGATGGACAACCCGCCCTGCAGGCCATTCACCATCCCTGGCCAAAGGGGACAGGAGGGAAGACCCCACATGCCCCGTCCCCGCCCCACACCGGTCTCCCAGGCGGGCATGAGCAGGACGGCGTGGGTAGGGCAAGGAGACGTCCACAGGCTGGGCAGCAGCCCGGCACAGGCCACACCGGTGACCCAGAGAGAACACCGGCCGGGAGAGGCAGGCTCTTCTTCCCCTTCCCAGGGGGCTCACAGACTCGCGCGATGTGCCGGAAAGGACGCCAGCTTCCAGGAAGGCGAGACCCTCAGGCTGAGGGGCCCCACCCCCTCCCGGTAGGGCTCTCCTAATTTGGTCCAGGGTTTGGGTAGAAGACACTCTACGGAGACCAGTCTCCACGCGGGGGAAGACACACCACGCTGTCTGCCTGCAGCGGGGGCTGACTCTGGGCAAAGGGCTGGGCTCCGCGGCTCCGCTGTGGCCCTGACCTGAGGCAGGGCGGCCCTGCCCCTCCTCAGCTCGCTGGCCAGAGCCTCAGCCCCAGCGGCAGCACTTCTGAAACAGTCTCCAGCGCCGCCCAGCAAGGTGGTACCAAGTGACCTGGGAAGCTGTCACGGTCCCAGGACGCCAACTCCTGGAGCTGCCCCCAGGCACTCGTGGGGCCGGGTCACTCTGGCGACCCAGGTCACTCTGGCGACCCAGGACACGACCGCGCCGGACACTTTCTCACGGGAGAGAGACTACTACCCATCTTCCCCCGCAGGGCTGGGGGCGCGCTCGCCCGGCCCATGGCCTCCTCCGGGCTCTCGCCCGGCCTTGCAGGGTAAGAAGCCCCGCAGTGCTCACTCGGCCGGACAGCCGCGTGCCACGGCCCGGCGCGTGTGTACACACGCGCACACACACGCGCGCGCACACCCCGCCGCACCACGGGCGCCCGCTCCCCCGCGCTTTCCAGAAACCCGGCGACGGCCGGGTCCTCACCTTCGATGGCGATGACGTGCTCCCGAATCTGATTCTGCAGCACCGGCTCGTCCACGCGCTCCAGCAGCTCGTAGATGGAGTAGATGTTGGGATGGACCGACTCGAAGCGCTGGATCTCGGCCCGGATGGCAGCCGAGTTGGCCAGCTGCTGCTGGTAGTTCATGGTGCAGGCGCCGCGCCCGGAGCCGCGCGCCCCCCGCCGCCGCCGCCGCCCCGCGCCCCGGGGCCCGCGGGCCGCTGAGCCCGGGGCGCCGCAGCCCCCGGGGAGCCGGGCCCGCCGGCGGCGGGCGGACGAAGCGCGAGAAGAAAGGAGCAGGCGGAGCAGGCGGAGCAGGCGCGGGGCCGGCCCGCGGACTCAGTTCATGGCCGGGACGCGCGGCCGGCGAGCGAGCGGGCCCCGGCGCCCCGGGTCAGCGGGCCCCCATGGAGCGCGCCGCGGCGGGCGCGGCCGGCCCCTGAGGAGGCTCGCTCGGGCGCCTTCCTGCGCCGCAGCCGCGTCCACCCCTAGGCGCTGCCCCTCCGAGCAGCCATTAAAGCCCAGGCAGCCGCCGCGCTCCCAGCGCCGGGGCCGAGTGCCGGCCCCCGGGCAGTGGCCGCGCCGCTCCGGGCGCCGGGCCGCGGCGCGGGTCCGCGCGCTGCGTGCTGTACCGTCCGGTGCGCCGAGGCCACCGCGCGCCGCCCGCTGAGCCGGGATCGAGCCGCAGGCGCCGTGCTAGCCGCGGAGCCCGCTCCAGTGCCGCCCGCCGCCTGCCCGGCCGGCCCCCTCCCTGGCACGCAGGGCTCTGGCCCACGTCGGCCCCGCCTCCGCCCCGCCCGCCCGCGCGCTCTCCGCCCTCCGGCCGCCGCCGCCGCCACTGCCGCTGCCGCTGCGGCCGCTGCGTCCTCCGCGGCGCTTCCCAGCGCGCCGGATCCCGGGGAATTGCGCCAGGCCCCGCCCCGCGCCGGCCCCGGGCTTCCTGGGACTTGTAGTCCGCGCCGCGTCGGCCCCAGTGGGGACCGCGAGGGAGGGACGCACCGCTCGGCGCTCGTTTCCCCGGGCGCGGCCGGGCCAGGGGTCCCAGGGCGCGGGACCTTCCTGCCCGCCGACCTCGGGCGCGGCGCGGCCCGGCTCCTTCCCGAGCCCTCTCTGCGGGAGCTTGCACTGCCCCGCGGGCCCCCGCGCGCCCGGACCCGGGAGGCACTGAGCGACCCCGCCTGCCGCGTTTTGGTGTTTCCAAGGGGCTGACTCGAGGAGGCTTTGCGACTCGCCAGTGCACGCCGAGGGCAGTTTGCCGCCCACTCCCGTCTTTTAACTTGCTGTCTCCTTTTCCGAAAGGGACATGAATGCTCCCTCCGGGGGCCGTGGGTGTTCACACGCCGTGAGTGAACTGAAGTTTAGACAAGGATGTGAGCTAGGTGCGATGAAATATCACGGAGATTACCTAGGCATCGTCTTCCTTTAAAGAGAGAAAGAGAGAGAGCGCGCTACAGATAGCAAGCTACAGCGCTGGCGTGGGCTCCGCGTGGATCCCCAGCCCCGTGCTTGTCCGCCCCCACCCGAATCCCGGCGCAGCTCAGCCCCCAGGGAGCCCACGGAGCCAGACTAGCTCGCTGCGTCTAGACCAGCTCGTCTAGACTGGCCAAGGCTTCTCCCGGTCCCCACGCAGCCTGCGTGGCTGGCTTGCGCTCGCGGGTACCCAGGCTGTGGGGCCAGTGTCGGGGCTCACAGTTCCCCAAAGGTGCCCAGCAGCTTCAGCATGCCGGACTTGGTGTCCTCCTCCCCGCTCCCAAGTCCCAGCAGGCCAAGTTCATCCCTCCTTCTGCTTTACACTGACCCTGAGTAGCTATAAGGATGGAAATGCCTGCTGCTGGCCTGGTTTTCCTGAACCCACTGCAGTCATTGATGACTCGCCTCTTTGAAGCCACCCCCCCGCCCACCATGCCTTGGCTGCGGGGGGTACCTTGTTCTCCAGCTCTCCTTCTGCCTTCCTGCTTCTGGGCCCTTCTGGGATTCCTTCTCACGTGGAAAGCCCCGGGGTGGCTCACCCCTGGACCGCTTCTCCGTTCCACATCTGCGAGGAACTCTGCGTGTGGCTTTGACTCTCGTGTGCGGGTTGTGCACTTCAAACTTACATCTCCAACCCCGCCCTCACGCGGGAATAACAAATTCATCCTCAACCGCCTCCCCGCCCTCTCTTGGACGCCCCCAGTCATGTAACTCCAACCAGACCCCAGCTCCTTCTCACCCAGCTACCGAGATTCTCTCGGCCGCCACGCTGCTGCGGGGAAGCCCAAGCCACACGGACAGGCCTTGTGCGTGGGAATGAATGGTCCTGCAGCTGCCTCCAGCTCCCAGGCTCCAGTCTTTTGGCTGAAGCTCCAGACGGCGGATGGAGACAGCCGGCTCTGTCCGTGCCTCGTCTGAACCCCTGACTCACAGAGGCTCTGAGGTGTAATACGTACTTGCTGTTGTAAGCCACACTGCTTTGGACTAATGTGTTCTGCCGGAATAGGGCCAAATCGACAAGGCCCCTCGCGCCCTGTGAAAATGTGTGAGTATTGTGAGATGTGTGTGCGAGCACGTGCATGTGACATCTTTGTTTCTCGATTCTCTGTTTATGGAGTGTTTCTCCTGAAGGAGGGGCCCCTGGAGAGAGAGTCCCGTTCCCACAGTGGTTCTGCTCTTTATCTCCAGGCGGCCTTGTCCGATGGCCACGGCTCCTCTTCTGAGACAGATGTCTTAGTTCACTATTTCTCCCACACATGTAGCGGCTTAAACCACTCGAATGGAGCCCCCTCCAATTCCGGGGTCCAGACGTCCGGCATGGCCTCCCCGGGCTGAACTCAAGGCCGAGGGCACGTTCCTTTCTGTCCACTCTGCAGAGGCTCCCTCTCCTGGCCTTCGCCGGCCTCTCGGGGCCGCCAGCACCCCTTGGCTTGTGGCCCCCTCCTCCATCCGGTTCACAGCCAGCAAAGGGGGGGTGGAGTTTTTCTCCCGGGACGTCACTTGGACCCCCTCCTTTGCCCACTTTTCAGAATCCTCGTGATCCTGTTAATCCCACCCAGAGAATCCAGCGTCACCTCCCCGTCAAAAAGTCATCTGATTAGTAACCCTAATTCCATCTGCAACCTTCATCCCCCTTTGCCCTGTGAGGTAACACACATACACCGGTTCCGGGCATTAGGACCCAGATGTCTTTGAAGGGCGGGGGCCATTATTCTGCCTATAAACTCTGCCACTGTGCAGCATGCATTTCCTCTGGTCGAGGGCAAAGGTAGTTGCCTTGGAGCCCACACCTGTGTGCAACTGCCAGTGTTTTCCAAAGAGATATTGGGTTGCCGGAATCAGCCTTGGACCGGACTCCCCCAACCCCTGCCGCCCCTGCCCCGCCCCCAGGCCAGGTGGCCCCTGGGAACTCTGTGGGCCCCAAGAAGTCCCCCACCGCCGACACGTCGGGAACCCCACCGCGGGCGGGGCCCGGGCCCAGACCCAGCGCGATGGGAGACAGAAACTCGGGGCCACGTCCGTCTCTAGAGGCTTCCTGCCCGCGTTCTCTCGCGCTCCATCGTTAGGCCCGTCAGCGCTGGGTCACGGGGCTGCAGGAGAACCTTCCGGAGGCGCAGAGCCCACAACATGAGCGGTGGTCCTGCTCAGCTCACGCTCGTCTGCCACAGATTTTCCCATGTGTCGGATACACTTAAAATTAATGGAATGGAACATGTATACATATATATATATACATATATACATACACACACACATATACATTTCAACCAAGATTTTTCAATATTCATTAACAATGCAGAAGATTTCTGTACAAAATCCCAGCTTTCCTCCTCCAAGTGCCCCAAAAGTGAGGGTGCTTCTCACAGACACGGACAAAGGTTCAGGGGTGAGGGGAGGCGGGGCCTGGGGAGGTCAGAGTTCAGAAACTTGGAGGAAACTCGGAGGAACGTGAACACTGAATCCCGGAGGCTGGTTTTCATGAACGGTCTTCGGTTCCGGCGTCCCGGGCCCTCTCTCCCAATCTTCCCCCATCAGCCCCCGCCCTCTCCCCCGAGGCGGCGGCGCCGGGCCTCACAGCCTCGGCGGTCTTGACCTGCTGGCGAGGAATTTGCCCAAACTATGACACTTCACGGCACTCATTGTAACTCTTCGGAGAAAGGCCCAGGGACCAAAAAATGTCCGTCACCTCATTTTCATACATTAAGGAGTGATTGTTACACAGAGAGGAATTCTATGGGTCATGATTTAGAAAGAAAAATTTAGAAAGAAAGAAATATCCTCACCTGAGGACATTTTTTCATGGCTCCTAGAAAGAGAGAAAGAAAGAGAGGAAGGAGAGGGAGAGAAACACGGGTGTGAGAGAGAAACATCAGTTGGTCGCCTCCTGTGCGCACCTGGACCGGGGATGGAACCCGCAATCTCGGCTTGCGTGCGCCCCAGCTGGGAATCAAACCCACAACCTCTTGGTTACGGCCCGACACTCCAACCCACGGAGCCACACCAGCCAGGGTGGTCGTGACTTTTTAATAGGTTGAGTTCAAGTCTATTAATAAACAGGACAGGATGAGACAGCACAGGAGAGAGTGCGGCAGAATGCAACACCAGGGCATGTACACGAGCGAGTCCTGTTTCAGGGGGACCGTCGTTCTGTGGGTTTTGTCACTGAGGAAAGACGGAGAAGGGGCCATCTCTCAGAGGACAGGCATACAGGCCGAACCCCAACCCTGCCTCTCCCTGGGTGTCTCTGCCCAGCGTCACTAGTCGGGAGTCCCCATGGGGTGTCCGTTTCTTATGGCTGCTGTAGCACATGGACATGAACTTAGTGGTTTAAAACCATGCATCTTTACCGTGTAGTGCTGGAAGGAAGACAGGAGCCTGGAGTGGGTTGCACGGGGCTGGAACAGGGGTGTCAGCAGGGCTCCGTGAGTGCCTTCTGGAGGCTCTGGGAGGGACTCTGTTTCCTTGCCTTTTGAGCTTTGCGAAGCCACTTGCACCCCTGGGGGTGTGGCCTTGTGCTCCATTGTCAAAGCCAGCAATAGAGCATCTTCAAATCTCGCTCTGTCCCCCCACCCCCACCCCCGCCCCCCTCTTAAGGACCTTCCAATGACACTGGGCCTGCCTGGAGGATCTAGGGTAATGTCATCATCTCAGCACCCGTAATCTAATCACATCTGTAAAAACCCCTTTTGCCATGGGAGGAAGCGTTTTCACGGGAAGCCAGGCTGCTGACGGCCATAACTTCGAATTAGTGATACACGTAAACAGTGTTTTGAGACATTTATAAGTCGATGTGATAGGAAAACATCTGGTTTGTCTCGGTGACAAAGCCTGCGCGATGCTGCTAATGCTTCTGTGATCTGTTGTTTACCATCCCGGTGGAAGGAAATACTGTGTTTCTATTAGAGCTAAGAGAAATCAAAGAGGGGAATGTTTTCCTATTCCAGTTCACAGACAAACGCCACACCCTGGTTCTGAGGCAGGCAGAGCTGGCCGGATTGGGTGCCTGGCCCAGGCAGAGGGCTATGATCTTCTAAAGCAAATTCTTTTTCAAAAAATTATTTTAAAAAAATACACATGACATAAAATGTATCATCTTAACCATTTTTTTTAAGTGTACACTTCAGTAGCATTAAGTATATTCACACCGTCCTGCATTCAGTCTGCAGAGCCCTTTCCATCTGGCAATACACGCATTACACAACAACACCCCCTCCCCCGCCAGCCCCGGGCGGCAGTCACCCCTCCACTTTCTGCCCCTATGACTTGGACCGCTCCAGGTACCGCCTCGAAGTGGGGCTGGCTTTGTTCACTGAGCGCGATGTCCTCAAGGTCATGACTGCGCTCCTGCCAGGATCTTCTTCCTTTCCAGGGCTGAATGATAGATCTTATATTCACATTGAGATTACCCATTCATCTGTGCACGGACACTTGGGTGGCTTTGAACACGGGTGTGCAAACACTCCTGGAGGTGCTGCTGTCGGTTCTCCGGGGGACGTCCCCAGGAGGGGCTGCTGGGTCGCGAGCCCTCTCGGCGGCCTGTCGGGGTGCAGCTCCACTCCGCTGAGTCCTGTCTGCTCCCGGGCCGGGGCTGAGGCTCCCAAGCTTTGCGCCAGAGAGAAGTAGCCAGGAGGCTGCAGCCCCAGAGGGTCAGAGAACTGACCCTATGAAAGCGACCCCAGAGTCCTCTCATGCACCAAAGGGGAAACTGAGGCCCCACAGGCTAAGCCACTTAAATGACCTGCACTCTTGGGTAGAAAGAGACCCAGGAGCAGAACTGAGCCTGCAGGGGGATGGGACTCACCCTGGCCACAGACCCGCAGTGGGGAGCTGTCCCCGAGCCTGGAGCAGGGGGTGGTCCGGCCCCAGCGCTCACAGACATTCCATTGCTTGGCGGCCCGCCCCGCCCCTTGCCCAGTAGGAGTGGCCTGACAACTGTTGTTGCCCTAGAGTATTCCCGCCCAGCCAGCTGCTGTCATTTTGTCCTTTCTCCCAAGCAAAGGTAGAAGGCAGAGATGCCTTTTGCTGCTCGCAGCCTCCCCAAGCCATCTTCCGCACGGGCCTCGAGAACGCCGGCCACGTTCGCGTCTGCTCTCAGGGTGTGAACGGGCATCTGCCGTCCGCACCCCAACCTGGGGTCCGTGGCCATGTTCCAGAGTGGGCATTCACACAGGCGCGCCCACGCGGCCGTGGAGATCGCCTCCTCCGAGTGCCGGGGTCACGGCGCACGGTGATTCCGAGTGTGCGCCTGCTCCTCTCGTAGAAGGGAAGGTCGGCCTGCTTACCCCGGTCCTGAGAGCTGAGGGAAGAGCCTCAGATGTTGAACACATTAGACACTGAGAAATCAGATACAGATGAGGAGCGTGCAGACGGCGCTGAAATCATGTAATCGTCCCTCAGGTCGCGTGGAAACCCAGGACCGATTTAGGGTGGATGCACCGAGGCCGCCCGGCGGAGGGCTTCTGTGACGCTTGCCTGCGTCCTCCGTCCTCGTCCCACCGGGCACGCAGCGGTGAAAGCCTGTTTACACTGGAGATTTTTACTTGTTTTATGGATTACCTGCTACCATATCTTTGCAGTTTTTGTTAAACTTCGGGATTGATTCCATTTGGGAAAACTTTTTTTGAAATATACCCTCTGAACGTCGACAAAAGAACAGCAACAAAAAATTCCTGTTCTGTTCTTTAATTTCCACTGGGTTTCTAAATATAGACTCAGTTTAAATATTTATCCATTTGCCGCCAAGTCCTTGGCTAGCAACCTCCTTATCGCAGCGAACCTTCGGAGACCTTGCCGGGCAGGTCGGGCAGGCGGTGATTTGCCCCAGGCCACCGCCAGCAGCCACGTGCCCGGGATCTAAAGCCCAGTTTCCTGTCTTCTGAGCGCGAGCTCACCTGCTCTGCGTTCCAAGTGCAGCATCTCTCCTAACCGTAGAAACACAGCGGATACTTCCGCGTGGCCCCGGGGACGTGAGCTGTGATATGGAGGACAAGCCCGCGCCTGGGCCCCCAGCCACCGTGCCGTGTCCTGTCCACGGGAGAGAGCTTCTTCTCCCCTCACCTGGCTCCCCCGCCCCCCCAGCCTCGCCAGGTACTGCTCTTCAACTGTAAGGCCTCGCTGTGCTGCACTGTGGCCCACCCAGCAGGTCGTGCTGGCGAACGAACAGGAACAAGTTTTCCAGGTGCGGCCTCGGTCGCCCTCTGCGCAGAGCAGCCCACCTGGGGACCGGGCACAGGCCCGCCGGGGGTCGGGGCACACGGGTGGACGGCCCCCGGGCCAGCCCTCCACCGAGGAGCCCGGAGCGCAGGCAGCCTTAGGAAGAGGAACAGCGGCCAGTTGTTGGGACGTGCCTCCTCCGTGTCTTTGAGGAGAGGCCACCAGCCTGTGTTCCTGGGAGGGCAGGGAATGCACCCACTCAAGACGGAGGGAGCCTGAGTACCCGAGCTGTCCCCACCCCCTCCTCCTGGCCTGGTTTCTTCACATAAAAGCTCCACTTCTACTTTAATATGTGAGACTCCCCATCCACTTCACTGCGAGGGAAATAAGAAGCAGAAAGCACCGGGATAGGGCGTGAAGTTCCTTCCAGGTACTGAAGGAACCCACGCCCCCGACCCACGACCCCCCTTTCTGGGCCCACGACCCCCTTCCCTGTCATTCAAGGCCATTACCAGCTGGGGGCATTCTGCTGTTCGCCTCTTGGGTGAAGTGGGCCGAGGGGGGGTTGTGATAAGACCCCCCACCCCTTGCCTTCCTTTCTGACGCCTCCCTGCACGCACAGTGGGGAGAGAGAAGCAATCAGAATACTGGGGCGGGGTTGGCAAACGGGAGCCTGCACGCTAACTCCCTCTGCCTCCAACGACGCAGGTTCCTGGAGGGCCTGTGAGGTAAGAATCACGTTTGCATTTCCAATGGTTTTCAGGAGGTCAAAAGAAGCCTTTGAATAGTACTGTAAGTGTTCTATAAAATTCCAATTTCAGTATCTGAATAAAGTTTTATTGGAACGCATCCATACCCACCGGTTTGCAGGCCACCCTCGGCGGCTCTTGCCCCACAGAGCCGATGGTCAAGGCAGAGGCGGTGTTGACCGAAAAGCCTCCAGGGCCGACTGCGGGCCCTTTGCGGAGAGCGGGCCGGCCTCCGCCCTAGGGCCCTGCCTGGTTTCGCTGGCATTTCCCTGGGACCCTGAAGGGCCGGCCGGCGCCATCCCTCTGCCTTGCCTGGTCATTGCAAACACACAGTCAGTCCCCGGGTAGACTGTCCCAGATGGGGAGACGTGGGTGTTCTGTCCAGTTCTCCCCCCTCCCCCCACCTGGAACAGGGCCTCAGGGCCCTTGGTTCCAGCCGCAACTCTGGCCCGGGCAGGGCACCGGCCTCCACCCGCCAGCAGACCGGGCCACGGCCTGGCTTGCTCTTGGCCAAATGCCTCTTCCTAGAGGCCCACCCAGCCTTGTGCCAGTGACGCTGGGCCTGTGCCCAGCACCTCCAGATGAGGCTCTTGTCCTTGCTTCAGGGACGAGGTGACAGAGGCTCACAGCTTGCCTCGGTCACCCCAAGGGCAGAGGCTGAGGCAGCAGCCAGACAACACCGTCAGGCCGTGGTTTTCCCATCTGTAAAATGGAGCCACGAAAATGCCCACTGATACAATGTTACGAGTATGTTTCTGCGTATCTACCCCACCCGCAGTCTGATTAGTAACATCACTTACGACTCTAACTTACACACTGCAATTGCAATGTTAAACGCCCTGTTACACTTATTCTCAAGCTCCGAGTGTGTCTGAGTTAGGTCACGGATGCCCGCTGCAATCTTATTTTGTTTTTCAAGGTATATATTATATGTTTCCCCACCCGCACTGGCTAACACTGGGGCCTGCTCCCTGGCCCCCAGGCGCTCACTGAGCACCTGCTCTGCAGACACCGGACATCTCGTAAATGACAGGGAAAGAGCCACTTCCCCCTCCGGGCTGCAGGGTGGACGGAGGGTGAGTGCACGCTTCCTCGTCACTAATTAGCTCATTTCAGGGGTGCGCCCCGGCGGGCTTGAGCTGAGTCACACTTCACATCGGCTTCAGCAACTTCGTCCCAAGGGTCTGGGCCAGGTTTCCAATTTCTCCCCACCCCCCCGGCCGTTCGTGTGTTCATTACCCTGTAGCACCTGAGCTTCCCTTTGACCTTGACCTTCATGGGCAAGAGGAGCTGAAGCTCCGGGAACAAGCACAAGGAGCAGGAGTTGGTCAGGCGCTGGCACACGACAGGGTCGTCTGTCTGTCCTGACAAGAGGGAGGAAATGGTCGTGGGAGAGTCTAGTCGAAAAGCGTCCACTGGTAAAGGGACACTTTCCGGAGCTCTGCGGGGGACATGGGGCGAGGGAGAGAGCCAGTGGCAGGTGGTCTGGCCCGAAACCCGGGGAGAGCAACGTCACTAGCAGGGACATTCCATTGCCTTCTACCGTATGACGCAGTTTTAAAAAACTATTTGGCATTTTTTCTTCCCATGGAAAAATCAGTAAAATCTACACCACCCCTCGCATAAAAATCTCAGATGTGGGTTTCTTCTGCTGCCCGAAAGGTGCTGAGAGTGGGCGGGGGCAAGCCGCGAGGGCGAGGGCGGAGGCTCCTCCCGCAGGTGCAGGCACAGATGGGTAGGAACAAGCACAGGTATAGGCGCAGGCGCAGGTGGGTGGGAGCAGGCTTCCCAGCCGTGCCGTGCTCGCTGGGGCAGCCTCGGCCGTGGGGTCTGGTTTTGGAGGCACCACGTGCACTTTCACAGAGAGTCCTTACGGCCAAAATGTTGGTCCACACAGCACTGCCCCTACGCTGCCTGCTGGCCAGGCTACATCGAAGTCCTACAGGAGACAGACACCATAAGGGGCACCTTCGCAGGCACGCTTCTTCGTCTTGTCCCCCAAGGGTCAGCCCCGCTCGGAGGGGACGTTTTAGCACAGCGATGGGGTGGGGGTGGGGACCGACTGGGCGGATCTGGGAAGGCGGTGCCGTGTGCACTGATCTTGGTGTCTCTCACTCCTTCGAGTTTAGCCTGAGCTCTTGCGTCACCTGGCTGTTGTCAAGGTGCTGGACAGGCCAGGGGGCCAAACATGCTTTGAGAGACTCTCTCACTAACCGAACCTGCCTCACGATGCCACCCCAGGGTCCTCCTGAGAAAGCAGGGAGAGCGCCCCTGGGGGCGGCCTCAGGTCAGCTCGCAGGCCGACCAGACTGGGGGTGGGAGAACCAGAGAGTGGACTGTTGAGTGGGGGGTGGAGCTCGTACTCAGCGGTGGTCAGTGACGACAAGCCGACCCCACTGGGGTCGGTGTGCGGGTCTCACTGAGGGAGGTGGGCTCGCCCCCTGCTCTGTCTGCAGACTCGCCCCTGCTCTGTGGGAGGGGGAGGCTCCTGTCTCCTCCGCACTCACCTCTCTGGCGTTTCCCCGGAGGAGGGGGGCTGCTGTGCTGGGGCCCCCGGGCTCCGCTGGCCCAGGAGCTTCCCTAGCGGGCGAGGCTGCTGCCCTGGACGGAGCTGTGTCCCCCGCAGACACAGATGTCAAAGCCCTGAGCCCCAGGGTGACTGTGTCTGGCGATGGGGCTTTAGGACATAACTGGGGTTACATGAGGTCGCAGGGATGGGCCCTCACCTAGTAGGACCAGTGTCCTCGGAAGAAGAGGGAGGGAACGCTGGCACCCTCTGCCATGTGAGGACACAGGGAGCAGGTGGCTGTCGGGGAGCTGGGAGGGGCTCTCAGGAAGCCGACTCTGCGGACCGACGCCCTGACCTCGGACTTCCTCCAGCCTCTCGAACGCGGGCAGTCAGCTCCTGTTTCTAAACCCCCAGCCCCGGCTGAGACAGCTTCGGTCTTCCCGGTGGGAGGCTCCTGCCCCGTCGGGCCCACCCCTCCGCGTGGCCCGCGGGCGCCGGATGCCACTGCCGCCCACGGGGAGGCCAGGCGGCAGCCTGCTGTGTCTCGTGACCTCAGCCCTGCGTGTCATTAGGAGGGAATTTCACAGGAGGACCGGCTGTCCGCTCGGAAGACGCTCGCTGGGGCACAATGTCTCGGGTCGTCAATCAGAAGTGTGCGATGACGGGGGCCGAGCCCACCGCAGCAGCTGGGGGGGGGACGCAACTCGGAGAAACGGGACAGGACCACAAGGGGCGGGGAAATATACTTTCTGGGGCGTGGCTTACAAAGGCAAACTGCTACACTGTGTGTATGTTTTGACTCAAGGTGAGAAACCCATGTATCCACGTGGGGGAGGTGGGAAGAAAGGAAGCCCGCATGAAATGAGCTAACTCGGGGTGGTGGGATGCGGGGGAATCTGAAACATTCTCCCTTGTCCTCAGGGCCCCATTGTCTGGGCGGAGAACAAAGCAAGGCTTATACTCGCCAGCCACGTGGTCAGCGTGGTCGGCGGCACCCGCCTGGGGGGCTGCCGCGGGCGGAGTGTCCGGGCCCACAGAGGCCCTCCCTGCCGTGCCCCGGCGCCAGGGGCTCTGCCTGCACCTGTCACAGGAGCTGTGTCCCACACAGCAGGGCTGTCGCCGCAGGGGTCCCTGGCAGACTGCTCTGCCCCTCTCCACCCCGGAGCTCACCTCTGGTTAATAGAAACAGCCCCGAGAAGCCCTGAGCCAGTTTTCCCGGCTTCCCACTGGCCGGCCGTTTCTCTCACCGGGCGTCACCTGATTGGCTCTTAATGACGGCATTCCCTGGAACCAGATCCTCCTCTGAGTCAGAGCTGGGCGCTCTCGCCAAGGATCCCGTGGCCCCGGGGAGGCGATACCCGGCCTGGCGTCTTGACACGGAGACGCCAGGAGCCCCGGCCTCCTCCGCCCTGCCTGCAGTGGGTGTGGGCACTGTGACCTCGCGGCCTCTGAACGCGCCCGGTCCCCGCGTCTCCCTGACTCCGGTGCACCCCGCGCTGTGGAACCCAGTCCAGGCCGGAAGTGATGACCGTTTTCCATGCACGCAGTCCTTGGACCAGTGTTTGAGACGCCATCCTTTCTAACACAGACCAGTGAGTGCACGTGTGAGGGACACAGTCACAGGAAGGTCTAAGAGGAAGGTCAGGTGACGCCCCACCCACCAGCCCCACTCTCGGGGGGTTCCACCCGCTTAGCGGTCGTGTGCACTCGGTGTCTTTGCACGTTTGCACACACTCAGGATCTGCATGTGTGAGTTCTCCACATCTCAGAACAACACCCAGTCAGGATTCTACCAGGCATTGTCTAGCCTAACACCTTTCATGTACTTATCCACCTTTGGGATCGGCACTTACGACACTTATGTTTTTAATGGGCACCTGGGATCTTTCTCTATGACTGTGCCGTGATTTACTTCCACAGACCTTTGAATAGACAGACATTCAGATTCTTGAAATTTGCTTTCCTGTAACCTGTACCGCTTCAAGTAGTCATTCTGTGCCCATAACTTTGTGCACATTTGCAAGCTTATTTTTAGGCTAAATTCTTTTTAAGATTTTATTTATTTATTTTTAGAGAGAGAAAGGAGGGGGGAGAGAGAGAGAGAAACATCAATGTGCGGTTGCTGGGGGCCGTGGCCTGCAACCCAGGCATGTGCCCTGACTGGGAATCGAACCTGAGACACTTTGGTTCGCAGCCCAAGCTCAATCCACTGAGCTACGCCAGCCAGGGCTAGGCTAAATTCTTAATGATGGAAATGCTAGGTCAAAGGCAACGTGCATGATGAGTTTAGATTTCTGCTGACAAACCCCCGACAGGGTGGGACCCACCGAGTTCTCCACACTCTAGGCCAGGGTGCATGCGAACTTGAAAATGTTTGCCAGTGATGTTTGAAAAGTGGCTTCTTCTGTTATTTACTGATGGTGTCCTCATGATCCAATTTGCTTTTCCCTAATTCTGAGTGAGGGGAAGCATCTTTTCACGCGTTTGTGGGCCATGTGCGTCTTTGGTTCTATGAAATACCTGGCCCCTGGCTGGCACGTTTTTCTCTAAGGCCTGTGTCTTTCTCTCATTATTTTATTAAGAAACTTAGCTCTTCACGTGCTTATGGGCTATGAACCTCCCCCTGGGTTTTGGCTAGGTGGAAATTTGGCTATTTTCATACAGAGACAATTTTTCATTTTCTCTGCAGCCCTGCGTCCCCGGCCTTCCCATCCCGTCAGCCGTGACTCCCCACTCGGCCCGGCCCTGCTGCCCTCCCTCGTCACCCGCAGGAGGGACTGGGACAAAGCTCCTCACGCAGAGCCAAGGGGTCTCCCCCGGAGTGACGTGCGTTCTCCCAGGGGAGACGTGCGCTGGCTTCATGACAAAGGAGGAGCCGCGGTGGGATTTCCCGCACCGTCATCACCGAGAAGGGGCCGGTCGTTGGGGGCGTCCGGTCTCCCGAGCGCGGTGAGTGGGCGAGCTCCCAGGACAACAGGCGTGAGCTGCCTTTGCTTGCCCCGCTCCCAGCCAGCGCACTGCCTCTCCTGCCCCCCCCCCCCGCCCAGGACCCCTCCTGCGGGTCCCCTCCTGCGGGTCTTCTCGGCCGTCCCGGGCTCATTCAGGAGCGGCGACCCCCTTCCTGGAAGCGATGACGCAGGCCCGGCCCACATCGGCACTTCTGTCTCGGGCCAGGCTTTGCCTCGTGTCCGCAGCCCAAGCCGGGAGGGCAGAGGTCCTTCCACCCACCCTCCTGTGTGAGACCTCGAGGTCAGGGCAGAAAGGACAGACAGAGAGGAGCCAGAGTCCTTTGAGGCTGCAGGTGTCCTTTGCCGCTCAGTCTGGGCTGCCGAAGCTCTTGGTCATGACAGGTGCCCAGACACTGGCTCTTTGTTGCCCTTGGAGGTGTCAGCTCTTCGGAGGGGCCTGGCCTCCGCTGATTTACTGTAACTTTCCTCAGCTCCTGCCCCCAGGGACCTCCCTACAGCCTCCATGGCTGTGGCCCCCCATGGCTGCCCAGGGTGGGTGCCCACAAAGGGCTCCATGGGGCAATCTGTTCAGCCTCCACTTGGCCCGCAGGGAAGTCACGCATTTGAACCACGCCAGCGTGGGGGGTCTGTGCAGCAGTGTGGCCACCCTCTGTCCCAGCGCTGTTGTTCCCGGTGCTCAGCCGGCCCCCGGCACAGCCCTCCCACGGGGAGCAGGCGCGGTTCGACGCTCCAGCCCGGAGCAGCAGCGGGGCTGAGAGTTTCTGCAGCTCGGCCGCCGTTCAGGTGGCAGTGAGACACGGGCACCCGCCGCGTCTAAGGAAGGTTCCCCTGGGGCCGGCTGGGGTTGGAGGTGGAGGCCATAGGGAACGTTCTAGCACCCTCCCCGCCCCCACAGCTTGACTGTTCTGTGGCTACCAGGGATGTCCCGTGAGCTCTCGTGTCCGCCTAGGTAGCCTGTGGCGGGGCAGGGGTTGGGGCTTGAGGGTTGCAGGACCTGCTTGTCAGCTCGGGGCCAGGGCCGTGGGGCTGTGCCTAGACGGAGCCTGAGGTTCCGTATTTCCTATTGTCCCCAGGATGGGACCGTCCCTGAGACGCTCAGGCAACGGAGACTGAAGTCACGTACCTGTGGCACACAGACCCTCCTTCCGCCGGGCCGAGTCCCCCGTAGTCCCCCGTAGTCCCCGTTCCCTCCTCCCTCTCCTCCCGTTAACATCATATCCAGCTCCTCTCACCGCTTCCGAGATTAATTTAGAACAAAGCTCTGGGACAAAAGTAAAGTAAGAAGAGAAATGAAAAAAACACTGAGATCCATTCTGAAGTCCTTTGCGGCTCCTGGGAAGGCTGTTTCCTCTCTGGCAGAAGCCGGCTGAGCCCTCTCTGTTCCAGCTCCCTGTGCACCGGGGGGTCACGTGACAGCAGGGGTTCCCCCCCCACCCCCCGGCTGGAGCGGCTGCTGGGCAGGCACCAACCTGCGGCGTCCAGGTCCAGGCAGCAGGGATGGCCCCGCCATGCTCGGCTCCGCGGTAGGGCCCCCGGGGGGACCGGCGAGGCTGTGCTGCGTTCAGATAAGAGGCCGCTCATTAGTAAGACGTGCGAAGAAGACCCGGTTCGTGCTCTGCGGTGCCCAGCCCACAGACCCGTGGCCGCGTGGGGACCGCACGGCTGTAACGAGCCCGGTCGCTCCGTACTGACCAGCGGCGAGCGCGGCCAAGAGGGGGACGCGGGCTTCGGGAAGCTGGACCGAAGAATTGGCGTCCTCGGCCGGCCGGACCCTTCACCCGCCCGCCTGCCAATGAGACATTCTCCTCACGGACGAAAAACAAAGCCCACTTCCCTCTGCGCCAGCGTCGAGTTTGAAAGCCGGGTTGCAGGGCCTTGTATTTAAGTACCAGCGAGAAAACAAAACGAAAACGGAGTCTGGACTGGAGCCCACCGGACCGGACCGCCTTCTCCAGGCTGGAGCGCTCCCCCCCCGCCCCCCCCCAGGCTCCGTTGAAACGGAGGGCCCCGAATCCCCGGGGGGTCCCAGCGTTCCGTCCCGAGAGCAGCAGTTGTTTCTGCACCCGCATCCTTTCAGGAGCGCGGGCAGCGAGCTCCCCCGTGAGCAGAGGCGGGGGCGGGGAAGAGCGGCTCAGAGGATGTGGTGCCTAGTCCTGGTTCTGGGGGAGCCCCCGAACCCCTCTGTGTGCTGAGGCAAAGAACCGGAAGTGGTGGCTTAAAACGGCAGAAGCTCATCCTCTCACGGGGACGGAGGACAGGGGTCTAACCTCGACGGGCCGTGGCCCTTGTCTTATAAAAGCACCAGCCACAGGGGGAAAGGGTCCGCCCTCCCTTAGTAGGACCCCGGCTTACTCACATCTTGGTCGCATCTGCAGAGACCCCGTTTGCACACCGGGGCACGTGCACCGGCACGGGGGGCTGGGGCGGGTGCGGGGGTTAGGGCTGTCAGCCTGTCTTTGGGGGGAGCGCCATTCGGCCCAGCACGCTGCTGTCTGCAAGCTTCCTGTGCGTGTCACAGGGAAGGTCCCTGGCGCTGAGTGCCGCGTGGCCGGCTCTCCCGGGGACGGCGAGCTGGTTCCAGCCTGGCCCCCTCTTCCCGGGGCGCCGGAAGAGCCGTCCAGGTCCCAGTGGCAGGCCAGTGGTTGGGTTCGGCGCTCTTCCCCCGCCCACACACGGATGCATGAAAAACACACACAGACGGTCCCAGTTAGTCATCGGCTTCATAAGATCTTTCATAAAACCTTTCTCCACAGTTCTCAAATCCTTTTCCGCCACGGGCCGGCGGTCCAACTGAGCTCGGGTACAGGTCCCCTCAGGGGGGGGCAGCTGCTTCCTTCCACGGTGTGGCAGGGTTCGCCCCGTGTCCTCAGAATCCCGGCCCTGGAATCCCGGCGCTTTGCCGCCAGCCCCCGTGCCGTGTCCCGCATGGACAGACCCATGACTTTGCCCACCTGCCGGCAGCAGGGCCCCGGGCCGTGTCCCCAGATGCGGCGGAACTCCCACCAGCGTTTGTGAAACATTCCGTCTGTCCGTGTCCTTCCTCTGACTCTCTCGGTGTTCCGTTTGGGAGCGTCTCACTGGCCAGCGTCGGTGGTCAGGGTGACAGACACGTCCCCTGAGCCAGTGGCCTCCCCTCCAAGGTCACCTTTGCTTTCCCTTTGCAAGACCAGATTCCGTCTTGACCTCGTCATCTCTTGCAGCGGCTGGGCGATGAGGACGGCGGTCCCGATGCTGTCATCGTTAGGCCTTTTCCAGAGGTGACGCCGTCCGCCCGCCCACCTGCATCCTGCCTGGGACTGAGGTCCTGCAGCCCGTGCCCAGGAGCTGCAGGAGGAAGGGGCGGGGCTGTCAGCACCCAGACCGCAAACCCACGCTAACCCTCCCTGTCTTCGGGGGGGTGGGGCTGTCCTTCAGGAAGCCCAGGGTCACCTGATTGCTCTCTCCAGGGACGGCTTCTGGGCTCGGCAGGGTGGGGAGAAGCATTGCCTCCCCCAGCGCTCCCCAGTGTAGCTCCACACGCCCACCCCCCCTTCCAGAGGTACCGGGTACCCCCAGCCCCCAGCCCCCAGACCTTCTGGGGTTTTGCAGCTTGGTTCCTGGCCTTCTCCTTTCCTGCTTACGGCTTCTCAGCCCTGCTGGCTCATTACCAGTCACCGCTCTGCTTTCCAAACTCCGAATCTTTCTTGCGGCCACTGTCTATCTTGTTCGTATGCCTCTAAACAACCCCTTCACTGTGGGATGACTCCGCTGTAACGCCCTCAATTAACCAGCTATTGTTGGGGACATCCCCATCGTTCCCGTTTCTGTTTTTATAAAGAAGCTTCATTCAACAGCTTTCTACATACGTGTTTACATAAGCTCTTTGACTCTTTCTTAAGGTAAATTCTTGTAAGAGGAATCACTGGGCACACATACACATGTACATTTACTGTATGTGGTAGATATATCAAAAGACTTAAGAATATACGTATGCTCAGATGTAGACGCATAGGTACTCACATGTGTACTCATAAAAGCACCTGGGAATGTATATATACACACTCATACACACTTACAGTACACGTAGCACACTCGTGTATTACTTCTGGGTGCATATCACACTCATAGGCAGCACCTGTTGCTGAAAGTGGCTTTGCTGCGGACCCCGCATGCTTTTCTCTCATTGACTTTAGGGTCTGGGGTCAGACCGCGTGGGTTCAGACCTCGGCTCTCCCACCCCTGGTCATGTGACGTCACTGAGCCTCAGCGTGCTTGTGTGTGACTGGCAGTGACGACCGTCTCCCAGCCAGGGCCGTCTGACCCCGCAGTACAACACGGTGACCTCCCCTTCGGGGCCAGCCCTCACGCAGGGTCAGCAGGGCCGGGGTCCAGGGTCGGTCAACGGCACCCACTCCCTCCCGATTTCCGAACAGCAGTGATGCAAGACCAAACACCGATCGGAGAGAGGTCTCCCCCCGTGTCACCTCGACGACGGACGAGGCCAGCCTCACGTGCGGCCTCCCAGACCTCCTCCTGCCGTGGAGACCGGGCGCAGGCTGCAGGGGAGTGAGCCCGTGCCCGGGGGATGCACTTGACCCTGTGCGGCTGCGGGGGTCTAGGCAGGGAGAGAAGGGGAGGGCGGGTTGTCAGGGCGGAGACTCTAGGGAGGCGGCTCCGTGCAGGCGCAGCCAGTGGGGCTGGTGCTGTTGGCCGCAGGGAGCTCGCTCTACTGCCGAGGCTGGGTGCTCGGGGGGTGCACCCCCTCAGGAGGCCTGGGTGGGCTTCCATGTGCCCCACCTACTGCCCTCTCTACCCACTGGGATCGCCTGTCGGGCCGGTGGGCAAGCAAAGCCAAGGCCCACGGTTCACAGGAAGAGGCCGGCAACTTGTCAGGGCAGGTCTGCCCCCACCTGGGGCGTGATGCCACCCCCACCAGGCGCTGGTCTTTTCCAGGCTTGTTGAGGACCTGGGAGAAGAGCACAGACACTGCTCCCAAAGGGCCTGGACAGGCGCTGCAGCACTGCATGGGTTAAGTCAACTCAAGGTCACATTTTCCCCAAGGTCACGCACTCACCCGTCTTCCGTTTCCGTCTCAGGTTCCACCCGGCCCTGCCCTTTGACTGTGTCTGGCAGAGGCTCGGTGGTGAAGCGACACCCTGGAGGTCCTCCGAAAGTTTAGGGGGCAGCCGTAAGTCAGCTCATGTCTGGATAGAAACCCTTTATTCACGAAGAGGTTTCTGGGGATAACATAGAATCAGATTAGGTCCCTTGCAAGTTACACTTCAAAGACGCGGGAGTCCAAAGGAGTCCACGTTGGAATTAAATTTCTCTTTGCCCTTGTGAGTTAAAAGGCAAAGGAATGAAAGGCTGGAAACTGGCTCCCCAGTTTCTCGTTCCTCTCAGCTTGGCCGAGGGTTTCCTGGCCGGGACGTGTGGGCAGATCAAGGTGCTGCCTCGCGCCGCTGGGCTGTCTCCCGTCATACAGGGTGGGCGTGGCCGACCTCGCCACGCAGGACCGGCAGCTGCTCTCCGGGCCGCCGGAGCTGGGCACCACGGTGCAGGGGAGTCACAACCACTGGAATGTGTTCTCTCACAGCTCCGGAGGCGAGAAGTCCAACATCAAGGTGTCGTCTGGGTGGGTTCCTTTTGGAGGCTCTGGGGCCGGGGGGCGGGGGGGGCAGGCATCCCGTGCCTCCTCCCGGCTGCTGGTAGGTCCTGCCCCCTCCCACCCCCGGGTGCTCCTGGGCGTGCGGGCCCCTCCCTGCCATCTCCACCTTGTCTTTGCACGGACTTCTCGGTGTCCCTCCGGGCTCTTATCTGTGTCCGGTAAGGACACTGTCATTGGGTCGAGGGCCCATCCAGGTGCTCTCTTCTTGGTTTTTAACTAATTTCACCTGCAAAGACCCTATTTCCAAATAAGTCATGTTCTGAAGTGCTGGGTGGACGTGACCTTCTTGTCCCGTGGCACCCAGCAAGCACCCGGGCCACACTCCACACCTGCTGGTCCGGCGTCTCCGGGCTGAGACCCGGGCATCTGTACGGAAAAGTCTCCTTTGAAGACTCCAGTGGGCGTCCACGCTGAGACGCGGGTGTAGACCCCAGCAGGTGGTGTGACCTCTCTTGCGCACGTGCCTCTTTTAAAGAATGCAAGGGTGACGAGGACAGCAACGCCAGAGACCCCTCCACATCCGCCCGCCCCACCTTTGTGAGGCAGCCCCTGCCCAGGCTGGCGGGGACTCGAGGCCGTGTGAACAGAGGGGGGGGGCGTGGGGAGTGCCTGGCTTTCCCCTCCCCGGATGCCCGTCCCTCCGGGAAGCCGGCCTGGAGTCCTTGACCGCTGAGCTAAGCTCCACTGGGAGAAATCTTTCATTGGGGCACCGTCACCCTCACTGCAGCACTGTGCTCACCCCCCGGGGGACACCTCACCTGCACACAGCCACCGCCGCTGCCTTCTGGATCCGCCCAGACACGGATCGTGGAGCACCCGCTCCTGGGCCTGTCCCGGGCCTTTCTGCATTCCTCACGGGGACACCTCTGGTTCCGGGGCTTCGGTACTCTGAGCCCTGGCTCTGGGGGGCTCCCCGGAGAGCCCCTCGTGGTGTTTGGTGGCCTGGGTCCCCTCGCTTCTGAGTTTGCAGAAGCTGAAACCACTCTCCGAAAGGCTTCCTCTTGTCCCCGATTTCCCATGGCCTCAGCTTTGCAAACCTGTCCCTCCACATGCTGCCTCCTGAGGCTGGTTACGTGAGAAACACGGAATGAGAATGTTCCAGGCCTGTGACCACCAGCCGCGGCTTGGAGTTCTCCTGTCGCTTCCAGAGCAGGCTGATGCCGCCCACCGGACGGGCAGGACGGCCGGGCCTGGCCTTGACCTCCTGTCACTGTGCTCCTGGCTCAGGGCATCGGGCTCTGTCTTCTCTGAGAGTCCACTTCCGACTCCTGTCCTCACAGGGCGGGACGTTCTGGGACCACATCGGCTGTGTCACCTTCGAGGCACCGAGGAGGCTGCTCTGAGTGTCTCACGCTCAAAGGTGCGGGCGGCCTCCTCGGGAGCCGGTTCGGTTTTCTGGAACCGCTGGGAACAGCTGTCCCACCGCGAGTGGCGGTTTCCCACTTGACTGGACCGTGGACTCCACTGACCCCTCCCCACCCCCAGGAGAGGAGCCCCTCCCAGCAGAGCTGCTGAGAAGGCAGGTCTGCGAGATTCCAGATTCTAGCCCTTTCTGATCTGCTAACAACCGAGGTCACGTTAACAGCATCTTCCCCAGCGCCCTTGTGGGCGTGGTCAGCCCCGGGGTAGGTCTGTGTTTTCCGGGCCTCGGCGCCCACTCACTGCTTCAGCCTTGTCTCGGGGGTCCGCTCAGACCCCACCCTTCCTCCTACCTCTTGGGTCTCTCTGTGTGCAGGTCATACCCCCAGTCTGCCTTATTTTATCATTCCCGGGCTCCTGTTCTGGCTATAAGCCTAACGCCCTCCCCCTCACCGCCCTGTAAAGGTCATTCTGATTTTTTCTTGATTTTTCTGCGCACAGACGATTTTTAGACACACGGGTGTTTCTAAATTTTGAATGTGCAACAATTTCACTGAGTGGTTTTCCTTTCAGCCCAAATGAAGCATTTGTTTCATAAGCGACTCCTGTTTCTTTTTGTTTATTGCTAACGATGCACCGCCTCCTGAAGGTGAATCACGTCGGGGGGTCTGAGGTCTCAGGCCTGGACCAGAGCTTTTGGGAAGCACCACACCCAGAGCCAGCCCAGCCCAGGGGACCACATGATTCATTCATGCTCATCCTGCTGCTTTCCCATTGGCTGCGTGTGAAGCATCACCCTATCACTGCCCGGCTCCCTGGGCTCAGCCCCGCCCTGGGCTCATCCCTGCCTTCCGAAGCCACGGCTCTCAGTGTGAAGGCAGGACCCGGCTGCCTCCCGGTTTAAAAGCAGGAAATGCTGTACCCTTCGAGGGGGTCTCTTCCAGCCTTGGCTTCACGTGTAACACAGGTGTGCGCGTCTGAACGTCAGCTGTGTCTGCGTGACTCAAGGTCAAGCTGTAGCAGATGGCAAGCCACGGCCGCCCACGCAGCTCACATGTGGCTAGCGCACCTGCTCGGTCCTGGCAGCACTCACCTTCTCGGGGGCCGGGCCCTGTGCAGACGCCCTGCAGCGCGAGCCTCAGCCCTCCCCGCAACGTTGCTGAGTCCGTCACAGCTGGGGAGCATTGCTAAGGTGTGGGCGACCCTGGCTTGGTCAAGGTCAGGGCCTGCTGCCCTTCCTACTGGAAAACCAAACAGCCCAAAGCTGTTTGGACCAGAGGGATGGCCAAGGTCAAATCTCACTTGGACTGTCTTGAATTGGCCTGAAACTGTCACCATGCCACACCTGCAAGGCCCGTTCTCACTAAGCCCCCACGGACGGTGCCCTTGGCCACCCCATACCTAACCATCCTCCAGGACCTGACCGCGGCCTGGGTGTGCGGCAGCACCAGGCTGAGAACCAGACCTACCTGCTCTGGGGCAGACGAAGGCAAGGACCAGCGCCCCTCCACAGGTGTGACTCTGGCCCTGGAGGGCTTGGGGCTGGAGGGGCCCCCGGAGGGGCCCCCCAAAAACCCTGCTCTCTGGTGGCAGAGAGGCGGTGGGCTGCTGTGAGTGCCCATGCCGTGTTCTGGACCCCAGCTCCCCTGGGAAAAGTGTATGCGGGGGTGGGAGGTGGGAGGAGTGGGGTGAGGTTAGGACCAGGAACCAGAGTGTTCAGGAAAAATTCCTCCCATGGAAACTGGTGTGTAGCAACAGAAAAAAAATTGTTGCTATTACTATGACTGTTATTACGAGGGAGAAGTTGGCTGCCTTTGGAGTCTGACCGCTGTTTGGGGGCACCACGGATCAGGTGTGCGGTCGCTCGCATGCCACGGTAGGTGTCACAGCATGTGAGGTCCCCACTCCAGGGTTTCCGAATGCCCTTGATTCCATGCAACTCTTTCACCTGAAACGCAGTTGGTCGCCGTGACATTGGTACTGCTTCAATGTCAACAAAGTGTAATTTTAGAACTGAAATTCAGCATAATGCAAGCATCTTAATTTATCTGAACCTTTGGCAGCCGTCACATGTGGGGAACTGACAATGGCAATTAGACCATTTACGTTCTGTTCTGTGCCCTTGGCTTTACGAGCAAAACGCAGGGCGAAGCGGGTGCGTGTTCCTGCCGGAGGCTGAGCCCCGGCGCCCGTGGAGGAGGGGCTCCGTGGTGTGCGCCCCGGGTGTCCAGCCCCAGGGCTACAGGAAGGGGGGTGGTCTGGAAAATTGGTTCTGCTGCCATTTCCACGACACCTGTAGCCTCTCCCATGGATTTACCTGGAACGAACCCTGTGGGGTTGACTTGGGATCGGCGGGTTAGTGTAAACCCGTAATTTTGTAGGGGTACGCAGACCTGGGGGAGTACAGATGTGTGTGCACACGTGGATTACTACCTGGGCGTGTGCTTCTTAGCTGGGAGAGCCTCGGAGCAGTAACACGCCCCCAGCAACACCGAGCACGCCTGGTGCCCGTATCTTGGTCTCTAACCACCGTTCTCCAATAAAAGGGCCCAGGGGAAGGTGCTGATCCCGGCGCCGGGGCAGGGAAAACAGGAGACGAGCCTAGAAAATCTTGTGGTGCCGAGAAGTGAGGAAGTGCTCCAAAAGGATGAGAGTTTGTTTAAAGAACACAGGGTCCCCTGGCTGGCGTAGCTCAGTGGATTGAGCTCAAGGCCTACGAACCAAAGTATCGCAGGTTCGATTCCCAGTCAGGGCACATGCCTGCATTGCAGGCCACAGCCCCCAGCAACCGCGCATGGATGTTTCTCTCTCTCTCTCTCTTTCTCTCTCCCTTCCCTCTTGGGAAAAAAAAAAGAACACAGGGTCACTGTGAAGGAACCCCAAGTGGCCAAAGACGAAACATCAGAGCAACAAAACAAATGATGGTAGTAGGGAATCAAGTAAACAGCCAAGTTCATGTTGGTGTAAACAGCTAATTGAATACGTAGGGAAATAAATGGGGGAGAGACAGCTCTTCCCCAGGAGAGAGTTTTAAGGACCAAGTAAAGGCGAAAGGAAGGAGACAGAGAGCAGCCATGAAGCAAACACCTCGGGAGTAGAGGCCGCAGGTGAGACGCACCAATGCCAACGTCGGGGGATGGGGGGGCAGGGGCAGTGTGAGGAGAAGTAGAGTTTGCGTCGTCTCAGAGTTATCTTCCCCAGGATTCTCACCCACCACCCAGAAGAGAGAGCGGCTTTAGACGGTGAAACCCAGGAGACACCAGCTTACCCGGAGGTAAATGTCACAGCAAGTAACATGCACTGGCATCGTGAACCCCTGGGCAAGACGTAACGTCATTTTTGCTGTGTTCTTACTAAAAATGGACAACCTTGCTCCATCATGAAAAACCACAGACCAAACCTTCACTGGGGAACGTTCTACAGAATAGCTTACCAGTGTGACCCCCAAGGGTCAAGGTCATGAACGGCAGGGAAGGACCAAGGACGGGCACAGAAAAAGACCCTGGAGGAGAACCTGGAGCCTCTCTAACAAGCTGGGCCGTTTGGCTAGTAACATCACAGCGAGGGTAATTTCCTGTCCTTGGGCAAACAAGGCTCTGCTACCTCCACGGCTCGGCGGCGTGTCTGAAATGAATTCAAAACAGAGAGTTTGAGGGGAGACCCTTTCTCTCCCTGCGATTTTCTGCGGGGGCAGATCCAGATTCTGTGGCGCCTGAAGCTTCCGTGACGCTGGAGGGCCTCATTGAGAAGGAGCACACGGAATCGTGAAGGGACCACGAGACGCAAAAGTGAGCGTTTCCTTATGACGGTAAAACCAGTGCAACAGATTTGCAATGACACGTGATTTCGCAGTTGGGTTGCTCTCATACGGCAAACACTGACTGACAGAAAAATGCTGCGTTTTCGGTGAGACCCTTGTTGGCTTTGGCCATCGGGCTGTGGGCAGCAATTTTGCGGGCTGTTGTATCCAGAACCCCCAGACATCGAGGGATCTGACGTGTCAGGTCCATGAAAACCTGATCCAAAAGTTGGTGGTGCACACAATGTGCGTCTTTACGCACAGATGGGCCTGCTACGGGCCAGTGCGACTCTCACAGAGATTCTGACAAAGCCCGAGTCCGCAGTTCCCGTGGTGGGGAAAGACAGGGTCCTCTGGGAGCTGGCTGCGTGGCTGCATCCCTGACGGGAGAAAAGTTCCGCGTTGCTCAGTATCCGTGGGAACTGAAACCCCAACTTGTCACTTTATGCACGGAATGATTGCTTTTTCCACAGTCTACTGGCTTCTAACTTCAAACTTATTTTGCTCCTCTGGGCACATGCTTGTGGCGCTGGGAGGCCAAGGACACCTTCATGTCACCCCGAAGTGACCCCTGGGTCACCCATCAGGGGAGTCACGGAGAAGCTCATAGCATTGCTCCCGGAAGCCATCCCTGCATTGGAGCTACGGACAAAACCACGAACCAGATGAATACATCCATGAAACCCCAACTAAACACATCGCCAAGGCGACTTCCCCCCAAACTGCCCCCGGCAGGCTCCCGCCTCCGACTGGAAGAGAAGGGGACAGAGGAAGGAGAGTGGGGACGCGGGGGGAGCCCGTGTCCGGCTGCTGTGAAGACATCTCGCATTTGCGACGTGTTCCTGGGCCCCGCCCCAGGCCCCTGCAAGGGAGCAGCCCGCGCAGCTTTGACCCCTTCCGGAAACCTTGCCTTCCTCCCGCCCGCAGACCCTCGGGCCCAGGCCCGCCCCTTCTGGGCGTTTGGGCGGCCAGTGTTTCTGCCTCAGCCTCCGGTCCCCTTGTTTCTAGCCTCACATTATGGGGTCACCTTTGTCTCTTTGGCCTCCTTGCTTTTCTCTTCAAGACTCAGCAGGCGAGGGTCCTTTCCTGGGAGTTCGGGGGACGGGAAGGCTGAGCATGCTTGCCCCCAACTTTGCCCAAACAGCTGGCTTCCACCATGGCCGTAATCGACCGCTGACGCATCCTTGGTCCCGGGGACCAGGCGAGTCCTGGGCATCACCCGCCCGGCTGTTCCCGTGACGCCCTGAGACAGACCGTCCAAATCCCTCACCTGGTTCGCCCTCAGCGGGCCGGGGGCACTGCTGGGGCAGCGGTGGGCTTCCCGTGGTGATGCAGCAGGGTGCCAGGGGGTGGGCTCCCCTGCCGGGCAAAACCCCTGTAATTGTGGGCGAGGTCGGGGGGACAGCCCTGGGGGAGGGGCGGGAAGAGGTGACAGGAGTTCCGGCGAAGAGACGAGGACCCTGGCTACTCACCAAGCGGCAGACAGAAGAGAAGGGCATAGGATTACAGACAGACTTTCAGCATGTCTCCTGGCAAATTCGAGATCTCGCCATCACAGACTTGTCTGTGGGGCAGCCACGGGGAAGCAGAGTGTGCTCACCCCGGACAGGCCACGCAGCCCACCAGAGGAGCCCTTCCCGACAGGGAGCGTGGGGGAGCCGACGAGTGGAACGTGGGGTTCCGTGGCAGACACCCCCGGAGGCTCTGGAAACCTTCCTCCTGATGCCGTGGGGGCGAAGCGCTCCCAGAGCGTCCCGGAGTGCCGCTCACACGACCACGTGCGGCTGCTGAAAAACGAGACCCCCCCGGGATGTCGGTTATCTGTCAACACGCAGGACGGTTCCCTACGGCGCTCCGCCTAGGCGTGGTCAACATTTTAAAGAATCAGAAGCCCTGGTTTTACTCATTTGTAGGAATATCCTTCTCTCCGGGGACTTTTGTGCTGGCCACAGGCCTGTCCTTGACATGGGCAATGGAGCTGGCTTCGTGCACGGTACCCTCCTCCGCTGTCGCAAACACCAGGCCGGTGGTTCCCAAGGTGCACGGTCCGCATCAGTTCCTCCTTGCTGCTCGGCCTGTGATGAGCAAGGTCAGTTCTGCCTAGAGCCTCGGCTACCAACGTAGCCGTGAACTTGTTATTAGAACCCACGGGGGCTTTGTCTGAGGCTCTGCCTTTATCTCGGTGGGGCGCCCAGTGGACCCCAAGCTCCTCCGTCTAGTTCCCAGCACACAGGTGTCTTCGGTGCAGGGCGGACTCGGACAGAGGCCACGCTCCCTCCCACCTCAGGGCGTCTGCCTGCCGGGCTGCCGCCGCCTGGAAGCCGTCTTCTTCTCCCCTCCTCCTCCCTTCCCCAGAGCAGTTCCTACTCTTTCTCCTTGGGCAACCCTAGGAGCTTCACATGCTGCCGAACGGCCGACAGGGTTTATGCAGACTTACAGCCGCTGGCCTTGGGCAGGAAAAGGAGAAGTCTTCTTTATTAAGTGATGGTGGCATCCTGAGGGCTGAACTGAAGTCTTTTTTGACAATTGCAAAATCATTTCCCCTGTAGACCTTTCAACTTGCAAAAACGGTCACGGATGGACAAGGAAGCACTTCAGGGTCGCGCGGGACGCTGCATTCTGAGCCGCGATTCGGTCGTCAGTCGGGAGCCGGACACGGAGCCGATTTTCACGAGTTCCCGGAACATCTTAGTGGGTCCCGGGCAAGCTTCCCTCTTCTGCGCTGCGCTCTCCTCCAGAGGCCGGCTTCTGTGCCCTGAACCACCACGGTCTCTCCCCTGGGCCCCTTCCAACTGGGTGCTGCGGGCACACCAGGGCCGGGTGACCTGGAAAGAGGCGGCCGGCTGCCGCTGGGTGGGAAACTGCCTTCTCCCCGGACCTCCACGCAGCGGCTCCACCTGCGGTGGTGGGAGGATCCCGGGGGGCGACCCAGCTCGCGGGAGGGCAAGTCGCATCGCGGAGCAGAGCGGGCTCATTCCCACAGCTGGGTTTTCTGTGTTTAGGCTCGTCCCGCACCGAGGGCAACACCCGCCGGCCGCTCATCCTCTGTCTCGAGGTGCCAACCTTTTCTCTTCCCTCCAGGAACCAGCACGTGGGGGCTGTAAGGACCCAAGAAGAGTCCGCTGGTGCTGGCAGCGGCTACAGCGTGTTCCGACAGCGCGGAGGGGCCCCGCTGGAGCAGCGGCGCCCGGGCCAGGGCTCCTCGCTGAGTAAAAGCTCGGTGCCGTGGAGATGCCGTGTTCCTTGGTCGTACAAGTAACGTAGGTTAAGTGCCGGGCTGTCAGCAGACACAGATGGACCAGGAGAACAAGTGGGGAAAACACGCATGATCCCAGAGGTGCTCACGTGCAAGGGTTTGCCGCGTGCCCCTCCCGCACGCGGTCTGTGCTTTGTGTGGGTCAGTCGCACGCGCTGTTTCATCGCCGCTGTCCCCTGCCCGTGTGTGGTCAGTCGCTTCCTGTGTCCGTTCGTTTGCTTCTGCAACGAGGACTCGGGCTCCAGTCCCAGTGTGTGGGTCCTCCCCCTCCAACGCAGCGCCCCAGCGATTCTCAGACACCAGCTGGGTGTCCGACGATTGGACCCCGTCCGCAGGAGACGATGTCGGACCCCACAGGCCGAGGGCTCCCCCCAACGACCCGTCCTCGTGTTTGAGTGATTACTGAGAGCACGTGACCGAGCACGTGACCGAGCACATGACCGAGCAGGCCTCCTCACCACCCAGCAGCCTGGGCTCCGCCCAGCCGACCTGTGCTCTGGCTTGGACCTGGATTGACTTCCAGGTCACAGGGTGGATTCTAGGGGAACAAGCTGAAGGTTCTGGGGGGCAAGGGGCGCGGCCAGACTTTCAGTATGGCTTAGGGTACAACACCACGAGCCCTATGGTGTGTGGCTGTCTATTCCTACCTCTGCGTCCACATGCGGTGAGGGTGTGGGGGGCCTGATTTCCCCATTCCTCCAACCCCCTTCTCTGTCTGCTGGCTGGCGACACCTGCTGCAGTCCCCCTTGGGATCCAGGGCTGGGGCGGGCAGAGAGAAACCAGGGGAGGGCCGGGCGATGGCCTGGCCAGCACCTTCCGGTGGAGGGAGAGGGGCGGTGCCCGCCCAGGAGCGAACAGACCGCGGGAGACCCGGCCCCCTGCCTCACCCCCAGAGGGGGCCAAGCAGACCACCTTCCGGCGACACAGACAGTGTGCACGGCCCGGTTACCTAAGGGGGCTGGGTATCTGCTGACAACAGCCCCCGATGGACTGGAGACCCCACAGCAAACCCTCTGCTCACGCTGCAGGGTGAGAGGCAGGCGAGGCGCAGGGACACAGGAAGGTCGCCACGCACTGGGGAGCCGGAGCGGATGCGTGTAGGGCCTGAGCACCGCCTTCGCTCTCCCGATGTGGGAGGGCCCTGGCGGCCGTCCAGCGAGTCTCAGCCCTGGACGGTGAGAGGCCCGCCTCGGGGCCTCAGACGGGGCTCCAGGGGCAAGTCCCTCTTATTTTTTTTTTTAAGGTGGAAAATTAGACTCTACTTCCTGCTGGGCGGGTGGCAGGGTGGAACTGGAGTTGCACACGTAGGGACGAGGCCAGCTGCTCCTGACGGCGTGTGGGCTGAGGTGCACAAGTTCAAGGGCGGGCGTTTAATTTATGACCGGGCGCGCTCATTAGCGGGCTGTCCGCAGCTTCTGCAGTGGAGTGTTTATAACCTGAAACCGAAGCGTTCCCAGCATGTGCTGAGTCGTTGAGCTGACGTCTGGAAACCGGCCGCCTGGGGAGCTAGACTTTCTCCCACGCCCGCGTGGGTGTTGGGTATGGACAACCAACGTTTGCGGGCAGGTTTATGTCTTCCTATCAGGACATTATCATGTGGTCTTCAGTTGAGCATGGTGGTTAATTTTAGTTATTTTTATTTTTTAAAGACTTTTAAAATGTATTTTTAGAGAGAGGGGAAGGGAGGGAGGAAGAAATGGAGAGAAACGTCAGTGTGTGGTTGCCTCTCCCACGCCTCCTACTGGGGACCTGGCCTGCAACCCAGGCACGTGCCCTGACTGGGAATCAAACCCACAGCCCTTTGGTTCACAGGCTGGCACTCAATCCACAGAGCCACACCAGCGAGGGCAATTTTAGTTGTTTTTCTTTAATCACCTTTATTATGGTCTAATTTATAGACAACAAGGGCATTTGTTTTTAAAGCATAATTTGGTGAATTTTGATAGCTGTCTTATCCACATAACCACCACACCCATCAAAACATCGACTGTGTCATCCAGAAAGTTCCGCTGTACCCTCTGCAGTCCGTCCCCGCCCAGCACGCTCCCCCCACAGGGGACCGCTGGTTAGTCTGGGCCGCCCCAGACCCCGGGGGCCATGTGCACGCGCTCTGGGTGTGCAGCGTCTGACTTCTCTCCTCAGCGCCGGGCCTGTGCTTTGCATTCCGGTTGTTGTGATTACCAGAAGTTTCTTCCTCGTCGTAATTACAGCTACTCACACCCTTCAATTACATACTGCAGCTTTTTGGGCTTCGTCCTTACACATTTAGGAAGCTGTGGGCTGCTGCTTATTCTTTCTGCGTGGCAACGCGGATTTGCTCGACCGTTCTTGTGCGACCACTCTTGTGAGTTCTCCAAGCGCTGAAAACACGCCTACCCCCGTGTGTGTGAGCTATCCCTACACCTATGGCCAAGCCAGGTGTGTAAATGGTCTGTACATGTTCGTGATCAGGTGTGGTATTTAAATTATTTGCAGCACACTCACAAGGTGAGGGCACTAAAATGTCTCAGCTGTGTTTCGTTTATAGACCATTGTTTTACGATGGGAAGTCGTGTGTAAAAACACGTGCCCTTAGCCTCCTCTTGTTTGCTCATGCTAGTGTAAGCTGTCTCTTTCCCCTCCCCCCACAGGGGGAGCCCTGGAGGAGAAACCGCCGCCTTTGGCTCTAGACCTGCGCCCTTTCTGAGCCACCACGCACCTACGCACCATGACAGCTGCGCTGGGCCTGAGCCCCCTTCCAGGCCCTAGTCCCTTGAACCTGACCTCTACCTGGCCTCCAATCATTGGTTCTCCTGCACCAGAAGGCACCTGATCCTTGTCCCATGCTTTGCCTATTAGGGGTCCTGACCCTCTCGGGGGTCATGCCATCAGTTTGCAGGGATAAGATCTACATTGTTTAGACCTGAAACAGAATGGAGACAGTATCAGAGTGCACTGTGCTAAGTAAGAGTAACTGATGTTTTGTGAAACTCTTGTTTCATTTGTGTGTGGGGCTTGTGTGTGTGTGTGTGTGTGTAATGGGCCACCACGTAACATGTGTTCTTTATTTATAGGTCATTCTGGCCTCAGAGACGGGTCGAAGCTATGTCTCCAAGCTGTCCCAGAAGAGTCTCTTCTGGGGTCACCCAGCCCTCCCTTTGCGATGTTTTGCCCTCCCTCCTCCTCAGGCCGGAGCTGGTTGGCCCCTGTCTGGGGGTGGTCGGGTCCAGTCCATTGTGACTCTGCTGCCCTCACTTTGGCCCAGACCCCAGTGCCCCAGGGCCACAGCTACTGTCCCCAGGGCCCCTCACCGCCCCCTCCTGACAGTGCACCCACATCTGTTCTTCCAAGACTCCGTGGCCTGCACGCCCGGCCGGCAGCTGCCTCCGCTTCTCCTGCCCAGTCCCCGTTGGCTACTCTGGGTTGCGGCTGGCTCTGTCCAGTGAGGGCTCCTGGAGGTTGGGGACCCTGGGATCTGGGCCGGGTGGGGCGGGAGCTACACAGTGGTGGCGCAGGTGGCACCCCTGCAGGGCAGCATAGTTGACAAGGGGCCAGACTCAGGGACACGGGGAAGTGAGTCACACCAGGCCGACGTTGGAGGAGTTCGGCCTAAGCCGTGCCGGGCAAGGCAGCGAAGGAGGCACAGGGGTGGCGTGTGTGCGTGGGAGGAGGAAACCAGAGGCCATTTCAGGTGGTGCTGGATGCTGTGGGTGGGCAGGGACAGACTGGGTGTCTGGAAGGAGCCCCGTGGGCGAGGCTAGCTGGCAGGCTGCCAGGTGCCTTCCGGCCCCCAGCTCCTCAGACTCACCTCTCTGACCACCCACCACCCCCCTGCTCAGACCCCCTCCTTTCTCTCCCAACGTGTCCTTCCCAGGCCTTGCTGTGAGGTGCCCCCCGACCCCACTGGGGGCTACACAGGAGTGTCCTAACCTAAATGCAGTCCCGCCTCCCACGGATAAACACACTTCATTTGGGTGCATGTGTCTTTCCTCTTCAAAACAACAGGCCCTCTTGAAGTCTGAGATGATATAGCTGCATCTTTTATTTCCTGTGTCAACCAGGGGACGTGCACACAGTAGGGTGTGCACACAGTAGGTGCTCACTGAGCGCTTGATGAATGAAACTGGGAAGGCGGTGACGTGTCCTCGTCCCTCGCGTGGCTGCTCCTTTCGCTCTCAACACCTCCTTGAGGGGCTGCGCCATGGTCCTCGCTGGGGATCTGAAGTGGTGACAGCATCTTTTCTTTTTTCTTTTCTTCCCATTATTGTACGCTCTGTTCTGAAACCTGCCTTCTCACTGGGCAAGTAGCTCCCATTTGTACATCAGTTCCTGGAGGGAGAGGGGGTGTAGTGGGCGGGGCGGAGGATGCAGGGACCTAACGGGAGGGCCCGGGTGGCGCCCGTGTCTTTCCCATCTGGTTCGGCGACTGGCACCGTTCTCGGCTAAAGGGAACTTCCTGCAGGGGATGCACCAGCCAGGCGGCTGCGCTCGGGCGTGACGGGAACACAGACACGGGAACACAGAGGGCAGCCTGGGCTGTGCATGACCCCCGGCGCCCTCCATGCGCGTCACCGCCAGGCCACCTGAGGCGGGGGAGGGGTGGCAGCCTGGACGCCGGGAGACCAGCCCTGGCCCTGCTCAGCCTCCGTCCCGCTGAACGACCTTGCACTTCTCTACCCCCCGCTACGAAAGGGTCGGACGAGCGACCCGGAGGTCCCTTGCCTCGCTGACATTCTGAGTCCTCTGGGCTGTAACATTCTCCCAAGCGGGGGCAGAACCCTGAACGAGACAGAGATTCTGAAGCCGGGCACACTGGGGGAGGCGCAAGGGAGGGTCTCACCCATCCCCGGCACCCTAAAACTCTCCAGCCATTGGGGTGCTTAATGATCAGGCTTTTTAAATTTTTCAATAACATAACATGGCTATGGAAACCATTTATGAAAACCTTACGGGCAAGCGATTAGGCGGAGCCCTTCCTGTTGGGGGTCAGCGTTGCCATGGCGCGCGCCAGCCTCTCCGCTAACGGCGCCGAGCCTCGGACACGCAGCCGGGAAACGGTGCGCGGCCCGACCGAGGGGCCTGTGATCACATCGGAGCCGGGCAACAGGGCACACTCACTGGGCGTGGGCGAATGCGGCCGCTCACGCTGCGACAATGTGCGGAGCCTGTGGGGGATGACGCCTGAATTCAGGAGCTTCGGAGAGACGCCTCGTGGCTCCGCCCACCTTGGGCTGGTGTCCACACTTTTCCCACAGGGGTGAGCTGGCTGCTCTCCAGCGCGAGCTCGGCTGGGACCTGCTGGGCAGCAGACAGGCGCACCGGGGAAATGTTGTTTAAGACGCCCAAGCGTTGGTGCTGCTGGGAGACTCTGTGTCCTACATGCACATGAATAGAGTCTTTTGGACGTTAACATAACACTGAAAAATAACAAAACAAAAAATCTGAACTGTTGACGTGTCCTTACATAGAGGTCAGGACGAGCCCAGTGGTTTACAGGGTGATGAGGGGTCTGTCGTCTCTCCTGACTTCGAAGGCCTGGGCGACTCCAGAAGCGAGACGCTAAGGTGACCCCGTGAAGTGGACTCAGTGCGGCAGTCCCAGGAGGGGTCTTTGCCACGTGCAATAGGGGTTTCTTGGAAAACAACTTTAAAAAAAAATTAGCAGTTGCTTTAAAAGCTGATGTGGACGCTTTCAGAGCTGAAGCACTGTTTCTACAGAAAGAGAAATGCCCCGCAATCACCAGGAGGCACCACTGCGGGCGTCTGCCAACAGGGACACACTGCAGTGCCTGACCTTCCCTCCCACGAGGCCCTGGGCCGGAGGCGCTCCGCAACACGAATCCACTTCTCACACTCTGGAGGCTGGACGTCCAAAGTCAAGGTGCCAGCAAGGTTAGGTTTCATTCTAAAGCCTCTTCCTCGGCTTGGGGGCAGGTGCCGTCTCGCCGTGTCCTCCTCACACAGCGGACCTGTTCTTCGAGTGCCAGCAGGGACACACGGAGAGCCTGGTGTTGGCAGCCACATTGGGGGGCCACCCTCATAACCTCACCTGTCCCTAGTCACCTCCCAGAGGCCCCCTCTTCCAATACCATCTCCGTGGAGGTTAGGGCTTCGACCTAGGGATTTGGAGGGGACACAAATGTTCACTCCATTGCCTATGTATTTTGTGTGTATACTCGTACGTACAGGATAAGTGTACAGACTCTGTATGTAATATTCCTTCTCCAAAGGCACACAGCTTTTGGACGGAGGCCGTGAGAGCCAGCTGCCAGAAAAGTCAGGACACCCGGCGAGGGGACTGCCAGAGAGGAGGTGGACAGGACCGGGGGACAGAGTCTCCAGCCAGGAGCCTGCCCAGCCGGGTGAGGGACACTGGAGACCCTGGCTCCACGACCAGCTCCGCGGGGACTCTGCCTCAGCCCCCAGCCCCGCTCAGTACACCTGGGCTGCGCAGGGGGCCAACGGCATCGGTAACATGACTCCCTTTGCCCCACCCAGCAGCTGATCGTGGATGAGAAATGCCACACAAACACGAGGCGGCCACTGGGCACGCCCACGGCAGCCCGGGCGGGGACCTCTGACCATCGCGCTGAATGAGAGAAGCCGTGGGTGGGGCGTGGCAGGGGTGCGGAGAGCCCGTTCTCGCCGCTCCAGTTCCTGCTGGGTTCCTGCACGTGGATTCTGCCCAGCAGAAGATTCACTCACTTCCCACCAACGCCAGAGACCTCCCAAGCCCGGGCCTGGCTCCCATGTCAGTTCCGTTTCGGGGGAAGTGATGCCCTCTTCTCTCACCACCCAATTCTTCCTCCTCTCCTGCCCTCGACTCAGGCCCCGCTTCTCCACGGCCTCCCGGGGACCCCGGCTCCGTGGGGACTCTCTCCTGGGCACACAGTGCTTATGTGCTCTGCGCCATCGGAACCACCTCGCCAGACCCTTGCATGGTCAACTCTGACAGCGTGAGGTCCTGAAGGTCAAAGGGAACATACAATCGGATCCTTGTCTGAACTTGCCCAGGCTGGGGGGACGGGGGCGGTGGGTGGCGGGGAGCGCAGGAGCAGCCGCTGACGGCCTCCGGCCCCCAGAAGTCGGCTCCGGCCAAACAGCGGGCAGAGGCGGCCAGAGACGCCTTCCCTCGCCCCAGGGGCACTTAGTCGCTGTTATGAAACATGTTTGTGACAACGTGCTGCTGAGAAACTGCCCCTGGTCAGGCATTAGGAGAGAGAGAAAGGAACCAACATCTATTACGTGACCATCCACGACAGGCTCTTATGTAACACGGTTTTTACAATGAGCTTCTGGGTTCAGGATTTGTTCTGCTGTATTTCATATGAGGCAGCTGAGCCTACATAACCTGCCTGGCCAGAGCTGCACTCCGGATTCTGGGTTCAGGAAGCTGAGATTCTGTTAACTTGTCCAAAGCCTTACAATTTATAAGTGGCAGAATAGAGAACAAAATTTAGGGTTGTCTGATTTTTTAAAAAGATTTTGTTTATTTATTTTCAGAGAGGGAAAGGGCGGGAGAAAGAGAGGGAGAGAAACATCAAGGTGTGGTTGCCTCTCGAGTGCCCCCTACTGGGGGCCTGGCCTGCAGCCCAGGCATGTGCCCTGACTGGGGATGGAACCGGCAACCCTTTGGTTTGCAGGCTGGTGCTCGGTCCAATGAGCCACACCAGCCAGGGCAGGGTTGTCTGATTTCAAAGTAGTGTATTAAATGGCCTTCCCACACATTGTACATATACGAATATATTCAATCATGATAAATTTCAGATTGGAACATCCTCTTCAACCCCAGGAATTAAACCCACCGATATGTTCTCGGAGCTTTCTCCTTCACATGGTGCAAACAGGTCTTTTCTCAGCCTGAGAGAGGTGAGCCGTCTGGGCCAGGCGTCACTCCGCCTATCGACTGGCTTCCTCGGGTCGCTTCTTAAGTCAAGAAGTCAGGCATGTATTGAGCTTCAAGAAGGGACTTTTAAAAAGAACATGAAAAGATGTTCAACCTCGTCATCAGAGAAATATAAACCGGAACCAGCATGAGACAGCATTTCCCACCCACTGGGATGGCTACAATAAAAAAAAAACAGAAAATAATGAGTGTTGACGAATATATGAAGAAATTAGGACCTTTATACATTGCTGGTGGGATTGAAAAATGGTGCATCCACCTTGGAAAACAGTCTGGCAGTTCCTCAAAATGTTCTACGTAGAGTTAGCATACGATCCAGTAATTCCACCCCTAGGTACACACCCGGGAGAGAAAATGATATATGTCCACACAAAAACTTGTGCATAAATGTTCACAGGAGCGTTATTCCTAATAGCCAAAAAAGTGGAAATAATCCAAATGCCCGTCAACGGATGAATGGATAAAAGAAGGGTATATCCGTACAATGGAATATCATTTGCCAGTAAGAAGAAATTAATACTGATTCACGCCACAACGGGGGTGCCCTTGGAAAACGCTATGCAAAGTGAAACAGTCTAGTCACAAGAGACCGCATACTGTATAGTTCTATTTATGCAAACTGTCCAAAATAGGCAAATCTATAGAGACAGGAAGTAGATTAGTGGTTCCCAGGGGCTGGGGAGGAGAGGAAGTGACTTCTAATGAGCTGGGAATTCCTTATCGGGGTGACGGAACACTTCAAAATTAGACGGGGAAGATGGATACACAACACGGTGAATGTGTACAAAACCCATCGAACTGTACACCTACATAGGTGAATTATATAGTATGTGAATAACACATCAATAACGCTGTTACTAAACGAAAAAAAAAGATGATGAAAGAAAAAGAAAGAAAATAAGAAAGGGAGAGAAAGAAAGAAAACAACAGGAGAGAAATTATTTCTGCTTCCTGTCCTTGGAGGACATGGGGTCTGGTTCACTCAGGGAACTGGTCTACCCGCGGTTTCTGGAGCCCCTCGCCCCAAGCTCCTTCTCGACCTGACACCTCCAGTCACCCTTTCCCCTTCCTGGAAGGCTCTTCCCACTGCTGCCGGCTGGCAGACCTGCGACTCCAGCCCCAGGGCCCCGTCCCCGCGCCCACACCTCTCTGTGGTCTTCCGGGACCCCCCGGCAGTCCGCCTGGCTCCCTTCTCTGTGAACCCGACGGCTGTGCCCTCATTGGACCTGCCACATGGTGTTGTGGTTCCTGGCCAACTGTCCGTCCTGCTGAGGTCCCTGGGGGGCTCCTGCGGGGCCAAGACACCATGCCTTCGTCTCTGCCTCCCCCGGCAGTGGCATGGGCCCGGCAGATGGTAAGGAAGGTGAGTGGGCACGGAGTGGGGTTGCGGGGGTCCGCACAAACACCTTGCCTGCACACGCCGTCCTTAGGGAAGGCGGGGGCGGGGTGCCGTCAGTTCATTTTCAGGCAATTTTCTCCTTCCTGTTCTATTCTGGGCGAGTGATCCGGGGTGTGCGTTCCCGTTCTGCTTAAGACAAACAAACAAACTCAGGTTTGTAATTTAGGAAGCTGGAGACTCAGCCACGCTCGGCTGAGAAAGGCTGGCAGGCGCTGCTAAGAAATCCAGCGTGCCGGAGAGTCAAAGGCAGTCGTCTTAAAAATAGCAGCTCCCCTTGTGCTCCCAGTGCGTTTTGACTTGTGTGCAATGCACACAACGGATTTGATTTAGTAATCTGTTGATTCTGAGAAAGCTTGGTCAGAAGAATTAATAATTTCAAGGAAAATTTCAAAGCAAACAAATATTTGCTGCTCGGCCGCCAAATTAATTCGCTCACAACTCAGATGCATCCTACAAAGGTCCTTGAGCACACGGCGGGAACGCTCTGATTGTCAGTTGGTCAATGCCGGTCTTTCTCAATTACAGCTTGTATTACCTGGACGTGGTGGTTGCAAGGCCCAAAACGTCACGTGAGCTGCCTAAGCAAGAAGTGAAGTTCACTTTAAGGCTTGGGGGCCTCTACGACCCCAAGGCCCGGGGGCTACCGGGTTCCAGGCCCTGGACTTGCACGGGGCCCTTGAAGGAAATACATTTGCAAGGACTCCGGGCTCTCCTTCCTGTTTCCCAACGCGGTGTCCTACACGGCACAGTTCGCTCGGGGCCACTCAGCTCCCTCGCTGGCCTACGCTCCGTGCAGGACAAGAGGCAGCTGACAGGGAAAGTCTGACTTCCAGACTACGCATATACATTTGACTCAGTCCTGGTGGATTTCGGATTGAAAGCATCTTCTTTCATCCCAGGAAGGAAGTACAGCACTGGGTTCTCCATCTCCCTCCCCACATCGAGCGCTCCTTAGCTTGCCTTGGGTCGGCTCCCCAGAGTCATGATGTACTGTAACCCCGGGGCTCCTGGGGGGGACCCCGCAGAGGGACAGAGTCGGGGATGGTGAGTCCCGGCTCAGGTCTGGGGTCTGGAGACCTGGGCCCTCCCGAAGCTCTTTCCCGGGCACCACGACCCACCTCTGAGCTCGCACTCTCACCTGCAAGATGGCAAGAACAGCACCTGCCCGGGAGGCCTGCGTAAGGTCGCGCACCTGAACCCCTGGCCCGAAGCGCTGGGCACAGGGTGCCGCTTCATCGGTGCGGACGCCTCGCCCCTGGCTGCTTTGCGATGCTGAGAAACCACCCCCCTCCCTCCCCGGTCTCCTGAAGGGGGTGACGACACCCTTTTCACCCACGGGAGCACTAGCAGGCACGCGTGTCACCGCACATGTTGATGTCGTCCGGGCTGTGACTGTCGGCGACCGCCCTCCGGACACGCCTCCCCGCCTCTGCCTTTCTCCGCCTCCCCGGGGGCTGGGCTGTGCGTGGGCTCCCACTCAGGGGACGTGGGTGGGAGCCGTGGGAGCCGCCACCAAGCCTGACGTGAAGACACCCCCTTCAGAGAGTCTGCAGGTCCCTTTCTGCTCCCCCACTCTGACCTCGGGAGCCGCAGAGGCAAGCGGGCTGCCCGGCCTGCGTCGTGAGAGGTCAGCCTGTACTGAGGGCTTATTGGTGGCGACGCCGTAGCCGAGACGATTCTCAGGAGCTCAGGGACTTGGAACAGTTCCTCAAGGGTTTGCCGCCCACCCCCCAGCTCCTGCTCCCCCAAAGGAGACGTCCCCGTGTGATAACATTTCACTGACTGACCTTGCAGGGCTCGCGGCCAATATCAAAAGGCTCGGCTTTCAGGGACCAGCCGGCTCGGCGTTCAGACAACACTCAGCTTCTCGCTTACAGATGCAGGGCGCGGGGGGCCAGGGCGGCGCGCGCAGAAGATCGCAGCGTCCTCCTGGGGGCGGGGGTGTCGTCGGCAGCGGGACGTTCTCGGTCGGGAGAAGTGTCTCCTGCTGGTCTGCATGCAATACAGTGAATTCTGCTGGTGGTGGGAAGGCTTCACCGGACAAGTAGAAATTACTCTCCTTAAAACTCAGCCCTAAAACGAACAAAACCTCCTGATCCTGTGCGCGAGACGGTTTTCCCCAGAGAACTTCTCTTCAGCGAGAGCACTTCACAGACGAGTCCCCCCCCGGATTATCCTAAGTGTGCTCTTCGCCGGTGTGCCCTGGGCGTTTGAAAATGGGTTTTGAATACGTTTACACAAAGATACGTTTTTAAACAGTGACCACCCAGTGTTGCGATGTGAATGTGCTAGAAGTTATCTGAACATGTATGTGGCTTTCAGAATCTCTCAGTTTTAAACAATGCTGCCGCAGACGTCCGTGTGCGTGTGTTTGCACACCTGTGGGAGTGGGAACGGGAGCGTGGGGTGGCGAGGACGCAGAGACATGGAGGGGACGTGGAGACGCGCGGGAGGCCAGGCCAAGAACTGATTCTTAATAACATTTCTTGAGTAAATGAGTAACTATAAGGGAGCAGGTTTTTAAGAAGTTTTTTTAAAAAATCCTCGCCCAGCATGTTTATTGATTTTTAAAGAGAGAGGAAGAAAGAGAGAGAGAGAGACATCAGCTGGTTGCCTCTCGGATGCACCGTGACCGGAGGTCGAACCCACAACCTAGGTACGTGCCCTGGCCGGGGATCAAAGCCACAACCTTTTGGTGTCTGGGACAACGTCCAGACCGACTGAGCCATCTGGCTAGGGCGGAAGGCAGGGTTTTGTTTTTTTTTTTCTTTTTTAGTTCTTTTGAGATCTTCACGATAATTTAAGCATTATTTCCATCATGTCTAGACCATAAAGGGTGAATGACCTTATTTGTGACCTTGACTCATTTTAGATATGGAAAACTAGAGTTCAGATGCTAAGCTTTCCAAAGTCAGAGGGGAGATCCCGGGTATCACACACATTTTCTCAGCGCCAGTGTGAACCTGTACTCGCTCCGACCCCACAGTCCCCAAGAGAACAGCTCTGCATCGTGTGGAGACGGACACGTGGTTGAGGGAACTTACTTTTCCTCCCAGTTTCAATTGCCCAGGTTAGGGCCTCACGCAGGTGAAGCTGCAGGTTGGTTATTTTCGGGCACAGAGGAGCCCAGTTCATCCTGGGGCTGCGCCAGCGGCTGGGGAACCACGCCAGCCACATCCTTCCTGGTCATGTAATGTGGTCTTTACGCCTCGCACACGCACACAGCGTGCGGGGTGGAGCACACTCGCTCAGAAACCCCTTCCAACCTCGCCCGCCCTCCCCTGCTCTCCTTCGGGTCCACTCTTGATAAATAAAATGCCTGGTGGGTAGGAAGCTGAAATCCAGGAGGAAGGGAACATTTATTGTCTGGGAGAGAAAAGAAAAGAGCCTGGAAGTATGGCGTTCTGGGTGTAATTTTCTGAAAAAGAAAGGGAGGCCATTTTTTCATTTCTGTCACCCCAAAATAGATGTGTCACCGATTTCCCGGGAAAGTAACTTCAACTCTATCTACCAGTGATGACAGCGGCAGCGGCAATCCAACCTTGTGCAATCACGTTTGCGGGGAGAGTCTCTTCAGCGGGGACGGGGCCGGGCGGGAGGACTCTGCCGGCAGAAGTATCTACTTTCCTATCTGTGAACGGCCGGAATTTTCTAAAGCAAGTCTGTATTACTTTGGTGATCAGGGACAGCAATAAAGAGAAGTTATTTCCTTGAGGGTAAAAATGTTGGGAAGGCATCAGCCCTTTTCGAAAACAATTTCTGGAAAGCCATATACAATTTCAGGTGAGCTTTTGTTGCTAGGGGGTTGCTAAGGAACCTCGAGTTTCTAATAGAAATCTATGGAGCCATGATTGATGGGTGGGGGAAACGGCACACTCCTTTCACGCAGAGAACATTTTTTTCCTTTCAACTGGCAGCGGTCCAGGCGAGTTCTCGGTTGCCACACCAGCCCAGAACGTCTCCTTTGTCCCTTGGAAAGCCATGGGCGGGGTTAGTGGCCATGTGGCCCAGCGCTTGGTGGCCTCCCGTATCTTTAAGTGACCACGAAGGTAGAAAAATAACTGGGGGCATGACTTCTGATACAAATGGCAAAGGAGAGCAGTTCAAGCCAGCATTAACTTTTTTTTTTGGTCATTAACTGATTTTGAAGTGACAAAGCCAGCTTGAGCCTCTAGCGCTGGACTGAAGGAGGGATTAACTCCCAGGGATACATTTTAATCTCTGGCTCTGCACAGTAGCGCTGGCTGGCACGGGTTCACGACAGTTCGGAAACACGGACGAACGTGCCGGATGAAAATCAGCCGGTGCAGGCAGGCTGCTGGAACGGGAACGAAACCCCAGGGAGAGCCACTGGAAGCTGACACTGAAGATCAAGGTGGACCTCCGCACAGAGGTCAGCGTGAGCTCGAGTCCGCGGGCGAAATGGTCAAGGTGGGATACTCCCAAATCCACGGCGTTTGGAGGCCTTGAACCCCACCCGATGGGAAGCACCCCCGAATAACATGGCAGCAGAGGAAATGACGGGCCGTACGCAGACCCGAGGCCTGTGCAGACCCCGAGGGCGCCGCGGCTCTCTTCTCATTCTTCAGAGAAACTTCGGGGGCTGACGGACAGGGTCGGCACTGGAAGGAATCCAGCAGCCGGAGTGCCGTGTCGGTAGGAAGAGCCGCTGGTGGCCACGCCGCGACCTTCCTCTCCACGTGTATGGGCATCAGTTACTGCTGTAAGCTAAGCAGTCTGAGGTCACTGTCGCTGTGCCTGGCAGCGCCCTGGGAGGCGGCCCTTCTTTGGATGTTTTACCGCCTTTTGCCTTTATTTATTCTGATCTCGTGGATCCTAAGTGAACTCATGCATTGCACCTTCCTTCCCTGGCGTTATCCTCATCTCGGAGTCTCTGCCCACCCTTTGGTGGCACACACCTGCTCCCTGAAAACGTGAGGGCCAGAGCCTGGGAGAGGCTGGGGGCGTCTTAGAAGGGTGTTTATAATAAAAAAAAGTAGGACATGCCCATCATAGATTCAGGCAGAACTAAAGGATCTGTAAGGAAGGTAAAATTCTTCTTCCTGCCCCAGGGGACCTCAGGTCTCCCTCCCCAAGGGATCCGCTATTGCCTGTGAGCTCTTCCAGAGACTTCCATGTGTGTGTTCATTTCTGAGCTAACAAACAGCCATTTGCAACCAGGTGTGATTGTTTTCCTCTGGTTGCGCTATCTCACAACCTGGCTGGGGCACCCGGGTAGGGTGAGGACATCATCACTGCCGCACCGACGAGGAAGGGCATGTCCCAGGGTCACGAAGCCAGAAGGTGACTTCTTTCAAGGGCCGCAGCTGGGAGCTCAGGCCAGAGGTGCAGCCCCAGGAGGCCTCCAAGCAGCAGAAAGCCCGTGTCCCTTACGCTCTCCGAATGCATCGCCGTATTTTTACTAGCTGCCCAAGGCCATTTCTATTCAAAGGTCTCATGAGTCCACCGCCCAGACTGAAGTAGCCTCGTGCTGGCGGCGCTCAGACCGGGTCCAGCATTCAGGCCCGGATGGGACTGGAGCAGAGCGGAGACGCTTCATTTCACCCCCCTTTGCCGGCAAGGGAGGCTCTTCGCAAACCTCCTCCTCCTGTGCTCGCTGGTAACTGTCCGTCTCGTAGGCGAACTAACTTACAGCTCGGAAGGAGAGAAGGCCGCGTCGCAGTGCGTCGGCATCACGCGCTCCATGGTTTCTCGTGAAATGCAGTCATCCCGGTAAAGACCCAAACCCCCAGGAAGTTTGGGCCATCCATCACACGGCCTGTCCCCACCAAAGAAAGACACCAGGCCGGACCCGAGGCCGGGACGTGCCCTTGTTTGCGAGTTCCCTCTGAACTCTGCGCAAGCGGCGGCGCATGGAGTGTGCGGGGGCGCATGGAGTGTGCGGGGGCGCATGGAGTGTGCGGAGGGGCACGGAGTGTGCGGTGCGGCCGGGCGGATCTATGCAAACACGGGGGGAGGGGGCGGTGCCGAGAGAGCCGCGTCCTCACACTAGTTCACGTGTTTACAGAAAGCAAGCATATGGCTTGGTGGCGTGTCGACTGTATATTATACAGATATATGTCTCCGTGTTGCTATTTTTATGTGTATGTCTTAAACCCTGGATTTTTATAGCCGGCAGAGACAGAGGTGGTAGATTTGGTTCTCTGCTTTAGTTTTAGGTGTGGAAAACAAAACCTAGAGAGAGAGTGAATCGCCTGCCCAAGGAAGCAAGGGACCCCGTGGCTGGGACGGGCTAGAAGGCGGGAAAGCTGGTCGTCTTGGTCTCCGCCCCGCGGCAGGGCCCTCTCTTCGCTTTTCTCTGCTGCTCGGCGCCCCCTCCCGCTCTGGCCCAGGCCGGCCGCCATAGCCGTGTCGTCTGAGCTCCCCACTGGCTGGCTTCTGCTTGGGTCCCGCCAAGGGGAAGCCCTGGCCTCCGGTGAGGGGCTGGAGGGGGATGCAGGGTGTTCCCTCCCGCCCACTCCTCGTGCGCACATCTGTCTCCCACGGCAGCTCTGACCCCTCACGATGACAGCGCCCTCCTCGGGGCTCCAGGTCTCGCTGGTCTTCCCCGGCCCCCTGGACCCTGGGGAGGGCAAGACTGCCGACCGCGGCAAGTCTCCGGCTCCCCACCATCACTCGTGGGTCCCCTAGCCCCGCCCACCCCTCTGGACTAGGCGAGGAATGCTGTCGCCGGACGCTCCTCATCTGAACGGCTTCCTGCCCGGTCCCTGAAGGATCCCACAGGTGTCCCAGCTCCCCATCCAGTTTCCTCTGGCTTCCCGTGTTGACCTGGGGGCGTCTGCGCACAGGGCTGGATGTGCATGTCAGCAAACACCGCGGACTGAGGTCATCCGTGCACACTCTCACCGGTGCCTGCAGAGAAACAGTCAGTCCCAAAGAGTGGCTTGTTGCCTACCATTTGAGCAAATGTATTCACTTCGAAGTTTTCCCGAAATTGGAAAATAAGGTTAGTGGGCAGAGGTGTTGACACAGAGGTGTTCTGGGAAAGCACAAAAGCCGTGCAAACAAGACGCGGTGACCTAACCGAGAGGTGACGTCATTTGTGCTCCAAGCCAGGGGAGGTGTGGCCGGCAGGTGACAGGTCTGTGCGCAGCAAACCAGAAACTGCCCTTCTGAGCCCGGCTCACCGCAGGCCACAGTGGGACAGGGTCTGCGAGGGCCCCAGAGAGCTTCCCGCTCCACGTCGTCACGTCACAGGAGAGACACCTGCGGCCTGAGTGAGTCACTCGAAGTTGGGAGGCTGGACAGGGCCCCCGAAGAGATCCCCACCTTCACCCCTGGAACCTGTGACCACGTCCCTTTCCACGGCAAAGGGGCTTCTCAGGGATGAGTCCGCTGAGGATCTTCCTAGGGATGAGAACATGGTTCTGGGTCACCCGAGTGGGCTCCGTGGCATCACGAGGTCCCCGTACGAGGGAGGCGGGGGGTCAGAGTCGGGGAGTGGGGGTGGGAGGGTGGAAGCAGAGGGCGGAGCGATTTGAGGAAGGAGCACCCCTGAAGGTTGGCAGGAGCCAGGCTGCGGAGTCGACCCCGAGGGTCCGGAAGGACCGCAGCCCTGCTGGGATCTGGGTTTCAGACTTCGGTGCTCCAAAGTCAGGGGGTTTATGTTGTTGAAAGCCACCAAGTTGGTGGTAATTTGTTTCAGATAAATTGCCACCCTCCATTCGGATGCAAAGCCCTGCCGCCCCAGCGGGCCGTAGTGGGAGACGGAACCTCAGGAGGTGATTTAGGGGACGTGAGGTCCCACGCGGGGGCCCTGGTTCCGATGGGACGTGTCCGTGTGAGAAGAGACACCAGAGGCGCCTTCGCTTCCTCCCCCACCCCTGCTCCTCGGGCAGCAGGAGGAAAGGCAGCGTGGGCCGAGGTGGCCTCCCGCAGGCCGGGAAGAGGGGTCCAGGCAGGACCCGGAGCTGGAGACTCCAGCCTCCGGACTGAGAGAAGCACTGTTTTGTTGCCGAAGCCCCGGTCGGCCGTGTAGTGCTGTGGCAGCCCCAGCAGACCGATACAGCCCTGCCATGCGGGTGGGCAAAGCTGTGGCCTTGCCCCCATCTGCCCGTCCCCCATGGGCTGTGGGCTCACGGGGCAATCACGGGTCACCTCAGCACCTCGGTCTCTCCGCCTTCAAAACAGAGCTGACAGCACAGGCCTTGGGCACCTCACTGGAAGGCTCTCGGGCTCTCGTGCAAGGAGCGAGTGGTTTTTAGCAAAACCGTATGGTGCTGGGCAATGGTAGTGTGCAGTGGTTGTATAAGCTCGAGGCGGTGTGTCGCACGGAAAAGGCGCCTGTGCGGGGACCCCCCCAGCCCTGGGGCCTCAGCTGTGAGAGGAGGAGACCAGATCTCCCTCGGGCCTGTCGCCATGGAGACTCGCCATGCCCAGATGCTCCGTGCACTGCTCCTTGGTTACCCGTGGCACTAGGGACACCCGAGTCCCCAGGACAGAGCATCCTGTCACCTCTGTGGGGCACAGCATGGACAGTGGGGATGACGAAGCCGAGGTGCCCCCTCAGGGCATGAGTCAGTAAAGCCACACTCCGTGGAAATCCCTAAGGAACGACGTAGGAGCCTGTCTGTCTGAAGGCAGATGTGACTCATTAAAGTAATTACTCATTAAAGTAATTAGCCCAGTCAAGGGGTGCTTCTTAGGAGGGCACCTCCTAAGTGGCATAACCTCACAGCCACTTCTCTGCGGCTGTATTATGGGGTGCCTAGAAAGCTGGGGGGCTCCCCAGTGGCCAGAGTCCTACAGGGGCTCCAAAGCAAACCATTACAGGGGCCCTGATGGAGATGGGGAGCTGCTTTCCCGGGGAGTCGGAGCGTGGTACCCACAAGACGGTTCTGGGCTGGGGGACACAGCGCCTGGGGCGTTCCAAAGAGGCCTGGCTGGTGACGACCGTGTGGTGTCGGCATGGGAACAGACGACTAGTCAGAAGGAGCAGAACGGACGCAAGAAACAAGACACAGAGCTCAGGACGGACACAGGTGTCTGCGGAAACCTGATACACAAGGAAGGTGGGGCCGTCAGTCAGCAGCGGGAGACAGGCTGTCTTGTAAATGGTGCTGGGAACACTGGCCAACTGTGTGGAGGACAATGGGACCAGGTGACCGCCCAGCCTCACGCACAAAGGTGGAATCTAGCCAGACCCCAGTGAGAAAGGTAAGCTATTCAGTTAAGTGTGTGTGAGAGAGAGAGAGAGAGAGGAGGAGAGACCTAGGGAGAGGACGGACTTCGTAAACAAAACACCTACGTCACAGACTATGAGGCAAAAACAAAGCAAAACAAACCTGGCGTGACTACATCCCATTAAGGGTTCATCTGTCATTGTTTAAAGCGTGCACTGAACTCGTACAACTCAATGATCGAGAGATAAACAACCCAACTTGAAAATGCCAATAAATCTGAAGAGATATTTTTTCCAAAAAGGATATACAAATGGACAGTAAGCACCTGAAAAGGTACCGAACGTCATCAGCCAGTAGGGAGATGCAAACCACAACACAGCTAGCGATCACTTGCACCCGTTGGGGGTCCCTTCCAGGGTCCTGCCGGGGTCCTGCCAGGATCTTGCTAGGGTCCCACTACAGCGGGGAGCTTGGACCCGTCCCGCGTCGCTGGCGGGACTGTGAAATGGTGCGACCACGGTGGAAAACCACGTGGCACCTCCTGCAAACGGTGGCCACAAAATCACCACTCCTACCCACTGTTAGAGATATATACACCCGAGAGAAATCAAAGCATGTGACCGCATAAAAGTGAGTCCGAGTACGCGCTCAGAGCAGCATTACTCGTAACGGCCGGCACATGGGAACACACCAGACGTCCGTCCGCGGGTAGGTGGACGAGCAGTGCGGCCCGTCCGTGCCGCGGAATGTGACCGGCAGGAAAGAATGAAGTACTGGGACACGCTGTAGCACAGACTGGGGGCTGAGGGGAAGACGCCGGTCCCCGAAGGCCACACCCGGGATGAATCCGTTTCCACGAAATGTCCCTGACGGGCCTATCCACTGAGGCAGGGAGTGGGTCAGTGGTCACTTAGGGCTGGTGTGTTTGGGATGGGGGCCTGAGGGCCGGTCACCGGGAGCGACGGCTAAGGGGTATGTGACGCCTTTTGGAGGTGATGGAGGTGCTATTAAAAACGGACTCTGGGGAGGTTGCACGACCCCCGGTGTGCGCCAGGAACCCCTGAACGGTGTGCTTTCATTGGGCGGATTGTACAGCGTGTGAGTCACACCTCAGTGAGTTGTGAGAAGTACCCTGTGAAGTCAGTAGTGATATAGGAAAGGGAGAGAAGACATTTGTAATGTCCCAAACTGGGAAGAAAATAGTATTTAGGATACCAAAGAAATGCTAATGATCAACAAGAGAAGTATAGGAACTAGCAGTATAGGAACTATCAGTTTGCAAAAGAGAAAACTCAACAAACCACGTGATCTGAAGAGACGCTCTCGATCTCCAGTAGAAAGAGAAATGCTAATTAAAACCACGGTGAGCGCTCTGTCACTTTAAATCTATTAGGCTGGTTCATGGGAACTCGGGCAGGGATGTGGGACACGGGGACCCTCGTGCATCGCTCGCAGCCGTGTGGACGGCCACACCCACTGGGGGCCAGTGTGACAGAGTGCAGCGCGTGACCTCCAGGTCCATGGTCATTCTAGATGCATCCATTGATGAACTCGGGCCACTTCTGCTTCTGGGTACACACACAGACACACACACACGGGAGGGGACCCCCCAAACCCAGAATTTACTGATGAAGAATTGTGTACGTACTCTTACACGTTCAAACTGCACTTACCTCCACAGTGCTCTCCCTTCCATGCAACACGTCTGTCGAGACTTTTATCAATGTTGGTGCCTTTTAGCGCTTCTGCCGTTTTTCATTTGACCTCATGCGTATCAGCGAAATGTTTCCCTTTGAGGACCTTTTTTCATCGGGGGCAACAAAAAAAAGTTGCATGGGGTGAGATCGAGTGAATAGGGAGGGTGGGACACCGGGGTCATGCCGTTTTTTGGTCAAAAACTCCTAAACACTCAGTGCAGTGTGGGTGGTGTGCTCGTAAATTACCCGTCATCAAATGGGCAACCCCATTGAAAGGGTCTTCAAAACACAATTCTCTGAAGCGGCACGCAGCCTCTCACAACAACACCAGCTGGTGCACCGAAACAGATGGGTTCCTGGAAGACTCATGGCGGGGGCGGGGGGGGGGCGGGGAGCCTGTACTACAAGAGGCTCACCCTCCATAAGATAATTCTGGTCCTTCCTTCCTTCCTTCCTTCCTCCCTCCCTCCCCCCCTCCCCAGCTACACCATTATGGACAAGCAGGAGATTGTCAACAGGGCTTGTGTGGGTGGGGGGCGGAGGATGAAGCCGACCAGAGCGCGCGCCGCAACCCTTGGCAGCAGACCAGCAGGCTTGGTTGCGCATGCACAGCGGGGCTCTGACCAGCGCTTGGACACAATGGAGGAGGCGCTCCCTTAGCAACGTGGGCATATCTTAAATGCTTCGTGCAGCAGGGAACACTGCAGCAGGAGCTGCACCAGGCAGCCCTATTTATAGAAGTCAGAAATAAGGGCACACACCGAGAAATGCGCACTGCGGAAGGATACATCTAAATTACAGGGTGCACACTAGCGCTTTGGCGCGGCTGCCTCCCTGGAGCGGCTGCCGTGGGCGGGCAGGAGGGGACCACACACGTAGGCACACGCCGAGGAGGGAGCTTGTTTCTAGGTAACTTACTACGTTCTGCTCCTCCCGCTCCGCAGCAAAAGCAACCCGTGACCTTGTTCTGAACCCCTTTGTTAACACCCACAGGTTCATGAGCTCGGCTGAACTCAGCCTCTCTTCACAATGCAATTTCCCGGGCCAGACCCTTGGAGCTCATTTTCCAATTGGTCCCGGGCGGGAACCAGGATTCTGAAGGAACAGGCTCAGGTCGTGGCTCCACCTGCGGTGGCCCTCGGACCATTCACGAAAGCGAGTAAGACACGCTTCCTGTTCTCTGGCCGGTACCCTTCCTCTCCGAGCTCACTGCGGTGGGTGGGCCTTGGTTTGGCCCGGGGGCTCTGGATTTGCCCACTGAGACCGGTGCTCTGGGCTAACGCGATGGCCGGCCTTGTCCCAGCACTGGCTTTGCTTGGTGGGCATAGCTTTGCACCCAACAATTAGCCTCGTCGGGGGTCAACTTAGTGTACACAGCTCCTGTGGTCTCACCCCCTGGGCCAGAGACAGGGTGGTGTCATCTCTGGTCTACATTGCAGGTGAGAGCATCTCTTCTGGGTCTGACGTGGGACCCGCTGTGGGCTCCCAGGAGCCCCTCTGCCCACGGCACGCCCCTGCTGCTCCGGGGTTTGCCTGGCCGGCGGGGGAGATGGGCCAGTCACACTCTTCCTTCCGGGTGGCACATACCGTCCTGGCCGAAAAACAACGGGCATCACGTGGCCCTGGAGCCACAGAACCATAAGGGAGCTCACAGAGCAGAGACGAAATGTCCGCTCTGGGAGCTGCCAGGCCACAAGACACCCCTAACAGTCACCACTTTATCCTGGAGGATCAGAGCTGCATAATGCAGGTCCCGGAACCCAGCCCCATCGCCCGCCGAGACAGAGGCCTTTTCTTTCCCAAGCTGGTGACTTCATTATACATTCCGGGCCGTGGGGAGCCTCGGGGCAGCCTGGCTTCCGCCGGGCCTGGCACAAGGGCTGGGAAAGCGGAGAAGGGGGCCGGGAGCGGGCCGAGGCCGAGATTAGGGGAGAGAATCAGGTGGGAGAGGCCAAGCGGCCCACGCTGAATCCTGATTGTCACGCCGGTCATGTCCGGCTTCGGCCACGCACAGAAATGGCCTCTGTGTGCAGCGGTCAGCCAGGTGGCGTTGGTTTCCTTTCACGCCTCCCCAAGGAGGAGGTGGGACAGAAAAGGCAGGCTCAGCAGAACCAGGTAGCTAGGGGCGAGGGCAGGGGCCCAGGTGCTGTCAGCGCGGGCTGCCTCCTGGGGAGGACAGGCTTTTGTGTGGAGTCCCCGCTGCGGCTCCCAGAGACCCCTCCCCTGCAACAGGAGATCCACTCCACCTTGTGGGCGGGAGGCAGGGTGAGGTTGCATCAGGCACACAACAGCCCTCGCTGAAATACACCTTAGGAGTCCACGAACTTTTCCCAAACACTGGACCACGGGCTGGACAATCAGACCTTAACATCAGCGGGCACGAGGGGACGCGAGTTTGAAGAGCACATGTCCTTATTCCACTGTGACGACTGTGATGGTGGATGGCCCCATTGAGCCCGTTTGACAGGGGAGGGGGCCAGGACCTGGGTAGTAGTTTCAGGTACCGTGTTCACCGAGCCGCAGCGCTCGGCAAAGCTTTCTCCAAGTTGGCCGGCCGTGTTTCTCCTCTGTCCCGTGTCCCACTGTTCGCCCCACTGGAAAGTCCGCCCCTTCGGAGAACTAGCCCCGACCCCGGCTGTGGCCCCAGCATGGAACTGGGTTCTCCTCAGATGACTGTCCACTGGTGGCCCCATGCTCAGTCTGGCCTCCCTGGGCAGACAGTCACCTTTCTTCCTGGCCGTGGTTCCTCTTTGTGACCTGCCGCTCCTGAGATGTGGCAGGACCGGCCCGGGGCAGGCAGGTGTCCAGCCCCAGCCGTGGAAGTCAGCCAGCAGCTGTGCGCCTGTGCAGGTGGCAGCTCCGAAAGGCAGGCAACCAGCCTTCCCCTCACCCCGGGGGCTCCTCGGGGACCTCTGTGGGCACGAGGCAGGACGTGGGTCCCAGCACAGCGACCCCGAGCTGCCAGGCCTCCCTCTGGGCTTTAACATGGCGCGTCTTGCAGAGATCCACGCGGTGGAACTCCAGCCCCTCATCATCGAGACTTGAGGCCCTTTTCTCATTAAAAAGCCAGGTGCATGATGGTCCCTGAAAAGTCGGAACTGACTGGCGGGAGGACCCACAGACACAGCCAGTAGGAGAGGACGTGGGAGTCAGGGGTCTACATGGTGGGGGGAGGTACCTGGCACGTGCCTTTCAGGAGCCCGGAGCCGCACACACAGGGCCGCATGCACGGCTGACTCCCACCGCGGGGAGGGGTCTCTGCCAGGCGTGAGAAGCCACCAGCATCTGGAGGACATCAGGGTGTCTCCACAGGCGGGGTCACCCTTTGCCACGAAAGAAATGCACACTCTCCCTGGGACCGTTGGCACCTTTGGCCAAGTGCCCGTGTCCCCGCGGTGCACGGGCAGAGCTTTCTGAGTCGTCCCAGCAGGGGACACTGGTCCTGCGGGGTGTCCTCGGGCGGAATGGGAATCCCAGCCAGTTGGGAGGTGCTGGGCCATGCAGGTGTGGCGCACGACAGGCTGCTCCGGGCCCTCGCCCACGGGCACACGCGCTGTCTTTAAAGGAGGCCGGAGAGGTGTGGGCCTCCCAAACCCCGGTGACTTGGGACACCCTCTGGTGGCGGACACCTTCCGGGACTCGGAGTTGCAGACTCGGGGTTTGGGACGTGCTCCCGTAGAAGGGGCCGTCACTGCCAGCTGTCTTCCAGGCCGGCGCGACTGGGCAGCCACGTCCGTCACGGGAGCCGCACGCTCAGCCGCCCTTGAAATTCTTATTTCCCGGTAGCCACGTTCAAAGGTAAAACTAAACAGGTGAACTGAACTTTAACAATATATTTACTACACATTATAACATAATGCTATTATAGTCTGTATTATAAAATGCGTACTAATGTACAGGTAAGTATTACCTATGTAATTCCTTCTGTCAAACATGTTGTCTGTCAAAAATGTAATCAATTAACAAGTACGAATGTTTGCACTTTTTTTTTTCCCCACCCAATCACCAAACTCTGGCCTTTGCCTCTCACGGCACGTCTGGAACTAGACGCCTTGCCAGGGCTCTGTGCCCCTTGGGGCTGGTGGCGGCCGCACCGGACCGGGCAGCCCTCATCCAGCCCTCGTCCAGCCCTCGTCCAGCACGGCTGCCCACCCTGCACAGACGTGGGGAGACCCCCGCGGAGGCATGGACGGTGGTGGGGACTGGCTGCTGCCGAGGCCTCGGGCACGCAGCGCGCCCAGCGGCCTGATGCCCCACTGGGCTCCGGGGAGGCGGCCGGGAGACGGCTGGCACCGCACGTGTTTCTCCTTCCCCCTTCGTGTTTCGGAGCAGGTCTCCGCCCAGGGTCTGATCTCCCGTCCAGGCCGCACAGGCCGTCAGACGAGCCAGAAGGAAACCGCAGCATGAGCGTCCCCGTGGCCTCACTGGGAAACAGGGCCTCGCAGGGGCACTCCAGCAAAGACGCGGTCATCCCTAAGTCCTATGACTCGTGTCCCTAGGAGAAGGCAGACCTGGTCACATGGGAGACACCCTCACAAGGAGGAGCCACGTGAGGACCGAAACAAGCCACCACCCCCAGAAGCGGGAAGAGGCAGGAAAGACTCCCCCCTAGAGCCTTTGGAGGGGGCGTGGCCTGACAACACCTTGACTTTGGACTTCAGGCCTCCATCCCGGTCAGGGACTGGACTTCTGTGGGTTCGAGCTGCCCTGAGTGTGGCGGTGGCCAGGGCAGCCCGAGGGGGCCAACACACATGCTGAGTCACAGAGCTGGGGAGCAGAAGGCCGCCGTCATGCCAGCAGCACCCCCGAGCAGTCCCCACATCCCAGGGAGCTCCCGGGGGCCCAGGTCTGCAAAGCACCCTGGGATGTCCCCAGCTCCCTGAGATGCAGCAGGGGCGAGAGGCTGGCAGAACCCTCACACCCGTTTCTGGAGACGTGGAACGAAAATCACACCCCTAGAGAGGGCCACGTGGAAGCATCTGAACTGCCACCTGGCCAGGACCCAGACTCTGTGCCCCTTCAGAGCACCCGGCGGTGGCATGTGCCCTGAGATGGTCTTGCTCGGAGCTGGGTCGCTGCTGATGCCACCAGCACGGCTGTGGGCCCTGTGACCGTGGCCGCTTCCAGCCTCTGTGCTTCTGGAGGGCGAGGCGCACAGCACTGGCCTTTCCCTGGCCTTCCCTCTTGTTGCCCGGTGGTGGACGTGCTCAGAGCCACGGGCCACGTGCACCCACCCAAGGGCAACGGGACAGGCGGCGAAGGGGAGGGCCAAAGGCGAATCCAGCCAATGGGAGACGGGGTCAGGGGGTATGCTTTCCCCTCCTCCCCACCTGGGACGGGCACCTGCTTCTCTGCAGCGTCTCGGACGCAGTGGAGGGAGCCCGAGGCAGCCCTGGCCCCGGCCCGCTTCCCCACCGAGGGTGGGGAGACTCCTGGAGCCTGAACGATGAGACGGAGCCTCCGCAGTGGCAGCAAGATAAACGAGGGGAAACATTCTCACAACCAAAGCCTCTTTTAATATTGTACCGCATTATTCATGGCGTGGGGAGGCGGGGGCCTTCACAGAGGGTGACCTTTTGAAGCAGAAATCAACTCTGGCTTTCTATCTGCTTTCATTTAGATGCCCATTTATTAAGGAAGTAATGAAACGCTCCAAAAAAAGCAAGGCTGACATCTGGTTAAGATGGCCAGCTCCTTCCTTTGCCCATGAGTCCGTGTGACTCTGTGCTGGTACCGGCCCTTTAAAGACTGTCACTGGCCGGCTTTCCTGACCTTTGTCCTTTTACACGCCCTCCGGGCACCGGCCTCGGGGGGTGTGTGGGTTCCGGGGGCTTCCACCGACGGCTCCCCCATCTCGGGAACAAAGCCAGAAACTAATGTTTTCACCGTATTTCCACGTGTTCTTCGGCGCGGCGCCATCCTTCGTGAAAGGGGCACGGCCTTGGCATCGCATGGGCAATGACCGTCCCGCGTCCGTGCAACCCCGCGAGTGGCAAGGACCCGTCTCCTCCTCGCTCAGGGCCGCGTCTCCCTGCCCGCGCGCCGCGGGCCTTCGGAGCCCCGCCGGGGTCTGTTCTCGCCGCGTTTTCTTCCTGGTCGTGCTTCCCGTGGTGTCCCAGCCGGCCCTCGGCGGCGGGCGGGATGACGACTGCTCCCCAGGTCCCCGAGGGAGGGTGGCTTCTCACCCTCGGGGACATGACAGGGGCGGCTTTTCTCAGAACAAACGGGAAAGTGAGAATGGGCTGGCGAGGGACTGGGTTTGGGGATCAAGTGTAGCACTGGGGGGCTTCCTCGAGGGCTGGGGGTGGCCCTAAGAGGTGGGGCAGTTGGGTTTGGGTCACTGGGGTGCAGGTGGGGGCGGGGGTTACTTCTGAGGAGTTCTGTGTGGCGTGGCGGCGCAGCCGTGGGCTCTCGCTCCAGCGGGTGGCCCTGTCCCGTGCGGGTGGCCCTGTCCCAGTGGGTGGGCTCTGGGGGGCAGGAATGTCATGGAGACGGTTACCAGTAAAACAGTGTCCTTGACGGGGAGCCAGGAGGCAGCGGGAGCCAGGAGGGAGCGGGAGCCTCCTGTGAGGGTCTGATCCTGTTGGGAGTGTGTTTTCGGTGGAATGAAAGTTCTAGAAGGCAAGCAGAGTGGTCCTGCGAGGGAGGGTGGTGGGGAGAGCAGGGACAGAGCAGAAAGGGGATGGTTGGCTGGGGAGCACGAAGGTCAGGGCTGGCCTGGACGCGGGGCGGTGGTGCCCCTTCTCGGTGGGACCGGAGGGGTGGCTGGACGGGACGGGAGCCGCTCTGACGTCTGAAGTCTCATTGCCCATCGAAGCTGATGGGGATTTTGACCCTTCATCTGCCCTAAGGTTGAACTTGCTGATGCTGCTCAGAAGCGTATTGATTGGGTAGTTCCTGTTTCCAGAAAGGAAAGGTGCCTTGAGTTAGGTCCCAGCTGGGAATGTGGCGCTCAGCAAGAAATCGCGGGGGAATCGGGAACCCTTGGAGAGCAGGACTTCAGGGAGAAATTTCCTTCCCAGTCGCTGGTGTCTTCCTGTGCACACCCACGGTCACACACACAGAGTGTCCCACACAGCCCCTGAAAACACCCCAACACACACACACACAGCCCTCAGGTCACACCCCCATACACATGGCACGTACACACTGCCACACCACACACACACCATGTATCACACACACAACACCGCGGCACACACCCCACACACGACAGCACGCACACACCCACTGCAACACGCACATGCCTATCACACACCCAGCGCCTCCCCCACATAGAGCCTCCGTCTCCCCCAGCACCCCGCCCCCGTCTGAGGTCAGCCGGCTCTGCCTGCAGTCTCCGTACACAGTCGGGTGATTTCCTCCCCTGGAGACAATGGGGGTGATGCTGTGTCGCTGGCTGTACCCCCTAAACCCCGCCGTCCTGCACAGCCGTAATCAGCTGGTCCCTTCGGACAGGACAGAAACACGGACCCGTGACGTCTTCACTAAAGTTCGCCGGAGGCTTCGACCTTCGCTTCCTTCTCAGGCCCCACAGCGCCGTGTGCAAGTGTGTGAGCGTGTGAGGGTGTGTGTGTGTGTCTGTGTGCACGTGTGGCCCGACGAAGAAGGCGGGGAGAGGCGGTGCTCACACGTGTGGGAGTGCAGCACAGCGCAGCAGCTTTGCAAACGATTCAGTGAAACCCTTCGGTTTCCAGGAATATGTTTGAGTCCATTGCCACACTCCACTCTCCCTCCGAAGATCTGGGTTTAAAAGCTCGGAAGCGGCGTGACATCACATGTCCAGATCCGGAGCCTTCCCGCACCCTCCAGCCCAGACCCCCTGTTGCTGGGTCCCGCCTGCGGGAGCTGCAAAATCCCCGCTGCAATTCGTCCTTGTGGACACGTGCGTCTGACAACTACGGAAACTTCCAGTCAGCACGGCTGGGATTTTTCAGTGGGAGGACAAGAGGGGTCACTGCCCCTACTCCCCCCCCGCCCCCACAGCCCTGCAGGAGGCTCCCCCTTGCCCTGAAGCTGGCCCGGATTGACAGGCTTTCCGGTGCCTCCCCCAGCACCCCAGTGCGTGGGAGCAGGGTGGCACCCGGGAGAGAAAAGAGAAGCAATCTCCAAGCCGGTGGGGGAGGGTGCGAGTATCCTCTGGGGACTTGCTTACAAAGAAGATTGCCCAAGCCACTTCCAAGATGTGCTCACTCAGAGTTTCCAGAAGGCCCTGGCACGGGTATTTCCAAGCAGCTCCCCGGGGAGGGGGCCGAGACCAACACGGGTCTGCCCTGAGGTTTCTCTGCAGTTTAACTCAGCTCACCAGGGGAGGAAAGCAAGGATTTGGGGGCAGCAGCCTCGGCTCGGAAAATGTGCTTTTGCTGAGTGGTGTCCCGTGACGCCACCCTCAGTGTGAGATGCACCCTTCCGCTCTCTGCCTGGCTGCTCCCCCTCATCATCCTCATCCTCATCCCCATCTACACTTCGACACCTTCACTGACCCCACGGCCTGGCTCAGCTGTCCCTTCTGTTCGGTGCCATAGCAGCCTGGCACTGTTCCGCCAGAGTCCCTAATCCGAGAGATGGTTTCTTGTTGGTAACTTCTCCATGGCTGTCATTTTTGTGCAGTAGGAGGGTGAGGATAAGGTGCTGTTTGCATTATATTCTTTGGACCTGGCAGAGAGGGGCTCAATGAAGGCTTTTCAGAGTCAGTGGGTCGGGCGGGGGAGGACCCCAGCACAGAACAGGGGAAAGGAAAAGACTCTGGAAACAAGGCAGGACGGGAAACACGACTGACATCTGGAAGGCTCCCCTTACTTCCAGGTGTTGACGCACAGCCACATTATCACAATGTGTATCGGTCAGTTAGTTCCATGAGACTGCTGTGTAACAAACAACCCAAGAACACGGCTGCTTCCAACCGCAGTCATTTACCCTGACCCTGCCGGGTTCACTGCAAAGTGACAGGGCTCTGGTTGTCAGCTGAACGCAGGTTGGTGCCACGGGTCTCATTCTGGCCCCCAGGCTCCATGGGTAGTGGCTGCCCAGGGCACACTGCCCTGGCAGATATCAGAAGTTTCCAGAGACCAAGCCAGATGGTGACATCACGGTCAACCCTTCTGCTTGCATCGCACCCACTGAAATCCCCTTGGCCGAAGGGGGTCGTGCAACACACTCGATCCTGACAGGGTGGGTGTGGACTTCATCCACAGCACGGAGGGAAAGAATCAGCAGTTTCTGAACAATTCAGACTATCAAACAACCTCATTCTAGCATCTTAACATTCCCATCATTCCCTGCTGAGGAAATATTTAACTCTCATGGGGTCTTTATTAAATGTAAAACACGCTTCTGTGGACCCTGTGGGCATTTTCTCAGTGAATCCTCATAAAAGCGCTGGGAAGCAGGAACGGCGTGAGCGAGGCATGCCCGAATCAGACGAGGACCCAGGCATACGGATTTCCAAGCCCAACTCCTGACATGCCGTAGTAGCCTCGTCTGCTTTCCTTTTTGAGCCTGAGGCTGGGGAAAGGTAGGATCACATAACGTCAGAGTGACATTACGGCGGCTGTGGCGGGGAAGGGGGCGGGGGAGAGGGGGAGAGCTGCTGAGCTGGAGAAAGCAAAGACCAGCTCTGCTGTTCCGCTGCCCGGCCGTGGGCTCACCCAGCATGAACGTGCAATTTCCCAAAACCCACATGGTCACTGACCAAGAATGCAGGTTGTGACAGATGGCAGGTTCCGGGATGTCCCACGGGTCCCACCTCCTAGTTCCGCGGAGGAGGTGCTGGAGCCGGAGAGAGGGGCGTGGACCTGCCCGGGCCGTCCCGCTCCTGAGGGGCCAGCCTGGGTGGAGTCTGGATCTCAGGGCCAAGGGGCATGCTCTGTTTTCTTGCGAGTCCTCCTGCGGGAGCCACGGAGGTGGTGCCGGGGGCCGCTGGTCTGGGAGGGGTTTCTGGTCAATCGGTCATGACGGAACAGCCAGTGGGTCACACAGAACATTCCGCCGGCTGGTCAGCGCGTGTGCAGAGTCGGGTCCGCCAGAGCCGACAGACTGATGTTGTCGGGTCGCCGCGGCTCGCTCCGCCCCCTGGGGGCGCTGCCTTGACGAGTTTTGCTCAACACGCAGCCGCCCGCCTGGCACTGTACACTCCTACAAATTACTTAGCAGCAGGGGTGGAAGTAGGAGGTGTCAGTTGATCCGTGCTGTTTTATTTAACGGCGAAGAAATGCCAAACCAATGGGATGATGTGTTTAGAGAGGCACTATTGCCTGGCGATGGGGTTTATTGTTAATAGTTTCCATATTTAATATTCGTTCTTTTCAACGCCTGTCTAGGTCATGAACAGTGAGATGGCTGGGTTGGCTCTGTGGGTTTGGAGGGAGGCAGGGTGTGGGGAAAGCAAGGGGAGAAGACGTGTGCCACGTTTCACGCCCTTGAACAGGTGAACACCTTGTTTGCCTAAGAGCAGGTGATTAGGAAAGGAACAGTAAAAAATGGCATTGCATGCATGCTAAAAATGACCCCCTTGCAGCACAAATCGGGTTCCTTAGCTTCATGGAGACGTGCTCTGGAGACCAGCCGCTCTTGCTTACGGACTGTCTTCCGCTCTTCTGGAGACACCGCTGTGGCTTCTCACGGCCTGGCGCAGAGCTCTGGCCCAGCCCGTAGGCACCACCGCATCCCGACGGTGCGTGGGGGCCTGGCACCAAGTCACGTATCAGCATGTTTGTCAAATGGGAGTTTGTTTCTCCTTCCTGGTGGGACCAGAGATCATCACAACAGACCACCAGACCATCTCCTCGCCACGGAAACTAAAACAAAACTAAACGAAGTTAGAAAAAAAAATCACGCCTTGTAAAAAGCCGTCTCAGAGCTGTGCGATGCAAAGGCTCCAGGAACCCAGGTCCTCACAGAGACAAATCATTCCTCGGAGGTGCGGGGTCCACGGAGCATGTCCTCTCTGAGGGCGGTTGCCGAGTCAGGGCAAGGGCAGAGGGAATGTCTGGGGTGGGGGTTGGGGGCAGGGAAGAGCCAGAGGCATTTTTACGGCCACGTGGGATGGTGACGTGGATAGAAATCGGGAGGAAACCCAAGTGCGGGCGGATTCTCCTCGCCCACTCTCCACTCTCCACTCTCGTGGCACTGCTGGGGGCACGGTCTGTGGGAGGGGGCGGGGAGAGGGGAGGGGAGGAGGGGCAACAGCGCCGCCCAGGAGGGGAGGGGAGGGAGAGCAGTTGGAGAAAAATGCTGGATTAGCAGGGGAGGACGCAGGAAGAGAGAAGCGAAGGGACAGAAGAGGCGGGACAGCGCAGCAGGTCATCACCAGCGACCTAATCTGGGCCGTCGTCGATCCCTTTGTCTCCTGGAGGAAGGGTGCCGCTTCTTGCTTTTTGGTGTCTCAGGACTTTCGTGCGCACGCTGGACATCGGGTGCAGGACGGTGAGGGTCGAGGGAGACCGCATTATGCCTGGGGTGGACAAACCTTTTCTGTCCCCGGCTCTGGGGGGGTCAGACGCCATTGCTCTCCGGGAGCTGAGCTGGGCGTGGGTTTTCCTGCCGCTCTGGGGTGTGCGTGCACCGCCATCCCCGCCGAATCTCTCCGGGGTCAGTGCACATTCACGGAAAGGGCTGGGATTTGCGGTGCGTTTCCCGGTGCTCCTGTTCTGCATTCAGCGTTAGGTGCTCCTGTGCGCCTCCGTGAGCGTCGGCGTCTCTCTCCAAGCGCTCGCCCCTCTCCCGGTGGTGGGCTCTTATTGCTGGTTACTTGGTGGCTGGGAGGCTGGGCAGTTGGGGTTGTGGGGTTCTCTGTGGACCCAGTCAACCCTCAGCCTCAGGCAGGCCCAGTGGCCAACGTCTTTGGGTCTTTCTAAGCGATCCAGTCCCTGCCCCCTGCAGTAGCCAGACTCTGCCTCGTGTCTTTGGTGCAACTTTTGTGGGATGGGCTTGCCGTGCTGTGTGTATGGGAGCCTGGTCCTAGCCCTGTTCGCCTCCCCCGCCCAGGAGGAGAGGACCTGTATTTACGCCCTTCTCCCAGCTGCCCCTGGGAGGCAGGGCTTGCAGCCCCTGCCCAGAGGTGCGAGCCTTTGCCCCCAGGGGAGCGGGGTGTAGCAGGAGCCCTGGTGCCTTGGCTGTACCCAGGGGGCTGCTCCCTTCCTCCAGGCCTGCGCCCCCCAGAGAGCTGCCTCCTGTCTCTTCCCCGGCCCCTGATTCTTTTCATAAGCACTTTCCAGAAGCCTGTGGACGAGTGGGGCCTGTCCTTGTGTCTGCTGAGGCCCTGTCCTCTCGTCCGTGCCCACACGCAAGCTTTGGCCTCTCCCTAGGACCGTCGCCGACGTATTCTTGCCCGAGGGTCTGGTCTCAGCATCTCCCCGCCCCGGGCTGAGCTGCAGAGAAGCAGGGCTGCGAGCCAGACCATGGAGCCGCCCCCCTTCCTCGGGTCTGGAGACTGCGGATGGCTCTGCGGTCCCAGATCTCTGGAAGGCCTGCTCTGTCCTTTACCGTTTATCCCGCTTTCTCCCATCCCTGGGGTGGGCGTGGTGCTTCCCCCAGCCTCCCAGGTCCCGGCGAAGCACCACATTTTTCTCTGTTTGACATGAGTCTTTCTTAGGGATTTTCCCTCTAAATGGTTTTTGAAAAAACTCTGAATTTCTCCCCGCCTTTGACGCAGAGGTTAATGGAGCTGGCAGGCACGGCTTCGGTTTTGCGGGCCCTCTGCGTCTCTGCGCCGAGGGGAGGCCCTGCGATTGAGTTTCATCTTAATTGTTAAACGTACAGCATATCTAGCCTCGTAATTAAAGGCCTGAGGATGACCCAAAATTTCTTCAAAGCCCATAGGCTTGACCTATTTTATCGCCTCGCTGTGACGAGATCTGATTGGCGAGTGTCTGATGTCGCCCTCCTCCGTGCCAGTCCCAGTACCAGACGAAAGAGTCCTACTTTCCTCTCCTAAATCAGCCAGCCCTGCTGGGAGCGCGGGTGCCGGGACACACAGGAGTCCGGGCAGGCCCGGACGGGCAGGCCGGGACCGGCAGTCACAGCGCCGGGCAGCCTCGTGGGCCTGGCTGTTCCGGAGCCCCGGGGCTGCGGTTCCCGTTCTGGAAGGGACAGGTTTCCCCGTGGGCTGTTCCCTCTCTTGTCTCAGAGGCACCGAGGGCCTCACGGCGTCTTCACACAGTGGGGCGCGAGCGGGGATGCCGCACGATGGCTCTCGAGGGAGGCTCTCGAGGGCTCTCGGCAGCCTCAGGCCTCTGATCCGCTCGGGAGCCCAGCTTCCAGCGAGGAGTTCCATGCGGGCTCAGTGCAATGGCCGCCGGAGTCACTTCCAGCACCACCGGGGGGTGATTACTTGATGGCTAATTAGCTGGTGAGAAGCCTCGTCTTGGAGATGAGGCTCGAGGTTCACAGAAGGGAAAGTGGGGAAAGGGCTTAGCCAGGCGAGTGGCGAAAGCACAGCCGGAGGACGCACGGGGGCAGATGGCGGAGAATTCACTCAGTGCCTCTGTGCCGGGGTGCCGAGTTCCAATTAATACCCGCGGCCAGGGTGGGGAGCACGCTTCTTCGGTCGGACTGAGGGAAGTGCTGTCATGAGCCGTGTATCTAAGAGCCGAGCCCCGAGACTCGTGAGTGACACCTTCATCGCTCCAGGGCTTCCCCTGGGAGGGGTGGGCTTTGCGGTGGGGGTGGTCTCAGCGGCAGGACTCGGGAAGACCCCACAGGGGCTGGCAGAGCTGGCCCAGGGACCCAGTGGTCCGGGGCCCAGAGTAGAACCTGCAGACCTCGCCCCCCAGTGCGGCCCCAGGAGCTGAGGAGACGACAGCTGAGAGCCATTTAAAACGTGAAGGTCCCAAGTCTGAGACGTCCCTCTTTTCCCTCCTCTGACAAGATGTGCAAGTGAGGGGCCTCTCCATAGGCGTGCTCTGGGTGGGGGCTGGAAGCCCACAGCAAGGGGATTTTGCAAATAAAGTTTTATTGGGACACAGCCACACCCACAGGCTTGGTGCTGTGTCTGGGTGCTGTGTTTCCAGCGACAATCTTAAACCATCAAAAGGGTCATTTTGTCTTTTTCGGCTCATGTACACATTTTTAAATGTTCACTGTCAGGCTATTGGCACTGATGTGCGCGGCTGTCCCTGACCCCCCGGCCTCCACACGTCCTGGCCCTTCTGTCGGCTAATGCGACGCCTCTAACCCCAGCGGTCTGGGCAAAAAGAGAAGAATCCTGTGAGATTTCCTCTAACGTGAGGGGTGGCCGGGTGATCTCAGGAAGGTGGCCTGAGTCTCTGCCACAGGCGGTGGCCTCGCCAACCAGGCGTGATCGGGCAGCCAGCTCGGGCTGCTGTGCGGCTGTGCCACAGCCCGTGCGGCTTAGACAGCAGCCGTGCACCGCCTCGCCGTTCCGGAGGCTGGAAGTCGGAGGTCGCGGAGGGCGGGGCTGGCTCCTCCTGAGGCCTCCTCCCTCCTCCGGGCAGACGGCTGTCTTCCCCGTGTCCTCACGTGGCCGTCCCTCTGCGCGAGTCTGTGTCCTCATCGTCCCTTGTTGTAGGGACCACCATCACGTGGGATCGGGACCCACTGTCGTACCGCACTTCGAGTGACATCTTTGAAGACCCGTCTGCACACACAGTCGCACTGCGGTTTTTAGGGAACTCGATTTGCCCCTACGTGGTCACAGCGAGGACACCACCGACATTGGCTCCCAGGAGTCTTCGTTTAAAAAAAGCGTTGCCACGGCTGACCGGCCCTGTCTTTGTGCCGACAGGCCACGAGACGCGTGAGCAGACCCCCACTCGGCTGGCCCATGGCGTGTCCTCGGGCTGTTGTTCCGTGACATGTTCACACGCTGTCGGCTCAGTCCCACCGATCTCTCCTCACGCCCGTGTGCAAGGGTGTGACTGCGGGGGCTCGGAGAGAAGGTGTAGGTGTGAGTTCTTGGGGGGCACCTGTCTATTCCCTCCTCCCCCGCCCCCCACGACCAACTGCCCGCAGGGGAGACTGTACTTCCAGCCAATAAGACGGGAAATATAAGGATTATTGGGCCGGCGCTGGGCATCACCGAGAGAGAAATCTGAACAAAGAAAACTCCTCCTTCTGGGGGTGGCACGACGTTGGGAGGGACCCCAGCATCTTGACAGGGGGGAGCAGTGGCCTGGCTCCAACACGGTGACGTCTGACCGAGGGCCATCGTGCCTTCCGGAACTCGCATTAAGACGATTCAGCCGTAGAACACGAGATGGGGGAGACATGGCTTCAAGGTAGAGAAATGACGCGGAGACTCCGGTGGCAGCGCGTTTGCTGGGAGCCCGGCCTGGGCGCAGCCCCCAGGAGCCGCCACCGGCTTGGTGCCCGCAGTGACAGTGGGCTGTGTAAACACGGGGGGACAGACCAGGTGACTGCAGGGCCGATTCTCCTTTCGGGGCGGGGGGGGCATTACATCTGGATGGACAGGACGTGTTCTGGGGGAGCGCCACACGGACACGACCGGGTGGGAATTTCATGAGTTACCCACATAGTGTCTAGCAGATGCACCAGAGGCTGCAGATGTTTATATAGGAACCGGGCTTGGGGAGAAACCTGACAACGATGTGGAGGTGATTTGGTTATTGAGGATAAAAGAAAAAACATGATTTAAAAAAGAGAAAAAACAATATGGGAGAAGTAAGTCCAAAATACATCAGCAACTGCAAAAAAGTGAGTGTAACTATAACTATTAAAAGATGCATAACCCAAGCATGTGTTGTCTATGAGAGTAAAATATAAGCCAACCAAAAGGGCTGAAATTAGAAAAAGAGGCACCAGATGAATATTAACAGAAAAAAGACTAGTAGCTTGTAGTCAGAAAGTAATAACACTAACATCAGAAAAAACACATATAATTCCAGGTTACATTTGTTTCTCTATTTTAATTCTCTTTATCACTTTACCTGATAGTTTCTCTCCCCCTGTAAGCCGTGCTCCACTAAATTCCGCAAGAACAGGGACCTTCATTCTGTTCATTGCTGGGTCTTGGGTGCCGGAAACATTTCTTGGACCGTAGAATATACTCAATAAATCTTTGTTGAGTGAAATGACCCCTAAAACTTGGTTGAGCACTGAGATCCCGGGGTGAGGGAGGCACGCACTAGCCCTTGTGCTGGCCACCTGTGGCTGCAGGACCACCCACCTGACGCTCAGAGACTTCACGCCCTGGGTCATCTGTACGCACAGGTCCTAGAGGCTGGCTGGGCTCCGAGGGGCCATCTCGACGGGTGCTCTCACCAAGGCGCGGTGTGAACGGCGGGAGCTGGGCTCATCTGAAAGCTCAGCTCTCCATCCAAGATGGCGCACTCGGGTGGCTGCCAGCTGGTGGCCAGCTGGTGGCCTGGCGGGGGCGCCCCAGAGCATCTATACACGGCCTCTCTCTGTGGCTCAGGCTCCTCACAGCCAGGTGGCCACCAGTCCCTGAAGGCCTGAGCTCAGATAATGACCTAATGACACAGGGCCACTTCTGTCGCAATCTATTGGTCCAGCGGTCACGGTTCCCACTTTGATTGGAGGGAGGGGACTTGGATGTCCTCCCGCATCCCCTTCTCAGTGGGAGAAGTGTCACGGGACTCGACGTCACCTTCATTCTCCCGCAGACGCCCAGATGAGGGGGCTCTTGTCCATCTCTATGAAAGACAGCACTTGGCAGGTAGGGTTTGCTGACTCCGAGGCACAGCGGGTCTCAGGGAAGGCAGACCCCACCGTGGGGGGAGAAGGGTGCTGTTCTCGGGTCTCTGCAGCCCGTGTGGGCGGGGCTCGAGGCCCCCCAGCCCCCGTCCCACCGCCGACACCCTCGGTGGAAATGTCGATGAGCACACCAGGAGGGGAAGTCACGGCGACGCGGTGAAACCTCGGAAGGCTGCAGGTGTCCGCAGGAAAGAACCTGAGGTCTGCCACGAGGAATCATACACTTCCTTCTCCGTCCCTGCGCGGCGGTGAGGCGCTTGTGTGTGGGCCTGGACGCCGAGGCCAGCGCTCTGGGCAGCGCCACACCCTGTCCTGGGGGCTGCACCACTGCAGAGAGGTGCCCAGGACAGGGTGCGAGTGCTGACAGCCACCCGGTCCCCAGTGAGATGAGGTGGCCCCTCCGACTCGTGGGCTTTCCCTCTCCGAAAGCAGCAGTGAGTGAGATAAAGAGAGAAAGTGGGCCTTCCGGTGCTCTGGGTGAGGGTTCGTTTGTAACAGCGGCCCACCTCGGAAATTGTGAATTCATTCCTCTTGTTTTGTTGCCTGTTCTCCCATCTTTGCCCATCTTTGACCTAGAGGTTCTTGGGGGAAGCTCTCTGGTGCCCAGGGGGGTCACAACGTTCTGGCCGGGCCATGCAGAGGAGGGGCACCTGCTCTGAGACCCCGGAGCCCACCTAGAAACACATGTGATCTGTTCCCTAGTTGCCCAGAATCTCCTGGGACACCACACAGGGACAGGGACGGCAGGGGGCTCTGCTGGAGGCCTGGGCAGGCTCAGAATACCAGCCCAGAGGCTTCCGCTTGAAGAGAACACACAATCCGCCTTCACTAGTGGCCGTGGGCCCTGGTGCCAGGTTCGGCACGCCCTTGAACCTGCCGCATAGACATTCATAGAATGCACCCCCCGACCCTCAGTCAGGCACTGTGGGTGGTTTACAGGGGAGGGTAGGTAATAGGTACAGTCTCAGCTCCCAGGGCTGCCCTGACCTGGAGCTATAAACGGGGGGCTTGGACGTTTATTCTCTCGCCGTCTGGGAGGCCAGAAGGCCAACACCAGGTGCCGGGGTCCACCAGACACGCGTGTGTCGTCAGTCCTCAGGTTCCCAGGTCCCCGGGCCCTGGGCTAGGGCTCTGGCATGGGGTGAAGCCGCTGCTGGATCTGACTACGAGCTAGACGATGGCGCAACGGCCAGCACCCCGCCGCGGGGCAGGAAGCCCGTCTCTGGCTGGGCCACGCCGTCCCTGCATCCTGGCCCAGGCCTGGCTCCCCTGGGAGAGCAGAGGGCACGACGCACAGGCCCCGAGAGTGAGTCCCAGTGGGAGAGAGGACGGTCCTGGCCCACCTCCCCGATGCGGGCTCGGGGTCGGGGGACGGGGCCCCAGCCCCAGTGGCTCACTCGGGAGGTGATCCCGGGAGCACCAGGGGGAGACGGAGAAGCGAGGTGGGAAGGGGGGAACTCCAGAGAGAGCACGTCACTAAGTCACTTACCACGTGGGATGCCGGCCCTCGAGTCCCCGAGGAACTTGGGGTGACACATGGGGATCGTGCTTCAGAGGCGTGCCCACCTGGGTGCCCGGTGTTGACACACCCGCTCCTCAGTCCCCGGGGGGGCTGTCCATCTCCGGCAGAAAGCCCGCAGGCCAAGGGATGATGCAGAGGCCGCCGTGGTTGGAAACAGAGGGTCTTCACACAGCGCAGGCGAGGCCTGCGGGGGGCAGCCATGGTGTGGGTCCCCGAGAAAGCACGGGCCACCCAGCGCCTCCAGCTTCTCTGCGTGTGCACACCATCCTGTCCTGCCGTTAACCCCGGTGCCCTGTACGTGTTCACCAGGAACTGGCCTCTTTCCCAGGGAGTGGGATACAGGGGGCCTCGTTAGCCACTTACGTTTCCACCTCACCTTCCCGTCCAAGGTCGTCCCAGAGTCCCAGAGAAGCCGTACGGAAAAGGAAGGAAAACCACGAAGCCCTCTTTGAGCTGACCCAGACAAACACGGTGCAATCTGACTCGGAGAAAGGCCACAGAAGTGACATGTTTCTCAGGCCAACCGCAGGATTCCTTTGCTGTGACCTCTGGCTCTGACCGCACTTTCATCGGGGAAACCTGATCCCCTCCAGCCCCACCTTCCGGTCTGCAGCCTGAGAAAGCAGGGAGGGATCCTGCGTCTCGGTGGCCAAGAGATGGCCCAGCCTCAGTGGTACGCCGACACATGCCACAACTGGCTTCATGGGGAAAAAAAACCCAAAGCCCAAGCTGTTAACGTGTCCATCTCTGTGGGGTAAACGCTCCCACTGTGGCCGACTCCAAGCTACTGATGGTTTCATAACAGACTTGCAAAATTCCTGGAAATGTACTGATCAGCCGTGGTGAGCTGCGACCCACAGTCACAGAGGACACGCCTGTCCCGGACACCTGTGGGTCAAAGCCAGTCTCTGTACATCCTTCCGGGGGCTTCGGCAGCATGGATGGCATCAGCCCTGCGGGGACCGGAGGAAGGCAGGGGCCGACCCGCACCGCTCCACTAAGGACATGAGAGCCCCAGCCCTGCACGGGCCTTTCAGCGGGGAAGGCCAAGGGGGCGGGTGGAACGGGAGAGTCGGAAACCGGGCAGGGACGCACGGCCGCAGGGCCGGGCCTCGTCAGGCCGACAGGCCAGGGTGTCACGCAGACCGTCCCGCGCTCGCCCTGGGAGCTGGCAGAGCTCCAGGTGCTTTGTCCCCGTCAGCCCGTCCTGCTGGAGGTGGCCGAGCCTCGCTCCGCCAGCGGGCACTCCCCCTGCGTCTGGTGATCACGGAGTCACCCTTCATCGGTCACTTTTTAAAGAGAACCCAGGCACCTCCTGAGCGTGGCCCAGAGGTGAGTGTTTGCAGGAACAGCTGGTGGGGCGCGTGCCCCGCGCCCGTGCAGAGCCGGCCTCTGCCGCCGAGAAGGCAGGATGAGCGAACTCCGGAGAAACTACACGTTCAGCCTAATGTTGGAACCGCCGGGTCAGACTCACGTTTGTTGACTCATTGTATTTAAATTCGTGGACTCGTTTTCTAAGTTGGTGTTTCTCTAGAACTCTAGGAAAATGTAGAATGAGGGAAGAAACTGGGTTAGGAGAGATTTTAAAAATACCTACACTCAGCATGATTTGAATAATTATTTTTGGAGATTCATCAGAAACATGTTCTAATTGGAGAACATACGTGGCATTTCGCTGGCGCCGAAGTTTCGGATGGAACTCGCAGATTGGCTTCACTGGAGAGGGTTTGTCCAGGGGGTGAGACTGGCAGGTCGGAGCGCTCTGTGTTTCGTCTGAATGCGAACAGAACTTAACATTAGCTTAAGGCCTTTCAAGGTTTAACGTTTAAAGCCTCATAGGTGTGGGCAGAAGAAATGCGGCCTCGGCTCATGACGCTGATTTTTCGCCCCGTTTTCTGCGGTGGAGCCCAGAGACCCTCGTTCTATTAGTGGGTGTCCACACTGGGAAGAAGAAGTCTGTGCCAGCATTGGTACTCAGGGGTGCAAATTGTCCCCCGTTGGGGTGAGGGCACGTGGGGACCAAGTAATAACTGGCGTCTTGGTCAAAGTCCAACCCCGAATGTGCCAACCGCTTTGGCGATGCCCTCCAGGGCCGTTTTCCGGTCCCTCGTTATGGATCCATAATTGGGTTTGATAGATTTCACAGCTGGAAGGCCCGAATAACCGTTCGTTGGTTCATGCAAGGAGAGCTGTCGCAGTGAGATGGCTGAGTGGAAGCCCCTCCGACTGCCTGCTTCCCCAGCCCAAGGAAACAACAAGGAATGCTGTCGCGCCCTGTGGGGGAGAGGAGGCGGGGCATCACTGCCCTTCTCAAAGACCTGGGGTGCAGGGCAGCTGGTCCCCGTCACAGTCCCGTGTACCCTGCCAGTCCAGCTTCTGCCGAGTGGCTCTGGAGGGTCGCTTCTGTCATTGCAAGCAGGCAGGAGCCTTGGCACGGTGGCCGGCCGGCCGCGTGGGACGCGGCATTGGTGCCGGAGCAGGGAAGCGGCACCGGAACCGTTCAGGCTCCGCCGTGTGGCCAGTGCTGCACGTCCGTCCACGCCGTTCCCAGGAGTGGCGGCGACTCTCCCGACCTCTGGCACAACGCGGGTCTGGACCCTGCAGCACGTGACACTAGTTAGTCCCTTCCAGCGATGACGTCAGGTCACGGCGAGCGGCAGGTGGCTGGTGTGCTGGAGGCCCTGGTGAGCCGCGTCCTCCTGGGTGGCAGGCGCTATGAAGATGCAGGGACCTCTGGCTGGCGTAGCTCAGTGGATTGAGCTCGGGCTGCGAACCAAAGTGTCGCAGGTTCGATTCCCAGTCAGGGCACATGCCTGGGTTGCAGGCCATGACCCCCAGCAACCGCACATTGATGTTTCTCTCCCTCTCTTTCTCCCTCCCATCTCTAAAAAATAAATAAATAAAATATTTTTTTTAAAAAGATGCAGGGACCTGTCCCTCCGGGGTAGGTTCCAGGGGCTCATTCAGACTTCCTTCCAAAACGAAAGGCAAAGTGCTACATTTCGCATTGTGTTCCCCAGAGCAGGGAGCATCCCACCTGGGGAGCGCCTTCTGGCCCTGCAGGTGACCTGTCCCGTCCCAGTACACACACTGCTGGGCCTGTGCGCCAGGGGGTGCGGGCAGATTTTGTTAGTAATGGAGCGATTTACTCTGTCTAATGAAACAGTACATGGCAGGTTTTATCAAACAGCAGCTCCTTACTATAAAAGGGCTCCTAGAAAAAAGTGACTTCACTAAAATACACCAAAAGTGTTGACAATTTTGTGGAGGAACCACCCAGGTTTTAGTGTTTAAGTTTTAATAGTAACCACTGCCCAGGGTCCGAGATGGGAAGGTAGGGTGTTAGAGAGGCCGGAAGGACAGAAATCTATAAACCTGCATGGCAGCGAGCCTGTCTGCTCTAGTGGTTCAAGGCCAACACCCATCTCCTTCCCACTGGCTTGTGGGAATGGCCTTCCAGACTTCAGGGCCAATCAGCAGCTGCCAGCCCTTCTGAGTGGCAGGTACCCTGTTTCCGCTTGCCCGTTCCTGCACCCACCTGCGTCGCCTTGGCCGCGAGGCTGGCCTGCAGGCCATCAGTGAGAATGCGCATGTCGCCTGTTCCTCCAATGACGTTGCGGATGTGGTCGGAAGCTTATCTCGGGTGTGTGTTGGGGGAGTGTCTGTGCCACCGCGGCGGGACCCCGCAGGGTCTGGGGGCCAGTCGCAGGCATCTCCCCGGCCCCCTGCGGGGCGAGGACGTCTCAGACCCTCACCTCCACTTCGCCCTCAGGTGCATCCGGAGCACTCGGCCCCGAGCATGGAGTGCCACACAACACGGCATCCGCCCACAGGGAGGAGGGCAGGGCGAGGGAGTCCAGAGCCTGGGTACGGATGGCACCGCCCACGGACCCCGTGTGAGAGAGTGCGGGAGAGGCTTTCGGGGCACCGCTCCGAGCAGGGGTGCCGCTCTCCAGGGTGCGGCAGGTGCCTCCCCGAGTGAGCTGTGCCCCAGCAGTACGAAGGTCGCATCCTGGAACCCCAGGGTGGGACAGGGGTGGCCTCTCTCATCCTGAGGTCCTGTGACCCACTGGGGTGTCCCTACAACTCTGAGCTCGGCAGAACAAGATGTCCTGGCCCTGACGGGGGGGGGGTCCTCTTGCCAGGGGACGCAAGTCCCATTGAACTACAAGCTGTGCTCACTGCTTAGATGGCCTTGGGTCCAGGGCTCCACAAGCGAGAGGAGCCTTCTTCTTGGGAGGAGTTTCCAACAGGGACACACGGGGGAGGTGGGTCGCTGTCCCACAGCAGGGCCTGGAGGGACCTTGTGTGGGACCCAAGTGCCCCCCTGGACAGCTCTTGGTGCTTCCTCACAGGGGTGGGTGAAGGTCTCGTCTTTCACCAAAGTTCCGCATGTTGCCGCATATAATGTGCACTTTTTTGCCAAAATTTTTGAGCAAAAAATAAGGACATGGGTAGTGCTAATTCTGTATCTATATAACTGTTTTTACTTCTTTTACTTATGCTTATGTGTTAAAAGTGTAACTCTAGAAAGCAATAGTGATATCTGTATGCAAAAAATATGCTGGAATACGATCACCAGTTCTGTTTCTCAGTATAAATAAATAAAAAACTGAATTAAAAATTAAAAAAAATTTTTTTTTCCTGAAAGTCAGGGCCAAAAATGTGGGTGTGCCCTATACATAGAAGCACATTATACACAGCAAAATCCGGTAATTTCTAAATGAACTAGAGCATTTAAAAATAGATGAAAAAGTGGTAAGAAATTTAAATTGGCTGTTGTAGAGGAGGAATGACTTCCTAAGCTTTCCAGTAAGGAACCAACATATCTGCAGAATAAAAATGAGAAATTGTGAGTGGGAAAAAACGCAAACACAGAACGGCAGAGAACAGACATAATGCTTCTTCTAAAGACAAAATGTTTGTGGTCTGACACAGGGACTGTAGATTATATTTTTATGTTTTCTCCAATGTGTTTATGGAACTCTTCTAAGGACTATATATATTCATTTTTATTTTTTTAAGATTTATTTATTTATTTACTTTTAGAGAAGGAAGGGGGGAGAGAGAGAGAGAGGGAGGGGGAGAGAGAGAGAGAGAGAAACATCAATCATCAATGTGCGGTTGCTGGGGGCCATGGCCTGCAACCCAGGCATGTGCCCTGACTGGGAATTGAACCTGCAATGCCTGGTTCGCAGCCCGAGCTCAATCCACTGAGCTACGCCAGCCAGGGCTATATATTCATTTTTAAAAGAGAAGAAAAGCACCACGCACGTGTCTTCTGAAATAAACGAAACTTGTCAACCGGCCGTTTAAAGAAGCATTGAGGGGAAGGATTCCAGAGCATGAAATGAAAGGAAATCCGTCTGGGGTCGCCTCTCGGCTGTGTTGGTCTTGAATTAGAGCATCGAGTTGAAGTTTGGGGTTACGTCGGTCCACGGCCCGGGGGTGGGGGGCGGTGGAGGTGGAGCAGGGGGGCTCTGCCGTCAGGTGCCGTGTGGGGTTCCTCCCTCCACGAGGAGCACGTGCAGAGGACGCTGGCTGGCTGCCCGGGCAGATAAACATTCCGAAAAGCGAACTGTGGGATTAGAATCCTCACGGCCCTTTAGCTACACAGATGGTAACCAGTGAATAGGCCAGAAAGTGGAAATTTTGACTTGGCAATCGAACCAAAACAAACCCCCCCTTCCTCCTTCGCAGGGACAAAGAGGCTGAGGGGAAACCTGCAATTTCCATTCCTCTTCCCCGCCAATCTGCTTTTCCCGTTGTAAGAACTGCGTGAGGGATGCCACCGAGAGGCTCATTAATCGCACGCCCCGCCGGGGGGACCCCAGAGGGGGGAAGCCCAGCGCCTGGATTAGCAGCGGGGTGCTCACGTTTCCGTGATTAAAACGATCGCGTCAGATCGGGAAGAATGTCATTACTCCCCTTCGAGGCCCTCGGGGACAGGCAGGCGAGCCATCTGGTGCCCACCCCCAGACCGCCCCGATGGGTTTCGTTTGAACGGTGACCAGAAACATCCACCATCGTAAAGGCACTGCAATTTACGGGCGACCCTCTGCGTGCGGGGACTCAACGCCCGCCCTTGAGAATGAGGCTTGCACGCTGCCGGAAGAGGCAAGGCTGTCGGTGCTAATGGGTCCCAGGGGGCTACTGCTGAGTGGGGGGCTGGTAGTCCGGGGACTGCCGAAGCACCCCCCACACATCCACTCGCTGGTTTATACAGCACCACCTCCTGCACGCCAGCTTGCTACCCAGGCGATCCGGGGAGGCTGCAAAGCAATCCTACCGGTCTGGTAGCTCCCTCCGACCTGAAGGGCACCCTCTGTGATGTGCCCAGCAATGACGTTCAACGGGCAAGGGCTGTGCAGGGAACAAGTAAACCTCTCGGCGTCTGACCAGCCATCTGGCCTGAGCTCTGTCACCGTCCGGGCTTTCACAGGGGACGGGCCTCCTTGGTCTGGTAACTGTCCCATGACCCACCTCCTCTCTCATCGAGCCGGGTGGTGTTCCCACGCCACGGCCGCGCTGAGAGACGCTCATTAAGTCACCGGCCACATCCTGAATCGGTGTGTAGCAGGACAGTTGCCAAACGGTGATTTTTCTAACTTCATGATTCTTTTTACATGCATTAGTCAGTATTTTACTCTCAGAAAGAGATTTTCCCTTTTCCCTTGGTTGGCCTGTGTCTGTCAGGAATTTATCATTACTTGGTTTGATGCTCAAATTGTCCCAGGTTGGGCTGGCACTCAAGACGGCCCTGTGTCCCTCTGACACGTTCCTGCCGGTCTTACAGCAGCCCTTGTCTGCAGACGCGGGACGGCCCAGGTTCTTTCCCCAGGCCTGTTCTGTCGCCGACCCCAGACCATCTCTTTCTCTAAGAAGCTCTGGTTCTCTTTCGTGGGGAATGTTGTTTAGAAACCCAAGATCTGGGTAATAGCTTTGATTATTACCACTTGGTATCGTTGCTTCTACACTCTCTCAGCAGAGAGAGAAAGAAAAATTAGTATCTATTCATCTACCTGCCCATCATTTATCCACGCTTCTATCCATCCGTCCATCCATCCACTCATCCATTTATTCTCTATTAATTCTATCTATCTATCTATTATCTATCTATCTATCTATCTATCTATCTATCTATCTAACTATCTATCTATCTATCTTTAAAGCCATGTGTTCATATTGGTACCTCTGACACACATCACTTCAGGATTCACTCTAACCTTCCTTCTCTCCATAGTTTCCATTTCCTTCTCAGATAACGAGAGATCCAGCTCCCGTCACCCACCGCGCATTTCCTTATTTCCTCGGTGCTGGAATGTACCGTTTCAGGAGCACTGTCCACGCTACGGAGCAAAACCCACCTCGCAGCTGGGGTTCCGTGTCCGCCCACCGGCCTTCCTGTCTGTGGCCCGAGGACGGGGGGTCGAAACCCTGCGCCGCGGCGGTGTTGTTTGGGTTTGCCCCCCCCCCACCCCCCGCTCCGCTGCGCTTGTCCTTCCTTTGAAATCACGGGGTACTTAGGTTCATTGGTTTCTGTTTGTACTTCACGGTGAGGGTTTATTGTTCCCGTTCACTTGAAGTGTGTGACGCGTTCGTGTGGCTCCAGAAGTCGGAACCGACTCAGAGGCCTCTCCCTTTCCCATCCTTTCCTCCTTGTCCCCGAACGTGGCCGATGCCTTTAGCGTCTGGCTCCTCCTTTCTGTGCGTCTTCTTGCACAAACGTGCATTTTCTTATTCTCTCTTTTTTCCTGCACAGGGGGTGGCACGCCTTAGTCCCCCTATGCACTTTGCCCCTCCCCCTTCCCACAGTAAGGTCTCCTGGAAATCCCCTCCAGTACGTTTTAGGACAATCCTTGTCATTCTTCTGTACGCCCGCCACCCAGCACTCTGCAATGCTGGGGTCCGAGGGCTCGTCCGTCCACTCTCGCAGGTCGGGCGTCCATCCACGTTGTCTCCAACCGCAAACAGCGAGGACAGACAACCCGTCTTCACGTCAGGGGCCGGATCGCCAGGCAAACACACGTGCAGTTGGTTAGAAATTGCCGGATTCTCCTCCAGGCGGGCTGCGCCGGTTCCCATTCTTGCCAGGGGGAAGCCTGGCTTCTCGCAGCTTCTGGCCCTCAGGTACTGTCGTACTTCTGAATTCTTGTCCGTCTGGTAGGAGGGGAATGGAGCCTCACTGTCGCTTCAGTTGCATTTCTCTGGTCGAGTGAGGCTGACGGCGTTTTCATGTCCGTTGGACCATTTCTGCATCTTTTGTAAGTCGTCTGCTCGTGCTCTTTGCCCATTTTTCTATCAGATTTTAGTCACTTTTCTCTCAATGTTAAAGAATGCTTTATATTAGAGACGCTATCCTTTGTCGCTGATACATGTTGTGAGTATATCTCTCAACTGTCAATTTTCTTTTAGCTTCATTTATGGTGATTTTTTTTCCTGTGTGGAAGATTTTTTTATGTTACGCAGTCAAGTGGATCAGCCCTCAGCTTTGCTGCTTCTCCGAGGTTTCGCCATGGGAAGGCCTTTCTCTCCACCGAGACGCACGAGAGCACGCACACGCCTGGTAGCCGCAGCGTGTGGGCGTCTCCGAGCTTTTCCACGCCGAGCGCTGACCCACTTGGAGTCGCTTCCTGCCTGTCGTGCGAGGCGCGGATCTAATTTTAGCGTTTCCCACGTGCCTACCTACCTGCCCCAGCACCGTTTATTAAAAAGTTCGTCTTTGCTCTGGTGATTTGAAATACGATCTTTACCATACACTAAATTTCTGCAGGTACTTGGGGCTATTTCTGGGTTATTTATTCTAGTCCACATGTCTGTCTGTCTATTCGTGACTCAGTACACGCTGCTTTACTTACGGAGGCCTTCTAGAATGTTCTCCTACCTGAAGAGCCAGAACCTGTCACTAGGTTCTTCCCTGTGTTTCCTTAGCTTTCCATGCAGCTACCGGGGCGTCCAACCTGCAGCCCATAGGCCGCATGCGGCCCAGGATGGCTGTGAATGTGGCCCAACACAAAATCGTAAATTTATTTAAAACATTATGAGGTTTTTTTGTGATTCCATGCCTCGATATATTTAATGTGTGGCCAGAGACAACTCTTCTTCTTCCAGTGTGGCCCAGAGATGCCAAAAGGTTGGCCACCCCTGGTCCGTGAACATCAGCGTCGACTTTTTTAGGTTCATAAAACTTCTTGTGGACATTTTCACTGGGACGCTGGCAATTACACATTAACGTGGGGACAGCTGAGATCTTCATGATACCGACTCACCCTGCTCGGACCCCACCTCACCGCCTGCCTTCTCGGAGGCCCTGGTGCCGCTGCACTAATCGGGCTGTTGGGGAGCAGACTTGGAAACACAACCAGGAGCGGAGGAAGTTCGCGGTGGGGGGGGGTAATGTTTGTGAAAGTGACTACAGGCAGTGATGTGACTGTACTGGGTGGAGGGAAGGGGGGGGATGTTGACCTGACCGGACACATCCTAACAGAAAACCAGGAGCGCATGCAAAGCTGGTAAGTCAGGACAGAGTGGCGTGTGCATAGACTTTAGGTCTAGGGGACAGCCATCAGGAGCCAGCGACAAGGCTTGGGGACGAGCAAGTGGGGCAGCAATGTGCTGCCTTTCATTTCCAGCCTTCCTGCATTTTTTAAAAGATTTTCTTTATTTATTTTTAGAGAAGGAAGGGAGGGAGATAGAGAGAGATAGAGAGAAACATCAATGTGCGGTTGCTGGGGGCCGTGGCCTGCAACCCAGGCATGTGCCCTGATTGGGAATCGAACCTGCGATGCTTTGGTTCGCAGCCCGCGCTCAAGCCACTGAGCTACGCCAGCCAGGGCCAGCCTTCCTGCATTTTTTGATTTGTTTCAATCCTGCACAGGTTTTCTTTCACTGAACTACAAATCAGTTAAAGACATCAATTTCGAAACAGATTAATGACAGTCATGGGTAATCCTGTAGAAGAGAACCCATTCAGGCCTAACGCATAGCACTCCTGGAACTGGTGTGCAGAAGTGCAGGGGAAACTCGAACCCTGGAAAAGAGGGTGCATGGAGGAAACGGTTAACTTGGAAGCCGGTTTCCAGGCCGAGAGTGGAATGTATTCTGTGCGACGGTGTCAGAGAGTCAGAGGGGGACCCGTCAGCCCAAATCAGCTGCTTCTTAATTACATCCTCGCCCATCTGAGACCCATGGAGACGTCAGTCACCTCATCTGGGAAGTCACTCCCAGCACAAAAGAGCCATTATTTAGCTCGCGTCCTCATTTGCAAAGGCTCTCTCTCGACTTGTCCGTGGCTAAAACGCCCGTTTAAGAAGAAAAAAAATTCACAGTTGGTTCAAACAGCTGTTTCAGTTACCATTGTTTTGCGTGTTGTTGTTCGAAGCTGACGGGTTGTGTTGATGGCAGGTAGCTGTGGTCCCAGAGTCCCCGAAGGGCTGGGAGTCAAGCCGTGGCAGCCGCGGCTGGCGCCGTGGGAATCGGACGCTCCCAGCTGGAGTGGGCACAATTGGGAGGCTCAGACGTGGAGCAGAATGACACCCCGCAGGCCACAAGGGCCACTTAGTAACCAGCCTCTGTCCTGGCAGTGTCAATCTTCTTACAGCTCACCCCGGGAGGAGCCGACATCTGAAGGCTCACGCTGAGTGGAAGAGGCCGATCCGCTGAGCCTCCCCGGCTCTGTATTCCAAACTGTCCACTAGACGGACTTCCGGGCCGGCGTCAGTCTCTCTGCAGGGAGCTCCCGGGGAGCGGCCGGAAGGGGTGGCTGGTCTCACTCAGCACCCCGTCTTCCCGCCTCGCCCCTGGTGTTGCCCAGGCCAGGACCTCCTTCTTTTAGAAAAGATTTTTCAAATAAAAATTGTGTGCAGTCAACACCCACAACAGGATGATGACTCACTGTATACCTCTGCGCAGGGAGTGATTGCTACTGCACGAGAATGGGCACACCGTCTGCTTGGAGCTACCGTTTCTGTGCGTGTGAGGGCAGCGCCGGGCGTCCACCCTCCCAGCACCCTTCCAGCCCTCACCGCTGTGCCGTCAGCTGTGGTCACCACGCTGCACATTAGCTCTCCTGACCCACCCGCCCTGCACGACGGCAACCTTGGCCCACTGGTGAAGGGTTCCCTTCTTCGTGGAAGGCTGGTGAATGTGCCCTATAGAAATACAACTATGAGGCCCTGGCTGGCACAGCTCAGTGGATTGAGCTCGGGCTGCGAACCAAAGTGTCGCAGATTCAATTCCCAGCCAGGGCACATGCCTGGGTTGCAGGGCCCCCAGCAACTGCACATGGATGTTTCTCTCCCTCTCTCTCTCTCTCTCTCTCTCTCTCTCTCTCTCTCCCTCCCCCTCCCTTCCATCTCTAAAAATAAATAAATAAAATCTTTTTAAAAATTATTTTAAAAAAAAGAAATACAGCTATGCCTGAGCTCCCTGCTGTGTGGGCCCGAAAGTAGTCAGATGCACAGAAGCAGAGAGTGGGGTGGCGATTTGACTGGCAGGGGCCGGGCGGGCGGGGGAGATGGGGAGGTGCTGGCCAAGGGGTGTGCAGTTGCGCTGTGCAGGGTAGGAGAGTTCTGGACATCTGGTGCTCAGCAACGTGAATGTGGCTAACAACACCCTCATGCGTGCTTGAAATTTACTGAGTAGGCAGATCTTAAGTGTTCTCATCCCCAAAAACCACAAGAGGTAACTTTGTGAGATGATAGATACATTGCTTAGCTTGATATTGGTGATTATTTCACAATCTCTGTGTACAATAACACCTTAAGTCGCATATTTTCAGCGGTCAGTCTCACCTGCTAGGGTCTGAATGTGTCCTCCCTGAAATCAGAAGGTGAGGTTCTAACCCCAAAGGTGGTGGCGTTAGGGAGTGGGCCCCCTGGGAGGTGATGAGGTCACGATGGTGGAGTCCTCCTGGACGGGATCCGCGCCCTGGTGGAAGAGCCAGAGAGCTCTCCTGCCCCTTCCGCTGCGGGAGCGCGCAGGGAGAAGTCTGCGGCTTGGAGGAGGGGCCTTCCCTGACCGTGCCGGCCCTGCCCTCTGACCTCCAGCCTCCAGAACTGTGGGGAATCAATTTCTCCTTTTCACAAGGTGTCTAGTCTGTGGTAGTTCAGTACGGCAGCCTGAATGGACTAAGGCTCCCCCCCAGAAAGGCGGAGAAACAGATGACTTGTGTTTGGTTTACGTAGTAAGCGGAATGGCGGTTCCCGACAGGTGTCCACCCGGGGACCTGTGCATCTGTCACCTGACGTGGCAGAGGAGGCTTTGCACGTGCGCCCTGTGGGACCCAAGTAACCACGCGAGTCCTCCGAGGTGGAAGGGGAGGGCAGAGAGGGGCCAGACAGGTGGCAGCATGAGGACTCAGCACCCTCGTGCTGGTCCCAGGTGTGGGGTTTTGGGCAGGGGCCTGAGCGAGGCCTCCGGGGGGGCACCCAGCAGGGTGCCCCCGCTGACAGCCAGCTAGGGGTGGAGACTCAGCCTCCCGCCAGCACAGAGCCGAGTCCTGCCCACAAGCACCGTGAGTCCGGAAGCCCCCTGGAGTCTCCAGAGAGGACCTCGGCCCTCCCACGTCTAGACTTGAGCCCAGCGAGACCCGCGTCAGACTTCAGGCCTGCAGAGCAGTGAGCTAACACCTGTGTGCTGCTGAAACCACTAAGCGTGTGGTAATGCGTCTCAGCAACAGAAGGCAGATCCCGTCGGGGCGACGTTGGGGTCAGACCAAATGAGCGTGATTGGCCAGTGGCGCCTGCCAGCTGTACAGGACCGGAGAGTCGTAGCACCCGTGCTAGACACTGGCCGTTGGATTGGAAGCACCCGCCCGGTGATGAAATGAGGGACGTGAAGCAGCAAGCGGGTCCTCAGAGTGAGAAGGGCCTGCCTAAAAAGTGGGGGGTGAGGCCCAGAGAGCCTGCGGCCCAGGGGCACCGCCCCCCGTCACCCCGTGGGGGCAGCGGGTGCAGAGCGGGAGACCGAGACTCGGTCCGAGAACAGCTCTGCCGGTGTCTCACGGTGCGGACCGACAGCATCCTTGTCATTTCTCCGAGGACGTTTTGCCCAATAGCGAGAGAGGACGTGGAGCTTTGTTGTGAGGTTCCAGTGCAAAGATCTCTAACCCGGGGTTGGAGGGGAAAGAAGGGCGGTTGCCTCCACTGGCCGCGGTTTCGATAAGCACACCCAGAAAGGAGCCACGGACGGGCAGACCACAACCTGTTGCAGCGTCTGAGCTCCGGCCCCCCCGGAACTTCCAGCTCGGAGAGGACCGGGCTCCTCCGCACCCCCCAGGGGGACTGGCAGGGTGGCTGGGCTGGTGGCGGTTGGCCTGGAAGAGAACCACGCTTCCTGGGGTCCCTCCCTGAGAAAGCTGTCTCTCCCTGGAGGGGAGAGACAGCTCTCCCTGAGAAAGCTGTCACCAGAAACATTCCGCTCAGACAAATCCTCAACTTGGCAAAGGCAGCAACTCAGCTGCCCCTGGGACCTTGACACCCACCTGCCCCCGGACACGCAGCTGCCTCATTGTCCCACAGCAGGACACTCTGGTATTCTCGCCCCAGCCCACTCACACTCAGGAACGTAGGCTCTCCCTTGGCCTGTCTCGTCCAAGTCACCGCAGGCACGGGGGGCCCCCGCAGGTGAAGCCCTGAGCTGCTACCGCCTCGCCGCCAGGAAGGACTGTGTGTTGGTCTGCAGCCGAGGTCCACGCTGGTGACCTTCGGGGATCAACTCAGCCTCCCGCTGATGAAGACAGGAAAACAAGGCAGGTGAGGGTCCGAGCTGCGGATCATGCCCCTCCAGTGAACATGGAGGAGAAACGGGGGGGAGCGGGTCAATAGAGGGTTGGGTGGGGGATGTTCCAAGTGGGAAGATTCTTTTAAACATATCATAGGAAAGATAAAAAAAATATATCCAAGGGAGGCAGAAAGACGCCCCCCACGTTGCTGTGTCTTGGTGGCGTGTGCATTTCAAATGCAGACAGGAAATCCTGCCTGGTTTCGGTTAGGGGACAACAGAGATGATGCAGACGGAAAGATAGGATGTTTTTGTTAAGCTTCTAATTGCAACCCAACATGAAAAGATGGTGATTTTTATAGGGTTTCCAGGGGGGAAAATGTGGCTTTGGAATCTGATTCCCAAACTCATGGCCGTTCCCATCAAAGACACAGCGATTTGAAATGACTAACGGGCTCAGAAAATACACCGCAGCTGCCCCTCGTAAAAAGATGATTCAAGTAAGCAGGAAAGCAGAGCGAAAAGTAAATCTGAGTGAAAACGTCACGGAAGGGGAGATGGACCGGAAAAGAAATGGCGTGAACAAGGGAACCGGGCTAATGGGTCAGTAGCTAAAACTGTTTGACGTGGTGGTGACGACAGTGAATGAGACTTTTGAGAAAGGGCCCTGGATGAAGAAGGGTGCACCCCAAAGTATGCACCCCACGGTTCCCGCAGAGCCGGGGTTGGGGGGAGGGTGTGCAGAGTGTGGTGGGGGCAGATGAGGGAGCAACAGCTGGACGGAGATCCTGTTGTCTGAAGACAGAAAGGTATTGGCAGGTAGTTCTCGATGTTAAAAGAAAATGATGGACTTCATAGACGTCCTGGTGACACATTCAGTCGAGAGAACATGGGTAGGCCCTCACGGCTTCATGAAACTATGGAAAAACAAAACAAAGCTCCTTGGTAAAAAAACGCGAACAATTCATGGAAAGCCAAGAAGAATGAAGACCATTTTTAAAAACCCGGCCGATAGGAAATACATCCTCTTCTTGTATCCATCACAGATGAAGACAGAAAGTGGGCACCTTGACCTGTGGAAAGACAAAGATTTTCCCACCGGGCACAAAAATATAAAAACCCAGCTGTGCAACATCAATAAGAGATCCTCCAAAAGCGCCAAGGAGTCGCCGACAATGAATGGACCAAGATACAAATGAGCTGAATACACACACGGGGACCTATATGTGCAAGTATAAAAGTCAACATCAGCACCGACGTAGAATCTGGTGGAAAAAAATCGTGACAAGGATGGAAGGCTTTGCGTCAGTGAAAGGTGCCGGAAGTGTTTGTCGCGTCACCGTGACGCCCTGAACGCCGGCGCAAGCCCGAGGATGAGACCGTCGGCACACACCCCTGTGCACGATGGGCTTTATTTAGCGAATGCTGTCACGTTGTCCTCATCGCCTGCATTTTGTTCTGTTCTGGGAAATCAACAGTGAATCAGACAAGCCCTTTGAGCGCCAAGGGAGCCCCGTTCGCAAGTGGGCCTCGGCCGGATCTGTTGCACGGCCTGGAGGCCTCTGAGCTGTGAGGATGGCCGGGGGACCGCTTCTGGCTCTAGTCCAGGGCTGGCCCATACCTTGCAGGACCCCGCGACGAGTGAAAACCCGGAACCCCTTGCGCGAAGAGCAGGAGGCAAGCTTTTCCTTTCTTCTGAAGCTTCTCTTCCCACCTGCCACGGCGTTTCTCGTCTGCAGTTTCCCATGAGACGGAGATGCTGAGGAAGGAAGAAGTGCAGACACCCATGGGTGCCTGGGCGCTGCCCCCGACTCCGTGCCTGGGGCGCACCTCCTGACCTTTACCGGATTGCCCGCTGCAGTGCTGAGGTTGGGGGAGAAGGTGGTGGAGGACATGTGGTGGGGAGGCCAGCCCAGCTCTAAGTCCCCCGGCGCATGCTGCATTGTCCTACTGGCTTTCACTCATACAACACTAATTCAGCCCTGGCTGGCATAGCTCAGTGGATTGAGTGCGGGCTGCGAACCAAAGCATCGCAGGTTCGATTCCCAGTCAGGGCACATGCCTGGGCTGCAGGCCATGGCCCCCAGCAACCGCACATTGATGTTTCTCTCTCTCTCTCTCTCTATCTCTCTCTCTCTCTCCCTCCCTCCCTTCCCTCTCTAAAAATAAATAAATAAAATCTTTAAAAAACCACGGATTCAGAGGAAATTACAGAGAATTAACACGGTGACCACAGAGAACAAAAGACCCCAGGTGAGACCCCAGGTGAGACCCTGCGGAGGGCACACGCCACTCCCAGGATGTCGCCCCTGCTTGCGGCCTCACTCGGAAAGGCAGGCAGGGGAGGAAGGGCAGGTACAGAGGTCGGGTTGACTCACCAACACCCCCAGCCACCAGCTCACAGGGGACACCGTGCCACAGGTGGAAGGCATTCCACCGCCGGTGCAGAAGGAGGCTGAGGTGCCGGACCGGTGCTAACTCAGAACTTCACAGCCGGAGGCGTCCAGGCTCTGTCTGAGGACACGGTGGGAGCGACCCCTTCGCCCTCTCCTGACGGTTTCAGCTGCACGGGTTTCGCTGCAAACCAGCCGAGGGGCCGGCGGGAGAGTCCGCGTGGACCGTGTAACGGGAAACGTGCACCTGGGCGGAGCAGACCCTTCCCGGTCTGCGGCGTACTCGGAAGACCCTCGAGTCATCAAAAATGCATTGCTGCCGGGCTGGAGGAAGGAAATATTAATGCGTGTCAACAAGTCCTTTCGAAATCCCCAAACCAAACTGAGGCGTCGTGATGGAGTCCACTCCAAGTCCTCGATCCTGTGTGATAAAGTCTCGAGACTTTAGGGTTCTAGAATCTTTGGTTTTTCTTTTTCCTTTTCCTCCCACTGTATCCTCCGTACGCAGAACAGAGTCTGGGCCACAGCAAATGTGGAGAAATGTCAGCGGAATGCCTGCACGAATTTATCCAGAATTATTACTGATGTTTCATACGGTAACAATCTTTACAAGTAAAATCAAATTGGAGGCCCTTACGCCTCACCAGCCAGTTCATTTAAAACTCTTGGAGGGGTTCTTCTCCCCCGTGTTGTTCTGTAATAGATGAATACAATGTATATTTTGAGCTGCTTGAACATGGAATTTATTAGGAAGTCTTGTTTACTTCGTTTCTGGGTTGGGCTGACAAATGGCTTGTAACCTCGGAATTGGGAAAAGGGGTCACGTAGGGCCAGGCTCGCAGCCACTCGGCGCGGAAGGCTGGTCTGGGCTGAAGCTGGGCCTGGGGGCCGTGACCCAGGCGTTCCGAGTCTGGCACCCCCGGGCCTTCTCCGGGGGACGGCTAGAGGTAGCACAGACGAACGCTGGCCGTGCGCCCTTCCAGAATTAAAGAATGAGCTCCATTGTCAAGCCCGGAGATCTGGCTAGCAGGCAAAGGCCAAAGAACGCCGCTGTCAGTGGCGTGCCTGGTTTCCGCGGGCTCAGGGGCCCGAGTCTCCCCTCCAGTGACGCTCACACACCGTGCCAAGGACCTTCTGTCCCTGCTGTGGCCAACAAAGGGGACTTTTATCCCAAGGTGGGGTCTGGTGGTCCTGGACCTGCATCAGGGACCAGGAATTTGGGCATGTGCTTGGCCCAGGGCACCCCCTGCCCCTCCAGCCAGGAGGCCAGTTAGCCCCTGACCCCTTCAGGGCCCTCCGAAGACTGTGCACCTGAAGACGAGGGGCCCCGTGCAGAGTCGTTGCCCCCGGGACAGCGGTTACACACACGAGGGTTCACTGCGGGCTAACATGGGGGACGCATCAGTGGGAGGGGCCGGGAGGGGGCAGGGAGGGCCTGGAGTTCCCGGTGAGGACCCGACCCCTCCGGAAGGAGGAAAGGAGGGAGGGAGGGCAGGGCGGGAAGAATCTCAGGCTGTCGTTCCGAGAACGGTGGGGCAGGGCTGCTGGGAGGGCCTTGGACCGAAAGCCACCTGTCGGAAGAGCTGCGTACCTGGCAGGAATCGGCAGGAATCGGCCGGCATCCTGGCCCCCTGTGCCTAGCCCTGAGCTGGGAGCTGCCTGCAGGAAGTGGGCCCTCGACAAGACTGTGGTGGTGGGTCCACAGCGGGGGCGCCTGGGGCTGCCAGTCGACGGTGCTCCCTGTCGTGGGGGATCTCGGGGGCTCACTTCCATGGCTTCTGCAGCCCTCACTGCTGTTTCTTGTGTCCTGATCTTGGGCAGAATCATTCCGGTCCAAAGGGCAAGTTTTATTTTATTTTATTATTATCTTTTATTTGTTTTTAGATTTTATTTATTTATTCTTAGAGACGGGAAGGGAGGGAGAAAGAGAGAGAGAGAGGAACATCAATGTGTGGTTGACTCTCAACGTGGCCCCCACTGGGGACCTGGCCCACAGCCCAGGCATGTGCCCTGACTGGGAATCGAACCTGCGATGCTTTGGTTCTCAGCCCGAGCTCAATCCACTGAGCTACGCCAGCCAGGGCTCAAAGGGCAAGTTTTAAGAACTCTGAACCTTATAGGTTCTTTGCAAATCAATAGGATTTTGGAGGGTGAACTTCAGAAGACTCAGGGTGACCCCACCTTCACACTTGTGTGCAATTCCCTCCTCTTCACTGTGGGGTGGGCTGGTGACCTCCACGTAACCAAGAATAACGGGACACCACCTCTGTGGCTAGGTGGCAAGAGGCCGTTACTTTTGTCTTGCCGAGAGCGTGGCTCTATTTGCTGCCTTGGGTGAAGGGCCCCACGGGGAGACCCCTGAGACAAGGGTCTGAGGACTCCCTCTAGCCAGCCATCAGCAAGAAACCAAGACCCCGAGTCCGACACCCCGCAGAGAAGGCATTCCCGCCAGCAAGCATACGAGCATGGAAGCAGCTCCTGCCCCAGCTGAGCCTTCTGATGAGACCCCGGCCCCGGCCCCGGCCAGCATGTTGATTGCCGCTTTGTGAGACCCTGAGCAGGGGACCAGCTGAGATGTGCCCAGACCTCTGACCCACAGACACTGTGAGATGATAAATGTGTATTCTTTTGAGCTGTTGAATGTGTGACAGTCTGTGACAGCGCCATGAATAACAAACGGAGGGATGGGATCCACCTTCGACCGACAAGCAGGAGGGATTCTCTGTCTCGGCAGGAGTGCTCCATCCTGTGCGTGTGTCCGAGTCCATCTCCTGAACCGGTTTCCTTGGTCCAGCGGGTGCCTTGCTCGGGCATTTTGGCAGTTTCCAAAATCTTGCAATTATAAGCAATGCTTCAGGGAGTAACCCAGTACATTACTGGGGGGAAATTAGGGTGAATTCATTCATGATGTCCTCAGGATAAATTCCTCAGCACTGCTGGGTCTAAGGGCACGTGCACAGGTGGATTTTTTGGATAAAGGGGTCACGCCGTGTTTGCCTCCCTGCCCCCCAGCAACGTACGAGAATGCCTGCCCCCCACAGCCTCGCCCACAGGGTGCCCTGTCAGACTTGGGAGCTTTTGGCGATCTGACGGGCGAGCCATGGGCGCGGGGGCTGCCCGACTCTCATGGAAGAATCAAAGCTTTCTGGACTAAGAAGCTGGTGGCAATGAGCTGACGCCGAGGAGCCCGAAGTCTCGGGAATGAAGTACGGAGCTGGCCCTCGTGCGCTCCCTCCTTCCGGAAGTGTGAGGAAAACGCACTGACATAGGTCATCTCGTTTCCCACGCACGCGAAGGAGAACACAGATTTGGGACAGTGACTCGTAGGCCCGAAGACAATCTGCTTCTCAGTCGTGGGGTTACAACCGTGTGGCCTCTTGTGACAGCACGGTCTTTGTGGTGGCCCGTGACCAAACCTAACTTCCTCCAGGGTTCTTTATGTTTCTGCGGCTGGCCACCGAGGTTGTGGTGCCGTCCCGGCCACCCACAGCTTTGTTCTGTCCCTTCTCTGGCGCCCCGGGTTACGGGACAGTGCCCTGCAGAATCTAGTACTCATCGGTCAACCCCCAGCCCCCCACACCCCAGGATTTCTGGCATGAAGCAGAGGAGTCAGAGACACCCTCGGAGAGGGCGGCGGCACCTGGTCCGGGCCGCATTTGCATTTAGGCAACGTCAGGGTAGGCGGGTGATGGGACAGCTGTCTCAGGTGTCGTCTGTTTCTAGGGCAAAGGTGAGCGGTGCAGGTGCGGGTACAGGAAAGGCTAAAAACACGAAAAGGGGGAATCTGATCAACCGGGGTTCAGGAGGGTCCAGAATGTGGGTAGCTTCTTGCCCTTAGCCAAGGGTTTGTGACGCTTCGTCCTCGGGCTGGAGTTCCGCCGTCGACCGCCTCGGTTCTCCTCCTGCGTCTTCTTCCTGCTCTGCTACCTGCGCCGCTGTGTCCGCATCTCGGTTCCAACCCCGAGAAACAGAGAAGCTGAGCCGTCCCCCGGCTGCTTTCCCAGGTCACATGTGTTCAAGCCGATTCGGCCAGCTCCGGCCTGGGGGGTCCACGGGGCACCGAGAAGGTCCCCGGCCTGTTTGCCGCGAACAGGACCGGTTCCTTTGGGGGCGGGGGCCATGGGCAGGGCTGGCGGCGCCCCAGTGCAGGTTTGGTTTGGTTCCCCCATGTCCCAGAGGGAGCTTGTCTGGCTCGTGAGAATTGGCTGAAATTTTCAGGAATTTTGTGATCCAGCGTTGAGCCATGATTAACACTTAAATTGTATACATTCACCATAAAACAAATCGTGTTAAAAACGAAGGTAATAAATACTCGAAACTCATCGTCCTGATTGTTTTACTACATTCTGCCGTCATCCATGCCTGCTGGCGGAGATTACCCACCCCTGCGCTGGACCCCAGGCCGATGAGTGCTGCCCGAGTCTCCCCCCACAGCACCCCGGGGAGCATGCCCACCGTGGAAATGCGCAGGTGCTGTGAGCCGGGGCTTGCTTTCCCGTCGTGTTCGTGACCTCGACTTCAGAAATTGATGACGAAGCCATTAATAATACAAGTTAGATTTGAAAGTAGGCACGACTCTAGCCACTGTATCGTGAATAGCACAAAGCATTAAGGACATTTTCTTCCAATGTTTGAACTATTATCTGATTCAGCAGAAAGGTTTCCTATGCCATTGATAAACAGGTTCCAACACGCACTTCATGGCTTTATTTTTGTCTGTCAGTTGCAGCCCCGGGGCGGCTGTGGGTAGAGTTCACCAGAAATCAAGAAAGCATCTTGTCAGAATCAATTGACTACACAGAGTTTTCAGTGAAGAGCATTGCATATTCCATTATTTATGCACTTGAGGCTATGCATGCTTTGTGCCAGTAAAACTGAGGATAACCATCTATACCTGATGTGTGCACACCCCTTTTCTTACGGGCAGACCTACTGCTAAACTCCCCAGCACCCCAGTGCCCTTGCTCTGCCCTCAGGCAGCTCGTGGCCCAGGGCACCCGGGGCGGAGGCTGGGGGGCAGGCCCCTGGGGACAGCGGCTCTCCTGCCCCAGGGGATGATACAGCAGACGACCCTAAATCCCACGAGATGGTAGGACTCACTTCCTGCCCCTGGGAAGGCAGCGACAGCCGTGGAGAGACAGCAGCGGCGGCGGCAGCCAACCCGCCGAGAGATACGTCAGCTCAACAGCAGGGGGACAGGGCCCTCCTTCCTCCCCGGACGCCGGCCCTGGGCACGGAGACAGGTGTGTCTCACCTGTCCTCTGATCCAGGCAGACAGGGCGGGGCCTCCAGCACGTGCTGGTGAGGGGCAGACACAACCGCCCTGACAGCGAGGCTTCCAGCCGGATCGAGTGTTGACGCCCAAAGTACCCAGAACGTGCTGGGTCCCATCCAAGACGTCGTGAAGGAACGGGAGGGAACGGCAGGGAAACTCAACAACACACCCGCCGAGGGGGTGATGAGAGGAAAAGAATCCTTATTTCCATCTCGTGAGTCACAGCTGCTTCGGAAGCCCCTGGCTGGACTGGCCCCGACGCCTTCTCTGTCTAATTGTATGTGCGGTGGCATTTCCTCCTGCGTCTCTGCTAAGACTCAGAGCCCCCTCAGGGACCACCTTTGCCACCCCCCTAGAAAACGATGGTGTTCTGGGGAGCGGTGTTTGCCGTTACCCTCCTGTATGCATGTTTGAAGCGATCTAACTTCCGCAAATATTTGGTTGTCTTTGGTACCATCAGTAGTGTGTAAGTCACCTCCATTCATTTTTAGGGAGAGCTGGACTGGGCATTCATGGAACATTGCCCCGAGACGTGACTGAGGAGTCGGGGTTTGTGAAGGAGGAAGGAAGACCCGAGGCTGTAAGTCTGAGAACCAAACGTGGGTGGATTGGGGTCTTCTGAGCACCCCCCCGCCCCGGCCTGTAGACGACATCTCCTCTGTGTGTGTTTACACGGCCTTTCCTCGGCGTACCTGTGTCCTGATCGTTCTCACAAGGACGCCTATCTCATTGGGTTAGGACCCACCAGAATGACCTCACTTCTAACTTCATTACCTCTGTAAAGACTCTCTCCCCACACACGGTTATCTTCTGTGGTGCTGGGGGCTAGGGCTTCGGCGTACAGGCTTTAGGGGGATGCGGTTCCACCTGTAACAGTATGCATTCCTGGAAAATGCACTTTTTTTTGTTTCAGGTGCATTGTTTTTTAGTGAAGTTGAACACCTTTTCAGGCTTTTAAAATCTTGTATTTTATGGTGTTTTCTCTCCCATGAAATGTGTTTCTATGTTATTCCTGTTGGCCCTTGGGTTTGTGGCCTATTTCCACACTGATCTGTGAGAGCCGTTGCATAATCTGGATTCTGTTCCGCGCAGACTGCTCCGTGCGGTCAGTCCTTGCAGACGCCATGGGTGCGCGGCAGAATGAATCTTCCCCCGTCTGCGCTGAGGTACAAATAACAAAGTTTGTATGTATTTAAAGCATGCAACTTGATGTTTCGATATATGTATTTATTGTGAAATGGTCACCACAATCAAGTTAATATATCCATCACCTGCCTTGGCTGGTGTGGCTCAGTGGACTAAGCGCTGGACTGGGAAGCAAAGGGTCACCAGTTCGATTCCCAGTCAGGGCACAGGCCTGGGTTTTGGGCCAGGTCCCCAGTAGGGGGCGCATGAGAGACGACCTCACACGGATGTTTCTCTTCCTCTCTTTCTCCTTCCCCTCCCCTCTCTCTAAAAATAAATAAGTACAATCTTAAAAATATATACACAACACCTCACATAGTTACTGACTGGTTTGTGTGTGGTAAGAACACTTCAGGTCATTTCTCTCAGCAGGTTTCATGGATACAATGCATTATTGTTAACCATCGCCACCAGACATAAAGGACACAGGGTAAAGGTGGAGTGTAATGGGGTTCTCTTCAAATGCGACCATTATCCATGAAAAGCTAAGCCAAAATAAAATTGTATTCAGATATTGTTCATATCATGTTCTACATCCTTCCCTGTAATGTTGAGGTTTTACCACAGGAACCTGGGTTAAGCCAATGTCTAAACACTTAGGAACGTGTCGTCCTTGTCACTCAGTCACTGGCTTCGTGACTTCTGTGACCTTTGTTGTTAGCACTGCTGTGGGGAAACACGACTGGAGATTCGTCTGAGGTTTGCCCGTTCGTTTTTCTAGGTAAGGGGTCATTCCACCTGTGAGTGATGGCAGTTTTACTTCTTCGCTTTAATTCCTATGTTATTGATTCGTTTCCCTTCCTGTCACTGGTGGCCAGGGCCCCGACGGGATCGTCCTCAGCGCCGGTCGTAACAGGCGATCTTGTCTTGTGACCAGTCTCTCGGCAGGGAGGTGTCTGAAGCTCCCCCACCAGGACCCGAAGGCCGGCAGGCTGCAAGTGCTGGGTACGGTAACGCCGCAGGGGGTTATGAAGTGCACGTCTCCTCCCAGCTTGCTGAGAGCTCTTCTTTCAGTGGTAGGTCCTGGGCGTCACTAGACACTTTTCCTGTGCACGTCAGATGACCACATGCCTTTCCTCCTTCAGTCTAGCATGGCTCCGTGCTGTGGGCCGGAGCTAGCGCTGCCACTCACGGAACAGACACGTGGAAGCATCTTTCTGCGATAAAGATTGAGACCTGTGGTTTGGCGAACCGGTCCCAACTGTTTCTATCTTATTTTTTCTAAGGCTGGGACAACCTGGTGCTCTGAAGAGGGTTTTTTAAGTCTGTAGTTCAACCTGAACGTGGGCTCGACATTCTCTGAACTATTGTTAGAATTTAAAAGCTCCATCAGTACCTTTATACCCCGTGCCCTTTTAGCAATTATACTCACTGTTGATACATTACCAAACCCCACAGGGCGGTGCTGAGGAGAGAAGACCGTGGGAAATAATTAGGAGTGCCCCTGGAAAACATCAGCTGCTTCCCTGGGTCTTGCTGGTGCCCCCCAAAACTGTGGCTCCCGGAATGAGTCTTTGTGTTTGCTTCTCATTTACCTGAACCTGTTTTATTAGTCATTTCTTGAAACGTCCTTTGGTCCCTTCGGCCATTGTGATGGGGTCATAAATCGAGCCCATCCAGCGGCAGGGATGCCCCGACGGCCTCCCCTCTTCCCAGCCCCAGCCAAGGGGCAGCTGGGGACCCCCGGCTGCCCCCGGAACCCACCCAGCGAGGAGCTAGGGGTACTTCTGCGGCTTCTGAAATAGTTCACCTCTCCCACAAGCCTCCATCAGTCTCAGATGTATTAAGAAAACAGCAACCTGTTTAGTTTCTAGTAAACCAATGCGTCTCATCTGCCTGCTGCCAAAGCTGAGAGTGTCGTTCTCGGGCGGCCGTCCCATTGAGCCGTGTCCCCTCGTTCAATTGCCCGTAGGAGCCACGCCCCCTGAGCCCTGAGCTGCATTATCACACCCACGGAAGGCTGGCGGGCCCCCCCGCTTCCTCTCCTGGGAGTGGGGGTGTCCGGTGACTGCGGGGACAGCGTGTGCTCCGGACCGGGCCTGCCACTTCCGGCAGAGGGGCTCAGCCACGGGGAGGACGGCCGTCCCCGTCCCCGCGTTTGGCCGGAAGCCTCCTTCCATCACATGGGCTGCTGCTGCGGTTTTGGTGGGTTTTCAAAGACGGCAGAAATGCTCAGTCATCCAGGTTTCCTTTTTTTTTCCCCCCTGAAAACCCACTATGATGTCCTCACGGACTGGCGTGTTGCGACAGTTGCCTCTGAAGAGCGTCCTGTGCTGGGAACCCCTTTACAGGCGTGTCTGGAACTAGCCTTCTGCGCCGTGTGCTGGGGACGCCAGGGACAGTGGCCGTGGGGGCCACGGGCCAGGCTTCTGCTGCTTCCCTTCCCCGGCCGGCAGCAGGTGTACTCTGGGCTTGGCGAGGCAGCACCCCCGAGGCCTGGGCCCCGAGGGACCCCTGGGACAGCCGTGCGGGGGAGAGGACAGCGTGGGAGCCACGGCCAGTCCTCTAACTCGCGGATGACCTGACAAACGATGCCATTTTTCAGACCCTTGACATCACCCGTCAGAGGAAACGAGGCCAAGGGCCTCCAGGGGCCCCCCAGGTTCTCAACAGCTAGCTTAGCTTCCTTCCCGCCACCGCTGCTCTTGTTCGCCGGGGAGCGCACGGGGCTGCAGACGAGGCGAGCTCTGAGCTGCGTCCCCTCGACGGTCACCTCCCACTGTTTCCGGAGGGAGGCGCCGAGGCGTGGGAAGTGGGGTGTGAGTGGGAGCAGTGGGACCCGTCGGAATCCTTCTTCCCCTGCTGACCGTTAACCGTTAGGGAAAGACCCCAGGAGCCGCCCACAGGAGCCTTTCCCAGGCTGGCGGACGGCCTGCGTGGGAGCCACGTCGCCCTCTGTCTGTCCCCCCCCCCACCCCAGGGTGCTTTAGCCCATTTGCCCGTTCAGCCGAAGGCAGCTGTGGCGTGTGCTGGCCTCAGCACGCTGGGGACGGGGTGTCCTGGTGATTGCTTCCAACCCTGCGCAGAGACGGAAATTGAGGGTGGGCGTTCTCGGGAACACAGCGTGACACCAGGGGCTCGGACTGTCCAGGCTGCGGGTCATTCCTTGAGACCAGGGCGGTGGGGGGCTGAGGTGCGCAGACTCGGCCAGCCACGGGCTGGGCTCCTCGTCGGTGACCCAGCCGGGGCTGACCCCAGAGGGCGGCGGCTGGGGGGGCCTATGCCTGTGGGTGCCTGGCTAGAGGATGGCGGGGGAAGACACAGCAGGCCTGGGGCAGCTGCAAGAAGCAGCAAGTTCACCACGTGCACGGAGCAACCCTTCCTCCCGAAACACCACTGAAACGATAAGAAGGACAAACCCACAAAGAAGCATGAAAGACTCGAAAACAAAGGTGAACCCACACGAGGAAAGCAGGGGAGCAATGTGACTTACAGAACAGCCCCCCAAGGCCCCAGGGAAGAGTTCATACAGAAATGCGGACACCAGGCTCCTCCCCTTGCCACTTGACCCCTGACCCCCAGGGCAGGAGGCCAGAAGACCTACACTGCGGACTTCGGATCAGCTGGTGGTGAGCACTGGCTGCTCATCTTGGGGTTCCGGCGCTGAGCCAGCACAGAACCCCTACTGTGACCCCTCGGCTGACAGCCTGCGTGCCCCCGATCTCCAGTCCCCCCTTCTCAGGGCTCGGCTCTCAGATCTGAACCTTGTGCCCAGGGTCCTGCGGAAGCTGGCAAACAGCTGCCTGGCATCTGGGAGCTCGGAACACAGACGGAGCCTGGCACTGACCCGAGAGAGAGTGGGGGGGGGGGTCAGGACAATGCCTTTTGTTTCTCTGTGTCTTTTGTTTTTATTGCTGACAAATGGCTTTTAAACTCTCCAGTGACTCAGGGCTCAGGAGGGATGGAGAAAAGCAGCAGTAGACTAGGAGTCGGAAGGGGGAAGGGTTTCCAGGAACACGCATGAAGGACACATGGACAAAACCAAAGGGGGGCGGGATCGAGGGTGGGAGGTGGAGGATGGCTGGGGTGGGGGGAGGGAAGGGGGAAAATGGAGTTAAATGTGACTTGAGCGACAATAAAAAAATTTAAAAAGCAAAAAAATTAAATTAACCATCAAGAAAGAGAAAAGAAATACAATACACAACAAAAAGAAATAGAAGTCAGACTGGAGCCTGGATTTAAACCTTTGCTCACCAGTGGACGTGTGGCCAAGCACGTGTGTGTTTGTAGGTACGCGTATGTGTGAGTGCACGCACACACGCAGGGATGGGGCGTCCAAGTCACCCAGGACTGGCAACAGCAGGGGTGCTGGCCCCCACCCCCACCCCCGGAGGCTCTGGTGCAGAACAGAACAGTGCCCCGCGGTCCGCATCTCTAACTGCTTCCCGGATGATGCAGTGCTGTCGGCCTGAGAGCCACGCTTCCAGACCCGCCCCCTGAGGGGCTAAGAGTGCGGGTCGTGGGCTCAGACCCGGAGCTGCGGGGTCCAGGCCCGCCCACTGGCTGCGCAGTCTCAGGATCTCACTCAGACGCCCTCATCGTCACCCCCTCGTCTGTAAAACTGGCGGCCTGAGAGGCCGCTGCTGTCCCGGCCCCTCTCAGCATCCTCACGGCCACGGTCGAGCAAGGCCAGCACAGCCCTGACAGCCCCACTCCTGCAGAGGGAGGGACAGCAAACAGCACTTGGAACGTGACAAAGTGACCTGGGAGTGGGAGCCCCCCCCGACGTTGCTGCTGTCTCGGAGGCCGGGGGCCATCTGGGCATCACACCGAGTCCGCCTTCCCCTGTCTCCACGCCGGGTCATTCAGGGCACCCCGAGAGGTGGAAGTTGTGTTTCTCCTTTTTGCTGGGCCACCTCAGGCAGACTACGGCCCCTGCAACAACACCTCCACCCACCCAGGTCAGATGAACGGGGTCAGCAAAACCCTCACCTCCCGGGGCCATTTGAAAGGTCACACCAACTCTCGCTGGTGCTTTGCACTGACATATGCTACTTAGGAAAGGGTGTGGGTTTTCAAGCGCCATCAGGACAGGGAAACTCTTGGAATCAGGATCGAAGAGAGTTACCCGACCTCTCGGTTGCACGGACACGAACCATCGGTCTCACAGCCCCTTGTTCAACGTGAGGTTCACCCTGCAACCTCCCCACTTACGATGCTGTGGAATGTTGAACTTACAACGTGAAATTCTGGCTTAAAATTCCCGGTATTCGTGGGGGGAACGTCTGCATTTTCTGAGGAATATCGTGGAGCTGTCGGACTTCTTCTGCAGAAACCAGATGTCTGGGTGCCTGGACGAACGCTTCCTGGGGGGGCTCCGAGGCGGGAGCTGGGGCTGCAGCAGACAGGGTGCGTGGGGCCCGCCTCTAGCCCTCTGGGGCTGCAGGCAAAAAATGGAGCCAGTCTCGAAGAGTGGGCATACAGGGTGCTGCCGGGACACAGAGGGTGGTCCCAAAGCCAGGGTGTCAGAAGCCCTCCCAAAGCAGGAGACGAGCCTGGAGCGGGAAGAGCAGGCACAAGGTGGCGGGGGGAATGAATGCAGCCTTCTCCAGCCGGGCGTCCTGCCTTCTCCGGCCACCGGTCCCATGCGGCTGCACGTGGGCACCGCTGCGCCCCCTCCCCAGCCTGGCCCACGTGCGCGCGCGTCTGTGTCTCGGCCAACCGGGCGTGCACGTTCTCTGTGCTCCTGTCGTCACTCAGCGTGGTCCACTTGGAGTTGCTCAGCGTTGGCTCGGCGACAGATGTGACGACGGTGCAAAATCCCCAGGCGAGGCCATTCCGTTATCTCGGCGTTCCCCCGAGTCGCCGTGGTTTCGGTGTTTTAACCACGCTAAGTCCCGATACTTCCACCTGTCCACGCACACCTCTGCTCCCTTGGGACCGGGGTGGGATGTTCCCGGTGACCTTCCTGGCAGTGTGGCCGGTGGCCGCGGGTGAGACACGCCCCGCCTGTGACGCAGACATGCTGTCTGCCTCGGAGTGGGGCCGCCGGGGTGTAAGGAGTGAGTGCTCCCCTGCTAGGAGCGACACCCGGATCCCAGGAAGAATCTGTTGGTATCTAGTGAAACACTCTGACGTACGGTTGATGAGGAAGTGCACTCTGTCCCCCGAAACCCTTCCCCCCGCTTATCCTCTCGGCCTTTAATTTTTTCCAGTCGACGCCTGTGAGAGCTGTGTGGACTCTGGGTGTCTGCTGGGGATGTCTTATCCCACCCTGTCCTCACTTACGCGTTTAAACGTTTTTAAAATACTAAATCTTAGCCCTGGCTGGCACAGCTCAGTGGATTGAGCTCGGGCTGCGAACCAAAGTGTCACAGGTTTGATTCCCAGTCAGGCCACATGCCTGAGTTGCAGGCCATGGCCCGCAGCGACCGCACATTGATGTTTCTCTCTCCCCCTCCTTTCTCCCTCCCCTCTCTAAAAATAAATAAATAAAATCTTTAAAAAAATACTAAATCTTTTGAATGTCTCCTTTGCGATTTTTTGAGTCACATCAGAGCTCATAAATTAACCCTGCCTCCAAAATCTAATATCCAGCTATATTTTTAAAGGCACGGTTTCATTTATTATCACAATTGTATTTCAATATGTAATGCCTTATTTTCCAAATAAATTACGATTAAAGTTTTTATTTCATTCGTTCTACACAATTACCATTCAGAAGGACACTTGAAATGTTGCAGGGAATCGAGTTTTCCTGGGTTAAACATAAATATTAATAGCAGGTCTTGTATTGGGGGTCATAAATGTGGATTAGGAGGTTTCTACTGCTTTAAGATTTATTGAGGATTTCTTTACAACGGTGGAGAGGCAGAGTCTCTTCCCATCAGTATTGTTTTGCATCTTGAAGATAGACGCCGCTGTGCAGCTCGCCCCTCCCCGCCCCGCTCCTCCCGGCCCCGCGTCGTCGGTCTGGGGTCCCGCACGTAGCAGTCAGACCGAGGCAGCCGCTATCGTCTGAATCCAGGCCCCGGGAGCTGCCGCCCAAGGTCACAGTCGTATCACTCTCCACGTTCCTCGTCTGTCTCATCGGTGTTCCTCCGCGCGTCTGGTTGCTGTGCTCTTCGGCACCAGGAATGAAAGGGGAACTGACTGAGCAGCTATTTTTACCTACCAGTACAGGGGAGTTCGGGCACCCTTCGTTTAATCGCCCAGAAGCCCAGGGCGGTCCCCGGTGGCGTTTCCGCTGTTGGGGAAGACGAGAGCGGTGCAGAGAGAGAGGCCGGGCCCCTGAACTCCTCCCTCCAGCCTCCCCACCCCAGACTCCGGTTCACAGCCCCGGGTGTTCCAGGACCGCGGCCCCGCCTGCCCCACCACCCGCCGGAGAGCTGGTCGGAGGCCGCCCCGTCCTGGCTGACCCCGCAGTCCGTTCACTTTAATGACCAGATCTCTCCCAGTGCGCCTTCCGAGCAGGTTTCGCCTCGGTCGTAGGAAGATGAGGTACCTGCCTTTTTTTAATTTTTACTTTTTGCCTTTCCATCCGCTGCCTCTTTTCCATCATCTGTGGTCATTTTGTCGTGGGTGTGCCAGGTTTCAGCATCTAATTTTGCTTTTAAAATCGGATCTTACGAGGACATTTTCTTTTCATTATCGGAATTCAGATCATTCGGATTCATTGCCGTGTCTGTTCATTTTCGTTTGGACGCAGTCACGCACACTGGAGTGCCGCGTGGAACGGCGGATTTTAGGGGCTGCGTGCAGAGTGGGGGCTGGGGGACGTGTGGGTCGGAGAGCACAGGCTTCCCGTTAGCAGGCCAGTAAGTCCAGGGGCCCGACACACAGCACCGTGACCGTGGTCAGCAGCACCGAGCTGCGCACTTGAAGGCTGGTAAGAGACTAGATCTCGAATGTTCTCACTGCGCAGAAGGAGTCGTGTGCGGTGATGGATGTGGGGACTAACCTCATGCCGTAATCGTTCTGGAATATCATCTAAGCAATTCATCACGTTGTCCACCTTCGACTTGTACGATGTCTGTGTCCGTTGTATCCCAACAAGGTGGGGAAACGTACACAAACAGTGAAATAAATAACGTGAAGTGTGCACTCGAGAATTTGGTAGACAGATTTACAAATCCTCGTTGTAGGCATTGTAGGAAATGCCGTAAATCACCCCTGTTGTCTCCACGCACGCAGAGCTGTCCTGAGCACCTTTTGTTCCCGTGCACACACACGATACACTGGACAGCGTCACGTCCTTTCCTCACTTAACAGCGTTAGCTCACGCCAACCAAGACGTGGGTTTTGATGGCTGCACAAAGGGATGCATTGCAGCTTCGCGATCATTTCCACCCTGCCAGCTATTTTAGTTCTTTTCAAATTCTGCTTTTCTAAGTAAAGCGGAGACGCACCGTCCTGTACTCCAAGCTCTGGCTGCGCCTCCCACGAGCCTGCTCGCAGGTCCCTGGGAGCGGAGTCAGACGGCCGTGGGGGATGCCCTCAGGGCTCTCGCAGCAGCTCCGCCAGCCCCTTCTGGCAAGCAGGCACCCGTTGGCCCCTTCTTCCTGTGCACGAGGGAGCGCCCACCCCCAGGCGCCCCTACACTCGGGGTCTGAAATGTCCCGCCCGTCATCTGCAGCCAGCAACCAGGTGCACAGACTTTCAGACCCAGAGGCCCAAGGTCCAGGATCGTCAAGTCCCGGGACCCCTCTGAGCCTCGTGAGGCGCACAGCTGACAATCAGGCAGAAAACTTTAGGTGCCCCGCTGGGGGCGGGCAGATGGAGGGTACGTCTGGGCGTCCCTAGTGCAGTGGGACCAGGCTGACTCCTGGCGGAAGGGACTCTTCGCTGGGCTCTGCAAACGCCCAGAGGAAAGGAGCGGAACCTTCCTTCGGGGTCCACGGCCTGGGTGCATCATCTTGAAAACGGCCGTTGTGAAAACCGTGTGTGTCGTACAATAAAAACGTGGTTCTTCTCCAAACACCGTCTGAGAACTGGAGCCCAGGCTGCTGAGCACTCACGGTGCCCGAGCCGTGTAAGAGCAGCGTCCCCACCCCTCTGCCCTCACCACCACGGTCCTGTGGGCACCACACCTACTGGCCACAGGGGCAGGGAACCCGGGGCCCAGAGGGGTGAGGCGCGTCCTGGGTCCTACAGCTCGTCGGGATGTGCGGGGGCTGAGACAGGGGCCCAGGATGCTGGAGTCCAGAGACGGCTCTGCCCTCTCGGACATCCAGACCCGTTTCCACTGGCTTTACGGCCACTGCGACAGCCACTCTGGGTTGTTCTCTGTGTGGCAAGATGCTTGTGGTGGAAGCATGAATCCCCCTCCCCCCACCACCGCAGGCCCAGGGTCATGGCAGCTGGTGACAGCTCTGGCTGACTTAGCAGAGAACGAAAGGGTTCACGGGCTGGGGCTGGAGCAGCTCCCAGGACTCGGCGGGGAGACGGGCAGGAGGAGGGGGCTGGGCTGTGCCATCAGCCAGCACAGCCACCGGAAGCCCACAGCACTGGGGGAAGCATCCCACCCGCCCAGGTCAAAAGATGGGGCGCACGCCTGACTGGCGGACCTGTGACCGGGCTCTAACTGTGGGGGACGCTGGGAACCAGAGGCTCCGGCACATCCGGTTCTGCTTCCTGCCAAGATTCGGGAGGTGGGGGGATTCCTAAAACACAGATATGGGCTTTGGGTTCCAGGAAACCCCCAAAACACCAGGGACAAATATCCAGCTCCCTGACATAATGGAAGAACACTGTGTCTGCCTGTCCTGAAAATACATCAGTGTGATCTGGAAGGTTTGGGGGGGCAGGGAGTCTTCAGCTCACTCTCCAATGATGCACAGGTGAACGAGAGAGAGAGAGGGAGAGGGAGAGAGAGAGAGGGAGAGGGGGAGAGAGTTGTGAAGGCACACTGTGTGCCTCTCTTCCAATTGCATCCTGAGTGGTGCCATGTTTGCGTCCAATCAGCCGTGGCGGGAGTGTTTGCACCACGGAAATGGGCACACACTTCTTTCCCGGGCAGCTGGTGCACACTTTCCAGCACTTCCCTGCAAAGGCCCCGCCTCTCTGCACCCCCAGGCCTGTCGGGGACCAGACAGCAGATGCGGGAGTGAGGGCGGTGGGGGCCGGGAAGTGTAAAGTGGGGAAGAAAATAGCCCTCGAATCTCTGGGATGAGGGATGAGTTCCCACTGTGGTTCTTGGCCTGACTTGCCTCCCTCTCAGAGCGGAGAAAGAGAGGAGAATCGTTCTCAGCGGGCTGTCCCACGAGAATCCTGGACAAAGCTCCCCCCCCCCCTCCCAGACCTCCCCCCCCCCCCCCCCCCCCGGCAAAATGTGTTCTTTTATCTCCGGAGACGGAGACGTCTCTGTCCCTTGGGAGCTCACTGCCCAAAGGGGAATATTTTCCGAAGTATGTCTTCAGAACATTCTGTGAAATCGCCTCTGGCTGGGTTCTGACAGACAAAGGCTGTGTCTTTGAGGTTGTGTGTGTGGCCAACTGCCTCTGGGAGAACTCTCACCATCTTTGTAAATGCTCAACAACAACCAGACGATGCCAACGGCCGCCGGGAAACGGGCGTGTTTTACCCTGTGAAGTTCGAAGTCTTCGTGTGTCATAGCGGTGGCAGCTGCTTGGGGTCCGGGTTTCCCCTCCATTACTATTGAACACATAATTGCTATACAATTAAAATGTAATTATACCGTCAAAGACGAATGCCACAGTCACTGCAGCACAGCGACGCGCAAAGCTGCAAACGTGTTTTTGAAAGGATCCCGAAAGTTCCTTTCGGTGCGGCATTGCTAAATCCTCTAATAACCGTGCCTTTCCGGGCACGCCTCCAAGGGCTCCTTCGCTGTCACCGTTTTCAGGTCAACTGTGCAAATATTAGCTCGTCGTCTGCTCGGGGCTTCGGAAAACATGGTATTAGCAATCCAGGGCGATCTAATTATGGCTTTGTTTGGAAACTAGATGATGAAATTCTTCGTGCTCCTGAGACGGTGCACATTGTGAGCTCTAAGCCTTGTTGTAACTCCTTCAAGATGAACAATTAGAGATTCTTCCTTGAGTCTCTGAAGAAGGAAAAATTGAAAGGAGAGAGAGAGAGAGAGAAGGGAAGGAAGAGGCTGGGGGAGGGAGGGGGGAGGGAGGGAAGAAAGGCATGAAAGGAAGAAAGGGGGATGAGCTCAGGAAGGGAGGAAGAACGGGGAGAAAGCCAGCCTGCTGTGAGCCTCGGGTAACCGGTGCCTCCCCTCTTCGCCCCCACTCCTGACTTCCCTACCTCCTCTCTCTCCTATTCCAGCCTCCTGTCTTCCCCTCTTTTTCCTCTGCTTGTCTCCCCGTCTTCCGTCCTTGCCTCCTACCAGCCCCAGGAGGGAAGGGCAGGCCCTGGGCCGCCTCGGCAGCAGCTGCCTCTCGTCCTGGGGTGTCCGGCATCGCCGCTGCACGCGGAACGCGAGCCCTCGCTGGCATCCGCAGACCTGTATCCGCTGGTCCTGAAACGCCAATCTGCAGCAGGGAGGGAGGGGTCGCTGTGATGTGCAGACTGTGACCCTGCCACCAGCAGGTGTGTGTGTCCCCAGGCGCGTGGGCGTGGCCGAAAGCCCAGCAGCAGCAGCAGCAGCAGCAGAAGCCACCGGGGCGGCTCGGGTCACAAAGCTGGGCAGCAAGACTCCAGGGGACGGGGGACGAAACACGCATGGAACTTCCGAACCCCACCACCCTGGTGTTTATGTCAGTTTGTGTGCATTGGGCCCCCGAGCCCGGATCTTCCCGTGTGTGAAATAAGAAACACGGCCGGCGTGGCAGTGTGTGGTGAGAAAACTCAGTGGGCTCACGCATGTCAGAGGGTGGGCCCACGGGAGCTTTAAAAACCGCGTCAACCCGACAAAAGCGTTGGGTCTCCGCACACAACTCTTAAAAGTCAATAAGAAATACAAATCGCCCAAGGAAAATGGGCAACGGGAATCAACAAGCAATGAGCAGAAGAAATATAAATGGTCTTTATTTTTTTTAAATAATCCAACTTTTTAAAAATTTTTAAAAGATCTTGTTTATTTATTTTTAGAGAGGGAAGGGAGGGAGAAAGAGTGAGAGAGAGAAACATCAATGTGCGGTTGCTGGGGGCCGTGGCCTGCAACCCAGGCATGTGCCCTGGCTGGGAATCAAACCTGCGACACTTTGGTTCGCAGCCCAAGCTCAATCCACTGAGCTACGCCAGCCAGAGCGAAATGGTCTTTAAATTTAGAAAAATGTACAGGATGAGCGTAGTTAGTAGCATGAATCATGTGTCTGAAAGTTGCTAAGACAGCAGATCCTAAAGTTTCTCCTCCCAGAGGGGTGATAAATGTTAACTGATTTTATGGCGATAATCATTTTGTAATATGTCCATGTAGCAAATCATCATGCTGTGCACATCAAACCTGTACAATGAAACTAAATTTCAATGAAACTGGAAAAATAAATGAATACATGTAGGAAAATTTTAAAAACTTATGAGCAATTAAAGAAATGCAGATTAGAGGATACGTATGTATATGTGTGTCTGGGGAAAGTCCAGCCATTGTTCATGTAATGAGAAGTTTGCACGACATCGATGTAACCTGATAGTTGAGGAGAGTGGGCTGGAATGTGCATGTGTGAACAGTGACAACTTCACTGTACTGGTCGGTGGGGACAGTAGACACTGTTGAGTGAGCCTGTGCACTGTGTGGCCGTCACACTCAAAATGACTGAGCCAGTAGAGCAGTGAATCTGCATCAGAGTTTGCGTTAAGCTGGAACATTCCTCCACGGAAACTATTCGGGTGATTCAGAGGCTGCAGCTCTGGGCAACTGGTGACTGGCATCTTCATCACAACAATGCATCACGTCTCGTGCAGAGTTTTGTGGCAAAACATCAAATCACCCAGGTGACTCAGCCCCACTACAGCCCAGATTTGGCACCCTGAGACTTCTGGCTTTTCCCCAAACTAAAATCACCTTTGAAAGGGCAGAGATGTCAGACTGTCGATGAGATTCAGGAAAACACGACAAGGCAGCTGGTGGTGATTGGGAGGACTGTGTGAGGTCCCTATTATTTTGACTTTTTTAAAAAATCTGAAATGAATAAAAATTCCTGCATGCACATTTTGGCAAACATATTCGTGAAGTCATCAGACACAGGTGAGGGGGAGGTTTGGGTAAGAGACCCCCACCCCAGCATCCGGGCTCATGAACACAGCCCTGGGGTACCAGCGTGTGGGCCCAGCGTGGGGAGGGAAGGTCGTGCAGGAGAGGACACGGGTGGAGTGCCAGCGCAGGGGTCAGCCTGGGCTCTGGGGCGTGGCCTCCGCTCCTGATGCGAGTTTCCTCCCACCCACCCACCCACCCACCGTCTTTACGCAGATCCGAACCCCAAGGCTGATGAGAAGGTGTGAGATTGTGGGGGTCAGTGCTCAGCTCCTCACCTCCCCATCCTCATCAGAAAGGAGCAGATCCCCCGACACCCACTTCACAGATCTGACGGACAAGGGCAGAGAAACCGTGTTTGCTGGAAGGTGAGTGACAAGAGGTGGGGGGGCGGGGCCTGAGCCCAGAGAGAGGAAGAGCTTGTCTCTGGTGGCGAGATCCTGGGACCCACGGCGAGATCCTGAGACCCACGCCGCCAGACTCCTGGGAGGGCTCGTCTTCGCTCTCTGCCTCCTCAACCGCCTTCTGACAGCGGTTACAGCAGCTAATGTTCCCTGACCGCCCTGTGCCCAGCACTTTTCGCTCGTTGGTCTGATTACTTCCGCCGACAGCCCTGTGGAGCTGGCAGTGGGCTTCTTGCCCTTTCACAGATGAGGAGACCGAGGCCCAGGGGATTTGGAAACCTGCTCGGGCTGTGCAGCCGCCGCAGGGTGCTGCAGGACGGGGACCCGGGGAAGCACCCAGGGTGCCGCCCGTGTCCACGACTCAGTCACCCACCCGCCCCCCCACCCCGGGTCCTGGAAGAGTCGGTACTGCCCCCCAACCCCCAGCAGTGACGGGGATTTGATGTGATTCTCTAACAGGTATCACTGGAGTAACGGCTGCACTTCATACATATAAACACAAACAAACATGCCCTGTTTATAAAACAATGCATTTTAAAAGTGCATGTAGCTAGATGTACCTTTTTCAAATGTGCTTTTCTTTTCTGCGGGTCCTGTTCCTAGCTTAATGGCTCGGGAAAGTAAACAGAAGTAAAAACGATACAAACAGAGGCCTTTCCCTTCCTTACTCCCTTCTCTTTCAAAAACATCGAACTGTTCCTTCCTCGAAATATTTGCGCGTTAATTAAAACGGCCTGAGGCAAAGATAATTTTCAGGGGGAACACTGCTCACTGATCTCCAGTTATAGGTAGTTGCTATAGCTACCACCGAATTAAGCAAGGTACGTGATCAAAAGACTCTGCGCTGCAGAACTTCTCCCCTAAATGTGCGCCCCCCGCCCCCGTCTGCTGGGAGAGTTCTGGGGCTGATCAGGGCTCCCTCCCCCAAATCTGCTTCAGGAGGGGCTGACCGTCTTCGTGGACATGAGAAAAGCATGTGGGGAGGCCAAGGGGACAGCAGAAGTCCTGACGGAGGTCCTGTCCTTCCGAGCTGCCACTGTGTCTCGTGTGAAGATGTCTAATAAAACAGTGACTCCAACAATATCTACGCATTAGTCCCTAAATTTGCAGCAGCAAGAAGTTCTGCAACAAAAAGGCTGAAGTTGGGGGGGTCTTTCCCAGGGGGCACGTCTATGGCTTTTGTTTCCCTCACGGTCTCACGAGAGGACAAGACCACCAGTAACTCCCAGTGCCACAGAGAGAGCTGTCAGAAGAACAATGCCATCACAAGACTTGTGGCTCTCGCCACGTTTTTTAAAGAAATAATTCCTCCTTGGCCTCGCTCAGCAGAGCAGCAAACAATGGCGTGGAGGATGCTGGGAGACAAACATCCCAGAGGAGCTGCTTGGATACTGGAAACGATGGGTCACCAGTTAGAATCAAAGATACGCCATGTGTTATACTCACAGCACATTGGTGTTGTAAACAGGCAGTGCCAGACAGGCTTGGAATGCGTGCGTCTTATACTCCTACTCTGAGCGTGTCCCTCAAATGCCTGCACCCCCAGCCTGGGGGTGGAGGGGCGGCAGGGGCCTCGGAAGTTCCCCAGGCCCCGTGGTCACACCCTCACACCTGCCGGCACTGCCCTTCAGTCTGGCCTCCGCGACAACCGCCAACCGCAGGTGGAAGCGCTTTGTGGGCTCCGCGCGTGGGCTGTTCCCGGGGGCCGTCCCGGCCTCCCGGGGTGGGCTTCACGGGCTCCCTGCCGGTGGGTCCTCGTCAGCTGTGCCCAGCGAGGGGCAGTCGTCCATTCACGTTCCTTCCCGACCCACCACAGGCTGCTTGTCCTGCTGACCATCGCCTTCCAGGCCCGCATCCCCCGGGGAGACCCTCCCTGGAGCCCCACGGATGCTCAGGGCCGAAGTGCCCCACCCCCTACGTGCGGAAACCTCTCCCTCCGGACGCCCGCCCGCCCGCCCGCCCGCCTGCGTGCGGAGAGTCTGTGCGGCTTCCCCTCTGGGCTCGAGACGGAGGGATGAGGTCGGCCGGCCTCTTGTCCCTTTCTCGTAGAACCGACACGTGTCGCATTCTGGGTTTGTCATGGGAGTGACTTGGGGACCTCATGTACAGATGGGGCCCCTCAGAGAGGGTCCTAGGACAGGGGACATGTAAGGTCCCCTCCCCCGGCCCCAGGTGGGTCCACAGACTCTTGAGATTGCAACCGAGGTCGTTTCGGCGGAAGCGCCTCAGAAGACGGCTGCGTCCGGGGCAGGTCAAAACGAATCGTGGCCGCTGCCTCCGAGGAACAGGGTGTCTCCCTCTGAAGAAGGCACACGTGTTAGTGGACGGTGGACACTAAGTCACTGCGGGGTCCTGGGTGACGAGCTGAGAAGCTCGGACCAGCACGTCCCGCCGTCCCCGGCGCGCAGAGACCGGAGGCGGGCCGTTCCCACGCTGGACAGAGAGGGTTCTGCGGGACTCGTGGGCCACGGACAAGGGGAGATGGAAGGTGACAGGGACAGAGTAAGCCATGGAGTGGGGACATGCTGTCAAGACACACTCATACACCTGGCCCAGACTGCACCGTAGGAAACGTGAAGCCTTCTTCCACGCTGGTAAGGAAAAGCGAAAGAGAAAACCTGGTAGAAAATGGGCAACAGACGTGAGCAGATCTTCCACGGAAGAGGCTGCCCGCCCGGCCAGCGCCCGTGGGCCAAGGTGCCCAGTCTCATCAGGCGTCGGGGAAGGACGACAGGGAACCGCTCGGGCGGGGGGGCCTCTGCACACCCACCCGCACGGCCGATACGAGAGGTGGGACCAAGGGTGGGTGCGAGTTCGGGGCCTTAAACCCGTCATACACGCCGAATGGGAGTGTGAACGGGCACAAGCACGCCAGAAACCGCAGACACGTGCCCGTTGCACGCTGTTCCCCGGAAACGGCACTCCCTCGGGCAGATGCCTGGCGGGACGCACGTAAACATCCGTCAGACTGGGAGCGGCGTTCGTGAGCGTCCAGAACCAGAACCAACCCAAGTCCATCGAGAGAGGAAGAGAAGGTGGGGCCCACCACACAGCGACGGAAACGCACCATCAAAGCCCCCCCACACACACACACCAGCACACATGAAGCTCACAGGTGCAGCACGAAGTGATGGGCTCCGAGGACGCAACCCGTGTGGCCCATTTACGTGGAGTCCGAACACCGGCCAGGCGAATCCGTGAGGTGCAAAGTCAGAAGGGCGGGGAGAAGGGGCTGGTCAGTGACGGGGACGTGGGGCGGGTTGGGGCTGGGGACGTTCAGTGTCTTGGCCCAGCCTCTTGGTCTGTTCGTCACCCGGGTGCCGTTTCCGAACATTCCTTCCTCCGCTCGCTCACCCCCGGTGTGTGTCCTTCTGTGTGTGTGTTGCACTTTAATGAGACTGTAACGGAGAGTTTATTGAAAAGGACTTCAGAACCCACTGAGGAATAAGGCACAAGAGCCGTAGGGACTGTTTTAAAACCAGCACAAGAAGTTGTATTTGTTCGTTCGAGAGGCAGCCTTACAGGGAAGAGTTCGTTCAGACGTGCGGCCCCCTGGGCTTCCTGGCGGCCTCTCCCCGAAGCCGGCCCTGGGCTGCCTCCCACGGAGGAGAGTTAGGGCCTGCGGATCAGGAGGACTCAGACCGCCTGCCCCATCGCTGGTGCGTCCCCTGCCTGGGACACAGAGAGACGACGGGAATCCGGCCCCGGGCCTGACCTCAGTGCACCCGCGGCAGCAGAGGGCAGCTGACCTCGCCCTGCGCTCGGCCACTGTGGCCTGTGCCTGCACCTGCCTGTCCCTGCAGCGCCCCCCAGCCCACACCGACTGGCACACGTCTCCCTCGGAAAACTCGAGAGGTGACGGTCGAACACGGATTCTGCGTCTCGTGCTCTCAGCCCGCTGGACGGCACTGTCAGGCTCACGGGCTCCGGGGGTTTGAGGCTGCACCCTTCAGGAGCGAGGACCCCTAACTCCATCTGCTGCTGTTTTGCGTACCTTCCAAGGACCCAGGGACCCTGGTAAACAGTTTGGCCTTCTTCCCCAGGATGGTTCTGGAGCACACAGAACAGAACATTAATCAAATTTGCCTCCTGACATATTGTGCCTGAAGCTAAAAATATACTTTGTTCCAGTAATTATCTTAAATTACATCCATCTCGTTGCGCTGTGCAGCCACCGGAGGCTTTGCAATGTGACCGCAACGCCGCGCCAGGAGTCTCGGGAAACGCAAAGGCAACCGCACGTGCATCCGAAGGCGGCCCTAGAGAGGCGAGCCTGTGCAAGCAGCAGCGGACAGAGGGCACGTGAGAGCACGTTCTTTCTGATTTCACTCGCGTGTGGAGCACTTGTACCGCGTGACTCTCTCCGTGACCTACAGGTCCGCACACCTCGTAGAACAGTGTCCCATCAGGAAGGTGGTGGGTTGGGTTACGGGTCCCAGCCTGTCACCCCCTCTTTGTAAGAGGGTCCACGTCAGACTTTCCCTCCCGACTCTGGAGTCTCCCAGTGGGGCGTGGGAGGCAAGCCTGTGTCTCCGGTGGACCGTGAGGGTGTCTCACCACTTGCCGTGGCAGGTCAATGGAATGTCAGCAGACAAGGTGGCCACCGTGGGCCTCCGATGGGCCTGCACCTGTGTGTGGCTTGGCCTCCTGCACGTCTGCCGCCCAAGGGACCTGCCCAGGCGGCCACCGTTGTAAGGAGAACGAGGAGATTCACTGAGCAGCCCTGAGCTGCGCCCATGGCCAGGGGGCATGCCTGGCAGATCCCGGCTGAGCCCGGCAGGAGGACAGTGCACGCACTCACCTAGGAAATAAAGACACGAATACTGAGGCTCCGGGCCTGTTTGTCAAGCAGCATTACGGTAGCAGCAGCTGTCTGCTGCACAGCAAAGAAGCCAAACGTCTCTGTTTCCTCCGTCGAAGAGGGGCGTCTGATATGTCTTATCTTCGTGCAAAATCGAGGATGTTTCATGAGGACACGTGCATCACCAGGTGTTAGATGTATGTTCCTTTGTGCACGTTCTAAGATGAGAAGGACTCTTCATTTCTGCTTCCTTTTGAGCCTTGGGGGCGGGCTGGTTGGGGGCGGCTTCTTGGCCGCCTTGCCATCTGCTGCTGCCCCCTGCTGCAGAGTTGCTCCCAGAGGCCAATTCTCTCTGCTTCTCGGCGTGGACGTCATTCCACCAGGAGAGTTGCCCCCAGCAGACTCCGGAGGAGCAGCTGCTGTGGGGGACCCTGGAGTGACCCTGGTGGCCACTGGGGCCAACGGTTCTTCTGTCCGCTCCTCCCCAGACTCGCAGCGCTCCCCATGGGAGTGCGCAGGCGGGAGGCCCAGGGCAGCAGTGGGCTGGGCCTGCCGGCACCTCTCCCTGCTCGGTCCCCTCGAGCCATCCTGAAACTGCTCTGGCTGCCGCTGCTGGCTTGGCAGTGCCTGTGTCACCCCTTCCCACCCTCAGGCGCTGCAGGGACAAGCCCCACGGGAGGCTGACTTTGGCCTTCAGATTGATGCTCATGTCCTTCAACTTTGCCTCCACGCTCCTCTCTTGTGTGGGTCTTTGCACGGTTCTGTTTGTGTGTTTGTGAGATCCACCGTGTCCACCAAAGTGCAGAAGCCTCACTAGCACATTCCTGCCTGTCAGAGCGAACGCGGAAGGCCATGCAACTACAGGGCAAATCCGCCGCGACCTGAGATGAAGGTCAGACAGGACAGGGAGGGAGGTACCGGAACCTCTCCACGTGTAACCGTGCAGCTGGCCAGGAAGCTGGCAAGAACCTGGGGAGGCGCCTGCCGGAGCTGCCCGCACAGCCCGTGCCAGGTGGCTCCGCTCGGGCGGGACCACGCGGCCTCTGGCTGCTGCTCCGCTCCCCGCCGCGGCCCAGCTGGGCCTGGGGAAGCCGGGACAAGGTGACCGCCATGCTGATTACCGCCGGCCCGGCTCTGCCCCCCTGCACACTGAGGTCCCCGTGGCTCGGCGGCTTAGCACTGCCTCCTGTCCCAGCCTAAGTGTCTGTCTCTCCTCCCAGGCCAGTCCTTTCCAGCCAGCGCTCCAATTCATCACACTCCCGAACCCCAGACTAGTTTAAGGTTGATCGGATTCAGGCACAACACACCAGCCTTCAAACGGGGAGAGCTGCAGGGGCGGCCTGAGCTGCCGTCTCGGACCGCAGTCCAGCTCCCTGCCCCTCGGCCCCCATCAGACCACTGGCCGGCTGCTGGGCAGTCCCGCCTACCCCGGACCCCCCCAGGCACGATGGGGCCTGAGTCCACGCGCCGGGCCCTGGGAAATGGGGACCCAGAAGACACCCCTGAGGCACAGAGCGGGAACCGAGTGCCCAGAACGAGCAGAGCCACCCACACGAGCTCCCTCCCTCCCCTCGTCTCGCCCTGGAGGGAAGAGCCATTGCTTCACGGAATTAGTTAAGACGAGGTCACTCTGCAGCACAGCTGTCCTTCACCCAAAGTGAGGGTGGTCTGGGGAAAGGGGAGGAGAGGCGGAGAGGAGAGCCTCTCGTGAAGACGGCAGTCGAGGTGGGAGTGATGTGTCTGTAAGGCAAGGAGCGCCCAGGGTGGCTGCCAGCGCCGGAAGCCGAGGGAGACGGTCCTGCTGCAGACCCCGCCCACGAGCCTTAGGAGGGGGCCGGCCCGGCCCACGTGCCAGCCCCGGACTTCCCGCCTCCAGGGTTTTGAGAGAAACAGATGCCGGGTCGTGGATGCTTTGTGGTGCAGCCGCGGGAAACGAAGACACAAACCTCAACACGTCAGTGGTTTAAACCCACCTAACCGGAGATCAGTTCACGTCCGCTCAGGGACACACTGAGGGGGGGGGGCGGGAGGTGGAGGAGGGGGGGAGAAGGAAGAGGAGGAGGAGGAAGAGAAAAAGGAGGAGGTGGTGGGAGAGGAGGAGGAGGAGCAGGGAAGGTGTGACTGGCCCAGCTAGGCATCTGTATGTGCCTGGGAGCTAGCCACTAGAAGGTTCCTTGGCTCCAGGAGAGACACAGAGATCAGCAGAACAGAGCGGAACGTTCACCAACACACCCCCCACATGTGGAAATCAGTGTGTGGTCGGGGGTGTCACAAAGTCCACGCTCGTCCCAGGCTGGACGGTGGGGCGCAGCTGCCCGATCCCCTCTGTGCTGCTGTCCCCGCCGGCTAGATGCTTCTGCATCAGTGAACCCCCTCCCCCTCCCTCCCGCCCCCTCCCCTCCCTCTCCTAGCTCCTTCACGTGGGATCAACCTCCACCACCCACGGCTTCCACTCCCCCACCTCCCTCCGCCTTTCCCACGGGTGGCGCCCAGGTGAGTGTCGGGCACGGCCGATCCCGCCTCGGCACCTGCCTCTCAGAATACACATTCTTAATAGAACCACTTCTGTTTGAACAACATTTAGGGAGGAAAAAAGTAGTCCAGCCTGCACAGGACTCAGCGCCCACTCAAGGTGCCACAGAGAAATGAACGTCGCGATGAGAGCGGCCCGCCCCTCGGCTCCCAGTCGGAGTCTTGGGGAAGCGCTGGCGGGCCTCCCTGTGTGCAGAGGCCTGGCTGGTGGGCCGGGGGCTGCTAGGCCGCAGCCTGGAGAAACTTCTGGCTTCTCCTTCGCTCCCGGAGCGACCCCATTCCTTCGGGGCTGCCCGACCATGACTGAGGCCAGCGGGTGGACGCTAGGGCCTGGACATTTCAGCCACCACGGGCACTCCGCCTGCTGGGCTGCCCAGGCGCCACTGCTGCGGGCCGATGTTCCCCCTTCCCCGGGCCTCTCCTCCCCCGGTGTCCCTTCCCCAGGCGTGGACTCAGCAGCGGTCCTCTCATGTCCCTTGGTCCGTCCCAGCACGGGGCTCTGGGAGGTGACAAACGGAGGAGTGGACGGAGAATGCGTGAGCTGAACTGTCAAGACAAAGCGACGCGGCAAGACAGCGGAAGTGGGTGTCCCTGACTCTTTCAGAGCAATGAAATGGTTGTCAGATATTCTGTGATGGCCAAACAAAAAGAGAGAGAGAATGAAAAACAGGAAAACTTTACTTGAAAGCAACAGCTAACGTTGACGGAACACAGTGGGCCTCCCACGCGCTGTCCCACTGAATGTTCGCCGTATCCTTACTCGGTGGTGCTACTGCCGTTCCCATTCTACAGGCTGGAAGACAAAGATCTGGGGAGGTTAAACAGCCTATCCGAGGTCACAGAGCCAGAAAGTAGCGGAGATTTGCATCCGGGTATGCTTGACCTCCGGCCTTTCCCGAGCCCCGAGTACCGCAAATGCCGGTCCCGTGAGCCCTCCCCACGGTCGGTCACTGCCACGCCTGCCCATGGCTCCCCATGGCTGTTCCATTCGGGGGCGGGAAACCGCGCCCCAGAAGGGCCAGAGAGTAAGTAAGTGAGCCTTTCAGGCTTTGTGGGCCACACACGCTCTCTGCCATCTGTTGTTTTTTTTTGAGGACACCCATTAAAGGACGTGGAACAAACAAACAAAATCCTCTGCCCCGGGGGCTGCAGAAAACCAGGCGAGGGCCGGGTTCGCTCTGGGCGCGGCCGTGTGCCAGCCTCTGACTTAGCGCTCGCCTTCTGTAAGTAGACTTCGTACGTGAACTCTAGCAGTTCCGTAAATGAACTGTATTTATTGATCTTCATCCTCACTTTGCTCTATCCCGCAGAGCTGCCCCTGAGAGGCCCCAGCTGTGTGTGTCTCCCCGAGTCCTGTGCTGGGGACGCCGCACCAGGGTGTCCATCCCGCAGCGCCAGTTCTCCGGAGACGGTGTGTGTCTCTGGGGTGTGCGTCTCTGGCTAAGTGCAGACGTCTCAACAAAGAGGGACTCTGCACGTTCTAGGCTTTTTGGAGGAGGTGCCTATGAGGGTGGCTGTAGAGGTCGTTCCTGCTCTGAGCACGACCTTCGGAAGCCGATTTCCCTGTAAAGACCGCGTCTGGCCTGACGGAGGCGGGGCACCCGGGCCGCCGCTCTCCAGTCCGCAGGAATGCGTGCAGAGCGCGCGTCTACACGGACCCCGACGCTGTGCGGGGGACACAGCAGGGTCAGGAGCAGCTGCTGCCCGCACGTGCCTGGACCCCACGTGGTAGAACCGTGAGATTCTCTCACCGTTGCCTCAGACGGAGAAGGTGCCCAAGTGGCATCTTGAAAGCGAACAAATCTAGAACAAATTAGGACAGGGCAGCAAATCACTAATTAACAACTTTCACAGCCGGCGACTGAACCTCCGTAGATCAAAGTGCGTGGGGCGGCTTTGAAACGAGGGAACCGGGAAGAATGAGCGCAGCTGGGTCCAATCCTCGGGATTAGCTTTGGAAAGAAATGGTGTTTATAAAACAGCCTCGCCCTCTTGGGCAGCTGCTGCAGCGTGAGAGCGTCCATCAGTCCTCGGGCTGCGGCTGCCGCCTGCCTCCCGGCCCCTCCCGGGGAGGCCCTGGAATAATGGTCGACGGGCTGCCCCCCACCCTCACCTCCTCCGGGGGGGTTGGAAATGCAGCCCAGGGGCGGGAGGGAGCCTGGGGCCAGGACGGGCCACCCAGGCATCAGAGGGGGACGGATGCCCGGAGCTGCTCGGGCACCAGGAGCCCCTCTTTCAAGTTCATTGCTTCCTCTCCCCACTACAAGGACTGAAACCCATAACAGCAACATTCTCACACAGCTGTTGCGGCAATAAGGATCCTTGTGTGTTTTTTAAACAGCTTTATCGAGATATAACTTGTGTGTGTATATACACAATGGACCCTTGGACCACATGGGTTTGAACTGCACGGGTCCCTCCCATGCAAATTTTTTTTTTTTCAGTAAATACCATACACGTACTTTCTTCTCCTTGGAATCTTCTCAGCACCATTTCTGCCTGTGGCTCCCTTGAGCGTAAGAATACAGCACAGAGTGCCTCCAACGTGCAGACCGCGGGTCAACCTGCTGTCATCGACGAGGTCCCCGTGGACCGCAGGTCTCTAGCAGCTGCGTTTCGGGGCACTCAGAAGTCACACGCAGGTTTCTGCCTGCATGGGGGCCAGCACCCCAACCCCTGTGCTGTTTAAGGGTCATATATATATATGTGTGTGTATATGATAATATATGGTAATTACACATGTACGGTAATGTACGCATATATACACAAATATACGGTAAAATTTGCCGTTTTCACTACTGTACGTGTACAGTAAGGACATCCGCACAGTCATACAATTCCCATCACTCTCTCTGTCCACAGCTTTTTTATTATCATTCAGCGGGAACTCTCATCCCTTCTCCCCCCACTGCCCCTGGAAAGCTTCAGTCTGTCCCTGAGTTTGCCCACTCGGGTCTCTCACGTCCGTGGGATCACAAGGCGAGCGGTCCTGTGTGACCGGCTTCCTCCACTCGGCGTGTGCTCGCCCGGCTCACCCGTGTCACGGCGTGTGCCGGCATTTCCTCCCTTCTGGTGTCTGCACGGCGCTCCAGGGGGTGGGCGGGCCACGTTTCTATTTGTCTGTCGAGGAGAGGAGTGTCTGTTTTACACATATTACGAACGGTGACTATTTCTCCGGGAATCTGAGCAGCCAAACCGGCCCATTCTGTTGCCCGAACTTCTCTGCGTTTTGGAGACAGAAGTCGGCTCACCCACCGGCCCGTTCTTGGACCCTGCAGACTCAACGCCTCTGAACACGAGAGACCCCCTCGGCACCCGTGAGGCATCACGAATCGGCCGGGGGGGGGGCGCGGCCGAGAGCCCCGGCTCACTTAGTCCTGGCGATCACCACCGCATGCTGGGCACCCGAGGGTGGGCTCAGGGGCTGACGGACCGCCAGGCTGATGGGCTCAGAAACGCCGCCCGGGACTGGCAGGCGACCCAGTGACAGGCAGCAAGCCAGAAGGGCCTGCAGGCCAAGGGATTATCTGCCCGACGTGGGGGCTGGGGGCTCGTCCGATCAGCCCGTTAGAGCAGAGACGGAGGTCTCAGGGGGAACAAGGCTGCCGCCCCAAGGCTGTCCCATGGAGGCCCCGCCTGAGCACCCAGCTGCCTGCTGCCCTGGGGATTCGGACTCGCCCGCCCGACGCTCCCGTGAGCCAATTCTTTAAAAGCCTCTCTCTGTCCACCCTGTAGGTGTGAGACTGCATTTCAGAGCCCCTCCTCCCCCTCGGAGCCTGGCTCTGCGGCAGACCGGAAGGCGGCCCGGCCCTGGGACGCAGGGAAGCACCCCGGTGAGCGCACTCACTGCGCTCTGCCCCCTCCTTCCCCCCCACCTGTTCCCGGGCTCCCGCGTCCTCGGCTCTGCGACCAACGCTGTGTGCACACGGGTGTGCCGGTGCCCCGCGAGGCCCTGCTTCCAGCTCTTTGCCTGAACGCCCCGCAGCCGGGCTACTGTTCTCCGTTCTCTGAGAAGCCTCCATCTTGCTCTCCACCGTCTGCGTTCCCAGCAGCAGCAGCAGCAGCACAAGGTTCTTGTTTCCCCTCGTCCTCGCCAGCGCCTAGTCCCTGTTTATTTTGTTTTACTTTACTTTATTTTATTTTCTTTTACTTTATTTTACTTTATTTTATTTTATTTTACTTCATTTCACTTTATTTTATTTTATTTTACTTTACTTTATTTTATTTTATTTTGTTTTATTTTATTTTACTTTATTTTATTTTATTTCACTTTATTTTATTTTACTATATTTTACTTTATTTCACTTTATTTTATTTTATTTCACTTTATTTTATTTTATTTTACTTTATTTTATTTTATTCTATTTTACTTTATTTTATTTCACTTTACTTTTTATTTTATCTTACTATATTTTACTTTATTTCACTTTATTTTATTTTATTTTACTTGATTTTATTTTATTTTACTTTATTTTCTTTTATTCTATTTTACTTTATTTTATTTCACTTTACTTTTTAATTTTATTTTATTTTATTTCACTTTATTTTATTTTACTTTATTTCACTTTATTTTATTTTATTCTATTTTACTTTATTTTATTTCACTTTACTTTACTTTTTAATTTAATTTAATTTTATTTTATTTTATTTTACTTTATTTTATTTTATTTTATTTCACTTTATTTTTTATTTTATTTTGCTTTACTTTATTTCATTTTATTTTACTTTATTTTATTATTTCTGAGAGTAGCCGTCTTGGCGGAGAGAGGCGGCGTGTTGCTGCAGCTTCGGTCTGCATTCCCTGAGGACCAGAGGTGCCAGGCTCACCTTTCCAGGGGCTCGTTGGCCGCCCGTGGGTCTTCCCTCACTTTTACAACGAGGAGCTGGCGGGACCCCAGCCCGGCCCTGTGGTCTCCCTCTCCCCGAGGTGGCTGTGCTCAGGCCCGGTCCGGGCTGCCCAGGGCACGTGGGGTCTGGGACTTTCTTACTGGAGCACCGTCTTAGTGTCGTGACCTCTGCTGACCTGCTTGACTCTGGGTGAGACCGGGACCGGCCTGAGGGCAGGCACTGGGCCCCACCACCACTGTGGGCTCTCCAGCACCTCGGACAGCACCCGGCCCGCCCCACACAGCCTGGGGGTTCCCCAACAAGCAAGCAGACAAAAATGAACCAAACAAACAAACAAAACACCTCTGCCGGTGCTGGCAGCCCCGGTGCCCTGCCGAAAGCAAACGCTGTTTCAGCAGCACCTGCCTCCCGCCGGGTCCGGAACCCCCGCCTTCCGCTGTGTTCCGGTCACTGTCCTTCTCACCACGCCCCAGGTCAGCTCTCTCTCCCCTCCGCCCCGTGTCTTCTCGTTAGCCCAGGACCTTCTGAACCTCCGAGGCCAGGAGAAGCATCTTTCTCTGAGGCGCCTGGGAAGAGCCCGGGGTCCCCTTACACCTTTCGCCCCCAAAGCCCCTTCGCGCAGAACCTTCCTCCCTGTCTCTTCCTCCACTCGAGCCTCCCTTCCGATGCCCAGACCAGTGCCCTGAGAAAGCTCTGGGGAGACCTGGCCAGTCTCCTCTCGTTCGCACCGCATCAGTAAGGTGGTGTCTGGTGGCGGAGGGAGTCTCAGAAACGTGCCCTTGCTGTCCTTTCCCCGTGTCCTCTTGTCTGTCCGTTTTTCTTTTCACAGAAGGAGTGTCTTGGGACCAGCCAGCCCCCGCTGCATAAACATCCCAGCGCCCACGTGCTTAACACTTAGCTTGGGTGTAGTGCTGCCACTCTCAGCCGCACCCACAGCTGCACCTCGCTCTGCTCCGGGCTTCCGAACGCTGCACTTCGAGCTCCTCTGGGTGCTCCGGAGACTTCTTCCGGACTCGACGAAACACTTGGGCGCATCTCTTACGGCCAAGCTCAACATTATTTTGACTTTGAAAAAATCAGTGGGACCAATACCTGTCTTGCAGGGTCATTGCGAAGAATAAAACAAATTTTAAAATATCTTGCATGTTCCTGGCACCTCGATAAATACTTTTTAATGCAAATCAAATTTTCTGTGGTGCCTCGGAAAACAACCGTCCCTAACATTGAGTGACACGCTGCAGTTTCACCGGGGCTTCCTCCAGCTTGACCTCACTCGGTCTCCGTAGCAACCACGAGAGGCAGCTCCTGTCCCCCACCCCGCACATCACCCCCAGGCTGGAGACAGCCCCTGCCAGGCTGCATCTGTCAGTAAAAGTTGCCGCTGTTTAGGCTGGTGCTCTCTCATCACCCGGAGATACTGCCTCGTGCAGCCGGAAGAAGCCTTTCCCATTTATTTGCAGCTGCAGGCAGCCAGTGCTCTGGGTCATTATCTCCTGATTACCCCTTTGCATCCCGGCAGGGCTGAAGTCTCGTTGTGGGGGCATTTGGTGTGGTTTGGTCTTGCCCTTTCCTCCTGCCTCTTCTCGCTCGTCCTCTGCAGCCATAATAATTTCCACAGGAAGCCCCTCCTCCTTCGGAGACTCGACGCCTGGGACGTGGAGGGTACATCAGTGGACTGACCGGCAGTGCAGATTTAGGGAGCTGTCTTTTCTTGAGGGCGGGGAGAGAGAGAAGGAGAGAGTGGGAGGGGGGAGAGAGGAGGGAGGGGGGAGGAGAGAGGGAGAGAGAGAAAGGGAGAGAAAGAGGGAGACAAAAGGAGGGAGAGAGAGGGAGGGAGAGAGAGAAAGGGAGAGAGGGAGGGAGAAAGGGAGAGAGAGAGGGAGGGAGAGAGAGAGGGAGGAAGGGAGGGAGAGAGAAGGAGGGAGAGAGAGGGAGGGAGAAAGGGAGACAGAGAGAGAGAGGGAGAGAGAAAGGGAGGGAGAGAGAGAGAAGGAGGGAGGGAGAGGGAGGGAGAGAGAGAGAAGGAGGGAGGGAGAGGGAGAGAGAGAGAGAGAGAAGGAGGGAGGGAGAGGGGGGGAGAGAGAGAGAAGGAGGGAGGGAGAGGGAGAGAGAGAGAGAGAGAGAGAAGGAGGGAGGGAGAGGGAGAGAGAGAGAGAGAGAAGGAGGGAGGGAGAGGGGGGAAAGAGAGAGAATGGGCACGTCTGTTGGATCACAGGACAGTGGTGCCCAGTTTGGGTCCGTGGGAGAGTGTTTCGGGGCACACAAAATATGAAAAGATCACCCTTTACATCAAGAGTCTGCGATGGATACAGATGCTGCCAGGAGACCGCAAGATGCTCTGGTTAAGCTGCCACTACGGAAGAAAAGTCTGGAAGTGGGCGGGCTCTCCAGACCCAGAGTCAGCCCAGCACAGGCTGGAGTTGAGACCATGAAGCCGCTGCAGGGAGAAATCGGTGGGCGTCTGGGGACCCCGCAGAACTCCTCTGGTGCCGTCCCTCCCGGGACGACCTCCCCGTTGACGTGTAGATGTGTGGTCCCCACTGCACCGGAGCAGAGCAGGAAACGATGGGACAGGGATGCAACTCAACCAGCCGTGGGGCGCTGCAGTCCTCCGGCGGAAGGGGAACCTCAGTCAGCAAGGGGAACTAGCTGACGGAGCTCTGAGTCCGTCGCTCGAAGATGCTTGCACTCCCGGCCTGTAGCCCCTCTACCTCCAAACCAAACATTAACTCCCGGCATCAGGGACCCCTTCACAACTAAGGCCCCCTAAAGGCAGAGGGAGAGGTTGCAGAGCTGTGAGTCTGGTTTGTGGTGTGGTCGTTTGTCTTTTTGTTTTGTTTTGTTAAGTCAGTCAAGCCCACCCCTGTTGTCCAGAAAGACCATAGTCTTCCGCTCTGTGCTCCCGGATCCTGCGCAGGGCTCAGCTCGGGGGCGGGGGCGGTTCCGGCCCCCTTGCCCCCCGCCCTCTGGGCGCCAACCCTTGGATCTCGGCTCCGGGGAGGCTCCCACGGCCAGCCCCTCGGGCTCAGCCCCTTGGACTTCGCTCATGTCTCGACCCCCCACCCACCCAGAGCCGGATGTCCTTGTCGCCGCACCCCTCCTCCTGAAGACCGCTCGTCCCTTCCTTCTCCTCGGGGTCACAAGTTACAAGGTGTGAAAACGACGGGGTCCCCTCTAGGAGCTGGTGTCCGTGTGTCCTTCTGAGCATTTATCACTTCAGCTAGGTGCCTGCCAAGTCACTTGCAAGGCTCCGGGGAGGGCAGGCACAGCTCAGGCCCGGGCAGTGTGGACACTTCAGCCCTGATAATTTTTTGGTGGGAGCGTGGACAGCATGCAGGAAAAGATTCTTAAAACTGGGCCTGGGTCCTTTCTCCTGCTCCCCTTCACCCACACACCGGTACTGGGGGGCGTGGGTGGTGCCTGGGCTGGGGGGATTTGTCCCTGCCACTGCCGTGCGACCCCAGCGAGTCACACACCGTGAACCTAAAACCTGCACGAAACAGATATTCTTCTCCGTCCTATCACTCAGGTTGACTGCGCCTTGGGGTTCATTTTCACCAAAATGCAGACGTGTCCAGAGCTCCAGGGCCCCTCGCTGATCTGGGGGCGTTGAGCCAACCTTGCATTCCTGAGATACAGCCCCTCTGGTCATGCTGAGTAGTCCTCTTACATGTGGTTGAGTTTGGTTTGCTGGCGTTTTGCTGAGAAGGTTTGCCCCTGTATCTGCAGGGACACTGTGCTGTCTTCTTGTGGCGCCCTCGTCTGGTTAGGCACCGGGTCATACCGTCCCGACAGACTGAGTTGGGATCGGTTTTGACTCTTTCTCGGCACAGCTCCTTGTGAATGTGGAAGCCAGGGTAATGGTCCCAGAGTAAATGAAGTCACATCGTGTCCTGACTCGTCGCCAGCAGCTACCCGTGGCATCCACCGCACTTACCAGGGCCCCCAGGGCCCAGACCGCCTGCCCCTCACCCTTACCTCCCGCCACCTCCTCCCCAGCTCTTCCTGGCCGCCACCCTGACCTCTGCGAACTTCTTCCCACCTTTCTCCTCCCAGTGTTTGCCACCAGGGAGGTCACAGAGGGCTCCTTCCCACCGGCAGGTCCCTGGCCAAACATCACTTCCTAAAGGCCTTCTTGTAACACCTCCCTCCCGACTCCCAAAAGGCTGGAGTCCAGGTGTCAGTACCTGGGACGTCAGTACCTGGGTGTCATACTGGGGCCTCTGCCCGGTGGCTGACCTGCTGCCACGTGTCCCTGCTGGTCTGGGAGAGAGACAGGTACTGCCACGACCAGTCCTCAGACCCTGCCGGACACGCATGCCGGCCCCTGCCCCTGTGTTCTCGCCCAGCCCCCGGCCAAGGGGGGCAGGGGCCGCAGAACAAGGGCTTCCCCACAATGCAACTGGGCGTCCAGCTACCAGAGGCTGCAGTGGTCTGGGTCTGGGGAGGGGGCAGGGCCTGGGCACCGAGGCGGTGAGCTGGGACCCAGGGACCCAGGGGGAGGTGGGGGAGGGGGGACTGTTCTCCATCACCTTACATCAGAGTTCACTTACAAAACACTGATTCAAAGAGGAAATGATTAAGAAGTTTAATCAGACTTCACTTATGGAAAGCTGATTCACAGAGGAAATTATTAGGAAGTCGAACAAAGGCAGCAGTCTCGAGTGCCGGCAGTGCCAAACCCCAGGCCGTCCCCCTGAGCCGGGCCCTGTGGTCCCCGCGCAGTCACGCCGGGAAGCCAGCCCTGTGGGTGGGAGCCTCAGAGCCTCCCGCAGGCACTCGCTGAGCGTTGGGGTTTTTCTGGCCCCAGGACCCAGTCAGCACTTCCACGGCAGGGGCCTGGGCGTGTCACGTGTGTGTGTCACGGTTCTCACCACAGGGCGGTGCGGAAGCGTGGCCCACGCGCCTGCTCCCCGCTGATGGCTCGGGCTGTCAGCGTGCCACCTCTGCCTCTGCTGTCATGACCCGGACCTCTACGTCGGATCAGGGACAGGCCCACGGCCCATGGCAGGTGACCCATCATCAGTCCCGCAGCCTGCAGTACACTTCACGCAGAAAGGGCCAAGCGGGGAGAACGGCGGTTCCCCAGTCCCGTCTGGATGTCTTTCCAGAAAGGCCCCCTGGGTGGAGGGGCCCCCTGGGTGGAAAGGGGCCCCCTGGGTGGAGAGGCCCCCTGGGTAGAGGGGCCCCCTGGGTGGAGGGGCCCCCTGGGGGGAGAGGGGCCCCCTGGGTAGGGAGAGGTCCCCTGGGTGGAGAGACGCCCCTGGGTGGAGAGGCGCCCGGAAAGGGGAGCAGCCCGGGTCACACTGAGGCACTGGGGTTGGGACGAGTCCCTGTGTCCCCGCAAGAAGCCCCCCAGAGCAGTTGGTCAGAGCGGGGCAGCCGACGGACCTCTGGAACTGAACGTGACTCGGTCTCCTGGCACCGTGTCCCCACGTCCCAAACCCCCACCATTCTCACTCCCAGGGGTCCCCCGACCTCTCCCGACGTGATGCAAGTGCGTCTCTGATGTTCCAGCCAGAAGGGGGCCACTCCCACCTGACCCCTGAGCAAGCTGAGGGCAGACTGCTTGGGTATCGAGCCCAGTGTCACTGAGACGTGCCGACGCCAACGGCAGGAAGACCTGGACCGGTGACCGCCGGCGGGGAGTGACAAGGGGAGAGGACAGTAGGGAAGTGGTCACCCAGCTTCCTTGGGCGATGGTGGTCCCAGGCCAAGGCCAGGGGCGGATCGATGGCCTACTTCCCCCACCAGCTGCACGGAGGCTCCTCCTCCAGGCTCTCCCCTGGCCGCAGTCCCCACCTCTGCTCCGTGGGGGCGACGACAGTCCCAGCCTCCCGCTGAGCTGCTGAGGGGGAATTTGCCTGTTCCTCCCTGGTGATCAGAAGAGGAAGAAGGCAGCCCCGGGCCGAGCCCATGGTGGGGGGGGCGGGGGGGTGACCCAGGCACTGGCAGAGGGGAGAGGGCTGCTGTTTCGTGTGGGCCACATTTGACACCCCCACTCCCCTTGCGGCTCAGACTTCAGCGGACATCTGTGGTTCGTGCACGCAGATGCCCAGGATCTTTCCAGAATTATTCACTCCCTGAAACGTCCCCCCTGGGGCTCGTCAGGCATCGCTTGGCTGGACTTCTAATAACCTCTCAGAAGGGGCGTCATTGCTGTCTCCCAGAATTCAGCCCTCAGAGGGGCGGGAGGGTCTGTGGGGCTGCCAGCCCGGCCCTGAGCGGCCTGCCCCGTGTGCTTGGGACAGCTCGGGCCAAGGGAGCTCTTTCCTTCCCGCCCATCACCTGGGCAGGACCTTTGCTCGTCCTGACAAACGGCTCACGGGGGCCATGGGCCCTGGTCTCGAACTCCCCTCCTCCGGCTGAACCTCAGAAACGGGTTATGTGCAATGTGGCCGACATTCACTGTTGCTCCAAGATACTGAAAATACTCGGTCCTCAAGTGATAACCTTTAATAAATCCAGGGCCCTTGGGAGAACACAGTTGCTGAGTAAGGCCCCGAGGTTTTGAGAATTTGCCTTAAGAGGCCTTTGGGGATTGAGGGGCAGCATTTTTCTTGTCACAAGTCTCAGATTTCTAGGACAAAGGTAAAAGGATATGACTCAGACAGAGGGCTGCTGATAACTTTTTTTTTAAGATTTTATTTATTTATTTTTTAGAGAGGGAAGGGAGGGAGAAAGAGAGAGAGAGAGAAACATCCATGTGCGGTTGCTGGGGGCCGTGGCCTGCAACCCAGGCATGTGCCCTGACTGGGAATCGAACCTGCGATGCTTTGGTTCGCAGCCCGTGCTCAATCCACTGAGCTACTCCAGCCGGGGCTATGCTGATAACTTTTTAATTTGTGGGAATGAGCACTGAACTTCCACTTCCGTTGGCTCAGTCGAGTCTCCCACCGGGGAGCGCACCACGGGCTGCAAGGAGCTCCCTCGCTGGGCCTCAGCCACCGGGGGGGACGACGGTCTGTGGCGCTCACCCCTTGAGCCCGCCAAGTCCAGGTCTTCCTTCCAGAGCACAAGGGCCACACAGGGTGGTGGTGACAGGGCAGTCCTCGGGCTTTCTCGAGTGCCGGGCCGTGGCTGGTGAACGGAAGACAGAGGGTCTCTGAGCAGCGGGACCACCAACCACCACCTGGGCTTTGATGAACGTGAGCGTCTGGGAATAGGGCTGCTTGTGCTGTGTTTGCCAACCAGCCCCCTTCTGGCTGTGGTGCTCAGGGCAGCAGAAGATTGTTGTCCAGCCAAGAGGTCCAGAAGCCTGGAAGGAAGGGTACACTGGCTTCTTGCATCACCATTATCCCCATTGTCATCACCACCATCACCAACCCCATCACCATCATCTCCATCATCACCATCCCCATCATCACCATCACCATCTCCACCATCACCATCCTCATCTCCATCATCTCCACCATCACCATCATCATCACCCAATCATTGTCACCATGATTGTCATCTTCATCATTCTCGCTGGCACCCCTTACACTGATGCCACAGAAGAGAACATGGTCCACCATCAGATCTAATTTCATCCACAGGACAGCTCTGCGGGAGAGTACAGCAGGGACAGTCGCGTCACTTCATAAGAGCGGAGGTTATAACTCAGCGAGGGGAACGCCTTTGCTTTGTTCGTTCTCCACTTCAGAGAGCGTGCGCCAGGTGTGGTTGCAGGGCTGACACCGTCAGACAGTGGGGGAGAGTGTGTGTGTGTGGTGTGGTGTGTGTGAGTGTGTAAGCAGTGTGTGTTGTGTGTGTTATGAGAGTATATGAGTGTGGTGTGTGTGGTGTATGAGAGTGTGCAGTGTCTATGTGCGTGGTACGTGTGAGTGTGTTGTAGGAGGGAGCCGTGTGCACTGAGGGGTCTGTGTGGTGTGTGTACGAACACGTGTGAGAAGGAGGAAGGCCGTCCAGGCGAAAGGCAGAGGAGACAGCAGGAGGCCCTGCCCGGTGCCCCAGGCACCTGCCGCTCCCACCGGGCTGCTGTTCTCCAGTGCCATCCGGTCCCCACATCCTCCTCGCCCGTCACGGCCCCCCGTCTCTGGAGGGGCAGAGTCCTTGCCCCCCACCCCTAGGCTGCCTCTGCAGCCCCCACCCCCGGGGCCGCCCCCACCCTCGAGGCCAGCCTTCTGCACGGGCCGCCGGGCACGCCCTCCCTCCCTGTCGGCCCCTCCCCTCAGCCACACTACGCCTGCGCCTGCATCTGTGACTGAGTGCCACCTCCCCGTAAGCCCGGGGCGGGGCTGTCACTGCATCCCCTCTGCCACCCGGGGCCCAGGGTCCATTCTGGGGATGGCCTCGCCCTGTCCTGATGGTCAGGAGGAATGGGGACTCCGGGCAGCCTCCTGGGGGGCAGAGGGGCCACAAGCACGGCTGTGTCCTTGCTGAAAACGAACAAACAGAAACCTCATTTTGAAAGGAGCGCAGGAGAGAGAGCTCTCACGCAGTCACTCAGCGCACCACACAGGCAGGGACTCTGCCCTTCCAGCAGGGAAGGAAGCGGTTCCTCCCTGCCTGGTAACAGCTCAGCCAATGGGAGGCAGCCGGAACTCAGCCAATGAGAAGTCACCATCCCTTGAACTTCCAGCCTCCTCCAGCGGACCCTTTGTTTACGGCAGCCCCTCCCAGGTCCACAGAAGAGCATCCTCACCTTCTCTGCTCTGGACCCACACGGGGCTCCGCAAGGCACCGCGTGCCCCGGGTTGTAATTCTTTGTGGTTCCTGAAGAAACCCACTTTGCTGGAGAAACACCGGCCAGCCGTGTGCTCAAGGGCGGCACCTGCCCTGCTCTGCGGGGGCCGCCCCACGAAGCACCGCAGGCTGGCGGCTTACGCAGAAGTGGGTCCTTTCGTGGGCTGGAGGCTGGGAGGGCGTCCAGCTGTCCCCAGGGCTGGTCCTCCTGAGGCACCGGGGGAGATGCTGCCCCAAGCCCCTGTCCTTGGCTTGCGGATGGCCGGCGCCTCCCTGTGTCCCTTCACACCGTCTCCCCTCGAGGTGTGTCTGTCTCTGGCTCCAGTGCACCCGTTTTAGAAGGACACCAGTCACATTGCACGAGGGGCCCACCCTGCTCTGGTATGACCTCGTCGTAACTAATGACATCCGCAGTGACCCTGTCTCCAAACAAGGCCACAGTCCGAGTCCTGGGGGTCAGGGCTTCATCGCACACATTTGGGGCGGGGGGGGGCACAATCCAGCCCCTACACTCACGGGGCCCTGTAACAGGCTGGGCCCCCGGCTCAGCTGCTGTAACACACGGGGGAGGACCCCGCGCCGCGCCCCGAGCCGCATGGCGCCGAGCATCCCGGGAGCTCCGGCAGCCTCCGGGGCAGGCCTCCGTGCCGGTGGCTCCCCGAGGCCAGCAGGGAGCAGGGAGACAAACACCCGCCATGCCCGCCACCGTGGCTCGGACTGGCCCCAAGCCACAGCAGGACCCTCAGTGCCCCAGGCTGGACCCAACTGTGTTTTGTGTCCGCGTGGGTCTCCCAGAGATGCCCGGCGGGAGGCAGGGTCCCGCACGAGCAGCACGCAGCCCCCAACCAGGCTGCTTATGGGACACGCCTCCCTCTCGCTCTGATGTGTGGGCGACAAAGGGGTGGTTTCTATCTCTGTGACCCCAGACACCAGCTCGGCCTGGATGCTTACATGCTGGTGGAGAACGAACGGGTGACTGGGAGAGACAAGGCAGTTTGGGCCTCGCGAGGGAAGGTCAACCCATCAGTTCAGTTACCCCTCCTGTATGTCGTCTGCCCAGAGCCGGGCTGGGTGCTGGGAGGAACGCCCAGAAAGGGCACACGGCCCCTGAGTGCAGCCCCCGACTCGGCCGACAACTTGTTGGGTCCTTTCTCCACGCCGATGGCTCTGAGGATGCTGGTGCCGGAGACGGGCTGGCGCGGGCGCCAGACCGAGCCCGAGGAACCAACCAAGCTGGCGTGAGAGGGCCTGTGCCCTGCTGAGCTGCGGGGTCCCGGCGGCTACGTTCAGCAAAGGAGAGATCGAGGCGTCGAGAAAAACTGGCCACGGCTTCCGGAAAAGGAGGGCCCTGCGCTTCCTCCGCACGGCCCAAGGAGGGTGCGGGAGTCGGGAGACGGGGAAGTCAGGCATCTGGGGAACGGTGCGGGGACAAGGTCACACTGCAAGGCCGTGCTTTCGTGTTCGTGGGAGCGAGGGCTGGAGCATCGAGGGCAGTGAGATGAGTGTGTGGTCTGACCCCTGGGCTCCGGGGTCGACCACACGGTGAGTGTCTGGGGCTGGGCGGGCCCCTGCGGCTGCAGCTGCGTGACTCTACCGTCGATGTGAGGACAGCCGCAGGAACTCCCAAAGGAATGAGCGGGCCGAGTTCCAATAAAACTTTATGCATAGATGCTGAAGTTTGACGTCCACATAATTCTCATGTGCCATGAGACGTGATTGATCTCTTTGGATTTCCCTCCCGCCCCCCAAACTGCCTCCGTCTGTTCGGGCTGCGGTGACAGAACCCCACGCAGGAGGCCGGACACCCAGCACCAGGGCCGCCTCGGAGTCGGTCCTGACGAGAACCGAGTTCCTGGCTCACGGACACGGTCCCCACTGTCACCCTGGGCAGCACTCCATGGTCTCTCTCTCTCTCTTTCCTCCAGGGATTGAAGTGTAGGTTTTCATCAGAGCATAGAACTTCCAGCCCCACCCCCGAGCCCCCAGCAGGGGAGAGAGGCTGGAGCAGGGACCCGTCTCAGTGGCCCCCGATGGAATCGGTCAGGTCTGCACAGCGCAGCCCTCAGCCAAACCCGAGGGAGGGGCTTGGGAGAGCTTCGGGGCGTCGGCCATGTGGAGGCGGGGGAGGGCAGAGGAGCCCGCACCCCTCCCCCGCAGGTCGCCCTCTGAGGCGCTCCCACCCGGCTGCTGCTGGCCGGCACCCTGATACAACAGACCAGCGAGCCGGCCCGGCTGCGCTTCTCTGTGCTGTGCGGGTGCTCTCGCACATCAATAGAACCAGAGGAGGGGGCGGGGAGGCTCTGATCTGTGGCCACCCAGGGGGTTCTGAACAGGTGTCCCCAAGCTGTGCCACTTGGGCACACGGATTGCTTTGAGCGGAAGGCAACGGAGACCCTGGAGGCTCACGGAAAACTTACACCTGTCCCCTGCGGAGTTTTAATCGGGGCCTCGCCCGCGATGAGAGTTATCCCCAGAAATGACCTTTCATGACCTCTCTACTGGGGAGGGCACACGTCTGACCACTGAACAGCTGTCCTCCTTATTGCCCTTCAAGTGACCTTCCTCTTCTCTGGAGTCCCAGGCGCCTGACCTCGTCCCTCGCTCAGAACGTCATGCGTGCCTCAGTTTCCCTTTCTGTTTTGAACCTTCCCTCTATGTGGGGTTCCCACACACCTATGTATAATTAAACGTGGCTACTTTCTCCCCTCGGGCTGTCTGTCCCCCGTCCAGCTGACGGCGAGGCCAGCCGACGGAACCTGGGAGAGCCAAGGAAGACTCCGTCCTCCCCCAGCCGGTCGGTCAGGGGCCCAGGTGATGACCTGGGCCTGCCAGCCGGTGTTGCAAACCCAAGACGGGCTTTCCGGAGCCTCTGGCCTGCAGCTGGCGGGTCCGACACAGGCAACCAGCTGGGCCCTCACCGACTTCCGCGGTGAGGCAGGGCCGGGGGGTGCGGGAGTGGAGGGGGCGGTCTTGGGGGACGGAGCCCCCAGCCTGTGGAACCTGTTGCCACCTCCAGGGGACAGCGTCTGAACTGAGTTGCACCCTCAGACACTCGGCTGGTCCCCTGCAATGGCCCGTGGTGTGGGGGAAGTCCCCTTTCCCCACACACATTGGAGCTGGGCCCAGGAACCCACAGAGCTTGACATACCCAACGAGACCACCCCTGGTCACTGCAAAGGCAGGTGAGAACGTGCCACGTCCCATCGGGGACTGACGTCCCCGCTCTTTGTGGCGGGAGGGGGCGCAGGGAGCAGCCCCAGCCAGCGGCTCGGGGGACAGAGGTTGCCGCGGAGAGCTGGGGACGCAGCAGGGACCCAGCCCACAGGTGGGACCCAGCGCTCTCAGTCAGTCACCCCGTCCGAGGTCCCCCCCCCCCCGCCTGCCCCGTGACTCTGGCACGCGGGCCCCGATGGGAGGCCTCTCTCGGGGGCCTGTCCCGTGTTCTCATCGCCTGTGCGTGTCTGACCTAGAGCCTAAAACACATCGTCTTAACAGCAGCCAATGTGTACAACTTGGCTCAAACCATTTAATAGACACTTAGTAACCGTTAAAGCACGAGATAGAGCAAATACTTGAAATATCGTGGAAACCATCTTGCTGTCATGTGCAAGCCATGCCCACAAAACGTGTTGCATTTTTAAACTAACACAGATAACAGATGTTTGATGGAAGAATAAAACTACAGACGCACACGCAGGAGGGGCCCGCCCCCCAGGGCTCAGGCGGCTGGTCCTGAAGTCTTACGCCCCCTGGCCGGCCGTGCTGCCCCGGGGCCTAGTTCCCTGCGAGGGCCCCACGTCTGCCGTCAGCACCCCCCGCCTCTCAAGCACAGCCACCACCCATCACTCCTGCGTGGCCTTGATGTGACCGAGGCACCTGGCATGGCTGGACAGCCTGGACTTGGAGTCCGGGTGGCCCTTGGGCTTTGGAACACTGTTCTCTCGTTTGTCATTTACCCCAATCTCCCAGGGGCTCGGTTCCTTCCGGCCAGCCTCTCCCGGTGTTTCTGTCGCCCCCACCCCAACATCGGAGTCTGGGGACCCTGGCGCGCCCCCCTGGGCCGGCGCGCCCACTGCCCGGGGCCGTCAGGGGGGACCCCGCCCGAGCCCTGGTGAGGTGAACACGCAGGCTTTGGCGGCTCTGGGCGGCGTCGGGTCTAGAACTCTCCCTTCTCTCTCTCGCTCACGTACGCTGTCTCCCTCACATGTGCACGTGGAGGAGACGCTACCCTGCAAAGCACCGACTCCCCCTGAGGGTCGGCCCTCGGGCCCTGGTGAGCTGATGCACTCCAACACCTGGAGGTCAGCGAGGCCCAGGACGAGCCGGTGGACGCAGGAAGGAGGCTCAGCATAGAGGGGCGTTCTGAAAAGTCAGAGGTCGGTCCAGGGACACTGGCCCCTAGGGAGACAGGAGAAAGGGACAGGGAGTGGGGGGGCGGGGAGAGGCAAAGGGTCCCCTGTCGCAGCTCTGCTCTGGGCTGCGGGGGCCTCGGGACAGGGAGCTCGAAGTCTGCACCCTCCCAGCTGCCTGGGATCACGCAGGTGGCCGCTGCTCAGACCAAAACCTCCAGGCCAGCCCAGGTGGCCTCCCAGCCTCCCTCCCTTCTTCCATTGCCCCCGCCTGGGGGAGAACCCACCCCCTCCTGCAAAGTAAGTGGGAATCCGACCAGTGAAGGGGCTGGACACCTGCAGGAGGACGCCTTCCAGCCTCCACGCCCCGGCTGCCCTTCAGTACCTGGGGTCTTCCAGGGGGCGGGGCCTCAGCTGTGGGCCCAGGCTCCGCCTCCCCGGCACCCCCTCCCGCAGTGTTTCTGTGGTTGTGTTGAAGTTGCCGGTCAAGCGCTTCTCTATCAGAATAAGGAACATGGGCAGGGAAACCCGGCATCCTGGTGGTGTCTTTGGAACCGAGACTTGGAATCCATGGTTTCACGGGGCACTGTCAGCGCTACAGCCTCTCTGTCTGTCTGTCTGTCTGTCTGCCCTCCCCCTCCCCCACCCCGCCACTGCCCCTCCTCCTGTCCTGTCCTGTCTCTTCCTTCAGTCCCCAGACGAGGCCTGGGCCCTGGGCACTGTCTTCTGTCAGGGGCACTGACCGCAGGCCACTCAGAAGCCACACGCTGTCCATAAAGAGGAAGTTCTTTCACGTGCTCCCTGTTGCCGAGGCAACCACTTCCTGAGGATCCAAAACATGAATGTCCCTCTGCCTCACGTTTGTTTTCCGGTCAGATCGTTTCCTGCAGTGACATCTAGTGACCATAGGGAAAAAACCCAGTGACTGATGCCTGGCCTGGAGGATACCTGTAGAGAAGGGAGGTCTGGGTGACCCCCAGCTCGGACACCCAGCACCCTCCCCCCTGCCCAGCCTCAGGACCCCCCCCCCGGAGCCTGCCTGCCCCCAGAGTCCCCAAGGTGCCCGCCTTCCCGTCTGCAGGCCTGCACGGTGCCTGCCCCCACCTGGGCTTCTGCTGGCTGCAGCCTCCGCACCGGACAGGCTGCTGTGCGAACGGTCCCAGGGGGACCCACCGCCCCCCCAGGCTCAGAAACAGCAAAGCAGCACGAAGAAAGTCTAAGCGCGAACCCAGTGGGAGCACGGGACGGCGGAACGGATGTCGCTGAGAAACAGATTCACGTTTCAGAACACAGAAGAGAAAGCAAAGCCGCCAGGAGAACCGTGTTCTGGAAGAAGTTCCCTCGCCTGTCGTCGGCAGTTATGGGGGGAGGGGGCTTTTCGCGTCTGACCTTGACCACCCCGTGCTGTTGGGAGCATCCACAATGAGCCCGTGGTGCTTTGTCATTTCAGGAACGCAAGGAACACACATTTGAATCACCGGAGCCCGGTTACGGCGCTGTATGTGTGTGTGTGTGTGTGTGTGTGTGTGTACGCACTCTACCCATCTTCAGAGGATGCCCACCGGCACGTTAACAGCTCCCCCCCCTTCTCTGAGTGGGGGGGTCACAGTGTGCCTCTGCATCAGTGACTGGGACTCACGCGTAAACCCCACTCCTCCAGTGCAGACCGCCGGTCTGCCGGTGACGGGCCGCGCACCGTCGGCAGCTGGGGGGGCTCTGCTCACTTCCACAGCGGGCTTCGCCGCGAATGCCTCCTGCTGGCCTTTGAGTCGGGAGGGGCTTGGGTTTCACAGTGATGTTGTCACCTGTGACCTCTTTGCCCTCGGCGACCCCCGGCTTCTGAAGGGTAACCGGTTGCGTCTGTGCTGGGTGACTAACCGCCCCAGGCCTGGCGCCGAGAAAAGCTCTGGGCCTGAGTGCCGGTCTGCGGCTGGCCGTGGGGGCGGTCCCCGCGCGCAGGGCTGAGCCGTCCCGCCAGCAAGCCCCGGCCTGCCCGCGTGCGGGGAACGGGGTCCTCTCGAGGGAGCGGGAGCGCACAGAGCCGTCTGCAGGTCTTGGTCCAGGCTCCTTGGCTGAAGTGAGTCAGACGCCGGTCTGGACTGCGGGGGTGCAGAAATGCTCCCCAGCTCCTGATGGAGAGAGGGCGGGGTCCCGTGACAGAAGGCAACGGCCGTGGGGAAGAGGGACCGTGTTTGCGGTCAGTCTGCTGAGAGTGGGCTCCGGCCCCCTGCCGGTGTGCCCCGGACCGCAGCGGGGCCGCATGCCCAGCCCCCCTCCCCCTGGGCCACCCCAGTCTGATGGGAACCGTGTTTTCCCATCAAGGTCACCTTGGACTTTGGGCACCCGCGAGGTTACATCTCCGTGGGTGTCCTGGAGTCCCTTCCTTTCTCCACCCCTTCTGTCGTTCCACCACCCAGCCCGGGGAGCCGGGGAGGTTTCGGCGCCCAGTCCTCCCGGTCCTGCCGCCACTCAGCCTCGTCCTGCAGCTGCAGTGCGTCCAGCCCCCTTGCTCGTGCTGACCACCCGTCCCTTCCCAAACAATCACTTCGATGTCGTACTGCCCTGAGTGACGTTCCCACCAAAGGGAAGAGGGAAAAGATCAATGGAGTGAAGGAAGGGGGACATTCCACCAGACTTTCCAAAAAAAAAAAAAAAGAGCCCTTTTTATTCGGGAATGAAAAGAGCGCAGAGTACAGATGGAGGGGCGGCGTCTTGGCAAATGTCGCCTCCCCTCCACAAAGCCAGGCCAGCAAATTCTCCAAGCGTCCCTCGCGGCGTGCGCCCTGGTGGCCAGCTGCAAGACTGTGCCATCTTCTGTCCGGAAAAGAGAAGGCCGAGGCAGCTTCCTCTGCGACCACCGTGTCCGGGAAACGATGGCGGCCTTGGTCCCGTCGGTCCGCTCCGGAGCCTGGCGGGACATCGCAGAGGCGTCGGACTCTCCCGCCGCCACGGAACAGATGGATGGCCCCGGCCACAAGAGGCACTGTTGTCTGGTCCGCTGTGTTCACGTCGGTGGTTAAAACCACCGTCACAAAAGGCAACACGGCCCCAGTGGGACCAAAGCCCCCCTCTCCTGCAGACTGGCGTCCCCTCTCCGAAAGGACCACGCACCAGGAACGGAGCCGGGCCCGGTGCCACCGCCTTCAGTGGCCGCGGGTCCAGGTTCCTCGCCGTCCGCCCCAGCAGCTGCAAGTTAGACCCTCGTGTGGGAGGGCTGAAGGGAGACCCACCGGCTGGGGCCGTGGCCGGAACAACTTCTGTGTGTCGGAGCCAGGGGGCTTCGAGAGGCGGGGACCCGAACCGGGGAGGGGCGAGCCCGGCGGGCGGGCCTGCGTGTCACCGCCTGCACTCCGGGCCCCTGTGGAGTACGAAGAACCAAGAGACCCCCCCCACCCAGGAGCCACGTGGAGCTCATTTCTGAGACTGTGGTGCCATCGGGTTATGCTGCTTCCCGCCACGGAGCCCGGGATCTTCCCCGCGGCACGCAGAGCAGAGCCCCCCCGCCCCCCGCCATTCCCCGGGCCCTCGGGTCTTGCAGCTGCTCACAGAAGAAGTTGGCCGAGTCTGGGGGCAGGGGGGTGGGCCCACAGGTCCCCGTGGGGGGCTTCTCCACGTGGACAGCCAGATGCCCCAGGCGAACAGTAACTCCTTCAGGCTGGCGGACTTGCGGGCCCTCAGGCGGCGCCGAACGTCAGTTCTCCGGTGGCACGTTCCACCTTTACCCGGAGACTTGGGACGGGGCGGCATGGAAGGTGGATGCGGAGAACCAGGCTCACGCCCTCCCGTCTCAGGCTGTGGCGCCTCACACCAGGGGCTGTCCCCTGAGCGCCAGTAATGTCTTCAGAAGGAAATGTATCTACCTGTCCTGTGTTTGTTGTCATAAAACCAAAAAGTAAAGCAAGAAAATGAAATGTATGAAAATGGCACAATAGAGAAGAATTATGCCCCCGTCCCCCTGGGGGGGTCCCACTCCCCTCTACTTCATGCTCAGAAATGTTGGGCATGTATCCAGCCGTGTACTGTGAAAAACAGACATGTGTTGAAGGTGATACGAGAAACATTGTACACAGGACAAGGACACCTCGGTCCCCTTCAAAGTGGGCACCTTGGGACCTCACACAGTTCTCCCAACTGCCATCAGCTGCCCCTGTCGAGTTCCTGAATCTCATCCATAGCCTGAAATCTCTTCCCTTTCAAAGGTGATTGTAGTTTTGGGAAAAGTCAGAAGTCACAGGGCACCACATCTGGGCTGTAGGGGGGCTGAGTCACCTGGGTGACTTGATGTTTTGCTAAAACTCTGCACGAGACGGGATGCATGAACAGGTGCATTGTCGTGATGAAGCTGCCAGTCACCAGCTGCCCATAGCGGCAGCCTTCTGAACCATCTGAATAGTTTCTGCACAGGAATGTTCAGGCTTAACGTAAAACTGCTTTGAATGTGTTTTGAATGTGACGGCCACTCAGTGCACATGCTCCCTGAATGGTATCTACCTCCCCCACTGACCAGTGCAGTGAAGGCACCATCGTTCACACATGCGCAGTCCAGTCCACTCTCCTCAGCTGCCAGGCCACATCAATGCTGTGCAAACCGTTCTCGTAATATTAACAATGGCTGGCCTTTTTCTGGACAGGCCTTGCGTATACTTGAAATATTTTATTTTAATTTAAAACCTATAGAAAATTAGGCAGAATTTTGATGCGATCCTCGGCTCTGACTGGAATTTTGAGCCACTTTTCTGCATGAACCACACCGGGTTCTCTCTGAGGGGCCACGTGGCTTTCCGTAAAGCCCAGTCGGTCCGTGCGGACGCCCAGTAAGACACGGAAGTGCAGGGTCCTCCTGGGTTTCCCTCCCCCTCCCCAGCCTTTGCGGTTCCTCCCTGAACCCCACATGCTCTTGCTCTTGAAAGCAATCCTCTCATTTGTCTTTCTACAGAGTCACCCAGGATTTCGTAGCAACGCTGTTCGGGTACTCACGTTTCCTTTGCTCATGGTAATTCGGCACATACAAATTGCTTGATTGCTATAATGGGTGCACCAAACAGAAACAGATTTGGGAACAAATAAACCCCATCAGTCAGATTTCATTAGAAAAACTGAACACAGACATTAAGCCCGCAACCCGCCCCGGCACTAGAGAAAACGCACTGTTCTCAAGTCCCCGTAAAACACCAACACAGCATGCACGGGCCGTGTCTTCCCGGACAGAAAGCAGTCAGAATGAATTCCATCACCAAATGCATTTGGGAATCAGGAGCAAAACCTGAAAACTCCTTGTCACTGGAAATGAAACAATATTTTCCTAAATAAAGATCGGATCTAATGATAAGCATCCTTAAAATAATGAAATATTTAGAGCCGAGTAATAATGAAATCCCTATGGGCTAACGTTTTTGAGAAACAGAGACATCGGTACTAGCAGGAAAATGCATGAACTCATTTATTGGGAAGCAGGGAAGCATGCAGACAAACAGGTGGAGCCTTCGACCTGCGAAGTGAAAAAAGACATCAGACAAAATGCAGAGTGGGTGAGATAATACATATAATGCCAGAAATCAGTAATGGAGACAATGCCAGAAACAGGAGAATAAAAACAGAGGAAGTTAACAAGTAGTTGGTTTTATAAAAAGAAACTTCCAGCAAGACTAATTAAAAGACAGAAAATGCAAATAAACAATATGTATAAGGAAAAGATGGGAAATCACAGATTTTAAAATAAGAGGATATTACGAAAAACTACACTCTAAAAAATATTTTAAAGCTAGATACAATAAATACATTTCAGGAAAAATATAGAATATAAAAATAGGCACAAGAAGAAATAGAAAATTGACTCAAAGGACAAAAACGTAAAAAACTTGAAGTTGCAGTGCAAGGCCACCCCCTCTCAGGAGTCAGCCCGAGGTTCAGCGTGACAGTCACCACCCTTCCGAGGGACAGGCAAGTTCTGCCTTATCTCCATCATTTTAGAAAATGGAAACCTGCTAAGTGCATGTCATTATGTTGAGTAGCTTTTAATCCAAAATTCGATAAGGTAGGACAAGAAAAGATACTTATAGTCCCAGTCTGCTTCTGAACACTCGTGCCGAAGTCCCAAGCGATACATGAGTTAACCCAAACATCTCTTACATTCTAGTCTAAACAAGTGACATCGGTCTGAACAGTGGGAGGGTGACTCACACCAGGAAAATCTAAGAGTGTCACTGACCACATGGTGAGTTCAATGAGACGGCCTTGAGGAGTATTTCAGTAAAGTCGGAAAGCTTGCCCTGGCTGGCATACCTCAGTGGACTGAGCACAGGCTGCAAACCAAAGGGTTGCCAGTTTGATTCCCAGTCAGGGCACATGCCTGGGTTGCAGGCCAGGTCCCCAGTGGTGGCCACGTGAGAGGCAACCACACATTGGTATTTCTCTCTCTCTTTCTCCCTCCCTTCCCCTCTCTAAAAATAAATAAAATCTTTTTAAGAAGTTGGAAAGCTCTTACAAAACTCAGCTTCTTGATGGTTAATCTTAGGAACCCAGGGCATGCAGAGCACTCCACAATGGACAGCAAACATCTCACTCTGCAAAAACACTCCGTGGACGGATGAGGTTCATCGCACAGTCCAGAAAGAAGGTGCCCACTCTCGTGGAAAGGGATACTGGTGACGCGTGAGACAAGTACAAATACGATCCCCACAAAAAGGAGTGACGTGAGGTTGGCAGGGAGGCTGCCACACCGCACTGTTTGCAGACGCCGTGCGGTTTGGGGACAGTATCTTCCAAAAGATCTGTCTGTTCATTTGCACAGAGCTATGAAAGAACTTAAACTGCAAGACCACATACAAAAATCACAAGATAGGTATAGAGATCATGTGTCAAGCATGGGACTGGTGGAGGAGAAACGATTGGGTTTGGGGTGAAAAGTCCGGAAATAAGCAAACTAAGTTTTTCTTCCTAGTCCTTGCACATATGCTGCAATGGATTCAGGTGGAGAGAGCTCGAAGTTGTTATAGCACGTTTCCCACCACCAGGTGGCAGTGCAGCATTACAAATAAAACAGCATATCCGCGCAGGGTAGCAGCTGCGACTCAGAATGCACTTTTTGCTGGTTTGGCTGAGAGTGTAGGGAAGGAATAACTTCAAGACTACGTGAATGGCCCTTCATGCTTAATTCGTATACCATAAGATAAAAATTATTTGGAGAGTCAATAAAATGTGTTCTGCTCCTTTAAGAAAAAAACACACTGTGATTTTGGGGGAAAATGGATTGACAGGAACCTCACCTTTGTGTTGTTACCTCTTCCCGCTTCCAGCTGCCCTCAGTTACCACTGTGATGGAGGCTCATTGGGTGGGTATGGGCCCAGCAATAGTGCCCGAGGATTTTGTGAGTTAATTCACACGATTTAGAACCTGCTAAGCGCTGGTTTGTAAGAAAACAAGGGCTGAGGCCCCAGAGGCACCGGCCCCTAAAGGCTGAGATAGCTGGTGTCACAGGAGGTCACACAGGACGGAGTGGACAAGGCCGAGTGTTTGGGGCAGTCTCAGTAGGCTCCAGCTTTGAGGCCCGGGCTGACCAGCAGGGGAGGCAGAGACTGGCCCAGCGGCCAAAGCCTCGGCCAGTGAGGGAGGCTGAGGCCTCCTGGAGCCCAGGTGGGACCCAGCCCCCGAGGGGCTGCTGCAGCCTGTGGAGCAGGACTGGAGGCGGGGCTGAAGTGGGCGCAGCTGGGGCTGGAGGCAGTTTGGAACTGGCTCAGCCCGCCAGCTCTGGAGGGGCCGCGTGCCCTTCTCAGAGGTGTTTTTGTTTACGATCGGACACGGCCCCTCCCATCGGGAGTGAGACTTTGTTCATCTTTCCTATTCCACTGTTTACACTTTGCATAATTTAGACACAGCCTTTGTTACCTCACAGCCCACGAACTAATCTCTAAAACTCTGTGGCACACATACAAATATATCTTTTTGTGATCTTACAGTGAAATAGGTATAATTTTGGTTCAGTCACACCTGATGGATTGCTGTGTTGACTGACGTCATTTTTCATTTGACAGTCTGAGGGAGAAGAGGCGGTGCCTCTGGCTGAATTGTCCGGTGTCCCATGTTTTAAAAAATCCTGTGGCAAGCCTGGCTGGCGGAGCTCAGTGGATGGAGTGCGGGCTGGGAACCAAAGGGTCGCAGGTTCGATTCCCAGTCAGGGCACATGCCTGGGTTGTGGGCCACGGCCCCCAGCAACCACACATTGATGTTTCTCTCTCTCTCTTTCTCCCTCCCTTCCCTCTCTAAAAATAAATAAAATCTTTTTAAGAAGTTGGAAAGCTCTTACAAAACTCAGCTTCTTGATGGTTAATCTTAGGAACCCAGGGCATGCAGAGCACTCCACAATGGACAGCAAACATCTCACTCCACGGATATACTCCGTGGACGGATGAGGTTCATCGCACAGTCCAGAAAGAAGGTGCCCACTGTCGTGGAAAGGGATACTGGTGACGCGTGAGACAAGTAAAAAATAAGATCCCCACAAAAAGGAGTGACGTGAGGTTGGCAGGGAGGCCGCCACGCCGCACTGTTTGCAGACGCCGTGCGGTTTGGGGACAGTATCTTCCAAAAGATCTGTCTGTTCATTTGCATAGAGCTATGAAAGAACTTAAATTGCAAGACCACATACAAAAATCACAAGATAGGTATGGAGATCATGTGTCAAGCGTGGGACCGGTGGGGGAGAAACGATTGGGTTTGGGGTGAAAAGTCCGGAAATAAGCAAACTAAGTTTTTCTTCTTCGCCCTTGCACATATGCTGCAATGGATTCAGGTGGAGAGAGTTCGCAGTTGTTATAGCACGTTTCCCACCACCAGGTGGCAGTGCAGCTCTACAAATAAAACATCATGCCCGCACACGGTAGCAGCTGCGACTCAAAATGCACTTTTTGCTGGTTTGGCTGAGAGTGTAGGGAAGGAATAACTTCAAGGCTACGTGAATGGCCCTTCATGCTTAATTCGTATACCATAAGATAAAAATTATTTGGAGAGTCAATAAAATGTGTTCTGCTCCTTTAAGAAAAAAAACAAACATACTGTGATTTTGGGGGAAAATGGATTGACAGGAACCTCACCTTTGTGTTGTTACCTCTTCCCGCTTCCAGCTGCCCTCAGTTACCACTGTGATGGAGGCTGATTGGGTGGGTATGGGCCCAACAATAGTGCCCGAGGATTTTGTGAGTTAATTCACACGATTTAGAACCTGCTAAGCGCTGGTTTGTAAGAAAACAAGGGCTGAGGCCCCAGAGGCACCGGCCCCTAAAGGCTGAGATAGCTGGTGTCACAGGAGGTCACACAGGACGGAATGGACAAGGCCGAGTGTTTGGGGCAGTCTCACTAGGCTCCAGGTTCGAGGCCCGGGCTGACCACCGGAGGAGGCAGAGACTGGCCCAGCGTCCAAAGCCTCGGCCAGGGAGGGAGGCTGAGGCCTCCTGCAGCCTGGGCGGGACCCAGCCCCCGAGGGGCTGCTGCAGCTTGTGGAGCAGGACTGGAGGCGGGGCTGAAGTGGGCGCAGCTGGGGCTGGAGGCGATTTGGAACTGGCTCAGCCCGCCAGCTCTGGAGGGGCCGCGTGCCCTTCTCAGAGGTGTCTTTGTTTAGGTTCGGGGACACGGCCCCTCCCATCGGGAGTGAGACTTTGTTCATCTTTCCTATTCCACTGTTTACATTTTGCATAATTTAGACACAGCCTTTGTTACCTCACAGCCCACGAACTAATCGCTAAAACTCTGTGGCACACATACAAATACATCTTTTTGTGATCTTACAGTGAAATAGGTATAATTTTGGTTCAGTCACACCTGATGGACTGCTGTGTTGGCTGACGTCATTTTTCATTTGACAGTCTGAGGGAAAAGAGGGCGGTGCCTCTGGCTGAATTGTCCGGTGTCCCATGTTTTAAAAATCCTGTGGCAAGCCTGGCTGGCGTAGCTCAGTGGATGGAGTGCGGGCTGGGAACCAAAGGGTCGCAGGTTCGATTCCCAGTCAGGGCACATGCCTGGGTTGTGGGCCACGGCCCCCAGCAACCACACAGTGATGTTTCTCTCTCTCTCTCTTTCTCCCTCCCTTCTCTCTCTAAAAATAAATAAATGAAATCTTAAAAAAAAATCCTGTGGCGACCTGGAAACTCGCCCTGCAGGTGGCTTTCCCCGTAGAGTAAACGAGGGGGTGGGGGCAAGTGCCGGTCAAAGCCTAAGGTCTCTGGAACCGACCCCAGCGAGGACCCCAACAGGCGGGGCTGGGTCAGGTGAGCGCGCTGCCCAGGTCGTGCCGAGTGAGGGAGCCAGAGACGGGCCGGTGGGGACACCGAGGGCCCCAGGGGCCCCCCACCTCCTCCCACATCTCACGCTGCAGTGGGGCCGGTGGATGGCACAGGAGGGTGCTGGGCCCACCCCCCCCCCGGGCCCACCCCCCTCATCAGCTCCTTGCCCAGCAAGAGGGACTGGCTTGCTGCCTTGCCAGTGGCCGACCCCGGCGGGGATGCCTGCATTTAACCTCACCCAGGACCCCGGCCACCCAGACAGAGGGGGCGCGGGAGTAAACCCAGCAAGCGGAAGAACAAGGGGCCGTCACTCATGTGCAGGTTCATCGGTCCCGAGTCCCGAGAGGGGGCGCTCCGCCGGCTTCTGGAGTCGCCGGCAACAGGAGAGCCCCCCGATCTTGGCCCTGGCGGCTCCGTGAGAAGGTGCCTTTCAGGGGACGAGGAGAGGACACGGCGACCAGGGCCCAGCGGGGGCAGGCTTGGGGGTGGAGGCGTGACAGGCCACGCCGCTGGGAGGGGGAGGGGGGCTGAGACGGAGAGGCAGTCATTTTCCAATCAGCCTCTGATTGGACGAGGCCCGCCCACACCCGGGGTCGGGGGTGACCTGCTTCCCTCGGGGTTTACTGACGACACGCACGTTCATTCCGTGTAGCAAACACCGCGCAGCAGCACCCGGACTGGCATGGGCCCACCCGCCGGGCGCCGCGGTCCAGCGCAGCTGACACGTGACGTTGAGCGTCGTGCCAAGCAAGCCACTGCTTGTCCCTTTGAACGTGACGAGTCGCAGAGTCCCCATCCGAATGTTCTCGATGTTCGAGTCGGGAGGAAGTGGGGGAGCAGTTTGGGGAGCCCGGCAGGGGCGGTGCACTTGCAGGCGAGCGGCCCCCGGCTGCGGCCCGCTGGCAGAACCCCCCGATTCCTGCGGCCAGAGTGCGTCGGGGAGCCGGGTGCACCCAGAGGACCTCTGCCGCCTCCGGGAGTGAAAGCACGGCCTTGGTCTCGTTGTGGTCACAAACCCACTCGGGTGGTGAGGCCGAAACGCCCACATGGGGGGTGGGGGGGGAAGCTGGGAGTGTGATTCTCGGGGAGGGGCTGTCCCGGAATCACCATGAAGCGTCCCAGCCCCCGGGTGCTCAGTCCGGGCTCTTGCGTCCAAGAGACGCCTGGTCTGCAAGGCCTGGACACCCTTGCTGCTTGACCCTCTCCCGCGGGCCGGGGTGCTTCCGTGGGCGTGGGCGTGAGGACCTCCTGTCCCTCGCGGGCAGTCTGTTGACTGGTCCAACGTCGCCACCTAGTGACACAGTGGCCACCGTGTGGGACAGGAAGCCTCAGGGACCAACGCAAACCCCACCACTGCCCGCCTGTGAGAATGGCCGAACTCCGGACTCCGACAATCCCAAGTGCAGACAAGGGCTTGGAGCCCGGGGCATGCTCGTCCCTGGCCGGTGGGAACCCAGCCCGGCGCGGCGGCTTCCTGCCACACCCAACGAACTGCACCGCCGGTCGGCCGCAGCAGTCACGCTGGTTGGCTCCGCCCCTGCTCGGAGGGGCCGAAGGCTTGTGCGTGTACAAACTGTGCGTGCGGACACTGACAGCAGCTGTCCCCGCCATCGCCCCGCCTCGGACGCCAGCGAGCTGACCCGCAGCAGGTCCTGGACGCGTAGGCTGTGGTCCATCCGGGCAGCGGGCTGCTGTTCGGAGCTAAAAAGAAATGAGGGGAGGTGGGGAGGGCCGGGGGGGCTGGCCTGGGGCGGGGCGGGGAAAGGCAGAACACTGTACTTGATCAACAATAAAAAGTAATAAATAAATAAATAAATAAAAAGAAAAAAGGAGACGAGACACCAAGCCACGAACAGACGCGGAGGAAACTCAGAGGCGTGTGTGTCTCTGAGTGGAAGGGGCTGGTCCGAAGTACCCACGGCCGCCCGCTGAGAGGCTCTGACTACGGGACGCCTGGGAAAAAGGGGGACCCGTGGGGCCAGTCCAAGGCTGGGTGGGGTGGGGACCACGGTCCCCTCTGGCCAGCGCCCTGCCCTGACCCCACCGTGGGCCTCACGGAGCCGCCTTTCGGTGAATGAGGGAGCGGATGGGTGTGTGGGGCAGCAGTGAGTGGTTCCCCTCGGATCGTGGTCAAACAGGTGTAATGTAAGACTCACCGACTACACTTTCAGTGTGTTCCAGTGTGCGGTTGGGCGGCATTAAATACATTCAGCGCCTCCGCCGTCCACGTCCCGGACACTTGCCGTTTCGCCAAACCGAAACTCAGTCCCCGGCCACCACCGCTCTGCTACTTCCTGTCTCCGTGAACTTGACTCCGCCAGGGGCCCACCTCGCGGAGGAGGGACAGAGAGTATCTTCTTTCTATCCTGGCTCAGTTCGCTTAGCGGGACATCTTCATGACCCCCGCCCCCCCGGGGTAGCTTCCCTTCGAGTTTCTGTTCATTTCAAGGCCAAATACTACCCCACCACACGGAGGTTCCACATGTGTTTACCCGTCTACTCACCGATGGGCACTTGGCTTGCTTCCGCCTTCGTCCGTTGTGAATAAATACCTGTTTGCACCTCTGCTTTCGGTTTTGGGGGGTATTCACCCAGAGGCCAAATTGCTGGACCACATGCTAATTCTGTTTTTAATTTCTTGAGAAACGGTCCCACGGCTCACGGCAGGTGGCAAGTGACTTGGAACTAGAAGCATCGCATCAGGGGGTTCCTCTGCACAGCCAGACCCTTCGGGGTGGGACCACGCCCCTGTGTTTGCTACCCGCGGAGCCGGAGGCACGGCTGATGTCGGCGTCCACTGTGGGTCCCCGTTCCCCCTAAGGGGCGAGGAGGAAGCCCCCGGCAGCCGGCGTGGGACCCCGGGACTCCGGCAGCAAAGCGGGCGGCGCTTCCTCGTCGCTGCCCGGCCAGGACCCTCTGCCAGGACACCACCCGCACCGCACCGCTCTCCTCCTGAAGCGGCTAGCCCCGGCGCAAGGCTGGCCGTCCGTCCTGCCCCCCCGAGCAAAGTCCGTGGAGCTGTGGTCAGAGGTGACTGCAAGCGGGTAAAATGTCCCAGACTCCCGAGGGCGCCGCACCGAGCGCCTGGGTGGCCTGCGGGTAGGCCGTGCTGTCTGAGTGAGCAATTAAATAACGGCACACATACTTCATAGGTTACATAGTACCCATAAATTCTTGGGTTGGTTTCATCAAAAGCACCAATGATGTTACAGTCAACATTTCCATAGGAGGTGCGTTTTACCGAGAGTAATGACAAATCAGACAAACTTTCTGGAGTCGTTAGGGTTCTTAGATCATTTTTTAAAAAGTTTCCTGTAAAAGAAACCTTGATCTGCTATAACTGGAGCAACTGGAATTGGGGATAAAAGTCTTAGAACGAAACTGAGATTCAGAAACGTGCCGTGAATTTACATTTCATTCCCACACCGTACCAGGGCTGTGTGAACTGGGTCATCACTGCGGCACAAGCGAACACAAAATGCCGGAATGTTATCATATAAATCGCCGCCGGCACGGTTTCCACCACCCCTGGAAGCAACGTGCAGATTCACAGAGAAACAGAGAATCCGTTTCAGCCTCACACTTTGTATCAAGAGCTACACGGACACAGATTAAAAGAGAAACAACAGTTCGACGTTGGAAAACGTTCCTCCACCACCACGTTCAAGGGCCCGGAGCACTGGGCTCTCCCCGGAGAACTTCGGGGTCCCCAACAGGGCCGGGGAGTAAGGAAGTGGACGCCGAGAACCCCTGGACAAGAGTCCCCCATCCCTGCCGCCTGTGAGGACAGCTGGACGGGTGAACTGGGGTGAATTTCCTCTTCCCCGGACACTCACAGCGCCGAGCCCGCCTCTCACGGGGTGCCACTGACAACCCCCGAGCCCTCACGGCTTCAGGGTCAAGTCACCTTCAGCCTCAGGGGCCAAGACCCGTGAGGGGCGTGCCCCGGCGCCCTGGACGGCGTTATTTGGGAAAGCAGGGGGTTAGGGTTTAGGGTCTCTCTGCGCCAGTGCCAGCTGCCAAACGGGGGCCTGGTGCTCTTTCATACATTTATTGGGGGGAGTGTTTCTCATCACCGCGGCCCCCTAGCCCAGACCAAAGCCAGGGCCCCTGAGCGACTCCGCCCAGAGCCAGGTGGGTGGAGGGCTTGGCTCAGAGACGGACGGAGAGACGTGACGGCTGCCGCCAGCAGATGGCGCTGTTGCTCCATCCCGAGACGGGGCTCGGTCCGGCGGCCTCAGTCCAGGTCCGGGGACTCGCTCTCCAGCCCAGAAGTGAGCACCGCGGATGCAGCGTTGTTAGTGAGCCCGGCGGAGCGAGGCACCATCCAAACTTTGGACTAGTTTAAATCCCTGCTGGACTTCTCCGCCAGAGCCTGCTGTGTGTCTGTGAAATTCCCAGTGGTTTATTTTAGAGGAGGCCACACCCTCCTGGTTCACTTCTGTGCGGGCCGATGGGGACCAGCCAGAGACCGCCAGGGTCAGTCATCACACGGCCCGTGCAGGTCTCTCCTGGGATCTGTAGAAAGATTTGCAGAGACAGGTCTCTGGGAGGCGGGGCTGCCTGGGACCCTCGGGCTGGATGGGGGCTCCCTGGGCAGATGGTCCGAGGAAGCTCCGCCCCACATGGGCCCTCAGGTGTGAGAAAGCACCCAGGCAGGGGACCAGGGCCCCCCACGGGGAGAAGGGCCCCCCACGGAGAGAAGGCAGCCAAGAGGACAGGAGTAAGGACGCCCTTGGGCCTCAGGTGTCTTGCAAGCCCTCCCTCAGCCCAGCCAGTGCACCCCGATGTCACCACACCCCACTTTCCGTGCGAGCTCACCGAGCGCTGAGAAGCCCAAGGACCTGGGTAACCGGCCCAGGTGGAACCATGCCGTCCTCCTGCCAACTCGCGCAGCTGGGGGCACCCCGACCAGGGCTCCCGGCCAGGGCTCTCCTGACCGCTCGGAAGGGCAGCAGCGCCTTTGCGGCTCTTCGTAGAGCTTCCGTCCTTCTGCGTGGACGGCACTATCCCCGGGACAGTGCCCCGGCGCCCGGCCCGGCCTCTATAACCTGCCCAGCGCGGACACACCATGGCCCTGCAGGGGCCGCGGAGTCGCAGGAGCTTCCAGCCCACTCCGCCCCGGGGGCCCCAGTTCTGCAGGCCCCTGTTCCCGGTCGCCCTCCCCTCAGGCACCCGCGTGGCCGTGACCTCACTTCCTTCAGGTCTTACTGCAGGTTCCTCTTCTCAAAGGGACCCTCCTGGGCCACCCTTGAGGGGACACAGGCTCCGGAGGTTGCGGTCAGCGTGCCACCGCCGTGGCGCCAGCACCTGCGCTCAGGGCGCGGCCCAGGTGAGTGCCTAGTGCACGTTCGCTGGGTGACGGAGCGACCTGATCGGGAAGACAGGACGGGGTTGTCACGCCTTTCCCTAGACGGGAAACAGGCGGCGTGACACGGCCAGGGAGCTGGTCCGAGGCCGCTCACCTGTCAGGAGCCGGGGCCAGGTGCACAGGTGTGTGAAGGAGCGCACACCTGTGCAAGAGCAGGGTCCTCCCGAGGCCGTCGGCTGAGCGGGAGAGCTGGGTGAGACCGGAGGACAGAGCACAAGGTGGGGGTGTGGGAAAGGCCACACGGTTTGCTCTTGACAGTGAATGGGGGGGAGCCGACCGCCGGAGGGGCCTTGGCAGGGGAGGGGGTGTTCGCACTGGCACGGTTTATAATCGGAGGGACGGGCCGGGGGTCACTGACGCGTGGTTTGGAACCAGAAGGAAGCTGAGGTAGCGTCGTCGCCGCCTTTCCGCACGGAACAGGGCCTGAAATGGGCCCCTGGGGCAGGGCGGGCCCCGGCAGTGAAGGGCGGGCCAGAGGCAGCTGCTGGACCCTCAGCTCCACGCTCTCTGTCCTGCCGGACGGTGCGTCCAGGACGCCCAGGTTTTCAGTCCCGCACCAGCGGTCCTCTATTCTGACTGGGGCATATCGTTCTTCTTCCGAACTCCCACTAAGGTGAACTCTGCCGCCTTTCTGATAGGGTCTATATTAGCTTTCTCTGGTCGTGGGGCAAACTGGCACTCGGAGCCTTGAACAACACATGTGTGATCTCGTGGTTTCCGAGGAGTCATCTGGGTTCTCTGCGCTGGCAACACTGAGGGTGTCGCCAGCGCGGGGGCTGGGGCTCCCACCAAAGGCTCAGGGTTCCGGCTCCGCCACATGGCCGGCAGGGTCCACGTGGCCGGCAGGGTCCAGCACCAGGTGGCGGAAACCCGAGGCCCTGTTTTCCTGTCTTGCTGGCTGTCGGCCAGGGGTCACGGTCAGCTCCTCGAGTCCTCCCGGAGGCCTAGCCGTGAGGCCCTCTTCCGACACGACGCAGCAGCTCACCTCGCAGCCGGGAGCTTCTGCAGGGCCCGTGGGCTGCCTCTGAGCTGTGGGGGCTTCCGTAAGGTCACACGTCCCAGGAGCGATGGTCCCGTGACCTGTTCACACAATGCAGCCCTGCCCTCAGGGCACACGTCCATCCACCCCCAGTCACGCAGGCTCTCCAGGAGGGGGTGGCTGAGGGGTCTGCACCGGGGGCTGCACTGGAACCTTGGGGCCCCGCAGGGCTTTGCTCCCAGGCTCTGCAGAACTGGGGTCCTTCCCAGCTGCATTCTTACCCGACTCCCGAGAGAAACGTGCACGCCCACCTTTGTGCAGACCCCCCAGTCAGCCCTCAGGCCCTCCCCCGCCCCTTCGCAGTATCTCACGCAGACATCAGGCAGGTCCCACTTTGAACCCGGGCTGGGGTGGCTGAGTGTATTTGCTCTGGGCCAGAAGCAGTATGTCTGGAATGCGGTTTTGTGTTCTGTCCCGCCCACCCCCAACTGCTGCAGGCAGAGATAGGCCCCCCGCAGGCTGCCCAGAGCTCTCTGTCCCAGCCCCCACAGCCCCCGCCCACCTTGGTCTGAGGCCCCCCTGCTTGCAGGGCCCCTCAGGGCACCTCAGCCCCCTCACTGGCAGGGGCCCCGAGCACAGGGAAGGTGGGTAGAACCAAAGAGCTTCTGAACACTTCTTTGTCCACTTTGATGTTTCAGAAACACCGGGAGTAAAGAACACGAAGTCCTTTCGTGTCTAGAGCCTTCATTAACGAAGGACCATCAGGGGGCCGGCGGCCCGATCACATCCACGAATCCCCCGCCCAGGGAGCAGGTGCCGGCGGCCTGCTCTGTATTCAGCACGAGCAGCCAGTCCGTGGCCTGGTTCCGTGGCCGCCCTCACAAGGGGGGGGGGGAGTCCTCCTCTGGGAGGTCTGTAACCAGAAGAGGGGAAGACAGGTCTGTGTGTCTGTCCCAGCTTCATCAGAGTGGCCTGGCTACTCGCTGCGCAGCCCCCGGTCCCAGGGTTCCCTCCACCCTTCAGGGTGCTTCAGCCGCAGAGGAAACTGGTCACAGCAAAGCCCTGCCCCCCGAAAAAAAACCGCAGGTGACCAATGACCACAATCTGCTGTGCGTGTCTGTGCGTCTGCGGAGAAACAGCATTTCTCCATCACAGAAAAATGGCCTTGCGGGAAAAGGTCATCGTACCGCAAACTGACTCCAAATAAATACATTGCTGTATTTGAATAATAAGTAATGATTTTAGAAAGTTTCAGAGGTTGTGTGTGGGGGGGAACTACTATTGAATCCATACGAGAATGATCTCGAGTCGCCTGAATCTGGATTTACGGTAAAATAAGACTCTGCATCTCAGGCTGTTCGGGGATTTGGTGTTCTGGTCCATTTAATTTCCTGGTTTCATAAAAGCCAGGCTAAAATGTTGGTTTCAGCTCCTGTTGAAAATCTTCTAAAATGCAGTGGTTGGAAAACACAGAGGATCCCCTCCTGAGAGAGAAAATGCGGTTCATTCCGTCGTCAGCCCAGTGCGTGTACCGGGCCGCAGGGAAGGCACTCTGAGGACTTGGGTGCTAGGGACACCTGGGGTGTCTGCCCAGCTCAGGAGGGCCCCCGTGCACGGTGGCTCTCCGGTGAGCTCTGGCCGGGCGGTGTGAACTGACTCTGCCCTCTGGCCACGTGGTGAGGGCCCCCGCCCAGGAGACCCGCTCAGAACCCGGGGGATCCGGGACAAGAACCAGTAGCGAGAGGTCAGCCTCTCCCAGGGGCCGGCGCTGTAGCGCGTGAACTTCGGAGCCGGGGCAGCCCTTCCGTGTTCCGTGTGGACGAAGGCGGCAAGGAAGCCCGTCTGCTCAGGAGAAAGACGGAAATCAGGGTGAAAATGGGCGTGTCCACCCGGCTCCCCGCTGGCTCCGCCTGAGGCCCACGCGCATTTCTGCCCTTGGCTTCCACGGTCTCCCCCAACGGCCCTGGAGGAAGCTGCCCACCCCCAGGGCAGCTGGCCCCGCCCACCCCAGGGAAGCTGGCTCCACCCACCTCCAGGGCAGCTGGCTCTGCCCACCCCACGGAAGCTGGCCCCGCCCACCCCACTGAAGCTGGCCCCGCCCACCCCAGGGAAGCTGGCTCCGCCCACCCAGAAGCTGGCTCCAGCTGCACTGTGTCACCCGCTCTCCGAAGAAACGCACGCTCCCAGGTCCCGAGGCCCTCACGCGGACCGCAGTCCCCTGGTCCGGCCCTCCAGGAGGACCTCACACGCCCTTCACACGCTCTCCCGACGGGGGCGCCGTGCACACCCGGGGCACGGAGTCACAGCCGGGAAGCGGCAATGATGCTCGCAGGCCGACGGAGAGAAGGCCGGGCAAAGACAGGCGGGCAGCCGGGCCCGACGGGGCCGCAGGGAGAGCCGCGTGGGAGCGGCTGACGTGTCACCTGGAACACACCTGTCCCTGTCCGTGTCCCGTCACGCTGCTGCCGGGCAACGGAAGAACATCTGACACTACCCCAGTGCGGAGCTTCCCAGGCAGGCTTCCGACTGCCACTCGGAAAACCACAACGCACATTTTAACTTCGGTTAAACAAGGTATCTCTGCCCTGGCTGGCGCAGCTCAGTGGATTGAGTGCGGGCTGCGAACCAAAGCATCACAGGTTCGATTCCCAGTCAGGGCACATGCCTGGGTTGCAGGCCATGACCCCCAGCAACTGCACATTGATGTTTCTCTCTCTCTCTTTCTCCCACCCTTCCCTCTCTAAAAATAAATAGATAAAATCTTCTTATAAAGAAGATGTGATTAAAAAATAAACAAGGTATTTATTTCTGCATGATTTGGAGTGCAGGTGGACTGGGCTGGGAGGAGGCGGCAGCTGGCCTTTCCGCTGCTGCCCCCGGGAGCAGGACGGAGACTTCCCGGTCAGCCGCCCGGTTAATGAGGGCAAAGAGGGGTCTCAGAGGCGGGAGTGGGTCCTGAGACGTGAGCGGGAACCAGCCGAGACAGGGCCAGCGCCGGCTGCCGGAGGGATGAAGAAGCACTGGGGGACCTCCGTGGGGGCCAGGGAAATGGAAACCAGCGTCCACTGGAAAGTCAGATCTGCCGGACAGTTTTCCGAGTGGCACCCGGGGTGGCCACACCCGACAAGACAACTGGTCACAGTGAGGGCGGGCGGGCCCGAGACTTGGAGGGTGCGGGTCGTCCTCCATGGGACTAACCGGTCACCGCACCGCTTCCCCCGGGCACGCAGCTGCCGCTCGAGGTGCACGCCGTCCCGGCTGAAGCCGGGCAGCCCAGCCGGTCCTTGAAACCCGGACTCCCCAAAGTGCGGTTCACAATATCAGCTAAAATTTCAGTTCTCGTGGGGCTCGCCTGTCCCCTACTGTCTGACCTCGGAGCGGTGTCTTAGATCGGGGTCCAGGGAAGACTGACCGTGGAGTCACCATGTGGAAGCCTGACACGGTGTCAGGCAGCGACGCGAAGGGGTCAGATGTGAGTGGTGTGCGCATGTCCGCCTTAGCACAGAGCCGGGCGCTGGCTTGCTGGGAGCCCAGATCCCTTCCCTGTGCCTCTTCCTGCAGTCACCTAGCACGGCTCTCTTCGGCAGCCTGGGTTTCCCTGGAAACCATTGATAAGATTTCAAAACATCCCAAAACAATGTAACCGTCCTCCTGAGATGTTTTCCCGGGTTGCCGAGGAAACCCGTTCCATATTTTGGCTACTCCGTGGAAGCAAGGGCGCTCCTGTGCCAGGAGCTGACCGGCACCTGAAATTCCTGGGAGGGAGGCCCCGCCCTGCGTCTGAGGGTCCTTGGAGGGTTCCGCCCCTCCACCTGCTGTCCGTGCCCCTCCTGTGGGGGGGCCTCCCACCCCCGGGGGGTGGCCCTGGGGGAGATCCTGCCCCAGGGCCAGAGCCCTCAGCCCTCAGCCTCCTCGGGCCCACTGGAGGTGTGGGCGTGGGAAGAGCAGCGTGTGGCATCTCCCACCCGACAGATGGACTGCAAGTCGGGGCCCCCCTGGTATATCCGGGTCCCACCCGGTCTTTCTGCTGCAGCCCCTCCCTGGCCACGGGAAAGGCGGTGGGGTGGGAGGCAGAGAGGTTAACGCCTGGGTGTTACCTGGGAGCCACTGGGAGGCCATGGGGAGGAAGTGGACTCCGGGGGCCTGACCCACCCTCCTTCCTGCGCAGGTCGCCCCTGCCCGAGCACCCTGGTTTGGTCAGATGGCGTGGTGGGGCTGCCGGGGCGGGGCTGGGACAAAGGCACCGGGGGAAGGGGAGGGGATGGGTGTGGGGACTGGGGCAAGGGCGAGGGGTGAGCGGAAGGCGGGTGTGGAGACCCACTGGGCCGTGTGCACCCTGGACCGGCACGGCTGGGTGAGCCCGGAGGGAGGGAGGGAGGGAGATGACCCTGTCCCCATGGTGGGGGGGGTTCTACGGGGGAGGGAGGGGGAGGTGCTGAGCAGGGTGTTCCCAGGACTGTTCCAGAAGGAGCTGGGGGTGTCTGCGTCCAGCCACAGGGTGAAGCACCTGCCCACAGACGGGAACCCCGCTTTTTGGAGACGGGGCGATTTTCAGGAAGTGAGGGCAGGCATCGCTGGGCAGGAGTCTGACTCAGCGTGAGGTGTGCTTTCCCGGCTCCCCACCCCGCCCCCACTGGCAGCCCCTCCCCCGCCGCTGCGCAGGAAGGGGGGAGGGGTTTGGAGTCCAGTTGCCCTTGGGCACCCAAGACGACTGGGTCCTCAGGAGACAGTGGGTGGTGCGGGGGGCGGGGGAGGTGGGCAGCACTGGAGCTGAGCCCGGCGCTGCACCTGGGGCTCCTTCCAGGTGCGTGGGAGGAAATCCCCTCCGGGGGCAGCACTGTGGGAAAGCCCTGTGCGCGCCTGTCTGAGGCCAGCGTTGGGGACTGGGGACGGGGCAGGGGCGTCTGAGCAGGGTCGGGGGGCCTTGGGGTCCCTCCGAAGACAGGCGGCCGAGCCCACAAACGGGGCCGTGGCTTAACCGACGCCACATGAACCCCCTCGGGAAACGTGGGCATCTTCCTCTCCCAGGAGAGTGGGACGAAGGCAGGGTGCTGGGGGGTTTGGGGAGGTGGAGGGGGGTGGTTTGGGTCCGTGGGCTCTCAAATCCCTGCAGATGGGAAGGTGCCTCTGCGTGCCGTGTGGTGGGCGCAACGCTGCCGTGCGAGTGCAGGGCGGAAGTCTCAGCGCCTGGCTCCCCTTGTGGGGCAACACCTGGCTGGTGAGGGTGAGGCTCCTCCGAGGGGACACTGGGCGGGGAAGAGAAGCACCTGTTCTCTCCTCGGGCGCTGGCTCACGTTCCCTCCTGCCCTCTGCCTCCTGCCCTCTGCCCCCTGCCCTCTGCCCTCTGCCCTCTGTCCCAGGTGTCACCCCGAGGCTCCCTCTCCTGCATCATCAGATTTCCAGCTGCTGGGTCGTTCCTGCCGGCAACTACACTAAACACATGGATGCAAACCTGCCTTGCGACCCCACTCCCCTCGCCCCTCCCCGCTCGGCCTCGGTGGGGGGTGTGGGCGGGTGGGGGGCTGACTCGCCCGCCTGCTCCCCCTTCTCTCCCCCACATGCACGCTCTCTCTTTGCTCTTGGGCCTCGGGTCGCCCACAGAGCCGAGTGCCTCCCGACAGACGCTCACCGTGGCCCCGTGAGTGACCTACATTTGCTCATTTGCTCCTCTGGTTATTTTTAAGCACCTGAGACCTCACCATCCAGAGCACGAGCTAGCGCTTCGCCACGGCCCACCTGCAGCCGTGTGGGTTTCTGCCCCCGCACCTCCCGCCCCCCGCCCCCGCCTCCGAGGCTGACCTTCCCCTGCTCGCCTCTCCGCGGTGTTCTTGGGCGCGGATGCAGTAACGACCAGCTCACTCGTCCAGTAACGACCGGCTCACTGGTCCGCGCTTCCTTAAGTGCTTTTCCCGGGCCTCTGCCAAGGCCGCCAGGGTGGCCGTGGACATGCTGGTATACGAGTCTGGTTGCGCGTAAGCACTCTTGGCCGGGCCCACGGGCAGGAGCACGTCTGCGTGGCCTCCCGCGTGGCCTCCCACGTTGCCCCAGCCTCTTCAGAGCGTGGCGGCCACGGAGCGATGGGACTTCTCACACGGCGGCGGGATTTCCAGAGCCAACGTGCCCGTGGACGTGGCAGAGCTCCGCGGTCCCCTTGGTCCCGGCCTCAGACGTCACGCGGCATCTCTCTCTGCGCCCCCGCCCCGCCGGTGGAGGCGGCCGTGGGCGTCCGAGCTCAGGCAGTGGGCGGAGAGTGTGGTCTCACGGAGGGCGCGGTCGCCGGGCGTGGAAGCGGAACTACGGAGGGGGAGGGGAGTGACCGGACCGCGCAGGAGCGGGAGTCCCAGCCAGGGAGGGGCGGGGCCTGGGCGGGGGGCTGTGCGGGGGCGGCCCCACCTGGGAGCTCTGTGGCCTGGGGCCCGAGGCCCGTGGTGCCACAGCACCAGAGCCGGGAGCCCACGGAGAAGGGCCCACCGCCCACACGCAGACCGCTCAGCGGCCCCCGGTCACTGCGTACGGCTTCGACCCCGGTCATTGCGGCCTGGCAGCGCCTCCTGTGGTCTGACGGAGTGGGGTGGAGTCCAGCACTGCACCGAGTCCGTGCTAACACAGGGGACAGGGTGTTCCCGACCACGGCGAGTCCGTGCTCGGGACCCACCAGCTTTTGGCCCGAGAGCCGGAAGGAGCCCCGGGGGGTGGCGGACGGAGGCAGGAGGTGTCCTGGGGCATCGGTGGGGGGTGGGGCGTGGGGTGAAAGTAGGGCGGCGACCAGTGGCTCACGAACCGCAGGAGCGAGACCGAATGCCTCTACGGTTTGTCCCAAAGGCAGAATGAAACGTCAGGTGATTAGCAAGGGAACCCTGTGCTCTGCGTTTTGCTGGCTCGGACGGCGCTACCATTTTCCCTCTGGGGACCGGTTTGGGAGCCGTGTCTGGGGGCCGGGGCCAGCGGTGGGGACAGTCTCCGCGTCAGCAGCACTTGGGTCTCACCGTTACGCCCTCTGTGCTCCGAGAATTTTCACACCGTGACCGTGACCGTGACCGTGACCGTGACCTCCGGCTGGGGCCTGCCCCTGCCCCTCACCCTCCCAGCTGCGCCCTGGCTTTGGAATCCCTCAGGTCCGCGGGCACCAAGCCCACCGCACTCCAAAGCTCGCCCTCGGTCTGGGCCTGCCACCCGGGGAGTCTCTCGTGGGAGGGAGCAGGAACACCCGCCTTGTCGGCGCCCCGCACAGCCCCCGGGGCTGGAGAGACGGCCGCCTGTCCTTCCTGAAGAACTCCTAGGGAGATTCTCAACATTTTTCACCGAGATACGTGGATTACAAAAATATTTTTTACATTGTTTTCGTTCGAATAAACATCGTTTGGGAGGACATTTTTTCGGGGCCTGGACAGGCGGCTCACTGGCCCGCTGTCGGCCTGAGGGCCCAGTGTCGTGGGCCCCACCCCCGGGCTGGGCGCGCACCTAGGTTGTGGGGCCCGTCCCCGGTCAGGGCGCGTGCGGCCAAGGGCAACCGATGGATGTTTCTCTCTCTCTCTCCTTCCCTCCCTTCCTCTCTGTCTCAAATCAATAACCCTTAGGAGAAGATTAGAAAAAGAAAAAAGAAAACATCTTTTGGGGTACACCGCACCTCTCTGAGGGTGTGACCTTGCTGCTCTATGTCACTGTGTCGGGGGGCAGGGTCCCCCTGACCTGTGTTGATCCTGGGTGTCCGACAGGGCTGGGTGTGTCTCTGGGCGACCCCTCCCCCTCCCTCCTCCCCCCACCCTCTAATCCCCCCACTAGGAGTATTTGCTGAGAGCCTTCCGACCTTCCTGGGAAATAACTCACCACGGCGGGGGGGGGAGTGGACGAGCACAGGACAGCCCAAAGCCAACGGCCCGACTCGAGACCCGTGTGGCTGAGGAAGAGCATCCGGGAACTGGACAGTGGCTGGGCCTGAGCAGGCGTGCTCCTCACTGACCGCTCTGAATGCTGACCGCTCTACAGTGCTGACCGCGGTCATGAAAGGACGTGCAGTGGGCAGTTCTGTGGCCTCTCCAGGGGTCCCTGCTGACCTCAGCGGCTTCTGAGGACAGCCGGTGGCCTCGGAGACATTGGCAGCCTCCACGTGCCCAGCAGTGGCCCTCGTGGGGGGCTGGACCAGGGCCCGGGTCTCATACCTCCCTGTGGCCTAGGATGCAGAGCGATTCCCGGGAGCTGTGCGTGGAAAGGTGGCTGCATCAGCCGACCGCAGAGCGTGGTGAGCTGTGCAGGACGCGGGCGAGCAGCCGGGCAGGACGCCGGAGACGCGCCAGCCCGGGGAGGAGGCCTGGCCAGGGGGTGGGTGGGCAGGTGCCTCGTGGAGGAATCAATCCCCCGACTTGAAAAACAAGTACCAAATCACCCCTGACCAACGGAGACAGATGGGGCCCGTTTCTCAGCCGTGGAGTTGGCGAAGATGTTTAGAAACGGCAGTTCCACGGGAGAGCTGACACCCTTAAACGGAGAGCTGGTGGGGCCCTTTATCAGGACGGACCAGTCTGAAACGGCGGAGCCCTCCCATCTTCATGTCGCCGAAGGTGGGACCCCCAGACCCGCGCCCCCGGACGCCCGACGACGGGGAGCTGCAGCGCTGCCCGGGAAGTGTCTGCACCTCGAGCCTCAACCTGACGAGCCTCTGGCTCTCACTGTGGACTCGCGGGGAACGGGGGGTTTAGGGGAAACTGCAGTGACTCCCCCGTGATCCCGCCAGCCCAGTCCAGAAGTGAGACGTTCTCTGGGCGAATGACCTGGAGAGCCCCGGGCTGTTTCCAACGAGTCCCAAGTACCTTTCGTCGCCTCCACGTGACATGTTCTGAAGGGGAAAGCACAGTTTTTGCTCTTTACCACTTTTAATTATGCAAGCCCCCATTCCTGTCTCTTGCTGGGGGTTTGACCCACAGCGAAGTGTCACCTGGGTGTGGCAGCGATGGGGGCAGGGGGTGGGCAGCCAGGACTCCAGGCCAGGCTGCCTGGACTTGCATCTCAGTTCCACACTTCGTAGCTGTGTGACTATAGAAAAGTGACTTAACCTCTCTGGGCCTTACGTTCTCATCTGGAAAACGTGGATAATAAATATACCTGTCTCGTAGGGACCTCTTGAGGATTAAATAAGTGAATGAAAATCGCTCACGTTCGTAGGGCCGTGACGAGCTCAGCGACAGCGCTGGGTGAGTGTCGGCTATTTTAGGCTGGATGGCGTTGAAGAACGCAGAGGAGCCCTTTGCTTCTGTGGGGGCGGTGTTGTCCCAGGTCACGGATACCAGGAGGCCTGTCTCAGAAGCTCCTTGACGTCTGGTGCAGACACACACACACACACACACACACACACGCACCCACCCGACACGCACAGGCACACCCAGAGCACATCAAGCCTGCCCTGGTGTGCGGGGGCAGGGGTGGGGGGCTCCTACAAGGTCCTGCCTGCAAACACCACTCACCGGGTGAGGGGGGACAGTGCATCTGCCCAGGTGGCACCCCCACAGAGACAGGGGCCAGCTGCAAGTCCCCACGGCCAAGGACGATAGTCCCTGAAGTCAGAGCACCGGCTGAGGCCCAAGCCGGTGGGGCACGTGTCCAGCCGGGGAAGGGGAGAGGAGTCACCAACTCTGCCCGACAGGGAACCTGGGAGGCACAGGGCAGGGAGGGGCGGGCCTGTTGCTAAGCACCAACCTGCCGGTCTGTCCTGTGGCATAGTTTGTATGGGAGAAGGCTCCCCCAAAACAATTGCCCGGGTTTTAATTAAAGTCCAGCAGGAAGGGACTGTGAGTGGGGCAATGAGCGGCGCTGTGGCTGCTGGAATATTGAGAAATCACAGAGCAGGATCCGCGCCCACCCCCTCCTGCCCAGACATGGAAGGCATGCACGAGGCCCTAGTGTGTTACCGTGAGATTCGGTATCGAGCCGGCCGTCACACCCCAGGGCTCCTGAGAAGCAGGTGGGGAGCCTGGTGAGGTGCTGAGTCACGTGAACCACGGCGGTTACATTTTAAAAGCGATCTATCTCAGCTAGGTGGATTCTTTCATTTTCAGAACGTTACTAGGCTGGCACCCATTTTACCTCCCCCAAGAGCTGTGGGCGGAAGAAAATATGTGGGAATCCAGAGAATAATGATTATTCCACCCAGAGCCCTGTTGTGATCTCGTTGATTGACTTGCAAAATACCCAAATGAGAGTGAATATTATATACATTCCAATGATGCAAAAGAGAGTATTATATTTTAAAGGCATCTTGAAAATAACGAGACTAATAACCCGCCTTGTTTGCAGTGAAACACCAGGCAAAGCCCTTCTGTTTCAGGAGAGAGGGTTGCCTGGCGACAGCCAAAGTATCTAATAATATTTTAAACAGAATTTTTTGATACGTTGCACGCCACACACAGAAAAGGGAGTTAAGTGGAGTTGCCTTTACTTGGGTCGGGTGTGCGTTTCTGCATGCAAAACAAATGTATTCGTGTTTGATGGCTCGAAACATCCTGGGCCTGGCGTGGCGACGCTGGCCGCCTGGACAGCGCCGTGTGTCCGGCACAAACCTAATATTTGAGAAGTGACAGCTCTCTCCCGCGTCCTGGGAAAACGCACGAGTCTCCGGGTGTGCACTGTTCCTAACTAGGTCGAGGGCCCTGAGGCCCTCCGCAGGCACTCGTCACCTTTTCCGTCTTTAATTTTTCAACTCGTCTGTCACATGCAAAACGTGATAATTAGGAATATGGGAGGGTGTTTCTGCAAAAACACCTTGGAGCGCTGGACTCCGGTTACTCAGAGATTTTGGACACACCGTGGTGTTCTTACGCAGTCACCAGCTGCACGAGGAACGCACCTTCATGGGGCACGTCTGTTTGCACACGCGGGGCTGCATTTGCACGTGTCGGTGTTACGGTGGCTGGGTGACTCGTCAGCGTGCAATTTGCTATGAATTCTTCCCTCCGTAGGAGCAGACTCTGACCAGGCTCGGAGTGAGAACGGAAAGAGGCTGGATCCTGCAGACCCCTCTCTCCCAGACAAGGAGGACCGGGCCCGTGATTGCCGCAGCTGCCAGGCAACCGCCCTGCCTGCCCGGGGGGCCGGCACACCCTCTTGCTTCCTGCTTGGCTCAGGTGCCCAGGTGACTCTCCAGGGAGGCCTGTGACACGAGGCAGCTCACCTGAGGCTATCCATGCTCACCGAGTCACCAGGTGTCTGCTGTTCCCCCGCCGGGTGCGAGCATCCACACCTGGGGTGTGAGCTGATTCTGCACTTGAAGTGTAGAAAATATGTGACTCTGTGAAAATACAGCAAACCCTTGTTATTCCAAAGTGTGTGCTTCAGCTGAGCTAAACACATATCATATTATATGGGGAGACCACTGGACTAAAATGAGTAGACATAGAACTTTCCAGAAAAAAAAAATCCAGCATGGACCCTCCCCCCACCCCGCCCCACCACATCACACTTACGTTTGTTTGATAAAAGAAAAATCACTACAATTTCAAACAAAGCCGCCCAGGTACGTAGCCTCCCTTCCCCGAAATGACTTGATCCGCCCTGGTCGCTGGGAAGATGCCCATTCAGTGTGTCAGCCACCCGAACTTCCTGAGTGTGCCTCGGAGCGTGGTGAGTGTCAGTGTGAATTTACTGCGTGTCTGTTGGGCACAGCGGCCTCTCCTTGTCCGGTGTACAGTCTGGCCCCAGGTGAGCGCACGGCTCCTACAGAGAGACTCGGGTTGCCTTCATGGTAAGGGCGGAGGGCTGCCCAGGTGACACACCAAAAAGATGCCCCAGAGCCGTCTGGTTATCAGCGCAGAATCCTGAAGGAGTAAAAGTAGCCAGAAGTCAAGGTGCTGATCTGCAAGTAGCAGAAACTGACAATGCCTAAATCTTCTGAGAAGGGATTTGTTCAAGGGTAAGCAAGGGTTGAAAGATCTCAGGACCTACGCTCTTGAACTTGGAACTTCCAGGACTGGTGTGCTCCTGCTTCTTAGCCCTTACCTCCACCTGACCTTGCAATGAACACTGGCCCAGTTTGTCACCAGTGTCCCTACCCATGTGGGCTCTGTAGGGATAGGGATCACACGCACCCTGGGGCCTGGAGTAGGGCCAGGCACACACGAGGTGCTCAGGTGTGTCTGGCTGTCAGCAAACCCTCCCGGTGGTCCCCTCAGGGTCCTCGGGCTCCCACCTCCCCCACCCCCAACCTTGGGTGTCTCTTCTCCACATACCCAACCATTCCGCACCGGAAGCCTGTCACCCCACAGGCTCCCCCCATTTCTCAGACCCTTTCTGGTGGGCTGACCAGAGCGCTCTAGTCCCCCCCGGGTTTCGGGAGTCGGCTCCTGGGTCTGGTCGCTCCTTCGTGGCACAAAAACTCCCCCTGCGCACCAGCCGCAGGCCCTCCTGCCGGCCCACCCCCTCCCACCGAGGTTCCTGCTGGCCCCTCAGTTCTGGGGGCTCTTCTGCTGCCCCCCAAGGGGAAAATTACACTGAAATGGGAAATTAAGACAATTAAAAAGTGCATTTAAAAAGTCATGGACACAACCAATGAATCAATTTTCTCAAGTGTCCCTTGTCCCCCGTTAAGTAGAACATTGAAGAAGCCAATCTTTAAAAAGACCATTCTTGCCTTGGCTGGTGTGGCTCAGAGGACTGAGTTCCGGCCCGCGTGCCCAGGTTGCAGCCCCAGTAGGGGCGTGTGGGGGCAGCTGCATGTGGGTGTCTCTCCCTCTCTCCTTCCCTCCCCCTTTCTCTAAAAATAAGTAAATAAAATCTTTTTTCAAAAGCCAATCACTTAAAAAAAAAGAAAATAAAAACACCACTGGCTAATACCATTAGCCAACCTGGAGCAGAACATAATAATAATGCAAGCAATTCAAAACAAGGGGGAGGAGAAAGCTGGGTGACTCGGTTTCCTTAGGAGGAGCTTTTTTTTAAAAAACATGGGGAGAATCCCATCGTTTTCATGACCCTCTGCCCGAACAGCAGCCTTCGCTTCATGCACGCGTGCAGACCGGGAACACCGCAGTGTATCACAGAAACGCTTGCGACTCGGACAATTGCTAACCCTCAGCTACTTCTGTCTCCGTGCCGGGCCGCAGCTCTCACCACGCTCGGCCTGACGCTCAGCTCACAGGGGACACGCCACCTGCCCCAGACTGTGACTTTCATGCACACAAAGCACACGCCATTGAAACAGTCTCCTGGGGACCGTGCATGGACAGAATTGCTCCCGTTTGCGACCTCGGGTTTATTGGATGCATCTCTGTCGTTCTGAGGAGCCCACGGGCTCCATCGAGCTGCAGACGGGTCCCGGGCAGGAGCAGCGTGGAGTCGTGTGTGTCCCTCTCCCCCTCGGACGCGGTCACACAGCAGAGGGCCGAGAACCGGGACCAGGCATTTGTTCACAGTAAGAGAGATTGTGACGAAACACACTTAGCGAAGGGTGCCATCCTGTTTTCCTGCAGTTCACGACGGTTCAGTGGCGTCATCACGCACACCCACCTAGTGCAAGCAGCTCCTGATGGGCTCCTTGCAGGGAGTGGCTGGGGCTCAGAGAGGGAAAACTCCGTTTACTCGTCAGTTACACCTTGGTAAGGCCGATGTTTGGTTTGAAAAAGGAATGCTTTGATGAAGTGCAGATATTTTAAACACTAAGGGTTTCAGGAGGATGGCCACACAGTAGCAGTAAGGCTTCTCCAGCCGCGCACACCGGCCAGAAGCAGCCTGCAGGGTGGGCGTGGAGGACAGGCGGCAACCTCTGACCCCGCACCCGACGCGCAGGGGCCAGCGGGCTGTCCCTCGCCGGCTCTGGGCACGTGTGCCTCCTGCCCCGTCTCCAGGGCTCTGTTCCGGGGGCACGAGGGCGCACCTGCGGGTGGACGGGGCTCGGCATTGGCCTCTGTGCCAGCTGGGCCTGTCTGCCCTCCCTGAGTCTGTTTTCTCGTGTTCGGAGCCAAGGTCATGGTGAAGGTTGAATGGTACAAACCCTTCACAGAGGCGGCGATCACTGGGCACTTGGTGTCACTCCCCCTCCCCCAAAATCCAGGTCATTTGTTACTGTTCAGGATGCGGCCGCTTCCATCTACTTTATGTGAAAGGGAATTTTATTACAGCATAAATCATGGAGCAAACTGACAATGCTTCCTTCGCGCCGGGAGATGAGTCATTAGGAAATGTAATTGCTTTTGGGGTGCACACCATTGCGCTCCGTCCCCGCCGTGGGTTCCTCTTCGAACCCTTCTTAAAGCTGAAGCGGGTGCTGAGGCATTCGCGGCTGGGCAGACTTTCATTTATTTTTATTATACATGGGCTGTAAACACAGCACGAAGCCCATTCTACCCCCTCCACCAGCCACAGCCATCCTCGCTCTGAGATGCATTTATATATATAATATAATATATATATAATTTACTTATTTATTTTTAGAGAGAGGGGAAGAGAGGGAGAGAAACACCAATGTGTGATTGTCTCTCACACGCCCCCAACTGGGGACCGGGCTCACAACCCAGGCCTGTGCTCTGACTGGGAATTGAACCAGCAACCCTCTGGTTCGCAGGCTGGTGCTCAGTCCACTGAGCCACACCAGCCAGGGCTGAGATGCATTTCCAGCCCAGACAGAGATAGGGTCCATTCCTTCACGTAAGAAGCACCACCGCGCCGGGCTGTGGGGATTCCGCGGGGGTCTCCGTGGGCCGGCTGGTGGGAGACGGAAGGACAGGTGCCCGAGCGCCGGCACAGCTCAGAAAAAGACAGGGAGGCTGAGGACGCAAGGGGGTCCAGGGGGCTCCGCAGGGCAGGACGGGCGCCTCCCCCCGGAGGAGACCCCACGGCCGGAAGCAAGCGGCTCTCTGGGTCTCACTCTCGCACCGCACGGATGGGAGCGGAGAGACCGCGGGAAGGCGGCCAGGAGGGTGGAGTTAGAGCGGGTTGGACAGAAAGGAAAGGAGAGCCGAGGGAGGGGGTCCTACGTCCGATCACGGCGGAGGGAACGGCCGCCGGGACCTGGGGACAGACACCGCGCGGAGAGGGTGGGGGCTGGGCGCTCTCAAAGGGAACGATTCCCCGCCCCACGGGAGGCAACGGCAGGATTCATCCGGGACCAAACTGCCCTTTCCTCGGGAGATCGGGTTTTCTCCCTGCTAAACCTTTTTTCCCTCGTGTTTGATCCTCAAAAACATCTACCAACACCAAAACGTTATGTGCCAGTTTTTTATCATTGTCGATGTCCAAATACATCAACGTCCATGAAGGACTGGACACTTTAACTGAGCTCCTTGGACCGGCCCAGCGCATACTCAGTGAAAATAGAAAAGCCGTTCCTGTTCACACCGGTCCTGGCCGGTTCCGGACCTGCCGGCCGGGAAAAGGGCCCGACTGGGTTCTTGTCACCTTTCCCTGATGCCCTGCAGACGGGGTGGGGGCGCCGCCCTCTGAACAGCAAGCCCCTCTCCCCTCCGGCTTTTCAATCGTGGCCACGGTCTCACTGCGCTGTGCGTGGGGTTCCAGTGACCGCCTGTAATTCACAGCCCTCCCGTCCTCAGCGCCTCGAGGGTGATGTCTCGTCCCGATCGACAGAGACGCCACTGCACAGAGCCTTCAGGGACTGGCCGTCCCTCGTCCTCAGGTCCTTGGAGATGTTTTTCCCTGTGGCTGGGGGAGTGGAGCAGGGTCTGCAGGCTTGCTTCTCCGGGCCCAGCCGGAGGGCGGCTTGCATCCCTTCTGCTCACATCCCATTGGCTACACGTAGTCATGTGGCCACGCCTACTTGAAGTGTGGTTGGCAAACAGCCTGCAGTAGTCCCGCCCCCAGCCCGCAACTGCAGGGGACACGTTCCTCCCAGAGCCCCAGCGGTGCCTGAAAGCTAACCCTCCGTGCACTGTGTTATGGTGCACTGTGTTATCGTCTGCATCCACACCTGTGATAACGTTGAACTTACGTGTCAGGCACAGACGAGAGCAGTGATGACTCAGAATAAAACGGAACCATTTGAACAACGTACCGCAGTAAACTCTGCGAATGCGGCCTTACGAAGGAGACCACGGGCTGCCCGCACGCGTGTACTGAGACCACGTGTGCTCGCTCTCCCGCTGGCCAGGGCAGACCGGTGGGCAGCCTGCAGCCTGGACACCCGGCCGGGGGACGCTTCCCGTCCTGAGTGGGACGGCCAGATCTCATCACGCCCCGCAGAACAGCTCGCAACTCGAACTCTAGGAATTATTTATTTCTGGAATTTTCCATTTGATATTTTCGGATGGGGGCTGCCTGTGGATAACTGGAACCGTGGGGGGGACCTGTTGGAGAAGGACTAGTGTCGTGGCCACTCTGGTTTCCCCGATGAACGGGGCCGAAGACTCAGAGATGGATCACCCTGGATGCCCCACCGCTTCTCCCGAGCGAGCCTCACCCGCAGGCCCAGGCGCTGGCGGCCACGGGGCGGCGGGCGTGTGGAAGTCCCAGCCCCCCGACCTGGGAGTGCGGCCCCGGGTGGAAACAGGGTCTCCACGGACGATGCAGCGCCGGCGAGGCCGTCTCAGCGCGGGGCCCTCGTCCAGCAGTGCTGTCCTCACAGAGCGAAGACGGCTGCGGGACGCCTCCGTTCCCTACGGACTTCTGGCCTCCGTGTCGGTGACAGAGCACATCGCTGTGTCAGGACAGGCCTGGGCTCCAGGACACCGCTGTGCTGTTAGCTGTGATGTAGGATCGCATCAACTCTTTCCTTAAGCGCAAATCGCGTGCCCGCAGGCTGGAGCGAGCGGGCAGAGAGACAGGAGAGGCCGCCCCAGTGCTGGGGGCGGGGCCAGCCTCTGGCGGCCCCTGTACCCTCGCGATGCTGCGCACACACTCTGGTCCCTAGGGCTGGCCTGGCCTTGGACCTTGAGTTACTTCCCAGGGAGGTTTTCCTGAACCCCGTTCCCTCACTGCTTCCACGCGGGGTGGGTCCCCATCAGCGGGGCCCCGACCCAGCTTTCTCCCTGCCAGCACGTGTCCCTGGGGCGCATGATGGGTCGTGGGAGTCACAGGTGCTGCGGTGGCTAGCCCCTAAGGGACGGCACCGCAAACCTGGAAAGTGCTCAGGCCCAAACTGTGTCGTGGGACTGGGGCGAGGGCCAGGAACGGGAGCCCCCCACCCGACCCTTCGGGCACCACTGACTCCCAGTGGCCAGTGATGGCGGAGACGCCAGTGTTCCAAGAGCAATGAAATCACTGCCAACAAAACGGACACCTAGAAACCCACTTGTCACACTGACTGTCCTGGGGAGGGGGCGGGGGCATTGTTCCACGCACAGGCGCTAAGACGAGGTTTCACTGTTTTATTCAAAGTCTGGTGGGTGTGAGGAAAAAAACACACACACGCACACTTAACAGGTCAAAATATCCAAATAAAGTTTACTGCAACTTTTGTAGAATTTAGTTTGTGCTACAAGACATGTTGCATAGGAAACTATTTGAAGCCCCTGAGGAAAAATATCCATGGTTTAAGGTGCAACTGGTTCCGTGTCTTCTTTGGGGAGAAAGGGGGGGGGTCTCTGGAGAGAAGGAGGGCGGGTCGTCGGAAAGCGGGATTTCAGGTCATCACATGGGATGACTGGGGAATTGTGTATCTTGGTTCTTGCAGCATAAAATACATAGTGGTTTTTTTTGTGTGTGTGTCGTTTTTCCTAGCCCGCTGATCTTCAGGATCCAAATCAGTAGAAGCCTAAGAGTGTTTCAGCCCAACAAGGGATTCTTCATGGATTACACCCAGTAGTTCTCGTGATTCAAAGCCGCCGATTCAGAGAGTGAGGTTCCGGATCTGGGCGTGTCCAGGCACGTCCCCGGGGACTGACTCTGGGGGTTTGCTGGGTACTGGCGGTGTTTCTCCCGTCTCCCTCCGAGACGCCAGGACTACGGCGGCAGCGTGAAGCTCAGCACAGACACTCCACCCGCAGCGGTAACGGTTGTCGGTGGGACGTGCCGCCAGGTCCCCCATTTGACGTGGGAAGCCTTCCCATTGTCCATCCTGCTCAGACAGACAATCTCTATGTTGTCAATGAAACGGCTTCCCCACACCATTCATTTCCCAGGAGATGTGGGAACGCCAGGAGGGGAGAGGGGTTCCATCTCGACAAAAGGAAGCCGAGAGAGTTTGGCAGACGGCAGCAGGCACCTGGCACAGGGTGTCCTGGGCGGCCGAGGCTCCTTCAGGACGCCGGGGTGGCGGGGGGAAGGGGCCGTTTTGTGGGGACCGCCTCACTCGCGCCTGGGACTGCTCCCTGGGACGAGCAGGGGCCCTGAGACGCCCGGCCCCGCTGCTCCCTGGGCTCCAGGACGCCGACGCCTCACGTCGGACTGAACTCTGCCCACAAGACGGTCCACGAGCGCCGTGGCCCCTCCTTCACTGCACCACGAGGTGAAGGCGTGGAAGATAAGAAAAAAAGAGGGCCCAGAACGTTCTCGGAAAGCACAGGGTTGAACTACACTCACGGAAGGACTAACCACGGTTCCTCCCCGATTCACGGTTTTGTTTTGTTTTTTTACAAGTACAAAGTGAAAAAAGGCCCAACACGCGAACAAAAGTGGCTCCCGTGCCAGGCGTGGAAACGCGAGCGTGTCTGAGCGTAGGAAATGCCCCCGAGGACGTTTAAATACCGATGTACACCTGTAACATAATTTAAAAAGGTCTTCAGAGAACGTAAAAACCTCCAGAGCGTCTGCCCCGTGACATGTTTGTTTTGAACCTCTGTGGTCCATTAAAAAACTACTATCACCTTTCTCATACGTCCCCTCCTCCCCACACTTTAAAAGGGGGTTTTAAATGTACGTTTATACTGAACACAGAGAAAGCTATCTGATTGGCAACGACCTGCCGTGGGCGTTCCCCTTGGGCCTCCCCCGTGATGGAGGCGGCGGGTGGAGCGTCTGTCTGTCCGTGTGCTTGGTCCTGGGGCGCGGGGCCGGCCCGGAGCCGCCCTCCTCTGGCGGGGCAGTCGGTCGCCCGCTCCCAGCAACGTGACTGCACAGGCCCCCTCGGCAGCGGCAGCAGCGGCGGCAGCGCCCTGGTGGGGGCGGGGCATCCGCTCAGATCACGAAGTCGTCCTGGTCGGCCGGGCTGAAGGCGGCCGCGCGCAGCACGTCCAGGGAGTTCACCAGGATGAGCGTCCCCGTGAGGTGCTTCCAGCGCTTGGTGACGGGGTTCCTCATGCGGTCCAGGCCCGTGTGCAGCTCCTGGATGACGTCACGGTAGCTGTCCCCGACCTGGTGGCTCCAGGTGAGCAGAAAGTCGTATGCAGGTTTCCACATGGCCTGCAGGGGGCGCCGTCCACACAAAAGGAGGGAGAAGAGACACAGGTGAGGAACTGGAGGACAGTCTGCCCGGCCCCGCCCCCCAGCCCCCTGTCGCAGCTCCTCCGTGAGCTCTTAACGCTACTCTAGCCGCTGGGCTGTCTCTGTCCCAGGCCAGCACACCGCGGAGGGAACAGTGCCTTTTGCATGGGAGTGGGGACACAGCACTTCCTATCGGGGCCGTTTCTTTAGAAATGCGCCCTGCCAACAAAGGACACCCTTGTGCTCGGAACTTCCCGCCTCCTAGGCCTCCAGACGCGTGAAGTGGCCCCTGCAGGGAACTGAGAAAACAGCAGCTGAGCGGGGACCTGGCCAGCTCCGGCCCACGCACCACCACCTGCCAGGTGCCCGTGAGGCAGGGACCCGGGGAGAGACCCGGGTCGCACTGCAGAGCGCCGGGGAGGGAACCCGCGCCGTTGCTCTGACGGAAGGTCATTCAAGGTGGGGATTAGCCAGCGACGGGCAGTTCCGCCAGTGCTGTTCCAGCGTCCCACGCCACGGCAGTGGCCTTGCCCAGGTCACAGCGGGAGTCACCACTAAACGCCCGAAGGAGAGTGAGACCTGCCCCACTCAGGGAGGACCTACTGTGTGCTAAGCAGGTGCTTTGCTTGCACGCTCTCATTTTGCCCTCCTAAAAACGCTAGGAAGCAGACAAGGCTATATGCCTGCATGCCGCAGATCGAGGGGCGCCCCACCCGCCTCACCTCGCTGTCCACGACCCCGTTCCGGTCCCGGTGGGGAGACTCGTACGCGTCCATCTGCTGCTTGGACACCTTGGCCAGCTTCTCTGCCAGCTCCCTCCAGCGCTGTGCCACCTCGACGGCCGTGGTCAGGAGCACGAAGTCCTGGATGAGCCTGACCACCAGGCCCTGGCAGTCCATCTTCAGCAAGGCCTGGGCAGGGGGAGCAGAGCGTGAGTGGGGGCAGCTCCGGCGGCCTGTGCCGCGTGACGCATGGCGGACGAGAGATCGCCGACGTGTGGGGCGGACGTCCCCTGCGCCTCCGCCCGTGCCTGTGATTGGAAGGCAGTAAGGCCTCTGCAGGTGCACTGGGGTGAAGCGAGGTCACCCTGGATCGGGGTGGGCCCCCAATCCAATGACCAGGGCCTTACGAGGTGAGAAACAGAGGCACAGGGGCAGAGGGAAGAGGGAAGCAGGAAGCGCAGAGACGGCGGCAGAGACGGGGCGATGCAGCCACGTCACCGGAGCCCCGGAGCCAGGACAGAGGTACAGACGGAGCCGCCCTCGCAGCCGCCAGGAGGAACCAGCCCTGCCGACAATGCCAGGAATGCAAGAGAATACACTGGTGGTTTCTTTTTTTAATCCCCACCCGAGCACGTTTTCTCACTGCCTTCAGAGAGAGAAACATCGATGCGAGAGAGGAGAGAAGCGTGAATTGGCTGCCTCCCATATGGGCCTGATGGAGAATTGAACCCACGACCTTCTGGTTTTGGGGCGATGCTCTGACCCACCCCGAGCTGCCCAGCCAGGGCCACGCCGGCAGGTTTGAGCCCCTGGTGTGTGGCACGTTGCTGTGGCAGCACCGGGACAGCGGCCCCCCAGGGAGGGTGCAGATGACAGCTGCTCCCACTCCCGCTGGAGCAACTGAGAGCGGGGGTGCCCTCGGCCGAGACCGACAGTGTGGCCTGGGGCTCCAGGGGGACGGGCCGGAGGCCCCGGCCGGAGGGAGGGCTCTGTAGGCAGCAGAGGTGTGGGGCTGGGGACTCGCACTGTCCAGACTCAGCAGGACCGGTCCTTGTCCAAGCCGAAGGGGCTTTCTGTGGGTCTTTAGGACAGAGGTGACTGATAGGAGGAGACTCGGGAGGGAAAGGCACACCCAGCACCCCAGCAAGGAGGCGACCGGACAGAGCCCCACCCAAGTCCCTGCCGTGGTCTGGGCCTTGGTTCCCTCCTAGAAAGGGCCTGGCCCGGGCAGGCCCCCAACCCAGGGTTCAGCGGCCTGATGGGCTCCGTGCGGCCCCAGCATTTCTGGCTTCAAGAAAACGAAACCAAAGCAGCAGGCTGCCTGGCCTGCGCCTGGCGGGACACACGAGGTTGGACCCACTCTGAATGCGGTGGGCAGAGGGACCTGCTTCCTTCCCATCGCCCTGCAAGCCTGCGGTCCAAAACCTTCGCCCCGTCTGCTCCGTGTCAGCAGGATCTCCAAACCCAGGGCTCGTTAGTGAACAGAAAACCTTGGGCAGGGAGAGAGGGCGGGGAGGGCGTGGCCGGGCAGGGAGAAAGGGCGGGGAGGGCGTGGCCCGGCAGGGAGAAAGGGCGGGGAGGGCGTGGCCTGGCAGGGAGAAAGGGGGGGAGGGCGTGGCCTGACAGGGAGAGAGGGCGGGCCAGATCTCAGGAGGTGGCGCCGCAGGAACCTGACTGCTCCGGGTTTCTACCTCCCTGTACATAAAACACCTGGCTCCCGGCAGCTCCTCCAACACGCCGGGATAAGCCCGTCTGTGGTTTCTGGAAGTCTGGCCAACCACTCAGAGGAGACGTGGCGAAGCCAGTTTCACTTCAGCACCGCTCCAACCTCCCCGGGGCACCTTCCTGCCAAGGCCTGAGTTTCACTTCCGCCTCCCTGGGACTCCGGAGCCCCGGGGGTGCGGGGCTGGGGGAGGGGCGGGGGTCCCACACGCACGGAACCCCATCCTCACACAGACGAACCTAAGGAGGCCTGCCAGAAAAGCTATCCTGCGTCCCCCAAGTTGCTGGATAAGCCCTGGGTTCCCCACGTTGGAAAAAAAAAGGAATGATCACTTCTTAAGTTTTCTAAAAAGAAACAGGGAAATGAGATAAAAGCCAGCTCCTCAGATTTCTGCACAGCGGGGAGGGGGCTGCCCCGGCTGGCTCACTGTTCGCCTCTGCCCACTCACGGGGAGGCAAACTCACTTTGCGCTGGTGTGGAGGCAAAATCAGTCCCGTTTCTGCTCGCACGGCATTCCGTCACCGGCGGAGAATTCCAGCCCGGAGCTGGCGCGAGGGAGGCCCAGCCCCTCGCCGTGTGAGGTCCGCCCAAGGGGACCGGCAGCGTGGGTGGGACCTGATTTTACAGGTGGGCTGGTGAGCTGTGCCCTGAGGGGACAGGAGGCATCACCGAGGGGACCACACCTGGTACCCAGGGGAGCTCCACTCACCTCCAGCCATGACAATCCCCTGTGCTCCCCACTGAACCTGCCCACACCCCAGTGACCCCCTGGTGGCCAAGGCCACCCCTCCACCCGCCACGCCCAGTTCCTGGCTCCCTCCTCTGGGTGAGGCCAGCTTCCTGCTGTGCTCTACGTGTCCGGTGCTCATGCCTTTGTGTGCCACCGTCGGGGCCTTGCTTCAGGCCCCACCCCCTGCAGCAGAAGCCATGCCACAGCCGACCCCGTCCCTTCCGTCCCTGACTCGAGGGGGCGGTGGAGAGACAGAAGTGACGTGAATGAGCCTCGGGTGCACACCTGTGCTCACACAGGTCCCCCGGACACACAGGGACACACCTGTTCCGAGAGGTGCAGACACAGTGGCAGGTGCTGGCGGGGTGGGGGGGGGGAGGAGCGGAGGGGGTGCAAATGGCAGGAATGAATGCCAGGGGTGCTGAGAGTCACCCCTCGCCCAGGTCAGGAGGTGAGAGAGGCTGTCTGGCGTCGGCAGAACGCGGAAGGGAGGCGGGTGACCAAGTCACAAAGGCCTTCCCCCAGGAACCGCCCAGGAGGACGGGGCAGGGAGCTGAGCCGGCCTCTGCTGCAGAGCGCAGGCCAAGGCAAGACCACCCCTGGGGCTTAGCCAGCAGCTCAGAGCGGGGCTGCCCCGCGGGCTTGGCGCTGGGGCGGAGCCCAGGCCTGCCGGAGCCGTGAACGGTCCGGTGAAGGCCTCCCGGCGGGCCGGTGGGCCAGGTGTACCCTGAAGTAGTGTGCCACCAACTCCCCCCTTTTCACTTCCTTGGACCCCAGTTCCCGGCTGCGCTGGCAAAACAGGGTGTGCTCACCCTGACTCGAAGGCACGTGGAAAGGAGGAAGAGGAAACAACACAGGGGCCCGGTGGAACCTTCCAGCGAGACGTGGAGAGAAACACCCGCTAAAATAGAGCCAGACGAGGGGGCCGTGGTTCCTCACGTTTGTGAGTCTCAGAGGTGGCTGGGGAGCAGGTGAAACACAGGGTTTCTCCCGAGAGATCTGAAGGGAGGTGGCTGGAGCACAGGCCCCTGGGGTCCCAGAGACGCATTCCGAGACCTTGGAGGGGCCCCCAATTCTGCGGGAAAAGGGCCCCGAGTGATCTTCGCTGCAGTGGCTGCTGAGCTGTTTGGGGCCCCCCAGGTCCCACGTGAGTGCCTCTTCCCATGCTTCAGTCAAACCCTGTCCCTGCCTCTCGGGGAGCAGGGAGGGTGCCAGCCCGCCCTCCCCCCCGCGCCAGCCCCAGCCCCAGCCCCAGCCCCGGGGGGACTCACCATCATGAGCTCCTTCTGGAAGGATTTCCGGTCCTTGTTCTCGGCGTTGTTGCAGTCCTCCTTCAGCTTCTCCAGCACGGACGCCACCCGCTCGGGCTCGCTGTCCAGCTCCGCGCGGCAGAAGAAGGTGAGCGGCAGGCTCCCGTAGCCCAGGGCGTCAGCGAAGGCACGCCAGCTGCTGATGTTCTCCATGAGCAGCGTCCGGACGGAGGCGTAGATGTAGGTGAGGAACTTGCAGGGCCGCAGGATCTGCTCCAGCAGCACCGAGGTGCTCAGCTCGGGCCCCGGCAGGAGGCTGGGCCGCGCCCGGCCCACCACCAGCACGTTCTTGGCGTGCACGAGGCCCACCTTGCCCTGGTGGTAGCCGATGTACCACTCCTTGGTCCACAGCTGCCCCTTCAGCCGGATCTTCTCCTCGCTGAGCAGGGCAATGGCGTCCCCCTTCTTGTACTCCAGCAGGTAGTGGTTCTTGCTCTGCCGCACCACGGTCTTGAGCAACTTGCCGAACTTGAGGCTGGACACGGGGCGGTCCTGGAAGGTGGGGTACTTGGTGGTGGCGGCAAACGGGGACAGGATGATTTTGCCGACCTCGTTCTTCTTGAGGAACCGCCTCTGCCCGGACGGCTTGATGGCACTTTTGGGGGGCGGCTGGGGGGTCTGGACGCAGAACTGGGTCAGGATGGCCTGCTGGCCGTCCTTCACCTGCACCCTCAGGGTGAAGTCCGAGAGCTCGCCGGGGCTCTGGCAGGTGATGGGGAAGATGAGGCGGCTCACCTTGCCCAGCTTCATCTGGAAGCCCCTCACGACCTTGGCCTGCTCGCTGGCCTTGACCTCGTAGTGCGTCATGTTGGAGAACACGCAGACCTGGAGGTCCTGCGGCCGGGACAGGATGAACTGGTGCCTGCCCCAGAGCTGCAGGGCCACCGGGGCGGGGCTGGGGGCCTGGCGGGGGACCTCGCTGACCAGGAGGGTCTTCGGGGCGCAGTCGTGCCCGAAGATGGTCACCACCGTCTTGAAGGACGGGTGGACGTGTTTGGGGCCGTAGAGCCCCACAGTGACCTTCTTGTTGATGAAGTCCCACACGGTGGAAGGGTAGAGGATGTTGGGGCCGTGGGCGACGATGGCCAGGTACATGCAGGGCTCCAGGTTGTCCAGGTGCACCTGCACCGTGTCGCCGTAGCTGTAGGTGAGGGGGACGGGGACATAGGGCCCCTCCTTCAGGTCGCTCCGCAGGCACTGCAGGCCCACCGTGCTTTTGCTGAGCACGTCGCTCTTCACCTCGGCCGACGCCGTCATCTCCAGGACCAGGGCGGTCCTCACCTCCAAGGTGCTCAGCTTCACCTCCAGCACCGGGCTGACGCTGCAGCACCTGTCGCTGTTGAGTTCCAAGGGCGGGTCCAGGAGGGCCCTCATGGAGATCTGCTGGGTGTCCCCCGGGGCCACGTGGCCCTCGGGCACGTGGAGGCTGATGCCGGTGTCGGGGAGCTGCACGGAGCCCCCCGAACTGTCCAGCTTGCACACGATGTTCGTCTCCACCGCCTGGGTCTGGCCCCACCCGGGGCTTTGGCCCAGCAAGTCCAAGTCGTGGCAAGACCGAGCCAGCTTCCGGTGGCTCAGCCAGGCCGCCCGGAAGTCCTCCCGGCTCTGGAACTGCTCGGGGACCGGGGACTTCAGGCCCGTGAAGAACCCCGAGGAGGCGGGCGCGTCGGACTTGGCTTGGAGGACGGAGAGCTCCGACAGGCTGTAGGAGCGCTTGCTTCTGAAGAACGGGTTGTCCCGCCTGGCGGGCCCCTCGGCGAGCAGCTGATCGGCGGCCGGCGGCCTGTCCAAGCCGGGGCCGGGGCCGTTGGCGGTGGCCGAGCCGCCGTCGGTGAAGGCGGACGGGCCCGTGTCGAAGAGCAGCAAGTCCACGGTACTCTTGGGGGCCAGCTCCTCCACGCTGGGCCCCACCGGCAGGTGCCCGTTCAGGAACGGGTTGGTCTGGGCCCCGTTCCAGAAAGGGTTGTTGCTGTGGGTCCTGCCGGACCCCTTCTGGTCGTCCGTCCACCCCCCGGGCGCCTCGAACTCCCTGGCCGCCTCGCTGGGGCTGTCGGGGAGCAGGTCGATCACCCCGCTGTCGCTCAGGGTGGAGTCCCGGCAGCTCAGGGGCCGCACGTGCGAGGAGGGTATGTAGCCCATCTCCGTGGTGTTGTGGGCATACCACCACTCGCCGCCGCACGTGTCCAGCACGTACAGGCGGTCGCCCTTGGAGAACTTCAGGGTGGTGAAGTTGCTGGGCCGGTAGTCCTTGATGGCGACCACTTCCTTGGCGTTCCCGAAGGGCGTGGGGTTGTCTCCCAGCAAGGCACTGGGGGAAGGCACTGCAGGAGACACGGGACAGAGGGTGAGGGCCGGGCCCGGGGGCTGCCCGCACCGGGGAGAGACTAGGGGCCCGAGAAACACCCAGCCACCCGTCCCGGCGTCAGACATCTGGTGTCCAGGGGCCACACACACCACCACCCACGGAAGTGCAAATCCACACCAGGAACAGCCACCCGTCCCGGCGTCAGACATCTGGTGTCCAGGGGCCACACACACCACCACCCACGGAAGTGCAAATCCACACCAGGAACAGCCACCTGTCCCGGTGTCAGACATCCGGTTTGGATGGAACTGGAACTGTTCTTGATCCCACTGAGCGACCGGAAATGCGGCGAGGCGGTGAAGGGCAGGCTGCCCCACAAGGCGCCCCTTTGGCGCGTGGATTAGGTGGATCGGAAGACCACTGAGGCCCCCACAACTCGGGGAGAGCTGTTTTCTGTCTTCCTCGCTTGCTTGCTTACAAGAGTTCAGACAGAGGGCTCGCTCCGGGAAGAGAGCCATATAACCAGAGAGGACTACACCGACCTCCCAGGGGCCTGGAGACACAGATTCCTGTCCTATTGTCTCCGCACAGCAGGGAAAACACTTGTTTGTCCGCCACGCTCTTCCTACCTCCTTGTGAATCGTCCCCCTCCCCTTGGAAGCCCCCACCCCCACCCCTTCTTACCTCACCGGGGCACAAAAGCCTTTGTTTGCCTGACTGCCTGGCCTCCCAGTCTCAGGGGGCCCCCCATACGCATGCAATTAAATTCTCCTGCTACTGTCCAACGTCTACCTACCTGTGAGTCCGGCCAGAGGGGAAACTGCCCTCCGCCAGAGTAGGAGGAGACACTGAGCGGGGGCTTCCTCGGGAGCCGCAGAGACGGTCTGCATTCAGTGACCCCTCGGCCAGTGGCCTGGCCGTGGGAAAGCCCGGGAGGGAGGCCCCCTCGTGGGCAGGAGCCGAGTGCACGCTCTGCCCGCCGCACAGAAGGCGCCCCCGCGGCCCCCGGCCGGTTTCTCCCCCTTCCAAGGTGAACCCGTCCTTCAGCTAACCCTTCCCGTGACAGGAGATGTCTCAGGCCCCCTCTCCCTTCCAACCCCCTCGAACCGACCCTTCAGAACGACACCACCGCCGCACGGTCCCTCCCGCACACACGGCGGAAAGAACTCAACGGTGTGCGGCTGGCAGGGCTCACATCATCCCTGAGCAATGGTGGAAGCGGCCTGAAAAACCTCGACCCTGGGAAGGGCGACTCCGAGAATTCACGGCTCTAGGCATCCGGCTGCGAGTGCCACCACGGCGGACAGCAGTGGGAAGGGCAAGCGAAGCCACCGAAGCCAGCGGCTTTGAAAAATAACGGATGATTTCACATCTGCGTGGTTTATCTGCCTGCTCTACATGGCGGAGGGCACTCAGGGCCCGAGGTTCCTTCTGATGGAAATCAGCCTCCCCCCCACCCCCCCAACGGGCCTCGTTCTACCGTTTGCTCCCATTCTGCCTCCTTGAAACAGACAACGGGGAGAAAGGAAGCTCGTTTCTACGCTGCCTTCATAAACAAGCAAGGACCCCTGCACTCCAGCTGAACTGCAGCGGCGTGTGACTAAGCCAACGGGCGCTCTCTTCTCCTGAGCCGGGCCAGCCGGCTCCCACGGTTTCCCCTCCCCCTCCTTTGAAAGGAAGTAAGGAATAATTTAACTGCCTCTCCTGGGCGGAGTCCACGGCAGGAGGTGTCGGCTACCTGCAGGAAGCAGGTGACAGGGGCAGGTGTGTCTGCCAGAAAGCGCAGCTGGCCTCCAGGACTGCCACCCTCGGCCCTCCCCGCCTGGGGGCCACGGGGCCACTCGGCCTGGGTTCTCCATCCAGGCCTCCGGAAGCTCTCTGAGCCCCAGGGTCTGAGATGCTTCACGACGGAGACCGGTGTGTTTCTCCAGCGGGCCCCGGTGGGGATCACGGGAAATCGCGCCCGCGAAGGGCTACTTAGTGGAACGAGGCTCAGCCGCAGGTCCGGGCTCGTAGGACCTCCCCTCACAGCCGACGTCGGCGTTCCCTCCTCGCTGAGCTTCTCCCCACGGCCCTCGTCACCAACCGACACACCGGACACCCCGGATATCTGTTTTGCTTGCTCCTGGCGGGGAGGAGGGCCCCAGGGCCCCACCCAGGGATAAGCCCCAGCACACAGCACACAGGTGCTCGACAAACACGTATGTGCGGGATCACGGATCACCTTCTCCTGTCTGCTTGCAGCAGAGGCCTTGTCCAGGCCACTGGGTCAAGGTCAGGACCAAAGGCAGAGTCTGAATTCTGTCTGGGAGTGCCCTCTCCTGTGAAATCACCCTGAACTCCGAAGGGAGGCGGCTGAAGGGGAGGTGGGGGGAGGGAGGAGGGTCGGTCTGGGGCCAGAGATAATATAAGACCGTCTCTCCCACTTTGCCGTCCGGCCACGGGCTCCAGGAAAATAGAAACCGTTTTTGTTTTCTTGACACATCTAATGAAAATGTCACATGAAAATGAAAACCAAATGAAAATTAAAGAAAGTCTGCGAGCTATTAAAGTCTTGTTAGAATCCCTCAAAGGTTACATCCCTGTAATGTGCCCCCCCCAGAATCATTCCCTGACAGCCACATTTTTTAAATTAAAAAGCAAAGCTATTAGGGTGGCTTTGTACCTAGCCGAAGAAAACGCATCGGTGCAAATGACCGCGTCAGTCTCACCAGACTGAGGAATGACAACGGCTTTACTTGAAATTCCAAGCACTCTCCTCAGAGGGCTACAGTAATAGATCCCACCCCAGGGTCAGGCTCCTTCCCACGGGGCGCCCCGTGGGAGTGGACAGTCACGTGAGCCCCCCTGGAAGGGGCCCTCTATCCGTCACCTGCCAGAGCGCCCCGGGACGCCAGGCTGAGGCCCCACCCCATCGGGTGCAGGGACGTCCCCACCGAATTCCAGCTCGATGAGCTCAGGAAGTGCCGCCCAGGCTCTCAGCCGCCTGGATTTTAACACTGAAGAGCTCCCGGGGCGTCGGGAGGTTCGGCGCGCTGGATAACGCATTTCCCACCCCCCTGCCCCGGGTCTTCAGTGGGCGAGGCCTCCGCCGGGAGCCGCAGACTTCCTGGCACAGGTTTTGGGCTGGAATCCACTCCCACCTGGAGGCCTGTTCGCCACGTGCAGGTGTGTGCAGCTGCTGGGCTGTGGGACGCAGCCCGGGCCCCATGCTGCCCTGGAGAGTGAGTCCGGGGGTCTCTGCCCCCCACCGCCCACCGCCTAACACACACACACGCCCCAGCCCCCGCTCACATCCCGGCTGCCTCGTCTGTCGCCCTCCCTGCACGCGCTGCTGTTCTTTTAGGAATAACAGCTCCTCCCAGATGCTCACTGGTGGTTAACAATCGGCTCCCTGCCCCTCGACCCTGACCGAAACCTCACACTTCCCAGCTTTCCCCGAGGCGAGCTGGGCTCGCGTGAGAAAAGAACGCCCACTCCCAGCCCACGAGAAATGAATGATCAGTGAGTCACAGCACCGGCCGGCAACGCCGCCGCTCTTGTTAACGGCCCTCGCGATCCCCTGGGCCAGTCTCTGCTCAGAGGGCATTCAAAGCCAAGCCCGGGGCCGCGGCAGGGAGCACAGAGAGGAAGAGGAGGAGGAAGCAGCAGGGGAGAACACAGCGGGAGAGAGAGAGAAGGGAGTGGAAGGAGAAGCGAGTCCGTGGTGTGGTTCTCTGCACATCGGGGGAAGACCAGGACTTTGTCTGGGACAGGGGTCGGGGCGGGGATGGTTTTTTTGGCTGGGTCTGTGCCGCGGGCCACAGGTACACGGGCAAGGACACAGCTCCCTGCATGCCGAGCGATTTCAACAGAATGCAGCAAAGGCCGCGGGAGAGTCAGCTCTCGGCGGTGAGGATGGGGGTGGAGGGGACATGGGGCACCCGGAGAGCTCACAGCGACACTGACTGTGGCCCAGCGAGGGCGGGGTGGGCTTCTAGGGAGAAGACCACCCACCAGTATCACCCTTGGTGCCCAGAAGACAGGCGTTCTCATCAGCCCGGTTTCTGGGTGGAGGTCAGAGAGACCCATGTGCACACGGTGCTGGGACCCTGGGCTGCCTCTAAACCAGGGGCCGGCAAACTACGGCCCCTGGACCACATCCCCCAGGCTGTTTTTGTCAATAAAATTTTATTCAAACACAGCCATTCCCATTTGTTCGCCCTCCTCTATGGCTGCTGTCAGCTACGACGGCAGAGTCAGCAGCTGTGGCTGACGTCATGTGTTCTGCAAGACTTAGAGCATTTCCCGGATGATGCCGTGGGACTGGACTGCTGCTCTGTCCTCCCCAGCTCCCCCTTCCCTCCTCCAGAGCCTGCAGCAACCCAGCCCCCACCCCCCGTCCTCAGTGACGCCAGCGTTCCAGCCCCAGCGTCACCAAAACGCACGAGAGAAAAGGAAGATATTCTGTACGAAGTCTCGTTACTAACGGGAAAACTCAAACCAACCTCCCCACACGCCCAAGAAACGAGAGGACACTCGGCCGCTGTCCCCGGGCCGCACTGGTAACACGGCGATGGGCTGACCGGAACGTGGCCGGGGCGGCCCCCGAGCCCTGGGACCCAGGCCTGTCCCCGGGAACTCACCTTTGACATCGTTAAAGCTCGCCTCCGAAAACCCTTCGCTCAGGTCGATCAGCGTCCCCTCGGACCTGCACCGGGGGAGGCCGCTGGCGTTGGCGGCGCGGATCCGCTGGGCTGCCATCCCGACGCTCTACGGCGCCATCGCCGTCCGCCGGTCGGTCTCGCCTGCAGCGGCCGAGGCCTCTGGCTCAGGCGGCCAGGCCGCCCGCACGGGGTGCCGACCGTGCGACGCGCTTCTCCCTGAAAGCAGAGGAGGAAGAACAATGTCCCTGAGCGTGTGAGACGTGGGCGAAGGGGCAGCTTTGTGGGCAGGGCACCCTCTTCCTTCCAGAGGCCATTCCAGTGAAGGCGGCCCCCGGGGTGGGGAGCAGGCCCCCGCCACACACGGCCCAGGGGAGCGGCCGGCCGCTGTGGGCGCCCTCTGCTCCTGTGCACAGGGGTTCGCGCAGCTGGCCCGGCACCTGGCTCGCCCTTCGCTCCAGCCAGACAGGAGGGCAGCCCAGGGTCTGTGCAGGCTGCACTGCCGGCGCCTCCGCCGACCCAGGCAGTGGCTGGCTCCGCTGTGGGGACGGCCAGGGCTGTGGCCGAGGCCCCGGGGCCGTGCTCGCTCCCTGCCTGCACGCTCCTTACACCCTCCCTGGACCCCAAGCACACACAAACACTCATAAACAGAATAGGCACCCGGGGCCATCTGCACACACGAGGTGTTTCTGTGAGACCCTCCCTTGACTGAGCCGGGGTGCCGTCGCTAAGCGAGCAGGGGGCGTTCCTGTGGGAGGGAACACAGGACTGCCTCCCGGGGCCTCAGCTTGTCGCTGGGGAGGGACGCAAGGTGTTTGGGGCTTCTGGAGACACAGACGAGGCTCCCGCACAGGCACAGGTGGACGCCCCTGGGCTGGCCCGGTGGGCCCCGCCCGAGCACAGCTGGCCCGCAGGGCAACTGCGTGCAGGCAGGTTTCACCCCAATGGAACCGGGTTCCTGCAACCCAGCCTGAGGCTCCTCATTTCTCCACCCTGAGACACCTCGAAATGAATGCAGCTTCTGACCCGTGTGTCACTGTCACCAATTGGGGGGACCTGGAGGCCAGTCTACCACCCCCTTCCCGTAGGGCTGGGGGAGCAGTGAGCAGCTGCAGGCCGGCACCCATGCTGAGGGTGACCTCATGCTAACAGTGTGCTCCTCTAAGCCTCAGTTTCCCCATCTGTAACATGGGTGGTGAGCACCCTGTCCCAACTGGATTTGTGTGAGGAGTTCATGACCCACGAGGTGTGCTTGGAACAAGGAGTGGGCTCAATGGCTGCGGTCCCCAAAGCAGGGGTGTCTGCAGGCCTGGTCCTGGTGCGGGGTTTAGCCACGGCCCTAGAGGCCCTGGGGAGGCTCCTGATGGCCGAGAAAGAGCGAGCTGGCTGCAGTGATGGCCTCAATTTTGAAAGTTACTGAGGCAGCTGAGGGCGGGGAAGGTGGGTGGGCGACAAGGAGAGGAGAGACATCGGGAAGAGCCCCACTGTCCTCAGATTCCCGCACGGACAGCCACGTCCTCAGCAGGTGATGTGGGCAGAGTCCGGGAGGGGCTGGGACACCTGGGGCTGGGAGGGTGCCAGCCAGCGGCTCGCCGGGGCACCGACAGGACACTGAGACGGCTCCCCAGGGAGCACCTGGAGGGGCCGGGAGTCGGCAAGATGAAGGGAGGGAAAGGCGTCAGAGGGACGAGATCCTTGGCCTCCGCCTCCCCTGGGTGCGGGCAGGATGAACCACAGGCCCCCGGAGTTTTTGGAGGCTGACCACCGTTCCTGTTCATTGTCCATGGGGGAACACGGTTATGGCCCAGGGCCAGTGGGGAGGCAGGAAGGGTCAGCGGTTGTGGGAGCTCTGCTGTCCTCGTGAAGACACAACAGTGCCCTCGCCGAGGCTGCTGGCCAAGGGCCAGGTGTGCCACTAACTGCACTGCCCTCGCCGCTTACCCGCCAGAGCGGGGCCAAGGCAGCGAGTCCCATCCCCGGCGACCAGGAGCGGCACCACCGAGCTGGGCGGAGCGACCACGCAGCCAGCCGTGCACCCAGTCATCCGAGAGGGGGTTGCTTTGTCCCCCGTGGGAAGTCTGGAGTGGCGGCTCTGTCTCCGGTGGCCGTGGGAGACAGGCCGTAAACGAAGTGCCGGCGCCCACCCGCCCCTTCTCGGTGAGCGCAGGGCGCCGTCGCCACTTGGAGATGTTATTTTACAGCAAGGAGGAGGGCAGCCGGCCCCGCTGGACCAAGTTCGGCCGGTCCCTTCCACCTGGCACCTCCTAGAGCAGATGCCGGCAAGTGAGCGTTCGGTGGGGGGGAGCCCCGCACCTCCCCCAACGCCGGAGCCAGGTGTGGAGGGTGCCCGGAGTCCCCTGCCCCGCCGAGAGGGCAGCAGGCGCTACCATGTTCTCCCGGGGTCTCTCCAAAGGTGCAGGGGTCAGCAGGCCTTTGTGGGAGGCTGTCCTTTGCCCTCAAAGGGCCACGCCCCCCGCCCCCGCCCCGCAGCTGCTCTCAGACGCGCCCTGGGCAACCTTTCCGGTTTGTTGTTAAGCTCCACCCACAAGCTCCGCCCCCAGCAGGTCCAGGATCACGCTCGGGCTCCGCCTCTCCGGCGGGCCCCACTCCAGCCCCTGCTGCCAGAACACGTGCCCCTGTGTCCCCGGAAAACCTCTCCCGCCTTCCTCTGCTCCGCCCTGCGCACGGCCCTGCACGGCCCTGCACACCCGAGCGACTCGCCGGCCCGCCGGCCGGCCGCACACCCGCACGCAGTCACCGCCCCCCACCCCCAGCCTCAAATTCAAGCCTCGGGAGCTCACCTACCGCACCCTTCGAATCGGTCCTCGCTTTATTACAGAAGTAATGTCCGGGGAAATGACTGGGCGCTGTAGTTTACAAAACACTACACTATTGCTACAGACACACTTATGTGTACTGACCAGTATGCAACTACATCAGTGTACTTCCTGTATATTGTTTCCCCGATTTATTTATGGTTTTCCTATTTCATTTATTATTATCTATCATTTGTATTATCTTCATTTATTATTTTATTTATCTTTATCACTTCCCTATTTCTGCACACGGTCTACATGTCTGCAGTAAAACATTACAAGAATTAAGCGCTATAAGCACGCGTTTGTCACCCGCCTTCCCAGACACGTGCCGGGAGTGTGAGGGTGTGTCTCCCCGTGAATGGAAAGCCTGTTAGGAGCCTTAAACTCAGACGCCCAGGCACTCTGACCCTCCCAGCACACGTGGGCACGGCCGGGTTCCTGCCCAGTTGGCGAGTGGCCCCTGAACCCAGAAGTCAGATCGCCGAGGGCTCCCCTTCAGGACTGATGGGTGTTGAACCTTCCCGGTCCAAACCCGACTCCGGGGTTTGCCCCACCCCTCCCCCCACACCCTGCCTTTGCCACCTCAGTCAATGCCGATTGGCTCATTCCACTGCCAAAAGGCCCGAGATCGCCCCTCCCCCTCCCTGTGGGGCCCGTCCCCCCAGCCCAGACACCTCCACGCCACTGCCTGCTCCCCCGCCCCCCCCTCGCCCCACTGTAGGCCACGCTGCAGTGACAGGATGTTCGGACAAGTCAGGACTCTGTTCCGGACCCTCCACAGCCTCCTGAGTGCTCAGCGCGCTCACGGTGCTGCGCCCGTCCCCGCGGGCCTCTCCCTGCTGCCCCAGGGCCATCGCACGTGCTGTCCCACAGCCAGGAGGCCACCACCGAGTCCTGGGACAGGTCCCTCCTGCACCCACGTCTCTGCTCCAGCGTCACCAAATGAGCAGGGGACAGGCGCCCGCAGCAGCGGCACCCCTCCCCCTACCCCAGACACCTCAAGCATTCGCTGCTTCTCCCCCGAGTTCTCCGGGAGACCGAGCTGTGCGAGGGGGCGGCGCCCAGCCTGCCCCTGCGCCCTGTGCTGTGTGGGAGCCGTGCAGAGCAGGCTCTCAGACGCAAAGGAATGAATGAACTCTGTTCACTCATTTGTACTATGACCGAGTCCTTCCGTTTTTACAGCCCATCATGATTTCCCACAGCCATCCATCCAGTGTGTGTGTGTGTGTGTGTGTGTGTGTGCACCCGTGCACACGGACATGGAAGAGAGAAGCGTGACAGCCCAACGAGCTGTGTCTCTGCTGAGAAATCACTCTGGGCCTGGCGGGATCAGGGGCGCCACCTGCGTGGAGGAGGGTGGGAGACAAGCCCCGTGGAGGCTGAGTGAATCAACTGCCCAGTGCGCCTGACTTGAGGGTTCTGGTCTTTCCTTTCGGGTCACTCGGGGGACGCTGAGCACCCGGGGCGGCTCCTCTGTTGTGCAGAGACCTGCGTGGCGCGTGCCGCAGGGCACGTCTCTGGCACCGTTTCTGCACCTGCCCTGCCCTGCTCAGGACACGGAGCCACCCCGGAAGCCGGCTGGGACGCACCTGTCTGGGGTCAGATCCCCAACAGCTCACGGGGGCGGAGGCAGGGGCGGCTGGCCGCAGGCTGACGTGTGCCTTTTGCAGACGACATGCCAGACACCTGAGTGGGTGGAGGAGGAGAGTGCTGCTGCGTGGGGAAGGGCGGGACCCTTAGCCCAGGGAGAGGGATGCAGGCAACGGAGGTCACGGGGTGGTTCCTGGGGAGAAGCCCGAGGAGGAAGAGCTGACCCCTCCAGGCCCTGGGCCCACGGCGCACCCGCAGAAGCCGAGGTGCGAGGCACTGCATTGGCTAGGGAACACGTCCACGCCCGCTGCCCCGCTCCGAAGACCCTGCTGGCCGCTGAGGAGACTAGCTCTGGCTTCTGTAAGATTCCGGGCGATCTTACCGTGGAGGAGCTCTGTGCTGTGGAGCTACCTAGGGTCAGGCAAGATCTCTTCAAACTCTGTAGTTACTACGCCCAGTTATTTCCCACCTTGACCCACGAAACAGTCACATCGGACAGAAAGGAAAAGCTGACGTGTTCGAGACCCTTCGGGGCGCCTGAGTCCTCGGGAGAGGGCAGCGGGGGTCCCTGTGCCACCAGACACGGACCCCAGCGGCCCCTCCCCCCCAAGGCCACGAACACCGCCAGGCTCTCAGGTGTCCACAGGAGTTTTCAGGATGCTCCTGCTGAAACGACCTTCCAAAAAGCAGGCGAGTCTGGAGACCCAGCTACAGAGACCCACAGTCAGCCCTCAAGCGGCGCCCCAACCACCCCGGCCGAGTGTGACCGGGTGACCAAGGGGCCTCTGCAGGCGGTGACCGAGCGGCAGGCACACTTTCGGGCGAACCACTTCATGGGGGGCGGGGGCAGCACTCAGACTGGCAGGTGGACTTCGGGTCAAAGGGCTCAAACGGAACCTAGGGGTCAACTGCAACGAAGACGACAGTAATCACCCCGGATTGCTCACCCTGGGTGACGACCCCGTCTGGCTAATCAGCCCCGAACATCCGGGTGTTTCTACGGGTCCAGATACTTGCCCCATGGACCTGAACCTTCTTGATGCCTTTGCAGCGTGTGGAGGTGTCTCCCACACGGCAGATTTGGTCACGCACCACGCAGACCAGGGCAGACAGGTGCCAGCCACCTGTGTGCCCCGGACAGTGGTGTCCCAGCGTGTCCCCCACCGGCCCCGGGCCCTGACGGCGTCCACATCAGGGGCCCATGTCTCCTTCCGCCGGGAGGAGGCTGTGCCCAGCGCAGCGGGTTGACGGGCTGTGTGTTTAAATCTCCCCAAGTGTCCAGTGCCCCCCCCAGCCCCCGCCGGAGGCTGATGTGACGTGATCACACGCAGCAGGCCGACTTCAGGAATCCCACCCTCCGCCGGAACCGAGTTGCAGACGTGCTGACACACGGGCGGGTTTCCCCGGGTGGCCCGGCCTCCGAGTCTGGGCACCGTCCATGAGAAAATGCATTTCCCTGCTGGCCCCGGGGGTCGGCCACCTGTCTGGGACAGTGTGCGGCGCAGGCCCCCTTGGTCAGGGCGGCGGCCAGCGCTGGCTGTCAGGACAGGCCAGAAGGCCACCCCATCGCCTGTCCCCGCCCCCGCAGCCCTGGACTCACGGAACCCGCCTCTGCTCCCTGGGGGGACGTCAGGCCCGGCAGACAGGAGGGGGCAGAACGCTGACCTGGGTCTGCTCACCACCGATGAGCTTTCCTCTTCTGGGAGAAAAGCCACTTCGCTGGGAGAGAGAAGAGCCTGCCCGCGGCTGCGCCCCAGACACTGGAGACTGGCCCCTGCACAGAGGACACCGTCGGGCGCACAGAGGGGGGGCTGCGTCCAGATCCCGGTGGCAAGGTGGGAACCGCACACAGCCCCTCGGCGCGATCGCCCCTCCTCCCGGTCCATCCAGGGTCCCACTCCGCCCCCCTGAACAGTCATGTGGGCGTCAGAAGCACAGAACAGTCTTGTGGGGGCCTGTCTGCCAACGTTTAGTCCCAGGCGCAGTAGGAACACAACAGATCACGGGCGTCTCTGGCGGGGAGAAGGCTCACCCCGGGGCCCCAGGGGGTGCAGACCCACAGGCCAGCTCCTGCAGCGGCCCCGCCCTGAGCCGGAGCGGACGGAGTCGGGCGCGCAGCCGGCTGGCGGGCTCTGTCTCTGCCTTGCTGGGGTGACTCACTCCCCACGTGTGACTCCGGTCTCTGGAGCAGGAGGGTCATGTCCATGCGTCACATGTCCCCCGGGGTTGAAAAAGAAAGTTCGAGTTTTGGCCGATTCTCGGTGATCTGAGTCACCAGCTCTGTCGGCAGAAACGCATCGAGTCTGCTCCTCACTCGCTCCCCAAACCCGTGTCCCAGGGGACCAGAGTCACCGAAGGTGCCTCTCCCCGGCTGACCTGTCCTCCGGCGGGCAGCCGCCTGAGCCCCCACGCCCCGGGCCCCTGACCGGCCAGGCAGCGGCTGTGGGGCCCACTGAGACCAGGAGGAAGGAGGGTTGGGGGCCTCGAGACGCCAACGCCTCTTCCTCCACCCCCATCTGTACGCCCCTGCAGCGGTATGGATCCCGCAGCCTCCACAGTGCCCCAGCTCCCTCCGCCTCTTGACCCTTGACCTGACCGGCCTGGGCAATAACGCAAGTGGAAAAGCCAGCACGTGACTGGTGTCCCCTTTCCAGGCTGTCCCTCCCTTGGCAGGGAAGGTACAGACTCCGGTTACGAGAGAGGACCCAGCGGGCACAGAGAGACTCAGCTCTTCCCCGCCGCCCCCCCCCCCCGGGGGGACTTTTCCTCCCAGCCACAGAAGCCTCTCCTCTAGAACCTTCCTGAGCCCACCTGGAGCACGAGACGAACTGGCCCCCCTGTGGCCCGTGGGAAGGCTCAGGACACACTGGCCTCAGACACCAGTGGGTCTGGAGCACACTCCACATGGGTACAACAACTGAGTTCCGTTTGGGGGGGCAGCAGCAGCCGTGCAGGGCCCCCCAGCAGGCCGTCTGGGTACAGCCCTGAAGTCTGGGTGCAGAGCCATGCGCCACATCAGCTCAGCCAGCAACCGTTGAGCGTGGATCTCTAGGAACAAGGCTCTGTCCAGACAGCGGACAGCACAGAGGTGAGAGCACTTGTGTGTTCAAAGAAGGGTGCCAGAGAGAGAGACCCGAATGCCCAGAGGGTGAAGGGTCCGGGTGCCACATGCCCACCGTCGAGCCCCCATCTGCTCGCCCCAGGCTGGCAGCTCGAAGCCGCCTGCGGGCTCTGTGAGGTCGGCGGGAGGTGCCCACACGAGGGGCTCTCCTCGCTCGCGGGTTTGACCGCGGGGACGGCGGCGGCTGGCAGGTGGCACAGTGACGTGGGAGGTTCTCACCAGCCCGTGCCCAAGTCAGAAGCTCCGGGTCTGGAGAACCCGAGGGCTGTGGGTGGGGGCAGGGGTGTGGGGAGAGTCTCTGGGGTCCCGCCTCCTGCTCCCAGGCCTCCCCCCTGAGGGTGACTGGACGTCCAGCAGTGGGGGCGTCCCCATGCCCGGCCAAGGCCATCGTCACCTCGGGTGACGTCAACAGCCGCAGGAGACGCCCCTCAGTCTGCAGAAGACAACCCGGCGCCTCCCGGTGTATCTTCCCTGCACCCCCCCCCCCGAGCACCGCCCCCCGCTGCAGGCCCCCTCCCGCCTTCTCCCGCGTGCCCTGCCCTCGAGCCCCACACGGCTCCGGTGGCCTCGACTTGGCTCCAGGCCCCCCCACCTCCCCACCCTCCCTCCTGAAAACCCAGCAGGCCTCCACACTTCTGCTGCACTGAAGCCCACCCATTCGAGAGGGACCCCGCCACGTGGTGCCTTTGCACCCGGGGCCCCATCTCCTGCCCGAGCTCTCCCGGGACGCCCCGGTCAGCTGTCCTGGATGGTCACTGCTTTAACCCCGAGCATCGCCACCGTGGTGGCTCTGCAGCGGCCACCTCGGTCCCCTCACTACCCTTGTCTCCTTGGAATCGGGACACTGGGTGTCCCCATCTTGACCTTTCCCCAGCAGCACACTCAGGGCCTGGCCTGCGCTGGTGTTCGGTGTCGCCTGGTGAACGTGCCGACGTTTCGTTCGCACGGTGCACTCGGTGCCACCAAAGACACTGGGGGGAGTGCAGGTCCCGGGCCCTTCCCTCCACGGCTTGTCCCTTGACTGGGACAACCGCATGCAGGAAGCTGACGCCACGAAGAGGGAAAAGGGCGGGGTTTCCACCACTTGGCTGGGCACGTGGTTGGCTCGTTGCACCAGGTGCGCCGGGGGCGGAGGCCCCTCCCCTGCCCAGCGCCCTGCTGTTCAAAGGCTCCCCCCGCAATGGGTGGCACGTCACCTGCTCAGCGACCACGGGTGTGGCCGCTTGTGGTTATCTGGCCCCCCTCCCCCGAGTCCCAGGGGAGGGCCAGCCCACAGGGAGAGAGAGAGAGAGTCGGCCGCAGACAGGCTGGGAAGCAGGGCCTCGTGATTGGCCCCGACCGCGACCACTCCTGGCCCCCGGCGGGAGACGAGAAGGAGGGAGCGTGACTGTGCCCGCAGGAGTTCTGACATTCCCTCACCCGGGGCCGGGCAGGGGCAGCCCCCGAGGGCTGAGCCGCCAGACGCGATCCCAAGACTGCAAGGCATCAGCCCTCGGAGGACCTGTGATTGCCAAACATCAGTCACCGGTTTCCTGTGGTTCTTAAGAGAAAAATAAATCATGAATGATTTAGTGTTTCCTCTCAAGCCCGGTTCAGTGTGCTGCAGGCAGCTGGTTGTTTGGGAGGCAGCCTTTCATCACTTTAAAGAGGACGCCAGTCGGTCGGCCAGACAGACGGACACATGCTTCAACTAAAACTTCTTTTCAAAGTTTGGCTGAGATGCCGCTCTGAGACACAGGTCCGGCCGGCGCCACCCACTGTACAGATGAGGAAACTGAGGCTCGTTCGGTGTTTGTGAGAAGGGGTTCTCCCTGAGGTTTGCTCCTGAGACTCAGATAAAACACAGGCCTGAGCGGGGCCGGGCAGCTGCCCCCCGTACCTGCCACTGCTCCTTCCCTGCCCTCTGGCCGTCGCTTGGGATGCTCTGCTCAACGGCCGTCTCAAATCCAACCTTCTCAGCTGCCCACACCTCCCAACCCCGCTGCCCCTAAAAGCACTAATGCAGTCGCCGGGTTGATAAAGTCTCCGTGACGCAATGGCATCAACCTTCCCGTTGCTACTTCGCCCGGGAGCTCACGGGCCACCCCGAGAGACAAACCCAACCAGCCACCGCGTCGGCTTTCCCGGGTTTCAGCAGCGGCTGGAGCGCCGACACCGAGGCGCAGAGGGTTTGCGCTGCCGCTCAGGGGAGCGGCACAGAACCGGCGCGGAGCAGAGCGGCTCCTCCTGTGTCGTTCTGGAACTGTCTGTGCCCTCCTGGCTGAAGGGGATGCTGCCTGGACACCTCTGAGCGGCCACCTGGTGTGACTCTGGCCTCTGCTGTGCCACCCACTGACTGTTTATAGACCGGCGACAGCCCCTCTTTAACCACCATGGTGGTCTTTCCATGCCCGGCTCTGCGGAAGGGCCAGTTCCCATGAACCATCCTCTTCTTCCAGATGAACTTCAGGGCAGTTTAATAAAGTGTCTTTCCACCGCGTCCTCCCTTTAAAAAACAACCTGGCTAGAGCTTCAGTGACGTGGCGCTGGTAAGAACTGACTTCTTCAAACCCTTCTTTTTTCTTCCAGAAAAACAGCGGTTCTCTGTCTATTTAAGAGTGGGTTCCCAGAGCCGGGGGGCTCAGGGCAGGCCGACCCCTTCTGCGAAGGGAGCCCATGCTTTCTGCCACAGGGCCTCGCCTCTGCCCTCCCGTCAGGCAGCTGCGGAAGGCACACGGATTCCACCTCCACTGTTAAGTCCACGCCTTGACCTTGGCCTCCTGGCCTGGAGACCGTGAGAATGAATTTCTGTTGTCTTAAGCCACCCACTCTGTGGGACTTGGGTCTGGCCGCCCCAGAGACCAGAGCGGACAGGTGTGGATGCAGGTTTGTCTTCTCGGAGCCCCCCTCTCCTCCTCACTGCCCTCTGTCGCGCCTGTGCCCAGTGCTCTCCTCGGCCGCATCTCACACCAGCAGGACTCGCAGAAGCAAACGGAAGTGAGGCTCCCCACACAGAGAGTCACAGCCTCTAACGTGAAATGCGGTCTTGCCTCCATGCTTCCGGAACATTCTCTCCTCAGATCCCCGACAAGCAGGGCACCGCCCATCGCGGCTGGCCCCGTTCCCGCAGGCTGAGTCAGGTGTCGGCGGGCAGCGGGGAACCGCGCCCCCGCCGCCGCGCACCCAGACCGTTGCCGCGGAGCTCCCGCCAGCCCGCCCTGCAGAGGCGTTCCCTGGCGGTAACCACGTAATTGGGGCTCTCAAACAACCACTTTCACTAAGCTGCCGGCACTGTCTGAACGCAGAGGCCAGCCCAGGCCGTGCCGGAACCGTCGGAAAACCAGAGCGGGGGGCAGGGTAGACGGCGAGGGCAGGGGCCCCCTCCTCGGCGGGCAGACCTGTGCAGGCGCCAGGCCCACTCGGGCTGCAGCTCAGGGCACCCGTGTCCAGTTCCTTCTGGGGGTGGGGGGGGTGGGCAGCCAGTCTGCAGTTCCTTCTGCGGGGATGGGGGGTGGGCAGCCAGTGTGCAGCAGCACCAGCACCAAGGAAAGAAATACCTGGTAATTCAAACAGAAGGACGCAGAGGCGAAACCCCAGACGGAAATCCCAGCCGCTGGAGGAAGCTGAGGGTGAGGGACGGGCCGGGGAGGCACTCGGGATCCGCACAGACGCAGAGCCCCAGACACGAGGTTCCCGCGTGACGGCAGCGGGGACGCGGCGGGACCTTCTGCCGGGGAGGAGAGGGGCTGGCCTCGGGGGGGACACGAGGGGCAGCCCAGGCTGGAGGCCACACTGTGGGGGCCAGACTGCCTGTTCCCGGCATCCAGCGTCTTCATGTGCCTTCTCGCAGACTTGGAATGTCCCATTTACGGACTCATCAAGAGCCAGTAATTCTGGACAGGGACCAGGAAAGAAAAGGCTGTTTCCCTGCAGTGGACCGAGCCTCCCTGCAGCCTGGGGGACCAGCGGGTGTCCGCTCACCGCTCACCACGGCGAAGACACCACAGCTCCACCCGCTCAGCCTCCGGTCCCCAGCCCCACCGCCCGGGCCCGGGAAGGCCCAGCTCCTGTCCCCAAGGCCCCACCTGGTCCTCCGGCATGGCACGGCCCTCCGTGTCCACGCCTGATCCTTAGTGCAGTTTCACTAACATGTCACTGACGTCCTCCGCCTCCTCCTCAGACTGCGGGGGGGGGCACAAAACTGGGGAGAGGACGTGGCCCAGAGAAGGAGACGCGGCGTTCTGGAGTCGGATGGAGGGCCACGCCAGCTGTGTGCTCTCGAACGCGTTACCCAACCTCTCTGGGCCTCTGCTTCCAGCACCGGAGCCAGGAGGGCGGTCTGACCCGCCCGACCAGGCGAGCACATGGCACGTGTCGAAGGGCCACCCCCTTCGCCGGTCCCGCGCAGGAGGACGTGCGGCCCCACACTGGGCCTGGCAGCCGCGTGCTGGGCTCAGACAGGCGCGGCTCCGGCCGACCGCCGGTCCTCTGCGCTTGTCCTCGGGGGAGTCCGTGCGGATCCAGACCACAGCCACCCCCCCTCACCTGGACGGCCCCCTCCGCTTAATCAACGGTGTCGCTCTGTCCTAAGTTTGAATCTCCTCAGACGCGCAAGCCACTCAACTTCTGGGCGCCTCCACGTCCTCATCTGTAAAATGGGGACGATAATAACACTCTCTGCCTCTTCAGAGTGTGGGTGACACCAGCTCCCAGACAGGGCCCCTGGGCCCGGCACCACCAACAAACACCCTGGAGGAACAGTTTGGGGGGGGGGGCCGCCCCGCACACGGCGGGGTGTTGGGCGGCCTCCCTGCCTCTGCCCACTAGAGCTGGTGGCATCCCTGTCCCCAAACCACTGGAGACGTCTCCCGCGCGGCCACGTGTCCCCCGAGGGGCAGCACCAGCGCTGTTGTCACTCACCCTCGAACCCTGAGCCCCCGGCTGGCTGGCGCGTGCTGCTGTCTCCCCAGCTCCTTTCCCTCCCGTTCCCGGGTCAAGGTCAGGTCTGTCTCCACTTCCCAGCCACGCCCACATACCCACGCCTCGAAGGGCTTCCAAGGAACGGCTCCTCCTCAGCCCCGGTTCTGCGGGAACCGCCCGGGGAAGCTTCTGAGCGGCACCTCGCCTTTTGAAAAGCTCTCAGAACGTCCTCCTTCGCCGACAGGAGAATCGGCGCGCAGGGGGGACCCACTCACCCCCGCCCCCCCGAGAATCAACAGCAGTCCCTCCACTGAGCACCCAGGCCCCACTCCCTAGCCTCAGTGCAGACGGGCGTCCGAGACATCCCCCCACCGGCCTCCACTGGGCCCAACCAAACTCCCCCCGCCCCCGTGAGGACTCAGCCTCCCCAAGGCCCTCTAACCCCCACTATTCGCGTGTGTTCGTTCCTTGCTAAAAAAACAATAATCCACTTTGCACCCAATCTGCCACCTGCTCCGTCACCCCAGGGTCTCCCACCCCCCCCACCAACCGCACAGTCCGTGTGTTTGGTCCCGTCGAAGGGTGGGACCCCAGCTTCGGCCCACCAGGAGCCAGCGGCACCCCTGACCCGTCTTGAGGAGCAGAGCTGCTCTCCAGACACTGCCCTGTGTCCCCTGCGGACACCACGAGGCCAGCCGGTGACTATGTCAGGCTCTGCGGGCCATCTGGCCTCTTCCGGAGCCAATCTGCTGTGCCTCAAAGGACAGATGCAGCCGCAGCCGCAGCCGTAGCCAGCGCGGGGGCCAGGTGGGCTCTGATAACACCTCACCTGCAAATGGGCCGTGCAGGCCGGCCCCACCAGCCTCCACCAGGGATGGGGGGCTCAGGGGAGTGCAGGCCTGCCTGGATGCTGGCCCACGGGCCCCCAGGCCGACAGCCAGGTGGCAAAGTGGGGGGAGGCGGACCCGGAGTCCAGAGACGGAGGCTCCCCGAGCCCCCAACGGCTCGGCTGCCCTCCCTGCTGCCCACCCTTCCCTGCTGGGGTGTCTTCGTAACGGTTAAAACTTGTTACAATGGAATGGGACCATGTTTCCCATAAACACGTGACTCCACAGATTTCTGACTTATCCAGTTTTACCAAAGCCCAGGAATTTCGGTACAATAAATACCCTGAGGGAAGGAAGCAAGTGGCCCTTCTGAGATTTTCTGAACATGAACATATCCATTCTCTAGGCAGGCAGGCAGGCAGGGGGGCAGGGGGGAAGGGGGAAGGAGGAGAGACCCTACCGGAACAAGGCAGGAAGAGCCACAGACACCAGGCTGGGCCCCCACCTGCCACCGGCCGCCCCCTTCCCAGAGCATGCTGAGTGTTGGGGGGAGGGGCAGCTTTCTCGGGGTTCCCCTCCCCAGCCCACAGCGCAGGACAGGATCGGAGGCTGGAGCCACAGCGCTGGGTGTGAGCAGCTGCAGGGGCGCAGCCAGCTCTGGGCACTCACCCCACCCCCCGGGGCACAGACCAGGGGGTGGGGGGGACACAGCCCCGGGACTCCACGCCCTGGAAGGAAGCTGAGGGGCTGGGTGCGAGGGGACCCCAGAGTGGGTCACCCTCCCAAAGCTAACAGGCCTCCTCCGTACTCTCCCTTCCCGCCCTGGGAAGACGTGTATTTCACCTGCAAACTCTGGGGTCGGGGGTCGGGGGGTTCAGGAAACGCGGCTTCCACTGAGGGATGCCCCAAAAGGCAGAGCCTGGACAGGAGAGGCCAGTCCGGGCTGTGGACACCAAGGAGCAGGGAATACCAGGGACCGGCTGGGCCGGGGGCCTCCAGCTCGGAGGAGCTCCAGGTCGGAGGGGTGAAGGCTCCTGGCCCCGCAGTGGCACTGTCACTGGGCAGGGACAGGCTGCGCCGCCACTTAAGAGGCATGACGGGAAGAGGCCCACGCACTCAGATTAGCATCACTTGACGGAAGTGTAATACAGGGACGATTTTCAGAGGTGGGGGAGTGGGGTGCAGGACAGCAGGGGGAGGGGGAGGGGCAGCAGTTCCCGGACCCTGGAGAGACAGGGTCCCTCGGTCAGGGGACGCGGAGAGAGAGCCAGGCTGCGCTGCGGGGACAGGGACAGGCCACCCTGTCCTCTCCGTTGGCCGGTCTTAACGGGGAGGCCTTGCTCCCAGGTCTACCCACAGGAGGGGCGGACAGGCCGGGAGGGACAGAAGGACAGAGGGACAGACCAGCAGCAGCCAGCACAGAGGAGGCCCAGGAGGCTGTTTTCTCAAAACAAGCCTCCCCCGTGTGTGGTCCCGACACAGGTGACCGGGGCCCCACCTGCAGAAACACCTGCTGGCTGGTCTGCTGCCAACACTCCCCCAGCGAGCAGCCCCTCCTGCGGTCACCCGCTGTCCCCGGCACTGCTGTGTCAACACACAGCTGAGTGGCCGACCCCACAGGGACGACAGCACACCAGCCTCGGTGTGACGGTGACCCACGCCGCGGGGGATTGCAACAGCAGGCCAGCGCTGGCTCCTGGAGAGTTGGAAAATACTGGGGATGCACATGGGGGCGGGGGGCGCGGGGTGCAGGAGGAGTCCAAAGCTGGGGGTCTCTCCAAGAGCTCTTGGAATGACACAGGACACCAACACATGCCGCACCCCAGCCACACCCCAGCCACACTGCTCTCGGGGGCCAGAGGTCCTAAGAGGCCGGCCCAGCGCGGCGCCCCTCCCAGAGCAGTGTCCCCACAAAAAGGCAGGCGACTCTGAGATGCGCCACGGCAGGGGTGAGCCCTGGCGAGGGGATGGGATGGTGCCACCTACGGGAAGCACCCGGAACAGGCGAACCCGCGCAGACGGCGGCCAGTCAGCGTTTGCTGGGGGCTGCGCACGGGTCTCCCCTCGGTGGCAAAGTGTTTTGGAACCTCAAGGTCTGCCGGGAGACCCGAATGCCAGGCAGCCCGCACTGTTCCGAAGGACCCCCGCCTCCAGTCAGCGCCCACCGGCGGCCCGGGGTCTCCTGGGCCCTGACTTTCCACAGAGCGCCTGGCGGGCCCCTTGGGTTTCCAGGGGTCGCTCAGAGGGGGCCCAAGTGCAGCTGAAACCCTAAGGGCCCCCCCACCCCAGAAATCAGCGGACAGGGTCTGGGCGGGACGAGAGGACAAAAATATTAGGCAGATGAAGGAGGGTAAGGGTTTTCACCGGCGGCTGTCGAATTTCATCGTGGGGTGAGCTGCACACCCCAGGCATGGGGAGATGCTCAGTTACTGCCCCGGAGTAGCTCGCCCCCCAGTTATCACCCTGGCTCTCAGCGGGCTGGGGACCTTCCTCCAAGTGGGGGGCTGCGGACGTTGTGGAAGGCACGGACCCTCGGAGGAACGGGGCCAGGGCGAGGGGCTGTGTCTTTAGAAAACCACCCATACCTGCCCTGGCTGGCGTAGCTCAGTGGACTGAGCGTGGGCTGCAAACCAAAGCATCGCAGGTTCGATTCTCAGTCAGGGCACATGCCTGGGTTGCAGGCCATGACCCCCAGCAACCGCACATTGATGTTTCTCTCTCTCTCTTTCTCCTTCCCTTCCCTCTCTAAAAATAAATAAATAAAATCTTAAAAAAAAAGAAAAAGAAAAGAAAACCACCCACACCTGTCGAGCTTGTTGCAGACCCTCTAAAAGGGCCCCGCTAAGAGCCCATGAAGGTCAACATACTTCTGCTGCTGTTGATCTATGTTCGCCCTAGCCGGGTAGCGCAGCTGGTTAGAGCATCATTTCGATACCTCTAGGAGGCGGGTTCAATCCCCGGTCAGGGCACGTACAAAAAAAAAAATCAGCCAATGAATGCACAGATAAGTAACACATCGATGCTTCTCTCTCTCTCTCTCTCTTCCCACCCCCCTTTCTTTCTCACTCTAAAAAACAAATTTATTATGTTCGACACACCAGGCTCCAGACCACTGCTCTCCCCACAGGACACCCCAGGCCAACCCAGAGCCTCGACGAACCCTGTTTAAACTTCGGCAGAGCCCGCAGGCCGCGGGGGAGGTGTCTGTCCATCCCGGCCCATCTGCTGACACAGGAAGTGCGGACGGGGTTCGGGGGCCATGGTGGAGACGGAAGAAGAATCGAGCCGTGTTTGTTGAGCTCAAAGTCCAGGAGCTGGGGGCCTGGCGGGCAGGAGAGGGAGGGGTGCCCCGGGCGCCAGGAGCCAGGGGGAAGGCCCCACCACACAGGTGCAGCCAGGCAGCCCCTCCCGGCGCTGGTGGCAGAGGGGGCCGGCCTGGGTCTGGCAGACGGCAGTCGGCGGTGGCAATAGGAAGACACTCTGTGACCTCGCACAGACACCAGCCGGCGAAGTCTGCTTCCTCTGCCGAGGGCCAAGCCTGGCTCAGCGGCCTTTGGGGTCCCTCCCCAGCCCTGAGGGCGGTGGAGGGAGGCACTGGGCGCAGCTCCCGTGTGACTCCAGGCCCTGTGTCCCCCAACGGGGACAGCAGCACCCCGGCTGGCTGTCCACCCTGCAGACGTCGAAGCACGCGCACCGGAAGACCCGTGTCCGCCCAGCTCCGCTCTCCCGCTTTCCGGCTGGAAGGGGGGGGGGCCCAAGTGGTCCACTCTGGCCAGCTGGTCAGGTTCATCCCTCTTTGGACTGTTGGGACCCCTGGGGCAGCCCGGGGTCAGGAGGGCAATGTGCTTGAGAGATGGCAGCGCAGGGCCCCCCCAACTACACGTTCACAAAGAAGCCGCTGGACTAATGCTGGGGACCCTCAACGACCCTGGAGAAGGGAGTCCCAGAGGGGCCCCAAAGGGGTGGGGCTGTGGCAGAACCAGAGACAAGGAGGGAAGGGGAGAGGCAGGGAGGGGGGATGGTGGAGGGAGGGGAAGCTTTCCTATAAGCCCAGGTGTGGGCAGGTGCACCAGCTCTTCCCTTTCCTGTGAGAACCAGTGGCCACGACGCCCTGGTCCAGAGACGCCTGGCCTGGACATGTCCATGGCCCTGCCCTCTCCCCCAGCGGGCCAGCTGTGGACACAGATCCACAGCCTGCCGGCTGAAACGGAAAAGAAGCAGTCCGGGACTGCCGTGCTGGGCTGCAGGCCGCTCCCGGGCCAGGCACGTGCCGGGCGAGCCGCGGGGCCCAGGTGACCCGGAGAAGCACAGCTCTCAAAGAGCACTCCATGTCTCCCATTCAGGAGCCCAGGCCCCCCACGACCTGCTTCGTGCCGTCTCGGCGTCTCCCCAGCCCCCCTCCCGCGTTTCTTCCGGAGCAAGTCTGAGTGCCTGTCGACTGCTCTTTCTCTCGGAGAACCTTCTGAGGCTCCGTTTCTGCAGACGAGGAAACCGAGGGCCAGGGAAACAGATTTCTGCCGCGTGGGCTCAGGTGCTCATCACTGACGTTCCTTTAAAAACAGGACCGAGGCTCTGAGCTGTGCACAGAGCCACGGGTCGGGCCCAGGACCGAAAGCGCGGCCCTCCCTGCAGAGCGGCCTGCCCAGTGGGTTCCGCAAAACGAGCTAACAAAGGGGGGAAACGCCAGCCCCAGGGACAGGAAGCCGGGGCTTTCTGATTAGGCTGGAAGTTTCTTTGTGAGCCCGAGCAGGGTGCAGTCGGAGACTGGAAGGCTCCTAAAACAAACAACGGCAGGCTCTCTCGCTCCGCTCGCACCTTTTATCTCCAAAGCCGCAAGTATGCTAAAAATTTCCCCTCGTCCTCACGAGGTCGCAGCCTGCTGGCAGCCTGCTTTCAGAAGCGTGAGAAGGCCAGGCCAGCAGCTCTGAGGCCCCAACACAAGGCTCTGAGGAACGCCAATGCCACTTGTAGTGTGGCGTGTGGCTGGGGGGCTGGGGGGCCCCAGCTCCGGTTTCTAGTCTGTCCACCTGCCCCGGGCCTGGCTTCGGAGACCCGTGACCTCCCGCATTCGGTGGGGGCCCTTCACGGCTGCAGCAGCGACACGGGAGGGGTTTTTAATGCAACCGTTTTGAAAGGGACCACGGGGGTCCACGCGGGGGGCTGCGGGGCTCCCCTGCCCTGGTCTCGGGGAGGTCAGATCTGTGGGCCACCAAGGGTTCTACGGTGTGATCCCCCATAAATTCCTAGTCCGACGGGTCCCGGTGGGCAGTCACACCCCCAGTGCATGGCTTCTGAAAGGTCTGCCTTTGCCTGAAGCCAGCGGAGTCCACGGTTTCTGTGCGTCTGGGTGAAGGGCCTTTGAGATGAGCCGTAACGGCCCTCAAGAGGGGGCTGGGAATCTTCAGAACCCTAATGCCCCTGCCATTCAGCCTGGCCTTGCTTTCTCCCACCTCCCTGTGACCTTCCTCAGGGTCCTCCTTGACTTCCAAACGTATAAAAGCAGCAGCAAACAGTCCTGGTGAAGAAGCACTTGGCTCGGTCTATTGAGATCTTGCTTCCAGGCGTGTCTTTAGTTTGGCTCCGATAAGTTTTTATCGAAGTTCAGTAGGTTTTTATCCAAGTTTGGGACAGGTCTGGACGTCCCAGAGGGGCCCATGCAGGCCTCGGCAGGTGTGGAACCAGAGCCTCTGGGTGCCCTGGCCAGGGACGGGCGGTGCACGCCGGTCTGGAAGCCTGGCCGTCACGGACGCTGGCTGACAGTGCTCTGACCCAGGGACTGCCCCGACACACCGACCGGAGCCCTGGTCAAACCTCAAAGGTGACACCAAGGAAGGCACTGGAGGGGTTGTTTGGGAATGGACATGGGCGTTCCCCCGGGGCAGTGAGGACGGAGACCCCCGAGACGGTGGTGGCTGCGCGGCGCTGAGAGCCCACTGACCGCCGACGGTGCGCATGCCAGAACGGCTCCTTGGATGTCACGTGCCGTTCGCACAGTCGGGAGCGTGTGGAGACCCCCCCGCCCGGAAAACAGCCCCGGCAGAACGAAGACGTGTCGGCGACTCTCCATGCGGTCCAGACGGAGGGTGTCCGCCGCCCGGCCACCCCTGCGGAGAGCAGGCCGGTCCAGGAAGCGGAGGGCTCCGCCCTCTGCCAGCACCCAACTCACTTCTCCACTGCACCCCTGACGCTCACGTCCGTGCCCGGCTCTAAGAGCAAGGAAGTTGACTTCGCCTGTTCATTTTTACTCGAGAACTCAGCTGAGCGGCTGACATCTGGGGCTCGAACGCCGTCTGTGCCGGCCGGTGCTGGCCTGGGGGTCACTGCCCACGGAGCGCCGGGGAAGGGAGGCGGCAGGGAAGGAGCGGCCGGGGGCTCACAAAGGCGGGCCTCGAGGGCCTGGTCTTCGCCTCTCGTTAGCAGCAGCCCTCCGGTCCTGAACCCTGCGAGCCTCTTTCCTCACGTGTGAGGTGGGCAGGACGCACAGTGTCCTGGGCTGCACACAGAGGGCGCTCAGCGGAAGCATCCTGGGCTGGACAGCTGTGGGGACGAAGGGGGCACCCCCCAAGCCCCAGCCTTGGCTGGTATCTTGGAGGGGAGCATGCCGTCGGGCCAAGTTCCGTCGCTCCCAGGTACGCCGGCCACTCACACTGGTCTTCACGTGGAGGGTGCTGGGGTCCGCTCCTCCCCCCCCACCCTGCCGATCACCTGTAGCAGCAGCAGCAGCGTCCGCGAGCACCTGGTAAACTCCTTCTGACCGCGATGGACAACGGACCTCTCACAGGTCAGGTCCTGACCCCGCGCGGCAGGAGTCACATGCAAATCGCAAAACTAGGCTCCGGCAAAACTCCAGAACCTGGGGAGCCCCACCTCCCCATGAACCCGAGACAGATCAGCCCTTGAACGTTAAGAAACAGCGAGAAAACACTCAGTTATGTTTCTGGGCGGGGGGGAGGAGCCCCAAAAGGCGGTCGAATACGTTAAGACGCCGGTTTTGCCACAGCCAGTGATGGTCGCTTCAGACACCGGGACACAGGTCCACTCCGCCATCCCCGGGCAGGTAAAGGCGTACCTCCCCCTCCAGGCTCCCGGGAGCCCTTTCTGCAGGATGGAGATGGAGGCGGCTTTGGCTCACCTCCAGGCAGCCAGGCCCGGCCCCCTCCCTCCAGTTTTCTCTTCCCAGAAGCCTCGCTGCTCTCCCAAGTCTGGCGCGGTGCCAGGAAAAGCAAACCACGTAAATGACACCCAGGGAACTGCTGGAGCCAGGGAGGGGCCCGAGGCAGGGCCCCCGCGAACCTCCCTCTGTCCGGCCCAGGAGGGGCCTGCTCCGGGGTGGGGGGCTGGGTGAGCCGTGGGGTCAGACAGGAAGTCGTGAGCACAGCCCACGGGCGTCTCCCAGGTTTATCCACAGAGCAGCACCGCACGGCACACTTGTGTTTGATTTCAAAACCCCTAGCGCTCTGGCCAATGCCTGGCCCAAAGAATGCCAGGAATGTGGATGCCTTTCTCCGGGTTTCACCGCCACCCAAACAGCCCGCAGCCTCCCAGCCAGGGGGCTGCACTTATAAGGCAAGACCTGCGCCCGCCCGCCTGCGCATCCAGGGCAGAAGTATTTTAAGTCTTCGGGACCTCCCTGCATGCGCTGGGACTGGCCCTGGGGCCAGAACACGGCCCCGCCCCCCGAATTCCTCACCTCCCTCCTCAAAGCCCCCAGGTCCCACCCTGAAGGCATCCGAACATTCCTTCTGTCCTAGAGCTCAGGCGGCTCCCTCCCGGCGAACAGAGACGTGGAGAAAGTCGGGACAACATCCAACCTTCTCCCCACCCCGCCCCCACCCCTGAGCAGGGGGCCGCGCGAGGAAAGAAGAGCCCGAAATAACTCCAGCGGCTCCCACTCGATCTGGAGTGGCTTTTCGCGCGGGAACGTGAGCCTCCGGGAAGCAGCCCGGAGCCGCTCCACTCTCACGCATGCCTGTGCCCACTCCCCGGCCTCGGCCTCGTGCAAACGTCCACGTTAATTCTGCCCACGCCCCTTTCGCCCGGGGGGGTGGGGGGTGGGGAAAGGGCTCTTCGTGGTCGTGGTTTTTAAACACAGGAAGGCTGGGACCCGTGAGGGAGGGGGCCTGGCGTAACTGACTTCACAAAAGGCAGCTTCCTCCCACTGCCAGGGAACAGCAAGGGTGGCCAAGAACACGGCCGAGAACGTTCTACCAGGATATCGTGTGCCCTCCTGCCCCCTCTCTCTGCCGCGGGTGCCAACCGCCGCCAGGTGCTCCGCAGGAGCCCCGCTGGGGCTTTTCCGTGTGGCAGTCTCTGCTGTTGTCCTCCCAGGGCGGACGCTGTCCCGGGGCCCAGGTGGGGTGGTGGGGGGGGGCCACCCAGAACAGCAGGGCCACCTGGGCTCCCTCTGGTCCCATCTCCGTGGTCACTGCGGGCCACCGCTCGGGAGCTCACGGCCTCTCACGCTGTAAGAACAGTCCCTTGTACACACACAACAGGGCAGCCAACCTGGGCTCCGCCCGGTTCTGGGTAGAGCGAGAACACTCCAGGGACGGCCGCGGGGGGGGAGGGGGGGAGCCGCAGAGGGGCCGGGTGCCCCGGTGACCTCTGACCTTCCTGTGAAGACGGGCTTCGAGGGAGAGGGTCGGGGGCCACTGGAAGCTTCCGCAGGCCGCTTCTCCCCCCTGCGCTGCGCTGCTCTGCTCGTGCATGGGGCTCGCCTCCCCACAGGTGCCTGTGCACCTCCGTCAGGACACAGCGGAGCACGCCCAGGGTGGGCGACTCGCTCCAACACCCCGAGTGCGTCACTCACCTGCCACAGGCCACCGGCTCCCGACGTCAGAGGCAACGTCCCGGGACCCGGCCTCCCGTCCCGCAGGGAAGGGGCGCGCTGCAAGACAGCAAGGGGACCGAGACTGAGCTGCGGGCTCACTCCGCGCCTGACCCCGCAGGTCCACTTTCCCTCCACGGCTCGTGCACACCCAGGGCAGCCGCACCCACACGGGCAGGCGAGGGCGGGGCGGACACCGCGAGGTGGCACCCACGTGCCCCTTCCAGCCCGCCTGCAGGACCCCATCCTAGAACTGGCCCCCCCGGCCCCACGCGGGGTGAAAAGGCAGCAGGACCCTTGTCTGCTCCCAGCTGCTGAGGACGGGCCTCCAGGGTGGGAGCTCCCGGGTCCCCAGGGGCTCTCCGCTGAGGCCGCAGGGCAGCCCCTCCCTTGCCGTGTGTCCCCTCGGGTCCCCGCAGACCTCCGGCACCGCGACCGTCCACCACCGAGGGACCCCCCGTCAGAGACGAGGGCTTTTTCTGTCGTTCCTTCCCCGGGGGGCACCGCCGCCCCCCACCTGCTGTTCCCTCCGCTGGCTGCAAACACCGGTGGTGTGAGCTCAGCAGCAGGAGGGTCTCGTCCGCTGAACCCTAAACACACACCCCGGCCACCTTCCGGGGTCCTGAGGAGGCGCCTGGTCAGAGTCCCAGGGCACTGACGGTGGCAAGCACAGAGCCCACGTCTGTGACAGATTCCCTAAACAAGTCTGACAATGACAAGAGAGGAGCGGCACTGCAGGTCACCCACCCCCGGTGTCCCCTCTAAGCGCCCTGCGTCGGGGCTGGCGTTCTGCACAGGGTCGCAGAGGGGCCCCGGGCTGGCCAGGGACCCCAGACCCGGTCGGGCTGGGAAGTGAAAATTCTGCTCTGGGCGCCTTCCCCACATCAAGGCCACTGGGGCCACCATGGGGGGGGGGGGCGGGGGCGTCCCCTCCGCCAGCACAGCCCCGATGACAGCCCACCCTCCACGTAAGTAAATGCTTCACACCCAATGAGAACGAGCACCCCGGGGAGGCCAGGGCGCCCCCCTCGACGCTGGGCTGGCTGGCTGGTTTCCAGGCCGCCATGTCCCTGGGGGTTTCAACAGTAAACGGATCCCAGACGCACAGAGAGGGGGGAGGCGGGAGGGGGGCAAGGACACACCCAGCAGGCAGGACCATCTCGCGTGGGTACAGTTCGCCCCGTGGTCCACGCACACCTCCCAAAGGTGCGGCGACGCGAGACGTCCCTCACGCAGGGGAGAGGGGCTGCCTCCCGGCCAGGGAACCCCACGGAAAAGGCAGCACCTCGAGGACACACATCCCGGCATGACAAGACATCGGGTCCCGAGGGAGGCGGGGAAGTGGGGGCTAGGGACAGGATGCTCCAGACACAGGACACGGGGCTGTCGTCCACCCATCACGCGTTTATTTTGGACGCGGCTGCCGGGCGGCTCACGGGTCCGCGGAAGACTCAGAGGGTTCTGCCGACTCCAGCATGTGCTCTACGTACACCCCTCACTTGTCGGTGGCCCTGGGTCAGCGTCCTCCCCCCTGCCCCCGGCCGGAGCTGGTCCCCGCTGCAGGGCCACACCTCTCAGGGCAGGGCCCGCACGGTTTCCCGACGTCAGCCGACACCCCCAAACTCTGTTTCCGGTCCCCACAACCTCCACACGGGCTCAGGGGCCCGATCCGCCCACCCGCCCGGCACAGCTCTTCATGGGGTGGAGGTGGACCGACTGCAGGGCGGCTCTGGGGCGAGTGGGAACGGAGAGGCCTGTTCCTCAGGTTTCCAAGCCGCCACGGACGCCGCGCACGGATCCCGAAGCTGAAGGGCCCCCACATCCTGCGCCTGCTCACTTCAGTGCTGGGGGTCTCTCCGGGGCAGGAATCGCCCCGCCCCCTGCGCATGTCCAAAAGCTCCACGGCAGAACGAGAGGGGAAAGCGGGACCCCATACATCAGCACCCTCTTCTGGAGGTGAACTTCGGCCCGTGTCCCATCCAGCGTGTCGCTGTGTCTCCGTGTGGCCTCCGCACACGGGGGACCCCCAACCCCCACACTGGATAAGGACCGGTTCCCGTGCACAGTGACGCTCAGGATGAACCTGGATTTCACGGCCTGGCCTCGGACCCTGGGTTGTTGGTGACTCACGAGGCAGAAACCCGAAGACGACCCGTCTACAAAATCAGGGACGTTTTTGGGTACACGGGCAGCGGCATTTATGTCTAACGCGGAAACGGCTCCTGGAGACAGTATTTTGGGACGCGGTGGATGACACGGTCATGTGAGCGTGGCTGGCACCTCCCCCCGGGTTCAGGTGGTGAAATTTTCTGACGCACAACACAGAACCGGTTCCCTTATCTCTCCTCTGGTGACCCGGCATCTCAAACTGGACAGCAGATGCGATGAGGCGCAGCCTCCCCTCCCTCCGGCACAGAGCGGGGCGCACCGAGGGGAGGGGCGCACCGAGGGGAGGGGCCCACTGAGCCGGCCAACCAGACGCTCACAGAGGCCTCACTGTGTGGGTGTCCCCTCCCTCCCCACACCTGCCGGCTCCTACCCGGGACCCGCCACGTACCCGGTCAGCGGTCTGGGTCCTTGTGCGGCCCGCGTGTCTGACCAAGCGTCCTCCCTGGGCGAGGCGTCCGTCTGTCTGGGTGGGAGGGGGGTGGCACCAGGTGTGAGCTGTGCCCTCTCGGGTATGCGGACGCCCACACCTGTGGCCCGAACACTGCTGTCCCCTCCTCCTCCTCCTCCCCCCGTGGGCCATGCCTTGTCACAGAGATTGTTATGTATCTAATTTTACACGAATGAGCGGCCCCAAGCCGCAAGGGAGACCAGAGCGGCTTCTACGACGAGCCGAGTGGAACATTCCAGAAAGACGAACAGTGGTGAACCATGAGCACGCCCCGGAGCACGGGCCGCCTCGAACCCCGGAGCAGGGAGGAGTGGAACTGGGGAACTCCGAGCTCAGCGTTCCTGCAGGGCCCTCGTGCTGCGGCTGGAGGCGACCTGGAAGTCAGAGGACGCGGGGGTGCTTGTTCGGTCACACGAGATGCCGCTGTGGCCTTGCACGACACCCAGCGACGGCCTCCACCCCATGTCAGGGAGACTGGGAGGTCAACACCCACTACGCTGTTTCTCTTTCTTGAAAAAACAAAAGGAAACAACACACAGACCGTTCTTCATCCAGCCTTGACGGGCTGCCCCGGCGCACTGACCGGCTGCTTCAGGGCTGCCCTGGCCAGACCCGGCTCCGGTTCTGGGCTCCAGCGGCGGGCGGGGCTCCGGGGCCAGGGTCCTGCCGATGGCCACTGCAGAGCTGACGAAGGACACCTTCCCGGGGAAGTCCTTGGACCTCCGGTTCTGACACAGGCCCCCGGCCTGTGACTACACAGGGGGTGGCCGGTGTCGGGAGCTGCCGAGGGAGTCCGGGTTAGGGGAGGCGGCCCAGGAAGGCGGGGCTTCCGAGATGACCCCGAGTCACCCGTCGGTTCCCAGGCAGCTCTGCCCTCGCCAGCTCCGGGCCCCGTGCGAAGTCCCCTACCTGGGCTCTGGGCCTCGGTTTCCTTGAGTGGAAAGCAGGGCCGCCCAGAGCATGCGAGAGTATCCCCACTTTACATGGCTTTTTCCTCTTCTCTGCCCCACCAGCCTGAGGGTCACGCTGAGGGCAGGCACCCTACCCTTTTTCCTCTTCCACAGATGCGAGGCCAGACACAGGGGGCCAACACATAGCAGGAGCCCCCCGGAACCCCCTACACCCGAGCACGGCAGTGGGTCTCAACATCTCGCAAGCAGACTCCTCGCCTGCTGGGCTCACTGAAACGAACTGCCAGTCTCTACGCCCAGAGGCGGGGAGGGGCCTGAGAATGAGCATTTCCCACTTGCTCCCAGGCGATGGTGATGCTGTTGGTCCCTGGACCACACGCTGGAAACCGCTGGTGTGGGTGCGTCAGCAAATGAGAGAACTCCAGCTCCGCGGTCTCAGGGGTGGACCGGTATCAAGAGGTGGGGAGCTGGGATCAACCCTCCTTGTGGCAGGCAAGGCCGGAGCCAGCGACCCTGATACACAGAATCACGGTCAAGTGCAAGGCAAACAAAGGGCGGCCGAGCAGGTTGCGGTGAGACAGGAAGTCTCCGCGGGAGGGAGTGCGATGCTGGACAGGGTCCCAGCGCCACCCTTCCTTCCTCCTCTCCTCCTTCCGTGACCGGAGTTACGAAGCCTCCCGAGAAGAAGGTCAAGATCCCGCCTGCACCAGACAGACGCAGGGAGTTTCTGGGTGGATCTCGGGAGAAGGCGCAAAGCCGACGGACCCCCAACAATCCGGTCTGAACACGGACTCCAACGCCGGCCCTGCCTCTGGCTGCCTCGACCGCCCGCCTGCCTCCTCAGCGACGGACGGGGTGGGCGGCGGTCAATCGATGCTGTCACCCGGGTCCCCCCCCGACACACGTGCGGCCCTCAAGGGCGGGCGGGTGCCTCTCTCCCCAAACCCCCAGCTGACCCTTCCTCGGAGTGCCCTCGCAGGGAGAGCCGTCCCCGAGCCGGACCACCAGCCACCTGACCTCTTGGATTCTCCCTCCTGGGGGTCAACTCTTCACCCCGGCCACCTCTCACCCTGGAAACGGTGAAAGGGGCCAGAGAAGGAAAAAGGCAACCCACCCAGGCTCACATGGGCCCTCCGAGCAGATCCGGATTCCCTCCCACGCCCGACTCACGCCAGACTGAGGCCCCCCAGGGGCCCCCTCCCCGCCGGGCTGTGCAAAGAAAGGGGGGACTCGGCCTCGGTCTGCGGCGCTGTCCGGACTGCAGAAACCCTCGCTGCTCAGAAACCCCGGCCAATGCGGTGCCGGGCGGCAGGGCAGGGCAGAACACCGACGTTACAACATCACCAGATGAGCCCTGGTCCCTTCCTGCATGTGCGCGGCGCAGGGCGGCCTCCCCGTCCTCAGACAGCCGGCCACGCCCCCACAGCGCACACGGACGCCGGGGCAGAAACAGAGCAACATTTCCTGAGTCCTGAGACCCGAACACAGTTACAAGAGGCGCATTCCGTCTTTCTAAATACTCCCCCCGAATGCATCCTCTGTGTCTAATCTCTTCATCAAGGCAAGCGCCGTGTTAGCCAGACATGCAAGGCAGTCCCCAACCCCAGGGAACATCCCACCTTTTAAACAAGGTATTTTAGAAGATGCAACCTTAAAAAAAAGATTTGTTGCTCTTTATTAACTTAGAGAATGCAGACCTGAGCGAGGTCACCCAAAGGCCAGCGGTGCTCTGGCGTGGTGCGTGTTTGGGGAGGCGCTGCCACTGGTTGCCACAGGGGTGGCGACCAGCAGCCCGGCCACCAGCAACTCGGGGCAAAGGGCACGGCCACGGGGAAAGGCAGCCCCCGCCCCTGGGTCCCCAGGCTCCTAGCACAGGCTGGAGCTGGAGCGGAACCAGGTCCTGGTCCACACACAGCAGACCAGGCGGTCGTTATGAAGGGACAGGAGAGGCGGGCCCTGTCTGCTGTCCCTCCTTCCCCCCAGGGCCATCCATCTCCCTGCTGGGGACTGCTCCACATCCTGACCGGGTCCTCCCTCCGTCACGAGCCACCGTCCCCTGACCACAAAGGCAGAGCCGACTGTCCGGGCTGGCGCCCCTCTGGCCCCGAGGGACACGAGGCTGGCGGGGTGCACCCCCACTCCACCCTCTCTCGAGTCCTCCCTGGGCTCCGCTCCCCGTGAACGACAGACAGAGGGACCGGCGAGCTCACCCAGCCCGGGTGCCCTGCTCCCCGGGGTGAGGGAAAAGCAGGCGCCTGGATGGCAGGCAGGGCTGCGCACGCAGCCGCCGAGACACAATGCTACTCTCGGACAGCACGCGAGGGAGAGGGTCTCCTGGGACCCGGGGAAGGGGCCCCTCGGCGGACGGGGATCCTGAGAGGTGTCAGGAGAGGACACCACGCACAGGAGCTAACCTAACCCCCTTCTGTCTGTCTCTGTGCCCCACCCCCCAGCACATGCGCACTTCCCCTTGACCTTCTGAGCACCTTCTGCCTTGCTGACGGCCAGCGATCTCGAAGACAGACCGGGGATGGGGCTGAAACAGCTGCCTTCCTCCGGGCCCCCAGGGACCTGGCAGGTCTGGGCTTGGGGAACACCCCATGGCGCAGATGCCAAGTGGGGCGTGGGGTCTGTGGCACCCCCTCCCCCCGGCACCCAGCTCTCCGTGCCCCTCCCGTCCTGCAGAGGGACGGTTCCAGGAGGGTCCTCAGCAGTCACGGTGGCCTTGAGCTCGGTCACTCGCCGGCCTTTGCGTTCCCACCTCCCCACCTCACTCCCCCCGGCTCCCCACTCCCGGCTCAGGAGGCCACCTCTCCCCAGAACGCCGGCCCCCACATCCTCGCCTGCGGCCCGGCATGGGGGGGAAGTCCCAGCCCAGAACAGATGACCACGTGAAACTAGCACTGGGCACTGGGCCTTGGGCCACGACACGGACGTGGCCTCGCGGTGTGAGTGCTCCTGGCCAGCTCCGCTGAAGCCGGTGGGCTCTCCGGCCGTGTGAGAAACTCCCAATTTAGAACGCCGCGGAAGCGTTTCGTTCCATCAAGAAGATGCACTTACGCTCAACTAAATCTGGAGAAAAGCAAAGGGTATTTATTTATAACGCCACTGGCATTCTTGCATTAAAAATACACAAGTTCCAGGGGCTGGCGGCCAGGCTGGGGGCCCTCAGAGCTCCGGGCTCCCGTGGGACTCCCGGTCCTCGGTGGGGCCCGGAGCCCACGCAGCAGGAGCCCCACCAGCCTCCTGGGGGCACCGCCGGCCAGTCGCTGGCAAGGAGGGGCTGTGCTCCAGTGTCACCTACCCCGACCCCTGTGTCACTTCCCGAGGGCTGCTCTGACACCCTGCCGCCCACTCGGTGACTTGAAACACAGACTGATTCTCTCCAGTCCGGAGGTCAGACATCGGAAGCCAGTTCCATGGGCCGAGGCCACGGCTCGGGCTCTGAAGGGAGGATCCATTTACCTGCCGTTTCCGGCGGCGCCAGAGCCCTGGCTCGTGGCCCCTCCCTCCGCCTTCAAAGCGCATCGCTCTAGCCTCGGTCTCCGGTCATCACCACAGGGGCTTCTCCACTGCAGTAAGGTCTTCTTTTGAAATGACATTTGTCACTGTACGATAGGGGCCATCTGGGTGACCCGGGGTAACCTCTCCATCTCAAGACCCTTAAAGGAAACACACCTGCAAAGTCCTTTTTGCCATAAAGAGCAACGGCCACAGGTCGTCGGGCTCAGGACGTGCGTGTCTCTGGGGGCCGCTGGTCACCCGGCCGCACCCCGACCAGAACCGGCACGCCCCACGCCCCACCCCTTCTCCCCGGCCTCCTGGGTCACTCTCGACATTTCCTCGTCTAGCGTTTGTTCCTTTCCCGTCTTTTCCACCGGAATGAGTGTTCCGTGAGGCAGGCGGCGCACCTGGACCACCTGGACCACCTGGACCCCAGCAGGCACTCGGGAAGCGGCTACAGAACCCCGTCAGGCATTTGGCGTGCTGGCTCTGCCCGGTGAACCAACCTCGAGGTCCGGGCACAGGAGCCCACGTGTCTGGTTCGCTGCTGTACCCCAGCCCCCAGCACGGGGCTCCATGACAGGGCCTGGCTCCTGAATGTGGAGCAGAGACCCCGGTACCCGCAGCCTGTCCGCACACCGGCCTGCGCCCCACGTGCTCCCAGGCGCACCTCCCCCCGAAGTGCACCGCCTCGCTCACGGAGGCACCCCTCTCTGCTCAGGAACACGGACGCGCTTGCTTCCTCCTGCCGCCTGCCCGTCTCAGGACTCTCCCCACTCAGGCCCCGCCCCACCTCCAGCCTCCTCAGCACCCCCTGCCACATTCCTCCGCTCCGGACAGGTCAGGTGCCCACCCTCGCCCTACACGCACACCCCACCCCCTCCTGCAGGGAACGCCCCCTCAGACCCTGCTTCAAGCCCCAGCCCCCAGGCACCGGGACTCCAGGTATCGGTGACGCCTCTCCCACACCCACTGGAGGACAGCACTGCTGGGCGGGCCAGTGTAGGTGGCCTCAAGGCCCCCAGGTGACTCTGGCCCCCGGCTCCTTAGGGGTGAGTCTCCGGCGAGCACTCACATTGCCCCGGTGCCCCCCAGCCCCGGGCCTTGCATTGGACTGACCAGGAGGTCAGGGCCTGCCTCGGCCACAGCATGTTGTCGCGGAGTGGGTGGGCTTCACCACCGCAGGGAGTGTGGGCCGCCCAGTGCCGGCGCAAAGACGCATTCAAACACGGAAGCCGACAGACCCAGCAAAGCCGCAGGTCTGCCCACAGGGGCCACCAGCCCGCAGGCACAGGCGATGGCCCTCCTCGCCTGAGAGGGGCCCGGGCACCACAAGCAACCCACACCAAGGACCACACGGTACTTGCTGGGGCAGGGGGCACGGCAAGGGTCTCCGGATACAACCCGGGACAGCCAGTGAGATTGGAATTTCAGATACACAACGCTTTATTGTGAGTGCCTGTGCGTCCCGTGCGGTCAAATGTGCCTGGTGTCAACCCTGGTGCCCCGAGGTGCCCGCCAGACCGTGCCACTTGGAGGGGTTTCCCAAGACTCACAGTCTCAAGGGGACAGGTGGGAGACGGCCTGGGCTGGGGGTCAGGACCAGGAGCCGAGTCCACCCCTCTCCTGTCCACCCCTCTCCGAGCTCACTGACAAAGGGGTGCTCGCCACGAGGTTCCCTTCCCATGACAGAGCCTTTTAAAAAAAGAAAAATCTCTCCTGCTGGCTGTAAAAAGGAGTTGTTTCAATAACACTCTTTTTCCTTTCCAGCGTAATTCTGCAGGAATTCACAAACAAAGCCTCGGCCCTCGACAACAAAGATCGCCATGGAAACAGATCACCTCTGTCCCAAGGAAAACCGTGACTTCACCTCCCGTTCTGGCAGCCCCAGCGGCAGAAGAATCCCTGTGAAAACAAACACCAACCAGCATCGGCAGGAAATGGAGCCGGGCTCTCTAATTTTAACTTTCTCCAGGAATGCACTGGCTCTGGTGCCTGGGCACCTTCTCCCCGGACCCCGCAGCATTCCTGCCTGCCTGCCTGCCTGCCTGGGGGGCAGAGCTGGCGCCCCGCCGGCCGCCCACCACAGAATGCAGACTCGGAGCTGTGGGGTGGGCGGGAGGGCGGGGCCCGAGGTGCAGAGCTGACTCACAGGTCCTCAAAAGTGACCGAGAGACCCAACCAGCGGCGTTTGAGTGGGAAAGCGCGCCCAGACCAGAGGGCGAGCCGCAGAGCGGGGACGGAGGGAGCCGGCTCCGCCCCAGGAAGGCAGCGTTGAATCACTACGATAAGCGGGAGCCCGTTTCCCGGGCGGGACGCCAAGGACCAGGGGGCCGCGGGCCAGGGCCGGGAACACCTGGAAAACAAGCCTGCAAGGGTCCCCTGGGACAGGGTTCGCACCGGGCCTCGCTGGAGTTTTACAGCCCGCGTGGCCAGGAGACAAGCTGGGGGGTGGGAGGGGGGCAGCGTTCACGATGCCTGTGGCCAAGAAAGGCTTCTTTTCCAGAAGATTCAAAGAATTACAATTCAGTAAGAAAAATGGGCCAGAACCATGAAAAAGATCTTTGCATCAGAAGAAACCAGAAGAGCCAGTAAGCGCTAGCCGACGGCCAACAGTATGGAGAGCAGAGACCAGAAACCAGTCCGTGGCTGCCTGCTCACGCCCCCAGACCACACGTCCCCCCAGAATGCAGCGGCTGGTTGGAGGCCTCGGCTCCTGCTGCCGGGGGCGAGGCGGGGGGCTCCCTGTGTGGCCACCTGTTCCTTCGAAACCAGTGAGGCAGAAAATCCAGAAGGTCACCCTCTCAAGCGAGTCCGGGAAGTGGCCTCCCTCTAGTCTGGTGGGTTCTGTCTGTCAGAAGCAGGTGGCTGGGCCGGCCACTCCAGGGCAGGAACCCCACAGGGCGTGGCTATGGGGAGGGGGGACTAGGGGCCACATGAGAGCTGGCCCCTAGCTCTCCTAGTGAGACAGACGGGACACAGTCTCACTCACGCAGAGGTGACAAACACCAGAAACATGTGACATTGCATAGTGTCACAGGTCTACTGCTCCAGGGCAAAACTGGAGGTAAATACAAGGGAAGGACATCCACACAGTTCAAGGCAGGGAGGGTTACCTGGGTGCTTCGTGCACGCCGGACTCAACGCATTTTGGGGAGGCGGGTGAGAAGGACATGGGGTAGGGCAAGGGCACCAGGAACTTCAAAGTCAAGGGTAAAGGTCCACTTCTTGGCTGGGGTAGTGGCTGTACCAGTCTAGAGGGTTGTTCACGGTTTTTGTGATTTTTCTGTTCATTCTAAATATTTCCAAGCATTATTCACAGCTCAAGACTCAGGGACCCGGTGGCTTGGCGCCTTGGTACCCCATGGAACCGTCAGAACAGGTGCCCTGCGTATGGTGGGACGCCGGAAAATGCCCCTGCCTCCCGCGCACTCGCCTCGCCCCGCGAAGAACAGAGCACCGGCTCTGACCTCGAAGCGTGGCCCCACCCGGAAACCCTTCGCCCGCTCCCGGCCGAACCAAACTCACACGCCTCCGGCCCTTACCTGGCAGCCCGCGCTCCGGTGTCCCACTCCAGCCCCGCCCAGGCTGGGAGCGGCTCCCAGAAACGGCCCCACCCCTCGCCCGCTCCCTTCCCGGTATTCGGGGCGTGGGCGGCAGGCGGGGCAGGCCTCAGCCCCTCCCCACCAGCCCTGCGCGCCCCGCCCCCCCAGGCCTCGAGGCACCCCGTGGTGGGCGACTCGTCCCTCTCGAGCCATCTGACAACGAGAGCCACCGGCGGCTGGAAGTTGGGAAACACCCAGGCCACATCCTGTTTGGCTGTGGCACCGATTCGGTCATGCCAATGTTGCGGAACAAAAGAACTCTCTGCTCGGGCTTCGGGGAAAGGAGCCCGGCCAGAGCTCACGGCGCCGCTCGGGGGCACGAACGGCCCCGGCGCAAGTCCAGGCAGCCTTGGGGACGCTACGGGGGCCCACGGCAGGCGGCGGGTCGGTGCCCGGGCCCCTGCATTTTGCCCACCCCCCGACACCCCAGTGTCTCAGGTTCTCCAACGCTGGATGAATGAATGAGCGAGCAACCAAGCTTGTGAGATGGAGGAAAGGCAGGACGTCCACAGCCCACGAGTGACATGGGCAAGTGCAACCCCCCCTCCCCCACCGTGCGGCCCCGCGGGGCCATGGCGGCCACCCTGCTCACTCTGCGCCTCGGCTTTAAAAGGAACGAAGACCCCCTGGAAGCCTAGCACCTGCCTTTCCTAGAAAGACCCTGCGCACAGCTGGTTCCGCCCGAGGAGCGGGGGAGGGGGCCTGGAGCGCTTCACGGGGAACGTTGTGGGTTCTGAGAGGTGCGACGACTCTCACTCGGGGACCAGGTCAGAAGGCCTGGGCTCGGGAAGTGGAGTGGTGAGGCAAAGAACCTTCTGGAAAGCCCAGACTGCCGGGAAGGGGCTCGTGAGTGATGCCAGGGGTGGTCTGGACACCAAAGCGGCCATCTGGCCCCCCTGCCACATCACGGGAGAAGGGCCACGCTGGCCGCTCACGGCCTCTGAACTCTGTGGAGCTTACGGGTGACCTTGGGACGGCCCAGGGTCAGGAGCCTGGCTCCCACCCTGACCTGCCTGCTCCTCTCCAGAAGGGGGGCAGTGGTGGGGAGTGAGTAATTCACACGTAGCTCACGCAGCAGCTCCAGGCCCAGTCCCCACGTGGGCACACGCAGACCCCCGAGGACCCCTCCCAACACCACCGCTCCCCCTACCGTATCCCTTTCTGGCTGAGTCTCGTCCCTCTGCTCACAGTCAGGCTCATCTCCCGATTTGCCCGCCTGGTGAAGCCTCAGACCCAGGCCCCAAGGCACGGAGCAGGGCACCCGTCTCCGGGAGGCCACCCCACCGCCAGCCCGGGCTGCACCTCTGCGGACCAGGGGTCCCCTGGCTACTCAGAGTGCGGTCCCCCGACCAGCAGCCCCCTCCTCCAGACGTACTGGGTCTGAACGGGCCTTCTAACAAGCCCCCGGGCGACGCCCATGCAGACCAATCTGAGATGGGCTGGGCAGGCCGAAGGCGGGTCTGTCTGCTGCCTGGAGCCAGGTCCTGTGAGAACCCTTCTCTGCGAAGATCACTCACTGGCGCGCAGAGCCCGGGGCCGTGTGCGTGGGTGCACTCTGGGACTTGCCGTGGCGCTGGCCGCCTGGCTGCCGTGCCAGTGCGTGGCGTAAGCAGGAGACACAGCCAAAAGGGCAGACAGCTCCGTGTGGCCGTGTCCACCCCGCACTGGCTGTACTCAGCCGTCCTCGGGGGAGACGGTCTCACCTGTTTCCCACGCACCGACCCCCGACCCCCAGTGGATAACAGGACAGGCAGGGCCCCGGGCCACCACCAGGAACACCCCCCCCCCCCCGCCCCCAGCCCAAGCCTCGCTCCCCGGCCCCGGCGTGGCAGAGCAGTGTATAAACGGGCCCATTGTCCCCACCGCTGTGTTCCCGTTCTCAAGTTCACCTGGCAGAGAGATGATCGTGTTTGCGTTTGGAAGCCAGCTCCCTCTCTGGCCAGGAGAGCAGCTCACCTCTGAGCACTGGGTCCGGGAGAACAAAGGAGGTGCTGTGGGCAGGAGACAGGCCCGGCCGGACCCGGAGGGGCTGGGCCCCCGATGCTGGGCTTTGAGGAACTGGGCGGCTACAGGCCGGGGCGAGGGGGGCCCAGGGTTCTCCCTGGCAGGGGGCACCCGGATCCAGACCCCAGGCGGGGTTGCCGCGTGGGCAGGCGTGGGTGCAGAGGGCAGGGGGTGTGAACCCCCACCCACCCGGCCTCCCACCGGCTGTCCCCAAATGCTTTTTAAACACACTCCTTTCAGAATAGACTCAAATCCCTAGAAACGCTGTGTGGAAAAGGCCCACTGTACATGTGAGACATTTCACAGAAACCCAATGGCAATCACAGAACAAAAATCCAGAGCTGAGACACAGAACAAAGGGAGGAAACTGAGAAAAACCACAGGAAAGTTGTGGGGGGAGAACACAGTGGGTCCCCAGCCCCTCTCCCCTACTGCCAACATCGCACAGTAGGAGCGCGTGCCTGTCCGGTGAATGTGGCGGACACGTCAACACTGTCGCTAACGGACGTCCATTCTTTACCCAGAGGGCCACCGTCTCCCCCAACGTCCTTTTCCCACCCCAGGAGCCCTCCCAGGACGCCCCTCAGGCAGCCCCATCTCCTGAGGCTCCTCGCGGCCGTGACGGTTTCTCAGATACTCCCCCACCGGGACAACCGTGGCAGCCTCAGCCAGGACCGGCCAGGGCTTCTGTGCGTGCCCCTCCGTTGGGGTGTGCCTGACGTTCCGCTCATGGTCACTGCAGGGTCACGGGTTCTGGGGAGGAAGACCACACATGGAGGGGACATGCCCTTCTCCTCACTTTCTATCAGGAACATGCACTGTCCACGTGGCTCCGCTGCTGTCGCTGACCTTGCCCCACACCCTGGCCAGCGTCCGTGAAGCCCCGTCTGCAGGCCCCGCCCTCCTCCCTCTCTGCTGAAAGATTTCCCCGAGTCCACCGCCAGCCAGCGGGTGTGAACACAAAAAGCCCTTCTATTTTTAACAAAACAAGCAAAGCAAAGCACCCAGCACACGTCCGGGGACCGGAGCCTGGCCTCGGTGCGGCCGCTCCGAGTGAACGGGAGGGCGGCCCCTCAGCCACAGACTCCCACTTCCGCTCGGCTCCCCCCACGAGGACCGAAGCCAGAGGCCTGGGTTTCTACAAAGGCAGCTTCTAGGGGGGCCCAGACACCAGCAGCCCTGCTCAGGCCCTGGGCACGCACCTGGCCAGGTGGGCTGGCGCTGGAGGAAGGGGGCCACCCCTTCCAGGGATGGATGGGCTGTCTGTTGAAGTCCCTCAAGTCTGTGGTGTCCTTCCCAGGGGTCATCAGATGACAGCCCTTGACCCGAGGGGGCTCAGGCACACGGAGAGGACCCGCAGGTCGCAGGCACCGCCCTCAGCCGAGAGCCCCATGCTCCGGAGCCACCCCCCTTTGGAGAGCTGGGCTCCTGGGCGGGGTCTGATCACACCCAGCGGCGGGCACCTGAGGATGCGGGGTGCGGGGAGAAGATACACACCCTCTCTCAAGTTCCCTTTGCGGGGAGAAGCAGGGAGGGGGGCTAGGGTGGCATGCTCCAGGTCAGACCACTTTTGTTCGGTTTTTGGCCTTCAAAGCTTGGGTGAAGTGCTCGGTGCCTCAGTCTCCCCACACGCTAAATGAAGAGGCTCACGGTGCCCGCCTCACTGGCGGGGTTCTAGAATGAGGCACAAGCTCCCCGGGCAGCGGCAGACGAAAGCTCTTGTCACCCCACGGAATGCAGGCGCCCTGGCCTTGGCCAGTGCCCGAGCTCCCCTGGGGACGCTGTCCCACCTGCGCAGGGAGAGGGCGGCAGCTTGGGCATGCTCAGCACCGTCTTGCACCTGCTGGTCCCCTGCTGATCGCCGTTGCCCCGGGAGCTGCTGTCACCACCCCTCCCCCCCGCCGGAGGCCGAGGGCTTCCGTCTGGGGACAAGGAACTACTCAGCCCAAACCGCAGGCCCTGTCTGGCATGGGGCCCCTGGCGCAGAGTGGCCGCCGCCACCAGGACCGAGGGCTCAGTTCCCCAGTCCACACCGGCCACCCCGCTCCAAGTCCCTTCCAAGTCCCCAAGCCCCAAGAAGTCCCAGGCAGCTGCTGGCTGGGCCCGTCTCGGCGGCTCCCGGGGACAGTGCTGGGAGAGGGGTGCTGGGCACACGCCACACCCTGTCGTCAGGGTGAGTTTTCCGACTACCCTCATTACAAATCGCCACTCGGAGGCGATTACAAAATGAATCTACGGGGCCTCCCCGCACCTCCCAGTGTGGGCGCACTGACTGGCTCAGAGCCCCCTCACTCCTCCCTGCTGTGGGCTGGACAGCGCCTCACACCAGCTGTGAGTGGCTGGGAGCTGTGGGGAGGGGAGGGGAGGGGAGGGGAGCAGGGGGCCCTGCGCCGCGATGAACCCCTTGCCGTCTCTCCACGCTGGGCCAGCCCATCACTAACGTGGAGCTAAAGGTTCCAGAAGCTGCTGGGCTCCAGGGGGGCCCAGCGCACCCCGAGTTGTAACTCCGGACACCACTGTGAGCTTCCAGCTGAGTGTCCACGGGACAACCCACCCCACTGGCTCCACCGAACGCATTTGCGGGGCAGCAAAGCGGGGTCAAGTTCAAGACCATCGCGAATCCTGAAGTGGGATGGTAAGGAGCTGACCCGCTAAGACAGGCGAAAACGTTCCTTCTGGAAGGTTCAGGCACACCTGCCACACCAGACCCAGCGAAACACCTGGCAGTGGGCTCACGGCCGTGTGAACAGTGCCGCCCGCTGCACCCCGAATCCAGGCTTCCGAAAGGGGGCGGGGCCTCAGCGCAGCCCACGGCGGAGGGATGCGGCGGGGTGCGGGGGCATGCGGAGGCACTCGCTGGCCACCCCCAAGGGTCTGCACGTGCACGCCTTCCCCGCACTCTGGACGGCTCCCACCCTGGTGCCGCCCCCTCACGCTCTTCGGCCACACTCGGGGCCGCAGGAAAGCTGTTCCCCCCTTGAGGGGGAGCCTGCTGAAACCCCCTCCCAGAAAGCGCGTCTGGGAGTGCACAGGGGTTGTGAACGACACGGACCCCCGACCTCCGTCCCCGTCAACGCAGGGGTGGCGACGCAGTGATGCCAACGACTCCCGGAAGGCGGCGCTGCCTCTAGACGTCCGTGCGCCCCGCCCCCGGACCGCCGGGGGATCCGCAGGCTGCAGCCGTGGGTGTGAAGGACCCCACTTCTGAAACGACGTCCACGGGCCTCGTCTCCCAGCGGCTGTCAGAGGGTTTTTTATTTCCTCCGCGGAGTCTTATTTTCTAAATCTATGACAAGCACGGAGTGCTCGTACACCAGCAGAAAACACATTCAATGAGCAATCTGCAGTCCCTGGGTGGGTGGCTCTTCTGAGATTTCCCATCTGCGGGGCGACCAGCGCGCTTTATCCGTGGTTTTCATGACAACGGACTCCAACTACAGGGGCCCTTTGAACAGTGTGCAGGGGGTGGGGGGGGGAGGCGGCTTTCTGGGAGCAATGCCAGGGGAGGCTTGCTCCCAATTTCACGGAAGGAAATCCTTCTAAACGGTGTGCTCAGAAATAAGCTCCCCAGGCTCGTGTGAAACGGGAGGAACCCGTGCTATCGAAAACAACTCAACGGGGCTTTCATTTGTCCCACAAGCAGCGTTGGCACCACTAAAGTCAAGAAAAGGGACCGTCGGAAACACGTTACAGAAAACCTAAGTAAATACATGCCCTGGAAAAAGCGCAGGCCGGCCAACAAGGGGGTGAAAAGGTGCTCAGCCTCACTCGCCACTGGGGAATGCAAGTGAAAATCTCAGCGCAGCCTCCCCGCTCAGCCCCGGGGATGAGGAAGGTCAAAGCCAAAGAAGAAAGCTCCAGCTGGTGTAGCTCAGTGGATTGAGCATGTGCTGTGAAAGAAAGGGTCCCCAGTTCAATTCCCAGTCAGGGCACACGCCTGGGTTTTGGGTGGGGGGCCAGGTGAGAGGCAACCACACATTGATGTTTCTCTGCCTCTCTTTCTCCTTCCCTTCCCCTCTTTCTAAAAAGAAATAAAGTCTTTTTTTTTTAAAGACCAAAACAGAAAAGAAGGCATGTTGGCAAGATTGGGGAACCCGGAACCGTGGGCACTGCTGGCGAGCGTCAAATGATACGGCCACTGTGGAAAACCATGTGGAAAACCGGATGGAGGGTCCAAAAATAAAAAGGAAAACAGAATTATCACACGCTGCCGCAATCCCACTCCCGGGTATACACCCAAAGGAACTGAAAACAGGGTCTCGAAGAGATACTTGCCCACCCGTGTTCACAGCTGCGCTACTCACAATAGCCAAGAAGAGGTCCCTCTTATATGTTTCTTTTAACCACAACTAAAAGTGAATAAATAAAACTTCTTAAAAAGAGGGAGGCCCTAAACATTAACCTATTCTGTGCTCCTCACGCCGTTTCCGAAGACGATGGTGTCTGGTGACCCACTACAGCGACTCACACCTAACTCCGTGCAGGTGGGGCCTTGAGCCCCACCAGACAGCCGGGAAGCAGTTTAAAAACCGAGCAGCCCTGACCCGCGTGGCCCAGCGGGTTGGGCGTCGTCCCGCAAAGTGAAAGGTTGGGGGTTCGATTCCCGGTCACCGCAGGTGCCTGGGTTGCAGGTTCGGTCCCTACCCCGACTCCCCGGCTCCTGGTAACCACAATTCTGCTTTCTGTTTCTATGAATTCGACTACTCTAGGTAGCTTGTAAACGCAGGGTCATACGGTACTTGTCTTTCTGTGACTGGTTTGTTTCACTTAGCACGACGCCTTCAGCGGCTCCCGCCGTCCCCCACGCAGCCCGCTGGGCTCCCTCCCTCTCCAGGCTGCGCTCACTTCCTGAGCCCGCAGAGGCCGCCCTTGGTCTGTCTGTCCGTCCATCCATCAAGGGCGTGTGGCCTGTGCCTCTTCCTCTCTTTCCCTCTCTCCAAACATACATTCACGAAATGTATCAAGTGTTTGAGAAACCAGATGATACCCTCTGCAGCTGCTTGGAGAGGCAAGAAGGGATCCCGATCCGAAAGCCAGCGATTTCCAACCGTTCTCCTCTCAGGGCACACACGCTGACTACCAAACTCTGCGGCACGCCAAAAATATATATATTTTGCCTGTCTGAAAAAAAAATACGTATAATTTTGATTGATTCACCAAAAAATAAATAACAGTAATTACCTACCCTTTCTGCTCCAAAGTGACTTTCTAAACAACCTGGTGCATGGACTGGCATACGAGGGTTGCCGGTACCAAGAATTCACCAATCAGACGCACCCTTACTGTGCAGCACGACATGAGATGCGGCTCCATTATGTCACCTATATATTATTTATGGTTCAAGACAGGGCGCTCCCGCCCCATGGCTGTTTGTCGTGTTGGCCGCTGTCATTTTTTTCGCTTGACAATCTAAGGGAAAAGAGGTCAGTGCCCCGAAATAGTCGGGCAGCACATGTTTTAAAGGTCCCTGCGGCGGGCTGCTGGAACACCGCTGCCCAGAGCTGAGAGACAGAGAAGGAACCGCGGGGGCCCTCATGGCATCCGCACGAGAAGGGTCACAAAACTCAAATCACCCAACAACGCAAAGAGCAACGAAAAACACGCAGCAGGATTAGCAGAAGCGACAGCGCGCAAGGCAACTGTCTCAGAGGGAACCGCGCCCTCGGACGCTGGGAGGGGACACACGGGGCACGTCACCGGTGAGACGGCCACTTCGTCCCGAGACAGCCCCTGGGAGCACTAGCTAATGCAGCACACGCTCGTGGCCCCACCAAGTTGTTTCGGCGGAACTGCTTCCTTTTCTTTCTTTTTTAAAAAAGATTGTATTTATTTATTTTTAGAGAGGGAGGGGAGGGAGAAAGAGAGAAACATCAAGGTGCGGTTGCTGGGGGCTGTGGCCTGCAACCCAGGCATGTGCCCTGACTGGGAATCGAACCTGCGATGCTTTGGTTGCTTCCTTCTCTCACAGGTGACAGCTGGCCAGACCGCAGCCCTGAGACTTGCTCTGACCTCCAAACCACAGAGGAACACAGCTCGCCAGGCCCGAGAAGCAAACTCGTCCAGGAAGAGGCCGGCCGGGGCCAGACCAACCCCAGGGGTCACTCCCGCAAATACGAACTATCTCGACAGGGCGGGCGCTTTAACTCGAAGAAAAGGGCCGCTCACACACCGCGTGAGGGAACCCCACAACAAGCGGACCCAGACGGCGGGGTGACCGTGCAGGAGGGTCGGAAAAGGTGGCATTCGGGACCGGGGACGTCACACACACACAGAACAGAGGACTTCGAGACGGGCCAGGCTGCCAAAGGACAGGGAGACCCAGCCGCGTCACGGAAGGAGCGCGGATAAAGAAAAGCGTGAGTGCTGCTCCGGAGAAAACGACAAAACCGGGCGTGTCGGGACCACGCGCCCAGCTCCCAAAATATGACCACCCGGCAGACGGACCAGATGGCACACGGCAACGAACACAACTTATCAATGAGCTCAGTCTCGTCGGTCCGAACCAAACCCCACGTCCCCCAGGAAATGCTGTGCGGGGGGGGGGGGGTGTCCAGGGGTCCTCCCCAGCCAGCACGAGAAGATTCTGGAAGCCTCAGTGAAGTCGGAAGTAGGAATCCGGATGGACACCCGCTAGCCCTGATGCAATGGCTCCAGAGGTGAAGCAGAAAATGAGAGGGAAGAAAGAGGGAAAGACAGAAAAGGAAAAAATTAAAACACTCAAAAAAAAAAAAAGCCCTCGTGGGTTAAAGGAATATTAAAACCTGGCGTCTCCTCAGAAAGGACAAGGACGCCGGGGTGCTCACCCGGCGGCCCCCAGCAGCCCCTGGTCAGGGGGACACGACTGCAGCCCCCACCCCTCGCCCACGCTCAGTTCCACGGACGCTGCCGCTTCCAAACAGCCCCTCTGAGCTCAAACATCCAAAGAGGCAACTCTGGAACTGTCCCTCGGTTATCATGCAGCCGGCCTGAGTGCAGGGCACAGACGGTCCCACTGACCACTCATTCCATGGGCTGTGACGGGCAGGCCGGAGCGGGCCCAGCGGCCCAGGGCCAGGCCACCCTTGCCACACGAGGGCAAGGCCCCGGGGGGCTGCTCCGTGGGTGGCAGGAATGCCGTCGGAGGCACCTGGACCCCTCCGAGTGCAGCTTCCCATACTGCACTACGGCTCCCTTGAACGCGAAACGGCCAGTCAGGAGAGCATCACAGAGCAGACCTGCCCGAGGGCAGGCTTCCTGGGAATACAGGTTTCTCCCTGCCGCACCCATCCCCCGGTGGTGAGGGTGTGACTCTGGATTATCCCGACCCAGTGTCCCCCCCGACCCCCCCCACCCCGGAGCACCTGGCGTGGCACAGGCTGTGATAGCTGACAGTTCCGTAGAGACGAGGGGAGGTCACGGCCACCATTGCACCGCCCACTGCAATGGTGGCGGGCTCCCAGGTGCGCGCCACATGGGAGGGTGTGGTGGGGAGACGATGGAGCCCCTCCTGCCCAGCTCCCCACACACACTCCTACACCAGCCCCTCCTCCCCGGTCCTCGAGCCCTGGCTTCGCTGGCGGACCGGGGTCAGCCCCTCAGACCACCCGCCTGGCTACTGCCCGATCCTCCTTGTGTCACCTGGGACCGTGCCCTGCTCCCTCTGCCACCCCCGGCACCGCCCCATGCTGTTCTCCAGTCCGGTGGGAAGCACCCTGTCCACCCCAGGGTGGGGGGGGGTGTCCCTGTCCCGGGGGAGACGTGGCACCCAGTGTCACAGGGACAGCCTGGACGCAAATCCGGCGCTACACTCCCGGCTCCGACAAGTCCCTTACCCCACTCTTCTGGATAGGCGCCCTGTCGGTGACACCTGCATCACAAAAGCCCCTCACTGCTGGGAGCCGCCCTGCCTCATTTCAGGAGCTGTAACCCCCCCCAGGGCTAAGGCCGAGTGAGCGACCTTGACCATAAGCCACTAAGGAGACAAAGCTTAAGCTCCCTGGCAGGGGCCCCACCTCTGCCTCTTTTTCTTCACCCTGCCTGGCCCGCAGTGCATGATTGGTTAGCCAATGATGGGTAAGATCCCTCAAGGGGGGGTGACCTAAGACAGGCACAATCACGAGGGGGCCCTCAGGGAGGGACTTGGGGGGCTGTAGCAAAAGGCTACGATGGACCCTCGCCCTTTGGCTTTGACATAGCCTGAGTCCTCATTCTATCTGCAAAAAGTCTCCTAATCTCTTGGCTGCCTTACTTCCCGTGCCTGACCTAAACCTGAAACAATGACAGAGGGTGGTGCAGCCTTGTGCTGGAAAGGGCGGGTCCCCTAGGGCAATCAGGCCTAAGAAAGAATTCGTAAAATCCTGTGAAACCTGCTTTGTTTAGGAAGCTCTCAAAAAAAAAACAAAAAAAAAAAAACGATAAGGGTTGGAGCAGGAAGTGAGTTTGTTCCCCAAAGTTTTAAGGCCCTTTAGCTATCTGACCCTGACTCAGAATAGGCCCTCGGAGTTCTTTGTATGTTATCTATTGTTTGATCCTCACTGCCTGGTAATGATTAATGAGCTTTATATATACACCCTGTATTCCTCTGCAAACTGAATCCAATGGAAGCTTCTCCAGGCAAGGGCTGGGGCTCTCTCCCCTTGAGAGAGAAGTCGCCCCGTCCCTTTCCCTGCACGAGACTCCGTAGTCCGTGTGAATTTACTTCGTCTCACCCATGACGCCGCCGCGGATGCTGCAGGCCGGTGCCCGCGTCACCTCGCCTCACAGGGCCTGTGCGGACGGAGCGTTTGCAGGGGAAGTGCAGACGCAGGGCCTGGCCCAGAGCAAAAGCGGCCGACGTCCTGGCTCTCGTCCTCAAATGCACGGTGCCCCCGAGCTCCGTAAGGACGCCCACAAGGACAGGGGGGTGGGGGGTGGGGGTGGTGGAGAAACTCTGCCGTTAGCGCGGCGGGATTCCACGTCTCCAGTGCATCCCTTACCAGGCACCGTGTCGACCCGGTTACGTGGTCACACTTCCCCTCCAGAACGTTCACATCCTCAGTGCGACCCCAGGACCCTCTGCCCTCAATGAACCCGGCGTCCGCTCCGAAGTTTATGAGCGTCCCCCTCATTCGCAGGACGCCGAGGGGGCAGAGGCACAGACCCCTCCAGTGCAGGGCGCGCCGTCGGCCTGGAAGTCCACAGAGACGCCGGTGCCCAAAACACATGTCACCAGGACGGAGTGGGAGCTTCTCCGCCATGGGGCGGATCCCAGAAACGCTTGAGAGTGACGCCACCAGTGAAACCTCTGGTGTCCTGTGTCTGTCCGTGACTCAACAGTCCCACTCCCGCGGTCTGCGTGCCTGCAGCAGCACCAGGGCACCCAGGTGAGGGGTGGACACCCCTCCGTTCGCGTCCGGGCACCAGTGCCACCTAAGCTCCCTCCCTGGTACTTCCTTTGCCCACCGCGTCCCTGGGCCCACCGCCCCATCCTCCGGCTTCAGCTGCGTCGTCGGTGAGACACGGGCAGTGGCACCGAGCGCCCCCCCGCCCGGGGTTTCCTCGGCCGTCACAGAACTCAGGGACCGTGGGGGGAGTGCCCGCCGGCAGGTGCTTTACAAATACTGGCTGCCGTCTCTCCCTGAACATTTAAAATGTGGCCTGTTTCGTTACAGACAACAGAGGGGGCCGAGGTGCAGGGGCAGGAGACCGCCCCCCGACCTCGCCTGCCAACTCGCACACCCAGACCGCCGTGCTGCTTCTCGGGCCCCTGTCCGCAGCTCCCGGCAGTAAAGCCCGAGGTGAGGGACAGCCGATCGCAGCCCGACACATTCCAAGTCACGCACTCACACCCTCCCGTGGAGCCTCAGGTGCCGCCGTCTCCGTAAATCAGCAGTCCGTCCCGGCCGCCTCCGCCCCCCGTCCCCAAGGAGCCCCTGCCATCCTCTCCACTTTCCTGCCCGTCAAACAGCCCGCTTCTCCTCAGAGTCCTCCTCGGACTCCCAAGTGAGCAAGCGCTTTCTCGACAGTGTCACGAATGACGACACAGCAGCGGTGTCCACGACGTCGTTTTCCAGCTGCTCGTCCTGTCCCTTTACGGGGGCAGTGGTTTCCTCTGAGCGCGTTGAGGACGGCTGGGTGTCCCACTGGAGCGGAAGGCCGTGCCGAATGTCCCCAGAAGCAGACCCGGGGGTCCCCAGGCTCACGGGGGTTAAACACACAGCCATCCATCCGCTGGCCCGGACAGCGCCGCCGCCGCCTCTCGGCAGCTCGCGTGGGGCCGGGAGGGGGCCGTCCAGGGGGAGCCACCGGCCGGCCTGGGGGCGGGGGTTCAGCACCTGACGAGGGAGGCCAGGACTCACCCAGCCTGGTGCCCCGGGTGTTGCGGCCTGGGGGGCAGCCTGGAAGACAGTGAGGGGCCCATCTCCCCGGGTCCCTCCGAGGCCGTTTCACTGGGAGTCCCCGTGTCTCCTTACACCTTCCCCTTGCTGGAATACAAAAATGCTGTGACTCCCTTCATGCCTGACGGGAGGCTTTGTTTCTTAAGTTTCTTTTTTTTTAAAAAATAAAGGTAACTCTTAAAAGTGGACAGAGGGGTGGTTTAATCAGAATGTCTCACAACAGCCCATGAGGGAGAGGTGCCGCTGTGGGTCGCCGAGTGGGGTCCCGGGAGCCTGCGAGGAGGGGACCCCACATGAAGTGTGGAGTGCCGGGTCCCCTCCCTCGCCCCGTTCCAGTCCTGCGGGCACATCTCATCGAGGGCCCTCGGTGCCCTGAGACAGAGCTCAGAGCTGACCGCACCCCCGCGGCCTGTCCACCTGGCCACTGGCTCCCCTGTCACCTGCAGGTGCTCCCGGAGAGCGGTCACTCTTGTGGTTCCCTGCACTTACCCAATCACTTGCCGCCCCCAAGGCCCCTGCCTGCACCCACACAGTTCCTTCATGGCCCCTGCTTAGTGGGGCTTCTTGGGGGAGACTGCCCTGCCACCCCCCAAGCACGCCCAGTGAACCCTGACCTCCGCAGTCGGGGCCGGGGCCGTCTCCGGTGGTTTCTCCATCCCCCCACCTGGCACACCGCGGCTCAGCCCGGGGGACGGAGTGCAGGAGGTCAGGTCACACGAGGGCTGATCGGGAGGAGGGGAGGAGGGCCAGGGCGGTGTCCCCCAGAGTTACCCTAGGGAGCAGCATCAGGCCCAGTGTAGGGGCTCTGGCCCCCCAAACGCCGTGCCCCCCAGAATAAATCAGAGGGAGCTTAACCAGAGTGAGCAGGCAGACCCCCTGGTTTCCGGGCAGCCCCCAGCAGCGGCCTCAGGCTCCGGCCGGTGGACGATGACTCAGGACACGTCGGGTGCCAAGGCCGGAGGCGGCGGCCAGGCCTCCCTGCAGAACCGCGTGCAGGGGACAGGCCGAGGTCGGCTGCCGCAGCTCGGCCTCCTCTCCGGCCGGGGGGCGGGGGGTAGGCGGAGGCCCTGGCCCGCTGGCCCACCGTGAGAAACAGCAGTCACAGCCTCGTGGATGTCAGGGGACAGACCCTGGGCACTGTCCCCTGCAGGAACCCAGGGCTCCTGACAATCGCGTCTGTGCCGCTGCTCCGGGCCAGATCGGCCGCCGTCCTTCCTGGGAAGTCTGCAGGGAGTGGCCGTTTCTGAAGCCGGACACGTGGAAATCACTCCTGCCTTCCCAGGAGGCCGTGGGCCCTGCACACCGCCCAGGAGAACCGTTTCTCGAGTTCTGACACACATAGAGGTTCCCCCATAGTTTACTGTTCCTGAAACGGGCGTGCCTGTGTGCATCCTAAAGTTGGGATACGCCTCCCAGTTTTGGGTGGGGTACACTTCCCAGCCCACCCAAAAACTCACAGTGTAAGGCATGCGAGGATTTAGACAATCAGAAATAAGTCCCCCCAGGAGGGGTGCTGGCAACTCTAAGGCTGACGGACAAATTCACCAAATTGTACTGAAGAGATGAAGAATCCGCCCCCCACTGTGTGTCCCTTTAGGGGTGCTGTCCTGAGTAGCGAGTGCACACTCACCCAGCAATTCGCAGCATTAGTTCTGTGCAGGTTTTCAGCACAACGAAAGCAATCATTCCAACAACAAACTTTCAGACACGCTAAGATCATCTCAAGACGGTCACTGCAGTCTCATGTCTAACACCCCAGCAATGGGAAACCACCAGGAACAAGGACTTGTTAAATAAGGAGGGTGCACCCCCCTCCCTGCACGTCTGACCCAAGCCTGTGCCCATTCCTATGAAAACACGTCTGCCGCAATCTGCGACAGAGAGCACAGGACGCACGGGGCGCACAATGACTGGCTGAAGGGTCTCTGCTGGACTGGGCAGGCCGGACTCCCGCGGCCACCCCCGCCGTCTCCGGAACGTCTAGACTGACTGGTCCCAAAGCCGGAGGGTTATCCTGGGTGGCAGAGTCTCACCGATGGGAACGTTTTCTCCTGTTGCGTTTCTTACTGTTTCTAAAGTGACATTACTTGAATAATTTAAAAAAAAAACCACCCTTAACTAGACAGGGTTTAAAGAAAAAAGAGCCCTAAGAAACTGGTCCCCAAACATCTCCTAGATCCAGGAAGTGCTTGGATTGAGGGCAGGATGCTTCTCACGCCCTCCTGCAGCCCCCGAGGAGTCAGGGTCGGTGGGGCACCCTGCAAGCAGAGCCCCCAGCGAGGGGCCGCCAGCCCCCCCCCCCACGCCATCAGGCAGAGCCACACTCGGGCCCAGGTCTGGGGCTGGGGCTCACCCGGCTGCTCCCACACCTGTCTGGCTCCCAGGGCTCTGAGAAACGGGCTGGGTCTGGGGCCTGGACCCCTACGTAGCGCACCCCCTGCTAGTGCGCACCGTCCACTTCCCAAAGGTCGGGTGGGACACCGGGAAACGCCCACGTGCCGCACTCTCGCCTGGCTCGGACAGTGCAGCGTGAAAGGGAGAAACCTCTGTGCACTCAGCACTGAAGGGTAACCCGCAGCCTGCCCACGGGGCGCAGGGGAACCACGGTGACGCAGGGCTCCCGCCCTGGCAGCGGGTGGTGCAGTGGGTCCCTGTCTCCCCAGGTCTGCACCCCGCCCGCCCCCCTGGGGGGGAAGCGGCACCATCACCCCTGACAGAGCAGAAAGCCGAGGCTGGAGGAAGTCCAAAGACTTGCCCAAGGTCAAACCGGGAAGGGAACAGAAGCCAAGGATCCGAAGTTGGCAGACAGGTGTTGGGGTTGACAAGCCCGATGTCACCGGAAATAAGACGGGTCCGAAGGACGGGCCCCCGGAGACCCCGCTAAGAAAGGAACTTCCCAGAGTCCAGCCGAGAAAACGGGGTCCCAGCCGTCTCTGCCCCCTGACCGCGGCCCAGAGACGCAACACAGCGTTGGCATAACACGAGAAATGATGAGTCACTTCATTCTTAATAAAGAGTTTTCCTTGAATCAGATGTGATGACTTGCAGTTATGCACACGGGGCTGTTTCGTACCTGACTGGCCGAAAGGAGACAGTCACTTACGGGAAACTTGGGCACAGGGACACAGGTGGAACGCCCAGTGAGCAGGCGACACCAAGACAACTCCTGCCCAAAGGGGGATTCGAGTTTCCAAGTGTGTGTGGGTCCCCAAGTAGCAACCGGACGGGAGAGATGAGCATCTATCTAAATGTCAAATTACCTGAAACATGAATTTCTCAGGCTCTTAAAATACTTAGGAATAAAACGTGTGTGAGCGAGGAGGCAGTCCCCGGTCCCACCCGGAGAAGATGAGCTCCTGGCAGCCGCAGCCCTGACTGCGGAGCCCAGAAGCTTCTACACTAACCAGACCCCCGGTCCGTCTCTGTGAACGTGTACTAACCAAACGGTCCCCAGATCATGGGTGGTGCTAACAAAATATAAGGGAGAAAAAAACCCAGTAATCTCCAGGGAATTCATTGTCGATGTCCAGCAAGTGACGGATCTGCTGCCGTGTCACCCCGAGTCCTGACATGTGACCAACATTCGAAACGCCAGCACTGCCAAGGCGAGCTTTCAGCGGCTGCCGACCGGCCGGCCAGGCGGACAGCAGACAACTTCCTGCCGTCCAGTGCAGGGTCCGGCGTGCCCGGCCCCAAACTACCTCCCGTGGACGACAACAGAGGAGCTCCGTCGTGGAGCGCCGACATCACAGGGTGTGCTCTGTCGCAGCGCTCTGACACCCGGCCGGCCCGAGCGGCACTGCACAGGGTGCTCTGGTCCTACGTCAACTCCTCCCCGGGCAGGTCACGGGGGCAGTCCCTAACCGGCCCGCTCACGGTAGGCAGTTACAGGCCAGGCCCACAGCAAGGCTGACCTTTGCCTCAGGCCAGCCCGGGCCCTGGCTCCTGGGCGTCCGTCCAGGTTAACGCGCCGTTGACCGATGGTCATGGGCGCCAATTCACCGCCCACAGGAATCTCCGATCCGGGGTGCGGTGACGAGGGAAACTCACAAAGCCTCGGCTCACGGGTGGAAACCGGACTCCAGGAAACCTCTGAGGGAGGCTCACAGGGGCGGTTCGTGGGCGCGCCCCTGTGCAGAAACGGCTGCTTTTTCCAACGTGAGCCTGTGAGCACCAGAAGCCCTCCTTAGAGGGGGTCTCCCTCCCTACACCCGCCCCGCTTTGGGTCCACCACGCCTCTGAAACGCCGCTCCTTTGGGCCCCTGGGAGCACGACCCCCTCCAGAGAGCACCGTCTCCTGTGAACGGCCCGGGGCGGGGGGGGTCCAGTCCCCACCTCGCTGCCGCCCACGGCCTACGCGGTGGGTGCTCTCTCACATTCCCTCCCGAGTTCCGAGTGTGCAAAAGGACCGCCAACTTCTCCTGCAGAGCACGGAGACCCGGTCCCTGGCAACGCCATTGCTCTGGCTGCAGTGAACTCTTATAAAAATGTTCCACGGTGTGGATGTTTCTTACACTGGCACTTTCCAAATTTCCTCTTCCACACTCTTCCCTACGCTGGTGACCTTCAACCCCGGGGAGTCATGGTGATTCGGCCGGGAGCCTTTAACTGCGACAGCCGCGCCCCTCCCTCAGAATCCTGATTCAGCGGGAGAAGGGGGCGGCAGGGACTTTGACGTGAAATTGTTTAAGCTCCAAGGTAACTGTAATGTGTGGTCGGTCTGAGTCTGGAAGCACTGTCCGCCTTCTGGCCAGCGCAGGCAGACAAATGACACCCAGATCCTCCCTCCTCCCCCACAGCTGGGCCGACGGGGTCCGAGCAGAAGCCAGCCAACCCTCTCACCCACTCAGGAGCAGGCTGGGCAGGCGGGCTCTGCCCGAGAAAGGTAAGCCCGAGTGGCTCTTACTGGCTCCCACGGGTTGTTACGTGGTAACGTGCAGCTCTGACACTGGTAGCTTGCGGTCGGCCACAGTGGGAGGTATTTACACCTGGCAATTGGCAGACGCTACAATCCAGGCTCTTGGCTTCTCCGACCCCCCCCCCCCCCCACAGCAGGTTTCTCTACTGTGGGGCTCGGGACCTGCTACGTTGGAGGAGCTAGAAACAGAAACCTCTGTCTTCCACGCAGGCCTGCAGACGTGAGGAGGCGTCCAAGTTCTGAAGCGCGGGGGCAGGCTTTTCCTAGACTGCACAGACTAGGGCAAGGGGGAAGAGGGAGAGAGAGAGGACAGGATGATGTATAAGAATCCGGAACCACAAAATCGGTTTTGCAGAAAGGATCCTTTTTGCTCAGTTCAGAAGAGCCGGGCTAACCGGCTTTCGCCAAGTTCCAGGACACCAGCCTTTATCAAGCAGATAAGAATAATCTCCCCGACGTCAGCTCTGAGGCTGCGGAGGGGAAGGTGGAAACCTTATCTTACGTTTACTGAACCGCCTTCCCACAATTTTAATCTTATTCCAGTGACCTCATCTGCCCAGAATACCTTCCCCGGTGCCTGGTGCTGGGTTATCTCCACTTCCAAACCACAGTCTCCCCAATAAATCCACGTGCACCCCAAAGACAGGACAAGGGTACCAGCCCCGGTGCCCCCGGCAGCCGGGGGACACAGGTGCACACCAGCTGGCTTCTCTTCGGGCTGAAAAGATTTCATGGGTGTTAAAGATTTCTGAAGCTTTTTTGTCACGGTGTAAGGAGGCAGGCAGCTTCCTGCCTTGATGCTACCAAAATGTGAGCCCGAGGTCATTTGTTTAATTTCTGCTCCCTTAGGGACATCAGGGCGGAGACCAAGGTGGGCATGGGCACGTCCAGGTTCGAGTCCCAGCTCAAGCGCTTGCTGCCTGAGCTGTCACACTGGAGAAGCGACTTCAATTCTCATAGTTTTGGTGAGGATTTTCAAGTGCACATGCAGGGCCTGACACGTGGTAAGCCCTCGGCCAGTGCCACTGATTTCTTCTCCCTGAAACACCCCAAATCTTCATTCACATTAGGCTACCTCAGCCCACCGCTCTCTCCCTTGAATCTGCAGGCGCCTACTGCCGGTTCCGGAAGGTCTTGGTTCGCCCGACGGCCCCAAGGCTGCAGGCCCACGGTATGGGACTCCACCTTTCCCTCCCTGAAACACACCGCGCACACCCTCGGTTTCTCAAACGGCGCCTGCACCCCTTTATCTTCTCCTAAAGGCTGACGGTCAGCATCCTGCCCCGTGGGCCGCCCACCGGTCCTGCCCCACCGGGCGCTGCTGCGCACGGAACAGGGCGGTCCTCGGGCCCAGGGAAGATCCCGACTAAGTAGACCCTGGGCTGTCCCCTGGGTGTGTGGGGGCTGGAATGACTGTCCTGTCACTGCTCCAGAGGGTGGTGGCAGAACATGGGGCTTCCGCTGTGCGAACAGCCAAGGGACCAGGAGACCTGGCTCCGCGGGCAGCCGGGTGTGAACCCCGGGCGGGCCGGGGCCAAGCCGGCCTGCGCGCAGTCTGCAAAGCCGATCTCCCAGCTCGGACGGCCACCTCTCCCAGCCCCTGGTGGTCAGGCGGCGCCCTGCGGACAGAGAAGTCCTAGTGCCCATCTCCAGGGCCTTCGGAAATAAAATATCCCGGGGCCCGACTCCAGTTCTCAGAAGAAAAATGGCAACGCGGCCCAATTCGGGTGTCAAATTTGAACACAACAAAGCCAAGGGAAACCCACATGGCTGGCCCCAGGCCCACTGGCTGAACAGCCTCCTCTACCCCCTGAAAACAAGGCGAGCGCCTCCAACAGGGAGGCAGGGAGGCCTGCCCCAGCCGGGGTGAGGTCACCAGGGGTGAGCCGGAGGCTCTTCCTCCTGTTTGAGTCCAGGGCTCCCTAAGAAGCTGGGGGGAGGCGGGGCCTCCTCCCCAGTAGGCTCCCACACCTAACTGGCCGCGATCCAAGGCTTAAAACCCCACGCACATTAGCATATCTTATTATCAGGCTAGAAACCCACATTAGAATAAGAAAGAAGCCTGTTCCAGCAGCCTGCAGGAAAACAGTTCCTGGCGGCCGGGAACCGGCAGGCAAGTTCACAAACAGCAGCAAAGGAGAAAAGGCGGCCGGCGGCCCCCTCCTCCCAACACCGGGCTCAGGAAGAGCCCCACGCCAGACAGGGAGCCCGCCAAGGCCCCTTATCAGCGACTCGTCCAGCCCCCTTTCTGGGCGCCCCCCCGGAAACCCCCCCCTCCGTGTCTGGGCTGGGACCAGCTACTGGACTTGGGGCAGATCAAAGTGTTGGTGGGAGCGACAATAAAAAAAAAAAAATGAAACTATCGGATGACAGACCGGAGCAGGGAGAGGGCCAGAAAGAGGATCTTCCCCCTCGCGGCGGTTTCGGTTCTGGGGGAACAAAGGCCAACCTGTGCGGCCCGGCCCCCCGCTCCGGCCTTCCAGAGCTGAAATCAACTCAGGGGCTGCGCGTCTTCTCATTGTTTTTCGAAGGTTCTTAAGGTGGGGTGCCGCGGGCTTGGGGCAGCAGGAAACACACTGGCGCTTGCAGAAGCTTCTCCCTCGAGGCCCACCGAGCCGGTCATTGTTCCCGTGGCAAACAAGGGAGCCGGCACGCAGACCCCCCGCGAGCCAGGTCTGTGCACGGCGCCCCTCTCCTGGAGCTCGCCGCTCCCTCCCGGGTCAGCGTGGCCTCGGTCTCCGCAGCGGCAGGCCGCGGCTGGACACGCATCAGGCCTGTGCAACTTGGGGCCTGCGTTAATATTGATGCCCCCTGACCGCTCCGCCTCTGCCCAGACTCGGAAGGCAGAGCAGAGGAGGGTTTGGGCACACTGTCTCCGTCCACAGCCCCCGGTTTCTGGGGGACATGGCCTGGACAGGCTGTCCTGAGCAGGGGACCAGGGCTGTCCCCCAGGCAGGCTCCAGCAGACATTTCTGGAGCCTGTCTCCCGGTCGGGGTGGCCAGGTGGGAGGCCGCCCGTTTTGCTGGGTGACCACAGAAACAGCGAGCACAGTGCTCCCTCGTCCCTTAAAGTACAGCCGCTGTCCGCCCAAGGTGGCAATACGCTTTGCAAACCACCCATTAATTTTTATGGTGGCCTGAAAAGCAGATTGAGAAGCATTGCCTTCATTTTCACAAGGCAAGGGGCCAAAACCACAGGGGAGGGGGGAGAGGCACGGAGCCAGCCCTGCCTGAGCCAGGGTCTGAGCTGACCGCTCCCCACTCTCTCTCTCCACCTCGGGCCTACGGAAGGCACGGAACACACCACCCACCGGAAAGGGGGCTGGCACCTGCTGAGAGGGAAACCAGGCCCATAAACCCAAACTCGGGTGCTCAGAGATGATCCCACTTTGATGGGTGGGGAGGGGAGAGCGGCAGAAAGAGATTACTTTTGCTTCAGGCTAGAGGCTCTGGCGGCCACTTAATGAAATTTGCAAGCGTGGGGCCCCAAGAAAGATGAATAAATATCAAAGGCCATAGGAATTGCAGGATCAGTGATGGCTGGTTTCTGTTTTATGTCCCTACTTCCACGTTTTCCGCCCAGAGCACAGATTATTGTTTTGGCGATCAGAACAAAAGTTACACTAACTTATTACTGCTGATAAGCAGACAGCCCCGGGCTGCTGCCCTAACTTGGAAAGAATCACCCGAATAAAAGCCTGCCCAGTGTGCAGGTAGAGAGAGAGCCGGCTGCTCCTCGCCCAACCCACACCCCGGGGAAGGGCCAGGACAGCCGGGACCCCAGGCTGCAGGGCCAGCCCCACTGCAGGTGGGAGCCACAGGACCCCAAGGCTGGGACCCTACGGACCACGGATCTCGCTGCGGAGCGGGCTTCCGGGGAAACATCCCTTAGAGAACAAGGTGCCTCTCACCGCCGTCCCCACCCGCCGGCCGCTGGCACTGTCACCTCGCGGCCGCTCGGTCACCGCACGACTAAGCCAGAAACCCGGGTTTTCATTTCCATCCAAAAGAGAGGGACCTCCTAAACGGAAATATGCATTGTCACCAACAAGTTTAACCCGGGACCACGCGCCCTTCCCTCCACCCGGGGGCCGCGTGAGGGGGCGCCCCGGACCCTCCAGCCCTCCGGGCGCCCCACGGCTGCGGGAGGCGAGTGATCTCCCCCCCATACTCGTGCCCCGTTGTCGATGTGGGCCACCCCACACGGCCGCCCGGGGAAGCGCCAGGGCCGGGAGAGCGGGGATCTGCCGGGCTCAGGCAAGGGCTCTGAGTACGGCTCGGCACCGGAACCCCTGCCCTCCCGCCTGCGCGGGTGACCGGGAAGACTGGGGAAGTCGCAAGGGGCGCGCGAGGTTTCCCGAAGCCGCCGGCCGCCAGCCGCGCCGAGGCACCCCGGACCCCGAACTCAGGCGGCGGGGAAACGAACGATCGGCGTTTGAGAGGTGCCGAGCACGGGCAGGCACCGCGGGAGCGAGGCCGGGCACGGGGCTGGAGCGCTGGCCGGGGACCGGCCGGCGCGCCGGCTACCTACCTGGCTCGCATCGCGTCCCACCGGCTCCTGCGACTCTCCTCTCGGTCTGGGAACTCTCCCGGCCGGGGGCGCGCGCGGCTCCGCGGGAATCACCGCGCGGCGGCGACGACGAGGGGCCGGGACTCGGAGAGTGCCCCGAGCGCTCGGCCCCCGCGTCGGCGGGGGGAAGGAGGTCCCCTCGCTGGGGCGGGGCTCGGGGGCGGGGGCAGACCTCGCTAGGCGGTGACCGGAGCGGGAATCGCGGGAGCCGGCGGCAGGGGTGGTCTCCGCGCCTGGGCGGGGTCTAAGGGGCGGGGCGGAGCGGGGGCCTCGCTGGAGCTGGGTGTGGACGGAGCCGAGCGGGGGGCGGGGCGATCGCAGAGGGGCGGGCGGAGCCGAGGCTGCCCGGAGGCCGGGGGCGGGGTCGAGCTGCAGTCGCCGGGAGGCCGGAGGCGGGGCGTGTTACCAGGAGCTAAGCCGTGGCACTTTGCCCGGGGAGGGGGGTGGGGGAGCGGTTGGCGCCGGGTCTCGAGAGTCCCGCGGGATCCCGCCTCGGCGCCTCATTCCTTTCCCTTCCCGGCGCCGGCCATGGAGCGGGCCGGCTCCCGGACGCAGGGCGTCCCCGGGATCGTTGTCCCTGGTACTGGGCGCGTCTAGATGCGGCTGTTTCATGGAGACCTTTTGGCCGAGCTCCTGTGCCTGTGGCATCCCCATCCACTCACCTCTTCTCCGGGGTCCCCTGGGTGAGGTTCGGGTCCCCGAGCGGGCGTCAGCCGGGCCCCGGAGGGTAGAATCTAATGAAAAGAACACTTACAACGCTCTTGTCGAGAACCCTGCAAGGCAAACGCAAAGTTGAAAAGTCAGAACAAGAAAAAAGGCAGACACGTTGAATATTACAAAGGAGAACTTCCTGCCGAGCAAGATGCAAATGGCATACCTAGCCTCACGACCTTTTACACTTGGTATGGCCCCTGCCCCACTGGGTCCCCCCAGGAACTTGCCTCGCACGTCACAGGCGTGCAATAAATGCCGGGTAAATGAATCCAGTTACTGTGTGGTCGGCACTTTCCGTGGACGGGCCCACTTTATCCTCAGCAAATCCCACCCTCGGCTAGTCCCATTAGGCCGTTCACACAGGACTAGACTGAGGCTTGGAGGGTTGGTTTTGACCCAGCAAAGTGGTGGGCAGAATTTGACCCCAGGCCCCCCGGGAGGCTGGACTCTATCGCACACTGAGTGTCCCCCCCAACCCCCATCCCCACCCCAGGACTGCGGCCCCCCTGCGAGGCAGAAACCGGAAGAAGACTCCTGTCTTCAGGGAGAAGAAAAGCTAACAGTTATTTCCAGTCCAGAGCTAGACGCCCTTTAAGCTATTCCACACCTTACCTCGAGAGGCAGATATTATAATTCACATTTGATAGGTGACTTTAGACCTTAGGTTCCTTATCAGGATCGCAGGGGACGCGGGAATCTAAACTCAAACCCATACTTTGGGCTCCCTCTGCCTGGGAGACGGGCCTCCCTTTGCCTAGGGAATCTGGCTCCTGCCTCTGGACCTGAAGTCCGTGTGATTTTCAGGAGACACGGGGACTGGAAGGGTGGAGATCCGTGTTCTGATGTTGGTGTTATCGACGTGTGGACCTTTGAGTTCCTGAAAATGGATATAATGAGCCCTGCTGCCCTAAAAATAAAAGGACCTTTCAAAGTGAGAGGCAGCAAGCATGTCTTTGAGATCAATAGCCATGCGGGGCCGGGCTGCCTCAGACGGAAGCCCGGACGGTGCTCCGCTCAGGAGCCAAAGACAAGGGGTGTTCACGAGAAAAGGAGGGGGAGCAGTTCCATCCACACAGGGAAGGTACTTCCAGGGGTGCACGTAACATAACACGGCGATGTTCATTCTCAACGGTTTTTTTTTAAATTGTCAGTCCCGCAGCCATCAGTCCCAGAGTTGTAACAACTACTTCCTTTGTATCTTTGCCAACAATTCATTGGGACATGGCGTTGCCTCCAGCCCCGTGCAAAGGTTATTTCGCCCTGTTCTCATATCTGAAGATGTGAGACAGGAGCCAGGCGAGGCCGTTCCCCTGCCCTGGCAGCTCCGCTCCACTTTGCAGCGGCTCCGGTGCCATTGTTTGCACAGCCCTCCAGTGCCTGCTGCAGATTCTTAAAGCGGGGGGGGGGCAGGTGGAAAAGCAGGTGGAGAAGGAGAGTGTCTAGGGACATATGGAGGCCCCGGGGGTCCTCGGTGGCCCAGGGACTCATGAGGAACCCTGAGGCGGGGAGCCAGCTTGCTGGGCCGGCCTCTCTGGCATGCTCTCCTGGCTCTCTGTGACTCGGTTTCCTGGGGGGGTGGGGGGAGAGGCTGAAGAATGAGTGCGGCATGCGAGGCGCTGAGCAGAGGGCCCGGCACAGACCGGCGTTCAATAAGCTTGAGCTGCTCACATGGCTGCTGTTCCCAATGACGAACGTCCTCACTGTGTGATTTTTTTAAAACGCCGGTACCGCGTGGCAGAAGATAAGCTGGTAGAAAACGGACAAAGGGACGAAAAAGCAATCCCCAGGGGCACCGCGTGTGGCCCAGCGCACGGCAGCGCCACGGCACCTGCTGCAGAGAGCAAGGGCAAAGCGCAGAGACAGTCCGGTAGAGACAGAGCCCCGTGCGGGGAAAGCTGCGTCCGCAGAGACAGGGAGGAAGAGACCCGAAAATCACACAAACGGCCCAGCGTGCGGAAGCGCAGGACGCAGGGAACAGACGGAGCTGCCACCAGGTGTGAAGGGGGCAGGTGGGCAGAGAGCGTGCTTTGTGATGTCCGCCGTCATGGGAACAGCGCCAGGTGTGGAGGTGCCCTGGGCCCTCCTCGCAGCACAGGGGGTGACGGAGGTCGGAATGTTTAAAGAGAGCAGCGAAAAGGGGGCACCAACCTCTACCTTATTCTCTTGCTGGGACAGCTCGGGGACACCGGGGGCTGGGAAGGCTGGGGGACGCCCGGCCGGTTGCGGTGCAAGTCGTTCACGGTCTGTTCTGCCTTCCGTGCCCTGGAAGGGCAAGGAGGCCTCGAGACCTTGCCCCTGCTGAACTCACCTTTCTCGTCATCCCACCAGTTTTCACCACTTTCCCCTTCCAAAGACAGGAGGGAAGGAAACACATGCGCTCCTCAGAACATGCGGTTACTCAGGAAGCACGCCTGCTGGCAACGTGCACCTTGGTTTCTTAGGTACAAAAACAATGCAGGTTCTTTCCAAGTGATTCAAATGGTGGGAGAAATGTGCAGAGGAATAAGTAAGCATCCACCCCCCATCTCATACCCTCTCACAAGATCCTGTGCTTAACAGTGTGTTATATGTCTGTCTGAACCCTTTTTCTTAGCATTTAGGTTTAGCGTATGTGGAATACGGAATACATGTGCATGACATGAGTGTATATATCTACACATACGTACACACACATGCACAGATCAAAGAGAAAGACAGAGCGTGGTGGGGTCTGAAACCAGGCTGCCTGGGTGCAAGCCGGCCCCACCGTTAAAGGCCAGGCGTGTTCTCACCTGGAGACGGGCGCCATATTTGCGAGGACGGCGTGAGATGACGCCTGCAGATTGCTCAGTGCGGTGCGGAGCACGCAGTGCATACGCTGTTTGTAAGTATGACCTGTGGTCATTATTATTTATATACGCGCACACACACACCCCGATAAGTTACTCTTCGGTTCACATAAAACCCAAGACAACGGTCCTCGTTTCATATGAGCTATACACCAACATGCCTGCTCACCAGCCACTGCAGCTGGCCAGGGGCTGAGCACGTGGCCCCGGGGGAACAGGGTTGGCGAGGCCGTCGAGGAGCGTGGACCGCCGACGTCACGGGCTCCACTCGCCCCATCTCGCCATCAGCGTGGGCTCCCCTCCAGCGGCTCCACTCCACGCGCAGGAAAGACTGACATCTTCAGAAGTCCCCCGTGCTCAGGAAGCAAAACGACCGGGAAGTCAGAGGACGGCGGGGGGAGGGGGGTTTGGACTGTCAACGTGTCACCTCTGTTATAAAAATCGGCAGTCGTTGAAGTGTAATCCACACCACTCATGATTCATTCTAGAAGCTTCTCAGAATAGACACAACACTCCCAGAAATAGCAGCTCAGACGGGAATCTGTCTCCACGGACCGCATACTGTCCAAAGCTGCTAATGTGTTATAGCATTTTGGACACCTACAAGATACATTCCGCATCGGGAAGTAACTACTCAGAAACCTCATGCGGGCTCCTCGTAAAGGGATCTCTCGGCGTGCAAGGGCATTCTCGGCAAGAAAATAGAAAGAAAAATGTTCCTTTGGTCAAGTGACATCAGTAATCAGGCCACAATGCGCACATCGGGGGTGGGAGCAATAGAAGAAGATAAAAAACACAGCTAAGGGAGAGGGGGGAGCTAAGTTAAAGCCAAACAAGCAGATGGGCTGGATCATCTGTGAAGGCCTCCCAAGTCCCAGGATTCCAGATCCACTGGTTCACGGAGCACGTCCTGTGCAAGCGCTGGCAGGGTCTGCGCGGTGTCCCCGCAGTGCCTGGGCTGAAGCCCTCACCCCCAGTGCGACTGCGTTTGGAGGCGGGCCTTTAGAGAGGTGCTTGGGGTTAAATGAGGTCATAGGAGGGGGCCCTCAGGCCGCGGGATTGGTGCCCTCGGGACGCCAGAGAGCTCTGTCTGCACCAGCAGAGGGCCGGCCACGTGGGGGCGCTGCGGGAGGAGGCTGTCTGCTGTCTGCAAGCCAGAGAGGAGAGCTCTCCCCAGAAACCAAGCGCTCTGGTCCCTTGGTCTTGGACTTGCAACCTCTGCAACGGTGAGAAAACCCACGTGCATCGGTTAAGCCCCCCGGTCTACGGCAGCCCTAGAACGCGTCTACGTGTCTGGCAGTGTCACAGCCCCAAGACATAGAGGACTGTTCCCGCAGGATTGAAAACCAGGCAGAAGACACAGACATTAACCGAGCCTGTAAAAAAAGTCTGGATTGGTCGTTTTCCTCTGGACTTCGCGCAGACGTGACAGCCGCCTCGAAAGATGACCGTGTGGGGGCTCCGAAGGAGGCGGAGCCGAGCAGGAGGGGGGCGTGGCCATAAACAGAGACGCCCCTGGCTGCAGGCTCACTCCAGGGAGAGGTGGGCCACGCGTGGAAAGGTGTGCGGGAAAGAAGGGAGACCTCCCTCCAGGCTCATTTTTCATGCCCACGTGGCTCTAAAAGGGTGTAGACAGCTACTAGCCATGAAGCCATTATAGGGAAAACAAAGGTTTAAGAGCCTCGTAGTAGGAATTAAGGATCGAAGGAGTTATGGGTAAGTGCCTCATCTACTAGCAGGGGCTTCATCATTTCTTCCAGAGCCTGTCCCCACGTGCTGGGCACAGCTCGGCCCTCTCTGTGGACAGACAACTTCTCTTGGTTCCCAGGGTCCCGAAGTTTCTGGAGCTCTCTCTCCATATGGTTCTGTTTTCACTTGTTATAATTCATGATGGACAACTGAACCGCCCTTGCAATCTGGAAGCACCTATCTTGAAACAGTGGGGAATTTTCCTGACATTTTAAAAAATAAATGGAGAAGTACCTTGTCCCTCCCTTTTCTCCTTCTGAAACTTCTGTTATTTGCGTATTTGACCCCTTGGACTGATGCCTCATTTTCCTCACCCATTTGCTCTTTGTCCTTTTGCTCTGAAGTGTCAGAATTTTCTACTGAGTTTTTAATTTCTGCCATTGTATTTGGTGTCCATGTACACAAATGGTAGCATCCTCTTCCGCTCCCCCCCAGCCCTGCCCCCCACAAAAAGCTCTGCAGCCCGCCGGCTCGGTTTTGCATCGCCAGGCCGCCCTGGCAACGGCCCTGCAACTTTGTAGAGCCCTGCCCCCTTCTCCGGGGACAGAGTGTCTGGCTTGCCGTGTGGGTGTGCCAGAACTGGCCTCACCAGCGGGGGTCATATTTCGGAGGACGGCAGGCATACCTTGATTGAGGTTCTGGGAACTACAAGCAAAGGGACAAGCAAACAGAAAGGTATGGGGACGTGAAACAGCAAGAGACAGGGAAGGCTACCTGTGGTGACTCGGGGTGGATGGAAGGGTGTGCGTGCACATGCGTGCCTGTGTGTGCGTGCCCGTGTGTGTGTGTGCTATGGGGAGGAAGGCATTTTACAGTCAAATGATGGACAGATCCCTCGCCACATGGTCTGGACCGAAGACTCTGGATTCCAAGCACAGTGGGAACATAAGGAAGTCTGTTCTTCGAAAGTGCCCCCTCAGGGCTATGGGGGGGGGCCCAGAGGGGACGGGACGCAGGCCAGGGAGGACAGTTAACCAGGTGTTGCAGACGTTGGGACAAGCAGTGTGGAGGGCCGGGACCAGGGCTGTGGTGGTGGGAAACAAGGGGGACACGGGCAGAGAGAGCGATGTTTAGGAGGCAGCGGCGGCATTCGGGGGCTGCGAGGAGGGGACCGGCGGGCACTAGCCTAGACCAGTACCGCGACTCCAGCCGGCGGACGCGGTGGACCCTGCTGTGGAGTCTGTCCCGCAGTCTGAGCCGACTGATACCGGCAGGGGAGGGACCGTCCACGCAGGGCCCCGCTCTCGGGACCGGGCACAGTGGCGCTGCAGAAAGGGGGCTTGGGACGGAGAGGGAGCAGACCCCGAGACCGCAGAAATGGTGCGACCGAGTGCAGATCGTCCCCACGCTGGAGCTCAACACTGAGGAAAACTTATCTGTGGAGAGAGCAGATAAAATACACTGAGGCAATGCTGCACAATTTTCAAAGCACTATTTTAAAAAGGGTTCTTTTTTTTTCATTGAAAGAACTAGTTTGCAGGGAAAAATAGGAAGGATGGTGTTTCAAGGTCCAGGCGGACTTGACCTGGCCATGGAGGCAGGGCCCGGGAAGCCGGGATGGGGAGGCCGGAGGAAACGGCGGGAGGGGACGTCCCTGGGCGAACCCACTGTCCTCCCTGGAGCAGAGTCCCGCCCGCTTCCCCGCCGGCTTGGGTGGCTGCTTTGCCGCCAGTTCAAAGTGCACTTTAAAGTGGATTTAAAAACCTGTGATGTGATAACAGAATTCAAAGGCATTTTGCATGGACAGCAGTGTGGTGATGGCGGGGGGGGTGGGCGGGGTAGAAGGGGACTACGTGTTAATGGGAAAAATACAATAAAAAAGAGAATTTTAAAAAATAATAATAAAAGCTGTTTTGTTCTGCACATCACTACAGAACCCCATACAGCCAAAGCAAAAGGGGGGGGGGTGGGGTCATCTAAACAAATTGGAGCAGAAAGCAAACAAAAGAACAGTAAAGAAGACGCCGCCAGCAAGACTGCACATAAACGATGATGATGAGCACCAGCAGGTCAATTCTCTCAGCAAATGGAACGGGAATCGAATTAAAGAAACAAAAGCCGGTGACACGCTGCTCCTCGTAGACGTCAGACCTGAGACCTGAGGACGAGGAGGACGAGCTGGGGGGAGGGGGGGTGGACACGTGCCAGGGAAGGAGGGGGACCTGAGGGGCAGCGAGGGGGGCCTGTGTTGCCTTGGACCCCGGGGTCCGAGCCAAGGCAGCCCCAGGAGCACGGCGCTCAGCTCACGGTGAGAACAGAGGCATCGGGCACGCGCCCAGGGGTCCGCCTCCCTGCTCCCGCCGTTGGTTATCGTCCGTTATCACGGACCCATTGACGATCCCAGTCTCCCCCGCCCGCCTCGTCCGTCCATCTGTCCGTCTGTCCTTCTGTTGTCACCACCGCACCTCCCACTGCAGGCGTCCGCTGACCTCCCTGCCTAGCATCAGCCACTCCAGGGCGCGCAGGACGGTCAGCGCCCAGGGGCTCTTGGAACTAAGGTGGGACGGTCCCAGCCACGCGGGGTGGCTGGCCGGCTTGAGTCCCCCTGCCGCAGAGAGGCCCAGTTGCTTTCCCCCAGACGTTCACCCCAGATTGTGATGATCGGGTTACGTTTGGGTCTGGGGTTTGTTGGTTTGTTTGTTCTTTTGTCGCGGAGGACAGGAGGGCAAAGCCTGCATGTGGAACGAGAAGTGCGGAGGGCCGGGGTGAGGGCAGTGGCCCTGGGGGTGGAGGGGGGCACACAGGCGCGGTGTGGCGCCCGGTGGGTCCCACGGTGCCCGACGCTCAGTCAGTGCTGGTCGAAGGGACGGGTGCATGAGCAATGGTGAGTCGGCACCTTTTCGTGCTGCAGAACGGCATTGGGTACGCAAGGCAGCTGACGAATAACTGGCTCATTCACATACATTGTTTTAGCTGGCTGGTGTGGCTCAGTGGATTGCGCACCAGCCTGTGAACCAAAGGGTCACTGGTTCGATTCCCAGTCAAGGTACACGCCTGTTTTCTGGGCCAGGTCCCCAGTAGGGGGCACACGAGAGGCAACTACACATTGATGTTTCTCTCCCTCCTTTTCTCTCTCTCTAAAAATAAATAAATACAAATTTTTTTAAATAAATGCATTTTTTAAAAAAGTATGAAATGAAACATCTCTCTATGTGTGTGCGTGTGCGTGTGTGTGTGTTCCGTTCGGCCACCCTCTCTCACGGAAACCCTCCAAAAACGCCATCAAAGCCTCACACCCTCCGACCGCCTTCCCATGGTCTGTATCCCCGGGTTTGCTTCCCAAAGACGGAACGTCTGCATGCTTTTCCGTTTCCAAAAACGTTGACATCTTTTCAGCTTTGTTGAATAAGTTTGGACTCTGCAAATAAAGAATTAAGGTGATAGATTCACCATCTATTACTCACGGAAGACGTTTCTCCTCGTGGTGTAAGAATGGCTCATCTTGGTACCATTTACAGAAGCACTTCGGCTCCCCTAAATATTTATTAATGCGATATTTTTATGGGCGAGCAGGCCTCCGAAATGTTTATTTCTAAGGAATCCTCTGGCAACGTTCCGTTTGCGAGGCTGACCGGAGAAAGTGAGAGCGGCCCCACTTTACAGGACCGGAAGGGCTGGAGCGGTTTCGGCAACGACCGGGAAGGGCGCTAGGCTATCGGCCTCGCCGCTACTTTATGATGAACAGACTCGGTCCTGTTATGTGCAGAAATGCTTGCCCCCACATAGACACATGCAAACTCCTCCCTGCAGGAGGGGCTGCTCCCCGAGTTCCCGGGAGAAGAGCGGAAGCGGAGGGGCAGGAGTGGGGAGCCCAGTGTCGGTCCCCGGCACTGCAGCCCGAACTCCGTGTCAGCTCTCAGATCGTGCAGGGCCATCCTGAATCTCCAGTTTGGCCTGTTTCCGGGCTGCCTGTAGCAGAGGTGTTCCAGTTTGGGGCTGGGAGAGTGTGGTCCTCCATCCACAACGGGGGTGGGGGCCTCTCTGCCCTTGAGCTGGCGAGAGAGGATGGGTTTTCTCAAGCCTGTCCACACCCGCCTCTCCAAGGAGGCTTGGGGCTTGCATCTGTGGTCTGTAGTTGCTGGCAGAACAAACGCCACTTTTGTCCCTCCCCCCCGGAGTGTGTCCTTTAAAACGACAGGGCTGGTTTTGTTCTCTTCTCTATGTCAGCGCTTTTTTGGGGTGCTGGGACATGCGGGGTCTCCTGCGCACTCGGTGCCCTTGGAGGAACTTGGGACCAGCCACAGGTAAAGACTGACAGAGGGAACTAACTTGCTTTAAAGGGCATCGGAGGGGCCTCCCCACTCACAGGCATCCGTCCTGCTTTCCTGGAGGGGGCGGAGCGACACCAGTGCACAGGTGCCAGCCAGCGCACAGGTGCCAGCCTGCCCAGCCCCCGGGGCCCGGGAAGGTGTCCCGCTTGTTGGCGTCATCCGGAGCTCAGGGGAGTCAAGCTGGAGGATGCCCGCATGACGTCACTTGTTTTCCAGAAACACCGCCCGCCCCCTTCTTTCTCTCGGAGGGGAAGGAGGCAGTTCTGGGAAAGGCACTCGGCGTCTGGCTGGAGATGAGGACCTGCAAGCAGAACTAAGGAAAGGGGTTTGTTATAAGACCCGCACTTGCGCGCAGCTTCGGTGTACTTGAAGAAACTAAATTATTTGTGCTAATGGAGGCCGTGATGAGACGATAATGCCAAATGGACGTAAAGGCTAATGGTCTTTATTCCTAGCTTCAGAGTGTATCTCTGTGCCTCCCATCAATTGTCCAGGTGATTGTTTTCTTAGGCGGGCACCCACCCCCTCTCCCGAGTGCACGTCGCCCCTTGAGGCGAGCAAGCCCCCGTTCCTCACAGGAAACGCTTCCAAGACAACTGTGGAAGGAAACCTGCAACTTACTATTTACTCCGAGAATGCACAAATTGGGTAATCTGCGGCACACTCCCGTAGCTGGGTGTTGATCAAAAGCAAGCAGGAACCGGCATGGGGCGCAAGTAGGCAGAAATGTAATAATCGATCAATAATAATGAGCGAGGTCACCAGGATTTAGTGAGACGGACCCCTTTACAAACTGGCCCTTGGTGCGGCTCCTCCTGCCGCAAGGAACGCGTCCAGGATGCCCGTGGGAGTTTGTCTGCAACTCAGCATTCTCCAAACAGCAGCTTCATCTTCCAAGTTTACCTAGCAACTGTTCTGGAACGGCCATCTGGTATCCTCCAACTGTTATCGGTAGCTGTTATTTAGCACTTTAACCATCCGTGTGTTTGCAGGCTTATTTTTCATCTTTTTAATTGCACGGCCTCTGACCTTTCCTAGCTGGGGCGCTCCGATGCAGGGGCTACCAGGAAACAGTGACGTGATTTCTGCTTCTCTCCGGCCAGAACGACCCAGTGGATTTTAAAACTTCGCGTTCATAGACCTCGAGGGGGTCGCCCTCCCTTTCTGAGGTCAGGGATTGGGGCCTCAGCACGTGAATTTCGAGCGGACACAGTCCGACCCGGAACAGTCCGGAATGGCACCCGGCATGCTGAGAGCTCGGTCGACGTTAACGCCATCGCTGCCGTCTCACAGACCTGGCTTCCCCGCCCCCGCTTGCAGGCCCCAGCCTCTGCACACACCTCCTCAGGAGTGGATGGCCGAGCCCCGGGCGGTGCTGGGTGGACGGAGGTGCATGGTCATTGCCATGGTTTTCAGCTCCGGCCGCTTGCATGGCGCTGCGGAGGAACCTGGTGTGTCCGGGCCTCCTGCACCAGCGCGGAGCTGAGCCCTACCATGCTGTCCCCTGCCTCTGCTCAGTGCTCCTTCGTCGCTGGTCTGTCTCTGGCCAAGGGTGAGCCTCGGGGGTTCACTGTGAAATGCAGTGAATTGCTGTGCTGACCTCATGCCGTGCCCTCAGCCGCGGGTCTCGGTGTGCTATGAGCAGGCCCAGCCAGAGGGGGCCGCTTTCGGCCAAATCCACGGGTGAAGGGGCTGGTTTCCCCGGAGCAGGCCCTTCTGTGGCCTCACGCTCTCCTGGGCTCTGTTGCGGTTTCTGAAGAGAAGGGCAAATCATGTTGATCACATTTCCCCCCCGCAGAAAGGTCTCGAAAATCTGGCACGAGACTCTCAAACCTGTCCCCAGTGCCCGGCTCCGTCCTGGCGCGGGAGAGCTCGGGAGGCCGCTAGCAGATGGCCGAGATCGGCACGGCCGGCTCTCCCTGGTCTTCCTTTCAGTCCCCCAGGGCCGAAGGTCACACAGAGGAGCGCTTCTCCCGGAGGAAATGCAGAGCAGGCACACACGACAAAGGGCCCGCGATTCCTTTTACTCCGCATCCCCAGATAGGCCGGGTGCGAAGCTGTACTCGCCGGCGCCGTGCGGCTGAAGCCGCAGACTTTATGACCGGGATTATGTTCGGAAGCACGTTTGAAACATTGCTGCGGAGCAGGTTGTAAATATGCCCCCAGGAATCTGCCTCCGAAAGGGACGCGGACACGGAGGGCTGGGTGTCCCCACCCCGCTCCCCCGAGGGCGGCCCTGAGGGAGCTCTGAGGAGCAGTATCACTGCGTTCCTGTCTCTGAACATTCAGCATCCTGCAGAGGTGTCGGACGCGCGGTCCGGGAGCACGGCCGTTTGTAGGTCACTGAGATGCATCGTCAAAGTGACGTGCTTTTCGCTCAGCTGTGTATGCAGGGTCGGATGTCACATGTCGTGGTCCAAGTTCAAGGGATCTCAGCAAAGGCCGGGACGGCTGGAGGCGCGGCACTGCCATCAAAACCAGGAGCTTCAGGCTAATGGAGTAAAGTGATCGGAATCGAGTTAGCCTGCAGACCTGACAGTGTTGTGATCTTAAGGAATACCTACCTCTCTGTCATAATTCCACTCCCTTAATGGCTAGAACTAGAACTATTCTTAGACAGGGAGCTATTTAAGAAAATACCGTGATGAGCTACTTGATAAAAGTCTAAATCCCGAGGGTGTGGGGACACTAAAAGGAGCTAATCTCCGCTTTAAAGAAATGACACGGGGAAGCCGGTGGAGTGAGGAGAGGAGGCAGAGCCCGTGGAGCCGTCTGCTGGACCCCGAGGTGTGGAAACAGGGGAAGGACTTCCCGGGACTGGACTGCAGCACTGGCTGGGGGCCCGGTCCCTCTCAGCCGTCCTTGGCCTGTGGACCACCCAGGGGTGACCCCGGACGCGCCGCACTCGAGGTTCTTTACCGCTGGACGGAGTTGAGCTCCGTGATAAGGAACCAACAGGGTGTACGTGCCAGGGCTTATGCAAGAGGGCTTCTGGCTCGGCGACACCTCTCAGCCCAGCCTCGTTCAGGAGTCAGCAACCTGGGACCCGAGGCCAGGTGCGGGGGCTCCCGGGAGGCACCACGAAGGCGGCCGGCTTACCAGCCCACCCCTCCAGGCAGCCAAGGGTCCCGGGCTAGGCGATAGGTGAGCATGAGCAAAGACGACAAAGTCCGGCTTGGGGGCAGGAAACAGGTTGGTCCTCAGCTTGAGTCTGAGCTTCGCTGGCCCACAGAGCCGGCCACTCAGCTGCCGATCGCCAGAGGAACCAGCGTCTGCCTGCAGTCTCCGCAAGATTTCCCGGGGGACCCCCAGGCCTGACTGGGGGTGACGGGGGTGGGGGAGGAAGGGCTGGTAGCTGGCACGGCAGAGGGTGGCCGAAACCACACTGAAAAATCCTGCGAGTGATCATTCCTGTGGCCGTGAACTCCTCTGCAGGGTGGTGCCACCTGGACCACTTGCCACGTGCGTGTGCCGCTGTGGCCACTGGAAAGGCACCTCCACGGGTCACGCTGCGTCGTCAGCCGCGTCCCAGTGCGTGCGCGGCAGGAGGCGGGCGCTGGCTGGCCGGGACAGTGCTGCCTCCACGAAGAGCGCCGTGAGGGCGCATCGTGAGCCAGAGGCCGAACCCGGCTTCGGGAGCAGTTCAGAGTGTTGCCGAGGGGAAGGACGCGCCGGTGGAGGCCGGGCTCCCGCGGGTGTGGCGGTCGGTTCGTTTCAGAGGGGACTGGGAAGACAGTGCCCGAGTTGGGGGGGCGCGGTGGGCTGGAGGGAAACACGCGTGCCTCAGATGCTCGGGAAACACGGGACGCACGGCTCGGTCCTCCGCCTGCCGACGCCGTCCTTGTGGAAGATTCTGGGCCCGTTCCCGGGAAGGGGCTGTACACTACTCACAGGGCCTGGGTCCGGGGATTTCCGTGGCTCTGGGGACAGTCCCAACTTATGACAGTGACCGTCCCCATGGAAGAGGCGATTTTCCTGAGGCCAGTGACCGTGCTGAGGACGTGGCTCCCCCTCCAAGAGCCGATGAAAACGCACGTCCTGCAGATCCACGGAACCGAGTGGGGAGGGGGGGCCGGGACACGCAGGCTTCTCGTGGGCCCGCGAGGAGCCCTTCCTCCCACACACACGCACACCACAGGTCTCTCGTGTCTTGTCTCGGAACATCCCTGTTGCCACCGAGCACCGACCAGGTCGGGCGCGCCAGGTCCGTGCACACCCCAGCCGAGGGCTCAGGCCCCCGATGCTCCGCCCACCTCTGACTGGCAGGAGTGGAAGCCGGAGGGTCCATTCTTCTCCGGGTGGATGGCTAGGGTCTGCGGTCACTTCCGAGGGTCTCTCCACAGCTCTCCTGCAAGACAAGAGTCAGCGTGTTCCCGAGTGGAGGCCAGCGGGTAGCACACTCTTTACACTTACGGCCTCCCCTCCCTGCTGAGTTAAAGCTGGGCCTACGAAATACCCAACAAGATGTACAAATGACTGGCTTTTAAAAATTCCATAGGCATTTGGAACATGTCACTGTTAGCAGTTCTGACTGCTTATCCGCAGATATAACAAACCCATTCTGAATATATATGCACATATGCATGAGTGTATAATCAGAATGAATGGACTTCGGTTTGTCGCTTCAGTTATACCGTCTCCTCATTGCAAATTGAAACTCGCAAGGGGGCGTGCAGAGCAGGTGCTCATTTGTAATTATTGATCGGTAGTCATCTGCGGGGCAGGACGGCCGGCCCCTCTGTTCCAGCACCGCCACACCGACACCTCTCGGCCGCACATTGCCACTGCTGACCACGGAACCTGGCCACTGCTGACCACGGAACCTGGCCACTGCTGACCACGGAACCTGGGTCCGTCAGCCATGCCCCTCCTCCCCGCGCGCCCCTTTTAAGTGACCCAGGTCCCGGTGCTCATCCCGGCATTTTTATGCACAAGAATAATTGTCAGGAGTGTCAACTTTGCACAACTCCCAGAATTGTAAAGTAGCTCAGAGACAGTGGTCAGGGAACCCGGAAAGGGGTGTTAGCACAAAACACAGTAATGTTTTTATTTTGTTTCTTTTCCCCACTTCAAAGTCTTCCACAACTTTTCCTCCAAGTGGAAGGAACGGAGGGTGTGATTTCAGAATGGAGAGTCCGCAGTAACAGTTTTTAGACAGAAGCTTCTTTGTGACCGTCTCCCTTGGGACACGCACTATTCATCCCTGCCAGAGGTCTGGTTTTAAGAGCAGTTAAGTGTGGGAACAAGTCCTGATTAATCCCCTCTTCTCCCTGTTTTTTTTTTTTTTAACAAGAGATTTTTACAGTCACGTTGGGTCAAATCAAATGACTCCGGAGCCTTGGGGGAGCACCTTCAGCCCGACCGCATGCCCCATGCTGGCTCCCGCCTCCTCTGCTGCCCAGTCCCGTGGACTTTCTTCTTCCCCCAGTGGGGGTCTCGGGGACACTCCGTCCCCCCTTGCCTTCTTGGACAGATATTCAACTCAGCAGACCAGCCCTGAGGCGCTGGGCAAGGGTCCCCCCTTTGCAACAGACCCAGCTCTGTCCGGTGGGTCCTTCTCTATTGCTGAGCCCCAGGCACCGTGCCCGCCGCAGGTCGGAGTGATTCCGCCTGGGCCTTGGCGTTTTGGTCCTTATTTTCATTTCTGGAAGGAATCTGGTGTGTGTCCCACCTCCCTCCTGGCCCTGCCCTGCAGGGGCTGGGCGTGTCCCTCCCAGGGCCCGAACTCTGACAGCTTGCTGTGCTCAGTGCCCTCCAACCAGACCAGTGTCACCTTCCCGCCTGCTGACCGAGCACTGCCGTCCTGCACCACCAAGCCCCCCTCTGGGACCGCGCCGTAGATTTCCCGAGTCACGTCTGGGCGGCTCTGTGTCCCTTCCACGTGGCGGTTTCCCCCAGACGGAGCATCTCGGTACGTTCGCCCAGCAGCTGCCCCAGCACAGGGTCTGGTGCCAAAGCCAAGGGCTCCCGGCCTGCAGACGGGACTGTGAGGCGTCAGCAGTTCAGGGTCTCAGCTAGCTTGTACCATCTGTCAGAGCAGTCGGGAACACAGAGAGGTCTCGTGAACACCTTCCTTTAGCATTCTTTAAACGGATCGTTCACAAGCACCTACTGTGCGCCTGCACTCTCAGGCTTGTTATTCTTAACCCCTAGAACACAGACGTGGTGAGCGTGATGCAGATTTCGATCGAGTGCCGGAGTCCAGCCACACCTGAACGCCAGCGGTGTGACCCACGGTGACGCAGCCTCTCGGGGCTGTTCCTGTGAATTTTAGCAAAACTCATGCAATTAAAGTTACTCGCTTGTCTAAGTATGGGTAGTCTGGCTATTTCCGTACAGCGTCAGCTCTTTCTATAACAATTCTTCAGTCCTTCTATCTAAGCAATTTTCAACCGCCGTGTCACAAGAATATTTTTTTAAAAAATGTAATACTTGGCTGTTTAGTCAGGGACGCTGACCTCTTTTCCCTCAGATTGTCAAATAAAAAAATGACAAGGGCCAACACAGCGATAGCTGCCTGGTGTGCGTGAATCAAAATTACATCTCTTTTTTTTTTGTCAGGTCAGCAAAAAATACTTACTTCGGCATACCGCAGAACTCCAGCGATCGGCCTCCGTGTGCCGGGAAACGGCAGAGGCTGGGACCCGCGGCTCTGCCGTGACGGCAGAACCGTGCAGTGCAAACAGGAGCTGGAGAAACACAGCAAAACAGCCTCAGCGACACCACCTCGAGGTGGGCGGTCTGGGACGAACCAGGGGGGGTGGACGTCGGTCTTCTGGTGCCTCGGAAGCTGCGTGGCTTCAAAGGGGACACCGACCCTCCGTCGCGGTGATTTCGGGAGGCGGGAGAAAATGTCCTTGGCCGGAGTTAGCTGCTCCGAGGGGTCTTTAGATAGACGCCCCCCGCTCTCCCTGACTCAAGGGGGGCGCACACTCGCAGCCTCCCTGGTCCTCCCGGTCGGCGCTTACCCGGCGAAAGCAGACGCATGTCTGAGGTGACCCAGAAAGTCTGCTTCAGAGGTCACCATTGGAGGTGTGTGTGTGTGTGTGTGTCTGGGGGTCCGCAGTCTTCTTTTGTGAGTCCTTCGGTGTCGTTATCTCTACGCACTATGCTTTGGGGACACTCGTGAGCGTATTTGTAAAGGTTTTTGTGTTCTTACATGGTGAGGCTGGTGTTTGTCCTTGGTTGGCTGTGTAGATTGCACAGGTGCCTTCTAGTTTGCTTTTTACTGTGTTCCCAGAGTTTTGTCTCGTTCTGTTTGTTTCATGAGAAGGTGGGGTTTGAACGTCCCAGCCAACGCCCCATGGACGGGATGTGCGGCACTGGTACAGTGTGGAGGCGGGGGCGGGGGGTCCTCACCCTGAAGAGCACCTGCCTCAGGTGAGCTTCCCAGAAAGGGTGCCTCGCCTCTGGTGCGCGTCCTCTGGACAAAAGGTGACGGCGTCCACACACGAGGGGGGTGTGTCTGTCACTTTGACAATGACATTGGAAGAGCCACTGCTCCCAAGTGGGCGGCGCTGGGTGACACAAGCGATTTCTGGGGGAAAAGTGTGGATCGGTCGCACCCACCCCTTGGGCAGCGTGACCTGCCTGCACCCCAGCGTCGTAAAGTACTATTTCCTGCTTGGACTGAGGGTCCGTTTTCTCGTTGCTTGGTGGACACGTTCTTGAGTCTGGAGGTCTTTCAGATTAGTGTGACTTTCCCGGTCACACGTGGTGGCCCAGGGGGTCTTCCAGGGCTGCTTAATTCAGAGTGTCTCCGTCTCCATGTGTAGGCACACACACGCACACTACTCTCTGTAGGATTCCTGTCACACACACGTACACACACACGTAAATATGACGGGTGTGAAATTCCTACTCCCTGCAGGATTCCTGTCACACACACACGTGCACACACACGTGTAAATATGATGGGTGTGAAACACGCTTCCGTGTCTTCACATCAGCAACAAGGGCAGTGGGTGTTAGACTTGCAAATAGAGTTATTTTTATTGAAATACTTAGTGAGATTTAATAAAAATAAATGCAAATTTCAGCACTGCATAAGTATTAGATTTAAAATTATGATGCCATTAATTAAAACCTTGTTTTTTTTTTCATTTTAGTAGCTAATCTTGGATACTTTGCAAGAAAAGTATGATTTAAGACCTTATGAAAACAATTTTAGATTTTTCATCTTCATTCAATTTATATTTTTGAGGAAAATAATTCAAATTTTATACATTTGGAATGCAATTAAATTGTACTTTTCAGTCCTTTAAGTCATTAGTGTCGACGGGATACAAATTACATGGAAAGATTTTTAAAAATACAGTGATTTTTGTAGACGTGAAGGCACGAAAGTGATTTTTACAGAGTAAACATAACACATTTTGTCAGTTACGTGCACGTGTGTTGTGTGACTTCCCACCAAACTTGGCTGACTCGGCAACAGAGCACCCCGACACAATGCCATGATTATTCAATTTACTCTGACATGTTGCCAGCTTCCAATCGCATAAAAACCACAGCTTCAGGCAAACACTTTGTTTTTGTTGTTTTGTGGTGATGGTGCATTTGTCAAGTGAGAAGGGTGAGACAGAGCCACTTTAACAACGGGTCGGCTTGACTCGTAGCTCAGGCGTGTTTGCCCACCCAGGCCCTGTTTCCAGCCATCTCAGCGTCTGGCGTCCCCAGCCAAACCATCGTGGGGACAGGTCTGTCTTTGGTGTCCAGCTGGTAAGTCCCGATTTCACCTTGAAATCGGCTAAGTAATCGAAAATATAAGTTTTTCACCAGTATTTTTCCATTATACAAACATGTGTTTGTTTTATTAAAAATCCTTAATCTGTCTGGAATTCCTTTTGGTTTAAAATGAAAAGTAAGGATTTAATTCTGTCTCCCAAGTCTTTAGTCAATTGCATAGACATGAGTTGCTGGGAAAAAATCCCCCATTCTCTCACTAAATTGTCATTTTACCCTAAGAACATGCTCCTCTCACCTCCAGCACAGGTGTGCGTCTCTTCTGTCTGGGTGGACTGTTCTGGGTCATCACCACACTATTTTAATTTTTTGTCTTTGTTTCTTGTTTTTTTTGTTTGTTTGACTTTGTAATAGTTTTCATTCCTACTTGGTTATCTTTATTTTTCAAAGATCTATTTGGTATTCTTAAGAATTTACTTTCCAGATGAACTTAAAATATTTGGCAAGTAAAACACAGTTTCCTTCTTTGTTAAGACAAACAAAATATTCATAACACTTTGGGGCTAAAGGAGAAAGTCAAGCCATCTGCTCACAATAGCATGGTTTAAAAATGCTTTTTCTTTCGGGCTCTGGAGACGACAAAGCCACATTTTGCACACTGAGGCGTTCTGCTCTGCCCTGCTTTCCAGAAGAGCCCGCTGGGCACGGTGGGTGTGCGTGTCGGGGGCGGGGGGCAAGCCCCGTGCAGGGCCCAGGCACCCTCGTCCGCTGGGAGAAGTGCGAGAGAGAAGCTGGCGAGGGCCAGCTCCAGGGCCCTCACAGAGCGACGGGAGCTCCTCCCAGAAACCACCAACCACAGTGCGTGACGCTGTGTCTCAGGGGTCTGGCCTGCCACAGCGGCGGTGCAGAGAGAAGGCCTGTGGAAAGAGGGAGGAGGAAGGGGGCGATCCAACCAGAGGATGAAGATGGGCCCCGATCCTGGGAGGTTCCTTGGGCAGGAGATGAGCCACAGTGGACTCCAGCCTGTGTCTCTGGGCAGAAAGGCGGGGAAGGGAGGTGCTGCCGTGTGGGCTACCCAGGGGACAGGGCGGCCGTGAGGACTGGGCCTGGAGTTCACCGTGTCTGCAGACCCAGTGAATCTTTCCTCGTCCCCAGTAAGAGCTGGAAGGGCACCCAGCACCCACCTAGAGCATTGCTTTTTGTTCAGTCTTCTCTTTCCGGCGTCAGAAATTCAAACAACATATGTTTGCACATGGATGCATTCCGGGCCTCCTGGAAACGCCCCTTCGGAGGCAGGCTGCCTAGAAACGCTCTCTTGGAGGCCGACGATGCAGGCTCTCTCGGGCTCCCTCCCATGAAAACCGGGAGGGAAACTCAGCGACACCTGCTGGAGCCTCCCGCGGGTGGACCTGCCCTCCCACAGCAAGAAGTGCGTGCAACCGTCTCCGCACCCAGCGGCAAAGGCATGAGGGCATGAGTTTTAGAAAATGCTGCTCTCCCGACGGAACCAGCTACGGACCTTGCAGGGCCTGGAGCAGAGCATGAGACCCAGCCCGGCGTCTGCAGGCCGGACTCTTGCAGCTGCGAGGGTCGCAGGCCCGTCGCGTGGAGAGGGGCTCGATGGGGTACAGCGTACAGAAGCGCCATCATCTGACAATTGCTTGTCTAGTCGGTGCAGGGGGATCGTAATTGTCTCAAGGGAGAGGTTTTTGCGTTGAGAACTGCAAGGTAAACAAGTCAAAAACAGTTAGAGAATCAGCGTTGGAGGAGACGAGAGGTCCGTGAAGGGGTGTTGCTGAGCAGAGGGAAAGGGACAGACGGACCCGACGCCCGGGCGCAGGGGGTGCGCACTGCAACCGCCACAAACTGCCGCGGGAAGAGAAACCACGTGGCCGACAGGGGCAAAGTTAGGAAAACCCACCCGGTGCATTAGTGACAGGGCCAGAGGCACAGGAGGACATGCGGCCCAAAGAATAAACTAAACAGAGAGTTAAGGGAGCATGAGAGCCACCGTTTGAAGTAGTAAAAAATTCCCTTTTTCAGATAAAAATCACCCGTAGGAAATAGAAGTGATGTAATCATGACAAGTCTAAATGAAACGGTAAAATTGAGGAAAAAACGAAAGAAAAGCAACATAAATTATCCTTCAGTGCTTGCATCAGTGCGCTAGGCCTGCCATGATAGAGAACCACCCACGGGGGGCGAAGAAACAGACAGTTACCACCCTCGGTGCTGGCGGCTGAAGTCGGACAAGAGGTGTCGGCAGGGCCAGGAAAGTTTCCTTCCGAGGCTGCGAGGGAGAGTCTGACCCAGCCCCGCCCAGCGTCTGCTGGTCTGCTGTCCCGCTGCGGGGGGCCCTGGATTGTGGAAACATCACCCAGACCTCAGTCTCCATCGTCCTGTGGTGTCCTCCCTCTGTGTGCCCCCCTTTCATAAAGTTACCTGTCACGTTAGGGCCCCCCGACTCAGGCATGACGTCATTCTAACCAATTATATCTGCAAGGACCCTGCTTCCAGATAAGGACACATTCCGACACACCTGGGGCTAGGACTTCAGCGCCTGAACTTTTTTGGGGGGTGGGGTGGGGAATTCACCCTGTACGAATGATAAACAAGATGAAGATAACACCAGAGCAGTGGGGAGATAATTTAAAAGATAAACATAGAGAGCTTCATCTCGTAAACGTAGGCTACACCACAGCAGGCAAACGTAAGACTTTCAATGTTGGGATGTTGCACAGAAGTCTTTACGTGGACAAAACCATGAACAGAAACGAAGCCTGGCTGGAAAACAAAATGGACAACTAAATGAAACAAGGGGCGTATCTAACAGCCTGAACCACCTTCCTCGGGCTGAGAGCCCCTGACGCTGCTGCTCAGGGTGGAGAGCCGAGAGCGAGCGGGTTGACCTGGGACAGAGCAGCATGGGCACGTCAGGTGCACCGTCGGACCCCCGCCGCCCTGTAGGGGAAAATTATTGCTGCGCCTGCTGCTTCCTTCTTTCCAACTTGGCTAGCGTGTGTGCTTGTGTGTGCTTTGTGTGTGTACTTGTGTGTTTGTATGTGTTCTTACATGTTCTCTTGTGTGCGCATGCACACATGTATCCACAGTCTGGAGCACCGAGAAAAGCGGTCATGGTTTGGAGAGAGGACCGTGTGTCTGATGAGCTGGGAGGAGAGAGCTCTCCAGGGGGCTCCGGAGGGCGGGGAGCGGCCACTGCAGGGAGCAGGGCCCAGGTGCGGAGTGACAGGGGGACAGCTCAGGGGAAAAGGAAGTTCGCTTCTTGGCATTTGTCTGTTTTTCCTTCAGCGTCTCTGAGATGCTGAGTTCCTTTCCGAGTTGGGTCCCTGGCCTGTGATGTCACGCAACCGGGGCCTCGTGAACGTTCGTACGGACGGCGGTTTGCTCTGGGTCATTTACCGGGCGCCAACCGGGTGCCGAGGCGGCCCATCAGGAGGAGTTATGGGCAGAGCTGCTCTTGGGGAAGGTGTTTCTAGAGAGCAGGCTAAGCAGCCTGGGCACCCGGACAAAAGCTGAGTCCACCCATGTGCTAGCTTTTCCTCTCCTCCCCTGTGTGACTTCCAGAAAATTCCCCAAACTTCTCGTCTTCTTCTGCCTCATTGGTCCTGCGGGGGAAATGGATACTATTACAATGGTAGTGGAACATCAGTCATTAAAATCATTACTAAATAATAGCTCTCTGGCAGGCTTCTGGTCAGCACACGGCAGACGGTCCAGCGGAAGCGTCAGGGGTCGTTACCTGGTTAAAGCGCAGGTGTGAGTTCTGAGCCCGTCTGCACTGGCGGTGCCCAGGCCCAGGCGCCCCCGTGTCCGCCTGTGTGTGTGTGTGTGTGTGTGTGTGTGTGTGTGTGTATGCGTGTGCGTGTCCGCCGCTCTGTTCACGGGGGCGCCTTGTCCTGGCGACCCCTGTCCTGGGTTCCACCTGAGCTGATTCAACCGAGAAATGCCACGCATTTAGTCTCGGTTTGTTGTTATTCGTCTCCCAATCTCAAACTTCCAGACATCAGCAAGGAGGCACCAAAGGCAGCAGCAGGACACATGGGGGGCAGGACAGATGGCGTGTGGCCTCTGCGTCGCTAGGGCCCGTGTCGATGGCGGGAGACCCAGGAGTCAATGTCACCCAGAAAGGCGACTTCTGCCTTGCCCGCCCCTTGTCCCTGCGGCCGCTCCAGCTCCAGGCTCTCTCCGGGACCTTGCAGGAGGAGAAGGAAGAAGTACTGCGGGGAGCGGAGTGAGTCAGCACGGGGTGGGTAATAATTAACCATGAACAAAAGGAAGAGAATCTATCTGAATGAATAATGGGGAAAACAGATCCATTTTGGTCCTATTAGAATACTGGGAATTCAGGATAACTGAGGTTTATGCATATTTATAGCATCTGTTATATGTCTTACTCAGCCTTTCTTTCCATTTGGGAGACGCATTGTGTAACCAGAGGCAAGCTCACAGTGGATTACCATGGACCTGGAGTCACACCTCTGCTCCCACCCCCCAGCCCCGCCCAGGTGGGGGACCCGCTGTCCCCGCCTTCCCAGCCTTCCCAGCCGTGCCCATCTGCCCACGGGAAGCCGAACTTGCACTTGACCACACTTGTGCGGGGTGCCCAGGGCAAGTCCTCAGCGGGCCACGATTCGGCCACGGCCAGCCCGCAAAGTTGAGAAAACACCCATAAATAACACCCCTCGGGGGCGCGCTAAGAACCTATCTGCTAAGCGGTAAGGATCATTCTTTCCAACTCATATTTTTTACCCTTAAAAACACATTTATTTCTGTTATGACAGTGCCAACATTTTTTATAGCTTCTTGTGGCAGCCACTGAAAGAGAATTTATTTGATGTGAGTGTACTTGTGCTGGTTGGACAACCTATAAAAAATAAGGCGATTTCCCCTCCCAGCGAATTCATTCAACCCTTTGCGACCCCCACGTGTTTCCCACCCGTGATTTGTGGAGAACCGTGGGGATTTTCATCTTATTATACGCCGGAGAGGAGAAGAGTGTGTTCAGAAAATAACCGTATTTAACACACCATTTTCCCAGCATATAACTTAATAGACGCACGTCCGCCCCTACGGATCCCAGACCGGCGGTTAGGGACCGCCATTCCCGCAGCGGAAGCCGGGCCCGTATCGCTACGTGACAAGGCCCAGTGCCGCGGCACCCATTTCTGAATCGTTTTTCTGTCCTCACCCGAGGGTGTATTTTTTATTGATTTTTTTTAGAGAAAGAGGAAGGGGAAGAGAGAGAGACATGGGTGTGAGCGAGAGTCGTCGATCAAGCTGTTACCCCTACAAGAGGCCCCGGCCAGGGACCGAACCCCTGACCCTTTGGTGAACAGGACCATGCTCTAAACAACCGAGCCACCTGGCCAGGGCTAATTATTTTTTTTTCAAACAACATCCCCAGGCAATTCAATTTGGGGGACATGCTGGTGGTGCGCCTCTCTTTCCTTGCGGGATACGGAGAGGGCTCGTACAGAGCGACACTGACGTTGATGAAACTGCTCTTCCTCCAGCAAGCAGCGACGTCTGTCGCTGAGAGGTGCCGGCAGCTGGTGGTGTACAGGGAGGTGGATCTTGGCGTCAACTTGGTCGCCGCTCTGCCCTCCGGGGGCTCACGTTGTGACGTCCAGGGAGACGCCTCCGCCCCCGCCCCAGCACCTGCCCCAGCTCCGGCTCCGGCAGGGTTGGCCGCTTCGCAGCCCCAGGACCCCCGCGCCGACTCGGCCCAGCTCACGGTCTGGGGCCGCCTGCGTGTGGCCGGGAGGCGAGAGTCAGAATGTCCCGCCCGGGACGTTGTCTGCTCTTCCGGGTCACCCCGGCCCCACCAGCAACTCTCTCTCTTTCCTGTCTCCCGGCTGGCCTGCCCGGGAAGACTGCAAACGTTCTTGTTCGAAGACTACTGGAGAACGTCCAGCCAGGCCGCCCCCAGCTGTCACGCCCACGACACGGCCAAGGGCTCGAGGGGTCACAGGCACGACACACTCTGTGACATCTTTGGCAGACCCGGGCTTCCGTCACCGGAGATCGTGGCGCGACGTGGAGCTCTCTAAGGAAAGTTTCTCAGCAAAGGGCGGGAGAAAGACCTCGAGGGGAAGCAGTGCCGTGTGGGAGTGCGAGGCACGGGCTCTGGAGTTAGACGGGCCCAGGTCAAGGTCACGGCTCAGGTCAGTGACCTTCAGCAGGTCAGGCCACCACGCCAAACCTGTTTTTCTCATTAGAAACAAAGATAACGAGCGCAGACCCGTCGCACCCTGGCCGCCGCACTGAGGGCCTTGGCCGGGCACCCGGGAGACACTCACCGAGAGTGGACTTGCAGGAAATCAAGGCGTGTCCTTTTTTTTCTTCTAGATTTCTTTTATTTATTTTTAGAGAGAGGGGAAGGGAGGGAGAGAGAAAAGGAGAGAAACGCTGATGCGAGAAACATGGATCAGTTGCCTCTTGCAGACCCCGACCAGGGACCCGGCCTTGCAACGCAGGCCTGTGCCCTGACCGGGAGTAGAACCGGCGACCTTTTGGTCCACCAGCAGGTGCTCAGCCCCCTGAGCCACACTGGCCAGGGCTCAAAGCGTGCTCTTTATCCCCCTGTGACGCTGGAGTCCTTGGAGCTTTCCCTCCCATCCACCCCTGTCTGGGGGAGGAGGCCAGCAAGGAGGTCAACAGTCCCCGAGTACGTCCTGCAGGAGCTCTGAGGTTAGGACATCACCGGCTCTTAATCAGATGGGACCCGCTGACAGCTTGTCCCTGCAGCGCTCCCGAGGGCACAGAGCTGCCTCCTGGCTAATCTGTCCACTGTCAGCGATGCGCTGGTACTGCTACGGGCCAAATGATGTCCCCACAAGTTCCACCTGCAGTACCTCAGGCTGCGACGGTGCTTAGGGTGGGGTCTTGGTAAGGTTTACCTAAATGCAGTATAGAAACAGCGCTTAATGGAATTGTTTCCCAATGAGCATGTGTACAAATATAACATCGATGTTTACAATAAATGCATGCTCCTGTGTGTCCATATAAATATAGAAGTAGGGTGTACAGACACATGCCAGTAGAAAGGTGTATCGCACATATAAACAAATGTGCACAACTACAGCTTTTACAGGTGGAAACTGGGTCGGCCCCTCGTCGGGACGGGAAGGACCTGAGATGCTGTCTTTGTGTTACGGCAGGTTTCCGCGTGCGCATGTGTCTGCTCCTGAGTCCTCTGTTCTGTTCTGTGAGCACGTGTCCTTTCTTATGCCGACGTCACACTGTCTTAATTACAGCCCTGTAATACGTCTCGGTACACGGTAAGAAAATTTCCTTCTCGTTCACTTGGTTTTTAAAATGTCATTGCCATTCTCGAACGTTTTCTTTTCCGTGTGAGGTTGAGGACCGAGTTCCACTAAGTGTCTGCCGACAGTGTCGTTGGAATCACACTGCACGTAGGGACGCCCCAGGGCGGAAATCGGCGGCGTTCTGATGACAAAGACTCCCACCCAGGAACGTTCGTTGGTCCGTCTGGGTGTCTGGGTTTTTCAGCGGGCGCTGCAGATTCTTTGCGGAGGTATGGCACTTTTCTCGGGAGGCTTAATGTAATGCATTTGATGGTTTTTGTTATTTTAAATGGGATACTTAAGAAAAAAAACATTTTTACGGTGAAAATTTTCAAAAGTATATCCAACTTGGGAGAGTCAGGGACCCTCACCTACCCAAACCCAATTTCAACAGCTACTGACTCCTGGCTAGAGTGCTCTTCTCTCTGCCCCACCTAACGCCCCTCCCCACCCAATTATTTTGAAGTACATCCTGGATTTCGTATCATTTTCACCTTTGCCCTTTTCATATTGATTTTGGGGCTGACAATGCATTTACTTTTCTTATTAGTTTTACTAATGTGTAGTGAATTCATGTTGTTTTTTTAGGTGGAAACTGTTTTCATTTTATCTCTCCAGTCCTGAGACGGAACACGAGGTAGGTCATTATTTCTCGGTTGATCGAACAGAAATTCGTTCCTGGCGTCGTGATTACATCTCTGGGCCGGCTGTGAGCCCCGGGGAGGTCACTCCGCCCCCAGTGTCACATGACCCAGCCCGGGGCAGCCTTGACCGCACGCTCCGGTTCAGCAGGGCTGTGCCAGCCTCCCACGCTGTTTACCGTTCCAGGGACCTTGGCCATTGGGACAAACATCCTGTACTTTAGCCCTGCCGCCCCCAGCCCCCAGCACCCCCAGGTCTCGGCGCTCACAGGTGTGTGTGTGCCTTGGGTTCATTGTCGAAGGTCAGCAGCAGTGAAAGCGGAGCGTGGCCTGGCCGGCCCGCCACCGATGAGGAGGTTCTACTGCTCAGACCTGAGCCCCCTGCTCGGCCTTAACCAGGAACGGCACACGTCAGACTCCAAACCGTAAAAACCCTGAAAGAAGACGTAGGCAGCAAAATCTCGGACATTTCTCGGAGCAATAATTTTTCTGATATATCGCCTCAGACAAGGAACGCAAAAGAAAAAAAATAAACAAATGGGGACCCATCCAGTGAAAAAGTGTTTGCACAGCCACGGAAACCACCCACAAAATGAAAAGCCAACTCACTGAGTGGGAGAACATACTCACCAATGATACCTCTGGTCGGGGGTTAACATCCAAAGGTTATAGAGAACTTGTAACACTCGACACCAGTAAAACAAGTGATGCAACCGAAAAGTGGGCAAAGGACCTGAACAGACGTGTCTCCAAAGAGGACATCCAGGTGGCCGACAGACACGTGAGAGGGTGCTCAGCATCAGTGACCATCAGGGAGGCGCAAATTCAAACCACAACCAGCAACCACCTCACACCTGTCGGAATGGCGGCCATCCATAAACCAGTAAAAAGCAAGTGCTGGAGAGGAGGACGTGGAGAGAAGGGAACCCTCAGGCACTGCTGGTGGGAATGCAGACTGGCGCAGCTGCCGAGGAAAGCAGTACGGACTTTCCTCAGAAAGTTAAAAACGGAACTGCTGTAAGACCCAGCGATCCCACTTCTGGAAACATAAACAAGAAACCCTAACCCTAATTTGAAAGAGCATAAGCACCCCTATGCTCACTGAGGTGTTACTTCCAATGGCCAAGGCATGGAGGCAGCCCGAGGGCCCAGCAGTGAGCGAGTGGACGGAGAAGCCGGAGCACGTCCACGCAGGGGGCTGCTACTTGGCCGGGAAACAGGGGGGAATCCCACCCTCTGCGACCGCGTGGGCGGGCCTGGTGGACACCACGCCAGGTGGAATACGCCAAGCGGAGACGAGTGCTATAGGGTTTCACTCGCGTGCGGAGTCTCAGGAACAAACTGAACTGTCACACAACAGAGACAGAGACACAGAGAGCAGACTGACCGCTGTCGGAGGGGAGGGGTTGGGGGGCTGGGTGAAAAGGGCGAAGGGATTAAGCAAAAAAAAAAGAAACCCCACCAAAACCAAAACCCCAGACTCCTAAACACAGACAACAGTATGGCCACCACCAGAGGAAAGGGGGTGGGGCAGGTAGAGGCAGGTACGTTTGCAGGGGGGTGGGGGAGGTCAGGGGGGAGTCGTGAGGGGAGGGGACCGGACCTGGGGTGGCAAGCACACAACACAATGCACAGCTGACGTGTGACAGAACTGGACACTCGAACCCTGTATCATTTTATTAACCAAGGCCACCCTAATAAACACACTGAGTTAAACAATAAATTAAGAAGTGGAACACGAGAAGAAACAGGAACGAGGCATGCATGTGCAGCGTGCAGACTGCCAGGCCCCCGGGACTTTCAGAGAGAGAATCCCCATTTCCTCTTCCTGCAAACAAACCGAGAGATGGAGCCACCACCTGCCGGGGCGGGGGGGGGGGGGTGGGCTCGGACAAGAGCGCAGACCGGTGGGCTAGCGGCGGCCCTGACTGGCTGGCGCCCTCCCTCCCCCGCACTCATCCACGGGTCACAAGAGCTGTCCCCCACCCCCCAACAGAGGCCTGGGGTCAGCCCAGCCTGGAGGTGCCCCCGAAAGAGGAAACTGCTCTTTGAGGTCAGTTTCAAACGCAAGAGCGCGCCCTTGTCAATGCCGCTTTCTGCGAAGCGGCTCTGACGGACGTCACCCGTGCGTCGGTAGATCCCCCCTCGGGAATTCTCTGACATTTTGGGTTACAGCCTTCTGCGTGTGTGTGCCGGGTAGGGGGGCACGCGTGTCCTCTCCTGCACCAGGCGAGTTCGCCGGCGAGGGCCGCGGGCTCGCCTCATCCGCACCCCCCGGATTTCCCGGCCGCCTCCAGAACACAGCCTGCACGGTTCTTCCTCTGAGAAGGTGGCGCTCGCGCCGGCTCTGTGCACCCTCGAAGGCCCCCCCGGTCCTTCCCGTTCTCAGCTCTGGGGCAACTTCGCTCTCGCATCCGAAAGGGAGCCCGCGTGGGCGAGTGCCCGCGCTGCGAGATGCACCGTCGTTGTCTCCAGAGCAGCGGCAGTGTGATGGAAACAGCACGACTCTGGGGTCACGGGTGCTGCAGGACCCCAGTGGAGTCCCTTCTACTCCAGAGCCCTCAGTGGCAGCGTCTGTGAAATGGGATGGCAGTTACCTCAGTTTTGGGGTGGAGCTGGACAGGATGGTGAATGGGGACGTATTGTGCAAGGCGTCTCGTTGATGCTGACGTCACGGGGGCTGTGTCCCCGCTCGCTTGCACCCAGAGGCCCTGCGAGTTGTCAAAGTGGTGAAGGACTTGGGCCCCAGAGTGCAAAGAGGCCCCCTCCGGAGTCCCCGGGGCCCCCCTGTGCTCTGCCCGCCCCGCCTCCCTTGTCCCCTCCCTTACCCAGTTCTACTGTCCAGCAAGGACCCAGTCACGAGACCCCCGGGATTCTTTCTGCCTTTGGCTTCAAGCGACTTCCATTTGTTTTCAGCCTTAACTAGACTGTCGCCCCAGTGTCGAAAATTAGAACACGCAGACATCACAACCGGCTGCTTAGGCACACCCCCTCTCCCCTCTCCGAGAGGACAAATTACTACCTCTACCTACAGGGGGAGTGGAGGGGGGTGTAAGAGCGCTGGCCTTGTTCGCTCCAGCGGAACATTTTCATGACAGAGGAAAGCCAAATTGCGTGTTCTGGAATTCCCCGAGGCTGCAATTCGAGAGGCTATAATTAAGCCCTGGTATCATCAAAGAATCAAAAATATTTTGCTTCCAACTTTCCTGGGGCTTAAAAACTATTCAGGGCTTTGACTTCTGACAGCGCTGTAGAGCACTCACCAAGACTCTCAGAGCAGCTGTAAAATAGTGAACGGAAGTCAGTGCATTCTCTTTCTTTGCGTGTGTGTCGTGGTTAGTTTCCCAGGGTCGCTGCGACAAACCGCCAACGCCTTGGGGGCTCATGAACGGCAGACATTTGTGACTTCGCCATCTGGGAGGTCAGAAGACCACAGTCAGGGTGCTGGCGGGGGTCTGGGGAGGTCCTTCCTGCCTCGTCCCCTCCTGGTGGCTCCAGGTGTCCCTGGCAGGTGGGTGGCTCCGTCACTGTGGTCTCTGCCTGCTCGTCATATGCCCATTTTCTCCGTGTCTCCCTGTTCCAAATCTTCCTCCACCTTTTTCGTCTCTTAAGAGGTCATCTGTCTTTGGACCTGGGGCCACCCTAAAGCCCGGATAATCTCATCTTGAGATGCTTAGCTTGATTACATCTCAAAGACCCCTTTTTCCCAATCAGGTCACATTTGCAGGGGCTGTGGGGTGCGTAGGACTGGGACGTGTCTTGGGGCCCACGATTTAATCGACTGTAGATATAACTCCAGGAAAATACCAACGGCATCGACAACAGTGGTTATGTCCCTGGAGAAAGAGATGGACTTTGGAGAGAAGGCCTCTGTGACACCCAAGCGCAGAATTCCGTGGACTCGTGGTGCGTGGGAGTCCCGTGAGACTCCGAGGTGAAGGGGAGGAGTGGTTGTCCCACTGCATCTGGGCAGGGGAAGGGGAGGGAGACCGAGGCGGCCCCACCAGCCAAGCTTTCCATTCGATCCGGATCTTGCTCCAGACACGGGGAGAAGTGCATGGCTTTGTGGCAAACGCAAACGGCCGGGGAACCTGACCATGTCCTCCCTCGCTCACGTAGTGCACGCCCTACGGGATCTCCCTCGGCACCCGGTGGCACCTCTGGGGGTGTTCACGCCGCAGCCAAGGAGGCTCTGTCCCCCTGGCACTGTCCGATGTCATCCCAGCGAAAGCCTCGCCCTCGGACCTCGCCTCCTGAGTGTCTCGCAGGCTCAGAGACCGGTGGTGAGCTGCCGTGCGCGTTGGCCGGCGTGCTCCTCCCTCTGTTTTCACGGGTGCAGGCCCGCGGCCTCACTCACCCCGCTGCTGGTTCACCGGCATAGGCCTCGCTGCAGGAGCCCGGCTGCACCGCCGCCTCCTCAAATGAGGCTCCGCGGTTTGGCTGGATCGGCTCGCTGTCAGGACGCGAAGGCTGAGCTGGTGAGGTGCGGGCGGTCTGTCGGCTGCACTCGGAACCGCATTCCCTCTTCATCCCTAACGGTTCGGGCAGAAAAGGCTGCAGTTCTTTGGGGAGGGGTTAGAGTCTTAGACTGGTCTCCTGGGCACAGTTTGAGTTAGGTAGGGTGGACGAGAGGGCTTCAGACAGGTGTGACACGCCTTCCTCCCAGAAGCCACTCCCCCAACTTCATCTGGGACCCTGTAGAGTGAGCCCCTCCCTCTGTCACCTGGGTTTCACCTCTCACCGGACCTTGGGTTGCTGTGATTCTCCTCAGTTTTGGACGATGCCTTTTAACCTCCTTGTCACCTCGCCTCCTCTAGAATACACCACGGATGCCACCTGGTCCAGCAACGACGTCCTCTGGACATCGCGTACGCCGCCCCCCAGGCACAGCCCGCCGACCTGGACTTTGCAGAACCCCCTTCCCTGCCTGAAGCCTCCCGTCCTTTACGCCCCCTTCTCCCTCGGGCGGATGGGAGGGCGCCGGGCCTGGGGACAGGCGGGGCTGCGCCTCTGTGGCAGCAGTAAGCAGCTGCAGAGGACGAGACCTTCATCCACTTACCCCTGTAAGATCCCAAGATTAAAGGAAGGTCGCTGTGGGGTGTGAGGGAATGGTACTGGAGGCGGTTAACTAGTCAGTGATAAGAAAGAGCAAAGGGAATGAGACACTGAGTTAAATGAACTGGGGAGCAGGAGCTCGTCGGCCTCACCAGGACGCTGCAGCTTCATGCCCCCAGGGACCACCACACTGCTCCTCCGAGGGAATTAGCCCTCCTCCCTGCCCCTCTGGTACCGGGCTGTTGGGGGGCACAGGGGAAGCTGCTTGACCACAGAGCCCTGTCAGTCTAACGGAGGGTGAGGGGGTGCCTATCAAAAAGCCTGAAAAAGATGAGGAAGTCGACTATTGGCTGTTTAGAAAAAGCACCTGGTCCTTCCCAGGCTCAGGCTACTGTAATCCCAGGGGAACAGGGACGCGCTCTCTCTCCTTCTCTCCCCGACCCCCCGCCCCCTGCCCCACCGAGAACCGCAGTCTCAAAGGCTTGTAAGCCAACGGAAGGCCCAAAGCTTGCCGGGAGTGTGGGGTTTCCTCCTCCGTGAAGCCCTCCGGTGCAGAGTTTCTGGAAGATTCACTGTCCTAGAGGCTCCACGGCTGCTGGCACCCTCTCTTCTCTTGGAGGAGACGTGATGGCCCGGACTCACGATTGTCCCCACCAGGTTCCCTGAGAGTCACACCAGCGGCTTGGGAGGGGGCGGGGGAGACTGGGTGACTTCCCCAGAATCCCAAGGTTTGCTCGCTTTTCCTGGATTTCATAACTTGTCCTCAGCTCTTCGAACGACATCGAAGCTCCGAGTCTGTGACGTCGTGACGGCTCCCCGGAGACGAGGGCACAGATCTGATTTTGTATCATGGGGCGCCCTGCACCCGGGGGCCACACTGACAGCTCTGCCGCGACGCACGTCCCAGCAGCTCCGGTTCCTCCCTGCGGTCTGGTTCTAGGCCAGCGTCTGAGGGCACCGACCCGAGGCCTCATTGAGATGCTCAAGTGTGCAAAACAGAACACACCTTTGCTTTTCCTTCTGACTTTAGTCTTAACCACACACACACACACACACACACGCATATTCTAAACACTCCATATGGCTTTTAAACAGCAATAACAATGCCGACAAGAAAGCCAAACAGAAACAACCCCTCCCAGGCCCTCAAGGGACCAGAGTCTAGGCTGTAATCACCATGCTGAACCTAGATGGACCTCAGGGTCATTAACCGGCGAGCTGAGCTCCGACGCACGTGAGGCAAATGACTCAGACTGTCTGGGGTGGAGTCTCCCTCAGGAGGGCAGTGCCCGGCTTAGATACTGTTGTGGGGGGTTAAAATACACAGTAAAGACTCCGGTACACAATCTGGCCGTGGACTCGGTGGCCTGGTTTCCTCCTTCCGCACCTCGGAGAACTCCACTGTGGTACTCGGGGAAGGGTTCCCGCCGCTGGGCCTGGCCAGCTCTCTCATGGGCAGCAGCCAGGCTTGGGTGAGACTGACTCTGCTAGGGCTCTGGAGGCGTGTCTTGATTGACTTCAGCCAATCACAGTTGCCCATTCCTCCTGCTTCCCGTGTGATAGGCTCTGAAGATGGTGACTTGAAGCCAAGCAGCATGTGCCACCTGCCTGTCCATGGGGGGTTTGTTCAGGGGTGGCCCAACCAGCCTCTGAATGTGGGCAAAGCAGCTGAATGCAGCTGAAGTGGCTATGGGAGCCACCTTGTGACCTTGCCAGAAGAAGCCAGCTGGAGGACAGAGCCAGGGGCAGAAAAAGGCAGAGAAGGAGGAATCGGGTTCCACAAAGCCCGCGTGGACCTATCGTTCCGCCACCCTTCCATGCACCAGCTCCCTCGCTGCGCTTGTGTAGAAAGAGGGAGTCATTGGTGCTCACCGCGGGGTTTCGGTCCAGCACTCCCCCCAGGCCAGGGGGCGGCTGTGTCGTACAGGACCTGTCCCAGCACTTCCTCCCGGTCAGTCCTCCTCAGGGGTGTCTGAGCCCAAGGCCTCCACGCCAGCTGCGAGTGGAGCCTCTAGTTCATTCTATTGTCCCCGATGCCGGGGGCCATCTGCAGAAGGCCGGCCCTCCGCTGATCGCTCCGGACTACGAAGGCGATGTCGGGAGCGCCCGTTTAACTAGCCCGGTGTCCAGCTCCCACATGCATCCCCCGAGACAGCGTCCTAAGGAAGAGGACCAGTGCGTGTGGCTGTTGCAGCGTCACATATGTTTTCATTAAAACTAGGAGAGCATTGCATGTAGTTGGGAAAGCTCCGGTAGCAGAAAGAGATATAAAGTGAGATACGTTAGTGCGTTCCTGCCACTTGACCTTCTCTGATCTGCTCAGAGGTAGCCACTGTTACCAGTGTTATCCTAAAATTTTTTTTTACATAAATGAGTATATTGGAGACATTTTCATCAAAGCCCTAACTTGTGTTTTGAAAAGATTTAAGGGAATGCTGAAATAAAGAGGGGATCCGTGAAATCATACTGCAGGCACACGCCAGCCAACCAAACTAACCGACTCCTGAAGCCACCGAAACCCCTCGGTGTGGACTGCGTGGGCGACGGTGACATCATCAGGTGGTGGACGACGGTGACATCATCGGACAGAATGCTGTGTGTACGCGAAAAAGGATGAAGGACACCCAGGTGCACTGAATTTAAAAGATGTCTCAGGTATGCCGTTGAGTGAAAAAAAAAAAACAAGTTATAAAATAATAGGTACAGTTTATCCTTCTTCAGGGCAATAATACAGTATTGTGTACTATTCTAGTACTTAATCTCCTATCCTAAAAACTCGCTATGATCGCTCATTAGTGCTGGGAGCTTTTTGGTCTATCTTTCAGATTTTCTACACAAATAATCACGCCACCTATGAACAAAGACAGGTTGATGTCTTCCCTCCCTATCTGTGTACCCTTTATTTCCTTTTCTTGCCTTATTGCCTTAGCACGGACTTCCAGTGTGGCGCTGAAGGAAGCGGTGAAGGAGGACACACCTGCCCGGTGGCGATCTTAGCTGGAAAACTCCTCGTTTTCTAAGCATGAAGTGTGCTGTCAGCTGCAGGTTTTTGTAGATAGTTTTTTATCGAGTTGAGAAAGTTCCCCTGTTTCTAGGGTACTGAGAGTTGGGTTTTTTTTTAATCATGACTGTGTATGGGAGTTTGTCAAATGCCTTTTCTGCATCTGCTGACGTGGCCATGTGATTTTCTTGTTTAGTCTGCTGGTGCCGTGGATGAAAGGGGGCCCTGTAACAAATCTGCCGGAGGTAAGCTCACAGGACCATCTGATCACGCATTTCTAACCCGGGTGGGCACCGTGGGGAGTCCCTTCCCAGGCCTGTGAAAGGTTTGTCTTTGTCTTAAGTATCAGAAGACAGAAAAAAAATAAGGCAAAATGAGGAAAATAGTGTGTGTGTCTCAGACAGCAGAGAGAGAAGTCAACAAACAATGTTTCTGCATAGCAACTCAGGGAAGATCTCTTCCTTCCGAGACACCCCAGAAGCATCCTCGCCCAATCCGCGAAGCAACGACGGATGCTGACGTGCAGGCTTTGCATCCCGTCTAGAAACGGTCTCGGGAAGCACCCAGTGCACCGCCCCTGCCCCCCTTTCCAAAGTCCCCGGGCACTCGGTGCTGCCGGGGCAGCAGCGGCTGCACTTTTGCTGGGAGGGAGGCAGGGCTGCTGATTCAGCAGATGTGATGATGCTCAGTTGGGAAGCGGCCGTCTCCTTGTCAGGGAGAGCGAGAAGTCCCGTTCGGCTCCCCTTGCCGAGGGCGCTGCCCTGCGGTGCTGCAGAGTGAGGCAGCCTGCCCGGCCCCACCCTCGGGCCCTCTCTGTGCACCCACCCACCCACCCCCTCCCACCCTCTGGACATGCCGCCTGCACCCGAGAAGCTGGTTGACTCCCTGTTACTCGAACACCCACTGTGTTTTCTGACCTTTTCATTTCTGTTCATTTTCCTTCCATACCTGGAACCCACTCCATCCCCTCAGTTTGCGGTACCGCAATTCTTCCCACGCTTCAGGCCCCTACTGTGCGTGGTGGCTGCACTGGCGGGGGGCCCCCCCCCTCGCTGGAAGCAGCGTCCTCCCCAGCCTTGCGCTAACTGCTGCTCATGAAACCAGGCCAGTGCTGGGACATCTTTTCTGAAGGGAAGGGGCTCAGCCTCCATCCTCAGACTTCTGGTTTGCTTCTTAGTTGCTTCTTCCCGAATCTCCCCTCCCGTGGACAGTGGAGGCATTTTGAGCTGGCTTCCAGGGCTTTCCGCCTCCGTCCGGAGGGTTCTGTCAGCCCGGGTCCTCAGAGCCTGAGGGCTTTGTCCTACTAAGGTTCGAGGAGATGCCGGCCGTGCTGGGGACCCGGGACAGAGGCTTGCCCCCACGCGCCTCCACCCTCCCTCCCACCTCAGCCCAGCCACTGGGCACCCCTCACCCTCACCGGCTATCCGGGCCGCCTCTGGTTTTCCCACTGCTGTTGGCTCTCCCCTGAGTCCAGGACCCTCACCTGACCCCCCTTCTCTGCACCCTCCCAGAGAGGCCTCCCGCTGGGCTCTGTCCCTGGGTCCAGTGTGACCCCAGTGTGACCCCACCACACCCCACAGCTGAGTTCAGGTCAGCCCGAGGATAAGTCAGCTCCCCACTCCAGTGTGACCCTTCCTCTCCCACCCTGGACATGTCTGCAAGCCCCTGTGCCCCCATCTGTCCTATAGGGCCACTAAAGCCCACTCAGATGTCCTCTGAGGACGGAGTTAACTCATATCTGAAGATAATTCTTTGCCTCTGTTTCCCGGATGATTCTTTGCCCCCCTGACCACTTGATAATCCCATTTCTAGGCCACACGTGTGGCTGTTGAACAGAAAGTCGGCCCACTGCTCCAGGTTTCGGGTCCCCACGGACGACTCTTTATCCCTCCGCTGGGGACACAGACTCGCAGGAAGCCTGGTCTGGGTTCGAATGCAGACTCAGGCGGCTGGCATGACCTGGGCCCGGAACGGAAGTTCTCTGAGTCTTGGCGTCATCGTTTGTGACAGGAGAGTAACAAAACTAACTGCTGGGGCTGCTGTGAGAATGAAATGGGCACGAAGGCGGGAGGGACTCAGGGAATCTCTCTGCTCTTTCTGCGCCCGCTGCGGGCCAGGGGCCGCCTCTGGCTCCGCAGACGGCAGCCCGGGGATGTGGGCCCGCCTGGGAAACGCAGGCGGATCAGCGTGGACGTGAAGCTGCTTTCTATTCGTAAAACACAGTTATGTGTCAGGCAGGAGTAATTACCTTCACGTGTTTGGCGAATAGTATTACTTTCGCATTTCCTGGAACACACCGTGGGGGCCATCGTGGGTAATCCCACACTGAAAACGGCCTAGTTGGGGATTTTGTGCAACCGGATTCAGAGAGCCAGCAAACGCTGCTGCGGCCTGTTCTACCATTTAAGATAGGGTGCTGTGAGGATTATTGGCTCGGAAGCATTCTGTAGTTAAGGAAGACACAGAAATCGGATATATTTAATGGGACGACACACGGAGGGCCGTGGCGAGGCAGGGAACCAGAGGGCTTGTGACAGTCCCTGGAGAGGAGACGCGTGACCGGGTACAGGAGAAGCAGATGCGGCAACTGCGGCTGCACGCCGGCCTCTCGGCCCCCAGCAGCCAGAGGACGCCCCACGTGGCCTGGAATGAAGAGAACGGCCTCATCGAGACTCCAGGAGACTTTTCTGCACCGTCTACTGATCAGGCCACAACTCTCCAACCTGCAGACAGTTCTCAGGGCGCAGCCGCGCCCTTGGGCATCGACTCCGCTCTTCTGGAGACTGTGCTGGCGCTGGACCCAGAGCCCGGAGGACGGTCCGGGTTAGGATCCAACCAGCCTCCTTTGCCCTGTGGCAGGGAAGTCCTGCTGTGATTCTAGTCTGCCTCCTTCCCTCCCTCCCTCCCTCCCTCCCTCCCTCCCTCCCTCCCTCTCTCTCTTTCTTTCTTTCTTTCTTTCTTTCTTTCTTTCTTTCTTGGCTAGGTAAAGCTGGCCAAGGCAAAGCTACTGACCGAAAATGGAGTGGATCCCTGCGGGTTTAAGGCAGAGCCCCCCAGGGACGTCCGCCACTGGGCGTCGATTCCCTAGCCCACCCAACTCCAGGGCAGAAGCGAGGGTCACACTGCTTCACCCAGGGGCACTTCCTTTACGGGGCAGAGAAAGCGGTGTTCTCCGCAGCGACACGTCATTGGGACAGGCGACCGTCCTCTGTTGTCCTGGGCACACGCTGGACAGGGCCGTGACACGGAGGATGCGGGCTGCTCTGGAAGGCCCATTTGCATGCCATCTCTGCACCCGGGACCTGGGGCCCATGGCGGCCTCCCCCCGGGCGGGCGGTGAGGTCTGAGCTTCGCAATGGACGGAGGAGGGAACCTCAGACACTTCCCCGAGAGGAGCCAGGACCACCGATCACAGCGGGCGGTCTCCGAGTGGGCTCCGCCAGCAGGGGGCGCGCTCCTCAGGGTCCTGGGGGTGGGGGTGGGGGGCCCACTGAGAGCAGCCACGCCCCCACACTGCCCTTGTTACCGGGTCTAACGAGCTGACTGTATCCTCTCGTACAGACTCGTTCTATCCGAGTTTACAGGGAGATTCGAATTTCACAGGATCCAGAGTCAGTTCTAGAAAATGACTCCGGATTCTGATCTGACAGAGATGAATACCGGTCTCTGTCAAAACAGGCATACAAAGGCAGCTCTTACGTTTGCTACGACACAGAACAAGCTGATTTTATTTATCGGCCATACACGGGTGGGGTGTGGGCAGGGGGAACTTGTTTCTGGCATCAGAATGTGAAAATAGCAGAAGGTCACCAGGAAAGTGTTGACCCTTTTAATCTCACCAGTTGAATCAGGAGCGGGGGTGCCACCTGGGTCCATCATGCAAAGGCCTGGGTGAAGAGGAACAGGAGTGGGGTATTTGATGAACCATCTAGGATGGTGGCCACTGAGGGGGGACCACCCAGGAGGGACCACCCAGGAGGGACCACCCATACCGTCGTCCGGGGGCTGGGCCACACGGAAGTCGTGTGGCCACGGGCTGCTTCTGTTTATTTAAAAAGCGATTAGGGAGACCAGGTGGGCACATCTGTCTGCAGAATAAATGCCCGGAGGAAAGCTGCCCCCCTGACTCAGATGCATTTGATGGGACCTTACCTGAGGCCTCAGGTAACCCCTCTGAGAATGTGATGCATGCTGCAAACAATTTCTCATGAGACACAGATGTGCACCCCAAAACACAAAACCGGCCTCCAACCACTTCAGGGGGGTCCCCGTGGGCCCCCCAGCGATTCCAACGCTCTGCGCGAACGTGACTGACAGCAGTACGATGACAGGAGGGTCCCCACGTTGGCGAACAGGTCAGAAGGACCTGGGGTATGTCTGCACGAAGAGGCGAATGGACAAAATCCACGGGACAATGAATGAAAGCTCTGACGTCAGCGTGCAGGCCACGGGCCGGGAGACGTCTCCCGTGGCTTTGCTGACCCGGCTTTGGGAGACGTGAGTCTGGGGCGCAGCTTCTGAACCGCCGCCACCATGACGCCTCCGGGGAGGCCTGTGGGGTGTGTGCCGAAGGGAGAAACACCAGAATCTGAAGCTGTTCCCCGAGAAAGCACAGCAACAGTCATAAAAAAAATGCACACGTGCATTTTAGGTTGGGCAGAAAATCAGGTGCAGACCATGGAGATAAGACTGCGGCAGGACTGGCACCATCAGAGAGTCATCAATCACCGCGGACACGGTGGTTTCCGGAGAGCCAGGCGGTGGTGACGGGGCAGATCCCTCCGATAGCTCCGAGGGCGCTGGGAATGACTCAGCTCTCTGTTCCATGTGCCTCTGCAGAAAAGGGCCCCACCTGCGCCCTCCAGAGGCAGTCTGTGCTGGGACCGGAAATATGTGATTCATTACAACCAAACCGACCTCGCAAACACGCCTCGGTTTATGTTTAGTGACGAATTCCACGGCAGGTGGGGTGTCCGGTGGCTGCGGCAGCCTGGCGGAGGCCTCTGTCCCTGCATAATTAGCAAGGGTGTCTTGTTAGTTCTGAAAAGAGTCCCAGGTGGATGACCAGTGACGTGGGTTTTTAATTAATCAAGCAGGAAAGACTGTTTCTAAATGGGTGGAAGGTATAACTAAAAGGGATTTCTGTAACTACAATTTGGTGATGGATTTATGCTCTAAATTTATCAAGCCTGGTAATTTTTAAGCGACCCATAAAGAATAGTAACATCCAAGAATGGCCACTACAGATGCCTTTTGACCCAATTATAATAACATGTATGTGGGGTTTTTTTTGTATCAGATTGCTTATGCTTAAAACATCGCACAGTTAGCAGCCCTTGAGAAAAGGCATATTTTATATGAAATCAGTCCTCTGGAGAGCTTTTTCCACTAAACGTGCCCCAGACTTTGGTCCTTAACACACTGGAGTGATGAATGCATAGTGACGTAGTTCATTTACTCGGGCATCAAGATTCTGACTCTCTCTCTCTCTCTCTCTCTCTCTCTCTCTGGTCAGAAGAGAATCAGACAAAATAAACCTGGAAAACCAACAGCACATCTGGGTTATGTCTCAACACCACAGCTAAGATGTGTTTCGCTTAGAACAGAGGTTAGACTGACATTATTCAAACTACACCTCCGATCACCCCTCCCCCCCGCCCCTTGCAGTGTGTTTCCCGGGCTGATACCGTGCGTGGGGAGGGAAACACTTTTCTCCTTACCTTCCCATCATGCTCCTGGTCCAGTGCTGAGGACACAGCTAGGGTCTGCGGTTCGGAACACCGAACACTTCAAGGACGACGTAGTGCCTTGTATTTAGTGAAAATGCAGCGAGCACAATGCACGCATGGACACGGCGGTCAGGGAGGGGCGCCTGCAGGTCCCGCCGCACGCCGGGCCCGTTGCCCGGCTCACTGCCACACCCCACGCGCCTTTCCAGAGACTCTCCACGCACACGCGCCAGCCACCGTCGAGTCGAACCTCCTGCCCCCTCTTCTTTACCCAAACGGTGGCGTCCCAGGCACATCGCCCTCCTTCTCGATCTTTCCCCCTCAGCAGCATATCTGGGACACGGTTCCACGGCGCACCCAGAGAGTTGATGGTTCTCTGGCTACAGCTGTGTACTGCTCCGCAAACGGATGCGCCGGCCAGCCCCCCGGGGTGCACGCTGGGGCTCTCTCCGGTACTCTGCTACCGCCAACAAAGCGGCCATGTTTCCCTTCATTTCTCCGTGGGCGGGTCTGCCGGGTGGACTCCCCAAGTGGCATGGGTGGGCACAGGCGGCGGATTTGTTATTTTGGTAGATATTGTCCACTTATTCTCCAACGGAGCTGTGCAGGCTTCCATTCCCACCCGCGGTGGACAAAAAGCGTTTGTTCCTCAAGACACCTGCCAGGAGGTGGTTGTGACCCGTTTCACTCCCCGTGTAGCCGCGATTGGCTCTTCCCTCATCACGCGTGAAGCTCCGTGTGTCTCCATCGCACCCACAGCCCCGCGTGTTTTCTCTTCCACCCAGTGTCTGTTCATATCCTTGGTATCAGGTGTCCTTGTTTCTGGGGGAGGAGGGGTTTCAGTCTTGTTTTTAACACCTTCCAGGAGCTCTCTCCGTATTAGGGAGGTTGGCCCTTTGCCTGCCATTTGACTTGTAAATATCTGTTGTGCATTTGAATAAATTTCCATTCCTGTGATTGTACAAATTGGAGGCAATTACAGAACCGGATGAGCTCGATGCAGACGGCTGGTCCAATGTTTACCCGAAGGCCCCCCGTGGACCTCAAAACCTCTCAGTTCCCTCACTGTGCGCTCTCTCCGAAGTCCTCTCGCGTTCACTACTCTTCTACGGAGGTAGAACGGAGCGCGTATTTGAAAGAACTGGGAGGTAAGAGCGAAGCGAACAGAGAAGCACTCCAGGTATTTATCGCACCCTGTACTGCACCCCTACTACGTGCCAGACGGCGTGTTGTCTTTTTTTTCCGGCATGGCCAGTGAATGGCGCTAAAACACGGGGCACGTTTTAATTTCGTCTGCGACCTCGGGGGCCCCTGCTGTGGCAGGTGACCGGTCCTCCAGAGGAGTCCAGGGAGCAGGGCATGGGCGTCCTCTGGAAGCAGCATCGCCCTCCTGACCACGACGCCTGTCGACCACGTGGTGCTTTTGAAGGAGGGCTTACAGAGCCCCACCGGGGCCTGTGTCACCTTCCTTCCTGGCTTTCTGTCCCCGAGCCCAGGAGACCTGGGACCTCCAGGGTGGCTGGGTGGCAGGCACTGCCTGTCACTCAGAGCCTCTTCCGTAGGTCCCAGGAGCGCAGCTGGGTCTGGAAGCGCCTCGACATGATCTCTCGGGGCTCCGAAGGTGTTTGGTTGGAGGCGGTGTTGGGCCGTGGCTGCCGCCGCTCCCAGGTGGCAGAAGGTCACCGGCTCCAATGGCTGCACCAGGATGACCTGGGGTAGTTGTCAAAAACACTGCGGACCTACAGGTTCGCGTTTAAGGCAGGGTTTGACAAATCTTGTCTTAGTATGTGTTTGAAATGAGCTCTCCAGGTGCTTGTTTTTTGAGTAAACCAACGTGCTAGGTTACCGTGGTCCGGATGTGGATTCCTGACACTTGGGGGGACCAGACTATGTCCTAACTGGACAGAAATCCTGGATTCTGGGGCTGTTGGCGGAGCCCCGCACGCGCCGTCTGGGTCCAGGAGTCACGTTACAGAGGCCACCTAGGGCAGGAGTCACCTCTGCACTCGTGAGCGTTCGGTTGAAGCCGCTTTTGCTGTTGGTTTGCGTCAGACGAAAGCTCCTGTTCCTTCCGGCGCTCCGGCCGGCTGTGTTCCCCAAAGACGCCCCTAATCTCCCCAACCTAGCTGAGGAGACGAACCCTCGAACCTAGGCTCGCTCGTCACCCACAGAAGGTGGCAGAGGTGGCTGTGTCACTTCTGAAGCTGGGTCAGGAGAGGCCATGCCGCCTCCTGCCTGTTCTCTTAGGGCCCCCACTGTGGGGGGGAGCCAGCCAGCACCTGGGAGGTCCAGCTGCCCCAACGCCACTGTGCTGGAGAGGCCACGCGTGCACGCCCCAGTGGATGGTCGTGGCCAAGTCCAGCTGTCCAGCCCTCCTGCAAGAACGCCAGCTGGGGTCCACGCTCTTTCCTCACACACCCTGAATGTGAGTTCCCCTGCGCACTGGCACGGACCCGCAACTCCAAAGTCAAGGCTTGCGCCATCTTTGCGGTCACCCGTGGATGTGCGTTCATACTCAGACAGGAACTTTCTTGGCCCTGGACATTCTCTAACGGCACGGCGACCCCTCCCCCTGGTGACTCTGGGAGTCTCTGCCCGTCCCGTCTGTACTCAAGGACGTGCGGCTCTGGCTCCTCCTTGGGGACCCAGCTGCTTCCTCGGCCCCGACCACTCTGCCAGCCCCTCCCGCTGACCCGTGGCTCCTTCCCAGGGGTACCGCCCCTCTGGGTGCCCAGCTGGGGCTGCTCTGGGGACAAGAGCGGATGGAGCTCTCTCCTCCACTGGTGCCCCCAGGCCTGGCTGGCTAGCGGGGAGGGCCTCCCCGTCCGCTTGGGCTCCAAGCTGGCCTCCCGGGATGTCTGCTAATGCCTATGGGCTGGTCCGGGGTGCGGATGACCGAGACTTCGCTCATCTGGTGTTGCCTCCTGGCTCCTGTTGGGATAATTCTCCTGAGAGGGTCCTCTGTCCGCCTCTTCTCAGAAGAATGGGCTTCTCCCGGGGCTCCCGCCCGCTCTGCAGACAGCCCTGACCGGCCCCCGCCCCCGTGCCTGGCCCCCTCCCCCTCCCACACCAGGCTCCCGCCCTCACGCGAGTCAGGAGCTCCTCTCCCAGCCCCCACGTGGCCTCCAGGACCCCAAATGGCACTGTCGTTTGTAAGACAGTCACCAGAAGGAACCGCCGGGCGCAAGTCCCAGAGGCTTAAACGCTGTAAAAAGTGCCCCTAACCCTGCAGACGGCGGTGGGCACGCCTCGCCCCCCGTCCCTAGAGCAGAAAGCATTTCCACGTGGGAACTGGACTAAGTCCCAGCCCCACGCGCCGGCCTCATGGTGACAAGGCCTGATCACGTTCACCTACACAGTGCGGTGTCCCGGGGCCCTTCCGGAGTTCCCCGAGCTCGCTGGAGAGCAGCGAGGACACCGCTCCACTTCCAAGAAAGCCCTGGGTCCCCTCAACTCGAGGATGCGGCAGTGACCCCTTCTAGCCCCCGCCCACCCCCACCGTGTCCCGGGCCTGCCTGCGGGGGGGTCCCCCATGGGACCCGGAGGGTGAGGGAACACGGCGGCCGGAAGTGGTCACCTGCTCACCCGCTGTGCCAGGCGCACTGTCCTTCTCATCCTTGAGGGTGGAGGGGTCCCCACCCCTACTGCCCCTCGCTCTGCGTTCCCCCACTCCACACCGTGCGGAGGGTACTTTTCTCTGCTGCTCCTGCCATGACAGCCTGAGAAGGACAGGTGTGAGCGGCCACAGTGGCAGAGCAGCAGGTGTGTCCCGGCCGTGCATGGACCCCCTCCCCCAGCCCTCCCTCGCTGCTTACCACCCTCGGCAGGGCCAGGCCGGGGGCTGCTCAGAGCGAGTCACGCGCTGCCAGCCCCTGAGGCAGCTGGCTGAAGATTTTAACTACATTTAAAAACAGTGCATTTCACATAAAGACACTGTCTGGCTGGTCCTGGGAAGCTGGACAGCGGGGTCACGGTGGGTCCCCGGGGAGCCGTCGGCCCGCCGGCCGCTTCCTGGGGACGGGCCGGTCCCCTGCCGTTCACACAGCCTGCCTGGCTCACTCCGGTCTTCCTGCCCGGCCCCGGGGGCTCCCGAGCAGTCCAGCTGCGGCGCTCCGGGAGCGGCGTGGTCGTGGCTGAGTTATTTATAGAGCGCATGCTCATTTCCTCCAGGCCACACACACGCGGGGGCCGGGCGAGAGCCGTGACCCCGGCCACGGAGAGGAGGGGCGGGACTCGGCTTCTGTGTAACGACGAGAGGAAGGAAAGGGCAAATGAAGGTCACCGACGGCCGTCTCTCGCTGTCCTTCCCACTGTCGGGTCGAGTCAGGGAGACCGCTCCAGGCGGGGTCCTTCCTCAGGGCAGGCGTGGCTGGCGATGCGGGCGGCGCCTGGCCCCTCTCGGACCCCAACCCGGCTGCCCTGGCCTGCGCTCTGTGTGGTTCAGAGAAGGGAGCCCCCTCTCCTGTCGCCACCGGGGAGCCAGGACGGAATTCAAGGGCACAGTTCTGAGTTGCGTGGCGAGGAGAGGACCCCGGGGGGCCTGCTGTGACCGGGAGAGGGAGACATCGGCTCCGACTGGAGATCTGGAGGCTCAGGGCCGAACTCGGCATGGATGGCGGGGTCCCTCAGCGAGCCTGGGCTCAGCCCGCCCAGCTCTGCAGGGGGGACGCCCCAGAGAAGGTGCACGTGAGGACCAAGGGGTGTTCGTGGCGGTGGGCCTGACGGCCCGTGGGAGAGCCTGATGGGAGAGACCAGAGCTGCTGTGAGGGGAGTGAGGATGGGGAAGGTGGGAGCCGGATATGAACCTCACCGGAGGGGGGGGCCAGGCCTCCCGGGGTGGGGCCGCTCCCAGGACCCGCCGCAGCGCAGGGCAGGAACAAGCGCTTGGAGTTCATGTTCGTTCCGGTGTGTCCACAGTGGGTGCCTTTTCCGGTTTTCCTGGGTGCATCCGGGTTTCAGGGAGGACACCCCGGCATCCACTGGGCCGGGGTTGGCCCCTTTCGGGCCTGCACTCCTGAGGGGCGTCTGCGGAGCCTTTCGGATCCTACCTGTCCCCCTTCTCCGCTTCTCCGGGCGCTCAGGTCTGCATCCCGACTCAGAGCAGAGCCTCACGTGGGGAGAGGACGACCCCCTGCAGGCCCTGAGCAGGCGCACCCGGGGACCTTCCAGTGGGTCCCCAGTGCTGGACGTCCCGGGGTGGGCGAGGCCGGGCGCCGCACGGTCTGCCGCGGTGGAGGCCTTGTCCTTCTCCGGCCACGGGGCCGAGGCCCCTGGCAGGGAGGTGAGTTGCTGGGTTTGTACCGCTGGGACGGAGCTTCGCTCTTCCCAGCCCACAGGCATCTATTTAGAATGCGAACCGTCTGGAGCCCAATTTGGATACCACTGGGGTAGGGGGGATTAAACTCTGTTAAACTCCGTGGGAAGCAGTTTGTAGCCTTTGCCAATGGCTGTGGTGTAAATACTCCCACCGTGGTCTATTTCAGGGCACCGACGAGCTAGCAAGCTGGTGAAAGTCGTGTGCGTTTGATCATCTGCTCTGACGGACACACACACCACCCAGCACAGGCCTGTGCATGCAGCGCGTCGCAGGGCTACTTTGGTTCTGGGCGAGATCTGGATAAGCAAGAAAGTGGCCAGCCGTGAGCTCACGCGACAATGCAGAGCTTCTGCAGCGACCCCCTCGGCTTGCGTTCCGGAACAACGCTGGGAGCTTTGGGTGAGGATTTCGTCCGTGTTGCTGCCGCGGTACCGTGGTCCGTTCTTTCCACACGTCGCTACGAGCCCTCCCTGGACTGGCCCCGAGAGCTCTAGTCTGGGGGGAGCACCAGGACGCCAGGGCCGGCTCTCTAGAACGATGACAGCTTTACCGACTGACTCCCTGGATGGAAAAGAGGGAGGCGTGGCTCTCGGCATCCCTTGGTACTCGTGACCCAGGCACGTTCCTCTTCTTCTGGAGGCTCCTCTCCGTGTCCCGTGATCGACCAATTGGAATTGTGTTTACTTCTTTGAAAAAAGCTGGGTGTTAGGAACTGAAGAGGGCCATTTCCTGCTGACCGTTGCTCCCTCCAGGAATCCACATTAGCCATGCTTCTGGGGGAAGTGAAACTTGATCCTCACCCCAGGTTTTCAGCCTCCAGAAGAATAAACAGCCGCTGGCCAAGGGAAGCAGCCACATCTGCGCTGTGTGAGGGAACCGTGCTCCTGCCCCTCCCAGCCTGGGGGACGGCGCTGCGCCCCCCCCACCCCCCAGAAGGATGCCGGATGATACGGATGAGGGGCTCCCTTCTGAATTGGCCGGTGGTCCTTCGGGCCAAGGGAAGAGTTCCCTGAGCGTGAGTCATCCACCCCCACCTCCCGGGCGGTCCACGGCCAGGACCTCCAGGAGAAGACACAAAGGGAGAGAAAGGCCAGACCTGTGGCTCAGAGGCTCTGAGAAGGGCCCCCTCTCACGCCCCTCTTCCCCAGTCCCTGCCCACTGTCTTTCCCCGGGCACAGGCGTGTCCGGAGTCAGGCTGACGGACGTGGGGCCACACGCAGCAGCGGCCATGCAGCGCCCAGGGCCAGCAGGTGGCCCGGGGAGAAGAGGGCGGCATCCGCTCCTGGGCTTTCCTCAAGGGTCCCGGGCCAACGGCCATGTCCCTCACAGGACGCGGGATGCAGGGGCGCAGCAGGGGTGACCCCTGCCCTTCTCTCCGCAGGCCAGGCCAGAGGGTCCAGAAACACGACTTCCAAAGGGGACACGAGGAAGGCCTGGCAAACACTCCCTGTCGGTAAGAAGCGTGCATTTCGATGGCACGTCTCTGGCCTCCTGAGCCGGGAGCTGGAGACGCTTCTTTGGCGTCACCAGGCGGCAGCTCCGACGTCCGGTTTTAGAGCCAGCCTGTAATTTAAGAAGCGAACACGTCCACTACCAAAGGCCCCTGTGCTTTGCCACGTGATTCTTCACATAGACTCACACGGGGCCTTTGAGTGTCAGCTGCCCGTTCGCCGGCGGCTTGCAAGGCCGGAAGCGCCTACGATGTCACGGCCACGGCCGCCTGCGGCGGAGCAGGGACGCAGGCCCAGGGCCCCTGGGGCCCCCGCCCGAGTCTCCATCCTGGGTGGCCTGGCCACACCAAGCTCCCCAGCCCCCGACGCCCTAGGACTGGATTTAGGAAGCGGTGAAGTGGGTTTCCTCCCCACGGGTCTTTGCGTGGGGGAGTTTGCCCTGCGAGCGGGGGGGGGGAGGGGGCTGCGTGGGACGGCGTAGCCCTGTGGGTGTGTGCTCGCCGAGCCCACCCTGGGGGACAGAGAGAGTCAGGGGAAAGCCCGCCTGCCGGTTCTGCTCCACAAGAGCAGGACACGCTCTTCTTCTGCGGAGTGCGCTTGCTGAGGTCTATACGGACCCTGGATCTGGTGAATGAGGCACAGATCCGCTCCAGCCTCCCGGGGCAGCTGGGGACCCCGAGAGAGGATCGTGTACCCCGAGCTCTGCTGTCCCACCCAGGCCCCGCTCACCCGGCCCGAGGGGCAGCAGGTCAGGACTGGCGGGTGGCCCGGCCTCCCTCAGGGCACAGCGTCCTGTTCGACCACGACGCCGCCCACCGCTGAGACCCTTCCTGAAGGAGACACCCCACCACACAGCCCGGTGCCGCGTTGGCCTGGGTCCGGCCAGACAGAGCGGCGGAACGAGGGCTCCGTTGTACAAACAGGGGCCGTGGTGCACCAGCCGTGCCGGTGGGTATCTCAGGGAACCGTGTGCCGATGATGCCGGTGACCAGATGACCACGTCAGCGCCTGGGAAGCTGGCTTTGGTACTTCCCCACAAATGGCCGCCTGCTACCTGAGGTCCCGGCCCCTCCCGGCTCTGACCCTCTCGTGGGTTTTTCTTCTCGGAGGGGGCCGGACACGACAGGAGACGAGCCCTGCGGTGTGGGTCCCACCGCAGCCGTCCGTCCGCCGGGGGAGGGTCAGCCCCCGTGGGTCATGGGGCAGGAGGGCTGCGCCGCCTTCTCTCCTCCCGCCGTCCTGGGAGGGCATCCCCCGAAGGTGGTTTTGACGAACGTGACTCCAGAGCGAACTTAAACACAGCTCACCAAGGAGCCTGCAGCGTCAGAACCCACTTGCATTTGTAATCCTAGCGGATTCTCAGAAATAAGCATAAAGTCAAGCACTAGAATACGTTATTTAAATGACTGTTTAGCTCTCCAGATGTCAGACTCCAGAGACAGGGTGTTTATTGGCGGAATTCTCCAGTCCTCCTTTCTCCTGTCAGGAGTATTCAGAGAGTGTGTGTGTGTGTTAATCAAAGAATAGCACCTCCGGGGGATATATCGTAGTGATTCACCTTTAATTATTTGGCTTGGAATTAACTTAAATATAAATTCCTCTGCTGAACAGGGGATTTCCTGCCGCAGGTGAAAAGATGACTCTCCTTAGAAAGGTTTGCCTAAAATCAGTGTAACACGCAGTATCGGGGGGCAGGAAGTACCCCACCTGCTGATGCGGGGGTCGTAAGGATCACAGCAGGATGGTGGGGAGGCCAGGGGCTGGGCCCTGGCCCTGAGTCCCGGCCACCCTGGTCACCAGCTCTGTGACCTTGGCCTCTGTGTGGAGTCCACAGTCCTGGGGCCCCACCTCCCACTCTGAGGATTCTTGCACTCGCTCACTCAGCAGACGGTTGTGCACCAGGCACTGTCCACGGCTCAGGGAACTGGCATGGGGAGTGCAGACACAGCGCTGGGGACCTGGAGAATATTTAACAAATGTTGGGTTTTGATGTCTCAGATTGGGAAAAGAAGGGGAGAGGTGAACTTGCGTCACAAACACCCCTCCCCACCCCTCGGGTTTTCTCAGGCCACGGTGGTGACTCTGCTGCAAAGAATTTCCGACTCCACAGGGAGAAAGGCTCCCCAGGGAGCTGTTCCCTAAACAAAGGGCTGGCGAGTTCCTTCCTGCAACAGCGCTGTGAGGCCCGGTGTTGGGGCCGCGTGCCGACCCCAGGCCGCAGCGCCGCCGCAGAGCGCCCAGCTGCCCTCCCCTCCTGGGGCGCACCCTGCGCCCTGCGAGCACCGCGGACACACCCACACGAGACGCCAGGCCGGGGATGCGTGCGGGTCGGGGAGGCGCACCCCTCAGGGAGCTGCCAGTACAGACGACTCCGATTCCAGAACTCACCGCTGCCGAGGCTGCTAGATGCTCCGCCACACCTTGACGCGTTTTGGAGAACGCAAAGGTAGGTGTGGGAAGCGATTGGAGGGTGTGTGTGTGTGTGTGTGCGCACACGCATGTGCCAACAGAAATCCAGGAGGTGGGGGGCCAGCCTGGGGTGGGGGCAGGGGGCGGGGACAGGAGGCGAGGGGCCGAGGCACGGAGGCACTTGGCAGAGGGACTCGACAGGAAATGGCGCCGCCAGCCAGGCCCTGAGCGAGGGTCTGGGGACGCTGTTTCTAGGTCGGGGCCTGGCACGCCACGTGAGGCCGCTTGCCGCCTTGGGGGCCTTGAACGGCCTTGCGCTCGGGCCTTTGGGGGACCAGGGGGAGCAGGTGCGCCACAGACCGAAGCAGACTGGCCAGGAAGGCGGGGCCGGCTCCTGTGCAGGAGCAGCAGGGGCAGGTGGAGGTGTGGGCTGGCTGGGGGCGGGGTCATGGGACACCTGCTCCCCCCTCCCCTGGTGGGGGGGGTCGCACTCCTGGGCTTTCCTCGTCTCCGTGCTCACGGGCCGTTTAGAAGCCAGTCCTCATGGGAGCAGCTGTGCACAGGGACCCAACCCCCACATCATCACTTGCAGTGGCACAACGTCGGGCGCTCTGGACGTCCGGCGACGCTGGTGTGTGAGCGGCCCGTCAGCGTTCGGAAGTCACGGCCTGTTCGGCAGTCACTAAGCCAAAGAGATGAAGCTTGCAGAGCCACATGGGCGGGGCCTGAGTCTCCTCCGATTGGAAGGCAGGGCTCAGGGTCGCACGTGGTCGGTTGGCGGTGCACGGCGCTGAGCAGCGTTTTACTGGGCACGGGCCACGTGGCGGGGGACGGGCCTGGCTCCCAGCACAGAGGTCCTCGTTCCCTTTGAGAATGGGGGTCTCCTGGAGCACGAGGAGAAACAATGGGAGATCCTAAATAATTAGCCCAGAAGACACGTAGATCATGACAACGCACGGAAGGTCTCGGCAACGTGCCAATCGGGCAGGCTGAGCCGCGGACGTGCGGATCACCGAAAGGCCGGAAGGGAACACGGGAAGAACGGGGGTGCAGAGCCAGAGTCCTGCGTGGGGGCTGGGGGACCTTCCTCGGGTTCAAGTCCCGACTTCTCCATTACCTGCTGTGGGACTCCGGGCCGATCTCCCCGCCGCTCTCTGCCTCAGTTTCCCCCTTGGTGAACGGGGGACCCCAGGAGCACCCCCCTCCGAGCAGCACACTGCGAGTTCTGAACAGGTTCGTGTAGGAAATCACCGGGGGGTGGTCCCGGCTGTGCCCTCGGGGACGGCTGGCTCCGATCCCAACTGCGTGGTCGGTGCTTTCTTAGTGTTGACATTTTTGACAGCGCGTTAGTACTGCGTGGGTATTTGTAACGTCCACGTGGAAGTGAAATAACTTCCTGTGTCGGATGTCAAGGCCAGGTGACGGGCCCACACGGATGCTGTGAAGGGACACACCGGTGAGAGGAAGCGCGGGGGCAGGGGGGGGGTGGTGCTGGGAGAGGTGGGCTCACTTGTCAGACCCGGCCCCAAGGTCTCCACCGACCCCCACGCCCAAGTCCGTCCACACCCTTAGCTTCGCGTCCAAGGTCGCTCACAGTCCGCCCCCTCCCCTGCCTTGGTCTCTGTGTCTCACGTGCCCTGACGGACCCCCTGTTTCCTGCACCTACCCCACCAAGGCCTTCAGTCGGCCTTCCCGCGTCGGCTCCACGGAGCAGCCCCGCCCCCCCTCTGCTCCCCGAGGGCCCCCTCCTCGGCGGCTCCTCTGGAGCTCCGGGGTGGGGCGCTGCCCGCAGTGCGGCCTGCAGCACGGTGTCCACTCCCGTCTCCTGGACACTTCTAGCCTTTCATCGTCCCCGCGGCTGAGCTGAGGGTGAAGGCCTTGATTCCAGGACGGTTACGGCCTTCAGTGTTGTATGTGGATAACTTTCGTGGTCTCTAAGAAAACCCAATGTCTACCTAACGCAGCATTTTCACTGACCCGCGAGGATATCCGCTCTTGGGTGACACTCAAGGGGAGAATTCGAGAGTCTGGCCCCCAAACCGCAGTCTAGTCTCCACACCGCACCCACTGGAGCAAGCAACTGTCCATCTGAACCCCCCGAAAACCCTCAGGGGAAGAGCCCCTTGAGGTGCCGTGCAAGCTCTGCTCACACTTACCCGGAGTTAGCTCCACCCAGCCCGTGTTCCGCCGACCCGTCACAGCCGATTCGGGGATGCCCATCAGCTGCGTCCCAGCAACGCCGTCCTTGTGAGGCAGGCAGATATGTCAGCTCGGCCTTGGGGGACGGAGGCTTCAGGAGTCCCAGCACCCCAGCAGTTGAGGGGCCACCCCAGCATTTCTCCGGGCTCTGTGGCTGCCTTGGCTTGAGTTCTGTCACCGGCAGGGGCTGGGCTGTCTCTCAGCTGTCCCCAGCCCTCCTGGCCACGACCTTTCTCCCACCAGCACCATGCGACCCTCATGTGGCAGCTGCAGGGGACAGACAGGGTCTAATGCAAACCAGCTTAGGTCTAGATGGAGACGGTCAGAAGGGCCACACACGCCCGGCCTGCACCTTCAGGGAGTGCCTCGGGGACACGCTGCTTCTCAGGGCGCACGTCGGCCTCGGTCCCTCACCTGGCAGGGCCCGAGGCGGTCCCACCCTGCTCATCTCGGCACCAGCAAGCCACTGACCACGGTCTCCTCTGGTGGCAAGTTCAGAAGTCCCCTGGACGGGCTGTCCTCCCAGTGGGGCCGTGGGGCCACCCTGCGGCTGGCGGGGCCAGGTCTGTGAGAGGAAGACAGCTCCCACCTGTGTCCCCTGGTGGAGGTCCTAGGAAGACATCACCCAAGAGGGGAGGAGAGGTGCTGGCCGGCGGCATTCTAGGCGTGTCGGGGTCTTTACAGACAAGGGGCTGCATCTGCAAAGTGGCCGCTGTGCTGGGACTGGGCAGGGCAGCCAGTGACCACCGCTAAGTGGGTAAGGCTGGGGAGCAGGGCGTGCGAGGGGTTGGGGCAGTGCGGACGGGGCTGGGCAGGCCAGCAGAGGCCAGACAACAGGGGCCTTTGGCCATTACGCCAAGGACGCCATATTTTGTTCTACTGGTGACTCTGAATTGCAGAAAAGCGGGGAGCACAGGAGGGGCGTGATGGGGTCCCCTGGCTCCAGGTGGGTGTCCAGGACAGAATAGAAAGGGCAGAAACTGGGAGTCACCGTTTGACACCAGGGTGGCAGGCTCCCTGCTGATTGAGGAGAAAGAGGGGGGTGCGGGGGGTAGAGAGAATGCAAGGAGGGAGAAAGGGGTGTCTAAGATTTTTAAGTGGGTGGATGTAGCCCAAGGCTGCAGGGCCTGCTAGAGGGCTAGATCTGGGGCTGCACCCTGGGGCAGGCGAGTGAATTTAACCACTGGCTTATCATCTCAGGGTGGGCAATGCACATCTGACACCCAGCACAGCCCTCCCACACCCCAAACCTCTTCCTATTCTGGTTTTCTCCCTTCTCGGTAGAAGGCACCTACCTGTTCCTTCCCTTTGTTAACGCCCATCCACCTCAAGTTTTCTTCTGGTTGCTGAAACAGGCCATGTCCGCAACCCCAGGGCCTTTGCTCGTGCTGTCCTCTCTGCTTGGGAGGCTGTGGTCCTCACACTTCCTTTCCCTCCAGCTCCTGCCCAGAGAGGCTGTCCCCACTCCCATCCGTCTCTGTTCCGGCACTCTGTGCTTTTCCACCACGGCGCCCGCCGCAGCGGAGGTTTCTGCACTTACCTGTGCATGTAAAGGATCGATACCTGCTGGCTTCTCTGCCGGGCTGGGCGCTCTGGGAGGGCAGGGGCCCTCCGTGTTACTCGTCATTGTAGCGGTTCTTAAAACCATGGATCGCAAGCATGGTTGAATGTTGCAATCAGCTGGAAAAATTTTTAAGATTCTAATGCCTGTGTGCTTCCCCCAGCATTTCTGATTCGATCGGTCGGGTGTGGCCTGGCCTTTGGGTTTTTCTAAAGTTCCCTGGGAGATTCTACGGTACCACCAAGTTCAAGGTCATTAAAAACTCATATTCCTGGACCTACCCCAGATGTACAGCCTCTCTCTGTGGGTAAGGTCCAGGAAACTTGCCCTTGGACAGGCTGCCCGGGAAATCCTCAGGCAACCTCAGACCGGAGGCTCACGGGTACAGGGAGTCGCAGCTGCATGGCTGTGGGGCAGACCTGGGTGGCGGTGTATGGGGTGGGCGCCGGGGACCTGCCAGCTGGAGGCCCCACGGGGCCTGCACTTGGGCTACACGTTACCTGCACTGCAGGATGTTAAAAAATTCGCGTTTTCAGGCCTACTCCCCACCCATCCACACCACACTCTTATTCAGTTGATCTTCGAACTTTGGTGGGGGCCCCGGCCTCTGCACTGTTTAGAAACTGCCCCTGTGGTTCTGACGCAGCCAGGGCTCAGCACCGTGGGTGGGAGAAGCAGCACACAAGAGGCCTGGATGGGAGGTGCGGGCTGGGGTCTGGGGGCTGGGTGAGGCTGGGCAGGATCCACTCTGTCCTCTGTCCTCGCTTCCAGCTTTGCCAGGAGCCCTTGGCCATCCTTGACTTGCAGACCGTCACTCCCATCTCTGCCTCCGTCTCCACTGCTCGCTCCCTGCGCTTCTGCCCTGTGTCTGCAGCTCCGCTCCTGTCCTCTGTCTCGCGAGGACCCCGGCCACAGGGGCTAGGGCCCCAGCGCAGTCCAGGTGGGGCCTGTCTTCAGGTCCTTAACTGGATCCCATGGACCAAGACGCTGTTTCCCAGTGAGGTCACATTCACAGGCCCTGGGAGTGAGGGCCTGGACATGTCTTTTCGGGGTCACAGTTCGATCCACTAGAGACTGCAGTGGACTTCGCCCTTCCCCCCACCGGTGTGGCCGACAGGCGGGAACACACCTGGCAGGAAGAGCTCGCGCTGAGGTGCCTGCCAGGGACCACGCGCCTCCTCCTCCTGCTCCAGAAACTGGTCCACAAAGACGCGGCTCGTGGGGAGAGTTAATGGTGGTGGGGGAGCAGCAACAAGACCCTTCAAATTGAAACCAACAACTGTAAGATTTTACACACACACACACACACACACACACACACACCCTACTCTGCTAACCGAGGTGCCTGTGGGTGACTAGGTGGGCGCCTGAAGGATCAGGGCCCCCCAAGAAGCCATCCTGGGAGCAGACGCGCAGAGAGAGGCCAGTCTCGCCCTTCATCTCACATCTAAGCTTTATCACGATCATCGTCGCCTTTATTAATGCGGTTCTTTTTCTCATGCGCAAAGCGCTTTATTCCTATGGATGCTTGGGGCATCTGTGAAAATCCGCATGTTTCCAAGTGTTAAGGCAAACTTACGTGCTTGGCGGAGAGAAAGGGAGTTTTTCTCTTCTCAGTGCAGCGCGAGGAGGCGGGCTGGGGGGGGTGGGTCTGACTGTGGGTGAGGCCGGCATCCTGTTTGCAGTGCACGCCACACGGAACCGTCTCCATGGGAGAGGCGAGTGATTCTGTGGCTCTCCCCTCTCCTCTCCCCAGTTGATGGAGGAACTCCGATGGTCCTGGGGGTGACCTGCCCACCCAGAGGGGCTGTGATGCTATTTGTCACAGGAAGTACCCCAGAGTTTAGGGGTACTTCCGAGTGCAAAACAGAGGCCAACACCCCCCTTCTCCACCCAGTGCCTTTCGGGTTGTATTTAAATACCGATTTCCAAAACGTGTGTTTCCCTGCATTTGGTTGAATGGACTGAAGACGGTGACTGTGGATAAAGTGAATGTTTTTAGCTATTCCAGTAACGCGCTAGGGAATGAGCTAAGGACAGAGCCACCTGGGTGAACCGGTCCCTGTCCCCAGAGAAGAGGGTGACTGGGAGAGTGACGTCAGGACCTTGGGTGGAGCCGGAGAAACATTCCTACCGTTGACAGGTCTTAAGACACGCTAAAAAGGCTGTGAGAATGCCTGAAGATATAAAAGAAATGGCCCTTTTTACAAAGGCTCAGTAAAACATGTTTGCTTTGCCTTGTGCTTTCTGTGAATTAAAACGATGTTGAAAAGTAAGATTTTTAAAACATTTTGAACAGAACGTCTTTTGCAGTGTATAATGCACACTTTTTAGGCCAAACTTGTGAGGCAAAAATAAGGGTGTGCATTATACATGGGTGCAGCGATCGCATACCGTGGGCGTAATGTTATACACACGGAAACGGGGGGGCGAGGTATACATGGCAAAATACGGTAATCCGTGTCTACCGAGGGAAATGGCTGCAGATCAGAATACAGTTGTACGGCAGAAAAGGAAATTAGCGGATATCTCAGGGCCCCGTGAGAATTTATGTTTCCTCGTGGGGCTGGTTTCTAGGCCCTTCCGGGGCACCTGCTCACGGGCGCACTGATGGGCCAGAGCAGGACCCCGGCGGGCTCTTCCCACCCCCTGCGGACCCCGCACCCTCCGGTTCCTCCTCGCTGCCGGCCCTGCAGACCGTGGTCCCCAAACCATTTGCTGGGGATTCCCACGGGACCAGACCTTTTCTGTGCCCCTGTAGGGGTTGCTCGCCCTGAGTCGCAGACTTGATTTTGATATCTGAATTTGTATGTCACGCAGCTAACTGTACTGGGGGTCGGCGACTAGGGGGCTGGTTGGAGAGATGGATGCAAGATGCAGGCCAACAGCCCGATTCTCAGCGGCAGGCGCTGGGCCCGGGGGAGAGGGAGTCTCGCCCGTGTTGACGCCTCACCCGGCAGCGGAGTGGCCACACTGAACTCTTTCCGGGCCGAAAGGGTGCCATTGACTCCACGAATCCTGCCGGGTGTGTTGATACGCCGTGCCTCCAGAAAGTTCCGGCGCCACAGGAAACAAACAAAAACCACACCCCGTTGTCCAGGGGTGCTCCACTCCTGTGTTCCTGCCCCGCCCCCATCAACATGAGTTCGACCGTCGTCTCCGGAGTGGAGCTGCCACCGACTGGCTCTTTCGTGCTGCCGATGCAGTGGAGACTTTCTCAAGGGGACAGGAAAGCAGTGTCTCGCCCTCTGGGAATTCAAGGGAACGTTTTCTGGCACACCGTGTTTTCCAAGGTCAGCAGTCAGTGGAGAAGGAAATGAAAGGTGGCAACGATGGTTGCAAAGAGTCCTGCTGCTACCTGGCGCCTCAGAAAGATCTTCCAGAATGGTCAGGACCCCGGAGGGCGGGGTGTGCTGGACGTGATGCGGCAGGCGCCAGGTCCTCATCGCCCTGTGCCTCTGCGCCTGGCCCTCCTGGGCTGCTGGGTGGGAGCCCAGCCTGTCCCCCAGGGTCACAGGGCAGCCGCGGCATCACTGTCCCTCACTGCTGTGCACGGTCGCAGAGCACACCTGCCCCTTATCGGCTGTCTTCCCCCTCCCCCCCGCCCCAGTACAATGCACACGACACAAAACTCATCATCCGAACCACTTTAAAGTGCATGAGTCGGTGACATTTAGAACAGTCACAATGCTGCGCGAGCATCACCTCTATTTAGCGCTAGAATGTTTTCATCCCTCGGTCCCCGTCGGCAGCCACTGCGCGTCCCCCGCCCCTCCAGGCCTGGAGTCCACTCATCTGCGCATCCATCTCCACAGGCTGGCTCCTTCTGGAAGTTTCGCGTGAGTGGAGTGGTGCAGCAGGGCGGGCTCTGGTGGCTGGCTCCTTCTGCTTAGCGTGATGTTCTCGGGTTCATCCCCATCACGGGCAGGTGTCATTCCGCCTTAGCGCCAAATGACAGTCCGCCGTGTGGGCGGAGCACATCCGTTCCTCCCGCGTGTCTGCTCTGAGGAGCAGGGAAGGTCTTCCCTGCAGCCCGCGGTAGAGTTCTGCTCCGTCTCGCTGACCAGACCTGCATGCACGGCTCGAGTCAGATTCAAGGACAGAGGGGTCACGGGGCGCTGGTCACTTTCCTGTTGGGGAGTAGGTCCCTTCCCGGGCTCTCAGCCACCCGCAGAGGGCTCCCTGGATAAAATGGGGCCTCCCATTTCCGGGCATGCATTTTTCGTGCATGAATGCACGAAACTGGCCTACTCCGAGTAATTTTAAACCTTGCTCTGCCGGCATTGCAAAGGTTCAGACATCAATGAAGGCCAGACTGTTTGCTGTGATTAAGACACAAATCCAGAAGGAGGGTGAGCTGTGGCCGAGGCATGGCAGGGGGGTGAGCTGGTGCTGGGCCAGCGCTGGCTGCCACCTCCTCCTGGGATTTAGGCCTGAAATACATTAGGGTGTGTGTGTGCGCGCGCACAGGGTGTGTACATGCATAAAAATCGCCTGGGTGTGGGGTGCTTCCACGGCTAATGGGTTATTAATGTAGTGGGCAGAATAGCGACCCCAAAGATGTGCATGTCCCAACCCTGGCCCGAGACCCTGTCGCATCCCAGGGGACAGGAATGAAGGTTGTACGTGGAACCTAAGACGCTGATCAGCCAACTTTAACACAGGGACATTCTCCTGAGTGACCCTGAGGGGCCCCGACGTGATCACAAAGACTCTTAACACTGGGCGAGGGAGACAGGGGCGGGTCCAAGTCAGAGGGGATGCGACCGAGAGGCAGGTCAGAGAGATGAACTGCCGGCCGGCCGGCCGGCTGACTCTCCGAGCCCTGGGGGGACCGCAGGCCGGGGAACGCAGGCGGCCGCCCGAAGCAGGAATCGGCAAGGAGCGAGTTCTCCAGAGAGGCTGCAGAAAGGAGCGCGGCCCTGTGGGCAGCGCGGTTTCATCCGGCAAGGCCGGTGTGAACTTCCACCCTGCGCACCAGAAGGTGATAACAAACACGTCCGTATTGTCTTAAGCCACTAAGTGCAGGTGATTTGTTCCGGAAGCCATCGAAAGTGAGCCAGGTCCACCGGGCCTGAGGCTAGAGCACACCCCTGCAGCCCGCAGACATAAACGCCGGATTCGTTAAAGCCAAACAGCAGGCCGGCTGTGTGCACGTCCAGAGCCTGGAAGTTTCTGGAACAGAGCTGCCTTTTAGGCAGAGTCACAGCCTGCCTTCTTGTTCTGGCTCTGGAAGTGACAAGCCCTCCAGAACCCTCCGGTTCCGGCAGTCAGACCTTCTCAGAAGCGTGGGCTGGGAACCTCACACGTCTCCCGCGTGACATCGTGTAAGCGGGCTATGTCACTGCTGATGACACTCGTAAAAGATCGAGCTGGTGGCGTGTGATGCTGGCATGCTCTCTGCTTTGGGAGTGTGTGGTGTCCTTTGTCAGGGGCTCTGTCGACACCTAACAGGCTTCCTCATTTCACTCTCCGTTGCCCTCGGTTACCGGGAAAGGACAAGCGAACCCCAGCACCGGGTCAGTGGGATTCCCCCACGCTGGGGGGCAAGCCTCCAGCGAGAATGAAAGAAACCCTTGTTTCTCCCTAAGCGGGACAGGCGTTGGCTGCTGGAGTCCATCGCTGTGTACCAGGCGCCAGAAAGGGTCTGTGCGGAATTGACGTTTTGCAAACATATAATGTGTCGGATTTTCCACTTTAATGTAATGAATTTAATGACCTATTTGAAGCGTGCTTAGTTGGCTTTGAAGCTTTAAGTGGAGCTTGTCCGAACATGGGGCCGGTTTCTGTGGGCTTTATTAATACGGACAGCAAGGCCACCTTCCAGCTAAAGGTCTTGCCCTCGGCAGAGAGAGAAATATTTTATCGGCCGAGTCTCTTGGTTGCTTAGGAACTGGGAGCCTTTAGTCAGATAAACACCAGCTTCTCCGGGGCCTCCCCATGCATCATTCCCGACGCCAGGCCCCGGGCGGGGAAGAGAGCTTCGGGGCTGCCTCCCGGTCACGGAACCGTCCCATTTCTCAGACGTCCTGAGAGCTGGGAAGAAGAGCAAATGGACCGTGTGATGAGATGGGTCTCCTCCCCTTAGCGCGCATCCCAGTGATGAACTTTAACCCCCGGCTGTGCTGATTGGCTAGGTGTCCCTGGGGATGCCGCCGCCTGTCGGTCACGCTCGAGCACACCGGAGCTCGTGAAACCTGGCGGCTGTCCTGAACTCGAGTGAGGCCGAGCAGTGGGCTCTCCCCGTGGTTCCTCTTGCATCGTGAGCGTGGTCCCTCTCCTCCTCCATGGGGGTTTTGAGAGACAGGGGGGTTCGCACAGGCCCCTGGGAACCGGCCCAGTGTCTCCCCGCCGACACATTCTGTTGACCAAAGCTAGTCACGTGGCCAGCTCAGATTTGCGGGCAGGAGAACGGACCCCAGTTCGGTGGGAGGGACTGCCAAGCCACATTACAAAGGACGTGGACGCAGAGCCCGAATCTGCGTAAACGGACCCCAGTGTGTGATACGGAGCCAATGTCCAGGACAGGTGGGCTTGATTTCGGGTTGGAACACAGGAATGCGTTTTCTCAACGGGCAGTGGAGAGAATTATTCAGAGTTTTGAGGAGTCTTAAAAAAAAATCCATTCCAGTTCAGATTTCATTAAACTGGAAATCTCTGTGCACCAAGATATTTTATAAATCTGTCTCACTCAAGCGGCATGCGGTAAAATGGCATGTCAGCCGCTGACAACAGAATGATTCGAAAAGTCATTTGGAGTCGGCTGGATTGTAACCTCTGCTGTCTGTTGACAAATGTCAGCGCGGTCTCGGCACCGCCGTCTGCACGCGGCGCTCTGGAACGGCAACGGGAACGGCACAGGAACAGCGGAAGGGGGCGGGGCGGGGCGGCGAGGGCGGGGGGTGGGGTCGCCAGCGCCTCCCGGGCTCTCAGGAGGAGGGTCTGGCTAGGACCTGCGGACACGTGACAGGTGTCTCTTCACGTTGGTGACACGGCTAATAACGGTGAGCCCATCGCGGCCAGGAGACGTTGAGCCCTGCTGGGCTGGGGCGCTGGAGGGGGAGGCCTCTTATGGCAGAGTCAGGGGGCGGGGTTGTCATGCGGGCCCCGCCCATTCGCCCCGGCCCGGACTTGGGAGAGTAACGAACCCCCGGGGAAGTTGGTGAGGATGCGAACCCTGCCCGCGCCCCGTTTGCCCACTGGCACGTAGGAGATCATCTGAGGCATGTTTCACAACTTAAGAATTCACGTGGACAACATTCACTTTGAACCGGGCGGCACGCCGCCTCGCAGACAGAAAGGGCCCCCGAGGAGCTGCGTGCACGACAGACTTTTGCAGCAGAGAAGGGGCGGGGGGGGGGAGGGGGGACGGAGAGCTGACCTGCAAACCAGCGGCGGGGGTTGGCAGGGTCATGCTCCCTTTCGGGGCGGCAGGGGGCAGGGGTCCCACAGCCAGGCGGCCCCACTAGGCCTGATCTGGTGGCTCCTGGCCGACTGGTTTAAGATCCCGCTTCTGGGAGAGCAGAAGCTGAAATGAAGTTAAGCCTCCATTTGGTGGTGGGAGACTCTGTGTCCGTCCCCTTGCCTTATTTTTAACCGCAGACAACACCTCTCGGCAGCCTGGCTGTCTGGGGTCCGGTACCGTCTGGGGGTGGGACGGAGGGAGGGGTGCAGAAGCGCCATTGGGGGGGCAACAACCATGAAAAGATTAGGGGGTTGCGCAGGGGGACCTTTCAGACCAAGCACAGAGTCCCCACCAGCCAGACGGCCTATTTGAGGGGCCCCCATTGGTGGAAATGGCCAATGTGCCCCCACAGGGCGCTAGCCCTGCCCCCAGATGCCTGCAGAGGATCCCCGGAATGGGGCACAGGCCCCTGAACAGGAGGGACGCCTGGGGGCTCCGCGGAGTCAGCGGGGGAGTTCGGAGGGCCTCGGTCCGGGGTCAGAGGGCTCTCAGGGGAAGGGGGGGGGGCGGGGGGAGGTTCGCCGCAGCCTTCCGGCGTTAGCTGGACTGCATTTCTGCTGCGGCCCGAGGCGGCTTCGGCATTCGGGCCGCGTGGACAGCGGGAGGCCCCGGCCCGTGCTCCCGGAGGAAAGAGACACTCGGAGGAGGGACACTGCCCACTGCCATTCGCGGAGAGCAGCTGAACATCCCCTCATCTCGGCAAAGGGGGAGGGAGCCGCTGCCCTGGGGAAAGGGGTCGCCAAGCTTCTGGGGGAGGAACCCGCCCACGGGTGAGGGTGGAGGGAGAAGGAGTCTCCCCTCCTTTCTTCATCTCATTTCCGACTCGGAAAGGCCCTCCGTAGCCGGCTCCTGGGGGATTTCGGCTGCCCTAGGGGCTCTGTCTTCAGGATCTGACCTCCCTTCGTTCTGCAGGACCTGTCAATCAGCAGAGGGGGCGGGCCCAGAGGGACTTCCTTCGCAGGAAGCGGAGACTCTGGCCCCGCCCCCTGTCTCCAGCATTTGAAGTCTCTGGTGGGTCCTTCCTTCTTATGAGTCCGACTTTATGTCCCGTGTCTTAATTTAATCTCTTCACGCCTCAGTAGGCTTATTCTCAGTCACGTGAGGGCTGGGGCGGAAGGTAACACCAGCTTCGTGATGAGCTCACCGGAGCCCAGCCCCCGGCTGGGTGATGGGGGCACACGCGGCGGGCTGGGGACCCTCGGGCACGCTGAGCAGCGAGTCCCCCGCACAACGACACGTTTCTACGGGGACTCATTCTTGTGAAATGTGCAAAAGGACGCGCTGGACTTCCTCCTTCCTCCTCTCCGCCGTCCGCCCCCTTCCCGCCTCCCGGCCCCTCCTCCATGCGCTGTCTCCTCGGGCACCCTCACGCCTGCACGCATGCCCTCACGCCTGCACACACATCACCCGTGCACTCACACACACTCGCCCTCACACCCGCATGCATGTCCACTCCTGGGGCTCTGTGCTGGGAGTGACAAGACGGATACGCCTCCAACGCAGACCCCCAGGCTCAGCTTTAGACACCTGGCGCACCTGCCGTTGGTTCTGAGGTGAGACGTGGCATTTTGCGGTGTTTCACCTGCAGCATCCAGCGGACTGGCCCCTGACACCGCAGCGGCGACAGTGAGCCGGGAGGATGCAGGACGCAGGCACAGAGCATCGTTCTGGGCACTCCTGGGGCCACTGCTGCTGCCCTGGCCCCCGGGGGGTGACGCTGGAGCAGGGCTGGCCCTGCAGAGCCCCCCAGACCCTGTGCATGTCACACACACACACGGATGGCCTGGGGGAAGCAGATCACTGAGGTGCAGTGGTAGATAACGAGGCACTTTACCAGCAGCAGCATTAATTAGAAAGCTGGCCTGCCCATAGCCGAGTGACATAATGAAATCACTAGATCAGGCACCAGTGCCCGTGAGCGGGAGAGAGGTGTGACAGGCTGATGGCTTGAATCAGGTCACTTCCAAAGCTGGGGCTTGGGAGGGGCGGCCTCCCCTCCTGTCGGGCTCTGTGGGCTCTGAGGCCACCTTGGGAACAGGACGCGTGTTACAAGATTTTAAAATGCCTGTAACATGCGAGTCTGAGAAGGAATGAGTGGAGAGAGGCCAGTGGCCAGTCCTGCTGCAGGGGCCGGTCAGAAATCACTGGGGTGAGGCTGTAACGGGTCTGCAAACTCAGATACCTGCAGGGAAGTTGGGGGCGTCTAAGGAAACCAACTGGTGAGCGTGAGGACCAATGGCAGCCTCAGGAGGACAGTGGGGGCGGGCAGTGCATGGAGCGGGGGACAAGGGCATGTCCTGGCTCGGGGGGCGTTGTGGCTGTTGAGTCCCAGCCCATCGACGCCATGAGGGGCTGCGGCCCCATTCTGCCAGATATTTCAATAATTCCAGAGAAATGAAAAACCCGAACGTCCAGGTCAAACCTAATAATGTTCAAATCTAAGTAATTCAAAAATTGTTTTAAATTAAAAAAAGATGATCACAATGTAACTGTGCCTGCAGAACGGGACCGCGTGTGGGCTGCTCTGGGGGCTGCCCTCGGCCCTGGGGGACGGTCTTGCTCTCGGCTGCGGCTCCTGGAAGCCCTTCAGCTCCTGCCTCTTTCTCCTTGTCACCTGGGCCTTCCTCTTACTGCACTGTGGGACAGTGTCTTATTTCCCCAGCCTTCTCACTCACTTTGCTGCAGAACGCCTCCAAGAAAGTTACTCAGAAAAGGTGTCCGCAAAGAAATGTTCCAAGTTGTACTTGCCGGAGTCTCAGGGAAGCAGAGACAGGTGGGGTATGGGGGTGCCTGGGGCTGTCCTGGCTTCCCTGCCCCCACCTTTAGCCTTTTGGGGGAAGAAAGGAGAGACACACCTCGTGTCCTTGACTTGGGCCCCCTTGGAGAACGTCACTCTTTGGGACCATTCGTGCTCTGGACTTCGATCACTGCAAATAAGCTCCTTTCTTATTGGTCCCACCCTGTTTGGGAGAAGTGGCGGTGGGGATTCAGTTTCCCTGCCACGGTGGATAAGCAGCGAGAGCAACGTCAGCGCTTAGGGGCAGTGCTGTCGGTGGGCAGAGGCAAGGGTGAGAGGGTCAGAGGTGGGAGAGAACAAGACGAAGCTGGCTGTAAGGAATCGGGTGCGAGAATCCCATGGGGAAGTGAGTGTTCAGCACGGGTGGTGACTGCGGGAACACCTGGGGCGTCACCGCCACAGGCTGCGCACGAACCTGGGAAGGAAGGAAGGAGCCTGCTGGTTGGGTCTGGTTTGCCCGTGGCTTTCTGTTTTGTCCACACAAAGCACTTTTATCACCCTTTTCCATTTTGTCTTCCTTTCTCTGTTTAACGGGGCGCTCACCTTTTCTCTGTCCTGGGGCCTTGCACCCGCAGAGTTTTGATCTTACTCCATCACAAGAAAGCAACCTCATCTTCTCATCACTTCTCTACCGGCTCACTGGCGTCAAACCCGCTCTGATTCTGTGTGTGTTTCCTGGGGCAGCTGCGACCACGCATTACCTCCTCCTTCCTGAAACGCTCGCCTCGCTTGGCTGCAGTGAACAGGATGTGGTTGCTATGGTGACGAGATGCTGAAACGGGGAGAGGATTTATGACATGCGGCTGAGGGGGGCACATTTTGGGTGCTTTTAAGTTACATCAGTCAGGTTTCTTGGATAGAAGCAGGATTCTTGGCTATTTTAGACAAAAAGAATGATGGTTAAAAGGACAAAAGTGCTTATGAAACCAACCAGAATTCAGAAGCACAGGTGGGAGAAAGTGGGACAAATCAGAGGAGCACCGGGTGGCTCAGAAGCGAAGTGAATCAGAAGGAAGAAGAGGAGGCAGCAAGTGTAAAAGGAAGGAGGAGGACAATAGCTATGGCAAAGTGGGGTCAAAGGGTGGGCCTTTTTTTTTTGAGAATGGGTAAGGCATGAGCACATTTATTGACAGAAAGAAAAACAATAGCCTGAAAAAGCAGAGTTTCTTTTATCATAATGGAATTAAACCAGAAATGAATAACAGAAAATATTGGGAAAATCTCAAATATTTGCAAGTCAAACAAAAGGCATCTATATAACCATGAGTCAAAAAGGAAGTCGCAAGGGATATTAGGAAATGTTGTGAATTGAATGGAAATGGAAACATGACATGCTAGGATTTGTGGGATGCAGCTAAAGCAGTGCTTAGAGGAAAATTAATAGCTTTAAAGTGCTTCTATTAGAAAAGAAGGAACGTTTCAAACCAATAATCTGTGTTTTCACTTTAAGAAATGTGCATAATTGGGGGAGATGACCAAATCAATCCAAAACCAAGCAGAAAAGAAGACTTAGTGAAGATAAGAGCTGAACTGATAAAATTGAAAACAGAGAAACAGCAGAGAGTGATCAAGGAAACCAAATTATGGTTATTTACAAGAATCGGGGTAATGAGCAAGTGTGTGTGTGTGTCCATGTGGTGGGAGCTGGGGGGATTGTCGACTGACTAATTGATACAGAAATACATCACTTACTGTTTTCTGCTGTGAAACGGTGGGCGGAGTGGTCTGCTGAGAGACGCATGAGGCTCTGGAGCTGGCGAGGAGAGAGGTGATGTAACGGTGCATCTTCCTGTGGAGGGAGAGGCGTGTTCGTTTCCTTTTGCGGCCGTAGCAAATCACCAGTACTTTAGTGAGTCCAACCACCCCGAATTATTCTCTTACAGGTCTAGGGGTTTGAACAACCCTAAGTGTGTTGGGCCAGGGCGAAGGGCCAGGGCGAAGGCCTCAGCAGGGCTGTGTTCCTTCTGGAGACTTTAGGGGAGGATCTATGTTTTAGACTTCTCTAGCTTCTGGAGGCACCCACATTCCTTGGCTCTTGGTCCCAGCCAGCAGGGTGGTGTCTTCTGATCTCGTTCTCCCTGCCCTCTCCCTCTCCCTCCCTCTTCCTTCCTCTTCCTCCCCCTTCCTCCCTCTTCTCTTCTCCTTCTGTCTCTCTCCACCCCTCATCCTCTGGCCTCCCGCTCACAAGGGCCATTGTGATTACATTGGTACATAGAATAATTCAGGATAATCTCCCATCTCTGGTTCCTTAACTCAGTCACATCCACAAGGTCCCTTTTGCCATGTAAACTACCATGTGTCAGGTTTTGCAGATGGAAACATGGGCACCTTTGGAGGCTATGATTCTGCCCCCGCAGTCGATGACCGAGAACAAGTAAAAGACGTGAGAAGCGCACGCAGACTCAGCTGAGGCTGGAGACCAGGACCTGGTTGTGGCGTGAACCCAGTGTACTCGAGAAGTGAAGTCAAGAGGCTGAGTTGGCGGACTGTGGACCCAGACCCAGCTGTGGCATTTTTCTGGGGGTGTAGCAGAAGGACAGGGACCCAGGGAGCACATTTCATAAAATGGTTACTTTCTTTGTTCATTTTTTGCTAAAGTGTGATTCAGGCTGGGCCAGGCAGGGGAGGCAGGGTGCGCCATCAGGGGCAGGGAATACACGTACGACTCAGTAATAGAATGCATTAGCTAAGCCTTCAGATATGAAATACAGCGTAATACCTGGGTGCTAATAACTCAGCGGGAGCTCTCCTAACAGAGAGAATCTTTTCCACGTGCATGCTCATAAATACCAATCCATCAGACTTGAAAGCAGAATTTTTTGATATCGTATCTCTTCCTGGGAGGAATGTATTTAATCTGCTCTTAGTGCTGATCAGAGGTCTTGGAACGAACAAGGAGTCTGCCTTCTCATTTATTGCAGCCCGTCCTCGCCTCGAGTCGTTTTCATCTATCAGAAATGATCTCGTCACTCTGATATCTTAGGAGATACTGTTCGGCGAAGATCAAACACGGGGCATTTTGTTCTGTGTGCTCTGAGTAATAATTTAATCTAAAGAGGAGGCATGTTTATTAACAGGCTACAGAATGTTTTCCAGAACCGGAGATAAGGACTCAGAGGCTGTCGCCCCCGAAGGCAGCATTTTGCGCTTCAGGGGGGTGGGGTGCGGAGGAGAGAAGGATGCCGGGACGGGGGTGGGGAAAGAAGTGAAGTCTGTTGGAGAACGGTTCTTTGCAACTTATTTAAGAAATAAAGACTTGTTTAGTTTTTTTCCTTTATTTTTAAAAAATTTTTAAATATTTTATTTATTTATTTTTAGAGAGGGAAGGGAGGGAGAGAGAGAGAGAGAGAAACATCAATGTGCGGTTGGGGGGGGCCGTGGCCTGCAACCCAGGCATGTGCCCTGACTGGGAATCGAACCTGCGACACTTTGGTACGCAGCCCGAGCTCAATCCACTGAGCTGCTCTGAAGGGGCCCTTTATTTTTTTTTTTAATTTTAGGCACAGCAGAGTGGACCCTGAATTTGGATCTTGGCAAGACTTCATAACCGCTGGTGAGCCCGACGGTTCTCCGCCCACGTGCCCTTACCTGCCATAGGCCAGCAGCAGCGGCGGCAGTCCCGACCCTGCGGTTTCATGGTGAGGACTCCTGCGTGAATGGCTGTGAGTCACATACAGCAGTATCTGGCGTGGATGTGTGTGTTAAATGAAATTTGAAAAATCCATCTCACAATGACATTCACTGGAACAAAAGCACCGTCGATGCCACAGAGAAAACCTTTCTCTGATTCAGAGCCAAGAGTGACGGATGCACTTTTGGGCTGTACCCTGATGGGAGTGGATGTGGGGTCTTCGTCTGCGTTAAACGTGGTGGACAGTGTTCTCTATCCGGTCGGCGACAGTGAGTTTACTTTCCTTCTGTTTTCCTCGAGTTGAAGGAAGTCGGCCAGTTTTAAACAATCTGTCTTGCTGGCCACCGCCCGCTTTGCCAAACCACAACCCCCCCCTGCCCCCGACCCAAAGGCAAACAGCAGAGCCGACTGGGCTGCCGGAGCCCTCCTGTGCCGTGCACTGCAGACGCGGTCGAAGCGGGAGGAGGGACGGGGCGGGCAGGCTGAGCAGAGCTGGCTGGCCGGCGCGGCGTGGCAAGGACACGGCATCCCCAACACAAACTCTGTCACCGCAGTTGACCTCGCAACAAGGTGACAGCCACCAAGACGAACATCCGGGACTGTCTCATGGCTGTTAAATTGTGCCCAAGAGTGGCTGCGATTGGTCACCAGATATTTCGCCAGAGACCCATAGTTCTTCAGTCACAGCCCCCCAAATGGGGCTTTGTCACATGCTCAAGGCCAAGGTGACAGCTCCCCGGAACCATCGGGGCAGTGGTCAAGCGGCCCCCCATTTGGAAGACCCCCGGGTTGGGAGATTTTCCCCCTACTATTTCAAGTAACTTGAACCACTCATACAACCTCCTGGAACCTCATGTTCGAGGACTTGGAAGTAACGCCCACCTGGAGGGGCTCCAGGCAGCCGCGACGAGGGGCTGCGCCTAGCCCCCCTACGTGCTGGCCGGTCCTGATGCCGTGTCCATTCCCCCCACGCCCACGGCCCCCTCTTGGCTGCCTGTCTCGAAGAAACAAGGCAGAGAAACCTCACCGAAGAATTCGGGAAAGCTTGTGCCAGAGAAGCTCGAGCCGTTTCTCTTTTAGAAGCTCATTGGCTGGGAAACGAGGTCGTGGCGGTGGCGGGGCTGTCTCCTGCCTTCCTCGCCACCGAGGACGCTGCGTGTAGGAGGGCAGGGGATTCGGGGGATGCTGGGGGCCATCCACGGGGTGGGGAGGCCGTGGTGGCATCTCAGGGGTCCAGCCACGGTCATTGTCAAGCTTTGTCAGGAGGTTGAACGCGCAGCTTCCTTGAGACGGACCAGGTGCATTTCTGTAATCCCGGGGGCTCTGGCAGAGCTCCAGGGACTGGGGGTCACTGAGCTCCCTGCCCCCCCCCCCCCGCCCAAGGGCACTGCAGGACGGTCCCTGTGCGTGTCCGAGTGTGTGGGCGGGGGTCCCCATGGCGAATGATATTGCTCTTGTCCAGCCCCTCATCAGTGTTCCTGCTGTCCTGTCCAGCACTGGACGCCACAGCCCAGCGTTTCTAGAGGGCAGTTCGCCTAGTACGTTCGAGGGGCGGGAAGGACAAGAGGTCGCCAGCTCTATTTAGAAGAAAGTCAATGGCAGGCACGGCATTCTGGGAGCACGCCTGGCCTGCTTCCAGGCGGCAATCACGCCCCCTCAGTGACGAAAACCGTGTGGGGGGGAAGGACCCATTTAAGCAGCCCCTGGGAAGCCCCCGAGTCCACCTCCCCGGCCCCATTGTTCTGTGAACTCCGGTCCCCGGACACGATCCAGCTGCCTGCGGGCGGGCACCCCCCCACCCCGCGCCCCCCACACACATCAGCCAAGACATGGGTGGGCTCTGATCGCTGCCGCTGGGACTCACACATTTTCTGCGTTCCACAGGGGCTGGCGGAGCTCCCGCGGCTGCAGCTGGTCGGGGCCCCGGGCTGTGGGAAGGGTCGCGGTACCGCCGGCCTCGTGAGCGGGGGTCCGCGTGCACGGCCCTCTCTCCCTTGCTCAGCCCTCCACCAGCACATCAGCAGGCCCGACGGGGGCGGGGGGGGCGCCGGGGCCCCTCCCCACCCTGCGCATTTTCCTTTCATGACTTTGTTCTCCTTCCAGACGGTTCCTGGTAGGCTCCTAGAGCAGAAGCGACTGGGGAGGAAGGGGGAGGAGAAGCAGACTGTAAGGAAGGGCAGCTGATTCCCTGCAGAGCCCTTTTCAGACGGCCCCCGGCCCCCGGCCCCCGGGAAGTCCTCTGTGAGGCCCCAGGCTGCTCCCAGCAAAGGGCCCGTGGGAACATCTGCCGCGGGGGGGGCGGGGGGGGCAGCTGTGAGGACGGGGACTCGGGGAGACTTTCAAGTGGGAGAGAGAAAAGGAGCCTTGTTCTATCTTCTCTGGGCTTAAAGAAAAAGTCATGGCCTGCTTCATTAACTGAATTCTAAGGAGATGAGCAGCATTGTTGTTCATTAATTTAAATGAATGTAAATGTATCCTGCCCGGAGCATTCGCAGCACCTGCGCCCCGGCCCGTGGGAGCAGGTGTGGGGGGAGGGGGAGCATGGCCGGAGTGGGGACCGTCCCCGGCAGACAGTGCCCAGGCCTAGTGTGGGGGACAGTGTCAACCCGCAGGGCCAGCCCTCCTGGGTTCGTCCCCGCCACAGCAGTGACGTTCAAGGGGACGGGTCAGGGGCTCTGTCAGAACGGAGACACAGACAGGGTTAGGGTCTCGGGAATCCACACGGGGCTTCCTGGGAGCTGGCGGGGCTGAGGGACCGGCCTGGGGCGGGGGCTCGGGTCAACCGGGCTCATCACAGGCGCCGTGTCCCCTGAGGCACCTTCTCCTTCGGGGAGGAGACGCTGAGCCCCAGCTGCACGGCCTCCCCGCCTTGCGTCCCCAGGAGACAGTACTCTCGGGTCCCGACTCCCTCCGTCCGCCCCGCGGAAGAGCCGGCGGCCGCCGACCTGTGCGGGCTGCTGTGACCCCGGCCGGGGCTGGTCTTCACAGGGAGAGATGTGGACGGGCAGAGATACGCCGACAGGTGCAGCAGCTCCCGCCTCCCGGCTCCGCGCCACGCCGGCAGAGCGGGCGGGCAGGCGGGCCGCACAGTTCGGTTCCAGAGTTCGGCGGACAGCGGGTCGGTTCTGCAGGACCTGGGAGGAAACGAGAGCTGGGCTGATGCCGTAGGGGACCGGGTTGGGCTGCCCTGACCCCCGCTGGCCTGCTCTCATGGACCCAGGCACCACAGGTGGGCGCGGCCCTTCCCTGACGCCCCCCGAGGCACCTCCAGGGACCCAGTCCGAGGATTTCCAGAGAAAATCCTCCGCCCACTCGGCGCCCAGGATGTCCCAGTGAGCGGCTCCCGCGTCTGCCCTGGGGTGACATTGGCTGTAACACGGACTTCCCTATTGTCACTCAAAAGTTTGAGGATGAATGTGCCGCCTATTAGGGGTTGGACTGTGTCTTTTAAAGAGATATATCCAAGTCCTAACCCCAGGACCTCAGACTGTGACCTTATTTGGAAGTAGGGTCACTGCAAGTATGATTGGTTACAATGAGGCCACGCTGGAGTGGGGCGACCCAATGAGAGTGGCGTCCTTATAAAAAGAGAAGACACACACACACACACACACACACACACACAGAAAACCACGTGAAGACAGAGGCAGAGACTGAAGTGACATTGTCGTGACACTGTCACGAGCCAAGGAAGGCCTGGGGCCACCAGAAGCCACAAGAGGTTGGAAGTGTTCTTCCCTAGGAACTTCAGAGGGGGCACAGCGCACCAGGCCTGGATTTCAGGCCACCGGGGAACCTGTCTGTGGTTTCAAGCCGCCCGGTTTTGTGGAGCTCTGTGCGGAGCCCAGGCCGGCGCACCGTCTCACACAGCCGTCTCCTCACGTGAGCGTTAGGTTTGAACGGCCGGGCTCTGCGGTCCCTCCGACTGCACCCCCTCACCGAGTCTTCCCGGGCCCTGTGCACCCACGCCTCTCATCGTTTGGATCGGAAAAACACTTCCCGTTTGTGGAGTGTGTCCATTGTAAAGCAGGCCTCGATAATGCTTGTTCCGTTTCTTCAGTTTTCGGGACTATCTGCCTGGAGTGAGACCCTCGGCCAAGGTGGTTTCGAGGGCGTTCCCCGGCCCACCACTCAGAGGTCCCCGCCGCGTGGGCCGAGACGTGGAAGGGGGCGGGGGTCCCGGTTGGCACAGAGGTGCAGGGCACTGGAGGCCACTGCGATTCCAGCGCTGCCCCTCGGATCTCAGGGACGGAACCAACTAACGGATGGAACCGACCCCAGCCCGCCCGGGAGGCAGGTGACCCCCGTGGCCAACCACAGGCGTAGAAGCTAAGCTGGCCTCCTATGTGGGCTACTCAAGATGTGATTCCTGCAATCCACGCTCCCTGTGTCTGGGCCAGAACGCTCCCCTGGCTGCAGGGTGGAGCTCGCGATTCCGTTAGAGTGAAAAGGAGCATTGGGACCTGCCGGGGTTTACCGTCAGGGGCAAAACACGTGCCTCCGCTGAGCAAGGCTGGGGGGCAGGTGGGAGGTGTGAGTGAAGACGGGTTTTGGTGACTCTCCTTTGCAGCCCCGCCACCCAAGCCAGCGAGTGAGGCTGGCTTCCCCGAGCCCAGTGTCCAGGGGGAGCCCTGCGCGGGGAAGCGGGGAGCCCGCTCACTCGGGGCCTTCCCACTGCGCCTGAGCATCAGAACCACTGCGCGTGCGCGTCCCGCATGCAGTTTCCTGTTCCCCAGCAGCGGGTGCAGCCAGGGCCCGGAGACGGAGGCCGGCAGGAGCCTGTAACAGGTGCTCTCCGGGGCACTGGCTAAGGCGCACACACAAGTGGGGTCCCCTGATCTCCCAGGAGCGGAGCCCAACCTTGCTCCGTGGGAGAGGCTGCAGCTCTGGCGGAGCGGGCTCGGAGAAAGAGAGGGGGGGAGGGGGAGGGGAGGGGGAGGGAGAGAGAGGCGCGCCTTCGTTCGGTATTTTGTGAAACTGGCGTGGCTCCTTTTCTCTCCAATTACGGAGCACTGTCTCTCTCTCCCTGTGCCTTCCTAAACTGTTGGCAGGGCCGGTGAACATGATTTATTTCCCGGGAATCTAGATGGCGACGGAATAAATCAACCCATCCACACGCTGTGTTTTAAATCACCTTCACTTCAGCTTCGCGTAATGAGAAGCCACGCTACGATGCCTGAGAACAAGCCATTTAACCGGGGAGCGGTGTTTCCGTGCCACGCACCGGCTTCCCCCGTTCCCAGCAGCCGCCATGGCAACCGAGCTGCGTTGCTGCGGGCAAGGGGACGCGGAAGTCAGGAGGCAGCTGATCGGAACGGAGGCGCGTGTTCCAACAAGTGGAGGAAATGGTTTCAAGTTCAATGGTAAATATTTCAAAGCAAAATAAGGAAAAGATCAGGAAAACATGACAAAGACCAAAACAGGACCTTGTGTATACCCCGGTAAGGTGGGGTGTGACGCAGCAGGACAAGACAGGAGTTTGGAAAAAAAAAATTCGGGTTTCATCCCAATTGCAACCATGGTGGAAGTTAATCCGATCATTATTTTATGGTTTCAATAAAAATGAGGTTAGGGAGGGTTAAGTGAGTGACTGTGATACTGTGCAGTACCATGCCGGTCTCAGAGTACTTTGTATGGGATTTCAGCTTCTATTATTGCTGGAAAGAATAAGGGTAGCACGTACTTTGGGAAGTTCCTGAGATAATCCTTTATTAGAATCACGGATGATACGCGGCGACAACGTGCGGCCACCGAGACCACCGCTACTCCCCGTGTGGTCTGCAGACCACCAGCACCCACGTGACCTTGGAGCAGGGAGACATGCAGAGTCGCCAGCCCCACCAGACACACCGGACCAGCGCCTGCGCCCTAACGAGGTTTCCAGCTGAATAATGTGCACGTTGAACCCAAGGACTCCTGCCCGGGACCGCTGCAGAGGGGAGAGGCCAAAGGGAAGCATGGAAGTCCTGAGAATATAATAAATGTGTGTGTACATGGAATAGAAGACACGACAGCATGACACACTATAATATGGGATAGCATGACAGAGCATAACACAACATAAGGTATTCTACCAGTCTCTGATTTGGTGAAACACTCCTCTTTTTATTTATTTATTTTTAAAGATGTATTTATTTATTTAACCTTAGAGAAAGGGGAGGGGAGGGAGAAAGAGAGGGAGAGAAACATCAGTGAGTGGTTGCCTCTCGCACACCCTGTGCTGGAGACCTAGCCCCCAACCCAGGCATGAGCCCTGACTGGGAATCAAACCAGTGACCCTTTGGTTGGCAGGCCAGCACTCAATCCACTGAGCCACACCAGCCAGGGAACACTCACCTTTCTAAAAGCAAATAGATGATTCTCCACCGGGGACAGCACAGTGTTTCATCCTCCTGGATCCCACATCTAAACACACTGAGCAGCTGAATAACCGAACCAACACCAAAGTGGCTGGACAACATTTGCCACACGGCTAGGTGACAAGGTATTCCTCTAATCTCTGGATCTCTGGAATTCATTTGGCGGGGACAGGTGACCAACAGCTGCAAGGACAAGGTATTATCAGCAGGAGGAAGCTGAGCGGAGGCACCTCCGACAAGGAGGATCCACAAAGTAGCCCGCAGGCACTCACCGGAAAGCGCGGTGGACCGATCGGAGGAGAGCAGACTGGACGAGAAGACCACCCCCCACCATGACAACAGGCGAATGCTCAGCCCTGGGCCCCCGGAGCTCCCTTTCAGGGCCGGTCCCCCCAGGCTGGAGACAGTGCTGGAGCAGAATCAAGACTGAGCAGGATAAGGACACAGGGATGAAGGGGAAGGATGGTTTAGATAAAAACGGGAAGGAAGCGAAACCAGGAAATCTCACAAAGCGAGTCACAAGGTGCGTGCAACGTCAGTGGCAGGCACAGGAAGGCTCCGGCTGTGACGAGAGCTTCCCTAGCGCCGTGTTTCTCGGAGTCCCGACCGTAAGCCTCCTGCTGCCCCACCTGTCTGTAATGTATATGGTAGCGCTCCCAAAACTCGGGACAGCCACATTCACAGAGAGGCGCGACAGAATCGCATCCAAGTCAAATTCCACTCAAACTTGCTGTAGGAAGAAAACAGTCAGAATCTGAAGAGCGTCCCCATACGCCAGGAAAATGTAATATGCCAGAAGCACACAGACCAAAGCCGTGCTGTGACTGTTCAAAATGAGCTCAGAGACGCTGAGGAAGTAGCACAAGATCTGAGCAACAAGCACTGCCCTTCCTATGGAGTGGCAGTGGGCCCCTTCCTCCTGTCCGTCCAGACTCTCCTCTGCAGTCAGAAGGGCAGGACGCCGCTGGCGGTGCTCGGAGGCCTTCGCACACACGCGTGCACCCCGTGACGGTCCGCTCCCGGCGCCTCTCGGACGCGTCGTGGTTACAAGTCCCGACGAGACGGTTAGCTTGTCAGAGAAGACCTTACCTACAGCCACATGTAGGGTTATGGTACTGCGATCCTTCTCCAACCGTAAACCTCTCCAAACATCTGATATTCGTGGACTTGCTTTACATTTTTAGAGCAAATACTGAATTTTTTTTTTGATATTGACATTGTCCCCATCAGTGTTGACACTGGCTCTCGGACTTGGACCTCGGCGTCTCCACCCGCCTGGTGCTGCTGACGCGCTGCTCCGCACTCTCCGAGTCTCAGAACAGTGTCATTATTATTTTTCTCCGAGGGGCCCCTTAACACGTGGTGCTTACATTTTGCTTTTTTACTTTTATCGTCTGCCAACTCGACAACGTGAAATTTTTTAGAAATGCTACATTTACGTTGGGCTAAAGATGAAGCCCACTATCTCGGCTTATGACTCAAGTTAGTGGTTGGCGACGGGCTTTTCAGAATTGTCAGGGTACAGGTTTAGTTCCAAGAAGATCTTGAGTCTTTAAACATTAATTTCACTTATTTAACATAAGGATTGGGATTCATCTGGTATAAACTTCCGAAGCTGCGAGAGGGGAGAGGGGGAGGGGGAGTCTCCTTCCCAGCCTGTCCTCAGTGCGAGCCTTCTCCCAGAGGCGGTGGCCAGCCTCAGATTCCTGGCCGACTCCGAGGGGGACGGGCGACTCCGAGGGGGACGGCCCTATGCACTGCGTGCAGGACGCTGTGGGTGTTGGTGGGTCTGTCCCAGCGGGGAGCGGCAGTGTCGCTGAGCCTGTATGCGATGCCAAATGAATACATAGTTTACGAAATCAAGAATACAAACAAACAAGAAGGCACAGGCCGGCTCTGGGAGCAGCGTGGCCAAATGGAATTGATTGTATCCAGAACACCATTTCGTTTTTCGATTGAATCTTAGCCATAGTTTCTAAAGCAGTGTAACAGGCTGGGCAGAACCTCATCACCCTGGGCAGCTTCCCCCGCTCCCCAGGAGATTTGGGAAGAACAACAATGTAGCCCCGTAACGGAGTGCGAATAAAAGCAGGTGTCATTCACGGAGCGCTCCAACCTGCGGCCGCTCTGCCCGTGATGTTGAACCGCCTCGGTGGCCAAACGAGAGACCTTTCTCGTTCTGTCCCTTCTTTTGGGTCTGCCAGCTGACATTCCACGGTGAGGGAGTCGTTCCTCCTCCCTTACTAATTCATTAGTTAATTACTGACTAGTCTGTATCGACTCAAAGAGCTGTACAGTGGCTCCTTGGTGCTCACCGTTCATTCATTCATCCCGACCTGGAAACCAATGAGGGCCGAACGAGGAAGCTTTGCCTCTCGCAGGGCGGCGTGGTGACCCGTGCGAGTTCCGGCAGGTGTGGCGAGTCCCAAGCAGGCCCCTGGCGCTGAAACGTGCTTTTTCTCGTCTGAATGTGACGGGGACAGGGTTGGACATGTTCTGAAGCTGACGAGCACCCAGGTGTGACTGGACTCCGTCGCTGTCACGTTCTGATGCTCACCCCGGCCCAGACTCGGCCAACGGGAGCCCCTTCGAAGGGACTCTTCGGTTCTCTGGACACGGCCCGTCATCCCCACGGCACACCCACAGCGTGGGCACAGCAGGACACTCACACTTACCCTCTGCTTCCCCTGCCACGGTCCTGACGCCAGCCGTCGCTAACGGTGGAGGAGGTGTGTTCAAACCTCCAACCGCAACGGTGATTTTCGCATTTCTTTTTGCAGGTGTTGTCCATATTTGTTCTCTGCACAGGGTCCAGCACAAAGAACGGCCCTTTTTATTGCAAAGTCTTTTATTACAAAACCATAAGCATGTAATTCTGTAACGTAACAACATCACACTCAAACACCCCCTATGACATTTTAGGTGAAATGTTCACATTAAAACTATAAATTGTTACACCCATGTTATTACCCTACCAGCCACATCACGTGGGCCCCACTTCTGCCGGACCCCGGAGTTTTAGGCTCCGTCCGTGAGTCTGTCTGCCTTGTGAAGCTTACGTGCGGAATGAAACAGTAACCTAGTTACCAGTAACACCTTTTTCTGCCTTAAGGCTTAGTTTATCTGCTATCAATTACATATCACAGTTTCTTTGCTGATTATTATTTTCCTGGCAGCTCTACCTCAGCCTTTTATTTGCAAACTTTATTTTATCTTGTAGCCATATAATTTAGTGTGTCTCTTACAAAAAAAGAGGTAGTTAGATTTTTTAAAAAATTTAGTCTGCTCCAAAAGTATCATTTGGTATCTTCTTTTAAACCGACATATCCAATTCTCTTTTTAAATTATAGTCATTGACATATTTGGATTTATTTCTAACATCTCCATTTTGTACTTTCTCTTTATTCTGATTTTCTGTTTTTACCCCCCTTTCTTGTTTTCTTTGAAATTATAATTGAGTAATTTTCGTTCTTAATTTCTTTCTCTCGTCTAGTTTGTCAGTTATACACTAAATTTTCTTACATTGTCTTTATTCTGGAGATTAAATTAATGTAAATAGCTACTCTTTCAAAATCTAAAACTGAGGGCACTAGAATAGTTCGACTCTAAGTATTTTCTACCCAAATGACTTATTATGCCTACCAGTTCTCTTTTAAAAAAATTAATCTCCCAAGAAATTACTATTATCCCTTTATGGAGTCATTTTTGTTAGCTTCATTTATGTGTTTGCCTGGGTTTTTTAAAAATATATTTTATTGATTATGCTATTACAGTTGTCCCATTTTACCCCTTTGTTCCCCTCCGCCCTGCACACCCCCTCCCACCTGTACTCCCCACCTTAGTTCATGTCCATGGATCATACATATAAGTTCTTTGGCTTCTACATTTCCTATACTGTTCTTAACCTCCCCCTGTCTATTTTCTACCTACCATCTATGCTTCTTATTCCCTGTGCCTTTTCCCCCATTGCCCCCTCCCCTTCCCCACTGATAACCCTCCATGTGATCTCATTTCTGTGATTCTGTTCCTGTTCTGTTGTTTGCTTAGTTGGTTTTTTTGTTTTTAGGTTCGGTTGTTGATAGTTGTGAGTTTATTGTCATTTTACTGTTCGTATATTTGATCTTGTTCTTTTTCTTAGATAAGTCCCTTTAACATTTCAAATAATAAGGGCTTGGTGACGATGAACTCCTTGAACTTGACCTTATCTGGGAAGCACTTTATCTCCCCTTCCATTCTAAATGAAAGCTTTGCTGGATAGACTAATCTTGGATGTAGGTCCTTGCCTTTCATGACTTTGAATACTTCTTTCCAGCCCCTTCTTGCCTGCAAGGTCTCTTTTGAGAAATCAGCTGACAGTCTTATGCGAACTCCTTCGTAAGTAACTGTCTCCCTTTTTCCACTGCTTTTAAGATTCTCTCTTTATCTGTGCTCTTGGCTAATGTAATTATGATGTGCCTTAGTGTGTGCTTCCTTGGGTCCAACTTCTTTGGGACTCTCTGAGCTTCCTGGACTTCCTGGAAGTCTATTTCCTTTGCCAGTTTGGGGAAGTTCTCCATTATTTCTTCAAAGAAGTTTTCAATGTCTTGCTCTTCCTCTTCTCCTTCTGGCACCCCTATGATTTAGATGTTAGAACATTTAAAGTTGTTGCAGAGGTTCCTAAGCTTCTCCTCATTTTTCTGAATTCTTGTTTCTTCGTTCTGTTGAGCACTGTCTTTGGGGGAGGGGTCCCAGAGGGAACAGTGCCACTTGCTCCACTCTCTGCTGGCTTTCAGTGACATTCCCCACTTTCCACAAAGTGGGCCTTTTCTGGTGCTGATTCCCAGGTGGGAGGGTTTGTGTACATTCTAGGACCCTGTGGGTCCCTCCAATGACTCTCCTGTGAGGCTGGGAGTTTCTCCTGCCCCCACAACCCCACAGGTGTTTTCAGTCAGAGGTTTGAGGCTTTACTTCCACATACTGGAACCCTGGGTGTGCGGTCTGTCCCGCTCCCCAGTTGTTCCTCCCAGTTTATCTGCACGCGAATGTGGGACCCCTCTTCCCCCACCAGCCACCGCCCTGCCGGAGTCCTCCCCACCCCGGCTGCCCATCTCCACCCCTGCTACTGGTCTGGAAGAATGTTTCTTCTTTAACTGCTTGGTCATTGGACTTTCATACAGTTTGGTTTTCCAGCAGTTCTGGTTGTCTTTTGTTTTTAAATTTGTTGTTGTCCTTTATTGGTTGTGCGAGGAGCGTATCTGCCTATGCCTCCACCTTGGCCGGAAGCCTGCCTGTGCTTTTTAAAATCTCACCCCAGCAATGTGCATCTGCTCTCCTTCTGCCGGAGGTGCGTTCACCACAACCGCCTTCCGTGAACGCCTGTGGGCGGCAAACTTTCTCCGCTTTTCCTGATCTGAAACGACCTTCTTCTGTCCTCGTTCTTGAAAGCTACGGTTTTCCTCCCACAGGACATAACATTGTATCCAACTGTTATTTTCTCCCGATTTATTGACGATGTCCGTGTGCTGCCTTGTAGCTTCTTTAGTGCATGGGAGACATCAGCCATCCCTGCCGTGTGTCACCCTTGGCAACGGGCTTGTATCTCTTTGCCTTCGGCATGCTGACGATCGCCCTGCGATTTGTTCAGTGTGGGTTTCCTTGGTCCGTCCTGGGTCAGCATGAACCTGGCTACTGCCTCACACATGGTTGTCTTCACGCCACACGATTCCCGCTTGTTCCCTGCTCACTGCACCCCGCCTCCCTGGCCTCTCTCTCCAGAAGCTCAGCGGCGTCCCTCTGCTGAGACTTCCCTCCCGTCTATCTCTCAGCTCACAGATCCTCTCTTCGGCGGTGCTTCATTGGGTTTTTAATTAGAATTACTGCGTTTTTACTTACATATGTCTAATGTTGCTTTTTAGATATTATTGTTCATATGGATAGCCTTGGGCACCCTAATGCAACGCTTTCGTTTTGTTTTGTTTTGTTTTGTTTTTCCTTGAAATTATTACACTGCTCGTTTTATCCCCTATGTCACAGAGGATTCAGTGGCCGAAGACTTTGGAGGTCCGACTCAGCTTGCTGAGGTTCCTGCTCTCTCTGGGTCAGGTCGCCTCGCTGCCATCTGTGCTTTGTGAGGTGTGAAGGTGAGCTCCTTCCTTGGAACTCCATGCACTTGTAGGAGTTCCTTGAGACGTGCTTCTGCATAGGTCTAAGGGACTTCACCACCTGGAGCCACTTCAGCCCCGTCAGCTGGGGATGAGTGATGAGCACGACCACATTTTTTTTTTTACCACAATAAGATATTTCAGGTATTTAAATGTCTCCTGCCACCATCCTGGAGTCGGCCAATTTTTAACGGTTAGTCAATTCATTATGGGAGAAGTATGTTAAAATGTGACACTGTGATGGTGAATGTTTTATTATCCAGTTAAAATCAACACCTTAGAAAAAGGAAGAAAATCAGTTTTTCTCTGCCTCCTGAAGAGGCATTCACACACATTTCCAGCGTGTCCATCGGTTGCAAGGTGCCCGAGTCACACGCCTGCCCGGCAGACTGAGGCCCGTGGCCCCGGGAGCTCAGGCGAATGTGCAGCAACAGATTTTCAGGGCTACACGCCGCTTCATCAGAAGACCGACTCTCCGGGGATTTTACTTTCAGAGGAAAATTTATCTTGTGGAGCCTTCTGAAAGGCACATTAAGCAAGTTAACAACTGCTGTCTTTGTGAAGCTCTACAGAAAATTGAGAACCATTTTCACGCAGAGGGTTCTTAAAGGAACCCCCGAGGAAATCTGAGGACACTCCCACTCAGAGAGACTCAGGTCCCTTTGACGCAGACCTGCAGCGTTCCTGGGGGAGGCACAGGGTGCCAGCCCTGTGCCCCGCAGCGGACAGGGCCCTGAGCGACGGAGACACTCGGTCTAGGTGAAGGCTTCGGAGCTGCCTTATGAGGTCCAAGGAATCACATAAAAGAAGCAAAACTGGTCAGTGGCAATAAAACCTAGTCCCCGAGGAGAACATAAGTTAGCATACAGTCAAACATTCGGTCATGTGTGAATTTCCCCATTCTTCTTCTTGATTTCAACCTCATACTTTGTTCATTGGTTTTATGAAATTGAAGTTGTTTTTGATGTTCGGAATAGCATGGTGATTTTAGTCATTACTTTGTCTTTACCTTTTTGTCCGAGGGATCTGTGCACGTAAGTGTGTGCACAGTTTAAAGGGCAGGTACTGTGAGGTGTCACAACAGTCCCCTGTCCCCCTCCTCCTGGCCTGACCCCTCAACTCTCGTCCACACTCAAGGATTCCTTTAGGGGCTCCCGGTGGTTTGGTTCAACCCGCGCTGTGCCCTCCTCCTGGAAGAGAGTAAAAGGAACAACAGAGCGTCCCGGTTGCAGGAGAGCACGTGCAGTGGGGCCCTGCCTTTGGACCAGGGACATCGGCCGCCCGTGAAGGAAGAGCCTGAACGATCAGAGAAAAGACACCCGCTCCTGTGGGAGGAGCACCGATCGTGGCAGGGCTGAGCCCGCCACGGGGACGGCACGGGGGCTGTGCCATTGCCTCCCAGCTCGGCCCCCGCGTGCCGTGGCTGCGGCGAGACGGCCCCTCGGGGAGAGCGAGCGCGCTGGAGAAACCAAAGTCGTTTCCAGAAAAGGAGCGTGAGAGGAGCAGATGCCTGAGTTTCCCGGCTGCCGTCACTGCGTCTGCTCCGCACTCACCCAGCCCCTCAGAGATGTTTGAAATGCTGTCGAGTCACGAGTCACGTTCCTTCCGCGAGTCCCGGCGGCAGGGGGGCGGGAAGGAGGCGGCCAGGCAGCTGGTCCTGTGGAGAGGCGCTATTCCAAGTGGGGAGCGGGATCCGGCTGTGGGAAGCGGGTTGGCAACATCGTTCACACGGGCGGGGCAGGGCGGGAGCCGCACACGAGAGGCGCCAGGATTCCTCCATCCGGCTGGCAAGCGCGTGTTGGGGCGCCCCTCCTGCCGGACCCCCAGTTGGGTGCTGAGCAAAAGCAATGGCTAGGGTCTGGAATGCTTTCGCCGATGGCAATTTGAGGCTACAGGAAGACATGCCGGAGGGAACAGGACAGGCTTTATCAGTGATGCTCACGCAGAGAGAGCCCAGGAAAAAGGTGCTCTGCGCATAAACGGTGACTGTGAAACAGGAGAGTTTCAGACCTGGAAAGTACTCTTTGGTTGCTAAATGGAACAGCAGGAAATCTTTAAAACTTCAATTTAACCTTTTGAATAGCTACTCTTTTAGGGGCCGAAGTTATTCAAACGGTACAAACAGTGACGGCCTGAGGAGTCTCGCTCCCCTGGGCCCTTCCGCTTCTCCCTCACCTCTGGGTGTGCGGTCGGCTGCCGCTGACCTTTCCAGAGTTCTCTACGAAAATGCAGGCACGTGGGCATGTACATTATCCCTGCTTCCTCCCTTTCTTGGTGACTGGTAGCAGACTTCATACAACAGGCACGTTAGTTTTCTGGGTCGCGTAACAAACTGTGTATCTGTGAGCTGTGGGTGGGGGGTCTGGGTGCGGCTCGGCTGGGATCTCGGGATAGGGCCCCACCAAGCGGCGCCAGCGTGTTATAACGTCGGGCTTCGTGCCCCTGGGGAGCTCGCCGGGGGTGGGGGGCCTGCTTACAGGCTCCCCGAGGTTTGGGTCGACCCCATCGCCTTGCAGCTGTGCGGTCCTGGCGGTTTGCTTCTTCAGATCGGGTGGGAAGGAGACTCTGTAGCCTAGAGACGAGCCTCCGATGGGCGAGCTGACTGGATTAGGCTCGGACTTCCCAGGACAAACTCCCCTTTGGTTAAGAAATGGGTGTCGGCCCACTCAGAGAGAGAAACGGGGTGTGTGTGTGTGTGCCCAGACACGTGTGTGTGTGTGTACAGGCACAAGCGTGTGTGCCAAGGAGAGAGAGACACAAGGGACAGAGACGAAGGGACAGGGAGAGAGAGAGAAAACGAGAGAGCCCGAAGGCAGCGGAACTATTGCTGGCCTCGCTGGACTCCGAGTTCGTGAGCTGTTCACTCTCCTTTTCCATTTCAATTAGAACTGCTGCTCGCTGTCCCTTACAAGACCTTGGCTGGCATTTACTCATTTTTTTTAAGATTTTACTTATTTATTTTCAGAGAGGGAAGGGAGGGAGATAGAGAGAGAGAGAGACATCAATGTGCGGTTGCTGGGGGTCATGGCCTGCAACCCAGGCATGTACCCTGGCTGGGAATCAAACCTGCAACACTGCATTTACTCATTTTTAAAACGTTCAGCGAGGTGAGGCTGGTCGCGTCTCAGTGTGGCAGGGTCCACATTGGGAGGAGCCCAGTGCTGCCCCCCAGAAGGCCCCGCCTCCTTCCTGAGCTGCGGGGTTTGGAGAAATGACGATTTTGACCATAGATTGAACACTGTGGTGTTAGCGCTCTGGTGTATGTCCGTGTTAACAGGGAGCACTGGGCAACTTTAAATGACAAGTGTGATCACGTCCCAAAATGCTCTGTTTCGGGGGACATGGCGGTTTTCCTGACCACGGTTCTAGCACGTTCCTGAGCAGCGTTTGTCTCTCAGCCACGCGGCGGAGCGTTCTGTGAGGTGTGTACCTGCCCAGTCAGCCCGCCCCCCTCTCAACGCACTTGTCTGTGCACGAGAGAGTTTCAGCCTCTACCTTTCACTGAAACAGAAATAAACATGTCACACTCCGTGTAAGAGTTGGGACAATAAGAGCGAATTGCATTCACCACGTTCTTCCTGTTGGACTCTTTCCACTCAGCCCTGTTCACTAGTCCGTAAACACTAAGTCGCTTCCCTTTACACACCCACCCGAGCGGGGCTGGCCGTGCTCACCCACTTCCCTGCACTTTGCACCCGAGGACGCAGAAGTCGTGTGTGGCCGAGTGCTGCCCGCTGTTACTCATCTCCTCTCTGGAACGCCCAGACCCTCGTCAGCTGTCCGATGCGTCCTTGCCTTGGGTACCTGAGAGCCTGGCTGCACCCCGAACACGGAGCCTGGACGCTTCCTGAAGCTCAGCTGTTCTGTCGCTCAGTGCGTGAGGCCGGGAGTGGGCGGGGGGTGGGAAGATGAAGCCCAGGGCGTTAGCCACACGAAAAGGTCAAAGCCACAGTTTTTAGTGGGAGTCTCCATGACATTCTGGAATCTCTGCACCGGAGTCTGTGTCTTCCTTAGGTCCAGGCTGAGGGTGCTCCGGTGCTGACCGTGACCTTGAAAACTGCTCTCTGAAATCTGAGACTCCAGGTGTCCTGCTCCTGGCCCCGTGGCTCCTGGGTGGTCCCTCCAGCTGATGGGGCCTGGCCTCGTCACCCCTCCCAGCCCGGTGGCAGAAGCTAACGCTCTCCTTGTGACTGCTGCTGGCACAGTCTGAGGTCACTGGTTCTGATGCCACTTCTTGTGGCCCCTTGTTGCTCTGGAGGCAACTAGAATGGATGCCCCCTGACCCCAGGCTTCCTGGCTCTGTGCCCTCCCTACAACCCATCAGCTCTCAGCACACACGTCCCTCAGGCACGGCTGAGAGCCCCAGGAGCTACTTGGCACTGGGTCTCTGACATCATCACGTCACTGACCCGGGAGAGAAGATGACCTGGGGCCTCTCCCCTCAGCAGGAGCCCACGCGAGGAGGGTCTTCGTAAGACCTTGTACGAGTCTCAGTCTGCCTGTCCCTGAGTTGGTTCAACAGTGCCAGTTCTTACTCCAGAAACGACCCCCAAAGACTTGGGTCGTTCCGGGGGCTGGGAGCTCCACTTCCCGGGGCGGGAGCGGGGTGAGGTTCCTGCTGGGGTGCATGGGGCCTTGGGGTCGTGGAACCACGTGGAAGCACCTCACCTTGACTCAGCGTGGAGGCTGCACCCCAAGCCCGTCCACAACACCCTGGCAGCTGGGCTCCCCGCTCCCCTGCCTCCTCCTGCAGTGAGAGACAAGTGTGCATCATCCACAGAAAGTCACGTTCATGGTCAGGCTTCTCTCATCACCAGGAACGGCCCCCTTCCATTGCGCCACATTACTTCTTCCTGCCCTCTGTGCAGGTGTACTGTGGAGCTCAGTGTCGCCCCCTGACTGTGCAGCCCTCTGTGTGGGGGCCTGGCTGCCCCGAGCACTGGATTTCTGGCTCCCCCAGTCCCTGCCCGCCCCCACCCATGGGTCCAGTGCCCTCCCACCACTTAGCTCTCTCCTTTCCTCTGCTCGCATCCTCTCCCTCCTCCCTGCGAACCCAACAAGCTTCTCCCTTTTCACGTGCAGAACGGCCGTGCTTCCTGCTTTCTACCCCCAAATGAGGCTCTGGGCCAGAGACCCACGAACCAGCGTCCTTTCTGCGGCATGGGGCATCCATTTTGGGAGCGGCTTCTGCTCCCTCCCCACCGGCGTCCTCAAGCGGAAGAAGAAGAGGTAGTGGTAGAGACTTAGTCCCCCTCTAAGGGGACTGTGCTCTGAATTCCCTCCTCAAGGAGGGCAGAAAGGGCAGGGGTGTCCGGGTAAGGGCTGCTTCCCACCAGCGGTTCCCTCCACGACTATTGTCAAGGTAATAGCCCTGGTTCCCCTCGGCCTTCTCTGTTCTCCAAGGCTGCCCTGGGGACATTTCAAGGAGCTTCACAGCCCGCAGCACCGCTGAGAAGTCAGAAGGGGGTCTTCTGGATCGCCACCTTCCTGGGAGGCACGCCTTGACACGTCCACCCAAGGCCGAGCCATGGCTCAGAGTCCTCCTCTACCCGTGTCGCCCAGGCTCCGGGAGTGCTGTTTTGGGAAAATAAGATTCCCAGCTGTCTGGGAACCGCTGTGGTTTGAAGTCACTTTTTTGGGTCCAAAGGCTCAATCGTGGATTCCTGCAGACCCTCTAGAACAGCTTGGACAGGCGGTCATCTCCGTCTTTGCTGACGAACCCAGCCGACATTTCCCAGGCACTGGGGACAGGGACAGGCGCTGAGCACAGGAGGCCGGGCCTGGAGCAGGGAGTCGCTGCCATCGCTGACTTCCCGGCGCAGAGGAGAACGCGACCCCAGGGCGCGTGACTGCACGGATGATGGGCGCGCCAGCGCGGAAGATTCCAACCGCAGCATCCGCCGCTCCCTTTAAGAAACACACTCGGTGTCCTCGCTGCAAGGACATCCCACAGCATTCTCGGGGACGCCGGCGTGCCTCCTAAGGTTCTTCCTGGGTATCTCACATGTATCCTCTAGACTGTGTGCGGAGTTTTTTCCTCCGGTTACTTTTTCTGCCGAGTGTAAAACCTATTGATTTTCTTTGGCTTATTTTGTAAACTGGACACCTTATTGAACTCTTTCCTTGGGTCTTTAAGTCTGATAGTAGCGTGCCCACCAAAAACAATTTTCCCTGACCCGTGGGTGATGGCCTCCTTCCGGACTGCCTTCTCTCTGCGATCACACGGAGGGCAGAATTGTGTATTTCAGATGAAACACTCTGGAGATCTTCATTCTTTTCTGCTGCTTGTAGCAAATCCATCTTTTAGGGAGCCTTTGTGGTGGTTCATCCGAATCGTGCCCTTCCCTTGAACTCCGTGCTAACCCAGGGAGGGAGGGCTCTGCCTGCCCACGGCCGGGCTCTGGGGGTCGCTGCTCATAGTCACGACGTGGGCCTGTGTCAAACCTTCAGTCTCAGGGGACAGGCATGGGGTGGGGGGAGGTGCTTTCTAGTGAATGTGGAGGGTACCCCTGGAGGGGCGCCATTGATGCCCATTTTACTCAAGCAGCAACCACACCCCCTTCCTCCAAACACCCCGTCCCCGGCCTGCTTCCCTGGGCTTCTAGGTATTATTCATCTTCTGTGGTGCTTAAGCATATTATTATGGAAAAAGAGGTACGGCTTTTGTAAATGCAAACGCCCTCTGGCCAGCACTGTCACACCCAGGCACACACCAGCCACTGACGCGGAAGGACGTTCCTTGGAGGACTGTTTAAAATGCGAAAATATGCAAAGTGCCCAAATGCTGAGTCAGGAGGAGCCAGCCACGGCGCGTCAATGTCCTGGCATAAATGCAGAAGTAAAAATCTTTCAAAATTGTAACACGGAGGGGACTTCATAATGCGGTCTTAAATAACGCAAAGCAGCGAACAACAAACTTGAGCTTATTGCACGATGACAGTTCTGTGACATTGAGCTTGACTCTGAGTGCCACCGAGACTGACCTTGGGGCTGATGAGGACCCGCCCCCAACCCTGTTGTGTCTGTTTGCCTGAGTAGCTGGCAAGGCCCAAGCGGAGGGGCTTCCCGTGGGGGAAAGCAAGCCTAAAATGCACAGGGCTGCCTTTCCCAGAGACAGATGGTGACGTGCAGAAGAGATTGGGACAAAGGACGTTTGTCTCTTCCTTCAGGGAGCAAGCCTGGGTCTGTGGCTGAGTGTGGCCCAGGGAGCATGCAGATCCACTTGGCCCCTGGAGCATGGGGCTCTGCTGGGGGGTCCCGGGGAGGGTGGTGGTGTCCTCCTGGGTGGCTGTGGCTGCAGAGCGGAGGGGTGTCCTTGATGCCCTTCATGTCACCAGGTGGTCAGAGAGAGAGAGCAGGGTCCTTCCCACGGGTGAGAGCGCCCGTGGGTGCAGAATTAGTGGGACAAGGGCTACAGACGGGGTGTGCGTATCCCCTCCAAACCCACGAGTGGAAGCACTAATGCCCCGGGGCAGCGTGTGTGGCGGTGGGGTCTTTGGGAGGTCAGTAGGGTTAGGTGAGGCCCTGAGGGCGGGGCCCTGTGATGAGCTCGGTGCCCTCGTAGGGGGAGACACCAGATCCCCCTCTGTCTCCAAGGGACTCCCCCAGGAAGGGCCCCGCGAGGTCGGATCCAGCAGAGGGCCCCCCCCAGGGACCACCCGTGCTGGCGCCCTGTCCTCAGACCGCAGCGCAGCCCAGCCCCTCCTGCTCAAGGGCCTGGACTTGGTCACACCGGCCACGTCCCTCTGCAGACACGGAGACACACCGGCGGGTTCGGGGGCCTCGGGCACTGATGCCACCTCCACCGTAGTGCACTGGGCTCGGCTGGAGAGGATCACCCGGGACAGGACAGGTAGCTGGTGGACGGGTTGGTCTCACCGACTGTAGAGAGAGGCGCCGCGGCCCCTCCCGACCGGAGGGGGAGCCCACGCCCGCGGAGAGCGGCCCGTGGGGAAGCAAAGGAAGCCCCCTGGCGCGAAGGGGTTAAACCGAGGCCTGTGTGTTGCCGGGCACAATGTACACGTTTTTGCCCAAATGTTCAAAGTAAAACAAGGGCGCACGTTATACATGAGTGGTACTAATTCTGTATCTATATACATGTTTTTAATTCTTTTGTTCATGCTTATGCGTTAAAAGTTAACTCTAGAAAGCAATAACAGTAGCCATATGCAAAATAATACGCTGGAATATGATTGTCAGTTTTGTTCTCAGTATAAATAAATGAAAAACTGAATTAAAAAATTAAAACGGAAGATTTTTTTCCCTGAAAGTTTCAGTCAAAAACAGGTGCGCATTATACACAACAAAATATGGTAATTGATTCCACTAGAATATCGAACTTCCTGAGTGGCTTGGTTGGCATGGGGGGGTGGAGGGGTGGGGGAGATCAGTAAGGCCCAGAGGAAAAAATGAACAGTTAGTTCTCACTGAGGCCACTTTTCTTCTTGAGGTCTTACGTATCTTAAGCCAGAGCCGGCCAAGCGGGGAGCAGAGAGAGTCCTAGCCAGTCTCCCCTTACACACGGGGCCCACGGAGAGCGGGAGAGAGGGCTGGCCGCCGGCCTGTGCGGCCGCCCACCCCACCAAGGTCTGCCCGGGTCAGGTGCGCTCACAGGGATCCGCGTGAAAATGGGTTCCTTCAGCCAGCGGACGGTCTACGGGCCGAGCGTCCTGTTGGGTCTGGGGGATGAACGCCTGACCAGCACTGCCCCCGATCCCCCCCAGCGGGGTGTGCACCCCAGTGTGGACGGGCCATGAACAACGCGCACGTGTGAATGTTTAATGACCACTCGCATTAATTAGCGCTCACGGCGGCCCTGAAAGGCGGGGCACATGGAAGGTGAATGACGATGGTGGACATGGTGCCCATTCCCCCAAACAGTGCCACCTGCCATTCTTCTAGGGACGAGAGGTGTGGGGACAGGGCCCCGTCCCCAGGCACCCCCTGGTGTCCAGGTCCCCCGAGTGTGAGACCGTGGGGAGAGGGGGGCAAGTTCTGGCCGGCACCTGGGAGTCACCTACTCCACCCCTGACGCCTTGTTAGGCCTGGGGACTCTGCGTTTGGGGACATTTGACGAGTGTCTCCCTGTTCCTTGGTTCCCAGTGGCTCTGCGTCCTTCTGGGCCTCTCTCACCCGGACACGCTGCCCTGGTTTTTCACACGAAAATCTAATTGTGGCCAAAGCCAGCTGAGACTCAGCAGAAAACATTTTTTTTTCCTTTTATTGCCTGCAGAAACAGAATTCTTTGTGGCATGATGTCTCATAAAGAAGCCCAATTATTTTTTGAATATAAATAAATGTTATGTGATTATACTTATGAATCCTGAGCTTACACAGCTTCCATCTAAATAGGGGGCACAATGCTTTAGAAGGTGAAGAACATCTCTCGGAATTTCAAAAAATTCACAGCTTTTATCACATTGGATTTGAATGGGCCAGCCAATTGGAGCTATTCAGATGGATACAAACACACTTACAGATGATTACCGTAATCACGGGCACGCGCCTGCTCAGCGCTGCCGTCCTCATTTCCATGCGGCGGTTGAGCTGAACACCGGGGCACCTGTCTGTCCCCGGAGCGTCCGCTTGAGAGGCTGTTACATGGGGATCGCGGACAGAAACCTCTCCGAAGTGACTGGGCCGAAATGCTGATGGACTCTCACCGTCCGGCCGGCCCTTGCAGCCACAGGGAGGGGTCTGTGCATCTGTCTGCTGGAAGCTGGTTCTCAGGGAAGTGTCTGGCACTGGAGCAGCAAGGAGGCTTTCAGGGAAGCAGCATCAGCTTGCGACACCCAGTAGCCACGGTTCTCACGGCCCTGCACATTCGAAGCACCTGGGAGCTTGTCCAAGGCGCAGCTGCCCAAGCCCCGCAAGGTGACCCCCCGTCTCCAGGGACGAAGTCTGGGTTCCTGCAGGTTTCAGAAACTGCCCCTGCCCCTGAGATGCACAGGGAGGAGTGAAGACTAAGGTGCGGCGTTTCAGCTAGCTGACGGCGGTCTACGTCCTTGGTCATTGGAAGATCAAATCAAGCTCATGCTGGAGAATCTTGGCAAGAGGAGGAAGCACTGCACACTAATAAGAAAGTTAAAAACAATTTGCATTCCACTGCCTACTTTCCCTTGCTTCGAATTTATTTTGCGGACCAGTTTGCCAAACTTGCCGGAGAGACACCACCACGGATTTGCACAAGATTCTACGGACTGACATTGTTTCTGGCTCGTCTACAGTGAAGGTCACTCTGGCCCTCGGGCCTTTGTGCAGAAACGCAAGTGTGAGAAGCCCGCTCCCTCCTCTGTCTCTCCCACCGTCACCCGCTGCCCCACCAAGACGGGGTCAGCGGGCACCGGTGCAAACACTGGGTGTGCAGACGCGGCACGTGCTCTGAGGTCCCCAGGGCGCCTGTGTCCTTGCCTGGTCCCAGCTCCTCATTCCCCTCCCTGCCCCCTGCTCCCCTGCTTGCTCTCCCTCCTTCCCAGATGGGGCCACCTTCCCTCCCCCGGAGCACGGGGCCCACCCACATGCAGCCCTCAGGGGGGACCCCCCCACCCCCCACCCCCACTGCAGAAGACCTTGACCTCGGGGCGGCCTGTCCCTCAGGGGACGTTGCTGCCAGATCTTCAGATGACAAGCGATCCCCACGTCCTCAGGTCCCCCCTCTGCCGTGCACTCACCCCGGGTGCGTCGGACACCACATGCCGGCGCTGTGCTGGGCGTCGGGCGGGCACCAAGTGGGAAGTGGACGCAGCTTCCCTTAGCTCAAAGGGGCTAGTCGGAAACTGTCCGACGATCCCGCAGATGGACGTGACCATGTGGCTCTGACAGGGGCTTAGAGGAGAAGTGTGTGGTCTGCCAGGGGCTTCCACAGGGAGTGACCTCACTGCAGGACCCTCCTGTGGGGTCACGATGGCTGCCTCCAGGGGCGAGGGCTCTGCGTGCGGACCCTCTGACTGCAGGGGGTGGGGACTGCAGTGTTTGTCAGCGGGTGTGAGCCAGACGGTGTGTGAGCGTGCAAGGGGTACCCAAACTAGGCTTTGTGAGTGTTTGAGGGTGTGTGAGTGTGAGCAAGTGGGCAAGGGAGTAGAAGCACATGTTCGTGCAAATGTGCTGGCATAAGTGTGCAAGGGCAGGGGTGTGTGTGTGAGAGTGTGAGTGTGCAAGTGTGTGCTCAAGGGTGCTTTCACACATGCTCACTCATGCGTGCACTCACACACCCTCGAACACCCACACTCACCCACACGTGCACACTCGCACGCACCCACACACTCAGACACCCGCCGACACACACTCACGGAGGGCGAGGCCGGGCACGGAGTGAACAGAGGGCTCTGGGGCCCAGCGCCAACCCCAGCGGCTGCCGCAGGCGACCTCCTGGGTCGGGCGGTCCCCAGGCTGGCCTGCTCCGACACCCTGGGAGCATCAGCTCTGCCACCCAGGCCTCTGCTGGCTAGGCCGAGTCGCAGGGTGCTGGCGAGCTGGCCGGGGCGCCCCTCTGGTCAGAGCACAGGGCCCCGTGGGGTCCCCGGCACTCACGAGTCAGGGGAAGGTACTGGAGCCACCGCCTGCCCCGTGGCCCGTCCACAGCCATGCCTGTGACCCCGAGGCCTCCTCCTGCCATCCTCCCTGCCACTCGCTGTGTTCCCGCCCCACTGGCCTCGGGCCTGTCCTTTCGCAGGTGCTTTGCTTTGCATTCGCTGTCCCCTCTTCCCGGAATGCTGCTCCCCCCAGTCCCTGTGGCTCCCTCCCTCACTGCCCCTGTCCGTGCCGAGCAGCCCTGCTCCCCGAGGGGCCTTGTCTCAGAACATGCAGAGGCCCGTGGAGGCCACAGCCCCTGTCCCATCGCCCGGTGGCCCCTCGGCCCAGCGCTATTTTCCTGTCCCCCTTTCTCCGGGCCCACCAGGACCACCCACCCACACATCTCTCCGGGGCCATGACAGTGGCTTTCACACGTCTCCGCTGAGGTCCACTCCGCGCACAGCATCCCCTGGGGCCCACGAAACACGCCAGATGCTGCTGCTGCGGGCTGGCAGGGGCCGCCCCTTGACCCTCTCGTTCCAACCCCCTGAAGGCCCCGTGGGCCCCCCAACCCTCCAGAGGAGCCACCCGCTGCTCCCTGTTCTTTCGATTTCTTGAAATACCAACATCTCCATCGACCAGAGGGTCTTCAGTCCTTCTGTACTTGACTCGCGCCCACTAGCGCTCAGCCCACACCCTAGACCCTGTCCTCCAGTTCCCCGTGATCCTGAGGACCAAGTTCCCAAGCACCTAGGCCCTCCTGAGGCTGCCCCTCCCTTGCCCACCCTGGGTAAGTCTGGGACCCCCAGTACCTTCTCACCCGATGCCTGCTTCTGCCTGTAGTGACCCCAGGACTTACATGTTTGTTAATGCTTGTCACCCCTCGAGGCTGCGAGGTCCATGGGGCCGAGGTCCTGTCGGTTTCGTGACCCACCCACCACCTTAGCCCTCGTGGGGGGGTCTCAGGAAATATTTAAGTGAATGAACAAATGACTCTTCACACTGCGGACATCATATCGACCTTCTTGTGCAAGGCCTTTAAAAGCCTCCCGTTTCCCATGAGGCTCTGACTAGAGTCTGGAACCCAGGCTGCTTTCGTACCTATTTTTCCAGCCTCATATCACAGGCCCCGCCCCCTGCCCCGCCCCCAGCGCATTGCCAGGCTCACTCGGCCTGGCCACAGCTCGCCGGGCCTCCACAGCGCCGCCCTCCCGACGGAAACCTGTGTCCTTTCCAAAGTTCAGCTCCGATTCCATCTTGCGTGGCCATGCCTCTCCTGCTTCCAGAAGCCCCCAGCATTTGCTGGCAACGAGTTCTTGCTTCCTTCATATCTCCCCTTCCCACTAGACGGAAAGAAAATCAAATCTCTTAGCTGTTTTTATATTCTTTAGAGTGTGTAGCTCATAAATGTTGCTAAAGGTGGGCTTGTGGAATTAATAAAGGCACTATTTAATGATTGTCTTCTGCGTTATAAGAATCAGCCTCCCCTGGCTGGCGTAGCTCAGTGGATTGAGCTCGGGCTGCAAACCAAAGCATCGCAGGTTCCATTCCCAGTCAGGGCACATGCCTGGGTTGCAGGCCATGGCCCTCAGCAACCGCACACTGATGTTTCTCTCTCTCTCTCTCTCTTTCTCCCTCCCTTTCCTCTCTAAAAACAAATAAATAAAATCTTTAAAAAAAAGAATCAGTCTCGTGGATCTTTTAAAGTGGGTGTTGTTACTGTCTAAAGCTTCCGCAGAGGGACTCGCTCTAAACCCACGGATGACATCCCCCAGGCCGCCCATCAGTCACTTACTGGTGGGGCCCTGGGGGGCGGAGCTCATGGGAGAAGCACGGTTCTGCCCCAGGCGCTCGGCGGCCGTGGCCCAGCCCGTCTTTGAGCCGGCTTTGCAAACGGGCGGCAGGCACGGGGCCGGGGCTGAGGAGACAGACTGTTCCCATTTGTTTCACATTATACTTAGGAGCCCGAAGGGAAACATTTCTCTCATCTCAGCATTACCCGGTTATGGAAACATAATCGGGATTGTTTCAGAGACGCAGGCAGCTTCTATTTCGGTCCCGGCGCAGGAAACTCAGCCTTTGTCCATTTTCACAGTTTGATTTATGGGAGGTTAAAAATTCATAAGGCAGGAGCCAACCTCGAGCAAATATTGTTTTTTTTTTTTGCAGGAGCCAATTCAAACAGACCTCATCTCGGGTTTCCTGTTCCAAGGCTCGGGGATGGGAGGTTCAGCCCCGGCTCACCCATTTGGTCTGCTGAAGGTCAGCCGGCCTTTGCCGTGACCTTGAGGTAGGGGTTGAGGGGCTCTATCCAAGACAGAGACGGGAGCCACCCCTCCCCTTTCTGGAACCCCCTCCACGTCAGGCACCTGGTGTTCGCTATCTGTTTGATCCCCCGTGACCCCGAGACGGAGGCCCAGTTGTCCTGCCACCCCAGAAGTGGAGAGCGGGCCAGGTTGACAAATCCACCTGAGCCTGTGCAGCTGCTGGCGAGACAGGAGGCCGTGTGCGGGGTTCGAGGCTGCCGGAGGGACGCTGGAGCTGTCGCGGCTCATCCCTGGCCACCCCGGTACCAGCATAAACAGGGACACCAAGGACAATACTCCAATTAATACAGACACGTAAGATGTTGAGTTCATAAACAAAGGACACGTGATATAAAGAATTACGAAACAGGAACACCTTTAAGAAATTACAAAAACAAAGGTGAAGTCAGGAAAATCTCCCCCTAACATAAAAAGATGAAACACATGAGTGAAATGATGAGACATAAGGGCCACAGACAGTGGAATTAGCAGATAAAATATAGGAGTGATTCCAGATGGAAAGGTACGAAGCATCAGACGAAAGGGCTCACCCCATAGTGAGTTAGGGACAACTTCACATGACGGCGAATCTAACAGCCTCTTGGATCATATAACTGAAGTTTCCTTTTGCATCCATTTCTGAGAATTGCAAAGATAAGTTTTTAGCTCATTTCTACAAAAGTAGATGGGAACTCAATGTTTTATATATCATGCTAAAGTATCTGTTGTCAGCTCACCACCACCTCCACCACCACCATCTTCACCACCATCACCATCACTACCATCACCATCACTATCACCTCCACCTCCACCACCACCTTCATCACCTCCACCATCGCCACCATCATCATCATCACCACCTCCACCTCTACCATCACCACCATCACCACCACCTCTACCACCAACATCACCACTACCACCACCACCACTACCACCACCACCACTACCACCACCACCAGTATTACCACCACTGCCATAGCTGTCTAAGACTGGAACTACATTTCCCAGAATCCCTTTCCTTATGCAGATTTGGTTGAGAGTTTGTCGGTGAGAAGAAGTCCTACAAGACTTGGAAGCTCTGATGCCTCAAAAGGCATCGTGTGTTTTCGTTTGCCTCCCTGCGCTCCTGCCATCACCACGAGACGCACGGGCCCAGAAGGAGAAGGGAGACTTGAGGCGCTGAGCCGCCAGGGCCTGAAGCTGGGGCTGACCCTGGCCCACGCGCACAGAGCCACCACGACGCCCGAGCCAGAATGCCGTCCGATGCTCTCCTTGGCCACCACACAGGTCTTCCGCGACCCTGGAGGGCGTGGGCACGCCCGCAGACTTTGTCTTCTCCACCCTTTTCTCCTGGCACTCACGCTGTTCGCTCCTCTCACTTCAGGACAATCGTATTTCATTATGTGGGTGGCAGAGAGGTGCCTGCAGCACTTGTGCGGGGTGCGGGGGAGTGAAGGATAAATAAGAATACAAGTGAACTATTTTGGACAGGGCTACCTTGTCCCTTCTGATTTGAGTGACATTGTGTGACACAGTTCCTTGGAATAGTTTGGCCATTTAGAAGTCTAGATGAAGGCATCAAATGAGAATAAAGTCAAATCGCTTCCCCGTGGAGGGGGAGGGGTCTGGAGCAGGAAGCCGGGTGGCACGATGTATCAGAAAGCCACGCGGATGAGTCAGCCACCAAGCTGAGAGCGACCACGGGGCGTGGGTTTGTCCTTTTCCCTCCGAAGGATTCCGTGGACGTGGGTATATGTTTACAGCGAGCATTGTCTTCCGCTTTTATTCTCTGATGCCTTTTATCGTCTTCAGATCCCTTTCGGCTATACATTCTGCAAAAGGAAATCTCAAAGCCATAGCATAATCAAGCCTTGAGGAGAACTATGTTATAAATTATTACAATTATCTTCATTATTTCAGGCAGAAGTGCTAACATGCTTGAGGACGCTTTCCACGTGCCACCCCTCATTTTCCAGATGTAATTCCACACCACCTTCTGTCAGTGGGGTGGGAGACCAGCTCATGCCCAGTGACCCGAGAACCGGGCATCACGTGAACACGGTAGCAGAAGGAAATTACTCACCCCCGATGCGCGGCCCTCAGGGAATCAACCAAAGAGGAAAACTGTACATTTTATGCAGAGGTTTAAAAGGAGGGGAAATTACGGCTCCATCGGACCGTCCCTGCACCCCGCAGGCATACAGGGAATCCGGGGAATTGATTTTTGAGGCCATCCCGCGAGCCCGGGCCGAGAGGCAGGGGGTGCAGCGCCATGCGGACCGCTCGCCCGCTCCGACTCTGCGGCGCTGGGCCGGACGGTGGTTACCCTGGAAACACGGGCACAGAGCGGAGCCGTGTCAGGTCAGCCCCTGGGTGGGGCACCCCGCTCACTGTGCAGGGGCAATGCGATCTTTCTTCCTTTTTTACAAAGGTGACCTTGCTCCCCTCATTTATCAAAGTCCCTTGCCTCAGTGGGGCAGTGCGACATGGGAATGTCTGTGCCCCCCCCAACCTCCCAAGCTCCTTTCTCATAATATTAGGAAGATAGGTACCTACCTGGGTCCTTGGTGGTGGGGGAGGGGGGTTGAGGGCAGGCTGGGGTTGAGGGCAGGCTGGGCTTGAGGAGGACTGACAAGGGGTGGGTGAGGAGGGTGGGGGTGGCACCCATGGGGACTGGTGGAGAGTTAGATGAAGGCCCTTTGGACCCAGACCCCCCCCCTCCTCTGAGCGAGCCTCAGAGAAGCGCTGGCTTCATCCCGAGACTCAGCCCAGCCCGCCCACTGCAGCCCCGGTGGGTGGGGGGGCAAGGCTGGGCTGCAGGGACACGGCGCCTGGGGTCGCTGAGCCGAGGTCGGCAGAGCAAGGCGGGGGCACGTCTGGCCCGCCACGTGTCCCAGGCCATATCCCACACCAGGTACGTCTGCACCAAGGGACCAGACATGCACGGGGGGGAGGACCCTGCTCCAGGCTCATCGCCACGCCGCAGGGCAATGACCACAGTGACAGAGGGCGGGGCTTGCCCAAGAACAGGATTTGCCGCGGGTAGCTGGTGACAGAGTGGGACAGGACCCAGGTGCCCCCATACACACACCTCCCGCATCGACGCCCAGCCCCGATGATGCATATCTCCCGTCGATGTGAACCCCAGAGTTGCCAGAGCGTGCCTGAGTGAGTGAGTGAGGGAACAGTGGCACCTCGTCTCCCAAGTCTGTGTGGAACCTGCTGGCAGGCTTGTGCACCTTTGTGGCAGACACACCCTCGTGCGACCCCCGGTGAGCCAAGCCCTCCTGGGCTCCCCTCCCCTTGAGTGAGGCTGGAACTGTCTCTCCGACTTGCTTGTGACCAAGACTGTGTTGTGGGGGATGGGCTGTCCCTCCTTTGGGTAGGTGTGTGACTCGGGGTGGCTGCCCCCATGACTGGGTCAGGCTACGAGCCTCCCTCTCAGGTAGCTGGCGAGAAAGGTGGGTTCCCCGCTGGCCCGAGGCAGGGAGCCGCCGCGCTGTGTCACACCAAGTGGCCAAGACTCCTCGGTGGCCTCTCGAAGCTGACAGCAGCCCCAGCTCACCGCCGGCCGGGAAGCAGGAGTGCAGTCCTGCAGGCGCGAGGAACCGAGCTCTGACGACGACCACGTGGGCGTGGGGAGGGCCCAGGCTCCGAGGGGAAGGCTGGCGGCCGACAGCTGGGTGGTGGGCCCGGGTGTAGTGGGCCCAGGTGCGCCCGGCCCCGACCCCTGGCCCCTGGCCCGCAGAAACTGTCGCGCTCGTCATTCACGTGGTCACGTCCCCTGAAGCCCCCGCGGTGAACAAACTGGTGCCCTTGCTCCCGAGGAAACACAGGGGTAGTTTCTGGAAGCGTCAGGTCACAGCATTTTGGTCAACCAATCGGTGCATGACCTCGTTTAGTGCATGCTTCTGTTTGAAGGCGCCGTAGGTAACGTGCTGTTGATGTGCTGGCCCCAGCTGCACGGCCAGCGGCCCTGCAACTTGCAGGTGCGGTCCACCTACGGCCGTGGCCAGGGCTGCAGGTGGCGCCAAGAAGCGCTGGGAGGGCTGAGTCTGGGGGTCTCCGGTGAACGGCAGCGGGTACGGGGTCTGCCTAGAACGAGCACGGACTGTCGGCAGGCTCCCAGCTGCTGCCTCCGGCCCTCTGAGGGGCAGCCGCTGCCGCCGCCGAGGACCGCCGTCTCGGGGAGACGCTGTCCCCGCGCCCACCGCCTGGGCCGCTCACCTTACTTCGAATGTGACTCGTGTTCTGCAAGTATGGGGACATCAATAAATTCTGTTCTTCTGACGCCATCTTTCAGGTACTTGTCAGTATTAGGGAGCATTCCAGAACCCCTCAGCACCAGAGAAGTACAAGGAGTTCTCGGGCTTTGCCGTACTTAAATTAAGACCTGGCATCTGTAACAGACACGGTTCACTCCCCAGCCCAGCCTGACCATTAGGTGAAACTACCCTCATCCTTAAACTCAAATGGTCCATGCCTTCTTATCCTGGCGACCATCTCTTCTTATTCTTTTCCGGGATCCCTACCTCCGTTCCTGGAGGGGGCGGGGTCAGAGAATCCGAGAGCTTACGCACCTGACTCATCCACACGGGTGAACTGTTCCCACCTCTATGCAGTGGGCCCCCTGGTTAGAAACCCACGAGTAAGGGTGTTGCAGACATTTCTAAGTGGTTCAACGAGCGACTTTCAGGGACCTCAGTCGGTCTGCAAAGCAGGGGGACTGCGGGGCCAGTGCCTGGAGGCCCGGCTCGGTCCTGTTTCACTCCTGTTGAGAGTGCATTAAGTGGTCCGTTGCAGGGTGTTACTCAGTGGGGTGGCAATGGAAACGCCGGGTGTATGGAAATAAGTCCCTGCACCGTCAGCCAGGCCTCTGTCAGCCCCCGCTGAGCCCGCGGCATGCACCGTGCTGCTGGACGGACCCACGGACGGGGGCGCTCAGAAAGGCTGGTGCTGCTTCTGGAGACTGTGGTTCCATAGCCACTGGGGTGGGGGGGGTACAGTTCACCCAAAGTCAGTCAGTATAGGGTTTGCTTGTCATGGTGGGGAACACCAAGGGCACCAGAATTATTTTCCACGTGGAGCTACCGAGGCGGCCCGGGTCACCCACGCCCCCTCCTCGGTCTGGCATGAGGACAGCGGCCAGAGTAAGGGTTTCCTCCAAGCGTGTGTGCGTGCGTGTGTGGCCCGATGAAGGTCCACTCGAGAGGCAGACCCGTCACCGGAGCGCCTCCTCCCGGACGCTGGCCCGCAGACCGGCACCGGCCTTTTGCTGCAGAGCGGCTTTGTGTCTCTGGCACTGGGGGGTCCAGAACCGCTAGCCCGCGGGCTCCCACTTCTTCCTCAAGGGACGTCCAGGCCCAGGCAGCAGCTGGCCAGACAAAGAGGGGTCCTTGTGCCCCGGGCTGGATCGGGGGGCCTTCCTCGGACAGCGCATCTTTCACGGAGGCTTCTCCAAAGCCACCTTCCCGAACAAAGGCTTCTTTCTATGCCGATGGCTCCTAGTAACCCCTTTCCCCTGGGCGGCGGTTTGTCTGTGACCCTTTGCAGAAACATATTCTTAATCCTCGGGGTTAATTCTGCTTCAGTTGGCGGCGGGGGGCGTGGGGGGGAGCAGCGGACCCTCCGCAGAGAGACTGAGCGTTTTCAGCCTTGCAGTTCCGCTTGATCACACCAGGTTTTGTCTCGCAGAGTCCTTGTTATTTCTCCGCAAAGCGGAGGGGCTGAGTCAGACGACCTCCAGGCTCCTGCTTTCTGCTCTGGATCACCGACGTGGGACCTGAGGCAGCAGCGTGGCCGAGCTGCACCGGGACCAGCACTCCCTGTCACCAGATGCGCTAGTGCAGCATTCAGATTCCCGGGCCCCGGGCAGACCCACTGCACCGGAGTCCCAGGGGGTGTGGCCCGGGAACCTGAATGTATGACAAGCCGCCCTGGATGTTTCCCAGGGGCGGTCAGGTGTAGGAACCAGCGGGTGGCGTTGGTTTAGAAAGCAAGTCGTCCGTTCAGAGCGGCAGGAGGAAAACCTGCTTGTTCTTCTGCTGGGTTAAGAGTCCCCGTCTTTTCCCTCAGACACAGGTGTCTTGGTGTTCGGCCCGGGAAGGAAACACAGCAAAGGGCCGTGGAAAACAAGGAGCTCTTGGGCGAGGCGCCAGCGTCCCCTCCCCCAGCTTTCATCCGGGCTTCCTCCTCGGGGGAGAGCAAATCCAACTCCCACCAAAACTATGACCATGCAGGAAGCAGACTGATTCACCAGCGAACGTGGCCACCCTCGTCTGGACAGCTACACTCTTTCTGTCCGTCCATCTGAAGGAGCGGAAGCTTGCTGTCATTGAGTCTTGTTTTATTTGGGGGCTGGAAGGTGGCGTTCCTAGTTATTTCCCTAGGGTCACCCAGGAGGGCACGAAAACCCCTCTCTCCCGGGAAAGTAGCAGGTCCCCTTTGTCCCTGTTTTGAGGGCCGGTGGAGGAGGCTCCGTGATCCCGGGGACCTGAAGGAAGCCGGCCTCCGTCTCCTGGTCCCGAAGCCGTTCCTCACTGCAGGCACGCTGGTCTTCACCCACTCCGGTTAACGAGAGAAACTCCAGCCGTGGCGCTCTCTGTCACGGAGGAGAGAGAAACAGGACAAGGCTCCCCTGCGGCCCCCCCACCCTGGGATGCAGCAGCAAAGGGGCCGTGCAGGGAGGTTCAGGAGAGTCGGGGGGGCAGGTCCCTCCTCTCCAGGTGTCCGGATGTGGGCCCCTCGCCTCCGGGAGGACTGGGTGGGGGGGGCCAGGAGCACATCTAGCTCTCCCAGCGGGGTCTCAGGGAGACCTCGGGGAGGGGACTGCTGTATTCTGACACCTGGAGGTGTCCTTCCGAGGTTGTGACCGTCCCGAACCACCATGGGGTGACAGCATCTGGGGAGGGAGGCTGCCCGGAGCCTGCTCGAGTTGGATTTGCTTCCTCGTGGTGTTTGTCTGATTTGGTTTCCTCGTCCTCGTAAGGAACACTGAGAGTGGGGGTGAGTGAACAGAATCTGGACTGGATTAGCTCGAGGACACGGAGGGCTTCTCAAGAAGGTCCTGTCGTCTCAGGAATCGAGCCTGAAACATCCCTGGACTCACCCGACGATGTCTGCGATTCTGCATCTCTCTTCACCATGGAGCCTCCGCGTGGCCAGGAGAGAAGACCCTTGCGGCTGCGGAACACGGCCTGCCCGGGCGGCACCCTCGTCCTGGTGCTCAGAGAGAAGCAGACAGCCAGTCGGGGCCCGCGGCTGCCTCCACCCTGGGCTGGGGAGGGCGCCCTCCCCCCCACCCGGGCCCAGGGTCAGCCGGACTGGTGGGGAAGGGGGTGAGATCATACGGGAATATCGGCCGCTGGGCTAGAAGCACCCCTGCTCCACCTCGGCTCCCCGCCCCTCCCCGCGGGGTCTTGGAGGCGGCCGTGGGCTCAGGGGCGGTCTCGGCGGTTCCCTGTGGCCGAAGCTGGAGCACCGGTGCTGTCTGTGTTTGGGGCTGTGCTGTCCTGGCTCCGGGAATGCCGCAGGGGCCGTGCGGGCGCGAACGAGGGTGAGAACTGGGAGTGGATTTCTACAGACAGTCACGTGCTCCCCTCACTGCCGTTGCCCGCGGGGCCGTCCCGGGGGCCGGTTTTGACCCAGGCATCAATGGACAGGGGCCCCCATTCTTGCAGATTCGGTTTGTGGACGCAGAGAAGGGGACAGAAATAATAGAAAAACGAAACTGGTCTAGTGCTCATTTGAATTGTATGGTACTATTGTATTTTCTCTTATATTCTGAAGTATATTTTCTACAAAATTCTTAAAGACCTTATTTATTTACTTTTAGAGAGAGTGGAAGGGGGGAGAGAGAGAGGGAGAGAAACATCAGTGTGTGGTTGCCTCTCTCACGCCCCCAGCTGGGGACCTGGACCATAACCCAGGCATGTGCCCTGACCGGGAATCAAACCAGTGACGTTTTGGTTTGCAGGCCGGTGCTCAATCCACTGAGCCGCACCAGCCAGGGCTATTTTCTACAGATGTTTGTCCATAGATGAGAATCTGCGTTCATTGGATTTGGTTTCTTCTTTATTACAAATTCCATGGGTACTTGTAAAGCACTCCGGGACAGTGGCTTTGGTTTGAAGCTGCCCTTTTATAAACATTCTCTGAAAGGACGTGTCTCATGCACACTTCATCTGGGTGACGTCGGCAGCTTCTCCATCTCTCCAAGAACCAGGGCAGCTGGTTCTTGCCCCGGGCAAGTGCATGGTGTGATGCAGTTCGCTCCTTGTCCAGTGGTTTCTTTAAATTCCTACTCTCGTATCCCCCATCATCCTGGGCCAAACGCTCCGTCTTCTCCCTGGGAAGAAGCCCACCCCAGCAGTGCCTTCGGGGCTGGAATCTCTTGGGTTGAGAGATCTCGCACCAGGGACTCACTGGGTGAGTCGCTGGTCCAAGCGCCTGAAATGGTGCCGGCGGAACAAGTTGTAGATGGCCTTGACAATGAGTCAAGGTCACTGATGCCTTCGTGTCCTTGCCTGACACAAAGGGCTCCTCCCGTTGGCCTTGTCTCTGCTCCGTGGGGAGGGTCACCCTGCCCACCCTGCCCAGAGATGCCAGCCCCCCCCCATCTCGGAAGCGCTCCGGTGCCCGCCGGGACAATGCCAGCAGGCGTTTCTGCCAGCGTGCAAGTGTAAATGCTGGATAACAGAGGGATATTTAAAGAGCTTCTAAAGATAAAACCAGCCTGTGAGTGCTGGGAAGGAGTTTGAAGTCAGCGTTTCTGGTGGTTCTTCAAATACAGGTTTGAATTCAGATGGTCTGAGGAAGAATTTCCAAATGACACCTTTCAGACCCGACCCAGATCTGACTGGTGGCCCCTTGGTTTGGAGCCGGGCCCTGGTAGTTCCATCCCTGACAGCAGCTTCCTAGGTGACTTGGTCACACACCTTCGGCTCCCAGTCACCTCGTGAGAGAGGGACAGCCCGTGCAGCCCCGGCCCCGTTCCCGGCTGTGCCCAGCTCACGGCAGGTGTGCAGAGAACCGGGGCTGGAATGGAGGGCCCCAGAGCTGGCCCGTGGGCAAACCTGGACGAGAGAACTCAGGAAGGTGGGCCACGAGGAAAAGCACCGATTTTGGAGACCTCTGCGTCAGAACCCAGCTCTGCGGGTTGACTGGCTGTGTTGAATCCCTCGTTTGCAACCACAGAGCAGCTGAGGGACTAAAGGCCAGAGCCCGTGGGAGGTGCTCAGGGCAGGGCTGGCCACGCTGCACACGCCAAACAGCAGCTATTTTTATTCTCGTTATGACTCCATGCTCTTTTTTTGCTCATATGTGTTGCCCATAAAATGTTCATGTAACAAACACTTGAAGCATGCTTTGTCTGCAGAGATGGGAATTGTCTCGCCGACGTCTGGCGTTTTGTGGTGCTTAGGACACACGCGGACGCTTTTCCGTTCACTGGCCCCCAGTTTGTCCCGTCTGAGTCCAGGCCCCCTCATTACTTCACACAACATCCCCTCCAATGGCCCAGGTGAGAAGCAGGCCCGTTTATTTTTCCGTTTTCTGTCTGCTGAGTGCCCTGCACCTCAGTTTTCTCCACCTCTGCGCTCCTGTCCAGTTTCCCTGCCACCTCACTCTCCGGCACAGTCCGCCGGCCCGCCGGGAAACATGCACACATACACAGATCAGAGAACTCGGACCATCACCGCCGCGGCTCGCGTGCAAGGCTCCGCAAGGCTCTTTGCTCTCCTGGGCGTTAAAATACAGCGCTTAGCGCTGCAGGGTGGGGCTGGTGGGCCCAGTCTGAGGACTGCTGTCCAGGTGACAGTAATGGCTCGGTCTGATTCCTGGGGAGTCAGGGGCCTCCCTCTTGGGCCAAGGCCCCCCGAGTCCTGGGCTTACTCGGAGAGGCAGGGCTGGCTTTGTCTGCCGGGTCACGAGCGGTGTCACGGACCTGCGGTGGCTTCGACGGCGGGAAAGTAGACTGTCCCACTGCGAATCTGACGGGGAGGGTGCCCGGGCCCCTGGTTTTATGAGCACACTAGTGCCCACGTATGAAGACAGCCGCCACAGCCTCCTGTGTCTGCCCCGCTGTCCCGTTGACGACCCACTTCCTGAAGTGCGTAGACCGAAAAAGAGACAGTTTCGTCGTCGGTGTCTTCTTCGCGACAACCCATGACACGTGATGGTGTCAGACGCTGACACACCTGCATTTTCCTCCTGAGTCGTAACATCATGTGTTTGCAAAAGGCCAGCGTTCTGCAAACACATTCTTCAGATTCTCCTCCCCCGCCACCCCAGGCCCTCCTGGAGGTAAACGGTGCTCAGTTGCCATCAGGGGCCCCGTTTCTGACATCCCAGGAGAACGTGACTAGTGTCTGTCTTTGTCATTTTTGTGCAGTTTCCCGAATGGAAAACAAAACCAAACAGGCAGGTCCCTGTTCGGGGCTGGGTGACAGTTCCCCACATCTGTCACCAGCCTTCCGTGACGAGGACTCCTCCAACGCAGAACAAAACCTCCACCTAATAATTAAACAATAACAAGACAGAGCACAGACAGGTGCAGGGTAAACAGGCAGGTGCACGGTGAGCAGGCGGGTGCAGGGTGAACAGGCAGGTGCACGGTGAGCAGGTGGGTGCAGGGTGAGCAGGCGGGTGCAGGGGGAGCAGGCAGGTGCAGGGTGAGCAGGCAGGTGCACGGTGAGCAGGCGGGTGCACGGAGCGCAGATGGGTGCAGGGTGAACAGGCGGGTAAAGGGTGAGCAGGCGGGTGCACGGTGAGCAGGCGGGTGCACGGTGAGCAGGCGGGTGCACGGTGAGCAGGCGGGTGCAGGGTGAGCAGGCGGGTGCACGGTGAGCAGGCAGGTGCAGGGTGAGCAGGCGGGGGCGGCGATGGCGGCACGCTGGGAGAGCGTGGGGAGCAAGAAGCGCTCCTGGGAGAGGCGGGGGCACCGGGTCGGACGGATTCGTTCCGGGGATGAGAGAGTGGCGGCCGGATTCCAAAACGGGGAGCTGAAGAGAAAATTAAAAAGCCAAGAACTAATTGGGAAGCCAAAACATGCTTCAAACCGTATAAACAAAGTAACATGTTAAAACCAGAAGCTTAACGAGCAGACCAGGTAAAATAAACAAAACGAACTGAAACTTAACAGAAGGAAAAGGCAGAGCCGGTCCACTCCAGCCGCGTCCCTTCCTGGGGAGCCGCCCCAGGCTCGGGGAAGAGCCCCCCCACCCTGCCCACACCTGGGCATCCACATGGTTGGCTGGACTTGGGGGTGGCCTGCTTTAAAAAAAAACGATAAAATTGTCCAGACACGCATCCATACTATCGAAACAGACAACCCCAGGCACTCAGATGAGAAGAGAGCATTGTCCGCGGGCAGCAGCATGGGAGAGCTGCTGGCCCCGGGTTGCAGGGTCAGGGTGCTCTCCAGCTGACCGCCCGCCCTCTCTCCGACCCCCAGCCTTCCCAGGCACCCAAGCCTAGCTCTGCTCACCTGGCTCCTACCCTGAGACCGTGAGAAAGGCCAGTGGAGGCCTAGTACCCTGCCCTTGGCCTAAGTGGTATGTGAGGGGCCCGTGGGTGGGTTTGCATGAACCCGATGCTGCTCCCCTGAGGACCGCCCTGGCAGCCGGGGACTCTGAGCTCTTTTCCCCCAGTGGGTGCCCAAGCCCGGCTGCGTAACTTCCTGCACAGCTGTGATTCCACCAAAGGGGGAAGCCTCTGGGCATCCCCGGGAGACACCGAGGTACCAAAGCCCTTGACCTCCTCTTGACGGGCACGCTCACTGCCTCCCACTCACGCCCTGATGGGTGGAGCCTTTCAGCTTCAGGGACCCTCAGGCGCGAGCCTCCCCACGGCCTGCAGCCATGCACGCCACCGCACTAGGGGTCAGATGCCCAGGGCTGCTTCGGCTCTTCGTGGCTCCCCCCTGGTGGCCCTGAGGCGGGTTAGGGGGGCAAATGGTCAGAGGAAAGACGCCAGGCCCTCAGCCCCAGAGACCGCGGAGCTCCTGTGGGGTTCCCTGCCTTCCCCAGAGGGACCACGGGTGCCCCTGGAGGAGCCACCTAGCTGTCCCTCTCCTCTCTGTTTTGGATAAAAGTGGGGGGAGGCTGTGGGGGGTGGCTGAAGAATGTCTCTCCCTCCCACCCCACATTGGTTAAGGCCACTCCCCCCTCCCACATATCCCCACGCCACACTCCGGGTTGAGCCCCTGATGCGGTAACAAGTGACACAGGCGGAGAGCAGGGAGGCCAGCTCCTCCCAGCACTGCCACCAAAGTCACGTCACCCCATGAGGCCGTTCGGTTGACCACCTGTTGGCTGCTTCCTAGGAACACTCGTACCCGCCCCCCTCGCGGGCCTGAAGCAGAGCACCGTCTGACGTCCTCACAGTTGTGCACTGAGGACGCTGACACGCAGGCTCTGAGCAAGCCCCTGTCCACGGCCTCTCGGGACACGTCCCCTCGGTCACGGCCTGGGCCCAGGTTGTGCATGCAGCCACTGGTACAGGCAGTCCTTGCAGCCCTCGCTGCCTCCTGTCATCCTCCTGTCACTGCGCCCGTCCCTCCTCCACGAGCATCTTACCTGAGACAGCGTCACCTGTCCCAGCCCTGGTTGTCCCGTCCCAACTCCTCCTAGTTTCCTTTATCGTGCTCGCCATCCTACCAACGGTCTTTCATTTAATGGATCATCACCTGCTTTCTGTGGCCAGAACGGAAGTGCCACAGAGCAGAGACCCACACAGTCCTATTCACGCATCCTCAGGGCCCCCTGCCTCGCCTGGCCCGCAGAGGCTGCCTGGAGGTCTGCTGCTTGAAGGACTGGCTTTGAACTCTTGGAGCACCGGGGCTCTGGGCCAGAGGAGATGATGATTGGATGGCGGGCAGGTGTGGACAGGAAGAGACGCCCCCGGGGCTGTGCGCACCTGTGCGAGTGGAGGGTGGGGCAGGCACTTCCGGCAGGTGGACCCCTAGACCCTCCCCTCCCGCCTGGGGTCTGGGCCCCCCACTGCTGCGGCGGCCGAACCACGGACAGAGGGTGACGGTGAGGTGTCAGCTCCACGCCTGAAGCCGTCGGACGGACGTGGATGAAAAGGCTCCGTCGGCCGTGGAAGGTTTGGAATCTGCTTGGAGGATAGAGGAATCATCACTCAATACACGGACGTAAGGGATTTTTCAGATTCGTGGTAAATCCTGCGATCAGCGTGTATCCGTTTACCTCCCCCGCGGTCTCGTTGGCTGAGAGGTGCGGTGAAAAGCCTGCATTCCGTGTGGCAGTCGCAGGAACCAGTCACGGCAAGAACCTCATTCCCCCAGAGCCGCAGTGGCGGACCCGGGGCCAGCAACCCTGGGAAAGGGGCAGGGGCAACGCCGGGGCCACGGGATCCCTCGGGGGGATCAGCTCTCGGTTGGCCACGAACGCGCCTTAACCTCCTCCGTCTATTTCTCAAGTCTTCTTATCAGCCCAGATTTCAGTGGATGAGACCTGTGTCCCCAAATAAAAATCCAGTCTTCGGATGCAATAAGACGGAGCATCACCCAGCACTTTCCTGAGGCCTTTGCAGTGTTCCACCCGAGCCAGGATGGAGACCACACAGGAGTCACGGACACCCAGAAACAGCGCTGGCTGTGTCGTCGGCACCGGCTGGCTCCCGGGCCGGGCCGCACGGGACTCCACCGTCCGCGCCCTTGGCCGTGAGTCCCCCTCCCACGCCTGAAGGCGGGATGCCATCCTGGTGTCAGCCCTTGAAATCCGTCCCAAGGTTGGACGTGGGCAGGTGGACACATTTCGGGACTCTTCGTGGCCCGTGTGCCCAAAGGCTCTCGGTCGTAAACGCTCAGGGAAACCCCGGAACTTGGACTTGGCTTTCAAACGGCGCTATTCCCAGGTCCTGCGGCCATGAGCGCGCTCTGTGTGAGGCCTCCGTCCAGGCCGAGTCCCGACCCTTGTTTCTCCCAGCCAAGGGCAGCCTGCGAGAGCAAAGACGAGCCATTCAAACGCCTTCCTGTGGACGCGTGCCGGCCCAGGTTCAGTGGCTGGGGCCATTGCGGCCTCGCCCCACGGCCCGTCCCAGGGACAGGCAGGTGACCGGGGTGGCGGCTGGTTTGGTGAACACCAGCGCGTGTGCCCTGGAGACCAGCTGCCCGGGAACACAGAACAACCCCGATCACACCGGCCGGAGAAGGCTCGCTGTTCTGACACCCCACGGCTGGGGGCAGACACCTTTAGGTGTCTACGTTCCTGGGGAACTCACCCCTTTGCAGGACGCCGGGTCCCGCACGATCGTGACAAGGAAGGTCCTGGGCCTGGAGTCAGCTTCCCCAGAAACGGACGCGGTGACCCCAGCGTCCTGTGATCGCTGGCGGCGTGGCACGTGTCTCTCCGTCGCTTTCCTGCTAACCTGAGTGTTTATAATCCTCAACTCGGGGTTCTGGTGGGCAGCGTTCAGCTGAGTCTCGTGTTACCACCATTCAGACCATCTGTCTTCTGGTTGCTGTATTACACCACTGACGTCTGAAAGGGTTGTCGCTGGAGTCGGACAGTGTCTTTCCTGCGGTAACTGCCCTCTGCCCCCGTCTTCCTCTTGATCTCGGGCCTCCTGAAGCCCTCTCCTCCTCCTCCGAGACAGTGCCTGTCCTGTGGCCCTTTCCTCTGTGACCCGCGGTCGGCACACCGGAGGCCGGTCGGTGTGGGGAGGAGGAGCATTCTATAATTCAGGTTCAATCTTAGTCTGTTTGTGGGCCTGTGACATTCACGGGTGTCACTCCCGTGGCCTGGCTGCCCCTGCCCCGCCCTCGCTCCTGTCCCCGGCCGATGCCTTCCTGGTCTGTATGCCCGAATCCTGGACCTGCTGCCTGTGTTTTCCGCCCCCCTCGGGTGTGAGACCACCACACTGAAGAGCTTAAGTGCCAGGGGTCCGTCTCCCCCAACCAGGAGGGTGGTTCTGAAACTCTGCGGTCTCTGGTGGGGTGGGAGGGTCCGCCTTTGCGGAGAAGTGTCTCCCAGTATTTCACAGCGATGACACCCTCCACGCAGGCCGGAACCAAGAGGGGAACCTTTCTCCTGGCGGGGTTCCTGCAGGTAACACCGCAGAAGCGCAAGAGCCCACAGACGGCAGCTCCGGAGCTCCCCACCCTCGCCGTAGGGCCCGCTCAGGCTCCGGCAGCTCAGCCGCCCTCCCATGCAGGTGTCCTGTCCGTGGGCGGCCGCAGGAGCTCCTGCGGAGGGCAGCTCTGTCCCTCCGGGGTCGCCTGTCTCTCTGGGCGTGGGGGTGGCGGCTCGCCCTGCACCCTCACTCCTCTTCTGGGCCCAAGGACAGTCCTTTCCTCGCAGTTTGTCCAGCTTTTCCGTGTGATGAGCACAGAAATGATGACTTCCAAGTCCTGTCCAGAGCTGACACCAGAGCAGGTCCCAAGGTAGCCCTCTTCGACTTTATGTCCCATTTCCTTCCCACTCCCGCCGCACACGCAGGTCCGCACCTGTGGACAGTGCGCACGGACGGCGTCTGCTCTTCCTTCCCCATCAAGCAGCCCCACCAACTGCCCGGAATCCGTGCAAGAACTCAAACCCCTCGGCCAGCCTTACGTGGCTCAACCAGCTCACCTTACAGAAGGCGCACTTGGAGGCCGTGTGCCCCCAGACAGCCGGCCCTCTCTCCCATGGCAGGCACTGGGTTCGCTCACCTTCGCTTGTCCTTTTAGTGCGACTGGGGAATCACTGGGCGTGACCAGTCCTCCTCCAGGGCACGAAACTGCAGTACCTGCCTCTGCCCCTCATGACAACGGCTCTCTATAAAATTCCCCTTGATTCACCTTTCTTGAAAGAACTTGGCTCGTGAAATAAATAGGACCTTGCTGTTCTTGGGAGTCAGGGATCGAAGGGGTTCACCTGGGTAGAATTTGGAGATGACTCGATGTGAGGTGTCCTCCATGGTACATGCAGATTCCGGAAGGTCCTTCCCCCTGTAGGCTGAGGTGGTGCCTCCCGGACTGAGCGCCTGGGCCGGTGGCGAGGCCATGTGTCGGGAGCACCGTAGGTCCCGCCTGCTCTTTCGGAGCCGCGGGATGAGGGGCTCCCAGGGATGCGATGCCTGGCCTCAGGGGCCAGGGCTGCCCTTGACCGTTGCCCAGCGTAGCTTTGAAATGGAAACTTCCGTTGGCTGTTTCTAGCAAGCCCACCATTGGTAGGCTGCTCCTCATTTCCCCGCGAACAAGAAACCTCAGCGTTAGAAGGAACGTCAGAGATTCCTCCAGGGACTCACGCAGCCCTAGTAGCCACGGGAAGCCGCCGGTTCCTCGCTCAGCTTTCCCACGGGGACCCACCCTCAGGCGGGCTCTCGTGGTGGTGGGGGGCGGGGGGTGGGCATCGCAGTGTTGGGCTCTCAATCCCTGTCCTGGGTCCACAGAGCAGGACTCAGAAAAGACTTCGGTTGGCCCCGCTGTGATCACAGTCCCTTTCTTGACCGCGGTGGCCAGGGTCACGTTACTTTTATGACCAGCAAGGTTGGGATCGGCCTCAGGACCCACTGTACCAGTGGGTTGCCCCCAACAGTGCTTCTTTCCCGAGAGAAGAGGGACAAGTGTGGCCCACCCTGTCTAAGGAGCGACATCTCCAAATGCAGATACCGGCGAGTGCGCCTGGAGGCACCTTCCCGGCCCTCCCGAGCACAGGTCACGCTCATCTCTGGCTCCTGCGAACACAAACCCCGCCCCCTGAGCCCCTGGAGGCTGGCCGACTCGTGGAAGCCAGCACATAAATCGCACCCAGCTCACACCCGGCTTCAAACCCTTTGACATTTTCATGGCTGCTGGATCCCACGTGTGCCTGGGCAGCCCTTTATTCCATGCCGAAGAGTCCAAGCTCTGTGGGAGGGCAGAGGGACTCGTGTGGATAGTGACAGTTGAGGAAATCGAGGCTCCCTGAGGGTCCCGGTCACGTGGCCTCTTGCTGGCAGTGGGGGCCTTGATTCCAGGGCTGCTGACGTCCATGCGGGGGCCACGTCCTTTCCCGCTTTCGGGACGAGAATGATCGCAGCCAGTGTCCCCGGCTTGATGGACAGCGCCGTGGCAGATTGTGCCTGAATGCGCCCTCGGGACAGCTTGAGATCCGTTAGGAGGATTTGGAATGGAATTGGAAATGCCAGTTTCGAGACACCCAAGCTGTTCCTTCAGGCTGGCATGTTTCGTGTTGCCCTAGAGGGCGCTGAGAAAGGAGGCGACGGAACACGGAACAGCGAAGGCCGGCCGAACAGGCGTTGCTGGACGGCCGAGAAGGCCCCCAGGAGCACTCTGTCCCGCCCCTGCCCTTTGCTGGGGCCGAACGTCCTACCCCTGGGAGGTTCCGTGGATGCTTTTAGGCTGGAGCTGAACTTGTAAAACTGTGATACTGTGACTTGTGAAAAGAGGGCATGTTAGGTCTTTGCCCCATTCAGGCCCAGAGTTCCTAAAACCCTCAGTACTTCCTGAGTGATGGCAGCAATAAAGACCTCTTTCTTAGGCCCAGCTGTTAACCAGGTGACTTTGGGAAGCACCTAAGGGTGGGGCACATTGCCAGGAGAACCTGCCAGGTGAGCAGAGGGTTGCAACATTCAGCGCCATCCCCAACCTCCCTGGGGAGAGAGGCCCAGAGGTTGGGTCAGTCGCCAATGGCCAGGGATTCGATCAATCATGTCTGTGTAAGGAGGCCTCCATAAAAGTCTAAGGGTGGGTTTGGAGAGCCTTTGGGTGGGTGTACTCGTGTGGAGACGGGCCAAAAATGGCATGCCGGGAGAGGGCGTGGCCGCTGCTCACCCCTTACCTGTGCCTTTCTCTTTTGTAACAAAACAGCGGCGATCCAGTAAGTGAAGTGAGTCTCTGAGTTCTGGCAACCACTCTGGTGGCTAATAGTGCAAACCTAGCAGGGGGTCTAGGACCGTCCCCTCCCTAGCCAGCAGGTCAGAAGCACAGGTGACACCCTGGACTTGAGGCTGGCTCCTGCAACGGGGGGGCGGGGCTGTCCCGTGGGGCCGAGCCTCTGACCTGCCGAACCTGATGCTGCTTTGGGTTGAGAGCGGAAACTGAGCTGAATCGTGGGGCTCCCAGCTGGCGTCTGAAACTGGGTGCCGTTCTGTTCTGTCGAGGGTTCCGCGTCTGTGGACACGTGCTGTGAGATTTCGAACCCAAAGGAAGGTTCTGAACTCACTCACCCAGCACGCAGCGTGACAGAGGGAAAGAGGGAGACCGCCCAATAGACCACGTTCTCTCGGGCATCTCGAGGTTACATGAAGTTACACACTACGGACAGGTTTGACTCTGACTTTCTTCAGCCTTTTCAGTTTCAACTCTAAATCTTTCTGGCGTTGCAAGGTGCCCAACCTCTGAAGAAGGTGGTTACGGTCCATGTTAACTGAGGTTGCTTCGCTCTAACTGTTTCTGGAGCTGATTAAACAAACAAACAAACAAACACGAAAGGACCTTGGTCCGCTGAGCATCCCAGGAAACCGAGACTATTTAGAGCCAGGGGTTTCGTTTGTGTAAGAAGTTTGCAGCTTCAGACACACCCTCATCCGGCCAGAAGGGACCCTGCCTGGAGCGCCTGGGCCGTGAGGGCCCGGCCACACCGACGGCGGCCTGGCCATGCGGCGCCTGCGCCAGGAGCGAAGACGCACCCTTTGCTCCTTTCTCATTTGAAGGTCAGATGTCGGCCGCTCTCATCCAGTTCCTGGCTTGGATTCTGTATTTCTTTTCCATTACTAAAATATTTAAATGCATTTTCAACCTCTCTGAACTTTGTGGAATTTTAGCTTACTTTTATATGTTTTCTTTTTTTAATTTCATGTGCTCTCACATTTTAAAATGTTTCTTAGAACGGTGCGGTTCTCATGAGGGTTTAAAAGCTACCAGCTAGCGCTGAGTCCCGTGTGGCTCTGCTGGAGTTGCGGGCTCTAGCATTTTCGGTCCCCCTGTCACCCCATCGTCCTTGCCCCACTCCTCCTCCCTCGGACCTTGGGTGGCTCCTGCTGGGAAGTTTCCGGTGGAGGAGCCCTGGGCTGGGGGGAGAGGAGAGTGCTCGAGGGGTGGGACCTGAGGGCGGCCTTTAATGTCCAGGGAAGGGGCAGCTGGACACCAGGGTTTTTACAGCCCGTCCCGCCTGGCTCTCTGCTGGCAGGCAGGGGGCCACACGCAGGCCAGGGCGCCCTCGGTCCAGGGGTGAAGGGGGTGCATTTGCGGGGATGGAGTGCCAAAGAATAAAAAATTCCCACAGCTTCTATGTCACTTCTATGGTCTGTCGTGTTGACGCTCTTGTTCTGTCGCCTTTACGTGTCTTGGCTGCTGTCGAGACGAAGGCCGAAAAGGAGAGCGTCCCCTTGAACTCAGAACTCAGAGTCCCGCCACCGAACCGCTCTGCCTCCTGGGGCAGGTTGCCCACCTTCTGAGCCCACTCTTTAAAGCTGGCTAAATTAAACACCCCACGGAATGATGGGGAGGCGCCGATGAGGTACAGCGATGGAGAGTCTCACCCCCAAAAGCATTCACCCCGAGACTCCGGCAGCACGCTCCCTGAATGAGTGGATGCGGGCACGGCGGCCACCAACTGGCAGGTGACCCCCATTCCCTCCGTGCGGATAACTGACCTTCCCTGAGGTTGCCCCGGCGGCCCCTGCTAGGAGCCCTTGACCTCAGCAGGGCTGCCCCATGGAGCCCGGCTGCTGCGTGTTCCCTGCCCAGTGCCCGCCCTCGGACTAGGGACGGCCGGGGAGTGGCGCTCCTTCTTCGGGGCTGCCCTGAAGCAGCTGCCCTTTGTCTTTGGAGACACCCCGTCTAGCCTCCCTCCCCTCATCAGTCCGGCCTCCAGGGTTCACACTCGGGCGCTGCTCTCCCCACCCCGGGGCCCGGCGCCAGCTGTCCCTGAAGCCCTAAGCCGTTTCCTCTCCTCCCCTGCTCAGCGTCGAGTGTGGGTGCGATGACTTCGCAGCACTCCGTTAACCTCGGCCTCCGCCTCTGCCACGCTGAAGACACTCTTCCAGGCTCCTAGCGACGACTACCTACCCACCCCAGTGGTCTTTCCTCGAGAAATCCTGCTCGTCTCCCTGAAGCCTGGCCGACCGTCACCAGACCTGCCCTCCGGAAGCCCTCTCTCCCCTCCTGTGTTCTCGGGGCACCCCCAGCCCCGCCGTGGCCGCCGCACTCCCCTATCTGGCAGACCCAGTCCCCAAGGACCCCGGGACTGGCCCGCCACCTCTGCTTTGTCTTCCTTCATCTGCATTATCAGAAAACCCAGTGTCCCTCCAAGTTCAACTATCGCTTCTGTTCCGGCGACTGAAACATATTTCCACTGTCATCATTACCAGAGTCGTATAAAATATGTTGTGCAGAGTAGCCAAGATAACACAAGTGACACCAAGGCCGCACAGAAAAGGGAGACAACTCTAAGGAAAGTATTAAAAAGAACAGCGCCGAAAGAAAGTTAATGTAAATATGGCCATGCCGCACCAGCTGCTGGCCTCTGAGGACTTTTTGACTGGCACTCACAGAACTGGGACCTGCAGACCCCCCACCCTGCACCAGACCCCCCCCCCACGCACACATACACACACACACAACGGGTCTGACCCCTCTGGAGAGCCAGGCTCGGGCACGCACAAACACTCCCACGGTGCTGACGGTAGAGCCGGCCGGCCCTCATCAGCCGGGGGCGGTGGGTGGTGGGCGGTGGGGTGGGGAGCCCACCCTGCCCCGCACTCATAGTGTCAGAAGAGCCGCTCCCAGAGTCGGGGTCTCGGGCTCCTGGGCACACACGGGCGTGGAGCTCGTGCAGACCCTCTGTCGCCCAGCTCGGGACACACGGCTGCCCAGTGCTCCCCGGCCTGGCTGCGGTCAGCTGCCTCCCCTCCCCCCCACCCCAGCCACGGATAGCCGGTCTTTAGAGGTGACGTGTGTCCGCAGCCTCCAAAAGCATTCCATTTCCCACACACTCATCCTCAGGAGCTGTTGCATCAGTCACTGCACTTTGGTCGCCTTCCCTGTCTGCTCTGGGCGGGGGCCGGGGGGAGGCTCTCTTCCGGAGGTGACGTGAGGCCGACGTCACAGACACCTGCCTGTGAGATCTGTGGGAACAGGGACCCACGAAGATTTGTTTGCTAATGCCTGACGTCCTGCCCGACACACAGTGGGTTCACAGCCTATTTGTTAACGACAGACGGGCGTGCATACGTGCATTACACGACATCTAAACAAACTGTCACGGTGGTAGGCTGCCGACAGATAATTGCCCCAACTGTCTGAGTGAACGAGGTCGCTTCTCCGGGTTTCGAGCTCACTGAGGTCCTCTGTTGGGAGACCATTCAGACAACCTCATTGTACCCTCGACGCCGGGCTCCGGGGGGCCTGCAGCGAATACGGAGACGCCCAGGAGTGTTAAAACGGAAACACCAGCGGAGCATCGATTTCTTCCACCGCAGCAGAGGCGTTCAGGTCACCCCGTGCTTGAGACACAGGCTTGTGGCGGTGTGCCCGTGGTACAGGTGAATAAAGCTGGTTCCAACCACCCGCCACCGCCGGCACACCGGCCTCCTGGCCACTGATGCTGCCTGACCGCCGCTTGCATCCCGTCCGCTCGCGCAGCAGGGCGCACGCCTGCTTTGGAGCCCTCCGTGGGTCTCAGCCTGGAGCAGACGCCCGTGTCTTCCTGGCAGCGGGAGTCACTGGGCTCCAGCTAAACGGGGCACAGACTCAGTGTTGCGTCTGCCTTTATTCTCAGCGCCCGTTTCTTCTTAGCCGAAGACAGGACGTCCAGGAGAAAGCGAGGCTCCCGAGGATCCTCAGAGCGCCGCACTGAAGCCATCCAGGCGGAGCCGTGTGGTGGGTGTCCTCGGGCGGTGGGGACAGGGTGCTGGGCTCCGTCCTGCTCCAGATGGGAGTCACCCCCCTCCACCAGCGTGACCCTGGTTCTCAGACCCTTCCCTTGCGGAGTTGCTTTGAGGAGTTAATGAAGCGGTAGGGGTGTGGTTGCCCACACACTCAATAAATAATAACTATGCTTATCTTTTCTTCTAAATGAGCTCAAGCTCAATGCATGGGAATTTAAAGGTATTAAGCTTCCGCAGAGACCATGGCGGGAGAGAAGGAAGAGGATGAGGAGCCTCGCAAGCACATGGTTTATGTGGCGCTGCGGTGACAAATTCACACTTCCCGCCCTATCGCCGACTTTCCATTCTCCGCCTGCTTTCATTCTTCGGTCAGTAATCCCGCCCACCCTCACCCTGTCCCATCTCTTTCCCTTCCGTCGAGGACCATGCTACAAGGTCCGGCATTTCCCAACCATCAGCTGAAGCTGTTGTTTGGAACTGGCAACAACTCATTCCACCAGTTTGTAATTTTGAGAGGATCTAAAGTCGCTTCCCTACTCTCTTAGATTTAGCCGGGACCTCGTGTGCCCCAGCCATCGAGAGACAGAGCTTGAAGGAGAACGGTCGTCTCCCAGGGTACCTGTGGTGTGGAGTAAGGTCGTCACTGACCACGACACCGTGGACTTGGACTGCAATGACGCAAATGTCGTCCAGACCTGGGCGGGCAAGTCCTGTTCTGTGCCAGCTTCTCTCGTTTTTCTTTCTGAGGGGAAATCGGGCAGGTCCTCAGCGGGCAGGCTCACCTGTGGGGGCAGGTGACCTCACGGGCAGCGGTCTCCTGTCGAGAGGCGGAACCCTGATGGGACACAGCAGGCGGCGCCGGTCCTCCCTCGATGGAGGAGGGTTTGTGAGTCGCCAGAAGCGGCCTCCCGGGGAAATACTTACCCGGGGATGTCACCGATGATGAGAAAGGTGGAGAAACCGTCCTGGGAGTTTAGGACAAGGCAAACAGGGTTTCTTTGTTTTAATGCACCTTGTTGATATGCTCCTGTCCGCGGGGGTAAATGTTCTTCACGGTTCAGTTTCTGTTTGCGCGGGTACTGGCTATGTCTGGGACGGGAGCTGGGCCGTGGGTTCCCACTGGAACACTTCCCCACCCGCCCGGAGGCCTGTCTCAGGGGCCTATCCCGAGGGACGCCGGCCCCCTGGGTAGAGAAGCCCACGTGCTGGTGGCCAGGCCAGCACCCGGTTCCGTGGGTCAACTCAGGCTTTTCTGCTGCTGTCAGAATGGGGAATTCAGCCTGGGACTCCAGGCCAATGCTGAGTTTCCCGCTCCCCCCAGAGTCAACGCTTTCAGACAAGCACTCCGGGCCTGGAAAGAGAGAATGAAGTAAACGCACAGTTTGCTTCAACGAAGAGGCCCTGAGTTCCGTTACCCCAGAAAGGATGAGCTTTATCTGAAGTGAGCACACAGGGAGAAGTGACACATACTAGCCCGACTCACGAGACACTGATGTATAAACCCAGAGGGATCCCTTCTACATCCACAAGGGGGGAGCTGGGCGGGGCATGACTGGTCCTTCACAGCCTCCTCTCAGCCAGCCAATCCCCTTCTCGGTCCCATTCAGAACTGGCACCGGCAGGAAGCAGAGGTGATCGGGCCAGGGGCGGGAGCGGGGACTCAGCCTGCACCGTGGGGATGTGCTCGTGAACAGGCTGGGCCAGAGTTTCAGGCAGCGGCAGAGGAGAAGCCACTCACCGAGAAACACGTGCAGACGCAGTGCGGGGAAGCCACGGCGGTTCTGAGGAAATAAGGTCATCTGGGAAATGTTCAGCTGTGGCCCCTGCACGGGCTGGAATACATTAGAATTGGGGGGAAACTATGTGAAGAATTTTCGTGCACGTGTTAATCATGAAGACAGAGTACACTGTGACTCTATAGCTTTAAGCGTGCAGAATTAGAGACTCTCACAGTACCAAAAAAAACTGGGAAGCACACAGATTATTAGCCAAGTATGTGGCTTTTATGGGGACCGTCAGGGGCACGTACATGCCAGTGCTTGGAGGTAGCCCGCTCCTGTAGGTGGCGATGTGCCCTCCACAGACAGATCCGGGGTCAGCCCATTCCCTCCACATGCCTGCCAGCCCATCTGGGAGTCCAGGGTCATCTTCAGGAAGCCCCAAAGGAAGGCTCTCCTGGGACCGCACTTATCTCACTGGGATGAGGGGTGAGGCTGGTGACACCCTGACCAAGACATTCCCAGGAGGGGTCCCAGGCTCTCTCCTGGGCTCTGGTGCCCGCTCACTGGCTTGTCCCGGAAGAATCCATGCCAAGGGTCAGGGTGGACCTCGGTGAGCCTCCTCCCCGCCGCCAGTGTGGGAACTGGGCTGCTCGCCTGGGCCTGGAGTCATGCAACAAAGTCACTCTTTGTGCTCGAAACAGATCCCCATTGTGGCGAGCCTCGGGTGACCAGGTGAAACCAGCCGCCTCTGTGAGCAGGACCCAGGGGAGCCGCCTCTGTTAGGGGGTGGGGGGCAGGGCTGCCGTGTGCGCCTTCACGTCAACAGGCTTCTGTTCGGCTGTCACTCTTTGCGACGGAGGCTCCCCAGGTACGTGCCCTGCAGCCGAGGCGCTCCCCTTCCGGGCCCAAGAAGGGGGACTCGGAGCCAGCAGGGGTGGGCTCATCACAGACCTCTGCTTTGGACATCCGGCTTCTGCAAAAACAAAACAAAACAAAACAAAACAAATAACCCACTTTATGTTTGAAGTTTCAGGGGCTCAAAGGTGTTGGCTGACCTTGGCATTGAGCAGGCCACGCTGCCAACACAGACTGTCACGTGCCCCACGGCCCGGGTCTGCAGACGGTCTAATCCCTGGCCGTTCTGGCCGTTCTGAGGGTCAGCCTCAGACCCCCGACTGTGGCGCCGTGGGGCGCCCAGCTGTCGGTCCCCATGCTTGTCGGGCACCCACCGGAAACCGAGAGCTGCGCGCTGACACTGGGACCGGCAGGGCGGTCAGCATGTGCCACCTGCAAACCCGGTGTCGGAACACGCGGGCTTACCCACTAAATCATAACTGTCGCTCTGCTGAGGGGCCCGCGGCGCGCTGGTGATCGCTGAACCACTGGACCTTCCGCGGGAAAACAGAAGCCCTGGTCTGCAGCACTTGCTGATCTCTGATGGTGCAGCGATTCCCCACGAGGCCGATGCAAACCCCCCAAGGTTCGGGGAACTCGGGGCTGGCAGGAGGCGCAGGGTAAGCAGCGCACCGTCCGCAGCGCATTCCGGTCTCATCGACACAAAAGGCCACTGACCTCAAGGCAGAGGTCGCTGACCCACAGTAACACACACAGGCAGGGGCCAGTTTTGAACATGCGTCACCTTTGCCCTTAACATACTGTATTGAACTGTAAGTGATATTAGTTCACTTATAATAATGCCTGTGTTTAACAACGAGTTTGCCAAATCCTGGGGTGTCCCAGTGTGCTCGTGCAAGCTGGGGCCGGTCAGCGCTGGCTCCGGGACACCCCTGCTGGAGACCCTCTCGGGAGGTGACTTCAGCTTCAAGACGCGTAGGGTCCCCTGGATGAGGAAGCCCTTGGCCTTCAGGGGTCAAAGGAGAGCCCGCGGTACACGGCAGCCTGAGGGAGGATGGGAGGTAACCTGTCACTTTTTCTTCAGAAGTGTGTACCAGAAACTTCGTCTCAAATTGTGAACTGTTCAAAGTAAAACAATAATAATGATAATAATAATAATAAGGACAAGGGCCGAGGAGGTCTTGGGGGGACTTGCCATGCTCCCACTGTCTAGGGGTGCCTGCGCAGAGACCACCGCCGGCCGACAGCGGCAGGCATCGCGGGCAGACCCGTGGCAGGGGTCCAGGTCGTGCGGTGCTGACCCGAGACTCGTGAAGGCTTCAGAACAGACGTTCTTCTGAGCTGGGGGCCAGGAGGAGTCCGGGAGGCCTTGGAGAATCCCAGACACGCGGAGCCAGCTGGCTGTGGTCCCGAGATTTGAACCAGTGATGGGAACGAAAGAAGAGGCTGGGAAGTCGCTATCTGTCAGTGTTTTTTGTCTCAGTGAGCACGTTGCCGCCTGGTGTCTGTTTTCCTTCTCTCGTTGGGGGACCGACAGAGCCGTCCACTTGGTGGTGCTGAGCCAAACGCCAGACGCTGAGAACGGTGGTGGAGAAACGTGGGCCACTTTGTCGTGAGGGCGCCACCCCGGAGAACGGAAGCTGATGCTCCGGAGCCCGAGCTCCCCGATGGCGCGTGGGTGACGGATCCCACAGGGCAGGTCACAGGGCACTGGGGCTCGGGGCTCCGGGCAGCGCTGGGAGCTGATTGGCCGGAGGTGAGGCCAGGGTGACGAATCACCCCCCAGGTGTTGAGGACAGCTCTGAGGTCTGTCCCTGGGCCCCTCTGTCTGCTCTCGTGGGAGAGTAGCCAGGGGGTCGCTCCACCTCGGGGCTCGGGGGCTGAGACCGAACTCAGGTCAAGACGTGACCTTTAACCTGCAGAAGGCATGGCCTGTGACTGTGGGTCAGGTCCAGGCTACTGTCTTCTGCTGCCTTGGGGGTCTCAGTGGTTGCTGATTTTGATTATGGGAGGGGATGGCTGAGTCTCTGAGGATATGTGTATATATATATAGAGAGAGAGAGAGAGAGAGAAAGAGAGAGAGAGAGAGAGAGGAAGAGACAGGATTTCTAGAGCTAGGATCTAAAGCTAAATTTAATAAAGTCACAAGGATGCTTGGTTTGACTCTTCTTGGGGTTTTATAGTTGACTTGCCTCTAAAAACAACAAAACAAGCATTGCAAGCTCCTGGCTGAAAGGCTACATGTGGAAGGGACTGGCTTTTTCCAAACGCGCTCCTAGAAGGGCGAGGCGGTGGCTGGCTCTAATCTGGACTCTAGCCTCAGGGGCTCTGCATTAGTTCCCTTGTTTATGCATGAGCTGTTGTTCTGTGAAAACCGCAAAGTACATCTACTGCCTGAGGGTGGCTGCAGCGTAGAAGCTCGCTAAACCGAGCCTCACAGTCCCTGAAATTCTTAAATAATCTGAACACACCTGTCGTGGGCCAGCAGCCCCCACTGCCTGCGGGCGACCTTGCCTTCTCCGCCCACGCACCGGGTGGCAGGTGCGCCCTGGTTTCCTGCTAACTCCCCTCCCGCCAGTGTCCTTTGAATTTCATGAACAGAGCTTGCAGGGTGCGGTCGTGAAAATGTTGTTTTGGGAGCCCCCTCCCCCCTCCATTATACGATTCACTTTAAAATATTTAGATGGCTTTCAAGTCCTACGTCCGCATCTTGCATCCGCCGTAACTCCAGCAAACTGGCAGTCAGGCGGCCCTGAATTATACATGAACACAAACAATGACTCAACCCCCCGAACTCCTCCTTCGCAGCACAAGGTTGAGCGGTGCCTCTGGACCATAACAGAATGTTCCGGAGTCAAACGTTGCGAGCATGTTTGTGTGCGTTTGTCAACTGTTGAAATGCGCCCACCCAGATGAACTGAAGCATCTCTCGGAAAGGAGTTCGTCGGAAAGGGGCTCCAGGGTTGTTGGGAACTAGTACGTCTGAGTCCAGGGGAGCCTTGCAGCGAGTGCTTGTAAATACAGGCGAAGTTGAGATGTCTGTGATTTTAACTTAAAAAAAACAAAAGAATTTGTATCTCTTTGACCTGCCTTTAAAAATATTGTTCATCTTTAACCACCCCCACCCTTCTTTCCTTAGAGGGTTCTTGAATGGAATTCATGTAATAGAATTAAAGTCCAGGCTCATCCTAGGCAGACACATTATTTATAAGAGGCCTTGTGTATTTAATTTGTCTTGACATTGATGTGTTAGGTCCGGGGTCCAGGGGACACGTCTGAAATTGTCAGTAGAGTAAAACTTGGACCTAGAATCTTAGCTTTGGCAAGCGTCTTAAAGCTCATTTATCACAGCCTCCTGCAACCCTACCCACGGCCAGCCCTTGCCTGGGCCCTTGACAGACGGGATTGTTTGGTGACTCGCGGGTGTCCCCAGATGGACAGGCACCACGCAGAGAAAAAGAATCCTCTGCAGGTGCCAAGGATGAGGGGGTTCAGTGGCTGCTGCTTACTTGCAGCGGCATGTTCCCGGGCACTCTGAGCTGGCTGTGCTTTGAATTGTTCTTACACCTGTGTATTCTTTTATTTTTTTCCTTTTCTCGTGCACTCTTTCTTTTATTGTAACAGAATTAAAACTCGCTCCCAAGTCCGAACCCTGGAGAAGTTTAGTAACGGGAATAGTAATGAGAATGACTTTCTGCCATTGCTGTACATCCTCACAGACGGCGTTCACAACCGATGTTTACGCTCTCGTTGCCATCTTACACGTTTAGCCTGTTCTCTGGTGACCTCTCTCAGGGTTCTCGAGGACATTTACAGAGAAACTATACGTGCGGGTATGAAACATGTCCATCCCGGTGTTACTGCTGGTATTTAACTAATTATTAATAAGGAAAGGGAAGCAAAGGAATTAGACATTGAGTTCAATGAACTGGGGAGCGGGGGCCTGTCGGCCTCACCAAGAAGCTGCAGCTTCACACCCCCAGGGGCCACAGGGCTGCTCCTCCGAGGGGATTAGCACCCTTCCCTCCCCCTCTGATTCTGGGGATGCGGGGGGGGGGGTGCTTGACCAAGAGGCCTGCCAGTCCTACCAGGGGTTGTGGGCCCATCCAAAACCCACCAAAGTTTGGGAAATCAATTGGTCTTTTTAAAAAGTGCCTGGTCCCTCCCCAACACAAGCTCCTTGTTAGAACCTCAGGGAAACAAAGGAGCTCGCTTCCCCTTTTCTCTCTTTCCCACCAGCAGAAACTCACCCCATGCGTTTCCGGGTGAGCGCCCTCTGACCCGGAAGCACACGGCCAGCCCTGCGGGTCCAGCAGCTACCGCAGCCCGCGGCCGACTGCGTGGTCTCTCCGGAAGAACTCGGCTTGAATAGGGAGCAGAGGCTCTGGACACTGGCTTTGTTCTGGCCTTTGTCGCTGAGGACGAGGCTGGACTTCGTCCATGGAGGGACAGAGAGCAATGGGATGTCGGAAACCCAGGGGACAGCTTCTGGTTCCATTGTAATAAACCGTTTTGCCACACCGCGATCTCCACGCTCGGGTCCTTGGAGTGCTTTTCTCACTATCCTGCGGCAGAGCCTGACTTCCGCCGACAACACTAGTTTTATATCATTTATTTTGAAAATTGGTATAATTTTAAAATAATTTACGTTGTAGACATATGAAGGGAAAATGTTTGATATCATACCATATACATTTTTGCTTTACAACTTTCTTTTTCAGGAAAATAAAATCGAACATTACGAACCTTTTGGAAGAAGAGAAATAAATATTGGAGAAACATACAACCAGTTAGTTAATGCGATTGGTAGCTAAATTCAGTCCCATGGCAGCCGACAAACAAGAAAACCGTACCCAGTGTTATGTTTCCCATTATGTGGTGAGGGAAAGCCAACATGGTTTTTTAAACAAAACATTTTTGCCCTGGCTGATGTAGCTCAGTCGATTGAGCACAGGCTGTGAACCAAAGGGTCTCAGGTTCAATTCCCAGTCAGGGCACATGTCTGGGTTGCAGACCAGGTCCCCAGTAGGGGGCGAGCAAGAGGCAACCACACAGTGATGTTTCTCTCCCTCTCTTTCTCCCTCCCTTCCCCTCTCTCTAAAAATAAATAAATAAAATCTTTAAAAGAATGACTGAATGCAATCAGAAATTTTAAAATAAAAGAAAAGGAAAAGAAACACTTTCCTGACTGAAATCTATGTGGAATTCATTAACCTGACCCTCACACACATCCTGGGATGCAAGACCTTCAGGCAGACAGCGCCCGTGTGGTTCTGCCCGAGAGGAGAGGCACAATGCACTCGGTCGTGTAACTCCGCCTCCACGACAACAGGGAGGCATCGGAAACCTGGAAACCTGATTGTGGTGCTTTGGGTAAGAAAGGCAGAGCTGGCAGCTGGGGAAGAGGAGGCGGCGTCGGGGAAGATTGGGAAAGAGACACGTGGCACCTCCGGCTCCAAACAGGCCACAGGAACGCGTGAGAGGCATCCGAACGACATGAACCGAACACCAGGTTGTTTTGGTTTTGGGGTGGGGGGGCAGAACTGTGCTCAGGGGGCTGTTTCTCTTCGCCAGCGGTGCATTTAACGCAGGTGCCTGCGGGGGGTTCCCAAGCCGTGGGCACACGAGATGGTGTCTCTCTATGAGCCAATAAAGAGAGGAGGAGCTCCCAGCCCGGGACAGGTTCATCACACTATCGTTTCAGGCAAGGGGAGAGGAAAGAAAGAACGTCCTCATTTTGCCGAGGTCCTCCTTTTACGAGGCTTGTGCTCGGGAGACGGTTTAACCGGCCTCACTGACGCCCAGGGGTGAAGACAGCTTTGGTTTGCTCCAGGTCCGGGGTTCCAGGCCCGGGGCGGGGACACAGTCAGACTCATCTCAGACTCAGGGCCCGAGAAGGGAAAAGCCAATGTGGGCTTCCAACGAAGATGTAGCTCATTCACAGGAAACTACAAACGAACTCTCCGTGGGAGGACTCATGGCAGTCAGACATGTGCGCAGAGAGCGCACAGTGAGGGGCATGGAGCATTCTAGAACCCCCGGTTCCAGGCTTACGAGTAAGAGCAGCGTCAGGACAGGGAGGGCAACCTCGCTGCACCCCGCCACTCACACGCCAACCCATGGCGGACCGATGCTGGCGTGCCTTTCCACGTGAGGCCGCCACGCCCGCCTGTGGCCCCCTGAAGCATCGGATTACCCAGCAACGGAGCGCACCTGACTTCTCGGTTCCCGGCAGCTGGCCGGCAGCCCTGGCACTGGGCAGCCGGCGGAAGGAGCAGGCAGGGAGAGAGATTCAGGATATTTCCTGCGTTTGGCGTCCTCTTTCATTGTCTGGGTTCACTCTGTGAAACCTCCTCCCCACCCCCCTGAACCCCCACCCAGCACCACCGACACTATACAGAGAAACTTAACAGGAGCCACCTGACACCCTAATGGGGATGCCAAGTTGCCTTTCAAACCTCTTTCCTCCAACAGACGTGAGGAATGGGCCAGAGGCATAAGGCTGTTTTTCCTCAGCTGCGTTTATCGAGCAGTTGCCATGGGGACTGTTTTGTAATTAGCATTTCTGCACCGATTCTGGGGACAGAACTGGCGGATGTCATCTCACGGCTTCTTCAAGAGCAGAAGTGAACTCGTTCAGCGGCACATGCCGCAGTGTGTGGGGCTGGAGCGTGAGCCATCGGGGCAGACCTGATCTTGCTAGAAGCACTAAGTCTAACAAACGTTGTGAGCCTGACATGATTCTCTTCTCAGATTCCGGTTCTTCCCGTGCACACGGCCGGACACACCGCGCCCCGGTGACATCACGTTGGGAGTGCCTGGCCCTGACCTGTGCGGCTTCGTCAGCTGGGCATCGTCCCGCAGAGGAAAGGTCGCAGGTTTGCTTCCTGGTCGGGTCGCAAACCAGAGGCCACCGACGGGTGTTTCTCTCTCACACCGATGTTTCTCCCCCTCTCTTTCTCCCTTCCTTCTCCTCTCTCTAAACATAAATAAACAGAATCTTTAAAAATGTGTTGAATAACTTAGCTCAGTTCGGCTCACCTTTGGGTGGGCCTCTGGGTTCTCCGGCCGTGCTGCCGTCGGGAAGTCACACCCAGCGCAGGGAAAGCTGACGGGGCTCAGACGGGGAAACGAGGAGACACACCCCACAGTGGCGGGCCGACCCCCGAGCCACGGCCTGAAGGTGCCATACGCCCAGCTGCTGTCTCTCCCTCCAAAATAAAGCCAGGGGGTGAGAGGTTTCAGTGCAGGACGTGGCCCCACGGAGCGCAGCTGAAAAGAAGCGACGTGTGCACGGGATGACTGACTGGCGGGTGGGTGAACTGAGGGAGGGGGAGGGAGGGAGGGAGCCTGGAGACCTGCCGTCACCAGCAGGCGGGGTCCCGCAGGACGGGCTGTTCGGGAGACAGTCACACTCCGTCGGCGGAGATTTGGGTGACGGCCCCAGTTCTGCAGTCTGACAGATAAGCTTTGCCCCATGGTCAAGTCCAGGGGGGCCTCAGCCCACTCCGGCCACAGGTCCAGCGGACAGCCTGCTCCCGGGCCCTGAAGGGGCCGGCGGAAGGCGGGCTGTCCGTGCAACAGGCATGGGGAGGGGAGCCCAGCAGGTCCTCTGCAGACCCCTGCTGGCCCCCGGCCCCTGAAGGGCAATGACCCACGGATTCTGGGGCCCCGGGGTGGAGCGGGGGTTCAAAAGCAGTGGTGAGGCCCTGGGAAGAGGCTCAGGCAGACAGAGCGCACTGGGTTCGTGGGGGCCTGTTCCCCCAGGGTTCGCGGGGGTTGGCGTTCTGCAGGTCCCAGCTGGTGGGGTCCCCACAGGAACTGCCCTCCTGCCCCGTGTCTGGTTCATCACGACCAGCAAGCTCGAGCCTGAGATGTTTGTGGGACCCCCCCCCCTCTGCTCCCCGGGACACAGGTTGGGCAGGGTGCGTTTCGGGCCCCAAGGACCGTGCTGAGCTGGTGGGCCGGTGTCGTCAGATCCTAACGGCGGTCAGAAGTGGGGGCCAGGCTCCCCATGGGGGAGCCCGGCCTCTCTCAGGGGTCCCGAGTTGTGCCCTGGGCACTGCATCCTGGACACAGGACACGGGGACACGCTTCCTGCCTGGGTCGGTGGCCAAGTCGGGGGGCATGTTGACGAAGCATTTCCTGCTGGGACTCAGTAGCTGTTCCCTGTTCTTTTTGTTGCAACAACATACATTGATTTGTGTGAAAACGACACAGTTCCAGTAAGAGCTGCTTGACAAAACCTGTTGACAGTCCCACCATCTTACCCCCTTTGTTCTGAGAGGTACAGGATGTCGTTTGCTGCAACAGAAGTAGCCGAGAGTGAGGTGCAAAGGGAATTTGAGGAAGGGTCTCCTAAGGCTCCTGTAATTTGGTGACTGGTCCAGGGCGACCCTTCCCGTGATGTCCTGGACGGGAGGACAGCACAGTCACAAGAAGTGGCTGGAAGAGGTGGAGGGAGGTGGCCATTCGGGTGGCAGGGCGGGGCACAGCAGGTGCAGAGGGAGGCCTGGGGCAGCCAGGGCAGGTCTGGAGGTGGGGGTGTGGGGGGCAGGGGCGTTCGGTAACGTAAGCGCAGGCACGAAAGACAGACTTGAGAAAAGTCCTTTCTCGTAAACTTCTGAACATGCCGCCCGCACGAGGCAGCTGCTTCAAAGCCCCGCCCTGGGCAGGAGGCATCAGGAGGGCCCGGTCATCCCCAAGGGCAGGCGTGTGCTGGGTCTCGCTGTCCCAAGTGCCCCGCTGTGGGGCCCTCCGTCCACCTGAGACCAGCACCTCTGCTCTGACTCTGGAGAAACAGGGACAAACAGAAAGCTGCTCCCAGGAGGCGGCTCTGCAGCGGGAAGGGCCAGCTGGGAGGTGTCGTGACAAGGGGACAGCTGACAAAAGGAAAGGGCAATCGTGACTCGGAGTGACAAGGAGCCTGCTGAGAGCTCCTGGTGGAGCCGGCCTGCGCAGGCGCGAGCAGGTGAGGCGAGAAGGGCACTGGGGGCTCCGAGTAGGGGGTCCCTCAGGACGCAGAGCCATCCACTCAGACACCAGGTGGGTGCCCCTGCAGCGGGGTCCACCTGGCACGGGGGCTGCGTGACAGCTGGTCCCAAAGCTTCGTCTGTCCTCAAAGTAAAGGGCAGAGGGGGGGACTCAAAGCGGCTCGGAAGGGAAATGTGTCCACTGGCCTGGGGCGGGGGTGCAGCCCGGGGTCCGGGCCCGGGTCTCCCGCACACCGGCAATGGGACTGCACACGGTTAGGCTGACCGTTCTGGGCCCCGGTTCCTCATCGGCAAGTTGCGGGGGGGGGGGTAGTTTTAGGTCCCCGCTGTTCAGTGACTCCCATTTTGACTCTGTGACCCAGCCTTGCCGTGGCAGTTTCCCTTCAAAGATGCAAACCGTGGGCCGAGGTCCTTCACTACAGAGGGTCTGGGCTCACGGGGGCACCACCCCAGGCCCAGAGGTCGGCACTTTCTAGAATTCCTCATGTGACTCCAACAGGCATCTGGAACTAGGAGTCCTCGCCTCAAAGCTGCAGTTCTCAGACGTGGGCATCAGAATAAATCTGACGTCTTCTAGAAACACAGGATGTGGGGCACACTGCCTGCTTTTCGGACTCGGTGGGCCCGGGGCGGGGTCTGCACGCTCAGCTTCCCGGCAATTTCCTAGGCGCTGCTGCTGCTGCTGCTGCCTACCGGGCGCCTGACCACACACGGAGAACTGGGGCGTTAAAGGACAGTGCGTCTTTCCACGTGAAAGAGCAGAATTACACCTTTTCCTTCCTTCCTTCCTTCCTTCCTTCCTTCCTTCCTTCCTTCCTTCCTTCCTTCCTTCCTTCCTTCCTTGATGCAATGCAAGGAAGAGTCAAGGAGTAAAGAAGAATAAGGAGCCTTTTGTTAAAGGTGTGTGGAGTGTGTTTGCTAATATCCAAAATTCCAGGAGAGGCGACCTCGAGCTAAAGGTAAATTCCGGGAATGAGACGATAACTCAGTTGCTGGAATTGAATGGAGGAGGCCTGGGCGGTGGGGAGGAGGCCAGAAGGAGGAGGTGGACAGCACAGAGGCGGACAGCGTGTCCACTGTGGTGAGAAGGAGGCAGGACACCCGGGTGCCCACCAGCCAGTGGCCCAGTCGTCACCCAGGAACCCACTCATGGATTCAGTCAGCAAGTGTGGAGTGGGCATCACCGCACGCTGGACCCTCTGCTGGGCGCCAGGGCTCGGCAAGGACAAGGACAGGCTTGGTCACTACTCACAGGACATCCCCCGCCTGTCAGGAGAGACAGGTGATCGCACAAGTAAGTGCCCACCGTGATGGGACGCTCTGACCGAGGGGGCTGCAGGGAGGGGCGGGAGCACATTCCACCCGAGCCGGTCAAGGCCATTGCCACTGCTTTAGAGAGGAGAACTGAGACGGCTCAGAGGGACAGGCGAAGGGTCCACGGAGGGCGTGCGGGTGGGTGGGTGAGTGGACGCACAGACGGGTGGAAGGAAGGGAAGGGAAGGGAAGGGGCACATCACAGATGGACAGTGTGTTAGGTAGACGCCAGACCACTAAGGGCCTTCATAACTATTTCTAAAATATCAGATGATAACGCTGTGCCCGAGGGTGCCACCCAGGGTTTTGGGTTGCATACAACACAAACAGTCTCCAGGTATATTGCCCAGAAGGGGAATTTACTAGATAGCAGTAAAGGGTCTAAAGAATCAGGAGAAGACTGGAGGGAACCGGACTTGGGAAAGGGGGAAGAATCGAGGCTGGTCTGAAAGTTGGCGCAGAATAAAGACCCTTCGGACCCACGCCCGTCAGACGCCGCGGCCGCCCCCGGGCCCTCAGCCGCCGCGGAGGAGGCTCGGCCCTCCCCCTGCCCGGGCAGCACACGCTTTGTCTTTCTTTGCAGTACAATTCACACGACAGAAAAGTCACCGTTTTAACCAGGTTAGGGTGTACAATCATGCGGCACTTTGTACACTCATGGTGTTGCACGACCCTCACCTTCGCTGGCTCCAGAACATGGTCATCGCCCCCACACCCTGAACCCCCACAGCGGGCCCCTCCCCACACACCCCCACCCCCAGCCCAGGGCTCCGTCAACCTGCCTCCTGTCCCTGTGGGTTCGCCTCTCCCGGCCACCGCACACAGTGGGGACCACAGAACACGTGGCCGCGTGTGACCAGCTTCTCTCTCTCTCGAGCCCACGTTTCCAGGGCTCGTCCGCGTGGCGGCGAGTGGCAGCGCCTGCTCCCTGTTGACGGCTGAGCAACCTCCCCCGGCCCGCACCGACCACGCCCTGCCTGCGCGTTCACCCACGGACGGACGTTCAGGTGGTTCCCACTCCGTGGCCCCAGTGAATAATGCTGCTGTGACCACCTGTGTACAAGTTTCCTGTGGACCCGTGTTCCCATTTTTCCTGTATCTATAATACACCTAGAAGTGGAAATTCTGCGTCATAAGATAATTCTATGTTTAACTCATAGAGGAAAGTTTATTTTTTAAAAATACACTTGATTGAGCTCGGGCTGCGAACCAAAGCATCGCAGGTTCGATTCCCAGTCAGGGCACATGCCTGGGTTTCAGGCCACGGCCCCCAGCAACCGCACATTGATGTTTCTCTCGCTCTTTCTTTCTCCCTCCCTTCCCTCTCTAAAAATAAAATAAAATAAAATCTTTTTAAAAATGCACTTCAGAGTTAGTCTGAGTACAAAAGGCGGACCGGTAAGGCCCGGGCCTGCAGGCTACGCCTCTCCCCCACCCCACCCGCAGGCGCACCCCTGAAACAGGAAGCCAGGCCTGGCGCCCCCGGGTGCCCCCAGCTCCGAGGCAGAGTAGGGGCTTCACGGGGCCCGTGTCCGTCCCCCTGGGTAACGTGGCCCCCTTGCATGTAGTGTCTTCCAGTTTGATTTCAATGGTGATGTTTTACCTTCTGAAGCAAATGAGATTGAAATTGGCATCAGAAAACGATTCTCCGGCAAACTATAACCAGAGACATTGGGATGAAGAACAAACTGACGGTAACCAGCGGGGAGGCGTGAGGGGGTGATGGGGGGGAAGGGGGAAGGGCTGTCAGGAACACGCATGAAGGACATGCGGACAAAAACAAAGGGGGGCGGGATCAGGGGAGGGAGGTGGGGATGGCTGGGGTGGGGGGGCAAAATGGGGACAACCGTACTGGAACAACAGTAAGAAAAGCTAAACAAAATAAAAACAAGAATAAGATAAACAAAGCCTCCATCGCTGCGCACCGGACGCACGACGCGCGACGCGAGCGCCGGGGGTGTCCCGGCGGTTCTCACCACCGTCCGCCCAGGGTCGGCTGGAGAGGCTCATCTAACACACTCTAGGGTGTATCCTGTTGTTACTTGTTTTTCCATAAACATGTGTGCCTTTTGGCTGGAATAAAACATTCCCTGGGTTAACGGGGGGAAAAAAACATTCAGGAAGTAAAGGAAAAACTCCGGCCCGAAGAGTGTCTGGAGCGCCTTTTGCAGGGAAGCAACACGACACCCTTGGAACAGGGAACCACGGACAGCGTGGGTCCCCGCAACGGCCAGGCTCCGCTGGGTCCCGGGCGGACTTCAGGCGCAGGCCTCACGGGCCTGTATGTCACGGGCGACGAGTTCTGTTGGAGCCCGTGAACTTGGGCGTCACACTCATAAACTCACACGGGCGAGCAACGTAACGGCCAGGGCGGGGTGGCCGCCTGCGCGCCGTCAGGGAGGCTGGGAAATCGCGCTGGCTGGGGCCACTGCCTTCCCGTCACCGGGCACTTCGGGGTCCTCCTGTTCCCTTCGAATGTGTTTTCTACCTAACCACGATGGTCCCGAGGTCATGTTGGTAGCTAGGTCACATAAAGAAGTGTTTCTGGGGTTTGTACATTTTCATGGGAGGGAAGGAAGAGAGGGAGGGAGGGAGGGAGGGAGGGAGGAAGGAAGGAAGGAGGGAGGGAGGAAGGAAGGGAGGGAGGAGGGAGGAAGGAAGGGAGGGAGGAGGGAGGAAGGGAGGGAGGGAGGAAGGAAGGAAGGGAGGAAGGAAGGAAGGGAGGGAGGAGGGAGGAAGGGAGGGAGGAGGGAGGAAGGGTGGGAGAAAGAAAGAGGGGGGAGGGAGGGAGGGAGGCAGGGAGGGAGGGAGGGAGGAAGGAAGGAAGGAAGGAGGGAGGGGGAGAAAGGAAGGGAAGGAAGACTCGCCCTGATATAAAGTCCGGGATTCTAGAAGGAGGGACTCAGGGGCAGAGCCCGCAGGCTGGCACGCACCCCACAAGCCACAGGGACACATAAGACCCCCCGTTTCACCTCAAGGGCTTCAGTCTGGGCGGCCCATCTGGTGGGCGAGGGGCTTGGGAGCCGAATCGTGAGGAAGGTGATCAACGTCGGGACAGAAGGGAGACCGGGGGCGGGTGGCAGATGGAGTGCTCGTCCCTGATGACAGAACAGGTGACACCTGGGAGTCTCTCGCCAGGAGAACGTCAGACAGCGGTTCGCAGACAAAGAAGCATTTCCAGGTGGACAGACCGGCCTCGGGTCTCATCAGTTTCACAGCCGACCGAGGCCACGGGCCTAATGAGATCTTTTCAAACAGCTCTCAGACCTGAATACGCATCAGAGAGTGACCTCGTTAGAGTGCGGACTCCGAGTCAGTGGGGTGGGGTGGGGTGGGGCCCGGGGACCACCGTATGGGCAGGCAGACTTCCTTCAAGTGGCCTCAGGGGGCACAGACCAAACAAACCCGCCGAGCGCCGGGCACCCCGGCAAGTTCTGGGGGCAGCGGTGTCCGGGACCAGGACGGCCTCTGTGCCCACGGGACTGGGAGTCTGGTGCCGGGAGAGATAGAGGACAGAGCCCCACGCCGTCTCGGTCTGACCCAGACGCCTCCAGGAGCAGCCCGCACTCACATAACTTCCTCTTCTCGTGCATCCTTCGTCTCCAAGTGCTCTTGGTCCCGGGGGTCCCCTGCCCTTCTGCTCTGCCGGCATCTCCGGGGGCCCCAGAGACCAGGCTCGCTGCCGCGGTGGCGCCCCAGCCCGGCACGTGAGATGGGTTTGCTCGGACGCAGCCGAGACTCAGCGGCGCCAGAAGGCACTCTGGAAGCCAGCAGCAGGTCCACGCGCCGCCATCCGCTCAAACACTCACTGCCCGCCGCCGGCCACGAACCCCGGACCCGGGACCGGCTGACATCACCCACCGGGAAGTTGGTAAAAACGGCAAGTGAAGGAATCAGTGGAAAAAAAAAAGGCAGGAAATGTCTCCGTGTGTTGTGTTTGGTGTGGACACTCGTTCGCAGGGCCTCGGAGGAGAGGGGGATTGTATCTGGGAGGCAGATGTGTGGGAGGAAGGCAGAGGCATTATTCTGGAGAGGCTTGGCTCACCCCCGTCCTGGGGCGCCGACGGAGCTTCTGGGGCACCCGGGGGCTGAGCCAGCCATCCCCTGGGGGGCCCTGGGGGCGGAGAAAGAGTTCGGAACACGCGGGGCCGTGGACGTGCCGCCCGGGGAGCGCAGGCCTGTGTCGGTGGGCGGTACGGAAATCCTGGGTCCTTTCAAGCAGGGAGTTAAACGTGGGGGTTAACAAGCTCACTCTGTGGGTGGACCACGAGGCAGCCCCTCACCCAGGCTGCAGCAGAGGCGTCGGGGAAGAGGGGGCAGCGTCCCAGGCACCTGCCGGGGGGGGGACCTATCCCCCCGACTTGGGTCTCGGGAGGAGGCGAGGCTGAGGCCCAGATTGCTCTCTGGCGACCTGAGGAAACAAGATGAGGACCAGGTTCGGGGAGGAGCGAAGGTGTGTGGTTTGGAGCGCAGGGTCTTGGGCGCCGGGGGCATCCAGAGGGCCAGGTACAGGGTCAGCTCCGTGGGCTTGGGGCTCCGGTTAGCGTTCTGGGCCGGAGTGGCGGCCGATTACCGTATTTTTTCAGACCATAAGACGCATCTAGGTTTTAGAGGAGGAAAGTAGGCAAAAAAAATTTTGAAGCAAAAAGTGTGGTAAAATATTTCATAGCATAAATAACACAATATTTCACCAATGTAAATGTCAACAACTCAACAGCAGCATTAACAACCGTTATTCCTCCCAAATTTGCAGGAGGAAAGTGCATCTCATAGTCTGAAGAATACGGTACCACCATCAGGAGATGGTAATTCAAGGCGAAGAGTTGGTGATCCTGACCTTCGGAGCACAGATCTCAGCGGGCTAGACGTCCACCCAGAGGGCCGTTCTGTGCACGACAGGGGGGCAGCTGTGGGCTCACTTCTATGACCTCCCTGTGAGGCCACGACCCGCTGGGACTCTCGGAGCAGAATCTGCAGCGACGAACGAAGAAACGGGGACCCCTTGCCGGGGCCTTAGGACGGGAGGAAGAGAGCTATGTGCGCGGGCCGCTGAGGTCCCAGGGGCTCAGAGGACACGGACTGGGGTGCCGCATGTCGGGGTGCTCAGTAAACCCCAAAGCCCAGGGTCCTGAAGAGTCAGGAAGTGGCACCCAGCGATCTGCCTGCGCAGGTGCTGGGCACCCTCGCTGAACACCACGTAGGACAGCGGGCGCCCGGACAGGGGCCACACCGAGAGCACGCCCAGGCTCCAGGCACGTTGAGGAAACCATCGCCCTTCAAGGGTGAACCCTGCCAGCTGGGAAGGGGAGGCCGTGCCGAAGCCATGCATGGACTCACCCGTTCAGAGGCTTCAGGGCCGTGAGGAAAACATCCGCCACGACCCCCACAGTCCCGAGAGCCGCGGGCCCGCCCTCGGATGCAGGTTCCTGTGCAGAGGCAGCGGCGCGGGGCTGCCGTCCGGCTGCGGTCGGTGGGCGCCGAAGCACAGGACCTTCCTGGGGGCTTATCGGAGCCAGGAGAGGTGGTCTGTCCGCTGAGGCCCTGCCCAGCTCCTCCGTCATCGAGGCCCTCCCGCCCCCGCTCCAGGCGACCTTCGGCCTTGACCTAGTGCATGCTGCGTGGCCGTGGCCCGGTCACACGCCACAGCCAACACCCGCAGAGGTGCTTCGAACCACGGAAGGGCCAACCTGTCTGCTGCCTCCCTCCATCCCCGAGTCCAGCCAGAGGTGGCTTCTGGCTCCGTCCTGCGGGCCGGCCTCTCCCTGTCTGCACGGGCCTGTCCCACCTCCCTCTCTCCAGCCAACTTCCTCCGCCGGCTCCGGGTTCGCGTTCCCACACAGCTGTCCCGAACACCTGTCTCTTCAAGGCCAAGGTGCCTGTCCCTGGCCCACACTCCATATGAACTCCTTGTTGTGGAAATGAAATTCAGATAACCCCGTTTGACCCCTTTGAAGTGCGTGATTCACTGGCATTTGGTGCATTCTCAATGCCGCGTGACCGCCACCTCTTTCTGATTCTAAAATGCTTCTATCACCTCCAAAGAAAACCCTGTCTTTATTGCTATAGACTAAGTACTTGTGTCCCGCCCCCCCCAAATTCATATGAAACCTCATAACCATTTCATTGGCATTAGGAGGTTGGACCTTGGGGGGGAGTGGTATTACGTCACGTGGGTGGAGCCCTCAGAATGCATTAGTGCCCTTGTAAAGGAGACCCCCCAGGGCCGCCTGAGCCTTCCGCCCCGTGAGGACACAGCAAGAAAAGAGCCCCCTCTGAGGAGGCAGGCCCTCGCGGGACCCGGACTCCATCAGCACCTTGATCTCGGACTCCCCAGCCTCCAGCACTGTGAGGAATAAATTCCTGTTCTCTGTCAGCCACCTGTGCATGGTGTTCTGTTACAGCCGCCCAAACGGACGACACCCTCTCAGCAGTCACTGTCCTGTGCCCCTCCCCCAGCCCCCGCCAATCACCACCCTGTTTCCTGCCCCTGCGGATTCTCCTGTTCTGGGTGTCCAGGTGAATGTGAATCACCTGGTGTGTAGTCCCCGTGCGTGGAATCACGTGGTGTGTGGTCTTTGGTGACTGGCTTCTCCCACTCAGCCTGCAGCCCTGACAGTTAGCCACGGGGTAGCACACGGCAGTAAGTGGCTCCTTTTCATGACCGAATAATATTCCATTGCACGGCTGGCCCACGTTGCGCGTACCCATTCATCTGCTGATGGAAACTGGGGCTGTGCCCACTGTTGAGCTGTTGTGGATGATGCTGCTGTGGGCAGACAGCTGTGGACGTGTCTGGGTTCTTCTGAGCAGAAGCGCAGGTGCACACAGTCCTCCTGCCCGAAGCTGTCCGGGATCCACAGAGTGCACGCCCCCCGGGTCCACCACGGCGTGCCAGCCTGTCTCCGAGTCTGAAACTCCTGACTCCTGGGACAGACGGTCGGACTGGCCCAGCGGGGGTGGGCAGTCGTGTAGGGGGGTGTCGGGTCACAGTTTGGGGGACGATGGGGGTGCAGGCACGTGGGGCTGGCCCGCAGCACAGCGGAGAGCTTCTGCAGGGAGCGAACAGGGAAGGAAACAGAGGCCCCCCACGGGTTTCCCAGCGGCTGGAACACAGTCCTCCGTCTTCGGCTCACAGGAGCTGGGGGTGATTGTCAAACACCTGCTGTCACCATTCACTGTGTCACCACATTTTACGTGATTATTTCTAAAACACCCAGAGTGTAAGTTGTAACATCACCGCAGTGATAATCCGGTTGATTCCAAATGAACGAGACAAAACCCGCAGCAGGGTTATGGGTGACGCTTCCCCAACAGCCAGCCTGCCTGCAAATCGAGGGCACTAATGATGCAGTTTCAGGGCCCCCACCGCACACAGGGTGGGGGCGGCTCCTCGCGGCTGGGCGCCATGAATAATTGATCTCTTTGCCAGTACCAAAAGAGAGAGTCTGTTATTAAAATACACTGACATTTCCACCCACGGCACGCGCCCACTGTGTGTTGGAATAATAAAGACCCAATTATTTTTCCCCAGAAGAAGGAGGATTTCCACATATGTCAGAGTGAAAAAAAAATACAAGCTGCTTCGCACAGGGAATGATCTGTAATGATTTTCAACCGTTCCGGTCGCGTGTTCAATCTGGAGGTGGAGTCGGGCTGCCCAAGGCGGACAGAGCTCAGTCCCGCGGCTCAAATGCTGGGAAACATCCTCAAAAACAGCACCTCGCTGTTCTTTACGTCAGCAACCTGTTCCCCATGTTAGATAAGGGAGGAGAATGTGCTCATCACTCCCGTGATAAAAAGCAATAACTGTCCTCGAAAAACTTTTAACATCTCCAAGGCCAGCCGTCACAAGGCAACGCTGTGTTTGTTGCAGATAAATATTCAAGAGGGAGATTTTCCCAGGGCATTCTAGACTCGCAGTAAAATAGGGTTCCTCACGAGATTTTTAATGAAGAGGCAGGACCTGTGTTGCCCAAACTCTTGGAGTGAGTTCCAACTTCTCTTCCATTATAAATATCGTGGCCGTGGCCGTTTCCAGCAGAAATGTTTGTGTTTTGAGACCCTTTCTCAGGACAGACTTCTCGAAGCAGACGTAGCAGTTCAGAAGGCGTAAACGCATCTCATGCCAAGACCTGTCCAAGGGCCCTTGGGACAATTCACAACCCGAATGCAAGGGTCAGAGATGGTTTCAGCTTTCAAAGACTGTTTATGGCGTAGCACATAGCGTTGTGCCTTATTGCGGTTTATACGGTTTTTACAATTGTGCATCGCTGCTACGTAACCGACTGCTCTTTGGGGGCTAGCCATGCTCGTCCAGATCTTTGTCTAGATGCTGGTCGGTCACTGGTGTGCATATCTGATTGCGAATTTGCCCATTTTACGGACGTTTTAGTGCCTCTTTATTGATGTGTATGAGCTAGTGAAATATTCATGATGTTTCCATTTTCCATATGTGCTTGAAACACTTTTCAAAATTGGAGGCATGACGTTTAGTTCTATTTCTGGTACGGCGTGACACATACTCTTTAAACATTTGATGGATTTAGTGTATCAGTCGCTGTCTTTGAAATAAACATTAGTATTTCAACTTGGAAAATGCAGGGACGGTCATGGATGGGAGAGATACAGTTAACATGTACTGTCAATGGTCAGTTAGCAGTTAGACCTTCTCAGCACACGCCCCCCTGACCTGCCGGACGTCATCGTGCAGTGTGTCCTTAGAGTCTGGGTCTCAGCTGCTCTTTTTATACATGGTTACGACTCATTCCTACCTGGGTCACAGTTCCTTCTTCCCAAGAGGCTCCATTGTCTCACGGAGTCGAGCCGGCTTGTGAGGGGTCTCACTCGGGACGTCGACACACTTGTGTTTGTTCGCAGCAAGCTAATCTGATTCCTGTGCCTTTCCCGCGGGTTTAACTGCAAAGAGGAAAGTGGCCCCTGAGATCGGGCGGGGGGGCTGCCCTGGCCAGGTGTCAGGGCTCCCCACAGTGGACACGACCACTCTGTGACCGAGGTGGGGCGGACCCCAGACCCCGCCCACCTCTCACCTGGACGGAGAGAGGACGCTGTCCGACCCGCAAAGATGGCCCACGCCCCACCCCTACCCCGGCTAATGGGAGCGACCGCTGTCTCTTCACCAGTCACTGCTTTGGCCTTGCGCTGCTCCGTCCTGGACCCGCTTTCTGGTGACATTCATCCACAGGACCGTCCCCAGACCCCCACTTTCCGACGGCACCCAGTTCAGAGCGCTCCGCTGGGAAGACCTTGGACTGAGCGGGACTCGAAGTCCAGTACAGCTCCAGGGTTCATGGGAGCCAAGCCCTTGAAGACCCACTGCAGGAGGTGCTCCGCCTTCGGGGACCAAGTCTCTGTTTCTCTGATTCTCTAGGACCTCAGGGTGTCCCCTCGTGGTGCGAGGAAGGCTCTCCGACCCTGCCTGAGGTGTGGGGGGGGCTGGTGTCCCCCGGAACGTGGCCATCTTGGTCCCATCCCCCGGTGCTCTGCCGACTCCTGGCGCTGAGGGCGCCTGTGCCGTGCTCTGACCGCCTGTCGGGTCCCACCGTGTCCATCTGGCCTCCCCTCGGCCCTGAAGACCTGCTGGCACCTCTGGGTCCCTCTCGGCCTTGTCCCCCGGGTGACACAGGGAGAATCTCGCTCAGGCCACTGTGGGGGGTTCTGCAGGGACCTGCTGGCCGTGGCCCCGTGGCCCCGTCGCCTCAGTAACAGAGAGGCTCTGGTGTTCAGGGCTAGTGCCCTCTCTCTGACCATGACCCTCAGCCTTCTGAAACCTGTGGGGCCACCCCTGTGGTCGCTTGCTCCCCAGAGTCCCCCAGAAGACATCAGGGCTGGGGCCCCTCCACCCTGGATACTCCCTGAACGTGTCTAGCCCACCTGCCCCTGGCAGCCAGGTCTGCCCCACCTGTGCCTTCCTCCCCTGGCCCCAGGCAGGGGGCGTGGGCGCACCGTGGGAGGGAGGAGACAGCCTGTCTGCACCCAGCCCCCCCAACCCTGCTCCAGGCTCCAGGGAGTTCCGCTGATCCTCCCTCAGTCATGCCTGGCAGCCAAGTACCAGAGCGCTAGTCCTGCTTTGAATTTCATAAGCTGAAATTACTCTCTCTTCCTTAGATCCTCTCCGTTTTCATGTTAATCCCAGCCCCGCCGGCCCCTCTCTCCCCGGGAGCCGGGCAGAAAGAGGTTCTGCTCGGGGAAAGACAACAGAAAAGGCGCATTGATGATGCCCGGGCCGTTTGCCCCACTCTGCTCACCCCCCCCCCGCCGTGCCCCCCTCCCCGGGGAGGGGCCAGGGCTGCAGCCGGGCTGCTCGTGGCCCACCCACAGCGTCCCACGCGGCCGTGAGTCATTGAGTTCAAGTGTAAAGGAAGGGGTTGAGTGAAAACAGTCTCTTTCTCAACTTGGGAAGTTACTGTTTTCCCAGTCCACCCAAGAGACCTTTTCCCCGTGACTCTTAACGTGGCTGACAGAGGAGTTCGGCATAAACAGGTGACCGAGGACCTGCGTGCACTCCCACTCCCGGCGGGGGGCTGACGGGGGCTGCTGACGGTTCACCCACCTCCACCACCACCCCGACACACACACACGCACGTCGGAGTGGCCCTGAGCTTCAGCAGACACATCGCTGTCCTCGGACGGCTTCCCACCACCCGTGTCTGCTGCTCCCGTGCCCGCGGGGCTGCCTGGCACTGTTCCGCTCGCCTTTCCAAGCTCAGGGAGCCCAGAAATGTGGGGGAGGAGCCCCTCACACCCACACCGCAGGCGAGGGTTGTGGAGAGACGCCCTGCTGTCCCTCCCACGGGAGGGACGACCAGGAGGATGCTGCCCACGATGGCACGGGGGTCCCTGCCGCCACTGCCCACAGCAGCATCTCCTGCATCAATGCAGCCTTTGGCTTCTCTGGCTCGCCTGCCCCACTCCCTCCCTCGGGTGCCCGAGATGGCCCCGTCCCTGAGTGCCTTCCTGGACTCAGGGCTGTGCGCAGGCTGGCCCTGGGGGAGCCCCAAACTGGGACACAAGCTGACGACTCTCCCCTGTCCCCGTGATGGATGAAACCCTAAGGTGTCTAGGGCAGTGGCCACTTTGGGGGGGGCAAGGCGGGGCTGACTCGGAGCCTCATCTTCATGAAGACATTTGTGGAGAAGCCGCACACGGAGTGAAGCGCGTGGAACTTCTGTGTCTGGAAGAGAGCTGGGGGTGGGGCCCAGTGCCGTCACCCCCCGGCCCCCCGCCCAGCTCCGGGTGGTCCGGCCCCTTCTGCAGACCGACTGGTGGCTCTGTTTGCTCACTGGCTCCCCCTGTGTGTGGTACCACCCAGGCACCGAGGGAGGGGACGGGACTGCGACCCTGGCCCACCCAGGGCAAAACTGTGGGGTGGGGCGTGAGATGGTCAGAGCTGTGTCTTATAACACAGCACAAGACATTTCTAAAAAAATAAAATATTTAGGCCTATGTGAGATATTTTTCATCTAATTTCTGGGCCTTCATCTGATTAAGGTGGAGGCATAGGTAAACATGCTTCACCTCCTTGCACAACTACAGCAAAAGTTACAGCTAGACCACAAAACAAATATCACCCTGATCCGTCAGGAAACCGAGCTCCATGGAACCCCGACAACCAAGGATTTAAAGAAGCCGCATTTATGCAGCCGGGTAGGAGGGGTGGAGACGTGGAGAGGTGTGGAGAGGGGGCAGAACGGGTGGTCGCACACCCACGTGTGGTGGATACACATCAGGAGACACACCTCGGGAGCGCTCGACCCCAGCCCAGCCCAGACCACCCAGCCCAGGGTTCCCGCGCCAGGAAGAGAAGTCCCCGTAACTTCCGGCCGTGAAAACCAGTGGGGGGTGGGGCAGCAGAAGAAACCGCAGCATGCTCAGGAGACTCCCCTTAAAGGGCCCGCACGGTCTCAGGACTTACCCAGACCCACCCCTCCGGGACTCAGCACCAGGGCAGCAGCTGGGAGGGCAGCCCAGTGGTCTATGGGGAGACGGGGAAGGGGCTGGACACGGGGCGAGTGCTGGGGGACAGCTTCTTCCTGGGCAAATCCCCAGAGGCCAGGCAGCAGCGCTGGCCCCTCTCTGAGCCCTCCCCCAACCCCACAGGGCCGCAGAATGGGCTGCCCCGCCCTCGTGACTCCCTAAGGCTCCACCCCACACAACTCACAGGTGCCTTTTCCACAACAGGCCACTCTGCTGAGACAGGGAGGCAAAGCCGTGCTACCTAATGCACAGAAACAAACTCAGGGAGGCTTCCAAAGTGAGGAGACAAAGAAACATGTCCCAGATGAAAGCACAGAACAAAATCCCAGAAAAAGAACTAAATGAAATGGAGATAAGCAACCAATCAGGTTGCAGAGTTCAAAGCACTGGTGGCCGGATGCCCCAGGCACTCACTGGGCGCTGCAGCGGCACAAAAAAGGCCCGGGCAGGGATGAGGGTCACGCTGAGAGAAATGAGGAAACGTCTGCAGGGAACCCCCCAGTGGAGGGGACGGAGCTGAGGACCAGGTCAATGACCTGGAACATAAGGAAGACAAAGGCACTCAGCCAGAGCAACAGGAAGAAAAAGGAATAAAAAAAAAAAAAAACGAGGACAGACTAAGGAGCCTCCAGGGACATCTCCACCAGCGTCCGGATCACAGGGGTGCCAGAAGGAGAAGAGGAAGAGCAAGAAATTGAAAACTTATTTGAAAAAATAACGAAAGAAAACTTCCCTAATGTGGTGAAGGAAATAGACATACAAGTCCAGGAAGCACAGCGAGTCCCAAACAAGTTGGACCCGAGGAGGAGCATACCAGGACACATCGTAATGAAAATGCCGAAGGTTAAAGACAAAGAGAGAATCTTGGAAGCAGCAGGAGAAAAGCAGAGAGTTACCTACAAAGGAGTGCCCGTAAGACTGTCAGCTGAGTTCTCAAAAGAGACCTTACAGGCAAGAAGGGGCTGGGAAGAAGTATTCAAAGGGACTGGCAAGGCCCTACAGCCTAGATTACTGTGTCCAGCGAAGCTATCATTTAGATGGAAGGGCAGATAAAGTGCTTCTGAGACAAGGAAAAGCTAAAGGAGTTCATCATCACCAAGGCCTTATGATATGAAATGTTAAAGGAACTTATCTAAGAAAAACCATGAACAGTAAAATGGCAACAAATGCACAACTATCAACAACTGAACCAAAAAAACAAACTAGGAAACAATCAGAACAGAAACAGAACCATGGATATGGAGGTCATTTGGAGAGTTGTAAATTGGGAGGGCAAGACGGAGAAAAGGAGAAAAGTTCAGGGATTAAGAAGTGCAAATTGGTAGGTTCAGAATAGGCAGGGGGAGGGTAAGAATAGTGCAGGAAACAGAGAAGCCAAAGAACTTATACGCACGACCCATGGACAGGAGCTAAGGCAGGGGATTGCTGGAGGGAAGGGTTGAACTGTGTGAACCGCGTGGTGTCAGCACCGCCGTGCAGGCGCGGGGCTTGCCCGAGGCCGCAGCGTGCAGCTCTGGAGCTGGGAACCGGGGAGGGACGGGCTCAGGAAGCAGGGGCGCCGTCGCTGGCTGAGCCGCAGAACACGCAGCGCTTTCTCTCCGAGGTGCACGTCCGCTGCCCCAGGCGGCCGCCTCCGCCTGGCCTCCCGCACCGACAGCGATCGCCTTCTCCGTAGGGCGACGTTCCGCGCACTTTTGCAATGAAAGACGCACGGCAGGGGTCCTCCCTTTACGTCGTCTGCCGGCCACGTCCGTCTGCGCTACGTCTGCGTCTGCGGACGGAGAACCTGCTGCGGGGAGCGCAGGCGCGAAGTTTCCCCTCCCGCCCCTGGTGCCTCCGGAGTCGGAGTCGGCAGTGGCGTCTGAAGGTCCAGAGCCATTGCTTCCCAACCACAGCTTGGACCTCAGGGCTGGCCACCATCCCTGAGCGCGGACATGCGCTGTCTGCCTGCGAGCCGTCTCCCACCCCGGCCAGGGCGCAGGGAGCAGGATTGACCTCATTCTGCAGCTTCAGTTCGTTTCTGGGTGACCCTCAGCTCCGCCAGAGCGAGGAAAGCACTCCCGTCTCCCGGACAGAAGTGGGTCCTTTGAGAAGTCCGTCCTCCCCAGCGCTTCGGGGGGACAAAGGGCAGGGCTCTCTGGATTTTGGCCTCCCAGCCCGTGCAGCTGCGCCGGGTGCTGTGTGCGCAGGCCCCGGCTGAGGAAGGGGGCTGGCCTGGCCGGGCAGTTGGCCTGGTGCCGGGAGCCTCTCCTCGCTGTCACACCAGGGTCACCCGTGACGATCCGACAGGGCCACCCCGTCATCATGTCTGAACCCAGACAAACCGTGGACGTTGTCTAAGCCACAGGAATGACCAGACCTCCTCTGTGGTGGCCGGCGTGGCCGGCCGCTGCTTCCTGACCGGCCGCAGCGGGAGCCTCCCATCCTCCGCTCCTCCCCCTGCACAGAGACCCCCGGGGCTGGCTTTGCACCTGTTTCCCCGAAGCGTGCAGCCCAGACCCAAGTCCCAGGGCCTGGAGCCGTCCCCATGTCACCCACCACAGGCCCAGACTCTAAAATAGATCCTTTCTGACCCCTCCTCTGGGCAGTGCCCCATGGCTCCCAGGTTCATGGAAACGCATCAGTAAATACAACCACATGTTAGGGCAGGTGTGCCCGGGGTGTGGTGGTTGTGGGGGGTGGGGCACGACACTGCTGCCCGGATCGACCTGGCCGCTTCGAGAGCGGCTCTCGGCATCCCAAGAGGGGCATGGACCGTACTTCTGTCCCAGAGCACCTGGGGCACAAGGGCCTCGGCGGCCGCCCTACCTGTGCAGCCGACCCCCTCGGTAGCACCTGCCTCTCAGCCCCTCCCGGGGCCACCTGTGAGCCAGGGGCGCCCCCTCTTCCTGAGACACACACCTTCTTTCCCTCCCATGTGCCCGCTCCCGGTCTGGGGGAGCCCCCGAGGAAACTCCACTCACGTCTCTCAGACACTCGGTCCACGTCTCCAGCCTTTCTTAGTGTTTGAATGACTTGGGTTTCTAAAGAGACGCTTCGTTCATATTTCTTTGTTTCATTTAGTTTTAATTTTTTGCCCTAGTGCATTCCTCCTCTTTAGTTCAAGGCTACAGAGCTGCTTGAAAGGTAGGGGTGGAAAGGGAAGAGGAAAATACTCAGAAAAAAGAGAAACCAAAAATGCCTACCTATAATTCTACTTTAATCAGAATCTTCTCGTCGCTCAGGGCTGGTAAAGGTTACAATATAAATATGGGTCACAAACACTCAGGATCTACATGACCTTGAGAAAGGCTAGTTTTGGGTGCTCCGAGATGCGAGTTTATCTCTGGGGAGTAACCATGGTGCCCGGCAATCCAGGGCCATGCAAATATTCCGTCCATGTGCACCGACAGAGAAGGAAAGTCACATTTTTTTTGGCAATAACTTTTTCTTAAAGATTTTATTTATTTATTTATTTTAGAGAGGGAAGGGAGGGAGAAAGCGAGAGAGAGAGAGAGAAACATCAATGTGCGGTTGCTGGGGGTCATGGCCTGCAACCCAGGCATGTACCCTGACTGGGAATCGAACCTGCGACACTTTGGTTCACAGCCCACGCTCAATCCACTGAGCTACACCAGCTAGGGCCGTTTTTGCAATAACTTTCAAATTTTCTTTTGAAAACTGCTAGTAGGACAGACGATGTAATTAGAGAAAATGGGCTCTGGGCATATAAATATCTGTGACTTGATTTCCAAGGGTGGCGGGTCGGTGTGCTGGAATCACAAGCTCGGGGGAGACCAGGAAGGAGACCAGCAGCAGGGGGCGCTGTGACTGGCCGCACTGCTCCGTCGGGGCCTCTGGGCTGTAAATGGGGTGTCGCCCCCTCACCCCCCGCCCCCCCACCACGTTCCTGACGTTCAGCAGAGAGGAGCGTCCTGGGATCTGAGCAGAGACCCGGAGCATGGGAGAGGCCGGGGAAGGAGAGTGTGGCTACGCGGCTGTGGGGAAGCGGCGGCAGCGGGCTGGAGGAGGCGTCAAACAGTCGTTAAGTGAGGAAGGACAGCGGCCGGTTTATTTGTACTCGGCGTTTGGATCAGCCCAGAGGGGGACCCGCGGTTGGTCCCGCTCGCCTCCCCTCTCGTCCTCTGCTGGGTGAGGGTCTCGTGGGGAAAGACTGGGCGCTGGAGAGCCGGGTCTCCTCGCGGCCCATCTTTAATTCCGCGTTTTCCCTCTGGATCCCAGCCCGCGACATTCACGGAGTACGGAGAAACCTGTCTCCTCCCTCTCAGGTCCCGGTGCTCCATGAAAGGATCCAGAAAATGGCTCACGTCTATTTGCCTGAAACAAACAGTGTGTATTCTCGCTGTTCTACTGAGAATTCTGTGTTTAAAAAAAGATTCCGTGAACATTCATCACATGTTTGTGGAACTCCACTAGGCTTTTGCAACGTAGGTTTAAATGAGCTGTAATTCACGGGGTAATCTTCGTGATTGACACCTGGCCGCGCGATCCGTGGCTCCAGCTGGGAAAATGAACGTCTCCGTGGCCACCCGCGCGGAGCCGGAACCATCAGCCTGTCACAGTGTCCTGTGTCATCGGCTTCAGCTTGACATTATGATGAGACACCCACAGGACCACTTATATCATGTTCAATGGCTGCTTGGCCACCCCGGGGGCTGTGCAGCTACAGCGGGGTCCTGCCGGCCTGACCTTGAGGCCTCCTCCTTGGCTGGACGCAGGTCACAAGGCAAGTCTCAGCTGCCCCAACTCACAGCGTCTGAGAAGAGCACAGCAAGGAGGCTGTGCCCTGGACAGCCTGAGCACCGGACGGGAAACTGGCTGTAACTCAGCCCTTTGTGGCCCGCTGCGCCATCCTTGTCTGGGCTGACGACTCGAAAACCTGCTGGAACCCTCGGCTGTCCCCCAGCCCCTTCTGTGAGCCCCGCTGCGGAGTGCTCTCATCTTTCCCGGCCACGGGAAGACTCAGCCAGCCCTGCGCACCAACGCCACGACAGTGAAGGCAGCACCAGCTGCCACATGTTCCGACCTTTCAGCGGCTCCTTTGCAGACTTCCTGGCTTCCCTGCCGGTTACTCCAACTGGAATTCTCTCTGGGTCCGGCTGTCAGAGTCCTGCAGGGGCCCTGCGCGCCCAGCAAGCTTCCTGCCCCTCGGGCCAGCTCTGGCGGGGTGCAGGGGCCTTGTCAATGCCTCTGCTGGGGGACCTGTGGGCGGGCTCTGAGACGGGTGTGCAACCCCCAGTGAGGGAGAGACCCTCCTCAGGGAGGTGGGAATACGAACAGCTTCCCGCAGGCGGTTGCCCCAGCTCACGTGGGTGGCTGTCCATCTCCTGGCGGACACCCAGACCAGTTCCACTTCCTAGCACTGAAGAGACTATTCACTGACATTAAAACTGATTATTTGGGGCATCAACATTTTTGGAATGTGTGTTTTCTTGTGGATGATGGATCCCCGATGTGGAGGCTGTTGCTGGTCCCCTTGCAGCAAGCGCTTGCTCCCCAGGGCTTTGGGGAGCACCGGGCTACCGGAAGCAGCTCCGACTGCACCCCCAGGTTGTTGAAACCTGCCTTCCTCCGATGGCCACGCACGTGGTGGCCTCGCCTCATCGCCAAGTCCTCGCTCCTCCTTGTTGTCAGTTACCTGTTAATATCGCTAGCATGTTTTCCTCTGGGGCTTCCTCCCGCTGACACTTGGGAGCTCAGAGTGTGTTCAAGTGTTAGCTCTCTGCCACTTGCAGCTGCTCCAGATGTCGTTCCTCACCTGTCGTCTGCCTCCGGATTCTGACAGCCGTGCTTTTCTGGAACCTGGTGGGTGGAGGGTGGCCACCGTGTTGTCACTGCAGTGATGACACCAGATTTCTCAGGCCCACCCTGCCCTCCGTCCCAGGACCTTCTGTACTTGGGGTGCAGCCTTCTTTCTGTTCAGGCTGCCGTGTATGTTTTCCAGGATCCTGGGTCCTCCAAATGGAGAAAAATGACCTGTTTTCCTCACGGGCACTTATTGTATCCTGTGCACTTACTCTGAAGACAGGACAAGACATCTATGTTTCAGGAAAGCTCTGCAAACGGTGCTGGCCTCTTTTCTAGCTCAGAACTGCTGAGCTGGAGCTGGAACCTTAGCAGGCTCCGAGAAACCCCACACAGATCACATCAGTTCTGGCGATGAACGGGAAGCCCAACAGTGCACGGAAGATACAGCGCCCCCTAGCTGGTGTGGCTCAGTGGATTGAGTGTAGGCCTGCAAACCAAAGAGTTGCCGGTTCGATTCCCAGTCAGGGCACATGCCTGGGTTGCGGGCCGGGTCCCCAGTTGGGGGCGAGCAAGAGGCAACCACACAATGATGTTTCTCTCCTGCTCTGTCTCCTTCTCTTCCCCTCTGTCTAAAAATAAATAAATAAAATCTAAAAAAAAAAAAAAGATACAGCGCCCATGACTCAGCTGTGGCCACACAAAAGAAACGTTGGTATTTCGACTGAGAGCGCGCCCGGTAGGGGCCCACGGAGCGACGTGGCCGATTTGACGTCAGGCTAAAGGGAGAGAAGGGCAGTGTCGGCATGCAGGTGGTGATGCTCCCGCAGGCTGAGCTCGTGAATAACTAATGGCGATACATGGAAGCCTCGGGGTGCCCAATTTTAACTCGACAGAAGGAAAAAGGAAATTTCCTTGCCATCTGAGCGGATATAAAATGAAACAACCTGCCTCAGGAGGTAATGAGTTTCCCGTCGCCGAAGGTGTGCAGTTGGAAGCCTGCACTGGGGCCCTCGGAAGGGTGGCATCACGGCACCTCCCCGGGCGGCAGCCAGCGAGTCTATGCCACTTCCTGTCCCTGTTTTAAGCTCCGCCCACCTCCGCGCAGAAGGAAGTGAGAGTGGTTCGGTGAACCCCTCCTGGATTTCTCATTTGGGATGCATTCACCATGCCTTCCCCGGTGCATCCTAGAATGAATTACTTCTAGGGTCAGGGTCAGCATCGCTGGGTCACAGTTTGCAAGAACCGACTCCATTTAGCTTGTTGGGGGAAACAACGCTGACAGTCACTCGCTGGCAGTCCCCTTTCACCCCCGGCTCTGCAGTGCCTCCGAGATACCTCTTCCTCCGTGGTCTGTCTAAAACCGCCCACGACCGCCCGCGAGAACCATGTCACGGGGCGTGTTCCTGGCCTTTAGGGCCCAGAAGCTCCTTGGCCATTGGCCACAGCTCTCCATTGGCCGTAGCCTAAATGCGGGGAAACGTGGGACAGACCAATCAGAAGCCCGGACAGACTTGACATTCCAGAGTGAGTGACTGAGTGAGTGAGTGAGTGAGTGGTTCCCAGAGAAATAGCCGAAAGGGCCACGCGCTATCCCTGACCCTGAATATCGGCCACAGGAAGCGCTTCTCCGAGAGGAAGTGCTCCTTCCAGCAGTTTCCGAGCGCCAGGGAAATGGCCCTGGAGCCTCACAGTAGGCAATGCGATGCCCTGAACCTCCGAATGGCTGGGAAAGGCGGGGACACGCTCCCCGTGGGGGAGGAGGCTGGCTCGTGGAGAAGGACACACAGATGCGTCAGTGGTTGTCGGCGGCGTCAGGAGACTTCCCTGAAGAGGAGACGAAGAGGGACCTCCAGCCTTGGAGACACGAGGGGCGCCCCTGTGGCACCGGTGCGGGGCGCATGGGGATGGGGGTGGGGTCGGGGAGGGTGATAGTTACATATTTAACGGTTTTTCCTTTAGGGAAGAAAATGCAAATGATCTACGGACTAGATAAAGATTTCTTAAAAAGAAAGTTAAAAGCTATTACACCCTTCTAAATAATAGACGTCTTTTATAGTGGCCATCGTGGGGAATTGTTACCATAACCCGCCGCCCCCCCATCGATAAAACAAAGATGTGCAGACCCTAATCCTGGTCCCTGTGACTGTCGCCTGGATTGGAAATGAAGTCTCTGCAGGTGCCACCTGTAGGGTGAAGTTACAGAGTTAAGATGGCCCTAACCCCCCCTCACTGTGTGTTCGGATAAGAAGAGGGACATCGGGCCCACACGCAGAGACGCTGAAGGAAAGGAGCCCGTGTGGACACGGAGGCAGAGACTGGAGTGACGCCCACGCAAGCCGGGACCCGGCAGGGTTGCTGGCAGCCGGCGGAAGCGAGGAGAGAGGCGGGAGCGAGGTCTCACGCAGAGCCTCCAGGAGGAGCCGGCCCTGCTGACGCCTTGGCTCTGGACCTCCGGCCTCCAGAGCTGAGAGAGAGCGGATTCTCCTTGTCTTACCCTGCAGAGCAGGGGGTAGCTTGTTCCGAGAGCCCTGGGGAGCTGCTGGACCTGGTGAGCGCCCCACACGATGGCTGCGTGGAGTGTCTGAGGAAGGGAACGGGACACCCGATGAGAAGAAAGATGGAAAACGAACACTGGAGGGCCCAGCGGGGGCTGGGGACTAGACGCAGGTTTTTGGCAGGAGTGGCCCCGTTGTGGGTTGTTGCATTTCCCACTGTTCCTAAGTAGGTAGGGAGAGCACAGCTGTTTGGAAGGTTCTGGAGCTGGCGGCTGGCGAGACAGACGGGGGAGAAGGGAAGGGGGGACGTGAAGCCAGGGCTGGACCCTGGGGTCCAGGCGGGAGAGGGGGGCTTTCTGAGCGAGCGGCGAGTGGGATGCAGCAGGGGGAGCACCCCAATTCAACAGGGGCCAGTCTGGGGGTGGGATACAGTGCCGGTGTTTCCCTCCTCTTGGGGGCTCAGGGGCCATCCACCTTCTGACCCCTTTACCTCTCCATTTAGTGCCCCAGCCTGGAGCAGCAAAACCTCTGCACACCCTCGAACCCCAGAACTTTCAGGGCTGCAGGGCTGGGAACGGGGTGGGGGCTACCAGCGAGGAAGCCGTCCTGCCACAGAGGGACCTGCATGTCCAAAGAACGTCCGGAAGGTATTTTTATCACTGGGCGCTTGTCTTGCTCTAAACGCCTTCTCCCTGATGCGAACTTTCAGGGGTCAGTGAACCCCCCCCCAACCCCAGAGACCTGTAGCTCCGTTGTCCAGAATGGATCTGCTGCCCCGCTGGTGTCTGGCAACAAGGGGGATGTTGCTGGCAGTGGAAACAGAGGAAGTTGTTTGTTCCAGACAAAGCACTGTTTGCTGCAGAGGGTTTGCGCGCCTGTCTTTTATATTGCCGGCTACGTAAATAATTGGGAGGCATGCAAATTAGGCAAGACAATGAGTTGCAATTGCTCAGTCTCTGAAGAGGATACGTGTCGTAAACAGGGATGTGTAAGTAGGATTTTAAAACTACTGAGGCATACACTATGTATCTTAGGAGGAGAGAGGTGTCCCTTGCTCAGTGGGGCCCCAGACCCATCAGGCCCTGCTCTCCCCTGGGTGGGGCAAAGTGGGAGGAGCCACAGAGCCGGCCAGCTTGTCCCCAGGGCGGCCAGGAATGCGTTCAGACCAGGCGTGGGCAGCAAGCAGGTGCAGCCCTGGATTTCCCGACTTTTCCTTCAAAGGGGGAAAGAGAAACCTCTTTGTAAGTAGCTTCTGGTGAGTCTGCTCCACACTTGGTTTCAGCGAATCACCGCGAGGGCACGCTTCACTCTCGGGTTCCGGCTCGGCGAGCTGGCTCAGTGAAGGAGAGGAGTTTCTAGACTGTGCCCGCCACGCCCGCAGCACCCACGGAGACGCACAGGGCAGCCTGGGCCCTGCGTCCCTCACCCACAGGGCATGACGTCGGGGCTCCTTCCAGAGGCGGGAAGCCTTGTAGGTCCTGAGTTCCAGTGCTTTCTGGCGGGGAGTGAGGCCGCCGTGAGAGTGAGCCAGAGGCGCTGGGTCGGCGTTTTGCCCCCGAGCAGGTGAGGGCTGGAGAGGCGATGCAGCGCCTGGCAGACCTCGAGAGAGTGAGGAGGAGAAAACGGGAACCCTGGCCACGGGGAGGAAGGTCGCCAACTGCCCAGGTGCAGCCGCCACCCCCGCAGCCAGGGCACTGGACACTTCATCCCCACGGGGCCCTCCCCGTGACCTTTCATGGCCACGCCCCCTTCCCAACGCAACTGTTGGTTGCTCCTGGCAACCACACAGCCATCCTCCATGTCTGTCATTTCCAACGTGTCATGGAAATGGAATCACGCAGCACGGAGCTGTTTGAGATGGGCGTTCTGTACTCAGCATCCCGCCCTGGACAGCCATCCAAGTTGTTGAGTGCGTCTGTAATTCGTGCCTTTCCCTCCCGGGCAGTGCCCCCTGGGGTGGACAGTAAGCAGCCACCTGGGCCACAGGTTAGCTGGGACGCTTCCAGCTTTGGGCTGCTACTGATAAAGTCGCTGTGGACATGCATGCAAAGGCTTTCGTGTAAACGTACAGGTTTTCATGTCTCCAGGGTGAATGCCCGAGGGTGTGGGTGCGGGGCTGCATGCAAGTGAACGTTTAGGCTTATTTTTTTTTAAAGCCGTCAAACCACTTCCCAGAGCGACTGTGCCGTTTTGCATTTGCACTAGCAGTCAAGAGTGGTGCACTTTCTCTGCATCCTCACCAGCATTTGGTGTCGTTTATTTATTTTTTTTTTTATTTGAGCCATTCTAGTAGCTGGGAAGTGATGCCTCATTGTGGTTTTCACTCGCATTGTCCAGATGGCCAATGACACTGAACATCTTTTCTTGGGCCCGTTTGCCATCTGCATCTCCTCCTCAGTGGAATATGTCTGCGTCTTCTCCCCACTTTCTAACCGGACTGTTTGATTCTATATGGCCACGTGCTGAGGGTTCCTTGCACGTTCTAGAAGCCGGGCCTTTGGCGGACACGAGGCTGGCAAACACTTCCTCCTAGTCTGCTGCTCCTCCTTTCGCCTGCTTTGGACGGGGTCTGGACGAGGAGACGTTTCCATCTTGAAGATGTCCGATCCGACCTTTTCTTCCCCTTACACTTTGTACTTTCAGTGTCAAAAGAAATCCGTGCCTATCCCTAATCCCAAGGATTTTTTCTATGATTTTTTCTAAAATTTTGATAGTTTTGCATGTTTAATTTAAGCCCAAGATTCATCTTGAGTTCATTTTTGCATAAGATGTAGCGTTGAGTTGAGGTTCGTTCTTCGGGCTGGCGGGCGGCTAACTGCTCCGGTGCTGTCCGTGGAAAAGACTGGCATTTCCAGCCCATCGCGTTTGCAGCTCTCAGGCGGCGGACGAGCGGACCTGCGCCGGTGCGTTCCGGGGTCCTCCAGCCTGCTCCGGGGGCCTGTGTGTCGATGGCTGGGTCGCTGCCACACTGTCTCACTGACACTGTGGCGTACTAGCGGCTAGGGTAGGTCCTTGGACTTCATTATTCTTTGTCAAGGTTGTGTGAGCTCTTCCAGGGCCTGTGACTCTCCACGGAGATTTTAAAATAACCTTGTCTGCCCACGAAATCTTTGCTGAGTTTTGATACGAATCACATGGAATCCGTACATCCATTTGGAAGGAGTTGACATCTTGACTGTGTTGACTCTTCAGCCCGTGGACATGAGTCTCCGTTCGTTCCTCTGTTCTCTGGTTTTCTCATCGACACGTTGCAATCCTCGGCACACCACTTCTGGACCTGTTTTGCCAAGTGCGTGCCTAAGGATTTTATTTTCCTTGACATTACTATAAATGGCATTGTGTTTTTAATCTCTCTTTCCTGGCGTTCACTGCTAGCACGTAGACACGTGATTGCATGCGCGTGCTGACTTTGTGACCTGGGACCTTGCGGAACTCACTTCTCTGTTCCCAGAGTTTTCGTAAATTCCTTGGGATTCTCTTGCTGTCCCAGCGCGACCTTCCGTCGGTCCCCTGACCCCACGCTTCAGCCATCCTTCAGTCCCTGACACGCAGCTGCCCAGCCTGCCCGTGAACACGCTCGGTGACGGTGACCTCGTTTCCCCAGATACCCCGTCCTTTCCAGAACAGCCTCTAGTGATAAAGTGCCTCCTTTTCTAGAAGCAACTTCTGATTCCCTGTAGGTTCTCCCCGGGACTGGCTCACGGAGTTACTTCCCGAGACCATGTGCCAGTCAGGTCCCTCCTCCAAGGCAGCCCTTCCCAGACCTTTCCTGCTCCCCAGGGCTCCCCTCAAGGGGCACAGCCTGAGGCCCTTCACCCCCTGGGAGATCCACTCTGGAACCCTCCTCGCCTGCCTGGCTGTCCTGGAGGGTGACGCCCTGCGGGGACAGAGCAACCTGGGGGTCAGGTCCTCTGCCTGGACGCCAGACCCACCTGCTCGAGGGAGCCTCCCGTGACTTCCCAGCTCCACGGGGGCGCTCCTCCGTAGGCCCCCGGGGCCCCCTCACGGCCCTTATCAAACTGCTCCATGCTGGTCCGTCTTCTGTCCCTTCCCTAGGTGGTGAGCCCCCTGAGGAAAGGCACCCCATACATCCAGCCCGTGGGGTTGACCCCTCTTGATGTGGGGGAACCGTTTGACCGTGGCACAAGATGCTCTTCCTCTGGAAAATGATGAACCTCATCTTGGACTACATGGAGCTCCCTCTGGGAGAATGGGCTTCCCCCCCAGGCAGTCCTGGCCAGCTCCCATGCACCCCCCCACTCTCGCCCCCACCTATTTCCTAAGCCCGAGAATTGCTCTTTACCGGTAGCGCTCTGGGTTTCGGTAACATTTGTCGATGGACATCGCCAGTGTTCGTACACCTGATGGTGTTGCCTACCCAGCTTCCCTTCCCCCCTCTCTGGTAAGGAAAAGCTCCTTCCTGTGGGAAACCCATTTCCTTGGGTGGAACGAGCTGTATCGCGTCCACCCAGTGACAGGGCAGGGACACAGCCCGGGCCTGGCCCAGCAGAATACCCCAGGGCCCCGGTCACAGTGACTGGCGTAGGGACAGGCATCCCACCCACCCCTGGCCAAGGCTCTTCCCTGAGCCCTTCCTGCCAGACCTACAGAGACGAATGTTCTCCGTTTATCAGGGTCAGGGTCAGGGTCAGGGCCAGGGTCCGGGTCAGGCCACTAACCCGACAGGACGTGAGTCTGGGGCTTCCTGTGGCATTAGTCCGTCCACGTGGAGACAGATGTCAGAGAGACGGAATGGGACCCAGAAACGTGGTGATTTACTTGGGGGACACGAGCAGACTCTGTCATCACATGAGCCGATGGTCGCCTCCTCGCGCCCACGCTGGCCTGCGTTGTTTCCCGTGAGCAGCCACCGAGAGGCGCGTGGAGCGGCAAGCAGAAGCGGGGAACCACCCAGGTGCAGAAGGGTTATCGTCGCAGCTCTTGGGCGGCAAAAGATCCCAGGAGGAGAAAGAAACAAGAAGCAAGAGAGAGGATGGGTTGGAAGGAGACTCGGTGTCTCACAGATGGCGTCAGGGCCAAACAGCCAGGCATCGGAAGAGCGAGAAACAAAGAAGCTTAAGGAGTCTCAGCCTTGCCCTGCTCGGGTAGTTCAGGGGGTTAGAGCATGGTGCTGATGCACCCAGGTTGCAGGTTCGATCCCCAGTCAGGGCACGTGCGAGAGTCAACCGATGAGCGTGGGTAAGTGCAACAACAAGCTGACGTCCCTGACTTCCAAGGACCACTGACCGAGCAGCGTGGCTCCAGGTGAAAGGGCGCATCGGCTGAACCTACGCCCTGATTTGTCATGCATGAGCACGACAAGCCCAAGCTGGATTATTCCCCGTTTATAATTTCTGTCTGGACTGGAGTGCAGGGCTTCCAGCTAAGAAGGGGCATACTGGCCCTCCGGGGAACGACTTCCTCTGGGATCTGCGTGAGACCAGGGCTTTCGATGCTGGGGGTGTCCCCCCAGGAAGGGGCCGACCTGACTCCTGAGCTGGCGGGAATCTCTGGGCAGCTGCAACAGCTCTGCCACCGTCACATGCACAGACACACGTGACAAAGCTGTGAGCTGGACACACACACACGGCCGTGCATCACACTGGAGGCGCCGGAGTGAGGTCTGCAGGTCGTGCCGTGTGGGTTCCCTGGTTTCCAAATGGCACCGGTTCGCGAGAGCAGGAGCGTTGGGGAAGACGGGGCGACCGGCGCCCTGCGCCTCTCCGTACCGTTTTTTACAGACTCCCTCGAATCTATCCTTGTTCCTCAATAAAGAGTTTTTTAAATGAGGAAAACTTGTATTTGAAAAGAAAGAACAGCAAGGCTTCTGGGAGTCCACACGAAGGCTTTTGCACTGGCCGCGCAGCGTGGGAGGGGGTGGGGTGGGGGTGGGGGTGGGGCTGAATGCAGATGCGGGCTGTGGTAGCCCGGCTCCCAGCAGCGCCCCCTCGTGGCCGCGGGGCGTCGTCCGCGTCCTCTGCGTCCTCGCCAGCTGTCACCACGATTTAGGTCGCCTGTCGCCGGCGCCGCGGCTCCCTCCAGCCCTGTCTTGTTCTGCCCCCTGACTGAGCGGGACTGCAGGGAGGGCTGCCCGCTTCTCCCGGCTCCTTTGCCCTCCTTTGCTGACCTCTTTCACTGCTAATAACGGAATGACAATGTGAGGAAACGAAAAATGGAAAAGCAATCCACTGGTCTGCCACAGGAGGTCCCGGTGGAAGGTGGGGACAAACGTCCTGCTGTTGGCTGTGTTCCGTCACAGAGCAGGAGCAAAGGCAGTGAGGACTAGGAAAACTAATTTGACCCAGAGCGGTAATTATTCGCCATATCTGAAGCATCCAGATCAGGGAGGTCGGGCTGGCCGATCTATAGCCGATAAGAACAGAACGAGAACGCCCTGAGTCCTTCGCGGCTCCCTGGAATGGGTGCTTTTAACCACCCATTTCCCACTCAGCCCAGGAAGCCTCAGACCCGCGGCTCCCCCCATCTCTGCAGCCTTCTGGGGGGACTCCCCAACAGGGGGCGCTGGAGGAGAGGTGCCGTCCCTGCCTGCCCCGGCCACTAGTGGGCGCTCTCACTGGGAGCTGCCTGTTGATCAGCAGAGCCCTTGTCAAGGTGCTTGATCACGAACGTGGGTGGACGTCTGCAAAGCCCACTGTTCAGCCCTTGACGGTGTAGAAAGGGTCGTTTTGGGTTAGAGGGATAAAGCACCATAGTCTCACACTGAATCCAGATTGCTCTCTTCAACCCGGCTTCCCTGCAATAAACAGGGTATTGCAGTGAATGCTTCCCTTCCTGGTGCCGGTTTATCTGTGGCTTCAGAAGGCTGGGCAGATGAGGCTGGGCTTGAGGAACCCCTTGGAACTCCATCGCAGTTTTTGTTACTAGTGGCTCTGTTAGCAAATAGACGGTGGGGGCGGGGGGCGGAGCGGGGGAGGGGAGAGAGAGAGAGAGAGAGAGAGAGAGAGAGGGAGAGAGAGATCAAAGGCTTTTCCCCTCAATTCTTTTCTTCCCAGGGGCTCCATCTTCCGTTCTCAGACTGTTTACGGGGTGTCCAATCTTTTGGCATCTCCGCACCTGGGTACGTCTGGGCCACTCTGGAAGAAGAAGAGTTGTCTTGGGCCTCACACTAAATTCACGAACACTAACGAAAACAAAAAAAACTCTCATAGTGTTTTAAGTAAACTTGTGATTTGGTGTGGGCCTCACGCGGCCCCCGGGGCTGCAGGTGGGTCAGCCCTGGAACTTTAAGCCAAAGCAGGGCTGGACGATGAAATACTCGGAAAACCAGGGTGCTGGCCCTGCCCTCTGTGCTGGAGTTATTCCATTTGCTTCCAGATCATTGGTTTATCGGAAAACGCCTGCTCTTTCGTACCAACGTGCCTTTCGAGGGCTGTCATGAATAGGCCAGCACCGCAAGGCTGAGGCTGCATTTGCATCTGACCTGGCCCTCGACTGAATCGTAATTTACTGAAGTGTCCTTTATTTTTTTTACCATTTTAAAAATTTTAATTGTTGTTCAAGTACAGTTTTCTGTCTTTTACTCCCATCCCAGCCCACTCCCACAGTGCTGCCCACCTCTCTCCCATTTCCACGGCCCCTAATTTTTGTCCACGTGTCCTTTATACTTGTTCCTCCAAACCCTTCCCCCTTTCCCCTGAAATTCCCTCCCCTCTCTGCTCTGAAGAGTCGCTCAAACTGAGAAGGTTTGGCCTGGTTTCCCCCAACAATTCCCTCCTTCTGCCCAAGCTCTGTCTTCTGGTATGTGTGGAACACCAGGAGCGCCCTCCTGTGGACAACCTAAGGACTGAAATTCGCTCCTGGGCGGTTCTTCAGGGCGGTGTCGGGGGCAGCTCTGTCCGTCAGCTGGTGAGTTCTCAGCTCGTGATCCCGGACATTCAATGGAGTGTTTACTGCCACGGTGCACAGTGAAGGCGATCAAAGACCAGGCCTTGGCATTGCCAACGGAAAAATGTCCACATCAACTTCAATGCGTCTCGAGAAGGAAAGGCCACGCAGAGAAAAGCCGCTTTGTTCTGCCCTTGAGAGCGTCACGTCACTCGACGGGTCAGGTGCATTGCGAATTACATGCTCCGGTGCCAGCTGTTTCCCGAAAGCCAAAACTCAAATTAAATCAGACTCGCCTGAGCAGGACAAGGAACTGAGCTCTAAAGGTCTAAAGATAAACGTCTTCATTGCAAACCACAAAAATCATGCATAAACAGTTACTGACGTAAATGTGAGTAGTGGTGAATTCACCGTCCGGTCAGTCTTGAGAACGTCCCCACGTCCCCTCGAAGTCTCCTCTCTGCTCTGTCCTGTCGCTGGGGTGTGGCACCTGTCCCTTCCGCCGTCCTCACCGGATGGGATGGTCGGATTGCGCCGTTTGCACGTCTAGAGATAGTTATCTGGAGCCAGAGCCCTCGGAAGGCACGTCGGTTGGGCCCGGCCCGTGGCCTCGCTGGTGACGCCCCCTCGACGCTGGCATCTCACTCGCTGTTGCAGAGTCAGTCGGCGGCCTCTCTGGCTCCTTAATAGAAAGTGTCTTTTCCTTACCAGTAGTTTGGAAACATCATCATCCCTAATCTGTGGTTTCACTGCGACGCATCTAAATGGGGAATTTTGTTGGTATGTGTCTCTAATTGGGTCCTCAGCAGGCTCTCTCAGTCTGGAGAGCTTATCATTTCTTTCCCTTCTGGGGACAATTAGCCACGATTTTATTTAACTTTGCCTCCTCCCCACTCTGTGTGATGTACAGGGAGCTTTTAAATGTCTTCCCTCCCTCTCTTTCGTATTTCTGCCTCTTTATCCTCCTGTGCTACACTGTGACTGAGTATCTCAATTCCATTTCACAGATCTTTAATTCGTTCAATTTTCTTTCAATTTACTGTTTATCATTGAATTAGGCTTTTATTTCAATAACTGTGTACTTTTTTTTCCAGATTTGAGCTTGGTTCTTTCTCCATATTGATGTTGATTCTTAACTATCATTAATCACTTCTCTCCATTTTTCTACTTTTTTCAGGGGCATGCTCTCCAGTCGGTTAGCCTTCTCTTTCTTCTGCGGCCCTCGGTTCCTGCAGGTGCTTCACAAAGGCTGCCTGCCCACTCGGCAGGGGGGTTGCCCCTTCTTTCCTTGTTCCAGAGAGAGGACTCCCCTTTCTCTGTCTCTCAGGTCCCCAATAATCTCCGGCGGGTCCTCCCAAAGACCACACAGCTCAGCCGGAGCTGCGGGCTCTCACCCGCGGGGACACGCCCCCGGGAACCTGGAGCTGTGAGCGGTAGGTGGGCGCAGCCCCGGCGGTGGCCCCAGCGTCTGCTGGCTCTCGCCCTTCACTCGGGGAAGGACGCTGCAGACCCAGGTGGGCGGAGCACTGGAACCTCCTCTGATTGACCCCACGGGAGATGCCTCCCTCTGGTTCCTAGCTTCCCACTGGGTCATTAGGCCCCGCCCCCTCAGCACGGCAGCCATGACCCCCACACCCCACACTTCCTTCTTTTTTTTAATATACTTTATTGATTGTGCTATTACAGTTGTCCCATTTCCCCCCATTATTGCCCTCTGCCATTCACCCCCATCTCACCCACATCCCCCCCATTAGTTCATGTCCATAGGCTGTACATAGAAGCTCTTTGGCTTCTCCATTTCCTCTACTATTCTTAACCTCCCCCTGTCTATTTTCTACCTACCATTTATGCTTCTTATTCCCTGTGCCTTTTCCCCTGTTTCTCCCCCACCCCCTCCTTGCTGATAACCCTCCATGTGATCTCCATTTCTGTGGTTCTGTTCCTGTTCTAGTTGTTCGCTTAGTTTCTTTTGTTTTAGATGTGGTTGTTAATAATTGTGAGTTTGCTGTCCTTTTACTATACATGTTTTTTCTTTATCTTCTTTCCTTAGATAAATCTCTTTAACATTTCATAAAATAAGGGCTTGGTGATGAGGAACTCCTTTAACTTGACCTTATCTGAGAAGCACTTTATCTGCCCTTCCATTCTAAATGATAGCTTCGCTGGACAGAGTAATCTTGGATGGAGGTCCTTGCCTTTCATGACTTGGAATACTTTTTCCCAACCCCTTCTTGCCTGCAAAGTCTCTTTTGAGAAATCAGCTGATGGTCTTATGGGAACTCCTTTGTAGGTAACTGTCCCCTTTTCTCTTGCTGCCTTTAAGATTCTCTCCTTATCTGTACTCTTGGCTAATGTAATGTTGATGTGCCTTGGTGTGTGCTTCTCTGGGGCTCTCTGAGCTTCCTGGACTTCCTGGAAGTCTATTTCCTTTGCCAGATTGGGGAAGTTCTCCGTCATAATTTTTTTCAAAGAATTTTTCAATTTCTTGCTCTTCCTCTTCTCCTTCTGGCACCCCTGCGATTCAGATGTTGGAAAGTTTAAAGTTGTCCTGGAGGTTCCTAAGCCTCTACTCATTTTTTTGAATTCTTGTTTCTTCATTCAGTTCTGGTTGAATGTTTATTTCTTCCTTCTGGTCTAAGTCACTGATTTGAGACTCAGTTTCCTTCCCTTCACTGTTGGTTCCCTGTACATTTTCCTTTATTTCACTTTGCATAGCCTTCACTTTTTCCTTGATTTTGCAACCATACTTCACCATTTCTGTGAGCATCCTGATTACCAGTGTTTTGAACTGTGTCTGACAGGTTGGCTATCTCTTCATCACTTAGTTGTATTTTTCTGGAGCTTTGATTCATTCCTTCATTTGGGCCATATTTCTTTGTCTCAGTGCTCCTGTTACATAGTAAGGAGAAAATTCTTAGGTATTTTCCAGGGTGGGGCAACCCATGTGTCACCGTTGTGACACTGTCTGTGGGGGAGGGGTCTGACAGGGAACAATGCTCCGCTCTCTGCTGGCTTTCAGTCACTTCCCCTACTGCCCACAAGCAAACTGGGCCCTTCTGGTGCTGGTTCCTGGGTGGGTGGGTTTGTGTATGTTCTAAGACCCTATGGGTCCCTCCAACAACTCTCCTGTGAGGCTGGGAGTTTCTCCCACTGCCACAACCCCACAGGTTTTTACACTCAGAGGTTTTGAGGCTTTATATTTCCCATGTTGGAACCCTGGGTGTGCTATCTGCCCTGCTCCCCAGTTGTTCCTCCCGGTTTATCTGCACGTGAATGTGGGACCGGCCACCCCACCAGCCGCCACCTGGCCCCAAGTCCTTTCTGCCCCAGCGGCCCATCTCCACCCTTCCTACCTGTCTGGATGAACGTTTCTTCTTTAACTCCTTGGTTGTTGGACTTCCGTACAGTTTGGTTTTCTGTCAGTTCTGGTTGTTTTTCTGTTTTTAAATTTGTTGTTGTCCTTCTTCAGGTTGTGCGAGGAGGCCCAGTGTGTCTGCCCACGCCTCCATCTCAGCGGGAAGGCCCACGCTTCCTTCTCGGTCCCCGTGGGGCCGCCGCTCCGGCCCTGCTCCCCTCCCGGAGCTCCGCTCATTCATGCTCACGGGGCTCCCTCTCCCCTCGTCTCCCCCACTTGGGCCGGAGCTGGGCGGCCTCCCTCCCTCTGTCTCAGCCAGCTGTGAAGGCTCGGTGTGGCTGCCCACGGGACTCGGCCCCCAGAGGCCCCGTCCAGGAAGGCACCCTTCCTTGAAGAACAGGCTCAGAGGGTCTCTCCTGGGAGCAAGGAGAGCTTCCGCAAGGGGGAGACGGACCTTCACGTCCATCCTACAGGGACGCTAGCACATGGCGGGGAATGGTTCAGGGGGCCACTCGGGGGCCTCAGCCAGAGACGGTCTGCTCCTGACTCGGCCTGCACGTCCAGGCGTGCAAACGTGTGCTCACACCCACCTCCCTCTAATCGCCAGGGTGAACAGATCTGACAGCTCCGGGCTTTGAGGCGGCCGTGGAAACACGGCCATCCCCACGTTCACGCCCCGCCCGATCTTGTTCCCGTCACCTGAGGTCATAAACACAGCGGCTCTTGTCAGCCCACATTTGTTCAATTGCCGTGGAAATCTTTAACAAAGAATGACTGGGGCCTCCTGTTCGGACTGGCAGCAGGTGTTTTGTAACCGCTGTGGCCGGCCCGACCCCATTAACAGCACAGTGGGGCTTCCTTCCTGCCCACCGGCACTTCTGTTGGTTTAACCCCACCCCCCCGTGTGTGTCCATCTGTGTGTCTTTCCCTCCTAGCCGTTCTGTTTGTCTCTCTGTCCTTCTTCATAACTGTCTCTCTGTCTCTGTCTTCCTGTGTCCTTTTGTCCCTCTGTGATTGCCTTCCTTACCCTGATTACGGTTCTGCCGTGTGCAGCGAGCTCCCTCTAGTGGTGCGTCTGAGCACCGGCACCCTTCGAGCCGCGTCTTCCCGGATTCTGTCCTCACGCACCCCGCCCTGTCCCGCGGCCCTGTCTGCCCGCCCCCCCCCCCACCCCACTCCCCGAGATCCTGGAGAGCGAAGCCACACAGAAGGAGGCCGGCACCAAAGAATCTGTTAGGAACAGCCCAACGGCAGGGGGTGTGTGGATTATACACTTCGGCGTGGGTCTTTGACCGCGAAACGCTGTTATTTTCCATTGCCCTGTTCTACACCAAGTATGCGTCCGTTTGGAAGAGTACTACACTTGCCTTCGAACTTGGATATCTTACACTCTCAGGGGTCAGGTTAATCTGCATAACCTCGTTAAGAATAACCATAATTGGTGGCATTCGCTCAAACATATAAAAGTGGCGTGCTATACTAGATTCTCCCCGATTCACTCCTGCACTGGAACCCAGGAAAAGGAGAACGGTTTCTCTGGAGCACCACACAAACCCTCAGGACGTCAGCTTGAACTTGCCGTTGGAAGCTGAGGCGTCCGCTCCCTGGGGCGGGCGGGCAGGACCGGTTCTCATTAACCAGGGAGAGGAGGGGGCCGGAGTTTAGGTTAAAGCACCCCGTATCTTTTTGTCCCCAACGGGCTGAAAAAAATAAGGAGGATGTGTCTTTAGAGATGTTTCACACTTGCTTTTGGGGGGAAAAAACTATGTAACGTTGAATGATACTAAGAAAAGAATGGAATCTTAGAGTTGAAAGGAAGGGGCCCAGAGCCACCTTGCAGAAGGGACCCCTGTGACAGGTCCCCACAGATGGCCCCTAACCCTCAGCCGGGCCCCAGCTGGGTTTGCAAGAAGTGGAACCGACCTGTCTGGCCTGCTGGCGAGGGGACCCATCGACTCTGTCCCATTTCTACAGCATGGTCCACGGGGGTACGGGCAGGCCGGCCAGCGAAGCCGCCGGCTGGTACCTCTCCTGGGAACCCAGCAGCCCAGCTGGGGCCCTCGGGACGGGTGAGGGGCTCCCCCAGTTACTCCCTCCCTCTCCACGCCCCTCAGAACAGGAGCCGACCAGCCGCTGTGTGTGGGTCCCCCCCCCCAGAGGGCTAGCCCCTCCCCGGCAGGAGCTCTGTCCTCTTCCCCAGTGTCCCCAGCCGTCCAGAGGAGCATCTGGCACGTGGGACGACGCCATCCGTATTTGAGAAGAAGGAGCAAGCCGGCTTCATGCACCGGATGTGCCCTGACAAACTCGGTGAAAACGCCCACTCCCCAAACGGGGCACGAGGCCCAGGGCGGGGGAGCCGGAAGGTGGAGCGCTGGGGGTGCTGCTGGCTGGAAGCGGGCTCGTAGGCGCCCCCTGCTGTGCGCACAGAGAGGGGTGCCCTCCAGTTCCACCTCCTGCTGTCCTCCTCAGTCAGAGCAGCGGAGGGGGGAAGAAGGACATTTGCCACAACAGAAGCGACTGTGCTGCTGGTCAAGTCTTCTGGCCTGCACACCCGCCCTGCGACCGCCGGGCCTGGGCGGCAAGCTCCTAAAACCGTTCCCCAAGGAATCTCAGAGACGCCTCGGGGAGGGCTTTTAACCTGCAGCCTGGGGCGTCCGGACGTCGGCCGGCAGGACCGCCGGGAGCAAGAGCAGGGGTTCGAGTCCAGGATACGGACGTTTTACCGTGGCGGAGAATGTGACTCAAAATGCCCTATAAACCCCTCCCCCCGCCATGCATACAGAGGACACGCACACAGAGGAGCATACACACATACACACGCACACACGGTACCTGATGGAACAGACACACAGGACTGTCTCCGGCGTCTGCAGGAGGGCACGTCACCAGGCAGCTTCTTCCTTACCTTTCGCATCTCGCTTCTTTCACGGGAGATAAAAACAGCCCTCTGCCCACCCTGGGGCCACAGCTGCCACCTGAAACGACCTGGCCCGGCCCGGGGAGACCCCGTGTGTTCCAGAAACTCGGAAGGGCTTGCTGCGAGGAGGGAGGGACCGGATCGAGCAAGCGCCCACGAAAACAAAACAAAAACGTGAGGAGTTACCTCCTCTTCTGTTTTTTTTTCCTTAAAGCTTCTTTTTCTAAACCTGCCCATATTTAGAAATTCAGTGAAGGCTACATCTGTGCTTCACTAAAAAAAAAGTGGGTGAGAAACGCAGAAATACACAGGGAGAGTCAGCAAATATCGACAAACAAAAAATTCCTTCGCTACTGTGACGTGCACACCGTTTACCACCGCCCTCCGGAGGGCCCCTGTCACTTCCCCGCGCGCAGACGCTCGCACGCGCCGCTCGGGGCGTTCGGGGAGCAGCTCGGCTTCGCGATTTCACGGGAGACGGCTCCGGCCTCCCTGCGAGAGTGACCCGGCCCCGCCCCACCCCGCCCTGCTGGGCTCACAGGGCCATTCCCGGTCCTCGCGGCCATCCCCACGCAGCTCTTTCCGTGCGCGCATCGCGAGCGGTGTGCCGCACCAGTGCGGAGCACGCGGCAGTACGCATGCAAAATCAATCAATTCCGCTTTCAAACGCCGTGCGTCCACGCTCATGTACAGAGGTCTGATGAGCCGTGCGTTAAAATGAGTTCACAATCTGTGCGCACGCACTGCTGAGACCGAGAAGTGGCCGTAAGGGCAGCACTGCAGAGCAGGGACAGAACAGCGGGGGTTGGGGGGGCCGGACAGATGACCATGGCAACCGGGAGGTGCCCACGCTGGGGCAAGGCCCCTCCAGCCGGCCCGCTGCCTTCCCCCTCTTCCCCACCAGGGGGCAGGCCGCCCCGCTGCATGAGATGCCACAGGGACTTGCTAGGGAGAACCCATCCACCTAAGGAAGGAATCCTTGAGGACTGGAAGTTTCTGTTTCTTTTGACTAGCAGCGCAGCATGACAGCCCAAAGAGTCATAGCCAGGGACCCACGTTCTGACTGGGCGGGAGGCGTGGAGGTTTGCCCTCCACTCACCCCTTCCTCCGCCGTGCAGGCTGGGGAACAGAGCAGGCTCCCGGAACCAGGAGCCCACCCTCCAGGCCTGCCTGGCGCACGGTGGTCACACAAACAGGGGCCACGGTCCAGCATCCAGGCCCTCCCTGGCACGTGGTAAGCACTCAGATAAGCAGCTGTTGAGCAAGCTTGTCGCACGTGCCGAGGACGGCGGGATGGGTAAAGGCAGAGAGGTACAGAGCAGCCTGGAAGGTGGCTGTGGATGACCCCTGGCAACAGGAGGGGAGGGCGGGGCAGGTGGGGTGCAGGTCCAGGGTGCTGCTGAGTCTGGGGAGGGCCCCCAAAGGGCCACCCCAGGCCACCCACACCAGTAGCACGTTCCCCGTCCAGGGTGGGGACGCTGAAGTCCAGAGCCACGCGGCCCTGCTTTTCGGGTACTATCAACCGACCCGGCTGACCCCTCGTTTGCTCTGCCCACCTAGTGTTCTCTCCTTGACGGGAGGACTTTCCCGAGGCTGCGTGACCCACTCACCGCTCACGGCATCTGGCCCTGGTTCCCCCTCCGGCGGGTCCCGCCCCACCCACAGCTTTCACCCTCGGCACGGGGGCCCACATCTCCCTTCCTACCACCGTCCTCCTGTGCCGGGCATCGTCCCCCCCCCCACAGCACCGCAGAGGCCACCGCGACAAGAGCTCGGGGTCAGCAAGCAGAGAGGGGCCATGAGGGAAGGAGCGTCGCCTGCCTCCCTGGCCGGACACTACTCGCAGGGACAGAGCTACGGGGAGGGCACCGAGGTTCCACAGCTGCCGGCTGCGTCCACGGCCGAGGGATGTATTATTAGTATTTTATTAGTAGTATTTATTATTATTATTTTAAAAGGCTGCCTCTCAAAGGCTCCGCATGAGTCAGGTCCCGCAGAGGAACCTCCCTCCACTACGCAGTGACAAAGAGGCAGCCTCCACTCTGTCTAAGAAAAAGCCCGCACAACAGTGTGCGAGGGCTGAGCCCTTGCGGGGTCCCCGGCGTCTGTGTGCCGCCGTCCCGCGAGTCTGGCCGCGGAACCTCTGGGTGTTCCTGAGGGCGACGCCTTGGCTGCACAGGCGTCATCTGTGTGGGCCCTGAGGGAGGCTCTGGGGAAGCCCTGGCTGCTGTGAAAACGGCCGAGCGCCACCCCCCAGAGCCCCAGAGCCCCAGAGCCCCAGGGTGGGGGGGACCGCGGCAAAGCAAGGTCGAGTCCTGATCGACTGCACTAGTCACCGGCACTCCCATGGGACTCAGTCAGTCCATTAAAAAAGAAAAAAGAAAAAAGAAGAACCTCATCAGCAGCACCGGGGAACCCCATTAGACGGTGAGACTCCGTGAATGTCACTGATTGGCTTCGTGACAAGACCATTTTTTAAATCTCCATTATCACCGCGCTCTCTGGCCACGGAGGGCTGAGCACGCGGCACGCTAATGGTCCGGGCAGAAAGAACCTGTGTTTATAAACGGTTGCCTGGGCGCCCAGCACTGTCTAGGGCGGTCACGTGGCTGGGGTAAAGCCAACAGAGCAAGAGTCGATGCTAGGACGCCACAGAGACCTCGCTGATCCCCCCCGGACCTGCAGGCCCCTGTTAATCGATCGCACCTCACCTTACAGAACACGGGAATGAACCATCTGAACAGCAATATGGGTAGGTTCCAGTTTTAGATTCCCCCCAGATGATGATTAAAATGATGTCATAGCCTTTTATATTAATTGAGCGTCTATCAGGTGCTCCCCGCTCACAGAACAAGGCCCACTGTCACAAAAGCTGAGGTCAGAGAAATTTCCCCAAAGGGGGGGACGAGGAAGCCATGTCAAGGACAAGTCCGCCTGGGCCCCAGACTGAGCCCCGCCCACCGGCCCAGGCAACCCGCCCCGCCCGGGGGACGCACAGAGGGTGTGTCAAGGAGCACGTGGCGGGGGTAGGTCCAGACGCACCGAGGGTTATTTGGAAGCAGAGTACTTCGGTTTTACTGATCAGCCCACGTGGGACTCTTAGTCGTATTAACAAGGACCGCTCACCCAGCAAGGCCGGCGGCCTGGGTTCCCATCCCAGCGGCGGCACCGGCTGGCCGTACGGCCGCGTGGGGGCCACTTCGCCTCCCCAAGACTCAGCCTTTCCGTCTGTGACGTGGGGGTGTTCGTGGATGCCCTGTGAACCCCTTGAACTCGGGTAGAGTGTGTGATATGACGCCAGGCACGTGACCATCGTTAACTGATGTTAGCCAGTACTACTTAACTCTCCCCAGTCGTGGTCCGGGACGCAGGGAGGCACCACGTGTGAGTGAAATGCTGTCCCTCTTCTGATTGAAGCTTCGCAACAGCTTTCCTTCTTGCTCAGACGGACCCCTAGGGCTGCTGTTTGCTCGGGCCCCTTTCCCGTCCTGTCTCCTACCGCACACCCCTGCACCCCCCCCCTTCCAGCTGCCTACCTTCCTGTGCGTCCTGGACACGCCTGGTGCACGCTGCCTCAGGGCCTTTGCACCTGCTGCCGCCGCCCCTCCCACAATGCTCTCCCCACACAGCAGGGTGCTCACTCCTCCCCAGCGCCACCTCTTTCTTCCAACGTTGCTTTCTGTGTCTTTTCTTGGCCGTTCTATTTAAGGTTTCTCCACGTTCCTCACCTCCCTCTTCTGGCTGGAATCTCCTCCACGGGAAGCGTCACTATGTGTCACGCCCCAGTGTGGTGGGGTGTCACGGAGTGCTGCCCAGCGGTCTCGACACCTGGGTTTAGCGTGACGGTGGCAGGGTGTACGAGTTATCTACTGCGGTGTAACACATCACCCCAAACCTTCGAGGCTCAAGACAACACACCATTTGTATCCCGCAATCTCGGTGTCTCAAGACTGAGGAGGGAAGCCTAGTGAGCTGGTTCTGGCCTTCGGTCAGAGGTTGCCCGGGCTGAGGTCCTCCAGGCCTGGAGGATCTGACTCTAAGATGGCCCACCTGCATGGCCTGGTGGCCTGGCAGCCTCGTCCCCCCGGCCCCCATCCCCCCACCACAAGCTGTCAGCTGGAGCCCTCAGGGCCGAGTCACGTGGCCTCCCTGCAGAGCTGCGTGAGCTCCCTCCCAGGGTGGCAGCCGCCCCTCTCCAGAGACAGCGATCACGAGGTCTCTTCTGATGCAGCCTGGGAAGTCACATGCTGTCACGTCCGCCCGTCCTGACGGAGGTGGGCGGGGACTACACACCATTGTGCACCTGAGGGGGCCGTGGTGCCCCGGCGGCATCCTGTAGGCTGTCTATGTATGACTGAGTCACTCTTCCCGGCTTCAACACCCAGGCCCACAGGGAGACTCACTCCCTCTCTCTGGGTCTGGCCACCGTCAGGTAAGTCCTGGTATAATCGTAGCTTTTAATGGCATTTCTGTGAGTGTTAAGAAGATAATACACCTATTATCATCTCAGGAACACAGCAAGTGAGCAAAAATATCAGCCGTGCTTTTTCAGTCCGAGCGGTGGGTACCAAGAGAATGACCCAGAGAATGACAAAACCAGACTGCTTCTAGAACGCTCGCTCTGGATGCAGTTTCGAGGAAGGATTGTGGGCGGGGGGTGGGGGGCCGGGGGGAGACCAAGATAAAGGAAGGAGACCATGGACATGCTCTCGTGACACAGACCAAGGCGGGGACACTAAAATCCATGGGAACAGACAGACCTGAGAGCATTCGAGAAGTCGCCGTAAATGCACCCCACACACAGCCCACGTCGCCTGTCCCCGAGATGCCGGAGCGGGTCGCCGGCTCGTCCGCCTGGGGGAGTGCAAGTCGTCGGACGCTCAGCCCGCCTGTCTGCGGGGGAAGTGAGTTCTCTCTCCCACTCCGGCGTGGGTCTGTTCCCAGAGGCAGCGGGGTGAACATGAACTTCCCAAGTACTCGCGTCCCGGGAGGAGACCACACATGCCCCGCCCCCAAGACTGTGGGGCTTGGCCGTGAGACTCGCTTTGAGCGGTGGCATCTGCGACATGACATACACACGCTTCCTGCCGGACCTCCTGATTCATTCCCTCCCGCCGAGAATCTACGCGAAGCTGCCTCTTCAGGCATCTCGGGGTGGGAGAGATGCGCGCAGTGGGGCCACAGCTCTGCAGCCAGCTCACCCGTAACAAACGAGAAACGAACCCTTGTAGCTAGAGGTCGTGCAGGGTGAGGGGTTGTTCGTTACGAGGTGAGAGCTGACTGATACACGGGAAATGCGTATCTTCGGGCACCCTGTTTCCGTAAGGCAGTGCCCCTGCGGTAGCTCAGAGAGGGCGCACGCACCAGCTGCCTCTCTCTCTCTCTCTCTCTCTCTCTGCCTCTCTCTCTCACACACACTCACACACACACACACACACACACACACATTTTACATCTCCCCCAAAGAAGTCTCAGTGACTGGTCTGGGGATGAGCCTGGGGACGCCGGCATCCCTCGGAAGGGTCCCCGAGCGGCTCCACAGGACCCAGGGCGCCCCGGTCAGCAGTCCAGCCGGGGCCTGCTTCTGTCCAGCTGCATCCCATCTGCTCTGTGGCAGCCCGGCCTCTCTGCCCGTGCATGAGGACTCGGTGCGGGCACCGTGGTCTCAGTTCCAGAGCGAGAAAGCCACGTTCGAGTTCTCTGATGCAGCTCCGCCAGGGGCGGCGACATGACATTCCGCTCCCTTGGGTCCGTCCTCCATCGGTTTGGAAACCGGAGGGAGGGGTGTTTGTCAAGAGATCAGCATCCTCCCACCGTTCCCTGACGGCCAAAAGCCCAGGTTTAATTTTTTCAAAGGTTCTCTTTGTGGTCTTCCAAAGTTAGGGGTCAAAATGCAAATAAGCGCCTTCTGAGTTTTGCTTATATGTATTTTTATCTAGGTCCTGTTCACATATATTTACATGACCTCCCTTCACATCCGAGGGAAGCTGCGAATCCACTAGCCCGCGCGTCCCGCCCCGCCCACCCCAGGGAGCTCCGCCCACCTCTGCGTTTCCCTGACGTCACTGACCGACAGCACGTGACTCAGAGAAACAGGCTCCGGAGACCCGAGACGTGTGCGCCTGGCTCTCCGGCCCCGTGGGCACCCCTCGACCGTCTCCAGCCTCAGTCAGCACATCCGCCAGCGGGACACAGGCGGCCTCCACGTCCCGGTTGGCCGTGCGGTTCAGACAGGCGCGTGTCTGTGAACGCGCATCCCAGGCCCCGCACCACGCGCAGCATCCAGGGCGCGGGTGGGAGGGACTCCTCTGGGGTGTAGAATCACACAGAACCGGTCAAACCCGAGCCGGGTTCCCACTCGCCGTTTCACTGTCGGTGTGAGACGCACTTAGCAGGAATAGTAACTGTTGAACGCGGTGAGATACCACGTGCAAAACCCAGGACTCGGCAGGCGCTCACGTTAGGTCTGCGACCCTTCCTGGGGACCAGAGAGGGAGTGGAATGAAGGACGTTTGCCCAGGTGATGGGTGAAAAGTTCAGGGAATGAGAGAGGAGTTTTTCCTTTGGAAAAAAAAAAGGACAGTCGTGGAGCTCAGGGTCAGCGCACTGCAGCCTGCAGGCCACAGCCAGCCCTCTGCCTGCTTTTGTGAGTCAAGTTTTATTGGCACTCAGCCAGGTTCGTCTGTTTAGGCGGCGGTCACCGGCTGCTGTCACGCTGCCGCGGCAGAGCTGGGTTGTGACGGAGGCTGGGTGCTCTCCAAGCCCCAAACGCTCGCTGTCTGGTCTTTCTGGAGAGTCTGCTGACCCCGCCATAGGTGAGTGGAGGGGGGCGCGCTGCGGGGGCGGGGAGGAGAAGCATGCATTGCGGTGATGACACAAGGTGCGCTCAGGCTGCAGCGTGGCCGGGGCCTGGGTGGGACAGGGGAAGAGGCAGGACAGGCTCGGTGGGCGCAGGGCAGAGGGAGCTGGGAGGTCCGGAACGGGGGCAACAGGGGCCATCGCCGGTTGTGGAGCAGGGAAGAGACGATGTTTGTTTTGCTGTGACCCTGGTGCAGTCATCAGAAGGGTGTAACAGTGTCCCGCGTGCTTTCCTCTGACAGTGGGGGGTCTGATGAGACTTAGAACAGATGGGACGCTTGCGCGCGGTTGCTTGTTTGGAGCGGGGAGCTGGCTGAGAGAGAAGCAGCTGGGATTTGTTTCCTTACTCGCCCGTGTGGGAGTCGTCTCCCCGCGGAAGGGTAAGCAATTAGACGGGTAGTGGCAAACTCGCGCTTGGCGAGGCCGGGCTTCCGAATGCGCGCGCCGGAGCCGTGCGTGGGCGCGCCACCGGAAGGAGCCTTCTCCGATCTGCGCGCTGAGTGCGTGGAGGTGAGCGCGCTCCGCTCCCCACACGCCGCCCCCCCCCGGCCCCGCCCCCAGACTTCTCCGCATCTGGAACGCACCCATACGTATTTGGATTTTCCTCGAGGAGACACAGGGTGCTATTTCTGTCCCATTATTTTCACTCCGTGTGTGTGCAGCACGTATTAACACCCCTCTCGGGGAACGTTTTTGTTCTGAGAAGCGCACTTGGGAACCCTGGGCCGGAGGCTTTCTGAGGAGCTCAGGGATAGCGCGCTCGGGTGGCTCAGCGCAGGTCGCCCGGATCCAGACATTGCTGCTGCTGCAGTTGCTTTGTCCCGCGTGCAGGGAGGGACCAGGGCCGACTGGATGCTGCGTCTTCTGCAGAGCTCTGTGGCTTCCCTGATAATTTATGCACATGTTGATTTCTGCATTTGCAAGTGGATTCAGCTTGATTAGCAATTTAGATGGAAATTTTCTAAACAGTTTTGAATTGGCACCTCATTTGCATTTCTTGCCAATTATCTGTGGACCCAGCCTCTGGCCCTGAAAATGTCCCGGCTGGGGAGAATATTCCTGGCCCCTCCCGTGCCGGGAGGCCTGAGCGTGCTCGGGGGACAGAAGCCGTCACCGGGCAGCCTGCTCCCTCCAACCTGCAGGTCACGGAGGCTTCCCGCATGTAAGACAAGTGGGAGGAGACGTTTCGCTGCAGCTGGCTCCCGTCCACCCGAGATGGGCCTCCTGGCCAGCGGCCTCACCTCAGAGCTCTTCGTGGGTGAAGCAGCGTCCCAGTCATCTGCCACCCCCTGTACCCGGGGTGACAGGCTCTCCCACCCTCCGTTGTCTTGTCTGCCCCGGGGAACCACCCGGTGCTGGTCTGAAATCCTCCCTGCCTTGGTGAGTTGAGCCTGTGCATCCCTGCAGCTGCGCAGGTGAACCCACGTAATTCGAACGTTTGTCTCCTCTGCTGAGGCTGGATGTGGGAGAACCCAGGGACACCAGCAGGGCCCAGACATCTGGTCAACCCGCAGCGCCGCTGCGCCTGGAATGCGAGAGTGTGCGAGGCACTGCAGGGGCAGGTCACGTCCCCGCAGACCCCCACCCCGATGGCGTCTCCATTGTCTGGGTGCGGGGAGGTGGCTGAAGCCAGAAGAGACCTGTGACCATCCATCTCCAAGGGGAGGGGATCTTTTGCAGGCATCCTCAGAATGTTCACCCTTAGGTGTATACCTGCCCGGTGCCTGTGAAACCCCCTTAGCTCTGCAGCCTTGCGGTCTACAGTCCGTGGGTGGTCCCAGGCCCACCCGAGACCACCGCTTCACGTTCTCACCCACAGTGGGTCTGTACGTATCTGTAGAGCCGAGGGGACGGATGGACAGCCTTGTTCTTGGGTGAAGGCGTTTACCATTGAGGAACAAGAGCGAGGACCCCGGTTCAGTAAGAACCACCCACACAGAGGAAGCAGGCTGCTGGGAGGGAGGCGGAGAGGGAGCACTGGGTGGAGACGGAGCAGGATGGAACTTTCCAGAGTCTCTCTCTGTCCCGGCATGACTGTGTGCGAGCTGGCCCCGGACCCAGGCCTGGACGCAGCAGGCTGTCTGTCCGCAGGTTCAGGGCCCGGGTCCAAGTCGCCTTTGTTGGAGGGTATCCGGCTGCCACCAGAAGCCCAGCGTTTCCCACACCCCTGCTACCTCCTTCCCGGCCCCACACTGAGGGTCCACCTCTGCTCCCACCCAGTTCCCTGCGTGCAGGAGAAGACGTGTGTGCTCTGCGTGCATCTCCCCACGGACCTGCGTGGACAGACGTGAGCTTTAGTGCGGCTCATCCCTTTCATCACATCCTGCAAAACGCTGTTAAGGTCAGGCGGCCCTTTGCGGCTAGCCAGCCTTTCTCTGTGTGGGTGACACAGTGATGCACTGGCATTCAGCGGTGACCCCTGTGACCCGAGTAGTGACCCCACAGAGCCGTGCATTCACGGCGGCCGCCCCGTCTGTGTACACACCGACACAAAGCGACCAGCCCAGCTTCCCCGACGTAGAATCGTTCGGAGACTTGAGCGGCTCTGCGGCTGTGGCGCCGGTCGGCCACAAGAGCACGGGTGCCGCGTCCTCACGCACATCCTCCCGAAAAATACATCGCAGAGCCCCACAGGAGTGCGCAGCCCGGGTCCCTTGCGGGGACAGCTCGTAGTCGGGCTCACGCTCCCGGGAGAACCCGTGCTGCTGCTGGTCTGACGGGGGGCGGGGCCCAGGGGGCAAGGTGAGCAGTGGGGAGCGGCTGTGAATGCAGGTGCAGCTCCGCCCTCTCGCCTGCCGCTCCCCCCCTGCCATGCGGCCCGGTTCCTAACAGGCCTCCGAAACCCCGGTCTAGCTGCGCGTGGCCGGGGGCAGCACAAAGGGCCGGCGCGGAGGGGCCCCCGGGCTCGCACCCCGCGGACTGTGCTGTTCCCACGGGCCCCTGCGCGCAGGGCAAAGGCGATGATGGACACGGGGCCGCCTCCTCCTGCAGAAACCCACGTCCACGGAAGTCCTCGCTCACGGCGGCTCACGGCCGTCCTGGCGGTGGTGGCACAGACCTGCGGCGGCCCCAGTGCCCGTCAGCAGAGGAGGCTCTTCGCCACGGGGGGGGGGGGGCCCAGCAGGCGCATGCGTGAGCGAGGAGGGCAGGCGCGCTGCTGCGGAGCCCGCCCTGTGAGTGGCCAAGGGGACACGACGAATCGGGGAGTGGGGGGAAAACAGGAGTGGCACAGAGAGAGTTCAATACAGGGAACTAGTTTAAAAACTATCGGGGAGCTAAGACGACGAAAGGGAAACCTCAGGTAACCGAGAAGACAGCCACTGCCCCCCAGGCTGCAGACACGAAGGGAGGAGAGGGGTTAACAGAAGCCAGGTGTGTGGGGGAGCCCCCAGCCCCCACTGGGATCCAGGCCCCCACTAGGAGCGCATAGGCTCCAGGCTGCAGCTAGGTCCCTGGGGCTCAGAGGGGCCTCCCTGAGCTGCGACACAGCCCTCTCCCCGCCAAGGGCGGGGACTCAGGCCGCCGGTGCAGGTGTCTCTGGTTGTGCAAGGAAGCTGACAATGGCAGCCAGCAGCCGCCAGGTGGAGGGGCCGTCCCAGCTGCAGAAAGTCAACGGGGTGATGGCAGCCCTGTCCCGCTGCTCCCCACTCCCCAGGCGCCCGCTAGGACCAGGGGGGCCCAGGCGCCCGCTAGGACCCTGAGGGGCAGTGTCCGAGCCCCCAGCTCAGCTCTGCGGAGCAGGGTTTGGGGCTGGGCGGGGTGAAGGGACCGAGCTGGAGCTCCATGAGGTGCTTGTGAGCACCAGAGAGGAACTGCAGACAGGGGGCGGCATTGCCACTGGGCGGGTGGCAGAGGCACCGAGGGAGGCTGTTAGGTTTACGGTTGATAGGTTCACAGTCTTTTTCTTCTTCTCCACAACTGGCGTGTGTCAGTGTGTTCGTAGCAGTTTCCCTTCCGTGAGCCTTTGTCGCCTCGCTGCGTAGCACACGGGCACGTGACGCTCTGACACGTGGAGAAAGCGGGCTCATGGGACACAGGGCTCTTCGAGGAGGGTGTGCGGTGGGAATGTTCCCTTCCGGAGGCTTCCGTCAAAACTCCACCCTGAGGCCACACAGGCCCAAGTCCCCCGTCCCGGCCTGCCCCCTGCTGGCTGTCCAGCCCGGCCGCCCTCAGCAGGGGGGAGTGCCGCCAGCTCCCGCCAGCCTGCGCCTGGCCCCGTGACAGATCTCACCAGAGCGCCCTGTGGCATCAGGGACCATCTTTCCTTCCTTGCTCTCCCAGCCTGCCTGCTCCGTTGTCATGGCAACACCCGGCTGGGAGTGGGGTGAGCCAGCAGCGCCCTGGAGGTGAGGTGGCTGGGCCTCGGAGATGCTTGCTCGCTCCTTCCTTGACCGCCCAGACACGGCTGTCCCCACCCCCCCACCCCCCCGGGGCTGACCCGAATCCTGTAATCCGGTAAATCGTGCCTCACTGCTTCATCGACACACATCCGCGGCTGTGGATTCGACGCGCACCTGCTTTATCCTGTGCTTGTGGCTCCCTCACTCCCTCCCTCCCTCCCTCCCTTCCTTCCTTCCTTCCCTCCCCTTCCTCCCTGCCCCCTCCCTCCCCCCTCTCTCATCTTTCAGAAGACAAGAGGCGGGCTCGCCACCCCTGCGGCCCTGCACAGAACCCAGGCATCTTCAGGGCCGAGTCCGTTCTCCGTCGGGAGCCCTAGCACAGCAGAGCTGGCTCTGGCCTTGCACCCTGGGCTGCTCACTGCCCAGCGACTCCTCTGACCCGCCGCCCCGTCCCCCGTGTGTCCCAGATCCAGATGAGCTGTCACCACCCCCCCGCCCAAGCCCAGGCTCAGCGATTTGAGTCAAGACTGGCATCAAATGGGGAGTACTTTGAAAGGGCTTGACGTTTAGGCATGTAAGAATAAATACTCAATTTTTTATAAATAAATTCTGGGTTTATTGGGGGGTCCCCACTCATGGAAGCCTTGTTTCCTTCTAATAATTCCAGGCTGTAATATTCTACACTTAGATTTTTTTTTAAGATTTTATTTATTTTTAGAGAGGGAAGGGAGGGAGAAAGAGGGAGAGAGAAAGAAACATCAATGTGTGGTTGCTGGGGGCCATGGCCTGCAACCCAGGCATGTGCCCTGACTGGGAATCGAACCTGCAACACTTTGGTTCACAGCCTGCGCTCAATCCACTGAGCTACGCCAGCCAGGGCCACTTAGATCTTTGATGCTACTGAAATTGACTTTGGTGTGAAGAGTAAGGACACCCTCATCCCCGAGCACAGCTGAGCAGCCCCTCCCCCTCGCTGACTGGCGGGACGGCCTCTCGGGCGGGCGCCTGGCTCCTGAGTGGCTCTGGCTCCGCTTGTGGCACCTCTGCTGTCTGTGCCGGCTGACGGCGGCCCTCTCTCCCTCGGAGTCAGCCGTAATTCACAGCGCGAAGGTTTCACAGCCGCAGGGAATGCGACGGAAGCCGGGTACGCGGTGATTCTTCACGCACGCAGCTGTGGTTTCGTGGTGCAGCAGGTGGAACAAATCACACGTGAGAATGTGGTCGGTTTAGAGTTTCGAATAATGAAGCCAGCCGCCTGCACAGCCACGTGTGGGACTCCGTCCCTGCCAAGAGTGTACGAAGGAGCGCGTGTGACACCAGGCCCCGGCCGGCTGCCGGGCGAATGCCACTGAGTCCCCAACAGCAGAAGTCTCGGGGGTCACTCACGTTCCCTGACCACGGTGACAATTTTTGTATAGAAGTTGACATCAGTAACCGTGGTTAAACAAAAAGATCATTTACTAGAAAAAAAAATTAAATCCATATCCTGCACTGTTTAGAAAACACTTTAAAACCCTAGATAACAAAATGATCGCCTGGTTTCTCCCTTCCAGATGAGCTCTACGATCGTTTCACCAAACCTGGATGCGCCATTCCGACGGGATGGTGAAGACTGCCTGAAAGGCAAACATTAGTTAGGAAAGAATTAACACTGACAAAGCTTGTCTCCTCCCATCCAGTAGAGGATAGCTTGGCCTATGTTTAAAAACTTTCCAGCCCTGGCTGGCGTAGCTCAGTGGATGGAGCTCGGGCTGCGAACCAAAGTATCGCAGGTTCGATTCCCATTCAGGGCACATGCCTGGGTTGCAGGCCATGACCCCCAGCAACCGCACATTGATGTTTCTCTCTCTCTCTCTCTCTCTATATATATATATATATATATATATATATATATATATATATATATATATCTCCCTCCCTTCCCTCTCTAAAAAATAAATAAAATCTTTTAAAAAAAAAACTTTCCTGTTTGTCACTCAGAGGGGCCTTACAGCACCCCTCGGGGAGGTCGGTGGCGCTACAGGGCCAGCACGATTCTTGTGCCAACTGCTCACTAAGACAGCACGGAAAAGGGAGACTTCACACTCATCACACGCACAAATATAGAAGCAGAGCCCTAAATAAAATCCTAGCGAACAGAATGCCATGGTGCATTAAAGCAGCAGCACAACCACACCCGTAGAATTTATCTCGGGGATTTTACCGTGGGGAATTTATATGAATGAAGTTAATAGTAGCGTGTTGTCATCGCTTCATGTGAAAATCATTGTCTTTTTTTTTTTTTCCATTACATTCACAGGCTGTGTTGGAATGTGTGGTCGTGGGGCGTAGGCATGGTTACCTCGGGGTGACCTGGGGACACTTCAAGGAAATGGATTATTCCGGGGTTGGGGGGAGGGGAGGAAGGTGAAGGGACTAAGAAGTAGACATTGCCGGCTATAAAAATAATCACGCAGATGTCAAGTGCAGTGCGGGGGGTACAGCCGGTAACGTTGCAGGAGCTCCGTGTGGGGCCGGGTGGGCTGCAGGGGCCGCCACTTCACAGGGTGTGTAGATGTCCGATCACTATGCTGTACACGGAAAACTGGTATACTGTTGTATGTCAAATGTAAATTTAAAAATACTGCAAAAAAGAAAATAGGCAGTTATTCTCTCCAGAGTAACGGAAACAGGTACAACTAAGACGCCCCGGGGACCGTGCGTCTGAAGCAATCCGCCCTATTCCCAAGCCTCCGTGAACAGTTCACGTTAACGCTGCTGCAGACACAAGCCCCAGGGCAGAGGCCCGAGGGAGAGGTCCCGAGCCACCGGCGAGGCCCTCGCGGGGCAGGAGACAGCCCGGGGTGCATGTGTCCCTCCGTCATCCCTGTTGACCGTGCCCCTGTGGGAGCTCGGTGCTCCCAGGGTCGCAGCTGCTACCAAATGCCTTCTCCGGCTCCACGTCCCCAGGGATTCCCCAGCCCCACCCCCACCCCTGCTCAGGTGACCGTGACCCGTCCCCTTCCAGAGGGGCTGCTCCTCTGGCTCGAAGCTGCAGCTGGCCCGCAGTGGGACGCCTGGCGCTGGAGCAGGCGATGTCAGAATTCTGTACCCCGGCCTCCTGTCCCCAGCGCTGCGCCCCGTGCTCGCTCTCTCTGCGGAGCCCAGGCCGAGACCCCCACCGGCTCTGCACTCGGGCAGCCACGTTGTCAAGGGGTAGTCCAACCTCCCACCGGGTCCTCACCTCCAGCGGCTGAGGGTCCAGGGCTCCCATTGAGGAGCTGGGCCGGGGTGGGGGGAGCACAGTGGTCCCTCTCTGGGGGGAGGCACTGAGAGAAACAGAAATGCATGGGTTAAGTGGGCAGCCTTGCCTGACGGACCCACAGGCAGGGAGCCCAGGGCAGGGGCGGGCCCAGGTGAAGGGTTGCGACCAGGGGTTCGGGCACAGAAGATGCCCCCCCCGCCCCATCCACACAAAACTCACACCCCTTGCAGGGCGGGAGGGAGCACGTCTCTGCTCCCCTCCCTAGACTCCTCACCGGGAATTCCTCTTGGTGCTTAGCAACCTCACAGCAACATTGGTGGGGGGCTCAATTCACAGCGTCTGATCTCGTGGATGAAACATTTCCTTCGTAGGAGAAATCCACTCTGTGGGAACGGATGTGCTTCTCCTCCCTTTCTCCTCGCTTCGTGTCTCGACTCTCTGCTTTTGCGTCCTGGTTAAATCTGGTTGCTTCGACCTTGCTTTGACGTCTGTCTGTCTGTCAGGCATGCGAGAGCACCGACGGCCGGAGGAACCGCCTGGAACCCAGACACCCAGACCTCTGTCCCCGTCGCCAGGGTCGCTCAGCGTTCCGGGGCTCTCGGGCAGGCTTCCAAGGAGGTTCAAGGGTTAGGGTGTAGATCTGGGGCCACACCTCACTTGCCTGTCACTGTCCCGGCAGCAGCCCCCAGCTCCCCCCGTGCTGCCACGGCAGCAGCGCTCCTGTGGACAAGGAGACAGACGGGGGCCCCTGAACACCGGACTGCCCCCCTCACCCTGAGCCGGCGACACGGTGCCTCCTTCTCTCCTTTTTCACATCCCATGTCCTAATGTATCTGAGAGTCAAACCACTTCTTTATACCCACGAGCTGCACAGACATGATGATTTATGTCGCTTTTCTCTGCCTTCTTGCCTCATCTTGCTAATGGCAGAGTCCGGCTTGAGGGTGTCCACCCTACACCCCCAAAGCACTATTGCATCAGAACCTCCTTGGGGGTCCGAAGGAAGGACTGGGTCCCCTCTCTGGGACCATGAACACGCAAAACTGCCTTGCCGTTCCCTCCCGGGGGTTTGTGGAATGAGGGTGAACCCTTCCATGGACCACCCGGGGCCCAGGCTTTCCCAGGATGCTGTGGGGTAGCGACTGGGTCGGCATCCCCCGAAGCGCTGGCGGGAACAAGCCTGATGCCCCGTGGAACCAGGGTCTTCCTGATGGGTGCCAGGAAGTGCACGTTTCCTGGGCACCCGGGTGGTCTCTGTGCACGGAGAACTTTGGGAAGCATCTCCAGGAACCCCTCTACCACCAACGGCTCAACTAATCTGATTATTTCCAAAAGTGTTCAAATTGCTCTCGGCTGGTCTCCACCGGCCCTGCTGTGTCTTTCCTGGAAATACGCTCACGGCCTCATGTCTAGGTGGGGAGGCTGGACCGTCCAACATTTTGCCTTTGTTATTCTGCAAGTCAATTATGTTCGTGTATTTTTTAAAAATATTCTAATATGTATGTATCTCACACTTTCTTTTTTTTTAGATTTTATTTATTTATTTTTAGAGAGAAGGGAGGGAGAAAGAGAGAGAGAGAGAGAGAGAAACATCAATGTGCGGTTGCTGAGGGCCGTGGCCTACAACCCAGGCATGTGCCCTGACTGGGAATCGACCCTGCGACACTTTGGTTTGCAGCCCGCGCTCAATCCACTGAGCTACGCCAGCCAGGGGATGTTCGTGTATTTTAATGTTGGCTCTCATTCAGGAGGTTTTGCTCGTGAAAAGGAACATGCCCTTTCCACGCTTTTCCCAAGAGCAGCTTTCCTATCTAAAAAAAAGGGGGGGCGGAATTAATCTCCCATCTGAGCATGGGGAGCTACCGTTTAATCAACACTAAATGCTGTTACCTTCTAAATCATACTCATTATAAAGGGTCGTATCTGGAGCTTACTTTAAATAGAAAAGTCAACCAGAACACTCAGGAGGAGAGAAAGCGCTAGAACGGGACCCTTCGGCTTTTTCCACGGGGCCGCCCGGCAGCAGGGGCACCCCGCACGCACTCCGGGGACTGGACCCCAAAGATGCTGCCACCAGCAGAAAACGTCCTTCAAGGTTTGTGTTTCACCATAAAAACGGAAAATCTCGCATCTTTGGTACCACTTATCTGTGGTACCCAAAACTCACGGATTTGCCCCTCCCGTTGCCAAGCACAGCTGACACTCTGGGAGGACCCCCCCCCGCCCCCCGCCCCGCCGCTTACTCAGACCTGCCGCCCTTCCACGCACACTTCCCGGGTTCCAAGCTCAGCACTCAGACCTGAAATCCACTTTATTTATGTGCATTTTTAAACGCGTTTGTTCTATACGCCCCTTCCGTACCTATTCACCGTCGTAGTCGACTTCCGGCCAAGTGCTGGCCGGAGCCATAACCCGGCACAGTGGCCCCTACTCGCCGTGGTCTGGGCAGCGGGCAGGGCTCTGTGGCCCTCGCTCGCCGCGGCAGCCCCCGCTCCGAGAACAGAGCCGGACGCGTGGTCGGCGCCCAGTGAGTCCCGCGGGGTGGATGACAAAGCCCACGCACCAGTCTCAGTTCACTCCCCAGCCCTCCGGGTGCTGACTCTCGGCCTGAGGCCCAGCGAGGCTCAGGGCCTTCATTTCAAGAGGACCCAGACGTCGCGTTGACGGCGGCCTTGCTCGAGGGAGCCCTGGCTCTACCCGGCCCCGAGTCCGTCCGCCTTGCTCCATCCACGGCAGGAACAGCCGCCCCCCTCGTGCCCTCCCTCCTTACAGCTGCGGGGGGGGCTCAGCTGCGGAACCTGTCCCCACCGCCGTCACCGATGAACCGCGTTCTCCACGGGTGTGAGCGATGTCTGCGGGGGTCGGCCCCGTTTCACACCCCGGGGCGCTGCTGACGCTGAATGCAGGGCGCATCCATCCACGAAGGATGCTCCGGCGACCCCGGAAATCGTCCCACGACGGATCCCTGAGTCCCGGCGGGGACAGGGCTGGCTGACGCGAAGGGACACGGCGATGCCGGTCTCCTGTGGGTGCTCTGCGACACCGGAGAAGCAGCGTGCAGCCGCTCACTGGGCGCGCATCCTGCGGGGAGGCCTTCTGGTGGAGACCACACAGGATCCTTACCTTCTGGGCAATCACTGTCTGGTCGGTGGGCCCGCTTCAGCGATGAACACGGGGTGATTTCAGGGCGTCGCCTTACGTGCAGCACAACTCCTCCGCTCCCCGCCCTCTGTCTGCCGGTGGGCATCTCAGGGACGGTGCTTCTCCGCCCGCCCAGACGTTTCCTCGCTCGGCCTGTCGCTTCCGGGCCTTCTGCAAGCTCCCCCACCCCCCCCACCCCCCCACCCCCGCACCCGGCCTGCACCCCCCACTCCTCTCGTCATTCTCTGCGTCGGCTGGAACTCTCCTTTCCCTCCCTTCTCCTCCGGGCCACTGCAGCCTCCTATTATTATTTTTTGGAGAAAGTTGCCATCTGTTTGGTATGCAGGAAATAGACGGGATGCGAGGAGCCGTCTGAAGCAAGATGCTGGCGGAGCGGAGCTCTGGGCGGCTTCTGGGTGTGGGGACCGAGAGCCGAATGTGGACTGAGCACCGAGCTGGGCCAGACACTCTCCTGTCGCTCCACGTGGAGTCGTTTGTGGGTCTCCCAAAGGGCCACGGGAGGCGGACGGGAGGGTGGTGACGGTGTCACAGCTGAGGGAACAGCGAAGCCACTGGGTACCGCCCGGGGCAGGGATGCGGGGCAGCGGCGTCCCCACGGGGCACCTCCTGGCCCCCGCCAGGCCGCTCAGCAGCCCGCCCCGCTCCTGCGGCTGCAGAACCTCCACCCCCGCAGGGCTAACAGGTGGAAAGAGAGTCCAGGATTTCAGCTGAGGTAAGTGTGTCTCCAGAGCCTGTGTGTGTCTGTGTGTCTGGGTGTGCATCTGCGTGTCTGTGTGCACGTGTACACATGTGCACGCCCGCAATTGCAGGACCATGCTACACGCCAGTGTGGTGCCTGCCCCCGCTGATCTGTGGCCCGCACGGTGGGCATCTGGGGACAGACATGCCAGGGACAGACATGCCCATGGAGCGGGCAGTTCTCCCACTCACCTGTCTGAAGGTCTTTCTCGTGCTCACTGATTCGGGCGTGGAGCTGGGTCAGGCTGGGAACCTGGGCCGCGGCTCCACGAAAGCATGGGGAGATAGAGAAGATGGGGCAGGAGAAAGAAGAGGCCGTTGGACATCTGGAAAAGGGGAAGAGTGAGGGTGGAGTGGGAAAGTGAGAAGAAAGGGAAACAGCAAGAGGAGATGTGAAAGAGCTACATTCCCAGAACTCGGGTCATCGCCGGACTCCTGGGCCACAGAGTCAGCTTCCTGAGTGGAAGGGCCATGTCTTGGGCACGTGGCAGACACATTTTCCCTCCTTGTCACCCATAAACACATGCTCCGATGATTTGGGAGCATTAAAGTCTTATTAGAGCCCCGGCTGGTGTGGCTCTGTGGTTTGAGCATGAACCTTTGAACTGAAGGGTCGCAGGTTCAATTCCCAGTCAGGGCACACGCCTGGGTTGTGGGCCAGGTCCCCACTAGGGGGCAGGCAAGAGGCAACCACACATTGATGTTTCTCTCCCTGTCTTTCTCCCTCCCTTCCCCCCTCTAAAGGTAAATAAATAAATAATCTTTAAAAAATCTGAATGGTCACGGTGAATAAGTGGGTGGCAGTTCACCCACTGCAGATGAACACGCGTGAACCCCTCCCTGCACGTCCGGTACAAAGAACACAGTCCGTATGCAGTAACGCGTGTAACGGGTCAGGGAGCTCTCTTCGCTAGAAGTGACCCTCAGAGCAAAACGACAAAGGTGCAGAGCGGCTAAAGGACCAGCCCTGACTGCGGAAGTGACCTTGTCTGGCTCCGAATACCGGGATGCTGACTCCTGACCGGCGCTGGCTTCCGCGCGGACGTCACAGAGCTCACGCAGACGGCCCAGGTCTGTGTCAAACAGTCCACGCACGGGATCTTGAAAAACTAATTCTTTGTCGCAGAGGGCATTTATCAAGAGCATGGCTTCAACGAAAGAGAAAAGGAAAAAAAAACTAAAAATTAAAAAACTGATAATTTCAGCAATTCGGTTGTAAGAACACATGAGACGCAGGTGGCTTAGAGAATGCGCTGACTTGGTTACACCACTTCCAACTCTGTGTTGTCGCCTGTGAGAGAAGCTTCTAGAATGGGGAGTGGAGGCAAAGAACTACCTTCAGATCCTGGGTAAACCCAACTTGCCGGCCACGTTCTTCATTCAGGTTGGGTCTTCGCAGCGCCCTGGCAAGGAGTAAAGAGTAACGAGTCTGCTGAAATCGGTATGGAGAGGGCAAAGGTCAAACCGACCTGAGCCGCTGACGTAATGGACACCAGGTGCGCTGACATGGCCGGTGGCCCCGGCTGGACTCGACCATCCCCTGAAGGACAATGTTTCATTCTGTGCATTTCAGTTCCTCACACAGTTCCGTTAAGAAGTCAAAGTTTAAAATGTTCTGGAAGGATGGTTTGGTTTTTTTTCCAGGAAAATGTTCCTTGCACCAGAGGCCCGGAGGTTTGAAGGGGAGAAGAGTATGGCTGGGGTCGCGCACACTCAGCAGCACGGAGGGCACCCACGACCTGGGCGGTAGGCACCCACGACTTGGACAGCGGGTGCCGACAGATAAACAACACACAGACTTTAGAAACAAGAGGCGTCCTCCCCCCTCCCCCGGAGACCCGGCCCGCATGCCCACGAGCCACGCACAAACCCGAAAAGACCCACACTTCTGCCTGACTGGCCCCTCGTCGAACACCACCCAGCGTCGTTTCGCTCCCGCGACTTCAGAGCATGAAGAAACCCCGGGCGAAGCCAGTTGGCATCCATACCTACGCAGACCCTGCCGGAAAGCGACTTCCCTACCCCTTTCCTGTGGTACGATGCTAATGACATGCAGATTAAATGTCATTATGAAAGACAACTTGCATGCACGCACGGCAGAAGAATTTGAAATTTTTAAATAACAGCACAGAATGTCTTCGGTCTCATGGGCGTCCGTCCATCCACTGTTTCATCTTCAGGTTCGGCCCTGGAGAGAGAGAGCCGTGGAACCCCTGCGAGGAACCTGGGACACTGGCACCGCGCACCTGCCGGAAAGGTTAGAGGTTTCAGGGCAGCTACACCTCTCCCCACTGCCACCTCCGCAGGAAAGCGCTTCTGAATGTTCCCGGCGCAGTGAACCTGTCGGCCTGACCTTGAGGTGGCCAATGAGCCCGGCTCTGCGGGGAAATGATGCTCTCCACCACTGGTGCCGGAAGTGGTGGAGAGCCCCTTCCCCCAGCCCCTTCCCCGTCACACTTGAAGGCTGCTGGGATGCGTCTGGCCGGGAACCACCTATTTATGGGGATCCGACATTTGCTCATGTGGTAATCCACTCTCTGGACACTTGCACTGTCCATTTCAACGCGTCCTAGAATGTGGCACAAAAGGCAGGGCTCACTGAATCTGCATATGTATGCGGGTGTTTTTTTTTTTCTTTCTGTGCATGCATTCATTCGCTAAGTGGGGTTTTGGGACCGTCTTTGTTATTATGAAAATGGCATTTTCATGCACATGAAAAGCAAATTCAAACTGCGCAGGGGGCACACAGCGAAACACGTCTGTATCCATTCCCACATACTCGGCTCCGTGGTCCAGAGTGAGCCACTACCAGTGGTTTTGTGTACAGAATTTTTCTTTAAAAATTCTCATTTTTCGCATTTCTCTTTAAAAACCCCCACGTATATCATAGATCTACACATCTATCTCATACACACACACACACACAGAGTGTGCAAATCTTCACTGAGGTGGGCGTAGTTGTGTACTGTACACTGTTTACTTATTAATACCTGGGTAATTTAACCATCACAACACACACAGATTCATCTCGTTCCTTTTAATAGCTCTGACGTGTTTGAGTGCACGGATGTATCTGAGGGCATTCAATAACCTTGCTATGGATGGGCACTCTGATTCCTGGCCAGTGCGAACACCTGGTCAGGAGGACGCCGGGTTGCGGCCGCCCTCGGGTCCTACGACTGCATGTGGTTGCATCCTGGGGTCTCGAATCAGCGCTCCAGCCCGAAGTCTAGGCCTCAGTTTTATACTTGCATTGACAGCGTCCTTAACCAGAAAAAACCTGGGGTTGTGTTTATGTAGTTGTTTTGCCCACTTAGCACCAGATAAAATCATAACAAAGCTGCCGTCCCTGAGCAGCAGGCTGCAAATTCAGTTAAGGAACTCTAGATAAATAAACTAGAATTCAATAAGAGATAGTGAGCTTCTTCCACCACCGAAATTCAATTTATTCCCATTTCTTTGCTCCTGTTTTTCTTCATCTTTTCGTCCTAAGCCAACAGAGACTGGGGGCCAGCCAGAACAGCCGCTTCTATGCCCCCGCGTCTCGGGTCTGCGCCAGCCCGTTGTAAATGGGAGGGACCAGAGCCGTGTCCCGGTCAGAGAAGGTGCCACCAGCAGCTGCAGATGCTGATGTGGGAGTCAGGGGGAGGCAGCTCCAAATGTCTGGCCGGGGTCCGGGGCCCAGCCTCCTGCATGTCCAGCCGGTGTCCGGCGGGAAGGCTGCAGCTCTGAGGGGTGAGTGCCCTGGAATGCTGCCACGTGAGCCAGCACCCAACCGCCCTTGGCAGTGGCAGAGGGTGAGCAATGGTGAGAGCTGGGAGGGGTTGACTGCGGAGAGACGAAGGGGGGAGAAGGTCCAACACCAACCGCCGGGGCCACCACGGGTCGGTCACTCCTGGCCGATGAGACGGAGTCTACTGGCCGTGCCGGGAGACGAGCGGGGAGCGTGGTGGTGCAGCCGTGCAGCTGGAGGTCCTGGTGGGTGGCGTGCCTTCGGACCGGTGACCACCCTAGACGGTCACTAGCACGGCGGTCCTCCACGGCTCAGGCAGCACGTGGGGCAGTAAAGGGTGAGGGGAGCAGGCCGCTCAGCCAGGCCCGTTGGTCTTCTTAGGGAAACCTTCCAAGAAGGATGGCATAATCAACAGAGTCCGCTGGAGGCCAGGTAGGAAGGGAGGCAGAGGGCCTCTGGGTGTTTCCTTTGGTCACCAGTGGCCTTGGGAAAGCAGGTTTAGGAGACGGGGGAGGGGGCAGGGGGGCAGGAGCAGGAGAGCAAAAGGGGTCCCCTGCGATCGATGGGAGAGAGTGTGGGATCCCACACGCACAGTGCAACTCGCGAGGAAATTACAGTCTTCGGTGGCTGCGCCTCTAACCAGAGCAGCAAGGAGCCAGAGGCGTCTGTCTCTTCAGGTGCCCGGACCAATGTCCCGGGGAGGCGAGTTCCACAGGAGGCCGGCCGCCCGCTGCGCCCGGGGTGACCGGCCGGCCGCACAGTAGACAAAGGGGGAGCTGGCAACGCACCCTGGCCGCCTCCGCCCCGGGAAGGAGCCGAGAGGGCTCCAGAGAAGCACAAAAGCGCGATTGTTTCCCTCTCTCTCGGGTTCAGCCAAGGAGGTTTTAATTAAAGGAACATAATAGGCGTCCCGGTTCACCTGGGGAGGAGGGAGGGGAAACCTAAGTAATCCGCTTCCATCCAATACTTTCCGGGGCTGGGTGCCACGCCGTAATCACCGGGGTTTATTATCCGTGCTTTCTCCTTTCTTCGCTGCGGCTTTCTGGAGGAGAAATTTAATTACAGTGATTGAATTATTAAAGGAGTCAGAAATAACTTCTGCATACCACACTCCTGCCCCTTCACCTGAAAGGGGTCTGGCGTCGGTATGAAATTGTTTCATCATTTTAGTAGACCCGAGTTCTTCATGTCCCTGAGAAACACTCACTTGAGGGATGAAATTTAAGTATTAAGGGGAGGTTGAAAACAATCTTATAGAAGAATCTTATCTGGAAACAATATTGATAGGAAAGATAGTGACTTCTAAATTTTCATACCTATCTTGGGCATGTCATCGAGATCAACAATTGATAAATGAAGCCTTGAATGGGAGAAAATACTTTAGCTTTTTTTTTTTTTACCCAAATCAGAAACAACAACAACTACAAAGTGATGCCAGTAGTGGTTGTTGGAAAAAAATGAGAACTGGACTTGCTTCAGCCTTGTTGCTTCACAAAAAAAATTAAAAATAAGGCACTCTGAACTGTTTGGGATTTTTTGTTTTGATTTGTTTTGTTTCTCTTTGAAGTTTCATAAACTCAAATGGACACGAGTAGCAGGGCCTTCTTATTTCCAGCCGTTGGGACACTCGAATAAAGCGAAAGGCCACCAGCAGCACGGATTCAGATCTGTCACCGGGAAGACCTACTGGCCCCGCCCCCTCTGCCCCCCGAAACTGCCCTGCGATGCAGCGTCTGTCTCTCAGCCCCTCCCCCCACGGGGCAGCTTGGGGCTGGCGTTTCACCCGGAATGCAGAGACTCTCCCGTGATGGAGACCTTTCGGTCTTCCACGCGCCAAGACTTCTGGCCGGGTTGGGGGGTCCTCCTTCAGGACAGGCTCGCACCAGCCGCAGAATCCCAGTCCGGGACCGCTGGCTCCCGCTGCCTCAGGCTTCCTGCTCTCCGTCCGGTCGGCCTGCTGTCTTCCCCACTCGCGGCCCTGCCTGCGTGGATGGCTGGCGCTCCGGCCCGCCCGTCCAATGGGGCGCAGGACCCGATCTCTCCCTGGGTCTCTGATCTCAGCTGGGTTTCCTGGGCGCCGAGTCCCTCTCGCCCCCAGCCAGTCTGCGGTTCTCCGGAGGGACTTCCTGGTCGACCCCTTCACGCTCGGCCAGGCCTTCTGGTTCCCTCTCCCGGGTCTGAGCCACCCCTCCGGGTCCGCCCGGGCTCGCAGACCAGACCCAGCCTGCGTCGGAGGGTCCACACCCCCACGCCCTGAGCCCCGACAGGAGCACGTTCTCGGCTTGGCGAGCGCGGCTCCCCGAGAACTCAGAAGCAGCCCGGGAGCCACTCGCCCGTGCACTTGTCCCAACGGTGCACTGAACATTCACTACGAGGCTCTGGGCGAATTCACCCCCGCGGAGGCCTTCGCCTGTTACACAAGACGCCCAGTAGAGGGCACTCCTGCATCACCACAGCCGAGCACAGGGGCTGCGAGCCGGAACCCAGGCGGCCAATCAGAACGCGCCAATAGTCTCGCACCTTATAGGCATGCTCGTGGGCACGCACTTGACCCCCCCCCCTACACACACACTCAGGTACGGACGGGGTGTTCACCTTCGCCTAACTAAAGCACAGAGCAGAACGACGGCACGCATTGCTCTAGTCACTAGAACCAATACAAAGTCACCGTAGTAGGCAGCGCACTTTCTGTCTGAGCTCTGAAAGGAAAAAAAAAGAATGATACTTTAGGATCCAGTTTCCAAGTCACGGCCAAGTGGTTGCCTCCTGTCTACCTGGAGCTAACGGAGTCCCTTTCTGGGGGTGAAGTCATCCCGACGCCGGAGAGAAGGGAGGGAGGGACCTGAAGCGCCGGCTGCTGCTGCTGCTGGAAGTGACATTGTCTCAGGCGAGACGCGGGTGCACCTTCCTCTCCGAGAAACGTCCGATCTGATTAATTAAAACGAAGCGAGGGGCGCGGGCAGCCAAGGTTCTCTACTCAGCAGAACTCGGGCGGCTGCCGGGGGCGGGGGCGGGACATCGCCGCTGGGGTGGCTGCGTGCTGCATCAGAAAAGTGGTTTCCAAGCCCTGGCTGGTGTAGCTCAGTGGATTGAGCGCGGGCTGCGAAACAAAGTGTCGCAGGTTCGATTCCCAGTCAGGGCACATGCCTGGGTTGTAGGGCAGGTCGCTAGTGGGGGCCACATGAGAGGCAACTGCACATTAATGTTTCTCTCTCTCTCTCTTTCTCCCTCCCTTCCAGTCTTTAAAAATAAAGTATTCAAAACATAAAATAAAAAGTTTTTTAAAAAAGTGGTTTCCCTGTGCTTATCAAAGCCAACATGTACTGAGCACTTACCGTGTGCCAGGCACTGTGCCAGACACTTTACATGTGTTACGTCATCTATCCTCCACAGCCACCACGTGTGTTCCACACGTGTTAGAGAGGGGTCCCTTGAGAAACAGTGAGCGGGGTACTGCCCCATGGCTAGGACATGGTGGGGGGCGCCCACCCAACCCGGTGGCACAGCCCCGGCCGTGGTGCTACCTACGTCCAGGGAGAACCGGGTTCTGAGTGAGCCTGGCGTTCCTGACGCGCGGCGGTGAACATTGTTCTCCTTTTCAGGGCTCCTGCGTTTCTCAGTTGCGATTCGCACTGAAAGCTGGCCCGGCTGAGCCCAGCGAGGCCATTGCGGGGAAGAAGTTAAATCATCAACTGTAGAATCAACGTATCACCCGGGGAGTGAAATTGGAACGCAGAGCGGCTGCCATTCAATTACAGACAGTTGCCATTTAATGGCTGTGATCTGCAAGGCTCTATTAGTGTCTAGCGCTCCGCTTTTTTTCCGAGGAACCGGAGAGTGTCCTTGATGGCTAAACCCCACCGTGGGGGGAGCACAGGCGGGGGCCTCTGTCGGCAGTAATTAGTGCATCCCCGAGAAAACACATCGGGTGTTTTTTTTTACTAAACGCATTTCCCTCCTGCTGTCCTCAAAATAAGAGCGAGACCTGATCGGTGAGAGATGGCAAGGGAGGGAGCGGGGTCCCGTGCCAAGGTCACTGGCGGGAGCCAGATCCAGAGGTTCCAGTCCGGCCGGTGCCTTTCCAAGTGTCCAGGATCCAGGTCACTAATCAAAGTCCCCATCTGGGGCTGGCCCCTAGCCAAGGCCCTGCCCGTGGCAAAGAGGAAGGAGGGAGAAGAAACCGTCTCACGAGAAGGCAGCTACCTGTGGGGCGGGCCTTGAAGAAAGCCAAGGAAATCACGCCAAAAAAACACAACATTCTGTCTTCCCAGGAGTCCCAATAACCGAAGTGGCCTCATTAGAAATTATGCCAATGCCGCTCCTTCCTGCTTGCCTACTACCATGTATTTGCCCTGTGGGAACGGAGGCCAGATTCTTCTTTGGGGGCCACCCCTCCCTGGCTTGAGCCACTGGGCCACACCTGTGAGGCGCTCCCCCTGGCTGGACAGTAACGCTTGGTGCAGGGGTGGACCCAGAAGGCCAGAGGGAGGTGTCCTGCAGGCTTTTGTCGCAGTTGATGGGAAAGAGATGCAGCTTTTCCCCTCTAGGATGTAAACTGAGGATCGGAGTCCAGGGATGCCTGCAGGAAAATGAATCAGGACAGAGGGAAACAGAGAAGAACCGAAGAGATGCCTGGTATAAAGACTTCTTTTGAGCTCCTGGATCTAGCCACACCTGAATCATGCTTGAACCGTTCAGTTTTGCCGCTGAATATATTTTCATTGTGGCCCAACTCAATTTGAGTTGAATTTCTGTCGTTTGCAACTGATTTCGGGTTGCTTGCAACTTCCTTCCCCACTGAGTTAAAAGAGTGTATGGGTGGAGGGAGAGGGGGCAGCCCCTCAGCTGGGCACCGGCACCCCTGGGCACGGGGCGGGCTGTCTGCAGCTTGCTTCCGCCTTGCCACAGTGAAACGGGCCTGGGCTGCAGTCCCCTCCCCTGGAGGGCTGGACAGAGTAACCCACAAGGCCATTCATTTCCAGCCCCCGGGCCCCCTCTGGAGGGCAGATGACTGACTGCAGTGGCTGCTGTCACCACAGGAATTCCAGAGACAGGGTGGCTCATCCTGCTTTCTACAGACACTGTCTTCTCACGTGTTTCAGTACCAAGGGCATCGTCCGTGGTACCGTGACAGGATACCAGCTCACGAGAGGAAGGTGGAGAAGGAAAGCATGCCTGTAAGATTGGGGGCTGGTTCCTAAATGATTATCATTTTCATGTCTATCCCCCTCGCCCCCATGTGCGTCTTCCCTGCTCACAAGGGGGAGCTGGACATGTCGGACAGTGCGGTCCCCGCCCCCACCCCGCCTCTCCTCCAGAGCAGGTCTCTGCGTGTTCTCTGCCAGGCACGGTTGCCTCTGCCCGCAGAGAGAATGCATGTCTGTTACGTATTTACAAACTGGAATAAAACCACTGGAGTGAGAGGAGACGGACACCAGGGTCGTTCGTGGGTGTCTGTAACTTCTGGTGCCACTGACTCCGAACCATGGACACACTTGGCTTCAGCGCCCAGGTGCAGCCAGACCCCCAGCTGCAGCAGGACGGTTCCCCCACGGGCGGGCAGTTCTTGGTTCTCTAAGTGGGGCAACACAAGGTGCTCTCCTGAGACGCTGTTTGACCTGGAATGTTAGCAAAGTTGGTGGGAGCAAAAAAAAAAAAAAAAAAAGGCAGCCAGAGGGGCTATCTGGGAATGGTCAGCTGTCTGAGTTATCTGGAAATAAATTATCCTTATCCTCACACCCCACCCCCGGCCGCCACTCCAGCCCCTTCACTGCCTGGATGACAAACGCTGGGTCTGTGCTTCCATCGCTGCCGGCAGGCAGGGGAAGCTGGGCCTCCAGGGCACCCTGGGCACAAACCTGGGCCCCCAGTGCGTCGGCGGCCTGGTGGAGCCAGCCCCCTGGAACTCCGGCGGGAAAGCGAGCCAGGGAACCATTAAGGGCCAGAGCCCAGGGCACGGCTGGGTACAGGGGCGCAGGCTGGCGGTTCGCTGAAGCCAGCGCCCTCCTTTGCCCTCTCCTCGGGGTCTGGGGACCTGACCTCACCGCCCTCACTCCTCAGCGGGCACCCTCGCCCCACCCTCGGGCCCTCCACAGCCCCTGGGCCGACGCTGCTGTCGGCCGCCTGGCTCCGGATACCGGGCCGCGCCCTGGCCTGCACAGCTGGAGCCCCCAGCCCTGCTCCCCGAGGCCGGCTGCGCTGCTGCAGCCCCGCGGGGCAGTCCTCCTCGGCCGGCCGGGGCTGGGCGGGTGGAGAGTTCCGGGAGCCGGGAGCTATTTTTATAAGATGAGTCAGCCGGTCTGGGAGGAAGAGCCGGCTCCCAGGCCCATTGTCCGGGCGCGGCCCGGGAGGGGGACCCCGCGGGCGATTCCCCGCGCTCGGAAGGGCGCGAAAACGGCGGGCCGGAGGGAGACGTCCACACCCGACCCGGGGCGCGGCGTGGGCGGGGCCGGGGCGGGGAGGGGCGGGGCCTGGGCGGGGCCGCGAGGGGCGGAGCTGGGCGCCTTCTGGCCGCGGCCGGCTAGAAGCGGCGGCGGCGGCGGCGGCAGCGCAGGGACTGCGGGGACAGAAGCAGCAGAGACACCCGGGGAAGCCCGCGCCCCCGCCTGCGCCTCCGAGGCGCGCCCCGGGAGCGGGAGCGGCCCCGCAGCGCGGCCCAGGGCAGAGGCGAGCGCCGGAGCACCACGTTGCCGGCCGCGGGAGCCGGGGGAGCCGGGGGAGCCGGGGCAGCGGCCGGAGCTCGGGGGCGCGGCCCGGGGACCCGCAGAGCGAGCCGGAGCCAGAGGAAGATTCCAGGCGCCAGCATCCCGCGTCGCGGCAGCGGAGGCGGCTTCACAGGAGACAAAAGCCTGCGGAGAGGACGCGATGCCGGGCCGGCACGGGCTTGGGGGCTGCGGCGTCTGAGCGCGCGGACCCGTGCGCCCGGGGGGCGCGGAGGCCAAGCAGGTCGCGGCGGAGGGCGGCAGGCGGGGCCCAGGTGCGCCCGGCCGCGGCGGGCCCGTCACCGCTCGGGGGGCGGCGCCCTCCCGCTGCAGCCGCAGTGGCCCGCGCCGCAGCGAGGAGCCATGGGCAACATCTCCTCCAACATCTCGGCCTTCCAGTCCCTGCACATCGTCATGCTGGGCTTGGACTCGGCCGGCAAGACCACGGTGCTGTACCGGCTCAAGTTCAACGAGTTCGTGAACACGGTGCCCACCATCGGCTTCAACACGGAGAAGATCAAGCTGAGCAACGGCACGGCCAAGGGCATCAGCTGCCACTTCTGGGACGTGGGCGGCCAGGAGAAGCTGCGGCCGCTGTGGAAATCCTACAGCCGCTGCACGGACGGCATCATCTACGTGGTGGACTCGGTGGACGTGGACCGGCTGGAGGAGGCCAAGACGGAGCTGCACAAGGTGACCAAATTCGCCGAGAACCAGGGCACGCCGCTGCTGGTCATCGCCAACAAGCAGGACCTGCCCAAGTCGCTGCCGGTGGCCGAGATCGAGAAGCAGCTGGCGCTGCACGAGCTCATCCCGGCCACCACCTACCACGTCCAGCCGGCGTGCGCCATCATCGGCGAGGGCCTCACCGAGGGCATGGACAAGCTCTATGAGATGATCCTGAAACGCAGGAAGTCCCTCAAGCAGAAGAAGAAGCGGTAATGCGCCCGGCAGCGTTCCGGCGCCGCCAGGGGGGAGTGCGCGCGTGAGTCGGGCAGGAATGAATGGATGTGCGAGAACCCGCGCCCGCGAACAAAGACAGCGAACCAAAGCGATGCTTCCAATTTTTAAAACTGAATCTCTGCGCCCAGATGCAGGACTGGTGACTTAACCCCGGGCGTGTGGGCTGATTTGCCAGCCTGCCCTCGACCTGCTCCCACCCCAAGCCCAGGGGACCTTTTGTCTGAGCAGCGCCAGAGCTCCCTAAGCGGGTGGGAGGCCGGCCTGGGGAGTGGACGTGCAGGGGCTGCGGTCTGCCCTCCCCGCCCCAGTGGAAGGCTCAGATGTCAGAGACAAAAGCAATTTCTTCCTACTCCAGCAGGCCAGAAGTTCAGGCTGCCCCGCCCTCACCTGCGAGTTACCTGAGGTATGCAAGTCCCAGAGCCCCTGGAGCCCTCATCGGGAGGGCCTGTTGGCGCTGGGAGGAGCTGGGGGAACAGCTCCTCCTTGCATTCACGGGCAGTGGAAGCTGGGTTATTTTGTGTCACAGGGCCGGCCCCTGGTGGAATCTCATTCGGTCTGCTCTGGGCCCAGACGAGGTGGTGTTTGGGGCTCCGGGAGGACCGCCGGGGACAATACTCAGCCCCAGGGCGTGGGGCGCTGCGCTGGCCCTGGCCGGGGAATGGCCACGAAGACGCACCTTCCCCGGCGATGTGTGGCGGCGGCTATGGAACCGGTTTTTGTGGAGAACCGCTTTTCAGCCTGGAGTCAGGCATCCTCCAGATGGCTTGGACCCCGTCCATGTGTAGGTCATTGTCACACAAAGAGACCAATAAAAATTAAAAAAGCAAAAACTGTTGGAGGTGGTGGCACATGATGCGTTCCCTGTCTGCAGGATAGCTAAAGGTGTTCAAAGGGTAAGGCCCTGGGTGCAAATGCCGGGTGGGTGGTGGGAGGGGGGCGTGGGGACCCCCTCTGTACTGTGTCCTTGGCATAAATATCTCGGCCTGGACGTGTGGAATCTGAAATTCTCACAGCCTGCCGATGGGTTGGTGTCAGAGTCCCAGCTGCAGATGCGTGCTGAATTGCAAGATGGATTTTTTTTTGTTTTGTTTTTTTACAAGGGATGTCTCATGATGCTAACCGCTTGATGATGGGTTTTGGTTTTCAGACATGTTTGGAAAAAAGAAAAAAAAAACTTCCACAAATGAATACTTACCTTAGAAATATTCACCTAGGGGAAAAAAAAAGACTTTGCCCTACCCTGTTACATCCTCTCAGCGCTGCCAGTGGTGACATGTTCCAGTCCCTAACCGGGTTCATTGTGGCCTGCCTGGTTTGAGTATTTCATTACAAATTATCTCATCAGAGCATTTCACGCCATGCACCCCCAAAAAACAAAACCCCACCTTGGTGTCAAAGCTGACCTTGTCGCGTGGATTGGGAAGCGAAGGGGAAGGCCCAGGATGAGGGAGGTCCTTCCTGACCCGTCCTCGTGGGGACTGGCCTGTGGGGCAAAGGCAGGCCGCGGCGAGGGCTTGCGCCAGAAAGCAAGCACGTGACGTCACGGTCGCCTGTCCTCGGGCACTGTGACCGTGTACTTGAAAGAGACTTTGGAAGGGAGAGGGAGAGAATAGATATTTTTAATAATGTAACTTAAATAAATCTTCTATAATCAGGACTGAGTCTTGGTTTTACAGAAGCTGTCATTGACCCCGAAACACAGTATCGCAAGGGAAAGGCGAGCTCATGGTTGGAGTTTCATTTCCTCTTGGAATCCATGGTTATCGGTGGAGTTATGTCCCCCCCCCCCCGCCCCACCCCCTCGGTTATAAATTAATTCAGGAAGGAGGCCTGTAGAAATCGGGCATGATCGTGCTTTTAAGCATGTGAGTTAGTCCGATGACAAATTCATGGCCGTTGTCTGCCTCACTCGGAAAGTTCATTTGCAAACCAGAGGTAGAATTCCTGGCTTCCTGCTTGAAACCCAGGTGTCACAGGAGATACTTTAAAATAAGGGCCTGGCAGCCCGGCTCCCTTTCCCTTTCGTTGGTGTGTGTGGGACCCCTCCGACGGCGGTCTTTTTGTAGAGACTCAGTAGGGAAACTAGAGCGAAGAGTGTGGAAAAGCCCGCAAGGTGTCAGCTTACATAGCGACCGCATATCCACTGATTCCTAAATGGGCTGGTCCCATCCCCTGAAGACTCTGTATAGAATTATTAAAAAAAAAAAATCCATCTTCTTTATTTTCTTCACATGCAATGATTTCTTAAGCACTTTTGACATTTTGGTAGTTCCACACTATTGAGAGAATAATATATTTATTTTGTGACGTTGCAGATGCCCAATACGGTCACCTTCCCGTGCTCACAGTTCTTGAGGTCAAGACCAGTGTTCGAATCCTGCCGTTCTTCACACCTGATGCAAAATGCCCCTGGTTTTTTTGCATTGTCAGTACTGAAAGGGTGCAGTCAGCTGTCAGTAACTGTCTCGTAGAGTAAAACCCTGTGGTGTCTTCACGCATAGTTAGGAGTCTCAGTTGATTTCTGTGAGGTTTGGCCCACTTAACAGCCCGTTTCATCTCGGACCAATCAGGAAGGCGGGACCCCAATGCCGCCTTGCAGTGGTCCGCCGGGGGTCCCCTCTGACGCAGTGGTCGGTGATTTCCGATGTCTCCTGCTCCGGGGAGCGTGGGGGGGGTGGGTGTCCCCCGAGCGAAGCGGGCCTCCCCCACAGGCGTTTTGGAATGTTTTCGGACAGACAGAGGGGGCCCAGCTTTGCTGCGGGACGATTCTCCTCACCCGTTCTCCGTCGTGGTGTTGGGACAACGTCTCCTGGTTTGTTTCCGTTCCTCCTGCTACAGTGCTGTCCGGACCACCCTCCCCTCCGGTCCCTGCTCCCTTTTATATGCATATATGATGCTGTGAACAGAAATAAATTATTTATACAAGCAAACGTCCGGAGAGCTGCTCTGTGGATGGTTTCTGCGCTCTGTTCTCTGGGCCTCCTTTGCTGAGTGGGGGGCGGTCCCAGGTGGTCTCCACACAGCGGAGGGGCGGGGGCCTCCACCGTCTCGGGTGTTTTGGTTGGAGTGTCCGTCTCTCCCTGGGGGGTAGATTTAGAGGTGCCTGTCCCACCTTCGCAGTGAAGCTGTTCAGGGTCTTGGCCGCCCCTCTGCCGATAACTGGGCGGAGCTCCACTTGGGAGCCCACCAGGCCCCCAAGGCGCGAGTCCTCTGAAGCCGTCGGTGGCCGAGCCCTTGGGAAAAGGGGCGCGGTGAGAAGCAAGGGAACCTCCAACAGGTTCTCTGCGGTGCGCACGGAGACGGGTCTCAGGCACCAGAGCTAAGGAACAGCTGGGGCTTCGCTCTGGGGCCGGAACGGTCCAGTTTCAAACCCTGACTCCGATGCGCAGGGCCCCGTGATGGTGCCGGAGCCTCGGGCCTCAGTGTCCCCACCTGTGAAATGGGATCGGGGCGGTCGCTGGGAGGACGAACCAGTGATGGACGGGACGTGCTTATCCGTTCCCCCAGCGCGGAGCGGGTGCTCGGTGGCTTTGAGCTCTGGCTATTTCGGGCTGCCGGCAATAGGTCGACCGCGAGACAGTGAGACCTTCTTCTTCGTGCCCGAGCGGCCTCCGCATCCCGCTCAGACCGGGCCACCCCCAGGCCAGAGGGGAGCCCGGTGAGCCTCCCAGGCCATCTTCCCATCCGGAGCCGTGAGACGTTGGACTGGGCGCCACACGGAGGCCTCCAGACTCCGTCAGTCCTCCAACGGCCCATTTCACGCGGCCGTGAGCCTCCACACGGTAGGGGCGGGTCCGCAGCCGCTGATGCCTGGTGTGTGGCACTGAGCAGAGGGTGCGTGCTCAGTAAGTACTGGTCGAATGCCTTCCTTCAACCCAGTTTGGGTTGTAAACTTTAATTAAAATGGGCGTTTCAGAAATGGTTATTCCCCATTAAACAATTTTTATATATTATTTATTTATTTTTAGAGAGGGAAGGGAGGGAGAGAGAGAGAGAGAGAGAGAGAGAGAGAGAGAGAAACATCAATGTGCGGTTGCTCGGGGTCATGGCCTGCAACCCAGGCATGTGCCCTGACTGGGAATCGAACCTGTGATGATTTGGTTCAAAGCCCACGCTCAATCCACTGAGCTACACCAGCCAGGGCCCATTAAACATTTTGAGTAAGAAGAAACTACACAAAGTGACACTTTCTTAGGGTCGCTGTCGTGAGATGACTTGTAGGGCACCAGGACATTTACAGGGTACCGAAACACGGAGCTCAGTGATTTTTCAAAAAAATCACGACACCATGCACGTTGCCACAGGAGCAAGTGTTTAAGAGGCTGATGCCATCAGAAGGACACAGATGCCATTTCGAAGAACGGAAGCCTGAGAAATGCTTCAAAAGCCGTTTAGAAAAACCATCTCAACTCTATTAGTAAACATACACCAGAACTCAAAAGAAGCAAAGACGGAAATGCTTGTTTCTCCGGGCGCCCCCAAGGTACCGTTGCTTTAACAAATCCGTCCTGGAAGGGCCAGGTGGTGCGTGGTGCTCGGACAGCACGGTCCGCTTTGTTTTCCAGGGAAATGGCCCCAAGTAACCCCTTCCCCGTGACCTCTAACAGGTGGCGGCTAATTTTGGTCCCCAGCCATTGCCAGTATTTCCCCCCAACCCCCGTGGTTTTAGTTCTCCCTTTGTGAGTTTCTGTGCTAGACCACGGGCATCTCTCTGCACTCACGCCTGTCTCCACAGCCTGTGCTCTGAGAACAGTCCCACTGCCCTGCCATAGGCTGTTTGACGTCACGTTCATGTGGCACCAGGGGAGGATGGCGTGGGTGCCCAGAGCAGAAGATAAGAGGCCTGATGAGATACAGGGCAAGGTACACAACCTGACCCGGAGCTTGGCCCTCCCTGGCGTCACAGCCCCCCACCCCCCACCCCACCCCGCCGTCCAGCCGACCTCCGGCTTCCTCCTCTGCGTCCCTGGTGATACCCGATGCCCACAACTTGGCATTTGCCCGCCAGGAGCCAAATTCACCATCTGGGCCACTGGGCAGGCAGTTCTGCCCTCAAGTTCGTGCCCGATCCATGTTCACTCATCCTTCAAGCAGCCCCTCCCCCTGGCTCCCCCGGGGCTCGCCGACACCTGTTTCTCGCAGAACTCGCACAGAAACGCCGGGGCCTCTTGATGCATTTGTTTTGCACGACCTCGGCCTGAGAACGGGGCCGCTTGGGTTCCGGGGAGGAAATTGCACACCGCGGGTTTCTGAGAGGGTGCCCGGCCTGTCTCCGCCCAGATCAGAAGTGAGAAGGAAGAGCTGTGTGGTGTCACCGCCTCAGTCTGCAGACTGTGAGCTGGCTTTCTTGGAACGGGAGGCCAGCCTGGGCCCCGCCATCTCCTGAATGTCACGGCGAGGCGTTCTCGCAGTGTGGGATGGGTCCTGCGCAGGGGAGCTCGCCCGAGCACTGTCCCGAGTGGTATTTACAGCATCTCATCTGCATGTGCCAATTAAAATGAACATAGTCATGGCAAGCACAGCTTTAGGGATTGCTACTCCGGCTCAGTCCTGTGTGACGATGGTGGTGGCTGACGCTACCCTTTACTGAGCCCTTCCTATGCGCTGGGCACCACGCTAAGTGCTTGGTCCACTTGACCTCTTCCTCTGGAGAGTCCCAGGAAACCAATTCATTCATCCAATAAATTTACTGATTGATGTATCTGCGTGGGCAGATGAGGAAACCGAGGGGAGAAGACCAGATCACCCCCTTGGAGGTCAGCCACTGTTAGGGTGAGGCCCCAGGTCCCCAGGTCCCCAGAGGCTGAGCTCAGAGTGCCCCCAGCCCGCTGCCAGCGGAGAGGGATGCGGCAGGTGAAGGAAGCTGGGACTCAGGATGCGGGGAGAAGGGGTCAGAGCCGTGTCCCCCGTGGGCAGTGCCACCGCCCTGCCTCGGGGGCCGCCTTGCCTCGGCCCCTCCCTCCTGAGAACTCACCCCCCCCCCACCAGGACTGACCCCAGGCCCTGTGCCTGGCACTCAGACCACGTGCAGCCGAGTCTGATGCCTCGTCCTCCGGGAAGCTGGGATCGGCGTGGTGGCCGCACCGCTGGCCCCAAACCCTCCTCGGAAAACCCCCTCTGTACCAGCTTCTGTCCTGGAGGCATGTCATTCCCGATAGTCCTTTCCAGAGACCCCGTGCCTGGGCAGTGCCTCCCTGGTGCAGGGCATCCACGCACCCCAGGAAGTGGCTCTGGGGGTGCCCGTGCGCCTGCCTCGGGGTGCGGTCTTGGCAGAGTCACCTAACCTTTCTCAGCCTAGACGCCTCGTCCCCACAGAGAGGCGGACGGTGCCCACCCAACCCCGTGCCTCCGGCCACTCCAACGGCAAGATGAGGCCAACGGTAAGAAAGCACCGCGCAGCCAGCCGGCCGGGCCCGGGCCCTGGGGGCGGTTGCCCGTCCTGCCCGGACAGGGGCCCCTCTCCCCGCGGTGCCGGCCCCGGCTCGCAGAGCTGTTCTGCTGCTCTGGTGACAGACGCGCTGCCCAGCCTCGCGGTCCCCTCTTCACCCTCACAGGTCAGGACACGCCCAGCTCACGAAGAGCGAGCCAAGGAAGACAAGGAGGACACGGCAAAGGCATGCGTCTCTCCCCGTGAGAGTCTTCGGGGCACCCGTGGGCGTTCCCAGCAGGCTACTCCCGGGAAAGCAAGCCTCCTCGTTTCGGTCGCTGGCAGAGTTCTCGTCCTTCTAATGGCGAGCTCACGGTTGCTTTCATTTCCTTAAACTCCAGCCCCCGGAACAATTCGTTTCCACTGCCCGTGTCTCGTAAAAGCTAAAATAGTTTCCGTGTGTCATTTAGAAGTCACCCCGGCAAGCGACGACAGCCACAGCCGCCGACTCAGCGAGTGTGTGTTTGAACCCCTTTATCACATGGGCGATGCTTTGCGTCGCTGCGCAGTTCGAGGGGTGCTGGGGTGCCACGTTCTTCAGGCAAAAAAAAACGGCGTTAAAGGCATCGTGCACGATCAGCTGAGACTCCCATTGTACTGGGGGCGCTCTACAGGCAGAGGCGCCAGGAAGAGGTGGAACTCGGTCTTGGCTTTCAGAGGGCTGGTATTCCAGCTGGTGAATCGGGGCTAGACCAGCCAGGCGTGTGCCCGATGCCAGGGCAACGCGTCCCGCAGTGTCACCAAAAAGGGTGCCATTAATTCGAGCAAGTTCACATTTTCCACAACACAGCAACCCGGGGACGAACCGCCTCTTGTCCTGGTGCGTGCACTCTGAACACCTCTGGCCCTCCCTGGACACCCATCTCCCGCCCTTTCTGAGGCTTCCTTGGTGTGGCGGGGTTTGTGGTGCTAACACCCACTGCCTCAACCACTCTCTCTGCTCCTGTCCTGACTGCTTGTCCGGGTGTCTGCTCCCTAGTCCTTGGGGGAAGCTAGGGTCAGCGCGGCAGCCAGTTTCAGTGGCGTGGTTCCGCCTACTCCATGTGTACGGGACTCAGACATCTGAGCACCCAGGACTGTCTGATTTTAAGACAGAGCACACTTTTAGGTTCCCGGGGGCCTGCACTAGGATTCATGTTCATCTCGGGATTTCTAACCAGTTGAGACGTCTCCAGGGAAGAACCCCGGGGAGGCGACTTGAGCGCTGAGACACCCAAGAGAGGTTCAAAAAGGAAGTGTCACAGGGTCAGCCACCCAGATAATCACATGATTCTGACCCATGACTGGAGAGAAAAGCTTCTTGGAGAAAAGTAAATGAATGGGCTTTGGAAATTTTTCCTTATTTTTTAGAATTAGACATGGGACGAGGAAACTCTCCTTTTTCTGAAAAACTCCTCTGAATTTCAGTGAGTAAAGATGTGACGCCTGGAGTGGCTGCAGCTATTTTGACACCACGAGAAATGCCCATCTATACACTGGAGACGGAAGACAGGAAACGTGAAAGGAACTTGGGTCTTAGGTGATGTCATTGAACGGCTGTAATAATTGACCCTGGGACTGCCCAACTTCAGAACTGTGGTTATGTGAGAAAATAAACCACTCTCTACTTGGGATTTCGTCTGACAAGGTCCGTGAGACACTGTGACCAACCCTTGGTGATACAGAACTTTTGGGCTCCCCACACAAGCTCCTGGGTGAGAGAGAAGCCTTTCCACCGCCTCTGAGCCAGCAGGTCCCAGGCAGATTGAGACGTGTCTCGATCGGCCCCGGCTGGGAAGGATCGGCCGCTTGGCTCCCGGTGTAACAATTACCGCCGGGGAGCCGGGGACACTCTGAGCGGGAGAGTGTGGCACGCCTGGGGTGTGACCTAGAGCGAGCAGCTGAAAATGTCCCTACATGGTGAGCCCTTTACCATCACTCCCTTTCTCAAAAGGAAGAATGGGGATAATAGTACTTGCGGCCTTCCACAGTGTGTTTGTTTCGCCCTTGACAATAAATTAAACACTTTACACAGTTTCTTTTAATCCTCTCTGAAAGGCTGTGAGGTAGGTATGTTCGTCCTGCCTGCACCTTCAGGAGACAGGTGCGTAGGTAGGTAGGTAGGTAGGTAGGTAATCACAATGGTAATTGGCGACCCTTGTGGCGTGCCCAGCAGCAAACTAAGTGCATTGTCTGCGAATCCTACGTACACGTTATAACGGACACCATGGGACAAGGGCTATTTGTATCATTACCCTCATTTCACAGGTGCAGAAACGGGCTTGGCGGGGCTGGGTGTCCTGCCAAGGTCACAGAGGTCAAGGTCACAGAGCCACCAACCGGGGCGAAGATCTGAGTCTCACTGCAACACCTGCCACGGACCCCGAGGCGCCCCGCCCAGCCAGAGCCGGGCCTGGCACGTGCTGGGTGAGCTCGGAAATGGCGCAGTGTCCCCACCGCCGCAGCTCAGAGAGCCGGCAGGAGGGCCCTCCAGGCCAGCACCTCCCAAATCTAACGTGCACACCACCTGTCCGGGGGGCCTGCTCCATCGCAGGGCTGGGGGGGGGGTGTCGGGGGAGGAGGGGGCCTCAGAGCCTGCTTTCAGTGCACGGGGCCGGCAGCGTGGTGAAGCGCCGACCTGCGTAGACTCCAGACCGGGTTTCCTCCCGAAGCCTCTAATTCCGTGAACCCCGGACCGGGAAGGAGGCCTGGAAGAGGGGACAGTGCCCTCCGGACCCACCAACCCATCGTTAGCCCCGACGTCTCCTGCACGTGCGTGTCCTGCCACAGGCCGGTTTCCAGGGGCCGGGTCCCCGGGACACTCACGGCGGCGACTTTCCCGTGAGACGGTTTTCTCCAGCGAGGGGCGTGCCGGGGCCCCTGGACTGACACGTCTCCCCCGAGACGGGGGTGTTCAGAGCCCGCGTTCTGCTGTCCCGCAGGGAGATATGCACCTGGAGAGCAGACGCCCCCACAAACGGGTGCTCCTGTGTCGGGGCGACCCGCCTGTCAGGGTGGAGCCAGGTGGGACCCACCCGAGGACCCCCCCACCCCATCTCTCCGGTTCTCTGCTTCTGCGCGGTCACGGGCACGCGGGCTCCCCACATGGTGGCCCATCCGCCAGCACCGGACCTTGGGCTCCATCGGGCTTGCGCGGCCCCCCCCGGCCCCCCCTCGAGCTCCGGAATGAGACGGGTGTCCCCTCTGACCCAAGTTATTCCTACCTCCGACGGGAGCCCAGGGCCCCCCACTCTTCAAACCGTTGGTTATGTGTCCTGATTGCAGGCCAGGCCGTAATCAATACTCACTTAGGAGGGCAAGCGTCTACCCGCAGCCTGCTGAGCCTGGCAAGGAAAACATTTCTGGCCTGACAAACCGGTTCTAACCGTTCTCCGTCGCTCCTCTCCGTCACTCCTCTACGACCGCCTGCCGCCGAAGGCTCCGGGCTAATGCTAACTGGCTTTGAGTGCAGCGGGCAGAGTCTGTGCTCCAATAAGTCTGAGGGTCCTTAGGCTCTGCGAGTCAATAATTAGCATTGAAAGATGCACATTCTCTCCCAATTCACATGTAACTGTCTCAGGTACACACCGTCTTTAATATCCATTTCCCCAGCATGTACTTCAAGGGCACAGGGATCAGCTCCAAGGGGAGAAGCCAGGGTGATGGGCGGTCAGTCCTGAAGGGGCACCCTCGCAGGGAGGAGCCAAGGCAGCCCCTCCTTGCAGCCCCTCGGGGTACCCCCGGGGATTGACCCCATGCCCCCTGGATTCTCCGCCTGTGTCTCTCTCCCACTCTGGGCTGCAACCCCTCCCGGGCGAACCCCCTCTGCCTGTGTCTCCTCTGTGCCTCCCTCACAGCCTAGCAAAGAGGGCACGCTCACCCCACCGCCCTGCACTCAGAGGAAGTTCAGAGTCGCGAGAGGGTCTCCCCCAGGGACTCTGTCCCCCAGAGAGCTCCCACGTCAGCCCCCAGGTCCTCCTGACCCCGCCCTTCCCAATGGCATCCCTCCTTTCCCAGAGGACCGTGGCTACTGCCGGGTTGGCTCAGCGTGTGGGGACCCGAAAGGGACGTTTTCGGAGTGGGCCTTACAACTTCTGTCCAAACGCAGAACCCTCACCCCCGTGCTGGAACCAGCGGAGGGTAAGGACGAGAGCACCTGACGTGCGGACCTGCAGGCCCGGGGACCCCTCCTTTGGACTAAAACCACGGTGCCGACGCACGCGTGAGTGAGTGTGTAAGACGGACCACACCCGTCGGGCGGCTGCCGAGTGAAGGTGTCGGCCTGGCCGGCGTGCCCCCTCGTGTGCCGCTCAGGGGCGAACAGTCTGAGCAAGGAGCTCCGCCCCCGACACGTTTCTCGGAAATGTTCGTCTGCCACCGAAGGCACAGGTGACTGACTGTGTTTCTGCCCCGACCCATCGGTCGTGGTCTAAAGTTTAACTCTAACGTAGAAAAACGTGGTTCCCGAGCTCTAGCGGAGCGCTACAAGGGGATCCGACCCCTGACCCCTGACCATCGGCGCTCACGCATATGCCCGTATATGAATCAGGGGGTGCGGGGGGTGCTCCCGAATGCCATTACAGCTTAAAATCACCCTGAGAGGCCGCGTCCTTCACTCTCTGGGTTAAGTCTTTTCAGAAGAAACGGAAAGCTCAAATCGTAAGTTCTCTAACCGGTAGAATGTCCTTCAAAATCTGGGAACTTGGGGTTTCTCAACAAGTGGCACGTCTGATCAAAAGCAAAGAAAAAGGAGGCGTGTGTGTGCACGTGTGTGTGTGTGCACACACGTGTGTGTGCATGCGTGCACTTGTGTGGTCCCGCATACACAGTAGTTCTAGGAGATACTTGTGACCGTAGGCACTAGAGTGTGTGTGTGTGGTGATTCGTTTAGACTTGACAGGAACGTAAGAACGAGCTTTTTCGAAATTGAAACTGCTACGTTTTTTTTTTCCTTTGCATTCTGTGACTCAGGGGTGCCTGGACCATCAATGAGTTCCTCGCATAACGCTTTTATGGTCGGCCTAGCCAGTGTGTTGCAGGCTGAAAAGATTTGCGTGGTGTGAGACAGACTCTGGAGTCTGAGCAAGCCGCCCTAACCGGATGTCTGAAGGTGTGGGGACTCACGGCCCTCGATTCCTTCCAGAGCGGCCGGCCCAGCTGTGAAAGGGTCCCGCCGTGGGGGCCGGCACTGGTCGCCGCTGCTCCCGGATGCAGCTCGTTCGGGAGGCGGGGCTGGGTTGCCTGTAACAGGACGTGGGGCGCTGAGGGCCAGGCGGAGGTGGCTTCAGGCCGTGTGGCCAGAAAAGCCGTCAAACGTGCTCATCCCCGTGAGCGATCCAGGGGCCCTCGCCAGGTCGGGGGAAGGAGAAAGTTCCAGAGAACCCAGGATGCGCTGGGACTCACACTGAGGATAAACACGTTCTTCAGGTTCCCTCGGCTCTGGTGAGCTTTGGCACTGCCTGCGGGGCAGACACGAGGGCGTGGGGAGGGGGGAGCATCGCCCCACTTCCCAGCCCCCGGCCCCCCTCTGCGCAGGTGGCCTGCGTGCCGGCAGAGTGAGTGGCGTCTTCCTACACTCAGCTCTGCCGCCCTAGCCCGGAGGTGCAGCGTGTTCTGTGGACGGAGCAGCAGCGACCAATGAGCCACAACCCGAGAGTAGCCAACGGGGCCGTGCACCGCACGTTTCTGCAGATTCGTGACGCGAGGAAGGCAAAGCAGCGTTTGACTTCAGACGGGTTCGCAGGGAGCTCAGGTGGCCGGGGTGCTCTTTCACTGCTAGCACCAGGCTGACAAGCCCCAGAGACCGATGTGTAGCTCCTGGCGATGACCAACTGGAGCGTAATCTAAACTCAGGTTGAGATCATGGAGGGGGTGGGGGCCGTCCTGAGGGCTTGCTCAATATTTAAATGTAAGCGTTTGCTCAACCGCTCACCATGACTTCTCAGCGCGTCGATTAACCACCCTTCCGAGGAAGGTCTGTGGATGGAAAACACTCTCCACTGGTCGTAAGTATTTACTTTGTCCTCCCTCTTGAATGGTAATTTATCTAAATTTATGTAAGTTGGCAGTTCTTCCTCAGCCCTTTGCACATCTAATTCCATTAGTTTTGGCTGCTATTGTAGCTAAAGAGGAATCTGCTGTCACCCCGTTGTTTTGACTGTATTTTGACTATAGTTTTGACTATGTTTTGACTATATATTTGACTATAACTGTTGTAAAAAATTTTTTTCTCTTTGTTATTGGTGCTCAGCAGTTTCATGGTGAGTCACTTAGGCATAAACTGATTTGTATTTATTCTGTTCAGGATATTCTGTGAATTTCCAATTACGGTAGAGTTGCCAGATAAAATACAGGAAGCTCAGTTAAATGTTAGTTAATTTTAGTTTCAGGCTATTATTACCCAAATATTGTATGGGACATACTCCTACTGAATCTTATATTGAGATAGAGTCTGTCCAGAAAAAGTCCAGCCATTGTTAATATAACGAGAACAGTTTGCGTGACATCGATGTCACCTGGCAGCCCAGGAGAGTGGACTGGAATGCTCATGTGTGAACAATGACGACTTCACTGTACTCGTCAGTGAGGGTGGTAGATGCCATTGAGTGAGCATGTGCACTGTGTGGCCGTCAAATTAAAAAAACTGCGTGAATAGAACAACAAATCTGAATCAGATTTTGCATTAAGCTTGTAGCTTTCTCTGTGGAAACTGTTCAGATGACTCAGAAGGCCACAGCTGTGGGCAACTGGTGATTGGCAGCTTCCTCACGACAACGTGCCTGCTCATGCATCCCGTCTCGTGCAGAGTGTTTTGGCAAAACATCAAATCACCCGGGTGACTCAGCTACCCTACAGCCCAGATTTGGCACCTGGTGACTTCTGGCTTTGCCTAAAACTGAAATCACCTTTGAAAGGAAAGAGATTTCAGAATGTTGATGAGATTCAGGAAAATACGACAGGGCAGCTGACGGCGATTGGGAGAACTGTGTGAGGTGCCAAGGTGCCTACTTTGAAGGGACTGAGGTGCCATTGTCCTGCGCACAGTGTTTCTTGTATCCTGTATCTTCTTCAACACATGGCTCTGCTTTTCATAGCACGTGGCTGTATACTTTCTGGACATACCGTGTGTGTGTGTGTGTGTGTGTGTGTGTGTGTGTGTGTCTTAATCTTACCTAAAAGGTAAGATTCCTTACCTTACTAGGAATCTTGTATTTTTATTTGCTAAATGCGGCAACCTGAAATTTGAGGATTCTTGTCTTTTATCTCATTTGGAAAACTCAGTCTCAAACTCTTCCAAGATTGTCTTTCCTCTAACCTCTCTATTCCCTTCTTCTGAGTTCTTCTTTAACTAGGTTTGTCTGCATTGGCTAGGGCCGCCATGACAAAAACCGGGGGGCTTAGGACAACACGGGTGTCCCCGAACAGTCCTGGAGGCCAGAAGCCTGAGGTCAGGGTGTCAGCAGGGCCACGCTCTCTCTGGAATTCCGGGGGAGACCCTGCCTCGCCTTCTCCAGTGCCTGCGGGTGCTGGCGCCCCCTGCTGCCTCACTACCTGCAGCTGCACCGCTCCAGTCTCTGCCTCTGTCCTTGCGGGGCCTTCCTCCCCGCACCTCTGGGTCCTCATGTGGCCTTCCCGTCAGGCACAGCCGTGAGAGAAGGGACCACCTTCACCTCAGCTCATGACATCTTCACAGACCCTATTTCCAAATAAGGCCTCGTTCAGAGGTTCCAGGTAGACACGAATTTAGGGAGAACATTCTTCAACCCAGTACAATGTTACACATTTGAATAATTTTTTTAAGAGAGAGGGGAAAGGAGGGAGAAACATCAATGTGAGAGAGAAGCATCGATCAGTTGCCCCTAGTACGCGCTCCGACCGGGGACTGAACCCACAACCCAGGCACGTGACCTGACCGGGAATCGAACCCGCAACCTTTCACTTTGCGGGACGATGCCCAACCCATCGAGCCACACCGGCCAGGGCACTATTTGAATAGTGTTTTAAACAACACGCTTTATAAAACTAAAGATCCAAGGCACATTTAGTCGTAAATTGAGGACAGGGAGCTCACTGGAGCCCATTCTCCGTACAGCCCTTAGTCCCACCGCCCCTCCGCCCCGCGCTTCCCTCCCCCCCACCCCACCGCGCTGGTTCTGTTCCAGTCTTCCTCTCACGCTTCCTGTTTCTTCTCAGAAAGGGCTGTGTCTCCCTGAGCTCTGTTTTCTCAACATCCTGCATTGCCCTGGGGATATGACTATCGACGCAGGATCCGTGTATCTGTTTCAGGCCTAACTGAGGCTCGGCTGCACCGACCACAGCGACATCGTACACCCAGGCCGCTGTCTTTGCCTTCTCAGAGCCCTGGATGGGGCGTGTCGGTAGGGGCGATGTCCTGGGTCCTCTCCAGTTTCAAGGACCTCAGCTTCACGGAGGGGTCTTGGCCCCGACTCTCGGCCCACACCCCAGCTGCTGTCTGCGGCTGGTGCCAACACAGCAACACAGCCTGCAGCCTGAGACCCCTCACCCCAGGCCTGGTGAGCGCGGCTGCGGTTCTCCCTGCATCGCTCCGGTTTATGTTCCCGCCGCTTGCGGCACCCAGGGTCTCTCTCCCTCCTGTGCGAAATCGATCATGCGTTTTAAATAAACTTGGACATATTGTATCCAACAGCTTCAGATATTTGTAGGCAGGGGCATCTCACGGACTCTGCCAAGGAGCCCGCACTGGAAGCCCCCGCTTCTGGGTTTGTTAACGCCAAGGAAACGGCTCTCCTGGATGCCAGCTCGCCGTCCGCGTCGGGCTCGGCGCCGGTCACGCGGCAAAGGCCCTGCCGTCCACGCGTGTGGCGTCCGACGGCGGCTCGAGGGCCAGCCCCGGGTCTTCGCTCAGCTCAGCGGGTTTCTCGGAGCGTGGCTCCGATGCTGAAGTGATGGCGTGCCATTCCGTTCCCATTGTTTCCTCTTTCCAGGGGTTGCTAGGGAATCCGGGAGAAATGAGCCCCACAGGCACTGGGCAGATGTTTGGTGTTATTCAGACTAGGGCTGTTTCCACTCAAAGGCGCTAACAAGCGTCGGGAAGGGAAGGGAAGATGCGCTGAATGAAAGTCCAGGAGTCGGGCCGTGGGGGCGCCCCTGGCAGTAGGCAGGCGGGCACTTCTGTCAGAGAGTCCGCTTGGGGACAGGCCCGCCTCTGCCACCCAGGGGGCACCGTTTCTGCCTCGAGACGTGTCAGCTTCAAAATAAGAACACTGGGAAAACGTCTTAAAAGCTCCTTCTAGCTCCTCCATAATTTGGGGAGGTTGGGGGGCCAGACTTCCCAAGCGGTCCGGGAGCCACCCAGAGGCCCCGGCGGGCGAACTGTACAGAGGGCACCGGGGTGGACGCCCGGCCCCTCCCAGGCCTTGGGCCTTGCCTCTCTGGCCTGCGGCTCACCTGGGGTTCACCTACGTCCTGAGTGGCCCCACTGCTTCCCCCTCTGTCCCGGGGAAATGCATTCGGTGCCACGACTTCGCCCGCCATCTCCCTCCTGCCTGACCTCTCTGTTCGCGTCCTCTCGCACTGGGCTGTCCCCTACGCTGTTCCCTATGCTGGCAGAGTCCCCACGTTCCCGCAGAGCCCCTCCTTGTCTGACTCCCCGTCTTTGACCACAGCGCCATGCTTCGTGAGAATTTTAATTAAGCCAAACTTTTCATGTTCCAAGTCCTTGCCACTTTTCTTGGGAAAGGTCTCACATGCACATTGGGCGCGTTCAATAAATGGTGTTTGAGTGAGACCAGGCAGAACCCTGGACGTGGAGACGGAAAGGAGGACAAGGCAGGCAGACCCCTGAAGTCTGGGGCAGAAGAGAAGCGGGCGAACGGGGTCATTATGCCGTGTGCCGTGTGATGAGGGGTCTGGAAGAAAACGAGGGGCTGGGAGAGTGAATGATGGGCTGGAGGAGCCGGTCAGCCCCCCGGGGGACCCCCGGAGAGGGCCGAGGGCTGAGGGCCGGGAAGCAGCGGGTTCCGTGAAGAGCCAGACAGTCCCCACCACAAGCACAGGCCTGGGGAGGGACAGTGTGGTGCGCCGTGCGGCCTGGGGCCGGCCTGGGGCGGAGTGGAGGACGGGGGTCCCGGCTGGGCTCCCGCCGTCGCCCGTCTGACTCGGCAGCATCTGCCTGGGGTCACCCGACCTACGCCCCCCACCTCCAGCTTTCTCAGACCCGATTCCCCCTCCACACCTCTGCCATTTGATGTTCCTTGAACACTACTTTTTAATGTTATCTTTCTCTTTAAGGCATTTGCTCGTGTTTCACTGATATATAATTGACACATTATAATAGTTTGGGGTGTGCAGTATAATAACTCCACGTTCGCATGCGTTGCACACTGACCATCACAGTAAGTCCACGTAACATCCATCACCACGAGTTAGAAAATTTCTTTATTGCTCCGTGTGTCTCAATGCTGCCTCTCTATTTAAAGTTGAAGAACCTTCAGTGTAGGCACCAAACCTCAAATTTCTCCGAACTCCTCGCACATCTATCCCAGCGCCAAACAGTGTGGCGTTCAAAATATACTTTTCTTAAGACCAGAAGGCAGTCCGCTCATGTAACGGACTGTACCGTTCAGCAATAAACAGGAATGCTCTACGCCGTCCCTTGGACGGACCTCAGACGCAGGATGCCGGGCGAGAAAAGGGGACACCAACACTGCAGACGGTGTGGTTCCATTCACGTTAAAATAGCCAGGGCAGGCAGCTCTGTAGGGACAGGAAACGGAAACCGGCTTGAGATAACTGCCCAATTTCACAATACATTTACTGAATTCCATTGACTTGTCTTCTCGTGTATGTGTAATATACCAACTTCACGGTATGTAAATTACGTATCGATTAAGCTGTGCGCACACGCATTTCCTGACTGACAGACGGAAGCGAGCAATCATTGACTTTGGGCCTAAAGAACAAGTAAACGTTGGTGCACAAAAATCCCTCAGGGGGAATAAGAGCGACGGATCCGTCACCGGGAATTAAACTGCCCCTTGGGAGTGTTGGGGCCACGGGCCTCGACCCTGTAACCGCCCCAGGAGCGGCAGCCTGCACCTTAGTGTTTGAGTGACATCTCGCGGAGGGGCTGGCTCCGCCCCCAGGCAGATTCTATGGGCAGCAACAGGTAAGTTCATCCTCAACCTGCTACAAGTGATTTTCTTGCGAATTTGGATTTGAGGAGCCCGTTTTTGTAAGTCCTGTACCTTCTTGGATTTGTGTCTGAATTTCAAACCCTCTAATTACTATCCCCAGTCTGTTCCTTAGGCATGGGCACCTCTGTCCCCGAGCAGCGGGAAACAAAGCACATCACGTAGTGGTTTGAGTCCCCAGTCCCCTCTGCTCTGTCTCAGTCCGTCTGGGAACAGAGCCCCTGGGAAGAAGTGTCCAAAGGCCTTTCTTCTGGGCCCCTGGTCTAAGGTTTTGAGTCAAGTCCCAGCGATGAACTGAGCACCCAGGACGCCCAAACCCACTCTGGGCGCTCATTTAAACACAAGGAAACCAGTGCTAGGCAAGGACCCTGCTCTCCAAGAGGTTTTCAGAATACAGCGCATCCGTGCACCCTTCCGGGATTTCAGCTCCGCCCTCCCTGCGAGCTCCCGGCAGGCCGGCCCAAGGCAGGGTCAGCCGTAGGTCCACCGTCTGACTCTTGGCTGTGATACGTTCCACCGCTGGGCCACCTGCAGGGTGGGGGCACGAAGGGAAGAGAGCCGGAGTCAGGAGGCTGGGGACCCACAAGACTGCGTTCTGCTGGGTCACCTACAGGACTGCCACTTGGGGACCCCTGTTGAGGAAAGGAAGGGGGAAGTGGGGAGGCCATAAGCCACCCTACCCGGGTCTCGGATGCTGTGAAGGCGTGGACGCACTGGGCAGACAAGCCAGCCGCCACAGTGTCACGATGCTGGGCGTGACACAGCCGATACCCAGAGCCCGAGGCCAACCGCACAGAGGGCACACGCCTTGCTGCCTCACCCACCCCGAAAGAGCGTCTGCGTGGGTGTCGGGGAGAGGCGCGGGTTCCCCAGACAGCGGCGCGGACTTTGTCTTCGAACTCTATTCGTATCTAGGGGAGGTGAAAAGTCAACTACAGAAAGTTAAAAACATTCGTATGTATGTGTTAGAAAGGTAAAAGTGTAAATCCTGTGAAATGAGATATTTATCTGCCTTGTTACAACGGTTACACTTATCAAGTGTAAAATCAAATGTTCTTTTTTTTTAAATTTTTGTTTTCAAAACACAAGCGGACATCGGGACATGAAGCAAGAATTTCAGCAGAACACTCTTCCATCTCCCCACCCCAAAGTGCCGGGACCCTTCCCCAGGCCCGCCTCCGTCGGAACCCAGGCGGCAGGACTGGCACTCGGCCACGGGGGCCTCTCTGGGGACACTGGAAACGGCTGCAGAGCGCCCTTCCCGCGCTCGTGAATCATCTGTCCTAACCCGAGCCTGAATGGGCTCATCCATTCCATCCTGTCCTTCTCAGTTCTGCCCTGGCCTCCCCGCCCCCTCTGCACTCACCACCGAAAGGGCCCCCTCCTCCAGGCCCTGCCACCCAGGCCCAGGGAGCTTCCGGCCTAAGATTCATTCTGAAACCGAGAGGTGTATCTTCGCCCGCACCAGCCACCTCAGCTGCTGCTGGGAGGTCTGCCCAGCAAGATCTTTAACTCAAAGATCTTTAATGCAAAGATCCTCGTGTTGTTTTTGTGTTGTTAACCGAGTACTTCATTGATTTGGGTTGCTTTAAAGGGAGGGTGCAGGGCGAGGCACGGGCGAGGAGAGTGCCCCCCTCTGCGGCTGGGGCCTCCGGGCACAGACACGGGTGTCGGGGCAAAGGCCACCACAGTCCCAGCCGTGCGGCCCCAAGGGGAGCTCTCACCGTTGGGCCGTGGGGCCCCAGCTCTGCCCCATTCTTCCGCTGGGCACTTCTGGGTCACCTGCAGCTCTCAAGGGCCTTACACCCTCGCCCAGCTGGTCGGCGGAGAAGCAGCTGCCCGAGACGTCCGCGGGTGTTAGGCCGACGAGCATGAGGGGCGAGGGCCCTCCCTCTGCCGCCGGTTTTCAAAACCCCCCCCCCATGGAGCCGCGCCGCCCCTTCCCGGGGTGTGGAAGCTCCCGGGACTGGCGTCGCTCACGCTCTGCCTTCACGGCGACTGCAAGTCAGCGAAGGGACCCACGTGTGGCCGCCCTGAATCTGCTCTGGGGGATATTGATTTTAAGCTGCTTTTTAAACAAGACTCAGAAAGAACCTTTGACCCTCCCCCTTTTCCTGCCCAGGAAACTCAGAGGAACCTGCTCCAGGACGGAGGCTGCAGCCGCCGGAGCCTGCTGGGAGTGCAGCGTGGGGAACTGGGGGCACCAGGCAGGGAGGGGCCCGGGAGCTAGAAACCCGGTGCCCCCTGGTCTCGGAGTGGCCTGGCAGGGTTTGCCTGCCGCGGGTGTCCACTCTCCCCTGACGACCTGTGCACCGTCCACCCCCAATGCCGAGATCTAACAGCCTGTCCCCGCCCCCTTTTCCTTTGTTAAAAAGTGTCACCTATACCCAAGGCTGCCTCACCGTCTTTGGGATTTTCACACTCATGTGAATTCCCCGTGCGCGTGAATTAAACATCTGATTCTCCCCTGTTCGTCCGTCCCTGTTCATTTGATCATTAGCCCATGCAGAAGAACTTAGAAGTTGAAAAGGATCGTGTTTCTTTTTCTTCTTTTTAAGATTTTATTTATTTATTTATTTTTAGAGAGAAGGGAAGGGAGGGAGAAAGACAGGGAGAGAAACATCAGTGTGCAAACGACTTATTGATTGGTTGCCTCTCACATGCCCCCAGCTGGGGACCTGGCCCACAACCCAGGCGTGTGCCCTGACTGGGAATCGAACCGACGACCCTTTGGTTCACAGGCTGGCACTCAGTCCACTGAGCCACATCCGCCAGGGCAGTGTTGCTGTTTTTTTAGCCTCCCACAACAGATAACCCACAGAAAGTAAAGACAGGTATGTCGTGTGCCGGGTGGTATTTATTCAAAAATATTACTCATTCGAGATTGTGCACATTTTTTGTACTAAGTTTTTAAAATCTGGGATCAACTTTACGCTTCAGAACAACTGGTTTCACGTCAGCCACACTTCAGGTGTTCAGCTGTCCCCTGCGCCTCGTGCCCGGGGCAGCGCTGGCGACCCAGAGGAGAAGGCCTCCAGGAGTGGCCCCTGGGGCGGGAGAGGACACGGAGGGCTTCGGGACGCTTTGAGGCTGCGAAACCGGCTTCAGCCTTCGAGGCTGTCCGAGTCCGTCCGTGGGTCCCCTCCCCACTGACCTCTCCAACTGCACTGGCTGCCTCCGTGAGTTGAGGGTGCAAAATGTTTGCCCCTACTTGCCTCAAAGGAATTTCGAAAATATTTTAAAAAGAAAGCACGAAAGCACCTTGGTCCAGCATCCTGGGCCCATCCGCCCATCCCAGGCGGCCAGGGTGCAGGCCAGGCTCTCACCGATACCCGCTTGCACGGGTGCCGGAGCGGGCCACGGGGTCCCGCAGCCGCTGCCGAGTTTGCTCTGGAGCCTCAGCCGGGAAAATGAACGGGGGGAGACGAGGAGAGCGTGGGCTCTGCTCATCTCCGGACTCCCTCAGCGGTCCGAGGGGAGACGCACCCCTTCTTGGACCAGGAAGAGTCGGTTAGTCAGCACCTTCGGAACGGGAAAATCGGCGCGAGGAGCAACGATACGTTTCAGTGGGCAGGAAAACACCTTGCACACGCCCCGGAGGCCAAGGTGAAAGGAAAGCAAGTAAAAATGACTGCTCCTTTCAACCACCTCAGAACAAAGCCACGTGATCAGTTCTGGGGGGTGGGGGTTAGCGGGCACTGGGCAGAGAGGCTTCTGGAAGGCCGGGGTCCTGAGAAGCCCATCAGGCCTCAGGAACCCCAGCTCCCCGCTGCCCCAAACCTTGGCAGGGTACGTGCGTGCTCGGAGCTCGTGGGGCCTTTTGTAGCAGCGCCCTCATGTCCCAGAAGAAACTCCGGGAGGTGGGAACGGTGCCCACGCAGGGGCAGAGGCCGTGTGTGTGTCTGCAACCCGACTCCCTGACTGGAGCGGTGCCTGGTTCGTGCAGGGGCGGGTCTGCACCTCGGCTCTGGGGGTCGCTGCCTGCGATGCTCTGCTCCTCGAAGCAGCCAACTGGAAGGCGCCTCTGGGACAGGACTGGGGTGGGGGCAGGACTGGGGCGGGGACAGGCAGCAGCTCCCCTGAGCGAGGGCTTCCACCTCTGTCCCCCCTCCAGCTCTCTGTCGCTCGGCCGTTCAGCAGGTGAGGCCACCACCTAACGTGTCTGCTGCAGAGACCCCCCACCCCGGGAGGGCTGGCACTAGGGAAAAGGACCCCTGAGACCCTGCGATCCGGTCAAGGAAGTGTTTGCTGTTCCACCTTTCAGACTGGAAGGTTCTTCAGGCTGTCGGTGTGGGCAGACACACTGCCTTCCACCCTGCGTGACCAGGGCTCAGGCACCGGAGCCGCCGAGGTGGGTGGGCCCTTCCGGTGCCTGTGGGCTTTGTTGTGGTGGGAGGGAAAGTCAGAAATCCAGCCCCGACCAGTGTGGCTCAGGGGGCTGCGTGTCATCCCACAAAGTGAGAGGTTGTGGGTTCGATTCCTGGTCAGGGCACGTGCCTGGGTCGTGGGTTCTGTCCCCAAACAGGGCACGAGCAACAGGCAATCGATCGATGTTTCTCTCCTTCCCCCTCCTTCCCTCTCTCTCTAAAAAGAAGCAAGTGAAATCTTTTTTAAAAGAAAGACGGAAATCCACCCTGCTGTGGGCTGTAGCCCCAGCCTCTGGCGCCCCGTGCCTGAGCGTCCCGGGCGGCCATGACAGATGCCTGGGAACCTTGAAAATCACCCTCTGGCAGGGCTGGGGGCTGGAAACCCACCCCCAGCGGCTGGGCAGTCTCAGTCACTCCCAGGAGCCCTGGGGAGGAGTCGACCTTTGCCCTCTCCTGGCGTCTGGTGGCTGCAGCGGCCCTCGGGGTCCCCTGGCTGGTAGACACGTCTCTTCCACGTCTCTCTCCGTTCGTGCTCCCTTCGTGCGTCCCTGTGTCTTCCTGTAAGGACACCAGCCACCCCACCCTCGATCCAGGGTGACCGCATCCTAAGTAACTCCTCACTAATCACATCTGCAAAGACCCAAGTTCCAAATAAAGCCACACTCTGAGGTCCCAGGGGCACAGGTGCGTTACTGCTGCGGACACGCTGCAGCCCGGCCCACCCCAGTCCCTCTATTCCGAGACGGAGTTTCCCCAGCTTCTCGTTGCCACCTCTGTCACCAAGGATGCCGTCGCCCGGACAAGGAAGCTGCTCTGATGAACCCCACACTGCGTTCCCGAGGGGCTCAGAGGGGACCCGGGAGAGCATGCGAAGCCGGCGGCCGTGTGGCCGGAAGCATGGGACTGGGCGCTGAGGGTGCGAGCCTGGGAGAGCAGGAGGGAAGAGAGGGCCGACCTCTGCCGGCTCTGCGTGGGAGGAAGAGGAGGAAGAGGGAAAGCTGGGGCGGTGAGGAAGCACAGGGCCTGAGCTCAGAGGTCCTCGGGGTGTGCGGAGCCTGGCACGCCCATGACCCGCCCCCCCCCACCCCCACCCCGAGGCCAGGAAGCCCAGCGTGGCTACGTCGCCTCCCAGGGAGGGTGGGTACTGCTCTGAAGGGCGTTCATCTTGCTGAGGGGTGCACAAGTTGGGGTGCAGAGAGGAACCCCTCAAGACAGCCGTAGAGACTCCATTCCACAGACTCCCCTCCTCCTTCTCCCTCCCCCCCGCCCCCACCCCAGCAAAACCAGCCTCACTTCCTTCTTCCCTGACCTCGGTTTGAAGAGTGTCTGATGACAGCCGTTCGGGGCCACCAGGGCATCTCATGTCACTCTGCAGCCTCACAAAGGCTCAGAAGACGGTGGCTTAACTCTAAGGGCGAAAGGGTGGGAGGTGGACGTGGTCCAGCCCTCCCCCGGGCCCCCTAGAGGGGCATTTTGGTTCCGATCTGAGGGCTCACTTTTTGGCAAGGCTTCGTTACCGTGACTCCTGACCTTGGCCACGGTCCGGCGAGCTCCGTGCCCCCGGCCCCCCGGGCCCGCACCCCCAGCTTTCCGTGGAAAGCCCCTACTCGGAGGCCGCCACCTCAGAAGTCCCGGGGAAGGAAACTGGTCAGGCCCATCAGCCCATGGTCAGCTGAGGTCTCATTTCCTTGTCATTTCTTTCTAGGGCTCATTTCGCAATCGTTATCTCTCTTCTTTAGAACACAACTTCTTTTTTTTTTTTTTTTTACCCTCAGCTAACGTGGAAAGAGAATGTGTTCAGTTTGCAGCAGCAGTCCTGGGGCGTGAAACCAGGGCCGGTGGTTCCTGCCCCGGGGCTGCTTACTTTGTAGGGGGAGAGGGGCAGGGATGGCAGCGGCCGTGCTGACCCGGATGCAACCAGTGACCCGGATGAAGCAAGTTTGGGGCTGATGCACCAGACTATACACTCCGGCAACCTGTCTGCATTTACGAGCGTGCTTTCCCGTGACTGTGTATCTTGTGTCCGTGGACAGAAGGAGGAGATGGAAAAACCAGGTCGCGCACGCAGGTTAGGGCCTGGACTGCATGCAGGTGGAGCCCCCTCTGAGGACACACTGACCCCCACACTCTCAAGGCTGCTTGAGGGAGCCCCGATCAACTTAGACCGAACCCCCGACCCTGTCAGGTGCAGAATGAATGGCTGCGACGCTCACAGCCCCTAAGTTTAGGGTGACCCTCCGTGGTTCGGGGGTATCTTAACGTGGGAAACCGGGCTTTGAGAAATCCCCTGGCTTTGCGGCTCCCTGGTCCCCGTGGGTCCGAGGCAGGTTGACGCAAAGGAAAAAGTCTTCAAACAGTCAGAGCCCTGGGACTTCCTCGGCCACTAACCGTGCTGCCCGAGCCGAGTGGCATCACGGGCCACCCCGGGCTCTCGGGAAGCACATGAGGGCTCTCGGGAAGCACATGAATGTCTTCACACGGTGCCTGGCCTGAGAAACACTGTGGGGGCCCAAAAATTAGATTTCCCCTCCCATCTTCTAAGTCCTCCTTGCTGGGTTAATACTCACACGAACAGAGCGACTCATCGGAGAAAATGAAAATCTCCCTGCGTGCGCTCGGGGAATTCGCGGAAGCGTGAACATTCCCAGGACAGTGCGGTCAAAGCGAGGACAGGCGTCATGCTGGGAGAAACGGGAGGTGAGGGTCTGAGATTTCAAAGGAGGGAGGCGATTCACCGGGAGCTGAAAACGCAGAACATACGTGGCAAGCGAATCTGTGCTGGAAAACCCCGAAACAAAGAGACACGGTGGCGGGGCGGGGCGGGGGGCGGGGGGAGCGGTGTGGTCAAGTTCACTGGTTCACGGCCCAGATTGAGGCCCTCCCGTCCACCACACTCAATTCAGATTAGGCCGCCAGACCAGCACTCTGAGATTTCCTTCCCGGAGCTGGCTTTCCCCTCGGACTCTCTGAGCGGGAAAGAAGAGTCAGAGGTTCTTTGTGAGCCTTGTTTCTCAGCAAGCAGCTTGCAGTCGGCCTCCCAGAAGCCATCCTTCGGTCCCCTACGGGGGCGAACTTGTCGCTGGAGCGTCACCACTCCGGGGTGGCATCCTCACGGCGCATGGACGGCGCCGTCTGCGTGGACACCCAGGCTTGCCCTTGGACTCTTCCCGGCTCCCAGAGCCCCCGGGAGTCCTCTGAGCTACCTTCCCGGCAGAGTCAACGAGCGGGAGTTCCCCCGGCTTGGACCGGAGAGCCCTGCCAAAGTCAGTCCTGTTTCTTTCTTGTGGTTGCTGCCACACATCACCCACACATTTGGTGGCTTACAGCGACAGAAGTTTATTCTCTCGCAGCTCCGGAGGCCCAAAGGGCAAAGTCAGGGTCACGGGGCCAAAATCAAGTCCGCAGGGCTGTGTCCCCTGCAGGGTAGAGGGGTGCAGCTGTTCCTCACGGCCTTCAGCTCCCGGGGGGCTGCCCGCACTGCTGGGCTCAGGGCCACGCCACTCCAGCCCTTGCCTCTGTGGTCACTGGGCGTCCTCCTTGCCTGTGAGTGCAATCTCCCTCGGCCCTCTCTCGTACGGACCTTCGGGGTCACGCTGAAGGCCCACCCACATCTTCCACAATAATGTCCCCGTTAAGATCCTTAACTGAACCAAATGTCAGAAGACCCCTTTTCCAAATAAAGTCACCTCCACGTGTTACAGGGGTTACAGGTAGCTACCTGCCATCCTGGTGAGTCAGGCCTCCCCAGGTGTCTCGGTGTTTCCGTTTTGCATTTCGATGGGGCTGAAATGCGCCTCCAACCCGCCAGCCAGCGGGGAGCTGCAAACCCCGCAGCCTCTCCATCCGGATGGGAAACAGCAAGGGATCCTGGGAAACCTGGGTGATGGCCACCTGCTGGTCGCACTCCACACCGTGGGGCTCATGGCCCTGCCTCACTGAAGCTGTCTGTCCCTAGAGGTACAAGCAACACACACACTTGTCTTTTTTTACTCCCCACCCGAGGATATGTGTATGGGTTTTAGAGAGAGAGGAAGGGAGAGAGAGAGAAACTTTGATTGGTTGCCTCCCGTGAGAGCCCAGGGCCGGGGACGGAATGTGCAACCTAGGTGTGTGCCCTGACCGGGAATTGAACCCGAGTCTTGGGTGTACGGGACGGTGTTGCGACCAACGGGACCACCCAGCCAGGGCCCAACTCATCAGCTTCTGATGAGAAGAGCTTTCGGCCCCCAGTGAAGGGGAAACACCCCGGGGAGTGTGTGGTCTCTCTGCACAGCGGCGGTGAGCACAGCAGGCTAAGAAACAGCGCCCCACGCCCTTCCTATCCAAAGCGTGCAAGTTGTCCCCCAACGGTTCTGGTGATGGCGTGTTTTACCTGGGGGCCAGAACCCCTCCCCCCCACACACACCCCCCGTAAACGCTGGGGATGTACTTGGTATGTGAGGACACGGGAAGCCCGTTAACCGCAGAGCATGTCTTCAACGTAGTCAGTAAAGGCTGCCGTTACCAAAGCGTGTGTTTCAGAGCAGTAACTGGTTTCTATTCCTTTCCGAGGCTTTGCGGACACCTGGTGACAACGCCTCTGTCGTTACCCTGGGTTCAGGGCCCACAGAGTTGGTTCGTAATTGTTAAAACGCTACCGTGTGACGTTCATTCAAGAAAAACAAAACAGCACTGGCAATCCTCTACTTCATGCTGGTTTTCCCCTTAGAAAAGTTTCTGAAAGAGGTTCCCCCCCCCCCCCCCCCGCCCCAGTGGAAGCTGGAATTTGTTTTTCTAAAGGATGAAACAAAAAGGAAGAATTGTTTATTGTTTTGTTTCCATTTGAATAATCCCCCACAGCTGTACAACTAACGACAAATTACAGGGGGGGGTGACCGACACCGGCCAGCAGCCAAGCCCACGCTGGCAGCTCAAAGTGCTGCAGGCACACGGCGGACGGGGCCTCGTGTCCCGCAGGGCGTGGGAGATACAGGGAGTCTGCCATCCCCGAGGGGTGCTTGCGTACTCAGTAGCCGGCAGCCTCTTCCTCCACGGTAGGGACTGCGGGCCCGGGAGATCGACCCACTCACTCGTTCACTCCCTCCTTCAGCTGACGTCTAGGCAGCACCTAGCAGGTCTCCGCGCCAAAGGCAAAACGGTGACCAAAGAGTCAGGATCCCCAGGACCCTGGGAGAGGTCCTTGGGGAGGAAGCAGACACTGGGAACCCTCCGGTCCTTCTCATTTTGCCCTAAGTTTGGAGAGGGCCCTGGGAGGAACCGGGGAAATAGCGGTGTGCCCTGCCCTTTCGAGATCTTCACCGGAAACGACCGCTCCGCTGGAAACTGCCACGCGTCCGGGGTGCCTCTCAGGACACGCTCTCCGCCCACCCCCCGGTCTGACCGCTGACGCTGCTGAGCGGGGCGCTGGGGTGGGACTCGGAGCTTGCTCCGCTCCCGGTGGCCGCTGCCCAGCCAGGAGGGAGCCGGACATCTTAATCAAGCCACCGGGCAGCTGGAGGATGCGGGGGAGGACACCCGCCCTGCCCAATCCTCCTCTCCTGCGTCCAGAAATAGGCGCACGGAGAGGAAGTCGCCTGATTCCAGATGGCAGCTGTCCCAGAAAAGCAGGTGCCCTGCGCGCCGTGGACACGCACACGCATGAATGGAGCGGCTCCCGTTCATGGCGCAGAAGCCTGGCTGCCCGAGGGGCCCGAGGACCCCCGGTTCACCGAGGAGGGTGGGGCCCGGGAGTGGAGAGGATGGCCTTCTTCTGAAGAGAACCCCCAAGGGGGTTGGGATAGGGCCCTTGGTTTTGAATGGATGCGTGCAAGGCCACTGCAGGGAAGCCGTGGAGGGCTTCTTAGCGGCGGGAGGTGGTGGGGGGGTGGGGGGGAGGTGGGGGCAGGTTATTGTTCTCTGACCGACTTCGGTCCACAAAGACCAGACCAGCTGCGGCTTCTTCCACTCTCTGAGGCCGTGTTTCCGCAGCTAGAATGTTCTCAGTCTCCCTGGTCAGAGGAGACTGTGATCGGGGCACCATGCAGGGTGTGGGGGGAAAGCCAGGCCAAGGCTGCTGCCCACCGGGTGTGGGGAAGGGGCCGCAGCTGGAGTCAGATGGCCCCGGCCTCCACGTCCTCTGTGACGGGGAAGGGACACAGCAGAGGTCTCTCCCCCAGGGGGATGGGGCCATGAGAAGTCAGCACATCCCCCACCAGGCCTCCCTTCCTCCCAGCACAAACATTTGTTGAGCACCTACTGTGTGCCACAAAAGACGGTGGGTGCAGGGACCGCAGAAAGGCCCACAGGCAGATCCTTGCCTTCTGGATGCGCACGCACGGGCTAGTGGGAGGAAACCAGTGAAAATCAAAGCAACCGACGAATCTGCGTTAGAGGATCAGAACAGCTCGGGGCTCGATGAGCCGTGCCCGCCATCCCCACGTTCCCCCGCACTCTTGTTCCCGTACTCAGCAGCAGCGCACGATGCGCCCTCTGGGCCCTGTTTGACAGAGGCTGCATCCTACGCATTGTCACACTTACCAGAAGAATGTGAATGCCTCCAGGACGTCAGGACCTGCATCTGAAGGAGGTTTGGGGGTGATCTGTATGCACGGAAGATCAGGAAGCAGCGCAGTGACAGAGGGATGTCCCGGTGACCAGCTGCCTGGTGGGTAAGGGGTGTGGCGGCTCCAAGCGGCTAGGAGGCTTGGGGAGGGTTGACCAGACGGCCGGGTGTCGGCGGTGGCTCGGGGCCCCAGCCAGCTAGTGGTACAGACAGCGGGTCGATGGCTGGCGTCTGTTCCATGGTGAACCAGCTCAGCCGAGTTTTAAACAACCAGGTCTTCAATTATTGAAACGGACTTCATAGTCGTTTTGGCTCGTGCAGTATCTGTTAAAGATGTATCGACACTCCGTGTAATCAAGCACCGCTCCAGCTCTGCTCTAGCAGGAGAAGGCGTTCACTCCTGGACGTACTTCTGCTCCTCGGGGAGAGGCGCTCACTGAACTTGACCCCTGCAGAGAGGCCGGGGACCTGGCCTCCGGAGCCTGTTCTCCTCCTTCTCCTTCCAGATCCGCCTCCACGCCAGTGTCCCCTGGGGGGATGGGAGGGGGGAAAACCCGGCCTGTGCGGGGAGGGTGAGGGAGGCTGGCCCCTCCCCAGCTCTTGCTGCTTCTGGACACTTCTGGGGACGTCCAGTGGGCTGGGGGCTTCCCGGGACACGTCTCACCAGCCCCAGGACCCCACACGGCAGGCGAATTCCTGAGTCCAGAGCCCGGCGTGCACCCTGAGGCCCCTCGTCTTCGGGTGTAGAAGAGAAGCTTCCGTTTCCAGAGTTTCCAAAATGCTGCTCTGCTGGGGTCCTGTCCCAGCAGCCGGGCCTTCGGTGCCGGGACAGAGGGGCACGTGGCCCAGAGAGACGAAGCTCCTTCTTTCTCCACTTACTCGTGTGACTTGTTTTAAACAGACAGGGAGACGCCCTGCGGGGAGCAAGGTGTGTGGTCCCTTCACAACGTATCAGTTTATTTTTGAAATCTTTGTCCGTTTCATTTCCCCCCCCAGCACCTTCAGGGCCACTTCTGAAGGCAGGTGTCTGCCTGATGAAGGGCGACCTCAGCCCTGTGTGGGTGGCCCAGTCGGTGGGGGCGTCATCCCACACACCAAAGGGCCTCGGGTTGAATTCCGGGTCAGGGCACATACCTAGGTTGTGGGTTCGATCCCCAGTCAGGGCACAAGAGAGAAACAACTGATCCATGTTTCTCATGTCAACGCTTCTCTCTCTCTCACTCTGTCTCTAAAAATCAGTGAACACAGCCTCGGGTAGAAAAGAATCTTCAGAGGGCGTCTCAGCCCTAACCTCCCTCCCCCCACCTGAGAGCGCTTCCCCAGGAAGTGGGTGCGTGGACCGCCCTGCTCCAGAAAGGCGAGAAGTCGGGTGGCACCCACACGAAGTGGGTGAGGCACGTGCTGCGAAGCCTGGGGGGAGGAGACACAGGAGGCTCACCCTGCGCTCAGCACTGGACCCCGCCCTGGCTGCGCATTCACGTCAGACACTGCTCGCGCAGTGAGCCTTCCTGCCTCGTACGGGTGGATCCTGCCCCGTGCGTCCTGACGCCCGCCCTGGCGACAAGCAGGCGGCCCAAGCCTCCTCCTTCCTTGCGGTGCAAACGTGGGAGCCCAGGGGGAAGCCTGGGAAGATTCCAGAGGAGGAGCAGAGTTCTGAGAACTGCACTCCAGGGCCCCAAGGCCCCGTGGCCCCAGGGGGACGGGTGCTTGGGACGGAGCAGGGCGGTGGATGCGAAGGAACCGCCAGTGCTCACAGGCAGCAGATCAGCCCTCCGCCCCGCTCCCCCTGGCCCGGCGCCGGCCGTGCAGCGCAGGTCTGGAGTCCCCGCCACTGCCTCCCGCTCCGGCCGTGCGCCCCGGTGCAGGGCCCGCCCCGGAGGCCGCACGGCTGCCCCTGCACTCCCCTGGAATCTCCCTCAGCCTTCCAGCTGCCCCACCCGCCATGACCAGGGAGAGTAAGCTGAGCCCCGCCCACCCAGCACCCCGGCGGACCACTCTCCTCCCAGTGCCACCTGGGGGTGCCCCAGTGCCCCAGGGCACCGACTGGGGGAGGGAGTCCGCACCAAGCACTTCGAGGGCTCGTCGAGGGTTGGTTTTCTGGACTCTCACATCGCCCTCGTCTGCATTGGGGTGGGCTCCGTTTCCCAGTTCGAGGGTCCCCTTTCACATGCACTTGGCATGCACCGTCCGCCAGAACACCACTTTCTTCTCCTTTGGCTCAGGGGGGCGAGGAGGGGGCGATGCTGGAGGCCAGTGCCTGCGTTCTGCCTCCCGCTCCGGGGCCCTTGAGCGTCCATGGGGCACGTGTGTGTCCTCGGCTCGTCCGAGATAACGTCCCCATTTCACCGTCAGCGGGCCGGCACCCTCGACTCCTCCCCGCCTTGTCACAGAACATGTTCTCGAGTTCCCGGGATTGGGGCGTGGGGGAGGACTGCCACTATCTGCCAACCACGGCGATACCGCTGGGATTGTTTGACCCCGACCTCTTGTCCCGTCCCGTGCTCTACACGGAAGCGGGGCCCGCTCATCTGCGTGGGTCTGCATGGGTCACCGCTTCCAGCCCTCGCGTGGGGGTAGCCCCGGGCCACCGTGCTCCCCCAGCACAGAGCTCTGCTCCCTCGGCCGGGGCCTCTGCCAGCGGCATCCACGTGACCTGCGCCCCCACCACACCGACTCCTTAGCTTTTCTCGGGTTTCTAAACGTGTCTGTGGGTTTCTCAGTTTCTTGCCACGACTCGGCCATCTTTATATTTCTTGGAACTTTTGAATTTTGAATAAGTAGGTTAAGTGCTCAAACATGCTTAGAACTCTTCAAATGAACACAGGGGAGCAGTTAGGAGTCGGAGACACCCTTATGCACTGCAGTCCACTTGCTACAGGCTGCAGCCGAGGGGGGCCCCAATTAGGGATTTGTAATGGGGTCCAGAACTCGGTGTCCAGGAAATAGTAGAAAAAAATATATAGGATGTCCTCACCCCCACAAGTCTGAGCTCGGGGGTGGGTCGCATGAGGCAGGGCCATTGAGAGTTGTTTTGCATAGCAACAGTTTTGCAGATGACCTCTAGAATGGTTGTTTAACATATCTATAACCTTTAACTGGTTTCATGGATTTGTTAAACAGCTGTGGCCTTGGTTTGAGCCAGGGGGATGGGAGTGACTCCCACCCTTGATGTAACTGGGAGGCAACTCCCCCTGGTTACAGCGCCTGCGTAAGAGCTTGGAGATGATTGGCTCCACATCACAGGGCCACCCCTGCCCGGACTTTCTACGGCAGCCCAGGAAAGCTGGAGAAATACAGGAATGCTGGCAGGTGTAGCCGATTGTGGGAGGAGTCAGAAATGGTGCTGCAGAGGAAGATTGGCGTTGGGATTTAAACCCAAGCGCGGCAGCCATGTGGGGTCTTTTTGAAACCACGTGGCCTGGCCAGAGAAAAACCATGGACTTCTATTTCTTTGTCTGAGATGCGGTTCCCCAGACTGGGCAGAGGGGGAAGGGAGGACTGTGTGTTTGTCTATATTCTAAAGGACTTCTCAGTCCTTTAGCATCTCAGTGAAGACATTAAGTTATCACTCTTAAATTTGTATAACTCTTTAAATAAATAATCACTGTCCTTTTCACCAATCTCTGGCATTGAGAGACATCTCTCCCTGGTGGCGGGCAAGGCGAACCTAGTATGGGGGGGTCCTCCCAGAGCACAAGGGTGGGTCCATTCGGTAATAGTGTATCACCCACCGCCCCTGGGGTCTGTTCTGTAACACACTCACACTCAGCGACGTCCCAAGAGTGACCTGCTATAGAATTCCTAAGCTCAGATCCACAAAGATATAGGGAGTGTGCTAGCACGTACACTTCCCACACACAACCTCCACTCTCCGGTCAATGGCAACACCCACAAGTAGGCGTGGCCTTGGCCACGGCCACAGGAAAGCTGCGTTCTGCCGATGCCTGGGGAAGCGCACCTGAGTGCCACGTGCAGAGGCGACAAAAATCTTTCCTTCCCAACATCCCCGGCCCTTCTGCTTTACAAGGAATGACGACACGAACAGCACGCCCCGCTGAAGCTTGGGAAGCACATCGTTAACTTACTCATCCCCACCACAGATACTGGCGGGAGCCGCTGGTGTGTCTGTGGGTCAGTATCGAGACCGTGGGCTGGGGTGTGGGCCAGGCCCTGATTTCAAGGAACAGAGGCAGCAAGGCACCGGCTGCGGTAGCCGCTGGTATTCACCTTGCGTACCTCAAAGAGGTCTGCAGGCCGACAGGAAGAAGGAAAACAGTGGAATCATGCTTCTGCATGGGTGCGCCCAGTGGAAATGGGTCCGGCCCCATGTGCCCTGATTGACACACGGGCTCCTAAGTGGCCCTTGTAACCTGGTTCTCATGAGACGCCCCGAAAACCCAGGCCTCCCGCTTGCTGCTGGAGGTGGCTTCCGTGGGGAATTCTCTGCACCCCCCGGCCTGCCCTCTGGGCATCCGCCTTCGACTGAACATCGTGGGATGTCTCCACCGCGTGCTTTCTGCTTCCCGCTCTCCTCCTGCGCTTCTCCTGCTCGTGGCCGCTAATGACCGATAGGTCCGAACGTCTCCAGGTCACACTTGCCCGGAGTGGCTCCCTCGGTCCTCACCCCGTGAGCCGTGTCCATGCCGGGGTGCGCTTTCTCACGGGCGCTCGCCCGGGCTGCTGCTGCTCGGGGAGGCCGGTATCGCCGGGACCCCCGGCCCACTCCGTCTCTGGGCTTCCAGTTGGCAGGAAAGACATCGATGTGCTCCTGGCTCAAGCCATTTCAAGCCGGGCTCTGCTTCTCTTTGCAGTCGGCCTCCTCCTGCTGGGGTAGCATGTGTTTCGTGGCGAAGCCTTTCTCATTCGGGACCACCTGGGTGTGAGCACTCCTAGGGCAGTCCCGGGGAAAGGAGAGGGAAACCGTGCTTGTGAAAGCCCCGCGGAAGCTCCAGGGTTCCACGTTCACGCCGGGCGAGGCGGTCCGGGCTGCCGAGGCCCTGAAGCGTCCCCGCGGCGGGGTGGGGGGGAGAAGCTCGCGGACGGCTCGGGGAACAGTCAGAAAGTGCTGGGCGATCCCCTCCTCGCAAAACTCCACACCCCTCAGGGGACGGTCCCGGGATCTCCCAGGCTTCGCGCCGAGTATTTGCTCTGCACGCATCCCCTCAGCTGAAGAGTGTGCGTATTCTGAAATTATATTTCCGTTGACTCAGATTCTTTTTTTTTTCCTCTCTTGGGGAAAAAAAAGAATAAAAAAAATTACCTTCTTGCAGACTCTGTATCGCAGACAGGCTAAAGTCACGTGTGGTGCGCAGTCAACAGAGGACAGTGTAACGGGGGCCCCATAGCCACAGAGGTCGGAGGTTAACAGCGAGGAAGTGGCTGCTACTGCTGGACCTTCCTCTCAGCCCACGACCCCTGCTTCCTCCCCGGTTTGGGGCCAAGCTGCTCGGGGCCGACCTCACCCGGTGCGACGGCGCATTTCTCGCTGGGGGGTTAGTAGCGTGTGCCAGTTTAGTGAGGCCGTGGTGTCCAGGTGTGTGGTCAGACCCAGTCTAGAGGTTGCTGCAAAGGTAGGGTTTTTTTTTAGGTGGGATTAACATTTAAATCAGCAAAGTCTGCATCAAGCACATGCCCCCCCCCCCGCTCCGCTTTGGGTGGGCAACGGCTAATCGGTTGGAGGCCTTGAGAAGAAAAGACGCAGGTCCCCAGGGACGAAGGGACTCGAGCTCCAGCCTGCTGGGCAGCTCCGGAGGTTTGGGACGTGCCGGCCCCCACAACCGCATGAGCCAGCCCTCTACACGGAATAAATCTCTCCACACACTCACGGATATAATGTCAGGTGTCGTCCCTTAACCCCGATCACCCTCAGAACCACCCGTCTGCCTCCTGCCCCAGCAGCTACGCCGTGCTTCACTCAGCCACCGCGTGTCTGTCGCTTCCTCCTGTGTTTGCCGTGATGACGGGCGGTGTGGGGGCCCTTCTGGGGTGTGCGGCTGCTCTGTCCCCATAAACCACGTGACGGTCCCTCCAGCTCCGCCTGGCAGTGTTCCGGAAACACGTTTTTGGATCTAGGATGTGGATCTAGGCGTGCCACAGAACAGCCCGACCACGGCACCGGCTTTGCGTTCCGGCCCGCGTCTCACTTCCTGCGCTCTGTACACGCGGCCACGGCGGAGTCCCGGGAGCGGTTTCCAATGGCCAGGGGCGCCGTGACCCCGAGGAGGCCGGCCCGCTGCTAACACATTTTCCAAAGCTTGCCACAGACATCGGTGTTTTTTTCCCCACGGAAGAAAAATGCCTGGTTACTTTTTTAAAAAAATATTTTAGTTATTTATTTTTAGAGGGGGGGAGAGAGAGAGAGAGAGAGAGAGAGAGAGAGAGAAACATCAATGTGCAGTTGCTGGGGGCCCTGGCCTGCAACCCAGGCATGTACCCTGGCTGGGAATCGAACCTGGGACACTTCGGTTCCCAGCCCGTGCTCAATCCACTGAGCTACGCCAGGCAAGGCTGGTTACTTTTATTGGCCTTCATTTCTGCTCTCCTCGGTCTTCATGGAACCGTGTCTCCCTTTCCCATTTGCTGTTTCATTTACAAAGAAACACGTTTGCCATGTCAGTGCGTCGGCTATAAATACTCAGCCGATATTCAGCTGCCCTGATTCATTGGCATGTCGACGCTGCGGGCGGGTGACGGCGCCTGGGACGTAGGCAGGGCAGGCGGGGACAAGGTTCAAGGCCTTGTCTACCACCCGGGCTGTCGGCCAGGCCAGCGTCATCCTGCATTTGACATTAATGTCATGAATTGTGCTGGATGGGGAAACCCGAAAAGTCCCCGTGCTGAGCTGACCGGTTGTCCGAAAGCTGAAGCGGGTCAGACCGGTGAGGAAGTCACTCCCAGCACAACCGTCCGCTCTGCAGGCTCGGCCGCCCCGCAGGAGGGCTGTGCGCTCCCAGCACAGAGCGACCGGGGAGCAGGTGTGCTCTGTGGGGGCCGCAGGTGTGGCCTGGGGCAGCCGCCCGGGCTGCTCACGTGGCATCTACACATGGGACATGGGACATGTGTCTGCTTGAATTTTTTAAAATATTTTATATATTTATTTTTAGAGAGGGAAGGGAGGGAGTTAGAGAGAGAGAGAGAAACATCAATGTGTGGTTGCTGGGGGCCGTGGCCTGCAACCCAGGCATGTGCCCTGACTGGGAATCGAACCTGCGATGCTTTGGTTCGCAGCCCGTGCTCAATCCACTGAGCTGCGCCAGCCAGGGCTTACTTGAATTTTTTATGACACCCATTCCAAATTCACATGTAGGTACATGGCACCGGGTAGGTCTCATAAACATGCGAATAGTCAGGACACCTGTTTAAAGGGGCGTGTGTTAACTGTGGGGGAAACAGCTGGGCTTTTCCAGCCTTTTAAACGGAACTTTTAGAGGAAACATTTTCTTTCCATTCCAAGTGCTGTTTCCGTCTTTGCAAACCCCCGCTTGGCAGGTAAAAGGAATCAACGGGTGTGTGTTTTTTCAGAGACTGGGCGGGCATCACCCTCACGCGATGCGTCGACGACAGAATCAGGATCCCCGGAGTCGGGGTCTCCTCAGCACAAGCAGGGGCATTGGAAGGGCCACATGGGCAGCAGCGCCCACGGACTGGCGTCACCTCCCGAGAGCCTCCTGGTCTTAGCCTCTCCGCCACGTGCTGTCCCCCCCTCCCCTCACGGGCTGCTTCCTCTTGGTCCCCCCCACCCCCCGAGGGGTCCCAGCCCCTCAGCTCACCCTCGGAACGTTCCCTTCCTGGGACTCCCTCTTGGGCTCCCTTCTCTCCGCATCTTTATCTAGGGGACCCCGTCTCGTGCAGGCGTGCGCCGCAGGCGAGTGCCCTGCAGGCGTCTCATCTCCGGCTCCAACGTGTCCCCACAACTTCAACCCCCCCGTCGGACCTGGTGTCTCCCCTGGACACCCGGGGCCAACCTCAGACTCTCGTGGCCAGAGTCGCTTCTGGTGCTGTCCCCAACCCGGCCCCTCCTCCGGGTGGGATCGCCTCCTCCGTCCCCCTCCTCCCATCGGGACCACCCCCAAGTCCTGCGAGCTGGTCTTCGAAACATCCCCGACATTGCTTGCTTCTCCTGCCTTTACTTGGGTCCTGGAGAGGCACCTCCTGCCCACCTGGCCTCCTGGCCTCTGCTGCTGCGGCCTCCATGGTCCACAGCGTGTGGTCTCCGCCTTGCAGCGAGTTTTGCAAACATCGGAGTTCGATCTCGACAGTCCTGTGCTCAACCCTTCCCGGCAGACCTGCACGGCAGACACAACCCTGTCTCCCACCTGGCTCCTGCCTGCCCCCGGGCTAACCTGGGAACGAGCTACTGCGTCCCCTGAGGCCCCAGGTTCTAGTCTCTCCCGGGCCCCTCCCCGCAGGCTCCTCCCCGCCTGGCACCTGCACATCAGCTCAGAGTGTCTCCGTCACCGCCCAGCTGGGCTAATGCTGGGTGACAGCACCTCCTGTTAGGTCTCTTCCCAGCCCTCAGTCAGAGAGTCTTTTTCTTTTTAAATGTTTATAGATTTATTTGTAGAGAGGGGAGAGGGAGAAAGAGAGGGAGAGAAACATTGACATGTGAGAGAAACATCCATGGGTTGCCTCTTGGGCACGCCCCAACCAGGAGACCGAGTCCGCCACCCAGGCACGCGCCCTGACCGGGACCCGAGCTGGTGGCCTTGCACTTGGTGGCCCAACGCGCATCCCGCTGAGCCACGCCGGCCAGGGCGCCGTCTGATGTTCTTCCTGTTTGGCTGGCTGCTCGTGGATGGACTCTCTCGTGGCAAACGACGCTTGTTCAAATGAGCAGAGCACTTCTAGAACCCAGAGTCTCCGTAAAGCAGTGGGTGACATACACCAGCGGCTTGTAACCACGGAGAGTGTTTCGCCGCTCGCAGAAACGTCCCGAGCGTGCGCTGCCCTCCTCCGCCCGCCCTTGCCTGCTCCCTCCCCGGCGGGTGTGTCTGCCACAGCGGATGCAGGACGAGACAGGTCCCGCTGCTTCCTGTGGGCTCTCACCTCGATCAGACGGGGGAGGGTGGTGGGAAATTTCAGCACCGCACGCTCTGTGGCTCCCGATGTCGGGTACAAGTCCTGTCACGGGCGGGGGGCGGGGGGGAGGCGCAGAGCTACTCTGCTTTAGAAAATTTCTCAGTTGCAACGCTTGCAATCTGCCGAGAGGCAGGCTGTGGTGCGAGTGCGTGTTCGCCCTGCACCACTCTCTGGTCCGCTCCCCTACGCTCCCAGAGCCCTTTCTCCACCGTTACCATGTAACCTGGGCTTCCTTCGCTGTTGCCCTGGACCCCGGTGTAGAAAATCTACAGAACTTGTTCACATCTAACGTCTATCGGAAGCAAACCCACAGATTTCCAGTTGCCAAATTCACGAAGAAAATAATCCATGGGCTGTTGCCTGTGAAATTAAGGAACACACCCGCCCCACTGTTGAAACTGGGATTACAGCCTGCTTTTAAAAATCGCTTTTGTCTGGTTTGCTGGAATGAGTTTCATTGTTTCAGTACGACAGGCAGCCCGTGCCAAGGACTTGTCCTGTTACCTTTTGTCACCCAAGTGAAACAATTACTGATGTTTATTGGCATCCACACACATGGCCGGGTCTTTTAAAACTACACCATCCCCAGCCTTTCGTTCTTACTGCTGAGTCACCTCTGCTCATTCGCCTGGAAGATTCTCCGGAGGTTCCTTATGTGAGCCCTTGCACACCTGGGGCTGTGGGGGCAGCCAGGGACAGCTTGGCTGCATGGACGGTGTTTTCATCGGAGGCAAAAAAAAAAAAACCAACAATTGCATTTCAACTTAGAAGTCAACGTTCTTGAAAAGCCCAGAGCTTTGTGAAACCTGGGCCGGTTTCTGTTTTCCCTTATTGCGATCCTGAATGAAATCATCGTGGGGATACGCGGGCAGGAACAGCATGAGTGGGCCGCTCACGGCGGTACGCGCGGAGAGCCGTTTAGGCCGTTTGGCACCTCAGCTGCACGGGAGGGGCTGTCGCGGCGTCTCGGCCGCCTTCCATCTGACCGGCGTCCCATGCGCAGGACTAATTAGTCCGTGCACGAGGCCAATCACTCCCCATCTGTCTCGTCTGCAGGCCCTGTGTCTCCCAGACGGAGGATCCTGCCGGGGGTGGGGGAGGGGCCCCGTCCTTCTTCATCTACTTTTGCTCACGGACTGTTGGAACTTGGGTGGCCTCGGGTGGGCCTCGGGCAGCCCGCGGACGTGCTAGGATGGACCTGTGTGGTCCAGGGCTACCCACGTGGCCCCGCCCCACGTTTCTCTCTCCAAACGGGTCCTGTCTGCACCTGACGCCCGAGAGACCTGTCGGAGGTCATCCTCGGACTTGGCCTAAGATCCCACTCCGCCCAGGAAGTGAGCAATCTGGACGGTGGGCGCGCCTGCCCGGTGGGCGCTCCGGCCTCCCTCTGGGGCTCGGGCTGCGTCTCCCTGCCGGGGTAGGGTGGGCTCCCACCAGGTCTTCATAAACCACTTCTCTGTCTACAGTTTCCTGGAGTGTGTCCCACCTCCACCCAGCTCCCTCCCTCACCTTGGAGAACGAATGATGTTCGAGTTTTATACGGTGGGGTTTCCTCTCTGCTTTTACTGTTCACTGCAGGTAAAGGAGGAATCGAATTTATCCACCTCCACCTGCTGCCAAGTGGTGGCGATGGGAAAACCTCTCATCAGCTTTGTTCAGGGACCATCACAATGCAGAGGAATCAACAGTTGTCTGCAGGCCCCTCCTGCGGCAGACGGAGCCCCTGCCACCGTGCGGAGAGGGAATTGCCGTTGTCTCAGCTACACAGACCTCCTCCCGGCTTTGTCCGTGCCCGTGTGTCTGCTGGGGGTGGAAGCTGTCAGGTGGGCGGCTGCAGGGTGCTTGGCACCCCCACCCCTGCTCCCGAACTGTGGGGAGGCCAGCGCCCCCCACCCCCAGAACGTCATGCAGGCAGCGCCCGGGGCTCCACGCACGGACCCAGACTCAGCAGCTTGTTGTCAGATGCAGAAATGTCTCCCCAGGAAGCTGCCAGGGTGTCCTGATCATCAGTCACATTGGGAAGCTACAGAGAATGCCTGCGCCTGAAATCTGCCACACCTCGGGGATCAGTTCGCCCAGGAAACAAAGGCCCCAGACCACAGGGGCCAGGCCTGGCTTTGCTCAAACACTCGCAGCATACCGTATTTTGCTGTGTACAGTGCGCATCCACTTCTTGGGCCCAAACTTTCAGGAATAAAAAAAAAGTCTTCTGTTTTAATTTTTCAATGCGATTGCTTATTTCTTTATATTTAGACACTTGCTTTTTGTATTATAAAAGAATGTCAGCATTTATTTTTGGACACATTACAGCACAAGAAATTTTATGTAACAAGTGATTCTAAAACACAAGAAGAGATACAAAGGAGTTCAGGTATTACCCATGGATAATCCTTATTTTTCCCTCAGAAATTTGGGCAAAAAATAAATGTGCACTGTGCAGGTAAAAATACGTAGTTCAGTCCGGTCAAGCACGCCCACTTAAGAAAGACGGGAGGCCCGAGACATCTTTGGAGAACACGCATCCATAAGCCTCACGCTTTCCGACGACTGCGTTTGAAGAGGCCGCTTCTTTCTCGCCGTGAACACGGCCCTCGCCGGCCGTGACTCCCCGGGGAATCTCACGGGCCCAGGTACGCGTGACATTTAAATCAGGCCTTTGCTGCCCCTGCGAATGATAACATCATTATCCACGCCTTCATGGTGGTCCCAGAGCTTGCATCTGCGAACCTGGGCATAGACAGGGAAATCTGTTTGAAACACACACAAAGGCTGAGAAGACAAAAAAGTGACGTGCTAAACCGGATCACCTTGGTGAGAGGTCCGGCGCACATCGGACACCTGCTGGACATTCTGGGGCGACTGGAAAGGCATTCCAGTAAGAGGAGAGAGAGAAGGGCCCCTTCTCTGTGTTTATTCCACTGGGTGACGGCCATTTTTCAGAAGGCATTTGGATGCTTTGAGGGAATAATGTTGGCTGTGATTTGCCGTGTGCGGATTTCTGATGTCGTTGAAGTGAGGTGCCTTTTTTCTTACTGCGATCGGCAGGAGCTGAACACGAAACATCCAGCTAGTAAGAGTTGAACCAGTTATTAAAACGACACGCAGCCTGAATTGGAACGTGAAGATTCCGTGTTTAGAACACGTCGGAGATCGTGTGGGTGGAAGCCGCATGTGTGTCCACCAGCCACCGCAACGCAGAGACACAGCGTCAGTGTCTTAGAAGCCGCGTCTGCCGGGTGCTTCCCGGCAGCGCTGATGAGATTTTTTTCTAGAGCAGGCACTCGGCTGCAGGAATGCCAGCTATGTGAGGGGCGGGCCCGGAATGTGCCCCCCCACCCCCGCCAGGACCCCAGGGTCAGCAGGAGCCATCCCTGGAAGCCGGCGGAGCTTTGAAAGCAGGAGGCAGACACGATGGTTATCAGAGAACTTCAAAGAGGCCGAGGGCCGGTTTCCAGCCGAGGCCAGGATCCTCGCCAGCAGCTGGCCAGCCCGGGGGAGGGGTGGGGGGCGGGGAGTTGGGGGGCGACCTCCCATTACTCAGCACCTTCCCTGTGTCACCACATTCCTGGGAGCTTCACAGACAATCACTGGGGTTCACACAACAGTGGGCTCTGCTGCCTGGACCCGGTCAGTGCCCACCGCCCAAGGTGCAGAGCCGGTAGGCTGCTGCTAGGTGGCTGAGCGGGAACCCAGCCGGTCAGCCGGTTGTCTCTGCCTGCCATTAAAAATGTTTACAGGGGTCTCTCTTCTTATTCTGAAATCTAATCGTGTGGGTCTGTTTGCCCCGAGGGTGTCTGGTGGGGGGTAAATCAAAGGCCAGGGCTTTCTTTCTGAGTGAGGTAAACTGAGGCAGGGAGACTGTGTTTGCAGCCATACAGGGGAGACAGCAGCAGGCACTGCGGCTCCTGGGATGTGTCAGAGAGAACACTCTCTCCGTCGCCGGCCCAGGCCAAGGGCAGAGAGGTCCTCAGACACCCCACTGAAACCCTCCTCCCCACGCCATCATCCAGGGAATGTTCTGTTTGGGCTTCTGCTGCTTCTCTGAAAGTGTCCTGCCTGTCCGCTGCACCTGGACAGCCAGACACCGCTGGGCGCCACACAGGTTCCCCAGGTGCTCTCCTCGTCGCAGACATCCGGGTGCTCTCCCTAGCCTCCCTCCGGCCCCCACGAGGAGTTGTGTCCCAGCTGGGCCTTTACCCCTGTCCAGGTGACGGAGGTCAGTGTTGTCAAGCCAGGACGGAATGCCTGCTGTCCATCCGGCTGCAGCACTGCAGGGACAAAAGTCAAGCATCCCATTTGTGAAGGGTTCACTGGGGCCCGGACCCTAACACTCTGGGTTTAGACCTGCCAGGTGCCCCGCACCCCTCCAACAGCCCCAGAGCACGCCCCCCAAGAGGACCGTGCAACTGTGCCTGCAGGTGGGGTCACCGCCCAATCTCCCTGGAGGCGGGGCAGGCACCTTCGTCACCCTCACTGGCTGCGGGCTGCAGAGACTTCCACCACGGGGGACACGTCCAGACCCCTGGTCTTTTCTAGGCTGTCAGCTCCCTGTTTCCTCTTCGTGGGTTCCCTTTTGTTTCTCATTGTGTCCCAACTTCCTTCTTTTGTGTCGGGATTCCCCTGTCCCCGGTCCGGCCCTTCATTCTTCCTGGCCTTCCTGGTGGCTCGAACCTTCACGGTGACTGCTAGGAGCCCTCCCCGCCTCCCGTGGACCCAAGCTCGGGAGCCTCACCGAGGCGCCCTGAGGGACCGGAAAGTGCAGCTGAGGGACCCGCTGCAGGCCACGAGCCCTGAGGTCGGCCTGTAGCACCTTCCAGAATCTACCTTAGTCTTCAGGGGATGATTCTGGTCCTTTTCCTACGAGAAATCACTTCAAGCTGCCCAGTTGAGTAAAAGGGTTGATAGACCTTCAGAGAACACATTTAATGTGAATTCCTTGCACGGGGAAGTTTTCAGAAGGGTGGGGTTCTGGCGTTTCCTCTGCTAATTGATTCATGTGGAACTCAGGAGGCTCTTTGTTTAGATAGTCACTGTGATGGGGGAGCTCAAGGGTTGGAAACTTTTCGTTTTAGGTCATAGTGAATAAGCTTAGCAGTTAGTGCGTGTGAACAGCTGTGTCTCAGGAGCTGCAGGTACGGCCCCCTGGACTCCAGGAGACCACAGGCCACTGGCCCCTGTTCCAAAAGAGACCGTGAGCAGTCAGGCTGGGATCCGAGCCGTTCCCAGTGTTCCAGGGAGAGACACTGTCTGCCGCCCAGGACACAAACAAGGAAGTCACCCAGGACGCAGGAGCCAGGACGCAGGAGCCAGGATTCAGGACACAGACAGAAAATCACGAGTCAGCAGGGCAAAGGATGTGAGGGAAATTGGGGGGCTGCAGGTGTTATCTGATCAACCTCTCCCCTGACTTCCAAACCCCTCACCTACACTTTTTTTCCCTTTGGAATTCCTAATCCCTCACCTGGGCTTTTTCCTGCTTACAGAAAAGCTGGCTGGAAAGGACACGTGAGACATCTATCAGGGAACAGAACCCGCCGCCCTCTCGGATCGCCGGCGTCTGGGATGAAGCGCCCACGAAGATTCGGCCCCCAGCCCCGTTCACTGGGTCTGGCGGGGACAGGCCGCCCGATGCCAGCTCTTCCGATTTCAGCTGTTAGGTCCACAAAGTTTGTCTCATATGCCCTCAAATAACAGACCCCTTTAATGAAAAATGTAGTAAACAACACAATTGCATCACTGGTAATTCTGCCATTTAAAACATATATCCCAATGAAATTAAATGCAAACCCATTTCAGATCCAGAGGGCAATGAAAATGCACCTAGACTTCTATGGAGATATTAAGTGTGAGCTCCCAACATTTTTTTAAGATTTTATTTATTTATTTTTAGAGAGGGAAGGGAGGGAGAAAGAGAGAGAGAAACATCAATGTGTGGATGCTGGGGGATCGTGGCCTGCAACCCAGGCATGTGCCCTGACTGGGAATCGAACCTGCGATGCTTTGGTTCACAGCCCACGCTCCATCCACTGAGCTACGCCAGCCAGGGCAAGTTTTTTGAAGAAAAAAACAAGGCCCATTTCCAGGTGTCCAGTGTCTCCTCCACGACCAGGCGGCTTAGCTGCGTCTAGCTGCAGAGCAGCCCAGCCGTGCTGCCCCCACAGCCAGAAGGAGCACCAGGGCCCGGAGACCCCGCGCCGTTGGCCCGGCACCGGCGGGGCGTCTGAAGCTGCCGAGTTCAGTTCAGCCCGGGCGAAAGCTCAGTCCAGCTCCGTCCCGTTTCCCCGCCTGCCCGCCTGGCTCGGTCCCTGCTCGCGGCTGCTCTCTGCAGCGTGCCGCACGGCTGCGCCCAGGTCTACGCTCGCGCCCATGCTTGGAGCCGCGCCTGGGCGCACGTGGCTGCAGCGGACAGAGAGCGTGTGAACAGGCGTGTGAATGCGCGGACACACGTGCTACAAAGCGGGGCCTTCGGGAAGCTTTAACCACGTCTCCCTGGGTTTGGGGAGGGGTGAGCCTTCTTTCAAACGAACCCGTCTCTCACTTCTCTCTCCTTTCCGGCTTACGCTGAGCCCTCCCCTTAACCAGGTCCCTTCCTGGATCTTCCGGGGTTCCGCACCCTCATCCAGTCCCACCTTTTCCCAGGCTAGACTCTGCCTCTCCGTGGTTTCCACCTTGGCTTCTACTGCGCCCGCCCCGGAGTTCTGCTGCGTCTTCTGGTTTCTACCGGGCCTGCGCCCAGCTCCCCCGGGCCCTCTCGGCTTCTGCTGGGCACGTGCCAGCAAAGGAATTTTCCCTGTTTTCACTCCTCCCGTGGTAATCCCGGCTAATGACCGGTAACTGATCCTTCCTGCCCCCTTCGGGGGTTAGGTCCCCCCTCCCCGGTGAGGAGGCGGCTGCACCCTGGGGAGCCTACGAGTGCTGTGGTTTCCTGGTGAATGAGTCTTAACGTCCGATTCAGCTCCCTAGTGCCCTGGGCTTGATGGGTGGTTCCCTTTGCTCCCTGTTCTGTATTAATACGAACGAGTTCCCTGAGCCAACAGTATGCCTGAGCCCAAGCAGGCTCCAAGTCACGCACCTAAGCTCCCGTCCTGGTGCGCCGCGCCTCGCTGGTCCCCTGTCCTGCAGGTGTGAGGAAGCAGAGCCGCGGTTCAGTCATCTGTGCAGTGGGCATGGTGCTGGGACCTCCCTCTGGGGAAAGTGATGAGAATTTAAAAATAATAATAATAACAACAACAACTGCTGACCAGGGCCTGGTTCCCAGACAGACGCGGTGGAAGACGGGAGGTCACGTGTTTCCGCACCAGTCATAAAACGAGAAGAAAAATGCGCGGACCATGCTCACTGTCATTTTTACGAGCTTGCCCTGGCCATCACTAAGTGGTGCGCGCTTCCTTGGGAGGGGCTGAGGTTCTCTGGGAGCTGTGAAGCAATGCCGCTTTGGTCGGAACACTGGGCGGTGTCACTGATCAAAGGCGATTTAGGGTGACCTCGAACCTGTTGCAGGTTCAGGTTCTCCACCTGTGACGCCAGGATAAGAAAGGTAGGAGGGTCTGGGGGTGGGGGAAACTAGGCAAAACCCATGGCCCCACCTCTTCACAGACACTTGCAAACCCGAGTTTTTACTTGATTTCGCTCCTACCACCTGCGGGGGGTCAGGGAGACCGGAGCACCCCAGCAAACCCATGCATGGGCTGTGGGTGGGCTTTAAACGGTCTTTCCAGCCGCCGTGGAAAGACGTCGCTGTGTTGTGCGGACCCTTCAGGAAGGGGCATTTCTGCCGTCGCCCTTGGCCGCAGGCGCCGCACACTGTGGAGTCGGTGCACCGCCGCCACGGACTCGCGCAGGGCCCGGAGCTGGCGCAGTCCGGCTCCGGAACTGTGTGTTCAGCTGTCACTCTTTGGAAGGGGTCAGTGACGGTCCTGCTTCAGGGGGCAGAGTTGTGGGGGACAGGTGTGGGCAAGCCCCCAAGGGGAGCCAGCCTGGGGTGTTTCTACTGCCTACTAAGGCCAAGGAGTCTCCAGCCAGCACAGCTGTGGAAACCCAGATGTTCTGGAAATGTCGTGCTCAGTGCCGCCCAATAGCGGCTCTTGGGGCAATCAGGACAGAGCACAGAGTGGGGGCCCTGCCTCCTCCCGCCTGCGGCCTGGCGGCCACGGCCCAGTCCTCATGTCCTTGGGGTGAAGCCGGGTACCCCCTGCAGCCTCCCCTGCCATGCCTGTCCCACCCTGTGTCCAGGACTGTGTCTCACCCCTTTGAAACTCTAGTGGGCGTCGGACACGGTGCACACAGAGCCACCTGCACAGGCCTGGCGCTGGCTGACTCCTGCTAACCCGCCTCTCCAAAGGGAGGCCACTGCAGGGACCCAGGCTGCGGGCCAGCCCCGAACCCCACACATGTGCCTGCCACTGTGTCCAGCCACTTCCTGCACCTCCCGCTGCCCGACTAGGTCCCCTTTGATGGTGCCGTGACAGAGGGCAGGGCGGCCCCTCTCCCCACCGGTGAGGCCATGAAGACCGTTTCCTTACTCCTGGGGCCAAGAGGGCTGCCTCCCCCTCCTACGAGCCAGGCTTGCCTTGGCCCAAACCCCAAACACACGCACAACGTGCTGTGTCCAATGGAGGAAGTACCCCGCCCTGCACCCAGGGACCCACGCTCCCAGGGCCGAAACCTGTCTCTTAGAGACCGGCCAGTCTACGGGGAGTCAGCCACCATGGAGAACCAACAGAAGGATGGCCGTTCACCTGCGTGAAGGTCAGGGACGACCTACCACGGCAGGTCAGCTGCCCTCCCCAGGCACTGGGCTCAGGGCGGCGGGTTCCCCGTGGATGGAAAGTCCCCCTGCAGTTTCTGTTCTCAGCTGGGGGGGCCGAGCACCCGTCCTCTGACGGCTGATTCCCCGCTCAGAAAGGTCAGAGCCTTCACAGAGGGTCGGAGGGGAAGGGCTGATGGAGAAAGAGGGAAGAAGACGACGCCACCCCCAGCCTCAGCGGGCGGATGCAGACGCCCCGCCCCGGTCTCCCACCCCTGAGACTGTGAGCCGTGTGATGCGGCAGGGGGCGTTCCTCCTGTACCCCAGCTCCTGATGAGCCCTGGGCGTGTTTATCCCGTGGGAGAAGCCCTGCCCCGTGGCCGCCGAGTCAGCACGCGCGCCCAAACGCAGCCTCCTCGGCCCCTCCCGGCACGCCGCCGTGCCCGAAAGAACACGGCGTGTGAAATGCATTTATTCAGACGCAGACGCTGAGCGGCCGAGCCCCGAGCAGCAGGGCGCCCGGGGCCCCGCCTGGCACCACCGCAGAGACGTGACCTTCCTGCTCGGCGTTCCGTGAACCGCGTTCTGCTAAATGAAATTAAAGGGCCGGCGCCCGCTGCGCACGCCAGACGCCAGCGCGCCCCCTCCCGCTCGGACCAGGTGCCTCCAGATCCGAGGAAAAGCGGAAAGGGAAGCTCAGTGATACCCCGTCGTGACGGTCAGGCACAGCGCGGGGACCGGAGAAGTGCGGTCCAGTCCTTCTTTGAGGGTTTAAATGCACCGATGCGGCCGCTAGAAATTGTTAGGGGCAAGAAAACTGCAAGGAGTCCAGCACCTGTGTCTTCCTCAGAAGAGGAAGGCCTTGTTCTGGCCTCGCTGAGGACACGGCTGGGACTTCTTTCATGGGGGGGGGGGGGGAGGGCAGACGGGGGTGGGGCACAGGAACCCAGGGGCAGATTTCCAGCGGAATGAACCTTGCCACACCACAGTCTCCTGTGCGTGGGTCCGTGGCGTGCTTTTCTAGTGAGCCCGTGGGGGAGCCTGATTCCCGCCAGCAACACCAAGCCCGTGTGTGCCCGTGGTGCTAGTTATTGTAATTACGCAATCTAAGTAAATACTCCATGGATCCACAATGTATGCGCGCACAAGGAAAGAGCTGCTGTTTACTAAAAACTAAGACACACGCTCTGGAAAGACTGGGTAAGAATGAGTCTCTTTTGCCCTGGCTGGTGTGGGGCTCAGTGGATCGAGTGCTGGCCTGAAAGGTCGCCGGTTCGATTCCCAGTCAGGGCACGTGCCTGGGTTGCAGGGCCAGGTCCCCAGTTGGGAGCGTGCAAGAGGCAACCGATTGATGTATCTCTCAGACATACATGTTTCTCTCCCGCTCTTTCTCTTTCTCTTGCCCTCTCTCTAAAAAATAAATAAATAAAATCTTTCAAAAAGAAAAGAATGAGTCCCTTTAAAAAAAAATGATTTTAAGGGAGTGTGGCGGACAGAAGCACTCGAGATCGGGGGGTGGGGTACAAACTGTCAGCACCCAGCCTCTCCCCTCATATTGCTTCACGTTCTCCATGTCTCGCTCCGCCTCAAAAAAATCACATCCGACAACTTTACATGATACAATAAAGATGATTGCAATAAAGGTGATTTGGCAAGAAAAAAAAGACATACAACTCCTATGAGGAGACCTCCCTCAAAGAACAGAATGTGGTGGTTGTCGCACCAAAGGCATGGGAAACAAACTCTATTTATCTTTATGAAGCTGAAGCACAACATTCTAGACGTGTAGTTCCTCCCCGGCCTCAGCCCCGAGGACCGCTGTCTGCGGCTGTCAGAACGAGAGACGGTCTGTGCCGCCTGCTTGGAAACACACCCGCCCCCACCAAGACTCGCCCCGGGGTGGACTGCGGCAGACGGGGCTCTGCCGTGCAAAGCCGCAGGTGCTCCATGCAGCCCGAGGGGCAGACGGTCCAGAGCCCGCGCTGGGCTGCCCGGCTGCTGGTCTTAGGACGTCTTCCCAAGAAAAGGAGAACGATGTCTCGCTGTCGACCATCCTAAGAAGTGGTGAGCTACGAAGGCTGGCCCCAGGGTGGCTTTAGAAAGGACAGGTCTACAGGAAAGACCAGAGAGGCGTGCACGTGCATCCCGCCCTGCCACAGCTTATCTGGGGGTCTCTCTGCAGCTGCTGGGACGGAGGTCAGCACAGCAGATCGTCACCCTTGCCGGTGGCCCCGGAGGGCGGGCGGAGTGGCCAGGCAGCCCGCCACCGGGGGACCTCCAAGGGGATCCCGAGCTCCGTGAATCCTTCCCGACAGGAGAAACACCTGTGCCGTGTGGCGTCGCTGGGACTGAAAGCGCAGGGGAGCCTGGGGCTTCTACGCTTACGGAGGCGACAGCGTCAGCATCTGCAACGCCCACCAGTTCAAGGCCAGAGCATGACCATCCTAAACACCCAGATGACTGGCTGTTTTCTGACCCACCCCTTGGCCCCCACCCTCTTGCCAGGGGGTCCGTTACCGTTTCTTTCAGTGTGGGCAACAGCCCCGGCCCCCAGGGCGGAGACCACCCACCCCTCCAGAGTTCAGGGGCTGTTCAAGAGTCACTGATAAAAGGGGAAGATCTCTCTCTCTCCATGATCCTAATGTGCTTCCCAGTTGCCGATAGAAGTCTGACATTTAAGAGACCGTGAAGCAAGCTGGATTCTTCAAACAAGTGTGGGTGACGAAAATGGGCCCATAAAAAGTTTCAGGATGTATAAAAGCGGAGTCATACTTGAAATGGGCATCTCGAGCCCTGGCTGGCGTAGCTCAGTGGATTGAGCTCAGACTGCAAACCAGGCATCGCAGGTTCGATTCCCAGTCAAGGCACATGCCTGGGTTGCAGGCCACGGCCCCGAGCAACTGCACATTGATTCTCTCTTTCTCTCCCCCTTCCCTCTCTAAAAATAAATAAATAAAATAAAATATTTTTAAAAAACTGCATCTCGAGTTAACACACTTCCTGGATATAAAAAAGACATGAAATAGGGGACTCGGTGATAATACCTACACACCGACAATGTGTATGTCGGTGCTTCTTCACTCAGACATTCTTGACGTCGAGACCCCAGCGAGCCCCGGGTTGCCTAACATCCCCAATGCTGCGACTCTCTTCAGGGAGGCAACCGAGACGCTCCCCAAGCGCCCGCGGTTATAACCAAACACTGTGCGTGTGGCAGGCTGCCCGCGCGCCCTCCGGAGCTCACAGGCCGGGAGAACCTGCTCACAGGTCAGATCTGCCGGGACGGGGGAGGGGAGTCACTGGGAGAGACAGCAGACCAGTGAGTGGTCTGCCCTCCCCTCCTCTCCCCCTCCCCATTTCCTTTCTTTCTAAATTCCTTTCCTGCCTCGCGTTTATTTTTACTGACACCCCTTTCATTGTTCTCGTTTGCTCTCAAGGGTGTCCCTCCGGAAGACGGAGGCTGAGTCCACCGCCGTCCCTGGGAGTGGACACACCCTCTCCCCTCCCACCAGGTGCTGCTTTGGCTCTTGGCGTCGCACCCGCAGGAATTGACTGACGCTGCAGGGTCCCGAGAACACTGGGGCGAAATAGAAAAATAAGCTGGACTCAGACGCAGGAGAATACAAGTAGGCGAGAAGGGGGCACTCTGGCGGGAGGCCAGCGCTCCCCCGTAGGAGAGATCAGAAGGCAGGTGGGAAAAGCTGCCCGCTGCTCTGCTACACTCCTGCCCCGTCCCCCTCCGCTGCAGCCCTCACAGGGGTGGCCAGCTCCACTGTCTCGTCCACCCCACAGAGGAGCGGCAGGACCCCCGGGACCTCGCGGAACAACGGTGGGGAGAGCTGCCCTGGGTGGGCACCGCCTCTCCCCAGCCCCCCCGGCCCCTCCTCTCCCGTCTCTTCCCGCCTCCAGGGGCCTTCCTGGTGCACACCGCAGACCCTCTCCGGTTCTCCGGGTTTTCTGTCATCGCAAATCTCAGGGCCCGAGAGTCAGAAACTAGCACTGGGACCGCCTTGTCCGACCTCCCTCTTGTGCCCTGTACCCCGCGCACCCCGAGGGGAGGAGGGGAATAAAGGTAAAACAGTAGGTGGTCTGCTGGGGCTGAATTTTAACTCCTGCAGTCACCGGCCCTCTTTTCCTAATTCCAAGAGCAGGTAGGCGCAAGGAGCTGAACCGGTACTCGGCTAATTGTGGGGACAGTTAGCCTTCCGCTACTGGTCTTTACGAGCCAAGGGGGTCATTGTTCCGGGCCAGAGCCCCTCGGACGCAGCCAGCCGGCTGCGCTCCTGATCGCTGGTGAAATCCCCGTGAGTGGAGTGCTCCCCTCAGACGGGAGGCTGGCACGTTGCTCTTGGACTTGATAAGGAGACCCCGCCGCCCCAGCCAGCCAGCTGCGGGAGACTGAGGTCAGCAGTGCGCTCCCCCACCCCCTTGCAGGGGTGTCCAGCCCACTGGCGCCTCCGGGCCGCACTGGAAGAAGAAGGGTTGTCTTGGGCCGCACGTTCAGTACACGAACACGAACGAAAACTGATGAGCGAAAGAAAAAGGTTTTAAGTAAATTAACGATATCGTGTTGGGCCGCATTCACAGCCATCCTAGGCCACGTGCAGCCCGCAGTCCATGGGCCGGGCGCCGGGGCTAGGACTCGGAACTTGGCCGTGTTCCAAGCACACCTGCTTGCAGGGAAACACCCTCTTAAATCCTTTGAAGTCGCTCTGCATGCATTAACCACTCTAGAACGTTGAAAATACTGGGCGAAAAGCATTGCACCGGGGAAGACGTTGTTATCACAACATCCAAGAACGTGGTCAGGTGGTGAGCCTGCGGACGTGGCCGCCTCCCAACGCATTTAGCATCCAGCAGAATAAGAACTCAGCGCCCAAGAAGCGCCTCTCGAAGGCAAGAAAGGAGGAAACACCCCAACTGGGCAGACTTCCCTGCCTTGCAGCTGTCCTCAGTTTTGGGCGCCCCCCGCCCCCGCCACCAAAGCGGGCATTCTTGCCTCTCGCCACCCATGGGAGCCTCCCCCGAGGGGCCTGGAGCAGCTGTGTCAGCTCCGGGAGAGAAGAAGCGAAGACCGCCTGGCCCTGGGACTATACACGTTACTGGCATGTTCCGTGCAGCTGCAGCGGCTCCAGAAAGAGGTGTTAATGCTGTCATGCTTTGTGTACAAAACAGTTCGAGTCTAACGCGAGGCGGTGATCAGCACATTAGCCCATTGTGCCAGGGCCAGCGTCCCTGCCTCCGGCTTCTGGGAGCTGCCGACCGGAGCTGGCCGCGTGGCAGCCCGAGCCACACGCATTTCCATTCTGGTTTCCAAAGCCCGTAGCTTTTCCCCATGAGGTTTAGAAAAGGAATGCATGCTCATTACTGAACATGTAGGATGTTCCCAAAAAAAATCCACAAAAGCTAGCTCGGAAAATATTATCTATCGTCCCGGAAGGCACCAAGGTTTGGCAGTCCTGACGCTGCCTTTTTGGGATATTGATTTAAAGCTGTTTATTAAGAAACAAAAGACTCAGAAGGAACCTTTGATCCTCCCAGCTTTCCTGCCCGGGAGACTCGGAGAAGCCTGCTTCAGGCTGCCCGAGCCCGGTGGGCACTGAGCCGGGCAAACAAGAGCGCTTCCGCGTCTGAGTCACCGGCCGGTTTGCGGCCGCGTGCACGCTCCCCTTCCTTCCGCGGCGCGCTCCCGCTGCTGACACCTGAGGCCCCACCCCCCGCCTTTCTTCTTCGGCCAAACGTTTTATATGCTTAGTGTTGTCTCACCGTCTCAGGAATGTTCATGCCTGTACAAATACTGCCTGTGCATGTTCAAAATGTTGATGTTCCCCTGTTAACCCATCTCTGTTAATTTGACAAGGAGCCCAGCCAGAAGAATTTGGAAGGTGGGAGAAAAAGCATTTTATACACACACACACACACACACATACATATATATATATACACATTATATATATACACACATATAATACATATATATTAGCCCCCACACCCCACACCCCAAGACACTCCCTTTTAACTTCAGACACATTTCTTTCCCATCTTTTCTTTAATGCTGTTTCATAGAGATTATACATCATTGTGTTCTGCTTTTCCCCCACATTGTTGAAAACCCCGGAAACATCATTTTAAGCAGCAACCATAAAGTTAAAGGGGAAGATTAACAGAAAAATATTTTAAAAGCTGTTAACGACAAACACGCCCCAAACGGAGTCAAGCCCTGAGCCACCAAACTAGCCGTGACGACGGCCTCAGCTTCCCCGGAAATGGGGCCTTGAGCCTGCCCATCAGGGATTGCCTGGTCATCGCTAGCGCGGCCCCCTGTCCGGCTGACCCAGGCCGTACCCTGAAGGGAAGGAAACTGGCAATAACCCCCCTCCCCCACTGTTCTGCCAGTTTAACTTCTCATCCCCTCCCCTCCTGCCCGCAGAGGTCTCCGCCGCCACATGCCGCTCCTCGGAGCTCTTCTCTATCTGCTGGGTGGGACGCCGCCCCATGCACGAATCACTGGAGCAAGCCCCTCCAATCTGTAAACTTCACTCCGTTGAATTTCGTTTTCAGACCAAATGATGCTAATCACCTGCAAGAGGCGAGCGGCAACTGGGTACGCCCCCAAGGAGTCAAAGCCAAGACAGGAGCACAAACAAGTCTGCAGGATTCACAATGTCCGCGAAGGGAAACGTGAGAAGCTCTTGAGAAGATGCCCTCCTGACACCCAGACGGAATTTCCTCTGTGATTTTTTTCGGGGAGGATCTTTTGGTCGCACAAATAAGCTTCCACGCACGCAATGTGAAAGACACGTTCGCCCACCTTTTGTTCTTTTTTTAAAAATATATTTTATTGATTATGCTATTACAGTTGTCCCTTTTCCCCCCCTTCATTCCCCTCCACCCTGTATACCCTCTCCCACCCACATTCCCCCCTTTAGTTCATGTCCATGTGTCATAAGTTCTTTAGCTTCCACATTTCCTATACTATTCTTGCCCTCCCCCATCTATTTTCCACCTACCATCTATGCTACTTATTCTCTGTACCTTTTCCCCCTCTCTCCTCCTCCCACTACCCTGTTGCTAACCCTCCATGTGATCTCCATTTCTGTGGTTCTGCTCCTGTTCTAGTTGTTTGCTTAGTTTCTTTTGGTTTTGCTTTAGGTGTGGTTGTTCATAATTGTGAGTTTGCTGTCCTTTTACTATACATGTTTTTTCTTTATCTTCTTTTCTTAGATAAGTCCCTTTAACGTTTTATAAAATAAGGCCTTTTGTTCTTATAACGTGACGCACTGTAGGCTGTGGGCGTCATCATAAGTCCTTGAAGAAACGACCTTTGCCATAGATTCCAAAACGTACAAGAAAATGAGCATCACTTTTCTTAGGTTTCTTGTAAATACACAGTACCCGTGTCTGTCCTACTCCTGGGACTCTAGCTTCATGGCCTAAAACAATCCGACGGGCGCAAGCCGGTTTCTATGCTGTGAAACTCATCAGACCGGGCACCCACTGGTGGAGGTGGCCGTATCGCCATGGGGCCTGTGGAAGCTGACCTCGACCTAAGCCTGGGAACCTCGGGTTTGCCGAGCCCCGGCGCTAACTAAGCACAGCCAGCCACGAGCCGCCAGCTGGACCCCCGCAAGGGCCACGCAATCATTCCCTGGCTTTGCTTCTGCCTTTTCCCCATGGAAGACTCTCCCCAACACCTGTCCCAACCACGTCCGGTTTGCGCCGCCCCATTCAAGTCAGTTTTTGCTCAAACTTAAAAACAATGTTTGACACACCTCAGTTTATCCTCTAATAATGCACAAACATCAATATCTACATTTGTTCATAATAGTGTTCTTTTAAAAAAGATTTCACTTATTTGTAGAGAGAGAGGGCAGGGGAGGGAGAGAAAGAGAGGGAGAGAAACATCAGTGTGTGGTCGTCTCTCACGCACCCCCACTAGGGACCTGGCCAGCAACCCAGGCATGTGCTCTGACTGGGAATTGAACCGACAACCCTTTGGTTTGCAGGCCAGCACTCAATCCATTGAGCTGCACCAGCCAGGGCCATGATAGTGTTTTATAATCGCAAAAACATGCAATAAAAAGCACCTAACTGCTCGGCATTGAGGGGGTCGGCTAAATAAATATGCAAATAATCCTCTCAGTAATGGCATATTACTCAGCCATCTAAAGCAACCAGTGTGGAGAACGTTTGTGGATGTTAATTTTAAAAAAGCTGGATGCCAAAGTTCACGGAAACTAGCACGCAGACTCGCATGCACATGCAAAGGGATGGAGCAAAACTGAAAAAATAATAGTAGCTGAAATGGTGAGGCATGGGTACTTCTCCCTTTCTATTTCCCTGGGTTCTGGGGGTCTCAAACGCCTTTCCCGTTTGAGGTAACCCTGTTGTCGTCTGTTCTCGCTGGTGGTCTCTGGGCCGTCAGGTCAGGTTGAAGAGCTGGACTTTCCGAGTCCCCTGGTAGCTGCCTGGGCCGCGAGGCCCCGCCCACCGTGAACTCTCCATCCCAGGCCGACTCTGCCCGCCCCGCTGGTCTGTGCGGTTGGAGGCACTGCTGGTTCGTGGGCAGACTAGGCCGGGTGTCACTACTCTGAAAGTCAGTTGGCGCAGATGGCACCATAGCAGCTCAGAAAATCGACCTTGCCGAGAGGATGTGGAGAAAGAAAAGCCCGGACAGACAGGGCCGCGCAGGACACCTGCACTCACCATTGTCGTCACCGGGGACACAGGGAGGCGGCCCTCCAGCCCCCCCCACCCCGGCAGCATGCACCCCTTTCTGGAGGACGCTGGGGAGACACTGTTGGTGGCAGACACTTGCCCTCTTTCCTTTCCTGTCCTCGCCACCGGGCTGCAAAGCACGTTGGCGTCTCACAGCGGGATGGTGGCGAGTTGCAAGGAGCTGGGAAGAGCGGGGGTTGCAGTGGGGGAGACTGAGCCCGTGGGCCTCGGGAGGGTGGGAACCAGCAGCCCAGACGAGCGCATCCAGGAAGAAAGCGCCGCTTGAGCGGCTGTGTTTGCACCAGCAGGTGAGCTGGTCTTTGGGACGCAGTCCGGAGGGCGCGCTGTGGGCACGGAGGCCTGGCGGTGGGTCCTGGTGGTCCTGTGTGTCTCTTCCACACAGCGTGGAGCAGCGTGGCGGCTGTGGGGGAGGAGCACACGGTGTGGTTCTGGGGTCAGAGCTCCCGCCCAGGGGCGACCTCCCCGGGGGACAGGGAGGAAGTGCAGCGGAACAGAAGGAGCCTGAGGTGGGGGCTACTAATTCCAGCCCCTTGTCCCCCAGCCTGGGGCAACCTGCACCGCCCCCTGCCCCCTGTCCCCTCAGATGATGTGTACCCGGCAGCCCCCACTGGCCCGTGGCCGCGGTACCCGGGCTGGGCGGCTCTGCGGCCCACCCCCCACCCCGGGCCAGGGTTCGTGGATGGGACTTGCTTCGGCTGAGGAAATGTGAGCGAAAGCGACCCGGCTGCCAGAGCTTCGCGGAGACTTGAAAACCGTCGCCAGGGACTTTAAACCTTCTCGCTCTTCCCTCTTCACCACCGCAACACTCCAGCCCCCAGCCAGCCGCCCCGTGTGAGTCTGGTTGCAGGCAGCGTGGAGGGAGCCACAGCGCCCCTGCACCCCCACGCACCTGGGGTGAGAACAAACCCCTGTGGTTGGTTATGAGGGACTGGCGGAGTAGGGGGGCTATTTTGTAGCCAAGGGCTTCCCTTAACAATGCGATTTCCTTAAGCCCCTCCCTTAGTCTGCGACAGAGCATGCGCGACGGGGTCTCTTCCTCTGGCTCCTTTGAGAACTGATCGGGGTGACCGTGGGGACTCCTCTCGAGGAGGGAAGCGTCGCTCTGTCTCCTGGACGCCGCGTGCTGGTCCTGGGGAGGGACCGTCAGCGGCGAGAGTCTCAACGGCTTCCAGATGTTGTTTCCCCCTAAGCTGTCAGTCCTCTCCCTCCTTGGAAAATCTTGATCTAGCAATGAAACTGCTGAATCTCAGGCTTTTTTTTTTTTTAATGGTTTGGAGAAACGCATCGTTCCCGAGGGAAAAGGCGCTCCTTGTGGCTGAGATCACCCCTCCCTGCTGGCCTGAGCGTGACCTCTCTTAAAGAAGTCCACGCTCAGGTCTGTCTCCACCAACAGCTGAGCTGGAAAAACCTGCTCGCGCTGTCCCTCCGGCAGGGCAGAGCGGCTCCTGCTGAGGGCTGAGGTGGGGAAGCTGCCACCCAAGGACCTAACAGGCCTTCCTTGGCTCAGCCGTCTCCCGCTGTCTCCCTCCCTGGCGCCCTCCATTGTTTCCGTCCGAGCGTCCACCACCGCGCGCCTGGACCTGGGGGACGGTGCCGGGTGGGTTTCCCCTGCGCCGCTGCTGGGTTCTTCTTCCTAACCCCCAGCCCAGCACAGTCTTCCTCGGACAGCCATCTCGGCCCCCTCCCCGTGGCCCCTCCACACCCCCACCTCTTCGTTGGGGGTCCCCCTCCCACCTGGCCGCCTTCCTGCCCATACACACTCCCCACCGTCCCCGGGGACCCAGGCCCATTCCTGCCCTGCAGCCTCACCGCATTTTTCCAACCTGCAGCCACACGTCATTTCTCTCAGCCGTGAAATCCACTTAAACTTCATTTGAGAAAGCTATGAAAGAATGTGTAACCAAGGCAGAACACCTCTACAGTGGAGCCAGTTTGGGGGACAGCAGCAACATGAACACAGCCAGGCCCGACGGGACCGTGGCTGGGAACACGGCGTCCTCTCCCCCACTTCCCCGCAGCGGAGGAGGGACGTCAGCCCTGCGGGCTGGCAGTGGGGCAGAACGGGAGCCTCTCGGGGTCGGATGATCGACAGGACATCGGGACAGGGAAAGGCAACGGGGAAACTAAAACTGAAAGCCGCCCGAATCCAAAGACGCCCGTATTCTTTGGCCCAGTGGTTCCCGCCCTCAGAACTTGTCCTGCAGATACAATAACATAGATACGCAAAGGCATTGGCTGGGGAGAGCTTGGTGAGTCCTTGTTTTTAACTGAAAAAAAAAAAAAAAAAGAGGGAACGGCCTGAGGGCCCGTCAGTCGGGAATTAGTGTAGTCGATGATGACACATCCGTCTGATGAAACGCTGGAGCGTCGTGAAGGAGACCGACCACAGTTCAGGCACCGAGTGCGGCCGCGTCTGCAACGCTGTGGTTTCCAGCGTGCGTGGTTGCTGCTTACCTGACACCAGTCCCTCGCCCGGATTCTTTCACAGGCAGAAAGGGTCTCACACGCGTAGAAGAAAGTCTGGGTTTGTGGGCTGCACCCCCGTTGAACGTGGGTTACCTCCCAGGGATGCAGTTCAGAGACGTTCTTTTCCTGACTGGCACCGTGCTGTGGTTTATAACAATAAGTAAAACACCACAGTCCCATGCTAGAATAATCGTAACAACACTTCATGACTGGACTGTTTGCGATAACTTACAGGGTTGTTTGTTTGTTTTTTTAAGGACTTAATGAAAAAATAAAAGCTTCTTAGAAAATGAAACGGTGTGTTTAAACTTGCACCCAGAGGTGAGCACTGACAGGAGAAGGGGAGAGAGGGAGTCCCTGCCTAAGTGGGCCCCTGAGCTGGCGGACAAATGCGGGCTGGGTCCGTCCTGGGGAGTCTGTGGGTCTCGGTGCAGACCCAGATCTGCCCGCCTGAGGCAGTCCGAGCCCCTCTCCCCCCCCCCCCCCCCCCACCCCCAGTCATCTATCTGCACACCCACAAGAACGGGCACCAAGATACGGGAAAGGTAAACACGCATTCCTCAGCTGCCCACACCCCCGGAGGTCAGGGGGCCCAGGAGTGGACCTTCCCCAAACCAGGCCTTATCACTCCTGTCAGGGCCTGTGCCCTGCACTGGCTCAAACGTCAGCTCTTCGGCCGTCAGCTCTTCGGCCACGGAGACTTCAAAAGACAGACGAGGGTCACGGGTCCCAAGCAGGAGGCCCACCTCCTCAGCCTGTCCCTCCACGAGAAGGCTGACCCCTGAGGGACCTCCCTAAGGCCGGGGCTTGGGGGTGGGGGCGGGATCACGGGGAGTCACCGCTTCCCTGTGAAAGGAAAAGCCCCTCTCGGGTGGAGACCAAGCTTGAAACCCAGGGTTCACTACCCAGAAAACCCGCGTGTTTTTCCACTAAACAACTCCCCACTCAGGCTGCATAACTTAAACTCACTCGGGTGTTCTGACGAGTTTCCTAGGCACTAAAAGAAATGTAGTCTCCCTGGGTGGCATAGCTCAGCGGATTGAGCACGGGCTGCAAACCAATGCGTTGCAGGTTCGATTCCCAGTCAGGGCACATGCCTGGGTTGCAGGCCATGGCCCCCAGCAACTGCACATTGATCTCTCTCTCCCTCCCTCTCTCTCTCCCTCCCTTCCCTCTCTAAAAATAAATAAATAAATAAAATCTTAAAAAAAAAAAAAGAAATGTAATCTCCACCCACGGCTCCGTGAGACTTCCAACCAATTATTTTCTACGATGACCGCCTTCCCTGAGTGGCCCCCCAGCCCCACGGGCCCAGCTCTGTCCTTCACAAGGCCTTGGCTCTAACGGACAAAATGCAACATTCGCAGGAGAGATTGTTCCAGACCCTGTGGGTGGCACAGCTCCTTAGCACATTGCCCAGTGCTTGCTAAAAACCCAAGAGTAAGCGAGGAAGAGCTTCCCACACTTCCCGAGGCTGTTCTGGCGTGACCGGAGGCTGCAGCATTTTCCGAGAGTTGCTGAGGCTCCTTTTAAGGTTCTCGGGTCGCTGGGCTTCCCAGAGGCTGAGAGGGCTCTGCGACCCTTTGAAGTTTTCCGTCTGCCCGTGGGCTGGACGAGCAGCAGCAGCAGCGAGCAGAGCAGCATGAGTCAGGAAGGTCAGGGGACGGTGGGGGAGGGGGGCAGTGAACCCGACCTCCCCAGACAAACAAAGGGAGCCAGGAGTGGCTGGGGCCGCCGGGTGCCTTTTACACCTGGTTCATCCCGGGGCAGGGCAGCGGGGTGGTCCCCAGAGGGTCCGCGGAAGCGGTGGGATGACTAGTTCACACCAGGATGAGAATTATTTGCATAAAGATGAAAGCAATCATGTTTGTTCCAAACTTGGCTCTGAGAGATTTTCTTAGGGTTCTTGGAAGGGGTGGGGGAAGAAGCTGCTGCATCAGGATGCAGTTGTTCCTTTTCTTCTTTCTTTTGCACTTGCTGACGTAAGCACAGAACATGCATCTGTAGAAACCCGTTCCGCAAAGCTACCCTCTTCCCAGTGGCTTCCGGTGATGAATCTCCATGGAAACTGACCTAGGATATGTCCGATACTGGGGACACTTCCTGGAGGTCGGCGGTGGCAGGGGCGGCGGTGAGGCCCGTAGCCAGGAGAGAGGTTGAAACATGGATCCAGAGAGAAAACGTCACCGAGATGCTGGCTTTAGTGCCTTGGGTAAACACCTATGTTGTAGCTTTTCCCAACGGGGCAACTAGGAGATGCAACACACACACACCTGTGGGCACGCCGCACCCACCCGCCGCACAACCCCAGAGCACCCACCCACTGCCTATGAGGTCTCCACGCTCAGACAAGTCTGGAACGCCCTGCCAGCCGCGGGAGGGCTTGGCCTCGTGACGGACACCGCAGAGGAAAAGCCCTGAGTGGCCCTGCAGTCCACAAGCCTTTCCGTACCCGGTGTGCCCCAAGTGCACTGAGCCACACACCCCGTCCCCGCAGGCTTCGGGCTGTAGAAGTGCTATCGTGCTCTGCGTCCAAGGGCCTTTGGCCTCCTGGGGTTCCACCGTGGCGCGTCCCGGGTCTGGCCAGCTGCACCCGCAAGGAGGGCAGCTCCTCTCTGTGGTTAGGGAGGGAGCCCCACACACTCACAAGGAAGAACAGACACCCTCAGGCTGCAGGGCGCATGGACCAGCACCCTCTACCTGCAGCCCGAGGGTGCACCGGAAGAACTCTGCTGAGTGCTGCTGTCTCCCTGCTTCCTCCTGTGAGGCCACACCGACTCTAATGAGTCTAGTTCACCTGGACACATGGCCATCATCCCAGGGTGGGTAGAAATGGGAGGCTGAGCTGATTGATGGCTTTATGGGCAGCACGGGCGGCCCAAGTCCTCTCTCTCCCACAGTGGGGGCGGAGCTGGCCAGCCAAGCCCCTCATCCATCACAGGACAGAACCAGGGTCTAGAAGCAGGGTCCAGAATGCTAATCATTCAGCCACAGGCAGTTGTAACCGGAAAAGACACCGGCGTTTGGGCTGCCCGTCACTACCAAACCCCATAAGCAATGACATCGATCGAATCTTTACAGGCGCTTTATTCAGATGGCTGGCGATCTGAGAAGATGGTGGGTTCGTGCCCTAACAGACCATCTTCCCTTTTCTTTCCAGGCCAGACCTTTTACAAGTGTGTGTGTTGGGGGGGGGGCGCGGGGATAAACAAGGTGTGGTGAGGGCTTTGAGATTCAGAAGCTGCGACATTCCTGTTCAGGGCAGTTAACTGTTCCCAGGGGAGGGTGGTCGGCTGTCTCTCCCTGGAACACAAAGGCCCGGATGCCTCCAACTTGTCCTCAGGTGGTCATCTCTAGCCAGTGCCCCAGGGGGTCAGCTGCTTTCCTGGGAGCCAGGATGGGCCTTATCTGTAGTTTCGAAACAAAAGCTTTAACATATTCATTAGTTGCTACACTTACAACTTTTTACCTTAAGCTAAAAGTTTCCCCCTATCACGGTGGCACTTAAATCGGAAAGTCATTGCTATCTCGGATCTCCTCTGAAACGAGAAGAAAACACAGACAGAGGAGGTGGAAGTTAGGAGAGAGCTGATCCAACTTCACTTTCCAAGACCGAGGCAGAGGGAGGCGCGCCTGCCTGGGCTCCTGCCGGTGTGTCTGCCTGTCCGAGAGTTACTGGGTTCCTCTCCGAGGCCATATCCTTGGGTGGGAGCCACTGTTCACCATGGACAAAAGCCACCATGTCAGGAGCAGCAGCTGGGAGAGATGGAGATGCAGCCTTGTCCTCGGGCGCCGGAACAGACTCCGATCTGAGTCACCTGGAAGCACCGGCGGCGGCGTGGGAACCACCAGAGGGCCATTAACCACATCCGCCTCTGCTCCAGGACCAGAGAGTATCTTGGTTATGAAGACAGGCACGGGCTGGGAAACTACAATAAACAATTCATAATAAGCAGGACTGCTACCACAGGCAGGTAACTAGTTAGTGACAAGCGGGGGGAGGAAAGGCGACCAGACGTTATGCTTACCAGACCTCCCCAGCAGCTGCGGCTCCACTCCCCGGGGGCGCGCAGCGTGTTGCTCCAAGGGGATTAACATTCCTTCCTTCCTTCCCCCTTCCTGCGCCAGGGTGCTGGCGGGGGTGGGGAAGCTAGAGGCAAGCACCCGAGAAATAAAGTCAAAATAGCCCTGGGGGGAGGGGGTGCGGGGTGGGGGGTGCACCCATCAAAAAGCGGGAGAAAGCTTGGGAAGTTGATTGTTATGTTGAAAAAGCACCTGGTCCATCCCAAACCCAAGTTAGTATAATCCCAGGGGAACTAGGAAGCGCGCTCTCTCCCTCTCTCTCTCTCTCTCTCTCTCTCTCTCTCTCTCTTCTCTCTCCACACCCCCCCTCACTTGTGACCCGCACTCCCTGCAGTGCACTCACCCGTCCTGGCCCTGTAGCCAGGCGGCCCCAGCTGCCACCCAGCCAGCGTCTGCAGAGCAGACCCCACACCCAGGCCCGAGGCCGGAGTGGGAACCCCTCAGCACCACAGCGGCTGCAGGCGGGGAGAGACTCGGCTCCCACGAGGAGCAGAGACCCTGGACCCTGGCCTTCGCTCCGGCCTTGCTGAGGCCACGGGCGGACTTTCCCCCAGCAGGACAGACGGGGGGGGGGCACTGGGAACCCCCGGGGCAGCCTTCCTCACAGCTAAGCCGTGTCACCACATCACAATTCCCGTGCGTGGGTCCTTGGAGCGCTCTCCTCGCCTTCCCGTGGAAGAGCCTGGTTCCCCCGGCAACAGACCGAAAGCGAAGGAGCCTGGACTTAAGATGCTTTTGTTTCCAATTCAGAAGCTTGTACACACGTGACCTCAGAGCACCACGAGCCTCAGTGTTTGCAACTGTAAAATGGGCATTCTTTTACAATTAACCATTATTTTTCCGTTCCCGTTGACATACGATATTTTATCAGTTTCAGGGGTACATCATAGTGATTACACATTTGCGTATTTTATGAAGCAATCCCCAGGGTAAGTCCAGCGCCCCTGGGACACCATGCACAGTTGCTGCAATGTCATTGACTATATTCCCTGTGCCGTATTTTACGCCCCCGTGACTGTTTTTATAACCAGCAATTTGCCCATAAAATGGGTATTCTTTTACATTCCTTTCTCCTCTCATTGTTGTAAGGATTCAGTGAGAGGAAGCAGGTAGACTGTTTTCCCCGGTGCCTGTCACAGAAGGAGTGTTTAGTAAATGTAAACCACTGGATACATGTTGCACATGTACTGCCCCCACGACACATAGTAGGTGTTCAGCAAATGCTTATTTCTATGCGTCCATAAGTAAGAGAACACTCACACCCTTTCAGAAAGACACCACATGCCAAATTCTCCCCCAGCTTTCTTACTGGCAGCTTTACACACAAAGAAGTTCTGTTTGTTTTTCTGGGGATATTTTTGTACTTTAATGAATGTGCCTGGGTGAAACCACCCTGTGTACATTTTCCCTTAGGAAGCCGGAATTCCACGTGCCGCCATGTTTGTGCTCCCTGTTCTTTATAGGATCCCCCGAGTCACTGACGATAGCGGGGCGCGGGGAGGGCCCCGGCAGAACACCGGCCCGGTGCAGGGCGCTGTGGGGGCCCGGCTGTGGTCGTAGGATGCTTTCAGGGGCGGAGCCCGGAGCCCGGAGCCCGGCTGTCTCTTTGTTTGCGGTTGCTGTTTGGGGCTGTTTGCAGGACAGAGGAGGAGGGTTAATGGGTAGAGGAAGGCTCGCACCTCCCTTGTGAGAGTTTATTTTAAGCCGCTTGAAGAGACCCTTTATTGTCCTTTGTCCTGTTGGCTCCGGGCACTTCAGAGCCGGCGGGGTTCTCGGAGGAGCCGAGCGGAGGTGGCCAGAGTCCTGGCTGGGAAAGGGGGGCGGGGCTGGGGCGAGGACAGTGTCTGCAGGCCGGGCAGCAGGTGGGGGAGGGGGGAGAGGTGCGGTACTGACGGTGGGAGAGTTTGAAGACTTGGTGAAGAAGAAGAAGATGGTTTGTATCTCTGAAAACAAACGGCCTTATGCATTGGTGAGAACAGTCACCTGGGCGGGGGGGTGGGGGGGGCTTGTGGCAAAGGCCGGTTCCCAGGCCCCACCCCAGGCGGAATGTTCCTTCAGTAAGGCTTTAGGAGTCTGCATTTGGCCCCGGGGAGCTGGCTCTGGGGATCCTTGACACAGCTCATCTGATACAGTTCAAGAAATTTGGACCCCGAGGTGCCACCGCGCCTGCCCATAGGCGGCTGCTGATTTGCTGTGTGACTCTGGGCTCCTTATCCGCGGACACTCTCCGGGAAAGGCCACCCTGATTAAAGGGAGGTTGAACAAAGAAGGATTTTTTAAAAAGAGCCAGCCCCTCGCCTCATCCTTCCTGGAAAGGTAGCCCTTGGGCGGAGCAGTTAGCCGAGGTCAGGGCTGGGATGTGGGAGGGAGGAAACGGACCGGGTCCTTGCAGGGAAATGACTCAGGACGCCGGCCTCGGGGTCTCCGGACACTAATGGCCCCGGGGGCCTGCAGGGCTTCAGGCAGAAGGACGCCAGGTCAGAGCAGCCTGCACAGGAAGAGCCACCCAACAGCCCCGGGGACCTCACCTGAGGAGCCAGGGTGGGTGCAAACAGCCCAGGTATCTCGGATCGAGGGGAGTTCAAAGGTTCGAGAGTAACAGGGGAGATTCGCGGCTGGTGGAGACAACAAAAGCAGAGGTTGGCGGAACTCACAGTGAGCGAAGGACCCGTCTCCGCAGATATTATAAGGTCGAATTTACATTCAGATTGCGCCGTAAACTTAGTCACAGTTACAAACAACTTGGGGCGATCAGCTGGAGGCCGCGGTGTGATTTCCGACTCGCCGCTCACCCTGCGGCCGTGAGCCTTCTCCGGGAGGCGGGAGTGAGGGCGACGTGTTCGCCTCGGTGGTTTGTGGACCTGGCGTTGTTGCCGGGCCCGCAAAGGGCGACGCGACAGAGCCTGTGGGACACTCTGGGTGAGACTCGGTGAGACACGTTCCTTCACTGCAGGAACCCTCTTTGTTTATCGCGGATCTGTGGATCCGACCGCGAGACCCCTTCGGCCGAGATCTTCTTTCAAAATGAGTGTCTGCCAGGCAGTTTCTGGGAAACGCCAGACCACGGGCCTCCAGGGGGTCCCTCCGGGTCTCGCAACGGGGGGTGGGCACAGATGCGAGAAGGTGGGGAGGCCCACAAACGCCCCTGCGTGTGTACAAGGACGAGAGCTGGCTGAGCAAATCCCTGCGGGCAGCTACTGACATCACAAAACACGGACCGTCCAAAGAATCTGTACCGACCGCTCACCAAATAATTGCCTCTCCAGAGCACACGTGACTCGGGAAAGAAAACTGCTATTGTATGTCCTTGGGAATCAAAATAAAAACCAGCCTGACCTGTCTCTGTGGTCTGCAAATTGCCAAAAGGAATTGCACTCACACACACACACACACACACACACACACACACACACACACCAAACAATGCCCCCTTTCAATCAAGAGCAAGTCTTGCTGAATAAAGAAAATAAACAGGCCGTCCTGTGGCTTCCAAATTCTAATGTCCTGGCTCTCGCGCAATCGGACGTGGGAACACGGTGATGATGGGACAAGGCGGCTGTCCCTCCAAACGGGGCAGAACGCACCATTTCGCCCACGGGAGTGGCGGTCTGGGGGGTCCCAGGGCAGGAGAAGGGAGCCGAAGGTGAGCAGGAATGGGCACGCCTTTACTCCCCTCCTTCCTTTTCCACTCCCCCCCCTTTTTAAAGGCAATGACTTGGAAAACTCAGAACCCCAGGCAATAAAAGATGACCAATAGGGATGATTGCATGACAAATTTGGTAGAAACAAAATTAAGGGGAGACAACTTCAGTGGGGGGAGGATTACTGCCAGGCTCGTGTAGGTTTAGAGAGAAAAAGAGAAGGGCGGACCTCACGTTCCCAGGAGGCGAGCATTGCGAGCGTTCTAGCTGCGGCAACAGCAAGTACTTTCAGTTTGCTGAGCCTCTGGCCTCTCCTGGAAACGACATGGTCAGCACATGCCAGCAATGCAACCGCTGGTGTGTGGTAGACATGAAGTAATATTTTACTGTAAGGGAGACTGGTTATTTTCTTTACAGAACATTCAATATCAATCTGAAAGCAATAATTAACATTATCCTTAAAGCTAAATGCTCTAGGAAAACCCACTAAAGACCATGAAAAGATTCTCGTTATCACTACCCCACTTTTAGCACGGCTCTTAGAATGTAGCCAATGCAATAAGACATGTGAGAGAAATAGCTTAAAGAAGAGAAATGCTTATTGTTCAGAGCCTATTCAATGATCTGTCTAGAAATGGGGATTGGATTGAATCTACAGATTAATGCTGAGCCCTCCTCTCTAGGAACATGGACTATCTCTTCATTTATTTAGTTCCTCTTTGATTTCTTTCATTAGTGTTTTATAGTTTTCCTCATATAGACTTTATACACATTTTTGTTAGATTTACACCTAAATATATTATTTTTGAATGCTAATATAAGTGGGATTATGTTTTTAAATTTAAAATCCACTCGTTCATTGCTGGCATACAGAAAAGCAATGGACTTACATATATTTACCTTGAATCCTGCAAACTTGTACAACTACATACTAGTTTCAGGAGGTTTTTGGTTGTTGTTGATTCTTTCAGATTTCCTACATAGAAAAGCACATTATTTGCAAACAAATACATATTATTTCTTCCCTCTCAATCTGTATATCTTTTATTTCCCTTTCTTGTCTTATTGCATTAGCTAGCTCTTCCAGTATGGTGTTGAAAATCAATGGTGGGAGGAGACATTCTTGCCTCGGTCCTGATCTTATTAGAAAAGTTTCTAGTTTCCCGCTACTAAGTATGATATTGTCTGTACACTTTTTGTAGGTGTTCTTTATCTGGTTAATAAAGCTCCCCTCTATTTCTAGTTTGCTAAGAGTTCTGATCATGAACAGGTGTTGGATTTTGTCAAGTGCTTTGTCTACATTTGTTGATATGATTGTGTGACTTTCTTCTTGATCACCTGTTATGATGATGGCTTACATTAATTCATAGCCAGCCTTGCATACCTGGGGCAGAGCTTACTCGGTCACGGTGTACACAGTCAGCCCTCTGCACCCATAGATTCACCACCCAAAGAATCAACCAGCCGCACATAAAAAATATCCAGAAAAAGAGTTACTTTGTTCCTAATGTGTACTGTGTAGTTAGGACTCTAGAAGTAGCATCTTTACTGAACACGTACAGAGTTTTTTCTTATCCTTATTCTCTAAACAATACAGTATAACAAAAATTTACATAGCATTTACATTGTAATAGATATTATAAGTAATCTATACATGATTTAAAGTAGAGAGGAGGACCCTGGCCAGATAACTCAGTTGATTAGAGCATCATCCTGATACACCAAGGTTGTGGGTTTGATCCCTGGTCAGGGCACATACAAGAATCCACCAGTGAGTGCGTGGATCAATGAAACAACCAACCACTGTTTCTCTCTCTCTCTCTCTCTCTCCCTTTCTCTCTTCCTGAAATAAGTCACTAAGTAAGTAAGTAAGTAAATACAGGAGGATGTTATACGTAGACAACACACCCTTTTGTATAAGGAACTTCCAGCCATGAGCTTATTCACAGAGGGTTCTTGAACCAATCTCCCATGGACACCAAGAAAGACCAGTTGTTTTCATACACTGTTGAATTTGATTTGGTAATATTTTGTTGAGGATTTTAGCATGTAAATTCATAAAAGATATTGGTCTCTAGTTTTTTTGTTTTGTTTTGTTTTTTCCTTACCATGTCTTTGTCTGGTTTTACTATAAGGGCCGTGCTGGCCTCATAGAAAGAGGTCTTCTCTCTGCTGCTGTGTTCTAGAACAGATGACAGAAGATCAGTACAGTTTCTTCCTTGAATGTTTGGTGGAGTTCACCAGTGAACCCATCTGGGCCTGATGCCTGCTGTTTTGGAGGGTTCTTATTACTGATGTCATTTGTTTAATAGAGACAGGCCTCGTCAGTTGTCTATTTTTCTTGTGTGATTTGGCAAATTGTACTTTTCAAGGCATTTGTCCATTCATCTAGTTTATCACTTCTGTGGGCGTAGAGATGCTCATAACATACCTTCATTGTCCTTTTACGGAGTTTGTTATTTTAAGCCACTCAGTTTGGGAGTCTTTGTTATGGCCATCTTGGGAAACCGCTGTAGTAACTCTTGGGGTAGGGAAGAAAGTGGGTGATGGGGGGGTATCAGCCCCAGTAAATGAATAGGAAAGTCATTCATTAGATCAAAACCAGCAACAAAATCTCTTCTTCAGCAGCTGGAAATTCTACATCCTTCCTTTTTCTCTTTGAACTCATATTTCCATTCCCACAGAATTTCATCTGACAGAAAACATTCTATGCATGAAAATGTTTTATTGATTATATGTCTCTGGATCCAAAACAAATGTGCCCATAAAGAGGAACTGAAATATGTTTTTAATATCCTGTGACTATAAGCATTCAGATGCTAAGAATTCCCTCTGGATCCCATTATCATTACAATTATTAGTAGCAAAGAATTGATCAAAACACAAATAGACCCCAAATTTTAATGGACAAATATTAAAGCTAAAGGGGGAATGTGATCAGAAATTCATGTCTTCATGAGATGGATGGAGTTGTTTTAATTTTGGTTAGTTCACGTGTCTGTTCTACTGCTACAATAAGTTGGAATTCAGTATGATTTCTGCTGCCTATCTTTCATTCTTATAGCTAGTAGGTCTGGGAATTTTGCCCTTGTACACTGAAGTTTTTTTGGTTTTTTAAAAAAAATTTGAATCAACAGTGTCACCCTATTCCATGAACGTTCTGAGCTTTGTGCTTTCATCAAGAACAAAATAATGTTAACGGTCAAGCAACTGATGATTTTCTGAAAGCCAGCATTCAGAAACCAGCCCTTGGCTCACGGAAGGAAGGGTTTGCAATCGGTCATTAGAGCCACTCACGTTCTCAGGACCAACCTCAACGTTGAGGGGTCCTCTCGGGAGGGGCCCCGTGGGTGGGTTGGGGGGGGTGAGAGGCGCGTCCTTCATGAAGTGGATGGGAGGGAGGTGGGGGAGGGGAATGCCCTTCCATCACCAGGGCGCATCCTCGAGGAAGATTCGTTTAGGGCACCGGGACGCTGAAGATGACAACTCCCCCTTCCTTCGACTCCGTGTGCCTGGTCCCCATGGGACTCTCTGCTCGTGTCCAGAGGTGCACGGGCCCCAGACCGAAGGCCTCTGGCCGAGCCTTGCCACCTGCACCAGCAACCGCAGTCAAACAGAAGAATCAAAAAGAGTTCCCAGCTAGGAGGGCAGATCGGCTCCGCGTGTCTCATTCTGTCCTCTCCAGAACAACGCCCAGGTACACTGTGCTTGGTCAATTAGAGAGAAAGAGAGCGAGACAGAGACAAAGAGAGACAGGGACAGAGGCCCAGATGAGCAGGGGAGGGACTGGCAGGTGGCAAACACTACATCAGAAGAGCTGGGACGCAGAAGGGTGTGGCGTTTGCTGATGGAAGCCGACCTTAGACAGCTGACTCTCAAGTGGTGGGGAGAGCTGAGAGCCAACCTGCTTCTAAAAGGCACAGGACAAGCTCTCTGGGGACTTCTGGAGCTGGAGCTGACATCGGATGGCCCGTGTACACAGAGGACAGCACTTCCGGATTGGAACCACGTGACCCTGAAGACACTGGTCAGGGCAGGCACCCCAGGGTCTTCTTCCCCGAGGACAGAAAGCCTGGGTTAGCCTGGCCCGTGGTGGCTTGTCTTGCCTCTGGGTTGATGAGATTCCTGCTCTTCCCCCAACATCCTGAGAACCATTGTTTTACTTTACAAAAGCGTTTGAACTTGACCTTCCAATAGCAGGAGGCGAGATTAGAAGCAGAAAGTACTGGCCAGCACACTCACTCTGACCTCATTTCTGCAGGTGGTCTGCAACTCGGGCCCTCCCCCTCTGCTAGACGCCAAAACTAGGGTGGTCCCCGTGGTTCCCAGAGTCCTTTGCTTCTCCCCTCCCCTCAACCCCAGCAGAGCTTTTGTCACTCTCAGGACAGCAGAAGCCAGACTGTGACCCAGAGACATTCAACTTGATCTCTTGGGAGCCTTCATTCACTAGTGGTGACAGTCTTGTCTTCATGTAACTAAATTTGTGCTCATTCCTCTGTTTTCCTGAACTAAACACGTGGTTTAGGAATAAAGAGGGAGCAGGGGTCCTGAGGTGCTGACTCTACTGGACAAATGTCACATGCGGAGGGCGGATTCTTTCACACCTGGCTCTAACGATATTTGCTGTCCCTTCGTTGAATGGCAGCTGAGACTGTTTTCCATGGTGACGTCACGACTCTTGTGCTCAGCAGCAGGGAATCCAGCAGCCTCATGGGAAGAGGACAAGGACGTGTGTGGCCTCAGAGACCCCGGGCCATGCCCTGGCCCTGTGGGCTGTTCTCCGTGGGAACTGGGGACAGTCCCGGACCCATCAGACTTCTAGAGACTTGCTGGGAACTGGGGACACCAATGCCAATGGCGCCACTGAAGAGGAGGTGAGGGTGAGTTTTCAAAGCAGTCGGCCCTAAACCTTTTAGAATTCCAAGTCATTCTGGAGTTAGAGCCCAGAGGACTCGCTGGTGCACGCGATGCAGGAGGCAGAGGCTGCTGTGGCCGTGGGCTTGCGTGGAAGGGTGGGGGAAGGCAGACTGAGGGTCCTGTGACGGAGCAGGTGCCCGCGGAGGAGGCTTCCCCCGGAGTCCCCTGCCCAAAGCCCCATCCGTCCGTTTCCCGAAGCTCCGACCTGTTCCCAGCCTCTGATGCCCTGGAGGGTTTTCTCTCCCCGTTCTGGGCACTGGGCTCAGTCCGGCTGTGGGATGCTCCGGGGTCAGCCTGCCTCCAGGCCTTCCTGTGGGGTCAGTGAGGCTCCCCTGGGGCAAAGGCAGCTGCTCCCTCTGCCCCTCGCTGACCAGGGGGAGAGGTGGGTGGGGTTTTGAGAAGCAGACCCTCAGGGTACACACACTGCAGCAAGGGGTCTCACCATAATAAAGCAGCAGAGGCCACGGATGAAACCCAGGCCGATTTCTTTACGCTGAGCATATGGCCCCCAAGGGGTCTGGACTAGCAAGCTGGCTGCCCAACACACTGTCTCCCACATCTGCCGGAAAGGAAGGTGTTACAGTTAGCAGATGGTCTGGGCAGCCCAGGCCGGGGAGGGGGGTGTCCCAGGAGTCCTGATGGAGAGCAAACCTGAGCCCGTTGTTCGGTCCTTCCCCTCGGTGCTGACTTCTGATTGGGCAACATATCCACAGTATAAAACAAAACAACACAACACCAAAAAGAACTTACCTAAGATTTTATAATGGGATTTTTTAAAGATTTTATTTACTTATTTTTAGAGAGGGAAGGGAGGGAGATAGAGAGAGAGAGAAACATCAATGTGCGGTTGCTGGGGGCCGTGGCCTGCAACCCAGGCATGTGCCCTGACTGGGAATCGAACCTGCGACACTTTGGTTCGCAGCCCACACTCAATCCACTGAGCTACACCAGCCAGGGCAGAGCTTACCTAAGATTTTAAATCAAATAACTGACCATCCGTGAATGAATAAATCTATGGCATTTCCACATGGACACTTAATTTCTTGCTGTGACATACAGAATATCTTGGTCTGACCAGCAACGGGCTACAGTTTATCTCATGGAGGACTATTTCTAAGAAGAGTGACTGACGGACGGCGTTGGCCTGACCTGCTTTCCTGGCCACGTGACCACAGGAGAGACCAGGGTCAAGGTTGCAGTCGTGTGGAGTCTTCCTAGGGCTCTGCTGTCACCCACTGTTCTGGCGACTTCATTCTGTCATTCCAGAAGTCTCCCTCCCTGCAGGCTGCCGTCCTGGGTGTTTTAGGGGAGGATGAGGAAGGGTGGCCCAGGCGATCGGGCACCCGCCGGGGCTGCCGCATGAACCTAGGAGTGTGCAAGCTGGGCTCCGCGTGACAGAGTGTGTGTCACACACAGCCTGGGGCTCTCACGTCAGCCCTACCGCAGCCCAGACTTCCCAAACCGCGTGTTGAGAGGAAAGGAATAAGGAAGCACCCCAGATTTAAAAAAAAAAAGCCCAGCAGGGCAGGAGGAGGGACGCCGTGGTCCAGCAAACCGGGAAGTCGGTGTGCTCTCTGCCCCCGGGACATTCAGAACACGCCCACGAACACTGAAGTTCCAGGGCATGCCGGGCGATCAAAGAAGTGACCTCGGCGTGCTCAGGCCAGCGCCTCTCAGTGCGGTCCTCGGTGTTGAAGCCTTTCTGTCAGTGCCACCGGGGACGTTGAACAGCACTGATGGGCTTCTAGAATGTGTGCGGGGATCTTCGGCCCGAGCCCGGGCACGGACGAGGCTGTGGGCCAGAGAGCCGCCGACGCCCGGGTTTCCCCGAAGCCACGCACGGTGTGCTCCTTCTTCCAGACTCCTCGCCTTGGTTAGATCTTCAGAAAGCAGAATGCCTGGAGCACACTCGGCTCACCTCCCACCAAACCCACGCTGCTGATCTGTAATCAATGATGTGTTTTCAAATGTTGCAGAAAACTAATGCAGAAGCTTTCACTTAAATCGTACCTCCGTGTCTTACATAAAACCTCAACGGAAGGTGCTGTCTTTTAATGTTACTCAACATCCAAGAATGATCCTCAGAGATATGCTGTATTTCACCATAAGCAGTTCCATCACGAACAGAGATTAAGGTGTCTGGTTTCTTTTTCAAGTAGTGAGCAGAATCTGTATATATGTATATATATATATATATAAATATAATTTTTTGCCTTGGTTACCAGGAAACTCAGAAACAAACACAGTGGTGTCCTTTCTCCAAGTTATCTGGAAACACCAGTGTTCTCTGTTCATGCTGTGTCATCTCTGAAATGCTTTCCAGCTCTGTGAAGACCTAGCTGCCATAGAATCCTGTGTTTAAGTTCAAAGTGGACGTGATTGGACACACGAATACATTATCGAGAAATGATTACAACAGGGTGCGTTCGCACGTCCGTCGCCTCCCACAGTCACCCTTCTGTGTCCGTGGGCGGTTCAGAAGCGCTCACACTTCCTCTCGGCAACCTGCAGGGACCCAGTCCAGCGCATCAGATGCCAGAACTCATTCCTCTGATAACTGGAAGTTTGTGCCCTTAGACCTTCCTCGCCCATCCCCCCCCCATCTCTGCCCCTGGGAATCACCAACCTACTCTCTGTCTCCATGAGTAATCTCTGAATTTTAAAGTCCCCGATTCATTGTGGCAAACGGTGTGTTCCATAGGCAACGAAGTGGGATATGGACAAGAACCATCACCTGGGTGACTTTTGTGGCGAAAGCCAGACTGATAATATTATTATTCAGATAATATTTTTTCCTGTTATCAAAAAAAGAATTTTCCAGGAACACTTTTGTTCAGACAGATATTTGGGATGGGGGCAGGTTGAAATTTTTCCTTAGGACTAATTTTTAGGAATAAGATTTTGGGATCTCAAATTGAACATTTCTTAGAAAGAAAAGCAGAGGGAGAGAGAGAATCGTATTGTTTTGCAAAAGAATGCTACTAACCCCAAGACATAAACACACGTCTTCAATACAGCTGCACGTATATACTCGCCCTAGGGGGCTTGAACAGCAGGAATACAGAAATTAGAGAGAAAAACACTGAAAACTCTTTTGCCCCATTCTGAATGCTTGAAATGAAACCCTTCAAATACATCTCCATGTTCCTATTTGAGCAACAGGGACCTTGCAGCAGAATTAATGAACTCGCCTCGGGGGGCGTCTCTCGGAGAGGAGTTCGGCTCTGGGAAGACCAGCAGACAGGAGGGGGGTGAAGCTGCACCACTCAGTTGAGCAGGCTCTGGAATTCTTGCGACTAGCATTTTGAATCTGCAAAAGCTAGTCCAGCTACAAAAGGCCCTCCTTAGAAGTCACCTAGTGATAGCATTTCTATGTCTGAAGCGACGATCAACAGTATTTCTTGCAATAGCGGCATGGCGACGCCGGGTAATTAAGAAGTCTGGGAGCCAGGAAGGCAGCTGGTATGCTCTGCGTTCCGATCGACACAATAGCAGCCGTGAGCGTAATTGATGTTTGTTTAGGAGCACCGAGCTGCGCCGTGGAATCTGTGAGACCACGCTTATCTGACAGCTATAGGAAGTGCAAAGTCAAGTACCAGGGGGAAAATATGTTCCAGGCGGTAGCAGATGTTCCGAGAGGAAATATTTCTGTGAAAAATCGTGGTAGGGGAATCAACTGATAAAACAGCAGCGGCTATTTCAGGGGCTTAAATCGTGGTGAAAAAACAAAAACAAAAAACAAAAACAACAAGTCTGCACAAAAAGGCAAGAAGCCACCTCTCGCCTGAGCTCAGGCTCCGCGCCGGTAGAGTTTCTGCGGTCATGCGTCTGCGCGCAGCTCCGGGCCGAGGTGGGCGTGTCGCTCCAGAAGGGAAGAAGTTAGTACTGGGGACAGGGCAGAGGTTTACTACCGAGGAAATGAGACAGAAGAAAAGGGTAAAAGAACAAAAAGAGCGAGACAGAATGAGGAGTAGAGCAGGGAGCAGGGAAGAGCTCTGGCATAATTATTAAACTGACATCAGCCACTCGGAGTTGGGCTGTCCCTCGACGAGGTGGCCACGTCGTCTCAAACGCCACCCTCTCCACGGGCCACTGACATTTCATGGCATCTGAGCAACGCTGGCCGACTGGGGTGAAACAGCAAGTCTCATAGAACTGCAAGCACACCAGGTGTTTTTGCAGGGTCTTGAGGTCCTCCCCGCCTCTCCCACTTTCTGTGTGTCGCGCAGTCTTGAAACTTGGCCCCTTCCTTTGAGAACTCTCTCTCCGAGCTTGTGACGCTGTAGGTGCTCCCAGAAATGTTGGGCGGTGGTCGCGGGAGGGCCCACTTTCTGCCGCGCCCAACAGGGTGCATCCTTCTGGCCCGTCTTCCCTTTCTCGCTTCCCTCTCACCTCCTCTCCTTCCCTCCAGGCGGATCAGGAGCTCCACCGTGCTCGCCTTCCTCCGGGGCGGAGCAGCTGGCTCCGCCCCTCTCCCTCTGCGACCCTGCAGCCCAAGGAGCAGGGCACGCTGCTTGCCTGCTTCCCGTTTGCTGGAAGCGTCCTCCTCAGAGGTCCTGATGGTCCTGATGGTCCTGAAGAACAGACATTCAGAACCGCAATCCAACGCAAGCACTCCTTGTTGTGGTTTGTGCATTTTTGCCACCACCAGTCCCGCCGTCAAATCTTCAGGCCAAGTAAATCTGGCAGCTCCTAGCCACGAACAAGAGCTGGGTGACAGCTTCTGACAAGGAGGGCAGGGCGGGCGGGGACCTTCGCTTCGTTCGCGTGTGCGACCCCAGGCCCTGGGACAGGGTATCTCTTCCCAGCCGCCGATCCCAGCGAACGCATCCCTGAAATGTCCTGGTAACCGAAGATCCGAGCAGTCTGCTGGGGGAACGTTTACAGTAGGGCACGCCTTCTGCGCGCGCACGCACGCACGCCATCCGCACGCATGGATGGACGCACGCACAGACGCACGCACGCACGCACGCACCCGTGTGCTTGGGGCAGGAGGGGCACAGCCCCACCTCCTCCTTGCGATCGCCCTTGGAGAGGCGAGGGGACCCAGTCTGAGGGTATTTTTGTCCACTTACGTTTTTCAAAGACAGGAAAGATAAAGAGTAGAAAAAGAATCACTAATAAATCAAACACAGAGCCGGCTCTTGGAGGGCCGGTTGGGGGGAACTTCGGCAAACTCGTCAGGCGCAGTGATAACCTGGAAACCGGAAATGACGCAACGCTGACGTTCAAGGACGGGAGAGGAACGCCCCGGTAAGGTGCGGACGAACTTGGAGCCATGAATAAGGCGACATCTCTTTCCTGTACGTGTATTGAGCGAAACATTTTAATCCAAGTAGACACATGAACAGATTTATAATGATTTAAAAAAAACACTTTAATAAAAAAACAATAGAACATAAAGTAAAGCATTTCCTGGTCCCCAAATCCCAGACGCAGGAAATTCCACTGGGGAATTCATGTTAACGTTCAACGAAAAGAGACTGGATGTAATTTATAAACGCTTCCAGGAAAGACATCTTGGCCCGTATTCTGGTCATTTTCAGTGACACTTGTGAGCGGGTGGAATGAAAGACGACACGGCCCGGCAGCCTCGCCTCCCCGGGTCCCACGTGGCTTTGGGCCGTGCGTGAGGTTTGGGGCAGGGACTTCCCTTTCTGCTGCCTCAGCTCCGCGAGGGCTGACGTCGGTATGTCCCCGGGGCCGGGGGAAGCTGCCTCGCTGGTCTGTGCTGTGGTTTCTCCATTTTAAAACAAAAAAAAAAAAAAAAAGAGGAAGCAGTTACTTTCTGAGTCACGTTATATTTTTGTGACCGATGGTTACACCCTGAAAACTGCCTCTGGGGGTTCTATGGTTCGTACCGATGACTGGCAGCACTAAGTGGTACACCCTGACTCCTTCGGGAAAATCTAGAAATACAGTAGTAGCTTTTGGGGGAGAACCTGTCCAAGCGCCCTTCAGACCGAGAGCTAAACTTGCACGTGTCTCCGTGGGCGAGGACAGGTCAGTGGGGGGTGACAGCCACAGGGTCCCAGTCCCAGTCCCGCTCTGTGCGGGGGGTGCTGAGCCCCCGCGTGGGAGGCCTTGACTCCCAGGAAAGTGCGGGGGTCAGGAACCTGCACACAGCCCAGTGGACTGCTCTCCGGGATGCCAAGTTCAGCACAGAGGTGCCTAGACTGTTTCCCCTACTGGTGATTGCTTTGGGACTTCCAACAATTCTCGATTTTACGGACTCAAATAAAATTGTGGGAAGATGTTAATTACATAGAAATTCCGCAGAATCTCAGACTCTTCTACTCTGTCCACATCAGGTCCCTTGTCCTTGTCCTGTGCTTCATATTATCGTAGGTAGACAGAGAATCTTACACATCACACACAGTTGAGACACACGAGGGGTTTTTTTATTTGAGTGACTACTGGGAAAACTGATCTAATTGGAAGCATTTTCTGGGGTCTTGAAACTCAGGTTTTGCGCGTTCGGTTTCTAGTGCTCGGTTTTGCTGAGCGATATGACAGTCAAACAGAAACTAGATTAAGAGCGAACCTTGTGTTTGCAAAAACGGCTTCCATATATTTTATTTTCTTTCATGTTCTGAGGAGCGTCATACGATCAGGGGGATTTTGGGCCGAGGAAACCGGGAGTGACGAAGAGTGTCTGTTACTTTCCTAAAATGACCCAGCAAGCGAGTAGCAGAGTCCAGGCTGAAACCGGGTCATCTGACTTCAGGGTTAGAATCCTCATCCGGTCCGCTGGCTCCACTCGTGGTTGGCAGAGAGCTCGCTAGACCTACTACCTGCAGGAGGGACAGCCCACAGAGGGGCGGGGCGTGGGCCCGGGACGGCACCTGGGGACTCTGCTGGCCCCTGCGCCTTCCCATCCCTGTGCCTGCTCTCTGTGGGCCTCGGGCAGACGGTACTGGGTTGGCCGAAAGAGTCCATTTCATTTTTTCCATAAAACAAAAGACACATGTTTCACTTTCACCAATAACTTCATTGATTTGGATATTTTGAGTATGTTGGCTATCTCTCACTATTGGCTGGTAATGGGCTGAGGCCCGGGTGCTGCTAACCATCTTCCAGTGCATGAGACAGCCCCACACAAAAGAGTTCTTTGGCCAAAGTGTCAATGGTACCCAGGAACTTCGCAAACCACCTTTGACACATTCAATCAGTTGCAGCACCTTCGCCATAAACTGCACACATCTTTTTTTATGTTTCAGTTGCTTTTTTACCTTTCTTGAACTAAGAAAGCATAATACGCCAACAATATTGCTTATTTTCTTCCACCTTCAATATTAAAATGGTTGCGCATAACTTCACCAATTTCAAGAAGTGTCTTCTAAATGGGCGCTGATATGGCAGCTGTCATAAGACAATCTAACAAAACTGCTTTGAATGAAGTTAAAGACAACAAGCACCCCTAGAGCCATCCTATGGAAAAAACATAACGGACTTTCTGGCCAACCCAGCATAAGGTGGATTCCTCCTGCCCTTCGGGAGTGCTGTCGCAGTGGTTCTCAAAGTGTGTTCCCTGGACCACCAGCCTCCGTGTCACCTGGTTACTCGGCTTCCCCTGCCCTCACCTTCCGAACCAGAAACTCAGAAGAAGGCCCCACCACCTGCATTTGCACGAGGTGATTCGAGCTGGAGAACTACCGATCTAGAAGTTTGCAAGTCATTCCTAGCCTCCTGGGGACTGGTCTGGTGATGTACTGGGCCAGGAAGCAAGGCCGCCCTTGGGTGCATGAGCATGTCCTTCCCGTGCCCCCGGCGCTGCGGAGTCGGGAGAGGGGAAGGCGGCAGACGGATTGGGGAACGGCGCTGGGGGGTTCGGACGTCAGGGTTGCTCGTTTTTACACTGGTGGGATGCGGGCGGGAAACTGTGCGGGGGTGTGGGCGGACCAGCTGCACTGTCCCTCTGAGCAGTGGACGAGATCAAACAAAGATCCTTACGTGTCACACATAAAACACAAACCTCTTGCTTTAATTGGTTCCCTCCAGCTCTTTCCTCTCCAGGTTTAAACTCTCCCACCGGTCCCCGTAGACAGCCGTTCTCAGGTCTGCTCTTCCCGGCTCTGAGTGAGCCTGGCCCCAGCACACGTGTCGGGCCGTGTCAGAGCATGTGCCGTTTCATGCTGCGTGGCACCGTGGATCTGCCTGTGGCCCCGGGGGCGGGAGGGGCTCCCCTCACTGGGAAGATGCTGGAGATAAGGTGAGCCAGCAGGACGGACAGCCCGGGGCCTGTGACACGGGCAGCTTCGCCCCTCCACCAGAGTGTCGGCCTGGCCCTCCTCCTCCTCCAGGAAGGCCACCCAGCAGGCTGGCCGAGTGCCCCGTCCCTGCGCTCACCCATGTGCTAGCAATTATCATGCAGAGTCGCAGCCTGCGGATGGCGCGTTGATCTCCTGCTGCTCCGGGGCCTCGAGCACAGGGCCCAGGACCCAGGCCTTCGGGCTCCACACCTCCTCCCGCAGTGTTTAACACCGTGATGGACCATGAATCGGTGCCCAGGCTAGGCATGCCGGAGGGACAGTGCCAGAGGGACAGTGCCGGAGGGACACGCTCCCTCATGGGCGGGGGGCCAGTGATGCCCTGAGCAGGAGGCCGGGTCCGGACCTCTCACCTGGGCTGACAGCAGGAGTGTTTGCGGGCAACGCCCGGGACCCGCCTTCCCCAGGAACTCCAGGCCCCAGCCCAGGGGGCCGGTCGGAGCCAGCTCCCCACCTGAGGGACGAGACAGAGGAAACTCAAAGGAGAGCGGTGAGAGAGGCCTCTTCCCGATAAGAGGCTTCTCAGGGAAGCCGCAGCCAGGTGTACGGTGTCCCTGTGGCTCCTCCCCCTTTTTAAAAATAAAAAGGAAATAAAATCCTCACGCAGAACTGACAGGACCCTGTGGGTTGGAATTTCTGCCAAGAAGTCATGTGTGCGTGTGCATGTGTGTGTGTCTGTTTACATGAATGTACGCATGTAGGTGTGCCTGTCTGTACCTGGGCGTGTCTGCCTGTGTGCACCTATGTGTTTATGTTCATGAAGCCGTCTGCGTGTCTGCGTGTCTGTCTGATTTTGTGTGTGTGTGTGTGTGGGAGGGGTGTGCGAGTACATGTGCCCAGTGGGTGTGCGAGTGTGCGTGGCGGCCGGAAGAGGACTGGGACGGGGGCGCTGGGCCAGGGCTGAGGTCAGAGCCGGAGCAGCCGTGCGCCCTGGGCGGGAGGGAGCCACAGTCCGGAGCACAACCCTCGCTCTCCTGGCGGTGGCGTTTGCTGCAGCCGCAGCCCAGGCACCGGCATCGCGGGCAGACGTGGGTCTCTTGTCCCGGAGAAAGTGGGAAGGAGCCGCAGTCCTCCGGGCCTGCTGGAGATCGGCTAAGTGCCTCCGGGCAGGAGGCATCCGCCCCAGACTTCCCCTTTCTCCACAGCGCGGGTGTCCTGTGACGTGCGAATGTCACCTCAGCGGCCAGGGCACGCCGGGTGCACACGACCCCGAGCTGGGTGGCACAGGGCTCGGTGCTGGCTGGGTCTCCAGTCCTGGTTCTTCCGTCTGGGCGAGGGTGTGCGTGCATGCGTAAGGGTGGGGCGCCGGCCGGCCGGGCGTTCCGCAGATAAGCATGTAAATGAACACGTACTGCACTACACAGGGTGTGGGATCCCATGACACTCTCTTCCGTGTGCAAATCCAGTCACTGGAATTACCCACAGCTACTGGCCAGCACTGCCTGGATCCGAGAGCGCCAGCTACCACCTCGGCAGGGCCCCTCCCAGCCCGTAAAGATCTCGTCTCCACAGTTCTGGCTCGATTGCACCAGCCGGGGCCCTGGGGCCTGGGGCTTTGACTCATCATTCAAAGAGGACCACTGTTCACCCCACAGCAGACACCTTGAAGAGTCCACAGACTGTAAGTGGGCGGTCTGATTACACGCTGGGAGGTGTCCACGCAAACACCACCTCGGCCAGCAGCAGAGCCCCAGAGCCCCTCCTGCTCGGCCTCACCTTCCTGCTCCTACAGCCAGCCTCCACGCTGACCTCTGACCTCTGTCTCCCGGCAGTAGCTTCGCCTGGGCTTGAACTTCACGTAGGCGAAAAGCCAGAGGCCTGGCACAGGGTGCACGCGGTGTGCCCCTTCGGTTTCCTCCCGCGGTATCCCTGGAAGCAGAAGAGGTCCCCCTAAAACTAGTCGAGAGACGAGAGACGTTATAAAGTATCCAAGCTCACCGGTTAGTACACCGAAGTAACTTTTCTGTTTAGAAACATTTAATCCGTTAAAAGTACAATGGGAAAAAGAAATCGCATGTATAATAGCACCCGCGAACAGAATACCTGAGAATATTCTTCACAATCCAAATGAGAAGACAAATTAGTAAAACCAGAAAGGAAGCTGAAAAACAGTCTTGCTTTCAGACCAAGCAGCTGTGTGTTAGGATGGAAAATTCTGCGTTTTAAAGTGAATAACTTTCCCAAATGAAACTGGAAGCATAAATAAGTGAAAATACCTCGAAAAATCTTCCCCATGAAGACACATGGAAGGGAACTGGCCCCGACAGGCTCCGTGCTGTGCGGTGGGTCGCAGACAAGGGATTCCGGCCGTCACTGGTCCCAGGAGTGGCTGATTGATGGGCCAGAAACTGATCAGTGTTTAACGTAGATTAAGTGGGTGTCTCTCACCAAGGGGAAAGCAAAGATTTCTCAGTCAAAGGTGACACTGTAATTGGCAAGACATTTGGGGAAAATGTCTGCTTCTAACTTGACCACGCACCCGAACAAGCTGCAGATTGATCAGAGGTTGGTGTTTTGTCTTTTAAATTGAAGGGATAAAAAGAGCAAGAACAGCCCCTTGGTCTCTGGACGGCGTGAGGACCCTCTACGTTGAAGACCACGGGGAGGCAGTAAACAGGAAAACACAGACTCCAAGGCACAGAGAAATTACACGTCAAACGTCACAACACGCATAAACGACACATGATAGGCTGAAAAAAAGACAAGCGTGAGACAGGAAGTGAAATAAACGTCGCTGAGTGAATAGTTATAGGAATTAATGAGAATAGCTGAAAGAATCCATTAAGTGAAGTGGCAAGAAAAAGCGTAGGAACCCAGAAAGATGGAATGCAACCATCTCACGCACGAAGGACAACGTGGTCCGTCTTACTAAGAATCGGAAAAGCAAAGCTGGAGAAAAAGACCGCGTTCGCCTCTTGAGCGAGTGATCAACGCCAGAGCAGGTGGCGCCGTGGGGCTAAGCCGGCGGCTCTGGGTCTAACGAAGGGAGGGCGAATGTTCACGAACTTTTTGAAAAGCGATTTAGCAGTTTGGGCCCAAATTTTAAAACACTTGAACACGCTTTAAGTGGAAACCCCACCACCACCACAAGAGTTTAAATAAGTATATGCAATCGATGTAGAGGAAATTAAAATACAAAGGAAAAGGAAGAAAATATACCCAAACCATAAACGCCACACTCAGTATGTGGCGTTCTCTCCATTCTACGCTTTTCTAGTTCTCAAACGACTTTTATTTCCAGCAGAAAACGATGAACAAAAACGAACGGAAAACGCTAAGCCCCCGAAGGAACCACTGTGGCCGCAGGGTGGCCGGTCGTGGGCTCGACGACATCACGACAGCGCGAAGCAGACCGCTCTAGGCCCGTAGCAACCGAGCGGCGGCACGCCCCCCCACCCCCCATCCCCCCGCCCCGATCAATAGGTGGTTATTCGGGGACTCCCCGAGGAAATGGAGTCCGGCGCCAAGCGGAATTGACCTCCGTCCGCAGAGAAGTCCGTGTTCAGGCCGAAAGGTTAACGCGCGGGACGCGTGCAGGCGGGGAAGCGAGGGGAGGACGCAGGTACCAGGGCGAGCGTGTGCGAAGGCCTGGGGGCCCCCGGGTGTGGGGGAGAGAGGGTGGGTGAGTGACACACGGCGGGAAGGTAGGGGCCGGCCCGCCAGCAGCCGCAAAGGCCTTTGGAGCCGGGCCTGCACGGAGGGGACCTGGAGACCCCGGATCTCGAGCAAGACCGTCACAGACACAGACGCGCCCGTTGGAAGAAGCCGCGGTGCTGGGGTTAGACTCGGAGGCGGGGCGCTCGTACAGGGGCGCGTGGACACGCGGCTTCCCCACGGTCCCTCCGCAGGCGCCGGCCTCCTCAACCAGACCCGCACGGCGGAGAGGAAATGGGGGCAGGTTAGAAAGCTGCCTCCCCGACGGGCTTTTTCAGTCGCTCCTGTTTTCATAACCGCTAGACAAATAATGGGCCAAGAGCAGGTGACCCATGTATGTTTGTTGAATGAATACATGGTTTAAAAGACACAGGATGTTTTTAAATGGAACTAGAAGGGCATTGGTGAGTTCCTGGATGTGAGAACCAACGGTGGAGGACTTTAAAAACAATCAAATAATGTACTGCAAACCAAGCTCCTCTCGGTAAGTGAGTTCATCCTGGGCTGCCTCATAAATTTCCTTAGCCGTGGCTGTATTGTAGTAATTTGTGGTCGTAATCCCACAAGCTATCAAAATATTTTCAAGGGCCACTTACTATTTTTCTTAAAAATGGAAAAATGCTCATTGTACAGACATAAACTTCTTACTAGGATGAATACAAATGAATCCTAGCATTTTCTCCCTGTCTGGTTATTTGGTAATTTGATTTTAGTTGGTTTAAAAAAAAACAGACATTTTACATTTTTATAACTTGAGAAGTGACAATCTATCTCTTGAAGAGTTCTCAAAACTGAACTGTGGTATCACCATCAACTTCCTGGTTGCAATGTTATGCTGTTTATGGAAAGTATTGCCGTTGGGGGAAGCTATGAAGGGACTGTTTGGTATCTCTTACAACTGCAGGTGAATCTGCAATTACGTCAAAATAAAAAACTAGCCCTGGCTGGCGTCGCTCAGTGGATTGAGTGCCGGCCTGCCAACCAAAGGGTCGCTGGTTCCATTCCCAGTCAGGGCACAGACCTGGGTTGTGGACCAGGTCTCCAGCAGGGGGCGTGCGAGAGGCAGCCGCACATGGATGCTTCTCTCCCTCTCTTTCTCCCTCCCTTCCCCCCTCTAAAAATAAATAAATAAATAAATAAATAAAATCCTTACAAAAATGAATAAAGTAAAATTTAAAAAGCTAAACCCCTCATTTTCTCATTGACGATCTTTCGCGGGGTCAGGCCCACGGCAAAGGTCCCTGGATTTGCACCCAGCCCCGGGACATGCCTCCTCGTCGGCGTTTTCTCGAGAGAGGGGCGCAGAGGACTGCTGCGCCGCCGTTGCCATCACAACCTGCTTCCAGCTGCCACTCCAGACCAAACACCCCTCTTATTTACGGCCTCCCCCCGGTGAGGCTGTTGCCACGGCTCTGCTCGCCACCCCTCTGAGCTTATCACTTCCCCTCCGGATGCGGTCGGTTCTGCCCTTGGAGCGTCTGCTGACGCGGCGTTTCAAAGGAGCGGACGATGAATCATGCGCGAGTGCTCTGCGCACCCACAGTGCTTATCTTGATGTAATTCGGCCCAGACCGTGCGCAGAGGCTTTGCGTTCCATCAGCCCGGTCCCCTCGTTGTTGTTGACAAGGGCAGACGCACAGCCCCGGCTGTGCGGCTGGAGGAGAGAGCCCCATGTGCGCTTGCGGTCTCCCCCCGCGCGAGGGGAGGGGGCGGGTGGCGGGGCAGAGAGAAGTCCCCCGGGAGCCTCTGCTCCCCCTCTTCTTCCTCTGCAGGGCATCTCCGGTCTCACGGCATCTGTGGTGCAGATGGGCCCCCGGGGCCCCAGGCCTCTTCCTTCCCCAGGTTCGCTGGTCCAGCATCGGACCCTAGGCGGCGCTGGCCCTGCTTGGCCTCGCCTGCACAGCCTCCCAAACCAGCCTCCTGGCCACGCCCCCACGCCCCGCCCTTCTCTACCTCGTTCTCCGCTGGAAGCGAGAGCGACCTCTGAAACAGCGCTCCACGCCGACTGCTTCCGGGGGTGTCCAGCCTTTCGGTGTCTCTGGGCCACGCTGGAAGAAGAGTTGTCTTGGGCCACACGTTAAATACGCAAACACTAAAACTGATGAGCAAAAGAAAGGTTTTAAACAAATGTACGATTTCTGTGGGGCAGCATTCACAGTCATCCTGGACCACATGCGGCCCTCAGGCTGCAGGTTGGACACCCCCCGCTGGACTCCAGCGAACTTCAAGATCAAGTTGAGCTAAGGCATGTGCACCCCTCCCTGACCTGCCTGGGTGCACCTGCCCAGGCTCCAGGCTTCTCGTTCCAGGGCCACCCTCGAGTGCACATGTAAGTCCCACTTAAAGGGCCCCCACGGGGTGGACACAGGCACCTCGGAACCCGGGAGCTCATAGTCCGGAGCAGTCGGGCCTGGTGTCCTTGCCTGTGTCTCATGACTCTGGGGGAGTGACCTCACAATCGCTCCACTTCCTCCCAGGGTGTGTGGGGCCCGAATGGAGGTGCACCTGGCCTCAGACTTGACCTTATGCAGTTGCCATCCGGGTGGGGTGGGGGAAGCAGGCCATATGAGTGATTGCAGGGCACCCAGAGGCCACCTGCCCCCCCAAATCCTTGCCTCCTGACCTACTGAACTTGAAATTACTTAGGCAAGGGCAATATGTATGTCCCCACACAGATTTCCGGCCATAATATCCACGAGTCCGCTCTGCGAGTTCTCCCGTTCCGTCACCTTGGCCTCTCTGGACCGCCCCCCCCCCATGCCCTCTCTGCTCCTCCTTGCCTGTGAACCGGCTGTGTCCCCCCTGGGAGACACAGCTTGTCACTGGGGCCTTAAGAACAACATGCCCTCATGGGGGAAGGGAGGCGCTAGAGCAGGACCAAGAGCTGCAGCAGGTCTGGGGCTGAATGAGGAGAAGGACGGAGCCGGGGTCCGAACCCCGAGGCTGCGCCCAGGCACATGCCTGGGGACGTCAAGGACATGGGTGGGAACCCCGGAGCACGGGGGCCAAGGCAGGTGTGAAAGGGTCTAGAACCCGGGTAACTAGTCCAGTGTGGCCTGTCTCGGTGAGTGACCTTAGAAATCAACCAATCGAGCCTCGTGCTTTACAGGCGAGGAAACGAAGGGAGACTCTGAGCCCTGGTCTCGCCTCACAGCTGGGAGAGGCCAGGGCCGTCCGGCGGCACGCCACGGCCAGCCCCCCCGGACCGCAGCTCCGCCACGGCAGTGGGGCAGGGCTGCTGTTGGCGGCTGCTCAGGCCTGGCCTCACTCCTCCCAGGCTGCAGCAGGAGCACCCCCACCCAGCGGGCTCAGTGAGGCACCGAGCCAGAGTCAGGGCTGTGACCAGCAGTGGCAGGAAGGTCCCGTCACCTGGGCTGGGTCCATTGTGAAGATGAAACCAGCAGCGTCACCTGGAGCCCAGACAGCAGATGTCAGGGCTTGTCCCCAGAGAAGAGGACTCCCGTGGCCTGCGGTCCTGAGGGAGGCTCTGGGCCCAGTGCTGATCGCCGAGCCCACAAGGCCCTGGGCCCTCCCTCCTGGGCCACGGTCAGGCTGAGTCAGCCGCAGAGTCCGGAGGGCCTGTGCGGTGATGAACAGGTCTGGGAAACCACGGGGCAGGAGCAGCCCACGGGGCGGGCTCCCGGCCCACGCAGCAGGCAGCAGGCCTCAAGAAGACATCTTTGGGACAGCACATGCACAGTGCCTCGTTGGGGGGTTGGTCATAAAGGAGGCCCTGGAGAAAGATAACCCCTCAGATTCTCAGATCTTTTCCCAGCCCGCAAACATTTGTACATAATTCACAGGTTACAGAAAAAGACGCAATGAAAACTTGAACCCAAGGTTCCTGTGGATGCTCGTCCAGTGCCACAGCGCCCCCTTCTGGCCACGGCAGAAACTTCCTTTTGGAGGCTCTGAGGCTCAGGGTGTGAAGTCTGATGCAGGGGCAAGTGGGTGGGGCCTCTTCCTCCAGGTGACCTGGGTGAGAGAGGGTAAAAGGTGCGGTCACACGTGACATGAGGCCTTCTAACAGGTGGACCCGGACCATGGAGACAGATGTGTGTCTCGATCTTCAGGCACTGTTCTGCCCCCAAGGGGACAAGACCGACTCCTTCCACAAGGCTGCCCCCTGCCCACGTCTGCGCGTTTTCTCCAGGCCAGCCCCTGCGGCCCCGGCGCGTCCCTCTCTCTTCCCCACAGCTGCACCTTTTGTGTCCAGACACCCTTCTCCCCGGCCGGCCTCGACCCGACCCCGGCCTTTATTATTATCCCACATTGCAGACGGAATGCATTTTAGAGTGTTTCATGATTGTTCTATTTATGAAAGAAGTCCGCTCATCTTGTGTTTTACGTGGAGAAAAAATACAGAGGCAAAAGTAAAAGTCACCTGCCAGCCAGCCCCCAAGCTAAAAACCCATCGCACTGGTCGGTAGCTTGTGCCATCTCCTCCCCAACCCCAGGGGTGTCACTGGGTTCACACTCTCCTGACAGCGTCCCATTCTATCGTGTTGCCAACATGGCCTCGCAGGTGTGTTGTGAAATGTTCCCCAGGCGCTCTCTTCAGGGGGCTCCTGGCCGTCCGTCCCGCGGCCGGCCCACTATTCAGACAGGTGTCCTCCCTTGCCGGGCATTTCCGTTGTTGCGAGTTTACCCTTTTGATCGCTGTTACAAGGAAAAGCTTGCCTGTGAGTCTTTGCTGGGGAGGAGAGCCGAGTGTGACATCGCCCCTCAAAGGACCTCACAGTTTTAAAGCTCCCGCGGCCAAGGCCCGACTGCACCCCCGGCTGGTGGGAGGGCGCCCCTGGTTGGCTTTCCCCACCGGCCCCCTTCTCAGAGGGGAGAGCTGGGGGGGGCTGCAGAGAGACCAAACCCCAGGGGGATGTTTGGAGGGAGCGTGGCCCAGAGGCATCCCTCTGTGGCTTTTACCTGCCCAGGACATTTTCTCCCATCAGTGTTTATTGATTTGCCATCTTTTCTATTGCGATCGGGATGCAAAAGTGCCTCTCTGAGTCGTGTTATTCTTTGTGTATTTTTCTCTTATGGGAAATGACTTCAAACTCTGAAAGTTTTAAATTAATATCTAGCCAAATCGTGCATGTTTTGCGTGCCTCTTCAGTCCTGGGAATCAGGCCGCCATCTTCATCCTCATCACATTTGGGTGAGTGCCCCGTGCCAGGCACTCTGCTGAGACCAGTGTTCACGTGATCTGAAATCTTCACAGCGGCCCCTATAGGGAAGGACAGTCTCCAGACCAAGGTCGTCAGGTGCAATGAACCGCCAGTAAAGTGGACAGGGTAGGGCCACGGTGGCCTGACTCCCATCCCTGTGTCCCCAAAGGCAATGTCACCCCAGAGTCAGAGAGTGGGGCTCAGAGCTCACCTGCCGGAGTCACGCTCTGGGGAAATGAAAACGCTCATTTATTTGGGCTCCTAATCACTGTGCCGGGCAGTGAGCACGGTACTGCTGACAATTTGGGGGAGGAATGCTACGGATCCCAACTTAGGAACGAGAAAAAGCTACGGGAGAGACGGTGACTCATCTTCACGCTCTGTTTGGAGGAACAGTGAAGCCAACACAGATGTATCCGTCCGCCTGGAGACTCGGCTGCTCCGGCCCGGTCGCCCCTACTCCATACAGCCGGTGGCCTCTTTTCTCTCTATATCTTATTTCTCAGTTACGTAAGTAAATCATGGTCATGGAAATTAGTCAAAAACTACAGTCATGTATTTAAAAAGTAGTTGATAACCAGCTATCCACACCTCCCATCAGCTTTTAAAAATAACAAATAATAGTAAATGCTTAAATAACAAGTAACACATAATCTGAATAATACTCTCAAGTGGTTAATACGTCGACAGTAATAAGCACGACCATCCGTTGGGCGCTTCCTGTGTGCTGGAGCGGAGCCTAACCCGTCTGATGGACACAGTGCTCTCTGAGTTAGGTGCTGCTCTTGCCCCAGGTCCGCAGGCGAGGAAACTGGGGCGCAGACCAGCTAGGAAGTTGGCCCGGGTTCCGTGGTTAGTGCGCAGAAGAACTGGGATTTCTGCATTCGCGTCCAGCTGCAGAGTTCACAGCCCTAACTACCCGACTCTGCGAATCCTTCCAGGCAAAAGCTCTGGACATGTGCATGCTTGTGCTCCAATAAACCCAGGTAAGCGTGGATGAACAAGCGTAGGCCAGACGACCGCCTTCTCTGTTGTCTTTTTCCTTTTTTTTTTTTAGTAGATAAACTACCTGTTTTACTTGACCATGTGTTTGGACACCTTTCCAGATATAAACATAGAGCATTAAGTCAATCTTTTACGACAGTGGGTTTTTTTTTAAGATTTCATTTATATATTTTTAGAGAGGGAAGGGAGGGAGAAAGAGAGAGATAGAGAAACATCAATGTGCGGTTGCTGGGGGCTGTGGCCTGCAACCCAGGCATGTGCCCTGACTGGGAGTTGAACCTGCGACGCTTTGGTTTGCAGCCTGAGCTCAATCCACTGAGCTATGCCAGCCAGGGCAACAGTGTTCTTTCAATCTATGGTTGAATATACTATATTCACTGCTTACAGGCAACTGAGTTGTCTCCATTTGTTTTCTCTCGAAGTGCCTGCTGGACTGGACGTCCTGGCGCACGAGGCTTCGCGTCCTGTGCTCCTCAGAGCAGCACCTCGGCTTACAGACGCGGGGCTGGCCGCGGCGCAGCCCCGCGTCTCTGCGATCTCAGTGGACGAGCCCCACGGGGTCCCGGCCCGTCCCACCAAACTCTTAAGGAACCAGTCGTTTCAATTGGATAAAACCTGTCAGACAACGGAGTGTCTGCCAAACCCGCTCTGTGGCGTCATCACGGCCTGGTACTGGCCCAGCTCCGGCCGCCGCAGGACGGGAGCGTCCGCCCCACGAAATGCAGGCGCGTGCGCGCTGGGCACTGGACCGCGGCGCCGCTGTGCACGGGAAGGTGATCCGCGTTCGCTGCAGGGGCGCGAGGGCCGCTCCGTGTTACTGTGTAAGGGCCTAAACATAGTTTACTACGTTAATCCATCAGAGGAAAAATACAATAATCTCAGTAAATTCAGAAAAAAAAACCCATGTGATAAAAGGAAATGCCCCATCATGATAGTTTTTAAAAAGTCAAGTTTTTGGAAGAGACAGGATTTCCTTGACGTGGTAAAGTGCATCTATAAAAAACATAGAACAAATGTTTTTCCAGATGGAGAATGGTTAAAAACTTTCCTTTTAAATTGAAAAAAAAAAAATGAGCCATGGCTACCCTATGAGCACATCACCACTTCTGCTGAACATTGTGTCAGAGTTTCTGGCCACGGCAGTAGGACCGAGAAAACGGCAGTAAGTCGAGACGTTAACAATGACTACCTGGCTCATTAACTCCGGGTCGGCTATCCCTGAACCGACGACGAAAACGCCTCACGAACCGAGGATCATGGGAAACCCAGGTCTGGGCACCGGGCTCCAAAGCAAACGACAAACGAACAGACGCCCGTTCCGCCCCCCATGCAGTGGGGAAAGGTGGGGTTCCCGCCTCCTGTCCTCCCTCGTCAGGGTTCGCTGTCAGCACTGCTTTTCAGGTCTGCAGAATGGTGCCCGGACACGAGCACGGCCATCTGCACCCCGTCATCTGTGCTGGTCGCTCGCCTTCACCCCTCAGCCTAGCGGCTGCCCTTCTCCCCTCTGCTTGGTGTCGCTGAGCCTGGGGCCGGCTGAGCCGCCTTCCCGGCTCCCTGCCAGCCAGCCTTCTGTTGGGTGTCGCTGTTGGGGGGTGCGGGCAGCAGGCGAGGTTGGGGGGGCTCCTAGGACTTGACCTCCAAGTTCCGGAGTGTCACTTTGACCCCATCCTGCTGGCTGCAGGCGGATCCAGTCCAGCCCAGACTCAAGGGGTAGGGAGGTTAGGCTCTGCCGGAGACAGAGAAGGGGAAGGTTCTCGAGGACTCCGGACTTCAGTAGACGGAGAGGGAGGTGACTTTGGAAAGCACAGCTTCCGCCCTGGCTGGCATAGCTCAGTGGATGGAGTGCGGGCTGCGAACCAAAGCATCGCAGGTTCGATTCCCAGGCAGGGCACATGCCTGGGTTGCAGGCCACGGCCCCCAGCAACTGCACATTGGTGTTTCTCTCTCTCTCTCTTTCTCCCTCCCTTCCCTCTCTAAAAATAAATAAATAAAATCTTAAAAAAAAAGAAAGAAAGAAAAGAAAGCACAGCTCCACGGCGGAGTGGTCTTTTCCTGGGGAGCCTGGTTTTCAGCTGAGGAGCTCCCGAGGTCTCATCAGACAGGGAGGGGGCCCCGGGGAGGAAGGCTCGGGTGGAGGGGTGTCGGGCCAGGCTGGGACTGGGCCGAGGTGAGTGAGGCACCTGCGGCCCCGGACTCGGGAGGCGCTCCCTCTCAGGCCCCGATGCCAGAGCAGTGGCGAGAAGAGACCTGTTTACTAGCAGACAGAAGCCCAAGGCCACTTGCAGGGACAGGCCGGCAGCCCTTCTTCAAGACCCCGCCCTGGTCTGCTACGCCTACCCACTCTGAGCCCCACCTCCCCAGCCCTTCTCACTGCTGGAGGGCGTCCCCGTCACCTGCTCTCCGGGGTCCCCCTGTGCCCCTGACCCTGCAGCGCTCCCAGCCCGAGAGCCCGTCCCGAACTCCGATCCCTTCAATCCCTTCAGAGGCGAGGGCTCAGACCTGCCGGGCTGCTCCCGCTGGCTGTGCTAGGCTGGGGGAGGGGCTTCACAGGCGATGCCATTTTCTTTTTTTTCTTTTTTTTTTTTTTTCAGTTTCTTAAAGGAGATGGAAAAGCTTAATTGCTGAGGGTATGAAAAGCTAAAATGTTTTTGTTTCGTGCGGCTGTGGGATATTTTAAGGTATTCTTTGAGTGGGAAAAAAATACCTCCAAGAAAAAAATCTGGTGTTGAAAACTCTAGGGTTTTCACGTGATACGTTGAGGCACAAAAGCATAAAAGAAAAAAAAATATTTTAAAATTTTTACTGCTTCTGAATGTCCCCAAGGACAGGTGCACGTGAGGTTTCAGGCACAGAAGCGTGCCCGACTGGCGGTCCGCGGGCAGCGCCAGGCTCCCGGGGACGGGAAAGGGGCCTTCGAGGTCCCGGCGGAGGGCAGGGGCTGCCACACCCGGCTCCGGGAGCAAGCAAGCCCGTTTCGCGCCTGGCGGCAGCCGAGCCCCCCTGGACCAGCCTTCACTGAGGGTCTGCAGTGGGCTGACGTCCCGACCAACTTGGGAAGCCACCCCCAGGTCCTGACTCGCCACACGGGAGGAAGCCACCGAGCTGACCTCCCTCCCGAGACTGTTTTGCCCCCGGTCGCTGTGGCTGAGCAGAACAGGACCGGGGACACGGCCCTGCAGGTCTGTGTCCACGAACCTCAGGTTCGTCACTGAATCCTGGGACCCTGGCCGGCCGGGCCTGTTTCTGCTTCTGCAGGCGTCACCCAGGGGGGGGCGCAGCCCCGCACCTTATGCAACGTTTGTGCAGAAGACGCAGATATCGGTAGAATGAATTCATCTTTATTCTGGTCGAAAACGTCCCCGCTGATCCACATCTGTCCTATTTCTTGGCGTGTGTCCATCTGCAACCCGCGTCAGCCCCAAATCGCCAAGGAGCCCGGGCCTCTGTTGGTGGCGCCCACCGCGGAGCCGCCAGGGGGGGCTGTAAGAACCGCTGAGCCGCGCACCCTCCCTCCGCGTCCTGCGGACCCCGAAGGAGCTCCCGCGCGTGCGCACGGTCTTCCGGGGCGCGAGGGCCAGCCCGAGGGCGGGGCGGGGCGGGGCGGGGCCTGCTCCCATAGAGATAAGCATCCGGGCAGGTCCCCCTCTCTGCGCCTCCAGTGGGGGCTTGTTTGACCCGCTCCCCCGCCTCCTAGCGAAGGTGATTTGGGGTGAGTTGCTGGTTTTTGAAGTGAGTGACGCTGTCACCAAACAGCTCCTGTCCTCGTGCTGCTGCAGGCACCGGAGCTCGGCCACCCCGAAGCTGCCCTTTCCGGATACCGGTTTTAAGCTGTTTGTGAAGAGACAAGGGACTCAGACAGAACCTTTAGCCCTCCCCCTTTTCCTGCCCAGGAGACTCAGAGGAACCTGCTCCAGGACGGAGGCTGGGGCCGCCAGAGCCTGCTGGGAGTGCAGCGTGGGGAACGGGGGGCGCCAGGCAGGGGCCTGGGAGCTAGAAACCCCGTGTCCCCTGTCTCGAGTGGCCTGGCAGGGTTTGCCTGCCACGGGTGTCCACTCTTCCCCGACGACCTGTGCACTGTCCACCCCCACTGCCGAGATCTAAGACACCGTTTCCCCCTTTTCTCCGTTGCCCCAAACATCATATATATGTACCTGAGGCTGCCTCACTGTCTCTGGAGTTCTCATGCCTGTGGGGGTTCCCCAGGCGCAGGAACTAAAGCTTCTATTCTCTTCCGTTCCTCCGTCTCTGTTCGTCTGGCTCTTAGCCCAGCCAGGAGGACTTAGAAGGCGGGAGGGAAAGTATTAGTACTTCTTTAGCCCCCACACTGCCAACTACAGAGTTTGTAATGTGTAAGCTCCTTTTGCCACACTTGAAAGACCCAGCCAGGGACTCCCAGTGGCCAATGGAAACAGTCGTCACTGTTTGACCCTCTGCCTTGTCCCCTCGGGTCCCCCAACCCAAGGGCCCAGTGGCTCCGGCGCACTAGGGAAAGCCAGGCGGTAACTAGGCCGCATCATTGGAAAATCACGTGATGAGCATTAAAGAACTCATCCCCCTCTCCCCCTTCCCGGGTGCTCTGGTGGGTCCCGCCCTCCTCCCCTGGACCCTCCGCCCCCTCTGTTTCACATCCTGTGACTCACGGGGCCTGCCCCCGAGTCACAGACTCACAGTCGACGCGCTCGGCCCGGGCCAGGCAGTGCCCCCCCCCCATCAGGGGCCGGTTCGCACACGCACTCCCCAGGGCCTGCCGGAGCAAGCCGTGGTGGAGCCGCTGCTGCTGCGTCTGACCCTGGACTGGAGGGAGCATCACGTGTTGAAGACTGCAGTTTGAGCCCTCTCCCCCCCACAGAGCGACGTGCTCACATCCACCCTCCCAGCTCCGGGCAGCAGGGCCTTCCTAAGACGGACGGCTCCGGTGGGAGGTGGGCTGTCCTTCAAACGCAGGCCACTGTCCACGCCCCGCCACCCCTCCACCCCACCCTTGAGTCCTGTCTCCGGATCTCTAGTGTCGGCCCTGAGGAATGCTGCAGAGGCTCGCAAGCCGGTGATTTCTGACCAAATCGAATGGAGGGAACTTGCCGGCTGGAGGGGGTCTGCCAGACTCACCCCCCACACAGCGCCTGCGTGTCTGCACCTCTGCGGGAGCTCCTCCCCTTTTGTATGAGGGGATTGGCACTTGGCGGGGGCTCCTGCAGGTATTTGTTTGTTTAACTGACTTTTTGAAATCAATGGGAAAACGTGCTGAGCCCAGAAAGATAACGGGACCTTCCCAGCCGCCTCCCCTGCACCCGCCTGACTCACCGGGCGCAACGGTGGGTTGTGCACGCCGGCTTGGCGTCAGCCGCCGGGTTATCTCCCTGACTCTCGGGGGAGCCTGCGGGGTCGGCACTGTTCTCACGTGCGTCTCTGTGGCCCCCGTTACCGAGGTTCCAGGCTCTCCTGCCCGGACGAGGACGAGCAGGGATTCAGGTCTGTCCCTGCCGGCGGCAGAGCCTGTGTCCGTTCGCAGGTCCGCAGGTGCCTGTCACCAGGTGGAATTTACCACCCACGCAGGGACCCGGGAGCAGTGTGTTTTCCTTCCAGTTTTGCTGGGATGAGTGCGGCCGTGAACGCCAAGATTGCCGGGCCTTCGACCGGCAACCACCCAGAAACCCCTGAGGGCGGCCGGTCAGAGGCCCACCCTCTCCCGAGAGGCCGGGACGGGGCCAGGACTCCGCAGAGGAGCAAGCATTCCGGGGACGCTCTCCTGGTGGGGTCGGCACCCTGGGTCACACGAGGGAGGGATCGTCACCTCGACGGGAGCACGCACTGCTGCCACCCTCACCGACTGTGGCAACTGTCTCAGGAGGCTCGGGACTCCTCGGCCCGGTCCCCCACTTGCACCAGGTGAGACAGGGCGCCCCACCCCCACCTCCTAGGTCTTCTGAGCTTGGGGGTGGTGGGGGCGGGTAGTCTCGGTGTCTCCCAGGTCAGCTCAGCAAGGGTGGCTTTTGAAAATACATTTCGTTAAAGATGAACAGTGATAGATACAGACATAGGTATAGGTATAGATATACTTAAAATCTAGGTACATGTTTAAAATGTCTGTAATGCCTACACACACACACGCACCTGCTGAGCCAGGAGCCCTCTGCTCAGTATAACTGCAGACCAGCAGCATCCAGCCGTAGCGAGACCGGGCGGCGGGGGGGGGGGGGGGGTAGCAAACACCAGCGCTTAGTAATGCTCCCCTTCTCCAGCCCTGACCTGGCTGACATCAGGACAGCTCTGTGGCCGATGGGCTTGAGGCGCTTGTGACAGGGACATTGGCTGTGCTTTTAGAGTTTCCGCACCTCAGCAAGCAGCTCCTGGGGCTTCTCGGGAGTCTGTCCGCGTGGCTTGGCTTTGCAAGGCGTTCGGCCCTATGGAGGGCGGCTCTCGGTTGCGTGGTGGGTAGAAACCAGGCTCTGCCACAGGACCGCGGGAAAAGCATTCCAAGGACTCGTGCACAGGAGATGCTGGTGTGGTCAGATGGCGTGTTCAGGCAGAAATGTTAGCCGCCCCCTGGGTTTCCAATGTGTCAACCCTGTCTGTCCCGCCGTGGAAAAAGTCCAACCGTGTCCTCAGCAAGGCCGATGCAAAGCCAAGGTCCAGAGTTTCTGCTTTATCTTCCAGCTGAGACCTTCCAGAGCCCACACAGTCTGCTGCGGGCCCTGGTGTCTGCCGGACCCACGGGGTCATGTGCTCCCGGGCGAGAGAGTGTGCAAATGCCCAGAGCAAGCAAGTTACGGGACAGGCTAGAGAGAAGCAGAGAGACAGAGAGACACAGAGAGAGAGAGAGAGAGAGAGAGAGAGATTCCTTGTTCCCCTCGGGTTAGAGTAGCTTGGGTTTGGGATGGACCGGGTGCTTTTTCAAAAGGACCAGTCCACTCTCCAAGCTTTCAAGGGCTTTCAATAAGCCCACCCCTTAATTAGACTGACAGGCCTCTATGGTCAAGCTCCTCCCGTGTGCCCCCAAAAATCTGTGCTGGAGAGGGGAAGAGAGGAGGGCTAATCCCCTCGGTGGAGCAGCGCCATGGTCCCCGGGGTGCGAAGCTGCAGCGTCCTGGTGAGGCCAACAGGCTCCCGCTCCCCAGTTCGTTGAACTCAGGGTCTAGTTTCCTTCCCTGATAACCCGCTCACTACCCAGGGCAACAGCCGTATCCTGCAGCCAGCGACGTCTGCCCCGCCTCCTCGCTGAGTGCTCCGAGGTGACTGGCTTACCCCAGGGCTCCTAGTGCTGCTCCCGGGACCCATGTCCACCCTACAGTTTACAGGAGGGGCTCTGGCGTCTTTGCTCTAACCAGGCTGCGTCCCACGTATCAATAGTTAGTTGCTGAACTGAGAGGCCTAGCGCTTTTTTACAGAAAGTGTCCACCTTTAACAGTGAAGACTACCCTGGTTTGTATCCATATTTTTTCCTCATGTTCTACAGATCATCGACAATCAAATCACTTCGATCCTGGAGCTGCCTGCTCATCGTACCCTCCGTGTGGCTAAAGGACCGTGCTCTCTGTTTCCTCAGCCAAGGCACCTTTGTTTTTTCCCCATTAATAACAATAAGCAATGAAACCTCATCTGTTCAAGGAATGGCAAAAACGGAACTTGAATTCAATGGTGTGGTGTAGTGATTCATCATCTAATTAATTGGCGGAGGAATACTGTTGCCTGGGGCAGTATAAATTATTGTGGTCCAACAGAATTCGCTTAATCAGATCTTACGAATCAACTAATGGGAAAATAAATGTGGACGAGGCTCTCCCCTGGACACTGGATGACCGAGCCGCCCTCGCGTCAAAGAATCTCACAGTCTAGCTGACGGTACATGACGCGGCTCCTGGGCAGACGGCGGCCGCTGTTCAAATTTAGCAGCCACGATGCAACTCGTCTGGGGCCGTTGTTGAAATAAGCACACATCCGCATTTCCGTGTCTGTCTGTCTGTCTGTGCGTCCACAGGTGCATGTAAACATGTGCCGTAGAAGCACGGTGTGGCTTCATTGCCAAATGAACCAAACGTTAGCCACGCCCCGGAACCCCCTGGGGCATTTCTGCAGACGCGGCGCCGACCAGCCTGGGCAGAACCGGCGGCGGAGAAACCTTTGCATCCGGAGGTGGCTGTGCCGGTTGAGCCGGTGTGCTCGGCCCTGACGGCACCCCTCAGCACCCTCCCCCTCAAAAACATGGGCTCTAGGGAGGTGGGCTCTGCGAGCAACTTGGGGTTCTCTGGAGCCCCCTCCCTTGTCTTTGCTTCCCACCTGCCCATGAGACACCCTAAAACTCCACCAGGGCATGGAGCTTGCTCCTGACAGGCTGGCATCCCGGGCAGGGTCAGGGGTGTATGTGTGTGTGTGTGAATGAGTGTGTGTGCAAGCATGTGAACAGTTGTGCAGGTAAGTGTGCAAGCACGTGAGCGTGTCAGTGTGTGTGTGACTGCAGGCTTATAAGCGTGTGCAGCCATGTGTGAGTGTATTGTGTGTGTGTGAAGCTGTGGGCATGCATGCGAGTGTGCAGGCTGGTGTGAGTGTGTGTGTGCATGTGTGTCCCCATGCGTGTAGTGGGCACAAGCCCTTTCCCGGAGCTCCCGTCAGCGTGTGTCCGGGAGTCAGGCCGGGGCCAGGACGACACTGGGGGCTGCCTCCGCTGCCCTGTCTGGACCCACCGACCCCCACTTCCCAGCCACCCCACCACCAGGCTTCCGGATGCCCGAGGGGACAGCCCACCACGGAGACCACTCTTCCCTCAGGACACAGGGAAGCCGCAGCGTGCCGAGTCACGTTGGAACTGACGTGCGCAACTAGAATCTTTAGGTAAAACTATGTTGCTGGCATTCCCCAGGACACGCTTACACCCAAACAAGCGTCTGTGTGAAACCCGAGGCTCGCTGGGCATCCTGTTTTGTCCGTTTGCTTCTCTGCTTTTCTCACCCGTCTAGCCCCGCGCGGCCGAGCAGACACACGCGCCGACCTCAGCGAGGCGCAGTGCCGGCTGCCTGGGGACCCGCTCCGCCACTCACGGCGGCCACATCCTGGGCGGGTCCCCCAGCCCCGCCGGGCCTGCGTCCTTGTCTGTGACATGGGATTAACAGCAGCACCCATCCTGGTATTTTTACACTCGAACACCAATGGCAGGGGAAGAGGATGGTTGTCAGGCTGGTCGAGGCTGGTAAAGAAGGCTGAGCACGGACTTGAACCATCGGGCCAGAGTGAGTCATGAACTTGACCGTCGTACGTTCCTCAGGCAGATGCCTGCTCCAGAGGATCCCAGGACGACTCGAGAAGCGGGCTCATCTGTGCTGTTTTCTTTCACAATAAAACGTGGAATCTGTGCACTGCAATGTAAACAGATAAGATCTTCCAGGTTGGCAGAACAGGAGCCCCCCACGAAAAGCGTTAATGGGGAGAACCAGGTGCCCGCTTACCGCGCCAGTCCCCACACGCGGTCCTGCTGGTCACTTGGCAGCTGCCCTGGAAACTGCGGGAACGCCTGACACGTCCATGCTCACACGTCTGCCTGCCCAGAGCGGGGCGGGGCGGGAGTGACTGGGTGTCTCTGCAGGGGGATTTGGGTGCGCGGTGCTGGGAAGGGGTGGAAGGCAGGAGAAGGTGGCGGTGCAGTGTGTCACCGCACCCACTGCGCTGACCGCTGCACTGCCCACTGCGCTGACCGGGACAGTCTTCCTCTCCAGACCCGACCGTCCTGGGAGACGCAGGCCTCATCGCAAGGTCACGCCCGCTCTCCACACGGGTGCCTGCAAACTCCACGGCCTCGTGCATCTCTCTCGGGCCCACACAGACGTGTGTTTGAGAGCCAGCTGAGTGCGTGAAGGTCAAGGGGATGTGGAGAAGAGGGCCGGCGTGTCACCTGAGTGGGGCTCACGAATAAGGAACAGGCAGAAGCAACACCCGGTTGTTCATTTCACCACGATGCCTTGGCCCGGCCTCCAGCCTGTTCAGGCGAGCGAGGAGGGTGGCAGAGGTGAGCCAGGCGCACGGGGGAGCTTCACCTTCTAGACGGTCGGCACGAAAACAAACGAGGAAAGAACGGAACGAAGTAACACAGTCACGCGTTTGCATTTCCCCGGAAGAGGCGGAGAAGCAGGGGTGAGGGCTGGGGGCTGACCAGCTGCATTTTGGAAAGGCTGCAGAGAAGTTACCTCACTCATCGCTGGCCCCCACGCCGTGCTGTCCTCTCCAAAGCGAACAGGGGCTTCTGTGGGACGTGCTGCTGTGAAGTGGCCTCACCCCAGTCGTCACACGCCGCCCGTAAAACCAGTCTCAAAGCTGACCAGGACGCAGGAGCCGGTCGGGGCTCGCTTCCCGCAGTGACCCCTGCCCTGTGCGCTCAGCAGCCGCGGGGGCTTCCGCTCTGACACCACCCTCCCCGTTTCCGTGTGTTCGCAGCTGAGAGAGCTGCTTTCCCGCAGCTCAGTAAGGGCTATGTCCGCGTGGGTCTTGTTGGGACCACGAAGCAGGTGTTTTCTCTAGGGTGACTATTTGTTTCTTTTTGAAGGAACGTTATTTCAAAGGGGGGGGGCAGGTCCTTATGTCGGCCAGCACCCGCCACTCTGGCTGGGAGAGTGCTGAGTCGTCAGGGGCTGGCGCGTTCTTCAGCCGACTTGTCCGAGCGAGCCCGCACTTGACCTTGACCCGCACTGACGTGCAGACCGGCGGGCGTTCAGCTGGACTTCGCCAGAGATCACGGCTGGTTCTGCAGAAGTCCTTCCAGAAGGAACTCCGGGTCGGTCCCAGGAAGGCAGGGGGTGCAGGAAAGGTCAGGGGTTATCCATCAGATCAGGGCTTGAAAGCCAGGCGTGAGCCATGAGCTGTGACTCAGGGCGTTGTCCTTGGCTCTTGGCGTGGCCAGGACTCCAGGACACTGAGGCCAGCTCCCTGCAGGGTGCGGTGGCTGGAATCCAGAGCTCACAGCTGCCTGCAGTGGAAGGGTGGGGGGCTCGGTGCTGCTGAAACTCTCACCCCCCTTGAGCCCAGGGGTGTCGGGAGCGTCGCTGGGCTCTCCCCAAGAACTCTGGTCTTCCTCTTCCCTCCTCCGTTCAGACCGCTATTGTCCCTCTGTTGCCGTGAGTAGAAATGGCGCGGAGGCCGCTCTCATCCCAGGTTGAAACGGGGCCGCCGTTGTCCTTCCGAACAAATGCTGCGATCCTGGAGCTTCGAGGACTGTGAGGAGGTCGGGGCGTCCGGCCGGCTGCCGGCAAGGGGGGTGTGCACTGGCACAGACATGGACAGTGGTGGTCTGCAGGCACTCTTTTCTCTTTTTAAAAAATGTGTTTTAAGTGTGTGCTACACACATGAGCAAACACAGATCCATTTTTAAAAATCACACGAGGTCTGTCCAGAGGTATCCAGCCATGTACTGTGAAAAATAGAGACGTTTATTGCAGAAGATGCAAGATACAAGAAATATTGCACATGGGACAATGACGCCTCAGTCCCCTTCAAAGTAGGACCTTGGGACCTCCTCCCACAGTTCTCCCAGTCGCCGTCAGCTGCCCCCTCATATTTTCCTGAATCTCGTCGACGATCCGAAACCTCTCCCTTTCAGAGGTGAGTTTAGTTTTGGGAAAAGGCAGATCAGCCCCCAGACCAGCTCTGGTTCTCGCGCTGTCAGTCACGGTCTCCGCTGCTTGCGGCCCGTGCACGCGCACCGCCCCCAGCTGCTCTGCTTGCTGCGGGCCTTCCAGAACGCGGGTCGCTCTCAACCGACTCTCCACCACCTTTGAAGTGTTTGCGCCTCACTGTAATTTGCGCCGCACTCATTGCATCGTCCCTGTAGGTCTTCCAGATCACCTGAATAGTTTCCGTGGAGGAATGTTCCAGCTTAACGCAAACTCTGATGCAGATTCACTGCTCTACTCGCTCAGTCACTTTGAATGTGACGGCCACACAGTGCACAGGCTCACTCAACAGTGTCTACCGCCCCCACTGACGAGCACAGTGAGGTCGTCATTGTTCACACCTGTGCATTCCAGTGCACTCCCCTCGGCTGCCGGGTGACACCGATGTCACAAAAACCGCTCTCGTTGTGTTAACAATGGCTGGACATTTTCCGGACAGACCTCAGGGACAAACCACCACCGGAAGCTGCCCCCTCAGGATGTCAGCGCTTAGTGTTTTCCGTCACTCGCCTGCCTTTGCTCTCTAAACAAAAACGGACCAGTGCGCAAGGGAGGCAACCGGTGGATGTTTCTCTCCCTCCCCTCCTCTCTCTCCCCCTCCCTCTTTCTCTCGGGTCCGTGAAGCATCACCTTGGGTGAGGGCTTTTTAACACGCGGGCCCTACCCTGTGCACTGTTCTGTGACTGTGGATGGACACGACAAAGCGTCCTCCGGTGGCGGTTTAAGTCATTCTGCCACCCTCTCCTTGGTGCCAGGCCTGTGCTCCTCGGTCTTAGATCAGAAGCCTCTGGGGCGCAAAGGTGGAGAGAAGAGGGGTACAGCGCCCACTAGAGGCCGGCCGCGCTGTGAGGGACTGCTGCGTTGGCTCCGCCCCCGTTGGGGGGGGCGTGGTCTCAGGGCCCTCACAGTCCCCACGCCGGGGTCCTTGCAGAAGCCCCTCTCGCCCCCAGCATCACCAGGACAAGGGACGTGCCAGAAGGCAGATATTGGGGAGGAAGCCGGACATGCTTGCATCACCCCCTTTTTTAAGCATTGAGAGTGTCCTGGCAAAGCTGTCGGTGGTCTCTCCGCAGAGAGCAGCTGACTCTAGTTGACTACCCGGGGGTCCTCGGCCCCCCAGCGGGCGCTTCTCCACCAACCCGACCCACGCAGCCGGGTCCCTGGGAACCAACCCGGGAAGCGCCGGGCTCGGGGCCAGCCGGGACCAGCTTGCGGGTCCCCCCGGTCAGGCCCGAGGTGCGTCCCGGTCAGGTCGCCAAATCAGAACAATGAGCCCGAAAAGTAAGAGTCGGAACTGGCACCGTGAGCTCTAAGAGGGGCAGTTTGCAGTGAGTCACAGAGTCACAGCACGGCCCCTGGGCGCCGGCGTCTGAGTCAGCCTCTTCCCTGTGGTTAGCAGCTTTCTCCTTGCTGAATACCTTTCACTTGTCCAGGCTGAGCCCTCTTCCCTGAATAGTTCGGGGATGAGTTGCCAGTTAAAAAAAAAAATTGCTTAATGAGGGAAAGGGTGGGGGCCTGGCCTCCTGCATTTAAAATGGTGGCACCTCTAATCAAGGGGCACAGGAGGAAGGCCTTGGTGGTTTCCACGTGTGATCAGGACGGGGAGAGTGTGGCACAGGGACGCTCTTGTCAGGGTCCCCGTGCGCACACCCCGAGGCGCGCTGTGCCCGAGCAAACCCTTTCCCAGCTGTCACCGCAGGCCCCTGCCGCCCACAGTGACCGTGGGGCTGTGCGTCCGTCTGTGTGGGACCACCTCCTAGACACGGTCCCAGGAAGGGCCACAAGCCCTAACTAAGCCCCCTGTGCTGGTGGGAAAGAAATGAACAGCTAACACGTGTCCCAGGGAAGGAGAGAGAAGTCCCTTGGAGGAGAGAGAGAGAGGCTGGGGTTGCTCAAAGCAGTTGACCAAGAACTTGGCACGGGGAGGAGTGTTACGACTTTCAGGGTCAAGAACCCGGATGGGACAAGAACCCAGATGTGTAAGGGACCTGGGGCGGGTAGCAGGGGGGCGGGGGGTGGTTCCTGACTGCTGCCTGGCCAGGGAGTGGAAGTCGAGGGAGAGAGGTGGAGCAGGCGGGGCCAGCCAGGGGGTGGGCTTCCCGAGAAGCCGGGTGAGAAGAGACCTGGGCTCAGGGGCGGTCCCGGCTGAGACGTGTTCCAAGTGCGGCTGTGTGGCAACAAGCGTTTTGCACGGCTTGACCTCTGCCCTTCTCACGGTGTGTGCCTTTGTGCAGTCGTGCACGTGCTGTGAAACAGCCTATGTTGCCCTCTTTAAGGCCGGCCTGAAGGGTTTGTGTGAAAGATGCAATTCTGAAGAAAAAAAATCATGAAGGAGAAATAGAAAGGTATCTTAAAGAGGAAAAAACCCACCTTTTTCTGTCTGATGTTTCTCGTTGTAGAAACTTTGGAAAACTTTAAAGAAATATAAAGCAAACGTACATACACCAACTGATGGCCATGAACTCTATATTTTTCAGCCTCTGTCCAGTGAGTTTTAACATACCCTCATATGAAATCTATAGCCTGGATCCTGCATGTTTTGCTTAATACTATAATGTGTGTATTTTTCTTTGCCATTAAAATACCTCTGAAAAAGACAGTTCTTCATGGCTCTAGACCATTTCACTCTACTAGGCGCCAAATTGTCTTATCATCACATAATGTCGAACATTGAAGTTATTTCCAAAAATGTAGTCACTTACGCCGTTTTGTCATGCACATACTTATGTGTTTTATCTATAGTAAGGGTTGTGTGCTTGCAAAAAAAGCCCCAAGAAGAGTCACAGGCGATAAAGCACTGTGAGGTTATTCGTGGATGCTGCCGTGGGGGCTCCCGTTCCCTCCCAGCCCTTGCTCCCTGCTGTAAATAAAACCTTCATCGACCAGTTACAGTAATTCGTAGACCATTTCAGAGTAGGATGATGCTGAGCAGGGTTTTCACAGCAGAAATTCTGTTCAGATTCAGTAAAGCAAAGTGTTCGATTGTGGTTAGGAGCGTTGCTCTGTGTCAGGAAATGAGAGGGAGGGTGGGAGGTCCAAGGACATTAAGGACATTAAGGCAGCTCCACAGCATCACGAGGGATGCAGGCCACTCTTATTGTCCTGCTTTGTCATCTTTCTCAGTGTTGGCTTATGCCTTCCAGTCTCACCATCACAAAGTGGCTGCTGTGACTCCCCAGTCATGGTTCATTCCAGGCAAGATGACGGGCAGGTTGAAGACAAAGGAACCCATCTCACAAAGCTTTGCTTAGCACACAAAGGGAGCCCTCTCTCCCCAGGGGCTCCTGCTTCTACTGCACGGCCTGAGCCGTGTCACCTGGACACCCTTAGCTGCAAAGGAAGCCGAGAAGGTGAGCAAGCCCTTTGGCCTCGGACCAGAGTCTGTCGGGGTGGCAGAGCAGGGGGATGCACGGCAGACAGGCAGACGCCACCCGTGGGTCTGCAACGCACAGAACGTGCTGTGTAAAAAGCCCCAACTCGTTTTCTTTTCCAAAGCTAGTTCAATAGAACGAAACGTAAAGTCTCTGTAGATGTTTTGGATGATTGATCGAACAATACGGCCGTCATTAGGAGGAAAGAGCCAGCTTGGAGGACATCAAAGATCAAGACTTTTTGGAGGCAGGAGGAGACTTCTGGAAAATAGAGGAATTGTTGTAGAAACGGGTAGTGGGGTGTGTGAAGGCCTAATGGGAAAGAACCGTGCACCGCAGGACAGAGGTCGCCCGTGTGCGGTCCCCACGACCCTGCTCCCGGCTACCACGCATTCTCCCTGCTCAGGGCGGGTTTGCTTCTGTGAAACCCTTCCTCCACCGCACGTTTTCTCTCGTTTTCTCTAGAGCAAAGTTCATCAGAATATTCTGGAAAATTGTATCCCCTTATCTAGGCATTTAAAATAGTTTAAAACCAGTGGTCTGTGAGAGCATTGTACCCCTCACCCTTCCATAGGACCTTACAGAGTTTTTTTAACTGTGTTTTTGTAGACATTGGAATTTGTATTATAGGCCCAAGATAGACCTGAAGGTTGAGAAGTATTGCATATTTATAATGTGTATTAATAGCTACCAATTGGGGTTAAGGTTCTTTCTCTCCCACTCTATTGCTGTTTGAAAGTCAGCTTCGTAAGGTTAGAGCTCTCTCCCTCTTTCTTTATCTCTCCCCTCCCTCCCTTCCTTCCTTCCTTCCTTCCTTCCTACCTTCCTTCCTTCTCTACCTTCCTTCCTTCCTAGCAAAATGATTTCAACCTTTATTGTTGAAAAAGGTTTTAACAAAGCTACTTGGTTAACAACGACCTGGATAACTTTAAGCAAGTCACTCGCCACACCTTTCAAAGCCTGGATCTCATCAGGTCTAACATGAAAAGTTTTGGACCCATCATTACTTCTCCTTATACTGCAACAATCAGAGTATATATGTTATAAAACTCTTGCCATTCTAGGTCTGGGCACAGCCCTGGAGAGAAACTCTTCCCGTCTGAGTAAACCGGGACCCAGGGAGCAGAGGTCACTTCCCAAAGCCCCACGAGAAGTCCAAGGCGGCGGAGTGAGATCGGAACTGGGGTTTCAATCAGCCCACGAGGATTTCATTTTGCCAGTAGCATGTCCTAGACGGGACTCGTTGAAAAAAATCACACGCTTGATGTTAGCAACAACTAAACTGAGGTCGTTGTTAACATTTCTCACCTCTCCTGTTTTCATTATTCAGATAGAAAAAAAACGTTCCTTCGGATCGAGCTACCTGGCCTCCGCAGCGACGGCGTCCGGTCCTCGCATCTCTGGTCCCGTTGTCGGCGCCGCCGCCGCGATGGGACTGGAAGACGCGCTGGCCGTCCCGGGGCTGCCTCCCGGATGAGACGGATTTATAAGGCGTCTCTGAGGTCCCCTTGAGAGCTCAGATGATGTAAAGTTTAGCATCTTCCCTGCACATCAGCACGTGCAACGCTTGAGACTTTCCCCTGGATCCGGGCTGCTGCCGGCCGCCCCGCGGGAAGAGGAGCAGCCGTGAGTCGCCCCATCCCCACGTCGTCATCTGCGGAGAATGCTTCTGTGTGCGCGGTTCCCCCACATCTGGCGTCCCCTCCCCCCCGCCCTGCTCTCTCCCGGCCTCATCCGAGAGTGCGGCTTTCTCGGGAAGCCAGCAGCTCTCTCCTCGGGCTGCCTTTGCCAGGACTCGGAGTCCTCTGACCGCCAAACTCAGCAGGGCCTTGGAACACCCACTCAAAACCACGGAACACTCAGGGGGCAGTTCCTTCCAGAGCAGCTGGCCCTTTTTCCATGGTCTCAGCTTCTCGTCAGGGAAATCGCTCTGCCGGGTGAGGGGTGGGGAGCCCGACTGGGAGGCGGCTGCAGGGGGCCGGGGCGTGGGTGGGAGTGGGGGGGCGTCCAGGGTGGTCATGGCCGGCTCCCAGTGGGAGCAAATCCCCTGCGCGCAAAGGTGTCCTCAGCGTACGCCCTGGGCTTGCCTTGGGTCACAGCGGAGGAACACAAATTCACACGATAACTGGCTGCAACTGTCTACAGGGTAACTTAACAACACTGTACCAAAATATTACTTCTGCATATCTTTTGTAGCAGCAAGAACAATTCTTCACCAGGTGGCTGGAGTGACGCTTCCGCCAGCAGGGGTTCCCCCCTCTCCCCTCGGCGGTGGGGGGCCTTGTTTTTGCTGCAAAGCTGCCCCGTGCGCCCTGCCTCCGCCCTCCGTTCCACTGCATCCCAGGTGCTGCCCCAGCAGGTCCCTGGCAGGTACGCCCAGCTACTGCAGAGTCTGGGGCTGCGGTGGGCGTGGCCCTGTGAGGGCAGCAGGAGGTTGAGCAGGTGCAATGCACATGTCCTGTGTCCCTGTGACTTGCCTGAGACCCTCCATCCATGTGTGGGCATCTCTGCTCTTGTTATGTCTCCAAACACAGCCTAGCCCCCTTTTCCTCTGCGTTTGAAAGATTCGTGGCAAATAAATTTCTCTCTTTTCTCTCTGTCTTTGGAATATTGGCGGGGGTTGGGGGGGTGTTAGGGGAAGTTCTTGTCCTTGGCCATCAATAGAAAAAAATGGGAGTGGAGAAAGACGTAGGGATCTCTTAGTTAAACTGAAATGCAAATCAAATACTTTCGGATGAACTCTAAACCATCGAAGCCTTTGACCTCCCAATGGCCTAGGGCCTTTGTTTCCTACGTTGGAAGTTCACACCTTTGAAGATGCGGGCATGCCCTGCCCCCCCTGCCCCCGCCCCCAGGAGGCTTGCTGTCTTCCAATATGAATTACCTGCCCCTTAGCCAGCACACACATGCCCAGGGAAGAAAATGCAGTTAAAATAATTTAATGCCTTACGCAATTAAAATATTAATGGCAGCTCTGGGGCAAGCGCATTCACACACACACACACACACACACACACACACACACTCCAAACATCAGGTACTTTTCAGTGGAAACTTTTAAGCTCCGAGAGAGAGACCGACAGAACCACAGGGACAGGTTCAAGGTCTAAAGCATCGGGAGACGGTCTTCTGTCGCCGTTCTTGTTTGAGGGTCATTCCCCACTGACCGCTGGACCTGCTCCGCCGTCTTTCCCACGCCCACCACTTCCATTGTGAGTGCATATTTTTGATTCAATCATTCAACTGAGATTTGTTTCAATTGCATAAATAATACCTTTTTTTTTTTTTTTTTTCAGAAAACTCAGAAAAACCAGTGTCAGTCATCAAACTCTTTTAGAATCCTACAGGCTTTCATGACTGTCTCAAGAGCAAGATCACGGGGCTTGGAACTTACTTCTCCGCTGAATGTTCACGAAAATGTTCATGACGTTATATATCTTAAACTATTTTTTATTGACCCCTGGTTCCGTGCCGTGGATTACTATATCCTAACCTGACGCTCCGCCTGTGCAGTGTTCTGTGTGTTTAGTCTTTCACTGTTGGGCGCGACCCTGCTCCAGGTTCCTGCGCGACCACGCGCCTCCCTTACAGCCAGTTCTCAGAAGTAAAATTGTCCAAATGTTACATGTTTCAAAGTGGTTTTGTAGAGCGAGCAAAACCGCCCTCCGATGGTCTCTGAAAGCGGCCCCCCGCCACGCGGCATGTGAGGCCGGGGCGCCCCTTTCTCCCCTGCGTCCCCGCCAGCTCCGCCTCAGGTGTCAGATCTCACCGCATCCGAGAGGCAAAGTATCTGTTCACACATGTCGCTGATGAGTCTACCTTAGGAATGTTTGAAGTTGAAAGATACAAGTTTTATATTTTACATAATGTATACACTCATCAAAGACATGCACAGCAAAACAATGATGTAACTGTATCTATAAAAATAAGAATGAATGACCCATGTGTATTTGCTGACCTTGATTTTGTGCCTTTGAACGACCCGGTGGTGAAGTCATGATCGTGCCTTAGCAGATCGGGCCATTTCTGAAAAGGGCCGAAGAAAGGGACCCGCGGTGCCATTTGCCTGAAAGTAACTCACTTGGATACTATCACAAAGGGTTGTTTCTAGAACTTCAAAGTCCGAATGATGAGCTCCTGGCGCGCAAGCGTCAATATCCAGCTTAGTTGCTTCCTCTGGTGGAAACAATGTCTACGGGCAAAGAAAACCTGGCGGGCAGTGTCTGTTAGCAGCGCTCACACGCTCGGGGCGCAGGGGGCGCGCGCCAAAGGCTGCCGGTGTCTTTTTCAGGGAGTGTGCCAGCCTCCCTTAGCAGCTTCTGCCTTGAGCGAGCACGCGGTCCCGCGGAAATAAACAGCGGTGGAGGTGAGGACATGAACGCGCCCCCGTGCGGTGGTGCTGGACACCTGCCTGAGCGAGGCGAAGGATGAGCCACCTGGCGATGGGGGGAGCGGGGTGCGGGCTCTTGGCCTGGATCCTGCAGACGTCTGCGGTCTGGCTGCCTCACAGGGGCAACGGTCCGGCTCCGCTGAGCGGGGCTGAGCTTGGTCAGGCAGCCGTAAGCTACACTAAGTAAGGGTCTGGCTCCGTTCCACGGGTCTCTCTCGTCCTCCTCAGCCCCCCCAGGCTGAGTAAGGTAGGTCCTCCTCCTGGCACAAGGGGCAGGTAAGACCATCTTGGGCCTCTTAAGACATAGGTTGGAGTAGGAATGTTAGTGTCGTTTCCCCTCACTTGCTCCACAGCCTGGGAGTCGGGGGGTGGGGGGGAGACCCGCAGGAGGCGGTGCTGTCCGCCCCCCCGGCCGGTCAGTGGAACCCACCCTCCCACCTGCGGGGAGGCTTTCAGCAGAGCAGAGCTGCCCGGGAAGCCACTCCTGCCCCAGGCCACTAGGCCTCTGGGCTTATCCTCACCTTCCGTTCCTGCCCTCGTCTTCCTAGTGGATACTTTGTATTGCAGCTCCGCACCCGAACTCCCGCTCCCCGGTTCTGGGCCCCTGAGCGTGTTCGGGGCACTCGGGGTCCTCTCCCTGGGCTGCCGCGCTGGGCTCCTGCTGGGCTCCGGCCCGCACGTCTTCCGGAGGCTGGAACACTGCGTGGGGTGTACATACGAGATTCTCCCCGACCCCCGACCCTCTCCCCCGGCCGAGGAGGGGACCTCATTACGGAGATGGAGGGTGGTACTTTAGAATCTTTGGACAGAGCTGAACGGGCTCCCTAGTGACAAGGAAAGGAAAGAGCTCCCGTTTGGTGAGGAGTAGACCGTGTGCACACCTGTTCTCGAGTGGCTCCGCCCTAGCCCCCTAGGGGAGCAGGGGAAGCCCCACGCCACCCCCTGCAGCTGCCCTGCTCCAGGGGGCGCATGCCCAGACGAAGGCCGAGAAAAGGCCTCAGTGCGACTCCGCTGGGTTCTTTCTGAAGCTGAGTGGGAGGAGCCGAGATCCCGGAGTTCGCGTCTTCTGCCGCCCTTCACGTTCTCGGCTCCGTGCAGCTCCGCGGCTCCACCGCGAGGGGGCGTCCGTCCTGGAGGGTCTGGGCCTGGACCATCCCCGATGGCAGCCGCGTGCTGCCGTCCTCCCGACTCTCGGGTTTCGTGTCCCCACTGCCCCTGAGAACGGGCGTCCTTTCTCAGATGGACCCACGGTCACAGGCGAACACATCAGCCGCCATTGCTTGCGCTCGCGAGGCAGCAGGAAGGCTTTCGGGTGCTTGCATGTGACTTATTCACCAAGACAGAAAAGAGAAAGCCTCCATCACTCCGCACGCTTGCCTACCGGCGGTCGGGCCCTGTGTTCTCATTAGCAGAAAAACCATCCTGTTTTTCATCTGGAAAAGCTGTCAGCTCTGCGTTTCCATTGTGCAGGGGCGGGGAAGGCGTGATTGCTAGTTTCATGGTGAGACGTGTAATTTTCCTAAAAAGGCTGCTCGCGCAGATGCATTTCCATCAGCGCTCCAGAGCCTAGGGAAAAAAAAAAATGTTCATTAATATTCCATCAAGGGTTTCAGCATATGGTTCTGAGTTCCAAGGATTTTAGATAAATTCATTGAGGATGCCGCTCTGGTTACGAAGATGATGCGATCTGGACCCCCTCCCCCTGCAAATGTAGCCAGTCGAGTATGAAGACACCGGTACCCTCAGATACGTGGGCTGGGGCCGGGGCCCGGGGTCATTCAGAAGGACTCGCTGGCACGTAGTTCAGTGCCCAGGAGGCAGTGAGGACGCAGTAGGGCGGAATGGTGTGTTTTGGTGCCTGTGACACACACAGGGACCGTGGGCAGAAAAATCAGTGACTCTGACAGGTTCTCAGAAGACCGTAATCGTGTGGGCTCTACTCATGACGATGTGAAGTTCTTAAACTCTTAACTGGGCCCATGCATTTCACAAGCTCTTTTCTTTTTTTCTTTTCTTTTCTTTTCTTTTCTTTTCTTTTCTTTTCTTTTCTTTTCTTTTCTTTTCTTTTCTCTTCTCTTCTCTTCTCTTCTCTTCTCTTCTCTTCTCTTTTCTTTTCGCACTTAACTCTCCACTAGACCTTGTTCTCCCTGGACGCGACAAACAGGTGTTCATCCTCATGATGACAAGGCAGAGCCCTGCTCTGAGGACAGGGCTCACTGTGACGCAGGGAGAGGCCTGGACGTTTGGCCGGCCGCTCGGGCTGCGGTAGGGCAGCTGCTCTCACAGCGCCCACAGCCCAGACGGCTACACCCCTGCCGGTGCCCGGGCTGCACCGGTTCCCGGCTGTGGGGCACGGTCGCTTGTGGAGCGTGTAGTGGAAACAAAAGTGACTGTGGAGTAGACCTAAGGAGGCCTTCAAAGGTGCTGTCGGACTTCGCTGTTGCCAAGCATTCTCTGGCCATTCCCCCGGAGCCCCCGCCCCTGGGCCTCCACCCCCCTGGAGGATTCTCTTCAATCTGTCCCTCGTCGTGGGTTGAATTGTGCAACCCTCTCACCACCACAAAACAATGACCCTCTCCCCACCAACTCCCGGGACCTCAGGATGCGACCATACTGAGAAGTGGGATCTTTTCTGCACAAGTGAGCACGTTAAGGGTGGGTTCGGAGGAGAACGAGAAGACAAGGGGGGGCGTGAGGCCTTCATTTTTGCTGTTGTTTCAGAGGCTGCAGCCATGTTTCCTGGGAGACAGGGCACGACGGGAGCTCTGGTGTGCGTCTGCTGCGGGGGTGGGGGCGGCGGCGGTGCTGCGGGCACTGAGTCCAACCACCCCACCCCAGGCTCATTCTGGATGTAGAGGTTGCTGGGGTGGTAGGACCCTCTGCCTGAATGTCTCCATCCATGCCTCCCGGAGGGCTGGAGCAGGCCCCCCCTGCCCCGGCCCCCACTGTAACCACAGCCCTTGCCGCCTCGGTCACGGGCATCTCTGGAGCTGGAAGCCCCTGCACCAGGCCCTCTGCAGTCGCCAGCTTCAGACAGAGGCCTATCAGCACCGTGGCCGTGCCTCCCCGCACCTGGGCTGCCTGTGCAGGTGATGCGGGAAACAGCAGTAACAGGTGTTCGTACTGAAATCAGTGGACCGGATTTGAGGGGTAAGGGGGTAGGCCACCTTCGGGGTACCTGGTGCTCCCTGGCCTCCAGTTCCAATGCCCGACACCCCCCGGGGAGCATGTCATGCCCACATGTGGGATTTCCAGGGCTGTGAGGCACCCACCCTACCCATCAAAACTCCACTTTAACGCACAGAAGGCGAGCCGGGATCCTTGGCTTCTGAGTCAGACACCTCACGGAGGATCCGAATGGAGAAAAACACCAAGCATTTTAGAAAAGGCACAAAGACGAATGGGCCGTCCACAGAATTGATCTCTGCGGCTCAACCCAGGTCAGTGACAGTTCAGTTAAAGGTCATTAACAAATACAGATTGCGATCGATTATTCAAATATACTCCAAGGCGAATACTGCACAAAGCCTTCCCAAACCAGACACAATCAATTCACTGAAAATAACGTCGTGCTTTCAAGAGGCCGGCCAGACCAGGATCAATAGATTTACCCCGGCCATAAACCTTTCGTCCGAGGTCAGTTTATCATCATCAATACCTTTGAACAAACGGAGCGTCGGACGTGCCGCCGAGAGGAGCCGTGGTGGTGAGTTTCCTGGAAAAAAGCCTCGGAGCCGAGAGAGTAATTCGTCCCGGTTCACACACACCATCCCGTCCCCCTGCCCGCCACCCCACCCCCGCCACCCCCGTGAGGCTTCTGTTCAGAGGAACCCGTGTCGTGACCTCCGCGTTTCTGTTCCGAATAGAAACTGCACGCCCAGTGTCCCGTTCCACGAGCAGCGACGGGACCTCCGAGCCGTGGGTCTCAGCCTGATCATTTTGCACGGGACTTCCGTGGGCGGGCGGGCACAGAACCTCCCCCGGGTGCCTGGGGACAACCCCGAGTCCACCTCTTTCCCTCACACACAGAACTGCGTCGGAGCGCAAACAACGGTGGCGAGACAACGTGATAAGGACAATGTGAAACGCATTCTGATTCTTGCCAGTGGAAACAAAACTCATAAGCCCTGGCTGGCGTAGCTCAGTGGATTGAATGCAGGCTGCGAACCAAAATGTCGCAGGTTCGATACCCAGTCAGGGCACATGCCTGGGTTGCAGGCCACGACCCCCAGCAACCGCACATTGATGTTTCTCTCTCTCTCTCTCTCTCTTTCTCCCTTCTCTCTCTAAAAATAAATAAGTAAAATCTTAAAAAAAAAAAAAAAGAAAAATACATATTGTGTCTCTCTCCCTATTTCCTGGCACACGGTTCCTAAAATTCTCGGAGCCCATCTGAAGGGATGCATGTCTTTCTGTGTGCTCACAAGATGACCGGGGGCTCCTGGACAGCCTCGAGCTGAGGACTGGTTGCCAGGGGAACCAACCACGTGGTTAGAGGGTTGGAACTTTCCGCTGTCCCCACCCTCCGAGGAAGTCAGGGGCTGGAGGTCGAGTTAATCACGAATGGCCAGTGTTTCAATCCACCACGCCTAGGTAATGAAGCCCCATAGAAGCCTTCTGTGATGGGGTTGGGAGGACTTCTGGGTGGTGGGTGCTGACACAGAGGCGCCGGGAGGGCGGTGCCCCTGGAGGTGGCGTGGAAGCTCCCAGTCCCTTCCCCACACCCAGTGCTCTGCACTCCTTCCTCTTGGCGGCTCCTAAGTTGCCTCCTTTCCAGTAAATGGGTGACAGTGTTGCCGTAGGCAGGTGGCTAGACGTTAATCAAGGACAGAGAGCAAAGGGAATGAGAGATGGAGCTTAACAAACTGGGGAGCGGGAGCCTGTCGGCCTCACCAGAACACTACAGCTTCGCACCCCGGGGACCACGGTGCTGCTCCTCCGAGGGAATGGATACCCCTCCCCTCCCCACTCCTGTACCAGACTGTTGGGGGCGTTGCTCGGGGAGGCGCTGGACCAGCGAGGCCTGTGAGTCTAAGGCAGGGGTCTAAACCTCCTTTATAAAAGCCCACGAAAGCCTGGGGGGTTGACTGGTTCTTTGAAAAGGCACCTGGTCCCTTCTAAACGCAGGCTAATCTCATTCCGGGGGAACAAAGAAGCTCTCTTGCCCACCTGCCAATGCACTCACCTCACTCGTTCGGCATTCTCTCTCCCCCCCCAGGAGCACGCTCCCGTGTGGGCCCAGCAGCTACCAGGGCCCACGGCAGACTGCGTGGGCTCCGAGGGACTCGGCTTCAGTACGAAGCAGAGACCGTGGACACTGGCTGCTGTTGTGGCCTCGCTGAGGCCACGGTTGGACGTTTTCCATGGGGTCATGGAGGGAGCTGGGACTCTGGAAACCCAGGGGCATGTTCCTGCCCAAACAAACCATTTGGCCATGCCCCTCATCCCCCCACCGTCCCCTTCCTTTCGGTAGGTTTTCATGCATTGACCCACCTTCTCCTTGTCTCCTGCATAAAGTTCGCCAACTCTTCTTTAACAAACGTCACGAATAATTTTTCTTGACATGACCTGCCCAGGCCTTCGTAAGTAGAGCATACTAGAAGAACTGGCTAGAATTCTTCTGCCCAACTAATTATTAGTTTTCTATATATAACAACGGATCTATTTTTGCCTCTTCTCCGGCAATGCATGTGTCTTTCCAGAATAGCTGCCGCGGTTCATGGGCAGCAGAGACCCGCACTCAACAGACCACGGTCTTTCCTCTGGAGCAACCATTTGTCATAACTCCCCCCCCCCCACACACACACACCGTGTATGACCATCGGGAAGTTTCTAGGCTCCTTGATTTGCCGTCAGAGTGAAATTATATGTAAATCTAGCTGCAGCCACGTTGAAACTGGTGTTTGCCGTCCAGTGAAAATCCGTCGAAAAAGGCTCCTTCTTGTAAGATACTTCTGGAATCTCCATCCTGCCGCTGTGAATTCCTCTGATCGGTTGACAAACTTCATTATCGGCTTAGAGCTCAAGTGCTCCATTTGTCAAAAACTCCAAGAAGAGAATGACTTTGCTAGCCATAGCTAAAGGAGAACATGGTGCAAGAGTGTCTGTATATAGTGGCTCTCGACATAAATTAGGCTTGTGTGAGAAGAGGCGCTGACACCTGTATTCTGTGTCACGCGGCAAAGGGCTGATCACACGGCTCGGGACAGTACCCACAGCCGCTTGCACGACCCCTGAGTGAATCTGTGCTTCGAGAAAGTGTCCTCCATTCCTTCCCTCTCCCTCTCTCTCTCGGCGCATCTCCCTCGTGCCCTTCCTCCAGCCACCGGCCGCCCAGCTCTGCCGCCCCTCCCCAAGCTACCGCGACCAGCAGCACGGTGAAGGGGAGACATCCGCGTTCTCGCTGACGACCGAGGTCGGCGCCTCTGCGTGTAGACCCCGGAGGGCCGCACAGGGCACCGAGCTCCTCTCCGCACTGTGCCGCGTGCCGGCTGCCTGCGGTTGCCGTGACGGGGTGCCACGGCCTGGGTGCCCCGAACATCAGGTGAGCACCTGCGCCTACAGGTCTGCAGGCGCCGAGGAAGAGCCCATTCTGCACCGAGCGGCTGCCGGCAGCCCTTGGCTCGTGGCCGCATCACCTCCGTCTCTGCCTCCGGCTCTCCCTGTGGGTCTGTCTCCCAATTTCCTCCTGATAAGGACACCAGCGCTTGGAGAAGGACCCACCCTAATGCAGTATCATCTCATTTTAACTTGATTACATCTACCGACCTCCAAGGGCAGGGGGAGGCAGGGACACTGTACAACCCAGCACCTAGCGGCTGAAGGAGGACTCGAGAGGGGACATGATTACACTGCCTCTCAAACACTCGTCCCCTCCCCCTGATGGTGCCTGTCCCAGGTCCAGCCAGCCGTGTCCCAGCCTCCATGCTGCAGCGAGTGGCTCCGGAACCAGGAAGACACAGGCCTCTGCTCCCCAGTGGTTTGGGGGTACACGAGTGAGCCCCGTCAGCCCCTTGAAAGGGAAGCCGGAATTTGCCTTCCGTGGTCGAGGAGAAAGAAATCTTTTTTTCTCCCCTGTTTTTTCCTTGGGTTTGATGTTTCAACAATGCTTTCCGTTTTGTTTTTTTTTTAAAATGCATGGTTATTGTAGAAAATAGAGAAAAGTACCAGAATTACGACTTATTCCTAATTTTGCCAACCAGAAGTCGTCAGCATTCTGAAGCATGTTCTTTCAGTCTTTCCTAACATGGACGCCCTGCGTGATTTCAGCTTTACCGAGACACAGTTGGCACGCGACATTGAGAAAGTTGAAGTTGTACGTAGCATAGCTCAGTTCTTTCCAGTGTGTACCCAAGGACAAACACATGCAATTAAACACAGAGAAGGTGTCCTGAAATATCACGTTTATTCATTTCTGGAAAAAGAAGCTGACCTGCGAGCTACAGTCAGCGAGGTCATGGGTCATTTGTGACAGCAGCCGTAGGGAACAAACACATCTGTCGTTCTCTTTCTGTGACCCAGAATATCTGCGGGAAGCAGGTGACTCCTTCCCCAAGCGTCACGGAGGACAGTCGTTCGATAAAGGAGCCATTTTCAAGACGTGGGCTTGGTTGGAGAAAACCAAAAGGCGAGGTGGTGTCCCCTCCCCGCGTGGGCAGCAGCATGGTCGTTACTCTGCCGGACCGGGGGTGGGGCGGGCGGGGGGCAAGGGGTAAACCGGGCGCCCGATAGCGCGCCAGGAAAGGGCCCCCAGCAGAGTCAGCCTGCAGGGAGCGGAGAACATCTCTGTCCCCTGCCCCCACCCTCTCGTCGTGGCTGGTGCAGCCCAAGGCCAAGTTCCCGCAGAGGCCACGGGACGAGGGAGCCCAGCTGAAACAACCCCAGGCATCAGCCCTGCTGGGTGCAGAGTGGCAGGAAAAGACCAGAGCGGAGACCCCGCCTTCTCCGACCTGCTGCACCTGGGGGGTGGCTCCACCATCCCCCCAACCTTGGGTCACCTCCGTCTCCTCCTCTTCCTCTCCCTCTTCCCGGGCAGGTTCAGCTCTGATGCAGAGTCAAGGCCGTCCTGGTTTCCCACATCCCTGTGGGCCCCACACCCTCAGAGCTGGCCGGGGTGGACGGACGGGCCTGACCCTCCTCGCGTGCGTCTTGGCATCGCTCCCACGTCGCGCCTGAGCCGTACAGGCCCCTGCTCTGCGTGCTTTCAGGCTTAAACGAAGTGATACGGTAACACAAGCAATATCTGGGACACTAGATGCACTACTAATGTGCTGCCTTTCTGCATGCACTGTTGTTGTGTATGCTTGTGTAAATTGTAGTCACGAAGCCATCATAGGCGTACGGTCGTAGGCGGGAGCGCTCACAGGGGCGTGGCGGTGAGGGCAGCTCCGGCCACTCTGCTCTCACGGCTGCCCAGCATCTCGCGGGGAACTGCAAACACGGGAACGCACCCTGAGGCCCCGCCAGGGAAGTGGCGTGACTCCTCAAGGCATTCACAAAGTGAAAAGGTGCGGTATTTCCAACATCCCTGGGAACTGGAAGCGGGAGGAAGGAGAAGAGCGTTAACGGCGGGCGAGCGAGGGAGGACCGGGCCCCACAGGCTCCCTGCTCATCTCGCTCTGCGAGACTCCGTGGCGTTTCGAATAGTTCGCCGTTTCACTAGAAACGCACCGTAATTCTTCACTCAGGAAAACCCGCATGTATCCTCACTGCTGGGGAAGCTTATGGGGGGCTGCGCTGGAGCTGCGGAGGCACGGCAGGGCAGAAAATCAGTTGTGCCAGCAGACGTCGCAGAAGTTCGAACGGCCCGGCCGAGGCAAGGACGGTGACTCCACGAGGAAAGCCGGCGGCCCCTGCTGGGCTCCCTCCTTCCCTTGTGCGCGAGCTCAGCAGTTTAAAGGGACGCATGTTTTGTGCTGATTGTAAAATAACATGGCACACTGCAGGAAACGGAGAGAACACACCGGAGTATTGGGATGTAAAACACTCTCCAGAAAAACAGCACTACACAATTCTTTCCAAAGTTGTTCTGTGAATGCGTTGGCTTGAGGCGGAGGGCTTGTTCTATCTGTCCCAATGTTGTGTAACTGAGCTCTTTCTAGACGGCGTTGCGCTGAGTTCGTCCCCACGTCGTCAGAAGTGTCAGACGCTTATAAATGAACAGGGATCAAGAGAAGTGGCCTCATCAGTGGAGTTGAGACCATTGATTAAGCAGCTGGAGAAGAAAAGAAAATTCCATCACTAGAATTCTCTCCTTATTCCAAAATGAATCCTAGACCATAAAAATTTAAGTATTAAGAAATACAAATATAAAAGCACTGGCATACAGCTTTAGATAAATATTTATAATTTTGAATTTTCCTAAATTTTTTCACTTTCTAAGCATGTCATAAGAGCAAAACTTTTGCATAAAAATGAAATTTGAGTATATAAACATTGGACCTGGAGAGCACTGTGCTAAGTGAAATAAACCAGGAGGTAAGGGACAAATACCATACGATCTCACCTTTAACTGGAACCTAATCAACAGAAGAAAAAGGCCAACAAAATAGAACCAGAGACATTGAAATTAAGGACAATCTAACAATAATCAGAGGGGACGGGGGAGGGGACAGTGGGGGGAAGGGTTTTCAGGGACTACTGTAAAGGACACATGAACAAAACCAAGGGGGAGGGTGGAAGCAAGGGAGGGAGGGGGTTTGGCTGGGTGGGAGGAAAATGCAGACAACTGTAATTGAACAGCAATAACATAATTTAAAAAGAAAGAAACCAGGAGTTGTCGTTTCTTGGCCTTTTGGCTAAGGTCAAGGGTAAGAGATCATGAGTCAGAGCTGAAAGAAAAAACGACAAAAAGGAATAAAATGTTTGCAACCGACCCGGCAGGTGATGGGTTAATATGCAAAGAAGACTCACAATACAAATTGCTTAAATGACTTAAGAAGTCACTTCACAACAGAATCACCACAAACGGGCCATCGGAAGTGGTTCGACTTCATTCACAATCAAAGAAAAGCCGCTGAAGAAGCCAGACACTCACTGGCTACCAGGCTGTCTGCGGTGGACAACAACCAATTAAATCCACTGTTGACGGGGGTGCTGGCCGTTCTTTCTGGAATAGTCACTGGATTCTTGTTTTCACATTTGTTCATATTTAGTACGGTGGTTGTATGTTTACAACTGACATACATCTTTAAAAGCTAGTAAAATAGCTTTAGAAGCATAATTCCAAACAGCTTTTAGAGTTTTTTTTTAAATTCACTGATGTTTAGAGAGAGAGAGAAGCATCAGTGTGGTGTTCCACTTATTTGTGCATGCACCAGTCGCTTCTTACACGTTCCCCAACCGCGGACCAAACTGCAGCCCTGGTGTGTCGGCATGCTGCTCTGACCGAGCTACCCTGCCGGGGCTAAATACAGTTTATAATAATTCATTGTGTGGCTGAATTATAATTAGTAACCCACTACCTTATCTTGGAGATTCGTATTTCCTAAAGGTTTTGCTGTTACACAGAACACCGCAATAAACATTTTATTGCAAAATGGCTGCCCTTGCATTTCATCAGAATAGCTTGTTATCTGAAAAAAATTAGTGGATCAAGTAGCATGAAGATTTTCTCATTCACCTTGCTTTCTTATCTTTCACACAACAACACGTAGACAGCATGAAATTAAATGAAAAATGACAAGGAGGAAAAAACGGCATCTGGAGAAATTTCTCATTGACAATTTATTCGTTGATATTCTTATTACACAGAGCAGGGAAGTCCTACAAATTTTGTGGACAATTTTATGGGAGCTGGGGAGAGGGCACATCAGACAGCTACCCGGCCCCCACCCTAAGTAAGAACCCAGAGCGGTCGGTCACGTGAGAACCAGGTCCCCAGGGTCCTGTTTCCACGCCACCAGGTCTTCAGTACATCTCCAATGACGGGCCATCTCCTTAACCTCTGTGGCCTCAATTTATTGACTGCAAAGGGAGATTAAAATGCCCGCCACTCGGTGGCGTACAATAAATACTAAGATGCACTAAGGCCCTGCTGCATACCTGACAGCCACCGTTCCAGCTGCTTTTGCTGGCGTTTTAACAACATTGTCCTACAGACTCGAGGAACAGGGGCTGTGAGCCCCGCCGGACGGAGGAAGGGGACCGAGGAACCGATGAAAGGACGTGACCGTGTGCTTTTCGCAGCAGCCTCCTCCCTCCCCCTTCCAAAGCCCAGGGGAGTGACCCTGGCCGGGAGAGCATATTGAAACGGGTGAAGGTGCGTGTACAACCTGCAGGTTTTAAGCTCACCCTTGAGCCAGGGGAGCAGTCCCTTTCTCTAGCGCCGTGGTTTCCAACCGGGATGATGTTATCTCCCAGGAGACGGTCTTGGGCAAGTTGGGGGTCGGTGATATTTACACTGGCACCCGGGTAGAGGCCAGGGAGGGGGTCAACCACCCTACAACCCACAGGGCAGGTGTCGCTGCAGAGAACTGTCTCGTCTGAACTGTCAGGGGTGTCCAGGGTGAGAAGCCCTGGTCTAAATCCATATTTGTACACTCACATCAATAACTTCACAGTTTTGATCAGATGTCAAGATTGATTGTATTTTTTCTCTAATTGGTTATAGCCCTGAAGGTCTTTAGTATCACTGAAATATATTTTTTTAATTTTAGAAGATAAACAAAAACTAAGTGAAAAAAATTAAATAATGTTTTCATTAATAAAAGGAATCAACTTGCCTTATAATCTGCTTAGGGAATAATACCTATTCAAATACTGTTTATCAAAAATCATGGAATTGAAGTCTGTGTTTTAAAAAGTGTTTACCACATGGCAAAGAAAAGAGAAAAATATGAATAAAGTAAGAATTTATCTTAAGACTCTGGATAAAGGGAAAAGAAGCAAAACACCGAGGAGAAATAATAAAGGCAAAACTAGACATTTATGAATTTCAAAACACGAAGTGTTAAATAAGTCCAAACATTAATGATTTGAAAAGGCCGTAGCAATATGCCAGTCCCCTAAACTCACACAGCCCTGAGAGCACCTCTGGTGCCTGGTAAAATTAAATGTCCAGGTGCCCAACCTCCCCAGACTCAGACCCGGAACATTTAAGGACAGGCCCTGGGGTCTGTGTTCCTGGCGAACGTTCCAGGGGGTGGGCGTGACGGGCAACTTCAGGAAAGCCTGCGAGAGCCCGTCTTTGACCAGGCTGATCAAACAAAAAAAAGGAGAGGCGAGGAGGACAAACTACAGGTGGAGGGATTCAGCAAAACACAGAGACCAAAACCCCTCATAGACACGGTCAGCAGTGTGGTGGCCACCCGAGGGAGGGGGGTGGGGGTAAGCGGTGACGGGAGGAGACGTGACCGGGGGTGGCAAGGCGAGCACACAGCACAGTGCACGGATGGTGTGTCACGGATGGTGTGTCACGGAACTGCACACTTGAACCCTGTATCGTTTTATTAACCCACGTCGCCCCAGTAGATTCAATAAAAAGAGAAAGACCATAATGAACGAAAGAGGATTCAGAACCGCATTAGCGACAAAGACTCTGAAAGTGTGAAAGCGTGAGGTGTCTCCTATTACGGACAACCCTGTTACGACCCTGGCCTCTGCGGTTGTGTGCGCTCCGGCGACGGGCGTGACGGAGCCCCTGGGCCTGTCCTCCCTTTCCCCGACGGATCCCCGCACATGTCCCTCTCGGTTATTTTTCCAGTGAACGTTGCTTTTCTCGTGCATCTCGGTGCGCTTGCCCTCCGAGAATTTTGGAGCGTCCGGTCTAAAGTGTCTGCTTCGGCTGACTCTTTCTCCTCCTCATCAGCGGCGGCTCTCTTCGCCCGGAACCGCAGCTCCCTGCCCTGCGTCATCCTGTGCGCACGGGTCCGGCGCCCGCGGGGGGTACCGGCCGGGGCAGCGCCGGAGCGCTCTCTGGGGGTCCAGGGGCCTTGCTCGTGCCCACCAGGAGTGAGGGGTCCCAGTGAGGATGGTGCTGGCTCTGAGGCCCTGGATGGATCCCGCTTGGGACCACCCTCCCTCTTCGAACGTCCCATTGTTTTTCTCAGTTTCCTTCGCACACAGACGCAGACGGGTCCCGCTGGCAGTGGAGCTGGCTTCCAGAAGAGATGGGGGAGTCGCTGACAGGGCCTGAGCCCAGAGGAGGGGAAGGTCAGAGGTCACGTCTCTGCGAGGGGTCGAGGGGCCGCACCCAAGAGTGTCTTTGCTGAGGAAGGCCACGTCACTGGCCACCTCTCCAGCCGCTGTGGAGCCTGTTGTCGGCACCTGGAGGGGACAGGGCCACGGTGTCCGGTGTCCCTGCCTGCACACGGAGACGCTGTGGTGACGAGGGCCTCCAGGGGCCCTGTGCTCTGCCGGCCCGCTCCAGGGAGCGCGCTAGGAGGGAGGGAGGCTTCCCACCAGTTCGCACCCTTCCTCCCGCCCCACCATCTCTCCTCTCTTCAGCCCGGGCCACCTGCAGATGGGCCCCGAGCCGGCTTCCCAGGAAGAGTGATGCCCACAGGTCAGGCGCCGCGCCCCACACCCTCCATCGGATTTCCCGTGCGCGACACTCGGCGAGGGGTCTGTTCGCGGCGCGCTGGTCAAGTGCCCCCGTCCTGGTTTTCGGGGCTGAAGCTTTTTCCTCGCTTTGGGATTCCTTTCCTGATTTAAAACGGGGGATGGGGGGCATTCATTGCCTATGCTTGCTCCCTGTTTTAACTGAAACATTCGTAGCGTTCTACTAAAAGGGAGCCTTCTTCTTTCTTGCTGAAGGTAGAGCAACACCAGGTAGGTGTGGCACACGCGTGTTTCTACGGTGAGGGTCAGTGGGGGTCGGGGGGGGGTCAAGGGTACGGGCTCCAAGGGGCCGGTGTCCCCACGCTGAGTCAGGGGAAGGAGCCGGCTGCTGCCCTTCGACATGAGGGCCCCCCTCTCCCACTCCATGGGGGTGTGGGGCGTCTTCCCACCTTTGGGACAACGGTCAGTGGCAGGTGATCTCTGCACAGCGAGACTGTTCAAACCGCCGGCTCCCTCCCGCAGTCTCGCCCCGGAAGGCGGAGCTCCGCTGTTTCTAGGACACTCCTTCCCTGGAGGCTTTGCCTTGCGATCGGATCCAGAGATTGGAAACAAGGGCGTCCACGGCTCCTCCCGACGACGATTGGGAACAGTTCGGATGACAGGGCCGCGGAAAGTGAAGCCACCACCGTTTGTCACAGGGCCCATGGGGCCCATTGTTTCTGAAAGGACACCTCCTCTGCCTGTCAGTTCCGAGTGCAGCGGCTCTCATTCAGGGTGCGAGAGCGGACAAGACGAAGGTGGGAGGCTCTGCCGGTGCTATTTTTAAGCCCGTCCACGTGTCCACATTAGGGGGATGTAACCTTCATTAGGAGAAGGATGTCTCGCAGGCGGAAAGCTTCTCTTTGCGTTGCCAGGAGCACCTGCACCTCCCAGAACCACTGAGGACGCCACCTGCCCCGGACACCTGGGGGCGCCACAGCCACAGGTGCGGTTGCCGGGAGGACTCGCCACAGACTGACGGAAAGTCGGCTCTATCGCCTGCACCGTGAGCGCGCTGCCGTGACAGGCGATGACAGCAAGGGATGTTGAGAGAAGCCGCTGTCACCGGCCACGGCCCCAGGAAACCACCCCTGGGAGAAGGGGGCGGAGCCAGTGGGGGGGAGGGGGCGTCTCCCACTGCCCCACCGAAACCCACCCCCGGGCACCTGGGGGAAGCGAGAAGTGTTCTCGCGTTATAATTCTCACCCTGAAGAAAAACGAGCAGTTTGCCAAGGAAATCTGTCGAGTGTGAAGCTCCAGACTTTTGGGGTGAAAGTTCCGACCAGCGACCAAGGGTTGAACTTCAGCCAGCCTTTGGATTCCCGGTAAAGGCTGAGGCCGGAGCACAGGCTGTAAAGAAAACGGTCGCTTATTTGCAGGAACCTTTCATCTACCATCAGTTCAAGGAAAAGGTGGGCATCTGGGGTTGCTCGTGTCTCCTGAGTGTGTGCGCGTTAACTTACCCTTAATGGTGCTCCGTGTGGCAAAGGGAAGGCCCCGGGCAGAGTCAACGAACATCAAAAACTTTTGAAATGTTTACATATCAAAGTGAGGGGGAGTAGCCCGCTGTGGCGCAATCAGGCATAAAAGAGATTAATGAAATACAATTAGGGAAAATATATGGTAATGTAAGCTACCTAAAAGGGACTTGACTCTCTGCGTTTAGCCACAAAATTATCAATGAAGAAAGTTTCCTGAGTACCATCTGTTGAGATAGTTATGAATAAACTAGATAAAGACATCAAAACTGCTGTGTTCTGTAGTTAGAGGGAGACCCCCCCCCAGACGGAGCCACAGGAAGTCCTGGGATGACGCCGTCATTCAGGCATGTGAGACCTTCGGTACTCGCGGCTGTGACCCGTGCAAGTGTCGCCACCGCTGGGTTTCCTCCAGAATCCGGGGGTGAGCTGGGACAAGTGTCTTCCTGGTGACACTAGTGCGTCTCTCAAGTGCAATCAGGGGAACCAGCATGCTTCCAAAATGTCACAGGAAAAATAAGAAGAAACCTCGCTGAAACTGACTGTGGAATTAATCATTGATGATTGTAGATACTTACAAATATAATACGCACATATACATACCCACATACACACATAAGCTGTATCTATATCTATATCTGTATCAATCTATCCGTTTATTTATCCATCCATGTGCACGACAGACAGATACAGTAACAATTAAATCCATTACCAAGTGCTCGCTAGGAAGCACCCCGCGCAGTGAGGCGCCCAGAAACGAAAGGCCGAAGGAGACCCGTTTCCGACGGCCACAGAGAATCTGACCTTCCAACCAAGTCAGCACAGGCGCAAAGAGGGCTCACTGGTCTCATTCAAACGGTCCGCGCTACGCAACATCATGTATAAAGTAGGCAAATGCCATTAGGGGCATTACTGGATTTTAGTTACTGTCCCAACAACAGCTGCACGTTCAGATCTCTCAGGGGCATTAGCGCCGAGAGGGAATCGACGCGGGGGTGCTCGTCGCTAGAAAAGGCGGGCCCCTCTGTGGGCACCCGTGGTCCTCTCCGACAGTCCCGTTCTCGTCCTTCCCGGCCCTCCCGGAACTGTCTTCCCCTCCCCTGGAGACGGGACACGGTGGCGCGACTTTCTCAGCCAACGAGCTGTGCGTGGAGGTGGCGTGTGTTGCTTCGGGGAAGCGCAGAAACGGCAGCAGGGAGACCCCCCAGAGCGCCTTTTCCCGGCCCACGGGTGTGGCTACAGGGAGGTGCCGCACCGGGTCGCTGCGGGGAGGCCAGCAGCCCTGGACGTGGCTGGGGCCCCAAGTGGCCTCGGCTCCCGCGGGAACGAAAGCTCTGTGGCTGAGCCCGAGTTTTGGGGTGATCGTGGCAGCCCAGCCAGCCCGCCCTGTCCGATACAAACCCCAGCGTAAGTGAACCAGATTTCGACCCAGGTTGTAAATCCATCTCTCGTGAATGCGGTTAGCATAAATCGGTCCCCCAGGGTCTCATCTGTCTCGGGGCAATTGAAACCACAAAATGTCTAAATCTTTCAAGGTCAAGCATGGGTCCTGGCATGGCACAGACCCCCCCCCCCCCCCGCCAGGAGTACAAATCCAGGACGAATCAGTCTCGTCTTGTCAACAGTCTTCAGAAGGCGGGTCAGGGAGGGGGCTGCAGGCCTGAGCTTAGGGAAGGCGCCGCCGCCCACCAGTGGGGAGAATCCACACTCCCTGGGGCCACAGCCACCGCACACGCGCAGAGCAGGCTCCCTCCGACCGGGCCGGCTCTGGGCAGAGTCTGACCCCCGACCAGAAAACTGGTGGGAGCCCCGATCACCCCTGACGGCCATCAAAGAGCGCACAGAGGACAGTGGACCCAGCCATCTGTCTACAGCCCTGGGCACTAATTGTCACAGAAGTGTGACCGCAGCAAGAAACTATGGGAGCTTGTGCAGGCCTATGAAAGCATTTACAAACCCCCAGCGGGGCGGGGGCGGGGGGACAGGGGCAGGGGTCCTTGGTGGCACCTGTTTGTTGTGGTGAGGAACAGGGTAGATCACGGCCAAGGCAGCCGACCAAGGCCTGATAATGTTACCATGGAGATGAACTCGAAAACGTCAAGCTAAGCAAAGGAAGCCAGACCTAAAAGGCCACCTGCCGCATGGCCCCATCTACACAGACTGTCCGGAAGCAGGTGGGTGTTGCACGGGAGGCCCGGAGCTTGGGGGACTGGAATCTCGGCCTGACCTACCCACCTCCGCCCCGCCCCCCCAGAGGAAACACGCTCTCCTCTCTTTCTCCTCATGAACTTGCCCTTGCGAGGAGTCGGTGAGGCTGCTCCAGGAACCAGACGAGAGAACAAGGGGGGGCCCGAGAGCGTGGGAAGCAGACGACGGGGCCCCCGAACCCCGTTACCGGCCACTTCAAAGGAGCTGGGCCTGGCTGCAGTGCCGAGGTTGGACTCCGTATCGGGCTCTCCCTTAACAGCTTCCTGTTAGCGCACCCAAACTCAGAACTGAGTCAGACTCAGAAATGCCAAGTGTAATGATTAATCTGGCAGCGGCGCTGAACTTCAGCTTCCAGAGAGAGAGAGAGAGAGAGAGAGAGAGTAACCAGGCTTATTCTAAACACACGTTCACCCCACATAACCTCCCAGGTCTGGGCGTGGAGGGCCGACCTGTGCCCGCACGCTGGGCACTGCGTCGTCGCCGGACTCTCCCTGCACGTCACGGCGGACACACGGGGGAGCCCGCGAGGGAAGGGCACGACGACTCCCTTCCAACCCCACTCTCTGGGAAAGCAAGAGTGTGAATTAGGACTTCCTGCCTCTTTGATCTCATTATCTGAGTCTGTAATCAAAAGGTGGTGATTAACATTTACCGTTAGCAGTTAGATGCTCTGCAAGTGCTTTGCCGAGCAGCTCCGAGAACCTGTGTTAATTATTTACTAGTCTCAAGAGGTTTCTCTGTAACGGCTTGTTTGTTAGAGGTCACGGCCAACCAGGGGGCCCCCCCCCGGGTCCGGGTTAAGCTGCTTTTTCCCACAGAGCTGACCTGGGAAGAAGGAACCTCGAACGCCTCAGCGATGCTGGCCCATGGCCTGCGGCTTCTCGGGGTCTGTGTGGTCACTGGGCCGCAGAAGGATGCCCGGTCCCGCCCAGCCACGGGGACCGCAGAGCCTGGTGGGACCCCGAGACGTCCAGCCAGACCCCGCCCATTCCCGGCAGCAGGGCCAGCACCTGAACGGAGGAAACACGTTAGGACGTGAAAAGGTGGCATAACAAGTCACAAGTAGGACACTTGGCGTGTAGCGACAGAATTTTCTCCCAAGGCTCCTCTCTTGCCCCCGACAGTCCTGAGAAGCATCTCGGCCCTGCTGGGATCGGCGAGGACACTCCCCGCACACCCTGCCCGGAAGGTGGGGACAAGGGACTCCCCTGAGCCCCCACATGAACGCCGGGGCCACGCAGTAGGTTCCTCCTCCAGGCAGAGTGGTCGGGTCTTCCTCTGACATTGACCTTCTGGATGGCCTTCGCCGACCTGGGGAACGGCCCGCGCTCCTCCACGTTAGAAAGTCTCCCTGGGTGTTGGCCGGCGTGATTGATGTTTGCACAGCTCTGTGACACGCACAGCCGCCCGTAAATGAGAAACAGAAATCGGAGACAGGATGTGGTCTCCCCGTCCCTGGTGAGTCAGTTTTGGGGCCTGGCCCCCCCCACCCCCGGCCCCGGAGTCCCTGAGCCACAGGCCAGGGAAAGCACAGGGACCGTTTTCTGGTAAGTTCAGCAAAGGGTCGAGCACAGCTCTTTATAGTTTTGTAGAAAAGAATCCAGGGCATAAAAATTCTCTTTATCGAAGACCTGGCAGACAGGAAGCTCTCTTAAAAAGAAAGTTAGATAAGAAGTGTTGTGACATGCTCTGTGCATTCTGCCTTGAAGCCTCAGCTGAAGGAGCAGCTCCGGGGGCGGAGGCGTCGGGACCACAGCTGCAGGTCCGCGGGATCGTTCTGGAGTGCCTCCCCCTTCCCCGCCTCGGTGGGGGGGGGGTCCAGTCAGCCTGCTGCCGTGGCTGCCGTGGGCCTCTTTGCCTTTTAGGTCTCTCTCACCCTACTAGGTTCTTGTGGGCTCCGTCATGGCTGAACTGCGACCCCCAAAGTTCATGTGTTGAAGTCCCAAGCCCCCGATCCCTGGAATGTGCCCCCGTATTTGGAGGCAGGGCCGTTAGGAAGACAATTCAGTTACACTGAGGCCTTGAGGGCGTCCCTAATCCAATCTCAGGGGCGTCTTTACAGGAAGGAAGTGGGACGCGGCAAGGGACCCCAAGGTGCACGGACAGAGTGAGCGTCACGTGAAGTGCCAGCAAGAAGACAGCCAGCCCCAAGCCAAGGGGAGAGGCCCCCGAGACAGCCGGCCCCGCCAGCACCTTGATCTCGGACTCCCAGCCTGGCGGACGGTGAGAAAGTACACTTCCGTTGTTGGAGCCACCCGGACGGCGGTATTGGAGTACGACATCCCCCGCAAACGAATGCAGGCCCTGAAGTTTTTCATTTATCCCTGGTGTGAGGAAGCCTGTTTTGTTCTTCTGAGTTGAAAAGCAATGGGAGTGAGCCCCTCAAAGAACCGTGGGACCCCTTGTGCCCAATGGAGAAGTCAGCCCTATGACCACTGGGGCTGCTGGCCCGCGCCCGGCTCCGTCGCTGCGTCCCCCTCGGGTGTCCTGCGCAGAAGCTCGCGCCGTATCACAGCCCGAAGCCAGACCCCTGGAGCCCGAGAGCTTTGCCCTTTTGCAACCCAGCGTCCTCCGAGGACCCCTGAGGGGCGAGGCCATTTGGAAACGCTTTGGTAATCAGCAAGGAGGCCTCGGAGGGTCACTGTTCGCATGTCACCTGCAGGCGTCTGTGCCCCGGCGGCAGGCGGTCCCTCGAGCTCTCGATGAAATCGATTATGCCTTTGAAATCAAAATAAGATAGCAGAGGCCGAAGTGACTCCCGAGAAGTCACGGAGAGTGTCCTATTTAGCATGGGACAGTTACACATCTTTTACGTGCGACTTTGGAGGGACAGAGGCGTGATTCATTAGCCCGAGAAGACACGTGGACTCCTCTTTTTTTGCCATGACATTGGGTCCCCATGGGGCAGGGCTTGGGCGGGGCTGGGGCGCAGAGCCAGAGGATTCTGGGATGCAGTGTGCGTCCCCCAGTGTGGAAGGGGCGTGGGGACAGCGTCTACAAGGATATAGAAGCACCAGGCAGGTCGGGGAGCTCAAGACAGCGTCAGGGGTGTGGGAGGAGGAGGAAGAACCCAGAGGCAGGGGACTGGACCGGTTGCAGGGGGGCCGTTAGTGCCCCCTGCCGGGCTGCACCCCACAGAGCCCCGGTCCCAGAGCAGGAGATGTGAAGCTATCATTTGCAGGCTGATCAGTGCCCCAAGCCAGAGATGCCCACATCCTAATCCCCAAGAGCTGTGAGTATGGAACCCTAAATGGCAAAAGGGGTCTTTGCCGATGAGACTGTGGTGAAGGGTTTTGAGTTGGAGAGATTCACGTGGATTATTAGGGTGGGCCAGTGGAAGCACAGGAGTCCTTATAAGAGGGAGACAGGAGGGTCCCAGCCGGAGAAGGAGGATGCACAGGCGTGCCTCTGGACTCCGGAAGGAGCCAGGTGTACAGGCCTAGTGTTCAGACTTCCGCCCCCCAGAGCCACAACCCTACACATTCCCGCTGTTTGAAGCCGCTCCGTTTGGGTAATCTGTTACAGCAGCCGCCGGACACTCATACCCTGTGTAAGAAACAGCGTCTTATCCGTCCCTGGACACACACAGCTGGCCCTCATGGTGGCAGGATCGCTCCGCCCATGGGTGCCGCCTCCAGCCAGCCCCAGCCACACTGCCCCGCCCACACGGCCGTGCCCACATGGCCGCACTCACAGCTCCCTCAGCGCCCACGGGAATCCTAGCAGCAGGTCGGGGGACGCTGTCTCAGAGGCTGCTGGCCCGGCACAGCTACAGACCACAAGTCCACGCCTGCGGTGTGATAGAGTCTTAATGATATTCAGAACAAGAGTGGTTGCCATGGCAAAGCACCGTACACACCACTTAAGCAACTCTCAGCGATGCTATCGCTTAAATAATTAATTGCAGGGTCGCTGTTCTGCTGCCCGGCAGGTAAACACTGGCTGTGTGATCTCTTCCACGATGGTTGACTCCACGGAAATGGGCCACGGTCACGGTTATTTCTGGCCTTTTGAAACGTGATCTCCAGAGCTCCCGAGGAAATGCTTCCAGTCTCGAGTGAGTTCCGTAGCCCCGACCTAGTCCAATAATCCGAGTTACCCCCGAGTCACTGGTGGGAAATTAAAAGACGACCGTCGTCAGCCCTGTTCACGGAAGGACGTTCTAGAAGTTCGATCTGGGCAGCGGGAGCCACGGAGCAGGCCACTGTGTGAATCAACCAGGTGCCGCGGGGTCTCTCCTGGCTGTCAGAAGTTACTCCACGACGGCGCAGAGTTGGCCCTGAAGACGGCCCACTCCGGGGCACGGTTTCAAGTCTCCGGGGCTCCCTCAGAGCAGACCGGAGCCCGGCATCGGCCCCCGAGGCACAGAGGGGCCCAACTGCGGGAGGCTCCTGCCCCTGAGGCCGGGACCGGGAGGGTCGAGACTCTTGTGCAGGAAACACTGATTCTGGAGAACCAAAACCGTACGTTCCTCCTCATCCCTCCACGGGACCCCCTCATCTTGCTGTGGGACCCCCTCATCCCTCCACGGACCCCTCACCCCGCCACGGGACCCCCTCATCCCGCCGTGGGACCCCCAACCTGCCTCAGTTTCCCCATCTGTAAAATGACGGGGATGACAGCCCTAGCCCGCGGTGTCAGCGGGAGGATTACACAGGTCAATATACGGAAGGTGTTTAAAGCAGCTGAATGGGTGGTGTCCCCGTTAAGCACCCTGACGAGCCGCCTGGGCGAGCCAGGGCGACCCGGACAGCATGCTCCTCGCCGGCTGCGCTCAGCACCCCTGCCCACTCCTGCTCCCGCCTCCCTGGCCACCGGCTCCCCACAGCCTCAGCTGCGGCCGGAGCAAGGAGTGTGATCCTCAGGTCTCCTGCCCACATGCAGCCCTCAGGATGACGGTGCCGCCTCTCGGGGTCCCTGGGGTGGGGGCGGACCAGCCAAGCCCAGAGCCGGAGGCCCCTGGTCTCCTTGTTCAGCTGTGCTGGTGCCTGGTCGCCATCTAGTGCCGAGAGGAGGGGCTGCGCCTCTCCCGTCGCGAAGGGCGGGGGACCCCTGGAACGGAGGCCCAGGAGACCCCGTGGACGGTGTCGCACTGTAGTACCCCCCCCACCCCCCACCCCCGGTCTAAAGAACCCAGATCCGGCCTCCGCTCAAACTCCCCAACGCCGGGACTCCTCGTTGCAGTCTTTGGGCAACTCCACATGCTGGAACCCTACAGCTTAGCCGCGGCCCTGGTCTGTACCTCTTTAACCTGTCGCTTTACCCCAGAGTTCCCAGAAACAGGCGTCTGTGGAGGGAGAGGCTGGGGCCGGGCCGGGCCTGACTCCTGGCACATGTATCAGCTGTGCTGGGAAACCTGCGCTCCATCCGGGGGATGCTGCCCAGCCTCAGCCCACGAAGGACCCGCTGGATGCGGGGGACGGACCCCCGGAACTCAGCCACCGCTCAGGTGAGCCGCCTCTGGCACCGAATCACGGCCGCACGCACCACTCCCGCAGAGGAGACGCCCTCTGGGAGGACACGCATGCCGGCCCAGGACGCAGGAAAGCAGCAGCCCGCCCGGTGCTCCGGTCACAGCGTCAGCCCCGCCAGCTCCGCGGAGGGCGCTTGGCAGCTGACGCTCCCCAGTCAGGCCTCCAGGCGGGGACGCAGCCCCACCGACGCCTGGGGTGCAGCCGTGCGGGGCCCTGCGAGGGGGGCCCAGCCCAGCCACGTCCAGACCCCTGACCCACGGAAACCACGAGATGGTCAGTGTGCGTTGCTTTAAGCCGCTACGTTTGTGATGAGTTCAGAGACAGCAAGAGGCACCTAATACAGGGCGACGTGGAGTGACGCACTGAACTTGTGATTCACAAATTCATGGTGAATTTGACTGACGTTTACTTAGGCTGAGACTCGTTTCAGAAATGCGGGCGCTGTTATGGTACCTGCGGGGAAGGAGCGAGGGGGCTGGGGGGAGTGGGCCGTGAGGGGTTCCCTAAACAACATGAATCACACGCAGCGGAATCCGGTGGGGGCCCTTCGCCCGGCGCCACCCCCGTCATTTCCTGCGCATTCGCCCGGGACAAACCCTGACTCGGCAGGCGACAGAGACATTCTCTGATCCTCTGATTTGTTAATAAAATGCCACCATTCACATCTCAAATAATTGCTCTCTATTATCTATAGTACGATTCGAGTGGCTCTGTGTTTGAGCCGTAAGAAGTCTGTCACTTTATTTATTTTAAAGAAGTGACACTTAAACCTCAAGGTTAGAAGGACAAAGGTCGACTGGTTGTAAAGGCTGTATCCTAGTTCTCATTTTAAAAGCCCATATAAAGATCATCAAATACGGAGAGCAAAAGCTAGAGGTCGATTTCAAGGTGAACTTTCTGCCATATGTAAATGGATTAAGAAATGCACATTCTGCCCTGGCTGGCGTAGCTCAGTGGATTGAGCAAGGGCTGCGAACTAAAGCATCGCAGGTTCGATTCCCAGTCAGGGCACATGCCTGGGTTGCAGGCCACGGCCCCCAGCAACCGCACATTGATGTTTCTCTCTCTCTCTCTTTCTCCCTCCCTTCCCTCTCTAAAAAATAAATAAATAAAATCTTAAAAAAAAAGAAAAAAATGCACATTCTATCTTCTGAATTAAAAAAAAAAAGTGATTCTTTAGTTTCCTGCAGCCTGACACCCACTACACCAGCCACACAACCACGCCCTTCACAACCCGCCGGCCCGCCCCCTCCATAGTCTCGTTGGGAAAAGCGCGGCAACTAACAGAGCGGTGTGGGGGCTAAAAAGATTAGTACTTTTTCCCCCACCTTCTAAGTCCTCCGGGCTGGGCTTCCAGCCAGGTGAACAGACACAGATGACCAGGAGAGAATCCGAGTTTAATTCATGCGCCTGGGGAACTCACATAAATTTGAAAATTAAAATTTCAAAATCAGTGAGGCAGCATTGGGTAGGTAAGACACTCAGGACAGAGGAGAGAGGGAGCAGGGACAGGCTATTAGATCTCGGCATTGGGGGTGGACGGTGCACAGGTCGTCGGGGGAGAGTGGACACCCGTGGCAGGCAAACCCTGCCAGGCCACTCGAGTCCAGGGGGCGCGGGGTTTCTAGCTCCCAGGCCCCTCCCCGCCTGGCGCCCCCGGTTCCCCACACGGCACTCCCAGCAGGCTCCGGCGGCCCACAGCCTCCGTCCTGGAGCAGGTTCCTCTGAGTCTCCTGGGCAGGAAAGGGGGAGGGTCAAAGGTTCTGCGTCCTTGGCCTCTTTACAAACATCTGAACCTCAGTATCCCAAAAGGCAGCTTTAAGGTGGCAGAATTCTGGTCCCTCCTGTGTCACCGTTAGCCTGAATGAGCGGTGACCACATTCCCTCGGCTGGCTGAGGTCCGGTCTAACTCCACGGCCTGGGCTCCTGACCCCTGGACCACAGGGCCTCTGAAGGGGCCCAAAGTTTTGCCCTTTAGAATATTGACTGTAAGCTGGTTATTAAGCAACAAAAGACTCATAACGAAGGGTTGATGCCCCCTTTTCCTGCCAAGAGTTGCAGATAGAAAGACCTACATCAGGAAGGAATCTTGGCTACTCACCTCAGCCTGGTGAATCTGAATGAAGTGTGGTGGGCGGGCAGGCAGGTGCCGCGCAGGCCCCTACCACCGGGTCAGCACTCCCCCCACCCCCCGTGCCCTCCTGTTCGCTGGGTTCTCTGGGCTTTCTAGCAGAAACGTACCTGCCGCGTGTGTTCCGCTCTCCCTCAGCTGCCTGGGAGCTGCCTCCTTCCTTTGACGTCTCAGACGCGTACCCCCTATTCCTCCTTCGCCCAGAGTGACACGTCTACCCAATTTTGCCTCGCTGTCTTTCTGATTTTCACTCTTATGTGAATTCCCTGTACACACATTAACAATTTGATTCTCTCCTGTTGATCTGTCTCTGGTAATTTGGTTATTCACCCAGCCAGAAGAACTTCGAAGGTGGGAGGAAAGGTACTATTTTTTTTAAAGATTTTATTTATGTTTAGAGAGGGAAGGGAGGGAGAAAGAGAGAGAGAGAGAGAAACATCAATGTGAGGTTGCTGGGGATCATGGCCTGCAACCCAGGCGTGTACCCTGACTGGGAATCGAACCTGTGACACTTTGGTTCGCAGCCCACGTTCAATCCACTGTGCTATGCCAGCCAGGGTGAAAAGTACTATTTTTTTTAACCCCAGACCCCTAGCAGAATTGGGAGTGCCTATAAAATTCTGCAAATTGGAATGGGCCTAGATAGATAGGTAGGTAGATAGATAGATAGAGATGCGCTGTCGGTGGAAAACAGGTTCTTCCCCGGGATCGCAAGGAAAACACTCCAAGGAGATTGTGATGAGCCGAGATGGTTTGTTCAGGTGGGAATCCACCCCTGGGTTTCCGATGTCCCATCTCCCTCCATCCCGCCATGGGAAAAGTCCAACCTTGTCCCTCAGCAAGGCCAAAGCAAAGCCGGTGTCCGGAGTTCCTGCTTCCCGGTAAAGCTGAGTCCTTCAGAGCCCGCACAGCCTGCCGCGGGCCCTGGTAGCTGCTCGACCTGCATGGCCGGTGCCTCCAGGTACGAGAGCTCACGGACACCCGGGTCAAGGGCAGGACATGAATGAGAGAGAGAAAGAGAGGGAGAGAGCTTCTTTGTTCTCCCGGGATTAGATGGCGTGGGTTTGGGATGGACCAGGTGCTTTTTCAAAATAACCAGTGACCTTGCCAAGCTTTCACGGGCTTTTTGATGGGTCCACCCCCACGTTAGACCGACAGGCCTCTGTGGTCAGTGCTCCCTGTACCCCCCAACTATCCGGTACCAGAGGGGGAAGGACGGACAGTTACTCCCCTTGGTGGAGCAGGGCTGTGGTCCCCGGGCGTGTGAAGCTATAGCTTCCTAGTGAAGCAAACGGGCTTATGCTCCTAATGTCTAACCCCCTTTTCCCCCTTTATTAGCAATTAGTTAACTGTCTATGGTAACAGGTAGATGTAAATAGACGACACAGACAGACATAGACATAGATTAGACACAGGTACAGGTACAGGTACAGGTACAGATAGAGGCTCAGGCCCTGGCGCAGGTGTAGGCATGGAGACAGATAAAGCTGCATGCGTCTTCAGACCTGAGAGCCGGAAGCTGCCACCGTCCTGAGGACAGACAAGGGGAGGGTCCTGCTTCACTCACCCTGTTGACCAGTGCATCCAGGTGCAAGTCCCCTCATCCTGAATGAGCAGGAGAAAAGAAATACTCACGAGCCCCCGCCCTCTGTAGCTTCTGTCTCATAATGGTATGCAAACGATGATGCAGGTAATTAGCATCGGTAATTAGAAAAGGCACCAGAGACCCAGACGACCTCTCCCAGGGACGCCATTTGCATCCCGAGTAGCAGAAAGATTTGTTCGCAAATGACTTCCCAAGTCTATTCGAATTTCATTTCTGGGCCACTATTTATTTATTTTTTTATGCTGCACACGGTACTCAGGAACCGATTTGTTGCTACCTGGAGATGCCTTCCACCAGTGAGGGCAAAGACAAGTCTCTGTCACTGTCGACATGAGCCCCGGCCTCCATCCCTGCGGCCCCGGGGACAGCTTGGGAGCTGCCAGTCTGACTCCCTGTGGCGTGATTGGCAGGTGTAACCTTCACCATCTGAGCTCTCACGCTTCTCCCCCGGCAGGGCCTGGGCGTCTTGCCAGGAGACCCTCTGGCGCAGTGACACCCCCCTCTCTGCCCCTGCCGCCGACCGCACCTGGGAAACCTCCACCTCGTCGCCGTGGCCACCGCGTGCCCTTCTCTGGTTCTGAGTGACCCGGCGGACAGCTCGAGCGTCAGGACGGTGTCCCTCCTGCTGGGCCCCGCCCTGCCCCCCTGTGGCGCAGGCCCTGGAGTTCCAGACCCAGGGCCTTGCCGAATGTGACGGGAACACCTGCCCAGTCCAGTCCCAGAAACTCAACACACCCGGGACTCTCAGATCGCTTCTCTGCGGTTGTCCATCTGAGCAATCTCGGCTCTTCGTTCTGTGGTCTCCAGAATAAAGCTGCTGGGTTGTCTGAGCAGTTAGAGTTTGGGTCGGCCTAGCCGGTCACTGCAGTGAGAGCAGAGCGCTCGTTTCCAGTTCTGAGTTGCCTAAAAGTATCTTCTCAGAGCCCCGGGGGGAACAAAGGCCAGAGGCTCAGTGGCTGGACACGGGCTCCTGCCCAGCAGAAATGATAACCAAACTCACGGAGCCTGAAGGCCTCATTGTCGTCGCTGGGCAAACCTTGGCCTCTGAAACTGAGGAAAGGTGATGGGCTATTAGCTTAATTGCCCCATGAGAACTTCATGTTTCAGCTGCTGTGTGTTCAAGTTAGAGACGCCAGCTAGAACCCGAGATCGCCTCTGTGCTTGCAACCGTGTCTCCTTCCTTCTTTCTATGAGTCAAATGTTTAAAAAAATTCACAGATCATTTCCTGAACATATTGCATAGTATCCATAACAAAGGACTGCATGTTTCTGGACAAGAGGGATTCACAAGGACCCTCCCCATTCACACACCTACAGGACGGTCACGTCGCGTGGAACGTGTTTTGCAGGAAGTGCGTGACGGAGGGCACAGGACCCCCAAGAGGAGGGAAGCCAACGGGGGGAGCCCCCAGACCACCCCGGCTCACGGACCAGAAGCAGCTGCCAGGCTGCAGGTCTGAGAGGGGGACCCACACAGAGCCCAGGGGTCTCCCAGGGTCGACAAAAAAGAGGTCGGAGTTTGGGGAGGCCAACGTGGCTAGGATGTGCAGGGGAAATGCGGGAAGAGGAAGAGCCACAAAGAGAGAGTGAGATTGTGGAGACCGCCAGAGAGGAGCCCTCCAGTCTCCGGCTGAGTGCTGACTCAGGAATATTTGAGAGAAACTGTCCGAGTCCAGGACAAGAGTCGCCAGAAAGCAGCAGGCAGGAGGACTCCCTGAGCTCACGCAGGGTGAGAAAGAGCTTGCGTCCCCCCTGCGACGCTCGGTTGTGGGGTGACATCCTCAGGGAGTGTGCTAGCAGGGGTGTCCCTGGCCCGGGCCTGCGCCAGGGCTGGCCCTGCCCCAGCACGGGCTGGGGCCTCCAGGCTGTTGACTGGCACAGGAGACAATTCACCACGAGGCCAAGGGAGAGTCCACGTGACAGCAAAGGTGAGCTGTGCTCAGGCGGAGACCAGGAGGCTGGGACGCACGTCCAAGTGATTGTGCGCGTGGTCAGTCACTTCTTGGGGTGTCATGTGTTTCCAGGGGGTTCCAGAGGGGGCGCACTGGTTGCAGGCCCAGCTGTTTGCTCTGCCAACAAGGCAGGGGGTGAGTCCCCAGCTCGACGGTGATGTGCAAGACCCACAGGATGGCAGCCGCATCCTTCCTACCCTCAAGACCCCTCCAGAATGTCTCTTGAGACCCACCCTAACCAGAAACATGCAGGAGAGGGAATTCTGGGAAACACAGCTCAGCATGGCCAGGTTGATAAATTACGAAGCCGCCATATTGAATCAAACCTCAAAAAGGTTGCCCTGGCGACTCTAAATGCTTCGACTTCCACCTCGAGTTTCTGCTGGCGGAGGAAACCAGCCGTCTGAGGAACTTAGAAAGGCGAATTCTTGGCTGTCACAGATTTAAGTTTTCAGAACAAGGCCCACCACACACGGTTGCAGCTCGATTTTACTCCTATTTAATACAGCATCTTCTTTTTTCAAAAAAATTATGTTAAATGTCTCTGGCCTGCTATAGCCTCGATTGCTATCTTGCCCTGCCAACTATAGAATCAGATCATCAAAATCATTCTGACAAATATCGAACTTGTTTTATTCTGGAAAAGGAAGGCGGTGTAAGATTTCTGATGGGGGAGCCTGCTTCCCAACCACCAGCTTGAGTTTTACATGTTGTAAAAGGAGCCTTTTGACAAATGGCTTCTCTCATGCTCAAGCTGTTGGTATGAAACCTCCGTCCTGACAAAAGGAGACCTTCCCAATCTTTCTTCCTGAAGGTCTGCGTCGGCGCTCTTACGGAACATCTCCCGTGTGTGTGTGTGTGTGTGTGTGTGTGTGTGTGTGTGTGTGTGTTTTTCTTTCCTGGGCGCTCCGTGGGTAGGCGTTGCCACGGGGAAGGCTAAAACTGTCACAGATTTCACGTGTTGTCTGTCATTACAGTCAGAGTGATTTGCTCGGCTGTTGAAACGTGAGCTGAATTAGGAGTGCTACAAAGAGACGACAGGCCCAAAATGGAGTCACTCGTGCCAAGCCCCACATCACCAAACCTGGACTTCGTGCCTAGCTTCATTACAGCCGTGACCTCTCCCAGGACTGCAATCGTAGCCCAGTCGGTCTGGGCAGCCCTAGTGAGGTCAGCTGCCCGACAGACCCCTGAGGCCCCCCAGAAGAAGGTGACCTTACCCAAACTAACCCACCCTCTGCTCATAACTCCCTGCCCCGCCCCCTCCTGCCCATCTGCCAGGTGGGATGCTGCCTGATTCATGAACCATTGAACAGAGCCAATCAGATCTTTAAAATTTACTCAGTCGAATTTTTTTTTAAAACAGGAGCAACAGATGAAGAATGTATAACCAAGCAAAACTTCATCGCAACAAGTAATTCAAGTTGGTTATCACTGTAAGACATTTACTCAGGGGTTTTTTTTTCTTTAATTCTTAAAAAGATTTGACGTGAAAGAACATCTCACAATGTTCAGGCCCACGAAGTTGGCATCAGCAGGAGCCATTCACGGTGGGGTCCGTCATTCAAAACGTGGGTGCGCGTTTCAAGCCCAACGAAAGCCTTGCTTTGAGAATTCCACCCAGGGCAGTGCCCCGGTCAAGCCTGGGCTGAGTTCCCCACGCGCGTTTCTGATCTTCCTGCCACCCCCGTGGATTCTCCCCGTGTGACCGCCGTGTCTCTGGCGGCTGGGGCTCCAGACTAGTCCGCAAAACTCGTCTTACCCGCCTACACCCACATCGTCTTATGGAAAGTGAACTCTGAATTCCGAGTTGCAATGCCAAGAACATCTCTTCTCTGAGCCCGAGAGGCAGACATCGGTAGTGGGTTTCAATTTTACTTAGTAAAGTATGTCTCCAGTTCGCTCTTTCCAAAGCACCCCTTGGGACGCTTCCCAACCAAAATAGAGGGAGGGGTGAAGGGCGGGAGACAAAGCCTGGTGAAATAAACTTAGGAAGTTGTGAGGAAGAAAAATAACTCTTCCTCTACCCCTCTGAGTTCTCAGCTGAGACCCCTGTAATAAAAGACGGATTAACTGGGGGAAAACTAGATTAACTAGAGTGTATTTTGGGATGGCACGCCCTGCTCCCCCTGGAAATGCGACACCCCCATGCTCTGTCTGAGGAAGCTTCAGTCCGAGCCATCCCGTCGAAGGGTGACTAAGGGAGGCAGCCTGGGCGATGCCAGCAAACACGGGCATTTCAGGGTGGGGACGGCCTCCGTCTGGGGAGCTGCCCGGTGGGGCAGAAGGAAGGGGGTGGTTATAGAAGAGAATTAGGGACGAGGGGAAGAGACATGGAGAGGGTCACTCCTTTGGGGTGGACTGAGGAGCCGGGGAACAAGCACCGAGCCCAGAATCGGCTCCGCATCTGGGGGCTGGCTTAGTGGGTACACTGCGTTCCTGTCCTCTGACACCGCCTGCAGCTGGGCCCTGCCTTCCGGTCCTTCTGTGCGTGGCTGGTGACCTTGGGTGAGCCCTGCAGCCGTGCCCCATGGGCCCTGGTTTCGTAAAAACGAGATGAGGGGACCCCAAGAGCACGCCGGAACCTCCCGTGCGGCCCTGGTTCACGGCCCGCCCCCGCAGGCTCCGTCAGTAAACAGTGGGTCCGCTCTGGAGGACCGGGGTGGGGGGGGGGACTGGGTTGGGGATTCACTGAACCCAGGTTCTGCCCCGTGTCTCAGAGTGCCTCAGCTCTGCCCTCGGTGGCGTGCCAGCCTCACGCCTGCACAGGAAAGACCTGTAAGAAGAGAAAACGTGGCCCACGGCCTCTGGCGTGGCCTGCGTGGGCTCCCACGCCCGTTTCTGGACCAGCCGCCCCGAGGTGCTGTCAGGGCCGGCGCAGGGGGCTCTGACCCGGGCATCCGGAGAGAGATGTCCCTGCCTCTGCACTCGTGTTCTCCAAAGCTCCACCCCCGGGCTCTGCAGGCTCAGCGGGCTCTGCAGGCTCACCGAGCTCTAGGAAATACCAAAAGTAAATCAAAACCTAGGGAAAGTAAGGAAACCAACAGAGTGACATAATGGGAAAGACAAATGCTTCCTTACAGTTTAACTCAGCTGTTCCCGGGTCTCGGGCGCACACCGTGTACAACTTGAGGACCAGCGCCGACGGGTCCTCGTCAGCTTCAGAAGGGCGCCGTGTGGAGACGCCGCCGTCCTTTGTGACAGCCTTGCTGCCACAGGCCTCGCCCGTGACGTCTGGCCGTGTCAGCCCCTCCCACCCGAGAGGAGAGGCGGGAAGGGGCTGAGCAGAGGCAGGTGGAGGCGCCCCTCCAGGCCTGCTGTGTGCTAGTTACTGCGTGTGCACACGTGTGCTGGTTACTGCATGTGTACATGTGTGCTAGTTACTGTGTCTGCACGTGTGTGCTCATTACTGTGTGTGCACATGTGTGCTAGTTGCTGTGTGTGAACATGTGTGCTAGTTACTGTGTGTGCATGTGTGCTCATTACTGTGCATGTGCATGTGTGCTAGTTGTGCGTAGACACACGTGCTAGTTACTGTGTGCGCACGTGTGTGCTAATAACTGTGTGTGCATACACATGCTGGTTACTGTGTGTACATGTGTGCCTGCGTGTGCTTAGGCATTGCGTGTACACACACGTGTGCATGGTTCTGTGTTTCTCTCTTAGGATCAAGGAGCAGTGCTACCCAACAGCTGCTGGCCAGACTACACGGAGTCTCCTGCTGGACTGCACAAGCCAGCTTCCTCCTAGACCAAACTGTCAGTCATCTTTAGATTCCCGGCCGGAGTTCTGGGGACGGGGCACAGACATGCCGAGGGCAGGTCAGGGTCTCTTATCAGCACACACACGAGACACAGCAGCCAGCTGAGTGTGATTCCGTGGTTTAGTTCATCATCTCGAACTCCAGCCCTGCCCCTCCGGGTGGCAGTTCGCGCACCATCAACTGTCCTACCCAACCGCGCACGGGTGGCAGCTCCCCGTGCGATGGCGTTGCTTTAACGGGGTCAGAATGTTGCGATTGCTCTTCTGGCCCGGGGTTCAGTTCAGGCACCATGTTCGCAGGGTGCCCACGGGGAGGCTGATGTGGTGCGGACACGTCTGCCCGACACGCAGACCTGAACGCGCCGGGGCCGTGGGAAACACGAACAAGGGGAGAGCATCTCAGAAACATCAGGGTCCCTTTGGCCCACTGCTCTCGCTGCCCAGATCCCGTCACCCAGGTGAAGGGACACCAACCTCCCCGAGGTAAAAACAACCAGGTGTCAGCAAACCACAGGCTGAGAGCCCCGGGCCCTTGGCGTCCAGATAAACATGGTTTTCGGTGACGTGGTCCATGCTGACCTCTTCTGGACAGACGCCCGAAGGCCTCCTGGGACAACGTCACCTCCAGCCGCTGCGACACTTACGTGATTGAGGGCTGGAGGTGGGGGAGGGGCCCGCCCGAGCCACCTTTGTTCGTGGCGTGTGCTGCAACAGCTCCGGGCTTGCTTTTAGAGTGGAGACCAACAAAAGAAAAGGCACAAAGGAGCACATTTTTAAGACGCCCGCATTGAGGGACGTGAGCTCATCGGGACTGAAACACCCCAGACGAGTGGCCCAGACGGGCTAAGTACCGGGCGGGGCCTGTTTTTCAGAAGGTCGCTTTTTATGCTCGCGGGGACAGCGTCTGTAAGAACTGCTGAAGAAATGACTCACAGGGTTATTACGTGTCTTGTACCAACCAGCACGAAATAACATTTACGGAAATTACAGGCCTGGGGCAGCAGGCTTCACAGGGGGGCGGGGGGGGGTGCCCAGGCGGAGCCGAGAGGGTGGGCTTCGACCCCGCAGTGCTGCCACTGCCGCCGGGAGGCCTCCCGAGGGGCGTGGCCAGGTGCCCCGAACGCACATCCAAGTGCAGCTCACGCCACAGTGCTCGGTCCGCTGGATTTCCCAGTACGAAATGTTTTACAACAGCGCATTCATCGTACCGCAGAAGAGTGTCCTATCATTAAAGATAATTACCGCAATGTCTAATAACACGGGGAATGCTTGTAATATACTTAGCGTGTTATTTTCTAGAGCTGTCAAAACAAATTACTACAACGGGGTGGCTTCAAACCACAAAAATCTCATTTCCTTGCACTCAGAAGGGTTAGAGTCTGAAATCCAGGTGTCTGCCGAGGTGTGGGCAGGCCGCTCCCACCTGAGGCTCTGGGGGACGCCCCCCCACCTTGCCTCCTGCAGCCGCAGAAGCCTCCAGGTGCCCAGCGGCCTGGGACCACGGGAGTCCCGCCCGGGCCTGTCCTCGCGGCCCCTTCCTCTGGGGGTCTCAGTGTCTTCCTCTCCCCGTCTCAGAACGCCTGTCAGCGGGTTTAGGACCCGCCCTAAATTCAAGAAGACCCCAAGTCGAGAGCCTTAAATGAGTTACATCAGCAAAGACCCCTCTTCCAAGCGCGCTCGCCCTCACGGGTTCCGGGAGGACCTGTGTTCGGGGGGCAGAGGCACAACGCGACCCACCGCGGGCGGTCAGACATGCCTCCACTTCGCTTACATGCCCCTGCCTCCCTCAGCAAGGTAAAACTGTGTTTGCACACACAGTGCATGTAACAGGGTGCTAGGGTGGAACGGGGGGACCGAACGGAGTGGGAGAGACTCTGCAACCACCCCCGACCCCGCACAGAGCTCCCAAGGGAAGGAAGGGGGGCCACGGCCCACCCCCGGGTCGGCTGCGCAAGGCCCGGTGAGCACGGGGCTCGAAGGAGGAGCGGCCTGCTCTGAGGAGGAGGTGACGGGGCGGGGGGGGTCTCTCTGGAGACAACGGCCGCCTTGCTGTTCAGGCCCCTCCTTGGGGAGAGGGAAGAGGGTGCTGGTACTCAGCCCCCAGCTCGGGGTGGGGTCCCAGTGAAACCGGGTGACACCAAGGACCCGGGTCCGACCCACCCCTGAGAAGGAAGAACAGAACCATGGATGGGGGTCTGGCTGCCACCAGGGATTGGAGAGGACAAGAGCTGACCAAAGGCTTTGGTGGCGGGCTGGGAGGCCACCGTCCTCGGGGGACCACGCTGCCACCCGGGGTCTATCAGGGCGAAGGGTGTGAGGGTGTCTCCGGGGAGCAGGTGGGAGTGGGTGCAGGGGGCCAGCACACTCATTTCTTGGGCTGCTGTGGGGGAGGCCCCCACGCCAGGTGTCTTGAAGTGGCAGACACTCCTCCTCTTCTGGGTCTGTCAGCCGGGCCGGCTGCTCTGGAGGCTCTGCCGCGGAGACCCCGGTGCGGGCCCCGCTCCTGGCTGTGGTCCGCTGCCTCGACCCCTGGCCTCCTCGGCTTGGAGACACCTTTCTGCAGCCTCTGCCTGCATCACCGCGTGGACTTACTCCCCCGGTCTCTGTGTCTCTGTTTCCTCGTAAGGACACTCGTCACCGGAGTAGGCCCACACGAATCCAGTATGAGCATCTTCTCTAATTACATCGGCAAAGAACTTATGTGTCCAAATAGGATACATTCTGGGATTCTGGGGAGACGTGCATTTGGGGGGCAGTATTCAACCCAGGGCAGGTGGCATGGGGTCCTCTTCGGTCAGCCTCGTGTGGCTGCGTGGAGTGGGGGAGAAGACCCAGAGAGGGCGGGTGGGGGGTGATGCAGGGTGCCCTGGGGCTGGGCGAGGAGTCTCAGGGGCCCTGTGGCACGGAGCTGTGTCCGCTGAGGGCCCGGGCCAGAGGAACCACAGCAGAGAGAGCCGGGGACACTTCCACAGAGACTGGAAGAACCAGCCTCACTCTGTGTCAGGATGCAGGACGCAAACCTACCCAGCCCCCTGGGCTTGCTGGTTGCGGGGCTGAGGCTGAGAACCGGCCCTGCCCGCCCACCCCACCCCCAACCGCAGGCTCAGCCCAGACGCGACTGAGGCCGGAGAGAAGACGGCGATGGTCGCCGTAGGGTTGTGGCTGTATCATAGGACACGCACTAACATGTGTATAACATGCTAGTATGTAATGTGCGGGCGTGCCCTCCAGCATGGAATTGTCCTAATGAAAGACGGGAGCCTGTGTTAGGGTTAACCGTAACCAGAGAGTCCCTCGCTACCCGAGAGCGATCAGGAAAGAAGGTGGGAACGGCCGGCCGCTCGCTCTTGGTCCGAAGCCCATTCCCATGGTCGGTTTTAAAGAGAACTCAAGAGGCAAACGTGGGGGGTGGGATTTCAGGTGAATTTTATTTACTCTTAAATGTAATGCTTTCTTTTACCAGGCGATGCACTTTGTTTAGGGGTGTGCAAAGCTAACGTTTAGAGCTGGAATGGAATGTCTGTAGGCCAACGCGTGGGTTGGGATGGGACCCCATGCTCAGAGCCCCCTGCCTGGCTCATCCAGGAGGCCTAGGGGAGGGACACCCCCTGGCGAAGCAGGAAAGGAGGGAGAAGGGAAGGCGGAGGGAGCAGGCGGCCTCCGCTGCCACAGCCGTGCAGAGCGTGCCCTCTGCAGCCGCAGCAGCAGCGACAGTGGAGCTGCTTCTGCCCAGGGAGCGACGCAGGTTCCCCAGTGTCACCGCGACCTAGTTCCGGGGACCTATGGAAAGCGCCAGGCTGCCCTCCTGGCCACCGGCCCCCAGAGCTGCTTCTGCTCCTGGGGCCACGGGCTCGAGCCCCGAGGCAGTGGGGCGTCCACACAGCCTTCTCTCTTCCCCCCGGCCCCCCCTCGGCCAGCAGCCCACCCCCACCCCCAGCTCAGAGAAGAAAGACTCGGATGTCTTACCTGCTCTCTCCATTTCAGCAGGCAGTTTTGCCTGCCTCTCAGGGATGCCAGTTTTCTGCTGAGCGGCAGCCTGGGGAGTGTCTGTCTGGGTACGAAAAGCAAGATTGCCAGCGTCACGGGCACAGGAAAGCCGGGAAGCAGCTCCGGCTTTTCACCCTGTTCCGTGAGCCGGGGAGCCTAGGGGAGAGGAGGGTGATGGGGAGCAGCGTGTTTACCAGGGTCCTTCGGGGCGAGACACCGCCCCCCCGGCCCTGCGGCAGGTCCGGAGAACCGAGCCGATGGGGTCACTCCGTGCCCGTGTGTCAGAGCATGTGGGACACGGGGATTCACCGTGGCTCTGTGAGAGGCGCCATGGCGACATCGGACGGCCAGGGGGACCCAGCGAGCCGACAGCTTGGCCACCATCCTCTCTGAGAGAACTTCAGACCCGTTGGTCGCCTTTCTAAAGATTCGATGATTACAAGTTCATCTTAGGGGCAGGCGGGCAGAATTCAGAGAGCTGAGGTACAAGCCCGATTCCCACGAAACATCGCTCCTCCCACGAGTGGTTGGACCAGACGGAGAGTCCTTGGGTGGCTGCAGGCTGGACGGATCAGGGCCCCGGGAAGGAGAGGACGGGTGTTGCGGGAAGGAAGCGGAGCAAGAAGGGAAGAGGCGACCCGGCGACTCCGAGCTGATCCGTCCAAACCTCGTTTTGACAAGGCCGCGGCGTGGCCCGGCTCTGGGACTTCCCGTGGGACGCTTCTCACCGCACTGCCGCCGAGCCGCCCGCCGACGCCCCACGGTCACGAAACAAACCACACCTCGTGCGGTGGAACGTGTGGGAAATCCATCTGACCATCAAAATCAGATCTCCTGCTGAGACCCAGACAGCAGAGTAACGCAAACCGGACACCCTGGGCAGCTGCCCCAGGTGCGCCCAGGCCATGGGCAGGTGCTGGGTGCTGGGTGCCGGGACTGAGGTCGCCCCAAAGCCGAGACCTCGCCCAGGTACCGGGCCATGAGCCACGCCACGCCGAGACATTCCAGGAATGGCGAACGAGGGAGAACATTAAATATTTGAACTCTGGGCAATCTTTAATCCAAGCTGCGAAGGGACAGGGGAGGTAGGCGTGGGCCATCTGTGGACGCGTGTGCTGGTTCCCAGGGGCCGGGCCCAGTCACACCCCCCCATTGTGTTTTCGATGCTGCCAAAGTCTCCTGCGTAAAACGTCACTCTGGCAGGGGGACTCTGGTCCCGCCGGCCTCTGGAGAGAGGCCCAGACTGCTGTGCTGCAAATTTCAAAGGGGCACGGCGACATGTTTATGGGGAGGTTGAGCGACGCTTGTCCTGCATAGGATTTCTGTGGAGGTGGACAGGTGTGTGTGACCGAAGGAAAGCCACGAGGTCTCTTTTCAACAGGAAATTGCCCCCGCCCCCCCACCCCCGAACTCTGGCCTGAGGGAACCAGACCATGTTTGCTCTTAAAACTAGCACCGCCGAGCACACAGAGCCTGTGGGTCCTGGACCCTCAGTTTGCATCTTTCGTGAGGGCTCCCTGGCTGCCCGTCGCCCGTGAGCCCATGACCCCACTCGGAGTCTTTCTCTCCCTGTGACGTGTGACGTGCTAACGCCCGGGGGAAGGCCGTGCTGGGAGGGTGCGGGCCGTGCTGGAGCCGGGTGGCCGTGCGTGCGCAGTGCGGGGACGGCTCACACAGTCCCAACGTGCTCGCTCCCACGGCCCGTCAGACAGTCCCTACGCAGACCCACAACCCAGGGGACTCCTGCCCGGGACCGGTGACTGTTGCTGAACAAGGGCTGACACTTCAGGCCTAGAGTTCGTTTGTCCCTCATCCTTCCCTCCAAAAGAAGCGGAAGAAACGTGCCGGCAAAAATGTTTGGGGATGCAGACGGGTGGATGCAGAGATCAGCAAACTCCAGAAATGTGTCCGTTGCCTGCCCCGCGGTTGCCCCCCTACCCTGACCGCTGAAGAGGTCACGCCTGCCCTCCACAGGCGTTCCTTCGCTGAGCCAGGGCGCGGGAGCCGGTGGCTGCGCAGAGGGTGCTATGCAGAGGCTGTAAAGGTACCTGGGTTCCACCACACCGATACGAGAAGCAGACGACGAAGGAAGCCCAAAAAGCAGATCGCTCTTGCCTGTGCAGGTGGGCACCGGCATCCTGAATGGAACAGCGGCACCTGGTTAAATATCCGGCAGCAAATTTAAAGAACAGAGGACCCTGCCCCCGCGTGGGGGTGCTCCAGAAAGGCAAAGGCGGTTCAATACCGGCAACATATTAACATAATTCACCAGATTCTTTTTATCAAGGAAGAAAGACAAATTCCAAATTTGAAATTCAAATACGACAGATTTCCAGTGGTGTTCGATCAAGTTCAAGGTACACTTACGTTCTGAACTCTTAACGGTGAAAGGAGAGAAACAACCTCGCTACGATTAAACACACCAACACCCAGAAACCAGAGACCAGCGTCGTGCGTAATGGAGGCGCCGAGCGCGCCCCTTCGGGCGCTGCGTCGGGCGCAGACAGGAGTGCTTGTCGCCACTCTGCTCGCCGGCCCGGCTGGGGTGCACTCAAAGAACGCGGGCGAAGGAAAGATGTGGCCTTCCAAAGAGGAAGAGGAGGCAAAACTAATATTATTTGCAGAAGTTCTATTGTATACATGGAATCCTCTAGAGTATCAACTGAAAACCTGTAAAAACAATGTGAGAATTCAGTAGGAAGACAGGCCAAAAACCTGACATATACGATTCAGGGTTATATCCTAAGACGTGGTGACGAGAGATCTCATTTATAGTAACAACAGAAGGAATGATACCAATACATAAATTATAAAAGAAATGCACGTACACGCTCTTCACCTCGATGAAGGGGGCAGAGAAGAAGGCTTCAGTGAACGGAAATGTGTATCTTGTTCTTATGAAGCAACACTCAAACGTCTGAAGGCGTCTGTGTTTCCTAGCTTAGTCTGCACATTTGGTGGAATTCATTGGACTGAAAACATCAGCACAACTTTTGTTTGTCACTCGACAGGCCGACCTCAAAGTCAAAGTAAAAGAAAATACCTGGGAACGCCCAGGGAGGCTCTGGGGAAAAAGACAGAACACGGGGGTGGTGAGGCGGACACCGGGTGGTCAAGTGGTTGTTTAAAAGCTGTGGTAAGTGCCTGGCTGGCGTAGCTCAGTGGATTGAGCGCAGGCTGCGAACCAAAGCATCGCAGGTTCGATTCTCAATCAGGCCACATGCCTGGGTTGCAGGCCATAACCCCCAGCAACCGCACATTGATGTTTCTCTCTCTCTCTCTCTTTCTCCCTCCCTTCCCTCTCTAAATATAAATAAATAAATAAACAACCTTTAAAAAAAATAAAAGCTGTGGTAAGTGGAGTGGTTGGCTACAGACAGGAACGAACCCCCACGTCTACATCGGGGTGCCGACGCCTGACAGCGCCCCCGTGTGTTGCCTGTCCGCAGTGCAATGGCCGGGGCCTCCTGCCATCTTGGCGGAAGGCCATGGGGAATGACATGGGTTTCAGCCTCGCTGGCGATGGGCCACATTCCAGTTTGGGGGTTCTCGAATCTTCGGGTCCTCTCACTGCTGCGGACAGGCCGCAGCAGACAGGCCGCAGAAACCTGGCTGCACACGGGGGCAGGTTTCTGAGTAAGTGGCTTAGGGACAGTCCTTGGGGACATTTCTGGCAACGCCTGCTTTGACCAAAGTCGTCTCTGCTGTGGATTCCATGGGCTAAGAAGCCTGCAGGAGAAGAAGAAGCTAGGCCGGCCTCTTGGGGGCGGAGGAGATCGCCTCTCGTCCCTGAATCACCAGATGACTTCTCTTTAAAAATTAGAATTAGTCACCAAAGAAAAGACACTCCTTGGCCCTGAGCTGCCCGGCTCTGCTTGTCTCTGTGAGAACGAGGAATTCACGACCACGGGATGTCGGCCTCGAACCCATGTCCGACGTGACTGGGCTGTGCACGGCCACTTGATGAGTCTCGACTCCTAAAACCCTTAGCTGATGCTCCCCTCCTCACGGCATTAGCTTATCTAAGAATCTGACAGTGACTCCTACTTCTCTTTTTAAAAATCAGACAATGAAAGAGGAAAAAAGTAAGACCTTTATTAAGGACCGCAACCAATCAAAGGGAAAATGACGCCCTTCCTGAAGCATCTTCATGGGCACGTTTCCTTCCAACATGTTTTGCTGTTAAAGAAAGAAGGACGAGAGGGTTAGACCCTGTGGTGTGGGTGTCCCATGCATGCAACAGGGGTGCGGGCCTGGAGTCCTGGGCCCGGTTCAACAGGGACCCCAGATAGCACGAGAGACCACAGCAACGAGACAAAGCAGCCAGCTGCCTGCACAAAGAAAAGGGTGGAAGTCACCCTCGGGGAGGAGAGGAGGTACCGGGTCCGGGCAGTGGAGACAGAGCCCCAGGCAGGAAGTTCAAGTCTCAAAAAGGGGAAGTCCAGAGGGGCCTGAGGAAGGTCTGCCCCCCCCCCCATGCTGGGACCCTGGCCGGCCTGCGGAGGAGCTGGGGGCGGGAGGGAAGAGACAGTGAAGCCAGGAGAGGGGGGGCGGGCCTCCGCGGCAGCCATCCGAGGGCATGCGGCCGGAGGCAGCGAGGTCATTCGTTCACTCATGCACTCACTCACCATCCGTTCAACAAACACGCATGCTTTGAGTATCTGCTGGGGGTCACAAAGATCAGTAAGATACAGACCTGATCTCCAGTACGAAGGAAGAAGGGAGGGAGGAAGGGACTGCCTACCAGTGGGCAAGAACAGCCCAGTGAATGCATTTCCAGAGATGCCCGTGGGCAGGGAAGCCCCAGGAAAGGGGTGCCTGGGGAAGACTTGTCAGCCAGACCCCAGCATCTGCTGGGGGCGGGGGAGCTGTGGTCCGGCAGCCGGGGCTCGGGCGCGGAGGCCAGACCCAGCCTGGGGGCCGGGGGGAATAGTCCGCCGTGTGACCCTTCCGCGTGGAACAGAAGCAGAGAGAAGCAGGGGACCCAGAGAGGAGCCGCAGCCCCAGGGGCAGGGCCCGATTCCTCGGGCCCCTCATCGTGAGGGAGTTTAGGCTCCGCCCTCCAGGGGAGCACTGGTGTTACCGTAACACCAGTGACAGTGCAGAGGTGACTTTGAGAGGAACAGGATGACACCACACGAGCCTAGTGATGACAAGGCCAGAACACGGACAGGAGGACGGGACAGAGCTGGGGAGCACCAGAGAGGAAGGACGGACTTGGTGGCTGGCTGGATGTGGGCGGGCGGGGGGAAGGTCAAAGATGGATTCGTGTTGGGTCTGAGTCACCAGGAGGGTGAGCCCGACCAGGAGGACGAGAAGGCCAGAAGGGAAGGTGTCCGTTCTGAGCACGGGCTGCAGTACCCACCCGATGGCAGGGTCAGCGTGGTGCTGTGAGGCAAACCTGTTGTCCAGCCAGGGGGACAGCATGGAAGCAGAAGTCGGAATAACCCGCGGACAGGTGGGCCTCCCAGGGTGTGCCCAGGCTCAGCTGGGGGAGAGGACAGTGCGTGCGGAGCCCTGGGGGCCGTCACCGTTTCGGGAGCAGGAGGAAGAGCAGAGATCCGAGAAGAGGAGAGAGAACTCTCAGCTGAGAGGAGAACCGGGGAGGCACAGTCTCAGAGACCAGAGAAGGAAGGGGGAAGGAAGGGGGTTTTCGTCAGCATCAAATGCGGCTGAGGTTCAGCGGGAAGAGGGATGGACAGGGCCCAGGAGGCAGAGAGGGGTGGATGCAGAATGGGGTGGGGGGGCAGGCAGTGTCCGGAGAGGGGCGGGAGAGAGGTGCTGGAGGCAGCGAGTGTGGACGGCTGGTCTTCAGGGGCAGGTGAGAAGGAAGAGAAGCTGGGGGTGAACCGGGGTGGGGCCCATTCTGCAGCAGATGCTCACTATCCCCAGAAACGTGCCACTCGCTGATATTCTCTGGCAGCCCCCGAGCCCACGCTTCTAGAGCTCTCCCACGCATTCCAGGACACGCCCCAAGCGACAGAAATCTCAGGTCTTTCCCCCTGCAGAGGCCGAACGAGGTTGTTCTGAGGTCGCCAGAACGGGGTCGCCAGAACGGGGTTGCCATGTCCGAAAGCAGAGGCCTCTAAAGCCTCTGTTTCCTCACCTACGAGACGGGGACAGGAACGACAGAACATCCTTGGGACCGTTGCAGGCTTCCCATGAGGCCAAGGGCGTGCAGGGTCCACCCACCGCCCGGGCACCCATGGGAGTTCGGATGCTCACTGGTGCGGGGGACAGGCAGGACGTGGGCGCACGGTGGACTCGGGCTGAACAAACTGGTGAGAGTGTGAGACCGATTCTCGGCACTGCGAGGCGGCTGGCAGGGCCCCACGGAGAACGGCCCCCGCGCCGGCCTGTGGCGCGGGGCGGAAGAATTCCGAACCGATGGACCGTAAAGGCGAGTGCATGGCGCCCATGCTGCCGTGGGGGGTGCGGTCGCTGTGGCGCCCCGTCTCTGGCCTCTGCGTAGTGCAAACGTTGGAACCACCCCAGCTATGAAGACCAAGGAAGCGTGAGACCCTCACATCCAGTCCTTTCCACAGGAGATCGGGGGCCCCTTTTAGAACAGCAAACTCGGGAAAAGGTCAGAGCTCTTCGTTGAAATCACACCTTTCGAGAGCCACTCTGACACGTGAAACGGTTTTGTCGCTACCCAGAAGGAGCCTGGAACGGTGTTGATTGCGTCACAAAAACACTGGCGCAGCCCCTAGTTTGTTGCAGAAACTGAGCCAGGCTCTGGGGCGTCCATGCTGTACGAGCCGAAGTCTCTGCCTTCGGGAAGAATTCCCCCGGCAAGGTGACCTTCACCGTGTAAAACGAGCCACCCTGGTTTTGATTCATCCACTCCTTCCTCCCAACATGATCGAACCCTTACTCTAGACGCTGTTTCTTAGCATGACAAAACAAAGGGCATTGTTCTGAGTAATTTAAGATAGACATCATCGATCATCTTTTTCTGATTGTTAAACTAAAATAGTTAATACGGGGAACAAGCTAAGGCACCCCCAAGGAGTTCACGGTCCAGTAGGGACAAAAACAAGTAAATGACAACCGTGATGAATGTCTGAAGGACCTGAGTCCCGGAGGTTAAGGCGGCGGATCACGGCACCCGCTCAGAAAGGGCAGACCGGGCCGGAGCCAGGCCCGCTGACCCCAGACCTGGCGCGTCGGCCTGCACACTGGGCGCCCTGGACCAGCCCTCCCGAACTCACTTTAGGATTCCAGGGAACTGGGCACACAGGGCAGACACCTGCCCTGCGGAAGGTCACGGGAGGATGAGACACAGCCAGGACTCCGGTCGGTCAGAGTCAGTCAATGTCCAGGCCAGGGCGGTCGCCTTTGGCCTTTCCTTTGTGCTGTCTTTGAAGAGATGTTTTTGAAGCGATCGGTTCCTTTACAGAAATCGGGTCGTGCATTTATGCAGAAATGCACATGTATGCCTGCCCGATACAAGCACATTATGAATAATAGAACACGGCCAGCTCCCTGGGGATTCTTTGACCCCAGAGGACGCTCCGTAAAGCCCAAGAAGTGATGTCGGCTCGTGAAAAAGGAGTGCGAGGAGTCTGTTTCCTCACAATGAGTGGCTTCGTGCTCTCGGTCTAAGTAAGGCTGGTTCTTATTTTCAGGGCGCGCATGGGCGAGGAAGAAAACCTACCGTTGGCATCCTTCACCCAATGCCACCTCGCTGGTAGATTTTTCTTCCATTTTAGTATAAAATGTCAGTTGACTTCTTTCAAATCCCAGTGGCTAAAAATGAATTATACTATGCTTAGCTGGTTCTTCTCTACTTTTTAAGAGTAAAAGAATCTCAAGAACTCAAAATGAGGAATTCCATCATTCACTCAAAAAACACACTTCCTGAATGCCTGCTGTGTGCCAGGCTCTGCCCCGGGGCCTGGGAGACCATGGCCAAGTTCCCTGAACCCTGTGCCCACGGATTCCGGGCTCGGTGGGGGGGTGGGGCGGGGGGAGGTGGGGCGGAGAGGAGCCCAGCAGTGCCCGGGGAATGAGGACTCTCGCGAGGCCCACAGAGACATGCACTCTGACTCGGGCGGGGCCCCTGAGCTGAGCCCTGAGTGCTGAGGAGGAATCAGCCAGGTGGGCGTTCCGGGGAGCGGGCGCAGCAGGAGAAGCATCTGAGATCTGCAGGAGCTTCGGGGCTGGGTGGCCTTGGGAGGGAGGAGGCTAGACAAGTGGGCGGGGCCAGGCCACGGAGGCCTTCCTGGGCCGTGCTGGGGGGTTCGGACTTTACCCTGACGGCGTGCAGTGCTGTGTAAGCTGTAAGCGCGTGAAGGCCCGGCCTTTGTTATCACCTTGCCTGTGTGTACGTAAAAGTGAATGCACACAGAACCGACCCCTGTGACAGCACCCAAGGGTCCTGGTAAATGGGTCCTTCACGATGCTCCTTCACCAAATGGCTTCACAAATGCCTGGCTGCCTTCGCTCCAATCCCCAGTCACCGGGAACTTGTAAACCCATGAGACTCGATGCTCGGGGTGGGTTTGGAAAACTGGGGCTCCGACTCCAGCCCCCCACCTTTTCTCTCAGCTCAGGGTCTGACTTTTGCACCCCGTCTGCTGAATCCCGTAAGTGAAGCAGGCATTAGGGGGTTTCGGTGGAGAAGGACCAGAGTCCCCTCTGGGTTTCCGGATACCCCTGAGGACAGCATGCAGGCTGGACGTCCTGGGCCCAGGGTCTGGGCCAACGCCAGAGAGGCAGAGTGGGCAAAATCAACAATGCGCCACGTTGGCAGAAGACGGAGGGTAAAGAGGAGTCACGGATGCTCTAAAACTTGGCACTTGTGAGAATTAGGTGGCTGGTGCTGTCTTTCATTGAGAATGGGGAGCTGGAGAGGAAGCTGGTCGAGTTTCATTCACTCGCGGGGTATCCATGGCAACGGCGCCTAGTGGGCCTGGATCCCAGATGGAGCCGGGCAGGAGATGCAGGCTCGGGGATAATTGCGTAACGACGATCGAGTTGGGCGAGGGGAAGAGATGACAAAAGAAGAAAGGAACTGGGTTGCAGAGATAATACAGACGGTGGCCAGGATTTCAATGACCCACGGAGAAAAGGAAGGCAGATCACCGTCCACGGGTGTGAAGGATTAAAATCCAGTTTGCGAAAAGCAGAACAGGGAATGGGAGGCGAGGCGGCTGAGCAGGAGCCGTCGACACAACTGTGTCGAGAAGCTTAGCAGGGAAGGCAGGAGGGACCCTGGGCCCAAGGAAGGGGCTGTTCTCTCGTTTAGTTGTTGGGTTTTTTTTTTTTTTTTTGCTCTTAAAGTGGAAAGACTTGATCCCTTCAGTGGGAAAGAGATGGGCGGCACGGGAGTGGAGAGCCGACAGAGGGGTGGTTGGTACCTGGGAGGGGAGGAGGCGGTGGGGGCGCGGGGACCGGAGGGGAACAGGGACGTACGGGCATGCGAAAGGGCGGGAGATGCCGTCCGAAGGCTCTCAGTGCAAGAGCCACCGCTTCTGACGATGCAGGCTCTGACCTGGGCGTTCTTACCTCCAGGCTCCTACTCAAAGCCCGAGTAGACTCTCGCTCGGTGCCAAGGGCCCGGGGACCTTCTATTTCCGGGGGGAAAGACCCTCCTCATGGTCTCTAAAAACAGAAAAGGAATGACAGACAGGCTCTGTCCTTCACAACGAGAGCTAAGACAACCTGGGCCACGTGGCAATGAACTAAGCAGCTGGGTCCTGACTAGCAGAGCCAGAGCCCGTCCGGTTGGGACGACACCCGAGAACACGAGAGCTTCGCCTTCCTGACCCAGCTCTCCCACGCTCTGTCCTGCGTGGCGGTGTCGCAGCCGAACCCTGTGCTTCCCTCTCCCCGCCGCGTGTGGTCTGCCTCCGTCCCGGCCGCAAGCCCTCGAGGGCACAGATGGTCACATCGCTCGTGCAGAGTCCTCCTCGGCTGTGCCCCGTGCTTGACACACAGATTTGTAGCGTTGAACTAAATCGTCACGTTCAAGGCCGTCTCTGAGACGGTTGCCCGTCTGTGTCATCGATGCTCCCAAAGCCCAGGATGGCTTTAGAATTCAGCTCTGGAAGTACCTTCTGAGAAGTATGAGAAATATCGGTCACAGTACTTTCCGTCCGTGTGTATGTTCGTCCCAAATGGCATTTCCCCAGTGCAGTAGCCAACCTCCAAGATGGCCCTCCGGTCACTCGCGGGCTTGGGCATCTCCCTCCCGCACTGGACCAGGGCCGGTCTGCGTGGCTAACAAACACACAGCGGTGATGGCATGTCACTTCCGGAACGGGGTTGTAAAAGACTGTGCCTCTGTCTTGGGTGCTCTGCTGCTTGCTCACCTCTCTCTCTCTCGTTGTCTCGGGGGAGGCCGGCTGCCGTGTTTTGGAGACACTCGGACAGCCCCGTGGAGAGGCCCACATAGGGGGAAACTGAGGCCCTCGACCTCCAGCCCATGAGGATCTGAGGCCTGCCAGCAAGCACGTGGGCAACTTGGGAGGGAATCCCTTGGCCCCAGGCAAGCAAGCTTTTGGATGACACGACAGCCCTCTGTCACCATCCTGTCTGCGACCTTGTTAGGGACGCTGAGCCAGACACACCCCGCTGAGCTGCTGCTTCTGGGCTTCTGACCCTGGAAAACTGTGATCATAACCGATGGTTGCTTCAAACTGCTAAGTTTTAGAGCAACTGGACACACAGCAATTGGTTAGTAATCTGGTTAATCAGATTTATTTCTAAATGTCTTTTGGCTGCTTCTAAAGTCCACCCTAATGGCAAGTGTTTCCTTACCGCTACAGAGATTCAAAAGAACGGGCCAGAGACGCTGGAGGCAATTTTAAAAGAAGTATTCAGAAAATGTCTCTGACGCGGGCTGCGAACCAAAGTGTCGCAGGTTCGATTCCCAGTCAGGGCACATGCCTGGGTTGCAGGCCATGGCCCCCAGCAACCGCACATTGATGTTTCTCTCTCTCTCTTTTTCTCCCTCCCTTCCTTCCCTCTCTAAAAAAATAAATAAATAAAATCTTTTTAAAAAATTGGAATTTAAAAAGAAAAACAGAAAAAAAAAAGAAAATGTCTCAGCAGCAGTCCTACTGGTAGAACAACTGTACATGCTTTCAGTGTGACAATCTGGAGAGGGTCCAAAACTGAGATTTGCGTTTTTGTAAAAACCAAGCCTCAGATTGTAAGCCGTAGCACTTCCCATAAATTGGAGTGTGATCCTGGCGAGGATCGGACATTGAACTCAGTGAGACAGTCGGGTCTGTTCTACTCATTGCAGCGGAGACCTCTGCACGTAGAGTGAGTTTCACAACTCTTTCATTTCACAACAGCAGAGGCTCTGGGGCCTGCCCAGCGGACCTGCATCAGAGTCCTATCTCTGCCACTCCCTAACTGGGTCAAAGCACCCGTGGGCAGTGGCGCCTGGGGCCACACGGGGACGGTCAGTGCGCTACACTAAGGGCCGGTCATTTCCAGCGGAGCCTGGGGCCAGCTGCGGAACTCGTTCAGCCTCAGTTTTCTCATCCACAGAGTGGGAAGGAACACGGGGCCGCCTCACGGGACGGCCGTGACGGCTGAGGGAGACAGTGGCATTAAGCCGTCAGGACAAAGTATCGTGTGTGTACAATTGACACCGAATGTTATTACTCATTTCTTCTATCTGAGCAGGTAACAACCTGGTTTGCAGAGCGATCACAAACAGTGAATCAGGAGACTGACCTGTAACGGGGAAACAAATACTGGTGCTTCCGTCTGCTTGTCACAAAGTGCGGCTGAGAGTGGGGGCTGGAGAGAAGACCTGGAGAATCTGGGGTACTCAGAAAACACCCCAAACAAAGTGGGGCGGGGACAAGGGACGATGCTCATTTCCCGAGACAGGTTTGGTATTTCGGTTCCAGGCGGCGTCTGAGTGAGCTTTAATGCCCCGAGTTTTCCTTTCCAACGATTGGCACAGCGAGTGCACGCAGCACTGTGCTGTCTTTTCATTTCCACTTAAAGTAAGTTGTAGCTCAGGGGGCCACCCCTATGAAATGACCTCGGCGGGGTCTGGCCCGAGGAGAGCCGGTCTGCCCACCTGAGGAGGAACGCAGGGCCACTTACCAAGGGACCGCCCAAAAAACTGCTCACTCGTGGGCCCGCCAGGAGCAAGATCTGAAACACAACAGCAACCGTGAGGCCTCGCCGCTTCCAGAATATTCTGTGGTCTCATTATCGATGCCCTAGACGGGCCTCTTAAACATGGGGCAAGTGGGAGGTCAGCACAGGGCTTGGCCACCGTCTGCACCAGCCGGCAAAGGCCTCAGGAACGTGAGAATGGCCCCACAGCATCAGACCCCCAAGCCGCCCCACTCCCATGAGAGGCCACACGGGAAGGAAGGAAAGGAGAGCCCACCCCCCGCCCCTGATCCCGCCAACCGAGACAGGTAAGGGTCGGTCAGTTCTGGTCACTCGGCTGGAGGCTGACCCAGTGCAGCCCCAGTTCAGTCCGGACTCTCCCCCACCCCCAGCTGCACGCTCCTGCAGACCCGGCCCTGCAGCTGAGGTCCTGCACCCAGGAGGGTGAGCCAGCACGTTCAGGTTTAGAGACAGACCCATGTTCAAGGTGAAACCCCACATCTGCCCGGCTACTGAACAGAGACGGGGTGGGGGCGGGGGGCGGGCATCAGATGAAGTCGTGCACGGAAAAGCTCCGTGTAAACACAGGGACACCAAAATGAACAGTGTGTCACCAGGGCCGAGAGTGAAGAAAGAAACCAAAAGAAGTGTTTCTTTTCCGTGATGACTGCACTTGTTCAAAGGTGGTGTGTGCATGTGTCCAGTTTTAAATGACTCACTCACAGAAAGCTTTAGTATGAGGTGGCTTCAAGGAAAAAAAAGAACATTAGAAAGAAAAGACCTCCACTTACCAAACAGATCACTGTGTCTCCATCTGGAGGACCCCACGATAAACCTGAAACCCATCTTCATAAGGTCAGGCGTCGGTTCGTGTCAGCGCGTGAAAGAGAGAAAAGGGAGAGACACAGGGCGGAGGGGGAGAGGGGAGGGAAAACGGGACAACTGTAACAGCATCATCAAGAAAACATCCTTCGAAAAAGGCAAATCTTATCCGGAGGAGTCCGATCAATTAAATAAGATGACACGTCATGTTAAATAAGCTTATATGGTGTTCAGTACATATGTCTAAGGAAATGCGTAGGGAAAAGCCAGTTACATTGACTAAAGAGCTTTCCCTTAGACTCAGAATCGCTCCCAAGCGTCTGGGCCAGAAGGAGGAGGCCGGTTGTACGGACCGGTCCACAGACTGTGCTCGGTCTCTCTGTGAAGGCGCCATACGCGGTTGGCGAGGCGTGCATCAGTAGCCCGCGTGGAGCCGCTGGAAGTCTATGTAAAAACATGTCCGCCAGAAAGGCTGTGCACGGAAGCTCACCGCGTCGTTATTGATGGTCTCCCAACAGGGAAAATAACCCAAGTGGTGCCCGACTAATAAACAGGGAAATCAAACGTAGTACACCCATGCAGTGAGATACTACTCAACGAAGTCCGGGAATTAGGTTCTGGCGCGTGCCGCCCCAGGCACGGGGCTCCCGGGCGGAAGCCTGTGGGAAAGAAGCAGTCCCAGGGGGGTGTGTGTCCCAGGGCCCCGCCCACAGGCAGCGTGCGGCGGGGGCAGAGCTATAGACACAGGAAGGGGGTCGGTGGCTGTCGCCTGGGGAGGGGTGGAGGACAGAGAATGACGGCTGGTGGGCGAGAGGTTTCTCTCTGGGACGATGGGTGTGTTCTGGATTTAGAGAGTGGGGAGGGCTGCACACAGCTACGAACATGCCGTGACCTCTGAACGATGCACGTTTCGGTTTGCAGGACGACACCCAACCAACCGAGCCACGCTGGCCGGGGCTCTCCCTCAGCTTGTGACAATTCCTTCAGCGAGTACTTACTGAGTGTTTACCCTAAATCAAACATTGCCCTGGGCGGACAAAAATAAGCATTCCCGACCTCGTGAGACAGACACTCCAGTAAGGAAAGCTGTCAGTGAACAGACAAATAAGTGTGCAATGTATTTCAAGTCAGAAATTTGGCCCTGGCTGGCGTAGCTCAGTGGATTGAGCGCGGGCTGCCAACCAAAGTGTCGCAGGTTTGATTCCCAGTCAGGGTACATGCCTGGGTTGCAGGCCATGACCCCCAGCAACTGCACATTGATGTTTCTTTCTATCTCCATCCCTTCCCTCTCTAAAAATAAATAAATAAAATCTAAAAAAAGAAAGAAATTTATGTACCCTTGGCCAATGTTGGTTGGAACGTCATCCCATAACCAAAAGGTCGTGGGTTTGATTCCTGGTCAGGGCCCATGCCTGAGCTGCAGGTTTGACCCCCAGTCTGGGCCCATATGATCCCCAGTCTGGTGGGCACCTAGGGAGGCAACCCCCGATGCTTCTCTCTCCCCCTTCCTCTCCAGAAGCAGTGAAGAAGTATCCTCTGGTGAGGACTTTAAAAGGCACGGACTATGAATTTCACAGTATCACTGTTCATCAGTGTCGGTGTGAATGAAGGAAAAGCGTGTCCCGCCACCCCCCCCACGCACCTGCTGTGGGCCAGGCACCAGCCAGATCCGTGCCCATCGACCCCCTTGGTTCGGCCCACAGCCTATCGGGTGGTCTTTACTCCTGGCATTTATTCCCTCACTTGAGGGGAAGAAGCTGCAGACCTGAAGGCTCCGTCCATATCCTGACCTAGCTGCTGAGCTGGCGGACGGTCTGCACGTGGGTCCCACAGAAACGCTCCCCTTTGTTTCACTGAACCACGGACCGGGGAGCATCCTCCTGGGACCTAAGACTGTGCAGACTCGCTCACGCCGACCAGAGCTCCCTGCTCACAAGTCTCGGGGAACACAGAGAGAGAGAAATAGAGGTGGATGGATCGATGGGTACATACATACAGACAGACAGACAGAGAACAGGCTGAGGGAAGTAAGGGATACTGGAAGTGAGCTTGTAGGCTAAAAAAGAGCAAACCCACGGGAACAGCAGGGTGGGGGGGTGCCCGCCCAGGCCTGGGGGACAGCGGTGCTCCCCAGGCCCGCGCGGACCCGGAGAGGCCGCCCAGCCCCCGTCATACCTCCTCGCTGCTGTCCGACTCGGAGCTGGAGGACCAGCGGCAGCGCACCCACACGTCCTGCACCTGCCCGGCCGACATCCGCACGGTGCTCCTGCAGGCGGCTGCCGGCTGGAAAGGGCGAGACGGTGAGCAGGGTCCGCCGTGGCTCCCCGGAGGGCCAGGGGCCAGGCCACACTGCGGGGCTACACCCAGCGGGGCAGGCAGCACGGACAAACCCACAGAGGCCCCTCGTGCCTCCAAAAGGAAAGTTTCTCAAGGCCTGAGGAGAAACTAGAGAAACACTTAAACATCTCTGAGGCGTTTGGCACATCCCGAGTCCCGGGAGAGCAGACGCCCCCTCGTGAGCACGGAGGGGGCTGCCCTGAATCCTTTCCCACTTGGGGAGCAAGAAGTGGGGGTGGGGGGGGACCCAAAGACTCTGCTTCGGCCTCAGATTTCACTAGAAACGGGCGCTTGTGACCCTGGGTGTGGGTCCTTCGTAAAACAGAGTCACAGCAAAAAGTCTCAGGAAGCCCTGGCTGGCGTAGCTCAGTGGATTGAGTGCGGGCTGCAAACCAAAGTGTCGCAGGTTCGATTCCCAGTCAGGGCACATGCCTGGGTTGCAGGCCATGGCCCCCAGCAACCGCACATTGATGTTTCTCTCTCTCTCTGTCTATCTCCCTCCCCTCCCTCTCTAAAAATAAATAAATAAAATCTTTAAAAAGAAGAAGAAGAATATGTTTTAAAAAATTAAAGAAAAAGTCTCAGGAAGCAAACGGTAAAACACTAAAGGCTTCCCGTTCAGAAGTTCAACACCATTCGCCGCGGCCCTGATGCGCGCGGATAACGCGGCAAAGCCCCGAGAATGCGCACGTCTCCATGCAAAAGCCTTGGAGAGTGAACATTGGGCTGGCGGTGCTGCCCGGGGTGGAGGCCGAAGTGCGGGGCCGTGGTCTGGGCCCTGGGGGCACGGAGCCGAACACGCCCTGGTGCTGCGGTCCATTCCCAGCGCAGCCCCAGCTGGTCAGGGAGAGAGGTATTGTCCGACCGTCAACCGAAAAGTAACGCGATTCCCGCGGTCAGCGTTTTGAAATCGTTTTAGGGCCAACTTGAAATGCCTGTGGTTATTTTTGACCTCTTCGTATTCACTTTGCTGGGAACCCTCGTTATCCCCATTTTAGAGAACAGGAAACTGAGGCGGCCGGGGGTTAAATAACCTGTCAGGATCCTTCAGGACCACGGACTCCAGAGCTCACGTCCTCAACACTGGGCCGCCCCACCCCCACCCAGGACCACAGCGCCTGCCTCCCTCCCCGTGCGGCCGGACCCGGGGCAGGGGCCCAGCTCCCAGCGGGCCACCAACGCAGCTCCAGGTCGTGGGAGAAGACCAGGCTCTTCCTCGTGTCAGTCTCTGGGGCGGCGGTGGGTGGGCCCTTCCCAGCCCACTTACCACGTAGTGGCCCCTCTGGAAGTCACAGGTGGCGGGGTCTTCCCCGGAGCCCCTCCGGCAGGTGGTCTCTCGGACGCTGAATTCTATGTCCATGCTCAGGCTGTCCTCATCCAGCATGTTGACCTGCGCGACCACGGAGCGTCCGTTTGCCGCCCGTGCTCCCGAATGCACACTGTAAGAAGTGTCTCTCCCCGCACAGCGAGAGAACGTTACAGAATCACCCCCTCCCCCCACCGATAAAACTGAACCAATAAAAAGCTATCGGCCATCTCAGAGTGCCCTGGCTCCACACGCCCCGGTTCCGAGCCCCAGAGGGAAACGTGCTTTGGCAGAGGCATTCGCTGCTCTAGGCGGACGCTGGCACCGGCACCTCCTCCGAGTCCCAGCCCCAAGGCCTTAAAGCTGCGTCTAAGGACTGAGCTTTGCAGCTAGCTGCTCCTGGTTGCTCGCAGGTCCCACACGCGCAGATTTGCCTGCTCGCTAACACTGACTCGCAGCTCCGCATTTCAGTGCTCGGGGTCCTCCCGCAGTCGTCCGCGGGGACGTGAGGACTCCACAGAAGGGGCATCCGAATGCTGCCCGACTGGCAAATGTCGGTGCTTGGAAAAGGCCAGAGAGGGAGGCAAGAGCAGGCAGGTTCCCAGAGAGGACGGGGGCACACGGGACACAGAGGGGCATCTCCCCATTACATACCATTAAGGATCACACACACACACACGCACGGAAGTGTGTTTATTGGCCCAGGTGCGTGTGTCTGGGCTCAGGTCTATATGGGGTGGGCCACGCGCCGGATTGTGCCCGGGGTCTAATCTGGCGAAGGCATTCCCCAGCTCATCTCCCCGGGCCAGAGCCCCATGGTGCCCGGAACTGGCTCTCTCGGGGCTCATCCTCACGTTCTAATTCATCTGAGTATTCACTGTCTCTGTGGTGGGCACAGCTAAACCGCAAGCAGGTCCGGCGAGAGGACATTGCTTTCCCCACACCCCACACCGCCAGCGGGTTTCATGGTGGGCCAGAGAGAGAAGCCAGTGGAGTGGGGGTGGGGGGGAGCGAGGTCCTTGATCTGGCCCGGTGCCCTTCCGGAATGAATCCCCCTCCGGCCTGGCGGCTGACCACACACGTCTCTCACCGCCCCTACGCCGCTCTGGCCACGACAGCCTGGTTCCAGGCCGGACACCCCGCTGAGCCCTAGTCCCCCGTCTCCGTGACCTCTGGCCCATCAGAAAAGACGGCTGGGACAATTCAACTGATTTCCTGGGACTCTGGAAATGGGACACCGAGCCACCTTCTGAAGAGGAAGGGTCAAGGGGAATGTGTTGTCCTCGGAGACACAGGAGCCACATGCCCCTCCCAGCTGGAGAGGGGGCAGGCTGAGGGCGAGTGAAGGTGGCCCCCGGCCGGGACGACAGACACGAGCACGTCCCCTCCTTCCCACGTGGGCTGTGACTGACAGAAGCCAGCCCACCTCCCAGCTTCACGGGAACTAACTGGAGAGCATCCCTGCCCCCTTTGCCCAGGGACTGTCTAGGCGCTGACCTCCCCTGGGGACAGGGAGGGGGCAGGCGACTGGCTGTCCACGTTTCTCACTTCCTTGGGAGGGCATTTCTGCTTCTCCCTCTTTGCCCATCACAGACTTCATCACGGGACACCCAGGAGACTCCTCTTTCCCTGTTTCCAGTGCGAACAGGACACAGACCACTACGGCATTGACAAAGGAAGGGGGATGCTTTAGCTCGAAAGCCAGAGTTTACTTCCTACAAACATGAGAAGCAGAACTGCTGAACCCGAGACAGCCTCGTTCCCAATAAACGAGCAGTTCTTCCTAAAGAGTCCCACGAGGAACCCGGGGGCGTGGGCCTCGCGGCGGGAAGGCCCGGGACGGGAACCGGGCCAGCGGGAGGGACGCGCCCAGCGGAGGGCGCAGGCAGGCTTCCGGAGAGCTCCGGGGGCCTTGTGATAGAATCGGAAACGGCCGGAAAGGTGATCAGCTATGATCCCTTTAAACTGGGACCGATAAAACCGAAGTGCACCCCAACCCACCGACCCAAGGAGCCGGAAAGCGGCAGAGAGAGGCATGGAGGGCAGGCCTGCCCACTCACCCTTTTCACGGAGCTTCTGAACGCCCGGAACAGGAACGGGCTCAGGGACCGGGAGTTCACGTCTGCCACCGAGGCGCTCAGGGCCTGCCGCAGGGAGGGCAGGTCGTAGTCGTACACGGGGACACCTGCAGGCGCAAGCACACGGGACACGGTGAGACCCGGTGCCCGGGCCGGGACACACACACCTCGGGTCCCGGGGAGCTGAGCCCCTCACCTGCACAGGGCCCGCCGTTCAATCCAAGGACGAACACGGCCAGTATCCCCAGCACCAGCTTCTGCATTCTGAAAGGACTGTCCTTCAGAGCCAGGGAGGTCGTCTCCTTGCGTTTGGGGGCGACGTGTCTCCCGAGAGCAGCTCTCTCTTGCTCCGGGGTGACCGGCTTGCTCGCCCCGACTGGGGCAGTCTGCAGCTTGCCCAGAAACCATTGATCCGGGTGAATATTTACCGCCACCTTCTCCTATGGAGAGGCGCCAGGGTGAGGCCACTTGGGAAGCCGTGACCTGAACATGGGACTTTAGCCCACGGCGAGGACACCGGGAGGCCCAGGGAGTGCAACGCGCTGTTTGTTTTTCTCGGCTTTGACTTCATGCACACACACCGCTTATGTCTCTCTGTCTCTGTTTCTTTTGGGGAGGGAGGGGGGCCATCTTATCTTCAACAAAGCTTCGTTTTAAATTCTTGTCTGTTTAGTTCCCTCTCATGTTCCTAAAAACCTTGCAGTCGACTGTTTATGAAAAGTGTGTGGTTACGTCAAGATCTTTCTGGGGATTAAAACTGCAAAGAAGATTAACCCAAAGGACAACTCAGCCAAGCAGGGACCCGCCTCCTCCACGAACGGGCGTGTTTGTGCTTCTCCTGGACAGTGAGGTGTTTGCGCATTGACGGTTCTCGCGCACCGTGGAAGCCCACTGTCCCGTGTGAACCACTGAAAAGAAGAGACACTTCATAGTAGCTACAGGGTGCGTGCCGTGCAGGCCCTCGTGGTCTCATTCTGGGACTCACACGTAAGAAGCTGTGTTGCGCTGTGGCTCGGAAAGCCTGCACTTTCTGGGCTCCACCCTTGTCAGGAGCGTCGTACCCTTGGCCATGGTTCTCAGCAGCCCTGAGCCTCAACTTCCTCATGCATACAATGGGCAGAAACGGGCAGGTGCGGGGTGTATTCCACAGTCGGTGTTTTCCAGGGAAACTGACCCAACGGGAGGTTTATAAATACATATATATTTGTGCTCATAGATGTTATAGATAGATGCTGTAGTTGTTTACATATAAATATCTATTTTGAGATCATATATACAGAGAGAGAGAGAGGGACAGAGAGACTTTAGGACTTGGCCCACACAACGGCAGAGCCCAGCAAGCCCCAGACCTGCAGGGCAGACCCGCAGGCTGGGAAGCCCGGGAAGAGTCCACTCCTAGGTGCTGGCCTCAGTTCCCAGTTGGGGCGGGCCAGGGCAAGACTTACTCTTCAGTGTCAGCCTTGTGGTGTTTTTCAGCTCCTGAAAACACGTCAAACACCGTCGTGGAAAGAAAAGACACTAAATCTGAATGTTCAAGGCTCACACACAGCAAGTGCCTCCCGTACATACTTGCGAGCACCTGCTCGTCCCTGGGACGAGGACGCCGCCCCGAGTCGTCCTCTCACGGGAAACGGGAGGGTGCAGTGCGGCCCCCTACCGGGGTCTTTGCTGGTCGGCTCCGGGGCTCAGCCCTGGGGCAGCCCTGGGACTGTCTCCGTGTTGGCAACCAGTAAACGGGCTCCGTGCGAGAGCGAGGAGAACGCGAGAACCCACAACCCCGGGGGAAAGACAATCGGCACTCACACTCCCAACTCCCGTCTCTAACCCCGCGCCAGCTCTGCAGAGGCAAAATAAGGAAGTTAGTGTTAAAACAACACACTTTCTTGTTGAAAATGGAAACCAATAGACAGGTTTGTGGGCTCAGCTGCTGAATGCGCTGCGATTTACCTGTGTTTTTCCGACTATAAGATGCATTTCCCCCCGCGTTGGGAGGAAAATGGGGGTGCCTCTTGTAGTCCCAATGTAGCTTTATGTTGGCATTGATGAAATAGTATGCTATTTATGTTATTAAATATTTTACCACATTTTTTGCTTCGAAAATTTTTTTTCCTATTCCCCCCCTGTAAAACCTAAGTGTGTCTGACTGTCCGAAAAACACGCTATATAGAATCCTCTGTGATCCTTCCAAACTCCTGGGACGGCTTTGTGCCTCCGTGACATTGGCTATGCAGGCCGGTATCTAACGAGGGATTAGACACTTTTCTACCCGGTAAGACACGGCCGTTTCCAGGCAGTGTTTTCCTGCGTGGGCTTCTTTGAAGAGCACCGGGTGGCGGGGGGCTGCTCGGGGGTCCGCACAGCTGCCTTCCGCGGGCTCCCGGATGGGGCGGCCGAGGCCCAAGGCCAGGGCTGTCAAACCCACTCTGTTGGCTCTCGCGGACGTAAGGAATGGTGACAGTCACGCATCGTCTCGTCTCCCCGGAGGCCCCGAATCGCCCTCACCTTCCTTCCGCAGGCTGTGACGGAGGCGTGGGCGGGGCAGGGCTCAGACGGAGGGAGGGACGAAGGATTGGTGATGCCGCCTCCCGGCGAGGCCCTACCTTCCGAGTCCCGCCACGCACGTCAGAAACCGAGCGTCCCCCCGGCCTCCCTGAACGGCTCTGAGACACCTCTGACCTCTGCTCCCTCCTCCCACCCAGGGCAGAGGGCTCTGGGGACACCTGGGCAGAAGGCCACGCGTTTCGCCTCAGGGAGGCGGAACCGAAGTGCGTGAATGATTTTCCAGGCCATCTGGATGCCTGCCGTGGGCCGAGGGCTGTGCTGAGTGCTCACAGCCCCGCGACCTCCCTGCGGAGGACACGAACGGGACCCCCTTTCGGCAGACGGGCTGCCCAGCCTGGAGGGCGCACTGCGGAGGTGGGTCGCTGGGCTCTCCCGGGGTTACACTGCACATCCCCCCAGGGACACGCACTGTGACCCTGGGGCGGTCAAGATCCCGCCACTAGAGGTGGGGGGGGGGTTACCATAGAGGCAGACCCTGGTAGGTGAGAAGAAGGCTCAGCAGGAACTGTGGGGACTCCCTCCTTCCTTTGTCTAAACCCCTCCCCCTCCCCCTTCTGCCAGGCCAGTCGGCGGCCCGGCCAGACCCGGCTCAGGCCCCAGCGGCCGGCAGCGCTAACCCTGCCCACCCAGGCGTCCGAGGGACCCTCCACAGCGTCCTCTGTTAACGCGCCTGTCCGGTTGCCATGGGGTCTGGGGTCCGCATGGCTGTGTCATTAGAGTGTGGGTCCTTCGCAGGCAGCAGTGACATCATTTATTTCAAGGACCCGGGTGACTGCTGAGGGAGTGAGGGGGCAAGCCCAGGCGCGGAGATGCCTGCTGCCTCCGGCACAGGGGCTGCACACCTGTGCGTGCCGCCCTCCCCTCAGCCTCCCCCCACCCAGGGCCATCTCCAGGACACGGCCCTGCACCCGGAAGGCTCTTCTCTTGAAGACTCGCCTGTGGGATTTGGCCAGCACCGTGCACAAAGTTTGTTTGACCCCTTGCAAGGGACTAGAACACAGATTAAAGACTGAGGAGGGGAAAACATCACAAAATGAGGAGGGAAAAAGAGAACAAAAGGGAGAGGAAATAAGAGAGACGGCCAACGAGGGTGCTGCTGACGTCTGATTGTCACGGGGGTGGTCCCAGGCTGTGGACCCAGCTGTGGCCCCAGGGGGTGGCCCGGGCTGTGGCCCCAGGGGGTGGCCCCGGCTGTGGCCTGCCGTCCTGGAAGCAGTAACAGGCCCGCCCTTGGGGGCGTTCGTGGGTTTCGTTTCTTTGTATCTTGATGCCAAAATACAAGAAATATGCAGAAGGAATAAAACACGATTACCGCTCAAATTAATGTCAGGAACTATGAAAGGGCTTCTGCGATTTTGCCCAACACATGTATGCCTGGCGCAGGTGCCGGGAGGGCCCCAAGCTCCTGGGTCAGAGCTGAAGGATGGTGTACAACCCCCCTCCCCAGCCGGATGCCCACTTCTGTCCCTGGGTCACCTGGGCCCCGGTTCCCGAGGGCAGCCCGAGAGGAGCAGGGTCACGCCGGCCCCCGCTGTCGTCTCTGCTGCAGAAGAAGAACCACCCTGCTCCAGGCGCCCGCATCCCTCCCAGCGGGCGGGAGGCACGGCGGCCCGTCTCTCCCGAGGAAGAGCATCACGCTGGGAAGTCGGCACGCCTGCCCTGTGTTTTGAAGGGAGGCATCTCTTGACCTCCCGAGGCTGTGCAAACTCAGGCAGGTGGGATGGAGCGAGCCAGGGCCTGGGGCCGGAGGCCCGAGGTCACCCCTGAGCGGCGGGGGACTCGCACGGTGTTCCCGAGACAGTCCCCACTGCGTGCCTACTGTCCCAGACCTCCCAGACTCAGCATGGGTGGGTCAGAGCAGGGTCGGGCTGGGCAGGGAGAGGAGAACCACTGCCACCACCCCTTCCCGCCGTCCCTGCGACCCTGCCACAGCCACAGAAACACATGCGACATGACCCCAATGGCCAGGAAGGGAAGGCCCCCTGGTATGTGGAGCACTGGTGAGCTGGGCCTTCCTCTCCTCGGAGATGGCAGAGTCCAAGCACATCGGAGGGGACGGCCAGGGCAGCGGCTCCGTTCACTCCTCGCGTCCTCTCAGTGGGGAGAGGGGCTGAGGGACCCGTCCCCCCACCTCCAAAGGCGTTCGTGGACACGTTGGACATGGAGGCAGGCATAGGGCACTTGACAAAAGCACATTTATCTTCCCTTCTCCACGAGCAAAGGGCGTCGCCCAAGTCCGGGGCGCGCCAGGTCAGGACAGGAAAGCCTCCTCTGGTGCTCACAGGGCGGGAAACTGTGTCCCTTGGTTACAGAAGGATCCGAAGAGGGAGCCTCGTAGAGAAGTGGGGACCCATGTCCCGGGTTCCGGGGCCAGAACGCAGAGACCCCCCGGCAGTGGAAGGAAATGCCCTGCGGACCTGGAGACATCCCTCAAGTGGAGAGAGATTCCTCTGCTTCCTGACACCCCGAGGACAGTGGGGGGCGGGTGTCAAAGCTGGGGACTCAGACGGGCTTGTGGGCTGGTGGGTGGAGATGGGGGTGATCTGCAGGGAGCAGGGGATGCTGATGTACCTCGCCTGGTCCCCCCACCCTGGGGAGAGGGGTTGTCAGGGAAACCGGCGGGGGTACAGGGGGTGCCGAAGCGGAGCTTCCCGGCCCCGGGGCCAGGAACTCCCCAGTGTCTTCAGCTCTGGGTCACACGGAAGGCGCCCAAAGTCGCCTGATGTGCCTGGGAGAAGCTGACAGCGGGACTCGAGAGGAAACCCATTTCTGGAATAATCCCAGGGGGCGGCAGATTCCGGCAGTGCAGCGGGAGCCCCGGGGTGTTCCCACCTGGCAGGGGCGCTCCTCGGGTCTGAAGGTTCGCCCAGAGGACACGAGCGCTGAGACTGGAGGCGAAAGCTCTCTCCACCCGCCCAGAAGGGCAGTTTCCCTCCTATTCTGCCCTCATCTCCGAGGAAACCCGACCAGACATCGGAGCCGTCTGCCAGGGCCGGAGCGAAGAAGGGGGACAGTGAGGGGCAGGAGCCCAGAGGAAGCCAGGGGGCCCAGCGAGGGCGGAGGGACAGCCACCTCCCTCGTACTGTCCCGGGGGCTGGGGTGGCCAGGTCCCGGGGGGTCGGGGATCCTCGGCACCTATGCAAAGGCAGTACGGCACAGTGGGTGCAGGAACTCCCCCTCACCCACAAAATCACCGCTAACACTCTTAATTGGGCAGCTTTGACACTTTTGCTTATTTTTTTAAATAAAAAACCCTCTCCCTTGTGGAGAATACGCCTGGGCATTGACGGGGGGAAGACGACGGGGTGGAGATGTGTCTCAGTGCCCCCCCATGCACACACACACATGCACACGCATACACACACGTGTGCGGCTCCCTGTTCCTGGGTGCCTACCTGCCCCCCCCGCAGCCTGGTGGGAGCCCCTCCTCCCTGCCCCCCCCCGGGTCCCGCATGGAAGTCCCCTCACAGCCCACAGGGACTCTCACACTCGCCCCTCCCTGCAGACTGGGAGGCTGCAGACGGCCATGTCTGCGTCCGTGCAAGAGCGAAACGATGAAAATGGCTGGGCCGTGTCCTGCAAGAGTCCCTCCTCCCGCGGAGCACAGAGCCCCATCCCAGGACCACGCCGTCCCCTAGACAGGCCGCGAGGGCTGCGGTCAAGGTCGTAAGTCGGGTTGCAAACGCACTCGGGGAAGGGCTGGCGAGCCCGCCCGAGGGCCCTGTATCCCCAGCGATAGCTCGGCATCCTGAGGGTGGGGGGGGGACAGGGGCGGCTCTGGTCAGTGAGCTGGAGCCCCTTGGGCTACGGATGGAGGCCTAACCGGAGGGAAGGGAAGGCGGGCTGTGGGCCCACCCGGCCTCGCTGCCCAGAACCAGAACCAGAACCGGAACCAGAACTGGAACCAGAACCACCGGGGCCTTGTCGGCTGCGTGCAGCCAGAGCGTCCTGGCCCCCTGCTGGAGAAGCCGGCTCGCGGAACCAAGAACCACGTCTTCCCTTTTGTTCCCTCAGAAGAACGACAAGAACAACGCAGGACACTGCCTCCAGTATTTAATTCCATGACACGCCCACTGGAGCCACGCCGCAGGGTCCCCCACCGTCCTGGACCCCGTCGCCGCCGCCGCCGCGCACACACGCAGCTCCTGGGCCTGCAGGCGCTGCAGCGCCCGCACGGCCTCCCGGGCTGACACCGGGGAGGACGGCTGTGATGCAGAAATCACCGGGCAGCCGCGCAGAAACACCCCCAGACAGGCCAGTGGAAAACCCTGGACACGCCTCTGCCCGGAACAAATGAGTTCTGAGCGTCGTCTCTAGAGCCGACGGAGAACGTCCTTTAGCTGCTGACGCTGATCTCTCTGGAGACCTGTGTCTCGAACTAACAGAACTGCAGTCGGCGGGAGCATGGATAGAGAGGCACGTGCTTAATTGAAGGGCACCAGCCGATAGCTATGCCGACGCATCTTCCTCCGGGGGGCTCTCACTGTGATGGACCGACTGCATTCGAATGTCCTGCTGCACTGTGGGGGTGGGGAGGGGGAGGCCCCGGGACCGCTGCCTCTCCCCGCGCGGCCTCACGCAGCGCCGCATGCCTTGTTTCTCCAGGGTGTGTGGCGACGACTCGTGCCTCTTCTCGGAGGCTGCAGAAAAGGCAGACATGCTCGTTGCCATGGTGACACGAACGTGCTATTCCCTCGCTGGAGGAGAGATTCTGAAAACAGCATTCATTGACGATGTCTGCCATGTACATTTGACCCCATCCATCCTCAGCAGCACCCCGGACCAGGAGCCAGGGTGGGGGGCGGCCCTGGGGACTGAGGTTCCCTCTGAGGCCGTGACCGGGGTCCGGGCAGAAAGGGAGCCTGTCTTCAGCTTGTCCCCTGCAAACGGCAGGGCTGCTGTGAGCGGTCCCTTAACTCCGCTGCCCCCACAAAACGAAAAGGCTTTTTAAAAAAAAAAAATTGGTTCATGCTTTTGTGGTTTTTCTAATTAGATGATCCTGTTAACAGCTTCCTTCTAAGATTTTCTACTTTAGCCACTGAGTTTTATAGTCTATTCAAAGCTGAAAAAAAAGTAATGGTGAACACCGAGATTGCCTTACAGGCAGCCGGCCCAGCTCTTTGGGGTGACGGTGCCACCGCTCCCAGAGACAGTGGGGACCAGGGGCATCTAGTATGACAGTCTCTCCAATCCCCCACCGGTGCCTTCAGCAGCCATAACATTTATTTACGCAGACTCACCAGCTTCTTCCTACACTGAGGGTTAAATACAATACTTTGCGTTAAGAGTTCTAGATTCACCTAAGATCTCACGTCTTATGTACTCAAGTTAAGGATTCCTATTGGCTATATATTGACGCAAAAGCCTTGCGAGTGGTCTGATCCCCAACACCCGTGCGTGGGAATCAGGCCTCGGGGCAACTTCCCGAAGGTGGGAGGGTGCGTGCGCAAAGGGGCCCCGCCCCCTGGCCGCCCGGGCACAGCCTCCAACGGCCAGCCTTGCGGAACTCGTTAGGGGCTGAACATCATGCACTTACGAACGGAATGTCTAAGAAGACCTCGACTATACAGAAAACATCTGATAAAATGCTGAGTGAAAAAGCTTACATGAAATTGCACAGGGGGTACGACGACACTGTGAAATGTTCTGAAAGAGAACTAAAACCTCCACAGGACAAAGCAGACTTGGAGAAGCGTCCCGAAGCATCAGCGGCGGCTGTCTCTGGGTAGCGGGACGCCTTCCATTCCTTCCACTCCTTCATGCAGTCGGAATTTTCTGTGATGCCCCGGAATCATTTTTAACGGGGAACTAATAAACAGGAGGGGTCGGAGGAGCACGCCGTGGAAACGGGAGCAGCCTCACAAGGTTCCACCTTGGGGGGCGTCTCACACCGCCAGGGACGGGGTGCTCCCGTCGGCCGGAGCCCCCAGTGAGTGAGAGGGAAGGGTGAGTCTCGGGGTGCTCCCCCCGAGACAGAAAGCACAGTGAAACCAGTTCCTCCTGCAAAGAGCAGGGTCCTCTTGCGACAGCACGTTTTAAAGTCTGGCCTGATTTGGGAGACTTTTAAGTATTTGCCAACTAATGAGCCGCACGATACAGAGAGGAAAACAAGGGAGAGCGGACTGGAGGCGCGCAGAGGAGCCCGGCGGACACAGAGGGGAAGGGAGCCTGGCCGGGCCCCCTTTCCCGGGTGAGCCGGGCCCCTGCCGCAGGCGTGGGCGGACGGGGGAGCAGCAAAGGTCAAAGGAGGGGACAGACTCTGGAACTGTCTGCAGCAGGTGCTGGTCACGGGGACCCAGAGGGGCCGGGAGCTGCCGCGAAGCAGACGTGGGGGTGCCCTCCCCCCATCTCCGTCCTCTCGGGTGAAGTCGGTCACACGTCCTGTCGGCAGGCCTGAGCGCAGCAGGGGGACGGAGACCGTCGCCGGGCAGGTCGAGTTGGGGAACAGAGCTGGGCATCGGCCCCCCGGAGTGTCGCCCTCCCAGAGGTCTGACGCCGCCTGCAGGGGCAGAGAGAGAACAGCGTGTGAAGAATGGAGCTCCCACTTTCGTTCTCGCGGCACAACTTATTCCAAATGCACCGGCAGTGGGCCGGTAGTGGGGACAGATGTACTGCCCAAAGCAGAGAGGACTGAAGTGGCCACGAGACCGTCTGGTGGGTTCTGGCCAGTCCGCCGGCGGGCACGGCAGGACCACAGCCGAACGGCCGCGGCTCACGCCGTCCGTCCAGGTGGAGACCCAGGGAATCTCCAGGTGCCTCACCTGCTCTGCGGTTTCTGCACAAGGAGAGGGACGGGCTGATGAGAGAGTTACGAAGTGCCGTTGATTATCCAAATGATGCTTGGTGATAAGTCCCAAAGGAACTCCAAGTTCCCTCGCTGAACTGGAATTTCAGTGCCGCAGATGCAAGAACCGATGGGTTATATGATGTGAGGGTTAGTCAATTTCCAGGGACCACTCCTCCCTGGGGACCCTTGGGTCCCGAGGATGCAGCTACGAGAAAACTGATGGCTTCACTCTCACCCTGGGTCTTACTTCCCCGCAACCTTAGTGCAGGAGAAAGACACACATGTGCAACCGTCTCCCGGTCTCACCCCACGTCACGGGGCCTGAGGCTGGGGCAGGGAAGATGATCCCAGAGGGGCCGATGGGTCAAGACCTGCCGCCAGGTGTCCGTTGCTGCCCTCCCGCCACTGGGGTCAGGCCCCACGCACCTGGGTTGGCCTTCTCCTCCCCTGCCCCTGCCCAAGGAGAGGTGGCTGTCACCCCTCTAGAGAGAGAGAAGGATCCAGGGGGGCGCAGGAAGAGTCGCATTTTAGCAGCGTGTAGCTGGTCGCCTAAAAAACCGCATGTTCAGTGAAGGTCTTAAGGACATGCCAGGTGGAGAACACCCCAAAAAGGAATGGATCTTATGTCCAGATGACAAAAGTGCACCCACAGACGGGACCGGCGCGGTTCACCATGTCTGCAGTCACCAGCGGCTGGGACTCAGGGGACATCTGTCTCCTGTCAGACAGATGTCTGGCATCTGTCTGACAGATGTCTGGCACGCTCCTCCCCCCGGCCTCGGTCTCTCACGGAGGGTCACCCGGAAATGACGGCCTTCTCCCGGCTCACTGTCACTCACTCATGAGTGAGTGAACTCTCCAGGTCCCAGTAAAAATGTATATTTAAGCAAAGGGCCAGCCGACCAGGAGCCAGTCTGTTTTCTCAGCTCACTCGGGGCCCACGCACTCGGAAAGGAAGGAGACGCGTGGAAGTGGGGGCCGTACGAGGTGTTTGAGTGCACCAGGTCTGTCCGGAAAAAGTCCGGCCATTGTCAACGTAACGAGAACAGTTTGCACGCCATCGATGTCACCCAGCAGCCAAGGAGAGTGGACCGGAATGCGCATGTGTGAACAATGACGACGTCACTATGCTCGTCAGCGGGGGCAGTAGACGCCATTGAGTGAGCCTGTGCACTGCATGGCCGTCCCATTCAAACTGGCTGAGCGAGTAGAGCAACGAATCTGCATCAGATTTTGCATTAATCTTGACCATTCCTCCACGGAAACTGTTCAGATGACTCAGAAGGCCGCAGCTGTGGCCAACTGGTGACTGGCAGTTTCATCATGACCATGTGCCTGCTCATGCATCATGTCCTGTGCAGAGTTTTTTTGTGAAACTTCAAGTCACCCAGGTGACTCAGCCCCCCTACAGCCCAGATGTGGTGCCCTGTGACTTCTGGCTTTTCCCAACACTACAATCACCTTTGAAAGGGAAGAGATTTCAGACCATCGATGAGATTCAGGAAAACACAACAGGGCCGTTGAGGGCAATTCCAACCGAGGATTGTGAAGAGTGTTTTAAACAGTGGGAGAGACGCTGGAAGAACTGTGCGAGGTCTCCAGGTGCCGACCTTGAAGGGGACTGAGGCATCCTTGTCCTGCGTACAATGTCTCTTGTGTCTTGTATCTTCTTCAACACACGTCTCTGTTTTTCCTATTACATGAGTGGGCACTTTCTGGAAAGACCTTGTACACACATCTCTTCGTGTATCTTTTCTGACTATGATACCACTATGATTTTTAAAAATCATTATCACTGTTTCATCTCTTCCTGATTTTTTAAAGTATTTGAGCTCATAACTTAAAACAAAATGGCAACTGTTCTAAAACTGAAATTACAATTTCCTGTAAGGTGAAATACTGTTTTCATGTACCGTGATGAAGGAGTTGAAGTACATTCTTCCTAAACATGCAAAGTTTGTTTTCTTGAGCAACTCGGGAGGCTACACCTGCCTTCCCAATGACAGAAAACATGCTGCAACCTCATCCTAACAAAGCCCCCCCACCCTCTGTGATCAGTGTGGGCTTGTCCGTGTGCCCTGTGATTGTCAGGGCTGAGGGAAGGCACCGAGGGCCTGGGTGTGTTGGAAGGAACCTGGTGACCTCAGTGTCCCTGCAACACAGTCACTCGGGGAAGAGAAATGCCACAGCGCACCTAATGCACAGCAGGACGCGGTGCCTGAGCCTCAGCCCGGGTCTGGCAGGGGCCTCTCAGCGCTTAGTAGGCCCTCAGCAGGAGGGAGGGAGGGAGAGAAGGTTTTCATCCCTTAATGTGTTTTCATTCCTTGCAATTCACTTTCTCAAAAGAAAAAAAAAATCTACTCAAAGGGAATGGCTGTTGTTTTCCCCCTGGCTCTTTGTGTCCCTAATGACGTTTTCAGCTTCGGCTTCAGAATCTGGACAGGTAATGGGAAAACATCATTAAAGCAAATGGCAAGGTGGGGGAGCCAACCCTTGGGTTCAAGTTCGCCACTTAATTGAATTCCATTTTTATTGTGCAAATGAGCTGTTGCCGAAACCCTGGAACGCTTGACTGAAACATGTCTGGTCATCAAACGGGATCGATACACGTGTGCCGTCAGCGACACAAGCAGGCGAGCACGCATTTGCCCTGTCCCGCAGCAAAAAGCATCCACGGTGTGTCTTGAGAACGAGGTACGTTTTTCAGGCACTAATGGGTAAAGACAGCAGGGACACAGAGTTAAGGACAAAAGAAAAAGGAAGCCTCTGGACAGTGTGACCTTGATTCAGTTATTGCCGACACAGCTGCACGGGTTGCCAGCGCTTTTAGAACAGCCAGAGGGAGGCGGGACCTCCGGCCGGCTGTGGCGGGGCCCCTGGGCTGGGAGCGAGGTTGGTGCGGAAGGTCATGTGACCAGGGGCGTGGCTTCCTCTTGCTCCTCCCTACAACCCCGTAGTGGTCACGTGTTTTACACCACACGTCATTTCCAATCTGATAATACGTGAACATAGAAGACCCGAGGATAATATTGCAATTTTGAAATCAGTCTGAAAATATGTACATTTTCAGAGCAAAAAAAAAAAAGAAAATCCATTGGAACAACTCACCTTGTGGGACAAGATTTCTCTCCATCGCAGCCCACGAGTTTCATTTGATTTTATTGGCGATCTCCTTCAGAAGACACTTGAGATCGTTGAGCTGGGGAGGGGAGAAAGAACTGGTCTTAAGATCGATGTGTCAACTTTGAAACGTAAATGATCGCACTCCAGCTGTCCCGTGAAACACAAATGTTCTCGTGCACCAGACAGAGACTGTGGTGCGTGCGGGACGGAACAGAATGAGTGACGGCACGTGTCGCCCCTGTCCCTGCTTCCCTTGGAATCACAGCACGAGCAGGGGACCATCCCCATCAATCGGCATTAGCTTCACTCAAATGCACATCACTAGTGAATCCTACGTAGAAATAATAGATTTTCACAACACAGAGAAATACTATTTAGAAATGATGTTCCGGGTGACGAATACCAATACAAATTAGGAGATACAATACAATAAAGTTGTGCTTTGACATAAGGATAATGCTAATGAAAGTAATATGTAATATTAATAAATCAAGTTTTTGCCAAGTGTCTCCCCTCCCCACAAAACAGCGTATGTGGTAGAGAAATGCAGGTAAAAGGCCTGACAAAATTATTTTTGACACACGCGTGTTTCACAAGTTTATTTCACAAGATGCACGAAGCGCGTTCAGAATCACACGCCCCGGCTGTACGTTTGATCCAAGCTGCAGACGCAACACAGTTTCTGCGCCTTGGTTTCTAACTAACTGGCTGTGTCCCTCACTCAGGAAAAAAGCTGTGCTTCCCTTGGGCTCCTTTTCAGCAATAACCTCTTCCCTTAACTTCCTTTTTTTAAAGAACAAAAGGAAGCCCCCGGGGATGGGAGCCCGCCTGCAATAAGCAAGGCGCAGTGAGTGCAGTGCCCCCTGCAGACGGAAGGTGGGCTGTGCATGCCTTCGGTTTCTGGGCGCGGGCAGCGCTCTGCGCTAACTCCTGGGACAGCGGCTCCGATGCGCTGCTTAAAGTAGGAGTGAGATTCCAAGAGCTTGCTCACGAAACAAGAGATGGCCCCTACATTTTCTCCGGATGGAAAGTCTATTTTTGTTGCTCAGGAGAGGAGGCATAGAGGACAGAGGGGGGAACAAACAGGGGGAGGAGCAGGGAGCAGGACGAGGAGGGGGAGAGGTAGGGAAACCCCATGGGTGACCCCCCAGGCTCTGTGCTGTGAACTTGGGGTCTTCCCTGGGACCCGCCCAACGTCTCCCCAGACCTACAGGACGATGGTGGCGGTGGGCTTCTCGCGCCGACCAGCAAAGGGGCTGAGCTCCCCAGCCAGGGACGTGCGAAGGAGACCGGACCTGCAGACACTCTCGGAGGTCCCCAGAGACCCCGGCTTGCACACGTATGTATGGAGACAGCCTTCGGTATGATTCCATGATGCGTGACCCCCTCAGCCCCCATCTGCCATGACCCCCACTGTTCAGGCCCACTGTCCCCACTGACAGTGTCCCCTGCCCGGACCGTTACTGGTTGGGAGGTCACCCCTGGTCCTAGGAGTCAGTGCCCCAGGCTCCCGACGGCCTCTGCACATGCCCAGCAGGCACCCAGGCGGCCCGAGGCTCCAGCCTGCTCCTCTCTGCCCGTCCGCGGCGGTCTCCGTCTTGACCATCCTCTGCACGCCCGGGGCAGGGCAGCACCGGAGCGCGGCTCCCACAGTGTCAGCCCAGCCCTCAGTCTTACTTCCCATGAGCTCCTGGCAGGGCCACCCCGGGGAGCCCAGGAGGGACACGACACACTGAAACAGAGCCTGTTTTCTCTTCAAACACAACACCCGGACGAACACGTCCCCAGCTCCTGGGTCCCCCGACCAGACGACCTGGAAGGCCTGGGGACACGCAGAGGAACCCGCTACCGCACCCAACCCTGCACAGTTCAGCCTGCACATGCTCCTCCCCCGAACCGCTGAACAGGGGGCCCTCCCGAAATCCAGGGGCCACGTCTGCCGTGACTGCACCGGGCCCGATGCCCGGCCCGTGCTATGACATAACACATAAATGTTATGTGTTACGTGGTCCAGGCCCAGAAGCAGCAGACAGTACGAGCATGTGTTTCAATGTAAATGTATAATGTGGAAAGGTGACTATATCACGTAAGGTTTTCCATACCTTACATATCAGCCTGTGTCTCACAGAAATCGTCTTAGCACGTGGTCCCCTATTGCTCCTTTCCTACTATTTCTTAATAGTCTGCAGACTGTTTCTGATCTTCAAACATGTCCGGCGTTTTTCCCTTCCCTCCCGCCGCTAGGATCACGAGCTGCGTCCGGCGTGACCGTGACCGAGAGTGTGCGGCACTCGACCCCACGAACACAGGGGTCTTCCCGGCCCCGCAGCTGGGAATCAGCAAGAGGACCACCGCAGGACGGGAGCGGCCGGGACAAGACTCACTGCGGCGGGGTGGCGTGTCCCCAAAGGGGCTGCCACCACGCCCTCTCTCCCCGTAGGCACGTGCTGCTCCCCCCACCCCCCACCGGGCCCCGGGCTGGCCGGGGACCGCTCTGTTCAGCAGACCCTGGAGGAAGGGACGTCGTGCGGGGTTCAGGTCTGCTCGCCCTATACCTAATGCTCAGTGCATGCTCATGTATCTGTGTTCATGCGCCTGCCACGCCCTGCAGTGTAATAGGTGCCAGATCCCAGTGGCCTCAAAGCCAAGCACAGTGGCTCCCAGACCCCCAAACCATGCCCCGGGCCTCTCTGGGTGCTCCCGTGATGGCCAGCATCTTCCACCTGCCTCTGCAGCCGCGAGACAGGGGGGCCGTCCCGGGTCAGAGAGAAAAGACTTTGGAGATCGTAGAAACGGGACTTCAGGACTATGCCCACTGGGCTGACTGATCACCCCGGAAACAGTTCCGCCCTGGCACCCAGGCCCTGCCCTGTGAACGGAGAAAGCTGGATACGGTCAGCGTCATGTCTGCTTTTTAATAATGAACTTCTTTCATTTTAGACCGTAACCACGGGCTTCCAGTTGAAAGCTCTAAGATAATAGAGATGAAAATATTATTTCTTAAACTATAAACAAAACTGTACCTTTGTATCCAGCTGTCTAAACCGATGCCTCATTCTTCAAGGGGGGGGGGGAGGGCGTGGAGAGAGAGAGAGAGAGAGAGGGAAAACGAAAACTATTAAACTCCATTTTCCAGTCTTTAAAAAAACAAAACACAGATCATTTTCACGTCCAACTAACTCAACATCTGCTGCATTTACCTGCCGTAGTTTCTTCCAATCCCCCACAGAATCCCACTCTCGCCCGGGTTAGAGGTACAGCAGGCAGCAGCCACTGTGCTGAGGGGGTGGTGGGAGGGGCCCCGCAAGGCCCGTCCCTCCCTCCGGACACCAGGGTCTCAGAGTCCAGAAGGGGAGGAAGCTTGGGGCGTCTGCTTCGTCACTCGGAGGGAAAGAGCACGAGCCCCCCGCTGGCTGTGCGGTGGCTGTGCCGAAGCTCACCGGCGGGTCCGCGGTGCCTCTGTCTACTCCTTCCTGTTTGAGTGAATTCTGAGGTGTCCGGAGCTCTCGCATCTGGGGCCCTGCCCAGTACCAGTGTCGCCCCGCACGGTAAGAAGGGCAGGCTCCCAGGGGCCCGGCATAAACGTCACGTGGTGCCACCTGTGCACTTGGGGGCCCACATAGTCCTACGTGATGCTCATGAACAGCTCCACGGACCGGTAAAGGACGTTCTGGACAGTCTCAGGGACAGTCTCAGGGACAGTGTGACACGTCGACCAAACGGCTTTTCCATCTTCTGACGCCCCTCCCTCTCGTCACAGAGACACACACGGGTGGCCCCTGCCAGGGGAGGCCCACTGCCCGTCCCCTGAGGGACTTCCCGGGATCTGCCTCTGCAACCGCGGCAGGGGGACCTGCACTGCGGTCACCTGGCCCCGAGGCCCTGCCCTGCAGGCTCCAAACACCGCTGCCTCCCCGGGGAGCCTTGAAGGATGGTGCGGAACTGACCGCAGGCTGGCGGCTGCGCCCTGCCCGATGGGCGGGCCCACGTTCACTGCCCGAGCTCCGGCTCCCCACCCTGACCCCTCCCCACAGACCCACAGAGCTCTCCCGGCCCCGCCGGCCGCAACACGGGGGGCGCCTCGCAGAGCGGAAACCAGGGGCTGACATACTCCTCTGAGGCGTCGCTGGCCTTCGTGTTGACCTTGACCAGGTAGTTTTCCTTCATGACGCCTTCCCACGCCAGAGTCTCGTTGTCCTCGTTCGTGAAACCTTGAGAAACGAGACAGAGAAAGACACACACGTTGTTCGCATGTCGTTTCGCACGCCCCTGACTCCTGAAGCCACACCCACTGTGCACCTGGCGATTCCGGGGCCGGGAGAATCCCATCGGTCCAGCGCGGGCTGGTCTGACTGCTTCTGCTCACGGGTGACGGCAGCAGAAAGACGGGACACTAAGGGACGTGCTGGTAGCATCAGCAGGGGATGAAACGGGAACATGGTCTTCATTCTACCCCCAGAGGCCCGGAGCCCGCCTCTGTGTTTTGCGACTCAGCACAACCACGTCACTAGTGACTGTGGTTCTCGTTTCACGGTGCTCCTCTCCCGTCGTGACCGCATAACCCTGCTGCCCTGACCGTGCCGTCGAAGGACTGCACACGGGTTGCCCACCCTGGACCTGACGGGGCAGCGACTTCGGCACAGGAGGCCTGCCATCGCCCCCCACCCCCGAGATGGAGTGTCTGGGCGCGGACCTCCGGGAAAATCCTGTCTCCTCTTTTCCTCCAGGGGTGCCTGGGCTGTGCTGCACAGGGGGCCTGGGGCGCATACCAGCAAGGGGCTCCTTCAGCTCCCTGCGGCCCCTCGCCTTTCGGGGGCCCAGCAGGTGAGAGAACGGAGCGACAGCTCACCTGGGTTTCAGACCAGGGACGGCCATCCTCACGTGTCCCTGCAGGTGTCCCCTCGGACCAAATGCATCTAGTTTTCACTTAGGGATTTGTCCTGGACACGGTAGAGCTCAGGGAAAGTTAGACCATCTTCCCGGATTTCGGAAGAAGTGATTGGCCGTCAAAGACAGCCAAAAAGTAGGGGACAGGTTCAAAGCCAATCCTATTATAGCAGGCACGGATTTATTTCTTTTCTTTATTTTTCCCATTTTTCAAATTTTTTCAGATGTACTTTTAAATGGTGGTTATTCACTTTAGAAAATAACTCCTAACCAAATGCCTTTCTGGTGTATTTTCCCTGGCAGTGCCGTTTCCGATGTCTCTTCCGGTCGTTGAAATGCACGCACAGACCCAGGCGGAGCGCGGCAGGGGCCAGGCCATCCTGGGCCCAGATGGCAGCGAGCAGGAACGGCAAACGAACGAGGAAAACCACCCCCCTTAGTCGAGGAAATGCCGGTGGAAGGGACGACGTAGCACTTCCACCAGCCAAACAGGAAAGCAGGAGGTTCTGCCGTAACAACAGCTAGCTCCTGCGTCGGCAACGATGCAGGCGAACAGGCTTGCCGTGTGCTGGGAAACCTGTCACCCGTCACAGCCACGGGGGACGGTGACCGCAGGGGGCCAGACAAGATCAGAAGATGTAAACGTACACGTTCTCTTGGTCTACAGTCGTCTCTTCTGGAAACAGCTCGGAGGATGTGCTCAAAAATTAACGCGTAGAACTGTGTATCATAGTACTACATGATAACAAAGGGGCTGAAAACTCTACACATTTAACCACAAGAGGATGATAAAATTAACTGTGGTACATTGAGATGCTGGAATATTCCAGTTAAAAACTGTCACGCAGATTGGTATTCGTGGACTTGGAAAATGGTTGTGATGTATTACTAGTTAAATGAACAAATCCGATTATGAATGTGCGCGCACAGCTCAAATTATTACACAGCCGCACGGGAACCAGAGAGTAAGTGCCAGCGTGTGGGCATTTATCTGTGGGTGGTGGTTACGTTTGCCTGTGCTCTTTTTCATTCGTGCTTTCTTGTATTTTTCCAATGTTCTATTGATAAATATGAATTCCTTTCTCGTCTTTTATAAAAATAGAATTACTGGGCAGCATCCTTTTTTTTGTTGCCTGAGGGCGTCACCAACCACAGAAGCCTGGACCCTATCTTTTCTGAAAGTTATTTGAAAACCCTTGCATCTCTCTCCAGAGAAAAGAGATTTCCAGCTTAAATTCCCCATCACCGGAGGCAAACGCGAAGTGAAGTCAGGGCGTGGGTCGCCGGGGGAGGCTGTGGCGACCACGGTGCTGCAGCTTCTGCAACGAGAGTCTCCCAGGAGGACCCTGCGCGGTGCGCGGCTGGTCTGTGGTGAGTCCTGGCCCCAGGTTCCCCGCTCCTGCCACCACCGCCGCCGGGGGAGCGGGCAAGGAGCCCATCCTCCGGTGGTCTCCCAACCCTCCGCGATTCCTTCCTGAGAGTGAGGGCCCGTGAGGAGGGCAGATGTCCAGAGCTCACGGGTCTGTCTCTCCACCTGTAAGATCTCAGCCGGCCCGGGGCGGGAAGGAGACAGACGCAGGCTCACAGGCTCACAGGCTCGGTGGGTCACTTCCTGTGACTTCCTGTCGGCTTCCTCCAGCTGAGGCACCCACCCATTTGCTGGCCAAATGGTGACGGGTTTGTTTCCATCTTTCTGTTCCCATTGCGCTTAGCCATGAAGTCTTGAGGAAACGGGATGCACGTTGTCCTGCCTTTCCCGCCGCAGCAGAGCCCAGAGGACTGGCTTGTCTTCACAGAGTATCCAGGCTCCGCTGACCCTGGACTGCGCACGCGCCTCTCTGGAGAGCTGGCCTTCCCCGCACGCAGCCCCCGGCTGCCCACCCCCACCCGGAGTCCCACCGCGGAGAGACGGTCACCACCTCCCTCGGCTGCTCATCCTTCTCCCTGATAGGCTGCTTGTGGGGCTTCGTCTTCAATTTACATGGAGTTCCATCTTCCTCCCTGCACCTTTTCACTGTGTTTGTGTTTTCTCTGCAATGATTCAGGACAACAACAACAACAACAACAACAATAATAATACAGAACCTGTTGTCAGAGTCTCTGGTTGGCAATTCACATCCTTAAATTTGCTTTGCGTTCACCTCCAAATCTGAAGGCCTCGGTGGCCCCCTGCGCCTCCCCCCGGGTCTCGTAGACACTCGTCCTCGTGACGTGGCTTCGGGACAGCAGCCAGAGCCACGTCTGGGGTCCGTCCTCACGTGCCTCTGGCCTTCGGGCACCGTCCTGCAGTACGGATTCCAGACCCGCACTTCCCAGACCCACACTTCCCATCCCCGCCTCTGACATACAGACAGACTGTCCACTCTCTCAGCCTGAAACCACTCCCCTTGCCCTCTGCGGTGCGACGGTGGGCAAAAAGAGGGTCACAACTGTCCTCACAACTCATCCAAACTGTCACAACACCTCTCTTCATCAGGAAAGGCAGGGACATAGCTGTGACGTCTAATGGCGTCCCAAAGGGGACACTTATGTCTCGAAGTGACGCTGTTGGAAGAGGCGACGACAAGGAGTCTTGAACCCGTGACGTGAGGCTGGGCGTCGCCGGCACATTTGCATCCGGAAAGCCCGGCTCCGGGGCGTCGAGGTCCCGGGACAGCACGCAAGTGGGTGGTGACCAGTAAGGAAGGTCATGTTCGTGAGCGTCTTGCCTCCCTTTCTAGGTAGTTAAGGAACTCCACACACACAAAATACAATGATGTTTCTTATCACGTTAAATTTTTCTTAATTGTTTAGGTTAGTAAAATCCATCTTTTGCTTCCTGAATCATCTCAATGTGTGGGCTCCACTGACGCGACGGGAATGATCCTCCCAGTGTGAAACGTGAACCCCCGCAGGGCGGCCGGGGGCCCTCTCACTGGCTACGACACAGAGAAGCCCAGAGGGAGACGCCCGCCCGCCCCCGGTGGCCCCGGGGCCACCCAGCACCTGAGAGCAGCGGGCACAAGGCCCCAGCATAGCAGAAGACCCCCACCTCGCCCTGCAAAACCCACATGGAGACGGGCACAGCGCGCCCGTAAACCCCCAGTGAGCTGTGCCGGGTTCTGCCCGGGTCACCTCTTCCCGAACCGCCCTCCACACCTGCAGGGGCCGGCAGAGGCAGCGCCGCTGAGCATGGTTGGCCGGAACGTGAGTGCCTCACACGAGATGGACAGCCATGTGAACACGCCACCTAAAACGTCACATGGTGTGCGTGAGTGTGCTGTTGTTACGTTACCGAACTACTACAGGCTTATGAGTTTGTAGTAAAAGACTGTTATGTAGTAAAAATGAGGTGTTATGTGTGCCAGACCCTGTACTTTTCCCCCTGTAACAGAGACTTTTTTTTTATCATTAGTTCTCCAGTGGGAGGATCACATTTCCAGACCCTCCCCCAAACTCCAAAGTGACTGCTCCTCGCCAAGGCAGGAGAAGGGGCGTCAGCATCTGCGGGGCGTCACGTTGATCTGGGGCGTCTTGGCTCACTTCCGGTCGAGGGAGACAAGCCCATTCAGCAGAGGGGTGCACTATTGTGATGTGCACTTCGGGACTTGTGTCACCGTTTCTTGCACTCTCGTGTCTTCTGTCTATGTTTTCCCTTCCCCTGGGATTTAGGGCGACACCCTGTGACATGGTGGGCTGGGGACAGGAGGCGGGGGGACTGAGTGGAGCTCGCACCTGGCTGTGGGACACGGCCCAGGGCCTTTCATCAGTCCCCCTGCAGCCCACGGCTCCAGGGACGCCTCTCCTCTCACCTGAGGGCCCCGACTTCCTCCTCCTCCTGACCACCCCCACTCTGCGGCCCCTCCCAGCCTGTGCCCCTTTCTTTGCCTGGCTGACTTCCAGCTCATCCTCTGGGTCTCAAGTTAAATAGCCCCTTCTTCCAGGAAGTCCTCCCTGATTCACTCTAGCCTGGGGCTTAGGCGTCCACAGTGTAGCTCTCCTGGTGCCCTACACGTTCCGTGAAATGAGTGCTTCCCACACTTCTCAGTTCAAGCTCTTTCGTTTTTGGTGATGAGACTAAGCGAATAACCCACACGCATCAAGGCACCCCTTTCTGTCCCAGATTGCTAAAGGTCACCTTCTGGAAGCACGCTGGCGCCTCTCCCTCACACCCGCCCCTATCACAGACGCGGCTCAGGGAGCAAGGGCTCGGCAAAGGCGCTTTTCCAAGGGGGGAAAACATAGCGGATCTTCCGGTTCCTCGTGACATGCATCCGCTGTGGGGGACTGGCAAAGGGGACTCCGCTCAGAACGGAGAAGCACGAAGGGGTTATTTTTTAAAGGTCTGCCTTCACTCTCCCAAGTTCGGGGAGGCTCCGACAGGCGCAGCCAACGGGGTCGGCTGAGTCCTCGGGGTCAGCCTACGTGTGGGGGATCCTATCTTCAATCGTCCGAGGCGCCACAGGTCATTCTGGACCGCTCAGAACGGGCTGGGCAGCGAAGCGCTTCCACTTCCGGCGCGTCGAGTCCAGTGACTGTGGCAGGTGAGCGCGTGGGAAGGAAGACCCTGGCGGGCGGCCCCCCGGCACAGCCCCCACGAGCTGGGAGCGGCGGGGGGGGCGGCCAGAGACGAGCTCGCTCTCCCTGGACCGGCCAGTGCCCGGTGCGGAGGCCCTCCCAGGGGACCCGTGCATCCAGCCATCTGGGCGGGCCCGTGATGTCCCCTGACCAATAGAATGCAGCAGAAATGATGTCATGGGACTAGGCAGCCACGGCTTGATGCGGGAACCCAGCCCCCATGCAGGGAGCGTGAGCTGGGGCACGGGGAGGCTCCCCGCACACACGCGAGTGCACGTGGCCATCAGGCCCAGCCAGCCCACGGCCCACCTGCCCAGTGACAGGTGCAGTGGGCGGCTGAGACCAGCCCTCCCAGCTGAGCCCTCACCTGGGCGAACCCGCAGGACCATGAGCAGAGAGGTGCTGGCTGTTTCAGGCCGCTGGGCTTTGGGGTGGTTTGCCAAACAATCACCTACGACCCGTCTGCTGGGAGGCCCAACGCGGCCCTTCTCTGCTTCCCCCACAGGGGGCGAGAACGCAGACCCTGCGGGCGCCGGGGCCGGGGCCAGCCCGAACCGCTGGTTGATATCCTCCGGCAGTACGCCGGCCCCTTTCTGACTTCAGTGGCCCCAGAGGGTGACCAGCAGCCCCTGGCGGTGATGGGGTCCTGGGATGCCGGACTTACAGTCTCACAATCGGGACAGTCCCTGGTGACCTGGGACGTGTTGGTCCCCTACCTGGTGTCGGGGGTGCAGAACGTTTACTACTAAGACGGGAAGCTCTGAGCGAATGGGCCCCTGTGGGTCACCTGAGGCCCTCTCACTTCTGCCCTGACGCGCCCCTTCCTGGATTAAAACAATGTCCACTAAAATATATTATGACTCAATGAGTATAAAGACAAAATATATTCCAACATGTTTTCTGTGGACTAGCAGTTCATTAGTTTCTCCTGATTTTTAAGAGAACGTGGAAGATTTTCATGGGCCCTGAGCACGTGGTTCTTGGCGCTGCGCCCGATGGGGCAGTGGCCCTGCCGCTGCCCCCCCCCACACCTCCCCCCCACCCCGAGATGCATCGCCTGGCCCAACTCGGAGGTCAGAGGGCCGGGAGAATGGGCCGGCCCCATCTCTCCCTTTGTCTCCCGACCTCCAATGCATAAAAAGAGCCCTCTCCTCCTTTTGTGTCAACATGGCTGACACGTGTCTGCAGACGGGGAGACGAGTCCGGCTTTGCAGCTCTGGGATCAGGTATGGAGAGGACCCAGCCCCATATGGCCAGGAGAGCTGGACAGGTGCTCCCTGCAGCCCAAGGAGTCAGGGGCCAGGCTGCAACCAGGAGTCCGAGGGTGTGAGACCCTGGCCCCCGGAGCAGGGCAAAGGAAAGGGGCCTGGGGGGAGACCCGCCCACAGCCCCGAAGGGGGTCGGAGCTGAGGAGCTGGATGACCACACGAGAGAGAGGATAGACTGGACTGCCGACACAATGACCGCTGCCTTCCAGAAGGAGGTGGGTCCCCCACAGGGAGCGTGGGCTGAACGGGCCCCTGGAGACCAGAGGCTCGGGGGAGCAGCCTCCAGAGAAAGCACTGCCCACGGGGGTCTGTGGTGACAGGCCAGCCTGGCAACCGCTGAAGGGCCCCCCAGCTCCCACGCATCACCCCGTGCCAGGCCAGAGGGCACGGAGCCAGCCTCGGGCAGGGCCCCCGTCTCTCCGAAGGACTGCCTGCTCCTTGCCCTCCACCCTCCCTGGTGGAGGGTCAGCAACAGCAGTGCTGGGTGGGCGAGAGGGAGCCACAAAGACAGGGGCAAGCCAACGGCCCCCCTTCCTGACACCTCCCCCAGCTGAGAGGAGGCGAGCCCTCGGGGGGAGCCCCCCCCGCCCCCGACTGGCAATGCGTAGGCCGGTGAACACACTGGGCTGCGCCTTCTAATGTCTAAGGTGACACTGGTTTACCGAGTCAAGTCATTGCCGGCTTTCGAATTCCATCGGGGCGACCGGAAAAGGCGAGCGCCCTTGCCGGGGTGAAGGCCAAGGTCTCCCGGAGAATAAACTTCGGAGCGGCCCAGGGCGGCCGACGCAAAGCCACGTGTGACAACATCCCGTAAGTCACGCTCAATCAACGTCCTATTCACATCATTGTGTCCGTGCGTCCGTCCCGCAGTTACCCCACCAAACAGGCCCCCGTGGGACGAACCCCGGGTCTCCCTCTCCTCCTCCTCTTGAGGACCGTATTTTGCCGTGTACACTGCGCACCCACATTTTCGACCCAAACTTTCAGGGGGAAAAAAATCTCTCGTTTTAATTGTTTAACTGCAATTATTAATTTATTTATATCTAGAAATGAAGCCAATGATAGAATCCCAGGATATTGTTTTGCATACGGATATCATTCATTCACTGCTTTCTAGAGCTACGCTTTTAACGCATAAGCATAAATAACAGAATTAAAAGCATTTATATCGATATGGAATCAGTAGTAACCACGTGTAATGCGCACTCTTATTTTTCCCTTAAAAGTTTGGGCAAAAACGTGCTCATTACACACGGCAAAATACGGTGATTAATTCTTCCGCTGGCCCGGTGCCCAAGCTTTAGGGACAGACAGACAGACTGACGTGGGCAGTCGGCAGCTGAGCGAGCCCGCCCCCTGCAATTCGCCCCGGCCTCCCACCCCCGCGCAGGCGCAGGCGCGCACCACTCACAGCAGGCCGAGGGCGCGGCGGGCCCCTCCTGGCAGCAGCCGCGGAAGCAGCTCTTGGCCGCCATGTAGAAGTAGGCGAAGACCACGAAGGGGAAGGGGATGTTGAGGCGGCTGCAGTACTCCTGCACCAGGAAGTACCTCTGGAACTTCCACACCTGGTCGTTGTTCTCCTGCACGGTGCCCACGGTGTAGCTGCGGGCGCAAGCGGGAGACAAGGTCAGGCCCGGGCTCCCCGCGCGCGCGCGCGCCCGCCCGTCGTTCCACCGCCGGCGCCGCGCTGGGGGTTTTAAGCTCGGACCCTGACGATGGTTCAGGTCCGGTCGGGACAGGACATCCCTGCCAGCGGCGGGGCCAGAACCGCTCAGCTTGGGGCTTGGCACTCCTTTTCAAGAGGAGTCAGAATGGTTTCTGGTTTGTGGTTTTTGTTTTGCATTTTTTTTTCTTTTCAATCACAAAAATCTAAACTTATTTTTATCTCAAGACTTTTCAAGGAGTCTGTTTTTTCCTTCGTCTATTAGTAAGTCAGATACAAAGAGGCCCAAGGGACTGACTCCCTCGGAAATAACACGCCCTCCTGTTTGCCAAGGGCCTTAAACAGGTTCCTCCCTCTGACCCAGTGACTTTCCTTCTGGAAACTTCCCCCAAGACTAAGGAGGTACTGACAACAGACAGTGTGTGAGTGGACACACACAAAGGGCCGTTTGCCCCACACAACAGAAGGGTCGACCCCAAAGTGCTGACCCCAAAGGGTCGGCACTAACCACATGCTTCACACGTTACGCTTAATCAATATAATTATGTTAGGCAGCCATGAAAAATTATCTTCATAGCTATTTTTTTATTTTGGGAAGACACATATGAGGTCTGTCCAGAAGGTATCCAACCATGTAATATGAAAAACAGAGACATGTATTGAAGAAGATACAAGATACAAGAAACATTGTGCACAGGTCAATGACACCTCAGTCCCTTTCAAAGTGGGCACCTTGGGACCTCACACAGTTCTCCCAATCGCCATCAGCTGCCCTGTTGTATTTTTCTGAATCTCATCAATGGTCTGAAATCTCTTCCCTTTCAAAGGTGATTTTAATTTTGGGAAAAACCAGAAGTCAAAGGGCACCACATCTGGGCTGTAGGGGGGCTGAGTCACCTGGGTGATTTGATGTTTTGTCAAAACACTCTGCACGAGACGTGATGCATGAGCGGGTGCACTGTTGTGATGAAGTTGCCAACCACCAGTTGCCCACAGCGGCAGCCTTCTGAACCATCTGAATAGTTTCTGCACAGGAATGTTCAGGCTTAATGCAAAATCTGATGCAGATTCATCGCTCCACTTGCCCAGTCATTTTGAATGCGATGGTCACACAGTGCACAGGCTCACTCAACCGCGTCTACCACCCCCACTGACTAGTACAGTGACGTCATCGTTGTTCACACGTGTGCATTCCAGTCCACCCTCCTTGGCTGCCGGGTTACATTGATGTCGATGTCACGCAAACTGTTCTCATTATGTTAACAATGGACTTTTTCCAGGCCGACCTATATGACAATTAGGCTCAAACTTGTACTGACAATGTAACCTCACTACATGAATCACATCTGGCCAAAGTGAAGGCCCTCGCTGGACCTTAGACAAAAAAAAAAAATCATCCATCCCTGGTCCAGAATGGATCCAGGCCAAGGCCGTAAAAAAGGTTTCACATTGGTGCGATTCACCACTTTGAAGCCGTCTGCTTCGTACCACTGTGTCCTTGGCTCCTCAGGAAGACCCAGCTGGCTGCAAAGAGCTTCCCTCTGCTCCCCAGCGTGGGGGGCGGGGGGTGGGGTGGGTCCAGAGAGCCACGTTCCTCTCCTGGGTGAACGTACACACCCTCCTCCACGTCCCAGGGGGGTGTGGGTGAGCTGGCCAATGACCGGACATTAATACTCAAAAGCCACTTTGCAGAAATAGCGCATTTCCAGATTGGTGGTGTGAGGTTTGTTTACACACGGAGGTCCACCTTCCCATATTGCAGCAGCTTCCGGAAGCTTCTTCATCTCTGAAGTCAGTTCCCGACTAAGCCAAAGCGACAGGAGGGTTCTGGCTGAAACTGAGTGCTGCCGAAGCAATGTTTATGCTCTTTAGACACGGCTTTCGCTTTCCGTCAAGGAGTCGCTGACTCGTCATCCGGCCCACGCACCCTCCTCGGTAAGCCCGACACCCGGAGCAGCTCGGCGGCCACCCCTCCACCCGGGCTGCCGCCCGCCCCAACCAACCCCCATTTTCCTCGGTCTCCCTGCCAACCACCGACCGTCCGAGTCTCTTCCCCCCGAGAGGTCCTGTGCTGGTCCCTGCTCTGCGTCTCCTGTGACAGCTGGTGTCCTCAGCTCCCCTGCTGGCTGGCGGGAGACTGGCAGCAATAACAGCTCAGTCACCTACAACCGACCATGTGAGCACCCCCGCCTGGGAGCGGGAGGGGAGGGGGAAGCAGGGGAGCCCCCCGCAGAGAGACAAGCTTCCAGAAATTCGCTGACCTTGAAAATGTTACCGAGAGATAACAAATGTTTAGGATTCAGATAGCTGCGCTTAAATGAGATGCAGCAGGATGTGAAAAGGATGAACAGAGGGTGACTGAACAGTGAGAACATTTATATAATTCATCATTTTCATAACCCAGCACAGATCAAAAGGGAAAATATTATTTCAATAGTTGCTGGAGAGCTTTCTGGCAACATTCAACATCCATTTCTGATTAGGGGAAAAAGAAGAAGAAAAGAGCTTAATAAATAAGAAATAGGAGGAAACTCCCATGACATGATAAAAAAAAAAGAGAATAAAAAGAATTCAGTAAGGAGACTTATTCCAAAATAAATGAGCAAAACTTTAATAGCCTTCCTACACATCAAAAAAGTGGTTATTGAAAAATATCTATATTAGAAAAAATATCTCATTCACAACAAAAATGGCTAGAAAATATGTAACAAAAACCCGCCAGGTTCATATGAACGAAACCATAAAACTTCACGGAGAAACTGCACATGAGCGGACAAATGGGGAGTCACACCATTTTTTCTGGATGATGAGATTTTCTTAAAGCGCCAGCTTCCCCTAAATGTTCCTACAAAGTTAACATCATCATCATAAAATTCACAAATGGTTTTTTCTTTTTTGAAGAAGGAAGAGAAAGGATTTCAGAAGATGAGGCTGAGGCACCTTCTATGATTAAACACGCAAGACGAGCCAGGAAAGTTTGAATAAGAAGAATGAGGAAGCTTGTACAGCAGATGTTAAAACGCTATGTTTTTAGGCAGCAATTAAAGCCATTTGGTAGTAAAAACCAAAATAGAAAGCTTGATCAACAGACCAGAATGAAAAGTCTGCAGAAAATTCACAAAGGAAAAGTAGGTGCCGAAACCACGGCAGAATGGAGAAGAAACTGAGATACGAGAGACTCGGGGGCTAGGATGCAATCAGGTGAACCCCCCCTGAAGCCCTCAGATTCCAGGCGCTTGCCGCCTGCTGCTACTCCCTGCCCACCCGCAGGCTGTCCCCAGCCAGCCCTGCCCGTCCATGACCCTGCGACGCTGACTTCTCTGCACCCTCCCAGTGTCCCTGCGGGCAGGTCAGTGTGTTCCCCGCATCCTGGGCCCCCTCTTGTTCTGCAGCATCAAAAAAAGCAGGTTCAAAGCCACCAGGAAGCGACAAGCAGAGGTCTTGCCGCACTGATTTCTCGAAGGACTGACTCGATTTCATTTACTGCCGCCAGAGCAGCACAGCCAAGGGAGTGCCACAGGCCTGTGTCAGGACCCCAGAAATCTACCTACAGGAAAATGTGCAAACCCACCACGTGACATAATAGGTTCTCTGTATCCCAGTACCCGAGCCCTGCCCACCATCCTCGCTGTGCATCCTCCCCAGACCACCTTAATCTCCCACGTCTCCACCAGCACTTCCCCAACCCCCCCCCCACCTCGCCTCACCAGGCTCCTATGGGAAAGACTGAAACCCTTTCACAAGTCTCAGCAGAGCAGTGACCTGTCAGGAACGTCCCCGAGGCTGCAATGCGAGGACTTCTCTGCGCCCGCAAAAGCCTGGTGACCGCTCGCTGCCCAGTCCCTCTGATGGGCGACATCCCCAGAGGCACGTGCCCCACCCGGCCCCATCCAAGGGTCTCTCTTCCTTCCACCTCAAAGCTTAACAGATAATTTTCAAGTTGTGTTCTGTTGCCAAAGCGTCTGCCTGCCTGTGCCAGGATTCACGTACTCCAAATGACTACCTGCCCTGAAGGCACAGCATAAAACGAAGGTGTTCCCACCACGTGGGACTCTGAAACGCTCCTGAGGAGGGCGAGGGGACACAAAAACCACGATTTTCCAAATGTAGCAAGAAGAATTGCCCAAGGCAACGAACATATTTCAGACCACCGCTCACGCTCTCCCTCAGCCTCGGTAGACATGAGCCCCAAAGGGGAGGCACTCATCTGACTCTATTTGGATTCAAACGTAAAATCTTAAAGCAGCAAGTGCATCAAGGCCGAGTCCTTTGAGCCCTAGAATCCTAGGACCCCTGCGTTCCGTGGAAAACAAGAACGTTGGAGGCAAGGTCAGACTGACCTCACCGCACTCGGGGACGTTACTAAGCGGTTGTTACACACCCAGAGTCTGGATGCACCAGAGGGTGGTCCAGTCTCCGGTGTCAAGTTAACTTCCGGCACAGCTCATAGGGACGCGTTGTATTTTTAATATAGACCCTTTGAGGCCCCGCCCACTTCAGATCACCTGTCCCCCAAAGCTCTCGCGAAAGCTCCCCAAGGGTGCCCTCCGGCGCTCTGCTCCAGGTCCCTCTAGCCTCGCCCCCGCGCCCCACCCCCGCCCCACCCCCCGCAGGGACGGGCACGCGCCTGACCCAGCACGCACCCGAACATGGCGACCAGCAGGTTCACCAGCAGGATGTTGGTGGACAACATGTAGATGCACACCAGCGGGATGGTGATCCACTCGGGGAAGCGCGGCAGGTTGTGCTCGTCCAGCTCCACGCACAGCGGCTTGGACTCGTTCCCCGTGAACGTGCAGTGCGCAAAGTCGTAGGTGGTACCTGACGGGAGGGGGGTGGGCAACCGAGAGCCCGTGTGAGGACCCCTGCAGGGGCAGTGCCGGGCCACCCCGGGGGGACACACAACGGCGACTGCTTGGTGTGTCGGGCACTGTTCTAAGGCGCTTTATCCACCCAGGGTGAAGCCTTAGAGTCACACGTTCACCCATTCAACGAGTGTTTATCGAGCAGCTAGTGCGAGCCGGGGACTCCGCGAGGACAGGAGGTACGAGGAAGGGCGAGGCGGACGCGGTTCTGGCCCTGGGGGAGCTGCCCGCCTCTTTGGATGGGCAGAGAAGCAACCCCCCAAGTCCAAAGGCTCAGCCCACGAGAAGCGAGAGGAAGGACGCGCACGTGGGCTCTGCGGGCGGAGCGGAGGCAGCTCCCCGGAACAGCGCCCCCTGGAGGCAGGTCTCCCCTCTGCCCACTGGAAACCTCAGGCGCCATCAGTCTGCCTAAGGCAGGACAGACTCCATCAGAGCATCGCGCCGGCTGCGGCACACGGGACAAGGACCCGGAGGGAATGGGGTGGGGCGGGGCGGGGCGCAGGGACCGGTGCCACCGAGATCCAAGCAGGCAGGTGATGAGGGCGGCTCAGTGGCGGCGGTGGGGAAGGTAAACGTGGCTGGATCTCAAAGTCAGCAGAAAATCAGCACTAGCTGGTGAATGGGACACAGGATGAAGTCCCAGGGGGCGTCCAGGACAGGACATTGATGTGCACAACCGTGTGAACGGCGGCGACAGACCCTAGAACCGGGGCCTTGGAGGAAGTCCGCATCTGGAGGGGAGGAGGGAGAGCTTTCGTTGGGACACGCTGAGACATCGCAGGGACGGCAGTGGCCGAGGCGCCTGGCCCTCTGAGAGTCGCCCAGCGCTGGAGGCCTCGTCTGCGTGCGAGTGAGGGGTGCCCCGCCCCACCGGGAGGGTGGGGCAGTGCTGATTTTGCCGTAACGGAGAGACACGGAGAAGGCGAGTGACTTCCCAGGGCGCCCCGCTGAGCCCCTTGCGCTTTAGGTTACTGTGAGCGGCCGCCCCTAGGGGGCACTGAACCACGTGCGGGGCTCTCCCGAGGACCAGTCGCGCTCACTGAGGAGGCGGCGAGCACAGTGGGCGGATGGGGGTAATGACAACAGGGTGCCTGTCCCTGACTGAGGGGAGAGACAGCTGCTTCCCGGGTCTGGAAAGAGGCTCAGCAGGAGAAGGCGGAAGACGGCCTGAGGGCTCCGGGGTGAGGGAGAGACCAGCAGGGCGCTGGGGAACCTGGCCTCGGGGGGCAAGGGAAGCTCCAGGGCGATTCTTCCCCGGCAGAACGGGATGCGACGAGCCCAGGCTACTGTGGGCATCACGGAGAGGCCTTAGCTCACCGGGGCTCACGCCAGCCTGCACGTGCCGCACCCTCCCCTGACGTGACCTGGGAGTGGCGGGCCACGCCATCGGTGCCACCGGGAGCCTGCGTCCAAACAACAGCTGGCAGTGGGTGGATGTTGGAGGTTTAACTTCCAGGTTCCAACGCAAACTTTCCAATATTGCTCGTCTTTAAGTAAGTGGGCGCCCAGTTATATCAGAGAGCACAACTCTCAACACTCATTTCTGAACTCACGAGGGTTGTCAACCTCAACAGCCACATTGCTGCTGAATATATGAGAAATGCTATTTTTCTTTAAAGTTTAAAAACAACAGGCAGAAATGGTGGGCACCCGCTGGCAAGGCGGACACAAAATTCTGTTCAGGAGCAAATAGAACTTTCCAGGGTTAGTGTTCCCTCCCTGGTGGCGGCCCAACTCAGGCCACGTGCTTCCGAGACAGCCCTGAGGGTCCTAACGGGGAGCCCCGGAGGCTGGCTCTGGAAGCGACAGCCTCCGCCCCGCTGTCCCCGCCCAGGCCACGCCCGGCTCACCGTCCACGTCACTGGGCACCTGGCCGAACATGGCCAGGTACGGCTCGTAGATGACCGAGCGGAATATCCACCTCCAGCGGTGCTCATTATGCCGCAGGATGCCTTGCCTGGCCACGCCGAAGGCCATCATCCACACGGCGAAGAGGAACAGGAAGAAGAACACGTCGATCAGCTGTCAAGGGAAGACGCCAGCACTGAGTCAGGGCGGTGCCAGGGTGCGGGCCCGCTCCGCTGACCGCGGAGAGAGCAGAGACTCCGGGGCCCGGGGACGCTAAGCCGCCCAGCGTTCGCTCTCTCATCTAAAAACACGGCCATCCTCACCTTTGGGTCTGGGGACTCTACTTTCCAGAATTAAAGCCGACTGACTCATGTCAGTTTGGTCGCCAGACCAGCTCTGCGCTAGGAGCTTTCTGCACAAGGGACCAGCCTGAGAGCAAAGGAGGGACCTCCACACCCTTTGAACCCCCAAATTACTCCCTTAGTTGTGTTTTGGAGAAAAATCAAAGCCATCCTTATTAAACAAGAATTGCACGCTTTCATATTTTTTTTTGAGATTTTTCTGCACCCATAACATGACTTCACGGTGATGTGAGGCCTCAGATATGCTTTGAATAAAAACCACAGCCTCAGAGAGCCCCAGCGCTGGAAAGGAAGCTCCGGAGGAGAGCCCGTCCAAATGCCCATCTGACTTACAGGCAGAGGCAGGAGAGATCCGGGGCATCTGGAAAACAAGCTGGGCAGAGCCACGTCGCCCGTGGGTGGTTCTCTCGCAGCTACGCGGTGGGAGGGGCCGCAGGTGCTGCCCCTCTACCTACACTGCACGGCTGTGAGAGTGCTGCCCCAGCCCGCATGGGGCTCTCGCTCCCCGCACATCCCCAGGCAAACGCCGTGACCTCCCAGGACCCACTGTCCCCATCTGTGAAATGGGCGCCGGAGTCCCCGTCCTGCCACTGCTCTCCGTGCACTGTCAAGACTCACATGAAGGCACTTGGTGCCGTGTCAAACCTGAGTCAGTACTTCAGGAGCAATGCACCGGATTATGCTGTTTGCTCCCCGCGGTCACTTCAAGTTCAATTTCAGCCTGGGAGGGGTCCCGCCTGCCAGCGCACAGGGCGAGCCAACCCCACTGACGGGAACTGCAGCGGTCACCCTTGCAGAGGACCCTCCTGTCAACCCCGAGAGAACTCCGGGTGTGGCAGGGAAGTCGACCCCGAGGCTATTGCCACCATCGTGCTCACCATCCTCTGCAGCATTATGATCTTGGGCCCCAGGTTCCTGCTGACAGTGAAAATGTGGACCAGCCTCAGCGTGAATATAATGTAATCCAGGCAGAAAATGACGCGTCCCGAATACAGCGAGGTTTTGTTAGAGGGGTGGAGCCTGTGGAAAGAAGGGGCGCAGCACTTGTGAGACCCTGACAAGACAAAGTTGGGTTTTTTTTTAAATGACCAAAGTGAAGAAACAGCCGGGAGTCAGGTGTCTGAGCGTGCGCGGAAGCAGGCCTCGCACGCCACCCACCCTCCGTCGCTGAAGGCCAAAGGCCACCGTCTCCTGCTCTCGGCGGGGGCGGGGGGGGGCGCCCAGCAGAGGCCAGAGCGTCACAGAAAACCATGTGCAGAGGTTCCGGCCACTTCCGCCCTCCATCCTCCAAGACTGTTGTCGGACCCCATGACATCATCGCCACCTTCCTGGCTCCTGGGGCTTCGCTGGCTCGCCCCACCCCCGCCCCAGCCCAGGCCCCCCCAATGGAACTTACCTCATTCCCACCAGAGCAGGTCATTAGCTAACCACCTGCTGAGGTGTGAATTGGAAACCACCTGTACTTTCTTAACTGGGATGCTCGAGAAATCACCTCCAACCGTGATTCCAATGCTGGGCCCTTAACCCGAGCAGGAAAGGAGGTTACTGGAGGAGGAAATTGAGTTTTTACGCCCTTGAAATGGCAGGGGGGAGCGCCCACTGGGGGGTGTACAGGCAGAGCAGCAGGCTTCTCTGCAAAGGGATCTCTGTGTGCTGCTCACAAGGAACCCTGAGCTCTGCCTGGGAGCCACAAGCGGGAACCCAAAAACTGGAATTATCTTCCAGAGGGCGGGCCCCTTTGTAGGACGGGCTCCCTTCTTTAGGGGCATGTTCTAGGAACCCATCTCTATTAGTGGGCCAGCTGGCGTTGTTGTGAGAGGCTGTGTTTGGTTTCGGTGAAGTTTTTTTTTTAATTCACGATGGATGATTTACAAGCGCACCTGCCCACCCTGCGCTGAGCGTTCAGCAGTTTCTGACCAAAAACGGCCTGACCCCCATGCCCCACCCTCCCTATCCAGCCTGTCGCCCCAAGGAGCTTGTTGTTTGTTTCCATGGATGAAAAATGTCCTCAGAAGGAAACATTTTGCCCAAAAATGCCAGAAGCCACCCAAATCGACAAGTTCAAAAACTGTTCAGAGCAGCGGAAAAAACACCTCGATGGGTGCATTGTATCGGATGGAGAGAACTTTGAAGGTGACTGACGTGTAAACATGTAAGAATGAACGCATGATTTTCATAGACACACTCCAGGCGTTGGGGGCCCCCTCGTAGGTGGGGAAGGCAGGCCTGGAGGGGTGCGGACATGGGCAGCGTGAGCCGCGGTGTTGGGCGGACCCCAGTTCCTCCACCCTGAGGCCTGCGCATTGCTTGTTGCCCTTGACCGCCACTCTAGACTGGCTTTTCTCATGGGATCGCTTTTAGACTGGAAATGTGCTTGTCACGAGGGGGGCAGGCTCCGTAACCAGCCCTCAAGTTGAAGTTGAGGGCCCTTCTGAGGCTTGTGCGGCCCGGAATGAGAACGCCATGCGGTGTTGAACGTTCTCTTCGTTCTCTGCTCCCCCCAGTTCCTGACCACCTCTCCCCAAGGTCTGCGAGCACGGGTGAGAAGCCGTGAAGGGCCCCTCTGCCATCCCAGATCACCGGGGGGGGGGGGGGGGCGGGGGAGGGACAAGGGCACGCCGGCTGGCTGCGTCTCCCAGCAGCAGAGACGGCCGTCTTCTTCTTCCGTAACAGCCTCTGATGGGGGAGGGGGGTTGGGGACAGGCTTCTCTTGGCCTTGAACATCAGAGACCTCTCCTTCACCTTTTCCTCTGGGAGGAGCCCACACCACCCGACACGGGGGGACGCCGTGGGCACCCCTTACCGGAAGGCGATCCCCGCGATGAAGTAGAAGAGGCCGAGCGTGTCCAGCACGTTCCACAGGTTGGTGAAGTAGCCGACCCCGTTCATGTACCACTGCGGCGCGGAAAGGGGCGGGGGGAGGGCGTGAGCCGCATGGCAGCGCCGGCCGCCCCCAGGCCTGCTCCCGTCGGTGCCTGTTTTTCTGGATCCTTCCGGAGCCTGTGATGGGCCCGCTGAGCCCGGACACAGGCCTCATGCCGCCTGGGGGGGTGGGGGGGGGGCCTGGGAAGCGCGGTGCATGCTGGCTGTTCTGTCCCTCATGCATGGGTGGCTAACCAAGTCAACAGCAGGGACTTGTGTCTCCTTCCTGCTGAGCCCGCAGAGAGCAAGGACAGCCCTGTGGGGACAGACTGCGGGGTCCCCACACCACCAGGTACCGTGGTGCAGCCGGGCTCAGCCCGTGCACACGAGCCCCCCAGCAGCCGGCCTGCCTGCCTGACGAGAGAACCCCTCAGTAGATCCGTTCTGGGGGCTCGGAGCACCCCTGCAGTGAGGAAACATTCAGAAAAGAAAACCGAAAAGAGGCCCCTTTTCTGGACGGAAGGCCAGAGATGGGCTGATTCCATAAAGTGCCAGGACCCTATTTCAGCACATCTGTCGGGAGCTGGGGGGTCAAAGGGCCCCAAGGTCGCACAGTGCTCTCCACAAAGGGGGCGGAACTTATTTTAAATAACCGTCCACCACCCATTCAGTGGGCCCAGGAGTTCTTTAACGATGATTTTAGAGCTTACTGTCCGCCTTGGTTTAAAATTCCTTTTTAGCAGACCGAGGTCTGCTCCTGGTCCCGGGCACATGGGAATACATAGGGCATATTTTCTGATACCCGGACACAATCTAAAAAACAGTAACATCCTGGGTTTGCATTGTTCTAACAAGTGTGGATGAGGTTCGTCAGGACTGCACCCAGCCGGCCGGCAGAACTGTCGGAGGGACCCAGCCAGACCGCGGATTCCGCAGCTCGCAGGAGCCTGCAGACACGTAGAGAAACAGCGCCCCCGAGTGTCGGGTTCCCGGCATGACAAGGCTCTTCCAGGCTGTGTTCTGCTCAAAGGGCCGGGCGGCCCTGCGGACCAAGCTCCTAACCCTCCGGCCGAACCCGAAGCCTGAACCCACACCCTCGCCTTAATCCTCGACCTGGCCGAGTCCCAAATGCCCATGCAAAAGCAACTTCCGAAAGGAAGGGGCAGTGGCACTTGGACAAAGCTGTAGGGGGGAACAAACGCAGTCAGAGCTGACACGGTCGTGGAAACCGATGACGTAAGACCGCTCTCCCAGGCAGCGACTTGGTGAGCCCGAGACCCACGCCCTTCCTCCCTGCAAACGCCCGCGGCACCGGACGCAGTGTCTCGTGAGCTGCCAGCACCGAGGCCACGTGTGTCGAGTGGATGTGACCCTGTGTCTGGGCTCCAAAGGGACACGGGAAGCGAGAGCCCCCGCGGTTCCCGTAATCTGAAAACTGCCGGGTACGGCAGGGTTTCCTGGGGCCCCGTTTTCTGGTGGTGCAGGGACAGCACCGCCCTTCAGCGCTGGAATTCACGCGTCAACAATTGGGAGCTGAGCACCGGCCACGGCGTGGAGAAAGGACGCAAAAAAAAAAAAAAAAAAATGCAGATCCCAAGAAACTTCAGGGAAGCACTGTGAATAATTCACACAAACTCGCTGAAATCCACAGAGACTTCTACGACCTTCCAACACAACACGGTCACTGCCACACACCAGGCATACGGATGCGCTGAGCTGGGAGCCCTCCCACCCCCTGCCATTCACCCTGTCGCCTCCTGATGAGGGAGCGGGTTTACAGCCCAAGGCCAAGGTGCTCTCTGAGCCCGCTCAGGACGCTGAGGAATTGCTCCTCCTCTGTGAACGCGAGTTAGAGACCAAAGAGAGAGCTTTGGCTGCCGAGAGATCCGCCGGGGGCGCCAAGATGCTGAAAGGGGGTGGGCTTCCCCCTCACGAGAACAGGTGTCTGGGAAAACCACGACTCGGGGACCTCAGGAGCAGCCTCCGCGCCTCGGGGTGCAAGGAGGACAGCGCCCAGGGAGGGAGGGCCGTCCTACCTGCCTCACTTCGTCACAGAACAGGACGAAGACCAGCACGTAGAGGACCAGCTCGGGCGGCCGCGGCACCGGGTGGAAGTCCATGAGCAGCACGTAGGCGAAGAGCAGCAGGAAGGCGATGTAGAAGACCACGTTCCAGGAGAAGACCACGAAGGGGGACGTGAAGAAGGCCACGTAGTGCCACAGCACCGACCTGGGCCTGTCGCCCGGCTTCTTCCTGGACAGGGCAACAGCGTCCTCGCCGTCCCGGCCAATGAACGCCGAGGCACAGGCCACGGCCCTCCCTCTGGGCACACACAGGTGGACCCGGCCCCACGGCTGGGGCGGGGCGTCCGACTGTGTTCGGACACCGACCAGCCAAAGGTCAGCCCCTGGCATTTTGTGGTTAGCAAATCCGAGTTCTGCCCACAGGAGTGGGGTCAGGGCCCCGCCTCCACCTGATTGGAATCGAACCCAGGGAAAGCCAGAGAGGATCCTGGACCTGATTGCAGGCGGTGGGGCAAACACCCCAAGTTCCAGGCCTTCGCCCTGTGCACAGGAACACACACTCGCACACACATGCATACCTGCACACACCTGTACTCGCATGCACACACACACGCACACACGCTGATGTGCCCTAGTTTCCTACCTAAAGGATACAAAGCCGCAACCGGCCAAGGGTATGAGAAACAGACAGAGGATAATCTTCCAGTTCTTGGTGTCCCGGGAGATCTCCCCGTACCACTGCTTGGAGAGGAAATTCTGCAGGGAACAGAGACCAAGCACATGGCCGCATTAATGCAGCAACGTGCAGGGTGGCACGCAAACCTCTGCTCCCGGCCCTCGCACCTCCCCAGAGGAAGCCAGGTTCCTCTCCGTCTGCATGAGTCGCCCGGACTCCAAGGGCCTGGGACGACTGGAAATTCTGCCTGACTCTCAGCGCTCCCCTTACTGGGGCCCTCTCCGGTGAGATGCGCTTCACGGCTGCTGCCGCTCACTCCAGCGTAGCTGCGGTCCCCAACGATCGTTTTCACAAACTCGGTGCTAATTATTGGCTGCACGGTATAGCCCATAGAACAGGTGATGGGCATGGACTCAAACCCTGGTCCTGCTACTTGCTAGCAGTGCGAGCCAGAGAATGTTCCAGAACCTGTCTGAGCTCCGGACCCCTGCGGTGAGGGTCACCTGGGCGCGCACTGTGGAGGTGAACGTGAGCCTGCGTGGGGCAGACACGTGGTGGACCGTCTGTCTCTCCTGGACCCCACACACACACCCAGGCCCCTCCCATCGGGATTTGGGGAGGAACACCCCGGCTCAGCGACCTGAGACACCTGGGCACACCTGGCAGTAGTAACTCAGCCCAGAGAAGCTCCCTGCTGGCTTTCCCCGTGTTGTACCAGTCTCTCCACGGTCATCGCCAGGACTGGGGACACTACGGTGACAGCCACCGCTGACGCAGGGCCAGCCCCTTCCACTCATCACCACGTGGAGCCCTCACTGCGCCCCTCCCACGTCACCCGTCCTGTGCCCACTTTGCAGGTGAGGAACCAAGGCCCAGGGGCCCGTGGAACCAGGCCCAGCCCACGCACCTGGCTAGGGGTCCGGGGCCTGCAGACCCAGCCGGCAGTGGGCACCGCCCCAACTGCTTTGCAGACACGCTGCTGCCTCCGGCACCACCTCCCGACGCAAAGGCCTCCCCCGACGCCTGTGCGTTGCCCGGCCCCGTACCATCCCCACCGTCTCCTGCCACGGCGTTCACACTGCAGGTGAGCTTCCCTGTCACCACTACGGTTTCTAGGGTCGCCGACAGCACCTGACGCACAGTGCCAAAGGCACGTTCCTGGAGGTGACTGCGTGCTGTCTACCTGGACCCCGGGCTGGGCGATGAAGTGCTGGTCCGTGGCCTCCACCGCCAGCTCCAGGCAGTTGCTCCCGCCCCAGGCCTCGCAGGAGTACACCAGCAGCTGCTCGGCCAGCTCCTCGTCGCTGCTGTAGCACTCGGTGAACAGCTCTGCCGTCGCCGCCGCCGCCGCACGGGCCCCAGAGAGAGAGGAGCTGAGGCTGCTGGCCAGGACCCGCCCTCCCCCACCCCCAACCATGCCCGACTTCGAGAAAACCCAGGGGGTAAGCACCCGCCTTGCAAAAAGCCTAGCGAACGCTGGCACCACACCCAACACAGGTGCCTGCCTCTCGCACACCGTCCCCAGCCCGGCGGCCCGAGCAGCACGTGTCCGGAGAAGCACACTGAGCGTGCCACGCGGAGCGCCGGGAGTCCCCCCACTTTGGGGGGGTTCAGCCACCGGGGAGGGGACCCAGGCCCTCTGCCCCACCCTCCCCAGGGCAGCCCTCCGGCTCATTCACATTCTGGGCTTTCTTCCGGCGAGGTTTCTTTGCAGATAAGGCACAGTGCAAAAAAAAAGCCGGGAAGATCTAACACGACACTGACCTATCCATCGCTAAGGGTGTGCTTGTGTTTCAAGACCTAATGACAAAGAGACTAGCGTGCAGATCCTTAGAGGACATTTTGCAAAGTATCGGAAGCCACTGCCTAGTCAAGGTGGCCAGAAATTAACGTAATTTAGCATCTTAAAAGAAATCATCCGACACTTTTCTTTTTTAACCAATGCAGGCCTGTTTTCATTGGTTACAGCAATAGACATACTGCGTCTGCAAACTGGAAACTCCCGGCTGGAAAAGGAGCCAGCTGGGCAGGTCTGCAGCCCCCAGCTGTCGGAGGCTGAGGGTCCTGGGCTTCTCGCATTCCCACCTCACTCAGGGCCTCCCAAGTCAAGGTCACGCACAAGCTCTGCTCGGGGACACGGACTAGCCAACAGGACATACATCCCCGGAGAGCAGTGCTCAGCACCGTCCCCCGCCCCCACCTTATTCCAGGCACCGTGCAATGTCACCCCAGAGGGGAGCATGGGCTGCAACCCCCCACCCCCCTGCAGCCCCAGGAGGAGGTCCGTACCCCCTGACTTTGGGGAGCTGCAGGGCAGGCGGCGGCAGCCCCTGTTCACATCACTGAAGGGCAGTGAGGGCCTGGGCGGCCCACCTGAGATGCTTCTCAGGCTGCTGCCTTTGCTGAGTAGTAAACCAGGGGTCTGGGGCCCTAACACCGTGTGTGTGTGTGTGTGTGTGTGTGTGTGTGTCTGAATGAATGAAACTGGCAAGGTAACTGGATGACTTGCAAGACAGGTGAAACCTCAGACCTGTCACAGTTCCTTGATAGCCCCCCAGACACCACACACCACCCCTCCCTGTGGTGCTGAGTTACCCTGACCTGGACCTGGAGAGGAAGACAGCCCGACATTGCCCACTTGCATCCTTGGAAAAGTCAGCAAGCACCAGGATCGGGGGGGGCCTGTGGCTTCTGCCACGACACACGGGCCCCTGGCGTACCTGCGCCCGAGGGACGCCCAGCCTGGGAGGCTTACCCACCGCACGGGTCTCGTACTCGTTGGCCAGCTCCTCGGACTCCCCCGCGGCGTTGATGTCGTTCTTCACCTTGGCCAGGGTCTTCAGGAGCTTGCTGGCCCCCAGGGCCGCCAGCGTGCAGCCCCTGGTCTGGCGGGAGAACAGAGGAGCGTCAGGGCTCATGCACGGTTGCTGGGGGCGGTCGGGTCAACACCGATGTCCGGCAGGGGCGAACTCGTGGCAAAGGCAGAAATGGCGAAATCTGAACCGCTCATCACGATTCGGAGCAAAGCATGCGATGTGCATAAAATAGACTAGGACATGAAACCAGCATATCCGAGGAAAACAGCGGGGTGAGTGCCACCGGCAAGGACAGCACGACTGTGACATGAGGGGTCCGACCACCCAGCGTCAACGCTCACAGTTCAAAGGGGGCCACGGATCGGGCCGTGGGAAACCCGACGCGGGTGGGGCAAGACTGTGGGTGGGCTCGATAGTCGGTGCCCGATTCGATGCTCTGAAAACGGAGAGTCACTTCTTTTCGACCCCCATAAATCACTCACAAAACATCCTTAGGTGCGAAACCGCAAAGAAAAACCTCAGTCAGTTTCCCACAGCAGACGGTGTCCAGGCAGGCCCTCCTTCCTGTCCATCATGCAATAAAGCCACATACTGACTTCAGAAATTAGACTTAAAAGCTCATCCACGTGGACAACGATCACCCCCCACACACACACATACATACCTGAGCAGCAGGTGAGCAGCAGGTGCCTCCTGGATCCTCCCCCAAGCACCGCCCCCTTCCAGGGGCCTCTCCTCCCCAGCCCACCCGCGTCCACACGCTGTTGCCGGACAGCAGCCGTCCAGTCCACGGAGGACATGCTAGAGTGGGCGTGAGCGGCTGGAGGAGGTCGGATCGACCACGGCAGAGCGCACACACACGTTGGGCGTGGCCTGCACGCTCACCTGCTCCCAGATGACTTTGGAGAGCTCCCTCTTGTTCTGCAGGATGGCCCAGATAAAGAGCGCTTGCAGGGGGTGCCGCGTGATCGGAGACACGTCCTGGGAGGGTGAGAGCGTGCGGTCAGCGAGGGCCAGGGGGCGTCCCTTTGGCTGCAAAGCTCCCCGAGTGAAAACGGGGTTGGGGTGCAGCCCCTGGGACAGAGCTGCCCCCCCCACCCGTGCAGAGGCTCCGGAACTGGGTGGGTGAGGCCGTCCTCCCAGCACCAGGATGTGAGTCTCAGCTCCGAGGCTCACCCGGCGGCGCGATCTGACACAACACCTTGTCTCTGTCACAACAGACAACGTAACACTGGACGGAGAGGGGTCGTGGGGCAACGGTGCTGAGAACGACGTAAAAACGGAATGACTCTGACAGCTAAAGAGAAAGCAGCTCCCTCATAGAAACTCATTTCTCATCGAGAAAAACTGTTCCAACTACATGCTAACTTTGCTGTAGTTTATGTTCAATTACCACTGCATGAAGCAATGGTTTTTACCTCCTTGCAGTTTCGATTCCTCACACACCCATTAGAGTCCCTGCCCCTACTCAGCACCCCACGCATTCCAGGGGAAGCCACTCAATGTCTGTTTTTCTGGATCTAGGTTCTGCCAAGGTCCACACTAGTTCAGGCACCGCTATGGACACGGCAGAAGGTTTTAACAGAAATAGTGACAGAGAGAAGCTTTCTAAGCACTTCTGATTCTTCCAAGCACCAAGTCACGTTGGTTTTTGCAATACACACAAGCAGATTAAAATCCTAGAATCACAAAGGAATCACGAAAGGAATCCCAGTTTCCCCAGAAGCAATCCTGAGACAAGTAGTTTATTGGAGAGGTGATCCCAGAAAAAGCAATGGGAGACTGAGGAACTGAAAGCCGAAAAGAAAGAACCAATTAAGGTGCGTTGTCAACAAGCTGTCCCGGTGGTTAGCCAGAGATCGGTCCAGCTGGGCAGCCCTAGGAATCCGCGTCGAATACGTGCCTCAGAACTACCTGTCCGCGCGGGGAGCGGGCATGGGGCTGGGAGCAGAGCCAACCGTCAGCCAAGAGCTGCAGGTGCCAGCGGCTGGGACCTGGGCCTGCGAGTCCTTAAGACAGGAGGGCCTAGAGAATACGGGTGGTGCATTCACAGAGACCTCTCCCGGGGAGCCTGGGTTATCCTTTGGGAACTACCTGCTACCCTTTTACCCACAAAAGAACGTCCCCAGTCCTTCGCGTGGCCAGCAGAGAGCAGTTTTAGGCAGGTCACGTCCAAAAGGCTGAGACCCGAGCAGGCAGCCATTCATGCCCCCCCACGCCCCCACAGACGCTTCCGAAAGGGCGTACACCATTCCAAGCTCTGCAATCAAGGCAAATTGCAACAAGTTGCCTTATGCACAGAGCACAAAGCGGACGCCAGAAAATGCACCACAGAGACTCATCTTAAGTAAAGGCAGCAGAAAAAAATTAGGAAGCCGATGCCTTTGCTCCTTTATGGCAACGAGGTAGGGAGTGGGAGAGGCGGGGGCAGAGACACCCTCTGGAAGGGAGGCTCAGCAGAGGAGAGGAGCCAGGCAGCCCGCTCCCCGGGTACCTACGTGGAGGTCCACGTCCGTCTCGTCCCTGCTGTTCCTGTCTTCCTTCCGGAAGCCTCTTCGGAAGTTGGCCACCAGCTTCCAGACGAAGGTGAGGAGGGCGTCGTTGTAGGAGTTCTTGGCGATCTGCAGGTTCCGGTAGACCAGCGTGCTGAAGTGGTTGGAGAACAGCTCGGTGAGGACGTCGCTGGTGAGGAACCTCCGCAGGTTCAGGCCGTTCTCCAGGAACAGGCGGACGAACTTGGGCCTGTCCTTCACGAGCGCCATGAACATGACCTCCCGCAGGTCCGCGGACTGAGGAGAGAGCGTGGAGAGAGGGCTCAGGCCCGGGGCCCCACTGACCGGGACACCGGGCCCTTCTCTGTCTGCCACACCGCGGCGGGCTGGCCAAAACATCCGCGCGTGTGCTCCCGTAAAATAAAAGACACGTGTTTCATTTCCACCAGTAACTTTATTGATTTGGGTATTCTGAGTGTGCCGGCTGTCTCCCGCGAGATAGGACACTGATGGTTCTCAGTTAATGTCCCAGTTTGATTGCTCTCGACTTCAGCTGGTGTACCTTGACCTTGGGGCGTCCAGCAAGAAATCTCCAGCGCGAAACTTCGCAAACCGCTCTCAGTCACAGCACCTTCTCCATCCACTACGCGAATCTTTTTTTTCTGTTTCAGTTGCATTTTTACCTTTCTCGAAATAATAAAGCATACTATGCTCAGAATGTTGCACATTTTCTTCCATCTTCAATTAGAATGGCTGCACAAAAATTCACGCTGATAAGGACGCTGTCACAATACAATCTAACGACATTGTTTCCAATGAAGTTCCAGATGCTACTAGAGCCATCATACAGGGAAAAAACGAAGCGAACTCTTTGGCCAACCCAATTTTTCCAGCCACGAAGTAATACTATCTTCAACTTCCCTTGAGCTCCCGTTTCAAGAATAAAACGTATCTTTGCGATTGTAGTACATTGGATGGTAGTTCAAACATCTAGACAGGGGAAGGGGCCAGCAGGATCCTGACGTCCGCCAGATGCGGCCTGGGTGTGGCCTGGCCTCTGGCTGGCATAAAGTGGAGATACAGACACCCACGCGGGATGGCGCCGGTCAAGGCCTTACCCCGGCGCCTGGCACAGACAGAGCAGCTGGTCACAGGGTGGGGGACACACGGCTCACACCATCTCTGAAGTCTCCGGCGGACACCGACCGTGAGCCACCAGCAGCCAACGCCTCACTCTGGGCCAAGGGGTCGTCCTGCTGTCCCTCGGGCCACACGCCACCAAGCGCGCGTCTGACCGTGTTCTGTAACGACGAATCACCGAAACACCCGGCCGTTATCGTTTGTCTTTATCTCCACGCTCTGGGCTGCTGAGAAAACCTGCCCCGCAGAAGTTTCCCTTAACGGAGGAACAGTCCTGTTCACTTCAGACAGAAGCCCGTGGTCCACGGGCCGCAACAGAACAGCTCCCCGACCCCTTCTGTCTGTCCCCCGCGGCATTTACTACACTTTGATTCAGTTGCCAACGTTCCAGATGAGAAGGCTCACAGAAATCCACATTTCCAGCATTAAAATCTGGAAGCTCAGACAACATGGAGAGCCATCGGCTGGGGCCAAGCGGCAGCTGCCTCCGGAGCCTGAGTGCCACCCCAACCCACCCCCGTCCCCAAGGAGCCCAGCGCCCTCACTGCCATCGCCCACCCACTCCAACCATGGGACTCACCTGCCCCTGGTTTAGGTGCCCATCCCCCGCCAAGGGCAGCCTTCACAGCCACTATGTCTGTCCAGCGCTGGACTCCTGGGGACCACACGCTGCCTGGAGAGGAACCCGTCCAGGATCCTGGGGGCCCCCCCAGGAGGCTCCAGGTGGGGTGGGGTGGGGGAAAGAGGCGGCCGTCCTGAGGAGGGCAGCGGCCCTTTCTCCTCTGTCCTCAGGGAGAGTGTCCCTTGTGCCCAGAGTCTCACGTGTCCTCCTAAATGCACCTGCCTGTCCGCTGGTCACACACGTGACAGCATGGACGTCCGTCAGAGGCACCGCGGGCACTAAAACTCGGGGTGCTGGGGCCCACCTCTGACCCCGTCCTTTAACGAGCCTGAGATCGGGTCGTACCGTTTGCCTTGCTGCCAGGTTCCCGGGCCACACCCCAGCTGCCACGGGCCCGGGGACCACGCTGTGAGAGCCACGGGCCCGAGGGGCAGAGGACAGCTTCCCACTCAGACACATCTGAGTGTCCAGACCCACCGCTCCCATCACCCAGGTGTGCGACCCGGGTCGAGGCCATCCCTGAGGCGCAGTCTGTTCTGCTGGGGGACGGGTGCTTGTGGGGACGAAACGGGGTAACATGGGCCAAGGTGCTTTCAGAAATTCAAGTTCAGAGCGGCCCTCAAAAGAGCCTCCGTTCCTCCCCCTCCTGGGGTCCCCGTGGATCCCTGGCTCGTGACCCAGCAAAGGGAGGTGACCCTCACTCCGGGTCAGTGTGAGGGGCAAGGACAGAGGCACAATGGAGCTGCTCTGCGCAGGTCACCCCGATGTCACCGCTATCCCAACGATTTTGGCGTGTCTTCAAGCAAACGCTCGTACAGTGCTCAGTGGGAGCCAAGGCCTCAAGCACCACAGAGACATCATCCCACCTACTCATCGCAGCCACCCGGGGGGAGGGGACCACTACCTCAGATGAGCGGTGGCGTGCTGGTCGGGGCTCAGCGACCAGCCCTCTGGGAGGACACCGGGGCCCCGGCTGCATAGCCCTTCCGATGCCCGTGGTGCATGCGCCCCGGCTGTGGCTGACGCCCAGCTGCTCGTGGAACCACATCCGAGGCAGAACCGAAAACAGTCCCAGCCCCCAGGCAGCACGGCATTCGGGGTGTGGCCAGCAGGCAGAGACCACGGACAGAAATACAGACGGCATCAAGTGCAGCAAAACCATTAGGAAGGGATGCAATTTGATGATTGATTACCTTTGTTTTCTTAATAAAGTGTATTTCGTTCTACAGTAAGGGCACGTAGTGGAGTGTTTAATAATGATGGTATTTAACGACCGACTCACAAAAATCTCTAACACTGTAGCAGTCAGCTCCTGCGAGCCAGCACGGGCAGGCTCAGGCAGGCCTCTGTCCCAGGGGGTGGGGGCCCAGGGGGAGGGGAAGGATCAGCCGAGCGGCCACCTCCGGAGCCTGTCCCGACACTTCACCTCTGTGCCCTCTGCCCTCCACTGTCTGGGGCCGAGTTAATAAAACCAGAGGTGCCGTTGGATACGTGCCGGAGCCTATGTTTATCCGTACCCTCCGATCGGACGTAAGCAGACCACTGCACACGCAGGCGTCCCTTTATGAATCCACTAACAGCATCGTCTTACAATGCTACTTCCCCTCCACGCACAAACGCTTTGCCGTGCGCCGCGGCGCACACACTAAATGCAAACACGAGACAACACGTGCTGCAAGAATCGATCCTTTACAGACCCCCAAGCCGTGACTCCGTCTGCCTTCTGTGATTAAAACCGATCACGGGCCGACATACATCAAGTTGTCGCCACTGGCGAGATGACGGTAGGCCTGAGGGTGCCTTCCCAGCCCAGCTGGCCGCGGGGGACGACCGCTGCCGTGATACGCGCGGGCCTGCACGGCTCTGCACGCGCGCATGGAGCTAAGGAAGGCCTCGCCGCTCGCTGAGGACTCAGGTCAGTTCGGGAGAGCTGAAAGCAAAGACAAGCACGGCCTCGCCGGTCCCAGTGGGACGGCCGGTGACTGTCCCTGGGGAACCGAGCCCCCGAGGCCGATTGAAGGTCTGTGGCCCGCGCGGGAGGACGCTGCTGGCGAGGGCGGTGTTCTCACTGTGATTAAACTGAGAATGAGGAGAAACGGCGCTCTGCTGGAAAAAGTCGTTTCTTGGGGGAGCGAGGCTTCCGTGTGGGCTGGGAGCGTGGTCTCGCAGCTCTAAGACGCTCACTGGGCGTCTCTGATCACTGCGCGTCTCTGATCACTGCGCGTCTCTGATCACTGCGCGTCTCTGATCACGTGGTGCCTCCACCCCCCACCCCCCACCCCCCCACCCCCCGCGCATACACCTCGCTCCTGGCCATGTTCCCGCCCGCTGGAGCGCGGCTGGGCAGACCAGCAGCAAGGAGCAGGGGTGCTGCTGCCTCCACTTTCAGTTGATCTACTTCGGATGCCCGTGGCGGTCAGGCAGCAGAGGTTCCCCCCATTCTCCGCCCACCCGCTCCCAGGAGCTCCGCGCCTCCACCCCCAGGGCGCCCCCCAAGGCCCGCCCAGCCCTGGCGGTGTGGCCTAGGGCTGCCCATGCGCACTGAGACGTTCTTCCACGAGCGCTTGCTGTGTGATCCCTGCGCAGCAGCACCCCTCGTAAGTCAGCGTTACCGTCCCGCACCACCGCCGCAGAGGGCGGGGAGGCTCGGCAGCACAGACCGGCCGGAATGGACCAGGACGGACCAGCCCTTTACAAGACTCAGTCCCAGAGAGCTCGCGAGCAGTGGGCAGACCTGACGCCGCCCGGGTGACCCAGGAGGGCGCGTACTTGCCTCCCAGCGGCGGTCGTTGGTGAAGATCTCCTCGCTGGCCAGGTCCAGCTGGTTCCACTCCAGCAGCAGCTTCAGCTGCCCGTTCCAGTTATCCTTGTCTTGCTCGTTGGTGCTAAAGGCTGCAAGGGGCGGGGAAAGGGGGTGGGGGGGGCGGGGACGGAAGGGGTAGGCTCATCCCAGGCCCAAAGGAAGAGGGTCAGCACCACCCTGTGGGACCTTACGACAAAGGCACCTGTCCCAGGGGTTCTGAGCACGCTGTCTTGGGAGCTGACCCTCACGAGTGTCCCTTTGCTTTCGCTTCACTCGTTCTCCCCAATATTCTGTGTGTCCCACCGTGCATGATGAGGCTCAGTCCAGCAGATACTAGTATCATTCCCCTTCACGGCCTAACCATGTAACTATGGTATACTGGTATTTTTTTCCACAGACTCAGGGCCCATAAACACTGTATTTCAAGAACCGTATCTGACATGCTGCATCTACCTCTAGGAAATAATGACTCCTATTACAAAAACGTTCTCCTTGTCCTTCCCACAGCTCATGGATTCCGATCTGTTTGTCTGCAGACACGACCCCACTATAACAGACATTCTTCCAGCCAAACTTCCAGCAGGCACAATCAGGATGACCCCAATAAACAGCAGATGTCTGCGTGGCACTTCCCACGCACCCCGCCCTGCTCCGCGCGCCCTCCATCCGCGATCAGGCAGCTCAGCGCGCGCCAGTCTCCGCCCAGGTTCCGTCTCCTTCAGGCGACAGGCGCCTGGACGGAGTTCTAAGACACCAGAGGTCACAGGTGGGGCGTTTTACCCTGAGCCTCACTGCTAAGCCTTGGGAGATCTGTAAACCCTGAAACCGGTGCAGAATCGACGACATGGGTGAAGTGTGTGCGTGAACTGTGCGTGTGCGTACTCACACAGGACAAACGCCCGTGGCCCTATCACATTCTAGAGGAGAGAAAGATGTTGAGACCAGCGGTAGAGACAGGCCTCCGAGAGCCCTGGGATCGAATGTGACTAGTACTTTAATGACATAAACATTTCTGCTCTGCCTGGCTGGTGCGGCTCAGTGGATCGAGCATGGACTGCGAACCACAGGGTCGCTGGTTCAGTTCCCAGTCAGGGCACATGCCTGGGTTGCGGGCCAGATCCCCAGTAAGGGGCTCGTGAGAGGCAACCACACATTGATGTTTCTCCCCCCTCTCTTTCTCCTTCCTTTCCCCTGGCTCCAAAAATAAATAAAAATAAGATAAATAAAAATAAAATAAATATTCTTTAAAAAATTTTTTTGTTCTATTAAAAACATATGACCAAGGAGATTTAGCTCAGGAGGTCGACGGTAGTTAACTCTGACTGCTAATCTGTAATAATCAAAATGAAGTACGAGGTTCTATTGCAATAAAGCCACTGAAAACATGAGTGCACGTCCCGGGAAGCGACACAGAGCCGGAGCCTGCAGAGCGGCGGCCCCACTCACCTTTGTACAGGGCGTAGGAGATGGCGTTGCTCACGATCTCGTCCCCGGCTTCTTCCATCTTGATGACCGTTAACAGGTGAGAGCTTTCGAGGATCTCTTTGAGCTGGCGACATTTAAAGAGCAGCTGTCAGGGATGTCGGGAGCATCAAGTCCACTCTTTGGGAGAGAAATCTTTTATTCCACTTTGTCTAAAAAAACCACCCACAGCCCTGGCTGGTGTAGCTCAGTGGATTGAGCGCGGGCTGAGAACCAAAGTGTCGCAGGTTCGATTCCCAGTCAGAGCACATGCTTGGGTTGCAGGCCATGGCCCCCAGCAACCACACATTGATGTTTCTCTCTCTCTCTTTCTCCCTCCCTTCCCTCTGTAAAAATAAATAAAATCTTTAAAAAATGTAAAATAAAAAAAACCACCGACAAGGGGGCTCCTGACCTCCCTCCCCCGCCTGCCGCTCCTGTAACCCAGTCTACTTTCCAAGTCGGAATCAGAAGCCTGCGGCCACCATGAGAACACAGGCCACGCAGGGGCACACACAGCAAAAAGCTGAAGGACACTGGCTAACCGTGCGGGGTGAGTATGTGTGCACTTGCACAGATGTGAGTGTGCACATGTGTGTGTGGCCAAGCCCGGCACACTGTGCTCAAGTGTTGAATGACCAAATAAAGGAGGAAGGGGCAGCAGAAAATCACCGAAATCGTCAGTAAGGGCTTCAACTATCAGAGGGGAACTTCCCACGTGGACCAGAGCCGAGAGGACTCAGCGATCGGATAAAGAGACGAGGGATTGGCTCTGTCGTCCTGTGTGATTCTTCTGCAACGTTTCATTGTAAAACACTTTTTTAAAAAATCAAGGAACTCGGGGAGAGGCAGCGCCCCCCAGTTCCGAGGTTTCGGGCGTTGGCGGGCTTGGCGAGGGAGCGCTGCTTCTGGGGAGGAAGCGGGTCTGGATCCGGTTACACTGAGTTTGAGGCGGTGGAGGGTTCTCCCGGCGGCAGCGTTTGGGAACAAGGACCAGGAATGACAGAGCGCCGGCTGGGCGGAGGAGGGGAGTCCCAGGTCAGGGTGGAAACTGGCGCACTCACAGGGCCCCCCAGGTTTGGGGAGGTGACCTTTGAGGCCGCGGCTGCCTCGTGCTGGAGGCTTTGGTTCGGAAGAGGGGGCACCCCGGGAGATGGAGGAGAGCTACAGGAGAACACAGCCGTGGGGAGTCGGACAGAGGAGGGTGGGAGCACGCGGGGAAGGCCTTTGTTCCGGCAGAGGGAAAGGGGTCCCACTGGAAATGACTCGGGGTGAGGGGTCCAGGCCCCACACTTCTGGGGCACCCATGGGAGGGGGCAGCACAGAGGGGCTCCGAAATCTCTTCCCGTGAGATGAAGAGGAGGGAGGAGAGGGGCGTGTGGACCCCGAGCAAACCCAGGGGGACCCAGACAGAGCCACGGGGAGGGGGGGACATCTCCACTCCCCCACATGCTGGTGCCTCCTCCATCCTGTCCCCCTCCCGCCGCAGCCGGTGTGGGCTTCCCTGAACACGCCCACACCTGCGTCAAACCTCTCGGCGACTTCCTGTTCCACCTGAACGAGACCCAACTCTCCAAACGCTGTTCAAGGAGCTCCCATGATGACCCCCAGAGAGCGTGCCAGCTTCCACTCACAGCTGCTACCCCCACCGCCATCTCCCAGCTCCTGGCCCCCCCCCCCGAAAGGCTTTCCCCACCTGGCCAGCCCCCCACCCCTGCTCACGATCCTCCGAACCCACGCAACCTGCCCTCAGAACACCCATTCGTTTGAAAGCGTGTGATGCGTTCCGCTGTGACCGCTCGCCCCGAGCGTCTCAGTGTCTGCTGCTCTCTGAGGACAGGACTCCCTCCGGTGCGTGCACTCTTCTTTCTCGAGGGTCTGCTCCGGCTCCCGTCCGAGAGCACGTGTTCATTTAACGCCAGTTCAATAAACCAGAGTTTGACATGCAGGAAGGGCTGATAGCCAGGCTGGCTGATAGACTGGGGGACGAGGAGGGGTCAAGTTCTTGAGACGTGAGGGGCAGGTGGTGGGGAATAAGTCTTAGAGAGCTGGCGGGAGTGGAGGGCATGGTCCCGGGAAGTCCTGGGTCTCCTGGGGAGATGGAGGGACTGTGACCCCGGACTCTGGGGCTGGTCCTGCACCCGGTCACTGACATCACCCACAGCCCACCGGGGAAGCTGCTCAGCCGATGGCTGACGGAATGTGCACATTCACCGGTGAGTAATTCTACTCTCGGGCACGGTCTTCTGGGAAATCTGCACCAACTGCAAAAGCCCTCATGAGCACGTGATTAAAAGTCCAGGCCATTTTCGCTGTTGATGTATGTCTTCTGCCTGCCGTGGTCACCATTACGATGCCTGTAGCATATCCGATGAGTATGAATTGGACGCGAATCCCAGAAAGGGTAATATAATCACAGAACCTGAGAGGTGTCTGGGTTTTAGCCTGAATCAGACGATTTCTGCCCTGAAGCAGAAATGCCACTCTAAGTCAGGAATATTTCCTTATCATGTACAGGAAGTCCAGCCTCCGACGCTCGTGACGAAATGGGCTCCACGATGGAAGGAACTCTAGCTGAGTGGTGCCTGGTGTCTCCTCCGTGGGAGAATCTCGAAGGCAGGCTCAGCCTCCGACAAACATCCCAACGCCAGAGGCCGCCCCTGAGTGAGCCGATGGGAACGCACCTGCTGCTGCTCGTGTGAGCTTTCCCACGGACAGGACCAGCCACGAAAACGAAAGTCATTTCAAGGCCACAGCAATTGTAAAACAGAGACAAAAACAAGCAAGGCGTAGCGCTGTATTAAAATACTCCCATGGGCTTAGCAAGAAGAAGCATGACAGATTCTGCGACAAGAACACATTTCTCACGCGACCTAACGAGAAAGGGGAGAGACTCGGAGCTGAATCGCAGGCCAGCTAATTCGGAAAGACAATCATTCTGTGGTAACAGCTTCTCCAGTCCGGGTCCACGCCGACTTGGTGTGGAATCTGCATTTCTAAAACACTGGGGATTTCCTTCCTGCCCACCACAGCCGCATCCAAAATGCAGCGCCGCCTGTGCTGGCATCACGGCCCAACAGAAGGATTCCCAGCTTTGCAGACAGACAGACTTGAGTGCAAACCCCGTATGCTACCCCTTATGAGATCAGGAACTCGGCGAGTCCTTTATCTTACAGGCGTTTCCATGTCCACCAAGAAACTGGTTTGGGGCGGAGCACAGGTTCGAAGTCACTGGGACAGTACAGAGCCCCCCACAGCCGCCAGCCAGTGCAGGCGGGCCCCGGATGTGTCCTCCCTCCCCACGACCTTGGCTCCCCTCCTTCTCCGCCCCCTAAAGCCTCCCCCGTGACTCACCCACTTGATCCAGCTCTCCGTCTCCTCCTCAGGCAGCCGGGACACCGTGCGCGGCAGGAAGCGCACCAACTTCTCCTTGACCACGGACGACGTCGGGGCGTCCTCCAGCTCCACCAGGCTGGCGATCACGTCGGCGATCTGCCCCGAGCCTTCCACCACCACGCAGGGGATTTTACTCTTGACCGAGGTGTTGATGGCCTGGGGGAGGGGAGACGGGGCCGCGGACGGGAGAGACACTTAGGATGGGCGGAGCCCGGCTGGGGACCAAGGGTCTAAGTCAAGGCGGGTCACCAGACCCACGGACACATCATCCCCACACGTGTCCCTTTGGGGTTTCTTTGTCCGTCGGGAGCGAGCCAAATGCTCGCCACGGCTTCATGAACAAGAAGTGGGAGCCAGGGGCGCCCCACCCCGTGCTGGCACCAAATCCCGTAACAGGGACACGTGTGACTCGCTGACGTTCTCCATGAGTAACAGCTCGAAAGTGCCCCTAGGGTCAGAATCCGTCATTCCAAATGCTGACACCCCAGACGTGAGTGGCAGCTCCTAAGACGGCTCCTCTGCCCGAGGTTCACAACAGTCATCCTCTCGGGCGCGAGAGCACCTTCAAAGCAGCAGCCACAGCGTGTGCATTATGCGGACTCCTCTTCCCTCCTCAAATAGCTGCCTTTGCCCCTTTCATTAGAAGAGAAAGGAAACACCCCTGCTTCCTGCATGGACACCCGTCCTGTGTAAACACCGCAGAGGCCGGCAGAGGGGGGTCAGGGGTGAGAGTGTCAACCCCCTCGCAGCCAGACCCAGCGCCCACGCTCGGGCACGGAGAAGCGGTGGAGCCCCTTACTTCCACCGAGACTCAGCGCTTCCCTCCGAGGGGACGCCGCCCTGCAGGGTGTGGCCCTTGCATCAGAGCAAGCAGAGGGCCGACTCCCAGACCGGGCCGGGGAGCCATCCGCGCCCCAGGGCCTGCACTAAGGGCTGTGCGGGGGCGTGAGGGGGATGATGAAGAGGCACCGAAGGGGAGGGGACAGAGAGCTGAAGGGATGCTCAGCGGGCACGGTCCCTCTTGCTCTCCCCTCTCCTGGGCTCCCAGTCCCGGGCTGTGTATCGGCTGAGCCGACACCTCTGGAAAACGCTGCAGGGATGCCCCACCCCAGGCCTGCAGCAGCTCTCTGAACATCTGGGTTCTGAATCGAAAATCTCAGAGAGCAGCCCTGGCTGGCATAGCTCAGTGGATTGAGCGCGGGCTGAGAACCAAAGCGTCGCAGGTTCGATTCCCAGTCAGGGCACATGCCTGGGTTGCAGGCCATAACCCCCAGCAACCACACGTTGATGTTTCTCTCTCTCTCTCTTTCTCTCTCCCTTCCCTCTCTAAGAAATAAATTAATAAAATCTTTTAAAAAAAGAAAAGAAAATCTCAGAGAGCAATAATAAATGTAACGGTCTTTCGGTGCTTTCTCTCCGTTTCTCTTCCTCTTTTCTGCGGCTGCTGCTCCTTCAAGCACTCGCATACCGACAATCCCCCACTGAAAAAGAATCTCTGCTCTAACGTAACAATGGTCTCAGCAGTGCATCTCACAGCAGGTGCTCAGTCAGCACCTGTGATGAACAAATGCATGCATGCGTGCATGCATGGATGAAAGATATCACTGTTAGGTAAAAGAATAAACAGAGAGAAATGCTAGATTACAAGATTCCAACTAACTTTGCCAGGCACGTGTAACTCGGAGGGGGTCGTGTGGTGAAGAGAGGGGAGAGGGTCAAGGGCGCCAGACGCCTATCATCTAACCCTGTCTTAGCGGCAAAGGCAGTCAGGGGGAAACGGGGTGATGGGCAAGTCCACATGGAAGCTAGCTAAGAGGGGGCTAGAATTACTTTCTGCGCGTGTCCTATTCCTGGGAAGGTGCGCCAATGGGAATGGTGACCGTGCCTTCGGACACTGGCTGGCCTGCAGCCTCGCTAACACCCTCCCAGCAGTCAAAGGGCAGCCGGGCTGCGGGCAGGGCGACCTCAGCGACGCCCGGTCTGCAAGGAGGGGGCGGGAGGCAGAGTCCATGCTCATCCGCTCAATGTGGCAGGTGCAGGATCCCTGGAGAAGCTTCCCAAGGTGTCAGAACCACCGGGGTTTCAGATGCCTCCGTGTGGGATGCCCCAGGAAGTCCCCGGGTGGGCTCCAGGGGGTCTGGGAACAGCGACTGGGGGGCGATCTGTGTGTGTATGGCCACAGCCCCTCCCCACCCAGGTGGGGGGGGGTGGCACGCAGATATGCATTGGTCGTGATCTTTAAGTCTCAGGAGTTAACACCGACCCTTCTCTTTGGCGGGTTGACAGCCAAAGCCAACAATGAGTGTTCAGGCTACTCATGTCACTTGAAATTCTCCCCCTAAATCCCAGCTGGGGAAGCACCTTGGCCTGCCAGGGAAACACCGTGTGGGGGGCGGGGGGAGAACACTACAGACTCGCCAGAGCAAAACCGTTCAGGCAGGTGAGACCAGGTGAGCCCCGCAACCCTGAAAATATGAACTTGACGAACGGGCTTGTTAACCCAGCCTTCTCGAAGACCAAACCAAGACTCACTTTCAAAGTCTCCTTTCCACCTCCTTGGGCAAAGCACACGATGGGGATCTTGCCGCCGTAGTTGGAATCTGCAAGACACGAGAGGCCGCACTTGACCTTGGGCTCACCGGAAACACGCCCCCGGCGTCGCACAACCATCTGCTGAGCGACCACCTGCACTTCAGTCACAGCCCCACCCTTGAAAATAACGGTACACGCACAGAGACCTTTCTAACCAAATAAACGACGTCGATGCCTTCTTTCAGAAAGAGACCCCTACTCAAGGAAGAGCAGGACCGGCAGCTGCTGCGCTGTGAGCCCAGCGTGCGGGCCTCACGGACGGACGGGAACCCCTATTCCTGCGTCATGACCGCTGTGTTTTGGGGTCCCTAACCACTCCCCGCCTGGCACAGGTCGCGCTGCCGTTTGCTACTGGCGTTTGAAACGCTGAAGTCGGTAAAGAATGTACTTCTGCTAACACACGTTAGGCCGGGTTGGAGTTTGTCCTCACGATAACTCACTCGTTTGCATAATCCTGAGCCTTCCTGCGGCGGGTGGAAAACCCGCAGAACTCTGCGTCCTCTCGGGGGAGAGTGCTGTGGGTGGGAACGCCTTCCCTCCCTGCCTGTCACACTGACGCACGCCTGAGCGGGAGAACCCCCTACACACAGGCCCCTGGGGTGAAACCTGTCCCCGCATCACGAGCAATCTGGTTCCACCCAGGCCACGCGTCAACAACAGGAAGAGTGCGCCACTCTCCACGGCCAACACAGGCTTTCCTTCCATCGTGCGTTCCCCCCTCCCTGGTGGTTCTGTCCTTCAGAAGTAGCCAAGACTCAAAGAGGTAAACCCCTCCACCGCTGAACTGGAGGGTTGGTCTTCGTCATTCCCACACTGGCTAATCGCGTGGCTCTGTCAGCCCACAGTGGCCACCAGGGATCTTCATCTGTTCTGAAGCGCTGTCCAGCAGAAGGCACAGCAGGCTTCCTATCTGACGGACCGGCGTGGGACAAGGCAGCCTCGGGCATCGCTCCAGCAGGTTCAAGGGCACCTGTCCCGGTGACCCTGGCAAAGCACTGCCAGTGTGCAGAAGACAGTAACAGCTCTTCTCTGGCAATGGGGCACACCTAACGGGGGGGGGGGGGTTGCCACGCTTGACTCAGCGACAGGTCACTATCGTTGGTGCCGCCGCCGCTGCTCTGGTTATTATTACACGTGTCCCTGTCCCTAAGTCCCGACCTTGAACTCTCGCGAAGTCCTGACCTTGAATGGTGCGCTCCGAGATGTACTTCTCCAGCTGGTTCCGGAGCTTTGCCTCCACCGAGGGGTGGCCGTGGCAGCCGTTGTCCACCAGCAGCAGGTGGGTGTGGTTGTTGTCCAGGATGTACAGGGGGTCTCTCTTGAAGTCGTCCATGATGTACTGTGCGGAGAAGCAGCCCTGGAAGGCACACGGGGGCTTGTCTTTGACATTCTGTGTGCCTGATGGCACTGCCGTGCGCCCCTGTGAGGGCTAAGCTGTCGGGTTCAACTACAGCGATGTCCCCCCCCCCGCCCCCCGCCAGGTTCCTAAGTTCAGGACGTCCTACAGACACTATAGCACAGGCCTTCATTTCAGCACAAAGAGATGAAGGTTCAGAATGGCCGAGTCACTTCCCTGTGGTCATCACGTAAGTGGCTGATGACCCTGTGAGGATCGCACTCCCGACCCAGCTCCTATTCCACCGCCTGTGCTCTTTCCCATGGATTCGCCGCAACGGGTGCTGTTCGGGATGGGGCGGCGCACATGCGTGCACGTCCGTGTCTCCGCACATGCATGCAGCGACCACACAGCTTCTCCCAGTGTGCGTTACTGTCTTTGGTTATTGGTTCTATGTATTACTGAAGCTGTTCAAGTTATTTCAGATAATAAAGACTATTTCTAGTCTTTCTCGTTTTTTCTAACTTATTTCTGATTAAATAATAGTGTTTTCCTCCTACTCTTCTTTATTGGGTGTTATTACTTTTCAAGACTATTCACTTGAAGACTGTAGTGGTTACAAGACCATGAACCATGGCTCTCCCACTTACTAGCTATGTGAGTTAAGGTTTCTCACTCCTTCTGTGCCTCAGTTTCCTCACCATAGTGAACAGTACTGAACTCCCAGGACTGTGGGGAAGATCAATGAGTTACTATGTGTAAAGTATTTAGAATGAAACCTAACACATACCAAGTGCTGTTAAATAAATGTTAGGTGCTATTGTTATCATTATTGAATTTCTTTATTTTTTGAGTCATAAAGATACATGGCTATGCATTTCACTCTGAGTGCAGCTTTGGCCATCTAGCATTAGTCTTAATATATCATGTTTTCATTTTCATTGCTAAGTGATCTGCGATTATATTTTTGAAAGTTTATTTTTGACTCAATAGTTACTTGACAAGAAAGTTGCCTGTCTGGTTCCTAATTTCCTGGCAATTGGAGCACTCTGTTTCATCTGGATAGGTTTATTTCAAGTCGTGTGTGCTGACAGGGGACGGGCCCTACACACTGCCACCGGGGAAACATTGAATTGTTTTGTTGTTGCTGTTCCAGTTCGGCGGTAAAAATATCTACTTTTCAGGGTTGTGCCATGAGTCTATGAATGAATAAATGCAACGTGTCCACCACCGATAAGCTGACTCCCATGCCCAGGACAAAAGTCACCGGCAGATAACACGCTCTTTCCCACCCAGCCTGCCACTGTCCTCACATCCTCCCTCGGGCCACGGTCCCCCTAAAGCTGGCATTCGATGTGAAATCATTTTTCCATCCCTGGCTGAGGACCTAGCAATAATCATAAAAACTACCATTCAGTTAACTTATCCTATAACAATACAAGGTTGTTATTATAATAAAAATCCAGAGAAGGAATTGTTCTTAAGGCGATACAGGTGGAAAAGGAGTGGTGACTGTCACCCAGACTTCCCTGTCCCCAAAGCCCACCCTTCACCCTCCCCGCCACACACGCCCTAGCAGGTGCTCAGGAGACACCCCCGCCCTCTCCTCTGCCCCTTAGTAACCTCAAAGATGCCAATGGACACAAAAGTAAAATAATTTTAAAACATAAAAAAGACCTGGCTGGCATAGCTCAGTGGATAGAGCATGGGCTGTGAACCAAAGCATCGCAGGTTCAATTCCCAGTCAGGGTACATGCCCGGGTTACAGGCCAGGTCCCCAGTGGGGGCCATGTGAGAGGCAACCACACATTGATTCTCTCTCTCTCCTTCTCCCTCCCTTCCCCTCTCTAAAAATAAATAAATAAAATCTTTAAAAAAAATAAAAAGAAAGAGCCCTGGCTGGTGTGGCTCAGTGGATTGAGTGCTGCCCTGTGAATCCAAAGGGTCGCTGGTTTGATTCCCAATCAGGGCACACGCCTGGGTTGCAGGCTAAGTTCCCGGTAGGGGGCGCAAGAGAGGCAAACTCCCCATTGATGTTTCTCTCCCTCTCTCTTCCCTCCCTCCCCCTGTCTACAAATAAATAAATAAAATCTTTTAAAAAAATAAAAATAAAGTAATTCTCCAGATCCTAAACACGGACCACCTTTCTCAGGCGTCCCGGGCAGAAGGTTAAATTGGAATTTCTGAGCATCTGGCTCACAGTTTCCGAGTCAGAAACACCTGTGGCTTAAGGAGGTCCTCAGCTCTCTGCCGTGTTCAAGATTCCACACTTCCGACAAACCCCACTGTCTGCCTTGTATCGCAGACACAACTGTCTAACAGGGGCTGCCTGGCAGCCTCTCCATGCCTGATGAGCCTGGCCACATCACTGACTTCAGCTCCCCGGCGTGACCAAGAAACGGGATATGGAAGCCAGGCTGGGGCCTCTTGTGATGTGATGGATTCAGGTCATCCGTGTAAAGAACAAAGAACCCGACTCCACCCAGATTCGCTGGGAAGAGATTTTAAAGAACCAGACACGACCATTGGCACGTCCTTCCCGGAGTTCTTGGATTATGTCAGCCTTGTTTTGAATCCCTGAGGTCCCAAAGGCCTTCCCTGCAAAACCTGACTTTCGGGTGAGTTGACCCCTCCCCACCCCCCCCCACCCCCGTCTTCCCCCAGGGGACCTGACCGGCCTCCGCCCGCCCGCCCTACCTCATCACCGCAGCTCCGGATGAGGGTGTCCCTGTTGGAGACCATGCCCCAGGCCGCGATGCCGATGGCCGCGATGTTCTCCTCCGAACTCCTGCTGATGGTGTTGTCCCGCACCACCTCCCCGATGAACTTCATCAGGCCGTAGTGCGTGCCGCCAGTGAGAATCCAGGCGCCTGTCCCCGAGGGAGACCAAGGGCTCAGCGGGCTCCGAGTGGGGTTCTCGCCCTGCGCTCACAATGAGCAGCACCCCCAATTTCACGAGAAGTCACCCTAACGCTGATTTTAAAGTTACTCTGTGCCCCCACCCCCACCTGCCAGAGCTCCCGGTCCACTCATGTGAGGGTCTCGCTTGTTCTACGACAATGATGAACCTTCTGGTTCTGGAGCATCTGGGTTCTGCGCAGGAGCTGCGTGGGAGAATCCCGCTCTGTCCCCGAAGCCCACGCGGGCAGAGACCCCCAGACCCGTGGGCTGGGGACCTCCCGCGGCGGCGGGGACAGCGCACCTTTGGACTGCGCGATGTAGATCAGGCGGCTGAAGATCTTGCGCATGCGCGGCTTCAGGGCGAAGTTCTTGGCGCCGCCGGTCACGGAGATGACCAGGTTGGGCGTCTTCAGGTGCCAGTGCTGCGTCAGCAGCTCGTAGAGGACTTCGGCGTCCGTGTCGCACGACAATCGGATGTACTGTGGGGAAGAGGGGAGGCGTCAGGGTCGGCGCGTGCCCTCCTGATCACGGGACTTGCCTGGCGGGTTTACCTGCTCGCACGGGACCAGGGAGGAAGGTCCCCGTGGGGAAGTGGAAGGACAGCAGTGGACTGGGGGTGCGGGGGAGGGCCACCAAAGGTCGCCCCAAGCCAGCCGGAGAACTTGGGACTTCGTCCCAAAGGCATGGGGCACCTGGGAGGTGTGTTCCTTGCAGCAGACGCAGGGCGGGGTCTAGGGTGTTTTAGGGCGCCCTCCAGAGGTCGAGATGACAACGTGCTGAGGAACAGGGCGGGAGGGGGTTGGAGGGAGCGCGGCGGAACTAGAGACTTGGGTTGGTGTCCAGGTAGCAGGGTACCTGGGAAGAGATGGCCTTTCAGGTGGCCAGGTCACCTCCTGGGGCTTCCACGACAGGGCTGCGGGGGGGGTAGTGGGGAGAAGAGAGGAGTCAGGGCCCCGGCTCCCAGCTGCCTGTGAATGGTTCCGTCCTCTGAGACGGAAGGTCCGGGGGACTTAAGGATGCGCTGTTAACTATCATTACACATTGTTGTAAAACTCCGTGTAAGAGCCTGCCACGTGGGTGTGCAGGGGGTGTGTGCAGACCTTATTCGGACCACCTGCAGTCTCAAGAATGCCACAGGCCACACGAAACAGGGCTGATCAGAAAGTGCCGGCCAGGCCTCTGGCAGCAGTGAGAGTCTGCATGGGCATTCCCCAGCTGCCTGCAGGATGCGAGGCTGCCGGGTGAGGGCCGGTCATCACCGGAGTTTCCCCGAGGCACGCAATCAAATCTCAGCTTTTATCCTTGTACAAGGTTTGTCTTGTGTTGTCATAGTTTTTGGATGGCGCACCTGCCTCTCCCGCCTCTGCACTGTTAGACAGTTCAAGGTAACTCCAGCTAGCCCCAGTGGCGTTCATGCATGCATTAGCTGGCGAGAGTAGAAAAACATCGCTCACCTTCCCCTTCTTGCCCAGAGTCTCAAACTGAATATCCCCGAAGGCATCAGTGGGAAACTCCTTGGTGTGTTTCTTGTAGTTCCATTTCTCGTTCTGGTTCTGGTTGACCTGGGTGCCCTCGATGTGCTGGCTCTGGGGGTGGCCACACTTGCACACGTTTTCCCTGCGAGGAACGGCGTGGATGCGGAGAACGCATTTCATCAACCGACTTACATAGGTTCATCGCGTCTTTCAAACAAACCACACAGTACCAGCTTAAATTAGCACAAGGAGAGAGTTGGCCGTCCAGCTTTATTTAGACGATTGTCGTCATCTCAGTTGGTGGTTGAGAGACTGTCCTGGTGTTTCAGGCCTGGTGTCTACCCGTCCACCCACCCGAGGGAGGCTCCGTGTTGAGAGCTGGGTCGTAAGGAGGGCCGACGCTGCCCGAGTGGAGTCTGGCTTGTGCACGAGGAGCCGTGACGCTATCCCGGAAACGGGCCTTACAAATGTGGATGCTATGTATTCAGCTTCCTGCAGAAGGGTCCTAATGCCCAGGAGGCCTGGGCGAGCCTGGTGCCACAGTGCCAGCCCTGCCAGCTGGCCCGGCCACTAAACCTGTTCTGAATCTAGGCGGGCCCTCCTTCTCTTGGGCCGTACCCACTGGAGAGGGGGGTTCCCTGGCAGGGGCCCAAAGCATTCTGGAGTTTAGAGGGACCGTCCTTTCCGTACTGGACATCGGCTGCTTGGGAGACTTTTGATCATGTGGGCAAGACAAGGTCAAACTGTGCAATCAGTAAACACCAGCTCTTCCCATTCAAAGTGCAAAAGAACTAAATTGAATTGTTAAGTGATACATATGCAGGATACGAGAGTGGAAGGGGATGAAAAGACAGGCAGTAGGTGGTAACGCCTCTTCCCCTCCTTCCAGCCAGCAAACTGCAATCATTCAGCAAACGTGGACAGAAAATCCACCCGGAGTCAGACCTGGGCGGAGCTCCACGGCATCCACAGATTAACCGGACGAGATTCCGGCCCTCGAGTTGCCAGTGTTCTCTCGGGAATAGCCAAGGACAGCACCTGGCGGCATGCGGTGAGGAGCAAACCAACTCCTGCTTTTGTCCGAAAGACCCTCCCCTCTCGGGCTTGCTGGGGGGCTGGAGCCAAGCAAAGCATCGCCGGGCCGGGCACACAGCGCATGCTCTAGCCCATGACTCCAGGCTGTGGTGGTGCCGTACATGCAAATCAGGGAGTAGCGAAGGCAGTGGCAACAGAAAAGAAGCAAAATGCAGTAAAAAAAAATCTAAAAACGCACCTGTGACTACTTGGCCCCTCTGTCCAGGCCTGTGCTGCATCCCGAGGGCTGTGGTGGCCACAGGGATGAACAACCAAACAAAAATGGTGCCACGGCCAAAGCCACCCCTCGGGAGGTGCTGCTCCCCCTCCTCCCGGGTTCCTTCTGCCTGTCCCACCCCCTCAATTCTCCCGGTTCCCTCTCCCATCAGCCTGCACACGAGGTTCAGAAGGGTGCTAAGGACTCAAGGGGGCCGTGGCCGGTGGACAGGAGAATGGAGTTCTGTCCCAAGAGGCAGGAGAGTAGCCAAGTGTTTGGCCACTGCCACCAGGCAGAGGGGCAGAGCTCTCCTTTGTCCAAAACAGCATGGGAATAACGGAGCTGACAGAGCCACTCACCTGGTAAGTGAGCACACGTCCCAATCACACCCCGTTGCCCAAGCCCTAGCAGGATCAGTGCCCCCACCACTCTCCACAGGGCCCCAGAGCCCCCAGGAAGGTATGGGGTCACTCTAGCCGAAAACCTACTAGGAAAGGCAGCCCCTCTGGCAGACATGGGTCTGGCCAGGGTGCAGGGACAGCTCAGGGTTCAACCCCACTGACCCCTGGGCGGCACACCGCCCGCACAACCGTAGCTGGTGACCCGGAACCTGGACCCCCTGCAGGGCAGGTGCAGGAGCAGAGAGTCGGTCAGAGGAGACCTGCTAGGGCCGGCTGCCCGCTGGCCTCTGGTTATCTCACACCCGCTGTTCCCGGCAGGGGGAGGGGGGGCATTCAGCAAACACCCTCAGGACGAGGAAGGACGCCCTAGGAATCGGAAGACATGGGTCCCATCCCTCATCGGCAGTCTCCCACGGGCCACGTGACCTTGGGGAACATGCCGAACCCCCCAGACCTCAGGCACCTCGTCTGTCCAGGGACACGAGCAGCTCCTCGCAGGGGGAGCTGCAGAACTAGCCGTGGAGGACGGAGAGTCCCCATGACACGGTGGAGGCCCAGGGAGCGTGCATTGAATGCATGCGTGCACCCAAACTGCACCTTGTTCCCGTTCAACCAACGGATTAACAGCAAAACCTCCCGGGGAGACACTCAGGGAATTTCCACTCCGTCCCCTGACTCATGATGAGTAAGTTCATACCGACGACAAAAGAAAGAGTCTTTGTTTTTCTGATGCCCATTTTCTGATTCACACGAAGTGAGAAAACCCACGTGTTAAGAATCTGGGACGCTCTGGGGCGCTGTGGTAGGTGTTACGTGTTACCCCCCTGAATCCGAGCCACGCCCACGAGGAACACTTGGCCGGCACCCCAGGGTCGGAGAACTGGTTCAGAAAAGACAGTAACTGGCTCCGGGTCATGCCGGGGGCAGGCAGCCAGGCTGAAGCCCGCCTCGGGCTGGTTCTAAGGCCCCTGCTCTTGCTTGTCCTTACACCTTGCTCTGTTCCTGCATCCGCTCAACACAGGGTCAGCGCTTTAATGATAAACTGCAGCACTTTAATGATAAACTCTCCCTCCAGTTTACAGCTGGACTTTTTCTCCTGTCAGCAGCAGGCAAAAGGAAAAAGGCAGAGAGGACCGGGAGGAGAGGGAGGTGGGACTGAATTGTTCGCTAGGACCCAGGGGCATCTTCTGCAGGACAGACAGGACATCCACCCATTGGCTCACTTGCTGGCTTACCAGGCAACACCCACAGAGGGCCTCCCTGGGGCGGAGCTGCTGGGCCACTCCTGCTGCCTGTGCAGCCTCGCCCCGGCGCTCCAGCACGCGGGAGACTCACAGTAGACCAACGCCCGATTGGATGGGAAGGGCCAAGGTCAGCAGCCCGACAGGGAGCCTGTCAGATTCCATGCATGCACATGCGTGGTGTCGCCTACCAGCCAGCCAGCATAAAATAGCAACATGCACGGCCACGGCCACACGGGTGGGCTCACAGGCCTGTGGGGGTGCTGAAGGGGTGACAGCCTCTCTTGGAGACTTTACCCATGGTTGCCGAAGCTAAAAACAGAGGACAAAATGCTTTCACTCTAGGGACCCACTTCAAGTTTCTTGCCGAATTCTTCCTGCTCACACACGGTTTCTGAGCATCGCAAGGGGGAAGCGACTTCAATAGCAAACCACAGAGCGTGTGCCTGTTTGTTGAAACAACTATTAACAATTTACGTTCGAACACGGAAGCAAAAACGGAGGGAAAAGAGTTGCTTACGTGGCTTTGGAATCTTTGGTGAAGAAGACACATTCTCGTTTCTTAAAATTTGCTTGAATAAAGTTCACCAAGTCCTTGGGAGAAAGAACATCGGACAACACGTTACTAATTTATCCCCGCCCCCACCCCCCCACCCCCGCACTGTGGCTAAGGAGCACTAAGCGTGGCCTGAGCCTGCTTCGAAGGTGCTAAGAACTCACTGCCTGTTCGTAGCGTCCAGCATCCATTCCTGCTCTCACAGCACTCAAAGCTCTTTAAAAAGGCATTTGCTTATATCTTTCTAACTAAATGCAAATTTTTCTAAAAATCACTTGGAGGTATCTTACAATAAATGTCATCATATGCATGAATTATGTGTTTCCATCTCTAAGGCTACGGGGGGAATTTAAGCATTTGTTGGTAGCTTAGCATAAATAGTGCATTATTGCCGATTGTACTCCTCTCATGCTCGCTTTTCAAAACAAGACAGATTCCCAGACCCCTGTCCATAGCTGTGTTCCCCCCAGGGTGCAGGGTGGTGCCCTGCACCTGGGCCCTAATTCTGAGAAGCAGCCAGAAGACTGTGTCAGCCAAAAATGTCCCTTGAACTGGCAGAAGCAGCTATTTGGAAACAGATGAAAAATGCTGGGAGAAGATATTTGTGAACAGCACTCATCACAGGGTTGGGAAACAGAATACGTAAAAGAACTAAAAATCGCTGAGAACAGGACAGACGACCTGACGGACACACGGCAGAGACGTGAGCAGGCGCTGAGTAAGCGAGGACCCACGGACGCCCCACCGACGTGTGAGGAGACACTCAACCCCACCGGTAACGAGGCAAACCAGAAATGAAGCCACAGTGACAGCCCCTCGCACGCCCACCACCGGGTCGGGAGGTTGGACAAGCAAGTGACACAGAATGTGGGTGAGGGGCAAGGCGGGGCCTCGTGCCCACGGTGGGTGGGGGGGTGGGGGGGGCGCAACCCGGTGGGACCACCCTGGACCACTGTCCACTGCTGCCTGCACAGTCACCCCCAAGAAAGGGCCCCTGTGGAGAGAGAGCGACTGGCAAGCCCAGAACGCCCGGCCGTGGGTGGTCCGCCCCCGGGGAGGCGGCGCTGGCAGCCCAAAGCCACCCCCCTCTGGCCACCGGGCGCTGGCAGCCGGAGTTCTCAGACAGCCGTGCACACAAGCTGGTCCTCCCAGGTCAGGCTGCTGGCCCCAGAGTCCGCCCTGACCTCTCGCCCCCAAAAGGGAGGCCTTTACCAACCAGAGTGCACCCCAAAAATGGGGATGCGGCAGTGCCCCTCCGGGAACAAAGTCCTGGTGCATCCATCAGTCTCCCCGCTTTGCTGCCCCCCACCCTGTCCACCCTCGGACATCAGAGAGCGTGCCCCTCCGGCCTCCTGCTCCCTGCCTTTGGAACAAAAGCTTCCCCGGTGATCCTGTGTGTTAAACCCGACGCCCTGGGAGAGAGGTGTTTGCCCCCCACCAGCCGCAACCCAAAGGACTTCCAGGAGCCGCAGCTCACACGCTCCAGAAGGTCCAGAGTGGCGTTGCTCCCAAGGGCAAACCTGGAAGCCCGAATGGTGTGTGTCTCTCTCTCTCTCTCTCTCACTCACACACACACACACACAGGGCGGAACAGGGAATCAGTAGCTGCCCCTCTCATCACTGTGGAGCTGGTGGGAAAAACGGCTTCGCCTCGGCCCCCCTGTGCTTGCTGCTGTGTATCAGTAGAACTACTTTGACCCCGTGTCTTGGCAGTGTGGCCTAAGGTAGCAAGTGTCCCGTAGGGTCCGGTGTCACAGCCTCTGCCATCACCCGAGCTGGGCGCTCGGGGCGTACCGGAAAGTTCCCTCTGAGCACGCGGTTCGCACAGCCATGCGTTCTCAGGGGCCACACGGGATCCTCCAGACCCGAGGCGTCCCAGGATGGCCTCCAAGTTCTAGGCGCCCACATCTCTGAGGGGGCGACCAGCAGGGGTGGGGGGTGGGGTGGGGGATGGGAAGCCCACCCAGGAACGCAGTGGGAGCCCGCAGGGGCCACAAGAGAAAGACCCAGCCTGGCCCTTCTCCCCGAGGCACGGCCGCCCGAGCCAGCGCGAGGTCCAGACGGGCGGGAGGAGGGCACCAAGAAGGTCACCCCAATCCCTCGTCCCCTGCGTGCTTCCCACAGGGCCAGGGCCGAGACGTGGAGAGTGGACAAGCACAGGGGCCCATGCCCGAGGGCCAGCGTCCCCTGGAAGACCCGGGGTGGGAAGGAGGGGTGGGGAGTTGCCTGCAGCTCACGGACACATCCCACGGTCAGCCCCGCGACCACCAGCCGGGTGAAAATGCCCAGTGCCCGGCACCGAGGGGACGGCCTTCGGCGGGCACCCGACCTGGGCCCGGCTCACCCACCAGCAGGGACGGGTGAGCCTCTGCAGCGTGGCCGCCGGCCCGGAACAGGTGAGAGGCCGTGGCAAGAAGAAAGTGAGCCGCCAGCCTTACTTAGAGCTGAAGACAAGGACTCAGAATCAAGAGGCGTCTCGGCGGTGCCCGCACAGGGCTGCAAGGAAGACCGCCGAGGCGGAAGACTACAATGATCGCCGAAAGTGCCGTGTCCACGTCTCCGTGAAGGGCCGGACGAGAAATGCATCATGCAACAGCTTACTCGCGCTGCAGCCACAGCCTTTAAAAAGAACGGCTTGAAAGACCACACAGACAAGAAAACGCTTCTGCCTTCGACCAAAATAACCCACAGGACAGAACACTACCTGTGGCGACGTCATGTTTTTAAAGAAGGAGTATTTGCGGGGCGGGAGGGGAGGGGCGTCCCCAGAGAACCCCAGCCGCCGAAGCCAGGCCTTGTGGCGCGAAGACCGCGTGGGCGGGGCGCCCCGGACTCACGCTTTCGCTGTAGGACACCTCCATGCTCCGCGACACGCTGGAGTACAGGGTCCGCGTGCTGTCCAGCGTGCCGTTCCGTCTGTTCCACATGCTGAGCCTGGTGCTCTTGAAGGACATGCTGGCCTGTGGAGAATGGGGGCGGGAGGGGTCAGCGGGGCTCCAGGCAGCAAAGGGACTCCGCGGAAGGCTCCATCCATCACAAGGCCTTGTCCCTCCACCCGTGCTCTCGCTCCGCCCTCTGCAGCAGCGCACCAGGCTCCGCCCCCTGGCCCTGATGCTCCCGCCTCCCTCCCCTTCATCCTGGAGACCCAGCTTGAGCCTCGGCCCTCCTCCTTCAGGGTGTCTCTGGTCCCTCCCGCAAGGGCCAGGCCCTCCCGGGTGCCCCTCCCCGCGGTGGGGTGCGCATCACAGACCACCGCCCGCTGCGGCCTCAGCACCTATGGTAACAGGCAGCTTGTATATCAGCTGGAGGACCAGGCTGGGGGGAGCGGGGCGGGGGGAGGAATCGGGCCCCGACCCTGGCGGGTGCAGGGGAAAAAGGGCCTTGGCAGGGGTGGTGGGAGGGCCTGGGGGCCAGCGTCGGCCTCCCGGTCCCCCGAGACTCGGACAACCTGTGGGGACGCTGGCAATACACCCCAGGCTCTCACAGGTTGTCTGCTGGGGGGTGTCGGGAGCCTCGGCTGCTGTGGAGACCTCTCCAGGCCACCCTCCCACCCCTCTCCCGCTCAGACCGCACCCCCGCCCAGACATGGCAGGAGCCCCCTGTCCCCGTCGCCCGGAGACCACAAACCAGACTGCAGACTGAACCCATGCTGTCCACCGACACGGTGATGGTGACGGCACTGTTTCTAGAACAAAGCCGTCATCCTCCCTGTACATCCCGTCCTCCCCCTTCCCGTCTCCTCCCGGCACCAAGCTCCCCAGGGGTCCCTGACGCCCTCTCCGGGGCCCACTGCTGCCCCCCAACCCGGGCCACTAGCTCCGTCTCCCGTGGGCCTGCTCCTCATGAGGACCCCCCCTCTCCCACCTGCAGCCCCACCCCGGCCTGGCACCCTCTCCCCGGACCCTGTCCTCCTGGTCAGCTGTTGCTCCTCCTCCTCCTCCTCCTCACAAAGCATTCCCTCGGGGAGGCGCCCTATGAGCCTCTACCCCCTCCCCCTGCCCTGCCCTGCGGGTCCTGACTGGGGTCATGACCCCTGTGCCCTCAGCTTGCTGGTCAGGGACCAGGTCTTGCTCATCCCGTGCTATCGTCCCGAGGTCTGCACAGTGCAACAGTCAACCTGTACACGTATGTACTGAGTGAGTCATTTGAACGAATAGGCAGCACCCCCAGGCCCTCCAAATCCTCCTTCCGTTTGCAGGCCACCTGCACATCGCCGCCCGCACCCCTGAGGTGGAGAGGGCCGAGACCCACGCCCAGGTCCTCCGTCCAGGTCGCCGCCCCAGGTCAGCCTCCGACCCCCCACGGGAGGAGCTTGGAAGCTTCTTTAAACCTCTTTCGGAAAGGCCAGTCCAGGCTGTTTAAAACAACGAGAGCTTCCTTTACTCCTCTCCCCAGGCACTTCGAAGAGAGTATTAATTGGCGCTTTACATACATTGTTGCAAAACCGCAAACCAGCGCTGCCGGCCGGGTCTTTACCGGGATCCCATACAGCAAATGGCCTCTAAGTAGGAAACGATTTCATCTGCCTGGCGAGGAAGAAACGGCTTATTTCGTCCCAGCGGGAAAAAAAGGGCAGTTTAGCTTTTTGGTCACAGGCCAGTGGAGGCAGACTCGGGTGAGGGGAGACGCAGGCCGCTCCGGCCCGGCGTTGCAGACGCCTGTGCTGGTGTGAGCTTCCAGCTGGTTCTCGGAGGCCAGTCGGAGGCCACAGCCCCCGCGAGGGTGGGCATCCTTCACAGCGCAGTGCCCAGCAGGTATCCAGGCGACCGTTCAGCCTGGGGCTGCGGCCAGCTGGACCGATTAGCTGGGCACACCCAGGGGCCGAGGCTTCGGTGGGAAGGGGCTGGGGCATTGGAAGGAGGGACACGGAACCCAGGACGGAGGGGAAAGGTCGGAGAAGGCCAGGGTGGGGGCCTGGAGAGAGAGGAGAGAGTCCTCGAGTGGCCCCGGGCTGTCGATAGCAGGGACACTTGGAAAGGACCGAAGTGTCCGTCTGTCCACAGGGGGGCATTCCACCCAGAAGAGGTAAGGGGATGGTGCCGGGAGGGGTGTGCTTCACCGACATAAAAAGGTCATGATGATTCGTAGTGAAGGGGGCATGGGGGGGCGGTGGGGGGGAAGCAGGAGGTAAGAAATCCTCGGGGTCAAGAGCTCTGCCTGGAAAGACAGTGAGTGTGGGTTCGGCCACTAACCCAGCGACCTTGAATGAGGCCTTGACCCTCTCCCTTCCTTGGAAAGGGGGCTCAGCAGCAGACACAGGAGGCGCCTTCAGGACAGGCCGTCGGGGCTGTGGGCCACGTAGACGCCTTGAGTACACGAGCCCGCAGCCTGCGGGCGTGAACACCCCCGGATGGGAGGCACCGCTGTCCGTGGGGGGTGGGACTAAGGGCGAGTTCCCTTTTATTCCTTTACTTGTTAGCCTTGCCGAAATCAAGGGCAGTGCTTATGTCATCGGGAAACTGTACGTAATGACAGGAAAAGCGTCTAGAGGCTGGACAGGGCGTGGGAGGCCGGTGCGAGTACGTGGGAGGTGAGACGGCTCCCTCACAGGTGCGAACAGAGTGGGGGAGGGGAGGGGAGGGGGTTCTGGATCGCTGAGCTGTTCCCTCTAAAAGAGGTGGGACCGTGTGTGAGGTCCTGAGGCCGGGGCTGGGCGCGGCAGGGTGGGGGCGAGGGGAGACCAGTGGAGAGGGAGAGACAGAAGCACAGGCCGAGTAGAATACCGTAGCGACAGCCTGGCACAGCAGGGCGTAGCGGGGTGGGCAGGATAAATGAAAGACAAAAAGAAAAGGAAGTCCACGAGAAAGTAACCAATACTGACGAAAACCCTTGGTGTTTTCTCTCTCCTGCCACATTCGTAGCAACCCATCCTGGATGTGAAACTGATTTCCCGCCCCTCCCCCACGCCGGCCCTCCCTGCACTGTGACTTACTCTGGAGGAGACACGGCAGGCTGCCCCGGAGCGGGGGCTTCCTGGGGGCGTGGCGTGGGTCCGGGGGCTTCTCTCAACAGCCGAGGCTGGAGTGGGGACTGCAAAGGGGGTCTCCAGGGCCTCCCTGCTGTGAGGGGCTCAGGACCCCCTCCCCACACCAACAGGAGGTTCTAGAAGGTCCCCTCGGAAGCAAGGCGTCTGCTGCGGGAGCGCAGCCCAGAGCACTTGCTGTGGGGCTCAGTCTGCCCGGCCCGTGGTCTCCCAGCCGCCTGACGGCACAGGCCGCCGGGCTCGTCCACAGCGTCGGCCTCCGGAACAAATAAGAGAGCCTCTCGAGGAAAAGCAAGTTTACAGAGGATTTGTTTGGCCCCACCCCCACCCACAGCCCGAGGTGGCAAAGACGGGCACCAGCGTGTGACCCGACATCAAACCAGAGGACGTGCAGGCCATGCTGGCCAGGCTGTGCTGTGCAGCGACCCCTCACACAGGCCGCGGGCTGAGCAAGGACGGCCCAGGCCCCGAGGGTCACGGGGCTCGGCCCACCCACCCGCACCTGTGCGATGGAGCCGGGGCTCCTCGGGGCAGCTGGGCAGCGGGTCCGGGTTGTCCTGGTGAAGCTGTTTAAGGATACGAATAAGCATAAGACCACGCCGGCGACACAGCAGAGAAATATGTCACCAAGGAGCAACCAGGCTGGCCTCCAACCTCTCCAACACTCTGGTGGGGGGTGGGGCCACCCTTGTGTTTGGAGGGAAGAGCTCATCACGAGGAAGGCGTGTGCTCGGCCAGTCCCACGGGGAGTGCAGCAGGAAGACAGCTCAGGAGCTGGGGGACCTGGGGCGGGGGGGGGGCAGGGGGAGGGAGGAAAACCCAGCGCCTGCCAGCAGCTCAGAAAGGGGGGGTGGTCCTGACAAACCTAAGGAACACACAGAGGAGACACAGTCGAACTTTTTTCTTCCTACAGTTTAAATGTTTCTATTTCACCTTGGCACTGGAAGATCTGCGGAGACTTCCTGAAACATTACTGCACGCGAACAAAGGAACCAAAGACAGAGGCGGAGGCGAGGAGAGGGTACAAGGAGGAAGAATCTGGAGAATCGCTGGGCTCCGGGACTCTGAAAAGCCGCTTCTGGGAGCTGGGGCGGGGAGCGGGTTGCTAGAAACACATCCTCCTCTTGCTGGGGGCCAAAGCAAAGGGATGAAATTGCAGGCTTCACAGGGTCCCTAAAGTAAAAGTACACCCGCGGGAGGGACACAGAGGTCAGGGTGCAGAGAGCCCCGGTGGCGTGCGGGGTGGGGGGCAGGGGGGCTGCAGAGGATGGGGTGGGGAGAGATGTGGACATAAAAGGGCAGCTGCAGCGATCTTTGTAGCAATGGAAGGATTCCACCCCTTGACTGTGGCCGTTTTCACACAAAGCCCCTCGTGCTAAAACTGTGTGAGACGATGCACACGCGCGAGCACACGCAAACCGGGTGAAATCCGAATCTGCCGTGTGGGTGCCGAACCTGGCAATGACATTGCCTGGTGGTCGGTTGGGTCGGGGGCGGCGCTGCAGTTGGGGTGGCCTGGCTGAGGGGGGCAGGGACCCCAGGATGCTGTTTTCTTTTTGACTTCCGGTGAATCTATCATTATTTCAAAATAACAAGTTAAAAGGAAAAAATAAAACTGCTCAAAAAAAAACCCCACACCGGGCCATGCAGTGACGTGACCCTGAAAACCCACGGCACCGGACTGTGGCTCCTCCCCGGACTCCTGAGCACAAGGTGAAGGTCAGTCCCGCGTGTAAATGCAGGGGAGCAGCAGCACTCCCGCAGCAGCCCCCAGGGGTGGGTCCCCGTGCAGATGCCCGCGAGTCGGGCCAGACCGAGGGCCTGCCTCGTCTGACTCTGTACAACCTTTGCTTTCATATCTGTGCCGGCATCTTCGTTGTCTTTATTCACGGCCCTTCCTCCCAGAGAGTGGAGATGGCTCGGGCGGAGCTGAGGGACGCTCATGCCCCTTGCAGAGGTGGCCTCTGAAACGCCTGCTGTCCACGGCTCCCAGGACCTCACAAGAACCAGACCCGGAAGGCGCCGACCGCCCGCCGCGCACACCGGAGGACGGCGGTCCCAAACGCCAGCCGGGCAGCCTCCCCCGTCTCCATCCAGACAAGCGCGTGCTCCCTGGATGCTCGAGTGGCCAGGGGCCTGGTTAAACTCCGCTCGCTGGCCCCGCCACAGTGCTGGGCGGCTCTGGGGTAGTGGGCCCCAGACTCTGCTCCTCTGGTGGTCCCGGGGGCAGCTGGCACTGCTGGTCAGGGGGCCGCCGGGATGCCCCGAGTGACACCGATGCCTCCCTCATCTTAGGCGGCCAATTTTCTCAGAACTTGGAATTGGGCCTTTTTGAAAACACAAGCATAGAAGTGACTGGTGCTTAATAGGCACCAGTGTGCTGTGTCCCTTCTGTGGCTTAGCACTCATCTGCGATCCCCACTGGACTCGGTGAACAGGACAGCGTGTCCTGCTAGCCCACGAAACGCACATCTCACCAGGCCAGGGGCAGCGTCACAACGCCAGGAGTAAACCACAGCTACGGCTGCACTCCTATGTCTCAACGCTCAATCCTCCCACCAGTTACTGGAATTATTATTTTCCCACTCAGGCAAATGAGGAAACCCGGGCCCAGAGAGGCCAAGCAACTTCTCCCAAGTCACACAGCCGACAAGCAGAAGACAAGAGGATTCAAACCCAAACTGGCCGGCCCGAGAGCACAGTCCTTGCATGCAAGCTGCTTTGTGCTACTTTAACCCAAACTCCTCTGCGTGAGGGGTCGACGTCCACCTCCACTGCACTAACACGCTATCGACATGTGGGTACACGGCTAGGAACCTCATCCTGTCGGTTGGGGGAGGAAGGGGCCTCCTGTTGTTTTTGTTACTGATTTCATGAGTCAGTGTAAATAGTCCAGACGTCACCTGTTCACAACAGAACAGTTTTGCATCCTCTCCGCCCAGTGCGGAAAGGGGACCGGTGATCGGTCTGCGGCGGTACCGTCCTGACACAACAAGGACGGCGCCCGGCGGTTTTTAGACCTGCATTTGAGCCGCTGCTCACGTGCTCACGCCAGCCCTAGGACGCTGCCGGTGGCAAGCCGGGTGGACAGTGCTGCCTCTTTACAGAAAACAAGAAACTTGAAAAAGGATAAGTAAGGTGCCCCCATGTGCAACCCGGAAGGGGAGACCCGAGTGGGGGAGAACGCGCCCAAAGGCCCCTCCCAGCCCCAGCCTTCTCCTCTCCTCTCCTCTCCTGCCGGCCATCAATTATTCATCATCATCATGCTGCGTGTGACCCTCGCAGAAGCTTCCAATGTAAATGACGCCGCCCAGAGGGACCTTCCCGACGCCCCTGGGGGTGCGCGCCGCCCCTGCGCGGGGAGTGGCGGCGACCTGCCCTGTGCAGTGCTGACCTGCACCTGCCTTCCGCATCACGCTCGCCACCGCGGTGCCGAGACGTGCGGCCCCGCGGGCATCATTCTGCCACTTGTCGCCGCACTTTGGAAGTTCGAATAGGTGCATAAAAACTGAGACAATGGTTGAACGCCAACGAAGGTTTCCGAAGTCTCCGATCCCAATGTCTCCCACACCAAAGAGCAGACAGGAGGGATAAGCAGTGGGACCAGCAAGAGGTGACGCTTGCAGGTACTGTTTTCTGAGACTCCCCTAGAATAGGGGGAAGGGGGGGCCCCTATGGCACCTGCAACCCTCCTGTCCTCACAGGTGCCATGGGTAACATCAATTATTAGGCAAGACAAAAAATAATAACAACGGGTGATAGCTGTTTCAAGGGTTAAAGAATTATAAATCCAAAGTCACAACTTTAAAAGGAAGTTCCTGACACACTCAGGATACTGCTGAGCTAAAACTTCTACGGTGGTAAGTACACTTGTACCAGCACAGAAATAATAGAATAAAAAAATTACCACTTTCTTATTTTCAGCTTAAGAATCCTCACACTGAAATCAGCGCTAGCCGTAATGGATTCAAAATTAAATAGGAATAAAACCTTTAATTATTCATCCATCTCCTCAGTGTTTCTTGCTTCTGAATAATACAAATGATGAGCTTGAGCATTTCAGAAGCAGAAGAAAAAGAAACCTCGGTGTATAAAAATAATTCAAATATACATTTCCCCTTTGATTATCAAAGAACGCTGACTATTTGACGGCATTCTTTCTTGGCATTAATTTGCATTTCAACGTAGTTTTGGTTTAGGGGAACCTTCTTTGTTCTGTTCTCGATAGGTTTCAGAACATAAAATTGGGCTGATAGTCAGCTGTGGCCTTCAGAGGTGAATTTTCTAGTAATGCGCCTTTGAGGAAATTTGTGACTCTGTCCATGGGGGGGAGAGAGAGAGAGAGAGCTGTAATTCTATTTTAAACCATTCCCAAATCTAGCAAAGAGGTCTGCGTTTCTAAATGCATCCAGGTGAGTGCGAGAGGCATCTGTGAACTAGTATGTGCATCTCCCCACAGCTCTTTGAGAAATTCCAAAGCTCGTCTTCCTTTAGTTTCCCACCTTCACAGGAAACTAGAGGTTACCGTTCCCAGAGACACTCGACACGCATCTGTCCTGCTCGTTCCAGCCAGCGGAGCACTTACGGAAGCGACGAGAGCAGAAGAGGGTACCGGCGGAGGGATCTCAGCAGGGCTCGCCTTCACTCCGGGGGTCCTGCTTCTTGCAGGAGAGACTCAGGCTTTTATACCGGGGAGCTCCCTGGGCCCCGCCTTCCCGCTGAGGTCCTTTAAAGAGGAGGAGCAGAAAGAACTTCAGCCGCTGCTGCGAGAGGACCGGTGGAGCCCTGCAGCCAGGGGGTGGGAGAGAGGCCAGCGCGGCTGTAAGACGCGGTATTCCCAACGCTCGTCCAGGGAGGACCCGCAAGGCCCGCTCTGGGCTTGCCAGTAGCATCGCAGCACGACAACATGCTAAAACTTAATTTCTACAATTAGTGGCGTGGTTTTAAAACCAAAAATAAGAGAGGACAGGGTCGTGATGGAAAGTAATGACAAGAATAATTAGTTAGGTTTGAAGCTTCTAATTAACAGGGGCAGGGGCGGGGGGGGGGGAGTACTAAATAGAGGAAATGCAGTGAGCCCCAGGGGGGTGGCTGGGTGGCTCGCAGGTCTTGCTCCCGCTGTCCTCACCGTCCTGTGTTCAGCCTGGGGCGAGCCGGGCAGGGAGGCTGGGCACGGCTGGCGTCACTGGTTCCGGGCAACTCCCACGCCCCCGGGGAACGGCACTGGGTCTCTGGGAAAACTGCTCCGGACCGGTGAAGGAACGGCCGCCAGGGAGCAACTTCGAGTCCCTTCACTGAACTGACGCTCAGGGACACCATCTAAGCAGTTTTGTTACAGCGAAGGCCTCTTGAGTGACGGCCGTTATTCCTACTAGGTATTTATGTATAAAGGATACACCACAGACAAGCAGAAATAAGGTAGCCTAACTTAAAAATTGATTATGCAGCACACACCAAGGCCCAGGGGTTGGAGACGAAGCCTGGTGAGTGCACGTACAGTAGGGTCACAAACTCAAGTACCCCAAGGGCCAGACAGGCAATGAAAATGAATGGAGTATAAGGCAATAGGGAAGGGTAGAGACTATGAAAAAGCGAAAATGGTAGGTGTTTGATCCAAAGTGAGGACCCGTGTTGGAAGAAATCTAGCCAGAAACTTTTTAAAAAATCTAAACAGAATCAGAGGGGGAAGAAAAAACTAGAAAATCGGAGAAATCTCAAAATCTCCCTTAATATGGACCCCTGGCCTAAAACCTCCCGTACCCCTCTGACTTCCTCCCCTGCCTCCCCACCCCACCCCCCCACACCCAGGCACAGGCACGCAGACGGAGCCATGCGTCTGGTCCACTCCCTCCTAACCCTGCAGTCCACACAGCTTCATCCCAAGTACTTTCAGAAAAGGAGAATTGCAAAGAACCTAAAATCTAGTTTGAAAACCAAAAAGATGATAGGAAGGGAAGGAAGGAAGGAAGGAAGGAAGGAAGGAAGGAAGGAAGGAGGAACTGGAAAAGACTAGAAAGCTGGACAACTACCGAGACTGAAGAACACAGTGCGTAAGGAAGGAGCCCCCTTGTGGAAGGTGGCAGGTGACTGAGCAGTGACCCCCGGCGGGCACAAGGAAGCTGGCGGCAGAAGGGGAGTGAGCATGGGGCGGGCAACGAGAGAACCGGGCGAGCACGCCACCTTCCTCGGACGCAGTGCTGTGGAGACACCCGTTTCTTCCTGACTTAGAGCTGTATGTACAGGGAGCGCCCCAACATACGTGTTGCCCAGTGATTGGTGGAGGCTGCGGAACAGGGCGAACGAGTTCAGCTTGGGTTTAACTTGCACCCAGAGAGGGAGACCCCCCGAGGTCAAGGAGACTGGCTCGGGGGCTGCTGCAGCGGGTCGGAGTCCGAGAGCCTCGGGGCGGGGGCCCTGCGGAACGGAACGGCGGCGCTCTGAGCGCTGGGGAGGGCCCCTGGTCTGATCTGACGGCCGTCTGCTGTACAGCCTTGACAGTGACCGCGAGAGCCACCCGCACACAGGAAGCGACCTGTAGCTGCAAGTGCGGTGGTCGGCGGTGCGGAGGGCAGAATCCCCAGGCGAATGCGGTCCCTGGAGGTCTCCGGAAAGCCGGCGCTTCTGAGCGCCTACTGTATGCTTCCCGAGACCACCGCTTAGCCCTGCTGCCTCCCCGAGAAGTCTGGGTCCACCCCTGCCCCCCCATTTATATGGTGCAGTCCTGCCCCCAGTGTCCCAAAATGGGACTGCCTTCGGAGGTGGGGCCTTCAGAGAGGTCATTCAGTCACAGGGCGGCCCTGAGCGCGGGCCCTCCGCCCCTCGGACCGGAGTCCGTGATGGAAGAGGCCGTGAGACACGGGCCAGAGGGCCCTGGACAGACCCAGGGGGGAGACGGGAGGCCTCAGAGGAACCAGCCGGCCGACTTGACCTTGGTCTTCCAGCCTCCAGACTGCGAGAAAATACATTTTCGTTGATTAAGCCCGCCCACCCCCCAACCCCCAACCCCCCACCCCGTCTGTGCATTTGTTATGGCAGCCCGAGCAGACGGATACCACCCCCGAGGTTGGAGGTAGCTGTCAGCCCCTCTCTTGGGACAGCCAGGACCCCCCCTAGACACCCAAGGGAAGAGCAGAGAAGCCCCCGTGAAGCCTTTGACTCCGCCCCCCGCCCCGTCCCGGCCACCCCACCCCCCTCCATCTTCAGCAACGCACGGCCACGTGGGCCCCTCATTGGAGCAGCCAAATGGGCCCTCGCTGGGACCGGCGGAAGCTGCAGGAGCCAAGGCAGCCTGTGCTGCCCTCCAAGTGAGGTTCCTTGGCCAGTGCGGACTTTCCCCTTCCGTGTCTGATGATTAAGCTATCACGTTATTTGTTCGAGCCCAAGTTTCATCGTAATCCCAAACTCATTGTATAAAATCTTCATCAGCCTAAACAAGTTCTCTCCAAAAGTCTCCAGTACGTCCTTGGAGCCTCACGTGAATGGACCTCTGCTGTGCGGGGCAGGGAGCGGAGACGTACAGGCACCGGCAGAGATGTACAGGTGAAGGTACACATGTATAGGCATACGTGTACACCCTGCAGATTTGTCATTTTTCCCCAAGACGTAGCAAATGCCCAAATGCCTCCAATCAGGCAAACATGATTTTTTTTTTTAAGATTTTTGTTAACTGCTAGATTTTTGCAAATGCAAATTCTTGTTGCATTTCCTTTTAGTGCCAGAAGGTGCCGTCTCTGAGCAAATTCGGTGGTTGCCGCAGAGACATTCCAGGCCCCTTACATCCCCAAGGCAGGTTTCTCGGGTGAATCATGACGTGGCCCCGCGTGTTTCTCCGGAGCCCTCTTGGCCCCACTGAGAGAGGTGGAACCTGTCAGCAGCTCCCTGCTGCAGCTGCAGACCCAGTTCTCAGCTCCGCCTTCTGATCTCTGAGCTACTCCATCCCTCAGTCGAGCACCCCCTTGGTCTCTGGACGGCCGGGTCTCTCTCATTTCTTGCTCGTTTTACCCTCCGCACTGAAGCTCCGTCAACCCCTTCCATGGCCTTCATCAAAATTGTATACTAATCCCAGAAACCTGCCCACCGCCCTCTGACCACAGCCCAGAGTTCACCACCCAGGTTCTGGAAAGCTCTTCACCACTACATAACCATGACCTACAAGACCGATACACTGGCAGCGAGAAGGAGATGGAGTCGTCAGCTACATTCCGGCCTCAGCGTGACTGGTCCTCTCTCTCGCCGGCTCGGACTTGCCGGTGATGCAGGCGACTCCTGCATCTCACTCCACGGGGACGGGGGCCTCCACCCCGACTCCTCTGAACCACAACGCTTTTGCCCCTGGAGCAATTCCGGGCCAACGCGGGGATGCGCGGCACCTCCAGCACACGGTGACCGGGACGCAGGATGCACTTGCCAGCCCCGGAGTGACCGTCAGACGGGGAGCTCCTAGCACGCACGTGCTTTACGTGCATCACCCGCCCTTGCAGACACTACAGAGCCCTTCTTAGGCCACTCCGGCATGAACCCTAACACAAACCACACCATCCGCGAGTCTGCACCGTCTTCCCCAGCTCCCTCTGCTTTCGGCCTTCCGTCCCGGATCCCGGGCGTTCCACGGTGGAGTGACAGAAGGTTCGCTTCCAGAGTTTCACGTGCACGCAAATCACCGGAGGGTGGTGTTCAATGCAGGTTTTGATTCAGCAGACGTGGGGCGGGACCTACGAACGCTGTGTCTGTTCCCTGTGAGCCGACGCCGCTGGCCCACCGTCACTCTTCACACGGCAAGGGCCCGGGAAGAGCCAGGTTCCTGCCAGCACCATGGTCAGCTCCCAGGCCCGAGGCCAGGAGAAGAGGAGGAGCAAGAAGTGGCCTGGAGAACGTGCCGTCCACCTGAACACGGTCCAGCTGGCGGACCCCGGGCCATCTCTTTAGATGTGTCCCCCAGCCCCCGGACCCCTGCCCCCGCCCCTGACAGAATCAGACACAGCCAGCCCCTCCGGGTGCATGCCCCTCCTCTGGCCTCAATGGAGAAGCTCCTGACTGTCCCTTCGTGCGGGGGTCTCAGCATTGGCAGCCTCGGGCTGGCTTCCATGGGACCTCCTGTTTAAATGTCACACGTCCCCAAATCCTCAAAAGCCAACCTCGGCAGAGAACTGGGAGGCTCGACGCTTCTTGAGAGATCTAGGTTTTACCGAGTGATTTGATCCGAAGCAGGGGCCTGAAACTCTTCCATGCTCGTGGGGAGCCTTCCCCGGGGATGCCAGACAAAAAGGGCTAAATGCGGTTCCTCGGTGACCTCTCTGCGCCAGGCCTCCGAGTCTCCGTGCATAGGGGAGCCCACACTGGGGCTGAAAATGAGAATGAACTGTAGTGATGCAGACAGAGATGGAGATGGAGATAGAAATCAAGGTAGAGACATAGAGATGGACATGATGGAGAGGGTGGAGATGGGGATAATGGAGATGATGGAGATGGGGATGATGGAGATGGGGATGGTGGAGATGATGGAGATGGGGATGATGGAGATGGGGATGGTGGAGATGATGGAGATGGGGATGATGGAGATGGGGATGGTGGAGATGATGGAGATGGGGATGATGGAGAGGATGGAGATGGGGATGGTGGAGATGGTGGAGATGGGGTGGTGCCGATGATGGAGATGATGGAGATGGGGGTGGTGGAGATGATGGAGATGAGGATGATGGAGAGGATGGAGATGGGGATGGTGGAGATGATGGAGATGGGGATGGTGAAGATGGTGGAGATGATGGAGATGATGGAGGTGGAGATGGTGGAGATGGGGATGGTGAAGATGGTGGAGATGATGGAGAGGATGGAGATGGGGTGGTGCAGATGATGGAGATGATGAAGGTGGAGATGGTGGAGATGGGGATGGTGAAGATGGTGGAGATGATGGAGAGGATGGAGATGGGGATGGTGGAGATGATGTAGATGATGGAGATGAGGTGGTGCAGATGATGGAGATGATGGAGGTGGAGATGGTGGAGATGGGGATGGTGAAGATGGTGGAGATGATGGAGAGGATGGAGATGGGGATGGTGCAGATGATGGAGGTGATGGAGGTGGAGATGGTGGAGATGGGGATGATGGAGATGGTGGAGGTGATGAAGAGGGGTGATGGAGTCAGGGATGACAGATAAGGATAGGAATGAAGATGAGGATGCGGATGGGAATGGAAGTAGAGAGAGAGCGAGGCAGAGAGAGATGGCAATGATAGAGATACCAAAGTAACACGGACCAAGAGTAGCTCGGGCACAGGTCAAGTTTGTGCTACTCCCCAACACAGTGTGAACAATGGCGGGTGCCTGATGCGTTGACAGTGCATCACTCAGAATCAGGCCGAGTGCTGCCGCCACTGAGCACTCCATCCCCGGAGGGGGGTCTGGATCACAGCCCAGGCTCCAGGGCGCCCGCCCCAGGCGGGGCCCCCGACCTCTCGGGGCCCAGCGTTCTCACCTGGAGCCACAGCACCGGCCGCGAGGCGCTCTGCGCAGGTGCGGGCGTGCTGCAGAGTGAGGAGGGGTGAGCACGCCTCACCGGCTGCGAGTCAGGCCCCTCGCGCGCGGCCACCCGCTCACGGCAATGCACGGACATTCCTCGGTGACCGGAGAAGTTGGTCAGCCGTGTTGACGGACAAGGAGTGGGAAACAGGGTTTGATACTTAAAGTAGATCCTTTCAAACAGCCTCAGAGGAAACTGCACTTAAAAATCTGCAAGTTGCGTAGACAAAGCAAACCAGCGGCTGGGGTGGGGCGGAAGGGGTCTTTGGAGGAAACATTCTGTCCTGCCTCCCGCCCGAGAGAGCTCCAGCTCCTGAGCGAGAGAGGAAATGAGACTATTTTCACACAGCAGCCAATCTGCCCTATATGACCCTGCTCCATCCCATTTCAGAGCTCCGGGCACTAAGAACCCATTTCTTCCCTTTTATCCAAATGACCGAACCGCTGCTCGGGGAGGCGGGTGAGTTCTGAGTGGCCACTCTCCCGTGGTCACGGGGCGGGGAGGCACAGGCGCTGCAGGCCCACTTGGGGCCGAAGAATTTCTCCATCTGCCCTCTGCTTCAGGCGGGGGGCGAGGAGCCCACCCCGAGGCCGGCGGGACGCCCGAACGCTGCCTAAAAGCCTGGGGGCTCCAGGTGGCGGCGAGTGATGGGAAGAGAAGGGGGAAAGCGGTGGACCATTAGGGTTATTAGAAGTGTTACCAGCCCACAGAGCGGCCCCTGAGTGGGAAAGGGCTTCAAAGTCAGAGACAAAAATAGCCGAGCGACCCTAGACGACAGCGGGATATTGGCCCCCAAAGTAAGCTGACGGGAAGGACGGTTTCCAAGGCCAGGGTGGTACCACCGTGTAAAGACAACCAGCCGCTCCGTCCGTCCATCAAAGTGGGGTAGGCTGGCCGCCAGGGCCTGGGCCGGGCGAGAATTCAGACACACTAGAAGGCCAAGCCCCCCCCACCCTGTCCCTGCCCCCCACCAGGAGGGATTCGGTGCAGTGAATGGCAACCCCGCCGGGTAATGAAGACGCCGGTCGGTGCCCGTGATGATGGAATCTGGTCTCTCCGGGTGAGGCACCCCGTCCAGTGGCCGAGGACGGGCTTTCTGTTCAGCTTTCCCCTTGCAGCCAGGCCACTCTGTCGGAGTGACGTCGCTGGGAGACAAGTATCGGGCCCATCACCCGATGCCGATTTCCTATTTTTAACAAGTTTGCACTGCAGAAACGCACGACAGCTGACACTCACCGCTCTCACTGCTGCCGACCTGCACCCAGCACAGCTCCCGGCGTCCCCCACCCATGTACCGGCCCGCTGAGCCCCTGGCCAACCTGGAGCCCGGTGCCGCCTGCCCCGGTTCCCAGGTGACACTCGGCGGCACAGGCAGGTTAGGCGAGTGCCCCAAGTCCCACAGCCAGCGGGCGGGGGAGCCAGGGCTGCATCCAGGCCGTCCAGTTCCAGGGGCCTTTGCTTAACCTCTTCGCCAAACTGCTACGGGCCCCCGAGTGGGCACATACACACAGGCACACCCGGACGTGCACGTACTGCACACAGGTGTGCACACACACACACACACACACACACATACACTCAGGGACGGACACACACTCAGAGCCCCTCAGATAAGCGGCACAGTGAGGCGGGTTGTCCCTAATGAAATTCCAAGGTCAAGGCTGTTTCAGCAGCCTTTTCATGTAAACCTTTTTTATTTAATCCTCGCCCAAGGACATGCTTATTGAGAGAGGGGAAAAGAGAGGGAAAGGGAGAGAGAACATTGATGTGGGGGAGAAACATCGATTGGTTGTCTCTCACACACGCACCCCAACCAGGGGCATTACCTGCAACCCAGGCATGTGCCCCAACCGGGAATCGAACCCGTGGCCTTTCGGTTCATGGGATGACACCCAACCAACTGAGGCGCACTGGGCAGGGCTCACCTAAACGTTGTTAGATGTTATGTTTCCAGGAATTCCAGGCTGATCCTCCATGTGGCCAAGCACGTGGGCAACAAGCATCTCAGACCTCAAACGTCCCTCAGAGTGTTCAAGTCCACGCCACCCTCAGCCCTTAACTGGCGCCCTCCCCCGGCAGCCGGAGACGCCGTGGCCGCACGCTGGAGTCGTCTGGGTCCTCCTCTCTCCCCCACGACCCAGCCCGTCCGTCCTTCCTGTTGGCGCTGCCTCCCGCTCTGGTTTGGCGTGCCCTGATCTGCCCATTTCTCTGATCACCGCTTCCTTTGGCCATGGCACCCACTACTGTCCCTCTCCTGGACGCCAGCCTCCACCTTTGCTCCAATGTCTTCCAAAGCCATCTGGCCCCAGCATGCGTCAGATCGCGCCGGCTCCCTTTCCACAGCCCGCTGGTGGCTTCCCGGTGTGGCCAGGACACAGCCCCCCACTGGACTGGACAGGGGCCTGGAGCAGCTGGCCAAGAGCTTGCCTCCCTCCTGCCCCTTCTCAGGCTTTCCACGGGCCTTGGCGACAGCTCTCCTGAGACCGCCCCGTACGCAGCTGCTTTGAAGACACGTCGTAGAAACACATTCAAGAACTCGGGCACCGGACGTGGGCTGCCTAGGTGAAAATCCCAGCTCTGCCGTTCCACCTGTGTGACCCTGGGCAAGTGTCTTACCCTCTCTGTGCCTGTTTCTTCTTCTAGACAATGGTGAGGACAGTCACCGTTTCCACCCAGGGTTCTTGTGAAGACGACTAAATGAGTAACCCAGATAGAGCTCTCAGAGCAGGCCCTTTCTCCGGCAATGTTTGCTCTTACTATCATCCCCATCCTCATCCTCATCCTCATCCTCATCATCACTGTCCACAGCGAGTGGACTGCGAGCTGGGACTCTGACTCAGGCCATGTGAGCTCGGACAGGCTGGGGTCCCCTCTGTGCCCAGCTTTCCCACGTGCGAAATGAAGATGAGAACGACACCGTCCCCATAGACACTTTGTGAGGATTTCCTTAGTAAACACACGTAAAGCACTCACAATAGCAGTTGGCCCACGGTAAGCATTCAGAAACGTGCATCATCCTTGTTATTATATTCCCAATACCATTCCCCTCTCCCGGGCCTCTGTCTGACCGTCCCCTCATTCGGGGCGTCCTCCCGGCTCCCCCACCCTGGTCACTCTGTCGCACCGCCTGTCTGGTTCTCGCCCTCACATTGGTCGCGCCCTGTGCGGTGGATGCAGTGTGGCATTGACCCTCTCTCTCCCCTCCAGCCTGTAAGCTCACCGGGGCCTCCCCGGGCCTGGGGCAGAGCCTGGCACGTGGTGGGACTCAGTAAAAGCCGAAGGAACCAATGCCACAGAGGTCGGTTTTTCACGTGTGGGAGTGCCGCATTTGCGTGAGGTGTCTCTTTGTTTCCTGGGGTTGCTACTCTGTGCCCAAGTTCATGGCCAGCCATCCCTGCACAGCACACCTTAACGGAAGGTCTTCCATCCCGAGGACACTTCGCTGCTGCCCGGCGGCTGCCCCCGGGGCGGCTCTCGCTGCAGAGGGCGAACCGTTTGGGGTCTTTCTCCCCTGGTGCCCAGGCTCAGACTCGGCCTCTCGACTTGACCTTCCCTCTTTGCTCACTGGTTCATTCCTTCCCTCATCACTTGATGCATGCATCGGCCTCGCACTGACTCAGTGCCAACCACGGCCTGGCCCGAGGCTGGACAGGAGGTCACCAAGGCCATGTGACCAAGCACAGGTTCCTACTGGTGAGCATGGTGAGGGCCCCGGGGGAGAGAGAAAAGGCTGCCCTTTCCATCACGGTCCCAGGAACCGAACCCAGGGTGACAGGGCCCAACCAGCAGACAGCGGAGAGCAGCTGGAGCTCCAAGTCAGGTGGGGGCTGGGAGTGGGGGGCAGGGGACGAGAGAGCGTGTGTGGGCGGGGACTGGCGGGAGCCTGGCGGAGGGGGTTGGCGTTCACCTGCCACGGCCAAGCCCGGAGGCACTGAAAGGCTTCATCTCAGCATCGTCGTAAGATGTGTGTCTCAGGAAAGTGATCCTTGAGGCCCCCCGGCCATCAGGCTAAAGATGGAGAAGGGGAACAGTGCAATCCCAACCAGGACGACAGGGAGGGGGGGTGGGTTTGTAAGATCAGAAAGGCCGGGTGACAGGATACGAGCGAAGGGGAGGAACCCACCGAGCCCTCCGGCCCTGGAGTGGGGGATGGATGGCGCGCCAGAGGGTGGCGGCCAGCACAGCCCCCGGGCCTGCCCCGGCTCCTGGCGCAGCCGGTGCCGGGAAGCACGGGCTGGCCGACGGGTCACCTGTGTACCTGTGCTCCAAAGGGCCGCGCTGCGGCCGTGATGCGGGACTGCGGTCAGACACGGGCCCTCTGTCCGGGCTTCCAGCGCCCTGCAACTTGGGTCCCCTCCTTACCTGGACGAGAAGGAGCCTCCTTGATTAGGAGACTCTTCTCGCAAACAATTCCGTTTCAAGCAACAGAACGGCGTCGGACCTGGACCAGCGACAGGCCCCACACTGTTGGCGCTGCCAGGAGAGGAGGGAAACGGAACAGCCCCTCGGGTGGCTGGGCTGCAGAGCCCCTCCCCTGCCAGCCCCGGACCGGCAGCAGGGCCGCTCCCCGAGGCGTGGGGGGAGCCATGCTCGCTCCGAGAGATGCGTGTGTCCCGGCTCACCACTCCCGCTGTGCTGTCACGGGCCGGGTCCCAGAGTCAGGCAGAATCAGGTGGGAACGGGGCACCCACATCGCAGGCTCCTCTGAGGCCCGTACTGACACAGGAGCCCTGCCCCACCCCCGAAAGCAATTGAAAGCAATTATTGAAAGCAATTTAAATCCCAAATACACTGAATTTCAGAGGGAAAAAAAAGCTGCAATGAAACAACACTTCTATGAAAAATAGATGAGGATGCTTCCAGTAATTATAGATCAGTGAGGACATGTTTCTTTCATCGGCCGCTAATTTGTATCCATTATTCATGGAGCCCCGTGATGCTGTGTGCTGAAGAGCACTTAGGGCGCTGGGCGCTTTCGCGGGTTCTTTAAAGGGGCGGGTCACAGACGCTGCTCGCGAGCTCCTCTCCTCTCCGGCGGCCGCGTGGGGAGAAAGAACAAGCTGTTTAGGATCAAACATTTGCCTGTTCCTTATAATGGCATCCCCTCTCCACCCTCTGCCCCCTAAACGGAGGGTGAAAATTTTCACAACTTTTTTTTTTTTGCCCTTGTCTTCTTTGCTTCCAGACATGATGTCAGCCCCAAGGCCTTCCCTGGAGGCGTCTCAGGCCTCGCCCCAGCTCAGCGGTGGTCCCCTTGGGGTGACTCCTCGGGTGTCCTGGCCCCGCCCATAACTACAAGAGCAGACCTGTCCCTGGTGTCTTCGTGGTTCCGGTCCACATGGACTCCGATCTCAGGTCCTGCTGGTGACGGTTGTTAACGTACAACCATTTTATGATCTTCTCCTCGTGCTTTTGGGCTGTTTTCCGCCCTTCGCTCTCTGGTGATGGCTGCATGCAGCCTGGGGGCCCCCCTGCGTGTCAGGGGAGGAGGAGGGGGAGGAAAAGCTGGTGAGGGCGGCCCAGAGGCAGAAGGGGTCCCACGGGCAACATCAGGGGTCAGACGCTTTGACTTCGAGGTGAGCTCCAGGGCAGGGGAAAGCTAGCTGTCTATCTGCCGGACTGGCTCTGCCTAGGGGATTCCTGCCCACCTCACGGAGCTCCTTCCCCCCGAGCTGTGCCCGAACCCCAGCGGGCCGGCTGGCCAGCGGGTGTCCTCTCTCTTCACGAGGGCCCCAGACCCCGCGTCTGCACGGTTCCCCGTCGCCTGCCGCTCTCCCTGCCCTCCAGGCCTCGCGTGCTGGCTCGCCTCTCTGCCCGCCTGACTCCCGCCCTCGGCCGTGAAGGGGCGATTCCAGCTCCTCGCAGTTCGAGTGCCTTTCTCGGGCGGCGCCAGCCACTCCTGCCCTTTGCCTCCCTGAGTCACACGTCCCGTGACCACGACCGTCCCTTCGTGCGTCAGGCTCCCCCTCTGTGTGGTGACTTCGACGGACGCCTCTTGCACCCTGGAATTCTCAGGGCGCTCTGGTGCTCCCAGAGCCGGCGGGCAGGCAGGGCGTGCGCGGTGCACGCCGTGTGATTGATGCGCGGTGCACGCCGTGTGATTGACGAGCCTCGCCCAAAAGGAGCGCACCAGCCCACCCCGGCTGTGCCTCCGGGGAAACCGCCTCACTGGCTCCACAGCTCGGACTCAAAGCCTTGTCTTCTGCAAAGTCACCCACTAGACTCCTCCCCCACCCATGGCAACGACTGCACCTTCATTTCAAATTTGGGCGGCGGGTAACAGTAACCCCCAAAAAGAAGAGTGGGTTTGAAGACCTTATTCATAAAAGAGGATGAGGAAGCTGCTGTGGGTCGAATCATTGATTCCATTCAGTAAAAGACAATAAGTGGAACTACTAGGAGCGGATGTAATAACTTCTCATTTAAACAGAGTTCCTCATAGGTTGTAAATTACTTCGGAACACATCCTGTCCTTTCACTGACCCGCAGTTCAGTTCAGCGTGAGACTAGATGGGATTAAACCCAGGTGTCTGGCATTTCCACGAGGCACGCAGGCCGTGGAGCGCTTGCTTAAGAGGGACAGCTTGAAAGCCAGGCTCCTGCATTCCAGTTCCTGCCCAGCTGTGTGGCCCGAGGCAAGTTGCTTAACCTCTCTGTGTCTCCTTTCTCTCGCCTGTAAAACAGCGATGATGACTGAATCTCCCTTCTGGGGCTGTTGTGAGACATCCACTGAGTTCACGCTGTGGCTTTAAACCCGGGTGGCATGTTAGAGCCACTGGGGGCGGGGAGGAGGGGGGTGCTTTTAAAAACCGGGAACACCCAGATGGCTCCGGACCAGCCACAGCAGAAAGCCTGGGGTGAGGCCCGGCCCCCCGGACGCCACTGTCTTACAAGCTCCCCAGGTGGGTCCAACGTGAGTGAGCGAACGGAGATCTCCCAGCGCGGTGCCAGGTACCGTCCGGTCCCGGTCAGGGCACAGGGCACGGTCATGCTGGGTGTGCGACACCGGGGTCTGAGGCTTCAGGACGACCTTGGCCTTCCCCTGGAATTACTGACGTTCCTGTTATTTCAGCTGTGCGTAGGGGAAAGCTCCTGAAAGTGTGCCACGTGTCATCCTACAGTCCTTTCCTCTCAGGGTTTTCAATCGACACGCCCAATCAGAAATCCGAAAAGGGAAATACGCGGAAACACACACGAGTCTCCTGCGATCCCACCACGCTGGACCGTTCCCAGGTGTTGGGCCCACGTCCGCAGTTTAGTAAACAGGTGTGCGTTCCAAAATCGGTGGTTTGAGGCATACTGTTTTATAACGTGCATTTTCCGCATTCACATTCCATGAATACTCTTATATCAATAAGTACATTTTGAAGACTTATCTATTTTAGAGACCTCTATGACTGATATATTTAACTATATCCCCTATTTTTTTAATAAATCAGCTTTTCTATTTTTAAAAAAATTTATTTATTTTTAGAAAGAGGAAAAGGGGAGGAGAAAGAGAGGGAGAGAAACATCAGTGTGTGGTTGCCTTTTGAGTGCCCCATACTGGGAACCTGGCCTGCAACCCAGGCATGTGCCCTCACTGGGATTTGAACCTATGACTCTTTGGCTCACAGTCAAGTACTCTGGCTCCTCTGTATTATCAATTGTAACAAGCCTTCATTGTTCGACACAAACGTTACTATGTGTCTGCCTTGGGTCAAGCACTGTTCGAAGCAACAATGACACACAGAAACTTATGTATCAACAATTCCATTGTTCCTAGAGCTGCTGCTTCACGCCCCCCCACTCCCCGTTTGCCAGCTGCCTGGAACACGGCACCAGCCAACCCCTCCCGCAGCCCCCTGCCGCCCCACTCACCACCCAAGAGGGGGACAACGATCGGACCCCACTCTGAGCTAGCTCCCATCAAAACAGATCAAAACAGGCCGAAGAGCCCATCCAGCCACCCGTGCAGTGGGCTGAACGGAGGGCCCCTCACAAAGGTGTCTCCCAGAACCACCGAATGCCACCACGTTGGGGAAAGGGTGTTTGTAGATGTGATTAAGGGTCTCGAGATGAGGTCATCCTGGATTAGGTAGACTCTAAATTCAATGACAAATGCCTTTATTTTAAAGAGAGAGGTGGGGGGGAGAGGAGACACGGAGAAGCCGATGTGAGGATGGAGACGGAGATGGGAGGGGTGCGCGCACAGACCGAGGACGCCGAGGGCTGCCGGCTGCCCCCAGAGCGAGGCCACAGGCCCGGCCGATTCTCCCGGAGCCGCCAGGAGGGGCCGACACCCTGGACTCAGAGTTCCAGCCCCCTGAACCGTGAGAGAATAAATGTCTGTTCTTTAAGCCGCCCGGTATGGGTCATTTGTTGTCACAGCCACCTTGGGAAACGAACAGAACTCCTTTCTATCATGTACGTAGTTGAATGTTTATGACTGTGTTGGTACAGAGACTAATATGATCCGGGTTGAGCTAGATCCATATTTTCCCTCTGATTAAAAAAAAAGTAACCTTTTTTTAAATTTAATTTTTGTGACCTTTAATAGTACGGTGGCCCTACCACGGTCCTCCCGTGCAGATGCGGAGGTCAGGCCAGAGGTGCTGGGCATCGGGGGCTCCAGCCGCAGCCCCTTCCCATCACCCTGGCTGCAGGGAGCCGTCTGGCCCGAGGTGGTCCCTTGCTAGGCTGGTCCAGATCCAGGGACGCGTCAGCGCGGGCATCTAGAGGCCTGGCCGCCGTGGTCCAGTGTGGGGCAGTCGGGAGAACCATCCCGCACAGCACCCCGTGCGGGCGGCAGAGACTGCCCTGGGGTCTGCGCCACCATGGACTTCCTCCTCCGTCCACTTCCTTTCCATCCTTCCCTTCCACAGGTGTAAATCCCAGAGGCACCCCCAAGTGGACACCCTGCTTTGAGCTCCGTCTCAGGGTCCTCTTCCTGGGAAACCAGCCTGAGACAGCAACACAGCCCCAGGAGACCTGCATAAACCTGCAGGGCTCACCCACGTCGACGTAGCCCCCCTGAACAGGCCAGCGTCCCCAGGGGTGGAGTCGCAGTCAGGAGAGGGTCCCCTGAGTGGGCGGGGCGCCCAGGGCGTCTCTGGGGTGCAAGCAGTGTCCTACTTCTTGACGTTGGGGGGTGGTTCCCGGGGTGTCTGCTTGTGAGTGGTTTTTCAACAGACCATGGATGTCCGCATGGTGCTCTGTGATGACAAATCTCACATTAAAAAAGGAAAAGATTTAGCAAAAAAGTAGACATATCACCACCATCACCGTCACGATGACTTTCCACAGACGCACGGCCCAGGGTTCTGTCCCCTCCGAGAGGCGGGAAGAAGGAAAGGCTTTGCCCCCGCTGGGTGACGACGGTGCTCCCAGCGGCCCTCGCCGGCATTTCCCAGGGGAGGGGCTTTGTGGGTCGGAGCAAGGCGGGTGGGTGGGTGGGTGGCGGTGGGGCTGACGGGCCTGACTCTGCTCAGCCTGCAGCAGGGCTAACTGTTCCCACGAGCAATGAAATCGAGCCCCTTTTCCCCGTGCTTCCCGGCGGTGGGACTTCCAGGATGCCGGCGTCCCAGCCAGTGACCGTCTCTGTGACAGTAATAGACACGCCCCCTTCCCGAGACTTGTCTTGGAGTAAACAGCAAGTGGACAGCAAGACGGGTGTACGACCGCCCGTGAATGGGCAGGAGCCGCCCCCCACCACCCCGTCCCCCGAAGATGAGCCACGTGAGGGAATGGGCCCCACGGCACCACCACCACCGCTCAGAAAGGTCCTTCCTGTCACCCTCGAAGCCACCAGGAAGGTTCGCGAAAGCCTTACAGTCGGGGATGGAGGACAGCCCCGGGCGGAGAGGCCGTTTTCCCGGCTCCCGGGCGTGGGAAGACGCGGCCGAGAAGAGAGACGCAGTCAGACCCCCTGGGCTGGATGGACAGTCCGGCGGGCTCCGTCCGCAAGGCGGCAGGTGTCCCGAGAGGAGCCGCGCGAGGGGGCTCGGAGCACACACCTGGGAAGCGCGAGGGTGCGCTGCCCCGCCCCCCCGGGGCGGAGGGGGGCGATTCAGCCGCAGCCCCCGGGCCGGCGCCGTGGGAAAGCTCTGCGTTCACACTTGCACTGACACTCTCGGGTTTCCGCTTGGCGTTTAAAGCTCTGACGCTACATCCCGAAGTTATTCTCTGAGGTAAGTGGGCCGTTCTCTCCAGGCCTCAGAAAAAAAACACGATTTGGGGGAGTTTCCATGGAAAAGGGCGCCGCCACCCGCCTTTCTTTCCTGACCAGGCGCCTCGGGTGGACCTTCTGCCACTGCCACCCATGGCGCCGCGATGTGCCCTGGGACTGCCCCCCCACACACCGCCCGCCCCCCCATACCCATTCTCCAGCCCCACACCTGCATGGTTGGGAAACCACGCTGCTTAGCAACCACGATACTTCAGGCCAATGCTGGGCCAGGTGCTCTCGCCTAGCCTGCCCCCTCCATCTCTGTAACTCCGTGACCTGGATGCTGTTCCCGTTTTCTGGACGGCACCACTGAGGCCCAGGCCGACTGCCCAAGGTGGCCTTGGCTAAAAAGTGCAGAGCTGAGACGTCGACACAGGCCGCCCCCGGCCTTGGTTGAGATTTCTGATGGACGCAATACAGGAAAAATGCGTAGCCGTTTCTGCTCCACGGACAGTGCCACGTTCTCACGCCCGCCGTGTGTTACCCACTGCAGGAGACGGCGCCACAGCCCCGCACCCCCACCCAGTTCCCTCACGTTTCCTAACGCAGAGCGCCCCATCGGGACCACCCGCCAGCCCCACTGATGCCCTGAGCAGAGCGTGGAGTGGGCACAGGACCAAAAGAGGACACTTGGCAGAGAAAGGGCAATGCGATGGCCGTGAACCCCGGGAGAATGCGCTGCAGCAGTAGGAAGGGGCAGAGGGAGATTCGAGTCCGCCTCTGAGATCACCCCGGTCAGCAGCTCCGACTGCACAGCGGACTGAGGATGGCTTGCTTGCGGGGCTGTGCATAGGTGCCCGCCCATGCCAAGGTGGGTGTTTTGTGTCCACGTTTCTCAAACGTTACGTGGCTGCGCCTGTGGCCCTGCAGCGCCCTAGAATCCGCTGGGCTCGCTGCTCACGCCCGTGGGTTTGTGGGACCCCCGTGCAAGGAGGCGCCGCAGGGCCCTGGGTTTCTGGGCGGTCAGAGACCGAGATGAGACACTGTCGTCAGCACGGAGTCAGTGCGATAAAGGACAGCACACATGTGCACACGCAGCAACTACTGGAGAATTCATCCAGGGAATGCTGAAGTCCTGCTCACGGCGGGGGGGGGTGGGGGGGTGGCCGGGGTGGAGAGCAAACACCCAGCAGTTTTAAGCTGTCACGGCGTTTAGTCTTCATCGCAAGCCCGTGCGGGGGGCTCTCATCTTCCCCTGGGGTGAGAACTCGGGGGCCCCTGGCTGCAGGTCGCCCTGGGAGGAGGTGGCCGAGGCAGGCTCTGAACCCAGGCAGCCTGGCCCCAAGTTCACTCCCGTGGGCCACACCGTGCTGCTGACTCCAGGGACGATCCGAGCTTTAGACACGTCCACCACGAAAGAGGAAAGAATGAAAGAGATGAAGCCGGCTGTCCCACCGAGAAGCTGAATAACAGCGGAGGGTGTAAAGCAACGAGGGTCCTTAGAGAGAAAAATGTAAAATAAACACTCCTCAGTCAAAGGATAAACATGCGCAAGCCTAATGAGGGAATCTAAGAGTTGGGGCTTTGAAAACATAAACCAGCAGATACCGTGACCAGGGAAAACCAGTGGAGAAAGCACAGAGCTCGAAACGCAGTGAACACGGAGCCGGCCCCACCTGGCCCCACCTGGCCCCACCTGGCCCCACCTGGCCCCGGCAGGAACACAGCCACGAAGCCGGGACTGACCATGACTTAGACCATAAAACATCCTCAACACACTTAAAAGATTTATGACTTAAAAAACTGGCTCACGAGACGATGGAGGCTGAGAGGCCCCACCATCTGCCCATGAGAGTCCGCGGGTGGAGCCGGTCAGAGGCTGGAGGCCCGGGAGCCGAGAAAACACGGGCCGACGGTTTAAGGCCCAGTCCAAGGGCCGGAGACGTCCAAGGTCGCTCGGTCAGGCGTGGAGAGAAAATCCTCCCTTCCTCCATCTTCTGCTCTACCCAGGCCCCCGGCACGCTGAATCACGGCCACCCACCCTGGGAGGGGGGCAGTCTGCCTGGCACGGTCTACTGGTCCAAGTGCCGACCTCTCTTGTGAACACCAGCACAGACACACCCAGAACTAATGTTTTAGCGGACAGCTGGGCATCCCGCAGCCCGGTGGGCACGCAGAATGGACCTCCAGAACGCCCCAGCCCAGGGAGGCACCCACAGACCCAGGGTAAAAATAGGCAGGGTCCCCACGGGAGGGGAGAGCTCTCACCCTCAGGGCCCCAGTGATGGGCGTGGTCTGGGTCTCAGTGTGCACGTCCATCCGTGTTCTCACACACACGCACGCACACGGACTTAAACTCCGAGGACCCTCCAAGGTGGACGTTCACGGCTCCTTCGGGGACTGTCGGGCGCAGGATACTTACTGCAAGTGACTCCCAAGTGTCCCAGGTAAAGGAGGCATTTTCCAATTGCTTTCTTAGGTTTCTTCTCCTCTGAACACCAGCCCATTTCATTATGAATTTCCAAGGAATGACTGCTAATGGAGAACGTTGTTACATTGAATTCAAGTATGTAATAACAATGCTACTCACAGACCATAGCAAGGTTAGGCATCACTTTCAAAACTACAGAATGAAGAACATTCAGAGTTCTAAAGTATAGATTCCATTCAGCAATAGAAGGAAACATCTGGACCATAAGCAAGACATTCAAAATAAGAAAACAAGCGACAAGTCCTAAAAAAAACCCCTAAATTCTATACACTTTATAACAATGCTAAGAAATAATAGTGATGAGACACAGAGGTTCTTATTTCTCACAAGAAATAAGAACATCAGAAGCAATAGAAACAATGGTTGGATATAGAAGAATAAAGGTGGTTGGGAGGTGTAACGCTATTAACAGAAAATCTAATTTTAAGTGAGGACTGGATATAGCAAAACTTTTCGAGAACAGAACAGAGTTTCTTCTGTATTTTTCCAGCTCACCCCGGCCAGCCGTGGGCAGTGAGAAGGAACTGGAAACAGGCTAAGGGGCAGAGGAAGGGGAGAGAGAACGTGGGGACAGTTCTCCGGCAGGTGAATTTCTTTTGAAAAGTATTTAGCAAATTATCAATTAACCTGGCGCCTCCTGTTTTAAAATTATCCACACAGAATAACAGAAGAGTCGCGACCCTTGAATGCGCCGGAGAGAGAGGTCCGGAGAGTTTTCAGATCCATAAATAATGGGATTGATTAAAAATAGGTCATCCAAATCAATCTAATTGCCTTCTATTTTTAATGTAAATCCTTTCCATTGATTTTTTTTAATGGATAGCCCATTAAAACACATTAATCATGACCCGAAGGGCAGAGTCGCTTGCAAAAAGCCTAAGGTGAAGAATAAAAAGCAATTTCCCACCACACGAAACTGAGGTGGGAACACCACGCAGCAGAGCTGGAGCCCTGCTTTTCCCAGGAAAAACCATTTCTGGGTAAAAGCTGGGCGGTGAGGTATCGTTATGATGAAACATTGCATGACAGAGTTCTAGGATGTCTGAGCCTCGCACGTCTCATTTGGGTGAGTGGTCTTCGATTTTGCGGAGCCAAGGTAAAAACACGTGGTCGGCTCTGCTGTGTTCTCATTGCATGAGTAACGCACACTGACAGTTGCAGAACACGTGTTCGTTCTAGGCAATGCAGCCGAGGAAAGCTAGCCCTAAAAGTAAGCCATCGTACTGGAAACGTTTTGGAAGAAACAGATCTTTACAGCATCCGATGGACACTTTCCAATGGCAAATACACGATACGCATGTCTGTCACCTCCATTACACTAAGAAGAAATCACACTTAAGATGACGATAAGTAAATACAGTTCTTCACAAAGTGCTGTCAGTGCCACACACGCAGATAAGCACCACCACTGACTCAACCTTCCTTCTCTCCGTGGACTTCATAAACGAGCTTCACCGAAGATCCCACCCCTAAATCCTCGCCGACACCTGGGCCACTCAGGGCAGATCTCAAAAAGCAGACTCCTTAAATAATGGATGAACGTGTTTTGTCAGCTTCGATGGACACCTTTTGGGAAGTTCACTCGTCGGTGGTCTCCCAGCCCCTCCGTTTCCTTCGGTCCCGGAGGGACGGAGGAGAGTGAACCCTGTTCTTGGGGGGCTTGCTGCTGGTGGGTGATCATCGCAGAGCCGCATTTCTGCTGTCACGTAGCGGTTTCTGGGTCAACGCTGGGACCGGCCAAAAACTGTGCTTCTCCAACCAGACAGGGGATGATGTAGCCACATCTTTCCAACATAAAAGTATGGGCATGGCAACTCTATGCAGAATAAATCCCCATTTATTATATAAAACTGTATAAAATCCAGGCATATTTTATGAGAGCAGACATTCGATAATTCCAGGGAGAAGTAGTTCCTATGTGCGCAATTTGAAAGGGCACTTGGATGGCTGAAAATTCTGGCCAGGCCAGCAGAGGGCGCTGTGCAGGCGCAGCCGGAAGTGGAGATTCTAAAGCAGCGCTGAGCACCCTCCCCGCGCAGGGCTACCCAAACCCGTGAGATCCCAGGTGCTGCACCTTCCAAGTCCACTGGCCAGGAAGGAGCTGACTTGCGATCCTTCCCTGTTACAGGGGGGCGGGAGTGGTAAGGAAGGAGTTCCCTAGGGAGTCTGGGTCACATGCTCAGGCTGCTAAGGCGTGTGTGAGGGAGGGGAGGGGTTGTAGAGAACGGGGTCAAGCTAGGAGCATCGCGCAGGGCTCCTTCCTTCGCTAGGCCACCGCTTTGGACCCTGGGTTGGGGAGAGCCAGAGAGGACTGGGACACCAGCAAACTTGAAGGATGAGGACCGGTGCACTGTCTTTGGCTGGCTCGGAGAGGATTAGCCCAAGCGTGCATGTTTTTCGACCTTCAATGAAAGGCAGGCGCTTGAGAAAATCTTCCCCCTGAATTTGCCTGTGAGCCCGGGAATACAGGCAGATCCTCGAGGTCGGTGAAGCCTGGAACCTGGGTGGTTTCCTAGAAGTAAGGACCAGGACCTGAGAGAGGCCAATTTGGAGAAGTGCCACAGTCACACTTTGTAGAGTCATACCAGAGACATTTGTCCAAGCCTTAAAAGAGAAGAAAAAGAAAATGTTATACAAGGCCTCACGTCTCCAAATGTGACTGGTACATGTTTGAAAACTAACCTGAGTGTGCAAACAGGGTGAAAGGAAGGGCACGCCCAACTTCTGAACCCTCCCCGGGAGGGAGGAGGTGGGGGGGAGGGGGACAAACAACTCAGCTTCTTTGTGAAAACTGGAAAAGCTCCAAACTGAATGTGTCGATTCTGTGGCCACTCGCAGCCCGGCCCTGGTTGCAGGCTGGGTTCTCCAGGTTGCAGAGTGGGACACAGCATGCAGGCCGTTCATTACCAAGTGCCCTTCTGCCAGGCACCTGTGGAAAGGAGAGAGGGAATCGAGGCTGGACAGATTGCAGCGGCAGCTTCCATGGACAGCTCAGGAGCATCAGGGTTGTCCCTCCACCACCCCCAGGCCCCCGGACTGAAACTCCCACCTGGATCTGCTTTTGCATTTGGCTGCCCCGGGGTCCCAGGACTGGAGGAGGGGCTCCTGCACCCGGGAAGGCACCTGCAGACAGCCCTCCCAGCCACGGGGCCCCCTTAAAGGTGGATCCGGGCAGCACATCTCTGAGTCCATCACCGTCCATTTCCCGGACGCTTACACCACAGGAGCCCCGAAGTTCTTCTCCCCGCCCTCTGCTCCCCTCATTTCTGCTGGGTGGCGTGATAGGGCTGGGGAGCAGGCTACCAGGAGGTCAACAGCCCCCTCTGGGAACCTAGTGGTGTTCCAAGTTATGCTCTTTAAAATGCTACAAAATTAGTATCAACAAAGAGGCCAAATACCCAATAAAAATATGTATGAAAAAAGTGTCACAGGAGGTTAAAAAAATTTTGTATTTTTCTGGATTCTGTGAAGTTTATGGTACTTTTCTCTAAATATATGTTCACTTTACCACCTCCTTTGGGGAGGGGTTGTTTTGGCTCTCATTTTATTTTATTTTTTAAAATTATTTTATTTTAAGTCCAGTTGTCTGCATTTACCCGCCCCCACCCCTGCCATCCCCACCTCCCTCCCCTGATTGCACCCAGCCCTTGGTTTTGACCATGTGTCCGTTATATTCATCCAAGTAGTTCCTTTGTATTAGTAATTTGGGGGGCTCTTTCTTGGCCCCGGCTCCTGTGACAGCTCCAGGAGCCGAGGAGGGTAGGGTGGCGCCCCCCAAGGGCTCAGAGAGACCTACGGTTGAGGTGCCCGCCTGCCCTGTGCACACCGGGGGAAACCGTACGTGATCCCCAGGATTCTCGCGCGGCCCTGTTTTTTATCAGAGGGACACCCGTGTAGTTACTGTGCGCATGCGCGGCGGCACACCCCAGTCCCCAGATGTGGGAACGGGGAGGATGCGGAAACTCCTTCGCGGATTGGTCGGGAGTAGAGCTCAATACTGGCTTTGAAAGATCCAATCAGAGCCCAGCTTCTGCACACCAGCCAATGGGAAACCCGAGGGTTGGACAGGAAGGGCGGAGTCACTATTTGAACCGGGCGCGGTTCTAAGACTCCCAGTCCTACTTTCCTGCGGGAGCCCAGGTTTGGAGGAGCGCGCGCCATGGAAAACGAGGTCTTAGGGGACGACGAGCTGCTGCAGAAGCTCAAGGACAGCCGCCGCCGCTTCCAGAGGCACATGCAACAGCTGCTCGAGAAGGTGCGGTCCCCACCAGCCTGCTGGCAGGGGCGCGAGGCCGGCGAAGCAGGGAAGGCAGGGCGGGGGGCTGGGGTGAGGAGGAAAGCCACGGGCAGGGGAGGTGGAGTTTGGGGCCGGGGGTAAGGAGAGAGGACGGCGAAGGTGGTCTTGGAAGTGCAGGGAGCAGGGAGGCGGGCTTGGCTGTCTGGGGGCAGGGGAGGAGTTGGGGAAGGAGTCTCTTCTCAGCTCTGGTCAGGGGCTTTGCCCCCTGGGACCCGACTTTACGCCCCTTTCTCTCCTGTAGTACAACCAGCCCTTCGAGGATGCCCCGGTGGTGCAAATGTCCACGCTGACCTACGAGACGCCCCAAGGTAGGGAATCATCCCCCTCCCTTTCGGAATATTCACGGCTATCTGCTTACTGTTTGGTGTTGCAAACCAACCTAAATTTCACGGCTTTTCTTTGGTAAATCCGAGGAAAGTCTGCACTGGGCGATGTCAGTTCTTCCCATTCAGCCCTGTAACCAACGTGTTATTACGAATGAAAGCCAAGCTCAGATCCAGTTCTGTGGTGGGCTGGATAAGACAGACACCAAAAGGTTCTTGAGACCTGCTCCTTCAATGAAGTCCTAGCTCTTTGCCTCTTGGCTGACCCGGCCATGCCTTGAGGGGAAAGCTTGCACAGGTGGAACTCAGGTGTGCTGCGGAGGACAGGACTTGGTAGTCATGGGCTCCCTGGCTTCCATTTAACGCTGTGGCTTAATGATGAAACTTGACCAGCTACTGCCCGATAGCTAGAGAGAGTCATCAACGATGGATTTTGGTCTAATCTTGATTTAAAAAAAAAAGAAAGAAAACACCTTCAGCCTCACAAAGATGAAAAACAACGGAAGATCAGAAATGTGGCCTGGTTTTAATAGTATAATGTCCCTTTGTCTGTCATTTGGGTTTCCTTTGAATGCAGATGGAACAGGAACTCAGTGCTGAGGATTATTTAAGTAATCGTTTTTATTTCGTTTCTTTTCCTCAGGATTGAGAGTTTGGGGTGGAAGGCTAGTAAAGAAGAAGGGCGAAGGCCACATCCAGGTACGTAAGGTCACGCGAGTGTTGCTGCCAGCGTGCCCCGTGCTGCGGGCGAAGGTGTGGGTGGCGTGTGACAGTCCCAGTCGCCTCTGGAGGTCACCGCGGGGCCCTCTTCCACGACGTTCTCACCGTAGCCACCCCGTCGTCTGCTTTTAAGGGTTTACTGAGAAGCGTTTCTCCTGTTGTCCATCAAGTGCAAGGAGGAGCTGCGTGATGCTTAAGCCCTTTCTGTCCCCCCCATGTCCCCTCTGCCATAGGCCGCGGGACTCTGCCAGCTGCCAGCTCTCCCAGTCGGGTTCTTACAGAAAAGACCAAATCCAGGTCCCTCTGGGAAAGGAGACGCCTCCTTTCCTCTCGGAAGGGCGGGGAGGAGATTAGGGAGAGGGGGTTGGACGCAGGCGCACGGTTCTTTCCTCCCGCGTGGCGCTGCCCTCCGAAGGCCTTTGCCCCGGGTGTACCCGCGGACGCCGCAGCTCTGCGGTCTGGTGTGTCCACAGAAGGTGCCGGTACCGCTGCCGCCCTGCCACACGGCCTCTCGCGGCAGTAACCTGCGCGAGGGCATCTGGTGTCTCTCGGTCCCTGCCAAGGAGACTGCCGAATGGGAACCTTGGGTTAGGGCTCCAAAGCAATGAACAGCAATTCAGAAGTCACATATTTCTTCCTGATGAACTGCTTTAATAACACTCGTAATACATTTCGTTGTAGGAGTGTTAGAAATCCATAACTGCATGCTTCAAATTGACCTGGCTTCTCTAGGTAGTCACTAGTGACGTTTCAGTATGAGGTGATTCCTGTTTATAATACACGTGTTTATAAGCGCCCATATTTTCTACCCTCTTTTATTGCACTGAATGTATATTGTGGACACTCCTTTAAAGCTGCTCTCTTCTCGGCAGGGTGTTTAGCTATTCGCACCTTCCTTTAGGTGCGAATAGATAAACACGTGTCCCGCAGGGGGCCACGTCATAGATAGTTCGGGCTTTGCTGGCCCTGGGGCTATCCGTCCTGTTTCATTTGCCGCCACACAAGGGCAGGGGCAGGCCCTTCGCCCGGGCCTTGGCCCCTCGCTCTGCCCGCCCCATCCCTCACCATCCGCGTGGGTTTCGAAGTAGCAGCCCTGGGCGCAGCCAGAGGAAGCAAGCTCATTTCCTTTCCAAGGGGAACCTCGGCCATGTACTGCAAGTTTGGAAGCCTTTTCCCCCAGAATGCACTAGAAGAGAAGCCTTGTGAGGCTCCTGTGCTCCCATAGGAGGCTTATTGCTTTTGGGGGGCTTTGAAGTGTCTGGTGACTGAAAAGACGGTGTCCTTGTCACCTTCCGCACGTCAAGGGCTCCGCGGAGGAGACGGCCAGCAGGATTGAGGGCCCCGTGCAATCCGCGGCTGGAGGGGACGGGCTGCCCGCGCCCAGCGCTCGGGACCTGGAACTGGGTGAGTGTGCCCTGGGCCAGAAGTCCAGGTTGCGGGGGGCTGGGCCTGCCGTGTCTCTGGGACAGCGTTTAAAGTCTAGGTTCCCCTGAGTGCGGTTTAAAAAGTAGAACGTCCTAGAGTGTCCTGTTGCTTCCCCCTGAGCGCCCCACAGGAGCTGGGTCACTCTCACGGAGACACTGGACGCATAAGCAGTCCTCAAATATTCTAAAATAATAACACACACCCCTCAACCCCACCCATTTTTAACTTTTGCAAAAAAAATTTAATTTCGAGACTTTATTAAGACCTAAGATTCGCTCTTGTAAGGTGGTGGCACGAACCACTGACTTCCTCAGAAGTCTCCCTTTCTCTTTCACGGTCCCACGGGGGCCTCCTGGTGGTGAAGCTTCCGGAAAGCCTGGCCTTGGCCTTCGTGGCACTGTGCCCTCCCTCTCCTTCCTCCTCAGCCCCCCCCCCCCCCACTTCACAGGGTGCCCTCCTGAGAGCTGGTCTGAGCCCCTCCCTGGGGCATGACCCCCACCCAGACCCTGTGTGGTGTGTTTAGCGGCCTCTCTTCTTAAATATGTTGTCTGAACTCCGTGCGTCTCAACTGAAAAAAAGGCAACACCCAGACCCGCCCTCAGCACAAGGCCCACACCACCCTCCCTGCGAGCGAGCCAGAAGTCCAGTGTCCCCTTTGTCTCGGCCCCTCCCCCCTCCTCACACCCATGGCGTCGCTGTCCTGCCCCCTCCGTCCCTCCATCTCCTGCTCCTCAACCCAAGCCCCCACACGCCCACAGTGTGGCCCCCGGGCTCCCTGCGCCCCACTGGCACCTTTGATCGGGGGGATCTGGGGGTCACGTGGCTTCCCTGCTCAGAAGCAGAGCCTCCAACACGCCAGACCTGAATTTCTGGATTTCCCGGGTGAGAGGCCCTTGGCGGCATTCGTTACAATGGTCGGCGAGACCAGTGGATCGGGTCGGAACCCGCTCGGGCCTGAGTGCTTTACACCCGGCCCCCCGCCTGGGGCAGCGGAGTAACCAACTCTTCAGTGATGGACCTGTCACAGGTCTGGCACACCGGCTCCCACTGACCCCGTGCAGCCTCCGTCCGCTCTGCCTAGCCCTCCCCGCCCCGCCTCCCCGGGCGGGCAGGACATGGTGAAGTCCTCAGGGGGAAACTGGTGGAGAGGCCTCACTGAGGTTGTGAACTCGTGGGTGTTACCTGTGTACCAGTGTCGATGCAAACACTCAACCCCGTGAATCCTGAGGTCCGTGAGTGTCCTGGACGGCCGGAAGTAACTAGAAATAGCTCTTCCAGAGCTGCGCCATCTCACTGGTAGTGCTGGCTACCTGTGGCCGTTCAGATTAATGGAAAATTAAATAAAACTTAAAATTCAGCTCCCTGGCCACACTGGCCACGTTCCAAGTGGCCGACAGCCACGTGTGGCTTGGAGCCGACACCTTGGCCGGTGGGTGGGGACCTGTGCGCCTTCACAGAAAGTTCCGTGGGTGCTGCTGGGCTCTGACTCGGCGTCTAGGACAGGAGGCGTGGAAAGAGCTAGAAATGACGTGAACGCTGTTCTCCCTGTCTGCACCACGAGAGGCAGGTCCCCTGCTGACGGGGCCTCCGCGTCTCGGTGCTCGGGGACCAACAGAGAGCTGTGTCGCTACTGCAGGGAGCACCTGCAAGCGACTTCTGGCAGCACGCGCAGGTGGCGCAGAAGCCGCCCTGGAGAGAAGCACACAAGCTTTCTCAAAAATCCTGATCGAAGTTTCGTTTTTCGCTTTTAGATTCGAAAAGCAGGGACGCCAATGTCACTCTACACCAGGAGGGTCTGGCTGCCGCAGTCTCGCTGGTAAGACCCGCCTCTGCCGTGAGGGGAGAAGCCGGGATTGGGGTGCAGGCCCACACCCCCTTACCGGCACCTTCCTCTTCCGAGACTCGCACTTTGCTAATCAATCCCCCCAAAGTCTTTGGTCCCCCCTTCAGGCCCCTGCACTGCAGGCCCCTTTCCTCCTCCGCCTGCCACTCAGCAGCCCTCACGAGCCAAGTTCAGGCCTGACAGAGCTGGCGCAGGCGCCGGGTGAGGTCCCCTCTGCACAGAGGGAAACGGCAGCTGCCACTCACCCCAGCCCGACCCACGGTGCTGAGAGCTGGGCTCTGAGCGGCCTTTCTCCGTGGGGCCCACGTTACCGGGCGGCGTTCTAGGGCATCTTCCCAGGTGGGCCCTGGGAAACCCACCGAGTCCCGTGGTCACAGAGCTCGGGCAGGCCGTCGCTCTGTCTCCCGGCAGCCCCTGGGCCCTGGGCACCACCTGTCTCCGTGGAAGACCTGCTTCTTGACTTCCCTTCCAGCTGGGATAGACGGGAACACACACACACACACACACACACATAGGCGGTGGAGCCCCTTCCCGGGTCGGGTACTGGAATAGCTAGCGTGTGGCTCTTCTCTGAAGTCACTCTTTCTATGCACGGGTTTGCTTGGGACGCTGGGTGTCTAACTACGAGATAAGGCGGTGACCTCGGGGAGGAGAGGGGGTCCCTGGGAATGTCGTGCAGGGATGGTGGCGACGTGGGGAAGCAGGCAGCCCCGTGGTCGGGCACACTGAACAGTGCCCGTCCGTGTCGCCCCCACCTGTGTCCCCAGACCCGGCCTCGCCCCACTCGGCTGCAGAGAGTGGGGGCGTGCGGCGGCAGAGAGAGAGGTTACGGCTCCCGCCGCCCGAGCTGGAGCGCTGCGCTTCTTTCTCCTAAAACGTGCAGACCGGGGTCGGGGTTAGTTAGCAGCGGAGTCCCAGGCACACCTGAGGGTATTCGGGCTGTCTTACTCCTTTTTCTGCCCTCGTAGTGCTGCCATACACCTCTGCGGACTTGCATTTCTTGTCTTGTTCCTCTCTCGGCCTGTGGCCACCGGTACGCGCCCTGTGGTCAGAGTCCCGGCCAGGTGGGCTTGCAGAGGCACTGGACCTCTTTGTGCGGGTGCCAGCAGGGAGCGAAGGGGTGGCTTTCAGGAACTTCATCTAAAGAGCTGCCCAGTCATGAGGTTGCCAGACTGTTCCGGCAGCCAAGCGCGCACCCACCCCCAAACACTCTTAAGTGCGCTGGCCTCTCCCGTCTCAGGCTGCAGCGCCCTGGAGCCCTCTGAAGGACGAGCTGAGGAGGAAGTACCTGAGCCAGGCGGACGCGCTGCTGCCGGACGCGGAGGTAACCCCTCCCCCGCGTGCGTCCCTGTGTCGCTGAGCGCGGACTAGGGACGTGCCCAGGCGCGGTGCAGCCCCGCTTTCGCCCTGTCCCCGCGGAGCCTGCGAAGAGCGTGCTGAGCGGTGGTGCCCCGGCCCTTCCGCGTGCGAGCCCGCAGACGGCTCCTCGGGGAGCTGGCGGCTGTGCCTGCCGTGGCCTCCTGCGTCCCACTGTGTCCTGGGGTGGCCTGGAAATCCAGGGGTGCCCCACCCTTGGATGGAGGGGTTCTAAGCCCTGCGAGAGGTGGCCCCTCTTCCCAGGGTCCGTGCCCCCCAAGTTCCACTGCAGCCTGTATCCCGGAGCTTTGCCGGAAGAAGGTCCAGGCAGGTGCCAGCTCTGGTGTTCCAGGCTGGAGTGAGGAGCTCGTCTCGAAGGCAGCCGGCCTCACGGGAACGTGTGTGTGTCCTGCGTGTGCCGAGTGTGAGGGCCGTGTGCGTTGGTGCGCGCCAGAAACGCCCTTTGCCTTTGTCCTGAAGCAGCAGGTGTGGCCCCCCGGCCCGAGGGCGTCCCGGAGGCCACCTGGACACAAAGGCCCCTGGGTTTCCTAAGACACCCCTTCCCACCACTGCTGTCCACTGTCCTCGCGCCCACGCTTGTCCCTGCTGCCGCCGAGCTCAGACCTGCAGTCCCCTCCCACAGCCTGCGCGGTGGCGTCGGGGCGACCCTCTTCCTGCGCCCGGAGCCGGCCGCCGGCATCTCCTTAACACCGCTTGCTTCGATTTCAGTGCGACGACTGTGGAGGTGGAGACGACACGCGTGTGACCCTGGTCTCGCCTCCCAGACCTGCCCACGGTGAGTGTGACAGAGTGAGTGTGACAGGCTGCTCGAGCCGAGCCCCACCCACCCCAGGGTGCACCCCCATCTGCGGTGCAGACCGGCAGCGTGCGCTGTGAGAGACGCCTGCACGGCGCAGGTCACACGTACACGTATGTGTTTGCGACTTTGTGTCAGGGTCCCCCAGCCTTCCCGTCACCGGCGCCATCGCTGTCCTATCCCTGACTCGCAGCAGTCCTGCTTTTCCAGCGGCCAGCGGTTCTGCAGCATGTCCCTCGGCCTGGGCTTGTCTGGCTGTCTCCTCGTGGCGAGGTCCGCATTAACCATGTTTGGCAGACGATCCGCTTGGACGACATGTGTCTGCTGGGGACGTCTGTCCTGTTGTTGGTGACTCCAGTCTGGCTGCGTGGATCCGGGAGGGCCCGCAGAGGTCTCCCTGCGACAGTCCCTTTTCCTCAGAGGCACCCGTGGGCGCACCCTGGACATTGCCCGGGCTCGTGTTCCCCGGAACCCCTCTCCCGTGCCCCGGCCTCTGGGCACCGCTGCCGCCGCCTGAGCGGGCGTCCACGGCCGGGCCTCCTCCGGTTCCGCGCTCCCTCTGCAGGCCCTGGCTGGCCCCTTCTCTGCAGGACAGCTGTCCGTCCCGCCGGCTCTCCTCACCCCTCTGCAGTCGGTGAGGGCTCCCGGGCTGTTTTCCTTCTTTAATTCCACGTTAGAATGCACAGCCAGTGCTCGGTTTGATGCCCACCTCGTCCTGGATGCAGCCGGGACCGGCCCCTTTCACGCTGGCCTCGTGTCCTCTGACCTGCCCCCAGCGGTTTCTGAGCGCTGTGTCCCCCAGCCCTGACTTCACAGCCTCCCCCGCCCCCACCCCCGAGTGACACAGGCGTGTTGGCCAGCAGTGAGGCGCAGAACCGGGGCCCCTGTCCGTGCTCCGCGCGGCGGTCTGCTGGAAAAGCTTCCCGGTCTCCGAGCGGCGGGCGGCGTCCACCCTTCCCGCCGAGGGAGCACCTTCAGGGGCCCGTGTGCAAAGTTGTTTGGATGTTGTCTTCTCATTCGTTCATTGTCAGTGTGGTATACACGTAGGGTCATTTTTTTCTGTCTGTGTTTGAGAATGATCCCCATCTCTGGTGCTTTGACTTTATCGTTTTTCTATATAAAACATCGGACAGCGTGCGAAGGTCAAAGCCCTCTGAAGGGATGTGTCCAGGTCTCTCGTTCTTGCTGCCCTCTCTGTAGACAAACAGCATCTCTCTTTTCTGGGTCCTAGTTAGTCTCTGAAAAGGCCACCAGGTTCTAAACCATCCCGTGGGGAAGGAAGACTCTTTTGGGGAAGTTTTGTGCAGAGTAGACATTTAATTTTTATAGCTAGCCAGAAATCTCTGAGAAGCGATTTCCCAGACATGTGTGAGGTTTTCCTTTGTCTCCCGCAATGCCCTGAGAAAGCCACCGGGGTCATGCCCCACCCTCCAGCCCCGTGACCTCCGTGTGCGGCCAGGCTGAAGTGCGGACGCGCCCTCCCTGCGTGCTCTCCTCCAGGCCGCCGTGGCCACTGTGGCCGCGTCTCCGGAGGTCTCACCTTGAGCCAACTGCGTCTTCATGCCCTCTCTCCACAGACATGACCGTGGTGCTCAGAGATGACAGCGTGTCCTGGCGAGAGACCAGTGGTCACAGCTTCTCCAGCAGCCAGTCCTTTGCGGCTGCCGACGACGACGACGACGACCTCTGCAACGTGACCGTCAGCGACCTGTACGCGGGCATGCTGCGCTCCATGAGCCGGCTGCTGAGCGCCAGGTCCTCGTGCGTCATCTCCACCAAGACCTTCATCGTCCGGGCCCGCGCCTCCCGGCGGAGGCCCCGGGGCAAGAGCAGGGCGGATAGGACGTACTGCCGGGGCAGCAGGCCCCCCTGCAGCGGTCCCCGGGAGAGGCCCGGGCCCCAGCCTGAGCCCGGGAGAGGGGCCGTCGCCCTGAGAGAGTGCCAGAACTTCCAAGGCCTTGCTGGCCAGGGGGCGGGATTAACATTGGGAAAAGCTTCTTTTGAAGGGAACAAACTCCAGATCTGGAAGGAGCTTAAGAGGACACCCCAGAAGCTGTCTTCGTGGCCTCACAGAGACGGCAGTGCCGTGTATCTGGCTCCCAGGGGCCCCCGCCTCGATCAGGAAAATCGGTTGATGACACTACAGTGGTTAATTTCTCCTGTGAAAATCCTTCCCAGACCGAGAGGACTGCAGGGCGAGGGAGGGGGCCATCCCGGGGACCTCCGAAGCAGGTTTGACAAACTCTATCAGGAATACTGTCTAAGCCCCAGGAAGCAGCCGTGCCTGACCTACCCGCCCAGCTCCTCTGGGGTCCGCGTGCACAGGGGGGTTTCAGGGAGCCCCGGCGGCCCCTGGGAATCGGAAACCCACCGGCCGAGTAGACCTTTCAGCAGAGCCAAAGCCAAGAGTCTGAATGAAGCTTTCGAAACCCTCAGTCAACAAGCTCTGGAAGCAGGAAGGGGGCTGCCGCAAGGTGCTTCCCCTCCGCCCCTTCCGAAGACCGAGCCATCGGGCCGCTGGAAGCCACCGTCAGCCAGTCTTCTTCAAGGAAATGGCCTCGGGACATTTAGGAAGTCCGCGTCACTCAGCAGAGCTTTCTCAGTCCCCGGGGTGCAGCCCCTGGGCCCTGCGAGAGACCACTACGACGAGATTAAGGAGAGATTTGACCGGCTGCACCGCAAGTATTGCCGGGCATCGGCTCCGGGGACGGAGGCATCCTTCTGTCCCGGGGCGCCTCCAGGTACAGCCCGTGTGCAAGTTCAGAGTCAGAAAGCCTTCTCAGGAAAATTAAATCCGGACTCTGGCTCCCAGGGGCCCCCGAAGTTGCCGCCGCCGTCACCCCGGCACAGCGTAAGAAGTCCGCTGGGCCCGGGCACAGCTGAGGTCCGCCCGCCCCCGTGGTCAGCGCCGGCGGCCGGGTGCAGCTCCTCCCCCCAGGCGAAGAGACTGCGGCTGTCCGACCCGCGGGCGTGTGGAAGGGGGGCCGACGGCCGGGGTCCCTGTCGCACGGTGGGCGGGGCCGCCCCGGGGCCCAGGGAAGAGGCCCACGGGGAGAAAAGGTGAGTTTTTTTCTGAATGTGGCTGTTTCACAGCGACGTCCTTCTGTTCGTGTTTTCAAAAATCTCCCCCAGACTCCGTCGCTTGGCGTGGAGCCCGCGTCCAAGGTCGGACGCGGCGAGGCGGGGCTGGGAGCACGCCCAGCGGAAAGGTTTCACACGGTGCCCGGGGGACGCGTCACTTCTGCCTCGTCCCTCCGTCAGGCCGCCGTGTCCTGCCTCTTGGCCACACCCTCAGGAGGTCACCTGTGTGCGGCGATGCTGGTCTGGAGCCGGGACTGCCCGTCCACTCCTGGGCTTCCCGGCCGGGCCCCAGCACTGGCGCTGCCGCTGGCCCCTCGTCCCAGTGCCCCCACGCCTCCCCCCCAGCCGGTCTGTGCAGCCACTTAGACTGAAGTTCAGTGTGCTGCTGGCACCACTCCATTTTCTCCGCAGACAGGCGTGGGGGGGTGGGGGCAGGGGCAGGTCGGTGTGCCGCTGCAGGCCACCACACCCGGCCGGGTTTCCACGTGGACCCCGCCGCTGCTCCGCCTGCGGCCACTGCTGCGCCAGCACCAGCGGCCGGGGCTAGACGCGAGTCTCGTCTGGAGGTTTGGGATTTCGCATGTTGGGGGTGTGGGCAGGGCGGGTCCCGGTAAAACTTCCTCTTCTCTTCTCGCCCTGCCACGTGGGTGGCCCCTCAGCGGCCGTTCAGGCGGACCCCACCCTCGCCCCAGGTGTCTCATTTTCTCTCTCCCCACGTCCGCCTGGCGGTCCTGCCTGCGGCCCCTCTCGGGGAACCATGTGTTTCCTCTCGGAGGTGTGCCCTTCCTCCCTCCACCTGCGTCGTCACCATCGTCACCCCTCGGGTCCCCGTGGGCCCCCTTGGGCCCTTCCCTGCCCTGGCCCACTAGTGCCTCTCAGCGTCCACACCCATGTGGCCTCCCCTCCCAAGACACGTTTCCAAAGCCTGGGTGCGCCGGCTCCCGATGGGACCGGGTGCCGTGGATGTGGAAACGACCGCTCCTCCCCGAGCGATCGATCCCAGGGCCCGGCCCGGCCCCTTCTGTCCCTCCAGCGTGGGACTGCGGTCCAGGCTCCCTTTCCCTCGTGCTTCCACTTGCTCCTGCGGCCCTGGCTCCTTGGCCTGCGTGCGGCCTGATGCACGAGCGCTCTGTGACCAGCGCCCCATCCGGCCAGCACCCGGGCTCCTCCGGGGCCGCCCTGTCCGGTGCTGCCTGATGACAGCCCCCTCCCCGCCCCAGCGGAGCTCCAGTGTTTTCCCTCGAACCCCGAACCCCCTGCCCTGGCTCGCCCCCCCACCCGTGCTCTGCAGCACCCCCTCTGCGGGGCGCTGTCTGGGCACGGGCACACCCTCCAGGTTGGTGGCGCAGACTCCCCGGCTCAGTTCCAGAGGCTCCCATTGGTTTTATGTTTGGCATCCGCTGCTGTGCGCAAAACCGCGTGTGAGCGACCCAGAAGCAGGTTGAACGGACCCACACTGTGACCTGTGTTCTCGGCGCCGGTGACCTGAGCGTTCAGATGATGTGGATGGTTTCCCCGCGCAGGACACCTCCCGGGTGTTAGGGACCTTCCGGGAGACCCAGAGGGGCGCAGGGAGAGTCGGCGGCCGGGGACAGCCAGGCCTGGGGGCGGCCATGCCCCAGAAGGCACTGCTGGGGCCAGGCCTCGGCCGAACTCAGGGGGCTTTCTCCCTCACTGTCTGCGTCTTCCCTTGTGCCGGGACCCCAGGCCCACCCTGGACTTTCAGACCAGGCTGCTGGCAGGGGGACTGTGTCCTGCGAGACTGAGGCTTTCACCGTCCAGCCACGTGCCCGAGGCCAACACTGCAGGAGTGCGGAGCCCACCCACCTTGTGGGCTCTCCCAGGTCACCTCTCGTCCCCCAGGAGCACCCTTCTCAGCGGAAAGGGTGCATCTCACCAAAGATGGCGGCTGGACCTCTCCCAGCCCCTGACACGTCAGGGCCCCTGTCCTGCTGTCCCTACTTGTCTGTACCCCTGCACCTACACCTCTTCTCCAGCCGCTGCCCTCCTGATGTCTCCCCTCTTCTGGGCCTTCCCCACCGCCTCTCTTGGTCTGCTCACGCCGCTCACCTCTCCGGCGCCTGCTGACTCAGCCCCGGAGCGGAGCGTGGCGGGTCACTGCCCTCCTGGGTCCACACCACCCTCTGGATGCCCAGCGCGGCGGCCGCGCCGGGGCCTGGCCATAAAGGGACCGAGAGGAGAGCCCGGCCCGGCGGCCCCTGGGCCCTCCCAGCTCCCCTGGAGTTTGACAGGCTCCACCGCTGGAGGCCTTTGCAGTTTCATCTTCAACCACAATTAAACATATTTGATCGTTTTCCTTTTTTTCTTCTTCTAACTTGTACATTTCTTGAGGACAGGGGCCAAATCCTTGTGAGCTGTGACTACAGGGGGCATTTTCGTGGCTGGTACCTGCGTGCTCAGCTCGCCAGGCCACGGCGACCCCTCGGTCCCCTCCCCTGACCCCCCGTGACCCTCTGACCGGGCAGTCTCTGCCCCTTCACGTGGTTAACGAGGACGTTCAGCTTCAGTCGTCCAGCCGCTGAACCTGCGCAGGTGTGCGTAGCTGCACGGGACGGCGGGGCCCACCCGCTACCCAGCAGTGTGTGCTGCTGGCTTAGCGGTTTCTGTCGGTTTCGTTGTTGTTGTCTTCGGGGTTCTTTTGGTTTGGGGGTGTTTTTTCATTCCGTAGGGTAGTGTAAAGCACGGTGGCACTGTCTGTAGAGGACACGCTGGTATTTATGTACATAGACACTGAATAAATACAAAGCATTTAAGCTCTTGGCATTGGGAATTCTAGTCGAATTTCACTGAAATCATGTTCGTTGTCTTTTTTTTTCTAGGGAAAAGAAGAGCATGTCCTTCAGGATGGAAGATCGGTGATTTTGTGTTAGAAAACTCGAAGCTAAACATCTGTAGTCAACTTATTTTACAGAGTGTTTTCCCTCTTCCCTCTTATTCTGTGTGTGTGTGTGTGTGTGTGTGTGTGTTTCATTCTCAAGAATATGTTAGAGCTCGCTTCAGTTTTCTGCCCTTCAAAGCAAATCTCAGTGGAATCGGTTTCGTTGAGACGCATCCGAGTTCTTGGTGACCAAATTATTGGAATAAAGTAGTGCGATTAGAAGTGTTAATGTTACGCTTTAGAGAGCTATTTTGCTCATGTTTTCTGTGCTAATTTTAGACATGCGTGTGTATTTCCCATCTCCCTAGAGAAACTGTTTTGCTGTGAAGCCAAAGTTGAAAAATGTAGCCGCTTGGTCTTTTACGTTCAGACCCGTGGGACTTGGTGCCTTCCAGATCAGGAGGCTGCAAACTGCAACATCACTCGCCCATAAAAAGTCATTTTCTGGTTCTTAGGGGAAAGCGGGCTGCATTCCCACAGCCCCGGGACAGTCCCCGAGCGTGCTGGCAGCCGCACGGCGCCCATGCCGCCTCGGGACCCTTCCTGGCGGAGCGTCTCCAGCAGTGGAATGTTTTCGGGTGTTCAGGGCGCAGCGACCAAGCCCACACCGAGTGATTGTTTTATTGCCACGTGTTGCAGGGTTTTTTATTTTAAATAAAGATTCCAGATAAGATGACACGTCTCCCTTCCCATCCCCCCGCCCCCGCCAGGCTGTCGCTGTCCTGAGAACCGTGGTCCTTTCCCAGCCACATCTCTGTGCTGGGGCCATGCGACCCGTGTGCGTGTGTGTGTGTGTGTGTGTGTGTGTGGGCTCAGGCTCCATCACCAAGTCCCACGGGCTGGGCGGCTCACGCCACAGGTGTTTACTTCTCCCGTGCTGGAGGCCGGGAGGCCGAGCCCCGGCTGCCCCCATGGCCCGGTTCTGGCGAGGACTCGTCCCGGCTGGCAGACGGGGCCTCCTTGCTGCCCGCCCTCGAGTGGCAGGTGCCGGCAGCCCCTGTAAGGCACTGATCCCACCACCGTAAAGGCCCATCTCGGCTCCCCTCACGCTGGGGTTAGAGCTTCCATGTGGGAATCAGTCCGGGGGGCCGGAGGGGGCCTGGCCAGTCCCAAGCCTGTGAATCAGGGGGAAGGCTGGCGGGGCTGCTGGCTCAGGCTTGGCCGAGGCTGCAACTCTAGTCTCTTTATCGGGAAGACTGTCACTCCTGCCCCAAACTGCCTGTGCCTTGCCTGGCCCCCAACCCGTGGCCCAGCCCACGTGTGCTAAGGTCTCCAGCCACCCTCGCCGCCAGGGAGCCTGGAAATGCGGGGTTTCAATGCCCTCTACCGTCCAGCAGGGGGCGGTGAGGTGGCAGGGACTCTGAGCCGGCATGTAGGCTGTGCAGGTGACAGCCAGTAAACTATAGGATGCTGCCCTCTGGTGGGTGTGACATTCGGCTGGTGGACGCCTCCTTCCCCTGTTGGAGTGGGTCCCCCCGGGTGCAGAGGCTGCCTGGAGACCCGCTCCCCAGCACGGCCATGGGCAGTGGGCACCATCAGCATGGACAGACGAGGCAGAGGTGCCAGCGAAGACGCCAAGGCGCATCCTGGCCCTGGGGTGCCGTCCCCTTACAGCCCGGAGCCTGCACTCCACGTGACGATAGAGGTTTATTTCAGGGGGAAGGAAGGGACACCGATTATCTCAGAACAACGCTTTCCTCACAAACTACTGGGAGTTCCCGCGGTCCGCCCAGCGGTGGGCAGGGGGGGGGGCAGTGTGTGGCTTCCATCCCGGCCACCTAGGAGACGCCCTCGGTGGGGGTGGAAAGCCGGTGCTGACTGCAGGTGTCCAGGATTTGGAGGGTGTCCATCGCAGCCCTCCGGACCCCAGGGTCCGAGTCCAGCTGGAGTTCCTGGAGAGCTGCGGGGGAGATGAACCGGAGGATCAGCACCCCGGGGGGCTGGCTGCACCCCCTCTGGCCTGCGCCTCTGCCCGCCAAGGCTGGGGGAGCCAGCGATGGGACAGGGGCTGCAGGCATGGAGGCCCTGGGCTCGAAGCCAGCAGGCGGCCCGTGGAGCTATGTCTTCACGCACATCTCCCGTCGCACGGGGCCTCCCTTGTGACACAGGGATGGAGGGATCCCCCAGAACCCGGTTGCCACCTCGATCAGCTGGAGGAACCAGGGCAGAAGCATTTCATAAATGTGCGTGAAGGGGAAGGGGACACAGGCGAGGGAACAAAGGGACATGCCCCCCCCAAAGAGGGTTGTCTTCCTTGGAAAGCCCTCTGCAGCAGGGCCACCCATCTCTGTGCCCTGGTTACAAAATCAACTCCCCCCCCCAAAAAGCCCCAGGCACAGGTGAGCGGGCAGCCCCCTCGGCGTCCCACTGAGCTCCGCAGGTGCAATGGGGTCTCCACGACTTACAGTTCCGCAGCGCCACGAAGTCCAGCTTCTTCAGGTAGTGCTCAGACATCTGCTTCACAAGGATCCCTAAAGGGCGGCCGGAGGAGGGCTCACCACCCACAGCAGGCCCGCCCGGGGCCCGGCTCTACCTTGTGAGGGGTCCGCTCAGGACGCCTCGCTGACAGTCGGGCAGGTGCGCGGCAGCGGCACGGTGAGCAGGAGGCCCAGAGGGGACTCCCACCCGAGCTCGGGCCCCGACACCTGTCCCCGGCCCCTCCCGCCCCAGGTCTGACCCTCCAGCCACCCAGGGCCCTCCGGCATCAGGGCACGTTGGCCCCCTCACCTGCCAGGTTGCAGGAAGCCATTCTGATCCTGGACAAGTTACTCTTAATATAGGTCATTGTTTCCAGCAAGAAACCGTAGAGGACAGCCGGCTTCTTCTGAGTCTGCGGGAAAACGAGGGGCCACGGGGCCGCGGAGGCTGAGGTCCGGGGGCCGGGCTGCTCACGCGGCTGCGCAGCCCACCTGCCTGACGTGGGGGGTTCGCCCCCAGAGAGGGCTGGTGCCCGCTCCCGCGTCACACAGCAGACTGGAAACCGGGCGAGCCGCAGCCCCCAACCACGCTCCCGTCTGACCCAGAGAAGGGCCCTGTGTTCGTCGCAGGCGGTCCGGTACAGAAGCCGACGGCCACGGGTGGTCCTTATGCAACGGAGACGGGACCAGCCTGGATTAACAGCTTTTATGTGGATTACTTGTTGAAATGAGAATGATTTGGACCGTCTGGGTTCAATAAAACCTATGATTAAATGTGGTTTCATCTTTTTTCACTTTTCTTTTTTTATTTTGTCCCTGGAATTTTTAAAATTTTTATTTTAATCATTGTTCAAGTACAGTTTTCTCCCTTTTTTTTTTTTTTTCACTTTTCTTAACGCAGGTATTAGCAAACTTAAAAACGGGCATGCGGCTGGCGGTCATTTCTGTCGGACGGTGCTGGCCTGCACCCGTCCCGTCTGGGGGGTGAACACGGGGTCACGAGACAGGCCCCCAGGACCACTGAGACCCTAAGCCCCAGGCCACTGGGCAGCCGCCTGCAGCAGGCCGGCCACCCTCGGGGTCCTCACCAGGACAGAGCACAGCGTCATCTGGAGAGCGGCCGCCGTCTCATCTGCCCCGCGGCCGGCCCTTCGCAGCAGGGAGTCTTCCAGGGCCTTGCAGCCCCAGAAGTGCGCGCACTGACACATGGTCTCCAGGCAGGCCTGCGGGGACACGGGGCAGGACAGCGGGAGCCGTGTCGGGCGCAGGCAGGGTTCCCACGAGGGGCGGGGCCTGTGGGCGGGGCTGGCCGGCGGGCAGGCTGCCCAGAAAGCAGGAGGGCGGCTGGTGGGCGGATCCCTGGGCCGGCCCCTGGGACCAGAGCCCCGCCCCCCACCAGGTCTCTCGGCTGAGTGCGCATTCCCCAAAAGCCCCTTGGGGATAGATGTGGCCCACTTGCCCCCTCAACAGCCCTGCCAGGGACGTGCCCTTCCAGGGCATCGGGCCAGGGCCTGACTGGGGTTGGCAGGACCTGGGTGAGCCCTTTCACCCCCCAAACGCCCTGCACCCAGCTCCTCCCGCCCCTAAATGCTGCACCAGCTGGGCTTTGGGGTTCTGGCCGCCAGTGGCGTCAGGTCCCGGGACAGTGCCCAGAGGGGACTGGAGGGCAGGTGCAGAGAGAGGCTGGGCATCTGCCCCCCGCCCCCAGGGGTAGCAGTGGCAGCAGCCTCGGCTGGGCTAGTCCCTGGCCCTCCCCGTCCCACGCTGGTCCCTGGGGCCTGTCCTCTTTGTGGCTCCTTCGTGTGAAATCACAGTGGGAGCCCCGGACAGAGGGAGGTGGAAGCTGTCTCCGAGAGGTGACGCTTCGTGCTCTGGGCCACCAGTGTCCCCAAGGCAGAGCCCAGGCAGGGAGGCAGGATGAGGGCTAAGCCAACCGTCGGGGGGAGGGGGTGCGGCGGGACTCCCCTCACCTGCCTGAGGATGCCTCGCGACCTCCCCCGCCCCACGTGCAGCCCTCACAGCAGCGGGACTGAGGGGCCTTGGGACCCCAGGTCTGGGGACTAAGGACCCAGTTAGAAATGAGCTGTTGAGGACCCCTCGTTCGCAGCCAGCGGTATCCCCACAACTGTATCTGCCCCCTGTGTTCTGCAGACCAGCCCTCATCCCAGCTGCCGGTCCACCGCCTTCTCCCCAGTCCATACAGGAGGACAGGGAGGGAGAAGACAGAGGTCAGGGTCGTGGGCCGTGTGTGAGTGACAGGTACCTACACGGGTGTCCCCAGCCAGCCGGCGCCGGCCTGAGAGGCAGCAGTTAGACTGGGAGCCAGGTCCCTGGGGCCCCTCCCTCCTTCCACCCAAAGCATCAGAGGGGCTGGGACTCGGGAGGGAGGGGAACTGGGTGCAGAGCCCCTCCCCCACAAGCCTGCCCCTGGGGCGCGGGCGAGGGCAGGTCTGGGTGAGTTTCCACCGTGACTGACGAACGCTAGCACCCAACAGCGAATCTGGCAGAAGAAAGGGCAGTCGGTGGGGGTAGCTGGGGAGGACGGACACTCAGCCCCCACGAAGCCGAGACTCCTGCATAAGGCGGTGTGTGGTCACCCTGAAGGGTCCCTTTCCCCGGTCCGGCATGTGGCCCCCGGGCTCGTGAGTGGGGCCGGACGGGAAAGGGCAGACGGACCCGGGGTTGGTGGGGTAGGTGGGGGAGCCCACGGGTGGCTGAGCCGGTGGACCCAGAAAACATTTCCCCTTTGGGGGAGAGCGGGCCCCGACTCGGGGGCCCGAGGCCGGGGGAGCGCCTTACCTGGGCTGCGTCAGGGCAGGGGTCCTGGCAGTGCAGCAGGAGGAGGACCCAGGCCTTCCTCACCTCCTCCTTGAAGAAGTGCTTCTTGGAGATCCTGACCACCTTGGCCAGCGCGCCGAAGAGGCGGAAGGCCCGCAAGCGTAGCAGCTCACTCTCCTGCGGCCGGGACGCACGCACGGGGTGGCTCTGGAGCTCGGGGAACCACCGGCCCGGCAGAGCCCCAGCCACGCCCCAGCCAAAGCCCTTTCTGATGCCCCGGCCCCGGCGAAGGCTCCCGGACCGCCCGGCCAGGACGGAGGCTGCCCTGCAGGGCTCCCGGGCGGGGCCTCTGCCTCCCAGAGGAAGGCTGTGCGGAGTCTGCCCCACACAGTGCCCCTTGGGGTTCCCACCCCGCCCATCACGCCGGTCATCGGGGCCCCGAGAGCTGCCCCTGCGGGCTGCAAGGAATCGGAAGGGAAAGCTCATCCCCTAGTAGCAGGGAGAAGGGCCCTGTGAGCATTGTAAGACGCGTGCGTGTTTGTTTGTTTGTTTGTTTTTTACAGGATCCCACCATCGGCCAATCAACACACCAGCATCAGGCGGGACCTGCCTCCCTGCCTGCTCTAGGGAGGCATCTGAGGCGCCCCCTGAGGGCCTGGGCCCAGGGAGGCTTCCGTCCAACTCACGTTGTCGAAGAAGGACCTGCACTGCTCGGAGATGGCGTCGAAGAAGGACCCCAGGTCCCCTTCTCGGAGCTCAGCCAGGATCTTGGCCAGGGCCTCCATGCCCGCACAGGGCACGCTGGCGCCGCTGCCCACGCCCCGCAGGGCGCACAGACAGGTCTCCAGGAGCAGCTTCCGGTAATGCCTCACCTGGAGGGCGGGAGGGGGGCGCGGCCAGCCGTCAGCTGCAGGGCTGGCCTCCGCGTGACCGGGACGCTGCAGCACCCGGGCCCTCAGCCCCCCGGGGCCCTGCGTCCTGGGCCCGGGGGGTTCAAGGGCGCAGCACCTTCCTGGGGGCGCCCAGGGCCATGTTGCCCAGGGCACGCAGGGACAGCACCCGCAGGACCTCGTCCCTCTGGCGCACGCCCTGCTCCAGCAGCAGCACGGCCGGCTTCAGCAGCTTCTCCTGGTACAGAATTGGGTCTCTCATGAACTGGAAAGGAGAACTCGTTGCCGTTACCCCCGAGAGAGGCCCGTTTCCGGGCCACAGGCGGGGTGTGTGCACTATTCAGTGCACAGAATGGTCTCCCCGTGACTGGGGGCGGGATTCGAAGCCCCTGCCCCTGAAATCAGTCCCCCAAGAGAGCTGGGGGGCCGCCCACCCTTCCTCCCCAGCCCGCCCGCGCCCCCCCCCCCCCGCCAGCGGCCAGCCCCGCGCCTCACTTCCACGCAGATGGCTGTGCTGCTGATGCGGCAGCTGGGGGCCTCCAAGGCCATGCCCCTGAGCACCAGCTCCGACAGCCTCTGCCGGGAGCCCTCCGCGTTCTGGATGCACAGCCTGTGGGCGGGGACCACAGCCCACCAGGCGGGGAGGGCGTCTCAGCTGCTGCCCACCCGAGCCGCTGGGGAGCTGGGCGCCTGTGGGCGGGGCTGACGCCGCGGGGCCGCTCCCTCCCCACCAGGGGGCGTCGCTGAAGCACCTACTCTCTATCATCTCGTTACAAAAAGAGTTCCGACGAGGGCTGCTCCTGGGGGACCAGGACCCGGGACTCTCCCGTCCCAGCCCTGCTCTGAAGCCCGTGTGACCTTGGCCACGCCCAGCAGCCTCCAACCTCCCAGCTGCTGCTCTGGAGCGTGAAGGGCTGGAAGGAAGGGTTCCCTGTGCCTCTCTGCTTGCTCCCACCATCCCAAAGGCGTTCCGCCGTCACCTAGACCTTCCGCGGGTCGCGCTGCCCGCCGCCACCGCCGCCGCCGTGGGAGCCGGGGTGCCCACCTGGCCAGCAGGCCCGCTCCCTGCAGGAAGGTCGAGCTGCTGCCCAGCAGGGCCCACACGCCCTGCTCTTCCAGGGTGCGCACCAGGTGCTCGCTGCTGAGTCTCCGGAACAAAAGCTTCATGGATTTGACTGTGACCCTGGAAGGAGGCGGGACCGTGTCACGGCGTGGCGGCACCCACGGCACCTCAGAGGGGCGAGCACAGCACCCGGGTCTGTGACACGGGCTCCCGACACCTGCTGGGCCTCGCTCGGGGGGCTACGACTGGTATGTCCTGCGCTGGACACCGGGGAGGGAGGGCTGTCAGTGAGATCGGCCTCCAGAGACTTCTCCTCCCCGCCAGGAGGGGGCGACGAGGGCCTCTCGGTGGAGGGGGCTGGAGGCCACGCCCCGCCCACCCGGGGTCCTGGAGGGCACCTCTGCGGATTGATCTCCTCGGGCAGTGTGCCCGTGCGGATGAGTCTCCACGTCTTCAGGACGGGAGACGCAGCCTCGGGCCCCTGGCTGCCGCCGAGCTGCAGCAGGAGGGTGTAGACCAGGTCCGGGAAGAGGTCCCGGAGCGGCTCCTCCTTGTCCACCTTCTCGATGAGGAGCTGCATGGTGCAGAGGATCTGCAGAGAGGGGGCCAGCGGGCACCGGGTTCCTACGCGGAACCCCTGCGCAGCCCCGGGGCCGGCCCCCGCGACTCACCATCAGCGGGTCCACCGCGGCCAGGCGCCAGACGTCGGCCTTCGAGGTGGCGGTGGCCCTGGGGGCGAACCGTGACTGCAGCCGGCCCATCAGCCCCTGGAGCATCAGCCGGGCAAAGGGCACGTTCTCCGCCACGGCCAGCCACACCTCCCTCAGGTGGCTGGCCAAAGACAGAGGGCAAGGACCGCGGGTTACCTGCCACGTGCCCTGCCAGGCAGGAGCCTCTTGGGACCCCCGGCGGCGGCACCCTGAGTAGCGGACGGGCTCCGGAGGCTGAATCTCAGGCAGCTGGAGGGAGCCGCCGGAAGGTCGTAACTAGACCCCAGGTCCCTGGCTCCACGCTCAGCCGCCGTCCCGTGCCCTGGCTCACGGAAGCCCTGAGAGGGCCACGCCCCCCTGCAAAGCCCCAGCTCCACGGCTAGGTGACCTCGGAGGTCCCCCCCCCTCCCCTGGCCCCCTGTTTGATGACCTATGGACACATGTGGTGACAGCCCCCACGTGCCCGGCCTGTGTCAGGCGGGCCCTAGGCACTGGCCGGCACCTGCGCCCTGCCTCCCACCAGCACATCTTTGAGGAAGAGGGGGTGAGGCCTGCAGGGGTCAGGTGGCTGGCCAGACTACAGCCTCAAGCGGCTCTCCTAGGCCCCACAGCCCAGCCCGTGGCCTGGCTGGGAAGGGAAGGGGCCCCTGCGCAGGAGGGACCTGGTCACGCAGGTTCAGGGGGGTGGCATCCTGTGGGTTCTAAAGAGACAAGCCCAGCAGGACCCACTGGAGCACGGAGATGGATGCGTGAACTGCCTGTCAGCATTCACGAAACTGGGCGCGCGGCTCCCCAAAGGCTGGACCTCGCGAGGGAGGGGCAGAGACGAGGCGGCGGGGGCGGGGGGCAGGGGCGGCGGGCACCCACCTCTGCATGGGCAGGGGCTGCCTCAGCAGCGACGTGAGCACCGTCTCCCGGTGGTGGCGAGCCAGCAGCAGGACGCCCTCGACCAGGCACTGCCGCACCTCCGGGTGGTCCACCACGGGCAGGTGGGCCAGGATGGCACCCAGGATCTCAGCCACCTGAGGCGGGGGGGGGGGGGGCGGGGCATCACCAGGGCCCCCCGGCCCCCATGGGGGCCTCTTGCCCTCACCCTACTGCACCACCCCCCTCCAGGGGCTCCAGCCCAACGGGACGCTGGGGCGGTTCTACCGCCAGCACCCTCCAACGGATCCTTCGGCCTTGTCCTGAACCTTATCAGGTTTTCGGTGCGGGAGGCAGTGCCTCAGGCCCTAGTCCACCGTTCCCTGACGGACATTCAACCCTTTCTTTCTCGTTCTAGAACTTTCCTGCCTCCTGCTCCGTACAGCCAGGGGTCTGGGAGGCACTGTCAGCGAGGGCAGGCGGCCCGGCCGGTCCCCCCCGCCGGGGTGCGCCAGGCAGCCCCGGCCGCAGGTGACCCGGCCCCACTGTGCTACCTTGTCTTCCAGCTCCTTGACCCGCAGCTGGAGGAAGGCGCCGATCCAGGTGACGGAGGCCCGGTCGTGCTGGAGGCCCATGGCCCCGAGGTTCTCGCAGAGCTTCTGGATGAGCGAGACCACGTCGTCGCAGCTGAACTGCTTGCAAGCCACCTAGGAGCACAGCGGGCCATTTCTGGGGTCCGACCGCCGAGTCCCAGGCCCAAGCCCCTGACTCTCCGGTCACCACCGACGGAACCTCCTCTCCTGCTGGACAGCAGGGCCCCTGCCCCCAGGCCCCCTGCTCCCTCCCCACCTGCCTCCCAGCCTCCCAGCCTCTCTCGGCGCCATCACCGGCCTGCTCAGGGTGCTTGTCACGCTTTCCAAAGCCTCCCGGCCGCACCTCCACCTCCCGCTCCCCGTCACCTGCCCCAGCCTCCCTGAACCTCCCCCCACAGGGAGCCTCACCCCAAACCCTCCCTGCCCTGTCTTTACTCCCTAAAGCCCTCCCTCAGGGTGTGCCCTAGGGCCTAAAGCTCCCCCCCGACCCGCCTCACCACCACCCCTGGTCTGTCCCGCCACTCCAAGTGCCCCCTCCTCTGGGAGACCCCTCTGCCCCCGGAGGCCGACGTGACCTCGCCCTCCTGCAGCCCCGAGAGTGTGGGTGGCACTGGGCACCTTCTGTCACCAGCGTGCCATCAGCCCACCCGTGCACCCAGGCCTCGAGTTCCCGTCTCTCTGGGGCCCCTCCCCCCTCGGCGTAGCACACCGTAAGGATGGGGAGCCGCTGGCCAGGGATGGTTCGGTACTTCCTGTGTGCCGCCAGGTCCCCGCGGGGACCTGACATAGTGCAAGTCACGTAAGGACTGATGTCACGAGCTGGCCCAAAGGCCGTGGGAGCTGTGACTCCCGGAAAAGAGTGGGGATTGTGTGGCCAGGCTGGGCCGGGCCCTGCCCCCGGCAATGGCCCAGGTACTGGGGGACCGGCCCACCCCGGTCATCACCTCGGCGATCCTGGAGGACACGCTGAAGACCGTCTCCGCCACCGAGGCCCCGAGGTCCTCCTTACACCGCGCCAGCTCCTGCTCCGTGGACGCGTCCCAGGAAGAGCAGGTCTGGCTTGCTGCTGGGAGCGCCGTTCCCGGCGTGATCAGCACCCACCGAAGGTGCAGCCGCCGGCGGTGTCACGGCAGCCTCCTGCCCCTGAGCTCAGGGCGCCTGGGCTCCGTGGACCCGACCCCACTGCAGCATCCGGCCTTCCGGCCCCTCCTGTGCCTTTGCCCTCACTGGGCCCCACGCCACCTCCACACTCGGCCCAAATGCCTGCTCCGCCGCAGGCCCCGCCAGCTGCCAAGCCAGAGGCACGCTCTGTGCCTCTGACGGTCGCCCCATGGCAGCCTGCCTTCGGCTCACCTCTGGCCAGTGTTACTGCGCCCTGGGTATCTGTGAGCTGGCCTTGTCGCATGGGAGCCCCTCAGTGCCCCCAGCGCAGGCCTGCAGTGAGTGACACTGAACCAATGAGCCTCTCCTTCCAGAAGCTTCCACGGCCTCTTCCTCCCTCCCGGCCTAGAGAGGCGGGCCCCACTGTCCACGTACCGTGAAGGTCCAGCAGGCAGGACAGGACGTCTGCTGAGGCCATGCGCGTTCTTTCGTGGGAGTCGCAGGTGCTTGGGGCGATGAGTCCAACCAGCGTGCCGAACTGCCCCAGCTTCAGGGGGATCTGGGGGACGGGAGGCCTCAGGGGTCACGCCCTCTGCCCCCTCCGGCACACCAGGTGCTGCCCAGGGGCCAGATGGGGGGACCTCTGCTCTGAAAACACCACCCCGTCCGGGACGGGAGAGGGTGCTGCCGTCCAACTGCTGCCCGAGTGTCTGCCCCCCGGGCCCCGCAGCTGGGCCCCTGGAGGCTGAGCAGCCAGGCCCCGGGGCGCCGGGCGGACCTCGGGCCCAGGTTCCGAGTCCGGGCGCCTGTCTTGTTCCCATAACGGGGCCCTGGGTTCCACTTGGGGCCTCCCCGCTCACTGGCTGTGTGACCCGGGGCCCGTCTTCCTCCTTTGAGGATAGTGGCTCCCCCTCGTTCAGGCGGTGGGGTGGCGGGAGAACGGCGTCGGAAAACCCAGCACTGGGCCGCAGACCTGACGTAGCCCTTGTCCCACCCACCTCGTTCTCCCTGCGTCCCAGGCCTGAGACCTGGGGCTGGTCCCCAGGCCCCAGCCCCAGGACACCCCTGTCCTCCCACCTGTGCCGACCGCCCCCAGACACCAGAACGTCCGCGACGACGGAGCGGACAAACGCAGGAGGAGAGGTCCCCTCACGTCATGCCGGACGATGAGCCAGCAAAAACAGCTTGTCACTTTTCTAGGTGTCCGTGGTGCTCGTCAGTGGTGCTTCGTGAAATTTGTCCTTGTTTAGTGACTTATTTTCTCAGTTTAAGGACGCATGCATGTTTCTCACCCACGTGGTCCCCATCATGGTGCCCTTTGCCTTAGACGGGGTCGGCACCACGGCACCCACCTCAGGCCCCGTGAAACCGAGATCCACAGGAGCTGCAGCCCATCCTCTCCCTCGCTCCCCCACCCAGAGCCCCTGGCCGCCCCCCCGAGGGGTCTCACTGCCGTTCCCGGGCAAGGCGGCCTCGTCCCAAGGGACGCCGGCAGAACCCAGGCCGGGGCGGGGGCGAGGGGGTGGGGATGGGGCGCTCCGGCACTCACGCAGACGCCGATGCTTTCGACGTAGGCCTGCACGAGCCGAAGGTGCAGGTTCACCGCCTTCTCCCGCTCCCACTCTTTCTCCGACAGGATCCACTTCTCCAGGAGCTGCGGACAGAGCCAAGGACACAGAGGGGGCCTTAAAACCCCAGGGCCAAGCCTTCTCTGGCCCGCCATTGCCTTCATCATCCCGCCTGCTCAGAATCTGACTTCCGACGTCTCTGGCTGGTTCTAGACACTTCTGGTTTTCTTCGCAGGCCCCACCACTGCGGCGATGAGGTTTGGAGCGGGTGGGGGGAGCTCTCTTAGCAACCTCCCCGAGGCGGCTCCTGACTAATGAGTGTGTTGGGCCTTGGTCCAAATGTCTGCCAGCCCGCAGGGGGGCCAGACGTCCAGCCTGCCCTGCGGTCCAGCGCACCCACCATCACGAGTCCAACTACAGAGCTTAGTCGTACACGGAGCAGAAACTGGCAGAACCGAGAGGAGAAATAAACGATCCGCAGTGACAGAGATCTCAGTACCTCTTTCTCCGTAACTGAGAGAACAAGAGGGCAGGCCATCAGGAAGCATCCGGAAACCTGAACAACCCTGCCACCCGGCCCGTCTAACGGATGCTCAGGAACGCGACACGGCAGAAGTCTTCCCGAGCGCCCGCAGAGCCGTCACCAAAGACAGGCCGCCCCTGGACGACAGAATACGTCTCCACCGGTGGAGGAGGGTTCGAACCCCACAAAGCATGCCCTCCGACTACAGCAGAGGGAAAGTAGGAACCAACACCGGAATGACCGCCGGGGGAAAATCCTCAAACATCTGGAAATTTCTAGGAAACCCACGGGTCAAAGAGGAGATCGAAAGAGGAATCAGTATGTGTTTTGAACGGGAATGAAGTGAGGACACGACCCATCCGGGTCTGTGGGGCGCAGCCACCAAGAGCGAAGCCAGTGCCCCCCCCGCCCCACACACAGTCCACCGCCGACTCAAAGACATGTGGTCGCGCTGCAGCAGCCGAGACGGGACGGCGCTGGCGCCAACACAGGTGACTGCACCAGGGGAGCGGGACAGCGTTCAGCGACGGAGCCACATGTACGCGGTCAGGGCGCTTTTGACAAAGGTGCAAAGGTAATTAGCTCAATGGAGAAAAGACCATCTTTTCAACAAATGCTGCTGGAGCAATGGGTCACCTGTGTGCAGAAATACAAAAGTTAAGTAAACTCCCACCATGTGCAATGGTTAACCCTAACTATGTCATAGACCTCACTGCAAAAGCTGAGACTGTAGAGTTTTACAAGAAAATACTTGTGGTCTCGGGTGAGGCGACGATTTCCTAGATGGGGCGGCAAAACCGTGATCCATAAAAGAAAAAATGATGGTAAATTAGACTTCCTCAAAATTTGAAACGCCTGCTCTTCAAGAGAGACTGAGAAATTCGTGAAAAGACGAGCCACAGACCGAGAAAAAATATTTGCAAATTGCATCACTGATAAAGGGCTTGTATCTAGGAAATATGAAAACTCTGAAAACAGTAATAAGAAAAAAAATCTAATAAATAAAAACTACCAGCACCCTTCAAGAACGCCAGGACCATAAAAGATGAAGACCGAGGACCTGCTGCAGACCAAGGGGACCGAAGAGACGCGACAGTTTCGTCTGACCACGGTCCCGACTGGACCCGGAGTCCAGGGGGACACGCACAGGACGCTGCCGGAACAGCAAGTGAAACTCACCGCGGGCTGCCGACCACGGATTCGGATACAGCACCGCATCGATGTGAAGTGTCTGACCCCGATCAGTGCGTTGTTATATATAAAACACCACTCTGGGTCTGAATGTCCACAACTGACTCCCCATGATCTGAAAGGAGTGAGTGTGTGTGTGTGTGTGTGTGTGTGTGTGTGTGTGTCTGTGAAAGAGAGAGACAAGACAGAGGAAAAAAAAATCTGGCAAAATATTAAGAACTGTGAATCGGGGAGGAAGGTATACAAGAGCTCTTTTTTATCATACTTGCAACCTTTCAGCAAATTTGACATTTTAGCTGACTAAAATGACCGAAACAATGTTGAACTCGTACCCCGGTTTCCCACTGAGAGCCCGGCCCCCGGACCAGCTTCCCGGTGGGGTGAGGGGCGGCCCTGCCCGGCTCCCAGCCCTACGCCGGCCTCTCACCTGCACCACCTCCTGCAGCCCCCGGGGGTCCAGCTGCCTGCACATGAGGCCTCCCATCAGCTGCTCCAGGGCATGCAGGGTGTTCTCATACAGGGCCTACGACGGAAGGCAGCAGGGAGGGGCGCACAGCGTGAGACCGCCTGACAGTCGCCCCTTCTCCTTCCGCTCAGGTGCAGCTCTCCACCCTCGTCTTCTCAGGGGACGTACACGACCCCCTCTCAGGAGGGACCCGTTTCACAGGGAGGGAACGGAACTCCCAGAGCCCAGTCCCAGAGGCACGGATGGCTACCTGGCCTCAAAAGACTTGTCCTCCTTTTCCAACAGTGTTCCTGGGAAACAGCCCTCGGGTCTGGGACTACATTTCCCAGGACCCCCTGCCTCGAGGTGGCACCATGTGACTGGACTCTGGCCAACGGGAGGTGGGTGGAGCAGCTCCCGAATCTACACACTCCTCCTCTTCCTCTCCCGGCTTCGAGTCAGTGCCCCTGGGGACCTTCGGAAGCACTCACTGAAGACTGCAGGGCTCCTGAGTGGCCCTGTGGAGAAGCTCTGTCCCCACCCCCACCACCTACCCGCTCTCAGCTTCCGTCTCCTTAAACCGCAGAGATCTCAGGGTGTATCTGTTATAGCAGCCAGCACCGCCTCGCACTGACTGACACGGCCCGCCGCCCTTGGCTGCCTCCGACCACAGGCGGGTGGTTCGGGATGCGTGCGGAAGGACGCGCCCCAGTCCTGACCCAGAAGAGGAGGCGGCCCGGAGGGACCTACCGCGATGGACTCGTTGTCCTCCCCTGGGGGCGGGAGGGGAATCATGGACTGCATGCTGACGTCCATCAGCTCGCTGTTTTCCTCTGGGGAGTAGAACGGCGTCACTTTGCTGCGGACGGAGAAGGCGACAGGGTGGTCAGCAGGGAGCTGAGACCCGTGCGTGGCCCAGCCTGGGGAGTGGAGGGGTGTCCCACACCGAGAGAGGGGACCCGTGTCCCTGGTTGGCATGTTCCCCGGGCCCTGGCTTCACCCAACCACCCGTGCCCAGTGAGTGGGTCTGGCACTGTGGGGCAGACTCAGGGGTCAAGGCCACCTCTCCTCCTCGGTGCCTGCTCCGACCCTGTCCATCTACTGCTTAGAAACATTCCATGAGTCCTCCCTGACCCCACCACAGACGTGGTCCTCCCAGCTGGCTCAGGCCCAGGGCTTGGGGGTGACACCAGGACCCGCAGCAGGGGCATCTCCTCGGAGTTTATCAGAAATGCAGATTCCATGGCCCTGCCTCAGACCTCCTGAATAGAACCCCCCGGGGGGCGGGCCCAGCTCACCTGAGGTGCCAGAGGGCGTCCATGGCCATGGTGCGCACGGGAGAAGCCAGGCTGTCCGGTGGCTCCGCCTTGATGATCGCCTGTCCGGCAGAGCAGGGCAGTGACCAGCCTGGCCCCCCCCGAGTCCCAGGCCGGGTACGGCAGGGGCCCTTCACACACAGTGACCCCGGTGGGGGCAGTACTCCCAGTGTCAGCGCCCCAAAGGGCTGACATTTTTAGGGCCGCTTGACCTTTGACATTTGGGGGGGCAGGGGGCAAAAATCTAGTGGGAGGCACGGGGTTCAAGATGGGCGTGTGTACCCCGCTCAGGTCTGCTTTGCACGGGTGTCCCCTTGGGCAGACCACTCCCCCTGCCTGAGCCCAGCTTCCCTCACACGTAGGACAAGGGCCCAGCGGCCTCTTCCCCGGGGCTGCACCAGGCCGGCTCCAAACGACACATGCACGGCTCCTGGTCCCAGCAGGAGCCAGACGCATGCGCGCTCCCTTCTCCGTCCCTCCCGTCCCAGCCTGCTCTCGTGTCCCTCCCCAGCACGAGCGAGCGGGGTGCAGGGCCACGGCTTGGTAAGGGCGTGGCGAGGTCTGGGCCAGGGACGCGGGCCGTCCCACAAACTCCGTCAGCACCCGTCGCCGTTCCTCGCTTCTGGGAAATCGATACGTTCTGGATCTCACCAAAGCTCTGTGCAAAATTAGCTCTAAGCCGTGCCTGCAGCTGACGCCTACCCTCTAGGTCCTTCCTACAGAGAGACGCTGGGCTGCTACCGTGAGGCCGGCCCAGCCCTGCATCCCGGCCCTGAACCAGCCACCGCGGGGGCGCCCAGAGCACGGCTGTCTCGTGGCCAGATGTAGGGACGTCGCCTCAGGACGCATCCAATTGGACCAAAGCAGAACGGAGACAGGAAGGGGCTTCGGAGGTCTCTGCAGCCCACAGCCCGTCAGATGCCCTCAGGAACTGGGCACAGTGACAGGCCCCTGCGCCCAGAGCTGGGGACCCCGGGCTTACCACGAGGATGGCAGTGAGGGTCGTCTTTTGGGCAAACTGAAAGTCCTCCGTGTCCCTGAGGTTTTCGATGGCCTTGGTAACCTGCACCACACTCTTCATGAAGGCCATTTTGAGGCCGATGTCCTGTGTCCGGGCCAAGGCCAAGGGAAGGAAGAAGTCTGTCATGAGTGAACCCGAGGACCCCGAACCACAGGCCGTGGCCTGGACCCCACGCCACCTAGGGACGCGAGTTCCTCCTCGCACAGAGAGATGGCTGGCCCCCCACTGTCCGTCAGCCACGTGGCAGGGGCCTGAGGGCAGCAGGGCTGGTCGGCGGGCACCGTCGGGACCCAGGGCTCCGAGCCCTGTCTGTTGTCAGGGAGGCAGAGTGAGTGACTGAGAGAAGATCCTATTTGCTTTTGCGACGTGGATGAATCTTGAGGGCATTATGCAAAGTGAGACAAGCCAGACACGAAAGGACAAAACGTGTGCGATCCCGCTCAACCAAGGTCCCGGGAGCCAGCAGACTCGCAGGGACAGGAAGGGGAGCGGTGGGTGCCGGCCGTGGGCGGGGGGGGGCAGTCATCTGCTGGGTGCAGAGAGTCTGGCGGTGGCTGGCGGTGACAGTTGCGCGGCTACGTGAAGGTACGTAATGCCACTCAAAAATGGTCACGATGACAGACTGTGTGTGACGTGTGTTTTATCGCAATTTTTAAAAGTAACAGAATAGTGTTCACTTTATTCTCTGTGTTTTCTCCTCCTCGCTTTTCCGAGAGAGCCGCTAGTCCCTTTGCATTTCTGAAGAGAGCCCCTCATCTCGTCCCTTAGGGAAAGGTCTAGTAGGGTCAGGGGTCTGGGGTGGGGGGTGCAGAGGCCAGGGTAGAGGGAGGGGTGGAGACTGGAAGGGGGCTCGCCGTGTGACCTCTGCGGACTCACGCTCACCCCAGCATCTCCTGCTGCAGCAGAGCGCAGCACCCGTGGCCGGGGCAATGGGTCTCCCAAATGCTGGGAGTCAGGTCAGACTCCCAGGCGGCTCCGTGTGGGCCTGCCTGGGTCCAGGGCCTGGCCTCACCCCCACCCGGAGAGGGAGGCAGGGCGACTCCGACAGCCAGGCTGGAGGAGGGCGTCTCCCAGGTGCCGGAGGTGGGTCTGTGGCTCCCCAGAGTTACCTGGGAGCTGCTGGTGTAGTGGTGGATGATCTTCGCGGTGATGGGGGTGTCCACGTGGGTGAGCAGCATCTGCCAGTGGCAGTGCAGGGCCACACAGCTGTACATCACCATGAGGGCGCTCTTCACCGTCTCCCGCCTCCAGGGGTGGTCCTTCTGCAAGGCCCCCCGAGAAGGGGGAGGGACGTTGGCAGGGCAGTGGGGGCAACCGCCCGCTGGGAGGGAGCAGGGTCTGCCCCAGCTGCTCACGGACCGTCTCTGGTCACAAGACCAAGAGAGCCACTGAGTTGGCTGGAGGTGCCTACAACACTCCATTCACGAATTCATTCATTCAGCACCTTTTTGTTGAGCACCTACAACATGCCAGGCCCTGGGCGTGGCGAGGTGAGCAAGTCAGAGCAGGGCCAGACTGCGCATCAGCTGGGAGTGGCCAGCAGTGTGGACGCCCCTAAGCAGGGGCTGGCTGTGCGCACCTCCATGACGCCGCTGCCAGGTGCCTACTCTGGGCCAGGGGCTCCCAGGACGCTGGGGGTCTGGTGGGAGCAGACAGCCTCTCAGCCCACTGTGGACGTGAGTCCGGGGGGCTCTTGAGTCCCACCAGGCTTCAAGTACAAATCCAGGTCTCCAGCCCTGCTCCAGAGCAAGGGTCAAGGTCAAGGCCAAAGCTTGAGGCATCAGTGCCTCCAGGTCGCCCATCGGGGACTCCGCCAACAGGTGGCACCAGGCCCTGAAGCAGGGAGTTGGAGCAGGGGCTGGGCGTGGGCGGCTTGGGGCCAGCTCCCGGCTTCACTGCTGGCCGGCCGCAGGCCTTGTGGCGAGCTTCTGAGTCCTCGTCTACACGCCAGTGGCCATGACACCCGCCCCGTCCCAGCCCCACTGACTCACGGAGGCAGCACCTCCACTTCTGCAGACCCAGTGGGCCGGGCGAGGTCTGTGCCCCTGCAGGCCAGCCAGCACCCAGGTGCCCCCCTCCCCATCAGCAGCCAGGGGCCAGGGGGCCTCTGCAATAACTGCGCCTGGAAAGGCCCACCCGGTGTTCTCTGCGTCACCCGGCAGCCCAGGCTCCGTGGGAGGCGGCTCCGGATCCATCACTGGGCGACGGGAGACGTGGCGGGGGCTTCTCACTGCCCTCGAGGAAGAACCTGTTGCTCTAAGAGGCCCCCGGAGCCCTGAGGGAGCCTCACCCGCCAAGCGCCGATCTGCCAGGACTGCTCCGACTCCTGGATCCTCTCCTCGAAGTTGTGGAGCACGTTCAGCACCGTCTTCACCTGGCCCCGGGCGCACAGGCCGAAGCACAGGATCACGCCCTGCAGGCAGGCCCAGTCAGCTGGGGGGAGGGGTCGGTGGGGGCAGAGGCGGAGCCCCTGACACGCACACGTAAGCATGCACACACGTGCACATGCACAAGCACACATGTCCGCAGGCACCCATGAACACGCAGGTGCACACACACACACACACGCCACATCCCCTGGGGGGCCCAGAGCGCTCTGGCCGATAGGAGGGGCTGCAGGGCGCCTCACCTCCCGGTCGAAGTCCTTGCCGTAGTCCGTCTTGTACAGCAGCTCCAGCAGCAGCAGCTCCACCTTGCTGGCCTCCAGGCCTGTGGCCAGGGTGAAGCCCAGGGCCCGGTACAGAAAGCTCTGGAGGGCGGAGGACAAAGCTGGCTTCAGGCTCTGCCCTCTGCCCTGGGAGCGGGGAGGGTCGCTGAGTAGGGACTTCCCTGCACAGCCCTCTAACTGTTCAACATGCAGGTATCTTCCCACTGTGTACGTCCTTTAAAATAAATGTTCAGGGCCAGGTGGGCGGTCCGCACGAGGGCGAGCATACAATGAACGCTGGGGGCCACATTCAGCTCCTGCGCAAACTGAACCCATTTTCACTCCCACCGACCAATCCCGGAGGACCCACTCTCCACGTCCCGGCACACGGAGGGACGTTGTCGGCGAGAGGGGGCGTCCCCTTTTCACGAGTTTCTCTGTCAGTCTCGTTGCTCATCGTGGCGTATTCTCATCAGAGAATCCTTCCAATTTCCATGCACATTCCTTCCCCCGCTTTCCGTCCGGTTATTCTCTTACCTGGTTTTGTTTTTGTTTTTTTTTTTTTCATGGTGATACTCAATTTTATTTGCATTTTTATTTTAAAAGAAGATTTAAAATGACATTTCCAGATTCTGTTTCTACTAATTACATTTGTGGTTTTTTAAAATATATTTTATTGATTATGCTATTACAGTTGTCCCATTTCCCCCCTTCACTCCCCTCCACCCTGCACACCCTCCCACCCACATTCCCCCCTTTAGTTCATGTCCATGTGTCATAAGTTCTTTAGCTTCTGCACTTTCCCATTCTATTCTTGCCCTCCCCTGTCTGTTTTCTGACCTACCATCCATGCTACTTATTCTCTGTAACTTTTCCCCCTCTCTCCTCCTCCCACTCCCCTGTTGCTAACCCTCCACGTGATCTCCATTTCTGTGGCTCTGTTCCTGTTCTAGTTGTTTGCTTAGTTTGTTTTGGTTTTTGTTTTAGGTGTGGTTGTTAATAATTGTGAGTTTGCTGTCATTTTACTATACATGTTTTTTTATCTTCTTTTTCTTAGATAAGTCCCTTTAACATTTCATAAAACAAGGGCTTGGTGATGATGAACTCCTTTAACTTGTCCATCATCAAGTTAAAGGAGTTCTTACCTGGTTTTTATTGTTAAGGACTTGGTGTGAAAAATAAAAGAACTTGGTGTGTGTCCTTGAAAAAACAACCACAAACATATATTACCTCACTTGCTCCACGAAGCTCTAGAAAGTAACTATAACTTGTATCTGGAGGTGAGAAAGCAGGAAGGAAGCGGAAGGACCAGGGTTCGAAACCCAGCACAGTCTGAGGCTCGCGTCCCAACAAGCCCGCGTTGGAATTCTCAACTGGCAGCTCGTCTCGGGTGGAGTCCCCGAAGGTCTCATTTTCCGTTTGGTCTCTTTGTGGCAGCTTTGTTTTGTCACACAGGAAATTTCCACGGAGGACAGTGTCTTTCTTCTCCTTGGTTTCTGTTCCTGCACAGAAGGTGATGCAAATGCTCATCCACACTTTTCTCCGGCGGCTGCGCGGTGCCGAGGACCCTTCCACCTCCCGTCGTCCGGGGACAGCAAGCTCTCCCCGGGTGTGCTTCGTTGCCAAGGCACCCTTAGCTGCTCTCCCACAAGTTTTTCATTCAGACGAACTTAGAAGTAACGTTGTCAGAGTTCACGAACTTGCCGCACTCCTGTAAGTTACGTTGCAGGTCCGCTGGAGAACAGCGGACACCGTCAGGACACCGAGCCCCTCTGTGTGCGCACGGGAGCTCGGAGCTGTGTGCTCGGGGCTTCTCCCGGCTCCCCGCCCGCCTTGTAACTCTGTGTCCTTCGAGTCGGCCCCACATCGTCGTTTCCCAGAGTTAACATTCTGTGACCGAATATGTATCGATGATGTATTTTACCAGTGCGGTGGCGGTGGTGCTTTGAATAGGATGTTTCCATTTCACTGTGTTTTTGTTTTCTTTGTACGCAGGAAGACAATGATCTCGGCGTGTTCATGTTGGGACAAGACCGGCTCCATCTGCTGGGGTGACTCTTCTGGAGGCTGCTGGCACCCGCCCTCCCCCACTTTGAGGGGGCCCGTCCGGCAACGGAGAGCTTGGGGGGGGGGGGGTCCTGGTGAAGCTCCTTAAGCTGCCGTGTCCGAATGTTTCCTGAGCCAATACAATTCTATTTATTTATTTACCGTGTGTAAGGTAGGTGAGTTATTACAATATGGTTAAATCATATGCATTTTCTTTTCTTAAAAATACATTTTATTGATTATGCTATTACAGTCCTCCCATTTTCCCCCGTTTATTCCCCTTTGCCCTGTACACCCCCTCCCACCCACATCCCCCTTTAGTTCTTGGCCATGGGTCGTACATATAAGTTCTTTGGCTTCTACATTTCCTATACTATTCTTAACCTCCCCCTGTCTATTTTCTACTTACCATTTATGCTACTTATTCTCTGTACCTTTTCCCCTCTTTACCCCTCCCATTCTCCCGCTGATAACCCTCCACGTGATCTCCATTTCTGTGATTCTGTTCCTGTTCTAGTTGTTTGCTTTGTTTGTTTGTTTGTTTTAGATTTGGCTGTTGATACTTATGAGTTTGTCATTTCACTGTTCATATTTTTATCTTCATTTTCTTAGATAAGTCCCTTTAATATTTCATATAATAAGGACTGGGTGATGATGAAGTCCTTTAACTTGACCTTATCTAAGAAGCACTTTACCTGCCCTTCCATTCTAAATGATAGCTTTGCTGGGTACAGTAATCTTCTATGTAAGTACTTGCCTCTCATGACTTGGAATACTTCCTTCCAGCCCCTTCTTGCCTGCAAGGTCTCTTTTGAGAAATCAGCTGATGGTCTCATGGGAACTCCTTTGTAGGTAACTGTCTCCCTTTCTCTTGCTGCTTTTAAGATTCCTTATCTTTACTCTTGGCTAATGTAATTATGATATGGCTTGGTGTGTGCTTCTTTGGGACTCTGAGCTTCCTGGACTTCCTGAAAGTTTATTTCCTTTGCCAGATTGGGGAAGTTCTCCATTATTTTTTCAAATAACTTCCATTTCTTGTTCTTCCTCTCCTCCTCTGGCACCCGTATGATTCGGATATTGGAACATTTAAAGATGTCCTGGATGTCCCTAAGTCTCTCCTCATTCTTTTGAATTCTTGTTTCTTCATTCTGTTCTGGTTGAATGTTTATTTCTTCCTTCTGGCCCAAACCATTGATCTGAGTCCCAGTTTCCTTCCCGTCACTGTTGGTTCTCTGTACGTTTTCCTTTATTTCACTTTTCACAGCCTTCATTTTTCCCTCTAATTTGTGACCATATTCAACCAATTCTATGAGCATTTTGATTACCAGTGGTTTGAACTGTGCATCTGATAGGCTGGCTATCTCTTCATCGCTTAGTTGTATTTTTTCTGGAACTTTGATCTGTTCTTGCATTTAGGTTTTGTTTTTTTTGTTTTTTTTTTCTTTTTTGTCTCAGCATGCCTACTACGTATGTAGGGGGCGGAGCTTTAGGTGTTCACCAGGACAGGGCAACCCACGTCACTGGGTTGTGACGCTGTATGTGGGGGAGGGGTCCGAGAGGGAACAGTGCCGCTTGCTCCACTCTCTGCTGCCTTTCAGTCACTTCCCCCACTTCCCACAAGCAAATTAGGCCCTTCTGGTGCTGATTCCTGGGTGGGTGGGTTTGTGTACATTCTGGGACCCTGTGGGTCTCTCCAACGAACTCTCCTGTGAGGCTGGGAGTTTCTCCCGCTGCTGCAACCCCATAGGTTTTTACAGTCAGAGGTTTGAGACTTTTTGTTTCCCATGTTGGAACTCTGGGTGTGTGCTCTGTCTCGCTCCCCAGTTGTTCCTCCCAGTTTATCTGCACGAGAATGTGGGACCTCCCGCTCCACCAGCTGCCGCCTTCACCCGAGTCCTCTCTGCCCGGCTGCCCGTCTCCACCCCTCCTACCGGTCTGAGTATTTCTTCTTTAACTCCTTGGTTGTTGGACTTCCATACAGTTCGGTTTTCTGTCAGTTCTGGTTGTTTTTTGTTTTTATTTTTTTTGTCGTCCTTCTTTTGGCTGTGCGAGGAGGCAGTGTTTTGGCCTGAACCTCCATCTGGGCCAGAAGTAGGTACGCGTTTTCTTATCACACGCTAGATGCAACGTTCTAGCACATGGCATCTGGCCTTAAACTGACATCTGATAAGAGCTTATATCTGCAGGTCTATAGCACTCAGCCGCAGAAGATTTCTGCAAGACACACTTTACCCATTGCTATTTGACACCCTCCCCTGTAAGGGTATATATCTGAACACACACGGTTTTTGGCTGACACCTATTGAAACCTTTTAAACAACATCTTTATTGAGATAGAACTCACAGTCCATACAGTTAACCCCTTTGACGTTTACAAATCCAATGGTGTCTTCACAGACCGGTGTAACCGCCGTCACAGTCTCTGTCTGGAGTACCCGGCCCCCCAGAGGGAAAACCCCGCACCTAAGGGCAGTCGCCCCTCTTTCCCCAGCCTCTGGCAACCGCTAACCTACTTTCTGTCTCTACGGAGACGCCCGTCCTGGACACTTCATGGGAGCGGAGTCAGGCAGTCTGTGGTCTTGTGCACCCGCTGCGCCTGGCTTCCTCCCCTCGGCAGGTGTTCCAGGACCATTCCTCTTGCTCACCTGACGGTGATGACCCTGAGCGCTTACTGGCCATTCGTGCATCCTTTTTAAAGAAACATCTATTTGGATCCTTTGCTCGTACGTCGGCCCTTTCATGGCTGAGTAGCATTCCGCCGCATGGGGGAAGCGCGTTTGCTTGCGAATCCACCCACTGACGGGCCTCTGGGTTGCTCGCACTTCTTGGCCTCATGAATGATGCTTCCATGGACATGTAGGCACAGGATTGTGTGGGCACCTGTCATTCCCTCTCCTCTGGGGATTGCTAGGTCGTATGTGACCTCTGTCTTGCATGTTCTGAGGCGGCGCCAAGCTGCCGTTCAAAGCCACGGCACCGTTTCACATTCACGCTGGCAACACACGAGGGTTCGGATATCCCCGCACCTGCCAACTCTTGTTATCGTCTCACTCACTGCAGCCGCCCTCGTGTGTATGGAGTGGTGTCTCTCTGTGGTTCTGACCTGCGTTTCCCCGACGGTGATGATCCTGAGCACTGACTTGCCATTCGTGCATCTTTCTCAAAGAAACGTCTATTTGCATCCTTTGCTCATTTTTAACTGGCTCGTGTGTCATTCACCGGTGAGTGATAAGAGTCCTTTACATATTTCGGATACAAGCGTCCTACCAGGAACCTGATTTGCAAATATTTCCTATCATTCTATGGGGTGTCTCCTCGCTGCCTTGACGGCACTGTTTTCAGCGGAAGAGGGTTTCGTGTTGACTGTGCCCCATTTATTTATTTTTATGTCATCACTGGTGCTTTCAGTGTCACTTCTAAGACAGCTGTGCCCAAGCCACAGTCACAATGATCGCACCTGTTTTCTTCTGAGAGTTTTATGGGGTTTTAGCCTTCGTAGGCACGTCTGTGGTCCGCTTCGGGCCCGTCTTCGTGCGCGGGGCGAGCGGGCAGCCCAGCCTCAGCCTTCCGCAGGGCAGATGCCGCCGCCGTCCCAGCTCCGTTCGTTGAAACAGCCGTCGGTTCCCCGTTGCGCCGTCTTGGCTCCCTTGTCAAAAACCAGCTGACGGCGACGGTGAGGCTCCTGCCTGGACTCTCAGTTCTGCTCCCCAGTCTCTGTGTCTGTCCTCACGCTGGTGCCACCCGTCTTGGTCACCGCAGTCATGCGCGATAAGTTCCGAAGTGTGAGTCCTCCAACTCGGCCTCCTTTTCAAATCGTAATTATTTATGCTGCCTGTTCTGGGCCCCTGGCACTTGCACGTGAATTTTAAGTTCAGCAGATCAATCGCTGGGAAAAAAAAAAAATGTCCAGGCGGAATTATGCCAGAAGCCCTGTTGAACCTGTAGATAAACTTTGGGAGCATCATCATCGTTAACTGCACCGTCTTCCAGTCCGTGAACGTGGGGGGCCTCCCACTGACTGCAGCCTCCTCTGGCTTCTTTCAGCGACGTTCGCAGATTTGGAAAGGCTTTCCCGCAGTGAAATACGCACACGCGGCCGGAGGCCAGTGCCGGATGGATCGGGCGCAGGGAGCTGTGGCCAGCAGACTGCGGGGATCGGGGCGGGGCGGGATGAGGACTGCTGGGAGCCCAGCCCCGACCCCAGCCTGCCCCCTGCAACCGGGAGGCCCGTGGTTCAGTGTCGTCCTCACCTTTCCCTATTTATGGAAACCTGTCCGGACATCCCAGCCCTTGCCTGTGGGACTCGGCCCTGAGACAACTTCAGGTGGAGAGGGGAGTGAGAGGGACGGGGAAGCTGGTGGACCAGAGGAGAGAGTCCCAGCTCCAAAGCAGCACGTGGACCACCCTCCCAGGAGCCTGCGGGGCGCAGCCGCTCGCTCACACACAGTGCAACCTCTCCCTCCGCCTGGGGCCCCTCCCGGTCTGAAGGGCCCCCCGCGCCCGCCCCGGGGACCAACCTTCTCCAGCGAGGGGCTGTCAAAGCTCTCGATCTGGTTGTTCAGCTCCTTGCCCAGGCGCAGGCTCCAGTTGGAACCCCGCGTCTTCTTGAGGGAGTGTCTCAGAAACTGGGGAGGCAGGAGACGTCGGTGGGCGGTGCTCCCGGAGGGCTGGGAGACACTGAGCGGCGACCCACCCTCCCCAGCCTCTGGGTCCGTCACCGACCCACAGGGCCTGGATCCGGTCCTGTGGGCCCGTGGGTCTGGGCAACAGCCCTGGCTTGGGCTGCCGGGAGGGTGTCACCGCTGTGCGGACTTCCTGAGCACTTGGTGTCCCAGAATAGCAGGCCCCGAGTTCCCCCCTGCTGGGAGACACCGAAGTGGGCGTGCCTGGGGGCTCCCCAATCTCCTAACAGAAGGGGAACGTGTCCTTTTGGGACTCCTAAGCGCCCACGCGCCAGCCGCACAGAGTGCCCTGCACCCCTCCGGCCCCCTCACCCCCCACCCCGGGCTCAGCAGGCAGGGCCCCCTCGCTACCTGAATCAGCTTGTCCTCCCAGGTCTTCTGATTCCAGGTGAACTTAGTGTGTTCTGCAGAAAGAAGGGTCACCTGTGCCGCTGTCTTCAGCAGCTCCCCTCTGGGCCACCTCCTTAGCCTGTCCTGCAAAGCCCCTCGTGGGTCAGCCTGCCACCTGCTGCGCTTCCCTCCCCACCCTCCTGAGGACCAAACCCAGAGGTGCCGGCCCGCCCTGAGCCTTGGCTCCTGGTGCTCACGCCGCGTGAGTGGTAGCGCCCCAGCCTGCCCACGGAGAGGGCGGTCGACCCCGGGGTGGGGCCCCTGAGGCCCTCACCTTCCAGGTACTTGATCAGCAGTGGGATCTCCAGCTCCCACGTGTCGGCCATGGAGGGCGCAATGCTGTGGCTCAGGGTCCTCAGGAGGTTGAGCATGGCCACCCCCCTGCCCTCCCCTTCGTAGGGGGACGACATCAGCACCTGGTGGGGGAACCAGCCTCCAGTGGGGCTCCCTGCCTGCTCCGGAGGGGCCCTGGGCCCCTCACTCCGACAGGGAGACCAGGGACAAGGCCCTGTGTGCCTCCCCACCCCAGGCCTCCACGGAGCGTGGAGGAGCACCCAGAGTCCACACCGGGGCGCAGCACAGAGCCCGCCTCCCGGGGGCAGACAGGCCACCGTCCCGGGGATGAGCAGAGGAACCTGCGGGCAGATCCGAGCCCACGGTCCCTGATGTCTCCACGAGAGGGACACCGGGGGCCGGAAGGCTCTGCAGTGCCAAGCGTCCAGCTCCTGCCTGCCCCTGGGGGGGGGCTCTGGGAATTAGGGGCTCGAGGGAGAGGCGCCACAGGACACGGCCTCAGCCACACAGGGCGCCCCCCGGGGGAGCCACTCACCAGGAGGCGGGCCAGCAGCTTCTGCGGCGCGGGCAGGTCCACTGAGGGAGGAGGACATGGGACCCTCGCTGAAGCGCTTGGCCCAAACCACCAGGGTGTGCCCTCCCCCGGTGTCCCCAGGGGGGGCTTCGGCCGGGAAGGCGCTTCCCCAGCACCAGCCCATTGTCCCCGGGGTGGTGAATGGGTTGGCACGGCGGGGGTTGGGGGGGTCTATACAGACCGTCCCTTTAATAGGCTGACCCTGGGAGAATGGGAACCGCGCTGCGGGCGGGGGCTGGGAAGATGGCATGTGCAGGAGGAGCCCCTTTGTGCAGAGCCCCAGGCCCCCCACAAGAGCATCAAGGCAGCATCCGTCTCTCCTGTGAGCCTTGGCTTCCCCCCAGCCATCAGGGGTCAGACGCCCGCCCCCTCTGCCCCCAGCCGCCTCTGCCCCCAGCCGCGGGCCTTGGAGCCAGTGAGGCTGGGGGAAGCACTTGGACCACTGGGCCGGGGAGGGCCAGGCCTGCTGAGAAGCCCCAAGGGCAGGGGGCCCAGGAGAGGATGCACCCCGCCCCCCGGGGTTGGGGGTGGGGGCATGAGGAAGACCTCAGGGGGTGGCCTCGCTGGCTGCTCAGGGCAGGCCCCACCTTTTGCTGTCCCTGGGTCCTACAGGGTGACCAGAGTCACCCCCACTGTCAGCCGTGCCCATCAGCAAAGCCCCAGGCCCCGAGAGCAGCCCCCGGGGACCGCAGGGTCACCTCGCACAGAGGGGCCCTGTCACTTTGTGGAGAGTTTGATGTTGGCGGTGCTCAGCCACGGGGACCACAGTGGGGTGGTCTACACAGGACTCAGCCAGGAGGTCAGGGGTGCCCCTACCGGCTCACAGAAGCCCAGAGACATCACACCCGGGCAAGGCTGAGCCAGGACCTCCGGGGGGCAGGGGCGGGGCTGGGACTTGGGGATGTGGGGGCGGGAGGAGGGAGCGGCCAGAGGAAGTCTGTCCGACGGACAAAGGGCAGGCCCTCAGCCTGGCAGGCGGCCGGGGCTCCGGCATGCTTCCGGGAGGAGGGGGACCATCTGGGCACACAGGGCAGCCCACCTGCCCGATCCCACCAGCCGGCTCAGGGGGGCTGCCCACCGTGCCTGCTCCCGCCGGCCGCCCTGGGCTCTGTGCCACCGGCGTGGAGCTGGCGCTCCGCCAGGTTCGTGAGGCTGATGCAGATGGGCGTCAGGACCTCCACGTTATCTGTCTCCATGACGTAGCACAGGAGCCTCACCCAGAACTCCTGGGGGGAGGGGGGGAGGGGGCCAGGGTAGCCAGGCGCCCCATGGCCACGTGAGGACATGGGTTAAGCTCCCCCACGGTGAGAGCCTCAGCTCAGTGTTCCAGGGCTGCACCCCCACCCACCGGCAGCCTCCACCCCCTCGGGCTCTGCCGGCAACCCCGGGCTGTGTCTCGGCCCTCTGAGTGGCCCCGGCCCCGCTCCCGCCCCCCATATAGCGGAGGGAGTAACTCCCATCCCTGCCCACCCCCACCAACCCCCACCCACCACTTCCTCTTCGACCAGCACCACCACCCCCCACCCCAGTCCTGCAGAGGTGCACCCTGGGTAGATTCAGGCGTGCTGGCTGACTGTGATGGGGCCCCAGCTAATCCTGGGGACCCTCAGCCTCAGCCTCAGCCTCAGCCTCAGCCTCAGCCTCCCCCCAGACCCCTGGGAGTCTGGGGTGAGGGTCCTGTGCTACCAGCTACCAAGTCGGTCACGCGAGCTGCTGCAGCTGCCAGGACAAGCCCCCAGGGGGCACCGTGGCGAACCGGAAACGGGATCCTGTTCCCAGCTCCCCTGTGTGCCGCCTGCAAAGCCCGGGGGCAGCTAACATCTCCCTGGTCCTCCATTCCTTCACCCACAGAAGGAGGGGATACTGAGAGAGCCTAGCTCGTTGGTTGGTGGGGGTAACGGAACGAGGGTCCAGTCGCTGCGCACCCAGCACAGCGCCTGCCGAGTGCCGGGGTTCACGAGTCACTGTGTCTCTCTCTAAGGGAAGCCGCCCTGCACGGGGTGGCCTCAGTGGGTGGACAGTGACGCCCCCCCTTGATCCGTCACAGGAAGTTTCTCCTGTCATATTGCTACGTCACAGTGTATCACAATTAAAAGTTGACAGGCCCTGGCTGGCGTAGCTCAGTGGACTGAGCGCGGGCTGCAAACCCAAGTGTCGCAGGTTCGATTCCCAGTCAGGGCACATGCCTGGGTTGCAGGCCATGACCCCAGCAACCACGCATGGATGTTCCTCTCTCTCGATCTCCCTCTCTTCCCTCTCTAAAAATAAATAAATAAAATCTTAAAAAAAAAAAAGTTGACACGTCTGTTTCCCCTTAAGCCTGTGAACTCCTTGGGGTCATACTGAGTGCTTTCGGTGTACGGCCTCCTGCCTTTCACACAGTAGGAGCTTGCCAAACGTTTGTGGGCATCGGCCACTAAGATCATCTCTCTACCCACACCCACACACACGCCCCTAGACTGAAGGGGATTTAAGGTAACAAACACGTTTTAGGCAATAAGCCAACTGATGGACGTTGAGGCCTACTGTGTGCCAGGCACTGCCCTAGCATCCGGGGGCCCTAAGTTCCCCTCGAGCACCTGGCTCTGGAAATAGATCTCGAAGGACTAGAGCTCAGGCAAGAGGAAGATGCAGGCTCCCAGGCATCCCAGGCGGCGGGAACGGGAGAAGCGAAGGCACAGAACTCTGGGTGCACACCACTCCCCCGAGCCTGAGCCGTGCCAACGTGAGCCATCGGCGGCAGCGCGCCAGCCCGGTGGGCCGGGGGCAGGAGCCTCACTCACGTGGGTCATCCCACTGACCGCAGAGGTGATGATCTTCACGGTGTCCATGGTGACTTTGTGGACCATCTTTTCCTCCAGGTCCCTCTGGTGGAGGCTGTCCCGGCGATTCGTCTGGAATGCAGAACCAGGAGGTCCCTGCCCGGGGGGCTGGCAAGGGGCTTGCTGTGGCCTTGGGCATGGTCTCCTCGCCCCCACGGGGCTTGGCACTCCAATACTGAATCTCGGGACACTCAGAGCTGTGAATGTCTCTCTGTTTCCCAGACTCCTGCCTGTGTGGCTGCGCCCACCTTCACCTGCCGTTCTCCTTTGTCTGTGTTCATGTGTCACAGACGAACACGCCAGCAGGTTCATACTCGGGGCGCATTCTGTCTTCAACCCTTTGGGAACCACTTCCAAAGCCCGGCTGCTCCCAGGTCGGAGTGTCAGGGCCACTCACCAGTTTGTAGGTGGACAGGGTCAGCTGCATGGACACGAACTTCAGGCCCCAGCCTTTGATCCTGTCCTGGAAGCCGGACATGGCCAGCTGGCTCATGATCCGGAGAATGGCCATCCTCACCTGAGGACACAGGGCGGTGCGGACACACTGGGTGTCGGGGCGGGCTCCAGGGTGGGAACCTCGGCACCCAACCCCGGGACTCGAGATAGAATTAGGGGAGCTCTGGGCTGCACAGGGCCTCAGGGGCCACCTAGCCACTGCCCACCCTGTCCACTGCCCCTGCCTCATCCAGAGGGTCCCACTCTGGGGCACGCCCATCCAGGAGCCTCATCTGAACAATCCAGAGACACAGAGCGTGCCCCCGGTTAGGTAGAAGGTGCCGTCCTCAGGGGACCGCCTGACTCGTACGCCAGGGCTCCCTGGGGCCCCCGTGGGGCAGCACAGAACAGCCTGCCCTCTCTTCCCTCCTCAGCCTCCAGGTGTTGCAGACGGCTTTACCTGGATCTCCAGTCCAAACTCTCCCATCCCGGACCCCCGCCCCAACCTGCCGCCCTGGGGACGGGCAGCAGCCCCAGGGCCCCAGGCCAGAACGGAAACCGCCCTCCAGGGTGGCCACGCCCATGGCCACTCTTATTTGGAGGGTGGAGGGCATGTCCCCCAGGTGCTTTTTGCTCCTAGAGGAATGACCTTACAGGGCCACTCGGTGGCCTTGCCGGTCTGGCCGGAGCTGCTTCCCCTCGGCTCGCCCTCGCCCAGGGTGCCTGAGAGCCCTCGCTGACACACGGGACAGCGAGACTGGGATGGGAGGGGCCACAGCACTGACGGCCCCCTCCACCCGCAGCCCTACCAGTGCTGACCAGGAAGGAAGCTGGGTTGTCTGTGACGGGCGTCGCCCGAGGCGGCCGGCCCCCACCCGGCTGCTAGGGGCCAGCCTTCCACCTGGTTCCCCGTCCCTCCCGGAGGAGAACGCTGAGCACCGCCCTCCTCGGGCCTCGGCCCTGTTACCTTGGGCCGGGTGTCGGAGATGGAGCTCTTGACCACCCGGATGGCCAGGCAGATGGTCCTGACGTTCATTCTGGGCTCTGAAAGAGGGAAACCAGCCTGGAGGGCCAGCCGCCTCGGGCTGGGCGCTGAGGGGTGCCTGCGGCCGCAGCAGGGGCCCACCTTCCCGTCCAGGCCTGCCCGCGCCCTTCCACAGAGAGCCAGGCAGCGGGTGGCTCGTCCGCGTCACGGCCTCCTGCGCTCCAGCACGTGCTGAGGGGCGCCTCCCTCGGAAGCCCCCGACGCCCTGCCCAGCGCACCCTGGCCCGGCCCCGGGGCGATAGGTGTGTGCCTCACTCCCTTGGCCTCTGCTTGGCGTGTGTGTCTCTTTCGAAACTACTTGGACTCTCCTTAAAGCAGGGTCTCCACCTAAGAGCCTGTTAGTCCCCTGGGCTGGGCAGGCAGTGCTGCTAGGCAGTGGGCCCGAGAGGCTGCAAAGCGCAGGTATGGAGAGACTGGGCTCCAGGCCCAGGCTGCCTGGGCCCCAGTCCTGGCCCCGGGACGCCCCCGAGGTGCAACTTCAGGTGAATCACTTCGTCCCTCTGTGCCTCAGTTCCCCTCCCTGGAAAATGGGCATGATGGGAGCACCTCCCGCACAGAGCTACTGGGTGGGGTGGAGCCAACACAGCCCATGCCGACGTGCCGCCTAGTGTTTTGAAACTGATGACAACACCCCCAGTTAAAGCAGGAGGGGGATGAAGGGAGGTGAGAAAGCACCCGTGCGGGAAGGTTCTGGAGAAACCGTGTGTGGGCAGAGTCGGGGCTGGGGGCCGAGGGCGATGCTGCGCTCGGGGACAGGTGGCGCTGGAGGTGAGCGGGCGGCGAGGGGGGGGGGCGCGGGGGGGAGAGGAGAGACAGGAAGTGCAGACAGGTAACCAGGCCCTGTGGGGGAGTGTTACCTTTCTTTCTGATTATAAGAGTAGTGTATGTTCATTGCAACATTACAACTAAAAATGATGCCCTGGCTGGCGTAGCTCAGTGGATTGAGCGTGGGCTGTGAACCAAAGTGTCGCAGGTTCGATTCCCAGTCAGGGCACATGCCTGGTTTGCAGGCCACGGCCCCCAGCAACTGCACATTGATGTTTCTCTCTCTCTCTCTTTCTCCCTCCCTTCTCTCTCTAAAAATAAATAAATAAAATATTAAAGGAAAATTAAAAATAACCACTCAACCCTTTGTGTCCTTCTAAACCCGTTTATGCATAAATAAACAAATACCAGTATTTCTTCCAGATAACCGAGGTTTGCGATACATGCTGCCCTATACCATATTGCTAACTGAATATATAAAGGACAGCTTTCCCATGGGAAAAGGTAGGCTGACTACACCCTCGATGGTTGTATAATACTCCATTAAATGGATATACTCTCATTTTTCCCCACAAATTCTCTATGGAAAAAAGTTTGGTTTATTTCTACAGCTTTGCTTTCATGCACCACGTGCTAATGCAGTTTTTCGTCCAATTACCTTTGGGCAACTTTTTCATTCAGACAACTGACAAGAAGTCGCATTGCTGAGCCCAGGCTCGGGTCCCCACCCAACTGAGCATCCAAACTTCTTCGTCGAGTTACACCCCCGCTGACGGAGTGTAAGACGCCGATATTTCTTGTTACTCCAGACCGGGGATTAGCAGAGTGTGCCCCGTAGGCTAATGCAGCCTGAAGCCTGTTTTTGTAAATAAAGTTTTATCGGGGCACGGCCACGCTCTGCAGCCTCTGACGGCTTTTGCTCTGCAGTGGCCAAGGTGAGGAATTGTTCCAAAGATCAAGAGGTGGTCTGCAGAGCTGAAAATATTGTCACTATCACCATTCCCAGAGAAATGGCGAGGCCACCTCTAGTCACATCACCTGTGCCCACTGGGTGGGTGGAGAGGGTTCTTGTTGATGCTGCAAGTCGCATTTCTTCAAGAGAGGGGTCTACAGCCACCCAGTTTGTGAATGGCCCAGGGACGCTCAGGGGAAAGCAGGTACCTGCAGGGCTGCATGCCGCCAGCAGGGGGCGCCTTGTCCAAAAGGTGAGGTCCTGAGCTAGCAAGCAGTATTTCCCTTCTGTTGTCAAGGTCAGAGTTTGGGCTGAACGATTTAGAATCAGGGGCTGAGACCAAGGCTGGGCATTGCGTCAGTGAGGCCGTAGGGCTCTCCCCACACGCTGTAATGAGGCTTTCTGTTCACCTCTGATTTAGCTCTGGGGTCCGTAGGGGGATTGCGGTGAACAGTTTGACATCCAGACTCAGGCGGAACCTGGGACTCGGGGTTTAGGGGCCGGGCTTAGAGGTGGGAAGCGGGGGTCACAGAGCTGGCCGGGCTCTAGGGCAGAAAACGCGAAGCGGCTGCGTGCGCTGGCTCCTTAGCCCACCCAGCGGGGCCTACAAAACAGGAAATGACGGGGGGGTCCGGACTTGGGGGATGCCCGCCTCCCCGGCCCCGCCGCCTTCCGGCCCTTGCTCACCATCTGCGCCCACCACCGCCCTGATCAGGGTCAGGGTCCCCACGCGGATGGCCTCCTTGCTCGTCTCCATTTGGCTGAGGAAGAACTTCATCAGCTCCTTCGGGTAGGAGCGGGCTGCAGGGGAAGGGCCGTCCGGGTCACTCCCGCCGGGCCAGAGCCAGAGCCAGAGCCAGGGTTGGGGTTGGGGGGAGGCCCCCCAGGCCGCGCCGGAGCCTCACCCAGGGCTATGAAGCAGTGCTCGATCTCCCCCACGTTCTGGCCCACGTACTGCTGCTGGGCAGGGGCCCTGACGCACACCTGAGGAGGGGGTGGATGGGGGGTGAGTGGGTGGGTGAGGCCACAGCGAACAGAGAAGCAGGTGCCCAGGAGCGAGGTGAGGCTCCGCCAGCACCTCCCTTTGGCCCGGATGGCCTCCTGCCGCAGCCCGCGTCCTGCGGGTCCGCCCGGAGAAGGCCCTGCCTGGCCCAGCTTGCGGGCCTCACCTGGATGTGCAGTTCCGTGAAGATGGTGTGTAGCTGCATTTGGGGGACGGGGGTCCGAGTGACGACCGACACCTCCAGGATCTGCCTCAAGACCTGCAGCGGACGGGCAGGCGACCTTCTACTGACTCGGGGTCGCACTCGACACCCTGGCCGCTCAGTGTGGTGGCCAGGGCAGCCTCTCGGGCCAGTGCCGCAAACTGGCTGAACTGACCCTGCATTGCAGCCGGCCCCCAGGGCCGTTCCCGTGCTCAGTGAGGCTGGGGGCCCTGCGCTGGGCCACCCGGCGTGACGTTCAAGGCCATCTTCACCTTTCTCTCCCCATCACCTGGAGGTACATCCCACTCTTTTACCCCAACTCCCATTTCCGCCCCTTGCTTTTGCAGCTAAGGACCTTGCCTCCTCTGTAGACAGGCAAACACTTTACAATATGTGTCAGCCGGCCCGGGTCACGCCTCCACTGGCACGGGTCCAAAGCTGCCCTGGGTGGAAGGGTGTGCCCCCAGAATTCATGTCCACCTGGACCCTCAGAGTGTGGCCTTGTTTGGAAACAGGGACTTTGCAGAAGAAACTAGCTAAGGACCTGGAGGTGAGATGGGTCCCGGGTGTAGCTAGCGTCGGCCTCAAGTCCAGTGACTGGCGTCCGTAGAGGCGGAGGCGAGGGCAGAGAGAGGCGCAGAGGAGGAGGCCCCGGGAGAAGGAAGGGCAGGTCTGAGAGGCACGGCCACGGGCCAAGCAGGGCTGGGCCCCCTCCACCCCCGGGAGCGGGAGGGGGCTGGAGGGACGTGCCCTAGAGCCTGTGGAGGGCACGCAGCCCTGCCGACGCCCCGATTTAGGACTTGCAGTCTCCAGAACTGGGAGAGAATTCTGCTGTTTTAAGACACCTGCCTTATGCAGCCCCAGGAAACTTATACAAATGTCACAGCCTCACGTGGCCTCTAAGACCATTTGGGATGGTGTCACCCCCTGGAATGGCAGCATTTGTCTCCAGAAAAACCCTGAAAGTAGCAGGCCCCACAGCCCCTCGTAGGGCACAGATATTGGGTTTGTTGCCAGGCGTCAAACTACCTGATACCCCCCCACCCCCCACCCCTACCCGGATGGTACGCCCCCCACCAGCACTCTGGGGGCCCAGGCCCGCGGCCCCCACCTGAGTGATGAAGAGGGCCTCCAGGTTGCCCTGGTACTCGGCCAGCAGCAGGGGCACGTAGTCATACACCTGCTCCCGCAGGTCGTCGTTGGGCAGGAGGAGGTTCAGCATGGGCTTCAGGGACTTGATGACCCCCAGCTTCACCTGCCACGGGAGTGGCGGCTCGGGACTCCTGCGCCCAGGACCCCCGGTGGGGCCCAGGGACGGAAGCCCCGTCCACAGAATCAAGGACACGTGATGGAGGGGACCTTGGAAGCAGGGTCGCGTCCTCGCCCAAGGCTCCACGGGTGGGCAGTGAGGCCAGGCTGTCCCCTCGAGTCCTAGCTCTGTCACTTAGGGGACCTTGGACAGGTCCGTCCCCTCTCTGTGTCCCCCTTTCCTCCTTTGTAAAGCAGTCCCACGGCACAGAGTCAGCGCGGAAACAGCTCCCACGGGCAACACGCCTGGACAGCACCCGCAGGCCCAGAACCGCCCCTCGTCTAGAAGCCTGTGGGGCGTCCGAGGCCCCGGGGCCCGTGCCTTCCGAGTCACCACCCCCCAGCTCTGCCGTCGGTCGGTCAGGTCACCCTCCCTCGGGGGTTCCGGGGATGAGGCCGGGCCCACAGGCGGCGGAGCCATCACCTGGGTGGGGGGAAGGCGGGCGCCTCCAAGAGGGCGCGTCTCACCTCGGGGTTGCGGCTCCTCAGCCACACGGTCACGAAGTAGCGGTACATCGGGAACAGCTTGACAGCAAACTGCTCCTCGGTCATCACCGGGTACACGCTGTCCTCCAGGTGCTTCAGGTAGAACTGCACCGTCTCACAGAAGGTCTCCATGGCTGCGGGGGCGGGGAGCACAGAGGGGCAGGGAGGGACACCGCGCCCAGGCCCCAGCCATTGAGATGGACGTGCTGGGGTCCCGGGCGGGGCCCGGAAATAACTCTCACCCGTCCTGGAACCCCAGTGCAGAGGGAAGCAAACCCAGTGTGCCCTATTTTTTTTTTCAGGGGTCAGGGGTTTGGGGGCCATGGCAACATTATGTAATCAGACCCCGGGGCAAGGAGAAGAGATGGGAACAGCACCCAAGACCTGCCGTGTCAGGCCTGGTCCCCGTGCCCCGTGACCCCCACCAGCCTTCTCGGGTCTTCTCCCGAAAGGCTGGGCTACGTACAGAACAAACTAAACTGAGTCACATGGACAGCTCCTCCCTCTGAGCCACGGGCCCGCCCCCACCTCGCTGCCAGGCAGCCAATCAGAGGCCACACCGAGTGGCAGCTCAGGCAAATGTTTGGGGACAAATGGACCGCCTGCCTCCTGCTCAGTAGCCCTTCCGCCTGCACCTCACCCCACGCCCCCCTCCAGCCCTCCTCCGATCGGGCCACACCTGAGGCCCGCGTGGGGCACGTACCACTACAGATCACCTGACGCATCTTGGCTTCGTTGACAAGTCTGAGCATCGTGAAAATGGTGGCCAGGGTGATGCCCATGTAGGGCATGAACTCGAACACTGCGGGGCGGAGCACAGGTCGCCAGAGGGGCGTCGGCGGGGAGAAGGCAGACAGGACGGCCCCCAGCCCGCACCTCCAGTCGCTGTGCCCCTCCCCGCCCAGTCCCGCACAGTGCCTCGGGGCCAAGTCAGGGAGCACCTTTGCGACCCTGAGGCCCCGGGACACAGAGGGAAGGAAGTCAGAGCGCGGTGAGGGCCCAGCCCGAAGCAGGTGAAAGGAGAGGAGGACAGGGAAGCGGGGGGTGGGAAGGAAAGGAGACAGATCCCTGAGGGAGAGCAGGACGTGGGAGACTGGAGACTGGGCTCTCAGAGCGTGCCCACCCCTGGGAACGAGGTCTGGCCCCTCTGGGTGTCCCGAGTGTCCTCGGGTCAACGCAGAAGCGGGGACTCGGCGCGTGTGGACGAGAGGCTAAGAGAGGACGGGCAGGCAGGCGGCGGGGCGGAGGGAGAAGGGAAGCAGAGACGGGCAGGGGACAGGGAAGGAGGCTGCTGGGAAGAAGAGTGACCGGGACAGGCCCGCCCTCGGAGCCACCTCCCGGCCGGGCCCCTGCCTCCTGTCCACCCGCCTGGCCCTGTGTCGGGTTCTCTGGCCTCAGCTCGCCGCCGGCCCAGGCCCTCCCTCGCCCCTGAGCCTCTCACAGCGAGTGGCCCCCGACCCCCGATCTTCACCCCGCCCCCCTCCGCCACCTCTCTGCAGCCCACCCAGGACCCAGCCCCAGCACACCACGGAACTCTTCTCGGCCGGGTGGCCTTCTCCAGCCTCATCCTCCCGGTCCCCTCTGCCAGACGGGACACAACCGGCTGCTGGGCCCTGTCTGAGTCACTGTCCCCCTCACAGGCCCCATGACACCTCACTGTCCCCACCTTCCACCCTGTCTGACAACCGCCCCTCCCCCGCCACGCCTTCTGGGGTCAGGGCTTCTCTCTTCTCTTCTCTCTCTACTCTCATGCCCTGGGGATCAGTGGCTCCGATCTCCACCTGCACCCCGAGGCTCCCAGGTAGGAAGGCCGAGCCCAGACCTGCCCTCTGCACCCGACACCCACACAGCAGCCCCCCGCGAGGCCTCTCCACGTGGACATCTCGCCGAGATGGGAACTCAGCACACACACGAGGAGGTTCCTTCCGAGCCCCCCCAGTTGCCTCCCCCACCGGCCCCGTTTCCCATCCCAGAGCACGACCGCCCATGCACCTGCTGCTCACACCTGACCCGTGGGAGTCTCTTCCTCCCTCTGCACCTCCCACGCACAACTCCGCACAGTCCCACCTGCCAAGCCCCGTCCTTACCGCCCGCCCCTCACCACACGCGCTGCAGCCCGAGCCACCACCCCCTCGCCTCCACACGTTTCCACCCCGCGTGCCTCCACACAGCGGCCACGCGTCTCCAGGCAGCTGCGGCTTTAAACCCACAGGAGCTCTCAAGTGTCCTCCAACATGGCCCAGGCTCCGTGCCCTTCCGACCAGCCGGGCTGCCCAGCCTCGCCTTGCACCGCCTCCCCTCGCTCTCTAGCTCCGGCCGCAGCGACCTCTCAGCTCTCCAGAGAGGCCGAGCTTCGTCCTGCCTCGGGGCCTTTGCACGTGATGTTGCCGCCCATCCCATTCTCCACACACAGGGCGTCATCTCGTCCTTGCGGCCACAGCCCAACATCACTGCCTCCGTGAGGACCCTGCCGAGGTGAGGGCCTCTCCCCCGTCCTGATCTCAAGCAGCTGCCGGGCTGACCTCTTCATCTTATACAGTGACTATTTATTAAATTTTATTTATTTATTTTTAGAGAGGGGACCTGGCCTGCAACCCAGGCCTGTGCCCTGACCGGGATTCGATCCACTGACCCTTGGTTCCTAGGGCAACGCTCAATCCACGGAGCCACACCAGCCAGGGCTCCGCTTATTTTCTTGTCTACTTGTTTACGGTCCTTTAGGAGGGCAGGGGCGTGCGTGCTTTGTTCACTGTGGTGGCCCAGCTCCCACCGCCACGCCAGCAGGGAGCTCAGTGCCTGTGGGGGGCACGACGGGAGAGAGCGGGAGAGGAAGCAAGTGAAGCCAGAAAGGGAGACGAGCAGGCAGGGGGAGAGCTGAACCTCAGGGGGAGAGAGGGGAGGGGTCTGCAGGAGGGGCGGGAACAGGGGGAGAGAGACCCGTGGGGACGAGAAGAAGGGGTGCCAGAGAAGGATGAGAAGAGGGAGCAGTGGAAGGGGTGGGGGTCAGGGACAGGGACAGACACGGAAAGAGACACAGACCGGGGAGGGGGAGCCCCGGGCCAGCTCGGAGAGGCAGGCCCTGCGGCCGAGGACCCGCACACCCTACCGTTGCCGTTGGCCAGCTTCGCCAGGGTGACGATGACAAACTCGTCCGCGAGGTCGAGGGGCCTGAGGTGGTGCTGCATCTCGTACATGACCATGCTGAAGTGGTTTCGGGACAGAGCCACCAGGGTGTCACTGGCCACCTCTGCCCTCAAGTACCCCTCCATCTGAGGGGACGGACGGAGAAGCGTCATGTGATGCCACCGCCCTCCGGGCCCTCATAAAGACCCTGCTGCCCCACGGCCCCCCCAGCCTCCGTGGGCCCGCTGGGGCTCAGCCTGTTCTTGCCCCTCGAGGTGACTGGACAAGAGCCTTGGGCAACGCGGGCCGTGCCTCCCAGCGGCCCGGCCCCTGGGTTGGCCGGGGACAGGGCACCGATGGAGCCCGGAGTCCCACTACCTCCAGGATCTCCCTCATCTCCTTGGAGGCGATGGCCACCAGCCTCTGGACGCACTGCTCCTCCAGCTCCCCCTCCTGCTGGACGATCTCCTGGAGGATGTTGTAGATGTTCACTTTGCGCTGGGTGGAGATCTGGGAAACAAGCATGGCGGGCGGGAGGGTCCTGGGCCCGGCGGTGGGGCCGGACAGACAGAGCCAGCCCTGCCCGAGCACACCGTCCACCGTCTTCTCCTTTCGCGGGTCTTCCCTGTGCCCCCATCTGGGGACTGGCCCCTGACCGTCCAACTGCCCCAGCCTCAGACCCCGGCTCCTCCATCCCTGTCGCCTCCCCTTCCCTCGTCCTCCCATTGGCTCCTCCAACTGGCCCTGTGGGGGATTGCGGGGGCGGTTCTGCAAATCTCTGCTCTCTCCCCGGTTTTCAGTCTGGTGAACGCAGTGAGGCAGGCGTCAAAGAGTCAGCAGGCAAGGGCCCGCCACAAAGTTGGCACCTGCCCAATTGCGAGTCTCGGGAAGGGGGTTTGCCCCACCCTTTGGCCGAGTGGAGGAGCACTGGGGACCAGGAAACGTTCCTCTGACCCTATTTAGATCCCCAGATAGCACTTATCAGTGTTATACATGATAGCACTGGACCAAGGCACTGCCCCACCCGGACCACACCCAGGAGCCGTGACTCAGCCACTCCGAAGGAACGAGGGCGGACTCTGTGTGTGAGCCAATGCCTGCAAAGCACTCTGGGAAGAAGCCTCCCTTCCCTGGGCTGTAAGAAGGTCACTGCCTGTCAGCCCAGACACCATAGCAAATCTGGGGGGACCTCAAGAGGAGGGGGATTTCTCTGGGACACGTGAATATGTCCCAGGAATCCGGTACGGAGTGTACCGGGCTTGTTTCGCTAGTGCTGGTATCGCGAGTCCCAGAGGCTTGTAGAACGCCAGCCAGAGACTCCTCACGGGGGCCCCTGGGCCGAAGAGAATCCTGGGGCTTTTGGAGGCCAGTGGTTGTCAACCATTTCTTTTTTTTTTATTGCTCCCTAAGGACCCTTCTTGGACATTTTCCCCTAATCATCCACCATGAAGCCTTAATACCACAAATAGATTCTATATCTCTTTATGGGCTGTGTGCCTGGCTGTGCTTCATACATAAAAAAGTAAGGTTTTCTTTGTGATCCCCCCACATCCAAGAACTGGTTTTACCTGCTTTGGGGTAGTATCCCTGCCTCACCCACCCGCCATAACTCCAGGCGGTCTATATGCTTAATTAGCATCATTAGCACTCTGGCTGCACCCACGTAAATGGCCACATTGTAATAGGACCAGCCTTTTCCCGGATCCAGAGGAGTCCTTGGAGAATGTTCATGGCCACGAGAGAAACACCACCCAAGGCTGGGGAGCTGGTGTCGCCCAGGTGCCGGGCGGCCATCCGGAGGGGCGTGCGGAGCTGCCGGCCTGCACGGTGGGGTTCTGGGGTCTGTGGGAGTGGGCACCTCCATCCTGGGGAGGTCTAGGGGACCTCATGGCTCCATGGGGATGGAAGCTAAGTCGTAGAAAACTGATGACAGTGGCCCTGGCTGGGTAGCTCAGTTGGTTAGAGGGTCATCCCGATACGCCAAGGTCGCGGGTTCGATCCTCAGTCAGGACACATACAAAAATCAACAAATGGATGCATCAATAAGTGGAACAATGAATCAGTGTTTCTCTCTCTCTCTCTCAAATTAAATAAATAAATAAACAGGAAAGAGAACATAATGTTTCTTCCACAGCAATCAAAACGGTTGTTGCTTGGGACAATGCCATTGAATTTTGTCTGGCAAAGAATACAAACCTCTATAACTAGAATTCTCATTTTAACAGATTTTAACATCTACCTGATTCCTTCACTAACTAGCAAACAACGAAACTCTTTGACCCACGTTAATTTAAGAAACATGCCTCCTGGTGAGTTTTCTGTTCCTCACCACTGATCCCTGATTATGGCCTGAGTATTAATCATGTGGTTGTTTTTTTTTTAACTGTGTCTGTTTCTGCTGCTTTGACACCCTGGGATCTCGCTGGCCCCGCAGAGACTGTGGCTCCCGGGCCGCCCAGTTCCTGCAGACAGTGAACAACTCGCTCGGGAGCACACGTGTCAGACGCCAACCGGCCGATCCGGGGCCCAGGCCCCAGCCACCGACCGTGGGCTCCGGGCCGTTGCCTGCCTGCCCTGACCACCCAGGACCAGGCGCCAGCCAGCCGGGGGCAGCCGTCCGCCCGGGGCCCACGGCTCGCTCACACCAGCCGACCCCGAGCCTCCTCCACCCGCCCCGCCTTGCCCGATCCGCTGCCATGGAAGCCACAACGGAAACCGCTGGCCACGCGATCCCCTCACTGCCTCGGCCTCTTGCCCGGCCCTGCTGCTTCCCACGTGGCCAGCGTGGCACAGCCGCCCCTCCTCGCCCTGGGGGATCAGTGCCTGATGCACCGTCTCTCTGAGGTCATCTGCCTCCCGAGCTGCTGGCCTCACCACACCTGAACGGCACTAAAACCTGCGTTTTAAGAGCCGAGTGTGAGAGCCCCCTGCCTGTGCTCCGGGACCCTGGCTCCCTGCTGCACGGCTGGCGCGCACCGTCCTGTGAAATAAAGCTTCCTGTAAAGAACACCGTTGCCACCCAGTCCCAAAGGCCACAGGACAGTCTACACGCCAGCAGCTCTCCCAGTGTGGCCTCCAGACCAGCAGCAGCCGTGGTGGGGCGGGGCCTGGCCCTCCCGGTTTTCACAGGCCGCCCGGGGATGCCGAGGCTCCAGTACGGTCCAAACCCCACCCTACAGGGCCCTGTCGTACGGGGCCCACCGCGCTCTCCCACTACACTCCCCATCATCCCTTCAGCATCCCGTTCCCCGGCCTCCTGCCCCACTAATCAGCCTCCCCACTGGCCTGGCGTCCCTGCACCCTGGGTCAGCGGGGTCTTTGCCCCCCTATATCCGTCGTCTTTGTCTCGCTGCAGAACGACGGCTCCCCAACCCACTGCGTCTCAATACAGAGGAGTCTAGAAAATTGTCAAAGCCCCAGGCTGCACTGGGTCCTCAGGGAGCGAGAGCCTCACAGCCCTGCCCACGTCCTGCACCCAGCGGCACCCAGCCCTGCACCCACGAGGGCCGGTGTCCATGTGCTGAGCGGGGGGTGGACACAAGCAGCTGCCGGCCCCAGACTCAGGGGAGTGGCTGGGGGGGGGCGGCCCTACCTGCGGCACCTGCAGGCAGCGGATGAGGGAGCTCATCACCACGCAGGGCTCGCTGGAGGCCTTCTCCGCGATGATCGCTGAGGCCAGCGCCTTCCGCAGGCTGGGGCCCACCCCAGCAGTGTCCGCCGTGGCTGACTCGCTGTCCATGATGTTGAGCAGGTTTGTGACTTGCTGGAAAGTCCCTGAGACAGAGATGGCCCAGGAGGTGCTCCCCGCGCCCAGGCCTCCCTGGCACCTGCCCAGCCGCAGCTCCACCTGTGGGGGGATTGGGCGGGGACCTTCCTGTCCCCTGGGCAGGTGGAGAAATTGAGACCTCAGCTGGGACATGCCCTCGTGGAAACGAGAGGGGTCGGGAATGCAAGGGTGTGGGTGACTCTCTCACCACTATCGTCTGGTTGCAGAGGGTCCGGCTCCTCTGTTTCCTCAGACAGGTGCTCATTCGAGTCTATTGTTGATTCTGCCATCTCTTCCTTGGGCTCTTTTGACATAAACGAGATTTAGATTTATAAAATACGTGGCGTGTCGACACGCTCTCAGATGGCCTCCAGTGAGGCACTCCCTGTATCGTCCCCTCCCCTTGAGGGTGGGCAGAACCCATGACTTGTTTTTAACCAATAAGAATCTGGCAAAGGTGGCTGGCTGATGTGGCTCAGTGGATTGAGCGCAGGCCTTTGAACCGAAGGGTTGCTGGTTCGATTCCCAGTCAGGGCACAGGCCTGAGTTGTGGGCCAGGTCCTCAGTGGGGGGCATGCCAAAGGCAACCAATCGATGTATCTCTTGCGCATGGATGTTTCTCTCCCTCGCTTTCTCCCTCCCTTCCCCTCCCTCTCTGAAAATACATAAATAAAATCTTAAAAAAAAAAAGAGGCAAAGGTGATGGGAAGCCCCACCCATGCTCACACGATGTCATATCAGACTCCGTCCTAGCAGACTGGACAGAGAGATTCTCCCGCCGGCCTTGAAAGGCAACAGTCATGATGTGGCGGCCGGGGGAGGAGGCCTCGTGGTAGGGAAATGAGGGCCTGGCTCCTACAGCCGCGAGGACCGGGATTCTGCCCACAGCCACGTGAGCTGGGGAGGGAACCGAGCTCCAGAAGGAAGGCAGCCATCTGACGCCTGGAGTGCAGCCTTGGGACCCCGAGCGAAGGAAGGACCCCACGAAGTCATGCCCAGGCTCCAACCCACGGAAACCATGAGATGATCAACGCCGCTCCGCTCACAACCGCTCGTCACTCAGCAGTAAATACATCGTCCCCTTGGTTAGGTGGGCCCTCCCCCCTCTTTTCTAGACACTGGAAATGAAGGATTAATTAGAAATCCACCTCGGCAAGTCTCATAGTCCCTGACAGGGGCCCCCACAACATTAGCAGCTTCTTAAGGGTCGACAAACCCCAACGCAGATGTCAGGCTGGAAGACGAGGCTCCCACACCCTCTCTCCTCCCGCTCCCAAGCTCCTCGGCCTCCGACCCCCGCCCGGAGCCCTTCCCCATCCCAGCCCTTTCCTCCTGCGAATCCTCGCACAGACCTTTCCCCCGAGTTCTCTCCCAGACGCAATCGAAGTACAGCGTGAGAAGCAGACCCGCTGCTGGCCCGAGACACATCCACGGTGAGGACAACGGCAGGCCGGCTGTCCACACGAGAGGCAGCTGGGCTCCTCGGTGGGCGTGCAGACAGGGGCTGGCTCCCCTGGCAGGGCAAGGGGGGGCGGGCTTCCTTAGAACCATCGCCGTTGGGTTCTGGGCCCTTGGAACTTCGAGCTCCAACTGCCTCCCTGAGCCTCTGCCAGCTGAGGGCTGTGAAGAGCGCAGGGCGCCCCGAGGAAACCCGCCCCCCCCAGAGCATGCTGGGGAAACACTGCTGCTGGCCGCAGGTCTGGTGAAGTGCGGTGGCCTCTCTGGGAAAGGAACGTGGTGGGAGGGGGTTGCTTCACAACCGAGACCCGTGGGGATGCCGTCCGAGGGCCCCAGGGTGGGGAGGTGTGGTCGGGGCGGCTGGAGGGGGGAAGGGCGACAGAAAGGCTCTGGGGAGAGGATGCCTCCTCCCCAAGGACCGGATGGCTTGCAGGACGGGGAAGGGGGTTCTCCTGGCAGCATGCTTAGAAGGCAAAGAACCTCAAAGCAGGCAGGGACCTTGTTTTCTTAAACCAAAAGCGGGGTGCAAAGGGTCCTCCTGTCGCTTGCAGCTGTGAGTGTGTCCTGATGGTCAGTTTGAGCGGTGGAGCACTGGCCTTGGGCGGGCTCTCATCCCACGCATCGCGAGCAGCAGGACGAGACTCGGAGCCGCCCGCGGCCTGGCTGTTCAGTTCAGCTTGCACTCAAAGCTTGCCCGCCCTGCGGAGCCGGGGTGAGTTCTCAGCTCCGCTTGGGCACCTCTGATGCCGGGAAGCCCATTACCCTCATCAGCCCGTTTCTCCTTCATGGACTCTGCACGGCTAGAAGATGAGCTCCCCCCCAGTAGTGCCGCACCCCATAAAATGTAAGCATTGTTCCTTGGCCCACCCTTGGGAGACATATTGACAAGCATGGAATAGACTGAAGAAGACAATGATCACGTGTCCCTTCTCTCACAGCCCCCTCTGTCCCCGCTCCTCTCATCCCCCCTGGGCCGCCTTCTGTCTTCCAAAGATCAGTCAAGTGGCAAGGGTGAAAGTTCACAGCAGCTAAGTGTGGCCCTCCATGCCGCGGTGGGTCCAGAGGTGGGTAGGACACACCCTTGTCCTCTGAGGGTCTAAAGACCCAACACAAGAAATGCCATGGGTGTAGAGCCGGAAGTGACTGTATCAGTTAGCCACAGCCGTGTAGACAAGCCACCTCCGCCTTAATGGCTGGCGAGAACCACTTATTGTTGCTCACAAGTCTACAGGTGGTCAGCTGGGCGGCTCTGGGCCACGTCCAGCCCGGCACGCTGGGGCCATGCGTGCGTGCATCTGCAGGAGACAGAGGGTTGGGTGAAGGCCGGCGGCTCCAGGGCGGCCTCACACGCAGGTGTCCGGCAGTTGGCTGGCTGTCGGCTGGGGAGACCAGGATGACACGGGATGACCGGGTCCCCTGTGTCTCACAGCTGCCAGGCGGGGTTCCAAGAGAGTGAGCAGAAACAGGGAGGCCTCTCGGAGCCCAGAGTTGGAACCAGCACCCATCACCTCTGCCACAACCTGTCAGCCAGCGCAGGTCACGGGCCAGCCCAGACGCAGGGCCGGGGAGGGGGACCTCTCCCGTCAGTGAGAGGAGCTGCCGAGTCCCGTCGTGAAGGACGTGGCTGTTGGGAGTGGGGGGTACAGGCCACTTTCCTTTTGCACACACGGCGAGTGTGTAAGCCCAGCCAAGAGTGAGTTGCCTCTCCACAGGTCCTCTGGAGGGAGCAGGAACAGTGAAGCCGAGGAAAAACAAGCGGCTCTGCTGGGCTTTGCACAGCAAAAATGCTTTTTACTTTTCAGATTATGACGCTATGGCTGGACTCACATGCAATCCATTCGTAAAACCAGCCACTGTCTTGTGCTGTCGCTCTACAGAGCCCCCCACCTCCACTGCCACGGGAACGAACTTGAAAGTAAAAAAAAAAAACATTGTATTTGTAGAAAACTCTGAGCTTAAATGCACGAAAGGACCAAGGCAGAAAGCAGGGAAAAGGTACGTGGGTAGTGAGCACATTTGGTGGCATCTCCCCAGCTCACACGGTTCCCTCTTCTCTGACCCTAGGGGTCACAGTTACTGGCTCTCGGTGGTGACGGTTTGCCCCTCTGCAATCCCTCCCCCAACAATTCTGACTGGACAAGGAGTGAACACCTGATCCAGCTGGACCAATCAGATTTTCTCCCAGGATTTAAGGACTCGGGGGCGAGATAGGACCCAGTGGGTGTCCTGTGGCATCTTGGGGCTGAGGGATCTGGGGACTGAGGAGCAGAGAAGGACAGGGGGAAGAGTAAAGTGGTCCCTCATAGTGCACAGGGACGGGGGAAGACAAGAGAGGCCCCCTCTGGAGGCTTGGCCTGAGCCTTGCATTTTTAGGAACCCGTCTCCTTACAAAAGGACCCCCTTTTTGCTTAAGGTATCCCGAGTTGGGTTCTCTTACTTGTAGACAAGAGGCCATAAGGGCTAGAAACACGAAGGTGCAGAGGAACCCGTGGGAAGCCAGAGCAGCTCAGGGCCCACGAGACAGACGCAGGTGGCAGGGAGCAAGGGCAGGAGCCCGGGAGACAGTCACTGGGTGGGTCGCAAGGGCCTGGAAGGAGGGTGGACATAGTCCAGGAGTCGCATGGGGCCCCCAGGTGTGGGGAAGGAACTGTGTGAACAGCTTGCGTTCCCAAAGTAGCTGGGGCAAGGAGCGGGTGGGGCTGGGGTCAGGGGCGGTCCTGGCTGTCGGAGTGCCATCCAGCTCCGCCCCGGAGCCTGTGTGTTTAAAATGTCTGCAGGCAACACAAAGCACCCGGCAGAGGTGTGAACAAAATTAAAGGCAAAGAACACACGGAGAAAACATGCTTCCAGCCCAGGGCAGAGGATCTCCTCACTGGGGCGTGAGCACTCTTAGCGAGTCCTTGGGATAACACCCCCGTGGGAAAAGGAACGGAAAAACCAGTAAGAGAGGCTCACACACTTGTAAAAGTTCAGCTCTTCAGGCTAATGATAAAATAAAAGCAAATTTAAAACAGGATCCCACGTTTCTTCAAACACACTGATGCTTTTCCCCCCCAAGATACTGCTTTCTGCTGCGGAGGGCATGGAACCGGGCTTTCTCGCACCGTCTCGGGATGCAGTCTGGGGACGGTTCAAACCACTTGCAATGAGATGCGGCAGTGCCCCACCCAGATGTCCCATGACCTTCTCTCCTTAGCGCAGGAGCCCACCCCCAGCACCACTGCCTGCCTCGCTCTGCCCAGGGCTCTCCGGCTCCCAGGGCCCCCGTGCTGACTGGGGGTGCAGGAAATTAATACCACTTGGGACCAACCAATTACTGGCAAGGCGAGGGCTCAGTCCGAGACCCAAGGGCCTTGCTTCTTGGTGGGAGAAGGCTGGTGGGTTTTCTGCATGGACAGCCGGTGTCTACTAGGGGGGTTCAGCTCTGTTGCCCACAGCTTCTTGGTGGCCATCACCCCCCATCCCCGTCCCCATGCCCTTTTCAGGGTTGCCTTCAATCCCCAAACGAGCCTCTTGCCCTTGAATCCTCAGGACAAAGGAACCCAGACTGAGACAGCTGTTGGTTTGTTATAAAGCTCTTTCCACGGGAACAGTCAGGAATGGGTGCAAAGACGTCGCTTTTTTTTTTTTATAAAAGAAAATAAAAGTGGATCCACCCAGAAGTTGGGGCTAAACCCACACCAGAGAATAGTCCTTGGTCACTAGAAGCAAACGTTTATACAAAGAACGCTCGCCCTGCAGTGAAGCAAAGAAAGGGTGTGAGACAAACTGGGGATATTTCACACGGCTGCAGTCTTTTCTGTGCGTTTGCCGAACGGTCGCCGTGATTATTTCTGAGGGACGTGACCACAGACGGTTTTTATTTTCCTGTGGGTGTGTGTGGACCAGTTTGTAGTTTTCCAAATTTCTGCCACAACGATGAATGACTTTTGTAATTAGCACATGCAACTTAGCAACCAATAAAGGCCACACCAATGAAGAGAAGAGCCCCCAGGAAATACGACATACAAATTTATTGATCTGTTTTTAGTTGCGGGACATGTACACCAGAGAAAAATACACTTTGGGCTTTTATCAAAGTCAGATGCGTTTGGCACAAGCAATGAGTACCCTGTCAAACACGCTGCCCCCCCCCCTTTGGGACTCGTTCCCCCCCCCAAAGATAGAAATCATACACTGCTCTCAAAGGATGCTATGTCACCATTCATTCAAGTACAAGGCACCAGCCGTGAAAGGAACACACGTTTCCTTCGTGACGTGCACAGAGTGACATCTGTGACGCGTGGAAAGAAATCGGGAGCTGCCATCCCTACTGAAGGAGTTGATTACAACAGTGTTTCGAGGCAGATGGTGTCAGAACCGTCACCGGTGGCGGGGAGGGGGGGGGCAGGCTGGGCTCCCAAACTGGCCCCCTACTGAGGGAGAGAAGAAAGGCGGGGCGAAGGAGGCCCCGCCCACCCCTCTCGGCCAATCGTCTGAGAGGTAGCGAGTGTGGTCCAATTAAAGGTACTGGGGGGGAGGGGCGCAGGAAACATTTTCAAGTATTTCTACCTACAGGTGTGACTACCAATTAAATTATTTTTATTTTTAATAAAACACTCTGGGGTGTCTAACGTAATGCAGCAAAGTACTCCTTCAATGGGCATGACATGAATTTAACACGGACTCTGCCGATTCGGCCCCTTGGTTTCCCCCCTGCTGCTCCTCAGTGCGCCTTGGACTTCTGGGATTTCTTAGCCCGCCGTTTTTTCCCGAAACATTTGCTGCAGGCAAAGGCACAGCTTTTGTAGACGATGAAGACCACCCCCAGCACAATGGCCAAGAGGAAGCCAATCACGTCCAAAGAATGGTACTGGTACCAGGTGAGGTCGTGGGCCGCGGGGCGCAGGTGCGGGGCTCCCTTGTGCCGCATCACGAACTCCACCCAGAACACGGCCAGGTCCAGCGGCTCGATGGGGCGGTCCTTGTGAAGGCTGGAGAGGCGCATGATGTTTTCCTTGTAGCTGCACACAAAGACAGTTACGTGAGTGCTGGGACCTCGGGATGGGGGGGCGGGGGGCAGGCAGCTAGCTCCTCTCCCTTTGTGCCTGCACGCTTGCTTCCAGTGAGACACACTACCGCATTCTTCCACTCGCTGGAGAAATGTGTCTGTTGTAAGTAGCAAAAAACACATGCAATGCACACACCCAATGCTCTTCATCTCCAGGGAGGGAGGGAGGCAGGAAGAAAGGAGGGAGGGAGGGAGGGAGGGAGGGAGGAAGGAAGGGAGGAAGGAAGGAAGGAAGGACGGAAGGAAGGAAGGAAGGAAGGAAGGGAAGGAAGAAGGAGAGAGAGAAAGGAGGCAAGAGAGAAAACGAAGCCAAAATTATTATTTTCAATTATTTGAAAAATTACTGCTTCTTTTCTTTTTAGTAATATCTTTGTAGGAAACTAAGTTATACTTTATAGGTACATAGAGAAATTTAAAAAAGGTCGCACTAGAAATTATAAACAATTGCTCATTCGAATTTGTAAACAGTCAATCTAGTCAAAAGTAAAAGCCATATTTAAGTCCATCCCCGAGACAATCTATTTAATGGATCTAAATTTTGCAGGAGGCCATGTCTACGCAGCCTGTCAGAGCGAACAAACTGGTGTTCATTCAGCACAGTGCTGACGGCTGCACCAGAGCAACCAAATCCCGGACGGCTTGGATGTCCCAGTGCTCAGTGTCCTTACAAACAGATTTTAATGTTTCAGTTTGAGTGTTTACTGTGAGTGCAGCGGGCAGAACACAGGTCGTACTCCTCTACACCCTCCGTCTTACCTTTTGTCATTGATGACAGTTTTGAGGGCATTGGCTAAATCTTCGGAGGTCATTTCCAGGACGTTCAAGGTCACGCCTGCGCCCCGGGTCTCCATGCGCTTCGCATTGTCCATCTGGTCCCCGAACAAGGGCAGCATGACCATGGGGACCCCGTTGCATATGCCTTCGTAGATGCCGTGGGAGCCAGAATGTGTGATAAAGGCACGTGTCTTCGGGTGGCCTGGGAGGTGACAAGGGGGGGGGACGTGGTGGTCAGGTGGCCAGGCGTCACGTGCAGGCGTCGCCTAGGTTCTGAAAGGGCTCTCAGCACTCAGCGCCGTTTTTGCGTGGGCCTTGCAGGCGTTTGCAGAAAAGAATGCGGTGGGGATGCCCCGCCCCTGCCCGCCCCCCTGCCCCCCCAGGTAAAAAGCAAAGTGGGATCTGTCGGCCATAACATTTTCCAGCTAGACAACCCTTCCGAACGGCCGTGCCTAAGCCCCCTTCTTCACCTGACCTCGGCTGGACCCACACATCGAATCCCCTCCACGTACCAAGCAGGTCATTCTGGGGCAGCCACTTGACCAGGACTGTGTTCTTCGCAAGGTTGGGCGGCCGGGTTCCCGTGTACCGCCACAGGACCTGCCGGGGGAGAGGGCAGTTTAACGAACATGATGTGATTTTTTTCCATCTTCTATAGGGGCTAGCAACCGGAGTCTTCTGAGTGAACATGCCCCGTGGGGGGTGGTGATTAAGAAGGCTCTGGGGGCTGGTGACATTTTGGGAATCTGTAAAAATTTACCAAGCTATAGACATTGATGATTTTTGCACTTTTCTGAACTTTGAGGGGGATGTCTACTTAATACAATGAGTGAATGTAGAACTAGAATGATATACCCTTCATTGTCCTAACAGCTTTCTGGGGAAACATCTCTACCTCATACGAAGGGACTATATCTTATTTATTTTACGTTTAAATTCAGTTCTCCTTCCCAGACGCCCGAGCCTCTTAGAGAAGATGAGCCATTTGGGTGACGTGGGGCCGGGTTGCACAGAGCAGCTGAGGGCGGAGTTGCAGAAAGAAGAACTTGGGATTAACGACCGAGAAGAGGCAGGGAACCCGAGTCTAAGGTCCAACTAGCAGAACCGATCCGTAGGTGGAAATGTGGGGTTGCTGCTCGTGGGACCATAGGGAAGCACAGCGTCTCCTTACCGTCTGAGGTATCTTGCCCAAAGCGTCGGCGATCTCCATAGCTCTCTTCTCCGGGATCTCCGAGATCATCGAGCCCAGGGAGAAAACCACAATGCCGTGTTCGCCGGAGGCATTAACGTACGCTTCGAATTCCTAGAGGCGGAAGAGAAATTTCCGGTTAATTCTTCTCACGTTCCTCGGGGGACCGCACGCATTAAGCCACGACACAGATATCTTTCTGCAAAGAATGTGACCTAGCCCTGGGCCAGGTGGCTCGGTTGGTTGGTGCGTCGTCCTGTACACCAAAAGGTTCGATTCCCAGCAGGGGCCCATCCTTAGGTGGCAGGTTCTATCCCCAGTTGGGGTGCATGTAGGAGACAACCGATCAGTGTTTCTCTCTCTCTCTCTCATCAATGAAAACATATCCTCAGATGAGGATTTAGCAAACACGCGTGGTGTAAGGGGTGTGCATGTGCGTGCATGTGTGATAGAGACACAACGCATCAGCGTGTGTTACAGCCCTTCCGCCTGCCTCACTCCCCGTCACAGGAGAAAGGCTTCTGGCTCGCAGGCTCAGTGCGGAGCTCTCTCCTGGGGTGAGAAGCCGAAGGCCGCGGGGAGGGAGGGGGAGGGGTGAGCTAAGTGGGCCTCAGAGGAAGCGGAGAGAGCCTTTAGCTGGGACGGAAACACGGCGGGGGAGGGGATGGAGAGGAAAGCTGGGCAGAGAGGGTTTAAGAACACCTCCCGTGGACTCTAAAACTCCCGTCCGTCCCCTCTAAGGAAGGCTATACAGTAAAGGTGTGCATCCCTTGTCAAGGCTTCTGCAGTATTCCTTTTCTGCAGGAAGAGCGAGCAGAGGTAAAGCACCAGGCTGCAGAGTGTTAAGGCTCAGGCCCTGGAGGTGAGAGAGCCGGCCGTGTGTCCCGGAAGACAGTAGGGACGCCCCTGGGTTCAACCCTCGGCGATGGTCTTAGCTCACACTGTCTGCTCACAGCCTTCAAAGCCAACTCCGGTTTTCAGGAAACACACACACACACACACAGGTGCACACCTGCACACATATATGTGCAAGGGCACACATGCACACACAGGGGTAATTCACTTACAGGAAACAGAGCAAGAAACAAGTAAGGCAATTTCCCCCAACTGTAGGTCACTGAAGACCTAACCACCTCCCCCAGAGTCTCCAAAGAAGGCCAAGGGCATTAGTGAGATTCCTCGATGCCCAGGATTTGCCCAGAACGGAGAGTTTCCTGGAGCACGGGGACTGCTGGCGTTAACGCCCGAACAGCCCTGAGCAGACGTGGAGGTTGGTCACCCCAGACGTGAGACCTAGCAGACTTCCGACAGGGTTCAGCACACACAGTTTTCAGACTCTGCCAGGTTGGATTCAGAGTGTGACGAGTAAGAACGCTGACCAGCCTCCTCGGAGGGGGCCCCACTGTCTGGCCCACCACCCCCCTCCCCAGCCCCAGACCTTCTCCCAGTCCTCCGGCCCCTGGCGGCTGCGTCTTGGCCTTTCCCACCAGGCTCGTCTGAGAGGCCCAGGAGGCCAGCACCATCCCCTCCCCATCACGCTGTATGTTGGGTGTGTGGCAAGGACATCCTACAGCTGCTTTTCCTGAGGCCCCCCCTCCCTAAGGTCGGCAGTCCGGCCCTCATTCCTGGGGAGGGACGGCTCAGCTCCAAGCAAGCATTCCCTTCACCCCTGAGCGAAACTGCCCTCACGTTCAACCTCGTCTAGAAAGGGCCGAGTCAAAGTCCTCTTGCTTGCAAACCCTCCCACGCCCACTTGGCAGCCGGCAGGGTACGAAAACACAAACGGAACCCACAGGCCAGAAACACCCAAGGTTAAATGTCAGCACTTGGCTAAAGCTTAAATGGCACGCACTTCCCCCACAGCTGCCAAAGGCAGCCTACGCAGGTGGCGTTGTCCTGGGCAGGCCTGCCCTGGCCCGGCTCCACGGGAGTCAGTACTAGTACAGTGCCCCACCCCCTACTGGGCAAAACCTCCGGTCCACCTCTCCGCAACTTCACAGACTCCCAGGGTGGCCGAAGAGTGGGGCAACGTGTTTATGGGCTGAGAAGAACCCTCAGTTCCCCCACCCCTTACCACCCTCCAGAGAGATGAGGCTCCTCTGGAAGTTAAAGCACTCGCCCGCTCCCCAGAGGCCTCTGAAACAGTTCCTGACTTTCGCTGAGAGTTTAGTTCATTTTAGTCCCAGGCTCTTATTACATTTTCCCCTCCCAAATGTCTTCAGTTTTGCAAGAACGCTTATCAAGCACTTAGCATGTTGGAAGCATGCTGCTTGATCATTACACATTGAGAGTCACCTACACACACGGCGGGCGTCCCCGGTCACCAGCCCGCCGCCTCCTCGCCCTCGTCAAGTCTCTGTTCTCTCTGATCTTCTGCTTGGCCATTTTCCCTGCACCTGCTATGTGTGGATGAATTCCCCCTCGGCATCTCTGTCTACGTGTCCACAGGGACGGTCCCTCGCCCTGAGAGGGAAATGACGTCCTGGATTCTCGAGTCCCCTTCCTTTGCTCTCAGTGCTGTTCTGCCACCTTTTGTCTTCCGGGCCCCCCAGGTACGCGCAAGGCCAGGCTTTGCTTTCTCTGCGGGCTCTCTTGATCGAATAAAGATTTTATCTTTAATCTTGAGGTTCAGGACTTTAGCCAAGGGCACTGGGAATAAAGTAATCTCCAGTAAAGGAATGAAAGTACAGAGTGCGGTGACCCCAAGAAAGAAGACAGCTCCCGAGGAGAAGCCCTGGCGGCTAACTGGGCTCGAATTGACGAAGAGCCCAGCAGCTGCTACTGTTGCATGAGCAGCAGGGGCCTGTCATGCAAACCTCGCTTCAGGAAGAAGCCTGCACGAAGCTGCCTGCCCCCCCGTGGCCTTATGGAGGAGCTGCTGGAACCCTATTTCAACCAACAAGACCGAGGCTTCCCCATCCCATTGGAGCTGCTTAGCTACATTCCCTCTCCCTCCCCATCACCCTCATCACCAACCAATCAGGAGGGCTCCATTCTAATCAGTCAGGACAGTGCTTTTTGGACCATTCAAACTGCACGGATTTGGATTCCTCATTTGCACGAGGATGAACCTATCAGGGATCAGGGGCAAGGATTTTCTCTCTATAGGTTAGCTGCCCCCCAGCTCTGGGAGGGCACTTTTCCTTTTCACCAAAGACTGGAAAACGTAAGCTGCCTTTCTCCAAAAGACTTTTCACCAGAGCAGGGCAGGGCACAGCGGAGCAGAGGAGAGCTGTCTGGCTGGACAGGGGCCTTCCCAGAGGTCCTTCTCACAGCCCTGCCCTTTCATAATTGGGCCACAACACTAGTGAGCTGCTCCACAGACCGCGCTGTATCACAACGGAACTGTTTGCGCTGAATAATGTTTCCCTCTTCACCTCGCGTCGCCCCCCCCTCGGGGGCTCCTGTCGGCATCGGCATCGAATTGGCGCCACCAACCATCAGTCAACAAGCTGCATTCTTTACCTAACAACGGGGGAAAATGTAAATAAATAGCAACTTGACACACCAGCAAAAATCACAAAGGGGGGAAATAATGAAGTAAAAGAAAAAGAAGTCAAATGGAAGGATTATAATCAACTCTGTTCATTGTTAAATTAAGTGCAAAGAGGCAAAACTCACCCATTAAAGGAACCTGTATGGCCAATTAAAAATATCAGCTGTGTGTGTGTGTGTTTAAGAAAAAGAAAGCTTGGAGACAAAGGAGAACTAAAGAGGTACTAGGGAAATGTAAATAAGAATAATGCAGGGATGGTGATATTAATATTCCACCAAAAAGAGGGGAATTTCAAATTAAGGCATTAAATAAGACAAAGAGGGTTACTGTCAGGTACAATTTACAATACGATGACATTCTCACATTTAAGCTTGTTTGCACCAAACAAAGCCGCTAGTCAATGCAGTTCACCACTCAGACAAATTTACAGGGAAAATATTTACTGGTAAATAATAATTAAAGTGTAATGTAAAAATGCAGTAATAAATTTCAGCAACCTCTTCCATTAATTACCCTACAGTTAAAAAAAGAAATCATTTAAATAAATAAAGACCAAGTGCCAAAACAAACAATGGCAAACATAATGCGAAGTAGTGAATTGAAAAATGATTTCCATTAAAATCCGGAGCAAAACAGGAATCCTTGCTATTGCCAAATTTATTCAATTATTTTTAGAGATTCTAGTTAATTCAATAAGACTGATGGTTGGCATGGAATTTAGAACAGAAAAACTCAAATTTCTTTTTTGGCAAATGACTGCCTGCTAGTGTTTTAAATGGAGATGAGATGGCTGAACAATGAGTAGATAACCAGTTAGAGGCAGAAATGGAAAAAAATATTGATACAGGGTGCAGCCAGGAGGTGCCCAAACAGGGATTCGTAATGGGGTCCAGAACTCAGGGTGTCCAGGAAATATTAAAATATATATATATAGGGAGTCCTCACCCCCACAAGTCTAAATTGGGGGATGGGACACAAGGAGCAGGGCCATTGAGTGTTGTTTTGCACAGCAACAGTTTTGCAGCTAACCTCAGGCATGGTCATTTAACACATCTACAACTTTTATCTGGTTTCATTGATATGTCAAATAGCTGTGGCCGAGACTTGAGCCAGGGAGATGGGAGTGACTTCAACCCATGACCAGACAACTCCCCCTGGTTACAGCGCCTGTGTGAGAGTTTGGAGATGTTTGGCTCCATGCCATGGGGCCACACCAGCCCGGACTTACTACGGCAGCCCAGTAAAGCTGGAAAAATACAGGAATGCTGGCAGGTGTAGCTGATAGTGGGAGGGGTCAGAAATGGGGCTGCAGAGGAAGACTGGCACTGGGATTTAAACCCAGGCACGGCAGCCATGCTAGGGGGGACCACACGGCTTTGGGGTGCTCCCTTTTGCCACGTGGCTTAGGAAGCAGGAGAGACCTTGCTAGGAAGAAAAGGGGTGAAAGGACTCTTGCTGGTGGACCCTAAGAAGATGCCATGTGGTCTTAGATTAACTGGAAATCGGGGCAGTGACTCAGCTGATGGTGCCAGGAACCGCAGGAGGCCGGCCAGCCACCTGTGGATTGCTGGGAACCCAGGGGCTATGTGAACCATGGACTTCTATTTCTTTTCCTGAGATACAGTACCCCAGACTGGGCAGAGGGGGAAGGAAGGACTATGTGCGTTTGTGGGTATTCTAAGGGACTCTGGGATCTCAACAAAGACATTGATTCATTACTCTTAAATTTGTATAACTTTTGAATAAATAATTCCTTTCCTTCTCACCACTCTCTCGCATTGAGAGATGTAATTTCCTGGTGGCGGGCAAGGCGAACCTAGTACAGGGGGACCCTGGGAGAAGGGGGAGGGGTCCATTCAGTAATAGTATATCGTTCCCCCCTCCACAGGTCTGTTCTATAACAATATCACTTTCAAAGTAGTGACCCCTCAAAAATATAAACCACTTAAGAAAAAAATGAATAAGAAAGGAACAGAACAAATATGAAGAAAACTATAAAATGTTTGATCTTTGTTAATGTAAAGTTTGAGGCAACAAGAACAACAAAACACCCTGGAACACAAATGCCAGTGTCCCTCCCCAGGGAACCAGAGGGGAGAGCTAACAGAATAACCCGTGGCACATAAATGCCGTGAGAAACTAGGCAGCAGTTAAAAACAGACATGTCCATGTCCATGACATAGAACCATGACACAGAACCATGTCCATGACATACTGATAACTGAGCAGACGGTGCTGCATGAGCAACCCAAAACTCTATACATGTACATATGCTCGTGTGTGACTATAGGGATTGCTGCCCACCCAGGGACTGGTCCTCAGTCTGGGCCCTGCCCCCTCTTGTTTTCAGTCATTTATATAACATATCACACGAGTGCCTATTGTAGGCTTAGGGACTCCGGTCACACGCTCACCCATTGCCAGGTGTTGAGGGTGCAGGACCCGGCAGAAGTGGCCCCTGCCCCATGTATAAGGAGGAGACAGTCGATAAATAATTCTCTACATGAAATGATCACGGGGTCCGATGTGTTATAAAGGAAGTGGCAGCGTGCTGTCTCCGAGAGCACTCCCCGGGGAAGTGACGTGGAAGCCGGCCTGAACAATGAGAAGACGGCCAGCTAACAGACACAGGGAACAGCATCCCAGGAAGCGGGAACGGCATGTTCAACGGTCGTAAGGGGGAAAGTGTTCTGAAGGTCCCAGGAATCAAGAGAAGGCCGGCATAACCGGGAATATCTACCCAAGTTCACAGACAAGCCCTTCTGGTCTCTGGAATTTCCACCATGCGTGCCTTCCGAAGTGAAACCTTTTTGGTTTCAAAGAGATTCCCTGTTCTCCAAGGTGACGTCTCAGCCCCTGGAAAGTACCTGGACTCCCGGCAGACCCTCAGCCAATACTCAAAGAACAAACGAAGGAAGGCCCGCTGAGATGCACCTCCCCGAGAACCCTTTGCCACTGGTCTTCCGGAGGACCCTCTCCTGCTACCCCCTCCTCCCGCTCCGGGAAGAGGGTGCGCATGCTCCTTTGTAGCATACCTCAGATTCTGTAGTGCAAAAAGGAACAGATGAGCAGTGCAGAGAATGGGGCTCAAGGCCTTTCTGCCCAGTGTCAGAACTCGGCTGTCTGGTCATCTCCTCGTTAGAGAAGCTAGGACTGTGGGACCCAGCTGAGGACGCTGGGATATCTAGAAACTGGAGGTTTAACCAGGAACATAAAGTCCACTTTCCCTACAGGGATCCACAGATGTTGAAACCTTATTTCAGCAACGTTGAATCTCGAGTCCCTGACCCTATCAATCACAGGCAAGGCGCATCTGAACACTGCTGTTCTCTGGAAAACCCCTGCACCCAGCACTCCGCGCATGTGCCCTTTAACCCTTACTGCCTCTAACGGATGGCCGTCCACTGGGGCCCACAGAGTGAAGTGCCCAAACTAGGCCTTCCTAGAGCCGCCAAGCCAAAGCAACAACCCAAAAGATGACCCCAAAGACAGATACAAGTGACAACTCAACCTAGCAAACTTGCAAGAGAGGAGGTGCCATCAGAGGGGCGTTTGACACTGGGCGTGCTCACTCAGGATATTTCCGTGCAAGTTCACCTCCCTCGGGTACAGGCCTGTGGAGTTCCCCCTCCCGCGACGAACCTGGGACAGTGGTTTCTGGTGGGCGCAGTTGATCCCGCCAATGAACACAATGTTGGGCATGACGGGCCTGGCATAATTCATCACGAAGTCGCTTCTCAGCAGCCACACCGAGGCAGAGCTCATAAGGTCCTGCAGGGTCACGTCTTTCCGAAGGACTTCCGAGGCAAGTGGCCCGTACGGGGAATACACCATGCTGCAGAGAAAGCTCTCCGACAAGGCAATGAGCATGTTCTTCACCCGCTGCGGGAAGGTCATGCGGTCCGTGTTGGACGACAGAGCCCTGGGCACATAGGACGGCGGGCTGGGGCACTGGGTGCCCTGAGAGTCCAGGCTGCAGGGCAGTGCATAGGAGAAGAACACCACGGGCAGAGCCAGGTACCGGGCCACGATGGGGCCGCAGGGGAGGACAGGGTCTGTCAACAGAGCGTCGAAGCCGCCTCCAGCCAGGGAGGCCATCAGCTCCTTGTTGTGCAGCAAGTGGGAGCACGCGGACAGAAGCAGAGCCGAGTCCTTCTTGATCTTCTTGTATATTTTGACCACCCGCTGCAAGAAAGACTGCTTCTCGAACACGTTATGCCCGAGGCTGGTAAAAGATGCTTCCAGGTCCTCCCTCCGGAACGGCACAGGGTACCTCTTCAAGGTGTAAAATGCGCCTTCCGTGATGTGCATGGAGGCCTCAGGCGCTAAGACCACTATGTCATGTCCCCTCTGCTGCAAATGCTGGATGAACCCGCGCAAGCTTAGCCAGTGGCTGCCGTCTATGGGGACCAGCAACAGCTTCCCGCCCCGGGACACGGCCGGGCCGAGTGCACACAGCAGCAGGCCCAGGACAAGGGGACTCAGACCCTGGGTCCCTGCCATCACAGTGCCCCTGTCTTTGCCACCCAGAGTCCCATCGGCCAGAGTTTTGTCCTCTGCCACTTACATTTTCCAAGAACCGATCCATACACCGAGTTAATGTTTGACGGTGTCAGTGACTACAGCTATTAGTCAGCTAAAGGCAGCAAAAAGCTAACTTCTAGAAATAAGAAGGGCGACAGGAGGTTTAACTGGTTGGAATTCTTTGTCAGCCACTCAGGTCACATTCTTGAGTGGACAGAGAAGGCAAAGCCTGTCCGGCACTTTTTACTGCATTCGATTAGTATTTCCATGGATCGAGAGAGGGTTACCTACGGGGAAAATGCAATGTGGGGAGAACTACACCTCCTTTCCAGGGATGAAAGAGAACGCCAACTGCACCTTGTAGAAAGGCAAGAAGGTGATAGCACGAGCCCAGCTTTGGCCCGTGGAAACCTTTAAGAATGTCATTCTCCACAGCCCAAGTATCTTTGACTCATTCATCCGACAAGCACTGGTGGAGACCGGCGCAGCGCTGGGCCCGGAGACTCCAGCACAGATCGCCACAGGTGGGTCTCTTGCCTCCCCAGAGCTCATCTTCCGTCAAGGGAGACAGACAGACAATTTAAACAGATAAACAGACCCATCAGAGGTCGTGAAAAGGCTGAGGACCGAGAGCTGATGGGGTACAGACTGAGGGGAGAGGGGAATACGAGCACACAGAAGGCCTTCTGCAGGACAGATCTGCATTCACTGCAAGAGGCAGTGAGAAGCTTTCTGCGTATAGAAGACTAAAATCAGTCATGAAAAAAAACCCCTTAAATTATACTCATCACACCAGCCCAAGGGCCAGGGAAAGGAAGACACTTTGGGGAATTCCGATGACCTTGTTGAAGCAAGGGGTGGAGGTGAACAAAAATAATAATATGCCTTTATGGAGCATGCGCCATGTGCCAAGTTCGGCGCCAAGCACTTTACAACCCTCTTATGTGATCCCCTAGGATTAGCCTGCCGAGGCAGGTACTGTTATTCCCATTTTACAGTCAAGGGCACTGAGGCTCAGACAGGCAAAGTGATTTGCCAGAGTCCCATATTTGCTAGAGTGGCAGAGCTGAGACCCAGGCTGTGACTGCCAGGGCCTAGAGACCCTGCTCTCTGCCACCACGCCCTCTGGCCTCCAGCAGTGCCCAGATAATAGTCCATAATAAGGTCACAACTGATATCTACAACCAACTAGGCCTCGGAGGTAATGACCCCCACAGTCAGCGACCAAGGGAAGCCAGTGGAGAGAAGGCAGAGGGCAGGACTGTGCGACCGAGTAGAATGTGCTCGCAGGGTGGTGTGCTCGCCCAGCACCAACTGGCACCCCAGCAGATCAGGTGAAGGGGCAGGGAACACGTGTGGTAGTTGCCTAACAGAAATGCCCCTCCCGCAGCAAGGGCAAACCGGAGGGCAGGCAGAACCGAGTGCCCCCACACTCTCCTTTTGGGGCCCATGGCTGTTCTAGACCATCCAAGGATGACAGTGTAATATTCTGACCGTGAACAACGGCCACCCCTACTTGGGGGATCTGTTAGGAGGGACATGGAGAAACTGCCACCTTCAGTGTGACTTATGGGACATAGTCACAGGGCCCGATTCTTCCTGGCATTTAGAGCAGCGGGTACTTAGAGCCCCCTTTCCTTGTACCACCATCCTTCCTCCACAAACCTCCAGCCTTGCATGTGCTTGTGGATGAGGGCACACGTGTGCCCACACGCACGTGCGCCCTGAAGCTCCTCCGCCCCATTCCCAGCATGCTCCGTTCTCCAGGACCAAGATTCCGGGCGAGGAGAAAAGGGGAGCCACGTCTTGGCTCATTGGCATGCCCTTATCTGAAATTCTGAAATCATTGCTTCGGTTTTGACATCCAGGGCAATAATTCTCCTGAAGTCTCAGTCTCGTGGGAGCGCATCTGTAGATTACACAGAGCCAAAGGTTGTAAACACAGTCAGCACTGCGAGGATTTTATGAGTTTCCCGCATCACGCGGCACCTCAGAACTTCTGGGGGGCTTCTGTGTCCCTAGATGGTTTCGGTGCCAACTCTACCCATGGCTGGAGGATGCTGTTTACTAGTATGAATAGCGGGCAATGCACATTCACGCTCAAGAATTACGACCACGAACCACTACTAAGCAATCCAGTAAAGCGTCTACCCTAGGACCTGAGCAGACCCGACACGCAAAATCCACGGCTAGTTCTCCCATCCACCGAGTATTTATGCGGAGTGTTGGCGCTACGCTAGGGACTGGCACCAGAAAGCCAGGTTAGAAGTGCGTGTGCCCACCAGGAGGGCTCCCAACCAGGCCGTTACAGGGCCGGTGAGACGGGCCCAGGCGGACAGCACGGGGGCCAAACACAGAGCAGGGCAGAGACGTGGCCTTGCTGGGGGCGACGGGGGGATGGCCACTGCAGAGTGGGGCTGTCCGCGAGGGGGTTCCTGGAACCCCTTGGAAGTTCCTGGAACCCCTTGGAAGGTGATTTCTTTTTAAAGCCGACGCCGGTAATGAGGAGATCAGCATTCCGCTCACTCCTCCCCGCTCCTTCGACGGGACCAGACCGGAGCTGCCTGCGGACGCTCCTACAGTAAAGCAGCTGCGTGAGCGAGCCTACTGCCCTCTGAGTGATCTCGAAGACCTGCCAGGGGAAGCAGAGTGGGCTCCCTGGAGTCTCCGAGGTGTTGTCTTATTCCGCCTCGTGTTCTTCAGCCGTTTGCGTATCCGCCTCTGCTACTCCTGTGTGCCTGCCGGTTCATCTATCTAGACTCCTCACAGGCAGGGTTTCCGCGTCAGCGTTGGTGTCATTTTGGTGATCCCCAGGTGTCAGTCCACGGTTTTTAGACCTGAAGCACTCAGCAAATGTTTCTGTATAGATGTGAATTCCCCTCTCTCTTTGCCCTAGGTCCCATATCCAAGCAAGGAAGTACTGAGTCCAGGTAATTCTACCACCGCCTGTCAGACCCAGCTGCCATGGTCCTGTTCGAGGACTTCAGCCGCCAATGTCCCCAACCACTATCTGTGACTTCTGACTCCTGGCATCAGGCCTGCATGGCCCCACCCCACCACCACCCCTGAAACCTTGGACATCAGCTTCTGAGGGCATGAAATAAAATCGATTCTCCTCAGCCCCACCCTCGGAATTAGGGAGGGACACAGCCCGCCTGCCCAAGCGCGTGCCTCCTCTCCAGCCCTCTGCCTCCTTCCCTCCCCGCGCACTGGATCTCTCGCTCTTCCACAAACGCACTTTGTGATTTCCCATGTCGCTTTGCTCACACAGGACTCGACTCCTGGTCAGCTTTTTCTTCTTGTCTATTACGTGTTTACCAAGTGCCAGGCCCAGGACTTTATATTCTGTCTCTCAGGGTGGTATAAAGGTGGCGGTGCGTTCTGGTGACACAGCACACACGCCCTTCTCAATCTGCTGCCCTTTAGAATAAAATGTTAGAGATTTCATTGGTTAATCATTTTCCTCCTAGGACGATGTGACCTTTATTGGTATTGCCTCACCATTTATCAAAGCAAAGAATATAGGGTCGGAGAGAGAATGAGAGAAGTAGATGTCAAGAAATGCCAAAAATAAAATCGTGGTTGTGACTGTAACAGTTTTAGTGGAAATAATCCCTGCCTTCCAAGTTCAGCCACATCACTATAAACGCAGCCACCAAGTTTCGATCATTTTGACATCGGTTTGCGCCAGGGTACTCTGGGCAACCCCCAAGAATTTTTCAGGGGGTTTTTGCAAAGTCAAAACTATTTCCATAGTTATGATATTGGACTTTTTTACTCTCATTCTCTCCCAAGCGTGCAGGGGAGTCTCCCAGGGGCCTCAGGACACATGACATAACAGCAGATTGAATGCAGGAGATATGAGAATCCAGCTCCCTTTGGCTGAGCCAGTGAGAAGAAAAAGTATAAAAATGATGCCACTCTTCACTAAAACTTTTTTTTGAAAAAGTAATTTACTTCCATAAAAATACGACGTGTAATGGGTTTTCTGTAAGTGAGTCGATTAATGAATTTTTCTGATTGTTTTACTCTCCGACGGAGCAAGTATCGATAGATATAACCCACATAAACACAAGCAAACAGGTTCTGAGGCCAAAAAGTTGGGAGAACTGTTGTCCTAGACAAAAATCTGTGACTGTCCTTCAGCCCAGGGTGGACACATTCACTCCATCTGTACCTCTGGCCAAGGGGAAGCTTGAAGTAAAGGCAACTTTAAGAAAATTATTCTCAGCCCTGGCTGGTGTAGCTCAGTGGATTGAGCGCGGGCTGCAAACCAAAGTGTTGCAGGTTCGATTCCCAGTCACGGTACATGCCTGGGTTGCAGGCCATGACCCCCAACAACTGCACATTGATGTTTCTTTCTCTCTTTCTCCCTCCCTTCCCTCTCTGAAAATAAATAAAATCTTAATAAAAAAGAAAAGAAAATTATTGTCCATGGGTTAAATTCCTCTCTTTTGTACCCAATTTGGAGATCTCAGCTGGCCTGGGGGCTGGGTGGGAGGAGCCAGGCTGTGGGCGGGGCGTTGGGTGGGAGGGGCCTCACCACTGGCAGGAAGTACGTCACAGAGCGCCTCATAGGGCGAGGGGTGTGTCTCCGAGCCCGGCTTCCCGGGGTGCCGCCTGGACCAATGAGATGCGGGCAACGTCACAAGCATCCACCTCCTGGGCGGCCTTGGCTCCCTGGGTGGGCACTTGGCTCACTCCCTGGAGCTGCTGGCTGCGCCGCTCAGTGTTTCTGATCCCCGTGGGCCGTGGCCGTGGCCGTGGCCGCCCGTCCAACATGGTGGACTACTACGAGGTGCTGGGCGTGCCCCGCCGGGCCTCCGCCAATGCCATCAGGAAGGCCTACCGCAAACTGGCGCTCAAGTGGCACCCTGACAAAAACCCGGAGAGCAAGGAGGAGGCCGAGAGGCGGTTCAAACAGGTGGCCCAGGCGTACGAGGTGCTGTCCGACGCCCACAAGCGGGAAGTCTACGACCAGTGCGGCGAGGGGGCGGTGCAGGACGGCGACGTGGGCGGCGGCGGGCTCTTCCAGGACCCGTTCCAATACGTCTTCACCTTCCGCGACCCGGCCGAGGTCTTCAGGGAGTTTTTTGGTGGCCGGCACCCATTTTCGTTTGACTTGTTCAAAGACCCGCTAATTTTGGGGGGTCGGAGGAGCTCCCGGAGAAGCAGAAATAGAGGGTCTGCACCCCCTTCCTCCGCCTTCAGTAAATTCCCTGGGTTCGATGTTTTTTCTTCTTCAAATGCAGGATTTAGTTCCTTTGCTGTTGAGAGGAACGGGGGCTCGTCTTCCTTCTCCATGACTTGCGGCAACTGTGGGATGGGGAACTTCAGGTCCGTGTCGACTTCCACCAAAATCGTTAATGGCAAGAAAATCACCACCAAGAGAATCATTGAGAATGGCCGAGAAAGGGTGGAAGTGGCGGAGGACAGAAAGTAAAGTCCCTGACCGTGAAGCGCAAAGGGCCGCTGCTGCGCGTCAGCACCGAGTGACACCCGTGCTCGTGGGCCTGAAAACTCGCCGGGAGCACTGGCAGGGCGCTTTTGCGAAGATTCCCAGTGGACTCTACTTTCCAAATAACTGTACTCAACAATTTATAAACGGCTCATGCTAATCAATGCCTGTTTGTTCTTATTGTTGGGACCGCACGAATAGGACCTCTGTCTTGTTGAAAATGTCAGCATACGCTGTGTTGTTTATCAAACACACCCCTGAGGCAGACGGTATTAATTTCACTGGGGGGTGGGATGGGGGGCAAAGTGTTCCCAGCAGCAGCCAGGCAGTTGGCTCTAAGGTTAATATGGTCGAGATGAAACGGTGTACTTCATTTTTCTAGTGCACGGTGGTGTAAGATAGGACTATATTAATAATAACCTAAAGATGTTTTTAGTTCTATATACATGCTGGTGACTCAGTAAGAGTTAACTTGTGTAAAGAGGGTGTTAAGCCTCGGCTTCTGAAAACCACATAAACATGGTGGAGTGGATGTAAGAGTTTCCCGTGGGTGCTGTAACAGGTCACTACAGACTTGGTGGCTTTAAAAAACAAATCCACGTTTATTCTCTTACAGGTCTGCAGGCCCCAGTCTGAAGTCAGTTTCACTGCACCGAAAGGGGTGTTGGCAGGATCGTGCTCCCTCCAAAGGCTGTGGGCTAACTAAGTGCATTTCTCACCACCACGTGGTTGGTTGATAATATTAGGACCATATTCAGGTCACTTAATAAAACAATCGTAGTGATGATTCAAGTATTTACATTCATGCAAATCTGACTCCTACCCTTGGCCCAGCTCGCTTCTACAGCCGTGATTGATGAAAATGGGAAAAGCATTTCTATAAGGCTACGTACAACTATTGCATTGCTGTGCGTGGGCTGTGTCTCATATCAAATCAGGATGACGAAAGCCGGGTTTCGCCTGGAATATTGATCGGGTGAGGCAACACACACACATCTGAGGGAGTAGCCTTTTGTTGGGCCAGCCTGTGCCCCCAGAGAAACCCTTTTGGAGTGTGGTTGCCTTGGGGTCATCTGTCACAAACTGTGCCCCTCCCCCTGGTCATCCCAAAAGGAAGGCTTGCATAAAGCGTAAGAGCAAAGAGACGACCGAACTAGACCAACTGCCAGTGCAGCCTGCGTGAGAATGACTTTGGTGCCCTTCAAGTCCAATCCTCGTGTGATAGCGGGCAGACTACACAGCAGGAAGCTAGGATTCAGCCACACCTGTCCCACAGGGGCACACGGAGTCCATTAAAACCACATCAAAGAGCTACCGTATAAAAAGTATCAGAATGAAACAGAGCTTTTTAAAAAACGAGATCATTTGCTTGCCAAGCAAAGGAACTCACACCAGCGAAGACATTCCCGGAGTAATTTGCAGGAAGAGAGCCCTGGGGGGAGCAGGAGGGGACAGGGTGTCGGGCGTCTTGATGTCATACGAGGAAGGGTACACACTTTCATGGTAGATGTGCCAAGTGAGAGTTGAAAATTACTGCTCGCGAGAGGACAGAATAAGAGCATTTGTATCTACACAACTGGTTAAAATAAGTCCCCATTGTTCAGCAGCCAGGAAAGTCTTCGCTTGGGTCCAGTAAAAGTCTCAGAGGTCAGATCTTTAACAGCTCTGGCTCGTTCTGATAGTTGAGGACGTACACAGCACTGAGTTTTGAAATATCCTGGAATTACTGCTCCTAGGTGGGAAGTTTCTCCTTAACAGAAATCTAAAGCATTTTATTTAAAGAATTTTCGAAACTGAAAATCTCTTTTAAAATGTCTGGGCTTTTGGATCAAAAAAATAAAAGGCATTCCCTCTGTTGCAAACGGGGTCACCTCCAGTCCCCTGCAGTGAGGAACTCCCTGGAATCACTCGCATCTTCCCACGGAGCGCACCAGGCAGGGAGAGACACGTTCCTGCAACGCCCAAGAGGCCTGCAGACCTGCGGCCATCTCAGCAGAATCCCAGCAGCCAGACACTTCCCCGGGCTGGCGCACCACCCATCCCTGGTTTAGATCCACTTACCACACACAACGGGAAGAGAGACCTTCCTCGTCTTAGGAAATCATTCCCTCAACTGCCTACCTTTCTAGGAGTTTCTAATTCCACCTAGCCATCTTTGTCCATAAGCACCGCGTCCTTCCGCTGTGTTGGCTCCCACGCACCCGTAGTGCACCCTCCAGTGTGACGCCGATGACCAGCATTCCCGTGTGACCGCACTCTGAGCTGTCGTCACTGGCCTCATTCCTGAAATAGCCTGTCCATCTTTTTATCCCACTCAGTTGAATTTGGGGCTTTTTAGTGACCTAGAGAACTCTTCCTCCTACTCACAAGCAACTTGTATACCTGATCAGAACTAAGCTTTGTGAAGGTGCAGTTCTCTAAGGGAACCTCATTTTGCTTCCACTTAGGGGACAGGAATGTTTATGTAAGACCAGGGAGAGTGCTTCATTTGACTTATCTATACTTGACAAAATTGAGAAGGGTTCTTTGCCTGGACCTGTATGAAAACAAAATTATTTATTGAAAATAAATTTACATTCACCTCTTTGAGGGAGGATAGTAACTGACTTGAAGTAAGCAAGATCATGAATTTTTTAATGCACATAGAAAGCAAAAAAGATCACAGTGGATGATACAGAAAGTAAAATCAGTGATACAAATATGCTCTTTAGAAACACTCTCCCATGATGCAATGGCAAAATACAGAAGACAAAGTTGGAGAGTAAGATGACAGTGACAGAGACGGCAAAACAGTAATCTATGGACGGCACACCTTCCCGAAGGAACCAGAAGAAGAACTTAACAATTTAGGGGAGAACTCGAAAATGTTCAATGGGATCTGGCTTTAACTTCAGACTTACTGTGCGCGGTAGGCACAAAAACGGCCCTGTAAATACATCCACAGTCTAATGCCTGGAGCTTGGACGTGGCAAAAGGGACTTTGCAGGTATCGTTAAGGTAAGGATCTTGAGATGAGGAGACTGTCCTAGATTATCTGGGTAAAGTCAGTGTAACCACCAGAGTCCGATAAGTGAAAGAGGGGGGCATGAGAGCAGAGGGTTAAACTCTCTACACTGCATGGATGGACATGGAAAAGCGCCAGAGAATTTCCCCAGTAACAACAGCAACAAGAAAAAGCTTGTTAAAAAAAAAAAAAGAAAGAAAAACAATGCAGAAAGAACAAGTTTACACCAAATGGAAGGAATAAAATGAAGTATATATATTGTGTGGATTTCAGGAATTCTTACAGCCGAAGAAACAATCACAAGAGGCATTTTAAAAATGTTATTAAAGACTCTTTAAGCAAGTTTTTAATGAAGTTTTTAAGTTAAAAACAGACACGACTTTACATAAATGGCCAAATGAGTTTTGGCAAAGGTGGCAAGAGCACCCAGTGGGGAAGACAGTCTTCCCAACGCGTATTTCCGGGGAACTGGACACCCACACACTAGAAAACAAAAAAGCTGGGCCCTCAGCTAACACCACACGCAAAAACAACTCAACATAAATAAAGCGCACACATGCAACACTTGGCACATGATAAGCTCCTGGGAGAAAACACGGGACAAATTTCAACATTAGATTTGGCAATGATTTTTGGGTATGACACCAAAGTCACAGGTAATGAAAAACAGACAAATTGGACTTTATGAACATTTTTAAATTTGTACATCAAATGGTACTATCAACAGAGAAAAAAAGCACCCCACAAAATGAAAGCAAATATTTGCTAATCATTTATCTGATAAGCAATTGATATGCAGAATACATAGACAACTTCAAAAACTCAACAACAAAAATGCATTCATAAATGGGCAAAAGACTTGGAAAAACATTTCTCCAAGGCAGATACACAGGCAGCCAATGAGCACACGAAGCCATGCTCAACGTCACAAATACTAATGCAGCCCTGACTGGCGTAGCTCAGTGGAGTTTGAGCGTGGGCTGTGAACCAAAACATTGCAGGTTCAATTCCCAGTCAGGGCACATGCCTGGGTTGCAGGCCACCGCCTCCAGCAACCACACATTGATGTTTTTCTCTCCCTCTCTTTCTCCCTCCCTTCCCTCTTTAAAAATAAATAAATAAAATATTAAAAAAAAAAACAAATACAAATGCAAACCAAAACCGCAGTGAGATTCCACATCACATTTATTAGGAGGACTACTTAAAATAAAAGAAAACAAGCGTTGGAGAAGATGTGGAGAAATTGGAACCCTCGTGCACTACTGGTAGGAATGGAAGACTGCACCGACACTGCAGAAAATAATAGGACGCTTCCTCTAAAAATTAAAAATGAAATTACCGTATGATTCAGCAATTCCACAGCTGTGTGTATAAACCCAAAATCATTTAAAGCAAGGTTGTAAAGAGATATCTGGACCCCCACGTACATAGCAGCGTTATTCACAGCAGCTCAAAGGTGAAAACAATCCAAGTGCCGGTCGAAGGGTGAACGGATAAGCAGGCGCCAGAAGTCTATACACTGGAGTATCACGCAGCCTTAAAGAGACTGGAAATTCTGAGATATAGCACGATGCGAATGCAACTCGAGGACATTATCCTCAATGAAATAAGCCAATCACAAAAAGACAAATACCGTGTCACTCCACCGGGATGAGGTACCTAGAGCAGTCAAGTTCTCAGAGACTGAAGTAGGGGAACTGCGGTTGCCAGGGGCAGGCGGGGCGGGGCGTAGGGTGATGGCGGGGAGCTGGTGTTTAACAGGAATAGAGTTCCAAATTCTCAAGATTAAAAGAGTTCTAGACGCCCTGGCTGGCGTAGCTCAGTGGATTGAGCGCGGGCTGCGACCCAGGCATCGCTGGTTTGATTCCCAGTCAGGGCACATGCCTGGGCTGCAGGCCATGGCTCCCAGCAACCGCACATTGATGTTTCTCTTTCTCTCTCTCTCTCTCTCTCCCTTCCCTCTCTAAAAATAAATAAATAAAATCTTTTTAAAAAGTTCTAGAGATTAGCTGCACAACTATGTGAAATAGTAAATGTTAGTCAAGTGTACACTTTATCATGGTTGAGATGGTAAACCTTATATTCAGTGTATTTTACCACTATTTTTTAAATGTTAAAGGCTAACAAGGAAGAAAATGCAGTAGTAATAAAACTATGTGCACCAATCACGCAGCTATACATGTAAGCAAAAACTATTAAAATTCCAAATATAAATTGAGCTAAATTTAAATGGGGTGTCATTTAAGACAACTTCTTCAGAATTGGGCATGCTGAGTTTTTTAATAGAAAAATTAAAAATATGCATTTTAGGAGCATCTGTGGAACATTCACAGGAGATGCTCCCATGCTCCCTGACACAGGAGCCGTTAGCGATACATGACTGCTGACCATTTGAAACGTTCCTAGTGCAGATCGAAATATGCCGTGAGCATAAAACACACACCAATATTTTGAAAACAGTAGCCCTGCCTGGTGTGGCTGAGCAGACGGAGCACCAGCCTGCGGCGAACCAAAGGGTTGCAGGTTCGATTCCCAGTCCGGGCACATGCCTGCGTTGCCAGCCAGGTCCCCAATAGGGGGCGCATGAGAGGCAGCCACACTTGGATGCTTCTCTCCCTCTCTTTCTCCCTCCCTTCCCCTCTCTCTAAAAATAAATAAGTAAAACTTTAAAAAACATTTTGAAAACAGTATTAGACAGAAAAAGAATGTAAAATATCTCCCTAATAATTTCATATTGAGACTATGTCGAAAGGATGATGTCTCGGATATATTTGGCTGCATAGAGTATATTAAAATGAACATGCATTTTGCTTTTCTTTAAACATGCCTACAAAAAAGTTTCAAATAATGTCGGTGGCTTGAAATGCATTTCTCCTCAGTCCCCTCCGAGAAAGGATCGCTCGACGTGATTTGTCTACAAAGGCCACGTGCCTGTTCCTTCTTTGCCCTTCCTCTCAACACCCACCAGCAAAACTCCCCGGGGCATCAGCTCACGACTCAGTATCTCCGCTCCTACCCAGCCGGCGGAGACTGCACACCCGTCAAGGCGGTGCCTTCAGCAAAGGACAATCACATGAATCCCGCCTCTCGTCCCTCTCTCTGACCATCACAGACATTCCCTGCACTGCTGACGCCACCGAAACAGTTAATCTCACCCACGACTCAGACGGAGAATGAGAGGCGGAAACCCACAGAGATGATGGGTAGGTCCGCCAGCACCTGGAATGAGTTGGAAAAATAAAACGCGTCCTGCCCGACGCACGGATTGCACAGAAGCACAGGTACAGACCTGAGACAGTGGCTTCCTGTGGGCACAGTTGATGCCCCCGATGAAGACCATGTTGGGCATGACCGGCCTGGGGTAGTCCAACACGAAGTCCCCTCTGAACAGCCACAGGGACGCGTAGCCAAAAACATCCGCCAGCGACACCTCTCTCTGAAGGAGCTCAGAGGCCAGGCTCGCGTAAGGAGATAAGGAAATGTGGCAAGGATACTGCATGACCAGAGGGTAGAGCATGTTCTTGACCCTTTGCAGGAATGTCATGTGGTCCGAATGCCTTGTTAATAACCTGGGGATATACGAGGAAGGGTTCGGGCACTGTGTGCCCTCAAAGTCAAGGTCGCATGGAATGGCACGCAGAAAAAACACAGCGGGAAGAGCCAGGTGCTGAGCCAGCACTGCCCCGCAGGGGTAGACGGGATCTGTCAGAACCACATCGAAGGCGCTGGCGTTCAACTGCCTGACCAGGTCCTCGTTGCGCACCAGCTCCTCACAAGACTTCTGAAAGAAGACAGACACGTTTTGCAAAACTGCCATCGTATTCCAAAATGCCTTTAGGTAATGTACTCTTTCAAAAATCAGGTGGCTCTGGCCCAACATGATGTACTGGAATTCATCCTGGGTGTACGGAATGGGGTAGGTTTTCAGGGTGAAAAAGTCTTCGTCCTTGACGTGCAGAGTCACCTCCGGTGCAAGGACCACTATCTGGTGACCCCGGGCGTGGAGCTCCTGCACGGCCTTCCTCATGCTGAGCCAGTGGCTGCCCTCCATGGGGACCACCAGCACCTTCCCGCCCTCGGCCCGGGGCCCCGCACACAGGAACAGCAGCAGCCCCGTGAGCGCCGCCAGGGGAAGCGGGGGCCCTGCAGCCATCTCCGTAGACGCACGAGCAGCTGGCTGTGCAGCACCGACTGAGTCTCGTGTGTGTGTTTTGTCTTATCCTGTCATCAAGCCAATTAACAGAAGGGCGCGTCCCTGGAGGGCCGTGTGCCCCACGTACGTTAATCATTACAGAACGAACCTGGCCTTGCCCTTCACCCTTCTACGTTTCCTAGGGAGATAACAATCCCCCTCATTGGGGACAAGTTCATCTGAGTTTCGCTGCTTTCTCCAGGGAACTTTCTAGTTCACCCTCCTTATTTCTCATTCAATTCCCCGAACAAGGCTGTGGGTGCCCGCTCCCCCGTGAACCAGGTTCGGCAGGGCTGTGACTGAGCTCCGAGGGGGTCCCCAGTGACCGGCCCCCGACCAGAACCTTGCTGCTGGATGTGCCCTCATTTGAGAACTCTGAAAACTCTTTCCTTCCATTGGTGGGTAACACGGAACACACCCAGCAAGTATGTGTCACACGGCCAAGACAGCTTCCTGCAACGGGGCAGGGGAGCCCGGCTCCCCGGTTTTGCCCCTCTTCCGCCCAAGGGCACCTCTGCAACATGCAGGGAAGAGCCTCCTTGAGCAGCTGTCAACAGGCTTTTCACCAAGGTCATTCACAGCCCTAGGTCCTCAGGAGAACGGATTCCTCCCGAACAGGATGGGCTGCACCATGCGCGGGGTCCTCCCCGGGGGCTGGGAGAGGCCTGTGCAACCTCAGGGGTCACGTGCCTGTGAGGCCAGGCCTGCTCCAGCAAGGGCCCCCCATACGAGCTCAGCTGCCGTCTCCTTGTCCTATCCGCCCTGGGGACGGTGTGAGTGGGCTCCTGTTCCTCCTTGGTTTCTGCCATACCGACATCCAGGCTCAGGCCGCCACGACGAGCGAGGCTGAGGCTTCCCTTTGGGAGGAGATGACCACGTAACAGAGTCTACCCTGGGCATATGCACGCACACCAGGACACTGCCCGGGTGACACCAGCCACCACGGTGCAGGCAGGGTTGGCTCCAGCCGCGTCTGGTCGGCTCTGAGTCCAGGATCCTGGCCTCTCCGACATCAATTGCTCTGTTCTCTTTTTCTGATCTTCTTTCTGTCTGGGACATAACTGCATGTTTTCCCCGAGGCTCCATTTCTGTCCCCCACTCACAGGTGAAATCCTGCCATTTCTGTCTACCCCAGCCCCTCCCACACACACACATTTCTACAAAAAGCCATGCAAACTTCCTCAAGTGCGCAGGCCCCAGGCTGCTCCCGCCCCACGTTAGAAGCACGAGGGCGCACGGAGCCCGCAGGTGGGAAGCCGCGACCTCAGTTTGTTACTGGCGCTGAGGCCGCTGTTACTGGTATCAGCAAGAGGAGCCGCCCTCAGGGACTCTCGCGGCCACCTTGTCACTGGCAGAAGCAGCAAGTCACTGGAGCCGGACCACCTGGTGTCTGTGCAGACCTCAGTCAGCCCTGCCCCTTGCATGGCTGTCACTGCACTGCCCACTGTCGCAGGACACGCATCGCAAGGCCACCCGTCCAGCTTTCACCGCTGCGATCGCCAGCTCTGTGGTCACAACCCAACCTGACAAGAGGCTGCAAGCCGAGTGAGAACACGGGGGGTGGGGAGGGGGGCACCTAGGGATCCGGTGACAGTGGTGGCGTCTTCTCTGCTCCAATGGGAGATCTAAATCCATCTAGACAGAATAAACGAAGAGGCACGCGGTGTCCTGGATGGGAAGATTTAACGCTGGAAGGCTCTTGATTTTCTCCCAGAGTAAGCTGTAGATTTCATACAAAGTCAAACAAAACCTCACTGGGATTTTTAGCATGACAAAAAAAAATGTTTGCTTTGCCCACAAGCATTTCTGTCTTCTGGTAACACAGCTGTAGTCCTTACCGGACCCGGGCTCTGCCAGCTCATCGTTATACATTTTTATCCCCCCCCCAAAATGGTTAAGCTGTCTGAAGGCCCTGGACAAAAAGGAAAAACAGGCAGAAACTGAAGGGGAACCAGTGGACACCACGTGGCATGGGAACAGGAGGGTGGCCACAGGCCCAGGGGTCTCTCCACTCGTCCTAGCCCCCACCTCCCCACCCCTGCGTCTGCCCTCACCCGTTGCACCGGCTCCTCCTGGTTGACAGGGAGGTTATCTACAGCTCCTGCGTCTCCACGTGGCCAGAGGGTGGCCAGCACCTCAGTCAGCTTATCTCCCCGGGCAGCCAGCACAGCCGTGGGGCAGTGAGACAGGCCCACACGTGTCCTCCACGGCGGGGCCTGTTTCCTCGGCAACCCTGCTCACCGCACCAAACTCTCGGAGCAGACTGCAGGGTACCAGGCGCCAACGCCAGGGGAGGACCCCAGCTGCACTGAGGATAGTGGAGACCACCACTCTGCCAGCCGCCAGGGAAAGAAGGCCCAACACCTCTGCCCACTGCATCTTGCCACCCGAGTCGCTGAGAACACAACGTCATCCATCTCTCATTGAATGCAACGCACTCTTCTAGCACGGGAAAGAGTGAGACAGCGCCAACAGCGACCCCCCGTGGCCAGCAGGTGTCTATCACAGCAGACACAGAGAACTAGCCCGCCCTCACCCCTCCCTGTGCTGCAGAGAGATGGCCCTGGCCCCTCCCCTTGGAGGGTAGATACAACAATGGGGTTGCCGGGTGCCACGTGACCCGCAGGCTTCCAGCGAAGACAAAGGAGCTTTCTTCCAGCCTGAACCTGGAAAGACAGCCCCGCACCGGGTGATGAGGCAGCGCGAGCTCCAGGTGGGAAGCCTCCCACGCCCAGGGCTCATTGTTATGTGGCCAGTGAGCCCAAAAGGTGGCCCTGGGGAGACTGCCTTTCCCAGCACCCATTGCGATGGCTCTTTGCAGGCAGGCAAGCCGCCGTTGGTGTGGCGCCCACACCCCTGAAACTCATTCTCAAATGCTTTGAGGTCCCCACCGACCCCTGCGCCACAGAGGCACGGGAAGGGCAGGAAGCATCCTGAGCAGTAGGACAGTAAATGACGGGAAACTCCCGGAGCAGCCAGCGCAGGAGGCCGGAGGACGCACGCAGCCGGCGCGTTCGCTTCCTAGGGCTGCGGACGCAGAGTGCCCAGGCTGGGGCCCTGAGAACCAGAGAGAAGCCGGTTGCCTCTTGAAGGCTCTGGGGGGTGAGGGGGTCTTTCTCTGCCTCTCCCAGCTCCTGGTGTTTGCCTGCAGCCCCTGGGCTTCCGCGGCGTACAGATGCCTGGCTCCAGTCACGTGCCCACCTTCTCCCTGTGTGTTCTCGCTGTAACCCTCTGGTAGGTCTCTCCCTCTATCTGAATTTCCCCTTTTTAGGGGGACACGAGTTATGTTGGGTCAGGGCCCCCCCGATGATCTCATACTAACCTGATGACCTCCGCAAACAGTGTTTGCAGAGAAGGTCACGTTCTCAGGTGCTGGGGGCTGAGGACTCCTTGGAGGAGGTCCCCATTCCGCCAGCCTCCTGGGCTAAGCTGGGGGCCTGAGCGTTCTCCTAGTGACTGGGGCAGCCACCGAGGCGGGTGTGGTAGGTTTGGCTCTGCGTTCCCGAAAGGTCCCGCTCACGCAGAGGTATGGGATGGCACAGTAGGTCAGGCTGGACCCGGGGAGTCCCACTGGGAGCCTGCTCCTGAAAGGCGAGGACCTGAACCAGAGCCGCCGAGGCCCCGGGCAGAGGGGAAACAACCCCAATGTCCACCGGCTGACGCGTAGACACACGCAGTGTGGTATGTCCACGGCACAAAACACCACTCGGTCATAAAAAGTAACGCTGCGACGTGGCTGGACCTCGGAAACATGATGCTGAGTGAAAAAAAGTCCGTCACATTATGGTGTGATTCAGTTTGTCTGAGATGATCGGCAGAAGCAAATGCATAGAGACAGGAGGTGGATGAGCACTTGCCAGGGGGTGCGGGCAAGAGGGAGCCGGGAGTAACTGCTAACTGATACTTTGCGGGGGGTGGGGGGGGCGGAACTGAAAAAATCTCCTAAAAGTGATTGTGGAGACGGTTGCACAAGTCCGTGACGACATGAAAAACCATCGAATCTCAAATTTTAAACGAATCGTACGGTATGTGAGTTACATCTTATTATAAAATAACCCATGTAATTTCATTCCCCTCGAATGACCTAAATTATTCGCCGACCTAGTTTCTGGTGGTTCAGACACCGCAGTCGAATCCTTTTTATTTTTTCACCTTGACCCCTGCTCGCACTTCACCACTCTGTGCACCCGTGCTTTGTCACAGAAGCAGCTGTGAGAGTGCTGCCCACGCCCGCCCGTCTCCGAGATAACCGGCCATAAAGATAAACACAGGCGGGGACAGAGCAGCGAACCGCTGTGGGACCTGCACACATTGGCTTGGGTCGCGTGCTTCTGAAAGTGCCTGTTAAGAATGACTTGGCATTTTTGAGGTTCAGTCCCCCTGACTTGCTCAGACTTCAATCCTCAGCTCCACCGGCAGTGTTGAGATTTCAGCCTGAGCGTGCTCTCCTTGGAGACACCCCCTTCTTAGGGGGAAGAGGTGACTCGGGGGTGGGGAAAGCGTGCTTGTGCCCCCTCCTCACCCCGATCCTGCCTTGCTGCACAGAAGTCACTGATTCTCACTTGGAATTTATTCAGATCAGCCTTTCTCAGTGCCAGTGCTATTGACATCTGGGGCCGCATCATTCTCTGTTGGGGCTGAGTGGGTGGGCGTTTCCTGTGCTTTGTAGGATTTTTAACAGCACCCCTGGACGTTACTTACCTGAAGACAGTGTCACCTCCCAAATGCAGCAGCAAAAATGTCCTCAGGGATGACCCCGTGAGGAGCAAAAGCGCCCTTACTTGAGAACCACTATCTAGAGGATCCTGGAACACCAAAGGGGGAAACTGAGGAACAGACAAGCTAGTACTGAGGAACTGAAATCTAGTTTTCTGGGGAAATGCTCCCCCGACTGTCGCAAGAACACCGCATTGTCACCCTGCCTGGTGCGACTCAGTGGATCCAGCATCGGCCTGTGAACCGAAGGGTCGCTGGTTCAATTCCCAGTCAGGGCACATGCCTGAGTTGCAGGCCAGGTCCCCAGTAGGGAGCACGCCAGAGGCAACCCCACAGTGATGTTTCTCTCCCTCTCTTTCTCCCTCCCTTGCCCTCTGTCTAAAAATAAATAAAATCTTAAAAAAAACAAACAAACACCTGTCTTCATCACCTCACGGAGAGAAGGTGTCAGCCGGGAGTGAGCGAAGGTGCGGGGAGGGGCGGGGGGCAGGTCGCGGTTTCCCCTGACAGCCCACAGGTGCGCTCTCCCTCGCTCGTCCTCTCTCTCTCACACTCACTTTTACCTGCTGCCCCCGTGACCCCCACACAACCCTGGCAGGGGCGAGCGGACGGCGCTGGCCCCGATTCCAGATGAGGAAGCCGAAGTCCAAGGCTACATGGCCGGGAGCAGGCCGGCCAGACCCGCTGACGCACCATTCCGCGTTCCTTCTTCCCTGCCTGAGGCTGCTACTAGCACGCCAACGGGTGACCTCCGGTGGGAGAGCGTCCGGGAGAGGGGCCCTGTCCTGCCCCTGCACCCGCTGCAGCCGTGGCCTCGGGCCCCACGCGTGTGCCCCTTTACGTGACAGAGCTGGGCGGCCCCGTCCGCGGGCCTCCACCCCACGATCGCAGCCCGAAGCGGCCCTGTCCTACTGGCGTCACACTAAGTGTCCCGTGAACTTGGCCTTCTCTGCCCACGGCCGCAACGTCCTGAGGCTTCCCACGTCCCACAGGGAGAGACAAACGCTCAGAGGTAAGCCACCTACCTCGGCCACGCAGCCGGGTTCAAAGCCAAGCCTTAGAACTCCTACTGTACCCATGCAGTGGGGACAAGGGAGGGACCCCTGCAGCCTCGCAAGTTGTATTCCCCACCGCAGGGCCTGGCCTTCTTCCCCCGGCGTCTGCGGGCACCCCCAGACACCCGCCTCGGGTCAGAGGTCAACACACCTTCTCTGTGAAGGGTTAGATCGTAACTCTCTGGGCGTACTGGGCCACGTACACCTCTGTCCCATATGTCTTATTGTTGTTTTTAGCATCCCTTTGAAAACATGAAAACCATTCCTGGCTCTGGGCCCTACAGCCCCAGGCCTCCGGGCTGACGAGGTTCAGCGGCTGTAGTTTGCTGAGCCCCGGTTCAGGGCCAGCGCAAACAGCGTGACAGGGAGTCGGGAGAACCGGTTCTGGCCTGGACTGATCTCTTAGCTCTGCGTCCTCCTGCACAAGCCCTCACCTGCGTTTCCAACGGGTAGGGGCAGGGTTTGGCCTGGAGACTTCTCAGGCTCAGCCGCGGATGTCCCCGGATTCCCTAGCCAAGGCCGTCTCCTGCTGTCGCCCGCCGAAGCCCCGTCTTCATTCGAAGCCTCTGCATTACTCAACGGCTCGGCCTCAGGGCCCCCTCACCCCCTACTCCGAGCCGGGCACCCCACTCCAGGCAGCCCTCCCGCCTGACGGTCGCTGGAGGAGCCAAACGAGGGTGAAGCAGAGTGCGATGGGACAGCACCATTGCCAGGAAATAAAGCCACCAACCTGAGACAGGACTCCCTTCTTCTTACAGTTGGTCCCCCCAATGAAGACCATGTTGGGCAGGGCCGGCCTCGGGTGCTCGAACACAAAGTCGTATCTCAACAGCCAAATGGAAACCTTCCGATAGAGGACGGGCAAGTGCACATCTCTCCCGAGGAGACCCGAGGCCAGGTCCTCGTACTGGGAGTACAGACAGTGAAACAGAAAGCTCTCCAAGTGGTAAGCGAGGAAGTTGGCCACCCGCTGGGGGAAAGTCATCCGGTCCGAGAACTGGGTGTAGCACCGGGGAATATAGGACACGGGGTTTGGGCTGCGGCTGAACGTGTGCTCCAGGGAGCACGGGAAGCCCCTGAACAGGTACACGGAGGGCAGGCCCAGGTACTCGGCCAGGATCACCCCGCAGGGCATGGCCGGGTCTGTGAAAAGGGCATCGAACTCGCTGTCCCTGAGGAAGCGCAGGGTGGCCGAGTCCTTCAGGAGGCTCTGGCAGCTGGCGAAGACCATGTGCATGAGAATCATGTTGTTCCTGTACTCCACCAGGCTGGCGTTCAGGAGAGACCTCTGGGCGAACTGCTGGTTCCCGAAGGCACGGAATCGCTGCCGCAGCTCCTCCTGACCGTACGGCACCTCGAAGGTTCTCCTGGTGTAGTGTGCGGATTCCTTCAGGAGCAGGTTGACTTCTGGCACCAGCACCAGGATGTCATGGCCCCTGTCACTGAGCACCTCAACAATGTCCTTCATACTGAGCCAGTGGCTTCCATCCTGAGGGACCACCAGCAGCTTGTGTCCCAGAACCACACCCCAAAGCGCTAAGAGGAACACGCCTGCAGACATGCCCCGAAATGCAGGCGGGACGCAGGCCATCCTGATGGGGAGCGCAGGCAGCGACGAGAATGACTAACTCACACTCCCTAAGCCACAGCACTTGTGGCTGAGTTCCCCACCCTGCCCTGCCCACCTCGCCACGCTCTGAATTTTGCAACAACCCAAATTAATATTTAACTCTTTCTAAGCGCACGGAAAACTTGAGCCAATTGTCCTTCTCAGCTTCTGCCTGAGCTTCTGGGTTTTTCTCTTGGTCCGCACCAAAATGCCTGAGTCTCCGGTTTGAGGACGCCTTGGAGAGGCCCCTGCGGCCCGGAGCGGCACCCCTCCGGCCCCGCCACCCCCGCCCTGAGCGCCAGGACGCCGCTGCATCTGTGCTGGGCGTGTTCACAGAGGAAGAGCGGTCCATGCCCTTCCACTTCCTGAGCAGCCTGGCTCACGGCGGCCAGCAAGCGTGAACAGAGATTGTTCGGGGTTTGAACAGCACAGAGGCGCTGCTCACTTCCAACTTCTGGTCGGCACAGCGGCGGCAGGATTAAAAGGTAGGCAGCAGAGGGGAGTCTGATAGAACGTTCCAGGCCTCCCACCCACCCGGTTGTGCCGCTGCTCTTGGGGGCTTCTGTCCCATCAGAGACAGAATCGAATCCCGACGTCGGTGCTCGCACGCCGCAGTCCCCACTGGGTGGTGAAGTGCGTGCGTGCGCTCCGGAGCCGCTGCCCCTTCCGGGCTGGGCGGCCGCACCGCCCCTCGCCTGCACTGCTGCGCCTGTCTCTCGGGGTGGCATCAGGACCTCCCCCTCGGGGCTGCCAGCAGGAGCTGAGCACAGGGCCCTCGGAGGGGCTCCCCCTGGGTGGGGCCGGGCAGCCAGGTTCTATGTGGCCTCAACTGAGAGGCACTCGGGGAGTTAAAAGCGCCCCTGACACATCTCGTGGCCCTGCCCTGCGAAGGCAAGGACTACAGAGGGATGAAGGGGACGGAAAAGCAGGTGCAGATGAAGAAGGGAAGAAAACGCCGAGACGGGAAATGATGGGACGGCATCAGCTGACGGAGCCTCCGATGGCGGTGACTGGACCGGCCAGCAGGGGCCACAGGAAGGTGGCTCCCCCGTCAGGACCCTGACGCACTCGGCTTCTGAAACAATTTCCTGTTGTCTTCTCTTCCTGGGGCCACTGGGACAAAGCACCACGCTCTCTCTGGGTGGCCTGGAAAGCAGAGGTGATTCCCGCAGCTCTGGAGGCTGGCAGGCTGAGATCCAGGCGACAGCTGGACCAGTTTGCCCCGAGCACTCTGAGGGGGAACCTCTTCCAAGCTTGCTCCCGGCTCCAGGGGGCTCGCTGGCTGTCTTCGGAGTCCCCAGGTTTTCGGACCACCGTCCCTCCTCTGCCTCCACCATCACACGGTGTCCCCCGTGTGTGCCTGCCTGCATCCGAATCTCCCCTTCGAATAAAGAAAGACACCGGTCCAAATGGACCACGGCGCGCCCCACTGACCTCATTTCACTGAACTAATTACATCAGCAAAGACCGTTATTTCCAAATACGGTCGCGTTGTGAGGTTCCAGGTGTTAGGACTTGCAACATATCTTTTGGGGGGAGCACAGTTCAACCCCAACACTCCTCCATCATCTCAGGCAACACTAACCCCCAGCTGACCACCCTTCTGCAGATGAGCAAGCGAGGCCCGCTGCCCGGGAAACGGCTTTTTTGGTACCTTACGCAGCTTCAGAAGGAAAGATAAAGTCGGCTATTTCTAGATCAGCCATTCTCAAAGTCGAGGGCAGGGACGACTCTTCTCATTCTCGGCTGTGTGCCCAGTGTGCCCATGAACAATGCCCGGCACACAGTAGGCACTCAGCACAAGTTTGCCGAATGAATGAACTCGCTTTTGATTTCCCTGTTGGTTTTATTCTCCCATTTCATTTTCTTCTTTGTGTTTTTTTTTTAAGTTGTCAGGGTTCACCTATGAAATAGAATATTTAAAGAATTGTGTGCTAGAACTTCTGGTCCAGGTGGAGGCCTAGGTAGGTAAACACGGCTCGCCTCTTTGCATGACCACAGCAAAATCACAACTAAAATATAGAACGAGCAGCACTCGGAGCTGTCAGAAAATCGAGCTGTACGGAAATCTGACAACTACGGAATTAAAGAAACCACGTGCATCTGGGCAGGTAGGAGACGCAGAGATAAGGAGACGTGGAGACACTGAATGAGCTGGCCCCAAACCCACGTGTGGTGGTTATAAGACAGCAAGGGGATGTCTTGGGAGTGAGGGATCCCAGCCCCACACCAGACCACCCAGCGCAGGGTTCCAGTGCCGGGAAGGTAAGTCCCCGTAACTTCTGGCTGTAAAAATCCAGTGGGGGTTGGCAGGGCGGAAGAAACAGCGGTGTTCTCAGGCACCATGTCTGAACCTCCATCCACCTGGCTCGCACGGTAGGCCCCGCCCTGACCATCACCTGAGGGTCCACCCCATCTAACTCACGGGCCCATCTCAGCAAAACCCGGGTAACGGTGGCTTTTCCACACGAAGGGGCCAGGCTGGGTGCAGGCTTCGGACCTTCCTAAATCTGCTCCACAAGCAACAGCTGAGCCCCGCACTGTACCTCTCGCCAAGTGGCCCCAGGCCTGGCATAAGCGACGGCCATCTGCAGATCACTTTACAATGTATGCCAAGGGGCCCCGGACAGAACACAGGTGGAGGCTGACCTTGGCCTGCGCCACCTGGGAAACCCCAGAGCCTGCGCACCCAGGAGACAGTTATAGGCAACGTTGGCGCACCACCCAACCACCTCTATAAGCCACGGAAGAAGGTGGTTGCTGGCCAGGGGCCGCAGCCAGTCCCACCGGCTGTCTGGCCTGGGTAAATCCCTTCAGTTGACCTGCTGTCAGCAATCAAGACTCATCCACAAGAGGAGGGGGTACTCAGCCCACACAGAGGGCGCACCTCGAGCACCCAGCTTGGAAGATAGGGAAGGCCGTGCCACTGGACCCTACAGGACTCCTACTACATTAGGCCACTGTGCCAAGACAGGGAGTCATAGCAGCTCTACCTAACACACAGAAACAAACACAGGGAGGCTGCCAAAACAAGGAGACAAAGAACATGGCTCAAATGAAAGAACAGACCAAAGCTCCAGGAAAAGAGATAAACAAAATAGAGATGAGCAATCTATCAGATGCAGAGTTCAAAACACTGGTTATAAGGATGCTCAAGGAACTTACTGGGTACTTCAACAGCATAAAAAATACCCAGGCAGAAATAAAGGATATACCAACTGAAACAAAGAACAATGGACAGGGAATGAACAGTGGAGTGTATGAAGCCAAGAATCACATCAATGATTTGGAACATAAGGAAGAAAAAGACATCCAATCACTACAGCAAGAAGAAAAATAATCCAAATAAACAAGAATAGTATAAGGAGCCTCTGGGACAACTTCAAATGTTCCAACATTCGCATCATAGCGGTGCCGGGAGGAGAAGAGAAAGAGCAAGAAATTGGAAGCCTATTTGAAACAATAATGTAAGAAAACTTCCCTAATTTGGTGAAGGAAATACACACACAAGTTCAAGAAGCACAGAGAGTCCCAAACAAGATGGACACAAAGAGGGCCACACCAAGACACATCATAATTGAAATGCCAAAGGTTAAAGATAAAGAGAGAATCTTAAAAGCAGCAAGAGAGAAGCAATTAGTTACCTACAGGGGAGTTCCCATAAGACTGTCAGCTGATTTCTCAAAAGAAATGTATCAGGCTAGAAGGGATTGGCAAGAAGTATTCAAAGTGATGAAAAGCAAGGACTTACAACCCAGATTACTCTATCCAGCAAAGCGATCATTTAGAGTCAAAGGACAGATGAAGTCCTTCCCAGACAAGGTAAAGCTAAAGGAGTTCATCCTCATCAAGCCCTGATTATATGAAATGTTAAAGGAACTTAAGAAAAAGTAGAAGACCAAAACTATGAACATTAAAAAGTCAATAAATAAATATCAACAATTGAATCTAAGAAACAAACTAAGCAAATAAGCAAAACAGAAATGGAATCATAGATACAGAGAATATTGGGATGGGGGCCAGTGGGGACAGGAGTCTGGGGGAGAATGGGGGAAAGGTGAAGGGATGAAGAGGTACAAACTGGTAGGTGCAGAATAGGCAGGAGGATGTTAAGAGCAAGTACAAGAAATGGAACAGCCAAAGAATGTATGCACATGACCCATGGACATGTCTAAGGAGCGGGGATCCCTGGACGGAGTAGGGGGGTGCTGGGTGGAGGTGGGGACAGGAGGAAAAATTGGGAAAACCGTAATGGCATAACCAATATAAGTAAACAAATACATACATAAATACACAAATAAATAAATAAACATCAAACGGCCAAAAAAATAAAAGGTAAAGAAAGAACCATGTGCTCTTTTTTGAGAAAAGCTGGCCAATGCCAGTATGAGCCTGGAGTCTGTCCCTCGTCTTTCAGGAACAGGATCTGAGAAGCACCAGCCCAAACAGCACGCAGCAGAAGCCCCAAGCGGGAGTTCGAAGGCCAGGTGTCTGCCTCCAGCCCTGCCGCCCAGCCAGGGGCACGACCCGGCTCCCTCCCACTCTGCAGGGGGCTCAACGGAAACCCAGGGACAGAGGGTCAGGTCGGTCCTGCTTGACCTAGCGCATTGCTGAGGGAGGTCCGGGAGGGCAAGGGATGTGGGAACCAGGCTGTCCCAGTGCGAGGCGGTGCCCAGTGCGGCTAGAACAGACTCCCCCTCTGCTAGTCACGCACAGGGAACTGGCACGCAGAGTCCGGCCCTGACCCATGCCTGCTGGCTCGGGGGCCTACTGGGCCCCGGGAGACAGGGAGAAGCCTGAGGAGCGGGATGCAAGGGGCCAGGCTAAGCCCAGGGCTGGTCCCCAGAATGCAGCCGAGATGCAAATTCATCTCAGCCTCCCCAGGGCGGGAGAGAGGCGCCAGCGGGGTTTTCTCCCGGGGTGGGGGGGGGGGACCGCACCCTGGTGTGGGTCCACCTAGACAACAGGAAGACCCAAAATGGTCACAAAGAGAGCACAGTGCAGGTCCACCCCTCCAGGGCAGGCACAGCCCAGCATGTTCTTTCGAAGAACGTTGCATCTGCGGGATTCCATCCACATGAGTGGTGTGGGGCATGGGCCACTGAGCAGCCATAACAAAGGAACTACTCCCAAGAGACGTAACATAGGACTTCCACTCACCTGCATTTATGATGGCAGAGCAACCCTGGGACACAGGGGTGGAGAGCAAAGACCATGTCTAGGTTCCAAAGATGAAAGTCCTCACGGGACTTGGCTTCCCGCTGCAGCCTGCCGCTGTCCTGTCTGCCCAGCACGCTCTTCCCCCGGCTCCTCCAGGTCTCTCCGCCTCACCCAACCAGGCGCCCTGGTACCAATTTTCTTCACTCCCTTGACGTTCTTCCAAAGCGTGTTTCCTAATTCATAACTGGTCAATGTCTGTCTCCCCGTTGCCTGACAAGCCATGCGCACCCAAGGCTCTCAATAGATAGTTGTTCAATAAAGAACCGTTTATGTTAACTAACAAAAAAGGAGAGTCAACTGTATGTTATTCTGTAACTACCACGCAACCAACAAATGTCATATCCACTGAGTGATCAGAAGCCACGTGATGTGGGCCAAATACACCCTTGGCTAATTTCACAGCGTATAACTTCCCAAAAGGCCACAGGCAGGACATATCCTGAAAAGTCTCCAGTCAACAGAGGGAGGCAGCCAAGTGCAAGGTTAGGCGCCAGGGCTCCAAAGTCACAATGTTGGGTTTGTTGGGTTCATTGGGCACGAATGCTCACAGCAGCGTATTCGCCAGAGCCAACACCTAAAAACAGCCCAGCGTGCGTGGACTGATGGATGAATAAGCCACATATAACCTAGCCATGCAATGCAATAGTATTCAACCATGAAAAGAGCGAAGGACCTACACCTGTTACAAAGCCTGTAGACTTCAAAGGCCAAGTGCAAGAAGTCAGACACTAAGCACCACGTAGCACCTGATCCCATTCGTGTGAAACGCCCAGAATAGGCACATATGTAGAGACAGGAAGTAGACTCGTGGCTGGCGGGGTGGGGTGGGCGGGTGACAGCCGGTGGGCATGGGCTTTCATGTTGGAGTGTGTGTAGGGGCGGGGGATGCACTGGAATTAGAGAGAGGTGATGTTGCTTGTGTTCATGAGTATACTAAAGACCACTGAATTGTATGTTTATAAAGGGTGAAGGCTGTGATATGAATCATATCTCAATCAAAAAACAAAGAAAGCCTAGATTCAAATCCTGTTTTACCACATCCCGAGGCACGACCGTGGGCAAGTCCCTCAAACTGTCTGCGCCTCAGTTCCTTTGTCTGCCAAGGGGGCGTGGAGGAACGCCAGCCTGTGCTAGCCTTTGTTACCCTGAATTGGTAAACTCCCCCTAAGGGGCAGTCCAGCCACCTGAGGGTTAAATGATTCTCGGAGACTCCCCAACAGAGGACAACATTGACATCTGATCATGTTTTAAACATTTTTTAAATCTTCTATGTATTGATTTGAGAGGGACGAGGGAGAGAGAAATCATTGATTTTTGACATCCCGCTTATTGATGCATTCATTGGTTAACTCTTGCATGTGCCCTGACCGGGGATCGAACTCACAGCCTAGGCATGTTGGGACAATTCTCTAACCAACTGAGCTACCTGGCCAGGCCATATATGTTTTCAAGGGCCTGATCCTATGGTTCATGTTAATACCGTGGAGGTTGGAAAATGCGTATCGCCCACCCAATTGCGGCCGTCACGGACCCCGAGCCACACACCAGGCGCTCTAACACACGTCATCGTTCTTAATCTGAGAAAGAACCCCGTGTGCTGGTACTATTTTACCCCTATTTGACTTCGTTTGGTGCCCGAGCTTCTTCACCAAAGGCTCCGTGGCTGCCAGGGGCAGAGCTGGAGGAGGTATGTACGCGGGTCGGGATGGCCCCAGGGCTCCGCCTCCTGACCCCTGTAGTGCTTAGAGCAGGCCACAGGGCACAGCTTCACCGCCCACTTATCCACTCCTGCCCCCCACTGTGCGTGAGCCAGCCAGTGGGATGCCCCTCCTGGTTGACCCCGTGGGTGACAGGTTCATGGCGAGGAGGTAGCATAGGAAGGAAAAACGTGGGTGAGGAAGGAGAGGGAGAAGGAAAGTGGAACAGAGAGGAAAGGTAATCGGGGAAGAGCAAGGAAGGCGGATGGAGGACACAGGAATGGAGAGAAGTCTGCAACGGGGTTTTGTGACACCGAGAGCCAACTCTGGGTCCGTGGGGGTCATCTAGCTCCCTGAGATCTGGGTAAGACTGAGTGACACGTCCATGCAACGTCCCGTCCGCAGAATCAGGCCCTCCTGGTCACTGTCCCCTTCCAACTCCGATCTGCAGCTTCTGCTGAATCCTGGCCTCCTCTTCTGTGTCTTTAGGATATTCTTTTCCTTCAGATCAAACATAACACTCAACCCCTTGATGCCTCCCCCACGCAGCAGTTCCAAAGGCCAGGCTGTTTCACGTAGCAAAACTTTTATGAGGGTCAAGGGTCCCTAAGGTAGGAGCTGTCTCAGTGCAGCACAGAAAAAAACTTCTCAAAACCACACGATCCACCCTCGGATTCCCAAAAGTCTCCTCAGCCCCCAGCACTCTCTCACCTGTCCCAGGATGCCTTACACACCAGCCTCCTCTCTCCCTTCCCTGAACTCCTCAGATTATGGACATGTATGAATCTAAAGAACTCCTTTTAAAATGATTAGTACAGTCATAAAAGGAAAAGAAAAAAAGCTTAATTATCGAAGAATATTGCTTACTAGAATAAACTACAATGCATCCAAAATGAGGAAAGTTACGCAATTCTTAAAAAGAATGTCACACACTTGCATGTGTTGGCTGTAAAAACTCCATGATTTATCAACAGGTGACCCAGAAAACCAAGGTAAGGTAAAAAACAATATGTCCAGTCTGATAGTAGATTTCATTTTCATAAACGTGAGCATGAGGATTTACAAGAGCTATTGCATATATGTAAAATAATTTCAGAAAAATGTGGATAAGATGCATACAAAACTGCTAAGAGCAATTTTCTAAGGGGGTGGCACTGGACCGACAAATAAAAGGTTGATTTCTGACTGTTTTTCAATATTTTTTCCAAATGAGTATCAAAGGGGACAGCTCCTAAAATCTGCCAACACAATTAAATGGATGGACACAAAGCAACTCACTGAACCAGGCAGGACCTGCAAAGGCTGCTAATGGAAACCACAAGCCATGGCTCCTACAGAAGCCGTCTCTCTTCCCTGCCCAGGCCAGGCCAGGGCGAGCTGCCAAAGCCCAGGCCACTCACCGGAGACAGCGGCTTTCCCGGGAGGCAGTTCATGCCGCCGACGAAGACCATGTTGGGCATCACGGGTTTGGGATTGTCCAGGGTGAAGTCGGTGCGCAGCAACCAGATGGACACGGGGCTGAACAGGTCATAAGCTGTGACGGTGGTCTGGAGAATCTCGGAGGCGACTTCTAACCCAGTTTTGAGAAAATTGTGACAAAATAGTCGTTCCTCCACATGGGTGATGTAGTTCCACACCCTCTCCCAGAAGGTCATGCTGTCGGAGAATCCCAGGAGGCCTCGCGGAACGTAGGAGGGGGCGCTGGGGCACTGCGAGCCCTCTTCCAGATAGTGGCAGAACACCCCCCTGGTGAAGACGACAGACGGCAGTGAGAAGTACTTGGCTACAATTAAGCCACACAGATCAAAAGGGTCTAGGAACACCGCATCAAAGGAACTGTCTTCTATGAATTTCACTAATTTCCTGTCATTGAACAAGCTCCTACAACGTGAAAAAAAAGTAGTCAAAAACAACGTTGGATGGATGCATTAGCAGAGAAAATACATTGCCTGCCCGAGTTTTCCACCGGTCGTCAGCAAAATCCTTGAACAGCCGGTTCATGTCCTCCAGAGAGTACGGTGTGGAGTAAGTCTTCACTGTGTATTTGGCCGAGACTTCCAGGTGCCAATTCGCCTCTGGCCTGACCACGACCACCTCGTGCCCCCCGGAGGACCAGACTCTCCACAGTAGAACGCATGGTAAACCAGTGGCTCCCGTCCATGGGTACCACCAGCAGCTTGCCCGCCTGGGCACAGCGGGGGTGCCAGCAGGAGACACGCACACAGAGCAAGGAGTCCCGTCAACGCCGCAGGAGCCATTGGATAGTGGCAGCCCCGAGCCAGCCAGCTGCCAGGATTCGGAGCTCCCGTGACAGACACTGTGGGCAGGAGAAGTACAGGCACAGCACCTGCCCCAGGGGAGGGCGTGTATTAATATATTAATGAACACGCACGCACGCACGCAAGCACTCACACACACGCACACATACATTCTTGTTGCCAACAATTTACTCAGCAAAATATAATGAATGATAGCAGTTACCAAGGTACCTTCTGACCTCTTTCCCAGATAAGAATAGTTCTGATCTTTGCCTGGGCAGAACTCGTGCCCTGCACTGCAGTGCCAGTTTGCAAAGAGAATTATTAAACAATGGTGTTTGGACCCTGAGTACTCAGAGAGACCAAAAGAAAAGGCAAGCTCGTTAGAGCTGTTTTTGGGGGGAGCATGCCTGAAAGGGAAATCTGGATGTTATCCTCAGGCTACCAAAGTCTCTTTGCCTAGAGACGGACACCCCCAGTGTCGAGGAAAGACTGGTCGCCCCTGACTGCTGGCTCCCCCCCCCCCGCCCCGGCAGGGGAGCCCCAGGGCACAGAGGGCCCCGCTGCTGTCCGTCCTTTTCCGAACGCCCCAAGGCCTCCGACCTGGTGAGCGGGAACTGTCCACCCCATGGACAAGCCCATTCTATGCGAACCACTCCAGGGCGGAGGCGGGTGTGACCGTCACCCATTTTGAATCCATATCCCGAGACACGTCACCTGCAGTGGGTGGTCACCTGCCCACCGCTTCCCAGAAGCACTCTGCTGGGACTCCCGACTCCTTCCCCCCACAGCCCTCTGCTCAGACCCCTGCTGCGGGCTGACCCCCGCAGTCCGGGGCCCTCCACATTCCGCCCGGCACGGCCACGCCGGGAGGGCAAGGGCATCTCTCTCTCTGCTTGCCCCTCCTCCGGCCGTTCCCCGGGGTCACGCCTCGCCCGGACAGCACGCCAGGAACGTCTGTTGCCTGGGACTGACTTTCATTTTGCTCATGTCGGAGAGAACTGCGTGGGTGAGCTCATGGGGAGGAGGAGCCTCCTCGGGCCCCTTCCAAACTCCCAGCCTGCTTCCGGAAATTTGCTGGGTCCCCGTTTACCTTAGAGACAGGGGACTTTCCGGGGAATGTCTGAAAACTGAAAGTGGGGGTGAGTGATCTACCCTCCTGGGAGGCTTCACTGCATCAGTAGAATAGAAAACAGAAGCCCTGGCTGGCGTAGCTCAGTGGGTAGAGCGCGGGCTGCGAACCAAAGTGTCGCAGGTTCGATTCCCAGCCAGGGTACTTGCCTGGGTTGCAGGCCATAACCCCCAGCAACCACACATTGATGTTTCTCTCTCTCTCTCTCTCTCTCTCTCTCTATCTCCTCCCTTCCCTCTCTAAAAATAAATAAATAAATAAATACCAAAAAAAAACCCCAGAGTAACAAGAGAAATTATCAATGAACCTCAAAGCTGCTTCTTTGAAAAAAGTGAGTACACTCGATAAAACGTTAGCCAAACTGGTCAGGAAAAAAGAGAGAAGGAGAAAGATGACCAATAGCAGGAAGGAGAGAGAGGGCATCATCAGCGGTGCTGTAGCTATTAGAAGCATCATACAAGAATATCATGAACAACTTAATACCAATACATTCTGTGGCTCAGATCAAAGGGGTGAATTCTAGCCTACGAGAGCTTAATGAAGAAGAAATAAATAAGCCGAATGGAAATAACATCATTATCTTTAAAATCAAATTTAAGTTGTAATGCAAACTTTCCCACAAATTAAACCTCAGCCCCAGATGGTTTTGCTGATAAATGCCACCAAATAGTAGGGAAAGAGAAAAATACATATCATCTTTTCAGAACATCCTCTGGAACACAGACACAATGAAAGCACAAAGAGCACCCTAATTCAGTCTACGGCGCAACAGAACAGGTCCGGGAGACCAGCACTGCCACCCTCCAAAGCCGGATAAAGCTGTTGCAAGAAGATAAAACTACAGACCAATACCCCCCATGAACATAGATGCAAAAATTCGAAAGACATCTTAGCAAATCAAATTCAATACTGTAAAGGTACACACACAGACACACACATAAAACACATGTAATATAGAAAATGTATAAGGATAACACATCACAGCTAAGTGGGATCCTTCCACAAACGCAAGGCTGTTTTAACAAAACAAAGAACTCCTGCGTGCCGCTGGGGGGCTGCACAGGGTGGGGGGTGGCGGTGACGTGGAAAGGGGCGCAGGCACCCATTGCCCACCTGGCCACCCAGAATTAGGCACGGCAGAGGGCCTGGCACAGTGCATGCCTTTGGCATGCAACCCAAGCAACCTGGCGCCACCAGGGACAGTATTCCTCAGCCTTCCTTGATCATCCCAGAATCGGGGAACAAGCAAGTAGGGGACAGCCCTACCGCTGAGAGCCTGCTGAAGCCTTCCAACCAGCCAGTCCTGGCCTGTTTCTCCCGCCCTGCCTCGCCTTCCACAAAACCCCAAGGAGGGCCCTGGCATAGGCCACCGCCCCGCCCTACCCCTCGTGTCTTGCTCCTTCTGCCTCCTGACCAGCCAGGTGCTGCCCTTGTGGCCCTGCGTGGCCTGTGCCCCTCATGTCTCGAGGACCTGTGATGATAATAAACTTTGTTTTCCTGAGCCCCTCCTGTGTCTCCCCCTGTAGCCACGCCTCACGGACCAGCACAGAAATGAACACAGAAGACTTCCCTACAGAAGCTTATATACGACCCTCCCTCGCAACTGCGTTTGTCACAGGAAACACTGGAGATAGCCCTGACTGGTGTGGCTCAGTGGATTGAGTGCCCCCCTGCAAACCAAAAGGGTCACTGATACAATTCCCAGTCAGAACACAGGCCTCCGCTGCTAGCCAGTAGGGGGCGCTGGAGAGGCAACCACACAGGGATCTTTCTCTCCCTCTTTCTTCCTCCCTTCCCCTCTCTCTAAAAATAAATAAAATCTTTAAAAAAAATAAAGTGATGAATGCAGTCTTACCAAACATTTTCAAAAGATTATCTATCAACCTGAGTTAGTGGAATGAGCTACAGTGAATCCAAAGTGAAGAATTTTATGCAGCTCTTGAAAGAGTGTCACACACGTGCATGCACAGGCTGTAGAAAGTCCGTGGAAAATGGGCAAGTGAAAAGGGAAGGTGAAGGACGACATGTCCAGTCTGACAGTAGATTTCATTTTCACAAAATGACTGTGAGAATTCCCATTAGCTCGATGCGTATATATGTAAAACAATTTCGTAAAAATTGGAAGAGATGTACACAAAACTGCCAAGAACATCTTCCTATTGTGTTAGCACTGCATGAACAAAAGCAAAGTTTCATTTCTTATTGTGCTTTCCAATACTTTTTGCCAAAACAGTATTTACAAATGCAGCCTGGGAATGGTAAACAACTTTTATAATTGCATACGCATGAGTATCAAAGCAGACGGCTCCTAAAATCTGCCAACACAATTAAATGGATGGACACAAAGCAACTCACTGAACCAGGCAGGACCTGCAAAGGCTGCTAATGGAAACCACAAGCCATGGCTCCTACAGAAGCCGTCTCTCTTCCCCGCCCGGGCCAGGCCAGGGCGAGCTGCCGAAGCCCAGGCCACTCACCGGAGACAGCGGCTTTCCCGGGAGGCAGTTCATGCCGCCGACGAAGACCATGTTGGGCATCACGGGTTTGGGATTGTCCAGGGTGAAGTCGGTGCGCAGCAACCAGATGGACACAGGGCTGAAGAGGTCATAAGCTGTGACGGTGGTCTGGAGAATGTCGGAGGCGACTTCTAACCCGGTTTTGAGAAAATTGTGACAAAAGAGTCGTTCCTCCACATGGGTGATGTAGTTCCACACCCTCTCCCAGAAGGTCATGCTGTCGGAGAATCCCAGGAGGCCTCGCGGAACGTAGGAGGGGGGCGCTGGGGCACTGCGAGCCCTCTTCCAGATAGTGGCAGAACACCCCCCTGGCGAAGACGACAGACGGCAGTGAGAAGTACTTGGCTACAATTAAGCCACACAGATCAAAAGGGTCTAGGAACACCGCATCAAAGGAACTGTCTTCTATGAATTTCACTAATTTCCTGTCATTGAACAAGCTCCTACAACGTGAAAAAAAGTAGTCAAAAACAACGTGGGATGGATGCATTAGCAGAGAAAATACATTGCCTGCCCGAGTTTTCCACCGGTCGTCAGCAAAATCCTTGAACAGCCGGTTCATGTCCTCCAGAGAGTACGGTGTGGAGTAAGTCTTCACTGTGTATTTGGCCGAGACTTCCAGGTGCCAATTCACCTCTGGCCTGACCACGACCACCTCGTGCCCCCGGAGGACCAGACTCTCCACAGTAGAACGCATGGTAAACCAGTGGCTCCCGTCCATGGGTACCACCAGCAGCTTGCCCGCCTGGGCACAGCGGGGTGCCAGCAGGAGACACGCACACAGAGCAAGGAGTCCCGTCAACGCCGCAGGAGCCATTGGATAGTGGCAGCCCCGAGCCAGCCAGCTGCCAGGATTCGGAGCTCCCGTGACAGACACTGTGGGCAGGAGAAGTACAGGCACAGCACCTGCCCCAGGGGAGGGCGTGTATTTATAACAAAAAAACAAACGAACAGAAATTCCCAAACCACGCATTGTCAATGATTTCCTCACAAGAACGTAGAGAAGAACATGTTTTCCTGGGTTGTTTCCCAGACAAGAATAGTTCTGATCTTTGCCTGGGCAGAACTCCTGCCCTGCACTGCAGTGCCAGTTTGCAAAGAGAATTATTAAACAATGGTGTTTGGACCCTGAGTACTCAGAGAGACAAATAGAAAAGGCAAGCTCGTTAAAGCTGTTTTTGGGGGGAGCATGTCTGAAAGGGAAATCTGGATGTTATCCTCAGGCTACCAAAGTCTCTTTGCCTAGAGACGGACACCCCCAGTGTCGAGGAAAGACTGGTCGCCCCTGACTGCTGGCTCCCCCCGCCCCCCGGCAGGGGAGCCCCAGGGCACAGAGGGCCCCGCTGCTCTCGGTCCTTTTCCGAACGCCCCAAGGCCTCCGACCTGGTGAGCCGGGACTGTCCACCCGATGTTGCAGGTTTTGGAAAAAATTTTTAAACTGGTGCTTGCAATTTTGTTATAAATCTGAGGTTTTTTGAAAATTACATTTTTATTGAAGATAATTCAGTGACTGGGAGAAAATATTTGTGCTGCATCTACGATGCCTAAAATAGGTAAAGAGTTCTCAAAATTCAAGATTGTGAAAACAAAAGAAAAAGAATTGTTAAAAATCAGCCACAAGCTGAGCAGACATTTTACCAAAAAAGAAAGAAAGAAAACATAGACATGGCAGACACATAAAAAGAGGCTTGATGTTTTTGAGTCGTTAAGGAAATCAAATTAAACACGATTTCACTTACACACCCATTAGGATAACTAAAAATAAAAAGATGACTCATGCCATGTGTCGGCGAGCATGTTGAGGAGTGGGACCCCTTGGGTGCCTCTGGGGGGCTGCAAGGGGGGGGGGTGGCGGTGACGTGGAAAGGGTAGCAGGTACCCATCGCACACCTGGCCACCCAGAATTCGGCATGGCAGGGGGCCCCGCACAGTGGCCTAGACACCCCTACCACTGAGAGCCTGCTGAAGCGTTCTAACCAGCCAGTCCCAGCCTGTTTCTCCCGCCCTGCCTCGCCTTCCACAAAACCCCAAGGAGGGCCCTGGCATAGGCCACCGCCCCGCCCTACCCCTCGTGTCTTGCTCCTTCTGTCTACTGACCAGCCCGGTGCTGCCCTTGTGGCCCTGCGTGGCATGCGCCCCTCATATCCTGAGGACCTGTGATGATAATAAACTTTGTTTTCCTGAGCCCCTCCTGTGTCTCCCCCTGTAGCCACGCTTCACGGACCAGCACAGAAATGAACACAGAATACTTCCATACAGACGCTTATATATGACCCTCCCTCGCAACTGCGTTTGTCACAGGAAACACTGGAAACAGCACAGATGTGCACCCACAGGTGAGTGGGCAGACAAGCTGGGTTTTGTCTGCCTGGTGGAACACTGCTGGGCAATAGAGAAAGAGTGAACTTCTCAGGTATGAACAGCAATGATGAATTTCAAAATAATTCTGTAGAATAAAATATGCCAGACCAAAAAGAAGAGTCCATACTGTATAATTCCATTCGTACAGAATTCTAGAAAATGCAAACCGATCTATAGTGACAAAGAGCTGATTAGCGGTGCCATGCTGGGGAGGTGGGGAGGGGCGGAGAGGCCAACAGTGCAGGCAAGCGTGAAGGGGGAAGGGTTACACGTGGGCACGGGGAAACTTTGGGAGGCTGTTAGGAGCTACACTGTTCCCTCCCCACACCCCATAGAAAAGGTATGTTGCAGTTCTAACCCCCTGGACCTCAGGATATAACATGACATGGAGATAAGGTCATTGCAGGTAGAATTAGTTAAGACGAGGCCACACTGGAGTAGGGCGGCCCCCCCTATTCCAGCATGAGCCGTGTCCTTGCAGGAAGACAGGAGCACGCGGGAGAAGGCCACATGATCAGAGACCCGAAGCAGCAGCGGGAGCCAGAGAACCACCCGAAGCTGGGAAAGGCAGGGAGGAGTCTCCCCTCAGTGCTCAGAGGGAGCGAGGCCCTGCCAGCCCCCTGATGTCCGACTCCTGGGCCCAGGGCCATGAGACCACAGTATTGTGGGGACTGAAGCCCCCCAGTTTGTCATCCTTCATTGACATACCACACCGACAATCAGTACACAAGTGGGGGCCTGTGTATCTGAAACAAAGTTTCCACGTCCTCGCTGCCTTCCTCCTCAGGACCCTGACTTTTGTATCTGCTTGGACTTTATTATCGTTCTTTCCCCTTTTTCCTCTCTCTCTCTTTTAAAATGCTGACTAGTATTCCTCTCAATTTGTCAGCCTCCTAATAAGGCACGACTTCAGGCTTGAAAGGTTCTTGTTTACAGCACTGGGTACAGATTGCCTAACAAATAGATTAGGTAACACGGCATAGGTTAGGAATCAAAAAACACCAATGAAATCGCAAGTATTTCAGGCCAGAGCCATGTTTGTGTTTTGTTTTGTTTTTTTTACCTTATGCCAACCCCTTGCATCAAAATCCCAGTTTTTGCAAAAGTAATCATGAACCCCAAAGGAGCTGGGCCCAGATTAGTGCAGTGTGCAGGGGGGGGCCCCCAGACATGGGGGTCACCTCGGGGTTTCTGGCAAGGGTGGGCCCTATAGGTTTGGTGCTGTTCCATCGAATGCAGGAGGCCTCACGACTATATAGACTTTTAGTGAAAACAATTTTTAGAAGGCCACCTAAAATTAAGGATGGTTTTGTACCCCATTCATTGCCTGGACGGCCCCTCTTGCCAACGTGGCCCTTCTTGAACCCATGTCTGAAGCAGCCTGTGTTACCTACAGACGTCCCAGACTTGGGGGAAGCGCTTTCTTATCATGACAATTCAAAAGCTGCTCCCCTGGCCCTAATCTATTTGCTTGGACCCTACAGCTTACACTGTGATAGCATCCAAATGTTACCTCACTGGCTCCTAAAATTTAATAACTCCCCCTGTACCTGGGCTCTTTTCCCCTCTCCCAGTCTGGTTCAGCAAATGCCATGTTCCACTACCTGGAGTTTTAAGTAAACATGTACATGCTATCACTTCCCCACAGCCCCTCCATTTGATCTATACCAGTCAGGGTCCCATCAGAGAGGCAGAACCCCCAAAGGCACAAATAGTCAGGAATTTGTCCTAGGGATTTGACCCATGTAGGAGCTGGTTGGAGGGATCTCTCTCAACAGTCTTTACCTCCGATGCTGGAGCTTCAGGGCAGCAGGGTGGGTGTTCTGGAAGGGCGCACGGGTGTGCCGTAGGGAAGAGACGGAGGAGCTCGGACCCACAAGGATGAACTGGAATCCACAAGGAGGGACTAGAACCTTGGACTGTTCTCACTGCCTCCAACCTCGATGATGTGGGGGTCCCGCAGGAGAACTCTGTGCAGAGCTCAATGCACACCTGTCCCAGGTGGGAGGAGCTGAAGGAAGAGCCAGGGGAAGGAAGGGCCGCTGCAGGTCCAACCGCTGCTCTATGCCAATGAGGTGAGTCTGCAGATAGGTGGCAAGGTGTTCGAGCTACAGAAGCATCCGTCTCAAACTGCTACATGGAAGAAAACAAAACCGGTCTTCCAATTTCCAGCAAAAAAGGCCCCTGTGACTAACCCTAATTAGAAACATCCAGGGAAGGAAAATCTGGGAAGCAAAACTCGGCTCCGCCCAGTTGGCACATTACAAAGCCACCACGTGACCAAGTCCTGCCCTATCTCCAAAGCACGTGTCGGGTCTGCCCTTCTCTCTACTGCCACTGACAGCACTCCCCCGTCATCTCTTTCTTGGACTCCGAGAGCAGCCTCCTCAACTGGTCTTCCTGCTTTCCTCCTGCCCTGCAGACAGGAGCCAGAGTGGTCTCTTTGAACATCAATCGCAATGCTGTCTTTTGCATAAGACCACCAAATGGCTTCCCATTGCAATTCCAAAATGTCCTTGCCTTGGCCGAAAGGCGGGTGGGTCCAGCTCCCATCCATCTCCTTAGCTAGCTTCCACTTGCTTTTTCCACTCATTCAAGGCCTCCTTCCTGCATCTTGAACAGGACCATTTCTTTTTCCCATTTCAGGACCTTTTATCTGCTGTTTTGTCAGCCTGAAAAGGTCTTTCCTGAGCTCTTCATATGCCTCCTCATTGGTTGGTCATCCTCTAAGAAGTCTGCTCTGAGGCCAACATCAGAGGCAGCCCCACCGCTATCCTTGCACTTACTGCCACATTTCTCTATTGTTTCCCTCAGGTTCCTTACTGCTGTCACTACCATCTGGCTTTTTCTTAGTTTCCTCCACCAGCAAGTGAGCCCCATGAACTTAGGGACCCACGTCAGTCTGATTAATTTTGAATCTCAAGCATCTAGCTCTGTGCCTGCCACTTAGCAGATGCTTGTTAAATAAATACAGATGTTTACTGAATATTTATTAAAGAATGAATGAATACATGAACGAGAAACTAAAAAGCAACTCATCACTCCTGACCAGGGAACGACCGAACCTCAGCCTGGGTAACTGATCCAGGCCTTCTCTGGCCCTCTTTCTTCTACAGAGCAGCTTTTGCACCACCCGCTGGTCTGTCTGGCCTCTCCTAATCCCTGCCACGGTCACGATCTGGGATTTCCAGGGCTGGTGCCCTCAGTTCGGAGACGTCTCAGCCTCCCTGCCCACGATTGTTCTGGTTCGAGCAGCCTGTGTCCTGGTGGAGCCAGCCTTCCAGTGCTCATTCCTGACTAGGGAATGGAAGTTTGAGGACGATCTACTATTTGGATGAGGGGGTGAAGCATGGCCGGCAACAGAGAAGCAAAGGGCAGGAAGGGAAGCAGCGAGAGAGAGTGCCGAGGGGCCGGGAGGAGTCACGAAGAGGAGGCTGCCGAGCGTGACGTGGCTCAGTGAAGGCAACTGAGAATGAGGACTGGCTAGTCCCACTCTGTTTTTCCCTCTAGGCCTCCGGCCTTTTAACCGGCCCACTGCCCTTGCTGCTTGCCCTGCCACCTCCCTCGGGCTGGCATTCCCTTGGACTTCTGCGTGACAGCTGCTCTCCTCTCCCACCTTTAGCTCAAGTCCAGAGGACCTTCTCCCTGTCTCCCTCATTCATCCTGGGGTGCAGGCTGGATTGGGTCGGGGAGAGGCCAGAAGCAGAGCCTGCTTACATACGCGACTGAAAGAGTCCACCAAAGGTATTCAAGTCTGCAAGAGGAAATAATTTTGACACATTTTAAAAAAGATTTTATTTATTTATTTTTAGAGAGGGAAGGGAGGGAAAAAGAGAGAGAGAGAGAAACATCAATGTGCAGTTGCTGGGGGCCGTGGCCTAGAACCCAGGTATGTGCCCTGACTGGGAATCGAACCTGCAATGCTTTGGTTCATAGCCTGCACTCAATCCACTGAGCTACGCCAGCCAGAGCTAATTTTGACACATTTTTAGTGTACTCTTGTGCATGCCACTTAGAGTCTGTGCAGACAAAATAAACATTGAGGGTATTATAAAGAGTCAAGGTTCCGTGGGACATGTTTCACTAGAGATAACTGGAAAACGTCTTTGAATGTGCATGGAAAGTTGAAGCCCTTACACAAATGTTGCCAATGTTTAGGTAACCTGGGAATTAGCCATTACCAAAGACAAGTGATCTTTGCATACTCCACTGCAACTAATACGGGCTGTGAGCACCAGTAAGTATACATTTTAAATGTGACTGAATGAGTGGTCGGCTGACCTAGAGAGCCCACGGACCTGGGAACCCAAGAGGTGATAGAGAGCAAGCTCCGCCTTCCCACCACGACTCCCGAACTCCCGGGCAAAAGAACTACATTGCCCAGAAGGCCGCGCGCGACAGGCGGTGCTCCCGCGGGGCATCCTGGGAGGAGTAGTCCGCGCGTTCCAGAAATCGCTCACGCTCGGGGCTGCGGGAGACACGCCTACGCCAACACGGTGGCACTTTTGTGGGGCGCGACCGTTCTCTTCGAGTTTTGGCCGGGGCGGGGGTCTGGGCTTTAGGCAGTAAGTGGAGCTAGCGGCCGGGGTTCCGGGGAGGGGCGCGGGAGGCCGAAGGGACCGTGTGGGCGGCACGGCCTGAGGAAGGGGAGATGAGGGACGGCCCGAGGCGGCCTCGGGCCCCCGAGGTCCTGGCGGCTCGGCCAGAGGTCGGCCTCCTGGCGACCCTGGGCCCCCCGCGGGGACTTGGAGGGCTTGAGGGCCTGGCCTCGGCCGGGAGTGGGGGTGGGAGAGGCCGGCGTCCAGACCGCGACCTGGAGGTCGCCCCTCCATCTTGTGTGCTTCCGAGGAAGGGGTGGGCCGGGAAAACAGGCGCATCCCTGCATTTCCTGCCGTCCGGGAACTGCGCGGGGAGCGGTGCGCGTCTCCTCGCCGGGGGCCCTCCGCCCCTTCAGCGGGTGGCCTAGGTCCCCGGGGCGCCCGTCGGCGTCGCCGGACGGAGACGACGAGAGGGCCTTTTGCTCGCAAGTCTTAGCGGCAGCGTTCCCCTCCCCCCCGCCCCCAGCGACCCTCCTTCGGCTCTCCAGCTTCGGGCCCGCGCACAGAGCTGCTGCAAACGTCAATTTGTTCCACTGACTCCTTTCCAGTGCCGCGATCTGGCCCGAGGCGAGTGCGCAGCAGAGATTGTAGGAAGGGATTGGCGGTCCCCGGGCCCTTGTCAGCGCTCGGAGTCTGGGGCTGCCTTTGCCACCCCAGCTGACTAGGTGTGGTGTGATGGGTTTTCACTCCTTTTTCACTGCCGATGCCGACGCGCCTTTTAAAAAGAGCTGTCTTTACTGCGGGTGGGCCAAACCCTGCGCGCTGAGTCCCTTCCCGTCGTTCTGTCGTGGGATTGTCTCAGCGGCCGTGCGCGATAGGTGGAGTCCCGCTTTAGGAATGAGGACGCCGGGTTAAGTAACTTGCCCAGGGTCCCCGAGGTCGTGTGTCCTCGCAGGGGCGAGAAAATCCGGGTCTTGGCGCCTCCAAAGCCCAAACAACCCACGCACTCTCCAAGGGAACGACTTAACACCCGTACTCCCAGGTGGAAGATAGGGAGGTGTGGGGAAAGCTTGCTACAAGAATAAAAGCATTTTGTAACACGTCCTATTTTTTTTACGGATAGCGTTTAGTTTCACAATGTTTGGGGACCTATTTGAAGAGGATTGTTCCAGTGTGTCAAATAATCAGTACGGAAAAAGGAAGAAATTAAAGACCAAAGCATTGGAGCCCCCCGCTCCTAGAGAATTCACCAATTTAAGCGGAATCAGAAATCAGGGTGGAACTTGTTACCTCAATTCCCTCCTTCAGACTCTTCATTTCACACCTGAATTCAGAGGTATGCCACGTTACATGCATTTGATTAGTAATATGTACCCTCATCTGCGTACATAATTGATTTTGCAAGAGCAGAAAGAGACAAAAACAAGATGAAGTATCTTAAAGGTGTGTTCTGCAGCCTGCATTTACTAATAAAACACATGATCTGAATATGAAATTTTAATTATCTTACACATATTCTGTGTAATGACAGTAATGTTTAGTCACAAAATAAGAAATGAAGGCAGTATTTCTTTTCTAATTCTAATTTTTTTTTACTTTTTAGAGAGAGGGAAGGGAGGGAGGGAGGGGGAGAGAGAGAGAGAGAGAAACATCAATGTGCGGTTGCTGGGGCCCATGGCCTGCAACCCAGGCATGCACCCTGACTGGGAATCGAACCTGCGACACTTTGGTTCGCATCCCGAGCTCAATCCACTGAGCTACGCCAGCCAGGGCTCTAATTCTAATTTAAAGGACGACATAGAGACAATTTTGTTGTGAGTGCAGGCTTTCATTATTGTTGCACTATTTGCATTTGAGTTGTAAAATTTCTCCCCAGTAATAAACACACAAGCCACAGGCACCCACAGCAGTTAATATCCTGCCTTTTGGAGTGGGGAGGGGCGTCACATTGCTGACACAGTCCGCAGTCCTTCACCTGCACTTTTGAAACACAGGAAACTGACAGCCTCCTCCGGCCTGACCTTGTTTGGAGTCAGAACCTGACCTGGTGTGAGGCCTCCTATAGCCTAGTTATCTCCCTTGGGTGAATATTCATTGATTTGTTGCAGTAATGCTAATCTCTTTGATTAGCCAATGCTATTTGTCCCAGACCCTGAAGGAGGGGGTATAATGTTACCATAATACCTTCATAGTATCTTTGTAAATAGTTCCTCCATAGTACCTTTCCAAAATCTGGAAGTAGTAAATTCCAAAGACCCAAGAAGTTAGACAGAGAGATCCCGTGCTAGGAACAGAAACCCACTCAAATCTCAATCTGAAAGAAGATTTGTGGTCAGAATATAGGGGACTCCCAGAAAAGGCCTACAGGAATAAGGCCAACCTCAGTGGACCCTTCCTGTCTTGCCCCTGTTTCTCTCTCCCTGTTTGTCCCCTTCCCCTCCCTGCACACTCCCTCCCCCCGCAGGAGTCTTACAACTAACTCTCCCTATGCCTGGGTTTCAATGTGAACGTCACTCGGCCCTCACGTGGCCCTGAAGGGGGCCCCCAGCTCTGCATGGCTCTAGCTCAGCTCTCCACAGTGTCTGTATTCTGAGGACAGACAGCCTGGTTCATCTTGTATCGACTTTGCCACGTGCCCCTTCCCACCACTGCACACTTATCAAATCTTGTGCAGATTTGAAGCACAAATCTTGTGCATCTTTGTGACATTTTCTGTTGCTTTTACGCTTAGAAAGACTTTCTGACTCCAGAGATTTAGTAAACATTTACCCTTACCCCTTCCCAGGGCTTTCCTAGTGGATTGGGCTGTGGGTGGGAGTTAAGAGAGGGGCCTCTTGTCCTTGACTCCATCCCCTCTGTAAAAGTATCTCCCTGACGCATTCAGTAACTCCACCGTTAGAACTTTTCAGTGTGAAGAAGCAGATTCCTAGGGGGGTGAGAACTTCTCCGAGTTTTAATGTAATTGAAGTTTAAGAGCAACTTGAAGTAAAAAAGTAGCCTTAAAAAGAGACTGAGTTCAGGCTGGGGCGGTCATGGAGAATATCACTGAGCAAGCACAGGGCCGAGTCCCAGGACACGGTGCCCTGGCAGAGGCGACAGGCCCAGCGCATGGGTTGGCCCGGTGGTGCGGACCCTGCACTCACGGGGCCCAGCCGGGATCCTGATGCTCCTGGAAGGGAGGTGTAATTTAGAGTGAGAACTGGGGGAGAGGAATCTCGGAGCTTTCTGCAACCATATTTTACAGAGTAGGGCTAGATCGGGTCCACTGTACTCCCAGGTCAGTGTAGCTGAGAGGAGTGGGAGGTGACTGTCAGGGTCCTGGCGTGGTTTTTGTGCCTTCGCCTGTGCGTCTGTGGTTCCTGTAGCCCAGCTCCTCCCGGGGGCTGGGGCCCGGGAGGGGTACAGCACTCTGACAGTGATCGCCAGGCCGTGGTGGCTGCCAGCAGGAGACCACACCCGTCCTACCTTCTCTCTGTGGGGCGGATCGGAGTTTCCTGGTAGGAGCTCCTCTCCCGGCTGGAATATAGACTTCCCAGAAGGTTCAGATGTCTCTCTGTCGGGTGACGTAGCTAGATGTTGGACTGCAAAAAAAAATCCTGGAGACTGGCACCCTGGGCCCCCAACTTGCTTTTCCAGCTAAGACCGCTGCCGCCTGTTACCACCCTCAACACAGGAAGGACATGTGCACACTCAAAAGAGGAAGGACATGGCCACAGAGTCGAGGTGGTCCTTCTCAGAAGAGGATGGCCGGGAACCTCACGTGTGGCTTGTTACTGATCACGGGGACATTGCTCTACATTTGTTACATTTCCTAATATTCCTTATGTGGCTTTAGGGACCCACACCCTAGGCAGTAGGAAGCCATCACCGATTTCTGATGTTCTTGTTTATAGTTTTATATGCATTATTTTCCTTTTATAGATCTTTCATACTGAAACCCTAGCATGCCCTTTGTAGTCAGTGCTTAAAAATAATGTTACCAGAAAGTACAATGTATAAAGTAAGGGTAGAACTATCGCCACCGTCACATTTCTGAATCGTTAACTGATTTTACTTACTGGTGGTCTTGTTTTTCTAAGATGAAATAATGTCATTGACATCTCTGATTCTACTTTTGTTTAGAAGCTTTATTTTCTCTTGGCCCAGAAGAGCTTGGTTCTTTAGAGGAAAAGGATAATCCTGATGCAAAGGTATTAAATTTATGCTTTACAAGGGTTTTTTGCAGTATTGAGGGAATGTTTCATAAGGAAAGGATTAAGTTGCTTATAGAAATCAGTAATTTTATTAATTACCAAACATGATTCTTATTTTCAGAAAGTCTGAAAATAAGACTTGGCTTATTCCCTACTAGTAATGGAATTTTCCTTCCAAAAAGCCATTACTTTTCCGAATGCAACATTGCTGCAGCTTGATAGACACACCTCACTCTGCTGTGTTTATTCCCTCTCTCCGGGTGGAGGGGGGTTCGCACATCCTCTGCACTGGCCTGCCGAAAACTCTGCTTACCGCACTTGCTCGTCACAGCGGCAAACGGAGAGCAGTGTTCTTTCAGTCTGGTGTTCTGGGAATGCATTGAGTGAGGAGTCGCTTTACCATAAGTGCAGGTCTACTTGTGTTCCGCCCCTGCTTAAACATCGTTCAGAAGCGTGGTGCTTTCTGGCTGCAGTCGGTGCTTCTTACGAGGAGTCAGCCTTCCATGACCCAGCCCAGCGCGGCACAGACCCCCGGTGCCTCAAAGGGCCAGTGTCCGTGTGTGTGTGTGTGTGCGTGTGTGTGTGTGTGTGTGTGTGTGTGTGTAATTCCCAGTCTGCTGCAGGTCATGCGTCTATAGGATACAGTAAAGATGTTGTGGCAACGTCAAATTGCCATAGAAGTTTCTAAGGGCGGATTCTCGCTTTAGATGCTTAAATGTGGTGCAGGCCAGGCTCTGAGCAGCGTTCTCTGCCAGCCCGGCCCTCAGCACCCCAAGTAAGGCAGGACTGGGCTTGGAGCCTGCAGGAGGAAAGTGAGGCCGGGTGCAGCCAGCCCACGACTGGGAAACTCCGCGTGGGAGTGTGTCTTTTTCGGAGGTATCTTCGAGAATGAACTAGTAGAACACAGGTGGCAGACACCAGGCCCGCAGGCCGAGTCCAGCCCCCCACCTTGTTTTATCCGGCGGGCACCTTGTTTCTGCCCAGCGGCAGCACCGAGCTCCTTGCCCCTAGTTAAGGAGCAGTTACATTTATACAGTCCTAGAATGACGTTCGGCCCTTTGAAGGGAACCACGAGGCTGATGTGGCCCCTGGTGAAAATGAGTTTGACAAGTCTGTGTTAGAGACTTAAATTACTGTTAGTCTGTAATCAATTGAGTAGTTTATGAAGGCCTCTTTGGGTTTTAATATTCATCTGAACTATGTCAAGGCGGAAAACTCCAGAAACCTAAAACATTTGGGATTGAATTTTCAAAGAAAAATGAATCTTAGCTATAGATGGTTCACTCTCTGTAATCAGATATATATGAACTTCCCTCTGGGTGAACTGAATGAGCTAGGAGGTGTAAGAAAACTAGTGTGCAGTCTTTTAAAAGGCCCCAGCCAAGGCCAAAGAGGCTCGCTCAGAACAGCCCTTGTCCCCCTGCAGGTGCGCATCATACCGCTGCAGCTGCAGCGCCTGTTTGCCCAGCTCCTGCTCTTGGACCAGGAGGCCGCCTCCACGGAGGACCTCACGGACAGCTTCGGGTGGACCAGCCACGAGGTATGAAGGCCCGCCTCCCCAGGAGAGTAAACACGGGGTTGACGTGTTATCTGACTTCTTCAGCTTTGTGTTAGGGTCTCAAGGTATCTTTTAAATATTTGCTTCTCTCATTTTAAATACTTCCAAGCCAGAAATATATTTTCAAACATTTGCTGTTTGCAAGATTTATGAATGGTTGTGATTTGTGGGTGGTGGGAGGGTTGTGGGTACAAGGAGAGTGTAAGAGCTGTTTTGTGCAGTTTACACCCTGAGAACCTTTATACGGTCTACCTGAGATATAACACCGACTACATGGAAATTACCATTTACATAGCAAACAGCTCAGAGCGCTGACTAGCTATAATTCCATCTGCCTTTGTGACGTGCGCTGGTGTTTGAATCCGGGGGTTCAGACTTGAACATGTGCTTCAAGCAAAACTGTGAGACCGTCCTTGTCAGGCAGGCCTCTGCCCTCTCCCTGCCCTGCCTTCCCCCGACTCCCCTTGTTGTCCGCCTGTGTCCTGTTTGTTGTAAGGCTTTGTCTCGTTGTTCCGTCTGTTGTTCCGTCTGCGTCCCTGAAGGGCATTTCACTGTATACAAGCACAGAACATTTGTCAGCAGCAGGTAAAGGTGCTTGCTGTCAATAGCTGTTAGCTGTGTTAAATCAAACAAAACCAAGTCCACAATTTTTTTTATGGAATAGGTGTGCTCTTGTAAAGACACAGATCTGGGAGACTGTCACAGAATTTAAAGAGGCAGTGATCAAAATAGCATTATCTTGCCTTCAGCAGTCAGCTCTGAACTGTGGTCCTTTTCTAACAGGAACGCTCCTTTAACTGGGCGAGGCTGTGTGGTTACAGAGGTAGGGCCTGGGCTCTGATGTTAATGGGTTCACGATACATTGCCCAAACAGAATATTAAAAGTTCTGGGGTGGGGCAGTGCTTAGGGTTAATTCCTCTTTCTTTCCTTATTTTAAAAATAACCACTTTATTGAGACATAATTCACGTGTCCTAAGATTTCCTCGTTTAGAGGGTACTGTTCAGTGGGCTTTTACTGTATTTGCAGCGCTGTGTAACGGTCACCACTATCAGTTTTAGAAACCCTTTCCCCACTCCGTACCCATCGGCCGTGTCCCTCCCCCAGTCCCCCGCCCAGCCCCGGCAACCACTGACCCGCTCTCTGTCCCGTGGACTTGCCCGCTCTGCACGTGTCGCAGCAGTGGGATCAGACGGAATGGATCAGCCTTGCCTGCCTTTTTGTTGCCGCGTAATAGCCTGTTGGGCGGATGTTCCACATGTTTTTTTAAATCTAGTCATCGGTTCATGGATTTCCCTTTGTTTTGGATAACGAGCTCCCATTAATTTTTCTGATTTCATGCTTGTTAAAGCTGTGAAAACCTTATTTCTTTCTCAATAAAATCTGGCAGGAAACCCCTCCAGACTGGACTTGCAGTGGCAGGCGGGGTCTCTGAGACACTTTGGGCCGACTCGGGGTTGTTCAGAAACAGAGCTTGAACACTTCCGCGCGCTCCCTCCCGCAAAGCCAGTGAGGCTGGAAGGCTCGCTTCCTCTGGGGTCTTGGGTGCTTAAAAAGGAAAGAGGAAGGAAGGAAGAGATCCCGAGTCCTGTGTCTTGCCGCAGCTTTTATCCACTTGGTCAGCTTCTCTTTACGAGAAGCTTACTTTTAAAATTTAAAATCGTCTTCCTTCACTGCCTCTGCTTCTGCACCTTCCCCTTATTCCTCCAGCTCCTTTCCACCCCTCTTGTCAGAGTCACTCGTGACATCCACGTGCCAGCTCCACGTGCCGGGCTCTCTGCTCCCAGCGGGCTCTTGGTCACACTCCACCGCCCCTCTGCAAGCACCAGCTGCTGCCCTCTGGCTCTGCTGCTGCCTCCTGCCAGCCGTCCTCTCCTCCCCTGTAGGTGTCGGTGTACCCCTCGGCTTTGGTTTACACATTGTCTTGGAGGAGTAGTTCAGTCTAGTCACGCACAGATTAAAGCGAGCTCCCGTGGAGCTTTCTCAGTAGCCCTGTGTTAGTGTTGTTCTGGTCGGTCTGTGGGTCAAAGCAGTAAATCCCCGCTCTTTTCAAGCACCGGTACTCGAACTGTTCACCAGCCCCCTGAGCTGAGGGAGATTTCGTGGTGGGCGCTCTGTGCCCGCCCTGTGGCCGCGCGCGTGGTTCCCACGGGAACAAATGTGCTTTCCTGTTGTCCGGTCGAGTTACGTGTGCACACGGAACTCTGCCTGTCCATGTTTTCGTTTTGTAATAAAAATAAAAGTAGGTGGTGATCTTCTAACCTATTCTCAGCCCCTTTAGATTAGTCATCCTAATATTTGATCGAGGTTTACCTTTGGATTTCTTGATAAATCTTGTGGGGCTTTTTAACAATACTTTTAAAATCTGTTTTTAAAAATCTGAGGCACAAAATGACATTTAAAAGTCACCTGTTTTATAGGAAATGAGGCAACATGATGTGCAGGAACTGAATCGGATTCTCTTTAGCGCTTTGGAAAGTTCTTTAGTCGGGACCTCCGGCCACGACCTCATCAATCGCCTCTATCACGGAACCATTGTTAACCAGATTGTCTGTAAAGAATGTAAGAATGTCAGTGAAAAGCAGGTGAGTATGCGAGAGCATTTGAGTAGTAAGTGATATCATTAAATATAGTTCGTGTCATTCATTCTGTGACCTACAGCATCACATGAGTAAAGCGTTTATTACTAGAAATCGTTGTATTGGTTTTTTAACTCCAGCTATACCCAAGTCATAAGTTTATATCCCGATTTCTCCATGTAAACCCAAAGAAGCAGATCTCATAAAACACAGCTGTGATGTTTGATTCAGCACCCTCATGTTTAGAAAGTAGGGTTGGGGGGTGTTACAGGTAGAGATCTGTAGCCTCACAAGAAGAGTGACTTCATCTGGCTGGTGGTTGGACTGTTAGGAGGTTAATTAGGGAAGTCAGAAAAATACAGAGAGCTAACAAACATCTGTAATTAAATATTGGGTTTAGTTTATTAATGTCTTTGAGAAAGTTCATCTGTGTGTGTGTGCTTATGTTTAAATATTATATATGGTTATTATGTGTATAAAATACATACAGAGAGAGAGCACGCATGTGCACCATTATAGTTCCTTGTCTTGCACAGGTTGCCCATTTAGACTCATCGGAAAGTAGACTTGGAATTTGCTCATGTGACTGGAGCGACCCCCACCCGCCCCCCAGCCTCGGAGGCAGGCGGCTTCCTTGGAGCCGTTGCCCTTTGATGCAGATCTCCTGTGAGCGCGGGCCTTACAGGGGTCTCTGTGTTGTATGAGGAAAAACTAGATGTCATTGTCTGAGTGTCACAGTAATTGCTTTTTGGGAACATATATTTTTGTCTCTTTCTGTTTTTCATGAGCATTGGCGATAAAACATACTTTTTGTCTCTTATTGCCTTTGCTAGTAGGTTTGGCCAACTAATTTGGAAATATTAAGATGATGTATGTCTTTGAATTACTGTACGATTGATTTAACTATAACAATAATTCACAAACTAATTTTAAACCATGTTGTATATTAAAGCACGTGATAAGTTACAGACATTAACTTTTCACATATGTAGTGAACTATATATAAATGTTACTTTTATTACTTTAGGTTTCCACCATGAACTGATTAGTACTGTCATTTTTCAGTCCCATAATCCCTTTAATGCTATTAAAACGAAATATTCTTTAAATTTGTCAGATTTTAAGTGTGTATTACTAGAAACATGTTGTAATTCAAATGTATAGTAGAATTTAATAGATTCCCATTTTGCAAAATTCCTTCCTCCTAATCTTCATAAGAATCCTTTTCATCCTGGCTCAGACTGGTTTTTTCCTCACACCTTGCGCAGTGTGTTTTAAACCAGCCCGGCGGCAGCAGAGGGGGCAGCAGAGGGTCTGTTACAGAGTCTTCAGCTCCGCCCGCGCTGTTCTGGCCTGGAGACCCCAGCAGCGCGGATGCGCGCTGCACTGCACCCTTCTCAGTTCACACGCGGGTCCAGGCTTCAGCCTGTCAGCAGGGGACTCCCGCACTAGCTCCTGGCGTGTTTCAAGCTCAGTTACAGCTTGTTTTAGAAAAGATGGTTTGGTGTTAAGAATTTCACAGTAAATGATCAGGAGATCTGTACTTTGGTAGGCACAGTGTTTTAGGAAAAATATGTCTGATTATTCCCAAGATGTAGATGAGTTTGTAACATTATGTGAACCTCTGAAGTTGTTTTTTAGAATTATTTGTGTGTATTCCAGGAAGACTTCTTAGACCTCACAGTAGCAGTCAAGAACGTGTCGGGTTTGGAAGACGCGCTCTGGAACATGTATGTGGAAGAGGAGGTGTTCGACTCCAACAACCTGTACCACTGCGGAGCTTGTGACAGGCTGGTGGGCGCAGCGAAGGTAAGACGGGCCTCCCCTTTCCTCGGGGAGCGCGCCTCGAAAACGTACCTGGGGCAGGCAGGTCTGCCAGGTGCAGCCAGCTTGTTTGAAACAGTCTGCAGGGTACACGAGCAGGGACCCACAAGAGCTGGGGATTATTTTTAAAAACTGTGTGTTTAATCTTACATGTTTAAACTTCAGTCACCCTCAAAGTTGTCTCCATTGGGTGCACTACACCAATTGAGATGTTTTTCCACTGCTCCAAACAGTTTTTGAACTTGCCGATTTTGGTGGCTTCTGGCATTTTTTGTTTCACCTCTTCCACATTGGCAGAACGTTTCCTTTTGAGGACATTTTTCATCCATGGAAACAAACAACAAGCTCCTTGGGGCGACAGGCTGGACAGGGAGGGTGGGGCATGGGGGTCAGGCCGTTTTTGGTCAGAAACCGCTGAACGCTCAGCGCGGTGTGGGCAGGTGCGCTTGTAAACCACCCATCGTGAAGGGGGCAAACACACTGAAAAAGTCTTAAAAAAATTCACTGAAATGAAACACAGCCTCTCACAACAACGCCAGCTGGCCCACTGATAGAGATGGGTTCCTAGAACATGCACCCAAGGAAGGGAGCCTGTCCTACAAGGGGCCCGCCCTCTGGAAGATAATTCCAGGGTGTTTTTTTTGGGGGGGGGGGCCTCATACATGAAACCTTTAGTTAATACTAAGAATCAAAACCACATTTACATTATACATATCTGTATTTTAATTTATTTTTTTAAGATTTTATTTATTTTTAGCGAGGGAAGGGAGGAAGATAGAGAGAGAGAGAAACATCAATGTGCAGTTGCTGGGGGACGTGGCCTGCAACCCAGGCATGTGCCCTGACTGGGAATCGAACCTGCGACACTTTGGTTTGCAGCCCGCGTTCAATCCACTGAGCTACACCAGCCAGGGCTTTAATTTTTTATAGTGAAGAATTCTTTTTAAGTTTTTAGCCCAGTAGTTCTCTCAACTTCTTTCTTTCCCTGGAAAAAGTTGTTTGTACCTTAGTGTTTCTTAAATACACCTTTTGTGGATAAACTCCCCATCATCCCTGCTTTTTGCAAGTTACCATTATGAAGAAGGCAATGTGTTTTTATTTCTGCCGACCAAGAAGCTTGTTGAGCTTTCCTTTCTTCGCCCACCACTGTGAAAAGAGATGGCTTTCCTCGCTTCCTGCATGTGCAGTGACTTCACGGTACTGGGCCGTGTGTGTGTCTCCTCCCTGATTCTCGCAGGTGTGACGTGCTCGCTCTCCCCACAGCTGGAGCAAGCAGCACTCGACTTGCTGATCAAAGGGCCGACCGAGCACTTCTGGGTTTCTGTTGGACAGGGAGCAGAACGGGATGAGAGGCGGGCACTGTGTAAGCAGCGGTTTTTCCTACCGTGTGGCTCCAGCCCTGCTGCTGCCACTCTTACCTGCAGGGGCTGCTGTTCCTCTGCTGGCGGTGGGCTCCCGGGCTCTTCCAGCCTGACACACTGCAGTGATTCAGTTAGTGGTCACTGCCTGCTGGCGGAAAGAACCACCGCGGAAGGCACGTCTGTGCAGTCACTCTGTTATGACAGAGAGATCACACTACTCCTGCAGCTGACGACAGTTCCTGGATTTTCTGGCAGAGAAAGTGAGGGATGATTGAGATAGCACATGGTATTGATTTGGGTCCTAGAGACTGTAGGCGAAAGTGTGATAAAAACAATAAACCCCTGCCCGTAGCTTTCACTGTAGGGTTAGCAGCCGGCATGAATATATTGTTTAGTCCGTATTTGCGTCCAGCTTTCACCCCTTTATGAAACTCAGATGAAGAGGTTTATTTTTTGCTTATTTAGTTTGCATCTCACCTTTGGTGTTAACAACTACAATCTAATAAAAAATATATAAAATTCAGAGGGTTAAAAACTCTGAGAAAGTTACTTAATTGCATTCTTAGTTTTAGTTGGGCTTAACTTGCACATTAGTAAAACAACCTTCTGCTCAACCAAAGCAGTTCTTTCATGCGACTTTTATATTATTGGCTTATTTTTTTTTTCTAGTAGAAATGCTTGATCCTGATACTTTCAAAATTACATTCTAGCCCTGGCTGGGTGGTTCAGTTGGTTGGAGCATCATCCTGTACACCAAAAGGTTGTGGGTTCGATCCTGGGTCGGGGCGCATACAGGAGGCAACTGACCAATGTTTCTCTCTCACATGGATGTCTCTTTCTCCCTCTCCCCCGCTCTCCCTTTCTAAAATCAATACATATATCCTCAGGTGAGGCTTAAAAAATTATACTATGTTCTAGTTGCATTAGATTTATTGCACTCTAAATTTAGGTTAATACAGATTATCTTGTTCTGAGCAGTCTTTTTTCAGCCACATTGTAGTTGAGTTACTCAGTTTCTTAGACATATTTTTTAGCTTGTTTGAAAATGTGCCATGTGGTTAAAGTGCTGTTTTATCATTTAAATTCTTTTTATTATATCCTCAATTTGTAGGATTATTGTTTTAAATATATTTTTAGGAATGTTAGGTACTTATGATTCTGGATAACTTTATGTATGGGGAAGGATTGTTCTTGCCCTCCTGATGTGCCATTTAGTGCAGGGGGGTTGGGAAAAGCTGATGACTTTTAAGTAAAGAGCAGCTTAATTTTCTATTTTGTTTTAAAGTAAGGATTTAGCCCTGGCTGGCGTAGCTCAGTGGATTGAGCACAGGCCTGTGAACCAGAGGGTCACGGTTTGATTCCCAGTCAGGGCACATGCCTGGGTTGCAGGCCGGGTCCCCAGCAGGGGGAACGGGAGAGGCAAACACACATTGATGTTTCTCTCCCTCTCTCCTTCCCTTCCCCTCTAAAAATAAATAAATAAAATCTTTAAAAATAAAGTAAGAAATTAAAACACATCTTCTGCCCTGCTTTCAAGAACAGTAACTGTAAAACCTCAAACAGTGGATCTTAAGTCTAATTAAACCTGTGGATCTTCTCAGAAAAATACATGTACACGTACAATTTTCATAGAGTTTCAGGGGTCTGGATCCATTGAAACAGCTCCTGAAGTCCCAGTTCTTCAGTCAGGAAAAGGGAGAAGGTGAAAGGTCAGGGCCCAGGCAGGAAAGAGACACCACCCTTGGGGGTGGGGTGTGCAGTTAGGACATGCCCATCAGGTAGCTTTGAGTTCAGGGCATGAACTCTGACAGCATGAAATTGGGTAGAGTTCTTAGTTGCAAGTGCAACTGAGGGACGTCACCTTCTGTCCCGTAAGATAAGACGTGAGTTTATATCAAGGGCTCTGTGCAACCAGCACGGTAAGTTTTTGACTCTGCAGTTGTCATTACTTGCTTTTTCACATGTTAAGAAACATTATGTATTCTGTTATGTAACTGCTTTTTAAAAACTTGTAACATTTTTCTTTTAACAGTCGGCCAAATTACGTAAGCTGCCTCCCTTTCTTACTGTTTCATTATTAAGATTTAATTTCGATTTTGTGAAGTGCGAACGATACAAGGAGACTAGCTGTTACACCTTCCCTCTCCGGATCAACCTCAAGCCTTTTTGTGAACAGGTTGGAACTCTTTCATTTTGGAATTCTTTGTTTTTCCTCTCTCGAGACCGCATCCTGAATTGACCCGCTGTTCAGTTGGCTTACTGTAGGATCTCGGCCTTGGCCCTGTGCTGTCTCGCGCATCATAGGATGGGAGACAACTTTCCTGGCTTCTGCCTGCTGGGTGACAGTAGCGTCCTCCTGCTCCTCCCTAGTAGTGGCAGAAGTGTCTTCAGACCTGGGCAGATGTCCACGTCTCCTTGGGGAAGGAGAGTGGGCAAAATCATCCCAGACGAGAACCACTGGTTTGCTGCAGTCCTCTTGAATTTCCGAAGCATGGATTTGTCTTCAGCTGTTGTCATTAAACCTCCTTGAAAAATCTTTGTAATGAAAATTTAAGAGCAAAATTAGAAATGACCTTGTATTAGGAGAAGTTACCATTGATTGGCACTTTGCTATTTGAACTTAGTTTACTTGAGATGCAATAATAAATTACACATCTAGAAAGTGAACAGGTTATTGGGTTTCGCTGCCCTGGGAGGTGTGATACTGAAGACACCAGCGAGAGCAGGCTTGAACACCGATTAATTACGTACTCAACCTACTTTCTGAGCCATTTTAAAGTATTTTCTATATAATTACCACACATACCGGGATTATAGTGATGAGACTGATGTTTTTCTTATTATAAATCATTCCTTATGTGTTTATTAACATCAGAATATTTATTAGCTAGCTATTGAATATCTATGTATAAAAGTACTGTTTTCAAAAAATAACCTTAAATTTAGATGGCACTTCCTCTACTTCAGTCCTAATTACTGAGCTTTTTGGATTTTGTTTCTTTGCATGAAACACCATTCAAAGGTGGTAATTTGGTGTTGGCCCTGAGCTTGTTATCGGCACACATGGAAGAGAGAGTTGTTCCAGAGTGAGTCAGTCTTCCCTCTATTTCCTGAAAAACATTTTTTAGGATAATCGCGTTAATTCTGTTTCTCCCAGTGAGCAGTACCGGGCATGCCTCACTGGCGGCGGAGTTTCAGGTGGGCAGCACGAGGGCTTGGCTCACGTGTGCCGTGAGACGGTGGCCGCAGGGGTTCGTTAGCCCCCCGTCTCCGGTGGGAGCCTGCAGTTGCCGCATGAAGGGCCGCGTGTCCGGTGGCTTTAGCGTGCTGCCAAGTGACAGAACTGAAATACGCAGAGCGTCGAGCACTCATTGAAGAAGCTCACGATGACACTTCTTTTTGATATCTGTATTAATGAAAAAATGTATCCTTTCACATCTGTTTATATCTCTCTTGTCTTTTGCCTGAACCAGACATTTTTTTAAAATGCTGCTTACTCTAAAAGTACAATTTTTTAAGCAAATAAGTTCCTTAAATAATTTGCACCCTTCAAGTAGCACCTTAACCTAAAGTAGATTTTTCTTCTAAATGCCAGTATAGGTGTTCATCTGTTGGGTCAGTCATAATTATAGAGCACGTTAATTATAGAAAAACTTGATCGTAGAATTAAGAAATCAGGAAAAAACCTTCTTATTCCACTAAGCTGCTTCTGAACAAAACCAGCTGGTATTGATTGTTAAATTCCTCTAACCTACCGAGGACTGGTGTGTCAGGAGCTGTGACAAATAGTAGATGTGGCTTTGACTTTGAGACAGGTGACAAATCTAGTTGGCATATAGGGGAAATTCAACAGTTAAAGAGCACACTTATAAAGCAGCAAAACAGGTATCGTACAAAGATAAGTATGCTAGCCCTTACAGACTCACTGATGGCGTGGTGGGTTTTGTTAGCACAGTGGCTTACGTTATCCCAGCCAAACTTCGTAAAAATGGCATCTTGTTTGGGCCTATGTTTTCATATTTAACTATGACGCAGCATTTGGTTGGTGTAGTGTGTTTGATATTGGATCAGTGATAGATAATTTTCTATCTAAGAATTAAGAACTTTAAAATTTAAAGTCAGTTATTCAAATTTACCTTAATTTACCCTTAAGTAACAATAGTAAACAGTGAAATTTTTATTAATTCCAGTAGTTAAAATTATTTTTACCTGTGTGGTTAGGTATGTTCCCCGTTTGTGCAGGCCACGTCAGCGATGTGTTCTCTTCCCTTGTAGAGTGACCTAGATGACTCGGAGTATGAGTATGACCTCTTCTCGGTCATCATACACAAGGGCGGCTGCCACGGAGGACACTACCACGTGTACGTTAAAGACGTGGACCATCTGGGGAGCTGGCAGGGCCAGGTGAGCACAGACGTTAGTTCAGAAGTGCCTTTGACTTTTTTTCCTTGTGATCTTTCGCCATTTATTATATATTCACACTCTGTAGAGTAGTTTCATAGGCACTGAAAGTTAGTACAGATAAAAGTTCAAAATTTTTATTTCTAAATAATTTCACACTTACAGAAACATAACCAGCATAGGACAAACACTTCCTGTATACTCTTCGCCTGGAGTAGACTTTCCAGTTGTTAACATTTTGCCACATTTGTGCAAGTACACACTTTTTGTAAACAGACACACACACACCCAGAGTTAGCATTTCTAGAGCTGAGCCATTTGGGGTTCAGTTTACCCCTGCACACTTCAGTGCTCATCTCGTGGAAGCGAGGGTGCTCCCTTCCGTCAGTGGAGGTCGAGATCAGCCACTTGAGGGCCGGTGGAATATTTGTATCCAACGTGCAGCTCGCATCTGGGTGCCACCGGCTGTCTGGCCCAGACCCTGTGCGGCGGCGCGTTCCTCCCCGCTCTAGCGCGGGACACGTGCCACCTTCAGTCGGCGTACCGCTAAGTCCCCTTTAATAAGGAGTCACTCCTTAACTTTTCTTCTGTCTTTCACGGCTCCAACCAAAAACAGGGGAGGTTTTCCTCCCATGTCATCTCCTAAAACTTTGGTGGGAGTTTTTTGTTTTGTTTTTATCTTTATTTTAGTTTTTTATTTTTTTAATCTATTAGGGTGACATTGGTTAATAAAGTTATATAGGTTTCAGATGTACAGTTCTATAATACATCATCTGTATGTTGGATTGTGTGTTCACCACCCCAAGTTCAAAATTTCTTTTTCATTTACATTGAAAACTTCACTCGTCCTGGAATGGTTTCCTGTGGATGGTGTGAGGTTGTTCCCCCCCCCCCCATTTAAGTGCCCAGCTGCCCATCACCATTGATTGAATAATCCACTGTTGACCCACCAGTTTACAATGCCAGTCCTGTTATATCAGTTGTTTGTTTATGTGCAAGTCTGTTTCTGGGCTCTGTCTTCAGCTGCATTGTTCTTCTCTGTTCCCAGGCCGGTACCGCACTGTTAGCCTCGTAGCTGCGGGAGAGCCGTGGAGTCTGGCCGGCCAGGCCCTCGCTGTGTGCGGCCCTTCCGCGGGGGTGGTGGGCCGTGCAGCCTGTTGGAGCTTCGGGGGGTGCGGGGGGGCGCTTCTACAGTCAGCAGCGTGTCATGCTCTCTCTTGCGCATGCTTAGTGCAGTTTTTCATCTACACATGAAAACAGTGTATCTATTTTTTAGATCTTTTTCAACTATTTTTTTGAAAAAGTGTTATAATATTCTCAGGAAAAGAACTTGCAGATATTTGGAAGAAAAGCCTGAACTGAGAATCTAGTTCCAATTATTTTCAATGGGAAAAATTGTAATGTATTACCCACCAACCCTAAACTCTCAACCAGTTTTTAAAATGGAACTAAAACACAGTAAAATGTCAAAACGTAAGCTGCAAACCCTTATGTTAGGATGGAGAATAATTAAAGCATGTCTTCCGGATTGTCGAGCGGTTGACCATGTCGTCACTGAGGAGCGGCTGCACGCACAGCAGTCGGGCTGCCCTGGGTCCGAGCCTCTCCGGGCTGCTGGTTCCTCGTGTCAGCTTCCAGTTCGCTTTTCAGAACTCTGTTTCTGCTCTGTGTCCCTATTCGCGGAGTGGATTGAGAGGTGCATGTGATATTTTTAAAAGATTTTCCTGCTTTTTTTAAGACTTTATTTACTTTTAGACAGGGGAAGGGAGGAAAAAAGAGGGAAACATCAATGTGTGGTTGCCTCTCGCATGCCCCCTACTGGGGAGCTGGCCCGCAACCCAGGCATGCGCCCTGGCTGGGACTTGAACCTGCAACCCTTGGGTTCACAGGCCGTTGCTGAATCCGCTGAGCCATACCAGCCAGGGCAGTTTTACGTAGTTTGGATATTTAAAAAGCCAAACTGTTTTATCAGGAAAACGTTTACCAAGGTGATGTTCTGTGTGGCTAGATCTGTACTTTGTGTTTCTTAGACTGTCTTTGGCTGGTGTATTGAAATGTAGTTATTTCTAGCATATTGATCTTGTAACCAGCCATCTTGCTAAACCCTCTTACGTTATAGATATCTTTGGGAAAAGACAGTATTGCTTCACCTCTTCCCATCCTTTAACCTCCATTTCGTTTATTGCCAGATCTCCAGTCCTGGGTTACGAAAGCCGTACAAGCACCGCTCTCAAAGGCGTGCGCGGCATCTGCCAAGACACCAGCGTGTCGGGCACATTCCCCGTCAGGTGGAGGGAGGCACTTACCCCTCTGGTCTAACGCGGCCCTCGGAGCTTCCGGGCTTAGTTCGAGCTGATCTCACCGTGCTCCTTCCTTCCCTCTGCTTTCCTGCGCTTCCGGGGTCCCGTAGCAGAGCGTTCTTCCTCTGTAGAGCCTCCTGTCCCGCCTTCTCAGCCGTATTAGCTTTATTCCGTTCTGTCTAGAAGATGCAGTTGAAGCCTTCATTACACTCTGATGGAAGCTCGTGAACAGGTCTGATGTTTATGTTCTCTCTGCTGTGCCCACCTTTCCAGTGGAGCATGTGTCCAGCCTGGGGACGTGCTCCCTGCCTCCAGCAGTTCAGCTTCCATCCCAGCGCATGTGCCTGCTTCCCTCCGCGTCTGCCGTGGCTTCTCTTCAGCCAGGGTCACATTTCAGCACTTTCCTAGCTGGAGGGACTTAGCCTCCGTCTTTCAATGCATACAATATGTATCGCAGTTTCATTTTCAGATTTCCCGTTGAGGTCATGCACAGAGGTGGCTTCACACCGCGGAGGGGCAGCAGGTCTCAGGAGTCGTGTCTGCCTCCGGGGTTGCTTCCTTGGCCATCTCTGCAGTTCCGTGTTGCCCTCTTCAGACTCGAGGAGCCCCTTTCCGGCCGGGCCCAGCTCCTCCTGGGTCTGTTGCGGGGCTCGGGAGGGCGCGCGGGCATCCTTGCACTGGGTTCTGCCCTCTGCACTGCTTTTTTGTTCCTGAAGCTTTGTTACTCCCGCACGGTCTTCCTTAGGCCTCAGAGAGCAAGCAGAAGATTGCTTTCCCATCGTGTTCAGTGTGTTTCCTTATTCGTGGCTTCTAAGGAAGCATCCCATTGGTTACCGCCTTCCTCATTTGCTCTTTAAGAACCACTAGCTTTTCATCCAGGGGTTCCTGGTGTGCAAACAGTGAGTGGTGCCGCTGGACAGTGCTGTCTCTCACTGCCGGGATCCCGAGGGATCTCTGTGCCCGGAGACAGGTGATTCCGGGTGTTCTTATCACAGCCCGCCACTGTCCTCTCTGCTCGTAGTTGGGCGGTTTCTCCCTGTCACGGGTGGTTTCCTGCATTCATGGAGTTCTCCGTTCGGGGCCGTCTGGTAACCAGCCTCACGCGAGTTCCCCTGGGTAACGTCAGCGTGTCAGTCTCTCCGAGAGCCTGCTCTGCGCCTTCCGCTCTCCTCACTGATGGTCACCCTCACTTCCATACTATCTTGTACATCAAGGAAGAGAGACCGAGAAGGTGTCACTGCGGCACCAGCCTGTCCCCACAAGGCCAAGGTTGGACACCGGCAGAGTGGAGGAGGACTGGGCCCAGCCTGTGGGCCCGCTGCACCAGTGCGTCAAATACTGGGCAGTGCCAGCTGGCCTTTCCCTTCCTGCCATTTTTAAATCCCTTGTTCCTTAGTCATAATTGTCTTCAAATATACTAAACGTGCTATTTTATTATATTCTGTGTCTGATAACTGCAGCATCTAAAGACTCTGTGTGTCTAATTTGGATATCTGCTGATTCCATTTCTTTGTGATTTTGTGATTTTAGACTATAAGCTTGCTGGCTTGGTTGGTTGATTTTTTTTTTTTTTTAAGAACATGATTTACACAAGTAATGTGAGGCCTTTGTTGAGAGTATTTTCCTCCAGGAGAGGTACGTGTTTGTCTTTCCTCCACGCCTCCCACTTCCAACCAACCCTGCACAGCTTTAAAATAGGGTCTTGACGCAGTGGTTTCAGATCCCAACAGCTCATGTGAATTTGGACACCAAACCCACGCGGGGACCTCTGTGTGATGATAAATTATTAGAGGAAATGATTTTCCGCCTTCATCTTGTGTCATGGTCAAAGCACGCCAGTTCCTGGTTGTCATTTATTGTGGGGTGGGTTTTCTTCTAGTTCATGGTGTTATTGGGAGCGTGGCCCTTTCAGGTTTTCAGCGTTTTGCTGAAACCTCTCTATGGTATAATAGGAATACATATTTCGTCTTTGTCCCAGGTGTCTGGCATGGAGTGCCTTGGAATTTGCTGAGTGATAGGCATATCTTCTGTTGTCCATAATGAACCCTTGTCAACCATACCTGACTTTGTACTAATGAGGCGACTCTTAGTAGGGGCCTAGATAGCTTCAGGGCGAGAGCTGGTCACTGGAGGACCCGACCCCATGGCAAGAGGGTTGGCAGTTTCAGCACTGCCCCCAACCTGGGAGGGGAGAGAGGCTGGAGACTCCGTCACCAAGAGCCAGTGATGCAGCCAGTCATGTCTACAAAGTGAGACTTGGGTGAAAACTCCACAATAAGGAGATAAGGGAGCTGCCGGGTTGGTGAATGCGCCTGTATGCAGAGGGTGGCCACAGTGACCCCACGGGGACAGAGCCTCCTGCACTCAGGACCCTTGTCACCCTCCGCTGGGGGCTTCTTCGTCTCAGTGTTCATTTGTGCCCTCTGTAATACACCGGTCCGTGGCCTGTTAGGACCCGGGCCGCACAGCAGGAGGGAGCAGGGCGCTGAGCAGAGCTTCGCTCCAGTGGTCCTGAGTGTAAGTTCCTGGTTTCTGAACTGCCTCAGGAAATCATCAAACGTGAAGTGGGGGTTCTGGGGACCCTGGAATTTTTAATCAGCCAGGCAGAAGTGCAGAGAGCCTGGGGACCCCATCTGTGGCTGGTAAGGGGAGGCAGTCTCATGGAACTTAGTGAAGTTTGTATGAGAAGTGAACTGAGGGGTAGGACACCCAGGCGGTGTCAGAGAATTGGGAGAACTGCTTTGGAAAATCAGACCCGAGACTCCCTACTGCGGGTAGGTCCGTGGGCTTTTTCTCCCAAACCCTGCCCTGTCCGAGCGCGAGCGGGCAGCTCCAGCTCGGCGCGCCGGGCAGCTGGGGGCTCAGCTCTGGGGTTCCTCCCTGGGTCCCCGCCTCGCTTGTTCGCCGGGGGTTCTCCTGGTCTTTGGCCAGCTCGGCATGTGTTTAAAAAGATCTTTTTGTTTTTTTTATGTTTTACTTTATCATTTTTAGTAATTTTACAGCAGAATGGTTGTATTTAATCTGCCATATTCTACTATTTACCCATTATTTTTGTCTTGTGTTAATTTTTTAGGTCCATTGCAAGATGGCATATGTGAAAAATAAGTCGGTAAAAAATACTGTATCAGGAATTTAGATAAGTTCCCAAATAACTTTATAGAGTGGCGTGAAAACTTGGATGATCAGGAAATGGAAGGGAGTATTTAAGCTGAGTTCACAAAGATGGGTAGGGTTTTTATTAGGCCAACACAAGAGGATAAATTGGATGGAGACCAGAAAATATCTTTAACTCTGTGACGTTGAGAGCACAGCACAGCAGAATTTGCAGAGCACAGCTAATGTGGTGCTGAGCGGGACAGTGCTGGGGCTCACCGTGTCTGGTGCCAGCGGCTGCACTCCTGTCACGCTCGTGATCACGGGGGAGGCCAGGGAAGATAGAACGGCTTGCCCAGGGTTATTCAGCCGAGCTGGAATTCAGAGCCATGGGCAGATTTTGTTGTTTTTATTGTTATTTCTCCATCTTGGAACCTCCAAAGCATAAACACTTCTATTTTGTTAATTCCTTGTAAGGGATTGGTGATAAAAGGTTTTTTAACAATTTTTTATTTTTTCAATTTAAGTTTACATTCAGTATTATCTTCTGTTAGTTTCAGGTGTGTAGTATAGTGCTTAATCATATACTTTACCAAGTGATCCCTCCATGATAGAAACTTTTTTGTTTTCTTTCCTAGAAGGAAAAAAGTAAACCAGGTGTGAATTTGGAAGATCATCAGAATGAAGAAGCAATGGATGACCCGCTGAGGACTCTAAAAGCAATCTTGTCCCAGGTAGAGAGTGTGTTTGTGTTTGTGTGGGTATGTGTGTCAGACACACGTGAAGGAGATCAGTTTGGTAGATCTGATACCCTCTTTTTCTTTTGGACATTATATCTATTTTTAAACATTTTTTTAAATTGGAAACTTTCTGGATCTAAAGAAATAGATATTCATGGTAGAAAACTTGAGAGAGAAGAGAACTAGAAAGTATATAAAGAAAATGAAAAGTATAAATAAACCAAATGCTCAAGTCATTGTTAACACTTGGACATATTCTTCAAATTCTGTTTTCTTTCTGTTTATACACATGTATTGGGATTGGGTTATGGGTTTCTTTGATATTGTTATTGTCATCTTAAATAGAATTTGGATTTACTTTACATACTATTTTACAGTCTACTCTTCCTACATTGTCTTTTAATGCTTGTAGGGCCTGGAGTTACGCCTCCTTTCTCATTCCTAATATCGGTACTACATCATGTAGATGACTTTTAATGTTTGCTTGTACCCTGTTGTAATGATAGTAGGTCTCCTTTTATTTATTCACTCATTCTTAATAAGTGGATTTTTATAATTCTTTGCTGGGGACGTAGGCTGACCCCTTTAACTACAATAATACTGGTCTGTGGTCACTGTATTAGTTCACTAGGGTCGTCATAACAAAATACCACAGACTGGGTGGCTTAAAGCAACAGAAATTTGTTCCTCGCAGTTCTTGAGGCTGGGAGTCCAAGATCAAGGTGTCGGCAGGTTTGGTTTCTTCTGAGGCCCTTTCCTGGCTTGTCGAGGCCTGCCCTCAACCGGTGACCCCAAGGCCCTTCCGCGGTGCATGTACGTCCCTGGTATCTCTGTGTGCGTCCAGGTTTCCTCTCAGGACGCCACTCAGATCGCATCACGGCCCACCCTGATGGCCTCATCTTAACTTCTTTAAAGGCCCTATCCAAAACCAGTCCCAGTTGGAGTTTAGAGGGTTAGGGATTCAACGTAGCAATTTTGGTGGAAGGGTCACTTTTCATCCTGCATCGCAGGCATCCCCAGGCCACTGACTGGTCTGTGGGGCCGCACGGCAGCGGGCGAGCAGCGGATGAGCACAGTTTCGCTGAACTACCCCCCGAGCTCTGTCTCCTGTCCCCACGCCCCTGCCCCCCTGCCCCGACTTGTCCGCGGGAGAAGTGTCTTCCACGACACTGGTCCTGGTGCCAAAAAGGTTGGAAACCACTGCTTGCAATAATCAGTTCTTGCCCCCTGTTAGAACTTGTTTATACTCCGAAACATTTGGGAAGACATTAATAATCCTTTTTTGCATGTAAATATTCCTTCTAAACATCCCACATAATGTCAGAAATTTACTAAACCTCAGAATACTCTTTGGATCTTCTTCTTTAAATGTTTAAGCTTTGGCACATGGAAAATAGAAAAATTCAAGTTCTTTAAACTGGTGCTTAATCTACCTTCAAAATTTTTTTTTTATTTTGAACTAATTGATTAATCTACGTACATGTTTGCTGTTACATATAATCCTGCTGGTCCCTTTGAACTCATTAGTGTTGCCATTATATCTCATCAGATTTCCTTCCTTCCTTCATTTTTTATCTTTTTACAGATTTTATTTAAGATTTTATTTATTTTTAGAAAAATGGAAGGGAGGGAGAAAGAGAGGGAGAGAACCATCAACATGTGGTTGCCTCTCACATATCCCCTACTGGGGACCTGGCCCGCAACCCGGGTACGGGCCCTGACTGGGAACCCAACGAGCAACCTTTTGGTTTACAGGCCGGTGCTCAGTCCACTGAGCCACACCAGCTTGGGCTCATCAGATTTTCTTTCTTAAATGCCTTTGTGTTTCTTTCACAAGGAGGAGAGTAATCTAATTCCTGTTGATCAGCTTGGCCAGAAACTTTTGAAAAAGATAGGAATATCTTGGAACAAGAAGTACAGAAAACAGTATGGACCACTGCGAAAGGTAATACATGACATTTTCTTTCTTTCTTTTTTTAATCTTCACCTGAAGATATATTCATTGATGGGAGAAAGAGAGAGAAACTTTGATTGGTTTCCTCGTGTATGCATCCCAACTGGGGACCAAACCCACAACCTAGGCATGTGTCCTGGCCGGGAATTGAACCCATGACCATTCGATGTACAGGACAACACTGCAACCACTGAGGCACACCAGCCAGGGCAATGACATTCTTATAGAAAGTCCTTTCCCAAAAAATGTGTAGTATGATCTGAGCAGTGAGAATTCCTTTGCAGAAGGAAATTTAAATTAGGTGAAAACAAGATCAATATTTCTGTTTAATGGTTAGTATTCAGTTAAGTCACTTATTAAGTATTGTATTAAGTAATTTATTATAGAATCAAGAAATAAGCAGAAGAAGATGGAAGGGGCTTTTAATCACAACAGCAAAAATGTCACAAAATTTATAACCTAAAATTTATTTTACTTATAGCAGTGTCCTCAGGTATCACCCAAAGTTCCCTTGATCGCTCTTTTATGCACAGTTCTGGGGAATGGCACTGCCAGAAACAAGAGGTAACTCGGTGAAGACAAGCAAAGCAGCAGAACACAGTAAATATTTCGGCGCTGTGTCCTACAGGAGCAAGGGCTTACACGTTTCAATTCAGTGGTTTTAAGTGGGGCTTCTAATTAGATCACAGTTCATAAATAAATGTTAGTCCATAGAAGCTTTTAAGGTTTTCATTTAAAATGATTGCATCAGTGTTTCAGTATTTCGTTTTATTAGCTGTGCAAGAATTTTTTTTACCTATAAATACCTTTTATAAGTTTAAGGTAGCTTTTATTCATACTTGACTGAAGCTTCATCTTACTGTTAGATTTTTATCGAATGCTGTTCGTTTTATATCTGTTGATATGATCACATGGTTCTTTTCTTACTCTGTTCATATGGATTCTATTAACTGATCATTTTGATTTAAATCAAATCCTACATTTCTGGGTTAAGTCACTTGGTCATGATATATTTTATGTGTTGCTATATTCATTTGGCTTGTATTAAGGACTTTTGTATCTATGTTTATAAGAAATATTCATCTTTAGTTTTCTTTTGTATGTGTGTCAGATTTTAGCATCAGGTTTATGCAGGACTCATAAAACAAGTTGCGAAATATTCCCTTTTTTTATTTTTGGGAAGAATTTATCTAAGATTGATTGTTATTTCTTAACTGTTTGGTGAAGCTGATTAAACCTGGGACATTTTTTGTAGTATGGATTTTTAAATTATATTTTTATTCTCCTTGATTGTAGAGTTATTTGTTTTCTATTCTTGTCACAGTATATATTTTTAAAGTAATTTGTCCTTTTATCTATAGTGTCAAATATATTGGCATAAAATTGTTCAAAACATCTCATGCTGCTTTTTAGGGTCTGTAGAACCTGAAGTTATTTCCTCCTTTTTATTCCTGATCTTAGTAACTTGTGTTTCCTCACTTTCCTAAAACACCAGTCTTGCTAGGGGCTCATCAGGTGTATTACACTTTTCCAGAAACAAATTTTTGCCTTCGATTTTCTCTATTGTTCATCTGTTTTCTGTTTCACCGATTTCTGCTTTTTAATTATTTCTTCCTCTTACTTCTGGGATTTAACTTGATCATTGATCATCTTTTTTTCTAGCTTCTTGAGTTGGTATCTCAGTTGTTTTTAAACCTTTTATTTTATTATTTTTTTTTAATTTTAGAGAGGGGGAAGGGAGGAAGAAAGAGAGGGTGAGAAATAATGCTCTGAGAGAAATATTGGTTGGTTGCCTTCCATACGTACCACAGGGGACCACCTCCGCAACTCAGGCACGTGCCCTGACTTGGAATCGAATCAGCGACCTTTTGGTTTGCAGGATGATGCCCAACCAACTGAGCCACACCGGCTAGGGCTTGTTTTTAAACCTTTAAACACATGCTTTTTTTATGTGTGTGAAGATATGTTTATTGATATGCTCAGTATACTACGTAATATGGAATATTCAAAATAAAACACATGATATAAATGTCATTACTGCAGTTGCCACAGTAATTCTTGTTCTCATTAAAGTTTGTTGATAAAATGTTTATGAAGGTTGTATTCTTGATCGGTGCTCAGGAAGAGCAGACGGTGTTGATTGGGGGTGGCTGGAGATAGGACCATGAGAACCCAGTAGGCGGGGTCTGCGCATCTGGCTCTTACTCAGTTACCTGCCTCATGTTCCCCGTTATGTAGTTACTCCGTACAGACCCTCCGTACAGCCCCCGAGAAGCCAGAGGAACGTCCGGGCTCCCTAGTCAGGTGTCAGGCGCAGCACTTCAAGGCCTGTCTTCATTCCGGGGTTTTACTCACAGAGCAAACGGAGGCAGGGAGGACACCTCCGTGAAGAACAGGGCAGCATGTGCCTAAGAAAAGGAGGCTTCCCCTGTGGTCCCACCTCCCCCTCAGGCTTCGGAACAGTGGGTTTTTGTGGCTCCGCACACACCCTGCAAGCTTTACATTTCCTTCTGATAGTAATTTAGCTGCAGCTAAATTTGAGGTTTTCGTTATCATTTAATTTAAAATATTTTGTAATTTCCTTGTGATTCTCTCCTTGACCCATGAGTTAGAAGTGTTGCTTAATTTCCAGATATTTGGGGGCTGTCTAGTATTTTTTGTTATATTTGTAAGTTGATTTCTTACTAATTTCTTGGTGCTTTGAGGGCATGCTCTTTATGATTTTAGTTCTTTTGAATTTACTGAGACTTTGCTTAAACTCTCATCTACCATATGCTGATGCGAACTGCAAAGTGGTGTGTAATGGAGAACTCGCCTACTTTGCTTCTCTGTTTAGAAGGACTATGTTTCCTCCACGTTATGCCTGCTTTTGGCTACTCTGCAAACAGTTGTTCTCATTATTTTCTTTAGAGTTTATTGTTTTTATTAGGGGGGTGAGTTCAGGGACAGTTCTCTGTCACTGCTGGGGCCAGATGGCCCTGGAGTTCAAGGCTTAAAAGAGTTAGTCCTCAGCTGCCAACCACAGAACAAATCACAGAATTTGGTTGCCCTTCAGAAAGGGCACCACCCACTCAACCTTTTCAGATTGTTGGGTTTTTGTTGTACCTGAAACAAGTGGCTACCAGACTGTTTTACTGTCTGCTACACAGTGTTAACAACGTAGTCTTTGTGCCGTGTACCCTATGCCTTCTATCAGTGATAGAATCACACTTCAGATTAGAGAGCTGGCATTGCCTCAGATTCCTTCTTTCCAAGAGAAATGTGCACCTTTTCATAATAATTGATGAGCTCAGTGAATGGCACATGGACCTGCCAAGCGATTTCCTATATAAAGTAACTGTGCTGAGAGAAGCAGGGAGATGCAAGGCAGCACAGAGATGACAGAATGAGGAGAGGAGAGGGAGGGGGGAGAGGAGGGGAGAGGAGGAGGGGGGAGAGGAGGGGAGGGGGAGGGGGGAGGCAGCGGGCAGAGGACATTGTTCTTCTCCCCAGTACTTCAGTACTTCAGTAGCAGAACCTGAGAAATGGCCTTTAGCAGTATGACTTAGGCCTCTTAAGCCTTCCTATGCATTGGTTTCCTGAGCTAGCCTGTCAGCTTCCAGGACAAAAAACATGGAATTTAGTTGATGTTAAACAGTAATTTAGGCTTATAATTACTAGTTTATCCCAGCAGAGTTTGTCTGAGTCATTGGTTTTGGAATTATCTTCTACAGGACTTCACTGTGTGATTGCCTTTGTTTTGTGCTTTGTTTAGATTGCTTTAAATTTTTCAAAACTTCGTCCTACCTAATCTGTTTCTGTAAATACTTCATAAGACTGTCATTAGGGTATAATGAAAATATTTTTTAGATTGTGGCGTAACTTGCTTGGTATAACTATTAAACCATTTCACAGAGAACTCACTGATTTTTATTAAATGTTGCATTATGGCCCAAATGGCTTTTTTTCCCTCCTAGCTGGCCAGGCCAAAAATAAAGATGAAGCTAAAATATCTGATACCAGGAAGGAAGATGAAGAGATTTTTTAATCATTTCTACTTTTTAAAAAAATCTTTTTGTTGACCTAGTGTTTGTTTTTTGTCTAGTTCTTACAGCTTCATTCTCAGGTGTTCCTGCTCAGTTCAGATGAAAGCACAGTTGGTCTGTTGAAGAACTGTTCCCTGGAGGCGGAGCCAGACTCCCAAAGAAAGGACCAGCCCGCTTTCCAGACACTCACCTCAGACTCCGCTGGGTTAAATGGTAGAGCCTCTTGTCCGCACTGGTTTGATATAAATGATTGCAAGGTCCAGCCCATTGAGGAAAAGGATATCAAACAGCAGTTTCAGGGCAAGGAGAGTGCCTACATGCTGTTTTATCGGAAGTCCCAGCTGCAGAGACCTGCTGAAGGTACGGGGAGAAAAACGTTCCTGTTCGTGTAAATTGATGACTTTAGAAGATAAATATTAAATAATATTTGCACTGTTACCCTTTCAAAAGGAGTTTTACTCTTGGGACATTTAAAAACATTTTTATACTTAACAGTAAGAATGTATGATACCAAAAGAAATACAGCCATCTGTCATTTTTTAAGATCACATATTCCTATTTTTTTTTTCCTCTAATAATATGAGGCCATGGTCGGATTTTGGAAGTTGGATTTTCTGGGCTCACGCGCTGTGGGCGAATGGGTCTCGCTGTGCGGGCAGACCCGAGGGTGGGCGCCCACCCTCACGCTCGGCCCTGTCATTTGGGCACGTGTTCCCGGTGAGTGGTGAGCAGCCTCGGTCTTATTTTCGTTTTGTCCCTTTTATTTTCGTTTCTGATTTCCTCTCCCTCCATGGGTAATGTGTTCTCTGCGCCTTTGGAGTATCTTTGAAACACTCTTTGTTGAACCTTCTCAGGGAGCTATACTAAGGAAGTCAAACACCGGGACCGACAGTGACACCCATTTAACTGAGGCCACTATCATGAGTCGGTCTGGGAGACTCCGACCACTTCCCAAGTCCACTCAAAACGAGAAACTCCTAACGAGGCAAGCTCGCTAGACTGAGACAGATCTGTGGTTAGAGATGCAGATACTGTTGTTAGAGAACGGGAAGAGTGGTCATTTTTATAAAGAATGAGAATAAAGCAATCAACACTGTGCGTGTCCGTCGAAGGAGATCAACTTTCTGGATCTGAAACGGCTGCATAACTATTCTGTTAACCAGGAAGGGCTTTGTATTTTCCTAACAGGGGGAAGATACGGTGATGGTCCTGATAAATACATTGTGGGGCAGAATTCACAGTTATAAAACTGAGTGTTAACAGAAAAAAGAACATTTTCAGATGAACTATTGTGTTTTTCACTAAATTGAATTTTAGTGTGTGCATAATTGAAATATATACTAAATGACAGTTTTCTGATTAGCTTGAGAATTGAATAAAGGTCCAGCCAAGGTTTTGATGGACTCTTTGCGGGGGACGAAGGAGTGGTACCTGACAATGACTCTGAACTTGACAGAGGGAGGTAAACTGGTGGAAACAGAAGAAGGGGCTTGCTGAAGGAGATTGCTGTCTCAGGAAAAACATACTTATGAAGCTGTAACTATACTAATTACTATTTAAAACTCTACTACTCACTTGAATGAAATTATAGCCCTTTAATGTTTGTGTAAAAAATCCTTAAAATATATAAATATTTTTCTGCTCTTAAGATAGAGAAGACCTTTCTAAGCTTAAAAGCAAAGAAAGAAAAAAATAAGAAAAATGATATAAACCTTAAGCAATATTAAGAAACAAATGATAAGCTAGTGGAAAACAGCAAAATATATGACAAGTATAATTCCCCTATCTGTAGAATGCTCTTATATGTATTGTCCTCAGTAGTAAATTGGGAAAAGGATATAAGTAAGCAATACACAGGAAACAAAAGGAGGAACAACCAGTAAACTACAAAAAGTCTTATCCTAGTCCATAATCAAAAATGTGAATCAAAACAGCACTGAGATGACACTTTTCCCACCAAGTCAGACACTTCTAAGAATCCGGTGCTCAGCGGCCGGCCCCTCCCCCACAGCTGGCAGGCACATAAAGCCACACAGCCCATTTGGTGTGTGTGTTTAAAACCATTAACTTAATGCTACTGCCACAAATGTTTCTCGAAGTATTCAGAGCTGTATATAAATAGTTATGTTCAAAGATGCTTGTTACCCCCATTGTTTTATAATAATGACTGAAGGATGTCACCTAAATGTCTAACAGAAAAAGACTGCTTGACTGATCGTACTGTTCAAAGAATGGACTACTATGCAGTCATTTAAAGCTTTGGAAAAATACTCGGCAATATATGCAATGAAAAAGCAAGTTAAAAATTTATTGAATACAATTCCATTTTGAAACAAATCCAGTTGCTTTAAAGAGAGAGAGAGAGAGAGAGAGAGAGTGTGTGTGTGTGTGTGTGTGTGTGTGTGTACAAGACACATAGTGTAGCCTAGAAAAAAGACCAGGGGTTTGTATACCAAATTTTAGCAGTATCTCTTGAGCGTGGGATTATAGATAATATCAATTTCTGTTACACTTTTTAAGATAGTTTTTAGAATTTTTACAGGGACAAATTGTTGCAGTTGTTATTAGGAAGAAAACGGTGTTCTTTTCCAAAAGTATATTTAAAGAGAGCTGAAGAAGTGGAATTCTAGCTTGGCTTGAAGAACTGTTCACCTTCCATGTGTTCTCACGCCTTCGTTTTCTGAGTGGGAAACTGAGAGCCGGAGAACAGGGTGTTCGCACGGGCGGCCGGGGCGTCTGCAGCTCCCGGCACAGTCCTTTTCAGTTCTCCCCGCTGCCCCTGCGGCAGCCAGACGTCGTGCAGTTCGCACGAGGTGACGCAGGATTCTGTTCACAGCTCGCGCTAATCCCCGGCACAAGGTTCCGCGTCATTTACTGGATGAGATGGATGCGGCCAACACGGAACTTCAGGCAAGAAGGTACCTTTAACTGACTCTGAGAGACTGAGTGGTTTCTCTGGAGAGAGGATCTGATTTAGGTCTTAGGTATTCAACAATGAAAATTAAAAAGGAAACAAGTCAACCTAGGTAATGCAGTATCTGTCTAGCCGCTGAATTTGTATGGTGTGAGTATCTTTCACTTTGAAATGATCCTATCCGAGAGGGAAGGAAATGGTGACACGCATTGCCGTGGCTGAGTAGAACCAAAGCTGAAGAGACCAGAGAAGTCTGTGAGCACGTAGTGGAGCGAAACGAATTGTATCCTGGCCTGTCGGTTTCCCCCCGGTGCAGAGAGCACCTGCTCTGAAAAGCACCCCTCGTGTTTCAGCTCCTGTGGGGAGCTGGCATGTGGGGACAGGAGAGGCGGGCAGGGAAGGAAACGGGGCGCTCACGCTTAGTGGGCTCACTGGCGGTCTCAGTGCGCTCCTGCAGTGGGTCATAGAGGGGTGCTCTGTGAGCGCCTGGTTATCTCAGCATTCTCCCTCGAGGTCTAGCCTTGGGCCCGGAAGAACCGGCTCTTTCTCCGCTCTCCGACGGTCGGGGGGGCACCGGGCTGGATAACTGGGTGTCCCGTGGCCTGCCCGTGGGCCCAGGAGGCTGGCTGTGCAGCAGGGGCGTGCTCAGCGCGTGTCACTGACTTGAAGCTGGGGGATGGCAGGCAGTTGAGTGGCAAACCAGGATTAAAGGAAATGTTGACAAAAGTCAAGACACTAAAAATACAAAAGCCTGGAAGAGTAAAGTATCTTAAGCGTGAAAAAGAGCCCGCATGAGTAGTATGGCTTAGCAGTTGGTATTTTTAAAAAAAAGAACACCCTAAGAGACTTTAGTCATGTGGTCGTCAAAAAAGCTAGTGCTGGCTTTGACCACACTCATAGACTGCGTCAGAGGTACCCGAGGGGTGGCCACCTCATCCAGCTCGCCATCCGCCCGACTGCGGGCTGGGGTGTGCGGCAGCGTGCCGCGAGGCTGCCACCGAGGCCCGGGGCCCTGGAGGGAGGAGGCTCAGGAGGACTGTGAGGCCGGCTTCGGGTGTTTCGGGGGGCGGTGCGGATCTCTCAGGAAGTAAGGATGAGTTAGGGGCTGGCAGGTCTGACTCCTCGCGCAGCTACAAGAAGCAGGCCTCCAGCATTTTGCTCACAACTGCAGTCTCTGGGTTGGGGGGTTGCGAGTGCGGCGTTGAGAGCAGCATCACACAGTGTGTCCGTTAAACTCGCTGTCCTCGCCATTCACGGCGGCGGAGCTGCAGTCGTGCCATTGTTGAGACCCTGAGATGAGGCATTTTGGGGCGTGGAAGAAAATGGTGCTCATGACACTTAAGTGGAATGGAGAACTTACTTATATTGCAAATCAAATACTTGTAGTTTGAGATGAAACCGTGTTTGTTATAAAAACATAGCATTTATATATTTTTATGCCTCTTTAAAGGGCAGAATATGATTCTACAAACAATAATATCGAATTGCATCTCCACCTGGGCCCTCACTACCACTTCTTCAATGGGGCCCTGCACCCCGTAGTCTCTGAAACAGAAAGCGTGTGGGATTTAACCTTTGATCAAAGGAAGACTTTAGGAGATCTGCGACAATCCATATTTCAGGTAATTCAGCCGCATTTAATTTAGATATTAAGGTCCATCTCAAGCTGGATCCTTCTTTTCAAACATCCTGCCTAAGATACAACTGTTTATGTTTCAAAGCTTCTTAGGAGAACCCTACCTCTGCCAGTTTCAGAGAGGGATGGCCCAGATGTTCGCCCCTCGCTGGGAAGTCTTCTGGAGGGTTCTCTGCGTAGGCAAGAGGCAGTCCTGCAGCTGGTTTTCGGGGGCAGAATCAAACCTGGTATATTCTGTTTGGGGGAGAGAAAGAAGACAAGGTTGTCTCTTTTTTGAAAAATAAATGTAAGAGACTTGTTTTTAAAGAAAATGAAGAGACAAAGATAAGCATGTTGTCTAAAACCAAGAGCTACTAAACAAATAAAAGCAGCTAACTTCTCTGTCTTTTAGTACACAATAGCATTTATTAATAAGATCACCAAATGCAGGAAAACATCTACTGACTATAGTAAAAGCAAACGTCGTCGCAATCATTGTTTCCACATAACTTATCCAGTTGTGTGTTAATGACAGCAACAATGGTGCTCTTTATTTTACTTCTACTGCTTTCGTATTAATTACGTCTTTTGGTCCTTGAACCTCATGGGAACACACTGACTAACCCCCCCTTAAAGGTGAAGAAGTTGTGATTTAATCCAGTCCTGGTCTCATATTTTTTCTTTGCTTTTAACCATGTCTTCACCCCATACTGCTTCCTGATCAAGGAAAAGAGAAATATAAAATAAAAGGGTTTTTTTTTTCTTTCAGAAACAAGTGAATTTTCAACTTTAGTTGATTTGAATAATCTTAAATATTGTATCAGCATCAGGATTTCTAAAATGGCCTAATATTTCTGAACATTTATATTAAAAGTTCATTTATGAGCCAGTCCCGGCAGTATTGATACAGGTGGAGCTGGGGATCGGCCCTGTCTAGTGTGACCTCGGGTGGCAAATGGAAAAGACGTTTAAGTGCACGTCTCTCTTAGCTGAGAAGTGAACCACTGGCGGGACGCCGTGGGACTGACACAGGGAACCGGTCCCTCGTAAACACGAGGTTCCTGTGACGAGCACTGCCTCGTGTGTGGTGGGGAAGAGACCCAGTAGGGCTCGTCTGTGTGGGGCCCTCATTTTGGCGAGGCTTCCACAGCCTCCGGAGTCTTGAGTCTAGAAACCTAACACACGCCCCAGGCAATCTGTTACACTTCGTCAGTGGGAAACATTTCCTTCAGGGACACACTGGATGTTAGTGTGTGGTGGAGTCGTGCTGCTTCGTCCTGAGCGGCACGGATGGAACAAATCATCTTTGCTCTTTTGGACAGATTCCTGGGCTGGCATGGTGGGCGGTGTGCCTCTGACGAAAGCTCCTCCCTGTTAGTCACGTAGAGTCGGGCAGAGGGGCCAAGCGCTCCCTGTCCGCGCCCAGGCTCTCCAGTCGCCGGTGGACGAAACGGGCCGCCTTTCCTCCCTGTCGTCGGGCGGGGGTGGGAACCCTCATTCATTCGCTCTCTGTTCCCTCCACACATGTAAACTGAACGCTGCCTGTCCCATTTACCCTGGAAGTGTGATGTCTATGTTGCTTTTCCTTGTTTTCTTCTGTACACGTTCCGTAGCTGTTAGAGTCTTGGGAAGGAGACGTGGTTCTCAGTGTGGCAAAGCTCCTGCCAGCGGGCCTTCACGTCTACCAGACACTCGATGGTGAGATGGCGCAGCAACTCCTTTTACTTACTTGTATTTGAGGCCATTTAAACCTTACTTATATAGTGTGATTTTTTCACCCAACTCTTAGCCTCACAAACAAATGTACTCCTGTAGCTACACAAATGTACTTCGAGAGCTTAGAGGTATTTACTGCCTTAAATACCAACAAGGCAGTGAGAATGGCAGTCACAGTGGTAACGCCTGGTTTGGACTTCACTGTGCCAGGTACTGAGATGAGCATTTTATGTAGGTTATCCCTCTGATTGTTACACAGCAGCTCTTTTGTGGCGGAGCTGAGACCATTTGGTGCCTAAGCCTTACTCCCGTTCAGGGTCAAGTACAGTTGGCCTTGGTAGTAGACTCTTTTTTCATGTTATCATGCTCGCAAAGCTTGTGTAGCAACATGGGGAAATGCTTACAAAAATTGAAAAAGTAAGGTGTGTGATGGAAGGAACGAAGATTAAAATAATATCAGTATAATAAACATAATTACTGCCTTGTCCTTAATTTTTCTAAATGGGGATGCTTTTTCAAAAAAAATACTGAAGTGTCCCAGCTCTCTCTTCAGTGGGGTTTGTGACGTCCTGGCGCGCAGTCTCACCGAGACCTGCTCTCTCCTCCCCAGGAGACGGCCTGACTCTGTGCGAACTGGACGTCGCCGACGAGGAAGACGTCTTTGTGTGGGACGGAGTGGAGGTGAGATGTGGTGAAGAGATGCCCGGGTAGTTGTGGGTGTTTTAAGTCATTATGATGAGGCGTTGCTCAGCACACGTGAAGGGTATCAGACAGCTGCGGAAACAGGCAGTCAGTTTTAGGCGCCGTCAGAGGCACTCACGTGCGAGCGAGACAGTGTTGAGCGCCTGCGCTGTGCCGGCCGGTGTGTCGGGAGCCGGGCACAAGGACGAGGCTCCGCGGCGTGCGGCCCTGGTGCCAGCGCCCCATGGGGGCGCGGAGCCGTGCGGAGCGAGGCGGTGGGGGCGGCTGGCACGTAGGAGCAGAGCGGGTGTTCTGAGTCGGGAGAGGCGCGCGGCCCGGTCCGTCCCCCGTCCGTCCCCAGTCCGTCTCGTGTGTTCCCCGGGGCACCCTTCCGGCCCTGCTCCAGACTGCTCTCCTGAAAACACGGCTGGCCGAGAGAAAGTTTGCAAAGAAAAGTCTGAAGTTGACTTCCTGACACTTAAAAGACATTGTGAAAACTTTGTTTCACTTGAAAAGAACAGAAGGAGACGTCCGGTCAGGGTCCGGACGGAGGTCTCCGTGGGCAAACATGGGCGGCCTGCTCGCACAGCCACGGGAGAAACGACGCTGGGGTCCGGACAGCCACGTCCCGGAGTCGCCAGAAGACGGGGCCGCGGAAGCCCGGCAGCTGCAATGGTGTAACCAACGAAGCGTGGTTAAGAAGGGAAAACGGAAGCCGCTCTGCAAGAGTGGTATCTCACCCCACGTTATCATGTTGACTTTGTTTTGGCAAATGTCAGCTGTACTAATGATGGTCCTGGTGCTTTTGTAGGTTGGTGGAGTCCAGATTCCAACTGGCAGTGACTGTGAACCTGTGCTCTTAAACGTTCTGCGTCTGGCAACAGGCAGCGAAGGGTGTCCCCGGTTGACGGAGTCCCTGCGGGTCTTCCCGGCTAACGCGGAAGTGGGCAGCGTGCTCACAGCCGTAGGGGTCCCAGCCGGCGTCGTCCTCGTCCACGAGCCTGGGTCTGCGGGCGGCAGGCGCTGGGCCGCCATCCCCGAGGAGGGCCTGGCCAAGACGTTCCGGGAGCAGGGCCTCGGAAACGGGAGCTCCGTTTTGATTCAGGATTCCAGGAATGAGAATAACAGGTAACTCGCTGAAAAGATAATTTTTTAAGTTATTTACCTTAGAGTACTATCTCTTAGAACTCTAAACCTTTATTTTAATGAGAGTTAAATGTTTCTTTTAACTCTAGACGTTGCGTCCTGTGTATTGCAAGGAAGACTGTTCTAGGTTAGGCAAGTTGGAGAGAAATACTGGAATAGGATTTTGTTTTGTAAATGTGATAGGCAAGGGTAGACAAGATACAGCCTGGATTAGTTGACTATAAGCAGAACCCTGTCTGAGGAACTCTGATTCGCGCCCACCGGAAAACTGAAGACCCATTCCTACAAAGAAGCGCCCTCACATTTTTCATGAGGGTGGCATTAAGGTCATAGCTAAGTTTCTCTGGCTGTCGTGTCACAAGAGCGCCACAGGCAATTCCGTTTTCATCACGGTCCTTTTTCGGTTGGCTCCTGAAATCCTCCCAGCTGCCCACACAGGGCGGTGACATGCGGGCTGCGCCTTTGATTCCCGAAGTCACTTTCGGAACCCAGAAATACTGTCTCTCTCTGTGTTTGCTACCCGTGTCTCGGCGGTGTGCGGTGTCGGTCCTGTGGTCATCATGCCACACACTGTGTCGCTCCCCCAAACTTCCGTGTGCTGGAGACTGTAGGTTACGGACAAGAGCCAGTCCCCTACCTTCTCGGTGCTGTGAATGCTGTCAGGTTGCAGAGTCCCCGTGTCATTGTTCACAGTGGCCGTGACGCAGAGGGGCAGAGCATCTGTGAATCGTGTTCGTTTTGTATCACAGTTATCACTGTTATTCCTTCAAAGAGGTGTTTTCCAGGTACTTATTTCCCCACCATGTGTATTGAGTTTAAAAGTGTAGTCTGTAGAAAAGAGAGAGAGAGAGAGAGAGAAACATCAATACGCGGTTGCTGGGGGTTGTGGCCTGCAACCCAGGCATGTGCCCTGACTGGGAATCGAACCTGCGATGCTTTGGTTCGCCGCCCACACTCAATCCACTGAGCTACGCCAGCCAGGGCCTCCTATGCCTATTTTTTAATTGGATTGTTTGTCTTCCTGATGTTGAGTTGTATGAGTTTTTTGTATATTTTGCAAGTCAAACCCCTGTCCGATGTATCATTGGCAAATATGGTCTCCTGTACAGTCGGTTCCCTTTTCATCGTGATGATGGTTTTTTTAGCCATGCAGAAGCTTTTTAGTTTGATGTAGTCCCATTTGTTTATTTTTTTTTCCTTTATATCCCTTGCTCTAGGAGATATATTGGCAAAATTATTGCTACATGGGATATCTGAAATTTTCCTGCCTATGTTTTCCTCTAGGACTTTTATGATGTCATGACTTCCATTTAAGTCTTTTATCCATGTTGAGTTTATTCCGGTGTATGGTGTAAGTTGGTGGTCTGTCATCCAGATTTTTACCACTTTAAGGCTGTCTTCAGAGAGCATCTTTGTGCTTAAAGCTTTGCTGTGTCTAGGGTTGTGAACTTCAGTGGAGTCCCGGGTAGGAGTAACTGAAAGGGAGGGTAGAATTGTGTTTCAGGGCTCCGACACTCTCTCCCAAAGAGGACTTCTGCTAGTCCATTCAGTGCCTCTGTGTCTATAGAAACACATCACTCCTTCCTCAAGATCCTTTATTACCACCACTAGGGAAAGCTTGTTTGAGCCAGACCCTTGACTGCCGTCTGCACGTGCAGTAGCGCTCTGTAGCGAAATGGAGACGCGCAGCGTGTGGTGTGAATGATACCCCTCGGCTGTGGCACGTGGGTGCCGTGTCGGTCTGGACGTGGCTGTCCTGCTGTTGAACTCGTGACCCCGTCCGTGGTGGCTCCGGGCACGGCTGCTCTCACCCAGCCCCTGTGACTGCGGTCTGCAGGCAGGAGTCAGCCACTGGTTGTTCCCTTACAACAGCTCTCTTTGAAGTGTGGCAGCAAATTATTTCTCTAAGTCAAAGAATATTTGAGTCCTGAATGTATGGACTCTGTGGTGTGCTGCCTAACCCCAGCTCAGCAGAAGTTGGTCACCTTTAATCAGCCACATTAAGGGGCACATGCAGAATTCTAGAAGTGGTGCCTCAGGAAAAATGCTGCTTTTCTGATCCTTCCTCATTCACAAAAGTGCTGTGTAAAGACACATTTAAAAAAAATTTTTTATTTTAATTGTTGTTCAAGTACAGTTTTCTGCCTTTTACAAGACACATTTTTTTTAACATTTTTTTACCTACAGTTTGTTGACCAAACAAGGGAAGTGGATCACTAGTGTAAATGAGGTCGACTGGGTCCAAGTTAAAAATTTATGTCAGTCAGAATCGGAAGAGGAGCACATTACAATACCAGCAACTGTTAACACAGTGAGTAGATAATAATGAAGTTCAGTTGACAGTGTTTGAGTTAACAGAATTGTTCTTAGAAACCAATAGTGTACTCTTTCGGGAAAGTCTCAGTAGATTTCTAAATCTTAAGAAATGAACTTTTTATTTTTAATATTTAATTATTGTATGTTTACCTATCTCAACATATCCTTAACATGTCTCAAGAAAACGTTCCTGTCTTCCCTCCCAAGCCTAGAATAGAATGTGGGAGTTAGCTGTTTAATTAGTACATGGAATCCTTTAGCTTCGTTGTCAAATACATAATGCTATACCAAAATACAAATATATATTTATACTTATCAAAATACATCAATATAAAATGCTGTTTTCATGGATCTTTTTGGTATTTTTTAAACCAGTTATTTATGTTTTGTTTTTGTGTTGTATTGTTTTGTTTTTGTTTTTTAAGTTTAACTGAAATTGCCCTACATTATACCCTGTGCTGTGTATAAAGCCAGCTTCTCTTAAAAAGGGGTTCCTTCCCTCACTCTTCCCTCTGAAGACTGTGATGCTGGTCTCCTTAGACATTATTTTAGAAAACATCCTTTTATATTATGTAGTCTCAATTCATGAAGTTTCTTCTGTAACATTAAAAGAAACAGAGTGATTTCTTTATGAATATTGTAATTTCTTTTTAATTTGTTATTTATTTATTTTATTGTTGTCCAAGTATAATTGTCTCCATTTTCCCCCCACTACTCCTTCCCACCCCAGCCAACCCCACCTCCTACCCTCAATCCTATAGGGTCACAGGGGGAAGGGTTGTCAGGAACATGCATAAAGGACACATGGACAAAGCCAAAGGGAGTGTTGTAATTTCTTAAGGCGCGTTAATATTTGTTGGTACAGTACGGGGGACGGTGTAAGACCGATGTGCTAAAGCTCAGGAGACCCACCCCCGGCCCCGCGTGGGAGACGTGGGGGAAGTCCCCATCCTCCTCAGCACAGCGTGGGCGCCGGTGGGCGGGCAGAGTGGGCCTCTGACTTCACTTTGCCCCTAAACCTCTGCAGTTTTATGCTCTAGAGGCAGTTAGCCTAAACAAAAGAAGAAAGTTTTAAAGCAATTGAAATAGTGCCCTTGGATTAGCATTCTACATTTTTATATTACTTATTGGCACTGAATTCATTATTTTTAACATAGAGAGGTGTGATTACCTGAAATTTCTTTTGTTTTCTCTCATCAGAAATGTTAGCGGTTGCCAATTTTTGTTTTTTCTACCTAGAATTGTTTCTTTGGTTTTCTGTAGGAGTCCTTTCTGTCCCAATTAACATCATTTTGGTAAAAACTTAACTATTAAGGTCTAGGTTTTAATTTTGACTTTGTAGAAAAGAGGAAATGTATTTCAGTGATGGAAAAAAATTTTTCAAGTAGGCAAAACTACCAAATGTTAGGTAATTAATAGCTCAACCTGCATATGCACACACTGACAATCTCCATTTTCTTCTCCTCCCATTGTTTCAACTTATACACAGTCATTAGTTTATTTCTCTATTTTAGGTGGTGTTTGATATTCGAATTAAAGCCATAAAGGAATTAAAATTAATGAAGGAACTAGGTAATCATTTATGTTTGCTTTTGGCTTTTTGGTTCAATTTAGTTTTGATTTTTAATTGAAAAATTATGGGACAGTACAAAAAATAATTTAGGGAAAACTCATGACTTACCACCCAAAATGGACAGATGTTAACGTTTTACCATACGCTTGTTTTTGTGTGAAACATTGCAGAGTCACCCCCCCGACGCAGCCAGTGTGTCTGGTTTGGGGGTGTGTCTGGTCTGTGTACTCACATCGTGTTGTATTTATTATGCTTCCATATGTATGTGTTTATGCATACGTTGTGTTTTCGCATTTACGTGAAATGTCACACTGCACAGAGCATTCGCTGTTCACTCAGCATTGGGTTTTCTTTAATAATCATGTTGAGGTATAACTTACATGCCATTGAATACCCGTCTGAAGGTATAGTTCAGTGATTACTAGTTAATTAGAGAATTGTACAGCCCTCGCAGTAATTGAGTTTTAGAGCATTTCCATCACTCCAAAACAGTCTCTCATTCATATTTGCATTCGGAGCCCCCAGCGACCTCTCCTCTACTTTCTGTCTGGATTTGCTTTTCTGCGAATTTCATGCACACGGAACCATACACTATGTTGTCTTTCGTGTCTGGCTTCTTTCACTTAACATTTCATTTGGGGTTTCGTCCGTGATAGCATGTACCAGTAATTTCTTCTTTTCTATTATGCTGACTACTATTCCATTGTATAGATGTATCACGTTTCGGTTATTCATTCACCAGTTGATTGAGTCACTCACTTTTTGACTTCTATGAATAGTGTGCTGTAAACATTGTCTTTGTGTGGACATGTGTTTTCGTTCTCTTGGGTAGATATACAGGATTGGAACTGCTGGGTCAAATGGTACATTTATGTTTAGCTTAATAAGAAACTGCCCTGCTATTTTCCAAAGCAGCTGAATTAACAATGTATCAGGGTTATAGTTTGTCCCCATCCTTGGCAATAGCTGTAATTGCATCTTTTACTGTGGCCATTGTAGCGAAGGGGAACTGGTTCCATGGTAGGTTTAATGTATTTTCCTCGTGCAGTGACAGTGAGCATTGCAGATGTGCTTGCGGTCTGTCTGTGTGTCCTGAGGAGTCTGTTAAAAAGCCACTGGAAGCCCTGGCTGCCGTAGCTCAGTGGATTGAGCATGGGCTGCAAACCAAAGCATCGCAGGTTCGATTCCCAGTCAGGGCACATGCCTGGGTTGCAGGCCACGTCCCCCAGCAACCGCACATTGATGTTTCTCTCTCTCTCTCTCCTTTTTCTCCCTCCCTTCCCTGTCTAAAAATAAATTAATTAAAAAAATTTTTAAAAAGCCACTGGAAACACAAATGAGTTTAACAGAACTCAAATCAATATGCAAAAATCCATTGTATGTTTATCTACTAGAAATTAAGAAAACACTCAATAAGATATCACGAAATACTCGGGGATAAATTTAACAAAATGTGTGCAAGACCTGTACCCTGAACACTAGAAAACATTTCTTTGAAAACTGAAAAGACCTGAGTAAGTGGAGCAATGTACCATATTCCTGGGTCAGAAGACACAATGTCATTAAGAGGCTAATTCTCTCCAAATTAATTTGTAGATTCACTGCAGTCTCACTCAAAACCCTAGCAGGGGGTGTGTGTGTGTGTGTGTGTGTGTGTGTGTGTGTGTGTGTGTCAGAGAGAGAGAGAGCACGCGTGAGCGCGCAAGAGAGAAACTGACAGGCTGGTGGTTTATGTGCAAATCCAAAGAACCTAGGCCTCCAGCCCAGTTTGGGGAAGACAAATAAAGCTGGGAGAGTGTGCTGTCTGATGTCAAGACTTGCCCCAGAGCTGTCGTGGTCAGGACAGGGAGTGTTGGCATCAGAGTGGACATACGGCAGTGGCGGCAGGTGTGGCCTGCAGCCTGCTCTGTCTAGCCAGCGAATGGAGAACAGTTTTCATGTTTCGGGCGGGCTCTTGTAGGAAGAATGTGCAGCAGGGACCATAGCTCGTGTTGGAAGCTGAAATATATTGCAGCAGAGCGACGTTAAGAATCCAAAAATACGTGCACATGTATGTAGTCAGTTTACTTTCAACAAAAGCACCAAAGTATTTCCATGAAAGAGTAGATTTTCAGCGTAAGTGCTGGACCAACTAGATACCCATAGATGCAAAAATGAATCTCCAGCTTTGCCTTACATCACGGAAAAAACTGATTTAAAATGGATTATAGGCCTAAATGTTTAAACCTAAAACTAAAATTTCTGGGAGAAAACATGAGAAAAATCTCTGTTACTTTTACCAGAAGGAAAAAAAATCGTTTTTAAAGATTTTATTTATTTTTAGACAGAGGAGAAGGGAGGGAGGAGAGAGAGAGAGAGAAACCTCAATATGTGGTTGCCTCTTGCATACCCCACACCAGGTACCTGGCCTGCATCCCAGGCATGTGCCCTGACTGGGAATTGAACCAGCAACCCTTTGGTTTGCAGGCTGGCACTCAGTCCACTGAGCCACATCAGCCAGGGCAGGAAAAGACTTTTTTAGACAAGACTCAAACAGTACAAACATGAAAGAAAAAACTAATAAATTGGACTACTTCAAAATTTAGAACATCTGTTCTTCAAAAGGCATTTGAAAAGGCAAACCACAGACTGGGAGGAAAATATTGTAAAACATATTCGACAATAGATTTGTATCAGGTTCTATAAAAAGAAGACCAACCTGTAAGTGACCAGTGTGCAGGGAAAGATGGTCGGTTACCATTAGCCAGCAAACCAGAACCATAATGGTGCCCGCTCCACACTGCACGCATGGCTGACCTCTGGAATACCGACAGCGCCAAGGGGCAGTGGAGACGGGGCCCGACTGCCGCGCTCATGCGTGGCTGTGCAGAGTGGAAACGATGGTCACTGTGGTGGAGTCAGCCTGTTTCTTATTAACTTAAATGTTCAGTCACCAGTTCTCCTACATATCTACCCAAGAAAAATTAAAACATATCCTTGCACGTACTGTACACTGCTTGTGTATGACCAGAAACTGGAAGCAATCCCAATGTCCACGAGTAGGTGAATGAATGACCAAATTGTGGTGTATCCATACAGTGGGATACTACTGATCAATAAGGGCACTGAACTACCACCACCTGCAAAACGTGGGTGACTCCAAGACCTTATGCCAAGCAAAAGAAGCTCGACACTACAGAGCACACTCTTACTATTCCACCTGCATGACATTTTTAAACAGCACACCTGAGCTCTAGTTGCAGAGGCAAACCCGAATCGGGGTGGAGGGTCGACCTACCACGGAGAGCCACGAGGGGACTGGCGGGGAGATGCTAGTTTATCTTGTTTTTGGTGGTTGCCCAGTGTTTATACCAAACACTGCACTGTACAGTTAAAATGGATATGTTTTATTATAAGTAAATTATACCTCAAAAAAGTTGATTAAAAGTATGTGGTGCATTAAAATGAATAGTTTGTGTTCCCGTGTGCAGGTCTCCCCTCCAAACGGTCCTTGTGGCAGGCGATCTTAAATGTGTGCGAGTCAGGCCCTGCCATCCCTCTGCTCACAGCCCCGTCCTGCTTTTCCAGTGCACGCAGGCTGCCTCCCGAGCCCAGCCCCCACGAGCTGCCTTCCTCCCACCACTGCCCCTACCCCGCCGCAGTCCCCGCCTCTGCACCTGCACCGCACGCTCCCCAGGCTCACCTCCCCTGAGTTTCTAGTGCACAGGCTCTCCCCCCCCCCCCCGGGGCTCGTAGCTCTATCATCTCTCCTTGAACCGCAGCGCCCCGTTCCTCCACTGACTCCTGTCGTCCATCGGGTCTCGGCGGAAATGTGACTTCTCCTGCCATCCCTGGCCACACAATCTCACTTAATCTCTCTTTACTCTTGTAGTGTCCTGTGCTTTTTGCACCACACTTACACTGTAAGCACCCGTGTTTGTGTCATGAACACCCACCTCCCCTTTAGCTGAGGCGCTGAGAGCCAGGTCCACGGCTGTTTGCTCACTCCTGTGCGGTCAGCTTCTGGGGCAGTGCCTGGCACCTAGGAGACAGGTGCCACCCCGTGTCTTCAGAAAGACACCCCGTGCTTTCTGAAGGAAAGGGAACAGACATGCAGGGAGACAGTATTTAAAGTGTTCTCTTCAACTGGGGAATTCTTTCATCAGCTGATTGCGTTGTCAAGAACTTTGTATTAGAACCACATGCTAGTTTCATACGAACTGTAAGGTAAGATAGAGAACTCAGGAATCGCAGATCCTGCCACGGTCTAACAAAGTCACGACTTCCAAGACCCATGCCATTCTTTTCCCCTCAGCAGGCCCCTCTGCTCCCAGCTGCCCCACTCCTAGCCGACTTTGTGAGAATTCTGTTCGGACTAACCCTTCCCACAAAGCAGGAATCCTTGCATTCTCGAAAATAGGATACAATGGGCATAAAAAATGACTTATCATTTTAAACAGAGGCAGTCTCTGCATAGTTCCAATGTGCGTGAATTTCAGTTATCATGGTTTATTATATTCCGTTGGTTACCCAGCAACACAGCGCAAATTTCAGCTGCCACTGGATGTAAGTAAGCGAGTAACTACATAGACACAAGCTCGGCTGTGCTAGCCCTGGCGCACCGTCGCTGCGGAAGTAGCGGGTGTGTGACCATGGGTTTCTCGCACAGACAGCGCAGTGTGCCCTTCACTGCCTCCCTTCCCCCCAGTGGTAAACCCACACGACACCTGGTAAGAACGTGAGCTTAGCCGCAGAAGTAAGGACAGTGGTTGTGACAAAAGGGATGAAGCTCTCCCAGGAGAAGTGCCACTGGCAAATAGCCTCACCTTACAGGAGCGCTTGGAGAGACGTCTCGAGGTGGGAGGCACAGCATGTAGAATGTCGGGGGCTGGCCAAAACGCAGAAATCTGGGTGTGACAGTTCTCCGGGAGGCGGAGGAGGGGTTCGCTCCGGCTGTGAGCTGCACCATGAGACGAAGGCAGCGAGCCCTGTTTAAACTGCTTGGGTGGGTTTTTTACAAAGAAGTAGAACATTTTAATCATCAGCATTTCCAGTTCACAGTGTAAAATATTAGTTGTTTAAATTACAGTGTAAATATTAGTTTCACTGGGTTTTTTTTTTTTCATTTCACTCTACATAAATTACTGACAGTTTTAAATGTTTTCACAAACATTTTTAAAGGTCAAGAAAAACAGATGTTTTCTGGCGGCTGTTAAAGCCCGCTTTGCAGGTTGTGTGGGCCTTCCTCCCGGCCTGCCGTCCTGGGTACCCAGCCTGCCCTCCTGGGCACGGGGAACCTGCGGGGGCCCCTCGCGGCTCCTTGCGGCCTCCTGCTGGTCAGCGTAGCGGAGGGTCTCGCTCGTTTCTTCGCTTGCTGCGCCGACCCTAACCGGCCTCTCTTCACTTGTAGCCGACAGCAGCTGTCTGAGGCCTGTTGACAGAAACGGGAAGCTCCTTTGTCCAGGTCAGTCTGTTGGGTAAGCCTCAAAATCTGACGCTTACCCCTGCCATCTGGCTTTTTTTTTTTAATATTTTCAAATATCGGCTCCTAGTACCTAATATTCCTAAATTACCTTTTAGAATTGATTTGTAGGACATATTGTCATCCAGGTATCTTCCTCTTGTATTACAGAATATCTTAACCAAAAATTCAAGCCTTTCAGTTTTCTAAAGTGAAACACCTGTGTTTCTGACAAGCTGGTCCTCCTTTTAGTCATGGTTATGATCCAGTTCCATCTTTCTAGATTTATTGTCAGCATTTTACTTGCCAGTCTCAGTGAGGCATCTGTGATGGAACCGAGTCTTTGTCCCCACCTCTGGGGCGCCTGTTGTCGCTGGACGTGATTGAGTCTAGATGTTGATGGTTGTTACCAGAGCAGCTTTGAACTGGGAACAACCTAGTCCATCATGAATGAGCTCGGAATGTCTAGCTTCTAATCTGTGAAAACAGCAGCTTTCTGGTGTTTATAAGTATGACTCCAGAATGTCCGCAGCTGCCTCCAATGTCTCCACGTTTGTTCAGTAACGAGAACTGTGCATTCCAGAGTGTGGGAATCGGGAATCGAGCATAATGGTAACATGCAGTCCTTTTGCGTGGAATGCAGCTTTTTCTTTCCTGGCGTTCTTGGTTTTCAGAGGAAAACTGATTCAGTATATTTTTGCCCGAGCAGGTGGGAATTGATAACATTCATTATTTTATCAAAATTACTTACAGTGCCAGACAGTTACACTTTGAAGGAAGCAGAGCTGAAGACGGGGAGCTCCCTGGGGCTCTGTCCTGGGAAAGCACCGACCTCCTCTCAGGTAACGCGAGGCCGCCTGCCGACAAAGCCCGCCGTCCCCCGGCCGGTCCGTCCCCCGGCCCGAGCCTTACCTGCCGCAGGGATGTGTGCCCCCTAAGTGTTTCCTGTTCCTTCGGGGCGCCTTCCACTTGAGGGGCAGATCCGTATAGTTCTCTGTGTTTGAATAGAAAATGTTACTTCAAAGCATACTCACAAGGTTCTTTTCCTGTGAAGGCTTTGTGAGCAAGGGGGATCTTTAAAGTGGAGTGGCTGCCAGTGTCACTGTATCTCAGAAACGCTGAAATACGCCCCCGCCCCCCCATCTGCCTCTGTGCGACCGGGCCGCACCTCTCCGTCCACGGTGGCCGGCGGTCGTAGTTGGCCGTTTTCTTTCTTCCTTTATGGTACATAAAGGAGTTGGTAACAGCCAGCAGTGTGTAGATTTAATGAACGACGGTATATTAATTGGGAACTTAATTACTCTGCAAGAATATGATAGCCTCACAGCAGCTCTGTCTGTCAGTATTCATTTCCTGTGTAAATTCCACCTGGTCAATCTTCACCAGAAGCCCTCACTACTTAGTGAACCTCTGTTACAGTCATATTTATGTCCTCGCTGTTACGTTCTCGGGGTAAGCTAGGCTTATCTCGGGACCCCCTGGTTCTGGTTCCGCTTCGTTAGTGTCCCAGCCGTTCAGCTGTCCTTCCCGGCCTCAAGCACATGGTGCACGGCGGGCCGAGAGCAGGGGAACGTGGCACGGGACGCTGAGTGGAAAGTGGAGCGGGACTGCAGGAGCCACATGACAAGGGGTCAGACCTACGTCTGCCCTGTGGGGTCTTGGGAATTCGAGTCCTTGGGCAGAAAATACGGTCACAGCCAGGTGACTCAGAGACGGCGCAGCCGGTGCTTATGGTGTGCAGAGACTGCAGACCCCGTGAGGGGTGCCCAGTCTGGGACAGGGGCATGCGGGAGGGACGACACCAGTGATGAGGCCTCTTCCAGGAGGTGATGCGTATCTAGGTAGTAGTCCAGACTACTGTTTAAATTGTAACATTAAGCCCTAGCTGGCGTGGCTCAACAGAATGAGTGCCAGACTGCGAAGCAAAGGATCGCTAGTTCAATTCCCAGTCAGGGCACATGCCTGGGTTACGAGCCAGTAGGGGGCACATGAGAGGCAACCACATACTGATGTTTCTCTCCCTTTCTCCTTCCCTTTTCCTCTCTCTAAAAATAAATAAAATTTTTAAAAATTAAAATAAATTGTAACATTAAATTGTCCAATGTAGTCTTGTCTTCACATCAAGTTTCATGGATTATATTGGTGTTTCTTTTTTGGAAGTAAATAATGTATTTGTAGAATTTTAAAATTTCTTCTGTCTTGCCTTCAGCTGTTCCTGTTCTTTGCTGTGGGCAGCGGCGCTCAGCCTGGGACAGAGATGGAGGTCATCGTGGAGGAGACGATATCCGTGAGAGACGTGAGTGATTTTCCTTTTGGGGGTCTGGGCTGCTAGATGGGGGGGCAGTGGTGACCCGTGGCAGGGTTTTGGGGTCCTAAGGCTAGAGTTTACCTAATATAGAAGCGGGGGGCCCAAAAAAGCCAGGAATTTATTTATAAAAATTGTGTGTTTATTCTTACATGTTTAAACTTCAGTCACCTTCAAAGTTCTCTCCATTTGAAACGATACACCTATCAAGACCGTTTTTTCCCACTGCTCAAAACAGTTTTTGAACTTGTTGATTTTGATGCCTTTTAGTGCTTCTGCCAATTCTTGTTTCACTTCCTCCACATGGGCAAAACGTTTCCCTTTGAGGACTTTTTTCATCTGGGGAAACAAAAAACAAGTCGCTCAGGGTGAGATCATGTGAACAGGGAGGGCTGGACATGGGGGTCCTGCAGTTTTTGGTCAGAAACTGCTGAGCACTTAGTGGGGTGTAGGCAGGTGTGCTCATAAATCACCCATCATGCAATGACTGAACGTGTTGAAAGAGTCTTTTAAAAAAAATTTCACTGAAGCCAAATACAGCCTCTCACAACAACGCCAGCTGGTGCACTGATACAGCTGGGTTCCTGGAACCCTCTCCTGGTGGGGGAGCCTGCAAGGGGCCCGCCTGCCAGAATATAAATCTGGCGTTTTTGGGTCCCCCTCATACTTTAAAGAATCCTATGTATCACTAAAGGAGTAGTTTTGGGAGCTTGAAAATTGGTGCACCAACTGGAATTTTTAAGCTAGATCATTATATTTATTTATTATCAATAATACCTGTTGATTGTAGAAATTTGGGATATGTAGAAATGGATTTAAAGAAAAAATTAAACCCTTATCCCTTTAGTATCAACATTTTGACATACTTCCTTTGTGTTTTCACTTTACATACACACGTAATCACATATACAGGTGTGAGTGTTGTGTGTGCGTGCTCATGTGTCCTGTGTGTGCGAGATAGAGCAAGGAGGCTGGCAAAGATGAGAGGCACCTCGAAGAGGCTGCTTCTGGTCAAAGACAAACCGGAGCGAGCCTCAGTGGGAGGAGCAAGGGCAGCTGATCGGCACACAGACGTAAAACCTGTGAGTTCGTGTGACCCTGAGCTTGCCGTGGTCACTGGGTACCTGTGCGGAGCCAAGTGGATGCTTGGGAACCATAAAAGGAGGAATCAAGTGTTTACCCTGTTGTCGTTTTGCAGACTGTGTTGCAGGGCAACCAAATAGATGACAGGTTTTTATACAGAAAATCCCAGCTGAGAACATGAAGAAAGAATTTTAGACTGTCACAGTTTTCAACTCCAAATGATTGAATGGTAGGCTATGATTCTGAAAGCCCGCTGAGCACTCAAAAACAGCAGCACCCACACATCAGAGACATTTAAAACAATACCCATGGGTTTTTGTCCCCCAAATTCCAGGGAAACAACCTGAGTCCAGTCAAGCCTCAGGTCTGAGTACCAGTTTATAAGAAGTGCAGGGGAGGGGGTCGTGTTGAACGTGACACAGGCACGCACGACGCTGTCCCCAAGAGGGACGCTCTTCCTCGGGAACCGTCGTCGGGGGCGGAGTCTGAGTGGGGCCTTCACTTGGCCCCGAGTTCAATCCACAGAGCTTCAGTAATAGTTTAGGGGAGAAAGTGAAATTGGAATGCCAACTGGATATTTATTATTAAAGAGTTCCTAACTTTTTAAAATGTCATATGTTTTTAAAAGAATCTCTTTTTGTAAGTACTAATAAGTGAGATGTAGGACATCAGGGGCACGAGACGGGGCGTGGGCTGCAGTGCTGACCGACAGGACTGGCCGAAGCAGGAGCTGGGACTCCGGGGTGGAGGCCTGAGCGGGCATCTCACCGTGCTCTGCATGTGGTCGACGTTTTCCATGAGAAAACACTTTCCTACTAAGTTTTTTTTTTTCCCTTTGTTACATGTGCAGATATTTTTGGAGTTTTCCAATTGCCCTAGAACTTTAGCGGTGTTGTTGTTTTAATTTTCAGAGAGAGAAAACCTCAAAACTTTCCAGAGGAGCAATGTGTAGCCTTTCTTTGTGTTTTCTTGGGACCCATGGGGGCAGACCTCCCCACCGCACCGCGGAACAGCGCTCAGCGAGAGCAGGGAGCATGCTCAGGCTGCACCTCGCTCAGCTGCGCATGCGCGCCGGCCGCTCCTGGGTCACCGTGGTCACTGGCTTCCAGGGGACCGCAGCTCCTCACGTCTCCCCTCCCGCCCCTCGTCGGCAGGCCGGCGCCTCTTCTCTTGACCTTAGTGCTCGAGTCGGAGACTGGGCCTGGGCCCCGAGCTCCGCACTTACCTACCCAGCTGCCCCTGTGCCCCGATAGTCACCCGCGTCCTGACACCCCCGTAGGGGGGTGGTCTCTCACTGGCCTCTCACTGCAGACCTGCCCTCCGCTTTCCTCGTCTACCCGTGCGGCTCGGGTGTCCCGCTTGCTGCAGCCGGAACCGGACGCCAGCCTGGAGCTTCTTCGTTCTACTTCACATCCGGTTTTCCAGGAAGTCCTTTGGGCTCCACCATCACGATTCACCTCATTCCCTCCTCCGCTGTCACCCTGGTCGTCTCTCGTCTGGATTATTCCAGCAGCTTCCTGACTGATCTTCATCCCACCCTTGCACCTCCTGGGGTCTGTCCTCACAGGGACTTTGAGGGCCCTCTGAGGTGCAAGTCTGCTCCGTGCCTCCTGGACTCATGACCCTCCTGTGCGGCCCGGCACACACAGAGCAAGAGCCCAGGTCCCGCGTGACTGCGCAGTGCCCTGTGCGCCCGGGCCTCCGCCTCTCTCCCGTCTCGCTCCCTCTACTCCGGCTACCCCGGCATCCCTCCCGCCCCTTAGGCAGGTCTGGGCCCCGGCTGTCGGCCCCGCCTAGGACACAGTTCAGTCGGACGCTCCGTGGGTGGTTTTCCTTAAATAACGGGAGCCTACCGTCTGCGATTTTCTCTGGGTGCAGCTCTGGTCCCATTCCTGTTTTAACCTATTATGTCCTCGTTGCCATCATTTTCTAAACAGCTTTCAATGACAAGGTACCTTCATATTATAAAAAGCTTTTAAAGTCTTTTACTTTTTATCATACAAGTAATTGTGGATTTATTCTTTAAACTTCAGGGAGGGACTAAAAAATCTCCCTTGGTCACCATCCTGTTCTTGTCCCTTCCCCAGAAATCACCGATGTCATCAAATGACAGCCGCGTCCACTTCAGTGGAGTGTGCACCCTTCCGTGACTTTGCCTCACGTGTACCATGTGGACACGTGTGTGCACATAGAGTGGAGTTTGATGGAATGGGATCATGCTGCATGGAGTGCACTAGAACTTGGTTTCACTGAAAACATTTTAAAGATCTTTCAGACAAGCACATATACACCTGTTTTGTCCTTTGCTTTAAGACTCCCCATGGTTTACTGAGGCGTCCCGTGAAGGACACTTCCTTTGCCTTTCCTCCTGCTCCAGGTGGCGCAGCACAGAGCCCTCCGTCTCGCTCTCGCCTGCACCAGCACAGCGTGAGCCAGGCACGACTTGGCTTCTTTCCTAGATTTCTTTAAGAGTGTTGTTCCTCTCAAGAAGCGGGAGTACTTAGTTATCTTTATTGAAGCTTGCCCTGGTGCCGTGTTGATTGTCTTGTTCCGTGAGGCCGTGGCTTGCACACCTCTTCCTTGTGAGGGCACACATGACCGGCTGTGCTGCGCCAGCACCAGAGAGGCTAGTGCCCTTGCGTGGGCTTCAGCGTCCCAAGTGCGTCTCAAGTGCGGCTGTGCAGCCAGCCCGATCGGCCGGAGTGCTCGTCTGCCTGCGATGGAAGTCACGTGCAGCCCTGGAAGTGGGCGGACAGGATTCTGAATTAAGTCCTGGGTGTGATCCCAGGCAGCCGTTTTCCCTCCTGAGCCGGCCCCACCTCGCTCTTCAGGAGGATTAAGGCTTGCTTAATCCTCTTCTTAACTGAGTACATCTTTATCTACTGGAGGATCATTAAAGAGGATTGGGTTTAAATTACATAGGCCAAGGGTCCAAAAAGATTGTTTCTCTCAATACTGTCACTCAGAAACAGAAAACTAATGTCTATTACTTTTTTTTACAGTGTTTAAAGATAATGCTGGAGAAATTTGGCCTACCAGGTAAGTGACAGGCCATGTAAGGTATATAATCTTACCCACAATTTCTACTTACAAGAAAGTATTGATTAACAAGCCTTATGGAAACGGTTCACACTCCCCCCCAGGGTTGTCCGTTGCACTCTACACTTGTGTATGCACACTCATTCTCCCAGTTCGCAGCCATAGCTGAAAGAACACGGTTGTGAGTGAGCCTGCCACTGAGGAAGGAAGCTGGGTGGGGTCCAGCAAAGGCACGGGAGGGGGGACGGGAGGGTCCGTAGCCTCTGGAATCACCCAGTCTTTTGCTGATTCCTTTGCACCCCTCACTGGTTCAGAGTCTCGGGGACTGTGGTTCACGCCGGTAGCTGAGGTGCAGACCGGGGATGGGAATGAGGGGAAACACCAGCGCAGGGTGGTGTCAGAAGGAGCTGCCCGGGGAGCGTGTGAGGCGGCGCTCCGCCTGCTGCGCTGGAGGCCGTGCGCCCTCGGCCTCACCCTCACTCGCTGCCGGGAAGGGGAGGGAGCGAGCCCTGGAGCTTCACGCAGAGGCCGGTTCCTCTCGGGACCAGTCCTCCCGACCAGGCTCACTGTCTGTGCCCCTTTCACAGACGCCGGTGGCCCAGGGCGGCCGCACGTGCACGGCCCCTCCCATTCCGGAGCCGAGTCTTTCCACCTCGTGCTGCACTGTGAGGTGGTGCTGCTGGCCTTCAACTCACTGGTGGTGGTCTTTCAAAAACCGTGTTTAGATTTGAGTTAAATGTCCATATAAGTGTCACTATTTGAAACGAGCACTGTGACAAAAAGGGTCTGCAGGGCACGGCGGCACTGGAGGCACTGGAATTCAAAGCTGTGGCCGCAGCATGAATTGGAGACGTGTGCTCGCTCCTGTGGCGGAGACCTTTCCTCCTGAGCCTGGGGGGCGGCGCTGACCGCCGGAGACACGCCGTCTTCCTCAGCAGCCGGCGTCCCCGCTCGTCTCCAGGGACCCTCGGCTCCGGGAGTCCCCGGCCCGTTTCTGCAGGGCGCGGGCGCGTGAGGAACCGGAGTCTCATAAAGACCGTTTGCCACTTACCAGTGCTCACCCACGCCGACCTCACTGTGCGCACTGTGCCAGGATCGCGGTTTCTTGTGTGCGAGCCGCTGGTTGGAGGGACCCGCGCTGGGTGCACTTCATTGGTTGATGGGCGGGGCTAGCACGTGCTTCCAGTTAAGACAGTGAAATGAAATGCAACCTCATGGTCTTAGGAGAAAGTCCACACTTACATGTATGTACATAATGTGGTACATACTCGTGTGATGTGTGTGTTCATGTAAATAAAGGCATAATGCACTGTCGTATAATAGCAAGTGTTATTTTTATTTGCAAGTATACATTAATTATATACAATTATAATTCTCTTGATGGAATAGAGAGAAAAATTAAGTAAATTAGGGACACAGTTTTTTTCATGCTCTGGAAGAGGAAATTTTTGAAGAAAATTAGTTAATAATTATTAGATCAAGTTTCATTTGGTATTCATTTACCCAGAACTGTTATTCCAAACTCTGAAAACATATTCTTCAGAGTTTTTTAATTCTGGTTTTGATTCTTTCTCAGGGGACACGTGGCATTTACGAAAAGTGGATTGGTGCTATGAAGCTGGGGAGCCTTTGTACGAGGAGGTAAGCTCATTTGCATACGTTTCGTTCTTTAAAATGATTCTGTTTACCTGGCATTTTCATACAGGACACTCACTCATAGTTCTAAAGAAAGCCTTACCTTTGTTAGCATACGAAAGTTTACACTTGAGTCTGCCTTCACGCTCTCCTTCCCACAGTTGCTTGAGAGCGTTAGGAGGACAAATCTCAGCCCAGGGGGCCCGTTTCTGACCTGTGTCTGGTCCCCTTTGACCAGAGAGGGCGTCCCTGGGAGTCGCAGTTCTTCTTTAGGAGACAGGAAACTCGAGGGAAAAAAGACATTTGAATTAATGGAAGAATTTGAAGATACACTCTGAATTGGGAGACCTATTTTAGTCTCAGCGTTTCTCTGTGGCCGTCTGTGACGCCCCATGTTGGCAGCAGAGCGTTCTAGCACCGTGTAGAGCAGACTCCCGACCTTCAGAGCTGGTTCCTCTTCCCAGAGTTGCTGTCTGTGCCACCCGGGCGTTTTCGGCCTGAAACGTGGCTCTCCCTGCTCGCCCGCCCCGCTCCGGGGTGCAGTCTTCAGAGGCCTGTCACTCCCCCCCCTTCCTGACCATGCCCACTGCCACCCCCCACGCCCCTCCTCCTTCAGCCTGGTTCTCCCTTTCCCCTCTCACACACAGCACCGCAGCGGGCTTCCCTGCACCCAGGTGCGCCCCCTCCGCGTGCCGCACATGTAGCAGCCAGACTGCTTCTAAAAACTCCTCTGGAGTCTTGGGTTGCTTTTTTCAAAGGAACTAAAAATTCCTTTTCCTATTCCACATCCCTTCCATCTGTGACCACTCTTTCAACCCAGGGTTTTTTTCTGTTTCTCTCCGGCTGGTGCTGCCCACTCTAATCATCTAGTCCCTAAGCTCTTCCCCAAAACAAGCCACACTTATTCTGGACATGAGCTTCACTTCGCTCTGTTCTTCTTTTCACGAGAAATTCCTTCTCCTGTTTCACCCTGCTTTCCCGATGTGACCCATCTGTTTGGACGGAACGTCCGTCTCCTGTAAATCAGTCTCTCGCCACTTCTCGCCTCGTCCCTCTCCCTTCCCTTTGTACCTTTCAGGGCACCCCCGGCTCACACCCGTATCTCATGTACAGTGACAGACTGTCTTGTAAGCTGAGCCCGTTTCCTGCTCTTCAACATCTGCTTCGTTATGCACTCTTTTGTCTATCTCAAGGGTAATGGAGGCATAGGGTTCCAGGGGAAAATGCCCAGTGATCTGTTTGTGCCCTGCAGAAGGTACACGTGACAAAAAAGCATTTCTGTGTCCCCAGGAGGCAACACTGAGAGAGCTCATGATACGTTCTGGAGACACTTTGCTTGTGGTTGAAGGAAGACTTCTTCCTCCGGTAAGGCTCTGCTTCTGCAGCCGTCGCTGTCCTCCCGTCACAGGGCGGTGGGTTCTGGCCGTGGGGAAGCACGGTGGTGGCGGCCAGAGAGAGGGCGGCGCTCCCCCAGAGCCCACCGAGGCGCAGCTGCGTGCAGTTTTACCCTCTCCTTTCAGATTCGATCTTTCAGCCTGGCCATAAAATCCAAAAACTGTTATTATATCTGATGTGTGACTTACCACGGTTTATTTCACTTTAAACACATCGTTGGAAATTCAGCTTGTTTTAATTTTTTTCTCTTAATAATACTTAAGAACAAATCCTTTTTAAGGTAGTTCTAAAGATGGAATCAATAAGTCAAAACTTTTTAAGGGCCTGATAATACGTGTTGCCAAATTATCTTCCCAAAGAGTTGCGCCAAATGTGCAGCACTATCAGCTGGGTGTGAGAGGGCTTGATCTCCTGCTCCTTCACAAACACTGCTCCTCACCACTTTTTAACCTTTTTTTACTGGGGTTTTAAATGTGGATACATGTAAAAAAATGTTTTGAAAGTGACCCTAAATCCCAGCACTTGGGTGGCCATTTGCTTGTGACTGGAGGACTCACACAGCACAGAAGGCCGTGTGATAAAAATGGAAGTTCCCCCCACATCTTTCTCCCCAGAAAGAGCCACGACTAACAACTTTTTCTTCGTGTATCTTTCCAAGACAAGGGTGCCTGCTTTTATGCCAGAGGTAAATACACACACGCGTCCTCTTCAAAGGTGCCGTAGAGGGTCGCGTTCTGGGCAGGTGCTTCCACCTGCTGTTCGGTGCTTTCATTCACTCGGTGTGTCTTCAGGGTCTCCTCTCACCAGCACCTGTCCTGCTCTTTTCCACAGCCTCCCGGAGTTCCGTGGTGCTTTAAACCGTGCTCTTTCAAGTTAACTTTTAAATTGATAATGTTCACGATACCAAACTCAAAGTGTATAAAAAGCTGGGAAAGAAAAGTAGGTGTGCATCCCCTCGGCCCCCAGCCATGCAGTGCGGGCACCTTGGGACCTCACACAGGTCCCCCAGTCGCTATCAGCTGCGCTGTCGTATTTTCCTGAATCTCATCAACCGTCTGAAACTGCTTCCCTTTCAAAGGTGATTTTAGTTTCAGGAAAAGCCTGAAGTCACAGGGCACCAAATCTGGGCTGCAGTGGGGCTGAGTCACCTGGGTGATTTGATGTTCCACGAAAAAACTCTACGTGAGACGTGATGCATGAGCGGGTGCACTGTCATAATGAAGCTGCCAATCACCAGTTGCCCACAGCTGCGGCCTTCTGAGTCATCCAGATAGTTTCTGCAGAGGAATGTTCAAGCCTAACACAAACTCTGATGCAGATTCACTGTTCTACTCGCTCAGTCATTTTGAATGTGACGGCCACACAGTACACATGCTCACTCAACAGCGTCTACTGTCCCCACTGACGAGTACAGTGAAGTTGTCACTGTTCACACATGCACATTCCAGCCCACTCCCCTTGGCTGCCGGGTGACATCGACTTTGCACAAGTCATTGTCATGATGTGAACGATGGCTGGACATTTTCCCAGACAGACCTTGTGGGGCAGTTTTACGTCTAAAAGGAAAACCGGTGAATTCGGGAACGTGTTGTTATCAAGATGCTTCTTTCAATGAAAGTAAGAGTGGAAGTTCACTTGTGTACATCCGGCAGTTAGAAATTCTCCATTCCAGGGTTTCCTGAAGGTGCCCGTGTGGTGGTACCAGCCTCGGGGGCCCGCGGCTCAGGGGACGAGCCTCCAGGACCAGACGACCGGTACCCCTTCTGCAGGTGGGCTCTGGAGAGCTGCTTCCGCCCCAGGTGAGGACACAGCACACACCGCAGCAGCCAGCGTGTCACCGAGTGAAATGACTGAGGCAGATGACAGAGTTACTTTTGGAAAGTGTGTGATTGAAAATCAGAACCTATTTAGTGCATAAGTCATTCCATAACAGTAGCACCATCCTGCTGTGTACAATGCTCTGTAACCCCTTCAGGTCCAACCTGTTAAAACCTTTCTGTGACAGAAGTGCATTCAAGTTTTCCAAGGAACTCTTATATGTCCTCTCCCAAGGTTCTCACGGCAGTGTGAAGAGGGGCCTCGTCTGTCATGCTAGACCAGGACACTAGGGCTCCCCTCACAGCGACGCCCCTGCACCCGGCACCCTGCACCACTCCTGCTCCCGTTCTTCCTGCCGCTCCCACGGCAGCGCCAGGAGCTCCCCTGGGCACTGCACCCCCCCACTGCCCTCGGAGAGCAAACACAGCGGGGCGAGCACCCTGCTGGGCTCCAGGTCGCTTCTCCACAGAGCGGACCCAGTGCACGCGTCATGCTGGGCAGCAGGGCACTGGCCGTGCGTCCAGACGTGCGTTGTGAAAAGTCGGCTGCCACTTGGTAACAAAGAAAACACCAGCCAGTCTCCTTTGTAGATAAAATTGTAGGAGGACCAACTCTCTCTCTATATTTTAATCATGTCTTAATTATTTAGCTTGGGTTGGGGCTTAAAGTATTCTATATTTATATTTCTTTTTATTTTTAAGCGTCAGTACTGAAATTACTGAAAATGAATCAAATTCTTATCTCCTTATTCATTGAAGTTAGGAATATATGTTTAGAACAATAAAATATTTTCATGTTGAATTAGTTATGAAATTGGCATTATCTTTTGGTTGGGTTATATAGATATTTTAACTAATTCTAAAAATGTTTTGGTAATAGAATAATAATTACATACAGAGTTAGCTACAAATTTAAAAAAGCATGTTTAATCAGTGTGCTTCTTCATGAAAGGGAAGAAACAGGTTCATTTTTTTCATACTCCTTCTTTATAACAACATGAAGCTTTTTTGCTTAATTTATTTATAATCTAATTTTATTATATATTAAGTGTGCCCAGCAATAAACATTTAATCAAAACAAAAAATGAGTTAAATTATTCTGAATTTTAAATTTAGTTGCCAGTTTTTATATCCAGAATTTTACATGAAATGAAAGAGCATTTTATATTTTTCTTTAAAAAAAAATATTTTATTTCTTTATTTTTGAAGGGAAGGGAGGGAGAAAGAGGGAGAGAAACATCAATGTGTGGTTGCCTCTTGTGCTCCCCCTACTGGGGACCTGGCCTACAGGCTTGTGCCCCACAGGCTGGGAATCGAACCAGCGACCCGTTGGTGTGTAGGCCAGCACTCAATCCACTGAACCACACCAGCCAGGGCATATTTTTCCCCTTTTTAAAACAAACGTGGAAGGCCTTAGTACCGTCAGGGATCCTGTGAGTCACTCAACCTTTACTTACGTGACACCCACCCGACCAGGCCCCAGACAGACAGATGAGAATGGTGGCCTGTCCCCTCCTGACAGTCGTGTTCTCTCCCATACACCCAAGGAAACAGAAACAACAAGACGAGCCGGGCAGAGTGTGACGGGGGAAGGACACCGGACAGCAGTACAAGGAGTAGGGCGGGGCAGCCCACCAGCACGGTCCTCTTGAGGAAGGAGAGCGTCCGGCAGGCAGCCCAAGGGTGACATTCCTCCACCCACTAGTCACAGTGTTACCCCAAGGGAAACGGCCGGCTGTGCCCCGGGCGGCCCCTGGCTGCTGAGGGAGGAGGCCAGAGTTCAAGGAACGGGGAGTCTGAGTTTCGTGAATGCAACTGCACTGACAGTTTTTAAATCAGAACGCAGCCTGTATCTCAGAAGTATCAACTGAGTGCATTTCGAGCCCTTTCACACATCTAGCTGTGTCGTTTGCAGGTGCTCCTGGTGACGCGCACGAGGACACTTGCCTCCGCTACCTGGGGGACCTGGAAATCTCAGAAGACGCCACTCTGGCGGAGCTCAAGTCTCAGGTGAGACCGCTTCCCGCAGCGTGCCTGCGTGCTGGTCTGGCTTCTTCCCGTGAGGTGTCAGCCTGTCCTTCCGTCGCCGGCGCCCTCACTCACGGTCTGCTATGGGGGGCACGGTCTGCTCTGGGTGGCACGTGCCGTACGCCGCGCTCAGGGCCGAGGGCCCGGCAGGCCACAGGCGCTGGCTCCGACAGCCCCAGCACCCTTTCCGCCGGCGGCCCTGGCGGCTCTCTGTTGTGTGTCGCCAGTTAAAAGAAGCGTTGGTGCCCCAGGCGGTGAGTGGCAGCGGGTGCTGCGGTGTGGAGCCGGGCAGTGCAGTGTCCCCTGACGCAGAGAGTGCTGGTCGGTGGAAGGGCCCGGTCCAGCGTACACTGCGCGCTCCGGGAGCCACGCACTCCGGAGCCTCTCGCTGCGGTGGGGCTGAGGCGGACACCCGTCGTCCTCTCGGAGGGGAACGTGGGCCCAGATGACTCGAGTGCCCGTTGCTGGCACTCGGCCTGGGGGTCCTCGATGTAGGAAGCGGCCTTCCTCGAAAAAGGGGGGAGGGTTTATCCTCCTGAGAGCAAGGGGGAAGAGACTTCTTTCTTGTATTGGGTTGGAAGACATAAGATTGCTGTTCTTAGGTAAGAAATGATAATATTGGCTCTATTATACACTACAATCTAATACAGAAGTTATCCACTCCAGAATTAGTTCTGCCATTCGTGTTTAGCAGTGGGATCCAAAGATTTTGGAATACTTCAAAAACGCAGAGCCATCCCCTCGGCCGGCAGACCCCGCTGGAGAGCCGCAGGGCGGAGCCGAAGACGCCGCTTCCCCCGCGAGGCCTCTGCTCGTGTGGGCGGTGCTCGCCGGAAGTCAGCTTCGCAGAATCGCTTTCTGAAACAAGGGGCTTCTGACTCAGACCTAGAAATTGAAATCTGACTTCTCTCTCAGGCTGATTCCAGCACAGAGAGACACAGAAATTCCTCATGATTGATTTTACCGAGAGAGCCTGTGGCTGCTGAACAGGCACCGTCATCACGCAAGACAGCCTCCCCTCGCCTGTGCGCTGTGGGGCTGCACTCCCCCCTACGCTGCGTACTGGAAGACGGCTTTTTCAAAGCCGTGGACAGACGTCTGTTTCTCCTCCAGGCCCTGACCCTGCCCTCACTGTCGGAGCTCTGCGTCCCGTCCCCGGCCTTCCTCAGGGCCTGGACGGTGGACGGCCGCCGCCCCGGCCGGCTCCTGCGGGACAGCCGGCAGCAGCTCAGGTAGGCGCGGCGTTCGGGGACAGGGAGGCCGGTCCCAGGGGTCCTGCAGGGTGGTGGGGTGGCGCCTGTTCCCGTGAGTCCACTCCGAGGCAGCTTCAGTTTCCAGACTCAGTGTGCAGCGCAGCTCCATGTGTGTCCGTGTGTGTCCGCTGTGCCGTGGAGACTGGGCAGAGTGCCGGGTGTTCTTTCCCCCGACTCTGCTGAGCCGCAGCTGGTGCGGCGCCGTGCGAGGCTAAGGCACATGGCCCGTGCATTCGGTGCTCGGGCGTCCTGCAGAACGGGGCCGCCGCGGTGTCGGCAGACACCTGCCTCGCGTGGCGCAGCTGCCGTTTCTTCTTCACGGAGAGGACGCTCGGTCTCCTCTCCGAGCCCCTTTCAGGCGTGTGAGACGGCACAGCACCTCGGGCCCCCGGAACTCGCTCATCTCCCGCTGCGGACTCCCACCCGCGAGCAGCCCCTCCCCTCCCCCGCTGCCAGCCCCGGTGCCCCTGCTCGGCTCTGCCGCTGTGACGTGTTTAGTGCCACGTTTACGTGTCACCCAGTGCTCATCCTTCTCTGACTCCATTGTCCTCATCACTTTGCCCGCAGGGCCCGTCCGTGCGGTCGCCCGCAGCCACGTGTCCTGCCTTCTGGCAGCTGGATAAGTCCTGTCTGCGTGTGTGAGCGTGTGAGTGTGCTCCCGCGGGTGGACACTGGGTCGCCCGTCCCCGTGCCGCAGCAGCGTGAGCGCGCTGCGGCTGGACGGGGGCGTGCAGGAGCTTCTCTGGAGGCCTGAAGAGGGGTCGCTGGGCCGTGCGGTCGTTCTGTTTGTGGTTTTCTGAGAAGCCTCCACACTGGTTTCCATGGTGACTGCACCCACTTACGTTCCCACTGCCCACACACACGGGCTCCTCTTCCTCCACGCCCGACCAGCACTGGCCGCTTGCGGTTCACTGACGGCGGCCGTTCTGACCGGTGTGGGGCGGAAACTCCGGGGTCTTGGGGTACACCGCCCCGACAACCAGCGATGGTGAGCACCGGCTCCTGCTCCTGCTGGCCCTTCGCCTGTCTTCTTGGGGGAGTGTCTGCTCATTTCCTCTGTCTGCTTTTCAGTCAGGTTGTTTGGGGTTTCTGCTGTTGACTTGTCTGAGTTCTTCGTACACTTCGGGTATCGACCCCTTACCCCGTGTGTGATTGGCACTTTCTCCCATCCACAGGCCGCCTTTTTGTTGCGTTGTTTCCTTTGCTGTGCAGAAACTTTTTAGTTTGATGTGGTCCCCCTTGTTCACTTTGTTTTTGTTGCCTTTGCTCATGGTGTCAACCCCAAAGAATGATTGCCAAGGCCCATGTCCCGGAGCTGAGGAGCCTACCCATGCTTTTTTCTAGGAGTGTCACAGCCCTGGGTCTCCGGTTCCAGTTTTGGGTGCGTGTGGTACAGTGCGACAGTGGGCCAGTTCCGTTCGTCTGCACAGGGCTGTGCACCTTTCCCAGCACCGTTTATTAAAGACGCTGTCCTTTCCCCACGGTGCATTCTTGGTGCCTTCGTCGTACGTGAATTGACCATGTGTATGTAGGTTTATTTCTGGGGTCTCTGTCGTGTTCTGTTGTTGGCCTGTGTGTCTGTTCCTGTGCCAGTACCAGACTGACTACTACAGCTTTGTAACCTGATTTGGAATCGGGGAGCACGATGCCTCCAGTTGAGTCCTTAAGACTGCTTTGGTTACTTGGGGTATTTTGTGGTTCCATTCAAACTTGAGGACTGGTTTTTCTATTTCTGTGAAAAAATGCCACTGACGTTTTAATAGGGTTTGCGTTTTACCTGCAGATCGCTTTGGGCAGTAGGAGCATTTTAGCAGTGTTCTCTAGTCCACAGACATGGACTGTCTGCACATGTGTTTGTCTGTGTCGACATCCTTCATCGAGCTCTGACGTCAGTTTTCGGAGGACACATCTGTCCCCTCCTTGGTTAGACGTGTTCCTCAGCACTTTGTGCTTCCGGGTGCTGTTGTGATAGGGTTTTTACTTCCGCTTTCCGGTAGGCAGCTGTTCGTGTGTGGAGTGCAGCTGATTCTGCGTATTGATTTTGTAGCCTGAAAATTTACTGAATACATTTATGGGTTTTAATAGTTTTATGGTGTAATCTTTTTTAAAAAGATTTTATTTATGTTTAGAAAGAAGGGAAGGAGAAAGAGGGAGGGAAACATCAACGTGTGGTTGCCTCTCATGACCCCCTTCTGGGGACCTGGCCCACAACCCAGGCACGTGCCCTGACTGGGAATCAAACCAGCAACCCTGTGGTTTGCAGGCCGGCACTCAGTCCTCTGAGCCGCACCTGCCAGGGCAGATTTTTTTGGTGTAATCTTTAAGGGTTTCTAAATAGAACATCGTGTCCTCTGCAAATGGAAACATCTTTACTTCTCCCCATCTGACCCCAGTGCCTCTCACTTCCTTCTCTTACCCGATTGCTCCGACCAGCAGCTCCAGGGCCGCTGCCCACACGTGGCAACGGTGGGCACCCTTGTCCGGTGGCCCTTGACCTCGGAGGAAGAGCTCCCAGCTTTTCCTCGCCGAGAATGATGTGAGCTGTGGCCTTGTCGTGTGTGACCTTTCTCACGTCCATTTCCTCTGTGTCGTTTATTCCCGACACAGAGAGACGTCGAATCTCGTCCATGTTTTTTCCTGCATCTGTCGAGATGACCGTGATTTTCGTCCCTCATTCCGGTGGTGCGGGGCATCTCACCGATCGATTCATGGCTGCTTGACACAGCCTTGCGTCCCCGGTGTGAGTCCCTCTGCGCCATGGTGTGCGATCCTTGTGCTGTTAAAGGCAGCTTGCTAGTGTTCTGTTGAGGGTTTTTGTGTGCGTGCTCCTCACGGCCTGTAGTCTTCTTAAAGCAGCCTCGTCTGTCTGATCCCGGGGCGACGCTGGCCCCGCACAGTGAGTTCAGAAGTGCCCTCACGACTTCCGTTGCTCGGGCGAGTCCGAGAGGGACTGGTCTTCTTCTTCAAACGTTGGGCGGGATCAGTAGTGAACACCGTCTGGTCCTAGACTTCTCTTTGTTGGGGGATTTTTGATTTCTGACTCAATCTCCTCACTGGTAATTGGCCTGTTCACATTTTCTGTTTCTTCCGGACCCACCCTTGGTAGGTTGCGTGTTCCTAGGGGTTTGCCCATTTCTTCTCGTGAGTTGCCTAAGTGATTGGGGTACAGTTGTTCACGGTCCCTAAACTTTGAGCATTATGCATGATATTTTGCTGAAGAAACTTAAATTTGACCCAGAAATGTTTTAAAAACTCAAAGGCTGCCCCTCGCTGATACCCTGCGTCATTCCGTGTCAGGGAGCACAAGCTGGGGAGGAGGGCCGCGGTCTGCCTGGAGCCCCTGCAGGAGGAGGAGCTCTTGGGGTGAGTCGTCGGCCGCACGCCCTCTCGCCGTGGCGGCTGTTCCAGAAGTGTGTTTGCGTGTCTGTGTGGCGGCGAGAACTCACTGCCCAGGGAGTCCCGAGTGTGCACGGAACCCACGGCGACCTCACGGGCCCCCTGCCCGCCCCGCCTCCACGGAGGTCCCCTTTGCTGTGGCAGCTCCTCCCGTCTCCCCAACTGGAAGCCCTTGGCTCCGTCCCCCATCACCCCACAGCCCCTCTCCCGCCGCCCGGCCGCCTCTCCCAGGGCTCTGCCGCGGCTTCTGAGGGCAGCTCCCCCTCCATCCGGGCTGGGACGGAAAGGGTAGAAGTAAAGAGGGTTCCCCACCAGCATGCAGGGTTCAGGGGAAACCTTGCCTCAGAAGAATGAGACGAGTTGCAGGGTAAGCTTCGCCCGCCATGCCCCCCTAGGTGTCGGAGGTTTCTCGTACTGTTCGTTTTCAGCCTGACACGCGCCTGCTTTCTGGTGCAGCCCCCGGGACGTGCTGCTGAGGACGAGGCTGCGGCTCCCGGGCGAGCGGGCGTACGCCCCGCCCGTGGACATGGTGTGGGACGCCGCCCGGGGCACGGCCAGCTCCTTGCGGCAGCGCGTGGCCGAGTTCTACTCGCTCCCCGTGGAGAAGGTCGAAATCGCCAAATACTTTCCGGACAAGTTTGAGTGGCTTCCAGTCTCCAGCTGGGTGAGGTCGGGGCCCCCGGAGAAGCCGGGCCTTCCTGCCCGGGGAGCAGCCTCACTCCGGCGGTTCACGGGCAGGGGACTTAGGAAGAACTTAGCTTGTTTTCTTTATCCAGCACACTTGCTTTCCCCACAGAACCAGCAAACGACCAAGAGGAAAAAGAAGAAAAAGCAAGATAATTTGCTGGGGGCACCCTACTACCTGAAGGATGGGGACACCGTCGGGGTCAAGGTCAGTCATGAGCGGCAGATTCACCCCCTGACAGAACAGCGGGTCAGATGACCCGGCGCGTCCTCCCGGACACGCAGATGGTCCCGTCCACACAGACGGCCTCAGAGGGACAGGGGAGAGCCGGACAGGGCGTTGCGGGGGCCAGTAAGACCTCGACGCCACAGCCGTGGTGTGGAGTCTGACTCGGACGGCGCATCCACGGAGCCTCGGCGCCGTGGGGCCGCGGGGGTGCCCGCGTCAGGGGAACACGGTCCCTTCCCTTTCTGGTTCGCGCCGAGTTCCTTTCTGACTCGCGCGTGAGTTCCGGGTCCGTGATGCTAAAGTTTACTCTGGCGTTTTCCGCCCCTGCGGGGTCAGCCAGGTGGCTTTTCTCCTGGAATTGGGCAGTGTGGCCCCGCCAGGTAACCGTGTCCTCACGCCCCACGGACAGACCGGGCTTGCTGTCGTGTAGCAATATTTTTATATTAAGGTAAATATGGAATTTTAATCCTTAAATTAACTGTTAACCTACTGATAACAAGTTACTGACTTAATGTAATTCCTGATTTAGTAATTGATGTTTTTCTAGTAAGGGGTGAGGATTCTCTCGATCACTCCTAGTCAGCATTGGGCTGGAGAGTGACCGACATAATATGACCCTCCTCCCCCCAGAAAGAAAAGTAAATAAACAATTGAAAGACAGTTAAGAGAAATTCTGAAAGGAAAATATAAACCTGGTTTTTTCACATGGTAGGAAGGAGATTGAAGAGACTGCAGGTAACCCGTTAGAGGTATTAAGACTCAAAGGCTTACAAGATCAGGGTTCACGACATCACAAGGGACTGGGGCTGCACCCGACATGAAGCCTTCCCGGACCTCCCGGGGACGTGAGGGGCACTGGCGGCAGCTGAGCTGCGGGGGGGCGGGGGGGGGGCTGCTCCTGTTCTCAGGGGGAGGCTCGCGTGGGAGAGCCGCGGGCTCCAGAGCCCGGGGGGCGGGGGAGAGCCGTGGGCTCCAGAGCCTAGTCAGGGTGTCCGGCCTGCAAAGGGTCAGGGGACTGTGGCTTCGGGGCAGACAGAGAACCCCGACAGACCCCACAGACAGGAGGAAACCACAGGAGAGCCGCGCCCCGTCCTTGCCCCGCGGACGCTTTGGGGCCCCGCCCAGCGGGGGCACCGGCAGCCACAGGCAGGGCCAGGTGACTGCGAGGTCCCTTCTGCTCTGCCTGCCCCTCGCTCCGCTGTCTCCAGACACCGGGGTGGGGGGGGGGGTGTCTCTCCGCTGTTAATCCAGTTTGTGTGAACATGGATGTCTCCTTATGCTGGTTTAGGCGATTTCTTACATCAGGCACCTAAATCTTCACATGAACTTACACACTCTTAGTAGACACAGGCTAAAAAGACGTCTGAGCATTCCTCACTTTGAAATGTAGAATCTCCTGGTTGAAGATGACGACGACTTCGGAACCGCCAGAGACGACGCTGGAAGAGGGAACCGGACGCAGCAGCTCGCTCTGGGGACAGGGGCGAGGTAACGGGGTTCCTGCCGCCACAGCTGCCCCTCGGGGCCACGGCCTGGCTGGGCGCCCGCCGCAGGGCCGCTCGCCGGGAGGAGCAGTGGGGTTTGCGTCCAGTAGCTCGTGACCCGGGCCCGAGGGCCTCGTTCTGCCCTGGGCACCTCTCTCCGCCGCAGTCTTCCTCCCCCTCCGAAGTGCAGACTCTCCTGGTCGGAGACGCACTTTCTGGGTCTGTCCTTCAGACACAGGCCTCAGTCGCCCGGAAGCAGAAGCAGCCCCATTCCCACGCGCGGCACCCCGGGCCGCCTCCCCCGCCTGCAGGAGGCTCAGACACTCCTCGCTCCTACCCCGCCACCGTCTTCCAGAGTGGACCCTGCCCCCAGCCCCTCCGCACACACCACCCGGGCCCCTCGCCCCTCGCCCCTCGCACCGGGGAGACTCGCTCCGGCCTCTGCCGCACAGTCGGCCTGCTCCCCGGGCCTCCGGCTCTCCGGAGCGTGCTCCGAAACCCTCGCTCCCATCCCCGAGTGCCCAGACCCGCTCCCCCCACGCGGTCCACAGCATCACCCTCACGGGCCACACCAGGGCACCGTGTCCTCCTTGCCCGCCCCCCACTTCCGTCTCCTGACCTGGCGACCCTGTGTCCGTGACTGGGAGGGGGTGACGGCTCTGTCTCCCGCAGCCAGGAAGCCCTTCGTGTGCGGAGTGGCGACGTTTTCTCCAGCGCAGAGACGCCCGGCCAGCCCCACAGACCGGAAGCTTCTCTCTCCATCCGCGTCGGGAGTTTCAGATAGCACCGGCCCCACAGATGCGCCACGGGCACCGCACCCAGTCAGAGCTGGCACCGGAGCCGCGGCGCCCCAGCCGGCCGGCAGGGGGCGCAGGGCGGAGCCCCCGCTCGTCGGCTCCGCCAGCGCACAGACGCCAAGTGACAACTGCGTCGTCACCGTCCCAGGGACGGCCTCAGGCCAGGCAAGCTCACTTTATCCCTGCGCTACACAGCACATCCGCCCGTGGGGGGCTCCCGCAGACCGAGGCGTGTCGCAGGGGCCGGTCAGATGCTGTCCCCACACCACACTTGACCCCAGCCGCCACTGCTGTGAGCACAGGCCCGAGTCCGGCACCAGCCGCAGGCAGCCTGGATGACACGGCGCGTGCTGACCTCCGTGCAGTCTGCGCTGCGGTGCGCACGGCCCGGCTCAGCTGTGTCCTGGTGTCCTGGCCCCCACACAGCGCACGGCGCCCCCAAGGCCTGTGGTCAGAACGCTCCCGCAGCCGCCGTGGGAAGCCCAGCCGGGAGGCAGCCCAGGACCCACAGGGCGTGGGCGCTGAGCTGCCAGCCCTGAGAAGCTGTGATTAAAACAGAAAAGGGAGATGTAAACAAAGATGCTTTTCCTCCTCATTCTGCAGGGGTGGCTAACCGTCGGATTTCAAAGGGTTAACCAGTATCTGTGACAAACACAGTGTCTCTGTTGCTGAAGCAGTGGACGTGGGACACTCGGATGAGGCCCTTAAACGTGGTCCAGAGAGGGATTCCTAAAACAGTGAACCCTTCACTTTTCACCCCCAGCCAGGCTCTGCACGGCTGCGGCGTCACACGGGTTCCTCCGGGCCCCTTCTCGCTGGCGTCGCCGGCACGCCCATGCTGCGGGACGGACAGGAGACGTGGGCAGACGGGGCCCGGCCTCAGCGGCCGGGAGGAAGTCCCTGCTGCACCCCCGTGGCTTTCCCGTGGGGCGGGGCCCTGGGCGCAGCGGGCCTGCTTATGCCGCCTGTGCCCTCCCCAGCCACCAGCCCACTAGAAACCCCACCTCCGCGGAGCACCTGCCGGAGGTCGGCGGGCCTCAGGCCCTGCGCTCACCTGCGCTGACGCAGGGCGAGCCCGGCTGGGGCCTCGGTGTCCGCAGCGGGCCCCGGGCCCACGGCCTCCGGGTGGCCTGTGCGGCCAAGCTTGCTCCCTCTGCCCCTTGTTAACTCAACGGGGGGCAGGGGCAACAGGGAGGGCCGGCCGGCCCGTCAGAGAGGAAATAAACCGATCTCCAGGCGGCCCGTCTGGTCGGCCCGCTGATCCATGTCCCGCCTGGGCTTGGTCCCGAGCGCACGTCAGCGCCTCAGTACACACGGGTTCCATCCCGAAGCTGGATCGGCACCGCTTCAGAAACAGCAGGCGCAGGGCTGGTTCTGAGGAAGCTCGGACTCCTGGGGGCACCCGGGCCGGGAGAAACCGGCCAAGCTCGGGCGGCACTGCACGGGTCACTGAGACTCCACAGCGACGCTGTCCTGGGGGGGGTTGGGGGGGGACAGGAATCCCCGTAACACAGCTCCTCCACCGGCCGCCCGGGTCCTGGGGGATGCGCCACCGCCTCGAGGTGCAGCCTGTGGCCAAGGGGCAAGCGCACAGCTGGCCCGGAACCAGCGCAGCGGGGGTGGGGACGGCCGCAGGGAACCCTCGCCCCTGGGAAAGGGGAGAGACGCGAACTCAGCGGCCACGAGCCCCAGCAGCGGCCTGGTCACACCAGTGCCCTCCGTCGGCCGCCCTGTCCTGCTCCGGGGCGTCTCCCACACCCACTGCCCTGTGGGCACAGCTGACACGCTTGTCCCAGAGGCCCGGGGACCGACCTGCTTGGGGCCGAGTGAGCACAGGCTCCAGTGGTTCACCAGCTCGGGGACGGCTGCCCCCTTGGTTTCCTCCCGAGCTCAGGAGACTCAGCACTGGATGTGCCCCTGCCGACAGCGCGAGGTGGAGAGCCTTCCCCGCCCGGCCGGCCACTCGTCACCCATGGGTCCACAGCCTATTCGCACTTCTACGATCGAAACCGTAAAGGTGGTGCCACGGCTCCTGCCTGGTGCAGACACCCGTCCTGAGGCCAGTGCCCCAGCCGGGCTGGGCGGTCAGAGCTGCCGCCCCGGCCCGGGCAGCTCGCCTGTGCCGCCCACCTCGGCGCTCAGACCGTGCCTCCACAGAGGCTGCTGCACCGCGACCACCTGCCCAGCTTTGCCCCGGTCTGCTCAGCTCTCTCTGCGTCAGTGCACTCGTCTCTGGCAGCGGTCCCTGGCCTCTGGCCTCTCTGGCCTCGCCCCTCGGAACAGGTGTGACTCACATCTCTGTATGCTTCTGCTTTCCCATACAAGCTCACTGCCTAGTTCCTCCATCGGGAGAGAGGACGACTGTCACAGCAGGGGTTAGGCTCAGCTGTGGGACAGAAGACTAAACATGTAGGGGAAATCCAGGGCTCTGTGGAGGCAGGCCATGGAGACATCCAAAAGCGGTGGCTTCTCTGTCTGCCATCCTTACACTTCCAACCTCAAGGACACCCCATGGCCCAAGATGGCTGCTGGAGGCCCAGCCATCATGTCTACCCTCCAGGGCAGCAGCAGAAGACAGGAAGGCATGCTCCCATACTTCTAAGGGAACATTCTGGAAATCTCAGCTAACACTTGCATCTTGTTGCCCAAAAGCAAGTCACATCACTGACACTGCAGAGGAGACTGGAGAACACGGTGGCGTCTGCAGGGGCGTGTGTGGGCATGGGCACCGCCCCCACCAGTGCCGCAGGAGGGAAAGACGAGAGCTGATGTTCACAGGCAGCAAGCAGCAGCTCCCACAGGAGCCAAGCGAGAGTCTGAGGTTCCCGCACTCAGAGTTAGATCACAAAGCGCAGGGCCAGCACTGGGGTAATGTGAGGCCTTGGGCGCACAATCTAAAGGCACCCAGAAACTCAGTAAGGGAGCTAGGTCATTTTTCAGTACACTTTTAGAAATCGGAATTAATGCAGAAAAGTCTATAATGAACAAAAGCAGCAACATGCCCAGTCATGCAGGTCTGGGTATTATCTTCAGAAGGGGCCTCCTGAAGCCCCTTTTGTTCTGCAAACCCACCCACACCACCCTCGGCCGGCCCACTCCCAGGGCGGCTCGGGGAGAGCAGGGTGGCCGGAGAGCCAAGAGCACCCCGAACCCCCGAGAGAGAGCGAGTCCTTTGTTCTGAGAGCTGACACAGTTGGTGGGACATATTAACGGGTAAACGTGGTGCCCGTCCCCCTGGGGGGACGTGACTACATAAACTCAGGTGTGTGGGGGGGTCCGTTAGCCCGAATCCTGATCTTGCTCCAGATCCCCTTGTTCCTTGTAAAGCAGGGGTGTGACAGGAGACAATCAAAGTTGGGGCACGTCCCCCAGCTACTGACAGCCTACTTTGGGCGCCGTGGGCCCTCCCGCATTCCAGGCCCTGGGGTGAAAGCAGTTTCAAAGGCTGTTTCCCAGACAGTGGAAACACTACGTAGAATTCCAAGGACTTCCCAGCGTACGAGTGGACAAAGTGGCCCCAGTATCAACAGGAAAATCAGTTTTCTTACCTGCCACCTTAAGAGTCACCCGGGTTCTTCGGCAGAGACCGAGACGCCGGTGTGGCTGGGGCCCCCCTGCTTGTCCGCTGCCGTGGCCACTGGAGATGACCCCTCTCTGCTCTGGGAACGGGGTGGTCCCCCTTCTTGGGACGGGGCCCTGAGGGTGGCTTCGTGCACTCTTTTGCCCGGTATCCAGGGCATTTGCACCTGAAACATGTTGGATGCTTGTGCCCTCCACACCTTTGTGGCTCTCCCAGGTGACCATGCGGTGGCTGGCCGCGGCCAGTGCTGCCTCTGAGAGCCAGTGCGAGGAGCCTGGCCTGCCTCGCCTCTAAGTCTTGTTCGATGCCGACCGAGAAGGCAACATCCATCAGCTGTGCCAAAGGGGTTTGGGCCCCGTTTGTAATTTCCGCCCCTTCTTACGGGTATATCGGGTATATCGGTAAGACAGCGTGTTAAAGTGGCAATAAAGTATCAACACCACTTAAAGCAGAGTGGTGATCGAGTGTTGCCCTATTAACAGGTGAGCGTCTCCTCCGGAGACGACGGGTCTGCGTCGGCGCGGCTCTGAACGGCCTCACCTGCCCGTCGTGGGCGCGCGCAGGCTTCTCTTCCCTTCCTGTGCTGGCTCCTCACCCTCATCCCGATTCGCTGGGTGAATTGACACATTCCAGGCCCCATTCCCGCCAGTGAGCGCTGTGCCACGGCGGATTTACTTCCGCTCCCTCCTTCCCGGCCGGTGTGTGAGTCCCGGCCGGCCGGGCCCGCGATCTGGGGCCGCCTCGGCCGCCCGCCTCGCATGCCGGCGTCTGCAGTGCGCAGCTGATCTGCGTGTTTGCGGGCCCCTCCCCAAATTAGCTGCTTCTCTTCTGGAAAGCAACACGTATTAGAACTACGTAAAGGCCACATCGAAGGCGAGGGTCAAGATGTGGAAGTTACCGGTGAAGCGCGAGGGGTCCTCAGAAAAGCTTCCCAGCCTTTCCTTGCACTGCTGCAGCCCAGCTGTCGGGACAGGCGCATGCGTGTGCCCGGGCGGGGCCTCCTGCACCCGCCACTCCTCTCCGGCAGGGGGCGACGGCGCAGGGAGCCGTGAGGCTGCGCTCCCGGTGCGCCCCGCGGGGCTGGGCTTCTCCTCCGGTCACTTGGGTGTGTGGGCGAGTCGGGGGCTGAGGTCTCGGTGATCTGAGGCCTGCTAGGTTCCCCCTGGGAGACGGGCGAGGAAGCCGCCCTCCCCAGACAGGTGGGAGGGCCTCCCTTGTTCCCCTCTGAGATGGGGTGGAACCTCAAAGGGGGTCGTCTAGAATGCCATCGGGGGACCCCGGGGTAGATGTTCCCTCCGACCTGGAACAGAGAGGGAGCGCGAGGCAGCACAGGAACAGCCTGTGCGCAGGGAAGCTCCCACCCCTTGCCTGGCCTCCGACAGACGCGTGTTTGGAGCAGGCGCTGTAACTGCTCCTCCCGTTCTGGGGCCGCGTCTCCCTCGCTCCCAACTGGTACTGAGGCCAAGCCGTGTCACACAAGAGAATCGGTCTCCTTTTCCTGAGACACTCAGGGTCAAACTCGTCCCAGTCTCTAAGTGTGCACCCCAGCGGGGGTCCTGGGGGCACAGAGGGTGTACTTCCCATTCGGCCCGCGGTGCACCCTGGGGAGGAAGTCAAAGACTAGAACTCCTGGGCCTGGAGGGGCGTCCCCTGTCGCTGCTCCAGGAGCCGACCAGGGTGACGTAGGTAGGGCGTCCCGTTTTTCCCACCGCGAAGCTTCCGGGCGTCTCTGGCGACGCGAGGCACGATGCGCTGGCCAGCGCGAGACCAGGAGCTAAGCTTGCCACGGGCTGTCTGTACCCCCTTCACTGCCGGTGGAGCCGGCAGCTCTGACCGCACTGGGCCCTTTCTGCAGATCTCAAGGCCGTTACAAGTCTGGCTCTTCCCAGCGAGGAGCCGGGGGAGAAAACGGCACTCGTCACTCTGTGTTCCCCGCGAGGGCTGGAGGCTGTCACAGTGCTGTTTCGTCCCGTTCGAGAGGTCTCTACTCTGGCGAAATAACGCTCCCACCTCGGGATCTGCTGAGCGTAAAACACAGAAGCTGCCGGAGGAGGAGAGGCAAGCAGGCCTCTGTGAAAACACCTGCGGCTGGGGAGCGAGCTGGGAAGTGGGCTGGGATCTCAGGCTCTGGCCGCGGGCGGCAGCTCGGCCGGAAAACGGCCGGTCTAGGTCTAGACTGGGGGAAAGCTGCCGCGCAGCACCTCGGAACCCCCGAGTGCTGCGGTGCCAGCGGCGGGACTGCCCTCAGGGTGCCCCGCCCCCCGCCCTGCTCCGGGCGGAGACTGGAAAACAGCAGCAGAGACGTCCGGCTCAGGCCTCCAGCGCTGCAGAAAAAACCACTTGAGTTCAATTGCAGGCCGGGCGCCCAGCAGGGGGCGCATCAGAGGCGACCACGCACTGATGTCTCCCTCTCTCCTTCCTTTTCCCTCTCTAAAAATACGTAAATTAACTCTTTTCAAAAAGTGTCACTTTTCCCACAGCACTGGAGACGCAGTGGAGTAACAAATTAACTACCCCATTGTTCTCAGCGCCTAGCCGCTCCTGGGTCTGGAAGTTTACAGTGTTCCAAGGACGTACTTCCTCCTGAGTCAGTCCTACAGTCCAGGAGGGGGCGAGGTTTTCCCTCCGCGAGCACGCGAGCACACCGGGGGCCCAGCCCGGCGGCGTGAAGCTGAAACGGAACGCAGGGCTCGGGTTAGGCAGGTCGGAACAGCAGCGCCGCCTGCTGGGCAACAGCGATCCAAGGCACGGTTTTAGGGAGGAGAGGGCTGCTCGGCGGGAAAACGGCACAGCGGTTACTTCGTAAAGCAGATAGGCGTGGGAGTGGCCAGAGAAAGGAGAAAACGACTCGGGAACCAGGCACATTTGAACAAAAAGGCCTTGTTAGGAGAACAGGGCCTGGGAAAGCCAGGACGTCCTCCTACAGGCTACGATCTGGCTTTCCCCTCTCGGAGACCACACCTAAGCGGGGAAAGCGCCGCGAGGGTGGGGCTGTGGATGCTTCACAGCGCGCCTCCCGTTGCTGGGCCTCTGCTTGCGGCGGCGGGAGGCCTGGCCTTCGGTCCCGGCCCACGTCCCAGCTTTTCTCTCACGGGAGTCTTTGTTGCGGCGAGCGCCCTTGCAGCTTTTAAATAGATGCTCGACCCGTGCCCGCAGGAGGCGGGGACTTCTTTAAGGAAAGCGAGACACTTTGCCCAGCAGAGGTATCCTTGCCCCTCCTACAGCTCCTGCCGGGGGCATGCGGATGCAAATGGAGTTGCTAGGAGCCACCCTGCGCGGAGGGAGATGCTGGAAGCTCATCACAGCCCAGGGATTCAAACTGGCTTTTTCTCCCGTCCGGGTTTGGAGGCAGAAGCGGCTAAGGGATTCGAGTAGGGGGTCGGAGTGCTGTTCAGGGGCCGGGCTCCCGAAGGCCACTGTCACCCCTGTGGTCGTCCCCACCTCCCGCGGGTCTCGGCTCCTCCCGTCCGGGACAGCCGGGGGGTGGGGGTGGGGGGCTCGGAGTGCCGGGTGGCCGGCCCTTATTTTGCACGTCCCGGGACCAGCCGTAGTCACGTTACCGTGATGGGGGAGGGCCCCTCGAGGCCCCTGCACGTCTAACTTAAGGACTCACCCGACGCCTCCGCAAGGGCCCCACGCCCACAGAGACGCCCGAGGACTCGGGTCGGAGGGAAGAAGTACGTCTTTCGTCTTCCGAGCCGGGCAGAGCCGGAGCACCATTTCAGAGCCCCTCGTCTCCACCCCCGAACCAGGCCTAGCAGGTCGGGGTGCCCCACCCGCACCGCGCGGCTTCTGCACCCCGCAGGGGAGAAAGGCAGGACAGCCTTGCTGGTGAGACAGACCGCGCTCACCGCGCCCCACCCGGCTGGAGACAGAGGCGGGGGTCCAAGTCAGGGTCCCGGGTGTCGGCACCAAACCTGCTCACGCGAGAGACCTGGTTCTCGATGTGTGTGAAGAATTCCACACCAGCAGATCTGTTGGCGTGTAGTCCGTTTACTAGGGGTCCGTTCCCATGTAAGAGAACGGGCCTGGCTAGAGGGGCGGGGCCTGGCTGGAAGGCAGTTTCAGGGCAAAGCGGGGCGGCAAAGGAGTGGCTGCAGACCACCAGGTCTGGAGGCGGCGGGGGGGAGGGAGCTCGAGCACAAGTGAGCGCGCATGCAAATCCTTTGCTCGGAGGACGTACACGGTTGGTGGGACAGGAGGAAAAAGCTCCATATTGACTAACAGGTAAATGTGGTACCCACTCTCCTGGGGGAATGTGACTACGTAAACTTAGGTGTGTGGGGGTCTGTTAGCCCGAATCCTGGTCTTGCTCCAGATCCCTTTGTTCATCTTGTAAAACAGGTACAGGAGGCAGTCAAAGTTGGGGCACTTTCCCAGTTATTTATGGGCTCCTTTTGTAAGCATTAGGGACTCCCTTGTAAAACAGATAGTGACCAGAGGTAGGCAATTCACCAAAGTCGTTTTATGGGCTCTTCCTTTGGGCGCTGTGGACCCTCCCGCATTCCAGGCCTTGCAGTGAAAGCACAGCTTCAAGGCTTTCTTTCCCAGACAGTGGAAACGCTACATAGAACTTCAAGGACTGCCCCCTCCCGCGCTACCATGGTGCATGCTGGGAGGTCGGGACACCTGGCAGTATTGTCGGACCAGTCCCAGTGAAGCAGGAGACAGCATAGGAAGAACTCAGACTGCAACACTGTCACTGGCCGGCAGCATTTAGCACCCTGGTTGCCAGGAAACGCCTTTTACCAATTACGTAGAATAAATAGTAAACCGAGGCAGGGAGGAGGAAGGAGACAAGTCTCACACGCTAACTCAGCAGTCCTGAGCCTGGTCTGATAATATTTCCAGGTGTTCCAGCATCACAAGAAACACTATGTTAGCAGGGAAGAAGGGAAGTCCTTGAAATTCTATGTAACATTTCCACTGTCTGGGAAAGAAAGCCTTGAAACTGTGCTTTCATCCCAAGGCCTGAATGTGGGAGAGGGTCCCGGGGCCCAAAGAAAGAGCCCATGAAACAACTTTGGTTAACTGCCTACCTCTGGTCACTGTTTTACGAGGGAGTCCCTGATGCTCACAGAAAGAGCCCGTAAGTAACTTGGGAAAGTGCCCCAACTTTAATTAACTGTCAGATATTTGTTTTACAACAAAATGACCAAATGGGGTCTGGAGCAAGATAAGAATTTGGGCTAACAGACCCCCACACATACCTGAGTTTGGGTAGTCACATCCTCCCAGGAAAGCTGGCGCCACATTTACCTGTTAATCAATATGTAACTTTTTTCCCTCCTATCCCATCAACTATGTAAGTCCTGAGAATAAAGGACTCTCGCTCTCTCACTCTCAGGGACTCAGGGGGCTCTTAGCTCTCGGGCCACAGGGCCAGGGCCTCTGGCCACCCGGCCTCAGGCTGCCCAGGGGCTTGCCACGCTGGTCTCCAGCGGCTCGTTTTTTTCATCCTGCTTTGCTCTGAAACTTTGCCTTCCACCCCCTACTCTACCCAGTCCTGTTCTCTTCCGTGGAAGCGGACCACTAATAAACTGATTACATACTAGGTTTGCTGATATGTAATCCTTTACATGCGTCGGCAGGAAGAACCAGGTCTCTCCCGTCAACACCAGGACTCCTGAGTCAGTGGGTGAGACAGGTCTCCCTCCTCCCCCTGCCTCAGCTCGCTCTTCATTCTGCCTAAGTGGTCAGACGTGTCTCCTGGCAACCAGGATGCTGGATGCGGGCCAGGAACAGCAGGCAGCCCCAGAGTTCTTCCTCCGCTGCCTCCTGCTCAGTAGTGCTTGTTGTCTTTAATGTTCTTTGAAACAACTTGGTTACATTGCATTGTGACGGCTGTCATATCGGCATGCATTAAAAGTCAGTTTTTGTGTAGCCATTTTAATATTGCAGATGGAAGAAAATAATCAACGTTTTCAGCATGTTTATTATTCCAAGAAAGGTAAAAAGGCAACTGAAACGCAAAAAGAGATTTGTGCAGTGTATGGAGAAGGTGCTGTGACTGTCAAAAGTGGTTCTGGAAGCTTCTTGGTACCACTGACATTGCGGCCAGACAGCGCCGTGCCGTGCGGCTGGCTCACGCGTCGGAAGGCATTGATAGCCCCCCGGCCTCCACCTACTAGAAGCCAATGGTGGAGACAGCTGACGTACTCAGAACACCCGAATCAAGTCACTGGTGAAGGTGAAAGTGTCTTTATTTTACGGGAAAAAAAGGAACAAACTTTTTGGCCAACCTACTATTTCCCCCTAAGGGGACTTTAAGCCCCCGAGGGACTGCAGCAGGGACGGCCCCTGGCTGTCCCTTCCTCCCTCGGGGCCGGGTGGCACTTCCCAGCCTCCTCTTCCTCTTCTGTCGGAGCTGCGACACTGGGGTCTCCCGGTTCAAGCAGCCCCGCCTGCCCCAGGTCACGGCCACCCACGCCGCCAGACCAGACCCAGCGGGAAGTGCTCGGAGCACCTACCTGTGTCTGGGGCGGAGGGGTTCTCCGCGGGGAACGGCCCCGTTACCCCTGCGACCACCCCACACGTGCACCCTGCCCCCCAGGGCTGGCAGCTGCCCCCCCCCCCGCAGGAGTGCAGGCCGGGGGCTGCCCGAGCCCACACCGCCCTCCCGGGCTCCTGCCGCCCTGCCTGTCGTGTGGCCTGGGCTTGGTGACAGGCTGGGGTCACAGCACTCAAGGCACGACGCAGGTGCCCAGCTGCCCCATGACCCGACCCCCGCACGCGCTGACGGCATGACTGGGGGCGGGTGGAGAGCCTCTGCACCGTGCCCTCGCCTGCAAGGTGCAGACGCCCACCTGGGGGGGCGGGGGGCCAGTGCACGAACACAACCTTATGAACGTGCTTGTCACCAGCACCCCCGTCGGCCACTGTCAGCAAGGCCCTTCCCTCCGCAGGGACTCGGTCACGGGTGTGTGACCCGATTCTAGACACTGAGACGTGCGGGGAGGTCCATCCGCAAAGGCCAGGGCTTCTGGCAGGTTCCTTTGGCTGGAGTGCCGTCCTGTAAACAAAGGTGGGGAGCTTGGTCCTGGGTCGGGGCCCGTACAAGAACTGATGGATGTTTCTCCTCGCTCTCTCCCCGCTTCCCTCCCTAAAATCAGTAAGCATGTCCTCAGGCAAGGATTAAAAAACACACACACACATAAAAGACAACCACCTGCTCACACACACCTTATACTGGGCATGGTGAAGTATGAATGTGATGCCCGGATTGGTGGCAGCCATCGGGTAACCATGAGGCCCATTCCTGGGTGGCCACGCGGGAGGAGGGTGCACACCAGGATGAAGGTGGGCTCCGCTAAGCAAGAAAGGGGACGTAGAGCCGCTGGGAGGCCACCTCCACACACAGAGCCCTCCCGCACCCTGCCAGTCTGCTTCTTGGTCCCACGGCCCCAGTCCACACCCCTCACCCCAAGGAACGGGGGTGACAGTTAAAGTGGCCTTGGAATAAAGGTACTGCGAGTAAACAGAGAGAAGGGCCGCCAGTCCACAGTTTCACACAGACTTCAGTTAGAACGCTGGCTAAAACGGCCTGGCCTCGGCCAGCAGCTGGGCCGGGGCTGCCTGGGGCTGACGCGGGGGAGCTCCACGCGCCCCAGGGCCCCCCTGCCCCCGCCCTGCTGCGTTTCCGCCTGGCAGATCCTGGGACCCACGCCCCGAACCCTGCCTCCCCTGCTGCTCCTCAGCCACCACCAGCTCGACATGTTTTCAGAGCAGCCGGGAAACCCATGCTGAGTCCAGTCTGGGAGGACGGAGCGGCGAGTGAGGACAGGAGCCCGACAGCAGGGGACCCGGCGCGGGCCCATTTTATTTACACGCGCAACGACTTCCGCGCGGCCCCGGGCGCACTCCGCACGCGGCCACTCGGGGGGCATTTGCTTCCACGGGGGGCAAGGCATAAATTAGGGTCATAAATACGAGGGTGAGCCCCACCCGAGGGTACAAACCTTTGTCCAAGACTCCGGGGATCCCCCCCCCACGCCGACAGGTCCCTGAGGTGCCCCCGGGACACAGCAGGGGTGCCGGGGCGGGCGCAGGAGCAGCCCTGGCCCCCCGCCAGTGCACGTCCTCGCAAGTCACGTCCGTCCCTCCTGTTCCTGACGCACAGGAGTCAGAGAGCGGCTTTCGCGCAAACGGCTGCTTCAGTCACGGACAGCAGGTTGCTGTCAAACGCCGCGCTGGACCCAGACTTCGGCCTCATCCACGGGCCCCGGGGCAGCTCCCCTGCACCTGCTCACGGAGCTGCAGCCTGTCCCGTCCTGTCCCGTCCGGGGGCCCCGGGACCTCAGGGCCCAAGCGCCCCACCTCGAACAGGGCAGCCTCCCTCTGGGACCCTGGGGTCTCTCCTGTGAAGCCGGCTTCTCCCTGGAAGCCGGGGCCAGACTCTCTCTCCACCTCCCGCCTCAGACAGCTCCGCTGTGGGGGGGCGTCCCAGGCAAGGACGGCCACACCCAGCTGCCGCGGCTCCCCTCCAGCAGGCAGCCGAGGGCACGGGTGCAGTGCGGGGCTCCCCCCACAAGCCCTGACGCCGCCGCGCCACACGCGGCCACCCGGGGGTACCACGAGTGGAAGCGCCCGCGGACCGCAGGTGGGCGCCCGGCCAGGCCCAAGGAGGGGACCCGCCGGGGCGCACTGGGCAGAGGAGCTGACGGCGGGGCACCTGCAAAGCTAGTGGCAGGTCAATGCCGCTCAGCTCTAAGTCCCCGGCAGGCCCCACGGTGACCGCACAGCGCTCCGAGGCTTCCTGCCCAGCCCCTCGCTCGGTCAGCCCTCCCCTCCGGGGTTCACCCGGGGGCTGGCGTGGGGTCCCAGGACGCCCCCTCCAGGGCGGACAGGAGCCCTGTAGGCACGGCGGACTCTGGAAGGGCAGCGAGGGGCACAGCCAAAGGCAGGGACAACTCGGCAAGAGGCGTGCGGACACCTCCAGGGACCCGGGCTCTCAGGCCGGCCCAGGCTGCCCACTCACGGCCACTCTGCTGGGACGGCAGCTTGTGGCCCAGCAGGACGGACACCCTTGTCTCCACAGGAGTCCTGGCCCAGCACAGACACGGCCACTGTCCCAGGGAGGCTGGCAGCACTCGGGGGCACAGTGTCCCCACGCCGGCCGCTCCGGAAGGACACGCGGGCGGCACACGCCAGCCCAGGAGCCCGGCTGCCGCTTCACCGGCCGCAGGAGGAGCGGGTCCCCCCCACCCCCCATCAGACTGAAACGGGCAGGGCTGGCGGCACAGCCATGGCGCCACGTGGGGCTGCTGTGGAGAACCACGAGTGGCCAGGGGGCTCCTAACTGCCCGGGGAGGGACGGTGTGGTCTGGGCACCAACCCCTCAGAGAGCCGGCCAGAACACAGGGCCACACGCCACGCCATGGCAGGGCACACAGTCGGGAGTCCAGGGGACAGCGGCGCCAGCCCGGCCGGGCCGCTCCTGCCCGGACGCCTGGTGCGGGGAGGCACGGCCGCCCGCACGCCGCCGGGTGGGGAGCTGCGAGTCCGAAGGTAGCTGTGTTGGTGAGTCCCAGGCCCCGGAGCTGCCCGGGCGGGGGCCGAGAGGCTCCCCATCCTGAGCACGGGGCAGAGAAGTAGCACCATGAGAAGGGTCCCGGGCCGCACGCTCACGCCCTCAGTGGCACGCGTGGAAGACGCAGGCGGAGAGGGCGGAGGCTAGGCCTCGGAGGCTGGGGGGCCGCGGCTCAGCTCCTTGATGCCACACAGGATCCTCTTCACGTGGCCAACCTTGGTCACGCCGAGGTCCTGCAACGAGAGCAGAGCCCCCTGACGCCGCGCAGGGCCGGGCCACCGGCCGCAGACCACCCAGGACTCTGCACACCAGCGGGGGCGTGACGCTGACGCCAGTGGAAGCAACGATGGGAGAAGTGACAAGCATGCAGACACCCCCTCCTGTGGTCCCGTCACTGACACCACCAAGGGGACAGCCCACAACAGAGAAACCACACACAGGCCAGTGGTAAGTGCCACCAGCCCCCTAAGCGCCAGCGCCCGGGACAGGCCCAACGACCCTGCCGCCCGAGGCAGGCACGGCGCTGCTGCTCCCCCCCAGCACCCCCCTCCCGCTGGACGAGGGGAGGTGCCTGCGCTGCAGGCACTGGACACGGGCGAGTGGAACTGCGCAGGGGGGCCGCCATGTGCCCGGCAGCCACCGGGTCACCCCGGCTCTAACCACCTACGTCACCAACAGAGGGACCCCGTGTGCCAGCTCCCTGACCACAGATCCCTCACCACAGAGCTCTCCGGTGACCCCACTCACTGTCCACCTGCGCTGAGCAAAGCGAGGCCCCCCGCCCCCTCGTGTGTCTGCTCTGGCTCGGCCTGGCCGCGAACCCTGAAGGGAATCCTGGTGCTAGACACGGCCAGATCGGAGGGAGGGGGCCGGGAGGGGGCCGCGGGGAGGCCCGGCTGTGCAAGTACCTTGAGGTCCCTCCGCTCCAGGTGCAGGAGCTCAGAGCCCCGGATGTCGTGCCGTGTGAAGATGTCCTTATACTCACAGAGACTGAGGTGCTCCAGCCAGGCAGCCACCTCCTCTGTCCCCCAGAGGTGCACTGTCAGAGACGGAGAAGCAGGAGCGCAGTGAGCCCCAGCACCCAGCACCAGACAGGCAGTGGCCGGCACCCCAGAGAGCCCCAGTGCCCAGCAGCAGCAGGCAGCCCAGACATCCCACATCCCAGTACCCATGCACCCAGACGCCCCAGCAGCAGCAGCAGCAGGCAGCCCGGAGACCCCAGCACCCGCACCCAGACGCCCCAGCAGCAGCAGCAGGCAGCCCGGACATCCCACATCCCAGTACCCATGCACCCAGACGCCCCAGCAGCAGCAGCAGGCAGCCCGGAGACCCCGACACCCGCACCCAGACGCCCCAGCAGCAGCAGCAGGCAGCCCGGACATCCCACATCTCAGTACCCATGCACCCAGACGCCCCAGCAGCAGCAGCAGCAGGCAGCCCAGAGACCCCGACACCCGCACCCGGATGCCCCAGCAGCAGCAGCAGCAGGCAGCCCGGAGACCCCGACACCCACACCCAGACGCCCCGGCAGCAGCAGCAGGCAGCCCGAAGACCCCGACACCCGCACCCAGACGCCCCGGCGGCGGCGGCAGCAGCGGGCAGCCCGTGCCCCTGGAGGGCGCGGGGCCCCGGGCCGAGGGAGGCGAGGGTCTGGCTGTGCAGCCCGAGCCGGCTCCGCCCCACCGTCCAGAGCAGCGACTTCCCGCCCTTCCCCTCCCACAGCCCACGGGAAGGAACCACTCAAGTTCTGTGGCACTTCGAAACATGTACCGTTAGCTGATCGGAGGGAAAATGAGAGTGGTGGGCCTCGTTCACGCCCGACACCCTGAGGGGAAGGCCAGCGCCCGGCCCTCCGCAACAGCGGGCAGCACACGTGCGCCGTGCGCCCGCGCCCGCGGCGCCGGCCGAACACCGCTGCTCTGGGCGGTCCGCCCCGGCTGGGGCGCAGCAGGGAGGGGGCGTGCACGGACCTCACGGACTCAGAGCCACCGTCACCGACAGACGCCCCCGTCTGGACGGTCACGAGCAGGGGAGAGTCAAAGGGCGCTGCCCTGGCTGGCGCCAGCGCCGCCAAGTCCAGGCTGGGCCACCGGCACGGAGGGCGCCGGGACAGCCGTCCTCAGGGCCAACCCTCCAGACGCAAATTTGAAGTCCCAGTTTACTGACACCAAGGAAACGTCCTTCAGAGCCGTTTCCTGCTGACTCCACCGCCCACGATGGCGGTGGCCCAGGTTCCCAGAGGTGGGGCGGGGGGGGGGGTTGATCGGTGAGTGGGCGGAAGGCGGTCAGCAGCCCCCCCAAGACGCAGGCCTGAGCGTGAGCTCCGTGTCTCCGTCTCGTCGCCTCTGCTGTCCCCCCCTACACCCCCAAGTCAGGGCAGGCAGGGGCTCGGTGGCCGGTCGCCTACAGTCTGCCCCGGAAACACATGTGCCGCAGGGACGGGCGACAGCCGGTGCCCAGAGCAAGCCAGAAAGCAAGGCACCCCACACAGGCCGCGAGGCCCCGGGAGGAAATGGAGGCCAGCAGCGAGCGGCGGCGTGTGCCGCCGAGAGGAGGGTGGGTACCCGGCGCTCCCAGGCTGCCGTGGGCGTCTCTGCTCCTGCTGTTCTTCTCCTTCTTGAACTTGGTCACCAGGCGGAACTTCCCACTGCGGCTGCGTTTGGACAGGTCCGAGGCCACGTTCTGCAGTGCAAAGTGAGAGACAGCGGGCGTCAGACGCAGCGCCCCAGGGCCCGAGTCCCGCGTCCCGCCTGGGGCCTGGGACCTGGGGCCTGGGGCCGGCCGGGGAGGCCAGGAGGAGGCGCGCCGCTCCAGCCGCTCCAGCCGCGCTCACCCTGTGGCTCCCCTCGACGGCTGGTCTCGTGCCTACTGTGGATTTTTAATGCCTGCCGAAAGTGGCTTCAACGCGGTCACTGTGTTTTCACAGTCTGTTTTTCATTTTACAACGCGCACTTCCCACACAATGACAGAGCTCTGTAGAGCTGTTTGAACACCAGCCCCCCGGCAGGGAGAGCACCAAACGGGCTGTCCGGCCGACCTGCCGGTGCGGCACGGGCAGGCCGGGCCCGCGGCGGCCCACACGCCCTCTCCTTGCACCGACTCCCCCGGCAAAGTCTCAGGAGGACGGGAGCAGGGCGGCCACGGCACTCCAGGAGCGGGGCAGAGCCAACGCTGCCCAGCGCCCCTGCCCTCGGCCGTCCCGGGGTCGGCGACCCCGCCTCTGTGCACACACGGACCCCCGCGCGCAGGAGCCACGCGCATGGACCGCCTGTGGCGCTCACAGGTCAGGCAGAGTTCCTGTCTCTCCCAGGTGTGCAGCTCCTTCCCGCCCTCGCTGGGCGGGAATCTGCCCCGGGACCCCGCCCCCTTCGTCCCCCCACCGACCCCCGGGGTTCGGCCTCACAGCTGTGTAACGGGGACATCGGGTGCCCTGCAGAACACTCCACAGGGGTGTTTGCTGGAGCTGCACCGACCGAGAGTCTGGGAACAACAAGCACCTCCGTGCCGGGGTGCGCTGCGGGGACCACCCGGGTTTCCCCCCACACCCCTCCCCCACTCGGGGCCGCCTGCAGGGACCTCGTATGACAGGCATTCTGTTTTCAAGTGTTCTACTGCAAAGGAGACCGCTCCCAGGAACAGTTTCTCACCAGCCACTGTGAGTGCTCAAGAAACTCACTTTTATAAGTTTCTGGCACTTGGCAAAACTGACAGCCATCAACTCTAACACCGGCTGCCTGTCCAGCACCTCCTCCGGCTCCCTGGGCGCCGAGGGCGTGGGCAGGAGGCCCTCCCGCCCGAGCCCCACCCCGACACTTCCAGGCCCGACCCTGTCCCTGGGTGAGCCCACCCCTTCCTTCCCCACACGGACGCCCCCCCCATCCACCGACGACCCGCCTGCACCCCGTCTTTGTCCAGGGGATGGAACGGTCTTTTAATCCCTCCCACTTTCCAGATGGAGTTCTTTTTCTAAAAGTACTTTTTATTTTTTTAGAGAGAGGAGAAAGGAGGAAGAAAGACAGGAAGAGAAACATGGATGTGGGAGAGACACATCAATCAGCTGCCTCTCGCGCGCGCCCCCAACCGGGGACCTGGCCCGCAACCCAGGCGCGTGCCCTGCCTGCGAACTGAACCCACACTGGTGACCTTTCGGCTCGCAGGCCGGCACTCAGTCCCCGGAGCCACGCCAGCCAGGCTAGCATTCTTTTAAAACAGTTTCTTTCATCAACTACTGGATTTAAAGAAATTATCTGCCCGGATCTACTGATAATGCTGAATTCCGGAATAAATGTACTGGTTTTAAAACGCGAACCGTGGAAGTCCTGGACCTCCGTCTCCCAACACTGAGCACACTCAGCGCCACTTGCACGGCGCACGGCCAGAGGTGACGCAGACCGCTCGCGAGGTTTTACACCCCCCGCAGCTCAGAGCACGAGCTGAGGCAGTGTCCGCCTCCACCTGGCTTCAGCCGTGCCGCTCACGTCACGGAAACGGCCGGTTCCTTGACACGCTCCCTTTGGAGGCCCTTTTTACACAGTCTTTTCAGGATGTTCTGGGGCTTTTTTGAAAAATATCTTAAGATTTCAACTGGCATAAATTTTTCCTGAAAAATCAAGTGTCATCAATGTTTTTAAATTTATTATTGTTTCTTGGAATATAACTTGATTTCTTATGTTTTGTCACATTCCCTTTATCACTGCATTTTGTTTATTTTTTATCTGATTTGCCAGAGGGTGGTTTAACTTATTCTATTTTACTTTCAAAAACCCAGCTCATGGATTTACCACCCATGATGCCCTCATCTTTATGCTGGTAACTGCCCGCCCCCCCCGGCCCCCAGACTCCCCTGGCCCCTTGCCCTTCACCCCCACACCCTCCCTCGGTGGGCTCACGGGGACACCGAGCCAGAGCGCGGTGTGGGCAGCAGCACCGGGCGGTGAGGAGGCCAGCAGAGGGGGCGCGGGAGGCCGGGGCCCAGTGCTGTTCGGGGACAGGCTGCGATTTCTGCCCCCAGGCTCCCCCAGGTGAGGGTGCGGCCCAGCCCCTCCCGGCGCTGGCGAAGCGCTTCTGGTTCTGTGACTGAACCTGCTCGCAGGCGCCACCTACCTGCAGGAGCTCTCACCTACCTGCCGCCGCCCCACCCCGGCACCCCCAGGCCAGGACTGACACCCGCCCCTCCCTCCCACCCACATCCTAGAAACCAGGACTGGCGGGCGCACACGCGGCCGGCCGGGAGGCACCGTGGGATCAGACGTGCGGTCACCTGTGTGTGTTTCTGCGGCGGCTGAGCAGGGCTTGCTGAGGTTGTTTTGAAGACATTTCTCGGTTTACGGCATTGGAGCCACAGTCCCCGGGACACACACTCTCACCCCGAAGACCGGGCAGCCCCAGACACACCCGGCTGCCGGTCACCCTGCCGCCAGGCGCCAGGCTGCGAGCCTCCCGCCACGGCAGCTGCTGCCCTGCCCATGAGGTGGAGACAGTCCGGGCCCTGCACCCGCCTTCCACAGAGACCCCATGGGGGGAGAGGCCACCCCCACCCCGGGCAGGGCAGGGCAGGGCAGGGTGCGGGAGCCGGCCCGCGCCTGAGGCTCCCCGGGGCCCCAGCTGCTGCTCCAACCGTCCCTGACACAGAACCGGCTTCGGGAGTTTCCGACCCGCGGCAGGCCGGTGCTTTGATGCCACACACTCCATTACCAGAAAAATGAAACCAAAAAGTACATAAAAAACACAAACTCTCAATTGCTTTGAAGTTCCTGAACTCCTCCTCCCAGCATCTGTACTGATGACGCCTTCCCTGCCGCCCGCAGCGCTGGTCTAGAATGCGGTCGGACTCGGACAAGGCCCCGTGGGCACGTCCCCCGGTGCCCCCTTCACAGAGCGCACAGCGGCCCTCTCCACAGGGAGGCGCGGGCGCCGTGCGCCAACAGCCCGCGCAGGCACTCCCTCTCGGCGCCCTTCGGTCCAGACGCGTGACGCGGCTGGCCGCATCTGACCCGTCGTGGGTGGGCAGCGGCGGCTCACACCCAACTGGGTTTCATCCCTCTCGTCTCCGGAAGTCTTTGCCTTACACGCCTGTGCGTACGAATTAAAATGAGAACGGGGGGTTCACTAAAAGAACAGCCAGGGGTATGTAGCCCCAGACTCGCAGAGGGCACAGAGAATTGGGTGGGAAGAAGCGGGGCCGCATCAAAAAGGAGGAAATAAAGGAAACAGAAGAAGTGGGACAAACAGAAAGCACAAAACCTAACAGAAACATATCTGAACACACCAGTCATCACAGACAGTACAGGTAAATGTAAAGCAGGCCGGACTCCCCAAGGAAACCAGAGGACCCCACTGGGTGGAAACCCGGTGTTCAGTGATGCGCGGTTGAGAGACCCCCCAAACGAGGCCCGGGGTCCGACCAGGACAAGCGCACGCCGCAAAGGCAGACCTGAGGGGAGAGGGCGACTGGAGGTCTTCGCGGGACGACGAGCCCGCCCGCACCCACCCAGTCCCCAGCCTCCGAACGCTGACGCAGGGACACGCAGTCACGGATGCCGGCGGAGACACCCGTGTGCGTACAGAGCTGGGCAGTACTCAGCAGGCCAGGACAGAAACACAAGTTTTACAAAACCGTTATATCTTACCAACATAAAGTGATCGCTTTGATCATGTATTGCCTTAGCTTTGCAACTGTTTTTATGTTAACATTGTGATTCTGGAATTTTCTTACTGTGTTTTCTGGAAATTGTTTATTTTTAATCTTCCTGTGCCCTCAGTTTTTACTGGGGGCATGGGGGAGAAAACCGGGCTCTGCGGCCCGTGTAGGGTCAGACTGCTTTGTTAGCACAGTCTGGGAACGGTCTGCTCTAGGAGTGCCGTCGGCGTCGTTTTCTGAGTCTCACTTTCATGTTATTAGCGACACACTAGATCCCGAATTGTCTTTCATAATATATTTTGTTTTTGTCCTTTATAATGGTTTGGAAAGATAAAACCTCTTCAATTCTACTAGAAACTACCTTTTGGTTTTTAAAAAACATCACTGACTCTACATTTCCCTAATTATCAAAGCCAAGAACTTGGCTTTAACCTCCTTCGCCCTTCCAGGAGGCATTGAATGTGCTTTCACTCCTCTGTCCCAGTTCTCTTCCCGACCTCCCCCCACCGCCCACCTCACGGGCTTGAGGACTTCATCTGGGACCACAGGGCAATGCCACGTTACACCTGCTGCATATTTTGTATGTTGTCATTTTAGTAATTTCCCTTTAACTGAAGATTTATTATGCCTATAACAGACTATTTCGCCAACTGCAGTAAGCGCAGCATACCCTCACACCAGAGCGTCCCCGTTCTTAAGCTGCTGAGTCCTGCCGCCTGACTGGGGGCCTGAGTGCCTTTCCACGCGGGGGTTTGTCCGCACACACCTGAGGGCTCGGAGACGGGTGCACCGCGCTGCTGCCGAGCCCGCCCGCCCCCTCGCCCTGCGGCTGCCAGCAGGGGGGACGGGCCACACTGGCGGCGGGCAGGTGCCCAGCGTCTAGTGCCCAGTGCCCTGTGGGATGCGCACCCTAAGGTGAGCTTCTCTCCCGGCCCACTGCGTTCTCCATCTCCGAAAGTCTAGGGTTCGCCTTTGTCCAGACGCTGCCCACGAAAACTGCCCGTCCGACAGCCCCTCGCCGGGGCTCTTGCTGCCCACTCTCCTGCTGCGGGAGGGGACTGGGCCCCGGGTCACAGTGCGCCCGGGGTCCTGTCTGCCCAGCCCCAGGGCCTGTGGTGAGTTGGGAAGTCTCCAAATGTGTGTAAAAGAAAAGTGAGGGAGACTTCCGGCAAGATGGAGGAATAGGTGCACGCACCGTGCCTCCTTGCACAACCAAGATTAGAACAACAATAATTTACAGACAGAATATCACTCAGAACTGACAGAGGATTTATCTGAATGGAAGTCGGACAGCCAAGAAGTTGAAGTAGACCCGTACATCCAGACCGGTAGGAGACGACGAGCTGGGCGGGCCCGGGGGTCGGCGCGGGTCAGCGGCGCACGGAGGTCGGGGAAAATTTGGCGCGAAATCGGCGCGACAGCCATCCAGGGCGCAAGAACGCAGCGGGGGTCCCTGAATATGCAAGCTGCGGCTGGCGGACCCTGTGGCGCATTGTGGACCAGGGCAGAGCTCGCAGCCCAGGATCCCAAGGAAGGGCCTGAGCCCGGGAGAACGGAACTAACGCCATTGTCCCCTCCTGCTCCCGCCCCCACCCACACATATAACGTCACAATCTAGCGACCAGGGTGCCCAGCCCCGGTGAACACCTAAGGCTCCGCCCCCCACCGTAACAAGAGCGACCAGAGACAGGGAAACACGTAAGACATGTATCCAACAGAACAGATCAGTCCCCCAGGACTCATCCTTTTGAGCGACCAAGAAATAGCCAGTCTATCAGATGCACAGTTCAAAACACTGGTGATCAGAAAGCTCACAGAATTGGTTGATTTTGGGCGCAATTTAGATGAAAGGATGCAGGTTACCATAAAAGAGATGCAGGAAGATACGCGGAGGAGAGCCAATAGTGAAAGGAAGGAATCTGAGTCTCAAAACAATACAGTGGACCAGAAGGAAGATAGAATCAACCAAGCAGGAAAGCATGATGAAATAAGAATTCAAAAAATCGAGGAGAGCCTTGGGAGCATCCAGGACACCTTTAAACGTTCCAACATCCGAATTATAGGGGTACCAGAACAGGAAGGAGAAAAGCAACAGATGGAGCACGTATTGGAACAAATAATAAAGGAGAACTTCCCCCAGCTGGCAAAGGGAACAGTCTTCCAAGAAATCCAAGAAGCTCAGAGAGCCCCAAAGAAGTTGGACCCAAGAAGAAACACACCAAGGCACATCATAATTACATTAGCCAAGGTAAAAACGAAGGAGAGAATCCTAGAAGCAGCAAGAGATAAGGGGACAGTAACCTACAAAGGAGTTCCCATCAGACTGTCAGCTGATTTCTCCAAAGAGACCTTAACAGGCAAGAAGGGTCTGGAAAGAAATATTCCAAGTCATGAAAGACAAGGACCTACATCCCAGATTGCTCTATCCAGCAAAGCTCTCATTTAGAATGGAAGGGAAGATAAAGTGCTTTTCAGATAAGGTCAAGTTAAAGGAGTTCATCATCACCAAGCCCTTATTTTATGAAATGCTAAAGGAACTTATCTAAGAAAAGAAGATAAAGAAAAAGACATGTATAGTAAAAGGACAGCAAACTCACAATTATTAACAACCACACCTAAAGCAAAACCAAAAGAAACTAAGTAAACAACTAGAACAGGAACAGAACCACAGAAATGGAGGGCACACGGAGGGCTAGCAGCAGGGGGGTGGGAGGAGGAGAGAGGGGAAAAAGGTACAGAGAATAAGTAGCAGAGAATGTAGGTTGATAATAGATAGGGGGAGGGCGAGAATAGTACGGGAAATGTAGAAGCTAAAGAACTCATAAGAATGACACATGGACATGAACTAAAGGGGGGGAATGTGGGTGGGAGAGGGGGTACAGGGTGGAGGGGAGAGAAGGGGGGAAATGGGACAACTGTAATAGCATAATCAATAAAATACATTAAAAAAAAAAAGAAAAAAAAGAAAAGTGAGGGTGTGAGCCAAGCACACCACCTCTGCCCCTGTCAAAAACAAACTTCTAGGACTTCCGGCCAAGATGGAGGCGTAGGTAGTCGCACTCTGTCTCCTCGCACAACCAAAACTAAGGACAACAAAAATTTAGAAACAAAAAATAACCCAACCAGAACAGAGAGAAATGAACTGGACGAAAGTCTGACAACCATTCATCCAGACCGGTAAGGAGGGGAGGAGTCAGAGGCCTACGGAGAGGGGTCGAGGGGTCCCGGCAGGACAAAGCGGCGGCTGGCGGACCCGGTGGCAGACCCTGGGCGTGGGAGGCAACGAGCAGACCCAGTGAAGGGCGCAAGGCAGCTGGCTGTCGCCCTTCCTGCGCAGATAAACCAGGTAAAAACGGGCAGCGACACAGACCGAGCAACGCAGGGACCCAGCGCCGGGAAACAAAGCCTAAAAGCACCAATTGAAAACACCTGTGGGGGCTGAGACCCGGAGAATCTCCCAGCCTCACAGGAGAGCTCCTTGGGGAGACCCACAGAGCCCTAGAAAGTACCCAAGCCCACCTACCTGGGAGCCAGCACCAGAAGGGCCCAATCTGCTTGTGGGAAGCGGCAGAGGGGACTGAAGTCCTAGAGAGAGCGGAGCAGGCGCCATTGTTCCCTCTCGGACCCCGCCCCCACAACGTCACAACCCAGTGACTGAGGTGCCCCGCCCTTGTGAACACCTAAGGCTCCGCCCCTCATAAGTAACAGGTGTGGCCAGACCAAAGGGGGGGGCGGGGGGGAAAGATGGCTCAAACAGAATTAAAAGCCCCTAGGCCAGTACTTTTAAGCAAACGAGAGATTGCCAACCTATCAGATGCACAGTTCAAAGCACTGGTGATCAAGCACAGAGTTGGCTGATTTTGGTCACAAATTAGATGAACAAATGAAGGCTACACTAAGTGAAATGAAGAAAAATGCACAGGGAACCAATGTGATGGAAAGAAAACTGAGTTTCAAATCAATGGAGTGGACCAGAAGGAAGACAGGAACAACCAAACAGAAAAGAATGGAGAAATAAGAATTCAAACAAATGAGGAGAGGCTTAGGAACCCCCAGGACATCTTTAAATGTTCCAACATCTGAATTATAGGGGTGCCAGAAGGAGAAGAGGAAAAACAAGTGGAAAAGTTATTTGAACAAATAATAAAGGAGAACTTCCCCAATCTGGCAAGGGAAATAGACTTCCAGGAAGTCCAGGAAGCTCAGAGAGTCCCAAAGAGGTTGGACCCAAGAAGAAACACACCAAGGCAATCATAATTACATTAGCCAAGGTAAAAATGAAGGAGAGAATTCTAGAAGCAGCAAGAGATAAGGGGATAGTCACCTACAAAGGAGTTCCCATCAGACTGTCAGCTGATTTCTCAAAAGAGACCTTACAGGCAAGAAGGGGCTGGAAAGAAATATTCACAGTCAGGAAAGGCAAGGACCTACATCCAAGATTACTCTATCCAGCAAAGCTTTCATTTAGAATGGAAGGGCAGATAAAGTGCTTCTCAGATAAGGTCAAGTTAAAGGATTCATCATCACCAAGCCCTTATTATATGAAATGTTAAAAGGACTTATCTAAGAAAAAGATGATAAAAAATAGGAACAGTAAAAAGACAGCAAACTCACAATTATTAACAACCACATCTAAAGCAAAACCAAAAGAAACTAAGCAAATAACTAGAACAGGAACAGAACCACAGAAATGGAGATCACGTGGAGGGTTAGCAATAGGGGAGTGGGAGGAGGAGAGAGGAGAAAAGGTACAGAGAATAAGTAGCATGGACAATAGTCAGAAAACAGACAGGGGGAGGGCAAGAATAGTATGGGAAATGTAGAAGCTAAAGAATTTATGACACATGGACATGAACTAAAGAGGGGGAATGTGGGTGTGGGGGGGTGGGCAGGGTGGAGGGGAGTGAAGGGGGGAAAATGGGACAACTGTAATAGTATAATCAATAAACTATATTTAAAAAAAGAAAACAAACTTCTAGGAAGCTGCCGTTTAACTGACCAACACGTCTCCCCAGCCGGGCAAAACATGGGGGGTGGGGCAGGGGGGCTCAGCCTGCCTTCTGCCCAGTCCCTGGGCAGCCGGGCAGTTCTGTTTCCACGGGCAGCCTGTGCCCGGGCACCAGGGCCAGTCCTGATACTGGCTCCTTCCCTCTGCCCATCCCTCTCCACGCCTTGAAGGCATTTTACTCGAGAAGTCTTGAGAAGCCACATCGGGACTGCAAGACTGACGCCGTGTTAACCCTGAGGCCGCACGGGGCACACTGAATACAGGCACCCAAGGGAGAGCCACGGCACCCAGCGGTGCCCCAGCCGGGGGAGCCCCACGGCCCACGTACCTCTTCATCACTGGGCTCCATGAGCTGGCACAGCCAGGGGGTGTCCGACAGCTTCCTGAGCTGCTGGTCCATCTCGGTGAGAGCAGCCCCGAGCCGCTCCTTCTGAGGGGGGTCCAACTGCTGCTCCCGAGCGGGGGGAGAAGGGGGGGGAGACACACAGCTGGTTGTGCACTGTGAAGAGCTGTGGCCACAGCCAAGTCCCCACGTGCTGGGCTCCCCCCGGAGAGTTCCTACAAGGACTTCCGGAAAGTGAGTCACGGAGCCTGGCTAAGGGGTCAAACTCAGAGCCTCCCCTCCCCAGGAGTGTCAGCGAGAGAACTAAACTCTCCTTCTGTACGCAGTGGAGCAGACCAGACCCGTCAGATAACTGCAGCTGCAGGGCTGACACCCCACTTGCCCCCGCCGCCCTGGGACCCCCGTGGGAAAGGGGGCGTGTGCGGGAGGCAGGCGCTGCCCCACTCCCAGAAGCGGGCACTTTGGAGGGAGGGGGAGAGGGTACAAAGGCTGGCCTTTTGGGGCCGTTCTCCAGCGTGTGGTTTTAGCAAGTCCCGTCACCTCCTCGGCCGCCCACACCCTCACTTGGTAGAAGATGACGGTTGCCTGGGCCCTCTCTCTGCTCTGGCTCCGGTGACTCAGCAACCCCCCACTCCCACCCCCGCCCCGAGGGCTTCTGGGAGCTGCCGCCTCAGCCAGGTCTGCGGGGGTCAGGGAGGACGGGTGGCGAGCACTGGGCCTGCCCAGGCCCCAGGAGGACCGTGGCCGTGTGCAGACGTTCGAGGGGGAATTCTGTCTACAGAGACGACGGCGTCCCCCACAGGATCTGCCGTGCTGGAGAGGGGACGACGTGGCTGAGCTGTGGCCAGAAGGGTGTGTGCACCAACCACGCGGTCAGATCAAGTCATGGCCTCTGAGGAGCCTCCCGACAACGGGTCTAGGCTCCGAAGGCCAGGAAATCCGGACTAGAAGGTGCAGCCCTTTGGTGCGGCAGTGGCCGCCTCACCCAGCGGAGCCCGCCCCCAGCTCACCAGGGCCATCTTCCCGGCCAGCAGCAGCTCCGTCTCGCTGCGCAGGGCCTTCATGTTACTGACCATCTCCGGGACAAAGCTGCAGGTCAGCCCCTGCGGAGAACAGAGCGCGCACCGTGGAGGCGGCCCGAGGGCTGCACGCGCCCGGGGGGCGGGGCTGGGGGAGGGCAGGGCGGGCACCTCCGCGGCTCTGGGCCTGCTGTACACTTGGTCCAGGGACTTGGAGCTGGCGTTGACGGCGTGGGCGAGCTCCTGCTCCATGTCCTGGTGGGACTGGGCGATCTCCCGGATGCTGGAGGGAGGAGAAGCGCATCCTCATCAGGCCAGGGGAGGGGGGGCCCGGACGTCACCTCACTCTCGGGAATCAGGTGGGGACAGTAAGTGGACTGTTCCCCGAGTCCAGGGCATGTCTTCAGATCCACGAGCTGGCGGCTCTGAAGGCGCCCGCGGGTTGTAGGCTCCCATCTACAGAAAGTCTGAGCGATCTCTGAGAGACGACGACGAGGGGCCGTAAGCCAAAGCCAAGGGCAAGGGGAAACCCGCTCGGCCTCGGGAAGGGCCTGGGTGAGGACCGCCACGCCCGTGCCCGGCGACGGAGCGAGGCGACGGAGCGAGGCCCCGGCCCGGCAGCCGGGCGGCGCTGACCTGTGGATGAGGGCCCCCGCCGCCTCCCCGAACTGGTCCATCTGGGTGGCCTCCTCCTCGGACAGGATCTCCGGGTGCAGGGAGAAGGACGGCGGGCGGGACGTCTCGCACTTCTGCTTGTCTTCCCAGGACTTCAGCGTGTTCTCAAATTCCTGGGGCGCGAGAACCCAGCGTTGCACTGTCTACCACTCTCGGGGGGCGAGTGCACGTCCCCCGACAGCGAACGTGCCCGGCACACTGACGGGCCGGCGGGGCCAGAGACGGGACTCTCTTCTGCACCGGGGAACCGCCTCCCTGGCTCAACTCTTACAGCTAAGAATTTCTGGCATTACACGTGAAAACCCCTGAATCTCCTTACGGAAGCAGCGCAGGAGTGCCGGCAGGAGAGCCCCGCCCCTCGGGCAGCCCTCTTACCCGGTCTCGGGTGAGCATCTGTGCCCGGTTCTTGTGGGCGATGCGGATGTACCCCGGAGGCTGGACCCAGGCCTCTCCGTCCACCTGCACTGGTACGCCCTCGTCCCCCAGGATGGAAATCTTCACCGTGCGACACTGAGCAAATGTCACAGCCGTTACCTGTGCACTGAACTCGGCCACACAGCCTTACGGTGCCGTCCTGCCCTGCACGCCCCTGTGCACGCCAGCCGACCCCCGGGGCCGCAGACCCCACACCTACAGCCAGCCCTGTGGCCAGAGCACCCCCTCCTGTTTGAAGTTCATGGAGCTGAGTGGTCTGCACCCCCATCCCCAGGGTCCCCTCAGCCAGCACTGCACCTGTGACCACAGTGAGGTCTCGGTGACCAGACAACAGCACCAGCCCACAGCGAGACTTGCGGCCTCCAAGAGCCGCCCTGGCTGGGTCCCCGGGCACATGCAAACATGCCCGGAACTGAGCAAACTGCCAACAAGTGGTGAAGGGTGCACCGCCCCTCTTTTCAACAAAAACAGTGCCGCTAAAGAGTGATAATTGTGAAGTTCAAGCTGCCTGCAGTGGGCACAGACTGAACAGCACAGCCTGGGGGTCCTGGCAGCTGGTGTGTCAGCTCCCCCCAGCGACTCTGTGCGTGAGAGCACCACGCTCCCCACCCCCACAGACAGACCCTTCCCAGCCCAGGGCCAGAAACAAGTAACGGAGGCGCCCGGCCCTCCAGCGCCCCCACCAGCTGGGCCGAGCCCACACTTTCCCCATCTCATCCCGCCTCAGCGAGAGGGGCTAGGGCACGGGTGGCATGCACAGGGCGGGGCAGGGCAGGGGCTGGGGGACACCCATGTATTCTCCCGGGCTCTGGGCCGGGACGCATCGATGGGAGCAAGTGCAGTGAGACTGCAGCTCTGGGCCGAGCCCTGCCTCACCGCACGGGTGTGAGCCAGACAGCCCCCAGGCCCTCCCTGCCTCCGGGACCCCAGCCGGTACCTGGGCAATCCGGTGGTGCTGCAGGTTAATGACCCGGGAGACAGCCATCTGCATGCTGCCGAACACGGCGACCACCTCCAAGATCTTGTCATCGAACGACGGTGCTGAGAAAGTCTGCAAGGCCCGAGTCAGAGCTGACCTGCGCCCCCACCTCCCCGCTCGCGCTGCCACACTGGCGCCCCAACTGAAGGGGCAGCTGTGGGGTGAACTCGTTACTAAGATCCTGAAACCAGCTGCCTGGGATCAGGTCCCGAATCTGCCACACACTAGCCTCGTGACCTTGGGCAAGTCACTTCAGCTCCCTGCCCCTCAGTGCCCTCACCTGCGCGTGGGCAACACCGGTAGGCGTGCTGGCGTGCGCCTCACGGGCTGCTGTGAGGACTGGGTTAGCACGTGCGCTCCCAGAACAGCAACCAGCACTGTTCTGAAGTGTCCAGCGGGTGTTAACTGCCTTTACCGGCTCTTACGTACAAAGCAAGCCGCACCCCAAAAACCTGTCAATGCCTCCCAGAGTTCTCAGCATCAATTCCAAAGCCGTCCCCTGGCTCACACAACCCCACTGGAGCTCCAGCTTCCCTGCACCCCACTCGCTGCACGGTGCCACCCGAGAACTCTCTTCCTGCCTTGCCGTCTGGCCACTGCGCCTTCCGTCAGCGGCTCCCTCTGCCCAGAACAGCCTCGCCTCGCCACCCCCGAACCTGACCTGGCTGACCCCAAGTCATGTGCTTCAGGTCTCCACACAGATGTCCCCTCTTCCTAGGAACATTCCCAGATCACCCCACGTCGGGGGTGGGACTGGCTTCTGCATCGCACCCATGCCTCTGACAACACCTGTTGTACTCAGCCCCTCTTCTCGTGAGTAGGGTCCCCATCTGTCCAGCTCTCCACTCCAGCCCACGGGCAGTGCAAGGCAGGAGCTACGCACCCATCCCTCTGCATCACCGACAGAGCGCCCCGAGTGCCTGCCGAGGCTCCACCGGGGCCCCAGGTGGCTGACACTGCGTGAAGGGGCCACCCCTCTGGTCACCACCACCCTGCCCCCGAGCTCAGGCCCGTGCCACCCAGCACCCGTGTACGTACATCATCCTCCTTGGTGCCCCCCCAGAAGTTGGTCCCTCCGGCGTAGCTGGGAATGTTGAGGACAGCAATGCCCTGCAGACTGGGGAGCGGGATGGGCCGCCCGTCACACTGAGCAGTGGGCATGCAGGACAAGGAGAGAGGAGAGACGCAGGGCATCCGTTAGTCCTCCTCCACCGGCAACCCGCACGGGGCAGAAGGGCCAACAGGAGGCCGACGGGCCCCTGACCACCTGCAGTCACGGAGACCCCCCGGCTCACCTCCAGCAGGACCTTCTGCTCCAGGTTCTTGTAGGTTCTGTGCAGCAACTCTCTGGTCCCGAGAACCCCATACCACATCATGTTCTTGGTCCGACTCCTGGGCAGGGGAAGCAAAGAACGGCCGTGGCCGTGGCCTTCTCTGCACAGGTAACTGCAGTCGTTGCTGCAGGATGTGGGGGCGGCACCCGCTCACAAACGGGTCGGGTTCAGCCCTCCCCTTCGGCAGTGACACCTCCAGGAAGGACGTGTTCCTGCTAGGGGTCTATGAAAAGTGAGCAGAGCCAGACTTACTGGAGGAAAAGCGGCATTTCCCAAGAAAGTAATCATACCTTGAAAGGCAAAAAGGTCCAGACACTTCAGAACCTCACCCAAAGTTTATAAATCATGAGTTTTTCTGACTATAAAACCATGCTTACCACACAAACTTTGGAAAGTACAGGAAAATGCACAGGAGAAAATAGTCTCATCCCCCCACATCTATCTGTGCCGACGACAGACACTTCTGTGGTCTCCTGTCTGTCCTGGACGTGTGAGCCACGGGTGCAAGAGCCGGCCCACGGAGCCTCCCAGCCCGCCCTGCCCCCCTTCCCCCGAGTGGGACACGGCCCGTGCATCCTGCCGCGTGGCCGATCTCCGTGGGCACATCCCCGCGTCTCGTACTGGATCGACCCTTCTGGCTGGGCTCAGCACGCTCCCACTCCCCAGCTCTGACCACACAGCAGCGGCCCCGGGCCAGCTTCCTGTCACTGCTTTAGTGACATCCCCAGCAAGAGCCCTCGGGGCCTCTCGTGTGGCAGTCTTCTGCCGGGGGCTCGGGCTCGGGGCCCTGACCCCGCCCCAGCAAGAGGCCGGGCCGCCCCGCTGGCCCAGGACACGCAGCGGCACCTCCACGCGCACTCTGTGCGGTGATCCTTCACGAGAGGCTCACGACTCTCCTGAGAGACTCAGCCCCCGCTCTCCTCAGGCAGGGTCACTCGCTTTCTCACGCTGAGTTTGCCCCAGCCTGGCCCACCCCAGGGGAACCCTCCTCCAGGCTGGCCTCCTGGGCTTGCCCCTGCTCCCACCCAGGCATCCAGGCTCGGAGTCCGTGCCCCGCCTCAGCACACGGCGCACGGTGGCCCCGCTGACCCCAGGAACGACCTCACGGGCCAGGGGAGAAGCGAGGGAGCCTCGAAGGACGCGTCACACAGCACCACCCACCTGCACTTCTCGGGGTGCTCGTCCCGCTTGTTGTTGAAGTCCAGGGATATCTTCGCATCCAGGCCGATGCCGAAGTAGTTGTTCATGACGCACTTCTCCGTGTAACACTCCCTGCAGGGGGCAGAGCGGGTCCCACAGCCTGCTCGGCACTTCCGCCCCCAGCCCCCGAGCAGTCCTCCCTGGGGGCAAGACTCTGGACTTTTTTCTTTCTCTTGGTGACAGTTTTATTGAGAAATAATTCACATGCCATATAACTTTCTCATTTAAAAGTATGACTTTTAAAAAATATTTATTTATTTTTAGAGATTAGAAAGGAGGGAGAGAGAGCGGGGAAGAAACGTCAATGTGTGGTTGCTTCTTGCACACCCCCCTACTGGGGACCTGGCCCACAACCCAGGCCTGTGCCCTGACTGGGAATCGAACCAGGGACCCTTTGGTTCGCAGGCCGGCACTCAATCACTGAGCCACACCAACCAGGGCTGAAGTGTACAATGTGATTTTTAACGCATTCACAGAGTCACGTCACCACCACTACAACCAGTTGTAGAATTACTGCATCACCCCAGAAAAAAAGGGCGCATCGCACCCCCTAGCCAGCAGTGCCAACCCCTCCCCAACCCCCGGCGACCACCAGCCTGCCTCCCGTCTCCACAGACCTGCCCCGCTGGGCACTTCCTGTCAACGGGACCCTACAACAGGGGCCCTTGCGCCCGGCTCCCTTCAGTGAACGGTGTTTTCGGGGTTCGTCTGGCTCTGTGTTTGATCCCCTCTACTGGCCCAACACCACCCCACTGTGGGGACAGCACCCATCGGTCCGTGGGCACCGGGGCTGTTTCACTCGGGGCCAGTATGTGCCCACACTCGTGCACAGGCGTTCGTGTGGACGGGTCCCTTCTCTCTTGGGCCCCCCCCAGGAGCGGGACTGGGACTGCTGGGGCCGTGCAAACTCTGGGTTCGGGGGACCTGCCAGGCTGTCTTCCAAAGCGGCTGCCCTGGCCCACATTCCCACCGGCAACGTCACGCCTGGTGATTCCATGGCACATAGACTGTTCCTCAGGACATCCCCCGGTCGTCTCGGACCCAGCTAAAGCAAGTCCACTAGCCCGAAACGTCCCTCCCAGCCCCGCGGCAACCCTTCCCTTCCCCACACCCACCGTGGCAAGAAATATCCCAGCTTCTTGCCCCATCGGGCCGCGGGCATCACACCTGGGGCTCTAGGGCCCCGATTCCCCTCCAGGGCAGGCGGGTGAAGGGGGCGGCCCTGACCCTCCACCCCGAGGAAGCAGCAAGGAGAAGAGCACGTTCGTGACATCCCCGGCAGAAGTCCCCAAGGAAATGCAACGGGGTGGGTGGGCTCGAGACTACGGCAGGGGCCGGGGTCCTGGCACGTTTCAGGGGAACGGGTGTCTGCAGCCTGCTCTCACAAGTGATGACCGCATGCCCATGTTTTTATGACACACTCAACGCAAGTGCCTAAGAGCTGGGTGGGAGCACAGCTCTGGACAAAACTGAGACCGCACGCCACCCAGTACCTGCAGGTCCTGGGGGAGAGAGGGGGCCGAGCCAGAGAAGCGGCCTGGGACGAGGGGCACGGGTGGCGGGACGGGGCCCAGGGCCTGGGGGCGGCGGGCAGCAGGGGCCTGGGAAGTGCGCCGGGACGGCTCCCGGAGGCCATCGCAGGCAGAGGCTGAGGGACCAAGGCCTGGGCTGGTGGGTGACGGCCTGGGCTACCGGCCTGGGCGAGGGTGGAGGAGGGGAAGCACAGTCTCCCCACGTGAAGGGAAGTCTCCCCGTCTGAAGAGGACAGAACGAAGAGAAGCCAATGGCCCTGGCTGCCCAATATGGACCCTCGGGGGTCTCACCTGAGAGAACGAGTGACAAATGAAATGCTGAGTTCGGGGGCCCCGGGGCACTGACCCTGGAGGACGACAGCTCTGGTCTTTTTGAGGAAACGTCAGGGAGGGTCAAGGCCGGAGCCCCAGCAGCCCTGCGAGGGGCCCGCAGTGCAGACCAGACAGCAGGCAGCAGTGTCGGGTCTGGGGGGGAGGGGGTGCCAGGCAGCAGGCAGGCCAGCACCTGGCAGCAGGGTCTGAACCCAGGGCCCTCCCTGGCTCGCTGACCTGATGGGGCCGCCGCTCGGCACCCTCCCGGCCCTGCCCTCCTCAAACGCAGAATGCCCGCTGCTCTCCCCACCACACCAGACACACACTCGGCAGCTCTTAACCAATACCACCGGCCGCTGGCGGCCCGAAACGCGCTCGCAGCCAGCCAAAAGGGAAGCCCGGAAGGGTGGGCTTGCACACCCCTACGTGTCCGCAGCGGCGTGTATCCACACTGGGACAGACTCAACTCAACGGCTGGCTACAGCCCCTCCGCCTTGGGGCCCGGCGGGGCACAGGGCGACGAGGGCACAGGGCAGCCCGGAACATCCCTCCCCGCACCCCTCCCCGCACCCCTCCCCGCACCCCTCCCCGTACGTCTAAGCCCGGGACAGCGTCTCCCTGGAGACCGCCAGGGGGAGGACCCGGCCCAGGGACCGGGGCACCAGGCGGGGCGGGGCGGGGGTCGACCGCACGGGAGAGCAGCAGGACAGCGACGGGGAGAGGGCAGGGGTCAGGAGGAGACACCAGCGCGGGCCGGCCGAGGGACCGAAGAGCAACAGTGAAGGGCAAGTGCAAAGCCAGGCACCAAGAGGAGTTTCTGAACCTCAAACACCACGTCTGTTCAGGAGAGGCCGACTCGCGACCACCGGGGGCCTGGGAGCGAGCCGGGACAGGCCCTGCGCCCCCGAGCCCCCGCAGGCACTCCCGCCCCCCCCCTCCAGCGGGGGCTTTCTGTCTCCCCCATCCACCGGCACCAGCTGAAGAGGACCCCCGAGGCACCCCCGCCCACCCCAGCACTCTGTCCCCAATTCGCCCCTTGGCTCACGCCGTACTCACAGGTTTTCCGGCTCGGAGTTGAAGGGGTCAGCGTTTATCAACAAGCGGCTGATGACCGAGCCCCCAGGCAAGGAACCAGACATCCCGGCACGAACATCTGTGAGGGACACAAGGGCGGGGGCGGGCCCGGTCAGGAGCCCCCGCGGCTGACGGACACGTCGGACGTCTCTAAAGCAGCGGACGAGCAGGTCCACACGCTGACGACGAGGAGTTGGGCATGGGGAGCTGCCGTCACCAGCCCACACCCAAGAAACACACACACACACACACCCGGCGGCAGGAACCGATGCCAGTGAGACAGTGTACAGACCCCCGCCAGAGCGGCCTCTGGGCGTCCAGGTGCCCAGCCTGGGGAGGCTCCTTTCAGAGGGATGAACCCAGGGACACCCCAGGGACAGCAGCCTTCAAGCCCCCGGCACCCATCTGAAGTCTCTGAGCCAACCCTGAAGGCAGGGACGAAGCCCCGCGTTTGAGCGCCCGGCCCGGCCCGGCCCAGCCTCCCGGTGAGGTCTTCCTCACTGGCTGACCAAAGGCCTCGCAAGTGCAAGGGCCCACTTCCCAGGGGCTTCTGGAATTTCCTTCTGACAGGTGAGTCGCTAGAAGCCTCCAAAGCACTCAGGGGGCGGACGGTGCGGCCAGGAGGGCTCGGGACTCGGCCCGAGCTGGTTCAGGGGGTCTGCGGGCCACACTGCAGCGCTGCTGCCCTCGAAGGCAACAAGTCCCGTCCCAGCTCCCCCGAGGGAAGCAGCCACGGGTGTTGCCTCCACTTTATCGGAGCAACAAGCGAGCACGGGGAGGAAAGAGCTCAGGGCCGGCCCTTCCGGCGGCTGGCTGTGCTGCTGCTGCTGTGATCACGCTAGAAATAGTGGTGCCCCTGCCCGCCCCCCCCCTCGTCCCGCACAGCCCACCTGCCCTGCTCTTTTCCCTCAGGATAACGCCCACCTACCCCTTGGCACCCAGCTAGCTGGCTGGAGGATCACCTGCTCCAGGCACCTTCCTGGGGCCCCTGAGCAGCAGGGTGGGCGCCGTCGGCCCTCTGTCACTGATAAGGCACTTTCGTGCCGTGACCTGACTCTGAGAGCCCGTCCTCACTCCCGAGGAGGACAGGGACCTGGTCTCACTCATTCCCACAGGCCCCGGACCTGGCAAAGCCACAGGCCCCGGACCTGGCTGGCTGGCTGGTCGGCGCGTCCCCGACGCCCTCCCGCCCCCAAGGCCCTCCCTAGACACCCTCGGCCAGGGAGCCTGGCCCACCTGGGGGCGGGGACACTCACTCGGGAACAGGATCTTCGTGTTCAGCGTGGGCAGGCCGTCCCGGTTTCCTGGCTGGGTGGGGAGAGAGGCAGAACTGCCCAGTGACAGACTTCCTTTGCCTATCAGCTTCTCACACGGGGACTTGGACACTATAGAAACAGGACACAAAGCCATCAGACTGCCCGGGAGGGACCACGACTGCCCGCTGGGAGAGCTCACTGGAGAAACACCAGGTGGAGGGCCAGGGGAAGCGCAGCACTCACAAGCCACTGGGCGGCCCGGGCGGAATGGGCGAGATGAAGACAGAAGCCCAGAGAGAGAGAGACGAGGAGGGCACAAGGAGAGGCAGGTGGGTTTGAATGCCACCTAAAGAGTGACAAAGGCCACCAAGGGTGAGGCCGGGGCAGGGCACGGGGGAGGCTAAGCCCTCATCATACTAAGGGCTCGAGGGGCCAAGCCGAGTTCTGCGTAGGAATGACCACGGAGTGACCTCTAAGGCAGATGTGCCTCCCAGGGTCTTGCTGGGCTGCAAGGGAGGGGCCGCGCACAGCCAGTGGGAAGGGACGACCCTCCACGTCGGGAGCCTGCGCTGGGGGCTCTGCTAGGAGGGGTAAGGGTCCCCGGGCAGACGGCCCGTGCGGCTGGGTGCTGCCCTGGCCACCATGCCAGGCTCAGGGAGCAACTTCGCACATGCACGGAGCCCAGCTGGCTGCAGCCGGGAGGCCCTCAGCCCCACTGGATCTGGGGTGCACGGGGAGGCCCTGGGGAAAGCACACTGCTCAGCAGCAGGGCCCCCCCGGAACCCCCACCGGCCACCAGACAGACCGCCCGCAGCAGGTGGTGCACAGAAAGGCCGTGCGCCCTGCCCTTCCTACTGCCAAGTGGCCGGGGCAGCCACGAGAAGGCACCCTGAAACCTCGCTCGGCCAGCTGCTCGAGCAGCACGCAGGCCTGGCCGCAGCCCCGAGGGCACCCAGGCCGGCGGGCTGTACCTTTGCGGAGGCTCCTGGGCTTGGCAGCCCCGCAGCTGTCTCTGTGGCACAGCCTGTCGTCCGGCTTCAGGTCCTTCTTCTCCTCCGTCTCGGGGAGACCCAAGACAATCCTCTCCTGCTCCTGGGTCTGCGCATTCTGCTCATCGACAGCTGCACGGGGCAAGAATGGGCACGGCTCAGCCTGTGGGCGTGAGCCGCAGACGGCGCCAGGCTGGCAGAGGGCCTGCTGGACAGACTCCCTGTGCGTCTCCCAGTCTTATTTTTTCCAAGTGTCCTCCTGGCTGCGGCTGAGACCCTGAAGCTCCCACCTCATCCTCACTGTCCCCCGGGCTCAGTGCCCTGCACACCAGGGGCACCGGGCGTCCAAGCCAGCAGCCCGAGGAGGAGGACCCGAGGCTGGAGGACGCGCAGAGAAGGTGAGTGAAGGCCCGAGAGCCCAGAGCATCCCCGGGGGACTGACAAGGGGTTCCACCTTGTGCACCCACCAGTGTGTAGCTGGGAGGTCATGACCTTATTATTCTCACTGAGGCAAAAAGCAGGTGGATCTACTCAGAGTAAAGAGGTGAGGGCTGGGAATGCGTCAAACACACGTGGAAAACACACAACGGTTTCTGAAGGTAAGGAGAGCGTGGACAGCCCAGGACAAGGAAGAACTTGCTGAGGAGGGAGCGGACGGGTCCCGGCGAGATGGGAGGCAATGAAGTTCACGGGTCAATGTGGCTTTTCACCGATCTCATCCGAGCTTAGCAAACTGAGCCCAGCAGAAGGGCGCGGCCGGCCAGGCAGACCTGTCGCCCTACGTCGGTCTCCCTGCCTCCCCCAGGGAGGCTGACCAGGGACACCAGGCCCCGGGCACCCTCTGCACTGCGGCCAGCCCTGCTTCAGACCCCACGGTGCACACGGTCCTCCCACCCGTCCAACCCCTCCTGCTGTCGCTGTCCCCAGGTCCAGCCTCTTTGTCCACCCGCTGCCTCCAGGCAGGGCCACCCCTCCCGGTGTCCTGGGAGCCTCTCGGTTGTGAGCACTGGGGCTCTCCTTGAAGCACGGTCCCCAGGCAGCCCGACCTCCAGGTGGACAGGGGCCTGTCCCGCAGGGCTGTACCCGAGGTTGGGTGGAGTCCCCACAGGCGAGGTCCCTTCCAGGGAGCGGTGGAGGCCTTTCTGCCACCGTGCTCGGAGGAAACCGGGCGCCGTGGCCAGCGCCCGCCTGAAGAAATCGCCCTTGTCACGGAGAGACCAGCTACCTTTCTCGGTGTGTTCTATGATCTGGCGAATCGCCTTCTTCAGGCTGTTGGCCCGCAGCATGAGCTGCTCCCGCGGCCGGAATATCTGCGGCCGCGCCGGGCACGCCGGCCCCACCGAGCGGTCCACGGCCGAGCCGCAGCCACTGCCCAGCCCGTCCCCGTCCTCCACCTCCTCGGCGATGGTGGGCGGCGGGGTGGACAGAGAGGACGAGGCCTGGGACTCGTCGTCCAAGGTCTTGAGGAGAGAGTCCAGCTTCTCTTTCAGGACAGAGCACTGGACGGGAGCAAGCAGAGCGGAAGGGAGTGGCACGAGGCTCCTCTCTGCCCCGACGCCCTCCCACCCGGGGGCCAGGGCACAGACCTTCTTGGCCATGACCTCCGACTCCTCTGAGCTCTCGGTGGTCTTCTCGTAGGCCTTCCCCACTCGAGCCACGAAGTCCTTCACCGTCTCACAGAGCACCCTGCGGGGGGAAGCGCAGGGAGACGCTTCTAGAGAGACAGCTCTGGCTGGGAACCCGGCGCCCGCACGGTGGAGCCCGGTTCTGCCGGCCCACCGGTACTCACTTGGCCGATGAGATCACCACCGAGTGCTGGTCGGAGGTCAGGATTTTAGAAAGGTGGGCCGCAACAGAGTCTTCATAGAAGAGAATTTGCTGCACCTATGGTCACCCCAGAACAGGGCAGGGCGACCATCAGTCCGCCGGTGACCTCCTCGCCCACGGCGCCCCAGCCCCGCCAGCGCCACCGGGAAGGCCACAAAGGCTCCCCGAAGACGTGCACGGATGGGCCTCAGTGAAAACTTCAGCACCCTCGGGCTCCTTCACCCCTCAGCCCGAGGCTCACCAGCAGCAGCCCATGCCAGGAGCGAGCCCGCCGCCGCCCCGCGGCCACAGGCAGCGCTCCTCCGCTGAGGCCCCTTCCCGGCAGACGGCACGTCGGTCCGCCTGGCGGGCTCGAGGCCCGGCCCCTCCCCTCGAGACGGGAGCGCCCCTCCCCACACACGTCTGCCTGCCGACACAGGGGAGCTGACCCTGCGTGGTGAGCCCACTCCAGGCCTTATCCCAGCGGCAGCGAGCTCCACCGCTGGCTGACAGCACCCATCTGAGGCTTCGCCCAAACACTCTTCCTCTCCCGAGAGGTGCGACCACTCTCCACTCGCAGGCCACGCCGCAGCAGGCCCAGCCTACCGGCGGCTGCCCCAGCCCACTGCGCTCCGTCCACCCTGCCGACTGGCAGGCGGCCCCGGGCAGAGCACTCCCTCTCCTGCTCAGCCAGCAGCCAGCTGCCCCGGTGGGCCTGAGCGCAGTGATGGGACCGGGGCTGTGCTGCCGCTGGGTAGGAAATGAGGCAGGCAAAGCTGCGCCCTGTGGAGCTGGTAAGCCACCATAACCACCCGGAAATGAAAGAAGAGCCGAACGTCGTCGAGCTGGCACAGCCAGCTGCACGAGGAGGCACCCCAGGGGACAAGGGGCGGCGGCAGGGGTGAGGAGAGTGGGAAGCCCTAGGAGACTGTCCCCACGAAGGACCCAAATCCTGATGGCGAGCAGGAAGCTCCCAGACGACCCCAAAGCCCGGGGAGGTCGGAGTCCATGGGGCCCCAGCTCGGTCCTGAGCTGCCCCTGAGCCTCTGCAGGTCGGACTAGGGAGAGGATGACAGCGCAGGCAGGGCTGGGGCGGGCGGCCGGAAGGAAGTACGAACCTCGGAGCCCTCGCTGAGGTCCTCGGTGCCCGTGCCGGTGGCGGAGGAGGCCTGCCGGCGCAGCTTGGTCTCGTAGGCCATGACGCTCCACCTGCACACACAGGGGCGGGCGGCTCCCAGCAGTTGGCCCACCTCCCGGGGCGGGCCCCACACCTCCCGCCGCAGGCCCGGGACCCTCCCGCCGGTTCCAGCTGTGTCTCCAAGTCCCTGACCTGGGCTCCTCCCAGGACGAAGGACTGTCACTACGGGACAGAGAGCCACAAGCCCTCGGCCAGCAGCCAGCTCTTCTCATGCACAAAACGCACAGAACCCCCCGTAAGTGGAGAAGGAATGGCGGGGGCGCTGAGATCACACCCCCTGACGGCAACCACAGGGTCCTGTGAGGGGACGTGTGGCGTCTCAACACCACCAAGTCACCACAGGCTCCGGCGGGTGGGACCTCAGACATGCGCTCAGAACTAAAGGCAGTTCACCCCAAGGATGCCGAGGGGTTGTTGAAAGCACAGAAACTATGCACCCAATACTTAGGGTTCTTCTGGGAACAGAACATGAAGTACAGAGAAAGGGCACCCTGCTCACAGGTGTCAGGTGAGGGCTGCAATGGTGGAAGGGGACAGGGCCACCTTCCTCGGTGGCCCCAGTGGGTCAGGCTTGGCCTCAAGAGAAGATCTGATCACTGGGCACCTAACCTGTCTGTTATCTTTTTCATAGTCTTGGTCAAAAGGTAAAGACTACCAGGAAAGTAATTTCTACTACTAACTGCAGAAGGCCTACGGTTTCCAGGGACCCTGGTAAGAACCCCTGGTTGAGGCGACCTGTCTCCGCCCACCCCCCCCAAGCAGGCAGCACCGCCACGCACCCACTCACCTGTCCAGCATCTTGGTGCTGGCTCTCTCCAGCTTCTCCAGGATCTGAGGGAGCTGAGTGTCGTCGTCACAGGCCGAGCCCCAGCCTAACACACGCGCCAGGTCATTCCCTGTGCCCAGGGGAAGCACGCCCAGCTGACACTGACAGACACGGGGGGAAGACACGGCCTTGAGCCCTCTTCGTCGCTGACCACGGTGGCTTAACTAGAGAGAGTCGCTTCCAGGAGCAAGGCCCTGCCACCCCAGGCAGAGCCACAGGACAGGACAGATGGCCTTTCAGGTCCCACAGCCGAGCCCCCCTCTGCCGCAGGCCGCACCTCGCCGGCTGCCCTGTGGGGGCCGCCTCTAGAACCTCGTTCGCCAAACCGCGTCCTAAATCCCCTCCCCTCCCACTGGCACGGCGATGGCCTCAGTCCTGTCCCTGGCTGCTGGGCATCTGGATGCTGAAGAACCCTCTGTGGCTCCCCACCCCCCGTGTCTCCCTCCAACCACGCCGTCTGACTCATCACTGAGGCCAAGCTCATCTTCCAAAGACATCACTAGTGTCGCTTCCCCCTCTAAACACACTTTCAAGGGCTTCTGAGTCCCATCCAAACAGGTACCAGGACACCCAGTCTGGTCACCAAACTTGACAATGTCCCAGTGCTCAGCCAACATCCCTCTATCTGCCACTCCCCAGAGAGACCCCTTACATTGCTCAGGCCTCGGCCCCCTGAATCCCCACCCCAGAGCTCCCACCAGGCCAGGAGAGCACTCAGGAAGTTCCAACTGCAACACGCAGTGTGCAGGGAGGGCCGCTGGTCCTCCCTAGGCTCTGCCAGACCACGGTCACCCGCCCCGGCCATGAGGGAGGCCCCCCACCCTGCTGGGGACAGCGAGCTGGAAGGTGAGGACCAGGACATGTGGGCACTGGGTCCCCAGAGCCTGAAAGAAGAGGCAGGGGCAGGGGTGTGAAGGCATTGCAGTGGGCCCCCTGCTGGAGAGGCGGCCCTCCTGCCCGTGAGACTCCACCAAAGTGAGGGCGCAGAGGAGGAAGTTGGAGACGCAGAGGAGCAAGGAGCCACACCGGGCCCTGGGAAACTGCATTAGGGAGTCTGGATTGCACCCTAAAGCCAAGGGGTCACCTAGAGATGCTCAGGGTTTCATGCGCAGAACTGCTGTGGGGAAGGACCCTGGGGAGGGTGGATGGACGGAGGCCCAGGGTCAGCAGCATACAGGGGTGGCAGAATTGAGCCCAGCAACTACGCAGAAATGAGGAGGGCGAGGGAAAAATTAAGAATAGCCATCAGATCTCTAGCTCGTTGTTGGGTGGATGATAATTTCCAGACTCTAAGGAAAAAAATGTGGGCTGTGGAGGCTGGGCGGGGTGGGGGCTCAGCGCAGGAAATGAGGGGCTTGAGGTGGGGTGGGGCAGCCAGGAAGATGAGGAGCACCAAGGGGTGGGGTCCAGGGGAAGCCAGGGGACAGGGGGTGAGGAGCACATGCCACAGGGAGGCCGGAGAAGGTAAGTGCTCACTGAGTTCCCCTGACTAGATGAAACCGGCCTTCCTGACTAGCAACAATGAACTTGTAGGTAGGTCATCCTAGAAGTCAACACAACTTAACACAGGACCTGAGTGTAGTGCCCAGACTTCACCACTAGGGGGCAGCATCCTCTTCCCTGAGCAAGTGGCCTCGCTGGGGCTGAGCCGTTCAGGTCCACCTTCCAACACCACTCCAGCGCCCGGGCTAAAGGCAGACTAAACCCAGCCCACCCCACCTCCCAGGCCCGCCTACATGGAGAGTCAGGCCCAAGACTTGAAAACAGCATGTTCAAAGCAAATGAAAAACTAGGGAAAATATGACCGACAAAGATTTTATAGCCCCAATATGACAATAATCCTCAAAGAAATCAATTTTAAAAGGTAACTAACTACCCCAATAGAAATCTAGTCAAGGAACATAAACAGGTGATTCATTTAAAAATTCATGACTGAGATGTTTGACTTCACTAGTATTAAAGAAAGAAAAACAAAACCTACCCTTTTTGCCCACTTACTGGGCAAAAACAAAAAGGGCAGCAACAGGTGCCCGAGGAAGGGGGCGGGGGGGGCAGCTCTCCGTGGCCCCGGGAGACGAGGCCAGCGTGGCCCGGAGGGAGTCTGAGCGTGGGTGCCCCTGACAGGGGCTGACGGGGCCGGGTCCACGTGGTCCCCGCCAGGCGTCTTCACGGAGCGGCCCAGGCGGACGGCGCGGCGAGGGAGCTAGCCCAGGGCTGGCAGAGCTCCGCCCGGCGGGGAACCACCCCACGGACCTCCACCCACTGCCGCAGGGCGAGCTCGGGGCCCGCCACATGCTGCTGTGTAAAGTGCCCTGGCGCAGCAGCTGGACTCAGAGCCGCACGACACCTCGAGCGTGTCGCCGAGGGGTCTGGGGACAGTGACCGGTGGCAGCAGTGGGCAGCGACGGAGGGGGCAGGGAGTGGAAACAATGAGCACTTGACTTTTACAACCAGAAAAATCTGCTTTTAATACCAAAAAAAATTAAATCCAAGGGGCCCCAGCTGTGACTTTAAGTGCAAGCCTGCTTCTCTCCCTCCCTGGACAACAAGGGGCATCAGGCAGTAAGTTACTCTACACGACCCAATACGGGGCAGGAGGGGACGAGGCAGGGTGGCAGCGCCACCCAGACCTGCTCCCAATCCGGATTCGTCCTGCAGAGGAAGGTCCTTTGTGTGCCTCGGTGTCCTTCTAACTGTGAGGTCCCTATTCCTGTGTAACAGCCCCAGGATGCTACCACGCCACCTGCTCCCTGCTGCCAGACCTCCGTGGGCCCCCACCTGGGAACGGCGCTCCGCGGGCTCACAGACCACGCCCCGCGACCGCCCAGCCGCTCTCTAACTGCGGCGCTGTGCCCGAGGGTCTGGGCTCCCCCGCGGTCAGGTACCTGTTTGTGGAGGTTGAGGCTGTCAATCTCAGAGAGGACCCAGCCCACACTGCCGTCCCCACCACACACCAGGATCCGGAATGTGTCGAACTTCTGGAACAAGCGTAAGCTGCGGAGGAAGAGAATGTCAATGAAATGAGGTGCATTCTGACTGACAAATGACAGCCAGTAGGCCCTGGGCTGGGGGGGCCCCATCTGTGCTCCCCATGCAGACCCTGCACCCCCTCCTGTGAAGAGGCCTCTCCCAGGTGCTCGGCCTGCAGGGGTCACTGGGCACCTGAGAGCAGAGGGCTCCCACCAGGGCCCCTGAGCCCACTCCCCACTCGGCTGGCCCCACGCCCAGCCAGCCCCCGCACACGGGGCGCAGGAGCCCAGGCTGCAGGATTCTGTCCACACTTCACCTTCCCTCTGGGTCCCTGCGCCCTCCCAGATGGTATGGCCCATCCCTCTCCCCTCCTAATTCTATCTCCATCCCCCTCCTGTGCTCCTCGTGGTCACCCCACCCCTTGCACGCAGCGTCCCCTTCGGGACACCCACAGCCTCCTCTGCTCACTCCTCACCCACGTCCTGAGTGGCCTCATCTACGTTTTGGCTTCAGAGATGACGCAAATGCTGATGACCACAAATGACCTGAATGACCCTAAACCAAGACCTCCAGGCTTTCCTGAAGGACAATACCTTGCACTTGCCTACCCAACGGGCCACTACAGTGTCGCATGGGTAGGCACCTCCTTGTCCTAGGTTCCCATCCTTGGAAAACAGCAGAGCCACCATCAAACCGTCACTGGGCCAGACGCCACTGTCCCAGCCACAGTCGCTTCTCTCACAAGCCCTACCAGAGCCCCCTCCCAACCTCACATCCCCTACAGACACCTCCAATTCCTGCCACAGCGTGGTCTTCCCAAAACAGGTCTCGTCAAGTGTCTCGCTTTAAGAAGTTGCCCCTTGTTTCCAACAAAGGTTCAAGGCTCTCGGCCAGTGCCTACGACCCTCCCTGGTGAGCAGCTTCCGCTCCCCCGGATGCCCCCAGTCTTCTCCCCTCTGCACGCACAGCACCTCCTGCCTGGCGGGCTCCAACCCCCCTCCCTGCCATGACATAACCAGCTCCCTTCAAACGCCAGCTCAGGGAGAAACTCAGAGACCCCCAGTGTGATTCATAAGCTCCTTCCCCAAGTCCCCACAGAAGCCGCACGTCTCCCTGTAAGTGACGGACGTCTGCGTGTGTCACTGCGCCTGCAAAGTGAGCATCCAACATAACAAACCTCTCGTCTGGCCTCCCTGGAGGAAAGCTTCCCCAATACTGAGCAGCCAGAGAAGCAGTGAGGCAGACCTGTGACCCCGACCTCAAAAACGCCCATGCCACTGTCCACTGACACACCTAAACAGCGTGTGCGCCACGCCAGGCAACAGGTCAGGCCACGTTCAGGTCAGAAGTGCGTGCACAGCTGAGACTCACACTGAAGACTGGAAGGACAACCAACTCAACTAACTATTACGAGCGAGCACCTCTGCCAGTGGAATTTGAGGAGGTGTGTGGTTCAAGAAACACAGTCTTTATTTCCCATTTTAAAATGTATGTTTGAGCCCTGATTGGCGTGGCTCAGTGGACTGGGCATCATCCCACAAACCAAAAGGTTTGCCAGTTCGATTCCCAGTCAGGGCACATGCCTGGGTTATGGGCCAGGTCCCCAGCTGGGAGCGTGCAAGAGGCAACCAATTGATGCGTCTCTGACATACTGATGCCTGTCTCCCTTCTCTTGCTCCCCTCCTTACCTGCTCTCTAAAGTTAAATAAATCTTTCTTTAAAAATATATGCTTAAATCTTTTAAAAATAAACATGTATTATCTTCAAGATTTTTTTTTAAACTCCAGGGAAGATGCATTCTACAAGCTTACCCGAGGTGCGGTCCCCCGTTCATGAGGTCGAAGACCTGGGCAGGGTTCAGCAGCTGTTTGAACCTTCTGAGGAACTTCACGCCCTGGTTGTCCCCACTTTTTGAGTTGACGAAGACCAACAAGGGGCTGGTGCAGGACGGAGGACACGTGGCCTTCCAGAAGCCTGCACGCAAGGAGGGGAAAGGGCGGAAGAACACCGGAAGCCATGAGAGACGCAAGGGCACTCCTAGTCACGCGGGGAGCAATCATTCTGAGGCCCTGGAACTCCCAGGAAGCCAGTAACACGCGCACTTCCACGCCGCCCCCCGCCCCCCCACGAAGAAGGAAGTGAGGGCCCGCCAGTCTGCCATCGAGGGTGCAGGGACTCGAACGCTCGGAAGGACTGGGCATCTCAAGGCTCCGACCTCTCCTCTCGCGCGTAACCTGAAGAGCCGGTTTCCTCTGAGACACGCGCCCCGGTTTCCCGCCTCTCCACCCACACTTGTTAACGCAGCCGCCCCGTACCCTCCGGACAAGGGACAGCAGCCGTGGACAGCGTGCGAATCAGTGTCTGCCACTAGGCGGAGACCAGCTGACGGAGACACCACCACGACAGCTCCCATCAGACACGCACAGGAGTCTTCGGCCGGTTTCTACTCACTCACACCTCCAACGGACGTGCTGGCCTCAAGTCCTAAGCCTTCCCAGTGGCCAGTGGGACACCATTCACCACCTTTGCACAGGAGTGCTCTCCCCGGACGCTGGGGCTGCCCTCCCCCCAACCACATCTCAAAATCACAACACAGCCTCCCCGGAGAGGGCGAGGAGAACTCGTGGAGGAAGGGCGAGGGTGTGGTACCCACCATCGGAATCGATGCTGTTGAGAGCCGTGGGGGGGATGACCGACACTTTGCACAGGCCCAGCGGGCACTTGGTCACTAAGGATTCCTTACAAGCTGTGTGCACCTGGGACAAGAATCCACGCATCACGAGGGGTCACAGCCTGCTTCGCACGTGGCCTGCAGCTCAGGAGGCATGGGCTGGCCTGCTGGTCCCATCGGGGCCCTGACGGGAGCCGGGGTGGGCCGAGCTCACTCACCATGGCCTTGCACCACAGGCAGCGCCAGTCCTGCAGGCGCAGCACGCTGCCGCAGGTCTTGTCACACACCGTGCACTTGGCACTCACAGGCAGGTTTCCTTCCAGCCACTGGTGAGGCATGGCGATCTGCAGGCCGAGCGGAGACAGACACACTCTGGGCACACGTCCCAGCACCCCACACGCGGGCACCCCAAGACCCTGGCCAGAGACGCTCCCCAACGAACCCAACCAAGGCACTCTTCTCAACACAGGCAGCGGGAGGACAGCACGCCCTCCCCCCCACGGCACCTGCCCTGGCACAGCATGACACACAGGGACTGACACGGAGGCACAGAGGCCCACACAGAGTCCCCAGACGCCCAGCAGGAACAACGCAGGACCACGAGGAAGAGAACTAAGGAAGGGGGCCGGCCCAAGTCTTGGGGAGGGGGACCGCGCCGGGTCGGCCGGTGCCCCACGCGTACCCCATCCTCGTCCTCGATGATGTCCTTCCCGATGGAGGCCAGCGTGGTCCACTTGCAGTTATTGGTTGCGCGCACAGCGCACCGTTTGTGGGCCTTGAACTTGCACACTGTGGGGGAACGAACACACGCACCTCCAAGCCTCGCTCATGGCAGCTGCCTCCCATGCTCGGGGGGACAGCCGGTGGAACTCCCCCGGCCTCTGGGACCGCTGGGACGGCACACGGCACTCCCCATGTTGGAACTAACCACTGGGACACACGTGGAGGCCCATCTCGGTGACCCCGGGCACCCAGAACAGCCAGGGCCAGCAGACTTTCGGGGAAGGGCCAGAGAGTGACCAGCTCAGGCCTCACGGGCCACGCTCTGTCTCCATCCCAACTGCTCGGTCTGCCCGGCAGCCCGAGGGTCACCAGGGACCACGCTTCACGTATGGACACCAAAATGTCCATTTCACATGATTTTCTGTGTCACAAAATAGTCGTCATCTTGATTTTTTACCGTGTAAAAGTGTAAAATCATTCTTAACTACACAGGCCGCATAAACATGGGCAACAGGTGGGATCTGGCCCAAGGGCCACCGTCCCCCACTCTGGAGGTCAGCGCACTTGTCCACAGCCCACGTCGCCCGCAGGGGCACAGCCACACCGGGCTGCCCCACGGTTCCAGCTCTCCTCCCTCCGAGTCTTCTACATGTCCTCCCCCCTGTGTCTCCTTATTACCACTTCCCCTCTCTCCTCGCCTCCATGACCACGGGAATCAGTTTATCAAAGACTCCTCCGCAGGCACAATAAATAGTCACGGGGAAATCACCCTACCCCTGACCAATCTGAGGTGACTACGTTTGAACCTCCAGGGTCAGGACGCCCTGCCCCGCAGAACAACACACGGTTTGCACCTTCACAGGACAGTCCGTGGGACGTGACCCCAGACAGAGCCTCGCGACACACGTTGCAGTAGGTCGGCCTCGCGTGGGAGCAGGCGTACCAGTTGTGCGTCCCTGAGAAGTGGTCCATGCTGTACTGGGTCGGCTGCAGGGAGGACAGACAGACGGCAAAGGTAAGGGGAACCTCCGACATCCTTAAGCGTGGTGACTTGAGCAGGGTTCGGTCACGGGTCCGGGGGAGGAGAGGACGTAGGGGCACAAAAGGCAGGGTCACGGCAGGATGGGGCAACGTTAGTTTACAAGGAGCGTGCTGAGAAAGCGAGTTCCGGAGCCGCCCGGCCCACCCACGAGAGACACCCAGAGGGCAGAGTGTGAAGGGAAGGGCAGCGAGAAGACCCCCCTCCCTACCTCAAAATGCTCCCGACTCTGGACAGTCTTCAGGGCTGCGATCCAGTCTTCCATCTCCTTCCTGTTATCTGCACACAGGATGAGCTTCCTGCACGGGGTGATGACCTAGAGGAGGCAGCGCATTCAACACACCCACGAACCAAGGACCAACACTGACAGCTGTAAAGTCGCCTTTAAACCCCACTTTCACTGCGCATGTTTTAATGAGAAACAACTGTTTGATTCAGATACTTGACTGAACAGAACACCAAAGACCAAGAACCATCTGAAACCAGAAAGGCAATCGAATTCAGGGTGTGCGTCCACCAGAAACAACCCACGCGGACACTCGCGAACCACTGACGCTCAGACGCAGCAGTGCGCCACGGGAACAGTTTGTTGCGGACAGAGCACAGCGGGGACTGCTCCGACACGCTCGCAAGCCGCCACCGAGCACTGACGCAGGTCCAGGAAAGTCTGGTCCCGGTTACCCCAAGGACACCGCGGGCGTTTCCCACAGACCACACGTCGAGGTCCGTGTGCGGAACCTTTGAATGTCCCACGAGGACAGCAACCACCTCCTGCGTGCGGGGCCTGAGCAACTAACGTAACTGGAAATGAGGTCGTGACCCTCGTAATAATCGGCAAACCACAACTACAACCACGGCACACAAAACGTTCTTATACATCAACAGAGGATATTCTTCTTCTAGAAAAAAGGCTGTATGTTTACATTTGAGAGAAAATACAAAGTGGCTAATATACAAGTAAGAAGACGCCTACCCACCCTAGTCATCAGGGACACAAATGAAAATAAGTCATGTTTCACCTAACAGAACAGCAAAGTGTTAAAAGATGACAATTCAGTGCTGGCAAAGACACAGGAGAAGAAAGCTCTCCTCAAGTACTGACAGGTGGCAAAGAGGATACAGACTTTTTAGGTGTCAGCTAATGCAAGGACATTTTCCTAGCCCCCTTTCAAAGCGGGAGCACTCCGCAGACACTCCCGCCTCCTCTGTCTCCTCCCTCTGGACCACGGGCACGTCCTGGCCCCTCAGCAGCGGGTGCCGGTCCCTCCTGCCCTCTCGTGGCTGCGCTGGGGCCCCCACACTGGGGGGGCACCGCACCTACGCAGCCGTTCCCTGCTAATCCCTGCTTCCGGGCACCACGGGCACCACGGGCACCACCACGCTGTCAAGAGCCTTTGATGCAGCAAATGGCGCAGCAGTGTTATGGCCTTCGCACAGGTCTTTGCGTTTACCCACGCGTTTGGGGGATGGATTCCCAGGACGCCCTGACAGCGTAAACGCACATGTAACTTTGCTAGCTGTTGTTGGGTGTGTCCCCCCCCCCGCCCCACCCAGGGGCTGTGCCGTTTTACATTCCTACCAGCAGCGTCAGGAAAATGAACTTCCCCAGGGATGCACCAATACAATTTGTTACTTAACTTCCGATTTCTGCCCATCTGACAGCTTTAATTTCTATTAGGAAGACTCACTTTAGGAACTCCCAGTTTAATGATAAGGCGACCATGTTTCTGCCTCAGAAAATATAAAAACAGTGTTTTATAGATGGCCTCTTCTGTGATTCCCATAAACCACCTACAGAGCTAATCACGGAAGGGATAACTGGAACTGGGTCACAAACCACCGGGCTGCTCCCTCTTTCCCCTAACCAGGGTAACTGGGGTAACCACGTGCGGGGGGCCAGGCTGGGCTGCAGAAAGAGGCAAAGAGAGTGTGAGGTGAGGGGAGACTGAGAGACGGAAAGTAGAAGACTGGAGGAGTGGGGGCCCTCCAGAGGGAGGGTGGGAGGTGGGAGCCGCCCTCGGAGGCCCCCGAGAGCACGGCAAAGAGCCGACACCCAGTGCTGAACACACCCGTCCCTCCACCCAGCAAGAGCTCACTGGGTGTCCGTCCGCTCGAGGACCGCAACAGGCCAGGGCTCCTGCCCACACGGAGCTCCCCTTGCCTGGGGAGACAGGCCAACGAGAAACTCCAGACACTGGCATGCGCCGTGAGACAAAGGGGGCCGTGCGCGTGGGGCTGCTGGGAGCTTTGGAGGGCCGGGGGGCGGCCAACGGCTGGGTCGGTGCTCGAGGACGTCTCATCGGTACAAAATCTCAACAAGCACTTCTTTTTACTTTTTATTCACTCTGGGGTGAGTGTTAATATTTGAACATTTTTAACAGCCTAATAGTTTCAGAAAGATACTGTACTTCATTCTGCATAACTTGGAGATTATTTCAGGAGTTAAGCAATGGGACACTTGCAGAAGAGAACAATGCGCTTCTTCACGTCCTGTGCTATTTTAGGTCTTGTTTCCCACCGCCCCCGCGACCAGCTGTGCAAGACGCAGAGCCCACACCATCCCGGAGCTCGGCCGACGGCGCCCCGGCCCCCCCCTCCACCAGCCGGAGGAAGGAGGGGCTACCGGACAGTGTCCCGGGCACTGGGCACCACCGGACAGAAAGCCGTAGGCAAAGCTGTTACGTTTAAAGACGTGACGGTGAGTTCCTGAAACTAACGATAAATGTTGTCATTTCCGCACTCTGCCATTATTTACAGGGAGTGAAACACTGACCAGACAAATGTTGAAGAACCTTGTGTTCAGCTTTTTTAAGCAGCACGGGTGCCTGTCTGAGCCCCACTGACTGGCTGGGAGACGTGGGCGGACCGTCTTCGTTTCTCTGCTGAGAAAGAGGGATGACGAAAGCCACCCCGCAGGGCGGTTACCAGACTGAATGTAACCAGACGTGGACAGAACACAGCACGGGGCCCAGCACGGTGTTCGGGAGACGTCCCTGGGGCCGCGGCCCTGACAAGCCGGGCGAGCGGACGTAGCCCTCCCTGTGCCCCCATTTGCGCATGTGTGAACAGGAACTGCTACTAACGGAGATGCCCCATCCCAGCGTGGTGGCAGGTTGCAGCAGGGGCCCCGGGAGGTGCTGAGAACAGCACCTCGCATGTAAGTGCTCCCTGCCCACCCGCACCCCGACCCCCCCGCCCCTCTCAGGGCCACCGCAGGCTCTTCCCTGTGGGCGTCACCTTCCTGAGACTCTCCTGGTGCTGACGGTCCACCTCTCAGAGCATGAGAGTCATCCCAGCAGACTCCCACCCACCAAATAAAAACCGGTCTCTGCCTCTCTCCGATCACACTCCACCACCCGAGACCGAATCCATGCTTCTCAGCCACCCACAGGCCAGACATGACTCGGTCACCTTGGATGGCTCCCCCCTCCCTGGGTCTCCAGAGCTCCCCAGCAGCCCTCCAACCCAGGGGAAGCCTCCCGGACACGGGGGGGCAGTCCCGCGCACCCCGGGGCCCACGGGTGAGACCGGTGAAGCTGGGGGGGTCCTTCTCCAGAGGAAAGCGGGAGGCTTTCTAAGAGAGATGTCCTGGACGGGGCTCCCTATTCAGTCCCTTTATTTAGGGGACAGAGGGGCCAGGACAGGCCCGAGGAGAGAAGCAGGTGCTGGAGGACACCGTCAGGTTACCCCCTCGTGGCCGCTCACCAAGCTCACAAAGCAGGAAGAAGGCGGGGTCCGGAAGGGCCGCTCTGGGGAATGCCTTTACTGTGCCGTGTGTAAGGATTACACACCGAGGGTGTAATAACCCCGTGTATCATGCACACAAAACACGGGTGGGCACTACGCACGGCAAGCTACAGTAGCAAGAGTGTGCCTGTGTTTGGACTGCCACCGCTAGGAACCAAGAATGAAGAAACATCTAGAACTATCCCAAAATCAAGTCTTCACACAGAAAAAGCTTTGGAGACCAGAAAATATTTTGCTCTATATTTTTCAAGCAAATTTGTAAGGTAAGAAACTGCTCACATAAATAAATCGACTTAAAAACAAACGCAAATGAAAAGCAGGGGACAGCACGAACAGGACAGGACGGTCAGCAACGCCAGGCTCACTGGGCCGGGGCCCAGGGCCGCGGTAAGCAGACTCGGTGCCGAGGGACGCGGCAGAGTCGCAGCCCCGACAAGAGCGCTGCGTGAAACCCCCGAACTGGAGAGAGAGCACGCGCCCGGCCGTGCAGCTGGCGGGACCTGAGACAGGGTGAAGCGGAGACGGGGGGTGGGGGACACAGACATGGTGGAAGCTGAGACAAGCCAGAGGAGCAGTAAACAGACTAAATTCTTAGACTCTTGCTGGAATTTTCTGAGGATAAAGGACCTTAAAAATCAGTAAGGAAAAAAAAAGCAGAACTAAGAGAAACATGAATGAAAGACTTGAACAATGCATTATTTCACAAATGGCCAGCAAGGCGCTCAACTTCAGGAGGCAGCTGGAAAGTGGAAACTGAACCCCAGTGTGCCCGCCGTTCACGGCAGCGGAACCGAGGGCACAGAGGGTGCCCAGTGCTGGCGAGCTCGCGAGCGTGGGGCACAACTCCCACCCTCCTGCTCTGCCGGCGGGAGGCGGCTAGGCGCACCCGCTGGGAAACCAGTAAAGGCGGTGCTGTGCCCCCTGTGGCGGGACAGCCAACGCGCCGCCCGCACCAGGACGGCAGCCCCCCCTTCACAGGCCCGCACGCACACGGCCCGCACGCCCAGCACCGGTCCGGGGCCGAGCTGGAGCACGAGCTGGGGCACGGTGGCACAGCGGAGCACTCCGGGGTGATGAGAAGGAGCCTCCCCACCCCGCCCCCATCCCTGGTGACAAGGTGACAGTGGTGGCGTGCTGACTTTACGACCCCGAGACACAGGACGATGGAAGTGTATGAAGACTAGGAGAGACTGGCAGAGCTCCGTTTTTAAAAAGTGTTAGGAATGAAATATTAAAGTGTTAGAAATGGATCTTAAACCTATGAAAAGTATTCCCACTCACTCATAAAATGCAAATTAAAATTAAGAAACACCATCTCCCCTCCCAGGCAGAGATCAACAGTTTGGTAACGCTAGTGCACGCTGGGGTTGTGCACTATTAATCCCACTCCCGCGCACCACTGGGTGAGTGAGGCCCAGCACACTTCCAACTGCAGATCTCCGTCTCAGTGTCAGCGCTTCTGTGACTCTGTCCCACCGGCATCTCCCCTGAGAAGGGGCATGCGGCACACACAGGGTTTCACAGCAACACTCCCGGGAGAGACGAAGGACTGGAAACAGCGGAAATGCTGATGGAGACAAGACCGGCAGGCCACGGCTGAACACGTCACCGCGCATCCCCACAGCGGAGCACCCCACGGCGGAGCACCCCACGGCTGCCAGGCAGGCGAAGCCACCCCGTCCGCCCGCGCTCACAGGGACGCCCTCTAAGACACTCGGTGAGTGCTCACAGCAGGAACAGTATGGGGGGCATGACAGTAACCCTGGTCACCTCTGAGGACCTGGAAAATTTACTTACATCTTTTTATCCTGTTGCATTCTGTGCCATGTACATGAATTATCTATCCAAGAAATAATTATTTTTAAAGTCTTAGTTTAGAGTATATGCTAAAGATCAAAAAAAGGGGCTTTAAAAGTTCTAGTTGAAATAAGAACTTTTGCCTCCATCCTTTCAAAATAAATGACCTTCGAGGAAATACAGGAAAATACTGAGATACCTAGATACCCGCATGAGTCTCTGAGACCCAAGCCAGTCCCCCCAGCGCCCTGGGAAGAATCAGCAGGAGGGCCCACCGGCCACAAGCAGCGAGCTCTGAGAAACCGGGGGCAAAGGAGCCCTGCCGGAGACACGCGGGTGTGACGTGTAGGGGGCGCGGAGGTGGGCTCATGGATCACAAGCACTCGAGCCGACGGGACAGGGGCAGCACCCGGAGGGCGCCAGACGATGGTGGCAGCCACCATGGGCGGGGGGCACTCAGTGGTCCTGGGAAATTTCTAGGTATTTACATGCATCTGCTTGTTTCACCTTCTCTGCAACCTACTGAAGTAGATACTGAGAGGAAACTGAGGCCCAGCAGAGGCCTTACCCAAAGCCTAACGAAGTAGGGGACCGGACCCCAGGCAGGTAGGCTCCAGGCCCGGCCCCTGACCCCCCCCACCACACCCCCCAACCTGAGCTTCCCACCTGGATTCCTGACAGACTGCTGGGTGGATAATGCCAGGAAAGCGGGGCAAAGGTAGGGGAGGGGCCGGCACTCGCGAAGAGCTCTCCAAGGTTCACTCTGAATGAGCCACTTCCTCTCTGGCAGGAACACGCGCTTGGAGGGGCAGCACAAGGACGATGTGGACATCTCACTGAGCCATCTGACCGCTGCCCCTCCCGCGGGGCCCAGGTTTCCCAAGAGTCCCAGAGGTTGCTGGAGTCAGACCTCAAGGACGACGATGGGGGCAGTTCATGACTCACCAGCAACGTCGTCCCCCTGTCCGGAGCTTCCTAACCACAGAGCTGGACGCGCCCTTCATGTGTACATGAGACCTTCAACGACAGAAGACCAAGCCCCTGCAAACTCTGCCGTGCTGCAGCCACGGCCAAACCAAACAGCCCCGGCAGTGATAACTGTGGGGCCCTGAGCCTGGGACGGGACAAAGGCCACGCCGAGCAGGGCAGGCGTGCAGCCCGGACCGGACGGGAGCTGCTCAGACACCCTCATCAGATTTCACGGATCCAAACCAGTCACAAGTAACCAGCAGACTCCTGCTTCTGGGAAGACGGTTACAGGCACTTTTCCGTACTTCCCTGGCTGAGCACAACTACAACCCCGGGCGTTAGACGTGAAACAAGCGTGAGCAGATGGAAGGGTACAGAGAAGAGCGCAGACAGGCTAGGGGCCTTGGGGCCAAGGAGGGACCCAGGCCAAGCCCCCTGGGTTCTCTGTCTGTCCCAGGCGTCCCAGGTGTGGAGCTGAAGAAGCCACAGCCGGAAACACCAATGGACACAGAAAAAATTTAAAACCCTCCAAAAACCTGCTCTGTCTCTAGCCACAGAACCAGGACAGGAGCAAGCTGGCAAGACTGAAATCAATAGCAGTACGGCAGCCAATAACCACCCTGCTCCAGCCAAACAGGACGAAAGTGCCACAGCCCCCAGGCCCACGCCCACCCCAGATGGTAACCAGGAGCTCCAGCACCCGGGATGCTGGCCATCCTCTGTGGTGTCAGAGAGCGTGCTGAGGCAAATAAGCACAAGAAAAGGTATTGGACATAATTAGCCACTGAGGGAATGCTGATTAAAATAAAATCACAATACAACATTACTATACACCTACTAGATGGTTAAAATAAAAACAGCACGTGGAGAAACTGGCCCACATCGTTGGTGAGAATGTAAAACGGCACAGCCACTCTGCAAGAACAGTTTGGCAAGCTCTCTAAAAACCAAACATGCGACTATGAAACAACCCAGCAAAAACAGACTTGGGCAGTTATCCCACAGAAATGAAGACTTACGTCCACACAGAAGCCTGTCCACGTCTGTAGCAGCTTCACCCATCGTCACCCCAAACTGGAAGCCGCCCGGGGCCCTTCGGGGTAAATGATCAAACACTCGGCGGTACGCCCCGTCTGCGGACTACGGACTCAGGAACAGAGCGAGCGGTGACACACACGACCTGGAGGGCCCTCCCGGCAGCCACGCTGAGGGACAGGTGCCGATCCCTAGAGGTTACATACGCTGCCATCCCGTGAACACCCCTGAGATGACAGAATTACAGAAATGACGGGTGGGTGGTTGCCAGGGGTTCAGGCGGGGACCGGGTGTGGCTGTGACAGGAAACCAGAGGACCCCGGTGGGTACGGAACCACTGGGTCTCAACGACATCTGTGCCAACATCCGGGCTGTGAGCGGCGCTGACTTCTGCAAGGTGTTACCACTAGGGGGACTGAGCAACGGACCCCTAAGACCTCTGCATTGTTTCAAGTCTGTAAATCTACGATGCTCTCCGAATAAAAGGTTTAGTTAAAAATAAGTAACCACATTAACAAAAAAAACATTTTCCCACATCTAACGTTTAGATGGGGAAAACAGGGAGTAATTCCAGAACAATGCTCTATTTCTTAAGGACAAGGGCATCTGTGTCTCAGCACAAATTGAAAGTGTAATCTTATCTCATTAAATAGGCAGTGCAAGCTCATGAAACGCCTGACTTGCCAAGAAAACAGTATGCGAAGCGCCTTTGGCGCACACTCTCACAGAGAACCAACCTCTCCGCAGGCCCGAGTCTGAGTGAGTGCAGGAGGGCCGTGGCGCTGCCCCTCCGTGACACGAGGCCTGTGCCCCAGCCTGCACGGGACAGAGCCCGGAAACAGCGGGACTCGCTTCCACACGCGCCAGGGCCTGAGCAACCAGCGAAGCTGTGCTCCATGGCAGCTGCGGACCCCGGGTCCGCCCGCACACCGCACTGCGCTTCCTCGGCGGGTGGGCCCGGCGTCCCTCCAGCAGCCAGTGTACTTACTCCGGGAGCAACGAGAACTGCCGGAGCAACGAGAACTGCCGCCAAGACAAGAGCTGCCCCCTCCCCCAGCTCCAGCCCCACAGACCCCACTGCCCGCCCAGCAGACCTCTCTGAGGTCCTGCTCACGCACCTGGACAGGTCCTCATGCTGGTGCCCCTGCCCCCACTGGGAGACCGCACCCTCAACCTCACCTCCTCTCCCACACTCAACCCTCACCACCTCCAGGCTCCAAAGTCCTCCTGTCTTCTCAGGAAAAATTCCTTTCAACAGACAGACAAGGTCTCTGCTCCAATAGACAGGAAATAACATAATAAAGAAGTTACATAATAAAATAATTACATAGCATGGAGAGTAGTAGCTGGTAATAAGTCTGGAAAAAAAAAAAAAGATCAGAAACAGGAGGTCAGGGCCAAGGTAGGGCTCCCTGGGAAGGGTTGGACAGGCTCAGCAGGGAAGAGCCGGGCATGGGCCTGCAGCGGGAGCGAGCCCCGGACGACCCCAGAGTGCCCTGCGGCACCGCGGGAATGGGGGCGCTCACTCTGGGTGGAGTGAGAACCACGGAGCCCCGGGGCAGACGGCTGCTGTCTGACCTAGGTTTAAAAACATCCATGCTGGTCGCTTTCTTGAAAACGGTGTAGGGGCCAGGGTGGAAGTCAGGAAACCCTTAGGGAGGGAGCCCGGGATCCCATCAAGAGATGAAAGGGGGGTGCACTCTAAAGTGTCCCGAGAGCAGCAGGGTCTCCTGACAGACGGACTGACCCCCCCAACAGCTGGAAAAGAGACCGCCTTCCTGGGACCTGGGACCTGGGACGGAAGGCTGTGAACAGGCGCGGCAGTGGAGAGTGGGGACCAGAGGTTCAGTTTCGGACATGCTGAGGCTGAGGTGTCTGTCTGAACCATGCCCATGTCCAATGTCTGTTTTTAAAATTCTCATTCTAGGACATGGTCACTGATTTTTTTTTTTTAACAGAGGGGAAGGGGAAGAGGGAGAGAGAGAATGAGAGAGGGAGGGAGGAAGAGAAAGAAAGAACCATCAATGTGAGAGAAACATTGATCCGCTGCCTCCCGTCTGGGAATCAAAACTGCAGCTCACGCATGTGCCCTGACTAGGGACCGAACAGGCAGCCTTTCAGTGTAGGGGGCAATGCTCCGACCCACTGAGCCACACCGGCCAGGGCCTCATGCCCACGTGCCTCACCTCACCCAGGAGGGCCTCGCCTGGCCAACCAGCTTGGCTGCGCTCAAACAGGAAACGAGGTCACGCCCACGTCCCCCTGCTGCAGGCGGTCTCCCAAGTCAAGCTCTGGAGAGCGGCCGGCTCTCCCGTCAAGCTGAGGACACGCACACCGGGCAGGGCACCCTCAGAAAGACACTCTAGCGCAGCTCGTGCCCGTGTCCCCACGTGTCTGTGGTGGCGGAACCTGGGGAAGCATACGTCGACAGTGGCACACTTGGTACCTACGCCACAGAAACTGACAGTTGAGTGCTGTGGTTCTCAACTTGGGCTGCGCTTACAAAGGGTCCTGAGGGTTACATCCCACTCCCCGCCCCCCAGAAACTCTGATGTCATCTAGGAATCAGGAATCAGTTGTTCCAGACCTTGAACCACTTAACTAAAGGTAGATATAGCCAACGGGTAAGTCTCAGAAACACAACGCTGGGTGAAAAAAGCAAGTTGCACCATTTATTCAAAATTTTAAAGCTGGCTATATAATACTACATATTGTTTCTACCCATATATGAGTAAAGGAAGTATTAAAAACACGCAGTCAAATAACAGACAGCTCAGCACAGGGACGGCCACTGGGCAGGGAGGGCGGGCGCCGAGGCAGGAAAGGGAAGACAGAGGACTCCAAGCACATCCAGAACGTTTCCTTCTCGGGCGGGAAGTGTGCATAGCTGTTCGTTATGTTATTTTTTGAATGCCTGAAATAGTTAATGGTTTCTAAATTTTTTAATGTTTTAGCCTTGGCCAGTGTGGCTCAGTTAGTTGGAGCATCGTCCTGCAGTCTGAAGGGTCACAGGTTCGATTCCCTGTCAAGGCACAACCCCAGATCACAGTTTTGGACAGGTTAGATCCCTGTCAGGACAACTGATGTTTCTCCCTCACAATGAGGGTTCAGTCACTTTCTCTCCCCTGCTCCCCAACCCCACCCTCTACCTCCCCCTTCCTCTCCCTCTGAAAGCAATGAAAAAAAAAATGTCCTCAGGAGAGGATAAAAAGTAAACAAAACTGTATGTGTTTTGACACAAATATATGCTAAAATACCGAAGTCAGAGCTGGAGATGCACATGGTATGTCTCGTGTTCATAGTTTATTGTATTTATGTATTTATTTATACACACAAATACTACAGTTTACTGTGCCATACAAATTTATAGCTTGCCTTGCCTTTAGAGTTCAGCCTTCCGAAAGGGAAAGGGCCAGCCTGAGGCCATGCCTGCAGACAGAGGCTGCTGGCGGGGGAATCTCAGAGCGCAGCTGGGTCTTTGTGCCTGCACACACGTGCCTGCACACACACGGCCCTCCAGGCGCTCCCGTGGCCACGCAACACCCCAGGTTCCACAGGCGGCCCTTTGGTTCCAGCAGACACAACTGTGCCTAATCTGCCTCTCAAATGTCTCACCCTGGAGCAGAGTCCTTCATCCTGAAGAGCTGGCTGAGGGTGTGAGACTAAGGGGGATGCTTTATAAAAAGAAGAGGGAGGTAGTGGTGGGACTGCTCACAAGGAAGCTTTAGAGACCAACAAAAAAAACCTCTCCGAACACAACCCCTCTTCCATGAATCATTAAGGTGGTGGCCACTGGAAGCTGACATCAAACTCTGGAAGCTTTTGAGGACCATCAAAGCACACAGTGACGCATGTTGTACAGCTCAAAGGACAAGCCAGCTCAGTAAGTCTGTGAGAGTTACTCTGTGAGGGTGACCAGTGTGTGGCACAGGGGACAGTAATGCACAAGGGTTACAACAGACTGAGCCGCTGGTGCAAGTGACTAGTCAGTCTCTCTAGGACTCCGCTCCTTAACAGTACCTGCCCCTCGGGTCACTCAGAGGGTGACGGAGACAGGCCGTTCTTGCTGCTAGCAACGGGAGCTGTGACCTGCTGTCCTCAGGCCCAGCAAGGTCAGGGCACATGAGACGATGCATGAGAGCAAATGGTTGGCTGCCCAACTGTCCCTGCAGTGGGATGGCGGGGCCAGCACAGACACCTGGACTTGGGGGACACTGAGCAGCCCACGTGAGCATCTGGTCAGCACCTGCCTAAGGCACTGCCCCAACAGGAAGGATGCAGATCGCCCACATCTACAGCAGCATGAATAAGGAGCAAGCGCTCCACCTGGGCAGCTGACGTCCAGGCTCCACGGTGCTTGTTTCGGGGATCTGGGGTGAAATCTGTCCTGTCACAAAGCTCAGACAACAGGAATTCATCAGAGAAGCTGACCTGGCCTGCGGGCTGACCCTGTCAGGTCAGGTTGGGACTAGAGCATGTTTCTTGCATGCGGGTGAAGTCATATACCAAGCAGATAGCTTAAAAAACCCCGGCCTTCCACTTGCAAGAAATACAAAAGCCAGCCCTCTGGAGGTGCACCCAATAATCTACCATTCTTTCCACCCCCTTCATTTTTAAATCCCCACACTTGACCTTCTTTCCCACATGCTCCCCGTGTCACCTACCACCACCTGGAGCTCTTACCTGCAGCTCTTCTCTCTTTCAGGACATTGTCCAACTGCTCAAAATGGACCAGAACTGGGGACCCAGCAAAAATGAAAACTGAGTTTTCAAATCGATGGGCAAGAATCCGTGGGCCACCAAGGCAGACCAGAGATGCCAGAGTGACCAACGAGCCCCGCGCGGGTCAGCCGCTGACCACGAGCAGAGACAGCGCTGGGACGGGGTCAGGAACCTGGAAATGCTCTCCCAAACATAGCTCCCTGGCCCACAGGGCCTGGAAAGGTGGCCGAGAATAAGCATCTGGCAAGCTCAGTCATTTCTGTCACTTCCTGTTACTCACATCCTGCTGTTCAGATGCTGCCCAAAATGCTGGATGAATCCCTACCTCGAAGCCCCCAGAGACCCAGGCTATTCAAAACAGCTGGATGTGCGTAGACAACGCACTTCCTCACAGAGAGCTGTACAGAACACAAAAATAGACACACGCAAGCCAGCCTCCGGAGGTCCCTGTGCAACAGCAGCCCTGGGATGCAGGTCAGACCTCCAGGCACTTAGCCCTGCCTGCTGCCCCACCCCTGGAGAGGGCCAGGCCTGAGCTGCGGATGGGACTCTCTCCTCCCGGAATCACACCCCTCCTCCTCTCAGGGCGGCTCGGGGCCAAAGGGCACAGGGGGTCACCACTACAGCTGCTGGCCTGCTCAGGGGCGCAGAGCGGACAGTCAAAGCCAAGCAGCCTCCGCCCGGCTCTGCCCCACCTCCCAGCCCTCCTGAGGACACCAGCCACCGGGAACGTAGGACACCCGGGCAGGGAGCAAAGCCAACTGGGTCAGAGGTTACAATCACATGTAATCTATCAGACGGCAGGTTTTTTAAAAGGAACAAAAAGTAAGACGAAGCCAAAAGTAGCAGCAAACACTGAATCATGAAAACCGTATCTGAAGTCACTCATCTCTTCGGCATCTCGGCAGAGCGTCCTTCCTTGGGCTTTGTGGCGTGCTCAGCGGGTGGGGAACCTCGCAGACAGAGCAGCGCCCACCCTGAGCAGGGGTTTGGGAGGCAGAGGGCCCCGGGGGAAGGGGCGCCACCACCAGGAAGGGCACCAGGTGTGGAGGTGGTGCCCCAGAAGGGATTTCCGCCACAGCAGGTAGAAACAGGAACCGGGCCCAAAGAAGGCAAAATAAAAACAAACAAAACCTAGCGTGTTGCCAATAGAATACCAGAAATAACCTCAATCTCCAAAAACTGGGGAGTGGTGAAATAAGTGATGACTCGATCATATAACGATATACCTCACAGCCAACTTTGAAAAGGATGATAAGACTGCCAGTTTATGGGTACAGATGTTACAATGTGGTAAATTTAAAAAGCAGATTACAAATTAGGATGCGTAACACTGACCCCACTGTTCTTCATAGGAAACACCTTCAAAAACTTTTTGTCTGCAGCAGGGTTTTTTAACCTCGGCACTATTGACATTTGGGGCAAAATGATTCTCTGCTGTCCCCCACGACACTGAGGGGTGCTGAGCAGCAGCCCTGGACACACCTGTAGCATATGCTCCCCACCTCCCAACTCCTGCCCTCCGCTGTCACCACCCCAAATGTCTCCAACGGCCAAAGTCCTCGGCGGGCCAACCTCACCTCCCTGCCCCCGTATCTCACCAGTGTCTGAGAACCACAGGTCTCGGAGGCAGTGCGCATGTGCAGGGTCTCAGGCTTTTGAATGTCTTCTGTTTGTTTGGGTTACAGTGCTTATTCAAATGAACATGTTATTTGTGTTAAAACTGATTAAAACTAATCTTAGCATAGGTAAAACATTACAAGTGTTTTTGCTATAAGGAAATGCGGCAAACCCTCACATTCTATAAAAGGACACAATAAAAATAATAAGTCTCATGGGAAAGGATGAGCTGGGACAGACCACTCAAAACCTATGCAACTTTGTAGCCAAGCATTAAAAAACAATTGCAATCTGCCCTTGCTGGTGTGGCTCTGTGGATTGAGTGTAGGCCTGTGAGCCAAAGGGTCACTGGTTCAATTCCCAGCCAGGGGACGTGCCTGGGGTGCAGGCGAGGTCCCCAGTGGGGGAGGCACAAAAGGCAACCACATATTGATGTTCCTCTCCCTCCCTTCCCCTCTCTAAAAATAAATAAATACAATCTTAAAAGCAACAACAACAGCAGCAATCCTAATAAAAGCACAGTATATAAGGAAATGCTACAGTGAATATAGAACTTCACCTTCTAAAAAAGTGAAGGAGCACGAAGGGTGAGATTGCTGCAGCTGAGCTACGAGAGTCTCGTGCAAACGCACGAAGAGCGGAGGCACAGCGAGCAATTCCGAGGCAGAGCCTGCAGGCTCCGGCCCAGGCTGCGCTTCCGCTCGCTGGCCTCCTCCTGCTCCTGCCAGTGATCGGCTGGGCCGGCACACTTTTTGTTAGAGAAACACACCACAGCAAAAAGGACTAATTGCATCTCCCTCTTGGCTACTGCACAGAGGAAACAATGAACTCCGAGTTGTTAGCTCAAACCAATATTATCCCAGTGATCATGAAATCTAATTCAAAGTACCCTGGCAGTGGATTGTGGAGATGGAGGGAGGAGGGTAGAAGTGCTTTGGCCATCTTAAATCTGGCTGCCACCACGCTATCATAATGTATCCATTTTCCTCCCGGATGGTTTCATGTTAAATCTGCTTACACCCAAGAGCATCTATAGTAACGTTACAGTAACAAGTACCAAGGGGAGGGCAGGGGAGGGGTTCATAAGCAACCTCTGCGGCCCAAGGTCAGCCAAGCATTTTACCGCAGAAGGTCAGGCTGATTAGGCACTAAGATATCCCAGAACAAAGTGGTCCAAGGTAAGAACACCCACACCTGCTGACTCACCAGGTGGCCAGCACCTTGGGACAAAGTCTGGCGCATGCCTTTACTGATGAGCTAAGCAAACGGCTGACAAGCTAGCAAGCAGCATGCTGTGCAGCCAGAAAACAGACAAACCAACAAAGGGGAAAACAAGGCTTACAAGCAATTTATGAAAGAGCCTGTTTATATTGCAGTACTGCATAACAAAGGATGGAGGGATGGGCGGAGGGAGGGAGGGAGGCTGATTTAAAGGGTTGGACGCATGGCCTGGAAAACTGGAAGCTGGCCTTTGACGTGGTGGAATTGGGGCATTTTTTCCCTTTCCTGCTGGTTTTCTAGAATTTTCTAAGTCTTCTGCAGTCATCAGCCTGGCTTCTAACTGCCCGAGTGACTGATGTCCTCAGTTGGGGGCTGCCATTTGTAAGTGATCCGGGACAGGGGATCTCAGGATACATTCCGTCAGGTAGGTGGGTCACACTCAAGGTCACTGCCTTTCAGGAAGGACAACCCTCCTCATCTGTAACCCCCCTTCCAAGCTTCAGTTTACCCCTTTCCTTTGACCAAGCTTTCTGTATTCTTCTGGTATTTCAAGTATATTTCAAAAACAAAAAGAAGTCATTCCAACTAACATTTTAAAAAACTAAAACAGAAAAAGTTTATAATTTATTTTTTCTTGGTAAGGCCTGACCCAGAGGGCCTGTCTCCCAGGGCTTTGGACAAATCACCAGATATTTGAACAGCCACAATGGGAGGCCATGGCATGCAGTCAGCTGGGGCCAGCTGGCCTGACTTAGGAGTCACCTCCCTTTGTCATGGCACAGCTGTGACAGCCCCAATGTGGATGGAGAAGACAGAAGAGCTTCCCAGGGATGCCAAGGGGTAGAGACACAGCAACAACAAACCAATTACCTCAGCGAACATTTACAGAACGCAACTCTGTGTCAGACATGGCCCCAGGGCGCTGGAGGAGAGTCAAGAGGCCCCAGGACATCCCTTCTCTGGTGAAGTTTGTAGCTCTTCCTCCAACAAACAGACATCGGTGCGTAAGATGTCTATATAGACATCAGAAACAAAGAACTGGAAGAAGCTATACCATTAAAAATTTTAATTCATTATCAAAAAGTTTCAAAGGTATGGTCAAAAACCTTCCCCCGCCCCCCCAAAAAAACTCCACATTCAGTTCCACTGGCAAATTCTAGCAAAAATTTGACAAGGAAATAACGCCAAACTTGATCAGAACAATGACCCTCATTTTCTGATGCTAGTTTATATGTTTTATAACACCAGCTTAACCTACGTACCCAAACCAGACAAAGGCAAAGGAAAGAAAGAAAACTGAAGATTAATATCTTTCATGGATGTAGATGCAAAGGTCCTTAACAAATCAACAGCGAACTAAATCTAATAATAAAGGAAAGAATATGCATTATGAGAAAACAGGGTTTAACAATTGAAAATCAACCAACTAAATTTGCTCTTTTAAAAAAATAAAGGAGAACAAAACATGATCACTTCAAAGTGTGCAATAAAGTATTTGACAAAATTCAACATATATTCATAATAAAAATTCTCAGCAAACAAGAAAACACTCAAACTGATAAACAGTACCTATAAAGAGCCTACAACTAACATGATGCCTGACACTGAGAAGCTGGATGGTTTCCCATTAAGACTGGAAGAAAGGAAAAGATTACTGCTTTCACTACTTCCACTCAACATTGTACTGGCAGTCCTATCAATAAGGCAAGAAAAAGAAATAAAAGGCATCTGGGTCAGAGAGAAGTAAAGGTGATGTTACAACTGTCTATGTAGAAATTTCTGAGGAATCTACAAAACTACTAGAACTAATAAGTTATTTTCCAAGGTCACAAAATCCATTATATTCTTATATGTTTGCAGGAAATACCTGGAAAATAATTTTAAAAATTTCATTTAATAAAAACAAAAAACAAACACAGGAATGAATCTAACAAAAGACATTAAAGATATCTGCACTGAAAATTACAAAACTTTGCTCAAATTTTAGAAGAGCTAAATAAATACACAGATATATCATATATTATGTTCATGGGGAAACTGATATCAATTCTCATCCTGGCTGGTGTGGCTCAGTGGACTGAATACCGACTGGCCTGTGAACCAAAGGGTTGCTGGTTCAATTCCCACCTGGGGCACATGCTTGGGTTGTGGGCCAGGTTCCCCAGTAGAGGGCGCTCAAGAGGCAACCACACAATGATGTTTCCGTCCCTCTCTATCTTCCTCCCTTCCCCTCTCTAAAAATAAATAAAATCTTTTAAAAAAAGGTATCAATTCTCCACAAACTGATTTATAGATTCAATGCAATCTCAATCAAGATTCCAAGAAGCCTTTCCTGTAGAAACTGAAAAGTTATTTTTAAGTTACATGAAAATGCAAAGGACTTAGACTAACCAACGCAAGCTTAAGAAAGAACAAAATTTAAAAAGAGAGAGAGCTAAAAGAAAGGAAGGAAGGAAAGAAGGAAGAGAGGGAGGGAAGGAGGGAGGAAAAGAACAGAGTTAGCAGACTTGCCCTCTGTGATTTCAACACTGACTGTAAAGTTACTTAGAATAATCAAGAAAGTGAAACCTCAGTGAAATACTACTACATGTCTATTAGGTCATGTAAAATAAGACTGACCACACCAACACCAAGTACTGGTGAGGATACAGAGGAAATGGAACTCTTACGCAGTGCTGGTGGGAATGTTAAGTTCCAAGAACTTTGGAAAACAGTTGAGCAGTTTCTTAAAAAGTTCAACATACACCTACTATATGACCCAGCAATGCTCCTGTTAGGTAGTGGGTTGGCCAAAAAGTTCATTTGTTTTTTTCCATATGATGGTTCCTAGTAGCAGTTAGTTGTCTTTCACTTCATTGGAAACAATTTTGTTAGACTGTATTGTGACAGCTGTCACATCAGTGTGCATTTAAAAAAAAAACATCAAAATTAGTGAACTTTTGTGTAGTCATTTTAACATTGAAGATAGAAGAAAATACACATTTTCGGCATGCTTTGTTATTTCAAGAAGGTAAAAACGCAAGTGAAATGCAAAAAAAGATTTGTGCAGCGTGTGGAGAAGGTGCTGTGACTGATAGAACATGTCAGAAGCAGTCTGTGAAGTTGTGTGCTGGAGATTCCTCGCTGGACGATGCCCCAAGGTCAGTAAACCAGTTGAAGTCGGTAACGATCAAATCACGACACTAAGTGAGAATGATCAACGCTGTAACACATGGGAGAAGCCGACACACTCAAAAGACCCAAATCAATCAAGTTGTTGGTGAAAATGAAAAACATGACTTTTATTTTACAGAAAAGAACTAAACAGACTTTTTGGCCAACCCAGTATTTTCCCAAGGGAAATGAAAACATATGTCCACCCAAAGACTTGAACACGAATGCTCGCGGCAGCTGTGTCTGCAAGAACTCCAAACCAGGAACAGCTCCGACGCCCACCGACCGGTACGTGGACCAACTAATTGTGGAGGAGGAACATGTTATTGATACAGCCGGCGTGGAAAAGTTCAACATCACTATGCTGAGCCAAAGCAGCCAGACATATATTTTTAAAAAAAGAAAAAAAGGATATACTATCATTATTCAATTTACACAGGATTCTTAAAAATGCAAACTATCTTCAAAAAATAGAAATGTTTGCAGGGGGCAGGCGTGTAGGCAGGGACTGACCACCAGCCAACTTCCAGGGGACTGAACTGCAGTGACAGTTTCCACAGGTCGGGGAGTGGGGGAGGGGCTGTAAATTCACCAAGCTGTCTGCTTTAAACAGGGCAGCTCACTGGACAGCAACAGTGCCTCAACTAAGTTAGAAATAGTTTTAATATTTACATGTCTTAGTGCACTGGAATATTCCTTAAAAGACAGAATGAACCTTTCTCTGAATGAGTACAGTGACCGAGTAATTTATCACCCAAGCTGGGACCCTTCCGCAAGTCCCAGGGGGTGCTAAGAATCATTAACAGGTGTTAACTCATCTACAACAGGGCGTGTGCACTCGCAGTGCCCTGACAAACCAGCACCGCGGCTTTGGGAATGACAAACACGCAGCCTGTTCCTCGGTGTGATTAGATACTTCTTGATAAAGAGAACAATAAAGTTCATTCCTCAGAAGACAGAGCCAGAGCTGCAACAGAGCAGGAAACAGCCTCCTGGATCAGCTGCGCCTGGGCCCCTGGTTCCCAGTCAAGGAAGTGGCCCTAGTTTTCAGTGTCAGGGGCAGGACAGAGGCCAGGGCTCCTGCCCCAAGGTCCGTGACCCTTCAGCCCTTCCGCAGATGGGGTGGGGACCACCCCTACTCCCACTTCGCAAATGTCTGATTACTCAGATCGGCCGTCTTCAGACCCCTGCAGCCTGAGAGGGCTGCAGAGAAGGTGGCGCCCGGACACCGACCGGCTCTTTAGCACCCGTCCAGAGGGAAGGGAGGGGACCTGGGAGCGGCCACAGGTCGCTCCGGGCAGGGCGCTCTGGCCTATCTGAGGGCCTCCACACTGGGCTGAGGTCTTGAGGTTTCAGCTAAACATCCTGTGCAGAACTTGCACAGCAGCTCCTGCAGCCCTCCCCAGTCTACAGAAAGAAGTCGAGGGTGGTGGGGGGGGGGTCGGTCACATGTTTCATTTTTGAGTTTACATTTCAAACCAGGCACTCAAGTTCTGACCGGGAGGGATTACTGAGTCAATAAACAGTACAGCCTCCCCACCACAGAGCAGGGAATTATTTAAATTTGATAAATTGTTGCAAGGAATCAGAAAGATCCCACCACTCTACATACTCCTGAAATACCAGCCAATTCTGGGACAGAATGATACCATTTTCAAACTTTCAAGGAAAAAAACAGACAAACAGAACTTGGCTCAATCACATACATCCCTGGCGCATGTATCAAAGAACACTGAGTAAAGAATGACTAAAATTACTCATTTCCAAGGAAATGATTAGACACCCAAGGAAAAAAGAATCAATCTAATCCATGTACTTCCACCACTGTTTCTTTTCTCAAAGACTCACTGCTCCACATAAGCGCTGTAATGAAACTACAATCTTTCAACTGTCGTTGCTGAGGGTTCATTTTCTCTCCGTTGTAAATACAGATAAGTACAAGTATTGACAGTCAATACACACATACACACATATATGCAAACATGTAACACACACACCCCAACAGTGCTGTAAAAATAAGCACCTTGTTCCTAAATCTGGATTTCACAGATTCCCCTACTCGCTGAGAACACACGGCCCAGACAAGTAACAGCAACTTCTCCCACCCTGACCCTTAAAGCTCCGGGGCAGACACCACATTTGGCCCCGCCGCTCACCAGCCAGGCTGCCCGCAGAAGACAGCGTCTTCTCTCTCGGCCCGCTTGGAACAGCTGTAAGAACTGAACCCCAGGCACTCACGTCGAGTCGCTGGCTCTTCGGACCATCTGTGCCACAGAAGCAGGTGCTGCCCTGGGCAAAACCCCACACTTAGCAAACACACAGCCAGCGACTGGGCTCAATGCCCACTTCTTCCTGCTTCTTGAAACTGAGAACAAAGTGGATTATAAAGCATGGAATTCACTGGATCAGCTTCCTTCTGCAGCCGCCCTTCCAGTCCTGCTCCGCTGTCCACTGACAATCACTGCATTTAATTCACTAAGCACCTACTATGTGCCAGGTGCTTGCCCCACTACCATGTGAGAGGTAGTACTGCCCCCACTGTGCCAATGGGAGAAAGAAGCCCCAGGTGTTAAGGACTGACATCCCACAGTGGATGGCCGGCATGGCCAGGATGTGGGGTCAGGTGCTTCTGGAGCCGCGTGGGGCCTGGAACCAGGTGGGCTCGCTCATGGCAGGGAGCCCAGGCAGCAGGTGCTGCTCTCCTCACATGAAGCTTCCCGTCTGGCAGGGCTTCTGGCCTCAGAGGAGTTATGGGACAGCCCAGCCCATGCGTCTGACTCTCTCCTTGTTCCAGATCCAGGCCGGCAGTCACAGAAACTGGGGAGTTTTTCCATGCAAGTAAATTTGCCAATTATATATATAGCTTTTCCTCTCTCCGAGCCAAAGTGACAAGCATGAAGAAGGTTTTGCTCAGGAAGTGTCTGAGCTGCAAAGAAGCTGAGAGGGAAAACTGATGTTGAAACCCGGATAAAGGTCACGGTTCCTCATGGAAGGAGCAGCCCTGACCACCCCACAGGCTGACGTCGGCTGGAGACGCTGAGACAGGGTGAAACTCAGGCCCACGGTTCCACCCTATGCCGGTCTGCTAAGGAAGTTTCATCCATTCCACAAACTCGAGGGCCAAGTAAGTAGTCAAGACTTAAAACAACTAGAACTATTACTTAAACCATTACACAGCTTCCTTTTTATTTAAAAAAATAAAAGCAGGAAAATATAATGAAAAGGAAAACCGAATATAAATAAAACATAAGATAATTAAACAAAGACATCTTATATTTTTAATCACACTTGGTTTTCTTTACATTTTATTCTTCCTGTCTTTAGTAATACAGCCAGAGAACTTTTAAGGGTAACAGCTCATTCCAGATATCTACTCTGCAGCTGCAGTGCTGTTTGTTGAGCAATGTCTATAACACTGAGCTCATCTGAAACCCTTTGGGGTCCCCATAAACAGAAGGACTGCTGAGTGTTAGCGAGGTGACCCTAGTACTGTCCCACTGTAGTGATGAGTGGCGGCGAAGGTAAAAACCCAGAAGCATGTAGAGGGCACGTTCTGCAAACCCAGTGAAATAAATGATCAGTGAGATGGATCGGGATTATCCCCAGTTTACAGGTAAGAAAACCGAGTCTTGGAGAGATGAAGCATCTTGCCCTAAACCATACAGCAAACAAGGACCACCTTTACAATACACCTCATGAGTCTTCTGGGTACCATAAAGTATTCCACCAGTATCACTTGGAGAAAAGGAAATTCTAATGCAGGCATGAAAAGACACTCCACTCCTTGCATGGCACAGCCCCTCTGACCCGGTCATTTCAGGGCCGTCACTAGGATGATGCCAGGAGTGAAGCCTGCTACAGCTCTGTCCCCACAGCCGTAGGACTAAGTCACGTAAGATTTCAGGTGCTTTGCAGAAGCAGCTCTCTACACATGCATACCTTACATAACTCTCATTCAACTTGCACTGAAATCTATATACATGTGTGTATATGTATACACACACACAAAACATCTTTTTTTTTGCGGCAGTCTGGTGAAGCCTATACACCCTTCCTCAGAATGTCTTTAAATGTAGAAAATGAAATATTTAGGATTGCAATGGAAACCAATTTGAATAAAATATACTCACACCCACCCACAGACCCATCAGAAAGCAGGGGGTCCGTGAGCCTAAGCTAACCCCCCGCCAGGCAACACACCGCCTTCTCTCCTCCTCGCCCCGTCTCGCAAGAGAGGGTCTGGGCCGACGGGCACTCTGGCAGCCATCCTGCAGCGGGGAAGCAAATTCTGGGAGGGCCCAGATGACCCCGAGGGGCTGCCACACTCAACAGCGCTGCCTTCTTTAGTTCGGAAGAATAAAACCTAAGGCGTTCACATCATTCTTATTTTGGCATTTTTTTTTTCCTGTAAGCAGATGTCGTGGGTTGAATGACAGGTTCCAAAAACATATGCCCATGTTCCAACTTCCAGAACCTGTGCCCAGGAGCTCATTTAAGTAAGGACCTTGAGATGAAATCATCCTGGATTATCTGGGTGGGCCCTAAGTCAGTGACAAGTGTCAATGATAAGAGAGGACGGTGGGGGGTGGGGAGGAGTGGAGACGGCCGTGCGCAGATGGAGGAGAGACTGGGGTGATGCAGCCACGGGAGCACTTGGAGCCACCGGTCTCGGCAGCAGGCGAGGAGCAGAAGCTCCCCTGGGACCTCAGGAGGGAGCGCAGCCCTGCCGACCCCTGGCTTCCGGACTTCGCGCGGCCAGCAGTGTGAGAGAACACGTTTCTGTCGCGTGAGCCACAGGGTAATTTGTCATGGCAGCCCCAGGTAGTTAAAAGGGCAGCAGAATCCATTTCTAATAGACACAGCTTCACGATTTTCTAAACATTTACTACTAAGAACTGAATATAACCCCCCCTTCTGTGTATGCAGTGTTGAATACGGGGTTATGCAGAAGCAACCATCTACACATCTATCTTAAACTTAATTCTCATTCAGTTTATACAGAAAACCCTCTTCTTTTCAATCCCCTCATTAGTTAGCCAATCCACTTTCCTGAGGTTGATAAATAAAGCCGGGGCCCGTCCTTCCCTGCATTTTGTTCTGTGATGCCAGCACGTATTCGGTCCTTGCTTCCTGCCTCTGCCCAGGCTCCTTCTGTCCCCCCTGATCAGGCTCTCGCCCCTCGCCCTCACCCCGGGGCACGCTGCCGCCTCCACCACCCTTTTCCAGGTCGGGCCATCCAGACGGCAGATGTTCTGCCAGGCTTTCTGCTCAGGCTTCTTCCTCCACCAGCTTAGTCACTGATGCCAGGGCCCCCTGACCTGTCCCCCTGCTCATCATCAAACCCAGCCCAGTTGCCTTCACTCCTTTGTTACGGGTGACACGCTCACCAGGGATTCTGGGGATTCAGGACACACTGGAGATCCAATCATGAATCATCTAAAAGAACGTGAGCAGAGGCAGGAATACAGAAGTACTCATGCTCAAAAACGAAGCTGTAAACCACAACTAAACCCCAATCAAACAGAGCAGAAGGAAGTTTTATCTTCTCAACCTCAAGGGCAGGCAACAGGTGAAAAGGGAGGCGAGAGACGGAGCGGAGCGCAGGCCGCCCTCTCCTGGGCAAGGGGGCGCAGCGCCGGAGCAGCTCTGCAGGCAGGCCGCGCGCATCTCCCCAGATGCCACCTCTGCGACCTCAGGGGCTTGCTCTAGCAATAGTTTCAACAGGCAACACGAAAACCGCCCTTAAGTCCCTAAATATTAGAGGAGTCAGGTTTCACGGATCATTTATGACACATCTATCTACACAATGAACTATCTGCAGCTGTAATGACCGTGAGTCTGATCAGTACAGACTCATGATGGGGAAACATTTATGATGAAATAATAAAGCCAATATATAAAGTACACACACACAGATGTGTGCATTACATATGTAACATTTAATGTTGGCCTACAAAAAAAAGAGTCTTACGGGAACCTGAAAAAAGGACACAGTTGCTGAGCTACTGTGGGACCTTTTTTTTCCCTATTTCGAGTCTCCTCTAAAGTCATGATTACAATTTAAACACTTCGGGAAATAAATACGCAGCCCCCAGCTAGCTCTGGCACCTGGGACGCACTGCTGCTCTGCTGCATCCCTGAACACGGGCGGTGCTCCTGCTGGCTCTTCCCACGCTGTTCTCGCCCTCCCGTCCAGCTCACACGCCCCCGTCTCAGAAGATTCCACTTCCCAGACCCCTTCTCACCACTCTCACAGCATTCTGCACCTTCTTCTAGTATACTTGCCACAGGGACTATAATTATTTCTGTTCATGTCCAACAGGCTCTGGGCAATCACCTCTGTCCGCCCTCAGGCACCCAGTAGAAAGTTTGCCACAACACAGGGTTGCTGAAAGAAGGAAAAACAAGTCTTTCTACACCATGAATTGTTTCCAATTGGTTTCTGTTTGACTTCAATGATTAGGGTGTACTTGTTGTCATGTTATTCCTGTATTCCCCAGGGGTGAAGGAGTTTTCAGGCTGTCGAACTTGCTGGAAACACACGCGCGCGCGCACTCACAGAGGAACGGAGCCAGCCCCTCCCGCCGCTGCCCCTCAGTCCTGCTCACAGCAGCACGCAAGGCCTCAGGAAGTGAGCAAGGCTAACCTACCGGCCGGCCCACAGCACTGCCGCAGAGATGAACATTTGCCCTGCCCCAGGGCTCTGCAAGAAAGAAACGATTCAACACCCTCTCTGAGTAGCAAGGAGCAAGGACCCAACTTCCGAGCTCCCACTGACTCGTGCGGCCTGGGGTATCTTGCAGTGCGGACAAGCATGAAAGGCAAGATGCAAGGAGGCGTGTGTGGCCAAGTGCACAATTTACTAAGGAGCCTGTGCTCATTTACCGTCACGTGAGCTTCCCGAATGCGGCTGCACCTCAAAATCACAGAAAGCTTTAGAGAATCGTCCATTCATAAAGCAGCACCGGAGTCTCTGGGGACGGTGCTCGGACACAGCCACGGGTGGGAACCACCGTCCCGAAGGAGCAGAAGGCCGCAGCGTGGACAGGAAGACCGCACCGAAGCGAGTCTTCACCCTACCTTTGGAGAATGCACAGGTTTACGGAGAGAACTGGGGAGAGGGCTCCGGACTGAGGGCGACCTGTGCACAGGGCGTCCATTCCCCACAAAGAGCAGGCGTGGCTGGTGCAGTCCGTGCTGGGCGGAACTCTGGGAGGGCCCCGCAGGGCAGAGTCCCTGGACAGCATTAGGTACAAAATGAGCAGCTGTCCAATGATGTACAGTGCTTCTAAAGATGGGCAGAATGACTCTTTTTAATGGTTTTCTATTTCAGGGATATTCCAGTAAAACTTGTCTTTCCTCTTCACGGTCCAACTCAACGGCAGCTGCCACCATGACCCAGAGGAAGAGCGGAGCAGTCAGACCGCCTGCGGCCCGTGAAGTCCGTGGTGATTTGTTTAATTAGAAGTTACTACTCAACAAAGAGAAAAGGCATGCAACATTTCAGTTAAGGAATATAAGTAAACCAAACTAAAAAAAAAGTTCTAATAAAGTAGCAAATGACATAATAAATAAATGTGGTTCATTGCTTTCAACTGACTCACTGAGGAGATAAACAGAGCGCCCATAATCATGTTAACAGCAAACACATCGTACCTATGTTGTATTAGGTCATTTAAATCCTCACTAAACCCCCACAGATGGGGGGTTAGTCAATTGTTATCTCCATTTCTCAGGTGAGGAAACTGAGGCTCAGCGTCATTAAGTGCCTGTCCAAGATCACCTAGCCAGTGAGAGGCCTGGCCGTTGGGCACTGGGGCCTGTGCCCCTGCAGGGCCCTGCGTGGGTCCTTTCAGGGACAAAGGACTATGACCCGGCCCAGTTGTCTAGGCTCTGACACGTGACAGGAAATCCAGATCCTGGACATTCACAGGCAGGGAGTCCCTGACTCCTCTGGGAAACCCCAAATTTGCAAATACCACATAGCACACAATTTTCCCCATAAACGGAATAAAAGGTAATTGAACATGTCACAGCAGGAGTCCTAAAACACACACCCTCTCCTCGGGCGCCTTTCCCTGCAGCGCCGGCTTTCTGGCTCCCGGCCCTCGGGCTGCTCCGCCAGCCCTGGCTGTGCGGGAGGCCCAGAGCCGCCCTGAGGGAGGGTGCCCAGTCCCTGATGAGCATGCGTCTCTGCCAGACCACAGCCCCTGCTCGTCCCAGGGCCAGCGCGCCGCCCAACACCAGCACCCCAACCTGAGGGGGCCAAGGCAGAGGGCTCAGGCAAGGGACCCAAGACACAGAGCAGCGAGTGGGCGGTTGTGTGACGGCAGGTGGCCAGGGGCACCCTGACTGCAGTGAAGGGCCCCGGGGAGTGACACTTCCAAGAGCCACCATCCTCTGCCAGGAAATGAGGGTGTGGATGCCTCCCAGTCTCTGAGCACTTCAGACTCCCTGCCTTCAAGGGACACAGGCCAGGACGCAAGCTGCACCTGACCACACTCAACCCTCGATCTGCTTCCCACCGTCCATCAGAAGCGCCTGTGCCCACCGCAGGTGACAAGCACCTTGTCCCCCTAGGTTTAGAACACCTTCACTAACTTGAATTCCACTGATTCTGCCTCCTCCAAAGGGACAGAGCCCCAGACACCAGACACCACGAGGTGAGTTTCTGAGGTGAAGAGGGGCAGTTTCTAAAGCTGAAAGGGGCCAGCGACAGGGTCCTGGTAAAGGGGGAATGCGGAGCCACCCGAGCCTCACCCTGTGTGCTGTGACCAGGCCGCCCTGTGGACTGCTCTCTGGGAAGCACCTACCACGGACGGCTCCAGTCCCCAGGGTTCTTCGATGCTGCTACTGAATTCCCAAGTCATTCAAAACAAACGGCAGCGGTAGCCAGGGCAGCTGGACGAACTGCCTGCAGCACCCCTCTCTGCGCCCACCCCTCGCCGTGGCTCCAGCCAGGCTCCCACGCCCCTCTCCTGGCCACAGCGAAGGGCCCGTCCGACCCCCTCTCACGAGTTCTGGCCACCTGTTCCCTGCAGATCTAGTCTCCAGACTCAGAACAAAAGCCCACTGATATCACCCCTAGCTTTAAAAATCTTAACAGCTTCCCAGTACATTTGGCAAAAGAAGTCTTAACCCCCACAGCCTGGAAGCAATTTGTCCTGACCTCTGCCTGTCTCATCGCCCTCACACCTGCTCCCCTGGCAGGAACCACGGGCACCTGGACACTTGGCATCGCCGGCCCCTGGCATCGCCGGCCCCTGGCATCGCCAGCCCCGATCCTTCTGGGCCCCGGGAAGGCCTTCCCTGACCCCCTCCACCACTTCACCCGAGCCACCTCCTTCAGGGCCCGCTGTTCCTGCGCGTGGACCACCTGCCACCCCATGCCACTGGATGCTGCATCGAAGAAGGTCCAGCCCACTGAACACGTTCTGCTGGGTGCCCTCAGTGACAGGAACGAGGGCCCAAACCATCCTGGAGCACTGGTGACCACGTCAGTCTTCAACAAGTCGTCATGAGCACCAGCTCTGTGCTGGCACTCGGGGAAGGCAGTGAACAAAACAAAAACCCATGCTCTCACGCAGCACACGTTTATTACAGCATTGTAACAAAACAAATACAGCCAAATGGACTACTCGAGTGGCTCGAGTGGCTCGCAGGGAGGGACGGCGGCAGGGAGGGGAGGAGGGCAGGCAGTGTGAGAACAGAGCTATGCTGTACATCACTGCTTTTATTTTTGCTGCATTTTGAAACTTTAAATAACATTAAAGGTGGTGATGACATTTCATCAAGTCTTTATTAAAATAGGACCTACGTTAAAAATGATGAAAACATTGACTTGGGGAAACAAGTAAATAGAAGCAGTGAACTCTAATGGCCCTACTGTTCCTGACTCACTCTACCACTCCAGGCTGCCCAGGGAAGACTACAAAGGAAGCCAGCTTAGGACTTGAAGATAACAAATAAAACCACAATTAAAGCTCAAAGATGAAAAGACAGGGGAGGGGGGGATATCCAAAGTCCATGAAAACATTCAGAAACCCAAAAGAAAATGGAGGTGCTCAAAGGAAAATTTTTCTCTGAGGCAAGAAAATGACTACATTAAACAGAAAACATTTTAAAAATAGTTTATCCATCAAATGAGAATAAGCCAGGATAAAAACAAAATAAAAAGAACATGAAAATTATGCTGAAATGGGGGTAAAAACATTGCAAGTCGATGCAATAAAAAACAAAATTAACACTTCAGCAAATAGAATTAGAGAAAACCAACAAACGAAAACAGCACAGGAGAACGTGACGGAACCCTACGCCCATGACCCCACCGCCCGGTCCCTACTGCCCTCTGTGACTCCCTTCACCAGCCAGCTGCTCGCAGGCAGAAGCCGTGGCACCTTCACACCTCACCCTGGGCCGAGTCGATGGCACCATCGGTCCCTGCCCAGCCTCCGCCACACCCCGCCCAGAGCCAGAAGCCACCCTACCCACCACATCCTGCACGCCCTCCCCGTCCTCCCCCAGTGCACCCTCCACGCTGCAGCCAGGGTGAAATGCACCATCACTGCACGTCTGGGACTCGCACCAAATGGAACTACTCCGTGGCACTACAAGTTAAAGGGCTAAGTCCTAGGCCCCCTTCATGGCCTCCCGTGGTCTTCCTCTCCCTCTGGCCTGAGCCGGCCAACATGGCCCTTCTTTCACTTCTTCTCAAGGTCCCTCCCCACCACGAGGCCTTTGCACACACTGGTCCCTACACCTGCCCCATTCAAAAGTGCCTACGGATGCAGACACACATACAGAAGTACACTTACACACGTGTCCTTGAGTGGATTTACCACTGACCCCGCCACACGTCTCTGTTAAAACACCACTTCCTCTGGGGCAGTCTCCCCTCCCCTCCCCTCCCCTCCCCAAGACCAGCAGTGGGGGCAGGGGGAGGTCCTCCTTATTCTAAGGCCCCTGCAGCCTTCCTTCCCTGTTGCCTGTCTCAGCCTGTAATTACCCCTCTCCTCCGTGTGCTTCATCGAGCCCCACTAGTGTCCGAGCTCAAAGAAAAACAACCTCCCCCCACGGAAACTTTAGCAGTGAGCACGAGCTTGGCCCCAGGTAGGCCCGCAACGGACGCACGCCGAATCAACAAGCCGAGTTCCCAAAGAGCAAGGCAAAGCACACGAATCAGGATTACAGAGAGAAGAGAAGAAGAAAACACCCCTTTCGGATCTGGAAAACCGAAACCAGAGCCTGGAGACAACAGGTTCACAGTGCACCCGACACACTCCTGAGCAGAAACAGCATGGGGCCGAGAAGGCGCAGGCTCCCTCAGAAATGTCAGCGACGTCAAGGCTGGCTTCAGACGCCCCTGCAACACCAACGTGGAAAGCAGGATGCTGCCGGAGCTATCGAGGGAAAAGACCGTATTCTGATCCCTCTGTGGAAGGCAGAACATTTTACTTCATGTATCTTCCTTGTTCACCGGTCTCCTCTCATCTCCATTAGTCCGCCGTGAACGCCGGGGCGCCGGGGGAGGAGAGCGCAGAGCGGCTCGGGTGCCGTGCGGGCGAGCACTCGCTCCGCCTGCGGCACAGCCTGGCCGGGAGCGGGACATCGCCGTTCCGGCCGGCTGTACGAGATCTACTATAAAAACAGTTGTGAGCTCTAAGTGGACGGTAAAACTGTAACTGTAAAAACAGGGAAGTTTCCATTCAAATCGCTAACAAATACACACGCAAACAGTGCAGATGCCGCTCACAGAAATGCGAGACCGAAGATGGGCACCAAGGTCGCGTGAGACGGAGAAAGGACCGTGCGGCCCGCCCCAAACACTGAGGTCGGATGCAGAAACCCCGACTGGCAGAGAGCGCCTGAGGGCCACTATTCCAAGCAAATAAATAAATTACAGACTGAAATAAAACAAATTCTACTAACACGCCGCTTAGAAGGATGAAATCTAAAATTCCGAGGAAAAACTAAAGGTAAAAGTGAGGGTGGAAGAGGGAAGTCCACATATCAATTAAACTCTGAACAAAGGAAAGAAAGCATGGCAACATTACCAGTGATATCAGACAGAGTAGAGTTAGTGCCAAAAAATTCAGTGTGATTAATAAGTAATTACTCGATAACCAGGGTATTAACATTTATGCGCTTTAAAAGCTTCAAAGATGAGGAAGATAAAAACTATCAGAAATACAAGAATAAAATGACAAATATAATTGTTCTAAAAGAGATTAACTTCTCATTATATAATTGTTCTAAAAGAGATTAACTTCTCATTATCAGTCTGTGGAAGATCAAGTACATAAAAAATAAGACCATAAGAAAAACCTGAACTCTGGCTGGCATGGCTCAGTGAACTGGGTGTCGACCTGCGAACCAAAGGGTCGCCAGTTGGATGCCCAGTCAGGGCACATGCCTGGGTTGCAGGTGAGGGCCCCAGTAGGGGGTGCATGAGAAGCAACCACACATTGATGTTTCCCTCTCTTTCTCCCTCCTTTCCCCTCTCTCTAAAAAGTAAATAAATAAAGTTAAAAAAAAAAAGAAAAACCTGAGCAACAAATTTTGTAAACTGTAATGAAGACCAAACTTTATTCCCTATGGTAAATACACTATCTTTCAAGTAAATGCTATCTAACATATCCTACATTACATATGAGTGATCTCAATCACTCATGTAAACTTATAACATTACTTATAATATATTATAAATATATTATACTTATAAATATTATAGAGTGACAAAATTTTAGAAAAATTAAACAGATGACAACTGCTGACTCATAAGTGGAAGCCAGAGTCTCAACAGAGCTTTTGGCAGTGCTATAGGACTAGTGGGGGGTGGGGTCAACCACTGGAAACAGAGCCCAAGAAACACACAGCTAAAAGTCCTGAGCCTCCCCCACTCCATGAAGAGGAAGTGAAAATAGGCCAGCCAATCAGGAAAAATAAACCTACATTCAAATCGGCTCTATCACAGACTGGATTTAACCAGATCTGCTGCTTCCTTGCCTACTGGCCAGAGGCAAAAGCAAATCCTTTCTGAGGGAAGGCATCATCATCCTGAGCATTAAGTTATCCTGACAACATTTCTGACAATGTCCGCCAACCCAAGTTAACAGGCATGTCAGAGGGAAAAGACTAAAGGAACAAGGGCCAAAAGGAAAACCAGACAACAGAAAAAGACCCACAGAAGAACCAGATACTTGAGTTTTCAGACATAGACTATAAAACAAATGTGCTTAATATGAGGACTTTAGCAGGGAACTAGAAACCCTTTTATAAAACTCAGATAAAAATTGTGGAGCTGAACCATAAAATAATGGATACATAAAACACAACAGACGGACTTAACAACAGATAAGAAAGACCTGGAGAACATCCAAATAAAAATAGTAGTGATAAAATACCCAATGTAAAGAGAAGAGAAAATATTCTTTAAAGAGTACAGGAAACATATGGAAGACAGTGACAAGATCTAACATACAAGTCCCAGAATAGGAGGGGAAAAAAATTAAGGGGTAGAAGCAATACTTGAAGAAATAACAACTAAGACTTTCCAAAACTGACAACAGAAGAGATACACATAAATGCACAGATTTCAGAAGTGCCAGAACACTAAGCAAGATACACACAAAGGACCATGCCTGGAAAAATTACAGTAAAACAGCTCAATGCCAAAGAAAAACAACAACAACAAAAAGAAATCTTAAATATAGTCTGGGGGGGTGGGGGTTATATTACCATCCAAGGAGCAACAATAAGAATGAGAAGTTACTTTCAAAGAAATAAGGGAAGCTACAATACAATGGAGTGACAGTTTTAAATCTCTAAAAGACAATAATTGCCAAGGTAGAATTGAACATGCAAAAATACCCCTCAAAAAGGTGAAATAGCCCTGGCTGGCATAGTTCAGTGGATTGAGCTCGGGCTGCAAACCAGGCATCGCAGGTTCGATTCCCACTCTGGGCACATGCCTAGGTTGCAAGCCATGGCCCCAGCAACCGCACATTGATGGCGCTCTCTCTCTCTCTCTCTTTCTCTCTCTTTCTCTCTCCCTTCCCTCTCTAAAAATAAATAAATAAAATCTTTTTTAAAAAGGTGAAATAAAGATATTTTCAAACAAAAGTAGAAACCCATACTAAAGAAATACTGAAAGAAGCTTTTCAGATATAAGGAATATTACCCTAAATGGATCACAGAAATACAAAAAGAAGTAGAGCAACAGAAAGTACAAATATTCATTTTAAGTTGAAATTACGGACTGTATAATAATGCACTATGAGATTTCAAATATATACAAAATTAAAACATTCAACAAACCTTCAAGAAAGCAAGAGGTGAATATAATGTTTTGTTTTGTTTTGGGTTTTTTGTTTTGGTAACACAAATTAATTATAATTTCAATAGCAATGAAGGGTATAGAGAGGTTAAATGCTCTAAGATCCTTGCATTGTCTGGGAAGCACTAAAAAAACTAATCTATACTAGAATTTAAGTCAAGGATGTATTTTGTAGTCTGCAAAACACCCAAAAAATATATATAAAACAAGCTAAAAAAGGGGAACCGAAATAATTATAATCCACTTAAGAAAAGGTGTGAAAAAATAAAATGTGACACCGAGAAAACAAGTAACAATATGTTAAATTTATACTCAGATACGAGAGTATCTAAACAAAGCACAGATTTAGATTTCCGGCCAAGAGGGAGGCGTGGGTGCCTTTCTGGAACACTGTGTGTGTAGAAACGCTGTGCCTTCTCGCACAACCAGAAGAAGGACAACAAATAACAACCAGAACTGACAGAAAACCAAACTGTACGGAAGTCCAACAACCAAGGAGTTAAAGAAGAAACGTTCATCCAGACAGGTAGGAAGGGTGGAGATGGGCAGCTGGGGCAGAAAGGACTTGGGGCCAGGTGGCGGCTGGTGGAGCGAGCAGTCCCACATTTGCGTGCAGATAAACTGGGAGGAACAACTGGGGGGCAGGACAGATCCCACACTCAGGGTTCCAGCACAGGGAATATAAAGCCTCGAAACCTCTGAATGTAAAAACCTGTGGGGCTGCGGCAGCGGGAGAAACTCCCAGCCTCACAGGAGAGTTGTTGGAGGGACCCACAAGGTCCTAGAACATACACAAACCCACCCACCCAGGAATCAGCACCAGAAGGGCCCAATTTGCTTGTGGGAAGCAGGGGAAGTGACTAAAAGCCAGCAGAGAGTGGAGCAAGTGGCACTGTTCCCTCTCGGACCCCTCCCCCAAAGAGTGTCACAACGCAGTGACGTGGGTTGCCCCACCCTGACAAAAACCTAAGGCTCAGCCCCTTACTAAGTAACAGGTGCACCAAGACAAAAAATAAAATATGGCCCAACTAAAAGAACAAACCAAAGCTACAGAAAAAATACAATTAAGCGATGAAGAGATAGCCAACCTATCAGGTGCACAGTTCAAAACACAGGTAATCACAATGCTCATAGAAATAGTTGAGCATGGTCATGAAATGGAGGAAAGTGAAGGCTGTGAAAAGTGAAATAAAGAAAAATGTACATGAGCGCGGGCTGGGAACCAAAGTGTCTCAGGTTCGATTCCCAGCCAGGATACATTCCTGGGTTGCAGGCCATAACCCCCAGCAACCACACATTGATGTTTCTCTCTCTCTCTCTCTCTCTCTCTCTCTCTCTCTCTCTCTCTCTCTCTCTCTCTCTCTCCCCCTTCCCTCTCTAGAAATGGATGAATAATATCTTAAAAAAAAATGTACAGGGAACCAACAGTGAAAGGAAGGAAACTGAGTCTCAAATCAATGATTTGGACCAGAAGGAAGAAATTAGCATTCAACAGGAACAGAATGAAGGAACAAGAATTTAAAAAAATGAGGAGAGGCTTAGGAACCTCTGGGACAACTTTAAACGTTGCAACATCCAATCATAAGGGTGCCAGAAGGAGAAGAGGAAGAGTAAGAAATGGAAAACTTGTTTGAAAAAATTATGAAGGAGAACTTCCCCAATCTGGCAACGGAAACAGACTTTTAGGAAGTCCAGGAAGCTCAGAGAGTCCCCAAAGAAGTTGGACCCAAGGAAGCACACACCAAGGCACATCATAATTACATTACCCAAGATGAAAGAGGAGAGAATCACAAAAGCAGCAAGAGAAAAGGAGAGGTTACCTACAAAGGAGTTCCATAAAACTATCAGCTGATTTTTCAAAAGAAACCTCACAGGCAAGAAAGGGCTGGGAAGAAGTATTCAAAGTCATGAAAGGCAAGGACCTACATCCAAGAGTACTCTATCCAGCAAAGCTTTCATTTAGAATGGTAGGGCAGATAAAGTGCTTCTCAGATAAGGTCAAGTTAAAGGGGTTCATCATCACCCAGGCCTTATTTTATTAAATGCTAAAGGGGCTAATCTAAGAAAAATAAGATGATCAAAAATGTGAACAGTAGCCCTGGCTGGTGTAGCTCAATGGATTGAGTACCAGCCTGCAAACCAAAGGGTCACCAGTTCGATTCCCAGTCAGGGCACATGCCTGGGTTGCAGGCCAGGTCCCCAGTAGGGGATGCATGAGAGGCAACCACACATTGATGTTTCTCACCCTCTCTTTCTCCCTCCCTTCCCTTTTCTCTAAAAAGTAAATAAATAAAATATTCTTTTAAATGATTAAAATGTGAACAGTTTAAAAAATGTAAACAGTAAACTCATGACAGGCAACAACTGAACCTAAAAACAAAAACAAATACAAAAACAAACTAAGCAAACTACTAGAACAGGAACAGAATCACAGAAATGGAGATCACATGGAGGGTTATCAGTGGGAAGGGGGAAGAATGGGAGAAAAGGTACAGGGAATAAGAAGCATAAACAGTAGGTTCAAAATAGACAGGGGGAGGTTAAGAATAGTATGGGAAATGTAGAAGCCAAAGAACTTATATGTACGACCCATGAACATGATCTAAGATAGGGGAGTGCTGGTGGGAGCGGGGGTGCAGGGCAGAGGGGAATAAAGGGGGAAAATGGGACAACTATAATAGTGTAATCAATAATTTATTTTTTTAAAAAAACATAAAAATAAACTAAGTATAGCTTTAAATATAATCCAGTTGAAGACATAATCCAATTAAACATACAACAGATAATATTAAAACCACGCTTAAAAGAATCACACATTAAATAAAAACAAGTGTTGAAAGTAAAATAGAAAATTTTACTTTCTATTTACTTACTATCATTACTTACAATGTAATTACTAGCCAAAATAAAACTACTGTAGCTGTAATAACAACAAAGTAAACTCTAAAGCAAAAAACATTAAGATTGATAATGAAGGTTACTGTATAATAAAAGGGTGAATCTAGTAAGAATATAAAATACTTCTAAATCTGTATGGACTAAACAAAACCCTCCAAATATATAAAGCAAAATTAACAAACTGAAAACAAAAAAATAGGTTAAGTCCACAATCACAGTAGGAGATACACAGTTTAAATAAATCTCACTCAATAACTAATAGGACAAGCAGAAAATAAATCAGTAGGTTATAAAAGATTTGAGAAAAATGACCTCGCTGTGTCCTAATCAATTGCATAAAGAACTACCTAGTCCAAGTTCCGCTCAAATGCACATGGAACATTTATAAAAAACAACAGGTCATAAAGTCTTGATAATCTCAAAAGATTAGAATCACAGAGTTATGTTCTCTGATCACAGTAGAATTAAGCTAGAAATCAGTAACCGTACAACTAGAAAACCCCCCCAAGTGACAATAAGTCAGGAAATAAATCAGAAAACAGACACAAGAGAATATACATTAGGAGTCTCCTGACATGAAATACCTAAAACAGCCCACACTCGTCCACAGCAGCAGAAGTCAGGGCAGCGGTGATACACCGGAGAGGTTCGGGCGTGCTGGTTACACAACACGCCTGTTTGCACTCCTACTAACACACTTTTTGGTATGGAGGTCATATTACAATTTTAAAATTTATTTTAAATATATAGTTTCAGGAAAACAAACGCCTTTGAAAAGTTACGGTAGCAAAAATATACCTTCAGCACAAACTGTAAATATTGTGATCCTAAAGCTGAAAATAATTTTAAAAAGTGTTAGACAATGAAAAACATTTCACCTAATAACTTCAGCCCACTTTCTAGGGTGGGAAATCTCATCTAAAAAAAGACAAAGACAAAGCACTGAAACCATTACAGCCCCCGAGGGCAGAGTGAGAGAGGTAACTGCAAGCCCCACAGGTACAGCACTGACTACCTGAAGACACATGAAAAAGTCAATTCATAAAGAGAGACACACATCAGAATTACATTATTATCCAAGGTAAAAATGAAGGAGAGAATCCTAGAAGCAGCAAGAGATAAGGGGACAGTAACCTACAAAGGAGTTCCCATCAGACTGTCATCTGATTTCTCAAAAGAGACCTTGCAGGCAAGAAGGGGCTGGAAAGAAGTATTCCAAGTCATGAAGACAAGGACCTATATCCCAGATTGCTCTATCCAGCAAAGCTTTCATTTAGAATGGAAGGGCAGATAAAGTGCTTTTCAGATAAGGTCAACTTAAAGGAGTTCATCATCATCAAGCCCTTATTTTATGAAATGTTAAAGGGATTTATCTAAGAAAAGAAGATTTAAAAAAAAAACATGTATAGTAAAAGGACAGCAAACTCACAATTATGAACAACCACACCTAAAGCAAAACCAAAAGAAACTAAGCAAACAACTAGAACAGGAACAGAACCACAGAAATGGAGATCACGTGGAGGGTTAGCAACAGGGGAGTGGGAGGAGGAGAGAGGGGAAAAAGGTACAGAGAATAAGTAGCATAGATTGTAGGTTGAAAATAGATAGGGGGAGGGTAAGAATAGTATGGGAAATGTAGAAGCTAAAGAACTTATAAGTATGACACATGGACATGAACTAAAGGGGGGGAAATGTGGGTGGGAGAGGGTGTACAGGGTGGAGGGGAGTGAAGGGGGGAATGGGACAACTGTAATAGCATAATCAATAAAATATATTTTAAAAGAGAGAGAGAAACACAGATATGGTGGACTCGGAGAAATGTCTGACCTCACTTTGATCACTGAAGAAACAAATTACCACTTTTAAACTATCGAGGTGGCAAAGATATTCTAAAATGTGAACACATGGTTTGTTAAAGGACAGGAAAAAAAAAGCACTTTCTTTCATAAAGCCTTGCTGATACTTCTGAGGGCAATTTGGCAGTAACATACCAAAAGTCTTTTAGTTTTCACAGGTGAGTGTTAACATATGTAATCATCAGAAGCATACAACTCCATGTAACTGTAGAGGCAGGGACATGAAGCTGGCAAGCCACCCTTTTCTGGGCACTCTGCTGTGGTTCTGGCCCGGGAAGGGGGTGGCCCCACTGTCGGCTGTGCTCCCAGCTCTGCTCCCACCTCCCGAAGGTACCGCTGCCACTGCCCCGCCTGTCAGGGATCCAAAGACAGTCTGAGTCTTTAGCTTCAGCAAGGCTCACTCTGTTCTTACAGAGCGGGGAGGCGGGTGGATCCCGTCCAGTGACAGGAGACCCGCCGTGCCACTTCTTCCACCAAGCCTGCCGCAGAACCTCTCCTCTCCCCCAAGGAGCTCCGCCCACCTGTCTGTCTATTTCCCTGGGAAGTTTCTTGTCCCGAGGCTCCTTACTTCATGGCACAGTTCTCTGGCCATTTTGGAGGGGGAAAAAAATGGAGTCTCTTCTAATGTGGAGCAAATGTACTCGTGCTTCTACAGCTATAAAGGGTTCCCATCTGTTGGCTGATTCATGGTAATAGCATCTTCCACTGACTGGCTGTTTGTATCAGGCATGCAATTTTAGTAGAAGTTGCAGAGTTTGGAAATCACTGAAGGAATAGCTGGAAAACCAAATGAGATATTCCAGGGAGTGCAGAAGCTTCTGGGCAAATTCATTCATTCATTCTGCACTCGCTCCCTGAGCAGGGCGCCGCCTTCCAGGAGGGCATGGCAGGCCTGCCTGCAGAAGGAGCCGCCTACACCGAGACTCCTGCAGTTGGCTGTGTGGTGACAGGTTCAGAGGTCAGACGGTAAATGTCTCAGGGGGAGAGAAATGGGACAGATCGTTAAGTGTGAATTTTAAGCAAAGAAAACATTTGTATCACCGGCAGCCCCAGGGTCCGAAGCTTCCCGACTCTACAGAAGCATGATGGGGTGGAGGACAGGGGGCCCCAGACACTCTCCACTCATCTCCCACCCCGGACGCCATCGCAGACTACTCAGGCAAGGGGCCTCCTCATCTCGGATGTTTCCGGAGAGCCTCAGCATCCATCTTTCCGTTGTCCTTGCACCACACCCCCAGATGAAACGGTGGTTTTAGAGCGCTGGCAAAACAGAAGACAAGCGGGGAAGAATCGGCGCCTCTGCCCCAGGGCTGGGCACCATCCAGGGCCAGCGAGCGGACCGGAGGCGCAGAGGCTGCTCCAGCACAGAACAGGCCCTCCGCCTGAAGCCGGGAGCCGCGAGCCGGGCCCTCGGAACTCGTCTTCCCGCAGAGTCCAGACCCAAGTCGGGGCCGCTCTCAGGCCGGGCTGACAAGGCCCCACAGTGACCTGTGCAGTCCCGAAGGACCACGCTGTTTCTCCATATTTTTACTGAGGCAGAATTCCTATACAGTTCACCCTTTTAAAGTGTACAATTCAGCGGTTTTCAGCACATTCACAAAGTTGTACAACCATCACCCATATCTAATTTTAGAACGTTTTGTCACCCTCAAAAAAAAAAGCCAACAAAAATAAAACCCTGCACAGTTTAGCAGGCACGCCTTCTTCCTTCGCAGCCCCTCGAAACCACTAATCTACTTCCTGTCTTTACAGATTTGCCTATTGTGAACATTTCGGATAAATGCAATCACCAACTAAGTGGACATCTGCGCCTGTCTTCGTTCACTCAGCATAATGGTTTCAAGGCTCATCCCAGGTGTAACATGTATCTGTACCTCACTTACTTTTCAAAAGCCCTTTAAAAGTTTCTACTTTCTACCTCAAATAAAATCCCATTTCTAAGAATTTATACTATAGAAATACTCAGAAATGCACAAAAGCATCTGTGTGCAAGTATATATTACAATATTATTTATGATAGGAAAAAATCAAATGTTTAATGTAGAGACTCAATACATAAACTTACACAGTTATATGATGGAATGCTATGTAATATAAATAGATAAGATTTTGAAGGATATTATAAGATATGAGAAAAAGCTCATTCTTAAAGAAAGTTGAAAACTATTTTATAAAATGTATCTTGTGGGCTCTGGCTGGTGTGGCTCAGTGGATTGAGCACCAGCCTGCGAACCAAAGGCCCACCAATTTGATTCCCAGTCGGGGCACAGGCCTGGGTTGCGGGCCAGGTCCCTGTAGGGGATGCGTGAGAGGCAACCACACACAGATGTTTCTCTCCCTCTCTTTCTCCCTCCCTTCCCTTCTCTCTAAAAGGAAATAAATACAATCTTTAAAAAGAAAAGTTGTGAAAAAAACAGAAAAATGACAATAAATATAAAGCATAAACTGAATTAGTAACAAATAAATGGGATCGATCAATAATCCAAGAACTGGTTTTCTCTCTCTTTTTTTTTAAAGGGGGAGCTTAAGAAGTTTGACAAGAAAAATAAAGCTAAACAAATAAAATTAGAAATCCAAACAAAGGCGGGTCTACACAGAGACACCGATGTTTAAAGTGCAAATACTACATGCTGCTGAGTTGGAAGGTGTGAAACAAGTGGGAAAGTAAATTACAAAAACAGACTCAGAAAGTAAAAAAGCTCAAATAAAAAAACAAAAATTAATCTTTCAGGCTTATCCATAGACTTACCTCCCCCAAAAGTCTTTGTGACAGATAATTTAAGGTAAGTTCTCTCAAACTTTCCAAAACAAACAATTCTAAAGTGTTCTAGGACATACAAAATCATATAACAAGTTACTAAATGAATTTTATGGGGCTATTTTAACTGAAATCAAAACACAACCAAGGCTCCTTCTCCACACCAAAGAAAACCACACACGGACCAGAAAATTCTAAATACAAAATACAAATACCTAAAACCAAACTGGTCATCTAAGTTAATGCTCAAAATACTCCCATGAAATTCAACACCCATTCTTATTATTAAAAACACTAAAAGCCACAAATCAAAGAATAATCATTTGCGCGTCTCTCCCGGCCACTATAAAAACAATAAAATTCATGGAGAAAAAGTTGATAATATTCCACGTAAAATGAGGAGTAAAATAAAAGAAACCATCAGGAAAAGCTAATTTAAGAAGCCACGAAGCAAAACCAAGAGCAGTTAGTTACATCAACACAAAGTAGAAATTTAAATGGGGAAGGGAAATCCTATTAGTATCAGCAACACCAATAATCAAACCATCAGTAAGTAAATAAAACAAAAACTGAAAGTATCTGAAACTAACACTAACCCAAAATGTCAGATCCTAAACATGAAGAAAATTACCCACCTTGACTGTTATAAAAGAATTTTTTAAAACAGGGATTATATTTTATTCCTAGATGAGATAGCTGAATAATATAAAGAAAACAATTTTTTAAATATTCCATTCCTAATACTGGAGTCATACCTTACATAGGTAGGTTCTAAAGTTAGCCCCTGAAGCCAAAATCATAAAGTCATAAGACAAATGCTATATAGCCATTAAAAAATATGATGGACATTCAGATCAGTCAACATGGGAAAATGATCACCATAAATTGTCAAGAGGGAAAAAAAATGTAAACACGAAAGGATCACCATGATCTCATGGTCGATGTGGGTGAAGAGACAGTTATTCAGAAATACAGAAATGCCCTGAAGTGCGTAGCTGCTGCCTCTGAGTAGTGAGGTCACATAATTGTATGCACTTAGAACTTCTGCAGAAAATATAACAAAGCTTCTATAAATGGGGGTGCGCCCAGTTTAAAAGTAAAAAAGAAAAGAAATATATCAAAACATTAATTATATGTTTTGAGGTAGCCTAATTATGGCTATTTTTTAATTGCTTCAACATACTTTTCTGTATTTTCCAAATTCTGTACTAAAATCATGAAAAACAAACCTCTGTGAAAGACTGTTAGAGAAATGTAAACAATATGTTAATACATTTCATTTGGACCCTCCTGTTCTTTTTGTGTGTGCATGTGCCAAATTCTCAGTTATTCTCCAACCACAGTATTACTTCCAGCATTAAATTCATCATCTACCAGGAATCATTTCCATCAGAGCAAAAAGGACAAAAAAGTCTGAACTGCTCACACGCTTGTTCAAATTAAAAAGGGAAACCAGACATGGTGAAGAACCACGAAAAGTGAGCACCCAGAGTCTTACCGTAAAGCTGTTGTTGACGTTTTTGGTGCTGGATTCGGCCACGCTGGCATCTGTCAGGTCCACCTCATCGAATATGATCGACTGGGGAGAGACACAGGGGCCGCGGCCAGCGTGAGGCTCCGGAGCCCCCCGGGCGGACACGTTCCCCGGCCCTGGCCCAGTGCTGCTCACCGCTGTCCTCAACCCCAGGCAGGCAAGCGCCCACAGAGGCCCAGGCCCCGGACGTGGAGGCTCGGGGACAAAACAAACGCGGGCTGCACCCCCCATCCAGCCCCAGGTGGGGCTCTGGGATTTCTTTTCACCCAGGAGGTCATGAGTGATTGCACTGGTAGAGAAAATAATAATGACAATAATACTGCGATTCTATACTTATTTCCTGCAATACCAGTGTCTCACTTTTAAATGTGAACTATGCCCTCAGGTGAGGTCCACCTGGAAGAACAGGGGTCGGGACTGAAGACCCTCTGTCCTGGCTTCAGCTTCTCCAGGAAGCACATTTGGGAGAAAGGTGCCCACTAAGATAAATGATTTTAGGGGAAGGGAGGCCAATCCACAGAGAAGAAATCTGGCTGTGAAAGAAAAGGAGGGAGCAAAGTGAAGGAACCTAGTCCTGGAGAGAGACAGGCTCCGGAGGAAGGGCTGGAAATCGGGCCTGGGAACACCCCCCGTTTCCCCTCCGCTCCCCTCAAGTCGCCCCTCACACTCCCCTGCTCCTGTTAACCTTCCTGGGCCTTCTGGGAGGACTCCACAGGGAACCGCTGGAGGAAACACTAATAACTCAGAAAAGAGACTCAGCCTTTTAAGTAACCTCCCCCACCCCCACAGAACTAAAATAACTATAAGGGTTTGTGTTTTTTTAAGTGAGAAATATGGTCACAGCCCTTTCTAAACAAGTTGCTCTGTTCAGTTTCAAATTTTAACCCACTAACTCTCTAGGGATACATCTCAAAATGCAAATGATTCACATTCCAGATTTTTCTTAACACCAAAATAAAAGTATTGACAGCAACACTGATACAAAAATACTGGTGTTCAGAATACTGAAAACTAGCTTTGCAAGCACACAGGTGTCTGAGATGTGGAAGGCCACGTTCGTTTAAACAGGGCGGTAACTCCGTGCCTCCCACGAAGGCACGGACTCCTCCCTCCTCTTTCACAAACGTGCGCCCGGTGATTCCAGCTTCCAACTCTCGGGCAAGATGGCACCCAGAAGGAAGGGTCCCGGCCAGAAAGCCCAGTGGTGAAGAACGGCTGTTCACACATCAATAAGTCCAGTTTTCGAAAATACTTTTCATTAGTTTCACAGGTGTGTACTTATCTCCAAACTCATCAGGTTATATATATTAAATAGCTATAGCTTTTTGTATGCCAATTAAACCTCAATAAAATGGTTTTTAAAAAGACACTGTCCTCCGTAATGAGAGATGTATAAGCCTGTAACCCCTGATCTTTCCACAAGAAAGATATCCAGCTATATAATATGGCTATTTCTGGGACATTCTCTCCTTTCTCACTGGTGACATACCACATTTAAAAAATGAATAAAAGTAAATGTTTATAAGCACTAAAATGTGCCTTGAGACAGATAAAACCTAGCACCCTGGAGTACTGGGAAACTCTCTAGAAAAAAACAGCTTTAAGGATCAAAGGCTCCCCCCGGATGAGGACCCAGCGCCCAAATCTCCCCTGCGGGGCCCCGGGACCCCAGACGTCCCCTCCCAGGACGTTTCCAGCACTGCGCCTCACCTTCGAGGTCTTTGCATAGTACAGCGTTCGCCCTCGCAGCTTGAAGTACCTCCTCTTGGACCTCTGGAAGGAACTGTTCTGTTTGGTCAGCATCCCCTCCTTGATGACGGTCTGAAAGCACAGAAACGAACTCATGAGCACAGGTTTCCACAGACCCCTGCGCTCGTCCACCCAAACCGCACACTGCCTGTCTGGTGCGTTCGCGTCTCTCCCTGGTGACAGCCTAGCAGAAATATTTCTCACACTCTCCCCAGACCTTGACCCGTGGACAGGCCGAGCACACTGCCGGGGGAGGGCTAACACAATTCTCTGCGGGGCGATGGCATGCCTGCGCGGCGGGGGCTTCGGAGGCCAAGGTGTGCCCTGGATGCCCAGGGGAGCAACAGAAAGGGACAGGCTAGAAGGACCACAGCAAGCGGCCCGGGGCCAGCACATTCTCCAACTTCAGCATTTGGTATTTTTCAGCTATTCTTGGCCCCGTCTCCATGTTCTCAGGCCTCCTGCCATTTCTCAGGATCCCAATGCCAAAACTGTCAACGCAGGTTGCTGCGGGGTTCCGCACAGCTCCAGGCCTGCACCCCACTCGGCCCTCACCCTATTCACAGGCCGGGGACCCGCGTCTGTCCACACTGTGAGAGAGAAGGGGATGGCCACAGCCACCAAAACTCATCTCATCCTGTAAATCTGATCAGTCCACCACAAAACAGAAGTTCTGGCAAGAGAATCAAGGGGTAGACAGCTGTCCACTCATCTCATCTCAATGGAAGAGTGGGGCATGGCCTCTCCTGGAGCTGTCTCCCCTCACATTGCATCCCGTGTGCTGGCCGCCTAACGGGCCGAGGGCGCCCCGCAGACCACCTCAAAGTTACATGCTCCAGGAACACAGCTTGGTCATTGACACGTGGAGCCACTCAGAGCCACTAACACAGTCAAAACTAACGAACAAGATGCATGAAACAAAAGCCGGCTCTCAGCATCTGCAGGGTATGTTTTACCCCACCCAACAGAAACATCCGTTATACACAGCGTCTCATCACAGAATGGAGGTAGAATGTATAAAAATTCTGTTAAAGGATGGGAATATTGGTTCAGAGACACTTCCATTTAGTTATCCAATCCCATATAGGCTTTTCACTTTAAGTGACTTTTTTTCAAAGTATCTATACGAAGCACTTGGGTATCAGTGGCCACTTGAGATGACACGAGACAAAACCAGACACAGAAACCTCCCACCACCCAAATGCACCAGAAGGCAAGGGCAGGACACCGGTCATCTGGTCCTTCCTCACCAGGGAGGGAGCGCAACTCAGGATGCAGTGTTGTTTCTGGCCCCCGCAGAAGGGTGCCCAAGAAAGCCCCTGCCCCCCACATACCACCCACAGCTGGCTGTGCAACAGAGCCCCTGCCTCAACGTCACGGCAGTCCAGGGGGCCCTGGGAACGCAGACAGCATGCTCCTCCTCCAACCCTGACTCAACACCCCTCTATGAGCCCCCTCAGCACAGGCAGGCTCCCACCACAGGCCAGGGGTAATGGAAGCTGCGCTGTGCGGCCAGCCTAGCAGCACAAACAGCAGTGCTCTCCGACCCCCGAGAGAACAGACCCAGGAAAAAACTCCTGAGGGCCCCACCTACTCACTCAGTGATGTACATCTGCACCTTCACGCGTGAGGAGGTTGCCCACCTGCTCTCCCAAGTAGTGGCGCCAGAAGAGAGAAACACGACATCACCCAGTGGTCAAGAGAAAACACACACCAACTACAGTCACAGAGCCTGAAACCTGCATCCTTACTGAGCAAAGGCCTGGCTCTTCCAAAGTGTGGGGACACCTGCTGAACCAGACCCAGGCCGATCCCCGGAGCCCCCGAGAGAAACGGGTCTGTACTCGGGAGAAACTCCCGGGCTGTTTCCCAGCCTCCTCTGCCGACCCAGGTGCACATGGCGGTGCTCATCTCAGCGCGCTCTTCAAAGACCCGGGGTGGCCGGCCTGCGCACCGCAGCACAGGGCCCCGGGCGCCTGCACCCCTCTGCGGGAGAGCCTTCCTTCTGGGCCCACAGAACCCGCTCTCAGGCGCAGGTGCCTCTCCTCACCCACGCAGGCACATCTCCTCACCCACGTGTCTTCCTTACCTCTGCAGGGGAAGGAACCGCTTCCATCTCTTCCCCAAATGCAAATTAAAAAAAAAAAAAAAGACAAAACCAACCAGCACAGACCCAGAAAAGTTCTAAGTTATCCTTAAAGGATAAATGCTAGAGCGCTTTCCCTCGAGTCTCCTGCTCCACATGTCACACATAAAAAAAGCAAAATTAAAACACAATCCACCACACACACACACACACACATCTTTCGTAAAGCGGATGACAGCTGATCGTGGGCTACCCAAGGAGAGCTGCTGTTCTATTTATAGAACACGCACGCCCAGAAAAAGACTGGTGGGTTTCAGCGGAAAAGGCTGGAGAAGAGATAAAGGCAGCATTTCTTTGAAGCTTTCTCAGAAACTGCATTTCTTCTGATTCACTGCTCATGAATACTATAGATGTGTTGCAGAATATTTTTAGACACTCAGTCAAAGCCATGAACTAAAGTGGTCAAGAAAAAAACCCATCTGAATAATGTGCTATGTTTTGCATCAGGCAGCCTGTAACCAGCACCCACAGGAAACACTGCTTGGCTGGCAAGCCTCCTCCTTACAGCCCGCGAGCAGAGACCCGGAGTCAGATGCCCAGATCTCCAGCGCGGCTCACTCAGGGCACGCCGGGCGGCCAGGCTCTCAGAGGCGACCTATCACATTCTTTGCACAAACAAGGGGGCCAACTCTGTCAAAGAGGGCACCTTTACTACCACCAGGGACAAGAAAGAGCAGAGTTGCAACACACGCAGGCACTGAGAATAACAGTTAGCAAGTGAGAGCGTGTGCACTGGCAAACCTCCAGAAAGGAAGCAAGTCCCCCAGCTGGACTCCAGGGTGAAAGGCACCCGAGTGCTCAGCCTGAGCCTAAGCGTGGCCCTCGGTGCCACAGCCACCCACTGCCCAAACAGACGAGGGCCCAGCCACAAGAGAGACCGCCGAGTCACCTGCTGCAGAGGGAGGTCCGGAACGAAGACCTGAGGAAGGCAGCTCTAGAAATGCCCTGAAAAGAGGTGTCAACAAGGGGGCAGAGAAAGGCGAAAGCAGGCCCTGTGAGCCCTGGTCAAACCCACCCGCCCATAAGGCCCTGTCTCCAAGGGGCTGTGTGGGCCCAGCCACAGGGTGAGGATGCCCCTCTCTGGAAAGGCAATAGAAGCCCCTTCCCTCCTCAGTCCCCTTTAGTGCCGCCACAGCCCCAGCACTGGCTCTGAGGACTACAGGGACAGCGCAGAGCAGGGGAGGGCGGAGGGCACGGGCACCAGGGAGGGAGCAATCGCCCCACCTCTCCGAGAGGGAAGGCATCACAGAGCAGGTCTCAGAAGGTGAGCAGGGGTCTGAGCAGACCAGGCGGAGGGCGTGAAACCACCTGAGGCTGCAGAGAGCCCAAGAGGGCCAGAAGGGTGGGGGGCAGGCCCAGGTCACTGACAGCCAGGCCTGTGAGTCACAGGTCAAGGGGTGGTGTCTCCGACGTGCACTTCAGAAAGATGATTTTGGCTGCAGTGCGGAGCAAAGAGGGAGGGGGTGAAACCTGGAGGCAGGAAGAACACTCCAGAAGCTCTTACAAAAGGGCAGCCAGCAACGATGAGCACCTGAGAGGAAGGGGACATGACACAGGCCTTCGTGTTGGGGAAGACAACCCACCACTGACAGAGGCAAGGAGGCAGGCGAGAGACCGAGGATGGCTCCGTGGGGCCTCCAGGGGGAGGAGTCGGCTTCGTTCTGGACATCCTGGCTCTGAGGACCTTGAGGACACCGGCGACCTGAGTGGAGAGCAAGCTGCGGACACACAGTCGAGGGGGATAAGAGAAAGTTTAACCGGGGAGATGCCTCAGGGCAGTCCCTCATGGAGAAAGGAGAGAAGGGGAGGAGGCCCGGGGACCCGACCAGGGGCCCAAGGACACCGACATCAACGTGCAGAGGAGGCGGGAGCCCCGAAGAGAGGACGAGCATGAGCAGAAAAGCAGGGAGCAGATGAGAAAGCAGTGGGAAGACCCGGGGGGTGTCGAATACAGCTGCGAGGTTGTGAGTGGGACTGGGCAGGGCCAGGAGGGCCTGCCAGAGCAGACCCCCCGGCCTGGCCCGGGGCAAAGCCAGGTCGAAGGGCACTGAAGGGGTTGTTTTTCTTCACTCGCACGTTAACTTTTCATAAACACAGGGCCAGGCTGTACGCACTGTACTTTTAACTTCCTATTTCTTCCGCCGCGCTGTGCTGTCAGCACCCTTCCATATTGGTAAACATGTTTTTGTCGGCTGCCGAGTACCCCTGTGGCGGTGCAGACACCAACCCCCTGCGGGGACCCCGGGGGTGCTCCCCGCCCCGCACCGCCAGCGCCGCTCCGGGAACACTGCCTCAGCCACACACCTGCTCGAGCCCTGGGCTGCTCCTTAGAGCAGGTCACTACAAGTGGAGTTTGGGGATCAAAGATAGCCCAGAAACAGATCCGAAACCAAGACGTGTAACAGCAGCGGTGTCGCAGGCTAGGGCGGCAGAGAGCCAGCCACGTCCACGACCAGGGCTGAAGCTCGGCCATGCGAGAAGACGGCCCCCATGGCCCCTTCCCTCACACACCACAGACCACAGCTGCTTCCAGGCAGATGGCAGATCCAATGTGAAGAGCAAAATTCAAGTCTCAACAAATGATACAGAAGAATTCCTTTAGGACTTTGGGACTGGGAAAAGTTTCTTAAACAAGATTTAAAAAACAGCCCTGGCTGGTGTGGCTCGGTGGATTGACTGCTGGCTCTCTAACTGCAAGGTCGCTGATTGGATTCCCAGTCAGGGCACAGGCCTGGGTTGCGGGCCGGGTCCCCGGGCGGAGGTGTGAGAGAGGCAACTGATAGCTGTTTCTCTCCCTGTCTTTCTCCCTCCTTCCCCTTCCTCTCTAAAAATGAATAAATAAAATCCTTTTAACAAATTTTTAAAAAGCAGGGATATTAGCATAAAAAAGTTAATATACAAAAGGATTGCTAAAATGTTTCAGTGGAAAGAAGCTAGAAAAACTTATTACCTTAAATTTGCATAGCACTTTTCACGAGCATTTTCCGATCTATTTGCCAACTTAATAAAACAAACACTTGTGGTCCCAGAGACAGACACTAATATTCCAATTCACAAATAAGAAAATGGGTTACCAAGGGACTGAGTAACATGTTCAAGGTTAAACAGCTAATAACAGGCCACAAAAGAAATGTCAGGCCTCCTTACTCTTATCTCAAACCTTCTGCTATGGTTTATGGTTTATGGTTTATGAATAGCGTAATTCATAAAGAGAATAAAAAATAATGTGTTCACAAAGCATCTACAACACATTCAAAGAACTACAGGTTATTTTAAACACTGAGTACACATTACACCTACTACATTCGTATCAGCCATTTTTACCTTTTAATCCTCATACCAACTTTGGAGATTTTTAGCAATATTCTCATTTTACAGATGAGGACATGCGGATGGGGCACGGAGTGGCAGAAGAATTAACTAACCGGTGCAAGGCCACATGGCCAGTAACAGAAGACCTGGACAGCCAGACCAAAAATATTTGTTGGCAAAAGAAACCGGCATGAAAGTCCACTGATAAATCTGATTTAATCCAATTAAGCAAAGGTAAATTCCTTCATCTGTTCAAAACACCACCCCACTAGTTCGTGCTGATTCAGACTACTGCAACCTATCAACAACCTCCCTAATACCCCCTGCTCTTACCACAGCCTACCAAAAGCTGAGGAAGGTTGCACATACGAGTGTCTCCACGGCACCAACAACCAGCAGGAGAGGGCAGACCACAGCACCTGGGTAACCTCGGGGCGGAGCCAGGCCCTACACCAGGTGCCGCCGATCTGACTCATCCACGTGAGGTTTTTCCTAAAGGCCCAAACAATTACCCATAGAAAAAGGACTGCCTTTCTGTCTTACCAATCACATGAACACAATTTCTGTTCTCCCACTACCCTGGTCCACCTCCTTCAAGGCAGTGCCACCAAGATCAAAGCTACCATATCCCAAAGCCCCTCTGTCACTGAGAGGAGGGGAGATGCCTCATTCCTGTCCCCACTACATGAGGAAGGACAAGCAAAAAGCCTTGAAGTAGCCCAAAACGTAATCCCCAAAAGAGCTGCTCCTAGATCTGCCCTTCATCCAGAGTCCACAGCCCCCTTCCCCAAACTGGGGGGCGGGCACTTCTTTCACTGTGGAAAGGCCGACTGCCCCTCTCCCCTCTTGGCTACCAAGGTCTCAGTTCTGAGTGGGCTACTGTGCCAAATGTAACCAGCCATCACCGTCCTAATCCCACTGCCCCCGCCCCGGCCACACGATTCAGTCTTGGTCAAGGAGCCTACACAGATGACCTGCTGGGGCTGGGAGGTAGGGGAGTTGCCTCACTGACTTGCGGGATCACATGGCTTCAACTCCCCCCTCCTTCTTGCCTTGAATGTAGTTGCTGTGTCTCAAGCTGTGGCAGTCATGCTGAAGCCATGGGGTAGCGAGGCAGAAACAATCCGGGCTCCACTGGTGTCATCGACCTGTTAAATGCATTCCTGTCCAATACAGGGGGGTTGGCTGAGCTAGCTCAGCTCGGTCACCGTCAATGGCCACTCTGATCACTGATGCTGCTGTCCCAGGGTTTAAGGGCTTTCTACAGAGGACCCCACTTCATCTACACACACCCTTCCCTGGGGGAGGCATGGTAAGCACTCCCATGTCACAGAAACACAGACCAGGAGAGGAAAGACGGGGTCCGCATTCGCGGAGTGCCTGCACTGTACCAGGAACGTAGTCACCATCACTACTTCATGTAGCCTTCACCGCCCCGAGAAGAGTGACCACCCACTTCACATATGAAGAAAGCGAGGACCAGGAAGGACCAATAGCAACAGAGAAAGGACAGAGATGGGCTTCAGACCCAGGTCTGTCTGATTTCAACTCTCTCCAAGCTTCATGATCAAGTGAAAAAACAAACATATGCTTGAGGGAAGTTTTTAATGTTTTGGTTTTTACAAGTTAAGCAAGACCAACTACAGTCATAACTAACTCTCCCACTCTCCTGGGGTGAACATATGGACAAGTGTGCATGGGTCAAGACACAACCGATGCCCACTGGACACGAAGGGGGCCGACCCGGGCCACCGGCGGCGGGAGCACCGTCGCAAGTACACACAGTGCTTTGGCTAAGGCACCGAGGAGTCACCGGGCTTCTGTGAGCCTGCACGGTAAATCTGCCTCCCTACGGTCGGTGGGATGAAATGCGCTCTTTGTTTCAACAAATATTTATTGAACACTTAAGTGCCAGCACTGCTGGAAATACGATGATGAAAGAGACGGGACCCTTGACCTTTAAGGAAATTGCATGCTGGGAGAGGAACACTTTTACAAAGTAAAAAGTACCATCAGAATTTGCTTTAAATACCAGAACAAAGTAGGGCTGGAGGTGGAGACAGATGAAACAAGAGAGGCACGACGCACTGATGACTGTTTAGCCTGTTTAGTGAATAGTTCGGCTCCTCTCCCTACCTCTGCGTGAGTCGGGAAATTTCCATTACAAGGTGCACACAGGGCGCGCGGGTGACTCAGAAGTGAGTGACACACACACCGCAGCTGGAGTGCGAGGCCCAAGGCCGCAACTGCTTGGGCTGCGAGCAGCCGCCCCCTGCACCCCCGTTTCCTGGTCTCCATCCCACCTCGGGGGTGCTGCGCAGAGGGAGGGACGGCTCCCACGCAGCAGGGTGCTGCACAAGTACGAGGCAGGACCGTAGCCATCGTTGCCCGCCGCCTGGGCACGCACTCACCCCGGGCCTCTGCCCGTTTTCAGGCAGCAGGTGGGAACAGGGGCAAGGCCCTCGTTCCACAGCCCCAGTCCAGGCCGCCGTGCGTACTACAGGGCCCTGTCCTCTGCTTGAGAACACTCGGGGTCCCGCCACTGCTACCACCACCACGACGCTCTGAAATAAGATCCTTCCGGTGTGTTTTTCATGTATTAAAAACAATGGGTTATAGAACATACAAATTATTTAATTAGCTGCTTTTACAAACAATATGTCTTGACCAGATCAGCTTTTATTTCGTGTATTGTTGCTCTATAACCTATTTCTACTTCATCTATTGAAATGCTTAAGTACCCTGAATAATTATGGACATATCTAAGAAACGGACAGCGCTTTATACATCAAATAGTTTCAGCGTCAGCTTAAAATATATCTTTATTTATATCAAGACCTTGAACTCTGTGCTTAGGTAAACCTATTGTCTAAACGGGAGTAAAAAGTTGGGACAAAGGAGAGCATAGCCAGAACGCACACGTGTGTTAGGATGCTATGAAATTAAGGCCAGTGTTTCCATGTCACGCCCTTGTGTATCTGGCTCCTCGAACTCACTGTTCTGATCGGGCAGTTGGGGCTGTTTCAACCGTGGCTCAGGGCGTTCCAGAGAAGAGGCTGGGGGCGGGCTCCTCTCCGTCTTCTGCTACTGGAGCCCGGCGTCCTAAACCGTCCCATCACCACGCCACTCTTACCGTCAGCAGTCTTCAGTTCAAGGGTAGCATGTCAGGTTTTTGTTTTGTATAAAATAACAATGCCCATTTTAGAAAATGTAGAAAAACAGAAATAAAAATAATCCAAACTGCACCACCCAGCACAACCCTTGATATCAGTCTGGACACTTCCTCTGTCTCCCTCCCCGCGCACCGTGCTTGGCCCACAACCGAATGGCGTTCCCTAACGCAATGCCTCTCCGTTTCCCCACCGTCTCAGAAGTACCGTCCCTGTTAGCTAGCACCTTCCTCAGTCATCTGCACGCTGCCTTAGGCACAAGAGCAGGCGCCTCACTCCACCACTCCCCAGCTGTGCGGCCTGCGGCTGCTGGGAGCCTCCGCCACCTACCCCTCCTAGCAACTGTCACACAGTCTCGCCAAGGTGAAGTCAGACGGCCCCTGCCTGGTGTCAGTGCAGGACCAGCACACAACAGGCGTCAGCCCTAACTGGGCCTTCGCCTAGAGTGTTTCTGGGTTTGCAACTTTTTATATTTAATGTTGCAATAAACCTATTGTCCATTATGCTTTTCACATTTAAGATTATTTCCTTAGGATTGGATCCCACCGGAGGAACTACTGGGTCAAGAATATGCACTTCCTTGGAGTTTTTTCATCCACGTCACCAAATCACTTTCACAAATGGTTATACCCATATGTGCTACCTGAGGCTGAAGAAGCCAAAGAATTTCTATAAGCAGCAAAGTTCAAGCTCTCCCAACACTGGTTAGATACAAAAATACACTTAGACAAAAAGATGCATACCTCAGTCCTGACAAACCTGGTTTTACCCGCCCTCTTAAAGTACAAGCATGTGCAAACTTTCAGCCACCGCAGAAAGGGGATGAAGACCCACTTCCCAGACCTCCTTTTCACTCTGCTTCTTGAGTACCAGTTCATGTTTATCAGAGAAATCAAAACCAAAGACTATCAAATGGGAATGGGCTTAATGCAGTATTTATTTCAAATTTTTCCAAAACACAGAGAACTGAATGGAGCCCACACTCTCAAATGTGAGATGTAGGAGAGTTCTAAGGCAGTAAGAATTCTGATATGCAGGTATTTTCTTTTAGACGATTTAATGTGTGAATGTCTCATAACCATACACAAGAATGATCCTACTGAAAATCACTTTATGAACTCTACTGAGTCCACTCCAAAACAGTCGAGATTACCAACTAATCCTGAACACCTCATTCGCTGGTCTGAGAGACAGAACCCAGCTGAAAAAAAAAAAGTGGCCCTCTTCAACAAATGGTGCTAAGACATTGGATGCAAACGAATGAACTATAAAACTCTTAGAAGAAAACACAGGCGTAAACCTTGAAGGATTTGGCAATGATTTCTTAAATATGATATCAAAAGCACAATAAAAAAAAAGAAAGAAAATATATAAACTGGACTTCATCAAAATTTAAAACTTTTGTGTATCAAGAGAGTGAAATGACAACCCACAGAATGGAAGAAAATATTTGCAAATGATATATATGCTAAGGGTCTAGTATCTAGAATAGATAAAGAACTCTTACAACTCAAAAAAAAAAATAACCCACTGTAAAAATGGGCAACGGACTAGAATAGACATTTCTGCAAAGACAACAAACAAATGGCCAATAAGCACAGAACAGATGTTCAGTACCATTAGTCATTAAGGAAATGCAAATCAATCAATAGCATGAGATACCACTTCACACCCATCGGGACAGTAATAATAATAATAATAATAATAATAATAATAATAACAACAACAACAACAACAGCAGCAGCAGCAGCAGTAACAGAAGACAAGTGTTAGCGAAGTGCGGAGACACTGGAACCCTCAAACACTGCTGTAATACCGTGCAGCCCTCGAGGGAAGCAGTCTGGAGCTTCCTCAATAAGTAAACACAGAATTACCCAGCAATTCTACTCCCTGGGCATATACCCAAGAGAACTCAAAGTAGATATTCAAGTAACTTGTTCGTAGCAGCCCTATTCACAAGAGGCAAAGAATAAAAGCATTTCAAAGATACATCAACAGATAAACGGATTTTTAAAAAGTGGCACATCTATTCAGTGGAATATTATTCAGCCATAAAAAGGAATGAAGCACTGACCCATGCTACAACACAGATGGACCCTGAAAACAGTATGCAAGGGAAAGGTGCCAGACACAAAAGGACACACACTGTGTGACTCCATTTCTATGAAATGTCCGGGACGGACAAATCCAGAGACGGAAAGCAGACTGGTGGCCACCCGGGGCTGGGGCAGAGCGGGGAGTGGGGAGTGACTGCTGAATGGGGAAGGGGTTTCCAGGTGGGGGACAAAAAAGATCTGGAAGTAAACAGCGGTGGTGATGGCAGCACATATTGTTAAAATGCCACTGAACTGTACATTCACAATGGTTAATGGTAAATTTAAAAAAAAGAAAAAGAGAGTGAGAGTGGCCCTCTTCCAACTTGCCACAAGGACAAATCCCTGTTCATCCTGGAGCCTGGGGTGTACCTGACCTTCATGGGGCCAGAAGAACTAGGCTAAGGAAATCCACCAACCCATGTACCCTTCACCTTCAGATGCAGAAGAACAGAGACAGCCAGAAGAGGGTGGCAGGTGACCCAAACAACCCCACTACTCAGACCAAAGGGGCAGGGAAACCTGCCCACAGCAGGGGCAGTCCAGTGAATGGCAGTTCAAACCCACAGACCAGCCAACACCACTCAAGGATCAATAAATCAAAACAAAAAAGTGAGAGGCTAGAGATACACCATAAAGCACATACAGAAATCTGAAATGAATTATTACACAAAACAAAAGACCATTTTAGAAAACACGTGCTTCTTGTTGTAAGATTGCACAAAGATTACTGCCTCTATTAAAAAATTACCCTGGCTGGTGAGACTCAGTGGACTGAGCGCCGGCCTGAGAACCGAAGGGTTGCCAGTAGGAGGCGTACGAGATGCAACCACCCATGGATGTTTCTCTCCCTCTCTTTCTCACTCCCTTCCCCTCTCTCTAGAAATAAATAATCTTTTTTACAAATTAAATTTACATTTTTTAAAGTACAGGGACAACCGAAATGAGAGCAAGGTGAAATCAAAAGGTAACAAGCTAAGATACAGGCCATGGTTAGAAAAGGAGCAAAAGCCTCCACACTAGAGTGGAATTAGAACCCACGTGGGGGGCTAACGGAGAAAATGCACGCTGTGGAAAACGCCCTTGGAGGTGTACGGAGCCAAACGGAGACGCTCACAGAAGGACAGAGACCAGGGCAGAGAGGAGGAAACGCCGAGAAAAGCTGGCAGTGTGAAGGGACAGGCTGTCTAACCAATAGTACTAAGAACCGCCCCAAAGAAATACAAAAGAAATGGAGATGCAAAAATCAGAGGCAGAGAAGACGAATGCTTCCCAACTCACGTTAATACAAACCAAAAAAGGAGAGCAAAGAGCTGCCAGTCGGACGTGCTGAACTCGCAGGGCACTGCCTGCCCGGGGCACAGGAGGGAGAAGGGCAGCGCCCCACGTGGGCCTGGGCCAGCTGCCTCAGCCACAGGGCGCAGGCTGTCCCCTCCGCCCCACAACCCCACCTCCGCCCCACAACCCCACCTCCGCCCCACAACCCCACCTCCGCTCTCCACCCAGAGATTAAAAGAGAGACAGTCACAGTGAGCAAGCGTTCAAAGACCAAAGAGACAGCTTGAGGGGGCTCTCCTGGGGAGATGGGGACCATGTGAGCGTCAAAAAGAATGACTGTTACTGACAGTAAACCACTGAATGTAACCAGTCAGGAATCCACAGTGGCACCCGCCCTTCTGAGAGAGAGAGACAGAGAGACAGAGACAGAGAGACAGAGAGACAGACAGACATCTGCCTCCACTGGAATGACTATTTTACCAAATCCTTGCTTTGAAAATTGGTAGTTAACCGGAAAACTGGCAATTACCCTGCCTTTTTAGGAGGAAACGTAGTCCTTCCCCAGGTGAAATGGAAGGATTTCCAGAAAAATACCAACAGATAAGTGTGGAAAAAAAGAAAGAAAGCAGATGGCGGGACCTCCATTTTGCCAGTTCTCTCAATAAGACGGATTTGGGCGAATGCCATGGGTGAATGCTGGAGAGAAGGGGATTTTCACAGCGCCCAGGAATCACCACACAGGTTGCTTTCTAATGGCGAAGAGGGAGATCCACATTTCCAAGGGAAAGACCTCCGTGTTACCGAATGGTAGCGCAGCGTGGGGGCACAGAAGGGCACAGAGCCTCCCAAGTCCAGGGGTATTCAAATACAGCCAAGTCTTCAAACCTCTCACTTTAAGTTTACAGCAAACACAGAGGAAATAATCGGACACATCCAGAAACAGATTTTACAAGACAACTCTGCTCGTCTCTTCAGAAAGTCAGTGTCCTAGTGGGGAGCACAGGGAGAAAGAAGGGGTGCAGGAGCCATACCTGGTTGAGAGACCAAAGAGATACAGCCACCAAATACAGTGCATGACTTCTGATGGGTACGTGGTTCCCAAAAGGGAAGCTATGAAAAGCATTTTTGGTTCAGCTGGGGAAATCTAAAAATGATGTGGATATTCGGAATTAGAAAATTACAATTAATGTTTTAGGTATAATACTGTATAGGAAAATGTCCTTATTTTTAAGAATCCTTATTTTTCAGAGTTTAGTTGTAGTAATGGCATATAGGAAAATGTCATTTTTAGGAGATGCATGCTGAGCTAGTCAGAAGTACACTGTCGTCATACTTACAAGTCACCTTCAAAAGGTTTAGCAAATTATTAATTATAAGTGAATATTATTACATTCAATACATATAGATAAAGTATAGTTGGCAACATGTTAATTATTGAATCTCTTTGGTAGTGGGTATATTGGGTGTACACTGCACATTATTTTAACATTTTTCATAATAAAAATTGAAAAAGAGCTTTCCTTGCAAAGACAGTCTTCACAGACTAGTGCAACCATTACAAAGGGTAAGAATACAGAGATTTCAGTAACATGGAGAAATACTTATGACATAATAGTGAAAACTTACATAGTTTCACTTCAACTAAATTAAATAAACACATCCAGAAAAAGAGTCCAGAAGGAAATACAAAAGTAACGATGGAGCTCTGGGTGCTGGGGTCAGCAGCTCACCCTCCTCCCGTCCCTCCCTCTCCTCCCTCCTTCTCTGATGGCTCCTCCTCCGCTGCCCACTTCCCAAGCCCCCACAGCCCAGAGCCTGACCAGGCCCTCTTCCACAGTCCCACTGTTCTCACTCGGGCTCAGAGGAACCTCACACAAGTGGGCAGCGGCTGGGTAGGGTACACTAGCAAGAGGTGCCACCTGGAATCTACGGGCCTTACTGGCAAGGTGCCTCCCTGCTCCAAGCTGATGCCCCTCATCTGTAAAGCTGGGGCGGCTGAGCATGACAGGACCCAGGACACCAGGCAGTGGAGCTCCGTGAGAGCAAACCCCTTGAGCTGGTCCTCTGTGGCCCTCAACCACAGCTCCTCGTCTCAGAGGAGAGCTCCATTACCCAGCTCCTCATTAGAACCACGAGCGCCCTCTCCCCCAACAGCCACACCAAGACTATCACTGAGTTCTCAGGTCAAGTCCAACAAACTCTCTCCACCACCACAACCCTGGCCCAGGCTGCCATTGTCTCTTACCACGTGGGCCAGCCAGCACCCACTCAGGCAGCCACAACACAGCCAGAGCGATCTTTTCAACCTGGGCCGGGTCAGGTGTCACTTCTTAAACTCTCAAAACGATAGTGGTCCACTGCTACAGAGCTCCCTCACTAGCTCCTACCCAGGTCCCAGCCTCACGGCACATCGAGGTCTCCTGGACTCTTGCTAACTCCGTCCACACCAGCTTCCTTTCAGCCCCTTGATCTCGCCAAGCTCCCTCAGGCCTCAGGGACTGTGCACACCTCTTGGACCAGCGACCGCCTCCTCATTCTTTTATTAATCCTTTAACACACATTTTTTCATTATAAAATAGCACACATAAAGTCCACAAAACAAAAATGTACAATTATCTCAGACCGAGAGCCCAACTACCCACCACAGAGGTTGGGAAACGGAACGCCTCTCACAGACCACCCACCCACCACCCGGACTCCCCTGGTAATCATTTCTTTGCACGTAAGTTTAACCCCCTTAGTGTCCTCTCTGTTCTCACCTGGATATAAATGAAATCATACAAAATGTATCCTTTCGCGTCTGGCTTTTTTTTGCCAGACAACTTCAATGCTGTGATTAATCCTTAAACCAGCAGGTAGCAACTTCTTTCCATTGACGTATAGCATTCTCCTGTAAGGACGTATCGTCATTGACCCAGTCTACTATAGGCAGACAACTGGGTTGCTTCCACTTCTGATCTATCACAAATACGAACACTAGTAATATTCTTGCACATGCCCAGTGGAGTGCATTTGCTCACGTAAGCTGTTAGATATACACCTACAAGCAGAACCGCTAAAACAGAGTATACATCCCTTCAACTTAGCAGACACTGCCAGAATGTCTTCTGAAGCGGTGTTGCCAATTTCATCTCCCACCAACAACAGAGGAGCGGTCCCTTGCTCCACCCACATCCTTCCCTACACCCAGATAGAAGAGCTGCACAGGGCCACGCACTGGCCCTGGGGGCCAAGCTTCCTCGCCCTCTATGGGTACACCACCCTCCCAGCCCATTAACGTGCTCACTGACCCAGAAACTCCCCAAATCTCCCCAGTCTGAGGGTTTTTGTAACTCAATTTTCCAGCCCCCCTTCACCACTAGGAAGATGGGGAAAAGGCTGAAAGCTCACATCTCTAACACTTGTTTGGTCTTTCTGATGACAAGCTCCCACCCTGAAGCGCTACAGGGGCCCCACCCTGCGTAGCCAAAAGGGGCTCTTATGAATAGCAAAAGACACTCCTGTTGCTCAGGAGTTCTGTGCCCGGAGCCAGAGACAAAGAGCAAATATATTTATTATACCATGCATAAATACACATTTTTGTACACTGTCCTTGAATCCTACAACCCTGCTATACTCACTTATTATAACTTAACTGTATATAAGGAAACATTTCTATCATCTGCAAATGAGGAACTTTTTTCTTCCTTCCTAATCCATGTACCTTTTATTTCTTTCTCTTGCATTACTATAAACTCTGAATGGAAGTAGTAGTGGTAGACATCCATTTCTTGTTCCCATCTCATGGGGAAAACTATCAACTTTTACCATCAGTCTCTGACTGGTGTGGCTCAGTGGGCTGGGCGCCATCCCACAAACCAAAAGGCTGCCGATTCGATTCCTGGTCAGGGCACGTGTCCAGGCCGTGGGCCAGGTCCCCAGCTGGGGTCATGCAAAAGGCAACCGATGGATGTCTCACTTGCACATCAATGTTTCTCTCCCTCTCTTTCTGTCTCCCTTCCCCTTTCTCTAAAAATAATATATAAAATCTTTTTTAAAAAGAAGGAAATTTACCATCAGGCACGAGGTTTGCTGCTGTTGCAGACACTCTTAATTAATTGGACCACGGAGGTTTCCCTCTTCCAGCAGTGGGCAAGCACAGTCCATGAGCAAGTCGGGTCCATCGCCCATTTCTGTAAAGAATGCAGCCACGCCCCTCATGTCTAAGGTTGCTTTACTCTGCAGTGCAGAGCTGGGCAGTTGCCACAGGAAATGTGTTATGTCCCGCAAAGCCTTAAATATTTACTATCTGGCCCTTCACAGGAAAAGTCTGCTGACACCCTCTCTCATCCAATTTGAAATGAATGCTAACTTTTATCAAAATTGGGGGAGGAGGTTTTGCATCTATTGAGATGCCCATACATTCTGTTTAGAAAACGTTCACCTTTCTTCATTAGTTATGTTGGACTGTAATCTTCCTTTCTTGTAATGACCTTATCAGGTTTTATACTATTCAAGTTTTGTTGGTCTCGTAAAAAAAGATATAGAGTGTTCCCTCTTTTACTATTTCCTGGAAGCATTTATGTAAAACTGGTGTTATTTCTTCCTTACATGCTTAGAATTCACTGGAAAAGTCACCTGGGTCTAATGGAAAATTTTTAATTATGAATTCAGTATCATTAATAGTTATAAAACAGTTTGCATTTTCTATTTCGTATGAGTTTTAAGTTGTGATTTTCTAGGAATTTGTCTACTTCTTCTAAACTTTAAATTTCACTTGTGTAAGATTGTTTGTAATACCTCTTCATTCTTCTTAATGTCTGTAGGGCCTCTGACGATGTACCTAATACTATTTGCCTTCTCTGTTTTTTCTTAATTACTCCCACTGGGGTTTATCAATTTTATCAGATTTTTCAAATCAATGTTTTGCCTTTGATGATCCTTCCTAATGTTTTCCATTTCATTAAATATTGCTCTTCATTATTTCCTTCATTCTATTTTCTTGGATTTTAATGTGTTGTTATTCTTCTAATTACCTGATATACAGCCTACTTCATGGATTTCCAGCATGTCTTCTTTCCTTTTTCTTTTTTTAAAGATTTCATTTATTTATTTTTAGAGAGGGGGGAAGGGAGAGAGAGAGAGAGGGAGAGAAAATATCACTATGTGGTTGCCTCTGGTGCACCCCCGACTGGGGACCCGGCCCACAACCCAGGCGTGTGCCCTCACTGGGAATCGATCCAGTGACCCTTTGGGTCACAGGCCAGCACTCAGTCCACTGAGCCACACCAGCCAGGTCTTCTTTTTCTAATATAAATGTATTTAAAGTCATAAACTTCCCTTCAAACATGACTTCAGCTGTATTCCATTAGTTATACATATTTTGCTATCGTTCAACTCAAAATATTTTCTAGCTTTCTTTGACTCATAAGGCAGTTAAAAATAGATTTCTGAATTTCCAGATACATGAGAATTTTCATTTGATTGATTTCTAGCTTAATTGCACTGCTGTTAGAGAACACAGTCTATAAAATTTCAATCCTTGCAAACTGGTTAAGAACTGCCTTGTAACCAGCATACAGTGAATCCTGACAAATACACCCTGCACACTTGAAATTTGATCCTGTGACTGTCAGGTACATTGTTGTACGTACTCGTATGTCCATTAGGTCAAATTTAATACTTATGCTGTTCAATTGTTCTACAGTTTTACAATTTTTTTGTCTGCTTCATCATAACAACACCTGAGACAGGCACGCTAAAATATCCCACTATGGCTTTGGCCAGGTGGCTCAGCCGGTCGGAGTGGTATCCCCTACACCAAAGGTTTACAGGTTCACTCCCCAGTTGGGGTGCATATCAGAGGCAACCCGACTGACGTTTCTCTCACACGGATGTTTCCCTCTCTCGTTCTCTCTCCCCTCCTCTCTCTAAAGTCAATAAACATATACCTGAGGAGTAAGAAAAGAGTAATAATAAAATAAAATATCCCACTATAATTGTGGATTTATTTCCATTACAGTTGTATTCATTTTTCCTTTACATATTTTCAAGTTGTTAAGTACATACAGATTTTAATTATATGTGAAATAAACCATTTCTCATTTATCAGAATATCTTTAATACCATATTTTGCCTTCAAACCCTATTTTTTATTTTAAAAGAGCTCCATGAACCTTCTTTTGGCTAATATGTGCATAGTACTTTCTTTTACTTGCAATCTTTTGATACCTTTTTGTTTTAAATGTCTCTTTATAATAGCCTAGTCAGGTTTTGTTTTCTTACCTAACAATCTGTCTTTTAATTGGAGCATTCAAGTCCACTTACATTTTAGGTGACTACTGATATGCTGAGATTTAGGTCTATCAACTTTGTGCGCTATCTCTTCCACTTTTTCAATATTCCTGTTTCTCTCCTTTCTTGCCTTCTTTCAGATTTAGAATTTCTCATTATTCAATTTCTCTTCCCTTGTAGCTTAGATACCATGTAGTCTTTCACAATTGAGTGGCTGCCACACGATTAAGTGTGTCTGAGACTTGTCTAACATTAACGGGGTTTTTTTTTTTTATCTTCCTGGAAATATGAGGACCTTAAAACAGTTTTCTCCCATTTACCTCGTCTGCTCACAAAAAAAAAACCAACAAAAAAACCTGTTTTCATTTATTTGAAAATGCCTTGACTTCAGCTCTACTTCTGCAGGGTTTCTTCGCGGGTAAAGAATTCCGGGTTAGCAGTCAGCCTGTTCCGGTAGTTCGGTTTCAGCTGACTTCGGTTCCGCATGGTTTCCGTTAAGAATACAGCTGTCTGTCTAACTGTTGCTCTTTTGAGGGTAATCTGTCTCCAGATGCTTTCAAGTCTCCTTCTTTCATCTATGGCTCTCAGCAGTTACATTATGGAGTGACTGGTGTGGTTTTCTTTGTGCTCTGGGGTTACTGCCATCTGTGGATGGCACCTTGAATAGTGGAGGGAAATTCTCAGGCACCATCCTTTCAAGTACTGTTTCTGCCCAATTTTCTCTCTCCTCTCTGAGATGACAAACATTAGTCAGACCTTCGCACTGTTATCTCTGACTCCTTCCCTGTCTTCTAACTATTCCCTTTTTTTATGTCTCCAGGATTTCTTGTGGCGATTTTCTTTTGAGCTAGCTTCTGGGCCACTACATTCTTTCTTCAGCTGTGTCTAGTCTACCCTCCCCTTAAGAATTTAGTTTTCTATTATTACATTTTTCAGTTTTAAAATTTTCATCTGGGCCCTGACTGGTGTGGCTCAGTGGGTTGTTCCACAAACAGAAAGGTCACCAGTTTGATTCTCAGTCAAGGTACATACTGGGGTTGCAGGCCAGGTCCCCAGTTGGGGGTGTGTAAGAGGCGATCGATGCTTCTCTACCCCATCGATGTTTCATTCCCTCTCTTTCTTGACCCCTCTCTTCCTCTCTCTAAAAATAAATAAATAAAATCTTTAAAAAAAAATTTTTCAGAAAACTGTACTTGAACAATGGATTAAAATAAAATTTTAAAGAGATTTTTAATTTTCATTTGTTTTTCAGTTTCTAGTTCTCTGCCAAAATTCTTAATCTGGTCTTTCATCTCCTCTTTATTTGGAAATGAGGTCTCTGCAATTATAATTAGTTAAGGATTTTGAGATACACTGATGTTTTGAAGTCGGCATCTAACATCTGGAGCCCCATTAATCTGCCTTCACATTCTGTTGTTTCTATTGGTTTTAACTCAGTAGCCCTACGTGCCCGTGTGTATACTTCTTATTGTATGCAGGACACTGAATTCACCACAGGGCTTGTGAAAATAACTGGAGGACTGGATGATGTTGTCTCCTTCTGCAGGGGATTAATGTGCTTCTGTTAGAAACCCGGAGACAGCAGCACTCTGAGATTGGCTTTACCTAATTCCAGAGATGGGACGCAACTTGAAGCAGGGCTTTCAGTTCGTCCTCATCCCCTGGAAGTGGCTTCTGGGACCCCAGCCCAAATGAGGGGGTTCGCCCAGGACTGCTGCCCTCTGGCAGACCCTGACACTTCAGCTCCACCCACCGCCACTCCCCACCCCACCCCAGCATTTCTAACGGCCTCCCGGCTCCCCTTCAGAGTCAGTGTACGGGCCCGTTTCCATTCCGTGTGGCTGCCCCATAACCAAGTACCCCAGGCCAGGACGCCTAACCAACAGAAATGTTTGTCTCGTGACTCAGGAGGCTGGAGGTCTAAAATAAAGGTGTCGGCAGCACCTGAAGGAGCCAGGGAGGACTCCATCCATTACCTCCGGGTGGCCCTCGTGGCCTTGGCTTGTGAAAACCTACTCTCTAGCTCTCTTTTTACAGGGCCTCCTTCTCCGTGTCTCTCTATGTCCATCTCTCCCTCCCCTTTCTCTTATAAAGGTATTAGATTAGAAGACACCAGACATTAGATTAGAGTCCACCCTAAACCCAACTATATCTGCAAAGACCCTATTTCCAAATAAGGTCACATTCTGCAGTTCTGGATAAATTCTGAGGGGAACACTACTGCCACTATCGGCCCTTACTGACCCCAAGGTAGAAAGCAGCCCCAACTGTCATGCTCACTGCCTCAGACCGACATCCTCCCCGGATCCTGGCCTCATAAATCTGCATGATCTTATTAGCTCTCTGCTACTAGCAGATGGTGCCTAGTCAGCCTGGTCAGTTCCAAGGGCCGGTCAGTCCGTCGATCCGCCCCCCCACCACCAGAAGTCCCTTTTCCTGCCCACCTTTCAGATTAAGCCCAACAGTCCGTTCCTCAGGAAGGTCCTTCCACACCCCCCTCAGCATCGAGTCAAATTCACCTGCTAAAGCCTCCCAGCGCACTCCGGTCCTCTCCTGTCACAACTGCCCAAACGTGTGACTGTTCATTAATGTCTGTCCTGTCTCCAGACTCTCAGCTCCAGGACTGGCTTGGTTTCTGTGCAGGAAGGTACCCCAAGCGCCTAGCGCACTCAAAAACTTTAAGGTCTCCAATGTTTGCTGAGTTAAACTGGATCTGTGAAATAAGGAAAATAATGCCTTGCTGGGGTATTATTAGTATTCAATAACTAACAGTTGTATTTTTTTTAATCCTTACTCGAGGATATGTTTATTGATTTGAGAGGGAGAGGGAAACATTATCGATGTGAGAAAGAAACATCAATCAGTTGCCTCCATCAGCACCGGGACCAGGGATCAAACCCAGAACCTAGGTAAGTGCCCTGCCCAGAAATCGAACCCACAACCTTTCGGTGTATGGGATGGCACACCAACTCAGCCACCCCGCCAAGGCCTGAGGGTACTTTTATTCATTTTAGAGAAAGAGAAAGAGAAAGGCAAAGAGAGAGAGGGAAACATCGATTGGTTGCCGCTGTAAGTGCCCCAACCTAGTATCAAACCCACAGCCTAGGCATGTGTCCCGAATGGAAACTGACCCACAACCTTTCGGTGTACAGGACAATACTCCAACCAGCTGGGCCACCCGACCAGGGCTGAATTAGCAATTTTTTAAAAGCTCTTCATTGCTAATTGTCTACCAGACTCATTTTTATTTGCTCTTCCAGCTGACAGAAATACAGACTCACCCAGATCAGCTTGAGGTGGGGAAGGACAGGTTCAGGAAGATGGCTACTATTTGAAATACAAAAAACGAGCAATCAGAAAGACGGAATGAATCATAAAAGCACCCACTTACTGAATGCTTGAGATGTGCGAGGCACTACGCTGTGCTGTGTGTGCATTATCCTGTTTAATTCTGAGTTACCATTTGTTTTACGGACCTGAGAACTACGATCATTTCTGTTTTGCAGATATGTAAATTGAGGCTAAGGAACACAGACCTAACATCATCTATTGTCACTACTGCCAACCCAAGAACTAGTATTTTCCCTGTTTACAGATGAGGAAACCAAGTCTTAAGAAGTTTAGAAACTTGTCTGTGATCACACGTCTCATAAGCAGGAGAGCGGGAAGTGGATCAACTTCACTTGACACCAAAAGCTATTAACTACTACTCACACACTAGCTTGGAGACCCTTCACACCACTTCGCGCCCAGCAGGGTGGCTCTCATCAAAAAGACAACAACTGAGGGCATGAAGAAACTGGAACCCTCACTCATTGCTCATGGGAATGCAAAATGCTGCAGCCACTTTGGAAAACAGTCTGACGGTTTCTCAAAGGTTAAGCACAGAGTTACCACGTGAGCCAGTAAGTCCACCCACAGGTGTATATGCCCAAGGGAAATGAAACATGTCCACACAAAACCCGCACACCAATGTTCACATATAATTCAGCATTATCCAGAACAGACAAAAAGTGGAAGTAACCCAAGTGCCCATCAACTGATAAGTATATCCACACAATTGTAACAGTATTCGGCAATAAAAAGGGAAAAGTACCGGCACGTGCTACAACAGGGATGCGCTTCAGACGCAGCCTGCTAAGGCCGAGAAGCCAGACATGAAAGGCACACGCCGTGTGTTCCTCACCCAGATGGCACGTCCAGGGTCGGCAACCCTGGGTGACAGAAAGGGGGTTAGCAGGTGCCTACAGTGGAGAGAGTTGGGAGGAATGGGGAGTGAATGCTAATGGTTACGGGGTTTCTTTCTGGACTGATGAAAATGTTCTAAAATTGACTGGTGATGGCTGCACTATTATGAGGACACTAAGAATCACTGAACTATACACTTGAAATGAGTGGTATTTGGTGTGTGAACGATATCTTCATAAAGCTGTCATTTTCTAAGTCTTTTAAACCTTGAAACTTTTACCTACTAATTTTCATTTCACCATGGGAAAATGCTTTGTTTAAGTCTGAACTCAGGGCTATAAGCACTTTTATGCACAGAGCCAAAAATGTTAGCTTTTAAAACCTTTAAAAAAAATTAAAACTCTACCTTAACTGATAAACTCCAATTTCACGATACCTTACAATGCGCTGGTGGACTAACTTCCCAGTGCATGAATGCCCTGGCTCGTCTCCACGGCAGCTACGCTGCCTGCAGAAGAAGCACTGTTGTATGCTGCAGTCAGGATACGCAACTGAATGGTGTGCTGGGGCGCTGGAACGTGTAACAATACCAGACCTGCATGAAATGCTAAACTAACAGCCTTCCCAAATCACACATCACATTTTCAGAACGCTGGAGGCTTGAGGAAGAGTTTTAAAGAACCTTGTACAGCAAAGACCTGGAGTTTGGTAAGGCTTCTCTTTACACGCACGGTAAGGTCTTGTTTCTCAAAGTCTGGTCCCTGGGACCGGCAACAGCATCTCCTGGGAGCTGATTAGAGATGCAGAATCTCAGGCCACACCCCAGAGCTACTCAACCAAAATGTTCACTTTAACAAGATCCCCGGGGATGTGTCTGCTGCACATTCAAATTTGAGAAGTACTGTCATAAGATACTTCCTTTTCTTTTGGCATTACGGCTGCTCTCGCTTACTGGACTCATATTTCAAAACGTGACATACATACAGCTTGGGTCCCGGGCCCCTTGTCCTCAGCTCCATTCCTCTACTGCTCTGTTCCACGTGGTGGTGGGGTCCCCAGCAGCAGCTGTGCCCTCCCCAAGGCTCCAGCCCCTCCACACAACTCAGGGTAGTTCCAGGCTCCGCGGGGCCGCAGTCGCTCCTGGAGTCAAATACGCCGCCTCCCCACTTTGTCCTCCAGCTTTGGGGTGGCAGTGGTTTCCGGGTAGTTGCCTCATCTCGGGGTTGCCTCACTGCCCTCTGCTTGCATCCTCAGTTCTTCGTCACTTACGTGCATGTGCCCCTACCGAAATTCCCAGTTTCAAATATGTAAAGTGGGTCTGGTTTTCCTTTTGAGACCCAGAATGATACCCGTACCATTTTGGACATTTCTCTTATGCACCACATCTACCAGAGAAATTTTCTGAATGGCTTATCTGCTTAAAAAGGGGGGAGGGTATTGTGCGTACAGGAAACCTCCTATTTCCCACATGCTGACAGTCACTAACAACCCCAAAGAAAAATCAGCCTTAGGCTATGTGAACAGCAGATGTAACTGTACTCAGAAACTCGAGTCCTCAGGGTATATTTTTAACGCTATACCCATCACTCCTCCTCAAGCGGAACAGCTGGTGGAGCAGCCACCATTGTTTTGTTTGGTTTCATTTGGTTTTGGGGGGCGGGGAGTGACCCACATCCTAAAGAACAGAATTCTGGACAAGCACTGGAATCCTAAGAGATGGAACCTTAATCACACTGGTAAATCACAGGATCTACCCCACTAGGCACATGACATGCTGGAGGACCAGTCAACGGGAGAGGACCCCTCCGTGGCTCCTGTTCAGGGTCACCTGGAGATCTCCCTGAAAGCACATCCAACCCGGTTGCTCCTATGCTGTGAATAACTCTCTGCGGCTCCCTCTTCCCCAAGGCCAAAAACCCAGCCCCAGGCCAGCCCTTCAAAACGCGCCTTCCCAGCCTCTCCCTAATTGCTCTCAACCGGCTGCACTCACCTGCTGCTGCCCAATCCCAGGGGTGCCAGGGGTGTCCAACCTGTGGCCCGTGAGGCCCAGGATGGCTATGAATGTGGCCCAACACAAAATCACAAATTTACTTAAAACCTTTTCTTGCTCATCATTTTTCGTTAGTGTTTGTGTATTTAATGTGTGGCCCAAGACAACCCTTCTTCCAGTGTGGCCCGGAGATGCCAAAGGGCCGGACACCCAGCAGTGAACTCCATGGGGAGCCCTTCCTTCCTCCCTCAGCCCCGCAAACGACCCCTCCGGATCCCGCCCCACAGGGGACCTCTGTATCCCTGCCTGCCCCCCTCCCCGAAGTGCTCTCAGCTTCCACAGCGCTCACCGCCTCCCACCGTCCCGCACGCAGGTGCCCATCCCCTCCAGGCTGGACCCCCGGACGGGGGAACGGCCTTCCCTCTCGGCATCGCGACCGCGGTTCAGACCCACATCCACATTTACTACCTGAGACACCCTGGGCAAGTCCCGTCCCTTGCCTCCCTCCGTGTCCAGTTCCGCGAGATGGGGACGCCGGAGAAGCCCCGACTCGATGAGTTAGCGCCGGTACGGGGTGAGCTGTGGCCTGTGTCAAGTCTGTAAAGTTAACCCAACGCAAGTGCGGGCACACGGCAAGCACTGAAGACCTGCCAGCGCGACCACCGCGACTGCTCTACCTGGAACAAAAGAGGCCCTCGAGACCTCTTTGCCGAATACCTGGAGCACCTCGCAATAAGCCTGGTTTGGGGCGTGCGAGGACCAAAGGCCACCCCACCACGGGTCTCAAAAGCCGGCCGAAGGTAGGGGAAGAAATGGCTCCGGCGGCAAAAGCAGCGGCCGAACCTAGCCGGCCCGGAGGAACAGCGCACTGCAGCAGGGTGCAGGGTGCAGGGCGAGCGAGCCTGCGCCCGCCGGGGCTGCCCGCGGCCGCCAGCCCGCGGCCACCTGCACGGCCCCGGCCGGGGGAAGCCCGGTGCCCCCGGGAGCGCTCCCCTACAGCCAACGCCAGGGGCGGTTTGCAACGGCAGCCCCGGTGGGAAGACAAAGGGTGCAACTTTCCTCCTGCACAAAGGAAACGCGTCTCTCCGCAGCTGGGGTTTGGGGTCTCGAGTTCTCCGCGGACAGCGGAGAGCGAGGCGCCACCCGGTTCCCGGCCAGGGGAAGCCCCTTCTCCCCGCGTCCCCGCGGAGGGAGCGAGAGGCGGTCACCACGCGCGCATCCCTCCCCTTTCGGGCACGAAAACGCACGCGAGTGAAGGGACGAGCCGGCACCCCCGCGGCCGGCTGGGTTTCTAGAGAGACCACAGGTGAGTCTGCGGGGCGCCCGGCGGGGCGGGACGGGACCCGAGCGGGGCTCCGAAACGGGCAGAGCCCGGGCTCCGGGAGCGCACGCCTGCGGGGCGCAGCCGGGAGCCCCCTATCGGGTGCGCTCGCACCCCCCGCCTCTAGGCCTCAGTTTCCTCCCGCTCCCGGCGGCGTGGGGCTTCCGGAATCTCAGCCCACCGCGGGGGAGCCCGGGCCCCGCGCGCCGCTCCGCGCGGCCCCCACCTGCGCCCCCGGCCCGGGATCCCCGCCGCCGCCGCCGCCGCCCCGCCAGGAAGGGCGCTCGGCCCGGGCGCGGGGCCGGGAGTCCGGCCCGTTACCTCGCGGAGCACGCTCCGCCCCGGCAGCTAAACCCTGGGCCGGGCCTGGGCGGCCGCTCCGGCCGAGCCGCGGGCCTCACGGGGCTCGCTTCGGCGAGAGGGGCGCGCGCCCGGGCCGCTGCCGCGTCTCACCTTCTGGCGAATCTGGCCCGAAGTGGACACCTTGCGGATGAGCTTCTGCGGGGAGCCGGGCTCCGCCTCGGGCTCGCTGTCCGAAGACTCCTCGGGCGGCGGCGGCGGAGGCGGCTGCGGTGGACCCGGCTGAGGGGCGCCCGCCGCCGCCGCCATGCTGCCCGGCCAGCGCGCGCACAGCACGGGGGCGGGGCCGGAGGCGGGGCCTAGAGGGGCGGGGCCTGTCCTGGCGAGGGGCCGGGCCGGGCCTCGGCGGCCTCCAGCTCCGCCCCTCGGTGTCCCCAGCTGGCGGCGCTCTAGCCGGGTCGCCCCCCACTGGCGGTGTCCTGGCCCTGACTTAGCATCTGTTTGTTTTCCTGGAACACAATTTGTGGTTTTTTGGTTTCTGTGTTCACTTTTTTTTAATCTTTAACCTTCCTCTTCAAGAATGTAAGTGACCTTCAGGAGGCCTGGGACTGTGTCCTGTCCTGCATTGTGTCGCCAGCATCTAAACAGGGCGTCTGGCAATTAGCAATTAGTTGCATGATAAACAATTGGGCAGTGGATGGATGCAAGGGAGAAAGAAGAACCTACCTGGACGGACCTTTGGGATATCAGATCAGGGACACACGATTCCATCCGGGAAGGCTCCTGGAGAAAGTGGTGTTTAAGGAGAATGCCAGCAGGAGGAATCCCTAACAAGCTACAGGTGTCCTGGCGATCATTGCTCTAGGCAGAGAGACCACATTGTACAAAGGCCTGGAGACAGAAAGAACAATCCTCCAGAAAAAAGGAAGTGGTTGTAAGCCCTGGCTGGCTAGCTCAGTGAATTGAGCGCAGGCTGTGAACCAAAGTGTCGCAGGTTCGATTCCCAGTCAGGTTACATGCCTGGGTTGCAGGCCATGACCCCCAGCAACCTTACATTGATGTTTAAAAATAAATACATAAAATCTTAAAAAAAAAAGTTGTAGCCTATAAAGGGAGGGAAATAACAGGAAGAGATAAGCCTGGGTCAGGGGGTCAGACAAGACTTTGTGAAAGTGGTAAGGGGATTGGTCTTTGAGTCCTGAGAACCACTAGAAGCCCAGGGCGGGGCAGGGCTAGGTCACAAAGCTGGGGCTTGTGACCCGGCTTTGCAGTAACCAGGGCAGGTAGCCACCCTGGATTATTGGGAGGGGTTGCAGAGGTAGAAAAGTGGACTCAGGAGGACGAGGATCTGCAGGCAGAAACAGAGGCCCTAGGCTGAGCCACAGGGTGGGTGGGCGGAGTCCTTCACTGGGGAAATCCAAGTGGACGACGGCCTCAAACCACCTGAGAGGGGAAAATCCTCAGGGGGCTGCACAAGTAAGTGTCACCCTACCTTTTCAAAGGACTGCTGGAGACTCGGAGGCCCCTGGTCTGCCCGTCAGCATTCTCTGGCCCTCACTGCACTTGGCAATGCTTTCCAGAGGCAAAACAAGAGAAGACCCCCCAGGGGCCACAGAGTAGCATCTAGCACAGGCACATGGCCAGGGGGACTCGCAGCCATCGCAGAGCATGTGAGACGTTAATGCAGGGACACTCTGGGACAAGCCAAGGGCCCTTGGTGTACCAAGCTGACCTGCCCAATACAGTAATCATTAGCTGGCTACATGTGGCTACCTCAGTTTCAATTAAAATTAAATTTCCAGCTCTTCCTTGGCACCGCCTATATAGGTGGCAACCGTCTCTTACTCAGCACCATAGCTGCCTTTGGACCTCTCACAAAACCCAAGATTGTCTAAAAGAGGGCCGAAAGTTCATCCAGCACCAGTCAGACTGATGTGGCAAAATTCAGCGGAACTGGCAGAATCCCAGAGGGACTGACAATAGGGTGCACAGGAGCTTGAAGGGCCAGATCTTGCTGCCCAGCATGGGTTATGAGAGCAACAAGAACACAAAGCAGGTGGTGCCCAGTGGCTTTCTTTCTTTCTTTCTTTCTTTCTTTCTTTCTTTATTGTTGTTAAAGTACAGTTGTCTCCATTTCCCACCCACCATTCCCCCATGCCCGGTGGCTTTCAAAAGCTCCTGGTCCACAACGTCAAGGAGCTTGAAGTGCTTGATGTGCAAAGAGTCTTACTGTGCCGAGGTCACTCACAACGTCTCCTCAAAGAACCGCAAAGCCACTGTGGACAGAGCAGCCCCACTGGCCACCATAGGCACCAATCTTGATGCCAGGCTGCGCAGTGAAGAAAATGAACAGACAGATCATGTACACATTGTATTTAACAAAATCATAAAATTCTGCAAAAAAATTTAAAAATTAAATTTCCAGTTCCTCAGTCACACTAGCCACATTTCAAGTGCTCAGTAGCCATTTGTGGCTTTGAAGCTACCACACGGCACAGACATAGAACATCTCTGTCATCCCAGAAAGTTCCAGGAAGCATGAGGTCAGTGAGGGCTCCCATGTGCCGACCGCCGGACTCATGCCAGACCCTTGCCCAGCGAGCCTAGTCCTCACACAAGCCCCACAGAGCGAGCTTGCGATGGTCTCATTTTGGAGATGGAGGCTCTGCAATCTCCCCCTGAATGGTGTGGCTCATTGGGTTGGGTGGCATCCTGCAAACCCAAAGGTCACTGGTTCGATTCCCGGTCAGGGCACATGCCTGAATTGTGGGGCCAAGTCCCTGGTTGGGAGCATGTGAGAGGCAACTGATGGATATTTCTCTTGCATATCAATATTTCTTTCCCTCTCTTTCTCCCTCCCTTCCCCTCCTCTCGAAAAATAAATAAATAAAATCTTAAAAAAAAAAAAAGACTCTGTAACCCAAGGCTCAGATACCTCTCCAGAGGAGTGAGAGAGGCAGGGCTTGAACCTGGACCATGTGAGGCCCCAGGAGCTTGTAGGAAGAAAGAGGGGAGAAGAGCCCTGTTATGCACTGAATGTGGCCCCCCCCCAACATTTATATATTGGAGCCCTAACCCCCAGGTGAGGCCTTTAGGATTACAGAGGCATTTAGGATGGGCCCTCATCCAAGACGGCTGGTGTCCTTACAAGAAGAATAAGTCTGGATGCAGGCAGCCCCGGCGGGAAGACCCGTGAAGACACAGGGAGAAGGTGGCCCTCCAGAAGCCAAGGAGAACCGTCTCGGGAGAAACTGACTCTGCCGACACCCCGATTTCAGAGTCTGGTGTCCAGGACTGCGAGGAAATACATTGCTGTCGTTTAAGCCCCCTGCCCCTGGTACTTTCTTGTGGCAGCTGGAGGAGACTGATACGGGTGCAAAGGGAAGGGTGTCCTGATCCCCACAGAGGTTGGTCATTTTGTACTGGTTACTTAGCATGCACTGTGACACGTGAATGCAAAAAGCTGGGGGTAGGGCGACTGAAAGGGAGAGAGTTAACTCATGGGACACTCTCCAAAGGAGGGGCGGCCCCAGCAGGGTTTGGAGATCTGAACAGAAACACGAGGGGATGGAGAGGAAGACCCAAAAAAGGCAGGAGACTATCAGGCAAGTGACGAGGATGAGAAGGGATTCGGGGGATTTGGGATTTGCTGGGGGGCCGGGTGGAGCGGGGAGGCGGGTGGGGGCAGGGGGGTTGAGCTGCTGTCAAAGGACCCAGAGCAGCCTCTGTGCTGCCCTCAGGGGCAAGGACGTCGCCCCAAGCACGGAACCACCGAGAAAGTGTGTTTGAAAAGCATGCCTGTGTGTCTGGGCAGAGAATGATGCAGAGGAGAACAGACTAGAGGCGGAGAGGGCATTAAAGAGTGAGTTACCAATCCAGACAAGGCTGATTTGGGCCAGAACTGCGGTGGAGGTCTCGGAGCTGGGGAAGGGAGGAGACAGGGCAGAGGAGGGAAGAAAAGCCACCGGCAGCGGCTCCTAGTCGGGAGGTTAGGGAACAGGACTAGTTGGGGTGCCTCCCAGATGGGGGGCAGGAGGCTGCAAGGGCATGGTGCCCCACTGAGCACAAGCAGGCTTGGAAGAGATGAAGGAGATGAACTTGGTTTTGAACAAACTGCACCTGAGGCTCTTGGGTGTGCTGTTGCCCACACCTGTCAGGTGCTAGAATCCATCCTTTTAGAGGCAAAAAGCCATGGGCACGAACGTGGATGCAGGTCAGAGTTGGGATGTAGGTATTGCGGCTGCATGGGAGTAGATTTGCATTTATGAAAAAGCACTAAAAACTGCCACAGCCAAGAGGAGCCCAAGAAGACCTGACAACTAAACACCGTGTGGGGTCCTGGAACAGAGGGAAGGGCACTGGGCAAACGCTAAGGAAACCGGGGCACAGAGTGGGCTTTAGTGCAATGCCGTGTCCGTGTGGATTCAGGACGTGATGCAAAGGCGGCCCCGGTGTGTAAGATGTTAACAACAGGGGACACGGGGTGGGGGAACGCACGCACTGTACCATTTGGCAAATTTTCTAAAAACCTGAAACTATTTGAAAAGGATGTGTAATTCTCAGAAGTTTATTCGGCTTGGTAAGAACTGTGGCATGTTCTTAAGTCAGAGACACGTGAGTCTGGAACACGCCGCTGACGAGCGGAGGAGCCTTTCTGTTCGGCGGCGATGGCACCGTTCCCTTGGAGACCTCCCCCGCAGTGGCCGGCGGGTAAGGGCGCCTTCTCTCCGGTGCCGCTTCGTGGCGTGAGTCATGCTGTGAATCATCTCTAACGACGTGCTGCTCCCTGACTTCACCCCCCCTCCCGGGCATATCAAGGTGGCAGTAATAACACACTTCACATCCAACCTAATCTCTCTTCTCGGCTTGTCAACATAGACGCATACCTCCTGTCGAAGAGAACCGCTTCCCGGTGGAGGAGAAAATGCACTTGGCAACGGGGAGATGGTCTTGTTCTCCCCTGAACTAGTGCTGTGATTGACGTGTGGAAGGCCACGTTTCTCCACTGGGTGTGACCTGTGGTTTCCCTGGCCCCCAGGCCCGGACCTGAACCCCACCACACATTTCCAAACATGCCGACTCCCCACCCACCCCACTGGCAAGGTCAGCAGACTAAACTGCTTGAGGCTGTGGCAATAGACTGGGAGGAAAAGGGTTGAAGGAGTGGGTGTGAACAGACTCTCTACAAAGCAGTGACTGCACGTGTGCTAAAACCGTAGAGAACTGAACACACACACACACACACACACACACACACACACACACACACACACGAGATGAGTAACCCGGGGAAGTCTAGGATGGGTGAATTGGCCCAATGTCAGTATCTTGGTGGGGACAGCACACTCTGGCTTTGCAGCATTGACCCCCTTGGGGGACAACTGCACGTGAACCATAAATCCTAACCCACCCTCTGACCCCCCAAACTCTCATCCACTTGTTCAGCATCGGAAGGTGGACAGAGGTCTGGTTACAGACTCAGGGAATCCAGAGTTCAGTATCGACTCCGACTCTCGCTAGCGGCGTGACCTCGGGCGAGGCACACAAGCTCTTTGAACGGCAGCCTCCTCACCCAGTGAACGGGAGGACGGTACCGACGTGCAGGCGTCGTCGGGATGATGAGAGGGAGTACGGAAGGGGCCCAGCGCAAGGCGAGTGCTCGGTAAACAGCAGGGATCCCTACTTCTCCAGCCTTCGGCTCTCTTTGCAGAACCTTGTCCCACGTCTCAGCCGCCACTTTCTCCACGCAGCACCCTCGCCTCCTTTGTCCCCTGCTTCTGCCACCGCACCTACCTGGAAAGCCCTGGGCCACACCTCCAACCTACACACAGACATCCTGCCCGCTGACGCCAGGGAGCACACCAGCAGACACATCGCCGTGTGTGTGTGTGTGTGTGTGTGTGTGTGTGTGTGTGTGTGTGTGCAGGCCCAGCCAAGGCCAAGTTCCACATCCCGTTGGGCTGGCCAGCGCTCACTTCCCGCTCCCACCCCCCATGGCCTCCCAGGGTGGCCGACTGCAGGCCATAAACTAGCTCGCACCTGGAAATCCGCGAGTCAGACGTTCTGGTACCGAAATAACCCGGAGGGCAAGGGCTGTTCTGACCTCTGGTCTCCAGGGATTGGCCTGCCAGCTCTCCGACCCAGCTCTCCCACCCACACAGGTCCAAAGGTCAGGCCTATTAACATCCACCCTGACTTAGGATGTCCTGGGGTCAAGCAATGCAGGAACCAGCAGGCACTCCCAGGCAGACTCCGTCCCCCTGACTGGCCCAGGATCTCCAGCAGGAGCCAACCAGGGCTGGCTTCTGGACTCCTGGGGGGAGGGTGCGGAGGGCAGGGGCAGGGCTCAGACCCCCGGAGGAGCATGCTGCCCAGGTCATCATCCCTTTCCTGTGTACACTGACAGACGGCTGTGGGCTGGAGGGGCCATGTGCCCTTCCCTTAGCACAGGAGAAAAAATGAAGAAATTGTGTCCAACTCTGCAGACCCACGGCCCACAGGCCCAGCCTTCTGCCTGCGATATCATCCTTATTATTATCACTGCTCTAGAAATGAATCTTCATCCCTGGCCATGTCAGAATGCCTCTAACTCAGACTTGCTGTGCACGTGGGGACTCCTGCCCAAAGTCCCCAAGTGAAGCCTCTGGTCTAGACCCCAGTCCCCGGGACACGGACCAGCCTGGCATCCCGCAGAACAACCCCAGCTCGGGGCGCCCTCACGTGCCTGGGACCCACACTGCTGTCCAGCCCTCTGCCACTGCTCTTGGTGCTGGAGACGTGGCCCCCAGTGTCCACGCCTCACACGACCTTTGCAGTTCACCTTCCAACTCCCTATGAGTGGGCGGAACTATGCAGAACTCTCTAAACCCCCTTTTAAGCCCTGGCTGGTGTAGCTCAGTGGACTGAGCGCAGGCTGCGAACCAAAGCATCGCAGGTTCGATTCCCAGCCAGGGTACATGCCTGGGTTGCAAGCCATGGCCCCCAGCAACCGCACATTGATGTTTCTCTCTCTATCTATCTCCCTCCCTTCCCTCTCTAAAAATGAATAAATAAAATCTTATAAAAATAATAAAAAATAAATAAACCCCTTTCATCCTGCCCCGGAACCTGGGCCAGAGCCTACACATCCCCCAAGCCCCTCCAGGCCACCAAGAGAGCGGTCCTGCCTCTCTGCATCAGTAGCAGGTCCCCAGGCCGGTGGGCACCGTGGGCCCAGAAGGGGAGCCCCGAGAAGGACAGGGCCCTGGCATCGCCTCAGTTACCCCTCCTCTCCCTGCAGCCCCTCCTTCCTCCCTGACACGGAGCACCCCCTCCCGCACCCCTTCTGAGCCCAGTCTCCATGGAGACGCTGTAACCAAGAAGCCCGCCAGTCTTGCCAGTCTCGCAACCCCCCACCACCCCACTCCTGGGACAACCTGTTCTTGGGGCTGGGCTCGGCCTCTGGTGGCCACAGGGCACAGATGCGCCCGGCCAAGACCAGGAAGGAGTGTCCGGGGCTGAGCCCCCACTCTGGGTGAACAGTGGGGACCCCCGAAGCCTCTCCGCTCTCTGCCCGACCCAGGCGTGGCGGCACAGGTTCTCCCTTTAACTCTGGTCTCTGGGGGCCTTTCTGCGCATTCCTCCCCCCCTGAAGCCGGCCAGCTCTGATTTTCATCGCTCGCCGGAAACTTAACCCACAACCCAGAGCTCCAGCAGGGAGTGGGCCCCAAAAGCTGAATCGGCGGCGGGGTGTGTTGGGCCCACCTCTGTCCTCTCTGTCCGGCAGATCTCTGGGGGCTCTTTTTGGGGTCCCGAGCTAGGATCGATCGCACCGTCAGAAACACAGCCTCTCCGCCACCCCCCCCCATATATTTCGAGGGAAACGGCGGGCACGGGACCCCAGGAGAAAGGCCAGGACACAGCAGGCCCCACGGGCGGGCGAGCAACGCCTGCTCACTGGGAAGGGCCAGCTTCGCACCCTGCATGGCGGCCTGGCCTCCCCTCCAGGTGCTGCCCCCCCCACGCCAGTCTCGGGGCCCAGCTGCAGCCATGCCCGCACTGGCGCGCCGTGCAGCCTCCCCAGCAAGCGGGTCAGACGCGGCTGGAGCAGCGGGACAGACCGGCTTTATTTCCGTGAAGAGACGCCCGCCCTGGGGTTCAGCGTCACTGAAGGGCTAACCCTGGAGCTTCACTCGCCACGCGGCTCAGGCCCCTCTCCCACGCCCTCCGTGACCTCTTCACTCGTCCGCGGGCGCCTCCGGCTCCTTCTTCCCTTCCTCGGGGCCTCCCGAGTCTTTCAGGTTGTGGCGAGCAAAATCCTCGAACACCAGATCTTCATCCTGAAAACTAAAATTAAACAGGGAACATTTCGATCGTGGCGCTTTCCGAAGCTGGCAAGGAACTCTCAAGCGAAACGCGATCCTAGATCTTCCTTTTGCGACAGGGGAGCCCACGGAGAGCTTCCCGCGTGATGGGACGTGGGACCGTGCCCTTCTCCTCGGGGCTGCCGGCGGGAAATCTCTTTCACAAACGGACAGGAGAGAGACCCCACAGGGTAGACACACACACCCGGCACATCCACGGGTGCGTGCACATACACATACATGTGTGTGCACATGCATGTATGTGCACGCGCGTAAGTGTGGGTGCGTGCATGTGTGTGTGCCTGTGTGCCTGTATGTGCCTTAGTACTAGGAAATAAAAGGGAAACCAGGGTCCAACCCCATATCAAGAGCATGGGGTGTGCGATTCCCAGTCAGGGCACATTTCTGGGTTGCAGGCCACAGCCCCCAGCAACCGCACACTGATGTTTCTCTCTCTCTCTTTCTCCCTCCCTTCCCTCTCTAAAAATAAATAAATAAAATCTTTAAAAAAAAAAAAAGCATGGGGTGTGTACAAAATGACCCCAAAAGGGGTTTGTGCTGACGAGAAGCAGAACTCAGGATGACGTGCAGCAGTGACTCACCTTTCCTTGGCCGTAGCTGTGGCATGGAATGACAGAGAGAGAGAGAGAGAGAGAGAGAGAGAGAGAGAGAGAGAGAGAGAGAGAGAGATATTAGCGGCAATTCTGTGTAACAGCTCCACCTGGAAAACGTCTTCCCGGTTTAGTGATTTGTAGTTGGAGGGATACAAGGCCCAGACACGCGCATCTCACGATATCCGAGTTCCTGCTTCTTTGCCTTTTCCCCTCGGAGAGCCACTCTCCCCGAGTTTTCCACCACGATTTCTTCCCACAGTGCCACACCCTCGTCCGCTCAAGGGGACAACCCATGACCTTACCTCCAGGCCCCTTTCCCTGGTCCGCCTCACTCCCTCTGATGCCACACTTCTCTCGGAGCATCTCCCCCTGTGTGTCCCTTGGGCCCCGTCCAGACCAGAGTCCCCACAGGCGCCGTCAGGCCCCAGGCTCGCCCCACACCCCCCCACCCCCCCGCCCCGGACTCTCCGAATCCAGCTCTCCAACGGTGAGTCTGGGACTCGTGCCCACCCGGCAGCCCCAGCCCCTCAGGGTTCCATTTCTCTGTGAGCACACGGATCTTTATCTCGTTGGGTTGTATTTCCACGTATGTTCTGCAGCCCAGATTAATTGCTATTAATTTGAGTGGGGTTTTTTTGTTCTTTCTTAGCTTTCGGCCTCCCTAGGGAAGCACTGCTGTAACCCGCGGCGGCGAGCCAGAAAGAGCTCAGGGTATGCCAAACGGCACCAGCTGGTTCCTTGGGAGCACGATGCCAATGGCAAGCCACCGCCCTTGTCTCTCGTGCCTACCTGGAAGCCAGCCCTGGGAGGGAAGCGTCTGTGTGGGCTGCTCACCACAGGAGCTACGGAGAGGCGAGGCGGATGCACCAAAACATCCCCTGGGCAAGAAGCTTCTTGGACCCCCACGGTGCGAGGCATAAAATTATACTAGCCGGCACCAATCAACACCCTGCGTTCCTTTCGACGGGGGACAATAAAAGCTTGGTAGCATTTGTGCAGCACTTGGCCCCTGGCCGGGGCAGAGCTCCTCAGCCACAACGCTTATCTGCTTGGAGTCTACCATCCAAACCAGGGAGCCGGGACCTAGGCAGGTAAGGCGTGAGCACGCATCTGTGAACAAAACTGGGGGGACTCCTCGGTCCCTGGAAATCTGAATTGGGAAGCCCTGGGGGAGTTTTCCTTTCTCCCTGAAAAAGTCCAAAGTCGCTGCTGAGTCTGGATGCTCAGTAGGTTCGCTGCGAGGGCCAGAACGCCCGGAACGTGACAATGTCCTACCCAGGACAGGAATAACGCCACTTCCCCCCCGGTCCGGCCCTAGAGTCTGTTCGCAGCTGCAGAAAACAGTCCCGCATAAACTGTGACATCTCCTGAGGTCACAGGCTTAAAATAACCTTCGAAAATGGCCTTGAAAGAGACCAGAATGCATCTCACTCGCACGCAGTTCAAAAATAGTATTTTAATGACACCAGCATATGAGAATAAAGTGAACATGGCCAGACCGTATTTTTCCCCCGGGGGAAGGTTTTGGCAAAGGACACTGAGCGTTTGAATCCAAACTATTTGGAAAAGATACTTGGAGACAAAATATTTTTGAGACAAACCCAAATAAATCTGGGGGCCCATTCTCCTGTTCCAATGCCATTTCATTATCAGTATATAAAAAAAAAGCTAGATGTAAAGTATACGAACAAAAGGGACCCTGCTCATCTGCACCACTTTCGCTTGAAATGCTCTTTATGGCCGCAGCTCCGAGAGCTCCTAACAACTAAGCCGCTTCACACGCAGCAGATAAGTTTTCGCAGAATTTCCAGGCAGCACCTGGATTATTTCTGCTGCTTCACGAATCCTCTTTAAAAGGGCAGCATCGAGATGGAACTCACGTGCCACACAGCGCACCGCTGGCCGGTCCGGGCCCACGGTGCGGAGAGCACTCGGTTGCAGAGTGCTTGGCTCCCTTTACTCTCAACGTCCACACAAGGGCCAGGGGGTTTACGGTTTAAAGGGGCCACAGTGACCGGGCCCCAGCCTGGCCCTCTGGTCGAGTGTTTTCTACCTTCTCGTCCCAATCTCCGCCATCAAAAACACTCTTCTCCAGGCCTGCTAATGTTTCCCGATGAAATGCAAAAGCCTCAGGCACCACATTTATTTTTCACCTGAACTTTCTTTACACCTGAATCCAGGTCTGTTCACAGGAGAAACCTCTGCCTCTAAACCATCGCTAATAAGACCCAATGGGGCTGCCCGTGTCTGAGCCCAGGGCTGCCCAGTCCTCCCCGCGCTCACTGAGGGTGGGCCAGCGCCTGGGGGCTCCGGACCGAGTGGGGGAGCGCCCCTTCCAGGCCCCCCCCCACCCCGAGGGCACCTTGAGGGTGATGTGGCCACACCCACGCCCCCGGAGGTGGTCAGGAAAGACGAGCAGGGACTGTGTGACCAACCGGCACACAGGGAGTGACTAAGAAGCCGGGACAAGGGAGGACTGACCTGGGTCCTCAGGCTGGGGGTGCATGAGACGGAACGGCACCTCGGTGGCCACCTCACTACGAAAAAGAAGCAGGCGGATCAGGGAGGACACGCACACAATTACAAATCGCACGGGACTCGGTGAGACTCAGAACAAAACACACCAGAAATCAGGAGGGCAGCACGTGGGGATTTGAAATGCACCCCCGGCAGGTGGCCCAGAGACCTCACTTCGGCGGCGTGGCCGAGGAGGCTACGGTGCTCAGGCTCCTTTCCTCCTGCGTGTGAGTTCCAGTGACATGATGGTGTGGTGCAGGACAGGTCGGCAGAGGATGGTTTTGAAAAATATCCTTTGCAAAACTGTACACAATTGTTATGTGTTAAAGTGACGGATGGTTGGTGTTTGGGGGACCGGGAGCACAGTCTCTTGCTAGAGGTGAACAGGGCCCACCAAATTCCAGAAGCTAAAGGGCTTTGGGGCAACTTGGAATTTATACAAAAGGGAGGAAGGAAAGGAGTCAGGAAGGAAAGCAGAAGGGAAGTCTGGGCAAAGGGAGAACGGAGAGGTGGGGTGCACGTGTGTGTGTGTGTGTGTGTGTGTGTGTGTGTCACTCCTTGCCTCACCGGGATCCACCGCCCCCTGCCCCGAGGTTACCACTTCAGTCAATGTGCACATCTGCAAGGCCATTGTCGTCAGACCCCGGTACAGACGCACAGACGGGGTCTGGGAGAAGAGGGGTACCCTGGGTTCTGTGCGAGGGCAGGAGGTGGCAAGAGTGGGGGTGAAGCAGCACCCAGTTCAGCGCCTGCCCCCAGCCTGTCTCGCCGGCTTCCCCTGCGCATGAAGCGAGAGGCGGCGTCGCTGTTCTCAATAACCGACAAGCCGAATGGGTGGAAAGAAGCCAAGTGTCCACCAGCAGGTGAACGGACAAACGGAAGGGGTCTGTCCGTACAGTGGAAGCGTCTTCATCCAGAAAAGGGGCGCAGCGCTGACCCACGCTACGGCACGGGTGAGCCTGGAGAACGGTGTGATGGGCGAAGGCAGCCAGACACTAAGGGCGAACGAATGCTGTCTACTCCCACATTCTGGGTGAATGAGACACCCAGAAAAGGCAACTCTATAGAAACGGGAAGCAGGTGCGTGGTTGCCAGGGACCGGGGGAAAGGGAGAGTGGGAGAGAGTGTGTGTACAGGTACGGCGTTGTCTTCGGGGTGGGAAAAAGGTCCCGGAGCCCGACAGCGGTGACAGTGACACAACACAGTAAAGACAGCTGGCGCCATGAACGCAGATTTTACCAAACATGCAAAACAAAGGCGCTGCATGGAGTGTGCCGTTGCCCGTGTGTGTGTGTGTGTGTGTGTGTGTGTGTGTGTGTGTGTGTGTCCTTGCCCGGGGGTGGCCCAGCTGTGGTCTCAAAGAAACAGCCCCGGCCTCACACCTCTCTGCCAGGGTTTGTGCGATGCAACCGAGAGGCAGCGGGCACCGTTTCACGATGGCTGGGAGCCGCGCCGCCAGGAACCCAGGCGGCGCTGCTGGTGGTTTGAGCCCCGGGGTCGGGGTCGGGGTGGTTCCCTTGCTGCCCTGGGAATCAGGCGGAGGAGGTGGGCGGGCGATGCGGCTTACCTGGAGGTGAGCTCCCCCAGAAAGCTAGGAAACAAAAGCAAACAGGGCTGTAGTGACCGTCCCCGGGACAGCACGGCCCCATTTCTCAGGGCTCAGAGGCCGGACAAGTCCCAGCCCCGTCCCCTCACAACCTCCTGCGTCTACACCGCCACTGCTCCTCTCCGCTTGCGACTTCCTGTCTGTCTCGAGCGATCAGTTAAAAGCAGGAGTCACGTGGCTTCAAGCCCTGCTGCTCGAGAACAAACCACAGAGCCGAGTCTCTCTCCCGGCCACGATCGTGAAATGCCTGTTATTCCCTTACATCACGGCTAAGGGAAACTCTCCCTGGCTTCACGTCCCCTTCCAGAACATGAAAGAAAACCCTGCGCACTTCGAAAACACACAACAAGCCCTGGCTGGCGTAGCTCAGTGGATTGAGCGCGGGCTGCGAATCAAAGTGTTGCAGGTTCGATTCCCAGTCAGGGCACATGCCTGGGTTGTGGGTCACGGCCCCCAGCAACCACACATTGATGTTTCTCTCTCTCTCTCTCTCTTTCTCCCTCCCTTCCCTCTCTAAAAATAAATAAATAAAATCTTTAAAAAACACACACACAACAGACACCAACACCGTTAACAAAATTTCCAAAATCACCCCAAGTCCTACACTGTTGCCTCAGCCAAACTTCGGGCAACTCTCTGTCTGCTCAGAATCACAGACGACACGCCTGATGGCTGAGCCACCCGAGGCTCCTCGGGGTCAGGGGCCAGAGCCGTGGCCAGTGGGATCCGAGAAGGAAAGGGAGAATCCGAGTGTTTTCCCTTTAGACGATGTTTTAAAGATGGAAGGAATGCATTTCGTTAAAAAGTGGAAAACCATTTCCCCGGCACTCTGAGATACCTGGGCTCTCAGTGTGAAAGGCAGACGCCCCACCCCGTGGTTCCACGCTGGGAAAGGGAGGGGCGGTCGCTCCCTGTGGGTGGGTGCCTCCCCCCACCACCCCGAGAGCCGCCGTTCTTTCCCGCAGCTCAGCGCCCCGTGGGACTGACTGCCCTTTCCTGCAAGTCAGCCCCCCTGACGTGAGCACAGGCACACCCACTCTGTCCAGTGCTGCCTCCCCGGCACGCATTTCACCATCAGCTCGTCCACCTCTCCCCACGCATTGTCCTGTCGGACGGAATTATGAAAGCGGGCCAATAGCGTCTCTAAAACTCTACTCGGTGGTCAGTGGGATGAGCGGCCCTTCCCGCGCTTTCTGCCCCCCTGTCATTCGGGAAGGAAACGACTCAGCCAAAGGCCAAGACAGGACAGACAGAGCAGGGGGCCTAGGACACTCACCCTGTCACCGTGAGCTTCACCTTGAGCTGGTAAGACACCAGGATGCCCAGCACAGTCCGGTCTACGCCCTCCTTGATGCTGCGCGGAGAGGAAACGCAGAGGGGTGCGGGGGGGTCATGGAAGGTGAGGCCCGGGTGGACCAGACCCCGTCCCCACGCGGGCACCCCACCATCACGGGGACGTCTTCTCCAGGAGCCGGCGAGCCCAGCCCAGCTGTCCCAGTCCCAGAACTTCCCCTGCTCGAGGCAGGGGGTGCCTTTCCTGCTTGTAGGTTGGTGTTTTCCCCTCCGGAAGTCCCGGGACCGGGGGTGCTTCAGGGTGCTCCCTGCCGTGCCTCAGTGGGCGCCCATCCGCCCGCTCACGAGCCAGAAACCCTTCTCTCCTGCGCCCCACCTGCCGCCCCACCTGCCGCCCCACCTGCCGCCCCACCTGCCGCCCCACCTGCCGTCCTGGCTGGCCCCCCGCGTCCTCCACAGGCTCTTCCTGCCTGGATGGTCTCAGTAACGTACACCCCACGTGCCAAGTTCCTTCCCCCAGCTCTCTGCTGCTCTGCGGCCAGCCGGCTCTTCCAGGGTCCAGCCCAAGCGTGGCCGGGCAGTAACCTGTGAGCAGCCTTTGTCTGCTTTGCCACCTTGTAGCTTTCTGTGCCCCAGGGTCCCCCACGGGCCAGCCTTGCCACACACGAGCCCGCCCCTGAGTGTCCTCCTCCTCGGCCTCCAAGAACTCACGCTGACGCTGCCCCTCCCCCGTGAAGCCCCCTGGCCAGCTGCCAGGCAGCACGGGCCTCCGGCCTGAGCACTCCTGCTCTGCGTCCCCGCATCGCCCAGCATCGTGTTGCAGTGAATGACTGTGCTGTGTGGGGCCATGACACGTGCCCCCAAGGGAGTGCAGCCTCACCGCCCTCCACGGAGGCTCCACCCCAGGTCCCTCGAACGTGCACTGGGCTCCTACCGCCTGACAGGCGCCAGGCTGGTCGCTCTCTCATAGGACCCAGTGCAGGGAGCTGGAAACAGAAGTGTTTCAGGAGGTCTGGCAACAAGCACTGAGGCATAAAAATATCGTGAACTATGAAATACTAGCTAAGACAGCGTGACTGATGATCTCGAACGTGGCTGGGAGACCTGGAGGCCTGCGGTGGGGGGCACGGCTGTGCTGAAGTCTGAGAAGTGTGCCGGGAGGGGGGTGGGGCGGTGCTGGGCCTGCCCAGCCTGGGGCACCCAGCCCAGGGACCCTTCTGGTGGGGGGCCCCGGGACATTGCTTCCAGGACCACCATGCCCCCAAATAACTTCATCAGCTTATCGGGGCCCAGAGGTCCCTGAAAAGGACAAAGTACCTTATCTGGAGTCGTGGGATGTGGCCAGGCTCTCAGTGGAGAGATGTAGCCACCAAAGGGCAAGGGGGTGGGGGGACGCAAGCCCGAGCCCCCACCCTTTGCAGGGACTGACCCTCTACCTCGGACAGAATGGGGCCAAAGAGCCGGGGGAGACAACGCGCCTGGGAACAGCCTGCGGGCTTCCTCCCCTCCGTCTCTCTCTCTCTCTCACACATGTGCACACACACACACAGACTGGCTAATCCAGGTCCTGCTGCTGGTGTCACGTTCCAGGGCCCCGGACGGCAGCCCTGAGGTCGAGGGTGGAACTGGGGCTCAGGGTTAGGGCGGACTTTGCCATTAACTGGCCAGGTGACCTCGGACAAGCCTCTCATTCTGGCTGAACCTCAGTTTCTTCAGCCATCAAATGAGTGCAAATCGACCTTTCTCACAAAAGTATGGCGAGGCTCACGTGTGTGTAAAACACTCCAGAAAACGTTTTTTACAGATGCGGGGAGCTGTGGTTGATTGTTACGCCCTCAAATGAGCTGACCTCAGGGGCCGGTCCCCCTCTTCTCCCCTCTCAGAGAGCTCCCCAACTGTGCTCTTGGATCTCGCACACCAGCACGGCTGATTATCCTCGGACAATCCCTCGGCTTGCACGACCCTGCTCCTGTCCCCCGCTGTGCACCCCCCACCATGTTTTACACAGACCTTCTCCACATCCTCGTGACCTCTCTAAGAGAAGGCACTGTTGGCACCCACACGCCACCGATGGGGACACTGAGGTTCTCAGATGGCCCGAGCGATTCGCCAGGGTGGCCCAGTGGAGCTGGGGTTCGGCGCCAGGCCGGCTCAGGACCTGCAGCTGCACCTGCCACGTCACGCCAGGGGTGGGAGCGGGGTCCCCCCGTGAGCCCCGGGGGTGAGATGGGAAGGGGGAGCAGACCAGGGCCACGGCCGCACAGAGTCTCGGGGGCTCAGCTCCTGAGCTCCGAGGACTCACATGGTGCTGGAGGCCAGGTTCGTGTCCTCGTGCTTGATCTTCCCGTCCAGCGCGATGCCCCTCCGCTCGCGGTTGTTGGCCAGCAGGGGCACCAGCGTCAGCGTCGTGGTCAGCGTGCTGTTCGGGGGCACTTTTTCTCTGCGGGAAGGACATCAGAGGAGATGTGGCGATTGGCTCTCACGGCCATGAGGCCGTCACCCCGTCTGCCGTCGAGCGTGGTCCGGGATCCACACCCCCTGCGGCTCGTGGGAAAGAGAGTTCAGGTGCCCGTGCATTTGCCCGACCGGGGCAGAGGAGTACCACTGACACCTCAAAATAGACGGCCAGCAAGATCGCGACATTTTCTCAAGTCTCTTAGCCTGCTCTGGTCACTGAATTTCTAGCATGTTCTGTGGGGCTGAACGCGGCCGACTGGCCCGAGGGTCAGGGACCACACCCGTTTCTACTTGACACTGGGAACCATGCAGTTGGCTGCAGGGCCGTCTGGCCAGTGGCACAACAACCCCCGACTGGAAGTTGCCTGTCGCCAAAAACTGTGAGCGGGGGAGGGGGTCTGCATGCACACGCCCATGGAGGTGGGTTATTGAGAATGGGCAAGGCCCTGGGAATACCGCCTGGAGCCGCCCTGGGCCCCTCCCTCCACCTGCCCCGGGGCAGGCTGGGAGTCTGAACCGCCACTTGCAGAACGGCTTCCCGCCTTGAGCCCCCTGTGGAGCTTTGGGCAAGGCAGCTGTGGCTTCTGCCGCCTGCAGTGAGCACAGGAGGCCCCTGGGTGTGTCCGTGACAGACCTGCTGGAGCACCAGACGGCCCACGCCCTCCCATCCGGGCCCTGCGGGAACCTCTCTTAACAAGCTGGTTTGGGCGGCAGAACGACAAAGGCGAGCATTATACTCTAAAGGGACGGTAACAGGAAGGGGATGGCTCTTCCCACAGCCTGTGAGGTCCCTCCCCAGGACCTTCAGGGTCTGGGACTGGGTGAGAGCGGGTGGCAGCCCCGGGATCAGGTCTGACCTGGACTGATGGGGCCCCAGCCACCAGAGCCCAGGGACCCCCAGGGTTCAAGGACAATGGCCAGGCTTGTCCAGCTTTCTGAGCGGCTCCTGGGCTGAGACCTGCCCGCATGATCCCACCCAGCTGTCAATCTCCCTGCCACTCTTAGGGGGCGTCAGATTGGTTCCCAGTTTCCCGGGAATCATCTGGTGCAGCATGTACCCAGGAGATGAAAAGAGAACCAGATTGTGCGGTGAATTGGATGAAACTCGGCCAAGGACCATTCTCTGCTGCCGTGATTGAGCATCTGCCAAAAGGTGAGCCAGAGAGACCGCTGGGCCAGGCCGTGTGCCGGGAGGCAGCCAGGAGGCAGCCGGGAGGCCGTGGCGTGTTACGCTTTTTCCTTAACCTCCCTCGGGATCTGCTTCGGGTAATAGCAGTTTATCCTCAAGTTGTCTTGCAAACACTCGGCAATATTATCTTGCAGAATCAGCTCATCTTTCCTCACCAACCCCTTCCTCTAACGGCGGTAATGTTTTTTACATACATCAGTGCTTAGAATGTGCCAGCTAGGCATAGACCTCCCCAGCGGGTCCTCTCTCGGGGGCTGCAGCGGGCTGACCCCCAGAAGCCTGTGTTTTTTGCGACTCTCCCTGCCCGCCTAGCACAAAGCAAAAATGGGCAGGCCCCTCCCTCCCCCAGGAAGAGGCCGTCTCAGGATTCCTGCTCAGTGTTGATTCCAGTACGGGGAGAAAGGCCATTCACCACCGCAGGCTGGGCGGTTGTGGGTGTGAGATTTCAAGTTGCGGAGATCAGGAGACAGAGAACCCTCCCTGGGCTGACAGGTTGTCCGATGACCTGCCTGCGGGCAGGAATGGTGCCAAGGTCCTAGCAAAGGATTGCAAGGACGCTTGGAGGGCCGGCCGTCCCCACTGTGACGTGCCCGGCCTTATTTCCCTGCTCCCATCGTGTGCTGGTTCGCCCAGTCCCTCGGACCCTTGCAGCGGAGGCTGCGGTGGCCACACGAACCCTCCCCGCCGGACTGGAAGTGGGAAAAGGGGAAGGAGGTGGAGCCCTGGCGAGCTGGCTGAGCATTCACTTCCCTCGGCGGCCGGACGCGCGAAAGGAGAACCCGGGGAAGCAGAAACCCCACGGTTACTCACTGTGCTTCCTCCTCGGCCACCGGCTTGACGTAATAGTCACTTGAGTAGAGAACCACGTTGGCCACTTGTTCCACTGCGGAGAGGGGACGGGAGTGGGCTTGTCACGTGGGGCTCCCCAGGCGTGTGCCTGGTGCCGCCCGGCCTCCCGGGGATGCAGTTGGCCTTCCCCGTCTGATGCTTCTCAGGCTCGGCTTCCTCGGCTCAGGGCGTCAAGGCTGGGAGTCCTGAGGCCACAGCTGTCCACCAATAACTTGCTCTGTGGCAGCTCCCACTCGTGAGCCGGCCTCCCCAAACTGCGCCTCCTCTCTGCGGAGCCCCTGGGACGCCCCTGGGTGTCCTCCCAGGGCACACAATCTTCCAGCACCCCAGAACTCACCGCTGGCTCGCTTCCTCCAAACCCACCCCCTTCTGGCACCCTCTGTCTCACAGAACAAGCATCTCCCTCTGGGTACCCGACCCAGAGACCATTCGGAGGCCACACAGGGTGCACAGGGAGGTGGGCTCCGGAGCCGCACGACTCGGGCTCTGACCCCAGCCAGCCCTCAGCTGTGGGTTACTGGGCTCCTCTAAGCCTCAGTTTGCCCGTCAGCAAAATGGGGGTGATGATTGCTTCTAACTCAAACGGGCGTTGTGAGGATGAACAAGAGAACTTTGACCTCCATGAAAATCGAATGTGAGGATTAAGAGAAACAATTTGTTGGGAGCACTCAGCAGAGCTCAGTCTGGAGAAAGCTATTAACGTCTTGCTTCAGAAAATGGAAGAGCTCCTTTCAAAAATTAATGGCATTGATGCTAGGGCTTGTAAAACTTTGAGGAATAATTTTAAAGCGAGGTATCGAATGATACTCCTGCAGCCCTGCTGCTGTGCGGAACCCCATGGAACCCTGTGGTGAACACTGTACGTACTTCATGCTAAATAAATAAACTACGTCCTGTAAGGACTGAAAGGAATGTGAACTAAACCAACATAAAACTAAGCTGTAAATTAAGCATTCATATTAGCATCTGGAAAAGTCTAGAATTCTTTAGTAGGCATGCATCAAAACTCCTGCTCCTTATCTACGAGGGACACGAGGGGCGGGAGGAAGGTGGTATATGACACTCAGGGTCACCGGCCACCCTGGTTTGCCTGGGCCGGCCCCGTTCCAGCCCTGCAGAAAGCCCTGGGCAGCCCGGGGCAGTGGGTCACCCTGACACACTAAGTCTAACTTTGTCTTGGTCATCAAACGTTTGAGTTAGAAGTGAACGGGGAGGTGTCTCTCCCAGGCCATCCTGTCCTGTCTTTTTTATGTAGCCCCTGTGAGACCATGATGTGAGACCATCCCCTGCATGTTGGTGCCCTTTGAGCTGAGGGAGTGGAGGAACAGCAAGCAGGGGGCCCCTCCCCTGAGGGATTCGGTGAGACTCGGCCATCGCCTCGTGGGGATTCTGCAGGACCAGCAGGCGTGGCGCTTTACCATTCACAAAGCACTTCCACGCGTGACTGGTCCTCCGCACCCCACAAAGCCCGGGAAGGCAGCCCAGGAGCCCTGCCGTAAAGGCAGGGGGTTCTCCCAGAGAGAGAGCCCACGAGGAAGCCCTGTGTTCGTGGGCTGTGCTTCCCCGGCTCTCCACTGAGCCTTGGGGGGGAAACTCCTGTCCTGGCTGCCCGGGCCCTGGCCCTGGCCCCTCCAGGGAGGCCTGACATGGAAGACGGAAGGTCGCCTGTCGGATGCTGTCCCCAGAGCAAAGGCAGCCCTCGGCTGGGGGTGCGGTTGTATGCCATGACACCGGAGGGCCTCCCTCGCTCGGAGGTCCTGCCGTCCGTGACAACAGAGACCGACGGGTGGCTCTGAGGACCCGGGAGGGCCTTTCCCACCCAGAGGACGGACCCTCGGGAAATAGGACCCGACTGAGAAATTCCAGGGGACTGCGCCCTCCAGCTTGGAGCAGGAGGTCCTACCGAATGCTTTGATCTTCTTCACGGTCTTCTCTGTGTTGTTGGTCACGGTCACGGTCACAGGAATGGGTTCCCCGTGGAAGTAGATCTGAAAGGTTAGCAGACAGGTCAGAAAAGGGGGACAGGGGGTGGTGGTGTCTCTCATCTCGCGGCTTTCTGAATTCACCTCGGCCCCTTAGCAGGGCACACGGGGCTGGATTCCCGCACTTCCGAGGAAGACGCCGTGGCAGCCGCGTGCTGCCTCAGAGGAGGGCCCGGGACGCGCTGTCCCCCCACCCCCGTCTGAGGGGTGCTGGGGAGGAAACGGGGACCCATGGGGGGCGGAGCCAGGGTGCTCCTGCCCGGAACGCCTGAGTCCTGAGGGGCACCGCAGAGTGAGCCCCGGGGTCTAGGGTGGAATCACAGGCTGTTTGGGGCAGAACGAGTGAAACGGGAGGAAGCCCGCGGGGGGCCTGGGGCAGGGCCCGGGAGGGGCGCCCTTGCACGTGTGCACACACACGCCTGCATGTGTGCCCAGGCACACGCAGACACCTGCAGGCACACGCCCACGAGTACACGGAGGATTTGGGCTCTGGCCGGCATGCGTGCGTGACTCATGGTGACCGGAGGGGCCGGAGACAGCCCCGGCCAGTGGCTCGTCACCTTTTTCGCTGTGACACACTTCACAGATGACATTCACCTGTGTCACGGCCACCCGCTCAGGGCTACATTGAAACTTGAATTTTCCAGGGATCCGCGGTGTGTGATTCCACACCCCTCGGTGCCACACTGGCACATGAAGCCCACGGGACGGGGAGGAGGGCAAAGGTGGCCTGGGGTCGGGGTACATGGAAGTCCCCCACCAGAGCTGGTCAGGACTGACGACGAGTGGAATCCAGGTCAGTGTGACCCTGTTCTACAGCCACCTTTCCTGGGTCCGAATGATGGGGAAGAGCCCACTGCCCTCCAACGCCGGTGCTGAAACTGTCCCTAGACACGCCCACAGCAGGTAGGGCACCGAAGCCGGGCCTGTCCCCCGGGCCTGTCCCCCAGGCCTGCCCCCACAGGGGGCACAGTGACGCCGGTGGATTACCTCTTTGCTCAGGGAGACGGCCAGGTGCAGGGGCTTGTCAGAGCGGAAGAACTGCCAGCTGGCCTCGGCCCGGGGCTGGGGACCCATCTTGGCCGGCGCGTGCTGCACCTTCCGGATGAGTAAGCGCACCGAGCTCCTGCGGACAGAGAGCCGGAGGCAGTCCTGCAGGCAGGGCCAGGCCTCCTCGGGGCGGCCAGCCCCGGGGCTGTCTCCTGCACTCACGTGGGGACCTAACAGACGACTCGGGGTGAACCCAAAGGGGGCTGGGGGGGCTGGTCTGGAGGAGGGGGTCTCGGACTGGTGTCCAGGCTGTCTCTGGGATTTCCCCAGCTGGGGGGCGTGGGGCCCAACTGCTCTCCCGAGGAAGGCTCTCACCCTGCCCCGCCTCTGGGGGCGGGGGGCACTGATGTGGGAACGTGTCGTATGCTTTAGGTGACATGCTTCAAGCGTGTACACCATCGTTGCTACTTATCGCGGCAGTGGTAGGTGCGTGTGGAGTATGAGGGGAAAGTACTGGGGGTGCAGTTAGGAACCGTGTTCAGGGACCAGAAGAACGTGGGAGGCCAGGCCTGGGAAGGCGGGAGGAACTCGGGGCACGGCTCGGGGGGCGGAGGGCTGCTGTTGGGGTGGTGAAGGCTTCATGTGTAACTACGGTTACACAACACAGTGAATGCACCTAATGCCACTGACTCGCACGCTTGCAAACGGTCAAAACAGTAAACTTCGTGTTGTGTATATTTCACCACCATAAAAAAATGATGGAAGAAGAAAAAGAAAAGTAAAGAGAGCAGGAATCTGGAGGTTTCCAGGAGCTTAGGTGGGCCCTGGAGGTTGCCAACACTCCTGTCGTTCTCTTTGCTTTTTTTCCCCCCAAATGATCAGCCATTGACCCCCAGTCCCTGGGTGGAGGTTGTCCCCATGGCCCCGGGCTGGGCTCCTTGGGGAGAGTTCTGCCACGGACACAGAGGAGGGGGGTGTCCTATCCCCCACACCCCCAGCCCCTCACCTAGTCCCACAATGACATTCTTACTTCTTGGGAACTTTGTCCACCTCGTCGTCCGTGCTGTCTGTGGCGAATGCTTTGACCTCGAAGTCGACCCCACAGCACTGCAGGGACAAAGAGCAGAGAAGACCTCGGTTAGTCCCTGCTTTCCTGGGACAGGCCGTGCCTCCCGAGGGGGCGTCACCTGGCACCCGGTCTTTCTGTCTCAGCCTCATCCTCTTCAGGGTTCACCATTAAAACGCTGTGACCCACCACCACCCGGCATTCCTGGCCACGCAACCCCTCGCTCCCTGTCCCCCGCCCTCCCACTGCATGCTCTCCCACTCGGGTCTACGCTGGGCACACGCGGTCCCTTCTTCGGAAATGCCCCGTGGCTCTCTTTCTCCACGTTCGACACACTCCTATGTGTCCTCCCAGCCCCAGCTCCAAGGTCCCTCAGCTGCACGGCCCGAGGCCCCAGGTGCGCAGATGCCCCGCCCCGGGCCGCCCGGGCCTCGGTTCCTACGGAGCTCTGGTAGCCTCCTCTCTGGGACGGACCAAAGGGTGGCCCTTTGTTTGGCTGGCACAGAGCCCCCACTCCCACTTAGTGGCCTCGTCTTCCTCCATCCCGGCTGCCTACGCCCGATTTCTGGACCAGCGGCTTTCAGAGGTCCCGCCGCCCGTGCTGAGAAGTGAAGTTCCTAACAAGGCCCGGTACACAGCGGCGCTTGGGTGAGACAGCTCCCACCCGTGCGCTGGCCCTTGCTTGGCGTGTGTGGGGCGCCCTGAGCTGTCCCGTCCTCTTCCATTTCCTCACACACCCCCTTTTCTGAAACGCCACGGCTGACCCCCTGCCCTGGTTTCACAAACCTCTCCCGTGGAGGCAGGTCCCCCCCCACCTTGGAGACCACTGCCCCAGCCCCCGCCTGTCATTGCAGCCCCCACCCCTGCCCCCACCCCCACCCGTGTAGACCTGCCACTCCCCGTCCTCCCCTGCACGGTTTTCGCTCCCTCCCCCGTGAGCCCCAGATGCCAGTGACCCTCTGGCAGTGATCCCCGCACCTTTCCTTCTCCCCGCCTGCACCCACGGTCCTCCCTCCCTGCTGGGTGAGTCCGTGGTCCCTCCAGCACGGCCCCTGTCTCCTGCACAGACTCGGCCCCTGTGCTTCTCCGTCCGTTCGGAGCGCACGCTTGGCCACCCCAAGCCCCACTCAGCACTGCAGCCAGGGCGACCCTTTGGAAACTAAGTCAGGACCCACGGTGCGCTGCCCGCCGGTGGCTCCCACGTCGCCCAGGAAAAGTCCAAGTCGCACAGCGGGCGTTCGCTGAGGCCCCTCCTGATCTGGCTGTACCTCCTCCTTTCCCCGGCCCTGCCCCGCTCTGCCTCCACCACGTCCCCCCACCCGGCTCCTCCCGCCCCGGCACACTCCACGCAGGCAGGGTGTCCCCTAGGAGGGGACTGCCTCTCCTTTACCCTCTCAGGCAGGCCATCCTTCAGCATCCCAGCCAAACCCCTCCCCCGATTGCTATGGCCTCTCACGGCCTCTTGCTCTCCAGAGCGCCCAGCACCCTCGGAGGTGCCCGCAGGTGATCTGCTTCCTGCCTGTTTCTCTCCATCACCCTGTGACACCCACAGGAGGAGTGAGGGACTCCAGCCTTTCGTTCACAGGGGTGCTCCCGGTTAACACCAGCTGAAGACCAGCGACAGCCTCATTAGGCTGTCTCTCTGTGTATGTTCGAAACTCCCCGTGACAAAAGGCCGTTTTCTAAAGGCTTTGGATGGAAGGAAGGAAGGAAGGAGCCCAGGGCACGGCTTTGGGAACCGACCTTGCCCGTGTCCTGAGGAGCCGGCTGCAGCATCACCGAGCAGGGCAAGTAGTCAGGAAACTGCGGAGAGAAACAAGCAGTCACTCCTCTCAGAGGTGACGCCGTGGGCGAGGCATCCTCACTGGGCAAACACCGGAGAACGCGGGCGAGGCGCAGGCGACAGGAGACGCTCGCTCACGCGCGCGCCCCCAGCACCGAATGACAGACACCGTGAAAAACAGAGCCGACGCAGAGTGTCTTGCACACCTGGACACACAGACACGCAGGGAGGGGGCTGTGCTTCTCAGACGTGGGACCACGTGATGCATGTGTCCTGCATCTGGCTTGCTCACGTCCCTGACCCTGACCCTACTTCTCAGGACATGCTAAACCATGTTCCCGCCACACATCATGGCCGGCGCCACCAGAAACCCCAGGTTTCGGTAGCCGGCTCCTCTGGTGGCGGGTCTGGACCCCTTCGCCACGATCAGCACACTGTGCAGTAAACACCCCCCCCTCCCTTCAGGCAGCCCGGCCCCGTTCCACTCAGTTAGCTCCAGACAGAGGCCGCGCTGCTGGGAGGGGAGCAGCCGGGTCACAATGGCATCTCTAAGGTTCGATACACGTTGACCTGTTGTCACCTCAGATTCCCAGGACAGTGAAACGTGCCTAAAGTGATTTTTTAAAAAAGGCATTATGATAAAACGCACGTAACCCAAAACCTACCATCTGACGCGTGCAGCTGAGCCGCGTGAAGCGCCTTCACCCCGTCCTGCACACACCCCTCCCGCCCCCTCCGGAACCGCTTCATCACCCCACGCTCGCTCCCCTCCGCCTCCGCCGCCGCCTCCCCCAGCCCCCGGCAGCCTCCGCTCGGCCTCCCGTGTCTGCGGCTTTGACCGCTCCGGGGACCTCGCGTGGACAGACTCGGACAGTGCTTGTTCTCCCGTGACTGGCCCCTTTCACACAGCGCGGCGTCCTCCAGGTTCACCCACGTGGTAACGTGCATCAGAAGGTCCTTCCTTTCTAGGCCGGACCAGGTAACCTTGGAGGAGCCTCTCATCGTAAGACGCGCTAGCAAAGAGTTCACGCCAAGTCTTGGAAGAGGAGCAGCCTGGCCCTGGGGGGCGGGCAGGAGTCCCCAGGGCAGACGAGGCCTTGAGAGATGAAGCGATTTCTCTATGGGACCCACGGAGCTAAGGCCTGTCTAAGGCTCCTTATTCCACTGAGATCCCCTGTCCCGAGAGGGACTCTTCTGTTCCGAATTGCTGGGGCCACCGCGGGGACACCTCTTTCTTTTTATAGACAGGCAAGTGAAGGAAGAACACGCGTGTAATTAGGTGCTCTGCTGAAGGGGGACATTTAAACCGTCGGCTCCAACGGTGTTTTCAGAGGCCGAGAGGCTGTTTTCAAGGGCTTAAAAAAGGACAATCACAGCCCGCGCAATCTAGCATTTCCTCCAAGGGTGCAATTTGGAGGCCCACAAATGTGAAGCCGTGCCGCCTCCGCCCCCTGGCCTTCGCTCCCGGTCACACGTCACAAGGTGCTGTGGGTGGAGGACCCAGGGCAGGGGAGCGCACGGGACAGGGGTCACCCACCGTGAGCACGAAGGGGTACGCGTTGGCCCCCAGCTTCTTGACCAGGCTGTCCTGCAGTTTGGTGAGGGCCCCCGCGGCCCCCACGGGCGGGAACGCCTGGACCCGAGAGAAGTACAGGTCCCTGCGGAAGCTCAGGCCGATCACATCGATGTCCTCCTGGCCGTAGCGGAAGGCGCACGTCACGGAGACGTACACTGGAAGGCAGGCAAGAAAGGGAGGGGCTGGGCCTGCGGCGGAGTGAGTGTGGGACCACCCGACACCGCCGGTCACGGTGTCCAGCCTGTGGCTGCTGGAGGGGGCGGGGTTTGAGAGAAGCACACGCCCCAGCTGGGCCTCGCTCCTCTCCCCAGGGCTGTGGGAACTACTCTACGGGGCGTGGCAGGGGACCGGGGGCCCCTCCCATGAACCCCATCATTCAGCCACTCGCCTGCCTGCACTGTTCCCTCTTTCCCTCCACCCCCTCCCCTAGACCCTCAGGAGGCTTTATAAAAGTTTTTTTTTTAATCCTTACTCAAAGATGTTTATTGATTTTAGCCCTGGCTGGCGGAGCTCAGTGGATTGAGCTCGGGCTGCAAACCAAAGTGTCGCAGGTTCGATTCCCAGTCAGGGCACATGCCTGGGTTGCAGGCCATGACCCCCAGCAACCGCACATTGATGTTTCTCTCTCTCTCCCTCCCTTCCCTCTCTAAAAATAAATAAATAAATAAATAAATAATCAAGATTAAAAAACAAGATGTTTATTGATTTTAGGGGAGGGGGAGACAGAGAAACAGCGAGGAGAGAGAGAAACATCCATCAGCTGCCTCCCTTCTGCGCCCTGACTGTGGGCCGGCCCGCGGCCTCTTTGGTGTACGGACGACACTGCAACCGACTGAGCCGCCCGGCCAGAGCTCAGGACACTTTTAACCGGTGCAGGTCGCTGGGGTTCTGAGGGCAGGACGTCTGGCCGGAGCGGAGGGTGTGGGCAAGGAGCAGGGGACAACGGGTCTGCTCCAGAGCCAGCAGGGTCTGTGCGAGGCGCCGGGGGGCGTATGGATCAGCAGAGAGATGGAGCCACAGCGGGAGGAACCCTTCTTTCCACACTGCTGCCGAACCAGCCCTCTCGGAATCACCGCTTCCGAGGACTCAGTTTGATTAAGAAGCTGTAAATTGTGCCCCCAGTGGATGAAAGGAGTGTAGGAGCCTACACACATTAGCACAGTCAGTCTTCAACGTGGGGAATAAAAGCACACACTAGTCCAGAACAGAGGCACACGGAAGCGGTCCCCCATGCCTCTGTGGTCGTCGGTTGAGGATTCTGTCTGTCCGTCCCAAGGATAACTGCCCCCCGGGGCTAAGCTCAGAAGAGACACCAGCAGCTTGCCTGTCCCCCACCTGAGGTCTGCAAGAGGACGGTGCCAGAGGTGACCGGGGAGTGCGTCTCCCTGCCAGGCGGTGCTTCCCCTCTGAGCAGGTGCCCTTCCCTGCTGAGGGTCCCACCGGGAGGGAGGACACAGCGGAGGGGGTGATGATCGGCCCTATTTCTGCCGGAACCCCTGGATCCTGATGGCCCCATGTCTGACACCGTCCCTGGGTCCATCCAAGGTTAGTTAGGGACAATGCCTCATGGTCGCCAGTGGCGGCCACTCCAAAAGGCATCTTTAGAATGGAACTGGCCTGTGGCATGATCATAAGGGTAACTCGAATCTGCTCTCATTTAGTTCACGAACTGTTATTAGCACCAAATTAACCTGCCCTCCACGCCCCAGCCGCCAGAGGCCCGCACGAGGGCACTGACACCGCGGCTCGGAGCCACCACAGTAAGCAGCAAGGCAAGTCCTGCCTCCCGGCAGGCTCCAGGGCCCCCTCTTCCGAAAACCCACCGAGGGCCCCCTGTGGTTGGCCGTGGCACAGAACTACGTGCGCAAGCAGGCGGAGCCGCCAGACCTGGGCCCCGGGCTCCGCCACCATTTATTTACTCCTCCTGCCACCTCGGTCACCTGGCGACCCCTGAGTCCTCACCTCCATCTGAGAAATGGGGACAGCGAGCCGTGCGGGGAGCGGGACCAGTATCCCGAGGACGACACCAGGGACGACAGGAGGGCAGGAGGTCCCACTTCTCCCCGCCACACACGCACACCCCCTTCCCTGCGCCAGCCCCCTCCCTGCGCCAGCCCCGCCCCGCCCCGCCCCGCCTCGCCCCGCCTCACCTTTCTTTCCCTTCACGAGCTCAGGGTCCACCAGCACAACACCATCTGCACCAAAGAGAGAGGCCGTGAGGCTCGGGAGACCAAAGAGACCGGAGGCCTCCCCTGGAGGTGGAGGTTTTTCATTGCACATTCCAACTGGGTTCGTTACAGGAAAATTAAGCAAAGAGAAAACAAAGTCATCTACATTCCCACTCCCCAGAGACACCCACTGCCAAGATATTGGCACAGATTTTTTTTCCAGATGTATATGCACCACGCATGTCTTTATGAGAGAGACAGAGAGAGAGAGATCCTACTTTACCTACCATTCAGTTCACTGCTTTCCTCACTTAAGTACACTGCCAACATTCACACACACACACACACACACACACACACACACACACAATGCACTCATCATTCATTGGCTACACATTGCTCCAAAGAATGAAAGTAGCGTAACATGTGCAACTACCCTCCTCCCGTTGGGGGTTCAGGCTGCTTCCACCTTTCTCCATTCTCACTGACACTGCAAGGAGCACCCTCACAGCTGCCACGACCTTCCCGAGAGGACCTGGCTGAGGGGCACTCTCATCCTCGGCGCCTAAAAATGCCAGCTTTGCACACTCTTTAAAAAAAACACACACACACAACTATTTGAGTTGAAATAATTATAGAATCCCAGGAAGTGGCCGAGATGGTACAGAGAGGTCCCTGTGCGTCCCGGTGGTTACATTGCAGGTAATTACAGTACAAGGTCAAAACCAGGGCGCTGACATGGGCACGGCGTGTGCAGAGTTCCAAGTCATTTCCTCTCACGTGGGGATCTCTGTGACCGCCGCGCAGTCTGGGGACAGCAGGGCTGGGGACAGCCATCCTGCCCGGCTCTTTCCCGGGACTCCCTTTGGAGTGAGTCCTGCCCCCAGCCCCCTCCGTCCCTCCCGGCGGTTGTTGCGTGGGTCACCGGCCAGCAGTGACCACGGAACGCTGTGGATGGCTCGCTGAAAAGCACGCGAGAAAAAACACACATGCACAGAGACAGACTAGTTTCTGTGGGGAAGTAGGGACGAAATGGCCACCCCCCCCTAGTGGGGAGTGCGCCGATTTACCGTCCATACCTGCTTTTATTGGGCTCATTCTGCATAATAATTCAGGTAAAGTACAGTACTCATTAGGGGGAAGTAAGGAACCATAGAAAACAAAGAACTCTGCCGGTCTATTTTGAGTTGGGGTCAAACAGCTGTAAGACTGAGGAACAAAATAACTTCCTCCTAAGACCCCTCTCATTCAACTGAGAGCATTCTAAACAAAGAAGGTTTCACAGTAATTTACATGTTCTTTCTTAGGCCTGATCACCCCCGGGGAATCCGCACTTCTCAGTACAGAGCTGCACCACCCTGTCACTGTTTCAGGCTTAGGTGGAGCAAGGGAACTAAGGCAACCAAGAGATAAGGAGATTTTCTTCCAGACGCTGAGAACTCAGGCTATGTCAAAGCCGAGGAGCCAGGGTCCATCACCCCCTTTTGCTGCAGCCCCGCAAGTCCTTCTTTTGGGGGGCCTCCATAAGTGATCGTGCCTGTCTCAGGTCGTTCACCCCGTGGGGAATCTTACCCGTCTTTGGCTAACCGACCAAGCTTTTTGGGGTTCAGTTATGAATAAAGCAGCAGAAGCAGCATTCCTGCCAGGGAGATAAGCTTTTGTCTCCTTGCTGGCTTACAGTTCCAAGGGCGGTCCCTTAGCCTTAGCCTAGGCGGGGGTTTCAGCTTCTGATACCAGTCAGGGCGGTTCCCAACAGGTGGTAACTACTGACACTGCTGATCTGTTTCCCGCTTCCACCCTGTTCTCGTCTGGAGAGCGTTGCAGAAATGGAGCCAGCCGTGCAGTCCACGGCCTCTAGAGCCTGGCGCTCCCACTGGGCACGACGCCCTGGAGACCCAGGGGCTGCTGGTGTGCCGGCCACTCCTTCGTTCTAGGGCCGAGGCCAGCCTCGTGGTGCAACCGAGCCACAGAGCGTCTAACCTCGTTCCCCCCGGAGAAACCTTTCTGCTCTTTCCCGTCTGGAGCCGCTACAGACAACGCTGCCAGGGGCACACGCGCCCAGGTTTTCGCGTGGATGCGGTTTCCATTTCTCTGCAATAAACCAACACCCACGGGTGCAGCCGCTGGGCCATGGGGTAGGTCTCTCTGTTTTTTTCTCAGTTTTCTAAGAAACCGCCAGGCGGTTTTCCAGAGGGGCTGCTGCGCCACTTTGCATCCCCACCAGCCCTGCACGGGCGGCCCGGCGTCTCCGCGTCTTCACCGGCATGTCGTGCTGTGAGTGTTTTTCACTGTCGCCGTCCGGACAGCCGGAGACGACGCTTCAGCGCGGTTTCCACCGGCATTTCCCTGATGCCCGACGACGTCACGCATTCCTCCACGTGCGTGTTTGCTGCCCGTCCGTCGTCTCTGACGAAATGCCTCTTCGCGTCTTTTATCTACTTTCTGAGTGGACTTTGATGTCCTTTTCCTGAGGAGTGTCGAGGGTCCCTTGCCTGCTCTACAGCGAGTCCCGTGTCCCCACCCCACACTCTTTAAAGCTGTTTCCAACCAGACAGCGGCCCCTCACGGATGTTTCTGTTTGCACGTCTTTGATCACACTACCAGCAAAGCCCATTTTTAAAAACACAAAGCGAGGAGTTGTCTGTTGACTTAAAGGAAAGCCAGCGAGAGAACCTGACTCCAAACTCAACTTACCCACAGGCTCTACTTGGTCAACATGGTCTATGTAGTCTCTCTTCCCCAGGTAGATGGTCACCTGTGGGCAGAACACATATGGATTCTAAGTGGCCAGAGAACACTCACCTAAGGTGTTGTCTTAAAAATCAGCCAACAACCAAAACCTTTTGATGAGTTTTGGGGAGAGGAGCCCCTGGTCTGCAGCCGGCCCATCACCTCCCCGCCCCCTGCTTGGCCGAGGGCAGAGAGGATGGGTTGCAGGCAAGGTGTGCTCTTTCCTCCGCCTCGTAAGTCAGCTCCACGGAATCCTTCCTTCCCCTTTGGATGGACCCTGTTCTCTCCACCTTTATCCACCAGGCCCGGGTCTGATATCACCCAGCTAAACTAGTTGAATTAACTGAGAGTACTTTCGAGGAAAGTTATCCCTATGCAAATGAGCCTTCTCCCACCCATTTGCATGTTAAGCCTTTAATTTCTAGCTGTGAGTGACAGGTTTCCCCACCTCAGTTAAAAAGAATTTCTAGACTCCATCAACATTTGCTACATGCGCCAGTGAGTAGCAAATGGCCAGCCCCTTCTTCCCTAAGCCTCCTAAATTCACATTTTTATTTCCGTGAATACTCCAAATCATTTTCGTTGGCATTAAATCGTCTCCTAGACCCACCCCCTCCCCTCAGAGGTCCTGGACTGAATGAATCCCCGAGCCTCAGGTCATCTGCATGAACGACATTGAACCACCATAAGAGTAGCATAGCCAGGTGACCGGACAGAGGACAGGAGGTTGGATGGTGGGGGTGGGGGTGCGCTTTCTGGGTGAAACAGTTCGGTGTGTACAAAGCCCGAAGACAACAGGATACTTCTGGAACTGCTCATGCTTCATTTGCAGGTGACTGGCCACCAGATGGGGGTGCAGGCTGATGGCGGAAAGGGTCTTAGGGGACCTGGCCCCGAAGAATCTAGGGAGACACTGAAGCATGTCAAACCGGATGAAAGACCTGCAGTCACAAGGCATGTAGAGGGTTGACTGTGTACCAGGCACCATGCACCACGCTGAACGCTGTGGCTGCGAATTTCACTGAATCCTCACAGCAGCCCCGTGAGACAGGAATCATCAGCCCGTTTCACAGAGGGGACCCCCGAGACTGTGGCCACGTTGGCGGCAGAGTGGGGAACGGACTGGCAAGTTCGGAAAGAGGGCCGGGCAGGGAGCGGGTATGGTCGGGAGCGGGAAGGAGTGCCCTGCGGGGGAGGGAAAGAGGCAGGTGATGAGAGTGAGGGTTTTCTTCTTTTTCAGGCTTTGGCTGTGAAGGAAGGCGAGCTAGAAAGGGTACAGCGTTGGGGGTGTTTTTAAGGTACTGAGGTCGGTACTAGTTTGGATGCTCAGGCAAAGGCCTGGGGGAGAGAGAGAGGCTGCAGATACCGCCGGGCGGGAGGCTGATGGTGCAGGACCCTGAGGCAGCATGGACCCCGGGTGGGAGCGCAGGCACCTCCTCCGTGTAGATGCGAGGGCAGGGGCAGGCAGTGGAGAGGGGCTGAGTGTGAGACTGTAGCCGCCTGCTGCTTGCCCACCCAACGGCCACGCACTCCTTCCTGGATAAGTCACCCGATGTCGCAGGGTCCACCACACCCCTGTGGTCCTGAGCTGAGAGGAGGCCAGCCCAGAGGATGATTCTCAATTGGCCAGATCAGTTATGATTATCCAATTCCTTTGGCTCAGGACTGGTATAAAGCGGGCATGCGGCCCTGACTGGTGTGGCTCAGTTGGTTGGAGTGTTGTCCCTTAGACCAAAGGGTCGCAGGTTCAATTCCCAGTCAGGGCACACACCCAGGTTGCAGGTTTGATCTCAGTCGGGGTGCACATGAGAAGACAACTAGTCAATGTTTCTCTCTCTCTCTCTCTCTCTCTAAAAGCGAAGAAAAAGTGTCATCAGGGGAGGATTACAAAAGAAGCAGGCATGTGACCCAGTTTTGACCAATGAGATATGAGAGAAATTTTGTCCTCACTCTTAAAAGGAGACCCCAGGAAGCAACAGCCTCTTCCTTCTTCTAGGAGGAAGTGAGGGTGAGACGCCTGGAGCTGGGGCAGCCACCTTGCCACCAGCAGGAGGGTGAAGAGAGGGCAGAGCAGACAGACTCCCAGAGACCCGGCCCCCGAGCCCCGGCACCCCATGCCGGGACCCACACGGAGGTGGCAGTTGGAACGACCCTCATCATCTGAGACATCAGTGGATGAATTATTTTTTACCCCACAATACAAAAAGGTCTAAACTTCTTGGTGCAAAGGGTGCAGACCTAGGCGTGAGGAAGAAAAAAGTGGAAAATGACAAGGCCCAGCAGCAGCACCTCTCTCCTCCTGCCGGAAGTGCCCTGGAAAGACACACGTTAGAAAAGAGTTTGGAGAGTGAAAGGGCGAGGAGCGCCCAACCGCCACCCCGGCGGATCGGGGTACTTGATGAAAACCAGGGGGCTCCTCTGCCAGGAGAGGGGCGGGGAGAGGGGGGCTAGCAGAGCCCGAGTCTCGTGTGTGACACCGGAGGGCTCAGAGCGAGTTTGGGGGCCCCATGCGGGCTTTGGAAGTCAGCAGGAAGGAGGGCCTTCATCCGCACGGTCCAGTACGGCAGCCACTAGTCACAGCTGGCGCCTGGACACGTGAAATACGGCCATTCCCGACTGACAGGTGCTGTGGATGTAGAATACACACCAGAAAACGCATGTAAAATATGTCACCAAAAATGTTTGTATCCTTTACAGGTTAAAACGATAGCTTTCTGGGTATATGGGGTTAAAGAAAGATAATATTAAAGCGAATGCCACCTTTTTCCTCTTATTTTTTAAAAGCAGCTATTAGGAAATTTGAAATTGCATAGGCAGCTTGTCCCGATGGTGTGGAGCTAGACGGCTGGCCCCTAAGAAGCCATCGAATAGAGTGAGGCCACCCCATCCTCGGAGACTTGGGGTGGACCTTCCCCAGTCTCCCACACTGGGAAGTTCATGGGCACATCTGGACCATCATCTCATGTGCCCCTGACGGAGCCAACAGTGGCGCTCTCCCTGCCGAGGATGCAGTGTGCCAGGGTGTTGGCGGCCCTGCAGCCGCAGGGCAGCATGGCGGAGGGGGAGCAGCTGAGCATGCTCTGTTGTCCCGAGGCCCTGAAGGCCCAGCAAGGCCGAGAGCGCTGCGCCGGGGCAGGTGCGCAGGAGGGAGCGAGTCCTGTTGATGCCCCATTAGGGGCTTCCCCAGGCGGGGAGGGGAGATGACAGACAAAGGGCCAAGTGAGTTCCAGGTAGACACAAAACAGTGTTTGCAGTGGTAGGTTGTGGACTCAAGGCTGGCTAGGAAAAGAAGTAAAATTAGGGGTGAGGAGAAGGGGACTGAGAGATTAGGAGAAAATTAAGGGTCTCAGGACTAAAGTCTTGCTGCAGTTGAAGAGAAGTTGCATCTCTGCCCTGGCTGGTGTGGCTCAGCAAATTGAGCACCAGCCTGCAAACCAAAGCGTCGCCGGTTCGATTCTGAGTCAGGGCACGTGCCTGGGTTGCAGGCCAGGTCCCCCGTAGGGGGCTCATGAGAGGCAACTACACATTGATGTTTCTTTCCCTCTCTTTCTCTCTCTCTTCCCCTCTGTCTAAAAATAAATAAATAAAAATTAAAAAGAAGAAGTTGAGCCCTGGCTGGCATAGGTCAGTGGATTGAGCGCGGGCTGCGAACCAAAGCATCACAGGTTCGATTCCCAGCCAGGGCACATGCCTGGGTTGCAGGCCACGGCCCCTAGCAACCACACATGATGTTTCTCTCTCTTTCTCCCTCCCTTCCCTCTCTGAAAATAAATAAATAAAATCTTAAAAAGAAGAAGTTGTGTTTCTGCAGCTGACTTGTTCACATACACCGCATCTAGCATCCGTCTCAGGCAGAGACAGAAAATAGACAGACAGCACCTCTCAACTTCACGAGGTCTTGGGGTTGATCATATCTATTCTCCAAAAGGCTCCTTTGAAAAACCAACCAACCAACCAACCAACCAACAGGCAAACATTTCCATCAAGCACTCACTTCTGCGCCACCTACCGATTTGTCCCTGGAGACCTTCTTGAAGATGACGTGGTTTGGTGCCGCCTTACCGGTCTTCGCGTTGGCCGCCATGCTACCTGTCCCCGGCAGTGCCTTCCACCTCGGGACACCCTTCAGGGGTCAGGGGGCTGGGGAAGGTAAAATCAGTCCTACATGTAAAGTCAAGCGCATCCTGGGCGTAAAACCTGCTCGTGAGACGCTGCGCATCCGCCCGACGTTGCCCCTACCTGCCTACCAGTGTCCACGTTTGATTAAATAAGGTCTCTGTCTGGTTCGTATTGCACGGCAGTGCACCACTTTGGAAAAGCTGTGCTTTTATTTTTATTGACAAGCCCCAAACATCGGTCGGCACGCCTCACCAGGGAGCCCAGCCGGATGCCAGTGGGAAGGTCCTACTTGCTGACTACCCTTTGGTGTCGTACACTGGGGCAGGGCGACTTTGAAATCCTGTCAGGGTGCTGTCTTACGGCAATTACAGTGGGAAGGGTCCCGAAAGGCACAGCGTAACCCCTTCACGACAAACAGCACTTTCAAAATGTGTTAAACCCCCAAAAGGCAGGTTCGGCAATGCGTGGTCGGCGGTGCTGGGCTGTTCCTGCCCCCCTCCCCCTCCCGGGCGCACAGACAGCGGGGGTGTCTTCTTGGCACCCCTCAGCGCACTCCGGTTTCCTGAACAAGCAAAGTGCTCGGGAACTACCCGGAGCGGGTGAAACAGGGACAGACGGACGGCACGCACACACCCGCCACCCTGAGCTGGCCCTGCCGCATCCTGTCCCGTGCCCGAGAAGGCGCGTGCAAGGGCGGTCACATACCTTGTGCGACCAGCCAGATGGCCCAGGAGGAGAAGGGCTCTGTGCCCTCCGCCGTGGCGGTCAGCCCCGGCTGTCTGCCCCGATGACCCCGGCGAGGCCCCCGGCTGACGTGTGTCGGGAATTTGTAGGGGATCTGGAGAGGGGGCCCGCGCTCAAGGTCTCAAGGCCTCAGAGCCAAATCCCCTCCTCGGGGCGGAGTGGACATTGGATTAGTGTCAAGACGGGCGGACGTGTCACTCAGCAGTGCCAGGCGTCAGGCCAGGCCTCCTTCCGGGGCGGGGGGGGGCTCAGAGCGGGGAGCCACCCCGCTGGACTGGGGACCGCATGGGGGGAGGGACAGCGGCTCAAGGAAAGCTACTTTCTAGCCTAACCCTCTTTGGGTTCTGGAAATAGACTGATCATCTCTTCGAAGGACAGGGATTTCTGAGTCCTCAAAACACCCGATTAACCCCGGCAGGTGGCTCACGCAGGGATATGCAGAAAAGGTCAAGGGGATACATCAACCTCAACAGGAACCCCTCGTGCCAGGCGAGCCAAACCAGGCAGGTCCCTCCCCTCCAGCCCATCGTCCTCTTGGTGGGGTCACGAGTCCTGTCCGTGTCCCCAGTGTCTGGAATCTGTCCCCGCTCTCCGGGCCCAGCACCTCCCCGAGGGTCCACGGCAGCCGCCCTGCTCTCCCGGACCAGAGGCCTCCTGCGGGTCTGACGGCACCATCTGTCCATCTGCACCGCCAGGCCCTCCCAGGCCCCGCTCTGCACCACGCTGCTCACCCCACCCCATGGCCCTGGGGACACAGGCACCTCTTTAAAACTCTGCCCGCCCCTCTGCCCGCCCCTCTGCACGGCCCTGCACCCCGTCCCCAAGCTGTCTGCGCCCGGACAGTCCTCCCGTCTCCCCGCCTCACTGACTCTGTCCCCCTTGCGGCTCCAGCCCAGCAGGCCCTTCCTCGGCAGAGCCTCTGCCACCCTCCAGCACTGCGCCCTGGGCACGTGCGCGGACGGTGACTCCATGTCTCTCTTCAGCGCTTGACTCTGGGTTGTACAAGGCCGGGCACCCACGCTGCTGTGTTTCCCTCACCTTCCGATCGCAGTGCCCAGCACAACAGCGGCTCCCACGAACACCCAGGGAGTGCCTGGAGGGCACGCTGTGGCCACTGACCCACACGTTGGGCTGGACCTGGTGTCTGGGGAGGAAGCAAGTCTCAGCAGAAAGCCGGTTTGGGGTGTCAGCACCTGTCAGGACACGCCAGTGGCTTCCCCCCAGTTAAGCCTGGATGAAACCTGCGGGGCCCTGTGTGACCTGGCTGCCCCGCCGCCTGCGACCCTGCGTCTCACCACCTCGCCCGCTTAGCCCCGGTCCTCGGGCCCCTTTGCTTTTCTCCAGACCTGCCGCAGGGCCCGCGCAATCCCTGTGTCCCGTCCGGGGACACTCTTCCCGCAGCCAGCCGCTCGGCTCGCTCCCTTCATCCCTCCGGGTCTGGATGTCGATGTCGCCCTATGCCCCCTCCCCCGACGCTTTCATCCTCTGTCTCTGCATCATTTCCCCCTGTACCACTTGTCATCTAACACACAAGAGAATTCACATTTTAATCTTGTTCCTTGTCCGTCCCCGCACTGCACCGTCGCCGGAAATGTAAGTCTCTGACACTTGGCGGCTTTTGCCTGTTCTTACCCCGTCCCGTCGCAGGCATCCGGAACAGGGGCCTCGGGATACTCGGACCGAATCAGTGAGCCACTGGACTGCAACCGTGTAATAGCTGGCGAGAGCTAAAGCGGGGGGGGATTTTTAAAAAATTTCTAAGGGGAGGCCCCTGGCTGGTATAGCTCAGTGGATTGAGCGTGGACTGTGAACCAAAGTGTCATCAGGGCACATGCCTGGGTTGCAGGCCCTGGCCCCCAGCAACCGCACGTTGATGTTTCTCTCTCTCTCTTTCTCCCTCCCTTCCCTCTCTAAACATAAATAAATAAAATATTTTTTAAAAATTTCTAAGGGAGAAAACTGTTTTTTAAATAAAGTAATGCCAGCGAATAAATGTAAAACAAATGATAAAATCAGCAAAACATCATTTGAGCAACGGACTGTATGAATAATGCCTTTTTATTGTCTGTGTTTCTGATGCTTTGCTCTCTGGGGCCTTGCTGCCCTGGGGTAAATGCAAACCATCCGACCCACAGCCCACACACCTCAGCCTCTCCTTGTCTTCCGCTCTGGGAGCCGCTGTGGCCCCGCCCTCACCAACCGGGCCCGGGGGACAGACAGCTGGAGACAGGCCCCGCCCCCCAGGGCCTCTCAAGACACTCAACCCGCCCGTCTTGGGCCTGCTTACCCTGCCTTGCCAGTGCTTTCCTGGGAACCACGGAAAGACTCTTGCCCACGTTTCCCCCTCGATCCCACTGCCCCCCGACCTACCCTGGTGCTTCTTCAGGTGACCTGTGTGGCGTGGCCTGCCCCTCTCTCGGGGAACTGTAACAGACTATCAATACATGGCACCCGTCTCCTTGCCTGTCGGCCTCACCACACCCGAATAACACCAAAACCAGCACTCGAAAACACTGATGAAGTTACTGACTCAGACAACAATTATTCGCTGGTGTCAGAACCAGCAGATGTGATGGGAAAGTGGTTGTCCCTGTAGAACCAAGGGGACGCCGCATGGACCCTGGGCTCGTCACAGGGGCAAGCCCGGCAGCACAGTGGAGAGCCAGGGGTGCCCACGGTCCGCGCTGCCAGCCGGTTGGGAGGCGCCCCCAGGGGGTAACCGGCCCCATCGGGGTTCAGACATGACTTCTAGTGTACAGGAAACGCAAAGAGCAGAGGAACAAGCTGAACAGCAATGCGAGAGAGCTCCCAGACGGGTCCAGAGAGGAGCCGGCATCTTGCGTAATAAGTCCACGTCCCAGAAAAGCGGCGGACTGGACTGAAAGACGCTCAGGGGACTCAGCAGCAGATGCCGCGCTCGGTCCCAGGCGGGACCCACCCAAATGCACCCACAGGATGTAGAAGACGTTTGGGGTCCACGGGGAAAACCTGACTATAATCTACCTGACAGGTAAGATGGAGATATCTGGAAGGGGAAAACAGAGATTGTGACTGAGCCAGAGGTCATAGGATGAAATGTGCACTGTGATCGGATTTCGCCAACAGTCTACATGTGTACATACACACACATGTATGTTTTTATATGTGCACACACATACATGCACGTGTTCATACCCTTTGCATGTACCATCAGCAAAGACGCACAGCAAGGAGCTAACACTGGTTTTTAGGAAACGTGGTTCCAGGCAGTCACTCCCAAGCCCTGGTCTCTGCTCGGGGGGACTGAGAGAAACAAGGCAGTAACTGCGTGTTCTCAACAGAACCAAAGGCGTTCAGTGTCGAATGTCCTGTCCCTCCCTCTCTGCCCCTACTGAGGTGCACTCGACATACAACCCAATGCACTCCTTTCCAGGGTGGTCTGATGAGTTTACCCGCCACCATGATGATGACGTAGAACACGTCCATCACCCCCAAGACTTCCTTGGGCCCCGGTTCAGTCACCCCCCCCCCACCCCGCCGACTCCCCGAACTCCGGGGAAACTCTGAGTTGCCCGTCATTAGTCCAACACTCTCTCGAACGCACTGTGCATGTTAGAACAGTGGTTGTTTAGAACAGAAGTTGGAACGGCACAGCAAACACCCACATTCCACACTGAGACTCGACGATGAACCGCTTGCTGCCCAAGGTCATGGGCCTCCATCGCTTTTTCCCTTTGGAACCATTTGAAAGTATGGAGACTGTGACACGTGACCCGTGAATCTTTCAGGATGCGGCTGGGACGCAGAAGGACAAAATGTCCTTCCTTTCAGAAAATAAAGATGATCGTAGACAGTAGCTTAGGACACATCCTCACTCGGCCACATGAAAAAGCTGCCGACCTTCTCCTACAATTCTTTTGGAAATGTACCGGTCTGCGAATTCTCCAAGTCTGTTTCTCTGTGGTCGGCGTCTGGTGAGATGGAGCCAACTTGCCGTGTGTTTCCTCCCCTGGTGCCCAACCCAGCCGCAGCTTGAGGGGACGCTCGACTAAGCAGCTTCGGGCTTTGGGGTAAGGCGATCGGCTCAGGGGTTCACCAGGGCACAGGCCTGAGGCACACTGGTGCACTCTGCTGACCATCAGCGACAGAAGGAAACCTTGTTCCCCGGCATCCTGGTGGCTGGGAGCAGAGAGCGCTTGAGAAGTCGGAGGCGACTGTATTCACGACGAGGGCCAGGGAACGGGAGCTTTTAAAAGCCACCTTAACGCCACCAGGCACCTCTTTGTCAGCTGACCTGGAGGATAGAGGGCTGTTATGGGTTGGGCCGGCTTATACTGAAATCATCCATGGAACCCCATGGGTTCTCAAGGTGGGCAGAGACCCTTAGGCCCCACCCCACTCCCTGCTTTGATCTCTTCTGCAATAGCCACAGGACGTTGTTGAATGCTTCCAGGGATGGTGAAATCAGTCATCTTTCTTTGAAACAGGACGAAGCGTAAGAAAGTTCGGTTAGAATGGAACCAATCTCCTGCTTCTCTCTGACGCTCCAAGTTAATCTCATCTCTTCCGCGCGTGACTCTCATAATTAGAACACAGGCACTCCTTCCTCGCAGGCACTGACGTCCTCTCGGCACCGTGGGGTCCCACCCCAAGACAGGTTTCAAATGCCCATCTCGGGGCATCGTGCTGGGAACGGCACGTAACGGTCCAGGTTTCCGTGCAACAGGGGCAGGTTGGTCAGCCTGCAGCCGCAGACTGCAGTCCTGGGACCCAAGGGTCACCGATGAGTCCACTGTGACACACAGGAAGGAGCTGGGCCTCACTGCCATTTCCTTTCCCTCACCTGCAGGGCCAGGGAGAAAAGATGAAGTGCCGTGCAGAGTGGAGGCAGAGGGTCCTGATCAAGACTCCCCTTGGTCCTCCCCAAGGTGCTTCTTCACCTGCCGGCCAGGCCACATGCCCACTGGAGGGGTTTCCATGGCAACAAAGCTGCTACGGCACAGGAATTGGACTCGATCACAAATTGCATTGCTTGCTCCAGAAGTTGGCAAAATAAGGTAGATGTCGTTTGTAGGAGAGGCCTCTACAGACTGAAGGTGCAGCCCCTCCAAAATTTGCGGCGTGGGGGAGCCCTAACCCCTGGGGTGAGGGGATTCGGAGTTGGGGCCTTTGGGAAGTGAATAGGGTAGAATGAGGTCATGAGGGTGGGGCCCTGGTCTAATAGGATTAGTGTCCTTGTGGAGAGACTCGTTCTTTCCACTCTCCCCACGCACAAAGAAGTCACGTGAACACACGGTGCAATGGCAGCACCTACCAGCCCAAGGTCTCAACCTGGAACCCACATTGCAGACACCTTGATCTCAGACTTCCGGCCTCCAGAAACGTGAGAAATAACTCCCTGTTGTTATAACAACTCAGCCAGTGATACTTGGTCACGGCAGCCCGAGCTGAGACAAGGTCCCATGCTTTTGTTCAGATCCATGAATTGCTATAGATCAAAAAAGTTTGGAAAACACAGACAACGATCCAGTTAAAAAATACCCTTTTTTATTGGCACCAGATAGAGGCGGTGGTTGTACAATGCTGTGAGTGCACGAAATGCCACTGAATTCTTGCCTTTAAAGTGGTTATGTGAGCCCTGGCTGATGTGGCTCAGTGAATTGAGCACCAGCCTGTGAATCAAGGGGGTTCCGGTTCGATTCCCAGTCAGGGCACATGCCTGGGTTGTAGGCCCCAACAGGGGGCATGTGAGAGGCAACCACACATTGATGTTTCTCTCCCTCTCTTTCTCTCTCCCTTCCCCTCTCTAAAATAAATACATCTTAAAAAATATAAAAAATATAAAGTGGTTATGTGATTTCCAACTCAATGCACTTAAAAATGCATTTTTTACATTGTGACCCAGTACATACACATAAATATACAGAACAAAATTTCCACAAAACAGTTATTTACCCTTTTTGTGCAGCTTTCTTTTTTAAGCAATCTTTTAAAAATATATTTTATTGATTATGCTATTACAGTTGTCCATTAACCACCCCCTTTCATTCCCCTCCACCCTGTACACCCCCTCCCACCCATATTCCCCCCCTTTAGCTCATGTCCATGTGTCATAAGTTGTTTAGCTTCTACATTTCCCATACTACTCTTGTCCTCCCCCTATTTCCAACCTACCATCTATGCTACTTGTTCTCTGTAACTTTTCCCCCTCTCTCCTCCTCCCACTCCCCTGTTGCTAACCCTCCATGTGATCTCCATTTCTGTGGTTCTGTTCCTGTTCTAGTTGTTTGCTTAGTTTGTCTTTGTTTTTGTTTTTGTTTTAGGTGTGGTTGTTAATAATTGTGAGTTTGCTCTCCTTTTACTATACATGTTTTTTTATCTTGTTTTTCTTAGATAAGTCCCTTTAACATTTCACATGATAAGGGCTTTGTGATGATGAACTTTAACTTGACCTTATCTGAGAAGCACTTTATCTGCCCTTCCATTCTAAATGAAAGCTTTGCTGGATAGAGCAATCTTGGATGTAGGTCCTTGCCTTTCATGACTGTGAATACTTCTTTCCAGCCCCTTCTTGCCTGTAAGATCTCTTTTGAGAAATCAGCTGACAGTCTGATGGGAACTCCTTTGTAGGTGACTGTCCCCTTATCTCTTGCTACTTTGAGGATTCTCTCCTTCAATTTTACCTTGGCTAATGTAATTAGGATGTGCCTTGGTGTGTTCCTTCTTGGTTCCAACGTCTTTGGGACTCTCTGAGCTTCCTGGACTTCCTGGAAGTCTATTTCCTTTTCTAGATTGGGGGAATTTCTCCTTTATTATTTGTTCAAATAAGTTTTCCACTGGTTGCTCTTCCTCTTCTCCTTCTGATACCCCTATAATTCGGATGTTGGATCATTTAAAGATGTCCTGGAGGTTCCTAAGCTTCTCCTCATTTTTTTTGAATTCTTATTTCTCCATTCTTTTCTGTTGGTCATTTCTTTCTTCCTTCTGGTCCACTCCATTGATGTGAGACCCAGCTTTCATTCCATCACTATTGGTTCCCTGTGCATTTTCCTTCATTTCACTTATTGTAGCCTGCATTTGTTCATCTAATTTGCGACCAAAATCAACCAATTCTGTGAGCTTCCTGATCACCAGTGCTTTGAACTGTGCATCTGATAGGTTGGCTATCTCTCAGTTGCTTAGAAGTACTGATTCTGAGGCTTTCATTTGTTCTTCTGTTTGAGCCATGTTTTTTTTTTTTTCCTTTGGTCTGGTCGCGCCTGTGACATAGGTGGGGCGGATCCTTAGGTGTTCACCAGGGCCGGGCACCCCAGTCGCTGGGTTGTGACGTTGTATGTGGGGGTGGGGTCGGAGAGGGCACAATGGCGCTTGCTCCACTCTCTGTTGGACCTCATTCCCTTCCACCACTTCCCCCGGGCAAGCTGGGCCCCTCTGGTGCCAATTCCCATGTGGGTGGGCTTGTGCACCCCGTGGGACCCCTCCAACGACCTCTCCTGTGAGGCTGGGAGTCTCTCCCTGTGCCTCAGCTCCCACAGGTGTTTCCAATCAGCGTCCCGAGGCTCTGTTTCCCAGCGCTGGGATCCTGGGTTGTGCGCAGTGCCTTGTTTCACAATCACCGTCTTGCCGGGGCTGCCGGTTGCCACCCCTCGGCCAGGGCCTGCCAGCTGCCACTTGCGCACCCAGGGTCCACCCACTGCAGTCTTGTGTGCCCTGGATGCCTTACATGCCTAGGTCCCAAAGCCCTCAGTTCTCCGCAAGGAGACCCGCACCTGGCTGCCCAACTCTGCTCCTCCTACTGGTCTGGATGAACGTGTCTATTTTAACTCCCTGGATGTCCGACTTCCATATAGTTCAATTTTCTATCAGTTCTGGTTGTTATTCTGTTTCTAAATTGTTGTTGTCCCTGTGTTAGTTGTGCAAGGAGGCAGTGTGTCTACTTATGCCTCCATCTTGGCTGGAAGTCTCTTCCTACCCTTTTGACTGTCCCTTTTACTCACTCTCCCTTTCAGCCGGTTATGATTCACTACCCTGGGGCTGTTTGGTTTGCTTTTGCCAATTCAGTTTCTACTAAGTAAAACCTCTGAGTGCCCTGCACACAGCGGGTGTCAAGGATGTACCTGTCCCGGAGACTCCAAGACGCCCCTTAGGACACCCGGGCATGTGCCCCAGGGAGCAGCAGGCCTGTTCACAGCCCATCTTCTCACCGGCCTGGCGCACAAGGAACCCTACCTACTGTCTCCTAAACCCACCTCGCTGAAAATCGAAGCCTGAGTGCCGCCCCCCCAACCCCCACAGTCTCTGCTCCACACACGGGGTCGGAGCAGCCCCACAGCGACGTGCAGGGCTAGCGCTCCCACGTGGGACGCAAGCTCCCTACTTACACAAGGAAAGGCAACCAGCCTCGTGCGGACATTACAGACATTCGGCAAGAGATGCTGCTCCAGAATGAGACTTCAGAGAGGGCGAACAGAATGTGGGCCTTTGTGTGGACACTTGCCAGGCTGCTGTTGGGGTTCTAGGCCCCGCCCCCACACGGCTGGCACCTGTGGTGTCTGCTCCAGCCAATGGATGGGACAAAGGCGACCCATGCAGAGTGACGAGGGCTTGCACGGTGACACTTGCTTTCTGGCAGCATCATCTGTGTTCCCCTAACTGACTGCACGTGGACAGGCAGACGTGAGTGAGGCCACCCTCCAGTGTCCAGGGCGCCCGGCCAGCCCCGCCCACTCAGACTCATAAGAATGGTTGTTTGAAGCCCCTGCATTTTCAGGGAGTTTGTTCTGCAGCAACAGCTACCTGGATCCCAACCCCAACAAGCCAGTCATAACACACTGACAAAACCATCGGCAAATGCGACTGCAGCCGGACAGTGAATAGCACTGAGTTACCGGTAATCCCACGAGGTATCATTATGGCCCGGTGTCCTTAGCAGTTTGGGACGCATGCTGCTTTATGGGGAAATGACATGCCTGAGACCTATATCATTTTGTTAACCAATGTCAGCCAATAAATTCAATACAAAAATTTTAAAAAAAATTGTCATGCCTGAAGTGTGCTATAAAACGCTCTGGTGAAGTTGCTGAGTGGCAGGTGGGGGTGTTGGGGCTCACTGCACGTGTTTGCTGCCTCCTTAGGCTCCCGACCCGCCCAGGGGTGGACGTCCCCGGTGTGCGGCCCGGGGAGTTGGGTCAGAGGGCAGCGCAGTCCCGGGCAGCAAGCACTCACTACAACAAGCAGGTGTTTGAGGAGCGCAGTGTGGCCGGAGTGCGCAGAGGACGGGAAGGATCTGGAATGAAGACGGGAGGGGTTTGGAGGCACAGCTGGAAACCGGAGCTGCGGAAGCCAGAGCTCCTGAGGTAAGAGAAGCAAATGTCACAGAGGCGAGGCAGGTAAGGATCACTTTCTGGCTCAGAGTTCGATCTTTTGCTGGCACGTACCACATAGCTTATGTGCTCTCGCAGAATCTACACAAACACATATTTCACTTTATTCAAGAATTCTGAGGTTCGTTGGTTTGACAAGCTGGGGCTCCCTCGTGTGTCTGGTGGAGGGCAGGCAGGGCAGGCAGGCAGGCAGGTCTGAGGATGCCCGTCCCATCACCCACAGGACTCAGGGTCCCGGACGGCTTCTTGCTGAGCTGGCGCTTTCCCGCAGCTGGAAAGTGGCGTACAACTCAGATCTTACAGAATTTGCGATACTTGGTTTCTGCAGCCCAGCACACTCCTGGGCGGGGTAGCTTCTCACCTGCTGCCCCGCACAGGTGTGGAGTCCCAAGTCCCCAGGTCCAAATGTCTAGCTTCCCCGGATCACCTTGTGAAGACATGCAGGCGGGCGGCTCTGCACACCTCGGCACACGCCCCTCACCCACCCCCCCACCCTGGGCCGGCCCCACCTCTCCTTTCCTGTGCCCGCACAAAACGTCCCGGGTGCCAAGATGTGGAAGACCAAGGGGCTCCACAGACTCGCAGGGTAAAGGCTGGTGTGTGCGGCTGTGCCTGAAGCAGAAGGCATCGAACTCAATCACATTATTTTTGGGAACTGACCTAGGAAATGTTAAGTTCATTAAAATGATGCTTTTAAGTTCTCAACTTCTGAGATGTTTATTTTTTTTAAACAACTGATAGTCAATTTACTAAAAAGGCTGATAAAAGCCCCTGCAATCGTAACTTCCACCTCGACTCCTGGCTCAACATTGACAGACGGCGTCTGCTTAACGTCTCCGAAGGTCTGTGCGCGTCAGTGAGCCGCTTGGGGATCCTCATCTGAAACCCATCCCGAGTCACACGATCCTCCCCCAGAGCTTTTCTCGTCCTGACTCCGAGTCTCGGAAGGCATCCGACTGGTCCTTTCACACTGGTTCTTTTCCTTTGTGCCTCTGATCCAGTCAGCACGCACCTCCTCCGAAGGCCTGGGCAGGGCCGTTCTAATCTGGCGAGTCGCCACCTCTTGTCCACGGGTGTCCTCCTGACACAGGTTAACGTCTGCGTCAGAGCCGACACTTCTGAGGGAGCATGCTCGCTGTGGCCACCCAGAAATCATCCGGAAACTGAAACACCCCTTTGCCCACCCCCACGCCCCAGCGGGGCCGGCAGCATCCCCTGCCCCAGGCGGGAGGGGGAGACCGTGCGTTGAAGTCATGCTCCACCGTGGTGAGTTCACACGTCAGCTCAGGCTTGGCAGCTGCTGACCTCACAAGTGTCCCAGTGAGGATGGACCTCAAGTGGAAATACCCTCTTTGTTTCAAGGGCAGAGAGAGCGCTCCTCCAAGGTCAAAGCACACAGGGTAACCGAAGGCTAAAGAAACAGCGACTTGAGGCCTCCTTCACGGGTGACCCCTTCCTTGGAGGTGACTTGCGGAGGGCCCCTTCGGCTTTCTGGGGAGCGCCAAGACCTCAGATGCCGATGGAGCGTGGACGCACGCTGTTGGGCTGAGCAGACACCCGGCCAGCGCCTCAGCGAGCACAGCGTGGTCACGGGGCTTCCTGGGAGATCCTCACTGGTTAGCGGCACAAGGCTCTGCAAGGGGTCTGCGCTGCCACGAATAAGTCACCTCTCAGGGAGGCACCTGACGCCCCTCCAGCAAAGCGGGGGCCGGGAGGCCAGAAGGAGACAGGCTGGGCTCACGGTCAGTCCCGTGGACAGTCTCCAGGGCAGGCCCAGGGGCCTGTGCCTGCTGCCGGCTGAGCTGACTGCAGGGGTCACAGCAGCACGTGGGGCTCTGCAGGCCCAGGGGCCCAGGTGCTGGGGACGCCCCTTCCCCGCTGCAGTCAGGGCTGGTGACAGGGGACCGCCATGCTGATATTTGCAGGCAGTGACACCACGAGGAGGAGGGAAGACACCAGGACAGTATTACCATTACTTCCAAAGGAACGGATACCAGGAAAATAAAGCAGAGTACTTCCCCCCATAAAGCATAAAAGGAGAATTAAAAAAAAAAAAAACCACCAACAGACATGGAGTTTGAAAAGTATATAACAGATTTCTTATTTATTTACAATCAAGTTCTTTTGGGCAACACAATTAAATAAATAAAAGACGTGCCCTGGCCTGTGATTTCCACTCCCTTCCACTGGAGCTCCCTGAACGGCTAACAGAAAAGGGGAGACCAGGGCGGGGCGTGAGGGAGGGGCAGCCCCGCCCTGGGGGAGGAGAGGCGCCCCCCACCCCTCGCCAGGCTCCGGCACTCACACCCACAGCTGTCCAGAGAGTAAGCATGAGAGGAAACAAATAAAGTGCAAATTAGAAAGTGATAAAAAAATGTTGGTGTTTCTCACTCAAGGAACCAAAATTTCCTACACAGGTAAGGTGGGAAAGAAAAATGCTTAAGAAAAAAAAAGAAAGAAAAAGAAAAGAAAGCCACAGGCCCGTTGTCCTCTGGCCTCAATCACAGCTCCTGCGCCCAGGGAGCGCCACCCATGCACCGCATCTGAGAATGGGCTCCCTGCGCTCCAGCACCCAGGGGCTCCTCCGCACATGGGCGCGGCAGAGGGGTGGCGACCCCAAGTTCCCGGCTCCAGAGCTACACTCGGGCCCTCGCACCCGGGTCCCTGGCAGCTGTAATCGCAGACCACGGCGTGCGCCTTCTGGGAAGGGACAGGCGGGTCCCGGAAGACACCGCCTCCCGCAGCACCCCACTTCTCCGGAAAAAGGGCCTCTGCACTCCCTCTAAAAAAGAAACGGCTTCTTAACGTAACTGAGGCTTATGTCTTGACCAAGGACCAGACTGGCAGACGGGAGCCCGCAGGGACCACTGCTCTCAGGAGCAGTTCAGGAGACCGAGGAGACCGCGGCCGCGACCAGGGGAGACCAGGACGGGAGCTTCGTCGTGACAGACGCGAGCGGGAGGACCGCAGGCCCTCGTCTCCTGGGGGATGGGGCAGTCCCGGGGCTCCCTGAGGACAGGGGTGACCCTGTTCGGTTTCTGGTAATCCCATGATTGAAGCGAGCTCGTGGGAAGGGGACCCCAAGGCGACGGGACGCGCCCTCGGCCGGAGCCGACTTGGGAGGAGGGGGAGCACGGAGGAGGACGCCGCGGAGCAGCGCGGGCCGCGTTGGCGTTGGCACTGCCGCACAGGGCGACGGGGCCGGGGCGGCGCCCCGCTGAGGTATGGCGATGGGAGCGAGTAGTGTTTCCCAGGGAACGGAGGCAGACTGGAGCCTTGAGCCTTTGCCCGGTGAGGCCCTGAGGCCGTGGCGGGGCCTTTGCAGCGTCGTCCCTCTGGGCCACCAGAGACGCCAGCCCCGGCCCCCACGGGTCCCCTCCGAGAGAAGGCCACAGCGCCACCCGCTCCGGCTCTCCTCTGGAGGTCGGGGCTGCGCCCAGCGCACCGCCGGCCGGGCCGGGCCCGCGGAGGCCGTCAGTAATCCGACCACAGCACGGCTTTGCTCCCCTTGTCCACGCTGACGACGTGGGTGCCGGAGGGGGACCAGGCTACTGCGTTGATGGACGAGCTTCAAGGGGAGAGGCGGGAGCATCGGTGAGGTCTCGCGAACTCGACCTCGGGCGCCCTGGCACTCGGGGGCAGGATTCCCCACGGCCTGCCCCACGGGCACTCGGGCCCAGCTGAGCACGCGGAGGAGCCCGGGGCTGCGCTTGCAGTTTGGGAACGGGAGGGTCAGGCCTCACCCAGCACCCCCCCCCCCGGGGGGGAGCTCTGCGGGGGCTGAGTGAGGGGACAGTGGCTGGGGCAGAAGTCCCCTCCTGCTCTCGGGGCTCAGGGAGGGGTGGTTACGGAGGAACCCGGTGAGCACTCTGACTAGCAGGCGGGCTTGAGTGGATGGAACTAAGGAGAAAAGCAGCCTCGGGGAAGAGAAGACAATGTTTGCTTCTCTAGCTTTTCCTCCAACGGCCACTAGTCTGATTGCTCGGCCCGGAAGGTTTGGTAAGATAAACAGACCAGGGGCACACCCCTGCACGGCCGTGGGATTGGCCCAGCTCCCAGCACTGCTCCAGAGGACCCTGTCCTTGTGGGGCCGACAGTCCAGGCCCCGGGGACGGAGTCACGGGACCCACCCGCAACCTCAGAGGGGGCTCCCAGGGCCCATCTTACCCATGGTGCTTGGAGAGCACCTTCTCCACCTTCCCGGACAGCACGCCCCAAATGTAGAGGGAGCCCTCGGCCGAGCCGGCCGCCACGTAACCGCCATCAGGGCTGGAGAAGACAGAAGACGAGACACAGTGTCAACCGCCCACCCCCGCCCGACTCCGCATCCTCATGGCCCTCCTCACGAGAAGTAATGCTTGTTCCTTGTTTATGAGTCACACACGGGACCAGTCCTTGCCCGGAAGTGAGAATGTGCCATTCGCACCCGTTACCTTGGCCTCACCCCATGAAGAATAGGGGCCACCACGTCACTTCTGGGGACCCCCAGTCCCTAACTCTCTCTGACTCACACACAGCACAGGGAGACCAAGGCAACCCCCAAATGGCAGGGGGCTTGCTTCAGCGCACGGCTCGCCTGGCCACATGGCTCAGTGACGCAGGAAAGGAGGAGGAAGGAAGGAAGCTTCGGCCCGGAGGAGCTTCTCCCTGGCGCTGGCCCGACCGTGGGGGAGGTGCGGCAGAAGCGCCGTGCGTGGAAGCAGGCAGACCTGGGGGAGGGAAGCCGTCCCTCTCTGGAGAGCCTACCCAGCTCTGCCCCACGGGACTGCCGCACCCCTCCCCAAAGCCTCTCAGTCCTTCTGTAAATGCAGAGACAGGCGAACCTGCTGGGCACACAGCGGGCCAAGCAGCCAGCCACCCCGCTTTGGTGCAATCACAGAGCAACACCGGGAAGACAGTGACTGACGGCCATCTCTGGGGCTGGACTCAGGGTCACTCCAGGACACGCGGGCTGAGACACTGACTCTGGCTCACCTCTCCAGTGGGAAGGCGCCCGTGTTCTAACCTTCGCAACGACCCAAGGTGGGGGTAGGACAGGCGGAAGGAGCAGCCAGACTAACCTGAACATGACCCTCGTCCAGTCGGAGCCGCACTTGAACCCTGGCGCGCTGAAACAGACAGAGAGCGCGGTCACCCGACGGACAGCTCACCGCCCTCGGGGTCGCACTCGGGGTCGGGGCGGAGGGCCGGCCCCTGGTCTTCGCGCAGCCCTCGGAGCACCGGCGCCCCGCACGCACCCAGGCCGGCGTGCCCCGCTCACCTGAACGTCTGCCTCACGGCATTTACTCGGAGGTCGATGATCTTCAGCAGGTCGTCGCGGGAGCAGCTCAGGAGCTCGGTCCTCTCGGGGTTCAGGTCCAGGGCGGTGATCCTCCCCAGCAGCTCCAGCTCTCGGACCACGGTCTCCGATCTGGCAGAGAGACGGGGAGTCTGAGAAACGCACCCAGGGGCGTCAGAACTGCCCGGTGGTGACCAGGACGCCGTGCCATGGAGGGGAGAGGGGGAGGGCGCGTCAACGAGGAGGCGGAACTGGCCCAGGGCCTCGAGTGTGTCCCCGACCTTACAAACGACCTCGCTGCCTGCCTTTACCGTCCTCCCGCCAACCGAGTCTACGGCCACCACTCTGAGCGCTAGGGCTCTAGCCTGGGTTTCCGCCCACCCAGAGGGCGCCCACCAGGCTCCATCTAAACACGGGGAGAGCTGGGGCTTCTCTCCGGCTTCCTGCCGCACAAGGCCCAGCGCAGGTCCCCCTTCTTCCCTCTGTTGTGTCCTCCCGATCCTCCCCTGGGTCCCGGGCCCGGGAACAGCAGTCCCGGGCAGGGCCCCGTTGCCCGGGCAACCACGGGAGGCCCGGGCCCTTCCTGTGCCTTTCGTTGTGAGCTTCCGAGGACACGATTTCCCACCACAAACCATAACCGGGCAGGGGTGTCCATCTCAGCGTTGGCAGTGTGCGGCTGCAAGCCAGCCTCTCCACCGCCTCAGGACCCGGGACCGTCGCCTGTCAAATTAGCGGGTAGACCAGAGACTCTGTCCAGTTTAACTCCCAAACTCCACGCTTCGGCTTTAAAGCTAACCAACGGTCATGAATAAGCCACGAGCTTCACACCGGGCCTTCCAGAGCCTCTTCTGCCACCGCGGTTTGCACTGCCCATTCCGCACGACTGCTCGGCCACTGGGCTTCTGCCCTAGCTGTTCCCCACGCCGCCGGATCACCACCCACGTCCTGACGTCCAGCCTCATCCCAGTGCGTGACTCCTGTCACCTGACCCTGCAGCGGCCTGAGCCCTGGCCCACCGGCGGGCCCCCCCGGCCTCTCTGTCTGTGCCGGTCCCTCCTCACCAGGCAGCTCCCAAAATGCTGTCCGGCCCCTCACTGCTCACCAGCCTGTTCCGACACCTCCACAGCCCTCCCGGAGGACTTCCAACCTCTCTGGAAAATCCTGCCCTCGTATTTCCAAATGTCCGTTACAAATTACGGACTCATGTCCTCTGAACACAATCTCTGCACCCTCTTCCTAAACCTGTCATTTATTCTTTCTTGCTTTAGTTCCCTTTCTCACCCTCCACACGCACTTGTCACCAAGCCCTGTCTGCATTCTCGCTCCAGCGGACCCCCCACTCCCTCCACTGCTTGGAGGTCAGATCCGCAAAAACTCTCCCGACTTCCCTGCTGTCCCATGCACCCTCTAAACCGCCACCCACGCCACCCGGGAGCCTCCCAGGGAGCGGTCCTTTGCCGAACACCCACTGGCTTCTACGGTCGGGCCTTTTACAACATGACGGATGAAGCCCGTGGCCAGGGGGTCCCAGCCCACTGGGTCAGTCTCTTCTGCCCACACCCCGGCTTGCGTTGCTCCAGCCAGACCCGGCTGCCCTGCCCCTCTGGCCTGGCACGTCTGCCAGGGGCTCTTCTCCGACGTGAGGCTGCTCGCCCCTCACGGCGAGCCCCGCGGCAGCCCCCACCGTCCCCGGACAAAGGTGCCCGCCCATCTGCTTCGGCACGCGGGCGCGCACCTGCCTGTCCCGCCAGCCCACCTGCCTGGCTGTGCACCTTTGCCCACAACTGTCTACTTCACGGTAGAGAAGAGCCAGCGGTTAGAATAAACGTGCACTGGAGCTTAGTTCTGCATCTCCGGGGACTCTAAGAACACAACCCACACAAAACCATGCCAGTTCTACCACGGCCAGACCTCCTCATCTGCCCCCCCACCCGGCCCCCGGGCATGATACCGGATGTCCCAGAAACGAATCTTCTTGTCGAAATGCCCACTCATGACACACTGCTCCGTGCAGACGATGTCGTTGCAGCTGGAGCCCGCGAACACCGTCTTTATGCCTGAAAGAAAACCGAACGTCAGCAGTGAAGCGGAGGCCCCCCCACGGCGGTCCTCACCACCTCGCCGCCCTCTGACCCCGAGTCACGGAACGACTCATTTCAACGAAGCCTCGGACACGAGAAAGGGCCAGCGCCTCCGCGCTCCCCGGAACACGCACGTGGACCCGCGCTCCGACCCCGCCCGCCACACTGAGCGAGCGCTCCCACACGGACACTGGCACCCCGCCGCCACGCCCCATCGCGCACACAGACGGCGGGCCCGGCTCGCTCACAGACTTTGCTGCGCAGGTCCCAGAGCTTGAGGGTCCGGTCGTGACTCCCGGAGACGATGCGCGCGTTGTCCAGCAGGAACTTGGCCGAGAGCACCTTGCCGCTGTGTCCCGTGAGGGTGTGCTGGGGGAGAGGAAGCACGGCCGGGTGAGCGCCCAGGAAGCCCGTCTCACTACGGCTGCTGCCCAGAGGGGAGGTACAGAAGGAGGAAGGGGATACATCTCCCATCGCAAACAACACTAAAAAAGCCCCCATAAAAACCAAAGCCCCACACACGCCCCCATGCTCAAAAAGGAGGTGCAGCCGGAGGGCCCTTCGGAGACAGGCCCGTTGCCCAGACTCCCCTGCACCGTTCCCACGCCTCCTCTGCGAGTCTGGGTGACACGAAACCACAGAATTTTAAGAGCCTGGGCTTCAGCCGGTGTCTCTGAAAGCCAGGTCCCTGCTCAGAGCTGGAACAGACCGGCTCCCAGCGGGCATGCCGGCCCTCACAGGAGGACACACCAGGCCCCTTCAGTGCACAGCTGGAAGCCCTGGGGGGTCTGCGAGCAGAGGTCTCAGCGTGAAAGTCAGATCAGAGCCAGATGCCACCCTCCTGCAATCACACCCCTTCCCAGGCTGCCTGTGGGATGCCAACCACGCGTCCTCCGTGGGCTTGCCAAGGAGCACAGGCCTGGGGCATCGCCGTGTGTCAGCCGCCCTTGTGCCCGTCGGAGCACTGCTGGGGCCAGACGGGAGGGAGGCGGCTGGGGATGCTGCGAGTGCAGGGCGGGGGCCTGGGGTCAGCCCTTTTACTGCTCATCATTGACCTCTGTTATCTCTGCAGAACCTCAGAGGCTCAGAAGGCACTCCCTGATGTTTTCTAATAGAAAAATAAAGCCTCGGAGAAGACTTCACTGGCAGCGACGGGTTCTAACCCCGCTCCCAAGGCTGAGGCCTTGGGGCGCCCTGGTGCGGTCCAGGTGTCGAGGTGCTAGGGCCCTGGCTCTCCTCTGGGCCAGGCGGAGCGGCTCCACTGGGGGCGGGGGCAGGAGACGTAGCCACAGCACTCCTCCTTTCCGAGGAGAAGTCCGCACGGCTTGGCTGGGCGGCATCCCGCAAAGCACAGGTTGCTGGTTCAGCGGTCCCCAGTTGGGGCGGATGCGAAAGGCAACCCAATCGATCAATCGACGTTTCTGTCACATCGATGTTTCCCTCCCTTTCTCTCTAGGATCAATAAGCATGTCCTTGGGTGAGGATAAAAATGTTCAACTTCTGTGTGCACGCACTGTCTGCCTTCTTCCTTACAACACAAGTAAAACATTTCACAAACAGGGAGGAGAAGATGGGGCCCACGGACGGACTATGTGAGTGCACTCACTCATACACACTCCAAACGCACACGCTAGTATTTCCGTATATTTCACGAGAAAATATCCCCAAGAACGTACCTACGGCTTTTTCAACACCATAGCAGGGGCAGTTTTCCAGGTGACAGCTGGAACTGCCCAGGCCTCGGGCGTCACACGGATTTGGCCCTGCACAGCCGGGTCCCTAACTTAATCTGAGATGACCCTCGTCCCCGCGCTGGTTCAGGAGGATGGGGCAGGCACGGGGAGGTGGGGGACAGCATCAGCTCTCTGCCTTCTCGCGCCCTCACTCTTAGGAGTCTCCCCATAGAGACTCTAATCGAGAATGACCTTCGTGCAGTGAGAGGGGACAACTTCACTGAAACATCCCGGCCAGCAGGCGGTTGGGTCACTAGGTTTCACGGGAACAAATGACGCTGCAGTGAACACCTACGGGCACACGAAAGGGACGTCTTCACTTCCCAGCCCTCCATCCGCATCGCCAGTCGCATTTTAAAAGGACTGGACCTCCGCCAATCTTGTTCTTGGTGGAGACCCTGCTGGACCTGCCTCGGGCCGCCGTGTGCGCGACGGTGGGGAATCTGAGCCCCCGCAAGTGTTCACTTTTGTCAGTAAAAGTCCTTATTGTAAGTGGGTCAGATTTATCAAACATTCTTTTGTCCACTTAGTGCTTTTGATATTTTTAATATTCAATTTTAACGCTCCTTTTAGGTTTTATGTCCATCTTTTCAGCAAGGGCTCATGAGACAGGGTGCAGCGGGCTCAGCGGTCACAGCAGCCGAGCCCGCACGAGGGGAGCCCACGAGGGAAGCGAGGCTCTTCACAGGCCCCGTGTGCCACGGCGGACCCGAGGGCCTCCTACCACCCGGGCAGCCACCGTGACCATCCACCAAAGGCAGCTGAGCCCCTAAAATGCAGAACTCGAGAGTTTTCTGAAGTAGACGCCTGAAGGCCAGTCCTCCGGCAGCCACCTCCCCCCACACACAGTCAAAGGAGCGAGCGGGCGGGTTCTGGAACCCCGCCCCTGACGTCACACCCAGGGGGCACCGGCTTCAGGCTGCTAAGGGGTCCGTCACAGCCGGCTCTGGGGTCCTGTCTGGGGCACTTTGTGTGCCGGGCTGGCTCGAGGGGCGCCTTGCTGAAAGGGTTTTAAAGAGGCACTCGGCCAGCGGCTCTTCGCAGCCGGCCTCTCCCAGCGCCATTCCCTCATCAGAGAAGGGGGAGGTGCTGACCAGGGCTTGGAACCCGAGTGCAGAACACGAATGTCCACTCGTGCCTCCTGACGCCCCCCGCTGACGGGTCTGAGTGGCAGCCACGGTCCCCACGGCGGGGAGCCCACCCACTCCCGGATCCTGCTGAGAGCCCGACGGGCGACGAAGGCCTCCTGACCCCGTCACGCATTTACCGCCAGGAAGGGCTGTGCGCAGCCCAGGGGCCCACACGGCCAGCCGGTCCAGCAAGGGAGACAACGGCCCCGGCGCCAGCCCCCAGCCCGTCGTCGTGACGCTCCCCCACGAACTCAGCCCGCCTGTGCAGACCTGCTCACTTGAAAGCCGTTTCCCGACAGTACGGGCTCTGCCTTCCAGAACCACCTCGCCTCCAAGTCTCCTCCTCGTCCTGGTGGCCCCAGGGGCTGAGGCCGCCTGCGCGCAACTGTGCCGATTAGAAACCTCCATTCTGCACGACTGACCGACCCCCCCGCTGCTTGCCGGCTCCTCCGAGGGCTCCAGACGTCAGGGAGGCTGCCGGGCCCTCTCCGCCGGGGCAGCAGTTTTGCCGTATCCCAGGCTGGAATGATCCAGGCGGATCCAGAACGGGGAGGAACGCAGGTCTCAGTTCCAGTTCTCGCCTTCTGACTGGTTCGCTCCGGGACCTCAGGCCAGCCTGAGCCTCGGCTCCCGCGCCCACCCACCTCACCTGGGTTCCCGGGGACCGAAGAAGGCAGTGGCGTGCCTGAGACCCTCAGGCCTGGGGCTGACACACAGAGGCCACCCAAGAAGAAAAGCCCCATTTACTTTAGGAAAATGAACAACTGCAGACACGTGCAACTCTGTCTTAAACGCCCAGTAAGCAGCAGACGGGCACACGGAGTACGCCAGACCAGGGCACGGGGCACAGGCTGCTGCTGAGAACAGGCTGGGCCGTCTTTCCCAAGTCTGGGGCGCAGGGCCATCGCGCTCCAACTGGACCCTCGCTCAAGCACCTGGAGACGTGAACCGCGGCCCGAGGCGAGTCCAGGCCTGCCGGCGGGCCCCCGGCAGCCCACGCGGCAGCGGCTTCACTCAGACGACGGCACGGGCGGGCACCTCAGCTGTCACAAGAGGACACGATCGCTGTCGTCTTCACGTCTCAGACTCTGAATGTGTGGCCCTGGATCTTCTTTCAACGGGGAGGAAGGGGTTACCCGCCTTGTCGTGCCTGCTAGCTTCTGACACTGGTCATCTCCCACACAGCTCCTCCAAGGCAACGCCGTTTCCCGTGTGGGTCGACACACAGCTGCCGTCAAAGGTGGTTGGTGAAGCGCCTACCCATGTCAGGTTCACCCTCCACCGTATCTTTCAGCGGCCCTGACCCAGTGAGCTCACGTGACGACTCCTCCAAGCTTAAAGAGAAAAACCAGTCTCCAAATGATGCGGTGGCTTTCACTGTAACACAGGCGACACAGTCCTCACGTTCCGGTCTGTGGCGGAACCCAAGGGACTTCTCGGCAAGTTCGGGTTTGGGCACAGGTTCCCTCCACACCAGCCCCCGGCCCCCTCCCTGTCCCTCCCACCCGACTCCTCGCGTTGGCAGCCTCAGAGCTGCTGCCCCTCTATCGTAAGTGCGCCCACGGGCACGTCTGCGGCCGGCTTTCCAGCCACACTCTGCGACTGTGACCAAGTCCTGGGGCCTGGAAAAAACGCAAGTTATTGGGCTGGCCAAAAAGTCCGTTTTTCCCCCCACCCCGGTAAAATTAAAGACACATTTTTCATGTTCACCGTTAACTTTATTGATTTGGGTATTTTGAGTATGCTGGCTGTCTCCCGCTACTGCCTCCTAGTGGGGAGAGGGCAGGGGTGCTGCTAAACACCTTCCAGGGCATGAGACGGCCCCACAGCTCAGAACTATTTGGCCAGAATGCCGACAGTATCAAGAAACGTCGCAAACCACTTTTGTCACATCTGGTAAGTCACAGCACCCTCTCCATACACGGTGCAAATCTTTTTTGTGTGTTTCAGTTGTGTTTTTCTTGCAGTAATAAAGCATAATACACCGAAAATGGTGCATATTTTCTTCTATCTTCAATATTAAAATGGCTGCACAAAAACTCACCAATTTTGATAAGTTTCTTTTTTAAATACTCGCTGATATGGCAGCTGTCACAATACAATCTAACAAAATGGTTTCAAATGAAATTAAAGACAACTCAGCGCTACCAGAGCCACAGAACAGAAAACACCACCGGACCTTCTGGCCGACCCGGCAGAAGCCGGCGGCACTGAGGCCGCCGGGGCCGGGCCAGCCCGGCGCCTGGGAGAGCACCTCGCTCGTAGGAAGGAAGAGGCGCATCCCGCACCTCTCCCAGAAGCGGGAGGGCTTCCTATCACAGACGCTTGACACCGCATCTCGGACAAAGTGAGAGTGTGAGGCGGAAATGAGTTTTCCCAAGGAGGACAGAAAAGGGCGGGGGAACCAGGTGTGACTTCCAGGAAAACGTGCGCACAATTCTCCTGAACGAGCGGACCTGCCACCGCCTACGTGTTGTGCCCTGGGGACCACGGAGGTTTGGGGATCACACCGATCCTCCCATCTGGGCCTTACCCGCAATCGGTAGTCGTCCACCGTCCAGATGCGGCTTGCAAAGTCATTTGAAGCTGCTAAGAGGTAAGATCCCTACAGGAATAAAGGGGGATACAAATTTCAGCCAAAAGAGAGGAATTCAGTGTACACAGTAAAACACCCCAGCATCAACTCCAAGAAGGTCTACATATTTGAAACTACACGCCTGATCCAAATACCAACCATCATTCCCAATGTCCTGTCAGTCACCCACCTGTCACCTTCAGACCTTCCCCCTAAACTCACCCAGTCTCGCCCGAATGTGGCAGAACCCTCCCGCTCAAGGTGGAACCCAGCCACCTGCGTTCACCCCTCCCCCCCTCTGGCCCGCCGCCGCCTTCAGTAACAGCGAGTGCTACTTCTCTACACCGGGGTGTCAGACTCATGTTCCCCAGGGGCTACAGCAGCCTCCCAGTTACCTTCAAGGGGCCGAATGTGATTTCAACTCCTTAACAGTTAAGGAGAAGTCACATGTATACAGTCCTAAAGTTATTTCAGCCCTCTGAAGGGCTGAATAATCAACCTCGAGGCTGATGTGGCCCCCGGGGAACATGAGTCCGACACCCCTGCCGTACACCATTCAAGCCGGAGCACCCAGGGGAACCGACTGCCCCCACCGTGCCTCCCCTCCCAGCCACCCCCTTGGAGATCTGCTCGACTCTGGTGCAGGCCCAGCTGGACACCCTCTTCTCCATCCACAAGGCCTTGGCCCAGCCGGGGCCCTGACCCCGTCCGCGAAGATGCTCACTGGCTGGGGGAACACAGAGGGGCCTCCCCAGCCAGCCCTCAACTCGGCCAGCCCAGAACGTGTGCTCCGCCCGCGCCCCCTCTAACACTGGCTTTACTCAGGATGAACAGCAGACGCACCAGGTGGGTTATTTTTGAATTTGGAAACCCAGGTGTGTTAAACTGCCTGTAAACACCTCTACACTCACCTATGTCCCTGGTGGCCGATACTTACAGCGCTATCGAATTCAATGCTTGTGATGCCCGCGTTGCTGCCGGAGAGGGAGCCCTTGAACTCACACTTGTCTGGACAGAAAGATGGAAAGACAGGAAGGTCAGGCCACGACGTGGGGTGAAACGGGGCCCCCACAACGCAACGGGAGCCACCTCCATCGTCACGGCAGCGGCACCCTGTGCCACCAGTCGCCCAGCAGGACCGTCGGTGTGAGGCCGAGACTCCCTGCAGCCAGCTGCTGAGAGCCGGGAAGGGGGGAGTCGGTGCAGAGCCCAGCATTCTGCGCGTGCGCTCTTTCGGAGAAAGTCAGTGTACATATGTCCATCGACTTAGCATTTCATTCAGTTCTGTGACATCTCAGTGCAATGTTCTAACTTACATAAATATACCTTTGGGTTTAACCAGTGTTTGTGCCAACTTAACTATCCGTTTTGTAGAAACAGACCATCAAATTTTCAAAATCCTTATCTGAGGCCGGAAAAAGAGTTTTCGTTTTAGTCACGGGTAGGTGTCTAGTCGTAAGGAGGCTGGTTACGCTCGTGTGGCACTTCCGTGGTTTGTCCTTGCGCTTGCTCACTCTGTGCCTGTGCACCCCGAGAGCCTGGCCACCCAGCTGCCTGCCGGTGCTCCCTGCTCCGCCCAGCCCCCGGCACCACCAGAGCCAGCCACTCGCTCCTGGGCGCTACTCTCAGGCAGCGCGGGCCTGCACGGCAACCTCACTGGTGCAGGCGGACACAAGCTAGAGGGGCGCAAGTCTCCGCAATGACGTGATCACCCATGTAAACCTGGTAGTGTCTCCCCGAGTTCAGAATACGGGAGACACCCACCTCTCCAGCTGCACGGGGCCACTGTGAGACCCACAGGGAGTGACCGACGCAGGCCCACGGGCACCGCCGACCATGGGACAGGGAGCGCGCGTGCGCTGTAACTGCGGGGACGTGACAACGTGGTTCCTACAGAAACCTCGCCAGCCTGTCCTCTGACCTCGCTTCATTCAAGTGCGTGTGCGTTTCACCGAATCTCGAAATGCCAAAACTGGGCCACGCCCCAGCGCCGGACCTCTAAGGGACGGACTCAGTCACCCCTTCCCGTGTCGGTGCCGTCCCGTTCCCCGGTGCTCTGAGGCCGTGTCTGAAACGAGGCCTAATTAATCAAAGACCGGGTCCGATCTCAGGGCCCCTGTCTGGCAAGCTGTTGTTAAGTGTGTTTTTTCAAGGCCGTGCCCACTGGTATTCTTAAGTGCGTAAGCCACAATTTCATGTGTAGTTTAATTAGAGTCCACAACTGTTTGATTTTTCATTTTCCTTCTAAAACCTGTACTATCTGGGATGATGTTCTGATTGTACCTCTTTCTCACACACACACACACACACACACACACACACACACACTCAACCTCACTGCACTTCCCGCCACCACCTGGAAACCCAGGGCAGCCCCCCTTGGCCCTGGAGTGTAACCGAGATAGCAGCGATGCTCTAGTCGGCCCCCGAGACCACGTGCTGCGTGTTGAGAAGACGAGCCGTGCAAAGGCTGCCCGAACCCAAGTCAGCCGGTGCCGCCTGCACAGCTTCCTTCCACACCCCCCGGGGGTCTCACCTCCGCACACTTCCCAAAGCTTGACCCTCCGATCCATGCCTCCCGTGGCCAGCAGCCGGGAGCCGGGACTGAACTGCACGGCGTTCACCTCCCCGTCGTGGGCGTCCTGCAAGACAAGCGCCCCCTGAGACCCGGCCCTGTCATTCCCGAGGGGGACGAGCCGGCCCCCGACGTCTCCCCCAGGGCTGCACGGTCACACCTGCAGGGAGGGGGTCCCAGCAGAAACGAACTCGGGCGCCTGGCCCAGGCTTTCCTGAGACTCCGTCGTCACTCTACTCCGATAGTCCGCAGTCCCATTCATTTAAACACAGTGCAACCTTCTCGAAAAGGATTCAAAATCTGAGCAAACTAACCGCTTCATAAAGTTTGTTTCCACATTAATTTTACTTCTTCTAGGAATAAGAAATTTCAATATATAGTCTCGGATGATCTTTACAGCTTCCAAGTAAGACTGGGGACACCTGCCTCTTCAGTCCAGACGGAACGGATGCCTGTCGCACTGTGTCCCAGACAGCACGGCTCCCCGACAAAGGAAGCTGCCACGGCCTCGAGAACGGGGGCATGTTCCAGTGTGGGGCCTGGACCCGGGTGGATGCAGTGCCAGAACCACACAGCGGGGCTCGAGAGGGACCTGTGGAGGCCCTCGTGCGCACTGGCGGTGCGGCCCCCGCCAAGCCCCCCCCACCCCCGTCCTGGAGCCTCGACTCGCTCGCCGACGAAGCAGCATGCCCACGGGCCCCGTGGCCCAGGCCTGTGCCCGGCCACAGGGCCCTCCAGAGACGTGGGCAGGCGCTTCCCGGGGGGCAGTTTACATTCGCCAGAGGGAAACTACCGAGTCTGGCTTCCACCCGGCAACACGTGGCGCAACAAGGGGCATCTGTGTGCAGGACACGGGAAACCGAGTGAGAAGCATCCCATCCAGGAATGGGGCGAGGGAACACCGGAAGTTGTCCATGTACGCTCCTCTCTTTAAGCCACAGACACGGACTAAAACACGGACTGCTGGACGTTGCCTATGACTGAAACTGAACAATAAATAAGGTTCTTTTACTCCCCACTTCTGCTTGAAAATTTCCGGAACAAAAAGAAACAAAAAGACCACGGAAAACATGGACTCTTAATATCAGACCATCAAACAGGTCATCCGTCATTGTCCCTAAAGGTCATCTTGGGAAGATGAAACCTCACCTTCGCCTTTGCTTGGGGCTGAACGAGCTGCTAAAACGTTATCGCGAGCGTGACTCTGTTAACTGACCGGATGCGCACGGCACTTTGTCCTTTCTTTGCTTGGCGATCGCATTTCCCACCCACCCCTCCTCCGTGTCCCACCGCTGAAAAGCTATATGACAGGGACCAAGCCTCTCAGCCCCACGCAATTCCCTTCCTTGTCTTTGTTTAAAGCAACGTCCACCGAAGAGGTCTCAGATTGAAAACTTGAGATCACGCACCGTCACACCCACGGCTGCCGCTCGTCAGCCTCCTGAGAGCCGGGTCTGTGGGAAGGCTGTCAGCTGTGAACTGTCCACTCTCAGAACACGCTCCGACAGCATTCCGGAGTGTCAGCAGCCCCACTGCCCCGTGCACACCACTCAAATGTGACGGGAGGAAAAGAAGGGCTGCTGGGAGTTGAGGGCGAGGGAGGGCTGTGACATCAGGTGCGATCAGACCTTTTACCAATCATCATCGACCTCCGGGAGGCGGCCGGCGGGCCTGCGCGGGGGTGGGGCGGGCTCTCTGGACAACGTCCAAGGCAGTCCGTCCGTCGCTCAGCCAGTTCACGGTGTGCACGTATCTGATTATTCAAGTGCCTCCTTACGCCTGGAACTGACAGCTCCCCCATAAAAATGCCACCCCGTTTTCACAGCAAGTCCTTCTCTCCCCTGAGAGCTGGCTCCTCCGAGGTGCCGCATACAACCCCAGAGTCAGCCCAGCGGTCCTGGCCCTGCTCTTCCTGTCTGCCCGTCCACCCCATATGCTCCCGGGCCCTGACCAGGCACTCTCCACGCCCCCAGCTGGCCGTGTCTGCGCCCCGACCCCAGCAGGGACCCAGCTCTGATCTCTAGCCGACGGCCCCAACAGTACAGTGGCTCCCGCCAGGAACTGACGCCTCCTTCCAACCACGCGCTCCTAACAGTCGGAGGTCTCACAGGTGTGCACGTGAACCACGGAGCCAACCGCTGCCCTGCTGACCCTTCACCACAGGCCACTGACTAGACTCCGACTCTACACTGGAGCCAACTGGTGACAGCAACTGTGTGAATTATTAATGTCTTAGCACCCCTAATGAGTCTTCCTTTGCCCCGTCCCGCCTGCTTCCAATCCTCTCTCTCAGCCAGTGCTGTATGGTGGAGGATGGCTGTCACACATTGTCGTCTGACGCTAAGCAAAACGCAGGACTGCCCCCACCGGACAGAGCCGACAGGCACAAAGGCCTGCGCTACAGAGAAAGCATGCGAGAGCTTGGCCGCCGCGGGAGAAAGGGCCCGTTTGCTGCCACACTGCTACCACCCGAGGCTGGGGGGGGCGGGGGTGGGGTCGGTCGTACTTACAAAGACACACACCGCGGTGGTTGGGACCCTCACTTCTTTAGCAGAACCGGGGTGAGTATCCACACTGTCCGGGGGGGCTGGGAGGGAAGAGACGGAGCGCCTCCTGAGAAGCAACAGGAAGGAGAACGTCAGGCAGGACAGCGCGAGGCTGATCGTCCGCCAAACCCAGAAGGGATTCAAAGACCTTTGCTAACAACCAGCAGCTTCTCTCCCCTCTGGACCCCTTACAGAGTGACCGGCCACACGAGAAGCATCCTCACTCCCACGACAACTGGGCAGACAAGCGGCACACACTTGTTCTCTCCGCCTGCCGCCCACGGGCTCCAGAACCCAACACGGAGGAGCGATCCTGCACAGCGGCTTCCCGGTCAGCAGCCCCCCGGGGAGCCTCCCCGACGTAACGGGACTGCCGGCTCAGGAGGAGCCCGCTGGCAGTTTTGTGAAGCAGTTTAAGGGCGCTCAGTGCCCAGTCACAATCGCCCTCAGCGCACACCGCGGTCGGGGGGAGTCGAACGCGGGGGAAGAAAGAGCAGAGAGAGCGTGGCTGCCGGACAAAGCGCTCGCCCCACCGCCCCGCTCGCAGGCCGGCGGCACCCCTCGGAACATGCAAAGCGTCTCGGTTAGCACACGCACACGGATGACAGGGGGCAGCGAAGCGGTGATCAGCGTGATTGTCAATGACCCGCACCCGCATGCCGGGGTAGTAGGGGTGGGTAATGGCTTCACCTGGCAGCGTCGGAAGAGTGGTGCCCCCCAAGGGGAGACTCGGACAGACTAGAGGTAGAGGGTAAGGCCGAGATCACCAGGCAGCAAGAGTCAGAGAAGGAAGTTGAGGAGAAAGGAAGAAGCCAAATGAAAAGCTGACATTAAGGCACCTGTCCAGTCCGCACCACTGAAACTCCGGTGTGTGCTTACAGAAATTATAGTAGATCACGTACACAGACTTGGGTATATTTACACACATTATCGACAAGGGGAGGTGAAAGATTTCTAACCTACCCAAAGATATTAGTGATAGAATCCAGAAGGCCTCCAGCAGGCTGCGAGAGTCGCTTACTAAAGAGGAGGGGAGGATAGGTTTAAACCTTAGAAACATTTTTCCCAAATAATCAATCAATAACAACAGTCCACAAAAATAGGTACCTGAGAAAGTTTCCCAGTGAGTTCCCAAACCCCCGCCGAGCAGCCCACCGCAGTGCAAACCACCAGATGACAGTGGGCAGGAAGGAGGAAAACCCAGCCTCAGAGTTTCAGGAGGAAACGAGGTTCCCTAGCATTATTAATTGGCTTCCCTGGAAACCATGTTTTTGACAGCGAGACTGTCTAACTGGCTGTTAATAACCAGTCCCCATTCTTTCAGCCCTGCTTTCCCAAACCGAAAGAACCCCGGAGCCCAAGTGAGATAAACAGGATGATCTAACTAGGCACCCCGCCTGACAAGGTCTGAACCTCTGTCCACCTCTGAGCAAGCCGCTGGGCCTCCCCGGCCTCCCCGCTCAGCTGGCGGCAGCAGGAGGGAGGGCCGCCCGCCGCCCGCTGAGCCGAGCGCAAGGCGGGGACACAAGGAGCCCGCCCACTGGTCTCTGCGGTTGTGGGCCACGACGCGCTGTCAAACCGCGCCCCAGCGCTCCTTTCCCGGCTACTTACGAGGCCGTTCTGCTGACGGCTCGCATGGGGGAGGTGTCCTCGGTGTGCTCAGAGGTTTCGTCCACGATGACCTCGATGTCGTCGTCCCTGGAAGGAGGGGCAGGGGGCCGAGTCTTTGACTCTGCTCGGCAGGCACGCCGCGATGGGCCTGCTCTGCAGACGCTGACCCACCTCCTACCCATGCATCCCCTGTGCTTGGCCGTGACAGCCGTGGTTAAGGGTTCGCTGGAGGAAAAGGAACTGCCACGCTCTAAACGTCCAACCCGTTCCATCCAAATCCGGAACTGCAGCAGAAAATAACCTTAAAAAGGAGCTTTTGACCCTTTAAATCGCACTCGGAAAGCAATTAAATAACAGTTCATTACGTCTAAAACCGCCTAACCAGAACCGAGGCAGAGTCTCTCCATCAGAAGTCTGGTCTGCAGCCGAAAGGGCCCTGCCCTCGAACCACTGGACTGTCCTCACCAACACACACAGTTCCCGCGAGACGGCGGAGGGGCTCAGAGGACAGGAAGGGGCGGCTACGCAGCACAGGACAGGAGTGTAGGGGGAAGGTCCCGGTGAACAAGGGACCGATAACAGCGCAAGGAAATCCACGGTTGCCTTAACAGCCATTTTAAATATTATTTTAATAATATCAAAAACAGGAAAGTCTTCTAAAACTCTCTGTCAGAATCCCAACACAACCCATTCTGGCTCGGGGTACTTTATAGTCGAGGCGCCCGGTGCTCCTGACACCTGGGGAGCCCACGGCGTCTCACGCGACGCCACCTGGTCCTCAGAACACACGCCTCTGCTCTGCTCACCCCACGGGGCCCAGAGCACCTCTGGAACGCTCCTTCTCCCCCCGTTTTCCTGGAGGGGGGGGCAAGTCATCGCTTTGGTCTTAGTGACCTCCTACCAAGTTGCAGTCTTCAGAGAGAAGTAAAATGGTAAGATGTCATAACCCAAGGCTGTTATCACCTGACTTTTGGATTCGTAAGAACTTGAAAGCAAGATTTTTTTCATGCTTGATTATCTGGATAAAGTACATATATACTTAAGAACCTGTTACCGAGCAAGTTAAGCCAAGTCAAAGTAAGCTTATTGTCCTGGGCTACTGCTTCTAGGAGCCCACGTAGCTGAGCCCAGCCCGGGCCAGGGCGCGGAGGGCGACAAGGGCCGGCCTGGAGAAAGAGGACAGGGCCGGGCTTCCTTTTCTCCTCACCGCGGTCCGGGCAGTCACTTGTGCTCGCACGGGGCGAGGACAGACCGGCAGAGAGGGCAGGAGCAGCAAACGTGAGCTGAGCCCATGCACACGCTCTCGGGTAGAATTCTACAGCCACAAAGGCACCGGCACTCTGCAAAGGCCCAGCGCCACGAGCAAACACTGGGGTCTGGCACCCGATTATCAACCCTTCAAACACGGAAGTGCCCTTTCCCCCAGAAACGCCTCTCTCAGGGGCGCACGGAGGCTGAGAACAACAGGCCCTGGACACCAGACCCCCTGCGTCTGCGTCCCAGCTCGGCCCCGTTCTGCACATTCGACCGGCTGAATCGCTCACACCCAGTCACCTGTTCTCGCTGGCAAACGGGAGGCAGGCAGAGGACGCTTTGTACGCTGTTATTTCTAAATCAAATCTCACTCCCAGGTCACTTATTTATCTACTTCACGGTTTCGGGAACAGACGTGTGAAGTTCCCTTTGCACACCTGAGAGTGCAGAAGAAACGCACGCCCTACACCTGAAGCAAAGCTCGGTGTGAGAGCATTCTTGTTTTCTCATCAACAAAGACCTGTGTCTGGTAGATGGCTACTAACGGAATTTAAACCCCGCCCCTCCACCTTTGAGGAAGCAATTGTTAAAAAACTGGATCGTAATTCTAATACCATATTCCAGGCTATATTTCAATAGAAAAGAACACAGCCTGAGCTAGAGACAAAAAAAATTCAGTTGTCAGAACAGCCACCACCTCAAAACAAAGCTCTGGTTCTCAGGCAGACTCTCCACCCTACCCCCAGGCCGGGAAAAGCTCCAACTGATTCTGTTCCTCTTGTTCCACGGGGCCCCTGCCTTCACTTACGCGTCTAAGGTTTGCCCCAATGTCCCCTTAAAGTCACAGAGCGAGAGAGCAGGAGAGCCAGGCCAGCATCGCACTGCCCAGCCCCAGCCCCAGCCCCAGCCCCCGCCCCAGCCGGAGCAGAACTCGGTCGGTGCCAACAAGAAAACAGCGGGGCTGTCGGCTGCCAGGGGTGCAGGGAGTCAGAACTCACGCTCATAGCGCGTGACGAGCGTAAACGGGAATGGCTTCCTGGAAGGTATTGAGTGTTCTTTAATTTTCTCCCTTAATCTTTTACCCCTCTTTTGACAATCTATACAATGGTTTCATATAAATTAAAAAAAAATCTATTTAAAAGGAGTAAATCACATTAGGAAGAGCACAGTTTTGACTCTCGTGTCTCTACTTACTGCTCCACGGGCAGAGGTTCCTTCGCTGCTTCTGCGAGCTCTTTCTGCAGCCGGGCTTGCCGCCTCCTATTTAAAAAAAAAACAACAAAGTCCACTATTTATGTTTGCTTGGAGGCAGCACGGGGCTTTGGCTCTTAATCAGCCAGTTCTAAGAACACATCCAAACATTCACTGCACCCAAAATAAGAGCCACCCTAGACAAAGACACCGAAGCCCCAGACCCACACAGGTAACAGCCGTGAGGATCCCCTCATGAAGGACGTCGGAGCAAAGCCCAGAGGAAGGGCCGCGCTATTAAAGAGGGCAGTGAACCGCGGCGGAGGCCGGCCCGCTGGGGCGGAGGACCGCACGGGGTGAAAAGGCGCATCGGGCGCATCCAGAGTGAGTCTCGGTTTGCCCTCTGCAGCAAACGGTCCCACACAAACACACCTGGAGCCTGAAGAATAACAGTTAAGATGTGCTCGGAATTTATCATGTTTGTGCCCGGCTCAGTCCTATTATTTTACACGTGTTAACTCGTTCAGTCCTCGTAACAACGCTCGGAGGCCGAGTGGCGACATTCCCGTTTTACAGATGAGGACGTGCGGGTGCAGTGAGTCCTGAGTCACCTGAGTGCACGTGACTTCAGCTCGCTGGGGCTGGACCCAGAGGTCTTGGCCGTGGCAGGGTCTGAATGCTGCCAATGGTCACATCCCTTTTCATGAAAACCGTTCTTGTCCTCCTTCCCAAGTCCCAAATGCAGGCGCTTCCTACTGTCTCCCCTTGGCCTCCTCCTGGGGTCTCACCCCTGGCCCGGAACTCTAGCACTGCTACTGAGCTCCGGTCAAGAATTCTGCTACACACAATGAGATATCACTTCTCACCAGTCAGAATGGCCGTCATAAACAGAGCAACAAATAACAAGTGTTGGAGAGGTCGTGGAGAAAAGGGGTCCCTAGTGCACTGTTGGTGGGACTGCAGACTGGTACAACCACTATGGAAAGCAGTATGGAACTTCCTCAGAAAACTAAAAATGGATCTGCCTTTTGACCTGGCAATTCCACTGCTGGGACTCTATCCTAAGAATCCTGAAACACCAATCCAAAAGAACCTATGCACCCCAGTGTTCATAGCAGCACAATTTACAATAGCTAGATGCTAGAAGCAACCAAGATGCCCATCAGTAAATGAATGGATCAAAAAAACTATGGTACATTTACACAAGGGAATTCTATGCAGCAGAAAGAAAGAAGGAGCTCCTACCCTTTGCAACAGCGTGGATGGAGCTGGAAAGCATTATGCTAAGTGAAACAAGCCAGGCAGTGAAAGGCAAATACCATATGATCTCACCTTTAACAGGAACCTAAACAACAAAACAAACAAACAAGCAAAATATAACCAAAGTCACTGAAATAGAGGCCAGGCTGACAGTGACCAGAGGGGAGAGAAGAGGGAATTTCAGGGGACAGTGGGAAGGGTTCACAGGAACAAGTATAAAGGATATGTGGACAAAAACTAGGGGTGGATGGAAATGGAAGGGAGGTGGGGAGCGATGGGTGGGTAGGCTGGGAATAAAAGACAGAAAACTGTACTTGAACAATTAAAATTAAAAAAAAAAAAGAAAGAAAAAGAATTCTGCTACAATTCTTTTTAAGCCTCCAGCAGAAAGATTAATTCTCAAAATGGGGAAAAGTCCTCCAGGTGACATGCCAGAGTCTTGGGAAGGAACAAGATTATTATAGCTTGAAAAATTATGTTACTATCTTAAGTTTACACCTGGAAGATGAAAAGTGTTACAAGTGACCAAAAGACCAGTTTAACAAGTTGTTTCTAGCCAAACACACGCCCTAGGAGCTGTCTCTGAGGGAAAGGCAGCATTTCGGTGTGTGCCGTGTGGGCCACGCTCCTCCGAGGGAAAGACCCTTGTCTGTAAGGGGTCAAGGGCAGCCCTAAGGTCACGGGGGAGGGAAACACCTGCCCCCGGCCTTCTGGGACTACTGAAAGGAGGCGGCCTTCCCACTCCTCCAGCTCCGCAGCAGCCGCGGTGCCGGACGGCAGCATGTGCCGCAGCCCAGTGAGGGAGGCATGGAGGCAGGGCACGACCAGCCATCCCAAAGCAGTGCGCCACGCTGAGCCAGGTAAACAGGAGCTGCTGGAAGGGGAAGGGCAGTAACACAGGCAAGCAGAGGACGGCACGTCCATGTGTGTGCACACCCCTGGGAGAACATTCCAGAGGACCGCTTCCTCCAGAGAGTCTGCACCGTCCCCCCCCACGCACGGGGAGGCTGCGGGGCTTCTCCTCAGCAGCCACACACTCCCGCACCTCCCCCTCCAGCACGCAGAGCAACGCCTCAGGCGGCTCGCAGCCTTGCCCTCCCCTCCCAGCTGCCTCCGAGCTCCGAGGCCTAGGACAAGCTATTCCACTCCCAGTCAACACCAGACAGGAAGAATGTAAAATATTTTCTTCGTAATATGGTAGAAACTGAAAAGGGTTAGAAAATACAGAAAACTAAGAAAGACAAAAGCCCCACTGCATGCAAACATCACCATTGATTGATCTCCCGAGGGACACGCTGCTTCTACTTACTCACCGCAGTGAATGGCGAGCGACCTTGACACTTGGGAACCAGACTCATTACCTCCTCAGGACGAAGCCCAACAAGTGGGGACACTTTTCAGACTGCCTCCCAGTCACCCCACTGTCCTCCAGGCTGCACAAGTGGACTGCCCGTCCCCACCCTCCCACCTGCCTCCCAACAGCCCCCGCGGCTGGGTTTACTGACCACGGTCACTCTCCTGACCCGTCCGTCTCGGCGCCCACCATTACCATTCATTCCTCACGGGTGCTGTTAAAGATGTCTGTTTTATAACAGCGTGTGCTGGTTGACTGTTTGTGTCCTTTGACAGTAAAAAGTCTAAAAATTTTACCCAGCCCACTCTTTATTTCCATTCCTTTTAACGTTTTAAAAAGTCCTCCGACACTCGGTTTAGGAACTTTTCACAAAGTAAACAGCGGACGGTCACATTTTTGCTTCTACCTTAGGGTTCAGTACATGATTTGGTAGGGCTAGTGCTGTTACTAAGACTCTCATTTTCATTCATTCATACACTGTTTTAGATGAACTGCAATACTCTTTTCAGATCCTACACTACTGACGTGGGATTTAAAACGCTGTGCCCTAGTCTCCGGAGAAGGCTCATCACTATTAGTTTCTCAGATGACCCTCCTTAGGTTTCCTAGGGGGAGCACCCCGGCCGCCCCCTCCCTGCCCGTCAGCCCGCGCTCGGCACGCTCCCCCGGCTGCATGGCCGAAGCTCCTCTCCGAGTCCAGCCAGGGGCCCTCCCTTCTCCTCTTCCTGGCTTGGTTGGGGATGCACGCAGGACGACGGGCCTCCGTCACGCTTGTAGGGGCCTCTCTGGGGGAATTTTCACAAATTTCCCTAAAGGGACTGACTCCTCTGTTACACACACTATTGGCTGTTTTTATGAAAACTTTTTGTTCCCAGTTTAAGGGGTTTTCTCCAGGATCGGGAACTGATTCTGAGCAAACGGCCATTTCAGGATCTAGTAAAGTGGTCACATCGTTTATTTTCTAACAAGATATATTTCATTGCTTTCCCAATAAACCATCTCTTAGTTCCCGGGATAAATCCTAGCAGAACTTCAACGGATTTTTTTAAAAACGTAAAAATGAGTTTGATATAGGAATTTCACATCTATGTTCATGTGAAGTTGTATACTAGCGAAATCAGATTTTTTGGTATGGGCCTAAATAGTTTTTACAAAACTTGGAGGGATTTCAATTTCTTTCTAATTCTGGTTTAATATTTATATTACTCAAAACTTAGCTTTTCTCTTCAAAACACTGAAAGAATTCACTGGCAAAATCAGCATGGGCCAAAGTAAGCCCTTTGGAGACGTAATCCTTTGTTCGGCTGCCAAACTGTTCTTATAAATGCAAATCTCTTTAAATCCGCCCTTGCTATTTCTAGTTTCGATAGCATTTTCTGGCATCCCCCACCCTGTGGCTGGCGCTGCCAGCTTCGCTTCCTTGTTTTCAAAGACCGAGGTGCGACCTCACAAAACAAGGAACCCACACACCATGGATTCACTTCCCACCTCGAATCCTTTTCATTCTCCGCATTGAGGCGGTTGGCCTCCTGGGCTTTCTCGGCCATCCACCTGGTGACCAGCTCCTGGTTCTCCTCCGAAGTCTTCCTCAGCTTCTCCTCCAGGGCCGTGAACGTGATCTGCAGGGCGTCGTACTCGTCCTTCAGGGTCTGGTTGGCCCTCTCCAGGTCCTGCAGCTTACTGCGCAGCTCCTGGCACTCCGTCTCCAGGTCCGAGATCGTCTGCAAGCACTCTGCGATTCTGAAAGCAGACACGCAGGGGAGGGGTGGCGCCACGCAGGAGCCCTGCACCGGGGCCAGACGACCTGGACCGGTGCGGTGCTCGAGCGGTACTAGCTCGGGCACCTCAGCCATCACACCAGGCGCCGTGCAGGAGACCTCATCTTTATCATGCCTCACTCAGCTTAGCCCAGCCCCAACCCCTGGGACACCCCATTAGAAGAGGAAGCATCTGCAGTCAAGTTCATCCAGACTATGAAGGACTACTAGAGCACCTTTCAGAAAAGCAGGGTTTGAAGGAAAGGGAGCCTTTGCTTAGTCGAGTGGTCAATGGAGGCTTCCGGGGCTGGAAACCCTATGCATGCCATCAGCTCTACTGTTCACCGAGCGAGAACACCTGAGAAGGTTCTCCACCGTTCTAGGCCTCTAGACGCCCCTCCCCGCATATTAAGGGGAAAGACACAGATGAAACTGAGGCTTGATTCCCTGTTTATCTTGTCTGCCAGGCTTCTCCTGCATTGAGAATAATCCTGCCCACAAACTCATCCCTGTTCTCGAGGGTCACACACTTGCTATCCTGGCCCCACCTCCACCACAGCCGACACCAGCTGCCACACCCGGTGGCCACGGGGAGAAATGCAAATGCCGCAGGGATACCTGCAAGGGCCAGAGGTACTCCCGAGGAGTATGCTGGGCACCTGGAAGACTGAGGGAACTGTCCTTGCCTCCCCTCGCCCCCAGGCGGCAGAAGATCCCTTGCCATGCATGCACAAAATGGCACTCGCCGTGAGTGCGACACGGCTGTCACCTGTCATCGCCCACCACCGGCGCTGCTCACAGAGCACAGAAAACAGAGGCGCGACCCCATGACCAGTCCCGAGGGAGATGTTGAATCTACTCACTTTGCTTCATTCACCTGCATCTCCCTGTCCTTCTGCTGCATTTGGTTGTTCAGGTCGATCACCAGCTGCGCTAACTGTGGGCAGGAAGAGCACGCTCATGAACTCGGGCGGCAGGGCCTCGGCTGAAAACTAAGGCACAGCAGGCCGTTTCACTTTTAGGGAGGGAAGGGTGCCCGTGGAGTCGGCCCACGGCAAGAAGAGACGAGCTGGGCGGCTGAGAGGAGCCCAAGGGCCCGTGGGGGTGCTCACGGGCACGCGTGTGATGCGTCCCTGCTGACGGCAGGCTCGGCGGAAGACGAGGGGTCCAGGCGACCGCCAGGTTCCTGTGGAGGCCAGGTTCCTGCCTACCCCTCCACCCCAGCTACCTTTCTGCACTCTTTAGCTGACAAAATGATCCGTTCAGGTGATCCGTAAATTGCATATTTGTTCATAATTTACCATCATGATTGCACCCAGGGTCAACACAGCACAGAATTTGATTCTTTCTGAAATTTCAGGATTCACTCAAAAGCTTTCCAAAAAATTTATTTCTTTACTGAGGTAACATTGGTTTATAATGTCATAGAACTTTCAGGAGTGTGACATTACATATAATTCGACATCTGTGTCTACTAGACCAAAAGTCTAGTTCCCATCCGTCACCACACGAGTGACCCCTTTACCCGATGCGCCCTCTCCCCAGCCCCTCCTCTCTGGCAGCCCCCACCTGTCACGTGCCTCTGCGAGTTCTCTCAGAAACTTTGGGAAGGTACTAGGAGGGCCTTCAGCGGACCAAGCAGAAAGCTTCTTTTCTTTCAAGTCTTTACCTGTCCTTTTCACACCGCCTTGGGGCGTGACGCCAGGCAGTGATCTCATGGCTCGCCCCCTCGCTGGTGGGGGCAAAGGCCTCACACCTGTCCTGCTGTTTCATTCACGTGGATAGAGCTGGCGATGCCACATGTAGCCAGGGCGGCTGCCAGCCAGCCAGCCAGCCTGTCCTCCCCACCACGAGACCCCCGCGGAGCGGAAGACAGGGGAAGAGAGAGGCCACGCTCACCTCCCCACGCTTCTTGTGCAGTTCGGTCAGCTCCTCCTGGTGCTTCATCCTCAGCTGGGCCATCTCCTGCAGCTGGCCATCGTTCCACGTGCCATCATGTCCGGGACTGACTCCCCGAACCGGGCAGATGAAGAGAAGGCGCAAAAAAGAGAGGGGGAAACAAATCAGACCCCAAGCTCCCTCAACCAGGCAGTCAAATGATTAACTCCAGAACTTCAACCCTGAACACGACGACACAGCCGACACAGCGGGCCAGGGCCCCCGGGTGAGCCGAGCGACAAGCCACTGCAAACCTGACGTGGGGAGGAGACCAGCCACCGCCCCGACCACCAGGCGTGTCGGGGACGAAGGCTAGGTAACTGTGGGGGAGACAAGTGGGCTGCTCGCGGGTCCAGCACACGAGGGCCAGCGCCGTGCCGGGCACAGCCCCCGGGACAAGGCAGCACCCGCAGAGCTCCCGCCCCTGCAGCCGGCAGTCGGCTGCGGGCAGAGACAACACACAGTCCCACGAAGGGGGGGGGGGGGGGCGGGGTCAGATGTGCTGGGAAACTAAGCAGGAACGGAGGGGAACAGAGCGACAGGGGTCCCGTCTACGGTCCTACCACAGAACACACCTGACCTCGTCTGATCTTAGAAGCTAAGCAGGGTCAGGCCTGGGTCGTGCTTGGATGGGAGACAGAGCGACCGGGGCCTACTCTATGCAGGGCAGTTGAAGAAGGCTTCTCTGAGGTCCCCGTGCAGAGACTGGAAAGAAATGTCTAGGAAGCCTACTTAAAAAACTACTGGAATCCACTGTTTCGAGGCTGAAGAATTTAATTTTAATCTTTTTAGTAAGCAAAGGGGTTAAAATATTTAAAAGGGAAGTCAACTGATATAAGTAAAACTTTTAAAAGAGTTTTTAAAATTTCATTCAATTTGCTGCGACTGGTGTGACTCAGTGGATTGAGTGCGGCCTGTGAACCGAAGGTTGCTGGTTCGATTCCCAGTCAGGGCACGTGCCTGGGTTGTAGGAGGGGACCCCGGTGGGGGACACACAGGAGACAGCCACACATTGATGTTCTCTCCCTCTTCTTCTCCCTCCCTTTCCCTCGGTCTAAAAATAAATAAATAAACTCTTTAAAAGATTTTTCATTAAATGTATTGGGGTGATACTGGTTAATAAAATGATACAGGTTTCAAGTATACAGTTCTATTAAGATTCATTAGGACAAGACAGGCAGGACTTAAGGAGACAGGAAGGAGAAGGAAACCTAAAGGGCGTCACTTGTGCTAAAAGCCCATAATCTCAAACCAAGATTTAACACCTGATCAAACTGCAGTTTCAAACTCCTCCAGATCAACCAAGCAGTCTACAAGTTCAGTTAACACCTAAAAGGCAATCTGTCTCAGGAGCCTCTCCATTTCCTCCCTCCCCGAAGAAGGAAACAATCTGCAAGATACAAACTCTTTTGGGAGGGGCAATAAGCCTTTCCTTTCGGTTGTTAGTAGCGCCCTTGTCCCACCCTTCTTCCCACGAAAACCTCCCGTGCTGTCCCACTCCCTAAAGGCCCTTCCAGTCGCTACAGGGGATGCTCCAGATTCACCAGATTCAGATCTCACTATATCCAATCAGATCTTCAAATTTGCTCAGCTGAATTTTTTTTAACAAGCCCATCAGGCAGCCATCTTCCGTGCACTCACTCATCACCCTAGCAAGCACACCCTGAAGAGACCCACCCCACTAGACTCAGTTTTCTCTGCACCCCTAAGGCCGGGCCAGCACCACCAGCACCAGCAGCACCGGGTGCAGAAGCCTGCGGCCACAGTGCAGGAGGGAAAGGACCGAGAATAGACGAAAGGAGGATGGGCGGGCCGGGTGGGGGAGAGGCAGCAGCAAAGTAAATGTAAACCAAGGGACAGATGCACAGGGGACTTGGGGCGGAGCCCACAGCCCTGCAGATCTGAGTGTGTGTGGGGAGGGACGGGATCCCCCAGGGAAAAGGGAACCACAGACAACATATGGAAAATAACGGGAGAGGCCTGATTACGAACACAAGTCACTGGCGGGGGGGGGGGGGGGGAGGTCGTGCTCCAATGGAATCCTCGCCCCAGTGATATCCAGTAAAAAGAACTGTTTCACATGAACTCACAGAACCTTTCTAAGCAAGTGAGTCTGACTGACAGATAAATACAGGAACATCATCACCAAGAGTCTAACCTGGTAGAAATAAATTGTTCTGGGTCTTCCACTGAGTGATTCAGATGGAAGGGTGACCTGGCGTTCCCTACCCCTGAAACCGACCGGAACACTGGAGCCAGTATCTTCTGTACTGTAGAGGGCCTCCCAGGGCCCAGCCAGGCACACCCCGCTGGACGGTCAGCAAGCAAGGACGGACCCCGGCCATCTGCTCATCTTCCCCACGCCGGTGCGCCAGGAAACCCGCCCGCCCACCCACCCTCCAAGGAACCACAGGGGACAGGCAGTCAGTTGCACAGCCCGCTCAGCCTCAGGAGTAAAGACGCCGAGCCACACCTAACATTTCTGGGGGTTTTTAAAGCCCCAAATTATTGTCAACCTTGTTCTTAAAAATACTAAATGTGAAAATAAGAATGGATTTTAGAGGAGCAATGGTCCTGTTTCCATACAAACCATCAAGTTTAATGCACAAACACAAACACACGGAAAAAGAAGACAGAAGACTCTAGAATGATTCCATTTATGCTACTTTGATGAAGAGTGGCTTTCAGGTTTTTTGACTATGGCCCTCAGATGACCCTCGGGAACACATCAAACCCCATCGTGAACAAATGTGCAAATATTTAACGAGCTAATACTCGCCCTCCAATAAAAACGCAGACCTTTTTCCTAATCTTTCTTAAAAACAAACAAACAAACAAACAAACAAAAAAACACCTGGCTGGCGTAGCTCAGTGGATTGAGCTCGGGCTGTGAACCAAAGTGTTGCAGGTTTGATTCCCAGTCAGAGTACATGCCTGAGTTGCAGGCCACGGCCCCCAGCAACCGCACATTAATGTCTCTCTCTCTCTCTTTCTCCCTCCCTTCCCTCTCTAAATATAAATAAATAAAATCTTTTAAAAAAATACAAAAAAAAACCCCACAAGGGTTTTTGGCAACCGGCTAGTTTAATTTCACAATCTACTAAAACGTGTTGAAAAACACTGAACTAAAAAGGATCAAATAGACCTGTTTTGTAGAAAAAGCAACTTGTGGCAATCCTGTGTTAACAAGATCCACGTAAATCTGCTCAAGAATGCTGGCCTGTTTAGAAAATGCGGCCCTGCTGGCTGGAGAGAATCTGGCCGGGTGACCGGCCTTAAGCAATCCTTCTAGATTACAGCATCTTACTAATGCTAGCCCTTTAAGGTGGGTAGGTCCCTACCTTAAAAAAGAAAAAAAAAAAAGGTTTTATTTACCGTCTTTTGCCATGTATAACGTGCACCCACAATTTGGGCCAAAAATTTCAGGGAAAAAAAAGAATGTTTTGTTTAAATTTTTTAATTCAAATTTTCATTCTAAATTTAGATACTTGTTTTTTGTATTATCATATTCCAGGTATTTTTTTGCAAACAGATATTGCTATTGCTTTCTAGAGTTACGCTTTTAACACATAAACATAAATACAAGAATTAAAAACATTTATATAGATACAGAATTAGTACTGCCCATGCATAATACACATCCTTATTTTTCCCTAAAAAATTTGGGCAAAAAGCGTGCATTATACGCAGCAAAATATGGCATCTGGCTTCCGAAATTCCCATCTGAAAAGAGCTGCCAGAACTGGAGCGCAGGGGCAGGACCTGGTTTGCTTCTGAATCAGAGAAGTGACAACTGAACTGAGACTCACATCGACCAAGGGATACACACAGATGACACAGGACGGTTCCAGGATACCTTATCTCATGCCTGTTGGGTATGTCCGGCTTCTCCGCCTGTAGCTTCTGGGCCAGCACTGAATGAAGATCCGACTTTTCCAGCAACTTGTTATCTACCAAGAAAAGGGGGGGGGGATGGAAAATCAGGTTATTTATTATATAATCTCATACACACTTTTTTTACTACTTACTATCTTATCAAGATTTGGACAAAAAGGAACTCCAGAAGACTGGGTAGGTTTCACTTTTATCAGGTATCAAAGTACTAAGTACTGTACTTTGTCACCAATTACATCGATTATCCAAAATCCAGAAACACATGCTCTTCAGATGCTGCTTGCCCTCGGCACGGGCAGCCTGGCCAGCCCGGCCAGAGGACCCTACGCAAACAACCCTGCGAGAACGTTCTCCCCAGTGAAGGCAACCTACTCCCACAGTGGCCTGTTTCTACCTTGCAAGTGAAAAATAACATACCAGAACACGAGGGAAGAACGAAACACTATGCACCGCTCAGCAACACAGGAGAACTGTGCCTATTGCTACACTTGGGCAATTGGATTTTCAAACCAGGGCCCTGGGGATACAGACATGAGTGAGAGCTCGAGTGTCCCGGGGTGGGTGTGGGGGCGTCCACGTATACAAAGGAAGAGAAGAGTGATCCTTTACTGGTCTTCTCCGACAGTGTCACAGCTGAAGATGACGGCCCCGGCGGGAGGACCGACCAGCAGCGCTGTCTGGGAGGTGGCTGGAGACAACGGCTGGAGCCAGCACAGAGGGGGCAGGATGAGAAATTCAGACCTTTCTTAAGCGGCGATGGGGAAGAGCCAGTGACACGAACAGATATTTAGTAGCAGGAGGTCAAAGACCCCCTGAGGTCCCTTGCCCAGGCAGCCGTGCGGAAGATGCTGCTGTGGCGGGGAGTGCCTTAGCGGGGGGCTCAAGGGAGAAAACTAGTTCCCTGTCTGGACATCACAAACGTGACAGGGACCACAGTGCAGGAGCTCAAAAGAAAAGCCAGGGCTAGAAATGCCAGGCACACAGGGGACCGGCAAGATCAGATGCGGGCGGGGCGGGCACCAGAACCAGAAAGTGACCACGGGAAACTCGGAGAAGAGCGACCTTTGGTGGGGGCTGTCGCAAACCCTCCGAGTCAGAGACTGTAGCTGCTCAAAAACAAAACTCGGTAGGGCTGGTGCTAGTGACTGTTCACGAAGGAAGAGCTTCTTTCTTCTCTTACGGTCTGGAGTTGCACTGCTCCCTCACACCCGAAAGTGGAGTTCCTGGGCAGAAACAGAACACTCCCCTGATCTACGTTCGCTGAAGGAGCGAGCTCGGCGGAACAGGGCCGCGCTTCCCGCCTGGGGTGCTCGCCAGCACCGAGCACCTTCCACAGGTCGCACCGGAGCTGGGGGCCCTGTGATCACGTCAGGTCTTTCAAGGACGTGAGGTATTTGGGAGGCATCCTTCCTCCAAGTTGTCCTCACCAAAGAGACGGATGGAGGTGGCAGGACCACGCCGCCTGTCCGCCAGCTCCTTTTCATCTTTGTCTTCAGGCTCAGGGGCGGGGCCTGGACAGGAGACCCGGGCAGCCGGGCAGTGAGGGCTGACACGCGGAAGGCTGGGCTGCGGACCGTCGGCGGTCCTTGCTCTCCTGCCCCTCCCAGCCGCTCAGGTGCACCCAGCTCTTCAAAGGTGCGTTCCCTCTCCAAGACTGACCTGTCCTGGTATGTGACATCCTTGCGCCCCACCATGGTGTCCATTTTAAACTGCAGAAGGACATTCACACTGTGCCGACGTGATTACAGGCACCTTCCACTTACAGACTATTATGCTCATGGCTTCCAAGCACACTCACAGCCTTGATTTTATGGAGCAGGAAGAGCAAGCTTCACCCCCATTGTATAGATGCAACAGCAAACCAGACTCAGAAAGGCCAGCGGAAAAAATGGCCAGCAAGGGGTGGAGTCAGATCTCCAACTCATTTTGACTTTCAATGTGTATGAGCTTTTAAAGAACATTCAATAAACACCTGATGGCCTGAATTAACTTAACCAAAGAAGGAATCACATTCGAATGAGAGGGCTGCCTGTGCTTCTGGTAACAAACAGCACCGGTCAGGGGGCTGCCATCCCTCTTCCTTCCTGTCTTTGTTAGGAGGATGGGCTCAGCGAGAAGGCACCCTTTCTTGGGGGAACCCAATGAAATAAGCAAAGGCACGTTAGAAGCCATCAAATTGGGTTCAAATCTAGGCTCTGCCATTAACCTGCGGGACTGCCACCCCAGAGAGACGCCTCAAGGGTAAAAAGGACAATGGGGCCTGCTTCACAGAATTTTCAGGAAAATTAAGTAAAACAGTACCTGCCAAATGTTCACCACAGGACTCAAACCTAAAAATTACTTGCAGAGCATTAAAAAACATACTGAGGCCATGTCCTAGCCCTCTATACTGCTGTTTAGTTAGTCTGGGGTGTGGCCTGGGCTTTGTAATTTTATTTAAAAGCTCCCCCAGGTGACTCTAATGTACAGGTGGGTTTGCGAACCGGCACAATCAGAATTCAACAAAGGGCAACTACTATTACCGTGAACCTCATCAAGCAACACAGCGGGAGGCACGCATCAGGCTGACCTCAAGGGCTGGATGAAACCGTGGGACCGAAGTGTGCCCACTTCTCATCTCAAAAGCGTCACCAGTTTGAGTAAAACTGGAGAAACCGGGAGCCAGGAAACGCTCATTAAAACGCATCTAAGGGTGCAAACGTTTTCGTGCTCAAATTGCCGCGGGTGTGGAAGAAAACCACCTCTTTCGTACGGAAGTTTTCACTAACAGTAAGTGCTATGATGTCCCAACTTTAACGTAAGTGAAGACTCGAAATGTGCAACAGCCACAGAACACCAAAGTGGAATAAGGGCAAGAGGCGTGCAGAATCAAAGGCCAAACATTTCAATGGCACTCAGAAGACGATGTTGACTGCGCGAGTTAATGCGAGTCGGCGTCCGTTTCTGGAGCCTGCCTATTTAAGGGCACGAGCACTGGGCGAGCTGCTGGGATTTCCAAACACAAACGTGAACCGTGCCCGCCTACGAAGAGAACACAACTCAGTAAGGGAAACCATGCACGGTCACACCCAAGGGTAACGTGGAAGAAACAGAACGCTTTATTCTAAACAAAAGGTCCGGGGCTCTGATGGCGCGCGGCGCCGGGGCCCCGGCCTCCGCTGCGCGCTGGCGCCCCACGTGCCTCTGCAGGGCCCGTCCGCCCGCCCGCTCCCGGGGCCCGCCCGCCGCTCACACTGCAGGATGATCTCTTCGAATGCCTGCCTCTGCAGCCGGTCCCGGCGCCTCAGCTCCTCGGAGATGTGGCGCTTCCAGCGGGGGAAGTCGGCGGCGCGGAGGGCCGACGACATGATGCACGCTGCCCCGCGCCTCAGCGCCGCCGATCCGAGCGGGGGCTGGCGGCCGTGGCCCGCAGCATGAGGCGACCAGCGGGCGCGGGAAGGCGGGCAGCCGCACCGCTCACCTACAGCAGCAGGCCGCCCCCGCCGCCATCCGGCACCGTCTTCCGGCTCCTGTCGGAAATGGTTTTGGCCAGAGCCGGAAGACCCGCCTCCCCCCTGACGTCATACTCCACACGCACGCACGTGGTCAGCGCCGGCGCAGGACGCTAGTTAATGACACCCTCCCGCGGCCGGAAGCGCTGCGGGGACAGAGGCGGCCGCTGGGAGGCGTTGGGTCTTCACGGTGGCTCAGCTGTGGTTGGAAAGGAGGCAGGAAAGAGGCCGCATCCGCCTGCCTGCATACGTTTCCTTTGCTTTTCAACCGCGTTTTACATTTTCTTTCTTGGTCTGCCTCCCTTTGCTTTATCTCCTTAGTTTACGAGCAGAAGTGGGGGCTGCTCCCCACGTAGTAGCTGCTTGACTGTGGACGAGTGACAACCTTCCCAAAGCCTCCAACCTGCAAAACGGGGACCGCAATGATACCTACCCTACCCAGGGCTGTCATGGGGATTAAAAGAAGTGACCTATAGAATGCAATTAGCACTGCGCCTGGCACATGGCAAGCCTCACTCGTTCTAGAAACGCAATATCCTTGCAAGGCCTGCCCACTGTCTGGCTGCTTCAGCGAGGGCATCCCCGCACCCCAGACCTTGGAAACAGGATTTTTATTTTTTCTTACAATGAAGAAAGGAAATGCAAAGAACAGTTCGAAAAGGGGTGAATCAATTGGTTACATTAATCATCATGGCCTAATATAATAGTCAATGGGTCCTTAGAAAGTAATCTAAAGGTCAAGATACAAACAGGACTTTGAAAGAGGACAAGGCCAGTTTGCCAGATGTTGAAACGTGAGATGGAAGACACGGGCTGTGGAGGAAGTGGCGTCCGTTAGCTCCTAGCAGGGAATACCTCAGTCTGTCGTAGAATCATCTGAACCTCACCCCAAGGTAGTGACCTCAGTACATGGAAATAGAACTGGACACAGTGGGAGGCCAGAGGAGAGGGAAGGACTGTCAGACACTGGCTGCGTTTCCAGTGTGTCTCCAGTCCAGAGGAAGACCCTTCAGCCACAGATAAGACGGCCTTTCCTCTTCCAAGGAGCCCAAGAGTAGGACAGTCAGGCTTCTAGTGCTGTCGCAAAAGATACTTTGTCGGCAGCTAGTACTGAGTGATCTGAACTTGAGGGAAGGACTGTGGAGATCAGAAAGAAACAGGACTTCCTCACACGCCGGAGAAAATGAAGCAGGTTGTGTAGGTCTGAATGTGAGAGTCATACCAACCTCGAAAGCCCAGAGCATCCCATAGCATCAGATCTTGACAGTTGAACTTGCTAATTTTCCAGACACGATGATGATGAAAATATGTTAATAAATTTGCAGAACCAGCAATTGCATTTGCAGAAACTGATGCCGAGAATTATTTGGACTAATATCCATGCAGAGAAAACCATAGAAAAAGTGGAAAGGCTGAAAACAACCTATATTTCCAACAATAAGAGGTAAATTGCTGTATTTTATTGTCTCAAAACAAGTTCATAATAAAAGCAATATGTATTCTAAATCCAATTTATGTAAAATAAATGCATCCCTGGCAAAAAAATGTATAATGACCAGAAGATATAATTTCTAAACTAAGCACACCTAGCTACGCTACGTCTGCCCTCTCCCTAAGTCGGCAGCTTGGTGTGGTGCACACGGCAGCGGCAGCAGCATTGTCGCTGGTCCCCCGACTCCCTCCTCCCCACTGTGTTCTCTCCCGCATCCAGGCCTCTGGGTGTCCTGCGCTCCTGCCGGCCACACTCTCCCCTCTGCCTTCGTGGAGTTACTTTCTATGAGCTAATTCTCAGCTCAGGAATCACTGCCTCATAACCTGTAGAAAACGGACCCCCACAACTAGGTCAGATCTCCCTGCCGTCCACGCACTTTCCTTTACAGCACGCACCACACTTGACCTTCACACTCGTGTATCTCAGTACTTGATGAAAGTGTGTTTCTGCCCACTCGGCCGTCGGCTCCACGGGGCACGAACTAGTTCTGTTTTTGCTCACCGTGAGAACTCCAGCAAGAGAGTGTAAAGCTTTCTGCATATTAAATGCTCAGGAAATGCTGTTTAATCAATGAATGGGATATAGGAAAATACTAACAGTATTGTCTCTGAGCAGTGGCATTGCTAGCGATTTTTGTTTGTTACATGTATTTTCTCTGCCTTGTGTACATTTTCTACTTGTCATACATTATTCATGTACTACATCTGCATGAAAAAGTCACAGAAATGAACCTGTATTTGTTGATAAAACCATTTATACAGCAGGGTGGTGGGCTCTGCGGAAGATAACTAATAAGCACAAAACTTCCGAGTGTTCCACTTATTGCAACCATTCGGGTCCTCCCAACAGCTGTTTTCAGTGGGATCGTTGTGAGCTACTGTTGGCCGCTTCACCCTCATTTACGGCTGAAGAATACGAGGCAGGAGAGGTTCGGTGAATTGTCTGAGGGCACCAGGCCAGTTAGCAGCAAGACCCGGGCTCAAACACAGGTCATTTGACTCGAGCATCTGTGCCCTTGACCACCTCCCTCCGTCGTCCAGTCTCTGTTTCAGCGGACAGTGCAGTTTGGCTCACCCAGAGCACGTGCAGCAGCAGGACTTGTAAAGAGATGTACTAGTTCCTAAGTTAGTCGATAGGGAGGGCATCCTGGTGAAGAGCAATACAAGCATTAGAGTGAAATTCACCTTTTTCAGAGAAAGTCCCTGTTATCCCCTCTACATATCGGCAGCCAAGTGGCTGGAACAGTAAACCGCCAGAGGGCTCGACATCTAGCGATCTGGGACCCGATCCCTGGCTGGCCGGTCTCCCAGACACTGCTGCCCTCCCCTACTGGGAATAACAGCGAATGTGTATTGAGTGAGTTCCACGTGCCAGGCACTGTGCTCTTCGTGGATTGACTCGCTTAGTTCTCACAACACAACCATGTAGCTACTCTTGATGGTTCCCCTTACAAGTGAGGAAACTGACACATAGAAGTCAAGTCACTTGCGCGATGTCACAGAGTCAGAGCGCTCAGGTTCAGCAGAGGAAGACGGGCGGGAACCCACCCATTCCACCACGCTCTGCACTGCGTGTCGGGGCGCCGGGGTATGGCTGTTTTCCTAGGACACTAGTATCAGAAGGCTTTGGCTGCCAACCACATAAATGCAGTTCGAGCTTCCTGAAGGGCGGGGGCGGGGGGATTGTTGACAAGCGTGTGGGCTGCTGCCCAGAGTTCGCAGCAGGGATGGGGCCGGGCACCAGCACCGGGGAACCGGCACACGGATCCCGTCAGAGTGCTCGGCCCTTTGCACCTGCGGCCCTCGGTACTGCCGCCCCCTTTCCCCCTTGTCTCACCACCCCCGCTCCTTCTGTTTCCCGCCCTGATGGTGAAAGGCAGCGGTTCCTCCAGCAGCTCCTCAGCACAAGCGAGCCGCAGACCACGCGGGCGTCTCTAAGCCCCAGCTCCCAGTTCCTGGCAGAGACCAATGGGCCAGCCAGTGCCCATGTCTAACTATCCCAGCAAAGGGGAAGGGTCGGTCTTCCAGGACGGTTCCTTCTGGATGGAGGGGAAGGGACAGTTCCCAGAAGAAGGGAGATGTAGGACCCGTCTTTTGTTCAGACTGCCCAGCTCCCACCCCCCACAACTTTCATCAACAGATCCCACGATCCTGGCTACAACGGTGACATTTCCCACCCCTCTGAGCAACAGACTGGTCCCAGGGGTGGTCACAGGAAGCCTCGCTCATCCCTGTCCCCCACAGGAATGTCAAAAGTGGATCTGGGAGGGCGGAGCCCTTTTCCTCCTTTGGCTGGGACACCTGAGTCTGTGCATCAGGATCCACTAGTATTCCCGTCCCCTCCCGTGTCTCATGAACTTAGTCTGAAAAAACACACTGCAAGTAGAGACAAGAAACTAAGAATCCTGGTAGTGTTAGAGTCCCTGGATCCAGCCATTCCTGAAAGTAACACAGCCCTATTCTCCCCCTAGTCTGGTTACATGAGCCAGCACTTCCCTGTGTGTTACTGAAGCGGGTTTCCGTCGGGTTTGTATGTTCACTGGCCACCCAATAACCCTGACTAATACGGCAGGCAAGCCCTAGAAGCCCTAGGAGACTAGGGCTGACCAGACAGAATGGTCACATCCCCCTGGTGGTCACTCAGTAGGGGCCTTCCACTTTAAAATCTCAGCACGAGGGAGAATGTCAACCCCCAGCTCTTCTCACCGAGGACTTGACGTGTTACCCAGCAACACGTTCCCAAACTTCTCGGGAAAAGTTTCTGGATCTGAGATCCCATGAACTTCTGTGTAAGCTAAACTCTCTCCTGAATAACAGTATCCGTCGGTAGAGAAAAGTTTAGCAACCCCAAAGTAGCAAACAGCAATATTAGAATTAGACCCGAGATAGTAGAAAGCACTGCTGCCGTACGTTAGAAGTATTTTCTCTTTCCCCCTACACAGAGAGCGAAGGGACACCATCTCAGGCAGCACTGTTGGCTGTTCGCATGACTCACGAGGCATTCATAGCTCTGCAGGGCGTCTAGCCAACACGGCGTTCTCTGCAGCAGGACCACGGAGAAAGCACGTGGGACAGGGTTGCGAACAGACAGATAAATATCTTGCATGGCAGGAGGCACGCTTGTTTGCTGAAGTATCCAGTAGACACCAAGTGCAACCCAGGTTCTAGGTCGGGAGTAGGGGCTTCTCAGAGCGGAGGGAAAAGGGTCTTGCTGTGCCCTGGCATCACTGGGGAGGTGACAGCCCCTCACATCACAGGGTGGGGCTCGGCCTGCCTGTCCCCGGTGCCAGACCGAGGGCCCGGGGGACCGGTGAAATCGTCCTTCCTCCTCCTCAGCAGCCCCAAGTTCCTGGTTGTGATTTCACAGCATCTCCGAGACCAGTGGGTGGGAATTCGCTTTACTCTGGGCGACTAAACAGCCCCATTCCGTGAATTTTCCAGGGAAGGGAGGTCGGGGCAGGTGTCTCTAGGGGGCGGGCGGGGGAACCTCTGCCGCGGAGCCGCCAGCTCCAGAAACTGAAACTGCAGGCACCCTGTTAAGCAGCTTCCCCATTTACAAACGAAAATGAAAAGAAAAAAAATACCTTCAATTCCATTTCTGGTGAGACTTGTTTCATGGTTAAATAAAGCTGTTTAAAAAAAAAAGTGAATGCCTTTTGTGAAAAAATAAAGCATTTGTTATTGATGATTCCATGCTGGTTGACACAGAACAGGTACCTACTTGTGGTTGATTTTTACCGAGTGACGTGCAAAGGGAAAGAGTATCATAAGAAGCCAGAGCATCTTTTCATAGGTTGTTTTAAACTTCTGAATTTTGAAAATAAAATGGTCATTAACATGACTGCAGGCTAACAGGCACGTACAGAGGGAAGTTGTGGAAATTACTGGAAATATGAATCCACGGCAACCGTACATGAAACGAGCCGTCCCAGCTGAGACACCGAACGCCGGTGCTCTGTGTGTGGGTCCACAGGGTCAGTGTGACAAAAGTCATCCTTGTGTGTGCACGCACACACACAGAGTGTTTTCTGAAATCTGCCCCTGCTGCAGTCGGCTTTGGTGTCCCAGCCGGAATAGTTTGCATATTTTGATTCTAGGTTCGGGTTCATTATCTGACTCACGGGCAAAGCCGGGTTACATAAAGAAAACCCGTGCAAATGGCCCTTCGGCCTGAGTTCATGAAATGTCTTTGACAGAGCGAATGGCCTTTCATCACACAGTCACCTGGGGGCTTGTGAAAGGCCTGAGGGCCTGAAAACACGTCTGTCCTCGGGGGGCGCCATTTCTCAGTAGACTGGCTTTACAGAAGCGGTCCTTGTGAAGGAGAGTTAGTCCAAAGGGAAGTTGGGAGGGACTCTCACCAGCCCACCTCCCTCCCCCTGCCGCGCAGTGCTGCCTAACCCCCTGCGGCTGTTTTCCGAAGGCTTCCCCCGTCCCCAGTGTCAGATTATTTTTTGGTAGAACAGGGGCTCCAGCAGGGCCCTGACCGCCGAGGCTGAAAGACTAGGAAGATAGCAAAGTCTCCGAATACACCCAGCCGCGCAGCTGTCCGTGGGCCTCCCCCACGTGGACATGTCCACGCATGGTGTAGAATGTTCGGCACTTTTGGTAACACAATAAGACCCATTTTTTTTCTAGCTTTATAGATGACAATCCTATCTGACTGTTGTTTACATTTGCATTTCTTCTGTAAAACCGAACAGTTTTGCCCCGGCTGGTGTGGCTCAGTGGACTGAGGGCCAGTCTGCAAACCAAGAGTTCTCTGGTTCGATTCCCAGTCAGGGCACAGGCCTGGGTTGCGGGCCAGGTCCCCGGCTGGGGGCGCGTGAGAGGCAACCGATGGATGTTTCTCTCCCTCTCTTTCTCCCTCCCTTCCCCTCCCTAAAAATAAATAAAATCTAAAAAACAGAAAAAAATTAAAAAATAAAATTAAACAGTTTTCCATCTGTTTATTCCTCGTTCATACTCGCTCTCTTCTGGGTAACATCTGCCTAAATCCTTTGCCCATCTGGCCTGAGCCAAGAATCGTCAGCTACCCGTGAGTTGTTTGGGGAGAAGGCTAGGAAGAGGCGATCAAACATATTTTTTTCAGGACTTGTCCTTGACCCCTTCTCTGTAGGGCGGCCAGGACGTGGGTATGGACGTGGGCACTAACCTCTGGGTGTGCACACGTGAGTGAGCACTCTTGATGCTGTGAAAGTCCCTCACTTCGCGTTCTCGAGGCATCATCACGTGTGAGTGCTTCCACGCCTTTGCGTTTCTGCGTCTTTGAAAAGTCCTGCCAAGTGAGGCATTGCCACTGGGTGGCCACGGTTCTCCCAGCCTGAGCCTCCTGGGGGAGAGCAAAGACGAAGCGATTCTGGAAGGGCGAGTCCGAGGCTAACAACAAGCCCTGGGCACAGCAGCCACGCTGGGCAGGGCAGTGTCGAGTGGCCACACGGGGCGCATTAGCCACGCTGCTCTTGTTTGGACCCCAGCATGACATTATTCGTGGGTCCCTGGGGGTGTGGGGGCCCCTCCTGTAGGCCCCAGGACAGCCCGATGGATTGGCTAGCGCCCTTATAAAGGGAAAGGATGGCAATCATTTCTTCGGGGACTTGACCGCCTCCCTTCTGTGGGTCAGGGCTCCTTGGAGACTGAACAATTCAACAAGCGTTTTTTTGTTTGTTTGTTTGTTTGTTTTTTAATTTTACCTTTTAAAAAAGATTTTTACTTATTTATTTTTAGAGAGGGAAAGGAGGGAGAGAGAGAGAGAGAGAGAGAAAGAGAAACATCAATGTGCGGTTGCTGGGGGCTGTGGCCTGCAACCCTGGCATGTGCCCTGACTGGGAATCGAACCTGCAATGCTTTGGTTTACAGCCCGAGCTCAATCCACTGAGCTACACCAGCCAGGGCAACAAGGATTTATTAAGTGCCTGTGCTTGCTAGGCCCTCTTCTAGGTGCTGGGCTCAACCAGTATTTCCATCCCGAAACAGCTTCCATTCCAGTGTGCGAGACAGGCCATTAAAAAACCCAAACACATTAAGGCAGTAAGTCACAAGTGTCCGGGGATGGTGACACTGTGGACAGGAAGGAGAAGTGGAGTGGAGCTCGGGTGCCGGTGAAGGGAGGGGGTGAGGTGTGCCCGTCAGTCGGGCGCAGGGGGCCTCACTGAGAAGGTGAGATTCTAGCGAAGATCGAAGATCGGAGGAGGCGCGGGAGTCAGCCCAGAGGTGCTCCGGGAAAAGAGTGTTCGGGCAGAGGGGCCGCTAGGGCAGGGTCTGGAGCCGGTGCCGTTGGAGCGCACCCAGTCTTCTGTCGCAGCAGCGGGTGGACCAGCTCCCTGTGGTAGTGGGTGTCAGCTGCTGAAAGCTCACCCCGCCCCCCTCTCTGGAGTGTTGCCCTTGCTGACCGGAGCTGCCTTCCCGCCTAGAGAGGCCCGGCAGATGGCCGATGACAGTCGGGAGTGGGCAAAGGTGCCCTGTGCCCTTGCCTCTGAATGGGACACTCTCTGTGACCCAATGTTATGTTCTGGAGCTCCCCAAGGGACAGGCTGAGGCGAGGCTCCACCTGAAACTACCGTTCTGCCTAACTTCCTCCCCAGACCCCCCCTGCCCCCCTGCGCATCCAGCCGGATGCCCGGGTTGAGAGCGTCTCTCCGGTAAGTCTCTCGGAGGAGAAGCCCCGTCCCGGGCTCTGCTGCCCGGGAGCCCAGCCGAGGACGAGGCCCCGAGCTCACCTGGTTTGTCCGAAACCCAGCAGGGGAGCCCTCGCGGCTGAAGCAGGCCCCAGGAAGTGTGTGCAGGCAGACGGATGTGCGCATGCCGTGCGCAAGACCCTGGGGAACCGCAGTCGGCAGCCGAGCACCTTCTGGGGGGCCTGGAGCCGGGGCTGGCAGTGCCACCTCCACAGAAGGGTTGGAAGGCCACCTTCGCAGACAGAGCTTTCTGTCTCCAGCAGGAAAGCGGTCCATTTGCATCTTTCTTGGAAAATTACTGACTCTGCCCACTGTGACCTGGGTTGTGCTCCCTACCCACCCTCCCCGCCCCTCCAAAAAAAATCCATTTGTCAGCCCTGGCTGGTGTAGCTCAGTGGATTGAGCTCGGGCTGCGAACCAAAGCATTGCAGGTTCGATTCCCAGTCAGGGCACATGCCTAGGTTGCAGGCCATGGCCCCCAGCAACCGCACATTGATGTTTCTTTCCCTCTCTTTCTCTCCCTCCCTTCCCTCTCTAAAAATAAATAAATAAAATCTTTAAAAAAAAAAAAAGAAATTTGGTTCTTCCATTAAAAAAAAAAATCCATGTGTCGAATCCCTAAACCCCAGTGGGGCTGTATTTAGAAATAGAGCTTTTAGGAGATAATTCAAGTTCAGTGAGATCCTAGGGTGGGGCCCTAAACCGCTAGAGGGGTCGGTATCCCTTCCTAAGAAGAGTGAGAGGCCCCCTTTCCCTCTCTCTGTGCCGTGTGAAGACTGCGAGGAAACGGTTGTCCATGAACCAACCAGGACGCGGGCCCCCACCAGACACCGAACGGCACTCTGAGCAGACCAGCAAAACCGCGAAACCACCCAGACTGCAAATGTCGGTTTTGAAAGTTCTAGAGTTAGGTTTGTGAGGCTCCCATTTCTGATCCCGTGGGGGGAACAGTTCTCGAAATCTCCCGCCCAGCTCCTGGGGGCCCAGTCGGCTCATCCTGGGGCAGGGACAGAGGGCTGGAGAGCGGGGCGGCGGGGACCGGGGCTCAACTCACGTTTCTGTTTCACGCCTGACTGTAAGAGGGAAGCATTGCGAAAGGTCTGGAGGTGGGGACGGAGGGAGACTTTTCTTGGGATTCTAGTAATTTCCCGTGTAGAATACAGAACGAATCTTTTCTCTTGGATAGAACATTAATTCGGAGAGGTGACTGTTTTTCTTGTTTAATGTAAAACGCTTAACCCACCTTCAGATACCCTGGCAACGTAACCAAACTCTCAACAAACGTCGTTGGAAAGAGCGGCTTTGGAGATCGGAGACGTGGCTGGGAGACGCGGTTTTCTGCCTTTCTCGTGTGACTTTCGCCCAGTTCCCCAACCTCCCAGCCTCTCAGTTTCTTCCTCCATAAAATACACGTAAGACCCAGCCTATGGCGTAGCCAGGATCAAGTAAAGGTCAAGTAAAGGATGCATATGACCGTGAGCTCTCGTTCGGCCCAAAGGCACGTGGTGCGAGACCCTGCGCAGTCCCTGAGGCTGGTGACCTGGCGATTTTCATGAGTTTATCTTGCTCGTGATCGGTTGTCACGTGGTCAGGTCAAGAGAAGTTCAAGAGCACAAAGAACATTCCCGGATCCCGGGTACACACCTTCCTCCAGGCCAGCGCTGAGGGGGATGCGGGGGTGGGGAGTCTGCTCCCGGGTAAGGGGATGGGCAGGTACCAACAAGGGAGAGGGAACTCCTGCAGGAAAAGTGGACGAGTTGGTCCCCAGTAGCTACATCGGTGTCCTCTGGGGAGTTCTTCAAAATGCCTGTCCCGGGTTTCACCTTACGCCACCCTCAGAACGACTGAGTCAGATTCTCCGTGGGTGGCCCGGAACCTGCATTTCTAAGTGGGCTCCTTGGGTGAGCCCATGGATACAGAATCCTGAGAAGCGTTGGCCTAGAGCTGGTTCGGATTTTACAGCCCCTCGCAGGCCACTAGACTTCATACCCAAGTTTTAAGCAAATGTTTTGAACGGCTTACTTGAACAGCTTGCGGTTCAAATTTATTTCCCATAACAAGCAGAATTCGTAGGCTATTTATTGGCAAAAAAACAAAAACAAAACCCTGGAAGCTTATTATATGTCCTCAAGGATTAGTAATTACGTTACGTAAAATATTCCTCAACTCACATATTATCACATACTCATGTCCAATTAGGGTGATTTAAGATGAACAATTAGAAACCCTTTTTACCTGCATTCACTGACAGTCTGTTAAGTAGATTAGGGAAGACTCACCGTGGAAGATTCTGGGCATAATCAAGACGGTTGCATGGTGAAGTCTGATTTTTGTTTTGCTGCCTGGAGCTCCGATGCCCAGAGGCACAGCCAATTAAATGTAACGGGTGCATGTTGCAGCGAACAGAGAGCAAAGGTTCACTTAAATTTAGCCTTCTGACTTCATTAAAAAATTGTATTCCAGCCCCCAGAACACGCTGTGCAGAAGAAACCAGGGAATGACACAGAACAATCCCTCTGTCTCGGGAGTCTATATTTAGAGTCATCTCCGAGTGCTTCTGCACCACGAGGGCTGTGCGCGCAGGATTTTCCTTCTCAGGATGCTGCACGGTGAACCAGGACCAAACATTTAGGATGGCTAGTTTTACTAGTTTTTGTTACTACCCTGTTGTCCAGGGGTACGGTGCCAACGAGACAGAGCAGGTGAGAAGCCTGTGGCCCGTACGCCGCCGGACGCACAGTAATTTTCCGAAACGGATGAAACGCCGCATCTCAGGATGGCGCTCACCGGTCTTCGCAGGCAGGACCAGAGCCCTGTCCCCCCGAGAAAGGCTTGCTCAAGAAGCTTCTGGGTACAAACTGAAGTGCCGCTCTGTGTGGATCATGGTTTTTACTCTGCAGGGATTACCTCCGGGTGTGCTGTTTAGTGTATTTTTGACCTTCTTGCGCAGGGCAGAGGAGGTGAGTGACCTCAGCTCATCGGTGATAAAGTCAGCACTGGAACCCAGCACGGCCCCCAACCAGTCCTCCGCTCCAACCCTTGCACTGCTTTGCTTCCTTTGTATGTGAGTCACGTGGCCAGCCCTTTGAGAAACATTTCCCCCGAAGGTAAGCCACTGACCTCCAGCCGAAGGAGCTGGAAAGCTCGTTGAAATTCAGATTCCTAGGCACCACCCAGACCCAAGGGATCCACCACTCTGGCGGGCCTGGAATCTGCATTCTCACCAGTTCTCCAGGGGATGCTGTCACGCAGCGAAGTGCCAGTGCCACTCCTTTAGAGGGACCACCGCAGCTGCCCTTCATGCCTTTACAACCCAGCGGTGGACACTGGGACCCGTGAAGCCAAAGCAAAGACTCCCATTCACTTCCGCGTGGTCGGCAGTGACACGCGGACCCCAGGCTGGCTTCCACCTGGCGCTCAGTGCACTTTGGAACCATCCTGCGTGGGGATCAGGTGCTGTTTACTCGAGGGACCGAAGCCTCGTATTAACAGAAGCGAAACATAATTAGAAAAATCTGTCACAAAAACCACCCTGCTTTCTAAGCCAAGTACAAATTACCCTGGAGTAAGTCATGCCAAGAATCCCGCTTCATTAGCTCGTGCAATTAAGAATGGCTGTCATGCCAATGGCTGTCAGCGTGTGTTTCTCCTAATTGTTTGGACATGTGGTCCCCCTGACATCTCTTCCTCCCAGTGCGTGTGTAGTTTGAAAGAGCGCCATCGACCATAACGGGCAGTCTTCGTTTTTCTTCATTCGCCCACTCGCCTCCCCATCCATTCTCTGCCCTCCCCAGCATGTCCGCGTCCGGAGGCTGACCCCTAGGGACAGTATCACCACCTGGGCTCCCTTGCTCTCTGGCCTCCGGTTGGGTTGGACCAATAGGAAGAACCAGAGGGGAATAAAGGGCCGGGAGAACAGGGAGGTCGAGGTATCTCCAATGCACACCTTTCTGTTCTTGGTTTCCTCTGTGGCCGCAGCTGCCGGCAGGGGCCCCTCTTTCTGGCTCCAGCTCCCGCCGCCTTAGGTAGCAGCAGCCTCGCCCTCTCAGATCTAAGGGAGCGGATGGCTTCCCGCTGGGTAGTTCTCCTATGTCTGCCTGCGCCTCTGTAGATAGTCTTCTCATGAGGTCCTCCCTTGAGCGTGCCTGTTGCCTATACGCGCAGGTGCATCTGTTTATACTGATGGTTACGTGCACACAAAGGTGTCTAGTCTACCTAAATTACTGGGTTAATCTGCAAATACATGATGGTCTGTCCAGAAGGTATCCATCCATGTAATAAGAAAAATAGAGATTTATTAAAGAAGCTACAAGATACAAGAAACATTGTACAGAGAACAATGATGCCTCAGTCCCCTTCAAAGTAGGCCCCTGGGGACCTCACACAGTTCTCCCAATTGCCATCAGCTGCCCTGTTGTATTTTCCTGAATCTCATACCAGGGGTGTCAAACTCACTTTCACTGGGGGCCACATCAGCCTCGAGGTTGCCTTCAAAGGGACAAATGTAACTTTAGGACTGTATAAGTGTAACTACTCCTTAACTAGGGTCCAGGAGCTTGGCATTGCCGCTGGGTAGAAACAAGGTGCTGAGCTGGATAAAACCAGGTAGAAGGCTGGATTCGGCCCACGGGCCTTGTGTGTGCCACCTGTGTCACAGATGGCCTAAAACCCCATCCCTTTCAAAGGTGATTTTAGTTTTGGAAAAAGCTAGAAGTCACAGAGCCCCAAATCTGGACTGTAGGGGGGCTGAGTCACCTGGGTGATTTGATGTTTCACCAAAAAACTCTGCATGAGATGTGATGTATGAGCAGGCACGTGGTCGTGATGAAGCTGCCAATCACCAGCTGCCCATAGCTGTGGCCTTCCGAGTCATCCAGATAATTTCCACAGAGGAACGTTTAAGTTAAGGCAAAATTTGATGCAGATTTGTTGCTGTGCTCGCTCAGTCATTTTGGATGTGACGGCCACATCCTCACACAGTGGCACGTACCGCCCCCACCGACTAGTACAGTGAAGTCGTCATTGTTCACACATGCGCAGTCCAGTCCACTCTCCCTGGCTGCCAGGTTACTTCAACATCGTGCAAACGGTTCTCGTTATGTTCACAACGAATGGGCTTTTTCTAGACAGACCTCGTATATATGCACAAATCCATACACACACACACATATACATGGAAATATTAAAGGTGACTGTCTACCCCTCCTACCTTCCCTAGGACAAAAGACTTACTGCTGGTTCCACTGAGGAAGCTGATGGGGATGGGCCATGGAGAAAGGGAAAACACGAAAGCCTAAACTCAACTTGATAAAAAACTGGGGGTGGGATTGCAGGAGCTGGGACAGAGGTGGGCGGAGAGGGGAGGGGAGGAGATGGAGAAAGCAGGGGAGCTGAGGGCTGCAGCGCAGGGCGGACATGCAGATTTTGGGGAGAGAGGTGACAGTGAGGAGTTGACAGGAGCTTCCTGTGTGTCGGGCAGTACGACTCCTCTCCCGGCTGCCCACCAGTTACGATCACCATCTCTCTCCCCCGACTGGGTTTTAAAACATGTCTGCGAGTTCTCCGACCTGTCTCCCATCAGAAGGCGGAGTCTACTTCCCTTCCCCTGGACTGTGGGCTTCCTTCAGGCAGAGGACAGCACCCGTGACCCTGTGTGACTGCAGCGGTGCGGCCACAGGTGTTCTAGCTGACAGCCAACACCCGCCACCAGACCTGGGAATGAACAGACCTCCGGGCGGTGCAAGCCCACCCAGTGATCGAGGGTTCAAGCCCCGCCCAAGTTGAAGATCTATGAGCAAAGAGAGTGTCACTGCTGTTTTAAGCCACTAACTTCTTGGGTGGTTTGTTACACATCAAAAGACAACTGGACATTCAACTTTCAACATTCAACTTTTACATTCAGACTTGGGGTTCTTTTCTTTTTTGTTTTTGTTTTTTAGTTATTACAGTATTACTGACTATATTGCCTTTGCTGTACTTTACATCCCTATGACTATTTTGTAACTACGACTTGTACTTCTTAATCCCTTCCCCTTTTCCAGCCATCCGCCAGTCCCCTTCCCATCTGGCAACTATCCCTGTGTTCTCTGTCCCTTGGAGTTTGTTTGTTTTGTTTTGTCACTTATTTTGATTTTCAGATGCAATGTATAAGTGAAATCATATGGTATTTGTCTTGCTCTGTCTGACTTTTTTCACTCAGCATAATACCCTCCAGGTCCATCCATGCTGTCACAAAAGGTAAGACTCCATTCTTTCTTTATGGCTGAGTGACATCCCATTATATAAATGGACTGCATCTTCTTTATCCATTCATCTATCGATGGACACTTAGGTTGCTTCCATGCCTTGGCTATTGCAAACATTGCTTCAATGAACAGAGGGGTGCATATATTTTTTGAATTAATGTTTTGGATTTCTTCGGATAAATAACCAGAAGTGGAATTGCTGAGTCATGTGGTAGTTCTATTTTTAATTTTTTTATGAGGAACCTCCACACTTCTCCACAGTGGCTTTAGCAATTTGCATCCCCACCAACAGTGCACGAGGGGTCCCTTTTCTCCACATCCTCACTGACATTCATCTGTTGAATTATCGACGACAGCCATTCTGACAGGTTGGAGGGCCTATCTCATTGTGGTCATAATTTTGCATTTCAAATTTGCATGGTGGTTCTAATTTGTGATGTTGAGCATCTTTTCCCACCAGACTTGGGTTTCGTAAGTGGGCCTTTGGGTGGCCCGGTGTTTCTCAGTAATAAGAAAGATGACCCAGAGACAAGACTTTTTACCCTCTTAGCAGTCTTCTGAGAAAGTCTCAGGGTGAGTTCTGTGTGTAATACGGCAGGCACTGCGTGCCCTGCACATGGGAGGGCTTAATACACTTATACTGTGGGTGAGCAAATGAGCCATGAGGGGGGAGGCCCCAGGAGGGTACCACAGTACGGTAGCCATCGGGGGTGGGGGTGGAGGCCTCCAAGGCGCATGCTCGGCTCCGCAGCTGGTGGGGTGCGGGGTTGAGGCACGTCTGGGGTACGGTGCTCACAGCCCTGTTGAACAGGGAAGGGGGCCAGCAGACAGCTCGGAAGTTCATCCACGTGCAGGAGCGAGGACAAGTGGTTAAAGGGCTGGGAGTGGAGATTTTTCAGAGACAAAACTGTCCCTCTGCAGCACAGCATCTCGGAGGGTGGTGGCTCCTGGGACGAGACAACCCCCGAGGCCTGGCCAGGACGGGTTCTGAAAGAGACCGAGAGCCGCCCTGGGCTGCTCCACGGGATGCAGTGGTGAGTCTGGGAAGGGTTCTCACGGAGCGAGGGCCAGTGCGGCCCCCGAGAGAGGAGCTGCTGGTGGGCAGGGGACGGAAGACCTTCAAGAACAAAGACGTCTAACAGTTATGTGTCGGTCATGGCTGTGATATTCCGCAGTAACAATCGATTGCGCCAAGTTTCACGGAAGTCTCTCTTACACAGGGACTCCGTCGGTGGTGGTTTGAGGAGCCAGGGCACTGGGCAGGGCCCAGCAGGGGGCAGGCGAGGGTCAAAGGCCAGACACAAGCAGGAAACACGAATGTGGGAGCAGAGGCCACCGGAAGAAGCACGGGTCCCCAAGAATCCCCTTCTGCGGCGGTTGCTCCAGAGATCAAAACACACATTTTAAATATAGCACGTCTGTTCAGAGTTAATACTACCCCATTTCAGGAACAATGGGTAATCACATAGCTCCCTTTCCCACTGCAAACATTACAAATACTACAGCAACACGTTATCACTCTTGCTTTACACAATCGCCGTTTAAAGAAGTTAAGAGAAAAAGTCTTTTATATTTATCCACAAATTTACCATTTCCAGTGCTTTCCATGTCTTCCCAAACAGCTGACTTTCTACCTATGATCATAGCCCACCGGTGTGAAAACATTCCTTCAGCATTTTTGTAGCAGGTCCAGCACAAACAAGTTCTCTCGGTTTTCTTTGATCTCGAACATGTCTTTATTTCAGCTTTGTTTTTGAAGAATATTTTCACTGGGACTGGCATTCTGAGTTGATCTTTAGAAGTGTCTGTTTCTCTGCTTGATTTCCTATCTTTTTATTTATCTCAGGGGTCTTCTCATTTACGTCCTCGGGTATAGTTACCATAGCTGCGGTAACATCTCTGTCCGACATCTGTTGTCTGTCTTTTCTTCTTAGATGTGTATGTGTGTGTGTCTTTCTCCCTTCCCTTCTCTCTCAAATTAACGAATCAATCTTTAAAAAAGAACTGGAAGGCCCTGGCTGGCATAGCTCAGTGGACTGAGCACGGGCTGCGAACCAAACTGTCGCAGGTTCGATTCCCAGTCAGGGTACATACATGGCTTGCAAGCCATGACCCCCAGCAACCGCACATTGATGTTTCTCTCTCTCTCTATCTCCCTCCCTTCCCTCTCTAAAAATAAATAAATAAGATCTTTAAAAATAAAAAAGAAAACAGAACTGGAGCAAGACAATTTCTGGGGATAAGCTGGAAATTGGCATGAAGATTCAGTTTACATCCATGCACAAAAACTCAGTTCCACATAATGCAAAGGAGGATGTCCCCTGTCTGCCCCCCACCCCTGCCCGCTTCTTGCCAGGGCTGTGCAGAGCATGGCCCCTTGTCATTCACAGGAATGCAGCTCCTCCTGGCATCCAGAGCTGCCCCTCCTCCCCCCCACAACCTGCTCTGCGGGCTGGGGCCGGGGTGAGGCGTCGGGGTGCCATGTGTAAGACCGTGCAAGCTCAGTTGGGCACCTGAGAGTGAGCGCCCCTTCCCTTTCGTTCCCAGCACCTCACCTGCCTCACCCTAATGTGGACCTTCCTGAGCACGGAGCAGCCTGTCACTGTCCACTCGAGTCCTGCGGGAGGACGCGTGGGCCGTGAGTCACTTACTCGGCGAGGGAAGACGGAAGAGGCCGGCGGAGGGAGAGGCAGGAGTGCTGGCGCCGAGCCCCACGGGGACAGGCTGGTGCAGAACTGCCGAGGGCCCAGAGCCGCCATGTGTGGGTCCCCAGGTTGCCACCGCGCGTCGGAAGGGCAAGGGGCGCTCACTGGCCAGCACTGCCACCCCCTCCACCGGGAAGCACAGCTGGGTCCCTGTGCAAGCACTTCCTGCGTGTCCCCAGGGTTCACTGCCCCCGCTCAGGCTATCTGAGCGGCTCTGATCTTGTGACTAAAGCGATCCAACCAGCCCCCCCCCCACCCCCCACGCCCTGTCTCAGCTACCCGCTTCAGCTAGTCCCCCGGCCTTAACTAGTACCCTTAAACTCACCTGGTTTCTCTGGCCTCAGCTAGCTTCTCCTTGGCTTCAACTAGTTCACCTGGCCTCAACTAGCCCCCTAATGCCTCCTGTCTTGAAGACTTTACCAGCCTCAACCTGCCCCTTGATTTCTGGCCTTGCCTGTGTCAGGGCCTTGCCCATACCTGGGAGGCCTTCACCTGCCTCCTGCCGGGACCCTCCCACAGAGCCCGAAGGCTCTGTTCAGGCACCTCCAGCCTCCGCCCCCCTCAGGGCTGCCCCCGGCCTTCCCCACCCCCGTCAGAGTTCCAGGGGAGGGCGGGGCTGCAGTTCCTGTGCTGGCGCCGCAGGCCAGGCCAGCCCAGCGAGTCTGCAGGGCTCATGGGGTCACACAACCACACCCCCCGCAGGGCACCCCGCTCCCCCCCTTAGAGATGAGGATGCTGAGGCTCAGAACACCTCAGTGCCCCGTGTGAGTTCATGCTTTTAGAGAATGGCAAACGAGACATTTAAACCCCATTCTGTCTGACCCCGCAGCCCAGGCTGTGCCACCCCTGCCCCGCCCAAGGCCTCCTTCCTAAATGCGAGGACTCCCAAGGCCCGGAACGAGCCGTCAGCAGGCACGTGCTGAGGGAATGAGGCCAGGATAAAGGGACAGACGAGCCTGGGCTGTGGCCTGAGAGAGAGCTGACGGGCGCAGACAGCTGCCCAGACGGGACAGAACAGGGCGGTGACCGTCCTGGCCTCTCCCCGCCCGTGGTGTTCTGGCCTGGAGCAGATGCCCCCACAAGGGTCCTCGGGGGTTGGGGGGTCTCTGTGGGTGAGACCAGGCGTTTGCCTCCCAGAGGCTCCCTTCCGGCTGGAGGGAAGCCTGGGGCGCGGGCTTGCTGCCTGGAGCATGCTTCTGCCCCCAGAGAGCTGGGTCTCCATGGAAATCAGTTTGCGGAGAGAAAGGAGCTATTTTAAGGACCCGCGAAGGGAGAACCTGTGGGCTGGGCTTAGGGAAGGTAGCTGTGGGAGAGCGCTATTCTGAAAGGCTCCCTAATTTCCCTCCTATCCGAGCGGAAAGAGAACTGGAGCCCAGGACGGAGGAGGAGCCTGCAGGCTGGTTGTCCCTGGGGAGTGGCCCTCCGGGACAGCGGGGGTGCCGGGGAGGGTGGGGGCCCCGGGCCCGGCCAGCTGCTGCGAGGAAATATCCACTGCAGAACGACACCTTCCTGTTGGCACAAAACCTGCGTTCTGGGAATCATGCAGAGAAGGAAAAAATTGCTTCTTAAAACAAGTAATTGTAGCAGCCTCTGCAGTCTCAGGAGTGGGGGGCCCTTGGTGAGGAGGGCTCGTTCAACAGTCCGCCCGCTTGGTTAGGAAGCTGGCGAGGAAAAGCTGGCGTGAAATACAGATGCTCCCCGACCTACAGTGGGGTTACATCCCCAAAAATCCTCTGCAAATTGAAAACATCACAAGTCAAGCCCTGGCCAGTGTGGCTCAGCTGGTTGGGAGTTGTCTTGCAAAGTGAAAAGTTGCTGGTTCAGTTCCTGGTCAGTGCACATGCCTAGGTTGTGGGTTCGGTCCCCAGTGGGGCACGTGTAAGAGGCAACTGATGGATGTTTCTCTCTGTTTCTTTCTCCTTCCCTTCCCTTCTTTCTAAAAATGAATAAATAAAATCTTTTAAAAAATATCATAGGTTGAAAGTGCATTTAATACCCCTCACCTACTGAACGCCATAGCTTCGCCTCGCCCACCTTGAAGGTGCTCAGAACGCAACATCCAAAAGCCACAAGCAACACAGCCGTGGCTACTTAACCCTGAGGTCGCGCACCTGGCTGGGAGCTGCGGCTGGCCCCCGTGTCCCTGGCCGTGGGACAGACCAGGATTCAAGATCCAAAGCACAGTTTCTACCGAATGTGTACCATTTCCACACCTTTGTGCAGTCAGAAAATCCTAAGTTTCACCACCGAACCACCCTAAGTCGGGGACTGTCTGTAACGTTGGTGATAAACAGGTGGCAATTTCTGGGGTCCCTCCTCATCCTGCTGTAGGGGTGATTGGGAGGCCTAGGACGGGGAGCAAAGCAGAGATGGCAGAGAAGTCTGGCTGGAGTGGGCCCCAGTGGGCAGTGGCAGCCGGAACTCGGGGACCGAGGGGGTCAGAGACCTTGAGGAGCGGGCGCAGGGCAGGACGGTTAAAAGGACAAGGGTGAGAGTTTCTCAGTCTTGCAGGGTTGCCCCCGGTCCCAGGCGCTGCGGTGGGCCCTGCCATCCGTCAGCTGACAGACGGAGTCTTGCTGGCGTTCGCACAGCCTGTGCTACCCAGCAGAAGGGGGCCGTTCGCCTGCGGGCATCAAAACCCAACGTTACACCAACCGGAGTTTGCAGCCAAGAGAAGATTTCTTGAGGAGATGATGCCGTGCCCGGAGTCACAGGCAGCTCATGCTTGAAGACCTGGCCCCGATGGCTTCCAGGGGGTGGATGACAGAGGGAAAACATCATCAATCACGGTGACTAACAGGGTAAAAGGTCAAGGCCTCTACTGACGGGCTGGTGCTGGGACGGCAGGTGGTCACTCCTTCACTGCGTCTGGTCCCGACCTCAGCCACGGAGCGGCTCTGTGCAGCTCCGCCAGGGCCTGTTTTGGGGATTGTTCTGCTTTCCCGGGTCTGGAGCTAAAGCACCACTGAGGCCAAGACAGAGTCTTTAGTTTGATTGAAAATCTCTGCCGCTACAGCCAGCGGACCCAGGACCCTGTTCCTAAGACTGCTGGATGCTGACCAGAACCTCATTGCCCTGAGGGCTTAACGGTTCAGCAAGGGAGAGGGAGGTGGGTGAGTCGGGGTGCTCGGTGCAGCCAGTTTGAGTCAAAGGGAAGAAAAAATCAAAATAAAGGGTAAATCAGAGAAAGTCAGGGTCCTGCGTGGTTGCACCTGTGTTGGCGCTTCGGCGAGAGGCACGAGGGGCACTGAGCTCGCCCAGGCCCCTGGAGCTCAGGACCGAAGGTGACAGGGAGCCCAGCGTGCACCCCACTCTGCCGCTCACCCCAGAAATGGCGTGGAGGGCCTGAGGTCTGTTCTGGGCTCTCTGCTCTCGTCCCCCGCATGCCAGCCCACCCTGGCAGCCCAGGCATCCATGCCCTGCTCCTCAGGGGCAGAGGATGGATGTTGGGGGATCGGCTTAAAGGATGTCAGGGCATCTCAAGCTGTGCCTCCACCCCCGCCCTCGGCCTATGAAGTCAGAAGGCTGGTGCCGAGGCACTTTGGTCAGGCTGTGTGTGTGGGGACCAGGAAGGGAGCCTGCGGGCTCGGGCATCCTGTCTGAGCGGGGGAGGGGCTCAGGTGGCAGCGGGTGCCCAGTCCTGTCTCTGCCAGTCTCCAGGGGCCATTGCTGAAGGGCAGTGAGCGGGCTGCCCCGTGGCTGCCCAGAGCACTGCTCCTTTAAGCTCTGTGCGGCGTCTCAACCGGAGCGGGGGCCGAGGAGCTGGAGATGGGGGCAACGGCAGCCCAGGCCAAGGCCCCCAAGGCACACTGGGTGAAGCCAAGCAGCACCCGCCCCGGCCCCTCGGGCTGGGGGCCTCTCCCGAACCCGTGGACAGGGCAAGCTGCCTGAGAACGCTGGGAGCCGGAGGCCCGAGACCTGAGCATTGTTTATATGTGTTCATTGTCCTTGGAGCTTAGCGACCAACAGTCCCACAAGCCGTGAGGAACGTGGGACTGCAGGACAGCAGGTGGTGAGCGAGGGGATGACACTGGCAGAACTGGGGTGGCTGCAGGTGCCCTGAGTCACGCAAACACGCGTGACGTCTACAGCCGTTCTGGGTCCAGGCGGAACTTCAGACTGGGTCCAAGCAGTCCCCTCTGGTCAGCACAGTGCTGGCCCATCGCCACGGTTAACCTCAGCACCCTGGCCTGCCCTCCCTCGCCGCCGCTCCGCAGCCTGGACGGCCTAGAGGCGCTGCCTGTGGTCGGGCGCCAGGAAGAACTGCCACACGGACGGGAGCTGGGTGAGAAAGGCACTTTATTGGTCGCACAGACTGACACACCACGAGGGGACACGGGGTGTGTGTCCCGTCTCCAGCACGCACACACGCACACGCACACACACACACACACACACACACACACACACACTCCTGGGTTTGGTTTCCTACATCAATTCTGTTACGTGGAAAAGCAACACAAGGAAAGACATCACCGACCTATTCTAGTCACCGAGGGAGCGGGGCCCAAAGCCACGAGAGCCGGGCACCGAGAAGCCCCCCACCCCCCCGGACAGCCACGGGGGGAGCTCAGGCGCAGGGGCAGCAGCGGAGGCTCTGCTATTATTAGCATGACGGGACAAGCACTGGGAGGCCTGCCTTGCCCTGTGGCCTGGTGGAGGTTACCCACAGCAGGGAGGGCATGGGCCGGGGGGAGGGGTGGGGGACAGGGCCCTGGTGGAGGCCTGGGCCGAAGCTGGGCCTCCCCACCAAAGTCAGAGCTGCTTTTCCTCCTTCAAAATAAGAGCTGAGAGGACCCAGACAGACCCCTGGGCTGGACACCAGTTCTGCCTGAACCGCTGGGGCTTTAGCTAAAGCAGTTTTTGTCACTGAAGCTACAACTACAAGGTCAGGTTCCTTGTACCCTGAATGAGCACTCACTCTTCAGCTACCTGCAGGCCGGGCCCCGTGTCGCTCCGGCAGGGCACCGGCCTTAATTTTTAATGCTTTGCCCAAACCACTCAGGACATGCTGTTCTGAACTGGGGGGTCCGGGAACGTGGTTTTGGTCGGCTGAAGAAGACTCAACCCACAATGTTTGCGAAGCACTTAGCAGGTGCCTGGCACACGGTGAGTGCTTGATACATGCAGCCATTATTATTATTAATATTATTATTATTATTTATATCTCCACCCGGAAATCAGCATTTCAGTTCCTTTCTTCAAAAGCAGTGACCGGAACGAGGCTCTTGGGTCCCAAGTACCGAGATCGAGCTGGGGGCCCAGGTGCGCCGGGGGCTCGTCGCCCACCGGGTGCGCTTTCCCTTCCAACCTCCGCACGAGGGGCCGAGTCTGGAGCCGGCACAGGCCGCTGGTCACGCAGGAGCCGGGCCTCTCCTGGAAAGTGTGCGGCCCTGCACAGGAGGCTGGGGAGGAGGGGCCGACAGGAAGTCCCGGGAGAGTGTTGGAGTGGCTGGGCGCGGCTGCTCGGGCTCCGGTCTCGCTGGCGGCTCACCGGGCGCTTCACTGCGGGCCAAGGACAGGAGGGGTCGGTCAGTCAGTGTTGCATTCTCGCCAGGCCGGGTCTGACTGACCGAGGGTCCCCAGGTCCCTGCACACGGTGCGCTAGGTCAGGGTTCCTTCGTCTGAGCGCTGGAGGGAGCCGACACTGAGTACTGTGCTCTAAGCACTTCAAGCACATTCTAACGCACGCACATCATGTTGTGTGTGTGTGCATGGCACACACACACACGACTTGGATGTCAACTACAGCATAGAGTAATGGCGTGCAAAAAAACTGAAGCCTCCTCACAAACCTATGAGGCAGGCTCCCCTAAGAGCCCCCTTTTTATAGATGAGTAAACCGAGGCTCAAGGCACAGCGTCAGGAGGTGGGCGCGGGGGACTTACACCCAACACAGTCGGGCTCCACAGTCTTATTAGCACTGTTAGTTCTGCTCGAAAAGAAATCTATCTTAAGCCCTGGCTGGTATAGCTCAGTGGATTGAGTGCGGGCTGTGAACCAAAGTGTCGCAGGTTCGATTCCCAGTCAGGGCACATGCCTGGGTTGCAGGCCATGACCCCCAGCAACCACACATTGATGTTTTTCTCTCTCTCTCTCTATCTCCCTCCCTTCCCTCTCTAAAAATAAATAAATAAAATCTTAAAAAAAGAAAAAAAATCTATTTTATAAAAAGGAAGGGGACAGTGCACCTGAAGTGTCTACAATCCTGGGAAATCTTTAGTACTAATATTAATGACATGTAAATGATCTGGGCAGGCTCAGAGTTTATCCACAGTCCCTCCTATAACCCTTTCACTCTTGGAGCAGGGACCTTCACGACAGCCCCGGGTTCAAATCCTGGCTCCACCCCTTCCTCATGGAACGGCTCCCAGAACCACTGTTTACTGGAACCCACTCCTGAGCTGGGTTGTCATGATCATGCACATTCACACACATGTCCATGCATGCAGAGGAGCTCCCACGCACACAGGTCCTGGACACGGTGGTTGTCATGCATGTGCACATGCATACACATGAGCCTATGTGCGTGCACTCCTCAGCGTGGTGGTTGTGTCGCTTGCTCGTGCACACACACGCACCCCCCCACGCACCCCAGCGCACCTGCGTGGTAGCCCTGCTGAGCGGCGAGTCCTCGGGGGGCCGGTGCTTGCCCTGGTAGGGGAGCTCGGTGTTCTCGCGGTAGTCGCGGCCCTTGGAGTACTGCAGGTGCAGGACTGCCGGGCTCTTGACCGGGAGGGGCGGCCGTGGGGCTGGGGTGGGCAGCACCTGCTGGCTCTGCTCCGACCTGGAAGGCTTGACGGGCCTCTTGGCTGGCACTGGGACCGGGGCGCCGGTGGGGGCCTTGGCCTTCCCCTGGCTCTTGTCCCCAGCGGCCGGCCGGCCCTCAGCTGAGGTCGAGCAGGTGAAGGAGCGGAGCCGGGGCGTGGGACTGAGGAAGGGTGGGGGCGTGGGCACCGGCTTGCCTGCCCCCTTGCTGCCCTCAGCCTCCTGGGCTTTGGAGAGCAGGATGCTGGGCGACAAGGACCCTGTGTCTGGGCACAGCGGGGGCTCCTTCTTCAGCATCTTGGGAGACTCCTGCTCTCTCCTGGGAGCCGGCTTGGGGAGAGAGCTCACAGACCCGTACAGTGGGTTCTCGAACATCTCGGGCTTGGCCAGCTTGGGCTCCTCCTGAGGCAAAGGTTCTAGGTCGCCAGGCCTGCAGAGGGAGAAAGAGGGGACAGGGGGGAATCCCATGGGAATGACGGCTTGATGCCGATGGCGTTTGCTTCGGGGGCTGGCAAAAACGTTTGGCAGCGGAGGGAGGCGGCAGCTGCACGACGTTGCAAAGCACTGAATGCCACCAAGTTGCTCCCTTTTCAAATCATTAATCTATGTTACGTGAGTTTTGTCTCAATTAAAAACAAAATTAAACACGAAAGGAAGAGAAACTGTGTGACTTGTATGTTGATGATCACATAGGTAACCTCCATGTCGCCTGGGCCTTTTCCGCTATAAAAACTGTTCACAGGACCCTGGCTGGTGTGGCTCAGTGGACTGAGCGCCAGACTGCAAAGCAAAGGGTCCCCGGTTCAATTCCCAGTCAAGGCACATGCCTGGATTGCAGGCCGGATCCCCAGTAGGAGGCGCATGAAAAGCAACCGAACGTTGATGTTTTTCTCCTTCTCTTTCTCCCTCCCTTTCCCTCTCTAAAAATAAATAAAATCTTTAAGAAAAAAACAAACAAACAAAAAACACCTATTCACAGGGAAGAGTGGGCTCACATGGCACCACCAATGTCAAAACCAGCCCCTCGGCCCTCTTCGGACAAGCCCGCCCTCCTCAGCCCTGCCCCCCACTGCTGCTACAGGCCTGCCTTCCTGGTCCCCACCCCACCCCCATCCCCAAGGATCCCGCAGCCTCTCTGACGTCTCTACCAAATTCTGCTCTGACCCCTGGGGAACGGAAGCCTTACAGGTGACCAGACACCCTCAGTCCCCATCTGTGCTACCTGAGTGTCCCTGTTCAAGGGGTTTCCTTTCACAGATGTGTAAGAGCCATTGACAAAGGAGTCAGCCACGAACGGACAAAATCTGGACTCAGGAGACCCACATTCCTGACGGACACAGTGCCCTCCCCGGCGGGGTCCTGGGGACTGCGGTTCCTCCCTGGCCTCACTTAGAGTGGGGGGAAAACCCCGTGGTCACAGGGGCAATCCCAGGGAAGCTGGAGCCGGGGACGCCGCCAGCAGCGAGCCAGTGGGCCTGCTGCTGACGAACAGCTGGAGGGGGGGAACACGCCTCTGTTTGCCGGTCTCCCGATTTCTCGGGGCTCTTACTAGATAGTGGGGTTTCTGCCGAGCAAAGGAGGAGAACCAGGAACACCAGGAAGGGGAACCCATTTTACTTTCTGGCCAGTGGCATAATCTCCCGGGGTATGGGGGTGGGGGGGGTCTTCTGGGTCCTGCTTCCTGCGAGGAGGAGGCTGCCGTGGAGAAAATGTGGGTCCCTGGGAACCCACTGACTGCAGGCCACGCCGCCTCTGACCCACAGAACGTGTCCTGACACCCAGCTCAAAGGCACTGAGCAGCCAAGGTCAACGGGCTCTTTGGGGAGTATGGAGGGGGCCGGGGGGGGGGGACAGGGCAAGATGGCATCCTTGCCCAGGTGCCAAGGAGACAGCATGACAGGGGGCGTCGGGCAGGCTGGCCTCGGGGACACGCCGATGGAGGCCCGACTGCAGACTCAGTTTTGGGCTCGCTCCCCTTTGGAAAGACCTGGAAGCAGTCGTGGAATGAGGAATGTTGGGGCCTCGAAAGAAGACTTTGGAAAGCCACCCCTCTGCCTCAGGCCACCCTCTGTCCCCGGTCTGGATCCTCGAAGACCTCGGCTGTGAGTTGGCCCAGGGAGGAAGGGGCAGGGGCGGGCAAGCAGCGCCGACCGGAAGCTTCTAGTGAAGAGGTAAGAAGGAGAAAAGGACAATGAGCGATCTGGCCCCTGACAGGCACTCTCGGCGACCAAGCCAGGAGGAGTGGGTTCTCCCCAGGAATCAGGGGCGGGGCCGGGAACAGGGCCCTGGATGTAATCCTTCTGGGGGTTCCAAAGCTCAGTCCCCCGCGGCAAGAGCAGCGACCGCGCAGGTCAAGTCCCCACTCTGGGAGGGGATGCTGTCACTGCCAGAGGGGAAAGCTTGGTCGGGTCAGGGGAGGCTGGGAAAACCACAAAAAGATGGAAAAAGCCTTAATTCCACGGCCAGAGGTGAAAGGAAACCGACTCCCGTCGCAGGCCACGGCTGTGGAGTAAGCGAGCCAGTATCCAGGGCACAGAGCTCTTTCCCGCGGCAGAAGGACTCGGCCTCTCGGAGGCCGGAGTCGGTTCCTCGGATGCTGGAGTCGGGGCTAAAGCAGCCAGGCACTCGGCAGGGCCTGAGAACAGCCGTCTTTCTGGCTAACCACATGGCCTTGGTCCAGGGCGAGCGGCTGTGCAGGTGCGCCCAGGACTCAAGGGTTCCCCGGGGTTCCCCGGGGTGTGGGATTCTTCGGGCACACTGGGATGGCCGGTCATCCTACTAGGGTGTAGGGAAATAGTGGGGTGACATGGAGGAAGCTGGTGACACCCCCTTTCCTGTAGCCTTTGCTCCGGCTGAGCCGGGGCCTGCACAATGAAGCAGGCTGCAGGCAGGGATGGGGGGGAGCTAACTCCTCTACCTGCCCCCCCAGGTGAGCTTAAAACGCCACCTGGGGGGGCCCTACCCACAGATGTCCCCATTCTAAAGCTGTCTCCCGTGAAGCTGGAGGGAACACCCCACCCTCCCGCCCCCTTCCAAACCGTGTGCTATGCTCAACTGGTTCAGCACAAAGACTCGCTAACTTTGGGAACTGAGAAACACTCCACTCGGATGGTCTCCTTGTTCCAGGTGGCTGTCCACAGACCGGTTCCCCGGGCTGCCGAAGAGGCGGCTTTGCTAAACGGGCACCTCGGCGCCCAGCGCGGTGGCCTCTACCCTCGTTTTCGTTCTTCCTTCCTCCTGAACACCGCCGACACCTTCCGAACTTGGGGGCACAGAGAGGGCCGCGGTGGGCTCGGGGCACGCCTCCCTCCTGGTCCTCTCCGGCCCCCTCCCGCCAGCTACCTTCCTCCCTGCCGCTCATCTGTCCACTTTTACTATTTATTTCCAGAGGAAAAGCTTCAGGAATAAAACTGTAAACTGCCTCTGGACAAGGATGGAAGCAGAGAGAAGAGGGCGACACTGTTGGGCCACACTCCCGTCGTCCCCGGGTCCCACTAAGGGACAGAAAGCACGACCGAGAAACAGAACCGCCCGTAAAGGGCAGCAGGTGGCCCCCCGAAGCGTCACAAACAATGAAGACAGCTGCCAAGGACAGAGACGCCGGTGCTGTTTTGCGCATCTGCCGTCGTCGTTCGTGGGGCTCTGCCCCGGGACTTCTCATTTCCCTCTGCCACTTGCGGTTGCTAGAGACTCGCCCGGCTCCACGCGATGATACTGCTGAGTGAGTCTGCTGGGTTCCGGTGCCCACGTGACGGGCGGCCGTGGCTCCTCCCTGGCTCTCCCCCCCGTCCCCGCCGACCCTACCGACACCTGTAGTTCTTCTAGACACGGGTCAGCTTTCTCTGACCTCCTGCCTTTTCCCGCAGTTTCATGGCCCCAGCCCTTCCCTCTCTGCAGGCTAGCTGCCCTCTCCTGGCCTCGGCCGCGCCTTTCCCCGACGGCCCTTAACAGCAGAGCCGGGAGAGTTTCTAGCACGGTCACGGGGGAGCAGGCGGTGTGCAGCCGGGGGCAGAGAAGGGAACTGCAGCTGGAGAGGGACTTCTGCACGGAGATCCCCACCGCGGCTCCTCGGGGGCCTCCAGGGAGCAGCAAGCGACCTGAGGGTCCACTGGTCTTAGAAACGCATTTTTCAATAAATGTAGTTTCAATACAAGGGCACCACATGATGCTGTGTATAATGCGCACTGTTTTGCCCAAATTTTTGAGGGAAAAATACGCTGCATATTATGCGTGGGTGTAACGAGTACGGTCCACGGGTATAAATGACCCCGTGTAGAATGTGCACAAAAACGTGGGTGCACATTATGCAAGGCAAAAAAAAAAATACAGTCCTTTTCTTGACAGTATCTTTAAGATGTTCTATTTAAAAAGCCTTTCCAGTCACACCCACAGGGTGGGACGGCAAGTCCTTCTCCGGTGCCCGTCGCGTTCCAGGCCCCGGGGATGAGTCAGGGACGGAAGCAGACACCACCCCTGCCCCCCTGCAGCTGCCGTCCCGGGGCTGGGTCCCCAGCAGCGAGGGCCCGGGGAAGGGACAGGCCTCGGTGGGGGGCGTGCTCACCTGGACTCCTGTGTCCTGGGGCAGGGGCCCCGGGTGGCCGTGGAGGACGAAAACTTCTTGGGCGATATGGGCGGCTGGGAGGGTGGCGTCGGAGGGCTCTCCCCCCGCCCAGGCCCCAGGGAGGGGTCCTTGAGCGGCTGGTCGTAGCTCCAGGCGGTGGGCTGCTGGTCGGGGGACAGGGCCTGTTTCATGTGCCCCAAGGGCCCCATGCCGATGTAGTTGGGGTTGATGATTTCGGTGATGCCGGAGCCCGTGCAGAGAGGGACCCTGTGGGCGACACACACGAAGGCCCACGTCAGGTCTCCCCTCCCCTCCCCACCCGAGGACGGTGTCTTCTGATGTTCCTCAGGGCCCCTCAGGATGCCCTCCACTCCCTCGCTGCACCGCCCCACCTTCGTTCATTCATTCACACAGCACAGCAGTGTCTGCAGGCCCAGGAGCGCCGGGCCCCGGGCCAGGCAGAGAGAACACGGCTGTGCGGGAGACAGTGCAGTCCCCGCTCCCCCGGAGCTCAGGTCTGCTGGAGGAGGCCAACCAGACCTGCTCAGGGACTGGGACACCTGGCGTGTCCCTGGTGCCGAAGTCCAACTGAGTCACCGAAGAGGCAGGGCGGGGCTGGCAGGAGCGTCAGGACCCACCGGGCCCAGGGTGGCCAGGGAAAGCCTGACTGAGGAGGCGGGCAGGAAGGACGGGGGAGACCATAGTTACTGCCATGGCCCTGGCGGGGGAGGGGCTTAACTACTCCAGGGGCCGCGGGGAGGGTGCCCAGTGGGGAGAATGGAGTGAGCGCTGTCCAGGCCGGCGGGGCCGAGTGGCCGTGCGGGAGGGGAGGCTGGGGGGGAGGCACACGGGGCGTTCCACCCGAGACGTGTCAGCGTGCACAGCGGGGTATGAGCATGAGAATGGAAGTGGCCACGTGGGCATTTGAAGATGGGGGCACGAAGGTCAAGGCTGGAGCCTCACACACAGGGGGCAGTCAGAGCAGACGGCCCGGGCCCGGGCGAGGTGACCTGAGACTCCAGCCCTGCGCCGCCCCTTGGGGACAGAACCGTTGTCCCTCTTTGGAAGACGGCGCTATCTATCGTGAGAACAAACTACCAGAGTTCTGAGTTTCCAGGTTACGACGACCCTCCCGGTGCCCATGCCCTCAGCCAGCCTGGTTCCACGCCCGCACAGGCACTGTTCACGCTCCCACCAGTGAAAAGGGAAATGACCTGCAGGCCTACGCTGACCCTGACCCTGGAGCCGAGGGCGCAGGTGAGAGCCACGACACTTTTGTCGATGGGATAATAGCGGAGAAAAGGATCGGAAGGAGATACTCAGCACCCGTGGCTACAGCCCCCAGGAGTTGGACGCAGACGAGGGAATGGTCTGGAGATGTGAGTTCCCATGTTCCCCGGGGCGTGCGGGGGGGGGGGCGTGGCGTGGGTGAGAGCCGGACGGATGGACAGGTGGTGTAGGGACCAAAGTGGCCAGCACGCTGGGGGTGGCAGCGGCGTCTGGATGTCCCCTCGGCGGGTGAGCAGGCACAGAGACCACGACAGCCTTCGCGGGCTTCCTGCTGGGGCTCGAGGCCCCACCAGAGAGCTGAGGCGACTCTTACAACGTCCCATTATTGCCAGTCCTGGCTCTGGCAAGAGCAGCCTGTGTGTGTCCCCCCACACCCTGCCTCCGCCGACTTCTCCCCTTAGTAACAGGACAGCGTTTGCTGCCTCCGGTGCCAAGACTGCCGACGTTGCCGGTCCATGGGGGACCTGGCCACCGTTCCACGCAGCCGTCCCCACATGTGTTTTCTCCTGGACAGGGCCTCTATCTGGGCTGTGAGTGCCTCAGTCAGGGGTGGCACCTATCTGCCTTGGTTTCTCCAGAACTTGCACACAGTAGGTGCTCAACCCAAGTCACACGAATCCCCACAGGGCCACAGGTTAGCGGCCTGACACCTTGGAGCTGGAAGCAGGACAGCGCCTCTTTCCCTCCAGGCCCTCAGTTTCCCTGCTCCCCCTCCCCTCCCCTGGGTCCTGGGTCTGCAAGGCCAGTCGTCTGCAGGGAAACCCTGGTAACCCCCGCCCTGTACCTGTTGGTGGGCTCCCACTGCTTCATGGGGTCGTGGCTGCTGAAGCTCTTCAGACACCGGGGCCCGCTGGCCTCGTCCCGCTCCGTCTTCACGAAGTCTGCAAGGAGAGGCCGGGACAGAGCACGTGAGGGCCCAGCAGGCAGAGTCCGGGCCAGGAGGGCGGAGGGTTCTACGGACGAGCCGGAGCCAGACGGCGGACACCGGCTACCTGGGCAGGTGGGCTCTACGAGACTTGGAGGCCTCATGCGAGTTCAGTGATTGATTAGTTCTGTCTGCCATGGCTCCAGAGGGAGGAGAGTTGGCACATGGGACCCAGGCAGGTCATTTCATGTGACACTTCCAACTTTTGTCCCTTGGTGGCAAGGGACAAAACAGGCAAATTATTCTTGGCAGATCCTAATAAAACAAATATACAGCCCTGGCTGGTGTGGCTCAGTGGGCTGAGTGCTGGCCTGCGAACCAAAGAGTCACCAGTTCGATTCCCAGTCAGGGCACATGCCTGTGTTGCGGGCCAGGTCCCCAGTAGGGGGCACTGGAGAAGCAACCACACATTGATGTTTCTCTCTCTTTCTCTCTCTTTCTCTCTCCCTTCCCCCTCTCTAAAAATAAATAAATCATTAAAATATATATACATAACAAGGTGACTCCCCCAGAGCTCCTGGTACCAAAGCCAACCCCCTCATGCGTTTAAAGGGCAGGTGGGACGTGTCTTCACTTCCAACTCTCGTGTATGGCTGCAGAGGTCCCCTCACTCACACCCAAGGTCCTGCTAGAGAAAGGAGCTCCCACAGGGCAAGGGGGTGGTCCCCGTCCGTGCGAGGCAGCACCCCAACGGCCCAGTGCCCCCTGCAAGGAGTACTGGGTGCCGGACAGTCCCCAGGCAGGGAGCCCCCCTGCCTCGCTGTCGCGCAAGGCAGGACCCCATCACGTTTACAAATTCTGCCCAGCACCGGGCTTCCCCTCGGGCTGGCTGCTTCCTCCGTGTACGACCTTCAGCCAAGCACTCTCTGTGGTTCCGTGTCCCCGCCCACCACACAGGGACGACCCCTGGCCGTCAGGCAGGAGATTCAACAGCTTTGCCGAGAGGAACCACACTCCCGTCCCTAACCCCGCGGCGCTGAGGGGGACGAGGGGATGGAGGGGGCCGGGGGGTGGTTGGAGCCTGCTTACCGTACAGCTTCTCCCTCATCTTGCCCTGGGACGTCTGCAGCTTGATCTCCCCCCGGAAGTGGCCCGTCATCTCTCCGTGGTGGGTGAGGGGCGTGTAGATGGGGAGCTCAGTTTCCGTGGCCTCTAACCGCAGAGCAATGCAGCCCTCGCCTGGGGACGTGGCGGGGACAAGAGTCAGGTCAAGGCCCCACCGTTTCACGGGAGACACACCGCGGATCTGGCCCGGAGAGTTAGCTCTGCCACCGGAGGCGGGCTTTCAAGGCAATGGCCAGGGCAGGGACCCTCGAATCAGCCTGTGGTCCAACATGCCCCGGCGACCTGGGGAAACGTGGCCAAGTTTACAGCAGGCCAGCTCCGCGCAGACTAGTTGGTGTGAAAAAGAAATGAAATCACAGAGCATCCCGCAGAAAAACAGAATTAAATCCTAATCTGATGGCTGGAAGGAATGACAACTTTCCACAGTTGGAGGCTGTCAGAAATGACAAAATAAGACTGACAGGGAAGAGGTCATAAAAGTTTAAAACTTTTACACAGAGGGGGAAAAAAAGAAAAAGAAAACGAGATGATTGACTGGAACCATTCACGGAAGTCAGCTTCAACAAAGCGGGTTTTATCTGAACTCACGAGGAACTCCTCAAAATTAAACCCCCAGCTGACAAATAGGCAGATCACCCAAACAGTCATTTCACACAAAAGAATTGTTAGCTGGCTAATTTCAGTAAAGGGGAACTCATCCAGCCTCGGAAGCCGTCAGCGACGCACATGAAGGCAGCACAAAGGGGCCCTCATGGCCTTGAACTCTGCCCAAAATAGGAGGAGGGAAGAGACGCCCAGCGCCGGCCCGGACCGGGAAAACCCGTGCCCTGGGACGGGGCAAGGTCAGTGCGGGCCATCAGCTTGATAACAAGGACCAAGGATCATGCCCATGTTCACACCCTTTGACCTGCAAACAGGGGAACTCATCCTAAAGAGATGACCCCAAACAATAAAAAAAAAAGTAGCTTCAGGAGAATAAGAAATGCCCCCACAAAGATCCATCTCAGCATCACTGATCACACCAACAAACACCACCGGCAGTAACAGTAATAAAGGCGACCTTTAAAAATGAGGAGACGGCACACCCACGGAATATTAGGAAGCCGTGAAAAAGCAACAATCGCAGAGACCATGGGGGAGAATCACGGAAAGTGGGTCTTACCGAACACAAGGTGAGGAGAGCAGAATATAAACGGCATCTCCGTGATGATTAGAGAGGCAGAAACCTGCGCACGCGTGCGAGAGGGTGCGAGCACGAAGCCACAACAGAAAGGACCGGTGCAGAGAGAGGGGAGGGGGACCGACCGCCGGTGGGTGTTTTTCTCTGTTGCTATTGCAGCGCACTCTTTGCGAGCATGCATTCCCAGAATAGGCAACAAAGGAGGCAGACAGTGCTTGACCGAGGAAACGGAACCATCAGACCCGAGTTCCCGGTTCCTGCCACCGAACCTGCGGGTTCTGGCATCCACACGGAACCTCTCTCTTTGCCCCGTCTCGATGGACAGGAGATTCGGATCTGGAGCCAGGACACCCCAGGCTCTGCCCGGCCCCTGCCCTGGCTCAGGGACCCTCTTTCCAGTGCCGTCCCGGGAGGGGGTGAAAGGCCTGATTCTGGAGCTGGGCTGCCTGGGCTCGAGTCCAAGGTCGCACCGTAGCTTGTCAAAGCCACTGTGACAGCAGTTTGTCCAAGCAGCTACATGACCTTGAACAAGTTGCTTCCTGTCCTCACCTCTGCAACAAGGGCAGTGACTGTCCTCACATCTCAGGGCTTCTCAGGGCCGAGTCTGCACAGCGGGCGAGAGCGCCCGGGGGCACCCATGCCCCTCTCTGTTCCCGGCCCTCCACCGTCAGCTCTGAGCACCTCCAACTTCCTCCCTCCGAAAACAAACCCCTCCCCGGACCAGGTTCACAGTCTTGCCGGCCTCAGCCCCCCCCCCTCCCCGGCTTCCTCACCGCACCCCCCACCGCCGTTCACTCCCTAACCGCCTGGGAACGCTGTCTCGCCGCGGCCACGATGGTCCCCAAGTCGCTCTAAGGGCCAGGGCTGAGTTTTTATTTTGTTGGATCTCTCAGGCACATCTGCCATCATGCCCTTGCCTGCTTCTCAAACCAGCTCTGACCGCGCCCCCGATGCCACCGCGTCCGACCGTGCTTGCCCACCTCCTGGGCCCGCCCCTCACCTCAGCGGGCCGAGGTCAGGAAATGGAAACCCCAGCTCCTCGAACCAGAAGTGCAGGGCCATCCTCGACACCCCACTTTCCCGATTCCCAAAGCCAGACCACGCCCCTTCGTACCACCTCTCAGGTTCACCCCACCTCTCCATCTTCACTGCCACTACTTTCACTGTGGACCCCTGTCTGTCCCCTTGATCCTTGCCAACACGTGTGTGAGAGGGAGAGCTGATCACGTGATCCCGTGCCCCGAGGATCAGGTGTTTGCCCCTCAGCTTGTACGCGCGGCTGCCTGACCAGGCTCTTGCCCCTGGCCTCTCCTGGCCGCCTACCCTCTCACTCCATGCTGCAGACACACCGACTAGCCAAGTGCGAGGGCGGACCTGACCCTGGGCTGCAGCCATGCACAGGCTGACGGCGTTACACAGAATGATGTCTCTCCAGCAGCACAGCTGGCGGGGCCGCTGGCCCGAGCGCTGAGCAGTGCTGGGCGGACCTGGGTTCAGACGAGGGCTCAGCCGGCTCCTACCCCTATGACTTGGGCAAGCCCCTTCCCCTCGCTGCGCCTCGGTTTTCTCATCTACAAACTGGGAGAACAGTGTCCGCTTCATACGGCCTTGTCAGAACACAGTATTTAAATGCCTGCAAAGAGCCCAGCACGGAATCGGACACAGGAGTCTCAAGACATGGGAGAGGCGGTGGCTGCTGTGGCGGGAAGGGCGACTGACCAGTGACTGTCCCCTGGCAGCCCCGGCCTGGGGCAAGGAGCGGCAGGAGAGTAGGGTGGGGAACGGAAGGGGGGCTTTCTGTGGCGGAGATGCCACCGCTTCCCTTACATCAGAGGCCACCGGCACACAGCAGGTAAGACACCCGAGGCACCCAAGGGACCCTCACCGTAGGATTCATCGCTGTCGGAGGATTTAATGCTGATCAGGATGTGCTGGTCCAGCAGGAACTCGGGGTCGGAAATAATGGGCTTCAGCTGCAGAGAAAAGGGCACGGGGTTAGAGGTGACAGGTCGGGGACAGGCAGGCGAGGGTCGCCAGCCCAGAGGAGAGGACGCTGGAGGAAGCAGGCCTGTGCGTGTCGGTATGAAGCACATCTGAGTCTGCCTGCCGTGCCCAGAGAGCAGGGAGGAAGCCACAGGTGCTCCATACCCAGCGAGGTGACGGTGGGCTCAACTTCCTTTCCTGTCCCCGTCCCCCATTCACGCTGAACCCCAGGCCCCAGGGACCGGGCCAGACCCCAAACACGCCGCACCGTCCCTGTCTCCCTTGCCCTCCTTTGCCATCCCCAGGGGCCAGGCGGGCCAGCCAAAGGGAACCGGACCAGGAACCAGGTCTGCGTGCACCCGCCCCCACCCCAGGCCCCAGGGCAGGGTGCTGTTCCAGCCGCAGCCCCTCCCAGGACGGAGGCTGTCGTGACCGTGGCACCCAAGGCCTCCGTGTCCGCCCCCGTGGAGCCACCCGGTGGGTCGGGACTGTCCTGTGGGTAGGTGGCTGTGTGGCGGAGAGGCACAGATCCCGAGTTCTAGCCCTGTCCCCGACTGCGTTGCTCCAGGCTGTCCCCTTGCTTCCCACCCACAGTTACAGAGACCCCTGGTGCCATGCTGAGTGACAGAAAGTTCCAGAACAGATGACTGGACATCGCAGTGGGTGCTCCAAGGCATTCTGGGTTCCAGAGATGCACCAATCACTCTGTTCACTGACTTCTGTTCACAGCCTGGCGGCCGCCTCGTAATAAAACCCAGGGCCAGGCACTGCGCATGCAGGGAGGTCCCACCCCTGGGGGAACAGTGGGAGCGGGGGGAGGGAGCAGGTGACATCTGAATGAGTGTCTGTGGGTGCACACTCACCATGGGTGCAGGGGGCAGCAGAGAGTGCCGGGCGTCTCAAAGGGGTTGGAAAGGGTGAAGTGAGCGGAGGCAGTGAGAGCGGCGGTGAGGGTCTCGGGGGGGCAGCAGAGAGTCAGGCCCCTGAGGGGCTGTGGGAGCAGATGAGGCTGGAGATGGAGGGGGGCTGGGAGCCAAGCCGAGGGGCTTGGGCTCACCCCGTGGGCCACCAGGGAGTTGGCGGACAAAGGAGGGTGTGCCAGGAGGAGACGGGCATTCCAGCAAATTCCATCAGGCTTCTCAGTGAGAGGACGGGAGCATGGAGACAGCTGGGAGGTGGCAGCAGGTGGAGAGGAGGGGACAGAGACAGAGCATTGGGTCTTGGCGGCGGTCAGGATGTGGGGACAGGAGCACCCTAGAGGTCCCCGAAGTGGACAGGGTGCGGCAGGGACTGGGACGCTGGCCTGACTTGAACACAGGAGGAAACAAGCACTTGGGTGCTGTGTGGGGGCAGCTGGGAGAAGCAGCAGGAGGGTGGGTGGCGCCCAGATCCACCTGGATGCAGGTGAACCTGAAAACAGCCCAGGACGTCTGACAACCATGCCTCACCTCGTGGGGGACCCCCCATCAGAGCGCACCTGAACTAGAATACTGTGGTTCGGGTGCGGCCTCTGCTCCTGAGACGGCATGGCCTTCGTGAGGGTGGCCCGAGAGCTGGTGCCAATCACCAGTGAGTGCCAGCATGGGCAGCCCAGCCCCTCGAAACCTGCCTACACCCCACCGCAGCCTTGGGAGAGGACAGGTCCCTCCAGCTGTGAAAGGCCATCCTCCAAAACTCACCTCGGGTGTCACCTCTGAGGGGACCCTCCAGGAGAGGCCCCAAGACCCCGCCCCAAGCGACAGATCATCCCAGCCTTGTAACTGCCCCTGTGCCACCTCCCTCGCTATGTGACGAAGACACAGGTCCTCCCCTCCACTGTGCGCCCAGCGCACACACCCAGACGTGTTCACGGTCAACCGAACATCCCCAAACTGCCCCGGGTTCCAGGGAGAAAGCCATGCCTTTCCGCAGTGAAGACGAACGTGTCCCCGCTAAGGTCTGCCTACGCGTTTTAAGTGGTAGCCCTCTGCTCGCACGGGCCACAGTCACCTCAAGTTCTCTCTGCGTTCACGTCCGCACAGGAGCCCGTGGCCTCCTCTCCACGCCTGCGCTTGACCCTCGGAGCCAGGGCCGACCAGGCGAAGGAGCACTCACTCACTCACTGCGGGGGAATCAGGGCCTCGGGGCACGGGGGTCCTGGGTCTGTCACTGAAGTCGGGTGACCGTGGACAAACCTCTCTGGGATCTGCCTCAGTTTCCCTCTTTGCAAAGCCACGTGGTCAGCCAAGGCGACCTCTCCATCCCTCCCACAACACCTCACGGGAACTGAAATCCCTTCAGAGACACTGGGGCTGCTGGACACAGGACCACATTTAGCCACCGCCGAGCAGGGCACCACAGACCGCCTTAGCAGAGGGCTGGTGCCACCCACGGGGGGGGGGCGGGTCTGCAGCAGCCTCGTCCGCGTTCGGCACCGGGAGGCCCACTCCCTCGGGGCAGGTCCGGCCGGGGCTCTGTCACTGCCCGGCGCGGCTGGCTGCGTAGCTGTGAAACCCTCCCGGGCAGGTGGGGGTGTGTGTGTGCGTGTCCTGTTCTCGCGTTACCTTTGGAAGGGTCTCGCCAAACCTCACCACCAGCTCCCCTTCGCTCCCTTCTTCATTGTCCCCTTCCTGGCTCTTGACAAAACCTGTCGGGGGACAAGGGGGCCGGTTTTCAGGGAACAGGTAGGCTCCTGGGGCCGCCCCACCTGGGCCGGCGAAGATGCCGTCCTGCCCCTTATGTCTGCGGGGGCCACAGCATCGTCTGGGGGGGGCAGGCATGCCGGGGATTCTGTGCTGGTGCAGGGGATGGCCAGGTGCCAATGGGGTCTATTTATTTTTAGGAAAATCAGATTTCTCTCCTTAAAGTCTCCTTTGTGCAATGAACCAGGCAACGAGGAACTCAGAGCTTCGCAGGCAAGGAGATCAGGAACGCGACAGCTCTCCCACGCCGCTCAAGGAGGCAGCCTTTGAGATGCTAATTTAAGCTCCCTAATATGCTGTTTCCATAGAGATGTATGCAAATATCTCAATAATTTATTAAAAAACGCCCTCACAAAAGTCCTCATCCTTTTTGGAAGTACTTTGCCCCTGCTCTGTGAACTGGGACCTGGAGACTTCACCGGACATACGTGGAGAAGGTGGGTCTCTCACCGGGGGCCGGGCCTAGGGGAGTCTGAGAAGGGAGGGGGTGGGGCAGCACTGTGCGGGGGGCCGGGGCCTTCTTCCTGATTTCTGGGAACTCTCCACCATCCCGTCACCACCTCTCCCCCACTCTCCCCGCCCCCTCACTACCACCACCACTCCCCACACCATCCCAGAGAGAAGACCTAGAAACCCCAGGAGTCTGCCCACGCGGAACAGCCTCAGACAGCAGGTCTGCCAAGTGTCACCTAGAGGGGAGTTCTGTGCTAACTGCTGCTGGCTGAGGGGGGCTCCAGACCCCCCGGGGGAGCTGTCTGTGGTGCAGAAAAGAGCAGAAGACCCCGGGGAAGAGCGGGCGGCTCAGGGCCTGGCACAGACCCCAGGAGCTCTGGACCTTTGCCCAGGACCCTCTGGTTCTGTCAGAGCTGGGCCTGGAGGGACCCTTGCGTGGGCTACACTCTGCCCTGAAGGGTGAGGAAAGGATCCAGCTGCCCGGGTCACCTACAAGGGGCTAGGGGTCATGACTGCAGTGACGGCCCTGTCCCTGGAGTGGAGCATCTCAGACCCCTGGGAACCACCCCCCCCACCACTGGTGTCCCCCTGTACCCTCCGCCTGCAACCCCCCTTCTCTGACCCCCCCCCTTGAAATGCACCCACGAGTCTTCCCCAGAGAGGAGCAACGGGGCAAAGGACCACCCACGGAGAGGCCACGAGAGCGGAAGGAAGTCCCGCAGCCCTTACTCTCCAAGCAGCTCGAGTGGAACTCCAGGTAGAATTTGGTCTGGGACTTGGTCTTCAGGGTGGCGAAGCACCTGAGGAACTCGATCTGCCCTTGGCTGTCGACAGTCCCGGGGCCTGGAACAGGTAAGAGCAGAGATCTGGACCCACAGCGTGCCTGCAGACGGGGCGCTGCCCCCCGGGGCCGGGGACGGCGAGAGCCCAGGGGGAGAGAGGTTGCCCTGAAGCCCCGCCGCCGCCCACACGGAAGAGCGTCCCCAAGGTGGCAACAGCAGCTGCGGCGAACCGCAAACTGGCGGGGACAGAGTGGGGTGAGCCACGCGGTCCCGGGTCAGAGCTACCCGCGGCTTTGTCACTGGAGCTGCGTGGTCCCCGGCCACGTCCTTAAGCTCACTGCCTCAGCCTCCCTGCTAGTTCCAGCAGACAGAGCTGGTGCGGCAGAGCTGCCGAGACGGATCCATCTCGTTTCCAAGTTCAGGCCGTGCGGGGCCCCTGCGCTTCCTTCCGCGGGCACAGCCACCGCCCCTCCTGACTCGGAGCCCCGGCCGCTCACTGGTGCGCGGGGAGCTTGTACTCAGCGCTGTTCAGAGACGACGCTTCCGCACGCGTCCCCAGGCCGCCTGTGAGCGGGGTCCAGTCCAGTCTGCTCACGTAGACCCCGAGCCACCGCGGGGCAAGGACAGACACCCCCTCTACCTTTCCCTTCCTTCCTTCTTTCCCGTCCTTTTCTCTCGTCCCCAGCTTTGCCGAGGAACCCCTGACAAACACGACTGCATGTATGTGAGGCGTGTGCCGTGACGCTTTGACACGCGTGCCCGTTGTGGAATGACCGCGAAGATCAGGACAACTCACACACCCACCGCCGTACTTCACCCCCCGTTTTTGCGGGGATTTTGGGTGTGGGGAGAACGCTCGAGGCCTACTCTCGGTAAGCTCCACGCGCACAGTGACATGGCACCGTGTGATCACCCGCTGCCACCGGGCTGAGGCGCAGACCCCAGAACCCCCTCATCTCAGAGCTGAAAGTCTGCACCCCTCCCCAACCTACGTCTCCCCATTTCCCTCCCTGCCCCGCCCCTGGGAACCACCACCCTGTTCTGTTCCTACGATCTGTGAGATCGGCTGCTGTTTTTCCCAAGTTTCCACACGAAGTGATTCCACATAGCACTTGTTTTTCTGTCTGTCTGGTTTCACTTCGCTTTTCTCTCCTTTTTAAAGCACCAGGGCACCGAGGCCAGGCTCTGCCTAGGTAGAGGGTGTGGGTTTGTGGGTGTTTCAGGTCGTGGGTGTTTGTGGGCCTCTGCTCGGTGCTGAGTCGCTCCAGGGGGAGGCAGGCCGGCCCCTGAGGATGCTATGAGGGTCCTCATCGAGGGTGTGACAGCAGGGCCCTCCCCATCGGTGCTGCAGGACCTCAGGGAAAGGGGAGATGGATGGGAGCTGGGGAAGAGGTGGAAGGTTCTGGAAAGCCCAAGTGGTCAGAGCTAGGGAGGAGAGAGGATGATGGGTCATGGCCGCTTGGGGAGGGTAGGTCGCATTCCTGGGGACCAACAGCACGGGGAGGCGTCCCAGGAAGGCTGCTCTTGAATGAGTCTGGGCTGTCCGCTGACCACAGAAGTGGTAGTTTGGCAGAGAAAGTGACAACAGTGTCCCCCAGTCACCCAGGCCCAGGGCTGAGCTCGGTCATTTGAAAAATCACCTGTAAATCTGAGCATCGCTTACTCTCGTGTTTCCCAGACTCGGTCATCTTCATCCCGTCTTCTCCACCACACACCTGCCTGCACTCACAGCGACCTACATCTCCTTCAGACTCACTTTTCAAACGTGAACAAGCGCATTTAAACACGAAGGCCTACCACCGCAAGACCAAGTGGGAAACCAGAGTTGCCTGCCTTGCACAGAAGAGTCAAACTCAAAACATACTAGGACAAATGCGTTACCAATAACCGGTCATCCGGGTCCCGCCCGGAAGTGTCTCTGGTGGCAGACGCACCCCACTGTGGAATACACCCAGTGACCCCATTTTAAAGACGGTATTAAAAGGGAGGCTTCCTGGCTGGCGTAGCTCAGTGGATTGAGTGCGGGCTTCGAACCAAAGTGTTACAGGTTCGATTCCCAGTCAGGGCACATGCCTGGGTTGCAGGCCATGACCCCCAGCAACCGCACATTGATGTTTCTCTTTCTCTCTCTCCCCCTTCCTCCCCTCTCTAAAAATAAATAAATAAAATCTTTTTAAAAAGTGAGGCTTAAAAAGCCAACGTATGTGCTGCAGAGAACAGGAAGGTGCTTGGCCTGAAATCGTGACGCAGCTGGGCCGCGGGTGTGCCGGAAGGAGGGGCGTGCGTGCAGGCCGCCGGCGGCTGCCACCAGAGGGCGGTGCCCCAGGGCCCCCGTCTTTGTGGACAACAGAGGGACGGACACTGCCCACCACTTACCATTTTTGGAGACAAACTGGGAGGTGACTCCTGCCTCAAATGTGGCAAACACAGGGCTGTGGTCACTTGTCATGATGTCGCTGGTGCTGCCTGCAGGGGAGGGAAGCCGTTTCTGAGCAGGGGAGGAGAGAGCCTTCTGGTCAACCCAGGGCTGGCAACCCCGCAGCAAAATCACTCACGCTCACGGAAGCGTCCAGAAGTTTTGCGCTCGTGTTCCCACTGACCTCCCACAACCATGCCCAAAGGTCCCAGTAACAGTGTGTGACACGGTCCCCTCTGTGGCCCAGATGTGCCTATGCTCATTTCCCCTAAAGACTCGTGACTTTTAACATAGATCTCGGAGCGCAAGGTGTGGGGAGTCTCGGGGTCTGAGCGCCCTGCTGGACTGAATTTTTAAGTGCGCAGAGCAGAGTAGCTCCAATAACAGGAGCTAACACTTCGCTTCTCAGAATGAGCACTCAAGCGATTAAGAATTCCTTCAGCATATCGTAAACTTCCAGGGTCCATCATTATTTAATCATTTTGATAATCTTCCCATGCTTATTTTTTAAAAATTGCACATTATGCCTTTTTCTTCCATGTAACTTATCTTTAAATCCCTCCAGCTGCATGTATGTATACTATGTATGAGGAGGAACCACACCAATTTCCAGTGTTTGACTACTTTTGATCCATGAAAATCACCATCCCACATAGAGCAAACCTAATACGCCCTTTTCAGAAGAAAGACCTCTATGTTTCTCTTAAAAAGCGCTCCATCATTCAAATGCTACCCGAACCGGAAGATGCCCCGTTGCTGCCCCAGACGGGAGAGGGCACATCCGCTTCTCCAGGCGGCCCGGCCGGGGCTGCAGGGGGCTCTCCCGTGTTACAGATGGGCTCCCGACCGGCCACTCACCGTAGGACTGACACACCACGTGCACCAGCGGGTAGGACTTCCAGAGGACGCGGTCGCACCAGGAGGGCAGGTTGTACTTCATCTGCGAAGCAAAGTCACAAGCTTCGTGAAATGCCCGCGACTCCCAAAGCATGAAGGCGAGTAAAAGAAAAGATGAGCGCGGGGCCTCGGCAACCCTTGAATTCGTCCGCTGTTGGTTCTTTCCAGAATTTCCCCAGAGACGGCGTCACGCCCCTTCGCTGGCCGCATGCCCCCACACTCTCCGACTCCCTGGACCCCCCCCCTTTAGAACCAGCCAGGCCCACTGCTGGGCCCCCTCGCCCGCCCCCTCCCCAGTTCAGCATCTCGTGTTTTTACATTCTTTTACTTTCTGTCTAACTCAGAGGAAACTCTCTACCTGTGTTTTCAACTCGGGCTCTGTTTATCTTCTCCAGCCACTTGCTTTAATGACATACTCCAGCTGTCGCAGCTGACCCCTCTATTCTCACATCTATCCATTGATCTGCTTCTCTGCCCATCTATACAACCACCCATCTGCTCCTTCACCCGCCCACCCATGCATCCACCCACATCCATCTTCCCAGTTGCTTATCTTATCCATCTATCCACGCACTCAATCACCCACTCATCCACCCATCCACCCACTCACCCACCCACTCACCCACCCATCTGCCCATCCAACCATTCAAACAGTACGTACTAAGTCAAGCCCTCTCTGGGCTTCACTTGCGAGCAGCACTTGCACTGGGCGTACTAAACAAAGCAACCTGGCAACGATACTGGTCCCCCTTACTCAATATCCTTATCTCCGTAAGTTCCAGCTCTCTCTCCTCTGCCTCCGAATGGAAAGGTGCTCATCCTGAAAGAGCCTATCTCTGCCATCTCCTTCCATTATTTCTCTCCCTTCTTTTTAGCCATTTTCTTTCAAGGATGTTTTTGCCTGGGCGGCCCATTTATGTATTTTTTAACTTGAGGTACAACATATTGAGTGAAGTGTACTCATCTCAAATGCAGAGCTTGAGGAAGTTTTACGGTCATGTACACCCATTTAACCACTACCCAGATCAAGATTTAGAAAATTTCCACCATCACAGAGGGTCCCCTGTCCCTTCCTTGTCAATACTATCCCCTCTTCAAGGCCAACACTGCTGGGACTAATGGCTCCAACGGTTCACTTGGCCTGCTCTTGAACTTACAGATGGTGCATACAGTGGACCCTTACACGATGCAGGTTCTGTGTGGGTCCACTTAAATGCAGATTTTTTTCAATAAATACGTACAGTACCATATATGGATTTTCTTTGCCTTTGGATTTTCTTGACAACATTTTCTTTTTCTCTAGCTTAGTTTGTTGTAAGCGTGCAGTATAGAACATACCAAATATGTGTTAATCGACTGTTCATGTTATCTGTAAGGATTCTGGTCAGTTACTACTAGTTAAGTTTTGGGGGAGTCCACGGTTACATGTGTATTTTCTATTGCATGTGTTGTTCCAGGGCCAACTGTACATTCTCTCGTGTCCGGCTTCTTTCACTCCTGTTGTTGCGAACAGGAGCCCTTTCATGTTACTGCCGGGGTTGCATCGCACTGTATGTATGTATGTATGTATGTACCACGTCTGTCTGTCCTACTGTTGATGGAAGTGGGACTGTTTTCAGTCTTTGGACATTGTAAACAAAGGTGTTAAACCAGTCTTGCATTTGCTCTTTGGGGAACAAATGGACTAATTTCTCTTGGGTCTACACCAAAGTGGAACGGCTGAATCATGGGGTAGGTGTCGTTTCACAGGTGCCGCCCAACTGCCACTTCTTAACCTTGCGCTTCCCAGCCCTGGCCGCCCCTCTGAAGGACAGAGATGCGGAAAGCGGGGCCCTGCCCCAGGCCTGTCGAGTCAGCACCTGTGGGCATGAGCCCCGGACGCCTGCGCTCCTGAAAATCTGCACCGACGACCCCTCTACACAGCCCTGGTAATGAGCCAGCCTGTCCTCCTGCAGTCGGGATCGCGCCCCCAAGACCCTGCGCCCCCCTGTTCCTTTAAGACCCGCCAAAACCTCTGGGCGGCAAGTCCAGCTCCCCGTGCCGGGATCCCCTGAATGACACGCGCTCTCCACTCCCATGTCTCACCCCTTACCGACCACGAAGGCTCTCACCCCGGCTGCCGTGGTGCGAGCTGCCTGCTGGGTCTTCCCACCTCCTACGCGAGCAAACGCTTTCTGTCTCCTTGGGCGGCTCTGCCTCTGCCTCGCACAGCCCCTAACGCAGAGGGCCCCCGGATCCGCCCCTGGCTCTCCCCGCCTCACCCTCCATGCACTCCTTGTCTTCTCCGGGCCGGCAACTCCCCGGTCTGCGGCTCAGCCCTGGCCTCTCTCATGAGCAGCAACCTAGTGTTTGAACTGCTTCCTGGAGGCTTGCTGAGATTCCCCATCACAGAAGTCGGAAAACAAGCTCTGGTTTTCTTTCCCCCCTCCAAGTCCACCCTGCCTTCTGATTTTCCAGTTTTTAATCAATGGCCATCAGATCTATCAACGTATCCTGCTTTTCTCCTTTTGTTTCACTTTCATTGTTCTTTTCACCCATTCAGACCCCAGTTATTTCTCAGCCGGGCCCACCAGTTGGGCCTCCACACTGGTCCCCTGCGCTGTCCTCGCCCCTCCCACCGAAGCAGACTAGGGTGCTCTGTGCATCTGTGACCTTGCCAGCTGCCCCCCGCCACCGCCGCCCCCTACAGAATGGTTGCCGGCTCCCTGGTACCCATGGAAAAGGTTAAAACCTAAACCTGGGACATTTGAGATCTTGCTCTCCAGCTGACGTCACCGGTTTTGGCTCACTCAAATAAACTTATAAACATCCAAAAACAGCAAACAAACAAAAAACCTTAATCTGGCATCTAGGACTCCCCCCAAGTCAACCAGACCACCCCGTCATCAGCCCCAAACGTGTCCCCCTGAACCTGCCACACAGCCACGAGTGGACGTCTCACAGGAAGGGGTCCCGCCCTGAGGGGGTGCCCTGCTCTGGGGGGGGGCCTCAGCCTCGCTCAAGGCGGCAGTGCTCGGTCTTCCCTTCTCCTCGGTAGCCTCTCTGTTCTGGCGTCTTCCCCGCCCTCGGCCTTCCTCTCCTGCTCCGGTTCTCCGAGTGCCCCTGAGCCCCGGGGAAGCCCAGGAGGCCCGCAGGCAGTGTCTGGGTTGCCCCCCGTTCCCCTGGGCCTCTCGCGGCCCCAGGAAGCTCGCCACTGCAGCGCTCCGGCCTCAGGACCCTACGGCAGGCCCGGCCTCCCCGGGTCGGGTCCGCTGGGAGACGCTGGATGCCAGAGCCTCCTGCCGCGGCGTCTGCCCCAGCAGTTCTCTCCCCCAGAAACGGATCGGCCCCTGACCCCTTGTCGCGGCTGCTTGTTGAAACCCACGCTGTTCTTCAAGGCACCACACATGGCTCCTCTTTAAGAACCCTCCCTCACCCTGGCCGGTGTGGCTCAGTGGGTTGAGTGCCAGCCTGTGAACTAAAGGGTCACTGGTTCGATTCCCAGTCAGGGCACAGGCCTGGGCTGCAGGCCAGGTCCCCAGTAGGGGGTGTGCGAGAGGCAACTGATCGATGTTTCCCTTGAACATCGATGTTTCTCTCCCTCTTTCTCCCTCCCTTTCTTCCCCTCTCTCTAGAAATAAATAAATAAAATCTAAAAAAAGAAAAAGAAACCTTTCCTGATCCTTCCCTGATTGCCCCTCACTGCATCTGGCACCACCAAACTCTCCTGGTGCATCTGTCTTGTCTTGTGTTTCCTGCTATCAACTCTTGGGGGGGTGAGGGGCCGACAGCCCACTCCCCTCTGATCTGCCGTCATGCAGCAGAGCACCCAGCCCGTCACGGCTTACCAGTACCTATCTGCTGGACAAGAATGAACGTTTTATTGCAGCGATCCCCACACACCAAGAGAACCCTTGGGAACCCAAGCAGCCTCAGGGGCTGTTCACTGGCACTCCAAGGCCAGTTGGGGCTGGCACCAGCACTGCCTCGTGGGGAGCTACTGTGTTCACACGCCCACAGGGGCTCTCACAAGGCCTGCGGCAGAGAAGCTGGCTTCCCGAGGACTCGCTGGGCACACATCAGCCAGCAGCTGGACCACAGGGCATTTCTTAAATGCGCTTCAGAACCCAGTTAAGGAAATGACACTTTTAACCCTCTCAGAGTCCCCGGATACTCGGACAGAAGGCAAATACCATAGAAGTCACGAGTCCAGCTCCTTATGTGTATATGTCTGGTCGTCCAGCCTCTCCTTTCCTTTTTTTTAATTTAAAAGATGTTATTTATTTATTTTCAGAGAGAGGGGAAGGGAGAAAGGAAGAGAACAAAGGGAAACATCCCACAGTTGCCTCTCGCACGCCTCCCTCAACTGGGGTCAGGGCCCACAGCCCAGGCGTGAGCCCTGAGCGGGCATCAAACCGAGTTTTTGCTCAGAGATGCAGTGTGATTTCTAGTTCTTTCTCTCTCTCTCTCTCTCTCTCTCTCTCTCTCTCTCTCTCTTTTGTTGTTGCCTAGTGGACAAGGACGCTCATCCCAGCCCATTCGCCTTTACGGGACCAGACCCGGAGCCGCGGGTGGAGACAGAGGGTGGGGAGCACTCACCCCCGTGGCCTTCTGCTTAGTGTAGGCGTACTTGTCCCGAGTCAGTCTTTCGAAGCGGTAGGTGGGGGCGAACGTGATTTCTTCCTCCTCTGAAACCACACGAAGCCCCAGGGTCAGCTTCGCTGCCCAGCGTCTCACGTCTGGAGACACCAAGTTCCCTCCGCCACCCGCCGGGCATGGAGCCTCCCCCACCCATGAGGACGGCATGGAGCCCCGCCCCCACCCACGGGGAGGAGGATGGCATGGAGCCCCGCCCCCACCCACGGGGAGGAGGGTGTTCGGGAGCCGCCTAGGGGAGGCGGAGCGAGGCAGCCGAGGGCCCGGGGGAGACGGACGGCCGCGCTCACCGAAGTGCAGAAAGACCTTCTGCTCCTTCCTCTCCAGGAGCAGCTGGTCGTGCGCCAGGAGGTCTGCGTACTGCTGCTGCCTGATCTTCTGGATGATGGCCTCCGCCTCCTGGAGCGGGGGCAGGGCCGCGTGAGACCCCCGTCTCCTCCGCCCGCGGCCGCCACCGCCCTCCCCAGGTCCCAGAGCCCCCCATGCTGCATCAGACCGGTCCCCGCCTGGGGTTGCCGGCTTGGCGCTTCTTAGCACCGCCGTTTCACAGGGAAAACCCTGCAATGGTGAAACCCCAACCGGATAACCTAAGTTCCTGGCTATTCCAAATTTGCCGAGGGACGTTGTGTTTCTTCATGCTGTCTTTCAATACTGTTCTGTCGCCACCCCATTCGGTAGGAAGGCGTGTCTGTCTCTTGGCTGTTTCTCGTGGAAGCTCCCCGCCCCAACAGGCAGCCCCAGCCCTGGGTGGGCAGCTCCTCACCGAGGTGGGCAGGTCCACGCGGTAGTTGAGGTCCCCGAGCCAGAAGAGGTGGGTGAAGCGGTGAGTGATGTTGAAGGGGCTCAGCTTCTTGTCTCCCAGAGCCAGAAACCGAAGAATGTTCATGTAGTTCTGGTTTCGCCTAATGGACCGACAGAGCAGCCATGTCAGGGCAGGGCTCCCCCCTCCGCCGTGGCGGAGCTCAGAGGGGGAGCGGCGGGACCGAGACTCAGGTTTCTGGCCCCTGCTGCAACAGACCACGGGCCAGGGCCCCGGGAGCGGGAGCTCAGTGGGGCCCGGAATTGTGAACGTTCCAGATGGCTGTCTTCACGACTGGGCCACCGGCAGGCACCTGAAAGGGTGCGCCAGGGGAGGTTCGTGACTCCAGAAAGAAGTAATGTTCAAGTGTCTATCCACTAGGCTAATGACACAAGAAATGTCCGTTCTGCCCTGGCTGGAAGTCACAACTGTGAAGACACTGCAGGAAAAGACCCCAGAGGCCGAGGGGATGGGGTCCCCGCCGCGGCCAGGGCGGTCGCAATCAGGGCTGAAGTCTGTCTGGACAAAACACCCCAACACAGGCTCTCGGGGAAATGACTGCTGTTACCTGAGTTTCTTTTCACTGCCGGAAGTCAAGTGGCTGTTGACGAACCCCAAGGAGGTCCCATTGAACATGAATGACACCCCCACAGCTCCCTTGTTCCCTAAAGGGAGGGGAGAAAGAGGTCAGGATGCCAAAGGGGCCGGCCCGTCCCGGGGCGGGCAGACAACACGAGGAAAGGCAGGCAGAGGCAGGTGCGGGAGAGTGGGGAAGGAAGAAAGCAACGTAGCTTCGTCTGGGAGAGGAGATGGGATGGGAGACAGGGACGAGGAGGCTGAGACCCCTCCGGGGGAATAAGAAAGCGAGGAGAATGGCCAGTAGCCTCAGCAGGGCCCAGGGAGGGGGCTGTCAGGGCACCCCATCCTGGCATCTCCCCCTAAGGGGTGCTCAGTCCCCCCACGCGCCACGCAGGCTGGACGATGAAAAGCGGCCAGGAGCCGTGGGAAGAAGTCACGGAACACGGAGCCGGGGCCGGGGGGGGGGCCGACCTTGCACCCGGCTGACTCCCGGTTCCCGGGGAAACCAAAACCCGCACCGGGACCACCTCCCTTTCCACCGGTTCTACTCTCTTCTGGACCAGAGGTTCTCCAAGTCCGCTCCAGCGCCAGGGTCCCGGGGGAGCGTGTGGGACAGGCACGTTCTCGGGCCCCACCCTGGAGCTGCGGCATCAGAGAGTCTGGGGGGAGGCCCAGGAATCTGGGGGTGTGCCAGGTCCTCTGGGTCAGGGGTGGGCAAACAGGGGCCCACCCCCAGCCCCAAATGGTTGTTACCTCTTGAAAGAGTTGGGGAAAAAAAATCAAAAGAATATCTTGCGACATATTAAAGTGACATGAAACTTTAGGTTTCGGAACCCGTGAAGAACATTTTATGGGCGCACCGCTACGGCCGCAGGGCTGAGGAGCTGCGACAGGCCACAGGGTCCGCAGAGCCCCACACCTGCGCTGCCCCCCGTGACTCTGCCTGGGAGCCCAGCCCGTCCCACACAGCAGCGATGAGCCTGTGTACCGAGCACGTGAGACGTGGCTGATCCAACCACGGCTGGCGTGGCTCGGCGGGATGGGCCTTGCCCTGCGAACCAAAAGGTCGCTGGTTTGATTCCCGGTTGGGGCACATGCCCGGGTTGTGGGCCAGGTCTCCCGTTAGGAGCACGTGAGAGGCAGCCTATTGATGTTTCTCTGGCACATCAATATTTCTCTCCCTCTCTCCCTTCCCCCTGCCTTTCCCTCTCTCTAAAAGTAAATACATAAAATCTTTAAAACAAGAAAAAAGGCCTTGGGCATCCGCCAGCTCTGCTTGGGAAGGGATAGGTGTGGGGTGCGGGGTGGCAGGCAGCCCAGGCAGCCACCGAACAAAGACGCCAGGAGGTTCCTAGGCAGCAGAGGTGTGGATTTCACAACAGGACAGCCACTGCGACAGGAAGGAAGGAGGGACAAGGGGGTGTGGACGCGGCAGTGCGAGGTCTGTCAGCAGAAACGCTGAGAGAGCTTTTCGTGTTTGGTTGCAGCAGTTCTGCTGTTTCCTGTTCTCTCTGGGACTGCCCTGGCTCTACCCCAACCCCCAGAAACCGCTGGCCTCACCCTCACCTCCGCCCACGGCCCGTGTGGGGGCACCTGCCACACGCACTCACACATCCACACACAGATGCACACTCACACAGTCACGGGGTCCTCTGCTCTCATTTCGACTCTCTGAGGCACCCCAGTTGGTCCCGCTGGCTTGTGGCTGAGGCCTGCCTTTCCACACCCCACCCGCATCAGTCCAGGGTCAGACCAGGGGTCGGCAACCCGCACCTGCGTCAGCTCAAGGCCCCCCCCCCAGGCCTGGGTGGCGGGTCAAGCGTTACAGAACAGCCCCTCCCATTCACCGCATGCATCTGTGTCTGCTTCTGTGTGACAGCGGTAGGGACAAGGAGGGACACACAGCCTGCAAAGCTCAAGAATTTGCTCTCTGGCCCTTCGTAGCGCGTCCATGAACCCCACCCTAGGTCCCCCTGTGCAAGGTGGGGCCCGGGGGCCAGCGGTGCTGACACCACCAGCTCCTTGTTGGAAACACAGCAAGTCGGGCCCCACCAGAGACTGGCCGAGTCAGAGCCTGCATTTCGGGCAGAGCCCTCACGGTGCTGGTGTTGACCCGGGTGAGTGTCAGCTCGGGGACCAGCCGCCTTGGTCTGCCCAGGACCGAAGGGATACCAGGACGGGAGACTCAGGCTTTAGCCCGGGCATGTCCCGGTGGCACCGGACAGGCTGAGGGACGCGGCCCCGCCCCGCCCCGCTCACCCAGCGTGTTGGCGATGCCCGTCTTCACGTTGTCCGTGCAGATGTGGCTGATCCGGTTCTCGTGCTCCGGCTTGGCCAGCACCACAATGCGAATGTTCCAGAGCGTGTGGATGGCGATCTGGTGGGGAGGACAGCGCTGTGACCCTGGGCCGGGGGGTCCTGCCTGGCCCCAGAGATAGAGACGCACACCTAGCCCTCGCCTCCTGAGTGTGGGGTCCCCTGTCCATAACCCTTAGACTTTGGGGGACTCCTAACGACGTCCCACAGATGGGACAACGTATCTCAAAGACGAGAGCTGGCCCTGATGAGGTTTCGGTGACGTGAAGATGCTCTACAAGCACAGGCAGGGCCGAGGGGGCCCCAGGCACTTCCAGGGACACTCACGGGCCCTCTAGGTTTCTGAACACAGGCCCCCCTCTTGGGCCCCGGAGGTGAGGGGAGGACCCCTGAGCACCCAGGCATTTTTAGAAATGGAGCACCGATATGCCGAGCCCACCCACGCCTCTGAGAAGCCCCTGGCCAGCCTCGCAAAGCCCACCGCCCCGGAGTCCCAGCCAGGGTGGTAGCCAGCTGTTCACCGTTTTAAAAGTTATGCTGGTGATTTCTTGCAGGGAGTTTCTGAGTATCTCCAGCCACTCCTTCTCGCCCAGGGGGTCCTCCTGGGTGCCGATCACGTAGATGTCGTGGGGGATGTAATCGGCAGAGTCGTCCCGCGTCTTTCCCTGCCCCTTGGAGAGAAACCAGGACGTGATCTTCTTGGGAGGGGGGGCGTTACCTTCAACAGCAAAACCCAACACCAAGTGAGTCACAGGCGCATCAGCAGAATTCAAACAGAGCTGGGGGACGCGCTGGGGGTGGGGGCATCACACAGACACGAAACTTTTTCAGGCCGCCCCACGCAATGCCTTAGACGCAGAACCAGGTACTACTAACCCCCGGATGTCAGGTCAGTTAAGTGTCTTTGTAAAGATCATATGAAGCCTTGGCTGGAATGGCTCAGTGGATTGAGTGCCAGCCTTCGAACCAAAGGGTCGCTGGTTCAATTCCCGGTCAGGGCACATGCCTGGGTTGCAGGCCAGGGCCCCAGTAGGGGGTGCATAAGAGGCAACCATACATTGATGTTTCTGTCCCTCTCTTTCTTTCTCCCTTCCCCCTCTAAAAATAAATAAATACAATCTTAAAAAAAAAGATCATGTGAAGTGTCAAACACCGGAGGAGCCCACGGGGCGTCTGGCACTAGGGGTGCACGAGGGCACACACAGCGCCGAGTCCCTGCAGCTGCACTGTAGCTGAGACACAGCCCTCTGGGGACACAGAGTCTGTGGTCAAGGCGACCCAGTGGGCGGACAGGTTTGGGATGGGGCCTCTGGCCCACGGCCAGGAGACCATGGCTTCTGTGGCTTCCTTGCAAACGAGAGACCTCGGCCAAGGTCAGACGTGAGTGAGGGTGTTGGCCAGAAATGGAGGAAGGGTGTGGAGACCCCCTCCATGCCCACTCCGAAAAATGCACTGAAGTAGCTCAATAAAGAAATGATGAAAGATTTATTTCTCCTCTCAGTGACCTTAAAGGGTAAGTAAGCTTTTCCCCCAGAGATTCGACTTCTTGGCTCCCAAATCCCCAAAAGGCAAGAACTGAAGCCATTTGACGGCTGCGGGGCTCTGCTCCTGACTATGTCTCACTGGGGGGGGCATGAACGCTGGGGACCGGTGGTCTCTGCTTAGGGAGACCCTCCCACCCCACCCTGGTGTAGCCAGTTCCTCTGCACTGTCTTCTGGGTGAAGGGCGCCCCCTGGAGTTGTGCACCAGGACGGCCTTCACCGTGCCCAGCCAAATCTGGGCCTCCATGCTCACAGAGGGAAAAAAGGGCAGGGGCCGTGAGCCCACGTGCACGCACCCGGGCGTGAGCGTCCGTAAGAGACATGGGAGAGGACACGGGAGGGTGCAAGACCCTGGGGTGCAGGCATGAGCTCTGTGTCAGTGCTGCTGCGGCCCCTGGAATATCCGGGCATGAAGGCCTGGGGGGGGGGCGGGGGGCGGGGCGGCTGGCAGCTCGTGGAATCGGGGTTCGGAGCTCTCCTGACTTCCCTTCCGGAAGACTGGCCCATCCTCCACTCCACGGGTGGGCCAGGAGTCCCACATGGAGTTCTCACCCCCTGCCCCCTGCTGAGGCTCAGCCCTCCTTCCGGGGCTGCCGAGCGGCTGTCTGCTGCATGGGGGGTGGGTGGCGGGGGGCCGGGCCTCACTCTGCCCAGAGCCATGCGGGGAGACAGATGCCCAGTTACATTTGCGTTTCAGACAAACAGTAGAGATTCGTCTGTAGAATGAGTTTATCCCATGCAGTATCTGTTTCTCTGAAATTCAAATTTAACTGGCCGTCGTATATCTACTTATTTTTCATGTCTCAATGAATACTTACGCTAGATAATTATTGAGCATAATTTACAGTTCGTATATAAATATGCATTACTATATAAGTACATAGTACAATATCCAGTATAATATATAGTTGGTATTTGGCTGCTAGTACTTATTTCTAGCTGCTTAGTTACACTAAGTAGTAAAATTTGTATTCAGTATAAATTATATTACATTTATATATTTGGTATATAACATATATTAGTGTATAAATATATAATATGTACATTTAGCATAATATATAGTATGTATATATGTGTTTCTAGGTAAATACCTATACTAAAAATTATTTGTCTTTTTTAAAGATTTTACTTATTTATTTTTGGAGAGGGGAGGGAGGGAGGGAGAGAGAGAGAGAGAGAAACATCAATGTGCGGTTGCTGGGGGCCGTGGCCTGCAACCCAGGCATGTGCCCTGACTGGGAATTGAACCTGCAATGCTTCGGTTTGCAGCCCGAGCTCAATCCACTGAGCTACGCCAGCCAGGCCAAATTATTTGTCATTTATGCGAAATTCAGATTTAATTGGGCACCATCCCTCTGTCTGTCTGTCTGTCTGTCTGTGGCAATGCTGCCACTCCAGGAAGGAGTTCTTTCTTCCAGCCCTGCCCCCTCAGCGAGCTGTCCGAGACGGGCAGCCCCAGCCCAGGTGCGCAGCTTCTCCCACCCCCGGTGCTCTCCGACTCCAACAGGCGCCAAAAGCCCCTGAACTTAAGCCCCTGAGTGGCTCCTGGGGAACAAGAGTCCCAGGGCTTGCCCTCCTACCCATCGTCTCAGGAGAAGGTTGGTACTCCCTGGAAGGGAGGCTGTGCAGGGGGGGCGGGGGCGACAGTTCCCTCCGCCGCTCTGAGGATGCCTGAGGCGGGAAGCAGGACCCAGGGGGAGGCGCTGGGAGGGAGGGCGGCCGCCGGACCTACCCATGTTCCAGGTGCCGATGAAGATGGTGATCATGTCGGGCTCCGGCTGCTCCGAGTGCTTGTTCTTCATCTGCTGCAGGAGCTGGCAGAAGCCCTCTCTCTTCTGGGGAGTGAAGGCAGACAGTCTCAGACAGGCCTGTGCCCGGCCCCCCCCGCCCCAGCGCACTGCGCTTTCAGAGCGCTCGGTCAGCCTCGCTCAAACCGAGAGGCGGGGCGCTAGTCGGGGCGAACTTCCCGGACACGGAGCGAGCGGGGAAACAGGTCGCAGACGAGCGAGTGGCCGCTCTGTGACCCAGACGTGCGGCGGCAAGGACCAGCCTCTAGAATATTCCAGAACCGGACACAGGCCCAACCATATCACAGGAGCTGCAGCATGCATTTTAATGCAGAAAAAAACAGAAGCAGCCGTAACGTCCAATCTTAGGAGATGAAGTCACAATGGTTTCAGGGGTCACCCATACGCTGGGACACCACAGGGCTCAAAAACCGCGGTGCAGAAGCACTGTATCAGCAGGACTAGGTGGTCAACATATATTAGGTACAGAAAGCTGGGTGACGAAACAGTATGGATGGCACCACTGCATTTTTATCAAAAAACACAAAAACCATCCTGGAAAGATGCCATCTAGGAAGGTTTACTGGTGGTATGCGGGTGCTGCGATTTTACACTTTTTGCCTCTTTGTAACTTTGCCACCAGGGAGACTAGATTGCTTGTGCAATGCAAGGAAATTAAAGGAACTAATCGAAAAGTAGAAAAAGGAAGGCTGTGGCCATAGGCTCCCTAATAGTCTTCCTTTAGTTATCCTGGGAACCCGCCCAGGTTCAGTTAGAGATAGGGCAAATGCGGTGCCTCAGGTTCCTGTGGGGCTCCACCCTGCGGAGCCTGCGGCGGTGGGTGGCACTGGCTTTTGCCCCTGCGCCCAGCACGATGCCCAGCATGACTCCCAGCACGATGCCCTGCCGGCCTTCCATCGCCTGTCGGGCCCCCACGTCCTTGTTTCTCCCAGCCCCTTCCCTATCACCGCTCCCAGTCCTCCCCACCCTCTCAGCGGTTCTGGGCATCCCGGGACCTCCCACTGGACTCCCGCCAGCCCACCCCTGCCACTTCCCCCACAGGGGGCCCCGTCCCTGTAAACCCGTGCTGGGAGCTCTTGCCCCCCCCTGCCCCGCCTTACCGCGGTGCCAAGCTGTGACCAACTGACACCCGAGGTGAGGTGGCGGGGACCCCTCTTGTCCTGCCTCATCCGCGCTGTGCACCAGAGGGTCAACACTAGGGCCATGATTAATCTTAACCGTCTCCTGTCACTTACTTTGGAGTCGGCAAAAACATATTCCTTCCGCAGGGTCTTCTCCTTCTCTGTTTCCACCAAAATCACCAGCTTGTTCAGAAACTTCTGAGACTTGATGAGCTGCAGGACTTAAGAGAAATGGAAGTTCACCTACTCCTGCGCCAGCTCGACCCCCAACAGGTACGGCGCCCACTCTATCCTGGCACCTGACTGGCAACCCTGACCGTCCCCTGCTCAGGCGGAGCACCGTCTTTGTGCCGAGGCTCCCAGATGCCTCTGCTCCCAGCTGCTCTTGCGGGGAGAGCCTCACACCGGGACAGAGTGGTGTCCGCGACAAGCAAGGGACGGCCTGGCTGGGCGGAGGGAGTGTGACTACTGTCTCTTCATCTTCCTCCCTCTTCCCTTCTCTTTCTCCCCCTCCCTACCCCTTTTCCTGCTTTTGCTTTGCTTTTCATTTACATCTAAATTAAAATTTTTTTTCTATCAATGGAGAAAAGACCCAAGCTGTTCCACAAGATTTGTACACAGTGATATGCCCCGGCCCCACCTCCCTCCAACGTTCTGCTTCTCAGAGGCAACCGCTTTCTTTTTTTAAACCAAGATTTTTTAAAATTTATCTTTAGAGAGAGGGGAAGGAAGGGAGAAAGAGAGAAACATCAATGAGAGAAACATGGATTCGTGAGAGGCAACCACTTTTGACTCTCCTAATGCAGTCTTTTGAAATTTTACTTAGTTTCTAAATAACATGCCTACACGGCTACTTCCCAGTGTTCCAGGCCTGAACAGTGCAGTAGTTCCTAGTGCACGTTGGCTTCTCGCTCTGCAAGATGAATGACAGCCCAAGAGCTCTGTTTCTCGCACAGCCTGTCCTCTGGTCACCATTCTCCCACCCCCACCAATGCATGAGGTCAGTCTCTCCATCCTCCTTCCAATAATTACACGATCCTATTGGCTGGGTAAGTGGTCAGTGTTTTTTCATTTTGACTAGGAAGACGCTACTGACAGACACGTCCCGATGGTTTCCCTTTTTGGCATGCAGCTTTTTGTTTTTCCCAGAGTTAATAGTCGCCATGGTTTTTTCCATTGGTCCCCCCTCTGTTTATAACTCTTTTCTGCGTGGTCAAGCACTTTCGCCAGCTGCCCCCCCGCCACCCAGGGGAGCTACTCCCAGAGCCTCCGGGCCTTCTCTTCTCTGCACGGGCGGCCTCTAGGCCTGGGGCACAGCCATCACCCGCGGGCCTGCCCTGCCCACCCTCCAGGGACCCGTCACCTGCTTCCCTTGTCCTCTTCTTCCTTGGGTTATGCCCTCATTTTTGCAACAGTGGGAAATCGGAGCCCACCCACCCCGTTCTTTGGACATTGGTTTGTTAGGTGCTGACTCCGATGGAGATGAAGCTGGTGGACGAACAGCATGTTTGTACAAGATTCCTAGAAACTGACTTCAAAAGATGCAGACCCGACCTTCAGGCATCCCAGCCCTGGGAGATCTGCTGACCTTCAACCGCAGAGACAGGGTGACATGAAGCCGGGATGACTAAACCCGGACGACACGCACGGGACTGTCCCTGTCCTATCGGAATGGGCCACCGTGCTTGTCTGCACGTGAACTTGGCAAGCCCCTCCCTCCTTATAAACACTTCTGCATCCTGAGAGGGGGAGATGGGCTCTGAGACCTCAGTCCCCACTTTCCAGGTGGCCGGCACCCGGAAATAAACCGCTGTCCTTTACGCCAGCACCTGCCTCTTGAATATTGGCCTTCTCAGCAGTGGGCAGCCAGACTTGCGTCTGGTTACATTTTGGTAAAACAGCATCTCTAGCAGCTTTCCAAGAAAGGAGGGATGGGTGATAAATGTTTGGAGGCCTTGGATGTCTGACAATTCTACCCCCTGCTTCACTAACAGAACCCCAAGCTCAGAATTATCTGCCCCAGACTCGGAGACCTTGCTTCACCACCTCTAGTTTCTGGCACCGCTGCAACGATGTTCCAATCCTCCCGCGTGCAGAGAAGGGCACACAGCAGGCCTGACCGTGACGCCTAGGACAGCCTGCTCCCCAGGAGGCCCTGGGCGAGCACCTGGAACTGACTGGCAGGGGGCGGTTCCCAGCACTCTCCGAACTGCTTGCTGTGCCTAAACTGGACAAACGTGGTGTGGGCTGACCACCTGCCCCCCACCTGGGAGTTGGGGATGGGTGCAGGGGCAGGCAGAGGGCGGCTCTGTGACCGCAGACACCCTGGCCGCCGAGGGTCCCAGGGGTTTCCCTGGTGGACGGCTCTTCACACGTGCATCCACGCCCCATTGGCAGACCTGTGCCTGGTGCCCCTGGACTTCACCCACGTGCCCTTTCCCTGTGATGACCCGTAGCTGCGTGACTCTGCGCCGAGTCCTGCGGGCTCCCCGGGTGAACCACTGAACCTGGAGGGGATCTTGGGGACCCCCAGCACAGGCCCCGATTCTACTGTTTGCTTTAGCTTCTAGGACCTTTCCCTCGAACGCAGTGCTGTAAGGCTTCCCAATGCTGCGTGTGGCTCAGGGCAGGACGGATCTCCTGCCCTGCTGGGCAGTCGGCGGACCCGGTCCAAACTGGAAACCCACGCTGCTCAGGGTGCTGAGAATTTCCTTTAACAAATCTTCTCATTCTGTCTCCATTTTCCCTTACTGGCACTTATATTCCGGTGTGGAACCTCATGATGCCTTCCACTCTCTAAAAATCCGTATTTTCCCCTCACTAAATAGGGAAAGATAGGACATTTGTTCTACCTTTTGGGAGCTCCCCTCAATGTTAGATTTCCACTCTTCCCTTGAGTCTTTATTTTTAAAAAATAGTTTATTGTTTATTTATTTTTAGAGAGGGGAAGGGAGAAAGATAGGGAGAAAACCATCAACATGCGGTTGCCTCTCACATGCCCCCTACTTGGGACCTGGCCTGCAACCCAGCCATGTGCCCTAACTGGGAATCGAACTGTTGACCCTTTGGTTCACAATCTGGTGCTCAATCCACTGAGCTACACCAGCCAGGGCAGTTTGTATTTTTTAAAGTATCTGCCATAATCTTTTGATTCCTCCCTCCCTTCCCCCTCCTTCATTCTTATTTTCTTCTCTGAATGTTCCTTTTAAAATAGCACTCTTCTTGTTTCATGGTCCAATCTCCTTTGCCTTCATAATCTGTTTCCTTCAAGTCTTCTGTTTTTTGGGGGGCTTGAATCCCCCATCTCCCCGCCAGTGCCTGGTGACCCTTGGCTGTTTGCGACCCAAGTGACAGAGGGGACCCGCGGGGCAGGGCTTCCGCACTGGGTGGACTCACGGGCTGACTCGTGGGGAAACCATCTTTAGACTTCTGTGTGCCGGTCACATGCTCCCAAGACACTTCCCACTTCCTGCCTGCAGGGCGTGGGCCCAGCCAGCAGCATCCTGCGCTGGACAGGGCCGAGGGCTGGGGCTCAGCCTTCAGAAAGTGAACAGTAGTGTCTCCAGCAGCTTCCTCTGCCCTCACCGTGGCCGGTGCCCCCCAGCCCTTGACCATCTTCTGAGGACCGACATCCTGCCTTCTGCCCGTGAGGAGTGGGGGGATTTGCTGGGTCTAACTCTTTTTAAACAGATTTCCCTCCAGTTCTGCTGTTTATAACCCCAAGCTCAGGCCCACTCCTAGGGGCCCCTGATGCTATCAATTCCCATGCCCTTTGTGGGTTCTGTGGTGTGACTCAGGTGTCTCAGTTTTTCCTACTGCTCGCTCAAAATTTAACTTTTTTTTTTGGTTCCGGCAAGTTGGTTATCACGATCCGCCTGTTTTTCAGTGTTTAGAGTGTCATCACCTTCATTTGCTCTTGTTGTCTTTGACCTTGTGAGTGCCGCCTTTAGGAAGGGAGCAGACGGCAGTACGTGCATTCAGAAGCCATCGCGATTCCAAGTCTCGCCCAAGGGATACCGGGTGCGTCCTGTGTGCTCCATCTGCCGGCCGGGGTGCCCAGACGCCTCTGAACCTGCTGGTGTTGGTCTGTACCTCCTTCCTCCTGGATGTCTGGCTCCCCCTGACATCTGGTTGCACAGCTGCGTGGCTGCCCCGGGGTGTGACGTCTTGCTTGATCAGGACTAACACGCCAGCGGGGCCAGTCAGTGGCCCACCTATCCGCACACCTGGTTCAAGAAGGCTGGAGACGCTTTGGGTCCCTCTCTCCCTCGGCCCTCTTCCTGTCACTCGTCGGCAGGTATGAGCGGTCTACCTCTCAGACACTCCCGACCTGTCCGTCTCCAGTCACTGCCGCCTCTCACCTGGCTACCGTCTGGCCTGAGAATCGCTCTCCCAGCACTGCCCACCCCCTGCCGTCACTTATTCTCAGCCCAGCAGCCACAGTTCATTTTAAAGGGGAAACCTGTCCCTCCGCTGCCTGACACCTCCTCACGGGGACTCCGCTCACCCCGCCCCCGAGACTGGCACCTGATCCCTGAGTCACCTCCACTCCGGACGCTCCACCTTCTCGCAGTGCTAAGGTGCTCCCACCCTGGAGCCTCCGTCCCTGGGCCCCTTTCTCAGGTCCCCCCCACGGCCAGCATCTCCTGGACACTCAGGTGTCAGCTCGAACGGCCTTCCTCCATGGACGTCACGTCATCCCACCGAAATCCCAGCCGGGAGTTTACCCCCGACGCTGTCCTGGTGTGCATGTCGGTGTACCTGTTTTCTCCTGGACTTGAACTCGACCTCCCTGGCTTGTTCATGCCCGTCTCCCCAGCGCCTGGCGCATAGCGGCTGCTCAGTGAGCGAACACATTATGACTTCTTCCTGCGGGCACCGGCTTTTCCTATGCCCCTATGCCTAGCCGGCTCGGTGCCGGAGCTGCTGCGCACACGGTGATTGGGACAGGGCAAGGACGCTCCAGCCACCGCCGCCAAAGAGTTGCTCCCAGAGGGACGGGGGCACCAGGCCTGGAAACAGACTGCGGGCCACGACCGGCCCAGGGCCGACCCTGTCCCACCGGCCCTGCCACAGCCTATAGGGACCCCTCTTTTGCAGGGACACGGAGGAGGCTGTGAGTGTTTAAGTCACTTTCTCCAGGTCACACCGCTATTGAGCCCTAGAGTGAGGACGTGGGCCCAGCCCAGCTGGCACCCTCACCCCGAAGTACAGTGCCTCCCGGCGCCAGTTACAGAAGCCCCTGAAACACACAGCCACACGGGCTGTGTTCCTGCGCTGGTCCAGAACGCACTCATTCATTCACTCGTTCATTCACTCGTTCACTCATTCAGTACATATCTATTGATGCCCTACTCTGAGCCTGACAATGTCCTAGACTCTGGGGATTTAGCAGTGAGCCGAAAGACCCACTTCCTGGCCTCTGTGGAACCTGCATTCATGGACGGGGAGGGGACACCTGAGCATAACTGCCGCAGGGGTCTCAGTCACCTGGCAGTCCCTGAGTGCGCACCTGCTGAGCACCAGGTCCTGTGCCGGAGCGGGCCTGTCAGAGAGAGACCCTGCCCACTTTGGGGGGGGGGGTTGTGTTCTGATGTGACAGGTGCCGTGACAGAGGTGAGCCGGGCCCCACCAGCCCAGAGGGAGGCCAGGAGGCAGGCAGGTGCGTTCCCCGGAGAGTCTGGGCTGGCAGGCGCCAGGCGCTCACGCTTCTCCTTTAAGGGCTCAGAAGCCTACAGTGTACTCATCCATTCGGGGCTGGAGCTGGGGTTCCTCAGGGCCGTTCATGTCCAGCTGAGCTCTCTCACCCATCTCTGGCCCGACAGCAGCTTGCCCACCGTCCGCGATCCCACGAAGGTGTATTTTCACCCTTCTGGTGCTAACCACGCCAGTGCTCTCCAGCCACAGGACAACAGCTCCGACCCTGACTTTGGCATTTAAGGCCCTGCCCACCTCAGGGACCCCGTGCCCCACTGCTCCTGCTCCTCTCTTCACGGCCACAGCAAACAGCATGCAATTTCCCCAACAGTCTGCTGCATTCCTTGCACACGCCATTGTCCCCGGCCAAATGCCCTCCCCCGCCTCAGGCTGGGTGAACTCCTAGTCATTCTTCAAAGCCCCGGACAGAGCCATCTCTGTGGCAGGAAGCCTTGCACCACCCCACGGCAGGGTTCACTGGTCCTCCCCCAGGGCTGACCTTGCCTCTGACCCACATGCTACCACACGCTCGCAGGCCAGCGTCTCTCTTTAAACTGCTGATTCCTTGACGGAGGTCTGCAACTCAGAGCTGGCCCGTGCAAGATGTTCAGGGGAAAAAAGTGCCCATTGAATTAAGCTGGCAAGAGCTCACGGTGCTTCTCAGAGTCCTGGGAGGTATTTCTTTCAGCCCAGAAACCTCAAGTTTTTTTTTTAGAGCAACCAGGCACTCTTTGATAATCGCTTCACTCATCTTAGGTTTCTGTTTCCTCTTGTCAAAGTTGGGACCCCGCCCCCTTCCAGCTGTAACCCTCTCTCTGTCACAGATAAAGATAAAAAGTGTGGCTCTAGGCTCGTGGCTTTCAGTGAAGCCCTCTCCAGCTCAGGCTCTCAGTGAGTCCCCCATCTCTCCTGCCCAACTTGGCTGTGGACAGAGTGCCCCTGCCCACCACTGGGACCTCACCTCCGCGTGAGTATGACAGCCTGTCATGCTCCAGCATCTAGGGACTTCATTCCTGATCCACCTTCACTGACCTATTCTCCTTCCTCACAGCTACCTTGGACTTGGAAGGATAATTATGATGATGGTCGTGGCAGCGGCAGCCAGTTTTATTGAGCACCTACTAGATCCTAGGCCCCACGCACTTTGATGTTTACCTATTTGAGACTCGTGGCAGCCCTGCAGGATGCTGCATACCCATCTGACAGAAGAGTAAACTGAGGAGCAGAGAGAGAGAGAGAGAGGCCACTAGACCAAGGTCACAAGTGACCGAGCTGGGACTCAAGGCTGGGCTTCTGAGCCCGCTCTGTGCTGTCTGCACCCTTCCCCTTGCTGCATCCCACCTCCCGCCCAGAGCTGGTCCCCACACTCCCATCCCCCGCTGCCCAGAAAGCACCCCTTGGGCCTTGGGGTGGCTCCCAGGTGGGACTCAGCAGCAGCAGGTTGCGGGATGGGCAGGCCCGTGTGGGCAGAGCCCCTCTCCCGGCCCCCGCCTGGATACCGGGCCCTGGGCTCACGCTGCGGCAGGTCAGTGTCAGCTGCTCTCACGTGCACCGGCTCACCCACTCTCAGGGCAAGTCTGTTACAGAATCTGTAATTATCATCATCACTCTGCCCATTTCACAGATGGGAAAACGAAGGCCCAGAGAGAGTTTGAGTGGCTAGGCTGTGAGGCAGCAGCCCGTGGCAGAGCCTGATCCAGCACCAGAGCCTCTCGTGCTCTCACCCCCCACGGTGCCCCCAGTGACCTGCCCCCAAGCACGTGGTGTGTGAATATTCCTGATTTACTCATGACTTCACTCGACGGTGCAAAGCCTCAGGTGTTCAGAGCAGCCCCGCCATGCCTGGCTCCTTCCTAAGAAGTCTTCCACGCCAATTATTCACTTCATCCTCGTCACCCCCCTTTTACAGATGAGGACACCGAGGCCCAGTGTGGTTCGGGCATCCAGGGTCCCACAGCTGCTGAGGGGCAGAGCTGGGGTGTGAATTTGCACAGTCCGGCTGCAGAGCCCACGCCCTGGGAACTGCCTCCCAGTGACTGCTGCACTGAAGACGCTGCCTGACTCTGGCCGCAGCCCTCACACATGCAAGGCCCTGGACCAGGCACCAGGAGGTGACCGTCTGCGTCAGCCTGGCCCCAGCAGGGAGGAACGTGTCGCAGAACCGCCACATCTCCCGGGTCCCGAGGAAGGAGGTGGGACGGATGGGGAAGGCCTCGGGAGGAGGGGGCGTGAGATGTGGGCCCTAGAGCCGGGCGGGGTTTTCCACGGGTGGTGGGGGGGGGGTGGCGGGAGGCACCGGGTGCCCTGGTGCAGGGGAGCACGGGCCTGCTGCCGGGCGGCCATCGGCAAGGGCACTGGCAGAACGGGAGCGTGACCGGCACGAGGGCCTTACTTTTCTTGTGGTTGTAGAACTTGTCCTCAGAGCCGTCCTTGGACTTCTTGACGATCAGTTTCCCGGACTCGACGTCGACTTTGAGGTGCAGTTTCTGAGGGATCGCCAGAGACTCCGCCTTCACCTGTGAAGAGGAGGAGGAGCAGGAGGAAGAGGGGAAGGAGGAGGGGGAGATGTCGGTCATCTCTTCTCTGTCCAGGCTTTCATCAGGGTGCCAACCCTCCCATGGCGAGCCCCTCTCTCCCCTGGCCAGTCCAGCCTCCGTGTCTTGCAGGTGGCCACCCAGCTTCTACTTCCAAGCCCCGCTGGCCCGGAGCCACACCCCCAGGCTTCCCGGGGCAGCTCCTAACAACGGCTGACACGAGGGGAGGAGCCCAGCGAAGCCGTCGGGGGTGCGTGAGCTGCTCTGCCCACAGGTTTGCTGCGGGACACAGGTGACGACCCGCTGGAAAGCCGTTCCTGCACCGCCTCGTTGGGCAACGCCCATTAATCTGACGTCACCTACTTCCAGAGACTGTTTTTAGCGACAGACTTAAGCTCCTGAGCCTTATTACAACCAATAATGGAATAATGACAGATACTAATTAGGAAAAAGACAATTGCCGTGCTCGGAAGGTAGAAACTTAGGCTAAAGCAGAATTATCATCAGGGCTGGGAAGGGCTTTCTGGGAGGGGGACATGGTGGGGCGGGGGGGCATCTCATCCTGGTTCTGACTGTGGGCCCAGGGCTGAGAGGGACGCACCGCAATCTGTGGGCACAAATAAGGGAGGCAAATTTCCAGACCAGAGCCTGGGGGTTCTGACTCGGTCACTCCCGGGGAAATCATACCATTCCCTAACCACCACCCCCCACCAGGCACTATGCAGACAGTTCGGGGGGCCCACTGGATGCCCTCACCACTTGCCCCGTGCTGAGATGAACAGTGTTTAAGTCATGTGGGGCCGAGAAGCTCTTTCCCAGGGAGCCTCCCCGGGAAGCTGGGCTCACGTGCCCACCCGGACACCCGTTCTGACGCCTAAGCATCCTCACGGGAGGTCCCACTGCCTGCCGTTCTCAGTCACTGGGCTCCCTGGCCTTGCACAGCTGGGCCAAGAGCTCTCCTTCTGCGGGGACCAGAATGTGCCCCAGCCTCCAGCTGCAAAGCGCAAGGGCACAGCCGCTTACCTCGAAGGTGACCGGAGGGATGACCGACCGCCGGTTGGGAGCCTCGGGGCCCTCGTGCAGCAAGGCCTTGACCTGCGGGCACACATGCAGAACGCCCCAGGTCGGGAGGCGAAGGGAGGCGGCCTCCTCGGGGACAGAGCCGGAGGCGCGGAGCCCGCGCGCCTGGGCACTCTCCGAGCCAAGGGGAGACCGAAGAGAAGCCAAGGGAAGCTGCAGGACCCCCCTCCCCAGGTACCTTATCTTCAATCGAGGACAGCAGACTTGTCAGTTGGCTGAGCTTGGTCACCATGTTGATCGGAGTGGTGTCACCAGACCCCTGGGAGGGGAGGACACGAGCCAATCAGGGCACATTCCCCGCGTGGCAGCCGCCGAGAGCGGCGACCCCGAGCGCTTTCCACGCCTCATCGCACCTCATCGCCGCCCCCCCCACGACCCAGAAGTACTGTCGTGCACGCCCTTTGCCCGTGCAGAAATCAAGGATACTGCCCATCGCCTTAAATGCGTCATGGCTGAAAAACAAGTCCTTTTTTCTTCCCTCTCGATCTGCTTCTCCCCCAGAGCTTCGCACCTCATCCACTCATTTGCTTAAACAAAACTCTAGGCCTGGACTTGACTATTACCTCCTCCTCCCACAGCGACAGCATCACGCGGCCGCCTTCCTGGCATAGAGCCACCCGCTGCCCGACACCCTGCGCCGGCTGCTGTCCGCCCCTCACTGGGAGAGGCTCATCCAAACGCCTTACCCCGCCCTCCAAGACCACATGACCCAACGCTCCGCCCCCAGCCTCCCTCCTCATCTGCCCGTGGTCTTGAGCAATCTATCCTTTCTGAGGAATCCCCAGAGACAAGGATTTCACCCAGGACGGCCACCCCTTTTGTCACTCGGGTCTCAGATCCACAAAGAGGGGTCTCCCCTGATGCTCAAGGAGCCACCAGGGCATCGCTGTCATGTCGCCCTGCTTTGCTGCCTATCGATCCCCCACGGTCCTTGATGTGTTCACTGTGTTTCCCCTGCTGGACCGCAGGCTCTGTGAGAACGGGGACAATGCACTGGGTGCACTGAGTGCCGTGCTGCGGCCTGGGTGCTGGGAAGAGCCCCCAGCCAGCAAAGACGCTCGGTGAGGTTGTCGGATGCACACGCGAGGCCCAGAGAGCTGCAGCTCCGTGCCGGAAGTCACGCAGCTAGCGCACGGCAGAGCAGGTCTTGGGTCTCGTTGGCCCGGCACCACGCCCACCATCTCAAGCGTTTATTCCCAGAATAAATATTTATAAAGCATCTAGTCTGTGCCAAGCACACTGCCGGGTGCTGGAGGTATAGAGAGTTAATATAGATACCCCCCTTGTCCTCCAGAGGCAGGACGAGCAAAGCGGGCAGGTGTACAATTCGCCCGAATACCGGCCGGAACGGAACGAGCTGTTAACTCTAACCAAGTGACGCCCCTTGATCCCGTCCCCTCATCCCCGTTTGACAAGTCAGCCAGGCCGTGCTCGCTTTTGACCCCAGTTTTCTGCCCAGCCACGTCAGAGACCACTTCTGCCATCGGCAACCAGCCATCCCTTCTGTCACCACCAACAGCAACACCATCCCCACGGCTCTCCCCACCACGACCACTGTCACCTCCGTCAGCACCATCTCTACCACCTCCAACCACCAGCCATCGACACCCCCACCGACACCCACCACAACTGTCACCGGCGTCAGCACTTCCATCAACACTTTCTCTGACTACTTTGCTCCTTAAAGCTGCCGTCTACGGTTGTGGTGACCAGGGAGAAGCCTTGGCAGAGCTTGGTAGGTTCGGCAAAAACGTAAAGCAAAAATGAGGTTCCTGACAAACCGGGGAGAGTCCTTGGAACAGAAGGTACGAGAATGCTGGGACTCGTCCGTGTGTCTGCCTCGTCCTCGGGCAGAGCCCACACGGGGACCAGATGGGCCCTTACACTCCGGCAAACGTAGCTTGAGCGCACCCACTCATCTAGCCTGCACGTGCATGGATTCTAAGAACCCTTGTTTTGCAGACGGGGAGGTGGGGTCAAAGTGGCGAGTCAACTTGTCCAAGGTCACGGAGCTAGGGAAGCCCCCCCACCAAGAGCTGAATGCACCTGTGGTCCAGTGCTTCTCAGCTGGTGGCGATTTCGTCCCCCAGGGGGCACTCGACAAGCCTGTTGGCGCGCTGGGGGCTGTCACAGCTGGAGCGTGCTGATGGTGTCCAGTGGGGAGAGGCCAGGTTGCGTGAACAACCAAGCGGCCTGGGGGCAGAGGCCACACCTCCCAGCTCAGCCTGGAAGCTCGTGGCTGGGTCTGAGGTTTACACAAGCTGGTGAGCTTTTCCACTTCGCTTCGCTTTGCAGTTGCTAACGTGGGCCCCGAGGCTAGTAGCGACTCTCCTCCCTCACACAGGACAGACGCAGGACTCCAGGGGTCCCCCTCTGGTCCCACCCCCCTCAGGGCAGGGGTCTCATGTTGGTAAGAGTCTAGCCCAGCCAGGCGGCTCACACACGCAGTGTCACTTCCCGCGTAGGGGAACCTGCAGCGTCGGACACGACTGGCCCCATTTCACGGAAGAGAAAACCGAGGTGCACGGCAGGCGAGTCCGAGACCACACCAGACATTTCCAGTCCGGGGCTGGAATTCTTTCCCTGGGGGAGCCTTGAACTCCCTCCTCTGGGGGGGGTTCTGAAGACTTTTCTCTCGGAGTCAGGGTCTCACAGGGTGGGAAGGAGCGAAAACCCTTTGTGGCCGCTCTGCCCCGCCACCGTTCACAGACTTTGGCCTCGGCTGAGCAGTGCGCGCAGTGGGACCGCCGCCAGCTCGCGTCTCCGGGGGCTTTTCCCTCATCGAACCGACTTCAAAGATCTAGGTGCGTGGTCTTCTAGTTAAACTATTTAAACTTTACTATCTGGCACCACCCCTATTTTGTCTAGATTTGTTCTGACTGTCCTGTAAATTTATCCATCGTTCACTTGGAGGAAAGCAAAGTTATCTCTTTTTATTTTCTGATGAATTTTAAAGTTGTACAAGTAGAAAGTAACACATATAATTTCTCACTAAAAAACTCAAACAATATAATAATATATAAAAAACTCAAACCCAAAGTCCCCCTCAGCTGGGACCCTTCTCCCCCGTTTTACGCCCCACCCCCACCACCGCTGCCATGGTAACCAGAGTTGCCCTTTGGGTATAAGTCCTTCTGGCACAATTTTCCGGTATACTCTATATACTGTCCTGCCATTTGCTTCTCTTCTTTCTTTTTTTTTTAATCCAACAATGTGTGTTGGAGATCTTTCCACATCAGTGCATGCACCGCAGCAAATTCTGCACAACTCCCTCCATGTGTGTGTTTCCAGTGTTTTTGCTTTTAGAGACAAGGCCACAATGAAGAGCTTTGTCCGCACCTCTTGCCCCTAAGACAACCGCCTCCACACAGGACTGGTTGCTTGGGGGGTGCGTGCATTGAACATGTTCACGCTGTCGGGGCCCAGGGAGGCCAGGTCACGGGATCACACGGCGTCCCAAGGTCCCACAACAGCCCGTCGACTGTCTGCAACCACAGTGGCCCGGGAAGACAGGGAGCGGCTGTGCCCCCAAGAGCAGGACGGAACTCTCCCGGGGCCGGCTGGGCGCCCTCCCTGCCCCCGAGGGCTGAGACACAGCCCCCTCTCCAGGCCGAGGGGCCCACGGGCGGCCCTTCTGGGGAGCAGCGACTCCCTGCTCCTGCCGCTCCCCAGTGTGTCCGTCCCCAGCGCACGCAGGGGTGCCGGGCACGGTCATTCCTGTGCGCCTCATTTTCCCATTGCAGCATCAGTCACACCGATTCCCCCGTGCGCACGCATTAAACTCGTTTTTCTCCTGTTCATCTGGTCTCGTTTCAATCTTACTACCTAGTCCAGCCGTAAAAACTAAAGCAGGGCAGAAGGGGGTGAATTATCCCCTCTCCCTGACAGTGCAAACAGTCAGATTGCTTTTCAGAAAACCCGTTTCCACTCCAGCAGGGACGCGAGCCCTCGGGAGTCCCTGCGCAGCCCCTCCCACCCCCCCCCCCCCGCCCCCCAGCTTCACCCGTCAGCCTCTGGCCCGTCTGATGTGCACGAAGGCAGCTAGCTCCTCATTGTCAAGGCCATTTTCTGGTTACTAAGGAGGTGAGGTTTAGCATCTCTTCCTGGCCACACCCAGTTCTTGGGTAAAACAGTCTTCTGCACATCCTTTCCCCATGCTACGGATTGGGTTGTTTTTACCCAGCTATTTATTTTTGTAGACTTTTTAAAGTGTTAACCCTGTGTCCCTTATCTTGATTGCAAGTACTCCCTCGGATATTTCTTTCCTTGTGTTAAATTCTGCTGCTGACACCTGGTTACCCAGAGCTTCACTCAGTGGGGAGCTCGGACTTGGCCCCTCTGGGCGTGAGCAGGTGCCTGTGGGGGGAGGGGGAGGTGCACCTACACCTTGGACTTCCTGGGGCAGAGGCAGGAGCAAGGTTTTAGGCACCTCGTGTGTGTGTGTGTGTGTGTGTGTCTCTTTCAGTTTCTGAAGAGAAATGGAGGGAAAGGCCCCGCCCCGCAGCCTTAGTCAGCACTACTAATAAGCCGTTTTGCTGATGGATGCATCATTTGAAATCTTTACTTCTGAAATTGAAATCAGGCAGCGGGAAATGCTTTACGGGGGAGGGCGGGGTGGCGTGGGCAGAGTTCTGTGGCCCTCGCCCCTCACCCCGAAGCATACTCTCGTGGTCCCCCAACAACATCGGGGCGAGGTGGGGCTCCCACCTGAGCACTCAGGACCCTGGCTACCTCCATGGCCCTCCCCACCCCCCGTATCAAGTTCCTCTTTCCCACCGCCACACCTTTACCTGAGGCCGCGGACGGAGGCCCGGTGAGAGCTGCTGGTCAAACAACCTCTGCAGAGACTCCAGGGAGGGGAGGGTCCGGATCACTTCTCTGGGGACGGGGGACAAGGGGAAGGTCGAGGGTTAGTGAGGGGCCGGCTGAGGCGTCCCTGGCTTCACCTGGAGCCACACCTGGCGAAGCAGTGTCCTCCCTAGAAGAACCAGCCCCGGCAAAGACCCAGGCCTGCCCTCCCCCAGAGCCCACTCCTTCCTCCTTCCCACACCCCGGACCACACGGGAGTCGTCCCGCCGAGAGCGGGTTTACCTCCGTTTCCTCGCCCACGGCCTGTGAAAAACTTGGATCCAGAATCACAAAGCTGCTTTGAAAGACCTCGGTAATCCATGCTCCCAACCTGGACGGTTGATAAGGGCCGTCCCCCGCCCCCACTGTTAAAATGCAAATGTCTGGGCCCCAACCTGGTTCGGTCTGGAATCTGCATTTTAAATGCCTGCCCCGGGGGCTTCCGGCGCCGGAGGTCTGTGCTTCCCGGCTCCAGTCCCCTCCCCCGAGCTCAGGTGGGCGCAGAGAGGGTCCCCTGGGTCTGACCCACCCACGGCCCCGGGGTGGGCCCCATTGTGGGGCCTTCGCCCCTTCTCGTCTCGTCCTGTGGCTTTCTCGTTGTTTTAGGAGTGGTGGGCAGCTCTGACCTCCACTTTTCACATACTTCACCGACAACTGTCAATGTTTTTACATGGTTAACTTTCTCCATGGCTTCCAGAGACCTCATGGCGTGAAGGTGTTCACATCGGGTGTAGACGTTTGGGTTATTTTGAGACCTTGGGGATCATACACGAGGGCTGCCCTGGAAAGTTTTGTTATCACAGCTTCTCTCCAGTTTCAGCCACCGTTTAAGGACCACCGGAGATTACGGCTCTCGGGCAGCGTCGCCCAGCCTTTGAGGGGCGTGCGGAGGACGGGCCGTCAGGGCTGCCCCAGCCCGGAGGTGCCGGCTGAGTTCCTTCCATTGTTACCCTTCCTGCCGTCCGCAACACTGCATTTCCATACTGATGAGCTGATTTGCATAGCTTTCATCCCTAATGTCATTAAGTTGTTTTTTTTTACTCGGTTGGTTGCAACTGTATCTCTCTTTGTGCAAACTGTCTGTGTTCTTTGTCAGCGTTCTGTGGGGACTGTCGTTAGTACTTTCATACATTGACATAAACTCTTAACACGTTGCTTCCGTTTGTATTTCATCTAGGGCTTGTCTGTTTTTCCCCATTCTGTTAGTTGCCGTCGTGGGTGGGCCGGATGTCATTATAAAGTGATTTGTCATTTTTTTTATTGTTCCATGTTTCATCCTTTCTGGGGTGATGTTTGGCTTACCCGAGTCAACCAGGGGTCCCCAGGGTTTACCGGTGAGCAGCTCTCTGCTCACGGTCCTTTGGTTTCTCCCTCGTAGAAGTGACGTTTCAGAGGGGTGCGTGGGGACCTGCTGCTCTCCACGCCCCCACACCTGCCCCAGGTGGGCCGTCGTGGGGTCGGTTTCCTCTTTCATTTGGCCATCATTTAGGAGACGATCTGCAAACACCTCACGGCCGCGGCCGGCGCGGTTCCTTCTTTCCGTTTTCCCCGAGTGGCGTTCTGGGAGTATGGAACGGACATTTCGCTTCGTGTGTGTTCGCATCCAGCTGCTACCCCGAGCAGCTGGGTTCTTATTTTTAGGATCACCAGCTCTCCAACACATTGGGAGGAAGAAATGCTCGGATCCTTTTTGAAGCAGAGGCATGTGATTCACACATTTTCACAACTCTTTTTTTTTTTTTTTTTTTAATTTGCAAGGCCTCCCTGGTCCGAGGTTGGCCTCAGTCAGAAGTCTTCCGCTTGGGGACATTGAGTCAGAACTTCTATCGCCTCTTCAGAAAGTGTGGATAATGCCAAAGGTTGCCGTTTTTTTAAAGCAACAGTGCTGTTCCCAGGTGTTTCCTCTCTGCACTCACTCCTCTTCCTCGGGGTTTAGAAACGTGATAAGAAGAGGTTGAGGCATTGTTATTTGGTTCTTCTGTTAATCGCGTCTTGGGGAGGTTTTTAAATTCATGGACTTAGCTCCTATAGAAGCCTGTACATTTTTTTTCCTCTTATACACGTAGTCATCAATTATGCATCATTTTTTCCTGCTTCTTTCAGAGCCCATCCTACCCGTGATAAGTTGAACCTCTACACCAGGGGTGTCAAATTCATTTTCACCGGGAGCACCATCAGCCTCAAGGTCGCCTTCAAAGGGTCGAATGTAACTGTAGGACTGTATAAATGTAACTACTCCTTAGCTAGGGGCAAGGAGCTCAGCACTGCTGCCAGGGTAGAAACAAGGTGCCCGCCGGATAAAACCGGGTAGAGGGCCGGATCTGGTCCGAGGGCCTTGTGTCCGCCACCTGGGCTCTACACCCTCTTGGCGAAGACCGCCGATTTCGGCTACGCATCCTCCATGCCCGCTTCCTCAGCCCCCGCCTGCCCGCCCTCCCCGAGCTTTCTGAGCACGCTCCGCTGACACTCAGCTCTGTTCTCTGATTTGATTTTCAAATTTGATTAGAAGATCATGGCTTTATTTCTATGGCCGCCATTGAAGCGGTTACAGTAACGGTGAATGAAGTGTTTCTGTCTGGGGCCTGTCTGCTCACTGAGATCTTCGCCCTGCCCCACCTCACACCACCTCCACACTTTGCCCCCTTATTTTAGAGCCCCACTGTCCGACGTTCCCCGTTTCAGGGGTTTCCACGTCTGTCCAGACGCTGGTGACTTCATTCTCTTTATTTCTCTCTTCTCTCTGGAATGGCCCCGGCCCGGTTCTGGATAACCTCACTTGGGGTCACCCATCTTCCTTGAGCCGCCGAAGGCCTCCATGTCCGACGCAGGACCCGCCCCCCCCAACGACGGCCTTTTGCATTGGGGGGGGGGGCTCTCGCCCTGCGGCTCCCGCCCTAGCTCCCTGCCACCGTCCCACTGAGGGCGGCGGTGGTGCTGGGCCAAGTGGCACGAGTGGGCGAACCTGGGCCCCTTTGGCGTCACCCTCGGACTCTGGTTCCAGCCCCTCCTCCTGCACTTCACCTCTAATCAACCAGCCCGGGTCCCCGTCTCCCTGAGTGACCTTATCCCCCCACCGTCTCCCAGCTGGATGCCGGTGGGCCTCGGCGTATCCCCCCAGCCTCGAGGTCTCGCGGGCTCGGACCTCTAGCACGAGTCCTGGGTGGACGGCTCGGCTGGCGGCATGTCTGACTGCACCCCGAGCCAACAGCAGCCCAGAGAAGACCCCCCCACCCCCAACCCCTGCACCTGACTTCCACTCTTCAGTGGCTGGCATCGCCACCCCCTCGGCTGCTCCCACCAAAAATCTAGGGGTCACCCTGGGTGTCCCCTCCTCACGCCACATCCAACCAGGCTGCTCTACCATCCCAGCGTACCCCAGGTCACACCAGCTCTCGGCGCCCACACGACCCCCGGCCCCCGGGTCACCTAACTAACGTCCCCCAGCCGCCACGTCACAGCCACAGCCACTGCGCTCTGGTCTCCCGCCTTGGGCCCACCTCCCGGGGCCCACGCACCACAGCCCCCACCCCATCACGGCCCAGTCCTCTAAAACCTCTGCAGGGCCCTGCACGGTGGAGGACGTGCTGTGGCCCAGCCCAGCGCTGGCCGGTGGAACGCAGAATGTCCAGTCGAGCGTGAATTACAGACAAACCACAGATAGTCTACTAGCGTAAGCCTCTCCCAACATTGCATGGTACGCACCTCTACTAACAGAGCATTTGCGGTTCATCTGCCATCCAAACTGAGCTGGGCGTCTGGGTCTTACTGGCTGAATCTGGCCACCCTTCCCCCAACCTCCGCTCCGAACCCCTTCCTTCTCTCCTTACGCTCCAGCCACACGGCCATTCCTCCTGTTCCTGGCTGGCCCGCCCCATTCCCACCTCAGGACCCTCGCACCTGACATCCCTCTGCCAATCGCCGGATGGCCAGCCCCGTCACTGCCTCAGAGAGCCCTCTCTCCCTGACCCCCCACAGGATACTGTCACCGCCACCACCCCCCCCCAGTGTCTCTCCACCACCTTTTCCTGCTTTCCTTTGCCATGGTGCTGACTGAAGTTAGTTTGCTGACTGACACACCTGGGCTGCTCTCGTGCCCCTCACTGAGACGTCAGCTCCCACAGGGTCTAAAGAGCAGGAACCTCCTGCATCGTGGTCATTGCTGGCACCCAGCACCTGGCACCGAGATCGGAGGATGCCTTCCAAACGGCCTTGTCGAGTGAATGAATGAATGAATGAATGAGTGTGTGCCTGCACGGACTCAGTAAACTGAAGAACAGTTCCAACCAAATCCCCTTGAAAATGACAAGTTTATAGTTAGTTTCATGGAATGGCCCCAGCAGCAGTGAAAGGGGGGGAGGGGGGCGGGAAACATCATCTTGTTCCTCAGATTTTCTAAAATTCCACCTCTCAGTTATGCAAGCCTCTGAGTCTGCTATCGCTTTTTCTGCGAAGCTGAAGACAAACAACTACGTGGGGGGGACACCACGGTGTCTCTAACCCTGGCTGCTCTGTAAATAGAGGCACGAAACAGCCAGAAGCCAAAGGAGGCTTCTTCCGCCAACACAACGCGCCGGAGGGCAGTCGTGCTGGGGAAGCCGCCGCCCTGCGAGGCCAGGCGACCCGGACCCCAGGGCAGCCCAGGTAGCCAGCCACGGGGTGTCGGGGGACTCGTGCCTGTGCCGAGTGACTGCGGCAGCTTAGAGGAGCGACTTTAAAGCGCATTTGCGTCCGGACAAGGAAGCGGCGAAAAAAGAACCCGCTCTCCACTCTCGAGCAGAAACAAAAGCTTGTTTGTTACCAGTCATCAGGAAACCGTTAGTTACAAAGTGTCGTGTGTGCGCGTGTTTCCCTAGTTACAACAACAGCATCGAACGGAAAAACTCCTCTCCATGGGAATTTATAAATAACGACGCTAGGTCCAGGGGGCCAGAACTGGATCAGTGGAAAGCCAATTTCTTGAAATTAAAGCGGACAGGCCAGTTTGATGAGTGCTCCATTGGTCAAGGAAATTATTTGTTAAATTGACTAAAGGTACTGATGGTAAATTTTGAAAGAAAGGTCAATTTGATTACTGATGATAGATTCTTGTGGGGTTGTTTTTTTTTTTTTTTGGCATATTTACTAGATGAAGATGGATACAGCACCAGAGAAATTGACAAGAGAATTTTGAAACTGTTGAATCCGTAATAAAACCCAAACCAGTATAGGCCAAAAAAACCTCCCCCACCTGAAATGCAATTTTTTCCAACCACAATGTTGACCTCTTAGTTATAATGGGATCCCTTTGGCTCCTTGTGATTTCTTTCAGATGTTTTTTGAATGTTCTTTTCTACTTTTCAAGCTTCTAAATAAAGCATGAAAAAAAAATCCTTGTGCTGATTTTTTTCCGGTGACAGACCAGCCTAAATGTTGTACGTCCAATAATGAAAATGAATTAAATGTCAGATTAATTTTTATGTGAATAAAATTAAAATGTAAAATTTTAAAAAAAGGCCCTGGCTGGCATAGCTCAGTGGATTGAGCGTGGGCTGTGAACCAAAGCGTTGCAGGTTCGATTCCCAGTCAGGGCACATGCCTGGGTTGCAGGCCAGGTCCCCAGTGGGGGCCATGTGAGAGGCAACCACACATTAATTCTCTCTCTCTCTCTTTCTCCCTCCCTTCCCCTCTCTAAAATAAATAAATAAATAAAATCTTTAAAAAAAATTTAAAAAGTCTAAGCGAAATTGGAACGCTTACCAATTGGTCACTTAACGAACTCAGTGTTAGGAAACAGACATGCTGGCGAGTCGGCTGACTTGGAAGACTGCTGTCGCCAGCCCCCTTGGGCCGGCACCAGCCACACAGAAAACAGGGCGACTTTAATTGAGTCCCTTCAAGTGTCCAATGAACTTGTCAAAGGTGCCGGCTGCCGCCCACACACCTCCAATGCTAGATCCTGCCCCCCGCTTCCCATAGCAACTGACCTCCAAGTGACTTCAGGTTTTTTTTTTTTAACTGTTATATAGTTCAGAGAGCGTGAAAACAAAACCTAGAAACACCCACGGGGATTTCCAAGCCCTGCAGAGTGCCCCATTATTCTGAGCACGGCAGCGGGATTTCAGCAGCCACGGGGGGAGCCCTGGGCCACCCCACGGAGCAGTTTCCCTCGCCCGCCCCGCCCCTGCCCCCCGGCCCCCGAGGGCGCGCTTACCCATAGACCTCCTTGCACAAGAACACTGTCAGTTTCTTCAGGTGGGGGAGGCTGCTGGAGCCCGTCTTCACAAACTCGGCGTCCAGGGCGAGCTGAGTGCCTACGTAGTCCTGGATGGCTTTAAGATGCTCTTCCGGGAGCCTAAAGACACGGAGATGAGAACACGCATGGCTCGTTCCTTTGGGCACAAACTCCAAAAGGGAGGAGAAGAAATTCGCATTGTCAGGGTCGCCCGCTGAGGTGAGGTCTTTCTGGGGGGGGGGGGGCATCGGCGCACCTGCTCGGCTCCCCGAGTCTCACCAGCAACATTAAAGGGTCCACGAGGGACCGTGCCTCGCAGCCCACCCATACAGGCTGGGAAAATGTCCCGTGAGCCGTGTCCCTGCCTCGCCTGCTCCTGAACACGGGACCTGCGGGCCGAGGGAGGCTCTCGTCTGCAGACGGCCCGTGGTTCCGGCTCACGTGCCAACTGCACAGTCACAGCCGGAGGCCACCTGCAGCCCCCACCTGTGTCGGTCGGGGGCGCCGAGTCGTCTGGGCTCCGTGACGAGAGACGGGGGCTGGGGATGTGGCAGTGGTGGCCCCGGGGCCCTGCCCTCGGCCTCCCCACCCCGTCCAGGGTCAGGTCCGGCCCCTTGATGGGCCGTAGGCGCCCCTGTGCGCCTCACACGACGGCCCCCACCCTGAGGGCAGCCCAGGCCGCGAGGCACCCAGGCCACCCCCCTGGGTCCGGTCACACCTCGACGTTCTGTGTCCCCGCACTTATTTTTCCAGGTCACTTTTGAATCTGGGTTCCTCTAGTCATGAAAATTAGTCTCAGCAAATATTTGCTGAGCGCCACCTCCTAGGCACTTCATGCTCCTGCCCTCCCCAGACCGTTGTCCCCGGGCGGGCAGCGTCACTCCTCTTTCACAGACGAGGAGGCTGAGGTTCAAGGCTGTTTATTGGCCCGCGCGAAAAAAAATTCACCGCCAGCCTGAACAGTCTCCGCTCCAGCCTGGGCAGATAATCAAATTGGAGCTGGCGGGCACCAGGTGGGGGTTTTTTTGTGGCTGGTTTGTCTGTTAGGATCCTTGAAAGTATGACAAGCTGTTGCTCTTAAGACTAGAAAGGAACACATTCCGGCTCCTCTAGCTTGAGAAGTCGGCAACCAGTTACATGCCAGTCGTCGTAATATTTCCGTGTAATCTGTGCTTATTCTGAGTCTCAGCATCACAAGAGTCCGGCTTCTGCCTAAGTCCGTCTTACTAAAAGGGACGAAATCCCCCCTGCGCCACTAAGGTACGTATCGGAACCATTGCAGTGACCACCGACGTAAGTTATGTCTCGAATCCTTGTTACCGGAAGTCACGTGTGTTTCCATGTCCGGGGCAGGAAAGTGCGGTCCCAAGGTGGAGACCCCGCGGTGCAGAGGCTGACCTGCCTCAGCGTCTCCTGTTTGCGGGGACCCCGCCGATTCCATCTAACGAACCGGCAGGAAAGACTGGGCGGGGGCGGGGGGGCGTCTCATCCAGGAGAACCTGCAGGCGGTCCTCCGGGTGCGAAGCTGTTTCACCAGCAAGATAGATGGGCTGCGGCACCCAAGGAAGAGCCCGGGTCTTTCGTGACCCAGAAGAGAACAGAGGGCAGGACCGGGCCACCACGGTCCCTCCGCCACACGCCGTTCACTCATCCCCAACTCCGAGCAGAGGTTTCAGGAAGGCATGTCGGCCGACAGAGCGAGAGGGCCTCCCCTGCTCACACGCCCTCAGCCGCCCCCCCCCCCCCCCCCACCCCACGCCTCTAGAAGACGCTGCACAGGGCCCTGGCTGCACACACCGCCCCGCCCCACTGGGCCCTGGGCCCACGAGAACAGCTGTCCCTGGAGAGGAAGGACAGGAGAGGAGGCGGAGTCGGGAGGTGTGGGAGAGGGGCTGGCACCGCTGGGCTCCCTGCCTGTCTCCCGCAGGAGGTCGCTGCACTCGCACCTGAACCTGGAGAACAGGGCTCTGCATGGAGCAGGTCCTCAAGCGTTTGCTATTCAGACGCATGTATCAGAGTAATCAGGACAATGGATCAGCAGAGTCAAAGCTCTGGGTACTTAGCCAATTGCAAACAGCACAGGAGACTCAGAGCGTGCAGGGCACACAGCCTGGTGGGCCTGGGGGAGAATCAGAGGATGTGGCAGGGCGGAAATGTAAAACGCCAGGTATCCTAGCAACCTGGAGGCTTGCTCGCACCTGCGGGCGTTTCCTTTGTATTTGGCCAGATCGGGTGGTTGGGTGAGCGGCCCTCAAATTGATCTTCCAAGTTGGAGATGTTGCCGCAGCCTGACATCTGGGGGGCCCTTTTCTCACCAAGAAACAAAAGTGTTTCTAGATTATTAGTGCGTGGAAGTTACTGAGCACCAACTTCCGAATTCATTCCACACACATGCAGTTAGTGCCTACTCTACGCTGGGCAACATGCTGGGCGCCGGGGCCAGTTCCCCTCAGGGAGCTTCCTGGCCTTTTCTAAAAAGATTATGTTTATTTATTTTTAGAGAGAGGGAGAGGGAGGGAGAAAGAGAGGAAGAGAAACATCAATGTGAGAGAGAAGGGTGCCTTTCACACACTCCCCAACCAGGGACGGAACCCTCAACCCAGGCATGCGCCCTGACTGGGAATCCAACCAGCGACTTTTCGCGTAAGCAGGACGGTGCCCAGCCGTCTGAGCCACACAGGCCAGGGCCCCCTGGCCTGTCTTGAAGCCCGGGCCTCTGATTTGCAAGACCCGGGCCTAAGACAGAAATGGACCCCGTGGCAAAAAAGCTGTTGGACCCCGTCAACCTGGCCCGGCAGGAGCCAGCCTGGGAACATACGAAGGCCCAGGCGCTGGGAACCCTGCGTCAGAGCAAGGAGGACTCCAAATATTAGGGTGAGTGCACCTCCCGCCTCCCATCGCCACGGGGGAGAGCGCTGTGCCGTGCCGTGCGGGCCTCCCAGGCCCTGCCACACTAGAAGTGATTATTGCTCTGGCCTATTTACTGGTGACAAGGAAGGCACCCCCCATTTGAGCGGGGCCCAGAGCAGGAAAGGGCCGTGTGGCTGGTCCAGGCGGCAGGGCAGGTGGCTCCCCCGCCTGGGGCCTGGGCCGTCTGACTCCGCAGATGGGGCGGCTCTAGAGGGAGGGTGCTGGGAGGAGACGCCGCCTGCAGTGAGCCCCAGGAAGGGAGTCGCAGCACAGGCCCCTGGTGTCCGGACCACGCCGCGGGCAGGAGAGGGATGCACATCATTCCGGAAGCGGCTCCCCCCTCAGTGGAGCCTGGCAGAGGTGGGGCCTCTGAGCGGGGCGTCCACGGCCGGGGCAGTGGAGCCGCAGGGTGAGCTGGGCTCCCTCGGGCGCCCCATCAGGCGGCAGGTGGGCTCCACAGCCACCTGTCCTGGGTGGGAGGGGCACCTCCAGGAGTGAGCCCCGAGGGCACTGCCCACAGGGTGCTGCGGCCCCGGGGTGGGTCTGCAAGGGGACCCACCGGGTCGGCACTCACCCGCTGGTGTCCATGCTCTGCAGCCGCTGGAACAGCGTCTCGGAGAGGCTGGGCCGGCTGACCTCCACGGCTCTTGGGTTCTCGATCGAGGGAGGGACCTCCTTGGGCTCGCATGGCCCGGTGGACAGAGGGATGTTTCTCGGCGGCAGCTCAGGTGGAGACGGGACGCCTTCTACCCAAGACAAGAGCAGGCGTGCCACGTCGGCAAGCGTGAGCTTCTCTCTAGGTTGCTGGCCCACGGAGAGGGCCACCTGGGTCCTCTGTGCAGTGACCCCACCCCACACATGAGGTCCAGGCTGTGGCACCCAGCTGCAGACCCCACCTGAGCCCACACTGTCCCTGCCACCGCCCTCCCTGCCTCCCTGGCAAGGTGGGGGCCCACTGAGGCCAGGGACCTCATCTCAGTGGTCTTCAGCCCTGGGGACCTAGCACAGTTGGTCCCACTGAGGCACTCCACAAACGCCTGACGTTTGGGTCTGACGGCCGTGCCGGGCGGAGCGGCTGGCCTCGGACAGGTGCAGCCAGCAGCCCCGGGCAGCTCAGCAGGACGGCCAGGCTTCAGGGCCACAGCAGGGGCCTCGACCGGGCAGAGGGGGACCCAGGTCGCAGAACAGGAGGAGCAGCAGGACTGGGAGCAGGCAGGCCGGGACTCACAGCCCGCCCCTCTCCTTGCTCCCCTTCTCTGCTTTCCCTCCAGCCCCTGCCTGCCCTCCTCCTCCCCGCCCCTCCCCCCAGGCCCTCAGAGACAAAAGAAACGGAGGGGTCTTCCTTCGCCGAGAGAACTGAAACAGGGCACGTGACTTGAAGTCGGTCTGGAAAGGAAAACTCCTGCACATCCACCTTTCGGAGAACTTCCGTCCTCCACGCACCGCGGGTGGGCGCACCGGGGTCCTGAGCCCCTGGGGTCCCGGACCTCCTGCCTGAGCCCCTTCCCGCACCAAACGGCCGCCCACGGCCTTGGCCACGAGCTACCTCTTTAAAGGCTCAGCCCTCGCTTCCTCTCCTGGTGGGGCTCTTTGCTTCCCGAGGTGGTGGTATCTGTTGTGAGCCCCGTGGGGACAGGGACAGCAGCGCCCTGAGGACACCCGTGCTTCCCGTGGGGAGGCAGAGCCTGTGGTCAGCAGGCTGCTCCCCCCTTCGGGCCCTTACAGAGCGTGTGTCCAGGAGGCCGGCCGCAGGGGGGCGGGAAAGCTGGGCGGAGGCCCTATGGCTGGTGAGGACCGAGCGTGGGGAGGACATTTCTGCAGGACGGCCTCTCAGCGTCAAGGCCAAGACCGGCTGCCTGGGGACAACGAGGGGCGGGGATAGATGTGTGGCTGTGGCACAGCCCCCCGTGAGCGACCCTGGACTCCCATGTGGACGTATCAGCTGCGGCTCTTTCAGAGCTGCAGGGAGACACGACCTCCCCGGGTCCCTCTCAGCCCCCGGAGCTGCGGTCCGCTGGGAACCCTCTAGCCCTCTGCCTGGCCCCAGCCCTCCCCACCCAGCCGACGAGGCACCGGAGGCAGCGAAGAGCCAGCCGAGCAGGAGCTCAAAGCGGGTGACCGGGAAGGGCAGAGGAAGGGCCGTGGCCCACAGGCCAGCCCAAGGCAGCAGGATGAACGGCGGGGCGCCCGGCACGTGGCTGCCAGGGTCAGGTGGGGAGAGAGGCCAGGTGCCCCCCACCGTTCACTGTCCCTGCTCTAATCTGCCCCACCTCAGAGGCGACCCTGGAGACCGACCGGGCTCTTTCCAGGCCCTGGAGTTTAGGAGTCCTGACCTCCTCAAACGAAGGGCTCAATTCTGTGTCTCAGGCTTTTCCTTCAGGAAGGGAACTTTGAAGGGGCAAAGAAGGGCTCCCCCAGGGTGGCATCCCACCCCCCTCCGCCCCTGCCCTGTGAGCTCTTGCCTGCACCGTCTGCCCCGAGGGGTCCTGTTCTGTTGGTCCATGTCCCTCTGCGGCTTACCCAGCGGGGCCACCCCACACAGGACTTTTTAGGGGTCTGTACCTTTCATTTTCTTTCTCTTTTAAAATATTTTATTTATTTATTTTAGACAGAAAGGAAGAGAAGGAGAGAAACATCAATGTGTTGTTGCCTCTCATGTGCTCCTTACTGGAATCCTGGCCCGCAACCCAGGCATGTGCCCTGACTGGGAATCGAACCAGCAGCCTTTCGGTTCACAGGCTGGCACTCAATCCACTGAGCCACAGCAGCCAGAGCCCTTGCATTTTCTTTTAATGAGGATACAAAGAAACTCCTTTCTCGCCCTTCCAGTTAGCTGCAAGGATTTCCTGTTCTTTCACTCTCTTCCTAGTGAAATGCAGCTAATTATTCTGAAGATGATGGCAGCATTGATTGAGCGCTTACTGTGTACACTAGGTTCTGGGCTCGTACCTATCAACTCATTTAACAACACCCTGAGAGGGAGACGGTGTTTTTACTGTCTCTTTAAGAGAAGTCATCAGGTCAGAGAGGTTAAGTGATTCAGCCCAGGCCACTCAACTAAGATGCTGAGGAGCAGGATGGCCCACGCAGGTTCATCTGACTCCAGAGCTGTGTCCTAACTTGTCCTTAACCGTTGTGTCCTGCTGGCTCCTGCTGATCATCGAACCCACCTAGTCTATAGCACCTGTGAGCACCTGTCACGAGAGACACCCCCCAGGGCCTCTTGGCCACCCGCTGCTTAGAGACCAGGGTCCCGCAGGCACCTCCCACAGCAGGCAGCCGCCTGTCCCCTGCCCCGCCTACCTGTCTCCTCCTCCGGCTCATCCCCCGGGTCCTCCTCCTCCAGCGGCACCGGGTACTGCAGGTGGGTCACCAGGCCCATGTTCTCCTTCTTGTAGAACTCGATGAGCTGGTCCAGCTTGGTGAAGAACCTCAGAGGGACACCCTCGGACGCCTGCGGACAGAACCCCCAACAGAGGTGGGGTTGGACGGGCGGGGACGTCACCCAACCGCAGAGGCCACCACATCCACAGCCGTCCGGGCAGCGGAGCCCGGGGGGCCGAGGGAGGGACCACGTCCAGGAAAAGCCCTGGGCCAGGTCAGCCTGCTATGCCCACACCTCACATCCCGTAACCAGCGGCCCCCGGAAGCCGCTCTGCAAGGGGCACACGTAGGACCGTTTGAAAGGTTTTCTTTTTTCTTTCAGTTAAAAAATGTATTTTTAATACAAGTAACATATATTTCCATTATGGCAAAACTAGAAAATACAGAATTAAAAAAAATAATAAATTGCCTGTCATCCCACAACCTGGAGACGCCTATTTTCAACAATTCAGAATGTTTTTCTAGACTGTGTGTGTGTGTGTGTGTGTGTGTGTGTGTGTGTTTGGTGGGGGAAGACACCCCTTACAAAGAAATCACTTATTTTTAAATACAGGACGTCTATCCTAGCAATGGTTTTGCTTTTATTTTATATATTTTTTTCATTTGCCACCATTCTGTCTTATCAAAGCTCGGAAAATGAGTCAGCACAAGAAGCTTCCCTGATCTGTATCTCTTGTCGGTGACAGAGGAGCCAGGAGATAATTGGTAACTCCCTGGGGCCGGTTATTCTTCTGTGACTTTAGCAGGAAGTTCCAGGATGTCCCTGGGCAGCCGGCCCCTTTGGGGGAAGCTCTATTTAGGGGAGACCCCCCCCAACACCCAGTGTCACTCATCCTGCTTGAGGTCCCAGGGCTCTGAGGCCCCGCCCCTGCCGGCTCCCCCGAGGGCTTGACGGGCAGCAGGGAGGGCCGGGGAACCACCAGGAGGTTTGTCCTCCCATCCGTGCTGTGCCCTGCAGCTCCTAACCCAGCAGCCTCTCTCTCCTCCGGGCAGTCCAGTACCCTGCCCTGCCACTGCCTGGTGCCCCCTGTCTCCAGGACTGGCACTGTCCATCTGCCCGCTGGCACAGAGGACAAAGGGAGACACGGTGAGGCAGGGTATCCCTGATTCAGCCAAAAAAGATGCCGAGCAGGGAGGCCGCCTTGAGGGGGGAGGAAGGTGCATCCAGGCTCCAGGGGAGACAGTGGGCCTGGGGCAGCTGGACGGGAGCAGGGGGCCCCACTCAGGCCATTGGCGGACACAGGGACGAGCACCAAGAGGCTCCCTCCTCTGGGCGGGGCTTCCTCGGCCTCGTGGGAGCGCAGCTGGTCCTAACCCTCTGTGCCCTCTGTGCCCGTGATTCACCCCTGTTACCATAACCACTGTCTGTGCAATGACAGTCAGGTGATTTTTCAATGAGTCCAGAGGCCCTTGCTGGGTAGCTCAGTTCGAGTGCCATCCCAGTGCACCAAAGTTGTGGGTTCGATCCCCGGTCAGGGCACATACAGGAGTTAACCAATGAATGCATAAATGAGTGGAACAACAAATTGATTTCTCTCTCCCTCTCGCAAAATCAACCAATAAAAAAATATTTTTAATGAGTTGAGAAACTGCCATTTTAGAGTTGGAGGTCGGGGGCCCAACGGCTCCCCCTCGGGCTGCCAGTGCCATCTTGCCCAGCACACGTGGAAAAGGGGGCCAAAGGGCAAATAGGACAGACGTTGGAAAGCCCATCCGGACCACCGCACCCCAGGGTCTGGGGCTGAGTGTGGCTGGGCCGCCTGGACTCGCTCCCCTTCAGGGCAGGTACTGCCTGCTCTGGCACGGCTGGGCCTGACGTGGCAGGATGGCGTGGCGTCCCCGCCTGGTCTCAGGGCTACAGGTAAGTGGCCTCAGGAGGGCAGACCAGGCAGGCTGACCCAGACTGGGGCAGCCCCGGAGGTCTCGGGGAGGACCGCGACCAGTCCCGTCCCTGAGCCCTTGCTCCCGGCGGCCAGCCCCGAGTTGTTGTGAGAGTGCTTTCACCTTCAACGAGAGCCAACCCCACCCCTCGGCCTGGCCCTGGGGACTTCCCACGCGGCCTCTGTTTCCCCTCAAGTGTCCCTGCGTGTTCACACACACAGCACGCGTGTGTAAACCTGTGTGTGAGGGCGTGCATGTGCGTGCTTGAGTGTGGGCTTAAGCTATTCGTAAATTTGTAGAGTTTAACAAAAAGGTTTTTAAGAACATTTTCTTTAATAACTAGATTTTGGGGTTTTCTGATTAATTGTATACTTTACTTATTTTTTTTTAAAGATTTTATTTATTTATTTTTAGAGAGGGAAGGGAGGGAGAAAGAGAGAGAGAGAGAGAAACATCAATGTGCGGTTGCTGGGGGCCGTGGCCTAGAACCCAGGCATGTGCCCTGACTGGGAATCGAACCTGCGATGCTTTGGTTCGAAGCCTGCACTCAATCCACTGAGCTACACCCGCCAGGGCTTTTAAGAACATTTAAAAAAAATAAGCTCCCTTGTTTCCACAGAGCCCACGTTAAGCAACCTCTTCCAGGCACTCCTGAACCAGACACATCTGAGCAGGCGCAGCCGGGCCGTGTAAAGTAACTCAGATCGGTTCAAACCCCAAAGCGAGCGGAATAACAAAGGTCATTTGAAACGATACGCAGCCGGAGGTGACAAGCCACTGGGCGCGCGGGAAAAGGACGTGAAGACGTCAGAGAAGGTCCCCCGGGAACGAATGACCCGTGTGCGGGTCTGGAAAAGGGCCCCCAGCTGGGGGGCGTCTGGGGATGAGCGTCTGAGAGAGCACGTCGGGTAGGGGCGTTTCGGCCGCTGCCGGGGCTGAGACTCGAGGCTGTACCAGCTGCTGGGAAGCCAACTGCTGGGAAACTGCCGCGCACCGTCGGCCGCAGACACATTTGATTTCAGAAATGGAAAAAAGTAAGGGTCCTAGAACTGGCGAAATATGCTGTGCACTGAGCATACAGCACAACAGGGCACTCTAAAACTAACCGAATCACCCCTAAATAAATAAAGTTAAACTAACCTAACCTAATCCCTGCAGATCTCCTCAGGCGGGAGGGATGGGAGGAGGCCAGCGCTGGGTGCTGAGTGCTGCTGGCAGACCGGTGTGTAGGGATCGCTTGCCCTTGAACTGTTCACAGAGGCTGGGAGCCAGCGCCCAGCAGACCAAGGCTGCTGGACACCCAGGTGGCCCAGGTCCCCAGGAAGGTAGAGAATGAGGGTCCAGTCCAGACCTCACAGGTGGTGCAGCAGCCTGTCTGGCGGCAGGTAGGCAAGCCAATGAATGGCCGCTCACAGGCGGTGCTAGGGGAGGGGCACCTGCTGCCCCTCCCCCACAGCTCAGGCTAGGGAGCGCCCAGGAGGAGCAAGGACGTCATGCAGGAGGCAGGTCTACGGTGGTGGATCCCGCCTGAAGCGGAGACTCCCTGGGCACAGGCGGGTCAGCAGGGAGCCGCCTGCCTCCGCGGGCAGCGCAGACACACAGACACACAGACACGGAGACGCACAGCGAGACGCCGGGAATGCTGAAGGCGGGGAGCCGCCTAGGCCAGAGGTAGGGTCTCCTTGGAGGAATTGTTCCTGAGAGTGTCCCCAGGAGTCTTTGCTCTGGGCCCTAAGACTTGAAGGGGCTCACAGGGACTCCTTGGGGAACCTATGCGCAAGGCCGGTTCTCGAAGAGGACAGGAGGAGGAAAAGGTCCAGTGGTCAGGGCTGTAGAAGCTCCTGAGCTGGTCTGACCGGTGAGCTGGGGCGCGAGGTGGCGGGAGGAGCATCGTCCGGACAGGCGGTCTGCTCACAGGGCGCCTGCGCCGGCTGCGGCCACCCGGGCCCTGCCAAGTCCGAGCTGAGAGTTGGGAGTTGGGGCCTTTGGGTGGTAGACAGTGCACTGACCTCGGGCGGGTGGGAGCACAGGGCCCCGGGGGGTGGGGGGGAACGGGCGTGGCCAAGTACATATCCACCTGACCTCCCACCTGCAGCCTGCTGTGCCCAGAGGGTGCCGCAGCACCCGGCAGTCAGAGGTTGGGTGGGCTTGCTGCATTTGGAATCAGGGGAGGTGGTCAGGGGTGCTCTATGTGGGTCAGGGGCTGGGGGTGCGGAGAAACAGTGTAGGGGAGGGGAGGGAGCAGGCGAGCACCCCTCCCCTCTCCCTGACCACAGCCCAGAGGCCCTGCCTTTTCAATAATTTAAAACACAACACGTCTGGCCCTGGCTGGCGTAGCTCAGTGGATTGAGCGCGGGCTGCAAACCAAAGCACCACAGGTTCGATTCCCAGTCAGGGCACATGCCTGGGTTGCAGGCTGTGGCCCCCAGCAACCGCACATTGATGTTTCTCTCTAACTCCCTCCCTTCCCTCTCTAAACATAAATAAATACAATCTTTTAAAAAACACACGTCTGAAAAGAAGGTTGCCACGTATATCAAGGGTCAGGTCCTGGGAAGAAGCAGGTGTCAAGTTAAACTGGGGAACTGGGGTGTAGGGATGCCCATAAGAGGGGTGACACACCTCAGAGCTAGCAACCATGCCACAGCCCCCAGGGGAGGGGCAGGTGCAGGAACTGGAGGGGACTGCCCAGCGGGACCTGTGCCCCACCCCCAACCCCGGAAGCCAGAACCCCTCCCTCTCCGCACCGGGCTGCGCCTCTGACCGCCCAGCCGGGCTGGACAGCCCATCACGTCCTCAGAAAGGGACCTGTTCGCTCTGGGAGTGCAGCCTGTGCGCATACCAGGAGGGGGACCGCGCGTGCTCCCAGGGAGGGGGCTGCCCTTGACCCTTAGGAAGTCGAGGCCTGCAGACTTTGTTCCTCATTCCTCCGCCGCTGGCTTCCTGAAGAGATTTACCAAGTGATTTTGAAACAGAAAAGGAAACCCTGAAACCTTCGCCATTCACGGAGAACGCGAGCTCAGCCCAGGGGCAGGCGCGCGCCCGCCCCCCCAGCTAGCGACCTCTGCTCCGGGACAGCTCCCCCAGCCTGGGACGAGCCCCTTGTCCCCGGCAGGTGCCTACAGCGCGTAGCAGACGGTGTGACTCCGAACGAGTGAAGAGTGGCATTTCCGAGTCACGGCGGCCTGTTCACAGCTTACAGCGTGCCAGCACAGAGCAGATGCCCCTTCAGGGCTCATGAGGTCCGCAAGACGGACGTGAACTTGTGCTCATCACCAAAAGTCAGGCAGAGAACAACCTGGCGGGTTAGTTCAGGTTGCAGAACAAAATACCCAGCTCCTCTCCTGCCTCCCATTAAACTCTCCAGGTCTGTGGAAGGTTCCAGACGCTTTCCAGCACGGTGGCTTCCAGGGAGGCCCTGCAGGCAGCCCCCACCCAACCCAGGCGTGTCTGCACCCCCACAAGCTCACAAACCCTGGAAGGAAAGGGACCCGGCTTGGCCGGCCTTCGTCTAGTCGCCCGAGCCCCACGCGGGGGTTCCCGCGGGCCCTGCAGCTGTTGGGGCGCACGGGCGCACCGCCAGAAACAGGCCTTGCAGTGGGCAAGGTCTCTGCAGGGGGCAGAGCCGCGGATGTCCGAGGTGGGCCCTGCAGGGAGGGGCCCTTTCTCCTTACGGCTCGGTGCCTAAGCTGCCCCAGGTGCCGTGCTCCTGGGGAAAGCACAGAGCAAGGGCTGAGGGCCACCTCCAGGCCAGGGGGCGAGAAGAGGCCACCACCAGGATCTTTAGGGCAAAGGGCAGCTGAACCTCCAGTCTGTGGGAGGCTCGGGGTTGTGCACTCTGAGATGGGGTGTTTCGGGAAACAGTGCTGTGTGACTTTCAGACACCCTCCAAGGGCGGGGGAGTGGGGCCGGGAGGCCGGAGCACAGGGCCACCAGGCGGGCTGAAGTTTCCCAGGGGGTAACTTTAACTACACGCCGTCTGCCGTCCCTAAATGGGAACCGAAAGTGGCTCCTCGCAGGAGGAAGCCAGCACCGCGTGGGGCAGGAGCCGAGGAGCCCTGCAACACCCCCACCCCCACCCCGCACGGTTCTGCCAGCCTGCACTGTACATGAAAAGGCCTGTATGTACAATCAGCGTGGCCACTTTTACATGATGGGCAAGGAGTAAGGCGTGGGGGGAGATCCCTCCTCATTATCCCACTTCGGCAAAGCACTTCGTCCTCTTCAACCAGCATGTCCCCCGGAAAGGTCTGAGGCAGGGCAGCCATACCCTGTGGTTGCCGTGACCAGAGCGGCAGGGACAGTTGGAGGGGGTGGGGTGCTGGTGTCTTTCTCTTCTGTTTCTCCGTGGAGGTAGGAGAGGTGGCGGAGGCCCCAGAGGCAGCAGCGAGGGCAGAGCTGGGTTCAGGCCAGGTCCCTGGAGCCCTCAGGCCGGGGGCTCACACCAGCACGAGGGCAGTGGGGGGGGGTGCAGGCCCTGCACCGATGGAACGGAAGCAGCCCAGCCCTGCTCTGAGCCTCACCTCCTGCCCCCAGGGGCTCTGGCCTGAGGCCAGGCAGCCTCTCCCCCACCTGCTCGGGGCCCTGCCCACCCCTCCCCCATCCCCACCAGCTCCTGAAAGCTTCCCTGGGTTTTTCTCCCGCCCTCAGAACTGTTCTCAATCCTTAGTCACCTCCTCTCCCCTTAACCGCTTCCTCAGAGTTGCAGACCTCAACCTGAGCATGAGGAAGGGAGGAGCGGGGAGCCGGGCTCACCGGCCTCTCGGGCCTCGGCGACTTTGGGTTTTGTGCTGAGCGGCTTAGGTGGACGCTGGGGCCCCTGGGAACCCCACGCCGGGGGCTTGAGCTGGGGAGGCACAATGGGGGGAGAGGGTCAGGATGGAGCTGGAACCAGAGCCGCTGGCCAGAGGTGCTGACATGCCAGGGAGAGAGGCCGTGAGTGACAGAGCGCCGGGGAGGGGGACACCAGGCCTCTGGCTTTGCTAAGCGATGGTGGCAGGAAGGCCCCCTGAGCTCCAGAAATCCCTCTTCAGCCCTGTGACCCGGAATGGACCGCAGAACACGTCTCCTTAGAACCAGCTCTTCCTTTTCTCTTTCTTATAAAACATACTTATGGTTTTGCTTCCTCCCCTGCTCGGCCTTAGGTGACCAGGGCCGATGAGCTGTGGGGCTGGGGCCAAGGAGGGGGTCAGCAGGCAGAGGGTGTGGCTGGGGCAGGAAGTGGTAGGGGCCTGAGCAGCCAGCGGCCGGCCCTGGAGCAGCAGGGTGGGCCACGGGGCCAGGGATAAAACCCCTGGGGCCACGGGTTTCTCGGGGTCGGAGAAAGGACTTGGGCCGCAGTGAAGTGTCTGCTGAGTCGCGGCAGCAGGGGAAGCCCCAGAGTGAACGCAGGGTTCTACTCTCCGTGGGTAACACTGACGTGCGAGTGTGAGAGTGAGTGTGTGTGCGCGTGTGTGCACGCCTCCCGGTTCCGTCCACCCGGCCCAGCCGCAGTGAGCAGCCGCACACCTAAACGCCACTCTCCGCCGAGAGAACCGGCCTCCAGGGGGATGCGGCTGACTCCAGGCCCCGGGTGGGGCGGGGGTAGGGGGAGGCATTACGTGGGTCCAGAACACCCGTTGCCCCAGAAAGTAAGGAAACGCCCCAAAACGATGAGGACGTGCGAAAAGGTCCCAGGAGCCAGGAGACGGCGGCATGGACGGTTGGAAGGACCGTGCGGCACAGTGTGAGCATCCGCATGAGCAGGGAAAACAGTCACAACCCACCGAGTAAAATACAGACTCGTGCGTCTGCACCGAGGTCCGTGAGCGGGAAGGGACACTCCTCTCAGTAAAGGCCGGCGGCAACCGTCACCGGGCGATGGCCGTAGTCACCGCTGGCAACCGTCACGTTCATGACTGGCTGGCTCAGGCAGGAGCCCGCAGACACTGGAGACGCCACGGCTGGCGGCAGGGCGAGTCTGAGGGGACGGGGTATCGGCTCAGTCCTGCGGACACCCCTGGGCGCCCCAGATCGAGGGGCGGCCCACAAATGCACCGGCCTCTTCTCTCCAGACACGCCAAGGTCAGGAAAGGCAAGGAGCTGAGCCCCGCTGAAGGGAGGTGACAATTACAGGCAAGGTGTGACCCTGGCTTGAACTTGGGGGCCAGAGCCAAGAGGTGACCTGTAATATATAAGTGCTGAGTCCGGCACAAATAACGCCCCTCTTTAATAAGCTGGTGATCTGTACCAAAGCTTTCATGACAAAGTCATAAGCATGTAATCTGGTAACATACCAATATCACACTCACGCACACCATGTGACGTGTTAGGCGAAGTGTTCACATGGCTGTCCATCTCGTGCGAGACACTCGTGTCCCGACCAACCACACTCAGCCTTGCTGCCTCCACCAGCCCCCCGGGAACACGTTTATACGCTGCTACGCAGGTGTTATCAGGACAACTGGAGAAACGGGGACACGGCCTAGGGACGAGACGGCAGCGTTCCATCAGTGTTAACGCTCTGATTTTGACGGTCCCTCCAACTGTGGTTGTGTAGGAGAGACTACTTGCCACTCAGGAGAAACACGGGGACATGTTTAGGGAGAGCAGGGCATTGCCAGCGACTAACTCTCCCGTAATCCACAAACACAAACAAACAGACAAACAGTCACGCTGTGACCAAGCGAGCAACATGGTTAGTGCACGGATACACAAACTTCAGGCCGTGGGGAGGGGCTCTCAGTGTCGGCTTTGAAAATGTTTCGTAATTCTGAAACGATTTCCAAGATAAAGAGTTAGAAAGAAAAAGACAGTCAGGCCTTAATCTGCACGGCGGCTACGTGTAAACACTTTTCTGAGCTGTACGTGGCAATACAAAAGGTTTTTTAAAAATTAGCTCGCAAAGCCGAGCTTGTTGAGTGACTGTGTGTGAGCTCACACACGTGTGCCCAGAGGGGAGAGGGGTTTCACAGGCAGCTTGTGTAAAAGCATCAGGTTTGGGGTGTTTTGTTTTAATTGTACAAAAGTATTCCTGGCCTACAGCCTTCTGGAGGTTCCTGTGCAAAAGTAACATCCTGGAAGCATCGGTGTCGCTCAGATCCCCGCAACAACGCTCGTGTGCGGAGAACAGAAAGACCAGGGTGGGGTGAGGGCGCACCGCAGCCCCACGACAGCCACAAGGTGGGTGCAGCCTCGGGGTGGGTGTGCGCGCTCGGGAGACCGCCCAGAGCGGGGGCAGCACCCACTGGGACCACGTGAGCTGGGGAGGAGGTCGGGTGCCCCCGGGGCACTGGCGTGGCAGAGCTGGGCTCCTGCAGAGGTGCCGTCCGGGGAGGAGAGGGCAGGTTTGCTTTGTGACTAGGAGAAGGGAGAGCCTGGGAGGGTGGGTGGCCAGGGAACTCGGGTAGATGTCGACATAACTTTATGACACAGCTTCAGTTCTTTTCTAGGACTCCTGAACTTGATGTAGGTTCTGGGGTGAATGAGAGACAGACAGAGACCGCTGGCAGGGACTTTGGGGGAGCAGAACCTGGCAGGCCGGTGAACAGGGCTTTTGGCACCTGGCACAGAGCCCCGGGCGGGGCAGGGACAGGGACCCTGGTGCTCTCATGGTACACAGGGGCAATGTCAAGTGTCTTCCAGGGTCTTGCCTGCCGCGGCCCCGCACCAGCAGCAGGGGACACAGGAGAAAAGAATGGCGTTCGGTGTGGCTCCTGCAGCTGGCCCGCCAGTGGAGGGCACACAGAGGGGTCTCCCGGGATGTCCCAGAATATTTGAGGGACCTTTTGAAGGCGCCGCTCTCTGGCAGCCAGGCTGCAGGGTGCTGGAGCTACCGTGTCTGGTAAACAGGTTCGCGGGCTGAGGGCTGGGAGCCGTGGATGGCGTCTGACAGGCAGAAGAGCGGGTGGGGAAGGGGGCCTGTCCAGGGGCAGGGGCCAGGGGCCTCCACCACTCCTCAGACCTTGCTCTGAAGCAGTGACCGGTCCTACGAGTCCATCCCTCAGGACACAAGACAGGTCACGGTGGCAAGGACCCAGCTCTCGCCGTGTCCCATGCAAGGGCGGGGGGCGGGGCCCTCTCAGGGGTCTCTCGCAGCGTCTCTGCTCTTCCCAGCTGGGGACCCCACACCCCGGATGGGAGCAGCTGGAGCTGGGCCAGCTCTGCTAGGCACGTAATCTAATCTAAATTATATCTAATGTCACCGCGGAGTGCCACAGCCCAGGGCGCAGCTGAGGAAACTGAGTCTCAGCGACACAGAGCAGCCGGCCTTGGGGGGGGTCAGGGGCATTGCCAGAAGAGCAGAAACTCGGGGGATGTTTCACGATAAGAAAGAGGATGTGGGTGGGGACGCGTGACTTTCTAGCCAGACAGGAGGCGGGGCACCGGGCAGGGCGGCTGCCGGCTCGGCTCGGAGGGAGCCAGGGGGTTGGAGACCCTCCCGAAGACTCGGGCCCCCAGCCGCTCAGGAGTGGTGGGGCTGTGTGACCCCCGGCCTGTGGGAGAGGCTCGTTTCCCAGGAGGCGGCCGGCCTGCCCCCTGAGCAGTGGGGGCCGGCGGGGACGGTGGAGAGGCTGGCATTTGCTGTCTGTGGGCACCATCCTGTCTCCGCTGGGGTCCCCAAACCACGTGTTGGGGAGCTGGAAGAGGGTGAAAGAGGACGCCAGGCTCATTCAGAGCCTCGCTGGTGCACAGGGGAGCACCTCGGCGGCTCTGGGAGGGGGCGTGGGGCTTAGAGGAAGGGAAGTGGGACCGGCCAAGCCTGACCAGCGCCCCGCCCACCCGCTGTCACCGGGGGCCATCCGTGCTCTGAGCCCCCCGCCGGCTGCCCACGGGACCCTTGCCACCCAGGTCTGGGGGCCCGGTGCCGGCGGGGTGGGCTCCGTCTTCCACTCGGCCAGCAGGCTGGGGTCTCCCACCGACCGTGCCCGCCCCGGCCCCCACTTTCGGAAAATCAGCTCTTCGGCTCCTCGCTCGCCTGTTTTGGGCAAAAACTTCCCGGGACAGCTTGGTGTGGGCTTCATACTCATTTCTAAATCCACGTCCTTCCCAGACTCTCAGAGCTGAAGCCCCGTCCTTGCCTCGCCTCGCCCCCACCAGCCCTTCCGGCCGCACTCTCCACTGGGGACACCGCCACGCCAGGCTGACTGCCGTGGGCTTGTTCGCTCCATCAGCTGTCAGCAGGGATCCCCGGGGGTGCCGAGCTGGCCAAGCCCCAAACCTTTGCCTTTCACCTGCTACCTGCGCAGTGGGAGTGAGTCCTGAGCTTTCCTCAAAGACTGAGAAGTCTGCAAAGGGCTTTGAACCTCTGACATCAAAGGAGCTGCAGGCTGGAGGCTGGGAACTCACCCCTCGGGCTGGTACTGAAATGACAGGCTTGAGAGGCCCGGCTGAGGTTGCTGGGGGCGGCGCACCGCCACTGCCAGGGGGGCAGGGCGCAGCCATGCCCGGCTGCCATCCCCGGGGTCTGGGTGTTCAGGCAGTGGAGCCCTCGCCTGGGGCCCTGGAGCCCCCAGTGAAGACCCCGGGAGAGGACGGAGGCTTCGTGGGGAGTCACAGCTGACAGCCGGAATCTGCGCAGCACACCCAGCAGCAGAGTGGGGCTGTCAGCTGACTACGGAAAAGGTCCCCGCACTTTCTCCAAGAGCCGGCACACACAGAGGCCCAGAGAGGGGGGCGGGGGCCGTGGCAGCGTGGGTCCGCCCCGCTCGAGAAGACGCAGCCTCACCCTCCTCACAGCACCTCGTGACATCTTGACCTCAAGCGTGAAGAATTCACATCTTTGTACCGCTGAGGACGGGCTTGGCCACGAGGCTTGCTTTGACCAATGCGATGTGGGCGAAAGTGCCAGTTCTGAACTCCTGGCTCAGTGGGCATTGCGGTTTCTGCTTGCCCCTCCTGGGCGCCTGTGACCTGCCCTGTGACCTCACCCTCTGGCCCTTCGGTGCGGTCCGAGAGTAAAGGCACGAGGAGCAGACCTGGACTGGACCGGAGACCCGGGGTCCAGGAGAGCCCTGGCCCAGATCAGCCAGCCGCGGCTGACCCGCAGACCCAGGAGAAGGAAGCGAACATTTGTTGTGAACTCCTGAGACTTTTGCATGCTTGTTACACAGCAAACGCTGACAAACACAAATCTCAAGGGAAGAATGAAATTTTCCTGAGTCTTCCTCTATTGCAACTTCATGACATAATTATTTCCATTCGCCCGCAAGCAAGCTGAAGCTTCAAGAGATGAGGTAACTTGCCCAGTGCCCTGCAACTTGTTTACCACCAGGACTCGCCACAAAGGACAAAGCTCCAAGTTCCGTGTCCTCGCTCCCAGCATGTCTGCTCTCTGGCCTCGAAGAGGCCACCCTTCCCCTATCTCTTCCTCTGCGTGGGCCCACAGGCCCCTCTGGGCCCTGCCGTCTTTCTGACAAGCCTGAGCCCCACTGTGGCCCCTGGAGGTCCTGTCCCCTTGTCACCCTCCACTCCCTGCCTGTCAAAGCCGTGACCTAGGACCAGCTCCCAGTCCACCTTCTGCGCCTGAGCAGGGCTGGAGGAAAGCAGAGCTGGGAGCTCACTGAGCCGGCGGGTACCCCCCAAGCAGTCACTAGTACGAACCCCCCCCCATGTGCCGCCCCTGGGGCTCGGCCACGGGCACTCAGCAGGGACCCACACAGACCCCGGCCGTGCCCGCAGTCTAGCAGAGAAACAAGACATGAGACCATAAACAGTGAAGTAAAGAATGACACAGTGCAGTCGCTACTGGGGAAGACAAGACCTCGCAGGTTATTATACCACGGACTTCGCCGGGTGGGTCCGGGGGGATTACTCGTCAAAGAGGCAGCAGTCAAACTGAGATGCGAGGGGTGGTGGCCGCCGGGCAGACAGGGAGCGAGGGCAATACCACAGCAGGCAAAGGGAGCAGCTTCTATCAAGCGTGGGTGTTCACGTAAGTGTGTGGTTGCACTTAGGTCCTTATATGGAATGCTGCTGGGGTCACGCCCAGTTCCTCTAGATCCCTCGGCTGCCCTGGGGTCCCAATCCTGCCTCTTCCCGGAGCTCTGGGCTTTGCTGCCAAAGGCTTCAACCTGTGACCTCGGGTGACTCCCTTGGGCACTGGAGCCACGGCATTCATAAGGAGGCCCAGGAGAGACTGGGGAGTTCTGGGTCCAGCCAGGTAGCCCACTCGTGCCCAGAGGGCAGGTGCAAAAAACCAGCTCTTCGCCTCGATGCGGGACAAACCCTAAGGTGCAGTCACACTCCAGGGCTCCCTGGAGGACCAGGCTGGCTCTGAGATTTCACCCAAAAGGGCACGTTTGCTCGACCTCTCCCTGTCCCTACCCCGTGCCCCTCCCTGTCTGTCTGACTGGTTCTGCTGGAAACCTCTCTTTAGTGAATTACTGGTTCCCAAGCCCAGGGTCTGCTTCTGGGAGGACTTGACCTGTGATGTTCAATTCCCACATCAATCCTTTTCCTTGTGCCTCTTGAGCTCCCCGCAACAGCTGTCTTAAGGATTTGCTTGCAGGCCCTGAAACCAGGCCCTTCGCCAAGAGCAAGACTCTGGAACCCCCACTTTACGGAGAAATTGATCAGATGGGATCAGGCTTGGAGTCCTTAGCTTCCTCTCCCTGTCCCTCCCCAAATGTGGCTACGCAGGAGGACCACTAGCACCCGACCCTTCTCTGTGCCTCCCCTGCCCCCTGCCCCCTGCCCCGGGCTCAGCACACACCCTGCCTCAACTTCTGCACAGACCAGTTCATAACCCTCCCTGGGCCCGTGAGAGGGGAGAACAGAAGCCCCAAATGAGACTGGATACACACAAAACCCACATGTAGGTGACGACAGCATCCTGTATTTACCTACACGCTGAGAATGAATGGATGAAAAGACGAATGTTCTCCGAGTATCCAAGCAACCCGACCCGAGTTTCAGCGGGCCCTCCCATTTCACAAATGAGGAAACTGAGGCTCAGAAGGCCGGGACGTCTCGCCCTGGACGTGGCAGCTGCAGGGCTCCGGGTCCTTCACCGCCAGCTCTGCGTCCCCGGCCTCCGCCCCCGGACTCTGAAGGAGGCCACCCTCCACTTTCTCCGCCCGTGTTCTGGCACCTCGGTAGGAGGCAAGCGCTTATTGTGAACTCCCTCCGAAGGTAATGGATACTATATATTTAAAAGCCTTCTCTCCTCCCATTCCTCCCTTAATGTCTGTGTTTTATAAAGAATCCTAGGAGAGCAGACCAGTGTACTCATTCTGCTGAGCAATCAGACACAATGTATCCTCATGACCCAGCAATTTCACCCCTGGGCCTGTGCCTCATTGGGCCAGCTACATGGATGGCCATCACAGATTCGTGGTGGCAGAGGCCTGGAGGGAGACGGGGTGTCCATGGCTGGGCAGCGGACAGGTGTGGTGTGCTCACGGTGTACTGGGGTGTTATGCGGCAGCCGGAAACAAAGACTGAAGTGTGCGCAGCCACGTGGAAGGATCTTTAAAAGATCCTTTGATGCAGGAAGGAGAAAGCAGAGCGAAAGCCATGAAATCACTTCAGTGAATTAAAAATGCAGGTACACAAAAATAATAATAAGCATTTTAAAAGAACATATTTAAATAAAAAGACATCAGCTAACTGGTTGCGTGTCCCGGGAGGGCAATGCAAGTACACTGCGGGTCAGAGGGGTTAAACCCGTTTGTCAAGACCTCGCTTTGTAGTGAGAAGGCACCGTGGTTTCACAGTTGCTCACGTGGCCCAGTTGCAGCAGATGGGTGCTTCACTTTGTTCTGACCTGTCTGATTTGACCTGAACTACCAAAATCTTCGGTGTCTCACTTTCTTCCCTGGTCAAGAGTGGAGGAAAGACTGGGCAAGGGGAAGTAATGTTTAGTTAGAAAGCACCGTCCATAAATATGAGCACAAAACCTGAAACCTGGCGTGAGTGGAGCAGGCAGGGTGTGAGACACTAGGGAGAGGTGGGGACTGCGGCGCACTGGAAAGATGTCCCTTTAAAGGGGTCAGCTTCCACTTAGCTCCAGTTTTATCCCCAGAGGGTAACAGAGGCCTAGAATTGTCAGAATTTCAGAATGTTCAAGAGAAGGTAAAACAGCCAGATTCTCAGATAACATCTCAGATTTTTTGGGGGTGCTTGCAACTAACTTTTTAAAAGCCCATGTCAGCTACAAATTCAAATCTTAGCTCCACCACCAAAGGGCTGTGCAACCTGGAGTGTGGTATTTGACTTTCTCAGGCTAAGCCAATTTCCTTGTCCATGAACGCTGACTCTAAGGCCAGCTCTGCCCAGAGTTTAAATGAGCTCATTCAAGTCCAGGGCATGGCTCTCAGTCAGGAAGGGTCACGGTCATCACAGAGCACCTGCTGCGTGTTGAATATGCTAATGTATTATCGATCCTTATTTTTCAGATTAAAAACATTGATGCTCAGAGGAGTGGAAAATTAGGTAGAAGAAGAGTCCTGTGTGGAAAAAATCCTCTCCAAATGTGATAAAAGGAATGGGAAAAACGGAATTGAAATAACGGACAAGGAAGGGTTGGGGGATTTAAAAGCCTCTAAGTCAAACAGAAGCGATTATTAATGTGCCTGACTGCTAATGAGCCGCCAGAGTCTCTAATAAAGACACCGGCAGTCCCCACGGCTCGCAGACTCCGCCCCCCCGCCCCCCCTGGGGGGGGCAGCAGTACCTGTGAGTTTCCAACACCCAGGCCAGTGGGAGCTGCTGCTGCTGCCGCTGGCTCGTGCCAGCTTCTGCCAACCTGTCCTGGCCCCAAACCCGACTTTTCCGGAACACCCAGTGCTGGTTCTTAAATGTGGCCGCCACGGTGGGGCCATGGCGAGAGTATTTACACCACAGAAAGTGGCAACCACAGCCCATCGGGCCTTGCTCTCTTCCCTAGGGAACTGGTTGTCAAAACACCTACCCCGCCCCCCCCCCCGGGCAAAATCGTCCCTCCAGTACCTATAGGCCTGCTCCTGTCCCCATGCCTTTCTCTCTGCAGGGCCCCCCCCCCCCCCCGTCTGCAGAAGCAACACCGGTCAGGAAAAAATTCCGTTGATGCAAGCTGGTTAATGATTCATTGCGGGGAATGAGGAGGGGGTTGCTGTTTGGTTCGGGAAAACGCTTCTTCACTGAGCGATAACAAAAGTCCTAGATCGAAACGGGAAGCTTCCTGCCTGCCTGCACGGGCAGGTGGCAATTGTCTGCGACCACGAGAAGCTGAAAAGGGACCACAGCCAAGTGTTCTGGCTGGCAAGCTGGTGTGACAGATGCGAGTGGCCCAGCTGCCCAGCAGGGCTCCCCCTCGACCTCCAGGGGAGAGCGGTGCAGGTCAGGTTATCAGCAGTGGACGTGCGGCTTCTGGAAAACACGTGCCCTGCAGAGGAACCGAGAGCCACCGTTTGCAGGCTCCTGCTGCTCAGAGGAAGTGATAACGGCACTGCTCTCATGGGACCGAAACCCCGGACAGCAGAGGGGAGTGCCTACACCTGCTCTAAGGGTCCCGGCCTCGTGCCCCGGGAGGAGGAGGAGGAGGAGGAGGGGTCCGGGTGAGGGAGCTCAGCCACAGGGTGCTCACGACTGGGCGAGGAGCGGAGAGAGAGGGGGCGGGGTGGCTGAGGGCGCCCAGGAAGCTGTGGCTTTCACAATGGGTACGCTGGTTCTTCTGCAGTTTACCGTTTAGGGTGCACTGTGCCCACCCCAGGCAGGATCCTGGATCAGGTTACTGAGCGTGGTTTGTAAGGTGTGCCGAAGCCAATAACCATCCTAGGAACAAGCAGGAGCTCACGGGGCACAGACCAAATCAGATGAACCTGTTTTTTTTTAAATTTTATTTACATAGTAGAAGGTCCATGCATGTTTGCTAGCCTGGTGAATCGGATCGTTTGTGGCACATGATTGAAATTACTGCTCAGCTGCCTACAGAGGCCAGGCGGCTGATGTAAACCAGCGGGACGAGATGGGAGTGAGGCAGTAGGGGGAGGTGGGGACTGTGGCACATTGAAGACAAATGCCTCATTGAAACAAGGCGGTTTCCACTCAACTCTGTCCCATCACCATGGGGTCCTATAGGTTACCAGATGTTGAACTTTTTCCAGGGCAGCTGAAAATTCAGAATATTATGTAAAATCTCTGAATTTTAGGAAATGCTTTTAACTGGTTCATAATTTTGAAAAAACAAAACAAAACAAAACAAAACAAAAAACCCAAAAACATATGTCAGGCAAACAGAACACCAAATCCAACACAGGGGCTACACTTTTGTGATCTTTGTTATAAAACACAAAAATCTCAGCAAAGCGTTTTTGTGATACTCCTCTGTGATTTCTGCTAGGAACCACATGGCCGGACACGGGCCGGGATGAGACCGCCTCCCGCCAGCCCGGATGTAGGTTTCTGGCGCTGACGGGTCCTCCCTCTCCCACCTGTGACTCGGCTTCGGTTCCAGGAGGCGGACTCACCCCTGTGTGGCTGCCACAGCTAGGGGCATCTCAGATACGCTGGGCGACAGGCAGAGAGCCAAAGCGAAACGGAGCTCAACAACCTGGAGCGACAGGGTAGCGCAGGGAGAAGGCACTGTTCGTGTCCCAGCCGCTCCGCCGCTCCAGGGAGGGCGCCGTTTAGTTGATGCGCGTCTCCTTGGCGCACTCATTTCACTCCCTGCTTTGGTTGCATCCGCCTCGCAGAGCGGAAGCATCTTGCGCATCAGAAACAAGACAACAAGCGCCAGCGCCACGAACCCCATCACTGCACCGCGGTGCCAGCTGGCGCGGAACAAACCAACACTTATCCCTCCCTCTCCCCAAACCAGTTGCATTGAGAAGAAACAAATCTATCATTATTTGCAGACCACAAGGTCATTGTACCTAGAGAAGCCAGAATACATAAAAAAAAAAAAAAAAGATGGCCCTGGCTGGTGTAGCTCAGTGGATTGAGCTCAGGCTGCGAACCAAAATGTCGCAGGTTCGATTCCCAGTCAGGGCACATGCCTAGGTTGCAGGCCATGACTTCCAGCAACCACACATTGACGTTTCTCTCTTTCTCCCTCCCTTCCCTCTCTAAAAATAAAAAAAAAATAAAAATAAAAAAAAAAGATGACAAATGGTGAGATAACTCAGAAAGATAGGTAAGAGCGCCTCCCAAGACCATGACTTTCTTGGACACCAACACAAGCCGATTAGAAAACGTTGTGAATTCTGTTTGCCGAAGTTGCTAAAAGTACTCCACACCCAGGAACAGGGCGGATGCAAGGATTATATGGGGCCCTGGCTGGGCCGCTCAGCTGGTTAGAGTGCCGACCCGGTACACCAAGGTTGCAGGTTCGATCCCTGGTCAGGGCACCACGAGAACAGCCAATGAATGCATAAATAAGTGAACGACAAATCGATGTTTCTCTCTCTCTCCACCCCCTTCTTCTCACTTTAAAAATCAATAAATAAAAATTAAAAAACAAACAACAATATGAAGAAAATTTAAGACATACAAAAGAATGCCCCAATAAATTGAGAGCAATGCCATGTTCTCCAATACTATAGAGCTCAATCCTATAAAAATATGCGTGATCTTCTAATTAACCCATAAACTCCATGTAAATACATAACAATTCCACCATAGCCCTGACCGGTGTGGCTCAGTGGGTTGGCCGTCATCCTGCGAAGCGAAAGGTCGCCGTTTTGATTCCCAGTCAGGGCACATGCCTGGGTTGTGGGGTCGATTCCCAGTCTGAGTGCGTGTGAGGGGCAGCCGATGGGTGTTTCTCTCCCTCCCTTTATCCCTCCCTTCCCCTCTCTCTAAAAATAAATACGTATAATCTTCAAAAAAGATTCCAACTGTAATTTTTAGGGCACTGCTTTACAAACTGACTATAAAATTCACCCGGAAGAAGAACGTGTGGAAACCAGCGAGGAGTAAAGGGAACAACAACCAGGTCAGGTCTGCGGGGTGGGGGCAGACGCGGCGATGCCCCGGGAGGACGGCAGGACGGACCTGGGGCCGGGAAGGGTCTCCGGTCTGTGGAGCAGAGCGCGCCCACAATCGGATTGGGACTGTGTGGGAATTTAGCATGCGGCGTGACGGCATTTTGAATCAATGGGAAAAGGGTGGACTGTTGAATGTGGAATATCTACAGCATGGCTAATTTTCCCTGGATAAATAATAATTGAGATGAGTGACTCACAAAACCCAGAACCCATAAATAAAAACACTTGACTCTAGAAAACTTGTAAACTTCCACATGACAGATGAACCATAAACAAATCTCCTTAAAAGTGACAGACTGGGAGAAAATATTTATAGCATAAGTAACCAAAAAATTAACGTGCCAAGCATATGAAGAGCTTTTTTGGAAAAAATCAGATTTTTAAAAGGGGAAGCCAACGGACAAGGAAGGCAAGGAGGCAGCTCGCAGGTAAAGAAACACCAGTGGCCAATGCACGCACGACAACAAGCTCATCCTCGTTTCAACAGAGGGGGGTGTGGCGTCAAGTACTGGGCTCCTGCATCTCGCCCCACCGTTGGGTGGAAATCACACCGATCGTGTCGGTTAGGAGCCGACGTGGGGACGCGGTGGGCGCCGAGGGACACCAGGGGGTGACGATCATTGCAGGGGCTTGGGCGGGGTGGTGGGACAGCGCCTGCGGTAAACACCTGCCTCCCTGCGGCCCAGTGACGGGTCGTCTGGAAGACAGCAGAGGCGCACACGGACCTTGCTTGTTGCAGTAGCAAGGGAGGGGGGAAAAGGGAAAATTGTCTAATTGTCCCACCTGGAGCTGGACGGTGAACTGTTTGTGTGACAGTTAAGCACAAAGTTAAAACATGACTGTTAAAAGTCTAAAGTTACCCTGGCTGGCGTAGCTCAGTGGATTGAGTGTGGGCTGCGAACCAAAGCATCACAGGTTCGATTCCCAGTCAGGGCACATGCCTGGGTTGCAGGCTATGACCCCCAGCAACTGCATATTGATGTTTCTTTCTCTCTCTCTTTCTTCCTCCCTTCCCTCTCTAAAAATAAATAAAATAAAATCTTTTTTAAAAAGTCTATAGTTTATAATGCTCTGTTGTATATTTGAAAGTCGCTAAGAGTCTTGAAAGTTCTCGTCACGAGAAAAAAGCACGGGTGACCATGTGGCACTGGATGTTAACCAGACTTCCTGTGCTGATCGGTTCGCCATAGATCCCCGTACAGCAAATCACCGCGCTGTACACTCAACACCCATACATTCTGCGTCCGTTACATCTCAATTGAAAAATAAAATAAAATGGTCTTCTTCCCGCCCCTCCAGGAAAGCACAGAGCAGAGTGACCCGACTCGGAAAGACCCGAAAGACGGGTCGCTGTGGGGAGAGAGGAAGTTACAGGGCCCTGTGTACAGCTCACCCCGTTTATTTTTTGAAATACGTGTATTCGCACAGGCTCACGTCTCTGTGTAAACGCAGGCAGGAGGGGGCGCGGGCTGGTGAGGGCACGGGGGCAGGCTTTCACTCTCTACTCTCTGCGCTTCTGTGCTGTGCCGACGCTTTTAAAAAGCATATTCATCTCTCACTTTGGCTGAAAAGCCAAAAATAAAAGAGGAAAACGAGAAAGAAAGTAAACAGGCGAAACTGTTGCGAGCACAGCTGCCGTCCTCCCAGAAGGGGCCTGGCCTCGGCACCCATCATGTCACCCTGCCCCACAGGGAGCACTGCCAGCCGGCCTGCCTGGTGGGGGGACTACCCTACTCCTGTGGTTGTACCATCCCTTCCCCCCGCCCCTGCAAACCAGAGCTTTAAATAACAACAGATTTTTTAAAAAACAGACAAAAGAGAAATCACCCCCAACACCCAGTTTTTGCCTTGGGGGATTTAAATTGAACACATACGCCTTTCCCAGAGGGGCATGGGGAATAAAAGGTAATTTTTTATGAAACTAATTTTAAATTATTATTACGTGGGTATGGCCGCTTATTCTGGAGAGACGAAAGTGTTCAGGAAGGGAACATACTAAATGCCACAGGTCGTTCATTTTTAAATGGTTACTTTGATGCTGTATGAATTTCACCTCCATTAAAGACAATCCCCATGGCAAGCAATGCTCCCTGCTGTCCGCAGGGCGGAGTCCAAACTCCCAGCCCCGCACCCCAACCCTTTTCAAACGGGGTCAAAGGCTCATTCCCAACCTTGCCTGCTGGGGCTCCGGGCTGGGACCTCAAACTCCAGCAACCTTATCCCTACGACGTCTGAACCCCATTTCCTGTTATAATAATTCTTCAAGAAAGACAAGGGGTGAGATGTGAAACAGAAAAAGCTATTGTATAAGTTATAGCTCAGCCATGGTTTAAAAAAACTCAAACGGTCCGGAAAGGGTGTGCATTGGAAAGCAGAAAGGGTGCCCCCTCGGGCAACCCCCACTCTCCCCCACGGTTACCGGCTTCTCCGACACCGTCCCTGTCACTCTGACGCGCGGGCAACCTTGTGTCCACACTCTCCCCTACCAAACAAAACCCCTGCAGACTCTCAGGCTGCAGTGTCATCCCATCGCCTCCCCCGTTTTCCAATGCAGTGTTTATTTTGGCGGGTGTGTATTGATCTGTTACATTTTCCTGTTCAATTACAGCCGACATCCAACATGCCTTGGTCTCAGTTTTAGGCATGCGGCACCGTGGTTATAGGCAGTCACGTACTTTACAGAGTGTTCTCCCCACGACAACTTTTCCTCTAAAACTTGGAGATGTGTCCGGCTTATGACACGCAGCTTTGTCCTAATTTTCTCCACAGTTGCTGCGGCTTCCACCGGCCACATCCCTGTGCACTTAAGTTTCCTATTAATCCCGTTTAGGCTCCTCATTGATGCTGGCTGGTCCCCAGTCTGAAGGAGGCCGCAGTGAAGGCTCCCGGACGGATGATCTCAGCCCGTGGGACCCGCCGGACACATTCCTGGGGGGCGCTCAGCTCGGGGCCCAGACGCCACAGATGGGCGTGGATATGGGCAGTCTGCTCTTTGGAGCGGTCGCCCCCGTGGGTGCCCCCTCCCTCCGTGTGTGTGAGCCTCTTGCCCCACCTCCACGCGGTCTTCAGACCTGAACGAGCACACAGATCACTGGAAGGTCTCAAGTGAGTGCCGATTCCGAATCCGTGCGCGTCGGGGGCCCAACTCTCTGCGAGTTGGACAGGCCCCGCCCCCGCCCTCGCCCTCGCCCTGGGGGTCGCGGACCACACTCTGCGTCCCCAGAGCCCAGAGCAGCGCCGTGCAGCGTGAAAATGACGGGGGCGTCACATGTGAGTGAAAATGTTCTCGGAGCCACATTTTTAAAAGTTTTTAAAAGCCAGGTGCAATGAACTTGGTGAATATATGTTATGTAATCCAATATATCTGAAATATTAGGAGTTTAATCTGCAATTAAAAATAAAGCTGTATTATCATCTTTTTTTTTTTTCTTTCTCCTCCTCTTCTTCCTCTTCTGTACCAAGTCTTTGCAGCCTGGTGCGTTTCTGACCCCTCGCACACCTCAGGTCACGCTCGCTGTTCCCCAAGTGCCCGGCGGCCGAGGGGGCCGGGGCTGCCGCACCACCCGGCTCTCGCGCATCGCTGAGCTCTGCCGGGGCCCGCGGCCTGACGCCGCCCCCGGGACTGACGGTGCAGGGAGCTCTGCGCGGCCTAGGGCTCCGAGCGCGGATGCTGTTGTTAATATCGTTACCCCTACCTGTTTCTAGGCAACGTTCCCAGTAGCTCTTTTTTCACATTAAAAAACGTTGAGATGCCATTGCCACGTACTATCGCATCGGCTTCAGGCGTACGACCTAACGATCTGATGATATTCATGTACAGCGGGAGAATCGCCACCGGACGTCTGGGTGACACCCACCACCGCCGCCGCGCCGTGGCACGGCATCTCTTCTTGGGGATGGGAACGCGCAAGACCGACTCTCTCCACGCCGTTCAGATGCACAACACGGTATAGCATTCACGACAGTCCCCACGCCGCACGCCACGCCCCGGGACCATTTCTTTCGTGGCTGGAGGTTCGAATCCGTGGGCCACCTCCACCCACTGACTTTGAAAGGGAGTCACAGCGCATTAGGAATGGGGTCAAGTTCGTGCTCGCCGACCGGCCGGCCGGCGCTGCACTTGCCGAGTTTCGGCGGGTCCTCGCTGCCCCAGACACCCGAGGGCCGCCGCTGACCTGTGCAGACGCCTCCGAGAGCGCCCGGGTGCTCAACATAAAGCCTCCCGGACTATTTTTAAGATGGTGAAAACCTCGCCGGCTCTGAAGTTAAATTTATGCTGACAAGGCCCTGAGAAGCGAGGCGAGTTTCGGCAGCGGGCGGCGCGGGGGGGGAGGGTTTAGTTCTGTTTTGTATTTTCGATTTGAACTTCCTCACCCTTGCTGACTGCCTTCCTGAGAGAAAAAGCAGAAACGACAAAGATTGATCTGCAGTCATCCTTCCTAATATATATATATATATATATTTTTAAAGAAAGGAAGAAAGACGCGTTAGCCTGGAGGGTAATTCGGAGGGCCGCGCCGGGCTGCGCGCAGAGCGGGCCCTGGGCCGCGCTCAGACCGCGGAAATGGGCCTGTTTCCCCATTTCTCTCCGGACTTGCTGTTTGATCTTTCTGCTCCTTCCTGTGTAACCATTTTCATCACGGGGTCAAAATTTGTTCACCCAGGCCGGCAGGAATACACCCTTGTAGGTGCAGGGCAGGGGGCAGGGCTGAGGGGTGCAGAGGGGTGCAGGGGGTGGGGGCGGGGAGGGCACAGAGGAGAGGCTTCCTTGGGCACCTGGGGGCCGGAGCCAGTCCTGGCCCCGAGGCTCCGCGGCCTGGTTCAACCCGGACCGAAGAGGAGGAGGCGGGTGGGGGGTGGGGGGGTGCTGCCAGGAGTCTACATCCTCCTCCCCCTCCAGTATTCAGCATTTGCTTTCTGCGAGAGCCATCTTCCTAAGCCGACGCACAAAACAGAAACACGGGCAGGGACCCATGGCGCAGACCGACAGCTGTCAGAGGGGACGGGGGAGGGGGACTGGATGAACGAAGGGGGAGGGATTAGCCGAAGAACATGACAACACGAAAAAAAATTAATAAATAAAAGAGCCGTTTCCCTCTGACACAGGCAGGGGGGGAAGCTCGTCTTCTCCTTTGCTGTTTCCATTTCTCCTTTTCTCTCCCCCCAGACCAAGGCGACAGCGGCGCCTCCCCTTCCAGACCGGAACCACAGACCGTGCTGACCGCCGCGCGGGCTCCCCGATACCACAGCCCCGCGCTGATCGGCTTTCGGAGACCCACGCAGTTCCAGTGGGGCCCGAACAGGAGCCTCCTCCGGGCCCCCTCCGCAGGAGCCTACGGGGATATTTTTATCCTTAATTACATAGCCCCGTGATGCCTTCCAGCAGCTTGCTTCTTTTCTTGAAACTCCCGAGGTCGTCTGGCAGAGACAGCAGTGACAGCTGGCAGACAAGCTCCGAGTCCCCCGCCTGGGGGGAGCAGCCTCGGGGGCGAGGAAGCCTGGGGCGGTCCCCCATGAACGGTGCAGCTCGCCCCCAAACTCTCCCGCTGCCCTCACTTCACCCCGGCCCCGTCCCTGCTGCAGTCACTGTGCCCGACCCCTCGGAGCCGAGCCGATGATGACACAGCCACCCTGGACAGCCCCCTCCTAAGCCTTGGCCGATGTCACTGTTCCAGAAGGAGTCGTAGCATCTTGGAGCAACAAGGCGTTTGGAGGGCTCCGGTCCACCGCCCTCCGTTCAGAGGCAAAGAAAGGGAGGCCCTTTCCCCCCTTGCTCACATTACAAATTTACCCCTTCCTTCTGCCATTTAGCCAATGTTTACTGAGCACCTACTGTGTGCCAGGTGCTCTTGTAGGAGCTGCAGATACAGCGGTGAGCAACACTGACAAGGCCTGAGCTCCCTGGGGCCTTCCACCCTCACGGTGAAGACAGACAACAGAAGACTGAGTCGATACGTAACAGGAGTCGCCGTGGTGGGCGGAGCAATGACCCACCTCAAAGACCATTGTAACCTGGTCCCCGGGACTTTCCTACACGGCTTGTCACAAGGAGTGGGGGCACCGAGGTGCAGAGGGAATTGAAGGTGCTGACGCACCCACCTGGAGATAGGGAGAGCACCCTGAATTACGTCGGTGGGCCTGCTCTAATCCTGAGGGCCCCTCACAAGGGAAAGAGGGAGGCGGACAGTCAGGCCCAGCAGACGGCCTGGTGAGGAGCTCTGAGCGCCGTTGCCGGCTCTGAAGATGGAGACAGGGGTCCCGCGGGAGCCGAGGAATTCAGGCGGCCCCTTGACGCTGGAAAAGGCAAGAAAACAGACTTGCCCTGAGCCTCCAGAGAGGATCATAGCCCTGCCGGCACCTGATTTAACCAGGGCGACCCACGGGGGACTTTCGGCCCCCAGAATTGTAAGACGATGTATTTGTGTTGTTTTTATTTTAAAAAAAATTTTAAAGATTTTATTTATTTATTTTTAGAGCGAGGAGAAGGGAGGAAGAAAGAGAGGGAGAGAAACGCTGATGCACCAGAGAAACACCAATCCATTGCCTCTCACTGGGCTGCGGAGCGAACCCACCACCCAGGCGTGTGCCCTGACCGGGAATCGAACAGGCAACCTTCTGCCTTGCAGTACAACGCCTAACCAACAGAGCCACACCGGTCAGGGCTGTGTTGTTTTTAAACCACTATACATGCGGTAATTTGCTACGGTGGCAAAGGGAAACCAAGTATCATGGCAGACGGTGCTATGGCCGTGAAGAAAACTAAACAGGCGTGTCATGGAGAACGACTGTGGGGTGCGGCGGGGCAGGGCACGACTTTCGTTCGATGGGGAGGCCTGGGAGTCAGCCACAGGGTGATCTGGGCGTCAGAGCCCTCGGCGGGGGTCAGAGCAAGTGCAAAGGTCCTGGGGCAGGGGGCAGTTTCAAGTTCATGGGGGGACTACCTCGTCAATGCCTTCTCAGGAAGAGAGAGCCGTTCTACTGTCTGGTCCCCCTCACAGCCAATGGCCTTCCTTGCAGACTCCTGAGTAACCCTTAAATCGACCTGTTTGCACGCCTGGTTTCCCTCCTTAAAGCCTGGGACCGTGTCCTCATGTTCTGCCCTGGTCCCAGGATGAGGGGCTAAGGCCTCTTAGAGTCTGCAGAGTGGACATTTGTCAGGGACACTGTATTTTATTCTTTTTAAGGTTTTGTCAGTTATTTATTTACTTACTTATTTTTAGAGAAGGAGAAGGAGAGGGAGAGACACTTGGATCCACTGCCTCTCGTTAGCTCCCCAACCGGGGACCTGGCCTGCCAGCCAGGCACGTACCCCGACCGGGAATCAACCCGGTGTCCTTTCGCCTTGCAAATGGTGCCCAACCCACTGAGCCACACTGGTCAGGCAGAGACACCGGATTTTAGAAAACATATTTCTTCATTTCAGGATTTCAGAACCTTGTCCCCCGAGCCACATACGGCCGAGAGACAGGCAGACCCTGGGATGGGCCTCCAGCCTCCCGGGGAACTGCGGGGAATGGAGCGGCTTTGGGAACCCCCGCTGCCTTCCGGTGAATCTCTGTGTATACACGACCAACCGATCGCCTCTGCTTCGGGCTCTACAGATCGGGGCTCACGGTGAACAACGGTAATAACTGCCTGTCTTCGGTGTCCCCACGGAATGTCCCTCGGGGCAAGGACCGTGTCTGTGAGGGTGACGACCGTCCCACCAGGGCCCAGCTGGTGTTTGCCGAGGGACTGAGCGGATGGGCAGGCGGCTGTGGGAACCTCTGAGCTAAGTCGTGCTGCCCGGCAGGGGGCACGGTCAGGAGACACAGCGGTGACCCTGGCTGGACTTGGCTTGAGAGCAGGGCCATCGGAGCCTCATTCCTGGAGGCTAATGGCCCAAAGGCCGTGCAGCTTGCAGCTGGGCCCACAGCTGGGCCCACCCTTCTGTGGCTGGAGAAGCAAAGGCCAGTAGCTGGACATGACGGCAGCGTCGGACTCAACGTGGCATCCACCGTCTAGCCAGGGGGCCCAGGCTGCTAGGCACCTCGGTGACTGAGCCAAGGAGGGGACGCGTCGTCTGACCCTTAAGCTGCAGCACAGCCGGTCAAATGACATCTGTAGTTGGTCACTGACTAGTTGTGTGAACCCAGCAAACCATGTGACCCCATCTGAGCCTGAGCTCCCTTGTATTTCAGGTGAGAACGATGACAATGCGTCCTTCACAGGACTCGGTTAAACCTCATAGGGCCAGGGTCTGGCTGCTGATAGGGCTCCGTACGTGAGAGCAGTGAAGGGAAGGGGTGACCAGGTGGGTCCCAGGCCTGGGGCCCTCCCTTGGGCCCCTCTGGCACCCTCGAGGTCTCTCTCACGGCTGCCTCCCTGGGCGCCAGCCCCTGCCCCGACATCTGCCTCTCTGTCTTCCCCAGTCCTTCAAAGCTGGGGGCACGCGGGCCCGATGAAAAGGCACGTGCAGCCCTGGCTGGCGTAGTTCAGTGGATTGAGCATGGGCTGCAAACCAAAGCATCACAGGTTCGATTCCCAGTCAGGGCACATGCCTGGGTTGCAGGCCACGGCCCCCAGCAACTGCACATTGATGTTTCTCTCTCTCTCTCTTTCTCCCCCCCTTCCCTCTCTAAAAAATAAATAAATAAAAATCTTAAAAAAAAAAGGTGCGTGCATCAACCGTGACCCAATTCTTCCCTAAGCCACGTGTCAGACGCTGCCCTGTGTGTGCTTCATGTAAACCACCGCTCTGGCCCCGGAAACCCCCTGACGTGAGAAGGACCAGCGCCGTCCCGATGTTTCAGAGAGGAAAGGAGCCCCTGAAAACGCTTTGCGTGAACCAGGCCGGGGAGCAGCGGACACCCTCCCGGGGACGTGCAAAGGCAAGGCCTCTAGGACGCGGGAGCCAAGCCCGCAAGGAAGACAGCAGGCGGCAGGACCAGTTACAGAGGGCGACGGGCCGCGTGAGGCGGGCTGACCCCCAGGGGAAAAAGGCGATGTCGGCATTGAAGCCCATGCTGGAGGGAGTGACGGCAAAACCGAGACTGCGGGCCAGAGCGCCCGGCGAGGGACGCAGAGGACATCGGCCAAGGGGCGGGAGCAGGGCCACGAGCCGGCAGACACGGCAGGCGCGGGAGGCCGGGGGAGAAGGCACACCGAGACTTAGGACAGCAAGCCGTGACTTTAAACGCAACACGCAGAGCTTTCTACCGGGCCGGCCAACGTGCCTGTTACTCTGTTTCTGTAAAACAAGACACACTTTTCGTTTTTGCCAGTAACTTTATCGATTCGGCTACTTTGAGTGTGTCGGCTGTCTCTCGCTATCAGCTCCCAGTGGGGACAGGCCGGGGTGCGGCTGAACACCTTCTGACATGTGAGACAGCCCGCGGCACAGAGCTGTTTGGCCGCAGTGTCAGGGGCACCGAGAAGCTTTTGCAAACCACTTCTGACACGTCTGATCAGTCACAGCACCTTGTCCGTACACTGCACAAATAACGAAGAACACGCCAAAAATGTTGTGTATCTTCCATGTTCAAGGTTAAAATGGCTGCACAAAAATTTACCAATTTTGATTTTTTTTAAAGGCACACTGATAGGACAGCTGTCACGGTACAATCTAACAAAACTGTTTTTGAATGAAGTTAAAGACAACTAAGCACTACTGGAGCTATCTTATGGAAAAAAATATAATGGACTTTTCACCCAACCCAATAACTTCTTATGGGGGCAGCGGAATTGAATCATTCAGTAAATATTCATTGAGTGCCCACCACATACCCAGAACCGTTCTGGGACAGAGAGTAAACAGTAGTATTAAGTATATAAAGTCAGGTGGTTAAGAATAAATCCCCACGGGGTAGTCCAAACCTTCACACATCAGGATACTTTGAACTGCAGGTAACAGAAAACCCAAATTCAGCTCCTTGAACAAAAAAGGACTCAAACCCCTCACAAACAGGAAGTCCGGGGACAGCGCCGCGACCAGGCCGGTTCATTCCGTTCGGTTAATTCAGTGGCATCATTGAGGACGCAGGTTCATTCCGTCTTCCTGCTCTGCCTTCTGTGTATTGGCCTCACTCTCCGGCCACTGCCCTCCTGACTGCAAGATGGCGGCAGCAGCCCCAGCAATCATGTCCTAGGACAGCTTCCACAGGTTGACAAGGGACCACGTCATCCAAGACCAACAGACCTTCACCAGAGGCCCCGCAGAATTCCCCCGTCACATCTCACGGGTCACAGCGGCCTCCTCGCCCTGTGCCTAAACCCACCAACCACAGCCAGTGCAGACCTCGGGGGAGATCTGCTGTGGGCGACAAACAGGAAACGGGCCCAGGTCCTGGGGCGAGGTGGGCCAGGGACGAGATGACTGCAGGGGAGGCCGGGGTGGGGGGAGAGTCAAGACAGCCATTGGGAGGCAGAGGTGGCACCCGGGGACCAGAAGGAGATATGCACAAAGACAGAGGGAAGGAAAGACCCAAGAAGGACCCAAGGGCCGAAGAAAGACCCCAGTTTGCAAAGCAAACAGGCTGAACACCTTCCAGGAATGACAGGGGCAGAAAAGAATCCCCCCTGCACCCCCAGCCCCCTGGCTTCTGAGCAGAAAAGGGGAAAAACCGGCTCCCAGCGGTGGAAACGGCACCAGCCCGGCGCTGGCGCTCCGATCTGGGGTTGTTCGCGTCGTTCAGGTTCTCGAGGCAGCGGAACGACACCTGGGTGGGGTCTGAGGGACAGCCTGGCTCCCAGGGAGTTTATCTCCACCCAGTTCCCTTTGGAGTGTGAAGGCGGAGACTGGAAGCCGTTTGGAGACACCCAGAAGCTTGGACCACAGACCTGCCTGTGGTCCACAGCAGGATGCAGGATTAAAATAAAATAAAATAAAAATAAAATATAAAATAAAATATAAAAAATAAATAAAGATAAATAAAAATAAAATAAAATAAACATAAAAAATAAAATGAATACAATATAAAATAAAATAAAGTAAAATAGAATATAAAACAAAATAAAATAAAATAAACATAAAAAATAAAATGAATACAATATAAAATAAAGTAAAATAAAATATAAAAAATAAAATAAATAAAATATAAAATAAAATAAAATAAAAATGCAGACACCGGAAATGGCAGTCATGGCATCAGGGACAGCTGGGCCACCAGGGGCCCCCCGCCGGGTCCCCTGCCCCCGCCACGCCCTGCAGCCCTGCGTGGCCGCCCTGGCCCTGCGTGGCGTCTGTCGCCCGAGCCTCTCCTGTCCCCGCTTGTGCAACGCCAGGAAGTGTGCGCTAGCTAGCACCACATCCTCCCCCCGGCGGCTCCGGCGGAGTCTGCGCCTCACTCGGTGACCACTGGGCACAGTCACAGCCGCCACGCTCTTCCTGAGCTTCATAACAATGGCTGAGCCGTTTACCCGCCGGAGCCCTGTGACGGAACGGCCTGCAGAAAGTTGTTTTCTCGTCTCTCTCTGGAAGCCACACTGCCCAGAGCTACGTAACAGCCACCGTCAGGGGACAGGAACTGAGTCACGAGTGGCTCACCCGAGCGGCTCGCGCCTCGGGGCCGGGTGTCATAGTCAGGGGTCGGGGTGGGGGTGGGGACGCTGAGAGCGTGAGTCAGAGAGTCTCACCCCCTCCCCCGATCCCCCACTGGCGGTAAAGCCTGTGCAGAGGGTCCTGTCTTCACTCCAACAGTCAGAGCCCTGGCTGCTCTGTTCTTCTGGGTCGGAAGGATGTCAGGGGAAAAAAACCGGGGTGGAAGGCTGGTAGGAATGGAGCCTTGGTGACTTGGGGGGGCAGGGGCCCCACTTCTCAGAGGGCCCCACTCACGGGGACTGAGACCCTGGGTGTGGGGCGGCCAGTTCCGGGACAGGCCCGCAGGCCGCTTCGCCAGCCCCGAGGCCTCCCTTCAACCACCCTCCCGCTGGCCCATCGGGGCTGCAAACTGTCCTGAGTCTCCCCGGGAAGGTCATTTCAACGGGCAGTGGGAGCGCGACAGCTGGTCCTGGACTCGGCATTCCCGCTCGGGGTCACTGCCCTGTTCCGGGTCAGGGAAGAGGTCAGGTTTGACAAGCAACCCTGTTCCCCGCCCCCCACCCCATGTGGGACGCTCAGGCCAGAGGGGCGGGTGGGGCTGCCTTTCTGGCCTCACCCGGACTGCAGGGCACTGCCACCCCCGTGGACTGGCTGCTCACGTCCCGTCTCGGCCCCCGGGCTAGAAGGTTCTCCAGGCCCGAGGATCGAGGCAGCTGCCGAACAACAGCTTCACACCACCGCACGCTGCCCAGGCACGGAGACGCAGAAACCCGCAGCGCAGGGTGCGAGGGAGTGTGACGGCCACAGAGTCTGCCGCCCCAGGTGCGGCCGCCTCAAATCCTCCAGAGCATTGCCCGCCCCCCGCCCCGCCCCACCCCCCTTCTCTGGGTCTCCTCGCCCCACGCCCCTTTCCATCGCTCTGTCAGCACTGCCCCCGACCCCCATGACCCTCACGCACTCCCCTCCTCCCTCGTCTCCCTTCACTTCTTCTTCCTCTCTGACTTTCCTCTGGCCCCCCCTCCTCTGTATTTTCCACTGTTCTTTTCTTCCCCCCCCCTCCATTGTCTCTCTCCCTCCCTCTCTCTCTCCATCCCAGGTTCCCCCATCGCTCCTTCCCCTCACCTGCGCACACGGCAGACCCCACGTACACGGGTTAGCAGACGAGACGGTTTGCTGGACGCCTGCTCCTTGTCGCGGACAACCAAGACAGCGGCCCCGCATGCCGACCACCCGCCTGCGCTGGGTCTGTCACACGGGTTCTGGGAGGCACGTGGGTGACTGCCACTTTCCGGCGGACTTGCGACCTCACCCAAGGCCACACCTACAGCTGGCAACATCTGCAACTGCCCCAGCTGGGCGCGCAGGGGGCTGCCTCGGTCCCAGGTCCCTACCAGCTTACCACAAGGACCGATGCCCCCGTGATCAAATGTCACCTTCTCCGTGGGAAGGACAAGGGGCCCCTCTCCTTGACAGGCTACGTTGCCCTACCTCCCTGCGCTCCTGGGGCAGAGTGCGTGCGCCCTTCCCCAGGGGACCCAACACCCGGCCAGGTGCGGACACCCCTGCGGGGAGGCCTGGAGACCTGGTGTGGGCTCCACCACCTCCTGCAGGCCTCCGCTCCATCCATCCTTAAAGCAGGGTTTGCCTGAAGTCAGTGTACAGCTTCCCCACCCACCTCTGATTTTTCGTAGATCTGCGAAGGTAGAAGGAGAATAAAGTCACCGAGGGTCAGGACCCTCCTCTTCCTAACCGAAAAGGGGGAACCCCCTTGCGCGGAGGCCGCTCTGCAGAGCGCGAGGGTGCAGGATGCAGCGGCTCCCAGGTTCTCACCCGGCGGGCGGGCCGGGAAGCCCCCGTGAGAAGAGCGGAGGTAATTAACATAAGAAAGCGACGAAAGCCTTTGGGTGCTGCACTTGGCAGCGGTTCAGGCCGCTGGGTTCTTTCTTATCTGGGGAGCCGCGTTGTCTTTGGTGGCCCTCGCAGACTCGGAGGTGAGGGATGAGTTATTTAGAAACTGGCTCAGCTGAGAAAACGGTACGAGGTTTCGTCTCAACAAGAAAAGAGGAACTCGCGTCGGCACCACCGGCGGCCCCGGCGAAGCGCCCTCCGACCTCCGTCTCGCTGTGCCCCTGCTGCCATCTGCTTCGGGGAGAAATCCACTCTCCTTACTTCAGGGGGGTGCTGTGTTCTTACAGGGCGGTGCACCTCGGTGGGGGACGCTTCCTCGGGCGACCCAGGCCCCACAGCTCCCTGTCCCTGGTTGGTTACTCGGGGTCGGCCACCGAGGCGGTCACAGACCCAGTGCTGGGGTGAGGGGCAGACACGTCCCCGCAGGGCCACAGCTCTCGCAGGGAACCCGCCTGCCTGTCACCCTGGCTGAGTGTGGGCCTCAGGGAACAACCCTCTGTCCCCACAGCTCGACCCCCAGGGCCAGGGGGTGGGCGGGCACCTGCTTCAAGACAGCCTGTTTGTACGCAGACCCGTGGCCTGCACGTGGCCCACGCAGAAAAAGCCGTTGGGGGGTTGCCAACCAGCCTCCCTCTGGGGACGGGGAACCGAGAAGTGAGTCTGCCAGTGGGAGAGGAGAATCGCACAGAGCACCCACCCCGCGCCCTCCGGGTCCGGGTCCCAGGCCTTCTCCCCACTCGCCCTGTGCATCTCCGCAAAGGCCGCCTGCCCCTTACATGCGTTAGCCAAGGGGAGTCTCTGTTCTTTGCGATCCCCCCTAACTCAGGGATGCCCCCAATTCTGCAGCTGCTGCAGGACTGGCTGCGACTCCCAGGGCCACAGGACGAGTGGACCCGAGAGGAGACAGACGGCAGACACAGTCTCCCATCCACAAGTCCTCCCCGGGTGCACACTCTAGACAGGAAGCCGCAAAGTCACGTCTTTTCCAGCTTAAGGCCAAGTCATACTTCAAGTCTTCTTCACTTTGAAGGAAAAGAACAAACCACAAGGGGGAAAAGATCAAACGCACCGACCCACTTTTAACTTAAGAGAGTTCAGACTCCTTTCAGCAAAGCGCCTGTCAGGGATGCCACCCCGAGAAAGCCCACGCAGTCCTAGACGTGGAAGGTAGCGTGGAGGCCGTTGGGGCCCACGGCCTGCCCCACGCAGGGCCCCCCGCCCGCCCCCGCGGCCACGTCCCCGGCAGGGTGAGGCGCCCACACGAGAGACCCCCGTCTGAACGGTGGGCAGCCACGGCGTGCTTGGAAGGACCGCCGTGCACCTGGTGGCCAGTGCTTGTTTCTGGTGACCAGACTGAGTCACGCAGGCACCTGGACTGGCTGAGCACATGGAAATGGATGCGCTCCGGACACTGGAGCGGGGGCCGGGACAGCAGGCACAGAGAAGCCAGAAGCGGTGCTCAGCCCGACCCCGATGGGGTGGAGCGATCCCGCTGGAGCCCGCACTTGCACCTCCCGTGGGAGCCGCGCAGCACTCGGCCCCAGGCCCCAGGTGACACCTGGGTTGGCTCACGGGACCCTCCTGGACCTCCTCGCTGTCCCAAGTGGCCCACTGATCCAAGCGACCCCTCCGATCCCCAGATGTAGTCTCGCCAGAGGAATTCTATGAAACAGTTTCTCCCTCTTGATACATCTCCAGCGCCTTGGGCCCCGGGGACCCGCCCGCCGCCCTGACCTGGAGTCCGGCTCTGTCTGCACCACTGCCTCTTAGTCCTGCACAAAACGCATCACCCTCTTCACACGTAGAATCGGCGATAGTGTCCCTTCCACCCTCACTTTCTTTTCCACTAAACCCCACAGGACCCCATGGCTGCTCCTCCATGACACGGTGTCCCCACTGGTGGCTCGCCTGGCTGCTCTGGTCGCCGCATGGGTGCGCTCGGCCTGTGGGTGCCTGTCTCCACAGCCCAGAGATCTGCATGTGCCCCCTCTGCCCCCACTGACAGTGTCACCTCCACCTTCTGCCCCTCTCCCCCGCCCCGCTCTCTTAACGCAGCCTGACAAAAATAGCTCCCCTGGCCTCCACGTCACTCAGCTGTCATGTGCTGTGGTCACTCAGCCCTGGTGTTTGTCACACCAGCTGGGCGTAGGGTGGTCTTCCCCACCTGGAGTGGCGCAGGCTAGCTTTTCCCTAACGTTTAACAGGTTCCCCACAGTTGCCCTTCACACGGTGCAACAAACAGGTCTCTGCCGATGGAAAGGTCCCATCTCGTGCTCACTGGGCAACCGCCTAGCCCCCTGGAAAGTCCGGTCTATTCTCCTGCAAGTTCCCCTCCTTCTCTCCTTCCGGGTCCCCTGACCCTCGCCCCGTTCAGCCACTGAAGGAAGTGACCGACGCGCCACAGTGGCTGACTTTCCTCCGTCACCGGGTCCTTGTACCACAGCCCCCCCTGCACACCCACAAATACAAACAACGCCCCTCCTGTCTGCTCCATCAGGTCCCAGAGCAGGGGCACCTGGTGGCGCCAGCCTCCCTGCAGAGCCCTCCCCGCCCCGCCCCCCCGGAACCTCTAGGAGAGAAACAGGCTCAGCCGGGCCTTCCTGTCGGGGCTCCGTGGGGGGCCCACGCCGCTCCTCCTCTTCCCGTTGTCACCGTCTCCGCCACCACGGGCTCCCGCCAGGTGAGGTCAGGAGGCGCGCTAGAGGCTTACCTGGACAGTGAATTTGTCCTCTTCATTGGGCAGGATCCGGTAGGTATAAACGCAGTTCCGATACCTGGGAGAGAACAAAGACGTTGTTAGAACCCACACGGGAACATTCTTCAGGTAACCCAAGTGACGATCCCTGACACAGCTCGGGGATCCGGAGCATGAAGTCTCCGGACTTTGGAGCCAGCTGCGCCGAGGGGGAGCTCCGTCCTGACATCTGGGGCGGGAGGGCTCTCCCAGGCATGACCGACCTTGGTGTGAAGGCCCCGGGGTCTGAGCTAAGGCAGGCGGCCCGCAGGGAGGGCTCCCTCCACCTCTGAGCTGGCACGCGGCCAGAGGACAGAGCCAGAGCGGGTGCGTCAGATAGAAATGAGGCTCCTGGCGCGGTGCGGCTCATCAAGGCGGGGACAAGCCCAGTGGGTGTCACGCACAGCCACAGAGAGGGGCCGCCCCGGCCAAGGAGAGGCTGGCTCAGCTCCGGCTGGAGTGCCTCCCTCCGGCGGAGTCTCCCCCACGCCCGCCCAGTGACCTCCTCCCGGGCCCCAAACCCGTCAGGGGCCTGGGTTTTCCCAGCGGCTGCAGAGGGAGCCTCAGGCTGGCGTCTCCTGGGGAAGAGCCAGGCCCTGGGTTCTCTTCTCTTTCTAGAGACTCCTTAGGTGCAGGGTCTCCCACGTGTGGAGGAGGAGCCACTTTTCACTTTCCTGAAACTTCTGGGAGTCAGGGGAGAGTCCAGTGGGAGCCCCTGGGGGAGGAGCATGGTGGTGGGGGGTCGGGCTGGGCCCGGGGGCCGCTGGGGCTTCAGGGTTTGGGCTTTAGGCTCCGAGCTGAAACGGCCGGTCTGTTCTCCCTCCCCACATTCTCCCCCTCTTTTCCCCACGTGAGATTCTGGTGAACCTCGAAACTCCACCCCTGCGGAGGCCCCAGGCAGGCCCATACTCAGACTGGCAAATACTTTTATTTCTCTGATCAAGGCAGTGAATACTGCATCACAAAAATCTCACTTTCGGGGGGGAGGCTTTCTCGCATGCCCAGCCTGTCACTAAGCACGTGTCTGTGTTATTGTGGGACTAGACTTTAAAGTTATGCACTAGTTTTAAAATTTTAAGACTGTCCAGAAAGATAGACAATAAAAACAACCGTCTTCTTCCCCTTTTCCTGTGAGTCCTGCTTCTTAGGTTTACTGCTCCTTTTTGTAAATCATTCCAGGGCCTTTAAGCATGCACTCAAACTTACCCACGCACGTCTTTCTAAACGCAAATAACATCACACGGTGCCCACTGTACGCAAGTGTTCCCCAGTCACCGGCCACCTCGTGGCTGTACCACTTTCTGCTTGACTAGACCCTGGGGATGGACAGGCAGCTGTTTTTAGCTCTTTACTATTACAACGAGAGGAGCAGCGAACATCTCTTTCCTAGAACGCACGTGAGTTCCTGAGTTCAGAGTTTTAGTTTCCGTCGGTAAACCGGGGTCAACGACACCGCACTCCATCTACCCCGGTGCCGAGTAGACTGAGGTACATGAATGTATGAAAAGCCTCTGGACTAGCCCCTCCCCGCCCCTTCCTGAACACACTGAACACTCGAAAGAGAACAGCTGGGCTGAGGGACCGCCGGGTTCTGGCGCAGACCGACATTGGCCTTCCCGGGCCGGCGGGGGGGGGGCGGAGTCAGCCGACCGGATGTGAAAGTGTCTCTTTCTCCACACCCTGCCTGCAGGCTGTTATCAGACATTTCAATCGGAGAGGCAAAGGGGACAGATGATAAATGACAGCTTGCTTTATGAAAAAGGTTGTATTTCTTTTTTCTGTGAATTCCTTTTCATGTCTCGGGCACTTTAAAAAAAAACCTTTTGCTTATTTATTAGTGAGACCGATACCTCCTACAATATATTTCAGAATCACTTATTTGCAATAGTGTTTATTGACTTCATTGGGAAGTGTTGTTCGCTTTTTAAGCTGTGTAGAAGTTTTACAACTTTGTGTGGGCAATTTTACGGTCTCGAACGGGCTTTTGAATGAATGGATGTTTACAGAGAGTTTTGGAGAATGTTGTGGATGGGGTCAGGTTTCTCTTGAATTCCCGCCCCTTCAAGAGCCTGAACGGACATCACAGTTGGCTTTTCATCAGAGCTGGCAGGGGTGACTCTCTGCTGCCAACTGACCACATGGGGAGGTCCTGGGAGACAGAGAGCCACCCCAGGACCCCAGCCCAGCTCCCCCAGCCCCCCACCTCCAGCCTCCACGCGCTTTTGCAGAGCCTGCCAAACGCAAGCCAGATCCCTGGAACCCTGCTGTGCTCTTATCTGTCCCGCCTAGTCCCAGTGACACTTCCTCCTGCAGATATGCAAACGAAGGCGGGGCACAAACGGCCTCTCCTTTGGCTGAGGGCGGCTGGTCTGTGGAAGGGGGTTGAGCAGGGTGCACACGTCAGCCTGCAGACGGAGAGAGCCCCGAGTCCCAGGGAGCGGGGCAGAGATAGGCGCGCAGGACAGGAAGGCCATTTAGGACTTTCTCAAAGATGTCCCAGAAACACTGAAACTGAGAAGCAGCTCCACAAGACTCAGTGGGTCCGAATTCAAGGCGGGTACAATAATAGGAAGACAGGGCGCTTTGCCCTTGGTAACCGCATCTCAGCGTCTCCGGTGCACGGGGCAGACACGGCGTCCCTGGGGCTGAATCTGTTAGACCTTCCAGGGAAACCGCCCTCCCCTGGCCCCCTCCCCCACTCCCCTGGGGAGCAGTCATTCCAAACTGCACGCCATGGAGTGCTGGGGGGTCTGCGGGAGGTGGAGGCGGGCGCTCCCCACCTGCAGCTGCACTCCAGTCTGGTCCTAATCGCATACACATGTACACACCTGTACGCACAGGTGCATGTACACACATGTGCAGATACAGATACATCATGTGCCCATACATACACACACCCACTCCTTCATGTAAAATGTTCAGAGTGAAGCTTCCCCGACTGAGCCGTCTTCTACCACTTCTGCCCTAGAACGCAATCCAGACGACCCGCTCACGGCTGTGTGGGGCCACGGTCCCCACCGGGCCCTCGCCCAGCTCTCTGGTGTGGTCTGGTGACAGTGAAGGGCACCGACACGGCCCTCCGCTGCTACTCCTTCCAGTGGCCCAGGGGGTCACACGTCAGGGCCCCTGGGCTGGGAGTGCCCCGCTGGGCACCCAGGTTGGGACAGCGCGTCTGCTGTTGAACGAGATCGCTCCGTTCTCCAGGGGGGCGGGGCTTAGAGCAAATTCCCATGGGACATGGGACCTCCGCTGGTGGTGGTGGGGACTTCCACACTGTCAGCGACGGGGGGGGCGATGCTTCCCCAGGGGAGGGCATTTCCAGATCGACCCTGAGACGGTTCGGGGAGCTGGACTGCGAGGCGAGAGTGCAAGGGAAGAGAAGGAGGGAGCGACATGGGGGCGTTTTATTTATTCTCTCAGATAAACCCCGTGCGTCCTGGGAGGCAACGTGCAGCCTGGAGACTGTGGCGGACAGCGCGGCACTGTGTGTGTGAAAGATGCTAAGCGAGCTGATCGTCACAGTTCTCCCCATGAGAAGAAAAGCTGTGTGACCACGTGAGGTGATGGGTGTTTACTGGACTCCCGGTGGGGTCATTTCACAGCCTGGACAGGTGTGGAATCATTACGCTGGGCACCTGAAGCTGATAGAGTGATCGACATCACCTGCACCTCAATAAGCCGTTCTTCTGAAGGACTACTTCACATAACAGACACTGACGAGCATGGCCAGGAGCACCCTTCACCGTGGCCAGCGAGAGAGAGAGAGAGAGAGAGACCACATTCTAAACCTCAAGAGCATCCTGCGTGTCTCTCTCTAGCTCTGCTGATCACTGTAACGTGCCCCTTATAGACCCCTTATTTATAGACCCCTTAGTAATTCGTTATATATCATGTCTAATTTCTAATGTTGTTTTACATGTTTATAATGTTGTTTTCTCGCTCAAAGGCGGCGAACTTCTGGACAGGTGGGGTCTGGGAAGTCTGCATTCAGATGACCCCTGGCCGTGTAGAAGCGAGAGAATGAGACGGCCCCAGGCCAAGGGTGTTCGAGAGAATGAGACGGCCCCAGGCCAAGGGTGTTCGCTACTCACCGCCAGAACCCCCAAGGAATCCCAGCCGAAGAGAGTAGGAGGAGAGAGACGAATCAACAGAGAAAGCAGGAGGCAGTGGCCGGGGGAGAGGCGGAGGTGGGGCAGCCGGGGCGCTGCTGGGGGCCTGCTGAGCGCCCTGGCCCCGCAGCCCCGGGGCCAGCAGGTGGGAGGCAGCCCACCTATTAGCGCGGCACATCACCTCCTCGCCACTCACCCCATCAGCTGTGGCCTGGATTGGGACAGCACACCCCCATCCCCGACGGTACTTCTTCTCTTTGGGCAGAGACTCACTCTGATCTCTAAAGGAATGTGATCTGGTCTTCCCTGACAGTTCTTTGCCAGAAAAGCAAAATCACCTGAACTTTGGAAACATATGGCCGCCCAAAAGAAGGGGCACCATGTTCTAAGGACTCGAAGGTGTTACCTCTGTGTTACACAGAATCACAGCAAAAAGGAAACAAGACATTCCGTGTGTGTGTTGGGGTGGGGGTGGGGGGCAGGTCTGATCCGTGCACTCGGGAAGACTCACCGCTGCTTCTCCGGGACTGGAGGAAACCTGTGTGAAAACTGAGCAGCGCGAGGGAGGACCTCTGATCAGAAGGGTCACGCCCGGCGGCCCAGAGTCCGCACTCAACACCGCAAGACAGTCCGTAGACAACGGGACGTTCTGGAGAAAGGTCACGAGGAAGAAGACAAACTCGAGAAAGTCAGTGCAGAAGGAAAGGATGGATATCAAATGAAAGGGGAGAAGAGAAATACAGGATGATGGAAGACTGTCCTCAAACTGATGTATGACAGAGAGAGAGGTTCCTGAAAGCACAAACATTTTTAACTATAAAAATAAAAAGGAGCATATTGCTTGAAACACGGGAAATTAGATGGACAACCCTCTGACAAGTAGAGTGGAGGAGACAAAAAAACACAAGTGGACAGGACATTCTCCTTTCGCCCCCTCCCGCCCCCCTGCCAGACCCACTCTCTAGCCCCCTCCACCTGTCCTGGGCCCAGAAGGCTGCTCTGGGCTGTGTCAGCCAGGTGTGGCCCAGGGGAGGCATGGGCAGTGTGAGAGGAAGAAGGGACAGAGGTGTTTGTCCCCCTGACCCCGCCCTGCCTGCTGCAGGTCCACAGTGACGGGGTTCCCTCCTGAGAGACCACGGCTTAAGGCAGATGGCCCTGTGACATAGGCCTCTGCGGGCCCAGGCTTGGGAGTGGCCTCTCGTGGTTGCTGGCCCCAGGCTGCCCCGCCATCCCCACGCCTACCTCCCTTGCATCCTCCCCAGGAGGAGTCCTGTTTGATTCTCGCACGCCTTCTCCCGGAGGGAGCTACTTCCTCTTCCCCAAATCCTCCACTGTAACATCTTAGAAATACTGGCCAGCATAATAAGTTATGACATCTGAATAAGAGTTATAAGCATTGGGAAAGTAGAAATGTCAATCAAACTGAATAGAACGTGATCACCCTTCACCTGGCAACCTAATAATGTTTTTCTAAATGAAAATATTCAAACTAGAGAGGCTGGAATGAAGTCTCCCTCTTTGTACTGCTTACCGAAACATACAGATTGGAGCAAAGTTTCTGGAGAACAAGTCTGTCATCCTGTATCAAGAGCCTTGAAAAGGTTCCTATCCTTTCATCTAATAACCCCGCCCCTGGGAATCTCTACCAGAAATGTCACGTTTCCACACAAAGGCCTTCCTGCCGTCATATTTATGACAACAGAACACTGCTGGTGACTTACGTGCCTGAAAGTAATCTATGACACGGCCCATCGTGTCCCAGAACCTTGTGCATCCATTGAATGTGATATTCAGGAAGAAAGTTTCATGGAATGGGAACATGTTAATGCAGTTAAATTATAGAAAGTGCAGGCTAAAATTATATGGTTTCCGATATTTATGAAGATTATATACGTGTGCACATATATATGTATATGGTGGGGGAGAGAATGAGAAGCTACACCAACCAGCCCACAGTGTTTACGTCAGTCTCTCCGTGAGGGGGTGACTGCTCTCCTTCTCTACACCGTGCTGTGCACTTTGCATGTTGTACTTAATACTGTATAAATTTGCATTTCTGGAACGAACGCTGCACTGTGTGTCTCAGGAGATCCGTCTCTACATGGCGCCGGCGCCGCCGTGGCTGCAGCCAGCTTCTCCTCCCCAGAGGGCGCAAGCCTGGTCGGCAAGGGAAGGGGCTGGACCAGCGGATCTTTGGGGTCAGCCCTGTCTGGCTTTATTTGTAATTAGTAATTGGACCCAAACCGTCTGAGTCCTGGCATTTGGGAATACAATATTTTTCTAATTAACGGATAAGGGGGTGTGGAGTGAGCAGTCAGGAAGGAAGGACCCTGCCCCCCACCCCGAGGCTCCCGCTCCCCACGGGCGGGGGCACTGACCCCGCTCCTGCAGGGGCTGCTCGCCCTTCCCGCCCCCTCAGAGCCCAGGGCCTCGGTGCTCCCGGCGTCTCCCTCCACACTGGAATGGGTTACTCCCCAGACGGCCTCCCTTTCCTCTCGCCTTTACCTTCACTCCGTCTGGCTTCCTTTGGTGGCTCTCCCAGCCACCCGGGCCCCAGGTCCCCTTCTGCCTCAGGCTTCCAGGCACTCAGCCCCGGCCCCAGCAGCAGCCACTGGCCACTCGTGTGTCACCCCAGTGCCTCTGAGCACGTCCTCTGAGGAGGCCCCACAGACAGCTCAGTGTCTCCCGGAGGCCCCCGCGGGCCTCCAGGACCTTCCAGAAGGGACCCTGCCTCCGCTCCCCTCTTCCCTTCAGCAGTCTTTCTTCCCGGGCGGGCCCTGGGCTGTTGAGACATCATGGCTCGCTCCCTGCATAGCTAATGAACAGTGATGGCCAGCGCTCAGCAGGTGCCCACTGCGTACTGGCCTTGGGGGGTGCACGTCGCCCGAGTTCCTCTATGTTGTCCTCTCAGTGATCCAGTGACGACGACAGAAGGAGAACTAGCCCAACTGTTTCAAGGGGCAAAGAATGTGAACATGTCTTCAAAGAAGATACACAGATAACCGAGAAGCCCATGAGAAGTCGCTCAGCATCACTAATCATGAGGGAAATGCCCCCTGACGGGTGTGGCTCAGCGGGTTGGGAGCCGTCCCGCAAACGGCAAGGCGGCCAGTTCGATTCCCAGTCAGGGCACGTGTCTGGGTTGTGGGTTCGGTCCCTGACTGGGGGCGCTCAAGAGGCAACAGATCGACATTTCTCTCCTGCATCAATGTTTCTCTCCCTCTCTTTCTCCCTCCCTGTCCTCCTTGCTAAAATAAATGAAATCTTAAAAAACGCCACTAGGGAAATGCACGTCGAAGTCACAGTAAGATGCCACTTCACACCCGCAGGACGGTCACTCTCAAAGAGACCATGACAGCGCCGGCGAGGCTGTGCAGACGTTAGAACCTTCCTATCCTGCGCTGGGGAAGCAAAACGGGGCAGCTGCCGCGGGAACGGCGCGCCGGCTCCGCAGACACTCAAACGGAGGGCTGCCGCTCGCCCCCGCACGCCCCCGCAGTTGGACCACAGACAGCAGGAACCATCCGCCCCCACGGAGACTTGTGCACGGTGCTCCCCGCCGCAGCGTTATTCACAGCAGCCACAGCGTAGAAACCACCCGAAGTCCACCAGCGGGTGCGCAGATCGATGAAATGGGGTCTATGCGCACAATGGGGGACGGCTTAGCCATAAAGGGGAAGGATTCGTGCCGCGCCAGGGGCGAACCGCGGGGGAGCGCACGCTAAGTGAAAACGCCAGGCCCGGAGGCCGCACATTGTACGATTGCGTCTCTGTGCACCACCCAGAAGAGGCAGACGGTTACAGGCAGAGAGCGGACTAGCGGGGCCGGGGCTGGGAGGAGGGGAGCCATGAGCGACCGCGCGTGGGTACAGGTTTCTTTGGGGGACGGTAACGTGAAAATGTCCCGGAAGTAGATCGTGGTGACGGCTCCCAGCGTTATGGATGGGACTAAACAGCTCGGAACTATACATCGTACAACGAAAGGGTGACGTTATGGGATGAGAATTCTACCCCAGTAAAAAAGAAATGACCCAGTGAGCGCGCATCCCCACCCCTGGGGATGCTGGGAGGGGCCGGAGGTGGGGTGAGCGACCAGCTAAAACTCAGGTCAGATCAATGCAGCCACAGGGGTTTCCACCTGAGGGCTGGGCCGCAGGGCCTGCGGTAGGGGGAGCCGGCCACCGCCACTGCAGCAGGGCGGGGGCCGGGCGGGGTGGGGGGCGCATCTCGTCACCCCGCTCAGGTTCTCGCCCCAGGAGATGGGCTGCTCAGTGGAGAATCGCTGATGTCTGCGCACAGGTGAGTTTAACCTGTCAGGTAGGCAAGCTTGCCGCCGGCCCCGCAGCCAGAGCTCACTCGGGATGGACAGAAGGCTGGCTCTGGGCTGCTGCGCATGGGCGCAGAAAACCTGGGGACACTTGGCTCTCCCACGGTTGTTCTGAGTCACTTGGCAGCGAAGATACCAGCCAACCCGGGCCTCCGCTCTCTGCTGGACTTGCTCATGGAGAGGAAACCCGGGAGAGTTGCCCTTGGGCAGACTCTGGTGCACACTTCAGAGCCTGTGGCCCCCCGGCTCAGCCCTGTGCCAGCGTCTCCACCCTTTCTGTCCCCAACGGCTACGAAAAACAGCATCTTCCTCTGCATTTGCACCAAAGTCATTAAGGGGTGGTGTCGACGGGACTGAAACTTGGAAAGGGAACCGAGGAACGAGGATTCCATCACACCAATCCACTCCTCCCTGGGTCTAAAGAACAGCGTGAGTTCAAGTCCCGATCCTGCAGCTTATTAGTGCTGTAAACATGGCCCATCCCCTAGCCTCCCTGGGCCTCAGTTTCCTTATCTGTATAATGGGCATGATAATAGCACTTTGTCCAAAAGCCACTGTGAGGTGACACACGGAAAGAGCTTAGAACAGAGCCTGGCACACAGCACACCCTTTATAAGTCCTTTGCTGTTATTTTTAGGCAGGACAGGTTAGCAACCACGTTTTGTTAGCGGAGCAAGGGTGGGGCTCCGCTGCCCTCGAGGGGACCGTCACACTCCTTCTAGCCAGGACAAGTAGAACGCCTTCTCTGCAGAGACTTGGGGGACTAAATGTCCTTCTTGGGACTCTTCATCTTTTTGGCTCCACCAATAAAGCCACTAAGTCCAGGTGGCCTGGCAGACTGTCCCCGGGAAGGAGACCCTGTGTCCCTGGGCAGGCTGTGTGCTGAGGGGAAGCGAGGCTGGGTCCCTGTCACAACTGCTGGCCCATGGTGGCTTCCGAGCCAAAGGCAGCCCATGCATGCCCCTTCCCCCGCAGGGGAGCCAGCTCTCTCTAGTGTGGTTTGTGGGAACACCACCCAGCCGGTTGGAGGGTGGCTGGCGAACCCCATCCCAGCTGGCTCTCCTGGGGCCCAGGACGCTGTCACCAAGGGGGCAGGCTGCAACCCCAGCAGGGCCGGGCCACTGTTCTGATTCTGCCCGTGCGGCCCTGGCAGCGGAGGAGGGTGCCACCTTGCTGAGCAGCCCCTGAGTGCCCTGCAGACTCCCTAAGCAGGGCCAGCTCCGCCGGTGGCGTTGAGGGGGACCCAGCGCGGAAGACATAGACCTCACCTGGGAGAGCCCGCCATCCCCTGTTTCCTTGACTCCTCTGCTGCGGACGCAGAGCTGGACCCAAACCAGGCGGCCAGCTTCCTGGGGCCTTCCCCCTCCAGCTCTCTGTACCCTGAGGCAGGCTTCCAGATGCCCCCCCCCTCCAAAAGCAGGGCTTTCTGAGTTGCTAAGGAGAGAGCTGGGCTTTCCTGCCCCGTGGCGGGGAGGGGGGGCGGGTGGCAGGCTAGCCTCTCCAGAGGCGGGGCACCTTGGGCAGGCCGGGGTCACTATGACTCTCCAGCTGAGCAGGCGGCACTGAGTCGCAGCCTTGTCCTTTGGTGTGCCCCTCCCCTGCCCCGCCTGCCCAGTCCATTTCAATAGTCAAATCCTGTCCTCTTCTCTGAGCACGAAGGTCGCTGAGGAGGAAGCTACGTTCAGTTCCTGGAGCTCCCCACACACTGCCTAAACCAGTGTGTGGGCCCCGGCTGTCCCCTCACCGGAGGGGGCCGGGCAGAAGCTCTGGCCCTGGGGCCCAGGCGGGATGTGGCGTGGGCGCCCCGGGCTGTCAGGCCTCCTCCATGTGGATGCTTCTAGAACGGCAGGGAGGCTGAGGCCTGGCGGCTTCTCCCAGCAGTCCTGGCTCCCTTCAGAGCTGGGCGACTTGGAGGCCCTGACCTCACGCCTGCCCCACGGCGGGCCCCTGCACCCTCGTGACTCCCAGGGGGACAGCAGAGGGGCGAAGCTGAGAAAAGCCCAGCTGCTTCCTCCCCTCCGCTCCCCCGGGGTCCCCAGCACCAGGTGGGTGTGGGGCCAGGTCTGCGCTAGTCTGCAGGGAACAGAGAGACCCGGGGATGGTGTCTGGTTAAATCAATTTGAATTAAAGGATTGGCTTTTTTCTTTTTAAGGGTATTTTTTTTTTGTCTCTTCGGTGTTAAAAGATGCTTTGTTTCATGATATGAGCTGTTGGGAGGTGGCAATTAATTGTCATTCATTTGGTTAGTTTTTAAATCTCTTTAATGGGCAGAACGAGGGGTAGCAGCAAAGTGAGGTCTCCCAGGTTTGGGGTAGGTTTGGTGGTCCGGGGTATCCCCCAGCCTCGGGTGGCTCCTGACCCCACAGGAAGGGTGGCGTCCCCCACAGACGGAGGCGAAAGGGGAGCCCTGGGGTGAGGGCTTCAGCCCTGGCATTTGGGGCCTTGGGGATGGGAGGCTGATGAGAAGTCCAGGCCTGGGCTGAGGGGTGGTGGACATCTGGGGGCATGAGTACCATGGACCCCCCTCCCTAAGGTGCAGACCCTAAACATCTGCCACGGGTCTGAGTAACTCAGTGCAGGAGGGGGAGGCGAGGGGGGCGAGGAGGAGGAAGAGTGAAGGCGGGACACCAGGCCTGGATCCCCGTTTGCCGCCAGCCGGCCGGGCAGGGCAGACAGAGGCCTCGAGCTCCGCGGCCCCCACCGGCTCCCTGCACAGGCAGGGCCGCCAGACTAGAGGCTCCCGGGGCCTGTGGCCCCAGCCCTGGCCAGCCATGACACCACACTGGGCGTCAGAGGAAACCCGTTCCCCACCTGCAGCCTGAGCACCAACCAGCCTGGCACCTGGGCAAAGGGCCACCGTGCAGACAGGGGGCCGGGGCCCTTTTCCTGCAGGACGCCCTCATCCACCAGCACCCAAGGAATCAGCCCCGGGCTGGGTCCTGCCAGGGCAGGGGGAATCCACGTGGGCCCTGGGGAGCCTCCTTGCGGGTTCCAAGGCCCCGTTAGAGGGTCCCCATGGGGTCAGTGTCCACGGGGAAGTCCGGGCCCGTGTCCCCTCCCCGAGGTGTGCGAGTAGAGGGGCAGAAACCCTGCCTCGGGAGGTGCAGCTGCTGCCAGTCAGAGCGCAGGCGTGGGGCCAGCGTGGGCCTGGCTGGTTTTCTAAATGCTCCCAGCCGGCCCTGCAAGCTCTCTGGCCTCTCTCGCCGTCGCCTGGAGCCTGTCCTCACTCCCACTTCACAGGGGCAGGAGTCTAACCGTCTGGGGCAACCTCTGGGCGCAGACGACCTCGGCTGTGACTGTGGTCACCCGTTTAAGCTGCCTGAGCCTCAGTTTCCCCATCTGCAAAATGGGGTGAGAGCAGGACCCGCACTCCAGACTGCTGCGGGGCTGCGAGAGGATGACGCACCAGGGCTTAGACTTGGTGCTCAATACGGGCCCGTGCTCATCGACCCGCTGTGGCTCCCGGCGGCTCAGAAGGACCTTTCCGCAAGCTCAAGGCCACTACTGGGAGACGCATGTGGGGGACACACCCTTCACCCTCCGAGCCCCGGAGCTCCCCGAGGCCCCAGCTAGAGGGCTGGACCGCGGGGCTGCGGGGCGAGGGCCCCCGTGAGACACGGGTCTGGAAGGGGGTTTTAAAGAGGAACCTTCAGCAGCAAGAGGCTGGTCCCTCGGCTGTGAGGGCAGCTAGCACATTCAGCAATGTCCAGAGCCAGGGAGCGGGACGGGGGGGCAGCTCGCCGTGGCTGAGGGGACCAAATGGGTGGGGACGCAGCGGAGTGTGGGGACAAGGAGAAAAGAGGCTGTTGCTGCCCCGGATGGGGACTTCCTCTGTGCTCAGGGCCCTGAACGCCACTTCTGGGTGAACTGAAAGTCCGTTCTTGAGTGCACCCAGCCCGCATTCATGGCTCCCCCAGTAACGGCTTCCTCCGGGGCCTGGCGCCTGGGCACGGGAGGGTCCCCTGTGCCATGTCTGTTCTCCGTGGGGGCTTCCACCCCGGGCACCCCTGACTAACAGCAGGGCCGACGGGGCTGTTCTCTGACACACCCACCATCGCGGGGCCCCGAGCTTCCGCCTACCCCAAAGAGCCTGTACCCCTTCTCCCGGCCTCTGGGACCCCGAGAACTCCCTGCACCACAGCTCATGGGCAGCTGCAGTGTGTGACCAGGCCTCAGGGTGGCTCTGGGGGTCTCAGCGCTGCTGAACCTGAAGTCCCAGGCCAGCCAGTCCACCACGGACCACCGATGGGCCCCCGCCACACCTGGACAGTGTGCAAGTCCGGTCACTCCGTGCCAGGACATAAAGACCCCCCACACCCCCCATCTCAGTGCCGGGCCCCTGACTCAGCCCCGAGCTGGCGTCCCCTCTCTGAGCAGCACCCCTGCACCTCTGGGCCCGGGCAGCGGAGGCCAGGCCGGGACGGAGGGCGCTGGCCGGGCAAGCACGGTACTCACAGCACGCAGAGCGCGTAGGCCCGGGAGATGGACTCGCTGGCACGCACGAGGAAGCTCCCGTCCTTGCCAGTCCTGGAGAGCAGCTCCTCGGCTTTGGAGCGGGTGATGTTGCCGTGGTTCCAGCAGGGGACCATGGCGGGCGTGGGCCTCCGAGGGCCGGGCCGGCGGCCACCCCCAGGATCGACAGGCCACCGAGGGGGAGCTGAGGCCCCTGAGACACTGCCACCCGCCGCCTGTCCCCTCTCTGCTGCCCGGGCTGCTGCCACCAGCTCACTGACCGACGACTTCCTGTTTCAGGCGCTTTGCGAGGGAAAGGAAACGAGAGCTGCAGAGAACTTCCTCCTTGCAGAGCCCAAGCAGGAGCTCCGGTCCTCCGCCGTCCCACCCCACCCGCCGAGGCCCGCGGCCCCCGCCTCCCACTTGCCCGCCCTTTCTCTGTCTTCTGATGGGCCCCGGGCCCCAGAGGGTCAAGTGCCAGCTCACGTCCTGGGGGGATTGGCAGCTCCTTTGGGGTCAGGAGGTTCGTAGCGGGCTTCTGACAGGCGTGTGCATGCCCACGTGGGGCGGCCACGCCCTGGACAGATCCTCAGCCTTCTTCCCTTCCCCAGGGCTTTTCAGCTCCCGCCCCTCTCCCCCCGCAACAGACCCCAGGAACTGAGGCTCAAGGGGCGTTCTCGGCGGGGGCTAAGCCTGCCCGGGGCTGAGCAAAAGTGAGGGGGAGGGATACAGTCCAGCCCTCCTCCCCATATTGGAGACTCATGGTCATTCAGACACCACACAGCCCTGGGCACGGGGGACACCTTGGGTGTCCCTACGTGACAGCCCCAAGGGCCCAGGTGGCAGCTCTGTGACACCTTTACTCCCATCCTCAGGAGGTGGGGCGACTTGACCTTCACGGCAACATGAATACAGGCTGGGTTTTCACCTGCGGGTCTTTCCAGAGCACCCACCCAGGACACCCACACGTCCCCCGGGGGGCAAGCTCCTTCCTGAGTTCGTCTCAGCAGAGTCGGGGGTGGCCAGGCATGGCTGCCGTCGCCCACGGCTCAGAGAGAAGCCGCCTCTGTGGGGCCACCGCCCCGGACCAGGGGGTTCGAGGGCTCCAAAGTGGACATCCTCCCACACTGGGCCCCAGACCGGGGGCCTCAGTCCTTGGGTCAGACCCACCCCCATGAAGGGGCAAGTGCTGACCTTTGGCGCAGGGGGCCCCCCAGTCCCACATCCAGGCCCTGCCCCCCAGGACATGTCAACAGAATGCCCTCCGTGCCCTGGGCCAGGCCTCCTCCGCCTTGAGGACAGTGCCGGGGGAGCGCCTGTGTGCCGGGCGGTGGGGGGGGCCCCAGCACCTCCAACCTGCAGCCGCGCCTGCGGCGGGTGATTGCGAGATGGCGAGGGAGCCATGTGCTCTCGCCCAGGGGGCCTGACCTCGCCCTGATTCTGAGGCCCAGAAACCACCCCCCTCCCCAGGGCCTCTCTGGGCTCCAGGTGACTCAGCCCCAACACCTCCCATCCTCACGCCCACCCCCCAAAGCCCGTCCCCCCCTCCCGCCCCCTTCCCCGGCTCCGCCCACTGAACCCAAGGACTAGACTCTCAACCCTTCGGCCAGCCCAAATCAGAGGCCCTCTGGGCAGGCCCCGAGCGGGCATGGGGACAGGGCGGGGCTAAGAGGTGGCCTTCAAGCTCTGGCCTTCCTGAAGCCAGCTGGGCCCTGGGGCTGCCAACTCCCCCCTCCTCTGTCACCTCAGGTCTCCCCGACCCTGATGCTGCCATCCCGACCTTCCTTCCCTCCTGACCTGAGCCGGCTTCTGCCCTGCTCTCGGCCTCCAGGCCCCGGGTCAGCCCAGGGCCCCTCAGTGCCTGGGCCAACTCACCCCTAGAGCCCCTCCACCAGGTGGTGCCTATAACCACTGCCCCCCCTGCCCCACCTTCCAGCCTCCCTGTGTCCCTCTCTCACACCTCCGGCCCCCCTGAGCCCTACATCTCAGCAGTCGGGAGTGGCCAGTGGGCCTGTCCTTGCCCTTTGACTCCGGTGTGGTTTCCCTGTGACACACACATGACTCATGCTCGACACATACATGACACACATTTCCCTGATTTGTAAGGCCCATCTCATCCGCACCTTGTCCCAACCCAACTGCCTGAGCCATCTGAATGGTCAGCTTTGCCGTCCCCCTGCCTGATGAGCCCCGCCCCACCCGGTGCGGGAAACCCCAACACCCAGGCCGGGCTGCCCTGACAGTGGTGGGTGGGGCCTGGGTGAATGTTTCTGGCAGGGCCCGTATCTATAGAAACAATGAAATTCACGGACATCAAAGAAGACTTAGCACAGTGGACGGAGAGGAGGTCGGCACGTGTGTGTTCTGTGTGTGTTCTGTGTGTGTGCATGCGCCGTCCAATCAGGGCACGTGACGTCCTCGTGACGCCAGGTCCCCTCTTCCTGCTTTCCGGCGGCCGATGCCTGGTCCCTGGCTGATCCCGTCTCTCGCCCAGTGGGGCCGGGGTGGCAGTGTGCGCCTGTTCATTCCCAGACGACATCCATCCTCCTGCTCCACAGTCCCCAGCACGTTTACCTGTCGCTGGGTGCCCCATTGCTGCTGATGCCCGTGAACACCAGCTTCTGGCAATTCCCTCCGGGGCCATGGACAAACTCGGATGCATGTCTTGCCCAGAGCACACAAGAAAACGGGAACGACCGTTCGGTTCATTTTCGGGTCCCATTAAAGCTCCTGTCCTGAAGTTCGCAGGCTAACCGTAGAGCAGCACACCATCTCACCCGCTTCTCTTGCGCTTGGGGGCCACGGTCACTGCGTTGCTAGATGGGGGTCTCTGCCACTGCTGACCACGCCCGGCCTTGCACACAGTGAGCAGTCCCGTTCTCGAGGAGTGTCCGTCCTCACGGGGCACGCGTAAGAGTCCCCTGGAGAGCTCAGCGTCAGCTGACCGGAGGAGCCCCTAGCGGTTGTAGAGGGACAGTCCCGAGAGCCTTTGGAGGAGAGGCTGCTGCCCGACACCTGGACAGCAACCTCCAGAGGGGCCGGAGTGACCGCCCCAGGGCTGTCGGCCGGCGTGCGGAGGGCAGAGAACCCCTGCCGTGCCCCTGCCGCCCTCAGTGCTGCTGGATGGAGGTGGTGCCGTGGGTGGGACGCCATTAGGTGAGAGGTGACCTGGGGCCTACATACAGTTCAAGGCCGAGGAGTGGCCGTGAACGCTTAGTGTCCCAGCGCCCCAAACTTCTCTTGTATCTGACATGGGAGTCACCCCAAATCAGCATCTCAGCACCATTCTAGTCACCTGAGCTTGTGCCATGGAGCAAAAGAAACCCCACGCTGGTTAGGAGTGACCTGCTCCCCAGGCTTCGCTCTTAAATCACACCCCGCCGTGGGACTCCGGAGAGACCCCGTTGGCATGAGTCGCAGAGCTCCGTGGGACAGCTGGTCGACCCCACATGTAAGGGGCAGGGTTGGAAAGCAGCTGGTGGGAAAGACAGGGCCCAGGTCCAGACTGGAGCGCTTCACCCAGCAGCACTGCAAGCCCCGGCCAGTGCCAGGCGCTGGGGGGGACTTGGAGAATTTCTAGGAAGTCAGGGCAGTGAGCAGCAGCAGGGTGGTCTGGCAGGCGCCAGCTCACGGGCCCACGGCTGTCTCTAGAAGCTCTGGGAAGAGCAGGCAAAACCTCGGTGTTGAAGAAACGAGCTTCTGTGGCTGCTCCCCCCGCCTGCCTTCTCCTCCTCCTCACAAGGAGTCTCGGTGCCACGTCTGCTGCTGGCATCTTCGAGTTGGCCTTGCCAGACCGTCTCCTGGACCCCCGAAGATGCAAATTTGGCCCCAATTCTGTGAAACCATCCCTGAGCATCCTGACGAGCAGGCAGGCGCGGTCTCTGTTCACAGTCCCTGCCCCCCATTCCCCGCTCCCCCAGGCTCCGATAACTCTGCTTCAGGGCGGTAAATCAGACCTGGGGCTCAGACACAGGTGAGGGGCCCGCGTCTGCATGCGGCTCTGCCACAAATACCCAGCAGCTGAATCCCAGTTGCATCTCTGTGGAGTTATGGAAGGTGCCTGGTGCCAAGGAGGTGCTGGGACCGGGCCAGTCTCTGGGGTGGCCCCTCAGATCAGTCCAGTGCCTGGAGGGCAGAGCCTGGCTTCAAAGAGGAAGGGATTGTCTAACGTGCTCTTTATCTGCAGCTAAAAATAACCTAACTGGGTCAGGTCCTGAGGCTGGGGAGTCCCGCCACCAGGGGGAGCCTTGAACTGTAGCCCCATCCAGGAGTTCAGGTGGGCTGGTGGGCAGAGCCCTAACTCTCATGTTCCCATAGCAACAGTGCCAGCAGGGATAGAGGCCATTTCCCAAGAGGTCCTAATTGTGCTAGAGGACATCGGTGAACACCAAAGCTCCGGCAGCAGGCTGCTTTGCCTATTCACCGAAGATGCTGGAAAATCAAACCGGTGAACAGCGACAAGAAATAGTTTGACTTTGGGAAGAATCAGCTGAGGGAGAATTGCATTCACAAAAATAACTTGGGTCTGTTGCCAAGGTTCTCAAGGACACGGGAAAGTATTTGTAATCATACAATGGTAAGTAGAAAAAAAACCAGAAAACCAATCGAAGATATTGATTCTAAGCATGGAAAAAACTTTATCTCAGGAAATCAGTGATTATGAAGAGTGCTCAGTTAGGTGGCAATTCTGTAAGCATTTTTTTTTCTTCTTTTTATTTTTCCAGGTTTCCTTTATGACCACACACTACTTTTATAACAATAAAATTAAATACATAAAACGATAACTCTGGTTCTGGAAGGTGTGTACGAAGTCCTTTGGGACAGCCTGGCTTTCTGTAGGGGCTGGTGGCGTCGCCAGAGACAAAATGTCCCTCAGGGTTCCTAAGGAAGAAATGGACTTCTTTCTTTAATCTTTTAAAAATTATTTTTATTTTTTAGGTTAAAGATTTTATTTACTTATTTTCAGAGAGAGGAGAAGGGAGGGAAAAAGAGAGAGAGAAACATCAATTGGTTACCTCTTATTTGCCCCCAAACGGGGACCTGGCCCACAAGCCAGGCATGTGCCCTGACAGGGAGTCGAACCGGCGCCCTTTCGGTTCAAAGGCCGGCACTCAATCCACTGAGCCACACCAGCCAGGGTGAAATCTTTTTTAAAATTAAAAAGTAGTACGCACAATGGAAAGCAAAGTTTCCTGCTGACCCAGAGGCCCTGGTTCCACCGTCCCGAGGCCAGCACCTTGAGGATTCTTGCAGAACTCTGCGCTTACACGAGCATACTTTTGCGAAGCCTCTCTCCTGTTACCCCTGTCGTGCACCTTGCTTTGTCCACCTGACACGATTTCGGAGCACTTCGTGGCAGGTTTTGGGTCTACCACACTTTTTTGAAAGCCAGCATGCCCCATCCCATGCCACGGCATAATTCATGGAGCCCGTCTGGACACGGGTGCCGGTACGGTTCCTGGCATTCGCTCCTACCAGCCGCGTCAACCACGTCACAGCGCACGCACGTGGCCGGGCCTCTGGGCACTGTGCGGTCAGGGCGCCTGCCAGGTCAACCCCCAGAAGGGCAACCCAGGTGAAAGGCGGCGCGCATGTTCCGTTTTGGCTGATGATGCCAAATCGTCTTCTAAAGAGGCCGCGTCGAGCGCCATCCCCGCCATCTGGGGAGTCAGCCCCGATGGGCGAGTCTGCGGCATCCCACTTTCCGAGAGTGACGTGAATGAGAATCCCGCTTAGGAAAGAAATGTTGAGAAACAGGCCTTGGTGACCCGTTTGAAAAGGGTTCTTGACCTTCACTGCAGTGCTCATTGAAAAGGAGCTGTCCTCCGGTATTCACGGTATGATTTGGGTTTTAAAAGAATGTATACATTTCCTTTCCCAGAAAGCTGCCTGGCCGCTTCCTGGCTGAACATGGAAACGCTCAGGGGGCCCTGGCTGGTGCGGTCTATGGGGTTGGGGCGTCGGCCTGTACACGGAAAAGTCGAGGGTTCAACTCCGGTCAGGGCACACACCTGGGCTGTGGGTTTGATCCCTGCTCAGACATCGATGTTTCTCTCTCTCAAATCAATAAACATATTTAAAAAGAAACATGAAGGGCTTGGCCCAGTGGCCTCGAAGGCCATGGAAGCTTTGCATCTGGTGTAGAAAGCAAGACACACTAGTGATCTATCTCCCCAAGGTAACCACGCTGCCATAGCAACCACCCCCCCTGGTTCTCTGCCTCCAGGGCTGCGGAGGCCAAGCTCTGGAGACGGCAACTGTCTGGCCCTGAGTGGAGCCACCATCAGCCAGCACTTGTCAGCCTGCCCAGCGGCCACTGTCCCGTGCTGGGGCAGCCACTGCCCAGCCCCCTGGGCAGCCTCCCCGCTCTCCGCTCCAGTCCCGAGCACTTCCCGGGCCTGGATCACACAACCCCCCTTGGCAGGGCCCAGGGCTGCCTTTCCTACATGTGCTCTCTGCCAGCAGCCACTCCCCCTCCGCGGTGATTAGGCGTTAGCTCCTTCCCAGCTTCACGCTCTGCTCCCCTTCCTCCGCGCCCCAGACGCACGCAGCAAGGCCCCAGACTGGTGTGCCGAGCCAGAGACAGGCCCGCCCTGCCGGTACCTGGCCCATTCCCATCAGAACCTTCTGCCCAGGGTCGTCTCTGGGTGGCCTCCCCGCGCCCCAGGAAGCCCTGGGTTTTCCTGACTGCTTCCGCGCCCATTGCTCCGCTCCCAAAGCCACGGGAAAGCGGCTTCTGCGCTGCCCTCCACCTCCCGCCCCGCCGCACCTGTCAACCGGACTGTCCCTGCCTGGCAGGCTGCCAGAAGCACCGCTCTTTCCCAACTCCACTCCTGCTGACAGCCACCTCCTCCGGGACCCCCGCCTGCCTGACGAGGCCGCTCTTCGCGCAGAGCACTTCCCCAGCGCGACTGGCGTCACCTTGCACGCACCTCTCTGAATCCACAGCTGTCTTACCGGGGGACGGCTGCGGCCTCCATCCGCTCCGCCGCAGAAGAGGTTCACAGTCAGCTGGGGCGGCCACAGCAGAGCAGCACGTGGGGCGGGGGGGGCTTCACCACCACACGCTGCTTCCCACAGCCCCGCAGGCTGGGGCGGGGTGGGGGGGCTGTCCTCAGCTCCCATGTGAAGAACGAGAGAGAGCTCTGTCTCTCTCCTCTTCTATCAGGCCACCGACCCTACAGGATCAGGACCCCATCCTTACGCTCTCATTCCGTTACCTCCCGGACACCCCGCCTGCACACACAGCCACGTGGGGTCAGGGCGTCCACAGGTTCATTTGGGAGGGGGTCGGTCCAGGGCGCGGCGGTGCCCACCAGACACCCGCTGGAGTAGAGCGCCAGCGGCTCACGCCCGTCTGTCGGCGGTTTCGTGCAAGACAGTCTGTGAAGCTCTCCGCAGGAACCGCCTCTCGTTCGGTCGCCTCCTGTCTCAGAAGGGAGCCGTGGGACTGTCTCCACTTTCCCCGCGGAGACGCGGAGAGCCAGGGAGGGTGAGCACGTGGCCGGCACGTCAGTGGCGGAGCTGAGATTCTCCGCGTGCAGGCTTGATCTCCTAACCGCCCTGCACAGCTCGTGCTTTGATATGTACGAGGGGGACTCCCCCGAATGGAAGTTACTTATACAAAAAATTGAATATTTATTCTTCCATCTTTAAACTTCAGTCACCTTCAAAGTACTCTCCATTTGATGCACGGCGCCTATCGAGACATTTTTTCCACTGCTCAGATCAGTTTTTGAACTCGGCGATTTCGATGCCTTTTAGTGCTTCCGCCGTTTTTTTGGTTCGCCTCCAACAGATGGGCAAAGCGATTCCCTTTGAGGACTGTTTTCATCCGCCGAGACAAACAAAAAGGCGCTGGGGGTGAGATCCGGCCGCCTTCAAACACATCCGCGTCTGCCCCGCCTCGGGCCTGCGTCTGCAGCTTCCCCCGGCACCCGCTGGGGCCCCGCCCAGCGCAGCCCAGACCCTCCTGGGGTGCAGCCCGCCCTGCCCCTCACCCTATAAAAGCGAGCTGAAGATTTTTCCGTCTTAAAAACAATCAGCCAAAACAACAACCACCACCACCCTGCTGCCCATGGCTCTGGGCCTTGGCTGTGTATTTGACAGGCTTTACGCCAGGTCCATTAAACAGAAATCTCGGACGTCCCAGACGGCGGCCGAGACTGCGACCCAGGCTCCCACTGGCCTCCTTCTTGCCTGGGGGTCGTCCTGTCTCTTCACCGCAACTGACGACATTTGGGTACCTTGCCCTCACTCACTGTCACAGCGTCGCCTCCCCCTGCAGCAGGCCCCACCCTGCCCCCGCCCCACTGAAACCTTCTCATCCCCGTCTCCCGACTTCCTTCTCCTAAGGTCACCCTGCCCGCTCCCGCCCCCACCCCCACATTCTTCTGATCGCACCCCTGCGTCCCCACCTTCCTCCTGACCTGCAGCCTCAGCCCTGTGCCTCTCCCCTACTTTATTCTCGGCTTCCCTTCCGGCCTCTCCTCGCTGTCCCCCAGGGCGCTCTCCCCCCACGACTCCCAAACCTGCATTTCTAGCCTTGGCCTTCCAGAGCGCCCCTCCTCACTTCCTGCTGCCTCCGTGAGTAGCCAATGGACACTTAAGCCCCACCTCCTCTGTGCGCGGCATCCACTCGGGGAAACCTGTTCTCCTGCACGCGCTGCCCACCTGGATTCCGATCCCCATCCACCCAGTCTCCCGAGCCAGAGCCCAGATGCATCTTCCTCCCCGCCCTCCTCGGGTGGGTTGATCAGTGGGCTGATGGCAGAGCTGCGGAACTCTCCGGAACACACCCCCTGTGGTGCAACTGCTCGGGCCCTGGCTCTGTTCCACCCCTGCATCGTTGGTTCCCCCAGGCTTTCCAAGGGCACCTGGGGGGGGGCTCGTGCTCCGCCCCCTCCCTCTCACACCTCCCCCTCTGTCCTCCCCGTTCATACCAGGGCTCCCTTCTAAAATGCAAATCCGAGCCTGCCACTCCTTCCCTCTGTGGGAGGACGAGAGGCAAGCTCCCTGGCAGGTCACGCCAAGCCCTTCGCCTTGCCCGCCTTTCCTGACCTGCTTCCCCTCCCGCACTCACTCTGGGCCCCCACGCCCCCACGTCAGTGCCTGGCCTGTGTCACTCGTTCCTTCCACAAGCGTTGTCCGAGAGCCTCCCCTCTGCCCGGAGGCTGTACCAGACCCCAGGGAGGCGCCAGAGAATGAATGCCCCGCCTTCCTGGAGCTTCTATCCCCGTGGGGACTTCCGTGCGCCCTGTGCGGCGACAGTTGTCTCCAGTCTAACTGCTCTGCAGCCAGGCGGGCAAGGGCGCTCTCGGGAGCCCTGCCTCCTGGCTCGGGCGCTTACCAGCTGGTAGACGCATGGCCAAGTAGCTTCGTCTTTCTCTGCCTCGGTTTCTTCCTCTGCAAGATGCAGACACGAGTAACCTGCCTCGTGGGGCTGTTGCGAGGACTGAGCGAGCGAACACCTGCGAAGGGCTGAGAAGAACACCTGGTCGACCCACAGTCGGGTCTCAGTACCTTTGTTTTATTCCCTCAGCCCAGTGCTTAGCACGTACGGAATGTTCGATCGATGTTTTCTGCTGGGATTAAAGGATTGAACAGGATGAGTAGTTACACGTTGGGATCACGTTCCCCCTGAAAACCAGGGGGCCCGCCGCCGTAAACCCGCACGTGGACGGCGCTGCAGGGCCTGGGAAGAAGGGATGTGCCGTGGGCATGGAACCACCCGAGCTGGACCCAACGGCCAGCTGCGCACCCTCGCACCCCAGCCCCCTTGTGCAGAGGGAGGGCCTGACAGCTCAGCCAGTCACCCTTTAGTGTGAAGGCGAAGGAAAGGAGGTGACAGCGGTCAGGGTTCCATCTGTGTTTGCTGGGGTCCTTGAGCTCCGGTTCGGGGCAGAGGTGGGGGGTGGTGCCCGCAGGGGGCTGACACCACCCAGACTGGAACTGTGTGACCTTGACCGAGGCGCCTGCCTCTTCAGGCCTGTGTCCTCCCTGCACCAAATGGACAAAGTCAGACCAAAGAATGTCCAGGGCCCTTCTGACCTCCGGGATTCTAGAACTTTCTGCGTGATAAACTTAGACTACAGACTGCACTAGGGAGAAAGCAGGGTCCATGACTTATGAATGAAAGAACAAGTGCATGCCAATTTTCTGGGAGCTCGGGTGTCTAAAAGAATGAAAGGGAAGAATAAAAGTAGGAAAGAAGAAAAGCCATTTCAGGACAGCTAAACGCATGAGGAGCTGCACTTCGCATTTGCAAACGACACGTTTCAGTCGATTTCAAGTGTTCGTCTTTGACTCAGTCATTCCTTTTAGAGGATTCACTCGACAGAAATAATCACAGAGGAGCGCCCCGGTTTGCTCACAAAGATATTCATCTCAGTGTGTTTGTAATAAACAAGGAAAGTAGCTTCCATCTCTAATCGTCAAGGAATGGTTAAATAATTCACGGTGTGTCTCTTTGATACAGTACCTTTTCTTTTGCAAGAAAACAATGCAGAGGGAATGCATACAATGTAATGTCAGGTGGGGAGAGACATCACCCTCCTGCAGCGGGCTCTGCTGCGTGATCTGTTTCAGAAAAAAAAAAAAAGGAAGAAAGAAAGAAAAGTTCACAGATAAAAGACCGGATGAAAATGTGCCTCTGGTTAGTGGGATTCGGGGGACTTTTTTCCTGCATCTTTGCACTTCCAAATGTTCGGCATCTAGGACTTTGAAATCCTCCCTTAAAAGCAGCACAAAAATGGAATTTGAGAAAGTAGCACTTTGCCAAAAGTACAGTCAGCTTTCTCACCTCTTGGAGCGGTGTGATGAAAGTCTCCCATTTAAATACTGGATTCCTTCCTTCCTTCCTCTTTCACGTGGTGGGGATGGGGGGTGTCTGGTGCCAACCCTGAGATCTCAGGATGCTGAACGGGGCCTCTGAGCACGAGCTCTCCGCTGAGCCTGAATCTCAGCCTTCTTAGATGAGCTGGGCTGGTGAGTCCTCAGACCAGGACTGACGTGGGAGCTGCCATGTCCCCGCCCACTCTGGCGAGGCCAGGAAGGCATGCCAGGGAAGGAAGGGGGCCCAGGGACTGAGGGCACAGGCTCCTGTGCCCAGGGACTGAGGGCACAGGCTCCGAGACAGACTGAGCAGAACTCTGCATCTCAGAACCTGGACGCATAGACACCTCTGCCCTCCTGGGATGTTCGGACACAGATGAGGGAGACAATTCGGAACAGAAGCGGGAACACTGGTCAGAGCTCAGAAAGCCCAGCTGGTCCTCGGGCCCTGCTTCTACCGGGCTATGGGGTCTTGAGGAAGTCACCAAACTGCAGGGGACCTGCTGCGGTCCCCTGTCAACTGCATACGAGAGGGACTCAGCTTCGAGGCCACTTCTACCCTGTGTGTCTCACTCTGTGCGTGGCCTTGCCTCTAAGAATGGACTGGTTTCAGCTAGTCTTTGTGGCCACGTGTTGTCCCCAGTTAATCTCGGCTGCGCAGAGAGAGGGTCTCTCCTGAGAGAGACAGACCCTCTCTATTGGCACCACCGAGTTCGGCAGCCCACCCCCACCCCCGGCCTCAGGCTCCGGGCCTTCCTTCCCAGGTACCGTTCTGGATGTGGCCCGAGCCCTCCCTCCTCTCCCGGGCCTCACGCACGCTTGCAGCGGGGCCTTCTGGACCTCCGCCATCGCCGCACCCCAGGGGTCTGACGCAGAGCAGGGTCTCTCCCGGGAGGAACGGCGGGCCCTCGAGATTCAGCCAGGGGGCTGTTTAGGAGGCATGGCCTTCCGAGGCATAAATTATCATGACAAGCTGGTCCCTGGGGGAGGAGAGGGGAGGAGCAGAAACGCTGCATGAGTACGGGCATGTGTGTGCGTGTGTGTGTGTGTGTGTGTGTGCGCGCGCACATGTGTGCGGCCTTGGCACGACGACAGTTCTCCGGGGAAGAGGCAGAGTCCGCATGGCTGTGGTGGACCTGGTCTAAAGACGACTCTTGGAGCTTTTCCATTTTCTTTCTTTCCTTGCTTAAAAAATTTTTTACTTATTTATTTTTAGAGAGAGGGGAAAAGAGGGAGAAAGAGAGAGGGAGAAACATCAATGTGTGGTTGCCTCTTGTACACCCCCAACTGGGGACCTGGCCTGAAACCCAGGCGTGTGCCCTGACTGGGAATCGAACCAGTGACCCTTGAGTTAGCAGGTCGGTACTCAGTCCACTGAGCCACCCCCGCCAGGCCTGCTTTTTCATTTTCAATTGACAAATTTCAGACGGTTCCCACCGTCACAGGACAGGGTGTCCAGTGCTCTGTGTGGGCGTGTGTCCCACGGTCATTTCTCAGCAGAACGGAGGCAGGCGGTGGACTCGAGAGAGCAGACGGGGCCCCAGACGGGGGCCCCAAACGCACAAGGGCCGCAGCCATCCTCCGTGCAGCTCCGTGACTTCAGAACCAGGGAAAAGCCATCCCCAGCCTTTCTCCTGGGCTATGCCAGTTAGAACCATGCATTTAAGTTACAGAATGGCCACGAAGGGACTAGGCTTACGTCCCGAGGGCCACTGAGGTTGTAGTTCGCTGCATGGGTGTGTGACAGAGGAAGGGCCGGGGTCAGGGGTGGGCCTCAGCCGGCGGGCGAGGCAGGGAGAGACCAGCGGAAACGAGAGGGCCGCAAGCGTCCCCGGGGCCTGCACCCCGGGCCCAGAGGACAGAGTGAGGAGGCCATGCCCGGCTCCGTTCTCCCTGCCCCATCCACATGTGCTGCTGGCGGACACAGAGCTCTGCCCGCCTGTCACTCCCACCCAGATCGCCGCCCCCTCCCCGGGTCCCCAGGGTTTCCGGTCTTGAGTCCCACAGGCAGCCGTTGTATCGGTGAGACCACCAGAGGGGGTCAGGGTGGTCTTGCAGAACTGGGAGGAGCTTCCTGCGTCTTGAACAAAGTCCTGGCCAGATCGGGGTCTACACCGGGGTTTCTCCAAGTTCTCGAACGTTCGCCCACACCAGAATCGTCCGGCGGGCCTGTTAAGGCAGATTCTGGAGCGTCAGATTCAAAAGGTCTGCAGGGTCCGGGAGGACCGAGGATCCGCGTTCCCCACAGCTTCCCAGGCTGCCCCGGGGACGCGGCTCCGCAGGCAGGCAGACCGCAGGGACCCGGGGCCCAAGCGCAGCACCAGCGAAAGGGAGGCGACGGAGGTCCCTGGGCCCGGCAGCCAGCTGGACCCTGGTCAGGTCCTCGGTCCGTGGCTGTGGCTCCGCGAGGAGCACCTCTGGGCCTCTGGGCCAGTGTCACCTCCTCAGAGATGCGGTCCCTGAGGACCCCAGGGCCGGTGGCCGCCGCTCCTTCTCGGCCGTGTGGCTCCCTCCCGCGTTTTCTTTGTCACACGCGGGCGGAGCTGTGTTTCCTGCTCACCTGCCGTGTGTTCCTCGTCCCCTGCACCCCACAAGACGAGGGCTTCCTGAGGGCCGCGGCTGTGCCCTGCCCCTGCCGAGCCCTCGTCTCCCAGAGCAACACGTCCTCTCCTGCTGACAGCCAGCCCACGTGTGTCGTGTGACGGTGGCCGTGGCCGTCCCCGGGGTGGGGAGCAAAAAACTGAACTCTGGGTGCCGGGAGTGAGTGGTGTGGAGAAGTTGGCCTCGGCCGTGTCCCTGACCCCGATCTAGTCCCCAGGTCCTCCACGGACCAGCTCGGCAAAGTCTTTGCGACGCGTGAGGCTGCGGCGAGACCACGGCACGTGGCTCTCAGTGCCCCACTGTCAGTTCAGGGGCCGTCGGGTGCCTTGACCGGACACAGCGGGGAAGTGAGTGGGGACGTGATGGCAGTGATGGGCCTCGTCCCGGGGTTCCCTGGTGGTGACAAGAGCTCCAGCGTCTCCATGCTGGTAGCAGCCCTGAGCCCAATATCTGCAAGGGCCAGGACCCACGGGGCTCCCCAGACCCAGAGCTTCAGGTCTCTCGGCTCTGCCCTGAGTGGGGTGCGCCATGAGGTCAGGCTCCCTGCTCCCTGCACTCTGCACCCTGCTTGTCGGGGCACCCGGTGGAGTATTCAGCAGAGTATTAAATGGAGCTTCTCTGCAAGACTCCATCCAGCTCGGGGCTGGCAGTGCAGGAGAGCCACCACGTAACACACACATGCACACATGTGCACACACATGCACCACCAAGCCCACCCATGTCTCAGGCAGTGCCCTCTGCCACGGGCCACAGCCCGGAGCTCTGGTGTAAGTGACCTCGGGGGCCACCTTCCCGAGCCTTCAGAGGCTGAACTGCTTCTGACATTTTCGGTCCAGCCGTCTGGTCCTGAAGCGTGTGTTCCTGGCGTTTGCTTGTTCGTTCATTCGTTTGACAAGTGTTTTTTAGGGGAGGGTGGGGAGAGGGGAGGGGCCTGCTGGAGCTGAGTGCCCATCTGTGGGTGGGTGCGTGTCTCTATGGACATGAGCTGTAGTAAAAATTCAGTTTCAGCCCTGGCTGGTGTGGCTCAGTGGATTGAGCGTGGGCCTGCCAACCAAAGGGTTGCCGGTTCGATTCCTAGTCGGGGCACATGCCTGGGTTGTGGGTCAGGTCGCCAGTGGGGCGGGGATGTGTGTGAGGCAGCCACACACTGATGTTTCTCTCCCTCTCTTTCTCCTTCCCTACTCTTCTCTCTAAAAATAAGATTTTAAATAAGATCTTTAAAAAAAAATCAGTTTCACTAAGTGCTCTGAATACATCCTAAATGGCATCCTGGAACAGAAAAAGGACAGTAGCGGAAACCCGGGTGAAATCTGAATAAAGTGTAGAGTTTGGCTAGTAGTAAGGCCCTGTGGTCATCTCATAGTGTTGACCGCTGCACCACGGTGCTGTGAGGCGCTTGCGCTGGGAGAAACAAGGTGGGGCGTTCAGGGACACTCCACCCCATCTTTGAGACTTTTCTGTCAATCTAAAACGATCCTCCCCAAACAGTTTATCTAAAAGACTCAGTTCCCAAGTTTTACAGTCCAGTATAACCTATTGATTTGGAGGTTTGGCGAGCAAATCCACTATTTGATTCAACTTGTACATTTTGTTGAGATATAACACACACACACACACACACACACACACACACACACACACACACACGGGGCGCAAGTCTCGTGGGAGCTGCTCACTGCAGAGCCCCCTGACCAGCTCCAGGCCACACACCGGAAAGTCCCCAGCCCCCGGGAGCCTGCTTCCAGCCCTTCCCACGAACAGTGCCGCCTCCACCAGACCCGGCCACTCTCTGGACCTACCTACAGGAGAAGGGCGGCTTCTCCTGTTCTTGAACCTCCTCTAAGGAGAACCCTAAAGTCTGCACTCTTCTGAATCTGCCTTCTTTCCCTCCACATCCTGTCTAAAAACCAGCCACGTCACTGCCTGCGGCAACAGCTCCGTCTCCGATTCCTGGGTCGTGTTCCACTGCATCAGGGCTGCCTGGGACGGTTGTCCATTCTGTTTCGAATGGGCTGTTTCCAGTTCGGGGCTCGTACGAACGAAGCTGCTGCAGACATTGTCCCTTGTGTCCCTCGGCCTTTTCCCTGGCTGCGTGCTCCAGCGTGGAACCGCTGGGTCGTAAAGCCCTGGCGTGTTCGGTTTTAGCAGGAACTACCGAGCCTCCGCCACGCCAGCTGCGCTTCCTCCAGAAATGCAGGAGAGTTCCGGCTGCTTCGCATTCTTGCCCCCGCTTGCGGCTGCCAGTGTTTCTAGTTTTAGTCGCTCAAGTGTGTACGTGTCTCAGGTTGTACCATGCAGCTTCCGTGTGTGTGGCCGCCTGTAGGAGATCCTCTTTCGTGAAGTGCCTGTTCGAGCCTCTTGCCCATTTTTAGTGCTGTTTGTCTTTTTCTTGTTGTAGTTGCTCTCTCTATATTCCGGGTACAAGTCCTTTGTCAGATGTACGTGTAATAAACGTGTTTTCCCGACTACGGCTTTTCGTTTCACCCTGAGTGGTATGTTTCGAGGAGTAGATCGGTTTAGCTTTAACCAAACAAACTCGAGCTTTTTAAAAATCCACATCAGAAGACTCTGGCGTTTGTATACATTCAGAACGAGAAAACCTTTAGAGATCACCTGTGCCAACGGTGCTTAAGCCTTATGGCCACTGGAATAACTTGAGGAGTTTTGGGAAAAAAATACTGATGACTGGGCCCCCACCCCCAGAGATTATGAGTCCGTTGGTCAGGGCTGGAGCCTGGGCATCAGCCCGGTTTAAAAGCTCCCCAGGGAATTCAAACGAGCAGTTGGAATTGAGACCCACTGGCCTCTGTGACAGATGGGGATCTAAGAGAGAGATGTTCTGCTTGGCAGTGGCCAGACACCCTCTCCCAGGCTGCCTCACCTCACGACCCTTCACAGGAAAGGGACTTTTCCGGAGCCGTTAGCGGAGGCCGGTCCCGGGTACGATCCTCGGTGGGTCTTTCTCTCTTAAGCCTCTCAGCTTGCCTGGGACGGGCCTGGTTAACACCCATCGTCTGGGTGTGGCAATCACTAGCATTGCACTTGCGGGAGCGTCTGATTTGGATAACACACAGTGGGACTTGGATAACACACAGTGGGACCGCTCGCCCTGGAGGGTGAGCTGCCTCTCGCCTGCACGCCCTTCGCTCACCCTCCTCTCGCAGCCTCAGACCCCGCACGCCGCCCCCACCCGCTGCCCTGGCAGGTGTGGAAGATACCAGGTGGGCCTCTCTGAAGCAGAGGGGCCCGTCCCAGTAATGGCCAGGCCCTAATTCCCCAACTTCCCAGCCGGATTTATTAAAACCCCACAAGGATAAGCAGCCCCCAGGCAGGAGGCCAGGGCCGGGAGCCACACCCAGCACCAAAGCCACACCTCCGGCTCCGCTCACCGTGAAAATCCCATTTACCCACTGCCTGGCCACATGGGACACCGCTCAACTGCACCAACTCACTGCCTCTGTGCCTTTGTCGTTGACCCCTCTGTCACCAAACTGCCCGACGGATCCAATCGGTAAAAGAGCCAATTAGAGGGGGTGGGGAACAAGCCAACTCTTCCACAGGGACACGTGGCCAAAGCCCCTGAAGACCCCGGAGCTCAGACAGGTGTCAGTGTCACCCTTTCCCCTCTCTCCCCATCTCCACCCGGTGACACAGCTGTCACCATGAAGACTGAGTGCCCCAGAGCAGCTCTGAGTCACAGATGTGCCTTCAACTGCCCAATCCCTGCAGGATTTGAGCGCCCCCGCCAAACTTCTGAGTCACCTGATAGATCGGGGCTCCCTCTGCACCTTTAGCCACGTCACCTGCAGAGAAGTAGCTTCTCATAGCTGCAGTGGACCGAATGATGGCCCCCACACGTACACCCAGGTCCTGACTCTCAGAATCGGTGAGCGTGGCCTTATTTGGAAAAGGGCCTTTGCCGATGTAGTTAAGTGAAGGCTCGCCCTGGACTGTCCAGTGGCTCCTTATCTCCAGCAACAGGTGTGCTGGATATAAGGGACAGGAGAGGTAACGCGGGAGAAGGAGGAGAAAGGCATCAGAAGATGGAGACACTGAAGTAATACAGCCGAGAGCCGGGAACGCCTGGGGCCACGGAAGCCGGAAGAGGCCGGGAAGGATCCCACCCTAGAGCCTTGCCGGGGGAGCACAGCCTTGCAGACACCCCGACTTCGGACACCCAGCCTCCAGACCTGCGAGAGGGCACATCTCTGTCATTCTAGCTGCCAGCTTTGCAGCCTCTTCGCGGCAGCCCCGGGAAACTGCTCTCACGGCTTCAGCTGGCCCGGTTTTCCCAGATGCGGCCCTACCTCTGCTCGACGCTGTTCCCAGCCGTCTGCCCGAGCAGACGCACACAGACACACTCAGACACACCCACAGCCGCACGGCTCTGCTCACGGACGGCACGGTCTCAGCCTTTCCCCGGAAACACTCCTCCCCAAGACGAAGTGGGAGGCACTGGATAATTTATTGAGCCGCGCAGGGGGGCCGGGGCTAAGCGCACGCTGAGCTCTCTGAGCCTGCCCCATCAAGCCTGCCCTTGACCTCTGGCAAGCCAGGCTCCTTCGGTTTCTGGGCTGCAAACAGAGCCTTCTGAGAAGGTGAAACAGCCAAGGAGGACGCTTTCGGGGACGGGAACCAAGAGCTCCTGCGAAGTCAGAGGCGGGCCCATCAGTCTCTCGGTCAGGGGGACAAGAACTGGGGGTGGGCGGCCGCACGGGGCAGGCTCACCGAGGTGGAAATTCAGCAGGGAAGGCCTGTCTCAGGGTGAACATGAGGAAGACGATCTCCTCGTAGTTGTCAGATTCGTACAGACACCCAAACCGGGGCGAGCCATCGGGGCCCACGCCCAGGCTCTGGAGGTCCGAGTAGGCGCAGCTGCCCTCGGCCAGCAGGGCGGGCTGGGACCAGGCGTCGGGGGCCGGCGGCCGCGTGTTGAGGTAGGCGCCCAGGTTGGATCTCTGCTGGGGGTCGGTCGGGTGGGTGTAGAGCAGCCACGTGTCCGAGCAGTCTGACCCTGCTCTGGGGCTGGGGAAGCTGACGACGCTGCCGTGGCACCCGTGGGGAGGCTCCACGAGCCGCTGCACCGGTTGGACGCCCCCGAAATCGAGCCCGTCGTTGGTGCTCTCGGCCTGAACCCTGGCGTGCAGGAGGCTTCTGGCGTTCAGGTACACCACCCTCCGTTTGGCGTCCCCGACCTCGGCCACCTGGCACTCCAGGGTGTCCGGGGCCACGAAGTTGCCTCTTTCCCACGTGAGCCCGTGGTCGTGGCTGATGAAGCAGAAGGCGGAGGGGCTGGGCCGCAGGTGGGCCTGCAGGTTCCGGTAGGCGTAGGCGGGCACCAGCAGGCTCTGCGCCCCATCGCGCAGCTGCAGACAGTGCCCCGGGCCCACGGCGAACGTGGCCCACTCCTTGTGGGCGGGGCCGATGGCCGAGCCCGTGAGGTCTCTGGCGGGGCTCCAGGACCTGCCGTGGTCCGTGCTGGTGACGTGGCACAGCCGTGTCAAGTTGACCTTGGTGTGGAGCTGGTGGTGCTCGGACACCTGCCCGGGGACGGCAATGAAGAAGAGGAAGAGGATCCCCGTCTTCTCGTCATACAAGGGGCTGGGGTTCATGGACCGGTGGCCCTCCAGCTGGGCTTCGGCCACCACCTCCTGAGCGCGCCACTGAAAGTGAGGAGAGGAGAGGAGAGGAACGCTGCTGTAACACGATCGGTGACAATGACCGGGGCTGACGCTGGGTGGGGACGTCTCGTGGGGTTAGGTCCAAGGCCGTCGAGGAAAAGCGTTCACCCGGGACCCCCACAACGCCTCCCAGAGCCCCCCTCCCCGCTCCAACGCAGCCCACTGCCCTGGAATGGCCGTTGCCTCTGTTCCCACTGACACGGGTGACAGAGAACATGCACTGGGCTTAGGATAGCTTCCGTTCCAGTTAACAACGGTCACGGAGGCCGTTCGGGCCGGAGCCATTCCCAGCTCCGTCCTGGTTCCCTAACCCACCAGTCCCGGCCAACGTCGCGTCCTGGGAAAGGGAAGCCCGGGCGGTGATGGCGCTCGTCTGACTTGCGTGGGGCAGAATGTGACAGTCACCTCCCGCCTTCTACATATCACACTCCAGTCACGCAGCCTGGGGGAGGGGGGCATCTCCATGACACTAAGGGTCACACGGAGCATCCGTGATCCCCCAGTCTATGCCATCCGTGCGGCCCCTCTGCCGCCTACCCCCATTCGGTAACAGCTGTCCCCAGACAGCGATTCTAAAGGCGGGCTCCATCAGGAACCTTACGTCATCTCGTCTACCCTGGCCCCCGCTCCTGGGGGGTGGGTCATAGGAGCCCCATCTTACATTTGGACAATGAGAAGCTTAGATAGATAGGGTACAGGAGTTATCCAAGGCCACACCTCTGGGAAGCGACAGAACCAGGGCTCGAACCCAGGTCTATCTGCTTCCAACCCCACACTCTGAACTGCTGCTACGCCATAAGGACCACAGGGTAATGACGGTACTGATATTAAAGCCTGTGTATGTGATACACCAGCCTTGGGTGTCTGTCAAAATCAACAACTTGCTCTACATGCTGGAACTTGGGGACACAGTGGTCACTCCCACCCTCCCCAGCCCCCACTCCCCGGGTTAATTTTACTCACAGGACACACCCCCAGGTGCGTGATACACTAGCCCTCCCTCAGGTTCTCAGTAACGCAGGGAAACCTCTCTGAACATCAGCTTCCCAGCACTGGCCCGGCCATGACCTGAAGCCGACGCTGCTGGGCCACCTGGACTTGGTCCTGGTGACCCCAGGTTTTCTGGGCGACCCTTTGGGGCCACTTGCTCTGCCTCAACCATGATAACGGCCCCTGGGCCCCCTCCTGGGTTTCAGTGTCTCCTTCCCCTCTGTCCCCAGACCCCGGCCAGCCAAGGGCGGCATGGTCCCCGTATCCCCGGCGGGGCTACCGCAGCCTCATCCCGCCCTACCTGGACCTGGTGGGTGGGCGCGTGGTAGCGCCCCCTGCGCAGGACGATCAGCTCCGCGTGCTCGTCCTTCTTGCTCACCCGCTCTTCCGCGAAGGCCAGCAGCGTCTCCTGCTGCGGCAGGTGGAGCAGGGCAGGGATTCTGTAGGTGCGGGTTCCCGACTGGAACACCGTCTCCTTCTGCAGGACAGCGCAGGGTGCCATGGGGCCTGGGGGAGGCGCAGAAAGGGTCCCCTGCAGTCACATCCTGAGATGGGCCCGGGCCGTCCTTCCGGGCAGGGGGTGCCCGCACCACGGGCGAGCCGGCCGAGGCCGCTGGCCTGTCCTCCTCCCCCCACGGGGTCTGTCCCCCTCGTCACCTTCCAGGGTCCTGCCTGCCAGCTTTGCATGGGCCTGCCTTGGAGCTGGGCAGCGCTCTGTCCGTGAGACTTCGGGGAGAGGGCGTTTGGAAAAGCATATCTTGTGTTGAATTTTTATTCTAAGTTAACAAACCTCGTCAGGACAAGCCTGGGATAACCTTCAACTGCTTTTGCCAGTCAAATGCTAAAGCTAAGCCTCGGGTTGGACGGGAGGCCTTGCCAAGTGACAGCCTGCAGCTGTCAGACTGCCAGAGAATGACACACGTGTGCTTTTTATAACTGCAGAGCCCCGGAAAGTCACCTTAGGGAAAAAGGGAAAAGCGGGGGACAGCCTGGATTCTCCAGGCTCGCGGCCGCTGGCCGCCCGAGGCTGTGTTCCCAGCCGCCCCCAGCGCGTGGGCCCAACCTGGGGCCAGGGAGGCTCCTGGCAGCTCGCCTGGGCCGGGAGGGTTCTCCAGAGGCACAAAACAATAAACATGAAAAACAAGCATTTGGCCAAAAGGGGTAGGGGGTGGGCAGAGATAACTTGGTGACGTTGCGTGACAGTGGCCTCCACGCTGGGCCACCTGGGAGCCCAGCTGCAGCGAGCGCAGACTGCAGAGCAGGGTCCCTCGGCTGAAGAGAACCCCCCCTGCTGGTCATCCCCGGGAGGACCGCAGCTGCAGCGGGCCTGCCCGGACCTCGAAGACCCGGCCCCCTGACCTAACCGGATCCTCTGCGGTGGGGGACCAGCTGCGACAGCCACTCCTCTGAGCGCCCTTCCCCACTGCTTGCATTTTCCCCTGCTGGGTACGTGATTATCCATTGACAACTTATTTAACGTGTCTGAGAAATACATGCGAGCCATCAGTGTCGCAGCCAATCCGAGGCGAACAGCATCGTTAGGACAGGGTCACCGAGTAAAACTAGCAAGGGCAAAGGCCGCCACGGCACAAATGCGCGGCTGCCCAAACGTGGGAAAAAGGACTCAGTCTCTGTGATAAAATCTCGACCTGAAACATTGGAATCTGAGCAGAGAGGGCTCAGCAGCCATGTCAGGGGCTGAGGAAACGTGGTTATGAAATACAGGGGAGAAAAAAAATCAATACAATTCAAAATTGAAATGAAAATGGAGGAGAGATTCAGCATAGCAGCAATGCTCCCTAGAAAATGGATCGGGATTTACTGAGGCTCCGGAGCGGAATTGCCGGGCCGTGTGGGAATTCGGTGTTTTAACTTTCTGGGTGGCTGCCAGACTGCTTCCCGCAGCGGCTGGCCCGGCTCACACCCGGCCAGCCGTGCATGAGGCCTCCGGTCTCTGCACCCGCCCCTCGCCCCGGGAGACGGTGGCGTTTGAACGTCGCCCTCCCGGGGGGTGGGGGTGTGAAGCTGTGATGCCCATGACCGGCGATGTGGAGCACGTGTGCCCCTGCTCCTTGGCCACCGGGAGTGGGGTTTCACCTGGAGACAAAGGGAAGGTTTGGAGCGTGTTTAGGCAAGGAAGGGAGTGATCTAGCCTGATCAATGATTTTTAGGAAGTCGCTCTTTTAGCTTCAGGGGGCGGGGGGCAGAGGGCGAGTCTGTTGCACTTTTCCAGGAGAGATAAGCCAGGAGCCTGGAGAAGCAGACTCCCAGGACACCAGACAGGGGAGCCGGGCTCATAAAAACAGCAGGAGTCACGTGACTTGGAGGGTGCATTGGGAGGGTGTGAGAATGCCCACGTTTCAAGTGTTCTGAATGGATTTCCAGAGCTCCTCTGACTGTTTTCTGCATTCCTCCGTGACACTCAGACCCTCCAGGGCAGGGACAAGTTTATCCTTCCGTCCCGCAAAGACATACTGTGCTCCGGCCTTGAGCCCCGCGTGGTTCTGGGAACTGGACAGGCTGTGTGAGTAGAACGAGCGAGCCCCGTGCCCTGGGCTGCCAGCCCTTGTGCGTTTCGAGCACGGCGGGTGCGGGAGGGAGTGGGGTGGAGGAGAAGAGCCCCTTGGGGTCCATTCTAGAGGGTTCTTCCCTATTCTCAGTAACTCAGCCCCAGCCCAAACTCACACTTGCGTGGGCAATACCAGTCCCCAGACGTCTTCACGGTAAAGACAGCAAACACGTAAGTGGCCCCGGCCAAGCGCTGGGTGCTCTTCAAGTGCTGTGTAACATTTTTCTCATTGGAAGTTGTATTTGCACACTGTATTATTTACAGCACAGCTGACAAATGGTCCTCGCTCGGCCCCCACGACGCCCCCATGAAGGCAATGCTATCGTCCCCATTGCACAGATGAGCAGACCAAGCTCGCCCAGCCCTAAAGCATCGGAGCTGGGGCTACAGGCACTTCTAACCCAGTCCTCCTCTGAAGCGGGCCTGGGGGGACGGGACGGGGCGTCTGGGAAGTGTCACCTTCCTGCCCTTCATTACTTCCAGGGACGCGTCAGCCCCTGGTGTGGGCAGCTGCCCGCTCGGCCCCAGCTCTGGGTCACACCCGGCAGCCGCTTCCGGCTGAGGTCGTGGAAAGGGGACTCATTTAGGAACTGGATTCTGGGCCTCGGTTCATGCCCGTCAGGTTGCGAATTTCCGGGTAGGGAGGGACCTTCTGCCCGGGCTCTGTCTCCCCGCCTGGCAGGAAGGGGGCTGGAGGAGGTGACCCTGAGGACCTGACCCCCGGGGGAGGCTGGGCAGGGCCTCAGCAGACAGGCGATCGGAGAGACAACAAGGCCAGCCTTCACCCTGAGACACTGCCCTTTTCCAAGTCAAAAGCGGTTGAACAGTGGCCATTTCAGACCGCCCCACCAGTGGCCACCGTGGCTGGTAGCCTCATGGGCTCCACACCCGGGATGAAGCATCTTGCACTGGAAGCTCACTGCTCCCCACACGGCCTGCGAGGCCTGCCCTCGCACTCCCGGCTCGGGTGGGGAAGCCGAGAAGTGACTCACGGAGGTGGCGGTGGCTTCCTGGAGTCGGGGAAGGTGGGAAGATTTGGGCCTGGATCTGCCTTAGTTCAGGACAGACGCCCCTAACCATTGGCCACTCCTGCCGCCACAGACCCCCAGTTGGGACTCTGACGGCTGAAAGCTCCTAACCCAAGACCAGCGGTGGAGGAGCCCTGGCCGCCTTGTCTCTCCTCCTGGGGGCACCGTGGCTGCTGGCATCCCCTCGCTTCCTTCAGGAGGGCCCTGCCAACTCACAAGTCCCTGCCAACTCACAAGTCTGTGTTGAGCACGCTCCGTGGGCGGGGAGACAGGTAAGCCCGCGAGCCCTGGGCCTGCCTGCCTGCCCGGAGCCCTCGGCGGTAAGTGAGAGCCGAGGCTTCTGGGGAGCGAGACAGAGGCGCACGCTGCAGCGCTTCCCGGGGGAACGGCCCTTGTCCTCAGGGCCGGTGTTGGGTGGGAGGCTGGCCTGTGGGCTGCCATGTTGAAGTAACCCCGTCTCTCCGAAGAGCCGACGGAGCCTGCGTGTGGCCTGCCGCAGCTCCAGCAAAGCAAGCGCGTGGGGCAGCCTCTCTCCCCCAAGGAAACCGCAACCCCACCAGGCTCAGCGACTCGGCTGGGGCCCTGGCGGGCAGCTCAGCGGGTGAGAGCGCCTTCCCGACACGCCAAGGCTGTGGGTTGGAGCCCTGGTCAGGGCAGAAACGAGAAGCAACCAGTGAATGCATAAGTAAGTGGAACAATTTGATCTTTCTTTCTTTCTTTCTCTCTCACTCAAATCAATAAATAAAAATTAAAAAACACAAACAAGCACCCGAACAACTCCGCTTGGGCCCAGGGCTCCGTGGGGATTCCCACCCCAGGCGAGAGGGGCTGTCGCCACTCCCAGGCCAGGCCAGGACCGCTGAGCATCCTTCTGGAAGGTCGTCAGACTGACAATAACACGAGGGTAAAGTCAGGCGTTTTCTTGAACTGGCTGATCTGAGCCTCCATCATCCCACATTTCCCATCCAACGTGTCCTCTGGACACTCCCCCAAAAAGTGGGTGACAGACATCTCAGGGGATGAGGGGCTATAAGCTGGCACACTTAAAAACTGCCACCATCCACCCTGGCTGGCGTAGCTCAGTGGATTGAGTGTGGGCGGCGAACCAAAGTGTAGCAGGTTTGATTCCCAGTCAGGGCACATGCCTGGGTTGCAGGCCATGGCCCCCAGCAACCGCACATTGATGTTTCTCTCTCTCTCTCTCTCTCTCTCTCTCTCTCTCTCTCTTCCCTCTCTAAAAATAAATAAATAAAATCTTTAAAAAAAACTGCCACCATCCGAGGCATCCCCAAGTATGGCACCATCACCCCGTAATTACCTGGTACAGAAGAACTCCTGTTTGTATCAACAAGGGGACAGGTAGGTGGATTCCCAGGGAAGCTGGACCTCAGGGAGAGAGGGTTCTGGGTCAGATCCTGGGGCCTGGCTCGGAAATCAGTGTGTGTGAGTCCAGGCAGCAGGAACCCAGCTTCTAGAAGGACAGGGCAGCTCCCAAGCTCCCCTGGTTTCACCCCGAGTCTCACAGCCTCCCCCACCAAGTCTGGGCCTATAAACACCTGAGGGAGGCCCCGACTTCTGCCGCCCACTCGACGGCCGCCCTGTGCCAGGGTGATGTCAGCGCACAGGCCCAGCCCTGGCCCAGTTGGGTCGCAGCCTCTCACGCGCCGGCAAGCAACCCTGTACGCAGTCATGCTGAGTCAGCGCGAGCCGCAGGCCGCCCGAGTCCCGCTTGCCGCCCGGAGGGAGGCGGCGGGCCAAGCGCGTGCGCGTCAGGGACCTCCAACTTCCAGGACCTGGGAGGGTCTGCGGGTGCAGCGGGGGCTGGGGCTGCCCAGGCCGCAGCTTCTCTCTGGCTCTGCCCGGGCCAGCTGGGTGAGCAGGGCAGCTTTCCTGCTCTCTCGTGACCTCAGTTTCCTTCTCTGAGAGACACTAAGCTGCCTGGGAACAGACGGCATGACTCGCCCGCCACTACAACACAGCGCCCACAGGGTCTTGGGTACGTCATTGGTGCTCCACCCACACCCACATCACTCAGCCGGATCGGCTGAGCGAATGGAGGGGCGGGGCTGCCTTTGCTGGCCGGGCCGCCGCACCGGGTGGGCATTCACATGGCCCGTGTAAACCCCTCACCCAGCACCAGCACGTAGACCGACGTGGCAACAAGCCCTTTGCTTCTGGGCCCCCCCACAGCGTGCCTAACCAGACCCACCACGGCCCGAGCTCAGCCCCAGGAGGAGAGCCCGTGGCTGGCACACAGTCAGAAAGTACGATCGCCCACCTCACCCCGGTCCACCGCCAGGGTGGGCGGGGGGGGGCCGCAGGAGCTGGGAAAATCCGAAGGCAGTCCATTCAGTTCAAAGGGCGCTTCTTAGCCAAGAATGGACGGATGAGGGAGGCTCCCCCTCACCTAGTCCCCTTCCCTCCGCTGGACGCGGTTCCTTCCCAGTGTCTTCAGCTCTGGACGGTCCCTGTGGGTGGAGCCTGGAGCAGCAACAGCTCGGGCCTCTTTCCTGGGAGGTCAGCGCGATGCCTTCAAGGCCCGTTCCGGGTCCCCTTGTTCCCGCGCTGGTCTAGCCTTCTCACGGTCACGGGCTGGCCGTGGAATTACGTGTGAGAGCCCCGCCCAAAGGCCCGCCCGTGTGAACGCCCCGGTGAGCCCAGACCCCAGCGCTGACGCTCAGCCCCACTCCCCACCCCCCACCCCCGCGGGAGCTCCAGGAATGGCCTTGAAGTTGACGCGGTTACATTCCGTTGCCCCCCCCCCGCCCCCCGCCCAGATTCCCTGGGCCCAGAAAGGGGGTTTCAAAAGTGAGGTACGTGCAGTTGGTGGCTCATTAAAGAAATCACAACTCGTCCATAAAGTGAATGCTAGGCAGCTGGTGAATTAAAAGCGTGTGTTAAAGATAATGCGTGCGAAAATGCGGGGACCGTGGGAACCGCAATGTAAAAGTAGGGCACTCGACGGCGTATCAGCTACGGTAGCACTTCTATAAATTTGTGTATTATATACTAAAAAACCTCTATGAAAAATAAGCAAAACGTATATCGAAACGTGTATTACTGCACTCCCAAAACAGCATGGTGCCTGGAACAAAAGAGGTATCTAGCAAATATCTAGTGAACAGAGAATGAATAAGTAAGTAGCATCATCCATTTTAACCGGTGGGGTTACAAACGATGCTTCTTTGCTTCCTGTACTCTTCCAGGCACAGATGATCTGATTATTAGTTTAAAAGGGGGTTATTTTTAAAACGACCATAAGTAATATAATGACAGGCTTTAAAACTCTGCTTAAGAGTGTTTATTAACTCTACCCTGGCCGGACCATCGGGTGGAAATATGCTTTCAGAGGGGCCCAAAGAGCTTGTAAAAATGGGCTTCACTCAGTGTGAGAACCTAACTCCTGTTTGACTCCAAAGGATCGATTGACTAAGAGTTCCAGAATCTTCACTGTACATGTGTGCGTAGCCAGCCAACACCACACTCACCTGGGGAGAAGAGAAAGATCGTGGACAAGGCCCCAGGGCCCCCAGGGCTCACTGTTTACGTGGGGAACAAGGACGAACACTCAAGGGACAGAACCCAGCGAAGGTGGGCACCCAGAGGTGGGGGGCGGACTGTGATGGGGACAGTGATGAAGAGCAAGGAGAAGCGTTGAGAACAGGGGTAGTCAGGAAGACTCCCTGGAGGAAGGGGTATGACCTGGGCTAGAGCAGGAAGAAAGGTGAAATTTACGGAAACAGAGCTAGAACATTTCCGCAGGGGGCACAGGCCCGCGCGCACAGTGGGCCCTCAGTTCCAGTGTGAGGAAGCAAGGGGGCGGGCCGTGCCTGGCTGGGGTCTCCACTGCTTTTGGAATCTCTGGCGGCTTTGAGGGCTCTTCCTTACCTTTGATGCTCTGTGATCCCACTCCCTGGGTCACCCAGATGGGAATTCACTTTATTTAGCGCGTCCGGGACTCCACACGCTTTCCCAGCTCAGAGCGCATGGCTCTCCGACTGTGAAAGCGTCTCCGTCGTTAATGCTCGTACGCCGCCTCCCCTCCCCCCTCTCCTTCGGGGTAGCCTCTGAAACGTGTGTCTGGTGTTCTTGCTTTGTTCTCCAGATGTCTTTTGACTAATTTCCCACGTTTTCCATCTCTTTGCTGGCTGGTGCTGCATTCGGGGTCATGCTCCCAGACACACCTTCCCAATCACCGAATCCGGAGTTGTGTCTAGCCACGAGTGTTTCTAAATGCGATGCTTTTTATTTCCACCATTTCTACTTAGTCCTTCTTTGCGTTTCCTTCCGAATAAACTCATTTCCTCGGCATGACAAAGCGATGAGCTGGGAGGCCACGGGAACCTTCAGTGAACACGGCTCGGTGGGAGAAGCGCGTCCGATGAGGCCGCACGCCGTGCGTGCGTGCGTGCGGCTCCCGCCCGGTGACACTCTGGAGAAGGCAGGCCCGTGGAGACCCAAAGGTCAGCGATTTCCAGGGACTGGGGGCGGGGCTGAGCGGGAGAAGCACAGACAGTTTTCAGGGCAGTGAAAACACCCTTCGTATGCCACCCTAAGGGGCATGTCGTTGTACGTGTGTCCAAACACACAGCACCGAGGGAGCCCTCCTGGGAACGAGGGACGTGGGCGATGGGGGTGGCCGGGGAAGGCCCCTCAGTTATAACAACTGCTCCGCTGTGGTGGGGAGGCTGGGGACAGGGGAGGCTGGGCACGTGCGGGGGCAGGGAGTACCGTATTTTGCTGTGTATAATGCTCACTTTTGCCCAAATTTTTGAGGGACAAGTGAGGATGCACAGCATGCACGGGTGTAATGATTACACGCCATGGGCAGAATAAATCCCGCGTGGGATGTGCACAGAACCAGGGGTGCACGTCAGACGCAGCAACACGTGGTGCACGGGGAGTCCCTGTCCCTTCCCCTGCGTTTGGCCGTGAGCCTGAGACTGCTCTAAAAAATTAAAGTCTTAAAAATGTTAAAAATGATTCTCTATTTTCATTTTACAGATTTTACTCACTCATCTCTTCAAGCACCTTAAACATACTTATTGTTTTAGTCTTTTCATATCATTCTATTGTTTCTCTTTCCTCGTCTGTGAACTCCCTGTTTGTGGGAGGCTTTGTTCGTATTGGACTTCCTCAAGTGCGTCATAGCGTATTATAATACTGTTTTTCAATGTTTTTATTTTTGTGTTTATTTTATTGTTGTTCAATTGCACTTGTCCCCATTTTCTCCCACTACTCTGCCCTGCCCTGCCCACCCCCGACCTCCCACATGCAGTTCCTCCCCCTCCCCACTGTCTTTGTCCGCGGGTCCTTTACACCTTAATGATTCACATTCTCTTATATTCTTCATATTGGTCTTCCTCGAGTGTTTTATAGTTGCCGTGTGCGAGCTCACCCTCCAGGGGAACCGTCTCTCGGGTATGGCGGTGGGGGTGCTCCCCTGGGGGTCCCACCCGTGCCCCAGATCATGGACCCTCCCCAGAGCTGTCTCGCCCTGAGTCTCCTGGACTCACACTTCCTCAGCGGTCTCTCTCGGTTTCTGTCTTACAGTTTCTGTACTTTGTGAGTGGTGAAAGTGTAAGCCCCACGTGCAAGCCCGGTTTGTTCTCCGTTTTCTTGTAGGTGATTCGATTTCTGCTCGTGGCCCAGGGCGTTCTTTAACTCATGAGCTGTAACTTCTCTCCCAATTCCTGCTGCATTCAAGCCCAAAGGCTGTGATTCCCCCTCTCCCATAACTGCCAGCTTATGGACACGCCCGGCCATGTGTGTGAGAGTCCCGAAAGCACCCGCTCACCAGGGTAGATAGTTAATTACCTGAGAACTGCCTGTCCATTTATGGCACCTAGAGACTTCACCTTCTTGCCCTGGAAATCAAATATGGAGTCACATGACACACATATGGTATGCATATATGCGATAGATCCATACTTATATTCAGCATTTCTGTGTGCTCAGGACATTTCTTGTGACTTTGGGCAAGCCATTGACCCTCTGCTCGCCTGGCTTCCGCATTGGAAGACTGCAGGGGAGACTGAGCAAGTCAGTTCCCGCGAAGTGCGTAGGGCAGAGCCGGACCCCAGGGTGGGCGCCGACGGATGTTGTGGCCATGATTCCCGCTTCTGCTCCGTGCTTCTTCCTGACCACGCCCAGTCCCGTGCCTCTACGTATTTCAAATGTGTTTTTAGAATAACAACACAATTTTAAAACATTTCAAACATTTAGATTTCTCTCCTCTCCCTGGTCCCAACAGCAAACTTTACACAGGAAGTTAGGAGATAATCTTTCAAAAAAAATTCTCTTATGATGAATTAAACTTACGACACCTGAATGTTCAATTCTCATCAACGCACAATTGTAATCATCTCCTTAAAATAATGGGCGTATCGTTATTAAGTCCACTAATGATCTGTCAAAAGTTATCACCCAGCAAACTTCTCAAAAGCTTCTGGTCAAGAGCATCTCAGGTCTTGAGAAGGGTTTCTCCCGTCTTAGCCACTTAAGCTGCCACCACCAAGTGCCACAGACTGGGGGACTTCTAAACAACAGAAATTAGTTTCTCACAGTTCGGGAGACTGGGAAGTCCAAGATCAAGGCACAGGCAGACTCTGTTTGTGGGGACAGCCCACTCCCTGGGTCAGAGCCGGCCTTCCTCCCTCCAGCGGAAGGGGCAAGGGAGCTCCCCAGGCTCTCCCTTAGAGGGGCACTAACCGCCCCTCCAGGAGGGCTCCCTCCTCAGGCGCCCCTGAGCACCTGCCACAGGCCCCGCCTCCTAACGCCGTCACCTTGGGAGTTCGGTTTCAACATATCGATTTTGAGGGGACACGAACATTCAGCCCTTGGCCGTCAGGATCACCCCAGAATATTCCTATAGCGGAACGATAGATGGTCAGGCACAAGAGTAGAGTACTTAAGGGGTGCTGCGTTGGAAAACTGCCAAGGCAATGGAGACAGAGGAGAACCTATACGTTGTGGTCCGGCCTAAATAAAGCACAGATGTGAGTGTGTGCGTGCGTGTGCGTGTGTGAGAGAGAGATTATGTAGCGAGAACATTTCTAGGATGCTCACGAAACTGTGAACATGGGTTATGTAAAATGTTCTCGAGAAGGAACTGACAAGCTCAGGGCTGTGCCAGCACAGTCGCGTGGCGGACGGCGTGGGACGGCGTGGGACGGGGTGGGACGGGGTGGGAGGACTGGGAGCAGCCGGCAGAGAGAGAACCCAGGGGGCCGGGACAGAACATTGCAGCGGCCTGGGTCAGGGCTGACTGGGCCGGCTCGGGAGCTGAGAGGGCGTGGAGGAGGCAGGACGAAACGAGATTCACGTTAGCGGTGGCCCCAGTGGTGCCCCCAGGGCCGAGCACACTACCCACACCTGCCAGGCGCCCCACCGAGGTGTGAAATGGATGGTCTCCCATGTGAAGACATACAGTTCCAGCTCCCAGAGGCATCCGTCCGTGCACCTCAGGAGGCAAACCCCGCAGGCCCTGTCACCCTCTTCCCAGAGCTCACTCACCCGGCCCTGGACCTCAGCGGGGTCAGGAGGTGGGGTCAGGAGGTGGGGTCCGCAGGCAGGCGAGGCCGGGGAGCGGGGAACCACAGGCGCAGCTCAGAGCTGGGCCCCCGTGCGCACGCGGCAGGAGAGGGGTCTCCAGAAAGCTGTGGGGCCCTGCTCCCCTCAGGAGCTAAGGGAAGGCAGGAAAATCACTGGTGAGAAAGGAGGAGAGTCAGCCAAGAGAACCAGATGTGACCTAACATGCACGCATGCGCACGCGCGCACACACACACACACACACACACACACATGTGCATGCCCACACCAGCTACCCTCACTCGTTGCACTTAGGAGGTGCTTAAAATAGGTCGTTTTTTTTTTTAAACTGAGCAAGACAAAGAAAGAAGAGTGAGTAGGAAGGGAAGGAATCTCAAGGGTGTGGCCTAGGAGGGCCAGTCGCCAGAGGACTGATGCTCCTGGAGCACAGAGCATCCGCTGGGCACCGCCCCCCAAACCCCTGTGTGTGCAGGCTCAGCTGGGAGCCTCCGGGGGGGGGGGTACAGCGAGGGGGGAGTGAATAACTGCATCACCCTGGTATCTTCTGAGCCTAACACGGGGTCTGGCTTAGAGTTTCCTGTTCAAATGTCTGTTAACAGGGGTGGATGGATGGATGGAAGGATGGGTGGGTGGAGTGATGGATGGATAGGTAGGTAGGTGGGTGGGTACTTGGGTGGATGGAAAGATGGGTGGGCCACAGATGGATGGATGGATGGATTGAAGGATGGATGGATGGAAGGATAGATGGATGGGAGGGTAGGTAGGTGGGTGGGTAGGTGAGTGGATGGAAAGATGGGTGGGCCACAGATGGATGGATGGATGGATGGAAGGAAGGATGGATGGAAGGATAGATGGATGGGAGGGTAGGTAGGTGGGTGGGTAGGTGGATGGATGGGTGGATGGATGGATGGATGGATGGAAGGATGGATGGATGGATGGAAGGATGGATAGATGGAAAGATAGGTAGGTGGGTAGGTGGGTGGGTGGGTGAGTGAATGGATGGAGGGTAGATGGATGGGTAAGAGACTACTTCTGTCTGGCTTTCAGAGGCAAAACTGAAACCACTGTTGTATGGCAGTTGGGTGGCTGTGACGGACAGCTTTCAAAGACGGCCCTCGGCAACCCTCCCTCCTGGTAGTTGCACCTTTGTGTGATCCCCTACCTCTGCGTGTTGGCTGTACCTGCGGACTTCCTCCTCACGAGCAGAATGCAGCAAAGTGATAGGATGTTACAAAAGACGGTGATGCCCACCTTCCCGGACTCTGTCTCTGCGGCACACGTTGGTGACGGGCTGCCTCTGTGGTGGCCTCAGGCCGGCGAGCAGCCGGGGCCCTCAGTCTAACAGCTCACACAGAGCGGAGTGTCGCCAACGACCCCGTGCATGTGGAAGGAGGTCCTTCCCCTGAGGAGCTTTGAGACGCAACCCAGGCCCCGGGCACGTTCGCCGCGGCCTGTGAGGGACCCCGGGCAGGGCCCCATCTGAGCGGGGCCGGCCTCCTGGTCCCAGGGACTGTGGGAAACAAACGTGTGTTGTTTGAAGTCCCTGAGTTTTGTGTTGCTTTGCTGCCCTCAATCCGTAGCTAATACAGTGGCTGGTTTGCGTTTAACATAAAAACGGACACTCCGGCGATGAAACGGGGCAAATGACGGCAGTGGTTAAGAGCCCAGATCTTGGAACCAGCGGCCTGAGATTGCATCCTGGGTCCCCGGCTTCCTAGCTGTGTGGCTTCGGCAAGTCGGCCAACCTCTGAGCCCTGTCTCTGCATCTCCACGGGGAGCATAATTCTCTGCTCCTGGAAGCCACACAAGGGTTACACGAAGTGACCATGTGAAATACTGAGCCCAGGACCTGTCATTGAATAGAAGGCAGCCATTAGAAAATAACAACAACAACAATAATAAATAATAATAATGGAGCAGGTTCCCTCCCAAAGCAGCAAGTGCCCCATTTCCGGAAGTGATCAAGCTGAGCCACGTGCAGGAAGTGAACGGACCCCTGGAAGACCCCGAGCCCTTCCCCAAGCCTCAGATTCAAGAGCTGTATCGCCCCGGCCAAGGCCAAGGGCGGGGGATTAGGGGTGTGAGGGACCATCAGGGCCGCCATGCACCAGGGACCAGTTCCAGGTGTTGCCAGCCCTCAGCGTGGGTGGCACCTTCCCTCCCACGCAGCTGCTGGGTCAGGTATGTGGCTGCCACCCTCTCTGGACCCATGGGGCCCAGGAAGGTAAACACCCAGCCAGGAAGTGATTGTCACGGGCATGAGGCCAGCCCGAGGCTGAGGCAGGTCTGAAGGTCAGGAATGCCTCCCAGGGATCCCTTTTTCAGCAAGGACAAAACGTGTGCCTGTGGGCTGCCGGAGGCCGTGCGGACCTTGCTGGGGCCAGGCCAACCTGCTCTGAGGCCTCTGAGGACAGAGGACAGGAGAGGGAGAGCCACCCAGGAGGCTGGAGTCCAGGAGCTCCTCGCTTGCAGGTGAGCAAAGAGTGTTGGTATTTTTTTATTCAGTGAGATGAAGCAAGAGATGGCATGGAGGTTGCAGCCGGGGCAGGATGGGAAGGAGCCCAGGCAGGTGTGTGAAGGTCAGGAGACCACCGCCGACCTGCCCTGGGAGAGGCGGCTCCAAAGAGCAGCCCAGAATTTGCTCCCCAAAGGCAGGCCAGTCTCGGCTCCGGCACCACGCTTCCGGCCAGGACTCAGGCTGACTGGTTTTGAACTGGGCTGACGTTTCCTTCTGGGCGCCTCTCCTGGGGTGGCTACGGGGCCAGGTGGGATAATAAGCAGGACTGGTGCCCTGGCTGGTGTGCACAGGTTCAATTCCCAGTCAGGGCACATGCCTGGGTTGCGGGCCAGGTCCCCAGTAGGGGGCGCATGAGAGGCAACCACACATTGATGTGTCTCTCCCTCTTTCTCCTTCCCTTCTCCTTTGTCTAAAAATAAATAAGTAAAATCTTAAAAACACAGGACTGGCAAAAAGAATTTGTCCAGAAGGTCCAGAGGGGTGGGGCCCTCTCTCCTCTTGAGGAGGGACCTTGAGCAGCAAGGGGCAATGTAGAGGGGAGGCCCTGCAGGGGACTGTGCACAGGGTATATGTGGGGCCCCTTATTCAAAAGTCATTACAAATTTCGAGAATGCAGAACTGGAAAATTATTCAGAATGGCGGCAGCGGCACCTTAAACCAAGGGTGTGGCCCTTCTAGGAGCACAAGCCACAGCCCAGCTCCAGCCCTGATAACAGACGCTCTGTAAGCAGACTGTGGGGTGTCAGGCACACCGTGATTACTCTGAGCCCGAGGCTCCAATCTCAGGGGCAGGGAGGGCACCTGGGGGAAGGGAAGCCAGGGCAGCGAAGGAACAGTCCCCTGCAGGGCCTCCCCTCTACATTGCCCCCTGCTGCTCAAGGTCCCTCCTCAAGGGGACAGAGGGCCCCACCCCTCTGGACCTTCTGGACTGGCGCACCTGGCTGGCATCAGGCCAAAGCAAGGTGTGACTCAGCTGTCTGTGGACACCTCTGACTTGGATGGGGTGGGGGTGGGTTCTCATTTGTCGTGGTTTGAAGTTTGGGGTGCTCACGGTCACTGGCTGAACAGAACTGGATGCACGGCTCCATTCCCCGGCCAGCTGTGCGGCGTCCTGACAGTGACGACACGTTCCTGGCCTTTGGGAAAATGCTGGTGCTACTGCAGGAAGACCGTCGGTGTGGACCCGCCGATCACGCCCTGTCACACCTCTGTCCTCCCCTCCGCGTGTCCCTCTCCACTTCTCCGCCCAGAGTTTCCCTTTCCTTTTCACGGCGGCCGCACCTCCTGCCACCCTTGGCACCGTTTAGACTGAGCAGCAGACACCCAGGTCCCTGGGGGTGTCTAAACCCAGGTGGACGGGACACCAGTCCAGTCCATGACAGCCAACAATAACCGCTTGACCCCTTCCCGGAGTCCAAACTGTCTTGAAAACCTCACCCTTGAAGGGGGTCCCCACAGGAGAGGCAGGGGGACCCCAGGGGCCAGAGATGGAGGGGAACCACTGTTTGCCTGTGGAGGACCCCTCTGGCCCAGGCCGGGTAGCCTAGGACACCTGCCCCGGGGACAGACCAGCCCGGAGACTCGGGGGAGGAGACCAAATCTGCCGTCCGCCTGCTGGCTCCACCGGGCCCTGGAGCCACTGAGTGTCTCAACAGCCGGTGAGCCACTCACTGAGCCCGCCAGCCCCAGATCAGACACCCCATCTCCCAGGAGGGGTCTTTCCCCTCTTCGTGAGCCCAGTGCCTCCCCCCAAAAGGGTCAGCTCTGATCTTCTGAGGTTACCCCCAGCACCGCCCTAAAATGGTAAAAATTCCTTCATTGAATCATTGCTGAGCACCTTGGCAGGCCAGGCTTTGAAGGGGCGCTAGGGGCACAGAGGGGACAGCCAGAAGCCAGAGGCCAGGCTACAGGCGGTTCCGCTGCCAGGGGGCCCAGAACACCCTCCTCGTCCAAAAACAAGTGTGGGGCCCTAGGACTGAGAGGCCTTTTGCCGGGTGAGCCAGGGGGTACAGAGCCAGGGGGTCCCTCTCTGAGCCTAAGGGTCACCTCTATTCGGCTTAGGCATCGAAGGAATTTTCTTTCTGGTCTCCTTTCCCTGGCCCCGCCCAGGGGGCGGAGCTCCGCCTCTGGGCCTATAGGACGTGCCCGGAGGAGGAGCCTGTTGGCCGCACTCTTCGCCTCGGTTGACAGTGGTCCTGGATGCCCGGCTCCGATTCTTAAATGCTGAGGGAAAGACTTCTTTCTTATGGAGTACTTTTTTGGGGATTATCTTTGAATTGGAAAGTGACGTTAAGGTTCTTGGTAGCTCAGCGGGTTAGAGCGCCAGCCTGATAGGCCAAGGTCGTGGGTTCGATCTCCAGTCAGGGCACATCAAGAACCAACCCATGAATGTATAAATGAGTGGATACATGTATAAAAGAACAAAACCGATGTTTCTCTCCCCCTCCTTCTTTCTTAAATCAATTAAAATTTTTTTATTTTTTTAAAATTATTTATTTATTTTTAGAGAGGGAAGGGAGGGAGAGAGAGAGAGAGAGAGAGAGAGAGAGAGAGAGACATCAATGTGCGGTTGCTGGGGGCTGTGGCCTGCAACCCAGGCATGTGCCCTGACTGGGAATCGAACCTGTGATGCTTTGGTTCGCAGCCCGCGCTCCATCCACTGAGCTACGCCAGCCAGGGCAAAAAAAAAAAATTTTTTTAAAGGCATCTGGCACATAGACATTTTTTTTTTTTGGTGCCTGGGATATCAGAATGGTTATCTGGAACTTTCTTTGCACAGCTTTCTGGCCTTTTTGGAACCAGTTCAGAGTCAAGATCAGAGTCACTTGCGGTCGGCTAACTTGGGTTTCAAGGCGAGGTTAAGACATGGAGCGATTCTAGCTCGGGGTCAGAATGAAGCCGTCTTGGTGTGCAGTCGAGGATAAACAGACCCGCCGGGCTCTGTTTGGAGCAGTATGATTCCTGATCGCAGATTCGTTCACTGGAGAGATACCACGGAAATTGCCGGAATAAAGGGACGGGCACAGGCTCCGGTGGCTCCGGTGGCCCTCCTGTCGCTGCCCAGCCCCAGGCTGGGCCTCTGTCGACTCTTACTGCTCCCCAAACCTCTCCCACCTTCTCACGCTGTGTCCGCGGGAGAGGCTGCCGGCTGTAGGTCGGATGTCCGGAATGAAGGGCGGACAGCCATAGCTGGGCAAGCTCGCGCCCACCGCTCTGCCCACCAGGCTGCCGCTCCCACCTGCTGCTGCGTGGCCTTGGCCGAGGCAGTCGGCCTCTCTGAACCTCCAGGCCCCCCTCTGTAACAATGGGGGGGGGGATGGGACAGGACTGTGGCAATCATGCAGGACCGCGCTGAAATCCGACGAGGTGAAGGGTGGCAGGCCCTCGGCGCCCACCCCTGAAGCTCTCGTTATCGCGACAGTCCCGGGGAGAGGAACGGGACCCTCCTTTTCCACGGAGAAGTGGACGGTGAGACTGAACGGCACGTGTGCAGAGGGCTCTCAGATACACGGAGAACTGGGGTGCTTTGGAGAGCGCACCCCACCTGCCCCCAGCACCCTGAGGGGGCCCCCTGAGAGCGCCTCCTCCCGATGGGGCCCTCCGGCCCGCCGTCCGCAGGGGGGACTGCGCACCCCAGGGTTCCCTCGGGGTGCCGGCGCAGGGGCCCTGGAATCACGCCTGGCCTCCAGTGAGTAAGGGAAGGCGTGGCTTCCTGGCCAGCGTAGATGCTGCTTCCGATTTTCTCTGAACGCTGGTGTGGGAACAGTTCGAGGAGACCGGCGGTGGGCCGACCTCACAGGTCTCGGGCTCCGTCTGGGGAGGAGTGCTCTAGCTTCCCGCGGCTGCCGAGACGAAGGACCGGCCCCGAGAGGCTTAAAACCATGCCGACGATTGCCTTCCGGTTCCAGGAGGCACACGACGCCGTGGGTGTCTTGCTGGGCCACAGCCCACGTGTGGGCAGGACTGCGTTCCTGCCGGAGGCTCCGGGGAGAACGTCTCTCTGCTTTCTTCGGCTGCCAGGGGCCGGCACGGCCCACACTCCTAGCCTCGCGGCCTCCTCCTCTGTCTCCGAGGCCGGCAGCGTCGTAGCCAGATGCTGGCGAGAGAAAGGGGTCCGTGAATGAACGGAAGGCTCTGTGGACCTCAGGGCGTGGGCTGTGCGGGGAAGGGCTTCCAGGCCCCCGGGAACCAGCAGTGCCCCGGAAGGCAGAGCACGGAGGGGCAGAGGGCGAGGGGGCCTGGCAGCAGGCGGGGCCACGGGCAGGAGCCCCGGGGCTGGTCTAAGCTCAATGCCACGGCCAGAGCCCGGTCAGCAGGGGCTGAAGGAGAATTCCCAGGGGGGTGTGGGGTGGAAACTGCCGGAAGCAGAAAGGATCGGAAAGGGGCGGAGATCCAGGCCCTGGGGGGAGATTGCCCAGTGCCGCTGTGGCCTGCGGGGTGGGCAGCCCCCCTGAGGAAGCCCCCAGCTGCCTCCTGGATACTTTCCTCCACGGGGGCAGCCTCAAACAGCTGCTATAGCCATCCCTGAATGTGCCCTGCAGACCCCCTGCAAGGCTGGGGTTGTTTATCATCGAAAGCACATGGATCCACGAACACGAGTGTCAGAGAGGTGGCAGGAACACGCATGAGGCAGACACCTCGGAGAGCAGGGGCCTTCGTCCTCTGGGGGCTGGATGACGGCGAACACGCTCCCCTCCCCCCGCCCCGCACTCGGGTCCTGGAGATTTTGAGACTGGCCGAGGCTCAGTTTCAGGAGGCTGAGTGGCCCCATGGGCCGTCAAAACCCCTGCTGGGCTGCGACAAGGCGTCCCTGCCGCACCCCCCCCCCGCCCGGCCCAAGGGAGCCCTGGCTCGCAGGGCAGGAAGGCGGCCTCCGTTGGGAAGACAGCAGAGCCCTGCTGGCCGGCTCGTCCAGAAGGTGACTTCAAGGTCGACTGTGGACTTGCCGCGTATGCCCCTCTCCCCGCGGCCGTGTGCCGCCGTGCCGTTAGTGCTTCCCACAGATGGGCTTCCGTTCAGGTCCCTATTTTCATCCCGGGCGTTGATGTCTGTGAAACTGCAGGCTGGATGCACTCAGGGGTTTTTCTAACACACACAATATTAATTTTTCTGACGTCTGAGGCGCCTCTGAAACCCAGCTCCCAGCCACGGGCTGCTCACGCCCCACGCAGCTGGCAGGGGGCGGGGGGCTCTCGGGATTCGTCCAGATCCCGTGGATGCTCGAAGAACCCTCAGCCCCTCCACGTCTCCGCCGCTACGGCTTGTTTCCGGACAAGCGCCGTGTCTCCCTCTGGCACTACTCGCTCACCTGAACCGGGCGGAAGTCCCGGCCTTCCTGTCCCCGGGCGCCCACGGTTGTCACCTCCCACCTCTCGCCAGCATTCCCTTCTCTTTGGGGGTTCCTACGCCCCCCCCTCGGCCCACTGCCCGGGCCCAGGCACGCTCCCCGGGTCTCAATCCCGATGGCCTGCCATATGCCTCAGTTTACCGCCTGCTCAGTGAGCCGAGGTAGACCTTCCTCAGGGCCTGAGTCACCGCCCTCCCACCTGCAGGGAGGTCCCGGGGTCACACCAGCAGTGTGCGGAGGCACCTGGGATGTTTCCAGAGCTGCACAGATAGCAGATGTTTCCAGAAGGAAAAGAGAAGCCAGAGGAATGTCTGGGGCGATGGGGAATGTCAGGAAATTCCCTTTTGCCTGCCCTCTGGGGGCTGAGCAAGGGGGCCGCGTCTGTCTCGTGACCGGGGCCTAGCACAGGGCAGACACAGCGGCGCTCAGCGTGTGACTGGGCACAAGAACCAAGGACACGAGGACGTGGCGGACCAAGCCAGCTCAGTACTAGGCGTACCACAAAGACCACTGGGAAGTAACATGCGATCCTTTCAAGCTGGATAAGGAAAAAGTTTAGGAGATGTTACTGGAGAAAATGCAAGGAACCGAAGGGCACCACGAACACCTCAGCCTGCTGGGGGCAACACCCAGGGGTGGGGAATGGAGGCACCCACATCTCTCTCGTCCTCGCATTCTCTGCTCCCGCCACCCCCACGCACAGCTGGCCCCGCTGCACGGACGCCCGGCCCGTCCGGGGCCGTTCAACCCCTCCCCCGGCCCGTGGCCGTCCAGCCTGGAGCCCCCGGCCCCTGGCCCGGTCTCTGGTGCAGCCCTCTCCCGAGAGATGGAATCTGATGGGGTCAGCCCGCCGCTGGGCTGGGTCCTCCTGGGTCACAGGTCCACTCTGTCCTCGTCAGCTACGACCAAGGGCCTCGTCTTCTGCAGCCGACAGCGGAGCAGACCCCCAGGAAGGTTCTGGAGCAGGAGGAGGGGGGGCTGCCTGTGGGTGCAGCTCTGGTTGCGCACCGCCCAGGGTCCCCCCGAGACACCGGGGCGGGGTTCAGGGTTTCCCAACCGGAAAGGCCAGGACCCTTCATCCCTTTGCCAATGGTATGGCCTGAATGCTCATGGTCTCCCAAAATTCACATGTTAAAGCCCCCAACCCCCAGTGTAAAGCATTTGTGGATGGGGCCTTTGGAGGGCAATGAGGTAGATGAGGTCTTGAGGGTGGGGGTCCTTACAAAGGGGCCGGTGGCCGTAGAAGGAGAGGAAGACCATGCCCTCCCTCCCTCTCTTTTTCCTTCCCCTCCCCCGCCTCCCTCCCTCTCACGCACACACCCAGGAAAGGCCAGGTGAGGACATGCCCGGGAGGCAGCCATCCCTAGGCCGGGAAGAGGGCCATCACCAGAACCTGACCACACTTCGCCCTGACCTCCGACTTCCCGTCTCCAGAACGGCGAGAGAATGAATGTCTTGTTCCAGCCACCCGTCCACGGCGCTTTGCCCGGGCAGCCTGAGCTCAGACACCGCTGCAGGTGTGGCCACTGCCGCAGGGCTTGGGCCAGCCCTCTGCGGTGGAGGGTGAAGGGCGCGCCACCCCGCTCCTGGAGCCCAGCGCACACCCAGAGTCCGAGAGCGGTGTCCTGCCCCTAACGATCCCTGTCTGGCTGTGGAAATGGCATCGCCAGCTTCTGTGCAGTGTCTGGCCTGCGCCGTGACTGCCAGCCAGCCGGCCGGCAGCACCTCTGGCTGGGGCCAGCAGACCTCACCCGCGGGCGCGAGGGAGCTGGCCAAGGGCCGTGGCCGGCGGAGGCACGCCCTGAAGGAGCAGTCCTTGTCCCCAGCTCACTCCCTGCCACGGCTCCCAGCCTGGGTGACAGCCGGGACACACGAAAGAGGGTCAGCTTCCATTAATTAGGCGAAAGTTCTCTTATGCACGGGGAGGCAGAGCCGCAGCAAGCTCTGGCTTCACTCTGCAAAAGTAGGTTGAGCCCTCGCCTCCCCCACCCGGCCGAGAGTGGCTGAGATGTGACCAGGAGGCAGGGGACTCCCAGGGGTGCTGCCAGCCCGTCCCTGGAGGCAAGGCACAGATTCGCTTGCTGGGACAGAGCTGAGGCTCTGATGGACCGTCTGTCTGGGCTTTTCCAAACATCTACACCTACTTTGTATATGGGACGCCATAGGCATTTTACCATCTTGGATTCTTTTTTTTTTTAAAGATTTTATTTATTTATTTTTTAGAGAGGGAGGGGAGGGAGAAAGAGAGAGAGAGAGAGAAACATCAATGTGCGGTTGCTGGGGGCCGTGGCCTGCAACCCAGGCATGTGCCCTGACTGGGAATCGAACCTGCGACACTGGTTCCTAGCCTGCGCTCAATCCACTGAGCTAAGCCAGCCAGGGCCATCTTGGATTCTTGTTACACCAAAAAGTAAGAACCATTTAAACGAGCAGATCTCTCACTTAGTCGCAGAGCGAGACAAGGGTAGCCGGGAGTGCTGTTTACTGTGGGCTGATGGGGGCCAGGCACGCATGCACATTTAACCCTGGTTGTCACCTCAAAATGGGGTGACGGGGGTGTTGTGAAATTCCCTCCAGGCTGCTCCCTGGGCTCCTGCGCCACAGGCCACCTCTGTCTTGCGATGCTGTGCCCAGCACAGGGCGGACACAGCTGTGCTCAGCGTGTGAGGCATCATAACCCAGTGCAGCCCCAAGTGAGCTTGGTGGGTGCCACCACCCTACAGAGGGGGTGCTGAGGACTGAGGGTGTGTCAAGGACGGGGGGAGACCCACCCCCAGAGTCCTGCCAGGAGGTTCTGGGGGAGGGGCAGCTTGGCTTTCCCCCTCCCTCCGTGTTCCAGAGGTCCCGCAGTTTCAGCCTGACGTAGACCTCAGAGGAAGAGGGCTGGTGGGAAGCACTCACACTACCCCCCCCCAACTCCCTAAGAAGCCTGGGAGTGGCTGCCGTTCTCGCGTGACTAACCGCGGGTGGGACACAGCCACTCTGGGGAGGACACTTCTGCACCTGGCTTGAGCCCCTGACCCCAAACTACCCAGGGCCCCCCATAAGGGAGCCTCCACATAGCGTGGAGGGGGTTTTGCAGCCCAGGGTGAGTCCCCAGGGAGCTGACGGCTCAGCTCCCCCAGAGAGAGCAGGGCCAGTCGGACCTCGCCCTGGCTTGGTCCCCTGGGTGTGCTCTGAGCCTCCTGTCGCTCTTCGATAAGGGCTGCATGGCTTCCTGGACCACCTCCACCTCCCAGAGGAAAGGCAGGGCTCGGGGACCCACAAGACCCAGGTTCGAATTCTGCCCCAGCCACTTACCAGCTGCGTGATCTCTAGCAAGGGACTGCGTTTCTCTCAGCTTCTTCGTCTCTGAAACGTGACTAGTAACCGTCCCTTCCTTCCCTCCTCCCTGAGGGCTGTCTGAGGATCAGGCGATCTCAAGGACAAGCGCCTGAAAGGGAACCCCCGCTGACCGGCGGCCAGAACTGTGCCTGCAGCTCGGCGCCATTGCTCTCTGGCGGGGCGGCCTCCGTCCCTGCCTCTGGCCCGGGCCACTGCTGTCCTCCTCAGCACTTCGAGCTGACCCACCCTGCAGCCTGCATCCTAGCCTCTTCAGAAACCCCGAGGAGGGTGGCCGGGGGTGGCCAGGGGCCGCCGCCTGTCCTTTCAGGGCACCCTGACCCAACAACAGTGGCGGGTTGTGGACGGCCACACAGCGGTGCCAGGCAGGGGCTTGGACCGCCATCGGCAGCTCGGGGGGAGGGCAAGGCCTCCTGGAAAGAGCAGCCAGTGGCAGCCCCAGCAGCAGAGGAGGCCCAGGGCTGGGGGAGGGGCGGCTGGAGGAGGACGGAGGACACTGCGGAGCAAGGAGGGGACGGGGTGCACTAGCTGGGACACGGGAGGCCGTAGAGGGGCCGGGCGCTGGGAGCGTGCCCACACACACACCTGAAGCGTGGGCAGGTGGGCAACAGGCGTTGGAAAGAGGAGGAAAGAGACCCCCTTATCCAAGACCCGTCAGTGGGCTGGGGAATGGCCTGGTGTCCAGGGGTGAGTGTGCAGGGGCCGGGGAGGGAGAGCCAATTGGTCTCATGTGCGGCGGGACTCTAGGAACCAGTCGATATTCTGGAAATTTCCACCGTACCAGAGGCCTTCTCCAGAGGACAGGGGATCTGCCAGGTTCAAGAGGCAGTCAGCCTGGTGTGGCCCCCAGGCCTCCAGCAGCTGCCGCAGCTGAGAAACTTGTTAGAAATACAAATTCCCAGGCCCACCCCAGACCTCCTACGTCAGAAACTCTGAGGGTGGGGCCCAGCAATCTGTGTTTCAAACTCTCTAGGCGATCCTGAGGCTTGGTCCAGTATGAGAGCCACTGCTTCAGAACAATGAGAACAGATTCTGCAAGAGCATGGAACAGGGTGGAACAATGTGGGACAGCATGGAACAGTGTGGAACAACATGGAACAGCAAGGCACAATGTGGAATAGCATGGCACAATGTGGAACAGAACAGAACAATGTGGAACAGCATGGAACAATGTGGAACAGGATAGTACAATGTGGAACAGCATGGAACAATGTGGAACAGCATGGCACAATGTGGAACAGCACGGCACAATGTGGAACAGCATGGCACAATGTGGAACAGAACAGAACAATGTGGAACAGGGTGGCACAATGTGGAACAGCACAGGACAATGTGGAACAGCACAGGACAATGTGGAACAGCAAGGCACAATGTAGAACAGCATGGCACAATGTGGAACAGAATGGCACAATGTGGAATAGCATGGAACAATGGGAATAGCATGGAACACTGTGGAACAGCATGGTACAATGTGGAACAGCACAGAACAATGTGGAAAAGCATGGCACAATGTGGAACAGCATGGCACAGTGTGGAACAGAATGGCACAATGTGGAATAGCATGGAACAATGGGAATAGCATGGAACACTGTGGAACAGCATGGTACAATGTGGAACAGCACAGAACAATGTGGAAAAGCATGGCACAATGTGGAACAGCATGGCACAGTGTGGAACAGCATGGCACAGTGTGGAACAGCATGGAACAATGTGAAACACCACGGAACAATGTGAAACAGTGTGGAATAGCATGGATGGATCTTATAAGCCTGATGTCATAAAAAGAAGTCAGGCATGAGAACATGCTTAAAGATTCCATTTGCATCACGTATCAACACGGGCGAAACTAACCCCTGCTGTTAGGAGTCGCCCGTTCCCCTTGGGGCCGGGAAGGCGCACAGAGCCTTTCTGGAGTGCTGGTGACATTCTCCTTCTGGACCTGGGTGCTGAGACACCAGGTGTTGACCTTCAGCCCTTAAGAGATGGACACTTTCTGTATTCTATACACTTAAATTTAAACAAGAATTGGCCCTGGCTGGTGTAGTGGACTGAGCGTGGGCCTGTGAACCAAGGGGCTGCGGTTCGATTCCCAGTCAGGGCACATGCCGGGGTTGCAGGCCAGGTCCCCAGCAGGGGGCATGCGAGAGACAACCACACAGTGATGTTTCTCTCCTTCTCTCTCCTTCCCTTCCCCTCTCTCTAAAAATAAACAAAATAAACTCTTCTTTAAAAAGCATTGAATTACATGAAAGGGTAAACTAGAAGTGCCAGCTCCCTCTTCATTGTGTAGCCTAGTAATTGGCTGGAATCACTTGGGGATGACCTGGGAGGGGTGGGGCCTGTCCTCCTGTTCCAAGGAGTGAGAAGTTGGGCATCCTATTCCCCGTGGCCAAAACGTGTTCATGAACCCAACCTACACGAGGTCCTAGCAGACAACAGCTAATGGAAACCCGAGAGAGGAAGGGCGGCCGATCCTCCCGTCTGAAACGAGCACCGCCGTTCATGGTAATGGCGGCTGCGGCTCCCGCCTCTTCCCTGGTCTACAGACACTGTTTGCAGAGAACAAGCAGCCGCATTCAATTACCCCGGGTGCGCATTTCACAGCGAGTTTATCTTGGAGGGGACATCAGGAAGTCATGTTGCACAAGGTGACACTCTGTGAATGTTTTACTCCGGCGGTGGTGCGCGGCGGGGGGGAGGTGAAGGTCGAAAGAAGAATCTCGCCTCCCCTGCCAAGGAATTTTCCAGGCCAGACATCTCAGGGCCTCGACAGCCTGGAACTGAGCTCTGTGGCTCTGGCCCTTATCAGCCGGGTGGCGAGACTGGCGTCCAAACAATGTTCTTTATGAGATCATCCTGGTCCTCCTGGGGGACCCCCATTGTCCCTGAAGATGTCCACCCTCCCCAAGCCCCCAGTGTGCTCCGAGAGGGAGGTTCCCAGGCAACACAGGTGAGCCACACCTGTAGGCTCACAGAGGAGCTGGGTCTCGGGGTTGTCCTCCCAGACGTCCGTCAAACCCTCCACGCAGAGGAAGGCGGGGAGGGCTCGTCCCCTCTGAGGTCTCCCCCATCCGGCAAAAGCCTGCACAGTGTCACCTGCAGAAGGACCCTGCTGCATTGTGGGAACGAACCATCGGCCTCCACCGGAAGGCGGAGAGGAAGAGTCTCGGACACCCGTGTGCGTGCGTGTGCGTGAGCCCTGGGAGCTCGGGAGGAAGACCGCCCCACTGGAGCAAAGAGACGGGTCTGCGCCTCACCTGGGACGCTCTCTAAAGTGCACTATTCTGGGGACCCGCTTCAGCCTCCCTCAGTCCAAACTCCAGGCCCCGGGGCCCAGAAATCCATCACTTCGATAAGCTCTGACTTTCAAGTTTGAAAACCGCCACACGGCACTTCCGTAAAACCCCTCGAGACAAATCCCTTAGCTGACCTTGGCACTGACTGCCAACACACTTCCTCCTGAGCGACCGGCGATTTTTATCTCCGAGTGCAGGGGCACAGGTCGCTGACATGTGGCCGTCCTCACGGTGGCTGTTAGGACACGTAGGGGTATTTCAGGCCCATCCGTAGCAGGAGTCCTTGTAATAGGAATTTTTATATTTATCCCCCATTGAGTTTTATGCCTCCACCTTTTATTCTTCTTTCTTTTGTCCGCTTTTTCAGTTTGTGCTGTGATGAGTAAGGGAGCTGTAAGTGTAAATACGCATGATACTTACAAGTGGAAGTACCATCACTCACATAATAACGCACCAACAGCCACCACGTATGAGTGCCAGCGCTGTGCGTCCTTCAGGTAGTCCCGGGACTTAGGTAATGCCACCCGCCCAGCACGACAGCGGAGGGACTGGGGGGCCCGACAGGAAGCTACGCGTCCCTCTCACGCAGCCTGTGAGGAGGGGGGTTAGCACCCACGCTTGCTTGGCTCCACCCTCACCCCCTGCCCTTGGCTCTAAACACTCTTCCCCCTCCCCCGTGTCCTCAGGCAAGATTTGGGAACGGTTTCATTCCTTTTCAAAATGTTCTATTTTTCAACCCCCGACAGAGGTGGAGGGGCTGGTCCCCACAGTGCCTTGGCCCAGTCTCGACCTCGTGGATGTCTTGTCAGCCTCTTTATCCTCCAAGGAACTTGAATGGCTGTCTCTTTCTTACAACCAGAAATGAGCCCGATTTAAATGCACGGGAAAAGAGAGAAGGCAAACATAATTAAATAATCATAAAATAACTGAAACATATATGGCGTGTTACAGGATATCATAAAAATGTTAAAAGTGAACCTATATACCCCACTTTATTGAAGTAGAACATTCCCAAAACACAGTTTTATGGGAGAAAAAAGTAACAAAACCATATAAAATTTTTTTTAGAATGCTCTATCATTTGAAGAAAATATTTAATGCTTTAATTCCATTGGACTTTATTGAGGGAATTTATTTTAAGGATCTAAACTGATGCTTTCCCCAAACTGCTAACCAATATCCCAAAGTTTTATTGCTGCCCCTCCTTTTTCTTAATAACAATTTTATTGAGCTATAATTCACATGCCACACAATTTGCCCTCCTAGGCACACAGTGCAGTGGTTTGTCGTGTGTTCCCAGAATGGCTGACCAACAGCACCATGAGTTTTAGCACAGTTTCGACGTCGGACCCAAAGGGAATCTCGTCCGCGTTAGCAGACAGTCCCCGCCCACGCCCCACAACCCTTCCGGCCCGAGGCGGCCGCTAATCTACTACCTGCCTCCGTGGAGGTGCCTGCTCTGGGTGGCTTGTGTCAGAGAAGTCACACAGCACATGGTTTTTCCACTTAGCGAAGTGCTTTCGAGGTTCATTCGTGTGGTAGCGTGGATCGGTGCCTCATTTCTTTCTGTGACAATAACATTCCATTGCACGACACACCCCATGCTACTTATTCATTCCTCGGTAACTAGACATTTGGGTTGCTTACACTTTTTCGTCTGTTGTGAGTAATGCCGCTATGAATATTCACGTTCAGCTTCTCACGTGGGCGCACGTTTTCATTTCTCCTGGGGATGTACTCAGGCATGGATTTGCTGGGTCGTGTGGTCACTCTGTAGGTAGCCCTTTGGCGGAACTGCCATTCCCAAAGCAGCTGCTCCGTTTTCCATCCCCACCAGCAGTGCAGGGTTCCGATTTCTCCACAGCCTCACCAACGCGTGTTATGGTCTGTCTTTTTGATGACGGTCCTTCTAGTGCGTGTGAAGTCGTATCTCACCGTGGTTTTGATTTGCATTTCCCTGATGACCGCGGATGTCGAGCATGTTTCCACCTATTTCTTGGCCATTTGTGTATTCCCTCTGGGGACATGGGTGTTTGGATCCTTTGCCCATATTTTAGTTAGGCTATTTATTTTTTTTTAAGATTTTACTTATTTATTTTTAGAGAGGGAAGGGAGGAAGATAGAGAGAGAGAGAGAAACATCAATGTGCGGTTGCTGGGGGTTATGGCCTGCAACCCAGGCATGTGCCCTGACTGGGAATCGAACCTGCGACAATTTGGTTCGCAGCCCGCGCTCAGTCCACTGAGCTATGCCAGCCAGGGTGGCTATTTATTTTTTTTAATTGAGTTGTCAGGGTTCTTTCTATAGTCTAGATATAAATTCTTTATCAGACATATGATCTGAAGAAAATTTGTCCTAGTCTGTAAGTTGTCTTTTCACTTTCTCGATGGTGTTCTTGGAAGCACAGCTTTCAAAAATGCTGATGATATCCGGCTGTTTTTTCTTTTGTTGCTTGTGCTTTTGCTGGCACAGCCAAGAAACCATTGCCTAGTCCAATGTCAAGAAGGTTCATGTTTTCTGGTAACAGTTTTTATAGTTCTAGCTCTTACACTTAGGTTTTTTTAACCACTTTGAATTAATTTTTGTATATAATGTAAGGGAGGGATTCAAATGTCCTCTGCGTGCTCACTATGTTTTCCCAGTGCCATCGGTTTACTCAACTGTTCCTTTCTCATCCAATGGTCTTGGCACCCTTGACAAGAATCCCTTGATTGCATATATATGGATTTGTTACTGGATTCTTAATTCTGTTCTATTGACCTATGTTTACCTTGTGTCAGTACTACACTGTTTTGGTCGCTGTTGCTTTGTAGAAGGTTTTGAAACCAGGAAGTATGAGACCAGCTTTATTCTTCTTTTTCAAAAATTTTTGGCATGAATTTTATCATTAGTTTATCAATTTCTGCAAAGAAGTCAGCTGGGGTTTTGATTTGGATTGTGTTGAATCTGTAGATCAGTTTGGGAAGTATTACCATCTTAACAAAATTAATTCATCTGATCAATGAAAATGCATGTCTTTCCATTTATTTAGGTCTTCTTTAATTTCTTTCAATAACACTTTGTAGTTTTCAGAATATGTTGTACACTTTTTTGCTAAATGTATTCCTATATAGTTTATTCTTTTTGGTGATATTGTAAGTAGAATTCTTTTTTGGATTTTATTTCTAGTTTGTTCATCCCCACTGTACAAAAATACAATTGACTTTTGAATGCTCATCTCATATCTTGCAACCGTGCTGAACATAGTCCCAACAGTTTTTTAGGCGATTTCTTGAGACTTGATACATACAAGATCGTGTCTTCTGCAAATAGAGTTTAATTTCTTTCTTTGTAATTTGAATATCTTTTATTTCTTTTTCTTGGCTAATTGCCCTGGCTAGAACCTCCATTGTAACATTGAATAGTAGGGGTGAGAACGGGCATCCTTGCCATCCTGCTGACCTCCAGGAGCACATGCAGTCTCTTACAGCTGAGGATGGGACCAGCCGCCCTGGCTGGCGCGGCTCGGGTGGTTGGAGCATTGCCCCGTAAAGTGAAAGGCTCCGGTTCGTCTCCAGCTGGGGCACCTGCCTGGGTTGCCGGCACGTGCAAGGGGCAGCTGATCGATGTTTCTCTCCCTTTCTCTGACAGTTGTTATTATAAATGGGTGTCAGATTTTGTCAAATTCAACTGAGATGATCACGTGGTTTTTGTCCTTTAGCCTGTTGATGTGACGTATTATAGTAATTTATTTTTGCATGTTAAACCAACCTTGCACTCCTGAGATAATATCTACTTGTTCATGGTGAATTAATCCTTTTCATATGTTCCTAGATTCATTTGCTGGGACTTTTGAAAAAAATCTATATCAATAAGGAATATTGATCTAAAGTTTTCTTTCCCGGAATGTTTTCCTCTGGCTTTGTGATTGCTCCATTTTTTAATGTCTGTGATGCCTCATCTATAACATAATATTTTTATAGATAAGAATTTCTGGGCTGGCCATTCTGTTTTACAGATTGACAACCTTGTCCCAGTACCACATTCCTTTATTACTGTGATATTTAGGAGAAGTAGACTCTCTTCTTTCCCTATGTTGCTCAAAAAGTCTGAGCTTATCTTGCTTGTCTGCCCTGCAAATGAACTTCACAATCATTTTATCAAAACCTTCTAATGAGTTTTTTAAATTGGAATTTTTATTTTTGAGATTTTATTTATTTACTTTTAGACAGAAAGGAGGGGAAGAGAAAGAGGGAGAGAAACATCAATGTGTGGTTGCCTGTCGCACGCCCCCTGCTGGGGACCTGGCCTGCAGCCCAGGCATGGGCTCTGACTGGGAATTGAACCTGCAACCCTTTGGTTCGCAGGCTGGCACTCAATCCACTGAGCCACACCAGCCAGGGCTAAAGTGGAGTTTTTTCATTGAAATAGCACTAAAACTATATATTAACTTCATGAGAACTGATCTATATGTAACTTTCCATTTTTCCGTCCAAGAAAAACCCATGCTTCTCTACACATGCAAGTCTCTTTCTATCTCTCAAGTTTTCCCTTTATATAGGGTGTTTGTATTTATTAGCATGGCTTTCCTGGGTGTCCTGGCCTTGTTACTTCTACCTCCTACTTTCTTGTTATTCTTGACAGGTAGTGAATCTATCCTATTTTGGCCCTGGGTTGAACTCCTTTTAATTCCAATCATCTTGATTGCTTCTTTTGGATTTTCTAGGCATACGAATCATAGCAGCTGCAAATTACGATTATTTCACCCTTCTCTCTGGTGACACTTGTTTTATGTCTCATGACGTTGGCCGAAGCCCAGGAAACAGGTTGAGGAGAATGAGAGCGGGGCTCGGCTCCGACCGGCGGCGGCGTCACTGTGTTTGTAGTGCGCACGGTGCTCTTGAACATGATGAGTTTCCTTCTGGCCGCACCTCTGAAGGCCCTTCCTGAAGACGGGCACTGAGTTTTGTCGCTAACCCACTGGTGTGCTAGATTGTATTAAGATCACCTCGGGATTATAAAATCACCTCCGTTTCAGTTAAATCACTCTGAGAACATTTGAATCAGGGAATGAAAACACTTCATTTAGCAGCTCATTCTTATTCTCCATCTGGTTTTGGGAGGGGGATCTTGATTTTTTGAAGATATAAACATAACGTAGCTTTCCTTTTCCCCATCAGGGCTACCCGTTTCCCTGCCCTCACCCCCTTCCCTGGGGCACAGTAGGGCTCTCAGCGGCTCCTCGGTCATTTCCCGTACCTTCTCTGTCACTTTCAGTTTTTGGAAGTGATTCATTTCCTGAATCTTATTTAAGATTCAGTCCTCCTCAGTTTTTTCCCCAAGAGATTTACCTATTCGATTTTTGAATAAGTTAATGCATTGACATAGCCTTTAAAAAATAAAAAAATATGTTAATAGATACGTAATTTAAAGTGTTTTTTCCTCCCAGTCTCATTCCCCATCTGCCCAGGTTTTATTCTGTAGTCTAAAAAGCTATGTATGTAAATAACCATGGAGGCTAATTTCTTTTAACTCCTTCCTCAGCTTTTCAGGCACATCCAGATAAATGTGAATGCATTTCCTCCTTGTGTTCTCATGGAAACATAACGCATAACCTCCTGCCCTTGCTGGTTTTAATCTTGAGGTCTCCCAAGATCCTTTCTTAATCAGTGTGTAGAGCTTCCTCTCTCTTGCTTTTCCATCTGCATCTTATTCCACTTGTGGACACGTTTAGAATGTTCCAACTGGTGTGACGAGTTTTGCTGGAGACACATCCCCGTGTCCCCGGTTGCTCGCTGCCAGACCACTCCCCACTCGGGCGGGGCCGATCCGTGGGCCACGTTCCTGCAGACCAGGCCACGGGGCTAGAGCAGGTTTGCTTCCTACTTTGACAGACGTTGCCACCCCATGGGGATGGAATCGGTGATGGGGGGCTGCCCGCCGCCGCTCAGCTTCACCAGTCACTTCTCAGACTTCTGAGTGTTTGCCAACATGCTAAGCGAAAAAAGGATCTCAGCGTGGTTTGGATTTTCACTCCGCTTAGGAGACAGGAGGCTCCCAGAGGGAGCTGCACTGTCTGGAGTCCCTCGGCCCGCCCTGGGCCTGCCATCGCCGGGGTCCCGGCAGGTGACCTTGTCCTGCCTCCATCGCCCGCGGTGGCCCGGCTCGATAGTGCTCTGCCGCCTGAGATCTAGGCCCCTCTCGTGGCCCCTCTTCCCCCTGTGCCGGTCACTGACCGTGGTGCCGACAGGAGCATCTGTTTGGGTTTTGAGCCTCTGGTTTTCTTCCTCCCTCACGGGCTTTCTCCCTGTTGTAAATCATATGTAGACACAGATGAAAGTAGACGTGTAGGCCTCCGCTCTCTGGCATTTGGACCCGTCCTGTAAAAAAGAAACAAGCCCAGCCCTGCTATCCCACCGTCTAGTGCCCTGGTTTAAAGTTCATTTCACTGATTTCTGTGGCATCATCAGCAAAGGGGGTGGCGTTCACGCTCGGTCGATTGCCGTCTGTTTCGTCTGGTGCAGGAATTCTTGTTGTCACAGTGTCCGACCCACCCCTCCCGTCTTCAGTGTGTGTTCCAACTGCTGGTGGCACCGCTGGCTCCAGCGTCTCGAGGCCTGGACTCAGCCAGCAGGCACTTGGCAACCACGTGACCTTGAGGACGTTCCTTATCCTGCAGTGTTACAGCGCTCTCTTGCCTCTAGAGAGACGCCGTTTGGGCCAGAAGGCATTACGGTTCCACCTGTGCTCAGTGAGTTGTTGCTGGAATCAGTGTGTGGCCTTCCAGTGTACATTCGCACGAGTTCAGACTCTGTCCCGATGGGCCATTTTCAAGGCCAGCTTCCCACCAAACTCGCCATCTCCCTCTGGCCCCAGGCTCAACCCCCCGCTCAGACCCCTGCTCCTTCCCCAGTGCTGCGACAGCCCTGAAGGAAAACCCAGGGGCGCCTTTGCTTCTCTCCCTCTGGAGCCAGAGGCCAGCTGACAAGTCCAGGTTGGAGCGTGGCCTCCTTCAGGCCTCAGCTCAGGCCCCGCCCCCTTCAGTTACTCTAACCTCCACCCCGCCACCGTCCCGCAGTTATTTCTAGGCAGCTGTCTTGCCTGCTCCCGGGAAGAGAATCTCTATCCTCTGGGCACCAAACATGTCACTGTCTGCATCGGGTGTGACCCAAGTCCCTCTCTGCTCCCTGTGCATAACTTGCCCCTCCCTTAGTGTTCGCCCCCCCCCCAACAACTCTGACCCACAGGCCAGGCCTGGCGTTGACAGGGCCTTCCTTCCGGGCACCCAGAGGGTCCTGCCGCGGGCAGGGGCTCAGCTCCTTTGTCCAGGTTCCTGCTCGCCCTCAGCCCTGCATGTCTCTCGTTTTCCAGCTCCCCTGCTGTCCCCACCCCCTTCCCTGGTGAGAGGTCGAGGGGGACAGGACAGGGACGGCACCTGCTTTACACGGCCCCTTTCCTGATGCCTCTCCTGTCACCTGCCTCACCGCTGCTCCTCCTCCTTCTGCCTCTGACCCGGGGTGATGCTGCCCAGATCAGCCCAAGTGTGGGGCGGCGCCTGGACACCCCCAGCAGCCCCACACCCACGCTGCCAAGGCCACTAGGGGTCTGTTCCCCCAGGACCTGACTCGAGGCTGGTCTGTGGACTCACAGCAGAGGCAGCCCTGGCCCCACCCCAGACCCCGTGAGTCAGAATCTGTGCCTTGACGAGAACCGAGATGACTCCTGCCCTTGAACTTCTGAGAAGTCTGCTCCCGGGGATGTGCCGCCCTATGCCCACCATGCCATCGCCCTCCGCCCCGAGCAGCTGGCTGAGGCTGCCATGGCTGGGTTTGGGGCAGCCCCCTGTCCCCACCACCTTCTCGCGTGTGTTGTGACCTCCCAGGCAGCCGCTGCCTGACTCACGCAGGGAGGTCCCGCTGGGAGGATTAATAGTCAGTCCTGACTCCTGTGCCCAAAGCCACATAGCTCGCCCTGAGAAAGCAGGCCAGACCCCCTGCCTCTGCCTGAGTCATCTGGGCAGCCTTCAGCCAGTTTCTGTCACAGCACCTTTTGACCACATCCCATGAGTCTCAGGTCCCCCCACAAACAAGTCAGACCGAGGAGGTGCGATCCTCGCCGTACCACTCACCCGCTGCCTGAACCTGGGCGAAGGGCCAGAGCTGCCCGCCCTGCAGCTCTGTCATCGGTGAGACGGGGGGTGACTGTCCCATCGCCTCATGGGGGGGAGCTGTTTACAGAGAGCAGTGTGTGCCTGGCACCAGGGACAGCAGGGAACAAAAACAGCGTGCTCCCTGCCCTTCTGGGGTTTCCCAACAAGGCACTGTGGGCAGAGGGGGAACCAAAACACGCAAGCGGCCTGCCAGCCTGGCTGTTGCCTGTGTGCGTGAGTGAGTGAGTGAGTGAGTGAATGACTGAATGAATTATGCAAATGCAGCTCCTCCATCAGCCCCCCTCCTCCAATCACAAAGCTGCCTCTGTGGACTTCCACCCGGAAGCCCCTGGAACGGACACTCTGGGGCGGAAAGCTCCCGAGGAGTTGGTTTCAGACACACCGTGGAAGGGTGGGGGTGGGGCCTTCGGGCTCCCAGCAGCTGATGGATGCGGAAGGAATGGAGCGATTATAAAAATATTTCAGATTTAGAATGCATTTGCCCGAAATAGGCAGTAATTGAGGCAGAATTAGAGCTGTTTTTCGGAGAGCTGCACAAATTCATTGTGTGCCTGTGTGTGTGTGTGTGTGTGTGTGTGCGATGGTCTTAAAAACGGTGTGACTTGGAACACATTCCCTCAGTCTGAGAGCCTGCTCGTGCGGAGAACAGGGGAGGGGTGGCGGAGAACGCCCCCTCAGGCTCCTGACACTCCCGCTGAGGGCTCCCTGAGCCTGCTGCCATCACAGAACGTGAGAGCCAGCGAGGGGGCCCTGGAGGGCACCCACCGGCCCCAAGTCTCCTGGGAGAAAAACGAGGCCCTCACTACCCACGTTAAGTAGGTGATTCCAGGCAGCAGGAAATGGGGATTCGAACCCAGGTCCCTGACTCCCGGCCCAGGGCCCTTCACCGGACATTGTGCAGCCCTCCTCAAGGTCCCAGCACGGCCCGGGAAACACTGGTGGTCGGCGTGGATACGCCGGGCTGAATGGGCAAGGCACCGCGCCAACCAGAGCGCACCGGACACCACAGGCTGCGCACGGGGAGCTCCATCTGCATGCCAGCCAGGCGAGGGCAGGCTGGAGGAGCAGGGACCAAGGCGGGCGGTCGCCGGGGCTGGGGCTGCGGGAGGGGCTGCGTGCGGCGGGGCACCGGGGAGCTCCGGCGGGGCGGGGGCGTCCTGCATTTCTGCCCCTGGCGCTGCCTCCAAGGGCTGTACGTGTCCGTCACAGCTCACGGAACTGGACACGAACGAGGGCAAGTTCTCCTGGATGCAAGGTGTACCTCAGTTGTTTGAAAAGAGCAGCCTCAGGTCGTAGTGGTGAGGATAACGAGAATGATAATAATGATAACCTTGAATGCCAAAAGGCAGCCAAGTTCATGCCCACTTTAGGGAGGTCTTCCAGGTGCCTGTGGTCAGCACAGGAAGACACCTTGTTCTCGGCAGTCAGCCTCGGCCAAGCATTTCCGATGGCAGGTTCTCCCGGGAGGCTCTTTGCCTGCAGGTCCCTGAAACCCGAGGGCCCCAGCCCCAGGCTAGCTTTGCTCCCGCGTCTCCCACTGGCAGTGAGTGGTAGTGGCCCGCCCAGTTACCCTGGGCCCCCGAAACCCCAAATTGGGACGGCCCCTTCCTTGCTCCTTCACAGATCACCATGACTCACCAATCCTGTCATCCCTCTGGCACAATATCCCCACCCCAGCCTCCGCCCTGGCTGAGGCACTCACCTGCCACACCTGGGTGACACCTGTGTGAAACCTGCCCTCTGGCCTCAGCCCCTCAGCCCGGCCTGCCCCGGCTTCCAGGGTCTGCCTCCTCCTGGTTCATGAGCATCAAAGATGTAGCAGGAGCTCCCTGACCCAGTTCAGAGACCCCCACAGACCAGCCCTGACTCAAATTAACTCCTGTACTACCCACACACACCCCCCCAACGGGACCCCTGCCCTCTCGCTGTCCCCACATCAACTCTCAGCTGAGCAGAGTCACCCCAGGAGGGAGGCACAGGGTTCAAGGAAAGGCGAGAGAAGGAGACGTTGGAAGGACTGAACCCTGAACTCCCCGCAGCCCCTGCCGGGACCCCCCCAGTGACAGCAAACTTATCGCCCCCAGAGCAGCTGCCCCGCCTTCCGACGGCTCTGACGTCAAAGCTGAAGCCTGCCCTCTCCCGCGGTCCACTCCTTTCCTCTCGAATTCCTCAGAAAGCGTTTGCTTACAAGTTAGTTATACAAGCCACCCTAAGCCTTTTCCCCACAAGTGCATCCTATGAATAGAATAAACAAACCTCAATTATAAAATGTTCGTGAATGCATCCAAATTGCCGTGGTTAAACGGTAATTTTCCTCGATAAAGATGTGGTTCGCCGGGATGCGCAAATTACCCCAAATTTCATCAAATCTGAATGGGAGTCGAAAACACATTCTGAACGGAACATTGAGCCCGGTGATCCTAATGGGAGATTGTTCTCTTTTCTAGTCTGAAGCCCTCAAAGCTGGCAAAGTTCGGGGAGCTTACTGATCTCCAGTCGTTCTGTTGAGAAAAAAAAAAATCAGCCCTGTTTGCATGGAGACCAGGGACGGTGACCATTTGCGAAGGCCCCGGAAGGAATCGGCAGGGGGTTCATGGGAAATTGCTGACGAGCCGGCCAAGGCGAGACCCGAGCTACTCTCGGAAGAAGACAAGACGCCCCTCGCTGACGAGATCCAAGACACAGAACCCCGTTACCGCAGCCGGATTCACAGAAAGTCTGTCTTCAACCGCACCGTGAAACGCAGGAGCAAAGGCAAGGCTGGCGACACTTCTGAGCCGGGCCCTGGGCATCTGGCAGGTCAGTACCAGGGACAGCTGTCCCAGCTGCTCCTTGCCATGCACCCAGAGCCATCAGGGCGGAAAGGCCCTTGTTAGATGACAGGAGCATACGAGGCCATGAGAACGACCAAGGACAGGCCCCACACGGTGGGACGGTCTGAGGCCGATACCTAACGAACACGCATTCTCCCCATATGGTGGTGATGCAGATACTCCGGCAGAAAGCATTGACCCAAATCACACAGTAAAACTGGCTTTTTTGTGTAAAAGATGTTTGGTTTTAGGACTCAACAAAACACCCCCAGGCGTCCTTGCATCCTAGGAGGGAGGCTCGGAGCCATCCATGTTTGGGGACATCTGGGAACACGAGGCTGTGCTGGTCCTCTCCCTGTTACCATGACAGCCGGGGTTTCTGCGGCTCCGAAGACACACAAGATCAATACCCTTGGAGGAGCCTGCAGCCGGAGCCCTGCGTCTGTAATCCTGTTCCTAGCGTGTGTTTCCTGCTCCGAGTCTGCTCGTCGGGCAGAGCACAGTTCAGGGACATTTACAGATGGGGGTGTCAGGGCCACGGACCCCCATCCTGGCAACTCATGTGGCGGAGCGGGCAGCACACTGGGGGTGTGGAGGGGGTGACCGTGTCCCCATCCCCGGGGGACGGCAGCTGTCGCCGGCCGGACAGTGCGCCCCCTGAGTGTGCTGCAGGTGGCAACCCCTGCTTCCACGTGGGGGCGTCACGTGTTCTGCCAATAACTCGTGTCATAAACTCTACGAGGAAGCCCTTTGCCATATGCAAATCCACCCTCAAATCACAGAGACAAAACAATGTTCATTGTTTGTCGTGATCCCGGGGGTGGATTGGGTGGCTCCTGCCTGGGCCACTTGGACCTCCGCGGTCAGCTAGAAGCGGCCTTGGCTTCTCTGGTGTTGGAAGGTCAAGGGAAGCCTCGCTGGCCTCTCTGGTCACTAGTGAGCTGAGAGGTTGGTCCTGGGGGGGATCTCAGCTGGGACCGCCGCCTCTGCTCCCCGTGGTCTCTCATCCTCCGACAGGTCGGCTCGAGCTCTTTCGCACAGCAGCAGGCTTCCCAGAGAGCGACAGCAGCACCCTCCGGGCCTGGAGACCCGGACAGAGGTCCTGCACGGTCACTTCCACCACATTCTACGGGTCCTAGCAGCTCACAGGGCCAGCCTAGATCAAAGCAGCCGGGGGAGGCGGCACACAGCGTGTGGTCACCTGCCGTCTGCCCCAAACACTAACAAAGTCACGTGTCGAATGCCGGCCAGCAAGAGAGACACGCGGCGACTGAAATACGGCAGTCGCGGAAGCTGGGGGTCGGTGCATTGTACTACTCCCCCGGCGTCTGCGCGTGAATGTGGGATGTTCCCACACGTTCAAAAACTCGCACACAAAGACGCAGGTGTTGTCCTTGAGGGATCCACAAGATCGCAATGGTGTCATTTCATAGCAAGCAGTGTGTCAAAGCTGATGAGAGGTAAAGGCAAAGAACTAGACCCTTCTGGGGGAGTTAGGAAAGAGCCCCCCCACCAAAAGGCAAGGTTTCAGATGAGTCTTGAAGGCTGTGTAAGGACAGGGACAGAGGGACAACGAGAGCCACCTTGGCTGAGCACGTACAGGTGCAGTGACTGTGTCGGGCAGGCATTTCCAGGGTGACCTTACCGTACCCATTCTACAGTTTTTTATAAAAAAGAACCGAGGCCCAGAGAGACTGAGTCGCCCACCCCAAAGCATACAGCTGGTGAGTGGTGCAGCTTCAGCCAGGGCTCAGACCCTTCTGGTCCCAGAGCCTGTGCAGATGGGGGAGCCGGTTAGGGCGGCTCTGGCCGACAGAAACGTAACTCGGGCCACACGTCACTTCAGACTTTCCAGGGACCACGTTGCCACAGTGAAAAGAAATGGGTAAAATTCACGTTAACAAGGCATTTTACTGAAGGCCACACAATACATCCAAAACGTTGTCATTTGATCACGTAGTCAATAATCAATATAAAAATTAGTAATGAGCCCTGGCTGTGCGGCTCAGTTGGTTAGAATGTTGTCCTGAAGCTCCCAGGTTGCGGGTTCGAACCCGGTCGGGGCACATACAAGACTCAACCAATGAGTGCAAGAGTAAGCGGATCAACAAATGGATGCCTCTCTCTCTCTCCCCCCCCTCTCTAAAATCAATCAATAAAAAATAAAATAAAAATCAGTAATGAGATACTTTGTGATTTTTGGCACCAAGCTTTTGAAATCTATTGAATAGTGTATATTTATAGCACCTCCATTTACATGCTTCATTTCCATTGGAAAGACTTAAACTGGATTTATGTGTCTTAAAATATACAGTCAGAAAAGCAGATTTACATACGCAGATTGTTCCAGATATCCTCAAAAGGTTTCCAATAACTGACTCGAGTACCAGTTTTTATATCTAAATTTGAACTAATTTAAATTAAAAAAAAATAAACAAGCATTTACCTCCCAGTCACACTGGCCACCCTTCAAGTGTGTCGTAGCCGCACGGGGCTGGGGAGGGGGTAGGTTAGAGAGCTGAAATGCAGAGAAGAGTGACTCAGGGCCGGGGTGGGGATCTTCCTGAGAGGAGGAGGGGGGTGGGGGCAGTGAGTGAGAGGAGTCTGGAGAGGGCACGGGGTCACCAGGGAGGGGGCCTCCAGCCCCGGGCCTCTGGGCCTGATGGAGAACGTGCAGAAGTTGGATAAGCGGCAACAGCCCCGAAGGTGCCGCTTGTATCCAGACCAGGAGTGTTTTCATCAGACTCCCGGGTTTATTTTTAAAGTGACACCCCCCCCCCCCGGGAGTTAACTCCCCGAGCGGGCCCTGTGCTTCCTGACCCAGAGTCCTTTGCTCGGCCCAGCCTGCGAGGGGCAGACAGACAGGCCTCCTGGCATCAGCCTGCTGCTGAAATCCTGGGCTTTGGGACTAAAAAAAAATAAAATAGTGAAGCCTCTGTCTTAAATAATTTTAGGAATATGAGTTAGTCATAAGACTTACTCATCTTCCCGGGGCCCATCTGGATTGGTTGTGAAGACGGGACACGGAAGCACAACAGAGGGTGGCTGGAACTTCTACGTTTCCACAAGACTGGAAAAATGAACCCAGCTCCGAAAGAACGCGAGAGAAAAGAAGACACATAAAGCAGTTTTGATTCTTATTTACAAAAAAAAGAGAAGAGAAGAGAAAGGAGAGGAAAAGAAAAGAAAAGAAAAGAAAAGAAAAGAAAAGAAAAGAAAAGAAAAGAAAAGAAAAGGAAAGGAAAGGAAAGGAAAGGAAAGGAAAGGAAAGAAAAGGGTTCACTCCCAATTCCGTAACAATAAAGCAGGCCTGCACTCTGGGCCAGAGGTGAAGACATTCCCTGTGTCGCCTGCTGAACGGGCGCCCTTCCAAAGTCACGCCAGGGGTCTGACGAACCCCCCACCCACACACACACAGGGGTGATGTGACGCTCTGTGGGACGGGACTTATTTAACGCTGATTAGGACGTGGACATTGTACAGTTTGACGTTTACGGGTCAGTGTGTCGCACGTGATTTTTGTCCCACAGAAACGACTAGGGCTCTTTCCGGTGTCCCTCCTTCCGTGTGCGTGTGCACGTGTATGTAGGTGTGTGTGTGTGCACGTGCGCGTGCAGGTGGACTTTCTTGTATCATAATTGTAATTTCCACAGGGGCGGCACCCAAGGTCCCCAGATACAGCGCCAGGTGCACCACGTCCCCCCCGGGGGTGGGAGAGGAAGAACTAACTCCCTTCTTGTGTCCCCTCCCCCCCCCCACCCCAGGGGACAGTCCCTCCTTGCCTGGAAAGGGGACACGTTTTCTAACTTGCTACATTTTTTAAATGTTACAGATCCACCGGAAAATGGAAAACCTGAAAAAGAGCCCCCGGCCTTCGGTTTCTCCCAGAACGAAAGGCCTCTTTGGCGAAGACGGACCCGGACGGACCCAGGAGCCGAGGGAACCAGGTGAGAGACGGCGAGCCGTGGAGGGGCCGGTTCGTGAGGACGCAGCAGGCACCTCTGGGCAGAGTCTCCATGGGGAGGCGGGGGTGTCTTGTGTTACAATAAAAAGGGGGGTAACTTTTAGTTGCTTGTGTTTTTAACATCACCACAATGTCCTTCAAGAAGTGTAACCCCCTTGTGACTCCTCCGTCACAAAACTAGGAGATTGTAGGGATTGCATACACTGAGATATAAAAAAAGAAAAACAAAAATCGCCGTATTGCCGCCACCCGGAGAGGTTTTACTTCGCTGTACTTGTTTCGGGTCTTTTTCCTCCACTCCTTACGCGTGTTTTCTCTTCCTAACACAGCATCCTGCTCTGCATTCAGTCTTATAAACTGCTTAATGAATGGTCTGTCACAACACTTCTCTGTGTTTCTAAATATTTTATGAACCAATCCATAGTATGATTGGATTGGGGGTCATTAATCGCGCTCCTGTGGAGGGCGTTTGGGTATTGTATCAGTTAGGGCTGAACTGAGCTGCTTGAAACCAAGCGCCAGCCAACCCAACAAGCCCCCAGATAACACAGCTGGAGGGATGGACGCCTGGAGGGCTGCCGGAACAGCAGCTCCTTCCCGCCTTCAGGCCCCTTACCTTCTACTCTGACCTCCGCCAAGGTCATGGCCAAAGTCCCAGCCCTCACAGCCACGTTCAGGCGGAGGGAAAATGGAAAGCCAGGGTGGTGGGGGGTCGGCGGGAGGGAGAAGGAGGGAGGGAGAAGGAGGGAGGGCATATGCCAGCCTAGTCAGACCCTTTAAGGAGCTTCCCTGAAGCCCACCCAACAGTTAGTGCTTATATCTCATTGGCCACAACTGGGTCACATGGCCACCTCCATCGGCAAGGGGAGCTGAGAAGTGCATGTCTTATTTAAACCGGGTCAGAGTCCGCTCCTCCTCCAGTAAACTAGTTGCAGAATAAGGAAGAAAGCACAAAGAATAGAGGGAAAGCCACAGCAACCTCTGATCCAAGAGAGTTTCAAATTCTTGGCTATTTTGTAAGCTACACTATGATAAATACTACTGTGGCAAAATCCTCTTGCCCATCTCTCATTATTTCCTACAAAGTTTACACTCCCCACAAATCCCTGGATAGTTACAGGGAGATGGCATTCTCATAGCTGCCCCGGGGAAGCGCGGACCCAGCTTCCTGTCCCAGAACCAGGGGGAAAGACACCCCGTTGCTTCCTCGTACAAATCGTACAGATCGTGGGCACACAGCTGGAGGAATGACGAATGTATTAGTCCTCTTGAGCTGCCGTAACAGAACACCGTAGACTGGGGGCTGAGACAACAGAGATTCGTTTTCCCGCAGCCCCGGAGAAGGAAATGCCTAAGGCCGGGCGCCAGCGTGGTAGCACCCTGGGAGGGAGGGCTCTCTGTTTGCCGTGCAGGCGGCCGCCTCCTTGCTGTGCCTTCACGGGGCAGACGGAGGAGGAAGGCAGTGTTGGTCTTTTCCTCTTTCTTTATCCGGGTCCCACCCTCGCGACCTCATTAGACCTCACTCTCTTCCACAGGTCCCATATCTGAATACCTTGACATTGAGGGCTGGGGCTTCTTCGACATACGAATTTGAGAGCGGGGACACAATTCAGTCCCTGGCAATGAGTGTTTACACGCATACTTGTACACGCCCACCCGACTATCAGCCGGACCAAGATGCAGAACATTTCCATTGCGCCGAGAGGCTCCCTAAGGCCCATGTCTTCAGTCAATGTCTAACCACCTCATATATCGCCTTCTTCTGATTTTTACCGCCATTAGATTAGTTTTGCTGGTTCTTGAACTTCACATCAGTGGGACCATACAGTGTGAACTCTATGGTGTCTGGCTTATTTTTGCCCAACACAATATTTCCATGCTTCCTTCATGCCTGCCTATCAGATTATGCTCCTCACTGCTGAGAAGTATTACCACGAGTTGCTTATCCATCCTTCTGTTGATAAATATTTGGGTCATCTTCAGTTTTTGACTATTACAAATAATTGCCATTAAGGTTCACAGAACAAGCCTTTTTTTTTAAGATTTTATTTATTTATTTTTAGAGAGGGAAGGGAGGGAGAAAGAGAGAGAGAAACATCAATGTGCGGTTGCTGGGGGCCATAGTCTGCAACCCAGGCATGTACCCTGACTGGGAATTGAACCTGCGATGCCTGGTTCACAGCCCGCGCTCAATCCACTGAGCTACGCCAGCCAGGTCGAGAACAAGTCCTTCTGTGGGCATACGGCCCCGTTTCTCTGGGGGGCGCACACAGGAGCGGAAGCCCTGAGTCTCGGGGCAGGGGCGTGTTCCACGTTACTAGAGACGGCCACGTGGTCTCTCAGAGCGGCTGCACTGTCGCGCGCACGTCTGCCCGGCCGGGGCTCGGAGCTCTCAGTCTCGGCAGCTCTCCCCACCCGAGGACACCGTGGCTTCTCACGGGGGATTTAACGTGCGTTCCCTGCTGACGGATGACGCCCAGCGCCGTCTCACATGCTGAAGGGCCGCTCGTCGTCTTCCCTGACGTACCCGGTTAAGTCTTCCGCCTGTTATTTATTTATTTTAGTTTGCGGGCTTTCTCGTGTGTCTTGAACACAAGTTCTTGGTCAGGTATATGTATCTCAAATGCTTCCTACCAGCCTGTGGATTAGCTCTTAGGTTTTCTTGTCTTTCGATGAGCAGAAAGTTGTTATTTTGGCGAAGGCCAGTCTATCAATGTTTTTCCTGGATTGTTAGTCCTTTAGCATCCTATCGAAGACATATGTGATTACTTCAAGGTCACAGTGGTATTCTCCCGTGTTTGTCTCGTAGAAGTTTTGCACTTTGCCCTCCCCATTTGCGTCTGTGGCCCACGTGCATAGCAGTTGCTTTAATGTCATGAAATAGAGCTCCTGTCTCCCCAGTAAATGGCGCTGGTGTTTTGTTTTGTTTTGTTTTAAATCCACTGGCTGCAGACATGTGGGTCTTTTCCAGACTTTTATTGTTTCATTGATCTCATTGTTTTCCCTTATGTCTAGTCACACTCTCTTAAATAACTGTAGCTTTGTGCTAAGTCTTACAGTCTGCTAGTGTAACCCTTCCTATTTGTTCTTTTTCAAGATGGTCTTGGCTATTTTAAGTCCTTGCATTTCCATACAAATTTTAAAGTCAATTTGTCAATGTCTACTCCAAAAAAAGTCCGTTAGGGTTTTGGGTAAGATTGCATCGTCACTGCAGATGAATTTGGAGATATGACATCTGAATATTGGCACTGTAAATTGTTCAATCTATGAACATGTCCTAACTTTCCATTTGTTTGGATATTCCTTAAATTAATCCAGAAATTATCTATAGTTTTCAGTATAGAGGATTTACACACATTTTAATTACATTTGTTCCTAGGCATTTAACCCTTTTGATTCTATTTTGAAAGCCAATGTTTATTCATTTTGTTTTTCAATTGTTTGCTAGTAGTATGTTATGAAAAATTCATGTTTGCATGGTCACCTGGTACCCCATGACCTTGATGAATTCACTTATTAGTTCTTACTGTTTATTTCTTTGGATTTACCATGCACACTATCTTGCCATCTGCAAGTAAAAACAGTACCAGTCCTTTCTGGTCTTCGTGCCTGCTATTTATTTTTTCTTACCTTATTGCACTGGTGAAGGCGTCTGTTACACGTTGAATAGAAGTGATGGGGGTAGATGTCCTTGGTCACGGCTGCTTTGACCACGAAGATCAGAAACTCACTCAAACTTGATCAAGTGAAGGGGAGATACTGTAAGGATGCTGGAATCCCACAGAACCCACGTATATGAGGTGGACCCCCGCTTTACAGGAACTGGAAGGCCATCGGGAACCAGAGCCACTTTGTCCTTTTCTCAGGGCAGCGGGGCGCTCTTCCCGGACGGCTCCAGTCAGCCCCGTGCCGTCCCAGACCAGCACTTCTCTCTGTCTGGTCCCGTGCACGTGACCCGGAATGGCAGCCACACCCAGGGTGACCTTTCAGCTCCGCTCACCGCAGCCAGTGGGGACTTCCTTCCAGACCTCTTGGAGAAGGAAAAATTCTAAGGACAAGAATCTGGTTGGCTCTCCTTGGGCCTGGTGTTTATCTCTGGGCCAGTCAGCTAAGAGAACAGGAGGCGGGATTAACGGGGCCTTTCTCACTTCAGTGAGAGCTGTGTGGGCGGGGGGGGCATCTTTGAGAAGTGTGTGAAGAAGAACCAGGCCCCCCAAACAGGTCTCCTGTAGTGAGCGCCTGGGTCTCCCGTGTGAGCGAATGACAAAGACGACTTGGGGAGGGGAGGTGCAGCGGAACGGACACAGAGCAGTGGGGGCCGGGGGCAGCAGGTCGGCGGGGTGAGGTCGTCCCAGACCCGCCGTGGGCCCAGCGGCCAGTCCCCCGCTTGCAGGAAGCTTGGGTGGGGCTGACACGGAGCACGTGCTGTTCTTCTTCGTGGCCAGTGCTTGTCCCCAGAGGTCCTACGATTGCCTGTGGCGCACCCGAGGGTGTCCTGCCAGTCCTCTCCCACGTGCCAACAGCGGGTGGGGGGGGGCACGGTGCTGTTGGGCAGTGCGGCAGGAGAGAAGTGCAGTCACTGCAGGGAGATGTGCCGCATGGAGAGAACAGGGAAGGAACTAACAAGTGCGGAGTGCCTCTGTGTGCACTGTCTCTTTAAATCCTCTTCCCATTGTGCCTGTTTCCCAGACAAGAAAACTGAGACCCAACAGAAGTTCCTCACTGCCGTATTTTGCCATGCAAAATGTGCCATTTTGCCCAAATTTCGGAGGGAAAAATAAGGATGGGCCTTATACATGGGTAGTACTAATTCTGTATCTGTATACATGTTTTTAATTTTTTTATTTATGCTTATGTGTTAAAAGTGAAACTCTAGAAAGCAATAACCATGTCCTGGAATACAATAATCGGTTTGGTTTCTAAATATAAATAAATAAAAAATGAATTGAAAAATTAAAATGAAATTTTTTTCCTGAAAGTTTGGATCAATATGTGGGTGTGCATTATACACGGCAAAATATGGTAGTCTGAGGCTGCGCCGTGAACCCCGGCGGGGCTTGGACTCCACCCCTCACGGCCTCCCGCTCCCCAGGCAGCCCAGGTGGAGACACTGCCAGAGTGCACTTGGCTGTGAGGCGGAGGGTGCTCCTGCTAACCTGCTCACAGCGGGCACAGCCCAGAGGCACGGGGGCCCCACCCCCATCCCACTGCCCCATCAACCCCTTACGGGTCCCCTCAAGTCCAGCCTTCCAAGTTGGGTCTCTGCTAGAGATGCAAAGTCACAAACCAAGGTTCGAACCCCAGAAATCATTTCCTGTCACAGAAGTGCCAAGTAGATATACATAAAAAAAGAACAGAACTCAAATATGTGTTTCTATAAATGGACATTTCTATATAAAATTAGACTGCATTATGAAATTTCACATGGGGCAGTGTTTCTGCCTAAATCCAGCAGGCTGATGCTTCCCAGACTGCTTTCCACGGGTGTTCCGACCTCGAATTCCTTTGTCTTCTGCTGGCCGGGCCCTGAAGGACTTGCACGAGCCCTTCTCGGTTCCGAGGGTGGGCAGCCTGCCTCAGACGGGAGAGGCCCCCCAGGGCCGTGCTCAGTGGGGCGGCCAGGGGCAGAGAGCTCACGAAGCGTGACCAGCTCTGCTCCCGCTAGTCCAGCCAGACCTTCCTGGCCATTAACTATCGCAACTATTATCCCGGGATCCCTCTCCAAAAGGGTCATGGCCATGAAATCCCTCGTGGCCACCAAAGACGCATGCCTGCGCCGTGTCATTGATTCTGGGCGAGAACCAGTTTCGATGTGAGAAACTGTACGTGTTTCCATGGAGATAGACCCGTTCCGTGTACCGTAACCTTGGGGGCAGCCTGTAAAAGCTGCAGTGAGTCGTTACCCGGAGTCTCGCGGGCTTTACCATCTGGAACCGCAAGGAGCTCCGCGGTGGGCTGGGGGCTGCCTCTTCACGCAAGGAAGCTGCTCTCGGGTTCTACCACCGCTTGGTCATGGGCGGGGGGGGGGGGGTGGCACTGCGGGAACGGGGCGAATGCGGCTGCGCTCCAGCCAGCCTCTAGACCCCGCCCCCCGATGTAGAAGAAACCACCGGAGAGGGAGGAACCGGCACAACCACACCACGCAGATGCCACCAGCACAAGCCAAACAGGACGGGTGACCCAGTTTCTCATCCAAGTGCAAGGAAGGGAGGGGGCGATTCGAAGCAACACGAGCCACGCGCCCCCCCATTCCGTGGAGACCTCCGTGGAGTCTCCCCTCCAGCAGAGGACGTTGATCAAGGGGAATTTGAACACAGACCAGATATTTGATGGTGCTAAAAACTATTAGTTTTTAGAGGTAGTATGGTTACCTTCTAAGTCCATATCTTTTAGAGACACGTTCTGAAATGGTCTGGATGAAATGGGGTGGTGTCTGGCATCTACTTCAGAACCACCCGGCCCGGGAAGGAGTCTGGGGACAGAGACGCAGGGAGACGAGCCAGCCGTCTCTAACTGCTGTCTCTGGGGAAAAGTCTCCGGGCGTTCACGATACCCTTCTGTCTACTTTAGAACACGTTTGAAATGTTCCATAGTAAAAGTTTAATGTTTATGTTTTTTTTGAAAGTCACTATTTTTAAAAATGAAAAGGCAGGGCCCGGAGCAGAGAGACCCTCAGCCCGCCGCGATCCGCACCCCCTGCCCGTCTGCCCGTGTCTCCCCTTCCGGGAGGTGGGGCAGGATCCTCAGTTCAGCCCCGGAGGCCGCGGGGGTGTCACCGTGGGCTCCTTACAGGGGGGCCCATACCCCGTTGTGTCCTCCCCTGAGCACTTAGCACGCAGCTGACACCCTGGAAGCGCTCATATGTGCAAATGATTGACGAGTGATTGGTGAATGGATGGGCGGGTGGATGGACGGATGGATGGACGGATGGATGGACGCATGAACAGATACAGAGTCCCTGGGCAGAGGTTGCAACCTGGGAGCTTGGAAACCTCTTGCAGGCTCCCCAGTGCAGACTGGGCCAATAGCGGCCCAGGACCGTGCAGAACAAGGCCCCGGCCAAGCCAGGTCAGGGGGCGGGTGAATCTCCGCAGCCCTGGCAGGAACTCGGGGTTTTGGGGATACTCACTCCCGCACCTCCCCCAGGAGGACGGGAGACCCAACGCCCGCAGCAACACACACACACACACGGCAATGCTCATCAGTTTCCTCTCTGGCATCCTTGTTCCACCTGGCAGGGCCCGTCCAGCCCACGGGCCATGAGCAAAGAACCCCAGAGCATTCAGAGGTGCCTGGGCCACTTGGACACGGTGACAGCAGAGGTCTGGATTTTCTGTCTCTAACACTGCTTCTGTTCTTACACTGTCTCCGCACAAAGACGGCTGTGACTTAGGTTTTACAGCTGCTGCCGCTAATGACAGACACTTCCGACAGCTGTATCTGCTTTTCGGCAGCTCTAAACTTTTTCCTGTTTGGGGAGTTGGAGGGGCGTCTTCTCCCCCTCCCCATAAGTCCTTGTTGGTATGGGCGGAGGGCCTGGCCTCGAGATGGCCGAGCTGCACCCCCACGCCACCCCCTGCCACCTAACCGCCCCAGCAGTGACCAGACCTCAGGAAGTTGCAAGGAACCCAGATCTTAAGGGGTCAAACAGGAGACCTGCTCGCTCTAATAACAATAACAATAATAACACTACTAACAAGAACAATAACAGTCACAGGCACTGGCCTGAGCTGGACTCATGGATCTTACCTGCTTGTGGTTGCATCTGCAGCCTCTGGCACGGCTGGCGTCTTCTCGCCTGCTGGACGGTCCCTCTGGGCTTACCTGGCCTTATTTTGGCGATGCTAGTTCCCTTGGCCAATCGTTCCTTTACTGTTTGAGCTTCCGCACTTTGCCTTGTTGCCTTTCTTCGTATTTTCCCTCTATTTTAATCACTGTTTAAATGTTTCCCTTTTTAGTTTCACCTTTATAATTATGACCACAATTTCTCGATCTCCTTGAAGCACTTGCAGTTATGGGGTAAACCTAAGGAAGAGGACCTTGGAGGTGGGAGAAAGGGGGGGCGGGGGGCTGTTAACAGGATGATGTTCTCACTGGGAGGCGGTCGCTGGGAAGTGTGTGAACCTGGAAGCACGGAAGCATCACTGGGCACACTCAGGGCAAAGATAAACTTTCCCTGGGGGTTACAGACCCGGGGCACGACCATCCCCGGGACCTGCCCCTTCAGGAATTTAAGAATGCCTTTTTGGTCCACGCGGTGAGAAAGCAGTGCGTTGGAGAGAACCACGTGGCTGTCAAGGAGCTACGACAGACAGCTCCTGAAATGTGTATCACGCTGCTCCCCAGACTTGGGCGGAGTCTGTGAGACCGGGGACTCGGGAAACGTTTCAATCGGCGCCGTCAGCTGGGGTTTGAATAGCACGAGTTTCCTGGCGGTTCCTGCACTGCATGGTCCTGATGCATTGTGCTTAGAGTTTGCATTCGCATCTCAGTTCCGTTAGCAGGGCCCTGGCCTTGTCCTCACAGACCCGCCTGCGTCCTGCGGGGACCCTGAGGCTCGGCCGCCCATCCCTGCAGAACCCTCTCTGACACGCAGTCAAAGGCTTCGAGGCCCACCCATCCTTGTGACCTGGGGTCACGCCTCTGGTCTGCCCCAGCCTGTCCCCCTCGGTGCTCGGGCCTTAGCGTATCACGCTCTCCCTCCGCCTTCCACTCACGGAGCTTCGTCCCGTGTCCTGCCACGAAACACCCGCAGCTCTTCCTGTCGAGCTGACTACAGCCGTACCGCTGCGCCTGTCCTCCACGGGAGGAAGGGTTTGTTCCGCCGACGAGCCACGTGCTGGGGTTCCCACTGCACGTGGAGGGTGGGGGAGGGGAGGTGCGGGCCACAGACACAGAGAAGGGGGCGAGGTGGCCTGGGCGCCGCCGCAGTGGCACCGCAAAGCTGCCGGCGCCCAGCAGCCTGAGAGGGAGCGCCAGACTCCCGGGTTCCTTTTTCCTCTCTGACCCGGGTCATCGGTGCTGTCAGGGCCCGACGCCACCAGTCCTGCCACTACAAACCTCTGAATTCAGACCCCGGGGCGGGAACAGCACACTCTGTCTTGGCCAGGTTTAATGACTGTGCCAGGAGCCAGGTCTTCGCAGGTTGCAAAGTCACGTGTACGCCAAGAGAAAGCTGCCATGCCTGGCCTGGGGAGAGGGTGCCAGGAACCTGTGTTTGCGCCGGAGGAATGGGACGGCTGGGATGGGTACGGGGGGGGCGTCCCAGCACAGCGGCCTCATTTTCCAGAAGGAGTCGGCTGTGGCTGAAGAGGCTACCGGAAGCGCCTGGGCCAGTGCAGCCCCCGGGGAGGGCTGAGGGGCAGCAGAAGGACCCCGACAGGGCCCAGTGTCTTTGCACACATAGAAGTCTTTTCTTTGGCGAGTGTCAAACTCCCCCACTGGGACAGAGCACGGATTGTCCTCGGAAATTTCCGAGCAAGGAAGCAGAACGAGCGTGTGGCCGTCCACCTCCAAGACGGCCTCCAGTGACCCCGCTGCCGGCCCACACCCTGCTCCCCGCCCTGCGGGGCACGGCTGGACTTCACGACCACTTCTCACCGACAGTGCATTACCAGTGCATGCATCGGAGTCATGGCTGTAAAATGTGATGGGCACCAGTCCCCCCGACCCGTGGCTCTGGGGGAGCCACCTTCATTATCGAGGACACGTGGCAGGTTGCCTAAGGGAACCTCCATGTGGTGGGCAGCCGAGGGTTCCTGCCAGCGGCCACACAAGTGAGCTGGACGGCAGCCCCATGGGACACCCTGCGCAGGGCAGGCCTCCCGGCCCGCAGGAGCCACGTGGGAGAATGCGTGTCGCTGCGACCTGCAAAGTCTTGTGGTCCTTTGTTGCACAGCGGTAGATGACTAAAACATTGGGAACATTCTAGAAACTTACCGACACATCAAATGCTGGGCAGGATGTCTGACGTCCAGCCCCCCTCCCTGCACCTTGCCTGTCCCTTGTCCCCTGCCTGGCCGTGCACCTGCCCCCACCCACACACGCTCCACAGGGCCTGTAAGTGGTGTCGGCTCTCGCCAGAGCACGACATCCCAGCTTCCTTGTCACGAGTAGGGGGCGACTCCGAGGGGCAGTGCCTGCTCCAGAGCCCCTGCTGTGGGAGCAGCCAAGACCGAAAACACTCCCCTCTGTCTTACTGAGATGTCGTCCCCTTGGAGTTATCAGATTCTTGAAGAAATTATTCCAGTTCTCTAATCCACGAAGAGAACGTTAAACAAAGAACACATAGGTTTATGACTTTAAATATGTAATTTATCTAGCAATTTTTTTCGGGAATTATTCCTTAGGCCTCTGTGACCTGGAAGACAATAAAACAAAGCCTTCAGGGACTGGAAAGGTGAAGCTGCGTACCGTCCGGGAGCACAGCCTTTGCGGACACGGTGGGCCCGCGGCCGTCAGCGGCCCATCGTCCGGCCCCTGGGGTTTCTGCGTCGCGGCCGCTGGGAGTGGGCAGCGGCCAGCCTGCTGTCGGAGGCCACGGCGGGCGCCGAGGACTGATGGTCCATCGGGGCTTCGCAGGTAGTGGATGCTCAGCAGTCCCTCGTGGGACAAGTTCATGACCGAACAGCGGGCCGTTGCTATGCATTCATCAGCTGTTCCCCCCTCCACGTCTTCCTGCGGCGCGCTGTGGGGTCGGTCGTGGGTTCGTGAAAAGGAGACAGAACCGGCAGACGAGGCAAGGCTGCTTTTGCTGGTGTCTGGTTCAGGTCACACTGTCTCAGACAGGGGTCAGGGGCGGGCAGTGACAGGGGACCGCCTGAGAGGGACCTGGGGTCACTGTCACTGTCACTGTCAGGACTGAAGAGCCGCCAGTTCCCACAAGGCCCTGGAACGGGGTGTGTCCGAGGAGAGAGGTCTTGCCCCTTGCTTGTCTGTCCTGTACAATTACAGTACAACTAACTGTCTTGCCTGCCTGGACGCAGGAGCTGGACCAAAAGACCCTGCGAGGCCCCTCTCTGACGCCCAGACCCTCGTCTCCCAGCCCAGCACCCTGCCCCACCCTCCAGTGGGCGGCTGGCCCCCGGACTCCGGGGCACCAGGGGAGAGTGGCTGCGCAGCCGACCCCGCTGCCCGCCACTGAGCCCCGGGCGGTGCTCCCCGCTGCTGTGAGTCACACACGCCTCAGACGCGAGCTAAAATAACTGATGTTGGGGCTCCTGTGTTCAAAGGGAAACCTTCGAAGTGAGCCGCGTTCTAAAAAAAAAAATACTCCTGCAAACAACATCGCACACTGTATTTACAAATCGGTTAGAAAAACACACACGTTCCAAAATTAAAACGAGCAAGAGGCATGAAAGGACTATTCACAAGAGAAGAATACAAAACTTTCATAAGTAAGATTATGACAGCAGCCATAAACTAGGACGACGTCACTAGCAGAGAAACGCAAACTAGAACAAGATACTTTCTGTGCGTTAAACTGGCACATCGCTTCAGACGCTCACCCGAGTACCGGAAAGAGCTCAGACAGAGACCCTGGTTGGGTGTAAACCAGTGTAACCTTTTGTAATTTCTCAACATTTGTGAAAAGCAGTAATAATGCTCTTAATCTCTGACCAAGAGTCTATACTGAAAAAATAATTCAAAAGGCTGGCGTAGCTCAGTGGATTGAGCGTGGGCTGCGAACCAGGCATTGGAGATTTGATTCCCAGTCAGGGCACATGCCTAGGTTGCAGGCCATGGCCCCCAGCAACCGCACATTGATGTTTTTCTCTCTCTTTCTCCCTCCCTTCCCTCTCTAAAAATAAATAAATAAAATCTTTTTAAAAATAATTTTAAAAACCAGGCAAAAGTGTGTATCACCGAGCTATTTACACATCAGTGCATCAGACGAATGCTTGTTGAACACCAACCCCGATTCGGGCTTTGCGCCGGGTCCGGGGGATTCAGCAGCAGACACGGGGGCGGGGGCCGAAGCTCTGCCTTCCCAGGGACCACTTTCCCGGGACCCCCAGGGCCCCCACGCTTAGCAAGGTGCCTGACAACCCAGGCCAAACCCAATATTCTGCACCTGACGTCTGCCTATATTTCAACTGGGTTGTTGCTACATTTCTTTAAACCAAATGAGGTATTTCTCTACATACCATTTCCCCTTCCCACCGACTTTTTATAAAGAAAAAATTGAGACATACAGAAAGTGGGAAGAGTTGTACATTGAACTCCCATGCACTGTGAACCTAGATTCAACGAATTATTAAAACGCCCTGCGGCTTTGGTCAAGATGGCAGCGGCGGTAAACGCGGCTCGCACCCTCCCACGGCCACATAAAATCACCACTAAACTACAGAACAACCGCCAGTCGGAACCGCCTGAAATCTGGCTGAACGGAAGTCCTCCAGCGAAGGGTATGAAGAAGGAGCTATAGGGACGGGCAGGAGGGGCAGAGGTGCAGGAGGGGCCGAGGTGCAGGAGGGGCTTGTCCCAGAGCCACTGGGGGTGGGTAAAAATCGGGAGGGATATCTGGACGGCAAAGGTCCCCGCTGAGGAGCGAGGTGTCCCAGCTGCACACCAGGCCCCCCGGCCCAGGGCCCCACTGCCAGGACGAGAAGTGCCCGTAACTTTTGGCTGTAAAAACCACAGGGACTGTGGCGGGGTGAGACAGAGGGCTGCTGGAATCCCAGGCAGTGCCTCTTAAAGGGCCCGCACACGGACTTACTGAGACTCACGCCCCCTGAGCCTCAGTGCTGGGCAGCAGCGTGGAGGGCACTGGAGACAGACCGGGAGGAAGTGGATTGTCTGCCTTCAGGACACAGGCTGGAGGGGCAGCTTTCTCCCAGACCAGAGCACTGGCAGAGGCCATTGTTCCTTTTGCTGAGCTGCCCCCTGCAGAGCTGGCAGGCGGGAGCCGTGTCTGCGTCTCCACCAACCTGGCTGAGTCGTTGGCCCCACTTGGGTGGTTTCCTGGGACCTCACCCCACCAGCTTGTGGGTCCACCCAAATCATTTCCGGTGGCTTTTGCCTGCAAACGGCCTGTCTTGGCTCATGCTTCGGATTTTCTTAGTCTCCCAAACAAGCAGCATTGAGCCTTTGCTACCCTGTCCTTCTTGCTAAGTGGCTCCAGGCCCAGCACTAGCGGCAGCCAGCCTCGGTTTGCAGCGTGGCCTCTGCTGGGCAGCTCCAAGCCCAACCCAAGTAGCAGCCGTCTGCAGACCGCTGTGCAGCTCACGCCAGGTGGCCCCAGGCAGGGTGCAGGCAGTACATGACCTTGGCCTGAACCTACCAGGAGGCCCCAGAGCCAGCACACCTGGTGAGCAGCTTCAGACCACACCAGATCACAACTCACCCACCTCCTTGAGCCACACACTCAAGAGGCAGACGTGGTGGGCACCACAGACAGATCCGCTGAAGTGAGTCCTGCTCTGTGGGGCGGGCCCCTGCCCAGCAGCTCCTCCGCTGCCAGTGCCCACGACCAGTCAGCCTGGGCGTCAGTACCTCCCACTGATGCGCCAACAGCAATCAAGGCTGAACTGCAATGGGAGGGTACACGCAGCCCCCACGGGGAGCACACCTGGAGGATCCGTCTCATCTGCACCACTGGGCCCTATAGGACACCTACCGTATGCAGCCACTCTGCCAAGACCGAGACGTAGCAGCTCTACCTGACACACAGAAACAAGCACAGGGAGGCAGCCGACATGAGGAGACAAAGAAACACGTCCCAAATGAATTAACAGGAGAAATCTCCAGAAAAAGAACTAAATGGGATGGAGTCAAGAAAACTACCAGGTACACAGTTGAAAATCCTGGTTGCAAAGATGCTTAATGAACTTAGGGGAAGAGGAGATGAACGTAGAGGGAACTGCAACAGCGTGAAATAGGGACACGGAATCGGTAAAAAAGAACCAGTCATGTAGAATCAGAGAACAGATAAAGAGCTTCCCAGGCAAGAAAAAGCTAAAAGTTTATCACCACCAAACCAGTATTACAAGAAATGTGAAAAAGGTCTTCTTTCAGAAGAAGGAGAAATAAAAAGGATAAAAATATGAATAATAAATGGCAATAAATGCATCTGTATCAACAATTACTTTAAATGCAAGTGGATTAAATGTTCAGTCAAAAGACACAGGATGACCGAATGGCTAACAAAACAAGACCCTTACATGGGCCGCCTGTGAGAGCCTCACCCGATGAGAAGACACACACAGACTGAGTGTCTAAAAGCATTTCATTAAAAAATGCAAACAAGAGGAAACAAGTATCTGAAGGAGCAATACGTACACCAGACAAAATAGGCTTTGCAGTAAAGGCTGTAACGAGAGGCAAAGAAGGACCCAGCAACCCCACTTCAGGGTATTTATCCAAAGAGACCCAAAACACTAAATCGAAAAGACACATGCACCCCTGTGTGAATTGCAGCGCTATTTACAGTAGCCGAGGTATGGAAGCAGCCGGGGTGTCTGTCAGTGGGTGCGTGGATAAAGATGACGTGATGCATATATACAGTGGAATATGAGTCGGCCATAAAAAAGAATAAAATCTTGCTGCCTGCAACCACATGGCTTGACCTATTATGCTAAGTGAAAAAAGTCAGGCAGAAAAAGACAAATTTCATGTATAGGTGCAATCTAAAAAAACCTAAATAAACGAACAGCGGAACAGAAGCCAACTCATAGATACAGAGGACATTTTGACCGTTGCCAAAGGACTGTTGAGGGGACTAAAGAAGTACTAATTGGTAGTTACAGAACAGTCACAGCATAAAAAAATATAGTCAATATAGTGTAATAACAGTGTCAGATGGGTACTAGATTTTGGGGTGATCATTTTATTAAGTTATATGAATGTCTTATCACAGGGTTATGCACCTGAAATGACTTCAATATCATATATCAACTCTAATTTTAAAATTTAAAAAAGTTAATTTAAAAAACACCTCCCCCCATCTCTCCCTCCCCCATTTCCACTAAAGCCACATGAAAGTAAATTGCAGGCATCGTTACGACTCACCCCTAAGTATCCAGCCTAGAAATTCTAAGAATAAGGATGTTCTTCCACAACACCACAAGGCCATTATCACACCGAAGAAAATTCACCATCATCCCATAAGCTACGGAATGAATCATTCCACAAGCTAAGCCTGTCTTTTGAATTTCCCCCAAGTGTCTCCAAAACGCCTCTTATATCTGAGGTTTGTGAATCAAAACCTAATACAGTTCAAGCACTGCATTTCCTATAATAGACACAGCCTCCCGCCCTCTTTTTCCAGGACTTACGTTTTGAAAGTCCACGCTTATCCACTGTGAGGTGACCGCCACGTGGGGGTATCTGCGTCCTTGTGCAGCGTGTCACCTTGCTCTCCGAGTTCCCCGGAGGCTGGGAGTCAAGGCGGGCAGCTGGATTCCATTCAGGGGACGAGTTCGTGGAACCTCGACCCGTCGGCCGGCATTAGCGCCAGCTGGCCCGCTACTCCTGATGGTTAATTTGGAAACTGCCAGGTTGCTCCAAAGTTACAATTTTCCATTTTGAAACTAACAAGTGATCATTTAAGACCGTGTACATTTCAACAGCCACCGATGGTCCTTCCGGAAACAACCGTGACATTGGGAATTGCAAAATGGGAGTGTTCTGTTATGCCTCCTACTTTTACTGATTTTCTCCTGTGCGGAAGGCCCCTCCTTGTCTTTTGATCTGTGGGGTTTGTGCGTATCACTGCGGATTCGTGGCGGGGGCTTGCCGTTGTCAGGCATCAGTGTGGGGGCGCTGCCCTCCCGTGGGTCCCCAGCTGTGCCGCATTCCACCGTGTGGCGATCCATCGTCCACGCAGCCAGTCTTTGCAGGGGTGTAGAGGCTGCTTCCAACATGTGGCTATCAGAAATACTGCCACAGTGAAGGGCCTTGCACATGGCTTGTTTCATAGTTCAGGGTGTGGCTTCAGGGTCAATTCTTAGAAGCGGAATTGCTGGGTCAAGGGGTACATGCCTGTTGGCTCAGTTGGATCAGCGGCCACTATGAGAACACCATAGCCCAGGTGGCCTAGAAACAGCACGTGTATTTCTCGCCCTCCTGGAGGCTGGGAAGTCCCAGACCGAAGCGAGGGAGCTCTCGGGATTTCCTTAATAAGGGCACTGATCCCATCTGTGGGGGCTCCACCCTCACGACCTGACCACCTCCCAAAGGGCCCAGGACTTCAGCATGAGAATCTGGGGAGACGAACTCGCGACCCACGGCACAGCTGTGGCTCTGTCGGTCACGGAAAAATTCCCTTCCGTGCGACGATGGACCACTTTGCGCTCCCGTTGGCCAGGCATGCCAGTGCCCGCTTCCCCTCACGGTTTTCGGTGTGGTGACCACGGTGCATTTCAGTCCAGAAGACGCAGAGTGCTGCGCCCTCGAGACCGGCGCCCAGTCGGTGGCGATTCCCGGCGTGAAGCGCTGAAGCTGAGGGCTGCGGGTGTGGGGGGGGGGGGCAGCGGTGCGGGGAGGAGCAGTGGTGCGGGGAGGGGCAGCGTGCGTTCTGCTAAGGTGCACTCAACCAGGAGGAATTTTTCCGCTGCGTCCTCTGACTCACTGTGTCGGGAACGCGCTCCCCTCTCCTGGTGAGAACCCATCACTCCTCGGGGAAAACACTCAGCTGATGACGGGTTAGAGTCTTTTTCTCTTTTTTTTTTTTTTGAGAACAGACGCTAATTTCAAATGGAGGAATCCATTTCTGGGGCGCTGGAGACCCTCCTCGGAGGGCCTGCAAAAGCCCCTCGTGGTGAGGCAGAAAAGAGAGACCTATTAAAACACGTCGTTTTGCCCTGCGCCCGAGAGAAAAACAGGCCTGGAGATCCCGCTGACTGTGACGAACAAAAGCCACTCCGAAGGCTGAGCAGCATTTCAGAAGTAGCAATCACTTAACGTGCAATCTTCGCTGCGTGGAAAAAATGAGGCGCAGGCTTCACATTGAAAAAAAGAAACCTCAGCCGGTCAGCTCTGGGGAGGGCCGAACTGTAAGAAGGTACAGACACAAAACTGGAATTACACTTCTTCGGGGGTAGCCTGATTCTTTTTCCCCCCAGATAATAATGCTATTGATACTTTAGCTGGAGGCCCGCTCCCATTTAAGGGAGTGGCAGGGAGGGGAGGCCTGTGTTTAGTGGCTGAAAGGAAAGGGTTTGGGAGATGTTTCTGGGGCTGTGATTCACTCGGAGACTGTGGCAGGCACGTCTGCGCTGTCAACCCTTCTTCAGCTCCGCCTCCACGTGGCAAGTATGTCTCGAGCCTCCAGGACGTGCAAGGCGCCTGCCTGCACAGCGAGGGGGCCACTTCCTCTGTCAGGCTGAGTCCTGGCTCCCTGCACAGTCCGGGAAGACAGAGAAATATTCTCTGGGAAGCGACCGAGCCTTAAGGGAAGCCGCGGTGAAGGCTGCAGGAAGTCCCAAGCGTGAGCGAATTCAGCCAGCGATGGGATGGGACGGGGGTGGGCTTCACGGAGGAGGTGGCATTGGAGTCAGCTGGGGGGGCAGGGCCTCACAGGGGGGCTGGGTGTGAGGGAGACCTGCCTTTGATGGGAGGCAGCGGTTTCTGCAAAGACTCCTTGCGAGCAACCGTGACTTCCCAAGGAGAACAGGAAGTCTTCTGGTCAGGAGTCGCACCTATGGGGTTACGGAAGGAAAGGACCGTTTGGATAACCGGGCAACTTAGAACATCAGCTAGGTGCTTCAATTTTAGAGACGCCAGGAAGTTGTCGGCTGTGAGATTTGAATCCGCGATTCTTTGGAAACTGAAGAGCTTTGGCCAAGATGGATTTCTGTGACGCGATGAGGTGTTTCCACCCCAAGTGAATCTACAGAATACGAAACAGCTCGGCCCCGTTTGTCCACCAGGACGCCCTCTGGGTGTGTGAGCGCGTTAGCTCAGCTCTAAATCTGTGCGCAGTGAGGGAATGATGTCTTTCGAGGCAACTCCCCCCCCCTTATTACATAAGTGACACATTTACTGCAGAAAAAAATGTTAAACACATATGAGTAGAAAGAAGAAAATTCCCTGAGATTCTGACTAATCAACCGCCAGTACCGAGAAATGTTTTTGCTCATCGCTCTCCCAGTCCTTTTTCAAATATCTATGTGCCTGAACTTCCTCTCCATAAGTCTATTTACAAACAAAATGTGACCTTTGGGGGGGCAGTTTTATAACTTTGTTGGACAGTCAGCCGTTCGTGCTCGCCCACAGTAACTGTTTGCACATTTTAAAAAGGGATGACAGGCATGACGATGACCAAGGTATAGAGCTCGCTCTGTGAATCTTCATCCTCGTTCCGTTGCCTGGAAAACCGCACCTGAGCGCCGGATGGGACAGTCCTTACTCCCGTGGCCCAGGCGGCTCTGCCGAGCCTGGTGTCCACGTGTCCGTCTGCGGTTCTCACCTCCTGCACGGCAAATTTCCAGGTCTCTCTGAGTGCCTGAGGGGCGCGCTTCTCGGAGCCCACCCCGTGGATGCGCTCGTGGGTGTTGGTGGCGTGCTCTCTGGTCCCGTCTGGCTGACGGTGAAACGGCCCCGCCCCTTCCGGCCCCCCTTCCTCGTGGGGGCCATCAGGCTGGGGGGGGGGGGAAGCAAAATCGCAGCCATTGAGTTAGGAAATCTGCAAGTCTGTTCAATGTAGTATAGGCAGCTTTCCAGATCATTCAATACGTTAAAAATCACTTGTAATGATTTTTAGAGATACATTATAATTTAAATAGTTAAATAGCCTATTATTGGACATTCAGGTTGCCCCTAATATTTTGCTATTATAAAGAACTATAAGAAATAATCTCATAGCTAATTATTTTCACATGGATTCTTACAGTTCGTTAGGACCTGTTCCTGGAAGAAGCATCCCCGCGCTCACGGGGCGAGCATTTGCGGATTTATGCCTTAGGTGGTCCAGCCTGCGCTCCATGAGGGCTGTGTTGATTCCCACGTCCATCCCGGGAGCCCAGGGACCATTCCCAAGCCTTGCTAACTGTCTGTTCACGTTTGAACCTCTTCGACGGCTGTGTGTCTGGGATGGTTTTGAAATGTGCTTTCTCTCTAGGATGACGTTCATTTGTTTGGTGCTGATTTCCACGCCGTGGTCCCCAGTCCCCGTATCAGACTCTTCAAAGAAAGAAACACCCATAGCAGTCAGGAGCTCTGAACTCCTGGGAGGACAGGCCTTCTTGTCAACGTGACCACGGGCTGTCGAGGGCCCAGCAGGGCCAGGTGCCCGGCAGTGCACCTCGTTGGCGCCCCTAGTGGCTCCCGCGGAGTGACTGGTCTCTACCAAAGACACACACGCCGGTCTCTATACAGGACTCCCGGTCTTTGAACATCCCCACCCCCCAGTGGCTCAACACAGAGCATTCTTTCCCCTGGAGGTTAAGGGCGAGGGATTTGTTTCGATAACAAATGCAAAGTTATCATGCTACTTACTTCTCGTTTTGCAAAAATGCTTCTCTAAAAGGCAGTTATTTGCTCTTTTCATGGAACAATATATGGATAATGTCTAATTATTAATTGTAACTGCATTCTATTCCTTCAAGTCTACGTTGTTTATGAATGGACATCTGTTTCTTTCTCACTTCATACCTTAAATAGTTTTGCTATATGTGATTAATGGTCAAGGCAATGCATTCCCCGTGACAACAGTGGATTTAAGTGCTAAACGCATGCTTCCTAAATACTAATGATATCACTTCCTATTCGCATATTGCTTTAAAGGACCCACTACCTGTAGGACCGAACTAGCTCTAACCACATAGTTTCCGGGGTGACTCCAAGCGAGCAAGGTTCGGTGGGAGGAGGCAGCTCTTGTCCCTCTGCAGGTGGAGGGGGTGAGCCACGACCTCCCCAGTCACAGCCTACACCGTGTGCCGGGCAGCTCCTCGTCCCATTTTCCCCACGTTTCATCCTCAACAAATCTTGGGGGAAACCCGTATTTTTCCTCAGGTCCCCCTAGTTTCAGGATGCTTCTTGGTCAGAAGCCCGTGACACCCGGCACAGCCAGAGTCCTTGGACCCTCTGCGTCGCAGGCCCCAAGGGGTCAGGGACATCCTGAGAAAACCCACAGGTGGCCTCGCGTTTATTCCCCACAGTTGCGGACACGCACACCAGCGTTACAGTGCCTCGTCCGGGAGTTAGTCGGGGAGCCCGTTTTAGTTAGACGTGTCTATCAAGACCACCCAATTGTCTGCGTCTCATGACTGACCATATGGCTACCCTGTGTCCCCATCTTTTAACGCCACTACTAAGGACACATAAGCTGTCAGGAACCTTCGGAAACTCCAACACTTCGCTAACCGAGCGACATCGCCCAGCTGCTTCTCAGGCCCAGCAGGGAGGCGAAGCTGGGCCACCTCTGTTTGATTCTGCAAATGCATTCAGCTCAGTGTTGTGACGTCATCATCGGCAACGAAGCCCCAAGATCTCAGCGCCTGCTTCCCACGCCACGGACGCCTACCCAGCGCTAGCACGTCCCCTTGAACCAGACGACGATTTGTGTGCATCTCCGCATCCCTCGGGGGTTTCCCTATTTAACCAAATCTAGAACAATGTCCACCATAGCAACCACGTCAGACAAAGAACACAGACAAAAGCAACGCTCCTCACTACACCAAACCGGCGAGGTGAGTTGCAGTGGGTTTCTTAGCTCATCCTAACGGGGCGCAGTTACGGCCCCCAAGCCTGAGGCACCAACCCTAGAAGTCTGCTGGTTCCCAAAGGAGACACTTAGAGAAACACCTTCAGGGACCGAGGAAGGGCACAGTGTAGCACCGAGGCCATGCTGACACGACACTCAATAACTGTAGAAGGGCTGAACCGGAGGACCTGTCGACGTCACGCCCGCCAGCTTCCGTGTGTTTGCCTGGCCACCACCCGCTCCTGGTGCCTCCGGCATGTGCTGGATGCTGGGGGTGCGGAGGTCAACGACCTCTGCCCAGCTGCCTCCCGGAATGCCAGGCCCCCCCGGGGCAGAAGCCGTGCAGCAGGGAGCCGGCACCCATAGAGCCAAGGGCAGGCCCACGGGAGCTCTCGAGGGTGACCCCACCTTCACCTAGGCAGGCCCAGCCCGGGCTGTACATCAACCCCGTTAGCAATGAATTACCAGCGAGGGCCTGGGGGGTCACTGAAGGTGACAGCCCTGTGGAATCGGCCAGGTTTGAGGAAACCCGACTGGCAGCTGCGTGCGGGGCGGACTAGAGGAGAGACCAAGATGCCACGGAAAGGGAGGCAGTTAAGGGGCGTGGCGGCCGTGCTCTGAATCAGACTGGAGGCTGGTGGAGTTAGGGCACGGGCCTCAAGGCCACTCTGGGGGGGAGGGGCATGTCTCCAAGGCCACCCTCAAGTTCACGATTCACTGGAAGAACTCAGAACTCCCGGCGAGCTGTTACACTCACGGTTCCCGTGGACTAGCGTGAACAGTGGAGTCAGCGGGGGAAGAGATGCACAGGGCGGGGGCCAGAGACGCTCTGCTCAGAGCTTCCGGCTGCCGGGTCCCTGCGGGACTGCGGCCCGCGCTACCATTCCTCGGCAACGACGCATGCGCGGTGATACTGCCAACCAGGGGAGCGCACTTGAGCCTCAGGGTCCAGAGAGCTGATTGGAGCTGCATCACCTAGAGCTGGTTGGCCACCCTGGCGGCTGACCTCAGCCCCCAGCCCCTCTGGAGGGTGAGCTACCATCACGCGGCCCAAAGCCCTCCCTTTTCTGGTGTGGCCCCAGGGCCCCGGATAAACAAAGACACTCTTAACAGAAATGACATTTTCAGATGGCTTAGGGGTCACCTCCCAGGAGCCCGGCACAAAGGCCAGGCCTCTCTCTGGGTCCAATCAATGCTTTACTACACGGGGCTAAACTGACGGTGCCTTTAGCTTATTTCCATAACAAGTCACAATCTTCATTTACAAATTATTTTTGTGGTCAAAACGAAGGGAAGGTCTCCACCTCCACCTCTCCAAAAAACACTTCCAACCACACAACCGACAGTCTACTTTTGAAAAGTCTCCTTGTGGAGAAATCTTTGCACCCATCACGTGTGGGTCTCTTGGAGCTTTGGTGAGAGAGGCGATGCCCTAACCAGGACTAGGCTTTTCCCTAAATATCTCCCTTGATTTTTTTTTTGGGGGGGGGGTCAATTTATCTCATGAAGCTGTAGCCTTCCATGAGTTTCCTACTGGTGCTGTCTTTGTGGTTTAAATTAGTCAATTCTCGAGGCAACTGAAAAAGTCTTTTGAAAGTGGCAAAACCAAACTGTGTTTATGGTTTTGAAAGACACAGTTCATTAAAAGCTATCAAGCACCTGTTTCTAGATGTTACTAATACATATTTAAGGATGTTTTCCTCACTATAAAAAAATTCCCTGTCATTTTTTTTTCTATTAGATTTGACTACACATGTATTTGAACATTTGATTGTCTGTTTGCAAACCACATAACTCTGAAAATATTCAGAACAATCAAATAGAAATGGGCCGTTCCTTCTCACAAAACACAGCCTTGATTTACCAGCATATTTTCCAACATCTGCCATTGGCCAGCTGCGTGACCTTCGGCTTGTCATCGTAGCCCTCTGGTTCGGTTCTGCTCCTTGCCCTGTGACCTAAACATCGGACCAGATCGGTTCCAAACTTCCCTCTGCTTCTAGCGACTCTCCCGCAGAATAAGGTAACATTTTGCAAACAAAAATGAAGACTTCTAAATGAGGAGGTAGTCATATAAATAAGAATCCACTTTTCCCCCAATACTTACCATTCAAACCCCAAAGGCAAAAATAAGCAACCTTTAGATAAAATATATAAAATAACTAGTTCTCAAGAACGTGACTCAACAGAGTAAATGGAAGACCTAATTGGCTTCATTAAGGGATGCTGAATCGGGCCACATCCCGTCTGGCGACTGGAAGCTGCTCTTCTGAGTTGCACCGAATGAAGGATTTTTACGGGCAGGAGAGGGTGGGGCTAAGAAGTTAGAAGCGTGGCTGTTTCAGACAAGGACGCCTTCCCCCGGGGGAGGCAGGGGCTCCTACCAAGCAGAAGACGCCTCAAGAGCCGACCAGGGAGTTCAGTGCCGACTGGTCTAAAACGTCTCTCCCGGGCCAGGCTGAGACAACAGTTAGGTTAGTTATCGAGTTTTGTTTTGGTGACATTGCTTAGCCAAAGTGACTTTCGTCCTGTTGATTCTTTTCCTTGACACTAAGTATGTTCAAAAACATACCATCAATACAGAGCGCTGGCCATGTGCTAACCAGGTATATTTGAAAATCGTATCTAGAATAAAGTACGTTGTGAGCAAAACGTCAGTGGAGTGGAGATGCTGGTGACTTCCTGCCCAGGAAGCACTGAGAGAATGTGAGATAGGGCTCGGGGAAGTCAGCTGGGGTTTGCGTGCCTTCAGGACTCAGTGGCTTCCCCACCTGACTCTGTAAATCGGAAGACGTTCGTTGCTTGCTTTTCAGCAGGAAGGTTTTCATTATGCCCACCCGAATGCTCACAGCGGGCTAGCAGTTGTGAGCATGCAAAACAGAGTTAATTCGTGCGTTATTATTCATTAATGATGGTATTATTTTCCATGTGAACGACAGTAACCCGACTTTTGCCCACCTCTGTATGTAGTTCCACTTGAATATTTTCTGGCTTAAAAAAGAAATTTAATCTTTTCCCCTTAGTGCAGCAAAGTGGGAAAGGAACAGCTCCATGAATGTTGCAGCTGGTGTAAGGGGCGGCGAAACCAGCAGGGCCGGGCGATCACCCACACTGCCCATCCCGGGCCCTGGTGACAGAGGAGTAGGACACCATGGTGCCCTCCCCCCCGGAGGGGCCCAGGGCTCAGTGGAGGGACAGCCTGTCCACAGGGAATTACAGTGTCTGGCAATGCTGCTGCTTACACGGAAGAAAGGGACAGGGGTGCGACACCCAAGTGCGCCTTGAGTCCCAGCCGGGAGAGCCCAGTGTGACACCAAAGCCTCAGAGGACAGTGGCCTGAGGACGCTGCCAAGGAACGGGCCACCGGGTGCACCCCGTGGAGAACCCGTCACCTCCACCTCAGGCGGTGGCACTGCAGAGCACGTTTTTAAGCACGGGAGGGACCAGAGCAGACCCATAGCTGAGAAGGCAGAGAGAGGGTGAACTGGGTGTGGACAGGACCACACGCCAAGGAGTGGGGCCCTGCTTTAAAGGACTGGGGGTCCCGGGGTGACAGGAGGAACAGGAGAAGTGAGGCCAGTTCTCTGCCGGGGTGGCTGCCCACCTGGGCAGGGGGATGTGAGTGTGGGGGTCAGGGGAGAGGGTTTAGGGGACCGCCAGTGAGCGGACGGAAATGCAGCACTCGAGAGAGTGCTGTCTGGAGAGACCAGGAAAGAATCAAGGAAGGGAGCGGCTTGTCTTGGGAGAAGAGGACACCAGGTGATTGTCACGAAGACATCGAGGCCTTAAGGACAAGAGGAGCTGGGACCTGTCCATTCTGGTCCCTGGAGGGAACCGTGTTACAACTACCTGTTCTAGACAGCTGGCTGGGGAACCTGCTGAAGCCAGCCTCAGGCTGCTAACCAAACCCCTCGCACCACGAGTATCTGCATCCAAAAATACAAGCAATTTGCTAATTTAAACAAAGGCCCGCGGGTGGAACTTGCACTCTGAACTGGGTCCCTACCCCCAGGTGCCCTTGGGCGCTGGCGGCTGTCACTGTCCGCAGCGCCCAGGGAAGGGAGCGGGCGGTCTGGCCTCAGAAAGGACACGGGGAGTGTGCCAGCTGTCCTGCTGGGGGGAAACCCCTCTAGATTTCCACGTCACACGGGGTCACTCACACTCCAGTTTTTGCTTGCTTTCTGCATCCAGAAACGGATTCAACTAGTTACTCCGAACGTGCTGGTTCCAAGAGTCAGTGTGACCGACCGGGCAGGAACATGCGGTGGAGGTTTGGGGGCACTGTGTTCCTCCTCCTCCATCCCCCGCACCCCTCCCGGGACCCCAGGGCCTGCGGGGGGCTGAAGGCGGCCCCCCTCTCCCGAGTCAAGGTCGGGAGCATGTGTGCAGGGGCTCTCTACGACCGCCGTCTTCGCCTCGCGCTCCCTGGTGTAGACGGAAGTATCTTCAGCTGAGCCTGGAGAGGCAGAAGCAGGGTTGGTCCCCGCGGGGACCGCGGGCAAGGTGCGGGACCCGCCAGGGGGAAGTTCGAGGGCGCGCAGGGCAGAGGGTCACCTCGCCCGTACTTTCCAAGTCCGCCTCGTGAGCCAGTGGGGTCCAGCCAGGCGGCGAGGAGGGGGCACAAGCGGAGGGCGCAGCTCGCCGCCCCCCACGCATCCTGCCCTCCCCTCTCCCCAGGCCCCGCGCAGTCGCCGCCGGGCAGGGAGGTGAGAGCCCGAGGGAGGTCCGGGGCCGCAATGGGTGCCCCGGAGCCCGGCTCCGCGCCCGGCCCCTGCTCCCCCGCCCAGTGGCCGCCATGCCTCGCCCCCGCCGCGTGAGCCCCTCCCGCCTCCCCCGTTGCCGTAGCAACCCCGGGATCCTCCAGGCGCGCGCGCGCGCGCGCGCTCGTCCGCCTGCGCTGGCGCTCGGCAGCGGTGGCGGCGGCGGCGGCTGCAGCTCCGGCTGGAGCCGCGCGCGCTGCGACCCCGATCCTGAGTCCGCGCGTCGCCCCGCGCCCGGCCCCCGGCCCCCAGAGCGTCCCTTGAATCCACCCCAGCGCCCGTCCGGCCGCCGGCCCCCATGGAGCTGCTGGCCGCAGCCTTCAGCGCGGCTTGCGCTGTGGACCACGACAGCTCCACCTCGGAGAGCGACGCGCGCGACTCGGCGACGGGACACCTGCCGGGCAGGTGAGGACGAGCGGGCGTCTGGACCCCGCACGCCGCCCCGCGCACCTTGGGCCCCAGCTCGCGTCCCCCGCTGCGGACGCCGACCCCCGAGGCCTGTGCCCGGCGGGCCCCGTCGCCCCTCACTCCGCCCCCGACCCTAGTGGCTCCCGCACCCGCCCGGGATCGGAGATGAGTTCCAGTGCGATCCGCCAACACGCCTGTCCCTGCGCCGGGGCGCCTCCCGCGCCCTCCCAAGAGCGCCCCGGGCGAGCGCGTTTTTCTCAGCAACCCGGTCTCCGAGCCCTGGGGCCCTGGGACGGGGGCGGGGGGGGGGGCCCGAGCCCGAGGGGGCCTGGGGCCAGGCGACGGCGGGCGGCACGGGGTACGCCGCGCAGGCTGGGCTCCTGGCCGCGGGACCGTCGGGGCGGCCGGGCGGCGCCGCGGAGCGGGCAGGGCGCGCCAAGTTTCCGATGCCTGCCCGCGAGCTCCCAAAACATGAAGGTTTGGGCGGGCTGCTGTGGGAGTGAATCACTCGGTCGCGCCCTGGTGCGGCGACAGAAAGGGCCTGTGGGGCCCGCCTGGCCGGGAGGGGCTGCGGCCGCTCTGCCTGGACGGTCCCGGGCGGGCCCCGCCGGCCAGGGCCGCCCCGTGTGCGGACGTCTCTCTCCAGCTGGCCAAGGTGTGTGTCGTTGCTTAAAAATAACCGCCCTGTCCCTGCTTCCCTCCGGCAGCGAGTCGTCCTCCACCCCGGGAAATGGGGCCACGCCCGAGGAGTGCCCGGCGCTGGCCGACAGCCCCACCACGCTCACCGAGGCCCTGCAGATGATCCGCCCCATTCCCACGGACTCCTGGAGGAACCTCATCGAACAAATAGGTGGGTGCTCCCGCAGCGGCCCGGCCTGGAGGGGCGACCGTGGCCCCCCGGGGGGACTCTGAGGGTCCCCTGCTTGTGAGATATCCTTGTGTTTCTGTGACCAGAAGTATGTGACGTGGCAAAAGAACATTTTTTTGACATGTTTGGTTCTAAAGGGTTCCAAAACTGCTACGTTGGAACGGTGCTGCATCAGTGGGCCTTAGCAAATGCATTTCTGTCCTGCTCTCTCGGCCGGGCTCTCCCCACCCAGCCCGGGGTCACTTCTGCTGGGAGGACCAGGGGTCAGGTGCTGTGAGGCCACACCGGAGGGAACCCCAGGAAACGGTCTGGGGGAGACCTGGAAAGGGAGGGAGTCTGCAAAAAGGGGCTTCTGGAGAGAGCCACAGTCACCGGTGGGGTTCAGGAAGAGGAGGCAGTGGTGCACTTTGAATGGCGTAGTGAGTGGAGTGGAGAGAAAGCGAGCCCCCCTCCCAGGACCCCCTCCCAGACCCCCCGCTGAGGAAGGGATGCCCGTCCAGCCCCGGGGTGGCTGCGAGGTGGGAGGTGTGGGGTGCAGCCGGTGTGCGCCCCGCTCCGCTGCAGCTGAAGCCCTGTGAATGCAGAAAGTAGCCTGAGAATCACCCCACGAACGCCAGCACTTGGACTTAAAAGTTGCTAACGACATCAAACTAGTGCTCGTCCTGTGGGCCCCGCGATCCAGAAGACGGCACCGGCTGCGCAGAACATCTTTTCGTTCTTCACTGTCCTCGGCAGACAGTCCGTTTGTCAGGGTCAGATTTGTGAGGTTGGGAAAATTTCTCTCCCCCGGACACTGCTGCCGTCCTCCATCTCAAACGTCAGACGGACACCGAGGGTCTCCAGTGGTCGTGGAGCACCCGTTGCCCACAGGCCCCCGCGTTGGGGAGACTTCGGGGGCGGCTCGCTCCTCCCTGGCAGGGCTTTCCCAAAGCGAGCCCCAGAGGAGGAGCCCAGCCCCGGCCACGCTGGGGGGGGGGGCGGCCGAGCGCCCAGCGCCTGCCGGGAAGCTGCTGACTTGGGGAGTTTGCTTCCAGCGGCCCCTTGAGTGTCGGGACGGGCAGTGGTAGCGGTGGTGGTGGCCTTTCCCTTTGTTTGCTGGGGGAACGGAGAGGGGCCGACCTGAGAGCAGACTCCCGAAAACGCCATTCTCCCTCCCCCCTGCCATGCTGGCCTCCCCCAGTGCGGAGGGCCACCTCTTGGAGGGCCCCGTCTAGACTTCCACCCTCTTGAGAGGGGTCCTCTTTGGCCAAGATCAATGTCACGACTAGAAAGGAAGTTGGGGTGGGGCTGGGGAGTCCTGTGACCCCTCTCTGAGAGAGAGAGAGAGAGAGAGAGAGAGAGAGAGAGAGAGAGAGAGAGAGACTGACGCTGGTCAGCCCTCTGGGCGTGTGGAGACTCCTCTGTCCTGGAGGCAGCTGGACCTGTTGGGCCAGTGTCGTAAGCCCGACACGGGGGGTCTGGGACCCTGAGCTCTGGGGCCTGCCCTTCCTGGCCCTCAGCTTCCTCGAGTGCTCCACAGTAGAGACCGACGCTCGGGCCCCCTGCCTGTGTCTGCTGGCGTGATGTGACTGCCTGTTTCTGGTTCCCGGGCTGGATGGCAGCCCAGAGCTGTCGCTGCCCTCTCCCTGCGCCCTCCTCAGACTGGAGGCCTGTGCCAAGAGATTCTGCACCAGCCCTACTTGCATTTAGCCCTGCGCGTGAAGGGCGTTCTTTGCCAAGGTGTCAGGAAGGGATGACAGGTCCCGAAAAACACACTGTGACTGGCAGGGGAGGGAAGCGGAGTCACGGCTGCGCTGGGTTCTGCAGCAGCTCCCACGGGGGCCAGAGCAGAATCAAGGCAGGGATCACGCATGACGCAGTCCCCAGCGGTCATTCCAGGTGGTGGACCCTGAGTCCCGGCAGGTGCACACATGGGTGTGCACACACACACTTGGGCATCCCTCGTTTCCTCGGACACCTCACACACGCCTGGCATGCAGAAGTCACGGCAGTCCACAAAGACATAAGTAAATACAGTACAAGAATCCCCTGTCCTTGAGAGGTTTCTGTTCGAAAGATCCAAAGAGTGGAATTGCTCTGTTCAGAAAGTGAGATGTTGAGTGACCCCGCCGGCCGTGACGAGAAGGGCTGGGGACCCACCCTGGTTGGCAGGGCAGCGCCATCTGCTTGCTGCAGACCCCCAGAGTTTGGAGAGACGAGAACTGAGCCTCCTCACCCTGCACGGGGCTGGGGCCGGGCTCAGGGTTCGGTAGGCAAAGTGAATTTTCACATGGAGCTGTGCTTGCTGCATGTGCAAAACATAAATAGGGAAACGTGGTATCGAGTACAGAGATGTCATCAGGTGACACAGCTCCTCAGGTAACGTGAGTTTGAAAGCTAATAAAAATCAACAGGTTTTGAAAAATTGATACATAGTGTGCCATATAACTCTGTGCAATCACAGGAACTCTAGGAAAATTGCTATTTAAATTTGCATTTTAAATACTTCAAAAATCTTAAGTTTTAAGAAAATTCTAAAATTACTTGCATTGAGAGTCTCTGGTTGAATGTAATAGAATGGCCAGAAAACAATGGCCTTAAACAATGGAAGTAGCCTGGACTGGCGTGGCTCAGTTGGTTGGGCGTCGTCCCACGAAGCGAGAGGTCGCTGGTTCAATTCGTGGTCAGGCCACATGCCTGGGTTGTGGGCCAGTCCCCAGTTAGGGTGAGTGTGAGAGGCAACTGATTGATGTTTCTCTCACACACTGATGTTTCTCTCCTTCTCTTTCTCCTTTCTTCTCTCTCTAAGAATAAATAACATCTTTAAAAAAAAAACCCAGTAGAAGTATTCTCAGTCATGAGTTCAGGGGTAGGAGGGTCTGCCTTGGTTAATTCAGCTAAGCAATCCCCCAGCTCCTTTTCCTTCACCATTCTCAGCATTTGGGCTTCATGTCACAAGGTGGCTGCCACAGCTCCAGACATCACATCCTCAAGCAGCCACATGGCGTAAAAGCAAAACAGGGCAGTCTTCTCCAAGTGTCTGTTGGAGAGAGACATCTTAAGAAGCTATGCACTTGCTCTCCACAGCCCAGTCGTGACACATGCTTAGGTCTAAACCCGCCACTGACGAGGGGAAGGGACCTGTCACAGAAGGGTTTGATCAGAGGACATTCACCCGCATCCCTGAGCTCAGAATGGGTCAGCATCCAAACAAACCCCTCCCCGGTCAGCTGGGAAGAAGGGGTGTGAGGGGACAGAGGAGGGACAGTGAGGAGTGTGTGGCCACCGTGTGGTTTCAGAAATAATTCAGCCCAACTACCCGCACTGCTGATACGTCTTTCCTCCAGCATACGATATTGCAGACAGATTTCACCCATGATTTGCCCCCTGTAGCCTGCCTGAGATGTTTTTTGTGCCTGCAAAAAGATGCTAAATCAGACGCTTTTGTGAAGCTTGGAAGCTGCATTTTTAAAAGGTGCTCATTTCAACAGATATGTATGTACCCACCACGTGCTAAGTGTAGAAACCCGACTCCAAGCCAACGGTGGGAACCTGGTTTCTCTAAACCTCCGTGAACGCAGTATCAGACCTGCGGAGTAATTGGTTCTGTGCCGGTGACAATAGAGGCCCTGTGCTCACGCTGGCCCAGCTCCTGCGGCGACTTTAAACTTCTGTCTTCGTAGATCCTCAGTCTGGGTTGCTTTTCGAGCCGACCTGGCTTTCTCTTTCATCCCTTTGTCGGGCTGAGTCCATTTGTCTTCTGCTGGGTTCTAACCCTGTGGCATCACGGGATCTTACTCTTCTAAGTGAGTTCTACACTTCCTGGGAAGGCTTTGTTATTTAGCCTCCTGGGGCACAGGAGGCCAGCTGGCTTAACCCCAAGGGTGGGTTTATTAGGCTCCCATTTGTAAATACAGTGTATCCGTCCACACTCAGGGTTTCGGAGTTAGCTTGTTTTCCCTCCCGCCTCTTCCTCCCGTGTAGGCGTATGGAGCCGCTGGGTCCAGAAGGCACCACAGCCGGTGTCCGCACTGCGCTGTAAGAGAAATACCTGTGCAAGCCGTGCACTTGCTTCTACCAGAGCTTTCCGGGAGAGTCATCTTTGTCCCTCAGACGTGCCCAGGGTCCCCACTGCCCTCCAGACCAGAGTGTCCAGCTGCCCACTGGGCCTTTCCACCACCCCCTTCCCCAGCCATACCCTCCTCCTGGGGTCCTTGTCTCCTTGGATGTGGCCAGCTGACCTTGTTGCCACGCTGGTCACCTGGATATGAGCCATGTCACCAGGACCCGTCTTCCCCCTTATCCCTGCCCCCCCACCCCAGTCAGGCTCACCTGCATGCCCCCGCCCCCACTGCAGCTCCCGCCCGCGTCCATCGGCTGCCACCAGCCGGGAGAACCGCCACAGCCTCTTTCATCCCCTCACGGGCCTCCTGCACCGGGGACCAGAGCTGCCTGCCTGCGGCCTCTCGGGCCTCCCTCTCGCCCACAGCCAGCAGGACAGACTGCCACCTCCAAGGCACAGCCGGCAGACAAGACCCTTGGGGTCTGAGGCCCCTCCTCCCAGCTTCACACGCCCACTCCCCCGCCCTAGACCCCTACCCCTCTCCCTGGGCAGGGACCCCCCTCACCACGGAAGCTTCCTGCTGCTCCTGTGTGAAGGGACAGCCCCTCCGCCCGGCCCATGGCTGAGACGTGCTGAGGAGGAGGCGCCACCTCAGGGCTGATCTGCAGGCCCCTGAATCTCCTTGGAGACTGAAAACACATTTATTTCTAGTACAATTGGTCTGGGAAGTAGTCTAAAACTGTAGGAGCGGAAAAAGGAATGTTTCCCTTTTGAGTCCCAAGGCTGGTGAAATACTGTCTTTCCATCAGAAGGAGAACTGACCACCCCTCCCCATTCCCAGACCACGGCCCCGGTGTTCGGATGCGGCCGGGCAGCCCGGTCTCCTGCTGGGACGCTGGGACGTCGTAACTGGGGTGTTTTCATCCAGTCCGCACACGCTGCTTATTGACACGTCAACTTGTAGATTCTCGTCGTTTGACAAGTGTGGACGGGGAGCGTGTGTGTTTGTCTGTGTGGCTGGATTTTAAATCAGTGCCGGCATTTCCCGGTTCCTCGTCGGGGCTGGTCCTCCCCGGGAGGCGGAGGCCCGGCGGGGGATTCCGGGTGCAGCCCTTTGGCACCTGTGCGTCTCCCCAGACCCCGCCCGGGCCCCGAGAAGCAGGCAGAGCCTTGACCTAGCGATTCTGAAGGGTCTTCGTCCACAGCGTCTCCTCTTCTCCATTCCCGCTCTGTCTGGTTGCAGGGCTCCTGTATCAGGAATACCGAGACAAGTCCACTCTCCAGGAAATTGAAACCCGGAGGCAACAGGACGCGGAGGTCACCGACCATGGTTCCCAGGCCGGCGAGGAGGCTCCGGAGGAGGACGAGGAGGAGGAGGAGGAGGAGGAGGAGGGGCGGGAGGAGCCGGACAGCCCGCCCGAGAGGAAGGCGCTGCCCCAGATCTGCCTGCTCAGCAACCCGCACTCACGGTTTAATCTCTGGCAGGATCTCCCGGAGATTCAGAGCAGCGGGGTGCTGGACATCCTCCAGCCCGAGGAGATCAAGCTGCAGGAGGTAACGGCACCTGGGGGTGGGGGTGGGGGGGGAGTGGCGCTCGGGGGCGGCTGAACGCACACGGCATGAGGCAGCCCAGCAGGTTCACCCCGAGAGTCGCTGACAGGGTCCCTCCGTGCAGAACGTGCAGGGAAATGCACTGATGGCACAGGAGACAAAAAAAGCACCGCGTTACCTTCTGGGATGGTAATCCCCGTGCCGAGGGTTCTCGGTACAGTGCTTTCGCTAGACAGCAAGACTGTGTCCCTGGAACCCAGTGCTGTTGCTGGGCGTCTCCTGGCGCCTGTGACCGCTGACGCGTGAGGGGCTGCGTTGCAAGCGGTGACTGTGGAGTCACTGCCGTCGGTGCTGGCTTCTCACTCGGTCGTAGCCCACAACTTTATCGCGCAGTCGCTTGAGCCTCGGGTGACTTGGGGGCTCCACAAGAAAGCCCCGGGCATGCCCACCCCCCTGGAACTGGTGCAGAAATGTGGGGCTTGCGTCTCTTCCCTCTCGTTTGATGGTCCAAGCAGACGTCGCCCCTCCGTCTGTTAGGCTCGGGCATCTCGGAGGAGGCGCCCCCTGGGTTGTGGCTACCACACAGAGACGACCCATCACAAATGAGCAGTGGCAGTGATGGGTAGCTAAGGAATGTCTGCACTCGCGTCAGCTGCACAGAGGGTGTGTGGGCACAGAGGGAAAATCCGCGGAATAGGAGGCAAGGGCATGGTCAGCAGGAGGGAGGGAGATGGAGCGAGAGACATGGGGAGCGTGCAGGTGTGTGTTCGTCGTGAAATTTAAAAAGTGGGTACGGAGGGGGAAGTGAAGAGGTTGGGCTTTTCCGACTCATTCAGTCCACATCCCGTTGTCTCTGTCCTCTCGCCCCCTCGCGGCCTCCCCCCACCCACCAGCTCCTTGCAGCTGCCCTGAACCTGTTGCTGGTTGGAGTCCGGACCCCAGGCGTTCACCCCTGTTACTGACTCCTGCGCCAGGTTCCGCAGGCACATTAGCTCTTCTCGTTTACTTAAGAGGCACCACACTCGCTGGGCGCCGTGAGCGGCCAGGACTGAGACCGCTCCCTGACCGGGGTCCTCCGGCTCGCCCGGGTCGCTCCGCGCATGTGCTTCCCGGGAAAGCCTGATAAAAACCGGGTGTGCGGGGCCACCCACGGCTCACCTGCGTGGTGCCCGGTAGGATCAGGAGCTCTTGGTTTCAGCTCAGACGTCCCGGGGGCCGTGAGCAGTGACTGGCAAACGGCTGCTTCCAGGGTTTTATATGAAACTTCTGATGCAAACAACGTCCAGGCATTAGTTCCCCGTCTCCACGGAGGCAGGTGGAGCTGGACGGAGCGGAGCCCGCCAGGCTTTGCCCACGGAAGGTGCTGGAAGTGTGGAAGGGGCCAGAACACATGGTGACATCCCCTGTGGTGGCCATCCCTCCTACCTGAGACACTCAGGGGCCCCACCGGCCCTAACTCTGACTTTTTAAAAAAATTTTCCTTTCTTTTCTTTTTTTTTTTGTCCTCAGGCTATGTTTTTATTGATTTTTAGAAAGAGAGGAAGGGAGAGAGAGGGAAAACATCGGTGTGAGAGAGAAACAATGATGAGTTTCCTCCGGCAACCTAACGATGTGCCCTGACTGGGAATCGAACCTGCAACCTTTTCGTGCTTGGGGACGACGCTCCTACCAACCGAGCCACCCAGCCAGGGCCCCTGACTTCCTTCTAAAAGGAATTCTACAACAATGTTTTGCTTGGGTTTCTTTCATGCAATATTACCGCCATGGGGCCGGGTTTATTTTTTCCTTCCTGTCCTCAGAACAAAGAAAAGACACCAGGTGGGGGGAATAACATATTTTGCAGTGTATAATGTATACTTTTTGCCTAAATTTTTTAGGGAAAAATAAGGATGCACATTATACATGGGTAGTACTCATTCTGTATTTGTATAACTGTTTTTAATTCTTTTAGTTATGCTTATGTGTTAAAGGTGTAACTCTAGAAAGCAATAACGATATCCGTATGCAAAATAACACCCCAGAATAGGATAATCAGTTCTGTTTCTAAATATAAATAAATAACTGAATTAAAAAATTAAAACGAAAGATTTTTTTCTCTGAAAGTTTGGTCCAAAAACGTGGGTGTGCATTATACACGGCAAAATACGGTACTTGTGTTTTACGTAATCGGAGAAATGAAGGTTTTAAATACTTTAGGAAGCGTAGAGATAAATGCCAGTAGGACTTAAAACCTGATGTAAACCTTCTACGATATAAGCAAAGCGAAAGGCAGAGACAGCCGGGCCCTGGGAGTAAAGGAAAGCACACGGTGGGGAAGCGGGAAAAGAAACGGCATCGAATGAGGGGGCGGAGCTCACGGGGACCGTCACTCTCAGCAATAAATGTGAGTTGCGTAAATGCTGCATTGAAGGCCAGATATTCTCCAATTGGCTAGAAAACTAAATGAGTCCTTTTGTAGTGTTAAAGGTGCCACTTCATTTTTACATGTTTTGAAATTAAATGAGCAGCTTATTATTACGTTTTTCGAATTGCTGAAAAAAAAACGAACCGGGCAAACGATGCAAATGTGCGGGCCTTTTCTTGGCTCCTGGCTTCTCATTGGAGAGCCGGCTGCGTCTGCGTCTTCTCTCCTGACGCCGCCAGCAGGCATCGTCTGACTGCGCAGCTCAGACGCTTCGGAAGGTTTCTGCATGCAAAATCCTTGTGGGTCTTGATGCTGTGTGCTCCTGTGGTCACGGATGTACGATTCAGCAGCAGTTTGACGTTGGTTTTGGTCAGTTTGTGCAGCCTCCCTCTGTGGGGCTCATACAGCTTCCACCTTTGTTTCCATGAAAACAGCGCCCTTTGCCCTGAAAACCCTTTAGTTGTCATCATTAAAGGACGTAAGTACACGGCGAGTGTCACTGACCTGCATAAGTTTAAGGGCAGACACAGGGCACTCAGGTGGGGAGGGAGGCATGCAGGTGGCCCCTGAGAGGGGCCTGCCACCCCAGCACTCAGCGGGTTCCCCCACAGCTTTGCAGGAAAACAGTGCGGTTGAACTTGAACATCACTGTAGAGCTCAGTTGGGACGCTGTGTGTGCCTCTTTGGGCTTCTGCGAGCCCATGGCCAAGGGCAGAGGCTGGGGTGTGGCGTCGCTGGTCCAGGGGGAAGTGCTTTGTCCATGGTGGGGGGTCCCGCCAAGCGGCCACTCACAAGGGCACATCTGACAGGCTCTCACAGTAACAGGTCCTTTTCACACAGCGTCCCGGCCCTGGGAGCAGACTTCTCGATTTCACTCGAATCCGTTGGTTGGAAAATCCTGTCTGGTTTTAACTTGCCTGCCCTCGTGGGCTGGAAATCGAGCACCTTTTCCTATGTTGTTTTGATCTCTCTGTCTGTGAATTGCTGATCTGTCCTTTGCTCTTTTCTCTCTCCGGCTGTTTACATTGGTCTTCTTCATTGATAGCAGCTCTTTATGCATTCTGGATATTAAATTTTTCATACATTTCAAATGATTTCTCCTGCAGTATAGTAAAGGGGAGGGGATGTAGCGTAGTGGCTGGGCACCCAGGTGCAGGGGTGCTGACCACCTGGGCTTGCATCTCAGTTCTGCTGCTGCTTAGCTCTGTGAGCTTGAGCAGGTTACTGGACCTCCCTGCGCCTCTGGTCGCTGGTCTGTGAAGTGGGGTAATCACGGCCCCGGGAAGGTCGAGTGAGCTAACACATGGAAGAGCTGGCGACAGGCCGACGGCTGATGGAGCGCACACTTGCTTTCTCGCTTTGTCCGTGGTATCATTTTCTTTCAATTTTAAAAAATGTATTGATCCGAGAGAGAGAGAGAAACATCAGTTTCCCAGTCCACTTATTGATGCATTCATTGGTTGACTCTTGTATGTGCCCTGACCGAGGATCGAACCCACAACCTCGGTGCATCGGGACGGTGCTCCCACCAGCGGAGACACCCAGCCGGGGCCCTGGATTTTGTGTCTTGATTAGAAAGGCCATTCCCAAGAGGCGACAATTATAAACTGTTAGGAACTAGCAGCCAAACAGGGCAGGACCCCTCAGACACACGGGCAGAAATGCCACACACTCTGTACTGTTTCTATAGGAGTGGGCGCAATGCGGATACAAGGAATCCAAAAAAAAAAACCAAAAAACAATGAGGCTGACTTAAAATACTTTTGCTGAACCCTGTGCTCCCTAAGGCTGTGCCGCCCACCACAGAACCCCTGGCCGCATGGGGCTGCGGGACGCTTAGTGTGTGGAGAAGTGCTGGCGGTTTCTCACCAAGTGAAACGCACGTTTGCCCCACAGCCCGGTGACCCCAGGCCTGGGTGTTCGCCTGGCACGGGGTCTCCACAGCAGCACCGTCGTCCTTGGGGGCCGAGTCCCTCTTGTTGTCAGGCTTGCCTGTGCATTGTAAGAGGGTTAGCAGCATCCCTGCCCCCGGCGGTGACAACCACACCGTTTGCAGGCCCAGCTGAATGCCTCCATGTCCCCGGGGAGCGAAGCAGTTCCTGGTGGAGAACCACAGCTCTGGAGAAAGAAAAACTCAGGCTCCCCCAGAAAGCGGCTACATTCATAACTGCCCCGAACTGGAAACGACCCAGGTGTCCTCCAAACAAAGCCTGGAACACTCACCCAGGGCAGTGTGCTCACTGATAAAGGGCTTTTTATCAGTAAAAAGAATTGATAAACACAACTGGGATGGATCTCAAAGGCAGCTTGCAGAGCAAAAGCAGTCGCAAAGGGTCTGTCCTGCAGGATCCCGTTTGCAGGGCATTCCGAGGAGGACGCAGCCTCGAGGACCGAGCGCAGAAGTGGTGCGCTGGCCGGGGCTGCAGGTGTGATGGAGGCGGCGGCCGTGCGGGGAGTTTCGGGGAGGGACGCCGCGCTGCGTCCTGGTCGTGGAGTTAGGGAGGATCTACCCACGTGTTCACACTTAGAGAACCACACACCCCAAAGAGGACGATTTACTGTCTGTTAATTTAAAACCCAGCACACTGTAAAAAGGGTCGAATGTCCTCGTTTTGTTCAACCCAACAACATAGGTACTCTCCTTCCCGCCCCCACCCCACCAGAAGTAAAACACAGATCTATCTCACTGTGAATTAAGGAAAAAATGGACATAAAACGTAAGAAAATCAAATCTGGAGATACATTAAAAGAATAACATGCGGCCCTGGCTGGTGTGGCTCAGTGGACTGAGCGCCAGCCTGTGAACGGAAAGGTCGCTGGTTCGATTCCCCCTCAGGGCACATGCCTGGGTGTGGGCCAGGTCCCTGTTTGGGGGCGTGTGAGAGGCAACCAATTGCTGTTTCTCTCCCTCTTTTTCCCTTCCTTCCCCTCTCTCTAAAAATAAATAAATAAAATCTTAAAACAAACAAACAAAAAACCCCACAAAGAATAACGTGCAAAGATGGTATATTGTTTGGGACCCAAATTTACCCTCTCAATGCGCCGGGGAGAGAAATACCCGGAGGGAGGTGGGCGAGGGGAGCAGTGCACCCCGTTGCCTGCACACCCGCCTTGGATGGCTGCTCCCTGAAGCTCACCGGGAGGAGCGTGGGCGCAGTCACGAGGAGGACCTCAGTCCAGAGGAGCTGCCCTGTCCAGAATCAGACTCAACGACAAGTGTCGGTGGTGGCTGTCAAGGCCAGACAGCGATGCTTGCCAACACGGACACAGCTCTGGAAGCTCTACCAGGGGCGTCCAACCTGCGGCGGCCCACCGGCCGCATGCGGCTCGGGATGGCTGTGAATGCGGTCCAACACAGAATCGCAAATCTTCTTAAAACATGAGATTTTTTGTGATTACATATCGTAATATATTTAATGTGTGGCCCAGAGACGCCAAAGGGTTGGACACCCCTGCTAGGCAGGGTGGCGAGGCAAGGACAGGAGAAAGAGAGGGGGCCGTAAGGAAGGGAGGTCAGAGCCACCCCGACTGAGACTGCGCGAGACAGGGCCCCCGTTAGCAGGAAGCCTGGACCCAGTAAGGCCGTCCGGGGAGGTGGCTGATGATGAGATAAACATGCGAAAGTTAGTTGGCTTTGTAGGCACCAGGTTTTAATTAATTAGAAAGTTCTGTCAACAAACACCAGAAGGAAATGGGGAAAACATTTCTTGTGGAAAAAAAATGCAAATGGCCAGTGACTACATGCAGAAAGTAAAAAAGAAAAAAAGAAAACTCACTGGTAATGAAAGAGGTAAAATCAAAGCGACCTGAGTACAAGCATTTCGAAGTGGCAGAAACTTTTCAATGTAAATATGCCAACCCTAGTGCGGCGGGTGTTTAATGCACACTCACGCACAGCTGACGGGGAGAGCAGAGCTTGAACCCAGAGCCTTACAAGAATATGTTTGCACACTGTCTGGTGTTTCTAGTTCTAGAAATTTACCTTGAGAAACAATCAGGAATGTGCACAAATGCTTATTGATTAGGATGTTCACGCCAGCCACAACCAGGGGAGGAATCCAGGGAAGAACCCTAAATACCCGGTGATGGAGGAATTGTTTAGTCGGACAGTGTACGGCTGTGCAAAATCACGGCCCTCAAAACACCATGTTTCCAGAGAATGAACTAGGTGCACATTCACGGCACATGAAGTTTTTAAAAGGTGGGACATACGTCTGTAGTAGAGTGGGCACAGAAGGAAATGACGATAAATTACACTTTTTGTCATTCCCGTGGACCATACAAAATATTTGATAAATCAGGGTGACCTCACAGGACACGTGGTCACAGGCAGGGGACCGTCACCTGGGCGCGCGGGCTTCTGACTTCTCATATTTACTTTAAAGCGCTCACTGTGCGCGTCCGTTTAGTTCCCGTCTGGCCGCGGGCACGGCGCCGAGAGCTTCAGACGCTGCCTCCCGCATGGGTGACTCCGGCATGGGTGACTCCGGCATCGGGCTGCGGTTCCATCTGCCAGGGAGAGTTGGGCAGCTTGTCCTGCCCACTCGGGCTGTGGCTGGAATATCTCCTTTCCCTCAGCTGTGCAAGCAGCAGGCCCCCGTGACGAAGGTTCACACAAGGGAAGACCCCCACACGATGGCTTTCTCGTGGGCCGGACTCTCGGTCAGCTGTGGAAGAATCGGTTGCAAGAACAAGGTTGCATGTTTCCCTCCTCCTCTTTCACGTCAAGACCAGGTCGCTGAGTTTGGAAGGGGTGCTGTTCGTGGGTCAGTTTCGGTTTGGGAACTCGTTCTGAGGCTCCTTGGCCCCCGCCCGCCTTTGGGGAAGGAGGTGGAGAAAATAATCAGGTCCCTATTCAAACTGCGAAGTTTGGAAGGGGGCGACTGTGGAAAGGGTCAGGGGTGCACGGGTGGGAAGGTGGGCAGCTCCTCTAGAAAGGGGTGGGACACGAAATCGTCCCACCAGGAGAACAAAAGGCAAGGGGGGGGAGGACCTGCCACTGTGCAGGGGTGGGGACAGTCCCTGCCGGCAGCGGGACTTCAGCCAGTCCTCGCTTCTTGTCCCTCCTGACACTGGTGTCACGAGAAATGCAGGAGAACCCGGAGGTGCCGCCCCCTCCATGCCCCAGCACGGTTCCTGGCGCAGTCACTCTGTGTCTGGTGCGAGTTTTGTCCCCAGCGTGCGCCAGGGAGCTGTTCAGGTGAAGGAGATGGGAAAAGGCAGGCTCGCCGTGGTCCCCGTCTTGGGGAGCTCGGTGTGCAGATCTTGAAAAATGAGCAGGGAATGATATTTTGAGTGTCTCCAGGGAAACAGGGACACACACACACACTCAGGCGGGGCGCCCTGCCCAGCTGGCATGCCCAGACAGCACTGCCAGCCTCGCCCTGCTGGGACCCGGAGGGGTGGAGACCCAGCAGCACGCCATGTGGCCTCGCCAGGGGATCTACCTGGCTGCAGTCACGGTTACGTACAACTCAGTCTCCGCCTGCGCGGCCTCTGACCTCAGGGCTGTGCTTTCGTTGTTTCTCAACCTGTTTTCACAGCGCAGAACTTAAGTGTATCACATGTTTGCCTCTTTAGGGTACACATCGCCAGTTCCGCAGATTAGGCCCAGGTTGGGGCGGCACAGGGATGTTTGCACCGTGGCCTTAGGGGGACGGTAGCCATCACCCCAAACCCCAGGTAGCTCCTGCTGTATCGACTGAGAACGCAGGCCCCTAAAAAATAACATTGCCCAGGCAGAGGGGACAATCTAACAATGCGACAGTGGTAACTTTTATCATTTTAAGATGAAACCTTTGGATAAGTAATTTAGGCACCTGATATAAAATTCAAAAAGAGGAAACAGATCTATAGTGTAGAGGGGGGTCTCCCTGCCACCCCCTCCACCATCAGGGCCAGTGTGTGTGTGTGTGTGTGTGTGTGTGTGTGTGTGTGTGTGTTACACGAATGTAGGATACTATGTACACTGTTATAAATCTTCCCCCATCAGGCCAGAGTACCCCCTCTTTTTCTTCTCTCTTCTCTCCCCCTCTCCCTCTCTTTTTGGTAGCTTCATGGGGCTCCATGGTCTGTGACATTCCGTCATTTATCTAATCAGTGCCCTGGTGCTGGACACTTGCAGTCAGAAATTGCTGTGCATTAAGGATGTTCACTGCAGCATTATTTACAGTAATAGAAGACCGAGAGTTAGTTATACAGTGCACTACTCCGGGAACTGCTAAGTGGCACTGCTAGGTTAAAGACGCATGCTTTCTTTAAATCTTGAGAAGATGCTGCCAGGTTATCTTCACGCTTCGGCCGCGGATGAGGCTGCTGGCCTCCTGTCACCTGCGTCTCACGAGGTTGTCCTGACGAGGGCGCTGGGTCGCAAATGATGTCTCCTTGTTGCAAACACAACAAGTCTTTCAAAATGTAAACTTTTTTATTCTGTACATTTTGTGTAACTTATGAACTAGATCATCCTCAGGAAGCGTAACCACTGGCATGCAGGAGAGGCGAGAGAGCTTGCTGAGGCTCCGGTGCCCAGCAACCACCACCCTCCGGGCAAAGTTCCCGAGGCAAAGGTTTGGTGAGGAAGGAAAGGAGTCTTTATTCAAAAGCTTCACAATTTTGGAATAACAGCTTTCCACATGCACTAGTCACGTCAGCCTAACAATTAAGGCAAAACTCTTTAACTCTCTCGTTACAGCTTTCATCACTTAACCCCGTCGATTAAGGCTAAAATGTTTAACACCCAGGTTTTCCTATCATTTCCCCATTAGTTTTTAATTATCTTACTTCTATAGGGTTAGTTCACACAGTGAAACAACATAAGATACAAAAGCCACACAATGTTGGAAGAATGGCAGGCTTCTGCCTCAGAGCCCATCCCCTCTACAACGCCCAGAGGAGAACCACCCTGCGTGTGTCCGTCCCTCCCCCCATGCGCTGCCAGGCCAGCCCGGCCCTCGTCTGCGCCCGGAGTTCCTGCCCCTGCCAAACCCATCCAAATTACCGTCCGCTGGGAAGCGCAGGCAACTTCAGCACCTCCACCCAGGCAGCCTCCGAGTAGAGGAGCCAGCCCCAGAGCCCCTCTTTTATTTAGAATCTTCTGGCCCATAGTTCCCTGCGCTGCGGAGGCGTTCAGCTTCTCAGCCAATCCCGTCCTAGGCTGTTTACCGTTGCCACGGCAGCCCCCTCCTAGGCCCCTCCCTGCCCCTCCCCTGTGATCTGGTTGGTTCTCCGTATCAGCTCCAGTCTGGGCTGCTGGCCCAGTGGGGCGTGCACTGGGCGCGCGAGGCCATCGTGGATGGCTTGCAGTCACTCCGTGACCCCTAGTCCCACAGCAATCCCAGGAGTTAGTTGTCCCCCCAGGTGACAGCCGAGGCCCCCTGAACTCACTCAGTCTTGACCCTCCCTCCTTGCGTTCCCTTCCGGGGCTCGATCTCACTGCCGAGGGGCCGGGCACAGGCCCTGGGGCCGGACTTAATCAGTTACTATTTGCAGAAGAAAGGGGTTCTCTCGGGGTTTCTTGACCACCAGCCTCTTTGGAAGTATTTCTGTCCGCCCTGCGCCCCCCCCCCGCCCCGTATTGGCCACAGAAGTGAGGAAAGCTTTGTACCTTTAGAGTTGGGTCACGGGGGAAGCAAGGTCCGAAGGAGCGAGTGGGGCCCCCACCCCGGGGTGGCTCAGAGGCAGAGGGTGGCCGTCTGAGATCAACGGGCACTCAGACCAGCCACCTCGGAGGGTAGGTCCTGGGAGAGCCCGGACGCGGGGGGAGGTGACCGGGTGACTTTGCTCCTTGGTTGGGCTGATGACACACCGGACAAAAGGAGCAGGAGGCAGGTGACGTGTACCTTCAGTCCTCGGGCAGCCCCCCTTCGTCCTCCGCCCCCACAGAGCTCGCCCTGCAGGCGCAGGCTGAACCCCGCGCGGCCTTGGGAGGAAGCAGGGGCGGAGGCTCAAAGACGCTGCAACCCGTTCGCCGAGGTTGGGGGAGCGGAAGCAATGCGCTCCAGGGTGGGGAGCACTGCGTGGGGGCGGGGTGGGGCGCAGAGAATCCGGGACTGTGAGGGGAGGGGGGCCGGCGGGCCGAGGGTCGTCCAGCACTGAGCTTCCGCTGAGGCAGGCACCAGCGGGGGCGGCGCAGCGGGGTGCGGGGCCGCGTGAGGAGGCCTTGCGGGCCAGACGGCGAGGACCCGACTCACACAGAAACGACGCGAGCTGAACTGCCTCGGGTCCGGGCAACCTCGGGTCCGGAAACTGAGCTCCTGGCGACCAGGGCTGTTTCTGGGCTGGCTTTCGGCCTGTCTTCATCAGAAGCGGGGCGTTTCCCTCCCGGCTGCTCTTGGTGTTTCAGCCTCCTCCTCCATCCCCCTTGCTGGCAGGCCTGGTCATTTCTTCAAAGGCGCTGCCCCAGGGGGTGTCCGGCCGCGCCTAGCTCTGGGCCACTCCAGTCCCGAGGCCAACCGAGGTCACTGACCCCTGAGCAGCCCCCTGGTCCTGTGCTGCACTGTGGGGTCCTGACTCTGCACGTCTGTGGGGTGTCTCCCGAGTGGTGCCGGCTAGGGTCTGCAAACTCGGAAGTCTGCCCCCCCACCCCCAGGACAGGAGACGCGCCCAGCAGCTGAAGCCAGACCCGCAGCTCCTCCGAGACTGACGGTCCCAGCTGGGCCGCCACTGCTTTCTCTGATGTGTTGTTTCCTCCTTTGGAGAAAAATCTAAATTTACTGAGAAAAATATGTTTCAGTGCCTCCCGAGCACGGCGGGGGAGGCCCGTGGGCAGCCGGGCACAGCTTCTGGTCCACAGGCCGGCTGGGGAGCTGTGTGAACACACTCGGAGCCCAGGCGCAGCTGCCCGCCGTGGCCTCGCGAAAGCAAGGCTGCGGTTCTGGCCCACACGACCGACCGGCCACCCGAGTGGGTGGACCCTACACGTAACCACAGCCCCCTACTCACCCCCAGCCAGTGGACTGGGGCCAGCCCCACCATCCCTACTGGGAGCCTTCCTCCCTCCCCTGCATGGGCGCCCCCGGAAGGGGCTTCCTTGCTGAAGTGTGGGACGCAGCCCCAGGGTCACCTCTTGGGACCGGCCCTCCCTGACCCCTCCGGCCAGAGCGCCCTCCGGGACGCCTGGTCCTGCAACGGCGATGCCCAGAGCCCAGGTTGATGATGAGCCCACAGGTCTGCAGGCGCTTTGAGATGGGCCGGCTGCAGGCGAGCACTTCCCGCTGAGGGCTGTTCCCATTTTGCACGTAGGGAAACTGAGGCTTAGCAGGGGAAGCAGTTCTCACTCCCAGCAGAGGTCTGGCTGACTCCAAGGCCAGGCCTTGGACACCCTGCAGCTCCTCGGCCCGTGGTGGACGCCAGGCCCTTGCCGCCCGCCAGCCACCCGGGCTGACCCTGCTGAAGAAACGGCCAGAGTTCACCCTGGAACACCGAGGGTCTTGCCCTTCGCTGGGAACCCCCTCGGGAGTGGGCTCAGGGGCTGAAGGGCGCTTGCCGTGTTCACCACCGGTGCCGGGGCCCAGCCCAGCAGCTCCCGGTAAACCTCTGGGGAGCGAAAGGGTGGGTGAGTGGCTGAGTGAGTGGGTGAGGGAATGAATGAATGAATGAATGAGTGAGTGAAGAAATAGCCTGTGCCCCTGTCAGCTCTGCACTACCCAGCAAGGACTTAAATGAGATAAGAGTAAAAATCACACTGATCAAAAAAAGACAACCTTACTGATGTGGCAAATAATTTGACATTAAAATGAGGACAAACAGCCTGGAAACTTAAAATTCCAGATGACTAACCGCCGACGAACAGAGAAAGAGGGGGTGGGTGTGGTGGTGGCGGCGAGTGGTGCTCAGCCGGCACAGATCAGCTGTATCCAGGCCCCGCCCCCTGCCCCCTCACGCCCGCTGTGCGTCAGCGGCTGACCGGCCACTTGCCCCCCCAGACTCCTTGTCCTCCAGAGATGATGACAAAGATGCCATCTGCCCAGGGGACCTGATTTCCGTGCGTGGCCCCTCTGGTGTTGCGTTTGGGGCCGGGTGTTGCGTCTTCTCCAGCACCCCTCCAAATTGGCTTTGCAGTGGTTGTTGCCGTTTATTGTTGCATTTGTTTAGAACTCATGAGCTACAATGCCCTGACATTTTTTCGTAAGACACTTAAATTTAGCAGCAGGAAAGTGACTTCATTTCCGCATCAGCAACACAGAAGCTTCCAGAAAACCTGCTGCCCATCGCAGCCTCAGTCTGGCCAGGCAGGGCTGGAGGCAGTGAGGCCTGGGGCGGTGGGTGGGCCGCTGGCATGGGTGCTGGCAGAGCTGGGGGTGGACGGGAGCTCCACGCCGGGGCCGCGCCTCTGCCGCCAGCACGGCCAGTGTGCTGTGCCATCCATCCGTGGCTTCCTGCCTGTCGGGAGGCCAAGCAGCTGTGACCCAGGGACAATCACAGGGAGGCCAGGACCCATCCCGCGCCTCATCTCACTGTCACTGTCCTGTATCAGCTACAGACACTGGGGACCTGGGGGCGGGGGTGGGGGCAGCTCTCACTGCTGCTAGTGGCCCAGCGTCTGTGATTGGAAGCCACCCCTGGACTTTCTCACTGTTGCTGGTCCTTCCCTGCTACTGAGCACCCCCGCTTACCAAGAGGTCACTTGCTGTAAAGTGCCTTGCCACGTCGGCTGTGTGCCAGCTTTGCTTGGACACCGCAGAGTGGCTGCTGGGCGGGCCCCGGGTCTCACAGGCAGGGCTGGTGGTGCAGAGCCCAGGGGGACCCCGGGTGAATCCCCGCTCTTCCACCAGCCAGCAGTCCACCCTCGGGACAGTGCTGAACCTCTGCACCTGAGAGCTTCCTGGGTCCTTGCAGGGACCCGTGAGGATTAAAGGAGACGGAGCCCAGTGTGTTGGGGAACACACTCATCGCTCCCTCCCCCCTCCTCCCTCCCGTCTCCCCTCGTCCACCCCCGCCCACAGCTGCAGATGGCCTTTGCCCTCCCAGACCCCGTTCGGGATGCAAGTGCGGCCCCTCTGGTGCTGACTGTCCAGTCCTGTCCACACCAGGGGCCGGGCCTGTCACCCTCAGCGGCTGGCCTCTGGCACCAGCACCGTGTTCCGTATTTGGGACACTTGGTTGTCTGCAGTTTTAACCACTGTAACCCATGAGAGTGTCCTGCAGAAGGGCGTGGCCCCGGGGCCTTCCCCGCAGAGGGCAACTCTCCCGCCCCCCCGCACCATGCCTGCGGCACCGCCACTGGCTTTTCTTTACCTCGAAGGCCCTCCCTCAGCCTTTTCGCACGTCTGTCTAAGAGCCGGTGGGCACCCTGGGTGGGGGGTGCGAGTCCTCCGGGGTCCCCACTGTCTCCTCTCGTCCCTCTGCCGGCCCGTGGCGCAGGCCATGTTCGAGCTGGTCACCTCCGAGGCGTCCTACTACAAGAGCCTGAGCCTGCTGGTGTCCCACTTCATGGAGAACGAGCGGCTGAAGAAGATCCTGCACCCGTCCGAGGCCCACATCCTCTTCTCCAACGTCCTGGACGTCATGGCCGTCAGCGAGCGGTGAGCCCCCTCCCCCCTCCCCCCGCCCCCGCCCCCGCCCCTGCCCCTCCGGCCCGTGTCCCGCGGAACCGGCTTCCCGCCCCTTCTCGCCTAGGGCACGGCTGCAGCAGGGGCACGTGATCAAGACACGGCGTCTCTCCTTCCGCGGGTTGGGGGCTTTCTGTGACAAGATGGGAATGGACGCGGGAACCCAAGGACCCGCCTCCCTCCCGGCAGGGCGGCCGGCCACGCCCCTAGAACAGGACTGTGACCCCGGGCCCCTTCCCGGGAGCACGGGTGTCCCTGGGTCCCACACAGTCAGGTGGGCGTGCGGCTGGTGTCGTGGCAGGTCCAGGGGCGTCTATGTAAGCGCCTTCTCCCCTCCGGCCGGGCGGCGCCTGCCCGTGTGGGGTAGTGGCTCTCGGGACTGCGCCTCCGTCTGCGCCCATAGGGAGGAAGGGGCACGCCTCGTGGGGGAGGAGCCGACATCTATTCAGGAAGAAGAAGTGAACTCCAGCCCTGGCTGGCATAGCTCAGTGGATTGAGCGTGGGCTGCGAACCCAAGTGTCGCAGGTTCGATTCCCAGTTAGGGCACATGCCTGGGTTGCAGGCCATGACCCCCAGCAACCGCACGTTCATGTTTCTCTCTCTCTTTCTCCCTCCCTTCCCTCTCTAAAAATAAATAAATAAAATCTAAAAAGAAGAAGAGGTGAACTCCAACCCTATCATTAGGGCAAAAGCTCCACTTACCAGCTAACAGCGCAAAACTCAGCTCTGGGAGCCTCTGGCCCAACCCCGAGGGTTCCGAGGTGAAGCCCGGTGCTGGCTCGCCTGGCCCCCGCTGCACAGGCCCGCCCCCCCCCCCCCACGCTGACACCTCGCCTCTCTGCTGTGGGGTCGGCAGGCCCAGAGCTCTGAGACCCCCTCAGCCTCTGCCGCCGCACCCTCTCTGGGAGGAGAGGGTCTTTGTAGTTAAGCACCCATTTATGTCTTCTTAGGAAACATCCCCAACACACAGACTAGAGGCCCCAGGGCGACGGGGAGCCCACGCTTCAGTGTCTGGGTTCAGCCACGTCCCCACCCCTCCCGACACCCACCAGAGCCGTCTGAAGCAAATCCTCGTCATTTCATTTCATCTGTGAACCCATCAGTGTGCACCTAAAAGATAAAGTCTCTCTCTGGATTTTAAAAATAGTCCTAGTGCCATTTCCACCTAAAAAAACAAATAGGAATTCCTTTTCTTTTTAAAAAAAGATTTTATTTATTTTTAGAGGGAGGAAAAGGGAAGGGGGGGAGAGAGAGAAAGGGAAAGAAGCATCAATGTGTGGTCGCCTCTCACACGCCCCCTACTGGGGACCTGGCCTACAACCCAGACACGTGCCCTGACTGGGAATCGAACTGGTGACTTTTTGGTTCAGAGGCCTGCGCTCAATCCACTGAGCCACACCAGCCAGGGCCCAGACAGGAATTCCCGGATGTGACCAGATGCAGCACTGGCACCGCGGGCTGGTCCCCCGGTGTCCGTTGGTCTGTCCCAGGGAGACCCCGCCGGGGGAGCTGTGTCTTGAGGCTCCCGGCCACTGCCTCCTGCAGGTTCCTCCTGGAGCTGGAGCGCCGGATGGAGGAGAACGTCGTCATCTCGGACGTGTGTGACATCGTGTACCACTACGCGGCCAACCACTTCTCGGTCTACATCACCTACGTCAGCAACCAGACCTACCAGGAGAGGACCTACAAGCAGCTGCTGTGAGTGCACTGGGCACCACGGCGCCCGAGGGACCTCTGTCCTGAACGGCCGTGCAGACTCTGCGGGTTAGAGAAGGGAGTCTGAGGCCCAGAGGACAGCTCGAGGCCCGAGAGGGCAGGAAAGGGACTTGAACCAGAGACAAAACAAGGGTGGGCGGGACGAGGTCTCTTTGGTGGCTACCCAGCCGCACCCTTGACGTTCTGGCTAATCTGCCCTTTCAGTGAACTTGCTGGGGGTTCTAGCGGCCGAGACAGTTTTTCAGTCAGCTTGCCTCCCTGGTCCCCTCTGCATTTCTGTGCTGGCCGTGACGACAGCGCAGCCTGTGACGTGTTCTCGGCTGGGCAGGGGAGCCTGCGGGAACTTTCCGAGTGCTGGCACGCGGCCGTCACACTGACCCACTGGGCCGTGCCATCCAACCGTGTCATCCGCTGTGACGTTTTAAAGCTGGAGTACGGCGGGGGTAGGGGACACGCCTTTTGATCTGGGGTTCAGAACTGGAATGGGAGGGGCCGGGAGGCCAGTTTTGAGGGCAGACACGGAGAAGACGAGCGCACAGGAGAACAGTCTGTCACGGCGCCCGTGGGGACACTGGTGTGGACGACAGTGCAGACCGCCCTGGGCCCGAGGACGAGGCAGGGTGCCCGTGTCCCCGCCTGTGCTGGGGCCTGCCTCTAATGCCAGCGGCAGTTTTCCGGAGCCCTGGCAGCCGTGCCCCCGACCCACTGCCCAGCTGCCTGCAGACGCGGGGCCCCTACCTGGCAGGAAGGGCGCAGGTTCCCGGCGGGTGGCTCCAGCTGCCGCCTGCTCCCGTCACTCCTGGGCTCACCTCCCCGCGGTTCCTGCCGGGTAAACCACCGGGCTGTGTGTCTGATTCGCAGACTTGGCTGCATGAGGCCGGCCAGCCAGCCTGCGTGCCCCACGCAGTGTTTGGCTAAGTCATCAGGGGCCTGGTATGTGAAGCCACTATTGAACAGTTTGCTTTCCATTCAAACAAGTCAATGGACATGCATTACGTGTCCGTGGGCCGCCTGGTTCCTGCCAGGCTGTGGGTGGGCAGGAAGCGCCACCAACCCGCGCCTCCCGAGAGCCAGACGCCTGCTCACTCCCTTGTCCTTGTCCCCAGGCAGGAGAAGGCGGCCTTTCGGGAGCTGATCTCGCAGCTGGAGCTCGACCCCAAGTGCCGGGGGCTGCCCCTCTCCTCCTTCCTCATCCTGCCTTTCCAGAGGATCACGCGCCTCAAGCTGCTGGTGCAGGTATGGCCTCCTGCCCCCTCGACCCCCCCCCCCAACGGGCAGACTGTGCCCCTGCTGCAGAACCGTTCCCTTCGGGCACCCAGGTCTCTGCCGGCCTCTAGGAAGTCGGTCTGCTCCTCAAATCCCAGTGGAACCCCTACTGGGTGCCAAGCAGTGGGGGACTCCCTTCTCCCAGGGACCCCCGTCCTTGGCCGAGGAGAGACCCACACACACACGCAACCAGGAAGTGGCCGTGGCTGTGAGGACAGTGAAACTGGGGCATGTGATGGGGGTGCTTGCCCAGCCACTGCCAGTGGGGGGTCCAGAAAGAGTCTCGGACGAGTGACATTTCAGCTGAGACCTGGCTGACGGGCAGGAGCCATTCAGGTGATGGAGCAGCTCGAGCAAAGGCCCTGGGGCACTGGGTGCACAGGCAGGAAGGCCAGTGGTGAGCTGGGGGAAGTGACGGGCGTGAGTGTGGGGATGTGGACAGAGGCCACTCGGGGCCCTAAGGGGCCAGGTACGACATCGAGTGCTCTCCTCGGTGACCACAGAGGCCACCATGTGCAGAGCACTGGGCAGGAAGACAAGAGGGAAAATGGGAGAAAGAAAGGGTTGGCAATGACTCAAGAAAGTAAGATGGCATGGAGGAGATCCTGAAGGGAAGCCAGTGAGCTGAGCCTTGAACTTGCTACTGTGGAGTAAGAAGGAAGAAAAGAATCTCCTGGGTTGAGCAGCTTCCCGAGGCAGGGAGACAGGGTGGGGAGCAGCCCAGGTTCGGTGGTGAACTAGCCAAGTCTGAGAGGGCTGAGCAGTTGAACATCCGAGTTCAGAGTGGAAGGGAGGAGTAGGGGCCTCAGCTGTCAGCACTGAGATGCCGTTCAATAGTGAGACCAGCAAGGAAGGACAGAAAAGGGTCCAGAAACCCAGCGCTGGGACTCTCCATGCCCAAGAAGGGCCAGAGAGGAGACTAGTGTGAGGGTCATGTGCGCCCGGCTGAGGAAGTTTCAAATGACAGTCCCAGAGGAGGGGGACTCGAAGCCCCTGGCGTCTTCCCATGTGCGGAGCTCCCCTTGCATCTCCATCCGCGCTCCCGCCCCTCACCGCAGGACCCCGCCCTCCGCGCTGACACCTGGTCACTTCCTTTGCTTTGCTGGCCGTGGTACAGTGAGGTGTCCGCTCTGGGCTGGCCCTCAGGGTTAGTCCTCATGGGACACCGACTCGGGGTTGCCAGTTCAGGGCCGGGCCAGGATGCTCAGCCCTCGGCCTGGCGGAGGGTTCTCCGGCTCCCTGTCGTCACCTAGTAGGGCTGTGCGTGGGTGTTGCAGCACCAAGAGGCTGTTTGGACAGCTGCGAGGAGGAGGCCGCCCTTGCGAGGTGGGGGGCGGGGAGGGGCTGGACGGCCGCTGCGAAGGTTAATGCGCCCCCGCCTGTGCGCAGAACATCCTGAAGAGAGTGGAGGAGAGGTCGGAGCGGGAGTGCACCGCCTTGGACGCCCACAAGGAGCTGGAACTGGTGAGTGGGCTTCCTCCCCCGTGTCTCCCCATCGACTCTCCCCGCCTCTAGACCTGCCTTCCGGGTCCTGCTCCCTCGCAGGTGGGCGTGTCTTTGGAAAATACAGATTAATTTTAGCATTTGCTTTCGCAATCCAGGGAAGTCGCAGGGTGTAACAGTAGGTCAGGTGCGGCCGGAACAGAGCGGCGGGTCTTCCTTGTCCACCCCGGGGCCGTGCCGGGTGGACCCCGCAGCAGCCCAGCCCGCTTCACCTGCTGACCTCTGCTGCCCCCTGGAGGCCCAGCGTGTCTCAGCAGCTGCCCCCTGCGGACGTCTGGGCCCTCCGAGGCCCCTCCCGAGTCCTTGCCCGTTTCCGGCGTCTTACCTCCGGTGACTGTCAGAGGCTGGCCTGGCTCTCTCTCTGAGCCCGGTGTAGCCCCGCCCCGAGCCCGTGCGTCCACAGCGTCCCTGTCCCTGGAGCTGCAGCGGCCCACTCTGCGAGAGGACGCAGGGGCCCTGCCAAGCGCTGGGCGTAGAGAAACCCCAGCTCTGCTCCTGACCCGGAATTTGCCGGCAGAGTCTGGTGCGGGAGGGGTCGACGAGTGCGTGCTTTCTCGCGGGCGGGCTCACGTGGCTCCTCCTGGTCTCAAGTGCTGCCTCGTGCGTCAGCGGCAGCTGTGAGCCAGTTCTTGGCAGCTGGGGTGTGGGGCACGCTGACATGCTGGGGATCCCACAGAGGATGGACATGAGTCCTGAGAAGTCCTTCCCACTCCTTGTACCAGAGACAGCAGCTCAGTGAAAGCACGAGCCTCCCTCCGTGGGCGGCTGGTGGTGGTTCTGAGCGGAGGAGCCACCAGGACTTCTGAACTTAATGCGACAGTGGCCCCTGACCTCTCCTCCTGTCCCCTACTCGGACCAGTCGGCCATCACACCCTTCGCTGGTTGTGGAAAACAGCACTCCCGTCCCGGGCTTCTGGGGGAGAGGCTGCAGCCCTCGGCGGGCTGGTCGGGGAGGGTCAGGATGTGTGGGCCAAGTAGCAGCTCTCAGGGCCCTCCGCGCACCCCTAGAACGCCCATACCTGCTCAGGTGGGAGTTCATGACAGCCCCCACCGGGCAGCCGACCACCCTGGGTCACACACAGAGGTGAGTCCAGTGACCACCGAGGCCTGAGAGAGGCCTGAGTGCCCCAGGGGACGGTCCCCTGCGGCCAGAAAGTGTTGTCTGTGGCTTCAGGTATTTTCTTCTGTCCTCTCCCTTTCTTGCCCATGTACTGAAAGGCATGCTCCTATTTCTCACAGACGACTTCCTTTTACAGAGGTTTTATTTTCTAATTTATAAAAGCAGCTGCTTCTCATTGCAAAAATTTCCAGACAGTGCTTGTAAGCCAGAAAGAAGAAGGTAGAGACCACGCCAGTCCCCCACCCACTGCGCTGAGCCGGCACCCACCCCTCCAGGCCTCCTTCCGGGCCAGGGCGCGCTGCTGCGGTCCCGTTCTCTGCAAAAGAGGTGGCGGCTCCTCATAACCGGCTCTGTGCTCCGGTTTAGAGCGTGTGAAGTCTAGAGCATGTTAACAATTTTTAGGATTTCGGAGTACTTCCTGACGTGGCTCTGTTAGTGCTCGTCAGTGCCAGCTGACGGACACTGAGGTCGATGACAGTTTTCTCGTCCGCTGCAGGGACCGTCCCAGCTCACGCGTCTTTGGGCGCCGTCCTCACGCACACACACTGGGTGCCCGCTGGGGCTGCTGGGCTCTGTCTGTCCCAGGCGCCTGTGACCCGGTGTGGAATATCGTTTCTTCGTAAGGAGTCCCCAGAAGTCCCCAGAGACTCGGTTTTATTAGGCCTCTGGGTACCTGAGCTGCCCCCCAGGAAGGTGGGGGGACCCTGGCTCCCCCTCAGTGTGTGGCAGAGCTCGGTCCCCCCACGTCACCTGCCTTTTCCAGTCTGACGGACCACTAAGCATATCTTATTGCTTAAACTCGCTTCCTAGCAGCCTGACGAGTCCCCCCGCTCGGCCTTTGTTCCGGAAGGGGCTAGAGAAGGGCGCCCCAGCGCGCACGAGGCGGGCCGGGCGGCCTCGGCCGTGGGCAGGGGGCAGTGCCCGGGGCCAGCCGGCTGCAGGTGGCCTGACGCGTCCCCCCCCTCGCCCCAGGTGGTGAAAGCGTGCAACGAGGGCGTGCGGAAGATGAGCCGCACGGAGCAGATGATCAGCATTCAGAAGAAGATGGAGTTTAAGATCAAGGTGAGCCTGCCCCCACCTGCGTGTCCCCGGCCCAGCCCGCTGGCCCCGTTGGTCACCGGCCAGGCACCCTTGAGTCTCAGTGCAGTGTCACCTCGCCCCGAGGCCGTCCCTGACCCCCAGGCAGGGGGCACCCCTCTGCCCTGTGGCTGGCAGACCACCGCCTGGGCCTGGGCTCCTTCCGAGAGGCGGGTGCGGCCCCCGCAGCCACCCCCCCTTGGGAGCGGGCAGCAGCAAGTTTGCAGGAAACGCCTGACAGGGACCGGCCCGGGGTTCTCAGAGCCGGGGTCCGAGATCCTGACAGAAGTCACCACCCTCCTCCCGCAACCTCACGTGAAGCTTCGGGCTTCAGTGAGCCCGAGAGCCTGGGTTTCCGGCGACGTGGACACGTGGACCCACAGTGCCCTCCAAGGTCACCAGGGTCGTGCTGGGTCGGGGAGTGAGCCCCAGTCGTGGATGCAGATGTGGCCTGTGCGTCACGGCGCTCCACCTGCCAGGATGACGGCCCTGAGCCACGCAGTGGGGGCCTCGCACAGCCTGCCGTCCCCACTCCCTGGGACCCCAGCCCCTCTGGGTCTGCATCACACGGGGGTGCAGACACACACACACACACACACACACACACACACAGGTACCCACTTGAACACATAGTTACATGTGGACACATTGTACACAGGGACACATGCTATGCACAGGGACACACTTAGACACATATTACATAGAAGCACACATGGATACACACGCAACAGGTGATACAGGGCTGCACCCAGGCACGCACACAGCTGCACTCACTCACAGCTGCACTCACACTCACAGCTGCACTCACTCACAGCTGCACTCACACAGCTGCACGCACAGCTGCACTCACAGCTGCACTCACAGCTGCACTCACACAGCTGCACGCACAGCTGCACTCACAGCTGCACTCACACACACACACACACACCCGCCCTCAGCGCTGTGTGCACCCCGGGCCCAGTGTAGCCCTCGCAGGCCCAGTGCCTGCTGCTCACCACCCCCGCGAGGGCCCAGGGGAGCCTCGGGGAGCGGCGACGGGGCCGGCCACTCTGACGCACACCCCCCGCCCCCCCCGCGCAGTCGGTGCCCATCATCTCGCACTCCCGCTGGCTGCTGAAGCAAGGTGAGCTGCAGCAGATGTCAGGCCCCAAGACCTCCCGCACCCTGAGGACCAAGAAACTCTTCCAGGAGATTTACCTCTTCCTCTTCAACGACCTGCTGGTGATCTGCCGGCAGATCCCGGGGTGAGCGCGGGGTGGGGGTTGGGGGGGTGGTGTGCTGCTGGGGGCGCCGCCCTGGGGGCCGGGCTCCCCCGGGGGCTGGCGGGATGGCTGGGTGGAGCTCCAGCTGTCAGTCAGGTCTGACGTCAGCTCTGTTCTTGCCCGGCCTGGGGCCTTTGGTCAAGTTCGCTTAAACCCCTGGGCTCAGTTTCCCCTCCTGTCCAGTGGGGCTTTTGTAGGGATGTGGAGAGGCCTGCTCAGCACCTGACACATGGTGAGCGCTCAGCAGAGCGGCCACACCGGGGGAGGGGCGGTCTCAGGATGGGGACAGGGATCCCGGGAGTGGCAGTGGTGGGGCTGGTCTTGCCGCCGGCCAGGGCGAGGCCCCCTGGGACCCCAGCGCTTCCTCAGGACCGATGTGCCCCCCGCCCCCCGGTCCCCAGAGACAAGTACCAGGTGTTTGACTCGGCGCCGCGGGGCCTGCTCCGCGTGGAGGAGCTGGAGGACCAGGGCCAGACGCTGGCCAACGTGTTCATCCTGCGGCTGCTTGAGAACTCGGACGACCGCGAGGCCACCTACATGCTGAAGGCGTCCTCACAGTGAGTGCCCGTGCGCTCCCGCCGCGCTCCTGTTCTCCCCCTCCCCCCCATCGGTGTCGGGGTGCAGCACGTTGCCCTGTGTGTGCGTGTGTGAGTGTGTGTGTGTGTGCACACGTACTCCCTTGGGGCCTCAGACACTGGGCAGGCCCTCCTTCCCCATGGAATGCTGTAGGACCCTGGGCCCGGGCTGACCCGTGAGCCACCATCTCTGAGCAGCCAGGGACCTGCCCTGCAGCCGAGATCAGAGTTGGAGACGCTGGCTCCTCCCCCAGAGCCCCAGGGCCCGCCCTGCCCATCTAGGCTCCGCCCCCACAGCCCGGGCGGGGATGTGGCTTCTGGGCAGCAGGCACCAGCAAGCCTCTTTGTGGGCGGCTGTGGGGCGTGGCAGAGCGCTCGCCGTCCTCCGCTGACGTTTTAAAGCGCACCGGGGAGACTCCGCAGGGCTCCCCGGCCTGTCGGCCGAGTTCTGGGCACCCCGTCCTGCGGCAGCCCTGGGCGAGGCTCAGGACCGAGCAGCCAGCGGGCTGAGCACTGGGCACTGGGCACTGTCCCTCGGGGGCGGGGGGGCATGGCTCTGCAGCTGGGGCATGCGTCCTCTCCCCTGTCCCAGGAGTGAGATGAAGCGCTGGATGACCTCGCTGGCCCCCAACCGGAGAACCAAGTTTGTTTCCTTCACGTCCCGGCTGCTGGGTAAGTGGCCCTCCGGGATGAGGACCTCTCTGGGCAGGACAGGTGAGGCCTCCCTCACCTGTCAGCCTCAGGTGCTTCCCGAGCCCATCTTTCCCGAGGCCCGAGTGGCCTCCGGGATACCCGCGTCAACTGCCAGGGGCCCCAGCTGCCAGCTGCTAGCTTAGTGCCTGGCAGAGGCGCTTGGCGTGCTGAGCCCGGCCAGCGCTCGGGTGGGTACTGAAGGAGTGAGCCCCTGGGTCCGAGCGACAGGCACTGCAAGGAAACCGGCTCCTCGGAGCCTGGGCCCAGAAGGCGGACGCAGTGTTCTTTGGGGTCCCTGGGTGTCTGAAAACCTCACAAAACACGGAAGGGCGCTAGCGTCCAGCTGCCTGTCGGGAAGCTGCCGTGTCTGGCCCCTCGCTGCGCCCCGGGCACACCACTCTTCCTCCCGGGGCCCGGTGCGCGTTCGAGGAGTCCCTTGGGAAGCCTCAAACAAGAGCCCGCGTGCCTGCCCGTCCCTTTAACATGTCGTGTTTTCTCCGGGTCCCCGGCCAGCGCAGCCTCATTTTCTCTGGAGCTGAGGCCCCTCCTTCAAATGACTTATTTTCAGTTGCTGCAAGACAGGCAGTGTCCAGGGGTTGCTGGGTAGGGGGCAGGGCGGTGACACGGTGACGCCTGACCGGCGATAAGGACGGGCCGCCCCCCTCCCCTCCCTCCAGACTGCCCCCAGGTCCAGTGCGTGCACCCGTACGTGGCCCAGCAGCCCGATGAGCTGACGCTGGAGCTGGCCGACATCCTTAACATCCTGGACAAGACGGAGGACGGTAAGGCGGGGGCCGGGTGCGGCGCCCACCGGTGCCCCCGGGACTCTGCTGCCGGCCTGCACCGGCCCGAGGGTGCAGTGTGCCCCCTGGTGGAGAGGCTGGTTGCCGGGCAGGCAGGCCCGAGCCCGGGCTGTCTCTGTTCCCCCCGACCGCTCTGCCCGCCCCGGCTGCCCCCGCTTTTCCCAGGGTCTCTGCTCCCCTCCCCAGACCAGCGAGGGCCGTCTCCGCCTTCACCCTAGGCCCGGCCCAGCACCGGCTCTGTGCCGACCCCTCGGACGGCCCCGGGCGTGGCCCACCCATCAGGTGGGGGAAGGACAGCCAGGAACACCCTCACCCTGACCCCTGACCCTCACCCCGACCCCACACCCTGTATTTGCAACAGGCTTCCAGGTGAGCCTGTGACCACCAGGCTCAGATCCCTGTGTGGGCCAGGGAGCCGCCCACCCGGCGCCCACCCATCCCCGTCGGTGCACCAGTGCCAAGTGGGGTTCATACCCCTTCCCCAAACACTGGTCCCTTATTTCTACGACAGACTCCCCAAAACCGCACAGAGCACCTCCCCTCCCCCGAATCCTCCTCCCCTTCAAGGTCCTGGCTGGGAGGCCTCCGGCTGGCGACCTCCAAGGGAGGCCACTTGCGCTGGTTCCAAACTCCAGGGGCTCCCTGACCCCCACAGAATAAACCAGCACACGCCTGTCCCCCGTGGCCCACAGAGTGTGCGCTGGGACCTGCACCGGGACCCGTGCTGCGGGGCGGCCTCTGGGGGCGGGAGGGAGAGCCGGGGCACCGTGCTGACCACCTGCCCCTCGGGGGCTGAGAGGCTCAGAGAGGGGGGGCCAACAAGAGGGCAATGGGACCCCCCGGGCCCGGGGCCACCAGTCAGCCACCCCCAACCCCCACAGGCCGTTTCAGTGTCTCTTGCTTTTAGGGGTGGCCCTGGGGGTCTCCTGACCTCATGTGGGACAGCCTGGGGCCACTGAGGGCTTGGGAGCAAGTTCCAAAGTCAACACACTGGGGACACGCCGTGGCACGGAGTGTGGCTGTCATGTGACAGCCACACGCACACACCGTGCTCCCCGGGGCCGCGCCAGGGCTGTGCCTCCCTCCCGAGTGGGAGGCCAACCCCATCTGAGGGTCCCGGTGGGGGGCTCCGGAGCAGGCGCCTCTGGACAGGCCCCCTGGACTCCTGTCTCTCCGGCCCCTGTGCGGGGGTGGGGGTGGGGGGAGGCCCCGCTCGCTGGGCCCCCCTGAGCCTCCCCTCCCGCCCCCTCCCCAAACAGGGTGGGTCTTTGGCGAGCGTCTGCACGACCAGGAGAGAGGCTGGTTCCCCAGCAACATGACCGAGGAGATCTTGAATCCCAAGATCCGATCGCAGAACCTCAAGGAGTGCTTCCGGGTGCACAAGATGGAGGACCCTCAGCGCAGCCAGAACAAGGACCGCAGGAAGCTGGGCAGCCGGAACCGGCAATGACCCCCTGCTCCCAGCCGGGCCAGGGGTGTGGGAGGGTGGGAGCAGGGCCTGGCGGGCGATCCCGTGGACCACGGAGGGGCTCTGGGGACAGGCGACCGTGGTGGGGGGGGGGTTGCCCCCGCCCCGCATCCCTGCCGCGTGCGAATGCTCATGCGTCTCGGCCCCTTGCTTGCAAACTGGAGAAGCGGTGCCCACGCCTTTTCTCCGAGGCACTTGCAGATGAGAAAGTGTATTTTAAACAGTGTTACGCCACCTCTCCCTCTCGTCTCTTAGAGGGGGTGGGCGGGGACCGGCATGCTCCGGGGGCCTGGCCAGGCACTGGAAGGGGCCCCAGGCCCGGGTGTCCCTGGCCCAGGGCAGGTGCGACGGTGGTGACTGCCATGACCCCCTGCACGTGCCCTTCTCCACCCGGAAGCGTTCGTGTCCACCAGGCTCGCTGCCCTCGCCCGGTGAGCTTGCTGGAGCTTGCTGAGCAGCCCTCGGTCCCCAGTTTACGAGACTGAGAGACCCACCGCCTCCGTCCGCCCCTGCCATCCCCTGGCTGCACGGCCAGGCCCTGCCTCGTGGCAGGCCGGCCTCCCAGAGCCTGGCCGAGGGCCCTGCCGCCTCTGGCTCCCCCATGGGCCGGCTGTACCTTGTGTCTTCCGGCCCCTGAGGGGGCCCGGGTATTGTAAGGAATGAACTGGTCACTGCATCCTGTATTGGTTATGGTTCCAAGAAAAGCAAATACCATTTTTTTGGCTGCATTAAAAGAAGCATCATGTATGAAATAAAGGAGGTGACATTCTCCTCTTTATTGCTCGGCTGCACACAGGAATGAGGCATTTGGTTCTGGACGGGGAGCCCCCTCCCAGGTCAGTGGAGGAGTTGTACCCCGAAGGAGGGGTTCAGCGGCCTCTAAGGGAGGCTGAAAGGGAGCCCCCGGGGTTGGGGCCTCCACCTGTTTGAGGCCTCCAGAGACACCAGGGTGTGTGAAGGAGTCGGAGATGCCCTGTGAGAACACAGGTTTGCAAGGCCACAGGGCGACTGAGGTGTCAGTGAGCGGCGGTCCCACAGGGAGTCTGACCACTAGGCAGGGGGCCGGGCTGCCTACCTGGCCAGTCACTGAGCTTGGGCACTCCTCCCCACCTGTGGGGGCAGTGGTTGGTTACCCAGAGGCTGCAGTTCCTCCCCCAACCCTCAGCCACCCCACCCTCACCCTGGTTCTGACCCCACCCAGCCCCGCCTGCCTGGGAGCCTGCTCTCTCAACCAGGACGCCCTTTCCTCTGCACCTGGACAGGCCTCTGAGTAGAAGCCCGTGGTTTAGATCCAGTGGGACTTTGTAGCTCCTTCCCACAGGCCATGGCATGACCCTCGGCCTCGGCCTGAGGCCCCCCAGGTCCTCTGAGAACCCCATGAGTCCTGCAAGATGCACAGACCCGCAACTCGCTGGTTCACCCCTGGGGAGCGCCCCTGGACGTTGGGAGGGACTGAAGCTCTGTGCCTGAGGGTCTGGCAGCCCCACCTGGGTCCTCAGGACTGAGGGACGTGGGAGCGGGGCCCTTTCCGAGCCCTCTGCTGCAGGTGGCGGGGTGGTTGGAGGACCTGGCCCCGTCCAGCCTTCCTTCCGAAGCTGGGAGAGAGCTTGCTGCCTCGGGTCATGTGCGCTAAAAGCAGGGTTTTGGCCACTGGAGGTTCTCTGAAATGAAGTGTTTGAAACAATTTCCTGAAGACTGGCCAGGTTCATGACAGTCCTTTATCAGCAGGAAAGTGTAGCCCGCGGTGTGCTTTGGGCAGAGTGTGTGTGTGGCTACGACGACGTGCACTCATCTGGAGTGCCCAGGAGGACTCGGGTCTCCGCAGGAGCTCGGGAACCAAGGGGCCAGGCGGCAGCTGCGACAATGGTGGGAGGAGGAGGAGGAGGAGGAGGAGCAGGAGCGGCCGCTCCCCCCGCCTCCACCGCCCACTCAGGGACTTCCCAGGGGCCCGAGGTGTTTGCCAAAAGTCTCTCCTCCAGGTGTCCTCACTCTGGAAGAACCTTCCGGAGGAAGGACACAGTTACGGCTTCTTCCCTGCTGTGCCCAGAGCAGCCAGGCAGTGATTTAAATCTCCGAATTACTAACGCTAGGCTTATTGAGGAGTGTGGAAGACAGGGCGGAGCTGGGGGCTACAGGCCACCGGGCGGGGGCGGGGCGAGATGGGGAGAGGAGGTGGGCGGTGCGGGCCCCTCCCTACACCCGAACAGCTGCCCTGCGTGGAGGGGCGGAGGCCCTAAGCTCCTGCGAAGCTCCGCCTTGGGGGCCTGCGTGGGATCGCGGGTACCGGGCCAGGCTGGAGGCTCCCTGGCTTCACCCCTCGGCTCGTCCAGCTCCTGGGGCTCCCTGGGGTGGAGGGGCCCCTGAGGTGGAGCAAAGGGCACCAGGACCGAGGGCGCTGGGGCGGCTTCTGCTCCCAGCACCCGCTGCACCCGGCTCCGCACCCGGCGGCCCGGCCCGCGCATGCGCATGTGGCTCCTGCGGGCGCCCAGGCCACGTGCACACCCACGCACGGGTCGCGAGGTGACGCCCTCCCCCACTCGCCACACACTCAGGCACATACACACACTCGAGACCTGGGCGCGTCCGGCGGGAACGCGGCCCCTTTATTCGCTTCAGGAGGCGGAAAACTTTCTCAGCGCGACGACCACGAGCGCCAGCACCACGCAGGTGGCCAGCAGGGCGGCGATGACGATCGCTGCGATGGCGCCGGGCCCCAGCGAGCCTGCAAGGACACGGGAGCCGCGTCAGCCTGGGTCCAGCCCGCCCTCTGCCTTCCCCTCGGCCCCCCGTTGCCCCCGCACCGCCCGGCCGGCCCGCCGCATACCGCCGTCGTGGTCCAGATGCTCCTGCGCGGTGCTGTCCTCCGGACTCGGCGGGGCGGTGGCGCCCAGGGGACCTGTGGCCGCGGGCTCCCGGGCCGGGCTGGTGCTCTCCACCGGGCCTTCTCCGGAGGGCAGCTCGGCGGGCTCATTCCACAGCGTGGGCACGGGCTCCCGCGAGCCCTCGGCTGCAAGGCCAAGGACAGGCGCTGCGGCCGGGGCTGCAGGCCCACAGGGCTGTCTCCCCGCCCCCCTGGGGAGGTGGCGCTGTGTCTGGGGTCCCCGGAGTCCAGCTCTCCTCCAGCCTTCCCATGTCGTGGGTGACACCACCAAGTGTGAGGGCCCTCATGGGACCCCCGAGCCCCACAGCTGCCAGGCCCCGGTGAAAACGGGCTGTGGGGGGCAGGGGCCGGGGTTGGGGTGCAGGGACCAGAGTCTGAGAGAACAGCTGCGAGAGCCCTCAACTGGCAGCAGATCAGGGAACTGGGACATGGCACCTCCTCTCCCCCAGCGGAGCCTGGGGTCCCCCGTCTGAACCTGTGGGCTCTGTAGGCCTGGGCGGGGTGACACTTGGGAGGGACCCCCACAAGGCAGCCTGCACCCTGGAGAAGAGGCCAGGACGGGGGAGCAGGGCCCTCGCCAGGAACCAGGGGTCCTGCCCACCCTGGCCGGCCCCACGGGGCTGGAGGGCGTCCCTGCTGTGGGGGCTGGGCAGCAGAGGCCACCCACACCCAGGGCTGCCGGTCCTGCTTCTCCGTGCCCCCCCCCCGCCATGGGTGCTGGGACACAGGGCCCAGCACCCACCCACACATGCCTCTAGGTGTTGAGGCTCAAAGCCCAGTGGCCCTCTGCACCCTAAGGGACTGAAGCCTGCCCACACAGTCTGCAGACCAGCCAGAGGGGTGTCTGGGGCCTGTGCAGGGAGCCCCAGCAGAAGGTGGGTGCCCCCCACCCTCCCACACAAGCCAAGGCTCAGTCGGCACACCAGCTCTGGCAGGGGTCGGGGCCCGCCCACGCCTGGGCTTCACTGGGACCCAGGGGTGCTCTGGGAAGAGGCAAAGGTGCTGTCGGGGCTTTCCTGCCCCCGGTGCCTCCCAGGGCCAGGTCTCGAGGAAACACCAAGCAAGCCCAAATTTGGGGTCAGTCTTCACATAACTAGGCTTTCGAAAATATCAGGTGAGAGACGGAGGGAGGTTGAGGAGCGGTGCCAGATTGGAGCCCGAGGGCGCGTGGCCACTAAGTGCCGCGTGAGCCTGGACGGGGCCGAGGGCCGCTGTGGAGGCCGGTCTGGGCCACGGGCGCGAGCCAAGGGAGGCGGACAGTGTTCAGGGGACGGTGCTCCCCCCAGGCCCACGCCCGCTGTGCACGGGCCTGGCTGGGCCGAGAACACCCCTGTCCTCGGGCACGTGTGGGGCGGAGGGGCACGGCCCCGCCTCCCTCTCAAGCGACTGGGCCTCCAGGCCGGCAGGCAGGCGGGCGGGAGACGACAGGAGGACAGAGAGCAGATGTGGCCAAGTGTTGGAAGCCCATCAATCTAAGTGAAGACTCTACTGGTCATGGGATCATTTTTGCAACACCTTTGTAAACTTAAAATCTTTTCCCAGGAAAAATGTATACGGCTCCCCCAGCCTGCCCTGCAGCCTCCCCCAGCCCCTGGCTGGCTCAGTGTGGAGGCTCAGCCAAGACTTATGGGAGCTGGTGCCCCTTTTCAGAAAATGCCCCCGACAAGGAGGCCTCCGGGGGCAAAGGGTGCCAGCACCCAGTGGCGCAGAGGTTGGGGGAGCTCCCCTGTCCTGGGGCCCAAGGCTCATGTGGGGGCCACCCCGGCCCCCACCAACTGTGAGGCTGTCCCTGTGGGGAGGGCAGAGGTCCCTCAGGCCTCGACGGTCACAGCCCGGGGGAGGGCAGGGCCCGCAGCCGTGTGCAGCTGCCAGGGAGGCCGCGGCCCCACGCAGGCTGCCCTCGGGCTCCCGGTAGCCGGGCAGGGAGAACGCCTGAGCACACACACCGCCTGGCAGGCCCGGAGGTCTAGGGCTCGCAGACTGTCTGTCTCCCCACATACACGGAGCAACCACTGGCCCCCACCTGCTCCCCACACCCCCGAGACAGGGCGGCAGGCGGGCACCTCCCTGGTCCACCGCTGCCGGCCTGAGCTCACCTCCGAACGCCGGGCGCCTGGCCAGGGAGGCTGCCCCGAGGCTCCCGGGGAGACTACCTGCCCAGCTGACCTGGGAGGCATCTGGGAAGTCGGCTCTGAGCTTAGAAGGCGGGTGGCCAGCCCCATGGCCCTCAGGTGGCCACAGATGGGCTCACGCCCTGGAGCTGGCCACCCGCTGCCCTTTGCCGGAGCCCGGGGGCCATCTCTGTGGGGAGCGGGGCCCCTGAGCAGGGCAGCCGGGGGGCACACCCAGGCCCTCTCCCCTTCCCTGCCCTGTGACCAGCCTCCCTGCCGCTCCCACCGGCCCGGCTCCTCGTCCCTGCCGAGCGCACCCTCCTCCGGCCCCTCCTCCAACACCCCACCAGTTGGTCCCTGAGGCTCCAGGGACTCAGCCCGTGGGCTGCCAAACCCAGTGAGTGCCCTGGGTCCAGGTCCTGGTTCCTGCACACTCTCACCCGGGGCCCCTCTGCCCCCACTTTCCCGACCTGTGCAGCAGAGTTGGCCCGGGCTTCTCGCAGCCACACACGGCAGTAACCGTGCCACTACCGCCATCCTCGGGGCTGCACCCCGCCCCCCAGGGCCCCTCCGGCATCAGCCACCTGGCTGGACACGGGCCAGGCCCCCCGTGGGCTGTGTGCCTGCCGCAGCTGACCGTGGCAGGAGACCCCTGCGGGCTGGCCCAGGGCTCATCTGTGCCCAAGCAGCAGGGCCCCCGGGGCCAGCCAGCTCCCTGCCCACCTGGGTGGGCACCCTGGCGGCAGCCGGGGTTCAGCCCCCAGCATGGGGTGCAGCTGCCAGGGAGGGGCCGAATCACCCTCTCGACCCCGTCCAGCTGTCTCTGCGTTTGCTGCTCTCTCCACTGTCTGCTGCTGCGGTGCGAGGGGAAACAGAGTTTCAAGGCCACGGCCCACCCTCCCCCAGGCAGCCGCCCCACGCTGCCAGCAGCAGAGGGGCGAGGGAAGCCGGGCAGAGGGCCCCGAGTGGGCCCGGGCGTGGAGGATGTGCCCACAGGCAGGCGAGGCCACAGTGAGTCAGCTGTGGGGACGCTGCGTGGGGACGGAGAAGGCGGAGGGCCCGGGAGGAGGCGCGGACCCCGGGCACCAGAGTGCACGAGGCCCTGGACCATGGGCTCTGACCAAGGGAGGCGGTGGGAGTGGGCCCGGTGACACTGGCCTGGGCATGGCGGGCTCTCCCCCGCCCTGCGCCCCCAGCTGCCCTGCCTTTAGGTAAATACGTTTGTTTAGCACCCTCTCGGACCACAGGGCCCCGAGGCCAGGCGCCGTGCTCACAGACGGCCTTTGTACGGGCCATGAAGGGCCTTTTTATGCCCGCCCTGGCCGCCCGCCTGCGCAACCTGGCCTGCTCCCCCTGCCCCGGGAGCTGTGGCCACAGGCGACCGGTGGGGAGGACAGCGGGCCGGCCTGGACGGCAGCCACGGGGCCGCTCCTTCCTGGCCTGTCAGCCACAGGACCCCCGCCCGCCGGTCAGCGGGCAGGGGGCTGCTGGGCTGGGTATGCCCCTCCCAGCATGGCAGGAAGGACAGCCAGCCAGAACCCCGAAGACTCGGGGAGGAGTGGGACTGTCCCTCTCGGTGGGACACATGGGAAGAGGCGAGGCCAGCCGAGACCCCTGGTGACACCAAACATGAGGCTGTCCCCCCACCCAAGCGTTCCTGTGGTGGAGAGCGGAGCCCACCCACCCAGGCCGTGCATGCCCAGTGCGGCCCGGCGCCTCTGGCCCGAGGCCTGGGCCGGGAGAGCCAGCTGCCTGGGGCACAGGACATGGGACAGGAGCTCCCCTCCCCCGGCAGCCCGGACCCCCCGGGCCAGCAGGACAAGGCTCCAGTGAGGCGCAGGGGGCTGCGAGCACCCCAGTCCCAGACCCGGGCCGTGGAAGATGCCACCTCACACTTTCGGTCACTTCTTCAATTCCTAGGCACCTCTCCCCCCAAAGGGAGCTCAGTGGTGCTTTCCCAGCCCGCCTGAGGGGGTGCTTCTGCCCGAGACCACCCCGCACCCCATGGAGGGGCTGGGACGTTACATCAACTGAGACCTCATCATCAACATCAACTGAGCACCGCCCGATGCCTGGCCCGCCCCGGGAAGCTGGGGTCTGGACTCGGTCGGCCTGCAGCCCTGGGGGCGGTGGGGCAGGGACACCACAGGGTCACCGTCCTGCAGATAAGGAGGGGCACAGAGATGCCGAGAAACAGCCAGGAGGGGTCCGAAGCAAGCCAGGCTGCCCCTTCTTCCTAGGGCGTCTCCAGCCTCCCTGCGGGTGCCTGCGAGTGGCTGCCCCACCCCCAGCAGCGCTCGAGGGCCACAGTCACACTCACCTGCTCCCCAGGGCCCCCCAAAGCCCATGCTGCAGGGAGGCTCTCCCGTCATGGGGGACCCCCCCAGGGTCCTCAAACATTGTCCTTCGGCCACAGCATGGCCAACAGACTGCTCCCTCCCAGGAGGAAGAGCAGCTGTCACCCCTCTCAGGCTTCGAAGCCGGCCTGGGTCAGCCTCTCCCGCCCGGGCCCGCAGCCACGCCCAGGGTTGGGGCTGAGGTCCTGGGAGCCTGCCGCCCTCGCTGGACCCCAGGCCCCGCCACCCTGGCTCCATGCAGAGCCTGACTCCCCATCCTGGCCGTCTTCCCGAGGCCCCCGGGCCCTGTGCGCCCTCTGGAAGTTTTCCTGGGGTGGGGAGAGCGCCTGGGGCTTCACTCGCGGCTTCTCAGAAAACCAGCAGGGGAGGTGCGCAGAGTCGGAGAAGGTCTCTAGCCCCTTGGCACCTCGCCCTGGGCCAGGAGTCCCCTCCTGGCTCTCAGACCTGGAAGGCTTCAGGTGTTAGGGTGCTGGGCTCGTCCCCTTGTCCCCAGGCCCTGCTTCAGAGACCGTCGTCACTGTGGCTGCCAGTCCCCGACCGCTGCCGTCTGTCTTGGGGGAGCCCTCGGCGGCATCGCCCCCGTGGCCACCCCTCTGCGGTGAAGGACCTCTGCCCTTGGGCGTTTGAGAATCGGGCTCAAGGTGCTCCTTGAGCCCGGGAGGCTCGTGGCGGCAGGGCCCGGGGAGCAGCCTTACCTGTGAGCACCGTAGGGGCCAGGGCCCCGGAGAGGAGCAGCAGCGCCATGCGCAGGGCCAGAGGGAATGCCATCCTGGCCCGAGAGCGTGTGGCCGGCGAGCGGGACGCACGGAGGACTGAGCCGGTTAGCTTCAGGGCGGCGGGAGAGAGGTATCAAAGGGCTGGAAGGGTTTTCATCAATGCAAACTCTGTCCTCCTGGGACACCGTGCCCGCCCCCCAGGCATGCCAACACTCAGACTCTCTCTCTCTCTCACAAACACACACACAGACACACACACAGACACACACACACGGCAGAGCTAACAGAGCAGACCGCTTTCCTGACTCCTGGAGCAGCCCCACCCTCAGAGAGCAGAGAGGAAATTGCACCCTTTCCCTCTCTCTCTCTCTCTCTCTCTCTCTCTCTCTCAGCCCCACGTGCAAAAGACTCACCCAGGGAACTGGAAAATGCAGATGCCACGGGCGCAGTCTGAGAAGGTCTCCAGCCCTTCAGAGGGTCAGCCCTTTCAGAGGGTCGTGGCTGGGACCAGGAACCCGCACCTCGGCACCCAGGGCCCCGGGCCATCAGCACTTCTGGGCCCCGGATGCTGGGCCCCGGATGCTGGGCCCGGAGCGCTTTACACAGCAGTTTCAACCCAAACCCTCTTGTCTCTTTCCAGAAAAGCTCATGTCACTAAATGCTGTGTGTCCCCTCCTCTTGCTTTCTGCTCTCCCAGGTGACTGAGACTTGAAATGCCACCTCTATGCCAGTGACACGTGTCCCAGCCTGGGCCTGGCCTGGAACTTCAGGCCCTCGGCCCGCGGCCTCGCCGACAGCTCCCCAGGTGTCCGGCGGGCATCTCCAACAGCACGTGTCCTGCAGAGCCTCCCGCCTGCCTGCCTGCCTGCCTCCCCGTCCCACCGGCCAGAGCGCCTGGCCACACAGTCAGGAGTCGTCAGAAACCCCTCTCCAGGCACCTTACTCCCTGCACGGCTCGGAAAATGCCGCCCCCACCCCCACCCCCATCCCCCACCCCCCACGGCTTCCCACTGCTCTTTGAGCAAGCAGCCACCCAAGGGCTTGCCTCGGCCCTGCTCACCTGCCCACCTGCTCAAACGGGACCCCACCTGGGGGTCCCTGCGCTCGCCGCCCCTCTCCCACAAAGCAGCCCCTCGGCTCCTTCCTGAAGGGGCCCCCTTCTCGTCCCCATTCAGGTCCCGGTGCTGGCCTGTCAGCCTCCATCCACCTATCGCATCGCTTTTAACTTCTTCTGAGCACTTACATCTACCTGAAACCCGGCTTTAGCTGTTTCCCATCTTTTTGGGGACTAACATACGCGGTGAGGTATGTGCGTGTAAACAGCACCCAAATCCAGAGAGAACGTCTCCAGCAGACCAGCGGGCCCCCCCCCCAGCCCCCCCCCCCAGAAGTGCTACTCCGTCTCTGTCAGCGCGCATCAGTTCTGCCAATGCTGGGGCTCCGTGTACATGGGGTCACGTGACACGGGCCCTCTCTGGTCCGAGGCCGTGAAACTCATCGCCGAGTCATGCTCGGATGGCTGAGGGTGCCACAGCCGATCCACCCCCATACCTGTTCCCTTTGTTACCCGCGTCCCCGTGGGGTGTCTGCAGGTGTGGACTTTCATCAGGAGGAACACGGCTCCCATGACTACTCCCGCGAGTGGCCTTGGGTGGCCATGCACACTCACTCTCTCTCAAGGACGTGTTTCTGAGCTTGGTTTGCCACCCCGCGGTTGAATGCAGACCTTGTAGCCCGTGGAAAACGCCATCTGGTAACATACGGCGTGCCGTGTGTTAGGACTGGGTTGTTGAGCGTGAAGTGCCTGTTGGAAACAAGGCTCATTGGACCAAGGAGATGCCGCACTTGGCATTCGTAGAAGGTGATGATGATGGGAACAGTGAGGCCGGCTGGCTGCTCTGCACTGTGCTGGCTATTCACAGGAAAGGACAATGTCAAGGACTTCAATGTTAAGGTCAGGGCGTGTCCCGAGAACTAGGGCATTTCTATGTTAGCCATTTTTTAAAATCTCTCATTTCTCATAGCTGCAGGGCATAAAATGAGGCCCCAGACTTGCTGGGGTAGCAGAATTCCAACCTGAAACTGAATTCACAGCCGTAACCACTCCCTCAGGTGACATTTAGGGCGCTAACTAGGAAGGAGACCTCGGGGCGTGGACTGAGGATGTGTGGGCAGATGCAAACAAATCGGAGAATCTTCCACTCACAAACCCCCAGGCCGCTCCTGCCCAGACGGCCAGCTCTGCCCCGGTCTGAACACAGCAGCCTTTTCTTGTCCGAATAATAAACAACCTCGTCTGTCAAGTGCCCTTCTGAGAGGGCGCCTGTTCCCCACGCCCACCTGACAGCCCCTCACTGTCTCCATGCCCGTAACTAGCAGCAGGCAAACAGGGAGCCGGGAGGGAGGAAGTACTCACTAAAGCAATTGCTAATTATTCCTGCAAGACATGAGTGACTACATGCTCAGTGAGGTGTCACTAATGTCTACTAACAGGAACCTGGAGAGCACGTGTGGGAACGAACTCTGAGGTGTCAATGGGCAGGATGCGAGTGAGCTCAGGTCGGGTCCACTGCATCGGCAGGGACCCGTGAGGCAGAGGCTCCGAACTCGGTGTTGAGCTCGAGCATCTAGAATGGCGGCATCGGCGGCGCGCTGCAAGAACCTCCGAAACACGCACGGCCTCCTCAGTTGGGGGCACGGTCCTTTCGATTGTCAAATACAATAACGACACCAGCCAACACAACAGCAGCCGTCGGTGTGAATGAATCACAATTACACCTGTGTTTCTGGCAGAGCAGTAGAAAATGCATTTTCGGGGCGTGCTGCAGCGTTTTGGTGGTGAGTGCACGCGGGCCGTGAGATGCAAAGAGTCGAGAGTTGCTCCTCTCGAAGCAGGTCTCAGGCTTGGGGGGGGGGGTGTTGACTGTGACCCAGATGCAATGAGTGGCCTGGGTTCAAGAGGTGGGAAGCCAGGGACTTAGGACAGAAGGGACGTGGGGCCGGACTCATGGTCGGTGACTCACACATTGGCCAGAGTGACGCGTGCGCGGCGGGTCCCAGAGTGCACCCCCCACCGAGGCGCTGAGACGCGCTGGTGAGGAGACCAGCCTCTGTGAACAGCTCCGTGGGCTGTGTGCCCTGCAGGCCGGTGGGGACGAGGCGGGACAACTGATTTCAGAGGGGGTCCGATGGGGGCGGCGGACACTGCGTGGGCGTCAAAGACAGAGGCGCCATAGGAGCGATCTGACTCCGAGGAATGCAAGGCTGGGCGGCCCGCCGCTGGGTGGCTCCCTGTACAAGCCTGGGCGGGCGGGCAGAAGTCCGCAAGCCCGCGGCGGAGCTCGGGGACTCTCTCCGGGTTCTCAGACCCAGAACACCCTGGCGGACACTCCATCGGGGCGACGGGGCTCTGCTAGACCGCCCAAGTGTGAGCAGCAGCCCCTCTGCAGAGGCGCCATTGGCCTCGGGCGGGGCAGCTGTGCCCCGGGGGAGGGAGACACTCGTCATCAGGGGTCCCTGGACACTGGCTCTGTGCTGACAGTAGTTGCTAGCCGCCCAAAGTGCCACTGTGCTCCCCAGAGTGAGTGCGCACGGAATCAAGCGGCAGGTGGAGTTTTGGCCTGAATCCCCCTCAGTGGAGGAGGAGGAGGAGGGGCGGGGCGCCAAGGGGCAGGACCCGCCCTGGGGAGGCGGGGCCGTGCACAAGCCCAGGCGCCACGCACGGCGCCTATCTCACCATTCCATCAGATTGTGCTAAAAAAAAAAAAAAAAAAAAAGAGAGAGACAGACAAATCTAAAGTAAAATTGTTAAGGATTTCAAGAGAGTGAGCTGGATCTGAAACCGTTAACAAGCCACACGAAAGGGCAAAAAACTGCAATGCACCCTCACGTTCCCGGCTCTGTACAAGAACGGGAGCCAGCCCTGCCCGGTGGGGCTCAGTGGTTGGGCGCCTTCCCGCAGAGCGGAAGGCCACCAGCTGGACTTCCAGTCAGGGTACGTGCCCGAGTTGCAGGTTTGGCAACCGATGGATGTTTCTCTCCCTCCCTTATCCTCTCTCTAAAGATAAGTTAATTTACGTATTTTTAAAGGTTTTATTTATTTTTAGAGAGGGGAAGGGAGGAAGAAAGAGAGGAAGAGAAGTGTGTGGTTGCCACTCACATGCCCCCTGCTGGGGACCTGGCCCGCAATCCAGGCATGTGCCCTGACTGGGAATCAAACCGGCGACCCTTTGGTTCACAGAATAGCACTCAATCCACTGAGCCACACCAGCCAGGACATTAAAAAAAAATTTTTTTTAAAGAAAACAAAACAAAAAGGGAAGCAGAGCCTGTTCCGAGCCCCCTCACTGGAAAAGCCAGAGGTCCTCAGTCCACAGGCCAAACTGGGGTGTCTGCTGGGACACCGTTCCTGTGGTCCCTGTGCCCAAACTCACCCACCCCAAACGCCTCCCACTTCAGGACAGAAGACTGAAGAGAGTGACCGTGTGGGCAAAACCAGAACTGCAGTGGAATCTGGGTGGCAAAGCACTTGGCCGGAACCCCCCGACTTCCCTACAGCTAACTGTAGCCATGTATCTGCTCTGGTTGATGGAGGAGCTGGGGAGGGCTCCCAGCACAGCTCCTCGAAAAGGCTGGCTGAGCGGAGAGGTGCTCCTTCCTCTTGCCGAGAACCTGGGCATGGTCGCTGGTGCTCTAGCAGTCGCCGGGACCGTGAGTGACCCTGAGGCTGCCAGCCACAATCAGGATGGTGAACAGAAAGAACCCGGGTCATCCCTGAGGCACCACGCCAGGCTGGGACTAATGACCTCCAGGTCTTCATGTGAGAAATGAACTATCTTGGTTAAGGTGTGGCTACACACAATCCAAACCTATCCCTGACCCAATGACCGTTTCCAATGCTAAAAAAGGAATTCAAAGAGCAATTCGCTGTCAAGGGAAATGAATCCACCACACCACCATTCGGGGGACAAGTGAGAGCCCTTTAAGACATACCATCTCTGTGCTGGAAGACCAGCTGCACTGCACTGGAGTGCTGGGGTGACAGTTAAGTCCCACCACCACGACATCACCCCTCGGCCACGAACCAGCTGCCAGGGCAACAGCCCACGTCCCTTGCTTCCCTGCATCAAGGTGCTGCTGCTCCCATGCAGCGAGCCACGGCTACGGTTGTTTCTTTAGTTGCAAAACATTCCTCCCGCTGGTTACTCCCTGGAGGACACTCCTCTCGAAGGCGCAGGCTCCCAGGCCGGCACCGACACCACCCGAAGCTGCGCAGGTCCGCCCTGCCCAGGAGCCCGGCGACACCGTGGGGCTAACGGTGCACACCTGGCTGCCTCGAGGAGCCCAGCACCCGCGTGCCTGCAGCTTCCTCGTCAGGGACGGACAGCTGGCCTGCGCTCGGGCAGGACCACAGCCGTCCTCCGGACACGAGCCTTCTCCTTTTCCTTCCAAGAAACTCGACAGCGGCGAGGTCGGCTTCCAGGGGCAATGCGCTGGGGGCGGGGCTGTTCTGTTCGGAACGCGCATCCGGCCGTTCTTCCGCTGAATCCCACCCCCCACAGTGGACGTCCAGGGCAAAGAGGTTCGTTTCACAGTAGCACTCCGTGTAACCGGAGTCACACAGACTTCCCATTTTTATTGGTCATGTGGGAAGGGGCACTGTTGTAGAAAATAAATTTCCATTTCTCTGCCTGATCGACTTTGAAAAAATGTATTAAATATAATACCCACCATATAATACACGTGTATTTATAAAACGGTTGCCCTACAAGCCAGTCATTATTAAAATGAAGCCAGAGGTACCAGTACCTACCCTGAAATTACAAAGAAAAACTAGCCTCTCAACTTGGAGCTGAGGAGGAACGTTCAGGTTCCTGGACGCACAGGCATGGACTCACCCCATGCGGTTACAACCCCCCCGTGGCCACGCCAGTCTCCGCCCCCGGCCCCGCCCCCTCCACAGTGTGCCCCTGGCACTCCTCCCTTCAAGGGGCCTGGGGGTGTTCCCGGCCCCTTCAGTCCGAGTGAGCTTGGGACTCCTGCGACAGCACAGTGCCCCAGAAGCCATACTTCTGCCTGGTTCTCTCGGGGAGGGCCAAGTGCCACGCGAGGCCCGAGGCTGCCACCCCGGAGAGGACGCATGCAGCTCCTGCAGCCATCAGCCCCGACGAGCTCCCACCCTGCAGCCGGCCCCCCTCCCCGAGCCTCCCGGAGACTGCAGCCGCCCGGGCGCGCTAGCAGGCGGTGTGAAGAACCGCCCCGCTGAGCCCTTCCCCGAGCCCCGACTCACAGCCTACCAACAAAAGGGGTGCTGCAAGCCAGTCTGGGGGTGATCTGTTGTTATGCAGCAACGGTCACCAGAGCACTCACTATCTGGGGGGAAGTCTCCATAATTGAACTGTTTTGTCTGGGTTACATTTTTTAAATCTCTGAGTTAAAATCCCTAGAAGCACACAGTGCACAAAGCAAGCACTTCTGAACTCGGCAGTGTTCCAGCAACGTGCACCTTTGCAGAAAGGAGAGAGAACGCGGCAGCAGGTGGAGAGGAAGCAGATCCAGCTGTGAGAGAGCAGACGCCAGACAGACAGACAGACTCCCGAGGCCGAGCGGTTCCTCCCCACCACGTGGGAGATTCCACAGGGAGGAGCACGGCTCCTGGTCAAGCCCACAGGCTGTTCCATGACTAAGATGACTCTGTTCCCTCGAGTCTGCCCACCCTGCCCCTTCTGCAGTCCCTGAACAAGCGCACAGCAGTCTACCCAGAAGGTGCGGGCGGGGTCTGCGGGGGCGCCTCCAGAGAGGCGTGTCCGTGGGGCGAGAGCAGGAGACGTCCACAGGGCAGCAGAAGGGGCAAGTCACAGGAGTGAAGCCATTTGGGCAAACTCACCCATGTTTACCCATGTTTACCTTGACCTCTATGTTCCCAAATGAGCCAGCCCGTGTCGCGCAGCCCGGCAGAGAGAGCTCCCGCTGCCTCCAGGTCTCGGGGCTCACGCGTCTGGAGTTTTCCACGGCGCCGAGAGGATGGCTTTGTGCTAAACGCAGCCTCGACACGGTGAGTACAAGAGGTGAGCTCAGAGAGAACACCACCACCAGGTTTTATTTAAGTTCTTTTTTATTTTCCTCCACACTGGCAAAAGTTCCAAGGGAGCTTAAAGTTTTGTAAACATTTTAACTATTCCTCTTCCCCACCCCCCATTTTTGAATTTACAAAGCAAAGGAGAGCAGGAGTCCCAATTTCAAATGGTCCCCCATCTCCTCATGCTGTTTGATCCAAAAACTATATACAAGTTTATAGCAGTCTCTGTATAGTTATTGTACATGTTTGGGGGGGAGGCAAGGAGGAGTAGGGAGAATGGTGATCCAAAAGAATAAAAATAGAACCGAATGTACTCATCCACACCAAACTGCTCTCAGAGCAAATCCGGCCCTCCGCAGGCAGTGAGAACAGACGGGAAGGCGCTCTGCCCGGGGCCGCCCGAACGCGCTTCTCGCACACGGACGGGCGGCCCAACGGCTCCGGACCAAAGTGTGATTGGCAACTCCGGGCGGTGTTCTCCGGGGGCTGGTGGAGCGGGAAGAGTACTCGTTTATAAATAGGGCTTGACTACGTTTCTACGGGAAGGGAAGGGTATCAGAAGGCCATGACCAGAAGCCAGCACCAGGCTTCTCCTCCGCTCTCTCCCATCCCCTCCACCCCGCCGCATTCTCCGGTATAGTGGTTTCCGTGAATGAAAATCTTAAAGATGGTCAGGTCTGGAACGCTCTCTCTTCAAGAAAGGTAAGCCACTTGCCATCCCTGAATCCTTAAACAAAACCTTTTTGAGGCCACAGCAAGACACACACGCAATGCTCTGAGGAACCAGATGAAATTCCGGGCTTTTATCTGATGCAGAAGTTTATCCCTATCCAAAATGAAATTATACAAATTCATACATATGGTAAAGATCCTAGCTGCCTCTTAAACGAGACAAATTTTCAGCAGAAAGGCCCAAAAACAAACTGGTCCTAGTCCTCTGAAGTAAAAATATTTATGGGAAAAATCAGTTTTTTAAGAAAGAAAAATTAAGAGTAAGTCCCTCTCCCAGGCCACAGGGTCTCCTCTGTCCAGTCAGGTCGGAGTACGCCAGGGGAGAAGGCAGCTTGCGTGGAAGTCACCATCTAGTGAGGAAAACGCGAACCCTTTCTCCGAAAGGACGCCCAGAAAGAACAGTGAGGGTGTGCAACATCAAGCCAATCTGATCTAAACGCCGCCCGTCTCGGGGCCGCCTGGACGCGACCCCAGACTCGGCGCCGCGGCCCGCACACTGCGGTGTGCTGGCGGTCCCCGCCGGGTGCCCAGTCCCGGGCCATGGACGTTCTGCAGCTGGCCCGTGCCTGTCACCATGAACTCTCTTCAGGACCGCACCAGCAAGACCCCACGCCCTTACTGGGGGAATACAATGAAGAAGAAACACAAAAGGAAAAAGCGACGAAGGAAAGTAAACTGCTATTGGCACACCCGGACACTCGTTCTGGGCGACGGCAGGTGGCACCACGGCACGGCCAACGGTGCTGCCCGGGCCAGCCTGGTTGGCGAGTCGCTCCGACGCCGCCCGGAGGGGGACACAGGGCTCGTCCGCTTATCTACAGTCTGAGATGCTCCCAACAAAAACGGGTTAAAGAATCTTGGACACAAAGAGCTAGAGGAAAAAGCCTGAGATGATCGGTTCTGTGGCTTGTTGCAGAGTGACAAAGAGGACATGGCGAGCGAGTGTGGTGTCCAGAGGTGGAGAATCCGTGGTCGGCGGAGGGGGGGCCAGTCCCCTGGCAGGCGCTCAGTAGTCATCCAGAGTCTCGATCTCACCCATATTGAGCCGCTCCGATGAGGCGTTGACGGAAAACCCTGCGGGAGAAAGTCGGCAGTGAGTGGCCGCACCCGGGCCACCTCGGGTCTCCAAACCGCCGGGCCACAGCCCCGGGCAGCGGGGGCCAGGTCAGTCTCCCGTTTGCGAGCACAGCAGAGGACAGTCAAGGCAAGGAGGGGAAAGGAGAAATAAGGTCAGAGCAGTGGTTCTGTTTTCTGTTCTTCCAATGGCAGACTCATTTTATTTCTTAGGGTTCTGATAAATTTAACTAGGGAGAGGGAAAAGAAAGAGAGAGAGACCTGGCCGGTGTGGCTCAGAGGGTTGAGTGCTGGCCTGCGGACCAAAGGGTCGCCGCTTCAACTCCTGGCTGGGGCACGTGCCTGGGTTGCGGGCCAGGTCCCCAGTTGGGGTGTGTGAGAGGCAACCACAGATTGATGTTTCTCTCCCTCTCTTTCTCCCTTCCCTCTCTCTAAAATAAATAAATAAATAGGATTTTTTTTTTTAAAGAAAGAAAGAAAAAGAAAACCCAGCATCACTGCTTGAATAGAACTGCATGCCACTGCCTTAGGACAGTCTAGAGAGGAACCTGGGGTGGAGGTGCATATTCAGGCCAGGCCTCCCCCGGGGAGGGTTAGGGCTGGAACTCATTCAGGAGTTGTACCTTGGAAGGGGCGGGGGGGGCAGGAATAACACGTTCTGAGTGAGAGTAATACGGCTTCAGCTCCACTTGCTACTGGGAACCACGCCCATTTATTTGAAAACCTCTATCGAAGTTCTGGCCCAGAGCTTTGGCTGTTCAGAGGTAAGAGGCTCAGGGAGGACCCACGACGAGATCCTAGAGCCCTCACAGGTTCCTTCTGTCACGCAGTGCACAGCACAGAAAGATTCGAGTACTTAATTCAGCTCAATCGGCTGCAAGCAGGCCCTTGAGGGAAAGGATTCCAGCGAGCAACGCGGATGAGCCGAAGCGGACTCGGGCCAGACAAGCAGTGCCAGCGCCGGAAGCAGCAGGCAGCCCCTCCAGCACCACCGACACGGAAACCTCCCGCCGCCAGCTGCACGCGTGTCCTTCTCCCGGCAACCCCACAATCAGAGATCGATAAAGAGAATGATTCACAGGCCCTCTCTGGAAGAAGTGACTCACAAAAAGCTTTCAGTTCGTCCACTCTGAATGAAATCCCAAACTGTTCCTGCTGTTATTTGAGTATCAGAAAGTAAACAAGCTATGCTCTCCAGTCTAAAAGCAGTTCTGTTCATATTTTTGGAGTTTTCTGCCCCCTCCTTTTTATTCCCAATGTTCAAGTTTTCAAACAAATACGCATTTTAAATGTACCAATAATAAACAGAAAATGCTTCACAAAATAAAAACAGCCTAATTATATCACCTTCTTGACTCAAAAACACCATGGACCGCACACACAAGCCTGCCTATTTGCTGACCACGGGGCCGCGGGACGAGCTGCTCGCACAGCCCACTGCCGGGAGAGGCCGGGGCCCCCAACCCCAGCCCGAGCCCTGCCCTTCCGCTGTGTTTCCACAGCCCACAAGGCGGTTTTCCCTGAAAAATAATGAAAGGCTCAGTGTTCACATTTTAACACAACGGTTTAATTAGGTAAGTATAAAAACCTAAACACCAAGCAATCTATGAAATGAGCTATTACCCTATTCTGAAGCAGGTTTTTCTTTGACTTCACGTGTATCTCAAAAACAGACGAATGTGATAAAAACAATCATGAACTACATGCAATGTAAGTAGAAATGTAATAAAAACACGGAGTAAATTATTTTTAATTGTGAAAACACAGGAAGGAAAAGCCTCGAGCCAAAAAAAAGCTAATTATTCACTACTCTAATACGTACATTAGTAGGCTTTTCACAGACATGGTCTCATTTATCTGTCAATAAAAAACCAGCCCTGGCTGGTGTGGCTCAGGGGACTGAGCGTCGGCCTGCGAACCGAAAGGCCGCCAGTTCCATTCCGGCAGGGCACGTGCCTGGGTCTCGGGCTGGGTCCCCCAGCAGGCGGCGTATGCGAGACATCCGATCAAGATACTTCTCTCAATAAAAAACCAGTGAGGTGGGCACTCCTCCCCATCTGATGGAAAGAAAAGCTCTGGGACACCACGAAACCCAAAGACTATACTATACTGTCTTAGGTTCAGAACAGTCTTGCTCCCCCACTTTCTTTAAAGCTTGACAGCCTGTTCTCTTAAGCAGAGTGACTGCGGGCAAATGGTATTGTGTGTGTGTACAGTTGGCCCTAAACAACGCGGGTTCACTTACAGGAGGATTTTTTCCCAATAAATATGCATCTGTGAATTCAGCCGACCCCGCACCCCGACCTGTGGAAAGAGTCGGTGGGTGCGGAGAGCCGGCCGCATGCACTGACCCGGACGGCAGCACCTGTGCCGGCACTGAAACCAGCCCCCCGGACAGTGAGGGACGACTCTAACGAAGTTCTGGGGGAGCCAAAAGGTATACGCAAATTTCTGCCTGTGCCCGTAACCCCTGTGTCGTGCACGGGTCATCTGTATCAGTCACCCCCAAGTGTGGGTGCTGGTGCACAACGGCACCCAGAAACTCTCGGACCTGGAGGAAGACACAAGTGCGATGGAAGATACTAAAACGAGACTGGGCTCCCTTCTGACGGTTTGTTCTTTTTCAACGGATACTTTTGGATCAAATTAAAACCTGTTTTTCCACTCTGTGCATGGGGAATTTGTAACTGATGGATACTAATTTTCTTAATCTGTAAATCAACAAGGCATATATAAACTAAAAACAGCAATATGTGAAGTGAGTAGGTAGAGAACAGAAATTAGTAATTATCAGAAAACTCTCCAAGAAGGAAGTTCAGCTGAACAGAAATGTTCATAAAATAGTCCAAGTAAGAGACTACCCAAGTGAAGTTACTCAATACTTTGTTGAATTGTTTTCTTCTCTTAACACACATGGATTCCTTAAACTCTGTTCCTAAAATGACCTCTGCTTCCCCTGAAGGGAGATTTTAAGTCCCTTTCTTTTTTTAGGTCTGTAATAGGAGATCAGGTCAGATCAACAACTTAATCCAAAGTGCTTTACCCTTATTTTCTTTCCCTTTTTTTATTAAAAAAAAAAAAAAAGCATTTAAAAAGATTTTTATTTCTTTATTTTAGACAGAAAGGAAGGAAGGGGGAATGAGGGAAACATCAATGTGTAGTTGCCTCTTGCGCGCCCCCTACTGGGGAACTGACCTGGCCCGCAACCCAGGCACATGCTCAGACTGGTAATCGAACCAGCAACCCTTTGGTTTGCAGGCGGGCACTCAGCCCACTGAGCCACACCTCCTAGGGCTTTACCTGATTTTCAAATCAATCTTTTCCCTGGCAGTCTAGCCCTTAAGCGCCACAGCTAAATAGCAAGGGATTCTTAGCTAAAACACAACCAGACTTTTTTTTAAATCCACACGCAAGGATATGTGTATTGATTTTAGAGAAAGAAGTGGGGGCAGGGAAGAGAGATAAACATCTACTGGTTGCCTCCTGTACGCACCCCAACAAAGGATCAAACCTGCAACCTTTCAGTGTATGGGATGGTCCAACCAACTGAGCCATCTGGCCAGAGTCCTCACAACCAGACTTTTAAAAACATTTTAAAATCTATATTCACCTATTTCTGTCAAAACGAGATAAAAGTTTCAGACTATTCCACTCATCCTTAACATAAACTTTCAAGACAGGCAGAAAAAAACAGAATTTCACCAGACCTCTCCGCTCCTAAAGCCAGCTTTCAGGTGTGAGTTCCAAAGGGCAACGCTCAAAGTTCAGTTTTTGTTGCTGACATTTTGTTTTCTCCAGGGAAAGAAACCTCTGAAGCGAAGTACGGATTCCACCCAGGACAAAGCGGGGCTGTCCCCTCCCTCCTGCTGTGCTACCTGCTCTTCCCTGCAGGTCTCTCCAGTGGCGGACTCGCGGCCGTCTTCCACACTCAGCTCACCCCCCTGAGCCCCCACTTCCCCGGAAGCCCGCTCTACTTCACAGAGCTCCTCTGAGCAAAAGCCAACACTATCCTTCCTGCTGCCCAACCTGTCCAGTCTCCTTGTCCGGCCAAGTCTATCCCCCAAATTCCTCAAACTCCTCTGCAGCTCCAAAGCCAACACCCTGTTCCAGGGCACCAGTATTTTTCACCTGGTCCGTGCTGCAGCTCCCAACGGGGCCACCATCCCAACCATGGATTTCTAATAGTCATTTTACATTCATAAATGGAGAATAATTTTAGCTTTATCATTGTATGTAGGTTGTTAGGCTAATTTAAGGAATACAGGCAGCCCACCAGCTCTACCTATGTTGTTTATTATTCCAGAAACACCATGCCCGGTCCTTCCTGCCAGTCTTTCAAAGCCCAGTTCAGGTGTCACCTTCTCCTCGAAGCTGCCCTGTATGAGGACGTTGGTCCTCAGCGCAAGGTAAGACCAGCTGTTGGGGCACAGGAGAGTGGGAAGCACGCAGAGCCGCTCTGCAGCCCCAACCCCAGTGCTGACAGCTGTGTGGCTCTGGGGACTGCCCTAAACCTTCGGGGCTGTGGTTTGCTCTCGGGTGAAACTCGAACATCATCTCATACAGCAGTCATTCTGAGTGGGTGGCAACCAACACCAGTTTTCTCTGAACACCTGATTGGATTTATGGTCAATTTCCACACAAATCAGCATTTAAGGGAAACACCCCGCACACAAATCTGCGGAGACCACCCCCACAGTCCAGAGCCTGCCGACACTGTTCAAACTAGCCAAGCCTACGCTGTTTCCCTGCCTTGCCTTCCCTGTGGCAAACAACAGAGGCTCTGGGCCATGCTTCCCCCTCACTACTTCTGCCTGCGAATCATTGGTGTTTCCCCAGGTAGCCCTGCATGGTGAGGCATGGCCCCTTCTCTCGGCAAATGTAATACCAGTATTCCCTCAATGGCAGCAACTTCTTTGCGTTTACAGTGTAAGTAGCTTACACTGGCTCCATCTCCATTAGCATAATTTTCCAACTGAACTGAAAGGTCTTCTAGGGAAATTCGTGTTGCACGTAAAACCAGCGTTCAAGGCAACAGCACCAGACGATCCAAGTCCCTACAGCGCACGAGGCACAGCTCTCACACCGAGACGCCCAGTAAATTCTGACTCTTACTTTGAACTGGCTAAACAAATTAATTTTGTGTAAGAATTATTTCCCTTCATGAGAAACATCCCGCCACAGCACTCGCGTGATAGCTGCCGTAACCCGCGCTTCCCCGGCGCCCGGCCGAGACTGCAGGTCTGTGCTCACCTAGTAAACTGGGGTCTGCACGGACCATCTTCTGTTTTTTCTTCTTCTTGCCACTCTGCACAGCCTCAAAAGTGGACTGCTGGCTGTTGCTTTGACTGGTCTGAAATACCGAATGGAGTGCACTGTGGTTCACCCCCCACACCGCGTCCTGTGAAACGAGAAGGGGCAGTGAGGTCACAGTGCGCGCAGGCTTGACTCACCCTGAGAAAATCGCTGATTTGCCCTCACCTATCAACCGGGAGTTTCAAAGAGGAAGCCCCTCACGGACCCTGGTAATAACGAAGCCAGGGCAGCCCACCCAGCCACCCTGCTCCTTCGCTTAAAGGCCCGGACATCCCACCGAAGCACCATGCCTCCACAAGGCCTACCCTGGCAACCGCACGAGTCCCCTGCCACGACAGCACAGCTGCCCAAACCTCTCAGGCTTACAGGGTCTGTACCACCTGCCTGGAAGTTCCGTATTCAGCAAATGAAACCACCACAGACCCCTGCACTCTGGCAACTCATACTCCTAGCGGAAGGGCCCTCTGCTCTCTGGGCCTCGGGACAGAGGGAACAGGCTGCAGACCAGCGGGCACCCCGCTAGCCAAGTTCCTGCTGTGTACCTCATTTCTATCAACACGCCCAGGAGGAATCTGGCCTTAAAGAGATTATGTATATACTTTCTACCAACTGGTTAAACTATGAGATGGTCTACCAGGTGTTCACACTTGTTGCTCTTGGCAGAGCAACGTACTCACGACAGGGATCGGGATGCAGTGAGCTAGCCGAAGGCCAGGCACTGTGGGCGGACGCGTCCGGCCGGGCAGAGCCCTGGACCTTCGCCTGCCCGCTGCGGCACGCGGCCAGCCACCCCGCAAACGCAGAGCGCCTTCGGGACGGCTACTCGATGCCTTCCCTTCGCTCCCCAAACCATTTTTCCTAGTGCCGTCCGTGTGCACGTCTTTCAATTCCCTTCGGTTAATCCCTGTCGGCCCACCTACCCCAATGGATTCTAAATGCCCTGCAGGTCTCTGTATCTTACCTGTCCCTAGAAGTGACCCATAGAACAAACATCCTCTCTAAAATTATGTGATTTAAAGGGTATGACTATTCTTAAGCCTCTCCCTGAGCTCTGCCAACTCCTCTTTCAGAACACTTGTACGAGCAATCCGAGTTATTCCAATCCCGCGTCTGTGAATTCGCTACACTAGTCCACCCTTATCCAAGGTTTTCCATGGTTTCAGCAATCAACCACTTTCCCCAGCTCAAATCCATGGAATGGAAAATTCCAGAAATGAGCAATTCATTAAGTTACAAATAGCACGTGCTGTTCAGAGTAGCACGAGGAAACCGGGTGCTTTCTCACTCGGTCCGCCCTGGCACGAATCACCCTGCGTCCCGAACACCCAGGCTGTGTGTGTGCTGCCCGCCCATTAGCCACTTAGGAGGCACCTCCGCAATCGGCCTGTTCTCGGAGACAGACATACCACATTCACGTAACTTTTACTACAGTGCATTGTTACACCTGTTCTGCTTTACGGCTGTTGCTAATCTCTTACTGTGCCTAACCGATAAATTACACTTAGGCATGCACATATAGAAAAAAACAGCGTGTTTAGAGTTCAGTACTATCCCACAGCTTCAGGCGTCCACCAGGGGTCTTACAACATACCCCCCGTGGATGGGGGGGGGTCCTATTGTACTTGCTATAATTTATTTGCAGGCAGTGCTTCTGTGGTCATCCTACACACGCACACGTACGGGGCAGTGGGGCGTCTGAGCTGCCCAGGACGCACGTCCCCCGGGGAGGCAGAGCAGAGCAACCTTCCGCCATCTTGTCTCGGCTCTCCTCCGGTACACAACCATCCTTCCCAGCTATTCAGTGTCAGGTTTTCCACAGTTTCTTGTCCGGTTTGCTGGTGCTTTCACTGTTTAAAACAGCCAGGCGCCAAGTGCTGGCTAGTGTTCCTAAGCACACGAGGGCTGTGAAGTGTCTCACGGACAACACGCGGGTGTGGGTTAAGCCCCCCGGAGGCGGGAGTCAGAGCGCTGCTGGCCGTGAGCTCAGTATTGCGGAGTCGACAACACAGGGGTGGGCCACAGTGGGTGTGCAGTTGCACAGATAAATACTAAAATAATATTAACATGAGAATAAACTGTGTTTTTTGTACTTACAACTATAAACCTACTTTTCCTATCCCTATATATTTAACAAAGCACCTTGAAGCAGAAACACATAAAATAAGATTACATACTGACTGGTTGACAAAAATGGTGTGACCAGAGGTTCGCAGAAAGGGGAACCCCCATTTCCCCTAGAAGCAGTAATTCAGTCCTCACTAATTCAGTGCTGGCAGCAACTTGACAGAACCCAACTACCACACACAATGAGAACTGACTGTGCCTGTAACATCCCCATCAAAAATGTAGGAAATTGTCGGTACCAGGTAAAGTGTACACTGAGCACTGGAGATTTAATATCTGTCGGTTTTTAACTAATCAAAAACAAACTTACAGGTCTGTGACAGGTTGGAATTTGCACTCTGGCTGAGGCACCTACGTGAACCAAGAATAATGGGGCTGGTGGTATGCCTAACAGAGAATGAACGGTTAGATTTGCTATTTGAGAAATTCACCAGGAGCTCTGGACGGGCACTTTAAAATATAATGTCTGTCGCATTTACAAAAGGTTCAGTCATCTGCCACACAAAATGCTGTCCGTCTGCCTCGTCGTCTCTCCGGCTGCTCGGCAGGCGAGCGCTCGTGCACGGGGCGCCACACTCGCCGCCGCCACGTACCTGCTGCTGCTGCTGCGGCTGAGGCTGCGGCGGCGCCGGCTGCTGCTGCTGCTGCCGCTGGCTGGCTTTCTGTTTGGCACGACGCTCGAGGAACTGCTTGGCAAACTCCTTGGCCTCGGAGGTATCTCCTAAATAGGCCCTAATATAATCGTGGACCTCATAAGGAGATTCTACTTCTTTCAGGAAAGAAACAAATGTGGGAACTGCAGCGGGAGAGGGGAGAAGACACAAAGAGTAATACTGAAATATCACATACAAAAAATCCGTTTCATACCATAAATCCAGTTTTTAATATATTGTCACACTCATATTGATGACAGAAACTTAAAAGGTACATAGCTACTGTGTTAAATATTCTGTAACCTACTTTAGAAAATTTTTAAAAAACCACTACCCTCAATGGCATTGCAATGCCTCCAATTGCGTGAAACAGACTAGAGTCAAACAGAGACATACCACACCTGCTTAGCTCCACTAAATGTTACGTCAATTAAAACAACCGCTTGCCTAAGACTGAAGTCATCTGGGGACTCATCTTTTCCTTAAATTCAAACAATACTTATCAGGTGCTACGATGAGTACCAGGAACCAGCACGAATGTCACGGCTACAAGCGGTGCCCTCCTTTTGCGTCGCTGGGATACCACGTGTTTACAGAGGAATTAAGCAGTGTGGAGCAGGAGAAAGCGCAAGTCCCAGACTTAGACAAGGGTTTAAAACCCGACCCTGTAATTTGCTGGCTGTGTGACCTGGATGCATTACTAAACCATTCTGAGCCTCTGTTTTGTAACTTATGAGGAAAACATCATCTACATTGTAAAGGTAACTTGTAAAATTGCTGCAAAAATTACATAACTGGGATAACATATGTTAACCCCCAAAAAGTGCCTAGCACGTGGTAGGTGCTTAATAGATGGTAGCCATTACTATTATTTACTATGGTTTTCTCTGGTTCTTCTGAACACTAGATATTACAATATCGCAAAGAACCGTGCAATCCCTTTTTAATGCTGTGTTTTTGAAGACCCTTGGTTTTAGACAAGACATCAGAGGTGGACGGGTTCAACGCAGTCTACAAGCCACAGGAATCCCCCGCACCAGGCTGACCAGTCTGTTCAAACATTTGGGGGTGAGGGGGGACTCCTACCTAAGGCAGGAAATTCTCTTGGTGAACAGCTAACAATTAGCAAGTTTTTCTTCAAACTGTGTTGAAATCTTTTCACTTCCATATACTGATCCTAGTTTTATCCTACACAAAATCAAGTCTACTTACTCTGCTACCCGACTCCCACCCCGCCCCTGGAGTCAGGAAGGGAACAGCCCACACGTCACCTCAGCCTTCGCTTGCCTGGGCTGGCCTTGTTCCCACCACCACGGTTCCCTTGCTTCGGACTCGGCCCACCTGGCAACATCCCTCATGAAACGAGGGGCGTGGAACTATGTCCACCTCTGTCCTGTGCCTCCTAAGACAGCCTGAGACAGCATTTACTTTTGGCAACCTCTGATAACCTATCTGAGCATATTATTACAGGACCTCTGTCGAAAGCAATACTATACGTAATACAACTAGAGAGGCAAGTTCTTACAGTAGGTGCAAGGCTCCACCTGTTTGTGGGGCCGGCTCTGCCGTCCCACATGCTGGCATCCCACACCCCTTCCCAATTCTTACCATCCAAGTTATTTGCCGTATTAAGGGCATGAAGCATCTGTTCACACCACTGGGTAAATCCATCTTGGGCTTTATTTACTCCCTGAAAGAGCTTCAGCAACTTTTCTTCTTCTTCTACTTTCTTATTCTGCCGGTTAGACACACCTACAGATTTACTAAAGCAAAACAATAGGGCGATATTATATTCCCAAGAACTGTTACTATATGATTATACTACAGTACCATAAATAACGTCCTGGCAACACTGGATGGCTGTCAGTAACCCAATGCTGGGCTCCAAAACTTCTAATATTTGGATCTGTGGTAAGGTCAGGGTTACTCAATAGCCCCTTAAAATCTAGCCTCAGTGAATATATTCTAGTTTGTGAACACAGGCTTCTTTTCAGAGGAGTGGTTCAATTCTTCCTGTGTGTGCTTAAGTTTTTTAATTTTGCTAAGCCTCAGTTTTCTCATGTGTAAAATGGCACTGATACTCTCCTGGGTCATCGTAAGGAATAAAAATATTGCATGCAAGAGGCCTCAAGCACAGAGCTCTCTAAACTGGCAGGTACTTGGCATCCTGGTCATGACGTCTCAGACCTTCGGCGGAGAAGAAACCATCCGACAACACTACCATTTATTAAGTAGCTGCATGTGCCAGGCACCTACTGACTACTTCACGTGTATCCGTTTAATCTTTAGAACGACGCCCTTGAAGTTTTCTTATTACCTTCACGTCACAGACGAGCGAACTGAGGTTCAAAGAGGCTCCCTCCTGCCCACGGTCACACAGCTAATGAGTGGTAGTGCTGGGTTTCAGTTCTCAGAGTTAACACTGAACCCTGGCTCAGTCAACAACACTGTATGTTGAGGAAGGGACCGTGGGAGGTGAAAGGTTAACTAACATCACAAAAATAAACAGATCTAAGGCCATTACAGGTGTTTATAATACTCATTTTAGTGTAAGAAAAATATCCATTTAGAAAAAAAATGCTAACATCTAGAGAATACCTTAAAGAAATGTTCAACAACAACAAAAATATACTACTTCTAATATTTACTAAGTGGTTACCACACGACAGGCAATGAAGGAGCCCCCCAGTGATAATACAGATCTGCTTCCAGGGGAAAGAAACCAGCTGCCAAACTCTGACCTCATGTGCTTAGACACAGATGAAAAGCAGCAGAAAATAACTGCCTTCCCTGCCCACCGCTCTCCCAGTCCCCACACACCCTTCCCCCCACCCACCAAGGAGCACAGGTTTGATCGTGTGAGCCCTACCTGAGACTGGCATTTTTATTTTTATTGGACGAATTCCTGGGTCCCACCTCTTTCACCGCATCATCCCAGAATCCCATGTTGGAGTTTTTACTGTCCGCATTACTCCAGATACTACTGACTAGGTCGGATGCCCACTGGTTAGGGGGTCCAGTGTTTATAGAGCCCCAAACAGAATTCCCAATGCTGGTATGCAGGTTGGAATGCTGTGGACAAAAGAGAGACAAATGATTACAGTTAGTATTAAAAAGGTAAAAAGAGAGTCCACAGAAGTCAGAAGAGATACTTATGACGCCCATCCACAGAACGACTGCTTAGGAAGATGAACCCACCGTATTATTCCGGGTTCTATTTGGTTGCTGGTGCTGCTGCTGCTGCTGCTGCTGCTGCTTCTGCATTTGCCTGGCTTCTTCCTGTTGTATCTCCAGGAGCGACTTCGCTGTACCTGCGGGTTTGCTGACATTCCCCCAGCCTGACAGTTTCTGCTGCTGCTGCTGCTGCTGTTGCTGAATAGCTTTCATCAATTCCCTCTGCTGGCGCCTTTGCTGTTGCACAAAAACTGAAGTGAGCTCAGGACTCCAGTTTTAAAAATAAATTACCAGTGTCTGGTATACCACACAGAATGCAAATACAGAGTAGCTGTACCAAATTAAACACCTGCCATGGTCAGGTCCTTTGCTGCAAATAAGGACAAACTGTTAAAGCTACTAAGAGGAAATAAAAAGATCAAATTCAGAATTACTTCTTACAAATTAAATAGGGCTTCTGGTTAAGCACAGACATGAAATACACGTTTACTTCCTAAAGCCCTTCCAAAATGGTAGGAAAAAGATCCCTGAAAAGAATCTACCTGTCTAGAAGGGAAGGGAGGGAGAGAAACATCGACGTGTGACAGCATCAATCTGTCACCAACTGGGGCCGGGCACGCACCTCGACCAGAACAGGACCAACAGTCTTTTGCTTTGGGGGATGACACCCACCAAACCCAGCCACACAGGTGAGGGCATAAAAAATATTCTTAGAGAGCACAAACCCAAAAGGACAAAGAGAACAGAACAAAAAATTTAAAAGCTGGAAAACAGGCAAACCATGACAGCCAATGTAACACTCAGTAAGTTGGAACCTCAGAAACAAGCCAAACCACACAGAAAGCCTGGGAAGAGGTATGGGTATCCCAAAGAGAGGAAGACTGGTGAAGTCTTCAAGTAGCAGTAGTGGGGCTACCCACTGCCTCCCTCTCCCCAGCAGAACCCTGAAACCTCCCTCTTTGCAGAGGCTGAGCCAGGCGGATGGACTACTCCATGGGGAGGCTGACCCAATAAAAGAACACACCCGCAGACAGCACAGATGGAGGACTCCCTGAGAGAGCTCAGCCAGAGGCAGCAGAGCTCACCCAGGTGTGGTACATCCCAGAACCTCCAACCAGCTTTTTTAGCGCCTTATTCCTGAATATGAGCGAACAGCTCGAGATCAACAAACATTTGACATGAGCTTCTAAATGAAAACCAATGCCAAAGCAAACAAAAATTCGGTGGAAACAGAAACCAGAGAGGGGAAAATAGGCGCTAGCTTTTTAAAAAGCTGTCACCAGTAAGTGATAGTCTTAGAGAGGTAACATGAAACCTAAGAATATCAATGAAACCAGAATAAAAGGCTATGAAAAAAAAACTAGAATCAAATGGGACTCAGAAAAATTTAAAATAAGAGAGCACACATTAAAAGTGCAATAGGAGAACTGAAAAATAATACAGAGGGAATGCCCATCAAAAAACGCCCAGATAGAAAGACAGAAATGAAAGACCGAGTATGAGAAAACCCAGGTCAGTCCCGGAAAGCAGTACACAACAGACCAGAACTCCAGAAAAACAGAAGAGCCACGCAGCGCGCCAGGGGCGTCCAGATCTGACCAGGTGCGAGGGCTCTGGAGAGGACACCTCACACACTGGTTTCCCCGTGTGAGAGATACCTAATTCAGTGACTCTTCATACCTTTTACAGAGGTTACAAAGACTTAATGGTTCAAACAATGTAACCAAATAAAAACAAACGAGGCAATCAATTAACTTCTGCAACACAAAAAGATGAACAAGAGCTGTGATTCTAACTCTGATGAGCACTTAGGATTTTTCATTCTGCAGAGACCAAAATTATGGAACAATGTCTGGCCTCAAAAGGAGATGATGTATTCCGCTGTGCATTCATTTGTTCATAGGGTTTAAAAAAAAAAGACATTATTTCAGCATTAAGTTCAGTCTTTTTCTTTTTGAAGAGGGTGAGAAATAAGGTAATTTTAAAGATAAGAACCATTTTAACCTATTCGATGAGGTCCAGCACACCACATGGTGAACATGTACAGACAACTCCCACTCCGCTGTGTACCAGGGCCATCAGGGACCACCACCCAGACCCAAAAATGACAATTTGCATTCTCTAACAAGCTGACGACTCCGCCTCCAATCATATCCACATGCAGCACTTTCTTCAAGACTCTGCTGCCCTATGTTACCTTTTGGAGCCGTCCCAGACTGCACTGGCTACAGTTAGACAGTCAGTCACCATCACTGACAACTTTCTTTGTCCATCTCCCCTCGACTAGAAGTTGAGCTGTATAAAAGCAGAGAACTGTCTGTTTTAGACTCAGCTATCTTCCTAGACTATAACCATAACCATAACCATAACCATAACTCAGCAAATGTGGGGGACGGAGGGCTGGAAGAATGGGACCCCTAACGGCATACTGAACCCAATGACTTCACGTACTCATTTTCTCTTCTGTCAAGAACTGTATTCTTCCTCCACTCCACCCCCATTTCTTTCACTTTCTGTACCCTTCCTATCCTAGAGATGTCAACTCACAACTACTACAGGATACAGCTGCACAAGCGGAGACTAACTTCTCATACTGGCATATTCTACGATTTTGCAGGCCAGTCAGAAAACCCAATGCCCCTGGAGAAAAATGTATTCTGCATTCTAAAAATCAAATTTACAAAGGGTTATCTACATAAAACTCACCCACAATTCTGAAACACCCATGAGCTATTCTCTTAAGAGCTGCAGTAAAATGTTTAAGCTAACTGGATATTTACGTTATCCAATCTTGATGTTATTCCTGTTAGATACTTCTTACTGGCCGGAATGACCAAACTACAAGCCAGAGAATTTAATACTGAATGTGCAACTCAGACACACAGCAATCTGACAATAGCAATGACCTTCACTAACCACCAACCCAGAACGCGCTCCAGCTATTCCGGAACGCTGGTGGGCTGGACCGTGTTTCCTTCCGAAATTTACCTCTTCCCGAAGCTGCCGTTCTCGTTCCTCTTCCAGTTTTTGGATCTCAGCCAACGACAGCGTTGCCTGGGACTGACAGGCTGTCGTGCTGGACTGCTGGCCCCACGTTGAAGAAGAGGGAAGCTGGAGAAAAGGAAGGCAGAGGAGTGCATGAGGAAGTGATGTGGCCAGGAAACAAAGGCAATGTGGTATCATGAACAAGCAGAACATTTAAGTTTCCTCCTGTAATCCTTTTTGTTTTTAAATTTTTAAAGATTTTATTTATTTATTTCTAGAGAGGGGAAGAGAAGGAGAAAGAGAGGGAGAAAAACATCAACGTGTGGTTGCCTCTTTCACACCCCTTGCTGGGGACCCGGCCGGCAACCCAGGCATGTGCCCTGACTAGGAATTGAACCAGCGGCCCTTTGCTTTAGTTCACAGACTGGCACTCAACCCACTGAGCCACACCAGCCAGGGCTCCTCCTGTAACCTTTTACATACTAGTCTCCCAGTCAGTTGGCGTCTTTCACTTAAATTTTCTGCCACCACTCCAAACCTAAGATTATTTTAAGACAACTTAAACACAATACACTTTTATTATTTGCACTATCATTTGGGGATTGCCAATTTGTTATATCTAGCACTAACATATTCAACAATATATAGACATAAAAGAAAATGAGTGAACAGAAAAATCACTTGATTTTTAATCCAAGGAGACAAGAAGGGACTTGAGATGTGACTTTCCAGTCAGAGGGTCAAGGACAAAATTTCCGAAGGCACAGTGGAGGTGAACAGCTAACGGAAGACGCCAGCCATGGTTCTCAGTCTCTGTGAGCCGCCATTCACCGAACTGCAGCCTCTAGTCATGAGCACCAAGCTGCTTTTAATCAATAATTCTGTTTTCCTACCACTTAAAACTGTGAACTAAAGTAGAGAGTAACTATCTGGGTTCTGAATACTTTAGCATTCTCAAAAGCATGATTATTCCAAGAGAATCCCTTGGTCTCCTAGGCCAGAAAATGATGCATTCTAATTTTGAGACATCCTATGAATCTCAAAAACAATAAAAAACAAATCAAACTCCTTAGAACGTTTAATAAAAATAATACATGAACATGGATCAAAATAAACACAATGTCCCAACACCCCTGAAACAATGGCTTTAGAGCAGCAATCTCTCAAGTAGGAACAGACGGGGTAAGGGTGTAAACAGTTCCGACTGTCCGACTGATACTACCAAACAGCCCTCCACATGAGTACCCTCCACACAACTGAACACAGTGAATCAATCCGAAACAGTTTTTGGCCAACGTGACAGGTAATGGGGCGTTTCTCTCCAAACGCACCTGTGCGGCCCTGGCCGGGTGGCTCAGTGGGTTGGGACGTTGTCTGTGCACCAAGGGATGGGAGGTTCCATCCCGGCTGGGGCACGTGCTGGAGACGACCTATCGATGCTTCTCTCACACCGATATTTTCCTCTTTCTTTCTCTCTCTCGTTCTCCCCTCCTCTCTCTAAAATCAGTACACCTCCTCAGGTGTATCCTCAGGTGAGGATTTAAAAAAAAAGCACCTGTGCTGGTGGGGAGGGGTATAGAGGGAAACCGAAAGAGAAAGATGGGGGACTAGGTAAGCAAAGTTGAGCACAAACACACTCTTTTTTTAATCAAGATCAAATCAGGCACATCTCAAACCTGGCAGCATTGCCTGGGAGGACTTGTAAAAATGTGGAGGCCCTGGCCTCACACTTGAAGAGTCAGAAGAGCCAGAGGCGAGGCCAGAGAATTTGCATACTTTGTAATTCTGATGCAGACAATCAGCCAGTAACCACTGATGTCTCAAATCCCAGTGGAGGCCCTGGCGGGGTAGCTCAGTTGGTTAGAGCATCATCCCGATACTACACGCCAAGACTGCACGTTCAGTCTCCTGTTGGGGCACATACAAAAATCAAACAATGAATACATAAATAAGTGGAACAATTTGCTGTCTCCGTCTCCCCCCTTCCTCCTTCGCTCTCTCAAATTGATAAATAAAAATTAAAATGAGTAAGTAAAATACAATACAACCCAGTGCACGTGTCAGCCCACACCCCGTCGCCTTCCACAGGCCCTAGGCCGGGAAGAGACGCGCAGGCGCAGCCCCCTGAAGCGGCCCATCTCCCTTTCAGGCACCCCGAGCCCCTTCCCGCTGCAGAGTCAAAACACACTCCACCGCACTGGCCGCTCACGACCCCCAGGTCTGCTCTCTGGAGTCACGCAGAACGAACCTAAGCCTTCCCACGAACGTCCACAGACAGCTACCGGTTTCCTTACATCTTATCTGTGCATAGGGAGTCGCGTCCCATCACTCTATCAACATTACTTCAGGACGTTCTCCAGTCCGACGGCACCCTGGGCAGCCCTCAGAACTGCATTTATTAGCCACGCTTCTCAGAACAACTCCTTCCCAGACCCGCAGAAAACAGTGGGGAATTGGGCACATTTTGTGACACCTAAAAGATCACTGATATTTTTTTAACTTACTTTTTCTGCCCTGACACTGCTATCTCACTTTCAACACTATTTTTTAAAAGATTTTATTTATTTATTTTTAGAGAGGGGGGAAGGGAGGGAGAAAGAGAGAGAGAGAAACATCAATGTGTGGTTACCTCTCTCATGCCCCCATCTGGGGACCCGGCCTGCAACCCAGGCATGTGCCCTGACTGGGAATCAAAACAGCAACCCATTGGTTCACAGGCTGGCACTCAGTCCACTAGGCCACACCAGCCAGGGCCTCAACAGTATTTTTAATATAAAAAATTATTGTGCTCATATCTAGTATGGCAAAATGAGGAGCACATGGACCCACTCTCCAGCAAAACTGGTGAAAATAATTTTTTAAATTTTTATTTCTTTATTTTTTTAGAAACAGAATAAGGGAGGGAGAAAGACAGGGAGAGGAAACATCAACGTGCGAGAGATTCACCCACAACCCAGGCATGTGCCCTGCCTGGGAATCAAACCTGCGACCCCTCATCTTGAAGACCAGCACTCAATCCACTGAGCTTCACCAACCAGAGCTAAAAATTATTTTTTAAAAATCATTTGAAGATTCTGGAAATGCTCCCAAAAGAATACAGCTAACAAAACACTGTCTCAAGAAAATCTGCTAAAACTTGGTAAGAACAGAGTCTGTGGTGCTTGTACCAAGACTACGGTCTCCCAACGCCTAGGCCCAGCCAGACAGCAACTCCGTCCCAGCCGAGCACAGCCAGGAAGACGGGCCTCCCTCTGCCCCCGGGGGCCAGTGCACGGCTGGCTTCCAGAAAAGCACATCAGCACTTCGCACCCGACTCCAGCTCCCTGATGCCGAGGCCAGGTCACAAGAGAATACAGCTGACAGGTGGGGGATCCCTTCTTTTGCCTACCTCTCCTTGTGAAACGGAAACTACTGACTGCCTGCCTCTGCCACGGCTTGAAAGGCCACCGAGCCACCAGGAAAGGCAAGCCAAAAAGATCCAAGACTGCTGCCCCTCCCCCAGGGCTCAACCCCTAAAGCACAGCAGCACCACTCAGAGAACAGCGCAGCACTGTTCCAGCCCCAGAGCTGTGACTCAGAGGTTTCTGACTGGGAGTGGAGGTGGGAGGGACACGCCGGAACAGGGAGAGCTCTTCCCAAAGGAGCTGACTTCATTTGCAATAGTGCGGAGAAAGATGAGTTCGAACCCAAGAGCACTTTCGATGGAAAAATAAACAGTGAAGGATGGCGTGAATGGCAACCAGGAGATGGGCGGATTCACTGGAGACACAGGCTGAACTGGAACTGCTGGCTACGACTTGGTCTCAGAAAACCAAGGGAAAGAGCTGAAGGAGCCCTCCTGGGGTCCGAACAACCCTCAGACACTGACCTCGAGAAGCAGCTCGTGAGAGCAGCCAGAATTCGAATGGACCTGTACGAATTAGTCTGAAGCAATCTGTGCCCCAGGCCACTTCTGAAAACAGAGCAATTCCACTGAGTGGGGCTGACCAGCTGGGGGATGGGGGGGAATGGGGGGGGGGGTAATCAAAGAGCAGCGTGTCCGCACAATGCCGCCCGGAGAGAGTGGGCACACCCAGTGCAGCACCCCCAGAAGGGCCGCAGCAGAGGCTTCGCACTGGAGGGAGCAGGAGAGGGGGACAGCACGGAACTGATCCGGCCGGTCACAAAACAAATAAATAATGCCTAAGGCCACCGGTCTCTACCACACTGCATTCTAATCTCCTGCCATGTGCCTATCCTGGGAGCCCCTTAAAGACGGGGGACCCCATGTAGAGCTCTGCAGACCCTGCCACAAGCCTGTTCCTCCCTTCCCAATCACGCCAAGCGGCCTCCTCAACAGTTCCACTGCTGTCCCAGTCACGGAGGACTGACCACCCAGGCTTCCGCACGGGCCCCTCAGGTCGCGTCACCAAGTCCTGCTGACTACTATCAGCAATTCCTGTCCTGCTGGCCACTGCTAGTCACTCTCACCACCACCACCACCACCACACTGCACTGGTCTCCCTGTCTTTACTTTCTACTATTTCAAATAATGTTCTGAATGCTCATACAGCACTTCGCATATAGCACGTGGATCTAACTTACAATGCGCCCCCATTCCCACAGTCGGCTGCGTTTCAAGCCCTGGGTGATGGCCCCTACTCATACACCCAAATGTTTGTCTCTTGCTTGAATAAGGCTGGGAGCTCCCTGAGGGCAGGCGCCTTCTCTCTTTTACCTTCGCCTCAGCATTGCTGAGCCCCTGGAGTAGGCACTCCAGTGTTTACTGAGCTGCACTCAATTAATGAGCCGAAGAGAGTTCCTCCGTTCCGCCTGCAGCACTGCTCGTGTCCTATCCTTTCATGTATTCCTCTCTCATTTAAAGGCCTAACGCAAGTGCATGCCTCATACTATGTTTTACTGATCAAAAACCACAGCAGTGACAGCAACGCTGAAGAAAGCACACTGCGTGCCTGCCAGCATCTACCTGACACGTTAACACGCAACTCCGCAGCCGGCGCGCAGGCTTTATACCTTCATCTGCGCCAGCTGCTGCTGCTGCTGCTGCTGCTGCAGCCTCCGCAGAGCCTCCTGCTGCTGCTGCCGCTGGCGCATCAACTCCTTGTGCCGCTGCAGGTCCAGCTCCTTCCTCTTCCGCTCCTCCTCCTCCTGCCGGACCCTAGCTGCCTCCTCCTCCATCCGCAGCCGGTTCTCCTCTATTCGACGCTGGGCTTCTTCTTCTTCCCGGGCCCATTTTGCAGCCTCCTCTTCCTTCCCAGAAGGAAAAATAAAGGAGAATATACATAAACTTCAATTATATGTTGTTTTTTCAAATTTGAGTCACTACTGAAGTGACAGAGAAAGGCAAAACTTTGTTGGTGATGGTATGAGGTCGAGATAAATTTTCTTTTATATTTACAGCAGCCACAAAGGCCTAACATGCTTACAGGATAAGCCTGTCACTGATTTGCTAATTTCTACATAAAAAGAATGTCACTTTGAACATGGGTGGTAAGCACTGATCTCCAGGGGACCACCGCAAACAGCAGGAAAGTCTCCGGAAACTGCCCCAACGCAGAGGCGTGGGCCGCCAGGGCCCGCGAGGATGCTGATTACCGAGAAAGCCCCAGCCAGGGCTGGAGCCAAAGCACCTTCACAAGATCCCTTTACTGAGTCCCTGGCTCGCACCCCTGGGGGCCCACGGGTCCCTCGGAAGAACTCTCCTCAGCCCACCCTCCACCTCTCTGGCTGCCTGTCACGGCAGAGTGGCACAGCTGGACTAGAATCAGTGCTTACTGTTGCACAATGTGACGATATTAAACAGCACTGAATTGCACATTCTAATGTTTTTAAATTCTCACCTGAGGACATGCGTATTGATTTCAGAGAGAAGGGAAGGGAGGGTGGGGGGGGAGAAATAGCAATGCGAGAGAAACATCAATCGGTGCCTCTCACACACACCCCGACCAGGAAGTGAGTCCGGACCGAGGCAGATCGAAAATGGAACCTGCAACCTGTCAGTTTATGGGACGACTGAGCCCCACTGGCCAGGGTCTGAACTGTACAATTTAGAAGAGTGAACTGCAGGGTACCCTCAGGCAAAAGCTGTCACCTTGCAGATCTCGTAATTGGTTTTTTAAGGGTATGTCTTCTTCAGATTTCTCACTGATGGTCTGTTTTTGTTTCTTTTACTTTTTTGGTATTTTCTCCAGCTTTTATAATTACATATGTGGGACAGTTATTACAAAAGTAAGAAGAGCCAGTGTCTCCGGTAATTTAGGTCTCTCTTGGTCATTTTCAGCAACCTGAAAAAGACAAGCTCTCTGAACACTGCCTTCATCTCCAATTCCCGGCTTCCAACGGCAATGAGAAGAGTAACCCATCTGGTCACCTGCTTGCGTAACAGCTCCTCCTGCTTCCGCCTCTCCTCCTCTTCCCGTCTCCTCTCCTCCAGTCTCCTGAGGGCCTCCTCCTGCTGCTGCCTTTCCTCCTCTTCTCGCTGTCGCCTCAGCGCCAGCTCCTGCTCCCTCTGGCGTCGCAGGGCCTCCTCCTATGTAAAAGGGTGCATGTGGGCACACTGAGAGAAACTCTGGGTCTCAGTTACTATAGTACATCACAATGTGAAAAGGAACAGGCCATGTGCCAATAAGACTCTGTTAACAGTAAAATGAACACGGAACTAAAAGTATGTGTGTACGTTGAGTAGACACATTAAGAGTTAAAATAATTTGTATTTAAAATATAAACAGTGTTATACTGCCAAGTCTGCCCTGGTTTCTACATTAGCTACATTTACTGGTTACCCCTAGAAAGGCCACACAGGACTCGGGCTTCGGTTTCTCCACTGGGACTATCAGCCTGTTTCTCAATCAGCCGATAACCCGAGGTGTAGACAGGCCCATCAACACAGCTGCCAAAAATGTCTGATCAGCTGGAAATGAGCTCTCCAGTCAGGGGCACTGAGTCAAGCTGTGTCCCAGAACAAAAGTCCCCCAGCACTGAGTATACAGAAAAGGGTCCTGTTGTCACAATAATTCAGGAAATACTGAGCACCACAGAATTAAACAGGTCCCCTTAGTGCAAGGCTTGTTAGAGCCCTGACGGCCTAGTGCATGACAGTGGGGCTCTAAGACTACCAGCAGTCCCACCCCCGGCAGGGACCCTCTCATTCCTCACAGAGGGACTCCCGTGGCGGACACGGAGTGGGAAATGGGAGGCGAAGGCTAGACTCTGGGGCTATTACAAAGACGGGTCTTTCCCTGGAGACCTCTTAAAATCCCAGTAGGAAAAGTCCCAAGGACATGCCCCCCACCCCCCAAAATACAACTGGCCAAAATTCATTAAAAACTTCAACATCACTGATGACAAATACTTTTGGCAAAGACTCAGTTATTTCTGAAATCTAATTGGTTTATAAAACCCTAGAAAATATGCAAAGGAAATCAATTCCAATGTTTCACCAGGACTGAAGACGACTCCTCCAAGGGGTGTTAAAGGACAAGACACTCTCCCTAAAAGGGAGGTGAGTCTTGAGGCCCCAGCCCCAATCCTGCTGCTGACCTTGGATAAACCAGCTCACGGAGAGCGGCGACACCCGGCCGTGAGAAGACGGAGCGAGCGCGCTGCCCTGAGGCCCTCCTTCGGCACCAACCCCGAGGTCAGAGTTCCCAGAGGGAGGTACCTGCTTCCTTCGGGCAAGCTCTTCTTCCTCCAGCCTCTTCCTCTCTTCCTCCTGCTGTCTCCGAAGCATCTCCTCCTGCTGCCTCCGGAGTTCTTCTTGCCTCTTTCGCTCTTCCTCTTCCCGTTTCGCTCTCATTTCTGCTTCCCTTCTCTCCTGCTCTAGCTGTGAACACAGACAGAGAGCACTCTTAGACACCTGCGGCCACGCACGGGACACTCCGGCCTCCCCGACCAGTGCCGTGGGGAGGAGCCGGGATGCGCGCAGGCACCTCCACTGCCAGCGGCCGAGGAACCCACTCCGTGAGAGCTCTCGGAGGGCTCGACTCCGTCCCAGCGATCACCACCGTTCCGTGCTCTTCTAATTGAATGCACTCTCACCCCGCTTTTCCCCACCTCCTTGCCCTAAGCTGCCACTGCACCACATTTCCTAGAGGCAGAAGAGAAAGCAGCCGTGAGGAAGAGTAACGCCAGAATTTTGGGGGGCTGGGGGTGGCCATTCCTTTGCTCATTCCCACAAAAAGATTTTCCGATCAAAACCCTAACAATGGGACTACAGTATTACAACAGCAATTCTGTAAAGCCAGTGGTATGAAAAATTGTGTAATTCTTTAGAATTTGAAGACGAACCACTTGACAAATTCTATCCTTTGCAGTTCCGGAATACCAGTCCAACCCAGCACCCAGTCTGCGGTACCACTGCCACGAGCACAGCTGAGGCCTTCGTTTTCTCACCCACACTCCTGTGGGTGTCGTATCTGGTTCCCCAGAATAGTCCAGGCGTGCCCACGTGCCCCAGCTCAACACCTAACCTCCACCAAGAAAAAAATCGCACCCGGGCTCACATCTACACAGCCCCTCACCCAGAAGACGAACACCGCTGCAGCTCGGCACGGCCGGGGCGCGCAGGGCCGGCCTGCCCCCTCTCCCTGGGTGCCCTCTCGCATCACTTGCTCCTCACTCGCCCGAGGACCCAGGCCAGACCAAAGCCCTCAGCTGTTGCCTCCGCCAGCATGTCCTCCTGCATTTCTCAGTCTTTACACATGTTGTTTCCTTCAGCTGCAATTTAAATTTTACTTCTTCCTAATCTGTCAACCCAAAGCCCTTCAACTCGGTTGAATCCTACTGTCCTTCACGTGAAAGTTAGCTCAGATATCACCGTCCACAGAAAGTGCCACCAGTTCCTGATTCCCACCTCTCCAACTAGGCAGCCAGCCCACGTGCCTTCTTGTCCTGCTTGTCTGCGTGTCATTCCCCACCCCCAACACGCACACACATGTGTGTGACTGCAAGTTCCTACATTTCATCACCTATGCATTCCCAGCACAAAGGACTGGGGAACTAGGACACGTTCAAAAATCGTTTGAATTATGATCTCTCTTCTCTGCAGACAGATCCCCACCACGAGTCCTCCCCACTCTGGGCACTCTACGGACACTACCACAGGCTCAGAGGGTAAGACTGCATTACACATAAAACAGGAGCAAGTCGCTCAGAGGCCTGAGAACCGAGAAATCGTTAAGCGACACCAAGTGTTGGCAGACATCCTCTTCTGTCAAGCACTAAAGCCAAAGTTCAAGGCTCCAGTCCCCGCAGAAGACTGGAATGGGGCACGGGCCCTGACGGTATTGTCAAGCTTCTCAGCTGTGTGCCTGGGGACACCAGGAAATGTAAACAGACACCACTACAAAGATTCCAGTTGGCAACGCAAGCTGCAAACCAGAGGTCTAATAAGCCATGTAGCGGATATTTTCTTATGGTCTTAGTACATGTTAGCAAGTATTTCTACCATGAATAATGTAACTAAAATATACACATGACCATGATCATTAATGTGTCAGCCAACCAATCACTTTTAATTTAGTTTCACTTAAACTTGAAGATTTATTCTGTTCAACGTCTTTTTAGGGATATATTCATAGAACATAAATGTGCTCATACCAGCTGAGTAGCAATGAACTAAAAGGAGGGAAAAACACAGCTAGCTAGAGATACAGACATCGACAACCAGATGCCTGTGTGTCCTACGGCGGGAAAGGACGCATGGCTAGGGAGATGGCTTTCAGACCTTTGCAGCTTTGGCCTTCTCCATCTGCTGAAGCTGCTCCAGGGCAGGTCCCGGGGTCGGGGTATCCAGGGGAAGATCCCACACACTGCCACCTTCCCAAACTGTAAGACAACAACGGAAAAAGTGAGGGGTGTCAGAGCTCACACGCACGGTCACATATCCACGAGCATAACAAAGACCACTGTCGGTCTATCCCCAAGTGAGCTCCATCGTGTATGTCTGTTCTGTTTCCAAGTCACCCGAACTGCCCGTGGGCTCTAATTTACATCATCCTTCAACACACCCAGAGGGAAAGTAAGTACCAGACATTTACTGAGGAACTAATCTCACCCTCCAAAAGCCCTGTAAGACATCTGTTCACATCCTCCATTTTTACACACGAGCAAGCCTAAGGGTCAGAGGTGGTTCTGTAACATTCCCAAAGACATGGGGCAAGCACGTGGCCGTGCTAGGACTTACACCCTAGCCACTGCATCAGACCCCAAAGTCCACGGGATTTCCCGTAGCCTCACCGCCTCTCACTGCACCAGGTGGAGAACGGGACTGAAGAGGGGCATAGCTGTGGAACCAGAGAAAACTCAGTGGTTGCACAATACTGTGAATGTATTAAATGCCACTGAATTGTTCACTTAAGAACGGTTAATTTTGTGTAACATGAATCTCACTTTGATAAGAGGGGGAGAGAGAGAGAAGAAAGAAGTACACTGGAGCTGAGGGGGCCTCTGGAAAGGCTGAACAGGTCTCACAAAGGACACTGGGTCCTGCCAGCCTGAGACGGCCAGACGTGGAAGTCAACAAACAGGAAAAGGCTTTTGAGTCTGTTTTCCTGTTGCCAGCAAGGTTTGCTGACACCGCTTTCTGCATTCTCTACTGCCTGCATTCCTGTCCCAGTCTATGTATGGGCTATACATTACGGTCTACACAAAACCATGGAGTTTTTATAAAGAACCCTGACTGCATCATGCACAACAAAAGAAACTGTTTAATAAGGCACTCACAGTCGCCCCCAAGCCAGAGAAGAGTCTAACGCCCTATAAATGGCTACCAAGAAAACATACAGCGTGGGAAGTTGATGAGGGAGGATAACCACAGTCCCCAGGGTCAACGTTAGTCAGGGAACTATAGCCTGAATAGCTCAATGGCCCTAAGAAAAATCCATCTGCCCTGGCTGGCGTGGCTCAGTGGACTGAGGGCTGGCCTGTGAACCAAAGAATCGCCGGTCTGATTCCCAATCAGGGCACATGTCCAGGTACGGGTCAGGTCCCCAGTTGGGAGCTAGTGAGAGGGAACCAATCAATGTATCTCTTATATATTGCTGTTTGTCTCCCTCTCTACACAAGTAAATAAAATCTTACAAGTGTACAATTCAGCAATTTAAAAAAAAAAGGAAAAATCCATCAATGCGCATGGTTCCTGAGAATTTTTAATACACACACCGTAACCTCTCACAAGGACTGTCCATGGTTCCGGCCACCCCCTCTGCAGGCATCAGGTCTTCAGAAACAGAAGTGCTCCACCAACAGAGGCTTTAAAAATCCCAGTCCCAAATGTTCGAATATAATGGAAAAAACAAAACAAAACAAAACAAAAAACCCTAGAGAATGAGGTAAGATGTTCACTTCAAAGCAGGCTTTTTTCTTCCCAAAATTTCTGGGTACCTGCAGGGTTGGGCTATATGTCAACCCTTGACTCGGAGAAATAGACCATCATTACTTATGTTTTTGCTAAATGTATTTTTCACTCTGGCAGAAGAGGGAGAAAAAAACAATTTAAAAGACCTTTCCCAGTGGATTGAGCTCGGGCTGCGAACCAAAGTATCGCAGGTTCGATTCCCAGGCAGGGCACATGCCTGGGTTGCAGGCCAAGGCCCCCAGCAACCGCACATTGATGTGTCGCTCTCTCTCTCTCTCTTTGTTCCTCCCTTCCCTCTCTAAAAAATAAAATAAATAAAATCTTAAAAAAATGAAAAAACCTTTCCACACTGGACAGGGCAACATAAAAAAAGAGAGGCTGACTTCAAATTCAAGAAATGTATCTATTAAACAATTTGTAGCGAATCTGTAACAGTCTATTTTCAATACTGTCGGCCCTCTGTTGGGGTCCGTTTTGTCAAAGGGCTGGTCTGAGTCCGCACCTGCAGGCTGCGCGGCTGCCGGCTGCGGCTCCCAGATAGACCCCGTGTCTGGCACCGACATGGATCTAGTCACTGAGGAAATGACGTTCTGATCAGATAGTCTGCAAAAGGAAAATAAGAAAAAATTAACTTGTTGCTGCCATTTGCAAAAGTAAAGAGGAACTTTTACAGTATCTGCAGGTTTTCCAGGTTACCTGGCTAGAAAACTCCATTGCTTTTAACTAAATTATAACACTACCAAAGCATTTAGGAGAGGAACAGAGCAGCGCAATAATCCCACTCCGGACTCTTCAAGGTACTGGCACTCACTGATTTCCAAGTATGAGTATCCAGACGTTCTGGATCTTAAAAAATCCGGAACATCTCCATACGTCGCAGATGCATGTTATACAGAAAAAACCCCATGGACTATAAATCAAAAGGTCTGCATTTTAGCTCTTAGCCTCCAGAGTCCTGGTTTGCCCATCTGTAAAATGCAGACATTACCATCTAGCAGGATGGGTTATGGCTCAAAAGAGAAATGTAAAAGGTTCTAGTTAAACTGGACAATGAAGTTTTTAAGAGCAGTGACTGATATCTTTGCAAAAGATAAAATAAATACTACCCTGAATGATAATCTGAAACAGCAGAAATTGAACACTTCTAGTATAATTTTCTTTCCCTCTGAGCTACTTTAATAGCTTTTGGGTTCTGAAAAATTGTAACTTTGTGTGGCATTATTAGCATCTTCCTTGAGATAGCCAGCACAGGTGGAAACAAAATTAAACTTCCAGACCACAACTTTTTTGGTTGCTGGTTCCACCAGACTATGCTGATTCTCAAGTGTTACTCTTTGGTTATCATTCCAAATTTATCCTCTGAGTAAAAAGATCAAATAAATATTTTACCTACAGCCTAATTATTTTTTTAAAACTTATTCTGTTTTTACACACAACACCCCAGTTTTCTGTTGTGTGTGGGTATTTTGATACCTGAGTTCACACACACTAATACCCCCCCCCCAAACACACACACACACACACACACACTGAGGCATCATGGAATGACCACCAACCTCATCTTCAGCGCCTGGAACTGTTGCAGGAGGAGTGTCAACTGCTGCTGCTGCTGGGAAGACAGGGCTGCTTTCTGCTGCTGAGCCAAAACCTGTGCATACTGCTGTCTTCAGAAGGTAAAAGAAAATGTAACCTGTCTCTTCACACTGAGAAGGAGGGATGTGCTTCATCTACCATTCCCCCAAGACACCATCAGAAACAGCTATCAAATATATTTTTATGATTTTCCATGAGAATAATAGTCACAAATACTTCATTCTATAAAGAACTAAACCTATAAATGACATGCTTCTGAAAGGGAAAAAAATCGCAAAATATCAAATATTGGCTAATTCCTTCAAGATAATAGCCTTATATCAGAAAACAAGTTAAAACTCAAGTAGATTCAGTCCTGACTGGCGTGGCTCCGTGGACTGAACGCCAGCCTGCCAACTGAGGGGCTGCCGGGCTGGGGCCCGGGTCGAGGGCCTGGTGCCCAGCTGGGAGCATGCTGGCAGCAGCCAAGAGGCGGCCAATCGATGGTGTTTCTCTCCCTGTCTCCCTCCCTTCCCCTCTAAAAATAAATATTTTTAAAAGATGTAAATGGCTGTTTCTACATGAAGCACCCTTTGCAAAAATAAATCACCTGTATAAAAATTCTCCAATTTGTTTCAGCTTAGAAAACTTTAGGTTTGATTATCTTCCACTAAATCAGAGGTAGACAATTCTTTCTGCAAAGAGCCAGACAGAAAATGTTTTTGGCTTTGCAGACCATGTGCAATTACTCGATCCTGCCACCTCTGTCCAAAAAGGAGCCGCAGACAATACACAAGCGAGCATGGCTGTGGGCCAGTAAAACTCTGCTCATGAAAACAGGTAGCAGGCCGCCAACCTCTGCGCAGATGACAGCCAACGTTACCTCTTCTACGAAAAGGAACACACAACCTCGGTGATTCTGCCATCACTCCGCACCACTTCTGGCAGTATGAACCTCATTTCTTTTCTGTCCTCTCGTCTATGCTTTCTCTCTGTAGCGTTCCAAGTCGAGCCATGTATGAGGCACTTAGTTCTCAAAACGTCTACTGACCCTTGCTTTAGGAGCTACAGGGCTTACAAAATTAACAGTTATGTGCCATCTTCTGCAAATTGCTGGTATGTAAGAAAACCAAACTTAATGATAACATGCCATTAGCTGGGTGACTGAAGTACCCTAAAACTTAAGGTGAAACTTGTGAGCAGACGGCACCAAAAGGCCCTTCCGGGGCTGCAGCACCCCCCATTACTGCCCTTACTGTATTAAGAACTGCTGGTACTGCAGGTGCTGCATCTGGTATAAGGCCGTGAGTTCCTGCTGCCTGGTCAGTCGCTCCTGGTCCAACTCTCCCTGGGAGTGAAGAGATGAGGCAAAAAGCACCCTTGAATACACTGCAAAGAGTCTAAAAGCCATTTAGTACATTTATCTGAAAGCAAAATGAATCTCAGACCTTCACTTCCCACTCCATCGTTACAACCAGAATGATTAGCTATAAAAACCCCAGGCATCTGTAAAAACTAAACAGTGCCATCTAGTGGAGTACAGTGTGTCTGCTGCATTATGTGAGATTTCCTAAGTCAGGGGCAGGGTCCTCCTGGCAGCTGCCTCCTGCCATTCAAAGTGAATGCAGTACTGTACTCCAGTTACTCCTGTAACTAAAAAGTGTGTAATTCTCCAAATGTTAGAAGTAATTGATAAATTTTAAAATCACTAAAAGTTACAGAAACGGGGCAAACAGAAAGGAGTAAACTCATCTAAAGGCTAAAAGAAATGTTATGGTGGGAATTTAAAATGGCTCATGATAAACAGAGGGAGCCAATATGTAAGTATGTATTAAGATGATGACAAATTTTTAAACAGAAAACTGTTAACTCCCGACCAAAAATTAGGTTTTTCTACAGCCGTTAATAAGTTTTAAAAAATAAGCTGTAATAAAGCCCTGGTTTTTTTAACTTGTACTTCAAAGAATGTGGCAGAAACTGAACTTTGAAAAGCTAACGGTGGGGAATAATGGACAGTGTAAAACAACGAAAATACAGTAGTCCCCCCGTCCACAGTTTGACCTTCCGCAGTTTCAAGTACCTGTGCTCAACTGTGGACAAAAATATTAAATAAAAAACTCCAGAAATAAACCATTCCTAAGTTTTAAACTGTGCACCATTCTAAGCAGTTGTCACGCAACCTCGCACCGTGCCCCTCCATCGCCCCCGGGACACGAACCGCCCCGCTGCCCCGCGTGCCCACACTGCAGATGCACCCTCCAGTCCAGTCCCTCCGCAGTGTCTTAGTTATCAGATCAGTTGGGGAGCCATATTTACGCAACTTTTACTATAGTATATTGTTACAACTGTCCTATTTGATTAGTAGTTACTGTTGTTCATCTCTTACTGTGCCCAATTTATAAATTAAGCTTTATCATCAGTGTGTATGTATAGAAAAAAAACAAGAGTATACATAGGATTTGGTACTTTCTAAAGTTTCAGGCATCCACTGGGAGTCTTGGAATGTATCCCCAGCAGATAAGGAGGGACTGCTGTGAAAGTGTAAGGGTGGCACAGACCAGAGAGGCCAATCATCAGTGAATGTTTGTATCTTTATCGTAACACAGATTACAGTTTGGAATAAAACATCTGATATACAATTTCTTGGGCTAGGAATCATCTGAAATTCAGGGACATTTTTCTTTCTCATTAAATATTGAAGCTAGATAGAACCTACAATAAGGTAATTTAAATTTCTACATAAAAACAGGTTTCACGCTATATTCATCATCAAGGCGAATTCTCTTATCAGTGGGATTTTGGGCAAAGGCAGCAGCTGCCAGGAAGCAAAGCTCCCGAGGCTCTTCTCCTGGGGCGGGTCTGACGGAGGCTCAGCCCCGCGGCTGGCAGTCAGGGGGCGGCCTGGAGAAAGCACACGAAGCTCCAAGTAAGGAACCGGCAGCTCTGAGATGCACAAAATAAAAAAACTCATCCCATTTTCAGAGAAGGAAAATAAAGCTCAAACTTGGTATACAACTTAAATTTACATAAAGTAATACACAGTAAAGTATTCTTTGAATTTACAAAAACAAGATGTCAAGAAATAATTCTCCTCAGCCAGAAATATTCACTGCTCTCCAAACTACAGGTGGTCTCAACCCATCAGTGGGTTTGGAAATCAATTACTGGGTCAAGATCAGCATTTATGTATTTTTAAAAAAGAAGAACAGAAAATATGTGCATAACAAAATGTTTTGTGAAACGTTTCACATATACACACACAGAAAAAGTCTCATAAAATTCTGGGTTTGTTTGTTTTTTTTTAATTAGGAGCCATGGTCAAAAACGTCAGACAGGCGCTGTTTTCATCAATGGACTCCCCTGACCTCAGAGGCTGTATCTTATTCAGCCTCATCTCTTAAGAACCTATCCCAAGGCCTGGCATGGGTCCTCACACCTACAGCTGCTGAATAACTATGTCAGTGGTATTATCGCTGTAGAAATCCAGTGTCCACACTCAAGGTTTTTGACTATGGCTGCTTTTGGCTACAGCCAGCAACCAGACACTCCTACCTGGAGAAGGAAAAGTAAGGCACAGCTCCACAGCCCTCCAAGAGGAACTCTATGGGGAGAGGCTCAGGAGCAGCTGCAAAGGAGTACGATTTCCCGTTCAAAGGTACTCCAGGGCCACTATACAAGGGGGAGGGAGTTACATTATGATCCAGTTTTTAGTTACAATACCAGTAACTAATATAAAAAAAAAAGAAAAAGTCTTCAAAATACATTCCAACGCACTGAGAACTTCTTTATTAGGAACATTTGCTTGAAGGTAAACCTCAAATTTAGGGATTGTATGAGTCAGAAAGCAAGAGGCAAATGGAGGGGAAGAAAGGAGAACGTACATTCTAACTAAAAGCAACAAAGAACTCTAAGTCAACTGTGCTGAACCACAGAAGATGAGGTAAAAGCTCTGAAATGAGCTTAGAAGGTAAGGAGCCAGAACATGCAGGACCTGGTAGGTAGGTGGGCCAGGCTAAGATGTTCTTCATTCTATACCTGCTGGAGAGCCACTGGAGAGAGAGGGGAGAGGAGAAAGGGGAGGGGAGGGGAAGGGGAGAAAAGTGTGTGCATGTGTGTGTGGAAATGGGCACAGGTATCTGAGTTTTGAAAAGATCATTATAGATAGGTATGCGGTCTCCAATTAAGACCTTCCATTGCCTTTCAATTACTTTCAAATAACTACAGTTTTTCCCCATCAGATGCAACATGGGGTTTGTGTTTACAAAGAGAAGCAAGTGCTTCTGAGTCTAACGTGTTCTAGATGAGCTGAAGGTACTTACCATGTGAGGCGGCGGCGCTGGACCAGGAGAGAAGGGAACCCTTCCCCACATTTTCATGATATCACCAAGAGGCTGGAAGCTTTCATCACATGCTCTCTTCACCAATAAAGACATAGTAAAATAGCCCGCCTGAAACCATTCTGCCATCTCCTGATTATTGAAAGGACCTATAACAACACCAATTAAAACAGAAAGGCAATAAGAATTCTTTAAGGCTAAAGAGGGAAAAGTATTTTTCTGGGTTTGCTCCTCATCCAGAGGTAAAAACTTGTTTCAGATGGCATCTGTCAAATAATTTGTAAGATACCCTGGCTGGTGTAGCTGAGTGGATTGAGTGCCGGCCTGCAAAACCAAAGGGTTGCCAGTTCAATTCCCAGTCAGGGCACATGCCTGGGTTGCAGGCCAGAACCCTAGGAGGGGGCACTCAAGAGACAACCACACACTGATATTTCTTTCCCTCTCTTCCCCTCTAAGAATAAATAAATATTTTTAAAAAATAATAATTTGTAAGATAACCTAACTCCTCTCCAAGGATGATGAGCAGGCTTCTAACTAATAAAATACAGTAAAAGATTTTGAAATAATCTTCATGTCTACACATCCCAAATTCCCACCAGTGCTTTAATTATTTTAAGGAGTATAATTGTGTCCAACTCATTAAATGTCTACAATTCATTTGTCAGAAAAGTAAATAAAACTGAAAAGAGTGTGTTAAACTTTGTATCACACTTAATTGTAACTATTCTCTAAATGTTCTACAGTAAGAAATAATCAAATACTGTATACAAAAAAACTAATGTACTCTGCTCAGTGACCACTAATTCATTCATTCAGCATTTACTGAACACCAATCACGTAAGCCCAGGCAGTGGGGACACAGCAGTAAACAAGACAACGTCCTGGGTCTCCACTTCCGGGAAGATGCACCAGATGCGCTCTTTTCTGCCTCTCCTGCTAAACACAACTAAAAGCCCTGAATGCTATGTACAAAGCAAACAAAAGAGACTCTGAAAGGTGGAGTGAAGAAGGCAAACTGACAAGGGGTGTTGGGTTTTCATTTACCTCATATATCCCAGAACTCGGCAACAAGAAACACAACCCAACACACACAATTAAAAGCATCACCCAATTATATGCAGTCTATAAGAAAGTTATTTCAAATACACAAATACAGAAAGATATATCATGCAAACATTAATCAAAAGAAAGTTGGAGTGGCTATATTAATCTTTGACAAACCAGATGTCAAAGCAAAGAAAATTACAGAGACACAGACATTACATAATGATAAAGGGTCAAAACACACAGCCCTCGCAGCAGCGTGAGCACCACACAGCAAAGCTGCAAACCGTGTGAAGCAAACCCTGGTAGGTGCAAAGAGAAACAGAGAAATCCCAAGCACAGATGAAGACTTCAAACACCTCTCTCTCAGCAACTGACAGAACTAGACAGAAAACCAACAAGATGACACAACTCAACAGCACCATTAACCAAGAGGATCTAACTGACAGTATACTCCAAAGAGTGAAAAACACACATTCAAGTAACCACAGAACATAGAGCAAAATAAACTATATTCTAGGCCCTAAATTTCAGTTAAGTTTTTAAAAGTTAAAACCATATATACGGTGTTCTTCAACCACAACAGAATCCAAACAAAAATAATACACGGAAAGGTAACAGGAAAACACTTGGAAACTAAACAACACTTCTAAATATTCCATGGGTAAAAGTGGAAGTCTCAAGGAACATAACAAATACAAAAGAACACTGAACTAAATAAAAATATGTATATTCAATTTTGTGGTACACAGTTAAAGAAGTACTGAAAAAGAAATTTATAATACTAAATACTCACATTAAGAAAGAGGAAAAGCCTCAAATTCATAGTATAAGCTTTCACCTCAAGAGACTAGAAAAAGAGCAAAACACACCCGAAGACTCAGAAGTAAAGAAATCAGGAAGAGCAGAAACCAATAAAACTGAGAAGCAAACAGCGGTTAAAACCAACGGGACAAAGCTGGCTCCTCCCTGAGAAGACGAGTGACCGAACAAACGGAACAAACCTCGGGCGGGACTACAGAGGAAAGGGGAGCTGAACAAGTTACCGGTGTCGGGGCTGAAACAGAGGCTGTCCCTCTAGAGCCTGCACACACCGAAACAACAGTGGTAATAAGGGAATAAACATAGAAAGCTGACATATTAGATAAATGGACCAATTCATCAAAAAACAAACTACTGCACTTCACCCATATTAAATAGATAATTTAAATAGCCCTGTAACTATTAAGGATACTGAATTTGTAAATTCTTAGATTCTTGAAAAAGTCTCCAGAAAGTTTCCCTGGAGAATTCTGTCAAACATTTAAAGAAGCATTAACACCAATTCTAAACAATCTTTTCCAGAAAATAGAAGAGCACGTAATTCTCCATTCCTTTTATGATGCTAACATTACACTGATACCAAAACCAGAAAATAAGAGTAAAAAAACCCAAAAACACAACCTCAAAGCAACATTTATTAACACAGATCACAAAATCCTTGACGAAGTACTATCCAATAGGACTAAGCAATGCATAGAGAGAGCACACATCACGGCCAGTCTACTCCGAGGATGCAGAACGGATTCAACCGATGCAATCCACCATATTAACTATCTAAGAAAGAAAAACCACACGGTCAGTCAATAGGCGTAAAAAAAAGCATTTGACAAAATCCAACACCAAATCATGGTAAGAACGGCCAAAAAGACTGGGTACTTCAACTTCAACTTGATAGCATCTACAAACACCCAGCAGCTAACACTGCACCTAATTATAAAAGACCGAAGGTGCTGCCCCTAAGACAGAAACACAGGAAACACAGGCCAGTATGCCTGCTCTCACTCCTCTCACTCAACAGTGCTGGAATATGTGGTACAAGAGTGCAACAAAAATAAAAGATGTATGAATTAGAAATGAAAAACAAACTGTCCTTATCTGCAGATGGCAAATGTCTACGCAGAAAATCCCATGGAATCTAACGACAGTAAAAAACAACTCCTAGGGCTAACGAATGAGTGCAGCAAGGTCACAGAGTAAAGATGAACATCCAAAATTCGATTCTACTTAGGAGCAATGAAAACACAGACACTGAAATATTATAAAATTTGTAACTGCTCCAACAAAATCAAATACTTAGGTATGAATCTAATAAAACAGGTACCGAATCTATGCTGAAAAACTACAAAGCTGATAAAAGAAATCAAATATCAAAATAAATCGAGAGACAGCAAATCTGTCGATTAGAAGACCCAACATGGAAAAGATGCTGATTCTCTTCTAAAAAGTACTGAGATTTAATATAATTCCCATTAAAATCTCAGCAAGATTTTTGGTAAATACAGACAAGATTACTCTGAAATTTATATGAAAGGGAAAAAGGAACTAGACAAGCTAAAAACTTCTTTGAAAAAAAAAATAAACCAGGAGAAACCTGTCTACATGGTTACAAGCCCTCCACAGCTACAGTCATCAAGGCGGTGGTGTTGTGGAGAGAGAAACACAGAGACCAATGGACACAATAAGCGAGCCCAGAAATGGACCAACCCAAATATGCTCAAGGACATTTTCACAAAGTTGCAAAAGCCATCAAAGGAGGAAAGACAACCTTTTCAACAAACATATAAATTGGGGGAAGGTATGAAAAAAAAATCTTGGGATCTGAAGCTAGGCAAAGGCAGAGTTCTTAGACTTAATACCAAAACCACAGTCCATTAATAAAACTAATCAATGGACTTCAGTGAAATTTAATACTTTTGTTCTGTGAAAGGCCGTTGAGGATAAAGATACTGATTGGGAGAAAGCATCTGCAATCCACATATCTAACAAAGGACTAGTGTCTAGACTATATAAAGAACTCTCAAAAATAAAACACAATCCAATTAGAACATGAGCAAAAAACATGAAGAGCCCTGGCTGGTGTAGCTCAGTGGATTGAGTGAAGGCCTGCGAACCAAATGGTCAATGGTTCAATTCCCAATTAGGGCACTTGTCTGGGTAGCAGGCCAGGTCCACAGTAGGGGCTGGACGAGAGGCAACCGCACATTGAGTTTCTCTCCCTCTCTTTCCCTTTCTCTAAAAATAAATAAATCTAAAAAAAAAAATGAAGAGACATTTTAATGAAGAGTATAAATAGGCAAAAGGCACATAAAAAGGTGTTCAACATCTTTAGCCATTAGAAAAACGCAATTAAAAACTACCATGAAATATGACACACTTGTCAGAATGGCACAATTAAAAATAGCAACAAAATCATAAAATCTGGTAATGGGTGTAGAAAATCTGGATCATTAACCGATTGCTGGTGGGAATATAAAATAGTAGAGCCCTTCTGGAAACCAGTTTAGTGATTTCTTTAAAATACTGAACATATAATCACCATAAAACCCAGGAATTGTACTTGTAAACATATTTATCTCAGAAGACTGAAACTATGTTCACATAAAAACCTATCCATGAATGTTTAATAGCTTTATTATAATAGCCAAAATCTGGGAACACACCAGATGCTGTTTATGAGTGAAGCTAAACCATGATATGTCTGTATCGTGAAATACTAAATTAAAAGAAACAAACTACTGACATATGAAACAACCTGAATGAATCTCCAGAGACTCATGCTGAGTTAAAACATCAGCCCCAAAAGATAACATACTGTATGATTCAATTTATATAACATTCTTTAATATTCAGGTTACTCTCCTGAATTTTTTTTTAATTGATTCTAGAGAGAGGAGAAGGGGAAAAGGGAGAGAAATATCATCAGGTTGCCTCCCGCACATGTCGCAACTGGGGACTGAATCCGCGACCCAGGCATGTGCCCTGACCTGGAATCAAACCAGCAACCTTAACAGTTTGCAGGATGACGCCCAACCAAGCCCCAGCAGCCAGGGCCACATAATGACAAAATACAGAAATGGGGAACAAAAGATCAGTGGCTGCCAGGGGTTAAGGAAGAGGAGAAGGGGGAGTGGGTGGGAAGGGAATGACTGGTCTATAAAAGGGCAGCATGAGGGATCCCTGTTGAGATGGAAACACCCTGAATCTTGACTAAGTCAGTATTCTGGTTGTGACATTGTACTACAGTTTTGCAAGCAGTTCTCCCTGGGGGAAACTGGGTAAGGGGTATGTGGAATCTGTATTACTTCTAACAAGTGTATGTGAGGCAACAATTATTCTCTAAGTAAATTTAATTAAAACACACATCTGTATGCACTGTAAAGTACGTAAAACCCTGCTCTTACGTACTTTACATTTTACAGACCATGAACAAATACATGTAGTGCCAGGGAGAGACAGGCGCTGGGAAGAAGAATGAAGCAGGGTAAGGAGGCTGAGAGAGGAAAAGGAGTCATCGCATTGGAGAGAGGTCACTTGGTTAAACACGGTCATGAAACTGAAACTAAGACATTCAACAACCAATTTCAGGTTATTAGCAAAGATTTCGAAAGCAGAAATGAAGAATCAACAAATGATCTTCTCTCCCCATTCTAATTTAACTTCTGTGCCATACAAATGTTTTAAGAAATTAATTTATAACATGGTACTAACTCTCCTCAGACATCTTTAATAGTTTCTTTTACCATTTATATCAATTCTACTTTAGCAAAACATTAAACCACAGTCTTCCAAGAATGCTGCCATCACCTGCTTATGGAAAGAAGCCCGAAGTACAGAGAAGGTAAGCACACCTGCATAGCTAAGCAGTTGGGATGCCAGAATGAGGGGGGTCTCAGGAATCTTGCACATCACTATCATATTAGCATGATATTGTACCCCATATTCAAATTCTTTTCACTGCAGTCCCCGCCCCACACTGAATGATTTCAGTGATATGGGAGGAGCCTATAAAAATGCCTTCTATGTATATATATATATAAAGCCTATATAGCATTGACTCTTTTGCCCGACTATGAAAATTAACACTAGTTACCACCTTAAACTGGAGGTAAGGACAGACACTTCTGCCCTTAGAGCAGAACAGAACAGCCTACCTTGAATTTCTCCCTGAGGATCTTTGTAATACCACTTCTGCATGGCTTCGTGCATGGATGGAACCGAGACTCCCTTAGCTCTGTGTTCTTGCAGTTTCGACGCCAGTCTCTCATCATCCAGTGCACTGTCTTGGAGATAAGCCACCATCTTCTCGGCTTGCTAACAGAAAAACAAAAAATGGAAACATATGATCCTAAATTAATACTTGTACACATAAATATGCCTGCCTTTTAGGGACTATTTGATCTGTGAAAGACATGCAAGGAACACAGCAGGCGATGATTTAATTTTCCCAACAACACCACGGAACAGGCACCATCCCCATGTTACAGAGCAGTGAAAATTATTAAGCGAACTGAACTAAAATTACAACACAAACTGGTATAGATCAAAGCCCAGGCTTCTAATCAACAAACTAGTAAGAATACTTTTTAAAATTGATAAGCCATTGGTCAATCCTAAGTTGTATGAACTAAACCTGTAAAAGCATGTGTGTTAACAGAACAAAAGGCTCAATGAATACGATTACCAATAAAATCTTTTGCAAGCTGTACTAAGACGTTGCCCCCTTCCTTTATTTAGCATTTCCCACCCTGAAGAGAATTTCTCTTCAGCAAGCTGTCATTTACTTTGCACATAAACAACAGTATATACAATCTTAGGAAAATCTAGAACGTGAATAAGATGCTAATACCCTGGGAGTTTGACTGTTTTCCCTGTTATACTTTAGGCAAAAGACACAGTCACACACAGTACCTATCCACAGCTGCTTGTTTTAGCCATTTTTGGCATTCCATTAATTTCCAAAGAAAAAAGAAAAAAGAAAAGCAAACAGCTAAAGGCAACCTCAGAAGAGCAAAAAATAACCTGACATAACTACTACATAGCAGAAACTTAGAAGCATGAACTGATTTAAAAGACAACTACTCATACAAATATTAGACACAAAAACAACTTTTCCAGTACACAAAATCTGGAGCACAAATGTCCTATTTCTGAATATTCATTTAAGGCTTTCCAACTTCTATGGCAGTTTGAAAGGATAAAAAAGAATTACATGATTTTTACCTGCTCCAAATGTTTGAGGCCCTCTTCGTCATCCGGCTCCGCGGAGACACTGCCCATACCAGGAGCACCTGCACCCGGCGCGTCAACCGGCCGGAGGGCAGGACCAGGACTGGGAAGAGGCGGTGGGAGTATGAGGAGGGGAGAGGCTGTATCTGAAGGAATCTGCGACAGGGGCTGCTGGACATCAGAAACCATTTCTAGAAGGGAAAAAGATGGAGACAGATGGAAACCCTTTCAATACAGGGACCCTCGTGAGGGAGACGTCTGTGTTGTCAAGCTGAGCAGCCTGCTAACTGGGCTGGGCAGAAATGTGAGCTGTGCCGCGAACACTGCAGCTACTTCTGGAGAAGTACAGGACTTCTCCCTAGTGACAGAAGTACCTCCACAGAGTGGCAACATGGAAGGATTAACAGGTTTCCAGAAGGGCCTTCTACGGTGCCTACCTGTGTCACTAGAGCATCCACCCAACAGTTATGTGTCTACCTCTTGAAAGCAAACGGAGTCAGCCTCATCCCTGCTTTACATCACATCTCCGAACAGCAGAGACAGTTAACAAAGCACTGCAAACCTTCTCAGAGACGGCATATCTCACCACCAAAACCTTTACTAAAAATATCTGCAATTATCTGGATGAGTGCCTTTTCAAGTCATAATTAATGTAATACATTACATTTTGCAGGATAATGAAGAACACCTGGAGTCTACCTGTACAGTGCAGGTTCTTCTCTACGAGAACACAGACTGAAAAGAGGTTCTGTGCTGGTTCCTATTTCTAACCTCCCACTGTGCATCCTCGTAAGAAGGAAAGGGCCCAACTAATCAGATACCATCGCAGTTTCCCTTTGAAACCTTGTTTGCTCAAGCACAGACAGCTTCTCTAAATTCCTGTTCCTCTCCCTTCCTCCCACACAAAACTTTTTAAAAGAACAGTCTGTACGAGCTGTGTCCACTTCACCACCATCCACACCTGCTCCCCTGTGCCTTCCACTCCCACCCACCAGCAATGCTGTTCTCCCAAAGATGAGCAGTGACCTAGAGCCCCCAAATCCAATACTGCCCTCATCCTCCGACCTCTGAAGTCGCACCTGACATTATCTACCCTTTTCCAAGCTGGAAACATTCTCCCTCCTTCATTTTCCTGCACTCTACATTTGCCTCTGAAGGGTTTTTTTTTCTGGCTCCTCTTACCTATCTAAAAATTGGAATCACCCAAGGTTCTGTTCTCAGTCCACTTTTCTTTTCACCCCTAACAAGCGCATGTAAATGTTACATTTTCATTCGCCCTCTGGCCCCAGCCTCTTCTCATCTTTAGGCCCTTACTCACAATAGCTCTCTGGCCATCTCTACCTAATTTCTCACCAATGCCTCAGAATCAGTTTTCAAGACTGACTATTCTCTCCCCTTCCCGATGTGCTCCTCATCCTCTACTCTTTTTCTACTAATAGCAGCATGACCTTCTCCAGGCACTTCCCTCACCTGACTCTTCCCTTTCCTTCGCCCTGATACGCAAGCCAAGACTATGTCCTGCCAATTTCCACTCTGACATCTTGTCTGCCACCACCTCCCTTTACAGGTGCACTGCCTCCATCACAATGACTCCCTGGGAGCCCAGCAGGCCACATGCAGGAAGCTGTCAACACAACCACCCACCCTACATGCAGGGGTCAAAGCTACCTTCCAACCATGCTTCCCACCATTCTCCTTCTACACCCCATGCTTCATCTAAATAAAAACAGAAGCTGATTCCTGCCCATGCCAATCCTAGAGGGCCCAGTACCAGAATGCCCTCTCCCAGTTCATCCAGCTCCTCACTTCCACATTCTACTTATTGTTCCAAGACAAACTCAAAGACACTTACTTCCTGAAGTACTGCAGGAGTCTGCCAATCATAAGTTCACACAGTTCCTGTTTGCCTCAGATTACTGATATACGCATACTTTATCCCCTAAATCCAGAATTTTAATCTTTAATGCACATCTATCTCAAAAATACATATGTATTTTGAGATAGCTTTCTCAAAAATACACATTTTGATCCCATCCTAAAATTTCAAAATGTACAAGTCTCATAGTGCCTGATATACAGAGTAAAGATTCAAATACTTGCTGAATTCATTCATTCAGCTTTGTTCTATACACTAAAAAGAAAAAAAATCCTTGGTTCAAGACCTCAAAATATTAGTTTATTGGGCAAAAAGATAAACAGACCTTTATAGTATCACATCGCTATTTGAGAAATGCTATTTAAGAAACAAGACACCTAACCTAGCTTGGGGACGTGGGGTGGGAGAGAGTGTCGGGGGCAGAGAATGCAGGGTGCCACGAGACACAAGGGCAAGAGAACCAGGCGCACCTCAGGACCGACCAGACTGCACGGCGAGGGGAGAGAACGCAGGGGAGAGAGGCCGCTGCTGCAACTGCTCGGAGGGAGGCAGAAGCCCAATCACGAGAGGTATCGTAGGCCATGTTAAAAGGTGTGAATTTTTATGGTGAATGAATCAACCCTCCAACACCAGGCCTTACAGTGTCATTTTTCAGTATGTGTAAGAAACATGGAAATAAACACTGGTATCGCCTACGGTGTGCGAGCAGTTTAAAATCAATAGAGCAGCACTGGAGAAGGGGATACACTTTAAGCTTGTAATACAGCAAAGGTGATGGGAATTCCACGGATTCCTCCATGTTCTTTTCGGCCTCGTCTGAACAATGGCGTTTTGGTGTGTCCTCTGGGCACAGAAAGGAAGGTACACGTCTGATACGAAAATCCAACTACTGCAGAGGATCACAAACCCAGATTGCTTGACTGATCCGAGGGTGGGTCAGTCATAACATCCTAGGAGGTGAGACTCCTGAGCTCCACCTTGCTGCCTCCGATTCTGTTCGCTGAATTCTGGGATGGACACACATATGGGAAGCAAAGTTTGACCAGGTTACCAGTAAAATAACCTTTTCTAATGATCTGCCCTCAGAGGCAGTTCCAGGAGGTGTGAACAGAAGCCTGTCTTATCAGCCAGTGACCGCGGCCCCAGCAGAACCCTGCTTCAGCGTGAAGACCCTCAGACATACGTACCTTCCCCTCTGCTGGGCACTTTGGTTGGCAAACTATTTTCCATCCTACTCTCTTCTTCGGCTTTTTCCGTTTGCTCGGTTCTGGGCTCCTCCCTCCTCTCGAACTGCGGTGTTTCTTGAGGCAGGTGGTCTGCAGGAGTACCTGGTCTAGCAGACGATGTTAAGGTTTGAGGTGTTTCCTCACTAGCTTCTGTAACACGAAGTAATCTTTAATTAACAATTTAGGAGAATTTTGGTTTGACAGAAAAAAAGGCAAAGACAAAATTGCACCGTACCAACTCCTATTCTATCCATCTTTTCTCCCTCTTTCTTATTTGTCTTATCAGGTTCTTTGGCTTCTTCATTATGGCTACACTCCGAGTCAGAGCACCCCTCCCCTTCCTCCACAGGCCGGAAGTCCATCTCCTGCTCTTCTGGAATAGGCTCTTTCTGTACTTTCTGTAGGGGAAAAAAAACACAAGTTAACAGCAATTTGAATTTGATAGGTCAGTGCCTGTCGTGACGTTTAAAATCAACTTCCTACCTTCAGAGAGAGGAACGCTCCAGAAGAGTCAAATGTGCCCATCTCCTCCTCAGCGTCCTCTAAGCACCACTCGGGCAAGCTGTCCCTGTCATCGTCGATGCTGCCACTGCCCGTGCGCACCCGTCGGTAGCCCCGTTCATCATCCCGATCTCGAAAATCAAACTCAAACCTTCGCCGCCGTTCCATGTGCTCCCGCCAGCCTGCAGAACGAGGGCCATCTGGGGTCAGGAGGAGGACACAGACCTTAGAAAGCTTTGTGACAGCATTGGAAAAAGAAAATGATGGACAGGATATAAAGGAGAAAACTACGACGGAAAGCAAATTCAAACGGATCAACCCACTACACAGAAACTAGCCCAATTACATGAAGTTCAGAGGCTGGCATATGTATACTGTCGCAGTGGTTATCTTCATTAAGTACTGAGCCACAACAGACTCTAAAGCTTTTAAAGACACACTGAAAACAACTCACTTTTAAAGGGCACTTTATTTAAAGTGTCTACTTTGAATAGCTTTAGGCATCTAACTGAAATGCTGATTAGCACACTCCTAGCCCAGACTAAGCCCCGGCTATCCTTCCATACGAAGTCAGTGCCTTCCTTCTGGCAGGTCTTCAAAGCATTTTCTTTCTTCTTCTGAAAATACCATTCTTTATGGGTGAGACAGCTCCCTGTGTTACTTTATATCAGAATCATAATGCCTAACTGCTAAGAGGCAAGATCCCATGTGCGATTCTGATTCACAAAAAGTCATGGAATTACTGTGCTGAGGGATGTCAGAGATTCTACATAGCCCACTATCCTAATTCATAACTTGAAAAACAAAATTTCTGACAGAAGTAACTTGCAAATGGCAAAGCGAACTAGAACTCAATTCTGCAGCCTCTGCTGCTTTTCCCACAGTAATAAGCTTATTACTCCCCTTCCCATCCCCTCCCCTAGGGGGTTATTCCCGTACAACACCCCAGGGGCATTCCTAAACCCACCCTAGCATGCTGTCATATCCACCGTCCGCAGAAAGAGACTGCCTAAGGTTAGGAGATCCTAGGTTAAAGCACTTTTTTCTAAAAAAGAACGGGAAACTTGGTAAAATCTGAAAAGCCTGAGTCTGAGAGAGTTAATTAAAAAAAAAAAAAAAAAAAGAGGCAAGTCTTAACATGTTAGAATTTTCTATCCTTGACTGCTTTCTCTGTGGGAAGGACACAAAGAAATGAGGCCAAAGCAAAGTATTCTTACTACTGAGGCTCAATGTGCTAAAACTAGCAATCTAAAACTTAAAATGAAAACCAAAGGGCAAAATGTTAAAATGCCAAATACAGATATCATCTTATAAGCCACTCACAAAATGGTAAGGAAAACATTATTTCCGTATCTCCCACCCTTAGCACTTACAACAACAAAACACCATTTACTACTGTCTGTGAAACAAAGGAATTTTATACCCGGACTGCTTGAACATAAACCCGGAGTCATTACTCAAAAGTATGCATGATCAAATGCTGGACCCCAGGGCGCTCTGTCTACACTCCTTTCTGAACTGCCTGTAAAGGCATCTAGCCTTCTAGGCGGCTGCCTCATGGCCCCCTTGGGCTGAGCGCCTTAAGTTCAGCTCCCAGAGTGGGCGCTTAGCAGGCCCAGTGCACTCATCTCTAGACACACCCAGATATGCACCCTACTTTAATAAAACTAGATTCCGTATTTCTGTTGTCTTACCAACAGGAGAAAAAAATTTATTCATGGAAGTAAATGTAGCAGATAAGACATATCTACAGCTTATTAAGATTGACCACTGCTTTAAAGACCTTACATTAGAACTAGTTCACTACTATTTTCAAAAGATAAAACCAGTCAAAATCATTATATTTAAAATTGTAATCGTATCCTAATAAAAGATTAACTGAAATCTAAGAAATGTTAAGAGTAACTTAAAAACAACTGATCAAATCAGACCCAACTTTTAATATGCTAGGTTGAAAAGGTGGATGGTATTCATTTTTTTAAAAGATTTTATTTATTTCTTTTTAGAGAGAGGGGAAGGGAGGGAGAAAGAGAGGGAGAGAAACATTGATGTGTGGCTGCCTCTTGCACACCTCCTACCAGGGATCTGGCCGGAAACCCAGGCATGTGCCCTGACTGGGAATTCAACCGGGGACCCTGTGGTTTGCAGGCCAGCACTCAATCCACTGAGCCACACCAGCCAGGGTGACAGTATCCATTTTTTAAAATGCATATTTACAGTGTTTTTCAACCCCATATATCTCTATATGCCCTAAACTATCTTTTAAAATATGTGTAAGTAAAAAATTTTGGGAAATTATCAAATTGATGGCAAAACTGACATGGAAGTCAAATACTAGGAGACAGACTTAGAAAAAGACAATATATATCCAAAATCTAAGTTGTGGTTGAGGAGGTTTGAGGGCAAAGTGAAATTTTACTTCGTTCAACTCCCTTTAAGAGAATCAACATCCGACATTTGGGCTTAGAAACACTGCTCATCTTCCAAAACATTCACCTTGTTTGTTTTTGATCAGCTGGAATTTTTCTTCTCGCTCGGCCCAGATCCTGTCCATTCTCACTGAATGCTTGTTGGGAACACAGTCTACAAACCCTCTGCTTACAGCCAAGCTCAGCACAAAATGCCACTGTGCCTTGAAGAGAACGATAACATCTGGTTGCCCAGGACACAGATGAGAACTGCCTAGAAAACTGTGATGTAAACAATGCCCCACTAATGACAGAAAACTCGCGCAAGAGGCAGTCACGAAGAGTTGGGGCAAAGCATCCTCACTTTATCTAAAGACTGATTTCACAAAGTTTCTACCACTAAATGCCTGTTAGAATGTTTATTCTGACCAAGGCTGGTGGTTCTGCTACTAACTTGACTTTAAAAAGTAAATGAAAACAGTTTACATTATTATAATGTCCTCTATTAAAGGTAAGCTATCTTGACATATGGTTGATAGATAAAATGTTATGCACATGAAATTCAAAAGACATGTACACACTCTTTGTATGTTTCAGTTCTGCATGACCCCATGATTCAAACTACAGTGGCATCTGATTATCATGAGGCGTGGAATCAGCACTTTGGCAGGGGATGAACTTTGACACAAAGCACCAGTGTCTTCAGTTACCAGCATATCTAATGTCAGGGAAGAACAGTTGGAAGCATTCTTAAAGAGTCAAACAGAGGAACTTATAAAACCACTAATCGCTACTATTCTCTCTCCTTTTTTTAAACTTAGAGGTACAAAAGAATGAACTTGTGATTATGATTTTGACCTAGGTTTAAAGTTTATTCTTCAAAGAAGCATTAATCACATTTTCGGGACAAAAAAAAAATGGAAAGAATAAATCCTTTCTTATGCCGGGGGAGGATTTTTAAGGTGGACCGCATGTCCTTAAATGAGCATGTAATTATACACTTATAAGTTTGAAAACGTGATGAGAAAAAAAAAAGACTTAGTAAGAGTTAGACAAAACCAAATGAAACCCTTCCTCTGTTGTGCAGTTAAGGGCAGGCGCCTCCTGTGAAACCACACTATTTGCCCCAGAAAAATAAAAGTGATTTAATCAACTGAATAGGTCTGCAAATTTTTATGTTGAAATTTTTTGTAGCAGCAACACCGAGTGTGATGACATACTGACCCCACATTTAAAAGAAAACAAGAGTTTATCTTTTCCACTCATTCCCTAACGATTCCCACCCACCAAAGCCTCAACAGAACCCTTACCGGGACTGTGAGGCCGCCACCTCTCCCCGTCCCTCCGTGACCCAGCTAGCCGCCATCCTCCGTCTTCGTCTTCTCCGTTTTGTTCCTCTCTAAAAATACGCCAATTGTCACTTTCTGATCGTATAAATTCATGCTTTCTTCCCACTGATGTTGGTCCACCTTCCTCAAAATTTGGTCTTCCTATAAATAAAAAAGAAACATAGGCCTCAGCCAGTGAGGAATTTGAAAACAGATCTGACCCCACAAATTCAGCTTTTCTGCAAATGTGTCCACTTCAGTGTTCAGGCAATATAAGTAAACCATGGATATATGCACAGACTATTAGACATATTTCTTAAAGCACAATGTTCATAGACTGGGCATTTTTTAAACAAAAATAATATGTGCATTCAAAAAAAGCATGCAATGAAAAGAGAACCAGTTTCCTCCCACACAAGATCTCAATCTTTTCCTCCAGAGGTAACCACCACCAGCAACTTCCCATGGAGCCTTCCCCACACTGTCCACAGCTATACGTGTGCATGCACACGCAGCTCCCTCCTTCACAGTGCCATAGCACCCCCTCCAAATATTACACTTGTTTTGTACGCTTGCTGTTTGCACTTAACCGTGTATCCTGGCAATCCTTCCTTAACCAGCCATAGTTTTTTTCTTAAGGCATACAATATTTTTAATTATATGCTATAATGTAATTTAATCAACTTTGGTAGTTCTGCCCAAACAGGATATCTGAACATTTCAACTTCTTTTATTCCAAAACAAATTGTGAACTCAAAAGTAGAGACTGTAAGCTATAAAATTTCATTTACTCTAGCACCTAGTATATTAAAAAGCATACAACAAATTGCTTTTGAACAGAATTCAAAGCTAAGCCACGTCTAACACCGATGCAACTCAAAAGCTACATTACCAATAAAAGATAACCTGGACATCAAGTAAACCAAACTGGTACTTCCAAAGGACACCAAAGTTCTAAACTGTGCAAATTCTTTAGCCACCGCCCTACATGTGCTAACATATATAAATCACAACAGATTATATAAATAAAATCTCATACTGAAGTAGTGGAAAATCCAGAACATATACCAATGTCCTCAGTTTATAACAATAGAAGTTACATATTCTCTCAGTGACAACCTCAATTCTTTTCATGAAACTACACTAAAAGTGAAGAACAAAACCATACAGTGGCCTCTGAAACAGGAAATTTAATTTTTGGTCATCCTCTTATAGTCCATTCTCATTAAGATTCAAAATCCTGTTTGCCCAAATGGTTGTTAGGTTTTTATAAGATCTTAAAGAATTAAAGTTATTTTAAAGAATAAAATAATTTAGAATGTGGGATGCCATTCTTTGCTGGGCAGACACTGTCTGCTTCCTCATTATGGTGGGCCACCTCCAACGGAGCCCCCAACACCCCCTGCCTCTGGCCTTGGTGTAACCCCCACGCCTGAGGCGTGGGATGGGCAGAATGACTCTTTCCCGATGAACGGAATACACCAGAAGTGATGAGATGTCACTCCCAATGCTAAGTTAAAAATGACTGTGGCCTTCCTCCTGGGATCCTCTCTCCGAGGGACCCCAGCTACCGTGGCACGGGAAGCCCGCCGGCAAGGAGCTGAGGCCTGCCGACCGCCGCTTGAGTGAGCTGAGAAGTGGCTACAAGTCCCCCCCCACCCCGAGCCTTAGGCTGACAGAAGCCCTGGCGGCCCCTGCGACTGCAGACCCAGGCCGGGACCACCCAGCCGAGCTGCTCCTCCCGGCCCACAGAAACTGAGAGAATAAATGTTTGCTGCTTTCAGCCACTCACTTGTTACATAGCCATAGATAATAAAAACATTTCAACGAACCTGATCTTTATAACAATTCTCAGTATTAGACATTTTTCCCATTTCATAGCTGAGAATAGTGAGGTTCAAAAAGATAACCCAGGAAAGTTGTCCAAAATCATACACCGCTGTTTAAATGGCATAGAGAGGATTCAAAAGTTAATCTTCTGGCTCCATTCAACACACACTTAGTGCACTGTAAATGCCAAGTTTGATGGATCCGAGTACAGACATATTCTATACATCTGCCCTTGTGTTAGAAGGGCCAGAAGGCCTTGCAGGCTTCTCTTGCTCAGAATTAAGAGAGGACAATCCATTTTATAAAGTACCACATTCATTACATAACTTGACTTAAAATGCAGTGGGCACACTTACAAAGGAGGAACAAACCTAAAACAAAGAAACCCCTAATGTGTATAAGCTGACAAACGATGGGAAATGAACTGTAACCCATGTAATGATGCAGTCACAGGTGTGTGCCCAGCACCGTACAGTGATTTGGGAACACAGAGCAATCACACTCGCTTTCATCTCCTTTTACATTAAGTCTCTGAAATTGTAATGGAGCTACCAAATAAGCAAAATCACATTAATGGCAAAGTGCTTAGTTTACCAAAAATTGAAATTATAATTTTTCTAACAAATAAACTACAAAAAAGGTTACTAAGAATATTAGTAATCCTTCAATCTAGAAACAGAACTCTGCCTGTGGTTAGCTTTTGCATAACTTTATATTTTTATGTAGTTGCAATCAGTATACCTACTGCCTTATAATCTGCTTTCTTCGATGACAGCAAATTGTTCTGTGATTAAACATCTCCCTAATAATACGAATGGGTACAGACAAGGTAAACCTTGCTGCTGGAGCATAAGCCACCAGATTATTACCCACGCAAAGGGTCAAACCTTTTAACATTTACTACTTTAGTAGTTGGAAAATGGTATACTAATTTGGCTCAAATATGAATTTTTCATATCAAAGATATTTCCTATTGTTTACTGACTTTATTTCCCTGTAGGTGAATTGCTTGCATTTTTTTCTAAACTAACAGCTTCTGTGTCTTTGTAACGGTCAAGTCCTACATGTACTTCTCATAATTAGTATCCAGGAATAAGAAAACTAAAGGCAGAATAGGAAAATGAAATAGGGAAACCACAGAAAAAAAAATTTTGGCTTTTCTACTCACTGTAAACTGTTTCATAATTCTCAACCTGCTGGGAAACGTGCACCACATAACTTCTGAGTAACTACTTACGGTATTTCTTGTTCCAAAAAAGATTTGAGAGAAATTTTTAAGATAAAGAAGAGCACAGTACCCCTCCCCCCACAAAAAATCTTGGGAGTCACCAGACCTGATTTTAAATTCTGGCTCTACTTCTGCTCTATACATCGTGACTAGAGAAGATCCAATCTCTAACGTGAAAGCGGGTCTTGCACGCACACGCATTTCCGTGAAACCACCTGGCTTTACACGAACACTATAGTGCCCGTGCTAGTTTAAAAATTCTACTACAAAGGAATTCAGATTTTGTTAGGAAGTACCTGTTTCTACAAAATAATTCCTAAAACCTGCAGTGCCCTTTTCTGGTGTATCATTTATTACACAGGGAATAATGGAAACAGAAAGCTCTAGGTGACAACTTTTCTGGCAAAACCAAGGAAAACCCGAGTAACATGATTCTGACATGCCAAGCCTATTCCGTGTGTAAATGCATGGTGGGTGGACTTCTGTCCTAATTAGGGATACCACTGTCGTTTTCACAAGGGAAGGGTTAAAAAAAAAAAAAGACTCAGAAACTGTTAAACGTACTCTAATTATGAATCACTAATGTACAATTCAAAGAGTTTTCGTAAAGCAAATATATCCACATAACGACCACTTAAGACTTCTAAACGGCAAAAGAGTATCAGGAACCCTCAAAAGCCTTCACATCCTCTCAACCAGCTCTTCCCAAAGCAAGCCCTATTTTGATTTCAATCTTCAAAGATTAGTTTTGCCTGCTTTTAAACTTTTTTTTTTTAATAAAAATGGAAGATTCACTTTTGTCTAGCTTCTTTCATTGGACATTAAGGGAGATTCATCCACACTGTTACAAACAGTAGCTTGTTCTGCAATAATGCACAGGAAGGGTTTCATTGTATGAATAAAGCATTATATATTTCCCTTCTCTACTGCTGGTTTAGGTTGTTTCTAGTTGTTTGTTTGTTTTGCTGTTATGAATTGTGTTGCTATGAACATTCTTGGTTGGATATGAAATTTGATGAGCATGTTTGCATTCTGTTGGTATTTACCTAGAAGTGAAATTGCTACGTCATAAATATATTCAACTTTAGTAAATAGTACTATTTTCCCAGAGAAATAGTACTCCTTTACCATTTTTTGCTTGTTTGTTTTACTCGCACTCAGCCTTCCAATAAACATTAACATGAGTACCTCCTCCATGGACAAACACAACTGAAGACACAGAACTGAAAAGGAGGAAGGGACTTAGACACAGCACCCAGCCTCTGGTCCACAGTCCAGGGACACACAGTAAATGAATGACTCGATACCTTACAGGTGACAAAGTACGCCGATATATCTCATCTAACCCTCACAGAAAACACAGGAGTGAAGTCAGACATCTGGTCTCTCCTGTTCCTGGGAGGAAAGGAGCCTGCAGGGAGTTTCCCCAGGTCACATAGCTGAGCAGTGAGCAAATCAGAAATAGAACATAGGTGTTCAAACTCCTAATCTAGGGTTTACTAAAAGATTAAGCCCATCAGAAGCAACCAGAAATTCTACAAAAGCTGAAGGAGAAAGAGAAAGATCTGGGGTCTAAATTTAATAAGCTCTAAAAGGGAACTTAGGGACAGAGACTGACATCTCTAAAAGGAGAGATGAAACGAAATTTGTTAAATCTTCCAGCAGAAATGATATTAAAAAACATCAAGACCAACTTATTCAATATAAAAACTTATCTCTAGAAATTACTTTGAGGGGGGAAAAATAACTTCAAGCACCATCTAACGAAATATACTTTCCAATTACTAGCAATGCAACTAAAATTTACACTACATGCAAAAACTCCTCTAAAACATTCAATCTCTTATACCCTGAAGATTAAAAGAGATTTGTATCTGTGTAAATTTGAGTGGGGAGTGAGAGTATTAAAGAGAACTTCACCTGCATAGTTTGAGTTAAAAAATACATATATTTGCACAGGAACGGGCAAATGAAGGGTTGGGGAAAGACCCACACGTCTTGATGACTGCAAGAGCTTTGTTAACTCGGCACTTTACGGTCCCACGACTGTAAACCTACTTTTGCCCACCCCTGTATATTACTGATATAATTTAAAGTTAATGGTAAATATCAAAGTCATTCATGAGCTACTTAGAAGATAATATCTAAAGTTACTTTCATGTCTAAAATATTCTAGGATTCCACAGTGACCAGGGCTAAAATGAGTGAGGGACACCCACACGCTTTTAACATTTAAAACCAAAGTCTTCCTCCTTCTGCAACATCAGCAGCATGACAAAGCTGAGCAACCGAATATTTTAGTTGCCTTTTCAAAATCTTAACAGGTTAACTCATAACATGATGATTTAAAAGTTAATGCAACTGAATATATAATTGGAAAAAATGCCTGCGCCCGGCAAGCGCCTCCGACCCACGGCCAGGCAGCGCACGCGGGGATGTGAGCCCTTGCACTGGGAGCCCTTCCGTGCTGGCGTGCTGGTTCTTCCCAGGGCAAAGCGCCTGAGGTTTCTGTCAGTCTTCAAGACGTCTGTGACCTCCAGGAGGTAAACACAAATTTAAAATGTACTTTTCCTATTCACTGTAACAAACACGACCATTTTGTGAGCAAACCATACTGGGTAATACATGTTCTTACATCACAGTGACTCAGGATGTATAAAAGATGCTAGAACACACAGGTACTACGTATCTAAACAGTTTCCCCAATGGTAATAAATACTCATTTCTGTCTTACAGTATTAAGTCTGAATAGGATTCTTCCGAAAATAAAACAAAATTAAAATGCAGCACTGGTTTTACCCTGGTCTAATTGAGTGGACTTCCTAAGGAGAAAGAGCAGTGAAAGGGCACCTGTGTGCGTGTTTGACACGCTGCCAAACACGGTGTTTATGGAAAACTTCAGATGGAGCAAGGAGGCGCTCAGCCAACACAATCTACAGCTGTGAGACTTGGAACTTACAAGTGCCCGAACTCCAAAAGCAAAAGTGGAATTATGGGACAGACTTTGAAGCTTGTTTATGTGCAAATTCTTCCAGCAAGTAATTTTGTATTGCTCTATGCAGGTATATATTCTCTGATAAACACTAAAAATATTTTCTAACGCCAGACAAAAGGGTGAAAGGGAATCCCATCAGGTGTTGGTATCTACCCCCTCCCCACTGCCCACAATTACTTGTAAACAAAACTCATGAAGGCTAGGGTACAGTTTAAACTTTTCTCCCATCCTAACCCCTGAGGGCAACAGCTTGCTCCATTGGTTAACATGGGTCCTGAGAACAGATCAGCTCCTGGCTGGCTGGGAGAAACTGGAGGGGCTGCAGCGAGCATTATCAGAACCTCTTTGGAAAAGGCATATGGTTTGAGTATGCTCCATCACCCGCCGGTACACACCTAGTTGGCGCCTGAAATCCCCAGGGAAGACTATCAGTAGGTGAGCATGAATGCAGGACTGAGAAGACACCAGGCACCTTCTAAAGAAAGCTAAGTGCACTATGTAAGAAAGAACACCGGAGGGGATTAGGGGATCGGGGATGGAACAAAAAGGAAAAGGGACTCACAGACGCGGGCAACAGTGTGGTGACTGTGGGGCAGAGGGGGATGTAAGGGGGATAAATGGTAATGGGGGCAAAATGCAATTTAAAAAAGAAGAAGAAAGAGCGAACACTGGAGCCAGGGCTAAAGTTCTGAAGTTGGGAGATGATCTACGTACACAGGCAGGACATCCCACTCCCACCAAAGGTTCTGCTGTCTTCAAGTACAAGGCAGTGCAGTTTTATCTTATATACTACATTACTTCAGCCAAAAAGAAAATCAAACACCTTCAGCTATAGAGAATTGAATTTAATAAATAATCTACCTGGTTTTGGCACCTTGCTTAATCATTATAATTTTGAATTAAAAAAAACAATAAACAGATATGGAGCATTTATGTTCCTTCACAGAGGAGGTATTTCAGAGGCATCTCCAATTGAAATAATTAATTCTGTTTAGATGGGAGGGCCTGTGTGTTTCAGAATGAAATTGGCATATCATCTGTTCCAAAATCAGTTTAATCTCAGCTAACCTGGCAACTTCAACTAGAAATGGATTAACTGCTCGGGCTAGCATAATGAAAGTGCTATGCTCCTGGGTAGCACTCCAAAGCTGGTCTACACTATCCATACCATTAGCAATTAGAAGTCAACAATTAGGAATCCATGTGTACAGACTATAGCAAGCTTTTAAATTATAGAAATCTAGAAATCAGAACATATTTTCACTTGAGACATTTCTTGATGGTCTTTTTGCCAAATCATTCTTGCCTCAGTATATTCTGAAATGGAGTATATTATAGAAAGAATCTTCCAAGTTTGGTAAAATCCTTCACTATCTTGCTTGCTATGTCTCTTCGAGACACAAGGAAGGTAACACTCCAGTACTTCTGCTTTTTGAAAGGCGGTGTTACGCTGTATTTACTCTGGCTTTTCCCTCACAAACAGAAAGATGGCAATTGACATATATCAAGTATAATTCCTACCAGCACAGGCAGGAAACCAGCATCACACCCCAAGTCCCTCCTTTATGCTGTTACCTGCTCTAGTTCTGAAGGTCAAAGTTTCCAGTGCTGTGTCTGCACTTGTATTGAAATGTTTGGCATTAATAAAACAAAGAAGGAATTAATATATTTTTTTAATTGTAAGGGGCAGGGAAGGAATCTACAAAGGCGGATTTCACTTTCTAAGTAGCATTACATTGGTCTACATTAATAATTTTTCCAGCAGGCCTTCCATGACTTTACTTTGAATAATCGCAGCCTTTGTTCCTAAGATCCTCTTACTTGAGACATTTGATCCAAGTTTTAAAATCAGCAGCTAATGGACGTGGAGAAAAGTGTTGCTCACTAAGGCATATATTACATAGTCATCTCACAGTTCATTTCAAGGTTGCTACAAGCTGGATCACACATGTTTTCCAGCCAAACACTATTTAGATATGAAGCTGAATTTCCTGAGCCCTGACCACCTGATTTACTGCACGTCGCCACACCCCTGAGGGAAGCGGCCCCTCAACAGCACTGAAGCATGCCTCAAGACAATTCTTCAGGTTTTCACATAGGTGTGTTTCTCAAAGGTAAGTACAAGGTACCAAACAAGTTTATTCTTTTTCAAAGTCTCTGTACACAGCCTTTTAAAAAGAGTCTGCCTCCTTGCGCCCCACCTCCAAAAGATTGCAGGTAACTAAATTACCTGTATTACTAGTTCTATAATTAGTGACAGCCATTCTGATGAGATGGGATATGACAAGAAAACTGATAAAAATCAATTCATTAATTCATACCTACAAAGTCCTTATTCCAGGATATCGTCCCCAAAGAAATGGAGGGAAAAAAAGATTAGTAAAGGAAATACCTCACACTTCAACATGCTATATAAGGAAAGACGGCTGAAAAGAAATCTTGCAGGGAATTTTATCCCTTTGAACTTTTAAATAAACTCTTTTAAGTAAGATTATGCAAACTTACTAAAGACCGGTCCAGATTAGAGGGAAAAAATGCAACCCTTCTCCAAGTCAGTTCTGGAGGCTTTCTCCAGAGTTGTTAAGGTTTGTGTTGGGTAAAGAAAGACCTCCTAACAAACCAGCATTCTTTTCCACATGATCAGAGCTAATTGGCCCCCCTGCAGACTAAGTGACCAATCACATCAGCTTCAGCTGAAACCAGCCCCCACAACATTATAAACAGAGGAATGTGAACTGTAAAACCAGTCCAAGAAGAGAACCTACAAACCAGACTTGTAGAGTAAAATTACCTCATCAAAAAGGCCAACTTTGAAAGTTTCCTCAAGACCTACCTGTGCATACAGGCTGACCCAGCAAAAACAAACAAACAAACAACTGGTGAGTACACGAAATAATATTCTTCTTATTTCTTTCCTTAAAGGGGAACAGAGGAAGAAAATGACTGGCAAATAGGGACAGAGCTTGATATTGCCAATAGAGCTTTAAAACAAAGATAATTACCTACAGGGTCATACCTTAAGGTTCTTTATTCTTTTTCCTTAAATTTTAGAGATGGAGTAGCAGTCCTACTGAAAACATTACTGAAAATTTCTTCTTGTTTTATTGAATGTATACTAATTCTCCATTATAATACAGAAACAAATAGAAGGGAAAAACCTTTAAAAAAGTCAGTAACTTTTAACAAAATGTACCGTTTTCTTTTGAAAGGGATTAAAGAACCCCAAATGAGCATACAAAACAAATTACAAAAAGAAAATCTTTGTTTATATTTTTTTAATCCACGAAAAAAGTGATGAGTATCCTAATTTTAAATTTTGTTTTAAGCATGGATTAATGAAATTAGATGCTTCTGCAAATAAGGATTTAAAAGAATCTCTGAGCTTATGTAATACAGTTAGAACTCACACTGTTTGCCCTAATTATGGAGGGACAGGAGAGACAATTATTAAAACTATCCGATCTTAAAGTGTTTATACCAAATGTTGACAAATACATAGTAACACTGGAATCATTTAACATTTGTTGTTATAGTCTGTATCTGATCTGTTCAGTGTGAACTGCACTGCTACATTACAACATGGCAGTAAGAGACGGTTTTTAGAGCTGCGATCCAATGAGTAGAATGAATCCATTACTGTGACGACCAATGAAGCAGCCAAACTATCATTTGTATAAAGTAGTTTCTTCCACCAAACAGTTTATAAATGGGCAAAATTTTACAGCCCACACACAGAGATACAAGCAAACCTTCCCAAGCTCTAAGTCTACTTTCTTTTGGGATCAGTTGATGAGAATCATATAAATACAAACCAAGATAAATACAATAAAAACAAACAGAAACAAATTCACAGATACAGAGAACAAACTGATGGTTACCAGATGGGAGGCAGGTGGGGGAAATGGGCAAAAAAGGTGAAGGAGATTAAGAAGTACAAACGCCAGTGACAAAATAATCCATGGGGATATATTACATACAGCATAGGGAATATAGTTAATAATGTTGTAATAACAACGTGTGGTAGGTGACAGATGATTAAACCTATTGTGGTCATCATGTCATAAGGTTTAAAAACATCCGATCACTATGCTGTACAACTGAAACTGTAATACTGTATGTCAGCTTTAAAAAAACACACTTCTGTGCCTACAGTGATATGAAAATTATTTGGAAATATAATAGCATAAACACGTCTACCCATCAGACACTTTTACTTATTTTTTATCCTCACACAAGGACAGTTTTTCGCTGCTTTTAGAGAGAGAGGAAGGGGAGTAGAGAGAGGGAGAGGTGCAGGGAGAGGGAGAGAGAGAACGCTGATGTGAAAGAGAGACGTCGGCTTGGTTGCCTTCTCATAGGAATCAGATCCGTGACCTTGCAGTCCACAGGATGATGCCCCAACCAAGCCACACTGGCCAGGGGCCCCATCACGTACTTCTTAATTGGATGGAAAGGAAATCTACATATATCAGGCAACGATAATCTTTTAAACACCATATAAGCAGACACAACATTGTACAGAAAAAAACCACACAGAAAACCTTCGAGTTGAGAAACATGGCAATAAGTTTACAAACACGTAGGGTTTTAAGGTATTATTTAATTCCTTCTTCTCTTTCCTTTTTTGATATGAAGAAGCCTGGGAGGGGATTTGGTGGCTTGCCCACACTGACAAAGCTATGTAATCAGCAGAGTCAGGGCCTGGCCAGCTGATTCCCCAGCAAGTCTTCCTTACGCTAAACACAGTGGACCGTGTGAGTCCAAAGAAAGGAGCCATGCAGGTGGGGATCAGAGTCTTAACTTCTCTCAACTACTCCCCTCCCCAACACAATCGGAACAAGATCTAGCAAGGTTTTATACATAAAAAGATACTGCTTAGCTGCGCTGATATCAGCCTTTTAACTAAATTATTTAGCAGCAAGAGAAAAAGAATGAAATTGTAAAAGCCTAGACATGGGTGCTACAAGTAACGATCCTGAAAAGGCACAAATAAGAATAATTAATTTTGTCAGGTACAGTTGTAGAGCAAGGCCGTCAAACTCATTGTCACCGGGGGCCACAGCAGCCTTGCCATCGCCTTCAAAGGGCCGAATGTAACATTAGGACTGTATGAATGTAACTGCTCCTTTAACAGTTACGTGAGAGCTTGGGGCTGCCGCTGGGTAGAAACAGGTGTAGAAACAAGGTGCCACCGGCTAAAACAAGGTGGAGGGCCGGATTCGGCCTGAGGGCCTTGTGTTTGCCACCTGTGTTGTAGAAAAAGGATACCTCCCAGGTAATACATCTTAGAACTTAATGAAACAGGCTGAAAATCAAAATTAATCATGTAGCTTACCCCCTGAAAATTACTGTGAAACAATAAGCCATCAGTGGTCCTAGAGTGGAAGCAGCACGAGCGTGGAGGACCCTGGTGGGCACTCCCACACAGGCGGGGAGAAACAGTGAATGCCACGGACGGGGCAGAGCCGTGTGTGGCTCACAGCCAACTCTCCCTTTATTCTGTCACCCTTCTTCCTCTTCCAGGGCCTACATGTCTTTTTTAAAATTATGATTATAGTATTGCATTTTAAAAATTATTCTCTCATCTGGCAAAATACAAATTTGGGAAGGCTATTTAAGAATTCTCCTCTCCATATTTTGTTTTAATTTGACTGGTCTGTGGAATCCTAGATTGACTATGTAATAATTCTGATTGTACTAATCTTCAAATCTTGCAAAATGTATTCCTTAACTGAAAATCTATTTCTTGCCTACAAATCATAGGTCTGAACTTAAGCAAGCACTCCTGAAGAACAAATATTCTGTAGTGGCTCCTGAACAAAATTAGTCAAATAAAACTGTCATTCATGAAGGCTAACCAGGGTCAAGGAGGCAACATAGCACTAACTCTGCACCACAGACTCATCAGGGGTTTCACCACTACTTACTACACCTTTGTGATCTTAGCAAACTCACTGTGCCTCAGTTTCATCATCTATAAAGAGGGCGTAACAACGGTGCCTTTACTGTGAAAGTTAAAAGGAAAAAACCAGTATTAATAACAGTAAAGCAATACTTACTGAGGTTGCTCTGGCCAGGCACTGAGTTAATACAAGTGAAGTGTATGGTATGACTCCTAGCACATAACACACAATATATATTAACTAATATTTTTACCTGTTACTGTCATAAGAATCATGAGTTAACAATGATTTGAAACAGACACTTGAGACAGTTAGGGGGAAGGAAGAACACCTATTAAAGGTGCTAAAAATATCTGCTATCACAAATTATTTTGTGAATGCAATACCAACTATCTTGTGAAAGGCTAGTTCACCAAACTCTCTAAATAAACACCTTCCTATAGAAAAAAATTTTTTTTTACCAGCTGTGAAGTTCGCCAGACTTGGTTAATAATTCAAATAATCCAAAGCCTCTACTGCCTCGTGTAAATTTCTTTCATCTGCCTGATCCTCAGTGACTTCATCTGAAAAATGGGATATGTCTATCTTGCTCGGATACTAGAGATAATGCAATATAAATGCACTTAGCACAGTGCCTGTGAATATTTTGTTGTTGCTATTATTATTTCCAAAAGAACAGAGATCAGGTCTTGTAAACATTTAAAGAATCTAGCAAGATGAGTTATTAAATAGCTGTGCCAAGAAAAAAATACACTAAGTAAAACAACCTGTTAAATATAGCAAATTACAAAACAGTAATGGCTAGGTTTTTTATTAATTGCTTTGAGAGAGAGAGAGAAAGAGCAACACTGACTTGCTGTTCCACTTACTTATTCATTCAGTGGTTGGTTCTTGTATGTGCCCTGATGGGGGAATTAAATCTGCAACCTTGGCTTATTGGGACTACACTCTAACTAACTGAGCTAATCGGCCAGGGCCCGAAGTTTTTTTTTAAGTTTATAATATGAAACTGAAATGGCCATCTAATCTAAATAAATTATCCATCATTTCAGAGTCCCATCAATAACTCAAATCTGAAAAAAAAATGCAAGAGAATGTCTCTTATATCACCAATAATAACAAATTAGCCTCATGACGACAAAAGAGAAAGTGCATGCCCAGCCGGCCAATGTTCAAGTCCAACAACACAGGAAGGCAATCTCCCAAGTCCCTAGACACAGGCAGGGTCCAGCAAACCCAAGCAACAAGCTGGCTCTGCGTGCCCCAGCCCACTAATGCAGCGCTGTCCTTCAAATGGCGGGATGGGATATGCACTACTTCTAAGGGCACCTGCTTCTAAAGGAGGCAGCGAAGGAAAGAGTTAACTATAACTCTTATTACTGAATTATGGCAAAGAAGAAAGGAGCATTCAAGGAGCAAAGCAGCACTTTCCATTCCGTTCCTGGTAGCCTCTACACAAGTCTCAAGACTCCTCTGTCATATGTGAGGAGGGTCACACAGAAAACACACAGCACTATTTCTACTCACTACACAGAGAACAGGGTAATTGCCTTTTAAAAACTGCCACTTGATATACTAATTATTTTAGCTCATTAACCTTGAGTCTTTATCTTCCGGTTTATTTACTTTCAAAATTAATCTAGGAATCTCTACCTAGACTTTATTTTGCCAAGAAAATAATTATCTACCCCACAATCTAATCGGCATCTAGAATATTTAAGAAGAGTAGCAATCCATCAACCATGGAAGAAAAGAGTCCATGAAAAAGACCACCAAGTGACAAAAACAAATAAAACCTAATCCTAAAACTTTCAATACACTAACTAGAAAACATGTATTAGACTATGATGCTCTAAAAGCTTAATCTTGCCCCAGCACTAATGTTAGTGTCAAAACATTTAGTTTAACACTATGCTTCCAAGTGATTCCTGCTTATTTACACACTCCTTTTAATTATGAGTTTTCATCATTATAAACCATTAACCACAAACAGTCTGTATTTACACATAACGTTCAGGCAAGTCAATAGACACACGATGCCTGGACCTGTGCAAAAAGAGGCAGGGGTGTCAATAAGCCATGAACCATAACCCCAACCCTCAGGAATTTTTAAATATATCTGAAATGTTAAAATGCCAAACAGTATTTTAACAGTCATTCTAGGAAACAATAAGAGATATCCCACGATTAGCTATCAAGTGAATGACTTAAGAAAACGATGCCTTCTGTAAACAGAGGAGAGAGGCAGAGAGACCGGAAAAGCCTGTCCAACAGTCAGGAAAGCATTCCAAAGAAACTACAAAGTGAATGAGGTCTCAGAATTTATTCACATTAACTGTAAGTCTCTTGATTGCAGAGATTTACAGCCTGAGATGGATGGCAGTAATTGCAAAGTTATTGCTCCTCTCCTAACTCAGAGATACCGGAGGATGGTCACCAAGGATGGCCACAGCACACTTCAAATGGATGGTGCGCAAAGAGGTCTTGTGTATCTTCGAGACGCCTGGGGAATCCTGATGGACATGCGCTGGCGCTGGATGATGTTGGTCTTTTCTGCTTCTTTTGTTGTCCACTGGCTTGTCTTTGCAGTGCTCTGGTATGTGCTAGCTGAGATGAATGGTGACCTGGAACTAGACCATGACGTCCCACCTGAAAACCACACTATCTGTGTCAAGTACATCACCAGTTTCACGGCTGCGTTCTCCTTCTCCCTGGAGACACAACTCACAATTGGTTACGGTACCATGTTCCCCAGTGGTGACTGTCCGAGCGCAATCGCCCTACTTGCCATACAAATGCTCCTAGGCCTCATGCTGGAAGCTTTCATCACAGGTAACTGTTTTTGTTCTTTAAAAAAATTACGAATGTTTTGCAAAGGGTATGGTCAGTTATAAGCAACTGTGCTATTAAAATCATTTCTTTGCATTATCTGCAGGTAATGCCAGAGAGTGAAAAAAAGAGTCTAAGAACAAATGAAGACAGTCTATGAACAAATAGGAGAGATGATAAGAAACACGATTCTGTACTTAAATTTTACCTATTGAAACTTCTTAAGAATAAAAGGACCATTATGACACTAACTTTTAGCAACATCTTAATGGCCCCCCCAAAAAAGAAATATTTTTTCAGAGGTCTAAAAGAATTTTTCGGAGAAGCTAAATAGTTTGTTAAATGGATAAATACCAGCACCTATTTTCCTATTTTATCTAACAGAAGAATTTGATTTTTTTTAACGTGGGTAGAACTTTTTCCTCTGGGTTTACCTTTCAACATTCACTCAATACTAGTGAGCCCAGTGCTCCAAAGTCAGCCCTGTATGTACTCACATGTAAGTTTACACATTCTTAGCAAAACATTGCCATAAAGATGATGAAATTTTACTTACAAAGCGGTAGCACACAAGTAGGGCTGATGTGTTTTACGTAAGTGACACGCACGAGTGGCTCCACATCGTGCGACAAACGTCTACAACAAGAGTTCTTTCCCTGGGTCTGTCATTAGATGCAATTTACGGAATCTGGGGGCTTGGACAGGAAAAGCCTGCATCTTTTTTCACTAACTCATAACTGAAATGTGGTGTCTCCTTTTATTATAAATGTAGACAACAAAAAACAGCAGCATCAGGAACCCTTTAACTCGAACACAAACAGAAATCACGTACGCTCATGGCACACCACAGCACTTCAACACTACAGGACTAAACACACCGCCACGTTCTGTTCACATATTATTAGAGCACATATGGTCCTAGTAACACCAGTTTTAACAATATTCAACTGGATTTCAATATACTTGGCTTCCTTCTATGTATTTTATTTTTATGCATTTAAAGCATAATTCCATAGACCTGCCTGCCAACAAGATTTGTGGCACAAAAGCGGTTAAGAAGCCCTGACCCAGAGCTCTTGGGAACAAGGACGCACGTGAAAGGTGCGTTGAGATCACCTTAGAGCCAGAGTCGCCTTCTTCAAAAAAAGCACAGGGTGAGGCGTGGGGGAGTATGAATTTCAAAGTTAAAAAATTCTTCATTGTATCGACCCCAATGAAGAACTGGGGTCCTTCCCTTACCCCAAATCATTCTACTTTGAATCTAATCTCTATTTAGGCATGTAGTCTGCTTGCACCCAAACTGCACTTATTTTGTTACTTTTTTTAATAGGGCCAGGATACAGAAAATAACCATTCTTTGACTTTAAAACATGCTAGAGGATAAAGTTTTACATTTCTGTGTAACAACAAATTTTGCTTACCTACTTCTGAATTCATAATATTTAAATAAGAGTGTATGTACCCAATTCTTCAGGCAAATGAGACTACCGAAATTAACAAGTTCAATTCCTGATTCATTTCTAAAGCATGGTATCAAGAAATGTATAACTATCTGATATACCCTCCTCATTCGGAAAAGGTATTGACATGCAAAGTGTTCATACTAAAACAATTGAATGGTTTCTAATTTAGGCGCCTTTGTGGCGAAGATCGCCCGGCCAAAAAACCGAGCGTTCTCCATCCGCTTCACTGACTTGGCAGTCGTGGCTCACGTAGACGGCAAGCCTAACCTCATCTTCCAAGTGGCCAACACTCGACCTAGCCCTCTGACCAGTGTTCGGGTCGCAGCTGTCCTCTATCAGGAGAGAGAAAACGGAGCGCTCTACCAAACCAGCGTGGACTTCCACCTCGATGGCATCAGCTCTGAGGAATGTCCGTTCTTTATCTTCCCACTAACCTACTGCCACTCCATTACGCCTTCGAGTCCTCTGGCCACTCTGCTCCAGCACGAAAACCCTCCCCACTTTGAACTCGTGGTGTTCCTCTCAGCAATGCAGGAAGGCACTGGAGAAATATGCCAGAGGAGGACATCCTACCTGCCCTCTGAGATCATGTTACACCACTGTTTCGCCTCTCTGCTGACCCGAGGTTCCAAAGGTGAATATCAAATCAAGATGGAGAATTTTGACAAGACTATTCCTGAACTTCCCACTCCCCTGGTCTCTAAGCGCCCAAACAGGACTGAGCTGGACATCCGTATCAATGGACGAAGCATTGACAATTTTCAGATCTCTGAAACAGGACTGACAGAGTAAGATGTATCCACAGTGCCCTATTTTTTAATGTATTAAATATATCCAGCCAGTTACACAGCTACTTTTCCTTCATCATATCTCATGTTTTCTTTTTTTCCCCCCAACACTGATTACATCTCTCTGATTATATCATGCCTATGCCCATAAAAAATGGCTGAGCTAACAATACACATTCTGGAAATACAATATTCTACTTTACAGAGTTTGTATCTGTGGTTATCTGCTGAAATCAGTGCCTCTCAACATAGCAGAAATGCTGATGAATTTATGAAGATGTGGTTTGCGACCAACAATGAAGGTAAAATGGACAGTGAAATTTAACACAGTTGAACTCTAAGAAAATTAACCATAAATCTCTCATTTTCATCTGCAAGTTAAAGCAAGAGTTTAGTTTCAAACTGAGCTCCCTAGGTAGATAATGATTTCACAATATTTAGTGAACATCCTTTTAAAACTGTTATTTTTTTTTCAAGACAACAAAGATCATTCCTTTGGTTCTTTATACTACAAAACTGGGGTAAGTAATACCCCCTTAATTTTTAACAGCTAAGAACAATACTTCACAAGGAAAACAGCAAAGTATAGGTTTATGCATAACTTCAAAAGCATTTCAACATGACACCCAAACACATGGTCATGTATTTGTGGCAGAACATGATCAGAGCACATAAGAAAAGCTCCAGCCCAATGGAACCTGTGGTAGTCCTTTGGGCAAGGAGATACCAAGTTATAGCTACATTAAAGCTACCCTGCACAGTAATCAAATAGCAATATAAAATGTATCATCGACTGCTCATTAAATGGCTTGCAACCTAAGTAAAAACATTCCCTTCCTACCTACAAGCCATTCAATAGTACTAAAAAAAATAGCTATAAGTTACAAATGCAAACATATTTAAGTTTTTACAGATATAAAGGTTTAGTTAGATATAATTCAACAAGGAAAAAATCTCCAATAGATAAAGCAAAAAATAATTAGGCAATGAAATATTTTCAAACCCAAATTCCTGTTTCTAACTTCAAATAGTTTTTTCTATAAACACAAAATGAGTGTTTATTCACCAGTAGGAGGTTGGACTACATGAATCTACTATTTCTTTCCAAATCCAGTATCTGCTGAAAATTCTGCTTTCTGCACTTCAATTTTTACTCTATGGATACTAAGATGAACCCTTTCCTTTACACATCCAGTTTAAGACAGTTTAAGACTATCCTTTGTATACTTCTCATTTCAATAAAAAAAATAAAACTGTCCTCAAACGAAACAAGAACCAAGTAAGTCACCCTGTCAATTTTCAATTGGATTTGTGGTTGTTCTTTTTTTCTGAAATTTCCCGTATTCAGGTTTAGTGGGAAAAGTGAAAGATTAGCCCTCCCCACTGTGATGACCCGCGCAGGAACCACCACTGGAAATGAATACTAGCTGAGGAAAAGCAAGCAGTTGTGAAGACAGCAATCATAGTTTTCTACTCTTTGACCAAAAGGAAAAGAAATTAAGAAGAACTCTCAAGCTGTCTAAGACTGGTAATAGCAGAAGAATGTCAAGGACACAGAAACTTAACTGCTGTGAACCTGCTTTTTGCAAGTCTTCTTACTTTAAGTACTACCCAGACCAACAGGTATTTTTGACCCAAAACTGTTGTAACACGTGGGCCGCAGTAATTCTCATTTCTACAATAAAGTAACAAGATTCATCTAACCTGTGAAAATAAAAGTTGTCTCAAGATTTACATGGCATGTTTTTTCCTAAGAGCTCTCTGTCCCTTGCACAGATCACAATCTGACAGTTAAGTGCAGTGGCCCAAACCGACACAGCACAGGAGCGAGCAAGCCCTGGGGTCTACGCCACCCTACAGACGCGGCGCGTTCCCCACGCTAGTGCACTGTTCCCATGCTAACTTCACATCCGACAGGTAGATGTGACTTTGCCCCGCACCTACCCCTCAAACACTCTCTGTAGGTATGCTAATACTGTTTTTAAAATGTTTCAAACATAGACAACTAAAAAAATAAAAAACTTTTGGCTAGGGCAGCAATTTTCAACCTTTCTCCTATCATGGCACATGTAAACTAATTACTAAAATTCTGCAGCACACCAAAATATATTATTTTTTTGCTGATCTGACCCAAAAAATAGGTATAATTTTGATTCATTCACACAAACGGCTACTGTTGGGTTGACTGTTGTCATTTTTTTGTTGGACAATCTGAGGGAAAAGAGGTCAGTGTCCCTGACTAAATAGTCAGGTACTGCCTGTTTTAAAAACTCTTGCAGCACACCCTGGCTGGAGTGGCTTGGTTGGCTGGCACGTCATCCGTAAACCAAAAGGCTGCAGGCTTGGTTTCCAGTCAGGGCACGAGCCTAGGAGGGGGTTCAGTCCCTGGCTGGGGCGCACAGAGGCAACCTGTAGATGTCACTGGTCTAGGGCGTGAAAGCTTCCAAAAGCACTGTTCGCATGTCTTTCCCTTCACAGAATCACAGCTTCTGTGCTAAGAACTAAGTTTTCTGCAAAGACACCATTACCCTCTCAGGAGAAGGGAGTGCGAAGAGAAAGAGGCAGGGAATTGTTGAGAGGTGGGAATGGCAGCTCTTATTCCTGGCTGCACAGCTCACTCACCCGGGCCACCCCGCAGCTCAGTGATGTGCCTCGGACACATTGCCAGGAAGACCCTGTCAGACCGAACGTAAGAAGTGCTTCTGCAAACTGGTACAGATATCGGGACAGCGCCCACAAACTGACGACAAGCAGTTACAAAAAACCGTGAGGCCCAGTTTTATTTCCAACTGCCAGCAGCAGCCTAATAACCAAAAACTACTTTCTGTCTGCTTCAAAGTATTTCATACCAAATGCACTAACTGGTGTCACACAGGCCTGGTATCATCTGAACAATTTCTTATTTTTTAATGATCTTTTAATTTCATCCTCACAGAATCACAGTACTACAAGATGATTGCTGGAACTGATCTCCCCCTATGGCACAATCAATTCCCACTGATAGGAACTTCATTATCACAGACCTCTTTCCACATTCTCCCATGTGTGTTCACAGGGCTTATGCCGGATTTTACCCAGGTATTGCTATGTCCACCCATTTTTCTCCATGGAAGAAGCCAATGCATGATGAGAACCACCTCCAATTTTAAAAAGAACAAATCATTCTGCAATATTCTGTACTCCAATTATCTTAACTGAACATCGTAGGACATCTCACAATTGATCACGACATCAGTGTCCCAACAAACTAGTGTTAGTACTGCTGTTCCCGAACAGTGTAAGTCACAATTATAAGCAATTTTTAAATCTACAGTAATTTCAAGTGTTATTACTTCCAAAAAGAGCTCAAAACCATTAGCACAATGAGTAGCCTCAAAGTGAGCATCTTATCAAAGAGCATTCAGTAAAAGCCACTATGACATATTTGAATATGCATGTGTAGCACTTGCCCTAATACTTGAGTAGGAAAAACTTTCTTAATATTCTTAACTACTTCGCATCAATTTAGTTTTATGGAACTTGCCTTTAAAAAAATATACCTTTGCTTTGCTTTTGCAAAGAAAAACCTATATTCTTAACAGAGGGTGACTGGGAAAATTACCCTATTGCCTTAGTGAGAGTTAAAATAGGAGAAAGGCAAATCATGGTGTAAAGGAACTTCACACTCATCTCACCCAAACGACGGAGGGTGACGACAGTTGAAATCAGGCTAGTCCCGTGACAGGGAACTTGCCACTGGGCAGCCCAAGTCATTTTCAGATAACTCCGATTATTAGATCTTTTAAAGACTGGGTCAAGAATCTGCCTCCTTAAACTTGTCCTTACGACTCATAAAGATCAAGTCAAATTCCTCTTTCACATGACTGTTATGCAAATATTTGCAGAGAGTGACCCTATAAACTCTCTTCTCCTCTCCGCCCCGCCCACGATCTAGTCTCCTGCGTGAACAGACCCACTTCCTTCATGCACTCCGAGCCACAGGGCTTCACGTGCCCAAGCACCCTGCTCCGATGTGTGCATCCTTTCGAGGTGCGGCTCCAGGACCGAACGCAGCACTGAAGCTCTCCTGTGACTACATCCAAGAGTGGGCCTCTCTACCACCTGACTCCCTGAGGACACGAGTTCCGATAAACGCTGCCCGTGGACACTGAACTGGCGCTGCTGCTGAACATTAAGCAGGGCCAGCTGAGGGCCTACGCCTTCCCCCCAGAAGCTGCTATCACACAATCACTCCATACGTTAAACCGGAGGGTTTACTCGTGTGAGGCTGCATTTTCTGCTGTTACATTTCCATCTGATTACCTCTGGTCTCTTGTTCCACCTTAATTCTGATCCCAAGTCCTAGATGCTACTCTCTGCAGCTAGCCCTCCAGACATAAATGACTTAAAAATGATCGTACAGCAACACTGTCATCCAGTGAAGAGGAATAATTATTTAGCGCCTAGCACAAGGCCTATCATATGAGTAGGAATTCAATAATCATTGAATGAATCAATGAAGTCGCATATTCTTATTTAACCCTAAAAATTCTGTAAAGCATTATCACCTCCATTTATTGTGAGACTCCTGAACACCCAAGAGCTTAGACTGCTGGTGATCTTCTGATTCCAAACGCTGCGCTCCTTACTCATTAACTCTCTGTCTTCACTGAGAAAAGTGCTGAATCAAAGACAGGAGCAGAGGTCCCGAGAAATCTCCCAAGATAGTCCTTATCCGATTGTCCACAATATGAGTACAGCCATTTAACTAGCGATAAGTCATGTACCCAAGTCTGTTCAAAAATTCATGCTACATTCATTTAATGACTTCTATTTATAGTCCTAGTGCCATGATAAATGAGAAATTTAAGTAACTGACATGTTAAAATGAGTTTGATATGGAAACAGTGATACAGAAGTGACCTTATGACATTATAACTACTTAGTTTTTAAAAAACAATCTGCAAACCAATCTGTGAATATTTACGTATTTAACATACATTTTGAGAAATGTTTACCTTTATCAGAATCATGTTCTGGAGAACTTGCCTGGTATTTCTAGGAATTTGGGATTTGTATAGTAATTTTCATAACTGCAATGTTACTATGATTTGGAATTTTTTTCTCTGAGATATTAATAATACCTATAGCAGTTTATAAGGTAGTACCTTTAGTCAGAGTCCCTCTTAACATTACAGATCATTAACATAAACTACGATTAATTCACCATAAACACTGAAATTCTGTTCTCTATGTTTTAATTCAGTGGCTACATTAACTATAGCTTATTTTGACTGCTCATTTAAAAACAAGGAAAAAAGGTTATACATCAAAAAGACGAAATAAATGACCAAAGGAAGAACATTCACAGTGTAAGCTCTGCTCTTGTACACAAAAGCCAACATTCTAGCATTCTATTTCTTCTCACCAATAAAATGCTATTTACCCTGGAAAAGAAGTTAACAAACAGCCTGGTTCCTAACTTGAAACTTCCGTTCACAAGACAAGCTTCACAAAGAACACATGCCTTGCAGAGAACACACAGACCTAAAAAGTAAAATCAAGTAAATCTTCATGGTGGTATGCCTAAGTCCTGGATTCATGCAACAGAGCCCTCATATAGCCCCGGAATTCCCAGTGCAACAATGCTACATCCCCATCTACTGGAGAGGTACAGGTAACTGAGTGAATGCCCAGTAAGTGTATCCTTATGTGAAAGCCTTGTTAAAAACTAGTATCATGGAAGTCCAGATAAAAATACTTCAAAACAGTAAGAAAGCCTTACCTACGTCTTTTCGTCCTGGTTTTTCAAAACGTCTGTCACCCCTAGAAAAAAATAAGTTTCAAACAAGACTTGAGAGTAATATATAGATTTCCCATCCATGACACACACTTTCCTATCTTTCTTTAATAGCACTTCTTTATTTTTCAAATTATAAAATAAATGGTTATTACTTAACATTTTGAAAACGCAGAAAAGCAAATATGAAAACAAAAATGTGCACCATCTCACACACCAAAAGCTGGCTTCCAACCCAGAAATGTTGTATGTTTAACTAGATACATTTTTTAATTAGGCATATACCGTATTTTTCGGACGATAACACGCACTCCCCCCCGCGGCCCCAAATTTAGGGAAAATAATGGTTGTTAATGCTGCTGTTGAGTTCTGTTTACATTTACATTGGTGAAATATTTTGTTATTTACGTTATTAAATATTTTACCACATTTTTTGCTTCAAAATAATTTTTTCCTATTTTTCTCCTCTAAAACCTAGGTGCGTTTTATGGTCCAACAAATATGGTACTTATTTTAAATACATGCTGCATACAGTTATTAAATGTGTTTAATGATGTGTTTTCTCACATCATTAAATATTTTCAAAATCACCCTAACTTTAATCATTATATAGAATTTTATTGTGTGGGTCACTATTATATAAGAAACCTTGCTGACATTAAGCTGTTTGGCTTGCTTCTGATTATTTTAGATTATAAATATCATCGGGGTTGGACATCTCTGCACATATACCTTTGTGCAGCTGTCCTTGCTCATCTTCATCGACCTCCTATAATCTCACAGACAATATAAAGATGCTTTGATTTACAGCAACAAATGAAATAATAATATCAACGCTTCCCACTGAATGCTCATCAAATAGTAAATCTAATTAACTATTAAATATTCAAGCAGGCACTAACATATTAATCTATTTATCTGAAATGCTTCTTCCTCTAAATAAAGGTCATTTTTAAATTTCTAATATAGAACTTGATATTCAACAATTAACAGCATTTTTAAAAAATGAAAACTTGTATCGATACAAAGCAGCTTCTCCTCTACAGAAAGCAGAAAAGAAGTTTTTTATACCAAGAAACCTTTATACCGAGATGTGGATCCTTTAGTAGTTACCTTTCCTCCCAGCTCTGTGACCTATGCATTTCCCTGCCACCTCCTCGACCAAACACACCCTCTACTTCATCAAAGCTTCTTTGGTAAAAACCACATTCACCTCTGCCTCTGCCTGAAAATAAAATAAAATTAAATTAAAAAAACAAAACAAAACAGAAAAAATCAGTCAGATGTCAACATCTGGCACACGTTCAACACCAAAGATTATTCTTTGAAGCTCTGTCTCTATACAAAGCAAGATGTGTACATTAATATTGAGCGAGGCCCAATGGATCATTACCTGTGAGCCCAGTGCCGGCACTGGGGTAGCTAGACCACAGGAGGTTGAAAGAAACAAGTTAGTAAACTGATGTTAACAGTCCCAGTCCCAGTCCTGAACAAGAAACAGTGTTAATATTAAGATCTTTAATAAAAAGTTCAATAGTGAAATTCTAAGGTGATCACTAAACAATTACAAGTTAAACCTTTTATTAAATTATTTGAAACAAAAGTGGAAAATGTGGAGAGTTTGTGAAGAGATAAAGTACAAAAGCCAAGCACAGGTGTTAAAATCATTTACTTAACTTGGAGAAAGAATAATTTAACAGGGCCCACTCTGAACTATCGACTTTGTGAACAAACCCCGAAAAGCACGTAGGAGTGAGCCCCTCAGCAACTGCAGGCGCTCTCTCCCCTCTGCTCCAACCTCGAGGACAAGTGTCACCACGAAACCCGATCCACAGGCCTGACAAGTGTGTGGACGCAGGGGTTTTAGAGGCTCTAGTGGTTCAAGTGTAAACTGGTCCTTCCTAAAGGCCACTCACTGGTTAGATCAAAATCTGACTCAACAATTCTAACTAGAATTCATCCTAACAGAAATAAATACTCTCACGGATACACAACTGTATATGTATAAAGACGTTATTGTAATTTAAAAAAAAACATAACCTAATCAATATAGAATTAGCTAAACAAATTCTGATAAAACACTTCAGTAGAATACTATGAAGCCACAAAAGCAGTGCCATTTTTTAAAAATCTACATTATTCTGTTGAATGACAAAAGCATGCCAAAGAAAAAGACATATAAAAATAATTCCACTTATATAAATGATACAGCTGTGTAGTTTGGGTCAGGGAGGCTATGCACCCACTTGCTGAGTCTAAAGGCAGAAGACGGTATGAATTTTCAGCTTTATACTTTCGGTACAGCGTGAGGATTTCCCAGCTACTACGTGCCATGTTTCCAACACACAGCAGAGGGGTCTGGGGGTGTGCGCGCACCTGGACGAAATCTAAGCCATCACCCTAGCTCAATTTCTCCAACAGGGTGACGCCACCCAAACAAAAGTGACGCGGAATCTTGACTGAAAGCATGGGTGCATTCCAGAGCTAAATACAATGAGTTAAAGAATTATTTCAAATATCCATGCAGTATTTCTACATCTTGGTTATGATTTCTCAAGAACTGACTCAAAATACAGTTGTACTTGAACATATCATTAGGAAATTCAAACATAACAGACAGGGTTGTATGTAATCTCAGGGACAATGTGTACCTTCTTAATAGCCCAAACATCCATTTCTTTATCCGTAAAATGCAGTTGAGGGCTAAGGCTGAACTGTAGTAATCTTAAGAGTATCTTCTAGTTGCCAACTTTTTAAGTCAAATGAAAGTCAACTCCCAGTTTCAGTACCTCTCTCCTTAGGAAATGCACACATTTCATTTAAGATCCTAAAACAGTGTAATAAAAATTGTTATACAACACTGGGGTGATCCCTACAATAATTTTTAGAGTAAAAGAAAAAAGTACCCTGTCCTTTTAGAGAACAATTTTCTCTGGAAAAACCATTAAGTATGGATCACCTTGAAAAACTGTTTTATTCTGAAAACATATGAATATTAAAAACAGCCTCCAGGTTGCCAGAAAAACAAGCAAAACACAGATAAAAGACTTTCTGCCAGGTATGACTCTCAATAGAGCACTAGACCTCCTTATGAGACCAAAGCTTCATAACTGGGCATGTAAATCAGATTCTAGAGCTTTCCAGCTTGTAGAATACAGAAACAATCTTCAAAGTACACAAGGCCCATAATCATTTATAAGTGTAGTTCCCAAATGAGGAGGAGCAAGTAAATATACTATGATGACTCTTTCATAAGGCTCAATTTAAAGGACTGTCCTGTTTCTGAGATTTCACTCTATTCTTTCAGGGGATTAAAATATACTTCCTTTTAATAAACACAGTAGCTGACAGTTGTGTGAGTCTGCTTTACTGCTAAACATCTTAACCAGATAAAAGAGAAAGATGACAATTATGTTGTCTCCCCCTCCATCTGTTTAATTTTTATTAATGATACTTAAAAGTCTGGAAGTCAGTCAATTTTCATACCAAAGTTTCCTCAACGTGGAAAGAGCCAGCATTGTTATCTAATGTTAGCAGCTCTGCCCACGGCCCGCCCCCAAAAAGCCACAATTATCATTATTTAACCAACAAATTAAAATTTAGTAATGAGTAGAGATGAAATAACCACACATCAGTGGTTTTATGAGGACATTAAAAAGAATCACAGTTCAGGACAACTGTGTTAGAATTATTTTTCAAAGTCAGTACATTCATTTGACTATTTCAAGCCATTTTTTCACATCAAAGTTAAAAAACTTTCATCACAATATCTATCTTTTACAAGCCCTGTTTAACTTCTGAATGTACAACTTCTATCCTGTGTGATATCCCTAATACTTCAAGGAAACCAGAAAGCAGGGAAAAATTGATCAATTCTTCATCTGTTTCTCGATACGGAATTTTGCTTAAGCCTGTTTAGAAAGACTGGCTGGTATTTGCAGCACACAAAGGTGATCGTCACCGGAGGCACACAGAGCAGCTGACGGTGGGCCACACTTCTTGATCAGTAAGATCTCTCTAGGACTTGCCCTGAAAACACTGGAGACAAAGCTGAGCACGTGCAACCTCTCCTTGTTGCCAGCCCACGGCAGAGAAATGCAGGAAACACCCCATCGTAGGCCAGAACACCATCGCACCGCCGAAATGCACACACCTTGAGTCGAACTCCAGACCAGCGGAACCTACCTGCGCTTGGAAATCCCAATGGCCTGTGGAGTTTTTAAATTCTGAAACACACAGATGCCTAAATCTCACCATCCGAGTATTATTCTCAGAGGTATTTCCTGTAAATTTTATAGATGATTCTAACAGCTCCCCCGGGTAAAAACCACCATTACGAAGACCGACAAATAAATTCGGAAGAGGGAAACATGTACGACTTGGTCACAGTAACTGGCCTACAAGTGGAGAAGTCCAGTTAACCTTTACTTCATTCCTAGCACCTGCATTCCCACATTCTGAGTGGACTACTGAAAGAAACTTCTTCACAGGCAAGCACAGTTTGCTTTGTTCTCTATAAAGACTGATATTTTATTCATAAGGCACAACTTGAAGATGAAAAAATTTAGACACCCCACACTCCCACTCATGCCCATCCAGATAGGGCGGTGTGTGGACACGATGGCCTCTGTCGTCGCAGATGCCCAATGCTTCAATTTCTAAAGCACCACAAGCAGAATATGACTAGGGATGTTTGGTCTACTACTATGATTTAACCACCTTAGAGGTAAGTGCTCAAGTAAATATTTACATGACAAACATCAAGAATGCCCTTATGCAGCAGAAAATCAATGAACCCAAAATACACAGCAGATATCAAACAAACAAGTGATATCCAAATAAGAATTGTTCTTCGAAGAAAAGACACAAATCTATTAAACTTAGGTTAAATAACTGCTGCATAATTATTTCATGTCCTACCCCCTAAAACAGCCCTAGTACTGATGAGACAGCTTTTATGAAGTCTCTCTCTAGCTGGGGACACCCTCAGCACGTGGCCTTATGTAGACACCCTGTGTCACAGAGGCCTGCGGGACTTGTCGCTGCTCCAGCAGCGAAGGCACTTCAGGGAGCTCTGGTTGTCCAACTGCAAAGCTCCCTGGGACCAAAGACTTGCAAAAGGTAAGTAGGACCATCTAGAATCCTTCACACTCAAATTTCTAAACTAGAATCACCCTCCTCTGCTCCCAATCAGGGGGGTAAAGCAGATATATTGAGAAACGGTTCAGAAAACAAATGTTTAGGATATTTAGTATGCAGTTAATGTCAAAGAGCAGTTTTTTAAAATCAGGTATTAAAATATTTGTAAGGTGGTTTTCCTGTCCTCCGCCGCCTCCGCCCTTGTGACTTTCCCACACAGAAGCTCACCTCGCCCTCTTGAAGAACTTCGACCTCTAGGAGCCCCCACCACTGTTCCTCCTCCTCGTCCTGTCAATCGCAGGACAGCAGCACTATTTACAGACATGGAAAAGTTTCTCTGCCAAAAAAAATTAAAAAGAAAGAAAAATGGATAAAACAGATAAGACTGCATGGTGTTTCTCCCCGTCTCCCGTTGCATCTACAAAATGGCATCTAATTACTAATAGCAATGGGAAACCATAACTATACAATATACCAGGGTGGTCCAAAACCTGATTTTAGCAGAAAATTTAAATAAACATTTCAAATCAACAAACATTAGCACCCAATGCCTTATACTAGGCTAGGTTCTGTGAGGAAATACTAAACAAACTCTAAATGCTGTATGTGTCCAAAGCAGACATGTTAAATATGCATCATATTACATAAAACTTGGTAAGAGAGACCTGATTTGAAAGGGTCCTTTAATTAATGACAGGTAGAAATGAGGAGTCGCAAAAAGGTCTGACTCAAGAATAGCATAATAAAAAGGAAAATGATCATTTTTGACTCATTCTGTTCACCACTGTGAATTAGCCACTCCAAGCAGTATTTAACAGAATGACAGGAATCAGAAGTGAATGAGGAAGGGCGAAATAAAAATCTATGTAAGATCAACTATCTCCATGGGGAGGGGAAAGGAAAAAATAAAACCCCAATCACTCCGTCTCTGGCTGCACTTGCACCCACAGCCAATCTGGAAGAGGGTCAAGTACAGTGAGACAGCAATGGATGGGCAGCCTTCAAACTTGAAGAGAAAGACAGGAGGCCTGGCTGTCAAAAATGTTTATAGGGTTAGGAAAAAGTAAAGCAAGAGTAATTATGAAAATCTTGAAAATCATCTATAAAATACAGCAGTTATAAGCAGATTTTAGAGTGCACACAGGGGGTTGGCACCCCTAACACCTGCATTGTTCAGGGGTCAACTTTAATTCGAAGGAGAATTTCAGTTTTTTTTTAAAGAGTTTATTTATTTACTTTGAGAGAGGGGAAGGGAGGGAGAAAGAGAGGGAGAGAAATAGGGATGTGTGAGAGACACAGCAATCAGTTGTCTCTCACACGCCCCCAAGTGAGGACCTGGCCCACAACCCAGGCATGTGCCTGACTGGGAATCGAACCAACAGCCTTTAGGTTCTCAGGCTGGTACCCAATCCACTGAGCCACACCAGCCAGGGCTCACTGGAGTTTTAAACACAGGAAATGTTGGAATGTATCCTCACCTGCATACTTCCTATACACCTAAAACCTAACAGACATTTGCGCACAAGTGTCTGAGGAAAATGCAACTTAAGCATGGCTATAGCCAAGGAATCCTCCTGGGAAAATGGAAAGAAGTGAGACTTAAAAAATGGGTTGAAAAAAAATTTTCCCACTAATATTTTACATCTAAATTGTTTGGATGTAAAACTCCTGATTTGCTGTTCTGATTCAAAACTCAATTGGAATGTGATGTCTATACCTCTTGAAGAAATTAATGTGTACTTGGTAAAAAATATCTCTCATTATTAAGTTTCTTATTTTAATAACTTTTCATCACCTGCCTCATTACCTATCTTTTTCAGAATTGTATTCAATATAATTTGTTCAGGTAAATTTCAGAAACTTATTAATGTAATTAAGCTTTTTACTTGAGTTTCATAGATATATAATCACATAGTCATGCAACTTTAAAACTGAAGATTTAAGATGTAACCAATAACTAAAAGTTAGAGGAAGATACCCAACCCCAAAAAGTTACTTCAAACTATATTTTTAAAAAGCTATTTTTAAACTATATGTGACGCGTTGAAGCAATGCATTAACTTACCTTTCAGCACAGAGAAACCAGTGGAATTATTGAATAATGCCTCTGGGGACACGATTAAACAAGACTATGAAGTCTCAAAATCGAAATCAATATATTCTACAACTGGAAAAACAGAGACCAGGGCTCACTGTGTTATGTACGCCAGGGCCCCATGCAGATGAACACCTTGCCACCTAACTGTCCCACGCATGACGCTCAAATGCACCCAGCTACAAGGTGCAGGGAAACTCTCATATGCTTACACACACCCTCACACACTGCCACTGAAGTGCAAACTGCTACAACCTCTGCAAGGCAATTTCTCAAAGTGTATTTAAAGGTCCATAACCTCTGAAACAATTGCTCTTCTTACATTTGTGAAAAATAACATTAAGCAGAAAGATCTTTAACTGCAGTACTGTATTTTTGTAAAAGCAAAGTATGGAAACCGGCTTAGTATCAGTCAATAATAGAAGCTAACTGAAAAATCATGGTCATCTACACATGGAATTCTATGCAGTTGTTTTAATACATGAGGCAACTCTATCAGGTTGAACCACATGAAACTGCTACCACGTTTCTGACCCACGAAACTGCAATTTCATATGGTCAACCTGGCTTATGAAGATACAAAGCACAGTTGTAGTCAGAAACACGGAGAGGCCAGACTGCCTGAGACTGGATTTCAGCTCCTGTACGCAGCGCCTCTGTGCCTCACCTTCCTCACCTATACACATAATGTGGACACGAGTAACATCTGTCATCTGCTTCCTGGGCTGTTGCAAGCACTTACATTAAACGAATGCTTGGAACAGTTCTGACACTTACTAAATGCTAAATAAATGCTTGCCATTACCTCCTAAACAGATGCTTATGTGAAAACAGTGAAGTGTAGGAAAGTGTGCAGTGCGTGCCACCATTTGTGTGCATATTTAAAGGAACCAATATACACATGACCCCTGAACAACACAGTCTGAATTGCGCAGGTTCACTTATAGGTGGATTTTTTTCAATAAATGTAGGAAATGTAGTTTTTCTTCATTATGATTTTAATAACATTTTTCCTCAAGCTCACTTTATTTTAAGAATACAGTATATCACATATATACAAACTATGTGTTAACCAACTGTGTAGATTATCGGTAAGGCTTCTGATCAACGGCAGGCTATTAGTAGTTAAGTTTTTGGAGAGTCAAAAACTTATACATGGATTTTCAACTGCACAGGGGTTAGCACCCCTAACCCTCGCATTGGTCGACTGTATGAATAGTTACAGATGTACCAAATATCCCTGGAAGGGAACAAGAAAATGGAAACGGTGGTCACTCCTGAGGAAGAACAACGGGCAGAGTCTGGGTGACTCTCAGACTTGCCTCTCACTGTATGTGCTTTCTGAAATTTGTATGTATATACATGTATGATCTATTCAAAACCAGATACAAGAAGTAATTACCTAGTCAAAAACACATACATGAAATAATTTTCTTTAATGAAAAAAAAATATATATATATCAATCTGGTAACAAATGACTAAATTATAAGTATAAAGTACAGTCATGTTTTCCAAACAGATATACATTTCAAGGGAAACGTCAAAGGAGCAAAACCAGAAGATCTCTGAGCATCAATTCTGTCCCTAGTTATATTTTATACACATATGCATACATACATACATACATACATACATACACAGAGAGAGAGAGAGCACACAAAATTAACTTTCATTTTAAAGATGAAATGTCTATTTCAGGTGACTGTAGGAAACTTAAGATAGGCAGCAGGAAGCTAGTTAGGTTGTTAGAAGTATCACTCATAGAGGTGATGGGTGAAAAAGTAAGCAAAACTCTAGTCTACAAAGATCTAAATCACAGGGGGCAAACGCAAAGCCTGCAGGCTGAATCCGGCCCTCCACCTTGTTCCATCCGGTCAGGCACCTTGCTTCTATCCAGCAGCAGCGCCGATGTCTCGCTGAACTGTTAAGGAGCAGTTCCATTTATACAACCCTAACATTACATTCGGCCCTCTGAAGGCAACCACGAGGCTGATGTGGCCCCCAGTGAAAATGAGTTTGACACCCCTGATCTAAATAACCCCTAAAGTGAGCCTGACCATACATAGCACAAACATCAAAATGTTCATTAATCTTTTGCCAGCTTTAATCAATGTCCTACTCTATCATATTTTTAAAATAATAAAGGCCACAAATAAGTGTCAGGAATCTAAAGGACGCACTGCAAATGCCTCTAAATGGACCCTGATGGTTTTCTGTAACTGCCTGAGAGCTTCCCCACCCTCGTCATAGACAGCACAGTCGCTACAGCATCCAGAGCAGCACACCCTAAGGTATAACCTTTCCAATTATAGAAACAAAATGAAGATTTGCTTCTTTAGTCATTCCAGAACCAGTTTTGATGTGTAGGTGTACTGCATACCTAACTTCATTCTTTTTTCAAATTCTTACCCAACAGTTCCTAATAGCATCTGTTGAATAATCTTAGATTTTTCCAAATGATTTGTGTAGCTACTTAACTACTAATTTCTTAGAAATTTCTAAATGATATGATTACTCATTCTATTGATCATGTTTTGGTATCAAGTACTCCTCTCTCTCTCTCTCTCTCTCTCTCTCTCTGAGAAGTGCCAATTTTAATCTAAGACCACATTTTCCACTTGACAATACACTGCTTATAAGCGCATTGTTATTTCCTTTCCCTGTGTACATGTTCCATGTTCAAGTACCAAAAATGCCCAGTTATTTACTATACAGCAGCTCAACTTTTAAAGCTGCTATGGAATTTGCTACCAATTTGGGTCCTTCAATATGTTGTGTAGAACAATGCTAAACCTACGATGAAAGTTGGCTTAATCAACCTCTTCGATGGTGGGCCCAGGGGACACCACCAGATGGCAGGACTCCACCACCAGGGAAGCTCCCAGGCCTTCCTCCTGGCAGGTCTCCTGCACTTTGGAAGAGCTTGGTAATGATGTGGTGCAGACTTTTTCCAGCTCTTTCTGATGATGTTCAAATTCTTCCTTCTCTGTAGTCTGATCATGAAGCCAGCCAACTCATCGCACTTGTGAAGAATCTTCTCTCCATCCTCATCATTGATCTTGCCTTGAATTTTTCATCAATAGTTGGTTCACACTGAAAGCATAGGATTCAAGTAAATTCTTAGAAGACACCTTGTCCTGCTGTTTCTCATCTTCAGCTCCATACTTCTCAGCTTCACGGACCACGCACTCAACATCTTCCTTGCTTGAATGACCCTTGCTGTCAGTGATGGTAAAATCATGTTCTCTTTTCCCGTACTGTTATCCACAACAGAGACTTTGAGGATGCCAATGGCATCAATATCAAAAGTAACTCCATTCGAAGAAACACCACAAGGTGCAGGAGGTATGGCTATGAGTTCAAACTTACCGAGCAGGTTGAAAGCCCTGGTCATGGCATGCTCACCTTCATAAACCAGGATGAGCCACCAGGCTGGCTGTCAGAGTAGACTGTGAAGGTCTGTGTCTGCTTGGTAGAAATGGTAGCATTGTACTTGATGAGGACAGCCTTGACTCCATCAGCAGTTTTAATGCCAAGGGAAAGAGGACTGACATCTAATAGCAGCAAATCTTGAATGTTTTCTAATTTGTCTTCAGACAGCTGCACCCTAAGCAACAGCCTCATCAGGGTTGATACCTTATTCAACTCTTCCACTGAAGAAGTCCTGCAGGCGTTTCTGAATCTTGGAGATATGAGTAAACCACCCACCAGGACAGTGTCACTGACCTGGGACTTGTAGAGCTTGGCATCCCAAACGGCTTTCTCTACAGGGTCCAAGGTGCCACAAAAAAGGTCAGTATTTAATGCTTCAAATCAGGCACAGGTGAGAGGTACAAAAGTTGATTCCTTCACTGAGCAAATCAATCTCAACACTGGTCTGGGTGCAAAAGAGAGTGCTCTTAGCACATTTGTAAGCAGTACATAGGTGACGAATAGCCATCTTATTCTCACTGATGTCCTTCTTATGGCTGCTTGAATTCTGCAATAAAATGGTTGACCATTCAGTTTTCAAAATTTTGTCCACCTAAGTGGGTGGCCCCAGCTGCAGACTTGACCTCAGAGATCCCATCCTCAATTGTGAGAAGTAACACACCAACAGTGCCACCATCCAAGTCAAATATCAGCACATTTCTTTCAGCTCCTGCCTTTTTGTCTAAGATATAAGCCAGTAACAGCAGCAGCTGGCTCACCGATAATTCGAAGTACACTGAGACTAGCAATAGTCCCAGCAGCTTTGGTAGCCTACGGAGAGTCATCGAAGCAAGCAGGTGCCGTGACAACAGCACCGGTAACAATCTTCCCAAGGTGGGCTCCTGCAATTTCCTTCATCTGTATGAAAACCATGAAATGACACCTCTTCTTCTGGATAATAACGTTTCCTCTCTCACCTGTATTCTACTAGGACCTTGGGTCTGCCACCATCATTTGCCACCACGAAAGGCCAATGCTTCACATCGGATTAGACAACAGCATCATCAAAACTATGTCAAGTTTTTGACATCAAACACCATGTCGGTAGGGTTCACTGCAATCTGATTCTTTGCAGCATCAGCAATCAATCTGTCAGCATCAGTAAAGGCAACATAACTTGGGATGGTTCAGTTTCTCTGATCATTGGCAATTAATTCCACTTTTCCATGCTGGAAGACACTCACACAAGAGGAGGTACTGTTGAGGTCAATGCCAACTGCAAGTTCCTGAGACACTGTTGCTTGAGTATATGCACGGCTGGCGAAGACCAGGATACAAAGAGTTGCACCCACGTTCAACGAGTCTCCCTACTTATTAAAAAGCTTTTCTGGCCCATTTAGTCTCTAAGAAATCTAGGAAATCATGTGAGAAAAAAATACAAAGAAATTATTAAATATATGTATGAACAGCTAAAAATTTTGGAAGAATAATCACAAAAGATTAAAACTGGTATACTACACTATATAAAAATTAGCTTCTGTATTTAAAAATAAATCATACAATTAAGTGCCATTTAAAAATTTAGGAAACAAGTTAGGGTTGGCTCATGTAAACAGTATAAATCAACAAGAAAAAGATTAATATCTGAAAGAAAAATTGGCATAGAGCAAAAAATAAATAAATAAAAGAAATATAAATACAAACATAACTTTGCACTGCATTGGAGAAATATAAACTAATAGAAAAATTTTTCCCAAATATACAGAAAATCTTTACAATAGAAATACTCAAAGTTGGAAGTGCAAAAGAATGCTTAGTGTACACCATCACTTGTACAAAAGGGGGGAATATATAATATTTTCTTCGAAAAATACACAAGAAACTGCTAACACTGCCTGCCTTTGGGGAACGGAGACAGGTGGCTGAGGAACAAAACAGACTATTATATACAATACTGCAAACATTCATTTTTAAACCATGTGACTTACACTTAGTCAAAAAATAAATTTCAAGAATAAAAATACTGAACATGGCAAAAAGTAATGGTAAAATATTATAGTTATGGCAGCAATGAAACAAAAGCACTAACCTTAACACAAAGCTTCTTAAAAGCAAGTCAGCAGTATGCAGCAACTGGGTTTTCTTTCTGGACTTTCACTTCTATTCTGCTGACCTCTACGCCTATCCTTACGCCATAGTTTTGATTACTGTAGTTTGTAGAAAGTTCTGAAGTCAGAAAGTCTGTGTCCTCCCACTTTGTTCTTTTCACAATTGTTTTTGACTATTTCAGGTCCCTTGCAATTCCACCTGCATTTTAGAATCAGCTTTTCAATTCTACCCAAAAAGCCATTGGGATTTTGATGGGGACTGCACTGGCAATCAACAGATTAATAATATTAAACCTTAGAAGGTTCAACAAATACTGGTACCTTCCCATTTACTTAGATCTTGTTTAGTTCCTTTCTATAGCGGTTTGTGGTTCTTAAGTATAAAAGTCTTACACCTCCTTGGTTAAATCTATTCCTAAGTATTTTATTGTTTCTGATGATAATCCCCTCTGCAAATTGTCCATTGCTCATGCACAGGAATACAACTGATTTGTGTGTGTTGATCCTGTACTCTATAACTGTACTGAATGCATTTATTAGTACTAATAGTTTTCTTGTGGATTCTTTAGGATTTTCTATATGTAGTAGAGTGTCATCTGCAAATAGAGAGTTTCACTTCTTCTCTTCCAATTCGAATGCTTCTTATCTCTTTTTCTCACCAAACTGCTCTGGGTAGAACTTCCACATAATGTTGGATATCCGTAGTAAAGTGGGATCCCATATCTTATTTCCAATCTTAAGGGGAAAGCTTTCAGTCTTTCGGCAATAAGTATAGTCATGGACCACACAACCACATTTCAGTCAAAAACAGAAAGCATATACTTGGTACCGTAAGAGTATGATAGAGCTGAAAAATCCCTATCTCCTAGTGAAGTCCTAGCAGTTGGAATGCTGTGGTGCAAAGCATTACTCACATTTTTGTATTAATAATGGTGTGAACAAACTTTCTGAGTTGCTAGTCATATAAAAGTACAGCACATACAATTACGTACTACACATAATACCTGGTAACAGTAATAATTACTATGCTACTGGTTTATGGGTTTTTACTGTAACTTCTCCATGTTTAGGTACACAAACACCATCATGTGGGAACTGCCTGCAGTACTCAGTGCAGCACCGTGCTGTACTGGCCTGCCTGACTCAGGAGCGACAGGCTGTACCACACGGCCCACGTGTGCAGTAGGGGCACCACCTAGGTTAAGTCAGGTGCACGCTATGATGTTCCCACAACAAAATCACCTAACAATGCACTTCCCAGAACATGTCCTCACAATTAATTGATACATAACTGTATGATGTTAGCTATACATTTTTCATAAATACCCTTAATCATATTGATGAAGTTCCCTTCTATTCCTAGATAACTGAGTGTTTTATTGTGCAAGGGTGTTGAATTTTGTCAAATGCTTTTTCTGCGTCAATTGAAATGATCAAGTGGGTTTTTTCCCTTTGTTCTATTAATGTAATGTCTTACACTGATTTTCTTACGTTGCGCCACCCTTTCATTTGGGAGATAAATCCTACTTGGTCATGATGTATAATTCTAAAACTATGCAGTTGGATTCTGACTGCATCGGTATACTTTGACAACTAAAGATACACAAAGATAACTAATAAGACATACTAAATGTTAACAAATAATTATTTCTACATGGTAAGTTTGAGATTTTCTTCTTTATACCTTTCTATATTTTCTACAATGAATATAAGTAATTTTATAGTAAAAGTAAGTATTTTATTGGGTTTTAAGAATATAAAGAAATCATGAAATCAGTAAGAAAACAATCCAATAGAACAATGGACAAAGGACACAGATAATCAAAGACCCTAAGGGCCCATAAGCACAATAAAAGATGCTTAGCCTCACTAGTAACTAGTAAAATACAAATTAAAAACAACTGTCACAGCCATCATTTTGGCCAAAATTTAAAAACCAAGAACTCAAGGGCTGCATAAAAATAAAATGTCCCCTACACTGCTGGCAAGAATGCAAACTGGCTTAAACAACTATAAAGTAACGTGGCAATAGCAGTGAAGTTTTAAAAAATGCAAAGAGCCAAAACCCAGAGATTTCATTTTTACACCATGTTTTAAGAACACTTATGGCAACATAATTTATAATAGCAAAAATTCAAAACAACCTAAATATTCAACCAGAGACGTTAAAAACTATGAATTTTCTCACATATGAAATACTATACAGCAGAGATGAATGAACTAGCAACATGTGTATCAACACAGATAAATCTAAAAATCATTACTGAAAGGAAAAAAGCTGAAGAATAAAAACTACAGTGTTCTATCTTCAACAAAAAATTTATAGCCCTATCGCTTCCTGGCCTTCTGTCTAAGATCAAGTGTAAAATTTATAACCCTACAAAATGAAACTATAGTGGCATATGGATATGCAAATACGTAATGAAGTATTTAAATGAATGAGAAAAGTAACCCAACTCATAGCAGTCTCTGGAAAGGAAGGGACGGTTATACCTCAGGCAATCTCAACTACACAAGAAATCTTATTTCTTAAAATAAAAGGCACAAATATGTCATAATTTTAAATTTGATATAAATGAATTATATAACATACTGGTATTTGTAATAATATGCTCTACACTTATCTATTTGAAATACTTCATAATAAAAATATTTTTGAGAAAAATAAAAACTACCCTGACTGGTATAGCTCAGTGGGTTAGGTACTGTCTCACAAACCTAAGGGTCACAGGTTTGATTCCGGGTCAGGGCACATGCCTGGGTTGTGAGCCAGGTTCCTGGCTGGGGGCGTGTGCAAGAGGTGACTGATAGATATTTCTCTCCCACGTGGATGTTTTGCTCCCTTTCTTTCTCCTTCCCTTCCCCTCTCTCTAAAAAATAAATAAAGTTTTTTAAAAAATTAAAAATAAAACCCAAAATATAGGTTGGGGCAAAAGCAGACTTATAGTTGTTTGTATGGGAAATAATAATTAATAAATAAACATTAAAATAATAAACTCTGTGTTTCGAGGACTCCCAACTGTAAACCTACTTTTGCCCCACCCTGTACAGCCAAATGTCGATTTTTTGAAAAAGAACGTTTCAGCAACGCTTCCCTGGACCCTTTCTTTCCCGTGTACTCTTTACAGCAATAAATACCATTTGGTCAATGAAAATACCTGCTGATGACCCTAGACGACAATACTGGGTTTCATGAATAAACACGGAACTAGACCAATTCAGAAGAAACCATAAACAAAACAAAAAATTGCTTATGAAAGTATGAAACTGAAAACCGCCAAAGATGACTATCACATCTTTCTTAGAACTGAACACAGTTGGAATAGAGTTCTTTTAATAGGCTTTTCTTTCACAACAGAGTAACTTCCTCATGCAAAATATGGCAAGAGTTTAGAGGAAATATTCAGGATTGTCACAAAAGTAATTATGAAAATGTTCTAGAATTAGATAGTTGTGCTGGTTATACAACTCTGTGAATACACTAAAAACCACTGAATCGTATACCTTAAAGGGTACACTTTATGGCATGTAAATTATGTTTCAACAGAGCTTTTTCTTTTAAAAGTAATGATTCTTCATTAAGGTGGCATTTCAGCATTCCAACAAAGCACTTACTTCTCCACTTTACTACAATCACCGTAAGGTCCTTGAAATCAGAAATTCTTTTATGTGTCTTTAGACATAGTATACCATAATAGGACAACACAAAATCTGTCACTTTCCAGCCCAAACATCTAATTTTCTCACAATATCATTTAAAAAACTGGTGACAGAGGAGTATTTTTAAGCACATTTTAAACTGAAGATCTACATCTTTCTTTAACGGTTGAATACACTGGTGAAAATTCAGGATGCCAATTACTTCTGAAAAACTGTATTTTTCTGAAAAGCAGGACCCCTTCTCCCGGGAAAATAACACTTTCTCTCTACTCGAATAAGTTCTAAAGGATGGTTCCCACGGTCCTTAAAGATCTAGAGCCATTCCCTTATCTCTACATAATGCTCACTTAGATCTGAGTACTTAGATTCAGCTCCAAGCAGAATCTAGTCAACTAAGACAAACACCCACATCCCAAGAAAACAGTCAGAAGGAAGCAGACGTGTGGGGTGAAGTAGACTCTATAGGGCCTAAGCAGTGACCTCGTACTTTCATGCCTCACTGGGAAGGAACAAGGATCTGAACTGAGGCTCAAAGCTAGGCACAAACCTGTTCTTCTTCTGTAAATGGTACAAGAGCCAACGGCGGCAGGGGCTCCTCCTGTAGGATAGGCAGAAATTCTTTATCCAGAAGATCTGAAGGTATCTGTTAGACCAAACACATGACCATATAAGATTAATGCTATCCCTCAAATTCAAGAAGATAAAACAAGAAAAAACTCTCCTGTTTATGTTATCATTATAAATATGGATAAAAAGTTTATGCAACCACAATTAACTTCGGTGATCTTAGGAATTCTAAGGGATGAATGTTAAAAACCCTAGTCACCTCCCACCCATCATCCCATCAGACACCATTTTCAGGTTTGTTACAGCACTAACTCTGGTATTCCGGAATGCACAGTAAATGTAAAAATCTCCCCATTTAACTCAAAGCACAAGGTGGTAAGCAAAGTTTTACAAGCAACTGTAACCTTAGCAACCATCATTAAAATCTGAGATTCAACCCATTAATAAAATTAAAAACGAAGCATACTTTTAAAATAAAAAATATTATTTCTCACTAGTCAGATAAGAACACTATACTTTATACTGCTTGAGTTTTGATCATTTATAAGCAACACAAATGTGACATGACATTTAAAGATTTTCTCTCCACTATTTAGCATAAAAGGGGAAAGACAAAGAGAAATAATTCTTCTTCTCCCTCCTAGCATCTAACTGGGAAAAGGACTAAGAGGTGCAACGAAAAGAAGGGAGGCCCTAGCCAGTGTGGCTCGACTAGTTAGAGCACTGCCCAGTGCACTGAAGTGTCACAGGTCCAATTCCAGGTTAGAGCACATGCCTAGGTTGTGGGTTCGATCCCCTGTTGCGGGGCATGCAAGAGGCAACCAGTAAATGTTTCTCTCTCACATCGATCTTTCTCTTTCCCTCTCTTCCCCTCTCTCTAAAATCAATGGGTATGTCCTTGGGTGAAGATTTAAAAAAAAAAATTCTTCCTTTCTCAGCCATCAAAATGGAATAGAAACAGACATGAAAGGCGGGTTAAGAGAAAACTATTTAGACAAAGCATTAAGTGCTGACTGTTCTTCCTGTTTCCATGAAGCTTTCTACCCCTATAATGAAATTTTAGGCCTTCTCTTTAAAAACAGAAAAAGAGTGCATTCCACTTAGAAGAGCCTCTGTGAACTACTGCAGATCTCAAAGCACAACTTCAAAATGTAAGGAGAGAGGAAAACCACGGGTATCTTGTGTATCAGTGTATGGCCATACATACACTAGCAACTCAGAACAATTCTGAATTACTTCCTACTTTCTTACCTTGTTGTCTTTAAGGAAAAGTGCTAACATTTCTTCTCTGCCATAACGGTAGTCTGCTAATTTATATTTCGGCAATGCTGGAGAAAGAGGAGGGGACGTAATACTCCCACCACTGGACAGAGCTCGGAGCCTAGAGAACAAGAGACACAGAAGACATAAAGTGTCAAACATGCTGGCACTATAAGCTTTTTATTTTTATATAATATATTGTACAATTTCTCATTTTAGCTCTTTAAAAAAAAACAGAAAGAAATCCCCTCATTTCTTTTTTTGGTGTAACCAAGGGCGATGATACCCTTCCAGTTGTGTTTTTAATGGACTATTTTGATCAAACAGAAAGGTATAAAGAATGTAACAAGTGTTTTTGCATCCGCTATCCTGCTTTGTTAAATCATAAATTCTATGGTGAAATCCCATTATTTCAAGGTATCCAAGATTTTAGCTTTAATAAAGCCTGCTGCCACAGCTCACTAAGAGAGCAGTTCATTGAGACATAACTAGACAACCACATGGCAGTTCCTTAACCTAAAAGGTATCACGGCACGTCCTTCAGAAGCTTCTCAAGTGAGGAAGGGACAATTTTCTCCAACTTATAAAAGTAACATATGATTAAAACCAAAGGGAGGTCTCACTTCACCCATTAATTAATCTATCCTATTAGGTTAATAAAAATGAATAAATCTGATAATACCACTAACCTAATCCTAAATGGGCTACTATTAACAGTCAATACAATTCTAGATCACCTGCCTAGCCCATCAATAAGATAAAATTCAAGTAATTCAATAAAAACTACTTTTCAATTGAGTCTTTGAGCAGCACTCACAAAACAACATTATAGCAGAAAACATATACATGTATAAATGTTTCGACTATATAAAACTGCAAGTGCACCCAAACAAAGGCTCAAACAAAAAGTACATAATTTGACTGGGTATTGGAACTGTGAGGAGTTTTAATTCCATTACAGTAACATCAGCAGACCAAGAAACTTTTTAAAATAAAGTATAAATACAGTCATTAACCACATGTAATTTTATTCCTACACTAGCTATATTGTTTTCACCTAGGCACATAAAGCAACCCATCCAACACCCATAAAAGTACCTTACTACTATACCAGTCATCCAACGTCAAATGAGATGAGATTTTGAAAACTCACCATTCAGGCCCAAAGTTCAATGTCTGCGTTTCCGCTGCCATTCTTTTCCGTATGTTTACAAGATTTTTATGTGTTGGAGAAACCTGTTAAAGAGAAAAAATCTCCATACAGTTAATCAACATTAAATGCATAATTCCAGCCCAGAAAGTATAGCTAGGGAGTGTGTTTTGTTTATGTCCCTCTCAGCCAGAGTCCAACAGGCAAAGTAAAATGAATACATCCACCCTTACATCCCAATGCACCATCTTCTCACATTTATCTAAAGAAAGGAGGCATAGTGTTAGATGAAGCTAGTGAGAATAGATCATGCAGGGCAATGGGAACTAAACTAAAGATTTTCTTCTTTTGCCTTAGAGCAATGGGCAGAGAATGAAGGGTAACAGATTTCCCCTTTAATTTATATTACTCTCTTGCAATGGTTCTCCCATCACTATGAGGTATATCAGAGATTCTTAAAATAAGGACCCCACTCCCTGTCTCACAGCTTCCACCACAACTCTCTCCACTCTCTGCTTAGCACTTTACACTCTAGTGATTCTTTAAAATATTATCTTGGACCATCAAGTTAAAATAATAAGCTAGTGAATTTCAGGAGTAGCCTTTCAAAAACAATTTTAAGAGATCAGAGCTTAAAATGAAATAAGTCAGACAGGCTAATACAAATACTGTATGATATTCCTTACATGTGGAATCCAAACAGCCAAACTCAGTGAGTAGAGTGTAGTGGTTACCAAGGGCCTGGAGGTGAGGGAAATGGAGAGATGTTGGCCAAAGGGTATAAACTTCCAGTTACAAGATGAACAGCCCTGGCTGGTGTGGCTCAGTGGACTGTGCACAACCTGCGAACCAAAGGGTCGCCAGTTCAATTTCCAGTCAGGGCACAAGCTCGGGTTGTGGACCAGGTCCCCAGCTGGGGGGGTGTGAGAGGCACCTGATCCATGTACCTCTCACACACTGGTATTTCTCTCCCCCTCTTTCTCCCTCCTGTCCCCTCTCTCTAAAATGAATTAAAAAATAAACGAATAAATAAAACCTTTAAAAAACGAAAAGTACCAAATTCTGGAACATAATGTACAACATGGTGATTATAGCTAATAATACTGCATTATATATTTGAAAGTTGCTGAGAATAGATATTAAAAGCTCTCAGCACACACACACAAAAAGTGTGGGGGGGGGGGGATCCTGTTCCAGTGCTCCTTATCATTCTACCTACAGGCCTTGAGGTAATGCCGAACTGCCATACTGAGCCAACACTCAAAGTTCAAAAGTTTAATGCCTTGATTTAGGGACCTAACTACCATTTACAACATGGTTTTCCTAACATGTAAGTATTTCTCTTGAACTCTTAAAAACCTAAGAATAATAATCCAAACGATTTAATTAACAACTAAAGAGGCCTGCATTACTGAGTGGTGTTCTGCTCATTCTCCTTTATGAATTATAGCAGGAAATATAAGAATTGTGACTGTTGAAATCTAATTTAAATGTTTGAAGTACTATAACCAGTAATTCCAAATTCCCCACCCCAGACTGCTCCTTCTAAATCAATTTAAATGAGCCCAGTTCTAATGTATTTGTACGTACCAGAGGGATTTTCTTACACGACGCCTCTGAATTACAAAGTAGAATGGAAACTGGGCCTTTTTTCTCAACTGTCCATTCTGAGGATGCAGTGAGGTATTAGTATTAGCACAGGCCTCAAGCTAAATGTTGTCAATTCAAACCCCCAGGAGACTTGTGACCATTAGAAAACAGCTCTCGATTTTCACAGCACTGGGTATCTGACCCAGACTCTGGAGGCTGTGTTCCCACCATGCTCTTGCGCCTCTCCAGACTGTGTTTTCTTGAAACCATTTCCTCCTTTATCCTTCAAAACCAGCACAATATAATTTTTTCCCTATCTTCATTTCTTTCCTATTTAGTCACCATTCGCCAAAAGTTTCTCTTCTTTTCTAACCTTTTGTTATTTCTCAACCAACACTTTAGGCAGAACTCTGCCTACTAAATCACGGGAGAGTAACAGGTGGCCTACAGGGAGTGGGGGTGTTGTAACAACAGCGAATATCCCACACATTTCTGAATTGTCTCCACCCCTGGGGAGGCGCCTCACTGCTACTGTAAATTACAGATTTGATGCCTTTCCCCATGGCCTCGGTGGCGTGGGCAAAGGTCTGACCCCCCCGGACAGCTATCTCATCAACAACTGATCAAGGCACCACTGGTTTCACTGGTCACCATTCAGCCAGGCTCACAAGCCCAGAATTATCTGAAACTCCTTCTACTTCTCTGTCCCTCACATCCAATCATCTCGTCTCAAATATGGTCAATTCCTCCTTCGAGATTCCTCCTGCATTCTTTCAGTATAGTCAAACCTTTGGAAACCCATGTCTGCATTATTAGAATAAAATTTCTACTTGGCTTCCCTGACTCAGCCTCTAACTATTCACATCCAAAAAGATCAATCTTCCTAAAGCACTGCTCTGGTCATGCCTGCCCCTCTTTAAAACACTCAGTTAAACCTGCTGTGTATCCCTAGAACTCCTGGTATTTCAGGTTCCCACCAATCTGACAACTCACACCTCAACAAATCTCTTACTGTTTCATGTCCAAACTCGAAACTCGAGGAGAACTTTTTACTCTCTACTACATTCCCCTTCTTCTGTGGTTCTGCTCATGCCCTGCCCTTCCCCCAGAATGCCCTCCCTCTTTCCCTTACAATGGTCTGTACAAAACCAAAGATCCATTCAAATATACCTACTCCGTACCATATTTCCCAAACTAGAAAAAGCACTGCTCTGTCTGGAAAGAAAATATGAACAAAGGATGCAGAAATAAAATGAAATCTACAGGCCTTTGTTGGTATAGCTCAATGGACTGAGCACAGGCCTGTGAACCAAAGAGTCACGGGTTCAATTCCCAGTCAGGGCACATGCCTAGGTTGCAGGCCAGGTCCCAGCAGGGAGCATGACAAACAACCACACACTGATGTTTCTTTCCCTCCCTTTCTCCCTCTCTAAAAATAAATAAAATCTTAAAAAAAAAAGGAATCTACATAATTCAAAATTTAGATTAGGTACCTTTTAAATTTATATATAAAGCTCAAAAGGAAGGATAAAACAGTAAAGAAACAATTTTGAGAGGAAGGACACAATAGTTTTGGACAAAAATATGAAGTACCTGAAAAGACATCTAAAGGACTATAATACAAAACTTGAACTCCAGTGTAGAATAGAGATGGGGAGACAGAAATTTTTAAGTAAACCTGTACAACTGCAACCAAAACTTGATTGAAACTCTCCCAAAGCAGAAATCAAGAAGGACAAGTCAGTATTTTTACCTGTGAGTGGTGGAATTATGGGTAATTCTTTCCTAGTAAGTTTCTAATTTGTGTATACAACAAAGATAATTCTGGCACAATTTTTTAATGGAAAAATCCACAAGTCTCAGACAGATATTTAAGTCAAAAGAGAGAAAGACGGGAAAGTCTTCCCCGGCTTCCACAATGAAACCCCCGGTGACTGGCTGAACGCGGTACAGAACGCGGGCGGGGGACAGAGCACGATCTCGGGGAATGAGAAGTGGCTGGAACAGGAGAAAGGGGAGACCACAAATGCAGTCAGCTCTTTACAGAACCCTAGCTGTGAAACGGTGAAGAGATGAAAGCCAGGGGAAAGAAATTTTCCACTTTTTTAAATTTGGGATAAAAGTATCTTAATAGAAAAGTACTAGTAGAATCAAAAAGTGAAGAAACAATTTAGCAAAAATATGATGGACATGAAGTCTCTGAGAAGGCAGTACGAATGGGGTTTCAGAGAACAAGAAAGAAAAACAAAGACTGTATTCCCGTCTACTTGTAACAAGAGGAAAGTAGATCCAAATGACTTAGGATCCCTCCGAACTTATTTTGTAGGTTTTCTTTTTTTTTTTTTTTTGGGGGGGGGGGTGATAGGAGGCTGAGGGGAATTCCAATTTGATGGTACATCTCTATTAACTAATCTCCAGAGCTGATTATTAAGAATTCACCAGTTTTGCCCTGGCTGGTATAGCTCAGTGGATTGAGCATGGGCTGCGAACCAGGCATCACAGGTTCGATTCCCAGTCACAGCACATGCCTGGGTTGCAGGCCATGACCCCCAGCAACCGCACATTGATGTTTCTCTCTTTCTTTCTCTCTCTCTCTCTCTCTCCCCTCTCTAAAAATAAATAAAATCTTAAAAAAAAAAAAAAAAAGAATTCACCAGTTTTTCCAACAGTCCCTGTGCTGTTCCAGGTTCTCACCCAGAACTCCACTGTAGGCAGTGATAGTAGCACTAAAGGCCGAATCAAGATGGAAACAGCACCTCTCTGCATGGCTGTGGGTTTCTTTCCCTGACTCGGCAGCCTGGGTCTAGGGCAGAGTGAGCTGACCACAGGACTGAACCAGGGTTACAGGTTTGTTAGCAGTGAATGGAAGAGTAAGAGAACAATTGGAGGGTGCTGGCAAAAGTGTGCTTTACGCACAGCAGGGAAGGAAGTAAGAACAGGAGAGCTGCCCTGGCCAAGTGGCTCAGTTGGAGGAAGCATCATCCCATGCACCTAACTGTTTCGGGTTCCATCCCCGGTCAGGGCACATACTGTACCTAGGTGTGGGTTCAATCCCTGGTAGGAGCACATACAGGAGGCAACCGATCAATGTTTCTCCCCCCCCCCGCCCCGCTTCTCTTCTCTCTAAAATCACTAATAGGTTGGGGTTTTTTTCTTAATTTACAAAATAAAAACAGGAGAATTTACAAATGTGAAAAGTTGATAGTATCAAAAAGTTGATATAGTAGGGATAAAAATGAAAGCACTAGAATTAAAGATGCAAGTAAGGCACGGAACCAGGAACCTGGAAGGACTCTGAAGTCACCTCAGGATAATGACAAAGACAATGAATCAAAGGGTGGGCCCACAGGGTGTGTGTCTGATGATAATGAAAAGAACAGATGACTGTATTGTCAGCATGAACCCCAGAGAAAAGGAGACTTCACACAAAAATGGAGGGACAATGGCTAGGGTGACTACATATAACCTATGGGCTAACCCAGAAAATGTTAGCATGAAAGAGTGTCAGTAATTATACAGCGATAACAGCAGCAAGCAGGCCGAGTGGTCACCCAGGAAAGGCACAGGGCAGGCATGTGTATGGGAGAGGAGGAAGACCCTGCCCCTGCCTGCTGACACGGCTACCGCCCCTGGGCAGGAAATGTGCTGGGAGACTCAGAGAGCCAAAGAGGAGGCAAAACTGTCAGAGCGAGATGGCCTGCAGCTACCTTAACAATGCCAGAAAACGCTGTGACCAGTTTCACACATGGAAAGACTGAGCATGAAAGTGACATTTCAGAGTCCTCAGTAGAAAGGTCTTGGAAAGGAATGAACCTGAGACTGGGTCAAAAGCAGAAACTTGGGGTGGTATGAAAATGGGACTACAAAAAAAATGAATCAACAGATGGACCTTCCTTCAGTTCCCGACAGATGACAGTGACACGTGGCATGGTGGAATTAGCAGGCCTCAAGAATTCTGGGAGAGCCAGCCCTAGTCTAGCAGCTCGGAAGCAGAGGAGCCCTCGAGCCCGAGGAAGGAGTCGGCAAAGGTCATCAGGTGGACCCGCGGGCAGGCAGTGCCTCCGAGGCGCCGTGAGCACACCGTTCCGCTAGCGCGGACCCGGCCCCCTCAGCACGACTTCCTGAGCCGAGAGCAACCGCCACAGAGCACGCAAAGGGCAGATGATAAGGTGCTCACCTCCCTCCTCCGACCAAGTCTTCTCTGGCTGCTCCAGTTTAGGGACACAGACTTCAAAGGTCCACCCTCAGAGTTTAAAGAGAGTCAACTTACAAACAGCTCGGAGAATCTCTCTCTACATAACCACCATTTCAGGACTGTCCATTATTCAGAATTCCTTGAGTGAATTCAAGTAATACACTCCTTTGGTAACTGACACCAGGAAACTGGTCTTCTTCAATAAACTGCATCCTGTACTTGACAATCAATGTGGTAAAATCTGGCCTTTTGTCAACTTCTTAAAAACTATGAGCTATATTAGCTCTCACTAACAGTTACTTTATCTCTGAGTACTACCATAAATATTTTTCTTTTTCTGTACATGTTATTCTCCTTTCCTGGCTTCCTCAGCTCCTCTTTGGGGCCTCACCTGTCACTGTGCGCACATGAGCTCGTGCTCGAGACAGAAGAGGGGGAAGAGATCAACCTCGCTCTTTCTCACTCTTGGGTTTGAAACAAAGGAAAGGGAGACCCTGGCCTCTCGGCTCCAAAACCTACCCGTTTTTTTGTTTGTTTTTGTTTTTTCACAAGAGGGCCAAGGAACCTGATGACTTCTGGGCTCATGCAGTCGTTATCAAACACGCAGGAGCTACAGATCCATGTGTTGAGTCCTGTCTGAACACAGCAAGAAGCCATGACAGCATGGGACTCCAGCATGGTGGCTGACAGCCCGACACTGGCCGTGTCCCCAGTACTGCTTCCCGGGACCAGTCCTAGTAGACTGATGAGCTACCCCTACTCTACTAACAATTCAAAACACATACACTTTTGAAAACCCCCTAAATCTTCCTGATAAAAAATTACCTGGTACTACAAATCTCCACTAAGCTGGGTATGTAAAATTTACCCAGAAAAAAACTATAGCAAATCTGGGATTAAGTCCAGCCAGTACTATGCACAGTCTGCCAAAAGACTAACACAGCATGAATGCCATAGAACCCAAATCTGCCCCCAGGTTTCCTTCCCTCCACTTTCCCCAAAGCAGAAAAAAGAGCCGCTCTCCTAGCACTCCCTCACATATACCAAGTAAATGAACAGTCCTACCTGCATTCCAGAAGCCAATTTTTACCTTAGCCACATCTGGATTAAGGTAACACAAGATTAATAGCTGCATTACTGCAAATTAAACCACTTTAGAAAGCAGTCTGGCATTATTAAATCGAAATATATGCCTAACCCATGATCCCATAATCCACTGCTAGACATACTCAAGGGAAATCTCTACCAAAAGACAAGTACAGTGTAAGATATTCGCAGTAGCTTATTCATAATTAACTGAAATTTGGCAATTGTGCTCATCAACACAAATGTCCATCAAAAGGTGAATGATGAAACCAACTGTATGAAGCTTCAAGGTGTGAGGAGGAGTGGCATGCCAGAGAATGCATTAAAGCTCCAAGCCCCTCCCCACATACCTTGCTGTATGCATCTCTTCTATCTGGTTGTTACTAAGTTAGGGAACATAATTAATGAGACAAACTGCCCTGACCAGTGTGGTTCAGTTGGTTGGGCATCATTCTGCAACGCGACAGGTCACCAGCTCGATTCCCAGCTGGGGCACATGCTTGGACTGCAGGTCCCATCCCCGGTTGAAGCGCACATACAAGAGGCAACTGAATGATATTTCTCTGACATCAATGTTTCTCTCCTTCTTTTTCCCTCCCTTCCCCTCTCTCTAAAAATAAGTACATAAAATGTTTAAAAAATAATAGTAAGACAAACTGACACCATGTGCCTCCTGATATGATGCACCGAGGACACGGCATCACTTATGTTATATTCCTAACAATAATGCATAAACCGAAACTAATCTTGAAAAAACATCAAGCCCTGGCCAGTGTGGCTCAGCTGGTTGGGTGCTATCCCACAAACCGAAAGGTCACTGGTTCAATTCCCAGTCAGGGCACAAGGCTGGGTGGCAGGTTCTTTCCCAAATTGGGGTAGATATGAAAAGGCAACCAACTGATGTTTCCCTCTCCCACTGATGTTTCTCTCCCTCCCTTCTCCTCTCTAAAACCAAAAGGAAGGAAGGGAGGGCAAAAAGAGGGAGGGAGGGACGAGGGAGGGAAAGAAGCAGAAAAGCTGGGAAGGAAGTGAGGAAGAATGGAAAGAAGGAAATCAAACGCAAATTAATAGACATAAAATCAATTAACTGTACTCTCCAAAAATGTGTCATAAAAGAGCAAGGATGAGGAACCATCCCAGGTTAAAGGAGATTAAAGACATAAAAACTATGAGCAAGTATGATTCTTAATTCCATCCTGAACTAGTAAGAAAACATGTTATAAGACAAGGTGGCAGACACCAGACATGCAGGCTGAGTCCAGCCCTCCACCTTGTTTTATCCGGCCCAGCACCTTGTTTCTACCCGGCGGCAGAGCGAAGGTCTCACTTAACCGTTAAGGAGCAGTTACATTTATACAGTCCTAACATTACATTCGGTCCTTTGAAGGCAACCACGAGGCTGATGTGGCCCCCCGTGAAAATGAGTTTGATGCCCTTGCTATAAGACACATTGAAGAAACAATTAGGATAATTTGAACAGCATCTATGGGTTAGACAATTAATGTTTATGATTCTGAAATTTTTACTGTTTCAGTAAGAAAATGTTATTTTTAGAAAGTAACACTGAAATGTTTAGAGAAAAAGGAGTGTGAGGTCTGTAACATATTCTCAAATGGAAAAGAAAAAATTATATAAATTTAAAACTACATTTTAAATTACACGTGTACATAGAGAATATTCAAGCAAATAAGAAAATGCTAAAAATTGGTGCACCCACCATTTTTTATTTATCTTTAAACTTTGCTTAGAGTATTTTTTACCATAGTCAATTTTCTATGTAATAAAATGTATGAATTTCTTACTATGAAGAAAATTGGTGACCAAATGGGATGAAAGGCATACAGAAAATCTTAATAATTTTTATGACTTTTCTATAAGATTAAAATTATTTTACAATAGTTTTATATAATTGTAATCTACTCATACAACGAAATACTCAGCAATAAAAAAGAAAAGAATCAACTACTGATAATAGCCACAATCATGCATGAATCTCACAGACAAGATGCTCAGTAAAGGAAGTCAGCCACCAATGAAGATATACTGCATGATCCCTTTTATGAAATGTTCAGTAAGTAAAATAATCAGTGATGACGTCAGAACACTGCTCACCACAGAGGAACTACTGACTGGAGAAGAGAAGGAATCTTTTGGGGGCGCTGGAAATGCTCACTGTCTTGACCTAGGTGGTCATTACAGAAGGATAGACACATGCCATTTTTTCTAACTACGTATTCTGGATCTGTGCACCTATGTACCATATTTTATCTCATTTTTTGTTATTGTTTTTTAAGCTTCTGGAAACCAACGTGCAGTATGAATCAAGAATCATAAGCATGTTCATATTTTTTGATCCAGTAATATAATTCCTGAGAACTTTTTTAATTTTTAGTTTAGTTTTCAGAGAGAGAAAAAAAGGAAGAGAAGCACAGATCAGCGGCCTCTCATGCACCCTCTTACTGGGGACCTGGCCAGCAACCCAGGCATATGCCCTGAGTGGGTATCGAACTGGCGACCCTTTGGTTCGCAGGCCGGCACTCAATCCACTGAGCCACACCAGCCAGGGCAAAGTAAAGGTTTTCTACATTTTAAAAAATGCGGTTAGTCACATTAACCACATTTTAAGTACCCAGTGGTCACATATGGCTCTTCACTACAGTACTGGACAGTGCAGATTTGTAGACCACCTCCATCACTGCACGGAGTTCCACTGAATAAACCTATGAACAAATCTGTATCTACCCAGCACTAAAAATCCTCATTGAAATCTAAAAACCTTCAATTATATGCTTATTATTCTAGTTTCTATTTCAAACAATTACTTATTTGTTTTAATGCTTTTTAAAAAAATCAATGTAGCCCTGGCTGGTGTGGCTCAGTGGATCGAGTGCCAGTCTGTGAGCCAAAGGGTCGCCAGTTCAATCCCCAGTCCCAGGCAAAGGCCTGAGTTGGAGGCCAGGTCCCCAGTGGGGGGACACCTGAGAGGCAAACCACACATTGATGTTTCTCTCCCTCTCTAAAAATAAATAAATAAAATATTTTTTAAAAATAAAAATTAAAAAATCAACATAGCATATGTAAACATAACATTGAAAATTGCCCATTCCCCAGAGCAGCAATTCTCAAAACAAGGTCTTCCAGTCTTCTGAAACTCCCAAGGTATCCAGGATGTCAAAACCACCTTTACGACAATACTCAAGTATTAACTGCACTTTTCCCTGGGTTGGCACTGCGCTAATCACACAAAGCAGTGATGAGTAAAGCTGCTGGCTCCTCAGCGCCATTCAAATGAATGGCACCACACTGGACTAGCAGTTAAGAGTACTCTTCACCACCTCTGCCAAATACTCACAGGAGGGGAGAAAAGCCCATTTTACTTAAGAATGCCCTTGACAAAGCAGTAGAAACTACTGATTTTTTTAATGTTGGCCACTGTGTAAACATCTTTTTATTATTCTACGCGATGAAATGGGAAATATGCATAAAGTGCTTCTGCTGCAAACCACGGACTCAGAGAAAGGCACTTAAGAGACTGTTCTGAGTTGCAAACTCAAGTAGCTGCTTTCTTTTCTTCATGGAACATCACTCTGACTTAAAAAAAATCAGCTGATACACAAATATGATTATCCAGACCTGCATACTTAGCAAACTTTTTTCCAAAAACGAACAGAGCGAGCCCCGGCCAGTGTGACTCAGCTGGAGCACTGTCCTGTAAACCACAGGATTGATCGCAGGTTCGCTCCCCAGTCAGGGCGCGTGCTAGGCTGCAGGTTCAGCTCCCAGTCAGGGCGCGAACAAGAGGCGACTAATCAATGTTTCTCTTCCTTCTTCTCTCCCTCCTTTCCCCCTTCTCTAAAATCAATAAGCATGTCCTCAGGTGAGGATAAAAAAAAAATGAACAAAGTGAGAATGTCTCTTCAAGGAAAACAACTGACAGTACTTGTTGCCAATTATAAAATTTGAGCTTTCTAGCAAACTTAAAATTTGGGGGAACTTCTCTCTTCACCACCATGAGCTTGACGCATTTTCCAGTACTTACACTTACTTTCTCAACAGCTGAAGGCTTTTTTGATGGGTATTGATATTAATAAATGTGAGTTTTTGAACATGTAAAAGATAAAATATCCATTAAATGTGCAACACCAATGGATTTTAACGTAAGAGTACAAAGGTGCATTGACATAATTCACATTTCACATTGCAGCTGACCTTTCAAAACTACTACTTGTTGAATTTCGGTGTATTATCAAAGAACACCTGCCATTTTCTGAAAAAGCTCTTGAACACTCCTCCCTTTTCCAACTACACACATACCCTTGTGGACATAAGTGTTCTTCACATACCTCAACCAAAGTAATCAACAATGGACTGAACAGAAAAGCAGGTGAGAGACTCCACCTGCCTTCTATAAATTTAGAAATGTTTTAGAAAATGGGTATTTTCCCTCAAAAAATGTATTTATGTCAACATGTAACAAGATTATTATTTTAAAATGAGTTAATAAATCATTTTAAATTACTCAATGTGATAAATATAGATGGATGTAATTAAAAAAACAAAAGTTCTTTGCGGTTCTCTAACTTTTAAGAGGGAAAAGGAGTCCTAAGGTCAGGAAGTTGAGAACGTCTGTCTCAGAGAAAGAGGGAAAAGGACAAAGGAAATACCATTAACTCAGAACGACCACGCATGCCCTGGGAAGCGCGCTAAGGAGCACAAGATACCAATGACAAGAGCACCATGACCCAAATGTGACACTTGTTCTAAAAGTATCTAGCGTTTTAAATATATATCTTTGCCAAGGACAGAGAGACTTTTCACGTTCTGAAGTCTACTTACGTATTTTTTAAGTGCCTCTGTCACTAGGCCGCGGGCCCCACGAACACGGGCCCGCTGATGTTTTGCTCACCACTAAGGTTAGACCAACACCTGGCGTAAGGGAGGTATTCAAATATTTGTCAGCTTGAAAACCAAACAAAAAGGCTTACAAACAGAACCCAATGATGTCTCTACTCAAATCATAAATATGAAATTTTACAATCAAAACTTACCTATTTACATCATAATAATAATTACACAAGCTACCATTCACTGAGCCTATTTACTGTGTGTCAGGCGTGGTACTAGGCATTTTAGATTTCTAATCCCCACAATCACCATGGGACAGACTTTACAAGCAAGGAAAATGAGGCTCCGAGTGGTTAACTTATTTACCTAAAGTTACAGGTAATAAGTGACAGAAAATTAAACCCACATTTCTCCGCTTAGAAAGCCACAAGCTTTTCACTACACACCGACAGAGCGCTCCGTACCGCTTGGTTACGTTTCCTCCTCCACTTCCTTGCCATTTTCAGAGGAGTTCATTTTGTGGAAGTCCCTTTTTCTCCTTTCAACAATCTCCCTTCCTGTCCCACTCTCCTCCACCTTCTACCCTTCCGCATCACTCGAAGCAAGCGATGCAGCAAGCAAGCCCTTTGTTGAGGGAAGACTATGCGTTCTCACAGCACACCATCAGAAACCTCGTTAACTATGGTGGAGTAATATAAAAGATGCGAGGAGAAGGTCGGATTCCGGAACACAAATTAAGGCTCTCTGTCCCACGGATCCGGCAGGATGGCTTTACACACAGTTACTCAACTGGCTGTGGTTCGGGCAGCACCACTCAGTCCCCCAGGGGTTAATCATGAGCGGCCCCCGGATGTGGCCATGTCGTCAAGACCTGCGCCATGACTGACCATTTAGAAAGTACCGGGACAGTGCCTCTGCCAATTCCTCACCAGGTTCCACAACCATGGGACCAGTACTGAAGGGACCAGAGCTCCAAGACTTCCTCCAGGCCCAGGACAACTGGAATAAGAGCAGCTTTGTTCCCAAGAACATACTGGCCACGATATCACTATTAGAAGAAAAGCTATTACTATCCTTCTCCCCATTGCTTCTGAACAATATGTAAATGTTTCTCTTTTTCCCCCTTTTGGTGAAAGGACAAGAACAAAACTAGCGACTGTGAACTATTCTAGGAAAACTACAGTGTCATAAATACTACCATGTTATTTGATAATCTCACCACAAGCCCACGTTTTACAGAGAGGACTCGCAAGAGTCTGTGACAGTTTTATACAGATTATGTGGAAATCTTTTTAACCCTCACAAAGTCCTGAATAAGCCTTACCTCAACATCCAGATTAAAGAAAACATATAGTGTAAGACTCCTGTACCTTAAAAATGAATTCAGCTGCAATTGATTTACTAAAGAAACTTTGGCTGAAAAACAGTATCATAGGAAGACACATCTATGGCCTGTCATTCAATACATCACTCTATAATAGTTTATTTTATTAGTAATCCCTAGGCTTCGCATCAAAAATCTCAATATGCTAATATACTAACATGATTTAAGGAATAGAAATTACTTAAGCAATTACATGTCACCAAGGACATAAAAGTTACAAACAAAAATAGGACTTTAAAATGTCCATTTAAAAAGGTTGCTTCTGTATTACCTAATAATTATAGGCAACAAAAACATGTGAATACAAAAGTGTATACTGTCTCACTGACCCTTTACCAACAGTGAAAAGTCCCTTCTACCACTCAAATAATGTGAATACAGGTTCATTTATAGAAGTCCCACCCTTCAATTCTCTACCGCTTCTAGTTCTTGTGTTGCTTAGTCATGTAAAAAGTACGCAGAAATGAAAACTTATCAAAGTAATCACTGAAAAATAAGCAACCATTGCATTTCTCCACCAAGCCGCTCATTTGCTTATGTTCTTTTTTTAAACCTTTATCTCAGGTGCTCATTTGAAGCTCCTACCTTTTCCCTGCCCCAATCAAGAACTTTCGTTAAAACACTGCACTAGGAAGTTTCAACAAAGACGCTTGGGGAGACTTACTGGCCCTCATTCACCAGAAGATATGCATAAAGTTTAACTCTTCAGGACACATAAATTTAAACTGCTGAGCTAAATACAAGAAATTTTTCTAGGAAAGGGAAAAACGTCTAGAAGCTTCTGTGGGTCTCTGATGAGTCGATGATTGGAATAGCCAACATTCCACCTTCTCTGAGACCTGACCCCACTCTTTGGAATGGAACCTTCCAACTAACTACTAGTTTGCACTTTGGACCCCAACCCCATGGCTATACTAAATGGACCAAAGATGGAGAACCAAACCAAGTTAAACCAAGCAAATTTTCCTTCCCAGGAACCTGAAATGGGGACACAACTGCAACCAGCTAGCTAGTGGCACTGGAGCCTGAGCTCACATGTGGCTCCAGGGATGAAGTGGCAGTTTTCTTCCGTGAGTTTGTAAAGCGTAAAAGGTCAGACTGTGGAAAGACAAGCAAAGCGGGATAACAAGGGACGAGAGAGGACAGTGACTAGCAAGAGGGGAGGAAAGTGCTACCTGGACAGCCTTGGTCCCTGAACGCTTCCCAGTTTCTAGATCAAATCCTTCATGAAGCCAGCTGCTGGTGGGCTAAGATACCTCCTTATCCCTGCCCCCAAAGCATTCCTCTCCCTGTTTCATACCATCAAAAAGTCATTAAGACAGTTTAAGACACAAATTTATACCAGAATCAATGCAGAAAAGGTATGATTATTCTTATGATTCATAAGGATCTGGATAGCACTAGAGAAGTTGTTCATTCATTGTCTATAACCTTAGGAGAAATAATAGTACAAAAATAACCCAAATCTTCAAAGCAAAAATCATCTATTTGCATAAACCCTCTTCAGCTTTGTGCCTTCCTTCAACACTCACCTGTTCAAAATTTCGGCTGGTTCACAGCAGGCAGTTTGAGCAGACTTTGTTCAGGCCCCTTTAACACTGTAAATAATAAAAGTATCAAAGTAAATGATCCAGCAATCTCTTATGAAACTTTAAAAACATATTTTTTTAAATCATGAATATGTTTTACAGGAAATGAATCCCAAACCTGGTTAAAATACCATAACCGCCTGGTATACTCACAAACCAGATTCTCTGTCCTAACACCTAGAGCATGTCTCTCAGTAGCTCTAAAGTGGGACTGAAAAATACGTGTTATTACCAAAAGTTCTTAGTGAATCTGACAAAGCTCACAAGTGAGCACCACTATGAGCACCACTATAAGGTTTCCGGAAAGTGATTATTTAGAATTTGCATTCAAAACCACATTCCTGAGATTTGGTATCAACTTCTTAAACGTGTATGACAGAAAAATGACAGCCAGTAATACAATACATACACCACACAAGTAATCAGTGAGCCCCAGGAAGTACGTCCACTGTCAAAACATCCAAGAGCAGGGCTCCAGGTGAGCTTTCAGGTGCAAAATCACAACCTTCTTGTAATGCTCTGTTGAAACAGCATCTTAAAAATCCACAAGATGGTGATACTTCTAGTGACAAGGAATGAAATGAACCACAATAGCTTCAAGTGGTTTCTTAGCTAAAAGCAAATAATGTAAAACAACTCAAACTGCTGAAGAAAAACGGACATTTAACCTGCCTCTAAAACACCTGGGTTAACACCAACACAGGCCGCAGAGCCCACCCAATCAGACTGGTCCCGCTGTAATCTGTGAGAAACACAGTAACACAGAAAGTACTGAAAACTGACTCAGCTGGGGCTAATGGATACTGCTAATGAAGTCAGTCTTTCAAAATGGCACACATCTAAGATCCCTCAGGAAGACAAGAGTAAAAGGGACAGTCATCACCATTTCACCCAAAAGGGTTCCCCTGGATAGCAATCATTACCAGTAGTGTCATTTTCCAGTGTGAAGGTCAACAAAAAGGAACAGACATATGGAGTATCAAAATGCACAGTCATGAGAACAAATGAGCTGGTATGACATCAAAGACACTGTAATTTAGAAACGTCATTTCAAACTCCACAAAGGAACAAACAGAGAGAGGAGTGATTTCTGGAAAACACTACCCTTGTCACTATCATCACTACATCTCTTTTGAGCCAAGAAGCTCCACTCACACCTTGAAGTTGTAATTCCTGTCTTATGATACTCAGGCAAGCCTGCATCAGATTATCTTTCATACATGCAACTCACAAGCAAAAATATTTCAAAACCAAGACATTAAATTCATAAGGTGAATTAAAATGAAAGTGGGCATTTACGAAAGCTCAGTAATGGGAATATAGAAATAAGCTAGAAGGAAATCAGGAAAATGTTTTTCCAATGAAAAACTCTATTGAGTATAAAATTGAAGAATTAATCTGAAAGGTAAAAGGGGAGGAATAAAAAAAAACCAGCACAAGAAGTTCCACACTGTAAAATGCTATAAAAGGTACACAAACAAATTAGTGGAAGAGTCCCTGAGTAATTGGAAATAGGCTGGACGAGAGAAACAATTAAGAATTCCTTAATAACCACATCAAGGACGGTATGTGTTAACACTCCGACTTCACCTTTCTTTCAGGTCCTATCCCTTCGCAACCGATCTGTATCTAAACTTCAAAGGAAATTCATTTCCTCACATGTTCAAATATTTTGAAGTATTGCAAAAATCCCCTTCTTAGAAAGCAATTCATTTTGAAAAACCACTTTAGGCAGTGTATCAACCTCATTTAAACTTACTTTGGAGAGAGATATTTCATGAGAACTTCCTGAAATATGTTCTAGGAGCATCCTGAATTTTCCAGATTGGGTAGCGTGGGGCACGAGGGGGTCATGCGCAGCGCCGGGGTTGGGCACAGGTGCCCGAACTTCCAGAATCTGATTTCCCTTTCCAAGAGGCACACAGATGTGGCGGAAGATTCCAGGACACTGAATAACGCCTCTCATTTCAGTAGAGATGAGCTGGGTACACGTCTCCCACCAGCCCACCTCTCACCTGCGCCTCTCCGACTGGGCTCGGGGGCCACGGCCACGCTCCCCAGCCACCCCACACCTGCCCCACTTCAGCTCCCGCCGCAGGGCCTTTGCCCTGGCGTCCCTAGCCTGGAGCATCCCTCCCCCACGGAGCTACAGGAACAGCTCCTCTACCTGGATCAGGTCTTTCCTCAAATACGAGCTTTGCCATGAGGCCCACCCAGGGTACTCTACTTAACATGAATTCCTCCCCACCTCCCTATCATCCTATTTCCCTGTCTCTTTTTTTCCCACATCACCTACCACTGCACTGTCTATTTTACCTTAGTGTTCATGTATCTGTCTAGAAATGAGCTCCATGGAGACAGGAATTTTTGGTCTGTTTTGCTCCCAGCACCCAACAGTGCAGCAAGGCCTCAATATTTGTCAAATAAATGAATGCATGAATGAATAAATGGATGAAGACACATGGTCCCTTCTCCCTCCTCAGTCTCAAAAATTTTAAGGGCTTTGTCAAGGACAGAAAAGCTCTGAGGCCCTTTCTTTTCTGGTGAATCCCTACCACCACCAGTGCATCCCTCCGTGTGAAATGTCAAAGGAAGAACCGTGACATTTTTCCAGAAACGTGCCACTTACATTTTTTTTTCCTAGTGCCTCCCATTGATGTCAACATCTGATGTAACAGAAACGCACACCTTCCAGCGGCGGCACTCTGAACGCCGCCACACTAACTACTGAAACACCCCGAAACCTCAGGGACGGAACGCATTCACGTCCCAGCCCAAGTGGACACCACTCTGTAAAGCCAGAGCTGCAAATATGAGAAGGATGACAGTCAACGTACAGGAAGGATGGCACGAAAATTCCCTTTTAACCTAGAAGGAAATAGCACATCAGTGAAGACTATCTTCCCTGCACCTAACAGTGGCAACGGTGACTGCCTACATCCAGGCTGGGTTACGCTGGGTAAGAAACTGTTCTCAGGTTCTGGCCCCTTCCTCGGTGTTCTTGCAAATTAAACTGGAATACTTACCTTCCCGACACAGACACTTAGGTGTGCTTGAGTGCTTTGACTTGCAGGGGGAGGAGGAATTTAAAAGACAGTGGTAGGTAAGTGCAAAGCAACCTTACGGCTCCCCGAACACCGGCAGACAATCTGCTTCTCTCATCCCTCCTTCCCTGGTCGCTTGACTTATGTTTCCGCCTCAACACTGAAGTGTTCCGAATGCTTCGTGGGAAACTGCTGACATCTGAACGCTAATGCCCATGTTAACCTGATGTGCACGTTCGGGTCCCAAAGCTGCCACGGGCTCTACTTTCCCAACCTCTGTCCCAGGTTCCGTCCGATCAGGGCTCCACCTGGCCTCAGGCCTGGTCCAGACCCAGTCCTCTCGCCACGGAAAGGGTTTCCCAGGGTAGATGCTCGGTGAGGAAGGCAAGGGCGCACCTCGCAGAGGCCAGGTGTGGGGAGGAGGGCCGGCAGGAGCAGCTGTCTGGCCGCAGCAGCTGTTACCCTGGCACCCCGAGGCTGGGCGGGCGGCTGGCCCCGCGGAGCAGGTAGCGGATGGCGAGACCTCTGGCCCTGAGCAAGCCGGCCTGACACTGCCCACCCCACCACCCTCTTCCCTTCCTCTGCTCCCCACCGCGGTGCCAACGGGCCCCGGAGGAGGGGGCTCGCCGGCTCCGAGGACAAGACGCGCCCGGGCCCGGCGTGCCCCCCGCCGGAGAGGAGGGTCGCTCCGGCCCCGCACCTGACTTGTCCCCTCGCCTGACGCCCGAGTCAGCCGCGGCCACTGCCCCGGCGGCCTGCGGGTGTCCATGCGGCGGCACCAGGTCTGCCGGAGCGGCGGGGACGCGAGCTCGGGCGTCAGGCCCAGACGACCCGGGAGAGTGACGGAGCCAGGGCGCGGAGCGGAGCCAAAGCTGGGCAGCGAGACGGAGCCGCTGGTTACCTGCGGTCCGGGACAGGAGTCTCTCAGAACCAAAGTCAGTCCTCAGCCTCAACAACACAAGATGGCCGACACGTCGCCACGCACGTCACGTGACAGCGCGCTCGCTCCGCCACGCCCCCTGCTCCGCTCCCGCCCCGCCAGGCCTCCCTCCCGGCTCATCCCCAGCCTCCCACGACATCATTCCTTTCCGCTGCCTCCTGCCGCTCTTCCTCAGACACGCCCCTGCCCAAGCCCCGGATGTCGGGCTGGAGGAGGCGGGGCAGCGGCAGGGCGCAGGCGCCTGCGGGCCTGGGGGCCGGGGCTCGCTTTCTGCCCTTGAGTTGAGTGGAGTTGGTGTCCACAATTGGACCTGGGCCAGGCGCCCTGTGACTCACTGTCCTGTGTGCCCAATCCAGAGCTGGTTCACAGTTCAAAAAGCTCCGCATCATTTACGAGCTGAGCTTCCAAACTAGAACTTTTCCACCGAGTTTCATCCAGCGTTTTTCTGCCCGCTCGCCCTCCTAGGGAAAATGAGGAAGCGCCAAAAGCTAATGTTCAAAGCACTTTCTCTGCTTACTATCGGTGCTGATAGAACTGGAGATTTATCCTAGAGTCTTGCGATGTGACGGCTTGGGAGGACTTTAGAGCTCCCACCCCCTCCTACTTCCTCCGGGGCTACAACCCCATTACCTAAAAATCTCCCGTTTGGGGGTTGGCGGATAAAATACAGGACCCCGGCAATATTGGGGACATGCAATAAAAAAGCATTCGTTGTTTTTGTGAACCTCATATTTAACTGAGTGTCTTGTATTTTTTATTTCCTAAATCTGGCAACTCTACCTTACTCAGGTCATTCCATTATTTCCTAGTGGCTCCAACCTATTTTTTACGGGATCCTTCCCATCAGCTTTTAAAAATACTCAAATGTTCTTCCCTCTTAAAAGTTAATGTTTACCAACTACAATTCCTCCTCCAAACACCTCCTATCTCTCCGTTCCCTTTCAAAGCCAAACTACACACAAAAGAGTTATTTATAAGCACTTTCCCAATTCCCACACCCCGGCAAGCAATCATCCAGCCTCATTGTGGCTTCTATCCTGACCCATCCACCTATTGCTTGCTCTCAGGACGCCTCAACCTATGCAGGCTGATAACTGGAGTTTTTCAGCCCTCATCTTGACTTCAAGCTTCCCGAGTCTTTTAAGTCATTGATCACTTCCTACTTCCTGAAATGCCTTCTTCCCTTGACCTTTATGCCCTTGCAGCTCACGGTGTGACCAACAGACCACCAGCATCAGCATGCTTGGAAGCTTGTTAGAAATGCAGAATCTCAAATGGACCCTTAACAATTCTCCCTCCCCTTTTTCTCACCCCCCACCCCCCCAACATAGAATCAGATCTACCCACAGCTGAAGGTCTCCAAATACGTCATCCTGACCTAGCCTTTGAACACGCTGCTCCTTCTCAATACAATGCCATTCCCGACACCACACTTCGTGCCAAACCTGTGCAATGCCTGCTCATCTTTAAAAGTTTAAGTCGTGTGACGCTTCGAAGCCTACTTTATTTTTTACTGTTTTATTTATTAATTTGAGAGAGAGAGAGAGGAAGGACAGAGAGAGAGAGAAACATCAACTTGTTTCACTTATCGGCACAACTCCGGCATATCAGGATGCTCTCACCAACGTGTCGGCCTGGCCAGGGCTCCAAGTCTTCTTTAACCCTCTTCTGCAGATCAAAGAACACATTCCTTAAACTGTTATTTTGAAGGGAAAAATGTAATGCCGATGCTTGTTATGGAATTCTGCTGAATTCCATATTTAAGCACTTTAGTAAGCACTTCACTTGTGTTCTCTCTTGTAATTCTGGTGATAGCACTGTGGAGCCCAAGAAAGTCAACGGGACTCTCCAAATCTCAACCAGGACTTCCCAGCCCAGGCTGATAGATTGCAGAGCTCATGTCCCTCACCTGTGCCTGTAATTGTAGTTCATACAGTAAAATCGAACATCTTTCGCCTGCGGTTCTGCAGCTTTTGACAAATGTATACAGGTGTCTGTAACTACCACTAAAATCAAGGCACAGAATAGTCCCATCACCCATCAAAGTTCCCCTCAATGACCCTTTCTAGATAGCCCCAAATGACCTCCCTAACGCCCAGCCCCTGAAACCACTGTTCTGTTTTCCATCCTTACAGTTTTGCCTCGTGTCATATAAATAAATCCATAGAGTACATAGCCTTTTGAGACTGGCTTCTTTCACCCAGCGGATGCACCTGAGAGGCTGCCACGCTGTTGCATGTTTCAATACTTTCTTCTTTTTTATTGCTGAATAGTGTTTTTTCCCACTGGAAATGTGCACTATGTCTGTTTAGGCATTCCTCAGCAGAGGGTCATTTGGGTTGTTTATAGTTTGGGGAGATTATGAATAAAGCTGCTATAAATATTCACATTCAGTTGACTTGACTTGTGTGAACATAGACTTTGATTTTTTATTTCACTTGAGTAAATAAATACCTAGGAATGGGATTGGTGGTTATGTGATGTTGGCTTGACTTTATCAAAAACTGGTAAATTGGTTTTCAGAGTACCTCACCCGTATTGTTAGCCCTCAACTAGAAGCTTCAGAGAGCAGGAACCGAACTAAGGGATAATGATGGTGGTGGTGATGATAAAAGCTAACGACATCCCACGCTTTCAGCCACTGCACATAGTGCATTATTTGACCTCGCTTCCTCGGCAGCTGGCATTGTGCTGGCACACAGTAGACAATAAATACCTATAGAATCAAAGAAATTCTTGATTATATACTCCTCAGGAAGCGTGTTCTCCCCTTTTCTTTCGATTCACTCTTTCTCTCCAACGTTTCCTTAAAGAGTGGTTTTTAAAGTTAAAATAGTAGACGGACACCTGCCCTAGCCAGAGATAACAATAAAGTTTCAGCTTTGTTGTATCAGCTATAGAAACAGAGAAGTTGAGACTAACAGATCACCAGGGGGAGGAGGGTATGAGGACCTCCCCCAACCCTGAAATGAGTTTAATTTCTACCAAACACAGGCTGATCCACTGTGACAGTATTTTCCTAAAGATAGCAGCAGCAATATCTTCCACACCGTGTATTCCTCTAAATGCCTGTCACCACCCTTCCTAGAGGCGGAGTATAATTCCCTTCCCCTCGGGCCCTGGTAAGTGATAGAATGTGCTGGAAGTGAAACACGGTGACTCTCCATGCCAGATCACAAAGGGCATGGAGCTCCCGCCTTGTTTGCTCAGTCTCTCTCGAAGCGAGCGCTGCCGTGTGGAAAGTCCGGGTGCCCCGAAGCCGCCATCCTGCCAGGAAGCCGGGACCCCAAGGAGAGGCCCACCCCTGTCAGCAGCGCTGACTGACGTCCCAGCATCGACAATCAGACGTTCCAGTGACAGGCCACCACATGATTCCAGCTGCCAGTCACGCCCTGGCGTCCCAGCCCAAGGCGTCCTGAAGCAGGAACAAGCGTCCTCGCTGTGCCTCGTCTGAGTTCCGGATCCACCAAATCTATGGGCATAATGAACAGAGGCTGCTTTCAGCCACGAAATTTTGGGAAATCCTCGTGATGGATGAGATTGTGTCCCCCTCGAAGATATGCTGGCACCCTAACCTCAGAATGGACCTCAGAATGCCACCTTACTTGGAGACAGGGTCTTTAAGAGGAAATCGAGCTAAAATGAGGTTGTCAGGGTGGGCTGTAATGCAATATGACTGGAGTCCTTATTTAAAAAGGGAGGGGCGGGAAATTTGGACCCAGGCCCGCATCGAGGGAGGTCTCCAGGTGAAGAGGAAGGTGGAACCGGGTGATACGTCTGCACGCCAAGGAATGCCGAGGACTGCCGGCACGCCAGCACCGGCTGGGAGGGGGGCTGGGACTGATTTTCTCTCTCAGCCCCCGGAAGGGACCAACCCTGCCGATCCCCTTTTTCTCGGGCTTCTGTCCTCCGGAACTGTGAGACAATCAGTTTTTGGTAAGCCACCCGGTCCGCGGTACTTTGTTATAGCAGCCCTGGGAGATACAATCACCTAGGATCTGAAGAGGCCATTTGAAGTGGAGGAGATCAGAGCGGGTCAGAGCTACAAACCTGAGATCTTGGATATTGTGGGGGATCTCCCAACACTAGCAGGCAGGGAGGGGGGGGAACGGGACTAAGGCAGGCCCCCAGCAAGCCCAGGGGTAGCTGGTGGGCGGAGAGAAGCTACAGGCGAGATGAGGTGAGAGGCAGGAGCCAGTCTCAGGACAGGGCAAGGAAGCAGTGTTTGGCAACGACAAACCTGCAGGGCTGTCCAGGGGGCTGGGGCTGGGAAAGGGCCCCTGACTCGGTGACGGGAGCGTCCACAGAGCCGGGAGAGCAGAGGGCTGGGACAGGGTGGGCGACGAGGAAGGGGAGGCACAGACATTTGAAGGAGGGGGGACAAAGCAGGACAGAATTGTCACAGCAGAGGGCAGCGCCACTCCAATGGGGGCCCTCACTGAGAGGGATGGGCCCGCAGCGGAAGCCTGAAGAGAAAGCGCAAGGAGCGTGGGGAGGCACTGAGCCAGAGAGCGGAGCAAACGTCAGGGAAAGGCTGCTGAGATGCTAACCTGAGAGGCAGATCCACTTTCATGGTTGAAAACAATTCTTTTTTTTTTTTTAAGATTTTATTTATTTATTTTCAGAGAGGGAAGGGAGGGAGAGAGAGAGAGAGAGAGAGAAACATCAATGTGTGGTTGCTGGGGGTCATGGCCTGCAACCCAGGCATGTACCCTGACTGGGAATCGAACCTGCGACACTTTGGTTTGCAGCCCCCGCTCAATCCACTGAGCTATGCCAGCCAGGGCAAAAACAATTCTTTATTATAAAAGCACTTGCACGTTTTAAACTATGTTCTTGTTTACAACCTCTGGATGTGTACCAAGACAAATCGTAACACACTGTCTTGGAGTAAACGTATCATTTCACATGAACACACGACGCTATGTTCCCAAAACGTCACTCATTTTTCCCCGAGCCTGTGCGGATTTAGGGTTCCGTACTTCGGCCGTCCCGGGAGGGGGCACCACATGCATGGGCAGCTGCTCCTCTCGCTTCCTGTGTGACCAGGGTGTCCCCTCTCTTTTCCATTAGCTATTAACAGCCGCAGTAAAGCAATACATATTCATGATTTTAAATATTTCGAAGATTTTATTTATTTATTTTTAGAGAGGGGGGGCGGGAGGGAGAAAAAGAGGGAGAGAAGCCTCAGTGTGCAAAAGAACCATCTAGCGATTGCCTCTCGCACGCCCCCAACTGGGGACCGAACCAGCAACACAGGCATGTGCCCCGGCCAGGAGTGAACCGGAGACCTTTTGCTTGGAGACACGATGCCCAACCCGCTGAGTCACACCCGTCAGGGCAGACTTAAAATATTTTAGAGTTCAAAACATAGAAAGGAAAAAAGTTAATTGCCCTCAGACCTAGCCAAGACCCCCAGATTCTCCATCTCCCAGGTAACCTGCTGCCGACAGATTCTGCGGTGGTTTTCTCCAGAATGTTGTGCGCAGAAACATGATGATGTGCTTCTTCACCCTCAGCACCCTCAAGGGCTGAGCACACCATGGTGGTCCCCAAACCCACTTGGTCACTGTCCTCACACAGCTCAGTCTACAGGCCGACAGACATGGCTTCCTACCTCGGGTAAGACAAACGGAGACAAAGGCTGGGCATTGTTATGCACGCCGCTCTGCCCCTGGCCCTTTTCTAAGAAACAATCTGTCTTGGCGTCTTCTACATCCTTTGTAACTGGCTGTCTACCAGAGTTCATTCACGGGGATGCACCATATTGTACTTAATCGATGCCCTGCTGATAGACATGCTGGTTGTTTCCAGGGTCTTTGCCATTCCTGACAATGCAGGAGTGAGTAGCCCTTTAAATACCCCCTTGTTCATGCTTATATTTCTCTATAGGATAAGTAAATCCCTGGGTCAAAGCTCATGAACCTCTCAGCAGGGGACACCTGCCACTCTTACAGGGCACTTTGGCATCTGAAATACTTTTCATGTTGGGGAAAATAACAATCTTGGTGGGAGACGATGCCCACCTTTCTTTACAGAAGACACGGGTCCAGATACGACCTGTTGCCACTCCCAGCGGGCGGTCAGAATCGGGCCTGGTCCGTGGGAGGGGTGTGCAAGGGGCAGGCTGACCCGGGACAAGGCCCCCGGGCGTCAGGTCACGTGATCAGGCTGGGAGGGCTCAGCAGGTGCCAGCTGCAGGGGGCACGCCAGGGGAATAGGTGGGCTGTCGGAAATCTCCCCAGGCTGGTTGGGAAGGGAGCCTCCAAAGAACTGAGAAGCTGAGCAAGTGGGCGTCTGGGCTTGGGGCTGAGGCAGCAGCCGGGACTGAGCATTTCTGGGCCGCCTCAGCTTCACCCCCCTGGCACATGACTCTAGAGACCCAGGCCTCGGGAGGAGACGGAGTTGCAGCAGTGGAAGGCGGAAGACACAGAGGGGACCAATATACCCCGAACACTGAGTGTGCGCCAGGCATGAAAACTGCAGGACACACAATCATTATCCCCACCCGACAGGCGAGGAAACTGAGGCTCAGGGAGACTAGTCACTGGCTTTGTGTCTGGCTCCAAATCCCATTACACCCACATGAATCCCACTAATCCAGGGTGAAGGCAGACTGGTTTGTTTGTTTGTTTGTTTGTTTCCCTGTTGCTTGGTAGAAGGCAGGCCTCTGGGCAGTGGACTCCACACTTCCCCAGCGAGAATGATGTCCTCACACCCTCTGCTGTCCTCACTTTCAGAGCTGTCCCCTCGGGCGAGGCTCCCAGGTCAGGGCACTCAGAGGGCCCCGGGCTCAGAGGCAGCGGTCCTCCCTCGCCCGCTTGTGTCTGCTCCAGCAGGCCTGGGGGGTCCTTGTGCAACCAACAGCCACAAGGTCCCTGCCACACGCCGGGCAGCGTGCCCGCCCTCCTGCGGTGGCCAAGACAGACTTCCTGCCCCTCAGAGAGTGCACAGTCTGGGGGAGGAGGGGGAAGTGAGGAGAAGGGAGCTGCGCAATGCTAACAGAAGGGTGACAACAGAGAGACACTCCGGGTGAGACGGGGACCCTGGGCAGGGGCTCCTCACCCAGACTGGAAGCATCAAGAAAGCTTCCTGCCCTGACCGGTGGGGCTCAGTGGGGTGGGCGTCATTCCACAAAGCAAATCGAAAGGCCGCTGGTTTGATTCCCAGTCAGGGCACGTGCCTGGGATGCAAGTTCAGTCCCCGGTCGAGGTGCATAGAGGAGGCAGCTGATCGATATTTCTCTCCCTCTCCTTCTCCCTTCCTTCCCAGCTCTCTAAAAATAAAATCTTTTTTTTTAAGATTTTATTTATTTATTTTTAGAGAGGAAGGGAAGGAGAAAGAGAGAGAGAAACATCAATGTGCAGTTGCTGGGGGCCGTGGCCTGCAACCCAGGCATGTGCCCTGACTGGGAATCGAACCTGCGACACTTTGGTTCGCAGCCCACGCTCAATCCACTGAGCTACACCAGCCAGGGCTAAAAATAAAATCTTAAATCAGTAAAAAAGAAAGCTTCCTGGAAACAGTATGGAGTTTCCTCAAAAGAATTAAGAATAGAGCTACCACATGACAGCAATCCCTTTCCTGGGTGTCTAACTGAAAAATGTGAAAACACTTATTTGTAAAGATATATGTACCCCTATGTTCACTGCAGTATTATTCACGACAGCCAAGACATGGAGACCGCCCAAGGGTCTCCTGATGGGTGACGGGATGAAGAAGGTACGGTCCATGCGTACAGAGGAGCACTGCTCAGCCAGGAGAGAGGATGAAATGCTGCCATTTGCAGCAACGTGGACGGATCTCGAGGGTATCATGCTAACCAAAATATTTCAGGTGGAGAAAGACAAGAACCATATGATTTCGCTCATAGGTGGGATATACAATAGAAAGCGACAAACAAACAAAAATTCATGGACACAGACGACAGTATGGTGGTTACCAGAGGGGAGAGGGTGGGGGGAGTTGAGGAGGGTGGAAGGGGTCCAGTGTATGGTGAGGGAGGAAGACTGAACTTTGGGTGACGAGCTTACAATGCATATACAGGTGGTTTATAAATATCACAGAACTATTCACTTGAGCCTTATATAAGCTTATTGACCCATGTCACCCCAATAAACTTAATTTTAAAAAAGCTTCCTGAAGCTCATGGCTGATCCGAGCCACAAAGAATGAGAAGTCGTTTGCCAGGGGAAGGGAGGGAGGGAAGGAGGGAGGGAGGAAGCACCAGGCAGAGGAAACAGCAGCACAGGCAAAACCCGGGGCAGCGGTACTTTCTAGGAACTGCTAGGTATTACACCTATCTGGACTGTGCCATTTGGAAGGAGAGAGGGAAGGAGGCAGGTCAAGAGATGGGGCAGGAAAGGAGAGCGGGGGCCAGATCCTGAAAATGGGGAGCCAATAAGTTGAAGGGAGCTGTTAAGAAGAGTTTGCAGCTTATAAGAACTATTCTAGCCACAGGGTGGACCGTCGGGGCAAACAAGGGCAGAGAAAGCACAGCAGAGACCCAGGGAAGAAGCGGTGAAGGCCAAGGTCAGGGAGATGGAGGGTGGGAATGGTGGGTGAGAGGCGTGGAAGGAACCACCTCCGCAGGACTTCATGACCGGGACGGGGCCCAGAAGCCCTGTCCCGGGTCTTTGAAGTTACAGGGCCCAGGATGTGTCCTTTTCGTCTGAAGTCCCCTTGTGTGACATTCTCCGTCATTGCAATCAGGAGTTTTCAACTCTCACATGGGCCTCGCTGTACAGAGAAGCAAATGAGTATTTGAAGTAATGATACTGTTGTCTCCACTCCTCCCTTCTTCTTCTTCTCCTGCTTTTTTAAATAGACTTTATTGTTTAAGAGCAGTTTTAGGCTTAAAGGAGAATTTAGCAGGGAATACCAAGTTTCCATAAACCTCTCTCCCCACTGCCCCTCCAGTTTTTCCCATTTTTAACATGTTGCATTACTGTGGTACACTCGTTACAATTGATGTGCCCATATTGATCCATTATTATCAACTAAAGCCCGTAGTTTACGTAAGGATTCACTCCCGGTGCTGTGCATTCTATGGTTTTTGACAACTTTATAGTGAGTGTCTCTACCACGACACACACAGTTTCGTTACCTGAAATTCTCCGTGTCACACCTATTCATCCTGCACCTTCCCCACCCTGCAACCGCCGATCTTTTTACTGTCTTCGTAGGTTTGTTTTTTCTAGGATGTCGCATAGTTAGAATCACACAGACGCAATCTTTCCAGACTGGCTTCTTTCACTTAGCGAAATGCATTCGTTTCCTCCACAGCATTTTGTGACTTGATAGCTCATTTCTTCTGGTTATTGAATACTATTTCTTTCATCACCAAACTAATACTCCATTGCGTGGATGTCACAATCTGTTTACCCATTCACCCACCAACAGAAGATCTTGCATCTTCTGTCGGTGAATGGGTAATTTCCAAGTTTTGGCAATTATGAATAAAGTTGCTTATGAACATTCGTGTGCAGGGTTTTCATGTGGACAAAGGTCCTCAGTTCATTTGGATAAACACCAACGCGCACAATCACCAGATCACACAAGAAGTCTCTCGATTCCTTTTTCACGTCCACTGTCTCTGGTAAGGAGGTTAGAGGGTGACCCGACCTGGAAGAATTAAATAGGTCTCGGGTTTGTGCAGAAACAGAAATGACCCTCACTGGAGAACCAAGGGTGTTCTCTGAGGACAGGGGTCCCCCAGATACTCTGGAATTATACCTGGGAAGGAGGGGTCCCTGGCCCTCATCAGAGTTTCAAGGGTCTAGATAGCAAGAGAAAGGAAGCAACAGATTTTACCTGCAGCCGAAAGAATCCCCGACCAGGGGACAGGGAACCCCCGACCAGGGGACAGGGAACCCCCGACCAAGGGACAGGGAAGACCAGCTGACGGACAACCTCCGTTCTCAGACGCCCTGGAGTGAAACCCAACCCTCTGTTACCACTTCCAGCTCGACCCCAGGGACTCGGCGGCCAACAGGAGCCTGGGCTGGACATGGCCCCGAAAGAAGACTAGAAGCATGAGGATGTGACGCCAGAGTCTATGTGCACAGTTTATTTGAAAAGGAATCGCTACAAGGTAAAAATGCAGACGTTCTCTTAATTGTAAAGACAGCAGTTGCGCCAGAGAATAAATACGACACTAGGAATTATTTGATAAAAAGGCAACAAACCCCTGGCATTTGTGTGCGAGCCCGAGAGCTCACAACATATAAAAATGTGCGCTGGAGGTAAGAACAGCTTCACCGCCTTGCGGCCGCTGTCAGACACTTTCTCCACGGTGGGGATGGATGGACATGACCTTTGGGACTTTAAAAGGCTCTAGGTTTGTCACCCGGGAATGTCAGGGGTCTGCTGTAATACAATTTGCATAGAGTCAGCGTTAGCGGGAATTCCTCTACTCATTAATATGACTTCTGACTATTCCTTCACTATTACAGGGAAGAAGCACAGCATTTGAGAGTAGGAAAAGGGCTGAAATGGGGTGACGTGAGTGAAGGGGGTGAGGAGGGTGGCCCTGGGGGGGGGGGAAGAGTGCTAGGGGACAGCGGAAGGGTGATGGGGAAGGAACAGAACTTATCTTTTCCCTATTTTGTGTCATCTCTGTAGCATGCCACGCCCCCCGCTGGAGAGGGGACAGGCGCTGGTCCAGCCTGGCCTGCCTTACACCTGACCACCGCCATCAAGGACGGCGAAGATGCAAAGGTGGCGGGCAGAATCGGCTGAGAAGGAGAACGGGATGGCAGGATGGGAAACAGAGGGCAGGAGAGAGCATTTCCCGAGAAAATGGGCAGCCTTAACCTCACAGCCCCCAAGGACTGTCTCCTGTAAGGACCACCCAAGAAAGAGGTATCCATACCATCAATTTCCACTCTTTGATGTGGACGGTAAAGAAGCAAAGAAAAGGTACACGTGGCCGAGTAGAGAAGGGTAGAGGAAGGTGGGCGGGAGAGAGAGAGGCAAGGAGAGCCGCTGGCTGGGCCAGGACCCTCCCGGAGGGACTGCCACCCGGGGGGTGAGAGCGCCCCCTGCTGCCCCAATGAGGCTAAGGAGTTCGCTGGACGGGGTGTGGAGGCTGGTTGGGGTCGGGGCGAGGGGTCAGTTGAGGTGAGGATGCCCGGCCAGCTCTCCCCGGGGCATCGGCGAGGCACAGCTGTGGACGGAGGTCCAGGTCTCCCGACTACGCGCTGAACGCGGCCTTGAGCTCCCGGAAGGCTGCCCGGCGGAGTCTCCTCTTCTCCTCCTCCCGCTTCCGCTCTTCCTGCTCGGCTTTCAGCTCGGCTTCAAATTTGCTGGCCGAGGACAGGGCGTAGACCTGCAGGGAAAGGGCCGAAAGCGGCCGACACAATGAGAGGGCGGAAGGGAACCGCGGAGACGGAGCCCCCAGCAACCACTCCTTCCCCGCGGTCTCCCCGGGCTTTGCCTGGTAGCAGCCAGGACGCCATCGCTTTATTTGCTGTCGTGGGTCGGTCTTCCCACGCTCCCACGTGTCTCGCCTTTTCCAGGATACTGCTGTTCAACACCCCCACCTATTACCCACTTCTGGTTTCTCCTCCTTCATTTCACAACAGCATTGTTTAGTTCTAGGGACAACAGGAACAAAATTACCTCCCTGCTGGGGTTTTGATTGGGACTGCAGCCACCCCCTGTGGCAAAGGGATTTCTTCACTTCAAGTTTCCCCTGAATGAATGCCTCCGTTTTTGTTCAATACGGTTTTTATGGCACCCAATAACATTTTCAGTTTTTCTCTAAGCAGACCATCCTAAACTTAACTTCCAAATATTCCACGTTTTTTTGTTGTTGTGGTAGTGGTGGTGGTTGGTTTTTGTGAATGGGAGTTGGTGCCATGTAAAAAAATATTATCTTCAATGATACCAAAGCCGATAAATTCCTCTCAAAATCCTCTGTTCTAGAACTGATTGTTTTTTTTCTCTCTGTGTCTCATCAATTTGGTAAACTCTGCAAACACAGTGGGCGTATACCTCATTTAATTAGGGCTGCTAAATCGCTCTGCCAAGCAGCTGTTCCCATTTACTCTCCCACCAGCACGGAACACCAGGTCTCACTTCCCCCACAGCCTGGCTGATGATGCTTATAATTAACCTTTTCCCTACTTGCCAATCTGATAGGGAGAAAAAAAATTGGCACCTTTTATTTCCTCTTTGGTGAATTACTCATTTGTATCCCTCGCCCATTTTTCTATTCAGCTGTTGTTTTACCTTACCTAACTTAGGTATTAATCCCTTATTACATTTTTCAGTTACTTTCTCCCAGTTTTTTTGTCTTTTAACTTCAAGGTAGCTTCAGCCATACAAATATTCTTACATTTTGATGCCATCAATTTTCCAGGCATTTCCTTTCTGGTTTTTGGATTTTTGTCGTGTGTAAGAGGATCTTCTAGACCCCCAAGGTTCTAAACCCATTTTTCTGTATTTTCCCTTCATAGTTTTTTTCATCCTCCCCCGAGGACAGACTTTTTGTTGTTGTTAAGAGAGGTTAAGGGGAGCAAGGGAGAGAAACATCGATGTGTGAGAGAGAGAGAGATCGGTTGCCTCTTGTCTGCTCCCAGCCTGGACCAAACCTGGACCCCAGGCGTGAGCCAGGACCGAGAACCAAACCCAAGGCCTTTCCCTTTGTGGGATGACGTCCAGCCAACCAACGGAGCCGCACCGGCCCGGGCTGTCCTCACACCTCCACGGTTCTGGTCACACCGTCAGCTGTCGAACTCACCTGCAGCTTGTTTCAGGGAGGAACTATTTAGTGCGGGCTTTGCTTCATTTTCCCAAGTGGATAGGCAGCTGCCTTAAAACCCATTATTTTCCACCAATTTGAAAACGATATTTTCATGTATCCAATTCCCACATGAAGGAGATCTGTTTTTATTATTGTCTGTCCTGTTCTACTAACTGGTTTGTGTATTTCCTGTGCCTGTACTACGTGATTTAATATCACTGCTTTACAGGATGCCTTGGCATTTATAAGGAAACGAAATATTCTTCTATCGTGTTGAAGAATGTTGTTTTATTTTAACGTGTGTTATGCGAACGTTGAACTTCACCAAATGTCTCTGAGAGACCTGCCTGAAATGATCACATTTTTCTCATTTGCTTTACCTATGACATCAACATTTGAAAAGTTATCCTTGCGGTCTCAACATAAATTTCAAATGTTATACCTGCATTCCATTTCTTAATGTTTTCAGATACAGCAATATTTACTCGGTTGATAGAAAAAAATTTCCGATCTGCTATTTTTGATTTTTGTTATTGGAATCACACTGGCTTCTGAGAGGAAAGGTAATATGTCATCTTTTTCAATGTCTTTATAATTCATCACGTTTTCTATTTATTGTCTTAAATGTGTAGAAAAGCATCCCCTTTGTTAAGGTTTTTTTTTTACGATTTTAAATTGATGTATCACAATCTCTCATTTTTAACTGCCCTGGTGGGTATCCACCATCTCTCAGTTTCTCTGGTTTCCCCATCACTGGCTGCTCTGGGCTGGGCGTCTCGCTAGTCCGGTCTCTGGTCCACTTCTCTGCAGTGCTGGCGCAGAGAGTTACCATTTCCTGCCATGCTATTGAGTCCACTCAGATCTCCATTCCATTCCATTCTTTGTAGCCCAAAGCAGATTCTTGCAACACAGTGAGAAATCCTTGTGTCCCTTTTCCTACATTCTCTCTGCACTCCACTGGGGTCTGTTTCTGAAGACAGGTAACTCTGAAAACATCACCAGGACGTGTTGTGTGTGTTTGCCTTTTCGGAATCAGACCAGGAAATTGTATTTTCCAAATTTCCCAGGAATTTCTGAGGCACTTGCGCCTCTGCCCTGGCTCCCCAACTTCTCCCCTCTGGCCCCCAGGTTCACACTGCCGGCTCCCTACGTCCAGGTCCCCAGACACCAGCTCAGGGCCTGCTCAACGCTTCTTACCGTCTGGCTGCAACTTTGTGCCGCCAGCTCCCCTCCTCTAGCCCTTGCCCCTCTCCTCCTTGCCTGCTCTTCCTTGACGATGGACGGCAACAAGGCCGAGTTGGAGTTCGCTATTTACCCGGCCCACCCAGGGTGCAGTGCGTGCAGAACCCCCTGTTCCAGGTTTGAGTTCCTGGTCCCAGGTGCGCAGCCTCACCTGGGTTTATGTTCCAGCCTGGCATGGACACCTGGCCAATCTTTGAGCAACACCTTGGGACCTTGAATTCCCAGCACCTGCACTTCTGTCCTCACTCACTCACTCCTCTTCCCATCCTGCCGGGCCCCACCCTGGGGGGGTGGGTCACAGATTTGGTCTGTTCCTGCCGGCAGGCTGAAAACACGTTCTGTCTTCAGAAGTCTCACAAGGATGGTGTCTGGATCCACTGGGAGGGGAAGATTTCCGGTTTGGGCGGGGCCTCGGATAGGGCTCGGCCTCTGCCGCATCTTTCCCCACCACGCTCCCCCGGGAACTGCCACTCTCAGCAGCCCTCCCCCCCTATTTACCAAACAGAGAAATGCAGCCCCTCCTCTCTGGACCCCTCCCCCACAAGTTTCATCCTTCCCTCTCCCTGTGCCTCAGGGCGGGCAGGGTGCGAGACCCTGGGCAGGGTCCCGCGTCTCCGGGCCCAGACACGTGCTGGGACAATTGGCTCCAGCCGGCAAGCCGATGGTTCGATTTGCGGGAATTTTATGGGCTGGTTATGAACGACAGCCATTATTAAAAATAAAATCATAGGAATTTACAATAAATTATATTAAAAGCAAAAGGTAATAAATGCTAAAAAAGTCGTTACAACATTTGACTCTTGTACGACATTTTACTGTGAGCTGTGCTTCTGAGATTTTCGCCGGTGTTCTGTCTCTCGGGTGGGAACCCTCCAGGACGATGGGCTACTGGCAATGTTCTCGGACCCGCCCGCAGGCGCCCTGCAGGTGGCGCTCGTGAGAGCGTCCACACGGGAAACCGCCTAGGGCCTCGAGTCAGGGCTTGGTTTATTGCTTGGTTGACTGTCCAGACAATCTTTTCTTAAGAAACCGATGGGGAAGTGTTAAAAATGCTTATTAAATTTTAAAAACGGGTAGTGTCTGTAGCCTTGACGTTATGGATAGCTCCCCCCCCAAAAAATGGAGAGAATGTTCTGCCAGTGTTTGAAAACTATTATCAAATTCAGCCAAGAAGTTGGTCACGTCGCTGAGGAGCGAGTGAAGTTCTGAGATGTGCCCTTTCCCTTGTTTCTTATAAACCGACTTGAGCACAATGTCAGCCGAGGCCCCCGTGGGAACGCCATTGTTTCGCCGGTTGTCACCACAGGCTGGCTGCAGGCACAAAAGTCTAGCAGAGGGCGAGGAGCCGTTCTCTGAGAACCAGCAGGCTACGGGGAATTGGCCATCAAAGTGGTGTATGTGAGTATTTTACATTTTTAAATGGCGCACTACAGATTCTTTGTATCTGTAAAATTTGTAATTAACTTAGGCATTTGGTCAGAGAGCCAAATGCTAAACATTTACCAACAAACAACTATCTCAGCCTCAGTTTCCTCGTCTGTGGAGTGAGACACCACCACCTCCCTCCGGAGGGCTCAGCGGGTAGGGGTCTGGCCCATCGGCCACACCCACAGTTCGTGAACCACCCGCCTGCCCACCTGTTCGCAGCCAGGCCGGCGGAGGGTCAGGGGCCCAGGCGGAGGGTCAGGGGCCCTTGCAACTCCTTCGCTTGGGACCCTCCTCCTCTTCACCACCACAAGAGCCCACCTCTTTCCTGATGCAACAGCATCCTGTCTGTCAGGTGGAAATCCTAACCGATGATGGGCTGACACCGTTTTCGTGTTCCCTTCTCCCTGGACCCTTCCCTGTAACCTAAAAACACCCCCACATCTATCACGTCTAGGCTAAAAACACCACGCCAAAGTTCTTCCCTGCCATCCCCACTCAGTCCGGGCCGCCTCTTCTAGAGGCCACCTCTTCTAGAAGGCCGACCTTCTAGAGAGAAGCGTCAGCCACCGGGGCTCTTCCTCCCAGGTCCCGCTCACCTCTCACCCTGCTGCAACCTGCCCTCCACAGTCAACCCGGTCTCTCAGAACTCTCCACTGACCCACTCGCTAGTCCCAAGACCTGCGTGCGGTCTGGCCTCAGCTGGGTTAATCTCTTCTTAAGAACGCCCCTGTCCTCCAGAATTGCATCTTCTCCGGGGTTTCCTTGTACCTCTGATTCCTTCCTTCTCCACAATCTGGTCTTCGTAGTGGCCACCACTGACCACGTCAGCGCCCCGCTCAGTCCCCTCCGAGGGCTGCCCCCGCCCAACCCTGCACCTGCACCTGCACCTGCACCTGCCTCTGTGCTTTCCAGGCCTGGCTCTGCACGGAGCCACCTGCGGAGCTCATTCGAGTCCACGTTTCCTAGGCCCCACCCTGGAGACACACTCGGTAGACCCGAGAAGGACCTGGGAGGCTGGTCTGCAGATGGTTCTGGTGGTCAGCAAGCTGGGGAAGGCCAGAACTCCCTGTCCAGTTGCGTCCAGCTGCGTCCACTGTGGACAGGGGCCAGCCTCCAAACTCTCCTTGCCTCCGTGCCCTGGAGCCTTTGCTTCTGCTGCGGTTCCCACGGTTCTCCTGGCAGGAAGGAACGCCTCCCTCCCTTGATTACAAGGTGAGTCCCCATTCATCTCTGGACGTCTGTTGCAGACGTCAGCTCCTTCACGGCCCTCCCCCAAATTCAAGGGAGATTCCTTCTATTTGTCATTCATGCAAATGTTTATTGAGGGCCATTACACGCCAGGCACTGTAATTACGAAGATAACACACCTACTCTGCCTTTGAGTCTCGGTGGGGAAGCAGACATATAAACCTAACAAGTTCACATTTTTTTTCATTGTTTTTCTTTTCATCTCTTCTCCTGGTTATAAAAGTAACCCACACAATGATCAGACACTAGAAACATATTTTAAAGGTCCCTCAGACGTACGTTATGATTCATCCTTTGGTGTATAATTACCCGGGGTGTATTTAATATTCACAAAATAGGGCCTCCAACAGTTTTTGCTTAATTCCTGTCGGACATCTGTCCATGCACACGCGTGTCTGTGGGGCGTGCAAATACGGGGGTGTAACAGATGGATTCAGCTCCCTGGTGCTGGAAGTTTTCATCGCTTCCAATTTTTTCTCTGTCACCAACAGAGCCGCACAAAACCCTGGTCTGTGTCCCCACCACGTGCATCGGCGCGAGCGCCTCCAGAGGCTAATCCTGGGGCAGACCTCCGGAGGCGCAGGCTGGGAAATGTGAACAGCTAGCCCCCAGCCACGCTCCAGAGAGTCAGGTCGCTTTACACACTGACCAAAAGTGTCCCAGAAGCCTTGAACAAACCGTAATAGCACTTCCACTCCTGACAGAGGCACGCGGGAGAGGACAGACTTTCCTGACCGGCAGAACCGGGGGAAGCAGCCGAGAGGAGGCAACCCTCGACCGCGGGCCTTAGAGACCCAGTCGCGTTTTCTAGGAAGAGGCGTTTGGGTGGGGCCTCCCAGGCAGGGGCGGCAGCCGGCCCTGGGGCCCCACCGTGAGAAGCGCGGCAGGGTTTGAAGAAACGTGCACAGGGGAGAACGAGGCTGGAGAAGGGACCGGAACAGGTTTATAAAAGGTCTGACTGCCCAGATGAGACGCTCCCGGAGACCTTGCACTGGGCACGCGGCGCTGCGGCAGGGAGCGGGGAACGGCGTCCTGCTAGGCTGGGTCTCCGTCCCAGGCCCCTGCCCGAGGCATCACAAGACATCAATGACTGGGAAGGACCCGTCCCACCTGAAGGCGCCCCTGCCTCCTCTCTACTCCCTGCATCCAAGCTGACAGTTTTTGGTCCTCACTAGCCTGCGTGTGCGTTCTGGGGGGGGGGAGGGGGCAAGAGTCTTGTCTGCCACCCCCGTGTCTCCTGAGCTGACGTGGTGCTGGCATGACCGGGGGAACTGGGTTAGTCGATGGAGCCTCACGAAGGGAGGGCCAAACCCCGCCAGGGCTGGCCACACAAGGCTGGTGTCAGAGACGCAGCAAGTGGCCGGCCGCCCCCGGAGCTGTCGGAGGACGGGGGCAGGAATTCGGGCCTCGGGGTCCGTGACTCAGCTCCCATGTTGGCACAACGATGACGGGCTGCTTCCGTGAGCGCCGTCATGCAGAAGTGAGAAGAGAGTCGGGCTCAGGGGCCCGAGCGGGTTGGAAGGTGTCAGCCGGGACACTTCGTCTCTGGGCAGACTACGGGAATAACCCAAAACCACACAAGAGGCCGGCCCCTGCGGGAATGGGAAAGAGTCCCATCACCGTGACCACTCACCCGTGGGGTGGTCACGCTGAGCCAGGCACTGGCGCAACACTTTCTGTAGGTGTGATCTCACGTAATCCTCATGGCAACCCATCATCGCCCCCATTGTACAGGTGAGGAAACTGAGGCACAGACGGGTAAAACCACCTGAAACCAGGCAGCCTCACCCACTGCACCCCAGTGCTGTGGTGGACAGGGTGCTGGGAGGGCTCTCCTGATCTCTCTGTCTGCAGGTGGGCTCCGCAGGGGTGAAGGTGGCAGCGCCCAGCAAGGGGCGGGCTCTCGACAGACGCTCAGGGGGGTGGGTGAACTCGAGAATGGGCAGAGGCACTTGGAAGAGACCCAACACCATTCCCTGCAGACTCCGCCCCGACGCCCAGCCACTGTCCGGGGAGCGAATTTGGGGCAAGCGCCAAGGCTCCCTCCTCTGGCCCCGCTATTCACTTGGTCACACACGGGCGTGTATAGGATACAGACACGGAGGTGGCCGTCCAAGTAACTCAGCTGCGGTTTGGGGCGGGGGGAGTTCTCCAGGGGAGTCTGGAGCAAGAGTCGGTCTGGGCCCCGGCTGGGTGGCCCCGTTGGTTGGAGCGTCGTCTTATGCACCAAAAGGCTCAGGTTCAACTCCCGGTCTGGGCACATATCTAGGTTGCAGGTTCAATCCCTGGTCGGGAAACTGACAGAGGCAACTGATCGATATTTCTCTCTCACATGTATGTTTTTCTCTCTCTTCCCCTCCCTCTCACCCTGCTCTGTCCTGCATCAAAAATCAACAAACATATGCTAGCGTGAGGATGTTTTAGAAAAATTTTTAAAAAGACTCGGTCGGGGAGTGTTGTACCAGCAAACCCGCTTGAATCTGAAACCAGGGTCCGAGGTATCTACCATTCGGCTGTTTCCCTGTTGGGTCTTTAATCTGCAGAGACCACACGCAGACACACTCCCCTCTGCTGCAGTCACACCTGGTCTTGCCCTGAGGGAGCTGACGAGACAGTCACTACCTGGGGCCTCCCACTGGGCAGGGTGGAGGGAGGGAGCGACGGTCCGCCCCAGGAAGGAGCCACCTACCTTGGCTTCAAAGAAGTCCTTGGCACCTTTGACGCCCTCCAGGGCCACGTCGATCTCGGACAGCTTTGCCAGGGCCAGCAGCCCGCTTTCCTCCTGCAGCTCGCCCGCAGCGGCCTTGTGGAATATGAGCAGGAACTGCGGGGAGAGGGCAACACCGCTGAGAGGCCGACAGCCGTCCCCTCGGCCCCCACCAGCGTCCTTCCTGCTAAGCCTACAGAAAAGCGTGGAAATGTGTGTGTGTGCCCATTCTATTTTTTCCTTATCACACTGTCAGAAATGCACACGTGCCCCTTTTCCCACGGGGATGTAGGGGAGTGGGCGCCCGGATATCTGGTGGACGAGAGTATAAACTTTACTTCAAATGCTTGGGGGGACCCTTTGGAAATATTTACCCACGGTGACATGCTTTCACCCTTCCGACCGTCAGTCCACTGCTGGGAATCTATTCTCCCAAAAAACCTACACAATCCTTTCAGACTCATTATTTATCAAAGCAAAACATTGGCAATGCCTTACTTCATAGCTGTGGGGAAAAAGTCCAGCAGGACCTGTATGTACTATTTTTTTTAAATGACATAATTTCAGATTTTGACGTTTTCAAGCATTCCCAGTTTCCATTTGTGTCCCATTTTCCATCAGATCGTTTACCCTTTTTAGTGTTTTCCAAGAAATCTTTTTTCAAAAATTTTTAAAGATTTTATTTATTTTTTTAAGATTTTTTAATTTATTTATAGAGAGGGAAGGAAGGGGGAGAGAGAGAGAGAGAGAAACATCAATGTGCGGTTGCTGGGGGCCACAGCCTGCAACCCAGGCATGTGCCCTGACTGAGAATTGAACCTGTGACACTTTGGTTTGCAGCCCACGCTCAATCCACTGAGCTACGCCAGCCAGGGCCTGAAATCTTTATGGATATGTTTCAAGTACTTTAACTCTGTCTCTCTTCCTTTGTCTACAGTACTTTCTGACTTCAAAAATTTTTACATAAAATCTATCAGTCTTCTTATTTTTTTCTCACCAGTGCGACGCTTAGAAAAACCCTCCTCACCACCAAGGTTATAGAAACAATTGCCTATGGTTTTGTCTACTGTTTGTATGATTTCTTTTTTTTTAACATGTAAATATTTAATCTCTGAGATTTATTCTGCTCGGTCATGTGATGTTGATCATTAACCTTATTTCCCTCCCAACGGTTAGCTAGTAACCCCCACGTCATTACTGAACAATCCGTCTTCTCCCTCCGGACCCGAAGCGTGACCTGAATGAGTTCACCCCCAAAGCCAGCAGGCCCTGAGGCCTCCACGGAACACATTTAAATACGAGCAAACGGGCCCAGGTGAGAAGGTGGCTCCTCCCCGTCCTCCATCTTCCTCCCCCAGGTCAGCTGTATGGCTTTTCGCTTCTCTCCTTGAAAGAACTTTGGGGAATTCGTTTGTCCAACAACTGCTGTCCAACTTCCAGAATTTACTTTTCCCCTGGGAAAGAGTATGGATTACGCGTTCCGAGTCAACACACAAAGAGGCTTCTCCAGGTTTTCAGGTGCTCCCTAAACACAGGGAGATGTCCGGGTTTGGGGTGTTCTTCATGACCATCTTCTCTAGAGAGCGGCTTCCCAGGAGAAAAGAACACGAACCAGCGAACGCAGAGCGGGAGGTAAAACGCCTTCAGCAGGTTCTCCAGACGCCGCCGGGGGAATCTTTGACCACCAAAACTCTTCATCTCCGGAGGGAAGTGGTCTTCGTTACGTCCCAGTCTCCGCCTCCAACCAACCCCTCCCACACCTTGCTCATAAAGCTTTCTCTGTAATTCCTGTGTGGGGGTTCCGGCTCCCCTGGGGGCACTGCCCGATGCAAAGAAAGGGATGAAGCAAGATGCTCAAGGACGCGCAGGGTTGGCCTGCGCTGTGCAGGCCACTGGCTGGCTGGGCAGCGATGCCACGTTCACCCGCCTGCAGCTTCCCGCTCTCTCACTAGAGGCCGGCAGAGAGAGACTCCGCTCGCCGCAGACTGTGGGGGCCGGCACTCGGGCTCCAAAGGCATCTCGGAAAACATTAAGCATGCTTATATTAAAGGTAGATACGCCGCTGGCTCTATCCAATGCTGCTGAATATAAAGACACTTCGGTGTTTCACTTTCTGTGTCTGAGACTCAAGTTCAGGTACAGGGCGGGACAAAAGTGGTTTTTCGGTTGTGAGTACGCGAAACAGTTCACTCTGCTATTGACGACTGTATTACTTTTCCTATGAGTAACTGCATTTCTGCTTTTGCCACACCTTGTATAAAAGGAATGTATTTAACTATTTTTTTTAAAGAAACACATACATATTTTGGCTATGAAAAGTCAAAGAACACGAGCTGCTGAAGAAGGCGGGGCCCCCGAGGGGCATGTGGGGGCCACTGTGGTCGGGCTGTCGCAGAAGAGACTGGAGCAGCAAAGAAGACTCGGTGCTGCGAACGGGACCGTGACGTGGAGGGAGGCAGCGAAGTTCCGTCCCTTGGGGGCACTGCCTGTGTTTCCAGCATTTAGTTACAGAAGCCGCCCCCATCCCCCACCCCCCTCACACATGCGTTGCTCTGTAAGGCAAACACAAAAGCAGGTCCACTCTCCATACCTGCCGTTCCCGTTCCCGGGAGCTCAGGGAGGCAGCCCAGGAAAGAGAGACCACGACCCGCAGCCTAGCAACAACCCAGGTGACTGTGGGGGAGGGGGGTCTGTCACACCCATAGCGGAGATGACAATGTTCCTCTGTGTTTACAGAACGGCTTCTGGGGTCCCTCGTGGAGCTTTCCCCAGAGCAGACCCCGGCCTGGCCTCCTGTGTTCACTCTGCCAGCTCGGCAGAGGTGACCGGCGGGAGCCTGTCACTTTAACTTCGGGGCCCGCCACCCCAGCCAGTTCAACTTGAACGTGTTCAGCCTTCCACAAAGCATGCCAGCCATTCCCATTTAGTTTTATTACAATCACCAACCCTTGAGTGATCATTTCTCCAACTGCCCAGCCGTGTCTTCCTATTTATAGTCCCCCGGGACTGGTGCATGGTGGGGGATTGGAACGTGTCCTAGCCGTGACCGTGAGCAAAGAGCGGGCAGCGATGGAGGAGCTGAAAACAAAGAAACAGGGCGAAAACCGACAACGCTACGAGCAATTTCAGAAACCACCTATCAGATGCTTCTGGTACGTTTAGGAAATGTTTAATTTCATGGCTCTCACTAGAGATGCGAACATGTCCCACGTATTATTAGTTAGAGCCCTTAGATTGTAAGTAACAGAAACAAACTCGGCTTCAGCAAAAAGGAGGCAGTCGTTGTATACAAGGGTGTCCCGAACAAACCCAAGGCCCACGCACAGCCCCTTGGGGCTGGAAATGCTCTCGCAACTGGCGGCGGAGTTCCCTCTCCAGCTCTCATCTGGCCCACGTGGTAGCAACGGCCACCCCACACCGAGTTCTTCTTCCAGGAACAGCCACCCGCCGAGCCAGCTGACCTGCACTTGCCCGGGGTCCAGCCGTGGCCAAGCGGCCAGCCCAGCAGAGCCAGAGCTGCCGGGACACACACCTCAGGGAGACTTCGGTGGGAAGTGGGAACGGGACCCACAGTTCCCAGGTAGACAGGCAACCCATTGCCCAGCCTTTGCACAAAAGCACCTCGTGGCTGGCCGAGCAGTTCTGCTTGGAGATGGAGGTAATGGGACTAGGGAGGGGCGCAAGGAGAAGAGAGCAGGAGGTGAAGGTTCTGCTGTCTGACCGAGGCGGGGGTGCCTGCAATTGGGTTCCTCGCCACTAGAGCTATGGAGGTGGAGCTGCTATCACCAGTCCACCTGCACGACTTCTACCTGCCTGTGCACGCACGCACACCGTAAGTGCAAGCAATCATGTTTTACGTACAGTTTAGTCATCTCCTTTTGTCCGCACTTTTCACATTGTCAACAACTGTTCCCTGGCTGTGAAACACTGTGGTGCGTCATCACTTTGCGTGGTTCCACGTACGCCATTTCCTAAAACGCCGCTAGTGTGCACGCAGTAGTTTTCATAGTGGGAAAAGACATGGCTTAAGAGAAAGCCCAATTCCCTTGTATGCTGGGGAAAAGCAGCAAAATGGTACTGAATGGAGACCTACCTTCTGTATTAAAAGCTTTATTTGGGTGTGACTCGCCTGGTAGAATTAACCCAAGAAGAAAGAAAGGGAACATTTACGAAGCTCCTACTAAGTGCCAGGTTGTGAGAGAGGAACTGTAGAAGTGAGCGATTTTGTCTCCATGGCAACCCCTATCCCATGTGATGATGTTGGGGCTGTAGACCACGGTGCCCTGAAGCACATGACCTGGACTTGGCCAATCACAGTCCCCTGAATGCATTGATTGGTCCAGGAGGTGGGCGTGCATCCCTAGTAGGGTCCATCGGAGGCCTTCCTCTGGGACTGGTATGGACTCTGGGATAAAGAGGCCCTCTCTTCGCTGGGGTTGCTAATCCGGGGCACTGAACCTGGAGCTGCTGTCAGCCATAGGGCAAGCCTTGCGACAACCCCACGTGTGGAAGGTGGGGGGACACAGAGGAAAAGCACAGCCAAGATGTCAGGACAGGGCCAGAGAAAGACCCTGGATTTCTTGTGCCTAAAGCATTTCTTCCTCCTCATCTCCCAGGTGTGTGAGCCAGCAGTTACTTGATTTTTCACACTGACATTAGTTGGCATGCGCTTTCCATCACTTACAACCAGGAGTGCTAACTGACACAGGCACAGAAAGAGAACTCGGTCCTCCCAGCAGGCCTGAGGGAAAGCTGTTAGCATCTGCACTTTAAGACAGAAAATCTGAGGCTCAGGAGGAAAATGACGTGCTGAAATCTGGCAGCCTGTGTGAGACCGGGGTCTGAGTGCAAGCCCCCTTTTATCACACGAGCACAGCGTGGTGATGGCGGACGTGCCTGCTCTGCTGGGTACAACTGCTGGAGGTGGGACCACACGGGGCTCTGAATGCGAATGTCCCTGAGCTCTTCCGGCGGGTTGAAGACCCACCATGGAACCCTTGGAGCTGTCCGAGCCTCTGCTGTCCACCATCTGGGGGCAACGGCCAAGCCAGCAGCTCCCGGAAGCTAACCAAGCATAGTGGACTCCAGGAGGAACATGTATGGGGGACCCTTGGGTCAAACGCAGGGGAGGGATTTGGGTCAAACAGCTGCTGGCTCAGCTGGTGGCTTGCACAGACCTCTCAACACCCTCTCGGTTTCTGTTCCTGAGATCACAGCTTTGCCACAGACGCTCCTTCCCCAGCGCTGCCTCCAAAGCTTTGCCGACGCCAAAGCTTTTACCTTCCACGCCCCAGGGGCCTGCAGGTTGGAAAGAGCCAGGGCTCAGCCCCAAGCACACATGATCTGCAGGCACCAAACGGAGGGAGCCAGAGGGACAGTTGGGGAGGCGGCCTCAGCGAGTGACAACGGGAGGCTGTGTGGTGCAGAGGCTGCGACCCAGGCCCAGCCCTGAGCTGGGGCCTGATTCCAGGACAGTCTGACCTTTGTGGTCCTCTGGCCCCTGGCTCTGAAATGAGAAGCCTGGACTAGATTATCCGAGTCGCCAGGGTCACGCCCAACACAGGTGTTCCGTGACCACGGTCTCCAGGTCTGCCCGTTCAGGGGAGGAAGAGACGGGGGAATCTGGAGGGGATCTGTGAGCAGTGAGGGGCAAGGCCAGTTTCACGGCAGCCGGGCAGGGACTCGTGGCTGCCGGCCAGCTGCAGAGCCCCAGGGAAGAGACCCAAAGCCCTGTCTAGCCTGGACGGAAGACAGGACTTGGCCGACGTCTCGCCATCAGAAAACAGGACCCAGGACTCCACAGTTTCTGGAATAGCCAAGGGCAGACGCCAGGAAGAAGGACAGTCCTCTCCACGCTCCGCTCCTGAGGGTCCAGCCGAGATGCTCCTGAGAGCAGACCGCAGCGGCTGGGCCAGGGCCCCGCGCCTTCCGCCCGGAAATCGTCCCCAAGCGACTCTACCACCGGCCACACCGACGCATCTAGAGGCCGCTCAGTAAAACCCAGACATGTAAGGCATGGCCTTCCCTTTCTTCTGGGGCTGCGTCCTCACCGCAGAAGAAACCACCTGGCCTTGAGACTTTTCTCCCAAAACAGAGAGGGTCTTATCACCCGTGGGGCATCCTATGGGCTGAAAAAGTGTGAATCTACGGGCGTGCTTTCAGGGATAAATCTGTACTTGCAAAATTCTGCCTGCAGTTTCAGGGCTCACGGGCCAAAAGGCCCATTCTTGGACTGCTGGGGAGGAGGTGTCTACAGGCACAGGGCAAGACCCTGTGTTTGGTTGCTTTTTTTTTTTTTTTTTTTACTATTTTTAAATGCTTACTATAACAATGAAATGTGTTCATATATAAAAAGTATAAAATTATAAAATCACCAAAACTTTGCACCCACAAATATCTACTATGAATACGTCAGGGACCATCCTTCCAGATTTCTCAGTACGTACATGGTTTGACCTAAATGAGGTTTATCCGACCCACACTGCCTTTCAGTCTGCTTTCTGGGCCTCCCCCACCCCCCCCCGAGCTGAGGTTCACCAGCCCCTTAGATTATTTAGAAAAACAGAACTGTAGGTTAAATACCCAAACAGCGCTCTAGAGAGGCCAACGCCATTTGTACTCCAAGGGACTGTAAATTTGAGGGTCCTCTCGGGGACACTCCCCCCGAGGGCTAGGAATGGCGGGTCACAGGTACCTCACGGAAGCTGAGCTTGCCGTCGAAGTCCTCGTCCACCTCCTTGATCATGCTCTTCAGGCCCAGGTGGGTCTGCGGGGCCCCCAGCTTCTCCATCATCAGCTTCAGCTCCATCAGGTCAATGAAGCCGTCCCGGCCGGAGTCATACCTGCGGGGTCAGAGGAAGGACATCGATGAGGGACGGCCAGGGCAAGGGAACACTTGTCACTCTCCCACACGGTGCGTCTTTGGCCTCACTGATTGAAAAATGACTCGAATACCTCCTGCTTTGCAGCATCCTGACCGCCGCATCAGACGGGACCCACCCCCTCTCCTCCAAACACCTTTGGGCTCTGCACGCTGCAATTGCAAGTGGGTCTTGCACTGCGTGTTTGTTTCCACGTCTCGTCTCCATAACTGGGCCACAGTTTCTTGAGGATGAGAAATATTCCTGTTGACCTTTTTCCCCCATTTCAGCCAATAAAGATCAACTGAACCTCCTGATGCTGGAGCCAGAGGAGCTGCAGGAACACGCCCCACGCACCCACTGTCTTTACACGGAGCAACCAGAGCCTCCCCGGGGGCTCCTCGCCCGCATCCCACCAACCCCTCCTCCCATCCTCCTGTCTCCTGCTTCCTGCTCCTGCGCCAGGCTGTGACTCAGGCCTGGCCCCTGCGCTCTGGCTTTACGCGTTGCCCTCTGGCTTGCTCGTCCAGTCCCCAGGTCTGAATGGTCACTTCTGTGTGAGTGACAGCAGAGAGGCTCTGCCCTCTTGGCCAAGTTTTAACCACAGAGCCAGTGCCTTTGCTGGCTGCCCCTCCAGCCCCCAGATGCCCCACGTGGGGGTCCCAGCCCTGCCCTCTACTCCTGAATGTCTGGGTCAGCACAGTAGGTCTGTCTTTCTTTCTCCCTTTCCTCTCTTTTTCTTTCTTTTCTTTTCTTTCTTTCTTGCTTTCTTTCTAGAGAGAGGGAAAGGGAGGGATAGAGAGAGGGAGAGAAATATCAATTGGATCCCTCTCGCATGCCCCAACTGGGGACCTGGCCCCACAACCCAAGCATGTGCCCTGACGAGGAATCGAACTGGTGACCTTTTGGTTTGCAGATGACCCCAACCCACTAAGCCACACCAGTCGTGGCCCAACAGGACCTTCTTTACCCTTCTGTCCTCTGCTTTCTCCTGACCACTCCACCCCCCTCCTCCACGCACTTGGGCCGTTACAGCGTTTCCTCACAGACTCCGTGGCCTCCTTCCAGTCCGTCTGATTTCCTGCCACCCAGAGTTCCCTTGCTGCTCGAGTACGAACCCCTCACTTTTAAAAAACAAATCCGTTCAAAATCGCCAAACGGCGGAAACAACCCACGTGTCCACAGATGAATGAATGGGTAAGCAGAATGTGGCATATCCATTCGATGGGATGTGGCATATTTATACGGTACAGCGTAATTCGCAATGAAAAGGAGTGAGGTCCTGATACACGCTACGGTATGGATGAGCCCTGACAACATGATGGTAAGGTTAAAATAAGCCAGGCACGGAAGACGGACCCTGCCCCATTCCATTTACGGATCTGTATACGGAGGCACCTAGAAGTCACGGAGACAGAAAGTAGAATGCGGTTACCAGGGAGGGGGGAGAGAGAGGGGGGAGTTACTGTTCCGTGAGCTAGAGCTTCAGTCTGGGAGGAGAAGAGCGTTCAGGAGACGGATGGCAGTGATGGTTGCCCAAGAATGTGAATGTGCAGCTCCTAATTAAGATGGTCAATTTCACGTGTATTTTACCGCTTAAAAAACTAAATAATCAAATCCAGTTTCTCCACTATCTCTCTCACCCTTCCCCCGACCTAGCGATACATGTCCAGCACCACTGGGAACCGCGCCACCGCCCACGGGGAAATACAGCCTGCAGGCACCGGAAATCTGTCTCTGTGGGCTGGTGGCGCGGTGAGGCTCACGTGGTCGGCCGGGAGAGAAGGCCCTTTCTCCCCAATGCGCTCCGTTGCAGCCAGCGTGGCTGACCGATGCCATGCCCCCCACCCGGAACACACCGCCCGCACACCCCGGATCTCTGCAGTGGCCTCTCTACACGCCAGAGCTCAAGGAGCTGCCCCCTCCCTCCCCGGCTCTCCAACAGCACCCACGGGCGGCCCTCCTCTGGCACTCGGTGACGTCCCCTTGCACTGCAGGGCATTTTCGAGCCCCAGCTGCCGTGGCTCTCACTAGCACGGCTCGCTCGCCGGGAAGACGCACCGTGCAAGATGCTGATGGAGGCAGATGGGACCCCTAGACCTGTGGGCGAGCTGCGAGGACCCTGAGGGACGACGCAGGGGTCTGGGGTCTGGAAACAAGCAGGGTGCTTCTGGGTTTCCAGGGAGCGGGCGGAGTGTATGAACCCCAGAGGGACCAGCGCCGGATCCGGTGCTACCGACGATGGTTTGTGAGCCCTTAACGCAGGAAGCAAGGATGCCCAGGGTTCTCTAAAAACAATTCAGGGGTGGGCCACATTCACTTGGCCTTGACTCCTTTTTAAAATGACAGCTTGATTGCGCCATGACATGCAGAGCATGAAATTCACTCGTTTAATTTCCACAATTCAGTGGTTTTTAGCACATCCACAAGGATGTGCAGCCACCATCGCTGTTTAATTCCAGAACATTTTCCCTGTTCAATTCCAGAACATTTGCACCACCCCCAGGAGAAATCCGTACGGTTATTCCCCACGCTCCTCTCCCCAGCCCCACCTCCCAGCGGCTGCTGGTTTGTTTTCTGTTCCTCGGTGTTTGCCTCTTCTGGGCATGTCATGTGAACGGAATCGCCCCATGTGCGGCCTTCTGTGTCTGCCCCTTTCACGCAGTGCCCCGTTTCCGAGGCCCACCCTCATATCAACCAGCACTGTATTCCTTTGTATGCATTGCCCCCAAAGGCCCTGCTGTGTAAATACGCTGTTTTATGTCGTCGGTAAACACCTGAGTAGTTTTCGCCTTTGGTTGCTGTGAACGACGCTGCAATCACACTCACGTACACGTTTCTGGGTAGATCGGCGTCTTCACCTCCCTCGGGTGTGTATCCAATCCAGCGGGATTGCTGGGTCCTACGCTCATTTGCGTTGGAAGCGAGATTTTCGAGCTGGTCCGACAGAAGGCCTTGGCTGACCCGTTATCTCTGCCAGGGTGAGCCAGGCCCCTGTGCGGCTTCTGAGGGAAAGATAAGCGGGTGTGGATGCCTGTACAATTAGGCGGACGGGCTGGCAGCTGTAGGTCAACCCAGGAAGGGTGCCAGCTGTCACACTGGCTTCGGGGCAGAAGCCAGGCCCCAAAGACCTCAGCAAGCTGGTGATGCCCGGGGGTCACACGGAACAAGGAGGAATGTGTGGTCCTGAACACAGAGCCGCCGCGTTACCCAGCAACCCCACTCCTGGGTGCAACTCCGAAAGGAGCGAAAGAAAGCAGGGCCTCGAACGCGTTCACAGTGGCATTCTTCACAGCAGTCCGAAGGGAAAACCACCCAAGTGCCCACCGACGGGTGAATGGATAAACAAAATGTGGTGTGTGTGTGTACAGCGGAATGTGGTTCGGCTTTAGAAAGAGAGGAAACTCTGGCAGGTGGACAGACACTGTGTGACTCCACTTGCACGAGGTGCCAGGAAGAGCCACACTCACAGACACAGAGTGGAACGGGGGCGGGGGCGTTATTATTTCGTCGTTCCTGTGAGCGGAGCCCCAGCTCCGCAGGATGAAAGCCTCTGGAGACGGAGGTGGTGATGGCTGCACGGTGACGTGAACGCACCTAATGCCGGCGAACTGGACACTTACTTCAAAGTGGGTGAGATAGTAAAGTGTAGACCTTATCACCGTTTTTTCAAAAAGGCAAGGTCCCAAAAGTAGGCCCCCCCCCCACCCCGCTTCTCCAGTGCAGGTTTGAGGGACAGAGGTCGGGGGCCCGTGTGAGGGTGGGTGGGGATTTGTGGGACTGCAGGGAGTGTGGGTGTAACAGGGTGCAGCCAAGGGGGGGGGGCCCAAATAGGGATTTGGAATGGGGTCCAGAACTCAAGGTGTCCAGGAAATATTAGGATGTGCTCACCCCTTCCCGCCACAGGTGTGGGTTGGAGGAAGGGACACAAGGAGCAGGGCCATTGAGAGCTGTTTTGCATAGCAACAGCTTTGCAGCTAACCTCTGGTGTGGTCATTTAACATCTCTATAGCCTTTAACTGGTTGCATAGATATGTTAAATAGCTGTGGCCATGCTCTGAGCTAGGGGAATGGAAGTAACTTCCCCACCAAGACAGAACTGGGAGGCAGGTCCCCCCCCACCCCGCCCCAAGTTACAGCGCCTGCATGGGAGCTCGGAGAAGATTGGCTCCATGCCATGGGGCCATGCCTGCCCAGACTCAGGATGGTGGCCCAGTAAAGTGTAGCTGATTGTGGGAGGAGTTGGAAGTGGGGCTGCAGAGAAACATTGGCACGGGGATTTAAACTGAGACGCGGAGCCATTGAAGGGAGAACCACGCGGTTTTGCCAGAGTGGTGACTCCCACAGCCATTGTGCAGAGGGGACCACGCGGTTGTGGCGATAGAAAGGAGAGCCACGTGGCTTTGCCAGAGTGGGGACCCCCGCAGCTTTAGAAGGGGGAACCACCACCAGCTTTAGCAGAGATTGCAGCAACACAGCTGATGGTGCCGGGAACCGAGGGAGGCCTACCAGCCGAGACGGATTGCTGGGAAGAACTGGGGGCTGCCTGAGCCACAGACTTCTATTTCTTTTCCTGAGATATGGTACCCCAAACTGGGCAAAGGGGGAAGGAAGGACTGTGTGTGTTTGTGGGTGTTTTGAGGGACTTTGGGATTTTGATGAAGACATTAGGTCCCTATCTGAGGTCTGTATAGCACTAAATAAACATTTCCTTTTCACGAATCTCTGGCATGAGAGATGTCTTTCCTATAAGGCGGCGGACATAATGAACCTGGGGGGTGGTTCCTTTCGGTAATAGTATTTTGCCTTTGCTCCCCCCACCCCTGCCTTCTGTAACATGGGGGCAGCCTGAAAACCCTCCGGGGGAAACGTGACAGCAAGGACGAAAAGTTCCGAGTCCTGGACAAAGGGGTTCAGTGCACCCCCCAATAGGCTGTTCCCCTCCGGGCTGACCCCACACCCTGGGGGACACGGGCCTGGTCCGTGGGGAGCACCCGGGAAGGTGAATGGCCTCTGAGGCCCCCACCAGGATTACAGTGGCAGGAACCAGGAGTGTTGGGCCCCGGGAAGCAGAGAGCTGTCTTCAGCTCACACCGTGTGCTTCCACTTCCCGGGGGCCTTCCCAGGGGCCGGCCAGCACGGGGACAGCTTTAGCCGCCACGAGGAAGAGCTTCTGGCAAAACCAGGCAACGAGAAGGAGACCTGAGAAAGGCGAGCTCTCACAAATAGGCCGCAGGGACAGTCTCCGTTACAGGGAGTCAGTCTCAGTCAAAGTAAACAGGCTCCTTCGGTGTGGAACTTTCCAGAGCCTTCCACGCGGTCATGTGTCTGAGACGAACCGGAGAGAAACAGCACACAGACTCGCCTGACCACCCAGTTCTGCGCGTCTGGGGAATTTCCACCTGAGGAGGTGAGCCTGGCACCCCGGGGTTCCACGGGAAACACTTTGGGAAACATGTCTCTGGGCCAGGCCAGGAGGGTGGCCAGCTAAGCGGGCACCACAGCCGCCTCCGTGCGGGAATTGGGATGAAATGTCCTCCACGGGCTGCCCAGCGCCCGGCGCCCCAGGAGGAGACTGAGCGATGGAGGGTGGTGCGTTCAAGCTGGGAGTCCCGGGGGGTGGGGTGGGCAGGCAGGCAGACACCGAGAGGGCGACAAGAGGGCGACAGTCTGAACGCAGAAAAGAAAGGAAGGAAAGAGAAGGCAGGAAGGGCGCAGCCACAAAGCTTAAGCGAAAAGACCGGGGAGGGCCCAGGAAGAGGAGGTAAACTGGGGCGAGGATGGAGATAAGAAAGGCCAGGGAACAAGGCAGGAATCTGTCCTCGTGGGGGCGGGGCGGGTAGGGGGACCAGGGTTCCCGTCCCCTCCCCTGGAGGGACAAGGCCGCCCCAGCACAAAGGGGCTATGGATTGGCGGCCGCGTGTCGGGGGGGAGGGGAGGCACTCGGAGACGTTCCTTCTTGGGTTTCTGCTCTGGGTTTCGGGCTGAGAGGAGTCCGGAAGGTTTGGGAGACATGTCCTTTAGGCCCTCCAGCCGGCCACGCACTCCCAGCCTGCGTCAGAAAGGGCCTCGGCCAAGCCTGCGAACAGGTTAGAGGAGCCGCCGTTTCTTCCACTGGGCAGGACACTTTGGCTGGACCCCTGTTTCCTGCCTGGACGCAGAGGCGAACCCCCGGGGTGCAGATTGCAGGCAGAGAAAGGGGCCGCAGCTGCAGCTGGGGCGGCCCTGTGGGTGTCCGGCGTGGAGCCACCAGCTTGGCACAGGAATAGACGGTGTGTGCACAAAGAGGGGACATCTCCGAGGCCAAGAAAGACAGGGGAGAGAGGGGTCACGAGCCAGCCACCGCCTGCCCTCCCGGGGACTCGGCAGAGGCAGCTTTCCCGTGCCCCTGCTGGAGGCGCGGGCCAGGAGCCATCTCCGGAAGCCCTGGCAGGACTAGAAAGCGGCCACCTCGGTGGCATCCGCAGCCCTCCCCGTGGAGCCGGCACTGGGAACTCAAACCGTCTATGAGGGTCTGTCTGTAGTCCCTCCCTTCGGGGCCAGCGTTTGTTAAGAGGCAGGAAGACCTCCCCCAGCGCCACCTCGCTGCTGCTCGCTCCGCTCTCTTCTCACAGCGCCGGGGACGGCAGACGTGTGACGCATGCACGGCGGGACTCACCGCGCCCAGGCGCCAACACCCAGCACCGGCCTGCTCTGCAGCTCACAGCCCAGCGTCTCGCACGCTAGTCCTCTCCATCCTGACAAGCCCCGCGAGGAATTAATGACAGCTGCCTGCAGTCATCGTTTTATTGAGAGCTGGCCGAGGGCCAGGCCCCTGTGCTAGGTCCCCTCCCTTAGCTCCACAGGGCTGTGAAGTGGTGGTTCCTCACCGCACTGGACAGGCGTGGCCGCCGAGGTAGGCAGCAAAGCCAGCTCCTGAGCGGCCAGGACGAACCTGGGAACTCCCGAGCGGGAGCGTGGCTTCCCACGGGTGCAGGGAATGCAAGTTCACACCACGTGCCCCTCTACTCGGTGGGGGGCTGGGTGGGGGCACAGGGCATCCTGGGCACACCAACGAACAGACCACCGCTGTCACTGTGAGGCTTAGACACCTTTTACAACGACCTCTGGAGCCTGCAGCAGAAATGCCGGGAGCCATGCTGCTCAGCCCTGACTGTGGCCGAAGCCGAGTTTGGTCTTGGGGCATCCTGCTTGGGACGGCCCACGTGTGCCGAGCCACTCCCCTGTGGCCAAGACCGTGCTGGCGCTGCCGTCTTGCAAACGTGTGGACGAAGTCTCACCAGCCAAGCTCTTCACGTAAACTGTGACTGGTTTAAACCCCCAACACTCCCTTGAGGGATATAGCATCATTAGGCTGATGAAGAAACTGGGCCCATCGAGGTCAGCCAGCCCCAGGTCCTGGGGCGGAGTGAGGTGAGTGAGGAGAACCCCCATCAGGAGGCCCGAGCCTGCAGCCTGACCCTGAGGCTGGGGAGACACGGCCACCAGAGGTGGGTTCTGGGGAAGGAAGATTCCATACCAGGTTGCCACCCCCGCCCCCCTCTGCCCCAGTGATAGTTAACCAAGATGGAGACAGGTTAGCCAAAGCTAAGGCGGAGAGAAGTTTGCTGGGAAGTCAGGGGTTAAAAAGGCAAAGGCCTTTCTGAAGGTTGTAAGACTTCCTACAACAGGACCACATCCCTGGCTGCAGGCCCCTGAGCAGGGGCACCACGGGCTGGCCCAGGGGGGTAAACGGTCATCTTCTTCAAGGCGCTCAGAGCCCCTCTCCCCAAGCAACTGCCACGTGGAAGCCCCTTTAGACAAGGCGGTCTGGAAGCTGCATATCTCACTGCAAACTTCTGGGCCTCTAAGAAAGGCGAATGCAATCGGATATGTTGTCTTTATTCTAGAAAACCCTTTTGCTGTCTGCCCCCAAGGAGATGCTATCACCTTCCCTGCAACTTGGAATCCAGCCCTGAGAAAAAGGACCAGCACCTCAAACAGCCTGCCCGGGTCGCGCCCACCTGCACTGCCCAGCTGGCAGGGCCACCTGCCAGGCATCTCCCCCTGGAGACAGACGGCACTTCCCAGCGCTGGGATGTGGGACCCGGTCCCAAGGGAGCCTGGAAGGGGAAGGCCTGGAGAGGGAGGTGGCCCGCCCGGTGAGGTCCCCCAGGGTCCCAGTCCTCAGCCCCTGTCTGGGGCTCTCTCTCTCCCTCCCTGCAAGCCTGGCCTCAACCTGCATTCACACCAACCCCTCACCCCCATGTCAAACCATCAATCAAACTACAGGGTCCGGCAGAAGTAAGGCCCGCTTGAGTGTGGTTGGTAGGGTAATAACATGGGTGTAATAACTTATTGTCTTAACTTGAATAATTCACCTAAAACATCATATGGTGTGCTTGCGTGTGACATTGGTATGCTACAGAATGACAGGCTTATGACTTTGCAATAAAAGGTTTTGCAGTAAGAAGCAGCATTACTTGCCAGACCCCGTATGCTCTTTCCCTCCCCGTAGTGTACCCATCTCAACTGCCTGCAGCCACACTGGAGTTCCCGTGTAAGCCCTTGCCTGCCCGCTACGAACATCGTAGCTCCTTCTTTCCGATAATTTAAATGTAACCCAGATCTCTCACATTAAAAACAAGCCAGGAGACTAAGGAAAATCCACGTGCAATCCCAAGACCCCGAGCCCTTGCTCGTTTCCTGCCGCTTCCCTCCAGCCCTCCTCTGGGTTGGTGGTCTTTTCCCACGTTTTTGCTTTAAAATGTCCTCAGTCCCTGTCATATTTGTACTCCCCAGGATTTGTCCGGGAGACTTAGGTCCCCATCGGGCCCCTGGAGACGTCCCTGCAGACACAGGCGGGGTTCGAGCCCAGCCCTGCCACTCGCTGGGGAGAGCCCTGGGCTGGGGGGCACTGGGAGCCCGGCCGCACCTGCGGGGTAGGAGAGGCGCCACCGGAGACAGCACGCCTGCACGGGCCGCACCCAGGAAGCCTGCATGCAGCCAAGGAGCAGAGGGGGCTGTTTCTGAAAGCAGCACCTGTCGGCAGCCACGATCAGGGCGCAGACAGCTCCCAGGGCTCCTGCTCTGAATGGCTGTGCACGCCCAGCTGGGCCTCGGGTTCCACCGCCTTGGCATGCTGGAGGGAGCCCACACCCGCAGCTTGCTGTGGCCGCTGGTGCTGAACCCCCACGAGCCCAGCCTGTCCGGTGTGAGCGGGGCAGGTCTGCTTCGGAAGGTTCAGCCTGGCCAGAGGGGCCCCGCTGGGGCCTAATCCTCACCTGCCGCCCCCCCGCCGCAGGAGGCCCACTAGTGAGGGGGCAAGGGCCCGTCTCCAGGGTCTTCCCAGAGCGGTTCCCTCCTCTTCCCATGAACCACTTGCCTCTCGGCTTCCACTGGGCCGAGCCCCTGGGTTTTCTTGGTTTTCACTGCACCAGAATAATCTTGCCTTAGAAGAAAAAAGAAGCCGCCGGCCTTTGTCTGCCTGTGGCTCGGCCATCAGAAACTCCCCAGGGATCCCTCAGAGCAGGGGGGGCTCTCAGGAGGCTGGCAGCGCCCCAGAAAATGCCTCAGTGTTGGGGGGATTGCCCCCACCTCAGACCTCATGGCGGGGGTGGGGGGCATCAGAATACCCTGCTCTTCCTTAGAAAGGCCTTGTACGGGAGGCATGCATTCCAAACGGGCGGGGGCCGGCCACTCAGGGTGGGGTCCCCGGACCAGCCCAGCCAGAGAGGTTAGAAATGCAGACTCTCGGGCCCTGCCCCAGACCCGCTGGGTCAGAACTGCACTTGTATGAGGTTCCCTGTGGTGCCCCGGCTCTTTCGAGCAGGAGGAAGGCACTGTGCCAGGATGTCCCCAGGGCAGGTGGCCTTTTCCGGGGTCCTCCCCCGTCTTCCTGTGAGTGTCCCTATCCGGGCCTATCTACATGAGCCCCAGGGCTCCCCAAGGTCACAGGACTGACCTTCCTCCTCCAGACCCTGCTGGCTGCCCCTTCTCTGAGGTTCCGGTTTCCTGGCCTTTGTGTGGACCCTCCCCAGCTGTCGAGGCACCTGCTGCCCCTTCCCCCGCTTCAGCCCTCCCTGTCTGCCCCGGGCTGGGACTCCGAGTGTGTCACCACGGCAGGCGCAGGGAGAGAGCGCCCGCTGTGAGCGAGGGCTGGGCTGGCAGGGGGCAGGGGGGCGGGGGGGCAGGGGGGCGGGGCGGGGGACTCCGAGGATGCTCGGAGGAGCTCCATCCGCTCTCACTCACCACCTGGCCCCCGCTACCTGCTCTCCTCTCAGAGCAGAGGGAAGCACAAAAGCCAGTCCCAGCGGGGAGGCCGGGGCACAAAGAGACCGTTGAGCTGTGATGAGGCTGGAACTTGGGCAGAGCCGGGAGTGGAAGGAGGCAGCTGGGACAGAGGAGCAAACGTGCTGAGAGGGAGCGCCCGTGGCCAGGCCAGTCCGGAGGGGCCAGGTGTCCCCCAGAAGGGGTTGCAGGCCCCTCCCACAAAGCATTCTGGGAGAGGGGTGTCTGCCTAAGAGCAACAGGGGGCGGCTCCCAAAGGGTCTGGGGCAGAGATGTGAGTCAGATAGCTGTTTTGGAAAGACCGCTCAGCTCAGTGTGCAGGACGGATTCTTGTGGGCGCTGGCGGGCACACTGACTAGAGCAGGGGGCCCTGGGTGGGGAGCACACACAGTCCTAGCCGTGGAGGGACACGGGGGGCCATGGTGAGGTGGGGGTGGCCCTGGGCACAGGCGAACACCAGCTTCACCTGTTCTACAACAGCCAGTGCCGTGGGGGCTCACTTCCGGCCAGTTCCTTCCTTTTCTGGTGCAAGGCCAACCTCTTGGCAGGCTGCAGTGGCGTTTGGGTCCCATCCCCACCCTCAGCCACAGCGCCCTGGAGTTCCATACACCACACACGATGTCTGAGCTCATAAAGAAAAGTGGGGGCACAGCTGAGGGCGCCCCCAACCCCACTACAGAACACCCGCTGTGTGCTCAGCACCTCGCACGACAGCAGAGGAGGCGGAGCCAGGGGGCAGCTACCCAGGCTTCGGCACAACCAGGGAAACCTGCTTGGCCCCAACTGCACACCAGGGAGTGCCGCTACCAGGGGCTGCCATGCAGATTCAGGAGAGGTGGCAAGGGGTGGGCGCATGGGACTGAGCCGAGCTTCCCCGCCCCGCGACCCCCCTCCCACCCCTATGCTCTCTAACTGGATGTGGGAAGACCTCAGTGAAGGAGGCTTGGCTCCATGCCAATCCTCCCGCCGATGCCAGCAACCCAGAGTGGAAACACAGCACACGGGTCCCCACGGTCATCGCCAGAAGAACACGCCAGCGACGTCGCGGCAACAGGTCAGCGGTGCAAAGGGTTTCAGCCGCACTGAAGGCACCAATGCCCAGAACCCCCTGACCACCAGCGACAGCATGGATGAGCCTTGGGCAGCTTCTGACTCAGCAGCGCAAACAGTAACTGTTGTTCCTTCTGCTGGAGCCAAACGGGCCCCCCTGAGGAAGGTGGGAGACGGCAGTGGCTGGCGGAGGGCTGCTGGGGCAGACTCCCCTGGCTCAAAGCCCTGCTGACATCACGTACTGTGTGTCCTCGGGTGAGTTACTCGAACTCTCTGGGCTCCCAATTCCTCCTCGGTCCAGCTTTTGCCAAAATTAAAGGAGGCAGATAAACTCTCGGCTTATCAACGAGGGCTCACGTTTAGTTTTGGTGGATATCATCTCATTAAGAGAAAGGCCCTAGCGCTGGCCAGTTTGGCTTGGTTGACTAGACCATCGTCCCGTGCACCAGAAGGTTTCAGGTCCCTTTCCCCATTGGGACACACACCTAGGTTGTGGGTTCGATCCCCAGTCGTGGCACATTTGGGGGCAGCTAATCAATGTTTTTCTCTCGCATCGTTGTTTCTCTCTCTTTCTCTTCCCCCTCAAGTCAATAAACGAGAGAGAGAGAGAGCGAGCGAGCGAGCCCTGGCTGGTGTGGCTCAGTGGATTGAGCGCCAGCCTGCAAACCAAAGGGTCTCGGGTTCGATTCCCAGTCTGGGCACATGCCTGGCTTGTGGGCCAGGTCCCCAGTTGGGGGTGCGCGAGAGGCAACTGATCAATGTGTATTGGTATTTCTTTCCCACTCTTTCTCTCTCCCTTCTCCTCTCTCTAAAAATGAATGAATAAAATCTTCAAAGAGAGAGAGAGACCCTGATCCTGGGGGCCCCCCTTGGTCCTTTCGGAAATCAAGGCACTCTGGCTGGGTTTGGGCAGGTACAGGTGGCTGGGGATTCACTTTGGGAGTGAGTGGATCTGGGGGTTTTGAGTTCCAGGCAATGCAATCCACCCAGAAAGGAGGTTGAGAAGAAATGGCTGAGGTTGTGAGATCAGGACACTTGGGGCCAGGGAAGCCTCCCTGAGCAGTTACTGACTGGGGGGCGGCAGGGCCCAGACCCTTCTGATCGAGGTTGTGAAAATGCTCGAGGGTCAATTCTTTGCTCTGCATCTGCCAACTCTCCTTAGCTCCTAACTCTCCCCAGGAAAGTCCTGAGGGGCCAGAACACCAGGCAGAGGGGGCCCTAGAAACATACCTCTGGGAATTCCCAGGAGCCCCGTGAGTCTTGGGCACCCCCAAACAACCTGGGGTCAGGCCTGGGGCAGGGCCCCACCCCTCCCCTCCTTGACCCTCAAGACCAGGAAGAGTCTGGGAGGGAAATGGCCAGGGGGAGGCCAGGGCCGCAGGTCCAGTTGGAGTGGACAGTGGGGGACAAGGCCATCCCTCCAAATGGGAAGGAAGAGCACGGGGGCTGTCCCCACTCCGGCCAGCAGAGTCTGACTCTGCACCCCCCGCTTCCCTGCCGGCCGGTCCTTTCCCTGTGCCCCTGCTCGGGCTGGCACCAGCTTGAGTCCAGCAGCCCTGCATGCTGCGGGCGGGGGGTGCCGAAGGACCTGCAGCTGGCTCAGGGGACAGAACATGGGGCTGGACCTGCTGTGACCTAATTAAGGCCGTGCCTGCACTCCAAGTAGTCACGCGATCTTGGGGACAAGCTGAGAAGGTGGTCACTTACCTTTTTCCACATCTCACTTACAGGCGTGTGCCCGGGTGGCATGTGCTCAGGGACACTGCTCGGAGGAACTGTGCCACCCCATCGAGGGCTCTGCCAGCCCTGTGCGCCGCGGGCTCCCCTGGGGCACTGACCGGGGCACCCTGTGCAGCTCCAGAGGCTGAGTTCCGACCCTCTACAGGGGTCAAGGGACCCCTGCCCGCCCACAGCCTTGGGGTGAAGGGGGACCAGAGGAAGAAGTTGGCCACACAGCCATAAAGAACGGCCCCTGCCTTCCCAGGGCAAACACTATGGTGGGGGTGGGGGGGCGGGGAGCCACACAAAACCGGCAATAATGGGCAGACATAACAACTCAGGGTAACCAACCAGACGATGCGGGGCACGGGAGGGAGGCTGGGGGCCAGCTGGGGCTGGCCTTGAGGGTCACCACGTGGAGGCTGGGCTTTCTCCCACGGGCCATATATCGGGAGCCGCCCAGTGCTGTGTGCGGTCCCGACCCACAGCGGCATCTGGAGAGGAAAGCAGCGTAACGAGACCCGGGCTCTGGCCGCGGTCCCGACGTGCAGGAGGCAGCTGCCCAGGCCCGGGGTGGGGCGCCCAGGGAGGCCGGAGGTCAGGCGGCCTGCAGCGGCTGCGCCACACATGGCTGCGGGCTGCGGGGGCGGGGAGGGTGTCGGGAAGACTGGGATCCGGGGCCTGACACGCTGGGCGGCGGGACTACGTTAACGAGAGACCCTCCTTGGCACAGGGGACAAGAGTGCAAGCCCCCCAGGTCCAAACCATACCACCTACCCCGTGTGACCGTGTGCGGGTTACCCAGCAATTCTGGGTCTCAGTCTCCTCATCGGTAACATGGGGGGAGGGGGGGATAATAGCACCCACCTCGTAGTGATTCTGATGTGTGAATGCTAAGAACGGTGCCTGCACACAGTAGGTACTCTGTACGCAGTGACTGTTAGCCGCTGCTGGGGAGCCGGGTGCTCAGCAAAGTTGGCCCTTGTAGGGCAGTAAGGTCGGGTGGCGGGAGCGTGGGTGGGGCAGAGACCAAGGTCGGCAGGATCAGGGGCCAGACCTGGGCCTGGGCAATCTGTAAGTCCCGAAGTACGCCCTCCTGTTTCCCACAGAGCTGAGCCAAGTTGGCAGAGGGCTACAGGGCTGTTGTCGACCCGCCAGCAGCCTTGCATCCCAAGAGACCAGGCAGCTACACCACCCACCAGACGGGGGCGTCATCCCTTCGGAATCAGACCCCGGGGGAGGCAGGAGTCCCAACCCCGCCACCGCTTGCCAGGGCCTGGAACCAGGAACCGGCGGCCAAGGAGGCTGCTGCTGGCACAGGCCACCCAGTGCTCCTCTCCAGACCAAAGAATGCACCTTCCTCCGGCCAGCCCAGGGGTGGCCGGGCTGCGGCGGAGAGAAAATGAAATCAGGCGCAGACACCCCCACACACCCATCCACCCACACAACCCGTTCAAAGGCCTCCACGCTGGGCGAGGGGCCCTGGCAACAGAACCCCGGGCGGGCCCTGAAAGGCAGGAGGGCCACCAACACAGGTGACCCCCAGCCGGAGGTGGCCGCCGGCCCCACGCCTCCCTGCCTCCCCATCGGGGGCCGCTTCTGAAAGCAACTCACCCCGGCCAGGTGGCTCAGTTGGTGGGAGCATTGTCCTGTGCACCAACAGGTTGTGGGTTCGATCCCCAGTCGGGGCGTGTATGGGAAGCAACCAATCAATGTTTCTCTCTCTCGTGCACACACGCCTTTTCCTTTCTCTCAAAACAATAAACACACACACAAAAAAAAACAATAAACACATCCTCGGGTGAGGGTTAAACATATATACACTTTTCTTAAAAGGAGGAACGCAGAGGCCTGAGACTCGTGATGATAAAAAAGGACAAAGGGGTTTGGGGGGCGAGGCCAGGGAGAAGAGGCAGCGGTGGCAAAGGGGTTCCCGAGACACGGCGGGTGAGGGGTGTAACCGGCGAACGCACCCGGGCAGCCGGCCGGCTGGCCGGCCCTCCAAACACAGAGGCGGGTGGCAGCTCCGGCAATGCCGGGCTCTCTGACGTGGAAGGACTACCTGGGACGAAAGTCGTTCTGCCGAGAGTGGGCCCAGGGAACCACTGACACAGACACGCCCCCCACCCCCGATACTCTCACAGGGCCACCAGCTGCCCGGGACCCACACGCAGCGACAGAGAGAAGTCGCAGGGGCCCCGATGAACAGGATGCAGAGGGGGGCAGCAAGTCTCCGGAGGAAAGGCCCCCTCCACTCTCTGGCTCCCGGGAGCCCGGGGGACGGGCGGCTGGCCCCCTGTTCTCTGTCTAAAAGCCCCTCCCGCAGACACAGAAGCTCAGAGCGACGGAAGAAAGCCACAGCACACTCTCGGGAAAGACCCCCAAAGGGCCCCTCCCCTTCCTCAGTAACTGCACTCCCGTTGGGGCCAGGTGCCGGCCCCTCAGGGAAGGGGACCCAGCTGTGTCCCCACCAGGGTCATCACCATCCTCCGGACCGTCGCTGGCCTGGGTGGGCGCATGGGCCAGCGCCGGCCGTGGGATGCCAGAGGCCGCCCTGCGTAGGGGAGAGCTGGGCAAGGTTTCCTCGTTGGTTCGAGGAAGCCCAGGTCTTTCCTGCCCCCGATTTTCACGACTGGGTGTGACTCGGAGAACCTCGCTGTCTCGCCGCCGGCCCACAGGCCACTGGTGAAGCTGACAGGGAGCGTGGCAGACGGCGGCAGGGGCGGACCCGACCTGAGCCCTTGACCCAAGCAGCCAACACGCCCAGGGCCCTCCCTGTCTCTGGGTTCCCTGCAACGTGAGATGGTGCGTGTCTCTGCTCCTCGGTTGGCTCGGGGCGGGGTGCTCCACCCCTGGGGCCAAGGGCCTCCTACCTGCCACACTGCACAGTGGCGTTTCGGCCTCGGCGTCCCGCCCGGGAACGGGCGCGCCTCGCCTGCGGGTGGCCACCCCACCGGAACGGAGCAGCACGAGGCTTCCACCTCTAAGCCGTACAAAAATATCTTTACTGTTTTACCGGAAAATGTAAACAGGACACATCATACTTTTACAATGAAAAAAAAAAAGTGTTTTCTTTCAGCTGTGAGAATCTCCTACTTCTCTCCAAATCCATGGATCTCAGCTTTGGGGAAACGGTTCACAAGCCCCTTGGAGAAGGTGATTTCCGAGGGTCCAAAGACTTGAGGCGAGGGACCCCTGCTTGAACCATGGGGCCCGAGGAGGCAGACACCCAAGGCCAAGGCCTCTGGGCCACCAAGTTTTCCTGGCTCAAACACACCTTGGACCACCTCCGGGGGGAGTAACACCAAGGCAACCCTCTCGAGGGTGCAGAACGTCACCCCAGGGACCCCAGCCTCTGCCCTTTCTCCCCCGCAGGGCGGCAGGCCGGCCCCAGCGAGAGAAACCCCAGTGAGGGAGGAGGTAGTGACACCACCACGGAATCTCGCGGCTCCGGAATTGTTGCCTAGAACGTGGCGGCAAACCCCGGCCGCAGCCACAGGAGTCATTGGGACACAGCCACGCCGGCACGTTTGGGAGCTGTCTGTGGCTGCTCTCCGTCATCACGGCAGAGCTGAGTGGTGGCAAGAGAGACCCCACACAAGGCCAAACACACCTACCACGTGGCCTTGGCGGACCGAGCCTGCCCACGCCGGCCCAGAAGGAGCCTGCAAGGTCACACAGCCACCCCTCAGCCCCCCACGGGCTCTCACCCCTTCCCGGCGGCGAACCTCTCGCTCCAAGAAGCCGGGCCGCCCGCTTTCCCACGCAACGCCAGAGAAGGGGGGCCGGCCGCCTCTGAGTTAATTCTTCTCGTTTCTCAATGGCTCCGACTCTGAGAAAGCTCCTTTTTCTCCCCACTGCAGCAACACTGTAGCTCCCTTCCACGCGCCCTCATCCCCCACCCCTGCCCTCTGAGGTCACACGGGCCAAGCCCCGCCACGCTCCAGGCCCCCAGCACCCCCTCCTTCGGCTCCCGCGCCAGTGACTCACAGAGGGACCGAACCCCCTCCCAGTCCTGGCCGGCGGCTCTCCTCCTCCGGCCGTGCCCAGAAACACCGGGACCTGCTGCTGCGGGGCAGCAGGATGCAGCACCCTGGCGTCACAGTAACCCCAGCACCCTCGCAGGGTCTGCGAAGGTGCGTGGGTGCCTTGTACCAGGGTGCTGGGTGGCTTCTCCAGGACTTGCTTCCCCCCCTTATCAAGCAGCACCACGCTAAACTCAAGCCACTGTTAAGAGTCTGCTGAGTTCCTCAAGGGCAGAGAGACCCCTCTGGACCAACCTGCATGACCCCAGTCCTTGACAGAGGCCCAGCGGCATGAAAGAATGACGAGCTCACAGACAGCAGGTGAGAAAGAGGCTCCTCGCCATCGTCACTGCGGTGCCAGAGGAGTGTGGGTGGTGCTGGCCTTGGGAGCACGCAGGCACGAGGCAGGGGTCACGGAAGGTCACGCAGCCTTGGCGCCGGGTCACTACGGGGCCTCAGGCCATGTCTTGGCAGGCCACTGAGCACGGGTCGGGTTTCATCCTGCAGGACGGCAGGGACCACGCTCCAACACTCGGACGTCCCCATACTCGGGCCTCCCCAGGAGCGTCTAGGGCTGAGGACCAGCGGCGCCTGGATCATCATCAACCCTCAGGAGACACAGCAGCACGAAGAGGCCACGGAGGCTCTTTCCAGGAGGACTGCAAGACGTGGTGGGGGCCACTCCCTGGGAGCGCGTGAGAGGTATGTGAGAGAGTGCATGGGTGTCAGCGCGTGTGGAGGCACACGTGCAAGGGTGCGCACCGTGGGCACGCGTGAGACAGGGTGCGAGAGCCAGCACGTGCAGAGCCTACCTAGCAGGTGCGCTGGGCTCCTAACCTCAGCATCTCTTCCCTGAGTCAGACCGGCTGGCAGCCGCCAGCTCCCACGACCTGACGCATCTGGCAGGTCTTCACAGACCCGCCGGGTCGGCCACACCCTGTGTGCACCAGACCCTCCCAAGTTCAATGGGGAAGGTATTTCTATTTCCTGGTTAGACTGACAGAGGTCGGGGGGAGCTGGGGGGCACCCCAGGCCCCAGGATATAAATGCAGTTAGAGTCCCCTGGCCCACCCAGCCTTGAAACCAGGCACTTGTTAAGTAATTGTTCAAGGAAGAAACGGGGAAAGGACTTTTTTTTTTGACATAATGTAAGGCTTTAATAACTCACTCAATTTTGGATTCCCATCATTCACATTCTCACAGCATGAGACGGCTCTGTAACACGGAGGGAGGAGGAGACTTCTGAGAGAGGGAGAGACATGAGGAGGGAGAAAACTCCTACAGATATAAAAGTGCCAGGCTCGTCCTGGCTGGTGTGGCTCAGTGGACTGAGTGCCCACCTACAAACCAAAAAGGTCACTGGTTCGATTCCCAGTCAAGGCAAATGTCTGGGTTGCAGCCTAGGTTCCTCAGTGGGGGGCTTGTGAGAAGCAACCAATCATTGTTTCTCTCCCTCTCTTCCTCCCTCCCTTCCCCTCTTTCTAAAAAAGTAAATAAATAAAATCTATTTTTTTAAAAAAAGCGCCAGGCTCTGTGAACCACCAGAGCTCCTCCCACACGGCGGGCACCACACACGCTGGCAAAGAGAAACCGACCAGAGCTGACACTGGGCGAAGAAAGTTCCAAGTCACGCCGTCTTTCCGCCGGAGACTGACGGAGCCAGCCTGGGTCCTGCTGGGGTGCCCCGCGGGAATCAGACAGGCCCCGGGGCCCCTCGCCCCACCCTCGGTCCAGAACAGCCCAGGGTGCAAATGCAGCACAGGCGAGGGAGGTGAGGGGGTGTCAGATCTAAGGCAACCCCCACCCCGCGGACTGGAGGAAAAAGCACTCAGCGTCCATTGGCGTCTCCTTTCCCATCTTTAAAGTCCATTCACTCAGAAGATACTAATGAGAATGGGCAGGCACCCCCCTTCCACCCCACGTTTAGCGGGTTTCTCGCCCCCTTTCTCCTGCCCCCACCCCGTTCTCCCCCATCAGAGAGCAGACTGTGGACCAGAAGACCCCGGAAGGGGCTGGGAGGAGGGAGATAGACCAGCAGTGAGGACTTCCGGGGCAACCTCGTCTTTCTGGGGTTCAGTGGTGCCGGGGGCGGTGGGGGTGTTGGCGCGGCTCCATGACATCATCGCTTCGGATTCTTAATAAAAAGGCAGCTCTCTCCCGCCGCCCAGCGCTCCTCTCCCCACCCTCTCTTTGGGGAGTTGAAACGCAAGCTTTTAAAAATGCTGCAAACACATCGCGGCTGCACGTTGCGATGCAGCGCTCGGGTCCAGCCCTGACGTGGCTGCTCTCATTACCGCCCCCTTGGAAAGAGGCCCCTGGATGAGGTTCCGGGGTAATTGAAATTTCCTGTCTAACCTTGACCACGCCGCCAGCTCACGTTACCGCTCCGGCCGCGCAGGGCAGGGTCAGTTTCTCCCGGGGCCTTCTCACCCTGCGCTGAAAATCAGGCCACTGTTCTGTGGGCGCAGGCTATCCAGTAACACGCTTGGACGCGGAGAGGGAACTTTCTCTGGCGGGGCTGCCGCGGCCTCTGGCTTCCCATACACGTTAGAAAATTCTTTCTCCTACAGCTCGCCATGGAGGAGCCAGGATACAAAGACCGATGACCCCCCCTACCCCCACCCCCACCCCCAGAACCCAACAGGCTCACAGGCCAGGGAGGATCCAGTTTTGGGTTGTTGTGGGGTTTTTTTTAAAGCCTGAAAGTGTAAGAAATCCCCAGGCAAAATCCTTTTCAATACGAGAAATCACATTCCAAGATCAAAGCGCAACTGGCAGGTATCTGCCCAAATCCATCTGGCCCCGAACAAAAAGAGGGAGCGCGCTCCATATCGGTCAAGTGAGGTTCCGCGCGAACTCCGCGGCGACATCGGCCTCTGGATCTGGAAACTGATTACAAGTGAAATTCTTGCTGAAAGTAATTGCGCCGCCGGCACCAGCGGGGGTGGGGGCTCTGTGGGCGTGGCTTCGTCTTTGTACTTAGAGGCGACTCCATCGGAGTCCGGATTGGGCTTTGGAAAGCCTGATGCCCCTTCTGTTGGGGGTGGGATCACTCTGGCTTTGGTTGGGTCTCTGCCGTGCCTCACTCACTTAGATAACCTAAGCTGGTTAAGAGTCTGATGTTCCTGCCCTGGCTGGTGTGGCTCGGTGGATTGAGCACCCGCCTGTAAACCACAGGGTTCGATTCCTAGTCCGGGCACATGCTTGGGTTTTGGGCCAGGTCCCCAGTAGGGGGCGTGTGTAAGAGGCAACCACACAATGATGTTTCTGTGTCTATCTCTCCCTCCCTTCCCCTCTCTCTGAGTCTGACCTTTCTGAAGGCTCCTTGGAAGGACCTGCCCCTTACCCCCCGGGAGGGGGAGAGGAGACAGTCATGATGCCCCATGGTCTGGGCATCTCTGCTTACTCCCAGGATGGGTTGAATAGGGTTCCCCAAAATTCATGGCCATCCAGAACCTCCTCCGAATGTGACCTTCATTGAGTCTTTTGAGTCTTTGCCGATGGAATAAATTTAGATGAAGTCACACTGGGTGAGGATGGCTAGTGACCACGTGACCGTGGGCCTATCAAGGCAGAGCCCAGAGCCCTGACATGCCTGTGGTCACTAGGTCAGAGCAGCAGCGGTCAGGGCATCACCCGCTGCCACCCCCTGGTTTCCTGCCTCCTCAAGGCCCCTCTGAGTGGCCATTCAGCTCTGGGATCTTCTGGACCTTCTCTGCCTGAGCCTGTTGGCCCAGAGGGGCCGCCCGCACCCTGCTGCCCTTGCCCGGGCTGGGGCAGGCCGCGAGCCCCCTCCCACCCAGGAAGAATGCTGTGGGGCTTGGCCTTTGGGGATCTGCCTGCAGCATAAGACCAGAGGTGTGTCTCTCCACTAGAGCCGCTGCCATGGTCCTGGCACCGAGGGTGGGTGGACACTACAACTAGAGGCATCCAAGTGACAGCATCTCCCAGTCAGAGGAGCCCCTCACGCTGGTTGGGTAGGTAAGGCAGCATGTCGGCCGCCTCCCAGGTGCGGGAAACTGGGAGAAACACCTGCAGGGGAAACCGACGAGCTCAACTAGAGGATGCTGAGTTTTTGGAAGCTCAGGGCTGTGGTAGGGTTGCGGGGAGGCGGTCTTGGACAGGAACAGTAGTTGGCTTAAGAAAAAGAGAAGCTAAGCACAGCTGGCATCATCTGAGCACCTAGATCCAGCCGCACCTGACCACACATCCCTTGGTACTGTGGGGACTCCCTTTGTTACTCGTATGTAGGCAGCCAGCTAACAGATAATCCTCTCAAAGACTTTTCTGCACGAAGAAAAACATAGTAATACGAACAAATAAAGGAAACCCAAAGCACCGCAAAGCAACCTAAAGGTTGCCAGATGCCGTCCCCAAATTCAGCTGGACTGGGGGACCTGCTGGTCCTCCCACGGAAGGCTCAACCCCAAACAGATCCAAGGGGCTGCGACAAACCGCTCACCCCGTTGTTCTTCCACCTCTGCCCCAGTCGCCCGCACTCTTTTGCCCCAACTCAGCTTTCCGTAACTGCCCAGACTAGCCCGGCCAGGTGCGGACACCAGAGGACAGTGCCTGGAAGCGAGGGACTGGGAAGTCGGGGTGTCAGGCGAGCGGGTGAGGCATGGTGGCCTCTGGGTGCCAGTCTCTGCTGACCCCCCCCACCCCCACAGTGGCCGGTCTGGACAACAGCCCAGCCTCAGGCTGGGGCCGGGGCCCTGGCACACAGCGCCAGCCACACGGCGCCCTTAAATAGACCCTGCACGCAGAGGACAAACATTCCAAGCGCTTTTTAAAACGCCTCGAGCATGACCTGGCCGGCAGCCTCTGCTCCCCCAGGCATTTTTCTGGTCTTAGCTATATTCTGGGAATAGCATTAATAGCTCGGCTAGGAGCTTACAGTGTGTAAAATAATTTATGGCCCTGAAGGGCAGGAGCGACTACTGCTCCCACTCTTCAGATGAGGAAACAGAGGCCTCGGAGGCTCCCGGGCTACACGGCAGGACTGGCGGGGGGCTCTCTACACTGACTTCCCCGCCTGGTGGGGCCTACCCAGCAGGGCAGGAATGAGCCCCCAAGGGAACTGGCTGCCAGCGGCCATGTCTGGCTCCGACGCGCGCCAACAGACAAGGCGACACTCCGGGAGGCTCCGGGGACCCGCTCGATCCAAGAACGTTCTGATCTTCTGCGAAGACTTTAACCAAATCCCAGTTCTCAGCCTCTGTTGGTCCATCGGACCCCGCGGGACAGCCAAGGATAACTTTCCCCTTTTATTGTAAAAGATAAAGGACAACGGGGCTGGTTTCTCCCTGGGGAGGTGAAAGCTGGCAGGTGAGGTGCGGCGCGTCTCGGTTTCCTAGAAGTTGTGCTCTGAGCAAATCTCGGAACCAGCCCGCGGAGGGGGCGGGACCCGCGGTGGCCGCCCCGGAGCCCGCGAGTCCGGGACAGCAGGACCCGGGACTCGGGCTCGGCTGCCCCGGGGAAGTGCTGAGCTGGGTCTGCGCGTCCTGCTCTGGGTGCCCCCAGCCCAGTCGGGTCCCCGCACGCGCCGGCACAGACTCGGGGGGAGGCGCACGATCAGGAGCGTTGCGTCCAATGCCAAGAGCACTAAGGCACCCTTGCACTACCCTGTCCTGTTCCCCCAGACCCCCGGCCCGAAAGAACCACCGCCACCTCCCCCTTCTCTCGCTCCCAGGTCCCGGGCTTGGGGCACTCGGGGCGCACGGCGCAGGGCGGGCGCTCACAGTTTGAACATCCTCTCCAGGTCCTTGATGAGGCGGCGGCTGAACTCCGGGAACTCGGTGTAGGGGTTGAAGACCTTGCAGCGGCGGGGCCGCGCCGCGCCCTCATTGATGTCCAGCCGGCGGCTCAGCTGGGCGCTCAGCTCCGCGTCGGCGCTGGCGGTGGGCGCGCTGGCGGTGGGCGCGCTGGCTGGCAGCTCCGGCTCGGGCGCGGGCTCGGGTGCGGGCTCCGGCGCGAAGGCGGCTTGTGATGCGGGCTCCAGGCCGCCCTCCTGCGCCTGCTCCCGCTGCAGCCTCCGCTGCAGCTTGCGCGCCAGCTCCTCGCTGGCCATAGCGGCGGGTCAGGGACTCGGGGACTCGGGACCCGGCGCGGGGACTGGGCGGGCGGCGCGCTCCTGGCGGCTCGCGGCGCTGCGACGCTCTGCCCCGGCGGCGGGGACCCGGCGGTTGGGTGGAGCCACCGTCTGGGGACGGGGGAGGGCGGGGCGGAGCCGAGGCTTTAAGGAGGCGCCAGGGCTTGGGGACCGCCCGCCTCGCCGCAGGCCACAGGTGTCTGCGCGTCCCGGACCTGGTCCCGCTCGCCCCTTCCCGAGGCTCCGGACCTCGGACCAACTCGGACCTCGCCGCCGGCGCCCGCTCCGGGGCGGGGGAGGGGGGGCGCTGCAGCGGGGAAAAGTTTCACGGCCGTTCGGGCGGTTCCTTTCTCTTCCCCCAGAAAAGCCCCGACTGGAGGCGCTCGCGGCCCAGACCGGCCAGGGGTGGGGGGAGCCAAGCGCCCCGGCGTCACCCGCGTGTCCCCACCACTCCGATTCCGAGGGTGGGACAGGGTGGCACCCACCGGTTCCGAGGTCTGGGGGTGGGGGGCGCCCGCAGGGAGCGCGGGGCGGGGCGAGCTGCTTTTCAACCACGCTTGGAAAGAAATGTTTGCACAACACACTGAAAATATTAGAAACAAATAAGCAAACAGAAAAGAGGGCCAGGAGCGCGATGAAACTTGCGGCTGTCTTGGAGGAGACCTCAGCACCGCTTCAGGGGCTCTTTCTGGGAAACACACGGAAGGGGAAAAAAAAAAAAAAGAAGCTTTAAGTTGAAGAAGCGATTCGGCATTTTCGACAAGAGGGTAAAAACAAGTACCGTCGTCATGCTCCCTAAGGAAGGCTGCTGCGGGCGGCCATTGCATCAGCCGAGCGCTGAGAAAAGTCTTGTAAACACAGGTCTGCCCCTGCCCGGAGCGACGCTGCTCTGGCGGCCTCTGGGGCGCCTGCGAGCCGGCCCGGCTGGGGGCGCCCGGCTGGGGGCGCCCCGCTGCGGGAGCCGGACCCCGCCGGCCGCGGGCGCGTCTGTGGAGGACACGCCGAGGCGAGTCCTGCAGAAGCTGTGGGCACCTGTAAGGGTCTAGGAGGGGGAGGGACGGGTTCTTCTATTAAGGTATTAGTGAAAATATTACGTTTAGAAAGAAAGGTATCAAATGGGACCTTTTTAACATCCCTACTGAGCAATTGCATTGGATGGGTAACCGGGCAAGGACACGCCTGGTTGGGGCGGCGATACCGGAACAATGCCCCGCGGGACCGGAGGGTGCCAAGCACGGGGCTCAGAGCAGACCCACGCAGAAGCTGCAGAAGTTCCTCCCCCTGGTATCAGCACCCACCTTCCTTTCCTCCCACTCCTCCCTATAGATGTTTCCAGAAGGCCCTCCTCGACTTCTTCCTTTTCTCCAGGGACATCTCCTTGAGGGCACATTTCAGGGCTTTTTAGGGGTTCTGTTTGGGAAACCCTGCAGGGGAATGCTCAGGCATTCTCTAAATGGGTTTTTTCACCTTTCTCCTTGGGGGGGGGGCGCAAGCCAGACCCTCCCACCACCCCAGGGTCGCCTGGCCTGGCCGTAGGAAAAGAATCCCCACTCCATTTTCTTCCCACCCTTCAACTCTCGGTTCTGCCTGCTGAGTGGGTTCCACTCTCTCCCACCCTTCCTGCGTGGAAGGGCAATGCAGCTGACCCCTGACCGACACACGTACGAACTGCACAGCCCACTGGTGCGGGGATGTTTTCCAATAAATGCAGTCCACATATTTTCCTTATGACTTTCTTGATAAGTTTCTTTTTTCTAGCTTTGTTTACTATAAAAATATATAGCATATAATACACATAATATGTGTAAATCGACTGGTTATGTTATCAGCAAACAGTAACTAAGTTTGGAGGAATCAAAAGTTATACACTGCCCTGGCTGGCATAGCTCAATGGATTGAGCACGGGCTGCAAACCAAAGCATCGCAGGTTTGATTCCCAGTCAGGGCACATGCCTGGGTTGCAGGCCATGGCCCCCAGCAACCGCACATTGACGCTTCTCTCTCTCTTTCTCCCTCCCTTCCCTCTCTAAAAATAAATAAATAAAATCTTTTTTAAAAGTTATACATGGATTTTCAATTGCAAGGGGGTTGGCACCCCTAACCCCCGCCTAGTTCAAGGTCAGCTGTAGTTGGCCATCAGGGCCTTTCTCTTCAGGACCCCAGCCTCTGTCCATCTGTCCTTCATTCACTCACCCAGGCAGGAAGAATTGGTCCAAAAGAGTGCTAGCCTACGGAAGTAGAAAATGTGACTGATTTTACCTGTAATTTTGTATTTGAAATATTCTAGTAGTCACATCTTTAAAAGTAAAAGAAAGAAAAACAAGTGACATTCATTTTAATATATTGTCTTTAGCCCATTACCTGCCAAATATCATCACCTTGACATACCATCAGGATGGGAACATTCACGAGATACTTTGCGTTCGCGTATTTCATACCAAGCCTTCAAAACCCGGGGCATGCTTTACGCTCACGGCTCATCGCGATGCGGACGAGCCATGTCTGCCACCCCCGGCGGCCCTGCGTGGCTGGTGGCCATCCTCTCGGGTGACTGGGCTGAGGGGCAGCCTAGACCCTTGGCTGGGTTAGAGGTTCTTCCGCTGAGAAGTTGCTCTCCCGCCTGTGTCCCGCCCCCACTCCTTCTGGTCTGAACCACCCACGGCCCCCTGCTGATGGGAGTGTGTGGTTATCTTGACAAGATATTACCCTTCACTGAATCCCCCACATTCTCTGAGAGTCTTTACGTAAAGCCCAGGATAAGAGAAGCTTTGGGGCTCCAATAGTAATAAACTATTCTGGCTCTCTCCTTCAGGTAGAGCCGGGGGCCCTCTGTCACGGGGCAGAGGTGGGAGGAGGAGTGGAGTGGTATAAATCCGGACTCTGTCCCTCAGCGGCTGTGTGACTTTGAATAAATTCCTTAACCTCTCTGAACTCCCGTTCCCTCATGTGTACACAACAGAGAAGAGACTGCCTACAGGACGTACAAAGACGTGGTGATCGTCAATGGCATGTAAAGCACCTCAGAGGAGTTGAGTCACCTCTTGCTGTAGGCTCAGATGGGGGTGCAGGAAGTGGGGGTTCTAGCCACAGGGCATGCTCTGTGCCCTCCAGCTTTCCCCTGGCACTGACTGAGCCAGCTTGGGGGTGGGGGTAGAGTGGTGGGGGGGAGCACCTTGCAGCCCTCACCCACCTTCCTGCTGTGCAGATAAGCAGCTCAGACCTTCAGGATTTCAAATGCCCGCACCTGTCCCTGTGGTGTGGCGACACCTGGGAAGCGTATCACTGCCACACCAAGGATGTCCATTCTGAGTTTTAAAAAACCTGGCTCCTTTACCCACTCCAATCTGGCCAAGCGAGCAGCCCAGGAATTCCTCTTTTTCTCCTCCTCTCCATCCTCACTCTTCCCTCTTAAAGAACCCCCACTAGGGTTCCTCCTGTATTCTTATGCAAATCACTGCATCTCTCAAGCCCCGCCCCCAAACTTGGGTCTGGGGCTGTCTGCGCATGCCCAAGGATTCAGCTGGTGCCTCCTCGGGGGTTTAGACCCAGGACCAGTGAGTGGGTCTTGAGATGAGCAGGGATGGTTTGGTTCTTCCAGAATCTTTTGTGTGACAAACCCATTTACAGTTTCCTTTTAAGAGCGGCCCATACCAAGGAAAAATAGTGAAAGATTTAATGTGTTAACTAGAAGAAGGTAATCTTCAACAAAGCCCCCCCCAAAAAAAAAATCCAGAATGGGGAGCTCCTACAAAGTAAGAACAAAAAGAAAGACAAACCAATGAAAAATTGGGCAGCGGGCCTGGGCACCACTGCCAACTCCCTAACCCGGTCAGACCCGGCCCAGCCCTCGGACGGACGGTGCCCGGTGGGTCGAGGAAGTCTGGGGGCGGTGTTCACTATTCCCCCACCACTTGGCTCTCGCATCATGAGGAGACCCGGTCTCGGGTCCAGTTCTGCAGAAGGGAACCTCAAGCTATTACCCCGACATTCCCAGCAAGCAGACGGGAAACAGCTCTGACTGCCGATCCCCCAGGATCCACGGTCTCGAACCCTTTCCCGAGAGGCGGGCACACGACCTAGGGACTGAGTTCCCTCCCTTACGTACAATCAGAGTCAAACAACCAGACGTCCTCCCGAGGCCGTGGCTGCAGACTGACCCAACAAAGAGCCAGCCTCCGGGGCAGGTGACAGCTCTGTGTGATTGGAAGTATTTTAGGCAATTCCTGTATCTTGCATAACAATGCTTTTATTTTCACCAGTGAGAGCCCATGTTTGGCATTCATCAGTTTAATCAAGGAGCCACTATGTTCACTGGTATTTTCTTTAAAAAAAATTTTCTGACATCACTATGCCAATTAGCAAATCGAGCTTCAGTGATTGATCAAGGGAACAGATAACAGCAAGATGTATGGGCCACATCTGGAGTGGGGCCCTTCTGACATCACGCTGGCTGATGCCCCCGGACTGTGTCCTCTTCTTTAAAAAATTTACGTAAAGTCCACAAAGCACGTAAGTCACTGTTTTTGAAGTGTGCAATTCCACGGCCTCAGTGTGTTCACCGTGCTGTGCCACCGTCACCTCCCTGGTGGCAAACGTTTTCGTCATCGCAGAGGAACACCCTGAGCCCTTTAAGTTGCCACCCCACCCCACCCCACCCGCCTTCCTCCCAGGCCGGGCCGCTGTGTCTGAAAGAAGCCAGGCTCTGCTCACTTTTAATAGCACCGAGGAGGCTCACCCAGGTTGTGGCTGGTGTCAGTGCGTCATCCACTGCGTGGATGGACCATGGCTTGTTTATCCTCTCCTTTCTTTTTTTTTTTAAGATTTTATTTATTTATTTTTAGAGAGGGAAGGGAGGGAGAAAGAGAGAGAGAGAGAGAAACATCAATGTGCGGTTGCTGGGGGCCGTGGCCTGCAACCCAGGCGTGTGCCCTAACTAGGAATCGAACCTGCGACACTTTGGTTCGCAGCCCACGCTCAATCCACTGAGCTACGCCAGCCAGGGCTATCCTCTCCTTTCTTGATGGATGTTGGGGTTGGCTCCACCTTTTCGCTGTTGTGGAAGGTGCTGGAACTGAATGCAGGTCCCATGGCCCCCCAGGGGGAAGGCCAGTGCTCCAGAGGCCCAAGCCAATGTAAAGGACAGCGGTTTATTTCCGGGTGCCAGCCACCTGGAACACGGGGGACTCGGGTCTCAGAGCCCATCTCCCCCTCTCAGTGGAGGCAGGGGTGTTCGTAAGGAGGGAGGGGAACAGGACAGAGATCAAAGGAGGGGGGTGTGGAGCTCTCCACGTGCAGACGAGCACGGCCCATTCGGATAGGACAGGGCGGGTCCGGTGCGTGCGGTCCGGGCCTAGTCCTCCCGGCTTCACGAGGTCCCGTCTCCGCGGCTGAAGGTCAGCAGACCTCCGGGAGCCGGGACGCCTGCAGGTCGGGTCTGCATCTTTGGAAGTCGGTTCCTGGGGTTCCTGTGCAAACATGCTGTTCACCCACCAGCCACATCTCAGTCGGAGTCCGGCCTTGACGAGGCAACGTGAAAAGACCGGCGGGGTGGGCTGCCGTTCCCCGGTACAACTTTCCACTGTGACCGCGCTGCTGCGAACGAGCGCATGCGCCTTTCGGCTTCCGCGCGGACATTCGATTCCACTTCGCTCGGGGGTGTACCTGGGAGTGGAATCGCTGGGTCTGCAGAAACTCCCCGTGTTTACCCGTCCTGAGGAGCTGCCGGACGGCTTCCCACGGGGGGGCGCACCATTCCACATCCTCGCCAGCCGTGCGTGAGGGTCTGGGTGTCTCCACACCCCCGGGCCGCGCACCCTGAACACGGAGCTCAGCGGCAGCAGCCGGCGCCTCCCGGACGGAGTGCCTGCACTGTCTGTGCCGAAGGGTGTTCAAGCGAAGCACAGACGTTGGCGGGAACACGCAGCTCACGGAACAGGCCACCTGAGTGGTCCCTAACCGGAAAGGGGAAGAAGACCCACAACACAGCCACCAGGAAAGGGTGCGTCCTCGTCATCGGGTCACGAACAGTGACAGATCAGACAGAGCCCGGCGGGCGGGTGTGGATGACGAGCATGCTCATCCCCTACTGCTAGGTGTGCAAACGGGCACACCCATGTGCAGATCCACACGGCCCATCACTCTAGGCACATCTTTGTTTGTTTCATTTAATTTCAGAGAGAGGGCAAGAGAGGGAGAGAAGCGTGGGTCAGCTGCCTCCAACACTGGCCCCAACCAGGGCCTGGGCCATCACCCAGGCGTGCGCCCTGACTGGGAGCCAAACTGGTGACCTTTCACTTTGCAGGACGACGCTCAAGCCGCTGAGCCATGCCGGTCAGGCCGAGGCATGTCTTAGAGAAACGTACACCAGTTCAGAGCCGTGAACCCCAGGAGACATGTTTAAAAGTGTTCATAGCTATTGATGGAGTCAAGGACACGCTACCTCCAAATGGGGCCCCTCGGAACCGAATATTTTAAGCCGAAGGAACTTAAGAAGGTGCAGGTGCAGGGAGGCCTTTCTGACCTCCCCCTGAAGCAGGTCACAGAACCCTCCTGCGAGGGGCGCCCTCTCTCCGCCAGAGGGAAGGGGCAACCCCAGATCAGAGAGAGAGTAGAGGGGCACGGAGAGGGATGGGAACCAGCCGGCCTCGCTGTCCCCTCCCCTCCTCCCGCCGCACCCCCGGGTTTGCGACACTCAGCTCACACCCCTGCCCATCCCGTCGCATTTTCCGCAGCTGTCCACTCCTCCTCGCGCCCAGCAGACAAACCGCCCGGCTTGGCTTCGGGTCTTCCTGTCCTTGCGAGGTCCTGCATCACATAGAACTTACACCAAATGTGCATGCTTTTCTCTTAATCTGCCTTCTAGTACAGCACCCAGCTGAGAATCTAGAAGAGTAAAAGGAAAAAAAAAACATTCTTTCCTTCCCTACATCATATTGTTGTAGGAGCACAAAATGGAAACAACCTCAGTGATTAAATGACGGGTGTATGCATCTATTTGAGTGACTGACAAAATTAATGTTGAGTCAAAAGTTTTCAACCCTGACTGCTGTGGCTCAGCGGGTTGGGCATCATCCTGCAAAGTGAAAGGTCACCGGTTCGATTCCAGGTCAGGGCACTTGCCTGGGTCACGAGCCAAGTCCCCCGTCAGGCGTGAGAGGCAGCCAATAGATGTTTCTCTCTCACACCGAGTTTCTCTCCCTCTCTTTCTTCCTCCCTTCCCCTCTCTCTGAAAATAAATAAATAAAATCTTTTTTAAAAGTTTGCAAAAGAAGAGACATCTTCTCCTGCACGTACCAGACAGAAATGCATGCGCCTGTGCACCTTGAGACATGTATAATACGTTCACGGCAACTTCATTCATAAAAGCCTGAACCAGAAACACCACAAATGTCTGTTGATAGTAAAAGAGACACATACAATTGTGCCAAATTCATACAGTGCAACTGTATACAGCAGTGAAAACGAACAGCTTGAACACGTGAAAACACGGCGAATCTCAAAAACATAAGGTGGAGAGAAAGAAGCTGGACATAAAATAATATATCCTGCATGTTTATGTGAAGTTCAAGCAAGAGGAACCTCTAGTGTGAGAGGTCAGGGGGTGGGGTAGGGGCAGTGACTGGCTGGGGACACGTGTCTGGCGGTGTCTGCTTCCAGAGCTGGTCACTTTGCCAATTTCATCAAGCAAGACCCTCACGGTTTGTGTGCTTTTTTGTATTATGTTTGTGGGGGGTCTAAACATGACCACGAGTGATCTGACACTCCTATTTGGAGGCCCAAGGTGACCAGAACCTTCCAGCAATGGAAGGTCTTTACCGCAAAGATATCACATGTGACGTGGGGGTAGACGCCCCTCCCCCATGATGCCACTGTGGGCGGGGCTGCAGAGCCGGAAAACTCACCAGGCTTTAGGGGTTCGGACTGAATCACGAGGGCTGCCTTCGTCTCAGAATGGATCCCTTGGATGCCTGTGGGGCTCAGGGGTCCCAAAAGACCAGGTGGACGAGGGCAGGGGAAGGACAGGGGGCCACCGAGTTCCCTTGCCTCGACAGCTGGGGTCTGGATGGAGCCTCTCTGCCCTCTGGGTCCACCCAGAACTTGCTGGCCGGGCCCTGCGAGCTGCAGGCAGACTCGCCCGAACTTGAAAACAACAGGAGACGATGGAACTCTGGGGCACCTGACCCTCCCCCGGCCCTGGACTCTGCCGGCCTCTTCCCCTGTGGGCTCGTCCGGAGTGTTTCCCAGTGCGAAAACAGCACACCTCGGAGGACAGAGGCAACCAATCATGGTGAGATACAGCGACCCAAAGTTTTGAAAACGTGGGTTCTATGGTGGCTCTTGGCGAACATACCGGCAGCCGGCCTCATGGTGCCAGCTGTCTGGAAGTAGAATAATGTCAGCGGTACTGCCAGGCGCCCACCACCCCGCACCGTGACACAAAATCCCGCTAGGCTGCCAGCGTCCACGCTTGAGGGGAATCCTCCATGTCGGTGGGGGTTAGTAAAGACAGAGGAGGAATTCTCTCCCCATCCAAGTTTCCAGACCTATTTCATTCTGTCCACAGTCACCTTGGGGGTCCGGGGACCCCAGGTAGAGAGCCTCTGGCACAAAGGGCAGGGAGAATGCAGTCCTCACTCTGGGGGGGGCACGCGGCCTGAGGGTTCACCACAAACCTCACCAGTGCCAGGCTCATTCCGCACGCCTGGCCCTGTGATTCCCGGATGTCCCCTGGAAAGGGCACCCCTGGGCAGGACTCCGGGTCCAGGAGCCAACTCCCCCCACGCCAGTGGCCTTCTCACACACAGCACCCCTGTGAGGGGCGTCCAGGACAGACCTAGTTCCCTGGCGGGGGGTGGGGGGGAGGGCGAGGGTGAAAGCACCCTCCCCCCTGAGCTCATAGTCTCTTCCCCTGTGACCCCTGGTCGCCGAGTCAGGGCCTGGCACACCGAAACATCGCCAATGGTGACGAAGGGAGGACAGAAAACTGATGCATAAAGAGACATTTTATATTTCACCTAACCTTGCCTTCCCTGATCAGGATATGTTTGTATACAACATGTTTACCTGCATTTTCATTATAAGAGCTTATGCTTCTCATGCTTAAAAAAAAAAACAACTTTGTCTTGTGATAGAAGAGTCAAACCTATGCAATGCGTCGTGATAATGGGTGTTGGAAATTTTTTCCTGACGCCACCCTGCATTCCCTGGTTTTCCCTTTTCTCTCCGGGCCTATTCAGGTCAAATGCCTTTTCTGTTTTTCCACAAACAAGTGCAATGTGATGGTATTGGTGGTTACCTTCAATTTGCAAAGAAGGAAGAAAGAAAAAATACATCTGAACCCGCATGTTCTTAATGAACAGTTCTGGGGACTGTCCCCTGGAAAAGCAGGAGATCTGGCGCACGTGTGTTCTCTGCCTACTGTCCCCCAGAAGCTCAACAGCATTTCCTGGGCGTCTGTGTACAAGCACCCGGGCTGCAAACTGCTAACGGCAAAACTAATAAAAGCTCTCATGAAGCCACACTTACTGTGCGCTGCACACGACACTAGGAGCTCTCTGTACGCCCCCTCACTTAATTTCCCATAAATCCTACAGGCTACGTTTGTCTTCTTTAACCTTGCCAGTGAGTGACCTGGGACGTAACCTCAGCTGGTCCCGATCCGCATCTCTGGAGGCGAAGCCTGGGGATCTATTCTATTTTAATTTTTCTTGTATTGTATTTTTTCCCCATTACCATTTATCCCCCTTGTACCCTCTTCCACCACCTCCCCCACCCCTCCCCCCACGCATCAGAATCTATTTTAGAAACGAGATGTTCTGGGGTGACCCCAGGTGCACCCTACCTGTAAAGACGAGGGTCAGTGCGGATGCGGAACTTGCTCACGGCCTCTCCAGCCCCTGCGGTTCTCTCCACGCGCGTACGTGGCCACAGAGAGATCGCAAGTGAGTCAGATGGGCAGGAGGGAGAGCGTGCGCCGCGACTCACCGGCGCTCCAGGTGAGTCCGATGGGGGACTCCCCCAACACCCCATCCCCCCCCCACCCCTCCCGGCATTGCTGGAGGCCGCGCGGTCTCACAAGTTTTTAGTTACCCGATCCTCTCTTCCACAAAGACAAACCCCAGTTCAGGTTTAAATGGAAAAGGATTTTAAACCTCCCGCCGGGCAGGGAATTTAAAAGAAAAGTGCCACCTAGTGGCGGCAGTGAGCAATGACCGTGTCCCCACGCTGGACTAGAACCAACCTGGATGGTTAAATAATTGAAGTGGAAATTTGCTTCGAGAGTGGAAGGTAAACGAACGTCTCACAAAATAACAGCAACAGTCGTAGTAGTAGTAATAGTAATAATGATAATGCGATGTATGTGCTAACGAACTAGACTGGGGGAATCCTTTCACAGTGTGTACATATATCAACTCACCACGAGGTATACTTGAAACATTTTATAATTTTTTAATGTCGGTTATACCTCAATGAAGCTGATTTTTAAAAAAATACAAAAATTGACTGGTTAACGTCAAAATCATAGACTTTGAAGGTTGAGAGGGCTTTCGAAGACCACCCGCTGCACCCGTCCCATTCTACGGCTAGGGTCAGCCTCTCTCGCCTCTGAGGACAGTGCTGTCCGCGTGGCAGGCTGCGCCCCAAAGACGCTGCGTGAGAAAGTCCTCTGTTACGAATGAATCGTCCCGAGGGAGTCAGACCGGAGCTCGAATATTTCCCCGCTCCTCCTGTGCTTTCTGAAGCCGACCCAGGGCTAAACCAGCCAGTTCCACTTCATCGCAAGTTTGGAGCGCCCCCTTCTGGATGCCACCGGTTCAAAGACTGAAGAAGAATGCCCGCAGCATTTGCTCGTTCATTCGTTCCGCAAACATGTATGGATGCCGCCCTGTGCCTCATGCTGGAGATTCAAGGAACACACCCGACCCCAGTTCTTGGGCTCAGAGCATTCGTGGAAGGGGGGGACCGATATTAATAAAGCGTTCACATAAATTAACACCAACTGTAATAAATGTCCAGGATGAAAGAACAGGGCAATCAGAACATATTACAGGGGACCTGCCCTAGGCAGTCAGGGAAGGCTTCCTGTAGGAGGTGTCATTGCTCCAGAAATGGAAGTTTGGAATTAACCAAAATGTCGGGCAGCAGGGCCTGGTGTATAGAGAGAGGGTGGAGTCTTCATCCAGTCAAAGCCTCCAGGGATCGAATGTGGATTTCTGGACTTCTCTGCTTCTCCCGCCTCCTCTGTCCAGTCAGTTCCCGCTGTCTCGGCGGCCCCACACTCTGCTCTCTGTGCAATCGGCCTGAGTTTCCCTTCGGGGTGCCCAGTCTGGATTCCACCTCAGGCGGAAGGCCCGGGAGAGAGTAGGACTCACACCATGTTTTTTCCCTTTCTCCTCCACTGCCTGTTTCCCGGAACCAGTGGGCGTTTTGTCCAGTTGTCAAGTTTCTGGTAGGAGCTTGGGGGCGAGTCACCTGACACTCTGGACAGGAAGCCAAAGATTCTATTCTTGACCGGAGCAGGCAGCTCCGTCCTGTAATTTTTTTTTAACACTTTAAAGTTGAAAGGTTGCCCTGGCTGGTGTGGCTCCGTGGATTGAGTTACCGCCTGCGAACCCAAAGGTCGCCCTTTCAACTCCTGGAGAGGCACATGCCTGGGTTGCGGGCCAGGTGCCCGAGTTGTGGGCACGATAGAGGAAACCAGTTGATGTTTCTCTCCCTCTCTTCCTCCCTCCCTTCCCCTCTCCCTAAAAAAAAATAAATAAACAGGGCCCTGGCCAGGTAGCTCAGTTGGTTGGAGCATTGTCCTGGACAACCCCGGTCAGGGCACGTACTTAGGTTTCGGGTTGGAGCCCCGGTCGGGGCACGGATGGGAGGCAACCAATATACCCTCCTCTGTCAACATCAACGTTTCTCTCCTCCTCCCTAAAATCAATGAACATAACCTTGGGTGAGGGTTAAAGAGACAAAATGTAAAGAAGAAAGGAAATAAACCAATAAACTCTTTTAAAAATGAAGTTAAAATGTTAACAGCTTTCAAGTTAGAGAAAAGTCGCAAGAATAGTACAAAGATCTCTTACACACCGTCCAGCAGGGGGCAGGATCCTGGTTTCCCCAGGCGTCCCAGGGGCGTCCCAGGGGCGTCACGGGGGCAAAGGTTCCAGGACAGGACAGCGCGCTGCATCCTGTCCTCTCGCCTCCCCGGTCACTTCCTTCCAGCCCTCCGTCTCTCTTTGAGGCTCCGGACTTCAACACTTTGGGAGGGCATAGGCCAGTTGCTCTGCAGAACGTCCCTCTACTCGGATTTGTCCCACATTTCCTCACGATTAGAGCCAGGCGACGCATATCACGAATGCCGGGCCGACGTAACACTGCAGTCAACTGTAATTGAGAAACTAAGCCCTGGCTGGCGTAGCTCAGTGGATTGAGCTCGTGCTGCGAACCAAAGCATCGCAGGTTCGATTCCAGGTCAGGGCACATACCTGGGTTGCAGGCCACGGCCCCCAGCAACCGCACATTGATGTTTCTGTCTCTCTCCCTCCCTTCCCTCTCCAAAAATAAATAAAATCTTTAAAAAGAGAGAGAGAAAAACTAAAAAGTTATTTTAAAAAAATGCAACCTGCTGTCTCTGTCCCACGACAGTGGTGGTGCCTTAGGCCACCCCCCCCCCGACCCCCCGCGACGAGGACGGCACAGGCCAGGCCAGGCCAGGCCTGCGCACTGCACTTCAGGGCCGTGTAAACCCCCGTCCCTCACCCCCGTCACCATTCGTTTTGGCACGTCTCACTGCTTCCTGCGGGAACGGAATTAATTCTCACCGTGGTGCCTGCCAAACGGTGACGTTCTGACGTCACCACTCCTTCTGCGGCTGGCCGCCCTCCTTCGGAGAGAAACAGCTTTCCATGCTCACATCACTCGCTCACTCGCTCGTTCATTCCTGTCAGCCCGGCTCCTGAGTTCTCACTTTATTTAGTGAATTATAGTCTGTTGCTCGCATTAGTTATTTGGATGCTCGGATTGTCCCAGGCTGGGCTGCTGCTGGCCCCTTTAAGTTAGCTTCTCTGACTTTTTTCTCAGTGTCCCGACATTCCGGGGCACTTCCTACTTCTCTGGCCCTGGGGTGCTCCGGGTTCATCCCCTTTTCTCCACGTGTCCCAGGAGCCCGGCTCCCTTGGGTGGAGTGTGGCGTCCAGGAACCAAGGCCTGGATGGTGGGTGCGGTCGCTGCCCCAGGTGTGCCGTGTTCCCAGGCCTTGCCAGCGGGCAGAGCGGGGAAACGTGTGCGCACACACACACGCACGGGGACACGCAGACACACACTCACACTCGCAGCTGCGCACATCTCCCCTGCCAGGTCGCAGCTCCCTCCCGACCGTGAGCACCTCGAGGTTCCAGTGCCCTCGACACGGCCGTCTCCTTGCTCAGTGTCCCCTGCACAAGCGTCCTCCCGACCCCTGCAGGATGCTACCCCCTCCACACGTGGGGCCCCCCAAATTCGGGGCACCTCTCCCCATTCAAAATCCCTCGCCCTAGGCCAAAGACCTCATGTGGACCTGCCTCGTGGCTTTTTGACAAAAGAAGGAATAATGGCAATAATTAGTAGTTAATAAAAGGAAAGGAGAAGAGGATGAGATTATTTTACTTTTAATAGTTGATTAAATTAATCACCCCAGCCCCTTTATTGAGTAATACTTCTTCAGTGATTTGAAACACCACCCTATATATCATACACTGAAGTGTAATATGCATAATACGTTAGGGTCTGTTTCGGAGGTTTGCTACTCGAAGAGTCATTTGAAAGTGGAAGACATTGATGTGCAGGCAGGCAGTTAATTCCTCTCCTGCTGACAAGTGGTGGGAGGTGCGTGGGAGGCTCAGGGCAAGCCCCCGACCATGAACTCCTTTGCGGACCTGTTGAATTTGGGGTGACAGTGGCATCTCGTGTCTAGCATGAGGGTGGGGAGAGAAGACCGGAGCCTGCACTCTGTCCCAGGTGACACCCATATAGCCCAAGCCCTGCCTGTCCCCTCGCAGCAGCTCCCAGAGTCTGGGGCCGCTGGGTCAAGCGTCCCTGGTGTCTCTCAGACCCTCAATTTTCTCTCCTGTTCCTTGGCCTAGAGGGGGCCAAGATGTAGCAAAGCCGAGTCACCACCAGATGGCGCCGCCGAGCACATTACATTCTGCTCCGAGACTCGTTGAAGACCAGTGGCAAGATCGACCGTCCCCCTTGGCACCGATATTTATTGGTTAATACGTCGTCCCTCGATGCCCAGCACGTTTCAGGCACTGCGCTGCGCTCCTCCGGACTTTAGTTCACTCGATGCTCACGGACCCTCACGGGGTGGGAAATCACTACCTGCCCAGAGGAGGGCCCGAGCTCCCAGCTGGCTGGTGACTTGCGCGAGGTCACACAGCTGGCCAGCGGCAGAGCCGGCCTGACCCCAGCCCGTTCCCTCTCCGGCCGCCCCGCACCACCGGCTCCCAGGGATTCAGCGCCCCTGCTGACGGTGTTTTTCTAGATCCTTCGGAGTCAAGGACAGACGAGCCACATCCCTGTGCTGAAGTGTGGGGGGACAACTTAGGGGTCCGCAGAGTCTTGACGACTTGCTCCCTGATTCTGTAACGCCCTGCCAAGATTGGGGGGGAGGGGTGGGTCCTGCAGCCTGGAGTTCGGGCGTCTGGCCCCAACTCCAGCTGAGGAAGAAAATGCAGCAGGAGGCGGAGGACAGTGAGACACCGGGAGCTGGGACGGACCCTGGAGGGAGGGCCTGCTGAGGACGGGTGCCTGGTGCACCCCCACCCCTTTTCCTAGACTCTGCACTCGCCAGATGCCCAGTCTGGTACATGGCTGCCTTCCCGGAGCCTCAGCTTCCTCGTCTGTAGAATGGGATGGCAATAATCTCACTCTCGGGACTTGGACAGAGGGGGCTTTTTCTGTCCCAGAGGACGAAATGGGGGGTGACGCTACAGCAGATCTGTGGACTCTGGAGTGACAGTGAAATCTTATGTCCAGTGGGCGGGTGGGGAGGGCAGAGGAAGCAAGAGCCTGGCCACCCCAGGGGGCCCCTACCCGAGCCGCTGTTGGTGGTGGGGAGACCGGAGCAGGACCGGGAGGGCTGGGCTCGGGGCTGCGGGAGGAGATGGGGCAGCTGGGGCAGGGCGCGGGCCCCAGAGCCCGGTGAGAAGAGTATTTCCGAGACCACCGAGAGTGCAGAAGGGTTTGGGGTGGGTTACAGGGTCCGGGACGGGGTGGGTAGCAGAGAAGTGGTACCTGCTGGCCCCTGAGGCTGGGAGGAGGGAAGAGGACAAGTGGGGGGGGGGGTGTCTGGGAAGTTGTTTTTAGCTAGGAGAAGGGGAAAACCAGCGAAGGTGAATGCACGGTGAAGAGGAGGGAAACCGAGGCAGCGCGTCCCAGCAGGGGGCTCAGGGGTGGGGATGTGAACCAGCTCCCCCACTGAACTCCAACAATGAAACTCCCCAACCCGGGAGGCTGGTGCCAGGACCGCAAAGACGGCTCCCCACTGGACAACCCAACCCACTCACGGACCTGTCGCCCTGGGAGGGAAGAGGAAGAGGTAACATCGCGCCATACCTACACGAAGAAGCAGTGCGTGGAAGCCCAACCGTTTCCGACAGAAACTCACAGTAGATCAGCAGCGGACGGTTCCTTGATTGGGCAGAAGCCGAATTTGCCTCCGGGAAACGGGTGGGAAGCCCCAGGAGCGCTCTCGTGAGTCAGAACAGGAAGGAAGAACGGAGCCAGCACCCTCGTTCGACAATTTCTCCAGACGTTGTGGTCAACATAACGACACAAGAAATAATCAAGTGGAGTGAATACTGGGAAAGGGAGAGACAGACGGCTATTGCTGTGCTTTGAAGGTGCTACTGGTTACCTGCTTGGGAACCTCCAAGGAATCGACTCCCTTACACACCCACATCCTACACACCCACATGAACATCTGAACCAATAAGTTGATTTCCAGTAAAAAGGGATTCTAGAAAAATATACAGGAACACTCCTTGTTCTCTCTACCACAATTTCAGTTAAAATATAATGAAGACATTTATTCACAATAACAAGAAGTATCAAGGACCTTGGAATGAATGTAACACGATGTAGAGAAACCTCACTTCTAAATAAACGAAAATAAAAGGAAACACCACAGCCTTGCAGAGAGATTTTACAGACTTCCTTAGAGAGACCTCTACAGCGTGGCCCTGAAAATAATTTACAATGTTATAAAAGTATTCAGATTTTAATTCCACACTCAGTTTAATCACTACGTTAAAATGAATTCTGATATGTATATGAGAATAGCCAAGACATTTTTGAAAAAAGAAGTCATGATAGAGGACTTTTACACTACAGGTTATCAGCATGGAGACGCGGCTCAGAGTCAGAGACCTGAACAGCAGACCCACAAGTGCACACGCAAGCGTGAGAATTTACTGCGCGACAGGGAAGCTGTCAGGTTCTCAGTGGGAAGGAGCTTTCATGAATGGTGTTTTTTAAAAACCCAACCAACATCCCAGAATGAAAGTAGGGTTAGAGGCTTATCTATTATCATAAACCTAATTTATTAAGGATTTAAATGTAAAAACAAACCAACAAGAAGCACCAAATTTACTGGAAGAAAATACACCACAGATTAATGTTTACAGAACTTTAGACAGGGGAACTAAATAAAAGCAAATATCATAAAAAAATATTTGATGAACTTAATCAGGCAAAAATTTTAATGCCATAAATGAAATTCAAAAGCAAATAACAACCTGGAAAAATATTTGTGACAGATAAACAGGAGATTAATGCTTTTAATTGCTAAATAACTCTTCAAAAATTAATGTAAAAGATGTTCACTTTAATAGAAATATTGTCTCTGGGCATATGTAGGAAATTTACAAAAGAAAAACAATATGAATACCAAGCAAATACAATGTCCAAAATAGACCAATACCATTTCTTTTTTCTCAATTTACTTATTTTCAGAGAGAGGGGAAGGGAAGAAGAAAGAGAGGGAGAGAAGCATCAGTGTAAGGTTGCCTCTCATGCATCTCCAGCTAGGGACCCGGCCTGCAACCCAGGCAAGTGCCCTGACTGGGAATCAAACCGGTGACACTTTGGTTCTCAGGATGGTGCTCAATCCACTGAGCCACACCCGCCAGGGCAGGACTGGGGTCTTGTTGGAAGTATGGGACCACTGAATCACAGCAGCCCCGAAGCCTGCTCTGCCTCTGGGGCTTCTGGTTTCGTGTGCCAGTCCTCTCTGTGGTTTGGTTTGGGTCTCCCTAGAAGCAGGCAGCTTTGAGACAAGGATTCCATGCAAATGCTTCTTGAGAAGTGATTCCGGGCAACACCCACAGGAGAGTGTGGAAGAGAGACAGGGGAGGGCAGTGCACGTATGAAATCACTTTCCACTGCGGGCAACGGGAGCCCGGTCCCACCCGCAGCTCTGGGCTACAGCGCAGTCCGCACCTCCCCCTAACCCAACCAAGAGGCAACCAAGCAGCCCCCGGTCCATTAGTCGGAGGCCGCCTCCAGGGCATCGGCCTGCCAGGACTTCCAGTTTGCCTGTGTCCTCGGCTAGTGGGCTGGCACAGCCAGGAAGAAACCTCCCAACGCAGAGAGACGCACGTTCTCAGACGCAGAAGCAGCCTTGCGCCTGTAGGATGAAGGCCCCCGGGGCGCTGCGGGCTCCAGCGTGGCGTGAGCTGGCTCTGCTGCTGGCAGCAGAGACGAGGCGCGTCCCCCTCGGCGCGGCGCTCCCACTGGTGGACGTTTACCTTAAGGAAGCACAGGGAATCTTCTCGGGGCAGAGGGCTCTGTGGGCAAGAGCCCCGGCTCCGGCGTGTGTTTCATTTTCCTGCGCTGCAGGTCCTGCGCCTGCCGGAAGGGGGAGGGGCGTGGTTGGAGGATTAAATGGGTCCCTATGCGCAAAGGGCTTCTATGGGGACACACACGGGGTACATACCCTTACCTGCTAACTGACACTAGAATTAATGACCTTGGAAACAGCAAAAGGTTGGAAGTAAACTAAGGTCCAATCGAAGGGACTGTTGAATATATTACAGCAATTCATATGACGAGTCAGCACGTGGCTCAACGCTACAGAAATGTAACCGCTGACGTGGCAAGACGTTCCTGGCGCGCTGTTCGCTACACACACAAAGCCCGCTGTGAGAGGGGACGCGCTGGTTCTCATACTGTCCCATCACTGCACGGACTGTTCCCTGGGGGAGGGGGACGGGTTGGGGGAGGGGTGTCCTGACCACTCCGTACCACTTCTGCAACTCCCCGTGAGACTAAAATTGTTTCTGAAGAAAATGTGAAAACAACAGTTTTAGGTTCACAGGAAATTTGGAGTACAGGGTCAGCATGTCCCCTCTTTCCCCTCCGCAATGTCTTTACTGTCAGTGCGGCTCCCTTGCTACAACCGAGAAGCCCATGTTGACACGCTACTGTTAACTACAGCCCGTCGTGTGCGGTAGGGCTCACCCTGGCTGCTGCGCCTTCGGTGGGCTTTGACAAATGTGTAATGACACGCGCCCCCCCCCCCCAAGGGTCACACAGAGCAGTCTCGCCGCCCTGAATGTCCTCTGCGCTCCGCCTGCGCTCCCCGCCCCCAACCCCTGGCCGCCGCCGATCTTCCCACCGTGGGCAGGGTTGACTTTTCCGGAATCTCACGTAGTTGGAGTCACGCAGCGAGTAGCCTTCGGGATTGGTTCTTTTCGGATGGAAGGCACGTGACGTCACTTAGTCACGTGCACTCGAGTTCCCTCCATTCTTCTTAGGGCTTGAAAGCTCATTTCTTTTTATTGTTGAATATCTCGTTGTTTGAATACACTAGTTTGTCTGCCTGATGAGCACGTTTAAAATCAGGAAAGAACCCCTTTCCCCTTAGCAAGGGGGGTAAAGTGTATTTGGGGGACAGGGGACAAGAGAAGGTGTGTGGATGGTCAGGGGGAGACCCCCGGGGCAATGCGAGGGGGCGGGGCAGGGCGGCGTGGCGCTGGGAGGGAGGGGGAGGGGCCGGGGAGGCAGGCACTGCAGCAGCTGCAGCAGCAGCAGCAGCAGCAGGTACTTATTTGGAGCCCTGGGCCTCTGGGCTCTGGGACAGAAGGCGGAGGCACGACAGGTGCAGGAGCGGCTGCCATCTCATGTCACTTCATGTTGACCTGTGTCTTGAGGAATTTCCTGTCTAGCTCACGGTGGTTTTCAAAGCTCCCACCACGTCTCCCCGGCAGCTGCAGTCTGGAAAACTCACCATCGAGCCTTTCCCAGACGCCAGGGGCTCAGAGCCCGGACATTTAGCGCCATTCTGGCCAAACTGGCAGGCTGCTGGGTCACCACGGGTGCTAGGGCATAATTCACCAGCCACCAACAGCTGAGAGCCTGTCTGACAGCACTGTGTCCCCAGGGCCCGAGTAGCTGTGGAATGTGGCAGAAGTTACTTCCCCCACCCTCTTCCTGAGACCCCCAGATCCCAGACCTGAAGGGGGCCTAAAGGGCCATCTGGTCTACCCTTGGTGTGCCACCGGGACCTCCATGGTCAGTCCCCCAGCAGGTGGCCTTCCTGGAGAGTGGCATGTAGACATTAAGGTCTGGGTGCAGAGTGCTCGCTTCCCTTGGGGTGTCACTGGCTTTAGTCACCCTCGGAGGAGAGCTAGTGGACATACAGGGGCCGGCCTGCTTGAGTGTGGCTGGTAGGGCAATACCACGGGTGTAATGACTTAAGAGTTTTAATGTGAACATGTCACCTAAAATGTCACATGGTGTGCTTGAGTGTGACGTTGGTATGTTACAGAATTTCACGCTTATGATTTTGTCATAAAAGATTTTACAGTAAAACAGGGGCATTCTTGGTGCCGGGCCCCGTGTGTCTGTGTGTACCAATGCACGTGCGCACCCACAGCGGTGGTTACTTCGCTGTCTCTCTGAGTAGGTGCACGTTTGTAGGACAGTAAATGCAACCTCACACCGACGCCCCCTCCTCTAACCCAGTGCACGGGGTCATCCTGGCACCGCCTCTGACTTCGAGAGGCGGTTTTACGGCAGCACCCGGGGTCGGACGCTGCAGGAAGGCGAGAGCGAACGGCAGTTGTCCCCTGGGCTGCCGCACCTTTCATCCACACACCCTTTGCCTGGCAGACACCCTGCTCCCCGGCAGTGGACTCATCCAGACGAGGTGACATGCTGCCAGGACGACACCTGAGCCCGAGCTCGTGCCCAGGTCCCCGCTGTGGCGGCCCAGGGCCTCAGCTAAGGGCCAGGGAGTCGGGCCTGAGCCTGCGCTGGACCCGAGAGCCCTCACATGGCTGAGGCTCAAGGCAAAGGCTGGCAGTTCCCGGGGGCCAGGCCTGAGAGGCACCAGTGGGACCTTTCAGGGCTCTCGGCCCTATTGTTTGAGCCACGCACTCCCCACCCCTCGCCCGCCCTGGAGTCTGTGTGAAGGATTTAACAGGGACTTAAGTCGGGATAGATCCTGACGTGTCTGGGCCCAAAGACGCCGGGGAGCACCACGCACTGGCGAGGGGGCGGGGGGCGGGCTGAGATGCGCTGGGCGGAGAGACCCCTGGCTTTGGGCTTCCTTTGGGCTGCAGCGCGTGTCACCACTGGCCGACACGGCCCACGCCCACCTCCCCTCCCTCGTGATTTCTCGGCCTGCCCGCTCCTCTCTCGGGGTCGCCGGCCCCATGCTCGCCCTCTGGGCTCTGCCACCGCCTGGAATCACCCTCTTTCTGGAGCCAGGGGCCCGAGTCCTTTCCTGCCAGTCTTCCGAGTGGCCTCGGCGGGCCTGCAGCCCTCCCCGCCGCTCTGCGGCCAGCCCACCCTTCACCCCCCGCCTGTGGCCCTCTCTACCCTCCGCCTCTCTGCCTGGGCCTTGAACAGGCCCGGGGCAGGCTTTTCACGCATGACTCGAGCTCCGGGAGCCACGCAGGGACAGACGGATCCGTTCAGACAGCAATAAGGCTCGGGTTGTGAGACCCCTGGGGGGAGGGGACGAATGCTCCCATCACCGTCCCGGCACCTGGGCTCCCTGTACCCCGAGACCCCAGGTAAGTGGTACCAACGCCCGCCTTAGAGCCCAGCTTGTCTGCCCACAACATCTTCTCGGCCCACGCTTGGCCGCCAGCAGGACAGAGGCCCCGCGCACCACGGCATGGGTGGTCACCCTGTGCTCCTTGCTCGCTGGCGCTGGTCCCTGAACCGGCCAAGCTCGGTCTACAAACAAAGGGACAGCCTTCGTCATACAGAAAGATCTCCTAGAAACCAACACTAGAAAGACCATCAAATGGTCGGGAGATGATAACAGCAAATATAAATTCTTTTTTTTAAAGATTCTATTTATTTTTGGAGAGGGAAGGGAGGGAGAAAGAGAGAGAGACAGAAACATGAATGTGCGGTTGCTGGGGGCCGTGGCCTGCAACCCAGGCATGTGCCCTGACTGGGAATCGAACCTGCGACGCTTTGGTTCACAGCCCCGGCTCCATCCACTGAGCTACGCCAGCCAGGGCTATAAATTCTTCTTAACTATAGGCAAGAAAACTCAACCTCACGCACATGATTTGAGATCAGAGTTTTTGCAACTAGCATTAGCAAAAATCAGAAAGTTTCCTGTGATCTCTTTTTGGTGGGCATCTGTCCGTGGCCCCCAGTTCCAGTGAGTGGAGGGTTCCCTGCACCCGTAAGCAATGCCGTGATGCCAGCTGGCGCCTCGGCTTCATCTTGATTCTGACTGTCTGCCTGGGGACAGCACCCGGGTCCCCCGGGTGAAGGGCTCAGTCGAGAAGACTGTCCTCTGTGCAGACGCCAATCATAAGTTCAAGTTGCCCCCTGCACTTCTGACCAGGTGGCCACTGACTGGAGGCTCCCATGGCCCCGTCCAGGATGCCAATCACAAGGCCAGGCTGTCACCTGCCGTTCTGACCAGCCCCCTCCTCGGGGCCCACCCACTTGTCCGAGCAGCTCACAGCTGGAGAAGAGAGGCCTAGGGCGAGGCTTTGCACAGAGGGGCTTCTCTCCCTGTGGAGTCTGCAGCCCGGCCCGGCGCAGCGGCAACACGGCAGCTCTCCCCGCTCTCCCTTGGGTCTTAAGGAGGCCTCGGCACGCCACGTGGGCAGGGCTGATCCGATCCTTGGTCATCAGCGACTGATTCAACCTCCAGCCCCTCTCCCCTCCCCGGAGGTCAGGGGGCGGGACTGAAAGTTGCACCCCTCTCTTCCAGGCTGGTTGCCCTGGCAATGAGCCCCATCCTCAGGTGCTTCCAAAAGTCCCCTGGTCGCCCTGACCCCGTGGCTCCGTGGGTGGGGCAAACCGGTGGCTATTTCTCTCCCTCTCTTTTGCTCTCCCTTCCTCTCTCTCTAAAAAATAAATAGAAATTTTAAAAAACAAAAAAACCAAAAGTGACTTGATGAACATAAGCCCAGTTGTGCTGGAAAGGGGCTGGTTACCAATAACGACACGCCCGTGTCACCCCGTGGCTCTAAGGTGGTTTTGGGAACTCAGAACAAAAGATGCTCCCCTTGTCCTCAAGCTCGGGAGGTCCCGGGGGTTTGGGGGGCTGTGTGAGCCGGGGACCCAGGCGAAGACCGCAGTCCCAGCTGCCCCCCAGAACCCCCCAAGGGGCACCCGCTGTGTTAAGGAGAGGTGGGGTGGTCTCTCTGCCTCTGGCCTGGGCCATTTTGTCAGCCGGAGGGATGAGACCCTGCCCTTTGTGAGGAGTCTTGGAGGGCAAAGTGGGAACTGGCAGGAGACAGCGGGTGGGGCTGAGCTGGGGCAAACGTTTGGCTAGATTAGTGACTGCGAGGCAGCCTAGCGCTGAGGCAGCCAGGACCCCAGCCGGGGCGCCCAGGGCTGGGGTGTGGGGGGGCACGGCGAGCCGGAGAGCATGGGGAATAGACCTGAGAAAGGAGAGCGTTGAGGGGGACAGGCCCCCCAGGAGCCCCATGCTGGGCAGGGCCAGGCTAGCCCGGGCTAGACAGGTTGCGGCCTCTGCAGGACTCTCAGCCCCTTCCAGGAGCCATCCGAGGGGGGCTCTGGGGGAGCAGGCGGAGGCCGAGGCTGGGACGGGCCTCTGGGGCTGGGACATCAACGTCAGCCGTCCTCTGGTCAGCGACAGGAGGAAGGCCTGCTGGCCCAGGGACAGTGGACGGCTCCACCTGCCTCCTTGGGCCCGAGACTGGCGGACGTCTCTCCGTCCGCTCCCTGTCCTGACTGAGCGTGGCCCGCAGAGACACGCGGAGGAGAGAGGCGCCGAACCACGGACCGTCCAGGAGACCGGGGACAGGCTGGGTGAGGAAGGCTGGGTTGGCCCCCCTGCCCTCGGGGAAAGCACATGAGCAGACGCGTGTCCTGGAGGCGGCCTGGCACTCCCTCCTGCACGGCCTCCCCCAGCGTGACCGGCGCGGGTGGAGGGAATGCCGAATTCACCAGCACGGCGTTCCACCTGCTACTTCTAACCGAGGCACTCGTTTCACAGCCAACGGAGTGGGGCGATGGCCTCGAAATCACGTGACACTGCTGCCACCGCACGGAGCGGCTGCAGGGGCCGAGCGGAAGGGCCCGCTGATGGCAGTCCCCTGAGAGGGCGGGGGCTGTCCCAGAGGTGGCGGTAGCTGCTTCACGTGCGTCCCTCTCCAGAACCGGAACTCAGGGACCGGCGGACCGGAGTCCTGTTGCCACGGAGGTCTCGGTTTGCAGGGGACAGAGCGGTGGCTACATCAGACTGCAAACGAAGTCTCCCCCGGCCACGTGGGCTCCTCAGGACCCTGAGCCCACACTGAGCCAGCAGGGAACACATTCATTCTCCGGCGTGGGGGCACTGCCAGCGGAACCTGGGCTCGGGTTCCCCCACCATCGGGGTGCCAGGACCAAGGCTGGAGCCCGGAGAACCCTCTAGCAACAGCAAACATGGAAAGCTGTGCTGAATCAAGGCTGCACGAGTCAGATCCTTTGGGAACAAGGGTTTGGATCGACCGTGCCAAGTAAAGGTTCCTGAGCAGCGGAGGCCCTGGCCGAAGACACAGGAGGCCCAGCCAGGCAGCGGCAACGAGGTCATGAAGCAGCAACCCCAGCCTCGTGAGCCATGACCCACCTGTCGTTCCTGGATGGATGCAGCCGCTGCCCCCAGAGCCGCTGCACACACGTTTTCTTTCCTCGTTATCTTATGCAAGTTTTGTGGGAAGTTAACTCGACCCCTTCGTCTCTAGGTGCCATTCCGTTATATTCCCCCTTCTAGCCGGACGAGGCCGGGACGGAATCAGAGGCACCCACGGGAGGCTGGGCTCTGCCCGTCCTCAGTTTGGGGAGAGGGGAAGAACGTCCTACAACTAATCCTATCCTGGGCGGAAACAGGGATGCTCTTGAGATACCGTTCAAGTTCAGGGATGTGTGGCAGGGTGGGTATAGGTGCTGAGTGGGAAAGGGGGAGAACTGTACAATCACTAAGCTCTTTCCTCCCAGCTTCCTCTGTTTTGGGGGGTACTGGGCCGGGGACTCTGCACACAGACCGCCCCGCCAGCTGGCCCACCTCAGGGTGGGCTTCTCCGGCAGGGTGCCCCGAGGGGAGCCTCGATGCTGGAGGGAGAGAAGGGCCTGCTGCCGCTCCCAGCAGCGTGGTGCAGCTGCTCCTGCACCTCTGTGGTGGCAGCATGTCCCCAGCAGCCGCCCCTGGCCGCCCGTCCAGGCTTGGTGGAGCGACTCAGTTCACACTCAGCGCCAGCACCAGGGGGCAGCCTCCCGCCTCGGGCGGCAGCTCCTGGAGCTGCTGCCTCCCCGAGTCCTCGGTTTTCTTTTTGCCTTTTTCAGCTACTGGGTCCGCCGTTGCTGTCGTGCTACAAAAGCAACTTGCAAGGCTTTCTGCCCCCTATTTGCACCGCGGCTGGTACACACGGAAGGAAAATTTCCATCTGCTGAAATGGGGCCTCGGAACACATTGTTTTAAACCCGCACGCACAGTAACTGCGGCTCCGCAGGTCTCGTCCCCTCCAGGAGCTCCCACGGGCACCAGGCGGAAGGACGCCCGCCCACCGTGGGCTGAGCTACTCAAGAGACACCCCTCGACTCCTGCAGGGTGTCTCACTTCAGTCTAATTCGTGGAGCTCCCCTCCATCCCAGTACCCCTTTCCCCAAGTTGAGAAGAGTTAACGAGACACTGTGGTATTGAAAATGTAAACTGCGTTTTGGCAGTGGTGCCCACCAATCAGAGAACCCCTCTACACGTGTTTATGCCCCCCATCCCCTGTCCGGAGGGCCCGCAGGCTGTCTGGGGCGCACTCAAGCAGAGACCCTCGCGTGGGGTAGGGGGGCAGCATTAGCAGCAATGAAGCCCCCCCCCCCCATCTCCCTCGTATTGAAGAGTCGCAGCCCGGTCTTGCTGATACTTTCCGTTTATTACTGAGCAGACAATGGCTCTGAAAGTGCAACACTGGGTCCCTCCAGTCACTGCCTTCGCTGCTCCGCTGGCGGACGCCTGGAGACTCACCCCTGGAGCATCGTGCACCACCAGCGTCTCTCCGGGTGCGAAGTTACTGCCACTGCCAACAGGGAACACTGGCAGGGAACTCGGGAGCACACAGGGGCGGGAGGACGGGAGAAGGGCACTGGGGTGGGGAGGGGCCAGTTCTGGACAGACACGCGGCAGAGGCGTCCCGGGAACACAGCCCGCCTGGCCTGCGGAAAGTGGGAAGTAGCTCCTCGTCCCCTGGCAGCGACACCCGTGTTTGCCAGGCGCCCCCCCCCCCCGGGCCCCGAACAGGCGATGCCATGGCCACCCTGGGTCCCACCTCGGCACAGCAGAGGCCTCCGGAGGCGGAGGGGCAGAGGCATCTGGGGCGAGGCTGGGGAGCAGGGGGTGGGTGGGGACCCGGTGAGAGCTCCTGGCAGTGTCTGGAGCCCTCCGAGGGCGGGACACTGCCCCACGGGAGCCACCCCGGGCCCACCCAGCACAGGGTCAGCCTGCTTCGGGCGGGGAAGAACCCCTCTGGAACTCTGCGATGACAAAGAGGAACGGGGGACACGAGCAGCTCCAGGGACTCGGAAGAGTAGAAAATCTGAACAAATGAGACCAAACTAGGAAAGAAAGAGCAACAACATGAATATGGACAAAACGCCTGAGCACAGGCGTGACAAAACCCTCACTGTGAACACTCTGCGCGCGCACACACACACGCCGCCCGGGAGACGCCCACAGGAGGGCAGCCCCGGTGCCCGCTGTCTCTGGGGCTCCCAGGGCAAATCCGAGCGCGGGCCCGGGGGGAGGGCCCCCGGGCCGAGCAGGTCTCTGGAGGCAGCCGCGCTCGCCGGCCGGCCCGCCCGCCAGCGTTGCTCCCACGCCTGTTCGCCGGGGCGCTCGAATTTCTCCCTCGTGTTCCCGGGGCTGAAATCACTGCCGGGTCTTCTTCTCTGATCTAACTTCGCCCGCAGCGGAAGCACCCCAGACAGCGGCGGTCCGAGGGTGCGGGGTGCGGCGGGGGATGGAACGTGGGAGGGGCGGCAGGAGCCCGGGAAGGAAGCGCCTGTTACACACACACTTCTCTGAGGCCCGGCCCCCGAGGCCTTCTGGCCTGCGAGGAGGTCTCGGGGGGGACCTTAATTTAAGGTACTTCGATCTCTGCTCACAAGAGCCCAGTGAGACACAACTCCCTGCAGGCTGCTAGGCGCTGGTCCTCAGTGCTCAGGTCAACCCCACGTGCTCTGAGACCGCCCTGGCGCGTGCCTGCAGGAGCCTGCCGAAGTTTCTGTGGGCACCCTGGGTCGGCACAGGTTTGCCACACAGGTACCAGGTGATGAGGACTGAGCAGGTCTCCAGCACCCCCGGACGGGCGCAGCCACGTAAAGGCAGCCATCGGCCACGGTCGCCTTCTCTTCGGATGTCCCAGTTTCAGGACCACAGAGCTCACCACGGGAAGGGTGAGCTCCTGGCCGTGACCAGCCCTCGCTCCCCTCCCTTGGTGAGAGCCGGGCGAGAACCCACAGACTCGGGCTGGACACAGAGGCCCCGCCCCTCCGGGTAAACAGGCTCTTCCAGATGCCGCCCTGGGCTCCCGGTCTCGCTCAGAACCTCTGCTGGCATTTCGCTCCCGACCCAGCTGGTTCTGCTCCGGGTTAAGTGACAGAGCCACACCGCTGAGGCGCCTCAGGGACGGCGGTGGCCCTCTGGGTCACAGTTCTGAGTGCAGCAGAGCCCGGGCGGGAGAGACCCACCCCGGGGAAGCCTGGCGGGTGTCAGGCAGGAGACCACACAGGCAGCAGCGCGCTGTCAGAGGGTGGTGGGCTCGGGGGAGAGGGGAGCGAAATAAACAAAACGTCCCAATAATTTAATGGCAAAGCTAGAAGAGAGCATTTACAGCTACCCCGGGACTCGGCGACACACAGTGCTTCCTGGGCGCACAGGCGTCCCTAACACTGACAGCCCCCAGTCCACAGCTCCGGCGGGCACCCGCGGCCGCAGCGCCTTCGTACAGCAGAGCGGAGCACGGCAGGAGGCCCGGGAGGCGCCCGGGCAGCACGCGGCAAAAGGAAAGGCTGGACCGCCCCCACAGAAACCCACAAGAAAAGTGTGTCTGTTACAGAGTCACGTTTGCCATTCTTCCGCTTTACAAGGTCGGCGCTGCTAGAGGGCGTCTGGCGGGTCCGTCCTCCGGGGACGAGTGCAAAAGGGAGCAGGCCGCTCAGGGACGCCCTTCCGAGGGGGGCAGAGGGAGGGCCAGCCACAGACCCCCGTCCGCTCCGGCAACACACACACAGGAGGGGATCACTGCCAGCCCGTGCACGTTCACAAGGTGATTTTTGTGTTTCGAAAGCTGGAGTTGTCCCTGGAAGAAAGAAAAAAGGGAGAAAACAGCATTCAGTTCACAGGTCATCTGCAGACCACACACACACACACACACACACGGGAGGCCTGCACTCGGCAGCCTGGGGGCCCGCCTGCCCGGGACCCCCCCCCGTCACTGTCCTACTGCCGGCACTGTGGCTGGCCCCCCAAGTCCCTTCAAACACTGCGACTCGACCGTCTGCAATAGCAGAAGATTAGAAACCACCTGAACGCACATCAACAGGGGACTAGTTAACTATTAGTGCGATGGCACAGTCACACAATGGGACACGGCGTAGCTTCAAAAATAAGAGGAAGCTCCCTGCTAATAAGGAAACATCTCCAAGAGAAATCGGTAAGTTAGGGTGCAGAGCGCTGTGTGCACACAGGATGCTACCCTTTGCACAAGCCGGGGTGGGGGAAGAAGGGTCAGAGGTCGCATCTGCTCATAGTACCGGAAGCAGCGCTGCAGGCTCCACGAGCAACCAGCAACGGCAGCTGCCCGGGACGGGGGAGGGGGACAGGGCACAGGCTGCGCGGAGGCTGCCAGGTGGGAGGGAGACCTCTCTCTTTCTTACACACACACACACACACACACACACACACACTTTAAAAACAAACTGAACCACACGACTGTGTTACATACTCATAAAGATCAACCGAACAACCCTGGGCTGCAAACCTACAGCGGCGTAAAAGGGATGTTCCCAGAGGTGAACTCTGGGCGCCCCCCACTTCAGAAACTTAGCTCTAGCTCTCGACAGAGAGGCGTGTGTGCGTGCGTGCCTGTGCGGGATGGACTGTAGGATGCGTCCTGCTGGTCGCCCTCCACTGGGTGCAGACGGGTCTGGCCACCTACCAGCACCCACCCCTGTCCCCACCAGGACCCAGCGACACCTCAGCCGTTCACGCCGCCATCTGAGCCCCGAGATCTAAGGGCTAGAAGGGGCTTTAAAGGTCACCTCATCCACTGCTCTGGCCCAGTGCCTACATCTTCAGTTTGCCTGAAATTCTGAAACGGAAAGTGTCATTAACCTGATCCTGAAGCTGTTATTTCCCTTTAATTTTGATGGAACGTTCTAGAAACTTGGCTTTAGTGACCCTGACTGGGCAGAGGGCAACGGGTCCACAGGAACAGGTGCGTCCAGCCCGGCCAGGCGGCAGCGTCCTCCTGGGGCGGGCCGGGGGCTCTCCTCCACGCCGGGGGCGGGCTGCCAGTGACGGACAGCCCTCCCGCCGCAGAGACAGGCTGCGGTGAGTGTAAGACACGGACTGAGGGGCAGCTGCGGCTGCGGCTGGGGGGGTGGTGACCTCTGCCTGCCCACAGGAGAAACCGACGGTACCCGAAAGCCCGCCTGCGTTTTCTGTAACTGACCTGCGTGCCCAGACAGCTCATTCATCAGTGGCGAGTGGGCGCTCCAATGAGCTAAGGAGCTGCAGGCCCAATGCAAAGGGAACGTAACGGGGTGTGCATCTTTCTTAAAAGGCCTTTCAAAAGGACACACCCTACCGAGACGCCGCCAAGCAGCTGGCAAAGGACAAGGAGCGTGTCTGGCCCTAAGGCAGAGGGAGGCGAGCGGAACTGGGGTGTGTGTGCTCCGTGGAGTCCCTTCGGGGCGGTGCGCTGTCACAGAGTCCGTGGGACAGGGACGCCTCTAAGGACAGAGCGGCGTGAGGGAGGGGCGGCTCGTGCCGTGCCGTGCCATCTCTTTCCCGTCCGTGCCACCTCCACTCCCGCTGGGCGACGGGGTCACAGCAGTCAGTCAGCGGGGAGAAACGAGACAGGCGACGACGACAGGCGGGGGTGCAGGAAGGAGAGCCCGGGGGACGGTCGGCCTCGGAGGGGAGGGAGGGCGGCCCAGGGTCTGGAGCAGCCCGGCCGCCGTCCGGTCCCGGGATGTAAGGAAGAGCCTCCGCGGGACGGACGTCCTCACCACCGGCAGGCGTCCTTTCTGGGGAGGGCTCCCGTCCTGGGCGGGGGCCGGGCCGGGAACAAAGCCCTCCCCCGGCAGGTGAACGGAGGCGCTCTGCACGCTTGTTCTCAGGACTGCCGCCGTCGCTGACCCCCGGAGTCAGAGGGCGGGAGGAGCCCCAACACCCTGACTCAGCCTGTGTGTAACACGGGGGGCCGGGGCTATCAGCTCTTCCTCCAGAGGCTGTCATCGAGGAAGAGCAACAGGGTGGGTGACAGGCTCCTGCAGTGACAGGCTGGTGGCGGTTGGGGGCTTTGGTCCAGCCTTTCTGAAAGAGGAGTGGGCTGAGAACAGCCTGGGGCCGAATTCAGTCTGCGGACCGTGTCCACCTGGACCAGCCGGGAAGCGACCCGCGGTCAAGTCCCTCTCCCAGGCTGCGAGAGGTCGGGAGACGGGGGAAGGACAGGTGGAGGCAGGAAGTGGCAGAGGCACAGGTGACTCTTGTTTTTGTACAAAAAGATGCACTTCTGTTCCTTTAAAAGCACACTAACATTTCAGAAATCCAGAGAGAACTCCCGGAAGCTAGCCCCCCAGCCACCCAGCCAGGCCGGGATGGTGCACAGGCTACCGGACAGGTTCGTACTCTTCTTGATGCAGAAGAGGCTTTGGAACGAGGTGAGGGGAATTTTACACCCTCGCCTGCGAATGTATGCAAAACGAGCTGCCGGGACGGGCCGGCGCCCTGATCTAAAGGGGCTTGCGGACACCGAGGTTCCCACCGTGCCTTCACGCGTCCCAGCAGATGCTTACGTGCCAGGGCACAGGGCACAGAGCCAAGGGACCCGCGCCGCTGCAGGCACCCTCTCTCCCCGGATGACCCTCTGTCTGATCTGTCCTGCCTCAAAGGGACCGCCTTCCTGTCCTTCCAGAGAAACGGACGGGTGCGAACTCGGGGAAGGAGGAGCCAGGGCAGAGTCAGCGCCGGAGGGCGGACGGCGGGGGAGCAGGTGGTCAGCCCCTGAGAGTGCCTCCTGTTCTCACGGAAGCGCGCCCCTGAGCTGGGCGCCCAGGTGACTCTGGGTCGTCGTCGGGGAAAGCTGGGCACCACCGAGGAGGAGCTCTCCCCGAGCACCGGCCCTGCGGGGGGCTCGAGAGTGCAGCCACAGGCAGGCGCAGGCCTGAGTGCCCGCCCTCCCCGGGGGAACGTTCCCCGGCTCTCAGCTGTGAGCGGCCCCTGACTGCTCTGGCTTCCTCCGCGCTCCTTCCCACGCGCCAACCGGAAAGCCCACCTCCTGGGTGCCGTGGGGCCGTTTCCGTGCCCGACTTCCCACTGCGTGGCCACACCAACTTCATTCCCCAAAAGTACAGACCAGCCCAGACGCAGAAGTGACCAGAACCCCCTCCCAGCAGCTAACGGGGGCTTCTAGGGATGCCATGCTGGAAAGGGCGATTCTCACGTATAGTGGGGGCCAAAGGAAGTGGGCCTCCAGTGTTAGCAGCCGTATATAACGGCAAAACATACCCGGTAAACCGAGGGACCGCGTGTGGTTCGACAAGAATGATCTAAATAGCAGTTTTCACTTCATCACAGATCACGGCCTCCTCGGAGGGGGAAACACAGAGAGAGGGCGAGAGGCCGAATGTCAGGGGCGTCTGCAACGGCAGCTCGGGCAACCGGAGGTGCGGCTGCGAGCACCCCCTTGACCTTGAGGTCAAGCCAACACATGAAATAGGAAGGAGGCCTTTTCAGGTCTAACAAGGCAATGGAGTGAGCTGGGTTTTTGTTTGGACTCTAATACTTCCCTCAGACTTCCAAGTCTGCACGTCGAGAAGCACAAGTGACCCCTTCATCTGCCGATAAAAAAGACAGGGTTGGAGGTGGCCCTGGCTGGTGTGGCTCAGTGGACTGAACACCAGCCTGCGAACCAAAAGGTTGCCGGTTCAATTCCCAGTCAGGGCACGTGCCTGGGTTGCAGGTCAGGTCCTCACTTGGGGACGTGTGAGAGGCAACTGATTGATGTCTCTCTTGCACATTGATGTTTCTCTCCCCCTTTCTTCCTTCCCCTCTCTCTAAAAATAAATAAATAAAATCTTAAAAAAGAAAAAGACGGGGAAAGGGGAGAACACAGAGACTACAAAATGGCAATCATGCCAAGATAGGATTTTTCAAAGCAATTCGGTATTTTATCTGGGGGATTTAGTTGTAGCTGAGGGGAGAGGGAATAATTTTAAGTTTTCTCTCATTCTGACTATTCCAGTTTCATTTTAAAGTGTTTTTTTTTCATGAAACCTAAGATGTTATTAATACTACTGACTTCCAAGGTATCATTTTATGTACTTTAAGAAGTAAATATTGCCAATTAAACTATGACAAAAATTTTTATCACCTTTACTATAAGCATTCCAATTATAGGGATATTAAAAGCAAAAAAAATCTTACACATAATTAAATATGGTAATATAATTAAAACAATTCCATTATAGACACAGGCCTCTCGAAATTAAACTTAATGTACTTCAAATACCCACTCTGCAGCCTGAAAATCAATGTATCTAATTGCACAGCTGATGTAATTTCCACCCTTTCTTGATTATTAGCAGCCATCCCAGAATTCCATGTTAACTACAAATGACAGAGAACCCTTTTAAATTTCAACTTTAAAAAATCTAGTAATATCATCTAGCCCACGCCAGCATGGCTCAGTTGGTTGGAGCATCACCCTGTACACCAAAAGGCTGCAGGTTCAATTCCTGGTCAGGGTACATAACTAGGTATGTGGGTTCAGTCCCCAGTTGGGGCGCATATGGGAGGCAACCAATAGATGTTTCTCTCACATCGATGTTTGTCTCTCTCTCCCTCTCTCCTCCTTCCACTCTTTCTAAAATCAATAATCATTTTTAAAAGAGTTTATTTATTTTTGGAGAGGGGAAGGGAAGGAGAGAGGGGGAGAGAAACATCAATGTGTGGTTGCCTCTTATGTACCCCCTGCTGGGACCTGGCCCACAGCTCAGGCATGTGCCCTGACTGGGAATTGAAATGCGACCCTTTGGTTCGCAGGCCCAGGCTCAATCCACTGAGCCACACCAGCCAGGGTCTAAATCAATAAACGTTTAAAACAAAAGAACTTTAAAAATCTAGCACTGTCACCTAAAGTGGAATTTATCGTATGGGAACTAAACCAGTAAAACGAGAGGTGTGCGTGGCACCATCCGTGTGTGCAGAAGAAGCAGCTCTGGGACTGTTGATCCGCACAGTCCCCAGGCCCCTGGCCCCCCGCGCCTGTCCCTGTGCCATCCTCTCGTCCAGCCCACCCGAGGAGTGCAGGTCTCCTTCTCTGGAAAAAGTCTCATTTCCCCGCTGGGAAGGTGAAGTTCTGAGGTGGCTACTACAGCCAACATGTTCTGTTCCACTCGCAGAAATCCCGTTTCTCGGGAACGGTGCGGGGCAGGGGCGGGTGCTGTCCAGCAGGACGCTCCTGGGCCAGTGCACGCAGACGCCTCTCTCCATCCACTCCTCCCACCCAGAAGGAGCAAGCGCTCCCAGGGTCCTCTCTGAAGCAGCGACCCTGGACCCGGCATGCCCTGCACTGGAATGCAGACGCCCCTTCCATGAATGCCCCGGCTGACCCCGCGCCCCTGTCCCGGGGTCTCTCCCTGCTGGCCAACATGCCATGGTGCGGTGGCAGCGTGGCCCGGAGCTCTCTTGTCTCCCACAGAGTCCTGCACCCGCCCCAGGCCTTTCGCTGGGCAGACCCGCCCCTCTGTCCCTGTTCCCTCGCAGCTGACAACCCCCCAGCACACAGGAGACAAGCGCCTCACCTGCCCCACGTTAGTCACAGGACACTGCCAGATGGCTTGCAAATGGCCGCGTCTGGGCCAAAGAAGAGGGACTTGTGGCACATTGATCACCGTGAAAGGCTGGCATTGGAGGAGGCCAGAGACGTGTCAGTCCGCGGACCCTCCCTCCCAAACGAGGAAGGGGAGGCACAGCGAGGCTGAGCAACCTGCCCGGGCGGTCACCAGGAGACACGCGCCCATCAGCCAGAGGAGGGGCTGGAGCCGACTCCGCGTGGGCAGAAGCAAGGCTGGGGGTACCCGGGGAGAGCACGGCCCCTTGGGAGGAGGGGCCCTGTGGCCGAGGGGTGCGTCACGGGGTTACAGAGAACAGACGAGGCCCTACCCTGAGTGTGAGAGACAGAGGGGAGCGTCCGATCAGCGGCCGCTGCTGTTCACCAGGCCATGAAACTCCTCCCAGGCCCTGGCAAACCAGAGACAAAAAAACACAATAGCACATTCAGATCAAAAGCTTTTTAGCAACAAAGAGAAGACACATCACCCCGCACCCCACTTCAGATACCCTCAAGGCCGAGTGCAGCCCACCCGACGCCCGCTGGGAAGCACAGCTGTGAGGTTTCCCACCTGGACTCGCCCTCAGACACGCGGGGAGGGCCAGCGCCTCTCGGGGACAGTTGGCACTTGTCCTGGCTGCTCCGCTGGTGAACTCTGGCCCTCGATCCCTGCTCCCTCGGGGCTTTGTATCCAGCCCTCCCCCAAGTCTACCAGGGAGGCCAATGAGGGCAGAGCTAAGCTCCACCATCCCGGGCAACACCTCCCACTCACCACTCACGGGGCAAAGGGCAGCGGGGGGGGGGGGGTGGGAGGCTGAGACGGTTCTGCCGCCCCAGGCCTCACCTTGAGGGTAGAGGCAGGGGCCCAAGGGCGTCGTGTCTGGAGGTGCAAGGGGGAAACCCCTCTATGTTGCTTTGCTTTCACATTCCCAACCTTCTGACCCTTCAACCTCAGACCCCAAATCTACCCCGGGTTGTTTCTGAGTATACCCATGTCATCATCTTAAAGTTTAAACGGTGTAGGTCACAGCAGTTCACGATCTCCAGGGAATGGGGCTCGCGACAACTTCCACGCTGATGAGCTCATGCAGAGACTGGGGTCAGGGAGGGGTAGGAGTGTGACCGAGGGGCCCGGTCTTACAGGCCGGAGCTCCCCGTCCTTGGTGACTGCCGGCCGAGAGAGACACCAGAATCCTCCGGCACCTGGAGCCCAACTCACCTCAAATTTTGTCAGAGGGACCACAAGAAAATATCCTGGCCACTTTTCTGCTCCATTAGGGACGAAATGTCTGCTAAGTTCCCTGGCAATTATACACATAACGGGTCACTTGGGTCTTCTAAATCTAAAATTCCCTTTCGTGAATCACTCCACCCTTCGTTTAAAGGGGTGACAACATACTGTGTCACTCGCTGCAGGTTTAGGTTACGGCCACTGAAACACACTTTCTTACCAGGGCTCCTTCAGGTAGCTTTTGTTCTTATTTTTAAGCGGGGGAGGGGTGGAGTAAGACCTGGCAGGGCAAACCCACTCTCCAGGGCAACACCGACGCAGTTCCGTCGGTGTTCGCCCGAGTCCGAGCTCCGCCCACCTCTCAGCGCGAGGGGCGGCGCGCAGCCACGGTTTCCTCAGCCGGCGTCACCCAGGCTGCACACATGCACTGACTGGGCTGAGAAGCACAGGCCCGCCCAGCAGGCGCGCCAGTCGGTCGGTTCAGCGTCCGCAGGGAGACGCCTGCCCCATGGCCCGCTCCGGCGAGGAGGGCCGTGCAGGGAGCAGCTCTGTGGGTCCACGTGGGGCGTCGGAGGGTCATTTTGCTCTTCGCCCGAGTTAAGGCAAAGCCAGATCCGACGCTGGGGCGACGACCCAGGAAGCCCCGCCCGTTTCAACAGTGAGCTTGACATTCTGCCTCAGGCCGCTTCAGTGTCCACAGGACACAACACGGTTGTGCTGAAGCTTCGTCTCATCCCCCCTTGTTTCTAGACAGGCCCGCGCTAGTCCCAGCAGAGCAGTTCCGTGCCCGGAACCTGCAGCAGACACACGGGTCTCAGAGACGCCCTCTGCTCTGTTCCAGCACAGAGCGGCCCTCCCTGCTCCTGCACAAGTTCCGTCCCCGTGTCACACCTCAGCGTGCCGAGCCCGGGGAAAGGAAGCCCCTCACACAGGCTCGGTGGGGACAAGGCAGCTGCCCACGGTCACTGGCACAGCCACTCTGAGGTTTGGCTGCGAGCAAATCAATGCGCTGACGCGAGGGAGAACAGCCTAGCTATTTTCCATGTGGTGTCCCAGGCATCTTAGATAATACTAAAACTTGCTTTACTTTCAAAGGTAAAAAAAAAAAAAAAAGTTAAATGTTAAAAAAGTGTCATATGAATGAAGCTTCTAAAAAAAAAAAGGTACTGAGATTAATATAGCCCACAGGGAATTCTGACCAAACTCAAATGACAAGTTAACAGAGTCCTTTGAAGACCACTCTTGTTTCAGCCCACTTACTGGAAAGCCAACTCTGGGAGCAGAGAGCTCATTTTTGTGTGGCCCTGAACTTCCACCCGCCCCCCACCCCCAAGGCCTGGCTCACAGCGCACACTCAGCCGGCCCTCAGCACGCACGGACAAGCTCAGCCTCCTGCTGGCCCGGCTTCCTTTACTTGGACATCAGTAGGGATGGACTTCCTAAGCCAGGCCAGCAGTCACCCCAGTGTGACCCAGTGCCACTGGGCTATGATTTAGCCACAACAGAAGGGAGGGGTGGCCCTGGCCCACAAAGTCTGATGTTTAAGTACAATGAAATCTGGACAAGGTTAAGGAAATTCCCCACGACTTGATCGTTTCTCCTCTAGAATAAAGAAATGAAGAGAAGTCACCTACCCTCAACTCTCTCTGCAGAGGGAGCCGCCAACCTCCCCACCGCGGTGGCCCACTGCATGCAGACGGCCTGTCTTCCCCGCTTCCGTTCCAGGCCAGATGCACAAAGGGATCATGGGACCGTTACCGAGAGGCAGCACAGCAGACAGCACTGCCGTGTGGGCTCTGTGCCCAGTGATACCCCGGTGTGCCCACGATTCTGGGTCGCAAGTCTATGTTAGGAGACTGCTTCTCAAAACTGAGGACACAGCGAGTCACCTCATGCCTACAGGGACCCACACCTAAGGAGCCTCGGCTGCAACGGGCCTCGTTAACAGGAGCCACGCACCTGGGCGAACACTCGGTTGAACAAGCCTCCCGTTTCTCACTGTGACCTGTTCACTCTCCTGGGGCCCACTGCTGGCAACACAAGGGCAGGGGGCAGGGGGCAGGAGGCGGCAGGCAGGCGACCCCTCTGCAGCTGAGCAGCCGGGTGCTGAGCGTGGCAGTGCCTGCTGCTCAGCTCTCCTAGGAACGCAAGCGCAGCAGCAGAAGGCCACAAGCGGTGTGAGGGGGCAGGCTGGAGACACCGAGCGGCTGCAAAAAGGACATTGGAAACTGGACAGACATGCAGCAAGGTGGAGGTCCATCGCATGAGAACCTAGGCCACTCCTGAGGGTCCCCCCACCGTTTCCGGAAAACTGGGGACTGCTCTCCAGACCGCTTATTCCTTCATTTCCTTAGTTCTCAAGTCCCCGGCAGCTGCTGTCCCTTGGCTTAAAGCCATCCCTGCAGGACAGCCATGAGGAAGGGCACGGAGCAGGACAGTTCTGACGTCTGCTCACATGTGGCCAGGACCAGAAGGATCTCAAGGTCAGTTCGGTGCTTTCTGATGAACCCTGGCTCAGGAGGGTGACATCACACTGATCCCTGGACCCGTTGCGGGAGCCAAAATGAAGGCCAGTACACACCACACACCAGTGGAGGAGGCCAGAGGACACAGGCGCTAAGCGGTCCTTGCAAATGCTGAGGTCAGGGAACAGGCACCTCCACGCACCGACACACCTCCCGCTTCCCAGGACTCCAACCGACTGTGCGTGTGCCGCAAAGCGGCCACGACACGAACTGCTCCCGAGGGCAGAGCCCAGGGTGCTGCCCCCAACTGTGTCCTGTGGGATCCCAGGCCACGTGGAGACCAACGGTCTGTCAGGATGGCACTAGCCCGGAGTGGCGCTGCCAATGGAACAGCCACTTTGGAAACCCCCACATCCGCCCACGTCCACCTTCACAGATGCGGTTGGGCAACCTGACCCAGGGTCTGCAGAAACAGTTACTTTTGGTTTAGTCGGTAGCTCCCAAGAAAGCTGCAAGTACCGTGAGACTCGCTGCGATCTGTGCATGCAGGTTAGGGCTGGCGGGCCACACAAGCCAAGCCACGAAGCACGTGAGGGGACGGCACAGGCCGCGGTCAGCGACCCTGAGGAGCAGACTCAGGAGAAAGACAACGTCACCCCAGCCCGGCTCCCGAGGCACAGCCGCCTGGGAGGAGGGAAGGGCTGGGCCCCGGAGGCCCTGCCAGCAGAGCTGGCCCGAAGAGGAGGATGACCGGGCTCTGCAGGGAAAGCGCAAGGGAGAGGCCAGCAGAGAGCTGGTGGCTCGGGCAGCTCTGGCAGCGAGAAACCCCGTCAGCACCAAGCAAGGAAGCTACACACGTACAGACGCACGCAGACGGAAGCAGGACTCTGCCTGCAAGCAAGAGCTGTCTCTGAAGGAAAGGCGAACAAAGCCAGCGAAGCAAAAGCCAAGGACCCCCCTTCCAGCCTTAATGACCTTCCCGCTGGACTCTGCCTCAGAAGCCACTGTGTTCTTGTTCATCAGGGTGGCCAGGTGGAAACTAACATTCAAGTGCCAGAAAGTGGGGTCTCGGGTTGGGTTAGATGTCACCTCATTATGTCAGACCTCAGCGGAGGTGGAACCAAACACCACGCACGGGACACTGTACAGTGGGCTATGGAGGTGAGGCTGCGTTCCCCCGATGGCCCTCACGGAGCAGTCTGCGTCATTCCTGGACGCGGTGACAGTCAGTCTGCAAGGCCACTTCGCTGATGCGCCACAAAGAGCAAGAGCATGAGACAAGCTAGTTTAGCACCGTTTATTAAGTGATCTCAGCTGTCGTTGTAGCTGCTGTGTCAGCCCGTTCTTAAAACACAAAATGCTCTTCCAGTTCCTCTTGTCCGGGACAGAAGGGTCTTCCGGGCAGCACGCCAACAGAACAAGGGGCTCCGATGATGCCAGCTTCAATGATGGTGCCATCCAGACAGGGGAGGGTCAGGGCCCGTTCAACCGCGGCTTCCAGAGGTTTTGAAAGAGGAGCCTCGGGGGGCCCAGCCTGCCTGGCATTCTAGTGGGAGTGCAAAAGGTCGGCTGGTTGGGGGAGGAAAGGGAGGGAGACCGAGGAGAGCAGCATCTGGGTGTCAAGGAGGGTTTTCCGGTCCCTGTGGCTGCGGGGCTGGCGTGCTAGGCGGACCTCTGGATGAAGCAGCGCAGCGGACTGAGGCGGAAGCCCACGGGCTCTCCCAGCCTCTGTAAGGACTTGGAACACATGCCCACAGAAGTCAGGAAGAACTGCCTCAGGGCACGAGAGAGGGAGCCCAGTGGAGGAGGGAGAGCTGAAAAACACCTCCTTCCCTTTCCTATCCCGGGGACAAGCCTGCTCTGGTGGGGGGCCGATCTGGGGGGTGGTGTGGGAACCTGCAACGTAAGAGTCCTAGGAAAGGCAGGTGTGGATACCTCCAGCCTGCACTAAACCTGGCTGGAGGGCGGAAACTATTTCTACCCTCAGAATAACGAACAGGAAAAATCTGCTCAGAGGAAACGATGCTAACACAGGACTGCTCGGTCCGGCGCCCGGGCCGTGGCTGGCTCGTGGCTCCTGGTGGCCGCGATGAGTCACAGCCAGCGGACCAACTCCTGTGGCAGTGTTCTCAGCTAAAAAACAGGCTCTCGGCCAGTTTCGGCTAACACCGCGATCTGTGAATGCACGCGGAAGACTCCCAGAGGGGCTGTCTGCTGACCACCACCACTGGGCGCGTCGCTAGTCTTTAATCAGAACAACGTCATGACGGCATTACGTCTGATGAGGATGACGATGACAGCGATACTAACACTCAGCCCTCTACGTGCAGTCTCCTTCTGAGGACCTTGCGTGACAAAGACCCGGTGAGCCTCCCGACAGCCCTATCAGGTGGAGCAGCATCGGCCCCATTTCACAGGTGGGGAGACGGAGGCCGAGCGGCAGAGCCTTGCCAAAGGCACATGCTGACGCTGGAGCCAAAGGAGAGGGGTTGGACCTACACGTCCTGACTCCTTGCCGGCCGGCTCTCCACCAGCTTTGAGACAGTCCGACAGCCACTCCCCACACCTCCCTCAGAGGGCCTGGCTGCAGGTGAGACTCACTCACTGCCCTGGCTGGGGGCTGCCGTGTGCGGGCGCTGGCTCTAAAGCCCGGAGCCCTCGGCAGAGCACAGAGCCCAGCTCATCTCCCCGAGGTCGCTCGTGCTCCCTGGGGTCCTGCCCTCTCACACACGCTGCTCTGCTCCCCCCAGGACTTCGGCTCCGCACGCCAGGGAATGGAGTCACACTCCTGCTAAGACGTTGATTTCCCAGGACACAGAGACAGACAGAGCTAACAGGTTAAAATGACATGCAAAAGTGGGGGCAGGAGCGGACAGGGAGGACCTTCCTGTTCAGTGAAGTCACCTTAAAAAACGGCAGGAAAAGGAAGAGCCCTTGCCTTTCACTTGAAGAGGGCAGCTAGCCCATGAAAGACAAGCCCGCCGTGGGAGGCGAGCCAGCCCAGACACTGCAGCTGGGGTCCTGCAGGGGGGCGCTCTCTGCTGCGGTGACGTGTGCAGGAGCCGCACCAGCGAAGAGCTGCTGTGAGCGGCCAGAAGCACTAGAGGGGAAGGCTGGTCTGTCCCTTCTCCTAAGTCAGTCCCCTGTGCGGCCACACTCCTCTGGACCCAACTAAGAACCGACTTCTGCTGACCTCAGGGACGTGCCCCCCCAGCCCTCCCCAGCACGTACTTGATGCTGTCGGTGTGGGTTTTGTATTCCATAATGGTGTTGGGAGGTAGGTTAAGCACTCGCCGAAGCGTGTCCCGGATTCGGGCTGTGGTTGCTTGGTCGCTGGCAGTCTTGTTCCATATGGAAATAATGTCCTCCTGCAGGGGGAACACAGGGCTCGTCAAGGCAAGCCGGGGCAGGGGGCGGAGAGGCAGCTCGCACAACCAGACCTGCCCGTGGGGGCTTACCTGGAACCGGACAGAGACCACAGCCCCACAGATCTCCTCCCCAACCATGAACTGTTCCCCCAACATGGCCAGGATGAGGTTCTCCCAGCAACGGGACGCCAAGCCCTTCCGTAGCCGAATAATCCACTTGCCACCATTTTTATTTGCATCATCCTGTAAAAAGACAGAAAGCAAAAAGTTCAAATAGTTTCACAGCTCTTTTGTCTTTGGCGTGATCCCTCAGAGGTCTTGTCACTTTCCAGTTATTCAACTTTATAGAACAAATGGTGGTAGGGAGAGGACAGAAAGAAAAGCAAGGTAGGGGTCCTGATACAAGTCAGTTCAAACAATGGCTCAACGGACACTTTAAAAAGGACCCTCTTTTTTGCAACTAGGAATCGAAATGATGTCCGATTCCAAACACACGATTCCTCACTTCGTGTGCCACGAAGTGTGCCAGTGTCCCCATGTCACACATACGCAGACAGGAAGCCAGTCTCTCCCAGACCCAGTCCAGCTGAGGAGGCAGACGAGAACATTAACTGCAGCGGTACGGTCTGACGAGCGCTGCTGCATCAGAGACCTGCACATCGAGTCCAAGAGCGAGACCGTCAGGAACACTCAAGAGGGTCCTGGCTGGTACAGCTCAGTGGACTGAGCTCGGGCTGCGAACCGTAGGGTCGCTGGTTCGATTCCCAGTCAGGGCACATGCCTGGGTTGCGGGCCAGGTCCCCATTCGGGGGTGCACGAGAGGCAACCACACATTGATGTTTCTCTCCCTCTCTCCTTCTCTCCCCCTTTCTCTAAAAATAAATAAAATCTAAAGAATACCATATTCTTGGGGGAAAAAAAAAAGAAACACTTAGGAGGAAGCATTTAAGCAGCTGGGCCCCCAGGGCCCAGGAGCTGGCTGGGCAGAGCAGGTGGAGGGCCTACAGGCTCCGGGAGGAACGTGTCCAGGCGCAGACGCTGCCCGCGTGCAGGGCCGGGGGACGGGGGACAGGGGACAGGGTGACTTAGAGAGGACGGGAGATGGGCTGAAGGCCAACCGGCTGCAAGAGCACGTGAGCAACGGAGCGCTGCACGGCATTTTAAATTCTGGCCGGGGCGGGGGATGGAGGTGGCGTGTGGGGTGAGACATTTGTCTTCTAGAAAAACGCCACAGCACCAAATTCGAGGTGGGTTTCAGCAAAGCAAAGATCACAAAGCTCAGCTCTGGGTCTCCCGTTACTGCCTAAAGCTTATTTTTTACCCACTTCAACTGTAACTATGCCGTGGTAATACAATTCCCACACTGCCAGTTCCACAGGAACAAGGGTAATTGAGGAAAACCACCCCGGAATGCCATCACAACACCCTTTCGGTGACACAACGACCTTCCAGACCACCCAGCATCCCCCCCAACAAGCGATGGCACTGTATCTTTTCCTGGGGTCCCAGTCCTCGGAGGTGGCTAACAGTGATGCAATTTTGAGAGAAGACTTTAAAATACTTTAAACCTCGGCTAGGCTAAAAAAACAAAACAAAAACCCCAAACGAAAATCGACTTGCTCATAACAGCAGCGCGAGGCCCCCAGTCCTCACCTCCCACATGGGTTTGATTCCCTCTTTGAAGAGATGGAAGTCGCTGTGGCCGGTCAGGTCCCCGGGACGCACCATGTGGCTGTAAAACCTCCAGAACTGCTCCACCTGTGAGGAGAAGGCCCACAGAAGGGACACAGAAGACGTGACTGCCTTTTCTCTGAATGCATGGAAGCAAGCCTTACGTGAGAGAAAGGCGTAAACACGGAGGACATGCTGTTTCAGGCTATGCTTCTGACTGAAGGGTACATTTTCATTTCGAGGCTTGTGGGGGAGGCTGGGCATGTTGGATAAAAGCACAGGGTAAGCTGGATGAAAGAAAAACGTAATGTTGTTGACCAAGAACACCCCTTCTGGGCGAGAAATGCCAGCCTCAGCCAGGGCCTCCGCTGGCAGAGTTGACCCGTTGCCACCCATGACCTGGGGGTCATGTTCCATGTTGCGTGGGGACCTTGTTCCACGCAACGGAAACCCGTCCTCTGGAGCACAGACTGTTCTCTCAAACCCAGCATCAGCGACAGGGGGACGCACTTCAGCCCTGTTCAGTTACCGCGCCGGGTGACAGGACCAACCACGGTCCCCCTGCCGAGGCCAGGACAGTCCGGAGGCAAGCGGGGCTCAGCCTCTCACGCTCAGGGCCGGAGTCCCTCCTCACTCACTCCCACGCCCGCTGGCGTCAGCGCTCTCTCGTTTCAGTTTCGGGTGCACAACACAGCGGTCAGTCCCACCCCTCACAAAGTGACCCCCGGTGGTCCCAGCACCCACTGGGTACCGACATAGTTGCTACAATGTGAGTGGCCGACCATACAACAGTCAGTGTCCCTGTGCTGTCCTGGCCGCTCCCACGACTGATCCTTCACCTGTTCCAGCCGGTCCTCGCCCTGCACCCGCGCCGGCAGTCACCAGCCTGTCCCGAGGAGGCCCCTGTCACGCTGGGACATTGGTGGGGCTCCCTGCCCCTCCCCCACGGCCCCTCGGGGAAGCAGACATACTTCTCTGTCGGGTGCAGCCACTCCCGTTCCCCAGCAGGGGCCGAGAGGAGAGGCTGCTTCCTGGTTCCTCTGCGATCCCTCTGTGATGCACCTACTAAGTGCTGGCCAGGGAAGGGGCACATTTTAGGAGGGAAGGAGAAATGTGGACCGGTCTGGAGAGGAGGAGGTCCAGGCCGTGTCTCTAGACCTGGACGGCAACCGAGGAGAAGGGGACCGTCTGCTGCGTGGAACCGAGGCCCCTGCGGCTCCTCTGCGGGACGAGACCCCGGGCAGCGCCTCCTGTGCCAGACGAGCCAGGGACGAATGCCGTCGGCAGCGCCCGTCTCGGCCACTGCGGTGAGCGCCTGCCAAAGGCGACCGTGGACGGCGAGCGGTCATGCGTGCACAACGGGCGGCCCCCTTCCCTGCCTAAACAGAGCAGGAAGGAGGGCAGCGAGCCCAGGCCCCGCGGCTCCCTGCGGCGAGGGACGGGGGAGGGCTGAGGGTGGGGTGGGGGGGCGCGCCCAGGCCGGACCGCGCACTCTCACGGTCCCGATCTCGTTACATCAGAGCCGTGGCGGGTGGGGCACGCATCTCAAAAACACGACCTCACTTTGAAAGACTTTCCCCCTTCTCTTCAGGCAGTTTTGGTTTCTGAAACTCTTAGTTGAAAAAAGAAAAACAAGGTGTTCAGACTCCGCGAAGGGGGTGCAGGCAGAGGGGAGAACACAGTGCCCGAGGCCGCACCCATGCAGTCGGGCACCCGGGACCCCCGAGCCCAGTGCTCTTCCCACGTTAAACCCCTGCCTCCTGAGTCACCTGGTTTCAAGAACGTCTACACGCCCTAAGTACTAGGGTTAAGGACACACGGGAAATACCGCTTTGGATTCACTAAAGGGTTTCACAACGTAATTACTTCCCTGTGAGGAATTCAACACTGGGAGGCACCTCTCACTGCCCTGAATTACGCGGCAGTGGACTTGAACACTGCCCCCCATCAGTGGGTACGAGAGAAGAATTAACCCAAGACGGCGCTAACGATAAGGTCTATTCAACTCGACACATGTGCCAAAGGAAACAGACACCCTCCTTTCCCAAGGCGGGTCAACTACGCTTTCCTGGAGAGAGGAAGAAAACGGCGGGGAGGATCTGTGGCCCCCACAGGGGGCACCAGGAGGACCCCGAGTGGAGAGGGCCCTCTCCAGCGCAGCGTCTTCTCCGACCCTCGTGTGCTCCGCCAGCTGTGCGCAGCCCGAGGCCGCCCTTGCACGGTGACGGCCGGCACGCCCGCACACCAGGTTCGGAAGCGCCAGGAGCGGAGCTGGCCCTGGAACATCACCGCAGGTGTGACTGCCCAGGCCACTCAGAAAAACAGGGCGTGGGAGCGGCCCCGCAGCTGTCCCCGCCAGCACTGCTGTCTCCCGGGTCCGGCATCCCCGGCCAGGTCCTGCTTCCCTAAGCGCAAGATCTTGGTTCATTCTAGAACCCCACCTGTGCCCTGAATTCACTCACCACACACTTCTTGAACCAAATGTGTTCTAGTGCACAAGCTGTCTTTAATTTTCCAAAAGAGCCTGCGTTTACCAGTGACGAGGGAGCACGTATCTCCCCTCCCAGTAATAACATAAACTAACGACCAGTTCTGTCCAACAGTAAATGGGTAAGTAAACAGAGCTTGTCTGGCAAGCACCCTCTGAAGAACTGGCACCTCTCATCTAGCGCCCGGGTGCACTGGAGGAGGGCAAGGGTTCTGCAACCTGGCCCTCACGGCTGGCCCACCCGGGTTCCCACACCGGTCCCCCCACCTAGCCAAGGAAATTACGGCTGCTTGAGACCTGGGAGCAGACACTTAGCCCAAGTCTCACGTTCTCATCTGTAAGATCTCGGCAACATCCCTTACCTCGCAGGGTTATCCCAACGCTTAAAGGAAGTTACAGACTGGCTATTACTGTGTCCTTCCTCTTCACCATTTCGCTTGAACACTTAGTGACTACCAGGTTCCTCTTCTGTGTCTGCATTTTAACAGGGCAGATACCCCAATAATTTCAAGAAAGTAACGAACCCCCAACTGGACCCTGCCCAGAGATGGAAGGTGCGGCACACGGGAAGTACACGTAAGCCGCAGACAGCCTCCCGGGGAGCACAGATCTGGCACCTGCCTGCGCGGGAGACGGGACAGCGCTGGGCTCCCTGCACGGCAGGGCCCACGGGAACGATGACTACGAGATTTCATTTGCTTTCTGAAGACGGAAGGGAAGGTGCTACTCTACACACACACCACTAACAGACCCAAAACCCTGGCAGGAGCTTATATGAAACTCAAAAGAATCGCCCTGACTGGTGTGGCTCAGTAGACTGGGCATTGTCCTGCAAGCTGAAAGGTCACCAGTTCGATTCCCAGTCAGGGCACATGCCTGCGTTGCCCGCCATGTCCCCGGTTGGGGGCCTGTGACAGGCAACCGATAGATGTTTCTCTCACACATTGATGTTTCTCTCCCTCTCTTTCTCTTCCCTCCCCTCGACAAATAAATGAAATCTTAGAAAAATATATTTTAAAAAATACAGAAGAATCTTTTGAAGTTTAGTGTTGACTTAACCATCAAGACTTGTGAGTATATCACGTACTACAAAATTTTGTACCTCCCCTACCCCAGAGACTGCACATAGTCAGGACTCAACAAGGATCTACTTAATCAAACCTGCATTTTCGTGTGGTCCCCTTCGGATCAATCCCACAATTCACATACTATACACCCATATGGCTACCTACGGGTGTAGAATGGGAAACCCAAGAACAACCACATCTGACCTGAGAGAGAAGGAAACCAGAACCCCGGAGAGGTTGTTGGGAGGGCAAGGAAACACAGCGGCACAGGCGTGAATGCGCCACAGGCTCACTGAGCACTCACAGAGGCAAAGGTGCCGATCTGTTTGATGTTCTGCTCGTAGCTCTGCGAGCTGGTGGGCCGGCCAGGCGTCCTCCTGGAGTACCAGAACGTGTAGTTGTACTGCAGGGGGTGCTCTGCTGGTCCGGGGACAACAGCCTGCGAATTAAAGGAGGTGCGTTAGAATGGGCCGTTCTCCACATGCTCTGGGACGGAGAAGACGTATTCTGGCATCACCCCGTACCACCCCCCCCAATTTACTACCTGCAATGTGCCCAAGAGCCTGCTCACACAGTAAACTGCTGTAGCCGTTAACTGATTCTAAGTTCCTGTACCATTTTATCTCTGTTCTGATGGCTTCTGTAACTTGCTCCTTCCTAAGTGTTTGTGCGTGTACCTTATCTCAGCAGAGTCCCAGGTCCAGCACCCCTCCTCTGTGACCCTCTCTCACTTACTGGCTACTCGTCTGACAAGTGGGGTAAATAATAATCGTCTCGTAGAGGCGCTGAGAGGACCAAACACATGAACAGACACGAAGCGCTGAGCACAGTGGCCGGCACAGAGGTGGCACTCAGTAAACGGCAGCTACTGTTGTCATCACCACCACTAAACATTATCACCCTGATCCACAGTTTCACTCACCTCTGTGTCCCCTTAGCACCTAAAATGCTTGTATCTATAGGATATTCCATATTGAGGTCCTTTTAAAGACTATTTATTTTTAGAGAGGGGGAAGGGAGGGAGGAAGAGAGGGAGAGAACCATGACTATGTCATTGCCTGTCACGCACCCCCCCACTGAGCACCTGGCCTGCAACCCAGGCACGTGCCCTGACTGGGAATCGAACTGGTGACCGTTTGGTTTGCAGGCCAGCACTCAATCCACTGAGCCACACAAGCCAGGGCTCAATATTACTGAATAAAGCAATAACGATTGCTTTGATTTAAAAAAAACAAAAAACAACTCACCTGAGGACATGCTGATTTGATTTTGTTTTTTTCAGGAAGAAGGAAAGGGAGGAAGAGAAAAACCAAATGGTTGGTTTGCACCCCAACTGGGGACCAAACTTGTAACTGAGGCATGGGCCCTGATCCAGAAATGAACCTGCAATCTTTTGGGGTGCAGGAGTATCAAACCTGCAGCCCACGGGCCGCCCAGGATAGCTGTGAATGCAGCCCAAAATCGCAAATATACTTAAAACATTATGGGATTTTCTTTGTGATTATGTGTCACAATGTACTTAATGTGTGGCCCAAGACAACTCTTCTTCCAGTGTGGCCCAGAGATGCCAAAAGGGTGGACACCCCTGGTTAGGCGATGACGCTCCAACCAAGACACATAGGTCAGGGCTGCTTTGATTCTTCAAGAAGCTGAGCCATCTATCCAATTCTCCAAATTGTCCCTTTTCCAAGTCACTAATTTCAAGGGATGTGCAGGATCCAAAATGCTCAGCAGCAGCTTATGAGGCAAATAACAGCCGTGCTAACCCCACGGTTATCCCCTCGACCTCAGGCCCGGAGAGCGCTGGAAAGCGAGGCAGCACCTCAAGGTCCTGTGCTCAGGGAGGAGCTCCGATGTCGGGAGCCGCCCCGCCTGGTTTCAGGAGCTGGAACCCCCATGGCTAAGGCTGAGTGAGCCACTTTCGGACCATAAGCCGCTAGGAGACAAAGCTTCTCTTCCTGGCAGGGGCACCACCTCTGCTCCCTTTACTTCACCCTGCCTAGCCCCTAGTGCATGATTGGTTAGCCAATGACGGGTAAGATTCCTCAAGGGAGGGACAACCTAAGACAGGCACGGTCATGGGGGGGGTCCCCCCAGGGAAGGACTTGGGGGCTACGGAAAAGGGGTGATGGACCCTCGCCCCTTGGCTTTGACACAGCCTGAGTCCTCATTCTGCCAGCGAGAAGTCACCTAATTTCTTGGCTGCCTTACTTCCCCTGCCTGACTTAAGCTTGAAACAATGTTGGAGTTGGGTGCAGCCCTGTGCTAGAAAGGGCGGGTCCTCTGGGGGCAATGAGGCCTAAGAAAGAATGCATAAATCCTGTGAAACCTGCTTTGCTAAGAATGCTCTCAGTTTTCTGATAAGGGTTCGAGCAGGAAATGAGTTTGTTTCCCAAAGTTTTGTAGCCCCTCAGCCCACAGACCCTGACTCTGAATAAGCCCTCACAGTTCCTTGTATGTTGTCTATTGTTTGATCCTTACTGCCTGACAATGACTGATGAGCTTTACCTGTATTCCTGTGCAAATGAACCCAATAAAAGCCCATCAAGGAAAAGGCTCCTGGCCCTTCTCCTTTGAGAGATCGGCCACCTTTCCTCCCCAAGCAGACCATGTCATGGTAGACTCATCCATGAGTCTTACTCTCATCCACGGTGGCCAGGAAGTGGGGTGGGCGCCCTGCGGGCAGAGCACCCCCACACTCTGAGTCCCGGAATGTACTCTGGTGGCTCTACAATCTTTTTGTGAGAACAGAATCGGCTACTACACAACAGTGTGCAATCACGTTAATCTGGACTCTTCCAGAGACACGAGCTCCATGAGACAGCCAAGCCTGAGTCCCAAGGCCAGTACCTCTGCGCAGCACGAAACTCACCTTCCTCTTGCTGCTGCTCTGACCTTTGTCTCGTTCCGTTTTTTCCTTCTCACCATCTTTCTGTGTGCTGTTTTCTTCATTCTGGTCATGGTCCCCACTGTCATCGTCTTTCAATCTATGCAGAGAGGCAAAACAATGTTATCTCGTGACTGAACTGACTCCTGCTTACCTCACAGGGCTACCGGGTCAAACGCGCTACCATGTGACCAGCCCGAAGTCACTCAAAACATGGCCCTGAAACCAGAGGAGGGCCAGGGGCGCAAGGGTCAATGCGGAGGGTCACACAAAAATGAAACGCCCATCGGCTAATGTGTGGATTCCAGCGAGTGTCATCTTCCAGTTTCCTAACAGGCTGCACGAAGAAGCAAGAGGCGAACATTTCAGCCCTGGCTGGTGCGGTTCTGTGGACTGAGCGCCGGCCCGAGAACCGAATGGGCGCGGGCTCGATTCCAGCCAGAGCGCGTGCCTGGGTTGCGGGCTGGGTCCCCAGCTGGGGGCGTGAGAGAGGTGACGGATCTATGACTCTCTCCCTCGCTTCCTCGCTTCCCATCTCTCTAAAAATAAACAAGTAAAAACTTTTTTAAAAGAGGTAAACAGTTTAGAGATTGTTTTTTAGTTCAAAAATAAGGAGTCGATAATCAGAAGAGTTTCCGGATTAAGTAACTGCTTTGGCATCTCAAATGAAGCGTAAAAACTTACTATCCTTCCTGCCACGTCCTCTAACCTCCTCTCCTATTTGGCCCCACTGCTCCTGCCTCAGTTCCGGCCTGCTTCCCACCACCTCCATTAGCACAGTAAGTCCCCAGCACAGATCGCCTCTGCCCTCTGTCCGTCCTCCACACAGCCACCAGCACGGGCTTTCCAAACGCAGACTGACCACGTAACGCCCACGCTCAACACTGCACTGTCGCTCTGACCGGGTTGCTCGGTTGCTGGGAGGACCGTCCTGCACACCAGAAGGCTGCGGGTCAGATTCCCGATCAGGGCACGTACCTAAGTTGCGGATTCGATCCCCGGTTGGGGTGTGTACCGGAGGCAACCAATCGATGTTTCTCTCTCATGTCAGTGTCTCTGTCTCTCCCTTCCTCTCTCTCTAAAATCAATAAACATATCCTCGGGTGAGGATTAAAAAAAAAAAAAGGCTAAAAAGCCCCCAAACTCTCAACTGTTCCTTTCCTTTTGATACCCACCCTGCAGGATAAAATACAACGAAAGGTAAGATACTCTGGAACCTGACTCCTGCCTATTGGAACGCCCCCACCCCCCACAGCAATCTATATTCCCATGTCTGTGCTACGAACACTGCCCCTCAGCCTCCGGCGCCACTCCTCCCACGGCCTCCCACACCCGTTTTTCCTGGACGGAGGGATCCCCTAGAGCAGTGTCTTTGAATCTTTGTATCTCCGACACCTAGGACAGGAAGATGCTGCATCAGTGGTAAGTGGGGGGAAAATGCCTGAAAGAAGAAATGAATGTCTTCTTGCCTTGTAAGTACAGTCAAGTGCACTTCAGGTGCTCCTTTTTCGGAGCAGTGAAACCACCCTACAGCTTTCAGGTACACCTACGGTTCACTAGATTCAGACAGAAAGACAAACAGAAGGTGATCTGATAAGAATACTGTTTAGAACTGGACCATTAACTTATCAAGGATATTCTTTGAAATCACCTTCCTGGCCCTAAGAACTACCTAGTCGGATGGAATTAGGTAATTCTCAAGGAAAGCACTAGAAATGCTCAGATTACAGTTCAGATGTTGCTCTACGCAGAAACAGAACCCTGCTGTTAGGCACGTTCCTTTACTCTTCTGGCCCGTGAACCCTTGCTGCCTAGCATGTAGACAAGCACTCAGTCAGTGCCAGAATTCTTGGGCCAGCCCTGTGACGGGGTCCCTGCCCCGCCCACTTCACAGGCCCAGCCACAGGATATATACACAGGTGGTCACGCACTGTGCTGTTCACGTCCCCACCCCCACCCCCAGACAAGACATGACTGTGACAGGCATCTGACCAAAGGACGGTCTGCCCTGGCCAACACCTACACTTCAGGGCCTCGTTCAAAGTTACGAGGAGATTCCTTTCAGTTTTCCATCCAAAAGGTGAACCACCACACAGAGCCAGAGCTGGAGCAGGCACGTGGGTGCCACACCAGAAAAGCCACGAAGGAACACAGACAGTGGGCGGGAGCCGAGGGAGCCAGCTGGGGAAGGGGTGGGACAGACAGCAGAGAACGCCGGGGCAAGGCCGGCTGGGTCTGCAAGGCCGCTGTCTCACTGGCTTGGCCGGGCCTCCCCGGGCTGCTGGGAGACCTGATCTGTGCCTGTGCCCCTTCCCCCTGTGCCACGTGGGTTGGTTCGGTTCCCTTTCCATAAGGAGCCTGTCTAGCACCCAAGTGCCAGGACACTTGCTGAGCACCTACTGTCAGTATCAGACACTACGAGTGCCTGTCCCCAAGGGCCTGACGCAGGACATGCACTCGGGTGCTGCACGGTACGGAGGCCCAGCTCTCCTTGCGCCCGCCAACACCATCTCCCGCCTGGTCCCGCACGCTCCGCCGACCGCAGTGCGCAACCTGTGCGCAGCTCCCCGACCTCCCCCCGTTGTGGGGTCTCTTCTCGGACAGCCCTCTTTCCCTTCTTCAAGTGTCCTTCAGAGCTGTGACTGAGGGCCGCTTTCTCTTGGAAACATTCCCTAATCTCTCCCTAGGCTGGGCCGAGCCCCACCCTCCTGGACCGCCCCAAATAAATGCTTGTGCTCGTCCCGGCTCCGCTGGCACGGCCAGTTTTCTTGTCTCCCGACTGAGAACGTGTCGTGGGTTTTTCTACTGCTCACGCGAGAGACAGCTCTCCTCCTTAGGGCATATGCCAGGGACACAGGCCATTTCTCTCCCTCTCTCCTCAGCCCCGACCCCCCACCCCCCACTATACCCTCTGGGTGCCCTTCCCCGGGGTCTTGGTTGAAGAGGGGCAGTCACCCAGCCTCCCTCCTTGTGCTATTCCACACAGAGCAGGGACGTCCTTTCTTTTTAGTGGTTTTGCTGCTAATCACTACTAGAAAAGAAAAAAATAACAAAAATTATGTCGCAAAGAAACAAAACTGCACCATACTTTCCGACCCCCTTCTAAGACAGTAACTGGAAACCCTAATGACCTTCACCTTGTGCAGTCATTTCTTGAGCGTGGAGCTAACCAACCCCCCTACCCTCTTAGCCACGCTGAAGGCAAATTACTTGCACCTATTCCCAGTGTGAAGCTCGGTTTGAGCCAAAATACAACCCGGAAGGAAAAAGCAGGGCTCCCTAGACTCAGGTGGCCCATTAGATTCTCTGAAGCTGTCCCGACAGAGTGGCTCCTAATCAGCGCACCAAGCTTCTGCCCAGGTGTGTCCTCATACTTCCTGACTAGACAGATTCCTTGTGGGTAAGAACTTAGTCTAATTCATCTTTCTACGTCTAGCCTCAGACATTGGGAGAAAAAAATACATGCTTAGTGAACAGATCTCTAAAATCAACGCAATACACAGCAGAATAAGATGAGAGCCAAACAAGGGGTTCAGATGATAGTTAGGAATGAGCCGAAAGCTAACGAAGACGGAGGGACAAAATCAAGTTTGGCATCTAGACCTGAAAACCTAGCTTCTCCGTGTTGGGGCTGCAGCGCAGGGGAAAGGACCGGAGGGTTTTCACATGGACGGGATCAATGGCAGGGGCAGCTGACACCCTGACCGACGAAGGGGCAGGATGCAATCACGGTCTGCAGTTACACCTGCGGAAGTGGAGCCCACACAGTGGAGGAGGCTCGAGTTCTTCACCAATCGGAGCCCACCTGATCAGACTACAGCACTCAACTCCGGGCACGGGCTTTTAGGGTCCTGGCAAACCGAGCCGAGCCCTTAAGAACCACTGGTGCAGGGTGCAGACGCCAAGCATGTCACAGTGGTGTGGGACTGCAGACTTTCTGCATGAGAAACTAAAACAACAGAAAAACTAGGGGTAGGAATGCTGTCTTCAACTGCTAATTTCAAAGTAAAGAAAGCTGTTTTTTTTTTTTTTCTGCATAGCTGGAAGATGGACGTTACAAAACTCTGGCTCTGTATAAGGAATAGTTAATAATTAGAACCAATTATAAATGACCCAGGTCAATTTTTGTCAAGAGGTGCTTGAAGCAAGGTTAAACAACAAACCTGGGTTTGAATCCCACCACTTGGTCCTTCCTGCTGTTGGGGGCAAGCTACTGAGGCTCAGAGCACCTCATTTTCCTTACCTGTGAAAGGAGGCAACGAGAGCCCCTTTGCAGGATCGTTAGTACTAGAAATTATACATGAGCCCCGGCTGGTGTGGCTCAGCCGACTGAAAGCCAGTCTGCGAACCAGACGGTCACGGGTTTGATTCCCTGTCAGGGCACATGCCTGGGTTGCAGGCCAGGTCCACAGTCCAGGGTGCGTGAGAGGCAGCAGATTGATTTTTCTCTGCCTCTCTTTCTCTTTCCCTTCACCTCTCTCTAAAAATAATTAAAAAAAAAAAAGACTATATGAAAAGTATCTAGACAGCTGCCCTTGGAAGCCATTATTGCCATTCCTAAGTTAGCTTACTGCAGACCTCCAAATGATTCAGGTAGGACTGGGCCAGATGGCCCACAAAGTGTCCTAAGATAGAATTTGGATTTGTTCAGTTTAGTGGAGGAAGGGGTGAAGGCCTGGCAGGCAGCTCCACTGAGGCAGGACTTCGGTCTGGCGCTGGGCGCTGCGGGGTTTGCGATGCGGAGGGGTCGGTGCAGGGCGCTGCAGGCGACTGCTGGGAGGCTGCGGGAGCACTGGGACCCAGGACCTCCGAATGTGCACGCCAGCGCTCACCGCACTGGGAAACACCTAACGACCCATGAGCAGCAGTAGTTCACAACCTGAACTAAGTCATTCCACTTTACATTCATACAACACTCTAGCGATTTACGCATTAAGCCAGGCTGCACGTGATGGGACCCTTATAACGCCCCTACAGGACAGCAGAGCACGGAGGCGGCTCGGGTAACGATGGCTCAGAGACTGGGCAACTTTTCTGCTGTCGGACAGATTTACTAGACTCCTAGAAGACAGCTAAGACAGAATCTACCTCGAGATAACAATCGCTGGGGGGGAATGCGCGAGATTACTCCGCATTCCCTTTCTGCATCTCCAAACTGTTGCTGGAACTAGGACTCGGGGTACCTAGGAAAGTCCGGGACGGGGCCACGACAAGTGCCCCGCCGGGCCAGAAGCGAGCAGCGCCCGGAGTGTGTCGGAAGGGAAAAGGAGGGGGAGGAGAAAGGAAATAGGAAGGAGTCTCAGGAAGACGGGGAGAACTCCGTCCAGCAGAGCGGCTGCCGGCCGCATTACCTCACTGCGGCTTCACAACTCTACGACCTGGGCCCTTTACCGTCCCCACTGTGCGGGTGGGAACACAGATCGGCGAGGAGAGGTGACCAGCGCAGGCCAGAATGAGCGTGTGGGGAAGCCGGTTTCAGAAATTCAGAAGCGGCCAGGCTGCGGAGACACCCCAAGCCCTCCACGCCGCCGGCGCACCCCGCGCCCGCCGGGGCGGGCCGTCCGCAAATCTCCTTCCGGGCGGCACAACCACCCCTCTCCCGGCCCCTGCGGTTCGCCCTCGGCCCGGGCTGCCCTGGGGTCCCCGGGACGCTTGCACCCCGCTTCCCCAGCTCCCTCCTCCCAGCCGGCCGCCCGGGCCGGGTCCGGCCCGCAGCCCGAGCCGGGGACGGAGGCCAGCGCCGCGGAGTTGGCGCCGCCGCCGGCCGCGACGAGGGCGGGCGCGGGGAACGGTTGGGGGAAGGGGCCCCTGGAGGCGGCCGCACGCCACTCACGCGTCGAACTTGTTGTTCATCCTCTCGCCGTCGCCACTGCCTCAGGAGTGATTTCCGCTTCGCCCGGTCCCTCCGCCTAGGGCCCGGCCACTTCCGGTTGCGCGGGGCTCGGCGGAACGTAGGCGCGCGGGCCTGGTGGGGGGCGGATATCCCGGGACGCCCGCCCAGGGCGGCTGCGCCGAGGCGCTCGGGCTTGCGGGCCGCGGGGGCCGCGGGGGCCGCTGGCGTCGGGTCCGTCCCAGTCCGCGGCCGACGGGCCGCCGGGGCGCCCGCCCTGCGCCTCCAAGGAATCACTCCCCGCCCGAGGCAGCGCGTGCTGCCCCCCTCCCCTAGGCAGGCTCGGAGAAAGGCGCGCACGGCGAAGGCGCGGGCTCTGGACTCAGCTTGGTACAGATCCCGACTCCAGTCCCCAGAGCGGGCTGACGGATCCTCACTCTTAACACTCCCAGCAGTTGCTTCCGCTTTAGTACCGGCGATACTATGCAGTGGTACCTGCTTCTTCGGGTTGCCATGTGGATCGAAGGAGATAATCCGTTTGGGGCGCTAGATACATTAAGTGGTAGCTATTGTTAGTCATTGCTTTACTTGGGCCGGGAGCTACAAGAGCTAACCTCCGCATTTAGAAAGGTTGAGAGACTTATCCCAGGTGACGGAGCTAGTAAGAGACACAGGAACCAGAGCTGGTTCCGCCATCATCAAATTGCCTCCTGGATTTATGTCTTTGCTACACACACACACAGGAGTAAAGGAAACGAAGCAGCTGGTGATTGAGCACCAAAGCCAGTATCCCAGTACTTGGGAGAGGCGGTTATTTCTGGGATCCTCTTCCCGCCCCCCAACAATGTTCCACTGTCAGGTCTTCATATGGGAGTTTCAAATTTTTGAATCCCCTTCACCCACGTCTTTGATCCTGTGATAAGGGTAGGTACAAACTGATACCTGTGCCCATAGTTACAGATGAGGAAACAGAGGCTCAAGGAGCACAAATAATTTGCCCAAATTTACCCTCTTGTCACCCACAGAACTGCCGCCCCATCTGTACTCAAAGCAGAGTCTTGCTTCCCTCCAGGAAGAAGTCAGCTGGCCATCTTGTCTCCTAAGCGGGGTCCAGGGAGGCTGGTCAGGATCTTCCCCCAGGAGGCAAAACCCAGCAGTTCCCTGTTCCCTGCCAGCCTCCCTACCTCGCTCTTCCCTGAGCATCCTGTGGGACCAGTGCAAATGCTCTGCGGGGTCCTGGAGCATCTAAGGTTAGGTCAGAGTTGGGGACTCTGCACTCCAAACCATAAAGCTGCCAGTGCTCTGGGAAGCCCTCCTGACTCTGGGCCTTAGTTTGCCCATCTGAGACATAGGGATATGGCAACTCTTGCTTTTCCAAGATGTTGTGAGGAGCTCTTAACTATGGAAAAAGATGGTAAGACTCATGAAATTGTAATTAATGGCACAAATGCTTATGGATAGATCATGGGTGCAGGTGAGTACTGGGTGCTTACTGCACCCAAAGGCATAGGAGGGAGAGGGCAGCTGGAGCGGGCTGCCATCTTCTTTTTTAAGTTTGTATTTATTATTATTTTTTAGCCTCATCTGAAGGCTATTTTTTATTGCTTTTTAGAGAGAGAGGAAGGGAGAGAGAGAAACATCGATGTGAGAGAGGAGCATCGATTAGTTGCTCCCATACGTGCCCAGACCAGGGATCGCACAAGCCTGGACCGGGCACTGAACCTGCAACCAGGGCGTGTGCCCTGACCAGGAATCGAACCTGCAATCTTTTGATTACAGGACGATGCTCCAACCAACTGGGCCATACTGTCCAGGGCTACCACCTTCTTGTAAGAGAACACTGGTTTCTACTCTTCACATGTCTCTCGACTGTCCTCTTTCAGGAGCCTGCAGGGAACTCATAAAAAAGAAGGGAGGCCCAGGTCCGGAAGGATAGGACCTTACCTAGTTGGGGACACCCTGTGAAACAGTTGTTAGGGCTTCAAAAATTACGGGGGTTCATAGTGCCTGCTGAAGGGAGGCAAGTGCCAGGGGGAGCGAGCCACTGGCACCCGGAGGCTGACCCCACGGCACGCCTTGCCCACAGCCCACCCCAACCACACTCCGAGACTCCAGCTCCGTCTCTTTATTTCTCCAGCTTTTCTCAGGGCTGTTGGGCTTCCACGGCCCTGAAGGCTGCTTCCCAAAGAGCACACTCGAGAGCTCGGCGGAAGAACGCAGCTGCCAAGACTCTGCACGGCTAACAGCCGTTGGCCGGCTCAGTCGGGCGAGGGCAGGTAGGGGCGAGGGTCCCCAGGGAATGGCAGAGCAGGCACCCGGTGGGAGTGCGCCATGAGGAAGATGCCGGCGGTGCCGCAGACGAAGAGCGAGAGCATGGCCAGGAAGCAGACGCGGTCCAGCACGCGGCCCACCAGGAGCCACTCCTCGCTCCCCTGAGGGCGGGGGCGGGGGGTGTGGGACAGCCAGCAGGGACACAGAGCCCGCCCCGAGTCCCAGGACCCCCCTCAGCCTTCCAGCAGGTCTCCATTCTCCACTTCCTCGGGCCTTTCTCACCCACTTCCAGCCCTCGACCTGGCTTCTTCCAGGGTCCCCTGGCCCCGATGTCCCCCGTGTTCCCCGCTCCCAAGTCGACTTTTCCCCTCCCGTCGCCCTTCCACGGTCGCCCCTTCCATCCTGCCCCCACACGCCAGGGCCCAGCCCCTCACCGCGTGCTCACGGCCGCCCCACCCCCGGGAGGGCTTACACTGGCAAAGTGCCTCTGCTGGCGTCGGGCGCGGGCGACGAAGTTGCAGGCGTCCACACAGGCCCGGATGGCCGGGGCGGCCTGCTTCAGGCTGCCGCACAGGTCCTGGCTCTGCCCTGGCTCCGGGCCTTTCTCTGAGGAGACGAGAAGGTCAGGATGGGGAGGAGGTGGCCTGTCCTGAGGGACCCAAGTCCCCAGCCCGGACATTTGCCCAACACTCCTCCACGGTGCCTGGTTCTCTGGCCAAGAGACAGCCCTCCCTGCCTGGGGTCCCCAGGAGGAGCACCCCCAGTGTCACACTGTCCGCCTCACCTAGTCTCTCCAGCGCTGCCCGCACCAGCCCGTTGCGCCGCTGTTGCCGGAAGAGGAGCTCACTGCGGGGCAGGCAGAGGGCCGCCTCTTCCCCGCCCGACACTGACCACCCCGAGGAGGAGCCATTCTGCAGCCGGGGCCGGGAGTCCAGCGCAGGCGCCGGCGGGCGCACGTGCATCCGCAGCAGCTGGGGCAGCAGCCGCAGGAACACCTGCGGAGGGACGGTCTGGAGGCAGCGCAGTGGGGGCGGGCACTTGGCCCCGTGCAGCCTGGGTGTTCTGTGCCAGGCACCGGGGCCGGTGTCCGCAGCTCCGTGCACATGGGAAGCACCAGGTTCCAGACACAGGTCCCTGGGCCCCACCTGGCTACTCTGGCCAAGGGTGTGGTGGGGGTCCTGGGAACCTGCATTTGTGACTAGGGCTTCAGCTGAGGGCTGCAGGTGGGTTGCAGGTTACGCAGGCCCTGGAGCCAGACTGCCTCCTCCATTTTCTACCTGTTCGACCTCAGGTGACCTATGTAACCCCTCTGAGCTTCATTTCGTCATCTAAAAAGTGGAGATGAGCCCTGGCTGGTGTGGCTCAGTGGACTGAGCACTGGCTTGTGAACCAAAGGGTCGCCAGTTCAATTCCCAGTCGGGGCACGTGCCTGGGTTGCGGGCCGGGTCCCCAGTGGGGGCCACGTTTGAAGCAACCACACATTGATGTTTCTCTCCCTCTCTTTCTCCCTCCCTTCCCCTCTCTCTAAAAACAAGTAAATAAAAATATTTATTTAAAAAGTGGAGATGGCACTAATACCCATGGCCGAGGGGTTTTATGACGATTAAATAAGCCAGTGTGTGTCATGTGCCTGCCGCTTGGTAAGCACTCGGCGTCACTAACTCATCTGGGCACGTGCTTCAAGACACACACGGGGCAGGTCTGCTGCTGCACACGGCACCGGAGGTGTGGGCACAGGGACGGGGTGCTGAGGAAAGGGCGTGTCAGTGGACGGGGGGTGGGTGCTGGGACGGGCAGGGAGGGGCCTTGCCTTGCGGACCCCGCGGGCCATGGAGTGTGTGTGGGGGGACCGCAAGGACACGTTGAGCACGACCACAGCGTTCACGACAATGAGGATGGTCACCACCAGGAGGAAGGTCAAGTACCTGGGGGGGGGGAGCAGGAGGCGGGGCCAGCCCTTCAGCAGGGCATCCCCAGATGCCAACCCTTCCCTTGGCAACTCTCTTGTACCCCCTCGCCCCCACCCAGGTCCCATGGGTGAGAGGCTGGCTTTGGAGGGGGGCGTGGCTGGTGGGAGGGCAGTGCTGACAGGGTGGGGGAGGAGGTGGGGGCAGCAGACCCGAGGACCGGCCTTACTTGCTGATGAGGGGCACAGCCTGGGAGGTCTCGGGCACCTTCTTCGCCACGAGGAAGAGGAAGACAGTCTGGGCCAGGAGCACGTTGATGGCGACAGTGCACTTCTGGCCGCCCGCTGCGGGACCCAGAGGCCCTCAGAGCGGGTCTCCATCTCCCTGCTGTGGGGCCCCTCCCCCCACAAGGAGCCCACTGCCCCCCGGCCCGCGCTGCCCTGCCGGCTGTCCCCCGTGCTCCTGGCCGGGGCCGATGGCTCCCCTCCCACAGGGGCGGGTACCCTTGGCCGGAAGGAAGTAGATGAGGATGGCGACGGAGGAGATGAGCACGCAGGGCGCGATGATGTTGATGACGTAGAAGAGGGGCTTGCGCTGGATGAGCAGGTAGAAGGCCACCTTCTGGTGGCCAGCCTCCGCCGCCGGGGCTGCGGCGTCCAGCAGCATCTTGGCCGGCCGGTGCCGGATGGCCCACTCCCCGTTCTCTGTGGGCGGCAGGCCAGGTGGGCACGGGGGTGGGGGTCCTGGGCAGACCCCTGCAGCCCACGAGTGCCCGAGGAACAGCCGTCGAGGGACAGGGACAGCAAGGGACCTGGGACACTCGATCCCCCGCCCTCCAAAATGGGGGTCGTCCTCATGGGGAGTCAGGGGTTTGCAGGGCGGTTAAAAAGCCCATTGTGTGGTTTGCTTAGTTTCATTTTGAGTTGCGTGGGAGGTGGCGTGACCCTGGTCTAGCCTGGTCCCCACAGCCAGGTCCAGCAGGGGCCCGGGGTGGGGCTACCTGTGAAGGCCTCGGGGTCGATGAAAATCCACTCGATGGTCTGCCCGTCCTCCTGGCTCAGCTGCAGGCTGATCTCGTTGGTGCTGTAGGTCTGGGACCTGGGGACGGGACAGGGAGAGGATGCATGCGCCCAGACCCACCCGTGCGGTGCACGGTAGAGTCACGGGGGTGGGGGGGGGCGCTGCCGGCAGTTTTGCCTTAAAAAGTACAGCCAATAATTCCCAGTTCTCCACGAAACCCTGGCGGCGAGATGAGGGGGCTGGGGTTCTATGGGCCCCCGAGGAAGTTTAAACTGCAGGGCCAGGAGACTGCGGCTCAGTGCGGTCCCCTGCTGTCCGAGGGCCTGGGGTCACCGTGCTCTGCTCTTTCGCTGCCGCCTCCCGGGCAGGAGGGGCCAGAGGTCAGCGCAGAGCAAACCCTGTCTGCACCATTCAGGCCTGTTTGCTGAGGATGGCTTCCTGCAAGGTCTCCCTGCAGGAAGGCGGCTCCTCTAGACTCGAGAAGACCCGCGCCCAGACCCCTTCCACACTGATGGATGAGGAGACAGGCAGCCCGGCCTCTCCACTGGGCTCTAGGGGGGGTGGCCTCATGTGTTTCCGGGCACACGTGTGTGTGCCACGTATGCTGTGGCATGTGTATGCCCGCTCACCCCCAACCCATTCTTTTCTCCCCGTGGGGCACAGGCAGGGAAACTGAGGCAGAGAAGGAGGAGGAGTGAGGGGACAGGGGCTTCGCAGGGAGGGACTTGGGTGACTCCGAGTGTCTGGACCTGAGGTGGGCACAGAAGCCTCACGTCCCCTACCCCGCCAGGGCCCCTCTTAGGGCAGCCCCCTCCGACCCCCTCGCCGCAAGTACACGCCCTCACTGGAAGATGAGGGAGCAGTTCTGCCAGTCGAAGGGGAAGTAGGTGACGGAGACGGGGCAGGAGGAGCGGAAGATGGCGGGCGGCAGCCAGTAGACGCAGCCATCGGGAGACACGAGCACGTTGCAGTAGAGGGCCACCTCGAACACGCCGTCCACGCTGCGGACAGGACAGGCCATGCGGCTGCCGGGACCGCACCGGCACCAGCCCCCCGCCCTGCCTGGACGGGGGCCCGGGGACAGCAACCCCTCCCAGGGGCCACGCACCACCCCCCCCACCCTGCCAGGCCGCATGACCCACCGCCTTCCCCTGCACCGCCCTGCCTCGGCCACCCTGCCAGGCTCCCCCGGCCATCTCCTAAGCCCCACTACGACCCCGCTGTGACCCCACTGCGACCCTGCTGCAACCCCGGCTCCCTTCAGAATGGCCACTGTCATCTGTTCACGTCTCTCCAAGGGCCGGGCCAAGTGCAGAGTTTTTCATGTCGTGCTGACCCTCGACTCCTCACGGCTTCCGCAGGGGCTGCCCTCACCCCCAGGTGGAGGAGGCGGTGCCCACGCAGGCGCCCCGGTCCACAGCCCACGGCCCTTGGCCAGGCCTGTGATCACCCGGGTGGCCCTGGGCCGGCCCTCAGCGCCCGCCCGCCCGCCCTGCCTGGTAGTCCACGCCCCCGGCGGACCCCCGTCCACACCCTCAGTCCACACCCTTCTTTTCTCAGATGCCCCCATCCTGCTAGGCCTGCCCTGGCGTCCTTTCGTCCTCCCACCCTGCCCGCGCCCCTCTCACTTGTTCTCCAGCACGACGTCCGGCCGCCATACCATGGTGGACGGCACCCTCAGCACCCACAGGCCCTCGTAGTCTTGTGGGTCCCAGCGAAGGCGATAGTCGCACCACTGCTGCGGGGAGAGGGGCGTCGCCAGGCCCCCCCACTCTCCGTTGTGCCACATCCGGGGAACGGGAGCCCAGCGGGGCAGGGGGTGTGGGGGGGCGGGGCACAGAAGGGGCAGGGAGCAGGGTTACAGGCAGCTCCGAGGACCTGGGGCCCATGTCGGGGGGACTGACAGAGGGGAAGAGGGTGTCAGGGTGATCTCTTACCATCTCTATCCAAACATTGGTGGTGAGGGCCTCCTCACGCTCATTCTGGGGGTGCAGACCCGAGTGTAAGCCCCCATCACTTGCCTCCCCAGATGTTAGCCCCTACAGGCCACAGTGGGGTCCCAGAGGACCCCTGCCCCCCTAGCAGCCCCTGAGGGCGGTTCCGGCATCCTGGCCTCTCTCTCCCCGCTAGGGCCTTCTCCCCGCCCCTCCTGGCTGCTGGAGCAGCCCCTTCCTCTCCCCAGCAGGGCCCAAGGCCCAGTGCCCCGGCCCTCCCTCCCTCCCTCCCTCCCTCCCTCCCTCCCTCGTCAGCCCGCAGGCCTGCGGCTCACCAGGGAGATGAGGTTGGTGAGGGTGAGCTTCAGGCTGACATTGACCACGTCCGTGTCACGCTCGGCGGGCCGCAGGTGGGGGTTGTAGCTGCGCATCAAGTCCGCCAGCAGCCGCTCCTCCTGGTTCCGGCCCTGGGCTCCTGCAACAGACAGCAGTGAGCCAGGGTGCGGGGCCCTGGGGCAGACAAAGGGGGAGGCTGTGGGCAGAGGTGACATGGGAAGACAGGGAGCTGGGGTGGGGGGCAGGCTCCAGTAGCCCTCCAGTCCCTCTGCCTCCTGAGGCCTTGGCCCCCAGCTCTGGTCTCCCCCAGGCCCCCAGGCCCCTGGGTCCACACCCAGGCAGACAGCCAGCAGCAGCAGGAGGAACAGCAGCCCCTGAGCCCCGTGCATGGTGCCCAGCTCTCCGCGGTGCCAGGGGTGGGACGGCAGCTCCCCGGGTCTGAGGCCAAGAGACACAGACTCTGGGTCTCGTGTAGCAGCCCACGCTCCCACCCCAGCCGGGCTGGCCCAGCCCCGCCAGCTGTCCGACCACAACGCCGTCAGCTGCTCCAGGGTGGACAAAACGCCGGGCTCAGGTTACCTGGGCTGGGGAGGGGACAGAGGGGCCCCAGCGGCCCCAGCAGAGATGGTCCAGCCTCCATCCCCACTCAGACTCAGCTGTCCCCGACTCGTGGTCCAGCTGTGGAGCCGAGGAGGCAGCCAGGGCCGCGTGGGGATGACAGAGAAGGCGGAGTGCTTGCTCAGGCAGGCTCCCTCCGCCTGCTCCCTCCAGCGTGTCCGGATTTGGGGTGGTGGGAAGGCTTTTGGCTAGGTGTGTTTTGTACCTGAGTTTCTCTAGGATGTGGTCGAGGACCCCAAACCTCTTCCACCAGCCTGACAACTCCATGGGTCACTCCACTGGGCCAAGACACCAGCGGCAGATAAAATATGCCCACAAGAAAGTGGCGTCATGTCCCGCAGGCTGTGACACCTTAACACAAATTAGGGTGCCAGGTCAGGATCCTCCCTGCCTCTGAGGCCTGGGTCCCAGCCTGGTAAGCTTTTAGGAAGGAGAGCCGAGAAAGATCTAGAACCTGGGGCTATTGTGAATAGCACAGCCCCTGAAGAGGGGCTCCTCCATGAGGCCTCAGTAGTTACTGGTCCCCCATAGACTTAGGGAGTCCCTAGCATATGGCAGGCACAGCGCTCGGCTGGGGGAACCCAGAATACGCCTGAGCTGGTTGCAGGAACCCACAGTCTAGCGGGGCAGGTAGACAAGATCGAAGTTGTGGCCCCCTGAGAGTCGGATGTGGTCAGGGGCAGGGCGGGGCTGAGGCTGATCTGGGAGTCGATGGCCATGACCACAGGCTCAGGCCACCTGTCGTCCACTGACCGTCCATTCCAAGCAGACAGGTCAGCGTGTCCCAGTTCACGGGTGAGATGGAAAACACAGGTTCCCATTCATGCCCCCCCCACCCTTCTGCACCCTGGGGACAGGGAGGCAGGTGCCTCTGAGGTCTGGGAGAGAACACCGTTCGAGAACCCGTGCCCCGCCCCACGGATGAACCACGCCTGCGGCATTTCCCTGTGTTTCAGTAACCCGGAAGTCAGCGGACGTGCCCTGTCCCTGTGGATCCCAATGACCCCAACCCTTTGCAGGGGGGGCCACGCGCTCCTCCTGCCCTCACCAGGACTTGGAGTGGGGGGGCAGGAGGTGGGGGTGGCACGGCCTCCCTGGCATCTGCGTTCCCTGTGCTGTGGGTGGCTCGTCTGCCCTTCTTGCATTCGGTCCCCTGGGCCCCACGCCCAGATTTCCCCGACACCCCCCCCACCCCCAAGCTTGATCTCTCCGTGTATCCAGGCCACTTTCTCTGGAGTTTCCAAGGCCAATGGCCCCTTCTCCCCACTCTGCCCTCTGGTGCCCCCCAGGCCCCGCTCCCTCACCCATGTTGCAGAGCAATCTCTCTCCCCCTCTCCACTCCCTTCTAAAACCACACTTAGGCCCTGGCTGGCGTAGCTCAGTGGATTGAGTGCGGGCTGAGAACCAAAGTGTCACAGGTTCGATTCCCAGTCAGGGTACATGCCTGGGTTGCAGGTCATGACCCCCACCAACCATACATCGATGTTTCTCTCTCTCTCTCTCTATCTCCCTCCCTTCCCTTTCTAAAAATAAATAAACAAACAAACAAACAAATAAATAAATAAAACCACGCTTTGTCAAAGATCATAAATGGCTTCTGCTCAGTAACGGGCTCCCTACCCCATCCCCCAGCACCATCCCAGGCATAGGCGGCCCAGCCAATGCTCCAACACTCCCGACTCTGCCTTTCTCCTTCCCCGCACGTGTCTGGGCAGGAGGGGAAAGGGAGATGCTGGAAACGGACTGCCCTCTGGTTTGAATCATGCCGCCTCCCTCGGTATGAAGATTCAAACTCCTGTGTTCCCCCTTCCCTCTGCTCAGGGAGGGAGGCTGAAGCGTCTCCTTGGTTCTCAGGCGGGGGCACGGCCTCTGAGGAGTGGCGTTTCCACCCGGAGAGGCGAAGGAGGAGGTACGGGACCCATCAAGAGAAAATCTCCCATAGGCATCACTTCTTGTCTAACAAGTCCCCCACCAGCACCCTCTAGAGGCTGGAGAAGCAAAACGCTCATTTCCCAGGCTCCCTTGCAGACAGGACTGGCCATGGGCGAACGCCTGGATGGATGATGCTGTGTCTGCAGAAGGCGGCTCAGGGGCTCCCTGATGGAAGGGGTCAGACATGGCTGGCCCCTTTCCTGCCCCAAACAGGGTGTGCAGAGCGGAGCTGTGGCAGCCAGCCTGCCACCAGGGGCGGCAAGCCTGGGTCCCTAATAGCTCTGTGGGACAGCTGAAGCGATCAGTGTCGCCACCACCACCCTGCCCTGCGATCCTCATTACGTGAGAAAGAGGAAAGCTTACTTGTGCAGGGACAGCCCCGGCTTCCTGGGGAGCTGGCCACTGTGACTGTGACTTCCTATGGAGGGAAGATGAGAGAGTTCCATGTCCCCCAGAGAGCGGACTGTCCCCACGGCACCCTGGAGCTGGAGTGCCGGGGCAGTGGGCGCTGCTGGGGGGCCCGCTGTGACTCTGGGAACCTGCACAACCAGTACTTTCGGCTGGGTGCGGCATCTGGGGTTGTCTCTTCCGCAAGGAAGCTACTGGCGCTGGGCCTAACGCAACTGAGGATTCACCTGCCAACAGCGCCATCACGTGGCAGAGAGAAGTGACCACAGGGGATGGCGTTGGAAGATTCCGAGGAAGGCGGGGCCTTCCTGATCCCCTGACAAGTGCCAGCTACTTTTCCTATTCAAAGGGAAGACATACAAACAATGTATCCCTTAATCTCTGGCTGGTGTGGCTCCGTGGATGGTGTACCAACCTGCCAACCAAAAGGTCACTGGTTCGACTCCCAGTCCGGGCACAGGCCTGCGTGGCTGTTTTTCTCCCCCTTCTCTAAGTAAATAAACACAATCTTTTTGGAAAGATGCGTACCTCGAACTTACAGATGATTCATACTGGAAGGCAGAAGTGAGTAGGGTCAGTTTTGTTCTTTCCCCTCAGTTCCCTTGAAAGACCCAGCATGTCACCTTCTGTATGACACCTTCTGTGTGGCTGCACTCCTGAGCTAGGGACGCCCTCTAGGGGGAGCCGGTGAGCTGTGAGGCCGTCGGCCTGGGCCCGGGCGGTGAGCACCTACGCCCGCTCCAGCCCTCTCAGCCGCGGTGCAGGGCACTGTGCAGGGTCCGGAGGCAGGAGGCCCTCGTGAGGGCCCCACCTGTGTAAGGGGTCATCTGTCTCCACGAGGAATGAGATAAAGGACACGTGTAAGCGCCCTCACACTTTCTAGCGAGTTCGATTTTCACAACGCCCCGCCGGAGGGGCCTGCTGGCGCACATGTTGCAGATGAGAAAACTGAAGCTGGGAGATGAGGCGCGGCTTGTCCAAGGTCACGCGGCATCAAACTGCTCAACACTTTGTCTCAGGAAGCAACAAACATTTATTATCTCCCACGGTCTGTGGGCGCCAGGAGCCCAGGAGCACCTCAGCGGGGTGGCAGCAGCTGGAGGGGTGGGGGCGGCCGCGGGGCTGCGATCTCCTCCGAAGGGAAGGTCCGTGGGGGCGGGGACGCGGACAGGGGCGGGGCGGGGCGCTGGAGGGCCCACCTCCCAGCTCACTCCCAGGGCTGCCAGCAGGAGCCGCTCCACCAGGCGCGCATCTTGCCTGCCGGCTGCCCCGAGGGAAAGTGAGAAGGGGGTGCCGCCGTGTCTTCTGCAACCAGACCTCGGAAGTGACACACTGTCACCCCTGCCTCGTTCTGTGGTCACACAGACCCACCCCGGTTGGTGCGGGTGCACAGGGCACCTCCCAGGGATGTGGCCCAGGAGGCCGGGACCCCTGGGGTCGCCCTGCAGGCGGGCGACCTCTCATGGCCTCATCTCCCAGCTCTTCCAGCCTCAGCCCTTGGCCCTTGGGCTAAGACTGGCGGGAGTTCCCTTTGGGGTAGAGTGGCTAGTTTTGGCAAATAAATTCATGAAATGCCCGGTTAAGTTTGAATTTCGGACGAATACGAACACATTTTTTAGTGTAAGTAGTCCCGAATTTTGCCCGGCAACCCTACTTTGGAGAGGAAGAATGGGTGACAAAGAGGGGACACCCCTGGTGGGCGGGGGCGGCGGGGGCTGAGTCCTGAGGCTCTAGGCTGACCTTTGGCCTTGGTGGCTGCTGGGCCAACCCCCCCCCCCCGGACCCCAGCGGCGAGCTTCCCACAGGGACCCAGCCAGAGAGGCCGTTTTGCAGCTCCTGCCCCAAACCGGCTTTCCTACAGGGTCTGGAGAGGGGGGCGCCCCCAACCCGGTCTCCGGGCGGGGCCTCGGAAGCCAGAGGCTGCAGGGCAGACGGGAGCAGGGAAGCTGGAGGAGCCTGGAAGGGAGGGCACAGGGCCCACCAGCTCTGCCCCCAACGTGGGCGAGGGGAGCGAGAAGAAGCCTCTGTCTTTCTCCCAGACAGGCCCCCAAAGGCCAGCCTGAGTGGCCCTGGACGAGACTCCTGCCCGCCCCAGCCGCCAGCGGGTGCCCACTCTCAGACTTCTGCTGGCCACTGCCTTCATTCACAGAGGACCGGGCCTTCCCCCTCCCCTTCTCCGTCTCAGCAGCGCGTCTCACGCCGGCCTTGCAGGACCGAAGGGGCTCACGTCTCAGGGCCGGGGGCACCTCCCTAGAAGAGCTTGCCCCTCCTTAGGCACCCCTACCACCCCTGGAGGCCCACCCCCTTCAGGCCAAAAGCCCCACCAGAGCTGCCCTGGGGCCGGGCCGGGCTGGGCCAGGCAACGTGCTCTAGATGAAGCGCCTGTCCTGCTCCTGGTAGGAGAAGGGGTCCCCCGGGAAGGGCTGCGCTGGGGGGGTGTTGTAGGCGCCCTGCAGGAAGATCCAGGCCGTGCCCACCACCATGATGGGCGTCACCACGAACAGGCAGAGCCGGTCCACCGTGCGGGCCACCCGGTTCCAGCAGTCCTTCTCCTGCGGAGGGCACAGAGGCCGAGGCGGTGGGGTGAGGAGGGCCCGCAGGCCACGGGCTCGTGCCCCAAGCCGGGGCCCAGGGATAGGCACGGCCTTGGTGTGTCTGCAGGGGCCACCTCAGGCTTACGGCGCAGGGGACACGCTGCCTGTCCCCAGCAAGGGCCCAGGCCCTCCTCCTGGGTGAACTGGAAAAAGGCACCCTTTCCTTCAGAGAAAATTTCAGAAAGTTGTGTAGCATCAAACAGTCCTATGAGGCTACTTTTTAAATGTCTGGCTGCAAGGCCTGGCTGTGCCCGGGGTCCCCGACTTGGAGGGTGAGCAGGGGCAGGAAATGACTGGCCGTCGGGAGGGAGAAGGGACCCGAGGGCTGCCCAGAAGGGACCCGAGAGGTTGCGTGTCTGTGGGTGCCCCCGAGCGTGCGCCCGGCCCCGTGTCCTGCTCTGGGCTCTCGGCAGGGGCTCCCCGGCTGTGGGGGGCCGGATTCTGCCCCCCCTGGGAACCCCTTTATCTAGATTGGCGCGTGTCCCCGAGGGGAACTGTGTCCCCTGAAGATGGAATGCACTAGATCGGTCACTATGGGGGCCCCTGTACGCGGCAGCCCTGAGACCACTCACCTCGCTGTAGTTGTTCTGGTCCCTCACGTGGCCCACGATGAAGTTGGCCCCCTCCACAACCGGCCTCAGCTCACTGAGCAGCTCCTGCTGGGCCTGCTCGGAGCCCGCGGGGGGCCGGCCTGCGGACACGGGCCAGAGGTGGGCGCAAGGCCCGCCGTCGCCCCACCGCCGCCCCGCCTCCCACGGCCAGCCCGCACCCCAAGCCTCTGGGCACCCACGGGCTGTGGTGAGGCGCCGGGCCAGCCCGTGCCGCTCGGACTGCTTCTCGAACATGAGGTCGCTGCGGGACTTGAGCGAGAAGTACTCCTCGGCCTTGGAGATGTAGCCCAGCGAGCTGCTCCGCCGCACCAGGGCCCCAGGGCCGGGCGCGCCCTCCTCCGGGAGGGTCATGTGCAGGAACCTGGGCAGGGTCTCTAGGAAGAGCTGTGGCAGGCCGAGGGGGACACGGGAAGGCCACTGAGCCAACGCGGGTTGCCTTCACACACACGCGAACACCTGGGACTCTGTCCCTGGCTGCTGCGGAGCAGCAGTTTCACAGGTGCCCTCAGCCGTGCGAACGCCGCCCAGCTGGGCTAGGGAAACCGCCCCCAAAAGGCCCCCTCACGCCTCCCGCATCAAGCCCTTCTGACCCCCAGAGGTAACCGGCGCCCTGACTTCCATCATTAATGACTGGTTTTGCCTGCCCTTGAACTTCAGACAAAGGAAACCGCACAGTCTGTGCTCTTTTGCGTGGGGCTCCCTTCCCACAACGCTGCCCTTGGCAGACTCGTGGTCGCGGGCGGGCGTGTAGCAGCCGTCGGTGTGTTGGCGAGGCGCAGGGGCACTCCCCCGCGTGACATCACGCGGTGTTTTTACCCAGACTCCTCCAGGGGCGCCTGTGGACAGTCTCCAGCCTTGGACCAGGACAGTCCTCACCTTCTTGACGCCCTCGGACAGCACGTGGGTGCTGGGGGTGCGGAAGTGGATGTTGAGCACGACGACGCAGACTATGACCACTATGGTCACCAGCACCATGCCGAAGAGCAGGAACCTGCAGGCGCACATTCTGCCTGCAGCCTCCAGGGGGCGGCCGGGCGGGGCGGGGCGGGGCCGGGCCGGGGTGGAGTAGGGGGAAGGAGGCCCTTACTTGCCGATGAGGGGGATGGCAATGGACGTGGGGGGCAGCCGCTTGGAGATGAGCAGCAGGAAGACAGACTGCGCCAGGAGCACCGAGATCGCCACCGACGTCTTCTCGCCACCTGGGAGAGCCTGGGCTTAGCTGGGACCTCTGCTGGGCACCCTGCACCCCCGTTCAAAATGCCACGGTGCCCTCTTTAACACAACAGGCTATGGCGAGAAGTGACTGGGTTCAAATCCCAGCCCTGACACTTCCTGGAGGGCTGGGGCCCCTGGGCTGTAACCTCACCTCTCGGCGCCTCGGGTCTCTCAATGGTTACATGTTGTGAGGACCAGGTGAGAGGGTGTGGTACCTGCTGGCCACTCCTCCTGGCTCTGGGTGCCCTGCTCTTCCAGCCCCACCCCTCCACCGAACTCCTGAGCAAATGTGGTGGCCGCCGGCGGCTCTGCCCCAGCACCCTCTACCCATGTGTAGTGTGCCTCTCCATACTAGGGGCCGGGCTGGGTGGCCCCAGTCTCTGGGACTCGCTGTGCCCCGCTCGAGGCAAATATTCTGCAGCCAGGTGAGCTGGCATGTCGCATGCCCTTCCAGAACCAGGGGAGTGTGGGTGCCTGTCTCTACGGCCTGGTTTCCCGGAGGGGCCGTCCCCACCCCTGACCCGCCCTTAACTGTTGACAACCCCTGCGTGCCAGGCCCATGGTCACACCTGGCGACCACGACGGGCCTGACTTCTGCCCTGGCAGAGAGCCAGTCTAGGGCCCTTGGCCCTGTCCACTTGGGGGATGTGGGCCAGGGCCAAAGAGTCCTCCCCCCAGCTGGCCACACGGCCTCATGCCTGGAGCCTGGGTGGTGGTCACCCCCAGGTGGCCCCCAGGAGGAGGTGAGAGTCTGGGCAGGGTGGGGGGGGGCAGTGCTCTGGTGACCCTGAGGACGGGAGAGGCTGCCCGGGCAGCAGGGGCCGGGCGCGGGGGCTCACAGTCGGCCGGCAGGTAGAAGACCAGGTTGATCATGAAGGAGATGAGCACGCAGGGCACCAGGATGTTGATGATGTAGAAGAGGGGCTTGCGGCGGATGATGAGGTAGAAGGTGACATCCTGGTGGCCGGGACTGTCCGGCGGGGTGCTGGGGTCCACGTTGACCCTGGCTGGCCGGTGCACGATCTCCCACTCCCCGTTCTCTGAGGGCGGCACACGGACGCCCCGGGGTCAGGCCGGGCAAGGGGGCCGCGGGGGGCCTCGGGGCAGGGGGAGGGGCTGGCGGAGTGGGCCTGCCTGCAGGGCCCTGGGCGGGGGAGGGGGGTGCCGCTCAGAGGAGGGTTCGGGTTCTATCTGTGGGTCTTTTCCTGGGGTGGGGATGCAGGTGACCGTCTGCGAGGGAGAAATGTTCCTCTAGGCTTTTTTCTCCTTGGGGAAAACAAAAGCAGAGGCCACAGGCGGCTCAAACAAGGGGTCTTGGGGACAACGGGCGGGAGAATAAGAACCCCTCCCCCAGCCTGTGGTGGGTCAGCAGGACGCGGGTCTCCTCTGATGGACGGGGGGCAGGGGGGGCCGTGAAGGGTCTGAGCCTGGTCACCAACTCGGGGCGGGCGGTGACGTGCACACGATCAGGATGACAGCGGAAGCCCCAGCCCCACCCGGCCCGGGGACCCTGCTCAGACCCAGAGGGTCTTCCAGCCTGGGCGGAAGTGGGGGCGGGCACAGTGCCCCTCTGTCTCTGCCTCTGGGACACAGTCCCCCCCCCCCAGTCGGGCTTCTTTTCCTTTCCACGTGCCAGGTTAGCACCCGTCCGTAAGTGTGAAGGTGTGAGTGTGCAGGGGAGGCAGCGTGACCCTGTGTGTGTCCCTGGGCGAGGTCCTGAGGGGCCTGGCCACCACCTGCCCCCCCTCCTGCTGCCGCCGCCAGCACCTGTGAAGCCCTCCGGGTCGATGATGATCCACTCCACGGGGTACGAGCGGCCGTCTTCTTCCTCTTCCTCCTTCAGGCTCAGGGTGATCTCCTTGGCCGTGTACTTGAGGGAGCTGGGGAGGGCAGTGGGCGGAGGGTGGTCCTCAGCCACTGGCTGGGGCCACCGATGGGAAAGGCCCCACGGTCAGGGGGGCTGCTGCGGGGGAGGGGAGCTCTGACGGGGCAGAGCGGGAGCCTCTGCCCGAAGGTGGCCCCTGGCAGAGGGCCCCCGGGGGAGGGGCGGCTGGAGCAGTGGGTGCACCTGAACTTGAGGGAGCAGTTCTGCCAGTCGAAGGGGAAGTAAGTGACGGAGATGGGGCAGGAGGAGCGGAAGATGGCGGGTGGCAGCCAGTACACGGAGCCCGAAGGGTGGATCAGAGTGTTGCAGGAGTAGGAGATCTCGAAGGAGCCGTCGTTGCTGGGGGACGGGGACAAGGGCCACCGTGAGCAAGGGCCAGCTTCACGCTGGCAGGCAGGGCTGGGGAAAGCCGAGAAGCGAGGGCAGCCGGAAGCCTGGGCTGGAGGGGGCCGAGTGGGGAGGGGGCGGGGTGGGGGGAGGGCGGAGCGGGGGGAGGGGGGCGGCGCCCAACTTGTTCTCCAGCACGATCTCCGGGAGCCACAGCAAGTGCGGGGGCAGGCGCAGCACGCTGATGTTCCCGAAGGCCTCGGCGTCCCACTGCAGCCGGCTGTCCGTCCAGCCCTGGAGGCCGACGACGACGGGAAGGTCAGCAGGGGGTTCTGCCGCCCTCCTGCTCCCCGTGACTTCCCTGAGGGAGACAGGGCAGGGGCCAGGGCTGCGGCCCCAGGGGTCGGGGAGGCGGGTGGAGAGGGAGGGCTCAGGTCGGTCAGGTGTGGCTGTGTGGGGTGCGCACCGCACAGTGCCTAGGGGCACCTCATTTCCATGGTGGACACGGAAGACGTGTCTCCGTTAAGAACTTCTGACAGGTGACAGAGGGTGTCCTCTGACAAGATCAGGATGCTGTGACAACCTTCCCGCCGCTGAAGAATCCTCACCCACCCCGAGGCTCTGCCTGGGCTGGGGGCCCCCCTAGGTGGGGGGAAGGGCCCTGGGCTGCGGTTTCTCTGCCGGCAGGAGCCGGACCGAGTCTCGGGCAGGCTGGAGGTCCCCAAGCAGAAGCGGGCACCGGGGAGTCGAGGCCCTGCAGCCTCACTGCACCCCACCCCCCAGCTCTGAGTGGGGTGCTCTCCTTACGTGCTCGATCCACACGTTCGTGGTGAGGGTCTCCTCGACTTCCTTCTGTGATCAGACAGGAGGGTCCCCAGGGGTCATTCTCTCACCTGCAGGCTTCCCCAGGCTCCTCCTCCGGCTGCCACCACCCCCTCCCACGGAAACCATGGCAGCTGGCTCAAGCACGCAGGAGTGGGTGGGCAGTTCAGGGGGCAGGGAGGACCTGTGGCCTCTGAAGTGGGATGTGGGGGTGGGGCACCCCAGAGTGGCAGCTGCAGGGGCGGGGCAGCAGGCTGAGGGCCTGTGGGTGGCACAGGGTGTGGAGAGACGAGCTGCCATAGGCCAGCCCCGGGGCCTTGAATTTCCTCCATGGCCACCCCAGTCTGGGAGCGAGCCAGGCCTGAGGAAGCTGTGCCCGCTGCCGGTTCCCAGCCCAGCCAGCCCCGGAGGGGCCGCTCACCAGGGAGATGAGGTTGGAGAGGGTGAGGCCCAGCGTGATCTTCACGCTGTCCTCCGGGCGAGCCACCGGCCGGACCTCCTTGTCGTAGCCCTTCTCCTTGAACAGGTGCTGGATCAGCCGCTCCTCCTCGTTGAGACCCCAGCTGCCTGGAGACGGATGGGGACAGGGACGGGGTGCTGGGCAGGGGCCTGGGAAGGATCTGCCCTGGGGTCCCGCAGGGGCACCCGTGCACCCCCTGGAGGGGTTGGCCCTCCAGGGAGGCCTGGTAGTGGGAGGGGGAGGGGCCTGAGTCTGGGGGGTGGGGAGCACCCTGTAGGAAGGGCAGGAGGGGACCATGCCGTGGGGGTCGGGGTGGGTGGGAGGGATGGTGCCCAGTCTTACCACACACCGCCAGGGCGGCCAGCAGCCCCAGCGCTAACACGGGCCCCTCCATCCTGTCCCTCCAGCTAGGTGCTGTGTCTGCTCCTCCTGTCCACTGGGCTGGGGGATGTGGGTGAGTGGCAGAGGGGACAGGTGCAGGGTGGGGGCGGAGGGACCCAGGGAAGAGGCAGCCGGAAATGCAATCTGATACTTCGAGGCTCTGCTGGGGGGGGGGGCCCTGGGCAGGTGACGAGGGGGTGGGGACAGGGGCTGGCTGGCAGGGCCGGAGCCAGAGCCGAGGACAAGAGGTGAATTTCCCAGGCTAGGAGTCCCCACCGCCAGCAGCGGGGTGAGGGCTGGGCTGGGGGGCGGGCAGTGGACACCGGCGCCGTGCTGGTTGGCCGTGGATCTCGGAGCGGCAACGGGCAAGCCAGCTGCCGTTTCCGGGGAGGCAGACAGGTTTGCTCAGCTTGGCAGCCCTCTCCTGCGTGGTTGTGACCTCTGCCACCTGCTTCTGGAGGCTGGGCCCTCCGCGGCCCTGCTCCTAGAGGCTGATACCCCCTCACCCGGCTCCCATCCCAAGAAAGCTCCAGAGTTGTTTCCATACGCCATAAATAACATTTATTAGGCAGCCGTGGTTTTCTGATGGCACATCTGGTAGGACACGTGGGGCCCAGGCCCCTGCCCCACCCCGCACACCGGGCCAGCTGTGGCAGTCTGTCATCACGCTCCCCGAACACGCCCAGCCCCTGGCGGCAGCGGGTCCTGACCAGGGGCTGGGGGCCCAGACGTGGCCCGTGGCTGCCCGGCGGAGGGGAGCAGAGAGCCAGGTGGGCGGTGCTCCTCCCCCTCCAGCTTCCAGCTCTGCCCGGCACCCGACTGGGCTCCTCGGGGCTCTGCCTTGGCCTGAGTGGCCAGGCGGAAGGCCTGCAGCGCCTGCACCAGCAGCCGGGGCAGGCTTCGTGCCAGGGTGGCTGGCTCCAGGCCCACCAGGCCGCCGAAGACCACATGCTGGCCCCCCAGGCCCGCCCGGACCCAGGCTTGGAAGAGCCCCGTGATGGTCTTGGAGCCCAGATCCGCCAGGACCTGCGGACGGAGGAGGACGCTCAGGGGCCCACAACCCTACTCTTGGTCGCCTCCTCCTGGCCCTCCGAACTCTCACCCACCCGCACCCCCTTCCTCACCCCTGCACAACCCTTCAGCACACTCCTTGCTCACCTGGACACCCCTGCACGCCCCTCCCCTCCTCCATCCCCCTCCCCCCCACACCTGCACACCCACGGGTGCCCCAGCTCACAGCCAGCTGCCCCTTCCACTTGGACTCTGCTCCCCACCCCCCAGGCTGCAGGGGAAGGTCCTCCTTCCTGCTGGGGAGGGTGCCTCTTCTGCCCCCTACCGGTCAGGGCTGACCCAGGTCTGCCTTTGGGAGCCCCTGTGAAGGGGCCAGAGAAGCCCCAACTACCTCCTGAAAGTCCATGGCCAGACGCTCCGAGGGGACCTGCAGGATCCAGGCATGGGTGTCCTGGAGGGCGGCCAGCCTCTGCCGCAGGGGCTCCAGGCCCGGGCAGTCTGCAGGGCGAGAGACACCAGCAGGGAGTGGGGGGAGGGGAGTGGATCCCACCAGAACCTCAGGACCGCTTCCCAGGGGGCAGCTTCTCAAGCTCCGGCTGGAGAAACTGAGGCTCAGAGAGGTGAGGTGGTAACACAGAGCCGAGCATTTCCTGACACAGATGAGGCCCAAAGCCACAAGTGGCCCCAGAGTCATCCCCTTGCTTCCGGGGAGGCTCTGCCCCTTGCCCCCTCGGGTAACTGCTTCCCCGCGCAGACCCCAGACTGCCCTCCAGGCCTCCGCCCGCTCTCGGCCTGTTCCTCTGGCAGCGGCCGACAGGTGGCGTAGTTACCGTGCACGTCTCCGCGCTGCTCTGGCCTCCGCTTCCGCCACGGGGCGCCCGCAGCCGGGGACCCTGGGGAATCACAAGATTAGGGGAAAGCCTTGCTCGCGCAGGGGAGAGACGGGGCTGGGCCGCGAGGGCTTGGGGTACCTGGGTGCAGCCGCTGCTCCCGGGTGGGGTGCCTAGGAAGCTCCTGGAGCGAACGAGCGGGGCGCGCCAGGGCCGGGGCCAGGGGCCGCACGCCCGGGCGTGGACCGAATAGCTCCTGGGCGCCCCGCAGCAGCTCCAGCAGGGTGTGGGCCAGCGAGCGCAGCTCTGCGGGCGGGACGAGGGTGTGGTTGGAGGTCAGACGCGGGCCAGGCCTCCTGCTCCCCGGCCCAGCCCCGGGAACGGGACTGACCACACCGTCGTCGGCGCTGCAGGCACTGCTGACGCGCTAGGGGCGCACACGCGCCCTTGGGTCCCCTGCACAGGTGGGCATAGAAGGCGCAGGGCGGGGCGGCGTCTGCTAGTGGCTCCTCCGCAGGTTCCCAGGCCAGAAGCTCCCTGCAGCTGGGCTCACGGCTGGAGGGGGCCGCTGCGGAGGTCGGCAGGGGCTGGTTCACCCGCTCCCGCCGCCCCCCGTTTTGAGTCCTTGCCCCGGAAGCCCTGACCAGGAGGCAGACGGGCTTACGGAGAGGCAGAAGAGGGCCGAGGGTCGGCAGGACAGAAACAAGACTGGGCTCGCTCCACAGCGGGACGGTCTGCCGCCGGGGCCATGGGAACCCCCCACTCACCACTCATCTGCTCCTGGAGCCAGTCCCTGAAAACGGCCACACGGGTGTAGACCCCAGGCTTCCCCGGCTCCCCGCATCCATCCCCCCACGAGGTGACTCCATACAGGACCTCCCTGGGGTGGGGGTCAGGCTCAGAACAGGTGAGGGGGCCTCCAGAGTCACCCTGCAGGGGAGGGGCAGGGAGAGAGAGGGCACTGCATGGACCTGCCCACCCCTCCCATTCCCGCCCCCCCCCCCGCCCCCGCCGTATGTTAGCCTTACACCTGGCAGGATAAGGCAGCTCTGAGCTCGACTGGGGTCACCACCTTTGTACCCATTTTAGTCATGAGGACATCGAGGCTCAGAGACGTTGAGTGACAACCTGACTTAGAAGGAAAGTAGGCCGTCCCGCGCCTGGAGAGTGGCCCATCCAGCGCCCTGCGGTCAGCTGGGCCTCGTACCTGGCATGAGTCGATGCCCCCGGCCAGGTAACCGGCACAAAGCATGGTGCTGGGGTGCAGCCCGGGCCCCAGGGCCCTCCTGCAGGTGTCGGCGCTGAGCAGGGGCACGCGGGCCTCCCTGACGGAGTCCGCCTCTGGCCCATCTACCGGGAAGCAGTGGGGGGAGCTCAGGCCTGGAGGGCAAGGGCTCCGCTCTGAGGGTCCGCTTTCCCACTGTGTCCCCTGGGTCCCTCCCTTTCGCGAGATCCGGCAGCATTTTGCGAAGACAGCTAGGCCTACGTCGGAGTCCTGACTCGCCCGCCTCCCCAAACTCCGCCAGCCCCGCCCCCATTCATCCTAGGCACACGCGCGGCTTGCCCAGGTCCGGTCCTGCCGGTACCTTCGAAGAGAGCCCCCCAGCCTGCGATGGCGCAGGCGGTGCCGGCGGGGGGCTCCCGGGGTCCCGGGGGCAGGCACACGGGGCGCGCCGCCCCGGCGGGGCTCACCGGCGTCCACAGCTGCACCAGGGCAAGGTCGCTGTGGAAGGTCCGCGGGTCAAACTAGGATGGGAGTGGCGACGCAGTGTCAGCGAGGTGTGGGGGGAAGGTGCTGTTCCCAGCTCTGAGGCCCTGGGGCCCGCCCTCTCACCTCAGGGTGGGGCAAGATGCGGTTCACCGGCACTTCCTCCCGTGGCTCTCCCCCGGGCCCCCCGGCCAACAGCACCGTCCACAGAAGCTCGTTCGGGGCGCTGCGGGGCGAGGGTTGGGAGGTAACTCGGGACCGGGGTGCAGCGAAGTTCCCGGGAGACCCTGCTCTCCGCCCAGGGTCACCACCCAGCGAGGCCGCCCGCGGAGCCATTTCCCCGCCTGCGGGGAGGGAGGGAGGGCCTGGGAGAGGCCGCCGCAGCCACGGGGCCGAATACGAGCCCCCGGCGCCGGGGAGCCGAGCAACGGAGGAGCGGGCTGCGGCCGCCAGGGGGCGGCAGAGACCGGCCCTCGTGCGTGTCGCCCGCCCAAAAAGATCGGGGAGGAGTCGGACCGTGAGCTGGGAACCCGACTGGGCAGGAGCCTGGGGGTCCGACGTACCCCGCGAAGCAGTGCGCCGCTGTGAGCACCCAGGACGCCGCCACGAGGACGCCGCCACACAGAGGCTGCCCGTTGAGCTGCAGCCTCACCAGCCAGGGCCAGGCCCCAGGCGGCGCCGCGCTGCCCCCTACAATGCGGCCCCGGGCCAGCGTCACGTTGACCGTGTCCCGACGCCTCTCGCCACACTGCCCTAGAAGGGTGGAGCCGCTGTCACGGGAGACAAGTCCTGGCGGCTCTCGCCATCCAGGCCCCTCCAGGCTCCACCTCCTCCCAGTCCTGCCCCCTTGAAACTTTTTCAGCTTCACCTGGCTCAGGTGGATCCTGGAGCAGGGGGCCTTGAGGCCTGGGGCGCCCAGGTCCTGCTGAGAAACAGACCCTTTGAGCTTCACTGCCACCACCCTCCCACCCTTCCTCCGCCTCAAGCCGGGCCCAGCCTTCTCTCCCCTGGGCTCCCGTTCTCCCGCCCCGCCCCTAGCAGCCAGCGTCTGTTTCAGCAGCGTGGGCCTCTCGGTGTTCACCAGATGAGCCCCGACCGCGCCTGCCCTCCTGCTGTTGCACTAGCTGTGCCGCGGTGAGATGCCCTTTCCGCTTGGAGAGACGTCCGCAAGCACGGTCCCGGCTTTAGCCCCGCCCAGTCTCTGTCTCCAGGAGGGAGTCAAGCCTGAATGGAGGGGAGCGGGCCGGTCTGGGCAAGCTCACCCGCGCAGGGGGTCGTGTGGTCGGCGCAGCCCCGGCACTCATGCAATCTGTGCTGGATCTCCATCGCGACCAGGTTCACCGCCCGCCGGGCGCTCCTCTGGGCCGTCTGCAATGCCTTTGTCCCCTGGGCCGACAGAGCTGCTGGGACATGGGGAACAGCCATGCACGGCTCAGGAAGAGTCGAAGGCTGACTCTTAGCCCCCGCCCTGGGCCCTGCCTTGGGAGAACCACAGGGAAAGAGGCTGGATTTCTGGGGCGCTGGGGTGGAATGGCGGGAGACAGAGGCCCAGGGCCCCAGGGCCCAGCACCCAGAGCTGATGGTTCTGGATCCCCAGCCCAAGATGTCTCGGTCATTCAACCGAGCTGGGCTGGGAGCTTTGATAAGGGTCTTTCCTTAAAAACCCTGAAGGCAAAGCAGCTCCCTGAAGGTGCAGACACCGCAGAACTCAGAAAACGGACTGACACAAAATGACTGTGGTTGGACCACCTGCCTCTGGGCCGAGAAAACCAAGGGGATGCTCTGGGCCCTAGTGCAGCCCTGGCTGGCTCCCCTCTCCTCCCGCCCTGGTCCCCTCCCTCCCTCTCCCAGCCCGTGTCCCCGGCCCCTTCTCCCGGCAGGCAGCGTGGGCAGAAGAAGCCCAAGGCCCTTGAGAAGAAAGCAGGTGGTTGGTAATCTCACGTTCCTCCACCCGGGACCCACTTCCTCTCTGCCCCTCCCTCCTCGGCCGCTTCCTCCGGCCCTCCCGGCTCACCTTGCAGGGTGCTGGGGGGCAGGCGCATGTACGGCGGGTACCCGTGGGCAGACGGTGGGTCTGGGAGGGACAGCAGCAGCAGCACAGCCAGCAGCATGGTGACCGGAAGCCAGGGCACCGACCTGACCCTGTCCTGTCTCCCCCTGGGGGGGGATCTTATGCTGTGGCGCTTGCCTTTCTGCCCCTGGGCACTGAATTCTGGTCCCTCAAACCACCTGCTCCTCTGAACCAAGTTTCCGCTTCCTTTGGCCGCCCCTCACCTGGCCCGCAGCTCCCGGAGCCCACAGGGAAACGGGCCTTGGGGGGCTATATAGAGGACACACTGGCGGGGAACCAGGAGGGGCCGGGGCTGAGGGAGGGCACGGGGTCGTGGGCTCCAGCCTCACCTTTGAAGCCTCGTCATCCGGCTCCGAGGCCCCCCTTCTGTCAAAGGGGCCCTTGTTTCTGCGGCTCCATCAAAGGGGCCCGGACAGCCCAGAAGAGCCGACAGTTGGGCTGGGGGCCAGGAGGAGGGGCACTGATGGGCAGGGGTGGCCCTGTCTCCAGGGCTCAGAGGGGGTGGGGGGTTCCCATTTGCCTTGACTCCCCGAGGAGTTTGCAGCTGTGCGGGGGGGCAGACGCTCTCCGAGGGAGGTGGGCAGGGCGCGTCTGAGGGTCCTGGGCAGCCCCAGCCCCTGACTAGGTGCCGGAGCTCCAAGCTCCTCGGCCCCTAATTGCTTGGCAGCGTCCCTCCCCAGCGTGGCCATTTCTAAAGATGATCAAAGCGCCCCAGTTAGTGCCGTAATTGCTGCGCCGGGGGTGGTGGGGTGGGGGGAGGCAGGGGCGGGCGGATGGACCCTGGAGTGGCCCGGAGAGGGAGGCTGGAGATGAAAGGCCCCGCCAGTGGCCCAGTTTGGGGAGGAGAGGCCCCAGCAGCTTCGGACGCTCCCCCAGACCCCTGCCTCCGTGCGTGCAGGGGGGGGCCCACTCCTCCCACCCAGCATTGTCCTCCGCTGCCGTGACCCTGACTGGGCGGAGGGAGTCCTCTGGAGTCTCACGGGAAGGGCCACAAATGGGACAGCTCTCCTGGGACCGAGTGCCCACCTGGGGACAGAGAGGAGGTGCCCTTCTGACCCACAAAATATTGTGGGGCCAGGAAAAGGATCCTCACCCCGTCCCCGCTGGTGACTCCAGGGCGGCTGTGGCGGGCCTGGCCCTCTCCCAGAGTGGGTTCCGTCCCAGTGTCTCCTTGGGGGGTGACACGCCACCCCCCCCTCCAGCCCTTGTTCCTGCTGCACAGGTGGGCGCACCTCGAATGGGGGAGCCTGCCCCGCTTTGTAAGTCCGAGCCCCAGCCTGCAGAGGTGGCCGGCGAGAGGCACAGATGGGTCAGCCACATCCAGCAGCTTCTGCAGCCTCTCCCCTCCATGCCTCCGGGCAGCGGAGAAGGGGCCTGACCTCTTCTCCACCCCTTCCCCCCGCCCCCGAAATTCCCTTCCCCTGCGGTCCGCTGAGATACCCATCGTTTTGGTTCCCCAGCTCTCTGGGCAGCGGCCACAAAGAGACGCCCACCGCCCCCCCCCTCCCAGAGCTCCACTGGAGGTTGCGCCTCCTCCCGTGGTTCGCCAGAGTCAGTTCCTACTGAGAGACAATCATGGGCGTCTCTTCCCGAGTCTGTATTCGGCGACATCACGTCGGTGGCTCGAACTCAGCCACGAGTTGACAGCGTGGAAGCCGGCACATGCCACAGACCAGCGCTCCATCCCCTGGACAGCCCAGGCTCAGGCTGCATCAGCACAGGTCACACACGGTCCCCTCCCCGGGCGGCACCACACTCCGTACAGATAGGACGCGCCTCTGGTTCGGGAGCCCCGCGGGACACTGCCTGGGCACGGGCTCTTGCGAGCGAACGCCACGAAGTCAGAAAGTACTGTATGCGTCCGAGAATCTCTCCTAGATGGAGAGGTACCTGGACAGGGTGTAGCTTTCTATCTATAACCTCCAAATCCTTGCCAGGGGTGTCGGTGCCTGTCTCTGAAGCACCCGCAGAGGGGTGGGGAAGTGTCCGGAGCACAGTCACCTGTGGTTTCATGACAGAGCCATCCGGGCGGGGGACCCAGAGAGCAGAGAAGGTGGGGGCAACGCCTTGCACCAGCCTGGCCGGCAGGACCGGCCACGTGATTTTCGGGGTTCCCAGTGCAAACGAACACGCAGGGCCCCGTGTTTGACACTTACGGACTTAGAGACAGTGGCGGCAGAGCACTAAACCGAGTGTAGGGCCCGGCAGAGCGCGTAGGGCCCTGTGCCCTGAACACTGGCCCAGAGGGGCCTTTCCTGGGGGGCTGGTTGGCCCCCTGGCGTTTCTTCTGGACACAGAAGAGGAGCTGGAGCAGGGACGGGGCCCTGGCAAGACCGGGGCAGGTGCCCTTCCCTCTCTCCCTGCCAAAGAATGGAGGGTTAGGGGGGACCCTCCCCCCATGCCCTGCCCACCACTGCCGCTTCTTAAGCTCAAGCTGGGCCCAGGGGAGGAAGAGAGCTTTGCAGCCAGCAAGAGACCGGAGTTCCAGTGGACAGTGGTCAGGAGGAGGTTCCGACCTGGCGGTGGGGAAGGCTCAGACCTGGCCCTGTAGTGGGAAGGAGGCCGCCCCTTCCGGTGGGAAGGGGGCCTCGCCCAGCCAGTGGGGGCAGTGCCTGGGAAAACCACCTCGTCTTAAATCTACATCCCCCCACACACACGTGCAGAGTCCCCAGGAAAGGGGGCGAGAGCCCTCCGCAGTGTGAGCCTGGTCTCGCGTCGTCTGCCAGCTGTGGGGGGGGCAGGGCTTTCTGCCCCCTCCCTGTGCGTCCCCAGCACCTAGGACAGAGCCCAAGACACGGTATTTGCCAAACAAACAAAGACAGCAGCCATCAGCCCCCGGAGCAGTGACCTTCCTGCCCCAGGGCAGAATGAACCCCTGCCTCCTGCCGTCAACCTCGTCAACCTCGATCTGCCTGTGGCAGCCCCAGGGAGAGGGGACCCTCGGGGGGTGGGGGGTCGGGGCGGGGGTGTTAGGTGCCAGCACTTCCCTTGGAAGGCACCCACCCAGCCTCAGGCGGCAGAGCTGGGGCCTCCCCTCCTCTGCTGTTCCCATGTCCTTTCCCCTTTGTCTCTCCAGTTTTTTAGGGTGAGGGGATGGCTGTTGGGGTGCAGGAGGGATGCAGAAGGGGCTCCAGGGACCGGTAGTGACATTGGCAGCCTCTGGACTCTCCACCTCCCCTCCGGGCTGCGGCTCCTGCCTGGGAGGGGAGCTGGCCTTGCCTGCCATCGGCTGACCTTTCCACCCCGGTCCTCTGAGGCCACAGCAGCTGCACCTCCATCCCTCCGGCAGGTGGAGGCCAGTCTCAGCCGCAGCCTCCCACGTCGAGAGGAGGGAGGGAAAGAACCTCGGACATTTTCATCGCCCAGTAGACTCAGGCCAGGAGGCACCCATGGGTGAGCTGGCCCGCAGCCTCCCTGCCAGCATGGGGTGCTCCCCGGGATTCGAGGAGGAGGGAGGGGGGACACCCTGAGCCTCTGGAAACGGGGAGGGCACGCCCAGGCCCTTGCCAGCTGGAGACAGGAACTGCCTTCCAGGTCTCTATGCTTGTCCCCCAGGGCAAGGACCGTCCTCTTCTCCCTCCTCAGGACCCTCCAAGTCATGGCTGTGTTCGTGCCCCCTTTGTTCCAAACCACCCCAACCTCCCAGCCACCCCCCGCCACCCCCCAGAGGCTGGGCAAAGGCCAGTGGCAGGGAGGCTCGCCCGGGAGCTGCCGGGGTGAGCACCCACGCGGGCCGGCCCCGGGCTGGGTGTTTCATTCCTCAGGCTGAACCGCAGGAAACGGACGTTCTCTCTCCATCAACCTGACTCCGAAGGGCACTGAAACAGCCGTGTACGAATGTATGTCGGTATTTACACTACTTACGACCCGCGGGAAATTCTGTCTTTCTTCCTGTTTACGCACGGCAGAACCCTTGAGGAGAGGAGGGCCCATCCAGGCAGAATCCTTTTACGTCGTCGGGCACGCACCACAGTGGGATGTCGCTGCCCGACCTTGCGCCTGCGAGAAGGCCGGCCACGTGGTGACGCGGCCGGCCTGCACCCCTCCCGGTGTGTGCGTCTTCGTCTTTCCATCCTGGGACCCTCTCCCTCCGTCTCCCTCCCCCTTCTCATCCCGCTGCCCGCTGCGTCTCTCTGAGACCTGCCAGTGCAGCGCCCTCCATTTTTACTGTGATATTCCCATGCCTCCTCCTCCTACGGGCCGGGTTCTCCCCCAGCAACGTTTGTCCTTCTCATCGCTTTCAGGCCTTTCTGCGAGCATCAAACGATCTTTCCAGAAAACAGTGTCGTCCTGATGGAGAGACACGCGCCGCTGGGGCTGTGGTTTCCGCTGGTGTTCCTTCCCTCGATTTCCTTCGGTTAAAATGAAATCAGGTTTAATAAATGACAGTTGAGATATTCAATCAGATCCCTTCTCAGAGCAATCTTTCCATCCGTTTATCTCGCTAAGCCTCTAGCCGCATCGATGCAAAAGAGATTTCTGGGCGTGCTGGTTATTCATTAATCGCGGCTATTTCCCACGGGGAGATTTACCGTTATTTTGTTTCACTTTTTACCGTCTTCTTTGTGCCTTCCCACGTGGCTCGCATTGTTTAAAGCCAGCAGGTAGCATTTGCACGAATGCAAAGCCTGGGGGGCACGGAAGAAGCATGCGGGGCCTCGACGAGAAACCACATCAACTGCACAAAGCCTGTTGACGCGATGTTCCACCCGATGAATATTAATGTCAAAAACTGGTTAACTACAGGCAATTGTGCGTGGCTCCAGGCATTACAATCCCGTGTATTATAGACCTTTATGGTAACCACTGGAGACGGGTGTTATCAGACTGACTTTACGGATGAGGCCACTGAGGCTCAGAGAAGCCGAGTGACGGCCAAGGCCCCGTTACTAGAACCCGGCGGAGTGGAGATGGAAAGCGGTTCTGCCTGTGGCTGAAGCAGAGCGTGGACCTCTGCCCAGCCCCGCCTCCTGAGTCCGCAGATGCTCCCAGACCGGCAGAGGGTGGGAGACCAGGGGCCCTGAGGGGATGGAGTGGGGTGGAGGGGGAAGAGGAGCAACGGGGACCATGGGTGCCACTCAAGTTTCTCCAGCCTCCAAGCCACACCCCCAGGGGGCTTTACCTCCCAGGACCCCTGAGGGCTGGGAGGCTACCTGGGGCCCCTCAGCCGCCCTTTCGGAGCCCAGCTGCCATGCACAGAGTAAGCAGGAGGAGGAGTGCACAGACCCCAGAGATCGCTCAGCAAGGCATCACCACCCCCCAGCTGGGCACGTCTGCTCCCTGCCCCGAGCTCCAGGCCCCATCACCCGGTGGGGCCCGAAGAGGCCCAAGACCAAGGCAGGGGGAACCAGAGGCAAGGGAGTGGAGGACGCAGCCACTGTATCCCCCGAGGCAACTATGGCGCTGAGCGAGGCATAAACAAGGCGCTTTGCCTGCCAGCAGCCACCCCCTCCCCTACATACACGCGCACACGCAGCCTGTTTTCAGGGTAATGGCTTTGCGACAGCAGAAATTATCTGCAGCATTAGAGGCAGCCAGGCTGGGCGGGGAGGGCGCAGGCTGGGTTCTCGACAGGAGGGAGCAGGTGCCCGTGGGCTAGAACCGGGGCCCTGGGGGATGCCGTCGGGGTGGGAGGCACCAGAGGGGCTGCAAAGGGCTCCGTGAGTGGCAGGGCCAGATGGACAACCCCCACCCGCCGGTGCCCACAGCCCTTTCCTTCCTGCTTCCGAGGCCTAGAAGTGGACAGATCACCAGGGCCACTGACTCAGGCCCTGACATCTCGGCCCAGCAGCTCCCTGCTCCTGTGCCGGCCCCTGGGCTGTATCCCAGCCCCGAGAGCCCCCCACCCCTTCCTTCCCCAGCCCAGATAACTGGAAAGAGCCACATCGCCTGGTCTTCGGGAAAGGCCTCTGAGTGCCTGCTGCCGGCTGAGGACGCCCCTGTCCTCCCTTAGTCAGCTAGCCTTGGGAGGGGCAGCAAAGCCTCCAGAAGAAAGTGGGACGAACTGGGCCTTCCAGGCTGCTGGGGGCCCTGAGGTCGTGGGGACGCGGGAACAGGGCCGATGCCTGGGCCCCCTGGCGTCCCACCCCAGAGCCCCGCCAGGCCTGGTTTCTGTCATGGGGGGGTGCAGGCAAGCGGGGCCTGTCAGCCTGGCAGGGAAGCCAGGCTCCGTGACTCCGGCAGCAGCAGAGCGCCCTGCCCACCTGCGGGCACACCCAGATTGCACTCGCTGAAATAAATTGCTGGAGAAAATAAATCCTGCGCAGACGTGATTAACGGGAGACAGGGAGGCAGGCAGCCGCCACAAAGAGTCGCTAGGGAACAGGGTGGCAGCCGGGCACAAAGCCAGCACAGCCGCGAGGCCTCTGTGGGGAGGCTCTGGCCACTGCACAGCTGCCGGGGTCACTGTGGCCCTGGCATTGCCACCGAAGAGGGGGTTCTGAGCCTACAAGCCAACCAGGCCCCCGGGGGCTCAGGGCCAGTCCCCAGCTTGGCTCTCGTCACGGCTGGTGGTGCAGAGGGGGCTGATCTTGCACTGGCAGTGCCCCTGACCTGGGCCTCACTGCTCCTGGCGGTTGGGGGTCCCCACGAGCCAGATAGGGAAGTAAAGCCAGGGTCTCAGGGGGAGCCACAGGGGCGAAGGGGAAAGGACGTCCCTCTTGGCCAGCTGTGAGTCCTTGAGTAAATCACCTCCCATCTCGGAGCCTGAGCCTCCTCCTCTGTCCAGCGAGCTAGCTCCAGTGCCTCCCTCCTCAGGGGGCGGGGAGGCACGGCTGGGCCGCCCAGGCAAAGCACCTGCAAGGGTGAGGGGCACCCAGGGGGCTGTCCGGGCGAACGAGGGGGTATTCACGACCTCTGATGCGCCCATGCTGTGTGCCAGGAACCGGGGTACAGTCCCTGCCTGCATGGAGCGTGTAGGCTGGAGCGGCAAATGCTGCAGAAATAATAATGACACAACAGATAAATCGTGATTAGTTCTGGGGTGACACGGGTAGTGTGCTCCAGTCTGGAGGTCAAGGGGGGCCTCCGGGGAGCACGGACTACAATGGGATTTGTGGGAAACCCCAGAAGCTGAGCACTATGCTCTGCTGCCGCAGCTGCTGAGAGTCTCATCACCGCTGGGGGGCGGGGGGCGCCCCGGGGTTCAAGCCTCAGGCAGGGCATTGGCAACACCTGCCGGATACCTGCCCGAATTACAAACACTCCCATTCTGTGACCAGCACTGCCCTCTGGGACACTTCATCCCACGGGTCTGTGCAGACACACGCCGGCGAAATGACGGGCATGCTAAGATGTTCGCTGCCACGTTGTTAGTGCCCGAGCAACAGGGGCAACCACCCCGTGCTCATTAAGGGAGGGCTGAGTTCAACAAACTGTGTACAACCACAGGATGGAATACTATGCAGCTGTACAAAAGGAACCCGGGCTTTGTTTCTGAAACAAGTGTCAGACAGAGTTAGTGAAAGCAAAATGCAGAGCAGTGCACACAGGAAGCTACTATTGACATAAGAAAGGGAAAAGTGAAGGAGCACAGATTCTTGTTTTCTTTAGAAAACGACACAGGAAATTACTCGAAGTGGCCTTGGGAGTATGTGGAGGGGGCAGGCATCAGGGGGATGGGGACAGGGTAGCAGAAAGGCTTTTTATTTTTGAATCATGAGGATGTATTTTCTACCAAAAACTTAAAAAAAAAACCTAATGCTTAAGTGATTTTTTTTTCTCCCTGGAGGGCAAAGCACGGGGGTTGGGGGTGAGGGAGGGTGGAGGGAGTTGGTTCAGTTTAGATTCCAGGCCCACCCTGAAGCTGGGGTGGTCCGGGAATAATTATTCTAAACACACCAGATTTGGGAACAGTTCATCCACGAACCTTCAGGGATTGGAGTGTCAGGACGTGACCTGCCCCCTCCAACCAGCCCCGGACTCAGCCGGACTCGGAGCTCCGTCTCGCTGGAAGGCCGAGGGCTCCCCGGGTGGGGCCTGGAGGAGGGGCCGAGCAGAGGACCGCGGACGCAGCAGGACCAGCACCGTGGAGAGGGCCTGGTGGGACGCCCGCCTGGAAAGATCGCCGGACACAAAGGTGCGCGGCTTTGCGCAGCGCGCGTTCGTTCCGGGGGCAGCACCGCCCACCTTCCCACTGCGACCCAGAGGAGACTCCTCCTCCCCAACGATCGGGCCTGGCAGCCCGGGGCCAGGAGGGCAGAGCAGGCGTGGGGCGCCTCCTGGTGGCACTCCGTGAGACCTGCAGGCCCTGAAGGACCGGGGAGCCGTGGACCAAGTCCCAGCACCCCATGGAGGCGTGGGGGACTAAGTCTAGTAAAACATGCGGTCGCACAGCCGGGACGAGGGATTTGAACCTGGGCGATTCAGAGGGAGATCTTAGGGCCGTGGACGGTAGATGTCAGTGATCGGGGCTCCTCCGAGTGACCTCCCCCAGACGACGGGCTGTGGGGGTGTCTTTTGGAAGCGCGGCCCAGAGGGCGACGGGCCCTGTTCCCCAGCGGAAGGGCACAGCTCCTGCCCCCTGTTCTCCTGGGGTCCTGGGAGTGAGTCCCCTGCTTCTCTGCCCCTCCCGTGATCAGGGTCGTTCCACCCTGCCCCCCTTCCCCAAGGCTGCCCCTTCCTTTTCTGATGCCCCCCTCCTGCTCAAGCCACAGCCCCCCTTGGCTTTGGCACCTGTGTAACCCAGACAGAGAAAGGTGGAGGACCGGCTGCATAATTTGCAGGGCCCCTGGCTCGGCAATTAGGAAGAATTTCAGGGCGGCAACAGTGGTGAGTTAAACAAAGCGGGGCGTTGGAGCGCGGCATCCAAGAACCTGAGTGGGACCAGAGGCCAGGGCCACAGGCCAAGGGGGTGCTGGAGAGAGGGGTGCCCAGGGTCGGGGTAACTGGGTTCATGACCTCTGCTCCCCTGCCCAGGAGGCTCTGGGCCTGGGCTCGCCCCCCCCCCACCATCTGTGCATGTGTGCTCTGGGGACCCCCAGACCTGCCCTGGGTCCCCCTACCTGTGCACGCACGTGCACACACACACACACGCACGTGCCTGGGGGGAGAGGTCGGTCCTCAGGGCAGAGGGCTGGGGCATCGGAACAGGCCCCACTGCAAGCTCTGCTCAGCGATTGTACGCACCAGCCCCACCGAGCCTCACGGTGTGTCCGCCTTGCAGGTGGGGAAGCGGGGGCGCGGAGAGGCTGATGGCCTACCCAGGTGAGCGGGGGCGGGGGGAAGGGGGCTCCACACCTGGGCGTGAACCACCGGGGAGACTTGCAGACCCCTAGAGCAGAGATGTGCTCTAGGTCCCCTTGCTTCCGGCCCATGGGGCGGGGGGGGGGCTGCAGGAGGCGGGACGACTAATTTGGGAAGCTCCTGGACCGTCAGCACGGGCCAGGCCTGTGTAGGCACCCCGCAGGGTCACGGACCCCAGGGTCCCTCACAGAAGCATCATGCAGGAGGGACCATGGTCACCCCACTTTACAGAGGGGGACAGAGGAGGCCCAGTGAGGACCCGCTCAGGACCACACCCCAGAAGGGGCGGGGCCAGGACTGGAACCCCTTCGGGCAAAGGCCTGCCTTCTGAGCCAGCTTGCAGCACACCTCTGAGGGTGCCATGGGAGGCTGAACATGGTGACAGGGGGACAGGCTGTCCCTCGGTCTGTCTGGGTGTCCCCTCCGCCCCCTTGTGCTCTCTCTGGGCCCATCATCTCTGAGCCGCACTGTCTCTAAGTCCTGCCCTGGGCCGGCCCCGTCTCCTCTCCCTCCACAGCCCCGGCCCAGCAGCGCTGCATCACGGGACCCCTGGCCATGGGGCACCTGGGGCTCCACGAGGGAGTGGCTCCGCGAGCAGTGCAGCAGCTTGCTGTGGGATCGTACCCTCTGTATTGGCCCCTGTCCTGATCACCCCCCCACCCCCGGAGGTCTGGTCCCCTCTTCTCCCCCAAGGAACACGCTGCCCAGGAAAGGGCGCAGTCCCTGTGCTGGAGGCCCTTCCGGTCAGCCTCAGCCAGTTCCGACAGGGCCACCATCTCCACCCAGTGCCCTCCCGGCCCTCCCGGGATGCTCGGGATAGAGCAGGGGAACATCCCAGACCTGGGCCTGCCTTGACCCCGGGGCCTCCAGCGGGGCCCTCCCGGGAGGCTGAATGCCCCTGGGCCGCCTCGCCCTGGGTGAGTACAGGCGTCTTCTCTCTCTCTCTCCATCGCCTCTCTCAGAGTCCTTGTTCGTCTCTCTGTCCCTTTCCTTCTCTCCCTGTGTGCCCCTCTCCCTGCCACCCCTGCCCCTCGGCCCGTCTCCCGGCGAGTCTGTGTTTCTGTCTCCCTCTGACACCCTCATCTCCCGTGTCTCTCTCCCCCCATCCTCCCGCCCTCGGGGTGTCTCTGTGTCTCTGGTCCTCTCTCTCTCTGCGCCCTCCCCCCTGCTTCCCCAGCCCCTCCTCCTCCTCCCAAGCTCCCTTCCCGGCCTTGGCGGGGGCCGCGGGGGAGCCCGAGCTCATTCCGTGTTGCCCAGGCCCTAATATCTTAATGCAAGGCCATTACTCACCCGGGGCCCTGGCAGGGCAGGCCTCTCCCCTCCTCGTTTGTCATCCAGAGTGAAGCCTCCGCGCTGTTCCTTGGGGATCAGATCGAGGGACTGACAGGCCCCACGAACAAATGCAGCCGCCAGTGACACCCCCCTCCTCACTCCCGCCCCCTCCCCCCTGCCTCCCAGGCACTGGCCCCTGAACTTTCGTGGGGAGGTGTGAGGCCTTAGAGCACGGTTTCTCCTTTCTGCTCCGCCTCAGAGAGTCCAGCCCGGGGTGAGGGGTCGCGGGAGTGGTTTTCCTGGGAGAGAGAACAGAAGCTGGGTCCAGAGTGACTTGGGCCCCTGGGGGGCTGTGGAGGATTTACTGTAAAAACCGAACAGCCAACATATGACCATATCTAGTCCTTAAAGCCTGCCAAAACCCTGTTTGAAGCCCTTTCCCTGAATTCACTCATCTAATCCTCACGGCAACCCTATGAGGTAAGCACTCTTCTTATCCTCGTTTCACAGGGGCTCAGAGAGGCTCAGCGACTTGCCCGAGGTCACACAGCGAGTGCAATCGGTGCCAGGCAGAGTGCTCTGTTTCGTTGCTAGTTTTCTCGGCACTGTGTCTGTAGGAGAGGGGCTAGCGTCAGCCCCTTCGTGCGGATGAGGAAACCGAGGCTTCGCCAGGTCTAGCGCCCTCCCGTTCTCCCGTTTCCTGAGAACGGGCTCAGCTCTGCAGTGCTGTCTGCAGAGCAGGTGTGGCTGCAGCCAGTTGGGGGGAAGCAGGAGTGTGAGGCTCCCTGGCCTGGCCTGTGTGCCCCCGTCCCTGGGGTCACACACTCCACCAGGGCTCCTGGTTTGCAGGGACAGCGTCCAGGGTCACCCGCCATCATCACACCTCGACCGGGCCTTGTCACTGAGCACCTGCCATCAAAGCCCAGAGCCCAGAGCTGAAATCTGAGTGCTGCCCCGTGGCAGGGGCAGGGAAGAGGCTGCGGAGCCCACCTGGAGCCTTCCCACTGCTGCCTGGACACCGACTCGCTTTCCACATCAGCTCAGTTCCCATAGTAACCACTGGCTTGCTGTCTCCTAGCAACTGAGTGGTCCTCAGAGGGGAAGGCGGCGAGCAGTGGCGAGTGGCTGACATTTGAGGACAGAGAATGTGGGTTCAAATCCCAGCTATGCTCTGCCGCAGCCGAGAGGTCTTAGGCAAGTCACTCCACCTCTCTGAACCTCTGTTCTCCCGTCGGTGGAATGGGGATGAGGACGTTCACGGATGAAGCATTTGGGGTTACGCTGTCAATCTGTGAAACATGAGGGCCTATGCAAAGGTGTGGCCTTAACGGCAGAGGCCAGTGGGACACTGCTGGGCCCAGGTGGGAGCGGAGGCAGGTGAATCCTGGGTACCCAGGGGTGGGGGGAGCCTGGTGTGGGTGGGCCTCCTCAAGAGGGACCCCAGCCAGGCCCACCCGGCTTTCCTGTCCAGACTCCTTGGCCTTTCAGGTCCCCAGTCTTCAGTGTGGTGCTGCCGGCCATCCAGGCCCCATGCATCCTTCCAGAGAAACCACGCCCGGTGACAGCTGGGCCTCCCCTGACACACTGCAATGCACCGGCCCCCTCGGCACTGTGTTGTCCCCAGCGCGACAGGTTCCTCTTGTTACGCCCCAGTGTCAGATGTGGGAAGGGGCTCAGTGAGGTTAAGTTACAGGCCAAGGTCTCGCAGCTCCCGGGAGAAGAGCCGGGCCTGGAGCCTGGGTGTCTCTGACAGCCTGACCACCTCTTTCCTGCTGTGTCCCACGAGTTAGGGAAGAAAGAGTGGGGAGGGAGGGGGGCCCCAGGATGGAGGTGGAGGAGGAGGGAGGGAGGGAGATCGGAGGACGGCCCTGCAGGACAGGCCTGGGAGCGCCCAACCGGTTCTGACAAATCTCCTGGCAGCCGCTCCCCAGGCCGAGGCGCCCCGGGAACGCGCTCTGGAGGGAGAAGGCGAAGAGGCCCGCTGTGCGGTGGCCTCGGGAACGAGCCGCTTTTCTCGGCACCGTCGGGCAGGCGGAGGCGAGGACGGAGGGAGCCGTCAAACCCGGGCAGGTGCAGGAGAGGCGGAGCCCGCCGCCGGAGCACTCGCGGGCAGGGCGGGCTGGGGGAGGGAGAGCCCTCCGGCCGTGTCTGCAGGGGCTTGGGCCGCAGCCAGCCCGCAGTCCCCCGGCAGGCGCCGGGCCCTCGGTCCGGGTCCTCACCGGGCGGGGGGCGGGGGAGCCGAGCGGGACCCCGACCCGCATTCCGAGGAGAGGTGGGCCTCTCCGCTCCCTTCTCAGTGGGCCCCGCCCCCCGCTGAGCTCCCGGCTGAGCGCCCAGCCCCCAGCCCAGCCCCCAGCCCGGGCCCGCGCCACAGAGGTCTCTGCGGCAGCTCGAGCCGCTTGATCCAATTAACTAATTCCCGATAAGACAGATGTGCCGTTCTGCGTCGCCGTTAGGCGGTGGGGAGAGGCCCGCGGGCGGGGGCGGGAGGTGACGTCACGGCCTGGCCGCTGACGTCTTGGGCGTGGGGCCAGGAGTCCCGCAGCGACCAGGCCAGTGCCCGCTCTCTGCAGGGAGTGCGGGCTTGAGAGTGCGTGTGGGTCCGCCCGTGTGTGCCTGTGCACACTTGTGAGTCTGTGCACTGCACCTCTGGGGGACGTCCTGGGCCTCGAAGGCTTCCGCTGGGTCCGCGGTTTGGCCCAATTAGGCTGACTCCTAAGAGGGTGACACCCATACCCTCGACCGAGCCCCACTCTATCCTCTCGGCCCTCCGAATGTGCCATCCTCCCGCGGCCCTGGCCTCGTGTTTCTCACCTTGGCGGGGCTTTGTGGTGGGTGCGTGCACAGTGAGGTCCTCGCGCGTGCACACACACTCAAGCATGCACACGTGAGTGTGCACACAGAGCCCGCCAGGGCACCTAGATACGTGCCCTCAGGATGCACACTTCCAGATGCACACAGTGGAGCCCAGGCGCGCGCACAGGCGCACAGGGACACGCCTTCCAGCCTCACGTGCACAGATGCGCTCCCAGGTGCACATACACGCCGCTGCTCCCCCCAGCGCCCCCCATTTCAGCCCCCCCTGAGGCTCCCGGGCCTCCGGAGGGGGTTGAGGAAGGGGCAGCAGAGGGGGAGGGGAGGCCTTGTCAAGGACACCAGCAAGGAAAGGAAAAAAAAAAAAAAGGAAGTGGAAGAAATAAAATCAAAAGGCTTTTAAGGCTGCTCTCCCCAAGTAGTTGATGTCTTGGCTGCGATTGTGGGCAATGAAATATTGTGCTCTCTGATCGCTTAGTGCACGGAGTTCCGCAGCCCCCTCCCCCAGCCCAGAGGCAGTCCCCTCCCTCTCCTCTCCCTTCCCGGTTTCCCCGGCACCGCTGCGTCTCTGCTCCCGGAGGGCCCAGGGTGGGTGGTGGAGGGCACTGCTGACTCCTACTTCCAGCCTGGCACTGGTGCCGGCTAGGGGGCTCCAGAAACCACAGTGGGCACGGGGTCCCCCAGCCCACAGTCTGGCCGGGAGGGAAGAACCCAGCTCTGTGGGCTGGGAGCCCTGCCTGCGCCTGGCAGCTGTGCTGTCCTGGGATCTCCCTGCAGAGACGCCTTCCCGTCTGAGCCCCCTTGGAGCAGGAGGGGGGCGGGGCTTGGGTGCAGCGCAGGGACCCCAGGTGCTGGAGAGGAGGAGGCTCTTCCAGACTCTGTGTGTGCAGGGGGAGGGAGGAGGGGCTGGAGAATGGATGGGTAGGGGTGGTCCTGGCCTAATCCTCAGCCTTTAGTCAGAAACTGAGCTCGGCGGTGGCTAAAAGGCCAGCTTTCTGCTCCAGCTCACATTCCAGCTCCATCACTTCCTGGCTGTGACCTTGGGCCCGCTCCCAGCTCCTGGGCCTGAGTTCCACACCAGGAAGGATGGAGCAAATAACAGAACTGGTCTCAGAGGGTTATTGGAGGATTAAAATAGAAAATATATGCAAAGTGCTCAGCACAGAGCCTGTGCACGGTGGGGAGGGGGTGCATAAGTGGGGCTAATTATCTCCATAATGTCCCCACTGCTCCACCCGCCTCGCCCGGGACTCGGAGGGGCAGCTGGGAGCAACCTGATAGCCGTGGCTGCCCACGGCACCCTCCTCCTCTCTCTCCTCCTCCTCCGCCTCCTCCTCCGCCCTCCTCGCTCACGGCCCTCTCCCCGCCCCCAGGCGATTGTGCACGGCGCCTTTCTGCCAGGGTGGCCAAATTGGCCAAATCTCCGTAATGCTAAAAAATTGGCCCATTAGCTGGCAGGGAACATTGACAGGAGGGAAGAGCAGTGCGCATTTCTGCCACAGACGTGCGGGGGAGGGGCCAGAGGGAGGGGCCCGGGGCTCCCGGGGGAGGCAGCGAGGCCCTGGGAGTGGCCAGCATCCCGGGTGGGTGTGTGTGGGGGAGGGCGTGGGGGGTGACGAGGGTGCCTCTATCGGCCAGACCTGCTGCTGGGGGCTTTCCCAGGAGCACCTCGTATAAACCCCCCGACAGCCCTGCGAGGTCGGCCAGTGACTACTCCTTTGACATGGGTGAGGAGACCGAGGCTCCGGGACAAGAGGGGCTTGAGCAAGGTCGCCCCGTGGGTGTCCAGGAGAGGACTGAACCCCTGGTCTGAGATCCACCAGCCTCCCTGGAGCCCCTTCCCAGGTGTCCCCGGACCCCAAATACCCCGAGGGCCGAGTTCCCGCAGTCTCCGCTCTCTGTCCAGCCTCCAGCCGCTGGCCCCGCCCCAAGGGGGTTCTCGCTGCACAGGGACGGCGGGCCAGGGAGCTTGTCTAGTTCGGATCAGCCGTGTCCAGGCGCACCTCAGTGGACACAAACAGGGTGTGGGAAGGAGGTCACCAGGTGCCCGGAGGGTAATGGGAGGGGCGGCTCAGGGCCTCCGGCTGGCCCCGCCGCCCACGGGGTCATTCCCCAGCCTAGAGGCCTGGTCAGGGGACCAGGCTCCCCCACCCTCCTTGTGCTGATCTCACAGACCTCATTATCCCCACTTCAAAATATTACTTATTTTTAGAGACAGGGGAAGGGAGGGAGAAAGAGAGGGAGAGAAACATCCATCGGTTGCCTCTTGCACACCCCGAACTGGGAACCCAAAACCCAGGCCTGTGCCCTGACTGGGAATCGAACAGGTGCCCTTTTGGCTTGTGGGACGGAGCCCAACCCACTGACCAGCCAGGCTGGTCAGGGCTCATTATTTGCTTTTCTGGATGAGGAAACTGAGGCTTGAAGAGGCCACATGACCTGTTCACAGCTGGGGAAGTTCGGTGCTGGCATTCAATCCAGACTGCAGAGCCAGAGGCGTTAATCCTTGGGCTCCAGGGATGGGGACCCGCCTCCCTGCGGGTGTCATTTGGGGGACAGTTTTAATCTTGAAAATGTTTTCATTCTTTTATTCCATGAATGTATTAAGTACCTTGTGGTGCCCGCACTGGGCCCTGGGGACACGTAAAGAAGAAGACCCTTCCCTGCCCCTAGCCCCAGGTGCTGCAGGCGGCCGAGACGGCTCTGCCTCCTTGCTGTGGACCCAGGGAGTCCGAGTGGCCAAGACATCAAGGCCAAGGTCCTCCTGAGCTGAAGAGAAGGCGCCCGAGGTCTGGGAGGATTGATTCTTCTCTCTCGGCCACCATCCAGTCCGGTGTCCCGAGACATGACCGAGGCCCCATGGGGCTGCGGTGTGTCCTGCCCTCCACCCCGACCTGACTGCCCACCCCAGCTTCCATCCTCAAGATGGGGACGAGCACCCGGAGCAAGCCACAGCCCCGAAAACGAGGGGGCGCTCGGGGCGACCGGACAGTCTGGCCTCTGTCAGGCTAGAGAGTGAAGACCCCCAGGGCTCTGCTGCTGCCGCCTGGCAGAGTTAGCCGGGCCCGGGGGGCGGGGTGTCCTGGACCGCCGACTGGGAGTAGACCGAGTGTCTCTCTTTTCCTCCCCCGGGTCCTCTGGCTGCGTTCCCCGGGCTCCTCGACTGAGAAGTGGTGAGCGCAGTGGTGATGGCTTTGGGCTCCAGTGTCAGGCCGTTTGGGTTCAAGTCCCCCTCGGCCACTTCCTGGCTCTGTGATGGTGGGCAAAGCCCTCCACGGGAAGCCTTGGCTCCCTCTCTGGGAGACAGGGGGGACGGTTCGGGCAGCCACTCCCCGGGGATGGTGTGGGTTCCCTGCGAGGAGACGCCTCCTCGCGGCCTGTGGTCTCAGAACAGTGCCTGGTGCGGTGAGTCCTGGTGGCGACTGCGGCTACGGTGCTGCTGCTGCTGCTGCTGCTGCTGGTGACTTTGGTGAAAATGAGGATGACGGTAACTAAGAAAGCGATGGTCATAAATCTTATCATGGCGATGGTGGGTGGAGATGATGACCATGCTGAATTTGGTGAAATGACAGCAGAGAAGGTGGTGGTGATGGTGACCACGATTCCATGGTGATGACCAGGGTGACAGTGGTCGTGGTGATCATGATGGTGATGGTGGTGGCTGTGGCGATGCTGCTGCCGATGGTGACATGGTGGGTGGCGATGGAGGGGGTGACGATGATGAAAAGGACGGAGAGATGCAACTCCTGGACCAAAAACAGGGAGAAAGCACAGAGAAAGGCGGTGCAAAGCACAGAGGTGCCGCTCCGGGACTCTCACCGGCCCCACCCAGCAGGCCCGGCTGCCGGGAGCCCACCCTCTGTAGCCAGCCCAGGAGAAGGTCGGGGCCTTGCTGCATCCCAGCCTGACTCTGGCTGGGCGCGAGTCCAGGCTCTGGCCTGGCCATGGCCTCATGGCTCCATCCAGCCCTCGAGGGAATACCCACAGTGCCCTGGCCCGATGACCTGACCAGCAGTTGACCATGGGAACAGGCGTGGCACTGGTGCAGGGGGTGGGGGGGTACTTTGGGCGGGTGTCCCAAGCCTGTGGCCCCTCCCTCAGGGCTCGGAGGAGGGTGGGGGGTCGGGCTGTGGAACTCCGACAGGCTCTGCAGGAGGGGACAGCTCTGTGCACTGGAGCGGGCTGGTGGACACAGTGCTTCTGAATTTGGGGTCACCAGTCCAAATCCACTTCCACCATCGACAAGCTGGGTGGTCTTGGCTGTGTCTTCGTCTCTCTGGGTCTCAGCTTTGTCACTGTCCCCACACACGGGAGGTGATGGCATCTTCCTGGCAGTCCTTATTTTTGCAACTACCGTAAGGTGGGAGTCAGGAAACACCTGGCATGGAGGGCGCACTCGGAGATGTCCCTGTCTTCATTCTTCTGGCCTGAGTGACTCTGGCGGGCCGCACATACCCTTGGCCCGGGCCAGACCCCGGGTACTCACGGGCCGGGCCCGGGGCCGGGCGGGGACTCCTGCACTGGGCCTTCCGCAGCCAGGCCGGGCCGGCAGGGCAGGCAGGGCAGGCTGGGCTCAGCGGCCCGACCTTCCCCTCCCCTCCCTGTGCCAGGCTGCCCAGCCCTCCAAGGCCCCCATCTCCTGGCCTCCCCCTGCGCCCTCTCCACAGGCTGGCGAGGGCTCTGACGTGTGAAATAAAAAGGGATTTTAATTACCTCTCAGCAAAACAGCAATTAGAGAAAATCACAGCAAAACAGCGGTTCCCTCCTCCCCGCCCCCCTGCCCCGCCAGGTCTGCCTTCTCCCCCTTATCTCCAGGTCAGCGCAGCCTCCCTGTGCCCCAGGCCTGGGGTGCAGAGGATGAAGGACAGGAGGCGTCTGTGCAGGGGACAGGCCTGGGGGCTGGGGGCTCAGGGGGCCCCTGCCTCACAGACAGCCAGTAGCCATGGCTGCGGTGTCCTGGAATTTGCATCCCGTGTGAGTGTGTGGCGAGCACGTGTGAGCGCCGTGTGTGCACGCGAGCACGTCGGCAGCCGGGGCAGCGCCACCCCCGGGAGGGGCCCGCGCGCTGGGGAAGCTGCCGTTTCCCACAGGCTTTTACAATAATTGCCTGTGACCCTGAGAGGTAGCTCCCTGTCCCCTGCCTGCCCCGCCCCAGGCCCCCCGCTGCCGGGGGGTCCCTTCTCTGTCCCTGTGCACAGCCTGGGCACCTGTGCTGCCCTCGGGGAGGAGGCCAGAGAGTGCAGGGCCGGCCTGTCCCCACAGGTGGCCTGAGGCTGGGGGCGGCAGGTGGTGGGTGGCTGATTGAAGCGGTAATTGCAGGCAGCAGGCTCCAGCTAATGCCTGTTATGATTAAGCCCCATTACAGAGGGAGGCAGCTCAAGCATGGGGGTGGGGGCGGGGACAGGGGAGGCCGCTGTGGTGGGGGCGGGGAGCTGCGCAGGGGCTCTCTGACAGCCTTTCTCATGGGGAGGGGGAGCAGGCAGCCACGGCCACCTCTGTGGTCCCCTCCACCCTGGAGCCGAGCCGGAGCCAACAGGAGCCTGCCCAGCGGAGTGGGGAGAAGCAGAGCTTGGAAGTGGGAGGGGTGACTCCCAACACACACACCCACCTGGGGGGGGGGGTGGGCAAAGGTCTGAAAGCCTCTGTTCGCTTCTCCAAGGGGCCCAGCCAGCTCCTATTAACCTTGGGACGGGAGGCACCGGGGTAACCGTCAGCCTCCCGGCCTCAGTGCCAGGGAGCTGTGTGTCATTGGACTGCCGAGGCCAGGAAATGCAATCAGCTGACAGCAGGGACCCCAACCCCACCTCATCTCATTGGGCGTCATAGGTGCCAATCACACACCCCTCCCGCCCACTGGCTGTGGATGGGCAGATCAGAACCTGCTGACCTCTGACCTGGGCCCTGGAGTCTGGCCTACCTGTCCGTGGGAAACAGGCCTCAGCGCCCTTCACGTCACAGAGGCCCAGAGAGGTCACACGCCTTTCCCGAGAACACACAGCAACGCTGAGTCAGACTTCGTTTTCCCCTAGGACAGCGATTTTCCACCCTTGTGCCCCGGCAGGCCGGCGGTGGTGCGGCGGGGAATTTTTGGAACAGGCCGTACCTGACTGTTCAGTCAGGGCATCGGCCCCTTTCCCCTTAAAAAAAAAAAGACAATTAAAAAATGTCCAATAAAAAAATGACAACAGCCAACACAACAGCCCTCTGATGTGAATGACTTAAAATTATATCTATTTGTGGTCAGATTGGCAAAAGATGTATCATTCGGTGTGCCTCCGAATTCTAGTCCGTAGTTTCTCCGCGCCACGCGATGGAAAAGGTTGGGAACCCCTGCCCCGGGACCCGAGCTTGGCCACTGAGCAGCGCGCGGCCTGGCAGCCCCCTCCGGGCCTCCGCTGCTGCGTCTGTGAGGTGGGGGTAACGGGAGGACCCCCGCCTTTGCTCTCAGCCCACGCCCCCCGTGGTGGGCAGGACTCTCAGGTGCCCGAGGTTGCGGCCCCTGTGGGCGCGCGCGCGTGCGCGCACGTTCCCCCCCCCCACCCCCAGTTTCCCAAACACAAACCTGGGCATTGCACAGACGTGACTCCTCGGGCCCTCCAAGAACCGGCTGCTCCAGCTGGTCGGCGAGAGGAAGACAGACTCCGAGCATGACAGGGAGCCGGTTTCGGGGTGGATTTCCCAGGGGTGGCTTCGCAGATGGAGGGGCCACGAGGCCCGCGAAGTGGGCGGCCGCTGGGAGCCCGGAGCAGCCCTGGGCCGACAGCGCCCGGGGATCGGGCGCGTGGGTTCCACAGCCGGAGGAGCTGAATTCTGCCGCCGCCGCCGCCGGTGGCCGCGGAAGGGCGGCCCAAAGCGCCAGGGCAGGGCCCAGCCCTCGCCGACCGACTTCAGCCCAGCGAGGAGGCCCCCCGCAGCGGAGACTCCACCCCGCTGCGCCTGCACCTCTGACCTACGAGGCTGAAACAATAAAGCTGCCTTGTTTTAAGTGGCTAAGTTTGTGGTGATGTGGTACACAGCCATAGAAAACTGATAACCCTCTCCGTGGTCCTGATGGAAGGCCTTGAGACACCCCGGCCACAGGGGCGCTTGCAGCCGGCCTGTGGGCAGCCCCGGGCTGGTTCTGCTGAGACGGTGGGGGGGGGGGCTGGTAGGGGGGCCAGGGGGAGGCCAGAGACTTCCCCGCCCAGCTTCCTGCTGGGGCCAGCCCCGGGCTGTGGCCCTGGCCTCCCTCCTCCTGTCTCAAATATGACCTGTTGCCCCCTCCACAGGGTGTCTGTGGGGCCCTTGCCACCCACTACCCAAGCCCTCCCCTCAGCCTCGGAGTGGGGGAGCTGGCAGTAAGTAGAGGTGGGCAGGCAGTGTCGGAGGGCGCCCCCAAACCCGGGGCCCTGGCTTCCGTCCCACAGTTCCGCTTTGAGGACTCTCCGACAATGCTGGGGCAGAGAACACAGCCCAGGAGGAGGCCCCCCCCAGGGCCAGGCCCCCCTCCAGTCCCTCTGGGCCCTCTGTCCCCGCCCCTCTGCAGCCCAGCTCTCTCTCCTACAAGGGACAATTAGTGGCCTCAGCTTTCATTAGCTAACGATCCCCCTCAGCTCCAGTCACTTGAAATGATGGCAGTGCTGGGGGAGGGGACCTCCAGTGACCCTGGGAGCCCACGAAGAGGCCCTTTCGGTCCCACTGCCCGCTCTGGGCCCTGCCCATCCCGAGCCTCCGTCCTCCCTTTGCAGTCCCCGGCAAAGGCCACGGGTGACTCTGACAGAAAGGGGCCCACCGAGTGCCCCCAGCCCCTGTGGCCTGGTGCGCAGCTTGCGTTAGGAGCTGAGGGGCCCGCTGTGGCCTGTCCGTCACACAGGGAGCCCGAGGGGCCTCAGACTCTCCTCCCCCCACCTCCCTACCCCCACGGCCACCACTCTGCTGGTCTCTGCGGACCTGGCCCCATCCCCAGCTGCTTTGTGGTTGAAGCCTGCCCTCTCAGGTTGGGCTAGAACGGACGGTGGGGGCATGGGGGGTGCGTGGAATCAGGGGTCCTAAAGGAGCAGAGAAAGAGAGACCACGGAAACACCACGTTACAAGCTAACCTCGGGTGGGGTGAGGGCGGTACGGGGCGTGCCCCGAGCAACAGACAGAAAGTGAGCGGGCACTTCAGGGAAGGGTCCAGGCAGGCCCCCGGAGGTGGGGAGGCCCAGGCCTGGCTGCAGGCCCCGGGGTCTCCCCACCCCGAGGTCCCTGGGCAGGGCCAGCCTGGGTGCCTGCATGCCTCCCCCTCCCCCCCCCCGCCCCCAACGCAGTTCCCGCGCCGAGGCCACAGCTGGGCTCCTGCGTTGCTCTCGCTGTGGTTCTGAGTGTCCTGCCTGTCCCCCCCACCCCGCCCCCAGAGTCAGCTCCCGGCCCACAGCATGCGTGTCCCCAGGCCCCTGAAGGCAGCAGGTGCGGGTCCAATCTCAGCTCAGTGCTCGTGAGCCGGGCGGACGTGGGTGCCTTTCTCTCCTCCTCGGGCCCCGGTGTCCTCCTGTGCAAACCGGGGTGGAGGGGTGCCTGGGAGACTCGGCGTGGTGAAGCGGGCGGCGAGTGTGGCTCTTAGCAGGTGCCTCACCCATGTCACCGTGGGGGTCCCGGCCACGCTGTGGGAGGCCCATCCAGCCCCAAGTGGGGCCTGCTCTGCCCAGCCCAGGTCTGGAAGCAGGAAGTAGGCTGCACAGGAACGTACATCTCCCCCCGCCAGGGAGGGGCCCTCCGGCGGGCTCCTTGGGGGCGGCCCTGCGCAGCCGTGGGATTTTGGGGGGATTCTGGGAGCTGGACACGGGCCTAAAGGAGGGCAGGTGGGGTGGGAATGAGGCATTTAGGCAACGGGGACGGCTTGAGCAAAGGCACAGAGGTGGGAACGCAGTCCCCTTGAGGAGGAGGGACACTCAGGGGACAGCAAGCCTGGCGGTGGGGTCACAGCGGGCGTGGGGCAGGAACGGGCAGGATGCAGCGGTGCCTGAGGGGCCGTCCGAGGACCAGAAGCAGGAGCCTTTCCAAGGCAAGCCCCCAGGGCTCGGCCCTGACCTGCTGAAGGGAGGAAGAGGAGGGAAACTGAAGGGTGAGATAAGGGTGCAGCGAGCTCCTGGTGCTGGTGGGGTGGTGGGGGGGGGTCAGGAGCAGACCCAGGAGCCGTGGCCCTCACCTGGGCATGGCCTCCAGGGGACGGAGAGGTGGGGTGGGGGTGGGCCCAGAGCGAGACGAGCAGCAGGACTGGCCTCCGAACTGGAGACCAGACAGGTGTGACCAAGGCAGCCCAAGTGTCCCTTAGTTAGGGACAGTAATGCTGAGGACTTCTGGGTGGGAGATGCTGGTGTAGGCCTGCGGGCACCAGGCACTAAACTGCATTTATTTATTTTTTTTAAACACACAGAGATGCCCGCGGGGCAGCGGTGCACTCACCTGCAGGGGTTGCAGAGCTGCCCTCCCTTCCCTGGGGAGGCCCGGAGGGGCCTGTGCGAGGAAGAACCTTCACGCCTGCCCTCCACACACCCCTGGAGTTCACGTCCTTCCAAAGGAGGCTGTATTTCTCTATTTCTTTTTTTTTTTAAGATTTTATTTATTTATTTTTAGAGAGAGGAGAAGGGAGGAGAAAGAGAGGGGGAGAAATATCAATGTGTGGTTGCCTCTCACATGCCCCCTACTGGGGACTTAGCCTGCAACTCAGGCATGTGCCCTGACTGGGAATCGAACCGGCAACCCTTTGGTTTGCAGTCCCGCGCTCAATCCACTGAGCCACACCAGCCAGAGCATATTTCTCTATTTCTTGCATGAAATAAAAACCAGACCTAGAGGTCAGCGGGTGGCTCCAGAGGAGGATGTGCCTGGTGGGGGTGGAGCCTGCTACAGGGCAGGAGGGTGGGAGTGAGGGGGACAGGAGAGGTGAGGAGTGCCCCCCCCGACCCGTCGTCTGATGGGTCCCAGAGCCAAGGGAAGGTGCGTGTAGATCTGGGAGTCTGGGCCGGTGTGCGGGTGGGGGTGCTGCACCCGGTGTCAGGCTGGCCTGGGGGACACGTCACGCAGGAGGTCCCCGAGCCGACCCCTGCTGCGTGAGGTCGGCCAGTCCATTGTCTATCGGGTGCGTTGTCTTTGCCGGGCTCTGGGCCACACGGCTGATTAGGATGCTGCAGCTGTAGCAGGGGCCCGGGGAGGGCAAGCCCGCAGCTCGAGGAGGCTGTACCGGCCCAGACGGCGAGGCTGACGTCCCCAGAAGGAGGAGTGGCGATAAGCCAGCAGAAGAGGTGACGGGACAGGGTGTTCCAGGCAGCTGGAACAGCAGGTGCTAAGCCCCTGAGCTGTGTGAGAGCCGGCTGAGTTCTGGGAAACAAAACTAGGTCAGAGCGGCCGGCGGAGAGGGGGGCAGGGGCTGGGCAGGGGCCAGGGAAGAGGCCACTGCTTCGTGGGCCCGGTTCAGTGTGCGAGTTCTATCATGAGGGGTGAGGCGGGGACCCTGGAAGCCAGAGCCAGCGGGGCAGCCAGGGCAGCTGTCCAGGCCGGAGTGGGTGTCCCCTGGCACTGGGACCTGGCAGGGTGGCTCAGCTGGGGGTCTACGCAGGGGGGACTCTTAAGCCCAGCCCAGTGAGGTCCAGGAGTTTGGGGAAAAGGGGGACCAGGCCGGGGTGCCCGAGGCTGCCCTGGAGGCCCAGACTCTGAAGGAAGTGGAGTACAGGGTCGGCCCCGCAGAGCCGCTGCCTGTCCAGGAGCAGAGCCCGCCGCTCTGGCAGGACCAACCAGCACCCACTTGCCCGCTCTGGCCACAGCAACGGGGAGCACAGCAACCAGGCGCCATGAAGGCGCAGGCTGGGCGGTGGGGCGTCCCTTCGGCGTCCCCCAGGTCGGCTCTGGGCACCCAGGTTTCCGGGAGGAGGCTGAGTCAGCACCGTGGTGGCCGCCTCATGTCTCTCTCCAGCCTTCCCCGCCCCCTCCCCGCCACCCCGGCCACTTGGGAGAGTCATTTCATTTCTCAAATTAAAAATCCATTTTGCGCTGTGAATAATAGATAGGATGAGCCCCGGGAGGCGGGGCGGAGGACAGGATGCTGGCTGGGGGGGTGACTTCCAGAGCACAGGAGATGCCGCAGAGCTGTCAGTGCAGGGCGGAGAGGGAGGGCTGGGCGGAGCGGAGGCTGGGGGGGTGTCCCCCAGAGCGGAGGCTGCGCTGGGGTTCAGCTCCCGAGGGGCTCACGCGGCAGGCAGAAAGGGGCCCAGCCCGCTCCCCAGCTCGGGCACGCCGGAGGGACCCAAAACTGTGTCTGACCGCCACGGGGCCTGGCTCCCGATCATCCGCACCCCTTTGGAGGGAAGCATTTAGCACCTCACTGGGTGCCAAATGCAGGATCAAAGCGCGAAGCAGAGGAGTCTGAGGGACCGGGTTGGGAGGGACAGGGGATGGAGGACACAAACCACAAGTTGTTATATTGAATGTAAACTGTAGTTGGAAAAAAAAAACACACAATGTTTCTGCAACTGAACATTACCCTGGACATCTACACACACACAAAAAAAAAAAGAAAGAAAGAAAGAAAGAAAATGCACAAAGCGGCACTTGGCCACGCCCTGCCCTCCCCTTGGTGGAGGGGAGCCATCGGGGTGAGGGCTGCTCCTCCCCAGCAGCCGGCAGCCAGCCAGGGCTGCTCTGCACCCCTGCCCCGGAACGCGATTCTGGCTGGGCTGAGCTGGGCTGGGCTGGGCCGGGGCCGGGGAAGGGGTGGCGGGGAGGGGTTCAGGAGCTGACCACAACCCCTAACCTCCGTCCTTCACGTCGCTCGGGACTTCTCCTTCCAAGACGGCTCTGGCCACACTCCCTCACTCCCGCTCCCCCCACCGCCCAAGCTGGGACATCCGTGGGCCTCGCTCGGGGCTTGGCTGGACGCTGCCGCCGCGTCCAGTCCCTGTGTCACTCCTCAGGCGGTCACCTTGGCCGTGAGGGAGAAGAGCTTGGAAAGAGCCTCAGTAAGAAAGTGAGGGAGTCCCAGGCACCTCTGCTCGCTTCCCCTCCGTAGAGAGGTGGGGGGCGGGGCGAGGGAGGCGAGGCCCGGTTGCTCTTACTGGTGGGCTGGCAGGGCCACCGGGACTGAGGGCTCGCGGGCTCAGCCCCAGGGTCGGGGGTGGTGCTGGCTGCCGAGCCCAGGGCAGGCTGTGGGGGGTGAGGTGCCTCTCGGAGCAGGCAAGTGAGGCCCGCCGGCAGGGCGGCCTGGCGGGGAGCAGGGACAGGTCAACGGCGGCTGAGCCTGGGAGAGGGGTGGCCGGAAGGAGATGCACACAGCTGATGGGGGGGAGGGGGCACAGGAGGAGCTGAGGGTCTCCCCGCCTCCACCCCACAACTGGGCGCTCAGGTCCCCGGGCGAGCGGGGCTGCCTTTGCGCCTTTCTGCCTTTCGGCCGGAAGAGCCTCGGCTCCCTGAGACAATATCCATTTTTATATTTCTTGGAAATTTCACGGCATTCATTTCGGGGAAAATAAAAGCTGTCATTGCTGGAGAAATGATACCAATCAGGGCCTGAAAAGGCTGGAAAATTACCCTTCCGGAGACACGTTGTTGAGGGAAAAACGCAGATTAAAAGCACAAAGAGCCACTTTGCCACCGCCCTCCCCCCCGAACCCCCCCTAACCGTGGAATCGCCACATTTTACATAATTCCACCTCTCTTCTGCGGAATTAATTAGACCCAAGAAGAGCATAATGGACAGAGGAGGACCGGAGATGGCCAGAGGTGGAGGCAGAGAGTACCCAGAGCAGTGGCTCAGAGATGGACAGGTGGCCGGACACAGGACAGGCAGAGTGGGGACAGAGGTGGCCACTCAGGGGTAGGGGCCCAGGGAGGGACAAGGTGATAGATCCTCTAGCTCCTGGCTTTGGTGCTTCCCATCAGACGGGGCTCCACAGCAGCCTGAAGCTCTCAGATAGTGTCTGGGCCAGTCCTGCAGGCCCGGACGAGCTAGTGCTTCGTGGGACGCCCTCTCGGGACCGCGAGAGCAGAGGTGGGGAGGCCCGGGCAGGGCAAAGAAAGCGGAGACCCCAGAAACAGCGGGTCCAAGTTCTGGCGGATGCCGATGCGAGCCCGGCAGACGTGGGCTCCGCCTGAGAGGCCGGCGCGGTGGGAGGGGACTGACTCCCTCTTTAAAACGCAGGTTGTCCGGGAAGAAGGTGGTGGGCGGACACATTCAGAGTCGCCCCACACCTACCCTGTCCTCCCGCCAGGCTGCACGCCAGGGTCCTGAGGCCCAGGGCCTGCTTGAGGACCGGCCCGCAGGGCCGGGCATGCAGCCTCCCTGTCGCCGGCAGGGCGGGCTCCCCTCCGGTCAGGGGCTTCCCGAGCAGTGGAAGCCCAGGCCAGACAGGGTGCGGGCGGAGGGATGCAGCTTCACCCCCGGGGCCCCTTCCTGCAGCAGCCCCCGGGGCTCCTCCTCCAGCGCAGGCTGGGGGAGGGTTGCGCGGGTGACCGCAGCCCCGGCCGTGCCCAGGGGAGGTCTGGGTGGGCCCGGGCTGAAGCGGAGGGCTGGGGAGTCCCCTAATTGCAGCCCGCTCTCCGCCCGCGCTGTAAGGACGCGGCGTTCCGCAGCTTTTCGGGGAGTCCTCCTGGGCGCTCAGGGCTCCAGGCCTGTGCTGGCACGGCCCGAGTGCCTCACCTCCAGGCTGAGCCCCTTATCGGCGGGCGGGTGGGCAGCCTCGAGTCGGGGCATGAGATCGGAGGGGACCCCTTCCCGGGGTTAGCCGGCGCCCTCACTCTTTCCGGGACGCGGGTGGAACTGGAATCCCCGAGCCCGGAGTCGGCGCAAGACCCTCGAGAGCGGGTCCCCGCGGCCGTCGTCACCGGCCCCGAGCTCCCACCCGGCTGCCAGGTAGCCTGGATGGAGGCGAGAGGAAGGAGGGGGTGAGGGGGGCGGGCGGAGGAGGGTGGAGCAGCCCGCGCGCCCCCTCCCTCGGGGCCGGCGGGCGGCGCGGCGCGGCGCGGCTGCAAAGGAGCGGCGGACGCTCGGAGAGAGCGGCCGCCCGCCCCGCTCCGGCTCCGGCTCCGGTTCCGGCTCGGGCTCGGGCTCGGGCTCCGGGTCCGGCTCGACCCGCTCTGATCCCGCTCCGCCCGGACGCGCACCTGATGGGTAAGTGACACTCTTGTCCTCTGCTGCCGCGGCCACCACCGCCGCCACCTCCGCCGCCGCGGCGAGCCTCTGGGCTTTGTCTGCGTCCTCGCCGCTCCGGCTCCGGCTGCGCCTGCGACTCCCAGGCTGGGCTCTCCGGCTCCGCGGACTGCGCGGCTCGGCGCCCAGGCTCGGGGCGCGCGGGGCCGACTCCCTCCGCGCCAGGGGGGAAACTTCGCCCAAGTTTGGGTTCCAGGGAGAACCTGTTGAAGCCGGGAGTAGCCCAGGGCGGGCACGGGGAGGCCGGGGACCGTACTGGGTCCAGGATTCTAGGGCCGTCGTGGGTTCTCCCCGTTCTTGGGCCCGACGGCGCGCGCGACGCTTGGGAAAGGGGCTCGTGGACATTCTAGCTCGTGGACAGGAGGAGGGCAGGGCTGAGGGCGGGCCGGCTGACACCCGCCAGGGGGAAGTTTGGTTTTTCAGCCTCTTTCTTGAACATCCAGCCCCAGCCCGGGGAGCTGAAGACGCTTCAGGGTCCGCATAGACGCAACCCTGACCGCGCCTCCTTTTTCCAGCCTCCGCTCTCCCCTCCCCACCTGGCATTCGCTGTGGCAGGTCTCGGACAAGAAAGGCAAGGGGAAGCGAAACAGCCTTTCACTGAAGGCCTACTACGTGCCAGGCCTCGTGCCCCGTGTCCCTAGCTTTCCATCAGGGGACTCCCACATCTGCGACAGGCACTGGGGAGGGAGGAGACGGGCCAAACGAGGCCACTGCGCAAACGGGGAGTGGCGGCCCCTCCGAGCCTCCCCCTTTCCTCATTCTCCCAGCGGCGCAGGGAGGTCAGGCGCCAGGCCTGCTCGTCGGTGGGGACAAGGGTGACCTCCTGTCTCTGGACCTAAGCCTGCACCCCTTTCCGTCGTGCTTGTGGGCCCCAGAGGTGCCCCTCTCAGTGCCTCTCTAAGCCTGCGTCTACCCTTCCGGCAGCTGCGGCCCGGGGGGCCATGTGGGGGCCAGACCGCAGGCCAGCAGCCCGGTGGATCCTGTAGCCAAGACCGCCCAGGGCTGCGGGGAGGCGTCAGCAGCGCCATGGAGGCCCCGTACTCGATGACTGCGCACTACGACGAGTTCCAGGAGGTCAAGTACGTGAGCCGGTGCGGCACCGGGGGCTCGCGCGGGTCCTCGCTGCCCCCTGGCTTCCCGCTGAGCGCTGGGCGCAGCACCACCGGAGCCCGGGCCGGGCTGCCACGCTGGAACCGGCGCGAGGTGTGCCTGCTGTCGGGGCTGGTGTTCGCTGCCGGCCTCTGCGCCATCCTGGCCGCCATGCTGGCGCTCAAGTACCTGGGCCCCGGCCCGGCGGGCGGCGGCGCCTGCTCCGAGGGCTGTCCGGAGCGCAAGGCCTTCGCGCGCGCCGCCCGCTTCCTGGCCGCCAACCTGGACGCCAGCATAGACCCGTGCCAGGACTTCTATTCCTTCGCGTGCGGTGGCTGGCTACGGCGCCACGCCATCCCGGACGACAAGCTCACCTACGGCACCATCGCGGCCATCGGCGAGCAGAACGAGGAGCGCCTGCGGCGCCTGCTGGCGCGGCCCGGGGGCGGGCCCGGCGGTGCGGCCCAGCGCAAGGTGCGCGCCTTCTTCCGCTCGTGCCTGGACATGCGTGAGATCGAGAGGCTCGGCCCGAGGCCCATGCTTGAGGTCATCGAGGACTGCGGGGGCTGGGACCTGGGGGGCGCCGCCGAGCACGCGGGGTCCGCGGCGCGCTGGGACCTCAACCGCCTGCTGTACAAAGCGCAGGGCGTGTACAGCGCCGCCGCGCTCTTCTCACTCACCGTGAGCCTGGACGACAGGAACTCCTCGCGCTACGTCATCCGCGTGAGTGTCCCCCCGCTCCCCAGGCACCCCCGCCAGCGGCCAGGGACCCGGGGGCGCAGGGCCCGGCATCCCAGAGACCTGTGCAGAAGGGGAGGGGGAGGGAGAGCAGAGGACCGGAGCGCGCGCTGGCAGAGCGCAGGAGGAGGGCGCAAGTAATTTCCCTCGAGCAACTGCGGTGTTCAGTGGAGCCGCGGAGCTGCAATGTCGCAGCCCTGTGGCAGGCTGTGCGGGTGCGGCGGGAGCTGTGTGCCCCTGAGCCCTGCGCCGCTGCGGCGGCAGGCCGGGTGCGGGCCTCAAATGTCAGCGCGAGTGCCCCTCACTGGTGGGGGAGGTCCCTCACAGGTGGGGAAAGCAAAGGCTTACAGGAGGAAAGATTGGGGGGCGAGGATCTCCCCTCGCTCACCCCCAGTAGGCCGATAGGGGTGGGGAGCTTCTACTCCCTCTTCTCTGGATAGAGGGAGGGGCCATGGCAGTGGATGCCTGTTTGGGCCTTTGATTGGAAATTCAGTCTGTTTGTCTGAATGTGGCTTGTTGACCTCTGACCTCTGAGCCCCCACCTCTCTCCCCAGATTGACCAGGATGGGCTCACCCTGCCAGAGAGGACCCTGTACTTAGCTCAGGATGAGGAGAGTGAGAAGGTGGGGGGGGGAGGGCCTGGGGGTGGGGCGCAGGGAAGGTGTGGGCTCCGCAGGGGTGGACCAGGGCCTAGTGCTGACCCCACCCTCGACCCCTCGACGGGCCGACCCGGTGCAGATCCTGGCGGCGTACCGCGTGTTCATGGAGCGGCTGCTCGGCCTGCTGGGCGCCGACGCCGTGGAGCAGAAGGCCCAGGAGATCCTGCAGCTGGAGCAGCGGCTGGCCAACGTGAGCAGGGGGGCTGCCCAGGGCTGGGGGCCGGGGACCGTCGGGCAGGGCCGGCCCAACCCGCTCTCCTCCGCAGATCACGGTGTCCGAGTACGACGACCTCCGTCGCGACGTCAGCTCCATGTACAACAAGGTGACGCTGGGACAGCTGCAGAAGATCACCCCCCACGTGAGTGCGGCCCGGCTGCGGTCGGGGAGGTGCGGGTGCCCAGCCCCTGAGCCCTCCCCTCCCTGGGATTCCGCGTCCTCTGGTACGTCCCTGACCCCTCCCTGTCATCTGTGGCCCTGGCGCCCCCGGCCCACCGTCCCCGCCCGCACCCCCACAGCTGCGGTGGAAGTGGCTGCTGGACCAGATCTTCCAGGAGGACTTCTCCGAGGACGAGGAGGTGGTGCTGCTGGCCACGGACTACATGCAGCAGGTGTCGCAGCTCATCCGCTCCACACCCCGGAGGTACAGCGGCCCCCCAGCACCCAGGTGGCCCTTCCCCTGCACCCCAGCCTCTTGGTCAGCCTGACCCCCCCACCTCCACCTTGGTGCGGGAGCCGCTCTGGGGGGGGGTGAGTGGGGAGCACTGGAGTAGGAGTCCTGTCCCTGGGTTCAGACATGGCTGCCCCACCCACCCTGTGGCACCCTGAGCAGGGCTGTGGGCCTCCTGGGCTGCATGCATCTGGGGACAGTGAGGCCTGAGTGGGTCTGAACACTGGAAAGGGCAAGTGTGGCCACAGCTTTGCCCCCCCCAGGGACATTGGTGGGGAGGAAGCCTGCTCTCTGCCCACCTGAAAGAGGAGCAGAGGCCTCTCCAGGTCAGCTCTGAGGCACGTGGTCACCAGAAGTGCCCACTGTCCCTCCCCATGGCAAGTCAGACAACGATGCTGACCTGTGACCCGGCAGCATCGGAGGCTGTGCTGGGGTGGGGCGGAGGTGTGTCCTGCTGTGTGCGGACCCCGCCCTTTTCCCTGACGGGGCCACTCCGGGTTCTGCCTCTGTGTGCCTGGAATGACCCCCATTCCTGGGGGTGATCGGTCCCACCCCAGGCTCGGGAGTATGGGGGAGCAGGGGGATACACTGGGGTGGCCCCAGCAGGCAAGCCCGTCCGGACACCCAGCGGCTTCCCCTGGCCCTCAGGATCCTGCACAACTACCTGGTGTGGCGCGTGGTGGTGGTCCTGAGTGAGCACCTGTCGCCGCCCTTTCGAGAGGCACTGCATGAGCTGGCACGGGAGATGGAGGGCAGCGACAAGCCCCAGGAGCTGGCCCGCGTCTGCCTGGGCCAGGCCAACCGCCACTTTGGCATGGCTCTGGGCGCTCTCTTTGTCCATGAGCACTTCTCAGCCGCCAGCAAGGCCAAGGTCAGCCTGCCCTGGGCTTGGGGGTGGGGGTGTGGGGCATGGGGTCCTTGCATGGCCTCGGCCTGAGGGGGGGGGAGCCCCACACATGCCCCTGCACCCAGTTTAGGGTCATGCCCTCTCTGAAGCTCCCTGCTGCTTTCACCGGGCCTCTTCCTCCAGGAAGCCCACCTGGTCTGTCAGCCACAGGAGGCCCTCCCCACCGAGCTCTTCCCACCCTCTGTAATGCGCTCGGTAGGCATGGCCTCAGGGATGTGTGTGACCGTTGCTGGGGCAGCTTGCCCCCTTCCAGACTGGGAGCTTTTTGTCTGGGGTGCAGGGCCTGGATCCCCACCGCCAAGGTCTCCCTTGGTGCTCAACACCAGCCCTGAGCTTACGAAGTGGTGCTGACTGATTGGGGGACGCCCCGTGCCAGGTGTTGGGGGCCCCTGGCTGAGCTCCTCCTGGCCAGCCTGTGAACCCCAAGCCCTGACCCCGCAGGTGCAGCAGCTGGTGGAGGACATCAAGTACATCCTGGGCCAGCGCCTGGAGGAGCTGGACTGGATGGACGCCGAGACCAAGGCGGCAGCTCGGGCCAAGGTGATGTGGGACCCCATTCCCGTCTGTTGGTTCATACTTACTGAGGACCTACTATGTGCCTAGCTCTGGGACAACCATAGGGACCAAGGTGCCTTTGGTGGAGTTGGCATCACCCACCTGCTTGCCTCGATCTCTGAGCCGCACCCCTGATCTGGAGCTGGAGCTCGCTCCTCGGTGGGTGGGGGCTGTTACTTGAGGCCCGGCCCACGCTCACTGCCCCCTCCTCCGTCTGCAGCTCCAGCACATGATGGTGATGGTGGGCTACCCCGACTTCCTGCTCAAACCTGAGGCCGTGGACAAAGAGTATGAGGTGGGCCTGCCCCCTGGCCTGTTCCTGCCCAGCCTGAGCAGCTGGGCTTCGCCAGGACTGTGGCCATGACGCCCCGGGAGCCCACTGCCACTGCAGAGGGGGAGCGAGAGCCAGGCCTCAGCTGATGCTTGGGGGCGGGCACGTGGCCTGCCCCAGCCTGCCGCTGAGTGCCGCCTGTCCCCTGTGCAGTTTGAGGTCCACGAGAAGACCTACTTCAAGAACATCCTAAACAGCATCCGCTTCAGCATCCAGCTCTCAGTCAAGAAGATCCGGCAGGAGGTGGACAAGTCCACGTGGGTGCCGGGCCCAGAGCTGGGGGGGCGGGGAGGTGCCATGGGGGAAGGGCGCCTCACGGCAGCCAGGAGGTTGGTGCGGCGAACTGCCTCGTGCCGAGCTGGTGCAGGGGGCACAGGGCCTGTGCAGGCCATGAGCGGGTGCTGTCAGGGTTGGGGTCGCTGGGGATCAGCCTGAGGGAGGCCCAGGACGTGGCTGTAGGCTGGGCCACAAGAACGGCCCTCTAGGAGAAGTTGGCTGGGAGGTGAGGGTAGTGGGGGAGTGTCCCCCCCGCCCAGCTGACCTCAGCCCCTCCCCACAGGTGGCTGCTTCCCCCCCAAGCACTCAACGCCTACTACCTACCCAACAAGAACCAGATGGGTAAGAGGCGGGCCCTGAAAGGGGCGTGTCCTGAGAGGGGCGGGGCTTGGAGGTGGGCTGGTCTCCCGCTGACCACACCCTCCGCGCAGTCTTCCCCGCTGGTATCCTGCAGCCCACTCTGTACGACCCTGACTTTCCACAGTGAGTACACAACCCAGAACCCGGCCTTGTCTCCACGGTGGGTGGGGCTGCTCACACTGCCCCCAGCCCAGGGCTGGGCCCGGGAGTCACGGCGTGTGCAGACCCTGGGTCCCCACAGTCCTCCTTCATCCTTAGTAATTTAGGGAAATGCGGAGAGTTTTTTTTTTTAATGTCTTGAGTCCCCCACCTTACCTCATTGGACGTGTCATTAAGTGTTTCAAAAGTGGAGCGGTGCTAGTGATGAAGAAAAAGGCCAAATCCCGAGTGGGGTGCCTCAGTTTCCCTCCTGCCCCCCTCCGTCCTGGTCTCTACCCCCACCCCCCACTCTGTGAGGTGTTATTCCCTAAAAGGCAGGAGCGCAGTTACCAGTGGCCCCTTCCACATGCCCCATGAGGAAGCTGGGGCGGGGGTGCCCTGGGACCCGCGGACACCCCAGGGGCCTCCCTGGGTCACCCACCCCCCGGGGCCTGGACAGGGCCTCTGGGGGCCGGGGCAGCAGCCAGGCGCTTTCAGAAGGCAGGCGGGGCCTGACGCTGCCGCCGCGTGGGCCCAGGTCTCTGAACTACGGGGGCATCGGCACCATCATCGGGCACGAGCTGACCCACGGCTACGACGACTGGGGTGAGGCCCGGGGGTCGAGGGGACGGCGGGGGAGGGGAAGACAGGCAGCGAGGGCAGGGTGCTGACCGGCTGACTGAGGCCCCGCAGGGCCCCTCCGTCTCCATTGGCCGGTGGGGGTGGGGGGATGGGCTCGATGCCCAGCTCGGGCTGTGGAGGTGAGGGCCAGGCTCACCCCACCCTGCCCGTCCGCACAGGCGGCCAGTATGACCGCTCCGGCAACCTGCTGCACTGGTGGACCGAGGCCTCCTACAGCCGCTTCCTGCGCAAGGCTGAGTGCATCGTCCACCTCTACGACAACTTCACCGTCTACAACCAGCGGGTGAGACGCCTGGCCCGGCACGCGCACGCGCACGCGCCTGAGCAAGCCCTGTGCAGGTCCGTGCGCACACGCTCAGGGGTGTGTGCACACCCACACGTGCATGGGAGCGTGCTCACACGGGCTTCCCAGGGCCCCGAGACCCAGAGGGGCTGGAGTCCTTCCGCAGTGCTCGGGGAAAGGGGCGGGGCGTGCAGGGGCCCCGGCGCGAGGCCTGAGGGAGGTCAGCGGGGCCCCATGCAGCCCCCTGGTCCCCCTTTTCCTTTCTCGCAGGTGAATGGGAAGCACACACTTGGCGAGAACATCGCAGACATGGGGGGTCTCAAGCTGGCCTACTATGTGAGCTGCCGGGGCCAGGCCTCGGGCCCTTCAGGGGAGGGCTGGGGGCTGAAGGCACCTCTGCTCCCCATCTTGCTGCCCTCTGGCCCGGGAGGCTGGGGCCTGTGCGGAGCAAGAGGTCCTCTGGAAAAGGAGGGACTCCCAGACCCTGGTTTGGAGAGCAGGGAGGGCTGCCTGGAGGGGGTGGCACCTGCCCGGGGTTAGCCTTCGTGGGAGGGAACGCAGCTCGGGGAGCAGGAAGGCAGGGAGCCGGGGGCTCAGTGTGGTGGATGTGTGCGGCCAGGGCTGAGTGGGTGGAGGGCGAGTCAGGCCGCCCCGCTGCGGGCACCACCGCAGCTCTGCCCCCTGCACCCCCAGGCCTACCAGAAGTGGGTGCGGGAGCATGGCCCGGAGCACCCCCTGCACCGGCTCAAGTACACACACAACCAGCTCTTCTTCATTGCCTTCGCTCAGGTGGGCCGTGTGGGGGCGGGGAACGGCCCTGTGGGTGCGGGCGGGAGCTCCAGGCCTAGTGGGCTGGGGCCTGTGGGGGGCGGTTGCAGGGCTCGGGCCGCGGACGCCCGGACTCACCCCCACTCTCCCGCCCTGCACGCCGGTCCCCGACCCAGAACTGGTGCATCAAGCGGCGGTCGCAGTCCATCTACCTGCAGGTGCTGACCGACAAGCACGCCCCTGAGCACTACAGGTACGCCCCCCCGGCTGCCTGGGCCGAGCTGGGCCCTGTGTCCGGGATGGGCGCAGGTGCTGGTGGGAAGGGACGACTGGGGGTGCTGGGACCCACACTTGTGGGTCTCTCCTCCCACCCAGGGTGCTGGGCAGCGTGTCCCAGTTCGAGGAGTTTGGCCGGGCCTTCCATTGCCCCAGAGACTCGCCCATGAACCCTGCTCACAAGTGCTCTGTGTGGTGAGCCGGCTGCTCGCCCACCCACCCACCCGCACGCCCCCGCCGCCCTGCACGAATTGCCTCCTGCCGGCCGCCGAACCCAGTGCTGGTCCCCATCTGGGTGCCACACGCCTTCCCGACCCCTCCAGGACTTGGCCCCCTGCTGGTTCCCTTATTTCAGGGGGGCACTCAGAGCAGGGGTGAGGCCGGGCGACAGCACGGCTCGGGGAGAGGTGCTGGGGCCCCCGGACTGGGCTCCAGGCAGCCTGAGCGCTTGGCCAGGCGGGGCTGTCCGGGCCTCACTTCTGCTGTGTTTTTGCTGCTGTGTCTGGTCAATAAAGCTGCTGCACTGTCACCTCGGCCTCTTCGGGGGACCCCCGAGAATGTGGGGCTGGAGGGACCCCTCTGGGAGGGGGCTCTGGCCCTTAGCACCGCCGGAGCCTACAGACATTCTTGTCACCCTCCTGGGGACCTTGGCTGAGCCGCCTCCGTCCTGCCTCCCCAGGCTCTTCTGTCTTTTCCACCAACCCCCCATTCTCCCCTCCCCCAAGTCCTGCCTGCGCTCCTGCCCGGTTCTGGGGGTGCCCTGCCCAGTGACCTGCACCCCAGTGTGATGCTGGACTCACTTCTGGAACTACAGATTGGCACTTCACCGTTCCCCCAGGGGTGTCTGCAGGGCCCTTCAGCCAGGCAGCAATCCCTGGTCTGGAGGGACCCCGACTGTCACTCACACAGAGTTGGGGGTGGCCCATGTGACCTGGAGGCCGCCCCTCCAGCCTGGGGTGGTGGGGCGGAGGAGGTGCAGCCTGTCACCGGTGTGGGGCAGCCCTGCAGGGCAGTGAGGGGGCCTGTGGGCCACCTGCCCTTCCTTCTTGGGTCTGTTTCTTCAGGGGTGACCTGGAGGGGTCAGCCCCTCCTCGAACACTGCCTGGTGTGCCTGTCCCCATCTCCCGCCGCAGTGGGGATCCCCTGCCCGCCAGTTCCTGTCACAGTGCTCGGAGAGTGTCTGCTCCCCTCCCAGGCGCGAATGAGGTTTAACAAGCCTGTTAGTTACCTGAGCCTCGGTGGCACCAGGCTCGGGAGTGAGAGACAGAGACGCACCAGCCGGCCGAGGGAGCCACAGGGGAGCCGTGGAGTGGGGCGGCGGGCTCCCCAGAGAACAGACAGGGCCCCACGGGAGCCGCTGAGTTCCCCAAGGGGCGGGCTCTTCCTGGGAAAGACTGCAGCGGCCACGCTCATTGGTCAGCCCGGGCAGGGAGCCTGCTCAGAGCTGGATGGGTGGAGGGGGCGCCCACAGGGGTCGGCCCTGTGGAGGCACTGACAGGAGCCTGCCTTGGTTTCCCCTCGGAGCCCCTTTTCCCCTGGGCTGGGGACATACATGTCTCTGCCCTCAAGCAGCTGGGCAAAAGGACAGTTCTCTCTGCCACCCACCTGCGTGGGGCCTGGTGTCTGGGACCCTCTGAGCCCCGCACCCTACCAAACCTCTGGCCCGGGACCTGGCTGGAACCGGACTCCCCAGGCCTAGCCTTCTTGCCCCCACCCAGGGCTCCCCAAGTTCTCCAGATCCACCCAAGATCCATCCCTCCTGTCTGCCTGCTGGCTTAGGGGAGGGCTCAAGGTTGGGGGCGCCTGTGAGGTCACTTCTGCTCTACAGTGAGAAGTGCAGCAAAGCCTGGATACTCCCCTCCCGTCTGTGCCCAGCTGAGGGGCCCCTGGGGGTGGGCATGTGGGGGACAGTGGGCCCCGGGGCCCTGGGAGAGGGCGCAAGGCTCCTGGGCTAGAGGGGTCCAGACCGGGGCCCAGCTGCAGGCAGGGGGCCTGGTGCCCAGTGTGTGTCCCAGTCGGGGACGCCCACCCCGCTGGCGGGGTTGTGTCCAACAGGCCACGAGGCCCCCAGACACCCCTCAGCCTGACGGGTCCCCACCAGGCTGCTGTGTCGATGTGCTGCCGCCTGGTGCTCCCCAGCCCCCCATGTGCCCTTGGGAGGGGGGGACAGAGGGACACCAGTGGGTCTGAGGAAACACACGCCCAGGACACCTGGGGGACAGACACAGCCCGTGACCTTCAGACCTGGCTGTGGAACGCAGAGCCACAGGGCACCCGTGGGGCACAGGTGTGACACTCTGTGTCTCCCACGGGTTCCCACAGGGTCTGTCCGGACGGACCATTGAGAGGCTCCTCACTGCAACTCAGGGAGGTGGGCGGCGGCAGGCACAGCCCCTTTAACAGATGGGGACTGAGGGGTCCCTGTCTGTGTCAGCTGATGGGTGTGACCCGGCCGCCCCGTCCTCCAGCCCCGGTGTCCACACCGCGTTCAGCATCGGCTTTCAGTGCGTCTGTCAGGAGACGCGTCCCGGCAGCCACACTGCGGCGGACTGGCTGGCTCTGCCGGGTGGAGGAGGTGGGCAAACAGCACAGCTGCCCGCAGGGCCTCGGTTTCCCTTTTGTGGAGGGGGAGCATGGGCACCGTGGTGAAGGCCCTGCCCTCGGCAGTGCGGTGAGCCTGGTCGCTGCCAGGGGCGCCCACGCAGGGCTGGCCACACCGTCTTGGGCGGGGGAGCGGGCTTCCACAGCAGCAGGTGCTCTCAGAGCGCTGCCTGCAGAGATGAGAGAGAGCAACTCCAGCTAGGCACTGAACCGGCGCGGGTCGGTGTACAGCTGCACGCTGCTCCCAGGCGGTGCCTGTGTGCCTGTGCTGGGGGTGGGGGCGGCTCAAGGTTCCCCACCTCCGCTTGGGGCCCCACTGAGCCCATCCGCAGCCAGGACCCCGGGGGGTCACCGCTGGGGGACCTGGACAAATGACTCACTGCCTCTGCTCCCCAGGAGGACCATCGGCACAGCCGGGGGTGCGGCCGTGGGCTCACTCGCGTGCAGTGGGGCGCTCCACTCCCTCACCCCTGCCCAGCCCGGCCGTGTCCTTAGGGCCAAGGCTGCTGGGGTCTCCCTCGGGCTCGGCACCCCGTGAGTGCCGGCTGTGCACAGACGTGAGAAGCCTTGGAGACCAGCTGGTGGAGAGGGGAACTTGTGCCCAGGTGTCCCTGCCTGCAGCCTCAGAGGAGATGTGGGCGTCGGCAGCCTGGGGTCTCTGGGCCCCCAGGAAGGGGCTCAGAGCGTCTGGTGCCCCTGAGTGGCCAGGGGCCCAGGGCTTTCAAGCCCATGCGGGAGCCCAGAGTCAAGTTTCTGCCACCGTGTGGTTGCCCCTGCTGACCAGGTGTCCGGTGCCCTGGGGGTCCCACGTGCCCCAGCTTGTGAGGTGCCCCTGATGTAATATTTTTAAATGGCTTGAGCCTCTGTTCCCAACATGCTGGGCAGCCCAAGGCCCCCCCAAATGTGAGCACCTCCAGGGGTGGGTTTTCAGGGGGCTTGGCTTTCTCCTCAGGTCCCTCTTGGTGGGCCGCCATTTCCCACCCCACGCTCCCTGTGCGGGGCAGCAGCCCAGCTCACTCCCCTCCCCAGGAACTGCTGCACAGGTCGGTGAAGGCACAGGCTTGCCGGGGGTCTAGGCTGCTGGAGGGGGTGTGGTCCTTTCCCTGCGCCCCTCTCTCCTTTCTCCCCTTTCTGGGCTCCTCGCCCCTCCCCCAAACAAGCTTGAGAAGCCCCCTTTTTCCTGGTTTATTAAAAAGAGCATTTGTGCCCTGGCTGGCATAGCTCAGTGGATTGAGCATGGGCTGCAAACCAAAGCATCGCCCAGTCAGGGCCTGGGTTGCAGGCTACGGCCCCCAGCAACTGCACATTGATGTTTCTCTCTCTCTCTCTTTCTCCCTCCCTTCCCTCTCTAAAAATAAATAAATAAAATCTTAAAAAAAAAAAAGAGCATTTGCCCTTCTCCTGCCTGCTCCAGCCTGGCCCAGGGCCTGAGCACTGTCTGTGCCCTGCTGGCTTCCCCTTCAGGCTGCCCTGCAGCAGGGCAGGCATCAGGCTTTGGAGGAGCCCTGCTTCCCTTCCCCTGTGGGACACTTTGGGACGGGGGTGTGGGGGGGGTTGCCTCCCCGAGGGGCAGCTGGGGAGAAAGCGACCGGTTCCTAGCCCATGCCGAGGGTGTCGTGGCAGAGGGTGCATCCCCGTGGCAAGGTTACCACGTGGCAAGGTCACGTCCAGGGGAACGCCGGCTGCTTTGCAGGGGCTGCCGCCGGGTCTGTGCCTGGTAGCACTCGAGGAAGCTCTGTGCCGCTGGGGCCAGCCGGTCTTGACCATGGCCGAGATCAGAGGATGCAATGGAGGATGCTGAGCCGCTCCAAGCAGGGAGGTGGGGACCCTGGGAGGCATACTCTAGGGGACTAGGTGGGGAGACCTGTTTCTGGAACCAGTGGGGGAGGGGAGGAAACGGTGGAGTCAGGTGGTAATGTCGGCCCCAAGGTCAGGACACGGCACATCTAGCCTCCCCTTGTCCCAAGTCTGTGAGGCAGCGGGCCTGTTTTTACCTATCAGGACTCTTCCTGCTCATCCACCCGAGCCATGCTGGGCTGGGCAGCCGGCAGGCAAGGGCTCGAAAGGGCTGGGGTAAGCAGGGGCTCCTGGTGTAGCTGTGACTGGACCTATGGCGCCCTCTGGAGCCCGGTCTGAGCTCTGCAGGGAGTTGTTTGGCTGGAGAGTCTGGTCAGGGCCCAAGCACCTCTGGCCTCCCACCCTGGTCTCCCACCCAGACCTCCAGGGCTTTGGTGAAAGGGACGGCAGGTCTTCCTGAGGGCCTACTGTGTCCTGGGGCCTCCCACACTTCACCCCCTCTGCAGCCTCACCTCAACCGCGGGCTGGGGGCGCGCTGAGATGGCAGGGAAGCAGCATCGTTCGGACACGAAGTCCAGCTCCATGCTGGCAGCCTCGCCTCGTCTTCCTGCCCCTCCCCCCGCACGGCTGTCAGGTGTCCTGGGAAAGGGGACGTGGGTGCCACGGGCAGAAGGTCGGCACCGTGCCCCTTCCCCATTCGCCCACCTTTCGTGAGTTGCGATGTGTTAGACTTCAGTGTGCCTGCCTGTGTGGATTTGCAGGTTATATGATCTAACTTTAAACAAAACAATCCTCCAACACAGTCAAGCGGCTTACAGAACGTTCCTGTAAATAGGACTTCTGGCCAAGATGGAGGCATAGGTAGACACGCTGTGCCTCCTCGCACAACCCAAAGAAGGACAACAAGAATTTAAAAACAAAAAACAACCAGAATTGCCAGAAAATAGAACTGTCTGGAAGCCCGACAACCAAGGAGTTAAATAAGAAATATTCATCCAGACGGGTAGGAGGGGCGGAGTCGGGGAGCCGGGTTGGAGAGGGCTCTCGGCAAGGCAGCAGCTGGTGGAGCGGGCAGTCCCGCGTGCGCGTGCAGATAAACCAGGAGGAACAACTGGGGGGTGAGATAGAACGCACAGCCCAGGGCTCTAACGGGGAAATCAAGCCTCAAAACCTCTGATTGAAAACACCTGTGGGGGTTGAGGTGGTGGCGGGAACTCTCACAGGAGAGTTCATTGGAGAGACCCACAGGGTCCTGGAATGTACACAAGTCTGCACACCTGGGAATCAGCACCAGAAGGGCCCAATTTGATTGTGGGAAGCAGGGGAAGTGACTGAAAACCGGCAGAGAGTGGAGCAAGCGCCATTGTTCCCTCTTGCACCCCTCCCCCACAGACAGCATCACAACGCAACGGCGTGGGTTGCCCCGCCCTGGTAAATGCCTAAGGCTCCACCCCTTACACGTAACAGGTGCGTCAAGACAAGGAAATATAGACCAAATGAAAGAACAGATCAAAGCTCCAGAAAAAATACAACTAAGCAATGAAGAGATAGCCAACCATCAGATGCACAGTTCAAAACATTGGTAATCAGGATGCTCACAGAAATGGTGGAGTATGGTCGCAAAACAGAGAAAAAAGTAAAGGCTATAAAGAGTGAAATAAAGGAAAATGTACAGGGAACCAACAGTAACAGGAAGCAAACCATTACTCAAATCAACAGTTTGGACCAGAAGGGAGAAAAAAACATTCAACCAGAACAGCATGAAGAAACAAGAATTTAAAAAAAATGAGGAGAGGTTAGGAACCTCCGGGACAACTTTAAACGTTCCAACATCCAAATCACAAGGGTGCCAGAAGGAGAAGAACAACAGCAAGAAATTGAAAACTTATTTGAAAAAATAATGAAGGAGAACTTCCCCAATCCAGCAAAGGAAATAGACTTCCAGAAAGTCCAGGAAGCTCAGAGAGTCCCGAAGAAGTTGAACCCAAGAAGGAACACACCAAGGCACATCCTAATTACATTAGCCAAGGTTAAAGAGAGGGAGAGAATCTTAAAAGCAGCAAGAGAAAAGGAGACAGTTACCTACAAAGGAGTTCCCATCAGGCTGTCAGCTGATTTCTCAAAAGAGACCTTGTAGGCAAGAAGGGCTGGGAAGAAGTATTCCAAGTCATGAAAGGCAAGGACCTACATCCCAGATTGCTCTATCCAGCAAAGCTATCATTTAGAATGGAAGGGCAGATAAAGTGCTTCTCAGATAAAGTCAAGTTAAAGGAGTTCATCATCACCAAGTCCTTGTTATATGAAATGTTAAAGGGACTTATCTAAGAAAAAGAAGATAAAAAATATGAACAGTAAAGTGACAGCACACTCACAATTATTAACAACCACACCTAAAACAAAAACAAAAACAAACTAAGCAAACAACTAGAATAGGAACAGAACCACGGAAATAGAGATCACATGGAGGGTTATCAGCAGGGAGGGGGAGGGGGAATGGGGGGAAAGGTACAGAGAATAAGCAGCATAAATGGTTGGTAGAAAATAGATAGGGGGAGGGTAAGAATAGTATGAGAAATGTAGAAGCTAAAGAACTTAAAAGTATGACACATGGACATGAACTAAAGGGGGGGAATGTGGGTGCGAGGGGGGTGCAGGGCAGAGGGGAATAAAGGGGGGAAATGGGACAACTGTAATAGCATAATCAATAAATTATATTTTAAAAAACTGTAAATGGCCCTGGCTGGTGTGGCTCAGTGAATTGAGTGCCAGCATGCAAACCAAAGGGCCGCTTCCCAGACAGGGCACATGCCTGGGTTGCCAGCCAGGTCCCCAGTGCAGGTGTGCGAGGGGCAACCACGCACTGATGTTCCTCTCCCTCTCTTTCTCCCTCCCTTCCCCTCTCTCTAAAGATAAGTACATAAAATCTTTAAAATAAAAACGGTAAATAAAACCAAACTGTTTGAAGCACCGCACCCCACCCATGACCCCTGGTGAAGCTGGCCCCGGTGCCTCGTGCCTGGACACATTGTCAATGACAACATAGGATCCTCGTGGTCAGCAGGACATTTAGAAAAATAAGCTTTCGGGAGCCCTGGCTGGGTGGCCCAGTTGGTTGCAGTGTCATCCTCAATGCGCCGGGTTGTGGGTTCAAGCCCCAGTGAGGGACCATGCAAGAATGAACCAACAAGTGCATGAATGAGGGGAACGGCAAATCAGTGTTTCTCTCTCTCCAAAAATCAATAATAAAAAAAACAAGGAAGGTTTCAGAACACGGAGACAAACCCCCTCAAGAAAAACCCCCGCAGCCTCTCCCGGCGCCGTGTGCACTCACAGGCTGTCCAACCAGCCCTTCTCGTCATTCACCTCAGCGATGATAAATACTGGGAAAGCTCCTTTAAATTTCTTGCATAATAGCAGCAGACAAAAAACAACCACTTATTCTCCCTGCTGCAGTAAACATGGCAGAAACAATGAACAGAAAATGATCTGTCGACACACCGGAAGGCATCTCTTTGTCAGCAAACACGGCTGGAGGATGCAGAGGAAACACGCCGTAGATTAGGAGAAAATGCTAAAGCAAATCACCCAGTGTGGGAGGCTCGCCTCACCGTCGGCTGGAGGTGCAGCTGTTTCCAGCACATCTCAGCTTAAGGTGTTTGCTGAATTCTGGTCCAATAATGAAACACACAAACCACTTTTTTTTTCCTGAGCTACTAATGGAAAGATACAGCAGCGAAGATATATTCCCAGCAGTAAATGTCTTGTTTCATAAAAACAATGTCCTGGGGAAGAAACAGGGAAGAGGGAGACAACAGTAATTGTACCTGCTGACGGATCGGTTGCTCAGAAGGATTTTTATTCTAAGGGGTCCTGGAGGAGGACGGGGCGCACGGCCAGCAGCACCCGCAAAAACTCACCCCACAGCCCGTCCACGGTCAGACTGTCGCTGGAAAGGGCTGGAGGCCTCGACGGCCCAGAAAACGCCCGGGAGCCTCTGCGGCATTGACTTTGTGACTTTGTGAATGCAGGGCTGTCCTAGTCGAGTAGAAGCCTTGTTGTACTTGGTGACGTGGGGGAGGAGGAAACTTTCCCTTCTAGAATCTTCCGGCTGGTCTAATAATCAAATAGACGGGAGACAGATTAAGAAGAGAAAATGATCAAATTTAGTTACGTAAGTACAAAGGGGAGCCCCCCCCAAAGGAGCCAGAGACCGCCCCCCCTCCCAGGAGAGGTTCAGACCCAGAAGGGGACACAGGGTGCACTTGGCCTTCTGCACGAGGGGTGAGGCCCAGCGCCTGGTGCTTCTGAGTGGGAGGAGGCCGTTGTGGGGCGATAAGAAGAGCAGATATTCAGTAATTAGAAATTTGCCCTACCCTGTTTATGGGCCATGAAACATTATTTCTGATAACTCTTATTACGGGCAAGGCCTCTAATTAGAATTCTTCCAGGGAGAGATACGAGCCTCTCGTGATCCTGCAAGGTCACCGCTGCATTCGGCTCGACATAACTCATGTGCCAAACAGGCACAGCGTGGGGACGCCTGGTCTGAACCCCTGTGGTCCTGCCGTTGAGACTCCCTGAGAAGCCTCGCCTTCCAAAAGCCGTGTCGCTGGATTGTTCCGTATCTCATTAACCCGTCTGTCTTGCAGTTCAGTTACACAGTTTTGTTTCATTTCGGGTGGCGGCGGTGCCGGCAGCCCCCAAAGTTAGGACTGAGGTGCCAGCAGTCAGGTACCTGGTGAGACGCATCTCTCCGGCAACAACTGGGGAACACTGGCTGCTGGTTGGAGCCGACGGTGGCCCCGGCAGTGAGTTCTGCAGGCTGTGGGTGGAGATTTCCAGATGTCCAGTTGGGATCACCCTCAGAAGGGGTGAAGGCGGGCGGGACAGTCTGACGGAGTCTCCCGGTTCGAGGTTTCAGTGTCTCCGGTGGTCTTTCTGCCACGGGCACGAAGATTGTCCGTAGCTGAGCTGCTGTGGTTTCTCTGCAGTTCGTAGCCAGTCATCCGCTTCAGCCTGCATGGCCTTGGGAAGGCGGTTTTGGTTCTCGGTGACTCCAAGGCAGAGAAGGAGGGGGACACTGGACAGGTTAGGGCGGGGAGTCCTCTACGGACCCTGGGGGAAAGTAGGATCCAGTTGAGTTTACAGATAAAGACAAAACCCCAAAAGACAACGAGCAGGACCTGGCTGGTGTGGCTCAGTTGGCCGGAGTGTTGTCCCCAGACCGAAAGGTTGCGGGTCCGATAGCCGGTCAGCACACACACCTGGGTCGTGGGTTCGAATCCTGGTCTGAGCACACAGGACCCCGGTCCCGGCACGTATGGGGGCAGCCGATCGATGTTGTTCTCTCTCCCTTCCTCTTTCTAGAAGCAATGAAAAAGTGCCGTTGGGTGAGGATAAAACGAAAGACAATGAACAGTCACAGAATCTAATAGCCACACAAATGCATTACTGCAACATAGTTTTTTTCTCTAAAATCATCACCATTTTTACCAAAAATAACCAAATATGACTAATTTGTTTAAAATGGTACAGTTAAAAAAAGACTTTATTTATTTTTAGAGAGAGGGGAAGGGAGGGAGAAAGAGAGGGAAACATAACTGTATGGTTGCCTCTCACACGCCCCTACTGGGGACCTGGCCTGCTACCCAGGCATGTGCCCTGACTGGGAATCGAACAGGTGACCCTTTGGTTCGCAGTCTGGCACTCAGTCCACTGAGCCACACCGGCCAAGGCAAAATAGTACAGTTTGATTAAACCTGGTCTATTAATTGTACAAATACAAGAAGAGTGATTGATCATATAGGCTCTTTGGAATCTGCTTTGCTGGAATTTTTCATGCCGAATCTCCAGACTGGACTTTAAAAAGCCTCTGATGGCGAGCAGTTGCCTCAGACTTCGCCTGCGATACCTACAGATTTAGATGAGTTCCCCTTTTCTCTGTGTCCCCCAAATATCTTGAGACTCCCGCACCTGCCAAGAAGCAACCATCTTCGCTCACCTGACAAGGCTGCTAAGGACCCTGGGAGCAAGGCACCAGGCCACCGTGTCCCGGGGCTTTATCAGCTTCCCTGAGCCAGTCTCAGCTCCTTCAGGCTGTCTGGGCATGTCTGAGTCTACGTGTCTCTCTCTCAAATGTGACATTCCAGTCACAGCCTCGGCAATGGAACTGGTTTCTGATCGTTCCCCACCACCAGGAGAGCACGTCCTTACTGAGCTGTGCAGATGACAATGCTGCTTCCGTGAGAATAAACTCACCGCTTCTGCCCCCTGGAGGGGTTAAGTAGAAAGGGAACGAGGAGGCCTTCAATGCTGCATACAAAAGCGTAATTTACCAAATTTCTGTTAGTCAGAGCTAAAAAGGTTTCCTTGTACCTGGAAAAACAAAAAACAAAAAACAAAAAAAAAGAACCAGCGATGTTTCAAACAAAGAGTCATAAAATTGTAATCATCCCCCTCAGCTCATTCCGTCCCACGTAATTAAGGCTTCTCCTCTAACCCAGCTTTTTTTTTTTTAATTACTTCTCTCAGCCTTGTGGGTGACAGTCCCCAGAAGTTGGCAGGGCCACCGCTCGTCGGGGCTCCTGTGACTTGGTCTGTGCACTAGGCGCCCCGACCACTGGGATGGTGGGAGGCACGCCCCACGCGGGAAACACATCCTCCGCCAGTTCCTGTGTCTCCGTGAGGCACCCGCCTGGTGGCCGGGGAAGGCTCCCACCCATCCAGAAAGCAGGCCTGCAGCAACCAGAGCGTGCTGATAACCTGTATTAAGTGGCGGCTGAACGGATTCCGGCTTAAATGCGCTGTGGCGGATGAAGGGGTGCAAAAACCTGGAAACAGGGTTTGCTAGGGAGCGGGGAAGAAGCAAGTGGCTGTCCTGGGTTTCCCTCTGCCCTTTTGCTGCATTTACAGTCGCTGTGTATCCATCCTCCTTTCTCTCAAGGGAAACTGAGAGCAGTGAGACAGAGGACGAGCCACGCCATCTGCCTTTGACTCAAAGAAAGGCGTTGCAGCAGAAGGGTGACACCGGAGACGGGAGGAGCCCTCTGGGGTCTCATCCCCCCACCCCCAGTGGAGGATGAAAGGCAGGATCACTGGCAGGTGAGGGCCACGGGCGGTGATTGGAGGAGTCATGTGGAACTCACCAGTCACTGGTCCCCCAGAAACACACACAGAGTAACTGCTTTGGCTGGTACGGGTGCTGAATGCACCCTAATACATCGTAATCCTAAGAAACGTGCTCTGCCCTCCTCAGTGTCAGGAACAACTACAGAAGCCGGACCCAGTGATCAGGAGGACCCTGCTGGCCCTGCAGACCGGGTGCTGTCCCCTTCGGGACCACGGTGCCTTTACCTCCCCAGCCCTGGAGGACACGCTGGGCATTGACATTTCGCAGGGAGGGACTCTACAAACCTCTGGGGGGAGATCCCGCCCCCGAGTGTGAGTGAGTGATGGGGTCAGCGTTGAGAGGCCATGCCCACTGAGAGCCAGTCCACTCGCCTCCCTGCCGGACAGTGGTGATGGTCAGGTGATGCTGGTGGCCGTGAGGAGACAAGGAAGTGGGGGAACTCTCCAGGAGCTCCCCTGAATGGGCATTGTGTGCCCCGGACACAGTGTCTTTAAGAGCCCGGTGAGGCCCGCAGAAAAGCCAGGCAGCCTTGGGGAACGGCAGGGTCTACGGAGAGCTGAGCGAGGCGGCCCCTCCTGCTTACGCAGCTGCACCTGCGCCGCCGCCCCCCCTCCCCCCGTCAGACTGCTGGGCCGCGCCAGGCCCGGCTGCCCTAGCACACACCGGGCTCACCGAGCCCCGAGACCATGCGCCTTCATTTACGCAGGGAGGGCGACGGCGGACCTCCCAGATACTCCCAGATACTCCCATGGCCCCGCCACCGGCCCTGGCATGGTGGCCCAGGACTTACCTCTGTGTTCCCTCCCGACCCCCGTGAAATGACACTGGCGACGACGCTACCTGGCGGAGGTTCGCCTCTGCTGCAGAGGCCTCACGGGCGTTGCCAGACCCCCTAGAGCAGGGAGGACGGGCTGCGAGTCCACAGGCAGTCCAAGGTCCAGGCACCGGAGTCAAGTTTTTGGGAGGCTTGTGGTCCGGTGAGAACCACATGTCCCCGAGACGGTCACAGGCAAAATACACTCCTGTCCCACATCAAAAAATGTGAAAGAGGTCCATGCTTCTGCAGGGATGGTTGGTACCCCATTTAGTGAGATGCCTGGTGAGGAAGGGACGTGTGTGGGACAAGGCGGGGGGTCGGGGGTGCAGGGGGTCACCAGGCTGCATCTGAGAAAGCAAAAGTACTGGCATCTCACAGGCAGGGTTGCCATTTGAATTAGACGTTTCCGTAACCCTGGAAGCCGTGGGCTGGGCATCCGAACAACAGCGGCGCCCTGGCTGGTGTGGCTCAGCGGACTGAGCGCCGGCCTGCGAGCAGAAAGGCTGTTGGCTCGGTTTCTATCCGGGGCACTGGCCTGGGTCTCAGCTGGGGCCCCAGGTGGGGGCGCGTGAGAGGCGGCTGATGGATGTTTCTGATGTTTCTCTTACACAGTGATGTTCCTCTCCCTTTTTCTCCCTCCTTTCCCCTCTCTCTAGAAATAAGTAAATAAAATCTTACGGTGGAGAAGGACAAAGACCACCCAGGAAGAGAGCGCCCCTTGCGTTTTGATCCCAGCGGGAAGGGGCCGAGATCCTACACGGTGACGGCACAGCCGGTTCCAGTGAGAAGCTCCTTTCCCATCCAGTGTGGGCGGGTGGGCATCCCACCCGCCTGCCTCCGCCACAGCTCAGACGCCCCCGCTGAGTACACGGCAGGCCAGGGAAGGGAGAGGGGAACTCCCGACGGGAGCCTGGGCCACCCACGGCCCCAGCTGTCCACCTGCCCAGACGGCACTGGCCACCAAGCCGCCCTCTGATGACATGTGGATGGAAACAGGAACCAGTCACAGTAGCCAGTGGGCTGAGTTAAGAGCTGCCTGATTTGCTATCACACACGCACCTTGACCGCTGACCCTGTGCACCGAAAGTCGGGCTGTTTTACTAGGATCGACTCGGTGGCTCGGACAGCGGGAAACAGAGGGGCCAGGAATTCTGAGCAAGCCTTCACGCTGGCCATAGATGTGACAAGATATTTGGGCTCGTTTACAAGAGCCTGACAGAGATTCGTCTTCCGTGGCCCTGCCCATAAGGCGTCCATGCGCCCAGCTGACTGGGAAGCAGATGCTGGGGCAAGAATGTGACTTGAGTGACGGAGCCCCGTGTGGGCGCTGCAGACGGGGCACCCGGTGAAGAGAGAGCGACAGGGCCCACACGCCTGTGCACACCGCACACCCCTAACAGCGCGCCCCGGAATGGGCGAAAGAAAGTGGCACTGAACAGAGGCCCCGCCTCCCCCGCGGTGCCCAGGCCGTCGCCGGGAGGCAGATGGCATTCTCCAGCAATAGACGGAGTCACTCACTGGCAAGCCTGCTGTGGCCGGATGGACGAAGGTGCTTTTGTGACACATTTTGTTGACCGGCATGTGGGCACGTTGACCCGCACGCCAGGCTGGGCACTCAGACCGAGGCGCCCCAGATGGCACAGGTGTCGGAAACAGAGGACACAGCCACAGGGCCGACGCTGGCCACGGACCAGTGGGCCATGGTGAGGAGCACATGAAGCCCTTGTGTCTCTGGAATGGGGACAGTTCACTGGCATCTGCAATGGGACATTTTACTGGGATGGGCCAGTCCCTTCACATCCCACCCTGGGGTGGTGGGGGGGACTGTTCAGTCTCTGGTGGGACGCTGTTACCCCAACGGGACAGGGCCCCACCCGCGGGAACACACTGTACAGACGGAGACGGGCACCATCGAGAGCGGGGAGAAGGGGGGTTTCCTGGGCTGGCCCAGTGCCCCTCCCACTCACGTCTGCACACCAGACAGCACCTCCGCCCCTGGCCCGCACCTGTGGTTCACACGGCCTGGACAAACTGCCTGGGCGCGGCCCCCTGAGGTCTCGGGGTCGGGCTGCACGTGTGTGTCCTGCAGCAGGAGGCCTCCAGTGCAAGTCCCCACCGACCGCCTGTCTGTCTGACCCTCCCTCGCTGCGGTTCCCGTGGCTTCCGGTCAGGGCCACACCTGTGCCGTCGTCCACACCACAGGTTATGCTTTTACACCAGAGGCACTTGCTCGTGTTTCTTGTCAGCACACGTGAAGACACACAGGCCCTAAATAACCCTGTCCCAAGCCTTGAGGGCGGGGGGTCTGTTAAAGCGATGGTTCGGGGCCGGGGAGGGCGGGGGGAAGAACTGGCCCTGATGCTCTGACCGCTTCTACCCGCCTCTTCTCTTCTCTGTACGTGGCCGTCCTGTTGCGGCGGACTGAGTCTCCGGCGGGACCCGTCGGCAGCTGCGAGAGCTACCTCCACACTCCTAAAGCCCCCCACGGACCACTCAGGACACCGTGTGAAGGCAGGGCGCATGGGGCCGTGGGAGGCAGTCAGGAGGGGTGGAGCGGCCGCTGCCGCACCTGGGCCAGGAGGCGGAGACCCCTCACCGCGCGCCCGCCTTCGAGGCGGCCTGGTCCATTGTGCTGTCCGTCAGTCAACCTCCCTCCATCACCCCCACTGCAGGCCGCCTCCTGGAACAGGCTGATGTCCTCGCCTGGCCAAGCATGTGATGTGATTTCTGTTGCTGGAAGTTCTCACATACTAGTGTTCATGACTAGTGCCCTGCCCATCTTTGATCTTATAGAATTCTTTGGCACCTGCCAAGAGGCATGGGGATAGCTTTCATCTCATAGCCACCAAAATAAGTAAATAAATAACTAAAAGAGGAAGGTGAAGCTTTTATGTAGGTTTTCTTTTTTAAAAAAATATTTTATTTATTTATATTTTTAGAGAGAAGGGAAGGTCGGCAGAAACAGAGGGACAGAAGAAACATCAATGTGTGGTTGCCTCTCATGCGCCCCCTACTGGGGACCTGGCCCACAACCCAGGCCTGTGCCCTGACTGGGAATCGAACTAGTGATCTTTAGATTCACAGGCTGGCGCTCAACCTACTGAGCCACACCAGCCAGGTCAATGCTTATAATTTCTAAAGACACACCTGTTTAACCAAACCAAATTCAAACTAGCTTGAACATCAAACATTTTCCCAGATCACAGGATCACGAAAAGCATTTGGGTTTGTTTCTATTATATTTGGAAAATTTCTCTATAAGCGCGTGTTGGTTTAAGACATTTATAAGAGCTCTTTTTTAAAAAATATTTTAATCATTGTTCAAGTACAGTTTTCTCCCTTTTACTCCCAATCCAGCCCCCCTCCCAACCCTCCCCCCTTCCCTCCCATTACCACCCTCCCCCTAGTCTTTGTCCATGTGTCTTTAATACTTGCTCCTGTAAACCCTTCCCCTTTTCTCCTGAAATTCCCTCCCCTCTCCCCTCTGGTCACTGTCAGCCTGTTTTCTATTTCAGTGTCTTTGGTTATATTTTGCTTGTTTGTTTGTTTTGTTGTTTAGGTTCCTGTTAAAAGTGAGATCATATGGTATTTGTCTTTCACCACCTGGCTTATTTCGTTTAGTATAATGCTCTCCAGTTCCATCCATGCTGTTGCAAAGGGTAGGAGCTCCTTCTTTCTTTCTGCTGCATAGAATTCCATTGTGTATAAGAGCTCTTTTACAAATTAGCACTACCACCAGAGGTAGGAAATACCACACCACACACGTGGGCATCCAGATGGAGCCAAGCAGAAACCAACCCCCAGCCTCCTTGTACACTTTCACCCATGAGACTGCTAATAAAGTTACCCACTCAGAGGGCTAAGGCTTCTCCTTTTTGGTTTTGGTGGAGAAGACCCTTAACCTCACTGAGGCCATGGGCTGGATGTTGGGCCAGGGTGCTTCTCCGGCTGTTTTTCTCCTTGTTTAACTCCCCCCTCGCTCTCCTTCTCTTGGCTCTTAGGAACCGAACGGCAGAGGTGGGCGGGCTCTGAACTGCGTCTAGGGCTCTGCACGCCCCTGGTTTCCCCAGGAAACATGGGACGAGAGGAACTGCTCGACGTCCCCGTGGCACCGAGTTACCCAAGTGGCATCGCAGGCTGATCTGCCTGTCCGGCCGCATCACCTCTCACGTTCTTCTTTCCTTCTGATCACACAGTTTCGGTTTAACCTGCAGGAGGAGGTCGGGATTAAAAAGAATATCCTGTCAGGCTCTGAATTTCAGCTTGTCAGACCTCAACCAGGACAAACGGAGAATATTTCTGGCAATATCACACAACTCGATGGCCTTTAGAGAGTGCGGAGGTTATTATCCTCCAGAACATCCCCTCTGAGGGCGAAAAGAAAGAACTGACAGCCTGCTGGTCTCAGGCAGACAGACAGACAGACAGACAGATGTGCCAAGTCCTTGGGACCCCGGGAGGAAAGGGCCAAAAACAAAACCCCTAAGAGCACTCATTCCAAACAACCAAGAGTCCCCGTGTCCAAAGAGCTAGTGCCACAGGTATTTATTTCCTCCTTGTCTACGTTCTGAACAGGACACTCACCGCTCGGCCTCCGTGCGCTCTGCAGGTGGAGACCAGGAGTCGGACTCGGCGAGAATTCCCATCTTTGCCGGCTCACGCGAGGGGTCCCAGGACCCTTCTACTGAGCAGCTTCGGTGGGGGAGTTGGGGGCAGGGCCCAGCCGGTGAGGGTCCTGCTCACAGTCACGAGGTTGTCTGTGGCCACGGAGACTTTCCAGATGACCGAGAACCAGGGCTGTCGTGAGTTCTCCTCGCTCCTCTTAACTCCCCGCTTCTCAAGACCAACGCGCTGACGTGTCCCGGGGTGACAAGAGCTGCCAGTCAGCCTTAGGTACCCAATAAAAAGCTTCCCACACTCCCCGTGGGCCTGCCCCATCGAGGTGAAGGAACGTGTCCACGGGCACGAGACCTTGCGGCCACCCCGCAAGTGAAGCCTGCCCTACCCCACATTAAAAAACCTGAGAGTGGAAAGTGTATTATGAAATTTAGATATAATTTACATGCCATAAAATTCACCCTTTTGCGTGTATACGGTTCGTGCCCTGGCTGGTGCCGTGGGCCAGCTCCCCTGCTGGGGGCACGTGAGGGGCAGCCGGTGGGTGTCTCCCCCCCCCCGCTCTGTCCCCCTCCCTCTAAAAGGAAATACACAAAATCCTTAAAGTGTATTCCAGTTTGGTGATTTTTAGAATGTTTGAAGTTGTGTGGCCATCAGCGCTAACCCCAGAATAATCTGTCTCTAAGACCTGTGGAGTTTCGGTTTTTCTTTAAGATTCATTTATTTATTTTTTAGAGAGAGGGGAAGGGAGGGAGAAAGAGAGGGAGAGAAACATCCCTGTGTGGTTGCCCGTCACATCCCCCTGCCCCCGACACTGGGGACCTGGCCCGGAACCCGGGCGTGTGCCCTGAACTGGCGACCCTTTGGTTCACAGGCCAGCACTCAGTCCACTGAGCCACACCACCGGTGATAACACCTGCAGAGCTTTAAAATGTAGGGTTACCGTTGGTTTCGGGTCCACCTGTGGACCAGACAGACACGTGGTGGCGCCTCCCGCCGGTCGGTAAGGCCAGCGGACTGACCCCGGGAGGACAGAAATAACAGCTGCGTTCCCACGCGAGCTGCCGAGGTCAGTGCCCCAGAGTTACCCTGGGGTGGCGACTCAGCCAGCCCGGCTCAGGACACCCTCCTCCCACCGCGCGCCCACACTCCCATGACAGCCCCTGAGACCCAGGGCTGGAGTCCACTGCCCCGAGGGCCGGGCCTTCCAGGGGACGTTGGCCTTTGGTCAAGACGCCAGTCCAAGAGGAGGCAGGCTCAGTCCCGTTAGCCTGTCCCCTGAGAGCCAGGTCGCCTCCTGCACCTTTGTGCATGGACGCGGGGATCTGTGGTTCTGTGAGAAGGCCGCGGGAACCGTGGCTGGCGGCTCCCTTCTGGGATTCTTTTAAACGTGGCCTTTGGGTGGGTTAGATGCTCGCGAGGGCAGCTGACGCGTGCACCGGCCCGCAGTGTCTGTGGCAGCGTTATGGGTGAGACGACATATATTCACACGGACTACCGAGTCTCGTGCAAGGAAAGGGACAGCACGACTTCTCTCTCAGGGGGAGAGCGCCCCAGCCCTTGCCTGGAGAAGTTTTCATTGGATTCAGTTGGCAGAGGAATACAGGGTGTATACATAAAGCTCATTAATCATTACCAGGCAGTGAGGATCAAACAATAGATAACATACAAAGAACTCCGAGGGCCTATTCAGAGTCAGGGTCAGACAGCTAAAGGGCCATAAAACTTTGGGGAACAAACTTACTTCCTGTTCGGACCCTTATCATTTAATTAAGAGCATTCTAAACAAAGCAGGTTTCACAGAATTTTATGAATTCTTTCTTAGGCCTGATTGCCCTAGGGGACCCGCCCTTTCCAGCACAGGGCTGCACCACCCTCTGTCATTGTTTCAGGCTTAGGTCAGGCAGGGGAAGTAAGGCAGCCAAGAGATTAGAAGACTTCTCGCAGGCAGAATGAGGACTCAGGCTGTGTCAAATCCAAGGGGCGAGGGTCCATCATACCCTTTTGCTACAGCCCCCCAAGTCTTTCCCTGAGGAGCCCTTCATGACCATGCCTGTCTTAGGTCGTCCCTCCTTTGAGGGATCTTACCCATCATTGGCTAACCGATCATGCACTGGGGGCCAGGCAGGGTGAAGTACAAGAGGCAGAGGCACCCCACTCCCCACCAGGGAGATAAGCTTTGTCTCCTTAGTGGCTTATAGTCCCAAGGTCGCTCACTCAGCCTTGGCCATGGGGGCGGTTCCAGCTCCTGAAACCAGGCAGGGGGGCTCCCAACAGGCAGCAGCACAGCGCTGCAGACCCTGGCCTCCAGGGCTCGGGGGAGGTCAGAGGTCAGACAGGCTCCACGAGTCTGCACCTGCTCTCCAGGTTCCCGTCCCCTCCCTCCGCCCCGCCCCTCCAGGGAAGTGAGAGAGAACAGAACCGACTCTTCCCCCCACAGTGGCCAGGTGATATTTTTGGAGTCAGGTCCCGTCGTGCCCCAGCTCCAAGCCTCCTGACCACGAGTCACACTCTGGGTGAAGTGCCAGCTGCACCCCGGTCCCTCAGGTTCCCCTCCCTCCATCGGCCCTGACTGCGGCCTCAGGCGGGGCCTCAGCCAGGCTGCATTCGGCCTGCTCGGGCCCTGCCGTCTTCCGTCCTGGCGAACCTGCCCGCCCCTCAGGGTGCCCTCCCTGCTCCCAGGCCTCCCGACCCGACCGGAGTCACCTCTGTCGTCCCCTGACCACACACATACGGGCTCCCACATGCACGTGTGTGCTCCCACACACGGATGACTGTTCTTTCCAGAACATGTCAGCACCAGCATTACACTGTATAACAGTTTAGCTGATTATTCCTTTGTCCCTCCCAGAACAGACGCCCCCGGAGGGCAGGGAAGCTCCTGGTCACCATCTGTGCCTAGAGCCCAGATGAACCCTGGGGCGGGGCCGAGGGCTGCTCCGGGCTTCCCGAAGCTTCCTGGCTCTCCTAGCCTGAACGGACATTGCGAATGATCGCGTCCGTAGCTGAGTGACTTGCGACAGGTCGCTCTTTTCTGTGTCTCCACCTATTCTTCCAAGTAATGGTGCCAACCCCAGGCCCGGTGCTTCTGTCTGTCACGAGCATCTGTTGGTGACAGAGTCTTTCCTCTAAGTCAGCTGGGCAACTGCTCGGCCAAGGAGTAGACAAGAGTCACGCACAGTAACTACGCTGTTCACTGAGCATCTATTGAATGCAGGGTCACTCAGAGTAGATCAGTGCACGTTACTATCCTGCTCACATGCTAACAATCTAAGAGGAATGTAACACACACACACACACACACACGGCAATCAGCAGGGGATAAGGAACCCGAGTCCCAGGGTCTCCATCTGCAGGTCCGGGGGTTGGCACCATGGGCACGGGAGTCGTCAGCGTCCTGCAGGGAAGGACCCCCAGAGCCAGTGGGCAGCAGGGCAGGCAACGTCCTCGGTCCAGCAGGGCAGAGCCTCTGGCGGCCGATGACAAGGGAGACGGGCGTGGCGGGAGCTGCACTCTGGGGTGTGGAGCTCAGCTGTCTCCGCAGCGGTCTGGAGCCTGCCTCAGTGATACCTTGAGAGTGGTGCACTCCGCCCCTCTGGGTCCTTTCGATAAATGTCTTGGCACCCCTGACGGCAAGTGGGGGATGTGCCCAGGAGCCTATGGGTGGTACACGCCTGTTCTGCTCGACGCCCCTGCTGGCCAGTGTGTGATTTCCCCAGGGGCCTAGCTGTGGGTGGTCCCGCTCCGCTGACACAGCCCCTCTGACCACGAGTGCAGATATCGTAGTGTGTCTCCTGCCACACATTTCTTTTTTTTTTTAAAGATTTTATTTATTTATTTTAGAGAGGGAAGGGAGGGAGAGAGAGAGAGAAACATCAATTTGAGGTTGCCTGCAACCCAGGCATGTACCCTGACTGGGAATCGAACCTGCGGCACTTCCTTGCCACAAAGTTATGCTCCGACCACGTGGGCAGACCTGTCTCCTTGCCACAAGCGCTTACTCTGACTTAGGGAATTTTCCTCGGGAACCGAAGTGTCATGGCCGACAGACAGCCGTTTCAGTTAGCATAAGCGACTCCACTTTATTTTGTATGCTTCATGCTGTCTTAACCCGACCAATGCCATTTTACTGGTCTTGCCCTCCACACTGTCAAAGCCCCTCCCCCAACCCACCTCCCAAACAGGTGACCCCAGCAGCCTCCATCACCAACAAGGTGCCCTCACTGGCTGCGGGGTGCCAGGCAGCCACTGTCAGGCCACCTAGCTTGGGGGTGGAGAGCCCCAAAGACCTCGATGGCCCTGGGTGCCACAGGAACATCACTGCCTCAGCCTTCAGGGCGCCCCAAGGTCCGGTGCCGCAGCAGGGTGGGGTGGGGTGGGGTGGGGTCAGCGCCACACCAGCTGAGGCCCGTTTATTGCCAACATGTGAAGGTCAGAACCTAGGGGCCCAAGGTGGGTCCTGGGTCTGGAGGCTTTGGACACGGGTGCAGCAGAACCACGATTGGGGGCACAGGAGGAGTGGGGATCCGGGGGCGGGGTCCGGGGAGCGGTCAGGGCATCGCGGTCCCGGTCCCGAGCAGCAGCAGCAGCAGCAGCGCCCCGGCCAGCAGGACCAGCGAGGGGTTGCCACAGGGCCCGGGGCGCGCCGCACCTCTCAGGCCGCAGGCCGTGTAGGGCTCCAGGCAGGCGGCGAAGGCCATGATGTGCGCCACGAAGTGCTGCTCCTGCACGCCGTGAACCAGGTGCGCCTGCGGACCGCGCGCGAACACCACCACGTCCTCGCCGCCGTGGGTCTCGGACGACAGGCCCACGGCCGCCTGCTGCTTGTACTCCGGGTCCCCTGGACAGACGATGAAGGTTCGGAACCCACCGGCGGGCGGGCGGGCAGCCCCCCACCCCCCCGGGAGTTCCCCGCCGTGGTCGCCTCGCCCGCCCCACATGGTGCACTCACCGCTCACGCTGTCGTTGACATCGGGCCGGGAGCCCCCGCTGATGGCGTAGCCGGGGCCATTGCCATAAAGGATGGAGGTGTAGCTCTTGTTGTCTGAGGCCAAGGAAGGGGCCAGACCTGCGGGGAGGAGGGGACTGGAGTGGCGCCGCCACAGCCCTGCAGCGCCCCCTGTCGGCTAAGCCCGGCACCGCGTGCCTCTTCAGTGGCTGCATCTGCCCAAGAACCCTGCGAGGTCATTGCTATCCTGACCCCCTTTGACAAAAGAGCCAGCTGAGGCCCAGCGCATCTGCTGCCACGAAATCCGGGAGACAGCACCTGCCACCCCCCCCACCCCCGGCCTACCGAAAATGGAGCTGCCACGCAGAGTGTAGCCACCAAAAGTGAAGACGTGCGAGTGGTCGGCGGTGATGAGGGTCAGTGTGTCCTTCTCGCTTGTGAGCTGGCTGGCCTTGCTAATGGCGTCATCAAAACTGACAGCCTCATTGAGTGCCAGATAAGCTTTGCCTGCGTGATGACCTTGGTCAATGCGACCCCCTGCAGAGAGACCACGGGGGAGGGAGGTGGGTGATGGGCGGCCTGCCCTGGGTCCCCTCCCCGCCCTGCTCAGCCAGGGCGCTGCCACCCACTCACCCTCCACAAAGAGGTAGAAGCCTCGGGGGTTCCTGCTCAGCACGCGCAAGGCCGCCTCCGTCATCTCCGTCAGGCTCGGGTCCCGCACGGGGTCTCGGTACACCTCGTACTTCATGTCCTCGGGCTCAAAGAGGCCTGTGGGCACAGGGGGTGACCGGCCGCTGTGGGGTGGGGGCCCCCCCCACACACACACCCGAGCACAGGAGCACCCCCAGCTGAGGCCCCGGCGGGCGGGGCAGGGAGCTGGGGACCGGGTGGGGGCGGGGCAGGGAGCTGGGGGCGGGGCTATTACCCAGGAGGTGGGTCACAGAGGCGTCCTGGGAGGCCTGGATGAGCGCCGTTCGGTTCCACACATACCGGCCAGCCTGGGAGGGACAGGCCCAGGCTTCAGAGCACAGCCCCAGGATCAGCGGCCCTGCCTTCTCCCTGCTCCACCCCCTGCACCCACGAGCCCCCTCACCGGGTGCTTGGTCTGCCACTCCTGAACCAGGTCCCGCTTGTCCAGCCTGACCCCGCTCTGCGTGGCTTCACCGGGGTACTCGGGGTCAGTGGTCCCGTTGGGAAACATGTACTTGCGGCCGCCACCCAGGATCACCTGGAGCCCGAGGATCAGGGCAGGTGAGCTTGGGGCTGGCCGGCCCTTTGCCCCTGACCCGACAAGCCCTGGGTCCCCTGCCTGGTCTGTGGCGGTGACCCAGCTGGGCTGCACCTCTACACCATCCCACGGGTCCTGAGGCCAGGCCAGGCCCCAAGACTCAGGCTGGGGTTGCCTGGGACTGTGGCCTGTGTGGTGGGTCCCTCGTCCCCTGCCCAGGCCCCCACCGCCCTCCGTGACTCACGTCAATGTCCACATTGGAGATGAGCTGCGTGGCGATGTCCTTGCACCCCTCCTTCAGCGCCTCTGGGGGCATGTCCGCATCTGAGTACCACTCGCGGTTCACCACGTGTGCGTAGGTGCCGGCTGGAGAGGCGTGCTGGACCCTGGTTGTGGTCACCACGCCCACTGACTTCCCTGGGGGTGGCAGGGGGCAGGGTGAGCCACGAGGTCTCTGAGCCCGACCCCTGCCCCCTCGGCAGCCCCCAGCGCACCTGCATTCTTGGCCCGTTGCATCACGGAGGTGACCTCGTTGTCCCATGTGGTGTTGCACTGGTTATATCGGGCTGCCGCGCTCACACCGATGGTCTGGTAGTTGGCCTTGACTCCACACAGGTAGGCTGTGGCCGTGCCCGCGCTGTCTGGCACTTGTCTGTCCACATTGTATGTCTGGGGACAGAGACACCTGGTCCCAGATCGTGACCAGGCCCCGAGCCCCTACCTCCGGCCTCCTCCCACCCTGGGCCTTCCCTCCTGCCAGACCCTAGGGCCACCGCACCCTGTGGTGTGGGGCAGCCTGAGGCCCCCAGCCCTTACCTTGGCCAGAGCCGTGTATGGGAACTGGTCCATGGCCAGGGGCGTCTCGGGTCCCAGACTGCCATTCTTCTGTCCCTTTAGGATTCGAGCTGCTGTCACCGTGGTCACCCCCATCCCTGAAGGGACAGACCCTGTCAGGCCCGAGTCCCCAGGGATGGCTGTGTGCAGAGGTGGGCTTGGGGGCCTGGCTTTGGGGGGCTGGGCGGCCATGCACACTCACCGTCCCCCAAGAAGAGGATGAGGTTCTTGGCGGCCGTCTGGATGGGCTGTAGCTTCTTGACGGCGTCCAGGGTCTGGGCTGCTTGGTGGTTCCAGAAGGCTGGGTCCTCCTCCTCAGCTGGCCAAGGGGACAGGGAGGTCAGGTCAGCCTTGGGGGAGTGCCTAGCATGTGGGTACCGGCGGGGAGCTCCCTGTTACCTGGGATGACGCCGAGGGAGAACTGGAGCCTCAGGCCCAGGAGCAGCAGCACCCAGGCGCCCTGCATGGCTGTGGGGTGGCAGCAAGGTGGGGGCGCTGGGACTCCAGAGGGGCCGGGACCCTGGTGAGGCTGGGACTTGGGTGAGGCTGAGACACCAGGGGACCAGCTGGGGTGAGAGCTGTTGAGGCTTAGACCAGGGAGAACTTTATCCCCGGCCGTAAAAGGCTGCATGTCCCTCCCAGTGCCCAGGTCCACTCCAACCCCGCCCCTGTCCCGCTGGCAGGTGGGAGGTGGCAGGGTGTGACTAAGTCTCTAGGTACATTTCCTGAGCAGGCCGGGCCATCCTGAAGCCACAGGCCACAGGTGTCTCCCAGAGTACAGTGGGGACAGGGGCAGGAGCCCTCTGGGGGAGAAGCGTGTGCTGAGGCCCGATGGGGCCACCCCTGCCCCTGCTCCCACAGTCTGGGGCCCTGCCCTTCCTCCAACCACCTCATCTTGTTCTGTGTTCTCTTCGAGCCCGTGGGCCAGGCTTTGTTCTGGGTGCAGCGTGGGGGTTGGGGGGAGGGTGTGTGGGCCAGTCAGGGGATAGTGACCTCGCAGGCCATCTTGTCATAAACCCACGACCTGGCAGTCCCTGGCGAGCACTCACTTCCTTAGCAAAAGGTGTATCTTTGCCTCGAGCAAGTCCTGCCCGTTGTCTCTGGGCGCCTGAGTTAACTCACCTCCGAAATGTGTCTTTTCAGACCCCTCAGAAGCAAAACCGCCGTCCAGAGAGCACGGGGCCTTGTCAGCCCTCTGGTAACTGGTCCCCTGCAGTACCCCCCCCCCCCCCCCCACTTTCTCCCACCTCCCTGTCATCTTCCTGGAGTTTCCTCCTTACTTCCCAACGCATAGAGTGCACTGCCGCTCTACGAAGCATTCTTGTTTTCAGCCCGTTGAGACCTTGCCTCCAGATGTCCCCTTGTGCAGCTCAGGTTCTTTTTACGGAAGCTCTCTACAGGCCTGGGCAGAGCTACGTGGGCACTGCGCTGGCGCGGCTCCCGGGGTTCCGAGCCAGCCCGCCCAGGACCGCCGGGCAGACACAGGCTGGTGGTCGGTGGCAGCCGCTGGCCTGCCAGAGTCCTGAAGGGCTGGCTGGAATTAAGCCCATTGTACGAGATTACTTTAAAAGGGGTTTGTAATCCCATGCAGGAGCCCCTATAATTCTCCCATCTTTCCAGTAAAGAAACCTAATGGAGCCCTGGCTGGTGTGGCTCCGTGGATTGAGGCCAGCCTGCGAGCCGAAAGATCTCTGGTTCGATTCCCAGTCAGGGCACATGCCTGGGTTGCGGGCCAGGTCCCCAGTTAGGGACGTGTGAGAGGCAACCAATCGATGTTTCTTTCACACATGGATGTTTCTCTCCCTCCCTCCTCTCTTTCTAAAAATAAATACATAAAATCATTAAAAATAAATAAATAAGCCCTGGCTGGCGTAGCTCATTGGATTGAGCACGAGCTGTGAAGCAAAGCATCGCAGGTTCGATTCCCAGTCAGGGCACATGCCTGGGTTGCAGGCCACGGCCCCGAGCAACCGCACATTGATGTCTCTCTCTCTCTCTCTCTCTCTCTCCCTCCCTTCCCTCTCTAAAAATAAAATAAATAGAATCTAAAAATAAATAAATAAATAAATAAATGACTAAATAAAAGACACCTAACGGAAAAGGATGGAGCTCTGTACAGAATCTCAGAGCTATAAGCAGAAGTTACGACAGACATCCCGTGTCTCCAACCCACGTTCCCTGCCATCAGCCATTGCTTGGACTACCAGTGTCTCTCATGCGGTTTACGTAGAGCCTCTTGCAGCGTTTCTGTAGAAGGAGACAGTCGACATTTCTGTGCCATCGCCGGGAAAATCTCGAGTTTCCTTGGACTGTAATGCCCAGAGATACGTGGAGAGTCCCACCCGTTTCCCTTGATCCTAAAGGCTGATTTAAATGCTGCTGGTTTTTCCCAGAGATTTCGCTCTAATCCAGCATGTGGATGATTCCACACGACACGACGAGACTCCCCCGAAAGGACACAGCTGACCTATTACAGCAGCGAAGGGTATACGGACTTGAAAGACGAGCTTGCATCCTGTTTGCCGCAGGTGAAGTACCTCGGCCAGCTCGCACCTAAAGACGGGGGGCTGATGGACCCTGGGAGGCTCAGAGGGACCCTCTCCTTTTCCCTTCCAAGACCTGAGGCACAGCTTAGGGCCTTCGTGGGGCTGTCCGGGCACCGTCACAAGCTTTCCCACTAGTGGCTCCACCTCTACGCGCCTCATCACAGTCACATCGACTGGGTCCCTTCCAGCGGAACCCCGAAGGGAAGCACGGTGTGGGAGCTCGCAGGGGGGGTGTCCGAGCTGCGGCCCACGGGACACCTGTGGCCGAGGATGGCTGTGAACGGGGCCCGACACAAAATCATGCACTTACTTCAAACCTGAGTTGTTGTTTTTTTTTTGTGATTACGTGTTGAAATGTATTTAATGTGTGGCCCAACACAATCCTTCTTCTTCCAGTGTGGCCAGGAGACGGCAAAAGGTTGGACACCCCCGCTAGAAGAAGGACGAGTGGAAGCACCCACGCGGGGACCCCTAACTACAAGTGTCCTTTCTTCCCTCTTCTACAGGAAGAGGCAGGGCGCGCCGCAGGAGCCCTGACTCGGGCACCTGGGGGCCGCCCCGCTGCCAGAGGGCGTCAGAGCCCAGCAGCCGGAAGGGCTCCCTCCTGCACGGGGGCCACCCCTGTTCCCGAGCCACAGTATATGAACAGACATTTACTCACTCATGTTCCTTGTTCCGTCCAATCTTGGCTCAACTCTCACCACACTCAGCATTACTCGACTGGCTTGTTATGAAGTACTCCTGTTTCCTGCATCTAATGCTAGGTTTTTAAAATTTATTTATTTATTTATTTTCAGAAAGGAGGAGATGAAATATCAATGTGTGGTTGCCTCTCTCGTGCCCCCTACTGGGCACCTGGCCTGCAACCCAGGCATGTGCCCTGACTGGGAATCGAACCTGAATCACTGTGGCTTGTAGCCCTTGCTCAATCTACTGAGCTACGCCAGCCACGGCACCCAATGCTACTTTTGCTCAGTGTAAGTCTTAACCCAGCAACTTTACTACCTTCTTTACAGGATGAATGAAAACACCCATGATTGCATTTTACTTGCCGACCACCTTCTTTTATTTTTAAATATATTTTATTGATTATGCTACTACAGTTGTCCCAATTTTTTCCTCCATTGCCTCCTTCCAGCAATCGCTCCTCCCCTTAGTTCATGTCCATGGGTCATACAGATAAGCTCTTCGGCTTCTACATTTCCTATATCACTCTTAACCTCCCTGTATTTTGTACCTGCCAACTATGCTTCTTAATCCCTGCACCTTTTCCCCCATCCTCCTCCTTTCCCCCTCCCAGCTGATAACCCTCCAAATGATCTCCATATCTATGATTCTGTTCCTGTTCTGGTTGTTTGCTTAGTTTTTTTTATTTTTATTCTTTTTATTTAGTTTCTGATAGTTGTGAATTTGTTGCCATTTTAACGTTCATAGTTTTGATCTTCTTTTTCTTAGATAAGTTCCTTTAATATTGCACATAATAAGGGCTTGGTGATGATGAACTTTAACTTGACCTCATCTTGAAAGCCCTTCATCTGCCCTTCCATTCTAAATGATAACTTCGCTGGAGAGAGTAATGTAGGTTGTAGGTCTTTGCCTTTCATCACTTCGAATACTTCTTGCCAGCCCCTTCTTGCCCGTAAGGTTTCTTTTGATAACTCAGCTGACAGTTTTATGGGAACTCCTTTGTAGGTAACTCTTTGCTTTCCTTTTGCTGCTTTTAAGATTCTCTTTTTATCTTTAACCTTTGGTATTTTGATTATGATGTGTCTTGGTGTGGTCCTCTTTGGGTCCAACTTGTTTGGGACTCTGTGCTTTCTGGACTTGTATGTCTATTTTTTTCACCAAATTAGGGAAGTTTTCTTTCATTATTTTTTCAAATAAGTTTTTAATTTTCTGCTCCTCTTCTTCTTCTGGCACCCCTATGATTCAGATGTTGGAACGTTTAAAGTTGTCCCAGAGGTTCCTCAGCCTATCCTTTTTTTTTTTAATTATTTTTTATTCCTGCTGTTCTGATTGAATGCTTTTTCCTTCTTTGCATTCCAAATTATTGATTTGATCCTTGGTCTCATCCTCTGCACTGTTGGTTCCCTGTAGATTTTCATTTCGCTTAGTGTGGCCTTCATTTCTTCCCTTATATTGTTGCCATACTCAGTGAGTTCCTGGAGCATCCTGATCACCAGTGTTTTGAGCTCTGCATGTGATAGGTTGGCTATCTCCATTTAGTTTAGTTCTTTCTCTGGGGTTTTGTTCTGTTCTTTCCTTTGGGCCATAGTTCTCTGTCTCCTCAATTCAGCAGCCTCCCTGTGTTTGTGTCTATGTATCAGGTAGAGCTGCTTTGACTCCCTGTCTTAGAAAAGGCACCTGTGAATTGTGTGGGGTGGAGCCTTAGGTGATCACCAGGTGGGGCAACCTGCTTCACTGCTTTGTGGCTCTGTGTGGGGGGAGGGCTCAGAGAGGGGACAATGCCGCTACCTGGCTTCTGGAGGTTTCCCTGGCACTCGCCCCATTTCCAGTTACTTCACCCACTCCCTGTATGCCACTGGTACCTTTCCAGCTGTTGCCCTGGCGCTGATTCCCAGCGTGGGTGGGTTTGCCCATGTTCTAAGTCTGTGTGTGCCCCTTAAATGCACTCTCCTGAAGATACGGCAGTCTCTTCTGCCGCCCCAACCCCCACTGGTTTTTACAGCCAGAAGCTATGGGGGTGTATCTTCCCGGGGCTGGAACCCTGGGCTGTGCGGTCTGGCCCGGGGCTGGGATCCACCTCCCAAGGCGTCCCTCCCGATTTTTATCCACCTCACGTGAGTGTGGGACCGTACGTTCCACCACGTCTGCGCCTCCGCCCCTCCTACCTGTCTGGGTGAACATGGCTCCTTTAAAGCCCTGGTTGTCATACTGCCACACGGCTTGGTTTTCTGACAGTTCTGGGTGTTACTGGTTTTGACGTTTAGTTGTACTTCTCTCTGTGGTTGCTCGAGGGGGTGAAGTGTGTCTACCTACACCTCCGTCTTGACTGGAAGTCTGACCACCTTGCCCCTGGGAATGATTCACAGGAAATGCCCATTGAATTAAGAACAATCTGACAGCAACAGAGGGGAGGTGGCAGGGGATAATGGGGGGCAAAGGGGGAAGGGTTTTCAGGAACAACTATAAAGGACACATGGACAAAACCGGGGGAGGGGGTGTGGAAGCCGGGGTGGGGGGAGGTGGGGAAGGCTGGGGTGGGGGGCGAGTAATGGGGGTCAATGCAAAGAACTGTACTTGAACAACAATAAAATAATTTTAAAAAAGAAAAAGAAAACGCCCATTGATAATGCTGACTTATTTCTGGTTTGCAGATGGATCTTATCTCAAAGACAAACAGGGACTCACTCAGCTGGTTATGCAGTAACTTCCTGGTGGATGCACTTAGAAGTTCTTGTTTACCTGCAATGAGATCAATAAGCCAAATTAATTGCTTTGACTCCTGCCTGTCAATCGGCCAAAGATCAAATGGCCAACCTTGGCTCTGAGGCCAGCCGCAGTGCCCTCAGGGGCCAGCTGGGGCTCCGGCCCGTCTCCCGGCAGGCTGTAAACCACGGAGAGCAGGGTGCAGAGCTGTTCGGTGACACGCAGCTACCAAGACAATACTCCAGGGCATTCCGAAGCTACCCCCTTGGAAGGAAAAAGAAATCACTTAGCTGATGCTGCAACTTATTAGGCAGAGGTAAGCAATCCAGTGATCTGGACCCAGGAATGTTCTTTGCTCCCTGCTAAATCAATAAAAGATTCTGTGGAAAGAAATTGATAAATTAGCATATGATTCATTTCATACCGCGCTCCCAGGAGACAAAGGCTTGAGCGACCGCGGCGTGCTGTTGGCAGACACACCGGGGGAAGGCTCTCCCCGGCCTCCCCGGGCGGGCCGCAGCAGGCGCCAGTCACCAGCTGCTCCCCGAGCAACTGAGCTCTTGTCTGTTTGCTCGTTTGTTATGTGCAACTACAGTTAAGGGGGTTAGCTCACGGGTTCACGCTCCTCATCTAAAAAATGTACCCAATCAAGTGGGCATCTGCCTGTCTCTGACACTCGCCTGCACCTACAAGGGGCGTCAGAGACTCCTCCAGCACGAGGGGCTGCTGGCGTCAGAGGGGAACAGCCGTCCCGAGACTCGGACAAGGCCTGTGCACCTGCGGGTGGATGGCGAACTCAGAAACCGTTTTGTTCGATTGTCTTTACCCGTCTGCCACTGATATCAGCCATAGTACTAGTTACCCTTGTTCTCTGGGTTTCTCTATACAGTCCAGCTGTTGATGACTGCTGACCATGTATAAGATAACTGTTCATACCCTTTATGGCGTATGTAGCTGCCACTCTAGATGGAAATAGGGAAAACGAGACAGACGGCAGAGCGAGGACCATGGGAGGCCCGAGGGCGGACACGATGCAGGTGGTTTTCACAGCGCAGGCCGTCCGACCTGACTGCCTTCTGTGTACCTGCCCTGCCCTTTTCGGGGAAACTCGGCCTGGACGGACACCTCCTGGTGACGGGACTGCCCCGTCCCCACCGGCCAGCAGGAGGGTGTCAGTACCGAGACGTCCTGGGAACGAGACATCCCAGTGCTGAGACCTCACCGCCCGCCCCAAAGGCTGGTCCATGATGCACCCCTTGGACTGATTTATGGCCACAAGGGGCAACTGCCGGCTCACGTGAGGGGTCCCAGGATCCTTCCACTGAGCAGCTTCGGTGGTGGGGGGGGGATGAAGGGGAGCAGGGCCCAGCTGGTGAGGGTCCTACTCACAGTGACGAGGTTGTCTGTGACCCCGGAGACTTTCCAGATGACCAACGACCAGGGCTTGGAGTCAGGAGTTCTGTCAGGAGTTCTCCTCGCTCCTCCCAACTCCCCGCTTCTCAAGACCAACGCGCTGACGTGTCCCGGGGTGACAAGAGCTGCCGGTCAGCCTCACGCGCCCGATAAAAAACTTCCCACTCTCCTGGTGGGCCTGCCCCTTCCAGGTAAAGACGACCAGACCGGTATCAGGAATGTTTCCACGGACACACGACTTTGTGATCAACAATGTGTCTGACAAAAACCCCGTCAAACCTACACATTTAAAAAAACTTTGGAAGCAGTAAACTGGATTACGGAATCGAGATAAACTGACTGGGTTGCTCAGTTGGTTACAGCGTCACCCCAATGGGCCAAGGTTGTGGGCTCGATCTCTGGTCAGGGCGCATACAACCACCAATGAACGCATCAACAAGTGAAAATAAACCGATGTTTCTCTTTCCTCTAAAAAAATCAATAAAAATAAATAAATAACATTTAGTACAATGTACACACTATAAAATTTACCTTTTAAACTGTTCAATGTTTTAAGCAGTTCAATGTTTTTTAGAATGTTTGAAGTTGTGTGGGCATCACCACTAACTCTAGAATAATCTGTGTCTAAAACCTGCGGAGCTTTAAAATGTAGGGTTACCGTTGGTTTCGGGTCCACCTGTGGACCAGACAGACACGTGGTGGCGCCTCCCGCCGGTCGGTAAGGCCAGCGGACTGGCCCCGGGAGGACAGAAATAACAGCTGCGTTCCCACATGAGCCGTCGCGGTCGGTGCCCGGAGTTCCCGGGGTGGCGACTCAGCCAGCCCGGCTCACGACGCCCTCCTCCCACCGCGCGCCCACACTCCCGTGACAGCCCCTGAGACCCAGGGCTGGAGTCCACTGCCCCGAGGGCCGGGCCTTCCAGGGGACGTTGGCCTTTGGTCAAGACGCCAGTCCAAGAGGAGGCAGGCTCAGTCCCGTTAGCCTGTCCCCTGAGAGCCAGGTCGCCTCCTGCACCTTTGTGCATGGACACGGGGATCTGTGGGTCTGTGAGAAGGCCGCGGGAACTGTGGCTGGCGGCCCCCTTCTGGGATTCTTTTAAACGTGGCCTTCGGGTGGGCAGCCGCACAGGAGCGGGCGCTGCGGGATGCTGGCCTCCAGGGCTCGCGGGAGGTCGGAGGTCAGACAGGCTCCTGGAGTCTGCACCTGCCCTCCAGGTTCCCGTCCCCTCCCTCCGCCCCGCCCCCTCCGCCCCGCCCCTCCCTCCGCCCCGCCCCTCCAGGGAAGTGAGACGGAACAGAACCGACTCTTGCCCCCACAGCGGCCAGGTGATATTTTCGGAGTCAGGTCCCGTCGTGCCCGAGCTCCAAGCCTCCTGAGCACGAGTCACACTCCAGTTGAAGTGCCAGCTGCTCCCCCATCCCTCCTGATCCCTCCCCCGCAACCCCAGCAACCCCCAACTTTGAGGTCTTGGCCTCAGAAACCACTGGCTGCCTCAGGGCCTTAGCCAGAGCTGCTCAAGCCTCTTCCCTTCTTTCCTGACACATCTGTCTGCTCCTCCAGGAGCCCCTCCGTGACCCCGGGTCTGAGTCCCCTTCCCCGCCCCCCACCCCCCCCACACACACTCGGTGCCCGCATATGCTAATGTTTTCTCTTTCTAAAACATGCCAGCACCAAGGCTACATTGTGCAACAGTTTATTTGATTATTCCTTTATCCCTCCCAGGACAGAGGCCCCGGACGGACAGGGAATTTCCTGTTCTCTGACCCGCACGGCGCCCAGATGCTCTCCGGGTGGGGCCTCCCACCTGGGACAAGCCCCTCTCCGTCCACGCCCCCACCTGCTCTGTGTAAAGGTACCGCCGGGCCCCCGGAGGGGCAGACCCGGGCTTTATGTCAATGTCTCAGAGGTAGCAGCTGCAGCAGCTTCCTGGGCCAGGGGGCACACACAGGACCCGCTGCAGAGGGACAGAGAGAGCCCCACCCCACGCACATGCCAGAGGCCTCAGGACCCAAGGTGCTATCAGGCTCTCCTGGGCAGCCAAGGCTGGGGCCTGGGGGTCCGGAGCAGCCCAGGAGAGCCTCGGGTGCTCCAGGCAGCCACCTCGGCCTCCAGGGCGCCCCACATCCGCCCCCCCCAGGTGGTAATGGGAGGGGGCAGGGCAGAGGCTCACTTATTGCCAGCAGGTGAAGGTCAGGGCACTCAGGTCTGGGGCTGGAGGCCTGGGGTGGGTGTAGGGGGGACCCAGTACTAGTGGGAAGTGACCCAGGACTGGGGTAGGGCACCTGGGAGGGGTGTCCGGGGCCCCTGGTGGAGGCCAGCAGCTGTCAGGGCAGCGCAGTCCCCAGCAGCAGCATTAGCAGCAGCAACGCCCCGGGGTGTCGGTCCACAGCACACGCAGGGGTGCTGGGCATGGTCATTCCCGTGCGCCTCGTTTTCCCATCGCAGCACCGATCACACTGATTCCCCCGTGCACACGCGTTAAACTGGTTTTTCTCTTCCAGCACTTACAAGAACTTGATCACAACTTGTGTCCGAGCATTTGGATGTTTGCAGCTTGGACTCTGAGGCTGCTTACAGGCCGGACTCAGAGGCCTTGGAATCGGCCTGCGCTTTCGTTCCACGAGCCGATCCGGAACCAGGACCTGGACCAGCGCCGAGCGTGCCACCCGGGGCTCTGCCGCAGGGCAGCCCCACCTGCCAGAGAACCCACGGCGTACACGGGCGGTCGTCTTCCCCCGTGTCACTCATCTCCGTGATCGGCAGCTCCTGTACTTCTGCCTTTAGGAAACTTCCTCTATCCCACCCCGGACTTTGAGGATTTTATTTTTAGAGAGAGGGGGCCCTGGCTGGTGTGGCTCAGTGGACTGAGCTCTGGCCTGCGAGCCCAAGGGTCACCGGTTCGATTCTGGGTCCCCGGTGGGGGGTGTGCAGGAGGCAACCACACACTGATGTTCCTCCCCTTTCTCCTTCCCTTCCCCTCCATCTAAATAAATAAATATCTTCAAAAAAAGAGAGGGAGGAGAGAGAAACATTGATGTGAGAGAGAAGCATCGACTGTTGCCCTTTGCAGGTGCCCCAGACAGGGACCAAACCCACAACCCAGGCATGTGCCCTGACCTGGAATCAAATCGGTCGCTTTTCGAGACGCGGCTCAACCACTGAGCCACACCAGTCAGGGCTGAGTCCCCTCCACTGTGGACTCCCTGGTGTGCATATCCTTCCTGCATTCGTTCTGGAATGTTTGTCAACACCCCGTGAACCTAGTCTCGTGTCAGTTTTTATTACTTTATTGCTAGTCCAGGATTCAGAACTGCAGGATAGAGGGGGGTCTCCACTCGGCGACAGGTGTGAGCAACCCAGGTGTCTGTCAACAGATGGATAAATGCAACGTGAGTGGCAAGAGGGTTTTGTGGAGAGCAACCTGCCAGGGCCACCTGACTGGGAATTCCTGGGGGCAGGTCATGGTGGCTGGTCATGCCCCAGGCCTCTAACTCTTTGGTGGGAGGATTTAAGCTGCACCTCTGAAATACCAGAGGTGATACCTCTCCAAGAGGGTATTAACCTTCAAGAGGGCACATAATCTTGTTAGCTATTGAACTCTACACACTTAAAAATGGTTAAGATGGTAAATTTTATGTTGCACTTTTTACGGTATTTTTTTTTAAAAAAGACCCTTCTTCCTAGCTCCTCCCCCGCCACAGACCACAGTAGCCCCCTTTTCCACTGCGTCTCTCACTCACTTGAGGGCGGACTTGGCCCCCAAATCCCAGGGTGCCTGCTCTCCCCACCCAGCACCCCCTGCCACACTCCCCGCCTGCGGAGCCCTCCCGGGTCCTCCTCACTCTGCTGAGGAACTCTCACGGTCAGGCCTCTCCCCCACACCGGCCCCTGCCTCCGGTGGCCCCCTCTGCTCCCTGCCTTGTCCCCCTGTGGAAGGGGGCAGCGTTTGCCAGCCTGGACTGCGCCTCTTTGGGGGTATTGATCCCTTTGGGCTGGGTCATTCTAAGCAAGAGCAGCCGTGGAAGGAGCCCTGGGAACCAAGTGGGAGTTACTCCTGGGAAAAGGACGAGCAGGTCAGCGAGGGAAACCTCCGTCTGCAAGGGCAGTTTCCTCGCTGTCCCGGGAGGACCAGCCTCTTTACGTTCCTAGAGACTCCCCACGGAGGAGGCAGGCGCTCCCTTCTGCCTGCACAGCCCTGCATAGCCCTGGCTATGCGGGGCCGCACCTCCTGTGACGGCCTCCCTGCCGCCAGCCGCTGCTGTCCTCGTGCGCCGACGCTGGCATTGCAGGGCCCGGCTTCCACCGAGTCGGAGGGTCGCCCGGTTGCCCCTGGGTTTCTCCCATGTGTAAAGGAGGGGTACATGTTCTTAAACTTGTTCTCTGCTGCTCACCTGTCTCGTGTCAACTTGCTTATTAGACCAGCCAGAGCCTAGAAGGTGTTACAGGGAAAAATCGCAGCCCCCAAAAGGCATCATGTGCGGTGCTAAAGCGGCCGGGTGGGGCTCCAGACCAGGCACATCCAGGCGTGCTTCTGTGGACCCTGCGGTGCTTTGTGCTGAAAGCAGTTTCAGCTTCAGGCACAAGAGAAACCCCTGCCACTCCCCTTCCCTAGCAGAAACGGAATTTAGGGGTCTGGTTCCTAAATGAGAGGATCAGCTATAGCCTCCTGCTGACCCGCCCGTGCGGCGGGGCAGATTTCTGTTTACTAACCATCTGCTCTTCTTTTCCTCCTGCAAGGACCCAGGGAGGCCCCCAGGGCACCTTCCTGCCCCTAGGTCGGAAGGTCACGTCCCTTTCTGTCTCCGAACCCCTGGCAAAGGCAGGGTCTGGGGCCGGCGTGTCTGTGGGGCGCACACCTACGGAGGCATCACACTTGGTGTCTTCCCCGGCTGATCTGTCCCCTGTCTGACCACTGGGCCAGCCGGGGGAACCTTGAGGGTGAAGTTTCTTCCTCCCCACACTGTCCATACGTGAAAACAGACGTGCAACACTCCCGCAAAAGCCAAAGACAGACAGACGGATTTGGGAGAGGTCACATTACAGGAAGGTCTTCAGTTACAGCCTCACTCGGTCCTGTGTGCGCATTCAGGCCCCTCATCCCGGGTGAAGAACGCACCCTCCCCCACACCCGAACCCTCGTCTGGGGGTGTGAGAGGCACCGACGGCTCTCCTCTTCCTCCCGGCCTGCCTTTCACCAAGGCTCCCATCTTCCATCTGCTCAACACCCCTCCCGACTCCAATTACCCCGGAAACCGGGGTTTGACCCTGGAAGGTGGCCTCTGGGGCCCCGCCTCTGCAGAGCTGCCCCCACGGGCCGGCGGCCTGGTCTGCGGTCCTGCGCTCCCCGGCCACCACGCTGTGGCCCCATGACTGCCGGCTGCGGAGGTCCGCCCCTCACCCTGCACTCCCTGGTCTGGGCCCAGGCGCAATGAGCGCGGTCCCTAGGGGCTGCGCAGAGGCAACCGGGGCTTGTCAAGGCCAAGACCACTGCCCTGCTACCCGAGTCCTCCAGCCGAAAGCCTTAGGCAGCATTTTAACCGAGTGGAATATCAGGTCGCCTGTCAGCAGAAATTTTATTTACTGGAATAATGGAGTTTGATGCACCCGTTGCTGACTGTTCAAGAAGCCTTTCAAACTCGATGTAGATCCATTCTTGCTAATGAAAAAAAACCCTTTTTTTTTTAGTTTTAATGTTTATCTAAGTCATACATGAATGTAGAGTGTCGAAGAGACCGTTTGTTCCAGCAGAGCAACCAGCAGGCCCCTCCCCCGTTTCCCGATCGCAGGAGCAATCACCTTCCCTCTCTCGGCCTTCTGTTTCGGTGTTAACCGGTTCCCGAATCACACCCTTGTTCCTTTTTGAGCTGCAGGCCCCGGGTGGGGACCTGCCGCTGGGCAGGGAACCGCCCTGGCCGCCTTCGGCAGCAGCGACCCGGACGGCCGGGGCCACACGCCCGCTGGAAGGGGGCCGCTGCGTCTGCTCTCTGGGGCGCACACCCCCCGGGGGGCTGTCACACGGGTCCCTCTCCCTGTGGGAGTCTCCGCGGGCTGCTCTGGCCCCCTCACAACACGGGGCGGCTGGCTTCCGGAGACAGGAAGGAGCGGCCGGTGTCCTAAGTCCTGGGCCCGGAGAGCCGCCCGCGTCACTCTGCACGCGTCTGCCGATGGGCGGCCACACGGCCTGTCCAGGTTCAAGGGAGGGGATGCAGGTTTTCTATTTAATTAATTGATTTAGGAATGTTACATATTTAAGATGTACACGCAACGATTTTCAAAAGATTTTATTTTAGAGGGAGGGGAAGGGAGAAAGGGAGGGAAACACGGACGTTTCGGTCTGGGTACACACCATGAAAGGACCACCGTACTCAAGCTCGTTACCACACCCGCCACCCGCCCCGTGGTTGCCACGCCGTTTTGTGGTAAGGACGCTTAAGGCCTGCCCTCCTGCCCTGGGCGGGTTGCTCGGCGGGTTGGAGCATCACCCCCGTCCACCAAGGCTGTGGGCTCAGTCCCCGGGCAGCGCACACGCAGGAACCAACCACTGCGTGCACAGATCAGTGGGCCAACAAATCAATGCGCGTCTCCCTCAAAACCAGTTTAAGAAAATCCACCCCTCAGCGAATTTCAAGCACAAAACAGAACTGTTGACTGTGCCTCCACGCCGTACCTTCCACCCCAGAACCACTGGCTTTCTGACCGAAACCTGGGGCCCTGACCCACGTCTCCGGGCTCCGCTGCCCTGCCCGGCCCCGGGGACCGCCGTCCTGCGGCCTTCACTCCAGGCCCGACGCCCCGCGTGAGGACACACGGCCTGTGTCCTCCTGTGCCCGGCCTGCGACACTTCGCAGTGTCCTCTGGCCGGCCCGTGGTGTCCCAAGTGGCAGGATGTCCTTTTCAGGGGTTTTTAAGAACTGATTTGAGAGGGTGTGTGTGTGTGTGGGGGGGGCGAAGAGACGGCGATGGGAACACAGAGCCGCGCTGCCCCCAGGAGTCCGGCCCCTGCCCCTCATCGTCCCCGACCCCTCCCCAGGGCTCCCCGCCCTGCCCGCTGCTGGGAGCCGCCCTGGTCGGTGACGTCGGTGCCCCCGTGTCAGCGGTCTGGACACACCCTGGCCGGCAGCGCCTTGCTGCATGGCCCTGTGGTCTGAGCAGCCGCACGGGGCCTCTGCAAGGTCTTCCCGGAGGCCTCCTGTCTCTGGGACCCGCCCCCCCGCCCCCCCACCCCCCCCCCCAGCTGCGCAGGGCCAGGTGCTGCCACTCCACGCCGGCCGTCTCTGCGCCGGGCCTCTCCGCATTGGAACGGGAGGGGGTCAGTTTTTTTCCCAGGGGGGCAGGTTGCAAGATATAAAAGCCTGGAAACCTCCTCATCCAAATACCAGATGACCAGACACTCATAACTCCTCTCCCAGGTGCTTGGTTCTGGAAGGCTCTGGGCACAGGAGAAGCAAGGGGACGGACGCCTTGGGAACAGCAGGATGGCCGGCCTGAAAGCTGACCGAGGTGTCGGAGGAACAGGAGGCAGGTGCAGTCACATGTCCTTTGTCCCCTGTGGCACCAGCCTGGTGCGGAGTGGACAGTGGACCACAGCCTGCTGGTGACAGATACAGGCAGCCATGACCAATCTGGGTCATGGTCATGACCCAGTGTGCTGTATTTTTCTTTGAAGAAAGTACACTACAGCCCTGGCTGGTGTGGCTCAGTGGACTGAGTGCCGGCCTGCAAACCAAAGGGTCGCCAGTTCGATTCCCCGTCAGGGCACGTGCCTGGGTTGCAGGCCAGGTCCCTAGTGGAGGGGCACGTGAGAGGCAACCACACAGTGATGTTTATCTCCCTTTCTCCTTCCCTTCCTTTCTCTCTAAAAATAAAATCTTTAAAAAAAAAAAAGAAAAGAAAAGAAAGTGCACCGTAACTAGACCAGATGGACTTGTATCTGGTAACATCAAGCCCCTGGAAACGGCGAGGTGAGCCCCAGGCCCTTGGTTACCCCGGTTCTCACGCTCATTTCTGGCAGCTCCTGGGGACGCCAACCTGTAACCTGCGGCCCCCCAGGTTGTTGGGGACGGAGTACAGGCTGAGATCAGGCCTGCGGGGAGGGGGTGCTGTCCAGGGACCCACCGCGCCTGTCCCTGCGTCCCTGAGGTAGTGGGACAGGGATGTCAGGATGCCAGAGCCGTGACTGGGCCAGGCTGGGCCGCCGGGGGCCCGCGCTCTCCCTGCAACCCCCGGCTGTGAAGGCGGGTTTAAGGGCCCCCTCACACCCGGCAGGCCCCGGGCCCCCTAGCTGTCCCTGCTCCTGGGTGTGGCCGGGGTGCGGGATCAGGACTGAAGGCTCTGAGGTTCCTGCCGGACAAGGGGTGGGGCCGGGGCCAGGGCCCTGGCCTCGGAGGAGGGGGAGGGGTCTCACAGGACCCCGGCCCGATCCTGCGGCCCAGCGCCGGGCAGGCAGAGAGGAAACGGTGTGGCAGGGAGGGACACAGCCGCTGCAGCAGCACGGGGGTGCGAGCTGGCCGCCTTGCATACTGATTACTCTTCTCATCAGCTGGAACGAGGTGCCGGCATCAGTCGGCCGTGTGGCCAGCCCTGTGCATCGCCCTGGAACTGACAGGAGGTCTCCCGAGGGCGGCGACCCCAGCTCGGCTGTGGGGGCGGAGCCTGAGCCGCGTCCCTGGCCCCCGGCCCAGGGGCACGCCGCCGCCTGGTCTCCCGGCAGCGGTGCCTCGCACACCAGACCGCCCTTCACATCTGATTTTATTCCATGACACTGATTCGCTGCGGAGCCCGTTCCCGGGGCGGGGGAGGCCGGGGGGCCGGCAGAGCGGGGCTGGCCTCCCGGGGGGACCGGCAGGCACCACTCCGCCGCTGCGAGCGCTGGCCAGGCCTCAGTCCTCCGGCCAGCACCCCCGTCCTCTCCAGTTCATTTAAAAACTGAGCTGCAAAAATAAAATAGAATGAAAAAAAATAAAAATAAAACCCTGAGTTATTAAAAACCAAATTAAAAATCCCCTTTGGTGCCAAAAGGTCCTCTTCCGGAAGCCAGCGGGCGGGGCTCGAGGTAAGCGGGGTGCTGGGACGCTGCCTTCAGTCCTCCCGCTCAAGGTCACGGTGGCTGTCCTCCTCGTCCTGCAGGTCCGAGTGGTCCCCGGCACCCGGCCGCTTGAGGAGGGCGCTGTACTTGAGGGCGGCGGCCTCCGCCTGCAGCACCACCTCCACCAGGCTGAAGATGGTGACCACCTGCGGCAAGCAGGGCCGAGCGGTAACGCGGGTGCGTCTGGGGGGGGGGCGCCCACGGGACAGCGGGGCCGGGGCCTGCGGGCGCTCTCTGTCCAGCTGGGCCCCGGGACCACCCCCTCTGCCCCTTTAGGCCTCTCTCTGGCGATGGTCCGAGAGCCGAGTCCACTCAGGTCCCGAGGCCACGGGGTCTTGGTGCCCAGCGCACAGTGGACCCTCGGCGTCGGGGATGGAAGTGGGGCCTGGGCTGGCCTTGGAGCACATCGTGGGCAAGAACTGTTTTATGCGATGCCGTGGGCAGGGGGGCCGTGGGCAGGGGGGCCGTGGCCTTCGTCAGGTTCTCAAAAGGGCCCCCCAAAGTTAAGGGCCCTGCTTGAGAGACAGAGGCAGAGCCTCCCCACGGCCTGCCCCTCCTCACGGCAGGCACCCCGGGGAGGGAGGGCGGAGCCAGTAAGGGGGTGGGGGGGGTGGCTGTGGGTGAGCTGGAGCCCGAGTGCCTGGGAGGCCGGGGCAGTGTGTGCCCCAGGGGCAGGAGGAGGGCGGGCGCCCCAGGGCCGGGGGTGGGCAGGGTGCAGCGGTGCTCGGGGAAAGCTGCCCGGCCCCGGGTCTCACCTGCTGCACCGGCTCCTGCTCCATGTCCACAGGTTCCCAGGTCAGTGTGAGCTCCGGCTTCTTGCCCACTCTCCGGAAGTGGTGGGACCGGAGGGGCAGGGCCTAGGGGGGCGCACACCTGGGTGTCAGGCCCTGGACTCTGGCTGCCACCTCCTAGCCTTTGACCCTGCCAAGTCCCGACACTGGGAAGCAGCCTCCTGCCTTGGCCCACTGCTTACTGGCCTCCAGGGAGCTCCCCGCCCCGACGCCCAGCCCGGCAGCTGGCTGCTCGACTGTCCAGGGGAGACCACCACCCCGCCCTCACCGCCTCTGGCCAGCTCCCCGGAGGCTCCGCTGGGCCCTCTGTGGCTGAGGCGGCACGGTGCCAGGGGCTGGGCCCCTGGCTGTGTTGGTCCTTCGGGGGAAGCGGCGGGTCTGTCCGGCTCAGCAGGACGTGGGCCGAGGGGGAGCAGGCACCTGGGCCTGGGGGGCTGCCGCCCCCTGCTGGCGCTGGATCTGTTAGCACCCACTGAGGGCTGGGCTGTCTGGGAGGTGACCTAGACCTGAACTTCTGTCCTGCTCAAGGAACCTCAGGACCTCAGGACGAGGACCCTGACTGGTTCCAGCTGGGCCCTATTCTGTCTCTTCTAGAAGTTTTTACTCCATTTTGTCGGTATCATATTTATTCCATACTACGTGCTTTGGATGTTGAGAGATTCAAAGCCAGGGCTGGGAGCCAGGTGGTGACCTGCTAACCAGGTGGGGCCGAGGTCGGCTGAAACAGCTCCGCCAGGGGCCGTAGGTACCAAGAACCTGGAATGACAGCCACCCCGGCCAGAGGCTGGCCTTTTCCTTTTGTTTAGGGGACATGGCTTCCACAGTGGCCGTGGACCGTTCTTTCTGCTTTTTCCTTCCTCCTTGTTCCTATAAAAAGCTCTCGCAAAGCCTGCATGCCCCGCCGCCCTGCGTTGGTTATGGAGGGACCTGTCTTCTAGCCGCCTGGGTCCTTGGAGAAGAGGCCCAAGCCTGACCCCTGGCCTGGATCCTCCATCCCAGCAGGTGCGGCTGGGTGTCTTGGCAGGGCCCACGGGTGGGCTTGGTGCTGGGTGAGGGTGGGGGACAAGGTCAAGGTGTCTCTATTCTCTGCCACCTTGTGCCAACACGGCCCACACCTAGGCAAGGGTACGGCTTGGATCCCCCAGAGTGGACAGGGACAGCAGGGTCCTCGGCCTGTGCCACTGTCCTCATGCTTGTGCGTCCACGGAGGGCCAGCCCTGGGCCAGGACCCCACCAGATGCCGGGGACTGTGGTGGAGACCCCAGCAGAGGGAGCTGGCACAGGCAGAGGACACAGAGTGTGTACAAGGATGCAGCTCGGAGCCTGTGAGCAGGATCCTGAGGCACAGGATCCGTGTGGCCCTGGCACCCATTTCCTAGTCGGCGCAATTCTGTACCCCACCGCTGGCCTTCGCCTGCCCAGAGGGCCCTAACTCCGGCCTGGGTGCCCCCCGCATACTCACGTTGCAGTAGATGCGTTTCTGCACCCCGTAGCGCAGCACCAGCACGTCGAAGGCTTGGTTCAGGACGCCCAGCACCATGGCCTCCGACTCCAGGGGGCCACTCTCCTGCAGGGCAGGGCAGGGCTCCTTCCAAGGCTCGGCCACGGGACATGGCCTCCCCCCAGGGTCCCCCAGTCCCCCTCCAGGCCCCCCCAGGCCCCGTGTGAGCAGCTGCCCGGGAGGGGAGAGAGGGCGAGGGGAAGGGGACGGGGAGCCAGGGCGGCGGCCTCACCCGGACCAGGACGGCAAAGAAGAGGCTAGTGCTGAGCTCCTGCACGCGCTTGGACGCCATGCGGCGGTCATTGCAGTGGTCGGCCTGTTTCTGCACTTCGCCGGGCTCCAGGTCCGGCGGCGCGCTGTGCCCTGGAGAGAGGGTGCTCTGTGGGCGCCGGCCGCAGCTGGGTGGCGGGCAGCGTGGCGCCCCCGACCGGGCAAGGTGGGGCCTGGGAGGCCCACACAGCACGAAGGTGCTGCCCAGCTCCCAAGGCCGAGAACAGTGGGGCTGCTTTGGTCAGGGCCTCGGACTCTGGCCATTCTTTATTTTTTTATAGATTTTATTTATTTATTTTTAGAGAGGAGAAGGTGGGCAGAAAGAGAGGGAGAGAAACATCGATGTGCGGACATCGATCGGTTGCCTCTTGCATGTCCCCAGCAGGGGACCGGGAATGCAAGTGCCCCGACTGGGATTCGAACCAGAGACCTTTCGGTTTGCGGGAGGACGCCCAGCCCACTGAGCCGCGCTGGTCAGGTCTGGGTTTTGATGAGCCCCAATGCGGCTCCCCTACAGGGGCTCCCAGAGGGTGAGGTTCAGGCCCAGGCTCCCTGCTGCCTCGGCGCTTCCGCAGCCCCAGCGGCGAGGCCCTCCTGGTCACCTGCTGGGGGCAGGCGTCCCAGAGCCGTGCCCCCCCCCCGAGCCCCGCGCCCCCTTACCCAGCGAGGCGGCCAGGAGCCGGTGCACGGTGACGTCGGCGAAGCGGCGGATGGGCGAGGTGAAGTGCGTGTAGAGCGGCACGTTGAGGGCGTAGTGCCGGAACTGCGCCTCGTCCCGCAGCGCCCCCGAGCAGAAGTACAGGGCCATCTGGGGGGGCGGGGGGGGTCTCAGCGCCCAGCTGGCGCGCGGGGGCTCACCACCCTGCCCACCTCCGCCCCGCTTGCCCCCGATAACCCGGCCCGAGGCCCAGACCCGGGTCTGGGTTCATAAGACCCTCCCGCAGGGCAGGGGTTACAACTGGGGCGCAGGCAGGGACACGGAGTTGCTCCAGGGCCTGGCGAAGAGCCCCCGGCCGGCCCCAGAGCCGCACGCTGGGGGTCCCAGCCCCAGGCCCCGGAGCTGCCTGCCCTGCGTCTCCCGCTCCCAGGCTGGGCACCGAGGACGCCCGGCTGCCTGCAGGCCGATGAACAGGTTGGTGTCCAGAGCCAGGGTCACGCCCCTCGGTGCGCTCGCTCAGCCCAGCGGACGGCCGGCTCCAGTTACTCTGCTCTGGGCCGGGCCTGGGGCTGGTGGTGACCGCCCGGCTCCCCGGCCCGGCTTCTCTTCCAGCTCCCGCGGGGCCCCAGGTTATGTCCGGGGCAAGGCACCAGGGGAGGTGGCAGCTGCCTCCGCCCTGAGCCCCGTCTGGGCTTTGCTCTCAGAGGAGGCGCGGCTCCCCACGTGAGCCGGGGTGAGGAGGGCCGAGGACCCCGGCCCCCTTCCTGGCCGGCGAAGGCGTCTCTGGGCTGGGTGGGGCGGGTGGGGCCCGGGGCTCTCCCACAGAGACCGGCCCTCCCGGGACCGCCCTGGTGTCCTGTTCCGGCAGTTCACTCGGGACTTCGCTGCGCACCGCTGCCACCCTGCCCGGTCTCTGTCCTGCCATCGGATCCCCAGGCAAAGGCAGGCCTCCGAGGTCGCCGGCAGGAAAGGCCAGGAGAAGCTGTCTTTTCCAGGCCCTGGGTGACTCTGGGAAAGGCTCCTTTCCATGGAGCTCCAGGGCTGGTGTGACCTTGGGGACGGCTTCCAGGGGCAGGGGATGGGGAACCCATGGGCCCCGCGTGGCCCAGCCAGGGAGCATTTCTTGGGACCTAGGGGCAGTTGGGGGCAGGGCAGTGCCGGGCCGGGTGGCCACAGGCACGCCCCGCTTCCCGGTGTGGGGTTTAAGGCACAGTAACGACCGGGCCGGGTTAGGGCCGCCAGTCCAAACGGGCCCCGAAGGCCCCGGCCCCGGCAGAGCGGCGAGATGCCAGGAGAGAGCCAGCTGTGGCCAACGGGGCAATCTGGCTCCCGCAAAGAGGGCGGACCCTGCTGAGCGGAGACCCTGGGGAGGGTCTGTCAGCGCCCCAGCCAGGCTGCAGCCCACAGCTGGCCGCGTCCGCACCCACACCCGCAGCTCCTGCCGGCCTGACCTGCCTGACCGGCCTGACCGGCCGCCGGGCTGGCTCCTGCCCAGGGTGCTCGGGCGGCGGGGGCTGAGGCTCGGCCTCGGGGGCTGAGAGGCTGCCGGGAGCCAGCCATCCCCTAGCCCCAGGCTGCCCGCCCATCATCCGGCTGCAGACGCGGGCCCACGGCCTGTTGCCTCTTCCCAGCCGGCGAGACGGAGAGCTCTCTGCCTCGGGCCCACGGGCCACAGTGGGGGCTACAGGGAGCATTCTTCCCCCTCCAGGATCTCCGTCTGGCCCTGAGTTGCTGACCCCCACCCCGTCCCCCCCCAACCTGGCCTGGCCTACGGGGACTGGGCGCTGAGGGCTCTGTGCGCGCCCGGCGGCAGCCCCCTGCCTTCTGCCGGGAAATAGAGCTGGAGCCCGTGCGGAGGGCAGCCAGGCCCAAAGGGAGCCGCTCACCCGCCCAGACATGTGGTCCTGGAGCAGGTGAGGCAGGTACGGCTGAGTTGGAGGCCGCAGATCAGGCTCAGGATGGGGCCCACCTGCCCCAGGTGTCGCCTGGGGGCGTCTTCCCCTCCCCTCCCCTCAGGTCCTGTGTGTGTGCAGAGATCGCGGGTGCTCCCGGGAGAAGGGGGTGGGTGGGGGGAAGCCCCCACTCACCTGCATAGGCCGGGAGCACATGTTGGTGAGCACCTCCTTCCGGGCCAGGGAGTACTTGTCGTCTCCAAATATTCTGGTCAGGCTTTCCTGGAAGCAAACCCGTGTGACATGCGGTCAGGCTTGGGGAGAGGTTCTGTGGCCCTTGTCACCCACTGGGCCTCTGAGACCCGGCTCTAGGGAGGAAGGGTCACCCGAGGCGCCCAGCCCGCTCAGGTGGCCATGGGCGAGGTGCGAGGGGCCAGCGAGCCCCCAGCCTGGGTCCCCCACTGGGCCTGCCTCAGGGGCGACGGCTCGGAGGTCAGGCCTTTCTCCCGTGGCGCTGGCCTGGACAGGCCGTTTCCGGCTGGGACCCACGGCACCCCACCCGCCCGGGCCCGGGGCACAGGTGGGAAGAGCCTCCCGGGGGGCAGGGCTAAGGCCACGGCCCTCTGAGCTCCCTGCAGCTGAGCTCCACGCAGTGCACAGCTGACGCCATTCACCACTAAAAACACGCTCTGGCCCCCACGAGCCAGCCCAACCCTGGCTGCGGGACCCCTGCCCACAGCTGACCCTCAGGTGGTGCCCCTCGCTGGGGGTGAGCGCGGCCCACAGCCAGGGCCTCCTCGCTCTCTTGCGGGGGGGTCCTGGCGGAAGGGAACAGACCCTGGTGGGGGGCAGAGGCTGCTGCACCCCCAACTTCCAGGCCTTCCCCTGCTTCCCCCAAGCGGGGCCCCTCCCTGCCTCCCCTCACCCGCCGGCGCCGGGCACTCACATTGAGGGCTCCAGCGGAGCTGAAGTCCATGGGCAGCCCCATCTGGTCGCAGAACTCCACCAGGTCGTTGAGCATCTTGGCCTGGGGCGGGGGGTGCCGGCGCAGCAGCGCCGTCTCGGGGAAGGAGCGGTAGACCCTGTGCGCCACGGCCATGTTGGCCAGGAGCATGAACTCCTCCACGAGCCTGCGGGGGCGGGGAGGGGCCGGTCAGCGGCCGCCCTGCTCTCCGTCCGTCCCGGGCTCTCTGCTGGCAGCCTTTCCCGCACCCCCGGCCTCGGCCTGGCGAGGCCCTCCTGCCGCCCGATCTATGTGGTTCCTCGGGGTGCCCTCTCTCGCTCGCCCCTGCTCGCCTCGCACCGCACTAGCAGTCCACACGGCTCCTCTCTGCAGCGCTAGCTGGTGCGCCGCCTCCCCCGCCGGACGGGGCCCCGGAGAGCAGGCTGGGGGGGGGGGTTGCCGTCCGACTCTCCGCGGTCGCCCCAGGGCTTCACCTGCCTGACGCGCAGAAGGCGCCCGGGGAGGACCCCTGGTGAGTGACCAGCATCCCACAACACCCAGGGGCACTGCGGCTGTAACAAGCCAGGGTGGGCCCACAACCCCGTGCCCTTCCGCCCCCAGGAGTGCTGGGCTCCCCCCCCCCGGGGGACGAGGGCTTCTGCAGCTGAGCGGGAGTGTCCCAAACAGCAGGAGGGAACCACACATCGTGGGACAAGGCCAAGGTGCCGTGGGGGTGTTCCAACCCCAGACAGTCGATCTCTTAGGGGTTGACGCTCTGGCTTTGCCTCACTGGTGTGTATCAGAGTCAACAATATGTACGAATGGATACGGCTCGCCGAGGACCTGGGGGAGGAGGGTCGATGGCAGATGGAGGAAGTGGCCGGAACTGAGGCGACAGGCCAAGTGGGAGGCTGGACCTCAGAGGCCTGGGGTCAGTAACCCCCCAGTGCAATCTGGGGCAGCCATGTGCCGCTCCCCGACCAGGGGCTCCATGGGTCACACGTGTGCACAAGGCTGAGCCTCTGGGAGGGGCCTCGGGCACGTTCTGGTGCCGTGGTGGCCGGGGTGCCCTGAGTGGGGAGAGAGCGCCTTGCCCAAGACAGGAACGACTCTCCCCTGCCTTAATCTGAACCCCAGGCGGCATGCCCAGCCTGTGCTTCTCCCGCGAGGGCAGGAGAGGGCAGGGAGGAAGTTCCAGCAGGCCAGGGAGCGGCCTGAGGCCGGGCACGAACTTCCCTTCCTAGAGGTGTGGGTGGAGCTGCAGGGTTGGCCCTGTCAGCTCGCCAAGCTCCTGCAAAGAGAAGCAGCCGGTGGGGGGTGGGTGCAGTGGGGTGGAGAGAAAGAGCTCCGTGTGCGGGGCCCCTCCTCCCCCGACACCGGGCCTGTCTCAGCAGAAGTGCAGCTCTGCCACGCTTCCCCACGGCACAACTACCTCTCCCAGAAGCCCTCCCTACAAGCCCCACACCCCCAGCCCCTCCTCTCCAGGACTGCTTTGCACGGGCCCACTGTGGGGCAGGGACAGCCTGGGCCTCTGCTGGCCCGAGCACCTGGCAGGAAGCGGGAAAGAGGAGTTTCTTCATTCCCACCAGGATGCCCTAAGAGCCTCTGAAGTGGCCATCCTGACCCTTGCCCTCCCCACACCTGCCCTTGAGCACAGCACTTCCTACTGGAAAACCCTCGAGTTCGAGCCCCTGAACCCGACCACCAAAAACCTCCCAAGATGAGGCCTGGACCTGGTTCCACGGGCTCTTGCTGTAGGACCCTGAGGGGGCCACAGGCCTTTTCTGACCCTCCCGCCCCTCCCAAGTAGCACAGGAGCACTGAGCAGTAGCGCCCGTCTCCCAGGGCGGCTGCGGAGACCTCCGGAACAAGGGCCCACGCCGTGCCCGCCCAGCCCTGAGCCTCAAGACAGGAGGGGCGCTCTGGGACTCCCACCCTGCTACCTCTCCCCCACTCCCCAGGCCTTCCCAGAGGCCCGGGCTGCTCTGGGGTCACCCGCGTCACGGGCTAGCATCACCTAACTCTTCGTGGTTGGCTTCTTTCTCAGCGCCTGTCAGCCCGGGAGGAGTCTCAGTTCCCGGCCCACGAGCGTCCGACTCGATGCATCGCCGGCTCTCGGTCAGGCGTTGCAGGCCATCACCACCCACATGCTTCAGATGCATACGGCCATTCATTCGCGTGCTCACTCAGCAAACGTGACTGTGTGCCAGGCAGGTCTAGACCTGTCTCCCTGCCCAGTCCGAGAATCTCTGGGGGCAGGGGTACACGTGTTCCTCAGAGCCCCCAGCCTCCAGCCCAGGGGCCGGCCAGGGTGGAGACCCTGGGCTGCGTTTTGCCAGCGTGGCCAGCAGGGGGCAGCAGGACGCCACAGCAGGGCTGTGGTCGGGCGGCAGGGCAAAGTAGCCCGGCTGAGCCGGGACGGTGGCTTCTGCCCGACCCCCCCACCCCGCCTGGTCAGAGGAACGGAATGCTTGGGCAGCCTCCCCAGGCCGAGCCACGTTCCTGCTCCCAGTTCCTGCCTCACCTCTCAGGGTCTCAGGAAAGGAGAAGGGCAGAAAAGGGGTGGGGAGGGGGGGCCCACGCCAGGAGCCCCAGGCACTGACAACAGACCCCCGTCAAGCAGCTTGTCCAGTGGCCCCACCACCTGTCCCCCCTGGACGGCTGGTTTAGTGCTGCGAGTTGTCTGGGGCCGGTGAGAGAAAAACAAGTGTGCGCTTATCGACCTTGAGAGCCAAGTCTGGCGCAGCTTTGGACGCGGACAGGCCCCTCGGGGCCTTCGGGAGGCTCCGGTTCCCTCTGCGTGCCTCACCTCTCCCTCCCAACAGGGCGGCAGGGCCTGGGAGGGCAGCCTGCAGACCTCCTCCGAATCCGCCTGCTGATACTGAGCGCTGGTCCCAGAAACACGCCGGCGTCGCCAACCCGGGAGGCAGCGCAGCCCCGAGCCCGGCGCCCTGAGCGGGGCCAGTGGTCTCGGACGGCTGCAGGGGCCATTTCCCCACAACCTGTCCTCACCACCTGCTTGCACCGGCAGGTGGGGGGCGGTGCCAGAGAGAACCGGGCAGCGGGCAGCGTGTGAGCCTGGGGCCCGGGGCGGGCCCTGGAGCGCCCTGCAGGAGGGGCACAGTGCAGACGGGACTGGGTCCCCACAGAGGAGCCCGGGGACAGGGAGGCCAAGGAAAAGCCAAGCAGCCAGCAACCAGATTGCAGAGCTCAGGGTTCACCGTCAGCAACCTGGCCAGGCCCCGTGGGAGGGGAAACTGAGCAGGCGTGGCGGGGAGGGGGGCGGGGGGGTGCGGTGAGCGTCCCAGCTCTCCTCTGGGGCCAGCCGAGGCCCCTCTCACCACGTGGACAGGCCTCCAGGCCGGTTTGCTGGGAGGACCAGCAGGGGGCCCCCAATGTCTTCCTTCCGAGGGACCTGGGACGTGGCAGGAGCAGTTTAGAACCCAGGAACCTCAGGGCAGGAGCGGGGAGCCTCAGTGTCTGAGCGGCAGCCCCACAGCCCGAGGCCGGGGTCTCCGGCCTCCCCATTCGGTGCTTCCTGCTTCCCCGAAGCCGGAGGGCTGTGCTCAGCCAGGGAAAGCGAACCGCAGAGGGGTCAGGAGAGCAGCTCTGACGGCCCCCCGCCTCTCAGGCACACTGTTTCACCCCATCGCCTCGCTCCTCTGGGGGCAGGGCACAGGCACTGGCCCCCAGCCAGGCCTCAGTCGGCGCCCAAGCGGCTCTGGGTGGGTGGGGTGCGCCTCTGAGAGCCAGCTGCGCACAGGGCTCTGGGGACCCGAGGGGTGGGAGCCTGCGCGCTGCCCTGGCCTCGGACAGCGCCCCTCCCCCGACAGCCCCCCACCCCGGCATGGCAGACACATGAGATCACCGTCCCGCTGGGGTGGGGGGAGCGGAGCAGGGACTCAGCAACTGCCTGACAACTGCTCTAAGCAGGGGCTCCGGAGTGGCCGGCAGCCAGGACTACCTTCCAGAGCAGCGAGCCAAGCCCTCAGAGACAGGGCCTCGGTCCCACGCCTGGCATCTGCTGAGCATCTGGAGCCAGTGCCACCGGGGGTCCGCTGCTCCGGAGGTCTGGGGCGGGCTCCGCGGTGACGGACAGTTGCACGGCCAGCCTCGGGCCGCGCGCCCCCTCACAGCACCCTGCCTGCCTGCGCTCTGGGCCTCCGGGTGCTGGAGGCAGAGGCAGGAGGGCCGCTGCAAGGCTTCTTCACTTCAGGGAGGGGCTGAGCCAGCCCAGAGGAGCCAGGGTCCCTCGCCTGCTATGGCGGACGGCAGGTGAGACCGCCAGCAACCCCCACACAAGTGCACACACCCCTCCCACAACAACGCCCGTTCGGTCCAGAAGGGCACTGCTCAGAGGTGTTACTGCCACTGAAAGAATAAGGCGTCAACACATAGGCAGTGCTGGAGGTAATTCTATTGGACCTTTTTACTACGGACTCCGCTCTGCCTTTGAGACGCCAGTGTGCACCGCCTCATGACCGCACAGGGAGGAGGTGCTGGGCGCAGCACCTGCTGCTCACCGATGACCGCACCTGTCTGTGCTGCCGGTCCACGCCCGTCAAGGACCTGGGCCAGGTGCCCCTCGGCTCCTCTGGAAGGCGGGGGCTCTGATTTGTGTCTGCGGCTGCACAAGGCCTGCTCTGGTCCAGGCTCCTGCCCTCACCACCCCCGGCCCCGACCCTTCTTCCTCGCTCAGGCCACGCTGCCTGCAGAGGGGAGGCCGCCTACCAGCTCAGCGGCGTGCCCTGAACCCCAGCTTTGCTGCTTGCTAGCTGTGCAATTTCAGATCAATTTCTTAACCGCTCTGAGTCTCAGTTTGTTTACACGGAAAATGGGGATGCAATATGCAAGTGCCTGGCCTTAATCAAATATGACAATATGATTACGCACGCATCCTGTGGACGTGACTGAGCTGGGCAGCCCCAACCCCAGGGTTTGGGCTGGACACGGCAAGAGGCTTCAAGGCTTCTGCAGCCCTCCCACCACAGTGACACCCCCACCAGTGTTGCCCTCACCAGTGTCATCCCCACCAGTGCCATCCCCCACCACAGTGACGCCCCCATCACAGTGTCACCCCACCACAGTGTCACCCCCATCACAGTGTCACCCATCACAGTGTCACCCCCACCAGTGTCACCCCCACCAGTGTCACCGCCACCACAGTGACACCCCACCACAGTGACACCCCACCACAGTGATACCCCCACCAGTGTCACCCCCACCACAGCGACACCCCCACCCTGGGTCCAGGCCTCCATCTCTCGCCAACAGGCGGGACTCCCTACTTCTAGTGGCGCCTGCTCTGTCTTGCCCTTCACCCCAGAGCGGTGTATTCTTTCTTGAGGGCCAATCTGGTCACTTTCCTCTCTCGCTTGAAGGCCTTCAGCGGCCACCACTGCCCTCAAGACAGTCCCACCTCCTGGTCAGTGAGGCTGACTAAGCTGTTGTCATGCCCAGAACCGCCCCTCCCTCCTCCCTGTCCCCATCCCTCACACTCGGACCCAAGTGTGAATTCTCACGGCCCTTTGCACTGCTGTTCCTTTGGACTTGGCCTGGAGTCCTGGCCCGTGCCTCTCCTGTCTCCCTGTCTCAGAGGTCCCCTCCTCTGCGCAGGCGGCACGAGATGCCCGCCCTGCGCTGGCTGGCACTCGGCCCGCACTACTGCGACCGCCCCCCTGGCCGTGGGCTGCCTGCCCCGGTCCCCCAGCGAGGCCTGGCATGCGCAGGCTCCCGGCGAGTCCGTGCAGAAGGGAGCGGTCACAGGGCGGGGCACGCGGGGAGTGGGGAAGGCTAGGTCCCTGCCACCGCGCCCCTTTCTGCTCGGGCACACGGTCCTCACGCATGCCCTCCTGCCTCCTTGTGCTCACCGCCGGAGGCTGTCATTAGTGTAACGCTCTGCCTAAGAAAAGAGCCTGACCGAGGCCATCCCCGGACAAGGCCGGAGAGCAGCCACAGCCCGTTCCTCTCTCCCCCTCGCTCAGGGCGCCCGCAGCAAGCCAAGCCGGCAGCGTTGTCACTCGAAACAAGCCAGACTGCTCTACCCGCCGCCCGGGTCCGCTTCTCTCTGTGCTCTCGCTCACCCTCAGACCGCCCCGAGCTGCTGCTGCTGCTGCTGCTGCTGCTGCTGCGGGTCAGGGCCGCGGGCGGGGGACACGGCGCCCTGCAAGCGAGCCCCTGTGACAGACAACACTGCATGTAGGTGCAGCCCATTCAACCCTCTTGCAGGCCCGGGGGACCTTCCGAACCCCTTTCTGCGTGTGGGCGCAAGTCCCACTCCTCCCCGAGCAGCAGCTGGGGTTCAGGACCGGGGTTGGGGGGCCCCGAGGCCCGCTGCATCCGCGGCGTGCTGGGCCCTGTCGCCACCAGAGAGCTTCAGCCGTGGGAGGACATGTGTCCAGAAATGCAAGATCAGTTCCAAGAGATGGCAACCCTTTGCACAGAGGGATGAAACAGTACAAGTGCTAAGGTCCCCCCAATCCCCAACCCCCCAGCAGCAGGCCTGTCTGGAAAAGGCGGCACTGAGGGCGGAGGAGAGCTGTGCAGTGGGAACTCCATGGGAGAGGCGCCCCGGGGGAAGGGGGTAGAACTGGAGATGGACGTGAAGGAGAAGAACCCAGGCAGGGTGGGACCCAGGGACCGGAGGCCAGGTGCGGTTGGGGTGGAAGCTGCAGAGTCTGAGGGCCGCCAAGCGGCAGCCAGAGGCAGCGGGAGGGCAGAGGCACACGCAGGGTCGGCAGGAGGGGCTCAGAGCGCGACGCAGTGGCCGAGACACGGAGCGGCGCGAGGGGGGCGGATGAGGCCGAGCTGCACCTGCAGGGTGTCCACAGGCCCACGCTGTCGTGAGGAGGGGGAGGGGGAGGGGCCTGCAGACCCCCGGATTTGGCAGGCAGGAGCTCCCAGCCTCGATGGCCGCGGGGCTGGGGAAGTGGATTCAGAAACCCGAAGACTGCAGAGCCAGCGAGGCCGGGGAGGGCAGACAACACCCAGTACTTCCGCTGGTGGACGAGGCAGGCGTTATTGCTGTTTTCTGGTCGCCGCTGCCTGCCTTCGGAAGGTCCGAACGTGCTCCCAGGGGCCGAGGAGCCAAGGTGAGCGAGGCAGAGCTTGGGGCTGAGCGGGCTGCCCGCCCGCACTGCAGGGGGCAGGGGCTCTCGGGGAGAGCCGCCTCCTGGGCAGACCCGGGGGCCTTGGCCTCTGTCCTGTGCCGCTGGCAGCCACAGTCTGCATCGAGGTCAGTGCTGGGCTGACCACAGCCGGCCGAGCAGGCTGTGTCCCCTCCCTCAGCACGTGGCCCCCGGCAGCAGGGCCCTCCTAAGCCCGGAGAGGCGCCCGCTCAGGGCCCTCGCGCTCCGGCCCTCGGCTCCTCTGCCTCTACCCTCTCAGCCCCTCCTGGCCAGAGACGCTGGGCCCCGAGGATGTGCCACCTCCAGACCCACTTTACCAGCTGAACCAGAGGAGGAGGAACCGGCCCCACCCTCCCATGCTCAGAACACTCAGAAAGTGGCTTTGGAAGCGGCCGGGCAGCTGGGCAGCCAGGGCAGCGGCATGGCTGCCACCCAAACCTGAAAGCGCATCCATTTCCAGAGACTAGAGCCGAGTGAGAGGCCGAGGGAGCCTCTGCTGCCCTCAGCCCTCGGGGCGCTCGTCACAGCTCTGTCTGTGGGTGTCTTGTGCAAAGGGCACTGGGCCACTCACGGAGGTCGTCCGGCTAGCTCTCCGTGAGATCTGCTGCCCCGGACGTCGGACGAGAACGGCTCCCAGCCGGTCTCAAGTCCGTCTGCTCTAAGAGCACACTTCCCCACTGGGCACCGCCTCGCCCCGAGCTGAGTGTCGTGTGGCGGAAAGCTGGAGGGCCCGGGCGCCAGGGCACGATGGGAGGCAGCGGCTGAGGAGCACTGGAGCGGGAGCTGCCGGGCTGAGCAGCTGGAACTCCCTGCGGCAGCTCCCTCCCAGGCCAGGCCAGGCCGGGGTGGGGCTGGTGGCCTGGGAGCTGGAAAGCAGGGGCCTGGAGAGAGGGAGCTGCAGGCAGAGTAGGCCAGGGTGGGTGGGGGGCCCTCGGGAGGGAGTTCAGCAGGCTGCGTGATGGGCGCCCACCCACGGCCGACTGGGCACCCCACGTCCAGCATCTGAGTGGAGGGTGCTGCAGCCCCAGGGCTGCCCACGCGTCAGAGCTCGAGCCTCTTGCTGACCCCTCTCCTCCGGGGCTCGCTGCAACCTGCTGAGCGTTTTGGACATTCCCACGAAACCACAGGGAAATGAATGGGGCCTCGCTCACAGGCATGGAAAACCCCAGAGGAGAAGGCCTCTGCAGCCAGACATAACAGGCCCTGTGGGTGAGGCTGGAGCCAGGTTTCCTCTTCTGGGAGGCTGAACCCACTCCAGGCCTTTCTATAGGTTCGGCAGGCGGGGCCCAGCTGCAGCAAGGAACGGCTCAGCTGCTTGTTTTTCTAGCTTATAAGGAAGTCTCCAGAGGCTAGGCCTCCGGAGCACGGGCCCTCAGGCCCTGCCAAAGGGAGGCCCAGTGGCTGCGGTAGGCGGGGGGCGGGGGCTTGCCGAGGAGCCGGGTGGACAGGCAGAAAGCCCTTCGTCAGCGCAAAGAGCAGCCTCGCCGCCTGCCCCGGGTTCAGGGCTTGCTCGGGGGGCAGGCACACGGCAGGCCTGCACGCGGCAGCGCCCGGACTCGCTCAGGGCAGAGAGCTCCCCCTAAGCAGAACCAGGTGGCAGCTTCTGCTGTGCGGCCTCGCAGAGCTGGGCAACCGGGGCTGGCTGGCTCGGCCAGGGTGTTGACACACATGCCTTTCTCCACTTCTTGCCGCTGTCCAACTGGAATCGGAACCGCTGACCAGAGGAGGTGTGGCCAGGACGCACGGAGGCCCAGCCATCTCTGGGAGCTGCCGCGGGCTGCCCCCCGACAGCTTTGCTGCCCGGCTTCGACTCTGGGACCACGGGTCTCTTTCACATTCCAGCCCAACAAGGGGGGCGGGCTCCGTCACCGTGCACAAGCTCCGCGGGGCCAGCCAGGTCACCACTGACACTGGGAGGCTTTGGGCGTGGGGATGGAAGAGAAGGTGGGCGGAACACGCAGGTGTTTGTTCTCTCTCTCACACACTCACTCCCCCCCTGCCCCGCCCCCCTCCCCCTCCAAAAGACAGCTAGATAAGGGAGGATGAGACCCATGTTCCTGGGAACACAAGCCACTTGGTTTTTGCAAATTGGAGCATGCTTTGCTCACCTTCCCGAAGGCACTCCTGGCCCCATGGCGCTGGGTGCAGCTCCCACTGTCCCACTGATCAGGGCCCCCACCCCAGGCACACGGCCACTAACGCTGCAAGGGAGGAAGGAGAGCTGGGGGGCTCGGGCCGGGCTGTCTGTGCGGCACCTCACAGAGCCCTCACAAAAGGCTTGCACAGGGAAAGCCGTGCTGGGCCTGGCCTGCTCAGAGGGACACTGAGTGTCCGGGAGGCCAGGGGTGGTGAGCACATGGGCCGCCTAACCAGACTGCGGCTGGGCTGTGTTCTGGGGCCTGTTCTCCCCTGCCAGCCCACGGGGGCACGGGGGGAGGGTCCACCAGGGTAGCTGAGGCCCAGGCCTCTCTGGTGCAAGTGGAGGGAAAGGCACCGTGTCCAGGAGAAGAGGGTTTTCTGGACTGGGCACAACAGGAATCTGAGTTCTTGAGCTAAGCAGTGGCTCCTCAGCCATAAGGAGGGAACCTGCGTCTCCATGTCTTCCCGCACCCCGGCAGCTGAGCTCTGCAGAGGCTGCAAGGCTCCGGGGGGGAGGGCGGGGGGCAGGCCGAGGCCACAAGGCCTGCGGAGGCTCTCCGCACCGGGCACGTGGCTTCTGGCATCCAGGGCTGCAGCTCCCTCGGCCCCACAGGCTCCTGCCGGCCAGCTCCCGCCCTCGGCCCAGCTCTCCCAGCAAGCCGTGGGGACGCGGGTGCCTCCACACCGTGGGCCTCCTCTGGGCTGACAGGCACCCAGGCTCTCCGGATTCCCCCCCGGGGCTCCTGCTGTGCTCCCTCTGCCTCCACCCCCTCACCCACCTTCTCTGCACAGCCTCGCTGTCTTCAAGGCCCTGCTCAGGACCAGAACTCATCACGGGGTTGCCAGTTCTCCTGTCTGGGGGGCCGGCCTGGCTCACCTCTGCACCCCAGGGCCAAGGGCACGCGGAGGTGCTGATGAAGCGCTCGAGAACAAAGAGGAGTCTGGGAGGCACCGTTGCTCGGTGCACCACAGGAAACGCTGAGGGGAGAGTGGGGCCTGTTTCTGGGGCGGGGGCCTCGGGGTGGCGGTTGGGGGCCGCAGCTCCCAGCAGCTCACTCCTGCTGGGAGGAGGGCACGCACGGGACTCGGGGACGGAACTCCGGCCAGCCTCGTGGGACTCACTGAAGCTGCTCGCGAGAAACTCCTGCTCGCCTGTGGGAGGTTACCGCTTCGGTCCCACACAGGAGACAGGTGTGCCGGGGCTCATCTGCGGGCCACCTGACCGATGAACACTCTTGTCCAGGGGCAGCCCCCTCACGGCAAACACGGAACCCAGCTGACTGTAAAAAAGCTCTCTTCCTCGGCTGCTTTCCGCTGAACCAGCACTCGTCCCATCGCCCCCTGCGATGCAGCGTGCTGAGCCTGGCCCCACTCTTCCTCAGCCGTGCGGTAAAGCCCTGCCCCACAGTTGTGCGGACCAGGGTCAGAGTGGTGTGAATGGGTATGTCTCCACCCGGAGCCTCGGGCTCCCCAGCACTGTCGTCTCCCTGCCCAGACACGCACACGGCCAACATCCAGGGGACACCAAGGCACACGGGAAGGGGCACTGCTGGTGTCACCCCGTCTCTACCCCTGGGCCTCTGGCCGGCGAAAGCCCCCAGACACGGGCTGTGTGAAGACGCAGCCCTTGCAGGGTGCCACCCTCCACTCCACCCTAGACCCAAGGCCAGAGCCACCTGGATTAGGCCCTCCACCCCTCCAGGGGAGCCGAGTCGATGCAAGCCCGACTACAAGGCCAGTGAATGCCAATGCCCGACTGGACCCCACCATTCTGCTTCCCTGAACAGCGGCTCCCAGTTCCTCTTTCAGGGCAGCCCAGGATGCAGAGGGGAGTCCTGTTTATCCTTGGCTTAGAGATGCTTTAGGAAAGCTGGGCACCCGGACACTGACCGGATTTCTGCATCAGCAAAGGCCTGCGCAGGTAGCTCGGGCCAGGGCTGGGTAGCCATCCATGACGGGAGGACCGGTCGGTTCTACCCAGGTCTCCCTCAGGTGGGCATCGCTCTTCTTGGCGGAGGCCACAGCCCCCAGGGCTCTCTGGCCTCAGCCTGGCTGCCCCCACCCGGGTGGTGGCCCTGCCTGACGCCCTGCAGGGCCCTCCGGGCCCCTGGCTGCAGCTGTCTGCCCTCGGTCTGGCCTCTCGTGGCTCCCATGAAGTCACTGCGGTAGGTGGGGGGAGGGGGTGACGTGCTCCCTTTAACGGTGCCTCTGCCAGTCCGTGCGCCAGCCGGTCTGTGTGACCCGCAAGCCCAGTTCCGCACATGATGCATCTGGGTGCCGGAGGCGTTCCTGCCAAGTGGGCATGTGCAGCAGTGGAGAGGCCCAGTCACTGGTTTCGCCAGGACGTCCTCTCACAGGCAGCGGGCAGCTCAGCAGCGTCCGCTGCTAAACCTCAGACGGAGCCGGGTGCTGCCCCTCTGCCTGGGGGCGGCTGCAGCGGGGCGCTCCCTGCGGAGGGCTGAGGCAAGGTGTGCCCAACACCCCGGCACGAGGCGTGCCGAGGCAGAAGTGGCCGTGGCACACAGGCGTGCGGATGGAAGCGGCCCACGCGTGTGCTGTGTCTGGGAACGCTCCTGGAGTTTTAGGGAGAGGTGGTCAGGGGCGGGGTGGAGAGAACCATTCTTCCATCCGTGGTCCTCAGCGGGTCCCTCTACTCCAACAAAGCCTGGCACCACAGAATGCAGGGCCCTGCGAGCCAGCCTCCTCTCTCCTAGCTTCTGCACCCCGCGCCCACCCTGTCACCTGCCACAGAGCACCTGCCTGCCCTGGGCCGGGTGGGCCTCCCACGCCGACTCCCCAGCAAGGGGTGGGAGGCGGCCACCAGCGCACAGGCGTCCAGGGGCACGGGCTCTCCCAGGTGCAGCGGGCACGCCCCTGGGAACTGGCTCCCCACATCCCTTGCACGCCTCTGCCACGGCCCTCGTCACCCCACCAATGCCGTTCCACGCACGTCCTCCCCAGCGGGCTGAGCACCGCGGGGAGAGGGGGGCCTGTCTCCTCACCCATGCTCGGCAGCACGGGCACGAGCAGGCGTCCAACAAGGTGTGCCGGGCAAGCGAAGGAATGGGTCTCGTCGGTCAGCGCTGACGACACCGGCCGCTGGCCCTCTGACCCCCAGAGCATGCGGGCCACCCTCCTGCGGGCCCTTCCTCGCTCGTGCTCGCACCGAGGAGCTCCTGGGGGCCACCCCGAAGTCTGCCAGCGGGAAACACGCCGCCTGGGACGTGCCTCCAGTGGCCCCCTGCCACAGCCCAGCTCCGCCGGGGCTCCGAGCAGCACTGGCCTCGGGTCCCCCCAGCCCTGGCCCCGGGGTGGTGGGGGGGACAGACAAGGAGGGCGGGGGCTGGCTCTCCCTCGGGGACCCCCTGTGTGCTGGCTTCCTCACGCGAGGGAAAGGTGGGGAGTTGTCCAGCACGCGCTGCCTGGGCGACCTACCCGCAGGCTCGCCCGTGAGGACGAAGGGAGGGACCCGTGGAGAACCCTTATCTCCGGGCCCGGCATGCTGTTATGTGTTCCACACATATTCGTGATTGTAATTATGAGAGCCTTAGGGTGACGAGAGTCTCATGTTATTAAAAACAGAAAAGCGTTAGGACTACAGACCACGAGGGGATAAGAGCAGAGGCAGCTTGCTCCCTGGAGCCGCTCAGCCAGCACCTGCCGGGCGGCCGGGCACTGTGCTGGGGCTGGGACAGAGCCGCCACCTTTGCCCGGGCACAGGGACCCAGAAGACGGGCACGCACTCACCCCCAGCAGACTTTCCTTAGCGTCAGGAACTGGCTGTCTCCTGTGGCATTATTTCCCGGGCTCCCACGAGGTGTCCTCTGTGCTTCGGGCAGCGGGGCCCTCGGGGGGTCTAAGCAACGTGGCTTCACGCTCGCCGCCCCCCGACCCCCCCTTACCCACAGCGACGTTTCCGCGAGGCCAGTGACGGGAGCCTGGCTCGCGGGGCCCTCGGGGGTCCTGGGGGTCCGAGGGCACACGGACAGCACAGGAGTCACGTCCGACGGCGCTGACGACGGGGAAGGCCTAAGGGCGGAAGGGTGCCTTCGGCTTCAAGAACAGGACACCGAAGATCCGAAGGTCTCTTAGAATATTTACGACGCGAAGATGGCAACAAGCTGCCTGGTCTTTCTTCGGTCTACCCTGATGACTGACGAGGGGAACAGATTCAGATTCCACCGGAGGGCTGCGCAGAGCTCAGGGGAACCTTCTAACATGACGATGCACGAAACAATTCAGATCAAGAGTCGGTCTAAAAAGCGGGGCCTCGTCTCACGTGTCTGGAGCCCAGCTGCACGCAGCCTGGGGCACCTGAGCCACAGGGCGGGGCCAGGAACCCAGTGGCGACAAAGACCGGGGCAGCCACCGGGGTGTGGGAGCCGGGCGCCGACGACGGGGCTCACGGGGAAGTCACTCGGAGCCTCCTCTCCTCTCCAGCCGGCCTGACCCTCCACGGGGCGGCTTCCTGCCTGGCCTCGCACCCCCGGGGCCTCCCTCGCACCTGCCGGCCCGGCGAGGGCGCTGTCAGCTCCTTCTGCACCGTGCTGGGGGCCTGACAAGGGACCGTGAGGGGGGCCACGGGCAGGTGGGGCGGGGCCTCGCGAAGTCGACTGAAGACACCGGGCGGCACGGGGCACTCGGTGTGGGTGGCGCAGAGGGTGCTGCGGGGCGCAGCAGCCCACGAGGGAAGTCCTCGGTGCCACAGCCTAGACGCCGCGACCAACCAACCCCGCGCCCTCAGAAGGGCCGCGCTACGTCCAGCTGACACTACCACAGCAAACAGTAGGTGTCTCCGAGAAAAGTCCTGGTGCGCGGGAGGGCGCAGCACCCCCTTCCAGGCGGGAATGCAGCTCTGCAGAGCCGCTGCTTCCCTGAGGTTCCAGACGCTCCAACGTGGGGGCCGGACCAACGGCCGTGGCCGGCCCCCCCGCTGCGTGAGACGCGGCGCGCAGCCCGCCCGACCGCGCAAGGGAGCTGCAGAAGAGGGCCGTGGGGGCCTCACTTCTCCGTGCCCCCACAGCCCTGCAGTCCCACGGCGATGACAGCAAGTCCTCCGTCCAGGAAATGAGCCGCGACCCCCGCCATCCCGGCCCACTCTCACGCTGGGCACCGGCCCCCACTGGCCGTCCTGGCCGCGGAGGGCGGAGACCACGTCTCCCTCGCCGTCTGCTCGGAGCCCGGCCCAGCCGCGCCGGCACGTCCCCGGGGCAGGTAGGGCCCAGCGGGGCGGCACGTGTCCCCCATCTCAGCGAGGCCGTGCTCCGCTGGCGTCTCAGAGCGGAGCCTCCGAAAGCCCAGCCTCTCTTTCACCTGACTCCCTGGCCACGAGCCGGGTGCCTGCCGGGTCCCCCAGCGAGGGCTCGGCTCACCTGGGGGCCGACCGCTGGAGAAGTGCGCCAAGAGGAGAGAGTGACTGTGCCCGATTCCTCTTTAATAAATGAAGCAGCCAGTAAGTGATTTACATCAACTGATGGCCTTTGTTATCGAGCACAGCAACTCCTTCCAGCTCCAGAGGCTTCCTGCCCGGCCACCAAGAAAAAGCCGCAACGCCCCGGAGGACTGGGGAGTGGCGGTGAAGACAGACCTGAAACACGACCCCGCAGCCAGCACAGCCAAGAGCGGAGCGCCAAGCACGTTCTGGTCGCCGGCCAGGCAGCTGCAGGAGGTGAGGGCCCCAGGCACCTTTCTTCGGGATCGGAGCCAGCACGCGATTCTGTGGCCCGTTTCCCGTGTGGGCTCCCCTCCCTCCCTCCCGGAGAGTGTCTCAGGCTCGGTGTCCCAGGGGCCCGAGAGAGGGTGTTTGTGCAAAGGGACTCGCTGCTCCAAGTATCCGGACACGCCCTGGTGTCTGGCGTGACAGGTCGGCACGGAGGGGGCCAGAGACTCGTCCACCTGCTGGGAGCTGAGCGGGCCTGTCCCTCCAGCAGGGGAGTGGCCTGGATACCAGCAGCCTCATCTGGAAGGCGGGGAGAGGGGCCGGCCCCTTAGCGCTGAAGACTGCCCAGTTGAGCCATCTGCTCCGAAAGCTGACCTTACGGGCCAAAGAGCAGTCTTCCCGGATACAAACCTGTGGATGGACAAACACCCAGAGAGGCAGAAAAAGAGACACGGCTCATGCCGGGAAATTCTGACAAAGGTACAGATGTGGCAGGCAGAGGCACGGAGAAAACAAGTATGCTAATCCTGCCCGTTCTCCCTCGTGGGCCAGAGCGTGTTGTCACATGCTGATGAGCATCTGGGAGAGAGCAGCACAGGGGCCCAGTCGCACTGGGCCGCTGCAGCCCCGGGAGGCCCCCGCCCCGAACGAAGGGAACTGCAGGCACCGCAGAAAGACGAGGAAAGAAAAAGGCAGAACTGCACAGAGATTGAACTCAAGAAGGAAAAAATGTATGTGCTTAATGTAACCCTGTGTGCAGTCAATGAAGAAAACACTTTCTTTAATGAGGTCTTTGATAATTACGAGTGTTTAGTCTCCAGAGCTCCCTGCAAGATAGAAAATCCTAGAATTTTCTGTCTTGCAGGGAGATCTCTTGGGTCATCCCTGGGTAGTCACTTGGTCTGCAAAGGAGGGTGTGAGAATAACAAGGACATCCTCGAGTGGGCAGCCCATGGCTGGTTGGGTTCCAGCTCGGGTCTCTACCCTCCCTCTCTCCAAATCTCAGCGGAGCGAGAGTCTGGGTATCTGCACAGGACTCACCGTCCTCAACCTGGGACAGCGGGGGTTGTAAAGAGCCGTGGCCCAGGCAGCCCGACTGGAGGGGAGCTCTCAGTCACCCCTCCTACCCTCTGGCGTCAGACGAGAGCACCCGTGGCAGCAGACACTGGGGGGGACCCTGTGCCTGGCCTGCTGGGTGGCTCCGCCAGGTGGCTGAGGAGAGCTGCAGGTGCAGCCCTTCGGGATCCCAGGGCGGTGGGAGGGCTCCTTTCCTGTGAGACTCAGGACAACTCAGGTTTGCTTCCATGGCAACGGAAATCCGAGAAAGATGGGATGGGACAGATGACAGTTATATAAAGAGGTTTGGAGGAGGGGGAAGGGAAAGATGTTAAATATACCTATGAAGCAGTTTGACAACTTTTCTCTTGGAGATCGAAGACAAGAGTGATAATTTTGTGACCTTGGGGACCACACATTCAATCTCCTCCCAAGAAACTGGGGCACAGTAAGAACAGCCTGAGCTTCGGGTCCAATACATCGCCCTGACTTCCTGCTCGGCTGTACCAGCCATGAGATCCTTCTGTACAACGGACAGGGCAAAATCTTCACAAGGTTAAAATAAGGAGCTGCAGTCTTGTGATAAACATCCGCTCCTTTTCTGTAAGATAAAAAACTGATTCTATTCACCTGGCTCCTAGCCTACAAACCATCACTGCTGCATTTCAAACTTAAAAGTATTCCCAAATTGAAAGCTCATCGTAGGGACAAACAAAATCAAGTGTGTGCTAACAAAACTTCCAGTGTAAATTTTCACAATCTAAAAATAAGCTTGTGGTAAAAACCCTTCTCACTGAGATCAGGAATAAGACATGGATGCCTACTGATATCACTTCCATTAAATACTGCACAGTGCAATAAGACACGAAAAAGAAATACGCGGTGTGAGAACTGGGGGGAAAAAAGTAAAACTGTTACTATTTGCAGATGCCATAACTGGGTATACAGAAAATAAAAAAGAGTCTACAAATAAATTATTTGATTTTGATAAATAAATTTAGCAAGGCCACTGGAAACAGAGTCAATAAAAATAAGTTATATTTCTATATGTCGGCAATAAAGAGAAAAGGAAATTTATAAATACCACCTAAAATAGTATCACAAATATCCAACACGTAGGAGTAGTCTAAAGAAAGATGGGCAAGACCTCTACCTAGAAAATTATAGAACATTACTGAGAAAAATTAAAGAGGACCTCCAGAAAGACTGTTATATACCATGTCTGTACAGTACAAGACTCACTATCATAGAAGTATCAATTTTTCCAAAACTGAGTTATAGATTCACAGCAATTTCAATGTAAATCCCAGAAAGCTGGGCGCATGTGTGTGGCGACCGACAACCTGATTCTAAAATTTACGTGGGAATCCAAAGGGCCCAGAACAGCCCAGGCGCCCTTCAGGGACGAGGAGAGAGGCGGCAAGGGCAGCCCTGCTGGACCGCAGACGTTTCAGAGAGGCACAGGATTAGGGCAGCATGGCACTGGCACGAGGACAGACCGGCAGAATCAGTGAAACAACACGCAGCACAGCCACAGCCCTGTGCTCACGCGGGCACCTCATTTTTGACGCAGGCGGCGCTGTGGACTGGTGGCCAAGTCTTCTCAACAACTGTGCTGGGTCAATTAGATATCCATCCGGGAAAACAGAGAAACTTGCTGTACCACATTCAAGAACCGATTCTGAGTGGATTAGAGGCATAAAATGTAAAAGGTAATGTAACAGAGCTTGTAGAAGATAATGTAGCAGAATTTGATGGGTAATTTTATGTGTCGACTAGACTGGCCGGGGGTGCCCAGATCAAACACTATTTTCGAGTGTGTCTGTGGGGGTGGGTGTTTGGGGTGTGTTGACGAGCACTTGAGCCAGGGGGCGCAGGCAGGCTGGCAGGCAGGCAGGCGGCCCTCCCCGCCTGGCGTGGGGGCGTCCCCCAGTCTGCTGAGGGCCTGAACAGAACAGAACACACAGAACGGGAGGAGAGGGCGGAGGAGGTCATCCCTTCTCCCCGTCGCGCTTGTTGAGCCGGGCACCTCACCCCACCTCCTGTCCTCAGGCTGAGAGTCACGCCAGGGAGGGCCCCCATTCGCAGGGCGTGGACGCCACTGAATCACACCGCCAGCGTCCCTGGGCCTCTGGCGTGCAGACCGGAGACCACGGGACTCCTCAGCCTCCGGAACCGCAGGAGCCGTGCCCCGAGGACAAATCTCCTCAACACACGGGGTCCGGCAGAGGTAAGGCCTGCTGGGAGTGGTGGCTGGGGTAACAATCATGTGGGTGTAATAACTTGTAGTTTTACTTCGAAAACTTCACCTACAATGTCATGCGGTGTGCTTGGGTGTGATGTTATTATGTTACAGAATTACATGCTTATGACTTTTGTAATAAAAGATGACTTTTGTAGTTAAAGAGGGGTGTCATTTGGGCCGGACGCTGTATACATATCCGATTGTTTCTGTGTCTCTGGGAAACCCTGACTGATATAAACGTGTCTTCAGGATTTTAATATATATAGGTTTCTCAAGGGATTTAATACAGGATTCATAGGGATATAAGAAGAATTAACTATAATGAAAAAATCTGATACACTGAATGACACTGAAACGAAGAACTTCTGTTCATCGAAACCCCACCGAAGTGAGCAAAAAAAGCAAGCTACCACGTAGAGAACATTTGCGACAAGTGAAATCAACAAAGGACTCGTATCCAGAACGAAGAGCGCTGTAAAGGAACAAGAAAAGCAGAAACCCAGTGCGAACCCAGGCAGGGAACCTGAAAAGGCGCTCCGCCGAACGAGCGGCCAGGAAACACGAGGCCGCACACGCTGCAGGTGGGGTCTGCCACTGGCACGGCCCTTGCCAGAGCTGCTCCGCAGCTCCCGTGCAGGTGGACACCGTCCCCGTGACCCGCAGTCTCACCCCTGGTTCCGTGCTCAGGAAGGACCACGTGCACACGTGCACCGGAAAGCAGGTGCGAGCGGATTTGTAAGAGCTCCAGGCGGGACACAACCCGGTGCAGGCCGAGTTAAGGCAGACCGCACACACCGCTACGTGCCCACACAGGGGGAGTCCTGCGGCGGTGAAAACGAGCGGGCCTTCGCCCGACGAGCAACAGAGACAACTTCCCATGAACGCAGAGCTGAGGAAAACAGTTCGACACAGAGAGAGCGGACTGAACGGTTCCGTTCACGTAAGGCGCAAAGCCAGGCGCAGCTAAGCTGCAGTGTTTGAGGTTAAAGGACGGGGTCCCCAGGGGCGAGAGAGAGAGGGTGGAGGGAAGCTCCCTGGGGTGCTGACATGTTTGCTGCCTGATCCGGGGGACAGTCCCGAGGACGGTTCACTCCAGCACTCCTGTGCGCCGCGTGCACACGACTCGTGTACTTTCGTCTGTGCGTCACCGTTCAGAGATGCAGTCTACAGAAACGAGGCTGCTGTCCAGTCTGTTTTCCTGGGTGCGCACCTCGGAGGAAAAGGGTGGGGTGGACGTTGGGTCATAGATGCGCGGAGACTCGGAGCAGGGCGCCTCTGCCTGCGCGCTGATGTGTCTGCGGTGGTTTCTGCCCAGCACGTCCTCCCGCCAGGGCTGCCCCCGGCGTCTTCACACTCTGGTCGGCCCCGGCCTTAGGAAGCCAGCAGGAGCCCAGGAGCGAGTGACGGCCACGGAGGGCTCGGCACCCTCACCCGGCAGCTCGGGAACCCTTTCCAGAGGCCGGTCCAGTGCCTCCCCGCCCCCACACCCCCCTCCCGGCAGCAGGGCGAGGGTGTGACGCACACGGCCAACGACGAAGAACTCCTCCCTGCCCCGGCCACACGACATCTGCGGGAGACCGGGTCGCCGTAGCCCCAGGGCAATGCAAGGGGTACGGAGGCAGCACGCTGACCCGGGCCTTGCCACCCTCCCTGCGCATCGCTCTGTGGAGCTGTCCCAGGCCCGCTCCCTCGGTGTCCTGTGGTGAGGGCCGCCTCCCGGGGAGAGGCTGCTGGGTCCACTTCCAGTTTACAGCTTGCCCTTGGGCAGGACACCTCTCGGGGAATCGCTACCCTCTCTACACAATGCTCTACAGCAGCGTTCTCTCTGTAGAAGTGTTCCTATGCCTGTCCCTTCCTGTGGGCAAAACTGAGGTCACATGAGCACAGCCTTTTCTCATCCAAGATATCACGACTGTCGCCGCATGGAGTGAGGCGACGAGAGGGAACAAAGAGCCACCACGCTCTCTCTGCGTGGTGGGGACGGCGGAGAAACGCATCCTTCACGGATCACCGCCGTGACCCCGGCAACCCGGGCAGGCGACGCCCAGCAGCGAGGGCCGTGAAGGGCAACGGGGGGCTCGCACCCGCACGGCAAGGGGCCCACGCAACACGCACGTTACAGCGGCAGGCTCGCTCCCACGAGGCCGCTTCTGCAGGGCCTGTCCAATTGCATTGCTTCTAATACCCCCCGGAGCCCCCCTCTCCTTGACTTCAAGCTCCCCTCTCTCCTGAGCCGGGAGAGGCACCCTTCGCTCTCAGCGGCAGCGGCAGTGGAGGGTCTGGAGGCCCTCTCCTGGCTTTCTTCTCCTCCCTTCACCCCCCACGGCCCCAACCCCCTCAGCACACCCCCGCACGTCTCGTCCGGTCCTGGCGCCTGCCCCTCAGGAGGCCCGAGCTCCCACGAGCAGCACCGGAGTAGATCCGAGAAATCGGACAGCGAGGCGGAGTTTGGGACTGGCTCACTCACTGCCTGGCGGGCGAAGGGGGCCCTCTTCGGAGGGGTGTGTGGGGACCGGAGGGTCCCTGGCACAAAGCAGGGGCCCCGACTGCTCAAAGCGTCACCAGCGGGGACCTGGGGAAGAGCCCTCAATCACTCTGTGATGACCGGAGCATCCGAGCGCCCGGGAGGCCCAGGTCCGTGGAGCTGGCTGGTTACTGTGAGGCGTGCCAGTGTCCAGCGGGGCGCAGTGACCGTCCGAGGGCCTGCACACGCGGTGGAAGGCTAAGTGGGGGAGCCGAAGGGCCTCCCGGGCAGCGCGCTGGAAGCGGGCCCACTGTGCCCCCCGGGAGGCTGGCAATGCCCCTTCGTCCTGGAAGGCACGCAGGAGTCTCTCCCCCTCACTGAGAGCCTCCCCAACCTGCTTTGCAGCTGCCTGGCCCCTAACGAGGGCCGACTGCCTGGATGACCCAGCCGGGGACGTGCCGGGCCTGACAGGAGATGAACAAGATTTCACACCAAGAGTGAGAACAATTAGTTGCTAATTGAGGGGCTTGATCAAGGGGACCGGGAAATAAGACCAGATGAGCAACAGTTCATTGATTTGGGGGTAATGAGATGTGGGGTTCAGCACCCTGGCAAAGACCCCAGGGCACGGGGCAAACTTGCCGCTGGGTGGCCCTGAGAGGCCTGGAGAAAGTGGTGGCCGAGGCCGAGCCGAGTGGGAGGAGTGGGCCGGCCCGGAAGACGGCAGTGCGGGGTCAGAGAGGCCCAGGGAAGCAGCCGGGCTGGCACGGACGCATCGCTGAGTCCACAGGCCCCAGGACAGAGGGCCTGCGGGGCAGCCCCGTCCGCAGGGCCATCAGAAGCACACGGGGAGATGCCCGCACCATCGGGGAGTTTGGTGGTGGCATCCCTCTGCGGCCAGAGAGGACGGCGGGGGAGGCGGCCGCAGAGGGGAGCTCATGGGCACTCGGGGGGTGGCGGAGCCTGAGACACCGGGGGCCCGAGGTAACACGGCAGGGGTCCCTCTGAACGCCAGGGATGGCTGCTGCCAGGGTTCTTTGACTGCGCGTGTCCAGGGGCCAGCAGGCAAGAGGAGGAGTCACCATGGGGAGCTGACTGGGGTGATAAGGCGGGAGGCACTCCGACTGAGGAAAATCAGTCCCGCAGGAGCTCACCCCGATGCTCTAGGTGCTGGCTACTAGCTCTGCTGGTGAGTCACCCAGCGAGCCAGGAAAAACCAAACTCTTCAGTTTCAATGGCTGAGCAAACGAACCTGACCCCAGAGTGAGGTGGAGGTGGGGCGCAGGCTGCGGGCATCCGGGGATCTCTGGCCCGGGCCAGGCCCAGTGCTGCAAGGGCAGGCGCCACAGCCAGACCTCCGCAGCGCCTCCCAGCTTGCCCAGCCCCCACGCCACGGGGCGCTGCCCTCTTCAGGTCTCTGCCGGGTAGGCTGCATGCAGGGCGACGGTGTGGCCTGCCACAGAGAGTGGCCGCACTCAGATTCACACCGGCACGTCGAGAGCGTGCTCCACCAGACCAGGCTGTCTATCCACCCACCCAGGGGTCTGCAGGGACAGAAACCCCAGGGTTTCCAGACGGACGGCTCCGAGGGCAGGCCAGCTTAGAGGGGGCCCGGGCGGTAAGCGGCCGAGACGAAGGCAGCGGGTGTGACGGCACAGCTGGGCTCCGGCATCTGCCAGAGCCGAGGTGAAATTCAGGCTCTGCTCTTGACCACGGCATGACCTTGGGCAGGCAAGCCTCCTGGACTCCCAGCCTCCGTTTGTTTCTATTTAGTGACCCGTGAGGCTGGGGCCGTAACGCCTGTCCTGCGCGGTTCTGGAACTGGAAGCGACCTGGGTAAGCCCGTGGCCGGCGTGGGCAGTCAGGAGGTGGGGACTCTGATCACTCCTGTGCGCCCTGGACCGGACACACTCGCGAGGTCATGGCCGAAGTGCGGCCTGACCACCCAACTCGGCTCCTGCAAGTTCGCCTGGCACATTTAATGCTTCTCACTCTCAGGCAGACAATGGCAGGCAGTTGACGTAAACAGCTATAATTACTGCTCTACCCAGAGGGTTAAACCAAATTTTTACAGCTTCCTCCTTCTGCGTGTTGGTTCTTCCGAATCCATAAACACCCCAGCAGGCGGTGTCCCCTGGTGTCGTGAGTTACGTCACCCTCACCGTAACCCTGCAGCGAAGGCAAAGTCAAAGGCCAGGGAGGGATGTGACTCCCGACAGTCAGGTTCTCGCTCCGAAAGGACGAAATTGGGCGCCCCCACCCCCTTCACCCAGCATTATTTGCCAGGTGCGGGGCTAGTCACTAGGGCTGCTGAAACGAACAAAACAAGTCGTGGTTTCAATAATTAATTATTCCACGTTAACATCGAGATGTCAAGCTAATGTCTCTCCTACGTAGAACCTCGACTCCCTGCTGCTGCCACCTCCACGTCATTCGGTCCCTCAGGGCCCAGGGCAAATGCCCCCACTTCCTGAACCTCGCTACCACACCCATCGCGGGATGCAGGCACTTCTGGGGAAATGACCCCGAAAGCAAATAGGGGAACACAGGGCGGAGCCTGGGGGAGAAGAGAAAGTCACGGTCAAGCTCATGGAGTTCTGTGTGCGTCCCCTCACGATGCCCGAGTGGGGAAAGGAGTCGGCCTTCGGACAGCGCGCACTGCACACAGCTGAGGGCCGCCCGAGACGTGGGCACCGGCCTCCTCCCGAATCAGCGCTCTGAGGGCCGCCCGAGACGTGGGCACCGGCCTCCTCCCGAATCAGCGCTCTGAGGGCCGCTGCATCAGAGCTCACGGACGCCGCTGTGCTGGCGCCACGACAGCAGTAGGCAGCACAGGGTGGCGCTGATAGGCAGGGTGGCACACCAAGCAACATACGGCTTCTGTTTCTCCTCTTCGCCAGCCCTCGGCACCCAGAGACTCGCTAAATTGTCCCTGCCCTCCCTGGACCCCAGACAAGTCCAGCCCACGTCTCTGGGGATGACAAGAAGCTGAGAGGGCAGCTCCGACGCCGTGGCCCGCGCAGCTGGAACAGGCGGACCCGGAGGTGGAGTGGTGGTGCGAAGGACTCGCGGCCAGCCTTTCCTAAACGATTGGCTTGGTGGGAGCTGAGGGTGCACACGAGCTCACCGTGACTTCCCCCTAAAGATGACCACCCAGGTAACAGCAATGCCCTGAAATTACCCCGAGTGGGGGGTTTGATTGTGAAGGCACCCAGGAACCATCTCGACCCTGAACAGAGCGAGAGTTCCTGAGAAAGACATGAGTTTCTCTTCTGGAAGCTGGCATACACCCCCACCGGCGTGTGCCCGCTGAGCTCCTCCGCCGGGGGAGACGGAGCGGCCTGGACACCCCTGACGGGCAGACCAGGGCGTGCTGTCCTCGGTCTGCACCAGGACTACTCTCGCCGCTGCCTGGGGTTTCCAGCGGGGGCCAGCTGGGATGACAGCTGATGATGCTGCCGCTGCCTCACACAGCTGTGGCCAGTGACTGTGGCCTAGTCCCCTAGACGTCGGCTTCTGCAACTACATCAGCAGTGAAAGCAAACCCCAGTGCCGGCTCCGGCAGCACCTGTGCGCGAGGGGACTCTTCGGGTCGTCAGGAGGATTAAACTGGACAGCGAGAGTGATGTCCCAGGACTGCACCTGACACCCAGCAGAGGTCCTCAGTGGTGGCCGTCGTCATTACTCATCATCACTGCCATTGTCATTGCCATCCTCAGGGCGTACTCCCTTTGCCTCCCTCACTACCCCTTTTCCTAGCTCAGGGACAAGAACACACTGGCCCGGAAGCACGGTGCCAGGGAGAACGGTGGGGCTAGGGACCTAGGCCAGCTGCCGTGTTCCCGAGAAGGCCTCTGGGTCCAATCTCCAGAAGCACCCAGAAATCTCCAACCACAAAATTCACAAGGCGGACTGTCGCCACAAGAGCCGTACGCTCCAGTGCAGTCCCACAGAACTGCAGGGCAAGCCGAGGCCCACGGCGAACCCAGTCAGCTGGCACGGGGCGGGGAGGGGGGGGGCACGACAGAGTGGGGGCGGGCTGGGGGACAGCGGGAGCCCAGGCAGGAAGCTCCGCTTTGGGGCGGACCTCACAACTGCTCTCCTGCAGGCACTTCGAGTCCTCTGTTCAGGGCCCAGAGGGGTGGCACGGGAGAAATACTTTCCTGCCGCCTACTTCCCGGGACAGTCACAGACACTGGGACTCCCTCCCTGACGGTCCCTTTGCAGGGGGAGCGCAGGGTAAGGAAGCCCGCAGGCGCTCCCCCTGCGGGACAGGGTGAGGGGACGCTCCTTCCGCCGAGGGGCTTACTTGTTGCTGTCGCGGTACTCGTAGATGTAACAGCCCTGCGGCAGTCCGGTCTCGTGGTCCAGGGTGAAAGCAAGCTTCAGCTGAGTAAAGAGAGGAGAGAAAAACGAGTAAGTTTTAGGTAGAATGCTCTGTACATTGTGACAGTTGAAATGAAAAGGAAAAAAAAAAAAGAAGCAAAATCACACTCCCTCCAGCTGACGCGCTGTGGAGAGCCTGGGCGAGCCATCGCCGGGAAGAGCCCGTGCCTCACGGGGAGGCGGCTGGCGGTAAGGACTGTTACCAGGACGCCGCCTGCTCAGTCGGCACGCAGCCTGTTGCTTACGAAGCACCTGTTTTGCGACCCTGAGCTGGCTGATGGGGAAGGAACGGTGACCGGCTGCAGGAAGCGGCCTCTTTCACAGTCTATACACAGCACAGGAGATGGGCGGCAACGATCCCATAAGCTAATGAATGCATATACAAGACCTCCAGTTACAATAGGTCCTCCAGTGCAGGGCAAACCTCCCACGTTTCTCCAGAAGTAAATGAGTGGACCTAGACTCCTGGGGATGAGGGAAGGGGGAGCTGCCTGGACCGAGGGGAGGGGGGCGGAGAGCAGAGGGCCTGGTGCAGGAGCTCCAGAGCTGAGGGAGGGCGGCTAAGCCAGCGCTCGCCACACCCAGGGCAGTGACGGTGGGGAGAAGGCCAGGGCAGAAAATGCACGACCTTCTGAGCTACATGAGAAGTTCTGGTATCGCCTTAATAGCAAAGGAAGGACTCTGACACGTTCTACGTTAGGGGTGGATGACACGGGCAAAGTTAGACGTTGGCCAGGGAGACCGCCAACGCAGGAGTCCTGCAGGAGGCTACTGAGAAAAGCAGGCAAGCGATGATGGAGGCTGGGAGGGGAGGGCGGGCAGGCAAGAGGGCCACAAATGATCAATTTGAGATTTATCTTTGAAGTGAACTTTTAGAAGTAGAATCGACAGGATACACTGATGGATTTGAGGTTGGGGCGTGGTGAGGACAAAAAAGGAGAAATCAACGATGGTTTGATTTTTTGATTTGAACAACCAGGCAGGTGGTCATTCCATTGCTGGGTGGGAAGACTGAACTTAAATGTGGATAGGAAATCAAAAGTTTGGTTTTTGGACATGTTAACTTGGAGGCACGCATGAGCTCTCTCTGATTAGGAAAGATGGCGAACAAGAATTCTGGTAATGAGCCCTGGCTGGTGTGGCTCAGTGGATTGAGCACGGGACTGGGGAGCAAAGGATGGCCAGTTCAATTCCCAGTCAGGGCACAGGCCTGGGTGGCAGGCCAGATCCCCAGTAGGGGGCGCACTAGAGGCAACTACACATTGATGTTTCCCTTTCTTTCTCCCTCCCTTCCCCTCTCTCTAAAAATAAAAATAAAAATAAAAATAAAAATAAAAGAATTCTGATAATGAAGTCTCAGTTTCTTTCTGGATTCCCGAGTGGGGCCGGGGTGGGGAAGGGAGGCTCAGGTGAGTGTGGGACTCCGTCTGTGCCACCGGGAAGCCAGGGCTCAGGGAGGTCCCGTGTGCCTCACTCTGGAGCCCGGCTGGCCATGGCAACGTTAACATTTCCAAATGCAGAGCCAGTTACTAGATTTACAAAGTCACTGGACTTTCAAATCACTAGGGAAATTTTCACTAAAATTAACTGCACATTAGGAGGATACATTAATATAACTTTTTTTCGTAACTGCAAGGCTGTTAACATAGCTAGTGATCTGCATCATTGGGTGCTGGACGATTTCTCTCCTCCTCAGAGGGAAACGAGCCTGTGGGAGTGGCCTGTCCTCTTACTGACCCAGATGGAAACGCAGAAACAGAAGCAAGCCCTTCTTGACCACCAGAAGCCAGAACTTCAAGTCAGAGGCGCCTTTTCCCTGCAGAGCACCGCTTGGTTCTTCCCAGCCCTCCTTCGGTAAAACAGGAATAATTATTTTTAAAAACCTACTAAAATCACCCTTTTCTCTTTACCGCCCTCCCCCACCTCTGCAGCTGAGGTCAGGCCTATGTTCATCTGGTCTGTTCCAAAGACTGACTGCTTAGGAAACTTTAAATCTTTTGATCCAGTGACTCAGATTATGAATTTATGGCTTAGAAAAATTATTATGAATGTAGGAGGAAAACTTTCTGTCTTTGTAAAACTGTTCACCTTAGTATTATTTGCTGGAAATAATCTAAAAGACCAGCAAGAGCAGAACGGTTAAACAAACCAGACCAGAGTCACATGCAGAAGAGCACGCAGCCACTGAATAGTGTGCAGCCGATACACTACTTACGAAGAGTTTTTATTAACCCGGGAAAAAGATCTGGATTAGAGGGAAAAAAACCCAGGATGCACACTTACTGTGAATAGGAAAACTATGTAACTAACCACAAAGGCTGCACAGAAGACAGACTGGAAGGAACATCAAAATGGCGAGAGCAATTGTCTGGCTTTCTTTGAGCCTCCATCAAGCCGTGCCCGGTCCCTGCCAGCCTTCAGGGCCTCCGCTGCTTTGTCTGGTGACGGCACATCCTTTCTCTTGAGGACGGTGACACATGCTCATGTCCACCCACTCCCTTGGCTCTTTCCTACTTCATGCTCCACAACCGGCCAAGCACCTTTCTGAAACACCAGCCCGACGGGACTGCCCTCTGTAAGTTCCTGGGACAGCTTCCCGCTGTCCGTACGTCAGGTGTCAACAGGAATCAGACACGGCCTGGGCTCCTCGGGGTCGGCGGCTCGCACGGACTGCAGCGGGCAGATGCGCGAGCTGGGCGTGCCCCGAGGAGGGCGTGCGTGCAGGAGGACCTCAGAGTAGAAGACGGGACTCCTGACGAGGAAACACGAGTCTGCCGGGCAGGAAAGGGCGCCCCACCCTCCTCCCGCTGCGGAGCAGAGTGCTCTGCACCCCTCCTACGACCCACAGCTCCAGCTCGCAGCAGGACTCTGGGCCGTGCCATGCGCATTCACACCGTGACCTTCCTCACGCGGAGACGGCTTCCCGGGGAGCCTTCCTGCTCACCCCAGCAGGGCTCCATACATCCTTAGAGCTCCTGTAAAAGTGCGTCTTTTGTTCCTCACGCCCCCCGCCGTGACCGGAGCCAGGGCCTCTCCCCCCATGAGCCCAAGGGCTCGGGGCGGGTAGCTCTACCAGGTGCCCAGAACACTTGGTGCCCGTATCACTGCCACGGTGGATGCCCGATGCAGGTCGGCGGGCTGAACTGCGCAGAGGAGATTTAGAACACTTTGTCCACCTGTTGCCACCTCCAGATACCTGATGCACACACGCAGAGTCACGCCCCCCACAGGCTCCTGCGCCCCGTGGCGCGCTGTGACCTGCCGGAACAGATCTCCAGTCCCTCAGTCTCGCCGCCGAGTGTGCCATTCCTCCTCTCACTTCAGGGAAGAAACTTTGCCGCACACCTGCCCCCGTTCAGTGACTGCCACCCGACGACAGGCAGTGGCTCAAACTCTCTCGTGCCCAGGCGGCCCATCTCCCCAGTGCCTTTGAAGAGGCACCCTCAGCCCTCAGCCAACGGCAGTCACTGAGCGCGTCCTGCGAGCCAGGCGTGGCGAGGAAACAAACAGTCAGGCCCCGGGCTGCATCTGTGTCGGCGCCGGCTCTCACTGAGGCCTGCGGGGACCTGCCTGCAGAGAGGCTCAGCCTGGAAAGTCAGCCTGCAGCATGACAGCCGCCTGAGCCATCAGGAGGTCTCTCCTTCTCTCCCCAGAGGCAGCCGTGACGTCCAGCAGGACAAGGGCTCACCCCCGTCCACCTGCCCGCTCCGACGCCACGACAGTCCTGACAGTCCTGGGACTGGGAGAGGCCGGAAGGCAGCGAAGGGCCCAAAGGGCCCCGCAGAGCAAGGAGGCCTCCAGGCGGGTCCGGGCAGAAGAAAGGCTCTCTTCTGGACACAGGACAGGCCACCCCTTGGGCAGGGAAGGGAAGAGCCTTCCACTTCCAGGAGCGCACACCAGCTTACAGAGGAGGGCAGGCCGGGGCAGCAGACGTGTGAGACTCCTGCTGGGACCGCTTCTGACCAGCTCTCCTGCTCTGGGGGCCCAGGCATACGGCAGTGTGGGTGAGCCGAAGCGTCTGGGTGAGTGGGACGGGCTATAGGGCCCTTGGGGAGCAGAGCCCTTCCCTGTGCCCCGTGGGTACACGGGTCTCGGCCCTGCTGGGGTTTCCTAGGACCACCAGAAGCCTCCCTGCAGTGCCCCCCTGGGCTGAGGGGGGGTGGACGAGAGAGGCAGGAGGGCCATCCTCCCGGCAGGCAGCAACAGGTGAGCAACCAGTATGACCGAGTCAGGACCAAGTCTCCCTCGGGGTTCTCGGACGTTGCTTGAGGAAGACCCTTCAGGTGAACCTAAGGGGAAGAACAGCTGTTCCGGGCTAAGCAGGAGAGGGGTGCACGGAGTCACTGAATGTCACTATGAAAGGAAATGTGACCTTACTTTGGAGGCCAGCCCACATGGGCCAGATGACATTCATGAGGCTAACCAACAAAGAGTGCTGGACGGGACAGGACAGGTGGCTAAGGGTGGTGTGCCAGGTGTTCCCCTGGGCTCTCGAGCATGTCCGCCTTCAGTCTGTGCAGGCGCACGGCTGGCCTTCCAAACAGCCACATTCCCGGGGAACGTGAGGTGCAGGCTCCCTGACACTGAACCCCACTGGCTAGGGAAGGCCCCAGCTCGGAGCTGCTGCTGCCTTTGAAAACACCTGGCCTGACCTCGGACAGGCAGAAAAAATGCATTAGGAAGTTTAGGAGTTGCCTGTCTTGTCCACAGAAGCTCCAAGGTGACCCCCGGTGGGCAACCAGGCCTTGGGCCATGGCCTGGATGGTGGCCGCAGAGCCCGGCTCTGAGTCCCTCTCACGGGGGCCTGAGAGAGGGGCTGGTAAAAGAACAGCGACAGTTCTGTGGCCAGGCTTGCTCGAGCTCAGACTGGCCTGGGTTCTCCGGGAGGCCTCTGTGAGCTTGCTCCAATCTGCTAGCTATTAGGACCAAGGTTCAAACGCAGGTCAGGGACCGGCCTGGGAGGCCTCCAGCCGCTCCACGGCCGGCCGGCTCTTCCCCGCACAGCGCGCTGGCCTCGCAGGGCGTCCAGCCCTCTCTCCGGCGGCAAGTGGCAGGTCCCGACCCGGCTCAGACACTTCAGGTGTGCCGTTCACGGAGAGAAAGGTCACTTCTGCCTGAGCCTGGTCTTGTCCCTGAGAGTCTTGTTAGAAGGAACTCTTCACATTCTCAGAGGTGATCTTTGGTTTTTCTTCTTCAGTTTTCCTTGTTTGGTTTGGATTCCCTGAGCATTATTTCTTTTTTCCCATCTCCTCTCTGCTTTCTTTTATAAGACAAAGATGCTGTGGACTTGGCTCTCGCCGGGCTCGCAACGACTCTATGGCAATGTATTAGGTTTCTCTCTCCTAAGTCCACTGAAGTCTTTTTGGACTTGGAGAGAGCTTTTTAAGAAAGAACTTGCTCATTCAGCAGGATTTTCCTCCCCACCCCGGGCTTTGGTTCTGACCTGGAAAAAATAAGAGTGAGAAAGAGCGAGAGAACCCTGCAGCCCTGACGCTCAACTTCGCAAACCACAAAACAGAACCTCGCTCCAGTAACGTAATCACGGAGCTTTCTGGCACCTCGGTCTTTCAAGAAAAATACATCCCCCCGCTGGCACGGGGGCCCGCCGAGCTCGGGGCTGTGCGGCATGGAGTCCCCGATTCATCAGTGCTGGAACGTCTCCGGTGGGGCTGGCCGCTCCCCCTGGACGCCGCCTCCCCGCGGCCCCGTCCGCAAGCCCCGCGGCTGTGTTTTCACTTAGGGCCGCTTCTCCCGGCTCCACGGCGCCCTGTTCCAGAGGCTTGTTCTGCTCTCATTCAGGTCAGAGATGACGGCACAAGGACCCTTCCGTGCTGAGGCCTCACTCACTCAGAAGGAACACCGCCTGTCCCTGAGCCGACCGTTGGCCCACAGGGAAGGCCCTCTTGGCGGGGGGCCCCGCAGAGCCCACGCCTGCTGCTGGTCCGTTCTCGGTCTGCCCCCATCCACTGGCCAGTCCCTGGGGAGAAGAGGCCTGGCTCCCCCTGCCCGCCTGTCGGGCTGCCTGCCCTTCGGAGGGTTATTTCGTCGCTCAGCAGCAAGGCTGGGGCTGCAGAGCTCCGCGGGCCACTGCCCCACAGCAGCTCTGCCTCTGTTACCGGCTGAGAACCACCCAGAGTCGCTCACTCCCCACCCCGGGGTCTCCTCCAGCAGAACGGGCGTTCCCTGGCCCCAGCTGTGCTGACCAGGCCTTACCTGGCCACAGCACCACGCTGTTGCCCCTCACGTTTCTGGGCGATGGGACACCAGGGACGACAAAGCATGGTGAGCAGGTTTGCATGGGCCACAGGCAGCCCGAGGCAGGGACTCGCAACCTGTTGGCTCCTCCTACTCACAGCTGAAGCCGTTTTGAGGATTTTCGTGGCCAAAGACGGTGACTGTGCTGGTACGTTACCAGATCAGACCCTTCTCCGCTCAGAGCTCTGCGGCTCAGGACAACCACTGCTGAGACTGGAGGTGCCCAAAGCTGTGTCCACAGCACTGACTGCGGGGACACACCTGGCCCCCCGGCAGGGGAGAGATGTCGTCTGGGTCCCTCTGCATTTAGGAGATACCAGCCCTGCTGGTTAGCTATCTGCCTTCCGAAGCGTGGGGCCCGCCCCACACGGCGCAGACTCCGCACCGCAGACCTCACAGGGCCTGCAGTGCCCGAGTCTGCCCCGCGCTTCTCTTCCACACGCTGCCCGGAAGGGGGAACCATGTCCGCAGCAGCCCCGTGAGAGGCCAGCTGCCCACACAGGGAGATGCTCTCAGCTCATCCTTGAGTCCAGTGAGGCCACGGGAAAGCCACGTCCATGGACGACACCACCTTGTTCACCAGCTCACTTGCCTTTTTCAAGCTGTTTAATCATCCTTCCATTTTCACCAAAGTTTAAGAAATAGCCTTACAGAACCTCTTGCTTCATTCTCCATAAACGTGAAATCTGTCCACTCTAACATCTAAGTCCCCAACATCGAGTCTTACGTGAGAGCTGGAAAAAGTATCCCCTGACTTCCAACGAGGTTTGCTGTAAGAAATGACCTCACGAAAACCCTCCACTCCCCCGCCCCCAAAGCAGGGTGCTTCTGCCTCCTTGTCCTGTTCTCACTGTCCTTCCTACTGCACTCGTCTCATGGGTCATTTCCTTCGTTGCGAGTTTGCTCACATCCTTTCTGGAGACAGAGAAGGGTGTGCATAAATACAGTAAGGGTCTTCAAAATATAAGCCAAGCGTACGTAAAACTGAGAGCGAGGCAGGTTGAACACAGCCTGTTAAACCACGACCGTGGAGGAAGGCCCCCCCGTCCACGGGAGAGAGGAAGTGGGGTAGTCTCCTGCGGTCCTCAGAGCCCCAATCAAGCTGGCTCTGCTCTCGAAAAACCGGGAGAGAACAGAATGATCTTCCAGGGAACTGGCCTCAGTTTCCAGGGACGTGAGGAGCCGGGAGTTACGTAAACGCACGCTGGGAGCCAGCAGCGCCAGGCCCGCCGCCGCCGCTCCCTCCCGGGCTCCAGGGGCGGCGGGGCTCTGCCAGCCTTAGCCCTTCCACCTGCACAATGGAGCTCAGCTCCCCTGTGGTCGTTCTCGGGGCCTGTCTGGTGGATGAATGTGAGCTGTACTGTTTCTGGGTGTACTGGAAGAAAGCGTTGTAATGTGTCCCCGCTCTATCTGTGAGAACAGAAGCTCGGAGGGTTTCGGAAGGACCAGGGCTCGCATCCTGAGATGTTTTCACGAGAACGAAGTGACAGCTGAGAATTAATTCTACTACGTAAGGCTGTCTACGTAGCCAAGAGCAAGTGTCAAAGTCCATGACATGATGCCACGCTAATTCTACTTCCTTCCTCCCAGACAAGGTCAAATGTCCGGGCAACATATGCCAGGACCCCACTCGAAGGTTTTTTCTGGTTCCACAACTTGGGTTCAACTGGCAGCACCTGCTGGCCCCCCGCCCCCGCACCCAGTCACAAAGTGCTCGTTGGTCTGAACTGCTCAGAACAATCTGGAAGGGCTATCTAGGAGACCCGTACCTGGGGTTACTTGAGGTTCCAAAATGATTTAAATGGCCTTTTTCTTTATGGAACAACATTTTTATCTAACAGAGACCATTCTAATTATGGTAAAAACCAAAGAACACGTAGGTATTTTGAAGTCTAAAGAAAGCACAGAAAGAAGTTTACAGCTAAGTTGAAACACAAAAACCAAAAAAAAAAAATTTAAAGAGGTTAGTTGAAAATGAACAGAATTGCTATTTGCCCTGCTAACCGAAAAATCAGCCTTGGTAAATAGAGAATTGTTGGATAACCAAACATACTTGCAAACCACTTAAGAAACTAATATAATGTCAAATGTTAAAGTGTAAGTTTTGCAGGAATCTTAGGGGAACACTTTCCTTAGGCAGAACCCCGTTTCCCTCCCCACCTCTGTGCCCTCTCTCTGGAGGCCCTGGGCTAGAGCTCAGGGACAGTGAGGGCTCTCACCCTCTGCAGAGACCTTGGGGACCCTCCGGTCTGACCTTCTGCCCATCGGACTGCGCCAGCTCTCTTCCCAGCACTCCTACGAGTCCATGCCGAGTCCATGCCGTTGCTGCCGCCCCCTCGCCCGGGACGCAGGCCTCCCGCGTGAGGAAGGAAGCGCTAGTGGCGCACTAGCGCACAACCTCCAGTGCTGGGGGTGCACAGGAGGACAGGCACAACCTTCCCGGGCCGTCTGACTGTGCGTCCTGGCTTTACTTCCTGTTCACTGTACAGCCCCAGGCAAGCAACTGCACGCACCCCCTTGTACCTCGGTCCCCCCCTCTGGAAAATGGGGACAATGACAGGACCTCCTTCACAGGGCTGCTGCGAGAATTACATCCGGAAACCACACCAGGACAGTACCTGGCGATGGCACGCATTCTCCCAACGTTCCTGACGTACCAAGGCCCAGGTTCCTTTCTTCTAATGAGCTGAGCTCAAAACCTGGACGACGGCGACACCCTGGGACGAGCTGACGGGACTGGACAGTCCCAGGTGCGGTCGTGCTACAACCCGAGGAGCTGCCCGGACTGGAAGGGCTCCCCGTCTTAGCTGGAGCAGCCACCTGGGGAGCCGCTGCTCTGTGTGCAGGACCCCCGCACACACCCGGCAGGGGGACTCAATGCTTCAGAGTGTCACCTGTGTGCCTGGACAGCCCCCTCAGCCCCTGCAGTGCCGGCCACGGTATTCTCCGGGACCCGGTCTCCGGAGGCAGCGGGCGTGGGGGCTGCTGGGCCCTGCGTGGGGCTCGCCACTCAAAAAGAAGCTCCAAGGCCCTGCCAGGCTGGCAGATGCCTCAACGAGGAGGCAGCCCGGTACCTCTGCGCCGGCATCAACTTGTCTGCGAACCTCTCCTCGGGGAAGGGGAGGCCACGACGACCTGCCGGAGCACGACACCGGGCTGCTCTCTGGCGGTCTGGATACGAAAAACTGCCTCTGTCGCGGTCTGAGGCTCTCACTGATCCTCGAGTTGGAACGTGTCTCTAGCTGTGTGTTTAACTGTCACAGATTACAAGCTCCAACAGAAAAATCCCAACTGCTTACTCTCTGGGATCCCTCACAAGCCTTTATTAAATAAAGGACCTCTATGTGACACCGGCGCGGCAGTAAGCAGTAGGAACAATAATAGGTTCCGTACTCAACCAGACACAGTGCCGAGAACCCCACGTGTACTCGTACCACTGCTTCTGTGTTAAAGGGGCAGAAACTGAGGCGCAGGGAAGTGAAGTCACTCGCCTGCTCAAGGTCAGGCAACCCTGGGATGGCCCAGAAACAGAGCCGGGACCCAGGTAACTCAAGTCTGGTCGTCTTCCCCGACTTGGCCACACCTGCAGTTTCTCCTCCCACAAACAGGGGGCTCCAGCCATTCACTTCTCTCTCTGGATTCTAGCCGACGGAGGACAGTACGTGGCGTCCAGGTGCCAGCCTTCCCAGGCTCGCTGGCAGGGGCATTCCTGAAGAGCAGGGCGGGCGCGCCTCCTGTCCAGGGGAGAGGCCGAACAGCTGCCCCGCCCAGGTTCAGGTGGAGACTGGAGCTGCCTGGTTAGCCCACCCGAGCGCCAGCGGGTGAGAAAGGGAGGCTGGCTGGCTCTGCTTCTCCAGTTCAGCAAAGCTGCCCCCTGGGCCACGGGGCTCCGCCGCACGGCTAGTCAGTAATCAGACTAGCACCAGAGCCACAGGCTTCCTGCTCCCAGTCAAAATACCGGATGGCATGAAGGCAATCAGAATTTTAAAAAGCAGTTAACAAAAAAGTAAGATTAATGTAGAGTCAATTATTATTCTATTGAAAAAGTGGACTGGGATTCGTACAGCCAGTTTCTAGTTCTTAAGTCACGAGCCCTTACCCATGACGTCACTCGTGAACCGAAAGCCCCGAACAGGCACTCCCGCGGGTCCTCGTGGCTATCCGTCTCCGGGCTCAGCGGGCGAGCCCCCGGTGGGCACGGCTCCGTGCGGTGCTGGGCACCGCACCAGAAATGTGGGAGGGGAAACGGCTGGCCGGGGCTGGCATCGGTGACCGAGTCACACCGCCTCCCACGCAGCCGGGGCTCGGAGAAGGATCTGCTAGAAGGACCTGCGTGTGGGTTCTGCGTGTGGGGTAGGTGAGGCGTGAGGTGAGCCTGCCAGGACAGCGAGGAACTGGAAGACACAGGTGGGAGGTTCCAGGTAATGGGAAAAGCTGAGACCTTTAGTTCTCCGAGGGCACAGGCCACACGAGTCACGGCCATCACGACATCCCCAATACCTACCAGAGTCGTCGGCCAAGTAGGTGCTCAAGAAGTAACTACTAAAACAACTAGGGGGAATTTGCAGAATGGAATACTACTCGGCCATAAAAAAGAAGAAAGCTTTACCCTTTGCGGCAGCATGGATGGACCCGGAGGACATTATGCTGAGGGAAGTAAGCCAGCCAGAGAAACACAGGCACCGCATGACTTCACTCACGTGTGGACTCGAGTGAGCAGGCTGAGCTGACAAGCAACGCAGGGACAGGCTCACAGACGGCGGGCAGGGCGAGAGCTGGGGGGTGCAGGGGCTGAGCCAAGGGGAAAAAGGACTCACAGGCATGGACAGCAGGGTGGGGGTTGCGGGGGGAAAGGGAGGTGTGAGGGGACTAAATGGTAATGGAAAAAAAAATACAATAAAAAAATAAATAAAAAGAAATAACTGTTGAAGGAATGACTGACCAAACCCAGAAAAGTGAGAGTGACTGCACTGTCCTGGGGTCTGACTGTGGAGTGAAGGGTACACCTTGGGGGCAGATAAAGCACTATCAGTGATGGTGACGACAACTGTCGAAATGTGTTGAGCTCACTCAGGAAACCTCCCTGTGCTAAGCACACGCGTGTGTTCTCAGCAGCCTCCTGGGGGGGGGGCGGTGCCGGTACCGTTCCCATGTCTGTGCAGGACCTGGGGGCCACAGAGGTCGGGACTGGAGCACACAAAGGCAGCCCCGCAATCGGAGCCCAGGGCCCTGACTCAGCTGAGTTCTTTCTCACGTGACAGCAGAACCTCGGGTCACGTGTGACGGAGGGGACACCTGGACTCTCTTCGGGGTGGTGTTTCCTCCTAGGCCACATACAACCGTGGGATGGGGACTGCCTTCTGAGAGCCAGCAGCCCCTGAGCTGAGGCCTGGCCTCTCCCCCGGTGCGACGCCTGCGTCCCACCCAAGGGAACAAAAAGACTCACTTTTTGTTTTGAGTTCCCGTGCACCCTTTACCCAATTGGTACCAAAGGTGACACCTTCGGTAACTGTGATCCAGTATCAAACCCAGGAAACGGGCGCTGGCACGGTGGTGTCTAGTCCTGGGTCCCCTGGTCACACGTGTAGGTTTGAGTGACCGCCACTGCGGTCTGGATACAGGACTGCGCCCTCACCACAATGGCCTCCACCATCCCGAACTCTCGGCAACCACTGATCTGTTCTCCAGCTGCCTAATTTTGTCATTTCAAGAATGTTATATAAATGGAATCATAACAGTATTTTAAAATAGCTCTTCAAAGTTATCCTAGGATTAGACTGGACCCATTTTTTATAACCACCACCACCACCACCAAGAAAAACTTAAAACTTAAGCAGAATCAGGACTGTTTCTACCCTAATTTTGTTTCTTCCAGTAATGTGACTTGTGACCCGTTACTTAGGCCCAGTCTCGGTCTCCTCGTCTGTAAAAATGGGTCTGAGGCTTATGGACTACACGAGGTGGGTGACATGGAAAGCACTTGGCATTATTATTATTATTATTATTATTAAGCACCTGCCTTAATAACTTAAGGTGCCCCATGAATTCTAGCCGTGTCATTATCAATCACATGTCAAGGAAGCTGCTGTGCCTCTTTACAGAAAATCAGGCTCTTAACGGTCACAGGCGGTCAAGGCAATGACCACGCCAGCCCTTAAGTGACCCCAGGTCATTCTTCCCCTTGCTTCCCAAGATTCCCCTGCGGAAACAAGCGGGGGGCTTTTGAAAGGCGCTTCCCACAGGCCCCGTCACGCGCACACCCTCATGAGAACGCGCAGCCACTCCCCGGGCCAGAGCCGCCAGGGGGCCCGGGGCTCTCTGCTCGGCAGCAAGGCCCCCAGAGGGCAGCAGGGCTGTGTGGAGGCCCCCAGCCGCACACTGAGCACAGAGAGGGGACGGTGCCAAAGAGGGGCAAGGGTCAGATGTGTGATCGAATTAGGTGCTGCATGAGTACTCCACAAAGCTCAGTGCCCCTCAAGGGCTGGGCGTGTGAAGGGTGACAATGGCCCGCACTACCCGTGAGGTCACCTTGACTGTGGCTGGCTGTGGAAATCTGAAGAACTCTCCCCCCAAATCACATATGCAAAGCTTCTGTTACATAGTCGAGAGAGCCCTCTGAGTAGCTGGGAACCCAGCACAAATGGCTGGCTGTGTCTTACGCAATGTGCCCAAGGCCCATTGAAAACGGACAAAAACGGGTATTCAGGACCCTCCATGATTTATTAAGAGTGGTATTGTCTGTGCCTCTGCATGGCACCAGCAGGGGTGGGACAGAGGCCGCTCCTCCTGATGGCAGGGTCACCCCATGTGTCTCCTGTTCCCGTGGACTTTTCAACTCCCCCGGCCCACATTCCCTCACTCACTCGTTCCCCTTTGAAGTTAAAGAATGCCGCCTCATCGATCACTGACATGTCGGGTTTCAAAAGGACTGGGAGTGAATTTGCTCTTTTCTTTTTTTTTAATGAGTAAGGAGGGCACCGCTGGGAAGAGAGGGAAGGCGGGCGGGCGGGAGGGCAGCTGGCAAGACCAGAGCTAATGGTGGCCACTCTCCTCCAGTGTCATGCCGGGCCCGAGGCTCTCCCCTGACATGGTGGCTCCTGGTGGGGGACAGGTGTGCCACGCGTTGCTCTGCGAGTTCTGAGTGTGCGCACCACAGCCCTGCGCTGGTCTTTCTGTCTTCCCGGCCCTACTCTCTGTGCTTGGGAGGGTGCACCTGTTCCTGATGCTTCCAGGAACGTGTGCGTAACGGGAGCAGAGGAGGGCCCGGCGGCGGGGCAGCAGAGGCGCGCCAGACTTCCGTGTCGGCTGCCACGTGGTTCTTGCACCAGACGGCCCTAGTGCATCTCAGGCCCGGAGGGTCCTCAACTGATGCCCGCTCTTCCTCCCAGGGTGCAGGGGACTGTCCTGGTCGGCGAAACCCAGGAGGGTCCAATGCCTCCCGCCCCCACCGCTTGGATTCCGATTCCACCCCCTCAGTACCTCTCTCACCCGGGCCTTCCTGTCAGCTGTGTGACTTCAGACTAGGGGCCTAACGGGTCTCACCTGGATTGCTGTGGCAGGTATGCAATGGGCTTCCTTGATGTTCACCTGGACCCCTTCCGATTCATTCTCTACAGAGCTGCCAGAGACGTCTTTCTCAAGGGCGAGTCCCATCCCACCTCTCCCCCATGTAAAATCCTTCCTGGCACCACGTCAAATCCAAAACACACGTACTTTGGTGCAAAGCAAACAAGGTCCTTCAAGGGTGGCCCCGGTCACACCTCTGGTTACAGTCCCCAACGTGATGCCACAAGCCCTTTCCTAGGACGCAGCCTCGCCAACAGCGCCCCCATCCCGGCACACCCCAAACCCCTGCTTGGCTCTGCCTGCACCGTCCTCGGACCAACCTGCCTGCACCAACCGGCGGTCAACCGCTCTCCTTTCCTACACCGGAGTCCTCTCCCAGCCCCCAGAGCCCGACACGGATCACGACGAGGGTCACGCATCTGGGCGACAGGGCCGCAGCCTGTCGGCTGCGCGGTGACCGGCACGGAGCGGGCCGCCAACGCCGTCCTCGGAGTATTTTTGCTGCAGTGCACTTTCCCATGGACGGGAGATGGCAGGCCTCTACTTAGCTTGGCTGCGGCCGGTCATTTCACAGATTCTACCAGACGTTAGCTGCCGTCCTTCCCAGGCAAGCAGTCCTTGGCCTCTCACCCCCTTCAGGCTCGCTGCCCACCACATCCCACTCCAGCTGCGCTGAGGGAAACCCGATTGCAACGGCAGTCACAAGGAGCAAGCTGCCTTGTTGACCATAATTTTTAAAAGCCTCTCGGTTACGAGATTAAAGCGTGATGGGGTGAGTCACCGACATGGGTGTCTGCATGCAATCAGCAGAGTCCTGCGCCGGCACCACTCCCCACCCCGACTTTGTGCGGCGGTCGGAAGGATGAATCTAGAAAGTTTAGGGGCTTTTTTCTCTTATCATCAGCACCCTCCTTCAGGGAGAGATGATCTCCACTTTTATGCCAAGTCTTAAGCCAGTGCAGCCCCGTATCTGGTTAAAAGCCGTTCCAGGGCAGCTCCGATGCCGAGGACCCCTTTCCGGCGGCTCCCCGAGGGCACGGCGCCTGGCCAGGCTCCCGGGGCCGACTCCGACCCAGATCTTCTCAGGTGGGTCTGTCTCGGTGATTGGAACTGTTTTCCAAGAGAAATTTCTGGGCCTAGGAAAACAGTGTTTAAAAAGGAAGGGGGAACCTAAATGTAAATCCTAAAACCATAAAACTTCTGGAAGAAAACAGAGGAGAAAATCTTTATGACCTTGGGTTAGTCTAAGATTTCTTAGCCAAAAGCACAATCCATAAAAAAAAAAAGATGTTTGATAAATTGGACTGCATCAAAGTTTAAAAATTTGCTCGTCAAAAGAGGACGAAAAGACAAGCCAAAGACTAAAGGAAAATATTTGCAAATCACAAGTCTGATAGAGGATTTATGACCAGAATATGAAAAGAACTCCCAATACTCACTAATAAGAAACCAAACAACTCAACTAAAAAGTGGGCAAAAGCTGTGACCAGACACTTCATCAGAAAAGATACACAGATCGCAAATATGCACGTGGAAAGGTCCTCAGTGTCATCAGTCATCAGGGACATGCAAACGAGAACTGCAATGAAATACCACTACACACCTGTTAGCATGGTTCCAACACACACACACACACGACCATACTCAGTGCCGGGGAGCGCATGAAGAAGCTGGAGTTTTCCTGCACTGCTGGTGAGTGAGTGGTCTAGCCGCTCTGGAAACATTCTGGCAGTTTTTCGTGAAGTTAAATACATACTTGGCATACAACCCAGCGACCTCCCCTTCTAGACATTTAACCAAGCGGGATGAGAATGTAATGGTCACTCACAAGTCTGTGGGCCAGTGTTTACAGCATCATTATCCATGACCTCCCCAAACTGGAAACAAGCCAAGTGTCCTTCCGGTGCAAAATGGACGGACAGATGGGCACGTCTCTCCCACGGACGACTGCCTGCGGTAAAGGGAAGGACCTCAGGCCACAGGCACAGGGGGGACCTCAGGGGCATGATGCAGCTGGATCCCGAAGGCTACCAACTGTGACTCCATCTGCACCTCGCCCTGCACAAGGCCAAACTGCCGGCAGAGGAGACGGATCAGTGGCTGCAGGGGCCGACACTCCAGGAGAGCGCTGACTACTCGGGGGCCTGCAGGAATCTTCTGGTAGGGCAGGACTGCTCCGTGTTTTCTCTGTGGTGTGTGTGTAGCTTGTAGAACTGCGCACTAGAAAAGCGAATTTCACCGTGTGTGAATCACGCCTTACTAGGGAAAAAAGCCGTTCTGGCTAAAAATGCAGCTGGCGGGGTCCAGTGTGTAGGGGGCAGGACACGACGGTGTGTAAACCTGCCCTGTCATAGGGTACTGAGGAGTGGACTGAGCCCACAAATAACAAAACAAGTGCAAGTCAAAACACTAATAAAACACCGTGTCCAACCTATCGCATTAACACAGATTAAATAAAACCCCCAAACCCTCACTTTGGTGAGAGGCAGCGACAATGCGGCATTGTTCCCTGCTGGGGAAAGCCTAAATTGGTCTAACCTTTCCGGAAAGTTATCTGTCGGTTTGCACCAAAAGCTCTGAAAATATTCTTGCTAAGTGATGGGTGGGTGACCGATGGCTATTTTTGGCTTACTTATTAATTTCTAAGTTCTTTTTAACATTTTTTAAAAAGATTTTTAAAATTTATTTTTAGAGAGGGGAAGGGAGAGAGAAACGTCAACGTGTGGTTGCCTCTCGAGCACCCCCTGCTGGGGACCTGGCCCACAACCCAGGCACGTGCCCTGACTGGGAAGTGAACCAGGGAGCCTTTGGTTCGCACGCCAGCACTCAGTCCACTGAGCCACAGCAGCCAGAGCGGCACACCACACACAAAAGCAAGAACTAAAAACGACGTATGACAACATTGGGGGGAGTTCTTTAAACCATGGTAAATTATGCACATGGAGTGTTTTGCAGCTCCTATTGGAGGGGCCTGGAGAGTGATGTACGAAACCTCTCCTCCTTCCCTCTCTTGCTCACGGACCTCGCGTGGCGTCCCCAGTGAGTGAATCAGTGCCCACTCCTGATGCTGTAGGCGTGCGTGACCCAGTCTGAGCTCGTACTGCCGCACTCGCTGCACACACTCAGCAGCCTGGGCCGCTCCCTTCCTCACCCCTGCACCTGCATTCCACATCCCCCCCTCTGCCCAGACCATCCGAAATATCACACGTGAGGCAAAGTGCTTTCTCCCGGTGCCACCAGCCCTGTGTATGCCTGGCCAGGTTATTCTCCATTAGAGGACTCTTCTGTGAGGACAGAGATGGGTTGTTTCTCCGCACCTGGCCGCTCATCTCCCTTCCACAGGGGGCTGGCTACGTGTCAAACACTGCTCTAAGGGTTTGATGGGTCCAACTCATCACCTAACAAGGACCCTACGCACAGGCCCTGTTATATTTCCGTGTTATCTCGTTTTACTCACCACTGCAGGAAACCGAGGCACAGAGAAGTTCAAGACGCACGGCTACGTGCGACGGGGTGCGAGCCCTGGCCGTCTGGGGCGGGGTCTGTGCTCGTGAGTCTGAGCTCTGTAACTGTTCACTGACTTGATGCTGGTGGCAACAGGGGACTTGACCCTGGTCCTGACGCAGTCGGAAGCAGAAGCACGTGCCAGAGGGGAGTTCAGAGCGAGGCCTCTGCGCACACAGGACGGATCTCTGCGAGGACCAAGAAGAAGTCCTCAGCCATGAGGAGCCAGGCATCCAGGCCAGGAAGCTGGATGGCCACAGGCGGGGGAAGGGGACACGCTCCGACAGCGCTCTGCCCCCTCTGCGTGAGCCCAGAACCGTGCTCGGCAGGCCAGCCAGGGAGGCAGGCAAGACAGTGAGCTTGGCCGGCCGGAAGCTTGCAGCAAGGGCTAAGCCCCGAACTTGGCTGGGGTGGGGGGCAGGAATGGAAGGCGAGAGCTCCTTGTTATTTACAGAAGGAAACTGATTGTAGCGAATCAGTTTCAAACTGTCTGATGGCCAAGCCCAGGGTCTCGGAGCTCGGAAACAGCTCCCTGTTCAAGAGTTCTCCAAACCCTGTGGCCTGTGAACCATCTTCAGGAAAACGGCTGCCAACGAGCTGACGAGACACCCGCTGGGACCCCCTCCCTCCCCGCTGTCGCCCTTCCGCTCTGCACTTGTGTCCCTCCACAGGGCAGACCTCCGTGACCACGGGAGGCCACAATTCTAGGGGCAATGGAACCGCTTCTAATTCATTTTCAGAATTTCTAGCATTTTCCTACAGCAAACTGCTAACTTGTATTTTGCAGAAATTTTCAAAACAGGATGACCTTGTCCCTAATCAACGTTTTAAGGTGGCCCCTTCATACACCGCCAGTGCCACGTAAACCACCAGGACAGCCGCTTCCACACGGCCCACACGGCACGGCCGGGCCTCTCTCTGTGTGCCCCTTTCCTCTGCTAGGCATCATGCCACCCCGAGGGCTGGGACCCCGAGGGCTGGGACCGTGTTCTAATTTCCCCTTTGTCACCGGCACCCAGCACAGTGCACTTTGTGCCGACAGGCAGTCAGAAACTACGTGGGGTCTCGGGGAGGTAGGTCACAAGGGATGTTCTGAAGTCACAACATAATTTCAAGGTGCTTCACTTCTCCTTAGTTAAAAACATGTCTGCCGTGAGTCATTTAAAACGGGAATGGTGCCCTCGCTGGCGTGGCCTGGTAGACTGAGCGCCGGGGTCTGAGAACCAAGGGGTCTCTGGTTCGATTCCCAGTCAGGGCACGTGCCTGGGTCGCAGGCTTGGTCCCCAGTAGGAGGCGCTTGAAAGGCAACCACACGTTGATGTTTCTCTCCCTCTCTTTCTCCCACACTCCCCCTCTCTAAAAATAAATAAATAAAAAATTTGAAAAATGGGAATGGTATAAGTTAAAACACAAACTTGTTATAATACTACCATTCTTTACAAATGCGGGAATTTCTGGAGAAATAGCAGGACCGCGCCTTCGGGTGCTAGACTGCAAGGCAGGCGGAACGTGCTCAGCACCCACGGGCCTCGGGTGGCTTGGAAAGCTGGGAACAGCTCTCAGCCTGCCTCTTCCAGGCCAGCCCGCAGATTTATGGGTGAGAAAGGAGGGACGGCAAGGGCCCCGCCTTCTGCCCAGCTGGTGACTGAGAATGCGGGCGGGCGGGAGGGAGAAGGAGGGGAATGAGAAACAGAACCACAAAATGAAGCAGATGCACACCTACCTAGTGCCCCGCCCAGCGCCCAGCGCAGGAGAGCAGGGCGGAGGCGGCAGGCTTCCGGAGGTAGAGGGTGTATGGGCCTCAGGGCAGCACGGGCGGCCCAGGCCACTCCAGGCGGGGAAGCACGCGGGAGGAAGGTAGAGGGGGGAGGGTTGGGGGGGTGGGGAGACGGGGACCACCAAGCACGGACACATCAAAGAGGGCCTCCAAAGCCAGGAGGCATTTGAGTCAGATGGAGCGAGTCAGTAGTTTTCAAAGGCTGGTCGGAGATCAGCAAAATGAGAAAAAGGTTTTCCGTAAAGCACAAAGTACAAGGCAGTCCCACATTGTGAAATTTTATCTTTCCCCTTTTTTGGTGCTAAAATGTTTTCAATGATAAAATCATGGAGCTAGCAGATGGCAAGTGACTTTTTAGGAAAATGTCCTTGTTTGGCAAAACGAACACCTAGCAATCCTGTATCTTGCCCCAGAATATTCACGGAAACCTTATAGGAGACTGTAGGTTCTCGAGTGACAGGTGAAAGCACATTTCAGGGAAAGCCGGCAGCAGAGTTTAAGACCGACAGCGAAAAGAACAGAGGCAGCAGAGCCCCCAGCTCGCTGAACCACAAAATCGAAACCAACCAGGCCCGCCCAGGAGGCAGCCATGGCGGCAGTCTCAGCCCTGGCCTCAAGGCACCCTTCCCCCGGTGCAGGTCTTGCTAACGTCAAAGGGTTCCCTGTCTCTTACGTGGCCGTTTGGCTCACGGGTGAGTGACGTGGGGTGTGACATGGGGGCGGTGCGGGGACGTTCTGAGTGTCCTGTGAGTGCAAAGAGCAGAGCCCAGCGCTGTCCTTGCCTGCGTGCTCTGCCAGGAGAACAAAGGCCCAGCCGGAGGAGGCAGAGGCTGAAACTCAGCCCAGGTCTGTCCCCCACCCAGGGACCAGTTTGGAACCCTGCCTGAAACGCTGGGGAATGCGGAGCAGGCAGGGACTAGCGGTTCAGGAAACGGAGCATCCTGGAGTTGGGAGTGTCTGTAAATCATCCTGGTGAGCGTCTGCCAGACGCTGAAATGAATGGGTGCCATTTCTTTCTTTAACACATGTAACTCTGGGACTTTAATTATTGACCTGAACAGAAAATAAAAAGAAAGGGGGAGAGTCCAAGTGCTTCCTGACCCGAAAGACAGGCCCGAAGAGCCAACTCCGCTCCGTCCGTGACAGCCGCGAACCTGAAGGAACCTGAAGGCACGTGTCCCGGAGACGAACAGGGGGGCCAGCCACTGCCCTGCCCGGCCCCCAGGAGCTCCCTACACACCACCTTGTCAGCGTGAGCGCCCTCCGTCTCACTCCACTGCCCTCTGGAAACGCGGGGGACTCCACTTGGAGTCATCTGGGCACCCTCTCAGCTCCAACTGTGAACTGTTATGGGGGTTTCCTTCCCAGACGGCCCGGCAGCAACTGACCCAGAACCTGCCTTGTGGAAACCATTTCCATTAGAAGCAAAACCGGGTCCTGATCAGAATTCCCAGAGGGGACATCAGACGATGAGGGATCCCACCAGGGTGTACAAACCATCTCCTCGTTGTCACGGAGGTGAGGACAGCAGCTCATATTAGCTTACCCCCCAGGGAATTTTTTCGAGAGACAGGTGTGGGAACTGGGTGCCTTGCCTACCTTTCCAGGTGAGGCCCCCTGGGCGTCTCTGTGCTTCCTCCCAGAGGGACCCTCTGGCGGGACCCCCGAGGGGGCGCAGCCTGGTCTGAGGACCCCGTGGTGAGCACAGACTGCTCAGGATGCTTCAGGAGCACTGCCAGCCCCCCGGGCTGCCGAGGCTTCCTGGCTCCTCGCACCTGTCCGGGCAGCTCCCCCTTGAGAAAGTCCTCATTACACCTCGTTCTAAACCCTGGGTGCCCTGGCAAGCAACCAGACACCCAACCCTTTTATTCAAAGGGGGAGGAAACCGCTCTGATTCATAACGTGCACTTAATTCTCTTATGCAAACACACCTCTCTTCTAGAGCTACGGTCCCGCTCCCAGAGCACACCCGTCACGCCCCTTTAAAAAGAGAGCCGCGTAGAGACCTGGAAACGCCTGCTGGAAGGCAAGCACTGTGTGGGGGCTGGAGATTTGGAGGGGGAAGGACTGTCCTTCCCCTCGGGAACTCAGTCTGGAGAAGGAGACAGGGGAGCACATGGAGAACGACAGGGCAACGTGACTGTGACGAGAGGGGTGACAGGTGCAAAGAAAGAGCGAGGGAGCCCGGGCGGAGGGCGTGGGTGGGCAGACCGGTGCAGGCCTCCGCGTGTGCGGGAGGATGGGGAGCTCCGCTCTGCAGCTTCCTGGAAGCGCAGGGCGGCAGGGTGGGCGGGCCAGGGTGTCGGGAGGGCTTCCCTACCTGCAACAAACGAGCCGAGCCCGGGGAACAGGCAGGCAGAAGCAGCCGGAAAGCAAACACCGACGCGTCTGGGGGCGCGGCCGGAGCCCAGTTCCCTTTCTGAAGGTGTGTGCAGCACAAGCAGCCTCCAAGGCTGTGCCGAAGGTCTGTGCTGGCCATTCTGACCCGGAGCAGAAGCGGCGGCTGCCGGGCCTCATGGGCAGCCGCCACACCGGAGGGCAGGGCCCCGAGGAGCAGGGACCGCTCGGGGACCGTCCCTGGAGCACCCAGAGTGCCCGGTGGAGAGCAGGCTTCCCTCCCAGCCCTCGCCACCGTCCGCTCCCTCCGAGCTCTCTAATCAGAGCTTCTTTCCACAGCACCGATTTCTCCTGGGCTGCTGGCTCCACAGCACTGTGCGGAACAGCGAACCTGCTCAGGCTGCTTCTCTAACTCAGCTCTGTCAGTGGCAGCCAGAGTATCTCCATCTCAGTGTGATTTGTGTGTCTGCTTCTCAGTGGATGCAGGACTCGGAGGGGGAATACCTTGTCTGTCCGAATCCAAGCATTCTGCACTCACAGACTCAACCAACTGCATTTTCAATCCAGGGCTGGGACTCTGTGGATACGAAAGGCTGCCTGTGTGTATCATGCTACGCCACTTTTTTACATCAGGGACGTGCGTACCCGCAGACTTGGGTATTTGTGGGGGGTCCTAGAACAATCCCCGGTGGACAGTGAGGGCGACTGTATCTCCCTGAAATTTCAACAGGGACGGCGCCCTGCATCCCCCAGCGCTCCTCCCAGTCGTACCCCCGCACCACTTGGGAGCCAGGGCTCCCCTGCCCAGGCCAGCCCTCCTTCGCTTACTCTTCCACCCCAGGACCACCGGGTTTGCTACTCCGTCAGCCCTGCGTCAGCCGAAAAGGTAGCCCCTTGGTTTTATCTTACTGGAGCTTCTTGTAGGCACACAGAGTTCTTCCCAAATGCACTATGCAGCTTTAGGGTAGGAAGTCTGTCTTCTGCTGCCCAAGGCCCCTTCACAGAGCTATGCACAGTATCTGAGACACAGTCGGGACTCAAGGAATGTCTGTGCAGCGAGGGCCGCAATCGGGTCCGCTTCTGTATCTTTAACAACTTCCAGAACAAGACCACTCTCGGCCCTTCTAACATCTGAAAATCGTGAGTGAGTGACTGTGTGATGTGCCTTAAGGAAGGGCGAGTGGGACGAGCCACGGAGAGTTCAGGTCGTAACAACAAGCCACTCACAGAGCCCCTCTGAAACTCAACGACACGTGTTGGTCTTGATGCGCATGTCAACAAGCCACGGGTAGCGGTCAGCGCACACAAGTGGCCGCAATTAGTGTTCCTGACAGACAACTAGGTCAAGTTTTCGAGCCTGTCTCCTGTTCAGGCTGTGGGGTGCGTGAATACGGACCATCTTCCCCGATCCCACGTGATACTCCAGTGTGATCGCTGAGTCCATCTCTGTTTCCCTCACGGGAAGACGGTAACACTCCCGAGTTCTCCGTGTCCCCGCTCCAGCTGCCCCCTCCCGCCCAGGGGCCATTCTAGAAGCCTGGGGACTGCAGGGCTCAGAGGGGCACAGCCGTGGCCGCAGACTTATTTATAAACAAGACAGAAAACTCGAAGTGACGAACTCCTGCGTTCCTGGTAGAAGCCTTCCTGGACTGCTTGTCTCTACCTTTGAAAGAAACATCACGATTCTTCCGGGGGCACAGGTTACGAAGAATGACTTCGTCCTCCTCGTCTTCGTTCAGTTAGGTTTCCTTATGATTGCTCACGCGAGGCCAACCCGAACGGTGCCTGACAGCTACTACGCACAGGAGGCAAGGGCCAAAGAGGGGCCAGACTGGACGATCACACCCATCCTCCTCACCGACACAAAAACCAAACAGCTGAGAGCTGGAATGCTCATTTTTTTTTTAACACAACCATACTGGAGAGAAGGAAGAGAAACATTCTTAACTGTAATTTGTAAATGTGTGACGCAACAGAGCGCACTGCTGCCTACAGCAACAGGGGTGGAGGGGAGGGACCCCGCAGTCTCCACACAGCCCTGCTTTGTCAGGGGCCGTCCCCGCCTCCAGAGTGCCCGACGAGATGGCAGAGCCACCCCCCCGCACTCTCTCCCCCGGGCGGGAGGGGCAAGGGGCCGGGTCGGCGGAGACCTGGCCGCACAGAGGCTGCCGGCAGAGGTGGGAAATGAGGGCCACTGCTCTCTCTGCTTGGGGCTGGTTCAAGCTGCCCGGCTGTGGACAGCTCGAGGGAACGGGTGCTGAACGGATTTACTCCTCTTCTTCCGGCCTCCAGTCGGACCTGCTAAGCGTGGTACTAGCCACGGGAATAATGTGCTGAATCGCATGAAACCGTCCTGGGAGCTGGCCTAGCACAGCCGTCCTCCGTCCCCCAGCCCGTTCCCCGGGGCGGCGGGGGTGCGCCGAGGGGGGCTGACGGGGCACCCGAGCCCCGTGTCACTGGGGCAGCGCCAGCAGGCCATGGGCCACGGGCCAGCTCCGGCCTTCCGCCTGCTTTCGTCGGGCCCGTGCGCCAACGATGGTTTTTATACTTCTAAATAAATAAAAATTAATGTTGTGACATGCAAATTACATGAACGTCAAGTTGCAGTGTCCTTCACATTTTACTGGCACACAGCCGCACGCGTGGCTGGTCTGCCTCCGGCTGCTTCCACACTGCAACGGCACAGCTGAGTACCTGAGCCAGACCCCGGCCAGGAAGCCTAAAATGGTTACTATCTGGCCCTCTAGAGGAAGTCTGCAGACCCCTGACTTAAGAGCTGGCTAGGCCAAGGTCATCCTTAACAGCATTCCACAGCACCTTGGATCCCAGGTACTTAAAAATTACTTCGATTAACACATTTACCTTTACAATCAAGTCCTCTCAAAGAAACGACCTCAAGTTTGAACTTCAAAATTGTGGCAGGTAGAAATCGTGTAAGACTCAGGTGAGAATTTAGTAAAGGCCCCTTTGGTTGGGAGGAATTTGCCTAAGAAGATGAAAATAAACTTTCTCTAAATTCGGCAAGTCACATCCGGAGCCAGTTCCATGCTGTGACCACCTGCTGGGGACCCAGAAGAGGCCCCCGTCGGGCTCACGTCTTCAGGAGCCTCACGACCAGTGGCCTCCAGCTGCTCTCACCTCACCAGCCCGGGGAGGGCAGCCGGAGGGAGAGCCCCAGGGAGTGTGGGTGAGCTTTCCCGAAAACAGCCCACGTCCTGAAGATGCTGCTGTTTGGGAGTTCTGTTCAGCGCCCTGCTGCCCTTCCCTGCGGCCCCTTCTGAAGGCCGTGGCTAGGACAGAACGTCACATCCCAGCCAGGCAACAGCATGGTCCTCCCTGGAAGGGAGGCTGCAGGGGGACGGAGAGCCAGGGAGCACCGCACCCTCCCCGGCCGGTGGGTGGGGAGCGGCGGGGCTGGGCTGAGGAGCCCAGCAAGGACTGGGCAGGGCTGAGGCTTCCTGCAGCTACCCCTCCCCCCTCAGATTGGCATATTATTATAAACCACTGTGGTTAGTTTGACTGCAAACACAAAAAGTCCCTTTATGGGAGTCTCCTTTAAGAAAGAGTAGCAACAGAGGCTATAATAAATACAATAAAATGGTACGTGTAAAATTCTGGAGTTAACTCGGCAGCAGAACACACGAGATGGGAAGAAAGCACTTGGGAGGGACACTACTCGACTCACCGCACCAAAAGGCACGAAGAACGACGCACCGGCACCCGCACTTGGAGTTCGCGCAGTGAACGAAGGAGCACCGTTTCACTGAGCTAGAGTCTCTTTAGACTGGGTTCGAGATCCAGGTAAAAGAGACACCTGGAGCAGGTAATGTGACCTCGAAGGCAGTGCTTCCTAGCCTGTTTGACACCGCAGTACCTACAGAACTGGCTGATACTGGGCGGCACCCTTGGGCGAGCAGACAGCATGGCTGGCAGGCGATCCCTAGGGGCCGAAGCCAGCCCAGGCGGCCCTGAGGGCCGAGGGCGCACCACTGCAGACGCTGGGCAGCTCCGCTCGAAGGTGTTTGTTCAGTGTGGTCATCAGGGCAGGTGGGGGGCGGGGGTCAGGTTACTCTGCATTTCTGAAATCACGGTGACCTCCAAACCACGTTGTCCTTGGCCCAGCAAACAGGTGCCGTGCTGGGTCCTCCACCTTACTCTTTCCGAAGGTCATTGTGGTTGCACTGACTTCTGGGGAAGATGACACTTCTGGGTTGGCAGATTTGTTCTACATTCGAGGGCACGCAGGGTGGCATGGACGGTGTCCCCCTCGCAGAGGCCGCTCGCGGCACCGTTCTAATTGAGGCCAGGGTAAAAAAGGAAGCATTTTTGGGGACTGCCACCCAAAATGTGGACAGAATGAACCAAGGCAAACACAGCACCAGAGAGCAACTCAACAGCAGGCCACGCCCAAAGCCCAGAGGAAGAAGGGGTCTTGGCGAGGGCGCGCGCAGGCAGTAGGTACGCGAGAACAGGGTGGGCACTGCTGAGCAGGCCACTGGGCCGGCTGGCGAGGGCCACCCGGGCGCCCCTGCTGCAGGAGACGGACGCGCACCTCCCGCCGCAGCGGGGCGCCACACCCCCCTGGGCAGCAAGGAATCAACCCCGAGGATGCAAAGCTCTTATTATCAAACCTTCGTTAACTGGAGCCTAATTAGGACTTTTAAGGGCTTGTTTTTCTCACTTTGAAGGAAAGGCTTTCTCTTAAGTCAGCACGGTGTAAACGGAGGGACGGTGGACCAAGAGTTAGCTATCTGGACCTCTTGCACGTGGGCGACTTAGTTGACCTTCGGGGCTTCGGCTCTCTGATTTACAGAGTGAGAGGGTTGGCGAGACGCGGACACCGAACCCCACTGGTATTTTCAGCAACGCCATCCTGCTTCTAGGACGGGGGTGTCACACTCATTTTCGGCAGGGGCCACGTCAGCCTTGCGGTTGCCTTCAGAGGACCGAATGTAGCATCGACTTACCAACTCCTTCGCAGTGAAGGAGCAGCTACATTGGCACAGCCCTGAGGTTCTCGCAGCCCTTTGGAGGCGACCGGGAGGCTGACGTGGCCCCCGGTGACAGCGGGTGTGACAGCCCTGCTCGAAGACACGCCAGCAGATCAGCGTCGGCCTGTGATCATTCTCCCGTGGATTTCCGTCCCTCCCAATGCGAGCTGAGATCACCAATGGTCTTCCATAGTTTTTAGAGCATTTCACATGTTTAATTCAATCAAGCCGCATGACAGTCTGCTGGGGTGAGGTCGCGGAACGGCCGTAACAGAAGCCCTTTCATGTGATGTGCTTGAAGACGTGGTTGGCTGCTCTAGGAGCTGCCCGAGGAGGGGAGCCACACAGGAGAGACACATGGGTACCTACACATTTGTTTTAACTTAGAGAGATGCACATGAACTGTTCTCTGAAATGTCAATCTTTTCAAGAGTATGCTCACTGGATTTCTACATACTTTTTTTCTGGAAAAAAACACCAAAAACTGCACTTATAATTCATTGCATATCATTTATAGTTTTTGTTTCTTTAGAAGAAAGAAGTTAGACATTGATAAGGCAATCTGAGTACAGAACTCTTCCTGAGTTTTGTAATTTTGCCCTGCTCTTCTATCGCTGTCATGCCCAGACAGCAGGATTTTTGAAGACTCGTCTTCATCGTCTTTCCAAACCATTCCTTTTTCACGGAAACAGCGGCTTGCGTTTGTACGCTCTCACTCGACCAGCTCACCTAACATTTGACAGAGCTGCACCGGGCATGCGCAGCATGCCGTGGCGCTGGCCGCCGTGTCCTGCAGAAGGAGCGGGGGCCCGGGCTGAGAGGACCAGAGGGTGTCCGGGCAACATGTGTAGGGAGGCAGGCGCAGAGGCTCGTCTGGAACCTGGGGAGGGAGGGCAGGGTGGGGAGAGTCTGGCATCACCAGCACCCAGTTAGCAGTTCAAACCGCAAGAGGTGAAGGACTCCGTCCAGGAGGGAGTGCAGGTGGAGGATAAAAGGGGGCGAGCGAGGCCCCAAGGAATGCCGACTCTCCGAGGGCGAGCGGAGGAAGAGCTTCCTGCAGGGGACCAGCAGACCTTGCTGGCTGGCGATGAATGAAGGGAAGCAGAGCACCAGGAAGCGGAGAGCTTCAAAGGGCCAAATGCAGGACCGAAGCCTGGAAGCGAGAGCTGAGGAGCATCCTTGGACTTGACCACCAGGCAGCCACGGGTGAGTGAGAGTTTGAGTGTTCATGCCCCCCGGAATGATCTCACCGAAGGAGGGAAAGGCTCTGTCGTCTCGCATGGCTTTAGCCCCTCTCCCACCAGACTGGTCGCCTTCAGGAGCCACTCCGCCTGCTGGCCCCCCGCTGGCATCCTTGTGCGGAGAGGCCTGCTCGGGCTGCCTGGCCCAGGCCAGGGGAGGGGCCGCAGGCGGACTCCAGGCTCTCCCGAGCCCAGGCAGGACAGATCAGCCCTCACCTGAGAGCTGCTACCTGACTCCCAGGCCCGAGGCAGCAGCTACTTGCAGTGCGTGCCGAGAAGCATTTGTGCAAGTTTATCGCTGAAGTCAGGATGACATGAAATCCTCAACTAGAAGCCTTCAAAGCGAGGCCTTTGAGCCCTCCCCAGGCGGAAGGGCTCAGAGAAAGAATCCTCGGTGAGGCCGCACTCTGCCTCTGGCAGACAGCTCCGCCGGTGAAGCCTGCGGCCCCGCTCCTTCTGTCCAACACCCGGCGTCCCCCACGCCAGACGGTGACCAGGAGGGAGAGCGAGTGCCCCGGGATTTGCGTGAGAGATGTAATAAATGAGAAGAAAAACTGCATGATCTGGAACACAGGCTCTGCTCTGTATGTCCTGACAAGTAACGAGGACAGAACTCCTGGATCTTAACAGTCACCGACTGTCGGACGGGGCGGCTCAGCCAGGTCCCAGCGCGGCTGCCCGCGCCCCAGGGGGCGTGACTGGGACGCTCAGGAGCGTCAGTGCCATTGCGGGCCACCGCTTCCTTCCACAGCCACCGTCCCACAGTCTCCCCGCTTCCTTGCTTCTTGAGCTAGTGACCTCGGATTTGCAAACATATAACTCTTGTGAGAAAACAAGAGATATAACAAGAAATATTTTTTCTTTAAGCCTCACAATTAGATACGGTCAACTCCTTCCTCAGATGTGATGTAGAAACCGAGGCCAGGACCAGACGCTGGACACGGCCTTACTGGGTTAGGCCAGCCAGGGTTTGGGGTCTCAGAGCCACAAGGCAGACACTGCCCTTCTGCCTGGGCTCACAGTGCCAGGCCTCCTGTGCCTGGGGAGCCAGGAGGGTGGGAGGGAGTCAGGTCCTGCCTGCCTCAGCGGACACTGTCTCAGGGCAGTGGCTGGGGAAGGGAGATGGAGGGACGGGCCGAGAGTGCCACGCCGCACCCCACGCACGCCGCACCCCACGCACGCTGGCTTCGGGCACAAGCCGGCCCGTTGTCTGCACTGAGAAAGGGGAAGGCACTGACCTGATCCAGACGCAGCGCGCCGTCCAGAAACCGCTGCTTGCGTAACTCCTTTGCGATTCTGTGGAGATTCAAGACCGCCTGGTGCACCTCCTCACTGCTGTGCTCCGGGGAGATGGGGGGCAGCTCCTCCTCCGGGATTCTCTGAGTCGGGCTCTCAATCATGCTCTGCGCATGCTCGTAGCTCAGTTTGGTGCAGGAGCGGATGACGGTCCGGCCAAACCATTCACTAAGGATCTGCAGAGGGACAGACGGCGAGGTTCTGCTCACATGCAACCCTTCACCCACACACCACCCTGCACGGACTCTCTGCTCAGAACGCTGTCAGCTTCCGGCTGGGCACCAAGACCGAGCTGACGGGGAAGCTGCCGCCAGCAGGGAGCTCAGACTCTATCAGACGTGGACTTAACAGGCACGGAGGTCTACGGGGGGGCTACCGGAGGTCTCCGAGCACGAGACTTGAGGGGAAGGGCCTGCGGAGGCTTTGTCATTAGCCTGGGTGCGAGGTCATCAGTGCCAAAGCCGGACAGGGAGGAAGGGCTAGAGGCCCACGACGTGACGGGTGGGGAATCCGTGGGCTTGGTGACGGGCCCGACGTCGGGTGAGGGAAGAGCTGGGGCCACAGACAGAAACCAAGACCAGAGTGGGGGCAGAAGGGGAGAGTCGGCCCCAGCTTGTTCTCTTGGGGGCGTTTATGCGGACACAAGGGCCCAGATCAGGGTTTCTCAGCCTCAGCACGGCTGGCTGATTCATTGCTGGGGGCTGTCATGTGCGTTGCGAAATGCTTAGCAGTGCCCTTGAACTCTTGCCCGTTAGGTGCCAGTGGGCCCTTGCCCCAGCCCCCTGAGTTGACAACCCAGACCACCCCCGGACACCGCTGGCGCGCCCTGGGGCAGCTCGGCCCGGCTTCTCACCAACTGGGCTCCAGCCACCCGAGGAGCGGTGCTCACTGGGGGGCGGGATCACCACTGATTTCTACCTTATCCTTTCCACTTGTCTGTGTTTTCTACAAGGAGCATTTATTACTTTTAAAACAAAAAAAGGTGGACGAGAAAGCTCTGGAGAGCCGTCAAGAACCTCTCAGCCCTGGGACCGTGGCTTCCTGCAGCAGAACCCAGGCTGCTTTGTTTGAACACAGCCCGGTGATTTTGGGAATGACTCCGACACAAGGACTAAAAAGAATTCTTAGGCCAGGAGTGCTAGCCTGAAACCGCCCTATGGGGCGGGCGCAGAGAAGGATGCCCCCCACGGCCCCACGGAGCAGGGCAGCAGGGCCAGGGTCCTGGAAGAAAGGCCAGGAGTGGGGTTCCTGGGGACGGCCTCCCTTACAGCAGGGGAGGAAGGCCTTTCTGGAAGGAACACCTCATTAATTTCCAATTTGGAAACTGCATTCCCATCAACACCCGTCCATAACCAGGGCCAGTGGCCCAAGACAAAAGGACAAAGAGTTTTTCATGGAAAAAGGGGAAAAGCCAGGAGGCGTTTCATAAACAAAGCCCTTCTGACAGATCGCGTCCTTCCTCTCCCCTTCGCTGAGTCACAGGGCCCGGGCCCCCCACCTTCTGCGGCGGCAGGACCCCGCGCGCACTGCGGGCACTGCTGTCTGGAGTGTCCGTCAGACGGTGCGCGGTGCCCACGCCTGCTGGGGGCACACAGCTGGGGATGCCTGGGCAGAAGGGAGCGAGTGACCTCGGCCTCGTGACCTACGAGGGACAGCGTGCCGCCCTGTCCCCTGCCCGAGCCGCCTGTCACAGTCCCCCTGCACCTCTGGGAGGGCCACTGTCGTCCCAGAGTGTAATGGTACTTTCATCACGTTTTAGCTGAAGGTCGAACAACAGAGATAGGTGGCGAAGTAAAGAAAACGAACTGTGCCTCGTACGTCAACCTTCTACATATTACAGATACCAAGTTGTGCGGGTACACAGCCTTTGGAACCATTCAATTCCATTTAAATATACTTTAAAACGTATCTTCTTAAAAAATGTCAGTGCCTCATTAAAAAAAAAACTCTGATTCAAAAAACTGCTCATGGGGTGAATTTGTAATTTTAAGTTAAGTGGATGCAAAATTACTTCTACAGCAGCTCTGGGTTTCCGTATATGAAACACTTATTTCAATAAACTGAATCAGGAGGAAACATTTTCCTGACTGGAAGAGAACCAGTTTGGGGTGGCCAGGGCTGCGCTCCAAAAATTTGTTACTCTTTCCTCATCTTTAATATCTCCTTTCCTATTCACCTTCCCACGCAGCCTACGACAAACTCCAATGTGTCTCGTCTGCTTATTTAAAAAAAAAAAGCAACAGGAAAAATATCTCAGAATAATTCTTGTTGGGAACCGCCCTGCCTGGTATCAGAAGCTGTGACCCCCGCCAAGGCTAAGGCTGAGGGAATGACCTTGGACCGTAAGCCAGCAAGGAGACAAAAGCTTATCTCCCTGGCAGGAACACTGCTTCTGCCACTTCACCCTGCCTGGCCCCCAATGCTTGGTCAGTTAGCCAATGACGGGTAAGATTCCCTAAGGGGGGAACGACCTAAGACAGGCACGATCACGTGGGAGGCCCCCAAGGAAGGACTTTGAGGGGTACGACAAAAGGGGGTGATGGACCCTTGCCCCTCGGCTTTGACAAAAGCCTGAGTCCTCATTGTCTGCAAGAAAATCTCCTAATCTCTTGGCTGCCTTACTTCCCTTGCTACACCTAAGCCTGAAACAATGACAGGGTGGTGCAGCCCTGTGCTGGGAAGGGCGGGTTTCCCGGGTGATCAGGCCTAAGAAAGAATATGTAAAATCCTGTGAAACCTTCTTTGTTTAGAATGCTCTCAATCGACTGATAAGGGTCCAAGGAAGAAGTAAGTTTGTTCCTTAAAGCTTTACAGCTCTTTGACCCTGACTCAAAATAGGCCCTCAGACTTCCTTGTTACCTATTGTTTGATCCTTACTTCCTGGCAATGAGTAATGAGCTTTAGCTGAATTCTTATGTAAACGAACCCAATAAAAAGCCTGCTCAGGCGAGAGAATGAGGTGCTCTCCCTTAGGAGCGTTCTCCCCTGGCAAGGGTGGCCATGGTACTCCCCACGAGAGAGAGTGGCCGTTTCGTCCCTATTTTTTCCACAGGACCTGGTTGTCTCCATGTTTTTCTCGTGTTTCGATGAGCCATCCACAGCGTTCCTCGGTCACTGCTGGTCAGTGGCCATGACAATTCTTATTTTTCTCTTACTACAATGGTAATATGCATTCACTATAGAAACCTTAAATACAGGTGGGAAAAGGAGAAGCAAAAGAATCTCCCATAAATCCACCATCAGGAGATAACTACGTACTGTTTCTACCTTGATGCATATTTAATTCCCGTATCCTCAATGTCTTGTATTGAACAGAGCAGACATCCAATGACTACTCACTAAATGAATGGAGGAAGGACTAACAAGAGTTTCATGAAAGTGGCATTCTAGCTGGATCTCAAAGAATAGGGAGGATTCACACTGGCAGAGAGGAGGGGAAGACAGCCTAAGAAGAGGGAAAAGCATCTGCAAAGTCTTAGAGGTGTGACAGTTCCGCATTGGACCGAACAAACCCCTCGGCGGCCAGAGCAGGGGCTGACAGGGCTGGAGAATGGGCGGCAGACGGTCACGTCGTGGGGGAGGGGCTGGTGGAGGTCTCTGCATGCCCTGCTCTGTGGACTGGACTTTTGTGGGCAGCCACGGCCCACCATCAGGCTGTGGAAGGATGCTGAGTCACACTGTAGTAGTAGGACCAGGTTTGGCTTCTAGAAAGCCATCTACCACCACTGGGAAAGAGCGGAGAGGCCACAAACAGCTCCCCTCAGCCACCCTGGGGGAGGACGGCAAGGGCTTGAGTAGGACAGTGACCGTGGCGAGACAAGAGAGGGCTGACTGGGGACACCCCTCGAAAGCAGAGCTGTCGGCGCTCAGCACCGTGGGGATGTGGCAGAGGGTCAGCAGCCGCAGGCTGGGAGGCTCGGAGGGTGCCGCCGCCACAGACAGGTCTGGAGATGACAGGGCCGACGGCAGGCTGGACCAGCAGTGTGGCGCTGCGTGAAGAGGCGAAGGGTGAGGAAGGCAGAGGGGCCTCCCGACCCCCTGAAGTGGGGACTCCCGCAGGTCAAGCTGGCTGGCTTCCCTGGTCTCCAGGAACCGAAAGCCTCCCTGGGGAGCGGCGGGTTTTGAAGGAAGGAGGAGTAGAAGGCTAGAGCCGAGAATAAAGGCGGAAGCACCTACATGGGCAATAAATACATGGAGCCCTAAGCAGCACCCCGCAGGTGCAGCTGAAGACAGACGGCCTGAACTGGCGTGCGCCGGAGCGCCCTACAAGGTCAATGTTCAAAACGGGGGTGTGAGGCAGGGACAGGAAAGATCCTCCTAGAGCTCCAGGGAACGGGCAGAGACGGGGAGGGTGCTCTGAGGTGGCGGTCAGGAAAGGCTGACCGTGCCTGAGGCAGGTCATGGCAGCTGGGTGGGGAGCCGCTGCACTGTGGAGAGCTGGGTTATGCGATCAAAGCCCGTTTTTCCCGCAGCAAAGATGCTCTAGGAAGCGAGGAGAGACTCTAGCCCCAAGCAGACTCCGTAGTGCAAGCACTGCTAGCAGAGAAGGGGGAGAAAAGAACACGGGAAAAAATCCCATTGTGAAGACTTTGCAGATTTTTCTTTGAATGAGAGACCGCAGAGTTTTTTAAAAAGGAGAGACGAGGCCTAATTTCTGGTTTGGAAGGACCCTTCCGACCACCGAGTAGAGCGGAGTGGGGTGGAAGTAGGGGCCCGGAGAACTGGCAGTGAGCCCGGTGGTCCGGGCAGGGGCTGGCAGCTGGGACCCAGGGGCCAGGGCTGGTAGTGGTAAGGGCGGGCAGATTCCAGAGGTAGCTGCTGCCAGACTAAACTGAGGCTATTTCCCGGTGGATTAGATGCACGCAGTGAGGGAAAGACCAAGGTCAATAACGCCCCCGTGGATTCTGCCCGTGTCCATGGCTGACACGGGGCTGTCTCTGACGGAGGCTGAACCGGGCAACACCTGGGGTACAGGCCCGCACCCTCGCTGAGCAGACCGGCACGCGGCAGGGAGACGGCTGCAGAGGCAAGCCGGGACCGGCGACTGTAATGGTGAGCCACCTCCTTTCTTATTCCGACCTGAGACCTCAGACACTATGGTCCCAAGGTCTCGGGACTTGCTTATCAAGTCAGAGTCTTTGCTTCTGACCTCCTTCAAAGTGTCCGACTGGTGTTTTTACGACAGTGATGTCAAATACAGTGCCCCTGACGAGTGGGGCGCAGAGGTGCGGTTTCGCCGGGCAGGAGTACCACGTGCGACGGACGTGCGGGGGCTTTCAGGCCACTCCTCGAGCTCTGGACTCGCAGGGTTACAGGGGACTTCACGGTGCCAAGGCTGGATCTTGAAAAGCAGGGGATTTACTTGGGCTTGTTTTCCCTTGTGGCAATGTGCACTCACAGATATCTCGATCAGAGAACAATGCTCTCGCCCCTAATAGGTGAGAAAAATGCCAAAAACAGGCCCTTCAGAGTCTACTGACTTGAAAATCTGGGCGCTGGATTATTGGGAGCATGTATGACCAAGATTTCCTACTGGTGGTTTTCCAAAATCTCCAGGAGGGTAAAAGCACTTGGACTAGCCTTTCCCTAGCTGACCATGTCCGCCCCGGGGACTGAGACCTTCCTGCAGCCTGAGGGAAAACACCCAACTTTCTCCCCTCCGACTCCAGGTGAGACTGGGGCGGGCTCGCCTCGCCTGTCGCAGTGGTGCGGTGCCGCTGGCCCAGCTACGGCTCCTTGTAAGTCCAAGGCTTCCACCACGAGAAGCCGTCACTACATGCAGACCCAGCCTCGGGCTTCAGCCACCCTCTTCCTCACTCATTCCGGCTCCTCACTGGCCTGCTCTGGCTCCCCGGCCCTCCCATCTGTCCTGTCCCCTCAGTCCCATCTGTCCCCCCAGCCCCGTTTTCTGCATTCTGACTACAAGACACTCCTCTGTCACCACATGCCCCCACTAACCACGCGGGCCCGCCCCCATGTGCTCCCTCGGGCTGGTAGGGTGCGTGGCTGACCACAGTACGAGAAGTGTGGTTAGTGGCTCCACAACCGTTCCCAGTCCGAATGCCTGCACTTCCTCTCTGGCTCGGTCTGAGGGAGGCCCAGCATCCCCTCCTGGACCCTGCGCCCACTTCACACCTGCTCTGCAGCCCCTCCTGCCAGAGGGCTTGGCTACTAGCCGCCGCCTCCAACAGAAACCCTGAAGACCAGTCGGGTTTTCTGAGTGCCTCTTTCTAGTGCTTCTTTTATGACCCTCATATTTTAGAAGCTCGTTAGATCGGGCAGCTTTTTATTCCTCGGGTCTGACCCTGGCAGGCAGAATTCAGATTCAACGTTCTTTCTGTTGACTCAAGTTAGTTTTCTCCTATGGGCTTTTATTTCCTATTTAATTTTTTTTTTTTGCAAAAATAAGCACTTATAAAAATATAAAAGTAATACATGTTTTTAAAAAACAGTAGAAAACACAAAAAAGTAGAAAAAATTACTCATAGTCTTACTACCCAAACACAGCCACTACTGGCATCCTCTTTTATTTCCTTCTGGTCTTTTTCCATTCATTCTTTCCCCGAGCATGTTCCCACCCCCCCGGAGCATGGCTGCTGGCGCGCCGTCCTCACAATTCCGTCTTTGTGCTTCGGGTCGGGTTTGCCGCCTGACTCTCACAAAGGAACTTGTTATCACACGTGTAAAAAGCCAAATGTAATGCGTGTAACCTGTTTTGATTCCAATTCAGGCAAGTCAATTGGAGAAGACCCGAGAAATGTAATTATGGACTGAATCTGGATACGACACCACAGGGTCGGCATTACTGGTAGGTGTGCTGATGGCCTTGTGGTCACGTAAGAAAGTGTCTGAATTTTTTAGTCACGTACGTATGAGTGTAACGACACGATGTCCATGATTTGTTTTAAAGTACTTCAGCAAAGAAAAAATGTTGGTGGTAGCTGAATCTGGGTAAGAGATAGGGATGGTGGGGTTACTGTATGTCTGAAACTTACAAAACGGGAATTAAAAGACCGAAGTATCCCGCAGGTCACACAGTCCGGCAGCTTGAAAGGCTCGTTAAGGAGAACAGCAGGCCCCGCCCTCCCCGCAGGCGGCCACGCGCACACCTCTCTGAGCACACCAGGCTGTTTGGTGTCGCTTTCATCTTTGTACAGAGCCTGCTTGATTTCTACCTCTTGATTTTTCAGTTTTAGGCATTATTCACGAACCTTTCACTATAGGAGACGAGAATTTATTTTTCTTTCCACATACACTCTTCCCCTGATCAAACCCACAGAACTGTCCCGGGCTCTCATCCTCCCAATAAAGTTACATCATAAACTATCAGAGTTAACTACTATGGTTACATACATACTAGGTGTTATTTTCTTTCCTACCCAACTTTTGTTTTCACTGGAATTAATAACTGCCTTGTTTTAATTTGCTTGGTTTTTCTGGACACCCCAGACTCTCCACCAACTGTCTTAAACAGTGATTCTCCAAGTGTGGTCTGTGGGCTCCTGGGGGTCCCTAAGACCCTTGCAGGGACCTGTGAGGTGGAAACTCTTCTCGCGGCAGTACCAAGGCATTATCTGCCCCCTTCTGTGCGCTGGCCTTTACACTGATGGCACAGAAGCGCTGGTGGGGAAAGCTGCGGCTGCTTCGGCATGAATCAGCCCCTGGCCACGAAGGGTGCCAGGGGTCAGGGCACTTATCACCACCTCACACTCGCAGGGAGAACAAGCTAGGTCACTTAAGAATGTTTTTAATGAAGCAGGAAAAGTTATTAACTTTATTATGCCTCAACCCTCTAGGGCTTGTTTTTATCGCTTATGCTGAATGCCCGAGCATGATGACTATCTTGAGGAAAAGCACTTATGTAACTAACTGAGCTGCAAGCTGAACTGACTGCTCTTTTCCACCGGCTACCATTTCTACTCGAGGGAATGACCGACACACACGCTATGGTATCTGGCACTTCAGCGACAACAACTGCCACTATTTATGGCCAATGATAAAATGGGAACTTTCACAAAAGTTAGAATTTTGGAAACCTTGTATCTGACACACGACACACACATTTCCTGATGCTTAAAGACTTGTCTGAGATCAGTAGTGATATTAACAAATGTGCTTTTTCCATATCATATCATGAAATGTGGACACATTTAAAAGATCAGCAAAACAAGCCAATATTTTTAAATGCTCTAAATTTATAAATACATAATACAAAATCATGCATGGGTGAAAGATCCATTCAGAGTGTAAAAGAGACCAATAGATTTTAATGTAACCCAGTAAAAAATTCAACTGATGTTATATTAGTCTGCTAGGGCTGCCATAGCATACCACAGGCTGGGTGGTTGGAACACAGACATTTACTTCTCTCACTGCTGGAGGCCAGAAGTCCAGAGTCAAGGGGGCCGCTGATTTGGCTTCTCCCGAGGTCTCTCTCCCTGGCTTGCAGCTAGGTGGTCACCTTCTCCCAATGGCAGGGAGCAAGTAAGCTTCTTCTTATAAGGTTTCTTCTTACAAGGATACTAATCTGATCAGATCAGGGCTCCACCCTTATGACCCAATTAGCTTTAATTATCTACTCACAGGCCCTGCCTCCAAATACAGTCACACAGAGCATCAGGGCTTCAACACAGGAATCTGGGGCACAGATACGGTTTCAGATTCTAGGTTGGAATTAAGTTGTAAGAAACTACTGTCAAAAACCAGCGTAGTACGAAGATAAATGAATGTCCACAAGTATTTGAAAAAAGCTCTTAAAACACCCCTTCCTTTCCCACCGCCTGTCCGTCTGAAGCCAGATCTTCTTCACCTGCGTCAGCCAGAAGCGCTCACCCCCGCAGGCGCAGGCTGGATGGAGAAGCACGAGTGAGGACCCAGTTTAACGTCTTCTCCGAGACAGATGCGAGACTTACAACACTGCAAAGCAGCTTTTCTCCTCGTTTTGTTTTAGGACATAGTTGCTTTTCACAAAATGTTATTTATCTTAACATATAATGAATTGAACTTATTATTTTAGTTAAAGTAAGTAAATGGCCCTGGCTGGTGTGGCTCAGTGGACTAAGTGCCGGCCTGCGAACCAAAGGGTCGACGGTTGGGTTCCCAGTCCGGGCACATGCCTGGGTTGCGGGCCAGGTCCCCAGTAGGGGGCGCGTGGGAGGCAACCACACATTGACGTTTCTCTTCCTCTCTTTCTCCTTCCTTTCCCCCCCTCTAAATTTAAAAAATCTATGAAAAAATAAGTAAACGTTTACAATCGAATCAGTTCTGATTTCCAACAGCGTATGCAGTAGTAATCCACATGAAGCTCTCTGAGGGTCTCAATCGTTTTTTCAGTGCAGCAGGTCCCGAGACCAACAAGCCCGAGGACCGCAGGTCTCCATCATCTCCCAAGGAACTCGGCACGCAGGTGCTCCGACGATTTCATGTGCCCACAGGCTTCCCTCCTGGGGCCCTCGGACCGGCTCCCGCTGCGGCCGCTGCCTTCTGCGCTGTGCAGGGGCGGTGCCCTGGCCACCTTCCTCACCGTCACCGGGTCAGGTGTCAGCCAATTTCGGCCTGCGGGCCAGATCCAGCCCGCCACCTGTTTGCTAAGCAAGAGTAAACTGGGACAGAGCCACGCTCATTCGTCTAGGTGTCGTCTTCTTTCTGCTACAACAGCAGGGTTGAGTAGCTGCGACAGAGACTGAATAAATATAACGCTAAAAATATTAACTGTTTGATCCTCTATGGGAAAAGTTTGCTGACTTGTGATTCAGCCAATTTTTTTACTTCTTTCCTGAACCCCATGTCTTCCTCCTTCTTGATTTACTCCTTAATTTTGGTGAAGCACATCTTCTGGTAGCTTCTTGAGAAAGGGGGTATGAAAGGTACATTTTTTTGAGATCTTGCACATCTGAAAATGTCCTTTTCTACTCTCATGTTTTACTGATATTCAGCTGGGTACAGAATTTTAGCATAGACATCAGAGTCTTTCAGAATTAGAGAGTTTTGCCTCATTGTCATCTGGCTTCTAGAATTATGATAGAAAAGGTATTAAGTTAGTTTGAGTTCCAATCTACTGTATGTGACTTTTTCTTTAACCCTCAGAAGCCTATGGGGCCTTTTCTGTGTCCTTAGTGTCCTGAAATTTTATGACCATGTGGCTTGGGGATGATGTGTCTCCATCCGTGTTCCGGGGGGTGGGCTCTTTCAGTCTAGAAAGTCACCCCTCCAGTGGGGGCGGGGCATTTCCTTGAATTATTTCTTTCCCCTCTGTTGTTGTTGGGCTTTTTTTTTGCGGGGGGGGTGGTCTCTATTTTTGGAATATTTATCGAACAGATGCTGGGCATCTTGGACTGGTCCTATAATTTTCTTCTTCTCGTTCTGGGATAATTGTTCTACTTCATCTATCTCCACCAGGAGTTTGAATTTTCTTCATTTCTTCTATCTTGTTTTTAATTTCCAAGAGCTCTTTTTCTCTCACTGAATGTTCTTTTTTTTTTTTTTTAAAGTATTTAGATCTTGTGAGATAGATACTTTGTTTTAAAAACAACTTTCTGGGGACATAAACAATAGTTTCGCTTCCCTGCATAGTCTGTTTTGTTCTCCTTGCCTTTTTTGTTTTGGCTTCCCTGTACCACGCTAGAGGCTTTCCTCTTGGTTGTCTCTTCACAGGTGGAAGTGCAACGCTAAAAGACTGCTTTTTAGTGAAACCCTAAAAAGCTCGGCGAGTGCGAGCGAGGCTGCCTGTCTGTCAGCCTTACTGTGGGGAGGTCGGCTGGGCTGGGGGTTCGGAAACCCTGAGGTTACTACCGTCAGACCTGCTTCACGACTCGGACTCCTCGGGGGATTTCCCCACCTCCCGACTCGGGGTGCAGGCTTGGCTACCAGAATTCGGGGGTTGGCTGGGGAAAGAAAGTCGGGGCTCTTAACATGCAGGGTACCCGTGCTCACTGAGCCTCCGCTAAGGGACCGCCACCGATGAGTGTGTTTGGTGTCCCTTTACTTCAAGCAGCCTTTACTGTATCCCATCCAGAGGATACATTTCTGGTCGTCTTCTCAGTTATGGGAGGGACCATCTTTTAAACGAACTTTCAATCGGCCGAGTCAGCCTTCTCGTCACCTGACCCTCTCTCTCCCACTCCACAGGGCCGCCCGGGGCCCTCAGTCCCTGGGTTCCTTCAGGGCCCTGCTGGGCGCACGGGGCTGCCCCTTGGCTCTCAGAGCCGCTGGCCCGGGGCCCGGCCCTCTCAGAGCTGCTAAGTCAGTTACCACTCATCCATCTGCTTCCCGGCTTCCAACACATTGTTGCCGTTGTCTCCTCTCCCGTTCTCTCAGTCCTTGCGGGTTTCTGTCTTAAAAAAAAATCTCCTCACTGTTGTTTTAGTGAGGTTTTGGGAGGGAATGAAAGCAAATGTGGGTATTTGATCCTCCATCTTTATTTGGAACCTCTTTACAATTAAATATCCTTTTTTTTTTTTTAACTTTCATTTAACTTTACAGCGTAAACATTTCCCATGGTCTTACATGGTCTTTGTAAAAGCTGCCGGACATTCCACCGAGTCGGAACCGTGGCTTGCTCAGTCACTCCCCTAGTTTGAGTGTTCAGAGTTGTTTCTGTTGCGGGGAGGGAGCTGGTGTATCCTCAAGGCGTCTTGGATTCATTTGTCCCACTCACTCCCTCTCCTTAGGGACTGCTTGCTGACCTTCCTCGCCGCTCTGTTCATCACCTTGGCCTCGACCGTGGCACTGCCTCGTGCGGGCCTAATGCACCTTAAACCACCCACCAGGTCACCTGCACAGTGACGCGGCACTCATCTTTCCAAATGTCCCCTTTCTCATGACACTTCAGGGGAACCCCAACATCTACAATTCACTTGTGATTGACACTGGTGTGAGGCTCCCCCTAGTTCGACTCTCCCCGCCCCCGCCCTCCCCCACCCCCCCTCGAGACCCCTTCCCTGAATGTCCTCCTGCAGGCAGCACCTGCTGTCCTCACTGCGGCTCAGGCTGCTCCTCTCGCCACTGCCAACCCACATGCGCCCTCACTCACACACCCTCTCTGCTGCACTAAGCCTCCCCATGTGGCCTTGCTGACACAGTAGCTTCCTTCCCCTAATAGGCAAGAAACAAGGGACTCATTTCTGAAAGCTTAGGGTCGGTCTTGCCTTTCAAATGGACTAACCACTTTTCAGAGGCAGAAGCTCTTACATGCCTGTCTCTATGGCAGCTGCCCCCGTCCCGCCCTCACGTACCACCATGGGATTCAGCCCAGCACCAGGCACACAGTGGGGGCTCGACAGGGACTCAATGAGTGGAACGGATGCAACTGTAAGTCGTTACCTTGCCGTCCGAGGTCAGCGTCCAGATCACGGAGAAGGTCAGTTTGTCGGTCATGGGGTTGAGGCTGCACAGCTCCTCACACAGCATTCTGGGGAGCATGGGCACTACCTGCGAACAGAGAACAGGCCCGTGAGCACCGCTCGGCAACCCGCAGGACTCTACACAGGCTTTGCAGCATCACGGGCAGCAGAGCTCTGGTGAGCGGCTTGCGCATCCAGGGCGCTGAAGGTGGAGGCAGCTCTTTTCCCCGAAGACTCGCTCAGAAAGACTCACTCTTTTCCATGAGCCTCTATAAACAAATGGGAATGTGAAATGAAAGGTATGAAGAATTGAAAACACGGAAAAAATACTTTAGATCAGTGCAAAACTACTGCATTTTACTATAATACTAAAACTGAAGCTCTAGACTCAGCAATGAATTGTACTTGAGGATAGGACTATTCCAGCTGAACTATATACTTAAAAACCCAAGGTCTTACATTTAAGTCATTAATTCATTTTGAGCTAATTTTTATGCATGGTGTTAAGTCAGGGGTCCACCTTCATTTTTGTTGCATGAGGCTGCTCAATTTCCCCAACTTTTACTGAAAGAAACTATCTTTTCTCCATTGTATGTCCTTCGCACCCTTGTCAAAGATCAGTTGAAAATATATAAATATATGGGTTTATATCTGGGCAGTCCATTCTGTTTCATTTGTCTATGTGTTCATTTATGCTAGTGCCATACCATTTTGATTGTTACAGCTTTTTAAAATATTGTAAACTCAGAAATGTGATACCTCTAGCTTTGTTCCTCTTTCTCAAGACTGCTTTGGCTCTTCAGGGTCTTTTGTAGTTCCAAACGATTTTTAGGATAGTTTATCTTTATTTTTGTGAAAAATTTGACTGGAATTTTGATAGGGATTATACTGAATTTGTAGATCACTTTGGATTGTATGGACATTTTAACAATATTAATTCTTCCAACCCAAGAATGGGCCATCTTTCCATGTATTTGTGTCTTTGTCAATGTCTTTCATCAATGGCTTATAGTTTTCATTGTACAGGTCTTTCACCTCCTTAAATTTATTCTTAAGTATTTCATTGTTTTTAATGCTATTGTAAGTGGAATTGCTTGCTTTATTTCTACATCACCTCAGGTCTGTTATGATGGCTATTATCAAAAAGGCAAGAGATAACAAATGTTGGTAAAGATGTGGAGGAAAAAAACCCCTTGTACATTGTTGGTTAGGAATATAAGTTGGTATAGCTACTGTGGAAAACAGTATGGAGCTTCCTTTTTTTAAAAAAAGATTTTATTTATTTATTTTTAGAGAGGGAAGGGAGGGGGAGAGAGAGAGAGAGAGAGAGAGAGAGAGAGAGAGAGAGAAACATCAATGTGCGGTTGCTGGGGGTTATGGCCTGCAACCCAGGCACGTACCCTGGCTGGGAATCGAACCTGGGACACTTTGGTTCCCAGTCCGCGCTCAATCCACTGAGCTATGTCAGCCAGGGCGTTGGAGCCTCCTTTAAAAATGAAAAATAGAATTACTATATGATCCAGCAATCCCACTTCCGGGTATGTCTCTGAAGGAAGAAGAGTCAGTATCTCGGACGGCATCTGCACGCCCACGTTCATTACAGTGTTATTCACAGTGGCCAGACATGGGGACAGTGTAAGCGTCCGCTGATGAATGGGTTAAAAAAATGAGATATACACATGTATGTGTGCATGTGTGTATCTCGGATGAATGGCTAAAGAATGTGAGCTGCATGCATGCACACACACACACACACACACACACACAGAGGAATGCTCTTCAGCCATAAAAAGGCGGAAATCCTGCCATTTGTGACAACACAGATGAACCTGGAGGGCATTATGCTAAGTGAAATAAGCCAGACAGAGAAACACAAGTACTATATGGCATCATGTATATGTTAAATCTAAAAAGAGCCTATTCCATAGAAACAGAAACAGAGAGTAGAATGGTGGTTGCTGCCAGGGGCTGGGTGGCCGGATGGGGAGACAGGAATAGAGAGATGTAGGTCAAAGGGCATACACTTTCAGCTATCAGATGAATACATGCTGAGGATCTAAGGTACAGCATGGTGACTACAATTAATAACAAGATAAAGCATACTTGAAATTTGCTGAGAACTTATCTTACCACACACAAGGAGTTAATGACATGAGGTGATGGATGTGTTAATTATCTTGATCTTGGCAATCAGTTCACAATGCATATGTGTAGTAGACTGCTCTGTGTGGCGTGGGCCCAGCTCCCACTTGGAGATGCACAGGACCCACGCCCACAGATAGGTTGTCTGGTGGGGAATCAGGCCTTCAATATACTTAGGCCGCTATGAGTCTTGCTTTTTGCTAAAACTCCCTCACCCTGATTTGAGGACATTAACTGCAAGGCAACTTCCTAAAATCCATGCTAAACCTTCCAAGGATGAGTGTAACTGGTCCAACCCCTTTTGCTTTTTTATTTGCAAATATCCGTCTTCTGTGATGTGATTAGCAGCATCCTCTCCTTTGTTTTCTGTATAAGGTAACCACCTAAAGCGAGTCTGTGCATAGTTAATGAGGACCTTCTTGTAACGAGCCCAGTAAGACAATAAAAGCTCATTGGAGCGAGGGCTGAGGCTTTTGCTCCCCTTGAGAGAACAGCCATGCTGTCCCTTTTCCTCCACCAGCTTCGGGAATCCGTGTGAATGTCTCACTTCATCCATAATGACGGGGACCCCACCAGCCAGGGTCGGCATCATATATGTATATGAAATCATCTCATTGTACAGTTTAAATATATACAATTATATTTGTCAATGATTGTTCAATAAAGCTGGGGGAAAATATCTAAGGGCTGAGTATAAACTCGTGACAAGAGTAAAACTGCTGAACCGATACTTCGGAAACTGAAAATAACACAACTGCCCAAATCACGCGTTGGAACATGAACACATAGTCCAGTGAGGTATCCCTGCAGGGTTCGGAAGTCCAGGTTCCCTAGGTGAACACTGTGGTCAACTAGGCACTCGTTTTGCAGTGTTTTGAGCCTAAATCATTTCTTCCCTTTACTGATCTTTCTATCCCATAATGAACTGATTCAGTGGTGTACCCTCTTTAATTAAAAAAAAAAAATTCTCCTCAATTTACTTTCAAAGGATGACTTATAGCCATCCCAGAATGTTACGTGCCCGGGTCTCCTGAAGATGCTTCAAACTCTCCCTCCTTCCTTCGAATGCATCCCTCCTCCCAGTCTTCTGGGCTAACGGCATCACCACCCGCTGCCCCCAAACTAAAACCCGCGCACCGAGAGCATTCACTCAGCGCACCGCAGACCTGCTGGATCTGCAGCGAAGCGCAGGCACCGCGCTGCTCCGGTGACACAGCTGAGGAGTGATGGGTAGGAGGGGCAGCAACGCACCAGCTGAACAGAGGTGGCCAGTTAAGCTTCTGTATCCGCAACAGCAAATACACCCCGGTGGTTTCTTATTTTGTGTGAAGTGTTTGGACCCGTACCACTTCAGTACAGTATATAAGCTTCGGTATGGAAAAGTGAGTTCTAGCACTCACAGCCTACAGCAGTGACAAATAATTAAGAACTAACCATATGGCATTACTTGGCATTATTCTAAAGGATGCCGTATCTTTTTAATACCTACGTAAAATCTAATGCCCAAGTGAAAATGTCTGGTAACAGCTTTTGTAAGGTTATAACCACTTTTGAATTTTTTTCCTCATCATTGCTTTTCCACCGTGTGTCCAGATAATACTGTATTTTCTTTAACATATTTAATATTAAAATGTGATCTAAATACACACAACATGTAACATTTCCTTGCATGTATCAAGCATTATACAAAGTAATACATTTTTACCTGTATAAACATACTGAACAAAATGGAGCAAGCTTCAGTACCATTTTGTGTCATGACTGAATTGTAAAGGCTTACATAATTCCAGCCCTTGGACTTGCTGAAGCCGTGACCCCTCCGTGTGACTGTATTTGGGGGTGAGGTCTTCAGGAGGTAACCAGGGTTAAACGAGGTCATAAGGGGGGGCCCCTGATCCGATAGAAAGAGATAACTCCCTCCCTGCCCAGCACACACACACAAAAGGCCAAGTGAGGACAAAGCTGTCTGCAGGCCAGAAAGAGTCCTTAGTAGGAACCAACTTGGCTGGCACCTTCATCCGGGACGCACAGCCTCCAGAGCCGTGAAACAGTGAGTGCGCGCTGCGGAAGCTGGGTCCACGGCACAGCGCACTGCACGCAGCCCGGGCTGAGGGGGGCAGACCAGCTCCAGCCTGTGGGGGTGTGCACGGGGGCTCTTCTCTGGGCTGCGCTGTCAGAAAATTAAGTGTAAGGACTGTATTTTGGTAGCAGGCTGCTCACCCTGCAAGCCTGTAGTCCAAGTCTCAATACCTTGTTTACAGAGCGTCAGGATTTCTTCTAAGTGTGCAAGGCAGTGCCTGACTGTGAGCCACCGAGCTGAGCATCTGAGAAGGTAACACATCTCCTGGCGTCACGTGTTAGTGTTTGTGAAAAGGAAGTCACTGCGACTAAAAACGATGTGGTGCCCGGGACTGGACCCCGGACAGAAAGAAGACATTATATAGTGTGGATCTGAGTTAACAGTAATGTTCTGATGTCCACTTCTTAGTTACAGCAAATGTACCCTTGTAATGTTAAGATGTTTACAGTGAGGGAGCTGGGCGTGGGACCTCTCTGTACTGTTACTGCAACTTCTCCGTAAATCTAAACTTACTTCAAAATGAAAGTGCTTATTAAAAAGAAAGCCGCTGTTTTTATTGGTTGACTTCCCAAGTGCCATACATTTAGATGTGGAAGAAACTTATGTTAATCAATACAACCAGGTCTGTTTTTATATATTGGAGTTTGGCATTAAGATTTTATTTACGAAAAGGCAAATTATCTTTAAAAAACCATTAACCAATAGAGTGAAGTCCAGACTCACCTAAAAAAAAAGTCCAAGGACCATTAGCCAATAGTGAAGTCCACACTCACCATCGGCACCATGCAGGGAAGAGAGCAAAGGCTCTGAAGCCAGACAGACGTGGGGTCTGGCCCTGGGGTCCGCCCCTTCTGTACAAGTTGGGCAAGCTTGTCGAGCTTCCTGAGTCTCAGTTTTCTTATTACTAAAATAATACTGAAGACGACCAACAAAGGCAGCTCGCTGGCCATCCCACGGCCTGCCGGGTCTCCGGTCACCCGGCTCGGCCTCCCCCCAGCCTTTGCCCTGGCACTCCCCTCCCACACCCCAACCAGAGCCGCGCCGACCCGCTCACCGCTCACCCTTCGCTGGCCAGGCCTGCCCGCTGCCCAGCTCTTGTCCCCTCTTTCCGGGACATCGGCCTGGATGTTCTAGCCACACTCAACTCATCACCATCTCTGAAAGGCTGACACAGATCCCACAGGTGGCGTGTATACTGTGTTCTGTGTCCGCGCCCACCCCAGCCCTGATCTTGCAAAAGGCACCTGAGGCAGTCCCGCACGGACAGCCACTGATCCGTCCTCCCGGCTCTCCCGCGGCCCTCCTGCCGCTCTGACATGCTCATCCTCCTCATCCTCGTTGCTTCTTCACGTGCCTCTCCACGCGCCTCTCCCTCCACCCAGCCATGCGACCGATCTTCAGGGATGAGGACCAGCTCCTCCTCCCGCGTCTCTAGCCAGCCCCTGACGCACAGCAGGTGCTTCTGGTCGGCGAATGACTGACCTCTGCCCAGGAAATGAACCACCTATTTTTGTCTATGTTTACTGTTTATTGCATCACAAGGGAGATTTTATGAAGTACATGGCAGACTCCTATTAACCATCTCTACAAAAGGTTTTCACAGGCAGCTAGTACTTTAAGTATAAGATAAACTGCTTTGGCCGCTCACTCCTAACAGCTACTGGCACACACCGGCTGCCCCGGTGACACACAGACACTGCTTGGTACCCTGCGTCTCATCCAGAGGCAGCGTTTTAATATTCACACTGAACGTGAATTCACACGTTCAGATGCCGAAGAACTTGAGTGCTCAGGAAGAAGCTAAACATGAAAACTTTTTCAGCTTGCCTAATTATCTTTAAATTTGAAAGGGTTCTCCTTTTAATAAATTTCCCCTAAATCTCAGGGCAAGATTCGGATGGAAATCAGAGAGCAGTCTTTGTGTCCACATAGTTTTGTCAATAACTGGTTACTTCTCTGTCTTTGAAAGGAAAATGAATGAGCCACAATCACATTTGTGGTTTGGCACGTCACGGCCTCTCATAAATCGGGCCCGGCTTCTGCCGGGGTCACTGGGAATGCGCTCCGTGACACGCGGCCCGTGGGTCGGGTCCCCAGCACAGCAGGGATCCCCGCAGGCGGTGGGGCTGGAGGGACCAAGAGCTGCTCCCGAGAGGCTGCTGCTCCGGGTACAAGCCCTGGGAGTCCGGGGAGACCGGCCTGCACGACGGCACGGCGGGCCGTGCGCTCTCACCGGCTGCGCGAGATCTGCCGTGGCGCCTGGAGAGGCTCCAGGGCAGGACACGGGGTAAGTGGAACAGAGGAGAAGGTCTCTCCAGGAGCCTCGGCCAGAAACTGCTGGCTGTCATTAGTGTCGTGCGGACACCTATGCGTCCCGTGGTGCCTGCGGACTTGTCCCCGGTCGTGCCCTGCCGGGCCCTCCTGAGCTTCATTCCTCAGTGCGGCCCGCGTGGATAATTCCTTCGAAGTTCTCAAACCCCTCACTTCCCCAGCGCCACCCCTACGGCCCCTCGCCCAGTCTCCCCGCCGGCCTTCCCTGCAGCTGCAGTCACAGCTGGGGTGGTGACGGAGGAGGACACAGGGCTGTGTGGCACGGGGCCACGGAACCAGCCTCGCTCTCCCCTCGGCGGAGGCGGGCAGGCCTCCCACCGGTCTCTGGCTGGTCAGCTCCTCCCTCCATGGCCCTCAGACTTCATTCCAAACGCCATCACTCTCCGCGAGCCTCCTGCCCAGCTGCCCTCTCCCTCCTTCTCAGCAGAAAGCCTCGACCGGTCCTCATAGGTCCTCATAGAGAAGACGAGAACGTCAGACTCGCCCACTCCCCAGCATCCTGCCTGCCCTCTCCTTCGGCCAGTTTCTCCGGACTCCACCCCCTAGCTTCACCGGGTGCCCCAGGCCCCAGCTTCTCACAGGGTCCTCCCCGCCCACAGCCTGGGCTTTTGATCCACCCCTCCCCACCAACGCTCTGCTCAATTAGCCACCTGCTCTGCTGGCCTGCGTGCCTTTCCTGCGGCCGTAACTACGCCGCCAGCCACCCGGTCTTAAGGACACGCTCCCTCCCCAGCCTGGAGCTCACCCTCCCGCTGGCCCTCCCCTCCACTTCCCACACGAGGCTCTCAAACAGTTCACATTTTCCATCTTCATTTTCACCTTTCTTTCACTTCCCAGGCCACTATGGCATCTTTAAATTACAAAAGTTATGCGTTCACTGTGGAAATTTTCAGTGATAACACACCGAAACACGGGAATACAAAATCGGCGAGGCCCCACGCCACAGACCAGACGATGGGAGCATGCCGGCACAGGACGCTGGCCTTTCTTCTGTGCACACACGAGGGACCCCGGATCGGGTGAAACACTACACGTCACAGGTGCGTGTCTCTTCTGCAACACGGAACTGGCGGACACGCTCAGACACTCCTCCGCGTCGGTCCTCACTGGCCCCCTCCCCTCCGACGGCTCCTGCGATGCTGGGTGCTCCTCACCCTCGGGCTTTGCATGCCATTCCCTCAGGGCACACGCTCCCCAAGGAGCCCCTTCCCTCCCGGGCATGCGCACCACCGAGGCACGAGTCCCACCTCCACCTGCATCTCCAGCCTTGCCCCTCCCCTCCTGGTGACTCCAGCTGCCTCTCCCACGCTGCCCTCTTCACGCCCTGACTGGGACGTCCCATGCCCACTGCAAACTTTGCGCGCAGAACAAAGGTCAGAATTGTCTGCCCCTGCACCTGCTCCTATGTCTGTATTTTCTTTTCTGTTAAGAGCAGCATGTTCTCCCAGTTAAAGAAGCCAGCCAGCAAACAACAAAAACACCCCACACGCATGTGCGCACACGTGCTTGCACCCCCCCCACAGAACACAGCTGGGCATCCTTCCGTGTCTCCTCCACTCTGCTCTCCCTGCTGCACCCCGTCCAGGCTAGGTCCTGTGGGTTTCACACTCTGAATCTCTCTCAAACAAGTTTGTCTTTGCCTCTCCTCCTCCTGTTCAACTGTTGACACCTTTGTCTACCTTGGTTGGGATATATTCTTTTCTAAAAATTATTTTATTGGTTATGCTATGACTGCTGTCCCAATTTTTCCTCCTTTGCCCCCCTCCACCCAACACCCCCTACTCCCTCGACCAATCCCCACACCACTGTTCGTGTCCATGGGTCCTGCCTATAAGTTCTTTGGCTACTCCGTCTCCTACGCTGTACTCTACATTCCCCACGGCTGTCCTGTACCTACCTATGTGTACCTCTTAATCCCCTCACCTCTTCACCCCTTCCCCCACGACCGCTTCCCATCTGGAAACCCATCAAAACATTCTCCGTATCCATGATTCTGTCTCTGTTCTTCTTGTTTGCTTAGTTTGTTTTTTGGATTCAGTTGTTGATAGATATGTATTTATTGCCATTTTATTATTCACAGTTTTGATCTTCTTTTTCTTAAATAAGTCCCTTTAACACTTCCTATAATAATGGCTTAGTGATGACAAACTCCTTTAGTTTTTTTCTTGTCTGGGAAGCTCTTTATCTGCCTTTAAACTCTAAATGATAGTTTTGCTGAATAGAGTAATTTTAGTTGTAGGTCCTTGCTTTCATGACTTTGAGTATTTCTTGCCAGGCTCTTCTAGCCTGCAAAGTTTCTTTTGAGAAATCAGCTGACAGTCAAATGGGAACTCCCCTGTAGGTAACTAACTGCTTCTTTCTTGCTGCTTTTAAGATTCTCTCCTTATCTTTAAGCACTTTGGCATTTCAATTATGATGTTTCTTGGCATGGGACTCTTTACATCCATCTTGTTTGGGACTCTCGGTGCTTCCTGGACTTGCATGTCTATTTCCTTCACCAAATTAGGGAAGTTTTCTTTCATTATTTTTTCAAATAGATTTCTAGTTCCTTGCTCTTTCTCCTCTCCTCTGGCACCCCTATGTTGCCAATGTTTGAATGCTTGAAGTAGTACCAGAGGCTTTTTACACTATCCTCGTTTTTTTGGATTCTTTTTTCTTCTTGTTGTTCTGACTGGTTGTTTTTTGGTTCCTTATGTTCCAAATCATTGATTGGCTTCTCGGCTTCATCCACTGTACTGTTGTTTCCCTGTAAATTTTTCTTTATTTCAATTAGTGCATCCTTTGTTTCTGACTAGATCTTTTCATGCTGTTCAGGTCCTCACTAAGTCCTTGAGCATTCTTATAAATAGTATTTTGAACTCTGTATCTGATAGGTTGCTTATCTCCATTTTGTTTAGCTCTTTTTTCTGGAGTTTTGATATGTTCTTTCATTTTGGCCAGGTTTATTTGTCTCCTCATTTTGGCAGGCTCCCTGTGTTTGTTCCCATGTATTAGGTAGAGCTGCTTTGACTCTGTGTCTTGGTGGTGTGGCTTAATGTAGTAGATGTCTTATATGGTCCAGTGGCACAGCCTCCCCTATCACCCAAGCCGGGCTCTAGAGGTGTGCCCTTCCTGTGGGCTGAGTACCCCCTCCTTGTGTAGTTGAGACTTGACAGCTGTTGGCAGGTCAATGGGAGGGACTTACCCAGGCCAGTCAGCTGCAAGTTGGCTGTGACGACTTATCACCAACATCTGCCCTCCGTGGAGAATCGGCTATGAAGGGCGGGGTGGTAGTGCTCTGACGTGGTCTGTAGCTGTCCACTGGGTGTGCAGGTTCTGGTGTTTTCTGGGTGGTACAGGCCAAGGTCAACCCCCACCTATGTTTTGCCTGGAGCCATAATACCTGAGCTATAAAGCAATCTGAGATGGCTGCTACTTGCGCTGGGCTTGGAGATTCCCAGGTAAATCCAAACCGTGAATCTAGGATGGCCCCTGGGCCTGGAGGCTGACTGAGGCCAGCTGTTGCTTGTTTGAGAGGATTTAAGAAGTTGAGAAGCATAAGCCAAGACCAGTCAGTCATTCAAATGGAAAAGCTACTGTTAACAGCTTAGGTGGACCCACAAGTTGCCTGGGACAGAGTCTCAGGGGATCTCCAGTGCAGGGCAAACAGTGTTAGCCAGGTTGATGGAGTCTTAGGTACGGCACCTGACTCTGTGGATCTGAGGGGAGGGTTCAAAAAAGGGACAACGGCCTCTGGCTGCCTGTCTGTCTGGGAGAGAGCTGTCCCCCAGCCTTTGCCTTGATGCCAGACACGTCAGATTCTCCCTGTATGCCACTGCTGCCTTTCAAGCTGCTACCCCAGTGCTGGAGCTCAGAGGGAGTGGGTCTGAGTGAGTGAGTGTGTGGGTTCTGTAAGAGGAACTGCTTGGGCTCCAGCAGTTTCTTCCACTGACTCAGTCCTTGGTTTTCACATCCAGAAGTTATCTTCCTGGAACTGGGAAGCCATGTGTGGGGCTGGGACCCCTCACTCCCAAGATACCCCTCCCAAATTTTTAAGCACCACACGTGGATGTGGGACCAGGCCTTTCTGTGTCTTGCCCCTCCCACCAGTCTGTAGGGATGTGGTTTATTTAGTTCCATAGTTGTCAGACTTCCATTCAACTTGATTTCTGATGGTTCTGAGTGATGGTTTTTCCATAGTTTAGTTGTAATTCTGATGTGAGAATATTTTTTAATATCTCCTAAACCAGCAGCAAAATTCTGGAGTGGCAATTATTTTGGACACGATTTCCTTATTGGTCTCCAGATTTCCCATCTTCTTACAGAACCCCACCCAGTGATAACCCACAGTCCCACTTATACTAGGTCACACTGCCTTTACCTTCCCTGATGGCAGAGGAGCTAAAGTCAGTCATTTGAGTTTTCACTTGTCCTGCTAATCAGAGGGGGCCCAAACACCTTCAATGGGGCCAAGAAGTCTTTAATAAAGCATGTTCAGCGTCCAAGGGTCATGCGTCATGCGTGGCCAAGGGCTCTCCGGGAGGAGCTGGCACAGGGCCTCCAGACCCCATCTGCAAGGAGACAACAAAAGTAACTTCTGCCATTTGCCTGGCCCCGCTCTTCACTGTGTGACACAGTGACCACTTCGGGAGCGGAGGCTACCTGGGGGCGAGTGGGAAACACTCCTGGTTCAGAACGTCCACTCGGGCAGCAGGCTGTAGACATCTGTCTGGTGCTCTGGTGCTCCTGGGCTCCAGCTGGACACTGCCACGTCGGTGAACTCCCCTGCGGTTCTCCGGGTGGCGATGCAAAGCCTCAAGGGCCCACGACCAAGGGAAAGGGCTCTGGCACTGATGAGGACTTCCCTGCCTGCGGCCTCACTATTTTTTAACCACAAGACTGCTAAGGTGACTTTCTATCTCGGTCAAAGGAGGTCACGTCACTTTCCTGCTGGCCTGCAGAACGAAGCCCCGGCTCTTCACCCACCACCCAGGCATCTCTGCAACTTCATCTCTCGGCACCCCCTAGGACTCACACCCCAGCAACTGTAGACTCTACACTGTTCCTTGAAAGTTCCATGCTTTTCCCAGCCTGGGCCTGGAATGCCCTCTCCATCTCCTTTTGTCTCCCTAGGAATTGTCTACTCACAAGTTGAAACACTGCTCAACAGTTAATAGTTTTATGAAGCCTTCCTGGCTGTTAGGGAAGCTCCTCTGTTACCACCAACCAGGGCAAATGCAACTTCTCTGCCCCCGTAGGACTCCCTCGCCTTGGGAGTGCAGGTAGGCCAGGGCATTGTAACTGCCTGTCACGTGCCCACCTCCCGTGACTCCCCCAGGGCAAGGACCGGCATCTCTGTCATCTCTATGTACCTGGCCCACAGCTGGTACTTGATAAATGCTAACTGGACAGAGACTAATACCACTTCAGGCAGCAGCAAGGAAAGGGGCTCAAAGAGTGCTAAGCCTTCTTAAGCTTGTTTCAGAGCCAGGATCAAAGCTGGGTCAGGGCAGAGCTTGAAAGCTTGTCATGGATTAGAAGGGCCACTGACGATGGGATGCAACTCTCTAAGCATTCTGGACCGGGGCTTCAGAGAGTTGAGAGAATCTGATCATTTAGGTAAATACACCACTGCCCAAGACAGCTGGGTGGGGGTACCAACAAGACTATAAAATCTTATATTAGCCTCGGAGCGCAGAAACATCTGCTAAAGCCACAGCGGGCTGGCGGGCCAAGTTCAGCAACGGGTTAGCCAGGACAGCCCTGTGACCAACAGAAAGGGCCACAGAGGGGAAGAATCGATCGTCCAGGCAAGGAGCAGCAGGAGGGACTAGCAGCGACGTGGGGGCTACAGTAGCTCGAGGGGGCCGGCCGTCAACAACCCTCCGGACTTTTCAGGTCCGGGAGGGGCCTCTCTGCCCCTCCTGGCTCAGGCCACTACTGGCCCCCAAAGCTCCCGCACCCCCGCGGTGCCCATTGGCTCCCTGAGCCTGAGAACTTGGGGAGTTTTCTCCTTTTCTCTGAGGACTTCGAGGTTTTAACAATAAGGTGCACTCAGCTGGCTCCCCACTCGCATGCGCAAACAACTCGAAGGACAGAGATAATTCCCTTGCCAGCCAACATCTCTGTTTAAAGAGTTTTCTTTTTCATATCAACACTTCCATGAATTCCAAATTCGATCAACTCTTTGTTACACAGTTTGACATTAACAAAACATCAACACTCTGACAACCTGCTGGGGTCAGAAAGAAACATCTTAGAACTCTTTGGACTCCACATGAAGACAGGCTTCCAATCCCAATCTTTGATCTCTATTATAAAGTAGTACCAATAAAATATCGTAGAGATTTATGGGCGAACTTTCATTTGAGCTGTTTCACACCTAAAATAACACGAGTGCTTCGGCCAACAGGCAGACATTTTTGGTTTAGGTTTCAACTGTTTAGGTTTTCTTTTACTTTTAAAGCCCAATTCACTTATTTAAAAAATTACTTTAAATTTTACAGCGACACTGTATCTCACCCTCAGAGAAGACAGCTGGGAGGCATTAGCTGTCAGGCCATTCAGACGAGGACAGGCCTGGGTCAGGGCGGGCGGTTATTCCCTGTCCCAACTGACACCCATCTTTTGGCAAAAAAGGTGTTTTTTTTCAAGGGATTTAGATGGACAGTATGTAAATTGACCTCTCCTCCTGGTACACCCTATGGTGGACCAGAGTAACCGGGTACTCACTTCTGTGACCAAAGCCCCAACAAAGAGAACTGCACTCGGAAGGCAGCGGTACGCCGGCACCTGGGCCCCAGGCTGGGTTGCTGCACACGGCCCCCGGGGGCCCCCCCCCCGGGTCCAGCTCCGACCGCAGTTCTGACACCGGTCACTCACAGGTCGCCAGCACTGAATGAAAAGAAATCAGTGCCACCTCCCTCAGAGGGGAAGACGGCCGGCCCCCTGCCCCACCCCACCCACGCTCCTTCCCCGTGGGTGACGCTGGGTGACGGTTCTGCCGAAGCGGAGAGCAGAGGGTCTGGGGGAGGAGGAAGCAGCTCCTCCAGCTTCTAAGAAGACCTTTACAGGCAAGGGAAAGTGAAAACAGCAGAAAAGTTCCTGGACACAGTCCTTTAAGAAACAAAAATGAGTAGGAAGAAAGGTCAGAGCCACGGTTCCAAGGAATCCGAAGGCACAGCTGCTGCTGTCCAAGGTTGTGGGCCGGCGTGCGGGCTCCTGCCAAGCTGGGGGCAGCGCCGCGCGGGCGGCAGGGGCCGCGGCCACCCGGCCACTCGGAGGCATGGGCCCTCCCTCTGCCGATGGTCGCCTCCTGTCCGGGCCTGGGAACAGAGTCCCCCTGAGAAACGCTAGAACCGTGACAATCAGGAGACCAAAGTACAGAGAACAGAAAACATGCTTAGTTACCTAACCCAATTTTGTTGTATCATTTTCTGATTTTGACACATAATTCCTGGCTACAAAAGGAGGTTGCAGCAGCTAGATAAGAGAAAGACACCTGCTTAGGAGAACCTCTAATTGTGACTAAAATTCTTAAATACTTGAATCTGAAGAGCAGAGTTCAACTTTTCTACGTGGCGAGAACATTTCTCACTTATTTACTTTACGTGGTCTTTAAAGAGATTGCTACTTCGACTTCTCTTCCCATCATAACTTCATACTTTTTCTAGATAGGACACGTATCAGTACATCACAGTTTCTGTGGATAGGAGGGGTGTTGGAGTCAGCCCCTTCCCCAAGAGGCCCTGCACCTTCAGGCAGGGAGGGATGCGGATGAGCAGCGTCTCCGATCTGAGGCTGCAGCAAAGAGTCCGTGCACGGCTAGCACGTGGCTGAGGAGCTCAAGGGTCCAGTGACATCAGGTTTGTCGGAGCTGGCAGAGGCACACCCGGAGGTCCACCCTCCCCACGTCACGCGGGCGGCCAGGGTGGGCTGCAGGGGGCGGTGCCCTCACGCTGAGCACAAGGAGCACAGCCGCAGAGGTCTCGGTCTGCGGGGCAGATGGGAGCGCTCCCCGACGGCCGTGGTGAAGGTGCGCAAGTCCTGGCAGAAGTGGGTTCCCCAAGAAGGACGGAGAGGCTAGGGAACCCCTGACACGGCTGGCGTCCCTACCTGTGGAAAGCCTTGGTTTCAGACTTGGAAAGGAAGTCCAGTTGTCCCTGGGTATCCGGGGGGACAGGTTTCAGGACCCACCCGCAGACACTAAAACCCAAAGATGCTCAAGTCCCTTTTATAAACTGGTGTATGTAGTGTTGGCAGAGAGCCCACACACATTCTTCTTTTTATTTTATTTTAACACATTGTTTGCGGGTGGTTTTTATCGCGCGTTCTACTACCAGTCAACGTAAAACGTATAAATACGTTTCCCACATACAATGTGTTAATTGTTGTTCAAGTACAGTTTTCTGCCTTTTACTCCCAACCCAGGCCACCCCCCAGCCCTCCCCACCTCCCTCCTGTTTCCACAACCCCCTTGTTTTTGTCCATGTGTCCTTTATACTTGTCCCTGCAAACCCTTCCCCTTTTCCCCTGAAATTCCCTCCCCTCTCTCCTCTGGTCACTGTCAGCCTGTTCTCTATTTCAATGTCTTTGACTATATTTTACTTGTTTCTTTGTTTTGTTGTTTAGGTTCCTGTGAAAGGTGAGATCATATGGTATTTGTCTTTCACTGCCTTTCTTGTTTCGCTTAGCATAATGCTTTCCAGCTCCATCCAAGCTGTTGCAAAGGGTAGGAGCTCCTTCTTTCTTTCTGCTGCATAGAGTTCCATCGTGTAAATGTACCATAGTTTTTTTGATCCATTCATGGGCTGATGGGCACCTAGGTTGCTTCCAGCACTTGGCTATTGTAAATTGTGCTGCTATGAACATCGGGGTGCATAGGTTCTTTTGGATTGGTGTTTCAGGGTTCTTAGGATATAGTCCCAGCAGTGGAATCGCAGGGTCAAAAGGCATTCTTTAAACCATCTCTAGATTACTTGTAACACCTAACACAATGTGAATGCTACTGTGTTGTTAGGCGATAAAAAGAAAAAAGGTCTGAACGTGTTGAGTACAGACACAACCCGCACAGGGTTGAGTACAAGATGCGCGTCAGCAACAACGCGCCGTCTTCCCACGTGTCTTCCATCTGTCCCGGTCGAACCGCAAACACAGACAGCTGACTGCTCACTACAGTAGCTGGGTGGTTTGACCAGCTGGGGGCCCCAGGCCGATTACACATTTGGGATGTGGGCGCCCTTCCTTTGCCGCTGGATCTGAGTACCTTGGCAGATGGTATGTTCTGGACGATGGTGTGATGGGGAGGGGGTGGGTATGGAGATGACACGGGGCCATCAGGAGGATATGCAGTCAGTGACTGTTTTCCAGCTATGACATAAACAGAGCCCGGAGAACACTGGCTCTTCGAAAGACCCCCCGCCACAGTGTGCACTGCCAGGATGACGCTCATCTTCCCAGTGACCAGGGACGGGGCATCTCCAGGGTGAGCAGCACTCGGACCTCTGGTGGCCTGCTCTGCCTGGGTCTAGGCAGCATGTCCCCAGAGGGGCCAGCTCGTCCTGGGGAACAGCAGGAAGTGGAGGTTCAGGTGGCCAAGGGCGCACATTTCTCAAGCCCTTGCTCTGAAGGGGTGACAGTGAAGAGAGGTCGGCAGGAACGAGGAGAAGGGGACTGCTATCCTACAGACGCGTCTCAACGCTTGTGCCAAGACGTGTAGGCTCGTAAAGGTCAGGGGCTTTCCAGGCCTCTTCAGAACCCCTGTGTTGGTGGTGTTCTCAAACCTTTCACGTGGAACCCCTCCAAGCACTCCTACCTGGGGCGGGCAGCACAGTGAGCTTCCCCAGGAGTCAGAGAGGCGGGGGTGGGAAGCACAACGGCCTTCCAGGACGTGCTGCTTCTGAGGGCGGTGCTCGGAGCCTGGCTCCCCCCGCCAGCTGTGTGGGCACACAGGTGTGCTGGCTGTGACAGCTGCCGGGCAGATGAGGCAGTGGGAGGACACTGGGCAGCTGCATCCTCTCCCCAGGTGATGACACGTGGAAGTCCCAGAAAGGAGCAGGTCTGGCACCTGGCCTGGGTTCTTGCCCCTGAGAGACGGGGCCAGGTGAAAGGTTCCCAGCTCCCATGTACACGTCAGTGGGTGGGCGGTGGGATATACCTCCCACCTTAATCCATTCAAAGAGCAACACCAGAAGTCATGTCCTGGGGGCACGGGAGGAAGGAAGGTTTGAGCTAGTTATGTGCACCAAAGCTAAGTGGGACCTGAAAGCCGTGAGACAGCCAAAGATGTAAGATGATCCAAATAAGCAGGTAAACAGTGTCAAAAGGAGGGGAAAGACACCTGGGAGAATTCATGAGCTCCAGTGAGGGGCAAGAAATGACCCACGTGTGGCCTTTTATTCATCACTGTCCCCAGGGCCTAGGGCAGTGCCTGGCAGACCGTGGCGCCCATTAAACACTCGTTACAGGAGGTCTGCAGGCTCAGGGCCTTACTAGGAGTGGCAGGATCAGGACACAAGGAAAAGCCCTGAGACTGCAGGTGGTCTTGTAAAAGGCCCGTCAGGGGCAGATGAGCCCCACCCTTTAGAACAGGGGTCGAACTTCTTAAAAGACCAGTAGTGAGTCTTTCTTCCATTCTCCGACGGAAGTATGACTGTTCTGTAAGTATTACCCAAGTGAACAGCCCTCGCTGTGTTACAGTGAAACTTGATAAAAACGGTGGCTGCTATGCGCTGAGTTCGCTGAGCCCTGCTTTGGAACAGTCATTACGAGCAGTTATTTCCCCGCATTCCTTTGTGAAGGTGACTCCCTGCCCGAGCCCCTCACGCGGCGGGGCCAGCATGACGGCCGGGAGGTGAACACCTGTGTCTTGCCTTGGTGTCTCTTCAGTTTGGTTCTGCTGGAACACATAAGGGCCTAGTGGGAAAATGTGTGATAATAGAGGGCAAGCATTTTTCCAGGGGAAACCTTTTTGTTTTTATTTTTTAAAGACCTTACTGGATGTGAGAAAAGATGTTCAGACATGGTTGCTGTTCCTCAGGAATTTTTTGTTTAAAGAGAAATAAACAGACCTGGCTGGTGCAGCTCAGAGGCCTGAACGCCTGCCTGTCAGCAAGCCAGAAGGTGGCCAGTTCAGGTCCTAGTCGGGGCACGTGCCTGGGAGTTGGGCCGGGCCCCCCAGTTGGGGGCGCACGAGAGGCAGCAAACCAATGTTTCTCCGGCACATGGGTGTTGCACATCACTGTTTCTCTCCCCCTCTTTCTCTCCCTGTCCCTCTCTCTAAAAATAAATAAAATCTTTCAAAAGAGAAATCAACAAACAAAGTAAAGGGAGAAGAAGACTAAGTAGAAGCACATTTTTCAATCCAAGATCCTGGAGACTGAGTTTTACCTTCTGAACCAGGTAGACACTTGTCGCTCGCTGCGCAGCCACCTTATCCAGCTCGGAGCCCTCGGGAACGAAGTAGCTGACGTCGGCGATGTGCACTCCCACCTCGTAGGCGGCGCCTGTAAGGCACGAGAAGGTCCTTCAGCCTGGTCTGGAAGGCAACGGTGCTCCCTCCCTCCCAGACACTCTTCCCACGAACGTGTGTCACTCTCAGAGGCCACAAGTGGCCCTTTGCAGCCTCGTGGGGTGCTCCCCCTGCCCACCCGTGTGACTTCACTGTTGCTACCCGATGAGATTTTTATCCCCAACAAACATTAGCCTTTTTCACGAACGGTTCCCGTTTCTAAAGGCTTCTGGTCCCTGAGGAAACGTCCGCAGACTTGCAAAAGGAGACGCATGTTGGGTGATGAACAAAGCCTTTCAGGTCGCTAGAAGCAAGTTAACCCCAAACCCCACAGAGTCTGCTTTTGCGAGCCCCACCTGTCCTGGCCTTCGGGCCACAGTCCTGCCGGTGCCCTGCTGTGCTGAAGCAGTCCCCTCCGGTCCCGCTTTCCACACTGTGGCCGGTCACCTCCTTAGGCATGGATCTGGTGCTGTCACTGCTCAGCCTGCTGTTCACGCCCGCCCCCGGGTCCCCCCCCCCAACCCCGCTGGCCTGACGACCTGGCCTTCCCCGTGCTCTGTGCGCATCTGTCCCGGCGAACCTCCTTCCATCCCCACAACGCACCCTACCTCGCCCTGCTCCCCTGCCGGCTTGGCTCCCGCTCCTTCTGACCCTGGGGTGATCTCAGCAGGCTCTGTCTCCCCGGGCCCTTCGCATCTTGTATGGGCAATGGGAAGAGAGCCCCAGAACGAGAGGAGCCCCTCTGCCCTCTGCGGCCTCCACCTGCGCCGGGAGAGCCCCGCGACCGAAGATGCTCGCCTCGGCCCTTCCTTTGCGGGTCTCATCACCGCCAGGCACCATGGCGTACCTGCACCGGGCTGTTCCTCCAATGTCTGTCTCCCTCCCTACAGTGTAAGCTCCAGAAAGGCAGGGCCTTTTGTGTCGAGTTCACTGTTGTTGGCCCAGTGCCTAGAAGAGTGCCCGACACATACATAGTAGGCACTCAGTAACACCTGTTGAGTGAATAAAGCGATAACGGGTTTGCCCGTTGCCTTTCCCCTTCTGGCCGAAGACCCCGCTTGCTCTGCCTCTTGAAACGGCCTGTCCCTGGCCAGCGGAGCCGGTTCTCAGCAGGCTCCGCCTTCCCTGTCAGCCCCACCCGAGGCGGGCAGGTGCTGTGGGCCAAGGGGATGGCACCGGAAGCTGGGCTGGGGGCCAGGGAGGTTATAAATTTCAGATTTACTCTTGAACAAGCAAATCATCTATCAACTATGTATATTTAGTTATACACACACAAATATATACAAAAATGCACAAAATGGACAGAATATAAAAAAAGCGCATGTAAAGTAAGTGTGTAGTTTGAAGAGAGCATCGTGGGAGACAGAAGCACACTGACGATACGAGCACGAAGGCGAATTCGATTACATTTAAGTACATGCTTGATGTACCGCACCCCGCCCCTGTTCGTAGTGGCCGGCTGAGGCACAGGCACGTGACTCAGTAGGTCTGTTCTGAGTCCGTTTTCAGGGATCGGTACGGACTTCAAGGAGAGGCGCGCTCTCTCAGGACCCCGGAGACAGTGAGGACCACTGTAACTCTGGAACTGCCGAGGAAATGTCTCGCCCCAGAATCATTCTGACACAGGAAACAAACAGGTCTAAGGAATGGAGGGGAAATCACGAGACCTCACTGAAACCTCAGGATCCGGCTGCCTTGCAACTAGCCTACCTGTGGACTGGGCCATGCCCGAGTCCATCAACCCTTTTGGTCGAGAGGACCTGCGGAAGGAAACCTGACGCCCGAGCTGACTCAGAGGTTTGCTAACACAACACCACTCCTTCCTCTGGCTACCAGGATAATTGGCCCGAAGGTAGCACACACTTAATCTGCAGATCTTGTGGCTATTTTATTGTCCTCCTATTTCTTCTTTACTGGGGGATGATTCTTCCCTCAGTTTTTAAGGTGGGAAGATGTCTAAACGCGGGGTAGTTACAATGAGAGCGTGCGGGGAGGAAAAGCACGGAAGATGCCCCATGCTGCAGGCGTCTCCCACTCCGGGCGGGGCCACCTCCCACGGGGCGTTCCCGGGTCTGCCGCCCAGCCTGCGCCCTCAGTACATTAAGGAAAACCCGAGTCCATCCGAGAGACCCTGGCTGCTCTGGGACAACACGAGAGACCCGTCCCCCCTCCGGGGAGAGGGGTGTCTGCAGAGCCAGGAGGAAGCAGTGCAGCTCGGAGTTCAGCGGCCTCACCCCGCTCCGAGAGCCCCGCCTGGCGCTGCCGGTCACGGCGAGTAGGGGGCCTGCCCTGCGGTGCTCGAGGAACTCGCCCCAGGAGAGTGTGGCCAAGAGTCTCAGGCGGCTCAGCTTCCAGGTCTGACACTACCAGTACTGAAAACCAACACTCGAAGAAGGTAAAATAAAGTATCTTCTTTTGAAGTCAGAATGATAACATATGGGCCTAACAGGTAAATATTGACTAAAGGAAAAGAGAGGTTTATTACATCATGATATGAACCATAACTTTAAGTTCAGTCTGTGTGTTGTTACTACACATGAACTTTCTGTCCTCAGTCAAAACTGACAAACTGACAAAGGTTTCATTACGGGAGATACAACATGAAGGAAGCCAATCAAAACATATTTGAGCGGCTTAAATTTCACTAAGAATTCCCAGCAGAGCCTCTAAACCCAGCAGAGAGAAGCTCTCTTACTCTCTCCTTTGGACCTTTTTTATGGAAACCCTAAGTAAATATTTTACTACATATATTTACATAATGTGAACTTGCAGAACTCTTGAGGTAGTTGTACCGTAGTTTTTCTTCTATGAAAGAGAAAATATAAATCTAAAAGGTTATAATTTGATGTTCTAAAAAATACTGTCTTCCTATAAAAACATCACATTTTTTTAATTACACTAAAACATCTTTATCTCCTGGGCTAAGGCGAGTCCCGGGAGTTCTGAAGAGCTGTGGACGATGCAGAGGGAGGAGGAGTCCCAAGGCCAGCGGGCCGGCCACCCGAGCACGGGCCCCGCAGCCCTGGGGGAGCACGGACGCCCCTCTGAGGGATGCGGGAGGACATCGGAAGGGCTTCATCTAATCCAGACACTAACAGAGCCCAAAGGAGGGGCTGAAGAACCATCTTCCATGCCAGCCTCCGGCCCGTCCGGCCACTCCCCAGCAGTGTCCCTGCTCGGCCCCTGACAGAGCCTCACTGGGGTGGGGCTCACGTTTTGAAGCCCCTGCTCTACTTCTGATGAGCTCTGGTGCGAGAAAGCACCTCCGCATCCAGACCCTGGCGCGCAGACACGGGCCCTGGTTTATTTCAGCGTGGACCTCCGTGAGGGGCGGTCCCTCTGCTACAGGAGTGCCCAGTGCGGTGGGGTGGGCAGATACACCGGTGTGGTGACGACACGATGCTCCTGGTGCTCTGAAACAGGAAGGCCCCAAGGCCTCTCTGCGTGGGAGAGCCTGCGCTGAATTTGGGTTTACTTCCATGAGAACGTGTGAAACGTTTCACGCTCTGTAACTGCGTTAAGTGCGATGCTGGCAGTGATGCCCACAGAACTGAAAGTTCGGACAGCAACAGCGACCATCTCCTGAATGTCTCCTTTGTGCCAGGCCCCATCCCCACCCCCACGTGGCTCTGGCAACAGCCGTGTAAACCGCAGTTCACAGATGAACTACCCGAGGCTCAGAGAGGTTTCAAGCCACTTGTCCAAATTTACCTGGCTGGTAGGTAATAAACCAGGGAGTCAGAACCAGGTGGGGTTCAGAGCCTTTGCTCCTTTTATTACCAACCCCCACCCCTGCCGCTGTCACCTTAACTCTAGGATGGGCTACAACCCCATTGTTCGTCTCAGGGGGCCACAGCTAGAAATGCCCCCCTACCTCTTGTGACTCAAGAAATGCTACGTCCTCACCATGCAACCAGAAGTTCCACGAGGGACCCTCCCCAGCCTCGTCCACAGCCACATCCCTGACCCTGCAGAGCCTCTTCTGGTTCCCACTGCCGATCTCCTTGGCCACTTGTAGCAGGGCCTGATTCTAGAGCAACCATTCAGCCATCACCTCCAGTTCTATTCAATTATAAGCCCTTGAGATCCACCGACCCCCCTTTCTAAATTTCTCACTTACGGTCATCTTTAGCCGGTGGCAGGGCGACTGTCCTATGAGAGGTGGGAGTGTCAGGCTTCCCCTGCTCTGCCAGGAGTGAGATGAGGGCCTTCCAGGCCTGGGTCACCTGAACTCCCCTTTCCCCACTGCTGAGACTGGACAGTGGTGACAGAGGCTCTTCTTGACCCCACGGGACACTCCTTTCAACCCCAAATGTGGGGGAATGATGCGGGTAGGTGTTTCATCAGCGGAAAGTAACTGTACTTGTCTAGGTCACTAATGGCCTTTGTGTCACTAAATTCACACATTTTTGGGCCCAACTGGGCCTGACCCCATAGGGCGTCTGAGACCTGGTTCTTTCTTCCTGGTCAAGACCCCTGTCTTCGGCCACGGGCCCTGCTCTGGGTGTCCACAGAGCAGGCTGCCCCTCCTTGGGCTGCATCCCCTCTGTGTCCCTTCCATGTCGACAAGCCCCCAGGTCTCTGCCCACTCTGCTCTCCCCCGGACCACCTCACCCACTCCCAGGAGTCCCAGCTTCGTCCCTGTGCTGCAGCCCCCTCCTCCTGTGCCCCCGGCGCAGACACCGCAGAGCTCCAGACTGACGCGCACGCCAGCTACTAGGAACGGCCACGTGGCTGTCCCACAGGCGCCTCGCACTCATAGGTGGGACCTCCCGAAGTCCCCACCCCAGCAGAGCCTTTTTTGCTCCTGGGCTCTCCGTTCAGGACGTGGAGCTGCCTCCACTGCCTGACCACTGCCTGACCACTGCCTGGGCCTGGAAGAAACTGGAAGGATGCGTCTACCTGCCTCCTTCAAGCACTCCGAGCTCCGCCGCCCTACTCCTCCGGGGTCCGCCCGTCTCCCCTCCGCCCACCACCCCACCCCGGCCAGGGCCACCACGTCTCTCAGGAGGAAGATCTAACAACCTCCTCGTGGCTCTCCCTGCCATTTCACCAGCCCCTTCTCCACACGGACGACAGTACCCTTTCCAAAGTGCCACTCTCCCTGCCGCCCCATGCTGTAAGCCGCACTGCTCCCCACACCTGGTCTGCCCAGAGGGTGTCCGACCTGTCCTTGCCGCCCTCAGGTGACCTGGAGGTCACTGCTTCCCAGCACAGTCCGCCCGGTCCTCAGAGAGCGACAATACAGCGTTTCCCCCTTTAGAGCCAAAACGCGTCTTCCCAGAATCCCCCCTTGTTGGTGCAGCGCTGCCTCGCGGGGCTGCCCAGGACAGGCCCCCCTCCTCAGAGGGCAGCCGCGTGGCGGGGAGGAACGGGGGAGGGGCGAGCCGCGGCCAGCAGGGCGGGGCACTTCTTTGGGGGAAGCACCGGCTTTGAACTCTCAGACCGTTATTAGCATGTGGCCCCCGGACCTCCCCTCCTTTGGGGGTCGGCTCTGAGTCACCCCACAATCCTCAGCATCTCCCTCAAACCTGTCACCGGGGACTGCCTTCATTCACGCCACTGGCCATTCTGCAGACACACTGTGAGCCCCTACTGTGTGGCAGGCACTTTTCTAGGCACAGGGGACATACAAGCCAACACGGCTGACAAGGTCCCTTCCCTTGTGCAGCTTGCACTCTAGCAGGGGGAGAAAGACAGTAAGCAACCGAGTAAGCGATAAGATGACTTAAGGCAGCAGGAAGGACTCTACGGAAATGAAAATGGGGGCACTATGGGAAGGCCGGGGTCCACCTCAGGGCTCATTCGGGAAGGTTCCTCTGAGGGGAGAGGTGGGGACGTCTGCCTGAAAGGAGCCTGCCACGGGCTGGCAGGAGGGACAGCATCCCGGGCCAGAGAAGACCCGCAGCGAGCCCGGCTCCCCCAAGGAATGGAAGGAAGGGGGGGCCTGGAAGCGAGGAGGCCACAGGGCGGACGGGACCCCATGAGAGACACCCCGCTGGGGCAGGGTGCCGCACGCGGACTTTCCTTCCAGCGTGCCGGCGACCGGCCGGAGAGCTTTCAACAGCAAGTGGCATTAACCGCATTTGCCGTATTCACCTTCTCACGCCGCCACCTCCCGCACACCGTGGCCCGCTCACGGAGTCCAGGGCCGGACAGAACTGAAACAGGGAGCCGGAGAAGCCCGCAGCCTCTTGGGGCCGGCCGGCCTGGCAGGCGGACGAAGAACTGGGCCCTGCGGGGCGGGACGAGGTGCACCTGGTGGACGCAGGCGGAGGATGCGAAGAGGCGAAGAGGCGAAGAGGCGGAGCCCACAGACACCCCGGCAGGCACGGCAGACGCCGGGCGCCCGCCCGCAGGCCAGCCTCCCTTCTCCCTCCGGACCCTCAGCAGCTCGGGCCTCTGAGAGACAGAACACGACTCGGGAAGCACAGAAGGGGCGATCCGGTGGCCAGGTCGGGGAGAAAAGGACTTTGTGCCGTCCGTCCCAACATCCCCAGCAGCGCCAGCCTCGCCGAGGGCAGCGCCTCCAGCCCAGCCACGGGCCCTGGCCTCAGTCCGGTCCCACTGGACTTGAGAGACAGACTCCACAGCTGAGCAACGGCTGGGCTTGGGGCACTTGTGGCCGAGCGACAGACAAACCCCACCCTTTCGCTGGGGTGAGCGAATTCCCTGACTCGGGTGGAAACCCCGAGTGGGCTGCGCAGTGAGAGGGCACCCCAGACTCCGACACCTCCCGGCGCTGCGCGGTGCTTGGCTGTGCGGTCAAACACGGGGCTGACCCGCGGCCAGGCCGGGGTGCCGGTTTGCGGGTGTTCCATAAACTTAAAAGGAGTCAGAGCAAAAAAACCCCCTAGGACAAAGGAGTCCGCACCCAATGCAAGGTGCCCACAGACGAGGAGGGGCTGGTCGAGAGGGTTTCTCGGGTTCTCCGGAAAGCCAGGGTTCAAGGAGCCCGTGGGCTGTCTCTTCCACATTTCCTTTTTGCCGTCCAGCAGAGGGTTGACGAGGGCCTTGAGCCGCAAACTCCTTACCCACGAGCCCACCTTCTGGAGCTCCGCAGGCAGCTTGGAGAGCCTTTTCCCTGCGTTATTGTTACTACCGAAGGCTGTCTCCGCCTGCAAACCCTCCACGGACAGCCCACATGGCGGTTTTCGTCCGTTCCGTCTAACTCTCAGGAACTGAGTCCGCATTCACAGCAGCGGCACGGAAGAGGGGCGCCCAGGCGGTCAGTTCCACTCCCCTCCTCCCAGGCGAGTGGAGGGCTGGCCCCTTTGTCGGCAGGAGGAGAGCAAGGGGCTGTGCACGAGAGGCCGGCACGCCCCGCGCCGGGGGCTCCTGGGCCTTGCGGAGAGGACCGGGGAGAGCCCGGTCCCCCGTCGGGCTGGGGACAGAGAGCGGGGCGCAGGCTCCCGAGGACGAGGGCGGGCACCTGGTCCTTTCTCATTTCCAGGGGAGACTGAGGTCAGAGGGGCCCAGAAGGACCCTTGAAGAGTAATTACAAGGTTAGCGGATCCGAGTAATAAGGGCTGGGAGACAGGGGGTGGTGTGAAGGGCAGGGGGGACTGGCCATGGTTTCAGGGTTCCCAGGCTGGGTGACGGGAACAGGGGGTTTCATTACACCAGTCTGTCTACTTTCATGCATGTTCGAAATTCTCTATCCAAAAATTAAGAGAAAGAAAGTTTGCAGGGGCTGAATGACGCCAAGGAAAGAAGAGTTTAAGAAGGAAAAATCCAGTTCAGTAAAACTAGCTGCATGTATTAAAGGAAAGACAAGCCAGCGGAGGCAGGAGAGGGTCACTGCTCAGGAAGAACAGACTTAAAACGCCCCCAGTGACGATCCCTGGACGTGGAGGATGCGGGGGCCTGTGCCTTTCTGCATCATATACACTTGTGATGTCTCCCGCTCTCGAAGGCTGGGAGAGCAATAATGATAAAAAGTATAAAACAAAAAATGCAAACCTGGCTTCAAAATGCCTGAGTGGTAGGACTATGAATTTTTCTTTTTGCTTATATGTAAGTTCTACATTTTCTATCATAAATGGGTTGTTTTATAGTTTTTTTAAAATAAAAACACACCAACAAAATGCCGTGCAGCCCTCCCTGCCAGCCGCCCCTCCACCCGATGCCCCGCCACACAGCACGGAAAGCCCGGTCTGGGCAGGAGGCAGCGAGAGCGGGCAGCAGCTCACCGACCACTTCCCCGGTGGAGAGCGGCAGCTAAACCCTTGCAGGCAAGTTCCCCTAGGGCGGACTCAGTAAATGAAGTGGCAGGAGCCTGGCACACCCTGTCTGAATAGGAAACAGTTCCATGCCAGAAATGTGACTCTGGTTTGTGGCAGCCTGTGGCTTTTGTCATCGCTGTGGAGGTTAAGTGTGTGTGGCCGGCATGAGGAACTCCTTCTTCCCCATGCCTGTGGGGCACAAGCAAGGCTTGCATGATCCCAGGAGACCCGTTTCCTAAAGAGGTAGGCTGGAAAACTGAATTTCAGACTACTTTCACACTCATTTGTGGATTTTTTCTTTTTTTTATGTTTTAAAGGATTTCATTTATTCATTTTTAGAGGCGGGTAGGGAGGGAGAAAGAGAAGGAGAGAAACACTGATGTGTGGTTGCCTCTCACACGCCCCCAACTGGGGACCTGGCCTGCAACCTAAGCATGTACCCTGACTGGGAATCGAACTGGTGACCCTCTGGTTCTCAGCTGGCACTCTATCCACTGAGCCACACCAGCCAGGGCAATTTTTCTATTTTTTAAAACCCTTTTTCTATTAACAAAACATAATTACAAGTCTATAAATAGTCAAATTAAACAATATATATAATCTTCAACAAGTTTTGAGGAACTATAAACAACTATGTGTATTTAGATACTGATTCACTGTTAACTATTATCAACAACTGCTTAGTTCAATTAAAGCACATTCAAACTCATCTTGAATTCTGAGGCAAAAGCTTTCAAAAGGTTTATATCCTGGTGATAAAATCCTTTATTAATTTTTCTTATTCTGGAGAAGCCTTTTTGGGTTCCTCTTACTGTTTCACCATACCCAATTAGCTCTTTTTAGACCCAGTCAGTCAGTTTCATTAATCAATCTCCTTGCATGAAGAAGCAACTTTTTCTGATTCTCCAAGGCTTCCCAGGGGTTAACAAAATGATATCCATAATTTATGCATGCTTACAACATGAGTCCACCACACTTGCTGTCCCACAACAATAGCATACTGGCTGTTTGGTTTTTAATCTACTTTTTAAAAAAAAGTATTTATTTTTCATTTTTCCCATCACAATTTATCCCCCCTATACCCTCTTCCACCTCCACCCACCCTCTCCCCACCTTGGCTGTGTGATTTTTAGGGCATTTTGTATTCATTTAATCCTTCCCTTGCTAAGAGATGATCACTCTACAGGTGAGAAACTGCAATCCAAAGAGACTGGATACCTTGCATCAAAGTCTGGCTCCTGGGACTAATCTCTTAACCGTTACTTCATGGGACCCACTCCTTGGTACCGGGTACTTGACTGACTGTAATTGCTGCTTTCTCAACGGCTGCAGGCTGCGAGCACTACCAGTGAGTGTAACGCTGAGGAAGGGTTACACGTCTACCTTGCAGGACACCTATTTAAGACAACCAAGTAGAACACAGTCTGATTTTCAACATGACCAAAAGTGACTTCTTTACGAGGACAATAAACATTCACTAAAATAAAAACCTTGTCACGCACTCCTGTCACCAAAGGTCACTTTCTATTTTTGAACTATCCGTATATGGACTACAGCTGTAAGTCAGTTTTCCAGGTTTTTTAATAAACTCCGTTTTCGTATAAAGTATTATCGATTGCCAAATTTTCTAGGTCACTGAATACTAACCCTTTAACACTTCCAGATGAAAATCCTCTGTAAATGTATCATGTACTTCCTTTTCTTAAGAGCAGAATATAATCCAGTATTAATAACTCAGGGCCACTACTACGAACATTTCTTTTGTATTCTACGACAGGTGTCGACGTGGCACAGCAGGGCAGAGGCGTCCCATGCTCAGGACACACTCTCCTATTTACTTGTCACTGCCACTGAAAGGAGTGAAGACTTTTCAGGTGCAAAACCTCCTGGCTGATTGTAACGACAGGTATCACTGATTTGACCTGGCACATGGAAGATACTCACACATTTCTTGATTAAATGAATCATCTTCACAAGAGTTCTGTGGGGTAGGTACTATTAAAATTCATGTTTTACAGATGAAGACACTTGGCTCAGAGAACTGGGAGAGCCGTTCCCCCCGGTGTCGCACGGAGTGGGCGGCGGAGCCCGGGTTAGAGCACTGCTGGACGCCCGCACGGGCGCCGTTAACTCGCAGGCCACAGGGCCACGCGGCGCGGCCGTTCCCTCCGGGGCTGCGACCACTCCGCCGTTATCAGCATCCCGCAGCCTCTTGTTCCACAGCCGCTGTATTTCTACTTCATTCACATACCATACGGTTCACTCACTTACAGTGCACAGTTCAATGGTTTTTTGTGTATACCAAGTTGTGCAACCATCGCCACAATCCACGTTAGAGGATTTCAACACCCCTGAAAGAACCCCCTGTCTGTTTTCAGCCGCCTTCCCAGCCCCAGGCAACCACTAATCTGCCTTCTGTCTCCACAAACGTGCCTCTTCTGGACACTTCACGGGAAAGGAATCAGACCCAACGTGTCTTCTCCCGGCTGCACCGCGTTCTCCAGGTCCGCCCACGCGGCAGCGGGCAGCAGCCCTCCGCTTCTCCAACGGCGAACAATACCCGCTGTGTGGCTATCCCACAGTTATTAAACCGTTTGTCATCAGCTAATAGACATTCGGGTTGTTTCCACTTTTTCTGTGCTCCTTCGCTTTTTAAAATAAACTTTTTATTGGAGCATAAAATGCAAAAAGTATACAAACCTTAAGCACACAGCTAGGTGAATTTTTACAACATGAATACACTTAGGTAATCACCCCCAGTTCAAGAAATAGAGCATAAGCAGAAATCCAGAAGTCCCCCTCATGTCTTCCTTACACCTGTCAAACAGAACTGCTTTTCTGACACCTGCGCTGCACATGCACGGGTTCGAGCAGCATGTACTGTGCGTCTGTGTATGTGCCCAGCTGCTTTTGCCAAAGACAGTTTTGAGACTCATCCATGTTGTGGTGTTCTGAATTTACTGTGTACAATGGCTGTATGGTACTCCACTGTAAGAATATTAGACAATGTGCCATTTTATGATGAAACTGCTTTGTCTTTAGCTTCTTGCTGTTAATAATAACGTTGCCATGAGCATTCCTGTGCACATGCACTCCTGCCTGCAGGGCACATAGCTGGAGGCAGGTTGTGGGGCAGGAACCCCTTCAGCTCCATCGGGTACCGTGCAATGGCTTTCCAAAATGGTTGCACCAACCTGCACCCACTCCTGCACAGGAGTGCGAGTTCTAATTGCTCCACGGGCCCACCAACTTTTGATATTGTCAGCTTTGAAAAAATAGCTATTTGGGTGGGGACACAGTAGTACCTCATTGCGGTCTGAATGTCCACCTTCCCCATGGACTGAGGACATCGAGCACTTTCACGTGGCGCTGGCTGTCTTCTTTCAGGAGGTGCCTGTTTGATTCTACACACTCTCAACAGAACGGACACCCTTTGATAGGTGTGTTGCAAGTATCTTCTCCTACTCTAGGACTTGCCTTCTCATTCTAACTCACCCTTCTCCTTCTTAGTTAGTGCTCTTTGTGTCCTGCTTAAGGAATCTTTGCCTATCCCAAGGTCGTGAGGTTACCCTTCTGTTACTCCCTTCTAGAAGTGTTAACGTTTTACCTTTTCACACTTAGATCTGTGAGCCACATGAAACTGATTTTTACATATGGTGTGAAGTAGGAGTCAAAGTTCACTTTTTCCCACATGGATAGCCACCTACCTGGCCCTGTACCATTTATTGATAAAACTGCCTTTTCCTCACTACAATGCAGTGACACCCTTGTCAAAAACCAGGGGATCACAAATGAGTGGGTCTGTTTCTGCATTCTCTCTGTTCTGCGTCCACCTTGACTTCTGAACAGCAACTGAATATATTATTTCAGCATAACCATGTCAATTTTAATCTTTCATTTTTATATTAATTTCCATTGAGCACTTCGTTTTTATCTGGCCCAGTTCTAAGTGCCAGGGATCATTCCATTTAACCTTCCCGGCAATTTGAAACGGGACTGTCACCCCCATTGTGCAGATGAGGAATGTGAGGCACAGAGAGGTTAACTCGTCCTCGGAAACACAGGCTGCGCCTCTTCTCCTTTTGCTGTTGCGCTCTGCTTTTATGGAAAGGCACCGGCCGCACATGCAACTTCTTTGGCAGCTTCTGCTAATATCTTTAAAGCTAGGTTGTGTTTTGCAACAATAGGCATAAATAGAGCTTTGTTCCTTTAGCTTTTTGTGTACTCAAAGTATTTTGGAACTGGAAGACATTTGAGAAGCTGTCTCGTCCAAATACCCATATAGCCGAGGAAAGGGAATCGCAGAGAAACCACAGACACGTCCAAACGTACACGGTGCCGCAGAGGTGGCGATGAGACACGGGCCCCGCTCCCCTGCTCCTACCCCGGCGCTCCCCCTGGTACACCGCAGCGGCCTCTCATCATGCACGGAGTGTGTTGGATCACTGGGGCTTCTTCCCTGGCTTCCAGGTTGACCTTGGTGCCAGATACTTGAGGATGCCTGACTGGTAGGTGCCAGATTATCTTGGCTTTAATGAGGAAGGAAACTGGAACCAATCAGCAGAGCTGGAAGCAGATGAACAGGCCACAGTCCAAATTTGGTTTAACAAGGTGCACTGAGACATCCATGAAAAAAGAGAATTTCCGAAGCCCAGACCCCACAGAAATCAGGCTAGAAGATTCAAATGGAACATAGGAATAAGACTTAAGAGGGGTGGAGCTGTCTCTCCACTTAATCTTTCCACTTAGATTCTGTGTCCTCAAAACAGGAACTCGCTGGCAAGCCCCCCAGAAGCCCACTCGCGTGCCAGAGGACTCGCATGACTATTCAGTTACTTGGATCTTTCGAGTCAAGGTACAATTCAGTAAAAAATGATCATACTACAAGGACAGCTAACGCTGCTCACTCGTCCATGCCCCGGATGAATGGGGAAGACAAGCACTTCCTTGAGAGCTGACCACACTACGGAGTTTCCAGTCCCCCCCCCCCAGGTGGAGGAGAAACCCTGGGCCATGCTGCAAAAGTAAGGTCTGTCTGAGATCGAGTGCTTCAGTTGCCTTGCATTTGCCTGAGGTCAGAATGCCCTCTGACCTAAGAAGCTGCAAGGGGAAAAGTAAGTGTTTCAAAGTTGGGGTGAAGAACGACTTCACATGAACGAGGCGAGGAGGAGGCTAGCACTGCAAGCTTCTCACTAGGCATCAGGAAGATGGCAGACACAAAACCCAGAAATGGACCTAGCCTGATGTGGAATTTTTCTTTTCCAAAAACCTATAGAACATTTATCAAGGTTTTTTTTTTCCCCCTAGAAAACAAGGAACAGATTTTAAACATAGTTTCTTTTAGTTAAATTAAATGTTGCATATAGATCTTATTTTTAAATGACACATGGCATGTTTCCAACATCTAATAGATTAAACTTTCCAAATTAAGTTGCTTCTCACAGTATGTGCTTGTTATTTAGGAAGGGCACCCCATGGCACGGGGCAGTTCAGGGCCCAGCTCGCCGAAGGGGACGAGTCAGAGAGACGCTGTCTCTGCAGGCCTGAAGGAAGACTCCGATACAGAGCCTATTTCATACCCAGTGACCGAAGGGACAAGAGGTTAGGATTCTGATGCCTACTTCCTGTTCCTTGTCAACAGGGGCCATGGGAAGACATGGAGTGGAAGGCGGGGCTCAGCCAGTGCGAAGGACATGGTGACACACCCTGTGCACGACCAGGTGTGGTGCCGGGCACAAGGGAACGCCACGCCGTCTGGAAGCCGCCTCGGTGTGTACGCAGCAGCAGCAGAAGCAGCAGGCCCGCTCTCCTGCTGGATGCAGAGCCAACGCCTTCAGCTTCCGCTGCTCGCGGCAATCCCACTGCCGCCGCCGCAGGGCACTGGCTGACGACAGAACGAGGCGCGGGCGAGCTCTGCCCCACAGGGCACGGGCCTCCCAGGGTTCCTCTTCCCGGGGAGGGGCGAGTCCTCAGGTGGGAAATACAGGAGGGAGGCCCAAGGCCTCCTGCTAGAATCTCTCAGGTCAGGACTTTTGAAAGCAGATGTTGAGCTGTGCCTGGGTGATGCCAGCGCAGCGTGGGGACAGGTCTAAACCTAGGTGGGCCTGGCTTACATTTAATCTTTGTGTCTTCACTTAGTTACATTTTTATATTTAACCTTAGTGTCTTCATGTTTTAAGTGCATCCATTTGAAAAATTTAAAAAGCATATAGCTAGATTTACTGGTCAAAATCCTTGGTTTTGAACTACAGAGTTACATTTAACATGTTGTTTTTTTTTTGTACCTTAGTATGTGCTTTTTATTTGTCCTACTTCTTTCTTTTTTTATTTTTCTCTTTTTAAAAAACATTTTATTGATTGTGTAGTTAACAGTTGTCTCAATTTTCCCCCTTTGCCCCCTCCACCCAGCACCCCCACACTCCCTCCAGCAATCACTCCCCCTTAGTTCAGGTCCCTGGGCCATGCATTTAAGTTGTCTTCCTCATTTCTGATACTGTTCTTAACAATCCGTCAGTTCAGTACCTACCAATCTGAACTGCTTAATCCCTGCACCTTTCTTCCCATTCTCCCCCACCCCACCCTCTCCCGACTGACAACCCTCCAAATGATCTCCATATCTCTGATCCTGGTTGTTCTGCTAGTTTTCTTTCTAGATTCAACTGTTGAGGGTTGTGAATTTATTGCCATTTTAATGTTCATAGTTTTGACCTTCTTTTTCTTAAATAAGTCCCTTTACCATTTCATAAAGTAATGGCTTGGTGATGATGAACTCCTTTAGCTTTTCCTTGTCTGGGAAGCACTTTACCTGCCCTTCCATTCTAAATGATAGCTTTGCTGGATACAGTAATCTAGGTCATAGCTCCTTTGAATATGTCTTGCCAGTCCCTTCTTGACTGCAAAGTTTTTTCTGAGAACTCAGCTGACAGTCTGATGGGAACTCCTTGGTAGGTAACTCGCTGCTTTTCTCTTGCTGCTTTTAAGACTCTCTCTTTATCTTTAACCTCTGGCATTTTAATTTTGATGTGTCTTGGTGTGGTCCTCTTTGGGTCCATCTTGTTTGGGATTCTCTGTGCTTTCCTGAACTTGTATGTCTATTTCCTTTACCAAATTAGGGAAGTTTCCTTTCATTATTGTTTTAAATAAGTTTTCAATTTCTTACTTGTCCTCTTCTCCTTCCAGCACCCCTATGATTCAGATATTGGTACGTTTGAAGTTGTCCCCGATGATCCTTAGCCTATCCTTGTGTTTTTTTTTTTATTCTTTTTTTCTTCTTGCTTTTCTGATTGAATGTTTTTTCTCCTTATGTTCCAAAACATTGATTTTGATTCTCAGCTTCATCCACTTCACTGTTGATTCCCTGTAAGTTTTTTCTTTATTTCGCTTGATGTAACTTTCATTTCTGCCTAGATCTTTTTTATGCTGTTGAAGTACCCAGTGAGTTTCTTGAGCATCCTAATAATCAGTGTTTTAAACTCTGCATCTGACAGATAGCTTATCTCCATTTCATTTAGTTCTTTTTCTGGAGTTTGTTCTGTTCTTTCATTTGGGCCATATTTCTTTGCCTCCTCATTTTGGCAGCCTCCCTGTGTTTGTTTCCATGTATTAAGTAGAGCTGCTTTGACTCCCTGTCTTAGTAGCATGGCCTATTGTAAAGAAGTACACAGGTAAATTGGATGGGGCGGAGACTTAGGTAATCACCTGGTAGGGCAACCCATGTGAACCAGGTTGAAGGAGTCTCAGATATGGTGTTGCCACTCTGTGGCTCTCTGTGGGGGAGGGCTCAGAAAGGGGACAATGCCACTGCCTGGCCTCTGGAGTTTTGTCTGGGAGGAAGCTGTCCCCCAGCTCCTGACCTGATTCCAGACACTTTAATTTTTCCCTGTATGCCACTGGTCCCTCTCAGCTTCTGCTTCATGCTGCAGCCCAGAGGTGAGTGAGTCTGCCTAAGTCCTAAGTCCATCGCAGGCCCTTTTAAGAGGAGACTCCTGAGAATCCTGCAGTTTCTTCTGCTACCTCAATCTCCACCAGTTTTTACAGCCAGAAGTTATGGGGATTTCTCTTGCTGGCACTGGAACCCTAGGCTGGGTGGTCTGGTGTGGGGCTGGGATCCCTCGCTCCTGAGGTTTCCCTCCTGATTTATATCCACCACACGTGGGGGTGGGACCACCCATTCCATGGCTCCACATCTCTGTGCCTCCGCCCCTCCTACTTGTCTGGATGAATGTGACTTCTACCATTCCCTTGTCGTCGGACTTCCACTCAGCCTGATTTTCTGATGATTCTGGGTGATACTTGTTTTGTAGCCTAGTTGTAATTTTTCCTGTGGTTGTGTGAGAAGGTATTTACTTACACCTCCATTGTGACCCTGTCCTGCCTCTTTCTACACATTTTTCCCCTCGTGTCATGCTTTTTTTTACATTGAGGTGTTTCTGTGTGTTTTCCTCATTCCATTTGCCTCTCTCTGCACGTTTGGAAGTTCTTTACTGTATTTCTATTATTCAAAAGATATTTGAAATGTTCGTGGAATAAGAACACTATAAATATAATATGTATGATATAAAATCTAAAAATAATGCAGAATATTAAAAAAGCATATGTACATGTTCATATGTTTCAAATTCTGTTCCAAAGTTAAATCGTAACATGCCAATATTTTTTCAGACATTAATGGGGTTTGGTAAAATACCCTTAGTTTGGCAATTAAACAGCACTCTAATACTAGAAAAACAGAAATGAGATCTAGTAACTATGCTTGGTATTTTGTGTCTACTTTTTAAGACTTCCATTTTGGCAGGCCCCAAAGTGGAAACAGGGATTTTTGTTATTTGAGTAAATAAATTCTGTTTTTCCCTATGACATGCATGAAAAACATTAAAGTTTGGTTATTTGTCTTATGTATTTTTGTGGGGAAGCACAGACAGCTTCTACTGTTATAGTTATGATAGGTAATTTCCATTTTTGGGTTCAGTACTTGTACCCATAGCATATGTTCATACAGTAAGTGATCTTGTAACTTCCCCTTATCTGTAACATTTGTAAAGGTAACCTTTTACAGGCTCAATTCTAAAAACTTTCTTCTTTTCTAATGTAAGCATTAAAGCTATAAATTTTCCTCCAAGTATTGCTTTAGCTGCATCCTTGCATGTTTCATGACTGTTGCGTGCATTGACGTTTACTAGAACTTCATCTGTGGCAAATCTTCAAGGCTTCTGTTGACAGTTAATTCCTCCAGAAAGAATAGGTTTGTGATTTTGCCTGGATTCTGAAAACGCTGTCTACCTGGTGCCACTGTAACTACTTGGCTTGGGATTTTACGGACCATGCAGGTAGTGTGAATGCAGGTCCTAAGAAAACTGTCTCAGTCAGCAGGCTTCAAAAGATGCTGTTAGGCTGGCTACTTCATCACATCCTTCCTTGGTTACCTGCTCTTGTTTTATTCCTGGCTTCTGAGGACTAGCCATCCTTTCTTGTCAGCTTAGCCATACATTTTTAAAAGATGTGTCATTTTCAATAGTTATATTGAAGAAGGGTTTTTTCAGGCTGTTCATTCTATAATATTACTGGAAATGTAAGTCCTATGCAAAATATTGTGTGTATATACACACCTGCACATGTTTCTGAGGAGAGAGTCCATAGCTATTATGAGATGCTCAAAGGGATTTGCGACGAGAAGAGACCACCCCCATTGCCACACAGTCTGTTTCAGCCTTCTGCAAACTAAAACAGTAGATTTTACCTGATGTTTTACAGATTTCTAGGCAAGGGGAAATTCTGCAGATAGCCATTTAAAGCTGATTTTTATTCTCAAAATGTCACCTGATTTTTATGTTCTAGTATTACCTTGATATGATCCCCATGTAGCTACCTAACCACCAAACATTCCCAACAGAAGGAACTCAGAAAATCTGTTCCATTTCCAACGTCTCAGCCAACCACTAGTTGAGACCCATCTGTCGAGAGAGATACTTGGCTTCTGGCTTTACCAACATTCCTTCTCCAATGGGGGAGCCTTTCTTAAAGACAGCTTTACTTAACGGTCAAGCCCGTTTGCCAATATAATTCTGGTTTTTATATCACACAGTGGTCTTTTCCTATTATGCTGAGATTCATTCAGAAAGTTAATTTTATCAGAAAGTACTCAGTGAATTTGAAATGGCGAAGACGCAGGCAGGAGGGAGGTGGAGGAAAATGACCAAATAAAACCATGAAACAAGTGGCCACAGCAGCCTGCAGGTGTGGAATGGGAAGAGCAGTGCAGACCATGCATGAGACACGTGAACAAAAATAATGGAGAGGGAGTGAGGCTCAGATACGCCAATCACAGCGCTGCAGGAACAGGTGTCAGGAAGGTAAGATGTAACTCAGTGATCTCCTAGTATCGCTGAGATGTGACGAAGTGAACTGAAAGAATTGATTGCAATGATAGGAAGGTACACCAAATTCCAAAAACTAGACTGTTTTAGGAGAACACGTGGAGTAGGCTCATACGGCAGCATGTAAGTCCACAGACAACTCACAGACTTAAGGGTCGAAACACAAAGGGCAAGGTAAGAAACAGAACAAGGAGTAAAGCTCCGAAGGTATACACCAGGTTGCTCAGTTAGACTAACTAGACCAAATGGATTTTTGTTTGTTTGTTTGTTTGTTTCCCAAATGGTTTTTAAACACAGGTTTTGATACTCAGGATACAGAGATATCCAAGGCACTCCTTGCCCCTAGGAAATACGCAGAAAGGGGAAGTAAGTCCACAAGCAATGATGTCTATTGGCTGCTGAGTTAGTGACAAGAAAACGTGCTGATAGGCTAGAAACAATGCATTCTGCCGGGAGGTAAGAAAGGCTCTGCAGGTTTTCTCTTGCTCTTCAATGGGATTTCAGCGGACACAGAGGGAGGCAGGGAGCAGGCATTCTGAGCAGAGGGCAGAGGGCAGAGGGCAAGCAGAGGCCCAGAGGCAGGGCAGAGTGCAGCAGGATGTGCAGAGCCTGGAGTGGCCAAGTGTCATTAGCGGGGCGTGTATATTGGGGGAAGCGGCGTTGGGAGGTGGGGATGGTCAAAGAAGAGGCTGGAGACTAATCTTAAAGGGCTTTTGTAACAAAGCTCTGCTAAAAATGTGGGCTATACCGACATGTACACGATTTTCACGCAGAAAAGCATCATGATCTGGTTCTCGTGCGTGCACGGAAGAGACAACGGGTATCGAGATGGAGGGTGGACAGGAGGAAGGAGGGAAATTACTGAAATGGCCAAGACAGTGCTAAGAGGAATCACACGTGATGCCAGGAGTCCTCTTCTAAAAAGCCTTTGGTAGACCAGGTGGCCAGTGTTGCTTTTATAAAAGGAGGGGACAGAGAAAAACATAGGCTCGGAGGGGAGGCAAGGTCCCAGCACCCTTGTCTTGGTGCCGATCATGCTTTCTCTCCCAGGAAGCTCCCAGATTGGGACCACTGTGACTTCGGCTCCCGGGCCTAGGAGGCCGAGGGTTCTGAAGAAAATCCCCTGGACTTGCCAGCAGTAACTCCAACTCAGCGTTCCTGGCCAGTGTATCTGGGCTTGGGGGTTCGGTGGGTTTCTCGTCAGTGCGCCCCCACCTCTGCCCTCGGCGGGCGGTTCTGCCCCTCCCACGGGTAACGCAGGTGGTGCCAGGTGTGAAGACTCAGCAGCAGCAGCAGCAGCCCGTTCTCTCTGACTTGCTGCTCATCTCGAAGGGAGAGCTGGTCACCCTCTGCGTTGGGCTCACTCTCCACTTATACCCTGAGTCCACCCCCTCCTTCTTCAAGACCTTGCAGCTATAATCAACTCCTCTTATTCTTGTATTTTCAATGTCTCCATCTCTCACCTCTCAATCCAGAAACAGATGCAAATCGCTTCCATCTCAAAAACAAAGGACAGCCCCCCTCACCCTGCCTTCCTGCACCCCCAGCTTTCACAGCCACGCTGCCCGCAGGAAACACTCTCCATCCCTGTCTCCCGCCGGCAGTCTGGGTTCCGCTCCTCAACGCCGCTGACTGCCGTTTCACCGAGTCACCCCAGCCGCCAAACCCGGACTTCTCTGGTCCCCTTCTGCCTGCCTGCCCTCCCCACCCGCTTCCCAACTCTTCACCCCTCCTACGGCCCGGCCCGTCTCCTCTCCTCGGCTGTGCCTCCCATGTCCCAGGCCTCACCCTCTGGGTGACTCTGGGGAGCGTCCCTCCCAGAGGTCGGCCCGGCCGTCCTCTCGGCGTGTGACTTCTCCTGGGCAGTCACTCCCAGGCCTGTGCGCTGATGACTCGCAGCTCCCCGCTCCAGCCCCGACCCCTTTTACTGGCCCCCCCGGGACTCCCACCTGGGTGCCTCCCAGGGACCGCAAACCCAACACGCGCTTTTCCGAACTTGCCACCTTCCCCCTCACACACGGGCTTCCCTCCACATGCCCTGCTGAGCGGCACTGCGTTCCACCCCGTGTCCAAGCCAGGAACCTAGATGACACTTTAGATTCTTCTCTTATATTCAGTATCGAAAGTTTATTAACTCATTAATTCAGCAGGTGTTTTCACCTGTGTCCTCGGGTTAGATGGTGTCTGTTTATCTGGTCACTTCTTATATTTGGACGGTGGGACCGGCCTTTCCTTCTTTCGAGTCAGATTGCTGTGCTCTTTGGGGAAGGGAAACATGAGCAGTGGCCCCTATTTGCGGACAGAGGGCTGTGCTCCCTGGTTCAGACACGGACGCAGCAAGGAGGGGGACACAGAGAAGGGGGACGTCAGGTCACTGCGGGTGTCCAGCCCAGGCACTCCATCCGGTCTGCCCCTAGGCTGTGACTGAGGTGTAAATTCCAGTTTCCGAAAGCCTCGGGATGAGTGATTTGTTCATTTGCTCTTCTTCATTCACCCCTACACTCATCCCACTCAGCGGTTTTCAGTACGCTGACCAAGCTGTGCAACCAACAACACTCCGATTCCAGAACACTCCGTCACTCCCAGAAGAAAGCCCGCGCCCACTGGCAGGCATTGCCCATCCTCCCCTCTCCTTGGCCCCCCAGCCCTTCATTTCTAGGGTGATCCTGACATGCTCGGCGGCAATGCATCATTAGAGGGGAAAACATCAGAGAAGTAAGACAGGAGAGGAGTGGTAGGCACCAGTTCTGTGCAGGATCTGTTGGAAGCCCGGACAGCTGAACGCCGCAGGGAGGCCCTCCCTCATCTGGCTAACCGTTTCCTCTCTCGGAGACCGGAGCAAAGCATAATGCGGGTTTATCCCAACAGAACGGGTGGTATCACTCCAGACTCTGCCAGCCCGGCGGGGAGGAACTGGCTGGGAGAGTCACCGTGCCCTGGCCACCGGCGAGGAGACGTCTGGATGCGGACAGTGAGGTGCCTCTGACCCTGTAGAGGCAGAAGGAACGCCATGGCACGGGGAAATGGGCTCAAACTTCCAGAACTGCAGGGCACAGAAGAATACACAGGGTGCTCAGCTGAGAAGCTGTGACTTGGAAACATGCAATCACTGTTATCTGGTATCTGAAGGGTTGTTGCCTGAGAGCTGAGACTTGTTGTGTAGGCCACCAGGGGCATAGATGGGACTCACGGGTGGAAAATTACAGGGAGACAGCAACACTTCAGGTCATTACAGGGGAGGGTTTCCTTAGTCACGCAATCCTCAGGCCAAATGGGCTGCCCGTAAGGGAGAGCATTAAAATGCAATCTGGACATTGAGTAAGTGGATGCAGTAGAGGCAATCTGAAAAACAGAAGGTGATGCGGCAACTGTGGCACTCCCACACTTGACTGGTGAGGTCAACTGCGGGGCGTCTTACAAGCGACCTGTTAGAGCCATAAAACCGAAGTGTGTGATTTACCGTAGTTAGACTGGGGGTTACCACTGTAACACCGCTGTTTACTTCCATTGTGAAGCACTCTCTGGAGCGAAGTGAAAAACTCCGTGTTCGTGGCCGCAGGCTGCGGAATGCTCACGGGAGCGTTCCACTCAGGTGTGTTCAGAGGTGGAGCATTACCAGGCTGGACAGACGACTGGGAGGATCCTTCCGAGGCTGAGATTCCTCCAAGGTAGGGACATGCCCCCCACCCCACCCCCAGCCTTCCAACCTCATCAGGACCCACCGGAGAACGGGGGTCCCTGTGTTTCTGCTGAATTTATCTGCGGGCGGTACAGTCAGGGTCTCAGTCTCGGACCTACGGGAGACACCAGCAACAAGCCCTGTGGCTACATCGGGAGTCTGCAGAAAGGGAGAGTGAGGACTAGATCAGCTACATCCGTCTGCGTCTTCTATTTGCACAGAACAGTCGTTCAGATGATTTCACTGTGCACAAAGAAAAGTTTATATATAGAATTGTATCCCTGAAACCTATACAATTTTATTAACCAATGTCACCCTAATAAACTCAATAAAGAAATAAATAAAATGGTTATAGATGACGTAAATATGGCCAGAAAACATTATTTGCTCTTTGAAACATTAAACATTTTTTCCTCTAAGAAAGAAATGACATGAACTGGTAACAGAACTTGAACCTAGCCAACCTCACCTCCATCCAAACTGGAACTTTTACTTTTCAGCTCCCTGGATAAATGGCCTTGGCAGAAACTGCTGTCACAAAGGCCAACTGCAGAAGTGCCACCATAAAAACACTTGACTGACCAGCTCGGGCCTTTGCAGACTCCTCCCTGACCCCGTCCCTGGTCCCTCCCTGCCGCTCTGCCAAGTGGCCAGATGTTGACTACTCCTCTGGAATGCAAGCACAGCCGAGCAGATGGAAGGTATCTAGTCACCTGGTGCAGTGCGCTACTCGGCAGCCCCGGGATTTCTGGCACCTCATAATATTTTTTATTACAAAATTTTTTTCATTATAAAACTATTATTACCACGTTATAAAAACTTGGGAACTAGAGAAAATAGAAAAATCACTTATGACCCCACCATCCCAGTGAAATCGCTGCTTGCATTTGGTGCACTGTCTGCCCTCCCTCAGGGCTCCCGGACAGAGCCCCGCGGACCCCGTGTGTGTGGCGCACCCGTGCCCCACCGCCTCCGAAAAGGGCCTGCAGCAGCCCGCGCACACCCCGGTCACCGGCCAGACGGCTCCGTGTGGACGCACTCTCTCCAAAGCCAGCCTGACTCCCGTCTTCGCGGGTTCCACCTCCTCGCCCTCCAGGCTGAAGCCTGAGCCCCGCCTGGAACTCCCCTCCCTGAACCCCGACACCCATCCCCGCCGACATGCCCTTTGTCCTCTCTCTCGTCCCGCCTCCCCAGCCCCAGCTCCTCACTACCCACCTACAGCCCCAAACAATCACAAGCCGGAGCTTCTCCAACTCGTTTCTCTGCCTCTACTTCCTCTCCTCGTCCTTCGTCTTGTGACAATAAGCTGTTTTCCTCATTTTCACTGTTCTCCCTAAACCACAGATTGAAAACAATAGATTTTGGACTGTCTGGCAAAGTAGATCCTTCGGTTACAAAAATACACATCTTGTCCCCAGTCTACCTTCCTTGCCCTACCTGTCATCTCTGCCCTACCGGAAACCTCTGCAGTGATCGGGCGCACGGGAAACTAGGGGCAGACACAGGCCGGGCCCCTGGGTTCCGCCCTGCAAGGCCAGTACCACCGGGCCGGCTGTGATGGGGTAACAGGTACTAGACCTGTCCCTCTCATGAGCAACTATGAAAGGGGGCAAAGCAAGTGAGGCAGCTGTTTGCGAGCATTCACCCACCCACGGCGGGGCTGTGCACCTGGGAGGCGGGAGTGTGGGAAGGGCGGCCCACTGTAGACGCGCTTTCTGCCCGGGGGCACGTTCCACGCCAGGGCTCAGGGGGGCGGGCTCACACCGACGGCCTCTGCACGCAGCAGACACAGCTCCAGGCGTAAGAAACCAACACGGTATTTGCCTTTTTAATCAGGGTGTTCACATTCTGGATTTTAAAAATAGACAATTCCTCAAAAATTTCCCTGGGGATTTTTCTCTTTATGTTTTATCTTCCTTTCCATTTCCGTCAGTTGAAAATACTGACCTGTCTTGCCCCTAGTTCCAAGGAGGACTCCCTCTAACAGAAGACAAACGCACCTCTAGGCAGTGGTGCTCCCTCTCTCCCTGCCCCTCTCTGCCAGCTCCACGGCCTGTTGCAGTCGAGAGGAGATCAGACGCTGCGCCCGCGCTGTTTTATGTGAGAGGAATATGTAAACACCTCTGCAATGTTTTAAGAAAGACTAAGCCACTTGGCAATCAACACTTCGCTGCTTGCTAGAACCACAGAGCGGATACCCACCCCGGGCAAGCCGTCCGAGGCCACATTGGAACCAAAGCCGTAACTGAGGATGACTGAAGCCGAGAACGTCACCCAGGCGCTGCCACCCTAGAGAGACGCATATCTGGGAAGAAATGAAACCGGGGGTTGATAGGGTTTGCTCTTCTCACACCCCCACACTTTCCTTTTTCCCTGCTGTAGTGTTCAAAGTCTGCTGGCCTCAAATCCCGCCTTTGCCTGCTTAGCTCCATCCCGAAGGAAAGTAGAAAGAGCCCCTGACAGCTCCCTTTTGCAATTTGCTGGGTACAGGAAGGCCTCCTGGGAGGAGCACGGGCTTCTCCAGCTCACGGGAGGAGCAATCCTCAGGGGAGGTGCTCCTAACACCCCCTGCCTCGCGTGCCTCTGGAGAGCCCCGCCCCTTGATTCACCCCATCCACAGTTAAGTGCAGGAAGAGAGCCCTGTGTTTCTCCCAACATAGAAGAGAGCCCTCCAGGGCCTTCTTCTAACACAGGGGTGTCAAACTCATTTTCAGGGGGGCGGGGCACATCAGCCTCGCGGTTGCCTTCAAAGGGCCGAATGTAACCCTTAGGGCTGTATAAGTGTAACTAGCTACTCCTTAACTAGCGGCAAAAAGCTCGGTGCTGCCACGGGGTGCCCAAACAAGGTGGGCACAAAGAAGGTGCCCACCGGATAAAACCAGGTGGAGGGCCAGACTGGCCCGCAGGCCTCGTGTCTGCCCCCTGTGTTCAAACACATCATACCCAAACTGGAAAAGTGCCAGGGGGCCAAGGCCTGACGTCAGTTCCTCTGCCCTCTCTGCTGCCTGCTCTAAGGCCACCGGAGACCCTGCTCTGCGGAAAGGACATCTCTCACCCTCACCAAAGTCACCACAGGAGCACAATCCTTAGGCCACACATGTGCGCAGCCTCAGTGGCTTCTGACAAGTTCAGGAACAAGGCAAACCCAAGCCTGCACCTTACGCCGCCCGGGGAGCACAAGGCAGCCAGGCCGCCCACAAGCTAGGCACACGGTCCGCCACCCAGAATGGAACCGAAATCTCTAACCTACCGTTAGCAAGTGGCTTACAGGAGAGGGCATCATCAAGGTCTCGGGCGGTTGATGGGTCAATGGTGAAGATACAGTCCTTTCTAGGAAAGATTGAAGAAATAATTAGTGATGCCACAAACAACGAAACTCTACTCAATGCAGCATAGCTTTAAAGAACGGTTATTTGGACAATGTGCAAATGGTAGGCAAAGTGAAGAGAAACTCCCACCGCGTCTCTCTGAGGAGGGGATCTTCGGTAAAGTGTGAGACTGGGGGGAGGACACTGCGGGGGACGACAAGGCTCCGTGCTGCCTCTGAGTGACTGTCCCCTTCTCCCTGTGCACCTGCTTCTCCCGGGCTCTGAAGGGAACAGGGGTGAGAAGGCGGGAGCGAGGCAGCACCCACGAACGAGGCTTCCCCAGAAGCGCCGGCCCACCAGAGCGGCAGGTCTCTTCCGTAAATCACTCCCCAACGGCCAGCTCTTCCTTTTGCTTCGCTCGTCCGTCCGCGACGGCGGATGGAGACCTGCCCGCCTTCCCCGGGTTCACGGCAGGGAGCTGGATGAGGACGATTTACTGCTCCTTCTCCTTCCTCCCCAAAGAGGGGTGTGCTAAAAAATAAGTTACCTATACGCTGGTTTCTCTTCGGATCATATAACTCTTTTGCCTTTTACAAAACTGAATCACCTAACTTTTTCTGACCCAAGAATAAGTTTTGCAAAACACCTGAAGCCATACAGTTAGCTGTAATGCAATTCTGCTTGGAAATCGTCCTCATCACAGTTTGTTTCCATGTCCCATCACCAGACATGTATCTTCCCTCACTGTCCCCACGCACGTCACCTGTACTCTGTGAAATGCCCAGCCATTCTCTTTCCGCTTTAGAGTTTCTCAAATAACACGCCCCACCCAGCCCGGCCATTCCTGGCATGTAAATACCTACAGATCAGGGCAGAGTCTGGCCCCAGCTCTCCATCCCTTCTGCCCTTTCCTCCCCCGGCACTGGCCTGGAGACGGGGGTGTTCAGCAGGTCACCAAAGGCTGTGTTCTAGTGCTAGGAACATCGCCTGCAACTCTCAAGTGTTTACAGAATGAATGAATGAATGAATGAATGCTGACAGGATGGGACAGGGAGGTGCAATTGATCCAGACACAGCAGTAATGGGCTCTAAATTGTGAGAATCTTGACCCTGATTCACAAGGTAAAGAAGAAACTGTCTGCTTCATATGCACTGAGCACTCGATAATATTTGCTGAACTGGAACTGAAATGTCAGACTTGGTGGCAGGAATAGTTTGGTCCTCCTCCTTTCATCATAATGATATCATAAGAAGCTGGAAAAACATCCCTGTAGCCAAAATAAAAAAGAACACTCTTATCTTGGGAGTGGGGGGAGGACCACAGTTTACTGATTTACTTACAGAGTTGGCTAGGAAGAAATGTTTTCTTACAATTAAATGTCTGGGTGATTTGAGACTTTTATTTCTATGAATGAATGGTAATTCCCACTAAAATATTTCCAGTCTCACCCTGGCTGGCGTGGCTAAATGGTTTGAGCACCCGCCTGAGAACAAAAGGGTTGCCAGTTCGATTCCCAGTCGGGGCACAGGCCTGGGTTGTGGGCCAGGTCCCCAGTAGGGGGCGCTTCAGAGGCAACCACACACTGATGTTTCTCTCCCTCTCTTTCTCCTTTCCTTCCCCTCTCTCTAAACAGTAAATAAATACAAATCTTTTTTTAAAATTAAAAATAAATAAAATATTTCTAGCTTCATACTGATCCAGTCATATATAACAGAGTAAAACTAAACTAAAAGGCTTCAAGTTTTAGTTTGTCCACATCTTCTTTGAGAGGACCCATGAAATGAGAAAAATCTTAGACTAAACTGTAAGTACTCAAACCAATTCTTTTCTACTTAAAAAAAAATGGACTCTTAAACCAGAAACATAAAAATCTAAATTAAAACAACTCTGAGGAACACTCATCAGGAAAGTTTGTTGGAAAAAACATACCATCAAAACATTATGCTTGATCGGGGGTGGACAAACTATAGTTCACAGGCCAAATGGGGCCTGCCACCTGTTTTGAATGGCCTGCAAGCTGAGAATGGTTTTTGCATTTTGAAATGGCTGGGAAAAAAATCAAAAGAAGAATACTTCATGACATGTAAAAACTATCTGACATTCAAGTTTCGGTTTCCACAAACGAAGCTCTACCGGCACATCAATCACCACCCGTTCTCGGTACAGCGGCCGAGTTACGTGGCTATGACAGGACTGGCTGCTTAGACCCTCTCTACCTGGCCCTTAGCAGGAAGTTTGCTGACCCCTGTTTTAAATCAGCGCTTCCCCAATATCCCAGTAAGTATTCGATGTTTTAGAAAGGTCCTGTGATTGAATCAGTTTGGGAAATGCTGAGCCAATTTCTTAATTGTAGGACTTTTGTTTTTGTTTTTGTTTTTAATTGAAGCAATCGGAGTGACGCTGGTTAATAAAACACATAGTTTCAAGGGCACAGTTCTATAATGCAAAATCCGACCGCCGTATCGGGTGCTCGCCGTCCCAGGTCAAGCCTCCTTCCGTCACCACTCCGTGGGACTTCTCAGAGCCTTCGGTGTGTTGGTACTGCACAGTTCCTGCCAGACTCGTTTGGTCTGGGCACTTTTAATGGCAGAGACTGTCCCAGATGCAAGGCCCCCCAGGCCAGGACCCTTCGAGAAGTGATGAACTGTATGGAAACACGCTGCACAAGCCGCCAACGGAGTCCTTGTCCCACATGGCACCTTGTCACCAAGCCTACCCTAAGGGCCACTGCAAGAAGTCAACGAAATGGCTGCACGGTTCACTGCAGGGATGCTGACGGGGCCTGGCCCGTCTCGTGGCTCAGCGCCCCCTCTCCGAGGGAAGCTTGCCCAGTGCCAGGACCCCTCTTCTTGTCTGCGGCCGGCTTGTTCGTACCTTGCAGCGTGGGGATTTCACCTTTCCAGATCGCCCTCTCTGCTTCGGCTGTCAGGAAACTCAAAACATTTGTGTCTTGCCGCTAAAGGATCTTATTTTTAGTCTGAACTTGGTGAACTAACCTTTATCCTGGCTGTGCCTAATTTTTCTACGTATATATTCCTTCTGCCCCATATCCTAATTTTAAAAAATTAACTGCATTAAATGTGTTACTGCAAGCTGCCTTAAACAATATTTTTAAACGCAGAGTATCAAGTAAATGCCTAGCATGTTGAGGGGGTGCGGGAAGGGAGGAAAACCTTCAGTATGGGCTACCAAGGAAACCAGCTGCTAGGCCGGGCAAACCGCGGAGCTCCCGACAAGTATGTGGGCTGTGGCAGCGGACTCCAAGTTGTCTCTCGCTATGGAAATTTGGGAGAAGCAAGGGAACAGTGAGTGACCCTGACGAAGTCCAGTCCTCAGTGCTGAGAGCCAGTGACTTAATCTGTTGTCATCGCCACAATTACGGCCCGGCCATGATGTGGCGCCTGAGGGCTCCTCCTGGTCGCGGGCCACCGCGGCTGGGAGCTGCTGGCCTCAGCACCTGGGAGCCTGGCCCCGCGGGCAGTGCGCTGGGCAGCTGTTACACTCTGTTAACATGCTTCGGATTTTACTGGCTCCTTTGCTGGAAGGCTCTGGGCTCACAACCTGCAGGGAGCAGGCTGGCCTGCCAGCTTTTAGAACCTGTGAGACCAAATATTTAAAGAGTTCCGCAACAATGGTTAGAAAGAAGCTAACCCTGACCCACAGAAAATGAAGTGCCAGGTGGGGGAGGGAGACTCCCGTTCATGAGGCTGCAGAATTCCAGTTCAGAGCAATGTTATGTAACCACAATTTCTGAAGGCACGTGACCGAGGGCTCGGTACAACATTTTAAAGTGACAGGCATCTTCTAGGATCGTTTTGTGCAAAGCCATTGGTTCAGGAAAGGAACACAGGAAGAACAACAAGGAGCCTTCCGTAACCCGTAAGAGCTGGCCCAGAGCCCCAGGAACTCAGAACAGCACAGGAAGAGTTTGTGTTCCTGTCACTCACGCGCTCCCCTTTACCTCGCGCCCTCTTCCTCCTCCAGGGCCCAGCGCCGCCACTCCTAGCGGCGGCGGAGCAGCTGTCCGGTCTCCACGGCAACTCCTACTCACCACTTGGTCACTGTTCACCTCACCGGGTTTTGGCCATGGCTCCCACCACATCATAGAAACTGCTCTCCCCACGGTCACGAGGCTGCCAGACTCACCATCTTAAAGCATGCGTCTGGTCAAAAACCTTCATCAACTCCTTACTGAGCAAAACAGAAATTCAGCTTAGAATTCAAAACCTTTCCAAGAAGGCCCCAACCTATATTTTTCAAGCAGGACTGCACATGCCCAACACGTACCTTATGTGCCAAACTGGTCTCTGAGACATTGTTGGCGTTGTCCCTAATGCTGGGACATTCCCCCACCAATCTCCACTGGCTACGATCTACATGGCTTGTAAAGGCCTGGCTGCAGTGCCATCTTTTTTCTAGGGGACCTTCGTGGCTCCAGAGTGGAAGCCACCTCTCCCCGCCTGCCCTGCCCACACCGGGACCTGTCTCTCTCCAACCGAACCGGCCACCGCCCCAGCACGCGGAGGGCTGTTCACGGATGTGTCTCACTGCAGCAACAAGGCTAGAAACCCTTCAGGGTCTGCCTGCAGCACTGGCCTGTCTCGGTGTCTCCCCCAGCACACTGGAGGCACACGTGTAAAGAATAGCTGATGGACAAGTGAATGAAAACACGACAAAAGGGCTCTCTCTAGCATTTTTCCATTCAATTCTGCCACTGTGTCTTGGGAAATGCATTTAGGATTAGGACCCATGACCTCTCGGCATCCAAACCCGTGGTCACACCACAGTGCTGTTATTTCCAGGGGTGTCCTTTCCTGTCTTACCCCATCTGCTTTTCTCTTAAAACAGTGTCCTTCGCACTGCGGCTCGGGACCATCTGTAGACCAACACAATTTACAGAGGCCCTACTCTGTCCGAGACGCGGAGTCGGCGTCCTTGCTAGCAAGCACTTCTGCCGGGAGGATCGGGGTCAGTGGTGGTGAATGGGTGAAAAGGAATGGAAAAATTTAAGACATAACCTTAAGAAAATAAAGAATGATTTTTTTTTTACTCAAACACTTTCCTAGATTAGATGGTACTGGAGTTTTATAAAGAAACCAGAAATCTTTATGTAAACTGTAGCAGGAAAAACAGCGAAAGAGCCGGAGCGCTCCATCCACGGTAACTCGACCCTCGGGCGCGCCACTTGGAGAGCCAGCCAGATGGGTGCCGGATGGGTGCCGGATGGGTGCCGGGATGGTCCAGTCAAGGCGGATGCTGAATTCACCCGCACTTCCATTTCCCCTTGGCTCTTCTCGGGGCTGGGCTGACCTCTGCTCGCGGAGGCCGAGGGAGCTGGGATCACCATCCCCACCCAGCTCCGCCCCCTGAGGCAGCGGGGCTGCACATTTTTTTCCCTCTGATGTCAGCTGTGGCCATGGGAACACTCTCCCACTCAGTTCCAAGGTCACAAGAGATGCTACCAAGTCTGACACCAATCACAGGTTTTTCGGAACAGAGGAAGACTTAGGTCTGTCTAGAGCAGAAAGAGACCTTGGTCCACCTGCCTCCTCCGGCCCAAGTGAGGAGCCGACCTGTCGGGGGCCACGGACTGAGCAGGAAGAAACGATGCGATGCTCTGGGTGGCAGGGGGGGCTTCCGTCTGGGGTCCACGGAAGGCCTCCCCCCCGCATCGGCAGGATTCTAGACCAAGTGGTTACTTTCTAGAAGACGGGTAGAAGACTGACTCAGAACTGACGGAGATGACCACCCCTTGACATTCATTTACTCGCTCACCAGCGGACCCTGTCCTTACACTTTGGAAAAAGGCCGCTGCAGCGCGGAGGCCACAGGACAGGGCTGGCATGGTGCCGTGGGAGCCGGAGACCACGGCGCGCTCCAAGCCAGCCGCGGTTTCCAGTCAGAGCCGATGCTGAAATTAGCTTTCTTCCTCTCGATTTTCATTTAGAAAAATGTCAAACTTTCAGGAAAGCTGAAAGAACAGTAAAATAAACATCCATATACTTCTCATCAAGCTTCACCAAACGCCAACCCTTTGCCATATTTGCTTTATCTTTCTCCTTCCTCTAGCTAGATTTTTTCACGTCTGAACTATTTAAAATTACGTTGCAGAGATCATGATACTTTACCCCTCCATACTTGACCATAGGTTTTCTAAGAATGAGGGCATTCTTCTACAGAAACACAATACCTTTTAGAGAGCAGAATTGGAAAATAATGGGTTCAATCATATAAAATTGCTAACATTTGACTACTTGTGGCCTGAAAACTGGCAATTTCGTGTGGTTCGACCTAACATACTGCTTGAAAGTGATGAGTTCATACCGACACCTCCAACGGAAACCTAGAGCTGCAGAGATCTCCCTCCTCCTCTCCCATTCCGTGTTTGTATCTTTATTCCTCCCGGGAGCACCTCAGCTACCGATAACTTCGCATTCAAAATAGCTTCAGAATTTTAATCCCAATACCACTGGCAACAGAGAACCTATTAAGTATAAGATTTCTTTGGAGTTCTATCCTTAGAATACAGTCACTAAGGGTATTCAGTCGAAGTGGTCTAATGTACAATACCCAAAAGTTACCTGAATTAATTCTTTTTGCTGTATGTGAGGATAACACACATCTGTTAAACATGAGAACAATTTATTTTTTAGGTCTATTTTAGAGATTTTGCATCTACTTCCTTTTAGACTTGACTTAATTTTATTGTTGAATATTTAAAACATGTAAATGGTTCAAATTTAAAGTGAGTCTTATTTTTGTCTCTATGCTTTTACTTTGATCCTGCCCATCCCCTACAAATAACTGTTTCTGTCATTTTCTGGTTTATCCTTTTTTTTTTTTGCTTTTCTTTATGGATATACATTCTTTCTTATTTCTTATACAAACAGGAATACTATAAATTCTCTCCTGCCGCCCTGGGAAGTACTCCACATAGGTTCTGGGAACGGGGTCATCAAATCATCAGAGCCGAAAGTTCCTTAACCATCACCCTAGTCCAAATCTTATCCCCGAAGTGCCAGCAAACCAAAACTCAATCAGGCAGATGGGCTTACCTCTTGAATACCTGGACAGGGAGTAGTGAAATTCACTGCCTCATTAGGCAGGCCATTTAATTTTAGAGAGCTCTAACTATTTTAGGGAGCTCTATTAGGCAGGCCATTGAATTTTAGAGAGCTCTAATTCACACTCTGAATTGAAATCCGATGCTGAGAAACTTCAGCGTTCAGCCCTTTGCAGCCACAAAGAAGGAGCTGGTTCCCGCTTTCACCACACAGTCCTCCAGACATGACTTTCCCCAAGAAACGGGCCCATCCCTTCCTTGTTTTAAATGGTTTATAACTATGTGTAATTATAGCTCTTTCATAAATTCTCACTTTCTTTGTATCCTGATCAAATCAAAATTGTAGGGACCAGTGAAACAGCAGTGTGAAGAAGGTCAAGAGAAAGAAGGGCAGAATTCCTTCACTCAGTACTTACTGGGCACCCAGCACTTGCTCCAGGTGTCTGGGGCACATGTGAGAGCAAAGATTCCTATCTACTCACATTCTAGTGGGAGAGGAGACAAAATAAACAGTATTGTACTTAAGTGCTGCGGAGAAAGAAAAGAAACATCAGAACAGAGCAAGACCAGTTCGAAGTAGAGTTGTAAGTAGGACAGTCAGGGCAGGCCTCGATGTGAGGTGACACCTGAGGGCGACGGAAGGAGGTGAGGACGTGAGCCATGGCTGTCCGGGGGAAGGAAGACTTGGGCAAAAAGGAGAGCTAGTGCGACGGTCAGAACCCACCGAGTTAGCTTCCCTGAAGGCACTGAACCACTGGGCACAACCGAGCCAAGGGAGTCGCACCCGAGCAGAGATGGCGTGGCCTCAGCACTCCCTGACTTCCCATTAGAACCCAGGCTTGCCTAAGGGAGCAACGACCACAGCGGCCAAGTCCCACTCTGCCCAAAAAGTCTTTTTGTCCCTGGCTTGTGTGGCTCAGTGGATTGACTGTCGGCCTGAGAACCAAAGGGTCGCTGGTTCAATTCCCAGTCAGGGCACATGCCTGGGGACATCCAGGTCCCCAGTGGGGGGTGTGCAAGAGGCAACCACACACTGATGTTTCTCTCCCTTTCTTTCTCCTTCCCTTGCCCTCTCTCTAAAAATAAATAAATAAAATCTTTTTAAAAAAAGGTCTTTCCATACAAAGCTGTCACTGCACACCTCTCTGTCTTCTTTTACCTCTGGTAGTAGTGTTTTCCTATAATCCACATTTAAAATATCAGGTTGGGGTTACTTTAAACCAAGCTATGAGAACATAGATCGATAATAAATTAAGTGTCAAACTATATGAAATGAGGTAGCAGGAAACTTCCAAGAAATGCTCCCACACAGGGATCAAATTTCTCAGCCCCTGTGTATCTATAGTGTTAAGAGCTTAGGTATAAAAAGCTTTACATAATATACAAAATCTCCACTGAATATAAGCACATTAGAGGTCTTCAAAATACAAGAAACCTTGGTCTCATTAAAACACTTTCCCCCCTATCTCCTACAAATTACCTCTTGAGAAAATAGAATTACAATAGTGGTGGGTATTATTTTATACTCTGATTTTGCAGATGGGGAAACTGAGGCTCAGGGACATTAAGTAACATGTCTAAGGTCACAGACTTGCAGAGCTTTGGTTTAATAGGACAGGAATTCAAAAGAGTAGGTGTTAAAAGAAGTGAATTAGACCAATAAGTTTTATTTCAATAGAAGTTGAAGTCTTTTCTAATTACTTAGTTCCATACTTTAAGATTTAAACATCCCAGAAAGATTTTGGCTTCAATAATAATTACCAGAAATTTCTTTCAGAAAAAGCTGCTTTGGTTGACTAAGTTGACAATGACTTCACTCCAAATCTGACAACTTTTGACTTTCAACTTGAGCATCCACACACAGAGTTCCAGTATCAAATTTGTTCAAAGTGGTTACTCCTTCGTTTGTCACAGAAAGTCAAGTCCCAAATACTTTCTTTGGAAAGGATATACAAAAATAGGAAAAAGCAGCTTCAAAGAGAATATGCATAGATATATTTTCACTTAGAATACTACTCTTTTAAATTTGCTACAGAATTTCCAGAAGAGACATAGTTAATATGTAAAAATAAAACAGAAATTGTAACCAAATTTTACTAGGACTTTGTCAGAGACTTAAACACAATGGGGTAAAGGCCAGTATTTAACGGATTTAAATTCTAGTGGGCAGAATTAAGAATAGTCACAAAGTCGAGGAATTAACTGTGTCTAGACATTGCTCCTAGATTTCTATTTGCGGAACAGTATTTTTTTCCTCATCCTTTGAATTCCCAAGCTAGGAATTCAGAACCTGCTGTTGAAAGGATCATCATCCTTAATTCTCCATCCATTTATCAGGCTAACATGCAAATGCGAGCGGTGAATACATTTCAGCAGCGCCGGAGCTCCAAAGAGCCTGCTCAGGGGGCATGCTGAGCTGACCGGGGAAGGGTTAAGCCACCCCTGCTTCCAGACCTGAAAACAGTTGTTCCGATATGAGAAGAACCATCACAGTGGTGCCAGCTCCCTTCTATAAAAGCTATACACATATTTTGCACAACTGTATGATTGTTATGGTAACCATAAAAGTGGAACTATCATTCTTCAAATTACACACTGCCCGTACTGGATTACCTACATGCGTTTGCTCTTCTACACTGCCCGGAATTTCTTTTCAGAAAGGGCTATGTCTGTCCTATAGATGTTCAGGAGCAAGATAAAGTGGTCTCTTTCAGAGGGAGATTCCACAACAATGAATCTTTCAAAAGCCTCGCTCTTCAAGAATTCTAGGGCTTCCCTGTCAAGGCTTTTAATCCTGTGGTCACTGGGAGGCCTCAAAATATTCTCCCTGGGAGGCAAGGGAACTGCCTGGAAAATGTATTCCCAAATGACTGTTTTTTTATTAAAAGGATGATTAAAGCACCATGAATGGGCCTTAACAGGCCTTACACAGTTCTGGAAAGTACTGAGAACATTTACCAGAGTCCCAGTGCAGTGAGGGAAGACTTGTCTGAGAGATGCATCAAGCATTTTAATTAAAATCGCTGCTGAAAATAACAACTTGAATAGTCAAAATAAATGCCAAAATGAATGCCAGCTGTATCTCAGGACAATCAGGGACTCACTATTATTACTTTGGCTAACATGAGTAGAACTCTGTAACTCTTAACAGAAAATAAAAAAAGTGTGAACTCTTTCTTCTCATTAACGGGAAAAGCCAAGTCTAGTCTTGTATGTCTTCTAAATATTTGCTTTGGGCCAAAATTGTTTCACTGCTCACCAAGCTGATCCTATAGTTTAAACATACAAACAGGCTGGCAATGATTTCCTAGCTGATTTCAATGTTAAATACTTAGATTTTGAGATAAAAACATATTCATAATTTGCTTGCTCCAGAGAATTTCCAAATAAGGCATGAAGTTCATGTAGGTTTCCTTTCTCAACAACAACCCCCTCCCCCCCAGAAAGCTCCCTTCCGGGGGCAGGCACATGGAGCTCTAACGGTGCGGCCGGCTCCCGTGCGCACTCCCCTGGAGGCTGCAGAATGCACCAAGTGAGGCACAGAGAACTACTTCTCCACTCCTGCCCCATCGTTGGGAGCAGCCCCGGTGACCCCCGGTGACCCTGCCCATAGTCTGCACCCCTTCCTGCATTTGGGGGTCAAGTCTCCCAGGACACTCCCTCTGTCTCAGCCCCGTCTCCACCACCCAGTCCTCACCAAGCCAGGGGCTGGATCTGTCTTCACAATCCCACCCTCTTTTCTTGTGGAAGCCGCTCTCCCCAGCTGCACCGCAGCCTCCTCTCCTGCTCTCCTGCCTTTCAGGTCCCCCAGCGTCTGGCCACCGGGATGAAGTCACTGAGACACAGCATTGGATCATGCCCCCCAGCCCCCCAGCCCCCCGACACCACTAGTCCTCGGCGAGGCATTCAGCACCCTGCAAGCAAGCTCTGGCTTCAAACCGTTCTCCTATTCTCACTTAAGGTGACACCTTCTTTAACGTGGGGCCTTCGGTCCCGAGTTAGTGATTTGTGTGGACTCACCATCTCTTCTTCTAGACCTTATTTTCTTTGATGGAAAAAACCGTTTCTCTCAATTATGTATTTTTCAGTTCTAATAATCTCTATTTCAGGGCCTTGCAAATAGTGGTGATAATAAACACAGACCGAGCCAAATCTTCAACTGGGCTGCTTCGAGTCCAACCAGCGGAAAAAGGCTGGGGCTGCGTTGAGCCACGAATGGTTTCCGCCTAACAGTCCCGTCACCAGCAGCATCAGCGCATCTGTGAGAGGGGAATTCACTGCAGGGGACGTCTTGGGGCCTCCGGCCCTGGCCCGGGAACGCGACGTACGGGAATTTCCCAGGTTTAGAGCCAAAGTCCTCTCAAGTATGAATGTACTGATACTCAAGGGTAGAGGAGAATGAGAACCAAAAAAATGGGCTAAGGGGAAACAGAGCGTGAGGCCAGAAGATAGTGTGAACTTCTCACTCTACACATGACTTGAACATCAATGTGCGTAATGCTCCTCGGAAAGGAGGAGCAGGGCTCTATGGAGCGTGTGTGTGCTGGACCCTGCGCCGAGACGGCGCACGGTCTACATTTTACCCCGCCACTGCTTCACGAGAAAGGCACTACCAGGGGTACAAGGGGCCTGAATGGTAATGGGGGAAAAAAAAACAATAAAGATTAAATGAAAAAGAAAGACAGCACCTACACATCCCTTTCGAGTTGCAGACAAAGCTCAGAGGAGTTGAGTAACTCTGCTAAGACTACCCGTATATACCTAGTGAGTGGCAGAGGGGGTGCTGATTCAAGTCAAGTTTGTCTCTAAAGCCTACGTTCTTATACTCCAGCCCCGTGATGTCAGGGCCATTTAAAATTTTCACACTCCTGGAACAGAAAAAGAACCAGTGAACACCGCTGTGGCAGACTGAGTTCTGCCCCGCCGCTCCCTCTCCCAAACCGGTACAGAACTCAGGCCGGGACAAACTGACCCCGGGCCTCCAGCTCGGACTGGGGCTCAGAAAGGGAGGGGGAGGGGGGAGGAGGAAGTCGTGCAGCAGAGAAGAGGGAGGGCAGGCGGGCTCCCTTTCCGAGGCTGTGGGGCCGGTCCGCAGCAGTCTCCCAGTGAGGGGTGGGAAGCCAGAGGGCGGTGTGGGTGAAGGGAAGAAGGGCCAGGGGTGGAGAGAGCGGGACAGGCAGAGATGAAGAAGTAAGCCCTTCCGGGTTCCCTGCCCTTGGGTCCTGGGAGTTACCACAGGACCCTTAAATTCCCCTTTCTGCTTAAACGAGCTCCAGTGGTTTCTGTTATTTGGGACCAAAAAAAAAAAAAGTCTTAATGCAACAGCTGTGAAAGTTTCCTAGCATGCCTTACTTGCTGTGGCCCTCCGTGCTTTCTCCTTAACAAGCCGTGACAGGAGGTCACGGCAGACACTCCCACGCCACCCACTCCTGGGTGCGCAGCGAGAGCCCAAGGTGTGGGGAGGCAGAGGGAAGGCGTGACGGATTACAGATGTGAAGCTCCTATCTAAAAATCAAATCCACTGAAAAGAAAGATTGCCTTTGTAGTTCAAGTTACACAAAGTACAGTGCTACACCATTGTTTTCGGTCAGTAGGGATCTGAAGAAGACTCTAGCTTCTTTAATATGGGGTTGAGGAAGCATGCGGTGTTTTCAATTATTGTAAAGTGTTTACTAAGGTCATGGGTGTAGGAGGGTGGAGACACCTGCGGCCGGTAGGTAAGCGCTTCCTGGCTGCAGACCTGAATTCAAGCCTCAGCCCTGCCCCTCTCAGCCACGAGACCCGGGGCAAGTGCCTACACTGGCCTGAGCCACAGTTTCTTTACCTGCAAAACAGGAAAAGCTATTTCACAGGGTTGTTTCAATGATTCAATATGGTATTACATAAATATAAAAGAATTAAATGAGATAATCCACATAAAAAGGTATCAAAGAAGCATTCAAGCCCCAGCTGGTACGACTGGGTTGGTTGGGCATTGTTCTGGAATCTGGAAGGTCACTGGTTCGATTCCCAGTCAGGGCACACACCTGGGTTCCAGGTTCAGTCCCCAGTCAGGGTCTCGTACAGAAGGCAGCCAATCCATGTTAGTGTCTCACATCAGTGCTTCTCTCCCTCTCATTCTCCCTCCCCTCCCCCTCTCTAAAATCAAACAAAAACAAAAAAAGAGTTTGGTAAATGACACAATCTGGTATGTGTATATTTCTCACATTAACAAAGCTAAATTTCTTTACCTTGGCTATTTTGGGCTACACGGTAATGGAGGTGCTCCACCACTAGGAAACCCATCTGTCTCTTGGCGTGCCCCCTGGTGTACGTCAAGTCCCAAGGCAGAGAACACAGGACAGGGACGCCCAGTGAGTGCCTACTACGTGCCCAGCGCTGTCCTAGGTCTGACGGACAGTTGAGATTATGCTAGTGATTTAATATTTTCAAAGTAACTCCACTTCAAAAAGAAACAGTTAAATATGACTATAGAAAAGGATAATTGAACACACATTTAAAGTATTATTATGCTTGTGGGAACACTCCTATCCTAGGAATTCTAATTACATCTGTAAGACCACAGGAGAACTGTTTAAACAATCACAATTTGAAACTCCTGATTCTCCCATATACAAACTTTGGTATAATTCCACTAAGTCACCTCTCAGGCAAAAAGATTACAGGGCAGCTTGACATTTGCACACTAAGAGTGAACATGAAATAACACAGCCGGTTCCTTCACGTGCAGAACCGCTGCGCACGGTGGCGCCTCCTCTGAGTGACCCACAAACCCCGCGCCTCCCTCACATCGTGCCGCAACTGCTCAGGAGGGTTTTGGAATTCTTTAAGAACTACTTTCTAAGCCAATTCATGAGCTTCACAAGAAAATCAGTTTTACTACTTTATAATTATACTTTATTTTTTTTTTTTAACTTGTATTATCCAGCTTGATCGCCACCTGATTTACCACTCTTGGCTCTAAACGGAGTTGGCAGTTTCCAAAAATCAAAGCCACTCTCAGAAGATGAAGATTTGCCGTTGTTGAAAATGTGCCTTGGGCTCTGAAGGCAGTTTCCGAAGAGGAGTCCAAAAATGCGTATGTCCACCCCCCGCCCCCGCCCCCACCGGCTCCCTCCCCGCCGCCTGCCAGCAAACTCGAGCCTCTTCATCCTCAGAAACACCCCAGGACCCTGCCCCTGTGAAGTCCCCTCTCCCCTCCTGCCCACCAAAGCCCCCTTCAGAGAGCCGTTCATACGCAGTGTCCCGCTCTCCACCTCCCCTCCGCTCCTCAGCTGGCTCCAGCGCGCTCCAGCTCCCACCACTCCACCGGCACAGCTGGTGCAATGGCCGAGAGACGAAGAAAAGGACTTGATGGCTAAAGGCAGTGGCTTTTGTCCATGCTGACCTCGCTACGACAGAACCCAGGGAAGCTCAGCCTTTTTGTATTCTTTCACTCCTCTAATACCCTCCTTTCTGCACCCCCAACCCCCCTTTTCCTAAGAAGCTCCCACCCTTTGAACGTGGGACGCCTGAGCCCACCACGGCCCTCTCTCCTTCTCAGACGGCGTGCTCACGGGCGGTCTCCCTCCGCTTCCGTGGCTCTGGCCCCCACTCCTAGGCACCCAAGCAGCTAGCCGTCTGCAGCCCGGCCTGCGTTCCTGAGTGCCAGGCCTGCTTTTCTTTCTGCCACCTGGCTGTCTCCTTTTGGCACTCAACACCCAAATTCTACTCCTCTTTCTCCATCCAAGCGTTTTGTTCTTGCCCTCTAACTCACAACCTCAGATTCTCCTGAATCCCACCCTGGCCTAAGGTTACTGCTGCAGTTCAAGGGCCATACAGGCATATCCCCCCAGCTGAGAGGTCTTCGAAGAGGATGTCACTAAGTGTTAGTTGCCTTTTCTTCAACAATAAAAAGACAAAAGCTTATGGAAATCCTATTCATCCTTCAAGGCCAAGTCAAAGATTACCTGGCTTTAAAGCTTCCTCATGCAAAATTAATTACTATTTTTAATCTGTGTTTCTCTGGTGGCTTCTTAAAGTTTTGAGTCTTTTATTTCGAGGTAATTGTCAATTAACATGCAGTGGTAAAAAAAATAACAGACATTATTTACCTTTTACCCAATTTTCAATGGTAAAATCTAACAATATTATATATAGTACAATATCAACACCAGGATGTTCCTGTGGGTAGAACGCACTGATCTCAGTCGTCCGCCCCCCGTCGCACTCACTAAGCTCTCTACACTTGTATCCCGTGTGCAGGTTCACTGAGCACTCCCTCCGTCGGGATGTTGGAAGCCGCCGTTATCTCAAGCACCCCTCTCGCTGTCTTTAGTAACAATCACATCCAGCTCCTTCCTGCCCCGCCCTCCTCAGTCCCTGGAAACCACACACTATACTCCACTTCTACAATGTCTCTTTTTACAATGTTATATAAACGGAACCACACATATGTAACCTTTCAAATGGGCCTTTTATCACTTGGCATATCCTGAAGATTCATGCAAGTTGTCGCATGTATCAACAGTCCATTCCTTTTCACTGCTGAGTGTCATTCACAGTGTGGATGTACCACGGTTTGTTTCACCATTCGCCCAGGGAAGGGCATTTCAGCTGTTCCTGTTTGAGGCTGTTATGAACAGGCCTGCTGTGAAAATCTGTGTGCAGCTTTCACATGCACCGTAAGCGTTCACCTCTCTGGGATAAATGCTCAGGAACGCAATTACCAGCCTGTACGGTGGTTGTGTTTGGTCTTTTTAACACACTGCTGGAGAGTTTCTAGAGTGGCTGTGCCACTGTACATTGCCACCAGCAGTGTGTGAATGACCTGCTTTCTCTGCATCCTCGCCCACATTTCGTATTGCCTGGAACTTTTGCCAACTTTTGTTTTCCTTTCACTTTTTAGCCATTATGATAGGTGTGCACTGATATTTCATTATGGACTTAATTTGCTTCTGCTGTGCAGGAAACGGAAGACTAGCTCCCTGCTCAGACCTGCCGACACCTCCCAAAGGGGGAACTGGAGTGTCACCTGCCTGTGGCAGACAGGATGGAAGATTAAGTCACTGCACGGCTCCAGAGCCATCGCCAGGTGGGGGAACTGGAGCATCACTGCTCGGTTCCATGGGCTAGGGCAGGGGTGCGGGGGACACTAACAGCCTGCTCAGCCCCACTGAAGCGCAGAGTGTGTGTGTGTGTGTGTGTGTGTGTGTGTTTCCATGGGTGTTTGGCTCGAATATGGTGGGTAATGCCAAAAAGCTTTTCTGTTGTTAGAACATGCTTCCCCTGGGCTTCTGGCTACGGGAGAAAGGTTTCTCTTGGACACCATCCTTCCTGTGCCTCTCGGCCGCTTCGGGTCGGCGGGCTCTACAGCACCCTGTCTGGGATACATGGGCGGCAACGAGGAAACTCGGGGGAGCCGCTGTCGCACTGCTCCTCGCGTCCCGAGACCCCGAGGCAGTCCGTCTCCAGTTCCCACCGTGCGGAAGCCCCTGCGCTCGCCTGCTGTGTCACGCCCACGCCATCAGCCGCAAGAGGGCAGGCCCACGAGGGATGGGTATCTTCCTCACGGGCAGGCCCCCGAGGAGCTCTGTCTTTGCCGGGAGCAGAAGTTGTGCTTCACTTTACTCGTGTAGTTTTAATGCTTCATTTTTTTAAGATGTTTTCCTGCCTAATTTTCATACTATATAGCAACCACTCTGAAAGCACTGAGCTGTGTTTTATCAATACTCATTTTCCTAGAATGTCAAGACACAGGAAGGAATCCCGGCACTTGCTTAAAATCGCGTTATGCTGAACAAATGAGCACCTGTCCCGCAAACCTCTAAACACGACCCCCTCGTCTTCTCCTTTTTCCCCTTCTTTCATCCCGCACACGTTTATTTGCGCGGGGCCGTCCTCTCCCGTCCACAGTCTCACTGTCCGCGGTTCCGGTCCCCCAGGGCCAGCCTGCAGCCCAAGAGTATTGCATAAAGAATTCCAGGAACAAATGATTCATCAGTTTTAAACTGCATGCCGAGTAAAACAACGAAAGCTCATGCCGTCCTGCTCCGTCTCACCGGCACACGATCGCCCCCGTGTCCGCTCCAGTGCACACACACTGCATGCGCTCCCCGTCAGCCCCCGGGTGGCCATCCTGGTCACCAGATTGGTTACCAGAGAGAAATGATACCCACATAACTTTTACACAATATACTGCTATCATAGGTCTATTATTAGTTATCATTGTCAGTCTCTTACTGTTCCTAATTTACGCATTAAATTTTATCATAGGTATATATGTATGAGCGGAAGAAACACAGTATACTGTGTGGGGTTTGGTACGGTCCACAGTTTCAGCATCCACTGGGGGTCTGAGAACACACCCCACATAGATGAGGGGTAACCACTCTATAAAACTCATTATACAGCAAGTACTGAGTTGGATTCTAGAAACAGGAAGACAGTTAAGACCTAGCCCTTGGCCTTGAGGACTTCACCATTCATTAGGAAGACGGTGTGGAACTTAGGTGAACTGGAGCACAGGATGGCAAGTCCTGTGACACGGGGACAGACAAACAGCAAAGGGACGGAAGAGTGGGCACGACTGAGTCTTCCAGGGCGAGACGGCGAAGGCGTATTAAGTTAGGATGGGCCCTGGAAGATGAGCGAAGCGCACGGCAGGGCGTGGGCAAGACGCAGAACTCGGACAGAGTAAAACAGTCTGGGGAAAGACGAAGGGTTAAATGCAGGACAGGACACTGCACTGGAGCTAAGAAATTTACTTCCCTCTTTTCGTACTATCAATAAAGTTTACACTTTCACTTTTCCTTGCACCGATGTGAGAGTCAAGCTATCCAACATCTCCTAATCTTAAGAAAAATTTGCTCATACTTCTCATGGCTTTTATTTTCAAATTATATCTTTCTTTCTCTCTCTTCTCTTCAATGAGAGGCTTGTTCTTTCTCAAAACTCGGCATCAAAAAGCGCGGAGACGGGAGCTGCGTCAGTGGGATGGAGGGCAGGGTGCGGGCCCCCGAAACACCCCCGCTCCGCGTGCACCCTGACGCCGCCGGCAGGACTGTCCACGTCAACCTCTGCGTGGCTCTGGAAACTAGCCAAAAGCTGTAACCATCTCGTTTAGTTAATCAATCTCATTTGAGTTAATCAGTCTCATTTGAGGAAATCTACATTTGCTCAGGAGGAATGGCTCAACCTCAACAAGAAGAGTGAGCTCGGCAAGGTTTTGCTGCCTTGTCCCCGGTCCCTCTCCTCGGCGCTGCAGTAGCCTTGGACGCACACAGCCTCTAACAAGGTGAAAACCAACAGCTCGGCAGCCACGGGACGGGGAGGCACCAGTGTGGAAGCTCACCAGCATCAGCATTCCAGGGGAACTGACACTCTGACCTGTCTGGCAGTTCCTTGAAAATCCCCACGCACATCAATTTGGCCCGACTCACACCTCGCTCAGGGCAAAGAATCTTACAGCCCCAGGGGTATTTGTCAAAAACAATCACCAGCAATGATTTAACATTACAGACTTCTGAGGTGGTTATAACAGTTAGGCAAGTAAAAAGCTAACCAAAGAAGTTAAAAGTTGAAGTCTGAAATTAGGATGTCACCGAGAGGTGTGGAAAGGCCTGATGTATTCCCGGATGGAGACAGCCCCGCGCATCCGCAGGGCTGTGCGCACGCCCAGGGAGGCCAGATGGGGTCTTAAGCTTTCACCTATGCCTGACCTCGAAACTGTGAGCCGGCGGGCAGTGAAGACCTGGAGAGTGCCTCTCTGAGCACTGAAGGTACGCCCCGACACGTGCGCAGAGGCCCTCAGCAAAGGCTGACAGGCTCTTGGTTCTAAGCATTTACGAAAATCTCTGTGGACTCATTAACTCACCGCTGAACTAGTCAAGCAGAAGCTTCACACGACAAAGAATACAGACTCTACAGAACTAGTTTAGGAAAGTCACAAACAGCAGCAAAAACAAACAAGGACAACAATAAACCTTGGGGACTTAATCTGGTTTTCAGAGTTTCCACATTATTTAAAATGCAATAGATAAAGCCCTGGCTGGTGTAGCTCAGTGGACTGAGTGCTGGCCTGCGAACCAAAGGGTCGCTGGTTCAATTCTCAGTCAGGGCACATGCCTGGGCTGCAGGCCAGGTCCCTGGTAGGAGGCATGTGAGAGGCAACCACACGTTGAGGTTTCTCTCCCTCTCTTTCTCCCTCCCTCCCCCTATATCTAAAAATAAATAAAATCTTTTAAAAAAATGAAATAAAGATATATCTTTATGATATAGATAGGTAACCAGTAATAAAGAGAGCTGTAGTAACTAAATAGAAAAATAGATTTCAAGATAACAAGTGTTACTAAATACAAAGAAGGACAATTGGGAATAACAGGGTCAATCCATCCAGAAGGCATAACAGTCATAAACATGTATGCCCTGAAAACAGAACCACCGAATGAAGCAAAAACTGGCTGAACTAAAAGGAGAAACAGACAATTAAGACACAATAGCTGAAGACTTCAATACCCAACTTTCAACAGAGGAAAAAGCAACGGGAAGATCAACAAGGAAACACTGAAGACTTGAAAAACACCGTAAAAAACCCGGTGTAACAGACATCCACAGGACAGCCCCTCTCACAGCAGCAGAGCACACATCCACCTCCAGTGCACATGGGACATTCTCCAGGCCATAAAACAAGCTTCACTAAATCTCAAAAGACTGAAATCATACAAAGTATGTTCCCTAACCAAAATGGAATGAAATTAGAAATTAATACCAAAAGGAAACTTGGGAAATACACAAATACATGCAAATTAACACACTTATAAATAATGAGTTGAAGAAATCACAGAGAAATTATAAACAAGAATACAACCTACCAAAACCTATGGGAAGCAACTAAAGTATTACTTGGAGGTAAACTTATAGTTACAAATACCTATATAAAAAGTAGAAAGATCTTAATTCAATAACATAACCTTCCAACTTAAGAAACTAGCAAAGGAAAAGCAAACTAATCTCAAGCAAGCAGAAGGAAGGAAATAAGAAAGATTGAAGCAAAAATAAATGAAAAAGAGAATAGAAAAACAGGAGCGAAAATAAACCCAAAAGTTAGTTATATGAAGAGATCAACAAAGTTGACAAACCTTTCGCTAAACTGACCAAGGAGAAAGAGAGAGGATTCAAACTGCGCTAGTAGCCCCTTGTCCACAAGGGATACATTCCAAGACCCCCCAGTGGATGCCTGCAAGTGTGGACAGTACACAACCCTACATACACTATGGTTTTTTTCCTATACATATATACCTATAATAAAGTTTAATTCACAAACTGGGCATCATAAGGAGATTAATGACAATAATAATAAAATAGAACTACAAAAAACACTATAATAAAAATTATGGAACATTTTCTCTCTCTCTGCAAACTAGCACACATTTTTTTCATTCTTTACAATTTTTCAAATATAGAAGAACTATTCCTACTGTAGATCTTAACAATCTTAGCATACATTTTTTCTTTCCTTACTAAGCTGAGAACCTTCATTTTCTCTTAAAGGAAGCATTTTATGGCTTCTTTTGGGTATATCTGAATTGCGTATTTGGCATATCTGAACCACTATTCCCATTATTTAGGGCTATTAAGTAAAATAAGGGTTACTTGAAGATAAGCACTGTGATACCACGCTGATATGATAACAAAGATGGCTACTAAGGGACCAAGGGCAGGTAGTAGATACAACAGGAATGTGCTGGAGGTAGGGATGATTCGCATCATAAGTGGGATGGTGTGAGATTTCATCACACTACTCAGAATGGTATGCTATTTAAAACTTGAAAAAACACAAATTAGATAACCAAGATAAAGGAATAGTTATGAACTTCCAGCCAAAATGGAGGTGTAGGCAGACACAGCTGGCCTATAGTTGCAACTACAGTAAAATTACAGCTAAAATACAGAACAACCATCCCCAGAAATGTCAGGAATCAAGTTGAAGGATCTGACAACTAAGAAATTAAAGAAACCACATCCATCCAGACTGGTAGGAGGGGTAGAGACAGGGAATGGGTTGCTTCCACATCCATGGGTGGTGGGTAAAAATTCAGGAGGGAAATCTCAGGAGTGAGGAGTCCCAGCCACACATCAAGCCCCCCAGGCCAGGGTTCCAGTGCCAAGAAGATAAGTTCCTATAACTCCTGGCTGAAAAAAACAGCAGCGATCGAGTCAGTGGGAGAAACTTCTGCATTCCCAAGCAGCCTCTTACAGAACCCACACACTTACTCAGACTCATTCTCTCTGAGCTCCAGCACTGGGGTAGCAGCTTGAAAGGCAACAGTGGCACACAGGGAGAATCTGACGTGTCTGGCATCAAGGCAAGAGCTAAGGATAGCCTTATCCCAGACAGAAAGGTGGGCAGAAGTCATTGTCCTTTTCTGAAACCTTCCCCCGCAGAGCCACAGAGGCAGGTGCCATATCTGAGACTCCATCAACCTGGCTAACATCCTTGGCCCTGCCTGGAGATCCTCTGAGACTCCTGTCTCACCCAACTATGGCCCCACCCAAGCTGTTAATGGTGACTTTCCATACAAATGGCTGGTCTTGGCTCATGCTTCACAACTTCCTAAATCCTCTCAAACAAGTAACAGCGAGCACCTGGCCCCCAAAGTTCTTGTTAAGTGGCCCAAGGACTGACACTACCAGAAGCCAGCCTAGATTCACAGCTTGGCTTCCCCTGGAAATCTGCAAACCCAGCATAAGTAGCAGCCATTTCAGATTGCTTTATAGTTCATTCAGGGTAGCCACAGGCAGAACATAGGTGGGGGCTGACCTTGCCCTCACCACCCAGGAAACCCCAGAACCTGCATACCCAGTGGACAGCTACACCCTGGAGCACCACCACTCTGCCCCTGAAAAGCTGATCCTCAATAGAGGGCTGAGGCTGGTGGTCAGTGGTCACAGCCAGTCCTTGCAGCTGACTGGCCTGGATAAATCCCTCCTTTGACCTGTCAACAGCAATCAAGGCTCAACTACAAGAGGAGGGTGTACTCAGCCAACACAAAGGGCACACCTTGAGTACCCAGCTTGGGTGATAGGCTACACCACTTGACCTACAGGACACCTACTATATTAGGCCATGCCACCAAGACACAGGGTCAAAGCAGCTCTACCTAAATACATAGAAACAAAAACAGGAAGGCTGCCAACATAAGGAGACAAAGAACATGGCCCAAATGAAAGAACAGAACAAAACTCCAGAAAAAGAACTAAACAAAATGGGGATAACCAATCTATCAGATGCAGAGCTCAAAACAATGGTTATAAGGATGCTCCAGGAACTTAGGACCACAACAGCATAAAAGAGATCCAGTCAGAAATAAAGGATTCACTAACTAAAATAAAGAACAATTTACAAGGAAACAACAGTAGAGTGGATGAAGCTGAGAATCAAATCAATGATTTGGAACATAAGGAACCAAAAACAACCAGTTACAACACGTTTTAAAAAAGAATAAAAAAAATAATAATGATAGTGTAAGCAGCCTCTGGGACAACTTCAAATGTCCCAGAATTTGCATCATAGGGGTGCCAGAATGGAAGAGAAAGAGCAAGAAACTGGAAATCCATTTGAAAAAATTACAGGGGAAAAAAAAAACAAAACCCTTCCCTAATTTGGTGAAGTGAATAGACATGCAACTCCAGGAAGCACAGAGAGTCCTGAACAAGATGGATGCAAAGAGGCCCACCCCAAGATACATTACAATTAAAATGCTAAAAGTTAAAGAATAAGCGAGATCTTAAAAGCAGCAAGAGAGAAGCAGTTAGTTACTTACAGGGAAGTTACCATAAGACTGTCAGTTGATTTCTCAAAAGAAACACTGCAGGCTAGAAGGGACTGGCAAGAAATATTCAGTCATGAAAAGCAGGACCTACAGCCAAAAATGCTCTACCCAGCAAAGATATCATTTAGAAGGGAACAGCAGATAAAGAGCTACCAGGATAAGAAAAAATTAAAGGAGTTCACTATCACCAAACCATTATTATATGAAATGTTAAAGGGACTTATTTAAGAAAAGAAGATAAAAACTATGAACAATAAAATGGCAATAAATACTTATCTATCAACAACCGAATCTAAAAAACAAACTAAGCTAACACGTTTGGCTGCTCTCTTTCCAATCCTTTACTTTACACCCCTGTGGCTATTCTGTAACTACCTCATTGTGCTTCTTAATCCCCTCACCTCTTCACCCATTCCCCCCTCCTGCCTCCCATCTGGCATCCATCAAAACACTCTTCATATCCATGATTCTGAATCTGTTCTTCATGTTAGCTTGACCCATGGACGTGAACAATGGTGTGGGAATTCCCTGAGCAAGTGGGGGATGCTGGGTGGACAGAGGCAAAGAGGGTAAAATTGGGACAACTATAATAGCATTATCAATAAAATATAATAAAAGTTTTAAAAAACAAAAAGGGCAAACTTATAGAAAGGTACACACTACTGAAACTGATTTAAGAACAAACAGAGCTCTGGCCAGATTACTCATTTGGTTTGAGTATTGTCTCAGTATACCAAGGTTGCAAGTTCAATCCCCAGTCAGAACACATCCAAGAAGCAACCAACAAATGCATAAATGAGTGGAACAACAAACCAATGTTTCTCTTTCTCTCTCCTGTCCTCTCTCTCTTCTAAAAAAAAATCAACTGAAAAAAAAAAAACCAGAAAATGCAAAAGTTCAAAAGACCTATAACAACAAATTGAATAATAATTCTAAAATTTCCCAGAAAGAAAAGCACAGGATCAGACGACTGCACTGGCAAATTTCACTCAATATTTAAAGAAGAATTAACACCAGTTCTCCACAAAGTCTTCTAAAACTTATTATGCAGGGTCTGTGTAATCCTCAAACAAAAAAACAAAGCAATCAAAAGAAAATTACAGACCATGATCCCTTAGAAATACAGATGCAAAAATCCTCAACAGAACACTAACTAACAAGCCAAATCTAGTGATGTAAAAAGGATTATACATCATGGTAAGTGAGATTTAACCCAGGAATGCAAGGTTGGTTCAACATACAGAAGTCAATCAATGAAATACAGTATATTAAAAAAGGACAAAAATCACACAGACATAGATAAACTTCTTCACAAAATCCAGAAAATTCATGAGAAAAACACTAGAAATAAAAAACTGCGTTCACCTTGACTAAAGGCATCTACAAAAAACACCACGGCTCACATTATAAAGAATATTGTAAGCCTGAATGGTTTCCCCTTAAGATCAAGAACAAGACAAGGAGGCCCCCTGGGGCTACTACTATTCAACACTGTACTGGAGGGTCTAGCCAGAGAAAGTTGGCAAGAAAAGGAAATAAACAGGCATCCAGGTCGGAAAAGTAACACTATCTCTATTTGTAGATGACAATCTTCTAAATATAAAAATCCTAAGGCATCCACAAAAAACTATTAGAGCTAAAAATAAATGAGTTCTGCAAAGTTGCACAATATAAGATTTATATACAAACATCAATTTTATTTCTGTATGTTAGCAATGAACAATCTGAAAATTAAGAAAGTAATTTCACTTGAAATGGCATAAAAAGAGAAAAGATACTTAGGAATTAATTTTTACAAAAGAAGCATAAGCCTTATATACTGAAAACTACAAAACAACATTGCAGGAAATTAAAGATCTAATGTCCATGGGTTGGAAGACTTAATGACAATACTCCCCAAACTAATCTACAGATTCAACAAGACCCCTATCAAAATCCTGGCTCCTTTTCTTTCTTTGGCAGAAATTGACAAACTGATCCTCAGAGTAATATGGAAATGCAAGTGACCCAGAAGAGTAAAAAAGTTGGGAAAAAATGCAAAGTTGAAAGACTCACTCTTTCCAATTTCAAACTTAATACCACGTTATGGTAATGTAGACAGAGTGGTATTGCCATAAAGACAGAAGATAGATAGATAGATAGATAGATAGATAGATAGATAGATAGATGATAGATAGATAGATGATAGATAGATAGATATAGATATATGTATATGTATGTATGCAACAGAACTGAGAGTCCAGTAATAAACACAAACATTTACGGCCAATTGATTTTCAAAAGGGTGCCAAGACAATTCAATGCATAAGGAATCAATCATCTTTTGAACAAGTTTTTTACTGTGGTGCTGAGACACTGTATATCTATATGCCAAATAAGAAAGTTTGACCCGTACATCACACCATATACAAAATTTAACTAAAAATGGATCATAAGCATAAATGAAAGCTAAAACTATAAAGCTCAGAAAATAAAACAGGTTGAAATCTTTGTGATCTGGAACTAGCCAATGGTTTCTTAGATATGGGACACCAAAAGCACAGGCAACCAAAGAAAACGCAAGTAAATTTGACTTCATCAAAGTTGGAAACCCTTGTGCTTCAAAGAACAGCATCAAGAAAGTAAAAAGACAACCCACAAGTGGAAGAAAATATTTGCAAATCACACATCTGATAAAGAACTGGTATTCATAACTCAATAATATAAAGGCAATCTAATTTTAAAATGGGCAAGAATCTGAATAGGCAATTTCTTGAAAGAAGATACAAAATGGCCAATAGCACACAAAACCATGTTTAGTGTCCTTCATTAGTCATTAAAGAAATACAAATCCAAACCACAATGAGATACTATCTCGCACCCTTAAAGATGGCTGTACTTACAAATACAAGTAACAGCTGTTGGTGAGGACATGGAGCATTTGCAACCTTCATACATTGTGGGTGGCAGTAAGAAAGAGTACAGCCACTTTGAAAGACAGTTTGACAGTTACTCAAAAGGTTAAATTTAGACTGACTGCATGACCCAGCAATTCCATTTGAAAACATGTCTACAAAAAATCCTGCTCACAAATATTCACAGCAGCATCCATAACAGTCAGAGAGTGAAAAACAACCAAATATCTGTCCATAAACAGATAAATAGAATGTGCTCTATCCATGCAATGAAGACTTCTGGCCAAGACGGAGGCGTGCATAGACAGACACACTGTGCTTCTTCGCATAACCAAAAGGACAACAACAATTTAAAAACAAAAACCAACCACAACGGACAGAAAATCAAACTGTATGGAAGTCTGACAACCAAGGAGTTAAAGAAGAAACATTTATCCAGGCTGGTAGGAGGGGTGGAGGCAGGCAGCCAGGCTGAGAGGGCTCCCGGCAAGGTGGTGGTGGCTGGAGGACTGGGGCGGGAAAGGCAGCAGCTGGTGGACCCGGTGAGGCGGTGGATTGTGGAGTGGGGGGTCCCACATTTGTGTGCAGACAAACCAGGAGGAACAACTGGGGAGCAAGACCACAAACCCAGGGTTCCAGTGCTGGGTAGTAAAGCCTCAAACCTCTGATTGAAAACACCAGTGGGGTTTGAGGCAGCGGAACAGCGTCCCAGCCTCACAGGAGAGTTTGTTGGAGAGACCCACACGGTCCTAGAACGTACACAAATCCACCCGGGAACCAGCACCAGAAGGGCCCAATTTGATTGTGAGAAGCGGGCGAAGCGACTGAAAACTGGCAGAGAGTGGAGCAAGCACCATTGTTCCGTCTTGGACCGGGCCCCACAGACAGCGTCACAACGCAGCAATGTGGGTTGCCCCACCCTGGTGAACACATAAGGCTCTACCCCTTACCACATAACAGGCGTGCTGAGACAAAGGCCCAAATGAAAGAACAGATCAAAGCTATAGAACAAATACAACTAAGCAATGAAGAGATAGCCAACCATCAGATGCACAGTTCAAAACACTGGTAATCAGGATGCTCACAGAATTGGTTGAATATGACCACAAATTAGATGAAAAAATGAAGGCTATGCTTGGTGAAATAAAGGAAAACGTACAGGGAACCAACAGTGACGAGAAGGAAACTGGGACTCAGACCAACAGTGCAGACCACAAGGAAGAAAGAAACATTCAACCAGAACAGAAGGAAGAAACAAGAATTCAAAAAAGTGACAGGCTTAGGGACCTCCAGGACATCTTCAACATTCCAACATCCAAATCACAGGGGCACCAAAAAGAGAAGAGGAAGAGCAAGAAATTGAAAACTTATTTGAACAAATGACAGAGAACTTCCCCAATCTGGCAAAGGAAATAGACTTCCAGAAAGTCCAGGAAGCTCAGAGAGCCCCAAAGAAGTTGGACCCAAGGAAGCACACACCAAGGCACATCATAATTACATTAACCAAGATTAAAGACAAGGAGAGAATCTTAAAAGAAGCAAGAGAAAAGGAGACAGTTACCTACAAAGGAGTTCCCATCAGACTGTCAACTGATTTCTCAAAAGAGACCTTATAGGCAAGAAGGGCTGGGAAGAAGTATTCCAAGTCATGAAAGGCAAGGACCTACATCCCAGATTGCTCTATCCAGCAAAGCTTTCATTTAGGATGGAAGGGCAGATAAAGTGCTTCCCAGATAAAGTCAAGTTAAAGGACTTCATCATCATCAAGCCCTTATTATATGCAATGTTAAAGGGACTTAACTAAGAAAAAGAAGATAAAAAATATGAACAATAAAATGACAAAAAACTCAAAGTTATTAACAATCACACCAAAAACAAAAACAAACTAAGCAAACAACTAGAACAGGAACAGAATCACAGAAATGAAGATCACATGGAGGGTTATCAGCAGGGGATTGGTTTGGGGGAGAGAAGGGGAAAAGGTACAGAGAACAAGCAGCATAGATGGTAGGTAGAAAATAGACAGGGGGTGGTTAAGAATAGTATAGGAAATGCAGAAGCCAAAGAACTTACATGTATGATCCATGGACATGAACTGAGGGGGGGAATGTGGATGGGAGGGGGTGTGCAGGGCAGAGGGGAATAAAGGGGGGGAATAGGACAACCTAATAGCATAATCAATAGAATATATTTTTAAAAAATGTGCTATATCTATGCAATGAAATACTGTTCAGCCATAAAAAGGACTGGAGTGATACATGATACATGCTACAACATGGATGAATCTTGAGAGCATTATTCCAAGTGAAAGAAGCCAGATACAAAAGGCTACTTATTTTTTGACCCCAGAAGAGGGAAAATTCGTGCAGACAGAAAGCAGTTTGGTTGTTAACAGGAGCCGGGGGTAGAGGACATGGGGAGTGACTGCTAATCGAATGGGATTTCTTTTGAGGATGATGAAAATGCTCGGGAATTAGTGGCGATGGTTGCACAACTTTGAAACTATACAAGAAACTACTAAATTGTACATTTAAAAAAGGTGAATTTTATGGTATTTGAATATCTCAACATAAAAAAAGTAAAAAGACTTTGCCACCCTTAAATATTTTATACCCCAATAGTTTACTCCGAATTCTAGAAGACCCATACAAAAAGTCTTTTTATGTCATTACAGTATAATTTCCAAACACATTTTATTTAGAATTTATAGAAATTAGTGATCTCTCCTGTGAACTTGTTTCCACAATGCTATAGTTACTTCTGGGTATAAATTCAAATCTTCTCTGCCAATAGGCATTTTTCCACCTGATCAGATGAAATCTCTATCTTTCAATATTTGTCTTCTCTAAGAGTGGTATAATTTGTCAACACTAATTTTATGGGTTGACAAACTACTCAAGTACTTACAATTACGAATATCCAGTTGTGTATCTACTTTAGGACCCACTAATCTTAGTTACTATCCATGAGTCTCTTGTAATTTCACGCACAGTGAATTGGGACTTACAGAAAAGGAGTAATATTCTCAGTAGTTTAAATGACACGAGAGCTTCCCAGTTAATGCAGAACAACTTAATCTTACTTCCCTCCAGGTAAGGAAAGAAGGGGTCCCCTTGGCAGTGGAGGAGCTGAGGTTTATAGAACGATCCTCGGATCTCTTGTGTTGCCCGTGGTGAGGTACAGTCAGTATTTATTTGCCAGATAAATGTGGCACATACTCACCAACGGGATATCATTTTCTTTCAAGTCCAAGAATGAGAGGGATGCTTAGAAACTCAGAAAGAACATCTTAAACACACAGTCACACACTGTTGGAGCTAGCACATTTTGAAATACCTAGTTTAGCAATTTCAAAGTGTATTCTGAGGAGCATGGCACTTCCACAAGATGACCCGTGAGAAGAAGTTCTAGGAAATCCATTAACCCACTGCTTTCTAAAAACACATGCCTACGGGCCTCTTTCTCTCTGTGACACTAACTGAAATCCCAAAGAACTTGTGACCTACCAACACCTTTTGGAGAATCCTAACCTGGTCAACAAATCCACAAAAGGTGAAATTGCTTTCTCTTTCTCTGTCTTCCCAAGTTCAACGGACTGGCCCAAGGTTACCCGCTAGTCCCTGAGAGGGCAAGGACTGACTTCTAGTGCCCCTTCTGTGCTGCCACACACCCTTACCAGAGGGACCCTTCCTAAATGGCAATTTAATCACACTGGACTTCCTGATCAACAGCAAGATTATTAGTCATTTAATGTTCGTTATGTTTGAAAGCTTTCCCACGAGAGGGTTGACCTGAAGGAGGTTAGTGTTATATGTCTCTCCTTTCAAGTTGCTATTTCAAGGTTGGTTTTACCTGGAGTGAGAGGAAATTTCTGTCTACTTGGAGCACTTCCATCCTGAAGATATTTCAATATTTCTTACCACAACACCCTTTCTGTGCTCAGTATTTTTAGTTCATTGTTTTCTATTTTGGCAGCCGAGAAGCTGCAGTTTGTAATTTTACCTCCAGCTTCATATTTCTTCTTAAAAGTGAATACAATGTCCTGTTTATAATAATAAAATCACTAGTTGGCAGAACGACATTAAATGGAAAAAAAAGAAAGCAATTGGAAAATTTAGAGCAAGCAATTTTAAGTGCCAAGTTTCACATTTGTAATGGTCTGGTGGAGGTCACTGGGCTTCCTTTTCATTGAGGGAATAGTAAAGAAACAGATATCCACGAGTTCTCCTGTAAAAAATCTATAGAAACCACCTCCATGTCAATGAAACTCACAGTTTTACCAAAAAGTGACGTGACCCAAACTTCCCCAATCTTAACTGACTATAGGAAAAATATAAAAATCAGTTTAGCGTGGTATTTTCCCCCTCCAATATTTAGGTGTTCATTTTCCACTCTAGTTGAGCTTTTAAGCTTTGGTTTTCTATTCTAGTTTAGCAACAAAGGAAACAAAACAGTATCAATGAAATGGGCTAATTATTGGAGTCAGCCTCAGAAGTAAACTTGGGTTTCTTGGGCTTCTGGCGCAACCCATTTAAGCAGTTGCCGTGGATGCAATCTCTCCAGATCCCCAAAGGCTTGCAGTGTTGGTATTGCTTTCTTTCTTCTTTCTTTTTTCTTTTTCTTTTTCTTTTTTTTTCACCTCAAATGCCCTGCCCAAGAGAGCTGCAGGTCTAGGCCGTGCGAGCAGGGATTCTCCAGAGACGGAGCTTCAGGTCCAGAAGAACGGTGCTCCCAATCAGAAGGGCCAGATCGCCCCTGGGAGTTCACACCAGCCTTCCTTCTTGAAAATTGCTAACCAACCATTTTTCTTTTCAAAATAAACACTATTTCTCTCAACTTCAGTTTGCAAAATATTACCCCAATTCCATTGGACTAAAAAACTGGAATTTTACTGACATAATTGGATTATGAGGTTTAAAGATGGATGGAACTTTTCTGTTCCAAATATAATTGTTCAAATACCAAACCTAAACGGGCATGTTGAAGCCCTCGCGCAGCCAGAGCCAGAGAGACACTGCGAGCCCGCGGCGGGGCGGCTCAGCAGAGGGGTCAAGAAGCCATCGCAACCCCAGGAGCCGTGAGCCCCGTCACGAAAGGACCCGGGCGTGTCGGGGAACAAGCCACCGTCCCTGCAGCCGCAGCTCACCGTGAGGACGAAGCCTGCTCTAGCCACTCTCAGGCGCTCTGCTCTATACCTGCTCACTCCTCCCACGTCACCTCGAGTACCAGTGACCCTGACAGTCTGCTCGGGTGTTACAGCACTCGACCTACTCCGCGGTGATTTATCTGAGCATGAATCTCCCGCTGAGAACCAGCAGAGTGCTGAAGAACACAGACCGGGCCTTACTTGTCCTTGCGTTTCCAGTGACTGACTGGATACTTGTCGTATAATATATACACGTACACGAGTATAATAACTTGTGTAAATAACTGTATACAGGAGAGAAGACGGGAGGGACAGGGAAGAGAATTAGAAGGTTTTGTTTAGGGATTTGTGGAATATGTGTTAATTCACTCACAGGACACGCTTATAGTGTGCTCTGGGACCCCTTCCTGGGAAAGCCCCTATGCATAAACCCCCGCGAAGGCCCTGACCGGAGCCCGAGGACAAGGAGTCACCGTATCACTAGCCCCTGTGCCACGCTCCTCTCTCCTCCCCGGCAAGCCCTGCCCCACTGCTGCTCAGCATGGGGCTCCGGCTCCTCTGCCGCGACCGCGAGTGCACTCCGCGGTGACGCCCCACTGCCCGCGGAGGGTGTTCAGTGCATGCTCATTAGTTGAAGAACTTAATAAATCTATCACGAGACCAGTCAAAGAGAAGGGAAAGGTGATCAAATGCCAATACTTCAGCAGACCATAGGCTTCTCTTTATGTTGTTTATTGTAAAAACTAAAAACCTGACCATGACTGTACGACCACATGGATGACGCCTGGCACCTCCCAGGTGTGCGGGTCGGGGGGTGAGCGGGCTGTGCAGGGGAGGGCCGGCATTCCAGCCCACTGCGGCGGTGATGCCGGCACTCCCGTTCGTTCCTGCGCTTTCAGCCACCCGTGGGTATTTCCAGAAATTATCTAGTTTTAGCTAAACTAATCCTTATAGCATAGGCAAGTGGCTAAAAAAGATTATTGCAAAGATCCGAAGATTACAGATAAACTAAACTAATAATAACACTACCACCACCAAACCCAGGACATATCTTCCTCTCCTAGTACGAATTCATAATCAGTCACCTTATGATTTCAAACAGTGACTGTCGCTCTGCCCGGGTGGCTCAGTTGACTGGAGTGCTGTTTTGTATCCCACAAGGTCATGGACTTGAATCCCGGTCAGGGCACGTGCCTAGGCAGTGGGTTTGTGGGGCACATATGGGAAGCAACTGATCAATGTCCGTCTATCTGTCTCTCCCTTCATCTCTCCCCTCCCCCACCCACCCGCCTTCCTCTCTCAAATCAATAAAAACATATCCTCAGGTGGGGATTAAAAACAAATGACTATCAATCATATCTACTGAGCAGATATTTAGACAAAATTAAACACAATCTGTCCCCTCAGAGTAAAGGTAATGTTTTAACAATTAAAAAAAGACATTAAAAAATAGAACAAGAAACTCAAGTGTTGAAGATAAAATTTTAAAAATGAATGTTTTGAAGTGTTTCCATTGTTACACAGTTTGGGAGCCTAAAATGATCTAAGTGTATAAACTTTAAAACTACTTGTATCCACACACTTACACAACTCTAACAGAATTTTCTAACTAGTGTTTAAAGATGCCAAGTGAAGAATAACTAAGGATTACAAACCCATTTTTTAAAAAATCTAACAATGCAGCACCTGTCAATTACTCTACAAGAACTGACATGAAAGATGGAAATTAGCTGGACTGCAAAATGAATCTGAATATAATCAATGAGTAGGATGAAGAATGAGTGTATGACTTAGTAAGTTCAGATACCTTTTTCAGTTATGATAACACTAAAAGCAAAACTAAGTATCAAATTTACAGAATTTATAATCAGAGGTTTTCATTTCTGAATCATAAGTTATTAAGGCAAAATTATAAAAAATAAATATTCAATCACATTACTTTAATTGAAAATAAAATAATATGAAGTTTTCTATACCTTTTTAAGTAAAATGAAAATGTTTAAAAATTATTTCATTTTTCTACTTTTATGTAAATTTACAATGCACATAATAAATTAGTAAAATAGTATGCTTGTAATTTTAAAATAAAGAAACATACATTACTGGAAATGCATGTTCAGCAATTTTTAGGGATTACTACTTTAGGGCATCAGGAAGCAGTTGAAAGATTTTAGACCAAAGGAGTAAAAGAAAATCAGATTTGAATTTTAGAAACATAATCCTAGAGATAATAGGCAGGGAGAAAGTGCTGAGAGGTTAAAGTGATTTTAAAAAATCCCTTTTAGGAACTAGCTAACCGCAGAGAGCACCCCACCTGCCCCCTGTATCTGCAGAGCCCCTCGCCGGACACAGCGCGTGTTCCGATGGCAGACTCTCTGCAGAGCACGGCCTCCGGCTCCGCGGCCTGCCCAGGAGGCAGCGGGGGCCAGAGAAGAAGGCAGGTGCCGCCACGAGAGGGGACGGAGACCCACAGTGGGCTCTGCCCCTGCTACTCCCCGTGTTATTCATCTTCAGGTCAGGAGTCAGACGAGAAATGATTTAGCAGCTCTCTTCTCTCTCTCTTTCTTTAAAAGATTTTACTTATTTCTTTTTAGAGAGAGAGGAAAGGAGGGAGAAAGACAGGGGGAGGAACATCATGTGAGAGACAACGACAGAGGCCTCTCACACATGCCCCAACCAGGGATGGGTCGGAACCGCAACCCGGGCAGGCGCACCGATGGGGAGGAACTGGCGACCCTCAGGTCTGTGGGACGGTGCCCGACCAACTGAGCCACACCAGTCAGGGGAGAGCACCTCTCTTTTCTGATAGTCCCATTTAAATTGTTACAAGGTATAAGTTATTTTCAAATAATTTGAATAATACAGGAATTTATCAAAAGAAAAGTATAATATTGTCTAGTACTCTACTGAGTTCATACACTGTCGATAACCATAGAGAAAGGTCCAAATTTCCTTTCCTTCCAGGAATTTTTTATGCATATGTACTTTTATGTGTACACACATGTGTATATACCGTTAGACAGACTTGTTATTTGACTGAATAAAAGATAGGCTCATATTCATACTGTTCTGAAACCTCCTCCTTTCCCTTTGCCACATATAACGGCCACCCTTTTAGGGCAGCGCACACAGATCAAGCTCCTTTTTTGCAGCTGTCGGGAACGCTATCTTACTGACACGACACAGGTTATTTAACCATGCTTTATCCATAGACATCAGCAGCAGCGTCCTTACAGTAAGGCAGTAACGGACGTATATCCTTGCATGCTTCTTTGAGTAGGATGGTTCCTGGAAGTGGAGTACTGGGGTGAAAGGGCAGGTCCATTTAAAATGTTGACAGCAACTGCAGAATGGCTATACTAACACATTTCAAACAATAAAAGTCCAGCCATTCATTCTGACCTTTTCTCATTAAATTTTTTATAAATTCCTAGATTTATGAAAAGATCTCAGAAAAGAATCCCGTCAATTCGTATCTGAGAAAACAAAGGTCTGTGGAGGGTGAGGCTATAGGCCCAAGCTCTCAGAGCTACTCGGGTGAGAGAACAGGCCCGCGGGAGTTCCAGGAACGGTCGCCACTGCCGGGAGCCAGGAGCACAGCTTCAGTTCATGGGCCTCAGAGGTAATGCGCTCCGCCAGACCCACCAGCAAGCAGGAAAGGGAGCTGGAGTGTCATCTCCTTTGCCTTGCTTACCCTCAGCAAGCAAAGGACAAAAGGCAGCAAATTCCTAAAAGATGCAGCAGCAACAGGGAGCGCGGGAGGAGGACACTCGAACTCGGTGGAGGAAGAGCCAAAGGTACCGTGAGTTCAGCCGCACGGAGCGAGCAAGTGCGGTGGAAAAGGCTCTGACACGGGATGACCTTAGCAGGAAACCTGCCACAGCCTCAGTGGGTTGTGTGAAAAGTTTCTTGGTTCTAAATATCTCCATGTGGCATCCAAAATGAATGCCAGCACTGAAACCAAATTCTAAAGAGAAATATCAGAAAAGAACTAACATCCCACAATGAAGAAACATCTTCAAAGAAGATGTTGTTATAAAAATACCACAAGAGTACTTTCCAACAAATTCCAGACCTAAAAGTAAAGCTTTAAAATGAAGCTCCAAGCACAGAGGCTTGAATCCTCCGCTCCGTGCCTGAAGGGGCCCGCTTCAAGGCGGGCGCTCCTAACCAGATAACACTGTCTGTGTTGGAGCAGACCTCCAGGGCGGAGGATGGGAAAGGAGGGTGGCAGCCGTGCCTTTCGAAACCAGGATGGCCTCGAGCAGGGTCAGCACACTTTTCCTACAAAGGGCCAGAGAGCAAACATCTTAGGCTTCGCAGGCCACAGGTCTTCGCTGCAACAATTCAGCTCCGCTGTTCTAGCGTGAAAACATACCCACGGACAATAACATATAACTGAATAAAGCATGGCTGTGTTCCAATGCAACTTGATGGAAGCTGAAGTTTAAATTTCACATCGTTTTCCTTGAAGATTACTCTTGTTTTAATTTTTTCCAACCACTTAAAAATATAACATAATTCTTAGCTCATCGGCTGTACTGGATTTAGCTGGTGGGCTGTGATTTCACAACCTTTGGTACAAAGCACTTAATTCTCAACTGAACTGAATGTGAATGTTGATGGAAAAATGGAGACATCTGAGCCCAGCTCCCAGGAAAGTTAAGGTAGAAGGCAGAAAGGTATAAGCATGTTTTTAAAGACCTTCACATATTTACCTTAAATCTCTTCTCTTGCTGAATTCCTCTGGTGGTATTGTCCAGGGCAAGTCTTGAGGGAGACATTCTAGAACTTCCGAAGAGAAATCAGAGAAATCCACACCATACTCTGTCAGTATTCCTTCCGTTTCAGGCTCGATTTCCCCGGCCTGCCCCAGACTCTTCGCCAGCTGCCTGCGGGCAGGACAGAGGGAGACAAGTGTGTCAGCGAGTCAGTGGAAGACGACCTCTCGCCCTTGACCCTGCAGGAGCACCACCACCAGGGACCGGGGGCCCAGTGGAAGAGACAATGACACTGTTGTCCTGTTAAATCCACGCTACGGTGGAATTGACCTTTCTTCAGGAACTCTGACCTGGGGAGCCGGGCCAGACACCTTTCTTTAGGGCTTCTGCAATAGTTTTCCACGGGGAAGTCAAATCGACGTTGTTAAAAGCTTTTGTCATTTTTTTCTCTTGCAAACACATTTAGAGACAATTCTGATTGACCCAATTTGCTGTTACATCATTACTTTATAGTGCCTATACCTTAGGTCATGCTCACTAGATGAGATTCGATGTTTTCATTTCATAATTCTACAGATTTTTACCTTAATATTTTAAAATATTTTATCTGAACACAAAAGTAATATATGTTTACTGTAGAGAAGTTAGAAAATACAAAAATGTGCTGAGATGAAAATCATCTGTTCCAGTCTCCTGGCAAAATTCTATTCACAGTTTAGGGTGCTGGTCCATTAAACGTAAGACAGCATTTAAGGGGATACCTCTAACATCACCAGCAGGTTCCACCTTCCAGGGAGCAGATCCCACTCTATGAGGAACCATCTATACACACGTCAAAACTGACAGCTCCACTCTCATCAACGCTGGCCTGCCACAATCAGACTGCAAGTCTAAAGTTGCATGTTGGACACAGACGGCCAACAAGACACGTGATAAATGAAGTGGATGCTTTTGTAGAGGGTTTTGGGGAGACCTAAGTTGGCCACCTCCTCCTGTCTGCAGGTCCACCAGGGCGATCCAGGAACCCGCCCTCAGTTCTTCCAGCAAGGAGTTTAGATCTGCTGTCAGGGCCTTCTCTGGGGTCACTCAGTTTCTTTGAAGAAGATTCTGCTTTCCTCGGTAAGGATGGATGTCTGGTCGCCAAAGCTTTTAGGTGCCTAGCGGTGGAGGGGGTGAGGGGTGTGGTTGCCTTGGATGCAGACCTTTAACAAGTTCCCATGTCTAGCCTTGCTACCGGAGCATGGCCGCAGTGGCAGCAGGGCTGGCCCCATTTCTCACACACAAGCCAAGCCCACGGCCGACACATACGTACACCTGCCCAGCGGCACAGGCTCCAGCAGCCTGTGGCCCCTCGCCTACGACGTGGGCTCGGACCAGTGGCTTCTCCTCAAACCTAGATAGTGATCTCCTGGGAAACACATCAAAAAGCCAGAGACAGAACAGATACAAGGTTAAAAAAATCACAGAAAGCTGTCTGGAAAATCCGCCAATATTTGGAAATCAAAAACAACAACAAACAACAACAAAACCCCATGGGTTAAAGAAATAAAAAGAGAATTGGACCTGAATAAAATATAACATCAATATTTGCGAGAAATGGCTAAAGCAGTGTTTTCAGGGAAATTTACAGCATTAAATGCTCATATTAGAAAAAGAAGAAATGTGTCAAATCATTGGTCTAAGCTTCTACCTTAAAAACATGAAAGAGAAAAGTAAACTATTGGGTTGGCCAAAACTGCCGTTACATTTTTTATATACAATGGTTCTAGCAGCATGCAGCTGTCTTTAACTTCATTCGAAACAATTTTGTTAGATTGCATCCTGACAGCTGTCTTATAAGCATGCACTTTTTAAAAACTTTTCAAAATTGGTGCATTTTTGTGCATTTTAATATCGATGGAATAAGATATACAACATTTTCAGTATAATATGCTTTATTATTTCAAGAAAGGTAAAAATGTAACTGAAATGCAAAAATAGATTTGTGCAGTGTATGGAGAAGGCATGTAACTGGTTGAACATGTCAAAAGTGGCATGTGAAGTTTCTTGGCACTACTGACATTGTGGCCAAATAGTTCTTTGCTGTGGAGCTGTCTCATGCACTGGAAGATGTTTAGCAGCACCCTTGGCCTCTACCCAATAGAAGCCAATAGTGGGAGATAGCCAACATACTCAAAATATCCAAATCAATAAAGTTATTGGTGAAAATGAAAAATGTCTTTTATTTTACAGAAAAAACATTAACCAACTTTTTCGCCAGCCCAATAGATACAAAGGTAAGCAGGAACTTAGGAAACAAGAAAGAGACACGAATCAATGAATAGAAAATGAACAAACAATGATAAAAAAAAACACCCAATAAAATAAAAAACTTATTCTTTGAAAAGAGAATAAAATAGATAAATTTCTGGTGAGGATGATCAAGAAAAATAAGGTCCCTGGCCAAGTGGCTCAGGTGGTTGGAGCATTGTCTCATAAACCAAAAATCATGGGGTTCGATTCCCGTCCAGGGCACATACTTAAGTTGCCAATTTGGTTCCCAATCTGGGCATGTGCAAGAGGCAACCAGTCATAAGTTTCTCTCTCACACTGATGTTTCTTCCCCTCTCTCTCTCCCTGCCCTCCTCTGTTTCCCTAAAATCAACAAACATGTCCTCAGGTGAGGATAAAAAAAAAGAGAAAAAGTAAGGAAAGATACAAATTACCAATATCAGGAATAAGAGGGGGAACATCATTATAGATCCTACAAGCATTAAAAGGATAGGAAAGCAATTATGAATGATTTTAAACCAATAAATTCAACATCTTGGATGAAATGGCTAAACTTGAAAGATACCATTATCTAAATATCCCGCAGTCTACTAAAGAAACTGAATTCACAGTTTAAAACCTTCTCACAAAGAAAACTCCAGATGGCTTCACTGATGAGTGCTACCAAGTATTTAAGAAAAAATTAATACCAATTCTACACAAACTTTCCAATATAGAATAGGACAAAATACTTTCCAACTAGTTTCTTGAAGCCAGCATTACCTTGATACAAAAAATCAGACAAAGAATTAATGAGATCAATATCCTTCACTAATAAGGTTTTAAATTTTAAGACCCATAGACTTAAAATTCTTATAAAATATTAGCAAAAAGAATTTAGCAATACATAAAAAGGATAATACATCATGAGCAAGCAGTTTGAGCTTTGTCCAACATTAAAGGTCAATCAATATAATTCATCATATTAGCCAACAATGAGAAAAACACTACAATTCTCTCAATAGACGCAGAAAAGGCATTTGACAAATTCAGAGTCCATTCATGATTAAAGCCATCAGCAAATGATTGATGAAGAACATCCTCAACTTGATTAAAAGCCCCTATAAAAATCTTAAAGCTAGTGTCAAACTCAGTGGGAAAAGACACATTAGTGTTCCACTGGATTAGGAAAAAGACAAGGCCGCTCACTCTCACCAGCGCTACTAACCATGGTATTCGAGGTCCCAGTGAATGCCAGTGCGCAAGAAGAAGAAAAAAAAGGCATCCGGATCGGAAAGGGTGACTTCCACATCGCATGCAAGCGGGCCAAAGGTCAGCCAATCCCACTCTGGAAGCAGCCAGCCTCCCCCATATGCCCAGACTCTCTTTAAAGAAGACCCCTCTCGTTCTGTGAAAACCAGTGGCTGGCACTCTGGGTATGATCTGGACGCTGATGCAATGCAACACTCTGAATGTCAAGAGAATCCACAAAGACAAAGAGGAGCTTAGGATTCACTCATGGCTACTGGACTGGTTTCTAGTGACAGCAGTGGCAAAGCAGTGTCTGGGGGCAATGCTGTCCTTAAAGGGCAGTGGTCAGGCTTGTTGGCATCATGGACAAACTAATCTTGATAAAAAGATAACGGCTGGGCTTCTCGCTCCTGCCTCCCCAGATCTGCCTTGGTTCCCATCCACGACTCTCTCAGGGCATCCAAGACTCTTAGCTGTTTCTGTGAGCCCTTCAACATCCTTCTAATAAATTCCTTTTCCAACCAGAGTGGTTTCTTTTGTTTGTACCAGAAATCCAGACAGTTAAAGAAGCAGGTCTCATTAACTTTCAAAATTACTGTAGTATTTATTACCTGTGTTCACTAGAATAAAGTTCCCACTGAGAATTTGGAGAATCTGCTGTCACTGTCTCTGAAGTTTAAGGGACATTTTGGAAATTCATTAGTATTTTGAAAATTACTAAGTTATAAAAGCTGAGTTACTTCTAACCCATCTACAACTCCTTATTATTTTCACAGGTTCCTGAGGTCCTGTTTTCTACATCCATCTCCTAAAATTAATGTCTTTAACTGTCTAGGTTCTTAGTTGCAAGCACAAGAAACTAATTCTGACTGGAAAAGGGATTCATTGGAAAGATACCAAAGAGCTCACAGAAACAGTAAGTCTTGGAGACCCTGAAAAGGGGGTGGAAACACAGGATGACATGCTCACTCTCTCTAAACTCTTGATTCCAGGCTAACAGGGAAACTCAGGGACTTCCTATTTATATCAAAAAGATAATTTGAATCTCTTAGAGGATAAGACCAAAAAAATTCAAAGGATGATAAATCACATCACAGAAGTTAGTGTCTTACTAAGCTTTATGCGAAAAGTGTTGGGGAGTACTGGTCAGAAAGAGCTACACTCAGAGAACAAGATTCACACACACACACACACACACACACACACACGATTTCATACAGGAGGATGGCTAGTGCCCACTGACCTTCCCCCGTCACAGGTCATTAGGGGACTAGATGACATCATACCCAGTGTAAGGGTGGTCTCTGAAAAGACAGTAGAGCAGAAACTGCTCCCTGCAACAGAACGTCAAACAGGGTAGCCACGGTCTACTCTGGCTGAGCAAAGGCGGCCTGATGGGCAGTCGTTGCACACGCAGCCAGAAGGATGAGGACCTGAAAGAAGCGATATTGGAGGACGGGTGAGGAGGACACCTGGCGAAGACACCTGCGGACGAATGGGCCAACGGGAATGAGCCCAAGCATCCCTGTTTGTGTCCCACGAGAGTGCTCAGCAGAAGACTTCCACTGCGGGGCAGAGTGACCTCGGTCACAGGTTCTGTGAGGCAGACTTGAAACACAACAGCCATCCTGCCCCTACCTGGTGCGGCTGAAATGGCCAACAACGGTGATCATACGCCTGGAGCGGAAAAGGGCCTAACTATGTGAGCAGAAGACATTTTATCATGCCCAACTTTTAAACTGCAATACCAACACCCGCAGAGAACTCATTATTTAAGGGGGAGAGAAGAAGGAGCCACGCCGTCCCGCTGTTTCATTAAGAAGAAACATTACATATGAAAAGGAAGAAGAGAACAAGCCAAAGAAATGGGGAAAGGACCACACACTCAAGTATATGGCCATACAAATGGCTACCTTGAAAGAAAATATCCACTAGAACTCAAAAACTAATGAAAATACCCCTGCTATAAGGTAAGAGCTCAAAGCAATAAATAGATTTCACAAAAGGAAATAAAACCTGGTGTTTTAGACCTAGGAAATAAGTAGAAAGGAAAAATAAACTAATGAAGAAGTGACACTATTTGGGAAAAAAAGAGATCACAGAGAAAAAGCTTGAGAGAAGTGAGGAAAATGAAATTGAAATACGCAAAGATTTAAAGAAAAAGACTACAGAGAACCCTGGCTGGCGTAGCTCAGTGGATTGAGCGTGGGCTGCGAACCAAAGTGTCACAGGCTCGATTCCCAGTCAGGGTACATGCCCGGGTTGCAGGCCATGAACCCCAGCAACCATGGATTGATGTTTCTCTCTTTCTCCCTCCCTTCCCTCTCAAAAAAAAAAAAAGATTATAGAGAACACAGACACGAAAGGCAGATAAAGCGCTCCAAAAGTGGCATAACTGACACTCCCGAAGGATGGAAACAGACACCCGTATTTGGCTGTGTATAACACACACTTTTTGCCTAAGTTTCTGAGGGGGAAATAAGGATGTGCATTACACATGGGTACAGTGATTACACACCATGGGTATAATAATCCCGTGTATAATTGAAAAAAAACATGGGTGCATTATACATGGCAAAACGCGGTATACAGAATGGAAAACATTTTCCAAGATACCATTTAGGACAACTTTCCTGAAATAAAAAAAATTTTATAGACAGAAAGGGTATATACCATGTTTCAGAGAAAACTAATGCAGAAAATCACCACTAGTGATTTCAAAGATGAACATTTCCAAATACAAGAACTCAGGGAAAAGAGTTCTCGCAAACCTTTTCAGAAAAAACTACTAGATCAGGGGTGTCAAACCCATTGCCTTCAAAGGGTGGAATGTAACGTCAGGACTGTATAAATGTAACTGCTCCTTAACAGTTAAGTAAGGGCTCGGTGCTGCAGCCGGGTAGAAACAAGGTGGAGGGCCAGATTCAGCCATGGGCCTTTGTTTGACCTGTGTACTAGCTGAAGAACCACAGCCTACCAAAAATGGACAAGTCTCTCCCAAAAGAAGACTGCAGCTGAGTACTGGATCGCTTCTGGGGGTGGGCAGAGGAAAAGAACGGAGGACAAATGGAAGCAGGTGAAGATGGACCTAAGGTTGATTATCAGAACAAGTGACACCAGTCACTGGACCTTTACCGAAACTTAAAGAAAAAGAAATTGGCCTTTTGTTTTATGTAATTGTATTGGTGCTTTGTGTTCTGGCAAAAATCTTTCACCACGTTATATTCTGAGTACCAAAAAGCTTGATTTCTTCACTGAAATTACGACGTGGCTCACAAAGAAAAACTTGTATTTCCGTCATGGCTTCCAGTGTGATCGACGACTCCAAGTTTCTCTTAGCAGTAATTAACATTTATTTTACTAAGTTCCAGACATTTCTTGAGTATCTTATTTAAATAAACTTATTGCAGATTTTCATTGGAGATCTATTTGATAGCAGCACAGACTGGGCAACTTGCAGGAGGTAAAAATCTAACAGGTCAGCATGCTGAAAAAGCTCAGACACTTGGGCCTAGATGCCCCAGAGAGAACCTGATGCTGTCTACTTACTCATAAACTCTGCCATCCCCCTGAAAATCAGAGTAGCTTGAGGGTCTAAACAAGAGCAGAATCTACTAGGTAACTGGCATATATTGCATATTTGCCTAACAAAAAGGTTTGTTTTTATATTTTAATTTCAGTGTAAACTTTATTTTAAATGAACACTGAAAGTAACATTCCCTTGTATGTGTTATAGTTCAAATATCTTAGCTTTCAAAGTAGGTTCTGTCTTCTGTTCACTGTCTAAAGAAATGGCAACAACTGCTTGGGACAATTCTGCTTCCATACTGCATCGGAACTTCTGGCCCATTCTCTTAATTACCATACTTCAGCCTACTCAGCCTTTAGAACTGTCCTTCAGAAATAACTTAGAAACTCTCACAGCCAAGAGAACCCCTAAGGAGACATGATAACGAAATGAAATGCACACACATCCTGGATGGGAGCCTAGAATAGGGAAAAAGTAAATCAATATTTTCAAAAATCAAGAATTTCTGAATAAACATATGAACTTTGGCAGCATTGGTTCATAAATTGTAACAAATACATTTACCATACTAGCCCCAGCTAATGTGGCTCAGTGCATTGACCATGAGCCTGTGAACCAAAGGGTCACCAGTTCAATTCCCAGCCAGGGCACAGGCCTGGGTTGCAGGCCGGGTCCCCAGTAGGGGGCGCGCTAAAGGCAACCACACATTGACGTTTCCCTCCCTCTCTCTCCCCCTCCCTTCCCCTCTCTCTAAAAATAAATAAATAAAATCTTTTTAAAAAATTTACCATACTAATACGTAAATAATAGGGAAAGTACATACAAGGGTATATGAGAATTCTGTACTATCTTGACAATTTTTCTGTAAATCTGAAACTATTACAAAAAAGTTTATTTTTTTAAAAACTGAGACACAGAAGTAAAAAAATAACTGAGAAGTAAAAAAAAGAAATCATCTAGATTTCCAATAATAGGTAAATGATAAACAAAATTATTTATTTATTTATAGTATATTTATTCAATTGATTACTATGCATTTTAGAAAGATAATTTTGAGGATATAGCAATATAAAAAATGACTATGGCATAAAATGAAAAAAATAAAATGTACGTAGATATAGAATAACGTCACTACGCAAAAACATTCATGGTAAGAGTGAAAGGGAATACCTACAAGTGGTGTTAAATATTTCACAGAGCGAAGATTATGAGTGACTTCAGAAGGATATCTGAAAATGGTTCGCTGCTCATTGGGCCCAGAAAACCCCACAACATCATGCGAATCAAGAGGTTCAAATCTTTGTGTTCACTTTAGGAACACTCATGAAGCTGCCCAAGACACCAAGGGTATGTGTACCCAAAAAGCCACCAAGTATCTGAAGGATGTCACCTTGCAGAAGCCATGGGTCCCACTCCGTCGTCACAAGGGTGGAGCTGGTGGGTGTGCCCAGGTCAGATGGTGGGGCTGGACACGGGGCTGGGGGCCCCAAAAGAGTGCTGAGTGCTGTTGGCTGCACCTGCTTAAAAACGCTGAGAGCAGGGCGGACCTGAACGGCGAAGGTGCACTTCTCTGGTCCCGGAGCCCATCCAGGTGAACAAAGCTCCCAAGACGTGGTGCAGAACTCACAGAGCCCGCGGCGGGTTAACCACACACGAGCTCTCCCCGCCACGTGGGGATGATCCCACTGAAAACGAGCAGCTTGTTCCTAAACCAGAAGAGGAGGCTGCATGGAAGAAAAAGATATCCCTGGAGGAACTGAAGGAACAAAAGCTGATGGCCCAGGGGAACATTCAGCATAAAATAAATACTAATTAAAGTAAAAACATAAAGAAAAAAGGTGCATTGGAAGTTGTGGATGACGCTGACAACCACAAAAGGCATGTTAAGGATTACACACAGTGCGAGGAGAAGAACAAACTGGTAACCAACCAGAGCCTGGGCCAGGCCCATTGTCCTCCACGCCTTTCACATTTGTTCTGCTTCGACCAGGATGCTCTCCATGGCGAAGAACCTTTCTCCAAAGTTGATCCTTACAGGCCACCAGGTGGAGCCCAACAGTCACAGAAAAGAGCCCCCTCCTCAGCCAGATGCCCTGGTTGTCCACCAGCCAGGTGAGAGCCATTCCCACCCACCCCCGCAAAGGACTTACCAAATCCCAGTTTGGTAATGCAAGTTCACAGGATTACATAACAGCCTCTTCCTCAGAAGTCTTCAGATAAGGAAGAACACACTCTTAAAATGGTGAAATAGTCCTTTTGCACAAGAAGAAAAACTGGATAGAGCTATTTTTCAATTTGCTAATCTTGTAGGCTATGCCTCAATGAAACAAACTAATTTCTCCTATTTGTTTTTTCTACCAACCGGGTTACTCTTTCATTTTTCTACTAAATACGATTTAATGACCACCTCCCAACCCGTCTCTACCTCATTAGAAAGTCAATTGTCTACCAAAACTGAATGGAATGGTAAAAGTATGTGCTTCCATCAGTCAACAAATACTTCTGATGACCTAGTGACCAAGACCTTGTGGGTCCAAAACTGGGAGATGAAGGAAATACCAGCTCCAACCACCCCCCCAGCCACTTCTTCCCCCACCACACGCCCATCAGTCCGAACTCCCCGCAGACCACGCCTCTCCCCGCCTTGCCCACCGCTCGCTGCTGCAGAGCCGGCCGTCCACCACACTCGCCGGCACCAGCGGTGCTGTGACCGGTTCCCTACTTCTCATATCAACGGCCTCCCACGAAGCCTACACAATCCCACGTTCAACCGAAAATGTCTCAGCCTTGCTGCATCTGCACTGACCTGTTCATTTTCCCTCCTCCCCATCCCTTAGAGCTACCGAAGTCTGCTAGAGAAAATAATATTTAAAAAAAATAATATAAATATGTCAATTTGCTCTAGGTCAATTCATGTGGTAAATCTTCAGTTTAGTGTTTAGTGTTGCCAAGAAACACAACTATGTTCCCCACAGTAGCTGCTGCAAACTTTTCAAATTTCTTCAAGATCTATCCTTAAATATTCAAGAAAAAGAAACCATGACGAGTCCAGAAGAGACTACGATGGGACCTCCATGCTTAGGACATCCCAGAAGGGGAGTCCGGAACGGTCAACTCCAGGCCTTAGGACAATGGGTTTCACAAAGGTCTGGGGAAATACAAGCACGAGTGCTCCTGCGAGAGTTTCTAAAGGGAAAGATGATTTAGGAGGGTTGGGAAACTCTTAGAACCGTAAATCTGGTTATGCAATTACAAATCATCTCAGCAAGGAAGTCAATGTGGCTCTTCAAATGTCCTGGACTGTAGGGACTAAACACGAAAAGTACAGGCTATGCTGCGATGCGCAATAAAAAGCACTGATCCCTAAAAGCCCGCGAGGTTCCACTAAGAAGAATTACCTTCAGGTCTCTGATAACATTACAGGACTGGGACCCATGAAAGGCGGTGGAGGCCGTGCAGAGAGGGGAACAAGGCTCAGCTGAGATCTCTCGAGACAATTCTAAGAACAAGACGAAAAACAGCTTTTCTAATAACTAGAGGTTTCCAGCACTGTAACGATCTCGGGGCTTCCTTTCACCAGAGACACTGGAGTGCCACCGGGGGTGCCGGAGAAGCAATGCTCACACCGAAGAAGGCATCAACACTGATGGCCTCCTTAAGCCTCCTTCCAAAGCTACTGAAACGATACATTCTATAATGTGTATGTTCTATTTAAACTTTTTGTTAGAGACCCTAGCTTAGGGCTTCTCCACCTGAGTTCACACACTGGCTGCATGCTGCTACCAAGTGTTGGTTTGGGAATCACAGAACCTTGGTTCCCACCGTCCCCTGTTCCAAACGCCTTCCCCCGTGTTTTCCAGCTTGATCATCAGACAGCACCTTCCTAGTCCATGTGGGGGGTCATCAAACCATTTTCACCTACCCGCCTGACCGGCCAGCAAACATTTACTGAGTATCCTATCCTAAAGGAGCTCATGGCCAAGAAAACAACTTACATAAGCAATTACAATAAGGACAGATGAGAACTACGAGAATGGAATTATTAGAAACTAGAAGAAGCACCTACGAGGGAGGACTTCAGAATCAAAGAACACTTTTGCACTGAACAAGTGACAGAAGTTTCAAAGCTGAGTCCTTCACTAAACACACGTGCCGGGACACGGAGTGGGGCGTGCAGGAGCCCGCAGCCGCGGCCAGCCGGCCAGCCTGGGCCACGACAAGCCACGGCCTGAGGGGAGGGGGCGGCGGGAGCCGGGGCTGCTCTCAGAGAACCCTGGTCAAGTGCCATCACCACCTACCCAGGCACCCAAGCCGGAAGCCGGGAAGTTCATCCAAGATTCTGTCCTCCTCCTTCATGCCCCATTTGCGATCGGTCATCACGCCTAGGAGAACTGACCTTCTTCGTCTCCTTTGAATCGCTGCCCTTTGTTTGTTTCCCTCACTGCAGCCCCCCGCCCGCAGGTTCTCCCCATCTCCTCTTACCGCAGTAGCCTCTCATGACTGCTTGCTTCTGGCCGTGCCCCCTCCCGTCTGCTCTGGACTCCCAGGGAGCCAGCTGCTAGCCAAGAGGCTTCCATTCTCCGAGAAATAATCCTGGATTTCTCTCTTCATCCACCTCCTCTAAACTTCCACAAAATGACTTTGTTCCTGTGGCAGAACTTATAATATTCTGCTTCAGACTATCGTGAGAGCTCGAAGACATGGGCCTGAATTCCATCTGTCTGCTCTACCCACACCCCGTCACAGAGAGCTGAGCCCCACAGTCCCTGCTGCCTGGGCACGGGACACCGGAGCCCTGCCCTCCAGTGAAAACTGCCGACCAGGGCAAATACAGTCTCCAACTAGATGAGTGAGATTTCCTCCCCCCTAGAAATTCTGTGCTGCGATCTAGACTTCAGCCTGTGACCTGCAGGGGACCAGCAGCACCACTCTGGGGCTGTGTAGGCTATTCGGCAGGCGGGCGGCTACTGCGAAGAAAACAGTCCAGCTCGTGTGTAGAAAGGGGCAGAGAAATGGTGCCCCGTGGCGGCCGGGCTGGTCAGGGCGGCTGCTTCTGAGATCTTCGGGAGACCTGCCTGTACTCCTTGCTCTGGTTAGTCGCCCCTTGTATTTAAGTCAGCTCAGGCAGACTCCACTTCTTAGAATTAAATTAATGCCGTGACATTTACGTACAAGTCCTTCTGCACTAGGCTATAACTTCTTTGAATAAAGAAACCGTGGCCGTCCACCGTTCTGGTCCTCGTATAACACAGCACTGCGACGTACACATAGTGGCTCCACACTTGTTTCATGAACTGAATTTAACTGCAGAAGAAGTAAATGATTTTGGACTTTCTTCAAGGAATAATCAGTATAAGAGTACAGGGTATGGGCAGGAAACAAATTCAGAAGAAGGGCTCTCCGGCTAAACCCTGTTTTCAGGCATAATTTCTTCAAAAGCTAACCACGCACGTTGACACCCACAGCTAGCACGACCTTCCCGCCCCTGGCCGGCCGGAGTCTGCCAAGACAGGAGAGGGGACCCAGGCGGCCACAGCACAGCGTGTTCCGCCTGGGAACGGTGACCTCAGTCCCCGAAGATCAGCAGCTGAGAGCCAGAACCAAACGGCAGGGCGGCCACCAGCGCGCTCAGCAGCTGCAGCCCGCACCCTTCGTGAGACAGACGTCATCTGAGAACTGTGTCGGGAAAACCTGCCGCATTTCACTCAAGATAAACTATTTTTCAGAAAGACTTTTAAAGGCGCATTTCCATAAGAGATCATTTTTTATGTCTTTACAGTAAGGAGGCGGAGACGGAATTATCAGAGTTTTCCGTCTGAGAATCTTCAAATTTTCTTGTTTTTAAAAGTACATAATTAACATATCGTTATTTTTTAAATATTCTTTATTTAGATGCAGCAAATGTCCTCACTGCTTCAAAAGCCTGACTCCCTGTTCAAGTGTTATTGTACTCACAAGAAAAAGAGTTCTCGATGATGAAGTAATGGCTCAGCTGTTAAAAAACCCCGCGAGGCCCTGGAGCACCGAGAGAGCGCCACGCCGGAAGACCTCCTGACCACACCCTCAGGCCTGAGAAGGAAGGAAGGAAGTCCAGGCCAGCGCACACAATGGCCGAGGCAGAAGGTCAGATAAAAGGCGAGGCGGGATTTCCTGCCGTGATGTGAAAGTGCTCCCTTGTCCCTGCCCGGCCGGGGTGGTGGCCGCAATCAGCGGAGCCAGGTGGCACGCGCTATCAGGCCTTCTGAGCTGACGGGGAGAAACCCGCAGGCCTCTGGGAAGGCCCACTCAGGGCTCAGGGGGCTGACGTCACGTTTGGATAACGAGTTCAGCTTAAAAATGATGACACTGCAATCACACCACTTGAGAGCGAAAAGGAAAGTGCAACTGTTCCCGAGTGGCTCTGAGATCCCGTGAGTCACAAGGACCTTCCTGTCACCGAAAGAGCGGCGCAGGGCAGTGTTTCTTAGATGGCACTGGGTGCGGCGCGCAGATTCGACTCCGCGCACTTCGTGAGGCACAAGGGGCTAGGCACAGAGTGGGCCTGCCCGGAGCGGCGCGTGGCGGCCCCCCACCCAGAGCCGGGCTCCAACCCACAGCGTCCTGTTCCCGGAGTCTCCATCCCGCGCAGGGCCAGCAAGCAGGTCACCCAAATGGACAAAAAGTGTTAGAACAAACTTTTTTCTAGCTTGTATGCTTTTATTTTCATTTCCTGTGAAGCATTAACTAGACACCATCGATGATAAAGAGCTAACGATTTAGTTAAAACTTGAGATTGCTTTTCTTTCCAAATGAATACCGTCAGACGAAAACAGGCACAGCATTTGATCAACCAGCTGGGTCCAGCAGTTTTCCATGTCAAAATGAAGTGGCTATCCATGATACTCTGTGCCTTAAATAACCTGGATGAAGTTAGATTGCTTTCTGACAGCTTCCTTAAAAAATACGGTACCCTTTTCCTGCTGACCATTACTGCCATAAGCGAAACTTCTGAAGGTCAGCAGCAAAAAAGCACAACATTCAGACACAACTTCTTATTGACATTTAAAGCATGGGAGACTGGGGTGTCCTGCCTGGAACTTGCATATCTTAACACCAGTGTCTGAAAGGAGGGCTCTGATTGTCTGATGCGATGAACTCTGCAGTTCACAAGTAACAAGCCAGGATTCATGACATACAAGGCCATATGCAGAGGGCCACAATGTGCTCGCCCTGGCTGGTGTGGCTCAGTTGGTTGGAGTGGCATTCCTCAAACTGAAAGGCTGCTGGTTCGATTCCTGATTAGGGCACACACCTGGGCTGCAGGTTTGGTCCCCAGCTGGGGTGCGTATGAGAGACAACCAACTGATGTTTCTCTCTCACACTGATGTTTCTCTTCTTCCCTTTCCCGCTCTCTAAAAGTCAATAAGCATGTCCTTGGATGGGGATTAAAAAAACAAAAACGAAAAACAATGTGCTTATATTTTATGTCAAAAACCAAAAACAGCCCTGGCTGGTGCAGCTCAGGGGATTGAGTGTGGGCCTGCGAACTCAAGGGTTGTCGATTTTACTCCCTATCAGGGCACATGCCTGTGTAGCAAGCCAGGTCCCCAATAGGGGGAGCGCGAGAGGCAACCACACATTGATGTTTCTCTCCCTCTCCTTTCCTTCCTCTCTCTGAAAATAAAATCTTAAAAAAAAAAAACAAACAAACCAAAAAGGTGACTGCCTGGCAATTCAAGGTGACCACCTGAGGTGCTAGCTAAGGTCTATTTCTTAAGAACCAGGACCAAATTATATCAAGTACTTATGCTTTAATAAAGAAATCATAATTTTTTAAAAAAGGCCTCCTAGACCGAGTTCCGTGTGGGGTCTGTGGTTTTCTCGCAGAGTTCACCTACCCCAGGGCAAAATTGCTGTCCTCCTTCCAGTCCACGATGCGGCAGATGAATAGTGTGTTGGCAAAATCTTTAGGCCGGGTCACAAACTCTTGCGGGCAGTCCTTGAGAGGCACGTATATTCTAGGCACTCGGTGGTCCGAGGGAGAAAACAGGGCATATTTCCTAAACAGCTCACTGTTCTTGTCGGTCAGCAGTTTGAGGAAGCCAGTTGCTGCCCGGGAATGCTTTTTCTCCGCGATGTAAACCACCTGCAGACACCAAGGACACACTCAATGCTGCTCACCTGCGTACAGGACTGGGCGCAAGTCAGCAGGTCGCTGTGCGGTCGCCTAGCTGGGTCCCTCAGTGTTCCCAGGTCCACACGAGGTACCTCTTACTGAAACGGTGTGACCACGTAATTGATACTCGCACTGGTGAGGGGACTGTGAAGTCCCCTGCTGCTACACTGTTAGGAGACCCTAACTATAATAGGTTGCCTTCCCTCTTTCCCTTTTCAGAATTCCCCTTTGGTTGTTCCTTGTTATTTCTCAGGGTTTCTAGTTGTACTTAGTAGGGAAGAGCAAGGAGAATCTATGGCATCTCGTCTGCACCAGAAGTCCTTGCTTCTTGTTTCAACAGTGGACAGCATAGGAAGTGTATAAAGCAGCTTCACGTCACGTGTGATTCCTATGTGAGTTGTCATAGAAATGGCTTTCCCACAGCATAGGTTTCACATATAAGTGCTGTTTGGCCTTGTAATTATAGTTTGAATTCATTAAGAAACTATCCAAAAGAAAAAAGAAAAGAAAAAAACCCAGCCAGAAAGAGGGCACAGTTGGAGGGCAGTGGCAAAGTGCAAGCTCCATCTCCAGAGGGTGGCCTCTCCCCAGCTCTGACTCAAAGTGATGTCAGAATGCGGCCCAGCGCCGCTGGATGTTTTGTTTTGTCAGGAGACGCCAGAAGGTTGATTTTTTTATGTGAGCACTCCAATTTTTTTTTTTTTATGTAAGCTACCAAGTCAACATTTTTAAATACTGACAGGTCAAACAAAACCCAAGTCCGTGAGCCAGGCTTCCCATTCATTATGATCTTCCGCACCTAGCATGCTGCCTGACATTTGGTTAGTATTCAGAGTATCTATTAAAATAAAGATCTAGGTAGCTAACTGGATGGGCAATGGCAGTAACGCGCATGCAACGTAACTCAGAAACCCTTCGTGTCACTACGCAGGAGATACTCTCCTGACCCACTGGCTGGACGGAGCGGCAACGCCGCGCTCCCCGGCGAAACACGCCGCCGTGCTTCAGGCAGGGGAAGAAGCCTCGCGCCGCCACGCACGCTCCCTCCAGCGCGAGCTGTTCAGTTGGGGTCAGCTGTGCTCGATCCCACAGCTGGCTATGGCACTAGTGTATGTGATTAAAAAATAAAACCGAATTGTGCAAAACAACAGGATACAAAAGCAATTGTCTTTGTTTCTGTGATAACTAAATACTTTGGAAAAACTAAGAAAGACTTCTTCAAAGCTTACTTGTGAATTAGATATGGGCATGACAACAATGAAAGACCAATGGAGTCAAACACTGTAAGAATCTAGTAGGACTCAACATTCATATTGTTTTACCAATGCCTAAATTCTCACTCCACTCTAAATAACCCAAACTGAAAAATCACACATGTCACATTACAAGTGTGGTGAAACATAAAAAATAACGTGGAACATCAATAGACATACCCACACGGGAAGAAAATGCCTTGGCCCTTTACCCAAAGACAGGCAAACGAAGACATGTGTATATATTTAGAATCATTAAAAAAGTCTCTTGTTATGATAACCTGCTTCCACGGACTGTTCTGATTAGCTGACCAGCTACACGCCTAAGAGTCACACGAGAGACCTCTGACAAGCCGCTCAGCTGACCGCCACTCGGACAGTGGGGAAAATCTGTAGGCAGTGAGTGACCTTCGCGGATCTTTGCGGCGACCTCTCCGGTGCAGCGCTCGCGTCCTGTGGCCTGGAGGTGCCCTCGTCTCTCGTAGCTGGTGCACCGCCATCCTCTTTTCCTTAATTAAAAAGAGGAAGAAAAAGAGAGAAGGGGAGGAATCAGATACACGCACATCCATTAGGCCTAATCTGTTAGGCACAAAGACTCATGGGATTTTTAAATTCAGAGCTACAAGAATTCTTGGACACCATTTCTACCTCCAAACTGCTCGCTTTATAGAAACGGGAACCCGGGCGCCCGGTGGTCCAGCGACTTGGCTAAGGGCAACCACATCACCGACGCGCCCTAACGCTCACACTCAGCAGGCCACACTGTACCTGTCTGACACTATTCACGTGCTCGGCATCGCACGTGCGGACGGCATCTCACTAGCCTGAATTAAACTCAACTGCCTATGTGTCAAAATGCCAAAATAACTAGATGGTAAATACTGCCCCTGCCCACAATGAAGAATAGCGATAGGTTAATTTTGTTATGCACATCTGCTGAAATAAAACAGAATCAAAATAAATGTGAACTTTTAAAAGTACTTTGGTATCAGCCATAACAAACAAAATGGTGGAAAATAGATTATATTTATTAAATAAATAAATTAAAATGCCAACCCTGATTTTCCTGGCTTTCTTAGTGACGTTATATAAAGAGAAAAGTACTTAAAGTCTTTTAATGTTTAATTTCCTCTCTTTAAAAAAAACTTATAAAATGCACATTCACCCCAGAAACTGAGACCACATCTCCCCAGTAAAGGAGTTAGGTTCTGTAGCAGAACTACTAAAACCACTCATGAACGAAAGCAGCAAATTACACGCTTCTGAACACTTAATACTTTGTATTTTCATGTGTTACATTAGAGTTCCACCACACCACAAAGTATTCTTAGCCAATTATACTGGAGTTTCTGGATTCTAAGGGTCACAACCAATTCATGTGGGACCCACTCCAGAGAGCTAAGAGAGACTTGTACTTATCGTCATTGAGACATTACCAAGACTAAAATAAATAAATCCTTTTCAGAACCAGCTGCCTCTTAGCAAGGCCTCAGCTTAAAGCCAGCTTTTACCGTTGCGGGCATCCCCTGGGAACACGGACACGGTCTGACCTGCTGAGGCTCAGGAGTGGCCAACAGTCTGCTTTCCCATCTATGCTAAAATACACCTATATTGTGCCCACTGAAAGCAAAATTCTCATTGTTTTCCAAAATGAAAAAACAAAAACTTTCCCATTGTTGATCACCCTGTTCATCAGTAAAAGAGGGACAACATCCAAGTTCATCTTTTATCTTAGACCGTAGTTCAGAACTCTAAATTCATTGGCTACTTCAGAGCAACATCTCTTATACTCTTCGGGAGAAGAAGAACCACACAAGTTGTGGATCTGTTCCGTAACGTGTCTTGCCAGTGTTCTGCAGAACAAGGTATCAATGTGGGAAAGATCAGGAGCGTGGAATTACCGTGAACAAGCACTCTCTACTAGATATCTAGTATCTGAGCTCTCAGTCTATGAGCTGGCGGTCAGCACAGGGCAGTGAGGGTTTTATCACAGCACCCCAAGTCCTGGGCATACAGCTTCCTGGGGTAGTCACCGATGGCTCCACTCTATGACTGTTGCTTTAAACTCCACCCAACAAAAAGCAAGTCTTCAGTCCCAAAGGTGACACCAGGCTGTATCCAAAAGAAGAGGGCAAGCCACAGCAGCGGGCCCAGCCGTGATGTTCCGACATCACAGCCGAGTGTGACCTTTTCAGGTTCTGTGTTCGTAAGAATGTCCTGGCAGAAATACGGCTAATAAATTAACTGACAAATTAAACTACGTTTTCAGCCCTGCGGGTGAGCATCACAGATGTGTTCGATAAATATGAAGAAACACAATGCCAGGCTGGAAAGGTGAATCACCTTAATAGGTTTCCCACAACTGCATCTCGCCACAATGAAGAGCAAAGCTGCCAAGTTAATGAGAGAATCTACTGCATTGTTTAATCGCAAGATCACGTATTTACTCACGTATTCCGTGCGTGTTGATTGAGCACTGGGCACCGAGGATTCAGTGGTGAATGAAAGAAATACAGCCCCAGACCTTACAGAGCATATACCTTAATGTGGGAGTGAAATCCAATAAATAATCACTCAGTAAAGCTAAGGCTGTAAGTTGTGATGAATGCTAGGAAGGAAAGCCCCTTAGGAAGAAGAGGAGAGGACGCATGATTTAGGTCAAGCGGTCAGGGAGAGGCCGTGCGTGGACGTGACACTCCAGCTGAGACCACGAAGACGGTGTGTGCAGGAATGGGGGAAGGAGCCAAGGCTGGGGGGGAGGGGGGTGCCACTGGGGAAGACGCAGAGGTGGGAAGTTCTTGTGACAATCAGGGAGACGGAGAGCACGTGGCTGGGGCACAGCGAGCAAAAACGTGCACGACAGGAGATGAGAATAAGAGGCAGATGGAGTCAAATCAGGTGGAGCCTTCCAGGACTTAAGAATCCCGAATTTAAACCTAAACACAGTGGGACGCTTGCTAAGAATTCTGTGCGAGAAAATGGCACTGCCCGAGGTGAGAGCGGAGCAGGCCCTTCCCTGCAGTGGTCCACACGTCGGGGATACACGCAAGCACTGGAGATGGGGTCGAAAGGAATGGTCTAAGACCTATTTTGGAGCTGATCTAATAGACTTTGGTGATAATCTGGTATGACAGCTTAGGCTTATTTCCAGCCTTTCAGCCTCCGCAGCTGGGCCGATGAAGGAGGAGGCATCATTACTGACGCAGGAATGACTCGAGAGTAAGGTGAACATCAGGAGCTCTGTTTCAGAGGTGGCTCTATCTGAGAGGCCAACTGTGAGAGCTCCAAGTGGTAATGTTGGGAGGCAACTCGACACGAAGGTCTGGAACTCAAAGAGAGAGATCTGGGCTGTGGCTTTAAATACAATGTCCGTGCTGAGAACTTGCACACGTACTCATTCTCTCCAGCCCAAGCTGCAGGGCAGAGATTCGAACCCAAGCCTGCTGAGCCAAGGGCACGGAGCTCCTCCGCGGCTGTGTGCTCCCGTGGGAAGGAGAGCTCTGCCGCCGCCACTGGGAAGGAAGTAAAGGACTTTGCTGAGGAAGTGACCTGGGGCTTGGGGGGTGCACAGATGTCCTGAAGAGAGATGGGGAAGCTGAAGGGCTTTCCAGCGAAAGGCCGGCGCTCGTGCGAGGGCCCGGAGCCGTGGCAGGGCCTGGCGCGGCCGAGGAGTAGGAAGAGACTCACTGCAGCCACCGACAGGTCAGGGCCACAAGCGCTGGGCGGGCCGGGCCCGGACGCGGAGAGCAGCAAGGCGGACAGAGGGGCGGCTGGTCCTGCGCCAGCGAATCCCGTTACTGCCCAGTCATCGGTCCCCTTCTTTCATGACTAGCTGCGATGCTAAGCAGGGGCAACATGAAGAGAAAAGGAAGTGGGCAAAAGAGTGGTTCACTCCATCCAATCACAAGAGTGACAAACTCTGACAAATCTAGGCTTTTTCCATCTCTGAATGAGGGGCCACAGAAATTTACAATTTCCAGAGAAATTCAATGAAAACTGCAATTGTTTTTCATAAATGAAAACATTTCCCTTCAGATCTCTCAAAATCAACCAAAACAACGTATCTCATGGGCCCCTCTCCCCAGTGAAATGCAGAAATGACAACGCAAGTCCTCACAGGGGCAGGTGACACTCACGTTACAGCCACCTGCTACGCTGCACGTCTGCCAGGCACAGTGAGTGCTGACGGCCGTTGCAGGACCTCACGTCCAGCCCCTGCCAGGGCCGAGGCGCGGGCACCGACGAGTCCCCTTCTTCACAGAGCCCCCGCCCAAACAAACCCCTCTCTTTCTCTGAAATAAAGCTAAGGAAACCGCATGGTGCCAGAGTTTCCACAGTGTGTTCGCATGCGTTACCTCACGTGGTCCAGGCCGCAGCCTCGTACCACGGGTAGGGTGGGCACTGGCATCACAGTTTCACCAAGGAAACAGGAGTAGTGAGCAGACAGCCAGCCAGCGACTGTTTGCAGAGACCCTGGGGCTGACCATGGTGACCTGTCCCCACACAAGCAAGAATCAGAGCATCACGGGGAGAGCCACGGAAACCTACATCGAGAGTCTGTGGAAGTGGTGACGGGAGCCCCTGAGACTTGGGAGGCAGCCCAGTAAAGGTCCCAACTGTCAGTGGAGTGGGGTGGCAGGCACTGCAAATGCTGCCGTCTCTGTCCTCAAAGAGCTCATGTGCTAGAAATTAAACAAAGATGACAACAAACAGTGAAGGTGCATGGTGTTGATGGTTTTCTATAGTTTCACCTTGACATATCTAAGTTTGGGTCTTTTAAAAAACACTTCTAACCTGGCTGGCATAGTTCAGTGGATTGAGCTCGGGCTGCAAACCAAAGCATCACAGGTTCGATTCCCAGTCAGGGCACATACCTGGGTTGCAGGCCAAGGCCCCCAGCAACCGCACATTGATGTTTCTCTCTCTCTCCTTCTTTCTCCCTCCCTTACCTCTCTAAAAAGAAATAAATAAAATATTTTTTTAAAGGGTGAAAGCACATAATTTCAAAAAAAATTTAAAAAATAAAAATAAAAAACAATTCTACTTGCAATCACTAGTCTTCATAAATCTGTAGTTTGGTACCTCAACTGCTATGGAAAAATCTCAGCCGTTAACTTCAAATTCCTCCTTTGCTCATTGCCCTTCCCATCTCTTTCTGTGACTCCAATTATAAAACTTTTATATTCTCTATTCTCTCTCTGTGGTTTCTATTTGTCTTCATGTATAAGTTTTTCTCTATGTCTTCCCGTTTGTTTTCTCTTCAGTTTTACCCAGTCTCCTCTTAAATCCACCCACTGAGGTGTTTTTCTTCACATTCGAATACACGCTTCTCCTCATTCACTGAGTTTCTCATTCCATTAGAGTTCTGTTCATTTCTAGAAGTTTTATTTCATTCTGTTTCCAATTTGCTGTCACATTTCACAGTTTCCTTTGCAGATACCTTCAAGCTTATCTTCTATTTCTTAAAACACAGCTTTTTCAGAGGGCGATGACTCCAGCATCCGATGACGGTTATAAAAGCTGCTTCCATTGTTTGCGGTTGCTGACGCGTCTGTCCTTGGAACATGGCTTCCTTGGGTGCTGGTCACTGAATAACTTGATGCCAAGGTTGAGGAAATGTTCCTTTCGAAAGAATGTCCACTCGATCCTGCCAGATACCTGAAGGGACTACCAGCCCTTAAACCCATTCCAGGCTCGAGATTCCACGGGCGCCTGGTCAGGGTGAATCTGGGCTGCAGTTCCGGCCGTGGCTGGAACCTCTCAGGCCTGCCCTCGCCCCAATGGAATACAGCCACTTGGAATCCCAGCCTCACGTAAGGAGTCTGGGCTTTATTTGTGCTCCCCATACCTGCAGGTCAAACCTGCAATACTGCCTGGGTTCTCCACTCCAGTTTTAACCTGGTAATGCCTGTCAGCTCTGAGATGCTTTAAAAAGAAGGGTTTGGGTTGTTATTGTTTTGTTTTTTATTTTATCCAACTATTTTTGGTTGTTTCAGTGGGAAGGTGTGTGTCTGAATAACAGCCCACCATTACTATTAAGAGAAAGCTCCTAGGACCTTTTTTTTTTTTTTTTGTATTTGAGAAATGTTCTTCAGGTGGCAGTGCAGAGCCCAGCTGGGGAGCGGTGACAGGGGCGAGGTCAGGAGAGGGGGCACTCGGGATCTGTGCAGGAAAGACAGCAGGGAACAGTAAGGAAGCTACGGTGATAGCGCCCGATGCTGCATTAAGGCAGAAGCACAAGAGATGGAGAGAAAGGCAGGCAGTCTCACGTTTATTTTTCTCAACAACCCCTTCAGGGGCGTCTCACTATTCTGATGTTTAGAGAATAGCAATCAGCAGATCAAAGCGGTAAAGTAACTCAACCCAGGGTTCATCCAGGGGTATGGTTCACAGAGGGCAGTCATACCCAGTATAACTCCAAACCCAAACTCTTCCCACCACAGCAGGATGAGATCGGAGGGCAGACTGATGCACGTGGGGGGTTCCAGTACAGATAGGAGTGTTGCTGACAATTTTATAACTCAGTTATAGGCAGACATTGAAGGATTTTAAATTTTAGAAGATGCCAAGTGACAAACAGCTCTTATATAATTTCACTGTGTGCACCCATAGAGATGAGAGAGTAAGTTACAATAAAAGCACAAACTTCAGAGTCACAAGACCTAAATTCAAAATGATGTGGCTTTGAACCAGTTATTCCTTCCCTTTGAATTTCCTCCTTTGTGAATTGGGAACAGTCTACGTGAGTCCTGTTTACATGTTGAGTCTGGCACAAAGTACATGACCAAAACTTGTTATATGTTATTAATGCTGCTGTTATTAGCTCTTGCAGTCAATTTTGAGTGAACCCAATCCCGTTACCCTCAGCACAACTGAACAGGACTGGTGAATAGAACAATGGCTGTATAATAAAATGGGTCACATTTTATCATCTGAAAAATGTAACCCATTTACAGGGTTAATGGGAAGATCAAATCAAATTAATGTGTGTAGAAGTGCTACAGTGGCTAGAACACTGTAAGCACTCAGTAACTGCTACGTAATATATATACTTAAACTGTGCACATACCCTTTTGTATGGCTGGCACATTCTGTCTGAAGTAGGAAGAGGCAAGAAACAGCACTCTCTAGATAGCAGAGACCAGGTCAACACACGAAGTCTGGATTTATCCCAGAGGCAATGGAGCGGTACAGAAAAAATGAGGCAGGAGACTAACACAATTCATGCTGGGAGAAGCTCACAGTGGTTCTTACACGGGCAACAGGTTTAGGAGAAGTGAGACTGGAGGCAGAAAGGCCAGTTAGCAGGTTGCAATAAACCAGACCAGTGGCAAAACTGACGCGATTGTTCAGATGCTAGAGGGGAGCTGGAGGTGGCAGAGGTGATGCTGGGTACAGGAAGCAACGGGAGAAACTGCCTCACTTCCTCATCACTGAAATTCTCAGACTAGTTCCCTGACCTGCAGCAGCAGCACCTGGGAATCGGGAGGGGATGCAAGTTCAGTTGGGACTCAGTGAGTGTGAGGTGTTGCAGAAAGAAACGAAGGCGTCATCTGGGTACAGAGGGCAGGTGAGTAAGTGAACCAGCCCCTCAGAGGTCGTTCAGAATTAGAAAGGTAGCAAGCGTAGAATAAAACCGTAAGGAAAACCAACACTTAAGAAAGCACAAGTTGAAAAGTCTGCAAGGAGACTGAAGCATAGTCAGAAAGTTAAGAGGAAAATTAGGCCAGTGAGGGGTCAGAGAAGCAAAGAAAAGCAAGTGATTCAACAGGAAAAGCATGGTCAGCAGTGTGGCCTTGGTGACAAGTTAACAGGTGGCCCTATTGAGACTGGTTTGGAAAAGTGAAGCCAGAATGACGTGCCTGGGGAACTGAGTGGGGAGGTGGCCTGCAGAGAGGAGGGCGCGACCCAGGCTCCGGAAATCTGGCTGCGAAGGAGCGGGTGGTAGCTCCAGAGGGAGAGAGACAAGGTTTCCACTATTTTATTTTTTTAAGATAAGGGAGGCTTGGGCCTGGTTCACTGCTGATGGGAAGGAACCACTAAAGAAGGCGCGGTCACAGAGGACACAGTTAGGAAAGGGAGGGGTCCCTGGGCAGGAAGGGATGGGATCCGGAACCCAGGGGAAAGGATTAACTTCAGGCAGAAGAACAGAAAGAGGCCAACTTCTTTGTATCAAAGTAAATGGAGGAGGGGACAAGTCTAGACACCGGCCATTTGTGAGTCTGGTGGCTGGAAGCCGAGAGGGCACGGGCGGCAGCTGTCGTTTTCCTGAAACGCAGGAGCCACACTCGCCCGTCGGAAAGCGCGAGGGGAGGCGGAGGGTGCGCGCTTCCAGGTGAGCATCCGGTGCAAACGGCAACTCAGAACAGCAGCTGGACAAGCCACGCACAGTTCCGTGGCTTGCACACAGTACTGCGTTTAATATTCCGCAACGATCCAAAAAGGGAGGCAGAGGGTATCACGCCAACTTCTGAGATAAGGGAAACGAGGGCCGCAAAGGTCCAACAGCATGCTTGCCTATGGTTGCCAGCTGGGAAATGACAAGGGCGGGATGCAAACCGGAATCTCACGAATGCCAACACCTCACCCTCTTCCCATGATGGCACTCAAGCCTGAAGATCTGAACAGGATGGATGGACAGGAGAATGGAAAAGAACCCACTTCGACCTCAGAGAGACCTGCCTGAGTGATGAGGCGCTGGGAGAAGCCAATCAGCTCTGGGGTACATTTCCCATTTGAGGTGACAATGAAATGTAAGTACGATGATATCGTCTAACCAAACTGGAGACATGAGTCTACATCTTGTAGACTGGAAATACGAATTTAGACGATAACATTTTCTGAGTAGACAAATGTGTGGAGACTGGGGAGAAAGGACTTAACATATTAAGAGAAACAGGATGAACAAAAGAATGAAAACTGATATTCAAGCCTTAAAAGGAGAAAGTTCCCTTTACTACTCAATTACCCTGCCCTGTTGAAACCTACAGACCCGCGCGAGACGAAGCGGGGAGGTGCTCTTTGTGGCAGGACCCAGCCACTGCTCTCATCAGCTGACCACGCAGATGCCTTCAGCCCCTCGGTGGGCGCTGAGACCTGGACGGTGGGTGCCGAGACCTGGACGCAGGGCCTTCAGGCCCGGCCGAGTCCCCACAGGGCTGTCTTCCTGGAGGGCGCTTCGCACTGATTCCCGTCCCCAGCTGTTAACTGTATTAAGTACATCATCGACACCCTCCTGCTTTCCTCAGAGCACTCTCTGCTCCAAATCTTTCTCTTGCCCAGGAGAAACCACTTTTAAATTTCTCTCTACTAAAACTTTAATTGGCTCTTAGCCTCATGGCTCCCAAAAGACCCAAAATGTAGTCACACACGCTTGCGTGCTCCCATCTCCAGCTTTAGCTTACCGATGCTGCAGCTGTCCCAGCAGATAAACGGTTCCTCCGAATTTAAGCTGACCCCTGCGAGTTTTACTTAGAAAAGGCCAAGCATCACACCTTACAACACCAGAAACAGTGTTTACTAAAATCAAACTGGTGTTGCTTTACCCGACTTCCAAGAACTAGCTATTTATCAAAACTACAAAAAAGGGAAAAGGTGCTAAGCTACCACAGAGTTAAGAATGGCCTCAAAGCTTGGGAAGCTAGACTAGAAGGTTCTGCCGTGTTTTGAGTGCGATCCCCCAGAGACCAAACATGTATTGTATCTTTCCTATATTCCAAGACTCTTACAGCACACGCGAGACTTCATCCTGCTGAACGTCAGCAGGGACCATGAGACCCAGCCCACTGCCTGGGTAAGACAGTACAAAGATGAAAACATCACTTCTGCAAGAGCTGGTCCTCTTTCTCAATTCATTCGCTGCCACCTAATAATAGCAGGACCACAGAGTGATCATGACCAGACGAAAAAATAAAAAGAGTTTAAAGAAGTTGATTTTTACTGACTGAATCACTTTTGAGGTCCACAGGCTCCCTAGGAAACAGAACAATACACTGATTCAAAACAGCCAATGTTCGAAGCATCTTTGATGGAAAACTGCTTCTCCTTAATAAGGTAACAAGTCTAGCTCTACATGCAAATCAGACTAAGGCAAATCACCCCGCCCAGGTTATATAGACATGGATGAGTCATTGCTTTTGACGCCAAACTGGCAGACCTGAAGCTTTTATAATGGACCTTTTGTGGCTGCGGTGGAGAGAAAGAACTCAGGTGTTAATCAGGAGAGTGACTAGATTTGCTCTTCTTCTGTTTCAAACAAGGGAAGGAAGGGAAGTCTTTTGCACAATGTTTGGGAATACAAGACTGTTCTAGAAGTTGCAAGTAGATGAAAGATAAGCAAAAAGTTATGTGAGGAAAATAAAAAAAGATTCAACTGTAGTGTCAGTCATAGGATATAAAGTGAAAACACAAAGTCCCCACGAGGAGCCACAGGGAGGACGGAGCACACGTGCAGTCGGGAGAAGTCAGCAAAGGCTTGTGGGGGACACACCTGGGGTGAGAGACCCTAAGACGGCCCTGGATGTCCCCACACTTCCCAGTCCTCACGCCCTCGTATAACCGCCTCCCTTCGAGTGTGAAAAGGGCTTGTGTCTTGCTTCTAATCAACTGAATATGGAGAAGATGACGGACGGCATTCCCAGGACTGGGCACACTAAGGCTGTACCCTCGGCCTGCGTAGCAGACGCTGTCCTTCGCTAGACCTGACGAAGCCACCGAAGGTGGCCCAGGCGGCAAGGAGCGGAGGGGCCTCGGCCCCACAGCCAGCAAGGAAGTGAGGTCCTCCGCCGAAAAGCCCACGAAGAATTAAGTCTGGCCCGAAACCACATAATCTTAGAGGCAGATCCTTCCTGAGTCAAACCTTCAGATGAGCGACACCTTGCTTGCAGCCTTGTGAGGAACCCTGAGGCAGAGAACCCAGCTGACCCAGACTAAAGGGAAACTTGGTTTCCTTCCTCTGCTCACACGTGGGACACCACACCTATGGGTTTTCCACGCCAAGGAGTGCTCCCGTTCTCCTCAGGCACCACGTGGGTGCCCTACAATGAACTCCATTCTGACACTAAATACCCGGGGGTAGCACAGCCCCGCAGGTGGAGGGCTTAGTCCCACAACCCTGCCCCCACCTTCAGACACCAAATGCAAGCCATGGGTCTCTAGGTTACCCAGACTTCTGTCTGCGTTGGCTACAAATTGGGGTAGCATTCCTATGACCTCCTCCTCAGGTTCAATAATTCTGCAATAGCTCACAGAACTCAGCCAACACATAACTTACATTTACTGACATTACAAAGAACGTGATAAAAGACAGATGAACGGCTAGATGAAGAAACACACAGGTTGAGGTCTTCAAGGATCCTGAGCACAGGAGCTTCTGTCCCTGTGGGTAGAGGTGTACCCCCCTCCCAGCGCATGGATGAGTCCGCCAACCCACAAGCTGTGCGATCCCCAGAGCTCCGAGATTTTTATGAAACCGTACAGCCATGACCGATGTCATCGTGCAGCCACGACCAGTTACTAATTCCGTCTCTAGCCCTTCTCCCCTCCCTGGAAAACGGAGGGCGAGGCTGAGAATTTCCAGCTTCTAATCACGGCTCGGTCTCTCAGGTGACCAGCCTCCACCCCGAGGCTGTCTAGGAGGCCACCACGAGCTGCCCCATAGAACAATGGATGCACCTATCAGCCAGGAAACAACGAGGGCTCCAGGAGCCCTGTGTCAGGAACCAGGGTCAAAGACCAAGGGCTAGAACAAAAGATGCTCCTAGCACTCCTATCACTCAGGAAATTACACGGTTTCAGGAGCTCTCTGTCGGGGCCTGGAGGCAGAAGCCAAATGCATATTTCTCATTACGTTACACTAACACACACAAAGTGCAGGATAACAAATGTGTCATTTTAAACCACGACATCTGTGGTGCAGCCACAGATAATTAACATACATGTAAAAAGACAGTTGGCGTTTTAAGACTGGAGGAATTTCCACAGGAGGAGACGAGAAGTTGGGCAGCGTTCGTGGCAGGGAAAAGGAGGCACAGAGGCCGGAGAGGGAAGGGCGTGCTCAGGAACAACCCGAAGGCTGGCGTGACCGGACCCAGGCCTGAACCGGCAGGTGCGGGAACACGGGCCAGAGAGGCAGGCAGGGGCGCCCCGGTGGGCGGGGCAGCCCAGGGGAGCCCGGCGCTGACCTCGTGTGGTCTGGGAGCCTCCGCAGGGAGACTCGCTGGACGCTTGTTGCCTCAAGAGACAACAAGCTTCAAGAAACGGTTTGGAAACTGCCCATTGTGGAGTGCCATGCTTTCTCCTCTTCAAGATACTTCGCCTTCCATTACCTCATTTGATTTATGCAAGAGCCTACGAAGAAGCCAAGGCAAGTATCTATTATAAAGGGGTTTTTGTTTTTGTTTTTGTTTTACAAATAAGGACTATGAAGCACTAAGAGTCAAGAATGACTGGCAAAAGCTCCCGTTCAGCACTTTTTTCCAACTGAGAGTGCTGCCACACTCTGCTGGATCCCCTTGCCTGGCACCGATTCGAACAGGGCTAGCCAGACAGCTCTGGGCCCCGGCCTGTGGGTTCGCACCTGGGGCGGGGGTGCGGTGAGGCCAGGGCGGACTGCAGAGTCAAGAGCGAAAGCCCTGACTGCAGGCGCTGGTATCAAAGGGGCTCTGAAACATGAGGGTGGACATGAGGGTTAGAGCCGCGGTCAAGCCTGTCAAGTTCATACTCAACTGCAGCTTCTGGCTCAAACCAACGAGTCAAAGCTGCAGGGAATGGCCGAAAGGGGGCGAGCTAACCGGGAGCAGAGACGAGAGGCTTCTGGCGCAGCTGACCTTTCACCCGGGGAGCAGCTAGTAAAAGGGTGTGCAGGGGCGGGAGGCTGGCTCCACTTACAGGATGTGGGTAACTCAATCATTTCTTAGGTGTGTTTTTTTTAACTAATTTCAGAAAACCATAGTCAATTTTCTACTGTAAAATGTTAAGTGAGATCTGTCCTTAACGATGGACATTCCATACCTAGAGCAGGACAGCTGTCAGCCCCCTGTCCCCATCCAGAGCCACACGACCCAGGTTTTGTCTGTTTTTGTTTGCCCCAGCAGGCTGAGTTGGAATCTGCAACATTACTCTTTTTGTCGGGCAACGACTTCCTCTGGCATGTTTCTGCATGACCTGAAAAACCTAGTTCTTTAGGGAGAGTGGGAATTGTTTAAAGTGATTCAAGGGGGAAATCAGTGTCATGAAGATGAATCCACAGGCACGTAATTCTGTATAGTGGCAATAAAAGGGTCTCTAACAAAGTAAGAGAAAAAAATACAGGAGCCCTTAAGGAAGCTGGGTAACACTTAAAATTACTTTTTAAGGCTTCATTACCTAACTGATGAAACTTGGCACGTGCTGACCGAAGGGGAGAACTGGGAAGATCTACCTGACAGGGCCTCCCCCGGTGCTGTCTGAAGGCCTGAAGACTCAGTTCACGGGCCGTGGTGCTCAGAGGCCCATGCTCAGAGGCAGGTGGGATGAAGACCCGCACCGTCCCCATCCACAGTCGATTCTGTTCGCCAGCTCCACAAAAACCAAACTGGACTCTCCTCCTTCGATCTGGCCTTCCAAAATAATGTTTAAATGCAAAAGAGGAGGGGGCCTTCCTGAACGAAGGTTGATTTGAAATAACTGTGAGAATTAGCCTTTTTAAATGAAAATAATCCTTAATCACTTGACGCCCTTGAAAGAGAGGCGTTCCTCCTTAGCACTACACACTCTTGTGTTAGCTCTGGTGCAACACTCTCAAAATCGTCATCGGAGTGACTTCCCAACGCCCACCCTTCTCCCGGAGTCTTCCGTATCTGCCAGCTTGTGCCTTGGTTTTATGAGACAAAGGCTACTTCATGTACACCCAACCACGAGCCATGCACTTGACAATCTCATTGATTTCCCATGGCTTCGCCTGATGCTGTTCAGATCTGGAACTCTCAGCATCACCTGTCTGAGTCTACACCTCCACTTCCCATTGCCTACTGGGTGTCCTGACCTCAGTGTTCCCTGTGTAACTCAGATCCAACGTATGGTCAGAACCCAAATTTGTAGTCCCTCCTACCCTCGGTCTTCTTTTTCTCATTTAAGAATGTCAGCACCTGCCCTGATCGGTGTGGCTCAGTGGGCTGAACACAGTCTACAAACTGAAAGGTTGCTGGTTTGATTCCCGGTCGGGGCACATGCCTGGGTTACTGGCCAGTTCCCCAATTGGGGGCATGCAAGAGGCAACCATTCAATGTTTCTCTCTCACATCGATATTTGTCTCCCTCTGTTTTTCCTTCCCTTCACCTCTCTACAAATAAATAAAGCAAAGCTTTTTAAAAAAAAAAGGAATGTCAGCATCTATGCAGTTGCTAACCTAAATATCAAGTTCTTCTCATTCTTGAACGTTCCTCCGCCTTAGTCCCATATCGGATCCGCCACTGAGCTCTGTCAGTTCCAGGTCCGACAGCTCGCGACTCCGGCCCTCTTGCCTTCCAGCTGCCACTGCTCTCAGCCAGGGCTGCAAGCACTTCTAGGCTCGCCTGGTTCTATGCCATGTCCTAATGTCCCCCTTCTTTCTTTTTTTCAATATATCTTACGGATTATGTTATTATAGTTGTTCTAATTTTTCCTTCATTGCCCCCCTCCACCTAGTACCCCTCATTCCCTCTGGCAATCACCCCCCCTTAGTTCCTGTCCATGGGCTGTGTATGTCAGTTCTTTGGCTTCTCCATTTCCGATACTGTTCTTAACCTCCCCCTGCCTATTCTGTACCTACCAATTTGCACTTCTTAATCCCTACACCTTTCTCCTATTCTCCCCTTCTCCCTCCCAACTAATAACCCTCCAAGTGATCTCCATATCAATGTCTCTGTTTCTGGTCTGTTTGTGTGCTTAGTTTGTTTTTTAGATTCAATTGTTGAGGGTTGTGAATTTATTGTCATTTTAATGTTCATAGTTTTGATCTTCTTCTTAAATAAGTCCCTTTAACATTTCATAGAATAATGGCTTGGTGATGATGAACTCCTTTAGCTTTTCCTTGTCTGGGAAGCACTTTACCTGCTCTTCCATTCTAAGTGATCTTTGCTGGATACAGTAATCTAGGCTGTAGGTCCTTGCTTGAATATGTCTTGCCAGTCCCTTCTAGCCTCCAAAGTTTCTTCTGAGAACTCAGCTGACAGTCTGATGGGAACTCCTTGGTAGCTAACTCGCTGCTTTTCTCTTGCTGCTTTTAAGATCCTCTCTTTACCTTTAACCTTTGGCATTTTAATTACGATGTGTCTTGGTGTGTTCCTCTTTGGGTCTAACTTGTTTGGGACTCTCTGTGCTTCCTGCACTTATATGTCTATTTCCTTCATCAAATTAGGTAAGTTTTCTTTCATTATTGTTTTAAATAAGTTTTCAATTTCTTACTCTTCCTCTTCTCCTTCCAGCACCTCTATGATTCAGATATTGGTACGTTTGAAGTTGTCCCAGAGGATCCTTAGCCTACCCTTGTTTTTCTGAATTCTTTTTTTCTTCTTGGTTATCTGATTGAATGTTCTTTTCCCCTTATGATCCAAATCATTGATTTGATTCTCGACTTCATCCACTCCACTGTTGATTCCCTATAAGTTTTTCTTTATTTCATTTAATGTAACTTTCATTTCTGCCTAGATCTTTTTTATGCTCTTGAAGTTCCAATGAGTTCCTTGAGCATCCTAATAACCAGTGCTTTGAACTCTGCATCTGATGGATAGCTTATCTCCATTTCATTTAGTTCTTTTTTTTAAGATTTTATTTATTTATTATTTTTTAGAGAGGGAAGGGAGGGAGAAAGAGAGAGAGAGAGAAACATCAATGTGCAGTTGCTGGGGGCCGTGGCCTGCAACCCAGGCATGTGCCCTGACTGGGAATCGAACCTGCGATGCTTTGGTTCACAGCCCGTGCTCAATCCACTGAGTTACGCCAGCCAGGGCAGTTTAGTTCTTTTTCTGGAGTTTTGTTCTGTTCTTTCATTTGGGCCATATATCTTTGCCTCCTCAATTTGGCAGCCTCCCTGTGTTTGTTTCCATGTATTAGGTAGAGCTGCTTTGACTTCCTGTCTTAGTAGCATGGCCTATCATAGAAAAGCACATGCCATAATTTGGATGGGGCAGGGCCTTAGGTAATCACCAGAGCAGGTCAACCCATGTGAACCACGTTGATGGAGTCTCAGATATGGTGTCACCGCTCTGTGTGGGGGAGGGCTCAGAAAAGGGGACAAGGGCCACTGCCTGGCCTCTGGAGTTTTGTCCAGGGGGAGGCTGTCCCCCAGCACTCACCCTAATGCCAGACACTTGAGTTTTTCCCCATATGCCACGGTGCCATTCTCGCTGCTGTCCTGGTGCTGGAGCCCAGAGGGAGTGAGTCTGCATAAGTCCTAAGTCTGTTGTGGGCCTGTAGGAGGAGATGCCTAAGAATCCCACAGTTTCTTCCACTGTTGCCACCCCTCTTGGTTTTACAGCCGGAAGTTATGGGGACTTACCTTCCTGGCACTGAAACCCTGGGCTGAGTGGCCTACTGTGGGGCTGGGGTCCCTCACTCCCAAGATATCCCTCTAGATTTGTATCCACCACACGTAGGTGTGGGACCACCCGCGCATGCCTCCATGTCTCCACATACCTGCCCCCACTACCTATCTGGATGAATGTGACTTCTTTAATTTTTCAGTTGTCAGACTTACAGACAGCTCAACTTCCTAACAATTCTGGGTGATAGCTGTTTTGTAATCTAGGTGTAATATTTGCTGTGGTTGTACAAGGAGGGGAGTCATGTTTATCTATGCCTCTAACTTGACCAGAAGCTATCCCTTCTTTCTAATAATCGGTTTCCTTTCCTTAACAACTTTGGATGATTTTTGGATCCCGGATTCTTAGATGACACAGGTGTCTCAGCAACCAAATAACTGGACAAAATGTCACCAGAGCCTACTTTTCTAGCTTTCCCTCCAGTATCTCCACTATGCATCCTGCACTATTTCCACTGTATATATTACTCTACCTACCATCCACCTCTGCGCCCCTGTTCATACCAAAATTATGAGGCCTGTCCAGAAGGTATCCAGCCATGTAATATGAAAAATAGAGACATTTATTAAAGAAGATACAAAATACATGAAACACTGTACACAGGACAATGATGCCTCAGTCCCCTTCAAAGTAGGCACAATGGGACCTCACACAGTTCTCCCAATCGCCATCAGCTGCCCCATCGTATTTTCCTGAATCTTATCAGTGATCTGAAATCTCTTCCCTTCCAAAGGTGATTTTAGTTCTGGGAAAAGCCAGAGTCACAGAGCTTCAAATCTGGGCTGTAGTGGGGCTGAGTCACCTGGGTGATTTGATGTTTCACCAAAAAACTCTGCATGAGACATGATGCATGAGCGGGTGCATTGTTGTGATGAAGCTGCCAATCACCAGTTGCCCATAGCTGCAGCCTTCTGAATCATTTGAACAGTTTCTACCAAGGAATGTTCAAGCTTCTTGCAAAATCTGATGCAGATTTGTTGCTCTATTCACTCAGTCATTTTGAATGTGATGGCCACGCAGTGCACATGCTCACTCAACAACGTCTACCGCCCCCAATGACTAGTACAGTAAAGTCGTCACTGTTCACACATGAGCATATTCTAGTCCACTCCTCTTGACTGCCAGGTTACCTCTATGTCACGCAAACCATTCTCATTGTATTAACAATGGCTGGACTTTTTCTGGACAGACCTCAAGTATTTTTCACCCTTCTTCACCTGGCAAACCCTACTCATCCTTCAAGGCCCAGAGAACAAAAAGTTGTCTTTTTTTCTCTTCCTTTTCTCTCCTCCTCCTTTCACCTTCTCCCCCTTCCTCCCTGTATGGCCCTTCCCTCCCTCTGCTAGTCGGTTCCTCTTCTCTGTGTGCACTGTGTGGTTACTGGCAGCCGCTGTTCCCCAAAGACTGTCTCTAGTCCTCACTCTGTGCAACATTTTAGCTTCAGAGTCCTCAAGCTAGGGAGAAAAGAAAAATCCAATGGATTACTGGCCAGTCCATATGTTAATGGTCCTGAGGTCAGGGACGCACTCATGGCCTAAGTAAGACCAGGGCAGGGAAAGGTTACATGTACCACCAGTACAGGCAGTTCCCACTGAAGGGAGCAAAGGCAGGCAAGGCCAGAGATACAGTAACACATGTCTGTTACTGTATCTCTTCTTATGAACTAATTTCACCTTGAGGACAAGTATCTAGGCTTTACTCTTTTTTCATCCTTCTTTTCCTAGCAAGAAGCATAATGCCTGGTGTGTCATTCCCTCTGTATTTGCTTAGATACTCTTGAGATGACAGAACATTCAACACAAACTGGCTTATATATCAAAGGTGACTTACTGGGTCATGCACCTGAAAGGTCAGTGGTAAGGCAGACTTTAGGGTCAGTTGATCCAGGGCCCACTTAGGGGCTCAGATTTTTTTCTTGGTTCTCCACTCTTCTATCCACCACATTTAGCAAGACATAAAATAGCTGCCAGTAGCAATTAGGGGTAAGTGTTTTCTCGTTCGTATCCATCAGGAAACTACTTATATCCCAGAGCTCCTAGGAGGAGTCAACCTGATTAGACTGCTTAGGTCATGTGACTATGGGAAGAGGAAGTACTATAAACTATAATGCCTAATGCAGTAGCCACAATCCATATATAGCTATTTAAAATAAAAGTAACTAAAATTAAAAACTCAGTTTCTTAATCACATTAGCCACATTTCAGGTGTTCAACTGCCACACGTGGCTACCAGCTGTAGCGCTGCACCGTACAAAGGAGAACACCCCCACGGCTGCAGGAGGTCTGCTGCCACAGGGGGGCCAAGGACGCCAAGCAACTCATGGCGGACAACCGAGGCCCGGCTCTGCAGGTGGGGTCCACTTTGCCTGCAGTACAGTCAGTTGGGAAAGGAACGGGTGTCCAGATGAAAATCTGGGAGCAACTGGGGAAGGGAAAAGGGGAAATAGAGGCAGTCAATGAACAATGTCCAGCACATTTTTATAAAAAGATATTAAAATGATCTAGCGTGATTTACTCTCAAAAAAAAACATGACCCACATGTAGAAACTGTCTGTCGTTATTGTAAGTATAAGGTATTTATCTTTTACAAACTCACTAACTTCCTGCAGGACACTGGACAAGCCAAGTAACTTCTCTGAGCCTCAGTTTCCTCGTCTGTAAAACAAAAGGGATGAACTAGATCAGTTGTTTCTGGCCTTTTAACCAGAGTAGACTTTTATAAGTACATTTTAGAAATTAAGTTTTTGCCCGGGATCTCACGCTTTGAAGTATTTTTGATAACAACTGCATTGAGAATTAACTTGTCATCCTGTAGTTTTTTATTTAACCAAAAACATGTAACTGTTAATTAAGAGCTTCTGTTCAGCAAGAAAAGTCAATGTTACAATGGTGAACTGGCATCATTTGTATCAAAAGTGAAGTAGGTTTACCTTGCAGTCTTACTGGGAGCAAATTTACCATTTTCATTTAGTGTTACAAAATATTTATAAATAATGTCAAACACTCCACTGAAAGCCCCTTAGGGTAGACCATCCCAGGTCAAGTACATGATCACGGAGGACCTGTGCAGGTCCAGAGTTCTGTGATTTCTATGACGAGGTAACTATGAACAGTTAGGACCCTGTCGCCAGCACAAACTGGCTGGTCTAGAGAGTATCAGAGGGGGGAATGAGTGGATGGACGGCAGGGAGAAAGATCCCGAGGGGGACCGAAATCTCCATGACAACTTTTTCAGACTGAAATCTGAAAAAATAAGGAGAAAATGATACCATCACATAGAGATGCTGATCTTCCCTTTCTACTACCAATAAACTCAAGAAAAGTGGATTACTAAACAATCCAGGGACCACGAACAAAGCTGAAAGTGAACAACAAGCCAGAGAATCCGAACCGTATGGAAAAGCGCACTACGAGAGCCACCGGTGGGGCGGCTCCGGAGACCTTCGGGTCCCCCTCCACCGGCAGGGAAGGGGGAAGGGAAGGGCCGGCACGCGCCGCGACTGCCGCGCTGGAGCCCCGGGAGCGCCCGCCGCCAGACAACCACACCGACAGCGCTCCCCACTGTCTCCTCCCATTTAAATCCCTACCCCGGTAACGCTGTGTCAACGCTGCTAGCAACAAGGCTGACAGGTATGTCTATTCCCAGGTGTTTTATTTACGCATTCTATAAAATAAACTACTTGTAATGTTAGAAAAGTGCTCTGAAACTCAAGCCCCTCGGTCTGCTGATGTGTCAGAGAGAAGCTAGGCAAGTAGGTAGAAGTGACTCCATGACAAAGACGGGAAGAGGAGAAGGGGAAAAGGACAAGCTGGAAAAGGAACTGGGCAAGCGCCAGTGATATTCAATAATGAGCAGATGTAATTATTATTGTTTCAAGATTTCTTAGGGCTCGTCGTGATTTTCTAGTTCTGTTAACCATTCTGATAACTACAAATTAACAGAAAATCCTTTAAAAAAGCCCACATCTCTCACACAGCTAAATATAGACTGACCATACGACCCAGCAATCCTACTCCTAGGTACGTGCCCCAGCAAGCTGAAAACAGGCAGCCAGATATTTGCACACCAGTGTTCACGTCGGCACTATTCGCTACTCAACAGCGAGAGACGGGAACGACACAAGCGGCCATCAGCATGAGTGGACAAACACAGCGTGGTGTACAAACACGATGGGTTACTGTTCAGCCACCAAAAGGAATGGCACGCTGATACACGCTACGACACCAAGGAACCTTGAAGACATTCATTTATACTGAATGAAATAAACATGGACACGGAAAGGAGACATATTGTATGATTCTACTTACATGAAATACTGAGAACAGGCAAATTTAGAGAGCAAGCAGGTCAGTGGTTTTCAGGGGTTGAGGCAGGTGACATGAAGAGTTAGTGCTTCACAGTTAGAGAGTTTTAGTTTAGGATGATGAGAAAGTTTATGGATAGTAGTAACAGTTGCACATCAGGAATGTAATGAATGCAACTGAACTGTGTGTGTATATATATATTTTAGCACATGCACACACAAGAGTCTCTGTTTGTTACAGAGCCTCCAGGTCAGGGGGCAGTCAGATAACCATGCTGCTGCTTTCGCGGAGAGGGGCCCAGGGACAGACCCGAACAGGCAGGCTTCCGTCCTCTGAAGCCTAACCCTAACCCCTTAAAGAGGCCCTTCGGAGACAGGGGTTCTCCAGGGACCTAACTAGAGGCCAATGACTCTTTAAACTACATTCCCAGTCAAACTTCTGTCATTTCCGACTACCTCAGACTTCATATGTCTGAAAGAAGGTTCGTAATAATAAAAGACAAAAGTAGACATTAGTTACTTACAATAAATAAGGAATAAATATGAAGTGGTATTACAAATTAGATCACTAGCTAATATAATAAAAATGAGAGGAAAACTGAAAGAGGTTATGATCATAGACGTACAAGAAATTAAACAACTGAAAAAATTTGTACAATACTTTTCTAATACATCAGAATATGTGGTTCAAATACATGACTTCCTAGAAAATACAAATTATCAAAATTAATGCAAGAAGAGAAAAAAATCCCTACAGAAGCCAATGATCATTAGAGCTGGAGAAACTCGCCAGCTAGAGAAAGCCCTAGCCCATGTTTCAAGTACAAGTTCTTTGAATGTTCCAGTCGTTGAGAAGAGCTGATCGCTCTCTAGGCTATTTTAACTGCTCCAAAACACTGAAAGAGAAAGGCTCCCTAATTCTTCCTCCAAAGTTAATAGAGCCTGATACCAAAACACAACAAAGACACCACAGTAAAAATAAACCACAGACCAGTCTCACATTTTACATTATAAATGCAAAAATCATAAATAATTAGCAAACAGAACTGAGATACAAAGCACACTCCACGCCGAGACCAAACGAGGGTGAGGGCCACGCGAGGGGCGCGAGGAGTCCTCGGAGGTGCATGTCACCATGTGAACAAGCCCAAGGGAGAAGCAGTGTCTTGAAAGAAGTTCCAAAGGCACTTGAAAAAATTTCAATATCCACTCCTAATAGAAACTTTTAGTAAAAAAGAAAGAGGAAACTTGGTTAACTTGGTCTCAAGCCAACAACCAGCATTGTGCTTGCGGGTTTAATACTAGAAGCATTCCCATTAAAGTCCGGAAGAAAGCAATCACCACTATTATGTAACACAGTCCTTAAAGCAATGGCCAATGGGATGAGGTAATAAGAAGCACAAAATTAGAAAGAGGCAAAATTATTATTTGCAGATAAAATTATTTTATACCTAGAAAATCAAAATAACCAACTGAAAAATTATTAGAAATAAAAAGAGCACTCATTAAGGTATGCAGTTAAAACAACCCCAATAACTTTCTTATGTATCAACAACAACCTGTGGGAAAATGCTACAAAAAATTTCCTTTCAAATTAATAACAAAAAACACAAAATACTCAAGCTTTTTCTAATAAGAAATGTTCAAGACAATGCTATATATAAACTACTAAACACAGAAAGAGGTTCCAAGAGTCCATAGTTCACAGTGTGACTAGGTTTGATAAATGAAGATGTATATAGACCAGGCTAGAGCCAAAACAGCAAAACAGGGCACAGTGCCCACCCCCAAATTCCCACAATTGAGCAAAAGAATTGAAGCAATAGATCTTGGCCTGAATTATTTTAATTAGTATTCCATAGGAATACAAATTAAACGAAACAATGGAACTAAACGAAACTAATGGAAACAAAACAATCCAATAACCATTTAAAACTAAGGACCTGAAGTGCGGAATACCCTAACAGTAAAGAATTCTGAGAACACGCACTGACATCCCAATCGGCATCAACCACCAGTGTCCACAGCTGAAGCCAGTGGTTCTCCAAGTGGGGTGTGGGGCCCCGTCGGAGGGCCCACCAGTCAAGACTCTCCATAGTGTTACTATGGCATCATTTCTTTTTTTCACTCTCATTCTCCCCTGAGTGTGAAGTAGGGGTAAGCAACCAAACTGGCCAGCAGGCCAAAACCAGCCGTGTCCGCTCTCTCAGGCTGCAGTGACAGAGGTGAGCAGCTGTGGCAGAGCGGTCTCTGTCTCTGTGCGGCCCCCAGTGCTGGGCACATACACCACCTGGTCCGATACGGAACACTCTGCCAACCCCTGCTCTGATGGCCAACAGAAAGGGGTACTTAGGTATTCCCGTGTTTTCTCGAGTTTCCTAAGATACTAGATTTAAAGTATAAAGAAGTACACTGTAGAGGTTAATTCCATCTTTTCCTCAGTATTTCAACTGTGGTTATATCAATTTTTTTCTCATTAACTTCATTAACATCCAACAGTCATTACTTTTAAATTTGAAGTTTTCCTTAAATACACAGAGAACCACAACTACACAGAGATGTACACTTATTTTGCAGTAACATTTTAAAGGTTTCTTAGTTTTAATTTTAAATACAGAATTACTGACAGATAGGACCTACATACACAAAAGGACTTTGAGGTCTTCAATGCTTTTTAAGAGTGTAGAGGTGAATAAACTGCTACAGTGTCATTGTCATAATAGAAAATTCCAGTAATTCCAAAACATCATCTAATATACAAGCGAAATTAAATTTCTCCACTTGTTACTGTATTTTTTTCCCCAATCCAAGACTTAATCAAAGTTCGCACATTCTTTCTGGTTATATTTCTTTCGGTTCCTCTTCCCCTAGAGCAGTTCCCTTTGTTTTCTGTTCTTCATGACACCGGCTTTTTTTGAACAGTCCAGGCTGGTCAGCTCACAGATAATCCTACACACGGGGCCGCCTGTTTCTCCCGCCACGCCATTTAACTAGTTCACGTACGCTCTATATTCCCAACATGCAAGAAGCTGGGACTACAGGCTTGGTTCAAGTGAAACATTTTTGGCATAAACATGTCACAGATCACGTTGTGTAATAATGTGTCCCATCAAAAGGCACAAAATGTCAGGTTTCCCACTATTAGTGATGTTAAGCTTGACCACTTGGCTAAAGTAGTGCCCACCAAATGTGTCCACTATGAAAGGACATTTTGCCCAGCATAATTAAGTAGTAAGTCAGCTGTGGCGTGACACCCTGAGTCCGTGTGAATGTCTTCGTCCCCAACAACCTTTCACCTGTGGGTTTTAGTATCGACTGATGACCTTGACAGAATCAGGTGTCATACTGAGGGTTGGACTGCCATGAAACGTTTAGCCTGTGCTCTGTGTACTGCTGTATGTGAACACAGATACAGCGGAATGGCTAACAGGACAAGTCTATGACAGTTCAATTCTGGCCACAGAGGAGAATCCCTGTGTCACTGGAGAGTTTTTTAAAAAAATATCAGATCAACTAGAATCAGATTGTCTAGGCTGGTATCAGACATAGATAATTTTTTAAAAATCTACCAGGGATTCTAAACTTCCTTTATCAACTGCATAAATTTTCTGTGCTTTGGGAATAAAAAGTACAAGTGTCTCTGAGAGAAATACTATTAATATTTCTGCAATAGATACTAGGTATGTTTAAACATCAAATAATTAAACCTAATGAGGATGAATTATAAAGTACTTAGGGCCTAGCACATAGTATATGCTCAATAAGTATCAGTGATATGTGTGAATACACATAGGCATGTATACAAAAATATATCTAGCTATATCCTAATATATACATAACAATCCAACTTCAAAAGATATCAAGCCACAGTTGAAAAGAGTGTAGGAGAAATAAATATAAATTTATAAATGTGTATTTTTAAACAGCCCCCTCAGAAACCCACAGATTAAGTATATAAAATAATAAACAGCTTCTGAAGAGAATAATAATACAATTGCATACTAAGTTTTTAGATACATATACATACATCTTTCTGCCTTAGCACACAGGGAATATTTAGACACAAAGACCATGTAACAGAGTATAAAGAAGCTTCAATAAATTAGAAAGAATTAACAACGCCACAGACCCTGTTGTCTTACTATAATAGGAAATAGCAAAAAAATTAGAAGTGATATAGCTATAACAACCAATCCAGTTATGTAACAAATCTTTATGTTTAAAATGGCCTAATAATAAAAATACTGCAAATTAAAAATCTATGGAGTGCAGATAAGAAAGCATTTTGAGGGAAACATAACTTTGAAAACATTTATAGAGAAACAAGAAAGGTTAAAAACAATAAGTACTCAACACAGGAAGTTGGAAAGGAGGCAGAAAAGCAAACCCTCAAAATGAGGAACAAAGATAAGGGCAAATATCTATGATATACAGAACAATATCAACAACAGAGAAAAATTACACAAATAAAAAACACATTCCTTAAAAAGGTTAATAAAATAAATCTTTGGCAAGCAAGAGTTATCAAAAAAGAGAGAATGTTCAAATAATTAAAACACAGAATGAAAAGTGAGGCAGAAGAGCAAACACAAGAGCATTTTTTAATAATTAAAGAACATTGAAGAGTATTAGGAATACCTATACGCTAACAAATTTAAGTGGATAAATTCCCATTAAGCTATGCCAAAACTGGCACAGAAAGAGAGAACTTGAACAGATCAATTAGCATGAAAGAGATTAAAAAAGCAAACATCTTGCATCCTGGAAAACACCAGGTGCAGGCAAATTCACAATGAGTTCTACCAGATGTTGAGGAACAGTTAATTCCTGTCTTATACAAGCTGTTCTGGAAAAATAGGAAAGAGTCAAAAACTGACCAGGACAGTCCATGAAACTAATATAATCTTGATTTAAAAAATCGAGCAATGCCAAGAAAATGACAGGACATTTAACATGACACAAAAGTCTTATACAGGATATTAGCTAAGTAAATCCAATAATGTGTTTTAAAAATAATAATACATCAGGATTAAGTAGTTTTATCCTAGGAATTCAAGGATGGTTCAACATCAAATAGATTTAGAGGTGAGAAACCAGATGATAATCTCAAGCAACAAAGAATCAGCATCATAAAATTCAGCAAAAGGCAAAATGGTAGAATTAATAAAAAATTACATGGGAGAAGATCTATGTGAGGTAGGAAGAAGAAAAAACTTAAAAACTAGACTTCCAGGTAAGATGGTGGTGTAGGCACACACGGCTCACCTCTTTGCCCAACCACATCAAAATACAACAAAATATAGAACAACCATCACTCAGAACCATCAGAAATCAAGGTGAATGGAAGTCTGACAACTACAGAAACCATATCCATGACACTGGCAGGAGGGACACAGATGCGGAACGGGCTCATCCCTCACCCAAATGGGGTGGATAAAAATTCAGGAGGAATATCTCGGGAGCGAGCAGTCCCAGCCCCACAGCAGGCCCGCCAGCCCAGGGTTCCAGTGCCAGGGAGCTAAGTCCTCACAACTTCTGGCTGCAAAGATCAGTGAGGATTGAGTCGGTGGAAGAAACTCTGGAGCCCCAAGCAGTTCCTCTTAAAGAACCCACACATGGACTCCCCCACTCAGACTCACTCCCCCTGAGCTCCAGCACCAGGGTAGCAGCTTGAAAGGCACCAGTGGCACACAGGGAAAATCTGAAGTGTCTGGTATCAAGGTGAGCAGAGGCCATTGTCTCCACTGTCCCTAAACGTTCCCCCAACAGAGCCAACCAGCTGGTGCCATATCTGAGACTCCATCAACCTGGCTAACACTGTTTGACCCACCTTGGAGATCCCCAGAGACTCTGCCCCACCCACCTTAGGGGCCCACCCAAGCTGCTTTTCCACATGAATGGCTGGTGTGGGCTCATGCTGCACAACTTCCAACAGCTGGCCTCGTGAGCCCCAGGCCCAGCACTGGCAGCAGCCAGCCTAGGTCCATAGCTCGGCTTCGCCTGGGCATCTCCAAGACCAGCACAAGTAGCAGCCATCTCAGATTGCTTTGTAACTCAGGCAGGGTGGCCGCAGACAAAAAAAAAGGTGGGGGCGGACCTTGGCCTGCACCACCAGAAAAACCCCAGTGCCAGTGCACCCAGCGGACAGCTACAGACCACTTCGGAGCACCACCCCCTGCCCCTGCACAGCTGATCCTCCACGGAGGGCGGAGGTTGGTGGTCAGGGGCCACAGCCAGTCCTTGCAGCTGACTGGCCTGGGTAAATCCCTCCCACTGATCTGCCAACAGCGACCAAGGCTCAACTACAAGAGGAGGGTGTCCTCAGTCCACAGAGAAGGTGCACCTTCTCTACCTGACTCACACCTGATATGACTGTACTCTCCACGTGGTCGAAAAGACAGAGAAGCAAAAACTCCTACTGTATCTTTCTAACATTGGTCCAGACAAGCATTTACATTTTTTATGAGTTTTAAAATATTGCCACAAAATACTGCCCAATAATTGTGGATGATGGAAACTTGCTATACATTTATTTTTTAACATAATTTCTGAAGCAAACATGACCGACTGCATGCCAGTTACACCAGTCATCATATACACGGCGGAGAGCCGGGAAACAAAGGATAAAGAAGATCTGGTCTCAGAAAGAAAATGAAGAAATTTACCTTCGAGAAAGAAGAGGGGTTCCTGACACTTAAAAGAAAGGGTTCTTGGGATTTCAGTAACCCTGAAGCATCACAGGAGGATGATCGCATGGGTCTTTTTTCTCAGCCAAAGGGAAATACAGTTACTTTTCAGCCAAAGAATGAGAACTACACCGAGGCATTGAGCAGGCCAGTCACTGAAAAGGGATGACTGTTAAGTGAGAGAAGGAGCTCTTCCTGGCTCCTGAAGTCAGCAGTAGATCAACTCAAACCTCAGAAGGGTTCAAGGCCTCCAGGCGGACTGCCGCTTCAGAACAGAGCTGAAGGTGGCCAGGACACAGAAGAGAACAGTGACAGGGTCACCAACTCCACATTCAAACCCGCATTCAGTCATCACGGCACTGGGAGAGGCCTGTCTTCAGATCAGAAAGCTGAACGAGATCTCTGGCAGACCGTACCAGGAAGACAAGAGGAAACGTACATCATAACCTGATTAGGTCATGGTCACCGAGACTCAGAGGCCAAGTTCTTAAAATTCTGATGATGAAGAACACAGAGGACGAACCTGGCCCAGCTGTATCACTTGGCCATGATGACTTCTGTCCTCTGGAGTGTGCAAACCAGGCCACCATCACCCACGCATCTGATACCAAAGAAAATTTACCAGGGCTGTCCGAGTCTGTAACAGACGGCGGATTTCCGCGCTGACAAAAACAGCACTGCCTGGAAAGTGGACAGAGCCTGGCCTCGGGAGGCTGTGGGACTGCACCTACCAAGGGGGCCCAGGTGCTCGGCCTGCTGTCTCTCAGGGACTAAGGACGATGCAGATCCTGCGGTGTTCCTAAGAGACATTATTGTGTAGGTCTGAGATGCCCAGAAACCCTTCTCAACGCTATGGCAGGCACTTGCTGCAGACAGCTGGAGCAACCACCTCACAGAGAAACCAGTAGCTGCCTTAGAGATGCAGATGTGGCCTGGGCAGACAGGGATAGATAATGGGTAGGCGTGCACCATGTAACAGTTGCTTTGGGTAAAGAAACATGATATTAAAACAAAAGTAAACAAACAAAAAGCACTCTTTTGAACACAAGTGTGAAATAGGATAAATAATCCATCTGCAATTACAACACAAAGGAAAGAACCTTTCTAGAAGTCTAAGGAAAAGTTTACGATGTTCTTAAGGTTATGGTTTGTTTCAATAACAAATTTCAAAACCTTAAATGGTGCAAAAAGTACTAACATCTTAACTATAACCAGATTTCATATTATCTGGACAAGAGAAGCTGGTTAAAATATCCTTAAAAACACCATGATTTTTTAAAAAGCAAATTGCAATTTTCCTAAATATCAAGAGGGCAAGAAATGAGAAACAGCCATGTGGTTTCACAAACTCCCTACTTAGAGGCTAGCAGGAAAGAGAAATTTGTACCAGATACTGAGGGAAAGATTAAGGCTGCCCCCTCAGTCAGGGCCAGCAAGGAAGCAATATAAATAAGAGCAGGATAGGAGGACTGTAAAAAGAGCAAAGAAAACACAAGAATTCAGTGGACTTGTAAAGCACTCAGTGGTATTTATTTGTGAGAGGGAAGGAGGGGAACTGTAATAGAGGACAAACCAGGAGCACATTTCCAAAGACAAAGGGCAGAGTGAATTACTGGTACGCACCCGGGGCACCAACCTGCCATCACTTCCCTCCAGCAATACTTCCTTGCCCTTATTTTGGCACCAACCACTAATGAGAAATCAAGGCATCTCCATCCCTGCACCTTGGAGCCCAGGGGGAAAGGGCCCTTGAGGTCTGCCAAGCCCAATCATCAGGACTCCATTTCCACGAAGCAGTTTTGGGCCAAACACTCAGTAAGTTTTAAAGTTCTCCTTTGCCTGAATTCGGACTGCAAGTATCTCTCTCCCTTGGTGATCTTAATGATGAAGAATTGGCTAGTTAGGGTCCTGGTTATTTCCCCCTCTTCTCATAGAAAAAACATGACTCACAGTACTGACGCCATTATGACAATACACACTCACTCTCAGAAGAGGGTCACAGTATCCAGCTGCTTTCAAAGGAAGAAAAAAGAAACAACACAAGAATGAAATTTCAAAGAGCAACAGCCAAATGGAGCTGGCCGGGCCCGGAACAGGGAAACCACTAGTTCTGGAGGCAGGCACAAGACAAGACGAACCCGAGTGCCCTCCGGTTGCTGCACCTGGGGGTTGGGGGGTGGGGAGCGGGGAGAAAGCAGCAGCCACTTCATATAAAGAGAATTTCTAAGCCGGAGAGCCTTTCAGAATGAGTACAGTCACACCTCGGGACTCGTCAGCTTCAGAACTCATCGAACCCTGTCCTCTTCGCATTTTCACGAGAAAAAGATGTCTCAGCACTCGGTGCGCGCCCGGGACTCGTCCCACTTGCCGGAACTCACATGAGCCCCGCCGCCGCCCCGCCAGGGAAGACGCTTCATCGTTCGGTACTCGTGGGCTCAGGCACTCACGCCGAGTTCCGGAAAGATTTAACGACGAGTACCGAGGCACCACTGTTCTTAGCACCAGGCTACCACCCAGGCAGCACTGGGGCAGCCGCCTGCCTCTCATGCAGTCATCTGCTGCCGTCGCCTCCAGCTCTGCTCAGGGTGTCGGTGCGGTGTGCTCACCGGCCCTATCACAAGGGTCTGCTGAATATTCTCCTTCAGTAATCATCTGGCATTCCTTCTAGCCTTTAATGGGGGCTGTGCCAGAAGCTCCTTCCTGATGAAAAAGTCTAATAGTCTAGCCGGCCTAGCCAAGTCACTCTTTTCCATTTCATAATATACATTAAACTCAATTTGGCTTTAAAATATACTCCCTGCATTTAAAATCTCTTAGAGGTCTATATACTGAAATATTCCCCCTTTCATCGCTACCTGCCGTTACATTTCCCAGAGTGTGGTCACGCAGAGCCCTTGCTCACGGCTCCTCACCATGTGTTTGCAATTGCTGTCCCCTGCGTCCAGACGACACCTGGCTCAGATTCTGATCAGAGAAAACAAGCCTAGCTTTTCTAAAGGCTTAAAACTTTTCAAAAACACTTTGTAATGCAAACGTGATTGAAAAGGGGTCACATACTAAACCTGACAGGCTCAGGGGAGGCCCAACGACCGGCCGTAGAGCCCAGAGCCCACAGTGGGCCCACAGAGAGCCCACAGTGGGCCCACAGGCGGTCTGAGCAGAACGCCCCTCACCCACCGGTGGGCCACGGGGTGCAGTGGCGTCCTAGGCCTGAAGCTTCCTTGACAAGGATCAGTCTTTAACTTTGAAACTGTCTATTGTCTCTGTGCATCTAAGATAAAACACCTTGGAAATGTCAGTCATCTCCTTTTCCAGACTCCAGAACCTTCATTGTTATCTTGATCCGCCACAAACATCTCCACGTGCTATAAATGTTAACTGCCCCGTACCCGCCAACGTAAAAGAAGTGCGTCTCTCCATTTTGCCTTTTGACCACTCAAAGGTTTCCCAACTTTGCTTTCTCCCGCCCCAATGAACCCGCCCCAATGAATCCGCCCCCAATGAACTGCTTGTGACCCTCCTCATGGACCCTCCTCTGACTCGCAGGCATAAAATAAGCTGCGAACCTTCCACTCCCCAGAGCGTTTCCTTAGTCAGCTCAGATTGGGCTTCCCAGTGATCGTCATCCGTTTAGCTCTTATAAGACTCAAATAAACTCTGATAAGACTTTTTCTTAGGCTGGACGTCCTTTCAACATAAAAATAATCTACTTACCAAATTTAAGGTGATCCATTCCCACCACCAATTACATAAATACTTTCCAAAGGTACAGAGTTAAAAAAAAGTCCAGGGTAAAATGAAGTGCTTTTTGTAAGGATTTTAACAGCCGGTTGATTCTGTTCACATCAACCATAAAGGGGGACGGGGTTCATCACAGGACATTTCAGGTGAGTTGTCGACAAACTCAAAACCTACCAGGGACTGGAAACAGCAACCACTGACCACAACAAGTCCCAGTGGCGTGTGGTCCCTGCTGGCAACCAGGAGCTAGAAGTCTGTGGGAGTTCCCCTTTCCTAAAAGCTGACACGGGTCAGAAATTGAGCAGGTACCAACTGTGCTGTGAGAGTAACTCCGGAGCACAGAGAGAACTCCAACGCCTAACGCCATCGAGCCGCTAGCACGGAAGGGCAGGCGGCTGGCCAGGACTCACCTTTTTCGGGAACACACACTGCGAGCTTCCTGGCGCCGCCCACCAGCACGTCGGGTGTGCTGCCGTGCCCGTCTTCGGGGCCGCTGTCCTCACACTGAGCCTCCACGACGACGTCAGGACTGTCGGTGTGGCCTTTCAGGGACCGCTGCAGACGGCTCCCACAGAGCTCCTCGGGGAGCTCCGATTCGTAGGCGCCTTCTGTCTCTTTGTCATTGCTCTCTGGTTTAATCACCTGGAGAAAACAGAAAAGCTCTGCTGGATCACTGGAGGGAAGAAAGGAAAAGAGCAAACTTTTCATTTTTCTTGCCTGAGGGAAACCTGCCTATGCGGCAGCTCCAGCACTAGGCACTCACCACGCAGTGTGCACGGGATCTTTACTTGCTGAAGCACAGACCACCTTACGGGGAGGGCCGACCCGGCAGCACCAGGCTGGCGCTCAGTCCTTCAAGACGCCCAAGATCGACGCCACATCCCTTCTGGTTTTCCGTGTTCCCTCTCCCCTAAAGGCCCAGGGACCGGAAGCACCACACTGCTTTACACGGGCTCATCGCACGGGATCAGTAAGTACGTCGGGTAGTGAAAAAAGAACTCAACGTAGCACGTCACTGCACTACTCCCAGTGAAGCCACAACAGTAAAATGTAAATGAAAAAAACAAAAGCGTGAATAAGAGTTTACAAAATGTTCTCATAGAAAACACAAACCCTTAATTCTCCATTTCGAGGCCTGAAATCAGGAAAGTACACAGCTCATGGGCATTTACACTGCCAATAAGGATGAAGCATTACACAATGTCAGATATTTTCCATAAAATAGCAGGGATTAATAAATAAGTCACGTCACTCAAAATGGTGTAATTAAAATATAAATTAATATGCTGCAACTAAAAAGTGTTTTGATTCTATCTCGCTGTCCCAGCGCACACAAGAAGAGAACACACGTCTGGGGGAGACACCGGAAGACCGCAGGACACGAAAGGCGCTCTAAACCCACCCCACGCTGGGTAGGAGGGCTGCGGGGCTCCTCAGGGAAACGGCTCATTCAACTCTGGAACAGAAAACAAACAAAACTATCCTGGAACATCCTGTCATAACAGGGAAACAAGGAAGCTATCAAACGCTAGTACGATCTTGTCTAAAAGTCTCGGGAATCTTCATAAAAGGGTTCTCTGTTGTTAGGCCTTAGAAAATTCCAAGCATCTATCCTACCTTTCCTGCATCTCACGTTAACCAAAATAGTCGATGAGGTGAAGTGGTTCTTCACGGAAAAGTTTTAGCTGACTAAGAAGAACGGAACGATGGTCAATACTGCCATTTTACCATCCCTACTGAAATAATGGATTCGGGATACGATCATCAATGGTTACTAAACCCAGAAATCACAACCTGAGGGGGGTGGCGTTTTATAACAGATGGAGCACAGGGGCAATGCCTGAACCCACTGACCCACATAAATATCTTAAAAAGAGGAAGAACCAAAGTGCTTCCTCATGCACCAAAACCGGAAGAACTATGAAGTACTTTTCCCCCAAAAGTTCCACTTAAATCTGATTTGATAAAGGAAACAGAGTAACACAGTGAACAACAAACACCGGGAGAGGGCCCTTTTACACTTAATCCCCAGGAGATTCATCCAGTTTCCTGGCTCTGAATCTCTCTACATGCTACTAATTACCAGAAGTAAATGCCTCTCTTTAACTTTTCCTTGAATTCCAGACTCATACTCAGGTCCCCACGAGACCCTCATCTGGATGCCAGCTGGCACCGCCATGGAGAGAGTCCCCGGTCCTCACAGAACTCGCCCCTCTCCCAGCACGCCCTCCCTTGGCCAAGGGCACCGAACGACAGCCCGACCCTTGGCTCTCCCTCTCACGCCCCACATCCAACCCACCGGGACAGCCCATATTACAGCCCTTTCTGTAATATGTACCGTCTTGCCATTCCCGCGGTTACTACACAAATCCAGGCAACCTTTATCTCCCTGTTGAACTACTGCAATAACTGGTCTCCTGGTTTCCATTTTGGACTGAAGCAGCTAGAGTGACCCTTTTAAAACATGAATCAAATCATGCCCTTCTCCCGACAGCTTCCCAGCATCCTTCTAGCACCACGTCACAAGGCCTTGTCAAATCGGCCCTTACCTATTCTTCCATTCTTGTTTTCTACAAGTTCTTCCTCTGCAAACCACACTCTAACCCCAGAGATCTTTTCGCTATTCCTAGAATACTAACGCCTTCCACTTGAGGTTTCCACATTTGCTAGTCCCTCTATCTAGAAAACTCTTTGCCCAAATGCGGCGAGGAAAAGGCGATCTCCTTTCTCCATCAGGCTGCAACCCTTATGCTCTGAGGGTTGGCGAGTGATAATCTTGCTCTCCAGTAAGATCAGGGATGAAATGGAGGGGGGCTATGAGAACCTTACCCCTGAAAGGAGTAGGGGCGAGGCCTGACCTCAGAAACTTGAGTTGAGCGACCCAAGGGAGGAGGAGACAGGCCTTTAGGAAAAGCTGGGGAGGCACAGCAGGACTTCTCTGCTCTAAGAGCAACATAAGCCTCACGTTGGTGACAGAATGGCAAAGTGCCTCGCAGAATCCCCTTCCTTCAAAGGCGAGAACACCAGCTGGGTCAGACACCGTGCATGGTGGGAGCGGGAAATGGCTAAGGCAGATGCCAATCTAAAAGGCTAGCAGGATTTTACAAAACAGTATGTGAGAAAATACATAGGGAAACATGTTATAAACATACATAAAAGTACTGCCATGATAGAAAATATTGATAAATTCAACTACATAAAAATTCAAGTTCTCCTTTTATCCTAAGATAACATAAAAGAAATATAAAAAGAGAAGCCACAGAGGTGCTCATACCCAGAATGTATAAAGAACACTTACAGATGAGTGAAAGGCAATCTAATGGAGAAATGGGGGGAAGTCTTAAAGAACATTTCACAAAATGGAAATGCAAACTAGCCAACAGAGAGGGAAAGGTGCTCAGCGTCACTTGTCACGAGAGAAATGCAAACCAAAACCACAACAAGATATCACTATAAACCCACAGTTGGGCAAACACTCAAAAGCCTGACAACAGCAAATGTTTGCAAAATGTACGGCAACACACAGCTCGCTACACACTGAATGCGGACTGAATGTACGTCTCACATCCACACTGCTGGTCTGTCTGAGTGTGACCTGACCCGGCCCTTTGCAGAACAGATGGGGACTGTGAGGGAGAGGAAACAGACCCACTCAACAGGGGCCACAGACCCCGCCCGGCTTACTCCGCCGCACGGCCCTGCCTCCCTCGGGGCTGTGACAGCGAACACGGGAAAAGGAGAAGACTGAGCTGGGGAAGGGCACACACACACACAAGCAAGGAGGTTAGGAAGCGCAGACTTTCCCTTGGGAAAGGCAAGTAATAGTGAGCTGCGCAGTAAGAGTGAGAGAGGCAGCTGAAGAGGCAGACATGAGAGGCCAGAAAGCCAGTGTCCTGAGTCTGGTCTTCACTGCAAGGCAAGTAAAGGGAAGAGGCAGGGAAAAGGGGTGAAGAGCAGGAACAAACTGGGTTTGCCTCACGACTCTGCCGCCTACGAGCCACACCACTTTGGAAAAGCTATTTAATCTCATTGAACCTCGGTTTCATCATCTTTCCGACGGGGACAAGAGGGTCCGATATCACAAGGTTATCGTGTAAACCGAGATAATACGTGAAAAGCTCCTAGCCCAGGGGCCTGGAACAGGGCAGGGAGCTCAGGAGGGAATTTGCATGGGGGAAACAATCAGTCCTTAGAGCCAGGAAGTCAAGGTGATAAAGGCCCAAGCCAGCGGCAGCTGGAAGTGTAGGTTTGAAGACGGAAGAGTGTTCTGGAGACAGAAGTCCAGGTTAGGGAATTAACCACAATGTGTGCTGACAATAAAGCAAAGGTGTCCCAGGGCCGAGAGTCGACTGAAAAGAGGAGCTGAGATTAGAGCCCTGAGAAGAAACTCAAATAAAGGGGGTTCAACAAGGGAGAGGGGTTAGCAAAGCAGAGAGAATTTCAATGTAATTATGAGTATGTTGATCATAATAAGGCTAAAGCTCTTATTATCACTTTTCACGTTCATATTATATAACCTTCCCTGTGCCTTTAACTGACTTGATCCACACAACGATCCCCCGTGATTCAGAAGAGGAGACCGTATTTTTCGGACTATAAGACGCAATTTCCCCCCAGATTTGGGAGGAAGGGGTGTGTCTTATAGTCCGAATGTAGGTAACCTGGCTTGTTGGGGCTGGGGGGCGGCCTATGTTATTTATGTTATTAGATGTTTTACCACATGTTTTGCTTCAAAATTTTTTTTTCCTATTTTCCCCCTCGAAAACCTAGGTGCGTCTTATGGTCTGGTGCATCTTATCATCCTAAAAATACGGTGATTATCTCCATCTCAGGGGGAAAAACAGGTTCAGACCCGTCACAGCCTTCCAGCAACTGAACAGCAGAGCCGGGACAAGCACGCAGATCCAGGGCTCTCAGGCCAGCGCTCGCAGTCCTGCACGCTTCCGTGGAGACTTCCCGCAAACAGGCTCAGAGCGAGCTTTGCACGTGCGGCTGGCCCCCCGCCACTAGCATCACTGCGTGCAGGGCCTCTGCCTCTCCCGTCCGCCTGGTGAACGGTCCACAACGCTCAAGACCCAGCTCTTCTGTGGCTGTTTCTCTGGCTATACCCTCCCTCGCCAGAAATGTGCTATGTCCTCCCTTTATTCCACTAGGGTTCCTCAACTGTTCTTTCATTATGAGACTCCTCTTTTTCCTCTTTCTTTTATTTGTCATTATAAGGTTTCCTGATCAGGCTATATTCCATTTCTTTGCTTGCATATTTTTTTCTCCAGCCAGGCAGCAAACCACGTCACGTTCATTTTCTATATTCCCCAGAGGCTCCCAAAATGTTGGGCAGATGAAACGTGCTCAATAAATATTGGTTTCCATCTCTCTTCTTCTGAAGAGAGTGAGAAAGACCTGAACCAGCTGTAAGTGAAACATTCTTGAAAATTGCAAGAAATAAATGAAGTAACTACCAAGCAGCAAGAGCCAGCTAAACAGAGATGCCCGTCAGCACGATGCGCACGTCTGGACGCCGGCAGCCAGCAGTTACTTGATCGCAGTCGAAACTTACCGCCACAAGAGGCGAACATAGACACAAATGCAAATGACTAAAACTGGAAGCTATTTAAATAAATGCATTTTCCTAAAACAACTCTAAAGCTTCATATCTAAATTATAACTCCAGTTTCAGTATAAACACAAAATAACCATCAAGTTCACCATTCCCCAACTTGAAAACAACAGTTTTAGCAAGAAAAGTCACAAGGGCCTAGACAAAGAAGAGCAAGTATAGACCCGAGCTCAACTGCCAGGGACACTTCCTGGTTCCTACTGATCCGTCCCTTAGACAGCGGGAAAAACCGTCTGGTCTACCGTGAGCTGGAAGTCACACCAGCTACCAACAGCAACTGAAACCTGCCAGAATCAAGAATCTGGCCACTTCAAAAGTGTTTGGTGTTGATTAGATTTTCTTCCCCTTCCTTTCAAAATTAATATAATACCCTGCAAAACCGGACAGCAACAGAAAGAGTCCCTGTAACCAAACAATTCCAACGGAACCCTGAACAAAAATACCAAGAACGCTTCCATCACACATAGCCTACCCAGACTCCAAGCACGAAACACCCCCTAGTTTCCCCATTTAGTCGTATAGAGAAGGCCTTCATGAACACAAAAGTCACCTCTGATGACTTCTGAAGATGACTTTGAAGAAGGTTATTTTAAATCTGACAAAAAGAGCATGTCTAGATTAGCACCAGTAAATTCTGTCCCAGCAAATGAATTCTATTACACCCCCCCAGGATAGGGGGCCGCTATCAGCTCGGTATAATGAGGCTCTTCTCCTGAAGACTCACACAGACGTGAGCGCGCACACTTTCTGCCGAAAGGGCCGTCGGTTTAGCACACGCTGGCGGAGGAGGGTGCGCAGGGGGGTAACGCCCTGCCCCCCCACTCCCTGCGCCTCTGGTTCAGACCTCAGGCATGTCACAGTCCACCCAGGAGGTGCTTCGCGTTTCTTGGCTCCTCTGGCCGGGCTTAAGTGACAGTATTCACTTGCCGTGCATGTTTGAACAGACCTTCAAATCCCTTAATGGCACACTTGGGACAAAGTATAATACACTGTTCAGGAAATACTTTGGAGCCAAGAAAAGCAATTGATATTTCCACAGGGAGTTCCTGACAAGGCTTGCCAATAGCTTCTTTCATTATAAAATATGACCATGAACACCATCGTTTTAAAGACATACTACAGACGTTCTTAGAGGCATACCTGTTATTGGAGACTTTGTTTGCTTAAGACAGTTCATCCGAAAGCACCTTTTACTTAGTTAACAGGAAGAGAACATACTCTCTCCATTCTTCTGGTGACTCAGGGCAAAATTCTTGTTATCCTTCTAGGTCAATTAATCTCTCTCTCTCTCTCTCTCTCTCTCTCTCTCTCTCTCTCTCTCTCTCACACACACACACACACACACACACACTACTGTCACATCTTGTCAGCTCATCCTGTCAATTCTACCTTCGTTGCCACCATGGCCACCACCCTGGCCCACATCTCTCCCACCTGGATATAGGCAGCAGCCTTGTAAGGAGTCCTCTGCTCTTGCCCCCTTTCACCCTACCCCCAGCACAGCAGCCAGAGTGAGCCTATGACACACAACTCGTATCGTGTCAATGCTCTAAACCCTCCAAGGCTTCCCACCGCCATCAGGGCTGAAGCCCAACTCCTCCCCGATGCACAGGCCCTACCTGATCTATACCCGCCCCGTGAGCCCTCTGACGCCGTCTCCAGCGATTCTCCAGCTCAGCCTCTTCGCTGTTCCGTGCACACATCAGGCACATAATTACTGTTCCCCAAGACTGCCTGCCACAAGGACAGCTGCCTTACTTCCTTCAGCCCTTACTCAAAGTCACCTTCTCGATGAGGTCTTCTCTGGTCACCCTATTTAAAATCTCAATACCGTCCCCCAAAATTCTTATCTCTCTTCCTTATTTCATTTATTTTTCATCTTCAGTACATACCACTATTGAGCACACTAAGCATATTTTATTTACATTTTTCTATCTTTCCCAGTGAAAAGCAAGCTCTGTGAAGGGGGGGACTTGTTTTTGCCTATTTGCTCCTTGTTCTATTTCCAACACTTACTACAGTACCTAACACAAAGTCCTCTAGACAACCCCATCTTAATGTGCTACTATCCTCTTAAGCTCAAAGCATCAAAACCACTAGTCCTTCCCCTCGGAGCAGCTCCCTTTCCGGTCTCTTTCTTTTCAAAACCACTTGGACCACTTCTTCAAGCCTTTCAAACCCACAGCCACATCTGACTGTTCCCTCCACTGAACGCACTGCTTCACCAGGCCCTCCACTTTTCTTCCCGCAAGCACTCCTGCATCCCCACAGACTCCCTGGTGTTCTCTGCTGGGGGGAGGATACAAGGGGACTAAATGTAATGGGAAAAATACAATAAAGATTAAATTTTAGCAGTTCCCTGGTATTCTCAATGCCACCATCCCACAGATGTCTAGGAATAAAAAATCTGATTAAATTCCCTTCTGACTCAAAAAAAATTCCATGAATTTCTCTTCCCAAGAGAAACTAAACTCCCTGCTCTTTGGCTTACCATTCCAAGGCCCTGACCTCAATGTCCACTGACCTTTTTGTGACCATTTTAAACTTACCTGCCAATACCTTCCATTACAAACCATTCACAGGCCACTGCCAACTCTTTCCCGGCTTAGATCATGGCAATCCAAGAATAGGTTTCTAAAAACTTAGAAATGTAGAACCTGCCTCCCTCTTTCTACTTCCCTGTGACTGCAGCAGGGAAAACTACATAGCTCCCTTTAAAACTGGCTCCATTTTGGGTTAGCTGTTTTAAGGAAAAAGGGCTCCTACAGAAATAAGTGATCCGTGTCTGTCAAGGAGCCCGCCGCTGCGCAGACCAGACCGGGCTCGGGCTGCAGGAGAGGGGCAGTGCAGAAGTAGGAGTCGTCGGGCCTGCAGAGTCTCGGGACGTGGTTTCCAAGGGATCACAGGCCTTGCAACAGAATGGTGGGTGTCCTGGACCGTGTGCCTTCCATCTCTTCTGCACAGCCGCCCCAGGCAATTAACTACCCGTCACCTAACTCTGACACAACCAAGCCTCTGTACCTAGTCACAAAGGAGAGTGAGAAGCAGCTATGTGTCCCCTTAGAGGAAACCTAGTTTACAGAACATAGCAGAATCCAACTAGAGCAATCTTAGTAGCAAGGCGATAAATATTTTGATGGCAGAAATAAGCAGAGAGGTAGGGAAAGAATTTGGCAAAACATAACACCAGGTTCTGAAGCTCAGAACAGTTTTTAAAAAGACAGGCAAGAAGCTAGATACAGACAAATCTGGGAAAACAAATCCTAAGGACTAATTCCTAAGAGACAGAAAACTTCCAAGAATAGAGCTCATGGAAGGAGTAGATAATTACTCAGATTTAGTGAAAGAATATTTGTATATGCATGTGACCTTGGCCAGGAAGCCCAGTTGGTTAGAGCACTGTCCCAATACACCAAGGTTGCAGGTTCAATCCTCAGTCAGGGCACATACAAAAAGTACCCTGGCTGATGTGTCTCAGTGGATTCAGAGCCAGACTGTTAACCAAAGGGTCGCTGGTTCAATTCCCAGTTGGACACATGTCTGAGTTGCAGGACAGGTCCCCAGTTAGGAGGCGCTCAAGAAACAACCACACACTGATGTATCTCTCCCTTTTTCTCCCTCCCTTCCCCTCTCTAAACATAAATAAATAAAATCTTTAATGGAAAAAAGAAGCAACCAGCGAATGCATAAATAGGGGAACAACAAATCAATGCATCTCTCTCTCTCAAATCAGTAAATAAGGAAAAAATTTTAAAAAGGAATATATACATGTACATGTAATTTTGTCCATTGTGGTTGCTTTTCTTTATTGCATTTTGACTTAAGTCTTGAATATATATGCAACTTATTAATTATGATCATTTTAGCCACAAGAGACAGAAAAACCAAATAGAATTGGCTTTTTAAAAGTAACTCAGTGACTTAGGTAAGTGAGCCGATCATCTGACATTTGTGGGAATATGTGAGTGTGTGTGTGTGTGTGTGTGTGTGTGTGTGTGTGTGTCAGCTCTGACTCCCTCACTACCAGCTCCAATCCGGAGCAGCCTCTCTCCTTACTGGATAAAGAAGGATTCCAGCAGCTTCAGAACTAGACCCCATCCTCTTAGAAATTCCCAGCGAGAAAAAGAAACTCTTGCTCAGGTGCTCTGCAAAAAAGTCCCAGGATTCCTCCGCTGGGTGATTTGGGTCAGACACTCATCACGGAATCAATCACTACAGCGAGGAGGTGGGCGACACTGTGGAATGTGGCCAATTTTTCAATCCTAGTAAAGAACAAAGTTGAAGCCTCCTCAAAAATGTTCAAAGTAGGACTGTTTTTTAAGATAATTCTCTATATTTTTATTAATAGTAAAAGCCTATTAATATAATTTCCAACTATTTCCCTAAATCAAAGATCATTCCTCTTTAAGAATCATAATTTCTGATATGAAATCAAAGCAAGGATATAATGTCATTTAGGAAAGAAAAGAACCTATGAAGTTTAAACAACCATCAAAGATTAGCTGTGTTTAAAGTTGGTGCAAGGATAAACACTTAGCCGCAGTAGCTGACCTCAGATCCCTCCACATCACATCGGCCCCCAGCAGAACGGATCTCACATCCTGAGACACACTCCCACACCCTCAGCCTCACGGAAATACCAGCTCCGTTCGCAGATTATTTCATAAAACCAGACAGGATACCATGAAAACTTTTCAGGACAAGGGAGATTCAGGACACTAATACAAAGGCCACATTCCGAGGGGCTAATGATGTTCCATATCATTAAAGCCACTGTACTATTTATTAACAGGTTAACCACAATTACCTGAAAAGCCGGCCAACACTTGACAATAAAAACCGAAACCACATTTCTTTGATTAGTGGTTGTTGACACACGATAAACTGTACCTATTGCTGGATTTTAAAAATAGATCTAAAGTATGGCCTACTCAAAAAATCTATTTGTATCTGCAACCATCCTTTCCTTCCTCCCAGCTGAAATCACAGACAGGGGCACCCAGCTTTGAACACTCTTTCTTGCCTGATGGCTTTGCTCACTGGGCCACCCCTCCCCATTACACTGCTCCCTCCTCCTCTGTGATAACACTTGCTCATATCACCATACAAACAGTCTCCGTAATTTCCCATCTTTGAAAGCACTCTAAGAAAACTGAAGTAGCTATCTATATTAATATCAAAGTCAAATTCAAGAAAAAAGGTTTTACAGGTCAAAAAGGAATATTTCATATTAATAAAAGAGTCAATGTATTAGTAAGCTATAATGACTGTAAACATATGTGTATCTAATAAAAAAGCTGCAAACCAGATGAAGCAAAATCTGACAAAAGTAAAGTGAGAAATAAATAAATAGCTAATCGTAGATATTTTAACAAATAAGAAAACACCTACCTGGCTGGCGTAGCTCAGTGGATTGAGCGCGGGCTGGGAATCAAAGTGTCCCAGGTTCGATTCCCAGTCAGGGCACATACCTGGGTTGCAGGCCATAACCCCCAGCAACCACACATTGATGTTTCTCTCTCTCTCTCTCTCTCTCTCTCTCTCTCTCTCTCTCTCTCTCCCCCCTAAAAATAAATAAATAAAATCTTAAAAAAAAAAAAAACCTAGACAAAAAACTAGTAAGGACACAGGTCTGAAATATATATGTATATTTGTGTATGTATATCCACATTATAAAAGAAGTCTTACAAGTCATTAATGTGAAGACAAACTAATTAAAAATAGGTAAAAGACTGCATAGACACTTCAGAAAAGAAAATGTATATGTATATACATGTATGCATGTGTATATGTGTGTGTGTGTATATGTATGAATGGCCACTGAGCACACACAAAAAATATGTTCAGCGTCATTTTGTCATCAGGGGAATACAAAACAAAAGACAACAAACAATGACAGCAACAAAAAGTAAGCACTACTATATACTCACCAGAGTGGTAAAAATTATAACACTGTGTCCTGGTGAGGTTGTGGAGAAAATGAATCACTTATACATCCTTAATGGGCATGGAAAATGGTAAACTACTTTGGAAAACAGCTGCATGGTTTCTTCTGAAGATAATAAATATATGCTTCCTATATGACTCAGCAATTCCACTTTAGGTATTTAACCAAGAGAAATAAAAACACATGTCCATACAAAGACATGGACTGCAATGTTCACAGCAATCTTATTCTTAATGGTCAAAGACTAGAAATTATCCAAATGTCCTCCAGCTGGCAGATGGGTCAACACACTCGGAGACATTCTCACAATGGAACACTATTCAACAGCCCTGAACAACATGGATGAATCGCAGGTGATTATGCCGACAGAAGAAGGCCAGACTCAAAACACTTGCACTTACAGGACAGGACACTCTGGAAAGGGCAAGCCCACAGGGACAGGAAACACGCCCGTGTGTGGCAGAGGTTGTGGGGAAGGGGCAGTGTTAACTGGAAAGGGGCACAAGGGGATCCGGGAGTGTGATGGAGCTGTTTTCTGTCTTTTCTGTGGTAATGGTTACACAAATATGTATGTTTTAAAATTCATAGAACCAATGTGAAAAAGCATGAATTTTATTATTTGTAAATACTGTATGTGAACCAAATAACTCTTTTGTACTCAAACAAGCTCAGCATGTATATACAGGAGGCAGCAAAACTGAATTAAAATATCAGAAGTATGAGCCAAAGTTATTAACTGAAGATACCAAGTATATTTTATTCTGGCAAAATCCAATAAACATTTATCAAAATCTTATAATGTGCAAGGCATCTCCCAGGCATTAACTCCTCCTTACAATGAGGTAACACTTAGTAAGACACTTTCAAAATTATCATCACCGGCATTGTCCACTGATACCTGGAAATAAGTAGAACCACAAAGTACATACCAGTATCATTGAGCAGAAATCAACATCACTCAAGTGGCACAAGCTCTAAGCAATGAAAGGAATGACTGTTTCCTACTGCAATGATGAAAGGAGAGTTTATGAAAGATGGCGGTAACCGCATGGGTCGAGAGGACAGATGCCGATGAAAAAGGTAAGGGAAAAGTCCGGAAGCAGGCACGTCTGAGAAACAAGGAGACAGGTGTGGTGAGAGCTGAACGCTCTGACATACACACACATGCACACACATCACAAAGAAAAACTGAGTGCTACCTTGCCAAAGACAGCCCTGAATGTCAAACATATGTACCTTAAATGCACATGCATGCACACACAGTTTATTTCTTTTCTTTTCTCTCAATTTCATGCTTAAAAGAAAGACAGCCAGCAAGACAGACACCAAGGCAAAAATGATGTAACACTCTAAACACAAATGGAACTGAGGTTCTTGTATACCAAGTGCCACTGATCTACTGGCTATATATATGGATTTCCATGTAGAAAGCTAGAACTCTCAACTTTCAAAGGACTCACACTCAACAGTAATATGGTACAGCCCTGGCTGGTGTGGCTCGGTGAATTGAGTGTTGACCTACAAGCTGAAAAGTCGCCGGTCTGATTCCTGGTCAAGGCACATGTCTGGGTCGCAGGCCAGGTCCCCAACTGGGGATGTGCCAGACGCACCCAGTCAGGGTTTCTCTCACGCATCAACATTCCCCTCTCTTCCTCCCTCCCTCTCTCTAACAATAAACAAATAAAATCTTCTAAAATAATAATTATGATGATGATGATGATGATGCTTATGATGTACAATGGTATGGAACCAGGGGAGTGAGGAGACAAGAGCTGGAAGGGATCAAAGCCTGAGCAAGAGAGGTAACCTAATGGAACAGCAGGCCAGCAGTATCAGCACAGTGGTCACAAACAGGAATGGGCAAGTGAGTCAATGTAGCGTGCACAACGAGAGCCAGGCCTCTCACCATTAGAGACGGGAGTTACAAACACAGAAAGGAGAAACTATAACGAACCCTGTGACGCTGCACTGGAACCGAGGCTATCAGCGTGAGTCAGTTTTCTGGATGGATGGACGGACGGATGGATGGATGGACAGACAGACGGACAGACATATATACACATAAATGTATTTCCTAGATCTGTCCACTGGGAGGGTTTCGGGGCACCTGGATTTCTCTCCTAAAAGAAACCAGGGCTCCTTAGAAAATGGCCATTTCCAGGGCTAGCACAGGAAAAACACAAAGTGAAGAGTGGACCATCTCCAGAAAATAAAGAAGTGTTCAAAGAATGATGAGGCATGTCAAAATGACGCAGATGCCAAATTGGGGGGCTTCCACTGGCCAATCCGGGGCACCCGGAACAAAATAATGACAGTCACTCATCTGGGAAACCACACGATCTACTCTCTGCCAAAGAGCATCTCTATATGCAACACACCCGCTTCTCAGGGACTGTGAATTCAAACACTCGCTCAACAGTATGGTAGCACCCATGTCTTCAAGATGCCCACTATCACTCCCACACCTAAGATTTCAGCCTTGAGCCTCTAGTGCAGCAATTTTCAACCGGGGTGCCATGGCAGGCACGCTGGCATACCGCAAGAATTTTTAAAACAAGCAATACGTTCCCTGGCCGGTATGGCTCATTTGGTTGGAACACTGTTCCAGGAACTGAACGAAAGGTCACAGGTTCGATTCTCAGTCAGGGCACATGCATAGGTTGCGAGTTTGGTCTCCAGTCAGGGCATGTGCAAGCAGCAACTGATTAATGTTTCTCTCACATCCATGTTTCTCTTCCTCTCTTCCTCCCTCCCCCTGTCTCTAAAATCAGTGAGCATGTCCTCAGGGGAGGATAAAAAACAAAAATTAAAAAATATATACAATACCTGACTATTCAGTCAGGGGCACTGACCTCTTTTCCCTTAGGTTATCAAATTAAAAAATGACAACAGCCAACACAACAGTTGTCCAGTGTGAATGAATTGAAATTATACACATTTTTTTGTCTGATTAGCAAACGTACATTTTTGGTGTGCCGTGCGAGGAGGAAGGCCAGAACCTCCGCTCCCGTGAACTAGGACGGCAGGAGCCCCGGCCTCTCCACAGACGGGTCACCTGAACCCAGACCGGGCAAGGACGGGAAAGCGACCTCTCAGCAGAGGTGACGCTGGACAAAGCAACAGGCTTCACCCTCCGAAGCCACGGCAGACTCTCCTCCACCCCAGCAGGCCCGGCGCTGGAGACCCGGCACGCAAACGCGATGATGACTCTAAGGATATAGAGCCAACTTCCCAAGGTCTTTGAATAAGCATTGACCTGATTTTTAAAATGTATTTGTCCAAGGGGTTGTTGTTGTCGTGGTTGTGGTTGACTGGTTTGGCCCTACGGGCGGGACAGCATCATGACCGTGGAGAATGGGGTGGCGGAGAGCACGTTTTTCACTAGGGAGGTAGTTCATTCTCCACCACAAAGACTGCGTTTCTGAGCAACTGCAGGTATATAACCCAGTATCATTTCCAATTCATTGTTCAGGTAATGCCACATTTCATTTCAAACCAACGAGACCTCGAATGCGCCCGTGAGCTCTCTGTACCTCCATGATTCAGTAGTTGACACAGCGGAGGAAACTCTTATGAACTCTGAGACCAGGCTGGCTGCCACACACAAAATTATCCCAGGAGTTAATCTGTTTATGAGATTTAACTTTGAAGAAGAAGTAAAAACGGATTAAAAAAAAAAAGAAGAAACCTGGCCCCAAGCTACGAAGTGCAGCAGAACTGTATGTGCAAGTGTGTTCACGAGAGTATAAAAGCAAGGAGCTTATCTACCTTGTGGTTGACCTTTGTTTCAAGCTTAGACCTGCCCAGAGCTTTGGGAAGAAAGTTACATGAACAAGAAGCTCTCCCGCTTCACTGGGCAAGTCTCTGATCCTGTAAAAGACATGTCTTCACTTTCCTGTTAGCACTTTCCCTCCCTGCTTTGCAGACAGCCAAGCCCAAGTACCAAACAGAAAGCTAGTTCTGAACAAGCGGGGTCCAAAAGAATCTCTTTGGGGCTACACAGTCACTGAGCAGCCCCAAAGGCTGCTTTCAAAATCCCCTGGTAAAATCTAGTCTTAAAAGAGTCATCTAGATTTTATGCTGGGTTTGGTGGTGCTATTATTTTTTAAATTTAAGCCAATAGTGAGTCTCCTGAAGGTAAACTTTTCTTTAAACCAACCATTTTCTACAAACACAGAGCTAGAAACACAATTTTCATATTGTTTTATTTAAATCATTCTTTAAAATATTTATATATTGTAGCCCTGGCTGGCATAGCTCAGTGGATTGAGCGCAAGCTGTGAACCAAAGTGTCGCAGATTCGATTCCCAGTCAGGGTACATGCCTGGGTTGCAGGCCATGACCCCCAGCAACCGCACATTAATGTTTCTCTCTCTCTATCTCCCTCCCTTCCCTCTCTAAAAATAAATAAATAAAATCTTTAAAAAATATTTATATATTGTTAGAGAGAGGGGAAGGGAGGGAGAGAGAGAGGGAGAGAAACATCAATATATAAGAGATACATCGATCAGCCGCATCTCACATGCCCCCAACTGGGGTCATGGCCCACACCCCAGGCATATGTCCTAACTGGGAATCAAACCAGTGATCTTTCGGTTCACAGGCCCGCACTTAATCCACTGAGCCACACCAGCCAGAGTTATCATTTTTAAAGCTGTCATCTTCCCCCTACTTTGACAGAAACCTAAATTCATAATACAGTTAAATATACTCTAAATCATTACTAATGTCTATAAAACATGAGATAAGGTATATCTATCAAATTCTTTAAAAATTAGAAACAAAAATTTTAACAGTGGTAGTAACAAGCAAGAATATCATAATATTACTATTACTGATCAACTCTTTATGGTTTATAAACATTACCAAATAAATGCCAGTACATTTCCCCCCCTTGCCTTTCATTGACAAAAACTGCACCATTAACTTAATTCGAAGATCAACAAATTCACTTTGTATTACCCATTGTACTTTAAAGCAAGAATTACATAATTAAAGGTGATCTTAAAGACCATCTAGATCACTTTCGGGTACTTCTGAGTTCTTTTTTCACTAGTGGAGATAACTTTGTAATCAGTGATATATAAGCTTTTGCCCGATTTCCCTGATGACCAAGGGCACACAACTCTCCAGAAGGCCGGTCGAGACCGCAGCACACTATTGATGCAGTGTGCCAGTCACCAGCGCAGGCCTCCGGACACATCCCACTACGGCTGCGTGGGGACACTCGCAAGGGTTACACACTGCACGGCTCTCTCGTGGCAGAGCCAGCTGACTCTTCCTGGCTGGCGAGTTGTGAGCAGCACTGACCGTCACTTCTGAAGAAAGGTATTTTAAATGTGGCCCTCGAGGGCTCTGTTTCCTTCTGCCACAGGAAAGGGGGAACGCTCCTGACGGCAGCTATTCAGCTACTGGAGCTCTGGAACGAAGACAAGATGAAGCAAAGCCCTAAATGACCCGGATGGGCGAGCAGCACGAGTAAGAAACAAGCCATGTCGTTCCACAACACAACCCCACCCGGCACATGGCTGTCTCGCAGTTTAGACACTGCAAAGGAACGCCTGTCGGTCACAAACGTTTTGTGTCAGTAAGTCAGTCTTGTCAGTGGTAAATTCAAGAGCGGGAAAAAGTAAATTTGAGCTGTCGTGTGATCTTGGCCGAACTACGATTCTCAGGCCTCATCTCAAAGAACAGTGGCAGCCGCACCTGACGTCTCCGGAGCACCTGGAGTGCGGAGTGTGCTGACGCTGCTTCCAGCACTTTATCTACATCGACTCATTCCTTCACTGAGCGGGAACTCATCGAACCATTTCCATAGAGTTAAGAAGGAAAGAATTAGTATTCTAGCAAATGATCCTGAAATATTAATTGGGAGTTTCCCAGCACAAATAAGCTACTCTATCCTTAAATGATACATTCCTTATTTCAGACATTTCAATTTGAATTACAGAGATCTGAAAGCATGTTTAAAGCAGTAAAGGACCTGAAGTATCTGATCCCAGAGCTGGCAATAATGAAGAAGAAAAGAGGGCTGTTAAAAATAGATTTGTGTATATAACAATTTGGGGAAAATCTGATCATGGCAGCAGATATACCTTACCTACCATATTGCCTGTGGGTGGAGGCGGCAAAGACCTTGCCCTCCCTCATTAAGTAACTTCCAAGCCTTCTTGGGGCCTGCCACCCAGGCCAAGAAACCAAACAGTTCTAAGAAATCCTAATTCCACTGGAATTGAGAACAATCCAAAATGATAGTGGTTATATAAGAGATTGGATTAAATATGATCTAGCATGATGGGTGCATATTTAAAGAAGAATGTGGAATACAAAGCTTTAAAACAGTCGCTTGAAGGAAAAGTTAGTCAAAGGGAACGGTTTACTGTACTGGACCAATTTCGTGTGGCCATAAGGAGATTTGGAACAGCCATCGACAAGCAGGGATTAGGTGTGCACTTCGATTTTTTCTATTGTTTAGTTTAGAATAAGAGTGGTTACTCCTATCAGTACTTCCTTTATTCTTCTAAATTCAAGTTCTTTCTTTCTGTGCCAATCTCTTCCAAAATATCCATCCATACTTCCATTATTTCCTTGCTAAAATATTAGTATCATTAAACAAAAATGTTTTCCTAGAAACTGGATAATAGACATGTTAGAAAACACAGAGTAACCGTCCCTGCTTCCCCATTCCTTAATTTCATGTATGTATCCTTTGCTCTGCTGCAAGTTAAATGGAAGAACCCTGTCCCGAGAGAAACTCAGACTTAGCCAACACAGCGCTGATGGGCGCATCCCCACCGTGTCCTGTCAGTGCAACGCAGGCGGCTCAAGCAGCTGGGGGCACAGGAACAGCACTCCGGTTTCCCAGTGGGTATAAGCGATCAAATCAATCCCAGGCTGTCTTACTATATGTTTAAATATTCAGACAAAAGAATACAGAAGCTAAGTTCCAACGAGTGGAAATTTCACTTGAAATCCACCCTGACTCTTCAGCTAGTTAGCTTCTGTTTCATACTGTTTTACCTAATTGAGGGTAATTTTCACATGCTCCTGCTGGCCTCCTTCCCTCTGATTTTCTCAGTCACTCACTATGGTTGCATCAACTAAGCTGCTGGCTCTAGCTCCCAATCAGGCAAGATAAGCAATATTTAAACAGCTCTGGCTCCTCCTGTAGGAGACCCTAGCTTTTAACCCACCTCCCAGACCCAAGACACCAAAGCTGAATTCTGGGCTCCCAAATTTACTTTATACACCTAGAAAAGGCCCAGAACTCTGGATCTCAGGATTGGTCTTCTGCTTTGGTTCTTGCTCCCTGTACTGCTCTAGCCAATTCTAGCTTGAGGACCAAATCCTACCCTCGACTCCCAGCCCAGTGGCTGCCTCTACTAGTCTGTTTGCAATAAGATGCTCCCACATTTCTAAAATTAGAACCCTATCCCAAAGCCCTAGAGGGACCCACCTCCTATACAACACCTGCCTACCTGCTTTCTCAATACCTGTGCCACATGCCCCATGAACGTGGGGTCTGCTGCCAGCAAGTGAGGGTAGCATCTGGGTCTGAAACTCCTTTGACTCTGTGCCTTATCCAGCTCTTGATGTGACGTTTGAATTGGGTCAGCTCTCTCAGGATCCGATCCACTGTCTACAGCAGGTGTCTGGGCAGGTTGTGACGTATTCCCAACATCTGCCTCCGTAACTCCCTGAGAAGCCACTGTACCTCTCTAGTCTTAAGATACAGCCACTAGAATTCTAATTATTTTTTTCTGAACTGTTTATTTCCTAAAAAATAATACTAGGCCTTTGGTCATTCCAGTTAGTAGAGTCATCTTCTTTACCCATGATGACAACTTAAAATGTTACCTAATGCTAAAGCATATATTACTGTTTTTTTGGATGTATAGTGATTTTTATGATACCCGACAATATCTATCTACAGATCAAATAACTCTCCTCTTTATATCTGCGGACTAACAAGCCAGCAACGAGATTATAAAGTGAGACGTAAATCTGAATCCCAACCCTCTGGCTCCCTAGCTCCCTAAATAAGATGCCTCAGCTAAGCCTCAGGCCTCTCATTCGCTCGACGGAGGGAGACGACAGCCAACCGAGGAACAGCGGCGCGAGGCCTGCACACGGCCTGCGGCGCCCGGTGAGCACGGAAACACCAGCGGTCAGCAGCAACATCCACGCGCTTACATTCGCTTGTCTGTGAGGGGCTGCAGTAGTAACAGAAGGAAAAGAGGAGGATAAACGTTTCTTAGAGTTAACAAAAAGGAGGAAGGACAAGGCTGTTCAACAGTTACGGAAGACAAACTTGATGGGAGAAAGGAGAGAAAAGAGAATGGGAGAGGCAGAGTGAAGGTCCAGTAAACGGCAAACGGAAGACTTTACAGGGCAGAGTGCAGTATTCCACGAGCGTCTGTACAAGGGGGCAAGGACACAGTTCTTCGCGGAGGGCGGGGCCTAGAGGACCGTCAGGAATCCCCTGCTCTGGCCAGTGTCTAGAAGAGTCGGTTGAAGGGCTGCAGAGCTTAGCCAATGGCACGGCAGGAAGAGAGGCTTTATTCCGCGTCGGGGGCCGACAAACAGCTGACCTTTGACACAGTCAGGTTGGATGAGACCCGTCTGCACAGCAGAGGCGACTGTGGCCGGGTCTCCTGTCTGTCTCTTCCCGTACGCCTGTCTCTATTAGCATCAGGTGGTGAGATTTTGGGACACCTGTGCTTGATAACAAAAAACTCTGCATGATGCCTCTGATTCTGCGCGAAATGACTTGCTGACCACAGAATAGAGGCCCCTAGCAACCCTAATGTTGCCTGTTTCCCTCACCTGGGAAGTTAAGGACAAAATTAAACTGTGGGCAGACCAACTGCCAGAACGCTGAAGGAAGCTGTTCCTAGGAATGTTTCTTAGGGAGTCACCACCTGAAAGCTTAAGATTTATTAGAGCCACTACCCCTCCCATGCCCTGGACAGGAGTGTATAGAAACAAGGAGTTCTAGTTGAGAATAATAATCTCAATACATGGAAACGAACATAAAACATGGCCCCTCCCCAAGATGTATAAATAAAAAAACCTAGGCAAAAATCCAGTTACCTAATCAAGATAAATTTAATCTCAATGGATAATAGTTGATTTTTATATACCTACAAATCACCCCTTGCACCTTTTTAATTTAGACCAATTCCTAGAATTTTAATAGATACCTAGTTATTAGTTGGCACCTGAAAGTTTGTGCCTGTATAGCCTCATTGGCTAACTGATTAATGACCCTCTTGGTCAAAATAACCTTTGTTTAATATGGTTGATCTGTGGGACTTCCTGTACTCTTCGGTTATTTCTTTGTTTAACATGATTAATCTATAAAATCTTCTGTGTTTTTAGAAATTATTTCTGTGGTAACCGTTTCTGTTTTAATAATCACACTATGCATTGAATGTTGTATAACCTCCCCTATAAAAATAGACTGACTTTTCTCGGTGAGTCAGTCGGGCCCAAAGAGCCTGGCTGTCCTCCGGACCCCCGCCAGGTGTCTCGCTGCAGTCTCTTCGCCTGAGCCGTGCATCCTTCGGGGACCCTGGGACCCCTGCCGAGGCTGGACCCCGGCAATTCCGCCTGTTCCTCCCTCGAGAGGGAGATGTTCATAACCCTCTCTTGTCCAATCTTGTCCAATCGTTCTGAGCCCAAACTGCCCTCCTCTTAAAACAAAACAAATCCTCTCCTTCTCCAGTCCCATCCTTCCAACCTTATTTCAAACGTGACCTCCTCTATGAAGCCTTCCCCAACTCACTCAGAGTTTCATGCTTCCATAACACGCGTTTCTCTTTCTATCCCGCACACCGTACCACAATTGCTCCCATCCCCTTCCCATCCAGCCCCACGCTCCTTAAAAGCGAAACCCGTAACCTATTCAAGTCTGCCCCTCGGTACCCAGCGCGGAGCCAGCCGAGTGAAGGCTGAGAACCCCTGGGGCCCTGACTGCCGAGGGCAGACACGCCGGGACCACGGCTCCTAACTCTGGGTGACACGGCCCCGGCTTTGGGAACCTGAGGACAGCCCCAGACCTTCAGCCTAGAAAAATGCACACACGCACACACGCGCACGGGCACACACATACACACACACACACACACGAAAAGAGCATTAAGCTAAAAGTCAAAATATCTGAATCCTAGATTCTGCCCCCTGCTTTTGTCAAAAACTCCAAGTTTTCAAAGAAGTCACTTAATTTCCCCACTGACAAAGTGAAAATAAACTATCACTTGTCCGTCAACTATCCTTCATTAGGTGTCTAGAATAAAAATACATAAATACTAAAAATGTGGAATAATTCTGAAATTAAAACTGTTATATATGAGCAAATTATTTTTTATATTGCCTCACAGCTTGATACTTTTATAGCTATCTAGTCTGCAAAAAAAAAAAACATGCTGTGAAATAAATTGACTGTTTACTACAACAGCTAAAAGAACTGTTGTTTTTTTGAAAACCCAAAGGCCCCACAGTTTACACGCCCAGGAGGGGCGAGCACAACAAGTGTAAGGAAGCAAAGATGAATAACCCAATTAATTCGCACTTGTTCACACCACCGACTACAGATTCCTTTGATAACAATATGCTTTTGTGCTTACAAACCTGTAATACAATTGGCCAGTATGCTTTGAAATGTTTAGATTCTACACGCCAGGGATTCTTGATGACAGTCTGAACACTCTCTCCGGTTTGGCCCTATCACCAACAACCGTCACAGGTGGGCTACAGCCAACAGAGCTCCTCTCTCCGGAATGGGAGCTGCGAAACACTCCAACTAATGAGTCGTGAGAGACACACCTAACGGGGCTGGCTTTCATAGAAAAAGCAACTGTCAGGTGGCCACTGTGGAGACCCTCAGGGGTGCTACAGAAACAGCGTACGTTAGGACCCTGGACCATCCTCGACGCTTCAAATCTGAACGCCAAAGAGGCCCGTGCGCACCCCACGGCTGGCCCTCTGTCACTGCCCCCGAGCTGCTCCTGCCGGCAGCCCGAAAGGTGGGGTCCTCCTTGACAGTCTAGGCCTTCCTCTGTATCCATGCCAGTATTTTACAGATATTAACTGTAAAACAGGAAAACAACAAGCTGTGTCTATGCAGCCTGAATGTTTTGACTGTGGAAATGCTGTAAGAAATCTACAAATTCTTATCTGCTTAACTAGCTCCAGTGACCCAGGATTTTGCTAATCCACAAAATTAGACCTTTTGGGGAGAACCACAACTTTGCTTTGTTGAGTCTTAAAGCGGGTACAGATTTTGTCTAGAGCTAAAGGCACCAAGGCAGAAATAAGAATGCCCAAGTCCTAAATCTGTCCTCCTAGAACTCAACAATGACAAACACCTTCACCTCCAGCCTACTGCCACCTTCTTAGGCATCCTGCCCAACACAAGGGTGCCTCTGAAAGTACCAGGGAAGACTGTGCTTGCTGGTCTTTACTACAGATAGGGGAAGGCAAGGAAATGATGCAACCATTTATTTATTTATGTATATGCTTGTTTATTTTAGCCATCCCCCACCTCAGCCAAAGATAGTAAGGATAGTAAGAACAACTTGGCCTTGTTCTTCTAAACAACCTCTGCAGAGCTCAACAGATGCTCTGCTGTAGGCACTCTATTCCTGCTCTTCACCAGTCAGCACCCAACCAGCTCCAGACCCACCCAACGTGCCAACCACTCTTCTATTTCTTTTGATTCTACCCACTTCACTCCTCAAGTCAAAAGAAGCCATCCTTCTTGTCCTTTGACTCATCTTAATTATAACGCTGCCTCTTTACTGTCAAATGACCTCTAAGAATATCTCCTTTGGCTTGACCGAGCCCTAGTGCACTCCCCTTGTCCTCTAGGACCTGGTCAGCACTGCTCGGTGATGATCTCAAGAAAAAAAGGAAGTGAACCGAATCCATCTGTGCTCCTAGGACCTGGAGCCAACCCTTGGCTGTGCTCAAGGAGTCAAGGGGAGGAGACTGTATCCACGGCTGGCAGCAACGGGGATGGGAGGGTGTTCTGGGTTAGGATAATTAACTTCCATAAAACACTCTGCACTTCACAACATTAATCAAAATCACTCTTAAATTCGTGGAAGTGTGATTATATGTGTCTCTTCCTGCCTGCACTCCCCACCAGACTAAAAGCTCTATGAGGGCAAGAACTGTGTCATTTTGATCATGACTAATTCCCTGAGCCACGAATCGCTGGCGCACAAGTCTAACTCAGTTACTCCAGCCCTGTCAGATGAGACGAATTAAGCTTATGTCTCAGCAAAGCTCTGGTACAAGGTAATACTTCCCACACCCTCGGCCAATTATAATAACTAACGTTTCTTGGGCTGCTACATCAATTGACCTGACATCATTTGCAGGTTTTTACAGGTGTTCTCGTCTAACCCTCATGACAAGCCAGTGAAGCAGGTGCTGTGATCATTGCCGATTACGGATGAGGCGGCTGAGGCACAGCGGGTTGTACAATTGGCTAAGCGTGTGACAGGGCAGACCGACCGCCGGGGAGAGAGCAAGGAGAACAACTGAAATCATTCAAGGTCTGCCCACCAGATGCTTCTATGTCCCCAGCATTATGTGGCCCATTTCTGAGGCAAACACAGGGCCTTAGGGGTCCATAACCGCTCAGTTTATGACGCCCCGTTGATGCACCATGGAATGCAAAAGGCCCCGAGAATTCTACAGTTAGAAAATGAAAACTTAACTCACCTTCCACTGCTCCTCTGGAAGCAGCTTCACGACGACCAGGTCCCCATTCAAGGCTCTATTCCGAGCAACAACCCCATCAATAAAGATGTCTCGATCACCATCCTAAGTTGGAGAAAGAAATCAAATAATCAGCTTACCAAAGCCTGAAACCAAAACTTACTTCCTTGGTTTAAAACTGTACACTCCACAGTCTGTGCACTGATTTCATAGGAATTGTACACAGCCACGAGCAGACCTAGAGGGAGCTCAGTCTCTTTGGAACTAACAGAGATGGTGAGGAATACACAAGAGCACATGAAGGGAATACAGGCAGGCCAAAGACAAAAGCACATGAAGCAAAAAAACTGGGATGGCATGTTTTCTTAACTAAAATAAGAAAGGAGCAAGTGATCCTTAGGTCATCCCAGCTCTAGACCTTTTTAAAAATAAAATTTTTTATTTATTTAAAAATAAATAAAATAAAGCATGCTGAAAAAGCATGCTTTTTCAAAAATAAAATAAAATAAAGCATGCTGATATCTTTTCTACACTAGCTGAATTTTTTTAAACAAGAGTATGAGTAAAGAAAAACGGAAGGCCTGCAAGAAAACAGAAGAACAGCAGCACATAACCCCTCAGGAACACTACGAGGAGGGGCAGCGACCGGCGCTGGAATCTGGGATCTCCAAGAGGAGACCAGCAAAAGCATACGCCCCCAGCAGCCCCACCCAGGGAAGTGGCGGAGAGGAAACTGGGGTTGTTTCTGTGGACACCTAAGGAGAAGGCAAAGAAGAAAGGGAAAGGGACGTAAAGTGAGGTTCATAAAGCTCTCGCATGCTCCACCCCCCTCGCTGCCTTAGGAGCAGGGTAAACCTGAAACTGTGGGCGCAAGGAGGCACCACACCTGCGGCGTCGGTCCCAGGCTCATCGACAACCCGCTCAGAGCAGCGGGGCCCCGGCGAACCCCCCAGTACGGACTGCTAAACTTAAATTAGTGCCAGGCCACTTTATAAAAACAAGGCAAATTACTTACAAAAACACTTATATGGAAAACATAGCTAAGGAAAAGTAAGCCTTCGACAGTAAGTGACAGAATTAAGCCTTTTCAAAAGTGTTTCATCAACAAACAGGCAAACATGTACTCTCATCCCTTTATCCTTCCAAAAGTTAATACTATATGCTTCCTTTCAGAGGATGAGAGAAGTAAAATGTTAATTTTTGGAATCAACCCATTTGGAAATTCAAAGTTTTCTAATAGACACTTGATATAGAATGGATTTAACACTCAACAGTTGACTGCAGGGCATTACTATGACATTTTAGTCAAAGTTAAAATTAGCATTCCAAACTCACCACCCCCAAGGGATTTTAGACACTCAGCGATTTTTATACTTTCCAGTTACAAACCATCACAGATCTTTCAGCACAGCCTTCCTGTTCAGTTTCCAACCTAGCAGTGGGCTGGAAGCTGCGGCCCGCATACTCTGCCAAACCTGACCCACCCCAGGCCCCGAGGAACAGCTACCATGTCAGCCACGGAGACAGAGTTACTGCAGCTGAGCTCGAGACGAGCGTCCCCGGGAAACAGAGAGGGGCCGCCAGCACACAGAGGGTGGGCAACGAAGCGTGGCACAGCATCCTCGATCAGTGCCTTCTGCAATTGAAAGCAGCAGGATGTCCCCGGCTTCCTAACAGTGAAAATAGCGCTGCCTGCATGTAAGTCACATTGCCCATTATCATGTGTCAAAACATATGCAGTGAGGTGCCTGTCTGATAAATGGCTACACCGCCCTCAGCTCAGGGACATCAGCCAGTAAGACGCTGACACTGCCATGTTTCTATCGCAGGAAACCGACAGAAGCAGGGCTCAGTGGAACCTCAATCAGACAACACACAAATCTGTAACTATTACATCACTGCTCAGCTCTTACTTCATTCATTCAGAAGCCTGCATGTATTGCAGAACCCCTTCTTTTAATGATACAAAACTTGGGAACACCTTGATGTTACAAGTTTGAGTCATCTCTCTTAACAACTTTTTAAGGCCAAAGGTTGCAGTCCTTTATTTGAAGGCCAGAAGACTTGCTTCACCCATCAGAAAGAACAGGAAAAAAAGAAAGATAGAAAACTGGATAATGAACACCCCTAGAGGAAGTAAACAGGGAGCTGGGGGTACCCTAACTACATAAACAGGAGGCTGGAGGGCCACAATGGCCCAAGTACGTCAGGATGGTCCAAGCCGCCTCCGTCAACGGAACAGCAACTTTTGGACTGGAAGTCCATTCCACAAACTCGCAGAGAGTGCCTCCCATGACAAGATGCACCAAAAAGCTTCTTGCAACAACATAACTTCTTGTAACAACATAATTCAGAATTGAAACATGTTTTGTGAAAAGAGCCAAGTTTTTACATTGGGGCCATTTCTCCTTTCTATTGTATGCCCAAATAGAATAAAAAGTCAACCTAATAATATCAGATCATCTTGGTTTGCTTAAAGTCACACAGTTTTATTCTAATTCTATGTCTTACTTTTTCAGAACCGCAGGAGATAGCAGTCACACATAAAAGTGACTTATTACATGCATTTTGGGTTTGTCATGGGAAAATGAAAATCGACTTTCTATGAGTAGACATTATAATGAATTTAGGTCAGGTTCCCAAAAAACAAGTCTTTTCTATACATGACGATCCGTTCACTGATCCCAGTCTCAGGACTTAGGCAGATATCTGAACATTGCAAATGACACTGCATAAGTTCCCAATATTCTTGCAGAGTCAGTAATTTCAGTATTCTAGATAATTTCATCAAATCTAGTCTATTTTTGACTCTCCAAAAACCTTAGAATTTTGAGGTCGATAGGAACATTAGACAATATTTACACAATGTTTAATCACCCCCTCATTTTACAAATAAGAAAACTTCTGTTTCCTACTGTCGGAGCACAGGCTACATCTTCTTTAAAGTCAGCTCTCGTCTCTGTCCTCCCGGCTCAAGCAGGGGACTGCCACAGTCAGGCCCTGGTTCTGACACCCCACCTCCTAGTGCACCTGTGAGCACTTTCCAGATCACGGAAGCTCACACCGGACATGGACATGAGCCTCGGGGACTCAGAAACTCAAACCAGTGGTGGGATTCATCTACACGTAATTTATTGCTTCTACTATCTCCCTCTTCTAACACCTGAAACTGACCCCAAACCCCACGAAAATAGCATGCAAGATTGTTCCAGTGTCCAAAACCGGAATATCTGCAATCACTTGCAAATGGGCCTTGACAGAGCTTTTACAGTCTGTTCTTAATTACGTAAAGGTAAATCATTAGCATTTTTTCTCCTTCTGTAGCAATATTACTACTCCATCAGGGCCAGATAGGAGAATAAAAGAAATAAGCCAATCCTAATATCATAACTGTCTAAAAAAGTCTAAATAGGACATGCCAGGAATACAATTTCAAACAGAACAAGTTTAGCTTTTGAAACATCAATATGTTTTGTTTCTTAACTTCTTTTAACAAGCCAGATTAAACAAAGGTGACACATCATTTGCAAATTTAATTCACAGAAATTTAAGTTACAAAAACCTAAATTAACTAGGCCTCACACTTTAGGGGACCTCTGCTCTGCCCTCCCCTCGGCCACACTCCTCCCCATCAGGAGTTCTCAGGGCCAAACGGATGTGTATCCACCCCCACTGGTCCACTTCCGGGGCACAAACCGGCATCCTCCCCAGGTCGGTCTCCCTGAAGGCAGACCACCAGGTCATAGGTGGCACCCCTGGATTCGACAGGTGGGTCCTGCACAGAGAGAGACTGGATGTGTGGGATAGGATGCCCACACAGGTGTATGCAAGGGCCCTTGCAGACAGGGGCCGGGGAGCCAGGCTGGGGAGGGCAGAGGGGCAGGCCAGAGGTGGGCCCTCTCCGTGCAGCGCCGTAGAGTCTGAGACTTCTACACATGAACTCAGGTTCACGGAAGGTATATTTGCAAGGAACACATTTTATTTGTCATGAATATATTTTACTTAACAGCGTATTAGTTTGATTTAGAACTTTTACGTATTCAGGACAAGGTATGTATGCCTCCTTGTGCACTCTTGCCCTAAGCCCCACACTTGTCAGGGGCCTCCTAACAGGGCTCTAACTTAGGGAAATTCAGTGCTGGGTGTGCAGGGGAGAGGAAGCGAGCAGGAGAACTTCGGAATGTGCAGCTCCCCTTACCGTTCCAACCGGGGAGAGCAAGTCTCAGTGCGTGCGAGAGAGGAGCAGTGTGAAACCTGCTCGGTCCCCAGGAGCCTCTCAGAGTGAACTCCTCTCCACGGTGCCGGCCATTCCCACACTTAAGAAACCGTGTTTTTCACATACCAAGGCTGCTAATACAACCAAGCTCCTCTGCCTGGTACACGAACAAGGGGACAGCCACTCTTTCTACCGTGGAGACAACACTGGTTATGCTGGCCTTGCTGAGAGATGGTTTACCTGTCTCCAGCACGGCTTATGCCTAAGAGGCTTCCACAGGTAACTCTTATGAATGTGGTTTTCTCCCCATGCACAAACTCTGGAATCTAGCACCTGTGTAAGAGGCGCTTCCGCTGTATGATGGAGCTGCTCCTGCAGCTGAGCACCTCCTCAAAGCTGACCCTCGGCGCTACAGCCCACGTGCCAAGGTGGGCATACATGCCGTGTTCTGTCACAGGAACGGAACACGACTCAGACAGAATCAGCTTTGCACAATCAACTACATACAACATTATGTTAGTTTTGTATGTTCTGTATACTAAACTAGTATTAGTTTATTAGTTTATAGTGTATGTTTTTTCAACTACATACAATATTATATTAGTGTCGGTGTACAACATAGGGATGAGACATTCCATAGCTCACGAAGTGATCACCCCGTAAGTACAGTGCCCGTGTGACACCAGACAGAGTTACTACACTGTTACTGATACACTCCCTCTGCTGCACTTCAACCCCGTGACTACTCTGTGACTGCCAATCTGTACTTCCTATTCCCCTCGCCTTTTTCACCCAGCCCCCGGCCCCCTCCCGTCCGGCAGCCGTCACTTTGTTCTCTGTATCTGTGAGTTTGTTTCTGTTTTGTTTGTTTTCTTCATTTTTTAGATTCCACATGTAAGTGAAATCATATGGCTTTGCCTCTCTCCATGTGATTTCTTTCACCTAGCATAATACACTCTAGGTCCATGTGTGTTTTTGCAATAGCAAGATCTCATTCTTTTTTATGACCGAGTAATATAAATGTATTGCATCTCCTTCATCTACTCATCTATTGATAGACATGGGCTGCTTCCATATCTTGACTATTGTAAATAATGCTGCAATGCACACAGAGGTGCATATATCTTTTCATATTTGTGTCTTAGAATGCTTCAGAGACATACCCAGAAGTGGAATTGCTGGGTCATATGGTAGTTCTGTTTTTCGTTTTTTGAGAAACCTCCATACTGTTCTCTCTACTGGCTGCACCAATTTACAACCCCACCAACAGTGCACAAGGGCTCCCTTTGGTGTCAGTAACTCTTTTTATCTAATGCAGTGGGTAAGACCCGACCTTGAAATATGTGAATCCTTGGATTCTGGAGGAGAGGGAAAAAATATAACAAACTCAGCTCAAGAATAGGTCTTAAGGTTACTGTAACAGCAACAATAATATCTATGAAGTACACGACTAAACCTGTATTCTCCCTAAACCTGTATTCTCCCTAAACCTGTTGTGTAACATAATGAAATATGTTAACTGAAACATACGTATTCCATTTCCTCATTTATAAGCAAAAGGTTATTTCTATGGTCTTTTCCACCCTGAAAAATCTGTAATTCTACTGCCACCCTATTTATGGCGCCCTGGAAAAGTTAGGTCAGGAATTTAAGAACGCTGCTCTCCCAGCTCTGCACAATCGAGCCTTGTGCAGAGCCCTGCCGTGGACTGTGTGTCCAAGCGAACCCCCCCTACCAGGAGCGAGCCTGTTCGAGTGAGTCAGGAACACAAGGAAGGACTCAAAGGCCCCGTGGTGAGGAGCCTCGTACCAAGTCCTATCACCTGCATGAAAGTGATGTGAGAAACTCTGACCCCAAAGAAAGCATTACACATCATTTTTGGACAAATGTGCAGATTAGCTCATGCAGTAGATCGAAAGTAGATAGCATATTTGTTTAGGAAAGATTAACTTAAATCAGTGGAAAACCCATAAATCCTTTAAGCTATAAACTGAGGGCATCCAGTGACACAGACCGGTGGGTGTCTGCGTGGGCTCAGCTGCTCTGCAGCACAGCAACAGACACCGCCCCTTGCACGGGCCGGGCGACCCTAAGACTGGCAGAACGGGCTGCTAACCACAGGCAACCTCTGCTTATTTAAGTTTGAAACAAATCCTTGTCCATTCTCAATTTTGTTTTACTACTCTGCTTTTTAGTTGGAATATATTATTTCAGTTTCAGAACACATCTAAAAAATTAAATGTGACATTAGGTTTATTATAAAATTATTGAACTTACCGGGGAAGGAATGAAGGCTTCGTGAAACTTCTTTGGATTGATTCTCAATACACCCTTTAAAATAAAAATAAAGTGTATGAAAATTTAACTAGTTACACATGTATGATTTTTTTCTATACTTATGTTACTCTCCAATAACAAGTTTTCAAACTAATTAAACAGCTCGACCTAGAAACAAGCTGGATCACGAGAACCATTCATTAAGGACACGAAACATGACTTCCATCGGCACCTGTAACGGAGGCTCCGCAGAGACAAAGCTCCCAGGGCGCCCGGCCGAGAGCAGGCTGAGGGGGGCGGCGGGACCGCTGCTGGGGTTTTAAGTGCCCCTCTGTGCTAGGCTTCGGATCGAAACTTTTACTTCAAGAATAAGGTGATCGGGGATCACACCAAACTACATAATGGCCTTTCTAATTCTCTATACCTTTCCACAATTGCTTGTTTCTGTGACAATTTTCAAAGTGAAGCAGGTTGATTTCCAACCTGGAAACTCAGCCTGGAGGGACTAGATGTATATTTTTCACTCTGGCCCCTCAGCAGAGCTGAGTGAGTCAATAACTCAAAATGGTCTAGAACCAGCTCTTAATGGAAATGGGAAGTCTGGCTCCGACAGCCGGGCCACCCAGCCTGCCTTCAGCTCCGTGTTATTCCAGCACCAAATCAGGGTCTGCTTCTATTTATGCACAGCGGTGCAGGTGGGGGCCGTCTCCAATAACAGCCCAGTGCTCTGGGCTCCTGCAGGAAGCTGTAACCCGCCCCGCGTCCCAGCTGCATCTGCAGGCCACTGGAACACATGGAGGGAGGCAGTTATTTTCCTAAGAGCCAGACTCAAAGAGTGTCTTGAGAAAGTGTTTTAAGCAACACTTCCCCCTAAGATGTTGAAAAATTCAAAGATACATAATTAACAAAACAGGTGAGGGCATAAAATAGAGCAGAAAATAATTCTTCCTTTCATGTTTCAATTACAAATTTCCATGCAACAGTTTCTACTACCATTAACGTCCCAGTGAGACTATTACAAATGCTCATTCAGTCCTTAATTCAGTCATTATTTCTCGAATTCTGACCATGTTCAAGGCCCTGAGACAGACCACGTGGGAGAGGGAGTGACGGCCAAGCTCTGTCCCTGTTGGAACACGAATGCCGGGAGAGTGCAGCTTACTTCCAGCTGGGGGCACTGAGACAGGCTCCAGAAACAGCGTCTGACCTGGTCCTTGATGGGGGAGAAACCTTTGCAGATTAACCAGAAAGGAAGTACAGGCAGAGTGACACACGCCAGAATGACTAAGGGGACAAATGCTCTTCCCCTCTCAGGCTGACACTCTGCTTAGGGTAAGGGACGGAGGGGCCAGAAGAAAAGGCCGGCAGGGCTTGCTGAGGCCAGACCGGCACCTCACTTCTGAGACAGCTGCTTCCTACTGGGGGAGGGAGGGAAAAGCTTACCCTAAATCTTCATCTACTCACTCCACAAATACCCCTGGTGACCAGGGTGACAGGCAGCGGGCTAAGGCACGGGGACACAGTGGAGAGTAGCACAGCCTCTGCTCTCCTAGAGCTCACAGTCTACTGAGGGGGAGACACTCCACATAAACAGAAGTAGACTCATTGATGTTAATTTTTTAAATTTACTTTCTGACCCCAGGCATTTTTTCCTAAGTTTCTATTATTTTCAGCTGCTGTTCTTCTATCATCCCTTCTAGCTCCGTGAACAGTTAGTTCATGAAGTCTAGAGAGGAGAACGCATTCTGCTTTCCAAGCACCTGCAATTACAGAGCACTGAGAGAGGCCGAGGCTGGGCTCAGGGGAAAGGGACAGCTTGCTTAGGGCTGTAACAAGGCTCTCCTTAAAAGCGCAGATATTAAAAGGCCCTAAAGACTCTATTCTTGATTCTCTGCTCCAAACGACCCCATGTGTGAGAGCATGCGGCAGGACGGGGGCTTGCTCCGGGAGAACGTCGGCACTCTGACTGCGGCGCATCCCTAAGGACGGGCCCTCGGCTCGCCTCTGAGAGCACAGATCCCTCGGAGGAGGGAGAGACTCGACCAGGGTCCTCAGCAGACTGGAGTCACCCCCACAGCCTGACGGAGCTATCAGTAAAGCACGGCAGGAAATGATCTTTAACTAAGAGACTTCCAGCAGATGTTCTGTCTTACCTAAAAAGTCCAGCACTTCCACTGTCATCTTCTCAAGACTGTCCCCTAATCCACCCCACCCCCTTCCTCCTCGACCCTCCCCTAGGCCTGCAGCTGGACCCGCAAGGCTCCAGCAGGCTCCCTCCTGTCTCCGAACGCCCCTGCAGGTCCTCGGCTCAGCTGACACCCGGCTGTGCCCTGCTGCGCCCCTGCCCTTGCAGGGCTCCCAGGAAACCGCCTCCTCTCCTGCTCCACCATCTCGGGGACCAGGGGAAGAGTGTTTCCCCCGAGCTTCCCCACTGTGGCTTTAACGTTTTTCCCCTCCATTCTCTTTCGAGCCGCGGCCCCCCTCCCCCGCCGACGGATCCTTTGCAGTTCGTGTCCTTAGCTCCTTCTACACCTCCTAGCACCGTCATCTTCAAACCGGCTCACAGCCCTGATTCACTAACACTTCTGCTTGTAGCCCACTGTCCTCCTCTCCACCCCGCAGTCCTACAAACACTTAACAGGACTTCACACCCACACGATGCGCAGGCAACCCTAGCCAGTCATCCCGGCCACTCTCCCCCGCGCTCACAGCCTGTGTCTTGTCGTCAGGGTGAATCACACCACCTCCAAACATCCACACAGACACACAAACTCTTCCGGGCTTCAGCTCACTTGGGGTGGAAACACCACCTCAGCGACTCTTTGTCTTCACTGTGACCTCCAACCCATGGGCCTCACCACATTCCGACCCTTCGTCATCGTCCCACTATGTTTAGTCCCATCCTTGGCCACCTAGCCGCCACGGCCTGTCGTTGCCTCCTGTCACTGCAAACCTGGAACCCTGAGGCTACTCAGCCTCTTATATCTAATCAGTAACACCCCACTCTCAGTTACCCCAACCGTCTTCCATTTCCATGCCTAAACCCAAAAGCTGAATGTCATTGTAGAAAGATACCCACAACTGGGCTAATTAGCCTAACTTGGCAATCACAAACATGTTTTACTTGGCTTCAGGAATGTTTGAGAATACTCAAAGCTGAAGAATTTCACACATAAATATGTATTTCCAGATTTTCTTGAAACACTAGCTAAGCCCACATGGCAGCCGCCACCTGAGCTGAGTAACAGATGCTTCTCTCATAGCAATAAAAGCAATCGCAAGTAACACTTACACCAGTGCCCCACACGTCACTCAGTCTTAAGGGCCTTACATCTATCCGACTGATCCAGCCCTCAAACCCAGGCAACCCCGGGAGGCAGGTGCTGCTAGTCTCTTGCTCACAAAGGAGAAAAGCGAGGCACTGAGAGCTGCCCGCTTTCACCGCACGGTCAAGCCCAAGCAGTCTGCTTCCAGAGACCTTGCTCCTAACGACCGCAGACTGCCCCCGTCTGCCGCGGCCACCCCAGGGCCTCTCCACTCCCCAGTGTCACCTGCCCCCTCCCCCCAGGAAGCCGGAACCACACCCCAGCCCTCAGGCTGCCCGACCTTGGTGAATGACAACATCACCCAGCTGGCACCCCAGCCCTCAGGCTGCCGGACCTTGGTGAATGACAACATCACCCAGCTGGCGGCTCACCTCAAATACTCGGGCCGCCCTGTATTCCTCCCTCTGCCTCGTCTTCCCGGGTTGGGCCATCCGTGTGCCGCGCCAGTTCCTCGCTCCCCTTCCACCCACTTCTCTCCACCTCCCCGCCACCCCCCTTGTTCACATCTCCACACGTCCCGGCCTGGCGTATTCTGGGGTCCTCCTACAGGGCCTCCCAGCTTCCACTCCAGTCCATTTGTCTTCAAATTGCCAGTGAGATGTTTTTACAGCATGAAACAGGTCGTGTCCTTCCTTTGCTTAACACATTTCCGTGACCCCCACCACTCTTTAAGTCAAACCCAACTCTCCAACACAGCCCAGAGACCTCACGTGATCTGGAAGCTGCCCGACTCTCCAACTCACTCCCACGTGGTCATTCCCTTTGTCCAAAAGTCTTCCTCCCTAGTCCGCGAAGCCACCAAGCCTTTTTCTGCTTGCTATTTCTTCCACTAGCTCATCTCTCTGCCTCTGATGTTCTTTTCCTAACTCTTCAGGTGGCTGGCTCATTCTCACCCTTCAGATCTCGACTCAGAGACCCCCTCCTCAGAGGTGACTACAGAACTGGTCACAGGCTGTAATTTCCTCTATTTCTTTAGTCACTTTGGCTTATCTCCCCTGTGAAATGCCTGTCTGTTACATGCTTTGCACTTAGTAGGCAGTCAGGGAAGATCTGCTGAGCTAATTAATTAATGTCTGCAGAGCTGAAGCTCTCCCACCACCCCCTAGCACTAGTGTTATGAATGTCATCTCCTCCTTCTAAATGGCTGGGCGGTCCATTGTCAGGTCACCTCTATTCCCTCTTTAATCCACACCCAACGGTCTCCAGTTGATTTCACCCTTAACAAACGGAGACAGTCTGGAAACTAGTTCCTCCTCGCCTGTCCTCCTGGACGAGGATTTCTTCTGATGTCCAGTAACAGCTTCACACCAATACCCTACCGGCACTCTGACATCATGTCTCGGGCAGCTCTGGGGGCTCAGCCCGAACCACCTGCAGACACAGCGACACCTGGGACTGGGAGGCCAATCAAGTCCACCCTCTTCCTACCCGTGTCACTCTGGCCACCCCCCCAAACCTGAGCCCCTTCCAAGACTGCCCATCCCATACTCTCAGTTTCTCCCAACATCTCCCGTATCGACCTTCCAACCGTCTACCTACGTAAAGAGAAAGGACCTATGTTCTTTGATGTGAGAACCTGTTGACCAAAATACCTTCAAAACTACATGTGCACGGTCATGGGTCGCTGCTGGTCAGCTCTAACACAGGAGAGAGGGTTCGTGGGCACCGTGGACTCCTCTTCCCCACATAGGCCAAATACCAATGAAATGGCAAATTATTGGTCAAAGTATTGAAAGGAAGCAAAAAATTATTCTACTCCTATATTAAAATATCTCAGATCTCTCATTAAAAGTTGTTTCTCTGGATGAGGAGAAGAAAAAGGATGTAATCCTATATTACATGTGAATAAAAAGTTAAATGCTTAAACATTTCAACAAAAAAATTCAAAAATCTTTTATTGTCTAGTTCTTCAGTTTACCCTTCAAGGCCTGAGCACACAAAGTTTGTATCAGAAAGCAGATGGACTCTGTTCCTTTGCCTATGAAAATCTTATTTACAATGTTGTATATTTCACACGGTGACCTCATATCTGGAACCCATTCCTTTCCCCATCTGCACAGAACAACTGTTCTCATCCATGGGTGGGAGGGGGGGGGCTCTGGCTGGAGTCTCATGATGTCACAGGCCAGGAGGAACCACTTAAAACTCCAGGAAATGAGGGCTGTTATATCGATCAGTTTTTTGTTGTTTTATTTTACTATCACCCAAGAGTTGCTTCAAAAGCAAAAATTAATAGGAGAGAGCAAAAACTAATACAACTGCAGAACAGTTACCTCAGGTTATCTGTATAAATTCTATAATAAAAATTATAAGCAATTTTTCTTTCAAGTTATAACAACTGAAATTCCGCTCATTTTTCTTCAAAGACAATAAGTACCTTGATCCTTTATTGAATCAGTAAACAACTATTCAATAAACTTATTAAGCATCAATCAAATGCCAGGTATGTGGGAATAAGACATGACCCTGCCCAGAAGGAAGTAAATCATCTACTTGAAGAAACATAAATGTCAGGACATGAATACAGGTTTAACATAAAGGGTAGCCCTGACTGGTGTTGCTCAGAAGTTTGGACGTCACCCTGCAAAGCAAAAGGTCACCAGTTTGATTCCCATACAAGGGCACAGGTCCAGGTTGCAGGCCAAGTTCCCGGATGGGGGGCATGGGAGGGGAAACTGATCAGTGTTTCTCTCGCACACTGTTGTTTCTCTCCCTCAACTTCTCCCTCCAATCCCCTCTCTAAAAATAAATAAATAAAATATATTAAAATATATTAAAATAAAATAAAATAAAATAAAATAAAATAAAATAAAATAAAATAAAATAGGGTAAACCAAGAAGTCAGCTTCAAGAAAAGCGGCAATGGCCAATTCTGCAGAGAATCAATAGAGACTTCTCAAAGGGGGTGACACTTGGCTAGGGACTTAAAGGTTGAGCCCGATAACATCCGGACAGTGGGGGAAGGCCCCCGAGCACCAGGAACCGCCTGCACAGAGTCGCCGAGGAGGCGAAGAGCAGAGTCTCCACGGGAAAAGCCCGAAGGCCGGGGGAAATGGAGCGGAGCGGAGCGTACCAGGAAGGAACGAGGGAGACGAGAGTGGAAAGGCACAGCGGGTCCACGCGCGTGGAGCGAGGAGAGGGCCAGGAGGCTGTAGATACACTGGAGTTCAGCGTGAGGGCTGCAGGGGGGACAGCGTGCGTATGGACTAACGAGTGGACAAATGTCCAACTCGCCCGAGGGAGGCCTTGTCAAAGAAATCCAAGGGAAGCTTTTTAAAAAAAAAAAATCCAAAAGGACTTCTAAAGTCAGAAGATCAACTCATGTTGCTAAAAAAGTTTTCCATTCAAGAGTTTATATTAATCACACAGGCATTTGACCACAGGGAAATACCAAAAAGTGGTGAAAAAGGAAGAGAAGGTGATACTATCTATTAATTGGCTGCATCTTCAGCCAAAAGCACGAACATAGAAGCTGAGCTCTCAGAACGAGAAAAAGTGGAACACAGTCAATGTTTTCAAGTGAGCCAGGTAACACGAGGCAACATTTCATAACCCAGGAACTATGAAACGAACCTAACGCAAAGACCGTGTGGCTCTGCCCCTCTCCATCGCGCTGCCCACCACCTGCCTCACGCTTCAGGCCTGCGGAGGCCTCAGCTGCCCAACCGTGTGCACAGCGCCTCATCAGCTCGTGTTTTCGTCGGTGCCACTACCCCCCCCCACCTCCTTCCCACACACGCCACTCACTGAACAGACCAGGCTACTGTCTGTCCTCCAACATCCACGGCGGACGTCGCCTCCCACAGTTTCCCGATTTCCCCCAACCGCCCTCCCTCCCATGCTCCCGGCCACACTCCTCTCTCGGCACTAACCGTCTACCCAGCAACCATCTGTTCGCACGGCTGCCGGCCTCCCCCGGGCCGCCAGCGCACAGCGCACAGAGGCGGCCTCTTCCACCTTCGTCCCGAGAGCGCCCATGCACCTGCCCTTAACTGTAAACTGGGCCTGGCTAACGGCAGGTGCTCGGTAAACATTTGCTGAGCCGAACCACTGCACTAGCTTGTAAAAGTACTCTGTACACTATAAAGCACTCACCAAATACCGTCTGCTGCTGTTCACTGCCTCCCTCTCCACCTTACGCTCCGTCATTCAGCTTCCATGGGCCCAAGGCAAACTGAACCATCCACGCTTCTCCTAGCCAAACCCCGTTCCCACTTTTGTCTGAGTAGCTCAACTGGTCCTTCCGTTTATAAAGCACTTTCTCTTATCTTATAGAAATTGCACCGGTCCTCGGCCTGCATCAGCAACGTCCCTTCCAATACCACATTCCTGGGCGGCCCCAACTGGAAGTGATGGCTCCGGCCTCTCAGCTCCCAGAGTGCTGTGCTCTCCGCCCCGCGGCGCTTGTTACCTCTAACGGCACCGCAGGTCCTAGAAGTGGGATGCCCTGAGCCTGTTGTACCCTCATTTCTTTCAAAACACACAGCACAGAAAAATAAACACTTTACTGAAAAAAAAAAACAGATTACTTCTGATCCCACACATCCAAGGAATAGCCTTCTAGTATGATTTAAGCACCTGGATAAGTGTTCCTCTCTTCAAGCCTTCTGAAACATCCTCCTTGGACATGTAATTTTCAAATATGCTCTTTTTCTTCCCTCGCGTGGACTTGTTCTTTGACTTTTTGTCACCTGGCGAAGCACCAACACCACGTGGGCTGACCACAGAGGACACACCTAGGAACATGAGGCAGCAATCAACTCTTTTCCCAATCAAACATCTCTGTATTTTTTAAGCTAGAGGCATTTTACCCTCTTCTTAAATTTATAAAAACAAAAAGGAAATGAAACTCCCTGATCAAGATTTCGAATGGCCACAAAAAGACAGGAATGAGAAGAAAACGCGGGTGGAAGGCACACGGAGACGGGCGTCGGACCGGCGCCGCGGCGTTCGCGGAGCACGGCCTGCGCCACGGCTGCCGTGTGCTTTCTGCTCACACACACGCCCCTTTGAGAAGCAGGAGCTGCTGAAAGACGGCCATTTTTCAACAGGAAATTAAATAGCTGTGCTCAATAAAACAACAAATTAAAGACAAAAAGAAACACCACTGAATTCTAGAGTAAATGACACGTAGAATATTTAACACGTCGCTAAAGAACTGCAGCCCCCTCAGTCCTAAGACCCGCCCGCATCCCCATCCCAGCTGCGTGCCAGGTCTCTAGCTGCCGGCGCGGACTCCCCACTCCTCCGGCTACCTCTGAGGCTCCCCAGGTTCAGCCTGCAGTCGGGATGGCTCATTGCTGGATCCACGGTCGCCTCTTCTCTCCAGGTGCGGGGGGGCCTCCACCGCCCGGGCTCGGAGTCCTCCCGGCCTCGAGCAGCTCGGGTGTCACAAGCTGAAACCAAAGAGAAGCGAGTGACCGAACAGCAATTAACCCACAGCCTCCGCTGCGCTCTTGGACAGTGAGTGCGTGGATGGCAAAGGCGACGCAGCGCCCTCCATGGCTCCTGGTGTCACCTTCTCCCGGGCAGTCAGGCAAACACGCCATCCGGCCTGAGTTTCTTCTCAAGGCCTTCGCCTTCGCAGGTATCACTAGTTTGCTTGTTTGGGCCAATTCAACTAAAAACTCCCACAAATGGGCAATGGGGTGGAAATTACGGAGTTCTGCCATTCTGTTCAGCTTGTGAAATGCACAAGAGCAGGAGGGAATGTGGTTCTGAAAAATGGTATAAAGACCTAGAATCTAAACACGATAATGAAATAGGTGCTAAACTAGGACTCCAGAGACCTGCCTAAGGTTAACCTTGAACAAAATGACATTCCTCTACAAAAACAAGTCATCGATTCCTTAAGAATTCATCAACAAAACCTAATTCATTACCATAACCACAGTCCACAACCACTCAGGGAACCCAGGATGGTTCACTCACTTTCAAAACACAGAAATATGATAATTGAGCATCTATTTCCCTACTCTTACCTGCCATCACTTCAAACCAGTCATCTGAGCAGAAGCTCAGGCAGCTGCGTCTAAGGAACACGAGGCAGCTGCCTGGACCAGCGGCCTGGAACACGGGGCCCCGCAGCTGGCCCCCTGACCTGCCACCTGGATACTGAACATGTCATCGCAGCTTCTCCTTTCGCTCGGTGCTGGCCACCGGCCCAGGATCTAAGCCTATACTTGCAAATTTCCAAAACCCTGGTAAGCAGCCTTTATGATTTCCCATAAAATGGATCAAGATGTCATTCTGAACACTAGCTTCCATTTCCTCTAAATTTCCCACAAACATCCTTTACCAAAATGATGTAATTTTTCTTTAAAATGAAATTAATACAACCCAGGGGGAGAGAAGCAACAGAGACAAAAGGTAACAGGTCATTTAGTGATACATGAAGAGATTCAGAAAGTCAAGAAGGAAGAAACCTAGATCAGTGATTTTCAATCTTTCTCATCTCACGGCACACATAAACTATAAAATTCTGCAGCACGCCAAAAAATATACTTTTTGTCAATCTGACCAAAAGAAAAAGATATAATTTTGATTCACTCACACCAGACGGCTACTGCTGTGTTGGCTGTCGTCATTATTTTATTTGACAATCAAAGGGAAAAGAGGGCAGTGCCCCTGACTAAACGCTCAGGTATTTCGTGTTTTAACCATTCTCGTGCCGTACTGCGCCGCGGGATACGCAACAGGGCAGCGGGAAAGGCACATCCCGGAGCCCAGACCGTCTGATGGTCTACTTCCGAAACCCGTTCACCCACGCATTCATTCAGCAAGCACTTCCGCAAGCTGCTGTACCAGGCACAGTGAGGGATACAAGAGTTAATGTATACAAATCGTATTGCACTGACAACTGATACAAGTTGGGAAGTGAGAGCAATATTTTTTTTTAAGTATGGGTAAATGTACATATGATGGAAGAGAAAGGGTATCTCCAGCTCAGGAAATCCAAGAAAGCTTCAGAAGAAAATTTTTAGGAAGAACTGAGAATGTGAGAAAAGCACACTGCTGGCAAAAGGAAACAAAAAAAGACACACCGCTCAGGCAGGTTCTTGCAACAGTCATTCCATCTGGATGGAGTCCAGCCTATAGGAAGGGGAGCAGTGGCCAGAAAAGTGAAGCAACATGGAAGGTCTGGAGGACCGGCCCAGTTTCTCGAAGACAGCGGGGAATTTCTGAAGCCTGAGTGAGCAGAAGAGAAGAACAGATCAGAGTCGTGTTTCAGGAAAACTTAACCTGTTCAGGATGCAGAGTCATCTGCACTTGAGAAAAACTAGCCGCAGCTGCACCCTAGGACAAAACTAGAACAGACTGGGGAGGAGGTAGGCCTGAGCCGGAGCGGTACCGGCAGAGGCAGAAACGAGGAGACCCTTCACATGGTACTGCACAGGGCAAAGGGGCACCATTTGGCCACCAGGCAGATCTGGGGGAGAGCGAGGTAGTGGCAATTGCGTAAGATTCCAAACAAGACTGGGGAATGATGACATCAGTAAGTTAGTGAAGATGATGAATTCTACCTGGGGTCCTGTACACCTCCACGTGAAAATGCATACCTTTCTATATCCCTCTATGCATGGAAATACACACCTCCACCCACACCTGTACACCAAATAACTGGAAACCAGGGCACAGCTTAGAGAGATAAGTGAGCCAGTCATTTACATAAAAATGGTACCCCCAAAGTTTTCCAGAATGGGCAAGGCTGCCAAGACAGAATCAACTAACACAGAAGAAGGCTCAGGACAAAATCTGGGTTAGGGAAACTTTTAGGAAATGCAAAGAGAAGAAAGTAGAAAATACAACAAAGAAGCTAATAAAGATATAGGGAAATAACCAACACAGCCAGATTTTTTTTAAAGGGAAGAAAATAACTTCCAAAGACAGGTTCATGACAGGGTTTGCACCCACTACTAAATAAGAATACAAATAATGCCAACCTTGGGGAGGGCAAAGGTCTGGGGGCAAGCTGCAGGCAGGAAAAAGAATGCAAAATGAGCCAGAACAGAAATGGGAGTCCTTCGTGTCGAGTCCTGAGGCAGGCCAGAGTTCAAAATCAAGGGGAGCTGACTGCCACTTCGGTGAGGTGGAGGCACAGAAATCTCGACGGAACTGCCCCTGGGTTGGCTGCATCTGTGACTTTCCTCCACGGCAAACATCCCAGTGGGTGTGACTCACAGCTAACTCATCTCTCTTGCTCAGAAAGACGAGGCAGGGGTGGCTGCGTTCATCACTATAACCCCATTGTCTCCCACAGTACCTAGGAGATCGTAGGTACTCAACTATCGCTCCTACAATAATGAGTGTGTCTTCATACACAAGCAGTGAGAACACCAAGCAAAGCAGGGTCATTCCGGGAAACCACAGTAAAAAAAAAGTCAGCAAAGAATGGGAGAAAAAAAATAAGACCCAGGAAACAAAGTTGGCAAGGATAAGCCAGACAGCTGGTCAGGGAGTCAAAGCTTGCCTTTGGGTATCAAAGTACGGGGAGAAGCTGGAAAGATTCCAACTATATATGATGCTAAGCAGATGAGCAAATAAGCAACCTTCCCTTCTTAGTGACATAGTTGTGAATGCCCCTTAACCCTGGAGAAACAAACCCTGGCACTCCTACCTGACACACGGAAAGCACACGGTAATTTCCAATCCTCACCAGCTTCCAGAATGGGGGCCACTGGTACGCTGCCCAACTGCCCACTGGCTACCGTGGAGGAGGTTTTACCACAGAAATGGCTGGATGTTTTTGTTCTGAAGAGCTGGGCCGGGTCAGGACAGACAGGCGGTAACACACTAACAGGATGAGGAGGAAAGGGGAAGCCCCGACCTGAAAGAGAGCGAACCTGGAGAAAGCATCCGGGTGCAGGAAGTGGCGTCTGGAGACCCTTTATAGTCCCCAAACCTGCACGGTGCAGAGCAGGCGGACACAGAACTTAAATAAATGCAGCCAATTTGGGACAAGACCCACCAGGTTACAGTAGATGTAACTACTGAGAAATGTGAGTTGCGGGGCCAGGGCTAGGGCGAGGCAAACAAGGCGCCCAGGACGCAAACGGCACAAACCGGAGTCCTGCGAGCGCCAGCCCCTCACTCCGCGGGACTCCGAGGGGGGGTGCCTCGTGAAGTGTCCGCACCGTGGGCATCTCTCCGGCCCTGTCCTAGTTTGGGCCCTGACGGGTAGCAAGAGTAGAGGAAATTTATGAACCTGGGTGGGGAAGGAAATTCAGGGAGTTAAACATTCAGAAGAAAAGCTTGAGGAGTGGAAAGGCCGAGCCTGCTCAGAAGCTAAGAAGGGGCCCATGGGAAGCAAGAGACGGTAAAAACAAGTGAAAAAGGACACAGTTGACAGATTTTTTTAAGAGGATGAAATTAAAATTAATCTCACTGAAATTAAGGATTTAAACCATTTGCATTATGAATCAGTGGGAAATACATCTAATGGTCAACAAGTAATGTTAAAACACTACTTAATACCATTTTTTAAAAGAGCCAACAGATCCCCACTTCATAACATTCTGAAATGACACTCAGTGTGAATAAAATTTAAATGTTCAAAACCGAGACAGAGAGACAGAGAGAGAGAGAGAAAAGGCAAGGGAGATGCCCAGCTGGCTGAATGAGCAATGTGACAAACATTCCCAACAGCAAAAGTGGGCAAAATTATCAAAACCAACCATTTAAGGGGCTGGATATTTTCCAAAGACATCCAACAAACCGAGAAGAGTTTATTCAAGAAAATCTACTGAGCCTCAGTCAGAGCAGCGGGTGTGTGTGGTGGTTGAGGCTGGGGCCCCCACCAACCCACACGCACTCCCAATTCCGTGGCGTGCAGGTCCCAACAGGACAGGGCAGACCGTGAAGGCTGGCAGCTCCACTGCCAGACGGAGTTAAATTCACCTGGATCAGAAGAAGAATTCCATGCCCAGGGGCATTTTCAAAAACAACAGTGATTCCAAGGGCAAAAACATCAGGGAAGGCCAGTATCACAGCTAGCCCGAATGTGCCACACTAGTTAGGGCGAGCAGAGCTACCAGGAAGGAACACGGAGAATCCGGGAACGACACGACCCCGTGGGCCTTGGTAAGAGTCTACTTTCCCTGCTGTGTGCCTGCACAAGACTGCAAGCATGCGGGAGAGAAATGAGAGGGCCCTCGGGAACTCCTCATCCCTGGATGAGTGTGAGCCTTGCACATGCAGGAAGCCAGGGCAGACCCACAAATCCCCTGAACCTGGAATGCACTCCCCAAGTCGCGCAAGAACTACTGACAGAGGGTGGCGGCCCCATTGTTTCAAGGAGTTGAAGCACAACTTCTGACCAATCACAGGCTGATTCCGAGGATATACTGATCCAAGGGCAGCTACTAGAAAGTCAGGCTTCAAATAAAAACAAGAGCGCTGGCCGGGCGGCTCAACTGGCTGGAGCATCATCCCACGCCCCAAAAGGTTGCAGGGCACATACCGAGGTTGCGGGTTCAGAGTTGGGACACATATGGGAGGCAAATGATCGATGTTTCTCTCTCACATGGGTGTTTCTCTCTCCCTCCCTCTCTCTCTAAAATCAATGTTAAAAAAATATCCTCAGGTGAGGACAAAGAAATGAATGGACAAAATAAAAACAAGAAAGGAAGAACTGAGCAAAGACACCAGCAGCGTACCCTGCAGGAAAAAAACAGACTCCATAAAATTAGTTCCAGGCAAAGCACTGAACAAACAAAAAGAGAAACCACCTCTAACTCCGGAGAAAAATGAATCAGAACGCAGAATATATTACCAAAATTGTCCAGGTTTTGACAAAAAATTGTAACATACGCAAAAATGTAAAAGTGTGACCCATACATTTTTAAATTTGGGGGCAGACAGTTTCAATAAAATTGTCTCTGGGGGAACCTAGATTTTGGACTTACACAACAAAGACTTCAAAGCAGCTATTATAAATATGGTCAAAGAACTAAAAGAAACCATCTTTAAAGTAAAGTATGGATAATGACTCATCAAATAGGATAGAAATGATAAAAGAGCCAAATAGAAACTCAAGTCGAAAGGTGGAATAACAATGAAAAACCCACTAGAGGGTTCAACAGCAGATTTGACCCGGCAGGAGAAAGAATCAATAAACCTGGGGGAAAAAGATCAATTAAGAAGAAAAGATAAAAGTAATTTTTTAAAATCCAAATTCAGGACTTGTAATAGAGTCTGGCCTGAATTATCCGATGTTTAAAGCCTCACTTGCCCCTCCCGCTCTGACCCAGCCAGACGGGCTGATAAGAAAAGTCCCCTGTGCTCCCTTGGGGCCCGAGAGGGGAGTGCGCACTTGGCGGGCCCTCAGCAGCACACGGAGATTTCACTCCAGTCCCCGGGACATTGCGAAGGCCTGCCCCACTCCTTCTGCCTGGCTCAAACCGGGGCAGACCAGCTTGTACCCACCCTAATCGCCCCCTGAGGCTCTTGGATGAGTAACAAACCTTCTCACACTCTTGCAGTGCGCAATGCGTGGAGGGCAGTGAGCATACACACCCTACTGACTGGGAAGCCGTGCATTCCACCTCCGCGGGGCGACCACAGAACAGGAATGAAAGAAGGGACAACTCTACCAATTTACAGAAATGAAAAGGACTATAAGGGAATACAATGAACAACTTTATCCCCCTAGACAACTTAGATGAAATGGACAAATTTCTAGAAAGACACAAATTACTTAAGAAAAATAGGAAATTTAAATAGATATATAATAAGAAATACAATTAGTCATTTAAAATTTTCCAATAATGAAAAGCCCAAATAGCTTCCTGGTGAATTCTGCCAAATATTAAAAAATTAATAATAATACTAGTCCTGTACAAACTCTTCCAGAAAACAGAGGAAATATTCCCCAATTCATTTTATGAGGATAATATCCCCCCTGATACCAAAGGCAAAGCCAGCACAAGACAAAAAAGTTTTAAACATAGTTTAACTTTTCTTCCTGGGTCAGTTTTGTTCATTTGCATTTTCCTAGGAAGTTGTGAATTTCATCTAGAGTGTCCATGGGGGGCGGGGGTGTTGGTGCAGGATGTTGGTGCAGGATGTTGGTGCAGGATGTTGTTTGAAACATCCTTGTGGTTTTCTTAATGCCTGTAACAGTGCTGTCCTTTCTGGAATGATGGAAATTTTCAATATCTATATTGTCCAACACGGTAGCCACATGCCATTGTGTGTCTTTTGAGCATTTTCAAGGGTGGCTAGTATAACTGTCCCGTCTGAAATATTTGTATTTCATCTTTACCTTGTAGGATACTTTCACAGGGCTCAGAATTCTAGGTGTTTCTTATTTTCTCTCAGTAATTTGAAGATAGCATTCCATTGTCTTCGAGCTTCCACTGTTTGTGTTAAGAAGTTTGCTGACCTGGTTTTGGGCCTAATAGCTGATTCTTTGAAAGTATGCTATTCTCTCTCCCCACTTCTGGCAGCTTTTAAAATTTTTCTCCTTATCTTTGGTCTCCTACAGGTTTACTAAAATAACCTAAGGTATGGATGTCTTCTTACCCAGCTTGGTGTTAGTCAGGTTTCTTCAATCTATTCCTTGATGACTTGCACCAGTTATGGAAACTCCCAGCCAGTCTCTTCCAATATCACTTCTGCCCACTCTCTCCCAACTCTTCGTCTGGGACTCCAATTACACACTTTTTTTTTCATTTTTAATTATACTCAATTGGTTTTCTTATTAATAATACACTAGAAAAAAATACCTGCTTTTATTTTTTTTTCATTGTTGTTCAAGTACAGTTTTCTGCCTTTTCTCCCCCACCCCAGCCCACCCCCCACCCAGCCCTCCCTACCTCCCTCAATCACACACTTTTGATCTTTACGATGTCTCTGTGTCTCCCTCAATCCCTTCAGTAATTTTTCCACTTCACTCATTCTCTCTTCAGCTCTACATAATCTTCTGTGAACTCATCCAATAATGTTCTAGTTTTAGTTACTATGGTTCCAAGTCTACATTTTCCATTTTGTTTTTTGGAAAGTTGCCAGTTCACTACTGAAAATAGTGAATCTTCTCCTTTGTCTTTTTGAACAAGGTAAGCATAGCTATATTAAAGTTGACTCGTAAAAGCTACAATATAAGAGGCCCCTATGGATCTAACACTATATTCTATTGCTTCTACTTGATTTTGTTCATGTTGCTCCTGAGTTTCTTAATTATAGGGTGGACACTATACTGTAAAATGTTTGTAGAAATAATCTGAGGTCCAGTATAATGTTATCATCTTCCAAACGGGATTTACATTTGCTTTTTGCCAAGCACCTGAGAGAAACACAATAAACTAACCTCGACCCCTTTTTAGAGTCCAAATGCATTCAAAGTGGAGCTACAGGTCCTCTGAGGGCCTGTCTACATCCGATTCACTCTCGCCTGTCAATGGTAGCCCTTCAGGATCCCAACCCCAAAGAAGAATGGTACAGCAGGGCTCGTGAACTAATTACAGGGTACATTATTTACAGTGTGCCTCCTTTTACAAAAGAGAAAACAAGAATTGCACACACATCCATGTGTGCAAAAAAGACACACAGAAAGTCAGAACTAGTGAGAATGGTGCCCTACACAGGTGAAGTAAAAACAGGATGAAAAGGCAGCAGGGAAGACTGGGTGAAACAAATGGACATGAAGCAACTTCGCAGTCAGAACGGGCATGTTCTGACTTTTGAAATGACATTCATGTTTCACATACTCAAAAAAGTCAACATAAAATAAAATAAAAACATCCTAAAATGCAATACAAATAAAAATGAATGATCCTAACTATATTTAAAATGAAAAACACAATATACTAAAGAGATGGGGGGGGGGACTAACCCAAATAATTTTTTAACACAGTATTTAAACCCTAAGGTTAAAGACAAAGAAGTGTAAATAAAAATTAAATTCAAATTAATAGATTAGTTTTTCACAGAGGTATGCATTAGCAATTCTAAAATTAGTTTCTGTATATTCTAGGATTCAACAAACAAGTAATTGTACTGTGGATAATAGCAGTCAGGCTTGTCAATATGCGAAAGAAATTACAAATATAGAAAGCAGAAAGACTAGAATAAAATCTGTGGTATAGAAATGGAAGTAGAGATACCACCATCACTCAGTGGTTTACAATATATGGAGACATACAGAAATATAGATATGTCTGTATACAACACACAAATGTATGCAAGTATATGTATCTATTCCTATATTATCTAGCTCTGTGTGCTAAGAGGGCCTATAAATAACAATATCCCAGCAGCAGTGAACACATCTAGAACCCAGATCTCAGTTTCTGAATACCATTCAGGGCAGAAGGGATCCAGGGCTCCTCAGAAAAAACGGGCAGTTCTAAGACTGGCTTAACGAAAGTACAATACGAGTCTGGAAGGGGGCTGGCAAACTACAGCCCACAGGCCAAATCTGGATAGCAACCTTTCTTTACAAATAAAGTTTTATTGGAATACAGCCATGCTCATTCACTTACAAATTGTCTGTGGCTGCATTCCTGCTGCAAGGGTGGAGTAAGGAGTTGCAACAGAGACTGTATGGCTCACAAAGCCAAAAGTATTTACTATCTGGCCACTTACAGAAAAAGTGTGCCAAGCCCTGGGCCTAGAATGTCTTCTTGTTCCAACAAGAAAACACTCAAAAAAGAATGGGGACATGTCAAAAGTTCACAGGAGCCAGTTGAAAATGTTACTACTGGCCAAATATATGACAATGTGAGGATTAAATTTTTAAATGATGACAGCTTAGATTACCCATCAAGTAAGAAAACATGAGTTCATACTGATATAGATAGACAGACAGACAGATAGATAGATAGATCAATCAATGGAAGGGGGGAACTCTTTCTTACATCAGAATCCCAACTAATAAATGCAGAAAAGTGATGGGGGCAGAAAATTACCATTGACAATCATCATACTAATTCAGATTCGTCGATGGAGTCTTAAAACTAGTGGGTAAAAGTTCTGGGGAGTAACAGAACATTAGTCTCAAAACAGCCTCCCGGATCCGCACTGAGTACAGAGAGAAGGCGCACCCTCGGCAGCTGAGCCGTCCGGCAGGCCACCACGCCGAGCGGTCAGAGCAGACGCCTGCAGCGGGGCAGGCCAGCGTGCCAGGCCAGCGTCACACGTCTCCTGATGCCACGAAAACCGTGTCATTTAGGAAACGTGACCTGGACCTGCTACAAAATAACTGGCCTATAATCTTTAAAGATGTTAAATTCATAAAAGCTAAAACTGTTCCAGATTAAAGGTGACTGATGACACATGACAACTCTATGCTGCTTGTGATCCGGGATTTTCTTTTCATGTAACTGAGAAAGTGACTGGGAAGCTGAGAACACCTGAACAGGATCTATAGATCACATCAGTGGCATTCCATCCGTTTTCATTTCCTGATTTCGATCATTTCTGTAGGTGTGAAACTATGTTTCCAAAAAGAATCCAAGTCTTTAATTATAAAATCGTATCTGTTTTTATAATTAAAATGTTGAGTTACTTTTCTCATGCTAAAGAACATTCCCAACAACTGACAATTCAACAACTAAAAACAGCCCTGTAAAAGGGAATACAAACGATGTACTGAAAAAACAAAGTTCAAATAACCAGTGAAAGGACATGTGGGCTACAAAACCATTTCATCCTGTTTCATACGGGCCAAAACAGATTTATTAGCTGCAAGCTCAAATAAAGTGATCTCAAATGAGAGTTATGTCAGTAAAAATACTGCCTCTCAACAGGTCAGAAGTGACTTTGCTCACATTTTACAAAATATTTTGAGGATTTAAAAGATTAAATGTCCTGAAAGGGACAACAATCCAGCACTTTTTGCAAACACAGCTGTTGGTTAAAGCTCTTGAGAAAAGTTCTGGAACGGGAATCAGTTGTAGGGAGAGATAACGTTATAAAATATTAAGAAAATCCTGGAGTCTTTCCTCATTAATCTCTCTAATAGCGGACTCGTTTCTGAACATGTGCTCCCCTGTTCTCTGCTGGGACCTGCTCAGGCCCCCGGCAAAGACCAGCACGCTCCACAGGACCTGCCAGGTCCCTGCTGTCGTGGTACCGACAGTCGGGGGGTGGGGAACCCAGTAATCGGGCACAGCAGTGACACAGACTGATGAGCTCATGACCAATGGCATGGGGAAAGAGGACACTACGTTAGCTTTGGTCATTAGGACAAGCCTCTACTGAGAAAAAGCACTGCGGCCAAGGTCCAAATAACGACAAGCCCCCCACGTGAAGGTCTCGGGGTAGAGCCTTCCTGGCGGAGGGCATAACAAGCACAAAGAAAAACAACAAAGGGGAAACAATCTCAGGGCGTTCAAAGAAGTTTGTTTTTTTTAAAAAAAAAAGACCTCAGTAATACTCTCCATCTTGTAGGTGACACCAAAGAACTGTCAATTTGGGGCCAGGTATGGTAATGGCACTGTGACTGTGGACAGCAATTTTCACATTGCATAGCGTGTTTACGTACATGGAAGTACAACAGATGGCGTCAGTGGTTTCTTTAAAATATTTCAGCAAAGGAAAGAGAACTAAAAATGGGATGAATGAGGCAAATGTGCAAATGTTCTTGAATTTGGGAAATAGCAGGTGAGCTACTCTCTGTAGTTTTTGTGTATTTGAAACTCTTCATAATAATTCATTTTAGAAACCCCACAGAACAGAACTTCATGTTAAAACTGGGAGGTATTCCTCGTACCTTCTCTCTCTCACTTTCATGGCCCAGCCCAGCTCTCACCACATCAATCTTCTGCTTCCCTCCCGGGAGGAGATAAGGTGGAAGCTTTAAGGACAGGAGCTCGCTGGACGGGCCCCAAACCCCAGGACCAGGTCCGGTTTCTGGAACAAACAGAGCTGATCTACCGAAGGCAGGGCTGGCGCCCAGGGAGAACTAACAGGAGCGAATGTAAAATGAACGGCCGCCCACTGATAAACGAGTCATGCCTCCTGAGACCGGGACTGCCCGGACTAGGAACCGCCTTCCCAGAGATCAAAGACCCAACAGGCCCCTGGCTGGCGTAGCTCAGTGGATTGAGCACGGGCTACGAACCAAAGCATCGCAGGTTCGATTCCCAGTCAGGGCACATGCCTGGGTTGCAGGCCACGGCCCCCAGCAACCACACATTGGTGTTTCTCTCCCTCTCTCTCTCTTTCTCCCTCCTTTCCCTCTCTAAAAATAAATAAATAAAATCTTAAAAAAAAAAAAACAAAAAAAACCCAAACAGGCTTCTTCCCTTCCACTACACGAAGACTTCCACTACACAAAGACTTCTTTGGCAAGGATCTTCGGATTGAGAAACCCCATTGCCGATTTTCAGTCTTGGTCTCACTTGACCTTGCTGTAGCCCTTGACCCAGCTGAACACTTCCCCTCTTCCTGAGCCTCTCTACTTGCTTGGCAGACGTGACAGCAGAGCAAAAGATGACCACACTTCCTCTCAAGGACAAATGCCACATCCACGGCCCCTCCTGAGGGACAACAAGCAACTTTTGACCCAAGTGACCAGTTCTGAAGGGACCAGGAGCAGGTCCCTAACCCACCAATCTGTGGTCTATAGAATGGTGTGTCAGAAAATTGTATTTCTGATAATTCAGTGAAGTCAATATTCTGAAAATCTTTCTGATGCCAGATCACAGCTGCTGAACAAAATATTACCGAGGGAAAATGAAGTGAATTTGAGAGAAATGATGAAGCACTGAAATTCTGTCACCTCGACCCACATGCTACCATCAGCCACATCCCATCATTTCCGCTCTGCACCCCACACAACATGAGTCCTTCCGTCACTCCTCTGCTGCTGGTGGTCCGCACCGGCTCCGTCCTAAACTAACAGCTGACAGCTTCTCCTGTGTCACGTCTCTCCTCCTTTGTACCTAGCACTCAAGGACTTGTAAGAATTTTAATACCATAGCTCGTGGCCCAACATTCGGGCATTCTGCAGTTTAGACTCTAAAGCTGGGTATAAGGAATCACTTTGCTCTTTTGAAGTCCTACACTGCCGGCGGGGGGGACGGCCCCCCTGGCCGCCGTGTGCTGTGTGATAAAGCGTACCCTCTGTCCTGGAACCGCTCAACCCAGACCGCCGTTCCGTGAGTCTGAGTGGAAACTAGGACATTGATAAAGGTGTAATCGTATGTTACCCCTTGTTCTTGCCGTGACCCACTCCTCCATTAAGATTTTATTTATTTATTTTTAGAGGGCGGGGAAGGGAAGGGGGGAGAGAGAGAGAAATGTCAATTGGTTGCCTCTTGCACCTACTCTGACTGGGGACTGAGCCCGCAACCCAGCCAGTGTCCTGACCAGGAGTCGAACCTGGCGACCTTTGCTTTGCAGGATGACACCCAACCACCTGAGCCACACCGGCCAGGGTGCTCCTCCATTCCTTTAATACTGTGTCTGTTAAAAGTGTTTTTTGCCCTGGCTGGCGTAGCTCAGTGGATTGAGCGCGGGCTGCGAACCAAAGTGTTGCAGGTTCGATTCCCAGTCAGGGCTCATGCCTGGGTTGCAGGCCACAGCCCCCAGCAACCGCACATTGATGTTTCTCTCTCTCTCTCTTTCTCCCTCCCTTCCCTCTCTAAAAATAAATAAATTTTTAAAATCTTTAAAAAAAAGTGTTTTTCATAAAAGGCGAATTGTTGACTAACATGTAACCCATAGATAAATAGCATATTTGTGACTTGTGTACGAGTTCCAAGAATTCACTTCAAAGGCAGCTTACGGCAACAATGGGACACTCCAGCTGCAGGGCACTTGCTGACTTTCAACCATGAAAACCAGACGTCTGCTTGAGCAGTTCTGACAGACCACGCTTTCGTCGAGACAGACCACGATGACTTACACATAAAAAGACTTTCAACGCCCACCCTCAATTTCTCTGTTCCGCTTTCCCGCCGCCTCCGAATGAAGCCCCCGCCGGCGCCCAGGGGCTAGGGTGGTCTTTCGGACGGGAGTCCGCCCTCTTCGCAGGCCGCCCGCCCGCACTTGAACGTCTTTCCACCCACCAGCGGCGGGCAGCTGGACCCGAGTCCAGTATCATTAACACTGAAAGTTCAGTTGCCCCAGAAAGCGAAGGATGTAAGTTTATTTATTCCCTTAGTCTCCAAATGGGAGTCATTTTTACAAGAGTGGGAGTCAGACCGATGACACTGCCAGGAAGCAAGAAGTCAGATGCTCCAGAGGAGGGGGAGGCGGGGCACGGGCAGGGTCCGGACGGCCATCAAGACCCCGTGCTCTCCCGGGGGTGGCTGTGCTTCCCGGGGGCCTGGAAAAGAGGGTCTCGGAGATGTGTTGTCCTACGGGCACCGGAATGGCGGACAAGGCTTGTTTAAGGCACAGGCAAACCTTTCCTGCGGAAGTTACAGGCCTGAGGTGCGACCACCCAGCAATGCCGGCCCGGTCAGGAATTTACGACCAGGTCACCCTGCGAGGAGGTTCCTTTCTGTCACACTCGTCAGGTTTATCTCAGCATCCCGTTTTTGTCCCCCTTAGCAACCCTTCTCTTTAATCACCCTGTAGGCCTGACCCCATACCCTCCTGTCTCTTTCCCTCCTCCTGAGACCTGTTTTTTCCCTGCCGTAGACCTCAGGATGCCGCCTGACTCAGAAAGTCAGCATTCACTGGTTTGCACGTGGGAAAACAACAAGATACCTGGCCTGTCTTACCCCCGGGGGGCACTGAAAGCCCTGCTTATTTTTCTCAAGTTCTTACGGCGATCTCGCAAACACCGTATCGCCTGCCCACTTCAGCACACAGACAACCTGCCTCCCCATGCGCTCCCTCCGAGCAGGCCCGGCAGCCTCCACTCACCACGTGTTCCGGCTCGAAAGCGACACGAGGTCACTGAAGAGAGGCTCCAATTCTGCCAGCCTTCCATACAATTGTTAGGGCATCTTCTTACCTAAACCCTGGCCCCTCCGGATGTGGGGTCTATTCGCTTCCCCAAACCCAGAACGAAAGGACAACCGCAAGGGTTCTTGGGTCCTACTGCAGGCTACTGCTGCGATCGGCTCCTTCCTTTTTCCTCCCTCTCCCAGCCCTCGTTCGAGCTCCTGAAAGCCTCTTCTGCAGACCCTACCGTGGAACGAGGCAGAACATGCTACCGCTCGGAAGAACAACCGACACAGGCAGCAGTGCTAGGACGTCCCCACTGTAACCTGCCCTTCTCTCTCTCTGCCCCTAAGAGGCACAGAGACGCAGCAGGTGTGCTTCCTCAGCCCCACGGGTGGAGGACGCCACTGCATGGGGCACGACGGCTGCCGGTGGGCCCCCACGGCCCAGGAGGGCCTGCCACGTGGCCTTGAGGCAACCGCCCCACTTCAACTCCTACACTCCTGAGTAAGTAGACGTGCCCTGTGATTCAACTATCAGCTTAAAGTCTCCTATCTTCCGCCACTTTCAATCTCCTGCATCCCAGTAATCCAACTTTCACAGACTTTGGCCACCAGGGCTAAAACGTCTATTGATCTTTGGTCCCATTTTTCTCCACCACTGGACAAGAGCGACCCAGAGCAGGGAGCCCATGCCACTCTGGCAATTGACAATGGGACTCAAAAAAAAAAAAAAGGAACACGGATTCATCAACGCCAACATATTTTGTAAAGTGTGATGAAAGGGGGGAAATTAGAACTTACAAGAACTTGAACACCGTAACTGGTGGCCCAACGCTTGGACACTGTGTAGTTTAAACTCTCAGGCTGCACACAGGGCACGCCTTTGCTCTTTTGAGCTCCACAGTGCCTGCAGGGTAAATGGCCTCCCTGCACTGACCGCACCGCTCGATAAGTTGTCCCCCAGTGGTCGATAAGCAGCACCCCCACGCTGGAACTGCTCTACCGAAAGCCTTTGTTCCGTCAGCCAGAACCAAACCAGGACGTTGATAAAATGCTTAATCACAAGTTACCTATTTTTCTTACCACTGAAAGGTCAGTCGCCCCACCAATCAGAAGATGAGTAATGTAAGTTTATAACCTGGGAACCCTTCTCTGTAATGACCAGCTCCTCGCAGCTCACACCCTGCACAAACCCCGCTCCCCGCCCCTGCCTCGGAGCACGTCTTCGGTTCAGAGTTCAGAGTTCAGGTCTGCGCTCTCCAGTTTGCAGAGCACGTGTGAATAAGTCCCTTAGTTTCTTCTGGAATTTCTGCTAAAGCCCCAGCCGCACAGCCAGTTCACCCTCCCCGCCCTGCGGCTCTGACTCTGTCCTCACCCTGCTTCAGTCTCGCGCCGCCGCCTCAAAGGTCCTTCGGCATCTGTCTGTTACTTTCATGTCACTTTCTCTTTCACACGCTCTTTCACGCCTTACTATTCTGACGGAACCATCCACCTGTTCGCTCACGAAACAAAAACATACTGAGCTCCTGCACTGGCCCAGGTACTATGCTTGGCCCAAAGGAATACAACGGAAAACGGGAAAGAAAAGAGACTCACAAAACCTCCTCTCAGGAAGTTTATAGTCTATTTACAGCTGTGTGATTTGTGTAATCAAACAAGTACACTGACCGATGTGTAATGTCAAACTGGAACTTCCACCCTGGGCAGTGGGAGGGCATGTGCCACGCTCAGGGAACACACTGCAGTGACAGCGTAGAGGGAGGGCAGAGAGGCAAGCAGGGCAAGCGCAGGCGGGAGGGAGAGCACGGGCAGCACCATGCTGGACCTCGCAGGGCAAGCTGAGAACTGTGGGGTTTTTATCTTACAGACGACGGGGAAGCACTAAGCACTTCAATAGGGAGAGGGACCAGGTCAGAGGGATATTCAGACCCCTCCAGGGCAGGGGAGAAAACGGGCCGGAGGCCGGGGAAAAGAATGAGTGGGGCCTCCAGGGAGGAGGGCACTTGGGCAGTCCATGCAAAAAATGATTACATTAAAATCAAGAAACACTCAGCAAGAAATGTTTAGGAACCCAAATGAACACATTTTGGTGAGGGGCTGGACTCTAAAGGAGGGGGAAAGGATGACCAAGGGCCCCCCCCGCCCCCGTGTCCTCTGGCTCGCACGATCGGACGCGTGATTGTGACATTCGCCAGAACAGGATTATTGGCTGGGGCAGACAGAGAGATCACCGGGCCAGCCCCGGACAGGCCGAGTGTGAGGTCACTTTGCGCCACCAGCAGATGATGTCACACAGGCAGCTGGACACACAGTCCGGAGCCCTGCGAACGTCCGGGCGAAGGTCAGACCTGGGTGTCCGGGGAGGACGGGGAGTGACTGAAGACGTGCACGCAGATGAGGGCGGCCGAGGGAGGGCGGGTGACGTGAGGAAGGGCAGGAGCCCAGGACGGAGACCTGACAGAGCCCAGTACCCAGGGGGAAGAACGTCCCAACGGCAAAGACGAAGGAGGGGTGGCCTTAGAAGGCTATATGCACATAAGAGAAGCTTGGGGGTGTGTTGTCAGGAAAATCAAGGTTTCAAGAAGCCAGGGGAGAATAAGAGAAGTGAAATAAAAAACTGAGTGTTGATCAGACTCAGCAGCACGGGTGTCGCAGGGAGTTCGGTGACAGCTGCTTCGGTGAAAGCAGTGGGAGCAGCCACCAGAGAGAAAGAAGCTGAGGAGAAAGAAACTGGCTGATGAGCTGTCAACTCTTCTGTGACTTTGGCTATGAAGAGGGAGAAGTGAAATCAAAAGGCTGAGTTTCTGGTAGTTGCTGTTGCTATTATTTCCATTCAAGGGGAAGCCGAGTGTGCCCCGATGCTGCCGGGAAGGAAGAGTCACGAAGGTGGGCGGGGGACAAATGACAGCCTCCACGAGGGGAGGGTGGGCATGGGCCCATTTGGACCGGTTCTCCCCCAGCTCACACAATTCCCTCGCCCTCCACTCCAACCTCACACTTAAAATTATACCCGTTACAGGACAGCTCAAACCTCATGGCCTTCCCCTCTGTGAACCTCACTTAATCTCTCTAGCTCTTGGGGTCCCTTCTCTGCAACCCCGTGGTATAGCACGTTTTCCACATCTGTTTGCCCACAGCGCCCCTTCCTTACGGCAGGCTCCACAGAACAGACCCTGGGAAATGAGAGCCCTACTTCCTGTCCAGCTCACGTCCCACCCCTCACTACCACCCTTCCCAACCAAACAGAACAAGGGCTACTTCCCTCGCCAAGTCCTGAGCAATTTCACCGTTCGGCATGAAGTAGTTGAGACCCTAGCACGTGAGCTCCCAGAGGGCGGGGCCTCGTCGGTGTGGTCCATCGCCGTGTCCCCAGCGCCCAGCCGGCGGGGCGCCCAGGAGACGTTTCCTGGGGGAAGCAACTAACACGGATGCTCGGTTACTCCTCCACTGTAAATTCTTGAGGAGAGGGACTATGCCTTATGCCTATTTATACACAGTGCCCTACAAAGCAGACGCTGAATAAATAAATTTGATAACATGGTGATGACTATGGCCTAGTATCACAATGGAAGTTAAAAGATAAAACTTGACAATATACCTTGACACTGATGAAAAAGAATGAAAAACCTCTATATGTTTCTTAACTCTAATTTTAAAAACTAACAATAGCAGTGCTCAAAATACTAAAATATTTCCCCATATTCTAAAATTTAAGAAGACCCTTCAAAACAATTGAACTATCTTTCCCCTGCCTATTAAAATTATTTTATAAATTCATATAACACTCTAAAATCTCGGTGCCTATTACGAAATGTATCCGAACGCTGCAGGTAAATATCGTCACATCTGGAGAACACGCAGGAGCACATCGGTCAGGCAGGACGCACATGAAGGATACTGTTAGGGCGCACCTAGGTGCCACCTCCTGCCCAACACAGACCGAATCGTCTGTGTCACTGAGGCATCGGGTTCTGGTCCGACCACAACAAACACACGTTCCGCAGAGAGGCAGCATACAAACCCAAAACCCGGAGAGGTCTTCCCAAGTGCAAGTTCGGCTACCAAGATAAGGCCCCAAAACGCTGAGGTGAAAACTGCTTCATTTTTCAACAAACAGCTTCACCTCTAATGTGCACTTTGCCTAGGATTTATTTTAACTTTAATCTCATGTTTCTCTCCCATGTTTTATTACTCCAATTAAAGTCATCTACAGAATTACTAAATTGGAACAAGTAAGATTACTTCTTGTGATTTAAAGACTTTCATGCCAGTTGGTACTTTCAAGCCACTGCCACGTGTCCTGTCTCCTCTCTTCAGGAAGACCCTGGAGACAAACACTAGACACAGCAAGTAACAGGCTCCGGTGAAACACAAGAACCTTTAGAGACAAGAAGAAATCTCTCTTTACCCAACACAGGGAAGGGACAGAAACCTGTGCAATGTAAAACAATGGGAACTAAATAAAAATTTCAGTTTTTAATGGGAATCAAGAGTCTGAAGAAGCACAGGAAGGCACCCAGTGATGTCAGAATTCATGCTCAGCTCCAAATGGCAAGGGAAAGTATCTTATTAAAAAAAGGGATTTAAAACAAAATAAATGAGGGTGTATGAGTGTGTCATACACCCTCCCACTCCAGGGTAGAAGTTTCAGTTTGAAATTAAACATCAATCAGTACAATTATTTGATTATACAAATTAAACAGCTGTAAATAGACTGTAAGCTTCATGAGAGGAAGTTTTATGAGTCTCTTTTTCTTTCCTTTTTTCCACTGTACTCCTTTGGGCCAACATATGAGCAGTCACAGTGAAACATCTGACCTGATCAGCACACTGGGCAACGACAGGATGAAATAATATTATCTTTCCCGAAGTGATTCAGGGGCAGTTCTTCAGCAGCGCTGAAAAAGCCACTGTAGGAGACACTAGCTATTGTAACATCGATTTCATTAACTGGTCGTCCTTGCTATCAGATACAGTGTGTCTGGGATCTTACCGCTTTCTTCTCGGAAAGGCATGGCTACACCAGTGCCCACTCTCAGGGCTGCAGCTGAGATCGTCTGGAATTGACTACCTTCAGACTCACTCAGCCCCAAGTGAGGCACGGCCTGGCCGAGACCACACCCCTGCCTACAACACGAGGTCCCCGTGGGGCCTTGCAGAACACTCCCAGGGGAGGACATGCAAAGTTACACGCAGTTATACTGTCCCAGCAAAGTCACAGAGAAACTTCTAGCATTACTCGGAGCATCTGAAGGAATGCAGGACAGAAATTCTAAACCGATAATGACTAAGACTAAACCCAGACCACAGGTGGAAAGATGGGGGAACTTTAGAATGACGCCTGTGCCAACCCGCCGACCCCGGGTCTGGCCCGTCAGCTCGGTGCCCTGGACTGGGGGGACCCGAGCGAGTCCTACCCAGAGCGACTGGCGGCGGCCTTCCTCTCTGTGAGTGAGTCATGCTCCGCATCCACGCCTTTCGCTGTCAGTGAGTTTGCACGATGGTGCGTCCGGGGTTTGCAACTTTTTTAAAGTCCACATTTCCCTGATAAACATCTCTACTACCCACCAGGGCATCACCATGGATTTAACAGTTAATGACTTCAGGTAGACAGTAAGAAATAGGGCACTCAACAATGAACCAAAATAGTTCCAAAAATATTGAAACGCAACTATGACAGACCTGAGACCTTCCTTCCCCTCGCCGCTTCTAAGAGAGAAGAACTCAAGACAGCGACGCCAGAATCCCTGCTTCTCATGGGGACCAAACAGACCCGAGGCCCAGAGGCAACAGGGAGATTTCGAAGCCTCTACTTCCCTCCCGGAGCCGCCATTCCCCAGCGTGGATTCCGAGCAGAGGAGCAGAGTGCGGGGCACTGGCTCCCCCATCAAGCTCACAGCCTTAGGGGTGTTTTAAAACTTCACACTGCAAGTGGTCAACCTGCTGCCTACACATGCACCTTAAGCATAAAACCTATATTCATACAGGCACGATTCCTTAGTCCAGAATAAAGAAATCCAAAGTGATGATTCTCACAGCAACTGTACTCCTGACAAGCCCACCTACATGTCTTCTTTTTTTTTTAAGATTTTATTTATTTATTTTTAGAGAGAGAGGGAGGGAGAGAGAAAGAGAGGGAGAGAAACATCACTGTGTGGTTGCCTCTTAGGTGCCCCCTACCCGGGACCTGGCCTGCAACCCAGGCACGTGCCCGGACTGGGCACAGAACTGGAGACCCTGTGGCTCGCCAGCCCACACTCAGCCCACTGAGCCATACCAGCCCGGGGAACATGTCTTCTGTATTACCTCAGACGGTAGTGCCTTAAAAGAAATTTAGAAAGAATGAAGTATGCTTTACTCTCCATATCTAACTATCAAGAACACGTCCCAGACAGAACAGAGGTTGCAAAACCACCTTCTTCCTGGGAGAGTGGAGCAGTGTCTCTGAGACAGTACAGACTGGACCAAGCACTGAGGACGTGCTGGAGGAAACCATCTGTACCCGGCCTGAAGGACAGACCACGTAACAGGGCTTCCTCTACATTTCCACTTCCAATTTTCTAAGGCCGCCAGCTGTTTGATATGTAAGATGCAAGTTCAAATATTACTGAAAAACACTAGCACTGTGATTCCATTTTACAGATTTCAAAAACATACAAAATTGAACACCTTAAGGATATAAAGGATGGGGTTCAAGCATGAAGAAAATACAAAGTTCAGGTTACTCAGAAGGGGGAAGAGGCAGGATTAGGAACGGATCGCAGGGAACGTCAAAGGCGCTGATAACTTGCCCTTAAACTAGGTGTTTGGGCACGGAAGCATCCGCTGCCCTGTTATTCTGCATACCTCACCCCTATTTCGCATCCATTATTTTGTAACTTCTCGGTATTTAATAAAAGACCACAACTGTAAGCCCTGGCTGGCGTGGCTCAGCGGGCTGACCACCAGCCTGCAAACCAAAGGCTCACCGGGTTCCGTCCCCAGTCAGGGCGCAGTGGGGGGCACGCAAGAGGCAACCACAACCACACACTGCTGTTTCTCTCCCCCCCTCCCTTCCCGTCTCTCTAGAAATAAATAAAATCTTTAAAAAGAAAGAAACGGAGGGAGGGACGGGGGCGGGGAGGAAGAAAGAAATGAAAGGACTTCGAAGATCCAAAATCTGAGAAAAAAAAAAACAGCAAAGTTGAAGGACTTACACTATCTGACTTCAAGTCTTATAAAACTGTAGTAATCAAGTCAGTGCAGTACTGGCATCAAGACAAACAGATCAATAATGAAACAGGAAAGAGAGTCCAAAATAAAACCACACATATAGAAATGGACTTTTAACCTAGGTACAAGGTAATTTAGTGAAGGAATGGTCTTTTTATCAAATAGTTCGGGAACAACTGGTACTCCATATATAAATAAAAGAAAGAAATGAAATTTGATCAATACTTTACCCTATACATAAAAATTAACTCAAAGTGGATCATAGATCTAAAAGTAAAAACTGAAACATCTAGAATGTAGGAGAATATCTTTGTGATATTGACTTAGGCAAAGATTTCTTAAATAAAGCAACAAAAACACAATTCATAAAAGAAAAAATTATCAATTGGCCTTTATCAAAATTAAGAACTTCTCTCTTCAAAAGACACCATTAAGAGAATGGAAAGAGTGGAAGGAAATATTTGCAAATCTCATGTCTGAAAAATGACTTACATCCAGAATATACAAAGAACTTCTAAAACTCAGTAATATGAAAACACAGAACCCAATTAAAAATTGACCAAAAACTTGAACAGGCACTTCACCAAAGCAGCTATATGAACAGCAAATATGTTCATGCAAAGATGCTGAGCATCACTAACTGCTGGAGAAATAAATGCAAATTAAAACCACAGTCAGGCACCACTACAAATTAGAACATCTGCAATCTAAAAGACTGACTATACCAAGTGTGGACAGGGATCTGGAGGAACTGGTGGGAATGCAAAATGGTACATCCACTTTGAGAAAGCTGGACAGTTTCTTTAGAAGGTACACATACACCTACCATGTGATCTAGCCATTCTATTCCTAGGTATTGATGTAGCCAAAAGAAATAAAACTATTATGTCCACACAAAAACTGTAACAAGTATCATAGTAGTCTTATTTGTTACCAGATCTGGAAACAATATTTCCAGCAACAGGCGAATGTGTTAATAAACTGGTACATCCATACAGAGGACTATTTAGGGGAATATTCCTCAGAATTAAAGGGGAATCAACTACTAATACACTAAAAACATGACGAATCTAAAAGTAATTAATTTGAGTGAAATAAGCACAACTACATACTGTACAGTTCCATTTATATAAAATTCTAGGAAATGAAAATTAATGTGTAACAAGAGAAAGATCAGTGGATGTCTGGAAGGGGGGCCAAGGAGCCAGGATATGAGGAAAGCTTTGGGGGTTATGTTCGCCCTCCTGGTCGTGATGATGGTCTCACGAGTCCGCATGTGTGCCAAACTTAACTAACCACTTGTACACCTTAAACATGCACAGTAGGTCAACTGTAGACCTACAGTAGGCTATATGTAGTAGGTCAACTAGACCTCAACAAATCGGCTTTTAACAAATATGGGCTCAACCAACAGTTAATAATCCTTCACAATACAAACTGGGCCCTCGCTCTTTCATTTAAAATTATTCTTTGTTAACAATGTGCATTTTGTCATAAAATTCATGGGGTACCCTCACTTCCAAAGTATTAAGAAAAGACTGATTTGAACTAGCAAAATTCAGTAAATAATAAAGTAAATGTCTCATAGAAGCAAAAGATTTCTGAAAAACACAAACATGTTTTCGTTAAAAAAACTGAAAATAGCTGAGGAAGAACAACAAACTATGTGAACTGTCGATGTGACTCGAGGATGGACAAAAAGGCCAACGTGCTACCCTCCTGCTCCCGACAGAGCTGGGGTGCGGAGCCCTCGCCGACCCTGACCCTCGACCACTCACGGGCTGAAGCTGACCCCAGCAGAGAGAGACGGGGGGGCCACCACCTCCCCGGAGGAGAAACACTCTTTAAATGGGGCGAGGTTCTGCGGAAATGTCTGGGGCTTCTCTGGGGCTTCTCTCTGAATCCCGCAGCGTCTACAGTCACCCCAAACCTCCCCCCCCACCCCGCCACCCCTAAAGCCTAGCAGGAGAAACCATCCAATTCCACTCCGGGAAGCCCACAGGGGAAGCCCACAGGGGAAACTAAACGGTGGAGCTCTTCCATCAGAACTGTGTGACTTCCTGCCTCCTCCTGGCTCCGGCACCCGAGCTCTCAAGCATACCAAAGCATACCGCAATTACTTTCCTCCATTGGAAGGGTTTTTTCCAAGCCACAAGGAACAGGTAGCTTCCTACTACATCAGCCTACTCCTGTGCTTGCCCTTCTCTTTACCATTGCTGCAGTCTTTCCACTGACATCCTCCCGACCAGTGGGACATGCTGAAATCAGAACCCGGGGCCCCGTGAAGGGAGCGGTGCGGGCTTTGGCATCAGACAGGCACGGGGCCCTACCTCCACGGGTCCTAACACTTCCTATGACTCAGTTTTCTCAATGAAGGAGTCAAATCATGTCTCTCACTGGACAAATATTGGCTATAAAATGACACAATGCATGGGGGTTAGTTGACATACAAGGTGATCCATAAATAATAATCCCCACAACACACCATAATCTTAAATATTGGGCGGCGGGGGAAAGGTAGTGTTTTTGGACTAACGGGACTGAACTTGACCGGTTCTAGCCTCAACGTAAGAGTTAATCACGTAATTGCAACTCTGGGGCACCAAGTTCTTGGGCATCGAGTTCTCGCTCTGGCCCCAAGTAAAATGCTATCTGAAAAGCCCCCGTTGTCAGATCTATCTCCTGTCACAGGGCACAGAGGGGCGCTTTGTGCAGTTCCGCCACCGCACTCGGTCTGATAAGGACAACAGGGACTCGCGCCAAGCCTCCCTGGCATCGCCGGCAACGGCCCAGCCTCCGAGGGACCCGCGGGCCCGTTCCGGGCTCACAGTGTGATCTGCACGTGTGCTCGGTGGTATTCCAGTGAGGAATGAACTTGACCTCCCACAGCAACCACCCATATAAAACAAAAACAAAAACAAAAAAAAAAGAAACTCTCTGAAGGTTACCTTTAAGAGGATATTCTAAAAGTTAGATTCTATAAGGCTGGTAATACATTACAGAAAAGCAAAGTCTGGGTGGGATACATGGGGAAACTACAAATAAAAGTTAAAAATCCTCCTCACATGAGAAAATGCTTTGTTACACTTTTGTTTTTGCCTTAGAAATACTGAGCCATGTCAAAATCACTTCCAGTCCAGTGCCCAAAATCAGCTGACCCACAGGCGGTCTGAGATGCGCACTATGAAGGGTGGCACAAATACGCTGCTTTGAGAGACACTAAGCAGCAATGAAGCTCACAAAGAAGCATAAACCCTCACCTCAGGATAGATCAGCTAACCTAGAAAGTTTAATGCGTTAGGTTTTTCATTTCTGACAGTTTTTTTCACTAGATTTTCATCAAAACTTGCAAGGGAATCCAATATACATCCCATGGACAAATACATTCAAGACAGAGAGCGTTGGGAAGTGGTGAGAAAGTCTTAATTCTGCTTGCACAAGTGAAAGAATGATTCAACTGAAGGACTAATGTAAATCTGATTAATATAATCAAGGATCTAAAATAGATGAAGTTCACATTGTATGCAGGGCCACCTTTCAGGCAAGAAACACCCTGAAGACAATCAACTCGTGGACAAATACTTCCTCTGCATCTGATGGGCCTCAGCATGACGTCACAGGGACGGGAACAAGGGTCCGCGCCTCCGCGCACCCCGATCTAACTAAGGAGTGGAGCACTGAATCCCTCCCCAAGCGAGCGGGCGGGGGCGGAGCAGGCACCGCCGAGAGAGGGAAGCCTGGCGCCCCAGTCCCAGCCTGGCTCTCCTCACTAGAGGTCCGTCCACGGGCCGATCGCTGAGACTTCCGCAGGGCTCGCCTTGCTCCCCTAGACACTTTCTAAGGCCTCTTCCACTCTGGGTCTGCTAACCCAAGCTGAAGGACAAGGGAGAGGACCTGGGCCTTAGAGAAGCAGGAGGGCCGGCCCTCGCGGGGTGGCTCAGTTGGTTGGAGCATCATCCCTACAAGAGGCTGCAAACCTGATTCACGACCAGGGCGCATGTCTAGGTCGCAGGTTCATCGCTGGTCGGCGCAAGGCAACAATCCATGTTTCTTTCTCTCTCTCTGTTCCTCTCTCTAAAATCAATAAAAATATATCCTCAGGTGAGGATTAAAAAAAAAAAAACTGGGAGGATTTGAATTTACTGATGAGAAAAGGAAGGATATTATACCAGGGTTCTAGGGAAGGAGTATGAAGGTAAAAACGAACGTACCTTGTGGGATTTCACTTACATGCGATATCTGGCGCAGTCAAAATCATGAGAGGTGGAAAGGGCGGGGGGGGGGGGGGGCGGAGTTCCAGGAGCTCGGAGAAGGAGAAAGAGGGAGTTGTTCAACAGGTAAGTTTTCATTTTGCAAGATGACAAAGTCCTAGAGATCTGTTATGCAACAATGAACTGCACACTTCAAAATGGCTAAGAGGGTAAATTTAATGTTTTTATTACAATTTAAAACAAGAGACACAGAAATCAGTGTCCTAGAGGTCACACTACTGCATAAAGATTCCCTATCAACTAATTTCTAATGTCTAGTCCCAAACCCTAAAATTCCTTGTCTCCCAATTAAAAAAGAGTGAAGTGTCTCGCTGGTAGGACAGAGAGGCTTCCCCAGCGACAATAAAGCTGAGGGAGCAGGTTGAGAAAATGAGGAACGAGAAGATGATACAAATAGTAAGGAACAGTGGGAATACAAAGCAGGCTATTCACACGCAATCTGACTGTGTCATCCCCACCCGTAACGCAGCCCAAGTCCGTTATTAAGTAAAACCGTAGGTTTCTCTTTACCCCAAAGATAAAGAGAAGCTCCTCTACCTGCTCGAAGGCAGCACTCTCCCGCCCACCTCTCCAGCCCCTCTCCCACCAGATCCCTCTCCCTCCTCCTGCTCTCACACCGAGCTGCCTGTAAGCCCTAGTCCTCCCCCTGCACCGTGACTTCGCAGGCTCTGTCCTCGCCATTTGCGGTGACAGAACCCTCTTCCTTTCCCGTGCATCCTTCAGATTTCGGTGCAAACGTCACTTTTGTGACTTCCCTGACTCAAATAGTTGTCACAGTTGCAGTTTTACATTCGTGGGATGATGTGACACCATCCGCTGAGGACAGGGACCCTGTACGCACTCACTCTCCCCCATTTCCAAGGCCAAGGACAGTGCCCGGTACCAAGTAAGCACTCAATGTATTGACTAAGTGAATAAATGGGCACTAAACCTGTAAAAAAAAAAAACAATAAAACTTCATAAGGGGTCTCCTTAAGAGTGTACATTCTTCACAAAATTAATCTCTGGCGAATACCCAAAGCAATTGGGCCTAAAATCCCTATTCAACTCTTTAAAGAGAAAAATAAGTCAATTTGGATGCACGTACAGGCGTACCTCAAAGATATTTTGGTTTCAATTCCAGACAACCATAATAAAGTGAGTAATGCAATAAAGTGAGTCCTAATCTTTTTGCTGGTCAAGGGTCTTGCTACCATTTGTAAAAAATGCAACACCTGTGGAGCACAATCAAACAAAGCAAAATAAAAAGAGGTATACCCGTGTAAATTTCTCTGGCCCTTCTATGTCTCTAGGCAAATGCAGAGTATCCAAGGGGACAGTCTAAACACACACACACCCCACAGGTAAAGCAGAGCTACTAGTTGTTGAGTCACTTATTTTTGGTATTTCCTGATACAGAGCCTGCTACATAGGAAGGGTTCTGGAAATACCTGTCAAAGGAAGAAGACAGCAACATTTCACAAGACTAGTGAGTATGCAGAAGCAGAGGAAAGAATTTCTAAGCAGCACAGTCCCCCCGAGCCCCCTCCCCCAGCTAGTAGCCTCATCATATTAGATCTCAAACACAGTAAAATGCCAGACAGATTTGTACTGAAAGAAACAGATATTACAATCAAGTGGCCTTAGAAATCTAAATAAATACTACAAAATGTCACATGAGACTACTTCCCAAACCCTCAAGAAGATAAGGAAAGAAAGTATTTAGAATTCCCTGTCCTAGCCAATATGAATATGATATATCCATAGAGACAAATAGTATCTATACTTCATAGTATCTAAACATATTCCCGAAAGCTCAGACTAATACTGGTCTCTCCCCTCACTATTTTGCATTTAAACGAATGCTACTGTCTAGTTCTCCTGACATTGACTACGTGCAGTCTCACTTCTCCCTTGTGTCCTTTCAGGTGCACACGACACTGTAGGGGCTTAATCAATACTCACTGAACTGAAATTAAATTCTCTTGTTTTTGAATAATGGATATTGATCTATAAACTCCTGCTTTTGATTCCCAAATAATGTCATTTCCAAACATAGTTCATAGGCCTGTCTTGGCTCCCTCATCACTGGATTAACATAAAGTCTTTCTCCAGCAACCTTGCCACTTCTTCCTCCCAACTCAGTTAAGGGAGGTGTTCATTCAGGCCCTTGTAATTCCATATGAATTTCAGATTGGCAATTTCCGGAAAGAAAAACAAACAGCTGGGATTTTGATAAGAGACTGTGTTGAAATGTTTTCAAATGTAAATCAGAGATGTATTAACCACGCCTGCCCCTGCTTTCTTCAACGTAGCGAATTTCACTTGACATTTTTCCTAAACCTACTCAGTCCCAAGGGAGAGTTCCTTCTGTGGAAATGCAGGAAGATACAAAATCTTAACTACTGAATACTAACTGCACATCACTAAAAACTGGAAAGCTAATTCCCCGGGAAAAGACACAATATTCAATGAAATGGGTCTCCAAGATCGACAGAGCAGACTAAGTACATCACTCCGGGAGGCAGCTGGCAAACGTCAAGTAATAAACTTAAGTGGCTGCTGTTCACGGCTCCTGAGACGCCCCGTCCCTGTCAGCCCCGTGAGAACGCGTCCACAGGTGACCCGAGCCTCGGCAAGCAGCCTCTCCACAGCACCCGGCTTCGCGCCCCGCACTCCACGCCGGGCTACGAGGGAGGGCCCGCGGCGAGGAGCCGGGGCTCGGAGGCCGGGTCTGCCAGGAGTTGGGTGGGCGTGGGATGGGCTGGGGCGATGCCAGGACCGGAGAGAAATGTCAGAGGCGGAGGGCGCTCGCCCAGGGCCGCCGCAGGGGCCCCACGAAGGCCCGCGGAGGTTCCACAGGCCGGACCCCGGTCGGTCCTGGAAAGGGGTCAAGGTGGGGCTGACCGGGCGGGGGCGGGTGGCCTCACCGTAGCTCCCGGGAGGCGCCGCCGCGGTCCCGCAGTTGCTAAGGAGAATGCTCTTCCGGGTCACGGCCGCGGCGCTACAGAGAGCAACGGTGGCCGGAAGGGACCAAGAACGACGCGCGCCGCACGTGCGCCGCAGGGGCGGTGGTCGGCTGCAGTTCCGCTGCGGCGGGGCGAGGGATCCGACGGGGGTCCACCGTAGCTTCTCCGATCTCGCCTCGCGGGGGCGACTGGCTGAAGCCTCTGACTCGAGCTAGTTGGCCTCTGAGACGCCTTCCTTCCCGACCCGGGGACAGCGGTCGGCGGGCACGTTCCCGCCCCTGTTCCTGAATCCCAGCACTCCCACCTCCCTCCTCAGACACCCACACCCCGGGCTCCCCGACAGTGCTACACCGGGCCCACCCTCAACCTCGGCGGATGCCGCCAGCCTTGCGGCGTCCCACCCGGCTTCTACATGCCGAGTGGAGCAACGCCGGCCTCGTCCTGTGACAGGGTTTACTCAGCAACACCTGCTCAGAGCTAGGTGCAGGGCTGGGGAGGCACTGGGGAGTCACAGGGGGCAACCTAGGCGTGGTCCCTGCCCCTGAATGCCAGGCTGGCGGGAGGGCAGGCAGTATCCTGAGGACTGGGTTGAGCCAAGTGAAGGAAGCCACCGGAGCCTGCCCAATACCCAAGAGGAGAGTGGAAGACCGGGGTTATCACACTGTGTTTGTGTAGGAAGTGAGCCATCTGTTGCCTCCAGAGATCCATTTTCGCCTTCAGGGGCCAAGGTGTTGTGAAGTCCAAGCCTTCCAGGCAGTTTAGGGATCACAGACAGATGTAGTTGCCCCAGAGCTTCCCAGCTCCAGCCCAGCCCTGATTCCTAACCACCACCAACCACTTGGCCTTTTCCCATCCTGACATCCACCCAGTCCCAAAGGCAGACCCCCAGAAGTCGTTCTTGACACCTCCCCTTTCCCTCATCACCTCACCCTCTCTCTAACGGCCCAGTCCAAGAACAAGCCCCGTAGATGGTCTTGTTCTTCCCACCCAATTCCACTGCCACCAATTACAGTGAAAAGAATAAATAAGCAACTCAGGATCAATAATGTGTTGCAATCTCAAAGATGTAGCAAGGTGATAAAGGTGGACCTTGTGTCCCTGTGTTTGTGTATGTGTATAAAAACAGTGTAATGACCAAACACCGTAAGAACTTAAGGAGGTGCCCTGGTTGGTGTGGCTCAGTGGATTGAGTCCTGGCCTGCGAACTAAAGGGTCACTGGTTTGATTCCCAGTCAGGGCACATGCCTGGGTTGCGGGCTGGGTCCCCAGTTGGGGGTGCAGGAGAAGCCACCACACATTGATGTTTCTCTGTCACTCTCCCTCCCCTTCTCTCTAAAAATAAATAAGATCTTTAAAAAAAAAAAAAGAACTTCAGGAGGTAAGATGGAATAAATTCACTCAAAAACATGTTTTCATTACCTTTCACGTGCTAATTTCACCTTGAAGGAAGATAGTAAAGGATAATGAAAGAACTAAGTTAAAAAAAAGCTAAGGTAGAATGTTCCAAGAACCAAAAGTGAAGGTGTGTTTGCTGGCCTGGGCCTGAGGCTTTGGAGGGGGCTCCAGCTCGTTGTGGGATGCACTCAAGTGCCATGAGCCCTGGGCCCCGTCTTTACCAGTGCGGGCTGGTAGTGCTGCGGGTAAGCAGAAAACATTTCTCATCGGATGTCGTATCCATTGCTCTTGGCCTCCTCCCCTCCAGCAACTAGACCCGCCCAGACCACAATCCCAGCTTGCAGTTTCTGTCTGAGTATATAGATGCCCTGTTTTTGATCCTGTCTCACTTTAGTTTTTAAAACTACATTTTTCTTTTCCTTCTACCTTTATAGTATTATTTCTATCTTATCTTTTTAAATATTTTAACTGTTAATTTTATTTTATCAGGATTATATCATGTTATTCTTAACTTTTTAGGTTTAATTTTTTCTTTTCTAGTTCTTTGCTCTTTTTAATTTTTTACTTCACATATACTACTTTAAATGTGAAGTTCAGAAAATTCTCTCATTTACAATGTTATTCTTTGTAAACATTTATTCCCACACAAATTTGTCTTAATTTTTATATTCTTTCATCCTATTTTAATCTTTCCTTTTCTTTCTCTGATCTCCCATTTCCCAGATTTTTTCTGGTTTCAAACTTTCCATTTTAATCAGAGATGTGTCTCAACAGCTGCAAATGGCTTCTCACAATTATTACACTTTAAAAGAGAAAGAATGGCCCTAGCTGGTGTGGCTCAGTGGATTGAGTGCCCGCCCATGAACCAAGGGTTTGATTCCCAGTCAGGGCACATGCCTGGGTTGCAGGCCAGGTCCGCATGGGGGGGCGCGTGAGAGGCAACCACACATTGATGTTTCCTCTCCCTCTCTTCCTCCCACCCTTCCCTCTCTAAAAATAAATAAATAAATAAATCTTTTTTTTTTTTTAAGAGAAAGAATGGCATTAAGCTCACCAGACCCAGAATGTATATACCCTTGTTGTGTTGGAGAATTCACTGCAGTGGGAGGTCTTCACAGGACAAGATCGTGTTCTCCTATACCTTGCCCCCTGCCAGATACCAGCCTCATATGAAGCTAGAAAGGCATCTCTCATGTTGCAAGCCCGATACAACAGCAATACAGCACGGCACGTAAGCCAAGGGGAACCAAACTGCTAGATTCAAATCCAACTCCTCCATTTACTTGCTGTGTGATGTTGGGCAAGTGACTCCACCTCTCTGTCTGCTTTCTTCACCTTTAGAATGTGGGTGATTATGGTACCATCTCATAAGGTTGATGTGAGATTTAAATGAGTTGATATATGTAAAGCATTTAGAATGGTGCCTGGCACTTAGCAAATATATGTTTTTGCTAATACCATGATTGAATAAGGAGTTATCCTAAACATTAGCCACTCTTAGGAGTGTGAAATAACCAAGCATCTTGTAGATGATGGTACTGACGGAGAAGCTTTTATTCTTCCTCTGTAGCCTACCAAACTGCTCTTTGGCATTCTCTCTCCCAACAGACCCCGATTTTTTCAGATAACAACAGTCCTCCACGGAGTCCTGGTGGGGACAGCATGCTGTGTGTGTGTGTGTGTGTGTGTGTGTGTGTGTGTGTGTGTGTGTGTTGGGGTTGGGGTAGGGAACAAGTTCACTGAAGGATGAGTCTGTTTCTCCCTTTCCAGGGCCCAGCACTGATTGAGTCTCTGCATTCTAGAATGCTGGACAGAAAACATTGGACTGGCCCAAGCCAGCCTATGAACTGGGGTGGGGGGCACCGGAGCCTGCCAGCTGAGCCAGGCGAACAGCCAACCACATAGAATCACGGCTGCTCAGCTTCACACCTTTCTCGGGGGCTCTGTGCGAGATAACCTGATGCCATAGTCTGTCTCCGCGGGTGTGCACGTCCCAGTCTTAAAAGCAAGGGTATAAAGTACAGTCATAAAGTGTGATGATCGCAGTTTAAAAATATTTAACTGGAGAGAAGAGTTTTCAGAATACAAAACCAAAACTAAAAGGATTTGACTAAGAAAGACTTACAGAAGGTGAGTGAATGACAAAAAAAATTCTGAATATTTTTATAAGAAAGAAAAACATTTTTTTTCTTTTTTCTTTTTTTAAAATTTTATTTAGAAAAACATTTTCAAGGTAGAACAAATATAAAGAAATGAGCACAGGCTGTTTTTTGTTGGGTAAGTGAAAACATAATAAAACAGTAGGAAATTGGGTTGTGCAGAAAATGTTACATTTGATTTCACTTACATAAATAAAAAAACACAGCATCCAATAGAAATTCTTTAAGTTAAAGAGAAACAACGAATTTTACTAATTGAGAAATCATACAGTTTACACAATTAGAACAATTCCAAGATTTTAAGTAAACATTCTCCTAATTAAAAAACAGAATTCATAAACTGCATTAAAAAGACAAAACCCACACCTGTGAATCTTATTAAAAACACACTTAAAGAAAGGGGAGATAGAAGAATTTAAAAGCCTGACTCAGATAAACCCAGCTTGCATAAAAGCCAGTGTGGTGGGCCCCACCTTGACGAAGTGATGTGCAGCCCAGGACGTGGGCACACCTGGGCATGCACAGAACGCCAGTGGCAGGACCCACTGGGGGTCTGTTTCCATGAGAAGCTAGCATCCCAGCAAAGCATCTCTCCTTCAGGCGAGGCCACAGGGCAGCCCAAGGACAGCAGCTCAGTACGAGGCTGTGTGCAGTAGGAAAAGGCAGCACCCACAAAACCAGCTGCTTGGCCTAAGGCAGCCTGCTCTGGAGCCTTTCAACAAAACAGGCACCAGCTGGGGAAGGGTCACGTTGGAGCAAACGCTACAATACTCCATTCATTGGCCCCGAACACAGGCTCTGCCCCAGCCTCCCGGAGGGATCGTCAGCAAGTCCCTGCACCTCCATTTCTTCTGCAAAAGGAGGCGACCGGATGAATCGCTCCACAGAGGAAAGACGGGGAAACACAGAGCTTTCTCAAGTGCACATTAAGCTCCCATAAAACTTAACGGCAATTTTTAAGATAAAGAGATCCACAATAAATACACCAAAGTTTTACCCACACTCTCTCAGACGTCCATACAATGATATCGGAGAGAAAGCCAACATGCCACCAACATGCGCGTGACCGGGCAAGAATGGAACAAAGAGTCTGTGATGAGTTGAAAGGGCAACACCAAAGATGGGGACGTTATTTTAAACACTAACAAACAAAAAAATAAGATACAGGGTCACAGTTTAAACTGTATTGGACAGTGTGGTCACTGTGGGCGGGGGCAGGGAGCAGGGGGCAGTGAAAGAGGCCATGAGGGGGCACATGGTGATGGCAAAAATAAATAACTTTTTAATTTTTTTTAATTTTATTTATTTATTTTTAGAGAGGGAAGGGAGAGAGAAAGAGAGAGAGAGAAACATCAATGTGTGGTTGCTGAGGGCCGTGGCCTGCAACCCAGGCATGTGCCCTGACTGGGAATCGAACCTGCGACACTTTGGTTTACAGCCTGCACTCAATCCACTGAGCTATGCCAGCCAGGGAACTTTTTAATTTTTAAAAAAACTATATTGGAGGAACTTTTGTATCTTTCATGCCTATGGTAATAAGAAAGAGAAAGAGAAAGAAAAAGAGTCGACTAAATCACCTAAATTTCAAAAAGATATAAGTAACAAATGTAAAAGAGAAAAATAGTAAGTATAAAATAAATAAATTAGAAAATAAGAAAATATCTGTTTAATATGCAAAGGTGAGATAAAAATTAATATAATATTTACAAACCACAAATATAGCCAAGAGAATACAAGAGAAACGAAATTCAAAAGACTAAATAAACAAAAAAGGTTTCAATTATTAGGAAATATCATTCAAAGTTAAACCCTTAGATTAAAACATTAAAGAAAATGAACAATTTTGAATACAATTAACACAAGAAAAAAAATCTCACGAATAAGGGAAGAATAGCAAAGGAACAGAAAGAAAGGACAGGGAAAACATTCAAAGAAGATTTGCAGAATGAATGAGTGACTTTCTAGAAAAAAGCACCTAGACTCGATAATGTCATTAACACTCTCAATAGCAAATAAATAAAAAACAAAGTCATATTGTGAGGCAAATATGGTCATTTCCTACCTACTTGTAAAGATAATGCTGACAATACAAATATTTTCAAAAAAATTACTTCATAGATAATTTTACCACATTTGCATAATTATTTTCACTTTATTCTATTTCCAGTATTATTCATTTATGTTGCCGTTACAGAATATATAACTATTTTACAACCCTTCTCTTATAAATTGTATCTTAGTATTTTCCATGTTTTCTTTTATCTTTTTTCTTTTTTATACAAATGAGAAGTGTTCATTGACAACTTAGATAATAACTTATGTGTAATTTTACCACCCAGAGACAGATATTATAGATAGATACACACATGTATTTGTAGTTGATTGGATATACTTTTTTGAAATTTTTAAATTGAGATAAAATTTGCATAACATAAAATTCATCACTTTAAAATGTACAAGTCAGCCCTGACTGCTGTGGTTCAGTGGATTGAGTGCTGGCCTGCGAACCCAAGAGTCGCCGGTTCGATTCCCAGTCAGGGCACATGCCTGGGTTGCGGGCCAGGTCCCTAGTTGGGGGCACATGAGAGGCAACCACACACTGATGTTTCTCTCCCTCTCTTTCTCCCCCTCTTCCTTTCTTTCTAGAAATAAATAAATAAAATCTTTTTTAAAAAATACATTTTAAGAATGTACAAGTCAGTAGTTTATAGTGTAATCATCATGTTATGGAATCATCAGTACAATCAGTTTTAAAGCATCTTATCACGCCGAAAAGAAAACCCATATCCATTAACAGTCACCCCCATTTCCCAGCCCTAGGAAACTACCGATCTACTTCCTGTCCCTGTGGATTTCCCTCTTCCGGACATTTCACATCAATGGAATCAGACAACACGGGGTCCCTTGTGACTGGCTTCCTTCAACGAGCATAACATTTTCCCTTAGTGTGAAATCAGTACTGCATTGCTTTCATGGCTACATAATATTCCACTGTATATGCAATCACATTTTGGGTTTTGTGTGTATGAGTGCTTAAGATTTTACTTATTTTTTAGAGAGGGGAAGAGAGAGAGAAAGAGAGGGAGAGAAATATCAATGTGTGGTTGTCTCTCATGTACCCTCACTAGGGGCCTGGCCTGCAACTCAGGCACGTGCCCTGACTAGGAATCGAACCTGCAGCTCTTTGCTTCAAAGGCCAGCACTCAACCACTGAGCCACAATAGCTAGAGCTGCACCTTCTTATTATAGCCATACTAATGGAGTAGAATCTCACCTGGTAGAGTGTTATCTTATTGTAGTAAGTTTTAAATTGAAAGTGTGAGCCCTTCAATAGAATATACTTTAACATTGTTTTGTAACTTTCCCACTTCAAAAAAACTTGAAAATTTTCACATTAACATGTCAATACATATAATTCTATAGCATTCATTTAAATAAATATATAGTGTTCCACATTATAAATTTTCCATAAGTTATTTGACCAAAATTACACCATATGGTTAATATGTAGGTTATTTCCAATCTCTTGTTATTGTAAACAATGTTTAATACACATCCATGCAACTAAACCTGTGCACATAAATTAAATTATTTTGTTTACACTTATCAATTTCAAAGCCTGTATAATATACCATTAAGTTTATATACAATTATTTAATTTAGGACTTAAGTATTATAAATAATGGTGTAGTAACATTTTTGTATATTTGACTAAGCTCCTTTTGGATAATTTCCTTGGACAAACTACTAACTTAAGATTCCACAACCAAAGGCTATAAACATTTTTATGACAATGATATATATCCAATCCATATTTCCAATATGGATTGCACCAATTTAATGCTACCCCAAACAATGTATACCAATTTCACTATAACTGTCAGAATTGAGTATTTTAATTTTAAGAAACTACTTTAGTGATTGAAAGTAGCCCTCCATTTATGTTTTGATACATTTATATGATTGCTGAGCTGTGTTGACTTCTCTTCGATGCTATAAATATATTTTCTTCTGGGTATATTGTTTTTTCAGGACTTTAAAATCCTCTGTTAAGGCCTTCCATTAAGCTAATTTGTAAAGTCTCTTATTAAAGAATAATGTTAACCATTTTCTGTCGTTCTTGCTGTAAACAATTTCCTGTTCATTTTGCCTCATTTATTTTTAATGCACAAGGATGTAACAGCAGCCAGGGAGTCGTGCTGGGCTTAGAATATTTATTTTGGAAAAAAATGAAAACTGAGGCTAAGCCAATTTCTAATCCTTCAAAAATGGCCTTTTATTCTATCCTGCTTGGGAGATATTTGTCCTTGTTGTTTTATGTATTTGTTTTTAGAAATAATACACTCATTCCGTGCAAAATCCCAAACGTACCTATCAAAGGGTAGCTAGTGAGAAGATATCCGCAGTCCCTGTCCAGCTGCAGCCGGGTGCCCCTCTGTCAGTGCTTTCCTCCCCGCACCCAGCATCCATCACCCACCCACGCATACCGTCAACATTTCTGGGGTGCCTGCCCTGTGTGCAGGTAGGCAGGTTCGGTGGGTCGGAGAGCTTGGCATCGCACCTCCACCACCGCAGCCCACAGCCCTGGGCAAAACACCTGACCGAGCCCCAGCTTCCTGCCCTGTGCGGTGGAGACCGGGTACTGGCAGAGGCCTGCGTCCCAGAGATACCCCCGTGAACAAGCCGGATGTAGCCGGTCCTCAAGAGCTCTCCTCGGGCGTCCCATTTAGGTCTGCACTCGGGTCCACCCTTCTGGAGTTCCCCGCTGTGCGTCGGGCTATTTCTCTCGCTGCTGACCTGGACTCCGCCCTGTCCTCTCCCGCTCCCGGGGGCTCATCCACCGGGCCAGGCCCCCCAGACAGCCAAGAGGCGGAAACTGGGGCTTTCCCGCTGCCTCGTTCTGTGCGAATCGTTAAACGAATCCTCAAACGTCACGTTCACCAGAATTGTCTTGTCAGATGCAGTAAAAGCATTTAGCTCGGTCTCAGCATGACGGATGGCAAGGACTCACCCACGGGGGGGGAGTTAAGATAAACAATGAACTCCTGCACCTAACTGAAGTGTCATCTCTTTTTTGTTCTTGGAAAACAGCCACTGAACTCTGCAAATCCTGGCCAACATCTTCACCAGCAGTGCCCTCCGTCTGCAGAGAAAAGTCAGCTCTCTGCCTGGAAACACCTATATCCAAACGCACGTTTGTTTTTTAATACGGTTCCCACTGTGCTGCTAAACACGTTAAGCAAACCCGAGGGAGGGGCACTTTCTGGGGGGGGGGGTTCTTGCAGGAGGGCAAAGCAGGAGGAGGCTGGTGCATCTGGGAGCGCAGCCACCTGGAAGCTAGTTACTCCCCACATTCCTCTTTTTGGTTCCTCCTGCCACCGGGGAGCTGCCACCTGTGAGGTGACGAGGCTGTTCCCAAACCACTCAACCTCAGGAGGACGCTGAGAGGTGTCCCCTCCCCACCCCCACACCGCCTGCTGGCTCCCTGCACCAGACCAATATTTCAAGGAGCAGGTAGCCAGACGAGGCTGGGACCACTCACTTCCCTTCTCTCCGGACACAGGATAGACGTACTTCATCCAGGTCAGGGCAACTGCTCTAGCTGGATCTTGGGGAGCAGCTCCACCAAGAACAGGGGCCTTCGTGGAATCTCAGCTGCAAAGCGCGTGGCCTTGGCTACCTAGCACACCCCCAGAATGGGCTCCTAGGGCCTAAGGTTTTTCTCTTGGAACTGGCTGTGAGGAGCCCCTCGAGGTCCATTTTCACAGCCTGATGTGGGACCAGTGTGACTGGCGGGGTGAGCAGGGCGTGCCCAGCGCAGCAGCAGGAGGTGCCCCCCGGTTCCCAGAGACCTTCTCAGTATGGCCCATGATCCATCTACGGGCGTTTTTAACAGTGGGCTGCTATCGTTTCAGATCTGTTCGTCTTCTTCAGATAGTTGGGACCTGCCTCAACAACCCTAGTCTGTCCCGGCACCTCCTGTGCTGTGTTTTCAACCTACTGAGTCCTTTGCCATTAACACATTCTTAATTAGCATTTGCAACACATTTATGTATCTAAGAAGACATATATGCCTTAACACTTTTCTTTTTTAGAAAAAAAATCTTTAAAAAAAGATGCTATGTATTTATTTTTAGAGGAAGGGGAAGGGAGGGAGAAAGAGAGGGAGAGAAACATCAGTGTACTAGAGATACATCAGTCGGGTGCCTCAAGCATGCCCCCAACCGGGGACCTGGCCCACAACCCAAGTGTGTGCCCTGAGCGGAATCAAACCAGCGACTTTCCAGTTTGCAGATGACACCTAACCCAGTGGGTGACACTAGTCTGGGCTCGGGCGAGAATTTTTTTTGAACATTTTTTGTCCAGGGCCACTTTTATATTTCCTTTAAATGGTTATTTCATTAAACCCAATAATAAGAATAAGACTGAAAAACAGGAAACTATATTACTATTATTTGCCATGATTTGACTGTACGCCAAAAAAGAGAAAGTAAAATTAACCATTGATACAATAAAAATATTTAGCTATTAGTCCAAATTTAAAATTAATATGTAAACATTAATAATTTTATTTATGTCAGCAAGAATTAGTAACTCTTTTAAATTCTCAGTAAGAAAATCACATTTTAAAAATTCCATTTATTATAACTACAAAACCTATAAAAAAACAGGAATAACTTTATAAAAATGTGTAGGACCTATATGAGGAAACTTTAAAGCCTGGAAAATGGAAAGGTACACCTTTTCTTTGGCTAGGAAAACTTAATATTGGAAAGATGTCAAACTGTCTTAAGTTTATGTATATTTTCAATAAAATCCTCTAAAATCATAGCAGGAAATTTGGGGAACTTGGATTAATTATTCTAAAGTTCTTCTGGAAAATAAATATTGAAGAAGAGTAAAGAAAATCCCGAAAAAGAGGAGTATCTTTAACAACTACTAGGTGTTAAAACATATTTTAAAACCACAGTCAATAAAACAGTAGGATCAGAAACAAGCAGTCAGAACAATGAAACAGAGTCCATAACTTTACGTAAGTATAATGAGAATTTAGCATGAGAAAAGTTAAAGTTTAAATTTTGGGGAGAAAAACTCAACACATGTGATATAAAATTCCATAAACAATGTCGGGGCAACTGGTGACCCATTTGGGGAAAACATAGTTCTGTGCTTCACTTTAAACCCAAAGAAATTCTAGAAAAATCAAACATATAAATGTTTGAAATCCTCACCCAAGGATACATGTACTGATTCTAGAGAGAGCGGCAAGGAGGAAGACAGACAGACAGACAGACAGAAACATCGACGTGAGAGGGAAACACCGACCGGGTGCCCCACACATGCGGCACCAAATTTGCAACGTGGGCGTGCGCCCTGACCAGGAGTCAAACCCACAGCCTTCTGGTGTGCGGGACATGCTCCAGCCAACGGAGGCACCCAGCCAGGGCAAATATATGCATTTTAAAAAGTAGAATGTACAAAAATTTAAAATACATAAATATTTCTAGAATATTCTGTGAGAGTCGCTGAAGAATGAGACTTCCTGCCTCTCAGACACTTTTCCGAATGCAGATAGACTAATCGTCGCCAATTATTTGCAAAATGTTCCTAGCCTAACCTGAAGGTGCGGAAGGACGGTGCACAGAACACACCTGGGGAGAGATGGCGCTGCGATGGAATGCTGGTTTCCCTCCTGATTCCACGCTGGGGTGGGCACCCTTGACTTTCTGATGTGTGGGCGCTGCTCCCACCCACCATCCTCAGTGACAGTCTCCTCGCTTTCCTGCTCCCCTCCTCCTTCCCCAAAACACACTTCTCCCTCTCCTTCCTCCACCCGAAGCCGTCCTTGCTACTGACTGCCTTTGGGATAAGCTGGTGAGATTAGGGCTTTGTGAAGGCCGAGAGGGTCGAGCTACTTTCACATTCTATTAGGAACTGTTTGACTATGAGGCTTTCTTAAAATTCCTCCAGGCGTACCTCAAGGGCCATATTTCTCCTGTCCCCTCTTACTGACAGATGGTCAGTAAATTAAACACACGCTGAGATCGGCCGCTAAAGGCTACCAGGCAGCCCAAACCAGCAGGCTAGCCAACGCCGGAGACATGCCAAAGTCAGAAGCTGTCTCGCTCTTGCGCGAAAGCCTCGTCTACCTTGGAAGAGAGATTCATCGGGGCCACTGGGGGCCCGTGGTGTGAATTGGGGCAATTTTGTATGACCCTCGGAGGATGACTTGTCCCACTTTTATGAAAGGGTGTAGTTAGGCAGGCGGTTTCAATAAACAGAGCAGACACATTTGCTACACTATGTCTACCTCCCAGATGTATGTGACAGAGATTTTATTAACGAGTACAAACTCTGGAACTAGACTTCCTGGGGCCATCCTGGAGTCCGGGTTCCACCATCCTTAGCTGCGCGACCTTGGACAAGTTATTCACCCTTGCCCTTATCTATGAAATGGGGTGAAGGTATCTCCTGGGATGAACTATGTTAATAGCTGGTGCCTAGTAAACACTCGGAACAGCACCTGTTCTATGTGAGCATTCTTTTTAGAATACCCACACTTTACCCTTTGCCGGCGCCCGCCTCAACACTGTTCGCAATGGAGAACCACGTAGCGCCGGCAGGGCTGTGCTCACTGGGTGAAAGGCGATGATCAAAGAGCGTCATGAAAGGATGGATTTTACTGCATGTAATTTGCGACAGTTTTATTAGACTGGGATGAGTTACACGTGCACAGTCTTAAGAGTTTGCTGATACCACATGTACAGGAAATAGAACGTAGAGACATGTTTAACCTACCAAGGTCAATGGGCAGATCCAAATTAAACACGGAGTTCCTGTAGGACCCAGCGGCTCTTCTCCTCGGTATAAGAAAATGAAAACACGTTGACAGAAAAATCTGAACACGTGTGTCCGCAGCAGCATTATTCGTGATAGCCAAAAAGGGGAAACAACCCAGATGTCCAACACCTGATGAATGGATAAACAAAATGCGGTCTCTCCGCTCGGGGGGGATGTTATCGAGCCGTAAAAATAAACGAAGTGCAGATACATGCTACAACGTGGCTGAATCTTAAAACCATCTGGTTAAGAAGTCAGACACCTACGGCCACAGCAACACCTACAGAGGCCACAGACACCTACGGCTACACCTTTCATAGAGGAGGACACTGAGGCACAGCAAGGTCGAGTGACTTGTCCAAGGTCGCATAGCCAGGAATGGCGGGACCAGGGTTCGGACCCAGGCAGTCTAGTTCCAGAGTTCAGACTCACTAACAAAATTTCTGTCACCTGGAAGGCTGGCAAAAGCATACCAAGTGTGTCTACTCTGTTTATTTAAAGCCATCTGGCAAATCTATGGACACAGAAAACAGACTGGCAGTTACCTAGGCCTGGGGGGGCATGGAAGGATTGGGGGTTGATGGTTAAGGGGTGTGGGTTTTGTTGGGGGGGTAATGAAAATATTCTAAAATGCATGATGCTGATGGTAGCTCAACTCTGAATGAACTAAAAGCCATTGTATTCTATGTTTTAAGTTGGTGAATTGCGTAGTATATGAATTTTATCTCAAAAGCTCTTTTAAAAAAGTCTTTGTGTCAAACAAGTAAAAAAGGCTTTAAGTTTGCATAGTACAACCCTCAGTCCACTGTATTTTACTGATCCTTAAAATAATCACACACTAAATTAATTGTATTTTCATGCTGACCTTTCTTTCATATGGGGTTCAAAAGGAATTATTAAGCCAATGTCAACAAATTTGGAGGAGCTGGTTCTTTGGTGAATAACTATTTCTTCCTTTCAGGTGAATTTATCCCTTCCAGAGACACAAACATGTCCAAGGCATTAACCTATAATAAACATGTGGAGGGAAGTTCTCTTTTTCATAGGGACAAAGGGAGTTTTTTGTAATTAGTTAAACTTCAAAGCTTTCATCCAGCTTTGAATTTTCAAGAGGCAATCAGTTCCTCGGGTCTTTATTCAATTTCAATATTATGGAGATTAGTGTATGGACCTCATGAATCCATTCCTAGTTCTTTCCCTGAGAAACGTGAATTCTTTTTCATAATATCAAAACCAATGTAGTCGGTAAGTCATAAATGTCACCTGCCCCGCAGACAGAGCTAAGATCACATTTACACGGATGCCCACATGACCCCAACTCTGGCACCTCCTGGCCTTGCCAGCAGGCAGGCCAGTCAGTCTTGGGGTGTCGCCTTTCCTGGCCTGTGAGGCCTCTCTGTGGTGCTTGGATGTGTCCCTAGTCTGCCCCGCCCCTCCCTTCCCAGCTGCTGCTGGGGAAGTGGCAACTGAGACAGTCCCTCGGGGACAAAGCCTGCACCTGGCAGGCATCCACCACGCCTCCGCTCTCACCTGGCTGGCGGGATGGGCTTCGGCGCCTCCAGCCCCGAGGCCCTGATGGCCAAGGCGGACCCAGCTCCCTGGCTCTGCTGGCGGAGGAGCCTCTTCAGGCCCCCAACGGTGATGCTCCAGCAGAGACTCGGACACACGGTTGCTCTGGCGCCAGCGCCTGCTCCGCCTCCTCTGCTGCCACCACGAAACCAGATGTCCCTCGCCCACTCCAATCCTTCAGGTGGGAGGGGAAGGAAGAAGCTGACCGCCCCCCGCAACGCCATGGACCAGGGTGTCCAGAAAAGACACCAGCACCCCAAGGCAAAGCAGCTAGCTCTTCCGAGTCAAACACGGCTCAAGCCCTCTAGACACGCGCGCGTGGTGCCAGTGCACTGGGGCGGTCAGGGGATGGGAGCCAGCTCCCGGCTGGGAGGACTCGGTTCCCCAGCCCGGGGCGAAGAAACTGATGCTTCCCAGGGTGACCACGGGCTGGGGTTTCCCCTTCGAGACTCCGCAAGTGCCCGTGCAGGTTCTTCGAACATGCCGGAGACCAGAAGGCAAGCCCAGAACAGACAGCAACCTGCCTGCCACAGTGGGTGGAGCCCCAGCCCAGGGTCTCTCAGGGGATGCACCTGCTGTCACGAGGAGGCCACGGGCAGGCAGGCCCCCTGCAGACTCGGCCCCAGGCCTCTGCAGATGGCAACGCCAGGCCCAGCCGGCCATCAGCTCCAAAATGACAGTGTTCCTCCACTGTCCTCCCTACCCTCACTTCCTGCCTTCCGACAGCGGAATGAATGTCTGTCGCTGCAGGGGCAGCCCCTCCCCCACCTCCCAGCGGCCCGGGTCTGAGTGTCTGGCCCCGGCCTGAAAAGCCCGGCACCCTGCAAGATCTGAGCTCGCCTGTGGGCATGTTGCTCTGTTGGTGCCAGCAAACGTGTGGGCACAGCCTGCAAATCCATCCACAGGGAAGTGACTAAATAAATGATGAGGTCTCTGTACATTAGAATGCCATGGAAAATAATGACATAATCCTATATAATAGATACTCAGAAGTGCAAAGAATAGCACTATTTGAAGTGCCCAGGAAATAGTTATAAAAATAACATATTCAGGTACAAAGAAAATCTCAGTAAAGTTCAAATCCCAGAAATATTATGAGTTCTATTCTCTGACCACAATGCAATAAAATTAAAAATCCATAAGAAAATAAATTTCCTTTTATAAAAGTTTATAAAGTAATAAAAGCATTTATATGGAAAAGCAACTGTTCAGAAAAAAATTTATTTAAGGCAAAACCGGGAAAATACCTACTTACCCATCTATAGAACACATGTGGCAACTGTCGAAACTTTAGTGGTGGGACAGATGTGAATCCATCCATTTGAGTTTAATATATAACAAATCAAATGAAAATAAAATGGAGAAAAATTATCACTACATTCATCTGGGAAATGAATGATAATGACATGTGAATCCTTACTCATACCATTGTGAATCCTTACTCATACCATTTACCACAGAACATTCCAGACACGTTAAAGTTAAACACACACAGGTGCACACACACACCATTAGAAAAAAACAACCCACAACAGAAGAACATAAAAGTGTATGCTCACTCAGTCTGCTGAGATGCCGGTGTCAGGACAGACAGAACTCTGAGTTTCGGTCCCACCCGAGGTGCTTACTCAAATACTCAACATCTTTGAGCTCAGTTGCCTATCTCCAATGGAGGTGAAAAAAAATACCCAATTCATGAGAATCAACCCCACTCCAGGGTCCACACTCTTTGCTTCTGGAGCGGACATCCCTAAGCCGTCCACAGACGCTGCTAGGAACAGGCAGTCCTGGGGAGAAAGATCAGACTCAAGTAACCGTCCAAACCCGGAGGAATTAAAGAAAACTGCAGGAGGCTATGGGAATATAATATGGTTTTAAAATGCGTAGACATCTGTATGTAAACAGAAAAGCAACGGTGTGCAAGAATACTTAATGGTAAACATGAAAAATAGTAATGTCAAGATGTTAAACAAACGGATAAAAATATTTAAGGAAGTCCTCTAAGGGAATTAGAGGAAGACAACTTAAGGCCACTCAGAGGGTCTCCAGCAAACACAGACAAAGGTGCGGCTTCAGCAGAGCAGCTGGAGAGGCACGTGCCCATTAGCCGGAGCGGGTAGGGACCGGCCCGCCGCGGAGCGGCCACACTCACAACCCTCTCCACCAGCCTCCCTCCGCCTGAAGAGGGAAGGAGAGGCGGGGAGGGAGGGAGGCAGAGAAGAGGAAAACTCAGCTTGCACAGAGATGTGTTTACCGGTGTGATTTGTTAGCACGTAGCCCTGAACGCAGCCCCTGTCCTGCCTGTGAGTGACGATAGTGCAGACCACACAGACCCGTGGAAAAGGTTGCACAGAGTAACGTTGTATGAAGAAGTCGACCACGTGCACTTAGATTCCGACTAGACACGAACTGTGGGCGGGGGGGTGGGGGGGTTGGGGGGGGCGGCGGGTCTGGAAACCTGAGGGAGTGACGGACAGGTTGTGCCATACAGATGGAGCTCTTTGTGTATTTTGCTGTTCGTTTGGCATTTCTTGGCTTTTTCGCACTTGACAGTAAGTAAATATTCTATACAAAAGATTTTTAAAAAGGCCCTGGCCAGTGTGGGGCTCAGTTGGTTGGAGCATCATCCCCTACACCAAAAGGTTGCGGGTTCAATCCCCACCAGGGCACATACCTGGGTTACGAGTTCAGTCCTGGTCAGGGCGTGTGTATGAAGCAAGTAATATCTCTCCCTCTTTCTCTCTCTCTCCCACAACCCTTCCTGTATCTCAAATCAATTTGGCATTTCATTACTCCACCCACATAAGTCCAAGGTTGCCCAGGCCATCTCAGGGCTGGATTCCTGGAGCTCGCCTGGGGGTTTCCGAGCAAGCCAGAGCAGGAGCGTGGGGCGCAGCAGCTGACAGGGGCTCCTCCTGCAGGACACAGCGGCCCACGGCTCCTGGCTGGCCAGGCCCAGGGCGCATCTCACCGCACAGGCCTGTGCGAGAGCCCCCCGCCTCCAGGTCTGCAGCGAACCGTCACCATCCCTTTCTTGTCACCCAGCGAAGGTGCCCCTGAGCTCATCACTGCTGGGCAAAGCTCCCTTGGGCCAGGTCCCTGCCAGGGCCAGCGCCTTTGCCACCTCTTGCCCCTGCCCTGGGACCCCAGGAGACACAGAGCTGCCCTGACTCCCCCTCTCCGGTTCCACGTCAAACTGACGATTGTTTAGCTGAAGGACTCGAGCCCTGCTGAAATCCTGGGGAGTTGAACCCTGTCCCCCACACTCCACACTCAGTCAGCCCATCCCCATCATGACCTTGCTCAGCCCCTGGGAAGCCAGACCCTGCCTGGACCCCAGGCCTTGCCCACGTCTCCTGTTTCCGCCTCAGTCCCAGACTTGGCAGCAGCCGCCCCCCAGGTGTCAGCCAGAGGAGACGCTCGGAAGCCGAGTCAGAAAACTGGGGGGATCTCCAAGGCAGAAGCGGAGGCTCTGTCCAGCCCAGGTTCTGGCCTCTTCTCCCTGGCCGCCTCAGCCCCCCAGCACCCCCTCCTCTGGCGTGTGTGAGTGGGGGCTCTCCGCTGGATCAGAGCTGGTTCATCCATTGCATTCGATCTCTCTGCACCCAGCCCCCTGGGAATCCAAGGTGAGTCCCAGTGCAATTGGGCAATGCTCCCCAGGGCAATTGGAGTGAGAGCGCCCCACCCCACCTCCTACCCCTACCCCTACCCCTCACCAACCACCCTAACCCTTTCAGAACCCTGTCCCCGCCAGCTCTGGCCCCAGACCACCTGATTCATGCTGGCCACCCGGGAGGGCTGGACTCCTGTTGCCAGATCTCCCCAAACCTATGGCCACTATGTTTCCAGCCAGCCTGGCCCTGCCCTTTGCAAGCCTCCCAGAAGCTAAAGTGGGGGAGAACGGGAAGAGGGGACAGCGCAGGCCCAGAGAGACGGCCGCCGACAGATATGACGAAGGCCCCAGAACTCCGAACACCCCCACCCCACAAATGGCCACGGGTGGCGGAGGAGCTGTGTCGGTTCTCTGCCAAGCCACAGACCACATTCCCACGGGAGCCGCTCGGCGCAGGGTGGAGGCAGCTGTTCCTCACAGCAGATGTTCCCGCCCGAAGCAGGGGCACTGCTCTCCGGCCCGATCCCCATGACTCCCTGGAGTTCAGCCAGCTCACCGTTCAGGCCCAGCAGCCGGCCAAGCCCAGTGGGTGGCTGAGGGCAGACCGGGTGGCCGGCCGGGGACTCTATGGCCCCATCTGCAAAATGGAGCAGTGGGTCACTTAGCCAGCACCCTCCTTCTGTGAGGGCAGAGGCTGTCTCTGTGTCTGCTGCCCCCTGAGGCCTAGGGCAGGGCTGGGCTTCTGTCCCTGTTCATCTACCAAGCACCTACTGTGTGGCAGGCAGTGTGTGCAAGGAGCTGGGTCCCCTGAGAGAGACGCAGGGGTTCCCCCCAAGAAGCTGACAGAGGGAGAGGAGGAGGCCCCCATGGTATTAGGACTGTGACCATGACATGCTCAGAGGGACACCAAGGCTGGGAGCCCCCAGCTGCCTCTGCTGAACCGGAGGAGAAGCCCATGAGAACCAACAGGTCCAGGAAGCCCCCCGGCACCCAGCGGAGCCATCACACCGGAAGATTTGCAGGCCACCCCGCGTCACTTCAGGTCCCGGCCAGGCCCGCCTGCCAGGAGCCAGCCTGTCCCACAGCATCTCCTGCATTTGCAGGGCTCGGACCCGGTCCCAGGGGCCACAGGTGTATTCCCGAGCCTCACTTCCCGAGAGGTTCTTGGTGAGCGGCCCTGACCATGTGCCCCTCCTCTGGCCGCTGCTCCACTGCCCCGCGGTCATCTGCGGTCCGCACCAGGTAAAAACTCAGCAAAGGGACAAAGGGAAGGTGGCATGACCACAGTACAGGCGAGTCTGGCACCTGGAGGTGTGGGTCCAGGATGTCCAGAGTACGATGCTTAATGCCTCTGAGTCCAAGATCCCTCGGGTAGGAGGGAGGGGCAGAGCCCCAGAGCCCATGGATCGGGGCACTGATCCCCACAGCCAGGCACCCCGCCCCCCAGCCCAGCCTGCAGACTTCCAGCCCGCTCGGGGCCCCCGCCTGGGCTCAGCCACCACCCCAGCGTTCTGGATTGTCTCATCACGCATCACTCAGCACGCCGTGTTTCTCCCAGCTCCGCGAAGCCTGTTCTGCTTGAGAAACACATTGGGACCCAGTGGGGTAAGAAGGTGCTGAAGTTAGAAATATTTGCTCAATTTAGTAATATGTATGAGCATATGCTGCATTCATTTTACCGAAGTTAACTCTCCCCCGCCAGGCTGTGCGCTGCGGCCAGCAGCTGTCTGATTCTATAGCGCCAGTGTGATATTTTTCATCATCCCATGAAATAATTTAAAACATGATTTCCCAAGACAACACGGCCAGCACGGTCAACCTGGACCCAGTCGGCGAACCTTGTCCTCCTGATTTGCTTCCCTGATTCCAGGGGGGCCCACCAGCTCCCCTCCCCCCACCCCTATGTGGTGCTTCCTCCGTGTCGTCCACACTGCCCTTCCAGCCACCCCCGAAGATGCAGGAAGCAGACCGGACGTCCTCTCCCTCACATCAGGCGCTGCCTGGGGGCAGCCAGGCTCTGGCAGACTGGTTATGCAGGAAGGACACGCCGGAGAGGTCGAGCAGTGACCTGGCACAGAGGCCATGGGCTGCCCAGGGGCTCACGCAGGGGTGGCCAGGCGAGCAAGCATTTGGCACATCAGCTTCTCCAGGAGGCTGAGAAGCCAGGCAGCCTAAGTAAATCAATGAATCAATAAATAAATCCCTCTGACGGGTGTCACCTCCACACAGTGGCCGCCTCCCCTCCTCACCACCTCCATGGAGCCCACGCTCCCCAACCAGCCGGGTGATCAGAAGTGCTGAGCCTACTGGGCTGTGAGCTGAGACCTCCTCCCTTAAGTCACTTTGCCCACAAGGCACCACGGGCCATCATTTGGGAGGTGGGACCCTTCGTGTCCTTGCCCAGCTGGCACTGGGACACGGGACCTTCCCAGGCAATCCAGGAGAAAGGGGTTTCCGTACGACGTAGCACGATGGGCCCACAAAGAACCCACACAGGCACAAGGATGGTTTTCAAACAATTTATGGGCTTTTTGTGGGAGGAGGGTCTTTGGGCTTAAAAGTATTTTCCAATTCCTGTGTAACCCACATTGCAAACCATATATTCCGTAACCCTCATTAGCATCCGATTGTCTCTCTTTGTTGCTGGTGTTTTCTGGTCATTCTCCTCTTAGATGTCGACTTCTCCCTCGAAAACAGTTGGTGAGCACACCCTCCCGGGGCAGAAGTGTACAGAGGGGCCTCTGGCTTGGACGACCCAGAGGTGTGACTCCTCCTGGTGGCCCTGGACCCTGGCAGGCCCGTCCTCCGTCCCTCTCCGCCCCTTTCATCCGCAGGGAGAAGCCTTGAAGGCTGTAATGTCCAACAAACCTGCAACACGGTCTCCAGGACCAGAAAATACACACCCTCCTCCGGGCGCCCACCAAGAAGTGGGCTCGGTGCGGGGACCCCCGCACAGCAGCAAGGGGCGGCGCCCTGTGTGGACAAGCTCCAGAGCCCAGGCAAGGCAAGCCAGGCCCCCGGGCCCAGGCCTGGCAGCAGATCCGTTCCTTCTGCGAACATCTGGTGCATGCTCCAGGCTGAGGTCGGGATGCTGCCCCGTCCTCTGCGAGGGGCCCCCCCCCCTCACCACCCTGCTCACTTTCTCAGGGCTCAGAACTCAGCTTCCACTGCCTCGCCTGCCTGTTGACAGGCAGGCGAGCCGTTGTTCTGCCCTCCCGCCCCCAGGGAACTGAGCCCCGTCTGTTGAGGCTATCTGGGGAGCTTATCTATCTCTCTGTCTATCTTTTATTTGAAAAGGGAGGGGGGAACGGAGGGATAAACTCTGACGTCACAGGCTGCGTAGGCCGGCAGGGCTGGAGCCCGTCTGCAGCAGGTGCTGGCAGGGCCCCTGGGAAAGGAAAAGGAGAGCAGCTGGCTCGTCAGGTGGGGGTGTCCTGGGGTCAGACAAAGACCTCATGTCACGATGAGGTTAAGCTTTCCTGGAATTTCTGGCTCAGGAAGGACGGATGACGCGGCCTTGGCCTCCAGCTCCTCTCCTCCAGCCAGGCCCTGTAGGTGCAGGACTCCTGGAGGAGGTCCCAAGCTCAAGGAGACCTGGCCAGGCCGTGGCCTCTGTGTGTCCTCCATGGGTCTCCACCACCAGACGGTCCCGTGGAGTCTCCAGGGTATGGGGTCAACCCCCCGACCTCTGGCAGTGTGCGTGTTTGTGCAGTAACACTCGGACCCTCCTCTGCCACAGCTGCGCGGTCCTGCCTTCAGGCAGGGGTCAGAAGCCTCTCATCCGGCCTCCTGATTCACTCTGCTTTTCCCCAATTATAGGTGGTGAAACCGAAGGCCCCATGCAGCGACGGGACTTGGCCGGGGTCCTGCTGCAATTTCCCTGCCCGGCCTCCGTGAGATCTGCTCGCCGCCTGTTCAGTGTCCTCTCTGGGAAGTTATGCAGCTGGAAGGGAGCCCCTGGGATGAAATAATTGCAGAGGAAAACAGATGGGCGGCTGAGCAGTCCTCCCCTCTGCCGTGTGCCTGAGAAGCCTCCTGTTTGGCCCCAGGGCCAGGAGGGGGCGCTCTTCCGCAGGGCGCGTGTTCCCACCTGCTGGGGAGTTGGGCTGGGCAACCCTGCCTTAGCCGTCCCTCCCTCCGCCTCCCAGAAGCCTCTGTACACCTTCGTCACGGGGGAGATCCTCACCAAGGCCCCCTCACACCTTCCGTAAGGTCCTGCTAAGCGACTGGACAGCCACTGTCCCGAGGAAGGGCCTGTCCGTGGTAGGCGCAAGAGTCTTACCTTGTCCCCTTCTCAGAGAAGGGGACAAGGGAAGAGGGACCTACGAGAATGAGATCTTTTTTCTCCACATCCCCAGCTTTCAGAAGTCCAGGAGGGTCCCAACCATGCAAATTCTCCGATGCCCGGGGCTTGGCACACCTCCGCCTGCCCTGCCCTGCCCACTCCCGGCTCCCTCTCTGCGTCCCCCACCACTGACCCCTCTCCCTCAGCCTCCCCCTCCATGCCCCCCAGGCTCGCTTGCCCTCCCCGCCCCCAAGAGCTCAATAGGCTCCCACTTGTGGAAGACAAGCCCCTCCCCCACTTTATCCCATCACCTGCCCCCAGGACCTTCCCCCACAGACTTGCCTCTCCCCCAAGCTTGCCTCCCCTGGGCACCCTACCTGAAGGCCACCCCCCGCCTTTTCCCTAGGTCTGGGCACGCTGGGTTCTGCAGCACCACTTGCCCTCCCATGTCCCCCGTTTCACCGGGTGGCCCTCAGCGAGGGCAGTCTCTCACCTGAGTTTGTTACTGCCCTCCTCTGACCCTGAGCGCACTGCCCCGCAGGCCAAAGGGGCATTGCTGTTTTCCATCCCAATTTCCCTCCTCTCCTCCTGCCGGTCTCCTCTCCCGGCTCAGCACAGGCTTTTCCTTCTCCAGGAAGCCCACCCCCTGGTCCAGGCTGGGGGAGCTGCCCTTCCTCCCTGCCGCGTGCCTCTCCAGTGGGGGTGGGGGTGGGGGGAGGGTTCGTCCCTGCCCGATGGACTCTGCAGGCTGCAGGGATGCTCGGTGGGTACTGGGGAATCAAAGCGACAAATGACAGCATCAGGTTCCCTACAGAACTGCCAGGCCTTTCCTCTCTCCTTTGCCGTTCTCACTTTGAGCATTCAGTGAAGTGCCACGGACAGCTCACGTGCCGTGGCTCAGTGGTCCAGCTTCCCCAAGGCTGGCTCCTGCGGCCAGAGCAGAAGAAGTGGACCTCACGAGGGAAAAGCAGACAGGAAGCTGAGGGCCCAGTCTAGACCCAGGAGGGACACGGAGTCTCTTCTGCAGCTTCCTGTGCAATGGAGCTGGGGGGTGGGGGGACCTTCAGCAGCAGACCACCTCCCGCCCCGCATGCCCCTCCAGCCCAGGCCTAGAATACCCACCCGCCCCACCTCTCAGGCCCCAGCTCAGCGGGAGCTGCTGTACAGCCTGCCCCAGGGAGGCCTTGCTCCATGGTTCGCTCTGATTTAGTCTCAAGGCTCAAAGACAGGGGACCTAGACAGTTACCTGCTGTCACCGTGCACACCCAAGAAACACAGAACACAGGGAGAACTAGCCTACAGACGTTCAGACCGAGGAGGTGACGATGGGGCCCTGGAAGCTTCCGGCCTGTCCTTTACTAAGGGGTTTCAGCGGGTGTCCCAGAAGCCAGCCCAGTGCCCGGCTCTGGGGGCAGCCTGCCCACTAGCGGTGGTGTGAACGAAGCAAGTCTCAGAGAAGTTCCAGGTGGCTCGCATTTCTTCTTGTCCAGCAGGGAAAGGGAAGAGGGGATTTGTATCCCCCATCTGGAGATACTGTCCTCATCCCCTTCTTGCTCCTCGTCCATTCTCCTCAAATGGAAGAGTGGTGCCACTCTACGGAGGTTACCTTGAAAAGGCAACCTGGGGGGGCTGCATGGAGGTGGTGAGCTAACTCACCAGAACTCACATACGGTGCTCTGTTCATGTCTGGATGCACTTCAAAAGCAGGAGATTCTTCTACCCAAACTCAGGCCTCAGGTGTAGGTGACTTCTTTTTTTTTTAATTTTACTTATTTATTTTTAGAGAGGGAAGGGAGGGAGATAGAGAGAAAGAAACATCAATGTGTGGTTGCTGGGAGTCATGGCCTGCAACCTAGGCATGTACCCTGACTGGGAATCAAACCTGCGACACTTTGGTTCGCAGCCCGAGCTCCATCCACTGAGCTACGCCAGCCAGGGCTGTAGGTGACTTCTTAAACAAAGACTCCTGGGGCACGGCTGGCTGGTGGGTGGGCAGTTTCTGACTCAGTGTGCCAGGGTGGGATGTAAGAAACCTTTGCCTCCCAGCCTTGGGCTCAGGCTCTGCCACAGAGCTGCCTCCTAGCACCTGACTCTCCCATCCCTCTTCCTTCCTGCCATCCCTCCGCCTCTGGTGCAGCTTCTTCTCTGGGAAAAAGCTGATTTCTGCGGCTGCAACCTGTGAGTCTTCTTGGCGACTGGAAACTGCCACTGCGCCCTGGCTGTCGCCCCCGGAAACCAGCGCAGTGCCTGGCTCCAGAGTGAGTCTGCCTGGCTCCTTAAGCTCGTGTCCATGCGGCAAGTCTCAGAGAAATTCTACATTGGCTACATTCTCCTTTGTTCAGTAGGCAACCACCTTCCCTTGCCCACCTGGAGCTTCCTCCCTCTTCGGTGTTCTCCGGCCCGGTTCCCAGTCCCGCTGGGCAGCAGCGGAGGCACAGTTCCCTGCACCTCACTGAATTCTTTTGATGCGGAGTTCTCAGGTCGGAGGCTTATCCCAAAGGTTCTCCTCAGAGCCGGAGGAGTCGAACACCCTGCTCAAGGAGAGGGAGGCGTGGGCAGCAGGCCGTGTCCCACAGCTAGGACAGGGACCTCTCTATGGGGAAAACGTGAAGGTGACCAGCTGTTCTGGCTCACCGCAGCCGTACTGGGCTCAGGGCTAGCTAAAGGGCCCTCTCCAGTTTGCACAGGTACACAGAACACTGGGGCGGACAGCCCCACCCTGTGGATGCTGGCATGGGTGCAGACAGCAGACAGGTCAGGCGCGCCGCCCACCCCACCCCACCCCCGCCCCCGTCGGTGCTCGCACACGCAGCTGGGCTGAGTGTGCACTTACAGCCGCGGTGGCAGACACACGACGCCACCGCACACATGCAGAGGCGCCTGAATTTCAGGCCTGCTCCCGCGTAGCCCACCTCGTTCGCCCTTCGCTCGCAAACACACCGCTTGCCCAATCCTGTGCAGGACTGGCGCTCCCCCCTGCGGCCCGGGGAGATCCCCACTGTCCCTGCGCCCAGACCTCCGACCCCGCTCTCTACTTCCCATCCCAAAGGCGTCGGTGCGGCCCGAACTCTCGGCCAGCAGCTGAAAAGCGGAGCCACAGCGCCAGGCCTGAGCCTGTCAGGTGCTGGGGGAAGAGTTTGGCGACAAGTCAGATCTGCTTGGACTTCGGGCAGTGCCAACTTTCTGGCTGTGTGACTTTGGGCAAGTGACCTCATTCCTCTGAACGTATCTTTGCACCTGCAAAGAGGGAAACTGATCCCTTCCAGGAAGAGGGTGTGTGTCGAAGCCCAAGGGTTTGTGCGGGGCAGCTGGAGCAAGGACGCTTGGCATGCCTGGCACGCCAGGGCGCGCGCTTGACGCAAACAGAGTTCCCTTTTGCGCGCCGCTTTGCAGCTCTAAGTGCAGTCGGGGGGAGAGCCCGCCGAGCCGCGGGATGCCTAGGGGGTGAGATGAGGGTGGGGGCAGCGGGGGGAGCCCTCGCGGCCCCCTCCCAGCTCTCCGCGCGCGTGCCATTGGCCCCGGCGGCCGGGTGGGCGGGGGGATGACATCAGCGGCAGGTTGGATTATAAAGGCCTGAGCGGAGCGGCGGACTCAGAGCGCACCCAGCCGGCGCAGCGCAGCTCTGGGACCCGGGTCCGCACCGAAGCCCCGCCAGCCCGCTGCGCGCCTGCCTGCGCATCCGCCCTCGCGGCCGCCGGTGTGTGCCCCTCCACTCCACCGGCACCATGCACCTCTCCCAGCTGCTGGTCTGCGCCCTGCTGCTCACTCTGCTGTCGCTCCTGCCCTCCGAAGCCAAGCCGGGGTCGCCGAAGGTGGGTGCTGTCGCGGAGCTGTCGGGACCGTGAGGGGCTGTGTCGGAGGGCCGGGGGTTGAGGAGGACGAGGCCCGCCCGAGGGAGCGGAGAGGGCGGGACGGCGGCCCTCTCGTCTGAGATGTGCGCGGGTGACAGCCAGGAAGCCCTCGGAGCTCGGGTCCGGGGGTCTGCGTCCCCAGCCTGGGGAGTTCGCCGACAGATGCGCAGCCCCTGCCCCAGCGGGGCAAGAGGCAAAGGAAGGGAGAGCAAGGGGCGCCCCGAAGGAGCGGACAGCGGCGGCCCCGTGGCAGGTGGATGCAGGGCCGAGCGGTCCGGCATCCGTGGGGGCGTGCTCAGGGCTCCGAAGGGACAAATCGCGCGCTCATGGGCGTGCGCCAGGCGGGAGCGTCAGGGACCCCGCAAAGTGCCCCGTGCTGCCGCCGCACGGCCCTTCACCTACCTGCTCTCTTCCTCGGACAGGTCCCGCGAGCTCCGCTGGGGGAGGTGCCGGCCGTGTCCCATGCTGAGAGCGGCGCTCAGAAGAAGCGCGACAAGACTCCCGGAGGCGGCGGCGCCGCCAACCTCAAGGGCGACCAGTCGCGACTGCTCCGGGACCTGCGCGTGGACACCAAGTCTCGGTGGGCCCGCCTTCTGCAGGAGAACCCCAACGCACGCAAGAAGCCAGGCACCAAGAAGGGCTCGTCCAAGGGCTGCTTCGGCCTCAAGCTGGACCGGATCGGCGCCACGAGCGGCCTGGGATGTTAGTGCGGCGACCCCTGGCGGCGGTGAGTACCACTAACCTGGCCGCCTGGCGCTCCCGCGCACCTAGCTCCCCCGCAGCGCCCGCCAGAACCTAGTCTGAACCCCCACCCGCAGGCCGGCCCGCCCCGTAGCGCTGGTACCGGTCGGCCTCCCAGGGCCTTGGAGGGGAACCAGGTGATGTGGACATGAGATCACGTGTGCGCTAGACATTTGCCCCCAATCCTATTTATCATCCCACTTTACCGATGGAGAAAGTGAGGGATGAGGTGGTGAGGGGACTTTGGGAAGGTCAGAAATAGCTCAGGAGGAGTGAGCCCACCCGACTTCTTCTGGAGGAGCAGAGACAGTGTGGAGGGCTCCCGCCTACCCCTGGACCATAAGTGGGCCAGCAGCACTGGCCCCAAAATGCCAGATGGGAGCGTTGAGGGGAGAGCATGGGTTTGTGGGAACAGAGAGGGGGGCACATGCTCAAGCCCAGGGTAAGTTTACCTCCCGGCCACTGCATCTCGGTGCCCTGCTGTGGGCAGCACAGAGGTCGGGATGCCTCCTAGACCTCTTGTCCCTCAGGTGGGACAGACTTGGAGAAATGCCTGCCCCCTCACTGCAGAGAGAACAGCCCCCTGCGGGCACCACCAGAGAGCTTTCCTGCCCCCAGAGCATTCTGATTCCTGTCCCTTCTCCAAACAGTGGCTGTGGGCAATTTGGTCTGTCCAGGGTCCTGATGCTGCTGCAGCCCGGGTGACTTCAGGATCGAAGCTCAGTGTCTGTGGCACTATTTCAGGGCGAGGAAAAAGAGACTAAAATAAATCTTATACATCTCAAACTCAGCATGTCCCAAACTGATCTCCTTATCAACCTCCCCTGTCCATCATCCCTGAGCTCCCCGTCTCTGGCACGGTCTCCTCACTGTCCACCAGGGCTACACAGCCCTGGGCTGCCCTCAGCCCCTGCCAGGTGCCTCAACCCAGGGAACCACAGCGGCAGAGGCCCCCACGTCCTCCCCTTACCTCCTGTCCATTCCCACTGCCCGTTGGTGCCCAAGGAAAAAACACGTCCCGGCCTTGGAAACTGACACTCAAGTGCTTTAGAGCGTGACCCCTGCGGGTTCCCAGCCTTGGCCCGCAGCCTGGCTGCTGCCACTCCTCGCCCCACAGCCTGCCTGTTCCCTCCGCTGCAGGCCAAGCCGCTGCCCCACCCAAGAAGCCTTATCAGTGTCCCTACTGTGTTCCCAGAGGGTCACAGGAGCACCCCATTTTGAAACCCTCCAGCACATTGCTTAAGCCTCTTTTTAACAGTTGTCCACGTAAGAAATGTCCAGATCTATAGAGAATGTTCATGAGCGCTTATCTGAGCAAAACTGACGACATTGCCAGGAAGCAAGATCTCAAATCTTGCCTCAGAGGACAACGGTTTTGCAGTTTGCTTTATGCACTTGGAATGAAGGAGAGGATGTAAGGAAGATTCCGTGAAGGTTCCGAGAGGAAGCAAGGCGGGGGGTTGGATTGCAGGATAGTTAATGAGAGTATATGTGCTCTTGGGGATCTTGGTGCCTCTGAGAGTTCTGAAAAAGGGGCATTTCAAAAGTGCGTTCCCCTGGATGCACAGAAACTTAAGGCAAAGATAACATTGTACCGGGAACATCTGGGCCTGAGGCGTGGCTGCCCACCGTGACCTGCCCAGCTAGGCATGTGGGATCAGGACATCCTGTGAAGTGACGTGCCATAGAGCCCTTTCCATTCACAGTTCCCCGTCTGGGTCATAACTCAACCTAAAGCATGCGTCAACGACCAGCCTTGGGGGCGGGCGGTGAGGTCTCAGCACTGGGACGTCTCGTTCCCAGGACGTCTCGGTACTGACACCCTCCTGCTGGCCGGTGGGGACAGGGCAGTCCCGTCACCGTGGGGTGTCAGTCCAGGCCGAGTTTCCCCGAAAAGGGCAGGGCAGGTACACGGAAGGCAGTCAGGTCGGACGGCCTGCGCTGTGAAAACCACCTGCATCGTGTCCGCCCTCGGACCTCCCGTGGTCCTGGCTTTGCCGTCTGTCTCGTTTTCCCTATTTCCATCTAGAGTGGCAGCTACATAAGCCATAAAGGGCATGAACAGTTATCTTATACGTGGTCAGCAGTCATCAACAGCTGGACTGTATAGAGAAACCCAGAGAACAAGGGTAACTAGTACTATGGCTGATATCAGTGGCAGACGGGTAAAGACAATCAAACAAAACAGTTTCTGAGTTCGCCATGAACCGGTAGGTGCACAGCCCTTGTCCGTGTCTAGGGACGGCTGTTCCCCTCTGATGCCAGCAGCCCCTCGTGCTGGAGGAGTCTATGATGTCCCCTATAGGTGGAGATAAGGGTAGGTGACATTCATGACTAGGTGCCTGATAGGTCCCTTCCCATGAGGCTGGAGAGTGTCTTTACTTGATATCCCTTCCAAAAAACAGTATCTTAAGTCCTTGGCTCCTGGGACCTTGCTGGGAAAGGAGGAAGTGGTAACCAATTTGGCATTTTCTCCAAGTACTTTATCAAAACTTGCCATAGTGTACGATGTCTCCTTTCAATAACGGCAGATCACAAGCTCCTTCATTTAATTTCAGTTCAGCTTAAAATTGCACTGGGACACATGAAGGAAGGCAAAAACCAGAAAATGGGTCTGGCCGGGGAGCCCGGGAGGACCCCGCGGCTGTGTGGGTTTCCCGTAGCCCCGACCCGCAGTTTAACTGACAGCTGCTGTTCGCCCACACGCTATGCTGTAAAAGTCTCCCGTCGCTGACTTGACGAAGCTTCCCATGCAACGTAACAAAAACAGATCTTTCCAGGGGTTCCAGGCCTTTCTGAAATACTGCACCATGACTTCTAGTAGTTGTAATTACATAAGTACCTTGAGCTATTAACCCTTGGAAAACCTCCATTTCTAATGGAAACCAAGAAGGCATCTAGGAAGACATTTTATAACCTTTAGAAACATTTCATAGACATCAAAGTCAGTTGTTAAAATGGATTGAGCCAACAAACTTTACTAAAGATTAATCTTAGGCCACATGAACTTGAAAAGAATTTGGGTTCGTTTCTATATTTCCAAGAATTTTAGCATACCCAATTCTTACAAGTGCTTGCCTTCAAATCAATTACTTTTAATTTATTAAATTAATTTTATCAAAACCATCCAGAGGTAGAAAGTGATCTCACAGTTACAGCATGCACATACAGACACACAGACACATGCAAACAGAGACCGTGTAGCCGTGAGAAAAACTCACTAGTTTATAAACAGTGGATCCAAATTTGGTCTTGGCAGTTGGGATAAGAAGACACCGTTTGTGTCTGTCCTTGACAAGCCAAGTTCCAAATGACCTTCCCCCTTTAACAGTAAGGACAGCTGTGTTTTAACACCTCAGAGAGTTGGGTTGCCACCTCAGCGACATCACAGGTTGATCCATTGGTCAAATTTCTCTCACTGAAGCTTCGAGAGACCGATTAAAATACGCTTTCCATCCATTCCACCTATTTCTGTAGTCAGCGTTATCTCGTGTGTATGCAAAAGATTCCTTGAGGAGTGTCAAAAGGATCCTCACTCCAGGCGTCTTCCTGCAGGACCCCCAGTGCCAGGCTGCCTGCCCTGCTGTGAGCTTGTCTCCCCAAGCGAGGCATGACTTCCCCTGATGTTCTTTAGGTCTCTAGACTCTGCACAAACTTCCAGGGAAAACCAGCCTGTGTGTGCACGTCTCCGGGCGACCCAAAGGCAGTGGACATCCCAGTAGGACCGCTTCATGCCCTAGAGGAAAGTTTTCCTCCAGAGACCCCTCAAAGATTCTCAGTCATCTAAAAGTGCCCGAGCAAGGGCTGGGGGAGCTCACCGATGCCACTGGAACCACGACGGTCTCCAAGGCACGGCCCCCCTGCCCTTCTCAGAGACCTCCCCCCCTCCCCCCTGCACCCCCACCCGTGGGGACTCCCACTGGCTTCTCAGGATTGGTTCCAGGACCTCACAGCACGGCTCCCAGAGCCCGTCTCCACCGCTCGGGACCGGGGATCTGCAGCCTCTGTCGTCACCGCGTCGGCTGTTCTGGGTCCTTTTTTCTTTCGGAGCCAAACAGATTCATTCTGTCTCTCGTTTAACCAGCGAGGACTTGTTCAGACTCTCAGTCCGCAATCCAAGTAAACTGAAATGAAAAGTAGCCATCCATTTTTCTCATCCTTTCCTTGGGTTATCTTAACTCTGATTCACCCCGAGGATCTTCTAATAACAGCTCAAATAAAAACAGGACCTGCTACGTCGTAAAGCAAGGAGGTCAGGGATCCCAAGAGAAAACTCACCCAAGTTCACCCCATTTGCGGCGGGGAGCTGGTGGGGCTCAATGGGCCTGTGCCGGTACCTAGCCCTGGGTCCGGGTCCCTGGGTGGTCCTGGGCCAGCTTCTTCAAAGTCCTGCCAGCAGCACCAAGTAAATGTCCAGAGTTATAAAGACTTTTTATGAGTGTATTTGAGCCAAACTGACAGCATTGCTGGGAAGGAGGATCTCCAGCGCTCCAGAGAACAACAGTTTGCAGCTTCTTTCATGCATTTGGAATCAAGGACGGAGCTAAAAAACATCACGTGGAGGTGGGAGAAAGCAAGGCGGGGTGGTTTACAAGATCACTGCTCTCCCGAGGGTGGTCACGCTTCCCCGGGGGTCTGAAAAGGAGGACTCCTCTGGCGTTTCAAAGGCCAGAATTAGATAATGTAGATACACAGGCACAGGCAGGGCTGGTTTAGGGCAAAGACAGACATTTTTCTGGGGACGTTCTAGGCCCAGGGCATGCCTGCCCACCACGACCCGCGCCATTAGGACGTTATGACCGGACCACCCCGTGAGCTTACCTTCTGTCCCGTTTATTACAACGCCCCTTTTTGCCCCCACAGCCGGCCTGAGTTCCGGGTCACCTCCTCAGCTTAACTCAGGGCCAGACACGAACTGAAGGCGACACGCAGCACCCGTGTCACGGCCCGGGGAGCCCTGCCCTGCCCAGGGTAGGGGCTCTCCTCTCGCACCTGCCTGGGGTCTTAGCGGGCACCCGTCCTGTCCCTGCAGCCGGTCGGACGTGGCTTTGTCCCTGTGTGACGCGCCCCGGCAGGGGACAGACGAGTCCCGCCCTCGGGGCCCAGACCTCAGCAGCTGCCGCTGTGAAGGTGTAACGCTCTGCTCCCCAGTCTCAGCGCCGCAGAGGTGCATGCACAGGCCTCCGGCGTTCCATTTTCGACTGGAGCACCAAGCTCAAACGTTAGTGTGCAGACCGACGCCGCTCTGTGAGAGATGAGCCGGCAAGTAGCCGGCACGCGGGCCCCACCGCCTCCCTGTTCTCGGCAGTGGCCGTCTGCGGGTGCCAGACGACGAGCCGGTCGGGGTCACTAAGACAGCTCCAGCCCCCTGACCAGGGAAATCGGTCAGCCTCCTGAAAGTCGCCTCCTCCAACACCCTTAACCTTCCCAACCCCCTCCTGACCCCCGCCCCCACGACCTTGGCTCTCAGCAGCCACCGTAATGACTGTCGCTGAGGTTACAGTCTTGCCTGTAAAATGCTAATGACAGAGACAGGGTGAGGTCCACGCCCGCCCGAAGGAACACACCTTGCCGTGGGCCCCAGCGACATCTGTTTAAACACACGAGGCCGCCAGAGAAGGGCCTTGTGGGAGAGGTCGCCCGGGGTCCCTCCGCACGTACTGCTGCAGCTGGGGGTGGGGGCGCACCGCACCGTCTCCGGAGGATCCTTCCTGGGCCCGGAGCACCCACACCCCCGTCAGCAAAGACGGGGGACAGCGCCCACCCAGTGACTGTGGCAGCTGAACCAGCGAACCCAGCGAGACCGTTCCTCGTTGCCCAGGGCTGGGGAGGCACCAGCTCCTCTGCTCTCAGAGGAGACCCTTTGGGGGGGGGGGAGCCAGCTGGGGACAGACGTGCTGTTTACCGAGGTGCAGCTGGGGCCCCGGGACTCTGCCGATGCCCAGTGTGTGGCCCCTTGCTGGAGCCAGCCCTGGGAAGTGGCTATTATCCCATTTTATGGGCGAGGAAAGCGATACTCCAAGCTCTCCAGGCACAGGCAGGACATAATTATTGGAGCTAGGGTTTGAACCCTGCATCCCTGACTCCTCCGATGTGTCCCCTCCTCTGTCATCCAGGTGAGCACGTGTTGGAGGGTTTGTGTTGGAGGGAGAAAGGGAAGGGGTGCATCTGTCCTGCTCCTCCCTTCACTGGGTCCCACAGAGCGCCCAGGGCGCCAGCCTACAGGCAGTCAGCCCGAGGGGAGGAGGGCTGGCCAACGCTCTAGTCCCTCCCGGTGCTGGGCAGGAAGCGCCAGGGTCCCAGCAGGCCGTGAGATGAGGTCCCCTCTCCTGCTGAAGGTCTGTCTCAAGGCCCTCGGGCCCCAGGTGGAGGGACATTGCCTCCCTCTGCGTTGGGGGAGGGGAGGGAGGCCGGCTGGGCTTCCTCAACCCGGGAGCCAGCACTGACTGAGTGTCCCGTGTCCCCTCTGTGTTGCAGGACTGAGAGCTCGCTCCGCTGCGCTGAGGTCGTCCTCGGTCCTCTGGAAGCCTCTCCGAGGCAATGTGGCTTTTACATTTCTTTCCTTTTATTCCCCTCGTGGTACTGGGCAAATGCAACACCAGCTGTTTTATTATTCTCTGGGGAGGGGGGGCTTGATCTTGTTGTTGATTGATTTGTTTGTTTTTGAAAATGAAAAATAAAAAGTTATATATTATATATATATTATATACACGAAACCCACCCCCACGCCGACGTGACGACGAGGGACAGTTTGTTTGGAGAGGCCGACGAAACCAGCGATGAACACTGCTGTCTGTACGTTCGTGTCATGCATAGATGTATTTATGTTGTAAAGCTATTTATATTGTTTATAAAGAGATATTTATAAAAATTTTATTTATGTAACAAGGGAAGAAGCCAATCATTGTAATGTGTTTGTCTTAACTAGTTGAAAAATGTAAAAAAAAAAAAAAAAAGCCATTCCGTGAACATCCTGAAAATTGTCTTCATTTGTAAGCTCATTGCAGCATCTGGTTTCAGGAAGTGGTGTGAGGAAGCTGGGGGGTGGTCCCCGTTTTGGCTCCTGGTGCCCGAATCTCTCGCCCCCCTGGACCCGAGTCTCCCCCGATGGGCTGGCCTTGGGGACTTTGTCCCGAATGGCTCTGACCAGCTTGCCCGGGTCCAGAAGCTCTGCCCAGAGCGCCTGACCGCTGGGAGGTCAGGAGTCAGGAATTAAATTAAAGTTGCATTTAACTGGTGGAGGGACCTCTCATTCCCTCGCACCTTCTCTCTGTTACTAAGGAAGAGCTGAAAACCTCCCTTCCGTGTGGGGAGACCTAGACGTTTGGGTGTATCTTACAGATTTGCTCAGGGCGCCTTATAAATCTCGGCAGGGCCATGCAGACCTGCTCACGGAAGCGCTGGGTGGGTGGTTTTCAGCTCAGAGCGAAGGCCAGTGGGGGATGGGGGAGGCGGGGGCAGGGGACCCCCCCATAGTGTGCTGTGCAGGGTGGGGGGTGTGGTTTTCTCTCCTCCTGCAGCCGCTCACAGTGGTGGTTCCTGTGCCCTGCGCAGCCTGAAATGTGAGAGTGTGAACACTTAGTCTCTTTTCCTAGAACCTGCGGGAAACTTCTCAGTAGTTCTGAGATCAGCTCACTACATCCTTGGTGCAGCGACGCTCCGGTACAGCCTCTCCCGTGTGTCTTCTGTCCCCGTTTGGTGACAGCGGGGACATTCAGAGCCTTTCAGGCTGGTTGCATCAAGTGGGCTTGACCCCACTCGGGGACACTGGGAGCTGTGTGGCCCCGAGGTCACGGGGTCGCAGGCCCAGCTGAGCAGTTCCAGAGGAGACTCAGCCCTGGGGGAGGTGGCCAGGGGCCCCGCCTTTCTGCTGGCATCCGCGCTTTGTGACCTTTGTTCCCAAGTCACTCTCCAGCAGCAGGTTGTCAGACGGGTGGGGGCCAACACGGTGACCCAGCCCAGGAGAGGGAACTGCTCCTGAGACGTGTTCTGCCTGGGGAAGATTCCAGGTCTTCCCACCCCGTCCGCTTCCACCGCTGCCCCCGAGGACTCCTGAGCACACTTCCTGGGACTGGGTGTGGCTGTCCTCTTCCCAGGTCTCCCCCTGCTCCTGTGGCTCGGAACTCGGGCACCAGTGTAAGTCAGGGCGAGGGGTTCCAGCCCCCAGGCCTCCTCCCTGTGCTGTGTGCAGACCCTGGGCCAGGGCCGCCGCAAAAGCAGGAGCGAGTGGGAAGAGGCAGGCAGGCACACTGCGGACTTGGCTGGCGGCCGGTCAGTCACACCCTCCCAAAGCCCTGGGACACAGGCGTGGCGAAGCTGGGATTCGGGGAGCCACCTCCAGGAACTGAAGGTTTCCCCCTGGACAGTCTCTGGGCTGCTGGGAACCCGGGGCTCCTGGGACCCTCCGGCCTGAGCTGCACCCGCTGTCCTCCCAAGAGATGTGCGTGCGTGAATTAGTCCTTGAACAACAGAGCAACACACGTGACACTCTCTTGCCAACTTCAGGCCCGGCTAGGTGGAGGCCAGCCCCCACCTGCTGGTGGGAATGTCGCTGGACAGCCAGCTCTCCTGTGACATCCCAGCCCAGAGTCCCGGGCGGGGTCCCGGGCAGTGATGCGGACGTCGTCCCGGCCAGGACTCGCTGCCGGAAAGCCAGGCAGGACCGACCGATGTTCCCTAAGCAACAGGAAACGGGTTGAAACTTCCAAAGGTTGCCCAGGTGGTGTTACCCCAGAGCTTCCAGTCCTGTGGCCGGCGCCCCAGCCTCCCCCACCCCGCCACCAGCGTTCCCCCTGCAAAGCCGCCTGGAGAACCTGCAGCTTCTCCGCTGCACAGGGCGGCCACGGCAGCCAGGACCAGCTTGAAGGAATGGCTCTGGGGATCGGGCGGCACCTCTACAGTGTCACAGGGTTCCTTGCCAAGGGTCCCGGGCTGGACAGAGGCAAAGAGGGTCTCGGGGTGTCCCAGGGGGAGCCACTCCCTTCTCGGAGGTGCCCAGTTCTTGGGGATTCGGGGTGGAGGGAACAGAGAGGAGTCGAGAGCCAGCCTGGTCGAGGGTCCCTGGCACCATAGCTGGTGACGTGGAGGAGCCCAGGCCCTGCAGACTGGGCCCAGGAGCACCACCTCAGCTCCCAGACACCCCTGGAGGAGACACCCATGCCAGGCATTAGAGGGGACCCCTAGCCACTACCACCAGGTGATGGGGGAGCCAGGGCCTCCAGGACACACGCCAGGCACATGGCTCCTGGAGCCCGCCGTCCCCCCACTGCCCAAGGGGGACGGGGGGACGGCCCTCCCCCGACAGCCATGGCCCCCAGGGCTGGTCCAGATGGGCCTGCAACAGGGGCTCTGCAGGATCTGGGCAGTCCGAGCCCTGTTCCTCCGAGGGAGGGGCTCTCAGCTCAGGCAGTGGCCGGGTGTAGACCGAGGGCCCCCCCCGCTCAGTTAGGGAGCAACACCCAGGGTCCCCTCAGAACGGGAGTTTGACTCAGATGGCTCCCAGAGGCTCGGGCAGGGGTGGCCCAGGAGCCCCGCGGGAAGGCAGTTTCTCCACGGGGGTGAAGGCAGGAAAGGCCCTGAGTGGGAGCTGGGTGGAGGCGTCCCCCTGAGGGGGCTGTGTGGCACGCAGGACGGGTCGCCAAAACAGGGCAGAAGGAGGGAGAACTACCCCCAGCCCCCACCACCCCCCACACCCTGTCTCTCTGTGGTGCCGCCCTCAGTGTCCAGCCGCGGTCAGCCAGCCAGGACAGGTAGGGCAGTAGGCCAGGGCAAACAGGCCCCAGGGCCGCAGGGGGCCTTGGTTTAGGCAGGGGGCGGGACCCTCCCCTGGCAGGTGGAGGGCCGAGAGCTCCTCCCAGAGCCAGGCCCTCGTCTTGACTGCAGGACACAGAGGACTGACTGGGTCAGAAGTGTGGCCACCGCGTGGCGGGCGGCTCAGGTTCTGGGGGGCAGGCCCACACCCATACCCTCACTGAGCTTGTCCGGTGGGTCTCCGGCCCTCCCTCCATGCCCGGCCAGGCAACAGGGTCCTCTCCCCGGCGGCAGACTGCCTGGTGTTCTCTACCCCATCCCGGTCCAGGCCCTGGGCAGACGCCGTTTCTACAGGGAAGGCACGGGAGCCGACGGGGCACCTGGCCAGCCCCCCCAGGGCAGACCCACGCGAAGCAGCCCGCCTGAGCCCAGCACAGGCAGACTCCCCATCCCACCCCATCTACCCTCGGTCCTGCTCTCGAACCTGAGTTTGCATTCACACCGCTGACTCCATCTTCCACCGCACCGTTCTGGTCCAAAGCACCTCCCGTCGCCTTCGGGTCCACCGTGCAGATGCTACCCGTTCTCTTCTCTTTGCATGTTTTCCAGGTCTCGTTCTTCCCCGTCTCGTCTCTTTGTTTCCCACCCCGCCCCCTTTTCACTTCAGCGGCTCAACCCCAGAAACCGCGGCCCCCTGCGTTCCCCATAGAACGCACCACGACTTCCTGAAACTTTCTTCTAGATCCTTCGGCAAATACCCTTCGGAGGCCTGTCCCCTGCAAATCCTGCAGGTCTGAGAAAAAGGCCGGGACAGTGGCAGAACATCCGAAAAGGCAGGAAAGAACCCCGATGCTTACAGAGCATCACCTGGGAGGTCAGAGAGGTGCTGGCCAGCGTCCGGTCAGCTCAGAGCCCGGGGCGCTGAGTGGAGACGAGATTGTGGGGAGCTGCGTGTTCGCGGATCCCGAGCCAGGCATCGGGCCCGGAGGCCCTAAGCCCAGGCTGGGCTGGATGTTTCTCTCTCCCGCACCTTATCAGTTCCATTCCATCCCAGTGTGGGTCCGCATCCACACCTCCCCCCCCCCCACCCGCCCACCGCACACGTGGCCCGCTCCCCAAACAGCTCTGGAGCCAGAAACCGCTTTCGCTAACAAATTCTCTTTAGATTTAGGAGGAGCAGAGGTTCACTATTTCATTAATGTTTTTTACTTTTTCAAAATGCCAGGATACAAGCTCTTAAATTAATTCTATTATTTTGCTATTTTCTAATCTGTTTACCTCTGCTTGTGTATTTTTTACTTCATACTGTTGTTTATATTGGTTTCCTTAACATTTTTCTGCACCTTTTTCTAAGTTCTTAGTTGAACATTTATTGCTGACTATGGCACCTTTGTATCCCAAAGTTCTGATACAGTGCAGTCTCATTTTCTGATCTTCTAAGTAGTCTGTTGGGCTTTTTCATCAAACAATTCACAGTGGAGTTTAATTGTTGCTTAATTTATATTATTAATTTTCGTTTTATTGAGGTTAGATTCAGTGCTTATACAATATCTGCCTTATTAAATTATTCATTCCTGTTTTAATCAATTTTATAAATGTTTCATGGATACTTTGAAAGTAAGATGAATATCTGTTTGCACTTCCAAAATTCTATAAACATTTTTTAATCCGTTTTCCCTTTTATATTACCATGTTCAAACCTTCTGACCCTCTATTTGATTCACTGAAGACTGATAATTGATGCTGGAAAAATGCAATGCTTTGTGTTTTTTACTATTTATCTGTATACTTCAATAGTTATACACTAGTTATTTATTCATTACATAAAGGTTTGTATTAATATATGTATGAGATACAATCTATGAGGTTTGGCAGTGGTGACAAACAACCGAATCCCGGTGGCTTAAAATGAGGATTTCTTTCTGGCCACGCAGCGTGCTCTGCGGCTCTGGTCAGCCCCCCAGGGCCGCTCCCCCCAACCAGGAACCTTTCCTCCATCCACGGAGCACAGAAGAGAGCCTGCCAGCTGGTCAAGCAACCAAGGTCTCCACCTACAGGGGACACCTGAGACAGACGCTTTCTGAATTGGCCAGTACTAGTCACATGGCCACGCCTCACTCCGGGACTCCTCCCCCGCACCCGGCATTGGAGGAGACCCGTGCCCCTCCCGGCGAGGAGGGGAGTGCGCCTGCACGGCACCCACGCACAGCTTCCTATTCGGTCTCATCCGATGAGAACGTTGTCCGCCCTCCTTCACTTCTGCTGGGGCTCAATGTCTTTGCCCAACTTTGACTCTTTCCCTTTATGTGTATTTTTTTTAAATTATTTAGGTGTATTTATAAGATACTGAATCAAAATACATGTAATGTAAGACATTCTGCCTTTTTTTTTTAAGATTTTATTTATTTATTTTTAGAGAGGGAAGGGAGAGAGAGAGAGAAAAAAACATGAATGTGCAGTTGCTGGGGGCGGTGGTCTGCAGCCCAGGCATGTGCCCTGACTGGGAATCGAACCTGCGATGCTTGGTTTGCAGCCCGTGCTCAATCCACTGAGCTACTCCAGCCAGGGCACATTCTGCCTTTTTAATAAGGAAACCTAGATTGTTTCCATTTATTGTCGTTATTGCTTACACCCAGGCTGGCGTCAACCTGAATTTTGATCTTGTGTGTTTTAAGGTCCTTTCATTTTTCTGTTCCTTTTCATTTAATTTTTTCCCAGGAGACGGTTGTGCTGCCTTTTATCTTCTGCAATGAGTTGGAAAGTAGACGTCCTGTTTTTAACTGTTAGTGGTTCCGTTGAGTTTTCCGTGGAAACTGTAAGCCCACGCTCACATCGCCGTGGAAATCACCGTCACAAACAGCAGCCTCGGGCTGCTTCAGAGAGAGATGGAGAATGGAGCCTGCCCGCTCCCCGGCCTCCTCCGCCCTGTCTGGGTCTCCATGAACACGGTCTGAGGACTCTCTCCCTGACGGTTAAAAGCACCAAAACATCCACCCTCAAAATGTCTTCAGGTTTCCTCTTGTTGCCCCATTTCCACCAGATACTTGGACTTTCCTCTCAAACCCTCCTCCCGGGCCAGGCCCCATTGCACACGTACTGGCCTCCTGGTCTGGGCTCCTCCTCCGCCTACGGCCTGAACCTTGGCAGCCTGCTCACCCCAGCAGCGTGTGTGGGGGGGGGGTGTGCATGTGTAGGGACCCATGGGGTGCTGTGCGTCGTGCTGGAGTCAGCCAGCCCTTTCATTTTCCTAACTCGAGTGCAGCACCAGCTCTGTGCTCCATCCCGCGGGGAACACGCCGCAGCTGCGCATGCTACCTGGCCCATGGACCACAGGTGCGGAGCTGGAGCGTGGACAGGCCTGTCATCTCCAGGGCTCCCGCCTCTCCAAGGCATCCCTCCGAGGTCTTCACCCACCCGGTTTCATCTGCTGCGGAGCCCTGTGACCACCGTGAGGCTTCGGATGGGAGCAGGACAGAAACGATGTTCCAGGTGTCCTGTGTGTACGGTCCGGTAGGGTCAGGGAAGGTGCTCCACACCCACGTGGGCACTCGGGGACACGCGACAGCTCTGGAAGGATCAAGGGTTCCTCTGGGACAAAGGCAGCTAAAACTGAGAGTGTTGGGGGGGGCATCAAAATGCCGCGCGTGAGGACTGGGGCGTGGACTGCAGGCTTGGGTGCTCAGGGTGAGGCGGGGGCGCTCAGGGGGAACTTTGAGCCCTAGGGAGACCACAGGACATCCTCTCCTAGCTTGGTGTCCGGTCAGTTGGTCTGTGGACGCAGCCCTGGCGTCCTCCCTGGACAGGCAGGGCCCGGTGCTGGCGTGGATTCCGGGTGGTTGCAAAAAGACAAAGGCAGGCAGGTGGCAGCAGCGACCTTGGACTCAGACCTCAGGGATGGGGCGGGGCCTGCCTGTGGACCGCCTGCAGGAGGGCGGCCTGCTGCTCAGGACCCGCCTCCTTTCCATCACCCGAAGCGGCCCGGGCAGTGGGCTCAAGCACCCATCAGTAAAAACCGGGGTATAACTATTTATTAAATGCAAGCACTTTCATGTTAATGAAATTAGCTGTAAGATTATATATGTGCTCGTACTTTCTTCCCAGGCCCCGAGATGCACCCACACGCCCACACGGGCAGCCTGGGCCCAAAGAGCCCTCAGGCCTTTCCACTCGAGGACTGCCGGGGGGAGGGGGGGAATGCTGTCGGCTCCCTCCAATCCTTGAAAAGAGGGCAGGCTGACTTCCTGGCAAGATGGAGGCGCAGGAAGACACACTTTGCCTCTCTGCGCAGCCACAGAGAAAATCACAACTAAGCCTCAACACAAACAGCACCCAGAACTGTCAGAAAATCAAGCTGATGAAGTCCAACGACCAAGAATTTAAAGAAAACACATGCGTCCAGACAGGTAGGAGGGGCGGAGACATGGAGACGGGCAGAGAGGCGACACAAAGGGCGGTCCCACACTCACCTGGGATGGATAAAAATCCGGAGGGACGCCTTGGGAGCCAGCGAGCCCAGCCCCAGGCCGGATGCACAGCCCAGGGTTCCAGCCCCGGGAAGATACATCCCCATAGCTTCTGGCTGCAAAAACCAGTGAGGGGTTGGGTAGTGGAATTAACTGCTGGATTTTCAGCAGACCCCCCATTTAAAAGACCCACATGGTCTTAGAAGAGGTGCAGGCCCACCCAATCTGGGATTTGGCACCAAGGCAACAGCTGGAAGAGCACCAGTCGCATGCCGGGAGTGGGTGAAGTGACTGGAAAGGGGGCAAGAGCCGGGCCAACCTCCAGAAGCCAGGCAGCAGCACTGTCCCCTCTCTGAGCCCTCCCCCCACACAGAGCCACAAAGCAGTGAAGCAGGTTGCCCCACCTGGTGATTACCTACGGCTCCGCCCCACACAATTTGCAGGTGCCTTTTCTAGCTACTAAGACAGGGAGTCAAAGCAGCTCTACCTAATACACAGACACAAACACAGGGAGGCTGCCAAATTGAGGAGACAAGGAAATATGGCCCAAAGGAAAGAACAGAACAAAACCCCAGAAAAAGAACTAAATGAAATGGAGATAACCAACCTATCAGATGCAGAACTCAAAACACTGGTGATCAGGGTGCTCAAGGAATTCATGGAGTATGGCAACAACATAAAGGAAGAACTGAAGGTTACATTAAATGAAATAAAGGAAAATCTGCAGGGAACCAATGATGAAGGGGAGGAAGCTGGGATTCAAATCAATGGTTTGGAACATAAGGAAGATGATGCAGACACCGGCCTGCAGTGTCCAAGTCATTATGGATGAAATGAGACATTCGCATGGACTACCGAGTCCAGTGGAGGAAAGGGGATGGCATGGCTTTTCTCTCAAGGGGAGCAAAAGCCTTGGCCCCTGCTCCAATGAGCTTTTATTGTCTTACTGGGCACTTTACAAGAAGGTCCTCATTAGCTATGCACAGACTCACATTAGGTGGTTACCTTTTACAGAAAACAAAGGAACCAATGCTGCTAACCACATCACAGCAGAGGGATATTTGCAAATGAAAAGGCAAAAGTAGTTGAACCAGTTACACTCATCCTTGGAAGGTTTAGCATGGTTTTTAGGAAGTTGCTTTGCAGTAAATGTCCTAAATTCAGGGTGAGGGAGTTTTAGCAAAAAGCAAGATTCATAGTGGCCTAGGTACATTGCAGGCCTGATTCCCCACAAGAGAACCTATCCATGAGTGTGGGTTCTGTGCATCTCCAAGTGAGAGCTGGGCCCACGCCACGCAGAATGATCTACTACAGGAAGGAATAAGCATTCAACCAGAACAGCAAGAAAAAAAAGAAGAATTTTTAAAATGAGGATAGTATAAGGACCCTCTGGGACATTTCCAAATGTAACAATATCCAAATCATAGGGGCGCCAGAAGGAGATGAGGAAGAGCAAGAAATTGAAAATGTATTTGAAAAAATAATGAAAGAAAATCTCTCTAATTTGGCAAAGGAAATAGACATACAAGTCTAGGAAGCACAGAGAGTCCCAAACAAGTTGGACCCAAAGAGGAGCACACCAGGACACATCATAATGAAAATGCCAAAGGTTGAAGATAAAGAGAAAATCTTAAAAGCAGCAAGAGAAAAGGAGAGAGTTACCTACAAAGGAGTGCCCATCAGATTGCTGATTTCTCAGAAGCAACTTTTCAGGCAAGAAGAGACTGGCTAGAAGTATTCAGAGTGATGAAACGCAAGGACCTACCATCTAGATTATTCTATCTAGCAAAGCTATCATTTAGAATGAAAGGGCAGATAAAGTGCTTCCCAGACAAAGCACAGCTAAAGGAGCTCATCATCACCAAGCCATTAATGTGAAATGTTAAAGGGATTTATTTAAGAAAAAGAAGATCAAAACTATGAACGTTAAAATGGACACAAATTCACAACTATCAACAACTGAATCTAAAAAAACAAACTAAGCAAACAACCAGAACAGAAACAGAACCATGGAGATCATTTGGAGGGTTATCAGCTGCCAGGGGAGGGGAGGAGGGAGAATGTGGGGAAAGGTGCAGGGAATAAGGAGCATGAATGGTAGGCACAAAATAGACAGGGGGAGGTTAAGAACAGTATCAGACAGGGAGAAGCCAAAGAACTTATATGCACAACCCGTGGACATGAACTAAGGAGGGGAAATGCTGCTGGGGGGTGGGGGCAGTGTGAGGCATGGGGGGAGGGAAAATTGGGACAACTGTAATAGCATAATCAGTAAAATATATTTTTAAAGATAGGGGAGGCTGGGTCTAAACCGAAGGAGAAGGTCTGGGTCACTTTTTGAGGCTGGAAGTGGGTGACGTCTGGCAGGGTGTTTGCCGAAGTGGTGACAGCTAGTCTCTCTAGATGGGGGATGATTTCGGGAGACTCTGACTTCTCAGTTTCCATACTTTTTGGTTATATTCGCATTGTTTGCAATGGAGAGGTTTTGCGGGCATGTGGGGGGGGCGTGTACACACAAGTGCTCACGGCAGCATCATTCGCAATAACCAAAACATGGGAAGAACCCCGTGCCCACCAGCGGGTGAATGGGTAAACAAAAGGCGGTCTATTCATTAAATGAGATACTATTTGGCAACTTGAAAAAAATAAAGTACTGACTCGTGGTACAACGTGGATGAACTTTAAAAACATCAGGCCCAGTGAGAGAGGCTGGACGCAGGAGGCCCCACACGGTGTGACTCCATCCACACGACAGGTCCGGGGCAGGCCGACCCACGGACAGGAAGTCCGTTCCGAGTGGTTGTCTCCGGCGGCAGTGGGAGGGTGAGGGGCAGTGGGGGGGTGATTGCTAGTCAGTGTGGGGTTTTTGGGGGGGATTAAGAAAACAGTCTAACATTGGCATGGTGGCGGCTGCTCAACCCTGTGCATGCTAAAACCATTCACCTACACACTCTAAATGTGTGAACTGCATGGTATGTAAAGTGTATCTCAATAAATCTGTTACTTTAAAAATAGGAAGATCATTTCAAAAGGGAGAATGTCAAAAATTTCAAAAGACGCAGAACACACAGGAACAGAATTTGAGGAGGGTACCTGAAGCCATCCCTCTATGTACCGGGGCCCTAACTCATCTGGTGCAGAAGCAAAGGCTGTCGACCCTGTCTTCCCGGGACACCTGGGGCCGGCCGCAGCCCGCCCCTGGCCTGCTCAAGCCACCTGGGTCCCGTGCGTGAACAATCACAAGAGACCCCTAGCAGGTCTCCACACGTCCAGTCTTACGCCCCTCTTTTCACACAGATGCCCAAGTGACTGTGCTCACCCCAGGGCCTTGGCACTTGCTGCTTGCTCTGCTTGGACAGCCATTTCCCCAGATGTCTTCCTGGGGATTCACTTATTCAGAGCGCTGCTCAAATGCCAGCTCCTCAGACGAGCCTTCCTGACCACCTTGTCTAGACTATCCTCCTACCTTACCACCCACACACGGGTTACCCCCTCGCCCTGCTTTATTTGTCTTCTGACATCATCACTTGCCTTTCCCTCTGGAATGCAAATTTCACTGGGGCAGGATTTTGTCTTGTTTTCACTGAAAAGCCAGTATCTAGAGACTGAACCACAGTAAGTGCTCAATAAATATTTGTCCAACGAATAAATCACATTCACAGCCAAGTCCTGGGTAACCACTCAGTTCTAAGCACGTTTCAGAAACACACGCGAGGCCTGGGTCTGTCGGGGAGATGCGAGGGCTTTGCAGCTTCCCCGGAGGAACCGGAGGAACCGGAGGAACCGTGAGCTCCGACTTGTTCTCGGAAAGGGGGACTCAGAGCCGTGAAGGGGGAAGTGGAGCCCCCCAGGGGCGGGGGGGCGGCAGGAAGCCGGATCCACAGAGTCTCTCCCGGACCCTCTCCTCCTCTGGGATGCTCTGGAGAGGGGCCGCAGGGTGCCTGGAGGCCCCTGTCCCTCAGGTGAGTTCAGAGCACCCTCGGTGCTAAGACAGCGGCCCAAGTCTGTGTTTAAAGTGGAGACAAAAGGACACGCCAATAACTGGGCCTATTACACGTTTTTTTAAAAACTCCACGGGGTGGTGGCCGTGTTTGTCAAAATTGAATGAACTTAAAACAAAACGCATCAAACACCTCCAATGGCTACACTTCTTGTCTGTACATTACATGTCCGTACAGAGGGTTGGAAAACAACAAAGAGGTAACCAGAGAGGGGAGGAAGGTGCGTCACCGTGACAACCAGGCTCTGGGGCCAGGGGACCCTGCCCCTGGGGGTCAGAGGTCGAGGGCTGCAGGAAAAGGAAAGGGGGGAAGGGGTCCCAGTGCAGCCGTATCCCGCTTTTTATAGAACATAAACTTTCATTGGGAGGTAGGTAACCTTGGTGGCCAACCTTGATGCTTTCACATTTCTTTACGTTTCAGACAAAACCAGCACTATCAACCATGTTCCACACCACGAGACACACGGGGCCCGCAGCTCAGCAAGGACGAGAATGACAGTACAACTTGGCCCAAACGCGATGGCATTTAAAGTTAGCCAATGATGTTCAGCAAATCCTCGGTCATTCTTTATTCAAAAAGAAAAAAATGTCTGAGATAGTCTGGCAGGGGAAACCGCAGCCTGCTGGCTCCCTCTGGTGGTCAAGGGGCAGGACTGCGTGGGATTGCAAAGGTGTAAATCGTGGTCCCCAGACCAGCTCCTCCAGGTTTGTTAGCACACAGCAGGCCGGGCCGCATCCCGGCTTCAACCTGAGAAGGTTGAGGTGGGACCTGAGAGTGAGCATTGAGAACAGGCTCCCAGGTGCCGCTGCCGCTGTTCCTGAGGCCACACTGGGGGTCACTGATTGGGTTCATCTCCCCCACTTCCTTACGCCTGTCGTACTAGACGGCATGCTAGGAAATTATTAAAACCAGCATTTTCCCAGCTCCCAACAGCAGTTTATGGGTGGCCTTTCTGTTGATTTGTGATCATCCAAGTTTTTGCACTGGGGTCATAACTTTTTTTTTTTAAAGCAAAACAAAAAGACCCAAAGCACATCACTCCTGGAGGATCGTTCCCACAATGTCCCTCCAAGAGGCAGCCACTGACCACCACAAAGATGGACTGGGCACTTCAGAGCCCGGGCCCTTGCTTGCCTATTTAAGAACCTTCTGTCAAAAACCCTATTCTTGCAAAGTCCCCACCCAGAGTATGAGGGCTGGGCCCCGGGCCGGTGGGGCTGGCTCCCCAAACACGGGAGGAGACCCTCTTCCCCAAGGCTGGCACCCCTCTGCCTGGGGGCCCCCGAGGCCTCTCCTCTGGCTGCCCCTGACCCTTGCCCTCAGGTTCTTCCCCTGCTCCAGCAGAGGAGCTCTTGAGACCTGGGCCCGGTGTGCCCCCTCCCTGTCTGCTGAAGGGTCGGTTCCGGCTGCAGAAGGAGAACTCCCAGACAGGGCAGGGGCCAGGGGAGACAGGCAGTGGGGGTTGGGGGGAGGTTTCTGGGAATCAGCATCGCCAAGGCCACAGGGACTTGCCCGGATCAACTCTCTGGCTCTCGCTAAGGGTCGGAGGGTTCTCTCAGACCCACTGGCACTGTGAGCTTGGCAGTTCCCATGCCTGCCCCCTCCCAACTCCACTATGAGAGAGAGACTGCAGGTTAGTGAGGCACTCCCGAAGGAAAATTCCCAGAGATGGACCCCAACTGGCCTAGCTGGGGTCCAGGACACACCTCAGCCCAGCTCCCTAGGACCAGAGTTCAGGGGCCTTGTGATGGGCACACAACCCCCAGTGTGGCCGGCATGCACTTGGTTGGCTTGGGGCAGGATGTACCCTCCCCAAAGGGACGAGACAGACACAGTAAGTGTCCCAGCAGCTGGCTGGGGGCGGGGACATGATTGCCCTGGCCCCCAGGGGTTGGAGCTTGAACACAGTCCCAAGGCCCATGCAGGGGACTGGGCCTCCTCAGCGGCTGGATCTCCCCTGCGCTGTGGCCAACAGAAGCCTGGGCTCTGCACCTTCCTGCGGCAGGTGGGGGCACCAGGAAGGGGCGGTGCCTACGGTTTAATGCTCCATTCCACCTGACCACAACGGCTGGCCCCTTGAGCTGGGGAAGCGCCCCAGGATTATCTGGTGGGCCCAGTGCAATCCTAGGATCCCTAAAAACGGAAAAGGGGGACAGATGGGTAAGTCAGAGGGAGATGTGGCTACAGAAGAAAGGCCCAGAGACACAACGTTGCTGGTTTGAAGATGGAGGAGAGAAGGCTGTGAGTCGAGGAAAACGGGGGCGGCCTCTAGAAGCTGCAAAAGTCAAGGAAACAGATTTTCCCTAGAGCCTCCAGCAAGGAGTGCCACCCTGAGCTCAGGGAGGCCACGGGGGGCTTCCCACCCACAGACCTGCGAGAGGCGTGGGCGAGGCCTAAGCCACCAGTTTATGTAACGTAACGTGTTCCAGCAGCAGCAGCAGCAGCAGCAGCAGCAGCGAAGCCCACGCACCCTGAGGGCCTGGCTGGCCCGCAGAGGACAGTTCAGAGCTGCCGCAGAGTCTGCAGGTTTTCTGTGACAGCCTCAGGGAGATACAATTCACACATCATCCAACCCCACCATTTCAAGTGGACACGTCACCACAGAACTTGAAGGGGTTGTTCTACTGCCGCCGGAGATGGTCCCCACCTGTTAGCCTCTGAAATAGCCATGGTCAACAAACTCCAAGTGTGTCTCCAGAGGTTTATATAAAGTATGTTTGCCTCTTATCGGCGGTTATCGAATAAACGGCTGATGTCAAAGAGCTCGTCCGGGTCCAGCTGTGCTTCCTGCTGCAGGGGTCCGATGTCGGGTGGGAGGAAACAAGCTTGTCACCAGCGTAGCGGCTGGCAGCCGACACCCTCTGGGGAGAGGAGCCGTCTCCATGCAGAAGCACACCTTGATGCGCTGGGGGGAACGGACACTTGAGAACAGGGAAGACGGCCGGCATCCAGTCACCGGAGCTGGCTGAGTCGTTCTGTCTGGGACAAGAGGGGCACTTGCTTTGCTCCAGAAAGGGAGGGAAAATGAAAAAAAAAAGAGGGACAGAGAAGCTGGGGAGTGGCAGAAGGGCAGAGCCAGATCTAAGGGTCAGTGTGAAGTCGTTTTTGCTGGGATGTAAATCCTCCTCCCTCGTGGGGGGGCAGGGGATAAGGAAAGGCTTGAGTCACTCACGTTGACCCCTGCTTGCGGACTGGGGGCCTCACTCAGAATGGACACCACTCCCCCACCCCGCAGCTGTGCTCCGCACCCGCACCTGGCGCGGCAGACACCTTGGGCAGGACCGCTCCAAAACCCCTTAGAGCGTGGAGGGGCCCCAAGCTGAGCTTCTGTCAAGTCCAAGGGCCTCACACCTGACACACTCCCCAAGCCCACGCGTGCTTGTGCACAGGTGGGGAAAGGCCTCAACCTCCTGGGCGGTCACACAGCTTTTGTCTGACTTGAGCCAATAATTCGTGTCCATTTAAAAAAAAAAACACAACCAATTGTGTTAAATTACAAAGTGACTGTATCCTCCCAGCTCCCTCTCATGTCCTGGTTCTGTGGACAGATGTTGGGGTCCCCACCCCTGGATGAGGTCAAGGGTGCTTTCTGAAACCTTTTTTTTAAGATTTTATTTATTTATTTTTAGAGAGGGAAGGGAGGGAGATAGAGAGAGAGAGAGACATCAATGTGTGGTTGCTGGGGGTCATGGCCTGCAACCCAGGCATGTGCCCTAACTGGGAATCGAACCTGTGATGCTTTGGTTCGCAGCCCGAGCTCAATCCACTGAGCTACACCAGCCAGGGCGGGTTTCTGAAACCTTTTTAAGAAGAGGAACAAAATACAAACTTAACCTCCAAGGGCAACCCGACATTCTTATAATTGTAAGTTTATTACAAAGCGGGCAAAGATAGTGAATACCTCTGTGCCCTTTAAACTGCCTTGTGCATTTGTTATCTGCTTTTTATACTGTTTGGATTATTTAAAACACTGCAGCACAGTCATCTATTTTATCCTTAAACTAGCACCAACGTTGTTTTGTCAAATGTCAAAAATAAATTTAGAATCATTGCTCCATGCAGAGATCAGGGCCTGGCTCACTCCCCCCACTCATCCCCGCGCTCGAGAAAAGGGCCTGAGCGTGGCAGGCACTCAATACATATTTGTAGAAGAGGTGGATTAGCCAATTAATCAATTTCACAAATTTTAAAAATACATGAAAATCTCTTTGGCACTCTAACTCAGGGCTTCCTTGCGATGCTCAAGAAGTAATGTGATGCGGTCATTTTTCACACTCTATTTAAGACATTTAATCTATCAGCTGTGTCTTCCCCTTAACTACATTTAATGTTTTATTAAGAAACAAGATTGGAGAGTCCTATGGCATGAAATTTATCTTCCCTGAAATGAGAGCATGATACATGAGCATTAGTAATTCTAAGGGTTTTGGACTGATAAGAATTCACTGGGGGGAAAGCCAACGCATTGGCTCTGAGAAAGCCACGGTGTGGCAAACCCTCAGAAAACAACACGTGAGCCCCCAGCCTGACCCGGGGAGAGGAGCCTCTCTGGACCCGGGGCTCCCGGTTCATAAGATCCAGGTAGTAAGGCCTCGCCCTCCTCTCTCCCCATTTTGCAAAACTACATGGAATCGCACGAGAGCGTTTTGGTAAAACGCTGCCCCACCCTCAGCCCTTCTGCGGAACATGAATGACTGTCTGGTTCTGCACACCCAAAAGGGACACCTTAATGTTTTAAAAAGTCAATCAGGCAGTTAACAATAGTCAATCAGATGGTTCAACAATTGTTGTGATTTGTATTTCTTTAAACCCCATTCTTTTTTTTTAAAGATTTTATTTATTTATTTTTAGAGAGGGAAGGGAGGGAGAGAGAGAGAGAAAAACATCAGTGTGCGGTTGCTGGGGGCCGTGGCCTGCAACCCAGGTATGTGCCCTGACTGGGAATTGAACCTGTGACACTTTGGTTCGCAGCCCGAGCTCAATCCACTGTAAACCCCATTCTTATGTTTATTGGCCACTTGGAGTTCTTCCTCAGTCAGTGAGCTGTTCTTTACTATTTTCCTCTTGATATCTGCCTACTAGTTGATTTTTGGTAGCTTCTTATCTTCTAGCATATTTACACTCTTTCTCTGTTATGTGTATTACAACTCTTTTCCCCAGATGATTTTATCTGCCAGCTGGACATTTCAGATTTCTATGTAGGTCAAGTTTATCGATCTTTTATTTTATATGCAAATTGGCTTTTGCTTTTAATGCTTAAAGAGAGCTCTCCGATTTCAAGGTCGTAAAATATTTTACCTGTATGTTTTCCTCTTTGATAGAGTAATCTGTGTATGTGCCCCGTCCGCCCCTCACTTCAGCCTGAGATAAGCAGTGGGGAGCCTCACCTCATCCTCCCCCCGGACCAGGAACGAGCCAGCTGTCTCTGTGCGCGTCCCAGCTCCTCTCTGCTTTCCAGACGGAGCTTAATTACTCCCTCCTTCATCTCCCAAATTCCCACTCGAACTCAGAGTCCGATCTGGACGGTCCCTGCTCTCTTCCATTAGTCGGCCTGTTTGTGCCAGCGCCACCACCACAGGGGTTTGATTGCTGTGGGCGCGATACACTGTTTTGATACCTGATAGGGGACGGATCTCTCGGGCGTCACGCCCACTGAAAGGAGCTGGACACTGCAGAGGACATTCCGTAAGATTCCACTCCGATCAAACCCTGGAACAGGTGGGACGAATCTGCCGTGACGGAAAACAGATCAGTGGGGGCCCGGGTCAGGCCCAGTGCTGGGGAGGAGGGGGTGGGGGGAAAGCAGATCATCAGGGGTCTTCAGGGAACCTTCCAGAAAGGTGAGAATGTTCCATGGGGCTGCTGGCCACAAGAGCGCGTACGCTCATCAACACTTCAAACTGTGAAAGCGGGTCAGTTACATTGTATGTAAATTATGCCTTGATTAAAAATGTCTGATAAGTCTCCTCAATTAATTGCTGTTTCCAAAATTCGTTTTTCTCTGCTTTAAAAATTACTCTTCCAGATGAATTTTTACATGCTTTATAAACATTTTTAAAATTACATCAGGCTCTTGATAAAAAATGGTTAATTTCTTTCTTTTTAAAAAGGATTTATTTCTTTTTAGAGAGAAGAGAAAAGAGGGGGAAAGAGAGGGAGAGAAATGTCCATCGGTTGCCTCTCACAAGCCCCCCCAACAGGGGACGGAACCCGAAACCCAGGCAGGTGCCTTGACCATTGACCTTTGACCCTTTGGTTTGCAGGTGAGCCACACCGGCTGGGCTAATTTCTTTATTCATTTGGGGTCGAACTGACACTTCTATACTTCCATCCACAAAGAGGATGTGTCTCTTCATTTACTCATTTGCTCTGGCAAAAGTTTTGTCATTTGGTGAAAGTTCGTCCTGTTGCCGTACACATTTCTTATGAAGCAATTTTAGGATGTATGTTATGTATGGTTGCTATTGGGCAAGAAGTCTTTAAAGGATGTTTTGTACCTAATTTCTGATACATGAAAAGGCTCTTGACTTTTGTTTACCTTGTATCTGGCCACACAGCCTAAGTTTCACACTGCTTTGTTACTCTATTGAGCTGATTTTATTTTTTAGGTGGATAATCATATTATCTGGAAATCATCACGGTTTACCTTTTATTTTTCCAACTTACATCCTGACTTCCTTTTTCTTCCCTGATTCCATCGTCTGAAACATCAAGAGCTTGTGAACACTTGCAAAGACAGTGGGCATTTCTGTTCTGTTGTTGATTTAATGAGGTGGCCTCCGTTTTTTCTCGATGAAATACAGTGGTTGCTGTTGGTTTCTGGTAAAGACTTCGAGGAATCACCCTCCTGTTGGGGGGGTTCTGAGAGTTTTGGTCAGGAATGGATGTTGAATTATATCCAGTGTCTTCTCAGCATTGGCCTAGGTCAGTGGCTTCCAATAGTCGCTTCATGTTAGAATCCTCTGGAGTCTTTTAAAAATACTATTGCCTGGGTGCCCTCTCATCTAGATTCTGATTTCACTGGCCTGGAGTGGGGCCTAGACATCTGCATTTTCTAAAGCTCCCCTGGTAATGATAACACCTGCCCAGGGTTAAAACCTATGGAGCTAGAGGGGTGATTTTCCACCTTTTTCATCTCATGGCACACGTAATTTAATTACTGAATTCTGTAGCACATCAAAAAATATCTTTTTTGCCAATCTGACAGAAAAAATAGGTATAATTTTTATTCATTCACTCCAGACAGCTATTGTTGTGCGGGCTGTCATCATGTTTTTATTTGACAGTCTAAGAGAAGAGGTCAGGGCCCCTGACGAAATAGTCAGGTGCTGCGTGTTTCAAAAGTTCTGGGGTAGGGGTGGGTGGAGGGGGGCCTAGGAGGGGGCGAAATGAGGATGTCAGTAATAGTGTCAACAATAAAAATAAAAAAGCCCTGGCTGGTGTTGGCTCAGTGGATTGAGCGCCGGCCTGTGAACTAAAGGGTCACTGGTTCGGTTCCCAGTCAGGGCACATGCCTGGGTTGCAGGCCAGGTCCCCAGCTGGGGGTGCGTTACAGGCAACCACACATTGATGTCTCTCCCCTTCTCTTTCTCCCTCCCTTCCCCTCTCCCTAAAAGTAAATAAGTAGAATCTTTAGAAAAATGAAAAGAAAAGAAAAAGTTCTCGCAGCACCCCTGGCTGCAGATCCCTGAGCTAAACTCTGCCTCTGAACCTTCACTGTGCGTGGGAATCACCTGGGGGTCTGGCTCAACAGGCAGGTTTGGCTCAGTGGGTCTGGGGTAGGTGGGGCTCGGGAGTCTGCATTCCTTTACTAGAAGTGGGGTCCTTAAACCCACAGCTTTTAGCCAGGAGCTTGCTAGAAACGGTCCCTTCCTGGACCTAAGGAGCAGGCACCTGCATTTTTAGGGGCCCCACCCACCAGGCGTTCTTCCGCACATCAGAGTTTGGGAAGCAGTGAGGACGATTATGTGTAAAATCTTGTGAGTTTTATCCCCTTAATGTGATAAATTGCAAGACTAAATTTCTCAAATTTTTAAACTCCTCTTGCACTCCTATAATAAAATTGTGGCTTAATACACAGATGAATCAAATTTGCTAATATTTTATTTAGGACTTTTATATCAATATTCACAAGTAGGAAAGATTGATCCGTGTACATTTTTATTGCTGATTTGTCAGTTTTTGATTTCAGGAGCTGCCTCGGGCTTAATTCTCTATATTTATCCCTAATTGTGTAGACTTATCTTTGTAAAACTGGCCAGAAGTTTCCATAGTCTGTTGATCTTTTCAAGGAGTGAGCTTTTCCCCCCTTTTGTTATATGTAGATTTCCTGTGCATCCTAAAATCTACTTTTAAATATATATATATGAACGATCTCTTTTTTAAACATTTCACAGTTTTAACTACTGTAGCTCTATGAACCATTTTAGTACCTCTTACCAAGAGATTTGGGTAAATCCACGGGTCATTCTAAAACCTCCCTTTTCTCTAACTCCCTCGCTCCCTCCAGGTGCGGGTGGAACCTCGGGAGGTGATGACGTCACTCCAGAAGGTGCCCGCCCCCACGCATGCCACTCGGGGGGCTGGCAGCGGCCTGCTGCGGGGTCTGCGGGCCTCCAGTCTGTCAGGCCTAGAGCACATTTGCCCTAATAAATGTCTGGACCACATGCTAAGAAATCCAGACAAGGAGCCTGGGACACTGGGAAGAGCCCAGCCAAGAACGCTCTGTTCCATCTTCCGTCGTCACCATGAAACGCCAGCTCAAAGACGCACCATTTATTTCCAATGCGTGAACAGGATGATTGTTCGAAAGGAGCTCCAGCTGGTTAAACCGAGCCGCCTGCAGGGGAGCTCTGCTCCCGCCCGCGCTCCGGCTCTGGGCCCCGGAGGCTGCAGGTTCTCCCGGCTGAGTGGGAGCCTGGGGTCTCCCGCACTCGGGTATCCGGTGGTGGCTTTGCTTCCCTGCGTCCAGGCGTCAGGAGCTGCGCGGACGTCCAGGAGACGTCCTCTCTTATTTTGAGTGACCCACTTCTAGACCACTCTTGCCGGTGTAAGAAAAGCTTTATTCAGTAACATACTTTCAGACCACCACTGGGCAAAAACCCAGGTGGCCACTTTCCTTGGGCAGGACCAGGCGGGCCCTCCGTGCCCCGCTGCTCTGAAAGTATTGATGTCCTGCTGCCCACCTGCCAGGGAGACAAGGGCCTTCAGAACGCTAAGTCACCAGCGAGTGTCAAGGCGGGGCTTTCCCAGGCTCTCGGGTTCCGTTGAGAACTTGGCCCGGCATCCAGGCCGGTCTTGTCAAAGCCCCAAGGCAGGCTGACCCTCCTTGGCCTTGGCTGCTCCTCCAAGACTTGTTCTCTTGGCCTCCTACATCCTGTCCTCCACCCCGAGTCACCTGGGTGGATGCACCAAGGAGGGTGCCCAGGGGAGGCGTGGGGCGGCGAAGGCTGCACGTCAGAGGGACCTGGGCGAGGACCAGGCAGGGCAGCACCAGGCACTCCTAACCCAGAAGGACGGAGGGGACAACGGTGGCGGGGGAGGGGTGGTGAGAGGCAGGAGGCATGGCTGAGCTCTCTGTCTGCTCAGGCGACCTGTGTTCCGGGAAAGGAGGGATGGGCGGGACTGGGGTGGTTGTCCGCGTGACGCTGGGGACTGAATTAGGTGGAGCAGAGGAGTCAGGGGTAGGAATGGACACGTGGTTCGCGTGTGGCTGGAATGGAGGCTTAGTAAAGGGGAGAAGCGGGAGCTGAGGTTGGAGCACTGGGTGCCGTTCGAGGGAGAAGAGCCTTCGCTGCCAAGCCACGGAGGGTAACTCGGTTATAGGGCGCCAGAACCAGGGGCTAGTTAAGGAAGGCGACTCTGCAGCAGCCTGCCCAGGATCTGGAACCACACGCTCCGCTACTCACACTGAGCGCTTCTCCGAGCTCCAGAACACTGGGCAGCCGCGCCCCGAGTCATGCTGGGTAACACAAGCTCGGAAATCTCCGTGTGTTTCGTAGTCACGGACCTGGGGGTTGGCTGGGCAGCCCTACGCCTGGCTCTGGGTTGCACTTGGTTTCCCCCATGTGTCTTTCATTCTGGGGCCAGTGGCCACCTGGGCTATTGTTCTCTTCCCGGGGTGAGGAGCAGAAAGTGCAAGAGGGGTGAGTGGCAACACAGATGCTATGTGGCACACCAGTCGCTTCCGCTCAGATTCCAATCATCAGAGCAAGTCACGTGGCCAAGCCCAATACCCGCAGAGCGGAGAACTGCACTCTCCCTGCTGCTCTCGGGTGGCCAGGGAGGCAACTCGGCACCTGGCCGCAAAGGGCGTGGAGGCAAGACCGGAAAACAATGATCTGGTTATCTGCTAACGCGTAACAGCTTTAGCTCCTGGTTCATGTGGCCACGTGGTGTAATACAGGTGTGCTGAACAAGGTGCGGAGTCCCGGGTTCTAACGCCACCTCTGCAAGTCAGTGAGCCTGGTAGACCCGCGGTTTCCCGACAGGTGCAGTGAGTCCTAGCCCGGATCATGGGACACGTGGAAGGTTTTGAGAGAGAGCAGGCCTGAGGGATTGCCCGTAGGTGTCCTAAGCAGATGAACAAGAATCAGAATACACACACAGGTTCTCTGGCCTTTGCATCATTCCACAACCTTCCCCCCGGGTCCCGACACATAGGTCAGGAGCTAGTTGAACACCAGCAGCGGTCTCCATACTCTTTCGCCTGTTTCAGAACTGTGAAGATGAACAACTCTGAAGAGACTGGACCGATGAGCTTCGGCTAAAGGTCTCGGACTGCAGACAGGAGAGACCGCGACTCTGGCCAGCTGGAAGCAAGCCGACGGCTCTGGGCGGCTCGGAAGGCTGACGGGAAGGCAGGGACAGCAGCTCGGAGACAGGCAGCAGGACCTGGCGTAGCGCTGAGCCTGCCAAGAGCCAACGTCACCCTTCTCTTTTCTGTCCTGTGTCTCTCTTTGTCCTTGTACCACGGAGTCCCAGCAGAGTGTGACGGGCAGTGTGGGCCCTGGGGCCCAAGGACCCCAGGCAGCTCTGAGTTCTGTGATGGGTTCTGAAAACCTCTTTGGCTTCCTCTGCAATGAAGCTGGGAGCTTCCTGACCCACTGCTCCCCAAAACTGCACTCGATGGGACAGGGGCAAGTCCCCCGTACAGAGATCAAGACCCATTTTTTTTTTTAGTTTTTTAAAAAGATTTTATTTATTTTTAGAGAGGGAAGGAGGGGAGAAAGAGAGAAAGAGAGAAACTTCAATGTGCGGTTGCTGGGGGTCATGGCCTGCAACCCAGGCATGTGTCCTGACTGGGGATCAAACCTGCGACACTTTGGTTTGCAGCCCACGCTCAACCCACTGAGCTACGCCAGCCAAGGCAAGACCCATTTTTTCAAAAAAGGGAAATGCATATCTGATGGCCACAAGACAAGTGCCCATGCAAATGAGGGGACAGTCCCTGAACTGTCGCCGGGGTGGAAGACCGCAGCTCACAGAATCACCCGCTCTGAGCCACGATGTCGTTTGCAGGGGACTCGGGCCCCTGGAGAGATGGCAAGTCCCAGAGCAGGCCGCCCTGGCCTTCCTTTCTGTGCTGCTCCCCGGAATGGCCACCGTGGCCAGGATCTGTCACCAACAACGTGTCATGCGAGTCCTTTCCTCTCTCTGTGTCACAAGGAAAGTAGCTAGTGTTCAGGAAGTAGTTACAATGCACCCTGCCCCGTGACTGCAATAATCAACACAAGTCCTCTCACTGAACCCTCACACTAGGCCTGTTGGGGGGTTGCTACACTGCCCCCGTTTTACAGATGAGAAGGCCGGGGCACGGCCCTCGCTGGCTGGGCTGGGAGAACTGGAGTGGGCACTCAAACCCAGAGTGCTTTCCCAATAAACATTCTCCTTCAGTGAGCGTGCCCCGGGCGGCAAAGCTCACCGCAGGAACTCAGGACAAAAACTCAGGGGTCCGTCTTACTCCGGGGAAACTGGTACCGTTTGCAGGTGCCTGGGACAGGAAGTAACCCTGAGACCCCGGGGGGAAAGAAGAGATTGGGAGAGGGCAGTTTTAAAATTCACAAAAATAAAACAGAGGGGAGAAAATCTCTAGCAGCCCCGGAGGACACCTCCGAGGTGTTGAACCGCGGAGAGCTGAGCGGCTGCTGACGTCACCGCAGGCCCACTTCTGCGCCCACCTGGCCGAGGACTCGTCCCCTGGGGCCCCCGGATGATGGTTCATATTCCGTGCTGGACGCCTCTCTCCCGCGGCCTGGCCCGTGTGCGGGGCCAGGTGTGGCGCCCGAGCACAGCTGGCCCTCGCTGGACGGCCCTCCCACCACTTTAAGATGACCTCACCCCATTCCCTTGGCTTTTTAATATGCAATTCACGCCACTTTTAAAAAATTCGGTAATGATTTATTAGCTTTTTTTTCTTGCGTTATCCTGCAGTGTGAGGTTTTTTATTTGTTTAAGGGCTTGATAACTGTTCTTTGTGGGGAAGTTGTAAATGTATCTACTAAAGCAGTGATTGAAAAAGAGCTCTTTCTTATTTCCACCATTCTGGCCACACTCAGTCTTGGCCGAAGAATTGCTTCCCGTCCACCCTCTCAAGTCTTCCACACCCACCTCTGAAAGGCCAACATGGATGAGGGGCTGATGGCCACGCGGCTCTGGCAGGAGCAGACCTGGATTTGCAACTTGCCTCTGACACCGAACAGCTGTACGACCTTGCACAAAACAGGACACTGTGCACCAGAGCCGCTCCCAGGAGCAGCCAGGGGCTCTGCTCGGTGGGCAATGCCGCTCGCCCTGTCCTCCCAGAAGGCACAGGTCCCAGGGGGCGTGGCCGGCCGGGGTGTTCTGGACCACCAAGACCACTTGCCTGAGGCAGCTGAGCGTGCCTCATGCTCCTGGAGGCAGAAGCCTGCCTGCTGTAGGGCCTCCTGCGGAGCTGCGGGGCTGGGGCATCATGCGTGCGTGTCCAGCCCAGCACCTGGCGGTGGGGGTGCCCACGCGTGCTGTCACGCACGCACACGGTGACCAGCACCAGCCCGGCAGCAGCCACGGGGCGCAACATGCACAAACGCAGAAACAGACAGCTCCCCCACCCGGGAGAAGAGCCCTGCTGACCCAGCCACTAAGAGGGCACCCGCATTTGCCCCACCCACAGGACAGTGTCCACAAGCTCCTGCTGGCAGGAAGATCAGCGCTTGCATCCCGAGTCCCCTTCCCCACCCCACCCCCCACCAGCACGTACCCACGCCAGGCAGAGAGAGTCAGCCGCCATCTTTGCCTCGGAGACCTCCGCCCAGCGTCGCTGCTGAAAACGGGTCTGGAAGCCTGTAGGGACGCCCTGCTGGTCCCGGCCCAAGGGCACCCCACACGAGCTCCAAGGCCTCTGTTTCCTTGGCTCATTTCCCAATGTTGGGACTCCCCGCAGCCCTCCACACCCGCAGGAGGCTGGGCCCCGGGGGCCCAGCCTCAGCCCTCACTGTGCTGGGGCAGCCCCGCAGCCAGGCCCACTGGGCAACCTCCCAGGCCTCCCCAACCTCAGGTCTCAGGGAGAAGGGGCTGGGGTCTCCGCTTTTTCCTCCCTAGAGGCCTCTGGTGTGCGTGTGCCAGAACTCGGCACCGCAGGGAGGCCAGAGCCTGCTCCGCCTGCTCTGCAGCAGCCCCACCCTGGAAGACGGGAGCCCACGCTCCTTCGGTCTCGGAACACGGGGGCCACCGGTGACCCGCAGCAGGCCCGGACCTACTCCGAGGTGTCCTCTGTCTCCACGTGTTCACGGAAGCAACAGGGGCGGCTTTTTCCTCGCTACTAAAAATATGCTGTGTATTACCTGGCGTCCAGGGGACTAGATGATGAGCCCCTGCGAAGAAAGGAATTTCCATTTTGTTACAAAAACACACTGACTGCTGAGAATCTATCTGATCCCCTCGTGTTGCTTGCAAAACATGCTTTCTCTCAGTTCGTCCCTTTTTCCAGAGGACGTTATCAATTTGTTCCTTTTTAGAACTGAACTAATGGCTGGTTCGTTTTTTTAAGCCTGACTGTAAGAGAGGCTTCCCTTCAAACAGACGCCGTGTTACAAATCCCCTAGAGAACCGCTGTGACGGGAACGTGCGGACCCGCCAGTCTCCGCCCGCGGTGCCCACGCTGGTCACTGTGCCCACCCGGCCGCGGGGTCCGGCCCCGAACGCTCTGGCCTGGGGTCGGGCAAAGCCAAGGACCTGACCTTTTCTCCATCAGGCTAAAATTCACACATACATATTTATATACATATAAAATTCATATATATACACACATATTTTTTTAACCAAAAACAAGACAGCGGAAGAGGAAGATGCTGTAAGCGGCATAAGACTCGATGGAGTCACAAAGTTGGGGTGTGAGGCCCACAGTAGGGTGCGCCCCCTGCGCCCCTCGGCTCTGCGGCTTCCTCTCCCTGCACGGGGGTCTGCTGGCTGCCTCCCGACCCGGCACCTTCTCACCCTGGAACTCCAGTCGGGGTCCACGGCCACGGGGAGGCCACGGGGTCAGCAGACCCCTGCCCCCCTGCCCCCCGCCCCCCGCCCCCCCCGCCCCCCCCCCGGCCCCGGTGTCTGACTGGAAGGAAGGGGCGGGGCTGCCCGGCCAGCCCCGCCCCCTCCCTCCACCCTGTCTGAGCTGCCCCACTCCGCAGATGGGCCGTTTCCTCCCACGTGCTATTGATTACGTGTATCAATTCTCCCCTTCCTCCATGTTGTTTAAATTTATGACTTCCTTTTCTCCTTTCTCTTGGTTTGTAACTCAAAAGGAATAAAGTTCATCAAGTATCAGCTTGATTTACTGTTCCTCTTTTTTCCCCTCCCTAATATAAGCGCTGGGAGCAATAAATCTCCTCTAAGTACTGCCTTGGCAGCCTCCCAGAAACGGAGATATGTCACTTTCTTGGTTGTGTTCTTTAAATATTCTGTGGAGTCCTCGACATCTTCCCTCACGGAAGGCTGATTCAAGAAGGATCCGCTCTCCAGACAGCAGTAAGGGAAGGCTGGAAACGAGGTTCAGCCAGAGGAAGGAAGAGGAAGGCGATAAAGCGGTCATTGGCCGATAATGTGATTTTACTCCTAAAACAATCAAACGAGAAGCTTCGAGGATTACTAAGAGTTAAAGTGAATGGATACAAAATAAACACAAGCCAGTTCCTCCCCTCTCTACCAACAACTGGAAAGTAAAAGCGTGGGGGAAGAAGCCATACAAGACAGCAGCAACTGCAGAAGTCAAGGACCCTAAAAATTAGTTTAACGATAAATATGCAGAAACTGTGAAAACCGAGCTATAAAAGACAAGAAAACAAAGAGAGGTCGTGCTTGTGGTAAGATCCAAGGTTGTCATGATGAAGTTTCTTTTCAAACGGGTGTCCAAAGGAACGTCAATCAAAACCTCCGCGGAAGGTTTTGGGAAATGGCGCGAATGACCCTGAAGCCCACTGGGGGGGAAAGACAGACGTACATTTCCCCGCCTCTCCTCCCGAGGAGGTGCGCTCCGAGCTGGGGGAGGGGCATCCGTGGCAAGGGGCGAGGCAGGCGGGGACAGAGAACCGGCCACTACCCAGACCTTCCGGTCCCTGAGCTTTCCGAGTGGTCGTCCCAGGGCAAGCCCCAGACAGGACCGGGGCATTTCCCGCTGGGGAGGGGAGAGTTCGCTGCAGTCACTCCACAGCTACTCGCTGAGCACCAGACACAGCGGCGGGAGCCAGGGATGGAGCAGGGGACCAGACAGAGCCCCTGGCCCCGGGGACAGGTGTCAGCTGGGGAGGCGGACAGTGGACAAGGAAACTCTCGTTGTCACATCAAAGTGCTGTGGGGACCAATGCAGAGCTGTCAGCCAGAGCCCGCGGGCAGGGCGCGCTCGTAGAAGGGATGGGGGGAGGGAGCCTCCGGGACTGGACTCAGGGACTCCTGGGAAGGAGGAGGAGGAGGTGCCAGGCAGGGGAGGGACAGGGCTGGACCCCGGAGGATGTCGCCTCCCCACGCTGCACTCCCTCTCTATGGAAGCTTCCCTGCCGTGGAAGGCACCTGGCTCCCCGTGGCCACAGCCACCCTGTTGGTGAGACACCTGGCCTGAGGCAGCCGGCAGCTTCTCCCTCTGGGAATCTGAAATACGACCCAGGGCTGAGGGGCGACCCAGGGCTGAGGGGCGCCCGTGAGTGGAGGGCACTGAGCAAGCAGTAGGGGTGTGGGGGGGGGCGGAGCACTGTGCAGGCCGGAGCGCCTGCCGGCTGAAGAACGGGGAGTGGGAGGCAGGTGCTGGGGCTGGAGAACAGTGGGGGACACTGGGGTGGGGTGAGCACAAGGGCATCAGCGTCTTCACGAGGTCACAGAGCATCTGGGCTGACTCGATTCTTTGAATCAGTGTCTCGTGCCTGGAATTGAATCCTCTCCCAGTTGCCTCCTCCAGAGAAGTCCAAGTGGGTGGACAGCCGCCCCTCGCCTGCCCTGCGTTAGAACACAGCGGCAAACCGGCTTTCCAAAGTGAAGGCCGCTCCTCGTGACGCTGAGTGACCAATGCGCGTCCCCCTGTCCCTGCGGGGCATCTGACCAAACCGGGAGCGCCCGGTGACCACGCTCACTGACTGCACAAGACTGAAGTCACCCTTCGGGTTCCCGACCCAGGGCTAAAAGAGTTAGAGACCAGCATTTGACGGCACTCCTTGGGGCTCACAAAGCTCGTCCCACCCCCAAGGACATGGAGGGCAGAGGGAAGTGACCGCCCCTTCCCCGAGAGTTATCAAGGGCCCAGAAAGAGTACGGTAGAGCCACGAGCCACGCAAGCCCATCTGAGAGATGGGGAGCGGCTCTCGGGCCTCTGGCCGGACCCTGGGAGCCTCCCAAATGGATGGCTGTGTCTCGGAGAAGATGGCGTCCTCCAGAAGGTCACTGACCACACGAAGGACAGCAGCGAAACCTGGCCACACGCAGCCTTGGCGGGCAGAGGCTCTGCCCGGGCCCGGCACAGTTCCTGACCCACGAACACGGCCTCCTCTTTGAGAGATGGGCGTGTCTGGCGACCACACCATCAGCTGGCGGCCTCATCACGTTCCCTGGCCCTCATGCCATCCTCGGTTTAAGGTTTGCTTTCCCAAGGGTAGGTCTGCGGCGAAGTAAACAACTCGTGGTGCCCGGGGCACCAGGTGTGTTTCGGCTCCCCTGGCGGCGGCAGCGTGTGTCACCGACAAGACCCAGTCAGCCACACTGGAGTTCTGAGTGGGTGCGTGCTCCTCGCTCTGACGAACGTGACCCCGGCCTGGAGAGCAGGCGGCTTGGTGCAGGAGCCCAGCTGGGACTCCGCCCAACCACCCCGCCTCATCCCCGACAGAGAGAACAGCCACCACTCGCGTCCACGTTCCTGCGTGGACACGCTCCCCATCCTCCTGGGCGCGCACCTAGAACTAGAACTGCCACGGTCAGATGGTGACTCGGCGTTTGCCTTTCCGAGGAACCCCCAGGCTGTCGCCCAGAGCGGCCGCGCCAGCTTGTACCGGCATCCCCGCCAGCGGTGCAGGAGGGGCCTCCCCACACCCTCGGGGACACAGCGTCTGTCTCGGACGACTGGTCACGGCGGCGTGATGGACGCGTGGTGTGTACCAGCTGTCTTTCGGACTGTAGCCACTCCAGTGGGAGTGGAATGGCATCTCACGGCAGTTTTGATTTGCGTTTCCCGGATAAAACGTGTTGAGCATCTTCTCGTGTGCTGACTGGCCATCTTTGCATCTTCTCTGGAGAAATGCTCGTTCAGACCCTTGGCCCCTTTTGTAACTGATGAGAGGCTCCCCTCCCCTCCTGACACGGCAGAGGTGGCACCTTCTCCGGCCCCACCTCGCCGGCTGTCCCGTACAGCCAGCTGTCCCACGAGTCTATCCTGTTCCGGCACCGGTCCGTGTCAGACGCCGCCACAAAACCGCCCTCCCTTCCAACACCAGCTGCGAGTATCAGGTCCCCGGGTCACCCACACTTCTGTCCAACTCAGCCAGAGTCCGTGGCCGCCCCCCCACCACCCGGGTTCAACAATTCGCTAAAATGACTCCCGAAACTCAGAAAAAGGCCCAGAAGGTCATGAGCACAGGAGCATCTGTCCCCGTGGGGTTGGGGCGCACCGCCCCCCCCCACCCTGGGGATGTGCTCCCCACCTCGGCTCCCCCAGCCTGTCACGTACAGGTTCTTAGGGAGGCTTCATGCTGTGCACGCAGGACGGTGCCACAGCGACGAACCCAGCCTCCAGCCCGCCTCCCCTTCTGACCAAGGCTTGGTCTCGCCAGGAACCAGCCCCCTCCGGACACCACCGAGGGGCTCACGGAGGGGCCACACCATCAGAACGAAAGACGCTCCAAGGGCTCTCTCTAGGGGCTCCGTGCCAGCGGCTGAGCACAGGGGCCAGACACCTTCCTCCCTGCGCGTGACTGGGCTGCCCTTCCGTTCCTCAGTTGTGAGAGTTCCAGGTACTCTGGACGTCTACCTGTTGTAGATGCCGGTCCCTCATCAGGCACGTAACTTGTAAATCCTTCCTCCCACTCGGTGGGCTGTCTTTTAACTTTTCCTGTTGGTGTCTTTTGAATCAGAGCTTTTACTTTTGAAGTCCAATTTACCTGTTTTTTTTTCTTCGTTTCTTACGCTCTTGGTGTCATAGCTAAGATGCCACTACCGAGTCCAAGGTGACACAGATTTACCCCTGCATTTTCTCCTATGAATTGCATAGTTTCACTTGTCTGTTTAGGTCTACGGTTCATGTGGGGGTGATTCTGTGTCTGGTGTGAGGTAGGTACGCACTTCAACGTTCTGCCTGTGGATCCAGCGGTCCCAGCACCGATCGTCGAAAACACTGTTCTTTCTCCCATTGATTGTCTCGGCACCCCTGCCAACAATCAGCTGAAAAGTGGTTTATTCATGGACTGTTCCAGTCATCTACATATCTATCTTTATGCCACCACCACACTCTCTTAATTTTTGTCACTTTTTAGCCCTGCCTGGTGTGGCTCCATGGATTGAGCACTGGCCTGCAAACCAAAGGGTCGCTGGTTCAATTCCCAGTCAGGGCACACGCCTGTGTTGCAGGCCAGGTCCCCAGGAGGGGCCACGCAAGAGGCAACCACACACTGATGTTTCTCTCCTCTCTCTTTCTCCCTCCCTTCCCCTCTCTCTAAAAATAAATAAATAAATAAGTCTTTTTTTAAAAAGGGGGAAAAAGATTTGATACTACATTGCATTAGTCAGGATCCACTTAGGAGACAGGAACCACAAGGCAATTGAAGTAGGAAAAGTTTTATTTAAAGAATGACTAGCCATAACAGGGGGTTGGAGACAGAGGACCAGCGAGCAAGGAGTGAGAGGAAGACACGAGGAGCAGACGGAGGGAAAAGCCGCTACGCCCAGGGCTGACACAGAGGGACCGAGACAAGGAGCCCTACCCCGGGGCTGAGGTCACGAACTCACAGGCTGACACAGCCGTGACTCCCCGAACGGTGGGGAAGCCTGCCCTGAAGCCCCCCAAGCGGTGGCCAAGGGAAGCTGTCCTTGCCGCTGGTGCCAGCCGCTGCGGGAACTGAGCCTGGCGCCTCCTGCCCACCAGAGACCAGAAGAGACCCGCCCCCGGCCCCCCACCCCCCTCCAGGGCCCCCGCAGCACCCTCCGCTGACAAAGCGTAACACCGGGCCATCTCCCAAAGAAGGAACAGTTACGGCGTCCAGCCCCGTGGTTGCAGAGGGGACTCTGAGGAATGGATTTGGGAGCTGAGACACAATGCCTTGCTAACTGGCAAATGTATTTTAAAAGATACACAATAAGCCCAAGAAAATTAACTCAGAATGGGCAATGCCAAGACAGAGTGTTTTAGTAAATTTAGTGGATATTAGAGGGGTGAAATCCTTTCACCACCGAGGGGAAAAGGAGCAAGTGACTTACAAAGGGCAAGAAACCCGATCACCATCAGCCATTTCAACAGCGTGGCTTTGTACCGGAAGGAAGCGGCAGGGCCGACTGAAGGGGCAAAATCGTGAGCCGACCAGGACTTATTTCTGGGAAGACTGGCTTCCCAGTGTAAAAGGTACGAGCACAATGCCACCAGCGTACACGCACTTGGGGGAACAGTGTTCTCATGACTCCTCCCTGAAGAATGTCCCGGAGAACACGCGTCCGACTGCCCGCGTCACTAGAGACACCGGCATCAGAGCCAGTGCAGAGCAGGCAAGCCACGGGGCCTCGGAGAACCGCAAACCACCGAGGTTTAGAAGGAAGGGGACACCGTGTGTCAGGGTGACCGGTGGAGACACAGAACAACTATGAAAATTGCAGTGAGAACTTTTAAACTGCTTCCAGGTACCCTTCTGGTGGTGGGAGTGTTCGTATCATCATCCCCTGCTGTGTGCAATGTTGCCTGAACCAAATGAGTAATTACGGGATATGCTAATGACTGCCCCCTGTGTTCTAAAAATCAGGATTCTCAGCGTGGAAGAAAAGAGATGGAGCTGTGATTTATTTTTAAAGATTAAATTTTAAAAATCTGTAGTCCTGAAATGTAGTTGGAAGTAACGGCAGGAACGTATGGGGTATTTTGTCTATCGTTCTGTGGACATCTATTAGTCTGTCCCCCGAAAGGGCCGAGAGGTCGTGGCCGACCCGGCAGCGGCAGGCGCCCTTGCGGTCCACATGGCGGTCACAAAACACCGTTTCCCACTGAAGCCAGGGCGATGTGCAGAACTGACGGACCGCAGATCTGAGGGGAGAGTGCTGCAGAGAAGCCTGGAACATCTCGGCATCAACAGCAGCCCGGGAGCCACCCCGGGCTGGCTGAGTGTAGACTAGGGCACAGCACAGGGTTCCCAGCAGCAAGGCAGGACAACCGGAGTCTGACCACAGTGACCACTGCAGCAAGCTGAAACTCACCGAATTTTTCTCAACCCCTGAGTTCGTAATGATACTGAAAATAAACCGGTCACCTCCAGAAGATAATAAGGTGGTTTACTATTTTGCAAACTGGTAAATGTAGGGGGGAAAGGAAGCATTTATTATCTTGCCTTTCCTATTCGAGCTCTACCCCTGGGTAACCTTGCGGTGGATGAAAGGAAGCATCTATTTATAAAGAACACCTGCAACTGCCCTGGCTGGTGTGGCTCAGTGGATTGAGCGCCGGCCTGCGAACCAAAGGGTCACTGGTTCAATTCCCAGTCAGGGCACATGCCTGGGTTGCAGGCCTGGTCCCCAGTAGCAGGCACACAAGAGACATTCACACTGATGTTTCTCTCCCTTCCTCCCTCCCTTCCTCTGTGTCTAAAAATAAATAAATAAAATCTTTAAAAAAAAAAAAAGGAATTCCTGCAACTAAATGAAAAGGAGACGCTGGAACTAAAACTCCGTCATGTTCCAGTGGTGGCAGCCGTGCCTCTTCTCGTTACTGGACGTGAAGCACTGCAACAGTCTCAGCGATGCTGCCATCGTCTGCTTAACTCTCTGTCTACTTATTTCCTCAAAGCCTATTTGCTTACAAACTGTGTGGAATGAGGAAATTAATAAGCAATTAAATGCAAATCTCAGCCCAGTGAAGTTGGGACGTCCCCATTCTGGACCCCCAGCGAATGAACGGACCCAGGGGCTGAGCATCCCTGGCTGTGAACACCACACGACGAGAGGCGGCCTGACACTATTCGGCCACCTGGATTCTTGCAGACACAGAGGCTAAGTCTGACGGAGCTTCCAGAACCGGCTGACCGTGAGCGGCAAATGCAGAGGGCAGGGTGCCGACTGAACTCGCCCCTCAGTGGGCGGCGAGCAACATCCAGGCTGGAGCAAACACTCCAGTTAAATTGCCTGGATTCTTCAACAGATGAAAGGGAAGGAAAAGAAAGGGACGAAGGGAGAACCTGTACATTAGAAGAGGGGTAAATAGTTTTTAAAGTGGGCAAGACTGAACCATCATGCCCGTTTCTAGGGGATGCACGGTTGGATGCTAGAAGTATTGGGTTGGCCAAAGAGTGAGTTTGTGTTTTCCTGTAAGATGGCTCTAGTAGTGCTCAGTTGTCTTTAAATTCGTTCTAAATAACTGTTAGGTTGTATTGTGACAGCTGTCATATCAGTGTTTATTAAAAAAAACTTATCAAAGTTGGTGAATTTTTGTGTAGCCATTTTAATATTGAAGATGGAAGAAAATACACAACATTTTTGGCACATTATGCTTTATTATTTCAAGAAAGGCTAAAAATGCATCTGAAGTTAAAAAAAGATTTGTGCAGTGTATGGAGAAGATGCTGTGACTGATCTAATGTGTCAAAAATAGTTTGTGTCGTTTCGTGCTGGGATTTCTCACTGGACGATGCTCCAAGGTCGGGTGAACCAGGTGAGGTTGATAACAATCAAGTCGGGACATTTAAATGAGAACAATCAGCGTTATACCGCATGGGAGATGGGAGACGGCCAACATACTCCAAATATCCAAATTAGTAAAATTATTGGTGAAAGTGAAAAATGTGTCTTTTATTTTATGGAAAAAACTACATGAACTTTTTGGCCAACCCAATATGAACAAATACAGGGAAGCGACTACTAGGAAAGCCAGGCAGTGGTTGCCCTCAAAGTGGGGTCAGGGGCCAGGGGTCGGGACGGGGGACATGGAGCCACTGTTGGGGTGGCTGCGACATTCCATCTCTTGGATTGCAGGAACATTTGGGGTGTTTGCCTTGTAGTAATACAATAAACTCTACCTTTGTTTTGTGTGTTTTTCTATATCTCTATCTTGTTTTACAGCTTTTTAAAAAGGGTTTCTAAAGGAATATTTAAAAATTGATGCGGCCCTGGCTGGCGTAGCTCAGTGGATTGAGCACAGGCTGCGAACCAAAGCATCGCAGGTTCGATTCCCAGTCAGGGTACATGCCTGGGTTGCAGGCCATGACCCCCAGCAACTGCACATTGATGTTCCTCTCTTTCTCTATCTCCCTCCCTTCCCTCTCTAAAAATAAATACATAAAATCTTTTTAAAAATTTTGATGCGTACCTATCAAAACAAGTCACGCATCATACTGGTATGAGCAGCACATTTGGGAAACGCTGACCTTTTCCATGACCCGAGGACCACGGGGCACTGGGAGTCAGCTTGCCCCGGGAGAGTCTCTCTGAGCACCTCTGGGAATGGACGGACTCAGTCCGGGGGTGGAGGAGAGCGGAGCAGAAAACTGACGTCTGCACTGGGCAGCGTGAGGACACAAAGGGCAGCCCGTGGGTGTGGTGTGGATGGGGGTGGGGCCCTATCTAAACACACCCCAAGTCCCACCCAACACACGCAGCTCAAACCCATGACCCTGTTTCAACCACAGCCTCTCCTCTGCAGCCCGCTGGGCCCCTGCAGACCTGCATCGGGCCAGTGGGGATGGCTAGAGACGCCATGACTAGCCTAACGTCCTGAGACATGCAGGGACCTGCAGCAGAAGGGCCTTAGGGGCGTAAACCACCACTGTGGCAGAGACCTCCTGGGGTATCTGCCCCATTGTAGCCCCCCTTTTCCAACAACTGCACCCCCATCCCAGTAGACATGCCTGTACTGTATGGTCCTGTCCTCCTGGTCACAGCGGATTTGACCAGGGAGAGACACAAACCTCTGCGGGCAGGAGTGGACGACTGTGGCTCACCTCCCAGCAGCGGGTGGCCCCCTCCCTGAGAACAGTGCCCCCTCCTTCTCTTCAGACACCCCCCTCTCCATGAACCTCCGGTGCCAGTTCAGTTGTTCCTCCGGATTTTACTACACGAACCAATATTCCTCCCCCTCCTCTTTTTTTTTTAAATTAAACCAGTTTGCATTAGGTTTTCTGCACCTTATAGCTGTGTGTATACTTGTATATGTTATGGCTGCAGGTAACAGAAGACTCTACTAACAATAACTTTAACAAATATGGGTAGCACTTTGCACAAAACAAGAAGTCCAAAGGACGACAGTCCAGGACCGCTCATGTAGCTCTGCAATGTCTGAAACACACACGATTTGCACTTAAAACTCCTGGCATCCAAACGAGGTCTGAAGCGTACTAATGCCAGAGTCCTGATTTAGATCTTATACTCAAGTGATGGGAGATGTTACCACCAGGGGTGGTGGCGGAGAGACTGGGTAAAAGGTACATGGGGCCTTTCTACACTTTTTTCAACTTCTTCTGAATCAATCATTTCAAAATAATTTTTTCCCCATTAAACTCTGTTTTAGTGGGTCTCACAATTCTGTGGCAAAGTTCTGGTCAAGTTGTTTCTATGAAAAAGTCCTGACTGATGTAAGTGCCTAGACAATTGATTCTGCATGATTTCAGGGGCTGGCTCCCCCCTCCCCAGCCCCACATTCTGCACCACCGCCCAGGGCCTCCCCAGTAAGCTGCTGCGATTTCCCTACCAGATGGGGAACAATCAGTTCAAAGAGAGAGGCTGGCAGACACGAAAGCTCACGCAGATACCTTTCTGGAGGGTGGGTGGGCATTTGCACACACACACACACTGGCAACAACCTGAGACTCGTGCAGTGGCACAAAAACACAGAAAGTGCCCTCCGTCCAAGGGTTCCTCGACGTCTCCTCTCAGACAATTCAGTGACCACTGGGGGACCTACGGTCCTGAGCTCTCAAAGTCATCCTCTTGTTCCTAGCCCACCCGTAGACTTCCAGACGGACAACTCAACTTGGAGAGGAAATGAACCACCTTGTCTGTGTTTGTCCTAAGTTCCCTGAGCCCACTGATGTCAGCCTCTGGGGGCTCAGGTTCTCCTTTGTGCAAAACACACCATTTTTAACGTTCCCATTGCGGGACCAGACTCCGGGCACTCTGGTGCACTGCTGCCCTCTGCTGGTGGTTCCTAGGTAGTACTCAGAAAACCTTATAAAAAAGGACAGCCCCAGTAGCAACATGAGTAAGGGGAAAGAACAAAAAAAATCATAAAGAAAAAAATGCAGTGGAATAATCAGCATATGGAAAACACTGGTAATTAGAGAAATGAACGCTCTGACGTCAAGGAGGTGCTTCCCCCTCAAGCAGATCGGGGAGAGTGGAAAAGAATGGTAGTGTGTAGGGTTGTTGAGGGCGGGGACGCGGGACTTGTCGCAAGGCACACACAGGAAGGGATCATCTCAGCAGGCCGCCCTCTGTGACCCACTCGGCCCCGGCACCCCGGCACCCCATCGTGAAGCCCCGCCTTGGACAGCGAGGCCTTCCGGGGGTGTTGTTGGGTTCCATTTACTAGTGGCCTTAAAATCCCACTCTGAACCCCAAACATTCCACTTCCAGTTTCCCCTAAGACGCTTTCAGACAACGGAATGACAGAGTTACAAGCGGGAGAACCGGTCTTCATACTGCCCATTCTCAGGAGAGGCGCCCGCATGCCCCCACCGGAAGCCAACCGCCCGCGCAGGCATTTCACAACTGCCCAGGCTGGCGGCTCCTTTGAAGCTGACCCCCGAGAGGCTCTTTGTCGCTTGAGACCCTTCCCCCCTCCTCCCCTCCACACTCACAATATTTGGGACGAGGCCTTTCAAGAGGTAGTGAAGGTTAAAGGAAGTCATAAAGGCGCAGCCCTAATCCCAAGTGCCTGGTGCCCTTGCAGGAGACCCCAGGAGGCCCCCGCCCAGAGGAGAGGCCACGTGAGATGTGAGGACGCAGCGAGAGGGTGGCCGTCTGCAAGCCTAGGAGAGAAGCCTTGACAGACACCCAGCCTGCCAGCACCTTGACCTTGGATGTCCAGCCTCCAGCCCTGCGAGGAAACATGTTTCTGTGTAAGCCCCTACCCTGTGCTATTTCGTGGTGGCGGTCCTACAAAATAATACTCAGCGAATGGCGGGCGCCACTTATGATGGCCGTAGGAGCAGACCTGAGACATGGCAACAGAGGTGCCCACTGGCTGCTGACTATGCGTCCCGGAAGAATGTGCCAGAGAGAGATTCGGGTGTCACAAATGGAAGTGGAACCACGGGAGTGAACCGTATAACCTATGGAGAATGCATAGAAGTAAACTTACGTCACGGTGGAACCCCAGCAAACACCTCTGACTGGACTCAGAAGGAAGAGATGCCCCTGAGGAAATGCAAGCGTAGGTAACAAAATGCAGAGTCTGGAGACTGGGACCGTGAAGACTAAGAGGTAAACACTTGAAGTGTGCGCAACAGTGCCAAATGCAACATCAAGGTCAAGCCCGGTAAGGACAGGAGAGGTTCGCTCAGCCGTCTCCTAGCAAGAAAACCGAGAGCTAGTGTCTGGCGGTAGAAGCCATGAGACAAAGGATTCAGGCGTGAATGAGGGAGGCGGTGGAGACAGAAAGGGCGGGCAGCTCCCAAGAAGCTTGTCTGTGGGAGAAAAGGGGTGGCCTGACACGGGCATGAGGATCAGGAGGGTGTCCTGGGCGTGTGAAACTCCTCCTCGCACGGCCACTGGAGGGCAAAGATGCTCCAGGGAAACCCCCGGGAGAAGTACGGGCAGGCGGGCGATCACACGCCCCAGGAAGGAGGGACGCCTTCCCCCACGGTGAGAACCAAGGAGGGGAGGGTGGGTGTGGGGGACTCTGCGGGTGGAAGACCCTGTGGAGTGGGGAAACTGTCAGGCCCTGTGGGGGTGGGGCTGAGAGGGCTGGGGTGGGGTCAGAGGACGGTGACTTGGTGACAGCTGTGGGGAATGCGTGCGAGCTGAGGGACACCTGACGGGATGGCCTGGCCGCTCGGAGGACCCAGGCAGGGTGACAGACAACATGTGTGTAGCGGCACCACCCTGGCAGTCAGTGTGCGACCCCGCCAGCAGCCGGACGGGGGGCTGTGTGAGGCCCCAGGCTTTCGGGGTTTCCCGCGTGTTCCTGTCTGCCTGCCCCAGAATTCCCGCAGGGGCGTCTCTTCCTCCAGGGTGCAGCCGCAGGCGTGTGCTGGGTTCCGCGGGACCATCCGTGTGTTCTCCACCGGTGACACGGCGCTCCCACCGCGCCCCCCGTTTCCTGCGACTCAGAAGTTTGGAAGAGAGAGCTAGACGGATCCACTGGGGTTCTGCGAGGAAAAGGCATCGTGAGGACAGGCGTGAACGGCCCAAGAAGAAGGGGGCTGCCTCTCATCTCTGCCTTCCCCGCCGCTTACCCCCGTGCGGGTTTCATCCTTCACCCAGGACAGCGGTCCCCACCCCCAACATGCCCGGCAGTCCCTTGCCACACTGACCTCAGCGCATTAGCACTTTTACTGTCCCAGGGCCGAGTCAGTGACGACCGAGCCTACAGACCTAAGTTTAAAAGTTCCATTTGCCCTGGCTGGCGTGGCTCAGTGGATTGAGCGTGGGCTGCAAACCATTTCGAGTCCCAGTCAGGGCACGGGCCTGGGTTGTGGGCCAGGTCCCCAGTATGGAGTGCGCGAGAGGCAACCACACATTGATGTTTCTCTCCCTCTCTTCCCCCCTCTCTAAAAATGAATATATAAAATCTTTAAAAAAATAAAAGGTCAATTTAATGCCTTCAGGAGAATGTAAAGAGATGTAGAGTGAAATGTATATGTAATAAAAAGTATACTTCAATCCGTAAATCTCAAGCATAACTATGAGAAAAGGTCTGGCCCTGGCCGGTGTGGCTCAGTTGGTTGGAGTGTTCCCACGTAAACCAGAAGGTCGCAGGTTCAATTCTCGGTCAGGGCACACACCTAGGTTGTGGGTCCGGTCCCCGGTCAGTGTATGTGCAAGAGGCAACCACTTGATGTTTCTCTCGAATCAAGGTTTCTCTCTCCCTCCCTCCCCCTCTCCCTTCCTTCCCCTCCCTCCCTCCCTCCCTCCCTCCCCCCCCTCCCCCTCCCTCCCTTCCCCTCTCTAAAAAAAGAAAAGCTTTAATGAGGCAGTCAGATAGATGCTCACGGCTGCAGAGTCCCCGGGAGGACACAGATGCAATCGCAGGCTGAGCGGAGTAGGCGAGACTGGAGACTCACATCCCGAAGGACTGTGACGGTCCTCCTGGCCCAGCAAAACTCAACTGTGTGTTGCGTTAAAAAATATCTGAAGTTTCACGCTGTTCGAATAATGACTCTAAGTACAAGAACTGGAGTGCGGTTTGATTTCACGCAACCCAGCACCTCAGAGATGAAGAAAACAGCAAACATAAGATTATCGCAAGCTGTGTATCACCTTTACCTCTTTGGTGCGCACCCCGTCTCCCGGCTCAGAAAGCTCCCAGCAAGGACCCTGCTATCGGTGGCGGCCACCTCAGCTCTGGAACGCAAGAACGGCCTGTGCTGAGGGCTCAGACCCCCTCCCTAATGCCACCCAAGCAGGAACCCTACTGCCTCTCTCACCCGGATGAACCGTGAAGACCGAAGAGGGCTTCAGGAAGCAGACAGCTTAGGGTTCAAGGTGGCCAGAGCCAGCCCACAGCCACTGCTCTCAAGCTGGTTACATTTAACACTACACATGTTTTTATTTATTTTTAAGATTTTATTTATTTATTTTTAGAGAGGGAAGGGAGGGAGAAAGAGAGAGAGAGAGAGAGAAAGAAAGAAACATCAATGTGCAGTTGCTGGGGGCCGTGGCCTGCAACCCAGGCATGTGCCCTGACTGGGAATCGAACCTGCGATGCTTTGGTTCGCAGCCCGCGCTCAATCCACTGAGCTACGCCAGCCAGGGCCCTAACACTATACATGTTTTCAAATAGGCAGATTGTAACTCCTCTATAGACATCCTGCAAAGTAGGTATGTCACCTTAAGGGCGACCTTCACCCACTCAAAAAGTCGCCCCGCAGTAGCAGAAGACTCGGGCGTCCCCCTGAACAGCTACTTCCTGTGCTCGTAAGCCGAAGGCGTACTTAACACTGTTCAGTTCTACTGGATCCCTGCTGACGCGGGCACCTCTTCTGCATGCCGTGTTTACCTGTACACACCTGGGCGCGTTTCAGACGTGAGCCCCGCGTCACAGCACGCCAGGTGGGATACCGCAGAGCCCAGAGCCAGGCCTCCTGCCAGACTCCCAAGAGAGCAAAGGACACTCCAGCTGTTCCCACAATCCCTGGACCCCACCCTGGACGCCCGACTTCCCACAGCGGCCGGGTGGGCTTGGGAGGCAGAGACTGCGGTGTGCTGGGTGTTGGCTAAAAGCCAGACGAGCCCTCAGAGGCACAGGCAGGGCACCAGGGGTCAGTGTGGGGAGGGCAGGCTCCCCCTCAGAAGGTGACACAGACAGAGTGCAGGACGTGACAGTCAGCAGACGCAGGAGTCGTCGCCCCGCCACCTGTCATGGGCCGTTCTGAACCTGGGCCACCACTTCGTCACAAGTAGAGGGAGGGTGACTGCAGGTACACGCACCCTCACCGCCCGCGGGAGACGGGCGGGTGCGAGGGATTCAGTGACCTGCTGTCCATGGGGTCACTTCGCAGAGCGCGTCTCAGACGTGTTTTTATGGTGGTCCCTCTAGTTTCAAGGACGCAGCTGAACCGTGGAGAAGACGAACCTTAAAGCTCCTTAGGGCCGTGAGGCAAACCACAAATGACTACCTGTTTCCCACCAGCTGAGCCACACAGGTCCAGTCTGCTCACCGGTGGGAAAGCCCAGGGAGGAGGACCCGCAGGGAGCGAGTGCGCCCGCGCCCGGCACGGACCGCACGGTGCCGCCTCGGCCGATGGTGGGAGGCGCGTGGGGCGGCGGTCTCGGAAGGCTCTGAAGGAGCGGGAAACCCTAGGTGCCCGGTGGTCACGCAGCTGTCACGGCCTCTGCCCTTTCTGAAAAGAGCGACACCTCCTCTAGAAGAGCCTCAGGCAGGGCCTTCAGGAGAGGTAACGGAGGAGGCACTGTTGTCGCAGAGATGACAGCCCCACGCCCGTCACTGCCCCGAAGACCTCCCAGGGGCAGGAGGCGAGGGGGTGGGAGGCAGTGAGGTCGGTCCTGACCCTGTGTAGGCCGGGCTAACTCGCGTGTTCGTGTCTTAGTCTTGGACAAAAGAAAAATAAAACATTTTAAAAACAAACCAAAAAAAAGCTTATACTGTAAATTAGAAAATATTTTAGTACAGTTGTACTGGTGTGTTTTAAGCTAAGTGTTATTACAAAAGAGCCAAAAAAGTTTTTAGAAATCTGGAAGACCCTGAAGTAAAAAGGCTACAGCCAGCCAAGGTTAATTCCCAGTTAAACACAGAAAGCCGGCCTCTGGGAGCGCGGTCGGCCTGGCGCGCGGTGTGGTGTGGTGCGAGCACAGTCTACGGCCGGGGGCGGGGCGTGCTGGCCGCCGCCCTCGCGCACGCTCGCGACTCACCGACTTACCGCGGGCGACTTCCGGCCCGAGGGCTCCACCCGGGGTGCAGGCCCTGCACAGGCGCGCCGGCGGTTCCTTTCCCACTCGAGTTCTGCTGGACCTTCTCCACGGCTGCAGTACGCGGCACCGCAGTGTGCAGCACGGGCTTGTGACCCGGGAGCAACAGGCCGCCCCGCTCAGCCCAGGGGAGCGGCGGACCAGACCCCCGGGTGCTGTGGGTGCACCCCACGATGTTCGCACCGGGACCGAATCGCCCGACCACGCACTCCTCGGAACACAGTCCGTCATTAAGCAACACATGACTGTAACTGAATTAAAATCTACAGACTGGGAGATATTTCTGAGAAATGTAACATTTCCAAAAACTTCCCCAAAGCGTGTCCCACTAGGTATCGGCAAAAAGGGTTCGGTGCTGACGTCAGTGTGGGAAGAGGGACCCTCGCCCGGCCTTCCCCGAGACCCTCAGAACGAGCTGCTGGTGGGGAGGTGGGGTGCAGGGGGTGCCGGATTCATTTAACAACAGAGCCCCCTTCCGCAGAGCATCTGCCGGGGGTTTCGTGAGACGCACTGTGGGACCCAAACTCCGCCAGCGGACGTGGTACGTGGGCACGGGCACGGGGGCCAGCTTCAAGGGCAAACGAGAGCAGCTCGTCAACATGAGGTCGGCGGCGGGGGCAGCCGCCAGACGTGTCTGAGGAGGAGACGCCTCTTCCCCAGGCCCCGCGTGCGACAGCAGGACGGTTCCCTGAAGCCCCGCCCCCCAGGCCCTCCAGGTCCACCAGCTACGCGACCCTGCACGCCAGTCACAGTAAGTCTCCACTTTTATTTTTTGTTCTAGAATGTGCTTCTTCCCTCGGTGAACTTGAGTATCGGTCCAGACCACCCCTTCCCCTTAAAAAGGAACACGCACACATACACACAGGCCCCCGCCGACCAGGGGCAAAGTCCCCGGCGATCCGTCTGCCACAAACATTGACACGGGGGGGGAAAAAGGCATGTTGAAATGTATTAGAATCAGAACCTGTACAAAAAAAAATCAAAATATAACCTGAAACTGTTCAAGTTCAGAAAGGCTAGTCAAGTCCTTTCCTCTCGCCAGGAGAACGCCATCATCAGAGGGCTCTGGGGCATCAGCCAGGGAGGGTGGGACGGGAGGGACAGAGCGGCCACAGGTCCTTCCCCGGAGAGAGGGGCCTCGGCACCACCGTCCCCAGCACGGAGAGCAAGTGCTGACGGGCAGCCCCAGGGGCCGCCGGGGCGTCCTCGCCGAAACCAGTCTGAGTGGGCAGCGGCGGCCGAGGACACCAAGCTGGACGAAACTCCTGCCACTGAGCAGGCCCACAGCGCCCGCCCCTGCTGCTCAGACACCAGACGCCAGTGAGCCCAGCGCTCCCACCAGCGAGGGAGCGGAGCTGGGCTTCAGAGGCCAGAAACCTCCCGCAGGGCTAGCAAACACAGCCCAGCACCACACCCCTCCACGGCCGCTTGCTCGGCCGCTTGCTCGGTCGGACCAGGGCTGCCAGGGAGGGGCAGGGCAGGAGGGGGAACGAAGCGTCGGGCTCCCCGGCTGGAGGGGCCTGCGCCGCGTGGGCACCGCGGTCCGTGGGGCTGCGGGAGGCCCACCGCACTCAGAGAGGAGCCTCCTTCTCGGTCATCCCCGCGGGCTGGTTAAAGCTGCCTCTGGCTCTGATCAGCCTGACAACATGACATGGAGGGGAAAAAAAAAACCTGGGAGGGGGACAAGCCCTTGGACACAGACAAGAGCCTCCGGGAGGGCAGCCGGGCAGCGTCTGACCCTGCTGGGGTGGCGTCGGTGGGGCCCCTGAGTCTGAAGGGAACAACTGGGGTGGGCGGGGGTGGGCTGGGCAGGGGCGAAACGGTTCTTCTGAAACAGTACCAACAGGGCGGGGAGGCGCTGGTGAGGGGCGGGCAGGTCTGGAACTCACTGAAGGTGGGGAGGGGAGGAAGTAGGCCCTTGGTGTCCCCTCCCCGGCTGCCCCAGGCCCGGTGAGTGCCAGCCGCCCCAACCGGCCCTAGTGGCGGCTGGAGACCAGACCTTTCACTTTGGACATCTTCTTGGTGGGCTGCCTCTGCTCAGCGTGGGGGGGACACTCCCGCTCGGCCAGCTGCTGCTCCATCTCCTGGGCCGAGGAGGACGCAGTGGCTTTGAGAGTCTTCTTGATGTTGGTTACCTGGAGGGAGACACAGAATTGTGTGCTCGGTCTGTAAGCCCCAGAAACCCATCGAAATGCGCTCTCATCACCACGGGGGCCACGAGGGAGGAAGCCAGAATCTTCCGCAAGAAAATCTGAGGTTATCCTCAGAAATCCACATGCGGAGGAACAAGCAGGGGCTATTCACGGAAGACACGTGGAAATGAGTCAAGCAGGAAAGTGGAACAAATGCGCGCTTGATGGAAAGGAAGGCCAAAGCCACGAGGAAGCAGACCGACCATATGGCAAAGAGGTGCACCACCAAAGGTGAAAGAGAGCAGTGACTACAACGGCCTTAGGAAGAGGCAGCCCTGGCTGGCGGCTCAGCGGGTTAGAGCCTTGTCCCAGTACGCCAAGGTTGCGGGTTCGATCCGTGGTCAGGGCACATACAAGACCAGCCAGTGAATGCATAAATAAGTGGAACAGCAAATCAATGTTTCTACTCTCAAATCAATACACAAAATATTAAAAATTAAAAACAGAAAAGAAAAAGAGTGACCAAGAATTCTAGGCTCAGCTAACTGCTGTTGTTTCATGTATGAAACCAAACATTTTCACAAGCTCCATGAGCCCTTCCTGAATAAACAATGAGAGGATGATCTTCAGCCACTTAAGTGATTAACTATGAAAACATAGTAAAAACAAACGGCGCGATGCCATCACACTACTGTTTTCAGAGTACCCTTCTTCACTTAACAAAGGAGGGGCTCAAATGTGCCTACGCAACTCCTGAACGCTGTCCCACATCAGAACACACGTTTTATGTAACACCTGTGTGCTATTCCACTACGAATGTTCCACAGTCTTCAAACTAGCTCCCAGCTTGTTTTTACCAGGCACACAGCTCCTGTGACGCCCTCTGATGTTTACCTCTGCATACTCCGGGGAACATCTGTGGAGGACATATTACTAGCAGTGAGCCTCCAGATCAAAGGATTTGCACATTACGCAGTTTAATAACGACCGCTGTACTGCCTTCTGAAAAGCGATTGTACTAACTTCATGCACATGTACACATACTTTCCCCAACGCCAGCTCTAACGGATCATTGATGCTTTTGCCCTGTAGCTCGCTGAGAGGAAGAAAAGCAGAAGCAGCAGCATTAGCATTTTAAAAAATCATTCAAAGAAAGAGAGAGAAGGGTGGTGTCGAGGAAGGCGGTATGAGTTGCTGGTGAGGAAGCAAGGGGGACTCCGTGTGCTCCGGAAGCAGGCTGGGGCTTCCACAGAGGGACAAGGGAGCTGCCAGGGCCCAGGTCCTCCACAGGGCATCAGGGGCCTGAAGAAGAGACAGTCCACGCACAGACCTGAAGCTACACCGAGAGAGTGGGACGAAAAACGCACTTCCCGGAGGAGGCCTAACACCTGCAGAATGGGCTTCCACTAGACTGGAGGTCGTTTTTTCATTTTGGCTTTTGTTGCTGTTTTAAGTACAGGCACAGCCATGCCCCACACTGCTGTCACCCCCACCAACACTAGAACCTTTCTGAAAAGGGCAGAGGGGACCACGGGGCTGAGACGGCGGAACAGAGGGTTGCCTGAGCCAAGTCGGGGTTTACCAGCGTGTCCTGCCCGGCCAGGAGGTGCCATCTCGGACCTCCCCGCCCCCACCCCGGTGGCTCACTGCTGCTGGGGACGTCTTTTTCAGTAGTGACTTGGTGAGACAAGGAGTGAAAAATCTGGAGCAAGAAGATGGCCTGACACGCTTTCTCTTAAAGAAAGAGATCGATTTTGTTTCATTCGAAGGCATAATTTGATACCCTTGGAAGAGAAATTAAGAAATGTGATTTCAGCCCTGGCTGGTATGGCTCAGGGGATTGAGTGTCAGCTCTGCTAACCAAAGGGTTGCTGGTTCAATTCCCAGTCAGGGCACATAACTGGGTTCTAGGCCAGGTCCCCAGTAGCGGGTGAGCAAGAGGAGCAACCACACACTGATGTTTCACTCCCCCTACCTTCCCTTCTGTATAAAAATAAAACAAAATAGAAAGAAAGAAAAGAAAAGAGAAAAGAAAGGAAAAGAAAAGGAAAATGAAAAGAAAGAGAAAGGAAAAGAAAGAAAGAGAAGGAAGGAAGGAAGGAAAGGAAGGAAGAAAGGAAAGAAAGGAAGGAAGGAAAGAAAGGAAGGAAGGAAGGAAGGAAGGAAAGGAAGGAAGGAAGGAAGAAAAGAGAAAAGAAAAGAAAAGAAAAGAAAAGAAAAGAAAAGAAAAGAAAAGAAAAGAAAAGAGAAAAAAAAAGAGATTTCTGCCCTAGTTGATGTAGCTCAGTGGATTGAGCACTGGCCTGCGAACCAAAGGGTCACCGGTTTGATTCCCAGTCAGGGCACATGCCTGTATTGCCCGCCAGGTCCCCAGTAAGGGGCACATGAGAGGCACCACACACTGATGTTTCTCTCCCTTTCTTTCTCCCTCCCTTCTTCTCTCTAAAAATAAATAAATAAAAATACTTTTAAAAAATAAAAAGAAATGTGATTTCTCAGTTATCACTACTTTTAAAATAAATGCTTACAAAAACATTTCAAGGTGTCTCTGGTTTGATGCTAAGTATTCTGAGAAAAACTAATTAAGACCTTAACAAGAGCTCAGAGCACAAGTTTATTTCTTCGCATGTCAGTTACCTCTGATTTCCAATGTGCAACTGCCCTGGCTGGCATAGCTCAGTGGATTGATCGCAGGTTCGATTCTCAGTCAGGGCACATGCCTGGGTTGCGGGAAAGGTCCCCAGTGGGGGCCACATGAAAAGCAACCAGACATTGATGTTACTCTCTCTCTCTTTCTCCCTCCCTTCCCCTCTCTAAAAATAAATAAAATCTTTAAAAAAAAATACTGCAACTTAAAAATATACATTAAGACAATGAAAGAAAACAAGATTCACACCCATACTTTCAGTACGTGGGATGCATTGCCTGAGTGATTTGTTTTAAGGTTTTCCCAAAACCTGGCAAAATTCTATCTAAATAAAACATTAGAAATGCAAGGCCTAGACTCCTGGGCAAGATGGCAGCACAGGTAAACACAGCTCAGCCCTCACACAACCACATCAAAATTGTAACTGAATTATAGAACAACCATCACTCAGAACCATCAGAAAGTAAGTTGAATGATGGTCTGACAACTACGGAATTAAGGAAACCACACCCATCCAGGCCAGTAGGAGGGTGGAGACAAGGAACAGGCTGGTCCCACATCCACATGTGGTAGATAAAAATCGGGAGGGATATCTCGGGAGCAATAAGTCCCAGCCCCACACCAGGCCCCCCAGCCCAGGGTTCCAGCGTCAGAAAAATAAAAGTCCCCACAACTTATGGCTGCAAAAACCAGTGGGGATTGAGTCAGTGAAAGAAACTTGTGGAGTCCCAAGCAATTCCTTTTAAAGAGCCCACACACAGACTTACTGAGAATCACTCCCTCTGAGCTCCGACATCAGAGCAGCAGCCTAAGAGGCACCAGTGGCACACAGGAAGGAACTGAAGTTTCTGGCATCAAGGTAAAGGCTGGAGGACAGCTTTCTCCCAAACAGAAAGACAGCAGAGGCCACTGCTCCTTTTCTGAGCCCTCTCCCCATAGAGCCGCCGAGTCTGCAGCTGGTGCCGTACCTGAGGCTCCACCAACCTGGCTGACACTGTTTGCCCCACACTGGAGATCCCCTGAGGCGCCGTCCCACCCAACTTACAGCTGCTAACAGTGGCTTTCCCGTAAGAATGGCTGGTCTTGCGAATGGCTCATGCTTTACAACTTCCTACATCCTCTCACACAAGCAACAGCTGGCTTTGGTGTGCCCCAGGCACAGCACTAACTGCCCTGCCCAGATTCACAGCCTGGCTTTGCCTGGGAATCTCCAAGCCTAGCAAAAGTAGCAGCCACCTCAGACTACTCTATAACTCAGGCAGGGTGGCCCCAGGTAAAACACAGTTGGGAGGCTGACCTTGCCCTGTACCACCTGAGAGACCTCGGGGCCGGCGAACCCAGTGGACAGATACAGACCACATCAGAGCACCACCACCCTGCCCCTGCACAGCTGATCCTCCAGGGAGGGCAGATATTGGTGGTCAGGGGTCACAGCCAATCCTTGCAGCTGACTGGCCTGGGTAAATCCCTCCCATTGACCTGCCAACAGCTATCAAGGCTCAACTACAAGAGGAGGGTGTACTTAGCCCACACGAAGGGTGCACCTCAAGTACCCAGCCTGGGTGATAGTGGAGACTGTACCAGTGGACCCTATAGGACACCTACTACATTAGGCCACACTGCCAAGAGAGGGAGTCATAGCAGCTCTACCTAATACACAAAAACAAATACATGAGCCCTGGCTGGTGTAGCTCAGTGGATTGAGCGCGGGCTTGCGAACCAAAGTGCTGCAGGTTCGATTCCCAGCCAGGGTACATTCCTGGGTTGCAGGCCATAACCCCCAGCAACCGCACATTGATGTTTCTCTATCTCCCTCCCTTCCCTCTCCAAACATAAATAAATAAAATTAAAAAAAAAAAAAACAAACAAACACATGGAGGCTGCCAACATGGAAAGACAAAGAAACATGCTCCGGATGAAAGAACAGACCAAAACTCCAGAAAAAGAACTAAACAAAATGGAGATAAGCAATCTATCAGATGCAGAGTTCAAAACAATGGTTATAGGGATGCTCAAGGAACCTAACTGAGGATCTCAACGGCATAAAAAAGACCCAGTCAGAAGTGAAGGATTCACTAAATGAAATAAAAAACAATTTACAGGGAAACAAGAGTAGAGTGGATGAAGCCGAGAATCAAATCAATGATTTGGAACATAAGGAACAAAAAAAACACCAGTCAGAACAATAAGAAAAAAGAATAAAAAAAGCGAGGATAGTGTAAGCAGCCTCTGGGACAACTTTAAGCATTCCAACATTTGCATCATGGGGGTGCCAGAAGGAGAAGAGAAAGAGCAAGAAACTGGAAATCTATCTGAAAAAATAATGAATGAAAAATTCCCTAATTTGGTGAAGGAAACAGACATGCAAGTCCAGCAAGCACAGAGAGTCCCAAACAAGATGGATGCAAAGAGGTGCCCCCCAAGACACATCATAATTAAAGTGCTAAAAGTTAAGATAAAGAGAGAATGTTAAAAGCAGCAAGAGAAAAGCAGTTATTTACCACCAGGGGAGTTCCCATAAGACTGTCAGCTGATTTCTCAAAAGAAACTTTGCAGGTGAGAAGGGGCTGGTAGGAAATATTCAAAGTCATGAAAAGCAAGGACCTACAGCCAAGATTGCTCTACCCAGCAAAGCTATCACTTAGAATCAAAGGGCAGACACAGAGCTTCCCAGACAAGACAAAAACTAAAGGAGTTCATAATCACCAAATCATTATTACATGAAATGTGAAAGGGACTTATATAAGAAAAAGACCAAAACTATGAGCAATAAAATGGCAATAAATACATATCAGCAATTGAATCTAAGAAACAAACTAAGCAAACAAGAAACAAGAGAGAAAATCTTGGATATGGAGAGCATTTTAATGGTTGCCAGATGGGAAGGGGGTCTGGGGGTCACATGGAAGGAAAAGAAATGAGACTCTTCCCCAATGGAAATCTTGGTTCTTTCTCCATTTCTGAAACACCACTCAAGATCCTGCACCTTCCTTCCCTCCTCCTCAGCACACGCGGTCCACTCAAGCCACGCCAGCCCACTGTGTTACCCCAGCCTGGGTGGGTCTCCTCCGCAGCTGGATCCCACCCTCCCCGGAGAGTCACGCACCTCTGCCGCGATCCTGCCCTGGCCCCTCCAGCCCACACTGACCCGCCCGCCCTCAGCCTGTGCCTGCCTGGCGGCACCTCTCTCTCCCATGGCGCCACACGCCTGCCTCCTCCAGTTTTCTGGTGTTCGTGTCTAGCTCATGCAGAACGGAGTGGGAGGAAGGCCTCCACAGAGAAACAGGGCTTCCTGGGCAGGTGTCCTTCAGCCTAAGAAAGGAGACCATTTACCCCCACAAAGTCTCAGCCTGGCTAGAGCAGCGACATGGCCCTCATACTGGGTTCTATGACAGACATGCCTTGCTCATGTCAGCTTGATCGTTAGCATTTAAACACACAGAACTCACACAAGAGACTGCTAGACCAAGCACTCCCATAACTGAAGGGGAGTGAGGAGTCAACTGGATTCTTGCAGTGGCTGGGCAGGTCTAAGTGCAGACAGTGTGTTCGGAGACCCAAGAGAGGCTGCCCAGGTAGGTCCACCAAGGAAACCTGTTTCGGCCTCATGAAACAACCGTGAGAAGTCCAATTAACTCCTCTTCCACAAAGCTACCCTTCAAATGAGGACAACACTACCCCACTGGCCCTACTCCTTTTCTTACTTGAGTGGTTCGACTTGCAGGCCACCCCTGTGCCATTACCTGAAATGACCTGGAGTTTATATCCAGTCCTTTGAAACATGGGTCCCGGGAATTTTCAGGTGGGACCGCACCTGCTGACAAAATTGCAGCCGTGCTTACCAGACCTTAAATGTTCAGGCAAAAGGAGAGAGCAGAGCTTCCGGGGTAGGAAAGCTCTGCTCGGCTGTGAGGCCAAGCGAAGGCAGACATCAGAAAGTAGAGTCCGCAGCGGGAAGGAGCTGGAGGCAGAGAGAACACTCTCCGGGAGGAGCCGGGAGGCACCCTTTTGGGGCCCTGCCCTCTAACAGCCAACAAGCCCCAGGACTGTACTAACCGAACTCCTGTGGGGGCTTCTACATCACGGGAAACAGAGCTTACTTGTCCAATTGTGCTTTATCATCTACACAGCTCGAACAAAGCCTACTCTGTGAATGTGGCGACAGCTGTACGTTAACATTCCACCAGCATCAGGCATAGGCACATCCTAATGTGAAGAAAAGCGTGCTCCAAAATCAAATATGAATGAAGATGCTTTATGATGCTTCAAATAATCATGGCCTCCCCTCCAGGGTGCCTGCTCAGAGATAATGAAACAGCTCATAATGTTACTGTTCTATCTTCCCCAGGTATGCTGGAATCGTAACTAACTAACGTGCGTCATTTCGGGGAACGGAGAAAAGGAGCGAACATTCTCAGGTAAAAAGTGACAGAGCTGGCTTAATTAAGGAGGCAGGCTCTTGAGGCTACAACTCGCCAAAAGGAAGCTATTTTAAAATTTAGGGGAGGGAAACATCCAGTTTTTCCCTCTGAGAAAAAGCAATCTAATTTAAGGACAAAAAAGAAAAAAATCACCAACTCACTGAGAGAATGACTAAAAAAGTTCGGTCAAGTGCAACAGAAGCATAAATACCAGCAGAACACGACAGAATTACAGCTTCATTCTTTGTAGATGTATTTCCTTTTCCAGTCCACAGATACTGAGTGTGCCTCTGCTGGGAGGTGGTCAGCACCCCACACTCAGCAGTCCGATCACCATTTACTGAACGGAAAACCGACAGGGCTTTGGCTGTGCTCCCCCTCATACCGGTCTGTTCCAGATTTTCTAGATGATTACTTTTTTAAAGATTTTATTTATTTATTTTTAGAGAGAGGGAAAAGGAGGGAGAAAGAGGGAGAGAAACATCAATATGTGGATGCCTCTTCCACACCCCCAACTGGGGATCTGGCCCACAATCCAGGCACATGCCCCAACTGGGAATCAAACTGGCAACCCTTTGGTTTGCAGCCAATGTTCAGTCCACTGAGCTACACCAGCCAGGGCCTAGATAATTACTAAATCAGCAGATTGATTTCTTTGGTATTGAAGGTGTTCTTTACTGAGCCTTCTCAAATTTCTTTCCTGAACTTTATTCCTTACTGCCACCTGGTGGCAGTATCAGGCTCTGCCAGCAGGGGTACCCATACCCATGTTTTGCCATCAGTGAGTCACTGGTTACAAATCCATGCCCTGGCTCTTTTTTCTTCTCCTTTCCTTTCTCCTTCCTTTTCTCCTTTCTTTTCCTTTTCTTTCCCCTTTACTTTCCATTTCCTTTCCTTTCCTTTTTTGTTTTCTTTTTTAAATAACCCTAACTTAAAGATCTCGCCCACACTGCTGTCCAAGTATGGCTGTGCCTCGACGTCAGCCAGGTGTCACCCACGTCACCTACGTTCACATCTGCCTTCGTTCAGCGGATGCCGCTCGCCGTGGAAATAAGCCTGAACTGTTCAAAATTCTGAAACTAGTGCCATTCATCCCTCTTGGCTCAGTACCACAAGCCAAGCCCACCCCCTACCCTACCACCACTGACGACAGACCAGGTGCAACAGGGCAGCCAGCGGGGGCCAGGCCCTTCCAACCAGGCCCTTCGACCAAAAGGTCGAAGACGGCTTGTCTCACGCAGGCTGCCCCGGTCAGGTGGGCGCGCTTCACCTCCAAACCTCACGTGTTTCCAGGGTTGGGTCCACAGTTAGAATCGACAGAGAGAATAGAGTGGCTAGCCCTTCCTACTTTTCAGGCATCAATCACAGAGCAGAGAAGAGGCCACAACAGTCACAGAGGTGACAGATAACACAGCTTCTCAGAGAAGCAGCAGGCTTATTTTCATAGTTGAATTTGTCTTTGGCTAAAGCTAAATTAAAAGTAGTTCATACTTCTTTGCCTTGAAGTAGAGTTAAAAATCAGTGAGGGCTTGAACACCCACAGAGTGGGGATGCAGAGCACACAGGGCAGTGTGTGCATCCAACATAAATTCCCTCTAGTTCACGGAAAGCAGAGTTAGCCGTACACTTCCAGGTTGTGCCAGAAACATTCGGTTCAGCGCGCACGTGAGCAACCACTGTGGGCTAGGCACGGAAGGGGGCACTGGTCTTACAAAGACACAGAAGACTCAGGCTTTATCTTCAAGGACACATGTAACAGAGAAGGGGAAATCCTCAAACTTCACAAATCCCCCTTCAAAAGGCACAGCAATGTACTGTTCCTTAGCTGTAATTCCGGGCCCCACTCTGCCACACTCCAGGACACCCCACTTATAAAACTCATTAAATACCATCATCACTTTAAGCCCTGTAGCACCAGGAGAGGACTTCCAATGCCACCGCTTTGAGCTTAAGGGCTCTGAACAAATTCCGAGGCCACCGCACAGGGCCCAGGCGACCGGCGCACCACCAACGCCCGCTGACCCAGTGGTGGGCGCCTGTGTCCCGCCCAGAGGCCACCGCACAGGGCCCAGGCGACCGGCACACCACCAACGCCCGCTGACCCAGTGGTGGGCGCCTGTGTCCCACCCAGAGGCCACCGCACAGGGCCCAGGCGACCGGCACACCACCAACGCCCGCTGACCCAGTGGTGGGCGCCTGTGTCCCACCCAGAGGCCACCGCACAGGGCCCAGGCGACCGGCACACCACCAACGCCCACTGACCCAGTGGTGGGCGCCTGTGTCCCGCCCAGAGGCCACCGCACAGGGCCCAGGCGACCGGCACACCACCAACGCCCACTGAGCCAGCGGCGGGCGCCTGTGTCCTGCCCAGAGGCCACCGGCGACCAGGACAAGCAGGTGCCACAGATACCACAGTCACTCTTTTATCTTCACGTGCATTTATTTCACCCACCACATTTTCCCCTCTCTTCTTTTTTTAGTATGAAATATATCACACATTTCGAAAGGTTACAACATATGTGTAGTTTAGAGAAGAACAAAATGAACACGGCACCGACCACACAGCTTAAGAAGCAGAGCAGTACCGGGGGCCTGAGTCTTACTGTTGTTGCTTTTTATAACTCATATTATTTCTTAGCAAGAATTTTTTTAATTGAGGAGAAAGGTACATATCTTTATGACATTCTACTGATACTAAAAATTGAAATGAAAGGAAAAATTGTCCCTTTTTACATCAGTAAGTTACAAGTTTTACTGACTTCCTAGGATCGCTACAGTTTTAAAGATATTGTTTTAAGTACCATTCTTTATGTATCTGCAAATATATAATAAATCTCCAGAAAAAGGTCTACAGTAGGCCCTGGCCTGGTAGCTCAGTTGGTCAGAGCGTCATCCCAACAAGCCAAAGTTGGGGGTTTGATCCCCAGCCAGGGCACATACAAAAATCAATCAATGAATGTACAAATAAGTGGAACTAATCAATGTTTCTCTAAAATCAATAAATAATAAAATAAAATAAAAAATTTTAAAAGGTCTACAGCATCGTCAGTAATTCCAAAGTCCTGCCTGGTGTGGCTCAGTGGACTGAGTGCGGCCTGCGAACCAAAGGGTTGCTGGGTCAATTCCCAGTCAGGGCACAGGCCTGGGTTGTGGGCCAGGTCTCCAGTGGGGGCCGCACGAGTGGCAACCACACATTGATGTTTCTCTACCTCTCTTTCTCCCTCCCTTCCTCTCTCTCCAAAAATAAATAAATAAATAATCTTAAAAAAAAACAATAATATGAAAATATTATTGCTAGTCCTTTGCTAGTTTTCAAAAAAATTGAACACTAATGGTATTGATTCCTGAATTTGAATTTTCTTATTTTTACAGTCTGATTTTCAAAACGGCTGTTCTGTTTCCACCGTAAGTCAAAGACGAGACAGCTGCAAGTGTTCCCTGAATATATTCCCTGCCACAGTCACGACCTGGCTGTAGGGTCTGCAGTCTCCTCTGTGTGGTTCACTCAGGGACCCGACTCCAGGCACCCCACTGACTGTCACCTGCTCAAGCGGCGCGTCAGGTCTGCTTCCCGGGGCTGTCCAAAGCAAGCTGAACCAGGGTGGCTGACATCTTGCTGAACGCTGTAGAGTGGAACTAAGTTCCCCAAAGCTAAGAAGAGCTTAGACTGGTGCCTCCTCCCATCCATCTTTAAGGTACGCCCCCAACCTCGTGCCTTCTGCTCTTCAGCTATAAAGTGCACGTGTCCTGAGGAATTACAACCCATTCTCGGCTTTCTAAGCCGACTGGCCCTCTGCCGATCCGGAAGCAGAAAGGAGACAGAGAGCACCAAGGACAGAGACTGTGTCACCCCCACCCCCACCCCCACGCCTGTTTGCTGGTAACGGCTTAGTTCATCTGGAACAGGACTCACAAGACGAGGGAGCACACAGGGCGCCCCTGGAGCAGGGGACAGAGTCCCCCTCCTTACCTCTGCCTCCACCTGCTGCTGGGTCCGGCTGTGGTTCTCCTTGTACTGGTTGGCTCTCAGAACCTGCTGCTCGATGCCCAGCAGAACTGCTTCACAGCCATCACACCTGCAAAGGGGGCAGCCGGTCCTGAGCCACAGGAAGGCCGGGAGCTCTCCTCCGGGCTCCGAAACCTCCCGTCCCAGCAACTCCTCACGGGGTGCGTCTTCCTGCAACACCCCCCTCCTCCCCCCCCCCCCGTCAGGGCTCGTGCCCCTGCACTCCGTCCGAGAGAGGGGCGTTTCTGAGCACGGGGCATGCAGCGACACACATAGAGAACGTGGGGTAGTTCCTCAGAACACAGCTTTAGTCTCCGACCTTTGCATCCCATTGGGGAGTTTTACACATTGTAAGGTAAAAGCAGTGAAGGGAGAACTTACATTTTTCTCAAAAGAAAAAATTATTTTCTAAAAGCATCCGATTTTGAAGATTGCCCCCTTTCTCAGAAGTTTAAGTTACTTCCTGTCACCCCTCCGTTTTCTTTCCCCTTTTTATTCTGAAAATTTTAAACCTAGAAGTTGTTGCAAGAATAGTACAATGAATACCCACATAATCCTTCACTTAAGATTCAATAATGTGAACATTTTGCCCTATCTGTGGGGCCACTCTACATCCCATTTTGTTTCAATTTGAACTCCAATGCCGAAACAAAGTTTTAAGAATCTGTACTAATAAACCTCCTGGGACGGGGTTAGGACGGCACCTCTGGGTGGAAACTTGTCGGGGGCTGAAAACAGGAAGCCAGACTACAGTCGTGAACATGTGTCAGCCACGTCAAAAACAGCGCCGGACAGCCAGCTTCCGTGGGCCGGAGAGCTGACCTGGCACGCCAGACCATTTTCACGTCAGGGGCGTTTTCTAAGTGTATTTCCCATTTATTTTCCTTTAAGAGTTCTACAATCTTTTGAAAGTTCCTGCTTTGGTCAGAGGTTGTAAAGGGAAGGTGGGGTCACACCTGGACTAGCACTTGGGGTGAGGGGTGGGCCAACAGTAGCTGAAGCGAGGGAAACTAGGGCACTCGGGGTGGGGGCAGCATTAGACTCCAGGGGGTCAAATCGAGATACACTCCCCTTGGGGATAAGCCAGGACTCCACCTGTTTTACAGAAAAGCCCCCCTCCCCCTCTACACAACGCCGGCCCACTCTGCTCCCTGACCTCCACACTGCCACGCGCCCGCCCGCCTGGGCGCACACTCCCCGCCCCTGCTTCACAACGCAGCTAAAATCTCTGATTTCAGTCCGTCTGGCTTCATAAGACCCAAATCATTTAAATAACTTCATAACAAACCCTTCCAGAACCTGAAACAGCTCTTGCAAACATCAACTTCTATTAAAACTCTGTTAAACTACAGTACATGCAAACATCCACTCCTTTTCCTATGCCAGAATATAGTTTTATTAATGTAGTGTGTGAGTCTGGGTCCCACCTCAGAACGACCCATTCCTTGTCCTCACTGTCCCCCACAATGTCTTACAGACACCGGCCCAGTGTCACCGCTGCTGAGCACAGGTTCCCTCCCCGAGAGATCTCACCAAACCCACTTCCCGAGTGCGGGCAACCTCTGAGGCTGGTGTGTAGAGCGCAGGGTCGGGGCCACATAGCTAGGCCTCAGAGGCTCCACCTGCCATCTCCGGGCATTTGACAGCCCCCGTTAAACAGCCCTGGCTGTACTAGGGCAAAAACTCTTTTACAGCCCAGGCACTAGGAGGCCTGAAGTGACTCCTATTGCCACACAGCAACAGTCACAAACGTAGTCCCTCACTCTCTGGCAAACTCTCCCCAGGCAGCCCCAGCTAATACCTGCGGCCCGCATTTCCCCAAATGGAGGCTAGATACCCCCTCCCTAAAGAGAAGAGAGCCCTCCAACTCTCGGCCTCACCACTCGTGCAAGGTCTTGACAATATTATTGATGTCCTTCTTGCGGATGTCACGGCCAATGCAGAAGTCCACTTCCAGCAGCTGGTTGCGCTGGTCCAGCTTGCCCTGGATGATGTCCGTGTAGACAGCCTCGATGATGAGGTCTTCCAGCTCCCGGAGATTCCGCATCTCCAGGTCCCTCAGCAGCACGGAGTAGGGGATACACTGCAGATAAGGCCATGTGATGTTTACAAAACCCACTGGCAAACATTAAAGAAATGCAGGAATTACCAGCATAGCCAACAGCTGCCTCAGGGCTTTGGGAAATGCTGTGTAGTGATAATTATTGTCATCTATGGCAACAAGAGATGGATAAATGAGCTCTAAGAACTGTGGGATCCAAACAGGACCCACAGCATCTGGGAATGCATTCTCCAAGATTCTTGGCCTCCTGGACTTTGCCCCACCTTTAGCTCTCTTGCCCGAAAACAAACTCCTTGAGGCCCTAAACTCTTTGCAGAAAAGTAAATACTTGGTATATGCTACTCTGCCACCTTCTGGAAGTTCGCAGACTTTGCATGAAATGCCAGATCATCACAAAACGCTAATCTCAGACACCGGCCAGGAGAAACTGGGGGCTCACCTGGCCGAGTACAAGCAGAAACACCTGCAGGCCCACACACCCACCTACAGGTGGCCAGCAGTACAGCCAGCTCAGAGGTCATCCTGAAGTTCACAGTGGTTTTCTCGGACTCTTTGCAACCACTCTCAATTCCCATCAACAGTCCTTTATTGGGCTACACCATCGTTCTGCGTGACTCCAAGACAACTGGGTATCTACACACCCAGTTTTCTGCAAATCCGGACACATTACTTTTAGTCTAGAAATTAATACAGTGACCAGATCTGCAGAAACAGACAGGAGGAGAATGCATGCACAGAAGAGAGGAAAAGCAAACACACCTGGCAGGGTTTTCTATGACTGAAGGTCTAAAACCCAGGGGCGGCAGGTGGGCTTACAATGTCAGGTTGTAAAACTGAAGGGAAAACCTACCCCTACTCTTTGCTACACTTGAGAAGTCCATGATAGGACAAAGAAAAAAAAAGGTCAGGTCTTCATGTCCTAACAAAGAGGCCTCCCACCTGAATGAAATGTCAGGCTGAGAATCAGAAATTTGTGATTGCATCATGTAAAGTGATTTCAGCCAAGCCATGACAACGCAAGAAGAAACACACACCTCTCGAGCTCAATCACAGAGGGGAAATGCAAAAAGCAACTTTTTCAAAGGCACAGTCCCCCAAAACTCAGGCTGGGACTAGGCAGAGAGCCAAATCAACGATAAATTACCCGAGCCTGGGTCTTCTCCGCTAATGACTACAAGCAGCTGTTCTCAAGGCTGCTTCTAAACTGAAGTCACACATAGTGGAATGATGACATCTCACAGAAGGTTCAGGCCTAAAGCCAACATGTAAGGAAGAAATTCCAATGAGTAAAATTAACCTTGAAAATCCCCAGAGGAAAGCCACATATTAAAAATCTACTTCTCAGTAAGTCCAACGTAGCAAGTTTCTCCTCCAGCACTAGCACAGCTCACTGTACACCGAGCAACAAGCGAAGTGGGTAACTCGCCTTGCGATGCCCGGCTGCTTTAAGAATACCTCTCTCTAGACAGCAGTGCCCCTTCGGGAGGGAAAGTGCTCGCACCACGCAGGCAGCACGGCGCGCCAGAACTGGAAGCTGCCGATTCCCAGTCACTCCTGGGCATATTTTTCCTAAACTGGGGGGTGAATAACTGTCAACACTATTTCAATGATCTTTTCCTCTCTTGTCCTTTGCTGAGCAAACTTTGTGCGTTGGTGCTCTGACTCCACTGTGTGTAGCTGGGAATTCCACATGATGCCAGGAGAGACCCGCCCGAGGTGAGGAGGAGGACGGGAAGGGCGAGGGGCTGTACCTTCATTCTCGACGCCAGGCTCACGATGGTGAGGTGTTTCAGCTTGTTCTGCTGCGCCGTGCTGAGTTCTGGCAGGCTCCCTTTGTTGGCTGCTCGGTCCCACCCACCACAAAAATCGAGACACAAAATGAAATTAGGATTCCTTTATGGAATGAGCACAGCACCTCCCCACACCAAATCCACCACTGAGTCACTCTCATGACTCTGCACTTATCGTCAGGCAAACGCCCCACGAGCCCCTCCCGCCTGCTGTGGAAGGCCGTGCGCCTCCAGAGACGAGCCTCAGTCTCTGTGCTCCAAGAGCCTCGCCTCCTGAAAACCCAGGCATGATCACACTGGACAATTATCTTACTGGAATCCTATCTGTGCCCTTCGTGACATTCAGTCAAGTTCAACACATCTTCACTGGGCATCTGCTGTGTGTAAGGCACTGTCTCATAAATGCAAGACAGAACAGAAGAAAGGCATAAACTGCCAGAAGAGAGAAAAAGGAGGAGAAAGAGAGAGTGAAGAGGGAAGGAGACAGCGAGCTAGGGAAAGAGGGGAGGAGGGGTGAGAATGAGAGAGCAAGTGAGCCCGATCACATTGGGGAGATACAGGAGAGGGAAAAAACACGGAGTTCGAAATGAGCCTTGAAGGATGGGCAAGATTGCAGTAACAGCGAAGACGCTAACGCAGTTACGGTGGCAGCTGCAGGTAACACCCATGGCAAGCTCTACTTGGCGCGGACCCACACAGAGATCCAGATGCGCGCGCGCACACCCAGCCGGTCCTCACAACAACCCCACGAGATAGATTCTACAGCTTCCAATTCCCTATCCGTAATCCTGGATTCCAAAAAGGTGAATCCAAACTGATCTTCTTTCCTTGATATGGTGCTAAAATTCACCTGGTAGCAATTCTCGACCTGAATTAAGGCAGGCTTTTTATCCCACTTGTTGGGAATATTCACTTGTTTCGCTGCAAAATTATGACTGTTTGACCACAGGCGCTGCCCACACCCTTCAAGGGTGTTACGTAAAAAGGCACATGCAGCGTATTACCTGTTTAGATTCCCCCGAGCTGATTCTGAAACATCTAGCCCAAGAAGTGCAGGCAGAGGACTGTGGACCTGGATTACCACAGAGAAGGACACTGAGATGCTGGTGGTTCTTTAATGTGCCGGAAGACCCACCCAGTGGAACTGGAGCTCGAACAGAATGCAGACTCGGGTTCCGGAGTCTGTGCAATGCTGCCTCTTTAGTGAGGACAGGAGCAGAGGACACACTCACTGGGACAGAGCGAAGGTCAGCAAAAAACCGGCGAGTGGCGAACTGTCCAGTCTGGGAGCAGCAGAAAGCAGAAGTGCCCCCAAGAAAGACAGGGACAAAGAGGGGACCAGGGGTACAGTGGGGAAGGTCCTGGTTCACACCACTGAAATAAACGGCCACGCTTTTGTCAGGCCACTAAAATAAACCGGGGAAGCCGAGCAAACAAGGCCTGAGTGGAAGTAAGTTAGCATTTGGACATGCTGTCTATGATTCTAATTTTAAATGACTCAAATGACCTACAAAAGAGAATGGGCTAAGTAGATTACGGAGTATTAGATTATGGAATACTAAAAATGAATGTACAGACTTAAAACATGGGTAAATGCCTATGAAATAAGTGGAAAAGCAAAACAGAAAATTGTATACATAATCTAACTATGCCTACATAATGAAAAATCCAAGCAGAGGAGGGAAAATCCAGCACCACAGTGCTAATAGCAGTTTAATGAACGCTGGTACAACTACTCTTTTTTCTTCCCTATTTTCCAAAGTTTCTTCAATACAGTATGGCAATATTATTCTGACACTATCTAAAATGTTTAAATACTTTACAAGTGAGTATTCTGACATTTCACAACACTGCAAGTGTTCTACAAACACCAGTTCTCCAGAATCTCATCTGGAACACAGACACGGCTCTATTCATGGAAGAGCATAAACGAAGTCCCCCTGCCAGCCCTGGGAAGCAAAAGGTGAGAAGGGCGAGTCCTCGTGTGAGTTCACCCACAGAGAGCAGTGCAATGGGAGGCAGCCGGGTCAAGAAGACCCGCCCCATGCTTTTTACATCCCAAACCCCAGCGACCCTCAAGGAAGCAACACATCTGAACAGAGGGACATAATTAGGAAAAGTCTTAAGATTATACTTTCAGGGATCATTTCTATACTTTGTTACAAGAAAAGTCTCTGGAGGATCTTAACCAACTCACCTATGTAATCTGGGTACGTCCCGTACGCAAACAGGTTCAGCAACTGCAAGTAAGCGGCGTTAGCTCCTTCCGCCAGCTGAGGAGGAAAGGAAAGAGTTCACAGACCGAGCTGCCTACCAATCACCGCGGTGTTCGAGCAGAGGGCGCGGGAGCGCGTGCCGCGGTTCTATACCGTTTTATGAGCTGGTCCCTTCCGACGCTTTCATTCTTTGGGAAAAAATAAGTAAGATTATTACAGCCCCCAATCTAACTGTTCTCCCTCAGGAATACATGTTTTACGCTCCGCCCAGCATCCCCAAGCCACTGCTTCTGCTTCCACGTGTGCACACAAAACAACAGGTTCCTGAAACAGTTCAGGTCTTCTCAAGACTCCCTCGCCATCAACACGAACGCTGGAGCAGCCTTGTGCACACACCAGCCTGGCAGGGGCAGCGCAGGCCACCATCAGCGCAAACTGAGCAGAGTGCAGGGCGGGTTCCAAGTCTCAGGACTGTGTGTGAGCTGGGACGCTGGGAGAGACGAGCACAGCGTAAAGTGCGGCAGCAGAGCCAGGCTGGGACGGAAAACCAGGATATCAGGCTACCCCAAATACAAATGTTCATTAAAATTACGTACTCCTGCCCCGGCTGGTGTGGCTCAGTGGGCTGAGTACCAGCCTGCCAACTGAAGGGTCACAGGTTTGACTTGCTGTCCCGGCCCAGGCCCGCCAGGTCCCCAGCCGGGGGCGTGCAGGAGGCAACCAATGGATGTATCTCTCACACGTCCATGCTTCCCTCTCTTTCCCCCTCCCTTCCCCTCTCTCTGAAAATAAATAAAGTATTTTTTTTTAAGTACCTACTCCTGAGGGGGGAGTCAGGGGTGGAATGGAGACAACTGTACTTGAACGACAATAAAAAAATGTGAAAAAAAATCACCTGTTCCTCACTAACACTGGTGTTGGAGCGATCCGAGAGGAAAGTGCAAGAGACGCTGTTCTGCCCGAACTGCCCGCTCTGCTCTCAACGATCTCACCTGGCTGCTTCTTTTACTCACAAATATGGACCCGTTACTCGCCAATTTACCAAACTCAGTGAAATCTAAACAGGGGTACCCAAGTTATTCTGGGGATACCAATGGTAATACTACCCAATTTTATCTTTTTAAAAAAAGGTTCCAAGAACTACATCCATAACTTCAGACCAGGGAAAGACAACTAGCGTATTCCCAGCTCACACATGGAAAAAACAAACTGTGGGGAGATAGAGCTGATTTGCTAAGCACCCCAGTGACAGCAGGCACCCCAGTAGTCCAGTCTACTTTTTCGGGTTCATCAACAACCAGCCTCCTGAAGTCCTGAATCCGAAGCAGATCATCAAATCTAGCCCCCGTTTTCCGGACAGGTGATCAGAAAACTAGCTGTAACCGACCATTTTCTCCAAAGCAGATGCTCTACAGCTTCTCCCACAGGCCCACATCAGTAAGGCGTCTCCAGCTTCCACTTTCACCCATCTCCTCTCCGCTAATCTCATAACGACAAAACAACTAGTTGGCATGTTCCCTCAGGCTTTTCGTGACCCTGAAGGAACATACTTACCTCTGAGTCATCTCTTCTGTTGAAATGATTAGCTATCAAGCCACGAAAGGCATAGAGGAAATTCAAATGCATATTACTAAGTGAAAGAAGCCAACCTAAAAAAGCTCCATATTGTAGGATTCCATCTACAACATAATGGAAAAGTCAAAGCTACCACATAAATCAGTGGTTGCCACGGGTTAGAGAGAGGGAGTGGTCAACAGGCAGAACACAGAGGATTTTTTTAGGGCAGTGAAACTACTCTGCATTATACTGTACTAGCGAATACAAGTCATTCATTATGCTTGTGTTCAAACCCACAGAATGCACAACACCAAGAGTGAACCCAAAGCAAGTGCTGGACTCTGGGTGACGATGATGAGTCAAAGTAGGCTCCATGCTAGGGAGGGACACTGGCAACAGGGCAGGCCGTGCATGTGTGAGGGCGGGGGGTATGTGGTAAATCTCTACTTTCCTTTCAATTTTGCCGTGACTCTAAAACTGCTCTAAAAAATAAAGTCTATTTCAAAAGAACCCAGTTCTCTTCGATTTCCCCTACAGCATTCCTTTTCCAGCTCTGACATATTAAGTTGGGGCTGAAAGCCCGAGTGTGTCAGTCCACATACTAAGCTCTAAGGAAACACCAGTGAACAAACACACCAGAGCACATCCAATCCAGTGAACAAAACTGGTATTAGAAGTTCACTGTTACAGGGGGAAATGGGGAAACTGTAATTGAACAATAAAAAAAATTATTTTTAGCCCTGGCTGGTGTGGCTCAGTGGATTGAGTGCTGGCCAGCAAACCAAAGGGTCGCTGGGTTGATTCCCAGTCAGGGCACATGCCTGAGTTGCAGGCCAGGTCCCCAGTTGGGGGGCATGTGAGAGGCAACCACACACTGATGTTTCTCTCCCTCTCTTTATCCCTCCCTTCCCCTCTCTCTAAAAACAGATAAAAATCTTTAAAAAATTTTTTTTAAAGTTCACAATTAAAAAATAAAAGCAGCTCTTTCGGTCTCCGGCTGTTGCAGGGAGGAGAGAGGATGTCGTGTCCTCATGTCTGCAATGCACGGTCACGGGGAGCTGCTTCAGCTCCCTGATCAAGAGGGGTAAGCAGATGTACAGCCGCAAGACCAGTCATCGGAAGGCCTGCGTGTGTGCGACTCCTACTATAATGGGGTGATATACCACAGAGCTGTGGGCATGGAGCCAGCAGCCAACAGCAAAGGGTCCTAGTCGTCGTGACGCGAAGAACGGGCCAGCAGAAGCCAACCACCTCCTATATGTCGGCCACCATCAACAAGAACGCCAGGCCACCCTCAGCAGCATCATGCACATGACCCCCAAGAACAAGGACCACCCAGATTTGCAGGTGAAAGCCATCCACAGAGCCAGCGCCATCCCGGCAGCCAGAAGGAAGCTGTGATGGTAAAAAGGAAGCCGGCCCACCCCACCAAGAGTACCTGAACACAACCTCCAAAGTAATAAAAATGTCACCAGATCTCTATCCATCCCAGCCAATGATATAACAGTACCAATCAGTAAGTAAATACAGTCATCCTGTGTATCCGGATTTCACATTGGTGATTCAACCAACCATCAATCACAAATACCTGGAAAACAATCCCAGGAAGTTCCAATAGGCAGACCTTGAATTAGCCACTGCGCTGAGTCCATGTGAATGAGGCGATGTGCAGGTACACCCTGCCACTTCTGCAAACACTGTGCCATTTCACACAGCAGACCTGAGCATCAGAGGGGATCCTGGAACCAACGCCCTACGGACAGTGAGAGACAACCATAAAAAATACCCAAAGTGGGAAGTACAGGTTGAAAAGTATAGGTTGCTTTATACCTCTTTATTCCACCTGGTCATTCTTCACTGCATCATCTCATTTTTAAGGCATAACAACCAAAACTGGATACCCAAGGTCTTGATAACTCCAACCAAAGAAGCAAACAAGGCAAAAAGGACTAGTTCCCAGCATGTCAGTCATGTCCTTCCTCCTTTACACACCTACGCAACATTGCCCTTTGCCACAGAAACAATGCACTCCTTATTCACGCCTATCTCAGGTTCAGCAGCAATTGCTTCGTGCTACCTACATACCTGACCAGCCTTCCTGGTCAATATTTGCACTGGAGGTTTTTGTCCCTAAGAGTGCTTGAAACGACCCCTGTTAAACATCAGTCCATGCTTACACTCTACGTTTCTAATTTATTAGATTCAACTACATTTTTCCCTATCTTTCAAATTATTAGCAACCCAATCTAATTTTACATCAAGTTCAGATGAAAACGCTGAGTAGAAGGAGCCCAGGACACCATCCTTCCTCTCTCCCCCTGCCCCACCAGTCCCCATCCCTCCCTCAGCAGGGCACCGCACAGGTCCGCAATGCTTTGGCACTGAAATTCCACTGAAAAAGGAAGGCTTAGCACAGAGAACACAGAAAAATTGTTTAGAAACTGCCCTTACCTCCTGCACATTGGCCAGCTCCAGCAGTTCTCCAAAGACATACACTCCAGGCGCCTCCAAGACTTGGCTTATGAGGGCAGTGAGGGCTGAGCCACTAGTGCCTTTGGCTAGTAAAATAAACTGTTCCAGGAGGTTACTTGAGGGTTTCTGTTCACCTGCCATTCTCTGGCCTTAAGATCTGTCCAAAAGAAAAGTGTTCCCATCATTTTTCCTTCTCCTTTGCAAAGCCTAGGCTAATTTAATGCTCAATCAGATACCAGAATAATTTTATAGTATTAAAAAAGAAAAATCAGTTCCTGAGTCCAGGGGCTGTGACTACTTTGTGAGATGGGTAGGGTTCAACCTGGAGTCAAAGAAATTTTGTCCTTATTCTGAGGTTTGAAACATTTAGTAAAACCCCCCTAATCACCATCTGACCCTCTCCCAAAGGCAGCATGTTCTAAGCCCTTAAGCCTAACCAAGACCTAAAGAAACACACAGGAGTTTCTCAGTAGCTGTGTTATAGCCACCTCATTTACAGACTCTAGTTAAGAAAAAGAGAATCTTGCCCATACAAAGGTGGCTGATGCAAGGAAAAGCAATCAGTTACAGCTTCCACAGTGTCTTCGACTCCCATCTATGGCCAGGTACAGATAAGAAAAAGACACAAAAAACAGACAAGAAAGATGCCTCATTTAATCAAAGAACTCATTTACGGGTAGAAAAAGGGGGGAAATCATCTTGAAAAATAAGCAGCAACATATTCAAACTAAGAAAAATACATGGTGTGTAAGTTCATGAAAAAATATCCCTTAATTTGTGCTTCTACTGAGAAGTGACATTTTACCAGACATGATTTCAGAATGTATATAAATCCTCAAGAAAACAATAAGAAGATCTGAGAAAACAAGGAAGATACTATATTGCCATCCTGAAGACCTTAGGGACAGGAGAGTCCCTCAACTGTGTAATCTAATCACGTGCTGAGCGTATGTGGACACACAGCTCCGCAAATCCACTGTCCGGGAATCCTGCGTCAGAAAAGATAACTCCTCCAAGGATGATACATATTGGGGCAGTACAACAAAATGAGGAGAAAAATTTTAGTGAGCTGAAGCACGGAACAATTCAAAGAAGGATGGTTTGGTGCAAGAGAAACTAAGTTTTCCTGGGGAGTCAGGCACACAGGGCTGCAGCCCTTCCACAGTATCAGAGAAACAAGTATGTAGTCTCACTTAGGGTTCTAAGGTCTTGTGGAAAACAGAAAAAGTGAAGTGCCAGGGAATAAAAGTTACTGAGAAGGGATGAGGTAAGAGGAGAGTGAAAAGGGTGGGAGGGAAAAGGGGGAGGTGAAACGAAAACCTGCCTTCCAAGTGGACACGAGTGAACAGATTGAATGGAAAGGCCTGGGGATGGAGAAGGATTAGACAAATGGACAGAAATTCCGCTCTCTCAAAAAAAAAAAAAAATCTCTGCCTAAAGAGCAAGGCCCGTGGGGGGAAGGAGATAAAGAGGCGCTGATAATCGCTTTCTTCTGGAGTGGGAGGGCTCGAGGAGGAGGCTGCAGACACCGGGGTGATGCATTCCCGTCGTGGGGGGCGCTATTCTGATGGATAGCAGAGGGGCAGAGAGGCAGCCTTTGGGGGTGGGGAAGCGAGAGCAGCCGCAGTGCGGGAGCTGAGGGTCTCGGGCTAGAACGGACTTCAGGGAGAGCGGACCCGCGGCTTGCTCCCTGACAGGACGGCGGGTGCGGAGTGAGGAGCCGCGGGGCGCGCTCCCCGGGGCGGGGGCGGGGCGGTGTGGCCGCGGGCTTCCCAGGCGGCGGGCGCGAAACCGGACAGTCCCGACGAACCTGGCCGGCCGGGTCCCGCCTTCTCGCTGGGCCCTACCTGTCCTCGCCGCCTCTCCGTCTTCTAGGTCGCTATCTCGGCCTCCCGGCGCCTGCCCGCAGGTTGTCAAGCGTCCATGATCGGCCGGGCGTCCGACGCTTTTCTACCTCCGCCGACCCGTCGGCCTTACCGCTCCCCCAGAAGCCTCCCGCTGCTGCATTCCAGTTCCGCCCACACTAGGTTCCCCTCACTGTGTTCACAGCCTCACATCTCCAGTGGGGCCCGGCCAGGAGAAGGGGTTCCTGCTGGACTGTAGTCCAGGAATCGGGACGGGGAGAGGCCCGAAAGAGGGAAAACAGCCTCGGCGGTACTGGGGCCCAAATCTTCACCATCCTGGACCTGACATCCACCCCTCTGACAAAGCTTTACCCCGCAACAGCTCCCTTTGGCGACTGTCTACCCGGGGAATGGAGACATGTAGTAAGCCTAACAACAACTACTGTTTATTAAACGTCTTTCCATGTGCCAAGCGCTTTACATTGTCTCGTTGAATTCTCGTAACTCTATGGCCTGGAATATTATCCCCATTTTCCAGTGAAATAACTAAGTATAAAAATCCCAAAGCCAGTAAGTAGCAAAGTCCGCTTTGGAACCTAGGCTGTCTGAAGCCCAAGACCGTGTTCTTGACCTCTCTTCAGAAATTTTTTTTACCTCTTTTTTTTAAAGATTTTACTTATTTATTTTTAGAGAGAGAAGGGAGGGAGATAGAGAGAGAGAGAGAGAAACATCAATGTGCGGTTGCTGGGGGACATGGCCTGCAACCCAGGCATGTGCCCTGACTGGGAACCGAACCTGGGACACTTTGGTTCGCAGCCTGCGCTCAATCCACTGAGCTATGCCAGCCAGGGCTCAGAAAATGTTTTAAAATAAGCATTGTTGGGTGGAGCCAACAATGCCTCTGTGACCAAATTGACATTCGTGGCTGCATTTGAGACTTAATAACTCTCCAGTAAGACATCTAAGGAATTACTATATAACCCAACACTTAAACTGATTCCTTTAAAGTACAGTATGCACCACAGACTTCCAGGTCCTGAAGATGAGGAAAAGACCTGTATTTGCCTTTTGTGTTTTAGAGTGCAGAAAGCAGTCAGCACAGATGCAAAGGAGCCTAACTCCGACCCATTCGTTTATTCAAAAAATGTCTTTAGCACCTATTACGTTCTAGAAGGTTATATGAAAAAAAAAAAAAACCCCAACAAGGTTCTTGTCCTCAGAAAGCTTGAATGTGTCAAGTGCTATGAGAGACACCACTTCGGAAGCACAGAAGAGAGTATGTTGGGGAAGAAAAAAAAACAGGCATCTTCCAGGCAAAAAGGGGAAGGAAAGCGGGCAGTGATCGCAGTCACAGAGGTTTGCACTGGGCAACACCTACTGATGCAGAAAAGACATCCAGAATGGCTGGAACCGAGGTTTCAGGAATGAGGGCTACAGAGCTGGGCTCAGGTGGCCAGTGTCTTGGAAACCACAAGCCTGGCACCCAGTAAGTACCTAAATACAGCAAAGTTCTTACTTAGGAGAGCTCACTGCCCCCTGGGAGAGACAGGTCTCTCTGGCAATGACAGACAGTTGCCACAAGCACCTAAGAGTACAGGTGAAGGCTCTCCCTGGGGAGAAGTGATTTCAGGCAGGCTTCTAGAGGAGATTAGGCTTGAGCTGAGCCTAGAACAATAAGCAAGCACATCACAAAGGGTGTAAGCCATACAAAGGAGTTTTTCTTTTATCTTAAGGGTACTGAGGAGCTAGTTAGGGCTTTTAAGCTGTGGAGAGGTATGAGTAATGGCCATTGTAGATTGATCACACCAGCCGCTATAGGAACGGCTTGGATGTAGAGAGAACTGGAGCAGGGAAACTCTTGAGGTGGCTTGATATATTCCAGATAATAAGAGACTGTGAGATCTTGAACAGGGGTAGTGGCGGTTGGCCATGTAAAAGAAGAAATGTTATTGGAGACATTTAGACCATAGCTATCAGACTTGTGCCCAGCTGAAAGCAGAGAAAGGGAAGGAGGACATCACCCAGGATTCCGGCTAGGGAAGGCGCAGCTATGTGGAGGCGGTGGTAAGTGAACAGGGCTGCACAGAGGAGGGGCAGATCTGGTGGTGAAAGGAGGACAACTACGTTCTGTTTGAGTTATAAATATTCCAGCAGTGCCTCCACGTCCTCTAGAACAATGTCCAGACTCCAGGGCTGCAGCTAAAGCCCTTTGTTGTATGGCCCCCCGCCTACCCTCCCAGCTTTGTCTTGCCTCACCCTCTTTACAGCCCAAACTCCACGCCCAGCACAATTTATACCTCCCTCACTCACAGCAGGGCCTCAAACTTGCTCTCTATCTTCTTCTTTGTAAATCTCTTTCGTCATATTTCCTACCAACAACACCCCGGACTCCACAATGGTATCAGTAGTACCATTGAAGGAGAAACTCATGGATGTTAAACTGGAGAGCTGCCAAGATGGATACTGATGCAGGATTTTATCCCTAAAAGCATTGCTGAATCGTTTCAGAGAGCTTACTACTGGTATTACAACAAATAAGTCAAGGAGAAGAAAGGGAGCGTCGCTGAGGTTTCCATGGTGCTGGCAAGTTACATGCTTTTCAACCACTGCCGCTCTATGAGGAACTCAAACATGCACATGATGCAAGTACCACTGAAGAAGGCCCAGTGTGGACTCTATGTTCCTGACATGACCTTTGCCCAGACCTCAAAATCCTTTCATGTAGTACTTAATAAAAGATGACTGGTTAAAAAATAATAAACAAACAAATAAAATCCTACTGACTCTGTACACAAAGATTTCTTAAACTCTATGCAAATAGCACTAATCATAAAAGACAACACCGGCCCTGGCTGGTGTGGCTCAGTGGATTGAGTGCCAGCCTGTGAACTAAAGGGTCGCTGGTTTGATTCCCAGTCAGGGTGCATGCCTGGTTTGCAGGCCAGGTCCCCAGTAGGGAACAAGCGAAGGGCAACCACACACCGATGTTTCTCTCCCTCTCTCTCTTCCTCCCTCCCCACTCTCTAAAAATAAATAAATAAATAATCTTTGTTAAAAACCTACAAAAAAAAAAAGAAAGGAAGAAAACACCGAACTATTGCATTGGAATTAAGAATGAAGAATTTCTGTGTGTCAAAAGACACTAGTAAGGAGAATGAAAAACAAGCCAGAGACTTGGAAAAGATATTTGCAAGCATATACCAGACAAGGAAGCCCATATCCAGACTATAAAATAACTGTAAATCAATAAGAAGATAAACATCCCAGTTTAAAAAAAAATAAACCAAAGACTTGAACAAGCATTTCACAAAAGAGGACATCCAAACAGCCAATAAGCACATGGCCCTCATCATCAGAGACGATGTAAATAAGAACTATGGGTCATGAGATGTGACCGTTAGCCAAAAATGGCTAGAAATAAAAGACTGACAACACCCAGTACTGCCAAGGATAAGAGTCAACTAGAACTCTGACATTGCTGGTGAAGGTGAAAATTGGCACAAACACTTGCCAGACTGGCAATATCTACTATTGCTGATCATGTGCCCACCGTACGAGCCAGCACCTCCTCTCCTAGAAATGAATGCACAAGTCCACCTCAAGAAACATAAGAATACTCATTGCAGATTTATTAATAAAAGCCAAAAATTGATGATAACCTAACTGTCCATCAACAGTAGAACAGATAAACAGTGCTATATACATACAGGGGAATACTACTCAGCAATTTAAAAAAAAAAAAAACAAACTACTGCTACATACTTACGGATGAATCTCACAAAAATACTAATGAATGGAAAACGCCAGACTCATACTGTATGATGACATTTAAATGAAATTCAAAAACAGACAAAATGGATCTATGGTAATAAAAGTCAGAAGAGCAGTGATCGGGATGGGACGCTGCAGTACTGACTGCGGAGAGGCACAGGGGTGCTGGACCAGTTCCATACCTTGATTTGAGGGGCGGGGACACAGGTGTACACAAGTGCAAAAATTGTGCCCTTACTGTATGTTAAAAATCTAAAGATAAAAAATTTTAACAGAGGCAAAAAAGATCCTATCCATCCTTCAAGTTCAAATGGCACCTCCTCCATCAAGTTTTGCAGCTGGAATACATCCCTTCATTACAGTATTCTGATGTCGTTTCTTCTATGCCATTTATCACAATCCATCTTGAATCTCAGTGGATTCTCCTTATTTCCCTAACTAGATGATTATCTTCCTGGGGGCAGTGACCATGTCTTTCACCTTTTACTGACAGAAAGCCTGGCAAATAAGGAAAGCTGAGAAAACTGTTGAATTGCATGAAAGGAAAAATTGGATCGGTGCCCATATGGGTGAAAGGGGGACAAAAAGAGGAAGGAAGGCTGGGAAAACAAATAGATCTCCAAGGAAACCTTTGCTTACACTACAATTTTACCTACTTCCTGAAATCACATTTAATGTCACCTTGAACAACAAAGAATGAATCAAAACACCAAGTCTTAACCAGAGAGAAGATAAACAAACATCACACTGAGAGGAAATCCACCAAATAAATGCTTACCTAACCTGGGTGTTTCAACCTGGATGGGGCAATTTACCAAGGAGAATAATAATCACCCAGCCATGCTGCTAAAAATATCGCCAGCCTACTGTGCAAAGAGCCCAGGGAGCAGGTCAGGAGCCTTAGGGCCTAATTCTAACTCTGCCCCAACTTGCTGTGGCGGGTACACAATCTCTTCGCCTCGGTGGGCCTCAGTCTCCTCGTTGTAAAACAAGCGTCGGATTAGCAAATTCTCTTAAATCCCTTCCTGTATTCTGGGTATACGATCTCTCTCTCTCTCTCTCCCCCCCTCTCTCTCAGTCCAGCGCAGGAGCACAATAGAAACCCCCGCAAAACACGTAAAAGGCGCCCCTGATCAACACACCAGCATGACTTGAAGGAGTCATTTTGTTATACTATCTTTCATGGTTTAATCAGTGTTTTTGTTTGCAGCCTTACCATGATTTGCAGGAGATTTCTGAGTTCCATGTAAACAGAAGTTACCTCTCTGTTGGGTTGTCATCTTCTTTGAGAGTGAAGAGGGTCTTCCTGCCTGGTTTCAACTCCCGGGATTCAGACACCACCAAACCCGAAGGAGGATTTAAGAATTTGCGCACACTGCGCGGCACACTGGAGTCTAAGTTACAGAGAAATAGGGTTTATGGAATGCTGGGATTTGTAGTCCCTGGGCCTCTTTGTTGCGCCCTCGGATCTGTGATCCCTGGTTCCCCCCCCCCGTGGAATGCTGGGAAATGTAGTCTCGGCCACATCGCACAGTGCAACCTGCAGTCATCTCTGAGCCCTAGTATGCCTAGCGGCGGGAGCGGGCCCATGGAGCCTCTGCAGATTTAAAGCCAATCCTCCGCGGGGGCAAACTCTAGGCAACAACAACGAATGAAAAATTTGTCCTACGGGACTTCCCGGGGAGGGCCCTTCTCATCGGCTCCCTTCGTCCCCCCTGCGAAGCCGCTAAGTATTTCTATTGGCTGATCAGGATGTCAATCGCCGAGGCGGGCTTTCTATTGGCTTCGGGGCGGGCACTCGGAGGCTACAGGGAAGGAGAAGGGATCAGGAGCGGGAGCTGAGGGAAGGGAGAAACCGGTCCGGGTCTGGCCGCTGCCGCTGCTCGCCGGAGGTCTCCAGGCCCGGCTGCGGCTCAGTCGTCGGCTCCGGGGCATCGTCTGCGAGGCTCCGCCGGGCCAGCGTGGGAGAGCCGCGGGCGGCGGCTGCCGCATCATGTCAGCCAAGGACGAGCGTGCCCGGGAGATCCTGAGGGGCTTCAAACTGTATCCGCCCGGGAGCGGGGCGGGGCCGGGAAGACTTGGGAGGTGGCAGCTCGCGGAGGAGAAGGGCCAGGGACCCGGGCCCGCGCTGGGTGGGCACCCGAGGAGAGGCGGCGGGGAGGGAAGAAACGGCATTCCGCGTCCCTGACGAGACCCGGCGCTGGAGGCGGTGAACGGGGCACCCCGAGGGAGGACGGGGACGTTGACGGGAGCCCTGGGGGCGTGGAGGCGGAGGAGCCCTGGACGTGCCCCGGGAAAGACGCCGGCCGTCGGGGAAGCCAGCGTGGGTCCGAGCTCCGGCCGCCACCAGAGGCCGGGGAGGCGCTGCAGCCCGCAGGGAAGGGCCGAGGGGGCGCGGGGGGCTGGCCTGGAAGCGCCGCAGCCTCTTTGGCGGGAAGTCCGCCGGGGAGCGGGGCGGAGTGACTTGGAGCGAGGGACCGTGCGTGGGACAGACGCGTCTGCTTCTGTTACACTCTCTTGGGGTCGCGCACCCCACGCCGCCCGCGTCTTGTTTCCACAACTTCTCCCTCCTCACTTGTGGCCCCTCCCAGGGATGGGGCCCAGGAAACGGGGGAGGGAGGGCCAAGGCTGCCCTCGGCTCGTCGGGTTTCTCCCCAGCGAGAAGAGAACCACGAACTTGAGCGTGAGGTGCCTTGCGGTTTGGGGTTCGTTCGCACGGGGACTCCTGGCCCAGGTGTCCTGGCTCGCTGGCGTCTGGGCGGGTGACGCGTAGACGCGGCGGAGCTGTCCAGCAGCAGTCACCGGATCACGTCGAGGACACGGTAGGGTGCACGGTGGTTGGGAATGGGAAATCGAGGCCCCGGGCCTGTCGTGGCGCGGCTTGTGCAACCTTCTGTCCTTAAGGCAGCGAGGCCGCTTTGTGTTTTAATGGAGGGGTCATCTGTGCCCACGTAATGCGGGTGAAAAAGACGCAATCTTGTGCATCCCGATTTTACATTTTCCTGCTGACCTTAATCTCTTCTTGCATGCTGTGCGCACAATATGGAGCATTTTCCAGTCCCTCTCTCGGGGAAAACGGAGTCCCCACTGTAGGGCTCCTCCCCGGTTCTCTGAGCGGTGTGTTTCAACAATGCCCATTTCAACCCTGCAAGTTTTAATCGCTTTGTCACACTCAGAAACCAAGTTGGTAGTAAATTCGAGCACACGAGTGCAGGAAAAAGTTACAGATGTTTTGGATGTACGAATGAAGTTTCCCCCGTGGAAGCTGACCTGCTATGCTTGTTTTAAAAAACGGAAGGCATCATCACTTTTGCATACTACCATTTATGATAAACTTTAGTATTTTTAGGTAGTGAAGTTTAGTAACAGCCTCCGTTATGGCCCCATGCACCTTTCGTGTTTCTCTTCATAGCGGCACCTGTCAGTAGAATAGAATGGCTGAAGTTGTTAGAAAAGCTGTGACGTGGATTTTGTTCTGTGGGTTTTTTTTTTCTTAAGTAATTTATATTGTTACTTAACCTGTATAGTATAGACAGTAAACCAGAGGCTACGGGGAATTATGAGGTTTCAGAAGCAACATTTTTGTCAGATTGGAATTAGCATGTTGCTGGAAACAAGGAGGGGTCTTTTTGATGGCTTTTGAACACGGCAGAAAGGGGAAGTTCGAGCTTTTCACCTTCCGTCTTGGTTCTTAAACCTGTTGAGAAAGAGGCTCGGAGACAAACGTGGAAAGCAGTAGAGAGCAGAGCTCGGGTCAGCCCACTGGGAGGGAAGGTGAGTTAACCAAGTCCGTGATGATGTTAGCGGGCCAGGAGCCCCTCTCAGGGAACGTTTGGTCTGGGCTGACTGAAGGTAGCCTGGGGGCAGTGGAGTGCTCATCCCCTGGCAGCCTTGATCGCCGTCTGAGAATCAACAGAGAAAAGGAGGGGAGTTCTGGGAGTTGCTACTACTTTCAGGAAAATAAAATTAATGTTTTATTAAGAAACTATCGTCCACCTTTTATCGGGTAAATTGTTTTCTAAACTTTTAGAGTGCCTGTTTCTATAAGAATTGCTTTTACGGCAAAAATTTTTTTTGCCGTGATGTTCTCCTACCAACAGTGCTGACAGTACTCCTTTTCCGCAGTGAGTGTGTTGGTCTTTTCATTTTGGCCAGTTCAGACAACAGATGGTATCTTGCTTTAGTGTGCATTTCCCTGGACCCCCGGGTTCCTGGGGAGGTAGCACAGCATAGTGGTTAAGAGCCATCCTGGATGGTACAGCTGCACTGCCCAGAATCCCAGCCCCGCACTCCTGGTTTCGTGTCCCTGAGCAGCTCCTGTGACCGCTGCCTCGACTTCCTCATCTGTGCACGGGGATGAAAACAGCACTAGCTCACAGGGCTGTCGTGACCCTAGGCAGAGCACTCACGTTATGAAACTCAGCATCCATATCATTCCCTCAGACGGCTGTCATGAGGATTAAACGAGACTGCGTATAAAATGCTTAGTACAGTGTCTGGCACACAGTAAGTAATATATGTTAACTGCTGCTATTATTTGTTTTATTAATGTAAATATTAATAAAACATACTATTAATATATTAATATTAATTATACAATAATTAATATAATAATAACAGTGGAGGTAATGTTATTAATAAAGCCACTCATTTTTCTGAGGTATAACCAATGTCTTCAGGTTATTATTCTCTTTCCTTAATGAGAAAAACTAATATTTCCATTTTGCCTCTTTAAAGAAATGATTCCGTTAATAAGCATTAATGTGTACCTAGAGTTTGTCTTGTTTTCTAGGAATTAGTCACATTTTAATGTATGGCTGACAGAGAAGTAGTTTGGCTCAGAAGGTTTCTGAAAGGACCTGTCACTTGTGTTCTTGCATTTCTCTCCATAGGATTCCCAGTAGCCTCTTTGTCATAGCACCTTGACCTTTGACTTGACTTCCAGTCAAAAAAAGTTGGCTTTACATCTTCTATTCACTTGGATTTCCTCATTAAGAATAGTGGACTGTTGAACTTTTCTTGAATGTCAGTAATGGCTAGTAGATGCCTTGGCCAAGTGTTATAAATGAGTTTGAGGTTTATGATTTCCTAAAATACGGTTTTTGTCTATCAACCCCAGTTCTGGGGAAGCAACCAAAACATGCCACCCATACAGCCAGTGAACACTGTTGGTCACAGCTTGCCCAGTCGCGGACTTCATGCAGATTGTTATCGATAGTTTGTTTCCCAGGACTCTCGTGCATAGATTCTGAGAAGTTGTTACCATTAGCCTGAATGGATTAAATGAATATAATGTCCTATTGATCGTGTTACTTAGGATTTTTAAACAGGCATTCCTGCTTTCACGTTTCTGGGAGGAATTTAGAGTATAATTAGATGATTATAGTCTTCTTCAGACATTCTAAATTTCTTTCCAGGATCGTGTATCTGGTTTATGGTGAAACATTATAGTAACTTCTGGAGATACAGAACAGAGCATGGTAAGACTCTCATGGAAAATTCTGGTTATATCATAACTGTGTTTGATAAAGAGCTAGCAATGGCACTGAGGTTTGGCAGCTCTAGGTTATTATTAGTGTTGACCTCACTCTTGCCTCACAGGCCTCTTTTGCCATTACTCTGCATTCCCAAATCCCCCCAACAGAGAAGGACTTGACTTTGGAGTGTATAGATTTGTCCCTATTCCTGAGCTTTAGCATCATTGGGAGGTATTTTAACGGCCATCTCATCTGGTAATCTGACTGTTCCAACCATTGCTTGCAATGCTTAAAACTCAAATTGTCAAGATTTTAAGAGCAGCATTCTGCTGTTTTTGACCTACTGGTGATTTTGAAGCTGAGAGGAAAATCATATACATTTTTTCTACAGTCCATTATCCATAAAGATCTCTGTGGATTGGACTAAAGAAGCATACTGTTTATGGCAAAGAAGGTGATAGTCCCACTGTAAGAACACACATGAGGAACGTGTTTAGTGTCCAGCTAAGTGGCCCTGCTCCAGAGGAGAGGGACTGGAAATGTGCAATGCATTCAGTAATTGGACAACTGAGAAGCTTTAACCTAAAGAGGAAGAAGAACTGGGACATGAATGTTCTAAAGTTTAAAATAACTGTTCTAAAGAAGAATTAAATGTGTGGCTATCAGAGAAATACAAGACTCAAGGGTAGCAGTTAGGGGGGACAGAGTTTATGTAGCCCAATTTTGAACAATTAGAGTTACCTGCAATAAACCTACATTTTCCAGAAAGTATTTTAAACAGCATATGTATGCCTGTTTCGAGAATATTGCAGAGGGAAAGTGTGTATGCGTCAGATAAGGCAGTAGGGTGGACGATCTTTGGAGAACTCCAATCCTTTTTCCAGCACTGCAGGTCTTTGATTTGGTGACAACCTTCCTTGGTTAACAAGGATTCTTTTCACCAGGTATTTCTGTTGAGATACGTACTACACCTAAAACAGGCAAAACATTTGCTGTGGTTTGGGGTAATTAAAGCAGGCTATTTCCTTTTTTTCATACCACTCTTAGATACTTTTTAAAAAGATTTTATTTATTTATATTTAGAAGGAAGGGAAGAGAGGGAGAGAAACTCAAATGTGAGAGGAAAACATCAATCAGTTGCCTCTCTTACACCCCCAACTGGGCACCTGGCCGGCAACCCTGGCATGTGCCCTGTCTGGGAATCAAACCTGCAAGCTTTTGGTTCACCGGCCAATGTTCAATCCAATGAGCCATACCATCCAGGGCTTAGATGCTATTGATGAAATATTTTGTTTAGTACATTGTGGATCCATTAATTCAGAGTCACAGAGAGCAATTATTTCCTCCAAATTTAGATAAAGTATACAGAACTGAACATAAGTAGCTCTGATACAAATAATACTTTAGATATAGCTGCAAGAAGAAAGGGAGTGGTGTAACATGTTTTATTCCTACAGTCTTTTTCAGTTTTTCAGAGCATTTGATACATTATCACAACAACTCCGTACATTATTGTCCTCACTTTATAGATAGAAAATTAAGGATTGATGAGGTTATCATTCAGATAAAGGCAGAAACTTAATTTAAACCTTGGTTTGTCTTTCTATAAATAATTTTCTACAATATACCATAATGACTCTTGGGAAATTAATTTTTTACTGTATTATTCCTTTTTTAAAAAATTATTTATTTATTTTATAGAGAGGGGAAAAGAGAGGGAGAGAGAGACAGTGTGAAAGATGTTGATTGGTTGTCCCTTGCACGCCCAGAATGGGGACCTGGCCCACAACCCAGGCATGTGCCCTGACTAGGAATCGAACTGGCCACCCTTTGGTTCACAGACGGGCACTCAATCCACTGAGCCACACCAGCCAGGGCTGTGTTACTGCATTTGAGTTTAAAATCATTCCTCAGTGTTAAATCACAGGTTTATTTTTTTCCTTAAAAATTATTCTCTTCTGTTGTGTTCATATTCTCTATTTTCTTGGTTTTCCCTCAACTCTCAGATATGGGGGCAAAATTAAGCCTCGGATAAGGAAGGATTTTCTAACAATTAGAGGTACCTTAAAAAAAAAGACATTTTCTAGGAAGTATTTAAACAGCACGTATTGGTGAGAACTGTTAAAACAAAACTGCTATAAACTGTATGGGTTAAACAACAGACATTTAGATCTCAACAAGTCTGGAGGCTGGAAAGTCCAAGATCAAGGTGCTAATTGATTTGGTTTTCAGCAGGGCCTCAGTTCCTGGCTTACAGATGGCCACCTTCTCCCTTTGTCCTCACATGGTGAGAAAAAGTGGATGCGCAAATCACAGGAGAGTCGTAGCTATACCATGTGTGGCTGTCTGGGTGACAGTTCTGTTTGGAAATGATGGTTCATGGACAGGTCGCTGCTAAATTAAAGGTTTTTACAAAGGGACTAAATCTGAGGATCTGGCCTGACAATTTTCACGGGATGAGAGGTGACAAATTTAACTGTAAGCCTTTGCTTTGAACCATCCTCTGTACGAAGAACAAAGGCAGAGAGAGCTCTGGCTGTAGTGCTGCCACTTTACCGGTGGTTCATTCACACATTTGTTTTCAGGGTCCATGAGTGCCAGGCAATCTGCTGAACAGAAGATGCAGAATGATAAGCCAGTTTTGATACTCAAATAATTTGTATAATAAGGGAGAGAGAAAGCAAAATTAGCAATCAGAATAAAATGTGATAAGTGTCCAGTAGTATGAAGTACTACAGAACCTCAGAGAAAGAGTGACTGCTGTCCCAGTTGGTGTGGCTCAGTGGGTTGAGCACCAGCGTGCGAACCGAAAGGTTGCCAGTTTGATCCCCAGTCACGGTGCATGCCTGGGTTGCAGGCCAGGTCCTCAGTTGGCAGAGTGTGAGAGGCAACCAATTGACATATCTCTTGCACATCGATGTTTCTCTCCCTTTCTCCCTCCCTTCCCCTCTCTCTGAAAATAAATAAATAACATCTTTGAAGGGGAAAAAAAAGAGTGACTACTGCTGGAGGCATTGTGGAAGATACCAGAATTGTCATTTGAATGGGATCTTGAAAGAAGAGTAGGTGTTGAGCAGTTTAACTTTCAGATACTGGAGGGTAACAGGGAAGGAGAGTGAAGACCATGAAAACTGAGGAGTGTTTCAGAGTGGAATTGGGATCAAGAACGAGGATCAAAAATAAGTCCATGGAATTGCTGTAAATTTCAATTGTTCAAAGAATATCTGAGACACTACTGAGAGTCCCATGATAACTTGTATGACCATTGACCAATGACCATTGGTGATCTCTTTGAGAATAGTAGATATTTAAGGAAACAAACTATAATCTACCAAGATTAGAAAATGGATAATAAGCCCTGGCTGGCGTAGCTCGGTGGATTGAGCTCGGGCTGCGAACCAGGTTCGATTCCCAGTCAGGGCACATGCCTAGGTTGCAGGCCACGGCCCCCAGCAACCGCACATTGATGTTTCTCTCTCTCTCTCTCTTTCTCCCTCCCTTCCCTCTCTAAAAATAAATAAATAAAATCTTAAAAAAAAAAAAAAAAAAAAGCCCTGGCTGGCGTAGCTCAGTGGATTGAGCTCAGGCTGCGAACCAAAGTGTCGCAGGTTTGATTCCCAGCCAGGGTACATGCCTGAGTTGCAGGCCATGACCCCCAGCAACCGCACATTGATGTGTGTGTGTGTGTGTGTGTGTGTGTCTCCCTCCCTTCCCTCTCTAAAGATAAATAAATAAAATCTTAAAAAAAAAAGTTTAAAAAAAAAGAAGGGTAATGGTTGCTCCATAGGCCTTATAGAAATGCTATGAAATAAGTGAAATATATGTCAACTCCTTTTAAAAACCATAGCACTCTAAATGTATTATGCTTACTATTACATTGTGAAAAATTATTTATCTTTGCCTTAAAGTTTAGTGTTGCTTTCTGCCCTGGCCTAGTGGCTCAGGTGGCCTGAGCACCATCCCACACACCAAAAGGTTGTGTGTTTGATTCCCAGTCAGGACATACACCTAGGCTGCAAGTTCAATACCCAGTCAGAGTGTGTACAGGAAGCACCTCCCTCTCTCTCTCTCTCTCTCTCTCTCTCTCTCTCTCCCTCTCCCTCCCTCTCCGTCCCCCCCCCCCCTCAATTCCTCTTCCTCTCTAAAATGAATAAAAACATAGCTTCAGGTCAGGATTAAAAATAAATAAATAAGGTTCAGGGTTACAGGTGTCATGTTTCAGCGTGTTGTTAAAGCCAGAGTCTTAGTGACTGTTTTTTATTCCACCTTAAACATCTGAAGGCTTTTTTCACCATTCTGGGAAGTAACTGGCTGTTAGAGTGATAGCAAAGGAAGCCCCCTATATGACACAGATGTCCCATTTGAAAGCCAAAATCATCTTTGGCTTTGCTTTTAATAAGAGGGTTATAACTTCAGGGATTTTATTTTTCCTCTCAGTACTGGAGCGTTTTTTAAAACTAGGTAAAATTCAGGGATCCTTGACTGTGGATTTTGATAGAATTCAAGGGAATATCCCTGTGCCTCCAAATAACATAAGAAACAGTGGTTGATCCTTTCGGGGACATGCCCTTGGGAAAGGGCCTTGTATACTTCTTCAGTCAGGAGGTTCTGGGAAGCAAATAAAAATGAGAGTCTCTAAGAGTCTCTTTGGGTATGTCTATTCTAGCTTGTTTCTGAGCAGTTTCAGGCACATAACAGCACATATCAGTAGAATAATAGACCTACTAGAGAAAGAAAGGTTTGTCTCATTGTTTGACTTTGCTAGTGAGAAGACTGTGTTATGTTTCAAATAGTGATCTTTTTCTCATTACTAAATTACTTACCTCCACAGTTTCCCAGGCCAGTTTGAATTTTGATTGTATGCTTTCCAAGCACAGCACCTTTGCCAGGGCCAGAGTATTATTTCACAGGGATCTCACCACTGATTACAGTGCTGCATATTAAGTTTCAAGGATACTGAAACCTGGTTTCTCAGGGAAACCATTTATATTTTCTCACCTTGTCCCCCATAAATAGGAAAAAGACCAGAAGAAAAATCACTGGGAAATTTTTGGTGGAGACAGATGTTTAAATGCCCATGAATTCAAATTGGTTCTTAAGAATGTACCGAAAGACAGGAGGCTCTGTATAACCAATGTTTGTGCAAGAAGAAGCCTAAAAGAGCTTTGACAGAAGTGATATTTAAAAATTAATGAAGATGCCCAGACCAGTATGGCTCACTCGATTGGGCATCATCCCGCAAACTGAAAGGTCTCTGGTTCGATTCCTGATCAGGGCACGTGCCTAGGTTGCAGGTTCCATCCCAGGCCAGTTGAAGTGCATGCTAGAGGCAATGAGTTGATCTTTCTGTCTCACACTGATGGTTCCCTCCCTCTGCTTCTCCCTCCCTTCTCCTCTCTCTCTTAAAAAAAAGTTAAGGTAAGAATAACAAAAGGAAATGGACAGAAAGTGAACAAGGTAGAGAGAGCTTGAGAGAGGAGAGATCATAAAGACAAGAGTGTTAAAAGAGACCAAGAAGAAGAAAAGCCACAACAAAAACAACAAAAACTAGGAAAGCGAAGCAAAGAAAGGCATTCCTTAATGAAAATGCTCAGGATGCCACTAAATAGAAACTCCCTTTGTTTATTGCTAGTCATAGCTGCTTCCACCCCAGAGGAATGAGAAGGGAGAGGTTTTTCTTCATGCCTACGACCTTGGATTGAAGCTTTGCCACATACTGCTCTGGTCTGCAATGGTAGACATTAGCATACACCACGATGTGCTTAGTCGGCCACTTGGCCTGAAAATTCTACTTACCTTGAAGTTCCTCAGACCATAGGTAATGAACCACATGCCCATGTATAAGTTATGGGTACTCTGCCAAGTCATGAATTCAACTTAATGCAGAATGAGATTTTAAATTTTTAATATGTTCTTACCTGCAATTTGGCTGACTAGCTAAGCTGGTGTCCTTAGAGAACACGGGTTTTTTTAAATTGGTTGGTTGGTTTGCTTTTTGTGTGTTGCTGAGCTCCAGCTCTAAGTTGCCCTTTCTACAGCCTGCTGAACCCTGAATGAGGTGCTCTCCTGGTATGGCTTCCAGACGCTCTGTAGTGAGCCTTGCTTTCTGGTTGCATAGCCCAAAAGAATTCTAATTAACCCCTCTGACTTGCCCTCTGATACTCATTGTAGTTCAACACACACTTGAATGCTGATTATGTGCTGAGCACTGACAAGGAAGGATAAATAATATAGTGCCAATGGAATTTGACTTGCAAATTTATATGTGCAGTACATTCTGATAAGTACCATGATGCAGGTGTAAACAAGTGTGCAGGTGCACTGAGGAAGGATCAAATAGCTTTGCCTCAGAGTGTATCAGGGACCACAATCAGAGCTGTGGTTGACTTAGCACTGGCTCATTACAGAGCATACTGGAGAGTGGAATTCTTGTTCTAAGTGGAGTGGAGCAACTTATGCGAAGCACTAAAGTACAAGAACATAATGTCTTTAGGAAATGCAGCCGTTAGGCATGGCTGGTGGATAGGGCGCGTCCGGTGGCTGGGGTAAGAGGTAACTGAAGAACAGATTGAGCAGCAGAAACTAGACTGTTCATCTTCCTCCCTCCAATAAACCTTGATTTATCCTCTTGACTTCTTTGCCCTAGGCTTATAGTGATGTCTTACACCTGCTGCCCTCCCGGTTACCTGTTGATTTTCGGTCCTGCATCAAATTATCCTTTCGTCTTGACCCTACCTTCCCATCTCACCCTTCTCTATTAACTTATAACCCTTTTCTTTAAAAAATTCAACATTCCCAAACCTATTTACAAAGCCTAAACTTTATATGTTCCTCAGAAAATGTGTATGTCTGAGGTTGGAAGGACTTTTATTGTACACTCACATAGGGTTAAACTGAGGCCGTGTCAAGAGCAGAGGTCTTATCATTCTATCCTCTAGAATAGGGTTTCTTACAGTATCCCTGCTAAAGACCAGGTTTTAACTTCTAATCCTTCACAGACTGATATTTTTAGAAATTAAATGAAAATGAAATATTAGAAAAGTCACATACAAAATAAAAGTCAAGAAATTTTATTATTAAAATCAATAACAAATTACTCTGCTAAAGTGCTATTAAGGTTTTTAAACACTTACCTTCTCACAGGCTGGTACCAAATGGATTCACAAACCAGCACCAGTGTGTGGACCACCTTTTGAGCAGCACAGCTGTAGAATCCCCGATACAACTTGTGCCCGATACACAGGAGAACTTCAGTGCCTGTTTCAGGAATAAATTTGTGAATGAGATGTTTAGCACGATCATAGTAGTAGGAAGGGGGAAATGACAGTAGCAGTTCTCTGTGGAGAGTTGGAGGGAAATGATTGAGAAAATAAAGAGTACTATAATAATGTTACCCTCCATGTCAAACAAACTTTTTCTCATCACTTTCTGTGGCTCTCTAGTAAAGCAAATATGTACTAGCAAATCACCTGTGTGAATTTCTGAGAAATGTTCATTTTGATCTTGCTAAATATGTAAGACTTACTCTAAGCATCTGCAGAAAAATGTCAGTCCATTTATCTAATCTAGCTCTCACAAGCCAATCTGCAGTTGGCTAGGCCTGGTTTCAAATGCTAACCCCTGCTCATCATATCAACGTCTCTACATGTTAGTGTGGACCGTGCTGCCAAGTGCTTTCACTGCCTGAAATTTTTCTCATTTCCTTCCGTGTCTTCTCAGATTAGCGGAATAGGGTAAGAAGTCTTTTTATCAAAAACTTTGTAGCAAACAAGCCTTCTATGTCAATTAAGATAATTTCATATTGCTTACAACACTGCAGATTTTCAGTTCTTTTTTTTATTTTATTTTATTTTATTTTTTTAGAGAGGGAAGGGGGGGAGATGAGAGAGAGAGAGAGAGAGAGAGAGAGAGAGAGAAACATCATTGTGCGGTTGCTGGGGGTTCTGGCCCGCAACCCAGGAATGTACCCTGGCTGGGAATCGAACCTGGGACACTTTGGTTCCCAGCCCGTGCTAGATTTTCAGTTCTTAAAAGCAAGTTGTAAGGTCTTGAATCCCCGTCGAGTAAGAGGGGCTCACAGTGTCATTCAGAGGATGGAAAAGCAGGATGTCTATTTTTAAACATTCAAACACATAGCTGCATTTGAAGGAGATCATTACTTTGAAACACATAAACTTAATATTTGAATGCAACTTATAACAGGGAAGTTTTCTTATTATTATAAATAGGACTCTGTGTCCATTGTAGATCATTACAGCGTCAGTAACTCAATACATCATCCTCATTCCATAGTAACCATATCCTAAGAGGACATTGTTAGGAAGGGCAGGAGAACCATTTTCATGGTGTAATTGAGGGTCTGCCTGCCTTTCTCACCCTCTCAACATTTCCCTCAGCTCTTCCAGCTCTAGAAGCCTGTCCTTGCAAAGATACTGAGGACCAGCTGCCTAAAGCCACTTTCTTTCCAAGAGTATGTAGTGCAGACAGACTTCTGTCTGAATGCTGTTACTTACTCACTGTGAGTTCCTGGGCAAGTTATTCAGCTTCTAAGAACACCGCTGTTTTCATGTGGGTGTCAGTATTAAATGACATAAGGTTGAAAAGTAGAAAAAGGGGCTCTTAGTATAGTGCTTAGCATACGCATTGAATTTAGGTACTTAAATACTAGTTCATTTACGTTGCCTCCTCTTTCTTTGAGGACTAGCTTTAAGCGATGGATACAGTCAGATAAGGCTGGGAATATCGTTCGCATTTCCCCTGGCCTTGTACCGTCTACCGTTATCAAGTTAAACAAGACTGTTAGGAAGGCAGCTCTGAGAAATGCAAGAGTTATTGAACTTTATAGTCATTGTTAGGCTAATACAATAGCCTTTGGAGATTTTATAGAAACTCAAAAGAGATACCAGACCCTGAGCCTTGGGCTAACACCTGTTCTGCTAGCCCTGGCTGGGCTGATTGCTGACAACATCCCTTACCATTTGAACGTGGAAGAGACCAGCTCCTCAGCTGGTGCTAGATCTGTTTGTTAACCTTAATGTTATTGTGGCTTTATTGACTTTATATACAATTTGATGTGGTTCCGTAATTTCTGGAAAGCTTGCCTAAGCTAGAAAATAGTGTCTCTAGTCATGCAACATGTCCTCTTTGTAAATATGTCTTTTGCCCATCAAGGATATGTAATAAAAGACCAAAAATCAGGAATCCTAAAAATGAATGAGTTCTGACCTGTGGAACACACTAGCAGCATAATCTGAGGTGGCATTCCACACATCAAAAGGCATCTTGTATCCTGCAGTATTTGGAAGGGCCTTTCTAGCCTCGTGTCCTGGAACGGCTGCTTGTCCTAGACCGTGAGCTTAGGGATCATGACTTACTCATCTTTTATCCCTGGGTCTTGGGTATAGTCTCTCCCCGGTACATCCCTGGACATCTGGGATAGCTGATTGTGTCATATGAATGTTAAGAAAGTGGATGTTGGAATCAGGCAGTCAAAAACCAACTTTGTGGCCCTTGCTGGTGTGGCTCAGTTCGTTGCAGCCTCATCCCATGCACATAACAGTTCCGGGTTTGATCCCCAGTCAGGGGCGTACAGGAGGCAGCCTATCAATGGGATGTTTCTCTTACATAGATGTCTCCCTCTCTCTCTCCCCCTCTCTCTCGCTCTCTCTCTATCTCCCCCACTCCTTCCTCTCTAGCAAAAAAAATATATATATATATTATTGACTATATATGACTTATTGTCCTTGTGACCTTTGCGCAAGTTACTTGCCATGCCTAAACCACAGATTCCTCATCCATGTAAGGGCTATAATAATAATGCCTATTTCATAGGGTTGTGAGGATTAATTTTGATCTGTATAAAACATTTAGCCAATATCTTGCATTCAGTACATTAGTCATCATTGTACAGTAAATAAATGCTGAAAATAAAGGCCAGTGATAGTTACTATTGTGCATATTATTGCCAAAGATTCTTACACCCTAGAGATGTGTAACATGAATCATCTGACAACAGAATTCTTTCCATTTCTTGGAAAAGTCTTCCTTTTTAATTTCTCCTGTTCATTTAAACAGAAATTTACTTTGATAAGGAATGTCTAATTCATATGTTTGCTCCAGAAAATTTTATATGAAAGTTTTCCTGTTTTATTGTTTTTAGAAATTATTTTGGAGGAATGATGATCTGATGAGGACTTAGGAGTATTTTTAAATATTTACTTTATCGGTCTAAAAATATGCTAAATATTTTCAATTTCCATGGGAAAGCCTCAGGGAAAAAACAGCTTTGCCTTTTTTTTTTTTCTTTTTGGTTATATCCCTAGTGAAGTTTAGAATTTTGAAGAAGGGTATTGCCAAGAAGCTGCAAAGAGACCCCACCTTTGAGCTGCTGCTTGTTCTCTCTGCGCACGAAAAGGAGCTTGTGGGCAAACAGGCCGTTGTTTGTTGCCAGCTCCCGAAGCGCTGCCAGGGGAGACTGGCACTCCTGGGGTCTCGTGTGTCCCCAGGAGGGAGTTGATGGGAGGCGGTTATTAATCTGCACCAACTTAAGTTTATGAGCTGTACGAGTTCCCAAACATGTTTTTGAGAGAGAAATTCTGCAAGTCCCCTTACAGTGTTTGTCTATCCCTTTTCAGCTCTGCAGCCAAGGGTTATTTTTTTTCCCACCATTTTTTAGACTTCTGATCTTTTTCTCTCATTGCCCACCTCTCCTCTCCCCCATGCTTGCCTTTCCTCCTCTGTGCACACAAAATATTTTAGATTCAGTGACTGTTTACCCCTGAAAAATGTGTTGTTATTTCAAACTTACTTTCAGTTTTATAAAATCTTATCTCCTAGAACGGAGATAAGATTCCATCTCTTAACTCGCAGTATCAATTCTTTGTTTATCCACTATACACAACCCCTCCCTGTCTGGTAGTATAGAATATGAGCTTCAGCATCTGTAATTTTTTCTTTCTGCTCTTTAAAGGGGTTTCTTTCCCAGAACGCTGAAGCTACTCAGAGTCAGATCCCTCCGCCAGTAGCATGGGAATCACCTGAGAGCTGGTTAGAACTGCAGAATCTCAGGTCCCACCCCAGCCCTGCCAAACCAGAATCTATATTTTGACAAGATCCAAATTTGTTTTTTATGCACGTGAACGCGCTGTGGCAGCTCAGTCGGTTAGGGTGTGTCCCATACGCCAAGGTTGCAGGCACAATCTCCGGTCAGGGCACATATAAGGAGCAACCAATGAATACATAAACAAGTGGAACAACAAATCGATATCTCTCGCTGTCTCTCCCTCCCTTCCGCTCACTCTCTAAAGTCAATAAATATTTAAAAAGTGAAAGAAAGCACTGCTGTAAGCTTTGCTCCATGGAGGAAAGCTCTATCAAGTAGTGGTTCTCAACGCTGGCTGTTCAGTGTAATCACCTGAGGAACTTCCAAAAAGACTGATGCCTGGGTTCCATCTTGAGAGACTCTGATCTAATTGGTCTGGGGGTGGTCCAGGCATTGGGAGTTTTAAACGTTCCCCATGTGATTCTAATATGCAGCCAAGGTTGAGAACCACTCTTGTGCATAAATTGGTAGTTTGCGCTAGTTTCGTAGAATATCAGTATGTATAAATCAATGCAAGACTAATGATGAAAAAACGACACTTTTTACAATTACATTTATTGGGAGGGTGTATATATGTATAGAAAAACATTGGAAATATAGACCCCAAAATAATGAAATGGTAATCTCGGGGTTATAGGATTGCAGCTGTTGATTTTGTGTTCCACTTTCTAAACTTTCTATAATACCCATGAATTCTTTTGGCTATAAATCTTCATATGTGTATATATATACTTTTAAGTAAATGTAATTGCATTCTATGTATCTTGTAAACTTTTTAAGTTTTTTTACATTTTTATCCTGTTTTCACATATAAGCATATTATAGATATTTTCCCATACCGTTAAATATCATTACACAGGCTTAAAGTGAATCCAGACCCAGGATGACTGGGTTTTTACCTTAAAAAGTATGTTTACGAACTGAGATCCAGAGATCTTCACTCTTGGAAGCCTTTCCTGTTTGGAAGTGTTCCTTGTCCACAGAAGGGGAAATGTTTAGACAGGGATGTCAAAACTGCACTGAGGGCCTGTCAGGCCTTCTCAGAGGTTTTCCAACTGTTGTCAGCTGAGCACTACCATTTGTGTGAGCTCTAGAACCTGACACACAGAGCCTGACTTAACCGTCCCAGAAGGTACTGCGCACGGGGAATTCTTGATGATGTTTGGGCTGCAACCTGTGTGCCCTGTTGGAGGGAATTCTGTTTCCACACTTCCCCTTCGAATCCTTTTTGGTTCAGCTGGAACTGTGTTTCACGACAACCAGTATCTCTTACGGTTCCCTCTGTATTGATATGCACACTATGACGTGAAAAGCTGGAAAACCCTTAGAGAGCCTCAGTGACGTGTAGTTGACCGAGCTGTGTTAAAATCAAAGAAAGTTAAGTACATCCTCTTTCTCAAACCTTGGGAATAAATTTCTTTCAGTCCCACAAATTTTTTTGTTTTGAAAAAGAGCATCTGCCTGTAAAACTGTTCTGTCCTTAACCCAGTTAATTTGCATTCTATGGGAAGAGAATAATTTTGTTAATGATCTTTTTACAGTCAGATGAAAGGAGATACATTCTGCAGTTGGGGAACCTTTTTAAGATGCATCGTAGCTTACTCTGCCGGAGAAAAGTTCTGTTTGTCACCTTTTTATCTCACTTACCCTTTTCTCTACCAGAATCTGTATATAAAGAGTTCAGAAATAGCCCTGGCTGGTGTGGCTTAGTGGATTGAGCGCTTTGGATTGCTTGTGAACCGAAGGATTTCTGGTTTGATTCCCAGTCAGGCCACATGCCTGGGTTGCGGGCCAGGTCCCCCACAAGGGGCACATGAGAGGCAACCATACATTGATGTTTTCCTCCCTCTCTTTCTTCCTCCCTCCCCCTCTCCAAAATAAATAAATAAAATATTTTTTTTAAAAAAGAGTTTAGAAATAGGCAGTTTTTACCCCCGGCTGGTGTGGCTTACTGGATTGAGTGCCAGCCTGCCAACCAAGGAGTTGCCAGTTCAATTCCCGGTCATTCCCATGCCTGGGTTGCAGGCCAGGGTCCCAGTAGGGGGTACATGAGAAAGAACCACACATTGATGTTTCTCTCTCTCTTTTCTCCCTCCCTTCCCCCTGCCTCTAAAAATGAATAAGTAAAATCTTTTAAAAAATTTTTTTAAAGAAAGTAACTTTAAAAAGAAATACACAATTTTTAGTTTCAGAGAAATAAGTTTAATATTTCATTCACAGAATTGTAATTCTGACTAACAGAGCTTTTAAACTTATTTCTTCTAAGGAGAAAAATTCCAAGGCACTTCACAACTTAAAGACTCCAGGAGCTGTAGTGTTGACTAAAAATGTGTGTTCCCTTTGAGTACTGTTTGATCTGAGTCTGTGCCTTAACTTGAGAAGGTCGTGCTATCGACCTTGGCTATCTTGTCTGGATATGCAAATCAGGAGGAGACCAGACACCTGGGTATGGCACAGTACCGAAAGGTGATACAGGTTCGAGAGTGTATATTCAGCTTTAGAGGCATGTTTTAGACACTGATACTTATCTTATCTCACAAGACCAGATCACAAGCAAGCCGAAGATACTACTTTGTACAAGACTTCGGTATAGATAGTCCCTCTCACATTGCATTGTAATTATTCTTTTACCTGGTGGTTTTCTCTACCTGGAGGGGAGCTCCAGCGAACATGCACAGGGATCATGTCTTATTAATCACAGTGTACAGTAGCCCTAACCCTAACCCTGCTAAATGTGCAGTAAATGTTGGACAAACGAAATGCTCAATTCAGCCTTGTTATAATCCGAAACTCTTTGATCATATTTAAATCTAGGCTAACTTGATTTTTTTTTCTTTTTTTTTTTTTTAACCAACTGAAAGTTGATCACTACTTACCACCAGAGTTTAACAGTTATAAAGTCCTGGCTGGTGTAGCTCAGTGGATTAAGCACCAGCCTGTTGAACCAAAGGGTTGCTGGTTCAAATCCCAGTTAGGGTACATGCCTGGATTGTGGGCCAGGTCCTCAGGTAAAACCAAGAAAGTGGGGGCTTGTAAGAAGCAGCCACACATTGATGTTTTTCTCCCTCTTTCTCCCTCCCTTTCTCTGAAAGTAAATAAAGAAAAGCTTTTAAAAAATTATAAAGTAGATGATTATTCTACACATTCTAGAGGTAACATAATTATGAAACCTATTTAAAATTACATCAAAGTTGGGGATTAAATTTTTAGAGCACATTAATATTTATGTTCACAGTGATATTATGTTTTAAAGGATAGTCAAAATACCATAGTGCCTTAACTCTTAAATAAGATATGAAAATACAAATTAAAGAAAAATATTTCTCTGGCCACTGATCTAATAAATAAATTAAATGGATGAGACACATTTGATTTTTGGATGCCTATTATGGCCCTAAAGCCTTATTCTGACTTCTTAACTATTACTAAAAAACTACTTGTGGTAGTCAGTTGGGAGTTTGTTCATCCTGAGTAACAGTTTTTTGACTTAAAAAAATGAAATATATGATCGAAATTGGTGTAGAATATGTCATGCTGTATATTGAGCTATGTTTCAGTATATACCAAATTACTGCATAAAGTTAGTTTCAGAAAAATATATATAAGAAAAAATTCACCAAGAAAAAATTATAGTAAAATAAAGGAATATTCTATACAAAAGAGTGATTTCTTTGTAAATTTAGAAAGTGGCTTAGGCAGTGAAGGACCTGGTTTCCAATCTGTCTCTTATCTCTCACTAGCTATGAGGCTTTAAATATACTGTTTATACCTCTGATGGTGTTTCTTTATTTTTAAAAGGGGGGGGTGATACCTACTTCAAAAGGGTCAGCTGAGATAACATGTGTAAAAACAATTTATAAACTTAAAGTTGCTGTGCAAATGAATGATGAATTTCACTGATAGTCTTAGTAGATTTAAGAGCCTAATTCTGTATTTTTAAAAATTATTATTAAAACAGTGGTTTAGAAAACATTAGAGTGGAAAGTGTATTTGGGCATGAGAAATAACTACTAGGTTGGCCAAAGTGTGTGTGTGTGTTTTTTTTTTTCCTGTAAGATGGCTCCAGAAGCGCTTAGCTGTCTTTAACTTCATTCAAAACAATTTTGTTAGATTGCATCACGACATCTGTCATATCAGTGTGCATTTAAAAAAGCACATCAAGATTGGTGAATTTTCATGCAGCCATATTAATATCAAAGATGGAAGAAAATACATATTTTCGGCATATTATGCTTTACTATTTCACGAAAGGTAAAAACAACTGAAATGCAAAAATAGATTTGTGCAGTGCATGTAGTAGGTGCTGTGACTGATTGAATGTGTCTAAAGCACTTTGTGAAGTTTTGTGCTGGAGATTTCTGTCTGAACAGCGATGTCCCCTTGTGGGGTAGACCAGCTGACGTTGATAGTGATCAAATGACATTAACTGAGAACAAACAACATTATACCACACAGGCGACAGCCGACATACTCAGAATATCCAAATCAATAAAGTTACTGGTGAAAATGAAAAATGTTTCTTTTTCTTTATGGAAAAAACCATACAGACTCTTTGGCCAACCCAATACTATTAAACTTTTCATATATCTACAGAGTCCAAATGCAAGCCAGACTTTTTTTTGTCATTTATGAAATAAAACTGCAAAAAAAGATGAAACAGGTTTTGTTAGACTCTCCCTAGTGGGTTTTTTTTATTTTCAGTTTTATTGAGGTATAATTGACATATAAGGTGTTTTTGTTTTTTGTTTTTCAGACTAGATCCAGACTAAGAGTATATTATATCTGTGTACTTTATCCTTTGTATTCCTACATACCCCTTTTTTACATGCTTAGTAATTGTCTCTCTGATTCCTTATTACATTTTTGCCTTTTGATATATTTCATGACCCTTTTATTAATTCTGAAGGCCTTTTCTTGATATCACTATTATTCTTTTTTAAATATATATAACAGTTTTATTGAGACATAACCCACCATATCATACAATTTGCCCTTTTAAAATGTACAATATAATGCTTTTCAGTATATTCACAGTGTTGTGCCAGCATCAACACAACCTTTTAGAACATTTCATCACCCCCAAAATAAACCGTATGCATCCCAGCCCTGGGAAACCATTAATCTACTTTCTGTCTCTATAGATTTGTCTTTCTGGATATTTCATGTAAATGGAATCATAAAATACATGGTCTTTGTGACTGGCTCATTTCACTTAAGGTAGTATTTTCACGGTTTATCTGTGTTGTAGCATGCATCAGTACCTAATTCCTTATTAATTGGCATATGAGTAGTGCTGATATGTAGACTTATATACAAGTTTTAGTGTGAACATATGTTTTCATTTCCCTTGCACATGTGCCTGGGAGTGAAACAGCAGGGCCATATGGTCACTGTAGGTTTCACCTTTTGAGTAAGTCTTCTAAAGTGGCCACACCGTTTATGTCTCTACCAGCAGCGTGGAGGGTTCCAGTGTCTCCACATCTACATCAGCACGTTTTACTGTCTTTTTGATAACATGCATTCTAGGGTGTGAAGTCGTATTTTCTTGTGGCTTTACATTTCCCTGGTGATTAATGATTTGAGCATCTTTTCATGTGTTTATTGGCCATTTGTATATCCTTGGAGAAATGTCTGTTCATATTCTTGCCCATTTTTAAGTTGGATTGTCTTATTATTGAGTTGTAAGAGTTCTTTGTATAGTCTGGATACAATTCCCTTATCAGATCTGTGATTTACAAATATCTCCATTCTGTGGGTTGCCTTTCCACTTTCTTAATGGTGTCCTTTGAAGCATAAAGAATTTTTAATTTTGATAAAGTCCAGTTTATTTTTTCTTTGGCCATTTGTGTTTTCATTGTCTGTCATATCTAACAATGCTTTGCATGAGCTGCATGAAGAGTTCCTCCTATTTTTTCTATGAGTTTTATAATTTTTGCTACTACATTACTATCTATGAGTTAATTTTTATGTATGGTGTGAGAGTTAGGGGTCCAACTTAATTTTTTTGCATGTAGATATCGATTGTTACAGCATCACTTGTTCAAAACCAACTATTCTTTCTCCCACTGCATTGTCTTGGTACCCTTGTCAAACTGACCGTGGCGCTGGCTGGTGTAGCTAGTTGGAGCATCATCCCATAACCAAAAGGGTGAGGGTTCAGTCCCAGGTCTGGGTGCATACAATCCTTGGCCTGGCATGTGCAGGAGGAACCGATCAATGCTTCTCTCTCACATCAGTGTTTCTCTCCTTTTCTCTCTAAAAGTAGTGAAAAAATGTCCTTTGGTGAGGGTTAAAAAAAATCAATTGACCATAAATGTGAGGTTTACTTATGGACTCTCAGTTCTATTCCATTGACTTACCTGTCTATCCTTATGCTAGTACTACACTATCTTGATTACCATAGCTTTGTACAATAGTAAGTTTTGAAAGCAGTATATATGTATCATCCAACTTTATTCTCTTAAGATTGGTTATTCTGAGTCCCCTAATTTCCATAGGAATTTTAGGATCAGTTGGCCAGTTCTGCAAAAAAGTCAGCTGGGATTTTGATAAGGATTAAGTTGAACCTGTAGATCAGTTTGGGAAGTACTGCCATCTTAACAATATTAACTAGTCCGATTCATGTAATTCTTTTTTGACCTGTAGGAGAGAATAACAAAGAGTGTTGTAAAGAAAAAAGTTCTATACCCTCTCCCTGGCTGGGTAGCTCACTTGGTTAGAGCTCCGTCAATGTGCCAAAGTTTTAGGTTCCATCTTCAGTTAGGGCACAACAAGAAGCAACCAATGAATGCATAAATAAGTGGACCAACAAATCTCTCCCCCCCCCCACCTACCTCCCTCCTCTTCTCCCTCTCTCTCTGTAAAAAATCAATAAATTTTAAAAAAATTAAGGTCTTTGTCCTTCCACAAGTAAAGAGCCTCTGGGGAGAGTTTGACAAGTGGATAAACAAAAGGGAAATCTCAGATCCCCTGTTAGTTACCCATCAATTCCAGCCTTCCAACTCAGGGAGTTTCATACACTGCGCCTTAGAGAATGCACACCAGCGTTTCCAAAGGCAGCCCGTGGGCTGTCCCCTACTGATGAGATGTATGTTCCACTACTAACCTCTCAAGTATCCCAGGTGGTCAGAGACAGTAGAACAGGGGAGGCATGTTTATATCCTAAGTAGATGAGCTGCTTGTTTTTTTTACCCTGTGAGCCTTTAACTTTCCTGGACATGAGAAGTTTGCTTTTTGTTGTTTTGTTTTACTGTTGTTGGTTTCTTTTGTTTGGCTGTTTTGAGGAGTTCTTTAACCTTTGTCAGCCAAAACAGCTAGAGAGATAACAAGATAAAATGTGCAGGTTCAGCTCAGAGGCCATGATTTTTCCGTCTGTAAACTGCAGGCTCCTAGAGAGGCCTAATTGTGGGGTCTGCCCTTCCCATGCCCTTTAGGGTTTTGTCTTTCTGACTCTTAAGACTCACACTCTTTTAGATGTTACCTTTGGGAAAAGTTGGCCTCTTTTGTACTTAGAAGGCTTGGCTCTTTCTGTTAAGAGCCTTTCGGTTTTTTTCCCTCAGAAAACTAAAGGAAAATAAAGAATGCTCTTTGCTGATGGAAACCTGGTTTTTGTTTTTGATGCCCGATGGCATGAGTTCTCACTCTGGAAATGATCTCTCTCAGAACAAAGCATGGGGCTTCTAGTATGCTTTCTGTCGTTGAGAGTTGAGGGCCATGGCAGTCCCTGGAGGCAAGCACAGGCTCTGGCTGTTCGGAGAGTGATGTTGAAGCCAGATCTGGTGACAGAGATCGGTTCTCCCCGAGGGAGCTCCCCGGTAAGGGGAGGGTGACAGAAGGGCTCATTAGGACTGTTCGGTGGTCATAGAGATCCTGGACAGTTTGCGATCTGAAAGCTCAGTCAATCCGAAAATCACCTGCATCTTCATCCCACTGTTTACTAGCTGTTTAATGTTAGGTAAAGTTCTTAATATCCTTAAAAGTTGACTTTCCCACCCAGAAAGTGAGGTAGTCAAGGTCATAATACCTCACTCATGGGGTATTGTGTCTGTAAAACACCATATTCAGGTCTCCACTCACTCAGTTCTCCCCAGCACCACGCTGTCAGAAAGCCCCTCCCCCTGAGGGCTCTTCCCTGAGCCTCCCTCCTCTCTCTGAAACCTGATCTGTTGTCCACCCCCCATCCCCCCCTTTCCCTAGGAACCCTGGGGAGGGGGGCAGCTCATTCTTCCTCACGCACCAGGCTCAGGGGGCCGGTTTGACAGGTGAAAATTTGCATTTCTCCTATGTTTTCCCTCGTGTTCTCTTGAGCCAGTTTATCTTTTTCTTACACAAGAGGGGACCAAAAACACCCCAGAATTTATTTATTTAAAAATTGTATATTTATTCTTACCATGTTTAAACTTCAGTCACCTTCAAAGTACTCTCCATTTGATTCAATACACCCATCAAGACATTTTTTTCCACTGCTCAAAACAGTTTTTGAACTCATCAATTTTGATGCCTTTTAGTGCTTCTGCCGTGTTTGTTTGTTTTTTCCCCCACCTCTTCCACGTCAGCCACATGTTTCCCTTTGAGGACTTTTTCATTTGGGGAAACAAAAACAGTCACTTGGGCGAGATCCGGTGAATGGCGGGCCAGGGCAGAGGGCGGGCCCGGGGGTCATGCTGTCTTTGATCAAAAACTGCTGAAAACTGGACTGATGTGGGCAGGTGCGCTCGTAAATCACCCATCGTGAAATGGGTGAATGTGTTGAAAGAGTCTTCAAAAAAAATTCACTATATCCGAACAAAGCCTCTCACAGTGTGAGCTGGTACACTGGTACATATGAGTTTCTAGAACACTCATGTAGTGTGGGAAACCTGTACTACAAGGGGCCCGCCTTCCAGAAATAATTCTGTTTTGTGGGGTCCTCCCTCGTATAAGTTCTCCTTACATAGTAAAGACCTTGTCCCTTTGCTTCTTGTATTATAAACATTTTTCTGGTTTTTCATTTGGCTTAACTTGATGATGACTTTGAAGTATAGAAGGTGTTCTTTGTTTTTAATTTCTGAAATACTTTTAAAATTAAATTTAATGCAAGTAGTACACAAATACAGTCTTCTTATAAAAAATTTTAACCAATTTGAATAAACTAGTCTTTTTTTTTAATCTGCCCTCCCCAAGATCATGTTTAGAAAGAGAGGAAGGAAGGGACAGAGACAGGGAGAGAAACATTGCCTCTCATACGTACCCAGCTGGGGACCAAAGCTGCAACCCACGCATGTGCCCTGACCAGGAATCAAACCCTCAACCTTTTGGTTGGTGGGTCAACACCCCAACCAACTGGGCCACACTGGCCAGGGCCTAAACTAGTCTCTTATGACCTCCGTTCCCAACCCTCATGTCCTCCCTCCTTGCTGAAACCACTCAGGCTCTGAACTTCTTCTGTGGAATTACACGTGCTTTAGACTTTTTATGATTTCTCCTTTTGCTTTTCTGCTTACAGAGGACTTCTTCATCCTTAGGTCATATAAATACTCACCTATATTTTCTTTATATTCTAAATCTTGAGACTAGTTGGAATATATGATGATAGTAAGCAATGTGAGATAATTAACCATTTTTCTTCACTGACTTGGAATTTAGCATATGTTGAAGTCTTAATATATAAGGTCTGTCCAGAAAAAGTCCAGCTATTGTTAATATAATGAGAACACTTTGTGTGACATTGATGTAACCTGGCAGCCAAAAGAGGGGACTGGAATGCACATGCATGAACAGTGACGACTTCACTGTACTGGCCACTGGAGGTGGTAGATACCATTCAGTGAGCACGTGCACTGTGTAACTGTCACTTTCAAAATGACTGCGCAAGTAGAGCAATGAACCTGCATCAGATTTTGCGTGAAGCTTGAACATTCCTCTGTGGAAACTATTTGTGTGATTCAGAAGGCCCCAACTATGAGCTACTGGTGATTGGCAGCTTTATCATGACAATGCCCCTGCTCATGCATCACGTCCTGTGCAGAGTTTTTTAGCGAAACATCAAGTCACCCAGGTGACTCAGCCACCCTACAGCCCAGATTTGGCACCCTGTGACTTCTGCCTTTTCCCAAAACTAAAATCACCTTTGAAAGGGAAGAGATTTCAGACCATCAGTGAGATTCAGAAAATATGACAAGGCGGCTGATGGTGATTGGGAGAACTGTGTGAGGTCCCAAGGTGCCTACTTTGAAGGGGACTGAGGCATCATTGTCCTGTGTACAATGTTTCTTTGTATCCTCTTCAATAAATGTCTCTATTTTTCATATTGCATGGCTAGATACCTTCTGGACAGACCCTGTATGCTAAGGTCACAGCTAGGTTTGCTAGTACATCAATCTGCAAATTTTTGTGCTAATTATTGTGGCCTGAAGTGTACTTTAATGTACTTACCACTTCTGACACCTACCTGTTCTATATTAACTTCTTTTTTTTTTATTTCACCCCTGAGGTTCTTGAAGGGCCTTCTAGTAAGCATCCTCCTTCACCAGTCTGTACTAACTCTTTTCCTCTGCTCTCTAATAATATCACTTTTCTCTGTTAGATGCCTTAATTTTCATAGAGTACCATTATTTTTCTAGTTACTCTGGTTCAAAATCACCACCAGCTATTTATAACACAGCAGCTCTCTCCACAACTATTAACTCTTCTGCATCTTCTCCCCACCTTGAAACCTGTAGTTCTCAAGGTGAGAAATAAACTGCCAGTCCAAGGAGGACAAGAAGACTTCTGGCCTCCTTTCCTTATTTCCTTATTGAAGTTTTTGGTATATTACTGGAATGTCATTTACTCTGATTTTTTTTTTAATTTAAATTTATTGATTTGAGAGAGAGGAAAGGAGAAAGAGAGAAACTTAATTTGTTGTTCCACTTATTTATACATTCTTTGGTTGATTCTTGTATGTGCCCTGACCTGGGCTCGAACCCACAACCTTGGTGTATTGGACAATGGCACTCCGAGCAGCTGAGCTACCCAGCCAGGGCTGCTCTGATATTACTAAGAAAAAAACCAAAGGGATAAAGTTTAAACATAAGTAAAACAACAACGGGATATTGAAGGCCATAAAGAAAAGCATAGCTTTATAGTCTTAAATGTTGTCTTAGAAACTAGTAGCATAGATGTATGTATGAGTATTTTGTCTATTTTTTTTTATTTTGAAAAACTAGCCCATAAGAAGTTGTAAAATGGGACAGTGAGTTCCTGTGGATTCTTCATCCAGTATCCCTCAGTAATAACATCTTACACAGCCGTAGTATATTATCAAAATCAGAAATGGACGTTGATACAATACCATTAACTACTGTTTTATCTGGATAACATGTGTTCTAAAATTACCCTGAGAGTTCGTTTAGTGAATAACCATGCAAAACAGTCATGTAACCAACCAGCTGCTTTTCAGCTATCTTATCACAGCCAGACTCAGCTGATGTGCATTAAAAGAAATGAGCTGTTGAGCAAAGAACAAAGGGTAACAGGGAACCTCGTGAACTTTCTTGTCAGAGTCCACTGCACTAAATTTCCTTTTGTTTCTTCCGACAGATATTTCCATGTTCCCCACGTAGCCAACTGCCGGTTTCATGGACTGGTAGATCAGTCGTCCTGTTTGTTATGTTCTGTCTCCAGTTTTACCCTGTTTCCAGGGGAGGAGCCAGGAGTCGGCTTAGGCAGGGGAGGGAATCCGCGGCCTCTGCTGTTGTTACAAGTCAAAAGCAAGCCCTGCCACCCTCCCCGGTGGCTTCTGACGGAGACAAAGGAAAACAGTGTGAGGAAGCAGACTGACAGCAGCCAGCTCTGCCGGCAGCTCCTGATGCAGCACAGAATTGCAGGTTCTCGGTCCAACCAAGTTAGTGCTGCCTTAGAACTTGCTTCCCACAGTGTGATGTCGGGCCTTGCTCGAGGCAATGTTGAAAGTGTGTCCTTATCATAAGGTGCCATTGACAGGACAGTGATGCATTCCAGGGTCTTTGGCTTTAAAAAAGGTAACTTCATGAAGACATCAAAGGAATTTTTTTTAAGAGAGTTCTTATGTGGCAGGGAAAGACATGTTACTGTGGTGTGACAGACGAAATTGTGGCTTTTTAGGGGGTTAATATCTGAAATGGGAGTATGTCTAAATGCGGCGTCATCTTTAGAAGTTGTTGTCATCTAACATGACTGGAATTCTTCCCTGTCACAGTGGAGGCTTGTCATAGCTGTACCCTGCCTTAAGAAGTCACAGTAACAGAAATTCACTTAACAACTCTCAATTAGGGTTTTAAATGTTAATGTTAGAGAAAAGTTACCCATTTATAAGATAACTTGTTTGGTACCTTTAAAACAGTAAATTGGCTACTGAGGTTTGTAAATCATTTAAGTTACAAAAAAAATATTTTAACATGACTGTTTCGAGTTGCTAAAATTAAATTCACCTGCATTTTAAAAAGCATTCTCTCTGGGCTTTTACATTAAAGCATCTCACATAAACTTAGATGTGTTACCTTTTTCTAGCTAAAAGTGTACATTCAGATGACCAGCAAACAGACATACTCATTTATGTTTAAAAGCTAGCAAATCTCTAAAAGTGGTATGAAGATATAAAGAAAACTGGCTCTGCTGTTTCTTTACAGTAATATCCCGCTTAAAAATGATTCTTTTGCGCTTGGCCAGTTTCATGACGATAGAACTAATTAACGATCGTTGCGTCTCTGGCACAGCTTTAGGAATGTGCCCCATTTTGACTTTGCAGCATCTTTAAGTGATTTCCATTTTCCAAAGTTTATAATTCTACACTGTTTTTTAAATGGCAGGAGAGAATTATTTCTAGAATTGGGCTATGTTTTTTAATAGACTGAAAATAAGATTCAAGTGCTAGATAAATAACTGTACAATAACTCTAAGTCAGCGATTTTCAACCTTTTTCATCTCATAGAACACATAAACTAATTACTCAGTTCTGCAGCACACCAAAAAAGGCATTTTTTGCCTATCTGACACACAGAAAAAGGTATAATTTTGATTCATGGCTATTGCTGTGTTGGCTGTTGTCATTTTTTAACTTGATCTAAGGGAGAAGAGGTCAGTGCCCTGAACTAAACAGTCACATGTTGCATGTTTTAAAGATTCTTGTGGCGCACTGGCTGAAAATCACTGCCGTAACACCTGTTAATAAGTGCTGTGAAAAAGAGATAAATTAGTTTGAACTTTACAATGCAAAATAAAAATAAAACACTGATTAAAAAATTAGTTCCTTTTTTGCCTTCATTCAGACAATTCTAAAATGAAAATTCTTCCTAAGAAAATATACCCTATAAAACATTAATATTAACTATCCTTATATAGAATACCTTAAATCTAGTAATTTCTAATTGTTCATCCTTCTTACCATATTACCCAAAAGATAAATCTTTGCTAAGTACCTTCAGTACAATGGAAAAGTTACTGATTGGCGTGACCAAATGCCAGGATCTCTCAGCCAGAGACTTCCCTGCTTTTGCAGTCAACTGCATGAGAGGAAACACCTCTGCCCTCCAAACACCCAGAATCAAATTAGGGAGGCAGTAACTAACACACACAATGCCTGCTAGAAGCACTATGAAAGGTCAGAATAAAAGGAAGTGTTATGGGGAGCAGTACTAGAACATCAGACAGGAAAAGGAATTGGGAAGAGGCCATCTGACAAGTGGAAGCTGAATTTTAATTGTTGATTAGGGAGGTAGGATTATACAGTCTGCTGTAGCCAGGAGGTACAAATGTGTGGCCTGGTAATTCCGCTCCTGTGTTTAAAAAAGCTGCATGGTCCCTGGCCAGTGTGGATCAGTTGGTTTGAGCATCGTCCTGTAAACCAGAAGGTCAGGGGTTCAACTCCCTGTCAGCGCACATGCCTGGGTTGGAAGCTTGGTCCCTGGTCCAGGCACATATAGCAGGCAACTGGTCGATGTTTCCCTCTCTTCCCCTCTCTCTAAAATCAATAAGCCTGTCCTCAGGTGAGGATTAAGGGAAAATTAAAAAAAAAGAATTGCTTTTCAAAATGAACATTCCTGGGCCTCTAGAGCGATTCTAATTAAATAGGTCTGAGATGAGGCTTTAGAAACATTTTTAACCATATCATCAGACCACCCTTTGCAAAACAATGGATTAGAGATTGAAGGAGAGAAACTAATTGGGAGACTATTGTATTAACAATATAAAAGAGAAATTATGACCCAGCCATTCTACTTCTGAGTACTTGTCCAAAGAATACAAAAACACTAATTCAAAAAGATAGGTACCTTAAGAGATCTAGCATAAGGGCAAGTGCCAATAGCAGGGGGAAAGGCTGTTGTTTTCTAGTAATTTTCTTAGGAGTCGGGCAGGTGTGCATTCAGAGACCACTGCAGACTGAGTAGCCCCAAGAGTCCCTGAGAAGGTGCCACAGGCCAGGACCTGAGGGTGTGGAAAGCAAGAGCACTTGGGTGGTGTCTCAGACAGAAAAGACTAGTGTGTTGGAGAAAGAAAAGAGTCCATTGTGGCTAGAGCATTGAGACAGGGGGGGCCTTGTGAGCTGTGGAAAGAACTGTTTGTTTGTTTGTTTGTTTGTTTGTTTAATACAAAGGAAAACAGGCATTGACATCTCATTTACAGTTTTAAGAAACCACTTTCTTCTGTGAGGAGAATGGATTGGAGGAGGAGGCAAGAATAAAAGCAAGGAAAACCATCAGGAGGCTGATAGAAAGATGATGAAGAATGAACCGTATAATAATAACAGCTAACACTCTGCTTACTCAGTACCCAGGCCCTGTTCTAAACACTTCACACAACCAGCTCATTTAAGTGTGCAGTACAGTTAGCACCCGCTTTCATTCTTAAAAGTACCACAGTTTGGATGATAAATTACAGGGAACTAGGAATCAGCCCGTTAACATTTTCAGAGGAGCTTAAGAGTCGTGCACAGCCTTCCTCCTCTATCCGTCAGTTCTGAAACATTCCATGAAAGCCAGTCATCACCACAACTCATGTCCAGTGTTAAAGCAGGAAAGACTGGATTCTCGTCTCTGAACTTCCCAAGCTCTTCCTTTTTGTTCCCTTCTGCTCTGGCTCTGGCTCTGGGTTGTGTTTGTCTCTTTTTTCTGAGTATCTTTCTTTCCTTTTACTCCCTCCCTTGTGTCTTTCTCTCCCTCTGTTTGTGTGTGTGCTGTGTTTCTTTCCTCCTCATCTTTGTCCTCCCTCTTCCCTGTCTCTACTCTCTTCTCCTCCCCTAACATCCCTCCCTCTTCCCCCCTCCCTCAGCTGGCCAGTGAGGTACTGGCATGCACAGTGGATCTGTTCTGTTCAATAGATAAATATCAATGTTGACCATTTCCATTGAAAACTAATAGACTCCAGGAGCCTGTGTACTCATTCCAAAATGCTTCTAGATGGTTGATACAAAATATTTTAAATCCTTTATCCCAGTTCCTGCATTGACATCTCTCGAGGAAATTTCCCTAATACCCCATTCATCAACTGGTTTCTTCCAAACCCCCAGCCTTCCCTACCCACTCCACCATCAGCACCTGCACGCGTGCCTTCTCTGCCTCAGGTCAGCCCCTGCCCTGGGCTGAGCCTAAACCATACCAGACCACATGTGTTCTTTAAAACCTAAGAGGGCTTTCGCAACCTTGCGCGGTGAGCCAAGTGTCTCATTCTTGCAAGTGTTCCATAATGTTTATCTTCATTTCCTTTCTTAATTTCCCCTAAGGCTTGACACTTTACAAACGGTTGATTTTGCTCTGAAGTTTATGGTTTTAGTTCTGAAGCTTATTTTTTTTTTAAGATTTTTTTATTTTCAGAGAGAAGGGAAGGGAAGGAAAAAGAGAGGGAGAGAAACATCACTGTGTGGTTGCCTCTTGGGTGCCCCCTACTGGGGACCTGGCCTGCACCCCAGGCTGTGCCCCGTCTGGGAATTGAACTGGAAACAGTTCCTCTGGCTCTCGCAGCCCTTGCTCAGTCCACTGAGCCACACCCGCCAGGGCCTGAAGCTTATTTTTAAGATGCTCTTACTTGCACATCTGAAAGTGCTGCTTTTGTCTGCCTGGCTGCAAATAAGAGGCTACCAAGGACAGCTCTCCTCTGAGCCCCGGTTCCCCTTAGTGAGCGAGCGTCCCTTTGTGCTTGGGGGGGGGGGGTGTTGTTTTAGTTTTTGTTGTTTCTTAAGAAATAAACAACAAAGATTTATTCAAGGGCCTTAGAATTTGGAAACACAATTAGGCAAAAATCCAGAAGGGTTCTGAGAAGGGAAGTTGCCGATTCTCATAGTAAAGTCACATCCTTGAGCCGATCAGTTCTGCATTCCTGGTTGGTCCAGGATGCTAATCAATTGGATGTCCGCGATCTGCGTGATGAATGCCGGGTAATCTGGTCCCGTAAGACCCGGCTGACCCAGAAGGTGGTATTTATAAATAGTCCCCAGCACCCTTCCTTAAAGCTTGTCCACCTAATCCTGTCCTCTCTCAAGATTGGAAGTGACTTGACCTTTGAGTCTTGAAACTCAGGATCTTTTCCTCTGAAAAATCTGGCTGTCAAAAAGCTGTTAAAACAAAAATGTTTTCAGCATAATGACCAGCCATCAGAACTTGCCTTTCATTTCCAACATTTTTAGCCAAGTATGCCCCCTCTCTAGAGAACCAGCTTTTCTTATTTTAAGACACCTACCTTAACAATTTTTATTTGTACTCATAAGCTATCATGGATTTGTATTCTTATGATTTATAAAGTTGTTCCCAAACGGCTGCACTTCTACCATGGACTAAGAGCATTCCTTTTCACCCCTAAAATTATGGAACTGGGATGGGCTCTAAGTAGCCTCCGTCCCGTCGTCATTGAATGGAGCCGTGTTTTCATTTCTCTGATTCTCACTTACTTACTGAGGCTCTTCTCTCTGACCTGGCCCGGCGGCAGTAATGCCCCTCTGGCAGCTGCTGTGTCTCGTCCAGCTGTGGCTCTGTGAGGGGAGCCCCTTCTCCACGGCTGTTATCGCAGTAGTTTTGCTAGAACGCCCCACTCGAATGTGAGCCTGGAGCTTCAGAAGTAACTTTAGCTTTGTTTTAAAAAGTCTGGTGTCCGTTGCGTCTGTGTCGGTGCGTCAAAGACGTCTGTAGAGAGAGGTTGAATGAATATTGTGCCTTCTGAAAAGCTTGGGCTTCTGTGTCTAAGGCCACTCTGTCTAGACCTGAGCTCAGAGTAGCCTTGCTCAAGCAGCAGCCTCTATTGTTTTATTTCTCCAGGTGGGGAAGCTTTCTCTTAACATGGAGACCCCAGGATGGGTAAGAATATTTATAGTAATTAGAATTGTAAGACATGACCTAAGCAAGTATGTATACTTTTGACTCGCTTTTGAATTGAGCTTTTTATTTTTAAGTGGAGTTTAGAAATACGAAGCCGAGGAGAGAAAACCACCCAGGTGCGGAAGAGCAGCAGTCCCTGGCGATGCCACGAGCGCAGAAGGAGGGTTTGTTAGGATTGTGCAAAACCGGCCCAAGAGTAGCACAGCCAGCGAGACTCCAGAGCAGCGGGAGGTCTGCGCAGGGGCGCACAAGCAGGGTGAGGGCACGGGAAGCTAGTGCACCCGTCACATGGAAGGCACGCTACTGGATAACCTTGGGTTGTCTTCTGTGACTTTTCCTATATAGCAGCAAAACGTAGGAAGCATCTCTCCAGGGGGTTAAGAGCAGCACCATTGCACACATAATGATTCTGAAAAACTGTTGTTCAGGGCTCTCCTGGGGCTTTGAAAACTGCCTGGCAGTGGAGGACCAGGGCCCACAGCCGTGGCCACACTGTGGGAAAGGTCAGGGCGGCACCAGCTGCTGCCCACCCTGAAGAACTGCTGACTTTTCTTTTCCTCAAGTCCTGTGTGACTGCGGTTTCACGGGCCTGGAACTAGGAACCCAGGTGTCCAAGCCTAGGTCATGTGCTTGCCTCTAGCTGCACCAGGACCAGGAAAGAATGTTCTGGATCTTCCAGCTGCTATAGTGCAAAGTAGTCACTGCCTCCCATTGGGCAATGGAGACCTCAGGGTACTGTTGGGAAGAGGGTTTGTTTGCCAGATAGCAAAAAAAAAGAAAGAAAGGGAAGAGGGAAGGGAAGAGGGGAAGGGAAGGGGGAGGGGAGGGGGAGGGGGAGGGAGGGGAGGGGAGGGAGGAGGGGAGGGAGGGGGAGGGAGGGGGAGGGAGGGGAAGGGGAAGGAAAAAGGAAAGGAAGACGTAAGCTATATCAACTATTTATCTGAAGCTCAGTCTCTTCACAGATGGTAATCATCTTTCTCATACTGAGCCTCCATGCATAGTTAATGTTAATTTTCTTTTCCTTCGATGATTTGTCTATTGTTTTTAAAAATAAGCAATAAAACTTGGGTGTTTTTCCGTTTGATCTATATTTTTATCAAAGTTGGGTGTGTGCATTGCCCTACCCAGTTTCTGATGAAGAGCATGTCCTCCCCCTCCTGTTTCCTACTCCCCAGAGCAAATTGTTTTCAGTGCTTTCTAGCTGATTTACTTGGTGCTTTTCTTGATATTTCTTAATAGCACACTCCGACTCTGTCTTAATGTTTACACTTTAGGCATTATTTATTGACCTGCCACTATGGAAAGTGGTTTTATTCTCTCTCTGCACTTTACACCTGACCACACAGGCGCACCCTTCTCCCCGCAGCCCCCTGGGGTGGTTGCCCTGGCCCCGCAGCCCGCGCTTCTGTTGCTGTGAGTCTGCGCGCCCCGCCTGCGGGGGGCCGTGCAGCCTGCTGTGGCTGCCGCTCGCTCCCGGTGCCGCCTTCGCTCGTCTCGTCCCTGATGTTGAGAATCGTCTTGTTTCTTGTTTTTTTATTCATTTGCTTAGGTTTTCCATACTTCTCACTAATGTGCTGTAATCCTCACATCTCCCCTAATTGTATAATTCTACTTTCCATGTAAATACATTCTATGAACTTCATCGTCTTAAGAGAAAATCCCTGAGCATTCTGACCTGCTTATGTCTGGACCCCCAGGCACCCTCCAGGCCTGCTAAAGAGCTGTTAACTCTGGGGTCTCTCCTTCACTGTCACTGCAGGGACATTGTCACCTGTCTCTTACTGTAGGTCCCTTGTTTTCTAGATCCAGTGTCATCCCCTTCCTTGGTGGTCCCTGTCTTTTTTTTTTTTTTTTTTTTCCGGTCCTCAGTTGTCCGGGCTTTCTCTCTCCCTTCCAGCCTGTTCCATGTTGTTTTTGAAGGAGCATATTACCGTTGGTTTCTTGAGAAAGTAATTTTTTTTTTCAGTTTTAGGAATCATTTCCCCGAGAATTTCAAAGGCACTGCTCCATGTTTTTTCTATCTTCCAGAGTTACCGTTGAACAATCTGTTTCATTCTAAATTTTTTTTCCCATTCTGATGTTGACTGTTCATGTGACAATTTGTTTTCTCTCTGAGAGCTTCTCTTTAACCTTGACATTCTGCAAGTTCACAACAATGTGACTTGGACACTTGTTCAACCCTTTTAATATGGGAAGTTTTCTTGAATTAATTCATTGATGATTTCTTCTCTTTTGTTTTTTCTGTTCCTTCTCAAACTGTTACCGAACAACAAGGGGGACCTGGGACGATACACTATTACTGAAAGGAACCCCCAGGTCCATTATGTCCGCCACCTATAGGAAAGATGTCCTCAATGCCAGAGATTCGTGAAAAGGAAAATAAATGTTTATTTAATGCTATACAAACTTAAAGTAGTGACCTAATGTCTTCATCAAAATCTTAAAGTCCCTTAAAACATCCACAAACAGACACAGTCCTTCCTTCCGCCTTTGCCCAGTGTGGGGTACCGTATCTCAGGAAAGGAAATAGAAGTCCTTGGTTCAGGCAGCCCCCGGTTCTTCCCAGTAATCCGTCTTGGCTGGGAGACCTCCCTTGGTTCCCGGCACCCTCAGCTGTGTCGCCGGGATCTCTGCTAAAGCCGGGTGGTGGTTCCGCCTTCTAAAGCTGCGGGGGTCCCCATTCTGGCAAAGGCACGTGGTCCTCTCTCCCCCAGGCCACAGGAGTCCCCACTCAGCCAAAACCGCATGGTTCTCCCTCCAATGGCTGCCGCGTCTGGGTTTAAATCCCTGCGCCAATCTTCCTCTGCAGCCCCATTTCCAACTCCTCCCACACTCAGCCACACTTGCCGTCAATCTCCCATCCTTTCCAGCTTTTCTGGCTGCCATCGTGGGTTTGAGCAGGTGTGGCCCCTTGTCATGGAGCCAATCTTCTCCGAGCTCCCACGCAGGCGCTGTTACTAGAAGGACCTGCCCCCCCATTCACATCTTGGGTGGGAGAGTCCCTTTCCATCCCCCTGGCCCAGAGCATGGCCACAGCTATTTAGCATATCTAAGTGACCAGCCGAAGGCTATAGGTATGTTAAATGACCATGCCATGGGTTAGCTGCAAAGCTGTTGCTGTACAAAATAGCCCTGCGTGTTCTTGCTCCGTGTGCCCCTTCCCCCAACTCTCACCTGTGGGGGAAGGGGTGAAGATATCTTAAAATCTCCTAGACACCTTGAGTTCTGGACCCCATTTCAAATGCCCATTTGAGGTCCCCCCTCTTGGCTGCACCCTGTAACAAAACTTCTATTAGTTAGATGTCGACCTCTTGGACTAGTGTGAGCTTTTTGTATCTTTAATGTCCTGCTTCCTATCCTTGCTGTCTTTTTCTTTCTGAAAGAGTTCTTCAGCTTTGTTTTCCAACCTTTGCTTTGAGTTGTTTGGTTCTGCTATCAAGAGGTATATTTTCTAGACTTCCTTTTTGTTCTCTGAGCATTCTTTTTTTTAATTGGTATTATTGACTCATTTATTGTTTGATGAACAGTACAGAAGCTAGAAAATACGATTACTTATATTAGAAGGTGTTTTCTGACTGAAAGAAACTATCAATTGACCAGCCTCAAAAGTTGTAATCTTGAGCCAGAGAAAATCACCAAAATTATACAAAATTCAATTGTATATACATTTTTTTTATTTTTAAAGGATTTTATTTATTTTATTTTTAGAAAGCGAGGAAGGGAGGGAGAAAGAGAGGGAGAGAAACATCAATGTGTGGTTGCCTCTTGGGTGCCCCCTACTGGGGACCTGGCCTGCGACCCAGGCACGTGCCCTGACTGGGAATCGGACCTTTGGTAGCAGGCCGGTGCTCAGTCCCCTGGGCCACACCAGCCAGGGCAGTATATAATGTTTAGTGTGTGTACAGGTTATGTTGTCTGGGGTGGTTTTCACTGTTTGTTTTTAATGCTCCTTTTTAAAAATTTGTATCTTCCTCTGTAGTCTCTTTTATCCTTTACATTGCTTTTTTCTCTTTGTTTTGGCCTGTCGTTCATAGTAGATGCTTTCCTGGGTTGCTGGTGGTGCTTAGCTGTCTTCTCATATTTGAGAGCAGGCCGCTGAAAAGCTGCTAGAGCTCTGGACTTGCAAGTAAAACTTACCGACTGTGATCTTCACTGTACAGTGATTGGCCTGAGTCATTCTCTGGGATGCTTCCCATGCCTACTGCCTTAGGTCTTTTATCTTAGCTGGTCCTATTCCGTTGGAAAATTTAAATTTGCACCATTCACTTTCCACCTCTTTCCAGATGTGTACAGGCCTTGGGTTCTTATGTTGTAGATAAAAATGTCTCCTCTGGGTGTCATGCTTCTTCCTTTCAATGTCTTACGGACTCTCCCACATCCTTACTTGCTTACATGGCACTTGCAGTTAGGTGAAGGACAAAGTAGGAGTCACTTTCAGTGTCTTACTTTCCTCAACGTATCTGACCAGAAACTGGATGAACCTCCGGGATGCTGAGACAGGGAAGATACTCTGGCAAGGAACGGAAGACCTGTCCGTCCCCGGAGTGGAGCATGAAGGTACTCTCCAGCCCTGTGTCCCCCAGGGCTGTGATGTGTGGGGGGGACAGGGCCTAAGTGTCGGGGAGGCAAGTTAATGCAGACCTAACAAGGGGGTGAGTCCTGGCGGCTCAGCAGGTCAATCCACGTGTGTTACCGAGATTTCTCGTGTCTTAAGTTTCTGTCTCCCACTTTCCCAAACCCACTTCTGTTAAAATTTTAGCAGTAGAATATACCCAAAGATCTCAACTTTTTTTTCCAAAATAAAATTTGCATTTTTATTTCCCTGAAATAAAAGAAAAACTAAGGGGTTACAACCAGTACAACACAGTAGAGGGAAGGGGCCCACTCAGCCCCTCCCTGATGAGAGCAGCTGGGTAAGGCCCTTAAATGCACTAAAGCTGATGCTCCTTGAGCTTCCAGTCACACACACCTGACCAGCTGGGCACTTCCTTAATTGAAAAGCGCAGTTCTGTTACTAAGGCGTTCTCTAAAACTTAACACAGACGATGGGTTTTCTAGATCAGCTTCAAGAAACTCGAAGCACCGTAGTCACGTGGTTTTTCATTGAGACTGGCTTCAATACTTCTTTTTCTTTGCCAGCCCGTGTTCCCAAGAAAATTCTCAAGTGCAAGGCAGTATCCCGAGAACTGAACTTCTCTTCAGCAGAGCAGATGGAAAAATTCCGCCTGGAACAAAAAGTTTACTTCAAAGGGCAATGCCTAGAAGGTATTCCACGCCTGGAACCCAGGCTCAGGGTGACCGGGGCAAAGGGCGAGACCAGCAAACTATAAAGCACTGTTGTGGTGACATTCGTTTTACAGCTCAGGTTGTGACAGGATTCCTACATACTGCAATATCGGGGACCCCGGTGAGAACCAGTCAGAACAAAGTTGTCACTAGCAGGGGCTCTGAGCCCAACAAAAGGGTTTCTGACGCTGTGGGCCTGAGGCCAGCGCCTGCTGTGTCGCTGACGTGGTGTTGGAACACGGTCACGGGAAGCTGCTGGTCGGGGCCTGGCACCGTGCTCCCCATGGTCTCACACAGATCTGAGTGGCAGGCCGCTCGGCACTGAGTTGTCTCCGTCAAGTGTAAGAGTGCACATGTGTGTCCTAGAGCTCAAACTGCAAGTGAAAAGGCCCGTTCTGTGTTTGTGTATAATTGACACCCAGCCTCTGCAGAAAACTCTGCGTCCACTCCACGAGCCCACTGGCCCTCGTCCGTTGGACCGCAGAGCACAGGGAACGGGCCTCTGGTGTGGCTCAGGGGACAAGCTCAGAGGGGTCCTCTTTCATGCCTCAGCCCTGGGAGGGTTCTGCTGGCCCCATCGGTGGTTCTGGGGGTGAAAAGAGGCCCGCTCTAGAGGAGGGGGACGAGGAGCCCGGGGACAGTGTCTGGGATGCCCACTGACCTGCTTCTCCTCCTTCCCCCAGAGTGGTTCTTCGAGTTCGGCTTTGTGATCCCCAACTCCACAAACACCTGGCAGTCCCTGATAGAAGCGGCGCCTGAGTCCCAGATGATGCCCGCCAGCGTGCTAACGTGAGTGCGCAGGCCGCAGGATTGGGGGGTGTTTCTGGGAGCGGGCGTTCCAGGCGGTGGGATTCGTGGCCCTGGTCGGCAGGCAGGCGGCAGCCCACACTGAAAACGAGGGTAAAAAAGAGTACCCTGGGGTGTCCAAGTTTACCACTGACTGACTTCTGTCAAATGAAAAGTGTGATGGAATGGAAAGGACATACAACTTTAGACTAGGCCTTTAGACTAAATTCCTGATTACCCCTGACGAGCTGTGTCATCTCGGACAATCTACTTGACCTCTCTGGGCCTTATTTTTCTCCTCTCTAAACACAGAATGGATCGTTCTCTCTCACAGAGGTGCAGTGAGAATGAAGTGAGGTGACATGGAAGGACGCTGGCGTATACTGTGTTACATCCATGCTGACTTCCCCCTCTCCCGATCACCAGACTTCTCGTGCTCTGTACTGTGTTTACACGGCCTTGAACAGAACCTGGCAAAGTCCCCATTCTGTTTTAGAGGGTAATATTTGGTTGCAGTTTTTCAGAGACTAGCTTACCATTTTAATAGCAGTGCTTCTAGCCCAGAGAATTATTAGTTGGTCACTTGTCCAAAAACACTGTCAATAACTGCCCACCCGTCTTCTCTCAGGAACAGATACTAGTCTTTCAGAAGTTGTAGTGATAGTACCCAGTAATGACGTGTTCACACAGACCATCACTGTGTGGTGTTGGGTCATCTCTCTAACCAGGTCCTTCGTGGGAGCCACGTTGAATTTCCAAGTAGAGATTACTTATAAATCTTCAGTAGATTTTTAACTACAATAGTGTTTTATATTCTATAAGCCATTCAGATCTTAAATTCCTTATTTACCTATTTTTAAATTAATTACCAGCAAAAATGTATCTGCTGGCTATTAATTACTCCGGGAAAGTACAGTGTCGTATGTAGAAGGCATTTTTTATATTCTATTAAGCATAATTTGACTCCTTGGCCAGGCCTGACTTCTTTTCAGATATTAAAACCAGTAAGTCTACGGTAACGTAATTGAGGTTGCTGAAGTCATATTAGTGCTTAGAACCCAAAGACAGCACCTCTGTTGCCCTTCACCCGGTTCAAAAATGGTTTGGTTTTGAAACACTGAGAGACCCACCAAGAAAAATGCAGTTCTACTCTGCCCAGCACAGGTGTACCGTTTGGGGCCCTTTGGTTGCACGCCGTAGAAACCGGCCCCGGCTAACGCGCCGGAGCCGAGAGGGCTGAGCTCTGGGCGGCTCGCAAGATGCAGGTGGCAGGAACCTGTGCACGGTTCCCTCGAGGAGCAGCCGCAGGGAAGGGTCCTGCTTAGGGAAGAGAGTCCCGTCGGCCCATATTACATCCCGTGCCCACCCCTTTGCCGGTGAGGTCGGGGCCACCTGACCGACCCGTGGACTGGAGACGGGTGGTTCCCCAAAAGAAGAGCAGAGTGCATTACCCCAAGTGAGGAGAACAGCGGTGTGCAGGGGAAATGCCGCCCTGCGGCCTGCGGGTTGCACGGTCATCAGAAAGCCAGTCGTGTGTGTAAGCACCGCGTGTGCAGAGCACTCGACCAAGGACCTTACGTGTACCGAGGATTAAGACGTGCTCTCTCTTCTGACCTCCGTCCGAACCCAAGAAAGACAAACGTAGTCACACAAGCTAAATGTCATATTAGGCTTCTAACCACATTACAGACACAGATTTTAATGTCCACAGGCCAAGGTTCTGGGTGGGTGTGTGTCCACGGGCCCAGGTTGAAACCATTTGGCAGAAACGAAACCTGTCGCCTAACGCAGCCGTCTTGCCTCCCCTTCTTGCCCGCAGTGGGAACGTGATCATAGAGACAAAGTTTTTCGACGACGATCTTCTCGTAAGCACATCCAGAGTGAGACTGTTCTACGTTTGAGAGAAGAATGTACGTGCATTTCAAGAGTTTGCGTTTTGGGGGGGAAGGAGGAAACCGTTTACTTTTTTCCTCCACACATTTAATTTTGACACTTCCACCCCGATTCCCTCCACGACAAAACCTGCCTGCGGCCGCCAGGGGACCAGCTCTGCGTGGGTAACCAGATGGCTTTCTTCCCTCAAGCTGCCAGCCCCGCTGACCGGACTCAACTCCCCACCTCAGACCAGGGCAGAGAGCGCGCCCCGACCCCATCCCAGGGGAAACGCGGGACGGACACACACCGGGCGGCGCTCCTCCCGCCGCCTCCCCGCCGCCTCCTCCTCCTCCTCCTCCTCGGGTCCTGCCGGAGACACAGCTCCCTCCGGCCCCGGCTTTGGAAAACTCCTGTTCTTGACCCACGTTTAGTCTTTTCCTACCGTTTCTATTTCATACATTCTCATACATTTAACTTGTAAAATAGACTGTGATATTATTATGTAATGAATTGAGACATACGAATTAAACTATTCCTACAGTCTTTAACTGGGTGCTGCTCTCATCTCTCCTTTCTCGGGGCCGCGGACCCGGGGCCGCGACGAGAAAAAGACGTGCGCGGGGCTCCCGGCTCCGGGGCGCGTCGGCGTGAGCTTCCCGAGAGTGTAACACTCGCCGGACACAGCCTGCAGCCTCAGCCTCGCCTCTCAGACAGGACCCTTAGTGGTCGCTTTCACAACATACACACGTCCTCCACCGGTCGCTTTGCTGCTGTCTTTAACTCTCTCCATTCCTTTATAGTGCTCGTTTGCTTGAGACGAGAGGTTTCCAGAAAGGGTAGACATTCTAAGTTGGTAGAGACTCTCATTCCTAAGCGACGGAGTAAGTTACCAAATGAAGGGAAGCTGCCCCAGAGGTTGACTGGGGAACCCGAGGAAGCACCCGGGAGGGGCTGGGACGCTGGGAGGCTCTATAAACCACAGCAGCGGGGCCCGTTCGGGGGAGAAGTGATGATTATGTCTGTGGTGCTTTCAAGTCTGAGGTAAGAGAGGAAACTTGAAAGGATCCTTCTTTTAGGAACTTGCCTCAGAGCTACAAGGAGCCTTCCCTGTCCTTTACAAAATACCAACCATGAAGAGTTTTTGGTTTCCACAGTAGCAAGACTCGAGGCCAGAGGACAGGAGGTATTTCCTGGAGGAGACGGATGCCCTTCCATCAGATTCTAGCGAGAGGAGACGGCAAGCGGATCATTTCAGACAGCAGCCGGTGCTCCGCAGCGGGCAGGGCGGGCAGTGGCGGCATCAGTCTGGAGGGAGCGGGTGAAGAGGCGGGAAGATGTCAGCGTTCAGCTGTTGACCACCAAAGCAGGGCTGGCCAGTCCCCAGCAAGCCGGCAGCCTGGAAGTCCAGGCCCTACTGGAAAAGATGTTTTAAATCTTTTAAACTATCGTCAAGAACGCAAGAACCAGGCCCTGGCTGGGTAGCTCATCTGGTTCGAGTGTTGTTCTGATACACCAGGGTTGCAGGTTCGGCCCTCCATCAGGGCACATACAAGAATCAACCAATAAATGTGTCAGTAAGTGGAACAACAGGGTAATATCTCTCCGTCTCTCTCTCTCTCTCTCTCTCTCTCTCTCTCTTCACTCCTGCAAATCAATACATTAAAAAATTTTTTTTCTAAAGCACGAACCAGGTGTGTACACTTGATTGTCTGGTTTTCCACAAAGAACCCAGGGTGTGGTGGGAAAGGCCAGCCCCTTCCAGCCTGGGGTGGGACAGAGAAGAGAAAGGAGGAGGAAGCAGGACAAAGACGTGATGTCCTTGCTGTCCTTTGCCCCCCAGCCTTGGGTGAGAGGGCTGATGGGAACCTCTGCCCAGGGACAGGGGAGGGATGAGAACTTCAGAGAGGGCCGGAGGAGGAGCTGCCCCACGATGCAGTAGTGACTCAGCTTTGTAAACACGCCCCCCACCGTCCTCTGTGCCCACCGCCCCCTCCGCAGGCCCTTCCCTTCTGATTCGCCCCCCCCACCAGAGAGAGCCCCAAGATGCACCTCTGCTGGCCAAGGCCTCTGTATTGTCAGGTTTATTTTTAGAGCTTCTGTCTTAGTGACCTGGTCATTGTTTTGTGACTTTCAGAATGCCCCGTCGTAATGGTTCTCAGAGCGAGGACGTCCTCTGGCTCAGTTCTTTCTGGTGCTTTCATCTGGTCTGAAACTGAGTGGCTTTGGCTCCAGCTTTGAATAGACTGTGGGGTGGAATGGAGTGGAGGGAGAAGCAGGGATCTGGAGAGTACATGCGGTTCCCAAACTGTCCGTCAAGGCACCCCAAGGCTCTGCAGCAAAGCTACAGGGGGGCTGTAGGATCTTACAGTCTTCAAAGGAAATATAGGATACAGGACAGCCGTGTCACACTGCTTAAACTATTAGCTCAAAGTAGTTCAATTTTTTAAAAGATTTTGTTTATTTTTAGAGGGGAAGGGAGGGAGAAAGAGAGGGAGAGAAGCATCAGTGTGTGGTTGCCTCTCGTGTGCCCCCAACTGGAGACCTGGCCCGCAACCCAGGCATGTGCCCTAACTGGGAATCGAACCAGCGACCCTTTGCTTCTCAGGCCCTGGCACTCAGCCTACTGAGCCACACCAGCCAGGGCTCAGTTTCAACAGTAGAATGCACTACATTCATTTGGTGAGGAATCTTTGGAAAACCAGGTGTTTGAAGGTCTTGGTGACAAGAAGCAAGTACTCTTCAAACATCGGCGTGAACAGGAAAGGAGGGAGGTGGGGTACAATCTGATCCCAAGGTCTGAACAGCTGTGCTGTGCTCAGCACACACCCCATTAGGAGGTCATTGTGATTATAAGTGAAATAAAAATATTTTTTCTCTCAATTTAGATGGCTTTTTTTCCCCCAAAAATAACATGGCTGCCACTGTTAGGACATAAATACTTAGTCACTTGCTCCTAACTAGTTAATGAAGGGAATTATTAGTTAGTTATTTGGCCTAAGTAATTAGCAACTGAAATAATTACAGAGACACGAAGGATATAGTGAACAGAACATTTAGGGACCCCCAGTGAGCCCTTGGTTTTAAACTACGCCTTTCAGAGGGTTAGAAACATACATCACCATCTCTGGCCACAACCAGCAGGTACTGACCACCCACTTCTGAACTCTCAGCAGCTCTTGGCTCCACAGAGTACTTTTGAATTCCTGTCCTTATTACAGGAAATATATTCAAAGAAGAGAGACATTTACTTAGGTTTCTTAGAATGGCTTTTTAAGTGACTTAGTTTATTCAAACCATCCCCCAAGTAGCTCTTCTCGATTATAAAAGAATAAGCAAAATTACTGTCACTCGAGTTTTTAACTTGCATTATAATTATTACTTTCATTTGGGGCTAATGTATGTGCACTTGAGCTAAACAGTGTGCTGTCTGAACATCTCGTGGTGCGCAGGGCGCCCCTGTATGACGGTGCTGTACGTGATCGGTCAGTTCTAACCAGGTAGAGAACTTGGGGTTTTATGTTGCTGTTTTATGTTATTACAGAAGTTGATAACGGTCATTTATTTTCTCTCGTGGTCCACTGTCGGCTATACATATCATGCACGCGGGGCCGGCCCTGGGTAAGGACTGGAATGCAGATCATCTCTCCCTGCAGACGTCTGCCAACTTTTAATTGGCTGATACTCAGCAACAAGCTGCAATTCCTTTGGTACAATTAGGCTAAGGTCAGAACCAGTTTTTCTTGGAGGGTTTACATTCACTTAAAAGTAGACTCTTTATGAGACTGAATTGGTGTTAGGACCATCGTGATCCTCAAACCTTCCCAGGCCCAAACGGCATCGCCGTGGCACAGAATTCCGGGACCTGCCCTGGCTGCCGTAGCTCAGTGGATTGAGCTCGGGCTGCGAACCAAAGCATCGCAGGTTCGATTCTCAGTCCGGGCACATGCCTGGGTTGCAGGCCACATGAGAGGCAACCACACATTAATGTCTCTCTCTCTCTCTCTCTCTCTCTCTCTCTCTCTCTCTCTCTCTCTCCCCCTCCCTTCCCCTCTCTAAAAAAAAATAAATAAATCTTAAAAAAAAAAAGCTTAAATAGACACATTCTAGGTATAACCAACATTAAAAAAAAAAAGGAAAGAAAAGTAAAAAGAATTCCGGGACCTCAGTTGTGGATTTGGGAGGAGGTGCACAATCACGCACTGAGGAAGACCTCGGCCTCTGACCACTGGGAATGCCGCATCTGAAAAATGCCCGTGTTCGCTCAGGGTGGGGTGGCCCAGTGGGCTGAGCGCCGGCCTGTGAACCTGCAGGCCACGGGTTTGGCTCCCGGTCGGAGCACAGGCCCCCCAGCTGGGGGCCAGCGAGAGGCAGCAGATCCCTGTCTCTCTCACACATGGATGTTTCTCTCTCTCCCTGCCCCTCTCTCTAAAAATAAATTAATTAAATCTTTAATAAAAGCAAAAAAGCCCATGTTTGTTGTGGTTTCGGCAGGCCCCAAAGCACAGCGGGAAATTAGAAGCCCACCCACCTAATATATGGGGATCCATTTGATGCCAAGGCTGTGAGGAGTCCCGCGACGGGGTCCAGAGATGACTAAGAGGTGGGCCTGCCCAAGGAGGACGCCGTGCACGCCCAGCAATTGAATGGGGCGAAGTAAGAGGAGCCCCGGGGGCAAGGCCCAGGGATGGCCAGTGACCTCGGTGGAGCCCAGCCTGGCCTCAGCTCTGGGGAGGCCTGGGCTGTCCCAGGGAAAGAAGGACCGGGGGTCCCTGGATTGGGCCATCAGCTTCCCAGAGGGAAGGCCTGGGAAGTGACTGCTGACTGTCATGTCTACTGCAGTTCCAGCAATACAGAGGGAAAAAGGTCTTGTTGTGGGGAGTAGTGGTGGCTGAGGCTGACCCTGGGGTGCGGCCCACTAAAGGACTCTCCTGGACTGAGCAGAACCCACGGGAGCCCCCTGCAGCTCCTCTATGGCCACCAGAGGGCGCCCATCTCTCACAAATCTTCCAACTTGGGCTCCTTGGGTGCCCGACCGTGCACTGGGAAAGAGCTTTGGGAGTAAAGAGGATGGGCAACCCTGGACCTTGAGGACAGGCCCCCAGGCAACCCTGGACCTTGAGGACAGGCCCCCAGGCAGGTTCACTGTGCACCAGGTCAGGACTAGAGAAAAGTAGGTTCTGCTGAAGGGGGCGAGGGCTGTTTCAGGCCAAACTTTTGGCGGAATGAGGGGGTATAGCCGAGACAAAGGGTGCGGGGAGCTCAATGCAGACGTGGGACCCCAAGAGAGGCAGTGCCAGGCCCAGACTCTCGCCTCATGCTGTTGTTCTCATTGTGCAGAGGAAGACTGGGGCTCAGCAAGGTATAGCTACGTGCCCCATATTAGCTGCCACGTCTGTCCTGCATGGGGCTGCTTCTCACTTCCTTTCTGAGAGGATTGTAGTCCTGAGCAGGGTGGGTTAGACCTGATCCCAGCTCCAGGTGCTGCCTGCTGTGTGGCCTTTCAGTCCCCTTCTGTGTGAGGATCCCCCCTGGGCCCTGGGCCTTGGGGACATCCGCAAGACTGTGCTGCGCAGGGCAGCTGCACGGAGAGCAGCTGGTCAGCCTTGCCTCAAGCAGCCAGCTGCGCGGCCTGTGCAGGGGTGTACGGTGGGCACACAGGGTTGACCTAACCTTGACCCTGCCGGCAGTTTGGGGACAGCTCAATGGGGGACAGGCGTCCCGGGGCCTGAGCAGCCCAGTGAGGACAGCTAAGCTTTAGACCCTGTGAAGGGCGAGACCTTCCCAGAATGCAGGCATCCGGAGGAAGCCACACAAGTGGAGACAGGTGTGGAACGGTCTGCACGTGGTGTCCCACCAGCCAGGTAAGGACGAGGGGCCTTGTCTCTCTTGCTCTTTGCCGAATCTCTGGAGCCTGTAACAGCGCCCAGCACAGAAAGTGATCAGTACCTAGGTGGACTAATGAATGAACAAACAAATGAACGGAATGGGCAGGATACTTAGCACCTGCAGGGAAACGTGGTAAATAAGAAGGGGCCCCTGACCTCGGTGGGGGACAGGCCAGACACGCACAAGCAGGTGACGACTAAGCTCACACTGTGAGAATTGTTCTGGGGGCGAGGGTGAGCCCTGGGCAAGGGCTTCTTAGGCGGGGGGTCCTGGGACAGGCGAATGGGAAGAATGGGAAGATAACACTGGCGCTGAACCCTGACACGGAGCAAGCCTCGAGAAGCCTTGGAGTCGCACATCCCTGTGGCAGGAACATCAAGTGCAAAGGCCCTAAGGGAGGCCCAAGTTTGCTGTGGACGCAAGGAGGCTGGTGCGGCTGGTGAGCGAGGGAGGGGAGGCACCGTGTAGGTAGAGCGAGGGGGGTCCTGGGGTGGGGGGGGCAGTGCCCAGCTTCGCCCTTGCCCGGGCTCACTTTATCCGCGCCTCGGCCTCCATCGCTCCGCTGCAGCCCGGGCCTCTCCTGCCCTCCAGACCTGTGCAGCCTCTGACAGTCTACGGCAAACTGGAGACAAGACCATGGTGCGGCTCCAGATCTTCCCTTCCAGCCCCACCCCTGTGGTAACCGGCTCCTCCTTGTGCCCGAGGGCTCGGGCCAGAGCCTGGGGTGTCCTCCATGGGAACTGCCTCCAATATCCAATCAATCCCCGAGTCTCGATGCTTTATCCTATGTGGTGTCTTAAATGTGCCCACCGCTCTCCCTCCCAGCATCTCCCCTCGACCCAGGCACAAGCCCCCCCCCCGCCCCCCGCCTCTGCAGACGTCACTTCGCTGCTTCCCAGGGAGTTTTCCTGCTTAAAACCCCTCCCTGGCTTCCCCTGACCCTACACCACTGTAACTGGCCCACAGGATGTGCCTGCCCCAGTCCCCCCTTGGCCTACACGCGCCCTTGGAGCCCTCTGCTCCCTCTGGCATGCGGCCTGCCCACATCGGGCTCCTCCCCACGGCCCTTCCCATCTCCTTTCAGCCCTGGGGCCCTTCCAGCCTCAGCCTCAAGGCGGCCTCCTCAGGGAAGCCCTCCCCTGCTGTCCGATTCCCTGGTCTGAGGCTCAGGACGGTAGATTGTTCTTAAGGAGCTGTAGATAGATGGCTCCCATTGGTGACATCTGCCCCTCACCCCAGAGGGGGCAAGTGTAGATGAAACACCCTGCCACGTCTCCGGTCAGGTGGGGCTGAGGTCCCAGGGGCTCTTTCTTGTGGTAAGGCAATGCGTGGCCACCGCCGTCAGGGGGGCCCCCAGTCAGCTCCGAGGTGAGAAAAGGAACCCCCACAGGGCCAGTGTTGGGGGGCAGGGTGGTGGGAGTTTGCAGGCTTTTTGCCCCCTTCAAATTCACAGCTCCAGGTTGAGTGTTTTGACTCCCCTCCCACTCCCCCTTTCCTTGCATCCATGTATCTCACCTGGAACAGTGACACCAGATTTAAGACTATTCAGGGGACAAGGGAGGCCCAGGGTTACCCAGGTTGTGGCACCAGGTAGAAGCAGGATCCACACCTGTCGACCCCCCTGCAGTGAGTCCTATAAACTCTGCCCCTTGAAACCAGGCCATCCCCCAAACTACCACAGCTGGGCTGTTAGCCCTTCCGAACGATCACAGCGGAGATTCTGCCAATACAGCTCATCTGTGGGCCACGAAGTTTAGTGGGCTCCATCACCTCTCCTGGAGGGCTGGAGCTTGAGGTCCCACTTCCTCGTTAGTCAAAAACAGCCCACCTATCTACTCTAACTGCACTCAAGGGGCAGGGGGCTGCCAGGTATAACCCAGGTACTTGTTTCTCCAGCAGGTCAGAGCTTAGAGAATGAGGGCAAGGCTGCATCATTGCCCTGGAAAGTAACTCCTAAGGGACAGTGCCTCGTACCACCACCAGGGGGCGCTACTCCATCAGCTCTTCCTTAGAGAGCTAATCCTGGGAGGTCTGCGCGGGGAAGGCCCACTGGCCCGTTGGGAGGCCGCATTCGGAGAGCGGAGCCACACACCCGACTTGTTCCTCCAGTGCCAGAGGCTGTAGACGCCTTCCAGGGCACCCAAGGTTCACCTGGCACTCAATGATGTGATCCCAAGGAAAAGGCTCTTGGTACAACAGGAGACCAACCTGGCATGCGGCTCCCCAGCTGGCCCCTCGCCTGGATCCTGCTGCCCAAAGGGCACACCCATCTGCTCCCAAACTGGTGTCTTCAACCCAGTCCCTGCCCAGGAAGGAGCTGGGGCTGAGTTCAACCATCCCCTATCTCACTGCCCTCTTCTCCCCAAGTTTCAAGAAACCAAAATAGAAAAAAAACAGGCTTGAGACAGCTTTGTTAGAACAACTCAGCAAAATAAAATTCCGGTTTATTGTTGGACAACATTGTTTCACACATACATCAAACAGGCCAAAAAAAATAAACAGCAACTTCATAGACAAAAAAAGGAAAAAAGCAACCTTTTATCTTTGGCCTTTTTAACCATCTCATACAAACCAACTACTTATAGTACAGCTAAGTACATACACAAAAAGTTACTGGAATGCTCGGAATAAGATTGTTTTTTTGTTGTTGTTTTTGCTTTTTTTACAAGGTTTTTTTTCTCCTTTGAGATTATAATGAACATGGTCACACCACAAGTAAAGTCGGAAGTAGGACAGAGAACGCTCCAAAGGCTGGTTTGGTCATCCCGAGATCAATAAAAATGGCTGACCCCTAACAATATGTACAAAAATATAAAATGTAAATAAAAAATACAAACAAATTTTCCTTTTTAAAGTACTTTTAAGAAAAAAAGCAGGGCCTTGGAAGTTTTGGTTTTTTCCTCCCCTGTTGCAAATTCACGTTGTGGTTTTGGTTGGGTGTGGAGAGCGCATGTCGTCTGCGGGTGGCGCTGCCTGCGGTGGGCGGGCGGGACTCTCTACTCGAAGGTGACCACGTTTAGATTCTGAGACGGGAAGTGGAGGGTGAATAGGTCACGACGGCCTTTTTTAAGTTTAACTTTTCCTTTTTTGCTGTCTAGTCATCCTCATCGGTCTTCTGCTTCTTGGTGTCAACATCGTCATCCTAGGCAGGAAAGACACTGTCAGGCTCCTCCAACCCACTGGGCTCGCCCGCCAACGGCCTCAGCCCCAGCTCGCGGTCCTGGCAGCTTGGGGGGGGGGGGGGGCGGGGGTTCGGCAACTCAAATACCCAGCACCCAAAATGTAGTCCCTGTCAGCCCGTCCAGCCTCAGTGCCTCACTCAGACCCCAGCCCCTCTCTGCCCCTCCAGCCAGAACCCACCTCGTCATCTTCAGCTGCCCGTTTGCCCGTAGCTGCCTCAGCCTCCTCGTCTTCATCTCCATCCTCCTCCTCACCTGGAGAATCAGACCCCAGGTTAACCACCCTGCTATCCTCAGCCAGCCAGGAAGGGTCCTGGCACCCTCCCACCCAGCGGCAGCCAGAACCTGGAGGGGAAGCAGCAGGAAAACAGGGCCTGCAGTTCCTCAGAGAAATCTCCCAGCAACAACATTTGCCCGGATGGCATGCTGCTGGATCTGTCTTTGCTGCCTGGCAAAGGGCACCTGGGGCAATCCACGTCACCCACGCGGACACTTGTCTTCAGGTGGGAGTGTGACCCAGGGGCCAGGCAGCTACACCTAGAGAGGCCGGACCCACAGATCAGTGGGCGCTCCCCACCCCAGTGGCAGTGAGCGCGGCAGCTTCACACTGCTAGCCCGAAACAAGGAGGACCCTGGCTCCACAGGGACCAGCCCTGTTCAGCTGCAGTGGTCTGCTGACTCCCACTCCGGGAGCCCCCAACTCTCCCCGCCCGTGTGGGAGGCCAGGCAGATACCCTTTCACAAAGGGAGACAGACAAGGCTACTCACCATCACCTTCCTCCTCCTCTTCCTCCTCCTCCCCTCCTTCTTCCTCTTCTTCATCTACCTCATTGTCAGCCTCCTGCTCCCCATTTTCCTCATTCTCCTCGACAGAAAACATTACCAGGTTATTACCAAGGACAGAGCAGCACTCCTGCCCCCGCCCCTTGCCCCAAGCCCTGCCCGATGCTCTACCATAGCCTCAGACTCCCGAAGCTCCACCAGGAGACCGAGACACACAAACCTCCCAATCTGCTCCCGAGCCCTGGCCCCTTGGCCTAAGTTAAGCCCCAAGTCATCCCAGGAAGAGAACTTCTTGGCCAAGAACTGCTAGGGAGTCATGAGCAAGGTTGACACTCACAGCGTTGCCATTAGCAGGTGCATCTCTTCCATTCTCTGCCTCCTCCACAACTTCCTTCTTCTCCTTTAAGTCCTTCAGAAAGGGAAGGAGGAACCAGTAAGTCTTTTAAGCAACCCAGGACTGGCGAAGGGCCCAGAACTACAGGTACATATGTGCTGCTCAGGGAATGTCGTAAGTTAAAAGCGCTGCGAGATACACGTGCAACTGGTGGAAGGAAAGGCCACAGATACGGACTGTGTCTGTCGTCGGGTTATCGCCTGATACCCCAGCCGTTAGAGAAAAAGGCCATGTGGCACCGCAGCTCCAAACCCGTCCGACCGGGCCGACAAGCCCGGGAACACTTCACTCACGCACACACCCGTCAGACGCGTTTCCAGCGGAGGGAGCTCCGCCTCTCATAAGTCCTTCTGGGAAGGCAGCAGACATGTGCCATAAATAAGGTGAAGGAGGAAGGACCCTGACTGCGGGAGAACTCCCGTGGGCGGACTAGCCGGGGAAGGGAGAGGGAGGCAGAACTGGGGAGGCCACCTCACCAGCCGGAATCCTCGCAGCTGAGCTCCAGCCCAAACCCACGACGGTCTAGGACCTAAAGAGAAGCCTCGGCCTTTGAAAAAACCCAGAGCCCCTCCCAATCTCCCCACATCGCACGGCTGTCCCGGGGGGCCACAGACCGATGCCTGCAAATAGGTGCGGCCTCAGGTATGCTTGCCCTACCCGAAATGCCTCACCTCCCTCCCGCACACCTCACAGGGCCGGCATTCCAAAGGGCAGCGCCGCTGCGGGCGCCCTGAAGCCCCGTAACTTTTTCCACCTGGCGCGGCTGGGCCTGCCGCCAACAGTCAAGTAACGAGAGGCCCCGGGCGCCATCCAGAAAACAGCCTCCGGGCACCTGTCGGCCCGGTTTGCACCAGCCCGCCCAACGCGGACCCCGGCGCCGCCCGCTCCCGCCCCCTGGCGGCCGAAGCCCCAGGGAGCAGGTGGGGGCGGGGAGGTCGCATCGCGCAGGCGCGCAGCCCCCGCCCGGCGAGCTTTGCGCGCGGGCCTCCGCACGCACCGCGCGCGCAGAGCACGTGGCCCGGGGCCGCCGAGTGCGCCCCTGACCCAGGAGACCCATAGCCCGCGGGCTGCGTCGGCCACGCACATCCTGAGAGGTGCGCACGAGTCTTTCCCGGTTCCGGAAGCCCGCGACACCCCCCACCCCTCAAGCCTGTAAGAGCGGGCTTGCGTCTCTGTATTTGGCGGGCAAAGTCCCGCGGGATGCCGCCCCGAATTCCGCTGGGCTTTTTCGGTAGCGTAGCCCGAGGCCGTCGGGGAAGCGCTCCACCCGGCAACTTACTGCTTTTAGCGGCAAATCACCTCGGAGGAAAGCAAGGCGTATGCCTGCACTGGGGAGGGCCGATCTTCCCACCCAAACCAATCGCCTCCTGGGCCCAAAGAGGGGTCGTTGGGAACCTCTCTGGAAAGCCGGGTCGAAAGCTCCGGTCCGCCGGGGGAACCGTCACTGGGAGAGAGCCAGGGGTGACGCCAGGGGCACTGGGGTTAAGGAGACGCGAAGGTGACTCGTGCCCGTCAGACTCAGACGAGGCCCGAACGGTTAAAAAAAAAAAAAACAAAACAGGTTCAGGTCCGATTTAAAGTGTCGCGCTCCCGCCAAGGGCGGAGATGCTCCCAGGCGGGCAGCGAGACAGACGCGGCGCGCAGAAATGCGCACGACCTCAAAACCTAGGACGGCACCGAAGCCCCTAGTGCACAACTCCGACAACCCCCGGCACCCGGCACGACCCCACCGCCGGCCAGCCGCGGTCGCTGCTTTTGTTCGCCTGCGTCGCCCCCGGAGGGGCCGCGCACACTGCGCTCCCGGGCAGCCGCGGGGGGCGCCCATCGTCGCCCCAGCGCGCCGCTCCTTCACTTTCTGTTTCCTCCCCTCTGGCGCGTGGGCTTTCTCCTCAGCCAAGCCCGGCTTCGCTGGTGAATTATTTAAGCAGGGCGGCTGTTCCCGGCGCACTGCCCCCGGAAGGACGCCCACCCCCGCCTTCCCAACTACCTAGGGAGACGGAGACCTTCACACCTCCACGGAGACAATCGACGCCGCGGCCGGCCCGCCCGCCGCCCACACCACCTTATCAGCGGTCCGCGCAGATAAACCTCGGACCCACTGCAAGGCGCGAAACGGGGCAGCCCGGCGCCAAACAAAGGGCAGCGCCGCCGGCGGGCGCTCGCCGCGGAGCGGCCACTTCCCGCAGCCGGCCCGCATACGCGCCCCCCCAACACTTCCGATTCCAAACGCGCTGGAGTTTCAAAGTTATTTCCGTGCGCCCCGCGGGCCGACGACCCCCTAGCCGGGCCCCTCTCCTCCCGCCGCAGTTCAGACGAGTCACAAACAAGTTTCCGGAGCCGAAGAGGAGTCTTCCCCGGAGCCCCTAAACCTCCGCACCCGCCCTCCCCCTACCTTCGACGGTGCCCGGCCCACTCCACGACGGGCATCACGTTTGCCCGCGGCGCTTCCCGCCCCCCACCCGCACATACACAAAGAGTGGGCTGCCTTGTGAGCCTAGGCCGGGTTCCCCGCGGGAGAGACCAACAGCGGATTCAGCGAAATCCAGGCGCCGCGCGCCAAACACCACTGCGGCGACACCACCTCGCAGACCCCGAAGGGGCGGGCGGCGTCCAACTCACCTTGGTGGTGATCTCGGAGCTGGTATCCACGGCCGCGTCTGACATGGTGGGCACGCCGGTGATCCTAAGCAGCGGATTAAAAAAAAAAAAAGCGAGAGTTCGAGGACTCTGGCGAAAACGCTGCCGGAGTCCGCGGCGACTGAGGAGGCGCGCGGCGGAGGTGGCTGCAGCGAGTTGAGAGGCAGACACAGGAACAATGCAAAGATGGCTTTTCAGAGCAGCCAGTGGGGAACTCACGCGGCGGCAGAACCTTTAATATAGATTAGTAGGCGGTGCCCGGACTCCCTTACCCAAATGCTATTGGCTGAGGTCTGGGAGCGGGTGCTCGCTCATTGGCTCCAATCCGAACAATGGGCAAGCGTGCTTAAAGCGGCAGTGCCTTGGTGAGTCAGGCGCTGCGCAGTCGCCGGCCGCACTGTCATTCACAGCCTAAGTTTGCCGGGTCTCAGCGGCGCCGGGGCTGTGGGGGAAGGGCGCGCGCGCGCGCGCGCGAACTCAGGGCGCGCGTTCTCGCTGCTGTTTTGCTGGGGCTGCTGACGCAAATAAGCCAAAGCGCGGCAAAGCTGCTCGCCCAGCACCTCCCCCTTTACCCCTCCCCGCGGTTCCAGGGAAGGAGGGGGAGGGAAGAGGAGGTGGAGGCTTGTGCGCACGACGGCTGCTAGCGAGGGGGAGGGGAAGGCCGGGTGCTGGGCTGCGCTCGCCCCGGGCGGTGCCCTTCGTGGTGCCCGAGAAGCTGCTTGCCCCCCCGGTGCCTGCGCTCCTTCGACAAAGAATTGCCCCAGCGCAAGTGGGCGTAAGCCCCACGACGAGAGATGAGGGCGCGAGGCCGAGACACCCGGATCCAGGCTGCACCGTCTCTTTACCATGTTCACCCCTCTGCACAGCCCCAGGGACCCCGAGTCTCTGGGGGAGGCGCCCCTTTCCCCACCACTAGCCCCTGCGCGCGCCCCCTAAGCCCGCCGACGAGCAGGCTCCGTGCCAAGCACACTCAGTCAGTGATTAATACTTAGAGGGGCCTCGAGGGCGGGTGCGGGCTACTCCCCTCAAGCAGGACAGCCCGCGGGCTTCGCACTCCGGGCTTCTGGATAGTACCGGCCCCGGGCAGTCACTGCCGTCGCGACAGCCTCGGGGAACTTGCAGCGCTCGGCCTTCTAGTGTACCCGTCTCCCACCCCACTTAAGGGGCTGCAAGGGGCCCATGAACTGCAGGGGGGACAGTAATCATTCCTTAGACCAGTTGGGCTAGTCCTTGGGAGCTCTTTGAAGTTTGGGGCGCGATTTAGGGGACCACGCGGAGCCCCGAGGAGGGAACCATCAACCCGCCACACTCAAGATGGCGTTGGGCTCGGCCAGTGTGGCGTGACGTGTCGACCCAACCCACACAGACGATCGGAAACCCGTAGGCTTCGTCCTCTATATCGCCACCGCACTTGGCTGTCGAATTAAGAAACCAGCTGTGTAGAAGGAAAGATTAGAAGAGGTGTAAATACGTTCCAGAAAAATACCTGTGCCACACAAAACATGGCGACAGATAGAGTTCATCCCTGTGTTGCCAGCAGGGGGCGCCCGACACGGAAGGCGGGACTCCCGAAAAACCAGAGCACACTGGCTAAGAGTGGCGGGCGAACACAAAGTTGACGCTTTGCGTCCTGCCATTGGCAGGTTTAGCTGTCTGTCTCTTGGGCCGGCCGATCTAGGAATCGAGAAAACCCGGAGTCCGGATTGTGCAGGAGACACGGTTGCCAAATCCGGTGGGGCTTGAGGTCTGGCGAAAGGAGATACTGAGTCTCCCTTCTTTGGTTTTCTTAGGTCAGGAGCCAACTGGCCCCATTCCCCCTGCGAGACCCTCTGAGCTCACCATGCCGGCTGCCTCCCCCGGGCCTCCGACTCCTCTGCCCGGACGGGAAGAGGCTTGGAGTGCCGGGCGCCAACCGGATCTGGGCCCAATCCCAGTCACCTTGTCCCGCACACGTCAGTCCCGCATCCCCAATCCCATCAGCCAGCCTGCTCGTTGGCCCGAGGAGGAAAGACGATAGAATCGTCTTCTGCGGGGAACGAAGCCCGCACGCCCTGTTCTTTGGCCAGTAGAAACGTGGTCAGGTGCTGGACAGGGCGGGGACACAACGCCACCTCTCGCTGGCCGGCGGTCGCCATCCCGGCCCTAGTAAGCGGCAGCAGAGGGGGAGCCCGCTGGGTCTCGGCCCCGCCCAAGAATCCCTGCTGGTGGAGGTTTTCTCCCCCGGAGCGGCGCGCGCCAATCCGAGGAATTCACAGTGGTGTCCCCGAGGACCGCGCGTCCCAACTCTTTGTTCGGTCCACTACCTACCCTCGCCAGCTGTCTATATTAAGACGCGGGCCTGGGGCCGCCCTGCGCCTAAGAAAAGGAAGGGACTGCTTGGCCGCGATGGCCGCCAGCCCCTCCCCCCACCACCCTTTTCTGTGCCTCCTTCTCCAACAAGTTTGTGCGGCATCGCAAATAGCGCCGGACAGCGTCTTCTACCTACTACGCGCCCGTTAAACTCTGGTTACCCTCGACGGGATTGTGCAGTCCTCAAAACCTGATGCCGCGTGAGCTTGGTCTGTGCCGCATCTGAGCGATCGAGTCATCTTCCCTGCCTGGACACAGCGGCCTTGGGCAGTCCTCTCTGTGTCCACAGCTAAAAAGTGGACATGACCGTTCTGGATTCTGGCCATTATGTGTATGTGAGGGGAGGGGGTGGTGAAGGTGCATCCTGAAATATCTGGGTGAATGTGAATTTCCCTCAAAGAACTGCTTTGCCTGACCCTGGCTCCATGCAGAGCTGGCTTTGGCTAGAAGTAAAAAAGGCTCACACTCACCTGGTTGTGGAACCGCACTTACATTCCGCAAGCACTCCCTGAGTGCCTGCTATTTACAAGGCAGTGTGAGCCTTTGGCTTCAAGCATGTTCACTTACTCTCTGCACCTTGCAAGGTGGGTAGGACAATTATAGGCCTGGATCATATGAAATTGATGTTTTTGTAGGTCAAACCCAATGGAAAATCAGCAAATGTATAGGTTCAGCCTCTAATATTATATTACTTCTCCTTTAATATGATATGACTCTCCAATCAGAAAAGCAGACCGAGGGATTATAGCAAGGAATTTGGAGCAACGAAGTGAATTAGTGACTAGGCTGAGGCTGAAATCCTAGAATGGAGGGATCTGTGTTGTTAGATGAGCCCCAGCTGAAGCAGCCGCCTTGGACCTCCTCCTTCTGCCCATGGGAGCGTGGCGTTTGGCCACTCTTCCTCCCGGATCTGTCCCTGCCCTTCACTGCTCCTGTGGCCTTTCAGACCATTCCCCAGAATAAGCCATGTGCCCTGGTTACGCTGCGAGGCTGCATTTTCCTGGCCTGGGTCTGTTCACAGCCCCCAGGGCGCACTGAGCTCAGGTTACCGCTGTTCTAAGCTGGCCCCCAAATGGTCTTCAGGCAAGTTTCGTTTCCAGGGAGTTTTCATAGGGACACCTATGGGTTGCAGACATGCTCTGCAGTCGGAACATAGGCCTCGCCCTGCTCAGCCTGAGTCACACATTTATTTCACCTTGCCTGGCCCTATAGGTCCTCGAGTTAGCAACATTTACTCCCAAGTCATTTCCATCCTATTCCTAAACGGTTGTCTCACAATTCCGCTTGATTCCCAAATGACCAAAAACTTCCTGGGTTCAAATCCCAGCCCTGCCACATGCTAGCTGTGTGAATTTGGGCAAGTTACTTCCTCGCCTTTAAAAAATGGAGACGACATTAAGAGTTCCTGCTTTCTAGGGGTGTGGTGGGAACGGAAGGAGTTAATATTCAGAAAGCGCTTAAAATAGTGTCTGGCGCCCCCAAGAACACCATCAGTGTTCTTAGGACCCCATTTACCAGCTGCCGTCTGAACCCAAGTGGGCTGGTTTCACAGTGTTTGTGGGACCCCTGGACCAAGGAACAATGTCTTCAGCAAGTCCTTCCCATGTTAGGTGGGGAATGAGGGCACCAGCCTCGCTGACTTTCTGGAAGTCTGTGCCGACGTCCCGGGCAGACCCGCTGGCCTCAGAGGAATGACAGAGTCTGGGAGGCCGCCTGAACAGAGCAGGCCTCAAAAACTCCCGCCTTCCCGCCCTCCAGAAACCGGGAGTTTCAGGCTGTGGTTTCCTTGCCCAGGCACAAGGGCCTGGGGAGCTGCCAGGGGCCTTTCCACTCTCCCGCCCTGCCGAGCCCAGCCGGGTTGTGTCAGAGCCACCCCCCCCCACCCCTGCTCCCTTGTGCAGCACGCCCCAGCCTGCCCATTCTCCCAGGGAGCTGTGCCAGAGGCCCTGGTACCCACACAGGTCTGGCCGCCCCAAGAGGCTCCTGCCTGGCAGGGAGAGGGTGGGGAACATCTCTTGATATTCGGGGCCTGCCCCTAGACTAATGCCAAACTGGAGCCCTAATTGGAGACAAGGAGAGGAGGCCGGGGGAGGTGTGCATGAACTGCCCGCCCCGAGCACGCCCATGCAAAGGTGCCAGTTCTGGGCTCCCTCCCCACAAAAGTGCCCCCTGCGGTGTCCCCGGGACTCTTCTGCCTCCTGTGCCACTTCCAGGCCCCCCTTCCCTGCATCCACCCCAGGGTGTGCGCGCCTATTTGCACAGCTCTAGCTGTGTGGGTGTTTTGCTTAAGCTCCAGTTACCCATTAGGGGTGCGTGGGCCCGGCAGCACGGTGGCAGGTGAGGGTGCCGGCCGGGGAGCCCGAGTGTGGGCCACACCCAGTCACCTTGCCCGAGAGAGCAGTGCGCCCCGGGAAATGTTAAATACCTGTCTGTCACTGTCAGGAGGCACTTTACTGGGCACCTCTACACCTGTCACTGCCTTCCACCCAGCCCTACAGAGGAACCCCGCAGACAGGAGCCTCGAGTGGGCCCCAGCTGAGGGTCTGTGCGCGCGCACCCAGGTAAGCTTGAATTTGAGGGGAGGCAGGTTCTCTTGACATCTCGAAGCTTCCTTGTTTCTCTTCTTGGTTCATCTCAAACGGGTCTTTTCTACCTTCCCATCACCCCCAGTCTTGTTTGGGGGGAGAGGGTGTAAGGGCTGGCGGACACACACCCCACTAGGATTTGCTCACTCTCTCACACCAAAGGGGAGTACAGGCAGGGTGACCAACGGTCCACGTTGTTTGGGACGCAGAGCTCCCGTGGCTACAACCAGAAACTCCCAGACACCCTGGGACGCGCTGGTCACACTGTCCAGTTCTTGTTCACAGGCTGGTAGAGTGGCATTTCTGAAGAAATCTGTAACCACTGCCAAGAAGAAGGGTCCTGGGACCCTCGGTCCAAAAACAGCCTCCCACTTTGGATTCTGCTTCTCTTTGCTCTGGGGAGCCTGGGAGCACTCGGTTCGCACACAGCGGCGCAGAAGGAGTGAAGGGCTCGAGGAACCACAGAGCAAGCTGGCGGTGCGGGGACAGCTGTGCGGTGACGCCTGCCGTGTGTGTTGCGGGTTGTGAGTTCGGGAATCTGCTAGTTTCTAGATCTAGGGGGGAGCAAGCGTCTCTGGAACTGGGGGAGGAGATCCCTCAGGCTCCTTTTAAAAATGTTCTCTCCCCCAAGAGGTTTTCTGAGACTCTCACATGGAAAACAAAAAAAAAGTGAAGCTCTCACTTGGACGATTCTATAAGAAAATCTCAAAATGGGATATAGTAATTAGCCCAGAACTCAAACCTCCCAGGGAAGGGAAAGGAAAGTGAAGGGAGAGGAGGGGAGGGGAGGCACCTTTTCTGTTTTTTTTTTTTAAGAATTGTATTTATTTATTTTCAGAGAGGGAAGGGAGGGAGAAAGAGAGAGAGAGAAACATCAATGTGCAGTTGCTGGGGGCCGTGGCCTGCGACCCAGGCATGTACCCTGACTGGGAATCGAACCTGCGACACTGGTTCGCAGCCCACGCTCAATCCACTGAGCTACGCCAGCCAGGGCGAGCTCCCTGCATTTAAAGCCCGAGAGGGTGTCAGGCATTTCTATGTGCTGCCTGTGGCTGGCCAGACCTTGAATTGCGACGTGACTGGCTCTGGCAGCTTAGCTTTCTCCCGGCCACTCTCTCTTGCCACTTAGGTGCTTTGAGAGTGTTACCTCGGAAGACACCTCCCCATGCGCTCGGCTGCTGGAAAGGTGCCAGTTCTTCCACTTGGTAAACGGAGGGAGGGCCATGGCCCGGCTCCCAGGGAGAGGACAGCACAGCTGTCCCAGTTCTGCCCTGGGCTGTTTGCGGGGCCACAGCACTCTGAGGTGCTACGTCCTTGGCCAAGACGCGGTGTTGAGATCCCCTCTTGGGCCACATGTGATAAGTTGGACATTTCCTCAGTTAAGGTTGTCAGCAGCCCTGGCCGGGTAGCCCAGCTGGTTAGAGCATCACCCTGTTAAGCCAAGGTTGAGGGTTCAATCCCCGGTCAGGGCACGTGCAAGAGTCCATCAGTAAGCGGAACAACAAATTGGTGTTATTTCTCTCTTCCTCTCTATCTCACATCAATACATGTAAAAAAAAATATTTAAAGCCTGTCAGGATACTAAAATGTGTTCTGGAGTGTTCTTCAGAAGTCACAGCTAGGATTAAACAAGGCTGAGTCTGGACTCAGGAGCATTCGTGACGGGCGGAAAGTGAGATGTGTTCTCAGTACCTGCAGAACCAGAGGAGAGGGAGATGGGAGGTGAATGACTAGTGTTAGTAAGTGGGCAGCTCTCACACCAGGGAGGGGCGCACGGCAAGAAGCCTTCGCGGAGAACCCCAGCCTCTCTGGCGACTCCAAGCTTTCTGTTTCGGGGAGGGCCGTGCCCTGGCAATATCGGGGCTCCCCAGGCTTTCTCTCTTCCTTCCCAGGCCACCAGAAGGAGGACACCGTCGAAGGCCTAGAGACTCCGGTGCTAGGCTTGACTGACACTGGTCCTAAGCAAGTTTCTTCACCCCCCCCCCCACCTTGCTCCCGTCACCTGGGCCGGAACGAGGGCCTTCTGGGCCTGGACGGTGGTGCAAGCGCCCACCTCCCTGCAGACGCAGTGGGCAGCGGGGGCGCAGGGCAGGTCTGGCTGTGTCCCCACTGGGCGCGGCCCTGTGCCCTGGGCAAATCACTGTCCCACTGCTCTGAATCGGGTGGGATGGGGCCGGACATTCCACTGAGCTCCCACCCCGGGGTGCTGCCGCCTGCTCCGTGCCAGGGGAGCAGAGAAGAATTGAACACACTTCAGACAGACACGGCAAGACCCCCTGCAGATGGAGAAGATGGGCAAGAGCCTTATTCCACAGACAGAGACGCTGGGACCCAGTACGGGAGCCCGATTTGCCCGCAGACTGGCCCCCGGGCAAGAACAGAGCCCCTTTGGCCCTGGCTGCCACAGCGCCATGCCACCACCCACCCTCCCTCTCACCGAGTGACTGGGGCCCTGGCTGACACCAGCCTATTGGACCCGCGCAGACCACAGAGGTCGGGGGCACTTCCCGGGGCCAGTAGGGCTTGGTGAGAGCCGCGAGTCAGGGTGAGATGTGAGGGGACAGTGGGGGCCACAGCCTGGGCAGCTCCCGCGAAGGGGCAGGCCAGCCGTGTGTGTGAGCAGGCAGGAGTGTCCGTGGGAAGAGGGGCACGCAGAGACACTCCAGGTGTGCCCTTCACCTCGGTGCTCCGCTCCCGCGCCAGAGCCCTGAAGGCCCGCCCCGCGGGGGCGCAGGTGCCATCGCCGCAGCACAGCGCAGCGCATCCCACAGCAGAGGCAGGGAGGCCGCGTGAGGACGGCAGCAGCCCCTCACCAAGCCGACTGCGGCCCAGACGTTGCTCTGAGTTCCAGACACACGTGAACTCATCAATCCTATGAGGCTTGCTGGCATCCCCACCTCACAATGGGGAAACTGAGGCCCAACGTAGTCAGAGCTGGGATTGGAAGCCAGGCAGCCCGGCTCCAGGGCCCCACACTAGTGCAGGTGCAGCCTCAGCTTTCGAAGGGACAAGCCACAGGGCATTAGCAGCCCATCACCCTCGCCTCTGCCCAGCCCACTCCAGGCCAGGACAGGACCCGGGGTTCCCCCCATTGATTGGCGACGAGTTTATTTTCACCAGCTGAGGCCCTCAGCCCTGCCCCTGAAGATGCCTCTCTGGTTATGGGGGGCAACAGAGAGGGCTTCCCAGATAAGTGACTCCCAGTTGCGAGGCAAGATTTTTCTGGTGGGACCTGGTGGTTTTCAGGGAGGGGCATTTTGTGTCCGTTGGCTGCTAAAGGCTCACCAGAACGCCAGCCTCCTAAAAGCCGGGAGGGAGCTCCCGGGGTGTTCTGTTGTGCTTTTCACGGCTCAGAAGACAATTGGTAACATCTGCCTCGAATGTTTCTCTGGGCAACCATTTACCACGGCCTGGCTCTGGGCTGTGGAAATACGGCATTGCACAAGGTCCCTTTTCATGTACATACTTTTTATTTTAGAGAGACTGAGAGAGGAAGGGAAAGAGGGAGGGAGAGAAGGAGGCATCGATTTGTCGTTCCACCTTTCGATGCGTTCATCGGTTGCTGCTTGTACGGGCCCTGACCAGGATCTAACCTGCAACCTTGGGGTATCGGGACAATACTCTAACCAGCTGACCGACCTGGCCAGGGCACCAGGTCCCTTTTACAGTGACCCACAGAACCAATGTCCCTTGGGCCCCTGCAACATCAGGGCAGTGTGGCCTGATGGTTAGGAGCACAAACTCTGGGTAGCCTCTCCTGTCCTCCTGTGGAGACACCATGTCACGCCTGCATCTGTGGCTTAGCGTCTGGGTCTTGGGCAAGATTAACCCCAGCGAACTTCAGTGTCTTCACCGGTAAAACAGGACTCGGTAACAACTGTCTAAGACTTCTCTTGAATCACTTGTTGAGTTTTTGTTTCCAGACCTCTGTGTTTTGATTTTTAGAGGGAGAGAGGGAAAGGGAGGGAGAAAGAGGATAGAAACGTCGGTCGGTTGCCTCTTGCATGCACCCCAACCGGAGACCAAACCCGCAACCCAGGCATGCGCCCCGGCCGGGAATAGAACCGGTGACCTTTCACTTCGTGGGATGAGGCTCAGCTGAGCCACACCGGCCAGGGCCAGACCCTCCATACCTTGTAACCAATTCCATTTCCCTCTCTGTCTGCACTGCTGGAAGCTCAGCACCCACGCGGAAGGCACTTCTGGGTTTCGGAACACACCTCGGGTGGGTGAGACTGACCCTGACCCTGGCTTCCTCGCGTTCCTCCCCTCTTTCCCCTGAGTCCACGTTCTGCGTTGATTTTTTATCTTTGTTGGCCTTTAAGTATTTCTATAAACTTTAGAACTGAGGCCTAAATTAATTGAAATGGTAATTAATTAAACAAGCTGGAGCCATCTATAAAAGCACTTTCTCACAGGTGGTGCCATTTAAGCTTCACGGCCAGCCAGGTAGGTTCCCCCTTTTACAGAAGAGGAATCGGAGGCCCCAAGAGCAAGCAGGTGGCGTGGAGACAGGCCACCCCACGCCGCCCGGCCGCCCAGCGCTGGCCGTGCCTTGCCCCTGGCCCAGCTCTGTGAGTGGTTGCCCCCACTCTCCCGGCTGATGTGGGCCGGGACCTGAGTGGGGGGTTGGGTGGAGAGAGCTGAGCCATTCCACAGAATGTGGGGGCACTGAGCTTTTCCAGGACAGTTGGCTCACACCTCAGTGACAGAGCAACCCACAACTTTGAACTTGCTGGCGATTTTTAATACTAGGACTCGGCGGTAGTTTCCCTTCTCAGCATACAGGGCTCATGGTTGCTGTTTTTTCAAGAACCTGCAGCAGTGCCGTTCGTGGTGACGGCTCCGAGGTCACCCAGCGCTGCCCTGAAGGCTCTGATCCCTGCCCTCAGGTCCCCTCCAGGGGGCCTCAGTCCTGATCTGTCTGTCCACTGGCTGCACCCGAGGGGGAGTCACCCGGGCGCAGGAGCGGGTCAGACCTGGCAGAGGGGCCAGCAGGGCAGGCCGAGGGGGAGCAGAGTGGCAGCCTGAACCCTGGACACAGAGCCACCAGGGAGCCCCAGTCCCGCTAGGTCCCCGTGGGCTCCCTGCAGAGGAGGGAGCCTGCCCTGCCGGTCCAGCCAGGAGCACGGAGTGAGAGCGGCGGACGGGCACAGGGCCAGCGCCCGGCAGCCCCGCCCCAGCTGCTTTCTTCTCTGGAGCAGGCCCTTCCCGGTGCTTCCACATCTCGATTATGGGCGTGCATTGGAAGCATGACCACGGACAACTACCCGTGTCAGGGGTGTGTTCCGTGAGTGGGGGCCAGATGTGTGTTCATGCATGTGCAGACATGAGCATGTGCCTGTGGCGTCGGCAGTCCGGCAAGCACCCCCCGCCCATCTAGGGGCTGGAGCGCAAAGTGGGCCCTGCAGGTGCATGGGCGTTTGCTCCATTCTGCTCTGTACTTTTCCGGGGAGGGGGGTTAAACCTTCCCAAATGTAAGCACACACACACACACACACACACACACACACACACACACACACCAGCTCCCTGCCCAGCCCAACACCCAGGGGAGAAACAGGAATAGTCAGGAAGGTCCACACTAAGTGTGTTCAGGGTCACAGCAGCAGGAACCGGAGGAGAGAGAGGAGCTCCCCCTGAGCAGTCAGGGAGGGCTTCCCAGAGGAGGCATCTTCTGAGCTGGTCCTTCAAAGAAGAGAAATGCTGCTCAGGGTGGGCTGGGGCTTTCCCTGCTGTTAGCTCCTCCCTGTCCCCATCCCCATCCCCATCCCCTCTCCTGGGCTGAGCGGTCCCTCCCGCGGCTCCTTGCTCTGCTGTGTCCATCCCCCATTCTCGCCGCGCTGTGCCTCTGGTGCACCTCTGCGAACCTCCCTGTGTTCTGACCAAAGCAGCAGCAACAACAAAACAAATGAATCAGACAAACAGTGAATAGTGCAGCTCCTCTAGGTGACAATGGACCCTCGGTTCCAGCAGAAAACACTTCCTCTGGCCCAGCCTTTCTCTGCAAGTGTCTGAGTCACTTGAGCCTAAGAACAGGAGGGACTGTGGAACTCACCTAGCCTTACATCCCGCCCAGGAGGCGTGGTCCCTCCAGAAGCTCCCTCCGGGGCCACGGGCTCTCAGCCTGCACACCCTGCGCATACGGGGAGCACACTGTCCCGAACGGACGGCCGTGCGCCCGGCCTGGGGCTGGGCCGGTGCTGCGTGGAAGGCCTGCCTCCCCTCCCGGGACACCAGGCCCCAGGCCATCTCCCTGCCGCCCACCGAGCTCCCTCCCTGTGCCTCTGCCCTGCCTGGAGCTGGGGACTCTGTGGGCTGGGGACCAGCAGCTCCGTGGGCTCTGCCTCCTCCTCACTGCGAGGCCTTAGAGAAGCGGGTGAGCTTCTCTGGGCCTCAGGGTCTGCCTGTGAAGGTGAGGAGGGGGACCAGGAAGGAGCCACAGTTTGTAAACTGTCAACTGCTTTGCAGATGACGTTCCTTATGACGATGAGACCATTTGGGGGCAACTGAGCGGAGAACAACTCGGGGGGCTGCACACACACGTGCTAGGGAGGCCCCCCAGGGGAGGCCCGGGGCAGAGTCCTCCAGCAGCTGCCATTTGAGGGGTATCTCTGTGCCCACTCTGAACAAGATAGACCGCCCCCAATCCTCAGAGCCAGCCTGGGCCTGGGGGCCAGCCCCCATGACCCTGAGGCTCCCGGACAGCAGGCCGGTCGGGAATCCCCGTCTTCTGGCAGCAGGACGTGCCCCAGCAGTCTGAGCTGCCGTGGGTCCCGGGTCCCGTGAGCTGATGAAGAGAAGCCACATTTGCGGTGGGGGAAGAACGTTCATTCATTCGTTCACTTACTCATTCATCAACGCCTCCTGCAGAGTCAATGAAAATAAGAAGGCGGGGTCATGGAAGGGAGGTGGGTGGGCTCCTGGGGGCCTTCCTCATCCTCCTTAGTGGGGAAGCTGAGGCCCCGCCCGAGGCTGGCAGGGACCAGCCGCAGGCGGTCAGCAGGAGCCTCCCGTGCACGAGCAGGGCCTCTGTTTTTCGTCAAGACCAGCTAAGTGGATCCTAGGGCTTCTGTTGAAGGGGGCAAGGAGGCACAGCAGGAGGGGGAGAGTGGGGGAGGGGGCCGCCCTCGGGTTACCCGAGGTGCCCAGGAGACAGCGCCTGGCTGGGCAGCCGGGCTGGCGGAAGCAGGGCCCGGAGCAGACCCAGGGCCACCAGACCTGCATGTGGGAGGGGCCGAGGGATCAGGGAGCAGCCTGATTAATAGGATGATAGGGGCAGATGGATGAGCAGCCAGGGCCACTGTGGGCTCCAGCCTCCTGCTCCCAGCAGACAACCAGGCCAGTGGGTTCGGGGCAGGGACGCGGCTGGCCTCTGGCAGGGACGAGGCTGTGGTGAATGAATCACCGGCCTGTGCCAGGAGCCTGCAGGCCTCAGCGCCGGTTCCCTGAGGACCAGCTAATTCACTTGGAGTGAGGCCGGACCGCTAATGAGGAGAGCAGCCTGCCCAGGCCCCGAGGAGCCCCATACACACACAGCTGACCGCCAAGCAAGGGGCAGGGCAGTGGGGCGCAGGAGGGCCCACCCCCACCTGCCTTCAGGAGAGGCAGCGATGCCCCTGGAGGGGGGAAGACACCCCCCACCCTGGGCCCGCCTGCGCGTGGGGGTGGAAGGAAGCCACAGACACCCCCTCCTGAGCCACAGAGAGCCTAATTATGGTGGGACGGCAGGGAAGGGAATACGGGGGAAGTGGCCAGGGAGAGCCAGCCCAGTCCTCCCCTCTTGCGAGAACGAGGAACCTCATTCAGCCAGGGCGCACGGCCAGGCCGTGAGCTCAGCCCCACCAGGAATAGACACTCCGGTCCCTAAGAAACAAACCACTCGGAAAACAAGGGCTGGCATCTCGCCACGTGCTCTCTGGCGCACCTTGTTTGCCGATGGCACAGGTGCGACGTTCTAGGGCCAGCCCCATCCTGTGCAGGTCTCTGGGTTTAGTGAGCACACGCCGAATGGCTCCCTGCCGGGGTCCAGACGCCACCCAAAGACTCAGCCGGGAAAGGGCCCAACACACAGCGACCCCCACAGCGACAACAGCCAAGCTCGGTGCACCGCGTGCCCAGCCCCGAGGCCCCTCTGCACGTGCTGCCCCGTTTGTCCGCACATCCACCTGCGAGGCAGGGGCAGTTGAGGGTGTCCATTTTACAGAGGAGAAAAGCGAGGCTCAGAAGGGTGGGTCACTCGGCCAAGGCCCCTAACCTGTGAGCTGCAGAACTGGACCTCGAGTGGTCCCCCGTGCACCACCTGCATGCCTGGTGCAGGCCCAGAGCCTGGGTCCCCCCGCTGCGCCAACGGCCCCTCCATGCTGGTCTCCGGGGCAGAACAAGCCTGACCAAACAGGGCCTGGAGGGCCTGGAGGGCTCTGGGTGGGCGGTCCTCAAGCATGCTGGCCACCTCCTGAGCAGAGGAGCAAAGGGAAGCTGGTTTGCCACTTGTTCTCTCCACCGGGGCTGGGCCTGGGGGGGAGGGGCCTCGGGTGCCCCCTGCCCGCCTGGGAGTCAGGGAGGAAGGCGGTGCCGCTGCAGGTGGAGATCGGGGGTGCCTCCTCCAGCGCCCGAGGCCCAGCCGGGTGTGTGCCGGTAGGGGCCTGTGTGTACATGTGCATTCCATGTGTGCAAGCGTATGGACATGCCTGTGAGTGTGTGCCTGAGTGGGAGTGGGTCTGTGTATGCTCATGTCTGTGCATGTGCCGAGGGTGCCTGTGTGTGGCGGGCCTATGTGTGGGTACCTGTGTGCGTGTGAGCACACATCAATGTGTGTCGGTGCGTGTGCAAGTCTGGGTGTGTGCCTGAGACTTGTCTGAGTGTATGTGTGTCTGTGGGTGGGTGTGTGTCGACGTGAGTATGCGTGTCCATGCACACACCCGTCGGCCTGGCCTCAGGTGTGCGGGGCGTGAATGGAGCCAGGCTTTGGCTTGTGGCAGCTGCAACACCTGCATTTGTTCAGCGGAAGGCACCTGGCCAGCAGGCCCTGGTGGGAAAAGCTCTCGTGGGCTCCAGCTGGAGGCCGGGAAGGGCAGAGTTGGCCACTGGCGGCTCTAACGTTACTCTGTGCCTATGGAGAGAAAGAAAGGAAGATATTGACTGAGCTGCATCCCTACGGAGCTGTGCACGTGAATGGTTATGATCTAGTTTGACCATGAAGATGATAGCTGTGCTGGAGGTGCCTGTGAAATGCAGGGGGAGCACAGGAGGGCCTAAGTAAGGCCTGGGACAATCCTGGAAGGCTCCGAGGAGGAGGCAAGCCCGAGCTGAGGCCGGGGGGCGATGGTAAAACCCGAGAGTTGGTCAGGTAGGCAAGGTGGGTGAGGCTGTGGGTGGCCCGGTGGGCTTATGACACAGAGAGTGAAGAATCAGAGAGGCACTTGAGGGCAAACCGATGGGGTACAAGGTCCACTGTGAGTCCAGCAGTGAAAAGCAAGGCCAGAGAGTGGGCAGGCACAGGTGCCCCAATACTGCCTGGTGGTGGAGGGCCACTGTAGGAGTCTAGGCTGAGCAGAGACCATCCATTCTGGGGTTTGAGGGTGGGCGAGGGGCCCTCTGCCTCTGGCCAGCACCCAAGAAGGAAGGCTCAGGGATTTCTCCTTCAGGGGAGTGTGTAGGCACCGAGTCAGGCCGCCCCACCTGCTGCACAGAAGCACGTTGGGACGAGGACGCACGGGGCACCCACACTGACCTCAGATGCTCAGACCTGGGCCGGGCGCCCAGAGGGAGGCCTGAGGGCTGCAGGGCCACCCCGCCCCGCCCGAGGCCCAGCCGTGGTGCGCCAGCTGCGGCGGCCTCCGGCACCTCCGCGGCCATCAATGCCTCCTCTGTGGCCGGGGCCCGGGAGCGCGGGCTGGGCAAGGCCTTGGGCCCCAGCCAGCCTGGTCCTCTCTCAGGGTGGCACGGACTGGCCTCCTCGGCTCTGGCCTTGGGGTCGCAGTGGGCATTCTCCAGCCTTAGGGCCCAGCGCTCCCGGAGCCCCTGCCGAGGCGGGTCCGGTGCCCACCTGTGAAATCCAGCTCGGGGGAAATGTCCCCAAACACACGGTCATCCAGGGTCGACCAGACAGGCAGGTAGTGGAGAAGTTCAGCTCTATTTCTCTACACACCGATGACTTTAAAAAAAAAGATTTTATTTATTTATTTTTAGAGAGAGGGGAAGCGAGGGAGAGAGAAACATCAGCGTGTAGTTGCCTCTCACACACCAGCTCCTGGCTCACCTGGCCCACAACCCAGGCACATACCCTGACTGGGAATCAAACCGGTGACCCTTTGGTTCAGAAGCTGGCATTCAATCCACTGAGTCACACCAGCCAGGGCACCAGTGGCCTTTTTATGTCAAGCCACATCTAGGACCTTTGGGATGCAGGCTTCTTGCCCCAGCCCCACCTTTTCCCTGGTGGCACCCAGACCCTGGAGATCCTGAGACGGTTTCCCTCTGCAGGCCACGGCTCCCGAGTGCCTGCTCAGGCTGCACTTGGGCTCAGGGGAAACATCCTGCACTTCTGAACCCCAGCTGCACGGCCACCGCTGTGCCAGGCCCCCTGGGGCCCCATCCACATCCTCATGTACGCCACTGCTCCCCAGAGCCCCCAGGAAGGGCCACGAGCCACAGTGCACTATGACCATGTGGAGGCCTCCCTGTGACTCCATTCAAGCCACTCTTCCTTCCCACTAGTGACAACCGTCCACTTTCAGGAGTGCTGTGTGTGCATTATATCACCTAACCCTCCCAACACACCTAACTGCCCCCAGCTGACGGCCGAGGGAGCTGAGGCCCAGGGAGGGCCAAGGTCTGGACCGAATCCCAGGCCCGCCTGACCCCAGGACCCCCGATGTCATCTCTGCCCCAGGGATGCCCCCTGACCCCTTGTTCGCAGACCCACCCGGCCTCTTCTCACTGGACTGCAGCCGTGGTCTCCCCACCGCCCTGTCCAGCAAGAAGATGCTCCTCGCTCAGCACCTCCCGTGGCTCCCACGGGCTCCAGGATGAAGTCGTCGTTCACCTGGGTCATCACAGCCCTTCTATCGCCTGGCCAAGCGCCTCCGTCTCCCTGCGAACCTCTGCTCCCGTGCCCCTGGCTTGCCCGTCTCCGAGGCTCCGCCCAGCTCTCCCACCTCCCTGGGCCGCCCTCACTTCCCTCCTGCTGCGCCCCTCCCATTCGGCCTTGAGAAATGGACAGGTGGGAAGGAAACCAAAGAGAACGGTGGTCCTCGCCCCCGCCAGGCCCTAGCCCAGGCCTCAGGGTCCGCTCAGTGGTTTCCTCTCTGCGGCACCCACACAGCTCGGCCCCTGGCTCCTTAGGGACTGGCCCGCGGAAGCCCGAGGCCCAGGCGTGTGCAGTATGCCACAGTCCCGCTGCGTCCTTGGACCCCGGTGCCGGGCTGCCCCAGTGCTGGCAGGGAGCTCCAGCATGGAGGGAAAGAGGAGGCAGCAGGTGTAGGGGGGAGCGTGAGCGCCGCCACCCCTCCCCACGCTGCCTCTCGGGGCCCCTGGGAGTGGTTGCTAGGCTAGCACATGGCAGCGGTGGGAGCGCAGTCTCGCCGCCGCAGGCACAGCCTGTCGGCTGCACCCACAGTCCACATGGCAGAAGCTGGCTATGGGCATGGGGTGCCCCCGGGAGATGCCAACAGGCCAGCCAGGCCCTGGGGGCAGGGGAAGCCGGTTCAGACGGAGCAGGGCCCTGGGGCCGCGGCAAGGGAGGCCCTTCCATACATAACCCTGTAAGCAAAGGTGACGGAAAGGGAGTGGGCGTTCCCAGTCCTGATACCAAGGGTCCCCGCAGTCTTCCTTAATGGCCTTGTTTATCCTCATCCTATCTGCTGGGCCACCCAGGGGCCCCCCTGATATTACTGGGGGCCAAGGGGCTAATGGGAGCCTCCTGGCTTTCCTAACCCCCAGCCCCGGTTATGCCCCTTTGCCCCAGGGGCAGAGGACCCTTCCAGGGCTCCCATCTGGGAGCCCCCTCTCTTCTCCAGGGCTCCTCCCCGGGCCTTCGTCCTGACCAGGAGCTCAGGACCGGAGTCTGCCTCGGGTGCTCTGATGCCCATGGACTCCCACGGCCCTGGCCCTTCCTGGGGGCTTCCCTCCGGCTGCCCTCAGGATGTGCGTGGCCTGTGGGGGAGGAGCTGAGCCTTGGGCTGAGGGAACCAGATCAGCTTGACTGGCCCTTCCTGCCCCCCCCCCCACTCTGCCGCGGTCCTGGGAGCAGATGTACGGGTGGGTGTGAGTAGCAAGGGCCCCGAGTGGGGGGGGGCAGAGGGAGGGCCGTGAGGATTCTGGGCTGGCTCTTCTGCTGGCAGAGGCTCCTGCCAAGATATTTCCCCACCCCGCCCTAGCCCCTCCACTCATTATCAACTTGGGGTTTGTGTGCAAACAGCAGCTGGTCTCTTTTATCAGCTCCCCTGCCCTACCCCGCCCCGCCCCCCACCTTCCCTCCTCCCCAGTGCCTCCCAACTGGCTCATCCAACTCGGGTCCTGCCTGTCCCCCCAGGTGATTTAGCAGCTGGGGTTCTGGGGAGTACCTGAGAGGGGAGGTGGCCCCTGTCCTTTCTTGGCTCTGGGTCTGAAGTTCTCCTCTAACCCTTCAAGGAGGTGGTGTAAAACCCCGATGGGACGGGAGGTCCAGAGAGGGTGGGCAACGGAGCCACGTGGGCAGGTGCCGGGCCAAGGGCCGGGCCGCTGGGCCTGTTTATAGGGCCCGTTTGCTGAGCCGGTCCGCTCCCCAGCCTTAACTGTTCCTCCGGTCCCCCCAGGGCCCGGCATCCCTTCTACCAGGGGCTCTGGAAGGACCTCCTAGTCTGTGTCAAGGGCTTTAACTGAAGGAATTTTGGGCATGCGGTAGGCAAGGCTGGGTGGCCAGGCCCTGCTGGTTACACCCCAGAGTTGGGGCTGGATGCTTGGCAGAGGGCAAAGGGGGAAGGAACCTTGCGAGCAGCAGGCCCTGCAGACCGTGGAGGCAGAGAGCAAGGAGGCCCATTAGGAGAGAAGGCAAAAAGTGGAAGCGTGTGGACCAAGGCACTGGCCCTGGGGGTGTGGGGCAGCCAGATCTGAGACTTGGTCACTGGGGATGGCCAGTAAGGGGTGTGAGGATGACACCCAGGTCTTGGCGTGGGCAATGGTGAGGATGTGCGTCCCTTACAGGTACAGAAGCTGGCATGGCAGGATGAGGACCTTGAGCTTGAGACACACCGGGTGTGAGATACTGGAGGGGTGTTTGGGCAGCGGTCTCCAGAGGGTGTGGGAGACAGGTGGGGGCGGGGCATAGGAGGTCTGGGAGTGGTGAGCTCATGGAAAGAGGAAGGAATGCAGGGAGAAGGGGCTGCGGACAACATCCTGAGTGGGCTCAGAGGTCAAGGGAGGGGACTGCAAGAGGAGAGTCCACTGGATTTGGGACTTTGGAAGAGGCAGGGGCCTTGGCCTGTGTGGGCACGTGGCTCCTTACCAGGCACGCGCGCTGTCCTTCACAGGTTTTAGCTCTTTTAATCCTGCAACAGGCCTGGGACAACAAGCCTGGCTCAGGTGCAACCAGGCTTAGGCCAGAAGGTGCTGTGTGACCGCCAGAGTGTCTGGATGAGGGTTTGTGGCTGCCTCTGGAGTAGACTGTGATGGAGCCTCACGCTCTGCCAGGAGCTGGGGTGACTGAGTCCCTCAGGGTGTCAGCAACACGCCCAAACCCAGCCTAGAGAAACCAAGTGCTAGGTGAGTGGTGGTGGTGGGGCACCTGACGGAGAAGGCCCCTGTGACCCCCAGGGGCGTCACAGAGGATGCAACCCCCAAGGTAGGTCTGGGAGGAAAAACGGGGTTCGTTAGGTGGATGTGTCCGCAAGGCAGCCGGCCGGGAAAGAGCCTGAGCGAAGGCAAGGAAGCGCCAGAGAGGGAGGAAAACCGCGGCCCAGGAAGGAAAGGTGGGGCCTGAGCTGGGCCACTGCCCGGGTCCTGGTGCTCAAAGTTCAGCCTCTTAAGAGAGCTTTTTTGGGGCTTTGGCTGGGTCCTCCTGGGTCCCTGGGGCCGGGGCGGGCACTCGAGTGTGCAAGGCCAGGGGCAGGCCTGAGCCTGGAGGCGGGCCGCGAGCACCCTGGGACAGGGAGGGGCGGGCCCTGCACACTCGCGCGTGCACACACCAAGTACACGGTCGCGAGCACTCGACCCGGTCCGTACAGGCCGGAAGTCACAGGACCCGAGGCGGGGAGCCGGGCCGTGGGAGCCGCGCGGAGGACCGCCAGGGTGACAGGGAACAAAGGACAAGGTGGGGCAGGGGCAACAGAGCCGGGCTGTGATTGGCGGCTAGAAGTCCCGGCCTGGCGATGATTGGCTGCGACCTCGCGGGGCCCCTCGAGCCTGCCCCGCCCCTCACGGCCGAAACCCGAGCCCGAAACGGCGGCCCAGGACCCGCCCGCGCCCCCGCCATCTGCCCCCGGGGCGGGGCGCAGGCCGGAGTCGGGTTCCTGCCCAGCCCCCCTCGCCTGGCCCGCTGTGGAGCCGGGCGACCTGTGCACCCAAATCCCCCCACCGCCGCCCCGGGCCCAGCTGCTTATGGGGTGCCCCAGAGCCCGGGCAGGAAGGCCCGAATGGCAGGACTCCCGGGCATGGGAGGGCCAGGGTGTCCAAGTGGAAAGGACCTAGGGCCCCTTCCGGGAGCCTGGCCAGGGCCTCGTGGCTAGACTGGGAGAGGGGTCAGAGAACAGAGGACACTCAGAGGGGACTGGCTGAAGGTGTAACGAGTGGAGGAGGGCGCGGGATGAAGGACATCCAGAGGAAGCGTGGTTGGATGACCTGAGGCCCGGGCCACTAGAGCCTGGCAACTTGCAGAGTCACTGGGGCCCGATAGCTACGCCAGAACACCAGACAGGGTCCCCGCAGGGCTTGGGGCAGAGGGGGGGGTTAACTGACTTCTCTGCCAGCCAAGCCACCGCCGGTGCTTAAGGATTTATGATGAGCGAGGACCCTTCTCAACTCCATCCCTCTTTCCCAGCTGCCTGGGAGGTGAGAGGGAAGGGGTGGAGCAAGGGACCCGGACCACCAATCACAGCCTCAGCTCAGCTTTGAATCTGGGCTGGCGGGTTCAGCGGCTGGGCTGCCAGGTGTTCTGGCGGCCTCTTTGTCCCCACTTGCCTGCTCAGGCATATCCCACCCCACCCCCACCCCCACTCTTCGGAGGACCTTGCCCCGCCCAGCTGGTTCCCCTTCTCTCTTGGTTCCCCTAGCTGGGACAGACCCTGGTTCTGCCCAAGTGCCCTGGTGACTCCAAACCATGCCCCTCTCTCAGTCCTATCCTCAGCTCTGCAGAGACAGGTTGCAAAGCACAGCTGCCTCCATTTCCCCAAGATGGCCACCAAGGGCCTGATGTGCTGGGGGTGGAGTGAGTAAGAGCCCACGATTTGCAGCAAAGTCCTGGCAGAGGGCTGGTCCGGGCACAGGCTGTGTGACCCAGAGCAAGCCCCTTAGCCCCGAAGGCGACTCCCACAGCTGTGAACCTGAGATCATGAGGGCCTACTGCCAGGTGGCTGTGAGGGATAAAAGTGATCCTGCAGACAAGGTTTTCTGAGACTGGAGCCTCCACTGGGTGTGTGGGAGGGGAGGGGAGGGGATATTGTCGCTCTGCCCCAGTGCTGGAGACAGTCAGAGAGGGTGGGTGGGACTCCTGGGCCCTGCCCCCCCCGCCGTGGGCAAGGGCCAGGGTGCCGGGCAAGATGGGAGAGACCAGCGCAGGGCCATCCCCGTGGAGCCCAGAGTCCCGCAGGCCCTGAGCAGGGGGGAACCAGAGTTTAGGGTTCCTGGCCCTCACACCACCCCAGGTTCTCCAGGAAAGACAGGCAGGCAGAGGGGTCCGGGGGCTGCTTTCCCTTTATCTTCAGCCCTGGGGTGTGGGGCTGAAGCCATCTCCTGTGTGAAGGCCAGAGGGCGGGTCGGAGGCCCTCGGATTTCTCGCCTCTGACACCCCACATGCCCCTACCTTCTACCTGGCTTCACCTTCTGCGGGTTTTCTGCCTCCTCCCGTCCCCAGCTCTGGCATGAAATTGATCACCAAGACCCTCCATATGGCTTCCTCCGTGTCTTTCCGATCTGTCTTCTCTACCCCTCCACTGCCATCCGGGTCACGGCTATACTGTGGTGACAGCATGAAATGCAAACTAGGTTTCGTCCCTTTCAGCTAAAGTTCTTTTTTTTTTTTTTAAGAATTTATTAATTTATTTTTAGAGAGGGAAGGGAGGGAAAAAGAGAGAGAGAAACATCAATGTGCGGCTGCTGGGGGCTGTGGCCTGCAACCCAGGCATGTGCCTTGACTGGGAATTGAACCTGCGATGCTTTGGTTCACAGCCCACCCTCAATCCACTGAGCTACACCAGCCAGGGCTTAGCTAAAGTTCTTTAGTGGCTCCCCACTGCCCCCTGATTGGGTCTGTCAGAGTGTCAGGTAACTGGGTAGGCCCCCACTCTGGGACTAGCCTGCTGGCAATTAAATCCCAAGGCAGCTGCTGCTAATTGTGCCTTGATTTCCCCATCTGTAGAATGGGAGTGATGATAACAACTGGGCAGTGTTCCGAGTGCTTTGCACATAATCATGGACACATTTAATCTTTACGACAACTCTGAAGTAAACAACTCATTATGCTTGCTTTATGGTGTTCCCACAATGCCCGCAATAAAAGTAGAATACTAGGAGCGAGTACCTAGTGCATGCAGTTATGATTAAATGAGTTCATTCATATCAAAATCTAGAAGAGCTTGGACACAGCTGGTGATCAGTACCTTCTAGCCGGTATTTTTGACCCAGCCCATCCTACCAACACCTTCCCCCAACTAACCTCCAGTCTCCCTGAAGCGTTGGTACGTGCTTCGTTACTTGTCCTAACCACCACTCTTGTCCTTTCCCCTCCCCAGCCCTCTGACCTTTCTGTGTCCTATCACCTGACACAGACTGGGGACGTAATACCTACTGAGGAATGAACCGATGAGGTTTTGGGGGAAGAAGCTGCGCCGGAGGGATTAGTCGATGCTCACGCGCCCCCTGGTGGCCATCATGGGCATTCCAGGCCTTGGTCCAACCTTTAAAACGGGAGGGTGAAGGCAATCCCAGGCCCTTCCGGGGAAAGTGAGAGACATTCTTTTTTTTTCCAGGCAGGAATTGCTAGTGCATGTTTCACTCAGGATTTGACACTGGAAAAGAAAGAATTCCGCACACATCAAGTTGAAATTAGAAGGCACTGCATTGTTATTTGAAGCCTGGACACTACAGTTTCGAGGGCAGACTTCTCCCTGAGGTCAGACGATGAACCCGGGGCGCAGACCCCAGGGCTTAGCCCCCACGTGTCTGGGGGGCTGCAGGGATTCTCAGCCCCCCGGCCAACTCGGCCTTCTTTCTCTTCTGAGAGCCGGGTGTGTGTGGTCGTCCGTGTGAGCTGGGCTGTGCGCCCGCGATGCCCAGGGTGCAACCATGTTCGCACAGAACACACGGCGGTGGCGGGTGGTCTTCAGGAGACGTGTGTGTGGTGGGGGACGTGTGGCCGGGCCCCCGTGTCTCCGCCTGTGTGTGTGGCTGTCGCTAGAACTCATCTGGGTTGAGAAGGCTGGGCCTCAGCCTGCCCACACGCCGAGGGTGAGCGGCAGCCCATTGCAGGAACTGCTCTCCGTGTGGTAGAAGGACTAATGCCCGGTCTGTACGCATCAGCAGGTGTCGGGACCTGGGCGTGCGCCTCGGAGGGCCGCTGGTGTACCTCGCCCTTTCTCTCACACATGCGTGTTCCTGGGGCCTGTAGCCGGCCCGTCGTCATCCCACTGCCTTCTGCTGAGCACCTGCTGCGTGTGCCCCAGGGCAGGGGGGATCTTCATTCACGGGCATCTCGTGCCTGTGCTCTTGTCTCTCCTCGTCGTTGTGCCGAATCACCTCCCTGTGCGTTGGCAGGCTTGCAGAAGAGGAAGGAATTTGGAGCCAGGCATGTCTGAGTCCAAGTTCAGGCTCACCTAGTTGTGTGGTTTTAGACAAGGGATTCGATTTCACTGAGCCTCAGTTTCCTCATCTGCTAAATGGGGATTATAGTACTGCCTCTTTCCTGCGTTGCTGTGAGAAGTAAACAAAGACTGGAAGGCCTGGGACGGGGTGACAGGCACACAGAAGACACGTGGCAGATGGCGCTGATTACTGGTGCTGGTGTGTTTTTGGCCTCTAGCTGGGCCTCTGCGCTGTGCTTCCTGTCTCCATGTCTCTGCGTCCTGTGACCCATGACACAGGCAGTGTCAGACCAGGCCCTGCAGGCAGCCCTCCCTCCGCCAGCGTTCAGCCCTGCTGCCGGCAATTCCCCGCAGCGTGGCTCGGAGCGCTGTGCAAGCCCCGGGCTGCACACGCTGCCCCCCGCATTCAGACACGCACGCCTGTGCAGGTGACCTGATTTTCAGAACCCCGCACTGGATCACCTGGACCGACCCCGCGGATAGATGCATGAGGCTGAAGGGGAGGAAGGTTTGAAGCAGGTCCTTGCAGACTCCCCAGCTCCTGGCCTTGGCATGTTTGGCCACCTGGGGGAGCCCTCTGTCCCCTTCAGTCGGAGAGAGTGGAGGGGGACTGTGAAGAGGGGAGGGGTGCTGACTGCTCTGGGGACCAGAGAGAAGACGGGAGTGGAGGGGGGAGGTGCCTTGAGAAGCAGTCCCTTCGGGAGCCAGAGCAGGAGTTAACCCATCAATTGCCAACCTCCTCTCTTTATGCCCCAGGGGCCTCTAGTTCTGGATGAAGACGCCCATGGTGGGGTGTGCTGTGTGTGTGTGGTTGGGGGGGGGACAGGTGGATATCCCTGGGGGCACTGGTAGCAGAGGACAGAAACATGGTATTCCTTGCAATTGACCGAGCCCCTCAAAATGTGTTCAGGAAGAGTAACCACGGTGCATGGGAGAGTGTGTACTGTAACTTCTCCCATCAGTCCGGCTGCCTGCAGCCCCCTGCGGCCCTTGGCCTTGGTTATCCAACCCACTGCTGTCAGAGAGCAGCAGTGCCGGGGCCCACCAGGCAGGGCTCGGAGCCCGGGCTCCCTCTGGCTCCTCTGCAGAGCGGAGCGGCTGCCCTGTGACAGCCAGGCTACCAGGGGCGTGTGCTTCTAAATCTTCACAGCCGGGGAGGTGGCCCCTCTTTACAGCAGAAGAAACGGAGGCCCAGAGTGTGAAGGAACTTGCCCCAGACCACCCAGCTGGTAGGAGGCCCAGAGTGTGAAGGAACTTGCCCCAGACCACCCAGCTGGTAGGCCGGGAGCCCTCCTTGAACCCAGGGTGTCTGATGCTAGTACCCTTGTCGCCAACCCCTCCCCTCCTGCCTTCTGCCACTCTGGGAGAGAGAATGCCAGCGCAGAGACCCAGGCAGACACGAGGCTCTGCGGGGCCGTGGGCCGGGAGGGACTGCAGGGGGAAAGGAAGGGCTGGAGAGGAGGGGAGCTGGGCGCAGCGCTGCAGAGACCGGCCTGTGAGCAGTTTCAGGCCCGTGGGCCGAGGAGTGAGCAGTGAGGAGGAAGTGGGGACGCGACCTCTGTTTCCAGAGGGTGGCTGTGCTGAAAGAGAGCCAAGAGGGACGAGGTCCTCAGGGGACTTGGTGGCTCTGGTGCTGCTGGGAAGGGCCCGACATTCCAACATTCAGGAGCGACGTGGAGCCAGGGGCCCTGGGCCCAGGGCGGGTGGCAGCCGCCGCAGCAGCCGAGCCGCCCGCCCTGCTTCCTCATTCGGAACAGGGATCTGAGCTGTTTGCAGGTGACCGAGGCAGGAAGTAGGCTCCCCTGCAGGGAGGGGCTCTCTTTTCTTGGAACTTGGGGAGTGGGAGGGGAGGGGAGGGCTTCCAGCTGCTCAGGCCTTGGGGGGACAGTGCCCAGAGATGGCCCCCCAGGTTCGCAGCCCCAGGCCCCGTTCCTCTTTCTTTCTTACCCAGTTCGTCAGGGGGGTTCTACGGACCCTCAAGACCTGAGACTCATTGATTTTGGTGAAAAACGCAAGTTCCAGTAAAATGGGGGCCTCCCGCCTTATCCGGGGCCTCCAGCAGGCTGGGGAGAGAAGGAACTGGGGGGCTTACCCTGCGTTCACGTCCCCCACAATAAATCCCAGGGTCTGACTGGGGCTCACTCTGCACAGGGGTCTTGAACCCACCTCTTCCTCAGCCCACCCGGCCCCCCAGCAGGACCCCCTGGAGCCCGGTCCTGGGGGCCTGCACGCGGGTGCTGTGAAGTCCCGCCCCGGGGCCCGTCTGGTCCCTGCAGCCCGCAGCCCGGGGAACAGATGTCCCCCACTCTCCCTCCTTGACTGCTCCTCAGTAAGCCCTGGGGGCCCCTTGGCTCCTCTTTGTGGCCTCTCCAGCCCCCGCCCTCACTTTGGGGAGCAACGAGCTGAGACAACATCTGGGTCTCCCCAGGGCCCCAGTGGCCCAGCTGCTGCCTGGCCTGCAGCCTCAGGCGACAGCCACCCCTCCCCCCAGTGCCCGTGCCACCCTGCCCAGCCCCCTCCGAGTGCCTGGCGTCCTGTGGGGCAGGGTCCCAAGCTTGGCCCCCTCTCACCCCAAGGTGTTTCATGCCAGAAAAAGCCCCAGGGGCGTGGCCTACAGAGACCCCCCCCCCACGGAAAGCCACAACTGCTCTTGTTATAGTGGGTGCCCCTCAGAGGTCTTTGCCATGTCAGTCCCCAGACCCACAGGGCCCACTCAGCTCCCGAGTGAGAGACATTCCGCTCTGAGCCTGGGGGCCAGACTCCTCCGACAGTCTGTTTTTGACACAGGACACAAGTGACACCAGAAGGGGCAGAATGCTGTGCATTTCACTGGGCAGGGGCACCAAGGGTGCTGGGCTCAGGCGGCTGAGTACTGGCTTGCAGCTGGGCCCCCCAGGTGCCCAGACCCCTCCTCTCTGTGGGGATACTCAGGCACCAGGTCACAAGCAATTCTGAGGTGACATCTGGGTCACATTGGGCCTGGTCGGAAGAAAAGGAACAAACTTTGACTGATTTACATATTGGGTTCTCATTTGCATCTCACACTCAGGCTCTGGTCTGGCCTTGACCTTCTCCTCCCTGCTCCTTCCCACCCAGGGACAAAGGGCCCACACCCTGAAAATGACAACAATGACACACTGGCCCGCAGAGCCGGGGTCTGCCCGGGGCCGTCCAGCCAGCTAGGGTCAGAGCCGGACCTCAGCTGCAGCCGGAAGAGCCCGTCGGGGTCCTTCCCTGCACACGCAGCCTGCCTTCCGCCTCAGCCAGCCGGTGCGGGACTCTGGGGGGCCTCTCAGGGTGTCCAGGTCCTGGGGCAGCACCCGAGGGTCTGGGCCTGAGCCTGTCTTCAGACCCCGCCCGTGTCCGGGAGGGAGGCGCCGCCCCCACTCGGTGTTCCCACAGTGGGAGGGCGGGGAGAGCAAAGGCGTGTTAGGGGCCGGGTGGAGGGCAAGGGAGGGGACCACGGGGTCTGGGGCTGGGCTCCTGCCACCTTGGCACATCCGAGCCCCACCCCCACCAGCACCTCTCTACAGCCCTCTTTTCCTCTCGGCCGCGGGGGACTTTTATCTTCCTTTCGGCTGCCCTGCACCAGCCTCCTTGGTTTCCGGGGTCTCCTCTCTGTCACAGGGATCTGCCGTGGGACTCAGCGGGAGCACGGGCCCTGCCCTCCCCACCTTGTGTCCCCCGCACCATCAGGCACTGTGGCCTGGAAGCATGCCTGTCCCCTCCCTGGCTGACGACGTCATTCTGGGGCGGGGGGTGGGGGCACTTGGTGTGGCAGAGCCCTTCAGGGAGGGCAGCCCTCTGGGCAGAGCCCCTCTGTCCTTCCTGGGGGCACCCTTGGATTTCACCCTCCACCTGCCTTGGGGCTGCAGGTCAGGCCAGGCCTGGTGTCCCCCGCCCCAGACTCCTGGTCTACCTGACGCAGCTTTGGCGCCAGCGCCTCCTCTCGCCACACTGCGTCAGGCGCAGACTGGGGGCCAGAGGGGTGGGTCTGCCCTGGCCCCCAGCTGCAGAGGGGACAGAAGAAGCAGGTATCCAGGGTGTGGACACTCCCCACCCTCACCCATCCAGGAGTCAGTCAACAAACACATTAACCCACAGCTGTGTGTTCACAGCCGCCCCAGACCTGTTCGGTGTTTGGAGGGTAAGGCTGAGCCACAGCACCTGGGAGCACCGGGGCCCTAACGATGGTCAGGCACCTGATTACCCAGTTACAGCTCTTAGCTTGGGCCTTGGGGAGAGCCACAAAGAGCACACTCTGGCACCTTCTTCAGCCCCGTGAGCAGGAGCCCCGGAAGGACTGGGCCTGCCCACTCCCCAGCCCGGCCCCCTGTGAGGCCGGCTGGGGCCCACCCTGGGGCAAGGCACCGTTGCCGCAGGCGGCCAGGAGCCCTTCTCTCTGTGAGAACTGTTAGAGCTCCACAGCTGTGCCACACAAAGGACCAGCCTGGGGCTTAGAGCGGCAGCCGCAGCAGATGCTAAAAATAAGGCTGGGCAGGGCTAGGCCTCAGGGTGACCAACGGGCAGCGAGAGAGAGGGGGTGCCCTGCTCCGCTCCGAGGCTGGGCCAGGCACATCTGGGGACCCTGGTGTGCTTCCGGGGCTGCTGCTCGGAGGAAACAGTGCCACCTGGGTGCGGTGTCCGAGTGGGAAGGACGAAGAGTGTTCGGGACACCGTGTCACATGTGGGATTGTGGGAGAAGCTGGTGCAGTCCAGCCCAGAGCGGACGGCTTCGAGGCGGCACTCCGGCAAACGTTTACCATTGCTTTATTGCTCATCCTGGCCCCACCTCCACTGAACACGGCTGCGGGGAGGCAGCAGGACGCGGTGGGACCCCCGTCTTCGGAGAACACGGGCGCGCAGACCAGGGGCGTGCGGACGGATGTCCAAGGAGGTGGACGGCTAAGACACAGCACGTCCCCGTAGTGAGCCCCTGCCGCTCGGAGCCACCGAGGGAATCGTGCAGGAGGAGAGCGTTCCGCTCTCGGTGGCTGGGGCGAAGGGGGTGCCACCGAGACTGGCTCTGATCTGACACCGGGCCAGTCCGTCAGTGCACCGGCCACAGACGGTCTGATGCTTTCGAGGGTCCAGTTCCCTATCCCCCATCTTCCGGGCCCTTGGGGACCGCTCCCCAGTGTGGAAGGAGAATCTTCAAACTGCACGGCCTACCCACGGATGTTGTGTTAGTGCCCCAGGCGAGGACAGCCACTGTCATTCTGCTGACAGGACCCTGGACTTCAGCTCCCTGGACCACGCGTCTCACAGAGGAGTGCGCTCGAACCTCGGGGCTCGAGTCCTATCCGGTCCCCCCTGAGCCAGGATGAGGCGAGCGCACCTGGGGCCCAGGGGGTCGCTGGGGCTGGGTGTGATTTTCCGTGTTGGGTAGTAAGGGCAGTGACAGGGGAAGGCGGCTTGGACGAGAGTCCTGTGGCTCAGGGGCAGACCCCAGGGAGCCAGGGGGTCAGGGCCAGAGGAGGAATGGGCGCCGCCCAGAAGCTGGCGGGGAGGACCCGTAGCCCGGCACGGGGAGCTGCTTCTCCCGCTGCCGGCAGGGCTGCTGCTGCTGCTGCGTTCACCGGCCTCCCAGACAGGAATTCTCTCGAAGATGCAGCCTCAAATGATACTCCCTGAAATGAAAGCAATTAGGAGATTCACCGGGGTGAGCAAATATCCTGCTAATAGCCCCACTTACAAGTATTCCATAGGGAACGTGCCCTATCAGATATTAGGTTCTGCTGAAAGGCTGTAATATTGGAGAAGTAAGATATTGCCCCCCCAAGTTTAGGATAGTTCAGGGGGTCAGAGAAGATACCCCAGGACCTTGAGAGGGGCGTATCAGGGCAGGGGCTGCAATAACCAGTCTTGGGGAAGCTCTGGCACCTGTGCAGGTCACCACTGCCCCGCCCCCAGAGGTGCTGGAGCCCTGAAAGGCAGCCCCCCACCACAGCTCGGTCAGCCTTTTCTTGGCCAGCGCCCTCTGACGGGGGAGGGCCTGACCTTGGCTTGGAACAGCAAAGAGCCGCTTCTGAGCAGCTTGTCCCCCCGCCCCCCGTCCACTCCCTGGGGCTGTCTGTCCCTCCCGTGAGTCATCCTGCTATCCCCACGGCCAAATATAGCTCCAGGGCAAGCCGGGGGGCTGCACCGGTGGAAAGGGCCCCAGAGGGGCCGGGATGGTGCCCCGGGCCAGGAGCTCAGGCAGTGCACCCCTCCTCCCCCGCCCGGCCCAGGCCTGAGGTCTCCACCTGAACCTCAGGATCTCAGAGACACTTCCCTACAAACGCTGGGGAAGCTGGGGAGAGAGGAGGTCCGGCCGAGAAGCAATGGCCACTTCCTCCTGGGGGACCGTGGGACACACTCCAGGGTACAAAGAACAGGGCAGGCAGGGGGGCTGTCCTTTTTGCCCAATCCACCTGAGGAAGCTGCGATCCCGCTGGGCAGCGGCCCGGCCCGGGCGAGCCAGGGTGGCCCCTCCGCCCAGGGCGTGTCCGACAGCCCCCAGGGCGCCGCCCCAGCCCTGGGCCCTCGGAGCGACCACATAAGGAAATGTTTGTGCTTCGGCAGCGAGCGAGCGCTGCCTCTGGGCAGTGCGGCTCCGCTCCTCGCATTTGACTCCTCCTCCCCCCTCCCCGACTGGCCAGACTGGGGCGGTTGGACCCGGGAGCAACCGCCCGCCCGCCCGGAGCCTGGAGGGAAGGCAGGGACGGCGGGGCGGGGTTGGGCTGGGAAGTGGGTGGGCCGGGGTCGTGGTCCGAGGTCTTTCTGTCTTGCTGCTCCAGGGGGACATCCTGCCCGGCTTGGCCGGAGCCGGCCAGAAACCTCCTCCCTGCCCTTACCCCCAGCAAACTGCTAGCGCCCCCACCCCCACCCCCGCCGCCCGGTTGCCATGTGGGTGGCAGGCAGGACACTTCTGGGACAGCCTGGACCCTGGCTTTGCTGTCCCAGGGGCGCCGCGTTCTGGACTCTAAGGCCAGGACCACGGAGACACGGTCTCCCCCGAAGAAGTCCCACTCGCCCAGCTGTCCTCCCCGGGGGCCCAGAGCAACCTCTCGATTCTCCGGGTTGTGACTGAGGTATCCTGACCCTCCCCGGCCTCGGCTCAGAGAGGAAACATTTTATAACCTGCCTGCTGGCGGCAGGCAAGGTCGGGCTCACGTGGGCTTCCCGTCTTCTGGAGTTTTCCATTAAATTATTTACACAGGCCCGGAACAAGCCCGCAGACTCTGCAGGAAATCAGCAGGCACAGGGTGGCATTTATTCTTCCGCAAACAGTCTCATTTCTCCAGGGACCCCCTCCTCTTTGAGCAGGAACTCTCTGGAGGGAAGAAGCTGCTTGAGGGTGGGGCCTTCTGGGTCCCCGAGGTTTACCCTTGGGAGCCAGAGAAATTCCCCACCAGGTAATTCCTGGGCAGGGACCCCAAACCCAGTGCCAAAGTCAGAGGGGGCAGCTCTGGCCCCCTGCTCAGCTCAGAGCACAGACTCCAGGAAAGGGCCCTTGAGCATGACGTCACCCAGATCTCCGGGCCTTTGGGAAAAGGGCGACACGCACAGCAGTGATCCGGCCCAGCTGCACCTGTGTGGCAGGAGGGAAAGTAGGACCACCTACCTCCCCAGCCTCCAGGTCCCGCAGACCTGATTTAGATGGACCTCAGCCTCAGTTTCCTGGGAAGCTCCAGGGTGACACAGAAGAACAGGGTGGCTACTTACCCCCAGAGCCCCACCTCCCAGGCAGGCAGGGCTGCCCATAAGTGGTTGCTGACAGGGCTCATCCACAGGGTCCCTCACCCCTAAGGACAGCTCTGGGCACCCTCCGCGCCCACAGTCCTTTCTGCAAAAAGTGGCTGGTGCTTCCCAGTAGCAGGCTCAGCTCCGCCCATCCCCAGGAGCGTGGACTGCGGACGTGCCCAGGCCTGGGGCCACTGTGGAAAGGATGGAGGAGAACTAGGCTGTGCTTGACAAGGGTCACACCCCACGTGGGCAGGGGGCCATGCACCCAACCCGGTCCCACCCCCAGAGGCCCTGCAGCTCTCATTCAAGACGCACTGTGTAGACTTCCAGCAGCGTGGCATCGCGTGTGGAGAGGCTGTTTTCTGCTCTTGGACCCTGGTGTCTTGCACTTGGGTTCTAAAAACCCCCAGAGGCAGGAACTCTGTCTGGCTGCTATCTCCCAAGCCTAACACAAACCATGTGCTCAGAAAGTACCTTTTGGTGACAGAGATTTTTTAAAAGCCTTCATTTCAGACTGCAAAGATCTGGGCCAACTAAGATAAACCTCACATCTTAAGTGTGTAAGGCCGACCCGTGTGTGAAGTGGCCAGTTCTCTGTCCTGAGACATATTCAAAGGGAGGGTCATTGGCAACGTATTGGGGACGTGGTAGAGGCGTCTCAACAACGTCCCCATGGGAACACGGAGGTAAATTTTATGCCCTTACAATGTACTTAGAAAGGGCTGGCTTAACAAGAGGGTATCCGTAATGAGAGGAAAAGGACAGAGATGAGGATGGCTTTTTAAAAAAAGACTTTATTTATTTATATTTAGAGAGAGGGAAAGTGGAGAGAAACATCAATGTGTGGTTGCCTCTTGCATGCCCCCTACTGGGGACCTGGCCCACCCAGGCATGTGCCCTGCCAGGGATGCAACCCGGGACCCCACCCGGGACCCCTTGGTTCACAGGCTGGGACTCAATCCACTGAGCTACCCCAGCCAGCGCCAGATGAGGAGGTTTTGATGGAAGGGGAGGGGCGGCCGGACAAGGGAACTTCTAAAGCCAGTCCAGCGCAAATGCTAACTCCGAGCCCTGGCTGTTCTGCCTGCGCGGCACCTCCCTCCACCCCTGCTGACGTCAGGTGCCTGCCCACGCACCCAGCCGGCAAAGGGCGGTGCTAGGGCATGAGTCTGTGTCCCTCTCCTGGGGAGAGGAGTGCGCTCCACACAGAAAAACCAGAAGCCGCCGGAAGTGTAAACAGCTGGACTGACCACAGCCCCCCATCCAGCTTTTCCTCCCCCTTCCCTCCCTCGGGAAGCCACTCCCCCCTAAACCTGTTCCCCAAGGTCTTGTGCCCCCTAGGCCCCCACAAAACAGGCCTCCTTTCCCCCCACACGCCTTCCTCCCCCTCACCTGCTCCCTCTGCTCCAACCCTTGTCCTCCCACAAATGTGAATTCGGTGGAACCTCCTGTTCCAATGCCTTCTAGAACCAAGTTCTCAGGCTTCATCCCTGATTCCCTCTGAGGCCTGGTCCTGGCCACCTACACTGGCCTTGGCTCATAGCTTTCTCCAGGAAGCTTTTCTTGACCTTTACTGGCCAGACTCCTCCTCCACAGCTGCATCATCATGTCCTTAACTGCGATGTTCTTGGTCTGCATCCCTTACCCGTGGAGGGTCCCCTTTGCACCTAGTGCAAAGCTGGGGCCACAGCAGGCGTCCAGGGAGCGGGAGGAAAGGATGGAAGCGAGGGTAAGAATAGCCCAAGATAATGGGCTGATGGGTGTGCTTTGCAGGTAAACTCGGCGAGAGCGAATGAATCCAAAACAAGCCATAAACGGGATGGTTTTCGCAGGTGCCCCCGACTTGGGGCGGCAAGAGCCTGTCCTCCAGGTCGGTGCATATCCCCAGGTAGGCACAGGTTAGTGCATACACTAGAGTCGTGAATACATGTATCTGTGCGCATCGCTAAGTTCGTGCAAACGCACGTCCGTGCACACGAGACTTGCATAAGCCAGGCAGTGCAAACACAAGAGTGCGCCCTCTCAAGTGTGAGAACATCTTCGAGGTCGTGCACACAGAAATACGTGTAAATCCACAGATTCCTGCATGCCAGCTGCAAACGCGAGTCTGGATATACTAGAGCGTGTGCAAGGTCGCAGGCCCATTCGGAGAAGGCCGAGGCGCGCATTTCCCGCCATATTCGGGCATAGCTGCACTCTCTGGGCGCCATCTTCCTTCCTCGGGCAACGGAAAGACCCGCAGTCGCTCAGCCTCTGCGCTTGGGCCTTTGTTGTCTGGGCTTCCGGACGTCCATCACGCTGAGGCCCGGCGCGCCGGAGCACGAAATGGCGGCCGAGGGGCGGGGCCGGGGCGGGGCGGCCGGGAAGAGCGCCCACTCCCGACTCCGGCCGGGAGCGCCCCCTGCCTCCCCGCGCAGGCGCAGGACGCGGCGCGCGTTCCCGCGTTCCCCCCGAAGCGCGCCGGGACACAAAGGGCTGGAGGGAAAGCACGGAGCGCGGACAGCGCCTGCGGAGCGGCTAGCGGCCCGGAGCAGTCTGGACCGGAGTCCTGGGGCTGGAGCCGGCTCGCCGGAACCACGCGCTCGGGCGTGGGGTGGGGCGTGGAGCGGCGCTCTTCCCCCTCCCCTCGCCCTTCTTCAACTGCCGTAACTGCCTCGCGGGCTGGGGTCGGGTGCGGTGGGGCGGGGCGGAGCGGAGCGGCTCGGATCAGTTAGGGCGCCCGCCCGGCTGTCGCGGCAGCGCAGGACAGCTGGGTGCCTCCATTTTCCCTTGCGCGCGCTGATGGCGGCTCTTTGCCCTGTTAGGCAGCGAAGGACCACCTCCGCGAAAGCCGGAGGCCTTCTCCCACATCCCTTCCTTCTTTTGAGCGCTTGGGTAGCAGAGTGACGCAGCTCTTTAGAAAGTTCTTTAATGTGATTTCCAGAGATTTTGTAAAGAAACTGCAGCCCCCGCAAATTTACCATTACATCTTGCAACGTGGTACTTCAAATTGGGAATGTGGGTTTAGGAGGCGGGTGAGGACACGGATGTAAAAAAGTGGGGTTTTTTTCCCCTTTTAAGAGGTGTTCGTTAAAAGTAATAGGAAAGCAAATTTTTTTCCATACATGTCCTTGGTAGACAATTTGGAAAGAAATAACTGACGTTCCCTGAATACTTGTATGCCAGGCCCTTTTAAAAGTGCTTTCATTTTTTATAACCAGATAACGATGGAGAAACTGAAATCCCAAAAGGTTCAGTACACAAAAATAGTAAAAAGTACAGGAAAGTAAGAAAAGGGGGGGGCGGGGGGCGACCTTCCCAGACAACCAGTATTTAACAAGCCGGCCTGGCCGCAGCCAGCGTTTTCCGTGCGGGGAGAAGTTGGGTTCACGCTACCGCTGTAACCTGGGGCGTTGCTGGGGAGCCGGGAGGGCTGAGGTCGCGCGGCGCGCGGGCGCGGAGCCGCCCGGAAGCGCGGTTCCCGGGCGCGTGGTGCGCGCCGAGAGCGACGGCTGGGGGCGCCCTCTGCTCTCGGGGTTGGCCTCTAGGATCCGAGAGCGTTCGCGTGACTCCTGCCATCCCTCCCGGGGGATGGGAGGAAAAGCCGCCTCCTGCCTTTCTCCTTTTTTCTTTTGCCCCCTTACTATAGCACATTCTCGGGCTATTACCGCCTTCCTTCGGTTTCCCAAGCTCGTTTGGGCCTCTGGGGAGCGTGTTTTCACAGATGAGGGTCGAGTCAGTTCGAGGGAGAGCGGGCAGGGCAGGAATGGTTCCTCATAAGCACAGGTGAAGCCGCTGAGATTTAGGGATATGTCTGGGCCAAGTTCATCCATTCACCGTGGAGCAGGGGTGCTTCATCCAAGCTGAGGCGGCTGCCTAGCAACCTCAGTCTCCAAGTCCTTGGCTTCCGTGGGATCTGTAATTGTGTCCATGCTTGCTTGGTTTTTGAAGTTTAAACTTGAACGAGATGGGGATCCCAAAGCCTAGCTGGTAGCTGGTAGGTGCTTTCCTCTTGTGTGATGGAAGAGCATCGGTTCTAAACAGCAGAGGAGTGTGCAAGCCAGCGCATCGCTCACCCTCATTCTTCTTTTTTTTTCTAATTTTTTTTTAGCTTATGGATTTCAGAAAGAGGGAGATCGAGAGAGAGAAGTATGAACTTGTTTTGTTGTTCCACCCATCCATGCATTCATCCATGCATTCATTGGTTGCTGCTGTGTGTGCCCTGACCAGGGATTGAACCGACAGCCTTGGAGTACTGGGATGGTGTGCTAACCAACTGAGCTACCCAGCCAGGGCCCTCACTGCTCTTCTTAATCCTTTAAAGCTTCATCTGTTTATCAAAAACTGTTTTTATCCATTTTTAGTTTACTTATTAAATCATCTGTCCTTTGATTATTTTATTGCAATATTAATTTGTTTTTTCTTCTTTACCAAGTAAAGAAGTCACCTATTTTATTACTTCATTAATGAGGGGGGAAAAAGTGCTTTTATTTTTATTTAATTTTTTAAGGTTACTGATTTTAGAATGAGAGAGAAAAACACTGACTTGTTACTGTTCATGCATTTGTTGCTTGATTCTTGCCTGTGCCCTGACTGGGGATCAAACACACAGCTTTGGCTTATTGGGTTGCTGCTCTAACCGACTGAGCTACCTTGCCAGGGTGAAAAACAAGTGCTTTTAATTTTTAGAAGTGGAAAATACAAGACATGAAACCAGAATATGACTTCAGCTCTCACACACTGGTATCCTGTACCATTTGTTTATTGAATCACAAATTCTTAGTAAGCATATTGAAATGTTTGTAGAAAAATCAAAGAAGTGCCAGCAATTGTGACAAGCTTTCTAGATAATTGCCTTTTCTTACATCTTATAAAGGAACGTCCTTGAACACTGACTAGCTTGTGGCTTTGTCAAGTTAAACAACTCCTGATCCTGTCTTATCAGTAAATTGTGGATAAAAAAAATATGTCCTGGCAGAGCTGAGCAAGAGGTGGGGAGTTCGAAGATGATTTTTGTAAAGTGCAGGGCTGCAGAACACATAGTAGGTGCTCTGTAAATAAGTGTCAGCCGTTGTTTTTGGCTTGTCAACCTGAGATTCAAACCTGTAGGGAATTTTTATCAGTTTATTTGAGCTAGACTGATGACAATGACCAGGAAACAAAATCTCAAGGGACTGAAAAAATACTCCAGAAAAAATGGCACTTTTGCACCTTATTTTATACGTAACCCTGGAAGGAGGAGGCAGGGGAGGTTACTTGAAATCCATTGGTGATAGATAGATTAGGGAGGCAGGAGAAAGCAAAGCCAAGAAATCTCTTGGACTGGATAAAGAGTAAACCAAAATAGCCTTCTTTTACATGGGTGGGTAAGAATAGTTAACAATTAACACCAGAACAATGAGGGGCTTTGTGGCTCCTGTGGGTGGGTGTGCCCTGAGGGGGCTGGATAAAGGAAGTTACCCTGACAGTTTGTTCCAAAGGTATGTTACTTAGATGCAAGAAGACAATGGGCAGGTTCAGTTGAGATTGACCTTTGTCTGGGAAGATACCTCCGAGGACTGACGACCTGCCACGACCTGCTTTTAGATAGAAAGTTTTCGTTTCAGACAATCCTTTGTGCTCATTTTCAGTCCCTGAGTTTGTAGGGCAGGCCATGCCAGCTTCTCCTGAGCTTGTCAGGTCCAGTGTGTGGCCCCTTTCCTCCGCCCAAGTTGCTCGTCCACATTTCCAAGCTGGCAGAGCCTTGAAAACGTCAGTACAGCCCCTTTCGGATCACAACTATGTGCCCACTTACACCCCAAACAACATCCAGGACTGCTTACAACTTTTAATCAAGGAAAGAGCAGTTTTGGGACTTACTTAGAAAACAAGTCACATGCTTGACACATCAGGCGCAGCCATGACCTGGAGCCAAGAGTAAGGGGCTTGTGTGAACTGGCCCCATGCAGGCGGCCTCCCATCTTTGAAAGAGCCTGAAGGCTGCGGCTGGGTGTCCATTGGGACCTCTAGAGGGAAGGAGCCCTGCCCCCGCAAAGCTGCAGGGCCCCCCAAAAGCCACAGGGTCTTGTGTGCTCTGTTCAGGGGATTTGTAAGTGCTGCTTCTGTTTGGATGCTGGTGGTGGGGGACAGAGAGGGAGTAGAACAGTCCGTCCCTGCCCTCAGAGAGCCTAGAGCTTACTCGGGAAGCCAGACTCTGAGGAAATGACCAGGCTGATGAGTGCAGGATTATGGGGTGCTATACAAGGTGGCAGTGGCCTGACTTAGGCAGAAGATCAGGGAGGCTTCCTGGAGGTGGTGATGCTTTGGCTAAGCCCAGCATTCTCTCAGACTCTGAAGAGAGGAAAAGTACATCAAAGTGGAGAAACTAGCCCTGGCTGGCGTAGCTCAGTGGATTGAGCTCAGGCTGCGAACCAGTGTCACAGGTTCGATTCCCAGTCAGGGTACATGCCTGGGTTGCAAGCCCTGACCCCCAGCAACCGCACATTGATGTTTCTCTCTCTCTCTCTCTCTATCTCCCTCCTTTCCCTCTCTAAAAATAAATAAATAAAATCGGAGAAACTGAAGTCCAAAAAATCGGGGCATGACCTCAGTGGCAAAAGAGACAGGACTGAGATACAGAGAGGAGCCGGACCGTGGAGATTTCCCTAGGAGTGTAGGAGGGGAAGAAAAAAATCCCCCGTCCTAGGTTCTCTGACTGGGTCCCTATAAATTAAACGAACAGAAGACAGACCACTAAGAGACAAATAAGCAGGACTGTTCATTAAAGTGTGCATCACCCATGGGAGCACCCGGTGATGAGTAACTCAAAGGGGTGGTTAGAACTTGGGCTCAATACAAGGGGGGACCCTCCCCCAAAGGCCCGGCATGATCCTCTGGAGGGCGGGCCCCCTGCAGTGCAGGCTTCCCACACTAGGTGGGTGTTCTAGGAGCCCGTCTGGATCCGTACGCCAGCTGGTGGCGTGAGAGGCTGTGTTCTGCTTCAGTGATTTTTTTTTTTAAGACTCCTTCGACATGTTTGCCCATTTCATGATGGGTGATTGAGGAATGCATGTGCCCACACAGCGCTGAGTCTTCAGCAGCTTTTGACCCAAAACAGCGTGACCCCCATTCCCCACCCTCCCTGTTCACATGATACCTTGCCCAAGCAACTTTTTTTGTTGTTTCCCCACATGAAAAAAATCCTCAAAGGGAGACGTTTTGCCGACGAGGAAGAGGTGAAACAAAACACAGCAGAAGAACTAAAAGGCATCAAAATTAATGAGTACAAAAACTGTTTCGAGCAGTGGGAAAACATCTTGATAGGTGTATCACTTCAGATGGGGAGTACTGCAAAAGTGACTGAAATTTAAACATTTAAGAATAAATACACAATTTTGTATTAATAAATCCTGGGTGTTTTGGTTCCCCCCCGATATAGCAGCTTAACAAAAGGACAATGCATTTGCAGAGAAGTGACTAGACACAAGGGTGGCAAGTTACGGGAGGGTAGGCGTACGGGCAACTATAACGCAGGGAAGGGCTAGTTTTCAAAGGCTGGTTATGCAGCTTCCTCTGGTGCCATCTCCAGGCCGCTAGGGCGCAGTCTCTGGTGATCAACTTCTGTCCTTCCTGGCAGAGAGGGGAGGAAGGGCACTTCTGTAAATGTATGTCCTGCTTTTGGGCGAATAGGAGGAGGGCAGAGAGCTTTTCTCGTATCTGCTGCTTCTCAGTTGCCTTCAGCTCAAAATCACCCTTATGCCAGAGGGGCATATTTGCAGGTAGTATATGCTATTATCCTTCATTAGCTTTGGTTTACAAAATCAAATGTTCTTCTCATTAGACCAGATTATTGATGATTCTCAAAAGACTATTTTTTGAGACGTAACTCGTGTAGTATAAGATTTACCCCTTTAAAAGTATGTAACTCAATAGTTCTTCACATATTCACAAAATTGAGCCACCATCACCACAAATTCCAGAACATTCTAGCATCCCCAAAGAGAAACTTAGAACTCAGTAGTGGTCACTCCTCATCTGTCCCTCTCCCCAGCCCCACTGCTAATGTGCGTCCCATCTCTTCAGACTTGCTTATTCCGGACTCCATAACATGTTGTTAGGAATGGAATCCATGACAAACTTAACATGTTTTGTTCATCCTCATCTGAGGCTATGTTTTTATTGATTTTTAGAGAGAGAGAGGTGTTGATGTGAGACAGAAACATCGATCAGTTGCCTCCCATATGCACCCCAACTGGGAATGGAACCTGCAACCTAGGTATGTGTCCAGACTGGGAATCAAACCTGCAACCTTTTGATGTACAGGACAACGCTCCAACCTACCGAGCCACGCTGCCAGGTTCATCGAGGTCGTAGCATATATCGGTTTTCCATTCCATTTCGTGGCTGAAAGATGTTCCACTGTGTGAGCGTCTCAGAAGAATCTTGTGCCTTTGAGGGGACTGTGCCTTGGGGTCTGGCCACAGTGTGAGAAGCTCTGTGCTCCCGCTGCCCGCGGGCGACCTGGCTCTGCCATCACGGTCTGTGTAACCCGGGCAGGTCTCTTTCCTTACCCTCCCCTGTCCTCGTGTACATGGGGACGGGAGTGGTAGTTCTCTAGCACCTATGAGCAGAGGAGCTCGCGTATTTAAAGGGCCTGGAGGAGGGCCTGGTCAAGGTGCAGGTGTCACCACGGAGGAGGAAAAAGGCCAGCGGATGCAGAACCCCTACCGACTTCTCAGCGAGCACACTGACCTTTAGTCCAGAATCTTCCAACGGCTGCATGGCTACTTCCTACAACTGGAGATTACAATCAGGTCTGACTCAGGGGGAATGAATTGAAAATGGTGGTTTCTACACCTTTCTTGGGCATTTAGGGCTTTGTAGTTCGGCAGACTCCCCAGTGTTTGTGATGGTGGACCAGGGACTTTTTCAGTGCGTGTACTTTTCAGCTCATTACCCTGAGAACAAGCTGCTTTCATTTTTTTTTTAATTTAAGTAAATTTTCAACATACAAAAAATTAGAAGAGTGCGGTTCCCCATGTACCTTCCCCAACATGTATTCCCAGGTTTCCATTCCTGACAGACGGGTTTGTTCCACAGATGGGGGAGGCACACCTAATATGTGGGACCTGAAGGGGAGCAGGATTTCCCACCCCAGAATGTGTCACTTTGGTACGAGAAGTATTTGAGCGAAAGGCCATCAAGGCCCAGCAGGCTCAGGAAAGGCTCCTCTGTCTACATTTACGTTGGAAAGGGAGGCCGGCTCCAGGAAGAGAGCTGTTACCAGGGACGCCTTTTCACCTGCGAAACTCACCTGGGAAACTCACCTGCGTCACCAGGGACGCCTTTTCACCTGCGAAACTCACCTGCGAAACTCACCTGTGAAACTCACCTGCACAACAGGACGGCCTGTGCTTCCCAAATGTCTCCTCTTCCTTCCTGGGGAAGGCCTTCCTCCCCGGGCGGAGTGTCCCAGACCAGCACCCCGTCTCCCTGCATCTCCTGCCCCTGCGCCCCGCGGCAGGTCTCTGACACACCGGGACGGGAAAAGTAAACCCTGGTTTGGGGGGATGGTCTAGAAATCCGTGTTTTCTACCAACTCGGTGCTGGCGCCGCTTCAAACATTCGCTCCATGTTAGTTCCAGGGGTCGGTGACCTGGGATGGGAAGGGTTTGCGTCTGTTGTCCCCAGTCTCCTGGCGCAGTCTGACGTCTCCTCCTATTGTGTGCGCAGGCTTCACGCCACAGTGTCACAGGTGGTTCCTGGGATTCTGTCACCAACAGAAGTCACCACTGTTTTCATGTCGCCCCTCAGTTGTGGCAGATATTTTCAATCTCATCTATGCTCCTGTTGGGGAGGAAAACGAATTTTCTTTTTTTAAGATTTTATTTATTTATTTTTAGAGAGGGAAGGGAGGGAGATAGAGAGAGAGAGAGAAACATCAATGTGTGGTTGCTGGGGGTCATGGCCTGCAACCCAGGCATGTGCCCTGACTGGGAATCGAACCTGCGATGCTTTGGTTCGCAGCCCGCGCTCAATCCACTGAGCTACGCCAGCCAGGGCTGAAACCTAATTTTCTTTCTATCCCTCTAAATTCTTCTGGCTTGTCGAAGGATTCAAATCAACGTGAGACAGATTAACAGGAGAAAATGTCCAAATTTGTTACTTATGTACATACGGGGGTTCCGTAGGAATGTGAGACCCTAGGACAAACCGAGCAGTTGGGGCTTACAAGCCCCCTTGAGCCAAGAAGACACAGGGGTTGCGGGTGTGGTCTGGGACTTCGAAAGGTAGGAAGCAATTCACATGGAGATGGCAAAGCAAATGCTTGGTAATGAAACATTTGCTGGGCCATCTTTAACACGGGGACACCAGGGGGACTTCGGTCAGAGGGACCTTGCTAGGCCCCTCCCGTCGGCCACACGCTAGTTCCTGTAAACTGCAGGCACCTGTGCTGAGAGCCCCCTCCCCAGACGGGGTCCTCCATCTAAGTTCTTCTAGGCAGGCGGGGGGAGGTCAAACGTTCTTCCTGTTTCTTGAAAATAAGATCTTAAAATAATCAGTGTCCTAAGAGGCATATTTTGGGGTGGCAAACTACTTTCTGTCACTCCCTGTGACTTCAAAATCAGTAGTTATCAGTCCTGCTGCCCGATCTGGTCCTGAGTTAATTCACTAAAAAAGAGTTACCAGTCATACCTGGCAATGGTATTTCAGTATAATTTGCTTCCTTTGTAATCCTGGGTATTTTGCTGTGTGCATTTAAAACCTCACCCTGAAGCCCTGGCTGGGGTGGCTCAGTGAATTGAGCACCGGCCTGTGATCCAAAGGGTTGCGGTTCGATTCCCAGTCAAGGCACATGCCTAGGTTGCAGGCCAGGTCTCCAGCAGGGGGCGTGAAAGAGGCAACCACACATTGATGTTTCCCTCTCTCTCCTTCCCTTCCCCTCTCTCTAAAACTAAATAAATAAACTCGTTAAGAATTTTAAAAAATAAAATAAATAAATAAAACCTCACCCTGAGAGCCCTGGCTGGGCAGCTCAGTTAATCAGAGCATCGTCCCCATGTGCCAGGGTTGCAGGTGGGACCTCCTGTCCGGGCAGGGACAAGAACCGACCAGCGCACGCATAAATGAGTGGAACAGCGCATGAGTGGAGCAGCACATCGATGTTCCTGTCTCTCTTCCCCTTCTCTCTCTCTCTCTCATCAATAAGTAAAAATTAAACAAACAAACAAAAAACCTTACTCTGAAACGAGCCCAGAGGCCTCACCAGACTCCACCAGACTCCAGAGGGGCCTGTGGCACAGAGAGGACGAACGAGCCTGCCCGGCCCTGCCCAGGGCACTTGGAACCCTCACCGGTGCCCTGCCAGCCCTCTCCTGGTGCGCCGTGTGTGGCTGGCACCGTCTGCTGGGGGCGAGGCTTGTGGTCCTTCTACTCCTTCTGGCCATTAGGGGGTATCAATGAAGATATTGATAGCACCTCAGACCCTTGCCAGAGGACCCCAAGTGCCACTCCCACGGGCACCTGCTCCCCTGCCAGAGTCCCTTGGTCCCCAGGCCACGGCCGTGTGGTGGTGCACGGCCCTTGATGAGGACCCAGGGGCAGGGCAGTGGCAGAGCACAGAACTGGGTTGAGCTAAAGGTGGAGCATCTGCAGTTTCTTATCAGGCCAAATGCATTTTTAAAAACAAATTGTTATCGGCCTTTTGGCCCAGATCGAGTGCAGTATCTGTTCCTATCAGCTTCGCGTCTGCTGCGCCCTCTCTCCGAGGACAACCAGTTGAGTGGATTTTTGGAGCAGGAAAACCAATTTTCCTTTGGATTGATAAATGAGCACATGGGACAACACTGAAAAGGTAAAAAGAGAACATGGTGAGAAAGTTCTCTCCCGCCCTGTCCCTCAGTCTCAAACTTGGCCAGAGGCTCTTTCCTTCCAGAGCTGCCCGCCGCATTACCAGCCAAACTGAAGGTTCGTGGAGCACTGCCTTGGTTACTTACACACTAAGATACTGGGCACCTGGTCTGCACCGGGCTTGTTTAATGTAACAGTATTGTCTTGGAAATTGCTCCTTATCTACATATAAATACCTTCCCCCTCCTACTGTTCCTTGTATTTAGCTCTCTGGTCATTTCCAAGCAATTTGTTGAAAAAGAATGCCTCTCCAGAGAAACAGGAGTACCCTGACATAGCCAGAGATTTCAGGATAATCTTGGATTCATTGTCTCACCTCCAAAATTGCAGGGATACTGGGTTAGGTAGTTCTGCATTCCTCTTTAGGTGGGTTTGCATTTCAGAAGGGGCCTCCAGGACTATAGCACCTTAATCCCAAAAATGACTCCATGGCAGAATTTTGGGCAGGGGTGCCAGAGACGGGTTGGCCTTTGCAAAGCTGGAAGACTTGATCCGTGGTGTCCCCAAATCCAGGTGTTAGGATGCCAGGATCTCTGTCTACCCAGAGCTGGATATCCATCCGCCTTGCCCTCCCCAGCTAACCTGAGGTCTCTAAAAAGTGCCACCGTCCCGACACTGAACCCTCCTGCAACCGAGCTGCGCTCCTCCCAGCTTCTCTCACGAGATGTGTCGGGCAGGGCCGAAGACATTGGCCACGGACAACTCAAGATGATGCTAAGCCCACATAATGGTGGGGTTCAGTGGGCTGAGTGCTGGCCTGCGGACTGAAAGGTCACCAGTTCAGTTCCTGGTCAGGGCACGTGCCTGGGTTGTGGGCCGGGTCCCTGGCTGGGGGCGTGTGAGAGGCAACCGATGTATCGATGTTTCTCTCCCTCTCTTTCTCCCTCCCTTCCTATGTCTCTAAAATAAATAAATACAATCTTTATTTTTTTAAAAAAAGAATGATACTGAGAGTTAGAAGAGTTCCAGCTGCTCCCTGGAGTGCCCTGGGGTGGGCTGGGTAGGTAGTCTTCCCCCTCCCCGCACTCAGAGCAGTTCCGAGTTTATCATTATTTAGCTTTGAGCTGAAGGACATGTGCTTTGCCCTAACAATCTACAGGGCCAGTAGGGGCTTTCTTGTCATGAAAATCCAACCCTTCATCACTTTGGGCCACCAAGTGATACATGATACACCAACAAAGGCTGGGCCCGCCCAGCAACCTTCCCCCTGGAGTGTAGTTTCCTTCCGGACTCACACACCAGGAGAGAGGCCGTCCCGCCAACCTGAGTGTCTGGTTGGCCAGACAGGTTCCTCTGTAAAACACGAAGAGAGCATTCTGGTTTTGACACCAGCGCTTGATGGGTTCGTTTAATGTGAGTCAGCCCTGCCCGGAGGGATCCCCTCTGGCCCACAGAGCACAGGGCAGCACTGCGGACCGAGGTGCATTCCCGGAGTGGGCGCCCCCACTGGCCCTCTGAGGCCAGCCAAGCCACGGCTTGGGCCACGGCCCTTCTTTCAGCAGGAAGCGTGTTGATGAGGCCAAGGGAGCGGTTTCTAGTATATGTTCGCTTCGTGCAAAAGAAACGCAGTTGCGGAATTACAGTGCGCTCGGACACACTGTGACCAGGTAGACAAAAAAACAGCACAAATCCGTCCTGACCGCCACCAACGGGTCAGGTCCCCGCCCACCTGGAGGATGGCACCACCAGTGTTTCTCCCTCCCGATTGTGGGGGAGACCTTTTTCTCCACTCTCTTAAGTGCAGTACTTGGGGGCCTGCAAATTACCTGGCAAAGTACAGAGTAGCCAGAGAAAAGATGGGTGTTTTATTCACATACATGCATGGGAGTTCACAGAAGGATGTGAGACACAACGGTGTGAGGATAAGATTCGATAATGCATCTGAAGCACTGGGTACAGTTCCTGGCACGTAGTGAGTGTTCAGTTAATGCAGCCGACCTCTCTCTCGGCTCTCGGGGGGAGGGGATGCAGGGGCGCGTCCCACTGAACCCTGCCCTCCCGGGCCCTCCTTTCCACACAGGGTTATTAGGGTCATGGTGTGTCAATGTGCTGCCTGCACACCACCCCCGGAGCATTTTCTTTCCTCTTTCATTTTAACCTTTTTTTAAATTTTATTTTTCAACTCCGGTTTACAGTCAGTGTTATTTTGTATTAGTTTCGGGTGTACAGCGCAGTGGTCAGACAAGGATCTAACTTAAAAAGTAGTCCCCCTGACATTTCCGGTGCCCGGCCGGTGCTGGCAGAGTTACGACAGTGTCATCCCCTGTGCTGCACCTGACATCCCGGGACCGTGCTGTGACTCCGGTTCTGGCTCTTCATCCCTTCCCTGTTCTGCCCAGCTTCCCAGCCCCCTCCCCTCTGGCACTCGCCCTCCACAGCCCTTCCCCACCACGTGGCCAGTCTCCCGTCCGGATTCCCACTGGACAGCGAATGGGGCTGCGCGGGATCCGCCGCAGCTGCTCCAGTGGCGCCCCGACGCCTGCAGGGCGGGTGCACTTCAGGGTGTGTGGATACGGAGGGGAGGTCCCGGTTTGGACATGTGAGTGAGGGTGGTGGACTTTTCTGGCTTTGATTTTTCTACCAGACCTCTCTCTGTCACAATTCCACAGCCACACAAAACAATTTTTAGGGCACAATTTACCTCTGGGAGAAAAACTGACTCCACGCTCTACCCCCGGGGTCCCCCGGGATCCAGGAGGAGTTGTGTCTGGGGTAAGTGGCACGCTGCCTGGCTACAGGGTGAGGCCCGGCTGCAAGGACCGGAATAGAAGGTCTAAATTTAAACTGTGTCTGAAGGTTTCAGGGCGCTCAGGGAGGGACTGTGGGCCCTGGGTGGCTCCCTGGCAGGGGGGGCTCTCTTTGAGGAGAGCTCCACCTTCCTTCTTCCTCCCTCTTCCTTCCCCCAGCCTCCTCCCCGCTCCCTCCCGCCTCCCCCCTCACAGCATCAGGAGTGGAAACTGGTCGGCCCTGGGCTCTGAGAGCCGGTTCCCTCCCAAGGAAACACTGTCTCACGGCAGCCGAGGCGGGATCCGCCCCTGGAATTTCCCTGCGGTGGAGAAACGCCCACCGCCGAGCTGCTGGGACACACCTAGAGCTAGTAGCCTGTGCTCGGCGCAGGGAGGACACGCCCTTAGACACACAGACGACAACAGAAACACAAACAGGCCAGGAAAACCCCGGGGGCCTCGGGAGCCGGTTCTGGTCCCAGGTCTGTCTCCGAGTCTCCACCTCCTGGTGCAGAAGCCTGAGCCAGTAGCTCCGTTAATAACACACTTTTTCACCTTTACAATATTAAAATACATCTCTTAAAAATCCAAACAGAACTCTAAAGGAATCACCCTAGAAAGTTCTCTGTTTCAAAGATGCTTTCATTGTTCAAAATATTTAAAAAAAATTTTTTTTGAGAACCCCCTTTCAGCGTCAGGCGCTCACAAGGCGGCCTTGTCACAGCCCCAGACATTCCCGTCTGCCTAGAGGGGTCCCTGTCCTTGGTGCCAGGACCCTGTGGCTGCTTCCAAACAGCCCGTTCACAAGATCCCTGTGAGGTCGGTGTCCAGTGCGTCGGGCAGGCGTCGTCTCTACAGCCAAGCCACCGGATGTCCAAGGCCCGCCCCCAGAGGAAGGCCAGCCCCCAGAGAGAGGCCTGCGGCTCCGGCTCCGGAGGGGCCAGTTCCCCTCTCTAAACCCTCAGCCACAAGCAGGGTCCTGCTAGAGCCGTAAATAGTCCAACACTCAGACACAGAGAGGCCTGCGCACCATCTGCCAAACGGAAACTTCAGTTTCAGCCGCAGCCTCCCGAGGAAGAAGTTTGGGAGAATCCCAGCGACGTTCGCGCGTGTGCGTCTGTGTGTGTGTGTGTGTTCACCGAGCCCAGGGGCCAGGGGCTGGCACAGCCCTGATCACGTGGTCACGGTCACCGCTCAAAAGTCGGCTCACAGCCGGTACTCCGAAACAGCAGCAGGAGAGAGAGCACTAAGGGGACACACCCAGACACGCCGGGTTGCCCGGCAACCGAACGCCGGGCCCACGCCAGGCGGCAGCTCAGTGCAGACCCTCTCGTGGTGCAAACGGGCCCGCCAGGAAAAGCCTTCAAGTCAAAACAGCTGTGCCGTTCAGGCGCCTGCTCGCCCAGCTTCAGCGGCTAGGCAAGCCCCCCGGACTTCCCGTCTGGTGCCGGGGCGGCTCAGTGACACACTCAGACTCTGTAGCGGTCGGTCTAGACTCCCAGCTCCCTTTGTTTCCTCTCGGAAAACCTCTGCGTTTCCATCGCAGTCAGCCAGTGACCTAACAGTCTATTTCTGTAACTTCTGAGTACCGGCCAGGGAGCGCTCTTTTGAAATGTCCACAGTGAGTTACCAAGGATGCCTCTGACCTTTGTTTTCCAGTTCAGTACGCAAACACTAAACACGCAACGTGAAAACTGCGAGGGCATTTTAAAATCTCACGGCCAAGCCACGCTGGAGGATTTTTCCATTTTTGACGCAGGAGAAAGGCAAGTCGATCAACCTTTCCGTGATGCTTAAAATTCCAGCGGGGTCAACAGCAACTTCGGAGTCTTTGGCAGCGTGGCCCGAACGTCAGGAACCGACGCCCCTCCCCCCCCCCTCCCCCCGCAGCGGCCCTCAGTTGCTAGGGATGGGTATAAACTGGACCTGACGTCTCGGACTTCATCTGGGAGTCAGCAGAACTCCCCGCACGGTGTTCGGGCTACCTGTCTAGCGGACAGCTGGGACCTCAGTCAGGTCCAAGGACGGCTCCTTTGTGTCGCTTCCGTCCCCTTCTCCAGGCGTTTCAGATACTGTGTGGGCTTTTTGGATGAGATGCCCCGGTCTCCCTGGCCACGGCAGGCTGCTCTCCAGTCCCCTCACCAGACAGGACGCACGCAGAGGCGTCTTGCCTCTACACCCTGGCGTGGCCAGGCCCTCGCTGGCCTCCGTGCAGGTCCTCCTGCCCTGTGTCCCTTTACCCTCCCCCGCCACCCCCAGCAGGGATTCCAAGGTAAGCGTGGGCGGTCACCTTCAGTGAGCTGGGGCCTGCCTGCTAAGCCCGTCCTCCCAGAGCTTAACCTCCCCCGCCCCCTCCAAAATTCCTTTCTTTTCTTACTGTTTATACCCTGAAAAGATGAATGGGTGCCTCACCCAAGGCAGAAATAAACAAAAACAGCCTACTAGATTCAATGTTTTGAATGCAAAATGTCTACGTGTCAAAAACCACACACCAAACTAATCGAAAAGGCAGAAGACAAGCATGGGAGACATAGTACATTTTCCAGACAGGTGTGGCAACCGCGGCAAATGTCCTCAGCGTCAAGGGGCTTTCGCAAAGCGCGGCGCACTGAAGAGAAAGGTGGCAGGTGAACCGACACAACGAGACACGGGGTCAGTAAGGAGAAACCTTCAGCCTCCCTAATGCGCGAAGCAAGGCCGACACTGCCATCTGGGATCACGTTTCCTCTTCCCGCCCATCCCACCGCAACTAAACACCTACTGTTGGACAGGGTTCCTCACTCGTTCCTTCCAGGAATGCACAATAATCGGGAGAGCCTTTTTGGGAGAAAATTAAGCCTTAAAATGACCAGTACTTTTTAAAAAATAGAATGTTGGGTTTTTAAAAGATTTTATTTATTTATTTTTAGACAGAGGGGAAAGGAGGGAGAGAAACATCAATGTGTGGTTGCCCCTCACCACAACCCAGGCATGAGCCCTGACTGGGAATCGAACTGGCAACCCTTTGGTTTGCATGTTTGTGCTCAGTCCACGGAGCTACACCAGCCAGGGCAAATCACCAGTACTTTTTTTACCTGTCAGTGTCACGTCTAGAAGTTACTAAAAGGAATCTTTAAGGTGTCTAAATGTAGCTACAAAAATGCTCTTTGCACTACTGTTGGTAAAACAGAAAGAAAAAAATGCATTTCTAATTTTTCCGTTTCTTTCTTGAGAATATACCCAATTCTTCTGGTCCTGTTTTGCTTCTCTTTTTTTGTTTGTTTGTTAAGATTTTATTTCTTTATTTTTAGAGAGAGTGGAAGGGAGGGAGACAAACTTCGTTGTGGGAGACATTGGTTGCCTCTCACATGCCCCCAACCAAGGACCTGGCCTAGAACCCAGGCCTGTGCCCTGACTGGGAACCGAACCAGCAGCAACCTTTCCGTTCACAGGCTGGCGTTCTATCCACTGAGCCACACCAGCCAGGGCTGGACCTGTTTTTTGTTATATTTATTTCAATTCTCAACGCACTGTGCCAGAATGTCATTTTGTACTTCAGCACCTTAATAAAAACTGCCGTGATAAGAGGTACTCTGAGCTGAGCTGAGTCTGGGGGTCAGTGAGCTCAGCCCCTCCCCAGCCGTGTGACCCTCAGAAAGGGCCCTCCTTCCCCTGCAGCCCCCGCTCTGAGGTGTGTGGGACCCGGGCTGGGTGAGGCCGGGGAGATGGGCAAGGACACAGCAGAGGGACGCTGGCAGAGGAGCAGGCAGCAGGCTCCCGGGGAGTAGCCGGGAGGTTGGGTTACAGGTAACCAGAGCCCAGATGCTGAGCCGTATATCTGGGGTGAGAAGTCCTTTACGGGAGGGGACCGGGCCAACAGACTGCTTTGCCTCCCCCATCACCCACCCTGCTGGCACCCTGGCGCGGCGCTGCCCCACACCGTTGCCACGAGGAAAGGTGACCCGGAGAGTCCACTTTCGTGAGGAAGCGGCCACCTCACCAGAACTTTCCTCCGTTAGTTCCCTGAGCTCATTCCTTCCCTTCGTCTCCTCCTGTTGTCCCATCGGGTGGCTCGGGGCTCTCTGGTCCTCTCCCTGGCAGGACACCTGCGTCCTGGAGGCAGCCATGAAAGCGGATTTACCCTGGCTGACACCTCTCCCTGGGAACCCTTCCCGCAGTGTGGCTGCCTCTGCAGCACCCCAGGTCCCCCGTGACAAAGCCCCACTTGGGGGGTGCAGGCCTGGGGGGATGCAGGCCTAGGGGTGGTTCTCTTTCTCCCCTTTGTGCCGCCCCCAGAGTCAGTCCCGTCCTCAGATTCTCCTCCCAGCACGTCCCCTGGCCCTGCCATTTCTCTCCCACTCTCCTCCTCCTCACCCTGGGGCCCCGAGAGCGGCCCGGCTGGTCAGGAGCACGGTGGTGCCAGGGAGGGCCCTGTTTCCTTCGAAGTGACCTCACTTCCATTCTCTTATTCTAGTCTGGGGGTGTTCGCATTTTATTTTTCAACAGTTGATTAAGGTTTTTGGCTGCTCCCAGGCACAACATCGATGCTGAGCTGCCTCGGGTGGAGGGGGGTGCGGCCCAGGTCCCCCTCCTCACATGGCGACCTCCCCGCCCCACCCCACCCCACGCCTCCCACAACATCCTTCCTGAGGTGGATGCCTGGTTACCTGGTTACCCATCTGGGGAGCTTGAAGCACCAGGGGTCTCCAGAGCCTCCTGCAGACCTCCTGACTCAGACTTGGGTGGGGGTGGGGGGGAGGCCCGGGGGGCAGGAGGGGCGCTGGGCTTTCAACAGGACTGGCAGAGGCTCTGAGGCAGCTGGTCTGCATCTCCTCAGCTGCCACTTCCTCCCCAGGGGGGCATCGCTCTGGCCATGGGGGTCTCTGCGCCTTCAAGACCTGCCGCCCCTCCCTTTACCCCTCAGCTCTTTCCCCGACCTGCCCCCTCACCGGTCAAGCCCCGCCCCAGCCACCGTGCAGCGGGCCCCACACCTGCCCGGGCCTTCGCGGAGCAACCCTAGCAGCAGGTACTGTCAGGGCCGCTCCCAGGGGCTGGTACCCTGGAGTCCATTTTTAATTTCACAAGTGATGTGGGAACACGCTGCTCTCGTACAACAGCTGATCCAGGAGGAGCGAAGCCCCTTCACTCTCCCCCGTCCCCCACTCCCGCAGCGGGGACTCCGGGCAGGTGGGGTGTTCTTCCAGACCTCGGTCTCTGTGTTTCCTGCCTCGTTTCCAGGTCTGGAAAGAGGAGAACTGTCTTTCCTCCTGCCCGAGACCGCTCCTCTCTGCCTGTGCCGGGTTCCGGGCCCTGCAGCCTCCTCCACAGCCTGTGGCCTGGGTCACCCCCTCTCTCCAGCTTCCCTCCTGGGCACAGCCCTTCACCTGGGGCCTGTGGGTGTGCGTCCATCTGCATGACCGTGCATCTGCACCCGTGCACACACACATGTATTTCTTTTTTTGGAAAGACCTCTCTCAGGATCCTTAGATGCTTTTTACCCGCCTCTCCTATCAGTCTCCTTCCTTTCACGCCCAGTTTCTTCAAGGAATGGACCCCCTTCCTGGACACTCCCCACCTGCAACAGCTCAGCTCTCCGGCTCCTCCCCCCGCTGCGATCCTCCCCGGGAGGCCGCCTAAGCAGGTCCAGGCTCCGCCTAGCAGAGCGCTGCCCCTCCCCCGTCTCAGAGGCGCCCTGGCCTTGGAGGAGGGCCTGGCTGCCCTCTTCAGGCAGAGCCCCCAGGCAGTCTCTCTGGCCTCTTCAGGAGGTGGATGGAGGGGTGCGAAGTGTCCTTAGGGGAGCCCCTCACTCAGTATCTTCAGTCTGTCTCTGAGGTCACCCTCGGACTTGCACGAGCTTCTGGCAGCTTTACCTACCAGGGAGGCAGGGACCAGCTCCAGAGGTTCTCCTGGGCGTGGCTCACCCCAGCAGCCAGGACGTGCTCTAGCAGCCAGGGCCCCCAGAATCCCAGGGCCCGCTGGAGATGGGCACCCAGCGCGGCCTTTGCAGTCCAGTGGTGGCTGAGAGCGGTGTTCCTCTGAAGGAGGGGGAGCAGGAAGACGGGCCATAGGCCTTACCACCATTCTCCTAACTTAATGGCATAAAATACAAGCAAAAAAAAAAATTAAAATTATGAACAGTCTTAAAAAAGTACTACATCAGTTGCCTGTTGCTGCTATACCAAGTTACCACCAACTTAGTGACTTAAAACAAAACAAGTTAAACATTGGCTGGGGTGGCTCAGTGGATTGAGTGAGGGCCTGTGAACCGAAGGGTCTCTGGTTCGATTCCCAGTCAGGGCGCGTGCCTGGGTTGCGGGCCAGGTCCGATGGGGGGCGTGGGAGAGGTAACCACACACTGATGTTTCCCTTTTTTCTTCCTCCCTTCCCCGCTCTCTAAAAACAAACAAACAAACAATCTTTACAAAACAACAACAAAAGAACCCCCCACAGATTTGTTCTTTGAAGTCGGAAGCACCTTTTCCAGCCTCTAAGGGCATTCTGCATTCCTTGGCTGGTGACCCCTTCTGTCTTCAAAGCACATCCCCGTGACTTCTCCTGCCAGTGCCGTGCGTCCTCTCTCTGACCCTGACCTTCCTGTCCCCCTCTCACTCGGACCCTTGTGATCACAGTGGGTCCCTCAGACAATCTAGAATAACCTCCCCATTTCAAGACCCTCACATGCATTACATCGGCAGGCCCTCTCACCCCATAAGGCAGCATAGTCCCGGGTTCCGGGGGTCAGGACAGAGACGGACGTCTTCGGGGGCCACAGCTCTGCCTCCCGCAGGGTAAGACGTAACAGGAGTAGGTGTCTGCACCTACCGCCACCATCTGCTAGATGCTAATACTTTGCCTTCTTTTCTTCTGATTTTTTTTTAAAGTAAAGCTTTATAGAAATAGCTAAAAAGTCCTGGGTCGCTTTTCCCTCCTCCTTAGTCCTCAGCGGTAACCGCTCCACCGAGGTTGGTGAAAATAACCCCCGTGCACGTTTGTTCTTTGCTACGTCGTATAAATGCGTCTCTAAACGGAATAATAGCATTTTGTGTGTTTTGACACTTTATGTGAAAGGGATCCCTCTGTGGGCCATTTTGCAACCTGCTTTTAAAACTACGTTTTTGAGGCTCTCCACGTGGCTCCTGGAAGACCCAGCCCGTTCCTTGGAACTGTGGTGTGGGCTGCCTCCCCCAGCAAGCTGGAGTTCATTTCGTCCTTCCTTTGTTTCCACTTGTTTTGCTGTTACCAACCGTGCTTCAGCAAACACCTCTGTGCTTGTTGTCTGGAACACTTGTGCCGACACCGCAGTGGGAGACGCCCAGCCCCTGGTCCCCAAGTACCTCCCAGCCACAGTGCCTGAAAGTATCCGTTTCCCCCCACATCCTCGCCGGCATCTGGCATTTTCGGATTTACTGTTTTTTTAAAATGGTTTTCCTCGTTGGTTTTCCAGTTGATTTGTTCTGTGCCCAACTTTTTATTTCATTTCTTTTTTATAAAGATTGTGTTTATTTATTTTTAGAGAGAGGGGAAGGGAAGGAGAAAGGGAGAGAAACATCGAAGTGTGGTTCCCTCTCCTGCACCCCTTACCTGGGACCTGACCTGAAACCCAGGCATGTGCCTTGACTGGGAATCAAACCCTAGACCCTTTGGTTCGAAGCCCATGCTCAATCCACTGAGCCACACCAGCCAGGGCCCAATTTTTTTCTTTATGTTTATGCGGCTGGGCCTTTCCTTCATCTTGACTTTGACTGATAAACCCACCCAGGACCTCTGGGCTCCGAAGGGGACCGTCTCCCGCCCCCACCCCAGCCCCCCCAGATTCCCTCTCTGTGGATTTCCCCTCTGCCTTCTGCCCACGCTGGTTCCTTTGCACCAGCCCTAGGAGAGTTTCCCCCGTCCCACTTCTGTTTCTGGGACAGAAAGCCCTGGAATCTGCGCGGGCCCTCCCCCTGGGAGGAGCGGAGTCTTCTGCATCACTGCCCTCAGCCTGAATGAATGAGGCAATGGGGCACGTCCACCCTGATGTGAGTAGACCCCTTCGAGAATTGTTCAGTTCTGAACTCCAAAAAGAAGAAAGGTTGCATTTCTCCCACCCCAAAGGGTGTTCTGAAACGTATACCTGCCAATGATCCAAAACCCGCATCCTGTGGGCAGGGCGGAACGCATCCAGAGACTGGGCCCCTTCCCAGGGAGCCCCGTTTCTTTATCGGCTGTGGCTTTGGAGACTCCAAATCTTCTTACGTTCTAGGTTTTCAACCCCTACCCCCATTTAAGCTAGGTGGGCTGTCAGTCAGCACAGGGGCATCACCTCTGAGCTGCCTGTCCTCCTAAGGGTCCATTCTCCTCCTGCTGGCCCCTCAGCAAACCAGCTGACATTGGTGTCATCTATCTGTGTGAAGCGAAGAGATTTCTCAGCTATCTGGCTCCGACCTGATAGTCTCTTGAACTCTGTGCACCCATTTTGTATATTCTCATATGCCCATTAGCGATGGCTTTGCCCGAGATGTACCCCTGGCAAAGATGAGGCCTGCGGGGTGGCTTCCTGAGGCAGGGGCCGGCCCCCCGCTTCCAGGAGAGCCCCGGGGGCTGCTGTAGAGCCTGCGGTGGGAGGTGTCCTGGGGCTTCGCACTGGCACTTTGGAGCGTTTGCGTGAATCCCTTGCTTGGCTCTAGGCATGAGATGGGTAATTTTTTTTAATATATATTTTGTTTCAACTTAGCCTCTTTTTTTTCTTTTTAAAAAATTTTAAAATTTATTTTTAGAGAGGGGGGGAGGGAAGGAGAAAGAGAGGAAGAGAAATATCATGTGTGGTTGCCTCTCACATGGCCCCCACTAGGGACCTGGCCTGCAACCTAGGCATGTGCCCTGACTGGGAATCAAACTGGCGACCCTTTGGTTCGCAGCCTGCGCTCAATCCACTGAGCTACACCAGCCAAGGCTGGTAATTTTTTTTTAAGTTTTAGTTTTTAAATTTATTTTTAGAGAGAGGGGAAGGGAGGGAGAAAGAGAAGGACAGAAACATTGATTGGTTGCCTCTCATACACACCCTAACCGGGAATCAAACCCACAACCTAGGCCTGCGCCTTGACTGGGAATCGAACCAGTGACCTTTCACTTTGCAGGATGATGCCCAGCCAACGGAGCCACACTGGTCAGGGCTTGACGGGCACTTCAGGAGCCCTCATTTCCCTGTTAACGAGCAGTCTGTGGTTCTGATGCACGGCACTGTGACCCTCTGTCCGACCCGTCCCGGGAATGAAACAGAGATGAGAGGTTCACAGTGGCCAGCACGGCCTGAGGCTCTCAGGTCCTGAGGTCACCTTCTGTCACGTAAAGGGCGAGTGAAGCTCCATCTCAACTGCCTGTCAGAAGCAGCTTCCTGGAGAACAACCCAGACCACAGAGCACAGGGGGACGCCAGCTAATTGCCCTCCGTCGGACAGAGACTGCCGGGAGAGCAAAGTGCCTGCCGAGGCCCCAGGAGGCAGAGTGACAAGCCGACTGCGGACGTCACCCGGAAACCCAGGGCGCTGAAATCCTCTTCCCGGTGCCCATTTTCAAACCAAATGTTTCCTAATGGAACTCAGAGGGGGTCCTGGGCAGCCACGGAGGCGGGCAGACCCCTGGGCGGATGTCGTGGCTTCTGAAGAGACTGAGGACGCGTCACGGTCACACGCCTGCACCTGCTGTCCTTGGCCTCCTCTCTCCAGGTGTTGTGGGCTCCTGAATTCTCCCTGGCCGGGAACCTGGATCCATCATCTGAAGTTATAAAAAGAACTAGGTGAAGATTCCCCACCCGGCGGAACAGTTTAAATCCTGTCCTGAATCCGCTGTTCTCTTAACTCCTAATTACTCCACTAGAAATTAAGATGTTGTTTCTTGGAGATAGGATTGACTCAGACCAAAGGTTTTAATCTTCAGAAATGCCATCCCACCTAACTAGCTCTTAAACTCGCTTTAGCCCATAGTTTGTCTGATGACCCTTCACAGTGTTCCGCCACTCACTTCTCCGTAGGGCAGACCCTTCCAGTCTGTGGTCTTCTATGAGGAGCAGATGGGCCGACGCATCCGTTCTGCTGGGCTCGCTGTATTTGCCTTCATCTTTCCGCCCTGCGAGTTGGTTAAGCGCAAGGCCAGAAGCGAGGGGAAGGGGCCCCGTGACTCCATTTGCGTGTGTCTGGCTGTGTGCTCCATGACACACACACACAATTTTATACCACGGTGCCCTGGAGCCGGCGCTCATCCCTAGCCAACGCCTGCCTTGCTCCTTGGTGCCGCGTGCACCGACGTCACGTGCGTAGCTTGACATCAGCTCTGGTGAGAGCACATGCACGGGGAAAACTGGCAAACGGGACGAACCAGAGCTTCGCGTTGGATGGCGGGGGCGGGGGGAGGGTCGGTGCTTAGAAAACACCGCCCGGAAGGAACAAGAAACCGAGAACAGTCACCTCTGCAGAGTGGGCCTGCAAAGCAAGGGGTTGGGACACAGTCATTCTGTTTCGAACTTTTATCATGTTCATAACTTTATTTAAAAAGAGCACTTTCTTTTTTAAGAACAAATACTTGCTCTGACCGGTGTGGCTCCATTGGTTGGGCATCGCCTGGCACGGGGAAAGGTCTCGCCAGCTGGATTCCCAGTCAGGGAGCGTGACTGGGTTGTGGGTTCCGTCCCCATTTGGGGTGTGGATGAGAGGCAACCGATCTATGTTTCTCTCACACATGGATGTTTCTCTCCCTTTCTTTCTCCCTCCCTTCCCTTCTCTCTAAAAAGAAGTAAATTAAACTCTTAAAAAAAAAAAGAAAAGAAAAAAGCTCTGGCTGGCATAGCTCAGTGGATTGAGCATGGGCTGTGAACCAAAGTGTCTCAGGTTCGATTCCCAGTCAGGGCACATGCCTGGGTTGTAGGCCATGACCCCCAGCAACCGCACATTGATGTTTCTCTCTCTCTCTCTTTCTCCCTCCATTCCCTCTCTAAAAATAAATAAATAAAATCTTAAAAAAAAAAAAAAGAACACAGACTTCCTGCAGGAGTGGGGGGCCGGGCAGGGGCAGGGCCTGGCGGGGTGGGGAGCACGGCCGGCTCCAGGTGGTCCTTCTGGAACTTCGTGCCGGGTCTGACCAGGGAGCCAAAGTCATGCCAGGCCCTCAGCCAAGATGTCGGGCCCAATTTCGGGTCACCAAACTGCAAGAATCAAACGGAAACACGGGTATGAAGATAGGACACCGAAAACAGCGCGTCTCTGGGGAGGACGGAGGACGCAGAGACCCCGGACAAGGGGCTTGCTTCGCAGGAAGGTGTTGTAAGGTTGTGGGCTCCGGGGGCGGGTGGCTCTCTGGGCCATCCCTGAGACCATGTCCCTGCAGCTTAAATTAAAGGGGACACCAGCGCTGCCCAGCAGGGAAGGAGGGCCAACTGGAGGGGGGAGGGGAGGAAATAAGTAGAGACAGGTTCCCCAGGACCAGGGAGAAGGCTCCCTACAGCTCCCCGGGGCAAGGCCACCGTCCAGAGCAAACAAGAAGGAAGCAGAACTCCAGGAGGATTCCAGGATCCTCCACGCACGGCAGAGAGGACCCCTGGGGCCTGGGCAGTGTCTGGGGGAGGCGCAGGGGTTCCTGCCAGAGAATCTTGGAGTGGCTTGGAGGTCTGAGCCGAGATAGTGGAGGCCCCAGGTGCAGAGATGGGCCACAGCCGGGAAGACCCAGCTGCGGTGTAGGAGACACAGGGCACGGAGGGTGGCCTCAGAAGAGGCTGGCAGGACCCCTCTGCTGGGGGACCTTGTGGCAGCATCCCCTCCCTCCCTGCGGGGCCAGGATGCTCGGGAGGGAGACTCTCTCTCCTGGACCCCGGGCACAGGGGGCCGTATATTTGCCTAGGATGGCCAGGGAGCTGCGGGGGTGGGGGGGGTGCGATGGGAGGATGGAGCGGGCTGCTCCCCATGGCAACGGCCAAGTGCCATAGAGCCTGTGCCCCCCAGGACCCTCGGACATTTCCAAACGCCCCCTGGCAGTGCCGGCAGCACCCCTGCAGGCTTGTCAAATGGGGCTGCCACTGGTTCTGAGGGGCAGGAGTATCCCATGTCATGAACACCCAAGAGCGCTTCCGAGCAACCAGCATGAACAGGGCCGTGACTTGGGGCTCCTTTCTTTCTAACTTGTGGCTGAAGTCATTCCTTTTGCACATCGATCAGATGTGTGAACGTCCTATTGCTGGCGCAGGCTGCTCCGTCTCCTTCCACACCGCTGAGACTGGACAGACTGGGGACCACCTGAAAATGCTGCTGAACCCATGGACCGGTCACGGTCCGCCCCCACCCCGAGCCCTTTGTCCATTACAGGCAAACTGAGTCGGTTTCTGCTGACATCTGCGTGTGGAGTGGTGAAGTCCCATGACAGCACTAATTGATCATATCCAACCGATTCAGCCACTTGGGGGATATTTTACCGCTAACTCATCCCCAAAAGCCTGTCAAGAAGCCAGCAGCCCATCATGAGACAGTCTGAGTCACTAACTTAACCAGCACTGAGACTGCTGTGTGCGGTACTGAGTGCCGAGGACACAGAGAGGGCCTGGCCCTGCGTGGAGAAGGTGGGCCCCTGACCACGGTGCCACCCCTGGCTGGAGGCCCCAAGGACAGCCCTGTGCTGTATTTGTGACAGCATCTCTTGCACCTAACAGGAGGCCGAGACCTTAGTAGGTGCTCAACAAAAAATCAGAAATGGCCCTGGCTGGCGTAGCTCAGTGGATTGAGCTCAGGCTGCGAACCAAAGCATCGCAGGTTTGATTCCCAGTCAGGGCACATGCCTGGGTTGCAGGCCATGGCCCCCAGCAACCGCACATTGATGTTTCTCTTTCTCTCTCTCTCTCTCTCTCTCCCTTCCCTCTCTAAAAATAAATAAATAAAATCTTTTAAAAATCAGAAATGAATAATACACCATAACACCTTTGCTAACAAAGATTTGGGAGGTCAGGAGGAGGTTAATTCTGCTTGGGATCTAAAGAAAGCTTTGCAGAAGAGATGACGGGTCCAAGCTGGTCCTTGAAACATAGGAGTCAACAGACAGGGCAGGGAGAAGAGCAGTGCAGAAGGAGGGCGGCGGGCAGGAGGGCGTGATGTGGCCGGAGGTCGGGCGGGAAGGAAGGCGGGAAGGAAGGCGGGATGGGGAGGGGTCTCGAACTGCAGGTAGGCCCAGGCCCTGCATGCGCTCGGCTCTCTTCGTAGATTCTACTGTCCACACGAGTTCTTAGAATGCGGAGCCAAGCTGCCTCTTGCCAAGATTACTTTCCTTTTTTGTCAAAGAGTGAAGCCGTGCTGTTTCCTTTCTCGCCTTGGCTGCCGGGAAGCTCCTGATGTGCTGGGTTCCTTACGGTTTTTTGTATCCCTTAATGGTTCCACGCAGGAGTGTTCACCTAACAGACCTTGTATTTGTTCTATGTTGCTGTAAAACAACATAACAAACGTCACTGCTTAAAACGGTACACACTTATTGTATCAGTTTCTCACAGCAGTTTGGGCAGGCTGGATGGGGGCTTCCGCAGGGGGGCCATCAAGGCGCTGGCCAGGACTGGGGTCTCATCTGAGGCTTGAGTGGGGGGCGGGGATCTGCTTGCAAGCTCGGGCGGTGGCTGGCAGAGTTGCATTCCTCTGGACGTCAGGGAGAGAGAGGCCTCAGTTTCTCGCCCAGAGTCAGCGGGTACCTCGGCATCTCACTCTCTCCGAAGGCGGACCCCAGCGTGGCGGCCTGCCTCTTCAGAGCCGGCCGTGGGCAGCGGAGGAGGTGTGCCAGCAAGGACATGGCTCCAATTTTGTGTAACACAATCAAGCGCACACAATCCCGTCCGTCCCAGCCCACTCGCCCTCGAACAGGCCCCACCCACGGAGACCCCTCCCTCGCTCAGGGGCGGGGTTACACAGGGCGTCAAGACCTGGAGGGAGCGCCACAGACCACCTCAGAGTCCGCTGCCAAAGTCCTTGTCACATATTAACCGTGAGTTCAGTGAACTACTCCTTTTGGCAACTAAAGGTGTCGCTGCTCCATGGACACACATATTGTCTCCCTGCCCCCCCCACCCCCACCCCACCGGTGTCCATGACAGTGCCGGGCGCAGACCAGCAAGCGATAAATGCAGAATGAAGAAATGTAGGATTCACATCACTGCTGGAAGCACCTGGAGTTTGCTTTTTTTTTTTTTTTCTCCAGTCAAGGTGATTATCTGATTCTCATCACTTTCTTGATTGACAGATGCAATAAAAAACAAACAAACTATCAAGCGATTCTAACAGCCACAAAGTGGGAACGAGGTCAGTCACTACCATTATGAATGGACTCTTCCCGAGAAACGTCTCCTAGCCCCTAGCAGCCGCTGTTTCCCCTCTTTACAGATGGGCCATGTACATGAATGCGGTTTCCCAATCCTGCGAGTGCAAAATTTCACTAGCACAGGGTAAGTGCAGGGGCTCTGGGGCAGGGTGGCCTGGGGTGGCATCGAACCAAGCTCCTTACTATGTGACTTTGGACAAACTGCTTGATTTCCCATAATGATAGCAGATGGTTTGGTATTTGTTACGGGCAGCCTCTTTACAGATACTGAATTCCTATACATTCGCTTAGCTCAAATAAAGGCCCTGGGAGGGAGGCACCATGCATACCCCCATTTTACAGATGAGAAGACTGAGGGGTAAGGGTGACGACCTGGGCTGAAGATCCTCGGCCTGAGCGAGAACAGGGAGGACGGAGGGCAATGGTGGACCAGACAGCTGAGGCCGGAGCAGCAGCAAGCAGGAGCCCACTGCCAGCACATTCTCTTTCTAACCGCTGCCCCCACCGCAGACCCTGGCCAGGGAGGACGAGCCACAACTGTATGGGTTACCATCGGAACCGCCTGTCCTAAGATCTTAAACATGACTTTCACCTCCGTGCTGGGTGTGGGGAGAAAAAAAAAGCAACCAGAACATCACCATCTGGGGGACTGGACAGCATGGTGCTCAGGGCCAGCCTCCCCTCAGTGTGTTTAGGTGGGTCTGGGGGGTCCAGTCAGTGTATCAGCTGGCAGAGGGGTTGTACACACCCACGGTCTGGTGTTAACGCAGGAAAATTCCTCCACTCTGGGGGCTGGTGCCCAGGCTTCCCAGCAACCTCACAAGTGAGAGGAGCCTCGGAGTTAGTCTCTGAGCCACAGGGAGCCCAGCTGCCTGGGACCAGGCTTCCCCGTGTTGGGGTGGGCGGGGGAGGGGAGGGGAAAGAATGTTCAGGATCTGAGGGCAGAGAACTGGGTTAAGGGGGAGGGGGCTGGACACAAAGGACAAAGTTGGCACAGCCAACGAAGATGCACCTGGAGGAAGGGCCGTTTAAGAGACGCGGGGCTCCCCCGTTACTGCCTAAGAAACAGGAGAATGCCCGGGTGAGCAGGAAGCTGCTGGCACTGAGAGGGATCTGAAGACGGTCCCGCCCAACCCCCGCGGGGAGGCAGCTCTGGGCCTCCCTGGGTCTGGGTGCCCCCAACTCCGTCCCGATTTTCCTCCCTTCCTCCCACACTCCCCTCCTCTATTTAACTGTATGGAGAGATTCCAAAAATCCCACAGAGCCAGACACCCGCTTGATCCGGGGACCCTTCCTTCCCCAGCACGGACGTCCCCTCGCCCCTGTACCTCAGCCTGGAGGCCGCCCTGCCTGCCTGGCTTCTCTAGTCGGGCTCGGCGAGCCTCGCTCCGAAGCCATCACCTCGTCTCTTGCACTGTCCCCGCCAACATGGCCGGGTGATAGCTGGGAGGCTCCGCGGGGGGCAGAGACACCCACAGACTGAAAGCAGCCCTGCGCGGACGGGATGCGGCTGGCCGCGGCCACACAACCCTACGTGGGGACCTGCCCGCGTGGGGACCTGAGGTTCCAGGCTGGCCAGCGCGTCCTCGAACATTCCACCGACCCCACATAGCCCATCGCCCCTTTCCTGCCTGCCTATCTCCCTTTCCTTCCTGATGGCGGGCAGTGTGTGTGTGTGTGTGTGTGTGTGTGTGTGTGGTGGGGCAGATCTGGAGGCACTGCAGTCCCGGGGCTCTGGGGGCTGACGCTCTCGAGCGTGCCCCTTTTCCCGTGGGGGCGGGGCCCGGTGGGCCCGGTGACCTCCCGGTTCCACCGGGCCGCACGCGCCCGGGGTCCCCTCGGCGGTGGGGACCACCAGACCTCCTACCGTCCAGGCTGTGCTGCCTGTCCCTCGGGGGACAGGTAGGGGGCGCCTGACCCCCGCCCCCCAACATGTTGCCCGGGATGGTCTCGGGGCCACAAGAGCGCCCTCACGAAGGGCCGAGGCGCACGGGCCGGGAGACGGTCAACTTTTCGCACTCAAGGGCCGCAGGCCTTGGCGCCGGGGACAGGAGGGACAGAGCGGCGAGTCTGGAGAGGCCACAGCTCGCCGCAGGTGACCTCGGGGTCCTGCCGGGGTCGCCGCACGTGCCGGGGCGCAGGAGGCCGGCGTGCGAGAGGTGGCTCCGCCATGCTCCCGTCGAGCGCTGGAAAAAACCCGGCGCGCCGGGAGAGGCGGGCCACAGCCGGGGACGGGGGAACAAAGGCGACCGGCAGCCGGATGCAGTCATGGAAAAACCCGCCGGGGCGCCGGGGCGGGGGCCTCAGGAGGGGGGCGGCGCGCGCGGGACAGCCTAGTCACCCTCACCGGCCCGCGGGCGCTGGGCTGCTGTCGGCTCCCGCCCCCGGGCTCTCCTGGCAGGCGGAGGGGGAGGCCGGGGAAAACTGACAGTGCCGGCGGGGAGGGCTGGGTTGGGCTGGGGGCCGCGAACGAGAGCCCCCGCGCTCCGGAAACTGCGCGCCAGCCTGTCCGCCGTGCCCACCTAGTGCTCTCGGTCGCCAGGGGAGGGTAGCCACTTGGCAGCTGCGGCAGTCGGTGGTAGCCGGCCAGTAGGGGGCGCGCACAGCACCACCCCCCCCCCCCCTTCGCCCTGGCTCCAGCAGTGCAGCGGTCGTGTGTACCTTGAGGTAGACACTCCGGCACACACGATCACGTACACGCACGTGCTCTCAGACACGGGAACTTCCCGCAGCTCCCAAGGGGCGCCGAAATAGATGCTCCATAAGGCCTTCCGCTGGGCCAGATACAGAACCTCAGAAGCTGTGGTGGGGCCCTGGAAGAAACCACAGCCAGGGTCTCCCACCCCATCCCATTTTAGGGGTGTGGGCCCCAGAGCTGGAGTTTCCGTCCAGCGCAGGACGCTGCAGACCCTGTCCTGCTCTTATGAACCTGCCTGGAGACGCGGGGGCAGCGCGCCCAGGTTTTTTTTTTTTTTTTTCTGTAGAAAAGGAAAGTGTTAGCGCAAGTTGGACCCAGTGACTCCTGAGGCCTTTTCCGTTTCTGACTTAGGGGGAAGGAGCTGGACCCAGAGCCCACAGAAGGAGTTTGTGGGAGCTGAGGAAAACCTTGGTGCGGGGTTTGGCCTCAGCCACAGGCTCTTACTGGTTCAAATGTCCCTTCGTTTGTGCTGCTGCCGGCTGTGGCGTGTCAGGGGGCAAAGTCTGAACCCGTGGGCCCCTGCGGTGGAGAAGGGATGGGGACCAAAACCAGACTCCGGGGGCCTAGAGCCAACCTCTGGGAGCAGAGGAAACCCCAGACTTGACCTGAATGAGGGGGCTGCTGCATTGGGGTGGCAGGTGGGGGTTCCTCAAGGCCAGAGGGCAATGAAGCAGGAGGCCATGACTTCCAAAAGGTTCAGGTTCAAAAAGGGGCCACCTTTATGGGGCCTGGCTGTTGGAGGTATGGGTGTACTGTTGTGGTTGAGGTACTGGCCACCACTTAGAATACAGGATCAGCAAAGTAGGGACACCAGTGACACGACAGGGTCGGCTGGGCTGACATCTACTTGTGGTCCCTTAGGGCACTGAGGTGGGAATCAAATGACCCAGGCTTGCCTCTGCGTAGCTTCCTGGCTTGGGGGAATCTTACGGAACATCTTTGGGCCTCAAGTTCCTCCTCTGTGAAATGGGAACGAGAGCTCCTCCGCAGGGGTATTTTGGGGATTGAAAGTGGTTATAAGTCCCCCTTCCATTCTGCCTTCCCTTCTTTCCTTGGTCTCAAAGTCCCCTGGTCACTAGGGTTCCTTCCAAGTCCGTTTCCAGTTAGCAGGTGGGGTCCAGTGGGGCGAAGGCCGGGGAGCAGCGTGCCTGGTGATGGACACCAGGAGGGCACGGTCAGAAGGCAGAGATTCGCACAGGCTACCCTGGTCAGAGCCTAATGGCGTCCGGCAAGTTGGAGCCTCCAGGGGCTAATGGGGGGGGGGGGGCTGAGTTGTTACCCTCGAACAAGCAGAGAGCACGCTGCTTCTCCACAGCAGCCTCTCCTCTCACAGCTCAGCCTCTCCTACTTTACAGGCTTCTCTCACTTCTGCCCGGGCGGGATCCATGCACTGGGCATTTATACTGTGCTTTCCAGCTTACCAGCACAGTGACACGCCTTACTTGTTCCTGAGCTGCGCCGTTTCTGGGCGGTGACAGCACTAGATGGATCGAGATTGTGGTTTACAGCCGGGCTCCAGCACGGTTTGGATCCTGCCTCCTCCATACAGCCTCGTAACCAGGACAACATTCAAAACATTAAGTAAGCAGTCCGACTGGCAGCGACCAATCAGAACAGACTCTTCCGCAAACACCAGGTACAGCCAAATGCTTGGGTAGCCGCTGAAGACTGTGGAATAACTTCAGCCTCTGTGGGTATTGGATTCTCCATCTGCAATCAGGGTATGGTGACGGCAATAGTACCACTTTGTAGGGCTGGTGTGAAGACTACATTAACGAATGCACAGAAAAGAGCGAGAAACCAGTTTCCTGCACATAGAAAAGTACCCAATAAGAGTTCATTTTATTACTGGTCCCGTCTCCTCTCACATTCAATGACTCAAGGTGATTGCCACTTTTAAGGGAGACTCCCCAACTGAGCCCACTGTGTGTGCTTGGGCTCACCTGCTGGCCCCCCTCCTGCCTGCCACGCCTGCTGGCCTGGCCTTCCAGTTGTTCTGCTCTCTAGAAGTGCTCAAACTTTCCCATGCAACTGAATTTCCGGCGGAGTCCTGTTAAGTTTCAGGTTCTACTTGAGTAGGTTTCCCACAAGCCCCCAGGTGGGGTTGACGCTGGCCTGAGAAACAAGACTCCAGAAGAACACTGAAGACACAGAAGTGTCAGATGATCAACGTGTAAACATTTATCAAGCACCTACTCAGTGCAAGGCAGTGTGAGGGCTCGAACAGCCCCAGCGCTGGCCTCCAGTCTCTGAACAGCAGGCAGGCTATTGCACGGATGCAGGTGAAAACGACAGAATCAGGCCACGGGGCAGCCATGTGCCACACGGAGGGCGGTGAGTCCGTTCTCTGCCCGGCAGCCGGAGTGACGCTCTGAACCGGAGTCTGTAACTACCGGCTCACAGCTGTCCGACGGCTGCCAACTCACTCAGGATAAAAGCTGAGTTCTCCTCCATTCTTCAGACCCTGCGTCTTGTCGTCTCTCTGATTTCATGTCCCATCACGCAGCTCTTTCGAGACTCACCCTTCGTTCCCTTGAACCCAATTCCCCACTTCCTTCCTGAGAGACTTCGAACCGGCCTGGTTAATGCCTGGCCTCTTATTCGGCCTCTTACTGCTTCCCAGAGAGACCTTCCTCCACCTACAGGAAGTTTGGTCTAAAGAAACTGCCCCAGTCCAGATCAGATATTCTCTAGTAGATCATTCTTTAAAAAAACAAAAGAAAGGAATTCTAAATTGACATTATGACATTATGGAATTCTATATGACATTATGTATATTGTTGGTTGGTTTTTGGAGCTCCGTGAAGGCCGAGGTGTCTGCCTGATTTACTCTGCTTTACCCCCAGCACCTAGAACACCATCTGGTGCACAGTAGGCCTTCAATGAGGATCTGTTGAATGAAAGAACAACTGTTGCAGGGCATATAAAGAGGTGGGAGGCACCCAGGGTGCCCCAGGTGGGTGAGAGGAGACTTCACAGAAGTCTCCCGTGGAGAATGATGCAGGGAGCTCTCCTGGGGCCAGCATCGGTGGAAGGGGCGGGGGCAGGCAGGAGGAGAAGCCGGGCTGCAATGCAGTGTGGGAGGGCTCAGTTGCCCCATGGGCTGCTCCCTAGCCCGGACAGTCTTTTATCATTGTCCCCAGTGGGGGTGGGGGCAAGGGGCTGGACCTTTTGTACCTGCAACTTCAGTCACTGGATGCATCCGGGAAGGGGAAGATGTTCCCTCGGGCAAGGTGTCTTACCGTTTTCCAGAGAGGGCTGCAGCCAGCACGCGCGTCACTGGGGTGCTACTCTCAGCCCTTCCCGCCTGAAAGGGGTCTGGACGGCGCACTCAGTGTGGGGGCGGGGGCGGGGGCGCTCACTCCGACAGGAAGGGAGGATTCAGGTCGGCCTGCAGGGGCAGCAGGTCTGTGCAGGGAGCCCCGCGGAAACCGGGCAAGGGAGGCGGCAGGGCCTGAGCTCAGGTGGAGACGAACCAGAGGGGCTGGGACAGAAGTGCTTGCCCTGGTTCTGGGGACAGAGTGCGAAGAATCATGGCTGGGATATAGGGGGGAGGACCCCCCCAAAATTGGAACTATCTTCTGGCAGGTGGGCCCCTTGTAGTACAGACTTCCCCCGCCAGGCGGGTGTTCTAGGAACCCATCTGTGTCAGTGTACCAACTGGCATTGTTGTGAGGGGCTGCGCTCAGCTTCAGTGAAAAAAACATTTTTTTGAAGACTCAGTGCATTTGCCTGTTTCATGATGGGTGATTTACAAGCACACCTGCCCACACCCCACTGAGTGTGCAGCAGTTTTTGACCAAAAACAGCATGACTCCCATGCCCCACCCTCCCTGTTCACCCTATCTTGTGCGCCCCCCCCCCATAAAAAAGTCTTCAGAGGGAGAAGTTTTGCCACTGTGGAAGAGATGAAAGAAAAAATGGCAGGAGCATGAAAATTGGTGAGTGCAAAAACTGTTTTGAGCAGTTGAAAAAACATCTTGATACGTGTGTTGCATCAAATGGAGAGTTCTTGGAGGGAAACTGAAACTTAAACATGTGAGAGTAAATACACAGGGTTTTTTATTTTTAAGATTTATTTATTTATTTTTAGAGAGAAGGGAGGGAGATAGAGAGAGAGAGAGAGAAACATCAATGTGCGGTTGCTGGGGGCCGTGGCCTGCAACCCAGGCATGTACCCTGACTGGGAATCGAACCTGCGACACTTTGGTTCGCAGCCTGCGCTCAATCCACTGAGCTACGCCAGCCACGGCAATTTAAACATGTGAGAGTAAATACACAGTTTTTTATAAATAAATCCTGAGTATTTTTGGATCCCCCTTCACAGACCTTAGGAGGCTGCAGGCATGTCCTCAGTTTTGTTTTGATACATTGTTTGAGTGTTGGTCAGTGCCACGTTCTCGTCAATCAGCTGCTGTGCTTCTTGGATCATCATCTCGTGTAGCCACACCTCACGTATTTTATTCCAGAGCTACTGTTCCCCTGCTGAATGGAGAGCCCAACACCCAGCATTTGCAGAAATGTGCATTTCTGGAAGGGTTCTGTGGTTTTGGTCCTTTCTTGGTCAAGCACCGGTCACCCGCCACCCCCGCCCCCACCACCAGGTGGCGCCTTTCCGAGGCCCCTGGATGCCCCGATTGTGCTGAATGTTAGAAAGTGGCCAGCAGCAGCGTGGGGGAGACAGCAGCAGATGACCACCTGAGAGAGGGGATGGGTGCCCCGGAAGGAGGCCTGCTTGGTGTCTAGGATCCCCCAGCTGGGCCGGCTTCGTGAACATGCGACCTGGGTAGTGGCACAGAGCCCCGTGATTGGTTTAATTCTTCAATGTCAACTCCTCGACATTCTCAATATATTTTGAGTGAGGGAGCCTTGCACTTTCCTTTTGCCCTGGGCCCGACAAGCTACGAAGCTGGTTCTGCTCATCAGCTCTGGTTCCTGGGCCCAGGGCTGGTTCCCCAGGGATCGTCTGGGAGAGACTGGGGAGCCTGGGTGGGCGGTGGGCCCCGGGGCACCTTGAACAGGGTCTGCACGTTCAACTGGGACCAAGGAGCCTGCCTCACGCAGAGGGGTGGAGGCTCTTCCCGGCTGTGAGTCACACGAGGGAGGCAGCCTCACTGCCCGGAACAGCAGCCCGAGGCTGCGCTTGCAGAGATGCCCCGGCCTCCTGCCCTCGGGGCCCTGCTCAGCTGTTGGACTGTTGACCTGTTGACGAGGGATGCTGGGGTCTACGGGGTCGGGGCGGTGCCTCCCTGGCGCAGGACGGGCAGAGCAGGCCCAGGCTCCTGGGCAGGCGGCTGGTCTGGATGTCAACGCTGGGCCCGTTCTCTGAGGCCGAGGCCCAGATCTCTGTGTCCTTGGGTCCAGGGTGGCCTGGCCAGGCGGGCTGGGGGCTCCTCAGAGACAGATTGTGAGAGACTTGATTGTCCCTCTGTCGATACAGGTGCCCTTAGGAGGGAGAAGAACCCACTGCACCGCCTTGAGGGGCCTGAGGGGCTCCTAGGTGGGCTTGGGACAGAGCTCAGGCGCGGATCAGGTCATTGCTTCGTCCTCGCATACCTGCTGGTCCTTCTGCTCCTCGTCTATCTTGCCCCTTGCCTTCCTCCATGCCAGGTTTGAACCTTTGCCTCTCTCTCTGCAGCGGATGCCGCCTGCCTCAATTTACCCAAGTACTTGTCACTTTTACTCTCTTGCAGTTCACCCTCAGTGGATGGGGCTGGGGCCCACTTCCCATACTGTCCCTCGGTCATTTTTGTCTTGTTGCCTTGGTCCTTTTCGAACAAGGGGCCTCTCACTTTATTTCTGCATTGTGGCCCCCAAGTTGTGGAGCTGGTCTGCTGAGCTGCCCCCCTGGGTGCGAAGGGCAGGTACGGAGGCGCTGGAGCTGCTGGGCAGCTCTGAAAGGGTTACCACAGCCCCGTGGGGAAGCAGGGCTGAGTGCCTACTGTGTGCCGGGGAGGGTGCCGGGCGGGCTGCTGCAAACAGAAGCCCCTTTTTCAAGGTGTTTATCCAGGGGAGCGTTTATAAGTAGGACAAAGCCCGGCCGGCCATCCGGGGGCCTCCCCAGCAGGACGGGGAGAAAACCAGGACGGCAGGGAGCGAAGGAGGGGCGTCCTCCGGTCGGGCGCAGACCCCGCCCCGCCCGCCCGGGTCGCCGGCCTCCGAGAGCTGAAAGGGCCTCTGTGTTCCGTCCCCCTGCCTGCCCGCGGGCCAGGAGCGCATTTCCTCAGCTGCGCCAGACCCCGGAGGCTCCGCAGCCCCTCTGGGGACAGACACAAATAGTTCCCGGCCCAGCTGCCCGACCAGTTACCTTGGGAACCAAACTCAATCGCCTGACGTCACCGGGCCGTTGCGTAGCAACGGGCACAGACTCTCCCTCTGGCTCTCCCCGCCCCCGCGCTGAGGTCGCAGAAGACTTGGAGACGTTGGGGCGGGGCGGTGATGCCCCAACCCTACTGCGCTGTCCTCGCCGCCCCCTGCCGCCGGGGCCGCGTCCTCATCCAGCACTGGAGCTGCCACCCGGGTCCCGGAGGGGGACTGGGCCCAGCGGGGGAAAGGGCGCCGCCGGGCCTCGGGTCGGTCCGCGAGGGCCCCGCGGTGGCCCCAGTGCGGCCTGCAGCCAGCCGGGATTTCTCTCCCGGGAGAGGCCTTTGTTCGCTGTCACCCTTCTGACTGCCCTGTTTTCTGTCCCAGTCTAGTTTCTCACCAGGCTCCAACCTGGGCTCCTGCTCTGGTAGCGAGGAGCAGGTGGCAGTGCGGGGCGTTTCCGTGCCCCTCCTCCCCAGTCGCCTAGGAAATATGTCGCGCTTGGCCACCTGCTTTGGAGGTGGAGACGCTGGGCCCTGCTCCTGCCACTCTGCTCCCAGGCCTCGAGCCCTTCTCCACCCCTGAGCCTTCCCTGGCGTCTGTGCTGGGACATCCACCTCCCTGCCATCGCTGCGGTCTTGGGAGCCAGCTGTGGTCCAGGGGGTGGAGAGGGAGGGGCCTGCTTGACTCCCCCCCGCCCCCCCCCACCCGAGTTTCTGGTGTGGGCCTTTTCCTTAGGCTGCTGCATCCCCTGCCCAGCTCTGGTTCTCGCCCCTGACGGGTTATGACGTGCTGCATTCCTAAACCGAGGCTGGGAGAAAAGAACCTAGTGCAGGGGCCCCGAGCCGTCCGAGGTCACACCCTGCCCTGCTCTGCCTCCACTTACCCAGCAGTGACCAGGGTAACAACAATAATAGCCACCTCCTCTTGCTCAGAGGACCCTCCTTGTCTTGTTCAAGCTCAAAGTAGTGGAGCGAGGTGATTTTCCCTACCAAAAACTGTATTTTGACAACTACAGGTGGTTAGAAACAAAGCCAGGTGTCTTGGGTGAATCCTATTTCCTCATTGGTTGGTATTTGAAGTTCAGAGACACAGAGGAATTTTTTAAGCCATGGAGTTGGGGGAAGCACACCAAAGAATGCCTCAAGTGTTCCTAAGGCACATGGTTACAGGGAAGTGACCCAGACTGGGCCAGTCAGATCCTTCTCCTTGGCCTTCGTCAGACTGGAGCAGGGAAACTGGTTTTTCTTCTTAGTCCTGGGCCTGGGCCTGGAGCCGCCAGGAGCCACTAGGCCAGGAGCAGGAGCCGGGACGAGAGTGCTGCACAAACCCAACGAGGGTCTGGAAGCTTCGGCTAGAGATCAACGATACTCACTCAAGCATCTGAGGGCTTACAAACCAGCAACACAACTAGGCAAGACCCAGAGTGTTCGGAAGAAGAAAGAAAGAACGAACGAGGGTTCCTACAGTGAAAAGTGCATTCCTGAGAAGAGCCGGCCCTGCACGCTGGACTGGTCAGAGACGATAACCATCTCTGGATGGCCGATGGTCTGGATGCTGGACGTCAGTCAGGTGGTCTGGACACTGGACGTTCTTCCCCAGCCCTGTGGGGGCAGCCAGAGGCTTATCTGGCCGTCTGACGTAGACCCAGGTGCTGACGCAGGAACGCAGGACTGGAGAGTTCAAGAGCTGAACTTCCCAGGCCAGTTAGAGCAAGAACAGAGTCGTCTCCTCAGGCCTCGACCTACTGGGTTTTAGTAATGCAGCCACTGGACTAGGGCGACTCCGTTGCATTTCTTCACTCTGTTTCTCAGGAGGCGGAGTCGCCAAGGGAGACGGAGGACACGGGCAGCGGAGGCAGTCCTTATGGCCTGCGGCCCCTGCCACCAGGCGTGTCTAGAGCCAGGTCCTTCCCAGCCCTTCTCTGCCTGGCCCGTCCGCCCGCTGGTGCCTAAGGGAGCTGCTTCGTGGTGGGTTCCTGTCACTTCCCCTTTAGGGGCTCCTGAGCAACACACAATGCAGAACACCCCAACAATGACACTGCCCCATGTCTGCTGTTAAATGCTGTTTGTTTCTTTAAAAAAACCTGTATTTATTTATTTACTTTTAGAGAGAGAGGGTAAAAGCAGGAGAAAGGGAGGGAGAGAAACATGTGCGAGAGACACATCGACCAGTTGCCTCCTACCCACTCCCACCAGGGACCTGGCCCTAGGAAACCCAGGCACGGGCCCTGACCAGGAATCAAACTGGCGACCTTTTGGTTTACAGGCCGGAGATCAATCCACTGAGCCACGCGAGGGCTGTTTGCTTCTTTTTACTATGTGCTACTCATCACAGCATCCCTGTGAGGAAAATGGAAGACCTATTTTATAGATGAGCACAGTGAGGTCTGGAGACAGTAAGGCCCTCCTCTGGGACCACAGTGCCCCCTTGAGGATAACTCTGTGTAGAGCGGGCCAGTGGAGGTTCATGCACATGGCCCCTCCGGAGACCCCTCGGCCAAGCCCTGACCTTGAAGGCCTCTGCCACCGCAGGCCCTTGCTGGAGGCCCCTGAGGCTGCTGTGCCCTGAGCTGCAGCACCGTGACGCAAACCTTGCTGTGGTGCTGGCCTGCAGCAGCAACTCCAGTTGGAGGGTCTGCGCTGTTCTGCCCTGCTGGCCTTGTCCCTCGGAGCTTCTAAGGGACGTGTTTCCAGCCTGAGTCAGTCAGCTCCACTGGTGGCATCTCAGGCTATGTTCTGAGCCCCTGTGACGTGAGAAATACATGTTGGTCTGTGTCCCCTGGCTTCCTGGGGACGCAGTTTCTAAAGCCCCTGGAATTTCCCGAGTGGTGGGAGTGACTCTAGGAAGATGGGGGCTGCCCGCCAGAGGGGGAGGGGGCATCCTGGAGATGAGAGGGCTGGAACTCCCAGCCCCACCCCCCACCTCCCGGGACAGGGGGCTGGAGATCCAGGTAATCGCCGGGTGGGCAGTCCTTTGTCTAATCAATCACGCCTGCGCAAGGGAGCTTCGCAGGCTTGGATCGCTTCTGGGGTGTCGAAGGCATCCACGTGCCCGGAAGGTGCAGCGTGCAGCCCCCACGGAGGCAGGCGCTCTTGTGCTCTGGACCCCCCCGGACCTCGCCCTGCGCACTTGTCCTCTGGCTGCTCATTAGCAGCCTTTCTGACAACGCCCTCGGTAAGGAACTGGCGAGAGCGAGCGCGGTGTTCCCCGGGATCCTGTGAGCTGCGACAGCAAGTTCTCCAAACTGAGGTGGGAGTTGTGGGACCCCGGACCCTGTAGCTAACTCGGGCAGAAGTGAGGGCCACCTGGGGACCCACTGGGGGTGGCTGGCAGCTTTAGCGGCGCAGCCTCGTGAAACTTAACCTGCGGGTCTCTACTAACAACACCAGGCGGTTGGTGTCAGAAGTGACTTGTAGGACACCCAGAGATGCGAAGAATTGCTTGGCGTGGAAAACCCGCACTTTGGGTGTTAGAAGTGTTGTGAGTAGAAAAACAGTTTTTATTTAACTCACTTCTCTCACAAGGTAAACCTCAAATCCTGAAGGGTCCCCTGGGTGTGCTGGAGCCCTCCCGCTGCAGGCCAGGGGGGCCTTCTCTCCAGCAGAGGGCGCACTCCACAACACTCTTAGGAGCTCCAAGCTCAACCTCCGGGAGGCCTAAGAAATAGGGCTGCCTTCGTGGCCCAGAGAGGGTCCAGGTTGTCATTTAAATATTTAAATATGCACAGGAGACCTTAGTTTACCTTTACACGTCATCACATTCCCCGGGGGACTGCCCTATCTGTGATCGCTTTCTGCAGGAGACACTTTCCTGGATAGAACCTGTACCTCAACCAGCCAAACCCAAGAACTTGACCGCAGTCCTGTGGCGACGTGAACCAATTAGCCAAGTGGCCATAGACTAAACAAGGATATTGTCCTTTCAAAACAAGTAAAAACGCCGACAAAGACTTATTTTACTTTTACCCTATTCAAAGTGGCCTCAAATTTCTACATGTTCTTACCAAAAAAGAGAGATTCTTTTAAACAAAAATCTTTGAACTTCTAACATGGTTCGAATTTGTGGGTTGCACTCCCCAATCATACGCATCTCGGGTGGGGGAAAATAGCAGTCTCTGGCCACAGGTTGGGTTTTGCTGAGCACAGGCTCAGAGCCGGAAGGAAGCCGGAGCGTGCGGAGGGGGAGGGAGCCTGCCAGGCAGACCCCACGTCACCCCCGTCACCCCCCACCCCAGGAGCTCTGGAGCCGGGATCGCTCCAAGCTGGCCCAGGGCAGTTGGGTCTTCGCCCCCTGCATAGACCGGTCGCTGGATCGGGCCGCTTGAGGGGGGCATGCCATTGGGCCAGGTGGCTCTTTGGAGGGGCTGCGCACTGAGAGCACTCACAGCAGCTGGGGAGATAAGTCCTTCGCTGAAGGGGGCAGTCCACCTGGAGAGGAGACCGCAGTGTCCCTTCAGCCATCTGCCAGGACGCGTCCCTGCCCTTCCCTTAGCCAAGTGCCTGCCTGCTGGGCTCAGATGTTAGGCCGCTGTGCCCGCCCGCTGGCTCCTGGCCCAGCCCAAATGATTCTTTAAGCAGGTCCTCTGCTTGCTGGCGAGCCTCCTAGTGGCGGACGCACACCCAGAAAGATGGCTGTCTCTCCTAGAGACATGCAGGTGTCAGGTTGTCAGGCGGTAGCCCGCGCACATAAAGAAAGGAGAAGCAGTGAGGAGGGGCCAGCTCTGCAGGGGTGAATTTGTCACTTCGTCACGCCTCAGTCCTCAGCCCCAGAGAGCACCCACATGCAGCCACCCTGTTGTTCTGACCGCTCATTGCCCCCCCCCACGCACACCACCTTCCGTGCCTGCCCCCTGCCTCTCCCCAGTACCGCCCCCCTTGTTCGTTTTCCCGCGTGCACCCAGGCGGCCCACGTGCCCGCGATGCGCTGGCCACTGCTGCTCGCTGCTCTGCTCCCGGGGCCTTGCCGACTGCTGCCTCTTGCCTGGGGATGGGGCCTTCCCCCAAAGCTCCTGCGTTCCGGCCCTTCCGCTCCAGCCACCTTTTCCGGAACGGGGCTGCACCCACTTCTCTCTGTGTTGGACCCCTCAGCCCAGAGTGCGCAGCCCTGACCTTCTCCCCAGGTGCGCTGGCACCTGCATTCCTGGGGGTCCCACCGCGCAGAGGATGTGCTGCCAGGGGTATTCGCCGCCAACACAGCTGTTCGCCCCGCGGCGGAGAGGGAGGCCCGGAGCAGGCGGGACAGTGGGTGGCGGCACAGAGCTGCACGGAGGCCTCCCGCCACCAGAATCTCAACGGCCACTCGCACCGCGAGCGCCCTGCTGCGCCTCCAGGCACTGGTCTGCGCGCTCACCTGACCCGTGAACTCACTCGATCCTCGCAACAGCCCACCGCAGTGGGTGCTGTTATCCTCGCTTCACAGATGGGGAAGCTGCGGCCCAGGGCGGTAAAAGCAACAGGGCCGGTAGGAGGTGGAGCCAGGATCCAAGGCAGCCTGGACCCCAGGGCCATGCCCTTTACAACTCTGCCCGCTTTAACACGCTTCCCAGGGGGGGGATCCCCCAGTTCTGGGCTGACCCTGGCCCCAGAGGTGGGCATGAGGCCCAGGCCAGGTGACCTGCTGTCCCACTCCTGTGCCCTCCGTGATTGGTGTAGGCCCGCTGGTACCCTCCCCCAGGACTCTCCTGCTAGAGCCGGTGGGTGGGAACGAGGGCCTCTCTCTTTCCAGGAAGGCGGCTGAGCCACCCGGGAATGGGAACGGAGCCAGCTCCGGTGGGAGGTGGGGCTGGAGAGACAGGACCCTGAGGACGAGGCTGAGCCCCGGGTCCGGCCTCACTCGGCAGCGGTGCTGGTCAGCAGTGCCCTCACCTCTCGAGGGCTGGTCGCCATCCCTTCGGTCTTTGGTCCGCCTTGGACGCCCCGGTGTCTGGCAGCGGCTGGCACGCAGCGGCACGTACCTGCTTCGGAGGTGCTTGTTGACAGCCTTCGGGGCCCCTCTGGCAGCGGCAGCGCCGCCCTCTCCCCGGGGCTCCGTCCAGGCGGAGCTGCTGGACGCCCCCCTCCCCCCGCACCCCAGCCCAGCACCCACCCCGTCTGTCTGCCTTGGCTTTCACTCTTTGTCTTTTTTAAAAAGACTTTTTAAATTTTATTTTTTTTAGAGGGGAAAAGAGGGAGAGAAACATCGATGTGAGAGAGAAACGTCCATCAGTCGTCTCTCATGCACCGCCCCCCCCCCCGCCCCCCCCAGGCAGGTGCCCTGACTGGGAATCCAACCAGCGACCTTGTGGGTCTCAGGCCGGCGCTCAGGCCGCTGAGCCACAGCAGCCAGGGCTCAGCCCTTATTCTTTCGGCCTCGGTCGGGGGATCCCACCTGTCCTCTCTTTTTAGGTCTGCCTCAACCACGTCTCCTGGGGGTGGGGAGGGACCTGATCTAAACCGACAATCTCCTTCCTCCGAATGGATGCTTTCACTGCATGCAAACGGCTCACGGCTCACGGCTCACAGCTCACGGACGGAGCAGTAAGGGGCGGCTGACACACCTGTTTCCCCTTTGCACCCCCCTGGGTCCTGGTATCAGATTTCCTCACAGGAGCCACCTCTGGGGTGGGAGTGGCAAGCGGGGGCCTCTGGGGCCAGGCCGATGGCACCAGTCACAGGTGCAGGCCCAGCAGGTCTCTCTTCGAGGGGGTGGCCCGGCTGCCAGTTGCTCTGAAGTAACAAGGCCCCTGGGTTTTTCAAGAGAAGCAGAAATCCACACACTTAGATAAATTCTTTAGGTTTCAAGACCTTAACCCTATTGATTTTTAGAGAGAGAGAGGCAGGGGGTGGAAGCAGAGAAATATTGATTTGTTGTTCCACTTATGGCTGGTGCACTCATTGGTTGGTTCTCATCCGTGCCCTGACCGGAGATGGAACCCATAGGCTTGGTGTATCGGGACGACACTTCAACAAACTGAGCAGCCCAGCCAGGGCCAATTTTCTGGAAATTTTTTTTTTAAAGATTTTATTTACTTATTGTTAGAGAGCAGGAAAGGGAAGGAGAAAGAGAGGGAGAGAGAAATCAATGTGTGGTTGCTTTTCTTGCGCCCCCTACTGGGGACCTGGCCTGCAACCCAGGGATGTGCCCTGACCGGGAATCAAACCGGCAACCCTTTGGTTCACAGGCCAGTGCTCAATCCACTGAGCTACACCATCCGGGCAATTCTCCGGATTTTTAAATGTTAGCAATTAATTCACAACTTGAGAGACACCATGTAGGGCAAATAAATTTATCGGTGGGCTGGTGTCAGTGAAGGGCCCCATTTGGAGATGCTGCTGGCAGGGAGGAATGGACCAGCCAATGGCCAGGGCTGCAGCGTGAAGGGGTGCGGGACGTGGCCTGTGTAACACACCCGGCCAAGGGCAGGAGTGGGGCTGAGGTCCACTGGGAGCTCCAGTTGCCCGGTCACGTGACCAGCGTGACACTGTATCCAGCCAGAGGGTAGGCTGGTGGATTTCCAAAGCAGGAGGCTGCCTTTCCAAGGCGGACACAGAGTCACAGACGAGAGTGAAAGCCATGTAAAGAGACCCGGGTCCAGGGGGACCCCGCTGTCCTGGTTTGCCTGGGGTTTCGCTGGTTCTGAATCTGAAAGTCTCGTGTCCCAGGAGCCCTGCTCGTCCCGGGCAAACTGGGACGGCTGGTCACACTGTGTGCACCCTCGTCTCTACCTTGTGCCTGGCTCGCTGGAGGATGAGAACAGTGGCGGTTGAAATGTGGGAGCTCGTTAAGTGCCACGTGGCATGTGTCGGGACCTGCAAGGTTTCCCTTTTGTCTCACGACATCTTCACGGTGTGGCTTTGTTATCCATTCTATGGAGGAGAGTCAGAGGCTCAGAGGGAGAAGTGACGGCCCGGGGCCAGCAGTGGCACTGGGGTTTGAACCCACACTGGCCTGGCCCGGTGCTGTCGCCCCCTCTCGGACAGCCCCCAGCAGGGCGGCCTGAGCCTGCCAGGCCTGGAGGCCCTGGGGAAGGGTCAGGTCTCACTTCCTCAGAGCGCACTTACCTGGTTGGAGGTCCAGCCAAGGTCGATCTTCGCAGGTCTGAGGCCTCTCCCCTGGCCCCCTCCCCTGCACAGGTTCGGTCACTTCTGCACTTCGGCCTCGGCCCCTGAGTGCAACCACCCGAGAAGCCCTCGGGGATACACGTCTGTTTCCAGAACACCCCAGCCCTCTCCCGTCCCTCCACCCAGCGCCCCCCTGCCCCCCGCACTCCATGAACAAAGGATAAGGCTGGCGCTTGGAAAATAAATGCTGCTGGTGATTTATTGCCCAGTTTGGGGAGAAGCGTCCAGGGCAGGTATGGAGCAAGGGAGCAGGGCGTGAGGGGAGCAGGGCAAGCGGGGCCCGGGGCCCGGGAGGCTGCCAAGCCCATCATGGGGCACTCACTGCACAGGGTCTAGTCACGGCTAGAGGTCAGAGTGGTGCCGGGAGAGGTGGCTGGTCAGGTAGCACATGGCCGAGCAGATGCCCTCTGCTGTCCTCTGCTCCACCCTCTCCAGCAAGTGGGTGACGGAGCGCAGCACCAAGTCCCTGCCCGCGCGCAGCCAGGAGAAGGCTGCGTTGGCGCTCTGCAGGGGGCCGGAGTCCAAGTGCAGTCTGGGTCCCCGGCCGTACAGCACGTTGGTCGCAGAGCTGCGTCTGGTTATCAGGGGGCCCATGGCCACGTCCGTGGTGGTCTCAGACCAGACCAGGAAGTCTGTCAGGAAGCCGATGGACACCTCGCCCGCGGCCAGCAAGGTGGTCACGAAGCGCATGTAAGGGTTCTCCTCCACGGCCCCGTACAGGCTGGAGTCCAGGGGCCTCCCCTCCGGGGCCACCGTGGGGGCCCCAGGCAAGGTTTGGGCACTGCCTCCTGGGCCGGGAGGGACCGGCAGAGCCTGTGGGACTCCTGAGCGGTCCACTGGATGCCCCTTGGTCACTGCCTGGGGCTCAGCTGATGGCGACGCTTCAGTGTCAGGGCTCAAGGCCCCCGGACCCTCAGGTTTCTCAGCAGCTGTCACGGTGCCGGTGGCCTGAGCGTCAGGCTGGCTGTCTGCCTCTGCAGTGCTCACGGCGGGAACGCTTTGGGGGAACCGTACCTGAGCACTAGGGGTGGGTGGACCCAAGTCTTCCTCCCTGCCTGGGACACTCGCCTGTGGTGTCATTTTCTCACCCAGGGGCTCACTTTGGGAAACCCGAGGGCTCTGTGTCACCTGCCAATCTTGCGCTGGCCCGTCCCGCACTGGGTTCTGGAGGCTCACAGATATTTTCGGGGAGTCTGGAACCAGGAAGGCCGGCCGGCCCGTGGCCGCCTCGGGCTGCTGCCCGTGCCCAGCTGCAGCTTCATCTTCAAGCTGGCCCTCGGCCCCAGACGCTGACGCGGGCCTGGAGGCGGCCGCCCCGGTGGAGGCCTGGCTTACATCCTGCTGTGCCGTGGACACTGTGGCGCCGGCCGCTGGGACACCTGCAGGGAGGGAGGCCTGACTCTGGGCCCCCGCTGCTGGGCTCCCTGAAGACCTGCGGTCACCATGTGTGGGGACGCTGGCTTTTCCCGAGGGCTCGGTGGTCATCCAGGCCCTCTGTGCTTGAGCTGGGTGATGGCCCCGCTGGGCTGAGTTGTCCGGGCGATGAGGTCACAGGGGGCTGTGGGCACCTGGAGATGTCACAGGCACCTGCAGAGCAAGGGTCCTGAGCCTCAGAGTGGCTGCGTCAGTGGGCCCAGTCCCCGGGACTGTCGGTAGCCACGCCTGCCGGTGCATGAGGAGAGAAAAGGGCGGAGGTGTGTGTGTGTGTGCAGGTGCGGGTGCAGGCGCCACAGGGAATCACGATGGCGTGACTCTGACCAAAGAGAATGAATGGGATGCAGCTGTTAACTTATAATAAACTTTATAAGGGACCGACCACGCCCAGCAGCTCCCTGTCCACACCAGCCTTTCTGCGGAGGGTCCGTGTCCCCGCGGCGGTGAGTAGGAACAGGTGGGGGCTAAGGGCCTGGGGTGGCCCTGACCGTGGGTGCTATAGAGGAGTGTCTGTATCCGCACCCTCCCCCCACAAGTTCATATGTTGGAAGCTGTCCCCAGCGCACTAGCGTTTGGAGGCAGGGACCGGGGAGGGGGTTAGGTAAGGAGGTTGGAGCCCTGGTGAATGGGGTTCGTGCCCTAGGAAGAGAGACCCACTGAGCTCTCTGGCCCCTCCTCCAGGTGAGGTCGCTGGGAGAAGATGCCTGTCTGTGAACCGGTCACCAAACCTGCAGCCCGGATAAAGTAGGACAGGGATTAACCCTTGTGGTTCAGGATAAAGAATCCCCACGTCTGCCTGCTCAGCTGGGCCGGGGGCACAGGAAAGGACAAAGGTCGGCACACCCCGGGGAAGACCAGAGCCCGGAGTCTTAGCGCGATGATGCTGAGGAGTCTCCGGTTTCGGACAGGCTGCTATCAGGGGCTCACGGATGACTTGCCCTTTCAGGGGTCTTTCTCGCAAGCAAGCCCAGGACTCCTTTGGAGGGGACATCTGCCTGCGGTGCCTCCCCGGTCATCTCCCAGGCCGCACTCAGCAGAAACCATGCCCTGCCCCATGAGCCGTACTCCTATAGTTGCTGCCGTGAGCGACTCTCAGCTTTGCCCACACCAGGGTGAGTGCTCCAGGGCAATGGCCCTTTTGCCAGGCTCCCTGGGGCACCTGGTGCCTTTTGCCTTTGAGGTGGGTTAGCCCTAGACCCTCTGCTGCACTAGTGTGGGGGTGATAGGAGTCACTGATCTGGGGCACCCACAGCAGGAGGTGCGTAGCGACATAGGGGATCTGTCCCCAGTCCTGCTCGAGGGATGGTGAATGGATCGTGCCCAGGCCTGGGGATGAGGTGGGGTCTGCTAGGGCCTCTGGGAAGTTTCCTTGCTCATTAGCAGACCCAAAAACATGTGGTCCTCCTCTGCTCTTGTCCACAGTCATGTCTCATTGGGCCTCTTGTGACCACAGGGGCACCTGGCCTGAGAAAAAGCCCCACGTAGAGGATGGTGGAGCCAGAAGGAAGGCAGAAAAGCAGGGCAAAGCCTTGATCACACTGTACCTGAAGCCCCCAGCCACCAGACTTCCTGTAATGGGAGATTTGTTTCCAAATTGTTTCAGCCAGTGGAGCCAGGGCTTTTTGCTACACAGCCACAGGCAGCTCAAGGAATGGCATCCCTAGCCTAAAAGTTCCCGAGAACCCGAGGCCCCACCATCCTACCTCCCCCGAACACCCTGGTTCCTCTGGCCACTGGGGCCGTTGCTCCCTCCTGCCTTGGCTTTCGGCCTCTCCATCCCAAGACTGCTGTCCACCCTGGTCCAGGCACCATCGCACAGGGTCCCTCCCACACCCTCCCTCAGACTCCTCCTCCTCGGCAAGGGCACTCAGCTAACGCCACCTCCTCAGACTGAGCACTGTAGGTGTAGTCACCTGAGAAAGCAAACATTGTCATCTTGCGCCCAGGGGCTACACTAGTGAACAGAGAACTACAGACCAGTTTAGCCCACTGCAACTGTGCCTCCCGCCCCCGCCCCGGCAAAGGTATACCCATATCCCACCCCTGGAACCTGTGCGTGTGGCTGGTCTCGGCCGACGGAGTTAAATTAAGGGCCTTGAGATCCTTCGGAGTTAGGGCGGAGTTAGGGCCCTGAATCCAAAGATTAGTGTCTTCCTACGAGAGGAGAACTGTTTTGCTTTTTGTTTTATTTATTTTTTGAAGATGCTGCATGTCTATCTGGTATCCATTAATCACAGCCAAACCACTGGCCAAACTATTGACCTTTCTCCTGCAAATCAGTTGCCGGGACCGCCCCTTTCCTGCACAGACCGGCCAGTCCCAGGGTGAGCCCTCACGCACCTTCGTATCTGTTATTGCCCCGGCCCCCGAGTCATCCCAGGGCCGGGTACCAGGCGACCAGACACTATCGCCTTAGCTCCAAGTTCATCAGCATTATTCACACCAGCTGGCCCTAAACTGTTCCGTTTGCCCGCCTTGCCTTTCCCGGGCGAACCCCAGTGAAGGCTCCGGCCCAGGCCTTCCCCTCGCTCCAGCCCTCTGCCCCTGGCCGCCCTGGTGTCTCTCTCTTACGTGGCCCTGTGTGGCGGCGCATGCCCCTCACCTTGGGAAATCTAAGCAATAAATTCTTTCCGTAACACTGACTCACTCATCTCCACAAAATAAAACCTCAAGGTACAAGTGACACGGTGAGGGGGAGGAGAAAGGGAGAAGACACAGGCAGACATGGGAGATGGCCTCGGGGAGACGGAGGCAGAGACTGGAGTGCCGCGTGGCAGGGGCCGCCTGGGCCACCAGAAGAAGCTGGAAGAAGTGAGTCCCCCACCCGGAGCCACCAAGAGGACCTGGCCCTGCGGACGCTGTGATTTCAGATCCTGTGTGGCTGACGGAGCATCTGATGGTGATGCCCAGCTGTGAAGTCTTCACTCTTCACATGCACTCAGTCCCTGAGCTACCCAGTCCTCCCGACAACGCCTGTGGTAAGTACTGTCATTACCCCCGTTGCGGATGAGGCCATGGTGGCTCAGCCACGGGGGGGTGGGGAGAGCTGGGGGGAGGGCCAGGCTTTCCGCCCACGCCCGTGACCCCTGACCCTTGACCTCTGCCTGACTCTGCAGACCAGTGTTGTAGAACTGGCGTCCCCCCGACCTGAGGGGTACCAGCCCTCTTTTCTCCCGAGTCCCTGATGCCGCCACCTGCTTTCTGCAGCTGCTATGATGGGCACTGTTGGCCATGGTCACTCCTCTAGCTGCTCCCGGTGGCCGTTGGGGTCTGGCCACTCCTCAGCCTCCCACGGTAGCTCTTGAGAGTGTGGGCCTGGAGCCTTCCAGAGCATGTCCCCCACAGCCCCGTCCACCTTGAGAAGGGGGCACTGTGGGCCCTGCCTGCCAGTGAGGCCACCCTGGGGGGCCCTGAGAAGGCCCCTGGGGCCTTGCACCTTTGGCTGGCTGCTCTGGGGCTTCCGAGGAAGCCTCCTTTCACATGAGCTCTCTGAGGGGGTCTCCAGATTTGGGATCCTCCCAAACTCTCGCTTCCTGCCTGTTCGAGACACCCGAGACAGCAACCTGGGCATCGTTAGCAGATGGTGCGAGAATTCCACCTAGAACATCCACTGGGTGTGTTTGGAAGAAACAGGTTAATCAGCCCCAGGGGGTCCGGGCTGAGACCCCAAAGGCATTCTCAGCTTCCTGACGAGGTGGTTGCCAGTAGCCCGAGGGCCTTTGTTTGCAGAGAGCTGGGTTGGGGCCGGCCCCTGCAGCCCCGTTGTTCTGCAGGAGACTGGGCGGGTTTCTGAGGTTCCTGGGACGAGTTAGAGAGGAGCAGCCAGGTCTCCCTGGGGGTGCAGCAGGAACGGCTCCCCAGAACAGAAATATCTGGAGGGACTTTTTAAGTTGTTTGTGCTGAGGTCTCCAGAGTACACCCCTCCTCACCTTCTCCACCGCATCACAAATCACACCTTGCTCGCCAGTGTTTTTGTGTGAGTGCTGGCAGCCAGGGGAACGCCAGGGTGTGTGTGTGTGTGTGTGTGTGTGTGTGTGTGTTTCTCCTGGACACTGGCGTGAAGCAGGTGACTGACCCTTTGGGGACACAGAGACAGTGGAGGGGCTGGGTTACAAGATGGCGCTGGGACAATTGGTTAAGTATTCAGTACCTGGAAAAACACTAGCTTAGTTTCCCACTTTCACTATCAGATTTTAAAGGTAAATGCAAAGAGAAGGAGAAAGATCAAAAGCAAACGAAAAGGAAATACTTGATTTGGGGAGGGAGAAGGACTTTCTGAACATAAAAGCCAGTAAGGAAATTCTGAAGGGGAAAACAGACATAGATCAAAAAACGTTCTAAAAATTTTAAGACCAAACCACAAACTTGGGGAAAAAAATGTTCGCTGCAAACCCGACGAAGAGTTCATCTCTCCGTGTATATGAAGATCCCGAACAGATGATCAGACACTGTAAAAGCAACACGGTATGCAAAAGCCAGAACAGACCATCCACCAAAGAAAACTAAATGACTAGTAAACAAAGGAAAATATTAAAATGTATTAGTAGTCACAGAAAGAGAAGATAAAAAACGAGTGATCTTTAGGTCGTGAGATTGTCAGTGATGTAACGTTGTTTTCTCCTGGTGCGCTGCTTTTTCTTTTTTCTTAAAGATTTTATTTATTTATTTTTAGAAAGGGAAGGGAGGGAGAAAGAGAGAGAGAGAGAAAGAAACATCAATGTGCGGTTGCTGGGGGTCATGGCCTGCAACCCAGGTATGTACCCTGACTGGGAATCGAACCTGCGATGCTTTGGTTTGCAGCCCGCGCTCAATCCACTGAGCTACACCAGCCAGGGCTGCACTGCTTTTTCTAACTGGCTGCCCCGCAGTCAGCCCCCGTTCCTGCTCCCGGGAAGAGAAGGTCCGGAATGCCGTCAAGTAACAAGTGAGGACCCGGAGCCAGAGACTTCTAGTGGTGGGTCCTGGGCAAGTTTTTTTCTTTCGAGCTTTTCTTCACTTGCCCTTTCAACAATGAGTAAAAACTACTTTAAGTGTTAGAACAAATTTGCAAGTTAAAACGAATTCCTTCTTCCTAGCTTCCCAGAAGCCTGGGCCTTGTATGCAAATAGGATTCCTGGGGCCACCCAGACACCCACTCAGCAGGGGGGAAGGCAGCTGAATTGAGAGACCCCTCCCACGTCCATCCCCCAAACAAAGGGGCGCTTCAGCTCCCCCTGCACGGTATATACGCCCCCTCCGACTGCCCTGGCCCTTGGGCCACGCCCATTTCTAGGGTCTGCCCTGGTCTCTCCCCACCCTTAGGTTTGGCCTGCCTGCTTTCTTTCTTTCTTTCTTTTTTTTTTTAAAGATTTATTTATTTATTTTTAGAGAGGGGAAGGGAGGGAGAAAGAGAGAGAGAGAAACATCAATGTGTGTTTTCCTCTCATGTGGCCCCCACTGGGGTCCTGGCCTGCAACCCAGGCATGTGCCCTGACTGGGAATCGAACTGGCGACCCTTTGGTTTGCAGCCCGAGCTCAATCCGCTGAGCTACGCCACCCAGGGTGCCTGCCTGCTTTCTGAGAGGGATGGGGTGGGGGACATGGGGCGGGAGGACCCCCCCACCCCGGTGTGCCCAGCATGGGCCTGCCTCAGAGCCCAGGGAGCGGGGGTGGGCCACCCCAGGCCCCTCGGAGGCCTGCTTGGTGGCTGTGCAGTGGCCTGAGCGGGCTCTGAGGGGTCTCTGGTGCAGACCGGCCTTGAGAGACCACGATCCCTCTGCCTGCGGGTGCCCCCCACTACCCCGTCCACCCTTCTTGTGTACTCCTGGGCGTCTGAGGTGCATCCCCTTAGAATCCTAGCCCCAGCATCTCAGAATGTGACTGCGTTTGGAGGCTGAGCCTTTAAAGAGGAGCCAGAGTCAGAACGAGGTCCCTGTGTGGGCCCTCCTCGTCCAGCGTGACTGCTGTCCTTTCGAAAGGGGCGCTTCGGAAGCAAACGCACGCAAATCGCGGTGGCCGGAGCGAGGCCAGGAGCAGCCACTTCCCCGGCAGCCCTCCGAAGGGACGAGCTGCCAGCGTCTGGGTTTCTGACCCGAGCCGCCAGAACGGTGGGAAAGCACGTGTCCTTGCTTAAGCCCCGGCCTGCGTGCTTTGGAACGGCAGCCCCAGCGGGCTGATACAGAGCTCTTGGGGAAGATTAGGCCCTCCAGTAGAATCCCAACGGAGTTCGATAGGTGTCTCCTTGCAAAAAACGAACCATCCAATTTGGGAGACAAGGCATCAGTCTGTCGTCACAACACAACCCGGGGGGCCAAAGGCACCTTCCCAGAAGTGTGCAGGTCGAGGGTGTTGGCAGGACTTCCGGACAGGGCCAGCCAGGAGCCACACCATGGGGTTGTGGGGGGGAGGGGTCACAGGGCCTGGGCTCCCAGGCTCTCTCCCAGCCTCCGTGACCTGCTAGGCAACTACAGGGTGGCTGCTGGGGTGGGGGTGGTGCTGGGACTCTGCATGGAGCCAGCTTTGTTCCATCCCTGGTGCATCCTGTGAGCGGTGACCCGTCTGACCCTTGTGTCTCCCAGGACTGGGACTCGCCACTGACCCTCCTCTCCTCCCACTAGGGGCCCCTCAGCTCAGAAGGAGCGCGGAGGGGGGTTCTTCCACCTCAGACCCAGTTTGCCCAGGGTTGCTGCTCTGAGAGGGAGCTCCTCACTGAGCCTCGGCTGTAAACTGGTATTTTTAGGCTTTTAAGCCAGGAAGAACCGGCCTGGGGAAGTGATGAAAGACATGGGCCCCCCCCCCCAACCCCGCAAATGCACACGCATACATTCCCTGGGCCCCACCGGGTAAGATCCGGGCCCTCTCTGGTCATTTGCATCCCAGGGGCCTGCGGATCCGGAAACTGACCTGCGGAGTGGCTTGTAGGCAAACAGAGTGTGGACAGGGGGCGGGTTGGGTGGGCAGGGATGCAATCCAGGTGGAAGACACCAGGGCAGCAAGAGGGGCCACCAGAGGGGGCACTCTGGCGGAGCCGGGAAGGCTGTCTCTGAAGGGAGGGGGTCTCACTTCCTCCTGGAGGCTGAGGGGTGGCGGAGAGTTCTGGGCAGGAGAGAGGCATGGAGGAAGCAGAGCTTTGGGAAGACTTGGGAGGAAGCTTCTAGAAGTACAGCTCTGTAAGAGCCTGCCCGCCACATTGCTACAATGGCTGAGCATCAGTGTTTTGCAGAAAGACGGGCTCTATCTTCCAGGGCAAAGCGGGAAGAACAGGGTCAGGAAGTCCACTTCAGGCTTTGAGTGAACAGAACAGTAAGTCCCGACTTTCCCCAAACAGCAGTGTGTCCGGGAGAGTGCTCTTCCCAGCGTGTCCCCTGGAGGGGACGGACCCTCAGCCTGCAGACACCTCGAGGGGGCCCACTCACTCCTGCTCTGTGTCCACGCTCAGCCAGCCACCTTGGGTGTCCTTTGGCTTCTGCATGGAGGTCAGTTATGGTCCCCAAAGGACAGGTCGACCTGCCAACTTGAGTGTGAACTATTTGAAATAAGGGCCTTTGCCTCTTCTAGGGCAATTTATTTCGGGGCCCCGCTCCATCATAATGGGTACACCGAAGGTCAGCCACACCCCACAGCAAATGGGGGTCCCATGTCGTTATACAGGAGTTGACTTGCATTGCACTTCAGGTGTTTCTTTTTGTGGCCAAATATACATAACATAAAATTTACCGTTTTAACCATTTTAAAGTGTACAATTCAGTGGCATTCAGGACATTCACAATGCAGTGCGACATAACCGGATCATCTTGCATTTAGGGTGGGCCCTAAACCCGATGACTGGGACCCAGAGAAGAGAAAGGGGAGGAACTGAGAATGAGACGCAGAAGGGAAGGCCATGGGAAGACGGAGGCGGAGGCGGAGGCGGGAGCTAGTAGCGCACCTACAAGCCGAGGACACGGAGGGCTGTTGGCAGCCTCCAGAAGCGAGGAGAGAGGCATGGAGGGCACCCCCTCGGAGCTCCAGAAGGAACCAGTCCTGCCCACACCTTGATCTCTGACTCCAGTGGCCAGAACTGTGAGAGAATAAGGCCATCAAGTTAGTGGTTGTCGGTTGCAGCAGCCCGAGAAGTGAATATAGCTTCTCATGCTGATCGTAGGTGCTAGAAAAGGACCTCACGTTTGAATAAAACCAGGAAACACTGTGCTGAACTGTAGGTTTCTTTGATGAGGACTTCTCTGAGCCTTTAATAGGCCACAGAGCTTTATGAATTTCCAAGGGGCAAAGGTCATACTGAACATGTATTTTTCATACTTATTTAACCAAACTACCCTTTGGTACTATCAGCTTGGGCTGCTGTAACAGAACAGCAGTCTATGTGGTACCAGGACAGGTTTCATGGAAGACGGGGCGGGGGGGGGGGGGCACACACAGGAGGCAGAGCTCAGGTGACTTTCACTCGAGGACGGGTTTTTAACAGGCCACGGCGCAGCACTGGTGCACGCCGCAGGGCTGGGGACCCCTGTAGAACGTTTTCTGCAGTTCCGGAGGCTGCAAGTACAAGATCAAGGTGTTGGCAGCACTGGTTTCTGATGAGGCTTCTCTTCCTGACTTGCAGACACTCGCCTTCTCCCGGGGCCGGCTCAGGGCCTCTTCTGTGTTCATACGTGCAGAGCGTGAGAGGGAGAGAGCTGTGGGACTCCGCTGTCTCTTTGTCTTCTTATAAGAATATGGATGTTGCCCTGGCTGGTGTAGCTCAGTGGATTGAGTGTGGGCTGCGAACCAGGCATCGCAGGTTCGATTCCCAGTCAGGGCACATGCCTGGGTTGCAGGCCATGGCCCCTAGCAACCGCACATTGTTGTCTCTCTCTCTCTCTCTCTCTCTCTCCCTCTCCCTTTCCTCTCTAAAAATAAATAAATAAAATCTTTAAAAAAATAATATGGATGTTATTGGATTAGAGTCCTATGATTATTGCCTCCTTTAACCTAATTACCCCCTTAAAGGCCTAGCTCTAAATGCAGTCACCTTGGGGATTAAAGGTTCAACATAACAAATTTCAGGGGGACACAATTCAGCCCCTCACTTCACGGGACTGGTCTGCTGGATAATGAGATTAAGGTGTCCGGTTGCCCTCACCCCTCCAGCCAAACGCCAGGCACGTGAGTGGGGCCATCCAGGACCTGGAGCACCCAGCCCCCAGACTGCAGCCACACAGACTAGCAGAAGAACCATCTGGCTGAGTCCAGCCCAAATAATAATAATAATAACAGCAACAACAATAGTAGTAATGCTTGCTTTGAACTACTCATGGTCTGAGGCATTTTGTTCAGCAGCAGCTAGGACATTTCAGAAGAGACCTGCGACGACCACCGCCTTCTCCGGGACGGTTTTCTCCAGGGGCATCTGTGGCACCAAGTTAACTTCAGTTCTGTGAGGAGCAGTCTGTGCCACCGGCCCGGCCCTGCTGCTGAACAGTTGTTCTAGCCTCTTAAACGCTGATGCATATCAGAGAAACGTCTGAGACTGACCCCCGCGAAAACAGGGTGTGAGTTTTATTAGGTCTGTCCCTGAAGTCAGCCACGGACTGGCTAGAGAAATTGAAAACAGGAAAACGAGAAATTGTTTTAAATGATGTGTTACACATGCGAAAACTGGTCTAGCTGGAACGTTCTTGAAGAGTCCCCTGGAAGGACCTGTGCAAAATAATAGGTTTTACTTGTAAAACAGTTTCCTTTAGAGAAATGGCACCATCTTCTGACAATCAAGCTGAAGCGACCGTCTTGGTGGCAGGGATGGTCAGAAGTGGGGGGCTGGGGGGGAGAGCGGAGGATGTGGGGGCAGCCCCCCACCCCAGCCTGGCCTGGCTCTCTGCTGCCCCTCAGTGTCCACTCTGTGGCATTGCAGGAGGGTACCACCTTTGTAGGCAGCTGATTCCTCTGAGGGGGGAGGCGTAGACCCAGGCCCCAAACATCAGGGTGAGGGAGGAAGTTTGTACCCCCTGCTTCGCTGCACCCCCACCCTAAAGCTGCTCATTTACTGTCACTCCACTAGGTGCCCAGTGGCAGGAGAACATGTATCATTAACAACCATTGCTTCTTCTGGGGCAACTTTATTTCGGGGTCCCACCCACATCATAATGGATACACTGAAGATCACCCAAACCCCACATCAAATGTGAGCTCCACATAATTATACAGGAGTTGACTTGCATTGTAGTTGAGGTGTTTACTCTTGTGGTCAAATATACATAACACAAAATTTATCATTTTAAGCATTTCAAAGTACAATTCAGTGGCATTGAGTACATTCACAATGCAGTGTGACATAACCATTATTTAGTCCCCGAAGTTTTTTATCACCCCAAAAGGCAGCTCATACTTATTAAGTAGTCACTGCATTTGCCTTTTTTTAAAAAAAAAAAAGGTTTTATTTATTTATTTTTAGACAGAGGGGAAGGGAGGGAGAAAGAGAGAGAGGGGAGACATCAGTGTGTGGTTGCCTCTCATGCTCCCCCTACTGGGGACCTGGTCTGCAACCCAGGCATATGCTCTGACTGGGAATCAAACCAGCGACCCTTGGTTCTCAGGCCAGCACTCAATCCACTGAGCCACCAGCGAGGGCCATTTAAGCAATTCTTAACTTTTATTATCACTTCTAAATTCTACTTTTATTTTTATATTTGAAAGCAGTTAATCTTTAAAAACTGTTTTTCAAATTCTCACCTGATGACATTTTTTCATTGCTTTTAGAGAGAGAGGAAGGGAGAGAAAAAGGGAGAGAGAGAGAAACATTGATTGACTGCCTCCTGTAGGGGGGATTGTACCCCCAGACTGGGGATCGAACCCACAACCTAGGTATGTGCCCTGACAGTAAACTGAACCTGCAGTCTTTCAGCTACGGGACGAAGTTCCAACCAAATGAGCCACACTGGCCAGGGAGAAGCCTGTGAATCTTTTTTTTTTTTAAGTCACACAAATTCTCACAAGACCTTAACAGCTGCTAGGTTTAGGTCTGTGCCTGCAGCGCCGGGCTCTAAGGAGACTGTGCCCCACCGTGAGGTACTGGGGCCTGGACCCTGCTGCCTTCCACACTGCCATCGGCTATCGATTCTTTTAAACATACTTGGGCAGTTTTACTATTTTGCTAAGTTGTAAAAGCATCAAATGGGTCTGGCTGGTGTGGCTCAGTGGACTGAGCGCTGGCCTGAGAACCAAAGGGTCTCCAGTTGGATTCCCAGCCAGGGCACACGTCTGGGTTGTGGGCCAGATTCCCCACTTGGGGGCGTGTGAGAGGCAACCAGTTGATGTTTCTCTCCGTCCCTTCCTCTCTTTCTAAAGGGTAAATTAAAAAGATTTTTTAAAAAGCATGAAATGGTAATTATAGACAAGATGGAAACTACAGATGCGTGTAAAAGAGAATAACGACCCTCCCTAATTCTACCACCTCGAGGTAACCACTGTTACCATTTAAGTGTCTTCCCCCGGCCCAGTCCATTTGTTAGGTAAAAATTGCCACCCAGCTTACCTCAACCAATATTTACAAGATATATTTTTATTTGCAAAATTGGGGTCCCACTGTACTTTCATTTTTAAACTTTGTTTCTGTTCACTTATTAAAAATATTTTGAGCAATTTCCTATGTCCTTAAATATAAATTTAAGAGCTGCATACATTTAGGCATACATTTAATATAATTTAAAACATAACTATACCTGACAGCTGCATTCCCATCATACAGGCACATCATACTTCATTCGGCCAGACGTCTGTTGTGGGGTGTTTTCCAGCCCATTTTCCCTGGGTGTAGCTGTAGTGACGACGCATCCCAGCCTCTCAGTAGCTCGCGACCCTGAAGGCCCGTTTCTTGCTCGTCTTACATTTCCTTCTGAGGCCGGTTGTGGTTTAGCTCCTTTTGGCTGTGGTTGTAATTCTTCCTCCTTCTCAAACGCAAGCTGAAGGAACAGCCCCGCCGACTGGAGAGGTGTCGGTCTTACCGCAGAGGTCAAGAGCGAGTAAGCAGGTGGTGATAGGCAGTATCTCCCAAAGCTTCTGCTCGCAGGTCATGTTCACGCACATGCCATGGGCAACGGCAGGCACAAGGTCAAGGCAGAAGTCGGGGGGACGGCTAAATAGTCCCTCCAGAGGAGGCAGCGCCGGCTGCACGGCGGAGGGGTTGCATGGTCCCCTTCCAGGGGGAGAGAGGGAGTGACGGGAACGATAACACGATCATCTCCAGGTGGTCCCGGGTTTAGACTATTAGAAGTGCTTTTAAAAAAAAATTTATGTATTTATTTTTAGAGAGGGAAGGGAGAGAGAAAGAGAGAGAGAGAAACATCAATGTTCAGTTGCTGGGGGCCATGGCCTGCAACCCAGCCATGTGCCCTGGCTGGGAATCAAACCTGTGATGCTTTGGTTCGCAGCCCACGCTCCATCCACTGAGCTAGGCCAGCCAGGGCTTAGAAGTGCTTTTGATTTCTTTTAATGATATTAACTCTTACGTAATTTTTAAAACTTTTTAAAGCAGGACGTTTCCTGGATAATCTTCCAGCTTTTTAAAAAGATATTTGTTTGTTTGTTTGTTTGTTTATTTTTAGAGAGAGGGGAAGGGAGGGAGAGAGGGAGAGAAACATCAGTGTGTGGTTGCCTCTGATGATGCCCCTACTGGGGGCCTGGCCCGAAACACAGGCATGTGCCCTGACTGGGAATCCAACCCGAGGCCCTTCTGGTTCTCAGGCCAGCACTCAATCCACTGAGCCACACCAGCCAGGGCCAAATAATTCTTTAAGACTTATTTTTTAAAACAAAACAAGAAAGAAAAAAAAAACAACAACTTCTCCAAACAGCAGCATCCTTCCAGCCAAATTCCCACACCTCAAACAATTGAAAAAGCACCTTTCCCCATTACTCATATGTGCTAGGAACCGTGTTAAAGAAATTTACCCAAACTGTCTCAATTTAACCCTCGCAAACACCTCGGTGGGTAAACACATTAATCTAGCAGAGAAGAAATTTAGGCCGAAGTGGGTTCTCGGGTCTAAGAGGACACTTGCCAGCAGGGGGCGCATTTGCCATTGAAACCCAGGCTAGCCCACACCGGAAACCGGGCGCCGAACTTCTGTGCCACCCGATCTCGAAGTGGGGTCCTCCCCAGCAGCTTCCGCCGCCTCTGGGAACTTGCTGGAGATGCATGTGCTAAGGCCTCACCACAGCCCTGCTGGCTCAGGGACTCGGAGGCTGCAGTCAGCTATTTGGTGGCTCTGATGTACCCTCAAGATTGAAAACTGCTGGGGGGAGGGAGGATACGGGGACGAAATGGTAATAGAAAGAATATAATAAAGATTAAAACATTGAAATAAAAAATTAAATGCATATGTCCTTAAAACCAGAAAAAAGCAAAAAACCTGACAACGGCGCCCCACTAGCCCACCTCCTGTCTCCTCCTGTGAGGCAGGGGAGCCCCCTCTCCTGCCGGCTTCAGCGACGACCGCCGGACCGAGGTGAGAGCCGGCGGAGACACTGCACCCGACCCTCCCAGCTTCAGGGGACCTCGAGCACCCACCTGCACCGCCGCTAGACGCAGGACAAGGATCGCGGGCGCCCCTCTCATCACTAGGGAATGGGGCGTCCCCATCGGCCGCTGGAGAGGTGCGTGCCCTGGAGAATCTGGGCTCAGAAGGAGGAGGAGGAAGGTGAGTCAGAGAGGGGAAGGCCTCAAGTCACAGGGGCTTCTATGCTAACAGGGGAAGATCTAGGGTCTGAAGGTTTAGGGAAGGGGTCCCAGGTCGTGGGGAGGTAGGAGCACCTGGGGTCAGGTGGAAAACCCCTAGGACAGTCCCTCCCGGGAGGTTTCCGCTTGCGCCCCCAGCGGAGTGTCCTGGAAACACAGCAGGTCGGTGACCTCCCTGCTCTTCCCGGCGAGGAGCCCGGTGGCCTCTTCTGCTGCTGGGCACCTGCTGCGTGGGGGCTTGGATGTCTGCTGGAGGTCCCAGGCGGGTCTGTGTTCCCTAAGGACGACCAAGACCCCGCCCTCCAGGAAGTCAAGGACCGGCCCAGATGGGGACCCAAGGCCTGGTAAAGCCCCGGAGGGACTGGGGCTCACAGAGAGGGGCAAGGCCAGGGTGGCAGAGCCTGGGGGCGATGGTCTAGACTTCTTCCAAGCCAGACTTCAGCCGTTTGCTCAGGTCACGTCACCCCACCTGTCGCAGTGTCTGTCCCTCTGTGTTATCCTCACTCATTCCATTTCACTTTCATGGGCGTCTCTCAGAAACATTCCTGCAGAGCCAGACTCATCCCTCCCTGTCCTTCCAGGGTCCTGCCTACCCCGCTGTCCCCACACACACGTGTCCTCTAAGTCTTAACCTCCCTTTGACTTCTCGGTGATGACTACACGCCGCCTGTTTCCCGCTCGCTGCCTTCTGGGCCCTTGGCAGTATCCCGTTTCCTGGTCTTCTTATAACTGATTTGATGGGGCCATGGGACTAGTTCTGGCCCATGAGCAGAGTGATTTAAGTGACTTCCAGGCTGAATAGCTAATTGCCAGCTACCCTCCAAAACTCTGACAGAGTGATGTTTAAGAAGGTGGTTACTCTACCAGCATCAGTCCCTGGATGATACATGAGAAGACCCCTCTTGTCTCCCTGTAGAGACCCGTAACAAACATGTAACTTAAGAGAGTAATAAACTTCTGTCGTGTCCAAGGCTGGCCCAGAAGTTCCATAGCATCCCCATCACTAGAGACACATTCTTCCTCTGTCTTGCAGCTCCACCATCCATATGTTGTGAGTTTCAGACTACAGATTACTTCAGGGTCCATAATGGTTGCTGGAGCTCCAGACATCACAGCTGTATTCCAGAAAGGAAGTAGGAGACAGAAGCTAAGAAGAGGGTAAAAATAGCCCTTTAAAGAATTTTCTCGTAACTCCCACTCAACAGCTTCTCAATAGCCTCCTCTATTTGGGAAATGTGGTCATTTAGCTGGATACATGCTGTATAAATGGTCACTTGGAAGAACAAGGAAACTAGGATCTGTGAGTGAGGAAAGAGGGAAAGAGAAGAATGGCTATCGGCTGGGTAGCCTGCAGTTTCTGTCACAGCTACCAACCGAAATCCTCTCCTGTCTCTTACAGTCCAGGCTCTGCCTAGCAACCATAATGATGGTTTACATTTTTTTTTTTACACATTTTATGTATTCAGCCCTGGCTGGTGTAGCTCAGTGGATTGAGTGTGGGCTGCGAACCAGAGGGTTGCCAGTTCGATTCCTAGTCAGGGTACATGCCTGGGTTGCAGGCCAGGTCCCCAGTGGGGGCCATATGAAAGGCAACCGCACATTGATGTTTCTCTCTCTCTTTCTCCCTCCCTTCCCCTCTCTCTAAAAATAAATAAATAAAATCTTTAAAAATATATGTATTCATTTTTAGACAGAGGGGAAAAAAAAAGAAGGAGAGAGAGAAATATCCGTGTGTGGTTGCCTCTCGAGTGCCCCGTACTGGGGACTGGCCCACAACCCAGGCATGTGCCCTGCCTGGGAATCGAACTGGCAACCCTTTGGTTCGCAGCCCATGGTCAATCCACTGAGCTACAACAGTCAGGGCTGACTGTTTAAGTTTTAAGACGATGCATGATTTTCAAACATTCTAGCAGTGTAGCTGGTACCACAGTAAAAGATGAGTCTCCACCCTGGCTGGGGTGGCTCGGCAGAGAGTGGTCTGGGGGGCTTAGGGGAGGGGGAGGCGAGCCGAGGTGGGCAAGGCCGGGCTGCAGGCTGAGTTAAACGTGGAATTCCTCCAGGGGCCTTGGGAGGGTTTTCAGCAGGGCAGGGGCGTGGCCGGTCTGATTTGCACGGGAGCTGGCTATGGGAACTGCACTTTGTGAGTCCTTCCTTTTTGTTTATCTCACGGTCTTGGGTTAGCTTTGGGAAGGTTACTTTTTGTTCTCTGGCCATTTCAGTTAAACCAACGGCAGGGTGCAGAGCAGTAGGGCAAGGCTCAGCAAACCTCCAACATGTTTCTCTGTGACCTTGGGGACTGTCTCCCCCGAGAGGGACACTCCTGCCCCTGAATGGTGGACTCTAGTCCTTGATACCCTGCCACTCAGCACCTCTGAGGCCTGCCGTCCACTGAGGGTGGGGGCATCCTTCAAGGCTCTACAGAAAAACCGGACCGACAGATGTATGTCGAGCCCTGGCTGGGAGGCCGAGTCGGTGGGCGGGCCATCCCGTGCCCCAAAAGGTTGTGGGATCCGTCCCCAGTCAGGGCACACGCCCAGGTTGTGGGTGCAGCCCTGGTCGGGGTGTGGATGGGAGGCAACCGCTTGATGTTTCTCTCTCTCCCTGCCTTTCTCTCTAAAACCAGTGAAAACATATCCTTGGGTGATGATGAAAGAAGCAGATCTTTATCTAGAGCTGTATTTTATGTTCAGGAGCCAGTTTCCGCGCCTGTGGGGGCTGGCAAATCTGAAACCCGCAGCGCAGGCTGGCAACGGTAGAAGTCGACGTCGCTCGCGTCTTGAGACGGAGAAGTCCTGCTCTGGGAAGACCTCAGGGTTTGCTCTGAAAGCCTTCAGCTGATGGGAGAAGGCCCGCCCACGTGACGAGGGTAACGCCCTCCTTGCAGATGTGAACCACCTGCACCAAAGGCCTTCACGGCAACATTGAGACTAGTGTCTGAATAAGGAACGGGCACTATGGCCTAGCCAGGTCGATGCGTAACGCTATCACAGTAAAAGATAGAAAAAACAAAAGTTATTTTTCTAGGACCAACTCGTGAAATCTTTGAGCTCACCCGGGCTCTTCTGCTCTGTTGCTCCCGGCAACCCTGTGTGTGAGCCTCGGGGGCATGAACGCCCACCAGCTGTCCTTCACTGGAAGGCGGAGGCATTTGACTGAGGCTGAGCAGGCCTGAAATTGGGAAAGACTAAAGTTCCGGGCGCCCATTTCCCACCCTGAGCCTGGAGGCCACGCGAGGCGCTGGGTCGAGCCCAGCCCCCTCCCCTCCGACTCTCAGCCTGTGCTCAGTCGGCAGTGAGGGTCGCAGCCTAGGGGACCCGACCTCGCTGGGCAGGAGCTGCCTCTCTGCGCCGGCCCCCTTCCCTGAGGGGCCTCTGGGGGCCTGCCTTGTCCACTAACTTTATGTCTGGGCTGTGTAATCTTTGCTTTGCCTTAATCAGATACGTCAAGTTCACAGACAAAGGGTCTGACCTTTCCCACAGAGTCTGCTGAACTCTGCCCTCTCAGCCCTCTGTAACCTCCTGCTTCTTTGTCTTGGTGGTTTGTGTGGTCAGATGAGGCCTAACCACAGGGACAGGCAAAATAAGCCCAAAGGGAAATGAGCACATCGGATACAACCTGACAGTAGGGGAAAGGGGAAAGACCCGGGTTGTTCAACGGTCCCCACCACGTGTCCAGGCCTGAACTCGCGCTAGCCTGTGCGAGGGCCTCCCCAGGCGTGCTGTGTGGACTGAGGCCTGCTCTGTAGTATTCTGGCCTTTGGCCAGGGGGCACAGTCCAGTCGCCCCTCACCCCAGGGGCTCCCTATTGACGACGATCAGAATCAGCCCCATGTTTGGGGAGCTTGACCCCCACCCCACAGGACACGGTTGCTTTAGTTTGGGTTCCCTTGAAAGCAAACCTTGAGGCAAGAACTGGGTGAAGCTGTTTGTTTGAGATGTGATCCCAGAAAGCATGGGGTGGAGAAAAGAGACAAGCAAGGAAAGAAAATGCGGTTCTCTTAGCCCGCGAGCCTTGGCCCTGGCCTTGGGAAACCGCTCCATCCCGTTGCGCCCTGATGAGGGAAGGGAATGTGACTCAGAGTCGCCACCTAGGGGTGAGGACGCTGTGGTGTGTTGGTGCCCTGCTCTCAAAATCAGTTTTATTACGATGTAATTCACGTGTCATACAGCTTACTCATTAAACATGTGTAATTCAGTGGTTTTTAGTGTATTCCCAGATACGTGCAGACATCACCTTGGTGAATTTCAGATGTCCATCACCTCTAAAAAGGTCCCACGCCCTTTCGCTCTCACTCCCCTCCACCACCGCCCCGCCTCAGCCCAAGCCACCACTGATCTGCAGGTGACCCTTGAATAACGTGGGAGTTAGGGGGGCTGATCCCCCACAGTGGGAAATCTGAGCATAAGCTGCATCTGTCCCTTCGTATCCATGGGGGCTGGGTTCCAGGACCCCCGCGGACACCAAAACCCACAGGTACTCGGGTCCCTTGTGTAGAACGGCAGAGAACAGCGCACATGTGCTCTCTGTGTCTGTGGGTTTGCCCGGGTTCTGGGTGGTTGGTAGGAATGGGCTTCTGTCCTCTGTGAGTGGCGTTTTCGCATTTTTCACTGTTCACATCCATCAGGCAATTTCACGTATCTGCACTTCATTCCTTCTCTTTGTGTGTGTGTGTGTGTGTGTGTGTGTGTGTGTGTGTGTGTTTTAAGGGGGGGAGGAGAGGTAGAAAGAGGAGAGAAACATCGGTGTGAGAGTGAAACATCGATCGGTCGCCCTTCACACGTGCCCCGATGGGGGACTGAACCCACAACCTAGGCACGTGCCCTGCCCGGGAGCAGACCTGGCGACCTTTCAGCTTGTGGGACGACGCCCGACCCGGACCCAGCCGCACCGGCCAGGCCACACTCCATGCCTTTCTGTGGCCCAGTAATGCTCCGTCGTGTGAAGACACCGCATTCTGTTTCTCCATTCGTCCTCGGTGGGCGCTTGGACCGTTTCCACCTTTTGACTACCGTAAACATGCTGCCGTAAACACTGGCACACACGTTTTTGTGTGAACATGTGTTCATCCCTCTCAGGTATGCACCTTGGGTGTGTAATGGCTGGGTCAGAAGGTCACTCTCTGTTTAACCCTTGAGGACCTGCCACACGGTTTTCCAAAGCGGCTGCACCGCTTGACATTCCTACCAGGAATGTATGAAACTCTTGGTTTGGTACTGCCACATGGCAAATGACTGCAAAGCCTAGCCGCCTACAACAGGAAATCTGTATTACATCACACTGTTTTTTAAACCATTTTATGTTACTGATTTCAGAGTCAGGAATCCAGGACAGCTGAGCTGGGCGGTCCTGGCCCAGGGTCCCTCGAGAGGCTGTAATCGTCTGAAGTCCTGACTGCGTCCAGAGCAGCCGCTTCTCAGGTGGAAGCCACACCTGCCGCATGGGCCAGTCACGCACCCACTTCCGTCCCTCCGCAGAAGGGTCGCTTCTGGGGCGTTAGTCCTTGGCACTCTCGGCCTAAAGCGGAGCACACTGAAGGCTCCGTGGTGCTGAAGACTGCGCTCAGGCAGAGAGAGATTCAGGAAGCTGTCAGCCCGCATGACCCGTGCTTGCAGGCGTCCACAGGAAACCCAGCCAGGGACCCGGCCTTGCCTGCCGTCCTGGGCCCAGCTGTCCCCCATCAGGCCTCCGAGCCCACTCCCGGGACGAGAGGCCCACCACCCCCCAGCGTTTGTCCTGACATCCAGATCCGTCCCCCTCCACGCGGAGCAGGCCGTGCCCTGGGTCTCTTGCCCTAGTGCTGTGGTTGGGACTCAGTTCAGCTCTTATCTGCACCCCGTAACCCGTCGCCGGCGGCTTCCGCAGATCTCCGCAGGGGATCTCCGCTCTCTGCTCCCTCCGTGGACTTGTTTTGTTTGTTTTCTGGCCACAAAAGCAATCGACATCGGTTTCTGACAATACAAACAACATGAAATTTGTACATATATTTATTTACGTAATCCCCACCTGAGGAAATGTTTGCTGACTTGTAGAGAGAGAGGAAGGGAGAGAGACGTGAGAGGGAAGCATTGCTTAGCCGCCGCCTGTGTGCACCCCAACCGGGGGTCAACGCTGCAGCCGAGTCACGTGTCCTGACGCGGGAGCCACCCGCTGCCTTTTGGTGTACGGGATGGTGTTCCCACTAACTGAGCCACCTGGTCAGGGCCCCAAAATTTATTTTTTAGAAAATGAAAGGCTTTAGAAGCCACCACCGTTGCCTGTTTGACACACGTTATACAGTCATCTTCATACGTAAACCCACCCAGTAACCCGCGTGCCTGGGGAGCCAGCCCTCCCTGCTGCCGAGTTCCTCACCGGTGTCTCGCGGCAACTTACCTTGCCTGACGCCTCCCCAGGACCGCCTGTGGGGTCAGCCTCCGCCTCTCCCGTGCCTGCCCAGTGCCCCTTACGGCGCACGTCCCATTGCTTATTTCCATCATCCCCTAGTGATGGAGAGAGCCGGTTCCTTGGGGGACCCTGTCCCCTCCCCTTGGCCTGGCTCTGACTTCAGCTGCAGCTGGTGGGGGCGGGGGGAGGGTCCCAACTCAGGCTCATGCTTTGCATCTTCCACCCCATGGAGGAAATTCTCTGAAGCACGGCAGCCCTCTGGAGCCTCACACAGACGCACCCCCAAAGTGCTGGGGAGCTAACAGCCCTGGAAGAAGCCAATCAGCAATCACTAACTCGGTCCTTCCGGCAGGTGGTTCTGGGAGGCATGCAGGACCCTCCGCTTGCAGGTGTTAAGGCAAAAAAAAAAAATGTAGGTTGCCTCCAATTTTCTGTTACTACCAAGAAGGCCGTAACTGTATCTTCTTAGACTCACCTCTGTGTTGGAGCTACTGGTTTGCGTACACTTCCAGAGGGAAAGCTGCACGGTCAAAGGGGTGAAGTTCTCTGTGTTGGGAGCTGTGGTTACACTTGTGCTCCGGGGATGTGATTGCCATCCATGGCGAGGGAGCGGCTCCCTCCACCTGGCGGGTTAGGTGCCAGGAGAAGGGTGTGCGTGCTAGGGCCAGGGCAGCTCGGAGCGAGGCTCCAGAGCAGCTGGGGAGGGGTCTGCAAGGAGGGGTGGTGGCAGTGATTGGTAGTGTACCAGAGGGGGGGAACCCAACAGGTAAATATGCTGACAGTACAAGGTGCTTTTTCACTCTCGGCGGGGGATGGGAAGGAGTGAATGCTGTGGTGTTGGATTGGAATTGGAGGTGCTGACGTCAGTTTTTACAGACAGATACAAAGCAGACACCAACGTGTGAGTATAATAAAGAGGTGTGTGTGTTTATATGCACAGTAGTTATGTTTGTACATACGTCTACGCCCATGGACTCCCCAGTTCTGCTCACTGAGCGGGCCCCGGGCGCAGGCAGCAGCACCCCGGTGGTCATGATCGTACTTGGCACCGGATCTTGGTCTCCGGACACCACTTTCCACGAAAAAGGAACCGGAGCTCCTTGGAAAGTGGCCGATTCCAGGCTGGTCCCGAGGAAATACACGGGGGCCTGGAACATCTTAGTGCGCAAGGAGACGCAGGCGTATTCGTGACGGGGTAGTATGGAAGGGGTGCAGGAACTGGCTGGAAGGGGCTCCCACTGGCCTAACCGGGGATAATTTAAACACCAACATAAATAATGATAATGAATTCTTATCCATTTAAGAAAATAAGAACTCTCAAGTCCACGTGGATATAAATAAATAGCGAAAGGAGGAATTTTTCCGTAAGCACAATGCCAACAAGTACATGAAGGAACGGCAGAGTTCGGTACCGCTGGGCACCCATCATGGTAATAATTAATTCCTCCAAGGGTCATAAGTGGGTGCTAAGATTAATGGGTAAGAGTGTGATGAGGAATGGGACATTTAGATCACCTCAAAGTACTTCCCACAAAATACATATTAACCCCCCCCCCCAAAAAAGTAGTAAAGTCTCCAGGGGAGAAGGCTGGCAGGCACCTTCTCAACCAAGGGAACAAAGGCACCACGTCCAGTCCCGGGACAAACCGAAGCCGTGTGCTGCCTCCCAGGGTGCAGAGAAAAGAACACACCCCCTTTCTGTGGTCCTCCAGCCCCGAATCTGTCGTGAGGAAACACTAGACAAACCAGAACAGAGAGAAATTCTGCAACAGAATTGGGCTGCCCTGGCCGTTGTGGCTCGGTTGGTCAGGAGGCGTTCCCGCAAAGCGAAAGGTCACCATTTCGATTCCTGGTCAGGCACAGGCCCGGGTTGTGGGTCTGGTCCCCAGTCGGGGCATGTACAAGAGCCAACCAGTTGATGTTTCTAGCCCTCCCTTTCTCCCTCTCATCCCCTCTCTCTAAAAATGAATAAATAAATGTATTTTTAAAGTGGTCTGCAATCTTAAATGTCAAGGTCTCGAAAGTCAAGGGGAGCCCGAGGAGCTGTTCCAGACTGGGGCGGCTGGCGGAACTGGAAAGGGTCTGAGGGTTGGTGGGCAGCGGTGCCTCGCCATGCCGTCCCCGTGTGGATGGCAGCTCCGTGGACGAGAGGGAGGGTCCCTGCCTGCAGGAAAGACTAAAGTTCCCAGGAGCCTGGGCTTCCGGTCAGCAGCTTCCTCTCAAATGGTTCTCTTTTTTTTTTAATTTTTAAAAAGATTCTTAATTTATTCATTTTTAGAGAGGGAAGGGAGGGAGATAGAGAGAGAGAGAGAAACATCAATGTGCGGTTGCTGGAGGTCATGGCCTGCAACCCAGGCATGTGCCCTGACTGGGAATCGAACCTGCGATGCTTTGGTTCGCAGCCCACGCTCAATCCACTGAGCTCCACCGGCCAGGGCTTCAAATGGTTCTCAAAAAAGGGGCTTCGTCTAGTCTTACAGAATTTTTCTGGAACGTGTTTTGTTATTAAAAACTGGGAGCCCATAGGAATTAGCTCACGGTATCCTCACAGCAACAGGCAAGGGACAGTCACCCCCACCTGACGGGCGAGGGAGATGCGGCCCCCGGGTCACATCGGGCCGAGGGGGCAGGTCGGGCCCAGGGGGACTCAGCCAGGCCTGCGCTGTCTGCTGTCACTCAGTGGGTGTGTGGTCCAGTGCGGCTGGTGGGTCAAGAGCAGGGCGTGGCAGGGGGAGTAGGTGTGACATGCGCTCCCTTCTCTGAGAAATGGGAGGACAGTGACCTCCTGGGCACGGGGGTGGTGGACTGAAACAGTCCTGAGGTCTGGTGAGTGCCCACACGCCCACTCCGTTGGGGGTGGGGTACTGCCCCCACATAGGGGCCACGCAGGGAACACGGTCAGGGCCCAGGCTCCCGGCCCGAGGTCTCAGCCAAGGGCACCTGTGCTCAGCCTGGGCCAGGTGTGGGGACCGTGGGGTAGAAGGCCGGGTGCCTGGTGGCCAAGATCGGGGACACAAGTGAGCTGCGTGCAGCCCCTCCCTCCTCTCACTGGGCCTGGGGGTCCCAGGTGCATGGTAGGGGTGATGCAGTGGAGAGTGTGACAATCGGGATGACAAAATGGCAGCCAAATGGACGGGGCCTTGGGTGTACAGGGTGGGTGACCGGCTGGAGGTGACAGGGACAACCTCTGTGTCCAAGTTTTTCGAGCCATCCTTGTAAGGCTGCCGGCCCTACCGATGATCTGAAAAAGGGCTTGACTGGAGAGAGGTTGCCAGAATGAAACAAGGAACTGCCTTTTCAAACGAAGAAAATATGCACCCACACACACACATTATAGAAGGAACAACTGTTGACGGTTGAAAACAATGGTTTTAGCTGAAAACAAAAAGAATATGCCTCCCCTCTTCCCACCCTACTCCGCCCTGGGAGATAACCCGGTGTCAGCTTCGGAATCCGTCGCCCCAAGAAGAGATGCCACCGCCCCTGGGCGGGGCCTCGGCCTGGGCGGGGCCTGGGCGTGCGCAGGGACCCTGGGGCTGGCGGCTGCACCAGCCCCCGCTGGCTCCGCTCTCACCAACGCCGTGAGGAAGTTACACGTCCCCATTCTGCAGACGAGGAAGCTGAGGCTGGCGAAAGGAAGGGGCTTGCTCGGGTCACACTGCCTGTCCTCGCCAACTTCTAGCTCTTGCTGGGGCTGCTGTCCGTCAGCGTCAGCGCAGAGGAGGCCTTTGCCCCATTCCTGCTCAGAAGGGGCTCTGCTCAGGGAAAGAGCTGGCCTTTAGCAGGGTGGGGGCTGGGGTCCTCCTGGGAGCTTCCGGGCCCTGCGAGGTTGGGGTCAGCCTGACAGTGGGGTCCTGCCCTAGTGAAAGTTCCACCCACTCATCCCAACCTTGTTTATAGGGCCTCCACCCAGACAGACTGGAGAGCTTTCTAGGGACCTGAGTGGCCAGAAGGCGCGACCCCAGGGAGAGACCACCCAGGGCGGGGGACCAGGACTGCCGGCATCTATGTACAGACAGGCCTGGCCACCCGGCCTCTTCGTCCTCTCTCGGTCTCTCGCTCTGCACCTCCCGCTTCCCAGGGGAAAGAGGGAAACCTCTGGGTTATTTTCTCATTGCCCTGAGGAAAAATATTAACAATCCCTTCCTGTTGTTCGGAAATTACCAAGTTTCTCAGACGTGCACCACTTCTTGTTTATTTGAAAACTAGTCATCAAGTGCTGGCCAAGTGCATTCTGGGCAGTCCATCCCTGAGTTCATTCCATCCTTAGAATGAAGGTCAGGAAGCAGGTTTGTTGTCATCACCATTCCACGGAGGAGGAAACTGAGGCACAGAACATCTGAGCAGTGTGTCTCCCAAGAACAAAAAGAACAAAACTTCTGTCTCTGCAAGGTCATCTCCGCTGCAGCCACCCGCTGTGGTCCCTTGGAGGGCACTGAACTCCAACTAGGGAGCTCTTGAATTTTTACCACAAGTTCCTGAGCCAACTGGGTACCAAACCGCTCCCTGGGGAAAAGCTCAGGAGTCAGCAGGGTGAGGAGGGGCTGTGGGGCTAGTCCAGAATGCTCTAGGGCCTGCGGGGCACCCCACCCAGCTCCTGGGGGTCCCAGTGGCCCCAGTGGCCCTCCGTGGGCAGGTCGTGTGGAGTTGGCCCTTAGTTGGGTCGATGCCCAGCGGCCAAGCTCAGGAGACTGAGGTATACTCCCTGAAAACCTGAGATGCATTCACGCCAGGCCTCAGCGCTGGGAGTGCCCCCCCATGGGCATGGCCCTGGGGAGGCCACCTCGGGGCAGAGCAGGGAGGCAGCAGGGTGTCATTGGCACCTCCCGTGCTGCCGCGGTGATCTTGGGCTCAGGCTCAGAGGCCAGGGCACCCAGGGGCCTCTGGACAGTGCTGCAGCCGTGCGTGGCCACTGGGCCTCTCCTTTTGGGGGCTGCCCTTTAGTTGGACATGGTCTTTGGTGGCTGCTAATGCCCTGAGTGATGCAGCCAGCCGTGGGAATTCCTGACCAGTGGCTCCTGACCAGTGGGAGCCACTCTGCCTCTGGGAGGCAGCAAAGGGAGCCTTCTCCATTATTTCCCCAGCTCTGAGCACCTCCAAAGGGGCCACAGTGGGCTTCAGGCCGCTCAGGGTCTGTGCAGAGTCGAGTGTGTGAGTGCGTGAGTGTGTGTGTCCCAGTGATGGAAGCAGGGGTCCAAAACGCTAGTCGCGTGCTAAGTGTTGTCTGCCGTCGGTGACCACATGTGTCCCAGCGATGCGTCTGCTTGTCATTGCTCTTCTGATGTGATAGGAGCCGTGATCTCGGAGGGTCCGCTGGGTTCCCTCGTCTGGGGCTCAGGAGTTAACTCTCTGGGAAAGTTCAGAGTCCTTTCACCCAAGGACTTGGAGACCATCTGCCCCTGAACTGCCTTCAACCTCCCTGTGCCTCGAGCTGTGTTTATATGTGGAGTTCCTGGGAAGGCGGGCCGGACGAGGCTTTGAGAGGGTCTAATTCCCAGTTCCCAGGGCCAGACCCGTGGGGAGCAGGGAGGGGCATGCAAAGTCTGGGGGAAGAAGGTCTTGCTTCCAGTTGTCACTAAACGGAGATAATCCCACCCAGCTTTGTTGAGTGGGGACCCTGTTCCAGCCCTGTGCCCAATCCTCGCTCACTGCACGCCTACAGCGGTGGTAACAGTGGCCAGTGGGCACCTCCTACGGGAAGGGGAACTGAGGCACGGAGGGGGTGAGTCTCCTCCCGTGCACACAGCTCACCAGCAGCTTTTCTCGGTCCTGCACTTCATACTGGGCCCCTCTCAGGGCTTCTCAAAGTGCGATTCTGGGGCCTGGGGCTCTCGGGCAAGTGTTTGTCCGGACGGAGGACTTCTGGACCACACAGAGGGACTAAGCGAATCAGACTCAAGAGCCAGCATTTTTGTTGAGGCGCTCCACGTTTCTAGGCCCCCTTGCAAGTTCCTGATGAAGTAACTTCCAGCTAAGGAGCTGGAAGGAGGACCGGGCAGAGCAGGGAAGGTGCTCTCTGCTGTGTTTACAGTGTACAGCTGCGGGGAGCAGGAGGCGGGGGTCCCCAGCACCTGTGGCTCTTCCCTGCCACCACCCCACCGCCACACTGCCGCCAAACTCCCTCCTTGTGGACATCCTATGATCAGGTGACGGGCAGGGGGAATCTGAGTGGAAAAGAGAGAGGGAGGGTGTTGGGGGTGAGAGGTTTAGTAAGGGGGACCAGGAAGGCACGTGGGGCCAGGAGGTCCAACATGGGGTTAGACCTGTGTTCTTTTCCGGAAGGAAAGCCCTGCAGAAGGTTCCAGCAGAGGAGGCGCATGTCGAAGGGCTGCGGGGAGAAGGCGGCTCCTGGCAGGGCTGAGGGCCCGGACTCAGGGGCTGGAGGACCCCGAGGGAGGGGGAAGAGGGAGGATGAGACCCTTGGGGGCTCATGAACGTGGAGGGGCTGGCGGGATGTGCTGGGAGGTGCGTCTGAAACGTGGGGCAGGGGGAGGTGGGCCGGAGGGGCGCCATAACACGGGTTTTTGGTAAAAGGAAGCACGCTGCAGGGCGGGCACAGCGCCTGAGACCCAGCTCCCTCGGACTCCTCCCTGGGGCCGGTCTCTCATCTGTGAAATGGGCTGTCGTGAGGGTTCCGGGAGAGGAAGGTGCTCCTGGGGACCCACCCGCTGGCTGCGGTTCGGGTGGGCGCGGGGATCGCCCCACCCGAGCGTGTGGGTTCAGCGACGGGGCAGGCGGGCGGCGGGGGCGGCCCTGCCCCCTGGCGGCGGTCCCAGTTGGGGCGCCCGGGCCACCGACGGGCGGGGCGACCCGGCGGGCTGCGGGCGCACCAGACGCCGGCAGTGGGCCAGTCCAGTCTGACCGCTCCTGGCGCTGCCTCTGTCCGTCGGGGCTGCTCCCGGACCCTGGATCTCGCGGGCCGCAGACGGCACGGTAGGTGAGCGGGACGCGGGCGTGGGCAAGGGCGCGCCGCGGGCGGGGTCTTGGGCGAGACGAGGCGGGAGGAGCAGCGCGCGGGCTGCATCTTCCCAGGGCGGTAGAGGTCGGAGGCTCCTGTTGGGGCGCCCCCACCTCCGGAGACTCCCAGCCTCCCAGGTTATCCGTCTTACTGCAGGCCGCCAGGCCCTTCCCCGTGGTGTAGGGAGTTTCTCTTGACCCTTGGTCTGCGCTGCACCGTCCCAGCTCATCCCCGATGCTGCTGCCGCCTTCGGCTCCCGCACCAGCAGGGTAGGGGGAGCAGATGGGGTGCGGCCAGACGCAAGGTTTGAGTGAATGAAAATGCAGCTTGATCCCATCATGGGGGATTAGGTGTGGGAGGGGCCGGGAGGCTGAGGTAGGGGGCGCTTCTGGGTGGAGGCTTTGGAGAGGAAGATACTCAGCATCAAGAATGCTGGGGGTGGGGGTAGGGGTGGGGGTGGAGGGGGGGACCCTGTGACCCAGTTCACTATATCGCTGTAATAAAAAAGGAGAAGCAGGATGCTTGGGTCTGGGAGAGCAAAGGACCTAGGAAAGAAGGCTGAAAGGTGGGTGCATGGGTATGTGGGCAACCAGAGGCCCCAAGCCCCCAACGGAGGAGAGGAAATAGGGCTGAAGGAACAGGGGGAAGATCCGGGAAGGGAGCCTGAAAATCTGGCTGCTGGAGGAGGGGTTGATGGGGTGGCGGTGGGCTTGGGGAACAGGCTCAGGAGTACAGTCTGGGCCACCACCCGCTCTCCCCCCGGGCTGCCCTCCCCCCCCCACGTGGGGAGTGAGGGTCAGGTAACTCTCTGCACCCGAACTGGGCACCCAAAACACACCCACGAGTTCCTGAGAACTTTATGTGAAGTCTCTCATTTAACCTTCCCAGAAACTCTAAGGTAGGCTCTGTTTGACACCCCCATTTCACAGACGAGGAAACTGAGGCACAGGAAGGGGTGGGGGGCACAGCTAGAGCTGGCAGAGCTGGCATTTGATCCCAGGCTAGGCTGTGTAGCACACGGCCGGCCTCGGTTCTTAATCCCGGCATCCGGTGGGCATCCAGTGGGCTGGCAGAGATGGGCAGCCCCGGACAGGGAGGGAGAGGGGAAAGGAAACCCAGCACTGGCAGCGTTGAAGACATCAGGTGTTTCCACCTCTAACGAACAGTTCAGGTGATGGGAAACAGAAACCGGAGCCAACTTTTGGGTCAGTGTGACAGGATTTAGCCCTTGATCCCCTCAGGGACTCAGACGTGCTGATAACCTGGCCCTTCTGTGTGTCCGGCAGGCCCCGTGTTAACATTTTTCATGGGTTAAGTGCTTTCGGTCCTTGTAATAAGGAGACAGCTGCAGAGAGGTTACCAGGCAAATGGTCTCACCCAGCCTGGGAGTGGGGAGGCTGGATTTGAACCCAGGCAGTTGCTTCCAGAGTCCTTGTCCTTAAAGACGACACGATACTGCACACTGTGTCCATTTTCCTGATGCCCAAACGGAGCCCCTGTCCCAGCGCCTGTGGCTTGAAAAGGCAGAGCTCCAGGGGGCTCCTGAGGGCAGAGCCCGTGCCCCAGAGGGGTCATCATTTAGTCAAGGGGTCTCATAGCTCGTGAAGTTTAAATGTGAAGTCCCCTTCTTATCATTAAATTTTTTTTAATGAAGAACAGATTTTTTTAAAATTTTTTTTAAAGATTTTATTTATTTATTTTTAGAGAGGGAAGGGAGGGAGAAAAAGAGAGAGAGAGAAACATCAATGTGCGGTTGCTGGGGGCTGTGGCCTGCAACCCAGGCATATGCCCTGGCTGGGAATCGAACCTGTGATGCTTTGGTTCACAGCCCGTGCTCAACCCACTGAGCTACGCCAGCCAGGGCTAAATTTTTTTGTATCTATTGACTTTTTTAGAGAGAAAGGGGGAGAGAGTGAGAGAGAAACGTGGATTTGTCGTCCCACCCATTCTCACACTCACTGACTCTTGTGTGTGCCCTGACCTGGGCGCTGAAGCGGCCACCTTGGTGCATCGGGAAGGCACTCCCACCAACTGACCTACCCGGCCAGGGCCACATGTTATCATTTTTAAGATGTACACTTTTACATCTCTGAAGTTGTAATGCATCTTACAATGGATGGCAGCGTTTCTTTCCCAGTAGTACATAAAAGTAATGGCGCCTTTGGTATGATTTGGTGAATGATGACAGAGCCAGGGTTCTCTGCATGACTTTTTCGGGTGTCTCTGTCTTCTGTTCCCCAGGTTTCTTTCTGCCCCAATTGTTCCATCTTCCCTGGAGACATGTCCCCCGGGAATATAAGCAGCCCAGTGTCCTGCAACGACAGTAGGGCCTGGGAGTTCTTTGACCCCAAGGACTTGAACTTGACTGACAAGGAGCTGAGACTCAAGTACCTGGGACCCCAGCAGACGGAGCTGTTCGTGCCCATCTGTGTCACATACCTGGTGATTTTCGTGGTGGGCATCCTGGGCAACGGGCTGACCTGCACGGTCATTCTGCGCCACAAGACCATGCGCACGGCCACCAACTACTACCTCTTCAGCCTCGCCGTGTCGGACCTGCTGGTGCTGCTGGTGGGCCTGCCCCTGGAGCTCTACGAGATGTGGCGTAACTACCCCTTCCTGCTGGGTGCTGGTGGCTGCTACTTCCGCACGCTGCTCTTCGAGACCGTCTGCCTGGCCTCCGTGCTCAATGTCACCGCCCTGAGCGTGGAGCGCTACGTGGCCGTGGTGCACCCGCTGCAGGTCCGGTCCACGATGACTCGGACCCATGTGCGCCGCGTGCTCGGGGCCATCTGGGGCCTTGCTGTGCTCTGCTCTCTGCCCAACACCAGCCTGCACGGCATCCAGCAGCTGGTCGTGCCCTGCCGGGGCACGGTGCCCGGCTCGGCTATGTGCATGCTGGTCCGCCCAAAGACCCTCTACAACCTGGTCATCCAGATCACCACTCTGTTCTTCTTCTGCCTGCCCATGGCCATCATCAGCGTGCTCTACCTGCTCATCGGGCTGCGGCTGCGGCGTGAGAAGCTGCTGCTGCTCAGGCAGACGGCCCAGGGCAAGGCCAGGGCCAGGGACAGCCGCAAGCTCCAGTCACCACAGGACAGGAGTCGGACACAGGTGACCAAGATGCTGTGTAAGTGTTGCTGCTGGGAAGAGGGGCTGAGCCAGGCACAGGGCATGAAGGCGGGGCTTCCGGGGCCCAGGGGCAGGGGCTGTGTCTGGGTTTATGAGTGTGAGGCTTAGAATCACACGCCCCACTGTGGCGCGTGCGTGCATGTGTGTACGTGTACAGGCGTGCGTGGATACTCTTTTGGATTACCATTCTAGAAACTCGCACCAAAGGTAGTCATGGCTCACGGAAGGATGGGCCGCATGATTTGCGGGGTAGAGTGCAGAATGGAAACTCAGATTCCCAGTTCAAAAATTATTAAGAATGTCAAGTGAGCAAGCTCGGGGCCCTGTGCTCGTGCGTGGGGGCGCACCCGTAACACCAGCCCTGGTCATGGGACCAGAGCACAGACGGGGCAGGGGATACCTCACTGGGCTCCGGGACGGTGGAGCTGTCCATGGCATCTACACCCCCCAGAGCTCTCATCTTGGCTCCCACAGATGTCTTGGCTCTGTCCTCCTCTCCATCAGCCTGGGAGGCAAGGTCACAGGCACAGAGAGGAAAGGATTCTCAGGGGCGGGGATAGGTCCTGGCCCACCCCCAGGCCAGAGTGACGGGATGCTGAGGTGACTAGACCCGCAGAGCCACACAGTGGGACATGGGGGCAGCTGGAGAGACAAGACGACGAATTCCTTCCCTCTATGTCTGCAGTCCCCTGGGGACCACAGGAGTGACGGTGGTCTAAAAGAGAATTGTCACGAGGTGTGTCTGTGACAGTTGGTGTGCAGAGGTTGGGGGAATCAGGGCGGGAGTGTGGGTTGGGGTCGGCCAGGGCCTGGCCTGCTGGGGTGAGGCTCTGGGTCTCACTGTGGCCTAGACCTGGCTCTTTGTCAGAAACAGTGGCCCTGGGGAAGCCAGACAAACAGATACCAAGCCAGTCATTGATTCCTGCCCGGTCTCACCCCACCCCAGCGGGGCCTGGATCAGGTGGGTGGGTGGGGTGGGCCCGTGCCAGACGGGGCTGGTGAGGCCTTGCTCAAGGCCTCGGGATTACAGCCAGCTCACTGGGGACCGCCCCGTTCCGAGAGAGGCCCACCCTCCTGACTGCCCCGGAAGAGGGTCCCAGAGTGTGGTGTCACTTGTCATCCTCTGGAGCTCCTTGCCTGCCTTGCCGGGGGGGGGGGTCCTTAAAGCCACCTTGCCTGCTGGCTTGGGGCCCTGGCTTTCTTCTCTCCCTCCTTCCCTCCCTCTACCCCTCTTCCCCCACCTTCCCTTTCTGAAGGCCTACTGTGCACCAAGCCGTGTGCTGGGGACATTGAAGTCTGGGATTACGAGGAAAACCGTGCCGGGGTGAGGTGGGAGAGACACTGCAGGAGAAGATGGCCAGCTGAGCAAGCACAAGTAATAAGAAACAGAAATCGAGGCAGAGCTGGTGACAGAGACCCCAGAAGGTCACGGCTGGTTAAGACGAGGGCTGGAAGGAGGCTGGGGAAGCGAGTGTGCGGCTCAGCCAGCCTCTCGTGTCTGTGGCTGGGGGGTGGGCTCCCCAGAAGTGGGCAGCTGGTGCAGGGCAGGGCGTTCGGCTGGGCCTGGGACAGCTGGAGGCCAGGGCTGGGAGGGCTTCTGGGGCCGCGGCAGGCAGGCAGGCGAGGTGGGCTGCGTGTGTGTGTCTTGCTCTCTGGCTCTCTGACCTCCCCACCACTGCTGTAGGATGGGCCCGCTCTCCCGCTTCCCTCTGCTCACGCGTCAGCGGGCATGGTCCCTGTGGGGGCGCCCAGAGTGGGCGTCAGCCGCACAGTCTGCGTCACGCCGGGGCTCGGTGTCCACAGCTAAGACTCACCCAGTTTGCCGAGTTCCGTGGCGAGGCAGTCGGGCTGGGCTGGCTTGGCTCCCGAGTCCGCACCTGGTCCAGTCGGCTGTGGACGGGGCAGGGGGCACACACCCACTGCCCAGTCCGTGACAGAGGCGAGAGCAGCATCTCCCAACAGGAGTGCGGCCAGGGCAGGCAAACTTCCAGAAACTTCCAGATGGACAACGGGCAGGGGGGTGCCCATGCAGTGGGAGAGGAGGTGAGGAGGAGCGGGGAAGGCAGCGGAGGGGGCTCCGGCGCGCACCCAGCCTCCTTTCTCCGCCCCCCGCAGTCGTGCTGGTCCTGGTGTTCGGCGTCTGCTGGGCCCTGTTCCACATCGACCGCCTCATGTGGAGCTTCGTGTCCGAGTGGACCGATGGCCTGCACCTGGCCTTCAAGTACGTGCACGTCGTCTCCGGCGTCTTCTTCTACCTCGGCTCGGCCGCCAACCCCGTGCTCTACAGCCTCATGTCCACCCGCTTCCGGGACACCTTCTGGGAAGCCCTGTGCTTGCGGGCCTGGTGCCGGCGCCGCAGACTCCGCGGCAGCTCCCGCAGCCTCAGCGGGGTGAGCACGGCCAGCACCCTGTGACGTGGGCTTCCTGCGCAGCAGGCCCGGGCTCCTCTGGCGGAGAACTGTGGTCCCGGGGGGCAGCGAGGGACTGACCCCCTCCGTAGAGCAGCCTCAGAGCAGCTTCGCCTGGAGGAGCCGGGGAGGGGGCCGTGTGCCGCTTTAAGAGCCACGCCTGCCCTCCTCCGCAGGGATGTCTTCACGTCCGTCCCCCTGTTTGCCCCGCCCCCCCCTGCAGCCACCTCAGTGACTGCCGCCTCCCCCACGTACCAGAAGGTCTGGCCTGCAGACCCCCAGGTAAAGGTCTCCCCTGCAGGACCACCGCAGTACGTTCACTGGCACCGCAAGTCTTCATCCGGGACGTCCGCACTCCTGCCGCCGGTTTCTGAAACGTTTTCCCCTGCGGGCCCTGCCTCTCCTTTGCATTTGTCGTCCCTCTCTAGCCTCCGGCCTCCACCTGGGACCCTTCTCTTCCCTGACCCCTCCCCAGCCCCAAGTCAGTGTATTGTCCTCTGGGATCTCCACCTGGTGGCGCTGCTGGGTGGCAGGGCTGCCGGCGGTCTGGGGGACCCGGTCCCAGTCTCAACCCTGTCGCCACCTGGCTGCGTGGCATCAAGCAAATCAGTTCCCCTTTCCAGGCCTCGGTCCTTTATGCAAAAAATGGGAGGGTCCCCAACATTCTGAGCGCCACACTTTGATACTGTAGCTGTGTTTTCTGTGCGTGTGCCTAAGTCACTGCTGTAGCAAAGCCCACTGATACCCTCGGATTAGCAAGGCGGAAATCACTCTCTGCATCCTCACCCAGCGCCCACCCAGTCCAGTCCCTCCCGGACCTCCTTCCCGTGCTCCCTTCTGGGGACTGGCTGCACAGCAATGTGAATATACTCAAACAATATTAAACTACACGCTTAAATGGTTAAGATGGTAAATTTTGTTGTGTATATAACCACAGTTTTAAAAAGATTTTATTTATTTATTTATTCATAGAGAAGGAAAGGGAAGGGAAAAGAAAGGGAGAGAAACATCAATGTGTGGTTGCCCCTCACATGTCCCCATCTGGGGACCTGGTCCACAACCCAGGCATGTGCCCTGACTGGGAATCGAACTGGCAACCCTTTGGTTCACAGGCCCTCACTCGATCCACTGAGCTATACGAGCCAGGGCTATGACCACAATTTTTTACAAGAAAGGATTAAATCTAAAGGAAAAGAAATAAGAAACCACCCATAACTTCACTCTCCAGAGGTGACCACTGCATATGAGACAGGGTGGGGGGCTTCTCTGGAGAAAGAAGTGTGAGCTGAGGCTGTGCAGAGATGTGAGTGCTCAGTGTCACCTCTGAAATGACCTCCCAGGGAGCCTTGGGGTGGCGTGTGGGGCATGGCCAGACCCCACACTTCAGGCTGGAGCCTGCAATTCTTCCCAAAGGCCAACTGTGGGCTCCTGGGGGCCTCTTGCTTTCGTTTTTTTTTAATTAAAAAATATATATTTGTTGCCTTTAGAGAGAGAGGAAGGGGGGGGAGAGAGAGAGAAAGAAACAGCAATTCGTTGCCTTCCGCATGTGCCCTGACTGGGGATTGAACCTGCAACCCAGGTATGTGCCCTAATCGGGAATGGAACCCCCAACCTTCTGGTGCACAGGATGACACTCCAACCAACTGAGCCACACTGGGCAGGGCCTACAAGCCTCTTAAATGACAGAGATGACTCAAGCTCCCAAGGAACTTTGGTCAGCGTGTGAAGACCTACTGCGGGCAGCGAGGTGCTGGGTAGACTGGGGAGAGCGAGGGACGTGGGGTATCCGCAGGCGCATGTTCCTGGTGTAAACTCGGTGCGTTCCCTTCAGTGTCCCCGCAGCTTGTCAGCGGATGGGTCACACCCGTTACAGGTCACTGGTCACCCTGGAAAGTGGAAACAGCAGCTCTGGGCTCAGCCCCTGAGAAACGTGGATGGAGGTGGAAAGGACAGCCAGCCAGACCCTACTCTCTCTGGGAGGCACTGACTCTGGTAGCCTGCCCAGGGCGGGGGCAGCATTCCCGGGCCCCCAGGGCTGGCTCCTGTCACCCACACCCCTCCTCCTCCCATTGTCAGGACTTGGGGTCCTCTCTACTTCCTGTCTGCCCCACTCCTGCCATTAACCTGGGTGCCATCCAGGTCCACACGGATGGCCGACTGCTCTGGTATCACCTCCTGATCTTCCCTGCCGCTGTGAGGCCTCTCTGTCACCCTGTCTTCTCGGCCCCTCGGTCACATCCTCACTGCTGGGAACTGCAGGCGTGCTTTCCTTTCGGACAGGGTGGACTCTAGCCCAGAAGTGCCTCCTTCCTGCCCTGACTCTGTTGCCCCCTGACTGATGTATTCTTCAACCCCTTCCGGCCTTCCCGGTCCTCCGCTTTCTCCTAACCTATCCGCTTCCTCTGACCTTCACCTCCCTTCTGGTGGGTCCTTGGGCCCACGGTCAACACGCACAACCCTCTCTGCCAGTATGTCTGAGGGTCAGGGTGAACATACTAGAATCACCCTTTCCTTCTCAGAAAACAGGGTTATTTTCTTAGGACATTCAAAGCCCAAGATGGATCTTATGCGCAAACAAAGCTGCGTGTGCCCACCCCTCCTTCTGTTGAGTGTCTGCCCGGAAAACGTCACGTGCACAGCACTCCGCACCTGTGATTGCTTCGTCAGGTGGTGTTTGCAAATCGATCTGACGTCTGGGAGCTCATCTCCTTTTGCGCATTTCTCAGTCTCCCTTCCCCATTCTTGTCTTTAAAAAATATTTTATTCATTTACTTTTAGACAGAGGGGTAGGGAGGGAGAGGCAGGGAAACATCAATTAGTTGCCTCTCACATGCCCCTATTGGAGACCTGGCCCACAACCCAGGCATGTGCCCTGGCTGGGATTCGAACCTGCAACCCTTCAGTTCACAGGCCAGTGCTCAATCCACTGAGCCACACCAGCCAGGGCCCGTTCTTGCCTTCTAACAGATCCACCAAGTTTTCTTTGTTCCAAGTTTTCCTTGTAGAGAGGAGTTGTCTTTGTGGGGGATGGGGGCTCCCTAGGATTTGAACTCCCTTTCCATTAAGGGGAATCCCTCAGTGAGTGACACCACAGAAGCGGGAAGGGTTCCCAACATTCTCCACTGCTGACATCACTGTGTGGCCCATAGCTGGCACACAGCTAGAGGGATGACCCACATGGGACTCCTACCTAGAGCAAGTGACACTAAGACCCATGACAACAGGGGCAGATGTGTCCAGGGCAGCAACATCCTGTCCAGGCTACTTCTGGGGATCCCTTTCTGCCTATTTTCTTGATATTCTGGGCCTTTCAAAAAATTCCTTTTCTGCTTCAGTTGGCCAGCATCGTTTGCTGTTGTCTGAAACCAAGAACTTGAACAGATCCACCCATCCACTGGTTTGAGGGTTACACATTCTGTTTGCCCCGTTAGTGTTTATCTTTACCCATTTCTAAGATAAGCAGATGTTATCATTTATTTTTTTAAACCCCCAACGGCAGTCTATAATACTTAATCATTCTGTTTCTCTGTTTTTAAAACTCTCTTTTTTTTAGAGAGATGGGGTGAGGGAAGGAGAAAGGGAGAGAAACATCAATGTGCTAGAGGTACATTGACCATTCGCCTCTCACTGCCCCCAGCTGGGGACCTGTCTTGCAAACCAGGCATGTGCCTTGACTGGGAATTGAACCCATGAGCTGGCACTCAGTCCACTGAGCCACACCAGCCAGCGCAGTATCTTATGTTTTATAAAAGAATATGAAAATATGTAGGCAAACCATTCTTCCTAAACCTCCTTCCTCCCATTTGGGACTCTCTGAACCTAAGACTAGGGCAAAACTATCCTTCCCTTCCCCATCCCCCAAACACACATCCCAAATGGCACCTTTTCAAATCCCAGTGTGGGGACAATTCCTAGGCTTTTGATCCTACTAGTGGGCCTTCTGTGCTAATGGTCAGTAAACAAACACTGACCAAACGAGCAGTGAAATGATGATTTCACTCCAACTAGGAAATGGTATTAAATAATTGAGAATGCAAAGCAATGGCTCTGGAAGAGTTCCTTAACTTCTGTGAGCCTGTTTTCTTAAGTGTGAAATGAAACTACTAATAACATCTAAAACACAAGTTTACTTTGACACGTCCATGATAAAAGTATGACAAAGCTACCAGTATCATGCCTGGCATAAAACAGGTATTAATGTGTTTTAGCTATAACCGTTACTATCATTAACAGCTTTGATGACAACCCCAGACGCCGTTTGGGAGCGAGAGGCGGCGCCCAGAGCCACGTGGCCGTCCTGTAGGTCCCACCGCCCGGGGTTGTGGTCTCCGCTCCGCCTAGCGTTGCAATATCCGTTATCTTCTCGGGTGCAGAATCGCGCTAGTACCACCAACACACGCGCCACTGAGCGGGTGGCGGCGCACCGGGGTCAACGGATGTGCGCGCCTGGAACCGACCCTCGCGCAAGAGCCCACAGCGCACGGCTGTTTTTATGACGGCCATTTTACCGCCCCATCGGTAGGGAAGTGCCGCGCTGTGTGACCGCCCACCAGGGCCCCTAACTTGCCAGGGCCTGCGCCTCTTTCCCGGCTAACCTGGGGCCAACCCCGGCAACCCCGGCGGCCCCCGCGCGGGCCGGGAATGCCGGACCCCAACCGTGCCACCCGGGACTAAGTTTTCCGCCCAGCGACCAGGCACAGCACATGCGGCCCCGACCCGAGACCCCGCCCCCTTTCTGGGGTCGGCTCGGGATTGGCCCAGAGGTGACGCGGGCTCTGATTGGCCGAGGGAGTGACGAGGGTGATATCATTTCCCAACATTAGCTCTGCCCGGGTGTGGAGTACCGGGCGGCTGCAGGCGTGGCGATGCTCGTCGGTGGGGGCCTCGGGGCCGCTGCGAACTCCTCCCGGGCGTCCGACCGCGCCTGCTGTGGGCGGAGCCCTCCACCCGCGTAGCCTTAAAAGGAGAACTGGTCCCGGTCGGGCCTGCGGCTTCCCTCTGGAAGTGAGGGTGGTAGGCTCTGGCTTGAGGCTCGGTTGTGTTGGAAATGTTGATGGGGTTAGAGGTGGGAGCTGCGCCAGTTAACTCTGGAAAGGTGGAGACACCTGAGTTGTAGGTACCAATTTTCTTCCCGTACGAGGCCTTTATTTTGGCCCTGTGTGCCTGCATTTGAGCACTCGGTCCTGGAATTAATTTTTAAAAAGTATTTATTTGAAAACGCGTGGTGAAGCAGATGAAGAGGAAAGGGAGGAAGTCCTAGAAGCTTGTCTCGTTTCCCTTGTGGAGTTTCCATCTCTAAACTGTGGTTCAAAAGAAGCTATGGGAGATCTGACCTACAAAAATTATCTTTTTCTACATAGTTTTGTACTCTCTGGTATAAGTAAAAGATTCCAAATGAAAGTAATTTTAGAATGAGGCCAACACGAGTTTGTTACAAGTGGAAACTTGCAAACCGTAGAGGCAAAACGTGCGTAGATAGCATGGAATGTGGAAAGCCCTGTGATGTGCCTAATAATCTTGTCCATTTTAAGCAGGAAAAAAAAATCAAAATGAACCGAAGAAAACGAGTCTTTCTCCAAAGGAGATAGAAGATGGGGAAGATGAGGACCGTGGCAGCAGAGATGAGGGGATTGTACGTACAGCACGGAGCAGTATAATTTATTAATGTCAACAGTCAAAAATCCAGACTAAAGCATTTAAACTACACTGTTTAATCTGAAAAGAGGCGTTGTGAACATTTTCCAGCTAGTTTCACAGGCCCACTCTAAACGTCATACCAAAATCAGATGGGTTCATTTTTAGAGAAGAAAGTTACAGACTACTCTCATAAACACAAAGCAAAAATCCGAAACAAAATATTAACAAACTGAGTATCAATGTTATCTAAAGAGAATTACGCATTCGTGACTATGTGCGGTTTACATTTGGGAATGCAAAAGTGTTTTTTTTTTTTTTGTTTGAAAGATGATATTGATTGCCTGAAAATACTGGTTTGACAGAAAACCTCTTGATTTTTATTTATTTATATTTTAAAAATATTTTATTTATTTATTTTTAGAGAGAAGGGAAGGCAGGGAGAAAGGGAGAGAAACATCAATGTGTGGTTGCCTCTCACATGGGCCCTACTGGGAACCTGGCCCACAACCCAGGCATGTGCCCTGACTGAGAATCAAGCTGGTGACCGTTTGGTTCACAGGCCGGCACTCAGTCCACTGAGCCACGCCAGCCAGGGCTGATGAAACTTCTGATGTGACAGAGGAACTCATGGACGTGGTACCTCTGGCAGGCTCAACATCAGGAAATGACTTATTTTGATGTGTTGAGAAAGGTCTTAAAAAATTTAGTGTAGACTGGTCAAAATTAGTCAGCGTTAGCACAGATGGTGGTTCTGCAGTGGTCGGTGTGAAACAACTGTCACAAAACTTAACTGTGAAGTGCCAGGGCTCTGGAAAGACACGGAACTTAAATCTGTGCATGGCCTCGTTGTGCAGGAATCCGTTTGTGGTGAAGAGTTAAAGACGGATCCTGTGACGGGCATAGTAATTTTCTCTGTAGCCTGGACACGGGCCCATGGCTCGCACCACAGGAAGTTCAGCACTTTGTTCAGTGAGTTGGATGCACAGTGTGAAAACCTGTTCTGCTCCGTGGAACTTAAGTGGCTGAGTCGTGGTATGGTGCTATGGCAGTTTTTTGAACTGATGGGAGAAATTGACTTTTTCATGTCTTCTAAAGGAGAACCTGTGACTCAGCTTACTAGCAAAGATTGGGTCAAAGACCTAGCCTTGTCGGTTGACATTGGGACTTATCTAAAGGTGTTGGAGATTTCTCCGCAAGGGCGTGCACGCGTGGTTACAAAAATGCATGATGCAGTTCGCTCTTTCCTAGCGAACGTGTGTCTTTGGGAAACGCATCTGGCAAGGAACAACTTGGCCCACTTCCCTACGCTGAGATTAGTTTCCGAAAATGAAAGTAATGCCCTGAACTACATTCCAGGAATTAAAGAGCTGAGGGCTGAATCCCAAAAAAGGTTCTCTGATTTAAAACTTGATGAAAATGAACTAATATTGTTGGGCTCACCTTTCTCAATGAATATTAATAACGTCAATGAAGAGCTACTATTGAATCGCAGTGCCACACTATAGTGAAAACTAATTATGATGATGTTGGAACCCCTGAATTCTACAGATATCTTGGGAATGGTTACCCTAAATCTGAAAAGCATTGGGCAAAAATCCTTTCTGTGTTTGGAAGTACCTATGTCTGTGAGCAGCTGTTTTTTCTGTTACGGAACAAAATAAAACTAAACATCGCTTCCAGGTAATGGACTTGAAGATGAGTTTGCTCCTGCACATTGGTGCACGGCATTCCCGGCCTGGCAGGGATCGACACCTTGGGACATCAGAAAGGGATGTCCGAGTTCAGATTTCAGATCGGAGGAGTCATGAATTAGGAAATTATTTTTTTTAATATTTACTTATTTATTTTTAGAGAGGGAAGGGAGGGAGAAAGAGAGAGAGAGAGAGAGAAACATCAATGTGCGGTTGTTGGGGGCCGTGGCCTGCAACCCAGGCATGTGCCCTGACTGGGAATCGAACCTGCGATGCTTTGGTTCGCAGCCCGCGCTCAGTCCACTGAGCTATGCCAGCCAGGGCAGGAAATTCTTAATAATTATTTCCATTTCCAAATTATATTTTTTCAATGTCAGAGCTCTAGCATCATATGTTTGTACCTTATAATGTATAAAATAAAGTGTGAGTATACTCTGGCAGTTTGTTTCTCCTGTACTTTGCCTTTCTGGTCCTTAGAATTGTACAAGTTTACAAACCTCTACCCTAAAAGCAGCCACATTTTTAAAAAAAGATTTTATTTATTTACTTTTACAGAGAGGGGAAGGGAAGGAGAAAGAGAGGGAGAGAAACATCAATGTGTGGTTGCCTCTTGCATGCCCCAAACTGGGAACCTGGTCTGCAAGCCATGCATGTGCCCTGACTGGGATTCGAACCGGCAACCTTTTGGTTCATAGGCCCACGCTCAATCTACTAAGCTACACTAGCCAGGGTTAGCAGCCACCTTTTTTCCTAAAGGCACTTGTGAGCCAGGGATGTGAACCAAGGAGCTGGGTGGGTGAATGGAATGTTTTTTTTAAAGATTTTATTTATTTTTAAAGTGGATGAATGTTTACATGCCTGGTGCAACCCCCTCCCCAAGGATGACACACCTGCGACAGTGACCCGTTGTGGGGCTCAGGGCAGGGTAACCCCCTTCCTTGGACAAAGCTGGGGCGGCACAGCCAACAGTGGCCTCTGGGCTCCTTTGTTTGGTGTTTCCAGTTTGAATTTGCACATTTCTATCGGAAGTTTGGTATTGTTGCTCAGCTTGCAGTCAGTGGTGGTGGCCCAGGAGCCATTCTGCCCCCTACAGGCGGGGAAGAGCACTCCTTTGCATTCGGACACTCCTGCCTCTGGGAGGGAGGTCCACAGAGCTTATGAGCATTTTTCCGGGGAGAAGGCCCCTAACTGTGAAATCAGAACTTGACTGCTCACTGCTGCAGAACCCCTGACATATATTGTAGAATGTTTTGGAGAATATAAACAAATGAAGGGGAAAACCTGTCATCTCAACAACCAGAGGTAACCCCTATAAATATTTAGGTGTGTTTTCTTTCAATTTTCTATGCACTGTTTTTATGTGGTTGAATGCATTAGGTATAGACCTTTTTTTAAAAAAAAAAAAGATGTTTACTTATTTATTTCTAGAGAGAGGAGAAGGGAAGGAGAAAGAGAGGGAGAGAAATACCAGTGTGTGGTTGCCTCTTGCATATGCCCTACTGGGAACCTGGCCCGCAACCCAGGCATGTGCCCTGCTTGGGAATCAAACTGGCGACCCTTTGGTTTGCAGCCCACGCTCAGTCCTCTGAGCCACACAGCCAGGGCAGGTATGGACCATTCTGAATCTGCTCCCCTCCCCCTTGTTCCCTCACTTAACAGTAAATCCTAAACATCTGCCAGTCTTCTGAGCTCAAAGCTGAGTTTATTTTGGTCTATTATGTTTTACTTTGTAATTTCTTTTTTTAAAGTATTTTTTTATTTTTCAATTATAGTTGATATACAATAGCATATTCGCTTCAGGTGTACAACCCAGTGATTACACATTTCTATAACTTTCTGAGTGATCATCCTAATCTAGTATCCATCTGACACCATGCACAATTATTACAATATAATTGACTATGTTTCCTATGCAGAATCTTATCGGGTTGGCCATAAAGTCCTTTATGCTTTTTCCATATGATGGCTCTAGTGGTGCTTAGTTGTCTTTAACTTCATTTGAAACAATTTTGTTAGGTTGTATTGTGACACCTGTCATATCAGTGTGCATTTAAAAAAACATCAAAATTGGGGAATTTTTGTGCAACCATTGTAATATTGAAGATGGAAGAAGATATGTAACATTTTCAGAATATTATGCTTTATTATTTCCAGAAAGGTAAAAACACCACTGAAATGCAAAAATGATTTGTGCACTATGGGTGAGGTGCTGTGACTGAATGTATCAAAGTGGTTTGTAGAGTTTCTTGGTACTATTGATATTTTGGTCAAATAATTCTTTGCTGTGGGGCTGTCTCATGCATTGGAAGATGTTCAGCAGCACCCTGGCCTCTCCCCACTAGAAGCCAATAGCAGTAGACAGCTGACTCCAATTGGATACTCAGAATATCCAAACCACCCTGGCTGGCGTGGCACAGTGGATTGAGTCCCAGCCTGTGAACCAAAGGGTCACCGGTTGGACTCCCAGTCAGGGCACAAGCCTGTGCTGTGGGCAAGGTTCCCAGTAGGAGGCAATCACACATTGATGTTTCTCTCCCTGTCTTTCTCCCATCCCCTCTCTCTAAATAAATAAACTCTTCAAAAAATATATCCAAATCAATAAAGTTATTGGTGAAAATGAAAAATGTCTTTTATTTCATGGAAAAAAATGTAATGGACGTGTTGGCCAACCCAGTACATCTCTGTGACTATTCTGTAACTACCAATTTGTACTTCTTAATCCCTGCACAAGTTTCACCCAGCCCTCCCCACCCCCCTCCCCTCTGGCTACCTTTAAACGTACCCAGCTCTATTCCCCTCCTGCTCCCTCACTTTGTTTTCTAGATTACACATCAGCCTGAAAGCACCTGGCTTTTGTCTTCCTCTGAGTGGCTTATCTCAAGGACTGAGTTGATTTGACTCTGTGAGGTGCGCGCCCTCAGGCCTCTGCCAGCCTGGGCGAGCTCTCTGGGCATCTCCCCAGTCCCAGCGCTGATGATGTCCAGTGCGCCATCCCGCGTCCTGCCGAGCTCAGAGTCGGCTGGAGAAAATCCTGTTGTCCCGGGAAGGAGCGGCAGGCAGGTCATATCCGATCACAGCCTCCCAGCAGAGGTCGTGGGACCACTCCTGAGCGGCGGAGAAGCGCAGCTGGAACAGCGGGCAGGGCAGAGGGAGACGGGGGCCGGAGGATTAGGAGAGGCCGGATTCTAAATAGGTGGCTCCCGCCTTGGCCCCGCCCTCGGTGCTCCCCGGAAAGGCTTCCATTCCCCTCGTCCCCTCATCCCCTCGTCCATGAGACCCCTATTCTCCCATGCGAGTCAAATCACACCACCACTGTTCTCATTCTCACTTGGGAACTTCATCTGGTAAGTAAAAAGCTGCCCTGCCGTCCCGTTTGCATTGACACACTTGCTGGGATCCCCAGCCTCCTCCCACGCTCCACACGCCCTTCCCGCCCTGAGCGCCCCTTCTCCCGCCCTGGCAGTCCCCTCCCCCGAGCCCCAGGAGCCATCCCTGCCTCTTCAGGCCTTTCCTCCAACTTCCAGCTCTGTCTTTGGGGCGTTTTTGTTTGTATTTGCTCCTTCCACCAATATTTAAACATGCCCACATCTCTGACATACTCCTTTTCATTTCCTAAGTAAAGTTTCAGCCCTGGCTGTTGTGGCTCAGTGGATTGAGCACAGGCCTGTGAACTCAAAGGTCACTGGTTCAATTCCCAGTCAGGGCACAAGCCTGGGTTGCAGTCCAGGTCCCCATCGGGGATGTGCAAGAGGCAACCAATCGATGTTTCTCTCTCACATGGATGTCTCTCTCCCACTTTTTCTCCCTCCCTTTCCCTCTGTCTAAAAAAATAAAATTTAAAAAAAAAACCTAAAATTTTAAATTAGGAAACACATTCACATGATTCAAAATTCAACAGGTACAAATCGAAAGGTCTCTAACCCATCCCCAAGCCCTCAGCTCCTCTGTGTGGGAGTAACCAGTGTTAATTGGTTCCACCGTTGTACATGAACAAGCAATTATGTTTATTTTTCCCCACCTGTTTTCTACACAAGAACTAACAGGTTATACACGTTCTCCTGTACCTTACTTTTTTTCTTTTGTAAGATTGTATTTTATCTTTAGAGAGGGGGTGGAGGGAGAAAGAGAGGGAGAGAAACATCCATGTGAGAGGGAAACATTGATCGGTTGCCTCTTGTAGGAGCACCGGGGACTGAACCTGCCACCTAGGAACGTGCCCTGACCAGGAATCGAACAAACCTGCTACCTTTACAGGATGATGCTCCCGCGAGCCACACTGGGCAGGCCCGTACCTTGCTTTTTTTTCACTTCAAGTATCTTGGAGATGGCTGGGTGGTTGGTGACGCGGGCTGTGAAATCATTCACAAAGAGAAGGAGATGCAGAGACCAAACCTGTACTCACTGTCCAAGCGTGGAAGGGGGCGTGGTGTGGAGAGAGACGCCAGCAGGGAGATGCAGGGCCTCTGAGTTCTGATTGGACGATAACTAACTGCATCGGATGAAAGGGGCGGGGTGCTGTGGCGTGGCCCCGGGGCTGTGGGCGGTGTTTCAACACCGGAGACCTCCGCTGGAGGTGCAGGAGCTGAGGTTTGCTCCCGTGTGATCATCTGCGGCGGCGGCGGTGGCTTTCCAGCCATCTCCAGTCCCGGGGACGCGAGCTCGAAGAGTGAACCGGCAGTCATGCCTGACCAGGTCGCAGGCCTGCTCGGCGAATGGTGCCACAGTGGCAAGTGGTGCCGGTTTTGTCCTTTCAGAGGTCATTCCACATCAACGGCAGAGGGCCACTCCGTCGGTTGTACTGCTGGAGGGTTGGATGCTGTGCAGGGTTTAGTTAACCAGCGTCTCGGGTTAAACAGTGGAACGGATGGGCCCCGCGTTCGTAGTAGCTCAACAGAGCAAATATTTATTTCTCACTCAGCCACGGTTCGGGGCAGTGCTGTGGGGTCGGAGAGGTGTCTGTCCGTGTGGTCACGTAGGGACCCGGGCTCCTTCCCCCCGCGCCGCTGTCCTGTTAGGGTCACTGGCAATCTCCTCACTCAGCAAGTGGACAGGAAAGAACAAGGAGGATCCGGGGTGGGGAACTTTGGAGGGGCCTAGATGTGTTGGCCGCTGCCTTTGGCTAGAAGAGGGGTGTCAGGCTCATTTTCACGGGGGGCCACACCAGCCTCACCGTTGCCTTCAAAGGGCCGGATGTAATTTTAGGGCTGCATAAATGTAACTACTCCTTAACGGCTATGGAGTTGAAATTGCATTCGGCCCTTTGAAGGCAACTTCGAGGCTGATGGGGCCCCAGTTGACACCCCTGGGCTACAACTTGGTCCGATGAGCACAGCTGTGGTCCCCAGGGAGTCTGGGGAATGCACGGCGGCTCCCCGCCCGGGAGGAGGAGCGGGTGGGGTGAGTGGCTGGCCAGTCTCTGCCACGCGTGTCCTGCTCATGCTGCCGTGTTCTCCAAAGAATCTAAAACGAGCGTTTCCCTCAACCACATCTGCCTCCAGGTCCAGCCCTCCTTCCATTTACAGCCTGCCTCTAGTTTCTCCATCTATAATTGCTTCACTTTCAAAACATTCTCCACTCAGCGAAGTGACCAAATAATAAAACAAACCCAAATTAGGTCACATTACTTCCCCGCTTAACGTGGTAGGAATCCAATGATTTCCTACAGTATTTACAATAAAACCCAAACTCCTCTAACTCAACAACAAAACCCCAAACAGCCCAGTTAAAAATGGGCAAAAGAGCCCTGGCTGGCATAGCTCAGTGGATTGAGCACGGGCTGCAAACCAAAGCATCGCAGGTTCGATTCCCAGTCAGGGCACATGCTGGGGGGCAGTTGCAGGCCACGGCCGCCAGCAACCACACATTGATGTTTCTCTCTCTCTCTCCTTCTCCCTCCCTTCCCTCTCTAAAAATAAATAAATAAAATCTTTTAAAAATGGGCAAAAGAACAGACTCCAATGTGCAGACAGCAGGTAAAGGTGGCCAGGGGGGAGGGGACAGGGTTGGGTGGTAAAGGTGAAGCGGGAAAAGCTGGGGTTCGGGCTGCCTATCACCGCCAGAACCAAAAAGCAGAGACAGGGGTTGAATCTTTATGCGATTTGCTTAGATGGCCGGCGATCTGAGAAGACAGCGGGTTATGTACCCTAATGGACCGTCTTAAATTCCATTTTACACCAACCCTTTTTATAAAGAGAAGAAAAGTGTAGGTAAGGGGTATGGAATTCAGGGGAAAAGCTAATCAGATAAAAAGCTCCATTCTGCCGTGGCTGGTGTGGCTCAGTGGGTGAGTGCCGGCCGGGGAAGCAAGGGGTCGGTGGTTCAGTTCCCAGTCAGGGCACAGGCCTGGGTTGTGGGCCAGGTCCCCAGTAGGGGGTGCATGAGAGACAACCACACATTAATGTTTCTCTCCCTCTCTTCCCCTCCAAAAATAAATAAATACATCTTTTTTAAGAAAAAGCTGCAGCATTCTTTCACCCGTGGGGGTGGACTCTCACCTGGAGGACAATGGCTCAGATAACATCTTGATTGCCTGCAGGCCTCCCCAGACACAAAGGTGGAACTGTTTCCCCGTCTCCCGGAGTCAGGGTGGGTCATACCTCCAGTTCCCGGAACAACAGCTTTTACGGGCATTGATTACTAACTTTAGTAGCTATTACCTAAACTGAAATTTTCCAACTCTTGGGTCCCCCATTAAGGGGATCAAGAAGTACGGTACAGATTGGCAGTTACGAAACAGTGCAGGGGATGCAAAGCATAGGAAACATAGCCGGTAACGTTGCAGCAACTACGTCTGGTGCCAGGTGGGTACTGGGAATATCATCGGAGGACCACTTTGAACGGTGCGTGATCGTCTAGCGCGATGGGGTGTTTTCCCCAGGTCCTCCGTGGACGCGGCAGCTTGCCCTTCCCTGATCTGCACTCAAGACCTCCGTTGGCTCCACCCCCGCCCTGCCCCCCAGCCCCCATTCCTCCCTCAGTTCCCCTCCTCCGTGGCCGCCCGGGGGCAGTCCGCCTCCTTTTCCAGGCCGCTCCGGGTGAGGCCCCTGCGCCCGATCTGGGCTGGGCCTTGTGTGCACACCCCGGGTGCCTTCTGCAGCTCCCGGGCGGCATCTGTCCCTCTGAAACCCTGCGGTATCGGTATCGTGACCCGCCCCGGAACGCTGCCACTGTGGACGGGCGGGAAGCGCAGCTGAAGGTGGGCCCTGGGACCATGCGTGCCTGCCCTGTTCATGGACCTACTGCCCGTGTCCGGCCAGCCTCCCTTTACCTGCCAAGTGAGGATTTCCTGCCCACTCCCAAGTCCCAGCCTGACCCCTGACCAGAGGCCAGCTCCAGCAGCCTGCTGGCCACACCCCAAGCTACATAGGGGACGCCCATCCTCCCCTGGGGGGCCCCCATGCTCCCCAGGCTTCCCTGCAGACGGCGGGCTGGTGGAGACAAGCATGACCAGGAGCCCCCGGAGGCTGGACAGAGGCACAGTAAAGGGAAGAAGGGCCCAGCATATTTGTGGGAAAGAGCAGTGAGGGGGTTCCCTGAGGCCACCCGCACCGCAGTTTTGGGGCCCAGTGCAAAGGGAAAATACAGGGTTCCTGTACAATTATTATGGTTTCAAGATGGCGTCAGCAAAGCATTAAACCCATCCCAGGACCCTTCTAAGTGTGAGTCGCATGCCCACGAAGCCAGCCTACTGGCACTCGGAGTCTGGGTTCCCAGGAAAGCTCTGGGTCTTTCTGGAGTGGGATCCCCTGGAGGTACCCAGCAGCCTTCACCCAGCCCAGGCGCCCCAGCTGCAGCAAAGCCAGGAATCGCCTCTGCGCTGCCACCTGCTGGCCATCCTGGGCCACTGCCCCTTTCCAGAAAGAAGGACCCTGGGTGGGTAAACAGGAAAACTGGCCTAGTGACTGCCAGGTCACCCAGCTTTTCCTTTGACTGAAAGGGAAACGGCACCCCATCCCAACGGGGGCCCGGGCATTCTGCACGAGGTCACAGAGCACCTCAGCGATGAGGGCGGCACTCACCTGTCACACTCGAGCCTGTCTGTCCTTTATAATCCCACAAAGTAGAGAAGATACACCATGGGGACGAGGGAGTGAAATTGAGTTGGAGTTTCCTGGCTCCTGTGGTTGCCCGCCATGACCCTTCTCTCTCGTCTCACCACTCCCCACCTGGGCCTGGGTTGGGGTGGTGGCCCAGCCCCACACTTAGCAGCATAATCCCATTACCTGGTGTCAGGATGGGCCTATGACCCAAGGGCAGTGGAGGGCACTCTTAGCTGGGGCAGCTGGGAAGGACTTGTCCAGCTCCCTCCTGACTCTGAGATGTGTGGCCAGGAGGTTTGTTGCCTGGACCGCAGCGAGAGGCATGTTGCCACAAGGATGAAAGCTGCTCGGAGCAAAAGCTGACATGGGGGCGGGGCAGGGAGACAGAAAAGCGAGTACAGGGTGACATCTTTGAGCTGCTGGATCAAGCCAGCCCTGAAGGGTGATCGGGCTGCCCAGCACTTTGCGCTGCTGGGAACCCGTGAATCCCCTTGAGTTTGTGAATAGCTGTGAGCAGCTGCTTGCAAAGAAAGGTGTCTCGTGCAAAAGTCTTCCAAACCTCTGTCTGCCTCTCTAGCCCCCTCTGCTGTGGATCTTCTGTTTTGACCTTGATTCCAAGTCTTCAAGCCCCTCGTCCCCCTTTGAGTCCTCAACAGGGCACCAGCGCTCTCTCTCCAGGGCCTTTGTACAAGCTGTGGTGCCTGCCTGGAGCCCTCTCCCCTCCCCTGCACAGACCCTTATGGTCTCAGCCGAAATGGCATCTCAACAAGGCTCTCTTTAACTCCAGTGCACTCCAGAAACACCTGCTGAGCTCCTGCTCTGCCAGCCAGCAGGCTAGGCCAGCACCCCTTGGGGATCTCTGGACATGCTAGTGATTTCAGGGGGCGGTGGGAATCCAGTGGCCACACTCAGGGCCTCGGGTGAAGAGGTCTGGGCCTGGAAGCAAGTGCGTGGCTGGGTGCATCTGGAGATTTCAAAGAAAGCCAGGAGGCTGGAGGGCAGAGGCAGGGGGGAGTGGGAAACAGATCTTACCGTCAGGGTGTTAATGGGAGAAACCAATGCATGTAAAGAATTACAGATCAGCACATCTATCAGCGTGCAGTCAGGGTTACTAGTGACCCGTTCCCATAGAAGAGAACGGTCCCAGCTAAGCAAGGGGGTGGGGGCTGGGGCACGATGAAAGGCATAGGTTCAGGGCAAAGCAGGCTGAAGGCCAGGATGGGAAGCCACCCCCCCAAGGGGCGGGGGGCGGGGCATAGAGCCAAGAGAGCAAGTCTTTTGTTCTGAGGACTTATATAATTGGCAGGATGAGGGTGAAGAAGTTACATATTGATGGACTAGTGAAGGTGGTGCCAGCTTTCCCTGGAGGGGAGGGGGGACGTACTACCCAAACTTAGGTATGTGGGGTGGTGGGGGGGGGAGTCTTTTAGGCCGGATCCTGGTCTTGCTCCAGATCCCTTTGTTTATCTTGTTGTAAAATAGGTATGTGGGACAGGAGGCAGTTAATCAAAGTTGGGGCACTTTCCCAGAGTTATTTATGGGCTCCTTTTGTAAGCATTAGGGACTCCCTTGTAAAACAGATAGTGACCAGAGGTAGGCAATTCACCAAAGTCGTTTTATGGGCTCTTCCTTTGGGCGCTGTGGACCCTCCCGCATTCCAGGCCTCGGGGTGAAAGCACAGCTTCAAGGCTTTCTTTCCCAGACAGTGGAAACGCTACATAGAACTTCAAGGACTCCCCCCTCCCGCGCTACCATGGTGCATGCTGGGAGGTCGGGACACCTGGCAGTATTGTCGGACCAGTCCCAGGACTCCTGAGTCAGTGGGTGAGACAGGTCTCCCTCCTCCCCCTGCCTCGGCTCGCTCTTCATTCTGCCTAAGTGGTCAGACGTGTCTCCTGGCAACCAGGATGCTGGATGTGGGCCAGGAACAGCAGCGCAGTCCCAGAGTTCTTCCTCTGCTGCCTTCTGCCCCAAGGGGTGCGGCCGTGGTGAGGAGGGCTGGGACTCTGGGTACATCGGGGAGGCAGTCCATCGGCCTCCATGTTTGCCAAGCTGCTGCTGACTCAGCTGCCACGGCAGGTCTGCAAATAACAGTGATAGTTCAGAGAGAGCTGTCTTTCTTCTCGGAGTTCATGTATTTTCTTTTTTTTTTAAGACTTTATTTATTTATTTTTAGAGAGGGAAGGGAGGGAGAAAGAGAGAGAGACACATCAATATGCAGTTGCTGGGGGCCGTGGCCTGCAACCCAGGCATGTACCCTGACTGGGAATCGAACCTGCGACACTTTGGTTTGCAGTCCGCGCTCAATCCACTGAGCTACGCCAGCCAGGGCTGGAGTTCATATATTTTCATACGGAATGTGTTATTGTGGTATCATTCACCTACCCTAATAGTCACCCTTTTAAAGTGTCAACGTTAAGAAACGGGTAAACCTGTAAGAAACTCTCATAAGAGTCTGAGTCAAACAGAGGACATTATTCTGGGGAGCAAGATCTCAAGGACTCCAGAGAATAACAGTTTTGCCACTTTTTTTAGGCACTGGGAATTCCGGGGGGGCTCCCCCACCCCAGCACGCCAGTGCCTCTCCCCCACGTTTTCTTTGCCATTCTCTTCTCCTAAGTCCCCAGAGTCCCCACCTTTTTTTTTGCCTCTGTAACTTGTTTCTTCTACTGCTGTGACTTTCGAAATGAGCTTTTGCTTGTGTTTGAGTTCCTCGGCTCTGAGTTCTTCCACAGCCGAGCCTGGGAAGGGGGTTGCTGAGCCGAGGTCTGACGTCGGGTGCCCTTCGCCATTCATAGTACCGTGCGCCGTTCATTCATGCCATCAGTTAACCTCCAAAGCGACCTCGTGAGTTTGGGGTAAGAAGAAAACAAAGAGATTAAAGAGGGAAAGTAAGGAACAGTACATGGAGGTGGGAAAAGCAAGACAGCAATTGGATTACAGGGCAGTTAATTACATAATAATTACGTGCTCTCTTGAGGGTGGTTATTTTCAGAGGTGTGTTAACCTGGGTGCACAGAAGCAGCGGAGGGGCTCACCTGGGGCAAGGACAAACCTTTCACTGAAAAGCGCTGTGCCTGGCGTGTGACTGCCCACCGGGACCTGCCCAGTTAGCAATTCATGGTCAGATCACCCTGTGAGGTTCCTTTCCATAGAACCCCTTTTTTTTCAGTCACAGAAGTGTGCAGTCCTGTGGTGGGGTTTTGTTTTTTTATTCTGTATATTCACAAAGTTGTGTGACCATCACAACTATTTAATTCTAGAACATTGTCATGACTTTATGGAGATAGTCATGAAATACTTTGAGCAGCCCCTCCCCATTCCTGCCCTCCCGGTCCCCCGGGTCCCTGGGAACCAGTGGTCTCCATCCTGTCTCTAAAGATTTGCTAATAGCCCTGGCTGGCGTAGCTCAGTGGATTGAGCATGGGCTGCGAACCAAAGCATCGCAGGTTCGATTCCCAGTCAGGGCACATTCCTGGGTTGCAGGCCACAGCCCCCAGCAAGTGCACATTGATGTTTCTCTCTCTCTCTCTCTTTCTCCCTCCCTTCCCTCTCTAAAAATAAATAAATAAAATATTTTTAAAAAGCGACTCTTTCTTTTAAAAAAAACAACAACAAAAGATTTGCTAATGAGTGGAGCCATAAACTATCTGGGGTTTTGTATCTGGCTTCTTTCACTGTTTTCAAGGTTGATCCATGTTGCAGCATGTAGCATGATCTATGTTGTAGCATGTGCCCTGACTGGGAATTGAACTGACCACCCCCCTCTGGTTCCACAGAGCCACACCAGCCAGGGCCCTTTTCACTGTCTTAATAGTGCCCTTTGCAACATGAAAGTTTTATTTTGCTGAAGTCTGGCATATCTAATTTTTTTCTTTAGTTGCTTATGCTTTTGGTTTTGTATCTAGGAAAGGATCGCCTACCCGCAAATCAGAAAGATTTAGGCCTATGTTCCCAGTCAGGACACAGGCCTGGGTTGCGGGCCAGGCCCCAGCAGGGGGCGTGCGAGAGGCAGCCACACATTGATGTTTCTCTCCCTCTCTGTCCCCCTCCCTTCCCCTCTGTCTAAAAATAAATAAATAAAATCTTTAAAAAGTCAACTATGAATGCATAAATAAGTGGAACAATAAATCTCTCTCTCTCTCCTAACTTCTACCTCTCTCTTTAACATCAATAAATTTTAAAAAGCCCTGGCTGGCATGGCTCAGTTGGTTGAGTGTCATCCCACAATTGTGGGTTCGATTCCCAGTCAGGGCACATGACTGGGTTGTGGGTTTGGCTCTCCTGTCTGGGCCCCTATGAAAGGCAGCCAATCAATGTTTCTCTCTCATACCAGTGTCTCTCTCCCTCTCTTTCTCTCTCCCTTCCCCTCTCTCTAAACACTCTCTCCTTTCTTCTCTCACTAAACGCGATGAAAGCCCTGGCTGGTGTGGCTCAGTGGACTGAACGCTGGCCTGCAAACTGAAAGGTTGCCGGTTTGATTCCCAGTCCAGGCACACGCCTGGGTTGCCGGCCAGGTCGCAGGTTGGGGACCTGTGAGAGGCAACCTATCAATGTCTCTCTCGCTTTCTTTCTCCCTCTCCTCCCCCTCTCTAAAAATGAATAAATGAAATGTTACAAAAATAAAAATGAAAGCAATGAAAAAATGTACTTGAGTGAGGATAAATAACAAACAAACAAATAAATAGCTGAAGTGGCAACAGTGAGGTGGTTGAAGACTCGGAGTAAGACTCGCGTCCGGGAGGCCGATTCAGAAGTGCTGCGTCGTTCATCCAGGCAGGACATGATGAAGGCGTTACTTAGACGCAGTGGGACATGGGCCGACTCCAAAGACACCTGAAGGCCAGGCCCTGGGAAGCATCTGCTGTGCGAGTGGAGGGAGAAGGTTGGGTCTAAGACAGCATCCGGCTCTTGGCTTGGAGGGCTGGACGCTGTAGTATCTCCTTTGCCGAGGTATGAAAGCTGGCAGTTCAGGGTGGAGGAAGAAGCTGAGGTCAGTTTGCGACACCCTGAATTTGAGGATTTGTAGGACACCAACAGGAGGTATCTGGAGCCCAGGAGGCAAGGTGTTCTAGGAGAGGGACCCTGATTTGGGCATCCTCGGGGGCGGGTCTCCACTGGGAGGTGGAGCCGTGGCTGCCAGCAGAGAGGGAGCTCCAAGCAGAGGGCAGGGGGTGGGGGTGTGTACAGTAGGGAGCGGGCGCGGAGCCATGGAGGCTATCCAGGGAGAGAACTTACAGGGGGAGAAAGGCAGGAAGCAGGGGAAGACAGTGGGGGCAGGGGAGACGGTCCAGAGAAAAGCAGTGCAGAAAGAGAAGGTCCAACAGTCTGCTTTGCGCTAGCGATCAAGAGGGTGTTGGGGGTCCTGGGCGGGACTGGCAGCAACTTTTCTCCAGTCTTCCCAGAAGCTTGCTCTGGTGCAGGACAACAGAAGGCAAGGAGAGTGTGGTGGGGGGGGAGGGTGTGGCTGAGATCTATGGGTGGGCCTGGGGGGGGGCGGGGGTCCCCAGGGAAAGGATATTGGTTTTTATTTCATTTTTTAAGATTTCATTCATTTTTGTTTTAGACAGAGGGGAAGAAGGCAAAAGGGATGGAGAGAAACATCAACGTGTGGTTGCCTCTGGCACGCCCCCCACTGGGGACCCGACCTGGCCCGCAACCCAGGCATGTGCCTCAACTAGGGATCGAACTGGCGACCCTTCGGTTCTCAGGCCAGTGTTCAATCCACTGAGCCACACCAGCCAGAGTAGGATATGGATTTTTTTTAAAAGTTTTTTAACTTATTGATTAGAAAGAGAGAGAAAAACATTGATTTGTTGGTCCACTTACTCATGCATTCACTGGTTACTTCTTGTATGTGCTCTGACTGGGGATCAAACCCACAACCTTGGGTGTCAGGATGATGCTCTAACTGAGCTATCTGACCACGGGGAAAGGCTATTGTTTCAGAGAAAGACTCCAGCTTCTCCTGGGCCTAGAAGGGGCGGGGGAGGGCGGGGGAGAGGGGGGAAGCGAAGGACCTGGGCTGTATTCAAATCCCAAAGTGGCAATGCCCTGGGGAGGTCTGTATCTCCCTGTGAAGTGCAAAATGGGTGACTCTGTTGAGAGGGAGGGGGTGGGGAGAGGTGAGGAGCCCCTCAGAGAAGACAGGAATCCAGGCTGGGGAGATGGAAACCAGAGGCCAGGTCCAGTGCAGAGCTCCTGGAGAACTTTTTGAGCAGCTGCTGAGCAGGACGGTTGGAGACCCGGACCTGTGTTATCACGAGATTTCTCTCCAGAGAGTCCCAGCGTCCTGGAGGCAGAAGGGAAAGCCGACCATGGGCCTAGACTAGGAGATGCAGCCGGGGAGTCAGCTGCGGAGAGCCTCTGGGCCCACGAGCCGCCCTCCAGCAGGCTCCGGGGGCCCCGGCCACTGGGTCAGTAGCGGAGCGGACGGCCGACCCCTGAGCTGGCAGTGAGCTTCTCGGGCTGCCTCCAGGAGACAACGGCCAGGTCCTCTGACTCTGGCCCCTGAGCCCTGGCTGCCTTGTGCATCAACACGCTGGGTAAAGGGCAAGCAAGGCCGGCAAGGGAGGAAGAGCTTAGAACCCCCTTCAGCAAAGGCCTCGGGGAACCCAAAAAGACAGAAGCTAGCCTGGCATGGGCTCAGCCCGTGTCCACAGCCTCATAGCAGACACCCTGGGCCTCTGGCCTCAGGTGGGCGTGGAGCACGGGAGCGGAGGCTGGCAACTCCTCCGGGGGCCAGCGGTGGTGCCCTCGGACCCTGGGCTTTGGGAAGCAGCCTGGGTCCCCCCACTGCGGCTCCACCTTCAGTGGAGGAACCTACTGGGGACCTCAGTCTGCAGGTGGCAGCAGTGTGTGGCTGGCGCCTCAGGTCCCATTTGGCGTCTCAGCAATTCTGGTAACCTTGGAACGGACTGCCTGCTTGAACTCCCTCCGTGTTAAAGACCCGACGTGATGTTCCTGCTCTGGTTGGAGCCCAGCCGATGACGCACTGGGTTCCGGAAGTTCTGGGTCTGGGGACTGGAGTGCACCCTTCTGAGGACCTGCAGACTTCCTCCAGTGTCTGTCGGACCCCTCACTGACGTGAGGCCCGCTGTGGCCCCACTGGGCTTCTGGGTCTGGAAGTGTCCGTGGATGCCCAGAGTGGGCACCTCAGTGCAGACGGGTGCACTGGGTAATGAGGGCTGGTCTGGCCATGGCAGTGGGCTGAGCCAGCGGTGGTCGGCGACTGCTCAAGTGACCCTGCGGCTCTGGGCTGGTGTCAGAGGCTGGCCAAACTCTTCAGTGTGGAAATCCAAGAGAAAGAACTACAGGGAAACCTCTATGGCATGTGGTAGCCTCACCTCTCCCGCACCCAGTCCCTCCTCTGCCTGAACTGCCACCAAAAATCCCAACCAAAGGTGGTGCTTGGGAGGGCATTGATCAAGATGTGAAGGGCAGCCCTGGCTAGTGTGGCTCATTGGATTGAGTGCCAGTCTGCAAACCAAAGGATCACTGGTTCGATTCCCAGTCAGGGCGCATGCCTGGGTTGCAGGCCAGGTCCCCAGCAGGATGCGCATGAGAGGCAACCGCACATTGATGTTTCTCTTTCTCTCTCCCTTCTGCTCTCTCTAAAACAAATAAATACAATATTTTAAAAAATATTTGTTTTCCTCCATAACTTTTTAAAAAGACTTTATTTATTTTTAGAGGGGAAGCAGAAAGAGAGGGAGAGAAATTTCAATGTGTGGTTGCCTCTCACGCGGCCCCTACTGAGGACCTGGCCCACAACCCAGGCATGTGCCCTGACTGGGAATCGAATTAGCGACCCTCCAGTTCGCAGGCCGGTGCTCAATCCACTGAGCTATGCCAGCCAGGGCAAAAAAATAAATGAATTTATAAAGAACTGGAATATCACTTGAAACTTAGTAGGTATTACGTAAGTAGTAGATACTCCTATTTTTCTCTCCCAGACTGACCCGAAGCAAGGCATTCGAACACTAAGTTGCACTGCCGTTCTCTGCGGCTTCTTTTACACACATACATCGCCCATTCATTTAACAAATAATTTTTACCTCGGCTGCAGGAACCCAGCAGAGAACAAAGCTTGTGTCCTCATGGTTGGGGAGCGACCAAACCAACAATGAGCAGCCAAGAAACATGCCAGGCATTGGTAAGTACCTGCAGACGGCAATTAGGGTGATGTGATGGGGAGTCTGGGTGGCGCTTCTCACTGGAGGGTTGGGGAAGGCCTCTTGAAGAGGTTATATAAACTGAGATCTGCGTGACAAGGAGCCAGCCGCGCCGGTATTTCTAAGTTCATCTCAGTCCCTGGATGGTGCCCACTGCTCATCTCTCCAGCCCCTTCCCGTGAGTGCATTAGGCTTTCTCTGTGCCTAATTGTCTGGAAACACCAGAATCTTATCCCACCCTGCCTTACCTCGTGCTATTCTTTCTGTCCCGTCGCCTGGTGTCCCCTTTGCCCCCATCCCCCGAGTTCGACACGTGACCTCCTCAGACCTTAGGGAAGCAGGCTGCAGGCCACGGCCCCAGGCTCCTCCCTGGTCAAAGCGCCCCAGCGGGTTGCTATGGGTTTCCCGTGTGTTCAGCCCCAGGAGTGCTCTGATAAGGACTGCAAAATAACCTGGCTGCTCACAAGAACCCCCACGGGCCTTTGTTAACGTACAAAATCGGAGCCCCAACCCAGACCTCTCTAATCAGCATCTCCAGCGGTGATTCTGAACATGAGTTCCGTTGGGGAACCGCGTCGTAGCTGAAGGTATCCTGGTTTTGTAGGCACAATGAGGGGCCAGATGCCCGGAATGTATCCTAGGGAGGCTGGACACCGAAGGAAGTGCTCTGGGTTAGGCTGGGCGCCAATTTACCGTGCCTCCAGTCACCTACAAGAACAACTGGCAAAGGCACAGGAAAGAACCTTCCATGCCCCCGCCATCGAGGGAGCCTTTCCCCGGGCTCTTTGGACCTACTTACTGCTGGACCATGCGGTAACGCTGACTGCTCGGCCACCAAGTAACAACGGAACCAGTGCGTGGTCAGAGGCACAGGTCAGTGGTCCGCCGGACCGAGCTCCCCACCCAAGTGATGATAACACGCTGGGACTGCCAGAAAGTTCCCTCTCCAAGCCTGCCCCCCCCAGGAAGAAATACCTAGTACCCGCGGTTACTTGGGATTAAATATATGTGTGCACTGTCCACAGTAAATCTCACAGACACACGCGACTGCCTTTGTTTTTATTTATTTATTGCCTTTACGAACAGCCCTCAGGAGGCAACTTTCAGGCACGTGGCCCGGGAGGGCATCACCTGCAGACGGGATTTTCTGGCCCCGGTTCGTCGGCGGGCGGGCGGGGCTCGGGTGGGCCTCGGACTCCGACGGAGTGAACCGTCGGTCGCGGCCCATCAGCAGGGAGAAGGGGGGCTCATTCCTTTCCCCACGGCCGCCGGAGGCTGAGCGTGGAGCGCAGGATGGGGACGTCGAGAACGTCCGCCCGAGTCGACAGGATCCGGACACAGCCGGGCACAGGAGACGCGTGAACCCACAGTAACCGAGATCCGCCACACGCGGCCCCCCAAAAAAACGTCCGCGCCACGGCGCAGGCTCCGCGAGCCGCGGAGAAGCGCTTCAGTGACTGCGCGCCCACCGCCCAATCAACGCCGGGCTTGCACAAAGCGAATCCTCCCCCGTTGGGCGCCGAAACGGAATCTCCTCCCACTCCTCCGGGGGCCTCGGCCCGCCCACTCCCCCCGGGCCCCGCCCCGCGCCGTTCTTGGTAGAGGTTCGCGATTGGCTCTTGGGATGAGCGCGAACTCTGGTTGGTTGAAGCTGAGTCACGAGGGCACAGTCGTCGTCTTTCCAGAGGCGATTACTGGGCAGGCTCAGTCTTTCGCCTCAGTCTCGAGCTCTAGCTGGCAGCGCAACGTACGCGCTCCGGATCCTCAGTACCAGCGGCCGCCATCGACGTCGTTAGGTTCCGTTGGGCTCATCTGCGCCACTCACGCGCCACACACTCGGCCGTCATAAGCCGCCATCATGGTGAAGCTCGCAAAGGTAAGAGGCCTTTCTCGCGTAAGCACGGACATCGAGGCCTGTTTTCCGAGCAGCGCGCGCGGCGCCGCCGCGAGGAGGAGGCCCCGCACGCCATCCCGGGCGCGTTCGAGGGCGCCATGCTGCGGGAAGTCTCGCGTGACGAACGCGGAGGTCTCGCGTGTTTTGGCTGGTGGGTGGCGCGGTGAAGAGCTTCTGCAGGTGTCGTGGGTGGTATATTCCTCGGTGAAAGACTTGGGCACTGAGCGTGGGGAGGGGGCGCTGGGCTTCGGGGTGGACCGATGAGGCCAAACTCCTGCGACTGGCGCGAGCGGGGCCCCGCCTCCCGACGCACGTGTCTGGGCGCGCGGCCCGCCACGTGGGCCGTGCCGGCCGAGTCGCGGCGTCTCCGTGGGGGACTGCGCTTTGAGGCGGGAAGCGGCGGGATTGCTGTAGATGGAGGCCTGCGGCCTGTGGGCACGAGGTGGGTTCCAGAAGGAAGTCCTGCCGCCTGCTCTCCGTGCCGGGCTGCGCGCACGTGGTGGCCTGAGAGGTACCCCACGTGGCCCCAGTGGGTCTGGAAGGGGCGGGGTTTCCCGGGGGAAGGAGAACTGCACGTGAAGACCAAAGGTAGTTAAGAGATGTATATTTTTTCCTCTAAGTTGTCCTAACTTAAATTCATAAAGTATGGTGGTAAAAGGTAACAGAAACTACCCTTTTCCCCTAGGTAAAGGGTTGTGGGTTGTTGGCCATTAAAGTGGCCCGACTGTAGGCTCCTGAGTATTAAGAAATTGTATCTGGTGTAAGAATGGGTTCTGGAAGTCGTTTTTAAAACGGGTGCGCTTCATGAAGGCAACAGGAGGAGGAAGGTACTTCCCTGAAGTTACCTTTTTGTTTAAGGTGGGCTTACGTTTCGCTCTTTGACAGTATGTATGAAAAGTGGGCTCTGAGAACGAGACGGCTGCACGCCCCCCCGCACATCGCTGTTAGGGGGAGTGGTGGTGAAACGTGAGTGTCGTCCTGGAAGTGTGGGAGGTGTAACGTGTCCGTAACCGTCTGTTTCAGGCTGGTAAAAACCAGGGTGACCCCAAGAAAATGGCTCCCCCTCCGAAGCAGGTAGAAGAAGACAGTGAAGACGAAGAAATGTCAGAAGATGAAGATGATGAAAGCAGTGAAGAAGAGGTAATGGTGTACAGTTTTACACAGAATGGAGGGTAAAACCGGGTGGTATTGGAGGTCTGAAAATGACAGGCAAAATTAAGGCTGTATCCATTCACACGTGTCCTGTTGTAAGTCGAATGTTTCCCAAGGTCTTCCTTGACCTGTCAGAACATCGGGAGGGTGAGTATTTGATTGAGCTTGAGAGAAAAGGTCCTCGTGTGCCCTCGACAGGGCTTAGCGTGATGATACATAAATCGTTTTTCCAGTTTCAGTATGTCAGCCCCACGTGCTAGATGAGGAGACAGCCTGGGCTGCTGTCCTGTATGGGGCAGTACTGAGCCGGGCACCCAGGTCTGCGGTTACCCTGCCCAGATTTCGTTTTGTAGCCTCCAGGCAGGTCTCCGTTCTTTGTACGAGTTCTGTAACGCTAAGCACCGTTACTTTTCTCTGGTGAGGATTGCTACCTCCCTGTGTGCCACTGTTGGCACTGTTTGGTACTCCTGGCTACTGTTGCTTGACTCTGAAGAAAACCAAAAGTTTTTAAGATTTTATTTATTTATTTTTAAGAGGGAAGGGAGGGAGAAAGAGAGAGGAAAACATCAATGTGTGGTTGCTGGGGGCCGTGGCCTGCAACCCAGGCATGTGCCCTGACTGGGAATCGAACCTGTGACACTTTGGTTCGCAGCCCACGCTCAATCCACTGAGCTACACCAGCCAGGGCTGAAAACCAAAAGTTTTATTTCAGCACATTACTGGATAAAACTGGTGGCCAACAGAAAGTACCTTTCAGTGTGACTTCAACGTAGATAGGTAATGTGTGTATCAAAGCTAATTGCTCATCCTCTAATTTGTATTAATTTTGTAAGGATTGAGCTTATTTTATCCTCGTTTTATCTCTGGTTCTAAGACTGAGGTTTCAGTGAACTTTATATCACCTTCCATAGATAACACTTAGAGATTTCTGAGTGCAGGGCTTTTAATTACAGAAATCAATGACTAATCCTAAAAACAACATGTAGAGTTGGTCCTGTTAATGATTTTCAGAAGAGAAAAACATTTGAGGCTTCAAACACCTTGCCTAGGGCCACAGAGAAGCAGACAGTATCCAGGTGGTCTGTTTGCAGAGCACACTTACGGTGTGCTGCTTCAAAGCTGAAGTGGTTAGAGTGTGGGGCCCAGAAATTCACAGATCTGGGTCCAGAGGTGTTTGAAGTGTGAAGGGTTCATCCTTTATGCTTGGATATTTTCCCTGGAAATGAAGACTGTTAACCTCTCAGGTATACAGAAGGACATGTAGCGTGATCCTGTGGTTAATGTGCTGGCATGTAGCTAACGTACCTGGTCTTGAACCAGAGGCAGTGCCAAAACTTAGCATTTGTTTATGTGGGACCAAGGCTTTTTAAGTTTGTGAATAGACTCCTGTTTGTTTTATTTACTCTTTAGGTTATCATTCCTCAGAAAGGCAAGAAGGCTGCCACAACTCCAGGAAAGAAGGTGATAGTTTCCCCAGCAAAAAAGGTTGCAGCCACGCCAGCCAAGAAAGCAGTTGTCACCCCTGGCAAAAAGGCAGCAGCTACGCCAGCTCTTGGCAAAAAGGCAGCAGCTACACCAGCCAAAGCAGTGGCCACACCTGGCAAGAAGGGAGGCACACCAGGTAAAGCACTGGTGGCAGCCCCTGGTAAGAAGGGAGCAGCCACTCCAGCCAAGGGAGCAAAGAACGGCAAAAATGCAAAGAAGGAAGATAGTGATGAGGAAGAAGATGATGATAGTGAAGATGATGATGAGGAGGATGAGGATGAAGATGAGGATGAATTTGAGCCAGAAGTGAGGAAAGCTGCTGCTGTCACTGCTGCCTCCGATGATGAGGAAGATGATGAAGATGAGGATGAAGACGATGAGGATGATGAGGATGATGAGGATGATGAAGAAGATGGTAAGGAGTTCTGTTGGTAGTCCTTGAGCTCATGTTTGTAAGATACATTAGGGGTGAGGTTGGGGGGTGTGCCACATGCAGACATACTCTTCCTGTGACACCACAGGGCTAGATAACAGCCCTTCCAGGGGTCCTCGGGGCTGGTTTTTGTGCACTGGAGTGATACCCATGGGGAATTGCCCGCCCTTGAGAAAATGCTTAACATATCATATTCTGTGAGTCTTTTTCAAAATACGGGGGTATGCTTCCAAGTGACCTGTTGATTCTTGCCATAATTACTAAGCACAGTATTTTTTTTCCTTGAGATCTAGAACAAATGTTGATGGGAGATAATTCTCTTGAGTTTTTAACTAGGTAGCGTCTCTTTCAGACTCTGAAGAAGAACCTATGGAGGTTGTGCCAACCAAAGGCAAGAAAGCTGCAAAAGCTGTTCCTGTGAAGGCCAAGAGCACAGCTGAGGATGAAGAAGATGATGAAGATGAAGAGGAGGACGATGAAGATGATGAAGAGGAGGAGGAGGAGGACGATGAAGATGATGAGGACGATGAAGAGGAAGGTGGTAATCAAGTTAGATTCTAAATTATACTGGTATGATTTTGTTTAAGGGAGGTGTTTGAATATGTGTGGCTATGTGTGGGTGACACAGATTGTTTGAAATCTTGTCCCAGAGCCTGTTAAAGAAGCACCTGGAAAACGAAAGAAGGAGATGGCCAAACAGAAAGCTGCTCCTGAAGCCAAGAAGCAGAAAGTGGAAGGTAACTGGTAACTGGGCAGGATTGGGGGGGTGGGGTGGCACTCAATAGCACACATGATGAACAACAAAGGGACTTAATACTGAAACCTGATGTTACGTGGCAACGTGCTGATGTGCTGTGTATACAGACGTGTGCTGGAAATGAAGTTCCGATCCTATTTTATGTTAGATTAATTCTAGTTTATTTTTTGTACAGCCACAGAACCAACTACAGCTTTCAATCTCTTTATTGGAAACTTGAACTTCAGCAAAACCGCTTCTGAATTAAAAACGGGTATCAGTGACGTTTTTGCTAAAAACGATCTTGCTGTTGTGGATGTCAGAATCGGTATGTCTCGGTAAGTATGGGAGAGCCGACCCATAGCATTTCTTCTGCACATCCTTCCTGGTCTGCTGATGCTTTCTTTCCTCCCTTTCTAGAACCTTGGTCCTCTACCCTGAAGCTTGACTATGTCCTCAGAGTTTAGACATTAATGAATTGTCCTGTAGGTTATCAGATTGTGAAGCCCCCAAATCGAAATTTCTGTAATGCCCCTTAACTTTTGATAGCACAAAATGATTTTTAAATTTTTTTTATTATCTTAATTGTTCAGGTGGTTTTCTGCCTTTTACTCCCATCCCAACCCACCCCTTAGCCCTTCCCACCTCCCTCCAATTTCAACCCCCTCTTGTTCACAAAATGATTTTTAATAAGCTATGAGCGTTTAAAGCTTTTATTATCTAAAATTTTCAGATACCAAGTAGCCATGATAGTGAATGCTTTTAATCAGACGGGATTCACTTAATCTAGATGCTTCAACGGGTTCTTTTGTTAGTCGTTATGAGCAGTGTAGCTAAAGCAGACAGTCTCAAAGGTGAACTTGCATGGGGTCTGGGACTTAGAGCGTGCTCTGCATCCCTAACTTTCAGAGCCTGCCTTTATTTTGCTAATAGAGTGGCTGCCTGTAAATTAAATCTTTGTTTGCACTATCACATTAGTGCCGCTGCTTGCCTAGAATATGTTAGTGTAGCTCTTGTTTTTGTCTTTTTCAAACCTGTGATTATGTGTCTCTGCCTTGCCCCCATAAAGGAAGTTTGGCTATGTGGATTTTGAATCTGCTGAAGACCTAGAAAAAGCCTTGGAACTCACTGGTTTAAAAGTCTTTGGTAATGAAATTAAACTAGAAAAACCAAAGGGAAAAGACAGTAAAAAAGGTATGTACTGTTTTAGGTAAAGCTTTTAATTTTATTGATTTCAGAGAAAGAATCTTTTTGTTTGTTCGCTTACATGTTGATTAGTTAATTCTTGTGTGTGCCCTGACCAGGGATTGAACCCACAGCTTGGGTATATCAGGATGACACTCTAACTAACTGAGCTACCCGGTCAGGGTCTGCTTTAGGTAATTGTGATGCTTATAGGTAACTTGTTAATGGAAATGTTTCTAGTCTTAATTGGCCAGGTTAAGTAGTTGAGCCTTTTTCCTTTGGTTTCCTCATAGTATTGAGGGTTGAATGATTGAGAATGTTGAATGTTCACAACAGTGTTTGGCACTGATTGCTGGTGTTACAAATTCCCAAGTCAGACAAGAAACAAACAAAAAATGGTTAGATGTATAGGCATACCTTGGAGATACTGTGGGTTTGGTTTCAGACCACCGTAATCAAGCGTCATAGTAAGGAAGTTGCAGCCTTTTTGCTGGTGGAGGATCTTGATTTCAGTTAGTTTAAAGAAGAAATGCAATACCTACGTATGAAGCACAGTAAAGCGAAGTGAATAAAACAAGGTGTGCCAGTACCTAAGTTAGCACAGAGAGGCCTTTCCTCCCTGGAACCAGATCAGGTCCTTGACTGTTATTTTTGTATCCTTCATATACTTGGTCATGTTTCATGTGTGTATGATTTTTTAAATTTAAAAAATACTGAGCGCCTACTAGGTGGTTGTAAGTGTCCGGCACATGGTTTGATGTCCATTGTGACAGCAGCTTGTCTTGCCACTGCTGCGTCTCCGTACTGCCAGAGCGTCTTGTACATTGTAGGGCCTCGGATTGTATCTTAAACGTGACTTTTCTGTTTCTCAGTATCTTGCAAGGGAGGTTTTTTAACCCATCTGGCTCATTTTGTTTTTTATCTAGATCGAGATGCGAGAACACTTTTGGCTAAAAATCTGCCTTATAAAGTTACTCAGGACGAATTAAAAGAAGTGTTTGAAGATGCCATGGAGATCAGATTAGTCAGCAAGGATGGAAAGAGTAAAGGGTATGTTTTGTGTCTACTGGATTGTTGAGTTTCGTTAAAATTAATCCACTTCTAATTTATAAAAGAAACATTGATCTAACTTTCCCTAGGTGTATGATTTTGGGCAAATTCGTCTATAACATATGCTTCAATTTCTTAACCCGCACACTGAGGGTAACGCAGTTAACTCGGTGTCTTCAGAGATGGGTTAATGCCTTCCAGGCGCCATGAACTGTGCCCAGTGCACAGTGAGTGCGCTGTGAGGGGTGACGATGAGGCACAGTGGCTAGGGTTGCCGTGAACAAGTTTTCTAGGGGTATTTGGCAAACTTTGTGTATTGGGGCGAAAGTTTTGATCGAAAAGTGGAAGATGGCAAAAAACCACAGGCAGACATTAGTATAAAATATTTATTGTGCTTAATTAAAGCAAGGTCATGTCGCCGAGATGAAAACATTTGTACTGAATGATAAGGTTTGAAAAGTGAAATCTTAGGGTTTTTAATGCACCTCCCTCCCCGTATTGCAGGATTGCTTATATTGAATTTAAGACAGAAGCTGATGCAGAGAAAACCTTGGAAGAAAAGCAGGGAACAGAAATAGATGGGCGATCCATTTCCCTGTACTACACCGGAGAGAAAGGTCAAAATCAAGACTATAGAGGTGGAAAGAATAGCACTTGGAGTGGTAAGAATGTATACGTTTTCTACAGAGTTCCAGAATTGATGGAGAGAGATCCTTTGCATCTTTGAACTTTGAATATAAAGTTGACTGATTAATTTGAATATAGGTGTAGATTAAGCAGGTTACACCTCTGTTAATAGTAGTTCAGTATCTATGAAATTTTGCATTAGAACATAGCTCTGACTTGCTTGTGTATGTATGTTTTAGACTTTAAATAACTTACATTATGTACATTTTAAAATTAGAGAATTGTTCTAGGAATATACAGCCCAGTAGTCAGCTTACACACCTGACACGACAGGAATAGAAGGAGGCAGAACACAGTGCATAGTAGGTACTCGGTGTGTTGAGATACTCGGTGGGGATTCCATCTGCATCAATGTTAACATGTTGAGAAAATAGTATGCTAATGCTCCTAAGCACAGAAAAGATTTTTTTGGTTTTTTTTTGTTTGTTTGTTTTTTGTTTTTTTAGATTTTAATTATTTTCAAAGAGATGGGAAGGGGGGAGAGAAACATCAGTTGGCTGCCTCTCAAATGCCCCCAGTCAGTGACCTGACCTACAGCGTAGGCATGTGCTGATCGGGTCACAGGCTGGCACTCAGTCCAGAGCCACAACCGCCAGGGCAAAGCACAGAAATTCTTAACAAGGTAAACAGCTGTGACTGCAGCTGTGAACCACTGTTTCGCAGTCTTAATGTGGCATCTCTTTATTTGTAGGTGAATCAAAAACTCTGGTTTTGAGCAACCTCTCCTACAGTGCAACAGAAGAAACTCTTCAGGAAGTATTTGAGAAGGCAACCTCTATCAAAGTGGCCCAGAACCAAAATGGCAAATCTAAAGGGTAAGATAACTCGTACCTCTGTGGTGTTGCTCTGGTCTGGAAGAGTGTCTTGGCATAGATAGGTAAAACCGTGCTTTCCTGGCTTTTGGAAGCGGGATTACTTCAGACAAGTCTGTGTGAAACAAAGAACATGGTTTACGTGCTTGAGGGAAAAGGCTCAGTGGCATTAGATGTGGTTGCAAAGGAGCCACCAGCTTGGTAATTCTAAATATTGGCTGTTCGTTCTCAGGTATGCATTTATAGAATTTGCTTCATTTGAAGATGCTAAAGAGGCTTTAAATTCCTGTAATAAGAGAGAAATTGAGGGCAGAGCAATCAGGCTGGAGTTGCAAGGACCCAGGGGATCACCTAATGCAAGAAGCCGTAAGTTACCATTAACAGGGCCTCGTGGTCGGGGGATGGCTGTCCTCGGTGCCGTGCTGTCGCTTTTTGGTCAGGTCTAGAGGTGAACACTTGGGGTTTCTGTTGCTGCTGAGTCCATGACACTGGATATGATGACTGATTGTCTGAGAAATAATTGATGAAATCCCAAGAAAATTCCTCTAGATAGTCAAGTTCTGATCCAGCCCCGTCGACTCTGAGCAGCAGGTGTGCACCCGGGGTCCGCGGCCCTGTCTGGGTGGGCTCTGCTTTCCGTGAGCCGTCTGAGGCGGCAGTTCAGGTGCTTTGGTGACCCAGCTAATCTTGAGGGGGCAGTTGATTTAAGCCCTTGGCTTTCATTAAGCATTAGTTTGCTGAGATTACCTTCTTTTTCTCATAGAGACTCTTCAGGATTCTGCTAAGACAAGTGTTCTTGGCCAGTAGTTATTCTAAACATGTAAGTCTGGCGTGTCGTCATGAATTAGGATTTTAAACAGTTTATCTTGTTCTTCCCCAGAGCCGTCCAAAACTCTGTTCGTCAAAGGCTTGTCCGAGGAGACTACAGAAGAGACGTTAAAGGAGTCGTTCGATGGCTCCGTCCGGGCCAGGATAGTCACGGACCGGGAGACGGGATCTTCCAAAGGGTAAGCTGCAGGCAGCGACGCGGGGGGCCCGTCTGTGTGTCTTCTCATTGAGCTCCTTGCTGTCGGTCTGTGGCAGTTTATGGATTCGCACGAGAAGAAGAGACAGTTCACAGAGCTAGCATTGCTGTGCCTCCAGTCTTCAGAGGCACATCCTGCTGTTCTGTGAGACATTCTGGTATTCGGGCTGTCAGCCAGCTTGCCAGCGAGAGCTGCTCTGGTCTTTCGGGCCTTTTCTCCATTGAGTGAGGCTACTTTCTCGGGGATCACTAGCCACTGCGTGAGGTTAGCTTTGGCACGTATTCTGTATCTCTGCTGTATAATGGGTAATTTCACTTGGCATTCTAGGTTTGGTTTTGTAGACTTCAACAGTGAGGAAGATGCCAAAGCAGCCAAGGAGGCCATGGAAGATGGTGAAATTGATGGGAACAAAGTCACGTTGGACTGGGCTAAGCCTAAGGGTGAAGGTGGCTTTGGGGGTCGCGGCGGAGGCAGAGGAGGCTTTGGAGGCCGAGGTGGTGGCAGAGGAGGCCGAGGAGGATTCGGTGGCCGAGGCCGGGGAGGTTTTGGAGGTAAGGATCGAGGAGGGCCGCGCAGTCGCCCCGTCACTGGGGAGGGGAGAGCTCCTCCTGGCAGCTCGGCTCCTGTTCCTGAATGACGTCTCCCCTTCCTGCAGGCAGAGGCGGCTTCCGGGGAGGCAGAGGAGGCGGCGGCGACCACAAGCCACAAGGAAAGAAGACGAAGTTTGAATAGTTTCTTCTATTCCTGTCTTTCCCTCTTCCGTTTGAAAGAAAGGACTCTGGGGTTTTTACTCTGTTCCCTGATCAATGGCAGAGCCTTCTAAGGACATTCCGAGACAGCGCATAGCCCTGTGGTCTACTGGGAAACCCGTATAGATAACATTTCAAGGGAGATGCCCCGTTGGTTTTGACTGGATATTCATATAAACTTTTTAAAGAGAGGAGTGATAGAGCTAACCCTTATCTGTTTTGAATTTATATTGTTTCTTCCCATGTACAAAACCATTTTTTCCTACAAATAGTTTTTTTTGTGTGTGTTGGGGGGTATAAAAGAAAGCAGAACGTTTTATCATGATTTTGCTTCAGCAACTTTGGGACAGATTAAAAGTCCTAAACTCTGGTGCCAGACTTGTACTTCCTAGAGTGTTTCTCCTGGAACGGCGGTGGCGGTGGGGCTCTGCCACCTCGGATCCGCCCCGCCCCCGACGGAAGTGCCTGGTGCTCGGGTTTCAAGTGCCCCAACCCCGAGTTTTGGTGGAACGGAGGTCTGTGTGGCCTCTGCTCAATAGCCGGCTGGACGAACAGTGCTCAGGAAATACGGGCCTCAGGCGACGTGGCTGTGAGCGCGGATTCTGGAACAGCCAGTGACTAGCGAAGGGAATTCAGAGACTTGGGGACGGCAGCTGGGGAGGAAACTACCTATCCAGTAGACGGGCCTCAGGTTAAACTGCCAAGAAAGACCTTTGGCTTTGCAGAAAATGTGTAACGACCCAGACATTTTGATTGATTAGTTTTACTAAATCCTCATCCAAGGATATGTTGATTATAGAGAAACACTGATCTGTTGCCTCCCATATGGGCCTGTGTTGGGGATCTGACCGGCAGCCTTTTGGTGTGGTGTTTTGCCATGCATAGGGCGCTCCCGTGTATGACGTGCGCCCTTACAGTGTTGCCGTGTGCAATGCACATCCGTATTGCCCCCTCGGAAAGTGTGGGCACAGTGTACTATGTGCAGCAGAACTCGGTGTGGGGGGCAGCGCTTCAGTAAGTGAAGCCACCCGGCCAGGGCCTCTGCTAGGCATTCCCTGCCTTCCACCCCCCTTTTAAAAATTAAAGGCCAATGAACCCTGGCTGGTGTGGCTCAGAGTTGCAGGTTCAACTCCCAGTCAGGGCACGTGCCTGGGTTGCAGGCCAGGTCCCCAGGAGGGGGTGAGTGAGGGGCAACATTGATGTTCCTCCCCCCACCTCCCGTTTCCCTTATCTAAAAGTAAAAACAAAAAAACCTAGGGATGTTTAGGCCAAGGGGCTAACGGGATGAATTTGGTTGGAAAACAGTGCCCTAGATGGTGCAGCGCTGAGATTTTGAACCTAGACAGCCAACCCCAAAAACCTGTATTAATCAGACTAGTAAAATATGAGATCAAAGTGTACGACAGTGCTGGTAAGAGGAAAGAAGGCCGCTGACCCGGAGGATGTATTGGATAGCTCCGCTTTGTCTTGGTTGAGTTTTGCCAGCGGGATGGGGACACGCAGGCCGTGTGCACATCACCTGCCTGTTCCGAGTACTAAAGGCTTAGAGCAGAGCAAAACTCCTGGGACCAGAGCTTTGAGGGGTGAGTGTCGATACAAGTTCGGGGTTGCCAGGGGAGGTCTCCAGAAATGACCCTTGGCCAACTCAATCCTCGAAGTTCCAGTTCGAGTTCATCGAGCATATTGGGTTAGGACTCAGCTCTCTTTTTTGTTGTTGGTTCCAGTGAGAAAGACACATGATGCATTGTTCACCTATTTGTGCGTTCATTGGTGGCTGATTGTTTAAAAAAAATTACTTTTAGAGGGGAGAAAGGAAGAAAGTATCAGTCAGCTTCCTTCTGCACTCTCCCAACTAGGGTTCTGCCCCGCACCCCAACCCTGTGCCCTGAGGGAATCGAAGCAGCACCGTTTTGGTGGGCAGGCCAGCACTCGGGCCACTGAACCACACCAGCCAGGGTTTGTTGGTAGCTATTTTATTTTTATTTTAATTGTTCAAGTACAGTTTTCTGTCCTTGACTTCCAGCCCAGCCCACCCACCCATCCCTCCCCACCTCCCTCCCATTTCTACCCCCCCTAGTTTTTGTCCATGTGTCCTTTATACTTTTTTCCTGTGAACCCTTCCCATTCTCCCCTGATGTTAGCCCTGAGCGGGGATGGAACCCGCCGAGCTACCCGGCCAGGACAGGTCTCAGCCCTGAATGTGTCGTTATCTCGTTAATGGCAGTTGGCTCCTTCAAACTACTGCCTGGGGTCCGGGAGTGGTCTTCCGGTCTCCTGAGAGCCGTCGAGGATGACCACAGGGAGGGCCTTGTCCATTACTCTGCGGCCTTCTCCCAGTGGGCACCTGCCCGGCTGGCTGCCTTGCTCCTCGTTTGGCAGGCCTGTGCGTTCAGGCAAACCTGACAGTGCAGCGGGCCGTTTGGCCATCCAGGAGCGTGACCGCGGACTGCAGCTAGCTCAGCCCCGAGGTCCGTGCTCAGTGCTCGGTATGACTTCCGAGAGCCCGGACTGGGGTTTGGGTGGCTTCCCTGGCCGAGGGGAGGGCAGGGAGGCAGGCTCAGCAGCCCGACTGCAGGGGGCCCGGGGCCCGCGGGCAGGGCGGGTGCTGGAAGGGGTGCCTGCCCTGCCACAGAGTGGGTCTTCACCTCCGATAAAGCCATGCGGACACCGTACCCGCGGCGCGCCAGTGTTGACCGCCGCCCTTCCACACACCTGTGGGGCAGGTGGGGGCGCGAATCGGGGTTCTTCCCGCAGCCCCATCCCTCCCCGTTAAGGGACTAGTCCGGCCCCAGGAACGGGCGGCTCCGACCCAAGGCACGCTCGCTGCCAGTGGAACGAAGGTGATGGACGGGGGTTCCGCTGCAGGGCTGGGGAGAGGCGGGCTGGCGTTCAGGGTCAGACCCTGTAAACATCCTCTCCGGCCTCCCTGGGGCCCGGTTTCTGGTTCGGGGGGTTGGGTGAGGACCTCGCAGCCATTTTAGAAAAGCGGTCGGCTCCTTCCAGCAAATGGTTGTCGCTGCTTCTGCCGTCCCTTCCAGCAGGTGGCAGCACAGCCCCAGGAGTGGAAACCCGTCGGAGCCGCGGGAAGCCTGGCGGCGCGTTTCGAGTTGCACGCCCGCGGCTCTGGAACTCCCAGGCCGCACCCAAGCTAGCCAAAGGGCCTGTGAGTACGCGGGGAGTGCACGCGAGGCACTTGGAGAGGCGCTGCAGGCCCCCCGGGGAAGTGGACTCCGGCGGGGCCCGCGAACTGAGATGTGCTGAATGTTTCTGCGCTCTCTCCGAGCTATCCCCTTTGCCCACGCTGGGTCCGCCGAGATTATCTCCCTGTGTCTCCGTCTCTGGCCTCAGCTCTGCAGTGCCCGAAGCTTGCCCCATCCAAACAGAGTGTCCCCTGACCTGACCTCCCTGCCCAGCTGTTTCCTCTTCCCTCGTCGCCCAGCTGAGAAGGCCCATGCTCCTGCCTCCTACTCCTCGGCTCTCAACGATGTGGCCTAGGTCCCCACGCCCCTCTGGTGCTCCCTCAGGGCGGGTCAGAGGCTGCAGCTCCAGCCAGTGGTCAGTCCTCCCTCCGCCGATGGCCACCCCGGAGCATCTGACTGGTGATCCCTGCTCCCTGCCTGAAACTCCCTCCCCGCCCCTGTCAGAGGTGGGCAGTCAGGGGTGGGCAGCCGCACCAGAGGGGAGGCTCTGCGGCAGTAGGCTGGGGTGAAGAGGGGAGGAAAAGAACCAACGGGGGCGCGGGATGAGGGCCTGTCCACGGACTGGCTTTAACCCATTAGTAGATGTGAACCAATGGCTATTCCTCATAAGCCCAGAAACCGCAGACAGCAGAACGGCCTGGAGGGGTGGTTGCCGGCCCACCTTCGTGGGAAGCTGAACTGCTCCTGCCAGCCTCTGGGCGAAGGGACTGGGTGTTGTTCACTGGTCTGCGCGTGGGTCTGGAAGAGTCCCTGGCATGTGGCAGGTGCTCGGTGACGAGCGAGGGAGCCCTGGAGGAACTCCTCCCCCAATTCCGAGGCAAGCCACGGTGCCAGATGGGAGAGGATCTTCAGTCCGGGAGTTCCTAGTATGCGTTTAAAGTTCTCAGCATTTTTGTGTTGGGAATTATTTTGGCAGTCTGGTGAAGCCTTTGAACCTCTCTTAGAATAAATGTTTTCAAAATGACTTCTTAAGAAAGGGATTACAATGGGAAACAACTATTAGAATAGTTACTTAAATACTGAAGAACAGCTTTTGTGATAGAATGATAGAGATGTACTAGACAGCATGTGGTGACATTTAAAAGACAGTTCGTTAGGGAGTGGCTCTGGTGATGGCAGAGCGGCTTCTAATGGACTAATGATAAACTCTAGACGAATGTGAAAAACCAAGTTTCAGAGGTGTACCAGAAACCCAAGGACATACCTTTCTTGACATAAGGTGAGGACACCAGGTGAGATCCGTGTTTACCCCGCTCCCCCCACCCCCCAAGGGCGCCCCTCCCTCCAGACAGTGATTCCTCGGGCACAGACTTTCGGCAGAAAGACGGCCTGACTTCACCGAGGAGTCCCATTGGAGTCTGAGAGTGGACGTCTCCCTGAGAATGAGGGAGACAGAGGAGAAAGCCGTCAAATCTGCCCACCAGCTGCTGCAGGTCCTCGGCTGAGCCTGAAGTGGGTGCGTGTGCACAGGGCGAGGCTCCAGGGAGCCCAGGGAGCCCAGGGCAGTGAGCGAGCCCTGGCCGTGGGGTCCTGCAGCCGTGAGCTGCCAGGGAGAGTGTGGAGTTCAAGTTCTGCCCAGTTAGGGGGGATTGACAGACACTTCAGGTTTCTCTTTGAAACTCAGAAGGGCCATATTCTAAAGATTTTTATTTTTAGAGAGAGAGGAAGAGAGGGAAAGAAACATGGATTGGTTTCCTCCTGCACATCCCCAACTGGGGACCTGGCCTGCAACCCAGGCAGGTGCCCTGACCGGGAATTGAACCAGTGACCTTTCAGTTCGCAGGCCAGCCAGTGCTCAATCCACTGAGCCACACCAACCAGGGCAGGGCCATATTTTAGAAGTGATAGCCATATTCCAGGCCTGAGGAAAACAGACTCATCCTAACAAAGCCTAGAGCTAAGCCCCCCACATACTGCAATCTCTCGAGAATTTCATTAGTAACTGGAACAAAATTCAACAGTGTCCAGAGGAAGATAACAGAATCCACTCTCTCCAGCATATCATACACAATATCCAGCAGGCAGAACACAGCACCAGACATATAATGAAGTGTGAACATGTGGGACATGCGCCTGGCCGGGTGGCTCAGTTGGTTAGAGCATCGTCTTGAAATGCCAAGGTTGAGGGTTTGAACCCCAGTCAGGGCACATACAAGGATCCAACCAATGCATGCATAAACAGGTAGAACAACAAATCAACTGTTCCTCTCTCCCTCTTTTGTCTTTCTCTCTAAAATTAATAAGTAAAAAAAATTAAAAACAAAAAAAGAAAATATGGCACATAATCAAGAGAAAAAAGTCAAAACTCGTTGAAATTTGTAGGCAAGGGCTTACCTACATCATTATACATGATTTAAGGAAAATGATTTTCAGGAAAAGGTGAATATATTAAATGAAGAAGTGGGGAATTCCTGGAGAGAGAGAGGGAAACGAAGAACCAAATGGAAATCCCAGAACTGAAAAACTATCCGAAAAATATCACCTGAAGGGCTTAACGGTAGAAGGATCGCTAAACTCGGAGACAGACCCCGGAAATTCTTGGTGGAGTTCAGGACACGCTACCCCATGCGTGGCCCCTTGGGACACTGAATACTCCAACTGGGGACCGAGGGGTGGCAGGCGCAGGGCCTTTCTGACGCTTCCCCGACGCCGGTCTATCCCAGCTGCTTGCGGAAGAGGTGCCCTCTCTACGTCTGGAGGGAGGGGCACCCTCATCTCTGCAGACAGGTGACCACAGGGTCACAGGGTCGCAACGGAACTCTGAAGGCGCAGACCCTGCTGTTTCCCCCGGCTGACTACACTAACCCTCAGGTCCTTGTTCTCGAATCTTTTTGGTCCCGTTACATTTCGCACAACTCTCCACTCTTCATCCAACCTAACGAAAGAAAGCCAGGTTTTCCGGTGTCTTCAGGAGTTCCTTGCCTCCCGAAGGCCCCCGGGTCACGCGCACGGTGTATTAAGTCCATCTGTACGCTCTTCTCTTACCAATCTGTCTTTGGTCACGGGGGCTCCAGGCGAGAACCTAGGAGGCCAGAGGACAAAGATCCTTCTCCCAGGGTGCGTCATCCACACGGAAGCTCAAAGAGAGAACCGACGGGGAGCAGTGGGCAGAGCCTCCTCAGGGACATCGGGCCACGGAGCTGAGTCCCGGGAGGAGAGGGGACGGTGACCGGTGCACCCTTCCCCATTCTTTCACTTTAAAGAGAAGTGAAAGTTCTCTTCCGCTTCTCTTTTTCTGTGTGTTTAATGTGCATCTCCTGTGCAGCTCGTTCTTGTATGTTGCATCCAGTGTGGCCATTTCTCCTTCGTTTAGTCCCTTTTCCCTGTCACCCTTATGGGCGTGAACAGATTTCGGGGTGCCTTCTGGCTTCTTGTTCTCTAGCGTTGCCTTAATCCCTGCTGTAGCCTGCCTCGCATTCTGCGTTGTTTTCAGGTGTTCCGGCTCTCTGAGCTTGTGCAAGGTGAACGGGACAATAGCCTCCTGTGTCCCTGTGGGGAAGCACCCGTGGCCACAGGTGGCAGTGGGGGCCTTGGGGGACTGGAATGCGGTGACTGGGGGGCAGTGGGGAAGAGGAACTCTCCCTTATTATAGATTCTCTTTGGTCACTTTGTGCCGTGTCCATATAGGTATTGAAAAGGGAAGTAAAGTAGTTTTTAAAAAATCGGATGACCAACTAGGGAAACAAAGAAACTTCCCCCAAAGGTCAAGGGGAGGCCCGGAAGCCCCCAGCCGTGGCTGGAGCCCGCAGACTGACTGTCCCCTCTGCCTGTGTGTGTGGCGTCTCCTGCCCAGCCACTGTCAGCGGTGCTGGTGGCAGAAGGGGGGCCCAGGGCATCCGAGGAAGCCCGGACAGGTCACGAGGACAGCGCTTGGGCCCAGGGACAAAGAAGGCCCTGTCTACCTGGATGTCAGCCTTTGCCAGCCCAGCCCCTGGGCAGAGGGCAGGGCCAGGCAACCAGCAGTTCCACACCCCCAAGCGCTTCGCAAGCTCTGAGGCAAGGACGAGCTGCGGGCCTGGAGCTCGGGGTCCCTATGGGCCACTGGTTTTCCCGCAGTGCCCTGAGATGCGGCTGGCCCTCTGCTGGCGCGGGACGGTGCGGGGGACAGGTCTCCCTCCCCAACCTGCAAGGCTGGCGGGTCTGGGGCAGGAGGGCCCGGCCAGCCGCAGGGGTCCTGCCCTCCGCCCCAGGACTGAGGTCCGGGCGTCCCCTCGTGAACTCATGCTCTTTGCCATTGCTTGTGGTGCGGACCTGGAAAGGGTTTCTGAGGTCTTGGCTTTAGACATAACTTGTTCCATCCAGCACACGTTATCATTCTGAACTTTTTATCTTAAGTTGGCTTATCTTTCACTGGCTACCCAATTACTTTATTATTGCACCTTTACATCTTCCTTGTTTGTCGAATCTTGTATGCCCTTTAATGTTTTCAACCCTTCTGAGCGTCTGTCCCTGGCTGGTGTGGCCCGGCTGGCTGGGGAGTCACCCCCACACACCGAGAAGCGTTCTGGTTCCACCCCCTGTCGGGCAAGTGCGAGAGGCAACCAATCGGGGTGTCTCTCTCACATCGATGTTTCTCTCTCTTCCTCCTCTTCTAAAAGTGATGAAAAAACGTGTTCTCAGGTGAGGATAAAAACAATTTCTGAGCACCTGGTTTCCATGGTGTTGAATTGCTCACCTCGGCAAAGGGTCATGAGGTTTCAGGGACACCTGGCCTCCCCTGACTCAGCCGGGAGGACTCAGGGTCTCCACCCAGGTCCCGGGAGGAGGGGCCTGACCTCCCAGGCAGCTGCCCTCCCCGGCCCGCCCCTGGCCCCAGCTCTCGGGTGTCCTGCTCCCCTCCCGGGCAGCCTGGCGGTCCAGGGCCCGCAGGCTTTTGAAGCACAGAAGGTGGGAATGTGAGTGCACTTGCTCGGACGGATGCTTCTCTTGCACGTAGGCCCTTTGCTGCACGGTCGTAAACTGGAAATATTTCAGTCGATTCGGGGTTTTCGTAGTAACCAAGCGTACACCTGCAAATCACACACCTTCCTTTTCGCCGCTGTGCTTGCCCTGTCTGCCTTGTTGTTTCACGTCGTGTTCTTGCACCGCGACCTTGCAGACCCGGTCAGCCCACGACTGTGGGGTGGGCAGGCGTGTTGTGCCCTTGACCTTGAGGAGAAGCACTCTAGTGTTTTATCATTCCATCGGATGTCAATTTGGGGGTTGGAATCAGTGTTTTAAAAACTCTCTTACTGCACTGGCCGGTGTGGCTCAGTGGATTGAGTGCAGACTTGTGAACCAAAAAACTGCAGCTTCAATTCCTGGCTGGGGCACTCACCTGGGTTGCAGGCCAGGTCCCCAGTTGGGGGCATGTGAGAGGCAACCACACATTGATGTTTCTCACACATCGATGTTTCTCTCCCTCTCTCTGTCCCTCCCTTCTCCTCTCTCTAAAAGTAAATAAATAAAATATTTTTAAAAAACGTAAAAAAAATCTTTTACTAGGGACACTGTCAAGCAAATATCGAAGTAGCATGCCTAGGATAATGAACCCCCTAGCCCCCGGCCCCCCAGCTTTGTCCAGGCTGGTGCCATCTGTCCCTCATTTTCTTCCCCTTCCCCGCTCTGGGTGATCCGAAACATTTTCCCAATATTATATTATCTTGTCTGTAAATACTTCAACATGTGTCTTCAGAAGTTAGTGATCCTTGCCCTGGCCTGTGAACAGAAGGGTCGCAGGTTCGGTTCCCGGTGAGGGAACGTGCCTGGGTTGCAGGTCAGGTCCCCAGTTGGGGGTGGGGTGTGAGCCACACCAGCCAGGGCCTATCTTAAAATTAAACACTAAGCCCTGGCTGGTGTAGCTCAGTGGATTGAGCACGGGCTGCGAACCAAAGTGTTAACAGGTTCGATTCCCAGTCAGGGCACATGCCTGGGTTGCAGGCCACGGCCCCCAGCAACCCCACATTGATGTTTCTCTCTCTCTATCTTTCTCCCTCCCTTCCCTCTCTAAAAATAAATAAATAAAAATCTTTTTTAAAAAGCTTTTTTTTTTAAAAAAAATAATAAAGTTAAATGAAACACTAACTCCTTAATGTCAAACATTCAGTGTTCAGATTTCCGTGGTTGTCTCCTAACTTTTTTCCACTTTCTTTATTCGAATCAGCAATCCAACGAGAGCCACGCGCGCCTCTGAAGTCCCTCTCAGCCTGCGAGTCCTCCCGCCCTCTTCGTTTTCCTGCTGAGGGCCCCGCCCTGGCCATTCCTTCGCCCTGCAGAGGGCCACAGTCTTTGGCTGTTCTGCATGACGTCGCCGTGGACGTCGATGTACAAGCCCCTGCCGGGGTCCCTGCTTTCAGTCCCCTTGGGAGTATGTCTGGGCGCGGAATCAGTGATTGGATCGAGTGGCTTCTGAGGGAGTGCCCGCCCGCTTTCCGCAGCGGCCGCGCCACCTACGCTCCCATCAGCAACGCACAAGTTAATTTCTTGTTTCTCCATGCCCTTGCATGTACTTATTTTCCATTATTTTGATAATAGCCATCCTAATGGATTATAGGCATATCCTAATGAGGTATCTAAGTAGCATCTCATTGTGGTTTTGATGTGCATTTCCTTAATGACTAATAATATTCAACATCTTTTCGTGTGCTTGTTGGATATTTGTTTCTCTTCTCTGGATGAATAGCTATGCAAACTGTTTGCTCACTGAGCTGTATTTTTTATGTGCTATTAAATTGATTCTCTAATATTTTCTTGAGGATTTTTGCAGCCAGCGGACCCACCTAATCTGCTCCCAGATTCCTGAGATATTTATTATTGTTTTAAACAATAATAGTTAAGTTTTGGGCCTTCACTGATATGGCTCAGTGGGCTGAGCACTGGTCTGTGAACCAAAAGGTCACCAGTTTGATTCCCAGTCAGGGCACATGCCTGGGTTGCGGGCCAGGTTCCCAGTAGGGGGGTGCATACACATTGATGTTTCTCTCCCTCTCTTTCTCCTTCCCTTCCCCTCTCCCTAAAAATAAATAAATAAAATCTTTTAAAAGAAAATAATTAAGTTTTGGTATGATAGCAATAGATAACCAACATAGGCTCAGGTTTGGAAAGCAGGCCCCTTTTTAGTGCAAAGAAAATTGAAATTCTTATTCCCTTTCTTCTGCCCTGGGTCCACCTTTCTTCACCCCAAATCTGGGGTTCAAGCCACAACTCCAGACTTTCAGAGACCTGAGAGCCCTATGGAAACTGATGCGAACTCTGTACTTGAACTAGGGCTGACCACAAATGACAATCCTGACGGACTCTGGGGGGCAGGGCGGATGGAAGCCAGACAGCAAGAAGGACCCCTGGTGCCCAAGGAAGAACCAGTCTTGTGAGGAGGGGAGTGGGGAAGGGCAGGCTCACCGGGGCCCTGAGGGTGGGAAGCATCAGATCTTGAGGAGCGTGAGGGCCCCCTTTAACCCCAGGTTCTGGGGGCGAGTCTATCATTTTTGTTGTTGCCTCATAACCCCTTTCTTTGGGGGGCGCATCCTTCCCTGCCTGCCCTGTTGTGTTATGATTCCACCCAGGCCATGCGGTTCAAGTGGGGCTCACGCGCCCCTGAGCTCAGCTCTTGCTATGGACGCGGGTTCATTCATGCTCGGTCGTGTGGCATGAACCGGCCTGACTACAGTCTCCCTTTGACTTCTTGCCAGAAATGTCAGACGAGACACTCGTTTTGTGTCTTTCGGGAGTGTGAACTGTAAGGGCCATCTAAGTCTGGAGCTGCCTGGGACCCCCTTTCCCCCACTCGGAGATCAAGTGGACTCAAAGAAAAAAGCCATAGAGGAAGAACAATCACATGAACACAGAAATATAAAACCAGAGAACAAAAATTTCACTTTTCATGTGATGGAAGCATGGATATTGCTAAAAAATAACGACCAGAAAGCTTCTTTCACGTGAATGAATCAGAGTCTTCAACGGTTGGCTTTGCAAAATGTTTGCAACAATGCAGTTTGCAGTTTGCAACCGCAGACTATACTGCTATGCTGGAGGCATAAATACTTTCCATAACACTTTAAAAAAATATTTTGATGAGCGACTTGAGTTGCGTTCACTGAAGTTCTTCAACATCTCTCGGACTATCTGATATCTGTCCCCAGCCATTTGCAATAGTAAATGAAAATAAAACACGACTCTGACGTCGGAGTTTGTGAAAACAGGTGACCACACCGACGCTGACGTCGGAGTGCGCGGCGGCGTCTCTCAGACACGGTTCGCCATCGCATACTGCGCATCCTTAGGAAACGCGTGTTATAACCAAACCGACGGCTTAAACGTTATGGCTTAACGTCAGTCACGTACAAACCCTCAGCTGGTCATGACCTTGAGCCTATGTGACCCCGATACATGTAACAACATTTTTAAAAAGAGCTTGTTTGTACCTCTCAGATGATGACCTCCACAGAGTCACCTCCCCTGTACCCGCCCACGTAAAAGACATGGGGGTCTATCATTTTACCTTCTATCCAATCCCAAAGTTTCCATGTGTTGCTTTTTCCCGCCTCCCTAACCTATCACCCATGGATTTCAGGTAACCCTGGTAAGCCGCCTCTTTTGACTGTAACTTATAAACTAAGGCGCAAAATCGCCATACTCTGGAGTATTTTCTCAATCCCTTAAGACACAGGTGGCAAGCACAAGGCCCGAGGGCCGAATCCGGCCCTCCACCTTGTTTTATTCGGCCTGGTACCTTGTTTCTACCCAGCGGCAGTGCCAAGCTCTCACTTAACTGTTAAGGAGTAGTTACATCTATACAGTCCTAATGTTACATTCGGCCCCCTTTGAAGGCAACAGCAAGGCTGATGTGGCCCCCAGTGACAATGGGTCTGACGCCCCTGCCTTAAGATTTTGCTTCCCAGCAGTTGTCAGTTTGGCCCCAATAAACTCGTAAAAATTCTCGCAGGGCCGACGTCTTGCGCACTAACACCAGGTCGATCACGGAGCGTGTTGAAGGCTCTCACCACTTCGGTCTTTCCGGCAGCAGCTAGGCCAGCACAGCAAGGCCGGGTCTGAACCCGAGGATCCTTATGACTCCAGCTGCATTTAGTTTTGAATCCTAGCTCTGTCTGTGTGGCCCCCGCCCTCTCTAGCCCTCAGACACCTAGCCTTTCCCCCAGATAATCAGCAACCCCTCTAGGCTGCAGAACACAGCAGCCCGGCCCCACTAATGGTCAGAGTAGGAACACCTGCAGGCCAAAGTAGCAGTTACGTGTCAGCTCCTGAGCCCTAAGGTAGAACAACCCCTGGCCACTTTCCCATGAGGTCAGACCCAGGGACAATGTCAGAGCTGGCCCTAAGATCCGATCAAATGATCCATCACCCTTTCCTCACCCCCGATCAGTCAGCTCCCAGCGTGACCCCAACCCCCAATCCAGTGTTTCGTGGTTTTGCCCTGCAGGATCCGTAACCTCCACGCCATTAGGGAGTTCAGGCTTTGCAGTGTTAGCTCCCCGCCCCTGGGTGGCGCCATTCCGATAAAATGGCCAATATGTCTCGACTGCAGTGCTCGGTGCGTGGGGTCTGGCTCTGCCAGGGCGGGCTGCGAGAACTCTTTCTCTAGCAGCTTCTCTGTCCACGCTGCAGTCCAGGCGCTGGCTGGCTGCACTGCACCTGGATCTCGGGCTGCTCTTCCGAGCTTGTGTTTGTTACTGGCAGCATTCAGTTCCCGCAGGTGTAGGACCGAAGTTCATTCACGTTTCCTTGCTGGCTGCCGGCCGGGAGCTGCTCTCAGCTTCCAGAAGCCACCCTCATTTCCGGTCACTTGGCCCCATCCATCTTCAAGTCAGCAACGGCACGTGGGCTCCTCCTGCTTTGAATCTCTCCGACGCCTGTCACTAGCCCGAGAAAGCTCTGTGTTTTTAAAGGCTCATGGGTCAGGCCCACCACCTTAATGTCCCGGTTGTGAGTCCCAAAGAAATTGGATCCAAGGAGGAACACACCAAGGCACATCGTAATTACATTAGCCAGGGTAAAGATGAAGAAGAGAATCCCAGAAGCAGCAAGAGATAAGGGGACAGTTACCTACAAAGGAGTTCCCATCAGACTGTCAGCTGATTCCTCAAAAGAGACCTCACAGGCAAGAAGGGGCTGAAAATAACTATTCAAAGACAAGAAAGGCAAGGAAGGACCTACCCAAGATTGCTCTATCCAGCAAAGCTATCATTTAGAATGGAAGGGCAGGTAAAGTGCTTCCCAGATAAGGTCAAGTTCAAGGAGTTCATCATCACCAAGCCCTTATCATATGAAATGTTAAAGGGACTTATCTAAGAAATAAAAGATGATCAAATATATGAACAGTAAAATGACAACAAACTCACAACTATTAACAACTGAACCTAAAGCCAAAACAAAAAAAAAAAACGGAGCAAACAACTAGAATAGGAACAAAATAATAGAAGTGGAGATCACATGGAGGGTTATCAGTGGGGAGGGGAGAGAGGGGGAAAAGGTACAGGGAATAATAAGCATAAATGGTAGGTACAAAATAGACAGGGGAGGTTAAGAAAAGTATGGGAAATGGAGAAGACAAAGAACTTATGTACAATCTGTGGACATGAACTAACGGGGGGGAATGTGGGTGGGAGGCAGGGGTGCAGGGTGGAGGGGAGTGAGGGGGGAAATGGGACAACTGTAATAGCATAATCAATTTTTTTAAAAGAAATCCTTCTTTATACAAATGAGACGAAAGAAAAGGGTAAATCTCCATGGAATCCCACGGATTTTTCCAGTATTTTAAAAAAGATGTCATTTATTTATTTTTAGAGAGAAGGAAAGGGTGGAAGAAAAGGAGGAGGAGAAACATCAGTCGCATGTGCCCTGACGAGGGTTCGAACAGGTGACCTTTTGCTTTGCTGGGCGACCTTCAACCGACTGAGCCGTAACGGTCAGGGCACGTTTTCCAGCATTATGAGACGCACATGGCCTGAGTTAAAGCGGATGACTCGGGATACCAGTTCCAGATGTCACGTAACCAGCCCAAATCGTCCTACTGTCACGTTTCCTACGTGGTCAGTTGGGGGCGCTCCACGCCTGCTCCTGGGATTGCAGAGCTCCCGGGACTCCTCCCTGCCCCGCCCCTCGTACCCTCGCTGGGGCCCGGGCCCCGCCCGCGCGCGCCGCTGCGGAGGGGTCGGCGAGTGCCCCCCAGGACCGAACGGCCAGGGCCTGCAGGTAGGTCCCGTGGTCAGATGTTGCGCTAGGGGGTGCGCACCCCGCAGGGCTGCAACGCGCACTCCTTTCCAGGCCTCTGGGGTCCAGTGGCTCCCGCCATCCGCGAACCACCCCTCCCGGGACGGCAAAGCGCGACCTCCCACACTAAAGCCAACGGTTCAGCGAAGGCCACGGGGTGGCGCGCTGGGCTGACCGCCCTCGACCACGCGCACCTCCCGGCAGCTACTCTCCGCCCAGCGACCTCAAGCCTCCAGGCTGGGCGGGGATTCCCGGCGTTCTTCTTAGATTCGGCCGCACCGGGTTAACTCCCCGCCCGGTGGCTAGTTCACGTGTGCCCGAGTCACCTGGGCAGCCGCTTCAAACACCGAGGCTCGCGCCCACCCCGACCGCGCGTGGAACCCGACCGCGCTGAGACCTGGCTGCAAACGCGGTTTTAGAGCTTCCTCGGGGGCTTTTCCGGACAAGTAGCGGGTCTGAGCACGCCCCCCCCCCCCGCCCCGCCTCCGGAAAGCGTTGCGCTCCAGGCTCAGCTGGAAGGTGTAAAGTTCATTCCAAGATGCAAGTTCCGTATTGGAATTATACGCAAAGAATGGCATTCTACTCTCTCACGTGTCTGCGTGCATTTTAATAGAAAAGCAATGGCTACAAGCTACCTTTTGGGAAAAGATAAATGCATAACAAGCACGAGGTTAAGACGTTCTGTTCATGCGAGGGCCAGCAGCTGCTGCGAGCGGGTCGCAGCAGAGGTCAGCATCGCGCATTCAGAGGGAAGGAATTTCAAACGGGGGCAAGACGGGCTTTTCCACGGGGGGCGGGGGCGAAGTCCACGGGAGCTCTGCGGGACAAAAATACTAAATACCAGTCAAGCATCAGACATAACACGGAACTGACTACCCCCCACAAACACACATGGAAGTCACTACTAAGGAAGAAGGGAAGCTCTTGGGACGTAGGGGGTCTGGTGCACACACCCGAATTCAAGTCGCGCACTGAATGACGGGGGGGGGCGGTTTCTTTGGCAGCCTTCATTTCTAAACTCGACCGCGGTGCATAATGGGGTTCTAGGAGTCCCCCTCCCTGCTCCGCAGTGCAGGTGCACAGAGCCACTCCCCTGGGATCGGCTTCTTTGATACGGGAAAGGCCCTTTGAGTGGGCTCCTTTGGTTATGTAAATGTGGCCGCGAGGGCACCCGTTGCCCTGCGGCGGAACAGAGGCTTTTGTGGCCCGACAAAGCCACCGCTTCTCCAGGCCCCTTGGAATGCAGCGCCGGCCACGAGGGAGGCGGGGAGGTGTTTCTGGATCCGAAGCCCGGGGCCTTGGGAGAGGAAAGACCTTGAGACCCGTCTCCCCACATTCAGGTTCGCGATTGACTGAAATTGACTGTGAGGAAAGGCCTGGAAAGTTACTACACAGGGACCGCCCGCGTGAGTTGGCAGGGCTCTCCTGGGACTGGGAGCCTCCTGACCGGAGCACCCCCCTCTTGCTGCTGCCCTCGGGGGAAGGACGGCTGAGCCGGCGAGGGTGATGAAGAGGAGGGCCACTTTCTGTCTGAAGCACGTGTTCCTGCGGACTGGGCCGCAGGTGCACCTGAAAATCTGCAGGGCTGTGCGGGCTCCACAGCGCCACCGTGTGGGGCGAGAGGGTCCCTGAAGAGTCCCGTTCAGACGCTCCGAACTCGCGCTGTGTGGGTTTAGGGGAGGCCTGGAGATTGCAGACAATTTGGGAGTGAGAGGGCTCCAAGAAGGAGAGGTAGGGTTTTGTAAGGAGGAAAATAATTTTATTTCTACCCTTCTGGGTTCTTTACTGAGACCGCCCGCCCCCCAAATAAAGGAGTGACAAGAAAAAAACCCATAAATTTAATGACGTGTACACCTCCTGCATACATGGGAGGTGCCCAGGAAAACCGAGAAACTCCCCGAAATGACCCAGGCCACCACTTTCAGTATCAGTTGAAAACAAAATAAAGATGCTGGGGGGTGGGGAGCAAGGGAGGTTTCCAGGAAAAGCCCAGTAAAAGGGTATAAGATGGTAGAGTCACAGATTCAAGTCGCTGCCTGCCTCCTTGATCAGTTTCTGGCGATTAAGAGCCATCCTCTTCCTGGCGAAACGGAGACTTCCTTTTTAAATGTGAATATCCCTTACAAAAGAGTAACTTGTACTTAGTTTTCAGAGCTTCTCCTGTGTTGGCTGTTTTTTTTTTTTTCCAAAATAAATAAATAAATAAATAACCAGCTCAAGATAAGCCTTCTGCCAAAGAGGCAAATTTTGGGGTGTCATATTCTACTCCCCGTCGTTTTCTGCCAACACGGGTACACGAGGGATTAAAATGCAGTCCGTCAGACTTACTCCCTGAGTTGCGGTTATTTTGATTGTACGCGTGAAGGGCTTATCGTAGAGCCAGGTGTGTTGAATGTGCTCCACAAAATGGCAGTAATTATCGTTATTACTGGCGATCAAGACTGTAAATACTGAAAATCCTGGAAACTTCCAGAATGGCCTCTGTATCTGTTTCCCCATACGATTGCCGATTAACCTCGGAAAGGCCAGTGCTGTCTGTGGAGGCAGCGGGGCTGCACGCCCAGGTGGCCGGCCGGAGGAAACCGGGGTCAGCTGGTGGTGGTGGAGAGGCCCAGAGCCAGGCCAGGGGTGGGCTGCAGGCTGCAGTCAGCTGGGCAGTCTGGACAGGCTGGCTGAGGGTCAGGGCCAGGGTGGGCAGTGACCCGCGGTTCTCTGCCATTAGCTTTTTCTTTCGTGGAGCCCCCTTCCTGTTGAGGGGACAGAGGAGCTGGGGGCTGGCGAAGGGGCTGGCCTTGGGCACGGCTGCCTCCTCATGGGCCCCAATGGGGGATTGCGGGTGTGGACAGGTTTCTAGGGTCTCCATCTGAACCTGTTTCTTCCCTGCTCGGGAAGCTGCAGTGGCTCCTCTACGCCTGCAGAGGGCACCCTAACTCCTAGGCCTGGCCCGTCCCTCCAGCCTCCTCCATCACAAGGCTAGCGCCCGCTCTTCCTCTGGGAGGCCAGGTAAGCTGCTAGGTGGGGAGGGGCTCCGTGAGCCTGCTGCCCACCCTGTGCAGGATGTCCTGTTACGTGGGCCCCCTGCCTTTGTTTTTTCCTTCCTTTTGTGGTGCTGCGCTGGCTCCCCAGCTTAGGTACAGGCCCCCGAGGTCTGAAATGGGGTCAAGAGCAAGGACCCCCAAAGGGCAGAGGCTGAGGAAGTCCCCATCCGTGGGACCAGCCGGATCGGCCCAGAGGAGAGGGTGCACAGGTGAGGTCTCTACCGCTTGCCCCGGCGGGGCTCTCAGGCTCCAGCCTGAACACCCTCCTGCAACTCAGCCCGGGACGGGCCCTGCCTCCCTCCCAGCTGCTTCCCCTTTCCACGCCCCAGCCCCGGCCTCTGAGGAGCACCTTTCCGCCTTCAGAGGCGCGGCCAGCCCCCTCCCCTGTGCCAGCCCGGGCCCGGCCCGGGCTCGGAGTGTGAGTGATGGACCAACCGGGCCTGTGCAGTCACAGGCCCCGCCTCGGGAGGCCCTGTTTGGCCTCACTCTCTGCTGGGGCGATCTTGAAAACCTTAACTTTTTAAAACCAGGGGCCCACAGACTTTGCGGCCAGCCAGCCTAGAGGGGAGGTGTGGGGGTCTGTGCTGAGGAGGAAATAGCCGGGGCGTCGTCCCTCTTCTTCCCCGAGGGCAGCGGGGGCCACGGGGGGGCGTCTGTGTAGTCTCGCACCCCGTCGGTGCTCCAGGGTGCTGTGTCAGACTAGGAAGCAGCCATTCCCACCGCCCACCCAGAGGAGGGCCCTGGGTGTCTGTCTCGGGCACCCAGCCCACTCGGATGCCTGAGCTGCCCACTGGTGGGGAGATGCTCGTTTGCTGCCTACAGACCCAGGGCCCTTCTCCTGGGGTGGCCGCCCTCCCCACCCTGGATGCTGAGGTGCCCTGCACCATGGTGGTCCCCCAGGACCAACTCCCCACCCCCTGCCACCGTTTCAGTGTTTTTTTGTCAACCTCATCAGTGCGTCCAGGTTGCCTGAAAGGCCATGGGAAGGGGAAGCCCACCGGCACCTGCCTGCCCCACTGCACCCACTCCCTGCAGCAGCAGCAGCAGCCTCAGGGTCGGCTCTGGCCTTGGCCTTGCCCTCCGTGGGAATGCACAGTTAGCTGGGAGCTCCCCCACGGCCCCGCCCCCAGTCCAGGGCCACCTCTCTCGGCCCCTCTGCTTTAGTCCTGGCACTCACCCCCCCTCTAAGGCCCTTCAAGGGGTCCCTTGTGCCCACCAGCTGAGAACAAGGACCAAGCTGTGTTTCCTGAAATCTCCAGCAAACGTGGCCCCAGACAAGCCCTCCGATGGAAATGGGAACAGGAAGTTTCACACCACAAAAAAACCAGTCCCCTTTTATTGAGAAAATAGTCAGTTCCTCCGTGTTTTCCCAGGTGACTTTGCCCAGAGGTACGAGGCGGCGTCCTTCTGCAGCCACCCCTAAGGACCCCCGAGCCTGGGAGGGGCGGCCCACACCGGACACACCCTGCCTCTGCAGGGGCAGATGCTGGTCTGCTTGGCCCTGGGGTGGCCGGCTCTGGAGGGGCTGTGCGGGGTGCGGGGCCCGAGGGAGGAGCTGTTTCACTGGGATGAGTGAAGGGAAGAGCACCGCCGTCTCCCGGGGCCTGGCGCCGTCTCCCTCCAAACCCTTCATAAATAAAACTTCATAGTATTAGAGGTATGTTCACGTCCAGGGCCAAACCAGCTGGTTTCCGGGCCAGGGAGCCGGGCCTCTGTGAGGCCGCCCCAGGGCCCTCGCCTGGGGCTGGTCGGGCAGCACCGTGGCTTCGGCGTAGACCGCTGCCCTCTGGCCCTGCGTCGGGCGGGGGAGGGGGGCGGGGGGCTGCTACCCATCCAGAGGTTCTGAGGATCGCTGAGGTAGTAAGAGCAGCAGGTTGCGCTTCCAGACGGGGGCGGGATGGAACAGCCAGGGATGCAGCCAGGCCTGGAGCCACCTGGGAGCTGAGGAGGCTGAGCAGCCAACTCCAGGCAGGCCCGGGGGGAGGGGGCGGTGCAGGAGGGTGTCCTGGAGCGCCCTGTCTCCAGGAGACCCAGGGGCGCAGACTGGGGGGCCTGTGAGCCTGCACAGGGTTGAGCTTCTCCTGTAAGGGCCGAGGGGGCCTGTGGGGAGACTGAGGCATTTCACGGGAGGAGGAGATTCTGTGAGGATGACAGAGGGCAGCCACGGAGCCACCCAGGGCCTGGCCTGGCCCAGGTACCTGAGCACGGGATTCCTTCAGAGGCCACCAGGGCCTCCCACCAGGTCAGAGAGGGCGAGGCCACGAACCCAGGTTAGGAGGGCTGCCAGCAGCTTCGTGCCCCGCACGACCTTCTCCAGTGTGGGCACTTCGGAGCGCTCCTGGGCCGCAGCTCCACTCTCTGGGGCACCCCCACAGGGAGGCCCCTCCGGCTACCTGTGCCGGCCACCCCCAGGGGCACCCGAGGCCCAGCTCCTCCGCCGCCCTGCAGGGCACCGCAGGCCCCGCCTGCCCCGGGAGCCCGGCCGGTCAGAGCACCTGGAGCTTGCGGGAGCAGGTGAGGTTGCCGTGCACCAGCCCCCACATGGCCAGCAGCTCGGCGGGCAGCAGCTTGTGCACGACCAGCATGGAGCGGAAGAAGCACGGCTCCTTGTTCATGCGGCTGTTGCGGTTCCGGGAGATGCCGAACGTCTTGAAGCCCTCGTGGGCCATGGGGTGCACGCCCAGCACCTCCAGGCACATGCCCAGGAAGACGTCGTCGATGGGGTAGAGCTCCACGGTGTCGCAGGCGCGGTGCAGGCGCCGGGCCAGGCCGCCGGCCATCAGGAAGCCGCCCCCGCCGGCGTAGGGCGGGTAGCTGGCCTTGCTGTACAGGGCCCCGGGGATGTAGTACTTGTTGTCCTTCTTGCGGATGGGCCGGGCGTGCTGGAGCACGTCGCCCACGAACAGGTCTTCCTGAGGCCGCCGGTCGGCCAGGAACTCCAGCAGGTTGGTGGGGTTGACGAAGACGTCGTCGTCACCCTTGAAGACGAAGCGGACATGGGGGCAGTAGATGTCCAGCCACTTGAGGAAGTGGATCTCCTTGAGGGTCAGGTTGAAGAAGCTGTCCAGAAAGTCCCACTGCAGGATGTCGCCGTAGAGACGGTCCTCGTAGGCCAGCAGCTGCTGGTAGTGGGCGCGCTCCTCCTGCTTGGAGGCCGTGCCCAGCAGGAAGAGGGTGCGCCTGGCGCCGCGGCTGCCGCCCACAGACTGCTGCTCCAGGCCCCAGGTCTGGCGGATGGCCTCCCGGCGGTCGTGCTGCGTGATGACCGACTTGATGACCACCAGCAGGTAGACGTCGCCGTGGCACTTCTCCGGGTGGTTCAGCAGCATGGGGAAGTAGCGGCAATGGCGGTAGAGCAGGAACTGCTGGAAGTGAGGCTCCAGGCCCTGGAACCAGGGCTGGTGGGTCAGGTTGACGTTGGCCGAGCAGTTCGCCGTGGTCACGTCCCAGGCCTGCGGCGCCCCTGAGGCCATGGGCACGGGGGTGACCGAATCCTTTGATCTCTTCCAGAAGTCATTGGGGTTCGCCAGGTGTGCGTTTGGCTTCCGGGCCTCTGGCGGCCCTAAGGTGGGTGGCGGGGGCTCCTGCAGAAACTGGCCGGGGGTCAGACCACGCTGGAACACGGCCACGGCCACGAGCAAGGCCAGGGACAGGCACACACTCTTGTAGATGACTCTCTTCCTGGGGGTGGGGGCGGGACACACAGAGGACACACAGGTGAGTCCCTGCGACCCTCCCAGCATCTCTAGGTGGCCAAGTCTAGTCCCAGGGCCCCAGGCAGTCAGAACAGGGTTCTGCTTCCCCTCCCCGCTCCTCCCTACCCAGTGGGGCTCCCGACCAGCACTAGGGAGGCGGGCTGGCCTGCCACCTACAAGCCAAGTGACTTCCAAGGGGTTCCCTTAACCTCTCCAAACCATGATTTCTTCTTCCACGACATGAAGCCAGCCCTCTGCCCTGTTCTCCGCCCCCCAGCAAGGCACCCCTTTTGCTTTCATTTCCTGCGCGGACCCCGTGAGGCGCTGGGGTGAACAGTTCAGGTGAATCACTGGGAGAGGCAGAGACAGGACCTGCTCTGCTGCCGGAAAGCGCACTCCAACATGGGGACTTGGGGAGCAGGCTCTGACGTGGGACCTGAAGAAATCTGTCCCTCTTCCCTCCACCCCATCCATCAGACTATAAAAAAATAAAGCAGCCCAGGGCATCTTGTAGCATGACCACTGTCCCCTGAGCCCCCCATCTGCCCCCTGCCCGAACATGGCACTGGGCGAGATGCTCTCCTGCCCCAGGAGGGGAACGGATTCGGACCCTACCTCCCAGGGACGCTGCTGGCCCAGGGAACCCTATCACACCCACTTCGGAAGCAGACATTAGAGCTTTTTGCCAGGAGGGCGGGCAGGCCCTGGGCCTTGGGACCCTTTTTCTTCAAGCTCACGTTCTGGGGGTGGCCAGGCCAGTGGGATGATGTCCCCCAACTCCAAGTGGGGAGGTGGGTGCCAGGCTCTGGGAGGAGGCAGACTGCAGTGTGGCCAGTGGCCAGTCGGGAGCCCTGCTGAGAAGCCGGGGCCCCCAGGAGTGGCTAGCTGGAGGAGCAGACAGCCAGGGAAGGGGAAGGTGGAGGCCATTGGGGCCAGCCTTTCCCACGGGGTCCCAAGGTTTCCTGCGCATGGAGTTGCGGGAAGGCCGGGTCATCTCAGGTACTGCCGTGGGGAGGGGCTGCGTGTGACCCAAGACCCACACTCGGAGCGTTGGGGAGCAGAGCGCTCGGTTCTCCCGCCAAGGGGGTTTCAGGGAAGCCCCCACACCGCAGTAGGGGAGGCCGAAGTCCAGCGGCGTCACCACAGGGAGGGGGAGGCAGCGAGGCCCCTCGACCCCGGGGAGGAAGGAGAGGAGAGGAGAGCCACTGGGGGCGGAGGACGGGATCGCCCAGGACGCAGGAGGCCCTCGGAATGGAAGGCAGGAGCCCAGCTGCCGGCGAGACCTTGAGTGCCCAGCTCACGTTGTGGGATCTGGGGGATCTGGGACCGCGGGGAGGGCTGGGCGCACGGGCTCCACGGTCTGCCGCCGCCGCCGCTGCTGCCGACCAGCCGGTCGGGGCGCCGAGCACTGCCGCGTATCTCCATCAGCCAGCGCCGCGCCAGCCCATCTGTCCCGGGGAAACTGCGGCCAGCCCCGGACACCCAGCGCGGCATCTCCCGTGCCCGGAGACGCCCCGCGAGCTGTGCCGCACCCCCAGCCTCCGGGGGAGGTGAAGCCCGGGGTTTCCGGGCCCCATCCCAGGCCCCCCAGCCCGACGGCCCGCGAGCCCCCACTCACCCTAAAGACATGGCGGCCCTGGCCGGGGCGGCGGAGGAGCGGAGCGCGCGGGTTGCTGCTCTGGGCGCTGCTCTGGGCGCGCGGCTCGGGCAAGGCAGGCGGACCGGGACGGGGCGGGCAGGGGCCGAGGCAGGGCCGCGCCCCCGCCGTGACTTTCTCTTCCCGGCTGCGGGGGGAGGGGCCGGGAGGGGCGGCGGCGGCCCAGGTGCGTTAACCCCTTCGGCGCCCCCTGCCCGCGGTCACGGCCGTCCGCCGCGCTGCAGCCGGGCGGAAATCGCCCACTTCTCGGAGGCGGAACCCGAGGCTCCGGAGCCACTCGAGGTCGCCCTGTCTGATCAGGGGTGACCGAGTCCGGACTTTCGCTCGCGGGGGTACGCGGTTTCCCCCCAGAGGAGCTTCCCTGGAGTCGTCAGCCCATGCGGACGCCTAGGGACCCGGACACCATCCACCTCCAACCTTCGGTCGGGTGGGGGCGGGGGCGGGGAGGGGGGGGGTGCAATTCTCTGTGTTCCCACTTGGACTTTTTCTTGGTGGGGGAGGCAGAGGCAGACTGTTGGGGTTCAGGACCCTCCTCTGCACCCCCAAGCAGCGGCCCTCTCCACGCCTGGGGTTCCTCCCTGCTGGGAAGCTCCCCCTCACTATCAAGGGAAGACCTATCTGCCTGGCCCAGCCGCCTTTCTTCTCACCCACCAACAACTATGTCACTCAAAACCGTTTTCGTCCCCAAGCCTTTATTAATCTATGTGCGCCAGACCCAGCGCCTAGTGGGCGGGCTGCCCTAGACAGACTTGGAGGGGCATCTCGGCCCAGCGGGGGTCTGAAGGGTGTTCCCGTCCAGGTGACTTCCAGAATCTTCTACCAAGTACACACTTCGACTGCCCCGCCTTCCCCGGAGATGTCCCTTGTAGCCCTGTTCCGTGGGGAGGCCCCGTCACGGAGCACACACTGGGACCCTAACAAAGCGCATAGAATTGAGAGGAAGCACTTCACAGCCCAGTAAGGAGCCCTAACACTCAGCAAGCATTTTCAATACGCCAATCACAGTTCCGGGCTGCTTCCGGGCCGGCGGACTCGCGCAGTCCTCAAGGCACGTGCTGCCGCTCCAAGTGAGTTCTTCCCACGTGAAGGAGCAAATGCAGGTGCCAGGAGGGGAACGCCCAGCGGGCCGCGTCCAGTGATCAATAAGCAGACCCAGGGAGTTGGACTCACGGAACGTCTCTCAGGGACAGCAGGGACAGGGAGTGGCTTTCAAGCTAGATCCCAGGCCCCTGCAGCCCTGACGCCGGTTCAGCCTTCGCCCTAAGGCTCAAAGGCCCTTTAGAGGGGGTGGAGAACTCCGAGTCGCCCTAAAGCTCAAAGGCCCTTTAGAGGGCGGAGGACTCCGAAATGCCACGCGGAGCTCTCCTGAGTGCTATCAACTCCAATCAAGGCACGTGAAGGGCCTTCCTGGAGGAATCCGGCAAGATAACCCGGGGCCCCGCAGCGTCCCGGGGACCTGCCTGCTGCTGAGGACCAGCACTCAGAGCCCAACTGACCACCCATCCCACGGGGCCCCCGGGAATTCACCCCACCGCCCAGGTTGCTGTGTTCTTCACGTTCACTTGTGAAGCTCCAGGTCAGTGTGACCTTAGGGAGGAGGGCCAGGGGCAGGCCTGGCTGGGGACAGGACCGCCCAGCCTCCGCACTGACCTTTCACCCGGAGGCTATAGGTTGCCTCAGGTGCTGGTGAGGGGCAGACACAGCTGCTCCTGGGGAAGAGGTTTGGAGTCCAGGTTTGAGGACCAGAGGGGAGGGCTTTGTACTTCCTGGCTGTCACTGGGGGCGGGTGGCTTATTCCCTTGAGACTCAGTTTCCTGTGAGCAGTTACACTGGAAGAGATGACGCACGTAAAGCACGCAGATGAGTGTCTCCTACACGGTGGCATCACGACAGGCTAGCTGCTATTAATATTGTTATTGTTACTATTGATAACCCAACCCACCAGGCCCCAGAACCCACCAGGGCTCAAGGAGATCAGGATGAGGGGGGGCACCCGAGGTCAACCGGGTGTTTGCCAGTGGAATCCGGTTCACTGAGAGGAAGTTTGTCATCGTGGGTTCACTTCGTCTGTGTCTAGGTGGGACTCAGAGTGGGCCTGGATGACAATGAGATACTCAGCCCCTGCCTGGGGGATGGGAGGGGGTGTGTGGGAACGGCCAGGCCCTAGTCAACTTTCCCTATCAGTGGACCGGCCCCCCCAGCTAAGCTGTCGGGTCTGTGTCTGTCATTTCAGACGCACTTTGCTGGTCCCGGCCCCTCCCTTGGCCCTTGTCTTTGGGAAGAGCCCTGGGAGATTCCTGCTGTTGTCTCAGGCCACCGCTGGGGGGATGAGCAGGGCCCCTGGGGAGGGGGGTCATTCTGTGGATGGAATCTGCCCTGCCCCACAGTCCTGGCTGAAAGCATGTGGAAGCTGCAGAACCAGGAGATCGGGTGTGGGGGGTGGGGTGGGGTGGGGGTCAGTCTGTCTGTAGCCCTGGGGGGAGGGATGGGAGTTTGCTCTGTCCTTAGCCCTGGGGGGGGTCAGGGATGGGAGGAGCTACTTGGCTGGAGTCCTGAGACCTGAGCAGAGGAGGTGGGGTAGGCGTCCCTGTCACTGGGGCCTCTGCTCCCCTCAGGTTGAGCTCTGCCCTGGAAAAGGGAACTCAGGGAGACCAGCTGCTGGAGAAGCCCAAGAAGCTCCTCCTCCCTCTTCCACTCCTTCCCCCCCTCCCCCACCACCTCCCTGCTTCGTCTCCCTCCCCCCTTTCCCTTTCCCCCTCTCTCTTCCCTCTGTCAGCCTCCGGCCCACCCTCCAGAACCAGTGGGAAGAATCCAGACCATGCTGGTTTGGTGCAGTGACCTTGAGGCCCACCTGGGCCCAGGGACCTGCCTTGCCCTTGGATGTGGGGAGACAGCTGACGGGCCAGAGGTCGCTCTGGGCCCATTCTTTTTTCTCGCTCACTTTTAGTGAGCTGTGCCTGACTGCCAGCACAGAGGAATGACGTGGCTTCTGTGTATTGCGAGTGAGACCATTACCATAGCAAGCTCAGTTATCATCTGGCACCTGTAGACGCAAAAAATGTTTCTCCTTTTCTTGTTTTTATTCTTACTCTATTACAGTGGTCCCAGTTTCCCCCCCTTTGCCCTCCTCCCTGCCCAGCCTACCCCTGAGTCGACTCTTAACTGGGCAGCGTAGGGCTGACTTGGGGAGACCCCGAGAGCTGGACTGCAATCTCACTTCCCTGCACTTGTATTTATTTAAGTAAAAATAAAATTAATTAACTTTAAATAACGATTTTTATTTATTTACTTCTAGAGAGTGAGGAAGGGAGGGAGAAAGAGAGGGAGAGAAACATCAATGAGAGAGAGATACCCGGTTGCCTCTTGCAAGACCCCAGCTGGGGACCTGGCCCTGACTGGGAATCGAACCAGTGACCTTTCGGTTTGCAGGCCGGCACTCAGTCCACTGAGCCACACCAGCCAGGGATCACCTTGGTCTTTAAAGACCCCGAGTCAAGTCTGCACTGCAGGGGCCGCCGCGGCCAGTGCTTCGAGTGCAGTGGGCTACGCGTGCAGCAGAGGGTCTACCGATGAACCCTGGAGCATCGGATGCTGTCTCTCTGTAGTACAAGGCGTGCCCTTGAAGATGTGTGCCCGCCTTGGGCAACCCAGCAGAGCAGCGCCCTGGGTCCAGGACGCTCTCTCCTCATTGGTCCAGCATACCCCATGCAATGATCTGATTGGAGGGCTAGCCAGTCTTCCCACAAAGGACAGAGAGTGGGCCTCCCCGGGGCTCCTGGGCAGTGGCGGTGGGAGGTCAGTTTTGTGCTTCTTGCTAATAGATGCTTTACGTGGGGTAGCATTGATGTCCTCGTAATATACCACGTGAGGAGGACCTCTGGTCCTGGTCCACCCATGTCCGCCGCTGAGAACCTGACCCATTCTGCAGGGTACCCTGGGAGGGGCTGCCCAGGCAGGGTGGGGGCATAACACACAAAGGAGGAAGAGAAAAAGGCCGAGAAGGAGTTAGCAGAGAGGTGGGAGTGGGCAGGGAGGCCAGGGTTTTCCAAGTGTGGCTGGCTATGTTCGGAGTCTGGGAGGTGCCCTCGCCCAAGGGCAGATTGGGTCGAAGAGACGCCCCAACCACAAGGGGTGAGAGGTGCTGGGAGGCAGTTAAATGAGGCCCCTTGCAGGGTCCCCATATGAGCAACACAAGTGACCACAGCCTGTTGCCACGGACCTGAGGTGCCCCGTGTGGCCAAATCCTGACAGAGTCGAGGCTGACCCCACAGCCAAGACGGTGGCATGGTGTTAACCAGTAAGATGAGTCAAAATCAAAATTCCAGAGCCTGCCAGCAGAGAATCTGAGGGGGCCTGGGAGATTGTTTTTCCAGTTTCCCAGATGACCCTGATGGACACGCAGGTTTGGGAGCGACAGGCGCCGAACCCCCAGTTCCAGCTCCCTGGGGCAGCCATGGGCAAGGGCCGGCAGGGGGCACCTCCCCCTGGGAGCTTGGGGAGCAGGACCACAGGACCAGGGGGCAGTTCTGGAGGAACTTGGAGGCGGGGCAGAGGTGAGTGGACTTTCCCAGTGAAGCAAGGGACAGGCAGGGAAGCAGAGGAGGGTTTAGGAGCTTGAAAGGAGCGGGAAAAGGTGGGATCTGAGAACGTCAGAGAAGGGCAGCGAGAAGTGTTAGGGTGGCCCTGTGCCCCCTGGGGACCCAGGCTCCTGGCTGAGGTGGGGATGTCCTGGGCTCCTCTGGATGTGAGTGACGCAGACCCACCTCAACGTGGCTCTAACAAAAGGAACTTATTAACTTGTATGATGGGAAACCCCTGTCCTTTGCTGTCTCCTGGCCTCTCCCCACAACCCACGCCCCTGCACAGTCCGCCTGCCTCTTGGCCCTCTCCTACTACACCCACAGGCCTCTGCTGTGAGGAGGAGGAGAAAGGCAGGCTTGCAGATGGCCTCAGCGGTTCAATACCACCTGGAGGACCCCGGAGGAAAGGGTTCCGCCCCCCGTCCAACCTCCATATGTAAAATTCCAGGGAAGGACTCTCACTGGTCTGGCTTTAGTCATGTGCCCGCTGATCACGTCTAGGGGGACTGGAGTAGTGTGACTGGCCAGGCCTGAGTCACGTGTCCCCTGCGGCGGGCGGCAGGGCCCTGGGATTAGCAGCCTCACAGGAACTGCCTGGAAGGGGCAGAACCCTTAGAGGAAGCTGCTGTTTTTAAGAAAGCAGGGGAAGAGATGCTGGCCAGTCCTTCAGCTCGGCCAAGCACCTTGGACTCTTGAACTGCCCTCCAATACAGACCCTCCGAGACCCGGAGCCCTGGAAGGAAGAAGAAAGGGGCGGCGGCTGCGTGGGAGGGAAATGTCTCTGCATGTTTTCCTGACAGATCTTTCTCTGCTGGGTGGGAGGAGCCCCAGGCTAGCCCGAGGAGGGTGGACGGAGCTCTTTCAGGGGTGGGGCACTCTGGTCCCCTTTCTGTGCCTGGATTCCCACTGGCCGGTCTGGGGCAGCCAAGTCCACCCGTGGCTTTGAGGTGTGGGAGCTGGTCAGGTGGGGCTGGAGCTGGGCAGCGGAGTTCAGCATGGCCCAGGAACCAGCGGCTGGGCGGGCTCGGGAGACGCTGGGTGGGGAGGCAGCGGAAGGGACGGCGTGCTCCCGAGGGCGGCCTTGGACCCTGGCCCGCCGGGCTGCCCACGCCCAGGCTCCTGTCGGCAGGGCGTGGTGGGCGCACTCACACAGCCACACAGAGAGAAAGAGACAGCAAATGCATCCTCACAGCAGATACACGCACACAGGCGTGCAAGTGACACAGACCCAGACCCTTACACACCCAGGGACAGACATACACACAGACATTCTCACATTCAGAGACACATACAACGCATACACATGTAGGTCAGATGCACCCAGACGTGTTCACACAAAAACATGCATGTTCAAGAGGCACACACATGCACTCAGAGCAATACACACCTGTGCACATGAGATATATGCGCACACATGAAGAAGCACATGTGTACACACATTTCCAGTGAGAGGTGTACATGCACACCTAGACGCATCCACAGACACACACCTTCGCACACACTGGCCTATGGCCTTTCCCAGGTGGGAGGGGCCTCTCCCAGCCAGCTCCTCTGCTACTGGCGGGACCCTGCCTGGCTGGCCCTCGGGAACCTGGGAACGGGCTCTGGACCGGCAGGTCTCACCTGCATCCGTGACTGGCCTCTTCATCTGTCCCGAGTCCTCCGGTCTGGGTCCAGCCCGGCCTCCGGGAGCCTCTGGGTGCTGCCCACAGGCCCGTAACACCACCCCCACGTGGCCACCTCGGCTTTCCCCTCCCGTTCAGCGGGACCCCAGCTGCCTCCCGCTCCAATGCACTCCCCGCTCCTCTGAGCTGACTCATCTCCCACAACCTGCCTCAGATGTCCCCACCCTTGGAGTGGGTGCTCCTCCCCACCCTGGCCGGCATCCTGTCTGCCTGTCTGTCCCTCCTCTACCTGTCCCACCGCACCAGCACGATGGAGAGCGGGGACAGGCCTTCCTGTGTTCCTGACGGGGCGGGGGAGGGGAGGCACGGGAGCCTGTCCATGCAGTGGCCCAGCGCGTGAACTGGCAGCACTGGCTGCCTGGAGGAGGCCCCGGTGGGGGGGGGGGGGCAGCCGTGCCTCGGCCACATTCAGGGGGTGGCTGGGCGTGCCCGCCTCGGGGAGCCTTGGGCGGCCCAGACTCCGGCCCCACCCCCAGCACACGAGTTCTAAGTCACACTGACACGCATTCACACACGGGTGGGCATCGTGCCCCCTCGTCCCGGGCAGCTGGGCTGCCCCCTCCCCCCAGGCCACCAGTGACTCACACCCTCGCCCGCCTGGCGGCTGACTTGGGCAGACACAGCCTCCTTTCAGCCCCTCGGCCTCCAACACTGGCTTAGTCTTCCCTCCCCGGCGCCGCCCCCTCCCCGCTGAGCCAGCCCGGCCTCCCAGCCCAGCCGCTCGGCCCCACGGGGAGGCCACCTTCCTCTGCAGAGCACAGGGCTCCTGTCTCTCGTCACTCGGCGCTTGTCCAAGCCGGCCCTGAATGGCTGCCTTTTCATGGCCCGGAGCCTGGCCAGGTGCATTCTGGGCACCCTTGCTCCCACCAGTGCAGGCCGGAGAGCTGTCACCCTGGTGCTGCCCCCACCGAGGGGCCAGTGAGGCTCAGAGTCCTGAGGTCCCTCCCAGGCTTGGGTCTGGGCCACCTCAGTCCTACAAAGAACCTGCTTCTCGTCCTGGCCGGCGTGGCTCAGTTGGTTGGGGGCGTCATCCTGTGAACTGCAAGGTCTCGGGTTTGATTCCCGGTCAGAGCACATACCTGGGTTGCAGATTGCAGATTTGGTCCCCAGTCTGGGTGCGTATGGGAGGCAACCCATTGATGTTTCTCTCTTTCTCTCGCCCTCTCTCTCTCTCCCCAACCCCTCCTCTCTTTCTGCAACCAAAAAAAAAAAAAAAAAAGACTCTTGCCCTGGCTGGTGCAGCTCAGTGGATTGAGCACCAGCCTGTGAGCCAAAGGGCTGCTGGTTCAATTCCCAGTCAGGGCACAGGCCTGGGTTGTAGGCCAGGTCCCCAGTGGGGGACGCGCAAGAGGCAACCACACATTGATGTTTCTCTCCCTCTCTCTGCCTCCCTTCTCCTCTCTCTAAAAATAAATAAAATCTTTTTTTTTTTTTTTTAAAGACTCTTCTCACATACCTTCCTGTCTGCTTCCCCAGCGGCCTGAGTAGCCTGGCCAGGCATGGGTTTTATTATTTCCATTTTCCTGAGGCGGTAGCTGAGGCCCAGGGAAGGGTCAGCCCGTGGTCAGTGGTGGAGCTGACCCCGTGGAATTCCAGTGAGCCCAGGGAGGTGGCTGAGCCCGTGCCCAGGAGAGGCGCCCCCGAGTGGGGTTTGTACCCGACACCCCTCCCTTCTCTAGTCTCAGTGTGGGCCCCTCACTGTGCCTCATGCCCCTTCCACTCTGACAAGGGGTGGGCCTGCGACCTGCTCTGGGCCCAGCAGGGCTCCGCCCGGGGAGTTTCAAAGAGGAACTGGAACAGGGACCTTCCTTTGCCGTCTGGTCACGGAGCTTTTGACGGTGTGACTGGACATCCTGGGGAGCCGCGGCCCTGCATGCGCCCGCAGAACCTCCCTCTGCAGTGGGAGAGAAGGAAACGCTCAGGGCAGAGCAGAAACGGGTGGCCGGCAGCCACACAGCGGGGGGGTGGGGCGCACCCTCAGGCCCCGTGGCTGTGTTAGGTGCCGTCACAAAGGGCGCAGGCGCAGAGGCTGGCCAGCCTGAGTGTCCAGGCGGGCCCCGTCTATCACAAGAGCCTTTGAAAGCGGAGAAGCTTTTCTGGCTGGGAGCAGCCCAGGTGCAGCGAAAGGAACGTCAGAGAGATTGCAGGTGTGAGAGGGGTCTGACCCGCCTTTACTGGTTCTGAAATACAGGGACCCAGGTGTGGCCCAGAGAGACCAGAGGGAGGCCTCTGGGAGCTCAGGGCGACCTCCGGCTGACAGCCAGTGAGGAGACGGGGGGGGCGTCAGGCCTGCGACCATGAGGAACCTGAGTGTGCCCGAGCCTCCCCATACGAACACAGCTGGCCCGCAGCTTGAGCTGAACCTTGGGGAATTCTGAGCAGAGAAACTAGTGTTCAAGCTGCCGTGTGTGCGGCGGGCGCGAGGCGCAGCAGCGTGAGAAACACAGCCCAGCCCCGAGAGCTGGGGCCGCCCTGCCTCCCTGCCCTCCGCGGTAGGCGCCAACAAATTTTTGCTGGTGGTTTTCTGTCACCCATGACCAATGACTCCTGACTGACGCCGTTGGTTTTATGACTCCTTCTCTGGTTCCCAAGCAGCCTGCTCTCACAGGCTGGTAGGAGGTGGGGGTACCCAGAAATTGGGGGTAGCCACCCCCGAACAGGCTGGCGGACAGCAAAGTGTGATGGCGGGGAGACGGGCCCTGTTGGACCCGAGCCTTTGAGAGTCCGAGGCGGTCCTTCCAGGAGGCTCGGGTGGACCAGCGCTGCCTCCTCCTCACCAGGCCGGACTGCTCCCTTGCCCAGGCGGGGCAGGGGTGACTGGGAGCAGAGCCGTTGCCTGGGAGTCAGGGAGAAATGACTTGTAGGCCAGCATCCTGCTGTGGCTGGGTCAGCACCTGTGAGGGCTGGCAGTGGTGCTGCAGCCGGGCTGTTAAAAAGAAGAACAGCCCCAGCTGGCGTGGCTCAGTGGGTTGAGCATCATCCCACAAAGCCAAAGGTCGCCAGTTCGATTCCTGGTCAGCACCTGTGCCTGGGTTGCAGGCCTGGTACCCCCAGTTGGGACTCATGTGAGAGGCAACCGACTAATTTTTCTCTCTGTCGCTTTCTCCCTCCCATTCCCTATCTTTAAAAAATAAATAAAATCTTAAAAAAGAAGAACAAGATTGAGGCTCTGGGAGGAAGTTTGTGGTTCACAGGGAAGGCACAGCCAAGGTCGCTCCAGAGTGTGGGGAGCTCAGGACGGAGCCCCGAAAGGAGACCCAAAGCCCTGGTGCTCAGGGTGTGTGGGGGGGTCCCTCATAGACACGCAGGTGCCAGGCCCCTAGCCCCGCCCTGCACAGGCGACTCCCGCACACTCAGGCCTGAGCGTGTGCCCACCCGGACAGGGCCATGTGGGGAGCAGCCCGGGCACGGCTGCCTCCTGGGAACCAGCCAGCAAGGACCCACGGTGCGCCTGCGCGGTGATGTGGAGGGCAGCAGAAGTCTCCCGGTGTCCCAGCAGAGGCCCAGGCAGTGGGGGTGCATGGGAAAGGGCAGGCAGGGGCCAAGGCACATGCTGGCCAAGGAGCTGGAGCCCAGAGCAGCCCAACCCCGTGTCTCCTGGGGCCAAGGCCTTCCCAGGGCCCTGCCGGCCTCTGGCCTCGGTCAGCTCAGCCCCCACATTGCCCACCCCTCCACCGCCTGGCTGCCGGGCTTGCATCCCTGGCCTGGGGTGGGGTCTCAGAACCCGGAGGGCCTTGTCCAGAAAGTGACAAGACACCTGTGGTACACGTGTCGGGGCTGTGTCCCTGTCCCCTGGAGGCCCAGACGGTGCCAGTCCCTGGGAGGGCGTCCCTCAGTGGGGGTGGGGGGAGGGGAATGACAGGCAGTTAAGTGGGGAGCATGCTGAGAGGGGGGCTGGAGGTGCCTCTCCCCCCCTCCACACACCGGGTGGCCCAGAGCAGCTGGGCACAGACAGAGTCATGCCCTGTGCCTGGAAGGTACGTGGGCTGCAGGAAGGTGTGGGGTCTCCCGGACACCCTTGGGGTCTCAGGCTTTGCACCACAGAAGGAATGAAGCCGTGAGGCTGGCCTTGGGGGAGTGGACCTCCCGCAAGCGTATGCTGGCCGATCCTGGGACCCTGGCAGCTAAGCCTGCTTGGCGAAGGCAGAGCCCCAGGTCCACACTTACTTGACCGAGGAAGCCCCCAGCAGGACAGTGACAGCGGGGCCCCCTTCCCAGCCTGCTCCCCACGGACAGAGAACCCTCTAAACAGCCTCAGGCCTCCGGCAGGAGAACCGGGCCCTCGGCCTGGGAGCTGGAGCTGCTCTGCTTCCAGGGAGGCCACGAGCTCAGGGGACCCCCACCCCACTCCAGAGCGACGTCTTCCCCCCACTCCCACCCGTGCCACTCTCCCCGTCTACACAGGGAGGGAGACCCTGCTTCTGGGGGTCACTTCTTCTGGGAAACTTCTGCTCTCGGGTTTGTGGCCAAGCTGCGCTGGCCCAGGTGTGGACGACAGGTCTGTGGCACAGTCTGCTCCTGCTCTGGGGCCGGCCTTGGCCCCGGGGTGCCGCCTGGCTCCCCAAGGTTTATGGAGCCAGGAGGCCCCTCCCCTCCCCCCTTCTCGGACCCTTCGGTGTCCAGGGCGGGAGAGTCTGTCCCTGGTGCCCTCCCCTCTTCCTGAGCTGCCGTCCGCTGGAGCAGGGGCCAGAAGGGTGGCAGCAGCCCCCGCAGACGAGACAGGAGGAATGGTGTCCGTGCAGGGAGGGGAGGAGGGCCAGGAGCGGATAGGTGGCATTTTCAGAGCCAGGGGACCCAGGGTTCCGGAGAGTGGGGCCCGGGATTTTTCCTGAACGTGGGAAGGTCCCTGCCGGTGTGGCCAGCCTGATTACAGATGCTGAAGAACCAACAAAGGAGAAAAAAAACTGATCCTGTGTTTGGTGCTGTAACAGTGGAAGCAGACCAACTAACTGGGCCTCCTGAGTGAGGTCGGGGGGCTGGACCCGGAGCCCAGCGCCGGGAGGCCTGCTGTGGGACGCACACGGAGGGGGCGAGGCCAGAGCCACCCCAGGTGGGGCACAGAGGCCGCTGGGGCATCTCAGTGCCTGCTGTCCCCTCCCAGGCGGCTGTGTGAAGGCTTGCATTCCAGCAGTGAGCTTCCGTGTAGTTCAGCCCCGGGCCAGGCAGTTTCTGAGAAGCTGTATTTAATTGCAACCATGACCTTGAACTTTTCAAGTCCAGTTTGCTTGGCCTGCTGCTGCTCCTGCCTTACGGTGGCCTTAGAATCCTCACAGGAATCTTGATCCACACTTTCTGAGGCTGTGGAGTGGGTCTGCGTGGAGAACAGGACCAGTAAAACGGCGCTGGTCGGGTTAAGACAGCATGAAGCATATAAAACAAAGTGGAGTCGCTTATGTTAACTGAAGCGGCTGTCTGTCAGCCGTGACACTTCGGTTCCCGAGGAAAATTCCCTAAGTCAGAGTAAACGCTTGTGGCAAGGAGACAGGTCTGTGCATGTGGTCGGAGCAGAACTGTGCGGCAAGGAGACACACTACGGTATCTGCACACGTGGTCAGAGGGGCTGTGTCAGGGGAGCGGGACCACCCACAGCTAGGCTCCTGGGGAAATTCCACGCTGGCCGTCAGGGGTGCCAAGACATTTATCGAAAGGACCCAGAGGGGTGGAGTGCACCACTCTCGAGGTATCACTGAGGCAGGCTCCAGACCACTGCGGAGACAGCTGAGCTCCACACCCCAGAGTGCAGCTCCCCGCCACGCCGATCTCCCTTGCCATGGGCTACCAGAGGCTCTGCCCTGCTGGACGGAGGACGTCGCCTGCCCTGCTGCCCACCTGGCTCCGGGGGTCCTTCCCTGCAGGACGCTGACGACTCCCGTGCCCATGGTGCCGACCCCCAGACCTGCAGACAGAGACCCTGGGACTCGGGTTCCTTATCCCCCACTGATGGCCGTGTGTGTGTTATATTCCTCTTAGATTGTGAGTGTGTGAGCAGGATAGTAATGTACATTGATATTCTGGTTTGAGTGACCCTGCATTCAATAGACGCTGAGTGAACAGCGTAGTTACTGTGTGTGACCCTGGTCTACTCCTTGGCGCCAGACTGCTCCGCAGGCAGCTAGCCGGGCGGTTGCCGGCGGACTTAGAGGAAAGACTGTATTGCAAACAGACGCTCGTGACAGTCTGGTCCTCCAGGAACTGTGACCGTGGCACAGCGGCATCACCATCGGTCCCATCTAACCTCCCTGGCCACCTGGCCTCATGGTCACCTCGCTTGTCCCTCGCTAATCGTCACTCACACCTGTCACAGAGGGGAGCCTCGGCATTTGGAAACAACAAGGAAGGTGGAAAGTTGTTCTCACAGGAACGGGGGGTGCAGGGGTCTGGAGCTTCACGAGCCACACGTTTGCTGCACAGAAACCGAAGGGACCCCCGCCGGATGCTGTTTCCCTGTGAGGACCTGGGGCTGAGGGCAGGGCCGCCGGCCAGGGTGGCGGGGGTGCGGTGGCCACACCATGAAACAGTTCCAAACTGGGGTTACCGATGTTTTGTTTGTTTGTTTGTTTGTTTGTTTGTTTTTACCAAATTTCCTTTTCTTTCTTTCTTTTTTTAAAGATTTTATTTATTTATTTTTAGAGAGGGAAGGGAGGAAGAGAGAGAGAGAGAGAGAAAGAAACATCAATGTGCGGTTGCTGGGGGTCATGGCCTGCAACCCAGGCATGTGCCCTGGCTGGGAATCGAACCTGCGATACTTTGGTGCGCTCAATCCATTGAGCTACGTCAGCCAGGCATTACAAATGTTTTGTCCCAGCTACTAACTTCAGGGGGGTTTGAAGGCAGGCAGGGGGCCATTTGACACACAACCCCTGAGACTAGGTGACGAGGGTCACTCTTTTAGTATCAAATATGTGGATCACTAGTGGCTCCCAACTTGAAGAATCATTAAAAAGGAATAATAAGGCCCTGGCTGGGTGGGTCGGTTGGTTGGAGCATCGTCCCTGTACACCAAAAGGTCACGGTTTTGCTTTCTGGTCAGGGCACATACCCAGGTTGTGGGTTCGATCCACAGTCAGGGCATGCACAGGAGGCAACTGACCAATGCTTCTTTTTCACATCAATGTCTCTCTCTCTTCCCCCACTTCCTCTCTCTCAAACCAACAAAAATGGCCCTGGCTGGTGTGGCTCAGTGGACTGAGCGCCCACTTTCAAACCAAAAGGTCGCTGGTTCGATTCTAGTCAGGGCATGTGCCTGGGTTTTGGGCCAGGTCCCCAGTTGGGGGTGTGTGAGAGGCAGCCAATTGATGTATCTCATCCATGTATCTCTCACACATCGATGTTTCTCTCCCTCCCTTCCCCTCTGTCTAGAAGTAAATAAATAAAACCTTGAAAATAAATAAATAAATGATTGAAAAATCAATAAAAAACATATCCTTGGGTGAGGATAGTAATAATAATAAGCAAGGACTCGTGGCCCAGATAAGCAAAAGAAGGGCCCGTGTCGCTGGAGACAAAAGCCACCGGAAGCTGTGCGGCCGCCACCTGTGCCTCTCCCTGGGTGGTGCCTGGTGCACCCCTCCTGCAGACAGACACGTGGTCCCTGGTGGCCAGCATCGGTGTCGCTGCCCAGGGATGGTGGTCGTGTCCTCACTTCATGCCCCGGCACCTTTTTTTTAAAAAGTACAGTTGACATACAAGATTATATCGGTTTCCGGGGGCTCCAGCCGCCCCCACCCCCGCCCCCCACTCTTCTTGCCTTGGGATTGGACACTTGATCCATCCAGGCTCCGTGCCCCGCCTTCCGCATGGAGGCCCGTGGTCCCCGGGAAAGCCAGGCCCTGCCCCTCGGGACCAGGGGGTGCTGGTGGCAGCAGGGACTGGCAGTCAGGAGCAGAGCCACGCCCGTCGGCGAGCGGGCGGGTGCTTCTGTGGCACAGAGAGACTGTGGAAGGGTGAGCAGCAGTGTTCCACGTGGGAAGGTGTCCAAGAGACACCGCGTTAACCGTCGTCACGCAGTCCGGGGAGAAGGGCCGCGGCCGCGTTCCTGCACGGTGACAGCCAGGAGTGAGACGGTGCTGGCGCTCCAGGCCAGCGCCGGAGGTCTGAGTGTGCGTAGGAACAGGTGTGGGCAGAGGCTTCCAGGACCGCTGCCGGTCCACTGCCCGTGTCACCCTTTGGAGGGGGCCCACACCGTCCCCAGCACGGTTCCCAGTCCCCCCAGCCCTCGGCCTCAGCCTGCACCTCCTTGCACACTCCTCTGCCCCGGGGCGGGCTAGGGAAAGTTTAATGACCAGCTTTGGCTGGGGAAAAGGGGCAAAGCCCTAGTTTGTCACGTAGTGTGGCCAGTTTCCGTGGTGCGAACGTCCCCAGCGCGGCCAACTCCCCGCTCCCAGAGGGGTGTGGTGGAGCGCAGAGCTGGGCTGGAGTGCACGGGGGCGTCATCACGGCACGGCCTCCTTCTCCGATGCAGCAGATGCCGGTGACCTCCAGGACACAGACAACGGTCACCACAATACAATAATCAGAAAAGGATGAGTTTTGAGTACTTATTATCTTTGTTTTTTTAATTTTGTTGATCTTTAGAGAGAGGACAGGGGAGAGAGAAACATCAATTTGTTGTTCCACTTTTCGATGCGTTCATTGGTTGATGCTTGTACGTGCCCCGACCAGGGATCGAACCCACAACCTTGGTGTGTGGGGACTATGCTCTAAGCACCTGAGCCAGGGCCTCACCTTTGTTTCTAATAAAATTTCTTTCTTTTTTTTTAAAGGAGATTTTTTTTTAAAAGATTTTATTTATTTTTAGAGAGGGAAGGGAGGGAGATAGAGAGAGAGAGAGAGAAACATCAATGTGCGGTTGCTGGGGGTGGTGGCCTGCAACCCAGGCATGTGCCCTGATTGGGAATCGAACCTGCGACACTTTGGTTCGCAGCCCGAGCTCAATCCACTGAGCTACGCCAGCCAGGGCTAATAGAATTTCTTTGTGAATTTGTATAACCCGAGTTTTGGTAATGGCTACGTTCGGCACCTGAGTGTGCAGGCACTCGCTGGCTCAGCACACCCTGCTCCTGCTCGAGTCCCAGAGAAGGGCCTGGTGGCCCCCAGCTCCCTGGCTCCGCTCCAACCCCCCCCCCCGCCCCCTTAGAGCTCATGCCATCACCTCGCCCCTCTTCCTTCACCAGGACCTCCCCCGACCTCAGTGCCTTCCGCATCCAACTCCTCTCCTCAGCTTTTCCTGGGGCCAGCTGACCTCCGGCCCAACACTCTGGGGGCGCCGCTTTCAGGCAGCCCACCTCTCCTCCATCTCCTCCGGCTCTGTGGCCACGGTGACCGTCCTCCACCCTTCCAGCCTGGCGCTGGGGCTCTGCCCTGAACGGCGGCCATCTGCAAAGGCCAGGAATTCTCCCTAGGAGACGGGGAGCGACTCGAGGGCCCGGGAAACTGTGTCTCCTGTTGAGAGTTCCGCTGAAGGGCTGCCGATGCTGCTGCGGCAGCGACACCCACTTTACGTGGCCTGCGGGGCCTCGACCGGACGCCGGCCCTCCCGCGGCACAGTGTCCCTGGGAGTCAGAACAAGCGTCAGTTCCTGGCGTGACTTCCCCAAGGCCCCATCATCATGGCCACCCACCCACCTCCTGGCGGTGCACCCCTTAGATGAGACCACCACAGAGCAGCAAAATCCCCGCCCCCCTGGTTGGAGTGGACCAACTCGGCCGCAGTCCAGCAGCCCTCCTCAAGGCGCGTGCCCAGGTCCCGCTGCTGGCACTGCGCCGCGGAGCCCCGCCTCCCCACGCGGCCCTGGAGGCGAGCCGTGGCTCCTCCAGGACGTGAGTAACACACTTCCCTCCTGCACGGTTCCCTGCCGTCTTCCACCCGGGGCTCCGCCTGACAAATATTAACTTAATGAAATCACAACACCGCCCAGCCCAGGGCAGAGCAGCGCCGTGCGGCGTTTGCCGGAGGGACCTGAGGTGGGGAGGTCACCCGCGGTGGGGAAACAACCCCGGGAGATGCGGCTCTGACACGTGAGGAAGTTCTGGGCGCCTTCCAGATGGTGGGCTGCTCCCACCACGCCCAGGTTTGTTCAGCTCCCCCGCAGCCTCGTCCTTCCGCCCGGGGCCTTGGCCTTGGCCGTGGGACCTGCTCTGGCCAGTGGGAGAGCAATAAGCATGTGAGTAGGAACTTGAATGCACTTGGGCTTGACCTCTCTGACTGCAGTAGGAGCTCCGAGACCGCCGTGCGGGTGAGCCCAAGCGAGCTTGCTGGAGGAAGGTTCTTCCCCCAAGGGGAAGAACGCAGGACCCAGCCAACATCCTCTGCTCGCCGCGAACCGAAGGCCTTGACCGCCTTCTGCCCGCAGACACACGCCCGGGTCCCGCCGAGCCCTACGGCTCTGCATGTCTGAGCCCAGCCCCGCCGCCGATCCACAGAGCTGTAAAGCTGGTCAGCTGTCTTTAGCTGCTACGTTCTGGGGGCGGTGTACGTGCAAAAGCGAACGGAGTCCCACAGCACAGCTTACTGCTGACAGTGTCTGGGGAGGTGGGGGCCGAAGATCCAGCCCCCTGGCCCCCCCCACCCCCCGCCTGTGGGCACACAGGGGGGACCAGGAGCAGCCCCCAGAGCCCAGGTGGGGACAAGAGGTGACTTGGGGAGCAGTGTACATAAAAAGAAAGGGGGTGCCCCCAACTCAGTAGCCCAGATAAATAATATTTTAGTGCCGTATTTAAGAAAACCAAACCAGTAAATGCTGGCCCGTGGGCTGGCTGCCTGTGTTTTGTGATGAAAGCATTGTTGGGCTTGGGGCTGGGGTTGGGGTTTGGCCACGTGAGGGAGGGTCATACAGGTGCAGGGTCAGAGCTCGTTTTTATGGAAAAGTGTAATATTTTGTCAGGGATTATTTTGGTATCATTTTTATTTATTTGTGTGTTTTTCTCTATTTTTATTTTTTCAAAAGATTTTATTTATTAATTTTTAGACAGAAGAGAAGGGAGAGAGGAAGAGAGGGAGAGAAACATCAACGTGTGGTTGCCTCCCACGGTCCCCGGCACTGGGGACCTGGCCCAAAACCCAGGCGTGTGCCTGACCAGGAATTGAACTGACAACACTTTGGGTCGTAGGCTAGTGCTCAATCCACTGAGCCACACTAGCAAGACTGTTTATTTAGCTCTTTTTTTCCAAAAGATTTTATTTATTTTTTGACAGGGGAAGGGAGAAAGAGGAGAGAAACATCAATGTGTGGTTGCCCCTCACATGTGCCCCCATCTGGGGACCTGGCCTGCACCCCACTGTGCCCTGACTGGGAATCAATCGGCAACCCTTTGGTTCGCAGGCCGGCACTCAGTCCACTGAGCCACACCAGCCAGGGCTTATTTAGCTCCTTTGATTTAGGCCAAATCTTCCCCAACTTTCTGAGTGACCCCTGGGAGCAGACTGGATTTCAAACCTCCACCTGACTGTTATGTTCCCACTCAGGGCCGCCATGTGTGCTGTTTCCAGGCATCCCCACCTGCTGTGAATTAAGCAAATGAGACTGAGACCTACTCCGGAGAAATCGGGGCCCAGGTGAGCAGAGAGCTGGGCTCAGCTCCCAGGGGCGGGGGAGCCAGTCTTCCGGAAGACCCGCCATTTTTTTTTCTTTTAAAAAAGATTTTACTCTTTTATTTTTAGAAACAGGGGAAGGGAAGGGGAAAGAGAGGGAGAGAAACATCCATGTGAGAGAGAAACCTCAATCGGTTGCCTCTCGCACGCGCCCTGACCAGGGACGTGGCCTGCAACCCAGGCCTGTGCTCAGACCGTAGATCGAACTGGTGACATTTCGGTTTGCAGGATGATGCCCAACCCACTGAGCCACCCCAGAGAGGGCCCACCATTTTCCAAAAGCCCCACGGACTTCTCTCTGTGGCTTCCCCGGCAGTTTTCGGGCCAGTCCTAGGTGCTGGATGGTAAGATCTCTAGGTGACCCGGAAGTGATTGGGTTTATTTGTGTACTGGACCCCCTGCTTTTTCAAGTTCGATTTTATGTAAGTCCTATCCCCGTAGCTGCTTTCACTAATCGGAAGAAATCCAAAGAGGATTTTCCCTGTTGCAATAAAAAGGCAAACAGGAAAAAAGGTGTTCAGAGTCTAGTGGGGAACCCTTACAGAAGCGGCTGCACCAGAGCGGCAGAGCGGCCCTACCACGCTCCTTCCCCGGGACCCACACTCAGCATCGCAGCATCTGGCTGCCACGGCTTCCAAGGCTTCCAACTGCGTCTGTGAGCACCTGGGCTTTACCTCGAGTTATTCTGTGCATCTGTTAGCAAGACGTGTCCTCAGGTATCAGAGAAACCTAAGGGAGAATGTAAAAGTTGCCTTTTGTGTGCCCCCCGCCCCCAGGGATCCAGCCCACAATCCAAGCATGTGCCCTGACTGGGAATCGAACCCGTGACCCTTTGGTTCGCAGGCCAGCACTCAGTCCACTGAGCCACGCCAGCCAGGGCAGATAGCTCTATTTTCGCATAGCGGGGGAAACCTACAGTTGGTTTCCTCCCTCCCCTCAGATCTTGCTCGAACCCAACCGCGGCCAACTCAGTGAGACCAGCAGATAGCTCGGGTGCTATCTCATGACTGAGTTGCTGGCACTTCACAAAGCCCCTTTCTGGCTGTCAGCCTCGGGCGCAGAGGTTCGAGTCTGCACCAGGACCCGCCGGGTGTGGCTCGGTCGCCCGGGCACCCTTCACCTTCCCCGGCAGAGCCACCGGCTGAGCTCCTGATGAGCTCGGTTCAGTTTGGCCCCGAGTAGGATACTCCCCTCGTCTGTAAAAGGTGGTCTACTCCACCCCCCCCCCGCCCTCCCCGAAATGGCCAGACACTTCCAGATCAGACTTCAGCTCATCTGACGGCTGGAGGCAGAAACGGCCAGCGCTCCGGGGAGTGCGGGGCGCACGCGGAGACGCCGCCCACCCCCCTGCAGCGCGGAGTCTGCGCTCCCATGACGCAGCGGGGGAGACGCAGGGGAAAGGCCGTGCCAGCCCGCGGCGGCAGCCGAGGAATCCGGAGGGGGAGGGCTGGCTGCGGAGAACGGGAAAGACTCTTTTCCATTACGTTCCCCTGCCTTCTGCACGGTTCAGCCGGAAGGGAGCCCACTTCAGGGACCCGGTCGCCTCCACTCACACCCACAACCCCGGAGACGAGCCTTTGTGTTTTCTCTTCCTCCGCCTCGGGACGAGCCGGGAATCCCGGGTGCCTGGAGGCTGGCGGTCCCTCGGTGGCGGCGGCAGCAGCGAAGTGCACCCCCGCCCCCCCCCCCACCAGCTTCTTCCCCAGGATCGGAGAGGGGCCAGCACGTTTCCCAAGGACGAGGGTGTGGCCGCAGCGCCATTCCCACGGCCGTGAAGTGCTGACGTGCCAAGGACCCAGGAGAGTCACCCAGGTGCCGGCCCGTGACCAGTGTACTGTCATCCCACGGGCCGACTGGCCCCTTGCCTGTGCTCCCGAGCATTGGGAAGGCCACTGGACACTTCGAGCTTTTCCTCTCCTGCCGTCCAGTGGGGCACGGACGTCTGCACATGGGGCCTGGCCGGGGTGGACGGAGTGCCCCAGGGAAGTCATGGTCTCACACACACACGGGTGCCCTCTAAACACTGGTTAATTTATTCCCATATTTCCATTCCCGGAGAGGTCAGGTCAGACGCTGCTATTAGCTTGGGTGCCATTTTGGACGCCTGGGGCCTTGGTGGCTCTGCAGGCAATTTCCCTTCCTCCGTCCTAGGACCCGGGCTGTGATGTCACCTCGGCAAGAGGCGCGCCCAGGCCTCCCGCCGTGGGAACCTGTCCTTTTGCCAGCGGGGCTGTCTGTGGTTCCTGTCGAAGCGGAGGTGAGGAAGCAGGCTGCGAGCTGGTCGAGCCTCTGGGCCTTGAACCCGGCACGCAGGAGCACAGGGCGGCTCTGGCTCGGCCATGTTCTGAGCCGTGTGTGGGAACCAACCATGTTCTTACCGGATTTTAAAAGAGGAAGACAATATCAAGACTGCCGATTAGGTGTATGGCTTGAGGAAGATCAGTTCCTCTTACTCTAAATCACTGCTGTCTCACATTTGGTCCGAGGACGGAGAGCCGGTTCCCGCCGAGGCCACAGCTGGGCCCTGGCGGAGCTGTCTGGGTCCCAGGGGCACAGGGGCCGGCTCCCGATCGGACTTGTGAACCCTCAGGGAGGGACACGGGCAGGACGTCCCAGCCTGCCCCGTCTGGCCACGCCAGGAGCGGACGTGGAGCCTGGGTCACGAAGGCGGCGGCGGCGGCGGGCCTGCTCTGCGGCTGTCTGGAGAGCTGTCCTCTCCTCGGTTCCCCCGGGGCTCACAGACAACTGTCACTTCACATCTGTCACCTGCAGCTGCTGGCCGGCCAAGAACGGGAAGCTGGCTGGTCCTCCTGCAGAGGGACGGTGGCGCCGGGGAAGAAACCCTTCTCACTTCCTCTGAGAGTGACTGCCTGGAGAAGGAGAGCCAGAGCGAGCTGCCAGTGCCCAGGCCCGCTCCGTACAGAGCCCCTCTGTCCCTCACAATTCCTTCTTTCAGCCGGCTCCGGGGAAACGAAACACGGGGGACCTCCCCTCCCCGGGGTCACCTGCTCTGCAGCCAGGACACGGCTTGTTTGGCCACACGCTGTCCTCACCGGAAGCGGGCTGCGTGGTGCGGGGCGTCAGTGAGTTTTGCTGGCAAGCGCTCCTGTGGAGGCCGCGGGACTTAAATTCACGGCTCCCTGAGCCCGCTGCACCGGCCTGGGACACGCTGTGCAATTGGCAGGGGCCGGGCCAGCCGATCAGCTGCGGGGTGCTGTCCCCCCACCCTAGAGTAATGTCAGCGGGGCTCCCGCCAGTGCAGCCTAGCCCCGGGCAGGTTAGACAGGGGCCGGCCTTTCCTGCAGGGCTGGCCTGGGGGAGGAAGCCGGTGGCCTGCCCCGAGGGCGGGGCACTTGGGGCTGGGGCCTTGCTGTGTTTCCCAGCAGAGGGGCCTCCCAGTCCCAGCCGTGGCCGTGAGCCACACTTCCAGCCCAGGGGGTCCCCAGATGGCCGGAGTGCCTGGGGCCATGTCAGGAAGGGAGCTGGTGGGGGGGGCGGGGACAGCACAGTCACAGAAATGCGCATATCCTGAGTGTGACTGATGGACTCTGCAGGACGTTCTTTTGTTCTGCTTCTCTTTTGTTCCCCTTATTTTTACCAAAGCTCCGTGGGGGAGTGGAGGAGGGTGGCCAACTGGCTGGGAGGGGACAGAGAAAGGAGAGGTCTTCACTGGGAGCAAAAGGGCGGGAGGGGGGCCCCCCCAGGGACAGTCCCTCTGGCGGCACCCCCACCAGCCTGCCTGCAGGGAGGCTGGGCACTGCCAGGCCCCTTTGGTTTGGGGGTGCACCACAGCAGGCCCCACAGGGGGGCTCCTTATCTCTGAGTGGCACCACCTGGAGAGTCCCACTCCACTGGCCTGTGTGTGAGACCCTGCGGCTGAAGGCGGTTGCGGAAATGGAGAGAGCAGTGAGGAGCCGGCCCCCAGGGCCAGGGCAGACTGGCCAGGGCCCTGGTCCTGTGGGCAGGGGGAGCCCACAGCCCTTCCCCCCAAGCGGACTCACTCTGCAGGCCCCTCACGGAGGACGTCGTGGAGCCAGGGCGGCTGGCCTGCTGGGGGCCACACGAGGAGAACTGAGGGGCCAGAGCCGAGGTCTTGGCCTTGGGTGGGTTCAGGTCCAGGATCTCCGGTGTGCGGGGGGTCCGGGGCCTGCAGGTCAGGGCTGATGAGAATTCCCTGGAACAAAACGTGTGACCTAGGGTCGCAGCTCCTGCGTGGCTGGGCATCACAGGAGGGAGGGAGGACTCCCGTCTGAACACAGACAGAAGCCAGGGGGGCTGGGAGCTGGGGTGGGGGTGGGTAGAGCAGGACACCCAGAGGCTTAAGTCCCTGTCCTCACAGAGCTCCCATTCTAGGGGTGGAGACGAGAGAGAAACACGCGCTAAGGGGGAGATAAGCAGGGAAGGGGAGGCGAGCTTGTGGAGACCAAAGTGTTGGGATGGCTTGGGAGGGTGTGGTGGCAGGGCAGGGGCGAAGCCGTCCAGGTCCTCCTCCCTGGGATCTTACGTGACAAATGGGAACTGAGGTTGCAAATCCATGGACCCTGAAACTGCTTACCCTGGATTTTTGGGGTGTGGCCCCAAATCACAGGGGTCCTGAAAGTGGGTTAAGGCTGAAGAAGAGTCAGAGAAACAGGCAGGGCCAGGAAGAGAGGGACAGAGATGCTGGCTTTGCAGACGGAGGATCCTGCCCCTCTCCTGTCCCCCCCCACTCCTATCCCCCCTCCCGTCCCCGCCCCCCCCCCCCGCCTCCTCCCAACAAAGCAGCAGGTGGCCTCTGATAGGGGACTCAAGAGTCGGAAAATTTTAGTTTAAGGTAAACAGTTAAGCCTAGGAGGTCATGCATATGTTAAAGCTCTCGTTTCAGGAGCTGCAGGGTGCGGCCTACCCTGAGTCCTGGGAGAGGCAGCTGGCCTGCTGGGCCCGCTAAAGACCACAGCTGGGGCACAGCTGGAGACATCCGAGCCATTGTGTTCTGTTCCAAGGAGAGACAGAAGACCACCCTCCCACCCGCCCAGGGGACAGCTAACTGCCCGGGGCAAGAACGCTGCAGTTTTTTAATTTAATTTTCCCTGAATTTCAAAACCCCTTTCACACTTTGTTCCCTCTTATAAAAAGGCTGGCCTGGAAGGAAGCGTAACATGGTCCGTTAGGGTGTGAACCCGCTGTGCCCGCCCCCTGAATAAAGGGCCCACAGAGATCCAGTCCCTGCCTCTGCTTGCTGGGTCTGGTCGGTGACAGGCAGCTCCAACGCCGGCCCTTCCGGTTTCACCTCTAGAGCCAGAAGAAGCGGAAGAGAGAACCTCCCAAGAACTCTGAAAAGGAACCTGTCCTTCGGACACCTCGATTCCGGCCCCAGGGAGATCGGGGTCGGGCTTCTAACCCACAGACTGGTGAGGTGACAATGGTGTGCCGTCCAGGTCACCACACTTGTGGCGATCTGTTATAGGAGACAAATTTCAGGTGGGGCGACCAGGGAAGGCCTCGCTGCGAAGGTGACCTTGAACCCCCAGACGATCCTAAGAGGCAGGCACCACCACCCCCTTTCTCAGATGCAGAAACTGAGGCTCCACGTTTGTGAGCTTTCCCGACACCGCACACACACAACCAGCAGGTAGCGAGGCCCAGGTCCGAACCCAGCGGGACCCTCACCGCGGTCGTCCGCAGACACCCTCTGGGGCCCAGCCCGAGGGGCCGGCCCGGCAGAGTGCGCGGCGTGCTGCCCTGCGCTGGCCCGCGTCGCCCCACTTTCTGAGCCTCGCCCCCTCTGTCTCCACGGGTCCGAGCAGCCTCCCCCTTCGTTACTTACAGCGGCTGCGGGCCGTTTCACCCGACCCACGTGTTGCAACTCACCACGCCCCGCCCCTAACGATTCGCATGCCTTCCCTCATTGACAATGCGCGTGCGCACTGAGCTCTGTCGGACACCGGGACCGAAGATCGACCTGGTCGGTCGAATTCCTGCTCTTGGCGTTACTGTGAAGGTAGTTAGCGAATATTCATAAGGAAGGGGGGCGGAGGGAGTTCAACATGGAGCCTAACACACTAGGAAACAAGCCTGTCTGCCTCAGCAGGAAGCTGCACTTCACACCCCGGGGACCACAGCGACAGGTGGATTCACACTCGTTCCCCCCCCCCGCCCCCCTTTGGTAATGACTTGGGGGGCGCAGGGGCCGGCGCTTGACCGTGAAGGCCTGTCGGTCTAACGAGGGGGTGGGTCCATCAAAGAGCCCACGAAAGCTTGGGGAGTTCTCCGGTTGTTTTGGAAAAGCACCTGGTCCATTTCAAATGCACACCAACATAACCCCAGGGGAACAAAGAAGCTCTGTCTGTCTGTCTGTCTGTCCGTCCCTCTCTCGCTCGTGGCCTGCACTCACCCTTTGGTCTGTGAGCTCGCTCAGCTGGGAGCACCAGACCCCGTGGGCCCGGCAGCTACCAGGGCCCGCAGCAGGCTGCGTGGGCTCCCCGAGACCCAGCTGTGCTATGGAGCAGGGACCCCGCACACTGGCTTTGTCTCAGCCTCGCGGAGGACACAGCGGGACTTTCTCCGTGGCGGGACGGAAGGGGATGGGACACGGAAAACCCAGTGGGCAGCTTCTGTCTCCTCCGGAACAAACCCGGCCACACCGCAGTCTCCCGTGTGTGGGTCCTTGGGATGCTTTCCCCGAGACCCCGTGGGCCAGCCCGATTCCCACCGACCACATCAGGAAGCTCACCAAGGGGGCTTTGGGGTCAGGAAACAGAGACTCTGACACAGCGAGGTGGTCGCACTGCTGGTGCTTTCTTACCCAGTATTGTCTGATTCCGATGATTTTTTTCCTGTTTTTCTATTTTAATCTTGATTTTTTAAATCATTCTTTTTTTTTAAAGATTTTATTTATTTTTAGACAGAGGGGAAGGGAAAGGGAAAGAGAAAGAGACAGAGAGAAACATCAGTGTGTGTTGGCCTCTCATTCGCCCCCTACTGGGGATCCGGCCTGCACCCCAGGCACGTGCTTATGCTGGGAACCGAACCAGCGACCCTTTGGTTCGCAGGACGGCACTCAATCCACTGAGCCACACCAGCCAGGGCTTTTTTTATCATTCTTACAGCAGTTCATTATTTTTAAGTTGCGGTGAAATATACATGACATAAAAATGATCGGGTGACCACCTGAAGAGGTAGGTGCACTACACTTTAAAAAGGAACATCTGGAGAAATTGGTAAAAAGGCCTCCAGGCAGTGGTGATGGCGGAGGGGGAGCCTCAGGCTGCCTGGGTATGTCCCACCCCGAGGTCGCAGGACGGGGAGGCCAGGGTCTGAGGGGCTAGCCGTGCAGACCCGGGACGGCTGGCCAGCTCCACCACATGGGGCCTTGAAGCGGATGGGCAGTAAGGTCAGGATGCAGGGGTGGGGGCAGCCGAGCGGAGCCGGCCAGGAGTGAAGGAAGAGGGTGGCCCGCGCAGCAGGGCTCAGGCGTGTGTCAGCTCCCAACCCCAGGGCGGCCGGGAAAGGGCCCCATCCTTCAGCAGCGCAGCGCGGTGGGGAGCGTCAAAACCCTTCCGTGTGGGTCAGTGTTACTCGTCAGCGTGGCTGGGCCGTGGCGCCCAGGTGGCTGTTCGTCTGTTATTCTGGCTGGTTCTGTGCAGGCATTCTGTGGGTGAGAGTGCCATTTCAACAGGGGGACTTTAGACATAAAGCAGATTGCCCTCCGTTACATGGGTGGGCCTCATCTAATCAGTCGAAGGCCTCAGTAGCAAAAGGCTGACTTCCCCTGATCAGGGAGGAGTTCGGCCATCAGGTCGCCTTTGGACTAGAACTTCAACCCGTCCCTGAGTCTCCAGCCTGTTGGCCCACCCTGCAAATTCTGGACTTGTCAAGGCTACAATCATGTGAGCCAGCTCCTTAAAATAAAACTCTCTCCCTCTCTCTCTCTCTTTCTCTCTCTCTCTCTCTACACACACACACACACACATCCTGTTGGTTCTATTGCTCTGGAGAACCCTGAGTAACACACCTTAAAAGCCAGCCTCCTTTTTGCTCGAGAACATGACCTTTGTTGGCAGGGGGAGCCTTGCTTGGGCGGGAGAGAGCACCCTCACACAGGGGCCTCCTCTGGCTGGCTCCTCCCATTAGCACTGGAGGGAGTGGCCTTCCCCGAGCCCCAGGCAGCTACCCCTTGTTGCCGGGCAGAACACCTCCCCGCCTCCCACCGTGAGGTCCTCCAAACCACTCAGGGGCTGCTGTGGGAGGGGCAGTGTTGACTGAGGATGCCAGTCATTGTCATTAAACTGCAGGGACGATGGTGTCAGGGCCTTCTGGGAAGGACACTGGGAGGCCCGGCGGGGGGGGGGGGTGGCTGTTGGGAAGGGTCAGCCTGGCCCCCAGCGGCCTCCGCAGGGTTCCCCATCCCCCCAGCACGGTGAGCTCAGCGGCCTGGGCAGCCAGGAGCCGCAGCCAGGAAATGGCAATGGTTTGGCAGCAGATGAGGCCAGATTAGGGCAGAGCAGCAGCAGCACGTGGAAAGGAAGTTCAGGTCGGCAGTGCCCTGTGACTTACAGAGTAATTCGCTGCAGAAACGCGTGGTGCTGGGTACTAGATAGAAAGGTAAACGCCAACGTATGTGCAAACTGGGAGGTGTCCTGAACGGCCGGTAACTGTTTGCTGAAAGGCCCAGCCCGCGGGAAGGCCCTCTGCTGTCAACAGAACCTCGGGCGGGAAGGGAAGAGCAGTAAAAGGCTCCTGGAGACACCGAATCTCCACCTGTGTCTGGAACGGCTGAGTCACCAACCCCGGGGCAGAGGCTCCTGCGATCCCTCCCTGCTCCCTCTGCGTGGAGGTGCACGTGAGGGTCCTCAGGGGCCCCCCAAGGGCCTCTGCTGTCTGCCTGCCTCGGTCACTGCGGAGTGTGTTTCCTCGGGCTGCAACACAGCCCGGGGCAGGGAAGGGGGTGGGGTCTGGGGAGAGAGCACGGCGTGAAGCAGGAAAACCTGGCGTGAGGCTCACACGTGTAGGTGCGCGGCCCTCCCAGCCCCGTTTCCTGGCCTCCCGGGCTGCAGTTTCCTTTGGCTGCAAGCGCCCGCGTTCGTCATCGAGAACTGCCGTGCATCCTCTCGGGACAGATGTGAGGGGGACACGGCACATGTGCAGATACATGTAGAACTCTCCTCCTCGCTTATTTTTTTAAAAGCCGATATACTTGCCGAAGAGTCATTTCCTGCCGGTGGCAGGTCAGGGTCTCTGACACTGTTTGCCTCTGACCCTGCCCCCGGCCTGGACCTGAGACGCCCATCCCTCGAGTGACCTCAGGCCACCTGGGGGAGCATCCAGGCAGAGGCCTTTCCTGTCCAGCTGGGCTCTGGTCCACGAACAAGCGCTTCACTCGGCCGACGGCAGGCGGGCCGAGGGGTGCTGGGCAAGACCGTGCGACCACCCCAGGCAGCTCGGTCCACCACCTTCCCACAGGGGACAGCTGGAAACCACCCCCTGCACCTTCCAAGGTGCAGGGGCCCTCGTGGTCTGGACTGACAGATTTCACGGGGGAGCATCTGGGCTCTTTTTAGTGAAATGCTTCTTAAAAAAATTTTTTTGAAGCCTGGTTAACAGTATTGTTCCCCAGCTACTCAATGGTAAGGAGTCTAAGAAGCAAATTAAAAAAAAAAAAAAAAAGCAGCAGCAGCCCTGGCTGGTGTAGCTCAGTGGATTGAGTGTGGGGCTGGGAACTAAAGGGTCGCCGGTTCGATTCCCAGTCAGGGCACGTGCCTGGGTTGCCGGCCAGGTCCCCAGATGGGGGCACGTGTGAGGGGCAACCACAAACTGATGTTTCTCTCCCTTTCTTTGTCCTTCTTTTCCCCCCTCTATAAATAAATAAATAAACAAATAAATAAATAAATTTAAAAAGGAAAACTTGGCCGCAGGGAGGGTGGGGAGGCAGCGGGATGGTGGGGTCTGGACCTGTTACTCCCTGGCTCCCGGGAAGGTGGTTCTGCAGCGAGATCAGTGCCAGGAGCCCCCCCGAGTGGGGCTGGGGCTGCAGTCGCTTTTTTTCTTCTTCTGGTACTACTCTTTATTAATTATTGTGTGTGTGTTTTCTCAGTCACTTGCAAACCACCACAAAGTCAGGGCTCGGGCAGGAGAGCAACCCTTCCCTTTGCCATTTACCCAACCCTGCGGCTCTCGGCAGCCAAGCCGGCCCACCCGCCCTACTATCTCCCGGGGCGGGGCTGCCCTCACTCCAGAGGCAGAGAGACGGGAGTTGGGGGACGCCGAGGGGCAGGCGTCCCCCACCCAAGCCGTGCCGAGAGCCACTATCCTCGCCCTTCCTCCGACTGATTCATCCGACAACTATGCTGAGAGCCCGCTCCGGGCCAGGCAAGAAAACACGGGGACAACCATCCTGCACGTAGCCCCAGTCTTTGAGGTCACTGGAGCTGGTCACGGGTCACCTGACCGCACAGTGGGCCCTGAGGCCCTGGAATGCATGGACTCTGGGGTCAGACAAGAGGGAGGACCAGTTAGCTGTGACACGGAGCAGCCTGGTCAAGAGGAGGCTGGGCCATGGAAAGAGTATTCCGGGCGGGGTGATGACCCGTGGGGGAGTGGACGGTGGGACAGCAAGATACTGCCCCCTCTTCCATCCTCCTCTTTCTCAAACGGGGCCCCCCGCCCCCAATAGGAGCTGAATTCAAGTGATTGACATGAGGGAGAAGGGCACCCATGGGTGTAACCCCGAGGGGGCATTTGTGCCCAACAGAAGCTTGGAGGGCCCACTGGGTAACCCCACTGCGTGTGACAAGGGGGGTGTTGCTACAAAAAGAACCTTTGAGGTCCCCTGTCTGCTCTGGAAACAGTTCTTTCTGGGGAGAGAGGATTGTCCCAAGGGATGAGTCTCAGAAAGACACTCAGCATCTACAGGAGGGAACAAGGCCGGGCCCTAGCAGGGCTGCTTTGGCCTGGCTGGGCCTGGGACCCCGGAGGCCAGGGCAGCGGGGGCCCAGCCTCGGCACTGCACTGGCCCACCTGCTGAGGTCTCTCATTTTGAGGCCCCCACTTCAGGAGGGTGACTCGAGCTGGAGAAAGCTGACCGGCTGGGCCTCGGGCATTTCCAGCCTCAGAGCTCATCTTCAGCCACCTGGAGGGAGGTGGGTGCCCAAGTTCCCCTCGTGCCTGGCAGATGTTGGGATGGAGGAGACCAGATGCCTGGTGTCCCTGGTCCCTCGCTCCTGCCCTGCCCCCAGCCTCTGGCTGGCCCTGCCGTCTCTGCGCCCTCTGCCCCGTAGCTATCCAGAGCAGAGTCCCCACCGCAGTCCAGGTCCCTAGTCCGTCCTGCTCATCCCCTCCCGGTTCTGCTGTCCGAGGGGAGGGGCTCCAGTCCCTCCTGCCCCTCCTCCTTCCCCTGCCCCTCTGACTTTCTCCACCGCGGGTGCCCAGCAGGGCCCCTGCCTGTCCTCGGTGGCAGCGGCAGCTCCAGGTGTTCCCTCAGCCTCTGGAACTCAGCAGAAATTCCTTTTCCTGTGGAGTCCCACCAGTGGGGCCTGCGGGACGGGCAGGGAAGCCCAGGAAGGGGAGGGCCAGCGGGGCCGGCTCCCTGACCCCTCTACCCTGTGCCTGGGTGGGGTGGGGTGGGGCGGGGCGGCGGGGGTAGCATCTGCCGGGGGCGGAGGCGGCTTCAGGCCCGGGGCCTCCAGGGTCACACCCGGCTCCCTGAGGCCCCCCCCCCCCCCCCCGCCGTCAGTGGGCGCACTGGCGGAAGTGCTTCCCCAGTCTGGAAACACGTGGGCACAGGGGGCCTGCCCGGTTGCCATGGTGCAAAGCCTCTAACTCAGAGCCTGCGAGGGCGTGGTCCCGCTCAACGTGCCGCCAGCCCGGTGCTTCCGCGCAGCAGGTTGGCCGCTCCGACTCCGAATACTCAGCCTGCCGGGCTCTGCACGGCCAGGAGGAGTGGGGGGGGAGGGGGGGCAGCTGGCCAGGAGGAGTGGGGGGGGGCAGCTGGGGTGCCCGGCGCTGTGGACACGGGCTGGGTCTGAGGCTCCTCTCCCTGAAAGGGCCTTTCTAGGTTCTGAAAGGCCCCAGAGTGACCCATCGAAGCCTGGTCTGTGCTCATTTGGCGCAGAGGAAGAAAAAACACCTTTTTTTCCTGCATGGGGGCGGGGCTTCAAATTCTGTGCGAGGAAGCTGCCAACCCACTTCACTGGGCTCATTCTCCATCCTTCTCCCCTCCACCCCACCCTCGCCCGGGCAAGCAGCTGAGACTGGACGCTGCCCTCATGTCACCCTGCATCACACGTCGCCCGCACGTGTCCCCCTGACAGTTCTTAGAACTAAGAGTACGTTTAGGAGCTTCCTCTCCTCCCGGTCTGAGGACAGACGGGCCCCTCTGCTCTGAGGTTACCAGGCGTGGTGGCCGCGCTCCCCTGGGTGTCTCGGCACCTCGATTCAGGCCCCAGACAAACGCCCCTTTCCTTCCACCGTCAGAGGCTGGGCCTCGGAGGTGCCTGCTCAGGACCCCTCCCATCCCTACCTGGTGGTTCCTCCGCTGCCCGGGGCCCAGGGCATCCCCCTCGGCTGGGCGGGGGCCGCCGAGGGCGGCGGGCGAGGCTCTCCCCGATGTCCTGGCGACCACTCCCGCGGCTTGGCATCCCTGGAGACTGGGGGGAGAGAGAGCTCAGTCGGCCTCTGCTCCGGAAGCTCTTGGAGGAGGCTGGGCTGCAAACCCTAGGAAAGCACGTGCCCCGGGCCAGCCCCTGACGGGTCCCAGCGGCGACGGATGGAGACCTGTGTACTGGTGCAGCCTGGGAACTTTCTGGGCAGCCACTTGATGTACAGCACTTACAACCTGGGGGCGCGGCGGCCGTGCTGCCGGAACACACGCAGCCCAGGAACGCGCGGACCACCAGCCCCCTCGCGCCCCCAGGATCCCTCTGCGTCTCAGGGAAAAGCCACGACAGCATGGGCCTGTCTTCTTGGGCCTCTGCCTGGCACCGCCGCACAGAAGCACAGAGACACATTGAAAAATAACTGGTGTTTTTCTGGAATGCAGGTTTGCCTCCGTGTCCTGTGTTTTTATTGGCTGAATGTGGCGAGGAGCTCCCCTCTGGCCTGGGGATAGAGGACCCGCCCCACCTCTCTCCCCTTCCCACAGCCAAAGGGGCCGGGGCCCTGTCGGAGCACTGCTGCGACCACGTCTGGGTTCGCTGCCTCCTCGATACTTCCCGTGTCTTTAAAAACCGCCAGCGTGATTGACCTTAGCAGTGTGGCCTCCGCTTTACCTTAAATATAAAAGAGCCTCTCTGGCAGGTCGCCCCAAACCTGCAGCCAGGGGTGCAGCTGACCCTCGGATAACCCCCTTCCGACCGAAACGAGGAATCTGTTTCTGGTAGGACACCCAGTGGGCAGCTCTACTTGCTGGAGTGTCTCCCCTGAGAGCTGGGCCTCGAAGTAGATTCTCCGCCATCTCTGATCCGCTCTCCTACGCACGCCCCCCTCCCCCCACCCCGCTGGCCTGTCCGAGCTCTCCCCTCAGCGGGCTCCAGAGGCCCGGGAGGCCAGACCCAGGTGTGGGGGATCCTAACTGGGCGGAGCCACAGGCAGCACTGGGCTACAGTCACTGGTGTTGTCAGAGGGCACGGGGGAGGGGGGGCAGGTGGCCCTCCGGGACCAGGGGCTTTCTCAGTGGTGGGGGGTGGTGGTGCCTGGGAAGGCCACCCCACCCCCCACCCAGCCCCCTTTCCCGCTGGAGGGAGGAGGGACCCAGCTGAGCTCTCCCTTCGGTTGCGGTTCATTTGCCGAACAACAGTCGCCCCTCCTCCCACTGCCGGCGGGGCGGCAGGGCGGCAGGTCAGAGGGCTGGCTCACTGCAGGACCAGGGGCCCAGCTCGGCAGGAGCCCAGGGAGAAGGCAGCCACCTGCGTGCCTCCAGGCCTCCTGGGACAAAGCCCTGTGTTCCCGTCCGTTCCTTTCCCACAGGGCTCAGCCGGGCCTTTGAACTCGAGTCCACTGACTGGCATGTGATGTCCACATCCAAGGTCGTCTTGGTTCCTGGGGAAATGAGAATAACTTCCCTCGGGCCACACTCTTGGCTTCTTCCCTGGACAGCGATTTCCTTTTGGCACCGGGGGCTGCGTCGGGCCTTGCGTTTCACCGATCCTGATGCTTGCAAATCCCCTGGGTTCCTCATTTCCTCATCGCGAGTCCTACACGGGGCCGGCGAGCCCGGCTGCAGCCTCCCAGCCCGTCTGCACACAGCACCCCGAGCACCGCAGCCGAATGCCGCCCCTCCGCACGCGGAGGCTGGGTGGCCAGGGGAAGGGATGGCGGTGGCGGGACCCGCTGGGAGCTGACCCTGGTCCAGGGACAAGCGTCCTGGGTGGCGGGGGGGTGTGGGGGTGGCTGTGCTGGGCCAGCCTGAAACAGGGCAGCAGGAAGAACAGAATCCACGTCAGACACGGAGTCAGTGCCCTGGAGGCTTTTGGCTTCCCCTGGGAAAGGACTTCTGTTGAGTAAAAGGATTTCAAAGGGGAAATGCGGCGCCGCCCTGAGACTGACTGACGGCTGACAGCAGCCTGGCTGGTGGTCTAGTCTATCAGGTGCGGGACAGACAGGGGTCCGTCGAGGCGGGGGGCAGGGGGAGTGGATGCGTCCAGAGAAAACGGGAGTGGGTGGAGGGTGGGTGGGGCGCACAGGATGTGGTCCCTGTGGCCTTCAGAGCGGGCAGACAGGCGCGCTCCCGCGGGCCCTGGGGAGCACAGCGGCTCTGGCTCCACCTCGTGCATCTGGAGGGGCTGGTGAGCCGCTGCGGCCTCCCCGGGGGGAGACACGGGACTGCTGGTGATCCCCGGGGCTGAGGCCCCGCTGGGTGCCCACCGCCTTTATCCGAGGAGCCAGGATTTGCCAGGGCCTTCACCTTGAAAGGGCTAATATCAATTGTTCTCGAAAATAACACTGATGTCCACGCAGCCCAACACAACATCAGCGGCCACTCGGCCCTCGCTGTCCAGGACCGCCTCCCACGCCACACCTTTCCGAAGGACAGGACACACTGGCCACCAGCGGAGGACAGGGCCACCCTGGTGGTCATGTTGCTGACACTAGGAGGTTACTGATAAACAAGTTACTCTAAATGCAGCGTTTTGGAGGTCCAGGCCTTCGGAATCTGAAACCATCTAAAACTCGGTGGCGTTAGGTCAAATCGGCGAGAGGTGTCAGACCGCCCCCCACGTGCGCCCTGGCGGCAGAAGCCTGTGGACGGGTGGAGCCCATCGCCTCTGAGGGAAGGTGTGTTCGAGTTCCTAGCTGTGACAGAAAACAGGTAAACTAGCAGACAACCACAGTGGCAGGACTTGTGAAGGCGCTCAGCTCCGGGGGGCCGTGCCCCCCGAGCCCACACGACCTGGCCTTCTCCGCACTCTGTGACCGACGGGCCTGCTGCTCGAACCCGGGCCCGGAAGCGTCTGGGCCCGACAGTGCGCGGAAGGTGGAAGTTCTCCGACGTCCCTCACGCCGGAGCCTGACCCGCTCCCCTGCTGTTCTTCCTATTGGAACGGAGATGGAGGTTCGGGTCTTGTCTGGTGTGCTCATATCCTTTTAATTTCCTCTTGAAAATAAAAAACAATACCTTGTCCATGTCTGAGGCAATGCATGTCTGTTTTCTCTGGCATCTGAAAAGCCCTTTTATCCTGCACTGGTTGGTCTCTGGCGAACTTGACCAGATGCTTCGGATCGGGTCTGGAGACCAGCCCCACAGTGGCTCTGGCTCCCGCCCCACACGTCCGACGCATGGCCCAGCCCTCAGCTCCAAGCTCGAGGGACCCGCGTGGTCGTAGATCTACATTGTTTTGAGGTTCCCACTCGGGGGCCTCATGTAAAACAAGGCTTTCCTAGCCCTGGCTGGCGTAGCTCAGTGGATTGACCATGGACTGCGAACCAAAGTGTCGCAGGTTCGATTCCCAGTCAGTGCACATGCCTGGGTTGCAGGCCACCACCCCCAGCAACCACACATGGATGTTTCTCTCTCTCTCTCTCTTTCTCCCTCCCTTCCCTCTCTAAAAATGAATAAATAAAATCTTAAGAAAAATAAAAAAGGAACAAGGCTTTCCCCAGTCGGAAATCTGGCCCAGCCAGCTTGTAGACATGAGAAGAGGTGGACGCGGCGCTCTGAGAGTTGGGGGTCTGGAGGAATAGCCACGGCAGGTCTGGCGGGGGGACCGTGGGCCCAGGGCCTCGGACACGGGGGCAGTGGTGGAGCTCCGAGGGCTCCCAGGAGCAGGTGCGAGGCCCAGGATTTTTGGGTCTGTACCCGTGGCTGCTTCGTTCCATTCTAGAAGTCAGCCCCCCAGCGCCCCCCCCCCCCATGCTGCCAGTGCTCTTACGTGAAGTCGACACTTGGGGCTCCGCAGCACCCGGCTGCCCCCACCTGCAGGCTGGACGGTGGGCCCTCGGCGGGGACAGGAGGCAGCTGTTCCTGGCGTGTCGGGATGGCTGGGGGGAAACGGGATGGTCTTCCGGCCTGCAGGAACACAGCGAAAACCGTGGTCAGCGCAGAAAGCCGGACACACTGGACCGCTGACCACCTTGCAGCGTCACAGGCACACACACAGGAAGGGGAAGTACCCGAAATTCTTTGGCTAAACTGATGCTGGCAGATAGTTCACCTTTTTTTATTCATTTTTAGAGAGGGAGGGAGGGAGAGAGAGAGAGAAACATCAATGTGTGGTTGCTGGGGACCATGGCCTGCAACCCAGGCATGTGCCCTGACTGGGAATCAAACCTGTGACACTTTGGTTCACAGCCCGCGCTCAATCCACTGAGCTACGCCAGCCAGGGCTGATATTTTACCTTTGTGAGGGTCCTGGCAGGAAGTAGGAAGTACCCTCACCTCGCTCACATTAGCTCTTACACATTTACAGCGATAATCGACTCGGCATCTTTCGAGGGGGCGATGCTATCTTTTGGCTTTGGGAGACGTGGGGCATGGTATTTCAACCACTTTGAGGCACAGTCTGGTTTTTCTCCTCCAAGGATGGAGCAGATTAGTGGAGGGAAGAATCTGGCCAGAGAAGACGGGGCATGTCATGTCAGCCATGACACCGGGAGTCAGGCGGACACAGGGCTGGGAAGGGCTTGGTTTCTGGGAGTCTGCCCACGTGGTGCAGGCGTGGCCTCACTTGGCACCTGGGTGGGGGAGGCAGAGGCCCACTCACCCAGTGGGCATCTCGTGGGTGTTCCACTGCTCCAGCCCCCAGGCCAGGCGGGAGGGGTGGGGCCTGGGCCAGTACGTCACACAGGGGCAGGCAGGGTGCTCTGGGTCGGCCCTGTATGCACAGCAGCACCACGCTCGGTCCCCTCAGCAAGGAGACGCCAGCCACCTGCTCCAGCAGGGGCTTCGCGGGTGGGCCACATCCCAGCAAGCCTGGGCCCACCTGTCCTCGGAGCGGGTCCCACGGAATGGCTGTTCTGGAATGTCAGTGCCAGCAGCGAAGACAGACAACCGCCCTGAGAGGACAGCAGGCACTGTGTGTGTGTGTGTGTGTGTGTGTGTCTCAGCCAGTTCTGAACTCTGACCTGGGCCTGCCTGGGGCCCAACGAGGGATACTTTCCCAGCAGAGGTGATGCCATGAGCAAGGTGAAGAGGCCAAAGAATTACTCAGGCTGCATTGGTACAGAAAGATTTAAGGCCCTGGCTGGTGCAGCTCAGTGGATTGAGCACGGGCTGTAAACCAAAGGGCCCATAGAGTTCGATTCCCAGCCAGGACAAATGCCTGGGTTGCAGGCCAGGTCCCCAGTGGGGGCCATATGAAAGGCAACCACACATTGATGTTTCTCTCCCTTTTTCTCCCTCCCTTCCCCTTCTCTCTAAAAATAAATAAATAAAATCTTAAAAAAAAAAAAGATTGAAGACACCACCCAAACTGGCGGCTGCAGGGTGCAGGGTGTCCAGGGGAGCTTCCAGGGCTGAGCTGGGGCAGGGGCCCATCGGGAAGCACCCCGTGGGCTGGGTTTGACTGGATTTGAGCCCTCAAGGAAAGAGGGGTCACAGAAATGACATTCCATGACGCTGTGCTGGGGAGATCACTCATTCTGTCCGTGCTCCTGGAGGGTGGGCCGTGGCGGGGAGGTCGCTGGGGGCCCTCCTGGGCCCGAGGCCGAGAGTGGCTCCAGAGGGCAGAGAGAAGAGCCAGGGCTGGGAGAGCACGTGGGGCGCAGAGGGCTCCGGGTGCACGGGCTGGATTCCGGCTCAGGTGCCTGGGGGCATTAACGCCCTGCCCTGAAGCCGGGGCCCAGGGGACCGTGGTGTTCATTTGGGAAACGCTCAAGGGGGGGTTCTGGGGGCACAAGAAGTCTGGGCTACAGTCAGAGATGCGGTGTCAGCAGTGTGTCGTGGAAACCAGAGAACAAGCAGGATGGGACGGGGACCTCAACTGGGCCTGCAGGACACGGCATTTAGGAGGGAGAAGGGTGACGGGTCAGGGGCGGGGGACCAGCCCACGGTGGTGGCGGGACTTGGAGTGGGGAGAGCTACCAGGGGAGGGGTGTCTGCGGTGGCCTCTGGGAGACATTCGGAGTAAAGGTCAGAGCAGGAAGGCCACCGCGGCCCGGGCAGCAGTGGTTTGCTGAAGTCACGGCCAGACCCCTCCCCTGGCAGGGGTCCCCGTGGGGAGAGGAGAACGGGCCGCCGGGGAAGTAGCCAGAGGGGCCCGAGGTGAGGGAGGGGGAGGTGCGGGGAGGCAGCAGGAGGGCAGGCTGGAGATGGAGCAAGAAGTGTTAAATGCTGGGGTCACATTTGGTTCTGGAATGCAGGGAGCAGGGAGGCTGGGACCTGAGGGAAACGGGCTGAGGGGGCGGGGGAGGCGTGCCCCCCCATGTGGGAACGGGGACGTCCCTGCACAGGGACCGCTGGGTTTGTTTTTATTTCCACCTTTCTCTCCTTGATCATAAAGCCTGTGCTGATCATGGAAAACGAGGAAAACACAGAGAATCTACAGCGTGGCCGGCTCTCCCAGCACCGAGACATACACACTCCTACCATTTGGTATCTTTTAACAAGTGCAAATATATACACTAGAAAAGTGCAGAAAACTGGGGGGGACTGTGAGTCCGTACGTAGGCTAGCAGTAAGTCAGTAAGGCTAATAGGCTAGATCCACACTATTTTTTTCCTTTGTTTTTTTTAAGTTGAATTTACTCGGCTGACACTGGTTAATAAAATTATATAGGTTTCAGGTGATCCACATTATTCTTAACTGGCTTTTTCACTTGGCTGTCGTGAGGCTTTCCCCATGCATTAAATGTTCTTCTAAAACATCATTTTCAATGCTGCTTTGTGTGACTATATCGTTTATGTCATCAGCCTCCTGCTTTGGACATTTAGATTATTTTCGTTGTATAAGTAACACCCTTTCCTATACATCTGCAAAGTTCTGATTTCTCCCCAGTATAAAGCCCTAGAAGGGGAGGGGGTCACTGCCCCCAAAAGTGCCAGGATCTCGAACGCGTGTGTGACACAGGTTACCAGAGTGTCCCGGCAACGCCACATTCTGGGGGCCGGTGTGCGTGGACAGTATATCCACTTTCTCAGGAGGCCGACCTGAGGCCCAGAATGTTCCCTCTGACACCCCCTCCTGACCGCACCCCACCTATCGTCTCTCTGTCCCCCTGCTCTGGGGCTGCTGAGGCAGGAATCCCCTCACTTAGTCCGCACCCCCCACGGTTGGCACACCCTCCGGTGCAGACGGGCACACAGGCGCGTTGGGCGTGCCCAGCGGAGGGGGCCGGGCGGGCACTCGCTCCGTTCCAGCGGGAAGGCCCGCCATGCAGGACAACGAGGTCTCGCACTCCTTGCGGTGACCGCTCCCACAGTCAGGGGACACCCGCGCGTGCTCCCCAGGCGTGGAGCAGTGTCCTCGTCTTCCTCTGCCAAGCAGAACACAGGACTCGAGAATTAACTGTGCCCGTTGGTCAGACCTGGTCTTTATTAGGCTCCTTCTCCGCTTCTCTCGGATTACAATGTCCTCGGGTCATCCCTGCCTCTCTGTGAAGCCAGGGTGCTAGTCATTCTAAAAGATGCTTTAAAAATAATTTTTAAAATGGATGATTTGGTGTCCTCTTTCCCATGTCAACCAAGATGAATGTTGTTCGTTCCTGTAACGTCTCATTTGAAAAGATGTGATGTTTATGAACTGGATTTACCAGCCGCTGACACTTGGCTGTATTCTGGATCGAACCCCCACAGCCCTGGCAGGTGTGGCTCAGAGGGCGGGGCGTCATCCTGTGACCCAGAAGGTCGCAGGTCTGATCCCCAGTCGGGGCACGCGCCTGGGTCGCAGGTTTGATCCCCGCTGGGGTGTGTAGGGGAGGCAACTGCTTGGAGTTTCTCGCTCACATCAGTGTCTCTCTCTCCCTTCCTCTCTCTCTAAAATCTATAAAGGTATCCTTGGGTGAGGAGTTAAAAAAAGTCCACCAAACTCCTCAGCTATAAATGACATTCTGTGGACAATTAGGGACCCTGGACATACCTCACAATATTATTAAATTCATGTTCCCTTTCTCAGGTGAGATAATGTGGTTAAGTACAGGACATTCGTTTTTTTTTAAGATTTATTTATTTTTAGAGAGGGAAGGGAGGGAGAAAGAGAGAGAGAGAGAGAGAGAGAGGGAGAGAAACATCAATGTGCGGTTGCTGGGGGTTATGGCCTGCAACCCAGGCATGTGCCCTGATTGGGAATCGAACCTGCGACACTTTGGTTCACAGCCCGCGCTCAGTCCAATGAGCTACGCCAGCCAGGGCCGTACAGGACATTCTTAGTGGCTTAGGAGATGCGTGCTGAAAGTCTGCAACCTTTCCCCGAACAGTTCAGCAGAAAAGTGCACACGTGTGTATTATGCACGCAGAAAAGAGGGCAGGTGTGAGAGAGCTGAGTGTGCAAAGATGGAAAATGTTAACAGCTGGAAGTGCTTCATTGTAATACTCTTTCAACTTCTCTGTGGGCTAAAAAATACTTGTTGTCGGTTTAAGAGAAAAAGGTGTTATGTTAGCTAGTATATTACTAGTTAAAAATAAAAACCGTGACATATGAAGGACACAACGACTAGTTTTGAAATCAAGTCAAATGGGTCTCAGAGCGCCGACCCACGGCGTGGGCCCTGACATGACAGGCCAGGTGCCGGACGGGCACCGGCGCTCGGCATCCGCGGCCCCGTGCACACAGCTCCGTGAGAACGGGCATTTTCTGGGCCTGCCCAGTCTCCTGTGCCTGGCTGCTCATTTCACATTACTGAGGAGTAAAACTGGAAACAACCAGGACGCCCAGGTCTAGGGGATTTCTAAGTAAAACAGAGCGTATTCATTGGAAGTATTTTATGGCTAGTACGTGCTGAATGAATGAATGCAGGTCTTTTTGCTTGCTCTCTCTAAGCCCCGGTTTGTACCTGTTTCTCTCCAGCATTCTCTCTCTAGACGGGAAGAGAGGCCACAGAAGACACTTCTCTCCCGCTTGTGCTGGGCTGCCGGGCCTGGTGCTCCCCCAGAGCACACAGGCGTCTGTCTAGGCCCTCGGGTCCCCAGGGAGGCCAGAGGCTCTGGGTAACCAGACTGAAGTTTTGTTTATGTAAACAGGGGAAAAGCAAGGCTATGAAGAATGAATAAGGCTTGGCAGCTTATAGTTGCTTTAAAAACCCCTCTAGCCCTGGCTGGCGTGGCTCAGTAGATGGAGTGCCAACCTGTGAACCAAAGGGTTGCTGGTTCAATTCCCAGTCAGGGCGCACGCCTGGGTTTCGGGCCAGGTCCCCAGTGGGGGGCGGGTGAGAGGCAACCACACATTGATGTTTCTCTTCTTCTCTTTCTCCCTCTCTCTAAAAATAAATAAATAAATCTTTTTAAAAAATCCATCTAAATATAAGTTGATTTGGTGTCTTAACCTGTGGCACTCTATCCCAACAAAGAGCCTCGCGCTGCAGCGACAGGCTGGGGAGGAGGAACCACCCCTGTCCTTTCCGGGTAGACCCGCGACTCCTTCCGGCCCCTTCCTGTGCAGTCACGTTGGCCCACACTGGGCTTCTCCTGGGGGACGACCAGAAGCGGCCCTGGAGATCCCGAAACCCAACCTCTTCCCTTTTTGGGGGGGGGGGAACCTGGGAGGGGGAGGAGTGGGAGACTCGAGCTCCCTTCAAAAATCCCCAAAAGGTAAACAATAAGGAGATAAATGCTTTTCCATAGGAACGGTTTATTTTGAAACTTCATATACACACATCTTACACTGCAGTTAATTAAAATGAAGCTTAAGCAAACCCCCCCGCCTCCGTCCGCCTGGACTTACGCGGGGCACCCGCTCCGGTGGCCGCCGGGCGTGACGGGCCGGCGCAGGGGCTCGTCGCCGCCCCACTGTGCACCAGGCGCCCCCCTGCGCCTCGTCTTCCCCGTGTTGGTCAGGATCTGGGGGAAAGAAAGAGGAAGAGGGGCTGGAGAAAGCACCTTGAGAGCTGACCTGGAAGCAGAAGTTGCTGCGTTTAATAAATTAGTCTACGGTGACCCGGGGCTTTGCCGATACACGAGGGAGGATTGTGCCACAGATGGCGGAAAATTTCCCCTGAGGTTTGCATGGTAGACCATTTAGCGGTATGAATTTTTAAAAAACCAAGCCGTGGAAAAAAGGAGACGAAAACAGATAAATGGAGTGATATCACGTCTCTGCAGAGGACTGACTTGTGAAAGTGAGAGGGGGAAAACGAGATTGGGTTTCATGAAAAATCAACATTTCCACATATGCAATATACTAAAAGGAAGCCAAATTAACAGGTAAACGACATACAAGAAATCTTTGTGGTAAATTTAACCGATTGAAGGTTAGAATCTGCATTAGATAAGGAGCTCTTACAACTTAGTAGGTAAATGACTAAACAGATAATTGGGCAAAGGACTCAAACGGCTAAGCCGTAAAACAGGAAATACCACCAGAAAACAGAAAAATGGTCAACCTCACGAGTGAAGAACAGGGTGAAGACATATAATATGAAGACACCAGAGTCAAGTGGCTGAATTACTAAAACCCAGTAGGTCGAGGCCTGAGGAGATGACTCCATTCTTGCTCTAACTGGCCTGGGAACGTCAACTCTTGAACTCTCCAGTCCTGCATTCCTGCGTCAGCGCCAGGGTCTATGTCAGACGGCCGGATAACCCTCTGGCTGCCCCCGCAGGGCTGGGGAAGAGCGTCCAGTGTCCAGACCACCTGACTGACGTCCAGCATCCAGACCATCGGCCATCCAGAGATGGTTATCATCTATGACCAGTCCAGCGTGCAGGGCCGGCTCTTCTCAGGAATGCACTTTTCACTGTAGGAACCCTCGTTCGTTCTTTCTTTCTTCTTCCGAACACTCTGGGTCTTGCCTAGTTGTGTTGCTGGTTTGCAAACCCTAAGATCCTTGAATAAATCTTTATCACCAATTTCTAGCCAAAACCTCTGGGCTCCTTTTGAGTTTTCCACACAAATAATTACCAAGAAGAAAGCATTCAATAAGTGACAATTAAAGAAATGGTACCCCCCACTGCTGGCCGTGGTTTGAAATGTTAGTGGCATGGAAGTTTGAGACAAATCTTTTGGAAAATAATGTGGCATTTTATATCAACAGTTGAAGCCTTGGCTGGTGTGGTTCAGTGGACTGAGTGCTGGCTGGCCTGTGAACCAAAAGGTCATAGGTTCAATTCCCAGTCAGGGCACGTGCCTGGGTTGCGGGCCAAGTCCCTAGTTGCGGGGGGAGGGCGGTGTGAGAGGCAACCACACATGGATGTTTCTCTTCCTCTATTTCTCCCTCCCTTCCTCTCTTGAAATAAATAAATTTTAAACAAGAGTTGTAAAAATGTTCATATCCTTGGGTGTCAATTCTAGTAAAAAAATGCAAAATACGGAGAATGCTAAATAAACAAAGTTGCTTGTGACAAAATTATTATAGAGCAAAACTGGAACAATCTAGCTGTCCCAGTGATAGGGGAATAATTAGGTAAAATACGGCATGTTCATTCGAAGTATTACATAGCCATTTGCCATGATGAAGACTAGGCTATAAAGAAAATGCTCATTTAAAACGTTAAATCAAAGTCGACTTACAACCCTGCACACAAAGGCTGCTTTCGAACACGCCACAAGCGCGCAGAGCGCGCAAGGACTCAGGGCTGCACGCAGAGGTCACGCAGGATGACAGAACCGAGAATAATTTTTCTCCCATTTTCCAAGTTTCTGTGATGTGGTCGTGTTATAGTAACAGTGAGGAAAGCTGCTGAGCAAAGAAGCCTCTGTGCAGCTGGTGAGGTCCGAGCGACCGAGCCTGCGGCAGCTTCCCGGCCCAGGGGATGGGGCTACAGCCAGGATGGCCTGGGGGCGCGGGGGTGGGGTGGGGGCGGGGCTCTGGGTGAGGGTGCATGCGAACTCCCCACACTGTTTCCCCAACTCTCTGAGACCCTGTGATTATTTCCAAGGAAAAAGTTACATTTCTTAAATTGGAGTTACACCGGTGATTTCTTGGTTCGTACTGAGAAGTTATTTGGGTTTGTATACTACTTGGAGGCAGGGAGAAGAAAAAAAGGGCCACTTTCCTGTCGGGGGGGGCATCAATAGGCGTGGCCTGGGCTGGGGCACAGCTACCAGCTGGGGCAGCGGGCAGGCGGGGCCCAGCCTAGGGGGGGAGGAGGGCGGGTGGGCGGAAGGAAGTGGGAAGGGAAAAAGACAGGAGCCAGAAGGCGGGAGGGAGGCCCCTTCCCTCCTGGAGGAAGTGGAACGTAATGAAGCTAACCCTAACCCTCCACCCTCCCCTCCAAGCTAGCAGTTTCTCGGTTGGTCGCTGGCGTGCACAGTAACCGATCCTGGGAGGCGTGGGGTGGGGCCTGGGCTACTTTTAAGCCCATTCGGCAGTCTGGGACTTGGGGGAACCCTAGGCTAGCTCTGACCTCGTGGGGCAGCACCTGCCGCCCCCGGCCACTCCTCGCTGCTGTGTGGTTCCCTGACCAGCAGCGCCGTGTCATCGGCTCTGGGCCTCCCGTGTAAATGTCTGGAGGGCCGCGGCTTCAACTTTTTTGGCTTTTTGCTGTGTGTTAGGCAAAGGGCACCCGTTCAACAAAAACTTTTTGAATGTAATTTTCTGACACAGTGTTTCAAAGAGCCATTATGTTTGGAATGACCCTGAAAGATCTGCCTAGTACCCTGACTGGGAGGCGTGAGCGAGGATTTGGGGGGCACGTGCTCCCCGGTGAAGTGTCCTGTTTGTGCCACGCCCTCCCATTTGGCACAGGCCGCTGCGAAGATAAGAGGCGAAAGCCCTTCCGTTCGCCAGAGAGCCAAAGGCGTGGCAAGCAGGACTCCTCCTTTGAAACCACTGGCCCAGCGCCCAGAGGCCGGCGGGCCGGCGATTTCAGATCAAGGTCGGGTGGGTGACTCAGGAGCAGAGACGGCACACGAAACCGGGCACGCCCCGCCCCGCAGCCTCCGGGACTGCGGCTCGACGTTCGGGTCTCTGGTGAAACCTGTCTCTACCCTGGGACCCCACAGGGGCCTCGCGCGGCAGGTGGTACGGGGGCCCCCAAGACACACTTCCTCGTGCCTGAGACCACCCGGTATGGAAGAACGGTCCCTACAGATCTGACCCGGTGAGGAGCTCAGACAAAGAGCTCATCCTCCATTGCCCCAAGTCCAATGGCAGGAGTCCCTCTGAGTCCCTCACGTCCCTCTGAGACGTGAAAGAGAGGGCAGAGGAGCAGGAGGCCGGTGGGGGGGGCGGGGGCAGAATCTGGAGTCAAACAGGCCCAGGCCGAGGAGCCCCCGGGGCCCCCAGAACCTTTGGAGGCGGGCGCCCCCGCTGGCACCCTGGTTTCCGGAGCCCGGCCCCTAGAACGGCGTGAGAATGAACTTCTGTGGCCTTAAGCCGCCCTGGTTATGACGATTTGTTCCTGCAGCCCCAGGAAACGGATAAACTTGACTTTCACATCCGTATGGTGAATTCTTTCCGTGCTCATCCTTATCACTCATGTCCCCGCCGGAAACACCTGACCCCGACCAGACGAGCAAGGCCACGTGGAGCCTTCCTGCGGGCTTCAGGGCGTTTCCTCCCGCCAGGAGCCAGGAGGCGGTACCAGGCTCTCGGGAGAGCCAGGATGGCCTGCCGTGCTGAGACGACACCGTCGCTGGAGGCCGCCGACCGGGTGATTGACGGGCCGGCGAGCTCTGTCCCTTTGTGCCTGGCCTGTCTGCCGATTAAACGGGTCCCAGCGGGCTCCGGTCTTGTTTTTCGTTAAAAGTCCTCACTGTATCGAGGGAGGCTGTCAGCCACGGCGGTCCCCGGGGTGGAGGTGCTGCCAGCTGTTTGGCCAAGGGGCCGTGTTCGGGCTGTGTCAGCACGGCTGTGTGAGGGCCTGTGGACCCGCACACGCCAGTGCGGTTGTGTGCGGGGAGCTGGGTCTCGAGTGCCGGCAGTGTCCTCAACAGCCACTTTTCAGAATGCAGGTCCCGCCGCACGGACCTCACCCTTCTCCGACAAAGCCAGTGCCCCTCCACAGGGACCCCGGAGCCCCATCAGGGCTCAGGCCCTCGGAACCGCCTGGAACCCACCGGGTCTTCTCGCTCCCAGCCTCTCTCAGGCACCTCCCACCTGACCTAACGTAACCGGAGCCGCCGCAGTCACTTCGATGCCTTTGAACCTTGAGACATGCTGTGGACACAGACAGGCAGCAGACCTTGTCCGTGACGGGGTACGGCGGTCACCGCACCCCCAGACTCCTTCGGCCTTCCCCCTTCGTTCACACTTGCCCCCACGGCCTATTCTCCGTGAAGCAGCCGGAGTGAGAGTGGAGGTGGCGACAGCAGAAGGCTAGGTCACACTGAGTGGCTCCCCGGCTCTGGACCTGCCGACTCCCTGGCTCATGCAGAGCAAAACCCCAAACCTCTGCCTGCGGCGCCCCGTGGCTAGACCCTTGGCTGTCCTCCAACCTCAGGTTCCACCAGCAAACACTGTGCTCCGGCCTGGGGACCAGGGCCGGTGGGCCAGGCGAGCAGTGGCCCGGGGGAGGTGATGGGGGCCTGGACTGGAGGCGGGGAACAGCAGTGGCAACGGACAGGCGCCTTCTGCTTCCGCTCGTCCTGCCGAGGCTGAGACCCCTGCGCCCACACGGTTTCCTTCCCAGGTCACCGTCTCCACCTTCTGCCCCAACCAACGGCCTCTCTCGAGATTTCAGGGTCCACGCCACTGACCCAGTCAACCGGCAGCTCCGAGAGGCCTGGAGCTCCTGTCAACACCAGTGCCCTTCACCCCTAGCACGTAGCCGTCTGTCTGTCTGTCTGTCCGTCATAGGGCTTCCATCTGGATCGGTCCTCATCCCCTGTAACTGCTCCTCCCTTCAGAAACCTGACGCTCTGGCACCCGCCGACTCACTCCTGAGCTCTCTGATCCAGGAGACACTCCAGGCCCCGAGCCTGGACACTGCCCTCTGTCCTGGCCGATGGACAGATGGATAGATGGACGGATGGATGGATCGGCGGCTCCCTCCCACCGTGCTGTCCCTGTTAGCTGGTGTGTGCTCAGCAGTGGTCCCCGGAGCTGGCCGAGTGTCAGGGTCATGGGGAGTTCTCTGAGTTCAGACTTCGGCCCGGTCATACATACACGACTCCACAGGCCGCTCAGACGCGGGACCGACCTCCTCGTTGACCCCGACACACCCCTCCCGTCTGTGTTCCGAGGCACTGCGTCCCCTGCTTCCCCTCGGGCCTCACTGCTCGCTCTCCGCCCTCCCACTCCCGACCTGCCAGCTCAGCCTCTGTCCTCAGCCCCGCCCTCACTCCCTCCCCACCCCACCCTCCGCTCTGCCGGACAACCTCCTCCATCTGGTGGTTTGGGCCATCAGCCGTGTGCCGACGACCGCCGCACCCACCACGATCTCCAACCCCCCCCCGGCAGATGAGGCACATGGACAGTTGGCCAGGTGACTGCTGCTGAGGACCGGCAGGCCTGCAGATGGCACGAAGGCCCCTGGCATGCGCCCCGTGGCTACAGTCTGACCCCTCTTCTGCTTGCCAGCAGGTCTGCTTGTGGCAGGGAGCGGGGCCACTGGGGACGTCAGGGCCCCGGAAGCAAACTGGCCAACAGGGAGCTTCCCGTAACTATGGCATCGCCACAGACCAGGCCAAACCCTCGTGTGCCGTGGCGGAGCCTCTGTCCGTCCACGGTCCCGCTCTCCTCCCCACCGCAGGACCCCCCCCCCCCGCCACGCAGTACTCACGCCCAGGTACTCCGTGGTCAGGAGCTTCTCGCCCGAGAGCTCTCCGAGCTGGGGCTGGATCAGCTCGTCCTTGTCCAGATCGGCCTCCATGGTGTCGCGGTCCTCCTGTTTCAAAGGAGACACGGGTGACTGCTCTGGACGCCCTGCTGCAAGTTCACGGACGGCGGGTCCCCCAACCGGGCGCCTGCCATGGACGAGAGGGCCTTAGTCCAGCCACCGCAACGCGTGGGTCGGCATTTCAAAGGGTCTCGGGGCCGTCTGCCCGCTGCTCGTCACGTCCCCGTGACGATGGAGGGCGGACGCCAGCCCACCCGTCAGGACGCTGGGTGTCTGCGAGCGCTTCCATGGCGGCAGCTGTGAAGAGGGTCCACCCGACGCCCACAGTCCCACCTCACCACAAGTCCCAGACTTTCTCTCTGCACGAGGTCAAGGTGCCACGCACACAGCCGAATCGGTCAGCCTGCAAATCACTACTGAGCACCGTCCCTACGCAGAGGACGCAGAGAGCCTAGAGACCACGCACACACCGCTGGCGGGAACACACAAGGGCCGCGGCCGCCCAGGACGACTGCGCGGCGTTCTCGCAAAAAGCAGCGCGTGCAGCGCCACGCCACCCAGCAGTGGCGACATTCTTTTTTTTTTTCTAATATTTATTTATTTTTAGAGAGGGAAGGGAGAGAGAAAGAGAGAGAGAGAAACATCAATGTGCAGTTGCTGGGGGTCATGGCCTGCAACCCAGGCATGTACCCTGACTGGGAATCGAACCTGCGACACAGGTCAACATTCTTTAAAAAAAAAAAAGTTTAGCCCTGACTGGTGTAGCTCAGTGGATTGAGCGTGGGTTTGCAAACCAAAGGGTTGCTGGTTTGATGCCCAGTCAGGGCACATGCCTGGGTTGTGGGCCAGATCCCCAGTGGGGGCCACATGGGAGGCAACCACACACTGATGCTTCTATCTCTCAATTCCCCTTTCTCTAAAAATAAATAAATAAAATATTTAAAATAAATAAATAACAAGTTTATTTATTTTTAGAGAGAGGGGGAGGGAGGGAGGAAGAGAAAGAAACAGCGATAGGAGAGAAAACATCAACCAGCTGCCCCTCCCACGAGCCCCAGCTGGGGACTGAACCCACAACCCCCGGCACGTGCCCTGACCAGGAGTAGCACCACGCCGGAGCAGGTGACCTTTTGCTTTGAGGCACGGTGCCCGACCGACTGAGCGCGCTGGTCAGGGCCACGTCTGTAACATGCTTCACGTGACAGGACTTTGTAAATGGAGAGCAGATGGGTGGGTGCCAGAGGATGAGGAGAAGGTGGAGGGGAGGGAAGTGGGTGTGGCCACACAGACGCTGGTGATGACAGGAATCTCCCGGGTCTGGAATGTATGGATGTCGGCACCCCCGGTTGGGGAATCATACTACGGTTTTTCAAGGTGCTACCACTGGATGGAACTGGGTGAAGGGTACATGGGCTTTTTCTGTATTATTTCTAACAATTGCACGTGAATCTACGAGGATCTCAAAATAAAAGTTTCCAACTGTAAACACCCGAGGAGTTACAAGCAAAACAATAGCATACATGAGATGTTACACGCTTGTGCACAATCAAATGCCAGCTGAGCCCTGTTCCCAGTGTCAGGGACCCTGGGGTCCTGTTCGCCACCCCCTGCCAGGACTTCTGGGATCGCGCTGTCCCTTGCAGGTTAAACGACAACGGCCAGTACGAAGCAGACCAGACCTCTGTCCGACCGAGGCACCAGGGGAGGACTGGGTTCCCACGTGCTCGGGGAGCTGGCCTGCTGTGGAGGTGGGGAAGTGGGGGAGGGGGCGGGTGGGCCCTGGAGGAAGCTGGCAGTCCGAGTGCCGGTCCAGGCTCGAGGGGGAGGGGTGACCCTGGCCAGCACGCCCTGGCGACAGCGGGCCCTGAGATCATCCGACTGATCCTTCCTGACTCCCTGTCCACTCAACACCCTGCAATTTGGCCCCTCTCAACTTGCCAACAGGAAGAGAAAGCTCTGTTCTGCAAACACGAGTGCCTTGTTTTATTTTCAAACTAATTTCCAGCCATCCCGGATGCCCTTGTCTTTGGTGAATTGGATTTATCGGAGTCGGTTTCCAAGGGATGCCAAGGTTCGGATTCCCCGGAGGGCGGCCCCTGGGCAGGGCCCTTGCCGAGGGGGGCGGGGCTGCAGCCCTGTCTCTCCAGGCTCTTTTTAGGACCCAGACAGTCGGCTCCTTGGGCCATCATGAGACAGTGTCACCCAGGACGGGCTGTCCTATAAACAGGGGATTTGACTTATTCTAGGTGGTCCCCAAAGGCAGACCAGAACCAGCAGGCTCCGGACCAACCCAGAGCCCTCCCTGACGGGCGGCCGGTCTCACCGGTGGCCTGGGCCGCCGGGACTCGAGCGAGCACACACTGGAGAGCGTGTCTGGGCGCCCTCTCGCCACAGAGCCTGCGAGGGGCCCACCCCGAATTCTGCAGAGCTTTGCACCTCGCCTCTCACGGCGCCGCTGTGCGGGCCCTTCCACTGTTACTCTGTCCCCCTCGGGAGCCGAGCCTGAGAGAAGCGACAGTCCACGTGACAGCCTGGCCTTGCGGCTGGGCCACGGGGGGCGGCCCTGCAGGGAAGCCCCTTTCTGCAGAGGCACAGGGTGGGCTGACCAGGTCTTCTGAGGCCTGAGGGTCCCCAGGGCCTGAGCGCAAGGGGACACAGAGGAAGAGGAGGGCCACAGCGGCGCCCTGGAGTCCCGGCCTCTTCCCGCTCCCTTCCTCCGTCTAAGCACAGAGCAGCCACTCTGGTCCTGCCCGGAACCCCGGGTGCAAGGTCAGTCTGACCCCTGGTCCCGACTCACCATCCCCCACCAGGGCAGCGGCCTCGTCCTGCGCCCTCGCCCTCACCCGTGCAGGCAGCTCTGCCAAGAGCTGGGTACCCACCGTCCTGAAGTTTCACTGGGGGACCCGGCGGTAAGGTGATCTCCGAGGCCCTCCCCGAGGCCAGCACAGGGACAGCTGGGTGAGAGCCGCTCCGCCGCCTTGGCTCGGAGTTCAGTGCGCTAAAGTGCCAGCCCCTCGGCGACCGAAGAGTGGGCGCCACCCGTGACTACCGCAAGGAAACGACTGCTCCCTGGGGACCAGGGCAGCGGGCTCCGCGCGGCGTGAGTGGCAGGGCGCTCTGGGCGGTGGGGCAGTGTTTCGGTGCCTCTCCAGGTGCAAAGCCTCGGAGGCACCGGCTGGAAACGGGGCGCACGGAGCGAGCGCAACCTCACGGAGGTGCCGGTGACGTGCCGCTTCCCCGCTGGGAAGGGACCCGAGACGTGCGGGGGCAAAGCCAAGGTCCGCATCCCACTTTCAACGGAAATAGGTGGTCGACGGCTGGCCTCGGTCACAGCTGGCGAGCAAGTCAGGCTCCCTGCCCTGGGCCACGAGCGCCTGGGCGAGGCCCTCCCCTGCAGGCAGCCTGTACCTGTGCACCCTGGGAGTCCACGCGAGAGCCTGACGTACCCACTTGTTCAAGCACGAGTGGGTAAGAGAGTCACGCGAACCTTCATTTAATTTTTTTTTCAGTTAAAAGTACTGTAGAGTTGGGTTCATTGGTAATTGATTGGCCTTCCCTAACCTGCAAACACACAGGCCGGCTCTGCCTTCGGTCCCCAGTACATTCACCCCTTGGATGAGGGTTGGCTCCGGCTGCGGCTGCGGTTGGCCGGTAAGTGTGGGGCTAGAGGAGGAACCGGCGCCACAGCGACTCGGAGCCCCTGGGGAGGTTGCGAGCTCTGCCCCCGTTTCTCTACGGAAACACAGGCAGGTGCTCTCCTGCTTTGGGGAATATACCGCGTTGACCTTAGAGGCGTGCGTGTGAGAAAACCAACGGGAGGCTCAGTTTTACGCGGACGGCCCTGGGGCGAGGAGGGCCGTGGCTGTGCCCGGTGCCGCGGTCCCTCCACCCTGCGGATGAGACCATCTCGCTGACCCTTTACAACCCCGACTTACTGCCGGAGGGAACTCCTTCAGTTCTCTGGTTCTGAAAAGCCACACACCGTACAGACACAAACAAGTCACCGGTGCCGCTTTTCTGAGAAACGCTACTGTCGGTGGCAAGTAAATGGAGGCGGCGTCAGGGCCCCCGAGACCTCGAGAGCCACAGCCGAGTGTGCTGAGCCGGCTGGGCTGGAAAATGCAACTGAAGGAAGGGGAAGCACGAGCCCAGTTCAACGCTATTTGCTCCAGCGACACCTGGGAACCTCTCCGTGGATGGCAGGGCGGAGGAGACTGCAAGGGGAGGTGGACGTGTGGGCAGGGGGCCCACTAGGGACGCGGCTGTGGATGGCAAGCCCTCTGGCCCAGTGGATCGGACACCCGAGGACCACGGAGAACTCTGCCGCAGGCGATCCAGGGTGCATCCAGTGCAGTTACAGCTTAAGCACGGGAGCCGGGGCAGAGGCAACGACTTCAGTTTCGCTGCCCCCGAGTCCGTGGGCGGGACCTTCTCGCCTCACTCAAGGGCGCTGATGCCTGGGGGCCGGAGGAGGAGGAGGAGGAGGCCGGTGGGAAAGGTGGGAAAACGACACCAGCCACCCTACCTAACCCTCCTCCCCCACCAGCTGCTCGTGAATGCCAAACAAAACACATTTTGAAGTCTCCTCTGGGAAGGAAGGAGGTGATGAATAAGGAAATACTCGAGAACAAACGCCTCAGTGGGGCGAGGTTTTAAATGCCATTGTTGGAAGGAACGGGACCGAGGTGACCGGGTCTGCGTGCACTTGAGCGGCACGCATCGGATTTCGGCGGGCGGACCTGGGGGACAGCCGGTCGCCGCAGGAGACCCAGCGCGCCTCGTGGAAAAGGCACCTGAGGTGAGATGAATTCAGGTGTTCTCACACGAGGCTTCCCCGCGGCGGCTCGGCGGGGTCTCATGACACGAGATCCTTGCCCGGAGGCTCTCGATACACGATACTCCAGACAAACCAGATCCTGGGCCGTCGGCCCGAACACAACACCGAGGGGAACCACTAAATGCGCCTGAAAACCCAGATTCTCAGAGATAGGGAGGGCGTGGGGAGCAGAGCGGGTTCAGGGGGCTTCGCACGTGACGAGCGAAAGTATCGAGTGTGTCCTCCACCTGAAAGGACTGCAAGGCCTCTGCCCACAGTTTGAATTTGAGACCCCTCGGCACACTGAGTTGGGAACCTCCCTCTCGGCGGCCTAAGGGGGCAGCACTCCACAGGGGAGGGAACGGGTGGGCCGGGGTGACTGGGCGGGCCCCTCCCCTTTCTGGGCGTGTCTGCTCCGGGCTTGGGGCTGGGGGCTGGGGGCTGGGGCCGGAGCGGGTCCTGGGTCCTTGGGGACGCAGCGGGAAGCTCTGAAGTTGTCCTGACAGCAGCTTCCCCATGCGCAACACCCGGCGGGGCGAGGAGGCCGCTCTCTCGAGCCGGCCCGGCTCGGTAAGGGCCACGTGACGCAAACCAGAGGAACCCCGAGACCTACCCCTCCCTGGTCCTTCTGATCTGGCCCGTGGCCTCGGCCGCTCACCTCGATGGCTGAGACTGAGCCTGAAGTCTATGTGAAAAGGGCAAGACGCAGGTGATGAAGGCAAAGCCGCCCTCTGAAGAAGAGCCAGGGTCATGAAAACACGTGACACACAGGGGACTGGCGGGCTCAGCGGGGCCGGGAGGGACCGGCAGTGGGAGCTTTGGGGGCACGGGGGTGGGGAGGGGAAGGTCGCCCTCGCAGCGGGGCACAGACACCAGGCGTTGCTGCCAAACAGAGGTCACCTGACTGCTCAGCTGGGGGCGCTTCAGCGGAAAGACAGACTCAGGGACCAAGTGTGCCCCCCCCCCAGCCCCTGAGTAAGTAGAGGAGGCGGGGCAGGACAACAAGAAACTGCACCCCCAGCCCTGGCTGGTATAGCTCAGTGGATTGAGCACCGGACTGCGAAGCAAAGGGTCGCCAGTTCTATTCCTAGTCGGGGCACGTGCCTGGGTTGCAGGCCAGGTCCCTGGTGGGGGGCACACGAGAGGCAACCACACACTGATGTTTCTCTTCCTTTCTTTCTCCTTCCCTTCCCCTTCCTCTAAAAATAAATAAAATCTTTAAAAAAGAAGAAAAAAAAGAAACTGCCCCCCCGCCCAGAACTGCAAACGCACCCCCGGCACAAGGAAGGTAGTTTCTCCCACGCCTGCAGGAATGTCCTAAGGAAAAACTGTTATTCCATGAACCATGAACCACATGTATGTTCTGAAATAACGTTCAGGTGAACCTCAACGTCCTGAGAGAATCTGGATGAAGCAGATTTGAAAAGTAAGAATTCCTCAGTGTTTCTCAAGCTCCTGGGGCACAGTGGGGGGTAATTGTGTGTGTGTGTGGGGGGGCGGGTAGTAGGAGTTTGAACTTGGTTTTTCAGGAAAAACCTCACAGGCCGGCCGTGACCGGAAGTCCGCACAGAACAGCCCCCCTCCCCGCCTTTGGCCCGCGGAGGGCGTCCAACCTCTCCCTGCTCCCGCCCCAGCTCCGCCCTGCCCACCCGCCTGCCCCAGCGCCGCCTCTGGCCGGGCAACGCACGGGAGCCCCCACTCCAGCAGCTTCGGTCAGCACCCAGCCAGTCCGCCTCCAGACGGTGGCGATGGCGTTAAAACTCACTGCGACGTGCGCCCAGCCTGTGTCATCACCGTCACCCGACGAAATGGGCACAGAGAGGCCTCTGTTCCCGGCCCCATCTGTTCCCTGTCACCTTGGACTTGGAAGCAGGACACAGCACACGGGATCACATGTGCACATGATACAAGAGTCCGACCCAAGACCCCGTGAGCCGGCCTGCCCAGGAGACAGCTCTCAGGGACCCCCCTCCCCCACCCCCCACCGACAGCACCCCGGCCTTGGCACTGACACCCACCCGAGTCCTGGATGAGAGACTTACCCACACGGCTCTGGGGGAAGGAGGGGTCGGGACTGCCGTATGGACAGAAAGGAGGGAAACGAAACTATCCATTTCATGTGCCCGTTGTTTGGCACAGATTAACTCGCTGATCTCACAATTCTGTAGTGAGTATCTATTTATTCGTAGAGGGAGAGGAAGGGAGAGGGACAGAGAGAGGGAGAGAAACATCGATGTGCAAGAGAAACCTCAGTTGGCTGCCTCTCGCGTGCCCCCAACTGGGGACCTGGCCCGCAGCCCAGGCACGTGCCCTGACTGGGAGTAGAACTGGCGACCTTTCGGTTTGCAGGCCGGCACGCCACCCACTGAGCCACACCAGCCAGGGCTGACTTCATTGTTATGGATGGAGAAACAAAGCCAGCGATGTGGAAGAAAATATAAAGGTGGCGGGGGTCTCACTCAAAGGGGCTTTGAGCACGGCCTTTAACTTTAGTAGGTGATGACGGGCACAGGAATGAGCTTCGAAGGGGCCGTGTGACGTGTAATCTAACGGGGGCACTTGGAGGCATCCCGTAAAGACGAGACGCTCGAGCCCCCCGACTCGCTAGCAGTTCAGGGTCCGGGCGTGAACCTCAGGGAAGCGCTCACTCCCACGTGGGCACTGCAGCAGGAAGCGGGGACGGGGAGGCTCCTTGCTGCTCGGTGACAAGCAGGACGAAGCACAGTGGTTTCGTTTTACAGTGGACATTACTGCTACTGTTACTATTACTTATTCGGCACTTAATGGGCAAACTCGGGCAGCGTGCACTGGTGTGAATAAGTCTCCAACGTGTAATGTGGAATGAAAGAAACGCAAGTTGGTAAATGAATCCTACAGTACCGTGCGGCTTATGTAAAACCGGATACCACGAGACAGAGTGCATATTGTTTAGGAAAACACACAGGTATTGATTGAGCTCGGGCCTGCAAACCAAAGGGTCGCTGGTTCGATTCCCAGTCAGGGCACATGCCTGGGTCACGGGCCAGGTCCCCAGTGTGGGGGCATGTGAGGGGCAACGACACATCGATGTTTCTCTACCTCTCTTTCTCCTTCCCTCCCCCCTCTCTCTAAAAAATAAATAAATAAAATCTTTTTAACCCCCCCAAACATACAGGTCTTATAAAGCACAGAACTCTCCGGGGAATTCGCACCACCTTCAGGACAGTGGTCACTTCTGGGGAGGGAGGGGTGGCAGGCAGATGAGGGAACAGACCCCCCCAACTGTTCTGTTATTTTTTTCTGTGCTTTATGGAATGTTTAAGACGTCCCCCAGCTTAGAAAGGACGTGATCACATCCCGCGTCACACGAGCTCTGCTTCAGGAAGGTGGCCGGGGGCCACGGGCAGGGCTGGCTGGGAGGGAAGAGATGGGGGCGGGGCAGCCCGCAGAGAGGTCAGGCAAGGCCACGCCAGGACGTGCTGTGGGAAAGGAGGCGAAGGGGCAGGTGGACGTGACCTTCAGCACGATGGGCCGCAGGGCCCAGGAGACGACAGCACGGGGGAGAGGGGACCGTCACAGATCCCCGGGCAGCCCACAGACGGGAGCCCGGGGCCGTCGGGCAGCCAGCCGACCGACCTCGGCTTTGGTTCGCGTCCCCCTGGGGTTGACGCCCACGTGCTGGATGCACACCACGGGCGTCCGACTCCGAGCTGAGCGCCGCGCTGGGTCACGGACGTTGGGGGCTGGCCCGTTCCCAGAGAAACCGAGGCTTGTGCGTGGCAGACTCGGGACCCCAGTCAGGGTCCCCGATTCCAATGCCGCCTCAGCCTAGAAATTCCTGGGGCCCACAGGCGGCCTGGCCCCAGTGCCTCAAAGCTCAGTTCAAGTGCAGGAGCGATGAGGGCCATCAGTGCCCTCCCGAGTTCACGGGAGGTGACCTCGGAGGCTGACCCCCGCATGGGAAGAGACGGAGAGCGGGGGGGTGGGGGTCGGGGGGCAAACGTGTGGCTGGACACGCACATGTTTCCTTTCCTCGAGCTCCTCTGAGACACCTGACGTTTCACAGCTGAAACCTGTACCACGGCCTTGACAACAAATACAGACACGGTGCCAACGGCCACCGGGCGCGCAAAAGGGGAAGGGAAGCAGAGGCGCGCCGGGGCGGGGCCTCCCGTCCCACCGGACCCCGGCCGGCACTCGCCCGCCGTGGGCCGCGACCGGTGCCGGGCGCGCATGCGATCCCCAGATCCGACTCAGAGACAGGAGAAGGGCAAACACAGCTAAAAAGCCTGGTAGTTAGAGTGGCGTGTTAAAACTGTTCAGCACAAGAGAGGGAGGAGCAGCGCGCAGATGAGATCAACAGGAAACGGAGGGCAAACAGCGGAATCAGACCCGACCATTAGGTTAGTGTGACAACCCAATGGTCATCGCGCTAACTGCCAACGAACAGGAAACCATTCTGAAGGAGAAGGACGTTGGCGGACTCATCTCGAAACCCACCGTAAAGCTGCAGCGACGAAGGTCCCGGGGTCCCGGGGTACAGATACGCATACAGGTCGTGTGGACGGAAACGGGGTCCAGAAACCAACGCTCACACTTCCGGCCGGTTGACCTCCCCACGCACGTGCAGCCGGACGACGTTTAATCCGGGGGATCGAAGCCCAGCCTCCTCGCCCAAACGGCACCCGGGCACCTGGGTGTGACGTGCGCACGCAGGTCTCCGTCTCGCCCACACACGGAAACTGACTGAGCACCATCCTCGACCTCAACTCAGAGCCAAAGCCACAGAACTCGCACCGGGAAACACGGGAGCAAATCTCGGCGGCGCTGACTCAAGCCCGTGGTTTTCAGCCGGGGGTGGTTTCGCCTCCCCGGGGACACTCGGCAACGTCTGGAGGCATTTTCGGTGGTCCCAGCTTTGGAGCGGGGTGCAGGACACGGGCGTGTAAGGGGCAGAGGCCGGGGGTGCCGTTAAGCGTCCCACAATGCACGGGACAGCCCCCGCCCCAAAGAATCACCTGGCCCAGAGTGGCCCTAGTGCCAAAGCTGATCAACTGTGGGTCGGGCCAGGGGTTCTTAGAGACAGCAACAGCAGCACAGATTGTAACCGGAAAAAAAAAAAAGAAAAGATAAATTAGACTTCGCCAAAATAAAAAACTTCTATGTTTCAAAACACACCACTCAGAAAGTGAAAAGACAAGCCACACATTGGAAAATATTTGCAAATCATGTATCAGGAAAAGGACTTGCACACAGAGCGTGTAAAGAACACGCATGACTCAGCAAGAAGACAACCACCCCGTTTAAGAAACGGACAGGAGACGTGAGTAGGTGGCTCACTGAAGGGGACGGACGAACGGCCAGTGTTGGCACCGGGTCGTGTCCGCCGGAAGGGTGTGTTGAAGTCCTAACTCCAACACCTCAGAACGCGACCTCAACAGAAAACAGGGTTTCTGCCATGTCATGAGTTGAGATGAGACATCTCAACGTGGCAGATGACATCGTGGCAGATGAAGCAGGGCGGAGCCTTCATCTGCCACGACTGGCATCCTCATAACAAGATGATGGGAAGACACAGGAGGCAGAAATGCCACGTGCGAGAGAGACAGAGCCGGGGCTATGCAGCTGCAAGGAGGGGCCCAGACCCCAGGAGCCGAGGGAAAGGCAGGAGGCGGGCTCTCCCTGAGAGCACAGAAAGATCACGGCCCGGCGGCCACCTCGATTTCGGACTTCCGGCTCCCAGAACCGTGAGACGGTAAGTTCCCGTCGCTGTAAGCTGCCCAGTTTGCAGCACTTTGCTGCATTAGCCCCAGGAAGCTAATTCGACCGGTGAGCACACGCAAACCGGCTCAACATCCTGAGTTATGGGGAACTCGACGTTCAAAACACGGCGTGATAATCTCCTCACAGCCACCAGGATGGCCACGGTTAAAGTGACAGACAACAACAAAGTCTGGTGAGAATGCAGAGAAATCGGAACCTTCACAATTGCCGGTGGGAATATAAAAATAAGTACAGCCACTTTGGGAAAAAAATCTGTCTGTTTCTTTAGAAGTTAAACATAAACTCACCGCACCCCCAGGAATTCCACCCCTGGGCAGTTAACCCGAGGGGAACGGAGGCGGACGGCCACACGAAGACCCGGACACAGACGTGCGGAGACGCGTTATTTGCAGCAGCTAAAGGAGAGTGGGCACAGAGCAAACGCCTTCCGACCGGCGAGTGGGTGTACGGAGAGTGGCAGGTGCCTGTGATGGAACTATCTTTCTCGAGAGAAAGAAATGAACCGCTGTACACGCCACAGGACCGTTAAACCTCGACAACATCACACGCAGGGAAAGCTGCCAGACGCCGAAGACGACGTTCTACACGGAATGGCCAGAAGAGGCTCGTGGACACCGAGAGCAGCTCGCCTGCGGCTCGGGTGCGGTGGGGAGGGGGAGGGCGTGCGGGGCTGGCTGTGTGGGGGCGCGAGGGGCCGCTCCGGAGCGCTGGGAACGCTCGCAGGTGAAGTTGCGGCGTTGTCGGTGCAGCTCCGTCAGTGCACGGACCCGCGCTGAAACGCGCACTTCGGACAGACGGACTTGATGGTGCGTGACGTATACCTCAGTAAAACTCCTGAAAAACGTAACTGCCCTAAAGGAATGCTGCAGCCCAAGGCAGAGACCGTCAGGGGGATAAACAAGCAGCCTCCGGCTGCACCCCGTCCTCAGGGAAGCGCTGTAACTCCAGGGGCCCAGGCTCTTGAAAGAAACGAAAACGCACCGTGCGGCGGGGACAGCCGGCACGCAGCGTGCACCGGGAATGTCCCCGGAGACCACGGGGCTACTTCGTAACGACGGAGGGGCCGACACCGGGGACGGTGCAGCAACGACAAACCCACATGCTTCAAGCAAACAACTCCACAACTGATGGGACTGAAAGCAAAGGCGGGCAGAGCCACCACATAGCCGGAGAGCTCTCCGCACTCCTCTTTCGGGAGCGGGTGGCACCAGCAGCCGGAAGAGTCAGCCAGGACCTGGAGCAGACCCTGGCCCACGACGGGGGCTGAACAAGCGTTTGCTGCACAGAGGAGCTCTCGCTGAGTCCGTTTTCGTGAGAGCCCCGGAGCCCAGCCGCGACCTGCGTGCAGCGGGGAGGGGACACAGCGCTTCTGCAACCGGCTCCCGGCTCCCGGCTCCGGCTCCGGTTTCACACCGACTACTTCACACACTCCTGCCAGCACTCCTGCCGGGTGTTAGAAAAACACAGAGTTTCTGAAATCGGGGGCTGAGGGTAGCCGCGGGTGAGTCTAGTGCAGGGTGAGATTCAGGCTGAAATGGGCCGTTGGGTTTTCCCGCTCGGTGAAGCTTCGGAGGAAACACAGTCGATTTAGATTGCTAGAACTCTCACTTCAATTGTAAACTGCTCCTTAGGGGGTTTTTGTGTGTGTGTGTGAAACCACAAATGTTATTTGTTGCATATGCAAAGTCTGTCCTAAAAGGGTTTGTTCCGAGCCGAGTCTCACCTCGGTCGGGGGATGAGCAGCCACAGACCGACCCCCCCCACGCCCCTCTGCAAAGCGGACCAGCCTCCCACGCCGGGGTGGAGTTGTTTCCTTGCCTCTTTCATCTGGGCTGGCGGGGACCTTGACCAGTAGGACGTGACAGAAGTGAGGCCCCGAGAGTTCCGGGGCCTCCGCCCTCTGGGCGAGGGTGGTGCTAGAAAGATGCCCTGCAAACCCACGGGAGGGCAGAGGCCCAGCTGCCAGACCGAGAGGGAGGCCCCCCAGGACCTTCCCGCTCCGCTGACCCCCAGCTCGAGGCAGCCAGGGGAGCGGGGTGGGGTCAAACCAGCTGAGGGAGCTGCTCGGCCGACCCACGGACTCAGAAAAGGCTGCTGCTTTTTGCAGCCGCCAGGGTTTGGCGGGGAGGGCGTTGTGTCAGTTAGCGAAGGCTAGTGGTGCACTCACGAACACGAAGCCGCTGACCTAGACTCCGAGCACCTCAGCCTGAGTGATCCCCCTGGCACAGACCCGAAACCAGGGCGAGGACTCGCAGGGCCTCTAACGGCCCGAGTGGCGGCGACACCGCTGCGTGCGCTCCGTGAAAAGTCTCTGGGGCTGGGCCGGGCGGCTCTGCCTGCTCCCCCCGCTCTGGGTGGGGGGGGTTGTGCTCTGCGGACAGAAGCAGACAGGGCTCCGCCCTGCGGTCTGCTGTGCGCCTCTGCCCTGCGAATCCCGTCAACAGCCAGTGTGTGCCACGGCCACGCCGGGCAGTGGGGACAGGACACAGCGGGCACTGTCTCTGCCCTGGGGGCACTTTCAGGTCACTGGTGAATAAAGGGCAGTGTGAATAAATGGCAGCTAACAAGAAAAAAGATGAATCAGTCACGCAAGACGGTGTCAAAACCAATGCCGAGAAGGAGCAGCACGCGGTCGGCCGCTGAGCTCCAGAACCCGTCCTCCGAGAGCGCCCACCACGTAGCAGCGTTACCTTCCTTCCGCTCTGCCCCCGGGCCCTCCTATCGCAGGTGCGCTCGCCCCGCTGTCCCCTCAGCAGTCCGACCCGCGTCTGTGCGGCGTCTCTTCGTGGCGCCCCACAGCCGAGGCTCCACGCACCGTGGCTCCCACCTGCCGACACGTGCCCATTTTGTAGCTCCTGTCCTTCTGCAAAAATGGGCATCACTCATTTTGTTCACTATGAACCGAGAATGGCTGCTACTTCTATGCTTTCTAGAGCGAGCGCTCACCAGCACTTTGTATATGACGCGTGGCACACGGAATTTAGACACAGACGAAGACACATCCCGAGTGACGCAGGTCCTGGGTCCCCACCACCAAGTCACGGCGATGCAGGCGAGGGTCGCACTTTCTACCTGGGACTCCGGGGTCTGAGACTCTGTCTGAGGTTGGAAGGGACGGGGGGAGGGGGGGTCACGTGCTATTTTTTTCCCCCGAGTCACATTTCCAGACCCAAGATACTAAGTGTTTGGTCTTTGAACGGCAAGTGAATGATCCGGTTGGGTAAGCAGAAACAAGCTTATCACAAAAAATTATAAAGTGCAATAAGGGAGAATGCACTTAAGTGTAAGGATGTATCAAACAGGCCAAAATTAGAAATATACATGTCTCACTACAAAAAAGTACTATTATTCCAAAAAATCGGTGTTAATAGGAAAAAGCCACGCACTGTTTTGGTGTTTGTAAAAAATTAGATAAGAAAAAGTTTATGTAGAGCACTGGTCAACCCTTTCTGCTCCCGTTTCCATGGAGACAGATGGTGGGCAAATAAGGTGTGTAAATGCCCGAGAATCGCCAGGTGTCTCGGGGCCGTCGCCTTGTTTTGAGCCGCGGTCTGTCCCCATGGAAACCACCGTGGAAAGGAGGGCTGTGCCGTGAGTCAGCCTGTCGGGGGGCTCCTCCCCGCCAAGGTCTGAGCGCACAGGAGCCGTGTTCCAGAAATAAACGAGTTTAGAACCGGGAGAAAGCAGAGGTTTTAATTGGGAACACTGTTTTTTTATTCCGGACGTGGTTGAATAATGGAAAGGCCCGGCAAGCAGTGCCGACACCCGGCAGACGGTGCTCTGCCAATTAGGTAATGGAATTAAAAGCGTGTCCGCACCGCGCCAGGCAAGCTGACCCCAGCGGGGCCCAGCGGAGTGACTCACGGGGAGCAGCGCGCGGCTGGGTCTTCGGACGCGCGCCTGAAGCAGCTTCAGGTGGGTCGGCCGCCTCCCAGCGTAGGCGCGAAGGTGGCTGAGGAGAAAGGGGGCCCTGGACTAGCATTTGACCTCGACCTCGGCGGGGGGGGGGGGCACTGGACTGGAGCCTGGTGAGAAACGGGCTGGCTCTAAGTCCTGCCATCTTCTGTTCCAGCCAGATAACGGCGTGTGTGCCTCCCACGTAAAACCAGTCCCCCCTGCCCACACCACGCACCTCACCCCAGGGCACCACCATCCTGCCAGCTCTCCGGGGTCTGAGGTTCCAGCCATCAGTGCCCAAGGACACACCCCGTTGGTCCCTCGTTCCTGCTGGTCCTCCCCCCCCCCCCCACCCGGGAGCCCCTGCAGACCGTCTCCCTGCCATCGGCCAGGTCTGACCCCACCGCCCGCGGAGCCCGCGGGAGAAGTGGGGCGGACACACAGGCTGGCACACCGGCCTGGGCTTGACTCTCAGGAGAGAGTTTCTGAACCTCTCTCAACCGGTTTCTCAGCCATAAAACAGGGCACACGATAGAACCCACTTGGCAGAGGGGGTCTGAGGAATCCGCGGAAGGAAGCTGGGAAGCTCCTGGCCCCGTTCTGCACTCTGTAAGCACTGCTGAGAGTTTCTGAGCTTTCTGGACCTCCGGCTACATGAACCCTGGCCCCAGATTACCCTCCCTGAGCTGCGGCCCTGCTCACACCCCCCCGCACCCCCGGCCCACAAGTGGAGACGGCTCAGTGCGTCTCCACTTTCAGCAGTCTGGCTCCAGACCACCTTGCCTGCTCGTCTACCCCCCGAAGCCCCACCCTGCGTGCCCCACTTTGGCTGAGGCCAAAGTGAGCTGCCCTTGGCTGGTGCCACCCCCGCTCCCGGCCCCCGGCCCCCAGCCCGCCTCAGCAGGGGCGCCCACCTCCTCTGCCCTGACGGCTGGGCCCGAACAACTCAGACGCTCTCTTACTGGCCGAGTTTTTAATAAAAGCTCCTTCGGAGAGGCTTTGGCCTTGGACGGCTGGGGTGCACACGGAGTGGCTCGGTGTGAATCTCGTGACCGGATACGGGGACGGCAGGGATTGTCCCCGACCGGGAACCGGCAGCGGCGACGGTGGGTGGGGTGGAGGACGAAGGGAAAACCAAAGGGAAGGTCCGAGACCCCGAGAGGTCCCTGAGCCTCGTCCTGCTCACAGAGTCCGTTTCTGGGAGGTGGGGGCGGTGAGGCCAGAAAGTTCCACGGGCCGGGCTCTGGGAGCCTCCTGGGTCAGCCTTGTTCGTTCCTCCGTTCTGACACCGACGCCTGGGGCCTTCCTGACCCTGGAGGGACTGCCCGTCCCGGGCCGGCCGGTTCCTGGGGACAGTCAACAACTCGCTCGGGAGCACACGTGTCAGATGCCAGCTGACCGATCCGGGGCCCACGCCCCAGCCACCGACTGTGGGGGCCGGGCCGTTGCCCACCTGCCCTGACCACCCAGGACAGGCGCCAGCCAGCCAGGGGCAGCTGTCCGCCTGGGGCCCACGGACCTCACTCACACCAGCTGACCCCGAGCCTGCTCCCCCTGCCCCGCCCTCCCGCCTCGCCCCGTCCGCTGCCACGGAAGCCACGGCAGAGGCTGTTGGCCGCACTGCCCTTCTCCCCCTCTGCTTCTCGCTGACCCTGGTGCGACCCTGCACGGCCCCCAGGATGTGGCAAGCCCCGCCTCTTGGGAACCGTGACAAAGTGTCTCTTCAAAGGCAGCTGTCTTCTGATCTGTTTGCCTCAGGGAACCTCAAGTTTCCTATGAACAGACTACACTGTAGAGCACCTGGGGCTGCACCCTTACCCCAGGCTCCCCTCGGGCGCGCACGCTCTCCCAGAGCCCGAGCACAATGGGGCGCCAGGTGCGGGGACCACCTGGTAGTCGAGGTGGTTCCCCACACCGGGCGCGGGGCTGGAGGGACAACGGTGCCAGTGCGTTGACGACCACGTGTCATCGCTGTGACAAGGTAACAGGGGCTGACAGGCACCCAGGGCCTGCCGCGCTCTGCGCCCAGCACTGCGGTGCCGCTTCTCCTCGGCGAAGCCAGGCTCGGCTCTGCTGCCCGAGGCCGCCCTTTCCGTGCCCACGTGCCCACGCAGGGCCTTGGACGGCCAGTGCCTCTAAGGAGAGCGTCGTATGGAGTTTGACCTTGAGAATTAGTGACACGGAGCTTTTGTAAAGGAACAAGTGATGCTTTAGGAGACACGACTGAGAGGAAAGGAAGCCTGGTCTTCCTGCGTCACAGCCAACCACGTGAGAAGGTCACCGGGTCTGAGTTTACCGCAGCCACCTGCTGGGCGGGGCAGTCGGCGGCAGACCCAGCCACCGGCCAGCCTCCGGCCTGCACCTGGCCGGCTTCCTTTCCCAGAAGATGCTCACACCACCAAACCACGCTCACGACAACACACCACTACGGTGCACATCGCGTAGCACAACACGTTTACGTGTTCATTACAACTGCACAGCATAGAACCATACGTGGTTATTTCCGTGCAACAAGCGGTGTCTCTCTCACTGCCTCCTCCGTGCAGCGACCTTTTCCGGAGGCCGCAGGACAAGCAGCGCTACGGCTCCGACGGCTCACCTCAGGTGCGCCCTGGTGTCCCCCGTGCCCTCGGAGCATCATCGCTCGGCTCTCCTGGCTGTTTTCTCCGTCATTCCACCGTGCCGTTCCTCGCAATCCTTAGTCGTATCCGCTGTCATCTGCGTGCTTCCTCATCACCCAGCAGTCAGCGCTTCGGAGTCCCAGAGTTTTCCTTCTTCCTCTGCAGAGGCAGGCGCGAAGCACCCTCCTTGCTGTGTGTGACGCCATCAGGAAAGTTCTGACGGGACTCACGGAGAGCTGAGCCTCGGGGTCCGAGCACATCCCGTCCGGCGCGGCGAAGAAACGGAGTGCTTAATGCCATTTATTTTTGTGTTTGATGCGCAATTTATTATTTATATTAAAATAATATTTTTATATTATTCCTGTAATTTATTTTTACATGTGACATGTTCTCAAAGTGTTTTTATAATTACAAACAAACTTTTCTGGGCCTTGAAAAATTTCTCTAAAACGGTGACTATTGAAACATTTAAGACTCATTCCTTCCAAAATAAAATGTAAAAGAAAAGAATCTGTTTGTTCATGACATCTCTGTCTGACTTTTAAAGGATGGATCACGGGTTTCAAAAAGGGGCGGTGGGAGGGTCTGCTCTCTTCACTGCGGCCTGTGCCGCGCATATGAAGAGATGCCTGCAGAAATGGACCTGACTCATCAGAGAGCTCTCTGACTCATGCAAGGGCCGGGCCGTGCCAAGGGCGAAACTGCAAATAAAACCCAGAATTACGACGGACACCGTCTCTCCCTCCGTCTCACAGATGTCAGTAACTGACTTGACTGTGTCTTAGGTAACAAGAGCACAGGTGAAGGGCATTATGTGCCGGTTAAAACGAGGTATCCTTTGAGGCCCACGAGGTTATTTTAAAACCCTCGACACTCTTAGGTTTCTTTTGCATCCCTTCCTCACCATTCACTAGGATCACGCTGTCCCAAGGCCCTGGGATGTTCGCTGAGTGCAGACACGAAAGACTCGGACCCGAGAGGTCCGCCGGGAAGGAAGCGGCCGAGCGAGCGGCCGTCGCCTGGCGGAGACCAGCCAGTGAGAGTGCACGGCGGATTTCACCCGGCATTCAGTCCTGTGTCGCTGAGAGCGGAGAACATCCGTGTTACAACCCGTCTCCAGAACGGCATGGGAAGACCTTTCACCCCCAGCAGAAACCCACTCTCGCGCCGACGCGAGGAGACCCGAGCGCTCTGGAGCCAGAACACGGGGACCAGGGCCCCCTGGGGGAGGCGTCACCCACGGCTCAGGCAGACACAGATCGCATTGAACACTCCACTTCTTCGCTGCGCCGGACGGGATGTGCTCGGGCCCCACCGAGGCTGCTGCTGCGTTAGTCCGTTCTCACGCGCGACCTTTGTGACCTTTCCGAGCGCCTGCGGTGATGGTTATGATGTGTCTCTGGAGGTTTAAACGGGCCTGGAGCTCGTGGGCCAGGAGGGCACAGGACGCGGTGCAGAAAAGGACGGAAGCCCTGCCCCGGCGCCAGCCTCGCTCTCCCCTCCTGCCTGGGGCAGTCAGCCCCCACCCCGCCACCCCCCCCACCCCACTCTCTCTGCTGGATCCTTCCCACCGGCACTTTTTTAGAGCTAGAATTTTTTTTCAATCTTCACCCGAGGAAATGTGTATTGATTTTAGAGAGAGAGGGAGAGACAGATACGTCGATATGAGAGGAACATTGATGGGTTGCCTCCTGTATGTGCCCCGACTGGGGATCGAACCCGCAACCTACCTATGTGCCCTAACCGGGGAATGAACCCCCAGCCGGGGATTGAACCCCCAACCTTTCGGAGCAGGGACGACGCTTCGACCAGCTGAGCCACTGGCCAGGGCACAGATCCTTCCCACCAGCATTTTAGCATGCTTAGGTCTCTCTCCAATTAAAACAAAACAAAATGCTCGGTCTCGCTACCACCCAGGTCCTCTCATGCTCGTGGCCCACCCGACGTGTGCAAAGACCAAGTGTGTGCACACACTTACAGCTCCATTCTCTCCCTCCCCACGTGCTCGGCCTTTGCCCCATCTGTCTGACAGGGGCGTCTGACCTGCGGCCTGCAGCCGTGCGCCGCCCGGGGAGGGGGGCTGGGATCGAGGCCCACCACAAAACCGTAAGTTTACTTCAAACACGATGACACTTCTTTGTGACTGTGTGTCGAGATGTATTTAACGTGTGGACTACAACAACTCTTCTTCTTCCAGTGTGGCACAGAGACGCCAAAAGTCTCGACACCCCTGGACAACAGTGCCCAGCACCTGGCCTCCGTCCACTGGCCCCTCGTGCCCTGGTCACTTGTCACCGCCCACCGCACCCGCGCCCAGCGGGCCGGCCTCGCCTCACCGTGCACCCGCACCTCCCCCTCCCCGCCGCCCCATGTGACGCACTTCCAGTGTCAACAGTGGTCAACAGCGAGGGAGTGGCGTCCACGCCTTTCCGCTCCGCGGCTTTACGAGCGCACACGTATCTCATAATCCATACGGACGTGTGTTTGTGTGTTTACCTTTCCTGAAGTGGCATCGTGCTGGGCACAGTACTTTGCACCTGCCTTTTTCCACCTGACGTTATATCCTGGACGACCTGCAAGGCAGAGGAGGACGTTTCTGGCTCCAGCTTTAAATTTGTAAATTCTGGCACATGAATGCGTGTGTGCATACGCGGTCATAACGAGGTGTTAACGTTCAGAACGCGTCGTTCCATTTCTAGAAAGTAGAGGGAAAACATCAGCTCTCGCACCTGGCGGGGCTCTGGAGGGGGTCCGGCGGAGCTGGACGGGTGGCCGGGGCTGTGGGCATGCGGGCTCCGGTTCCCGTGAGGCAGGGCGGGCAGGACGCCCCTCCCGGCACGGCCGCTGCCTCCCGCGAGGCCCGAAGCGCCCACCGAAAACAATGGCTCCACTATCTGTGTATTGGTTCTAAATATTGACTTAAAACGACATTTTATGTTGCCGAGCACGACGACGGGTGACTCTAAGGCTCCGAAAACCACTGTGCAGCTGCCGTCGCCTTCAAAGGCGCCGCCCTGGGAGGCGACAGCCACCTTCCAACGACAGGGCTACCTGCTGAAACGACTTCCGGAAATTTTCCTTTCGTCTGAGCACCTTTCATTTTCTTTCCTTCTCTCTGATTCCAGAAGCAGCGCCTGCCCTTGGTGGAAGCTGCGTCCAGGAGACCGGTGGCCCCGGCCAGTGCTCTGCGGCGAAGGGTCAGGGTGGTGGTGGGGGGACAGCCCAGGATCTGCGGGCTGGGGCTCATCGCAGAGAGTCCCGTTAGGGCCCCAGACGACGGGTCCTTTCCTTCGAGTTTCCCAAGTAAACCCCTTCCAGGGGCCTTCTGAGCCACCACGACAAGTGCTTTCAAACACGACCCTCTTGAAACAAAAATCTGTAGAGTTGCAAAACGTCCAGAAAGTGAAAAGATCTCCATATTCCTTCATTTATACAGCATAATTGCTTCTATAGGGAAATTTCCAAAAGCTGAATTTCTATCATTAACCAGAAAGCTGAACCAAATGAATTTCCCCATTGCAATATAAAAAGAAAAGTGTTAACAGCAACAACACGAACCCCAAAGCGGTAACACAGGAAGGGGAAAAATAGATCTTAAGACCAACTTTTTGACACAATGACCAAAAGCTACTGAAATTAAGTAAATATTGACTCAAAATACAATGTAAAATGGTGCTGAAGGGCCAGGCACAGAGCTGGGGACTCACCCCAGTCCCGGGGAGGCTGACCGGGTCAGCGCTGGCTTCGCTTCACGGGCTGGCCACGCATGGCTCTCGGGCTGAGAGGACAGTCAGTCAGACGCTGGGAAAATTCCTTGGCAAGTGGAACAAGGACACTGAGACAGATGGCTGAGCACAACGGCCAAGCGACCCGACAGCCAGGTGCAGCTGGTCACCAGGCCCCAGCGCCTAGCAGGGGGCGAAACTGGGAAAACAAGGACCTCCCCGCAGGGCAATCTCTTCCCCTCCGGAGATAACATCTAGGCCTCAGCTGGGTTTTAGCTCCAGGCCCAGAAAGGCAGCAAAACCAGGTGGGTGCCGGAACCAACCGCAGTGACTGAAGAGCCCCTGCCACTGACCAATCAGCAGAGACCACGGCCCTGAAGGGACGTACCTGGAGAACTGAGGAATAGCCTGTGAAACCCTCCCTGAGACCTCCCCTAAGCTTCCCACCTGCAAGAGGGAGATAAAGGCCTCAAGACGTGGACGGATCTGGAGAGCATTATGCTAAGTGAAATAAGCCAGGAGGTGAGGGACAAGCACCACATGAAACACTGAAATCAAGTACGATCTAACAACAGAAAGAGGGGAAGGGGAGGGGACAGTGGGAGGAAGGGTTTTCAGGAACTACTGTAAAGGACACGTGGACAAAACCAAGGGGAAGGGTGGAAGCAAGGGAGGGAGGGGGTTTGGAGGGGGTGGGGAGAAAATGCAGACAACTCTAATTGAACAACAATAAAGTTTAAAAAAAAAAAAGAATCAATCAATGAATGCATAAGTAAGTGGAACAGCAACAAAAGCCTCCAGACAAAGGACCCAGGCCCCATGCTCCTCTCCTGGGGAGCAGCCCTTGCCGGTCCCTTCTCCTCCCCCCCACTTCTCTCCCCACAGGCACTCAGTCTCCTAACCTTTCAGGCAGCAGGCAGTGGGCAGCGGGCAGCTTGTCCCAGGCTGCTCCCCTGAACCTGTCCCCACCGCCCCCTTGTCTCCGACTCCCCAGTGAGCTCGGGCAGCCCAGCCTGGGCTCTGCTGCTGTTTCTTCTGTGCTGAGCCCTTCCTCGTGTTGCCGTCCCAGCTTCAACGAGCACACACTCTCAGAAGTCACCTGGACGCGTGCTGTGAACTCTCCCTCCGACGCCAAGGGCAGAACCCCCACGCCGCAGTGGGGCCGAGGCAGGCCCGCTCCGGGCCTGGCCCCTGTCCGGTGACAGGGCCAAGAGGCCTGCTTTTAGAAGACCAGCAAGATAAGAACACCTTTTATACTTTCAGATGTTTGAAAAAACACTTGGTGACATGTACAAATCATACGAAATTCAATTGACGATCCACAAATAGAGTTTCACGGGAACACGGCCCGTCGGTAGCTGCCTTTGATCACTCAGGTGGCATCTGAGTGGCTGACACACAGGCCCTGGGGCCTGCGGGGCCTGAAACATCTACTCTCCTCTCTGTCCAGAGCAAGTCTGCTGACCCCTGCTGAAATTCAGGTTTTACTGCCACCCACTCTCTGGTGACCCGGGGCCCGGTCTCCTCAGCTCTCCCACCCACCTTTCTGGAGGGAGGGGCCTGGAGGGGGTGCCGGCCTGGGCCCCCCACGGAGGTCCAGAGTGGCACGGGTCCCACAAAGCCCAGGGAGCAAGAACACCCACTGGCGCCACCTACAGCCCAGGAGGAAAGTGGCAGGTGGGAGGCCCGTCTCAGCACCGCCGTCCGCGGGGCGGCGGAGGGCTCTGACCTGGCCTGCCTGCCTGAACTGCTGACGCCGGTGAGCAGAGACTTGGCTTTTACGCGCCTTTTGAGCGGCAGGGCCACAACTCCAACCGACAAGACGCCCACTGCCCACAGGGCGGGAGGAACGCGCACCACTCATCGCCGCAGAGCACTGGCGAGGCCGCCACGTGTCTCTTCTGGGTCCGAAGGGTTTTCTCGTCTCAGCGCCGCCCGGCAGCCCACGAGCTCCCTTCCCCACGCCATCTCACGAGACGCGCCCACACCACTCCCGAGCCCGGACGCCCTGGAGAACCAGGCGGGCAGGTTCTGCACGGCTGGGGAGACCCGTGCCAGGGGCACTGCGAAGCAACAGAGCCCAGCGGCAGGTCCCGCCAGCTCTGAGCTGAGTCCCCACCGCCTGGCTACGGATCCTCGCCGGGGGCCTCGGGCCGGTGTCCCGTCCAGGGGAGACAGACAGGTGGGGGCTCAGGCGCCTTCAAGGCAAAACGCTCCTGCTGGAGAACTGTTACCTTTCCAGGCCTCACACGTACCACGTGCCACGGGGCGTGGCCTCCCGGGCCGGCTGCAGACCCCCTCACTGTGCGGCAGACGGGCTTCAGCCCTGGCCCCTCCCCTGCCCTCCCCCAGCCCTCCCGCCAGCAGAGTCGAACTGCCCGCCCACCACCCCGGGATGCAGCCTGAGCAGAACGCGGCGGCGGCAGCGACGTCCGGAGGCTGCCCGGCCCAGGGACCCCTGGAAGCTTTCACTTCTCCGCCCCCCGCCGGAGCCAGCGGCCAACCGACAAGGAAGTCCAGGCTGGCCTGCCGGGGGGTCGGGGCCACGTGGAGAGAGGTGGAGGAGGAGGACTGGAGGCCAGCGTGGGCGTGGAAAGAGGCAGCCGAATGACACCCCAGGCGGGGCCGGCCGTGAGCCACCCCTCTGAACGCCAGCCGGCCGACAGAGCCGTGAGAAATGCAGCAGGCAGAAAAATCTCCGTTTCTGCACTGACTTTTCCAGGCTAGGAAGAGACTCACAAGTTTCCTACACGGTGGCAAGGGCCTGCAACTTACTTCATCATCTTCGTCTTCATCATCATCCGATTCCAGAATGCCATCCGGGAGCTCTTCTATAAAGAGAAAACTCAATGAGTGACCGCAAGCCGAGTTAGAAGCTCCGGTCCACGAAGTCCTTGGGGCCCTGCGGGACGCGCAGACACCCTGACGACAATTAGGTCACATCAAAGCGATCCATCACCTTCCTGGTACCATTTCAGCCACTGAAATCACCCCAAGAGATTTTAAACAGGCCTCTCCGTTTCTGTCAGAACCCACGAGTAGCAGCCGAAGCTCGAGTGCCTCCACGCCCACCACGGGCCACGCCACGGTCACGGAACCGTGTGGTCGGGAAAGCGGCCGTAGGCACGGGAGGATGTGGCCGTGAAGCCTGACCACCTAACGGGCTACCCCCTTCGGGTCCACGACTCCATCCGCCTTCAGCCAAGGGCTGGCAAGCGAACAGTTTTCAAAATAGAGATGCCGCGATATTCCTCAGCGATAAACCTTTCTTTTTCATATATGAAAATACCTTTTATTTACTCATTTTTGAAAGACTCTCAGACATTGTATGAGGCCAGCCTACTGGCCCAGACTCATCCCGTCCCCGGAGCGACCCAGGCCTGTGAACCGAAGTCCCTCGCAAACCTGGGCTCCTGCTTCCCGGTCTGGCAGGACTGGTGGCCCCCACGAGGCGCCCTCACCTCAAGAACCAGCAAGGGTGGCACCGGAGTCGCCAGTCTCCTTCTGTCCCGAGGGCCCAGCGGTGAGGCTCATTCAGCCTCGGTCCCGCCCGGGGACCGGCCTGTCAGACCCTCCCACCCTCTCCCCAGTGACCGGCCGGTGTCTGCTGGTCCCCTGGCTGGGGGCTGCGGCGGTCCCTCCGGCTCCACCAGGGAGGCCTCCCCCACCTGTGGGTGGGGTTCCTAACACACACTGGGATTTCTGTGCTCGAAGACCTTGACGCTCACTGGGCAAACACACTAAAACAAAACTAGAGGGTCAGGACTCTACAGGCAGGCGGGGGCAAGGCCATTTCACGGACCCTAAACTGGAAACTACCACCCGGTCCTGCTCCACGGCTCAAGTGCCCCTGAGGGTGCAGCCTGGGCTGGGCGGGAATGCTCCAGGTTCCGACCCGGGCCGGCAGGTTCGTTCTGACGCCATGCCACCGCCACCGCCGCCACCCTTGCAAAGGTGTCTGTGTGCCTGGGTCTGCTCCTCCGTCCAGGGGGTCAACGACTTTCTAATTTTGTTTCAAAGCGGTGGACTCCTGAGTGATCGGCTCTGGGTCCTGCCATTGTCCTGTGGGTAGAGCATAACCTAGGTGCCCAAGACAAACAAGAAGTACTTCAGACAGTCTCTGTTTCAACTGGAGCTCACCGAGTTAAGCAGGTGTTTCCCCAGCCCTGCCTGAGTACACAAGGGCACACGGCTTGAGCTCTGCCCAGATAGCTTGTTGCCAGAGCACATCCCCGACAGAAATGTAAACCGACCCCTCCCTCCTCACATTCCTGAGCGTGCTGGTCCGAGGGAGGGCCAGGGCCGGTTTTACGTAAGAGAGGGAGAGGTTTTTTTTTCAGCAGCCGGGAGGTGGGAAGACTGACTGGGAAGTGGAGGTAGTGAGTCTCGATAGATAAACAATAATCAAATCAGAGCCTGCCTTCAGGGAAGAGTCCCAGCCCAAGAGTGACCCTGTGGCTGCAGAGGACCCTGGCTTGGTGGCTTGGGAGGGAGGTCTCAGCAGAGCGGGCGACCACGGAGAAGACAGGGAACAGATTCCCCGGGCATCTCGCCACCTTCCCCCACTGGGGCCTGCCTCCCAGGGGAAGGTTAGGGAGCAAGCTCAGCCAGGGCTGAGGGTAAGGTTTCCTTTCCCTTTGTTTTTTAAATACGCCCACCCAGCAGAACGGGGGGGGCACGAAGTCAGAATCGAAGTTGTAGAAAATAGAGCTCTCTAGTCCATGCCTGTCTGCATTAGGGGCGAATGCTACTTGCTCCATAAAAACTAGAAGAAGGAGGTTCAGATGATGGAAATGAGCCCCGGGACTGAAGGGAGTGGAGCTCTCAACCCTGCCCCCCACCCCAGCTCCGTCCCAGCTGCCCCCTGCTGGTGGGGAGCCCCTGCTGGGTCCCCGAGCTGCTCCGATTTCTGCATCGGTCCCAGGCAGGGGTTTGCAGCCCTGGCTGCACGCTGGAATCGTCTGGAAGCTTTGAACGCCCTTCACACCTGGGGTCCCCCCAGAGGTTCTGAGTTAACTGGGGTGGGGGACCACCTGTGCAGACAGGCTGTGAACCGTGAGCCGGAAGAGCCACCTGCAGGCTTCTTCCGGGAAAGGGCGTCTGGCATCGCCTTTTCGCTCGGTCAGCCGTGGTCAAGCTGCTGACTCGGGATCAGAGCAGAGGTCAAGAGGTTCGTTTCCTTTTTACCTCGTCCGTGCGCTGAACAGGATTTGCGCACTTGGACTCTCGGTGGTGTGCACAGTTGCGTGTTGAGGAAGGACACGCAGAGAGACGTAAGTGGCACGTCTGGCCCCTGGGCTCTGGCGGCGCCAGGCACCTCTGGGCAGGTGTGGGAGTCAGGATGGAGGTGTCAGGACTCCACAGAAAGAGCCGCGTTTCCCCCACCACCCTGGTCCCCTCTGAGCCTTCCCTCACAGGCCTGCCTATTCTGCTTATTATGGGATGTGGGTCGTCAAGGTAACGGAGGAAGCTGGACAGGGAGCTCGCACCTCCCATGCTACCAGTGGCGACATAAACTTTCCTGGAGTGATGAATGACCGTGGAAGGAGGAAGACATCTCCCACGCTGGTGCTAGGAAGACCAGAATCTGTCTCCATCCTCTACCCTAGGGCTGCAGAAGCCACTCTTCAGAGTGGGGGGGAAGGATCAGGAGCGGCAGACCGACAAACAGAGAACTTAGAGGTACGGCAGGGTTTCTGTGACTGCTTTTGAATTCCTTTTGCTGACTGTGAGCCCACACTGTGGTAAGTGATTGCCGATCTGAGGACAACGTGGCCCATATTACCTGGCCGAACGTTTGTTTCTACGGGCACCTGGGCTCTTGAATAAACTCCAAGGTATCGCCAGCCCTCTGAGACAGCCCACGTGTCTTTCTGGCGTACGTGAGAGATTCAAAATCCAATCGCAGATTCCTGCATTAAACGGACCTGAATTGAGCTGCTTGATGATGAACTCGATCTGGCGAATCATTTCCGCGTTGCCTTCTTTGATGAAGCAGCGAAGGATGTCTTCCATGCCCTAAAGCAACGCAGGGGGTCACTGTTAACGTTTCTGTTTGTTGGCGGCGGGGGGTGGGGGGGGGTGGGGGGGGGACGGACTACTTTTCCATGGGATAGTTTCAGCTAATCTCCCAAAGGCACTTTCTGATATATGCACAGTAAACATTCCTCTGCTCAGACTTCTAGTCAAGTTGGCGGCACAGGTAAACACGGCTCGCCTCCTCCCAAAACCACATCAAAATTACAGCTAAACTACAGAACCACCATCACTCGGAACTGTCAGAGAGCGAGTTGAATGAAGTCTGACAACTGCAGAATTAAAGAAACCACATCCGTCCAGGCGGTAGGAGGGGTGGAGATGCAGAACGGGCTGGTCCCACATCCATGTGCGGTGGATACAAATTTTGGGGGGAAATCTCGGGGAGTCCCAGACACATACCAGGCCCCCCCAACCCAGGGTTCCAGTGCCAAGAAGGTAAGTCCCCATAACTTGTGGCTGCAAAAACCAGTGGGGATTGAGTCAGTGGAATAAACTTCTGGAGTCCTGAGCAGAGTTCCTCTTACAGAACCCACACACAGACTCACTCAGACTCACTCCCTCTGAGCTCCAGCACCAGGGCAGCAGCTTGAAAGGTACCAGTGAAACACAGGAAAGAACTGAAGTGTCTGGCATCAAGGCAAGAATTGGGGGACAGCTTTCTCCCAGACAGAAAGGTGGGCAGAGGCTATTGTCCCTTTTCTGAGCCCCCCCCCGCCCCCCAGAGCCGCAGAGCTGGCAGGCGGTGTCGTATCTGAGGCTCCACCAGCCCGGCTGACACTGTTTGCCCTGCACTGGAGACCCCCTGAGACTCCGTCCCAGCCAACTTATGGGCCCACCTAAGCTGTCAACAGTGGCTTTTCCATTTGAATGACTGGTCTTGGCTCACGCTGTACACCTTCCTAAATCCTCTCAAACAAGCAGCAGCTGGCCTCCGTCTCGACTTCCTAAACTGATCTCCCTAGTCCCCATGTCCACTCAAGGTAAGGGCCAGAGGGAGAATGTATGTAGTGAAACAGTGTGATAAACCCGAAAAGGCCAACGGTCAGGGTCACCACTGACCAGTCAATGTCAATGTCTTTGCCGCCCCCACCAGCGGGGTGGGACGTACACTGCGTTCAGGCTCCCCTCCATTTTTTTCCTCCCAGGGGTTACTTTCACAAATGGTCACCTGCTCATATACTGAAAGGTCTTTGTATTTTCATTTGCTCTCTTTTATATAGCACCGGCTCAGTTGTTACTTAGGAGTGGGGGTGGGGAGGAATCACAGATCTCTTCTCTGTAACTAGGGAGATCATTTGGGGGAAGATTTCTTAATAAAAAATTCCCCAGGCGCATGCCCTAGGTTCTGTCAATCCAGTGTAGCGCGTGAGGCTGATCTGGAAGTGGGCGATGTGACCGGTGGGTAGCAGGGGCACCCAGCCCTTTGGGGGCAGCACAGGCAGAGTTTCCGGCTTCACTGGTGTGAGCCGTGGGCCGTGGGGTCATGGCACCAGCCGCCATGGTGTGCCCCCGGAGGAGCCTATGGAGTCCGTGGGCTGGGTGGCTTCTAACGGAGACCCTGGGGGCTTTCCCGCCTGACGGGGCATCGGTCTGCCCCGGCCCAGGGCAGATGTGTGGCTGGGTTCACCTCCCAGGGCAGAGCTCCATGGCCGACAACTACCCCAGCCCTGGGCGCACAGCGGCCCTGGGCGCAGGAGGCTGCGGAGTGGGCTGCAGGCAGCCCTAGTGACTGGACCACCCCCCCCCCCCCCGGCCCCAGCCCTCGGCGGTCTCTTCAAGTTCCAATGGGCTCCAGGGCACTCATCTGTCTTTCTCTCCTTTCCCCCCTCTGGTGAGACCGCCCTAATGGCATTCGGCACTAACACAATTTTCATGTACTCTTTGGTATTTTCCACAAGTACACGGAGGTCTCACACAGTTGCAAAAACAGAGTTCTTAATTCGCCATGGTCAGCTTTTATCTCTCGTCACACAGTAAAACTTTTCCACACTGCTTTTCCCAATTGTCATCTTCAACAGCTATTCCTGTTTCGAGCAAAAGAGCCATAATTTCACCAGCAGCTCCTGTTACCAGACCCTCCGGTTGCTCCTGGCTTTTCACGTGAAAATACAGTGAAAACGCTGACGTGAGCGTCTCCACGGCAGCGCTCCTTCTTCGCTGAGCCAGTGACCCGAGGAAAACGCCCGAATGGACAACGCGGAGGCTTTAGTGGGTTCTCCCGCGGGCTGCCCGCCTGCCCCCAGACGGCCTGTGCACGGACCGGAGACCCGGCGGCCGCTCTGCCCCCACGCGCCCAGCGCCACCACGCATCGCTGTGCTGGCGGCGAGACTGTGGTGTTTCCTTTCCTCGCTGTCTGGTTATCTTTACTGTTGCTCTGTGCAAACAGAACGTAATTCCTTGATCAATCTAAACACTCCCTCGAGGGTAAGAGTCAAGAGTGGGAAAGTTCGGGGTTGTGAGATGTTGGCCATCATCCCCCTTACGGGCCTGTCTTACAAAGAGCTGAACAGGCAACTGCTTAGGTGGGGTGTCCAGAGCTTCCTCGCTCAGCCTCTAACGGGCCCCTCCAGAGCTCGTGACTTTAATGCCCATTAAAATGCCAAAGGGAGACTGCCACTGCTTATGCTTTTATCTAAGTGGTCCAAGTTTTCTTCTTAAAGTCAATAATTCAATAATTTAGAGGCTGGCCCTGGCTGGTGTGGCTCAGTGGATTGAGTGCTGGCCTGCATCGAACCGAAGCATCACAGGTTAAAATTCCCAGTCAGGACACAGGCCTGGGTTGTGGGCCAGGTCCCCAGCAGGGGGCGCTCAAGAGGCAACCACACTTGGATGTTTCTCTCCCTCTCTTTCTCCCTCCCTTCCCCTCTCTCTAAAAATCCTCATTAAAAAAATAACTTAAAGGCTGTCTAGCAACTTATGTCAGAAACTATAAAGGCAAATATTAACAGATTCAACTATAGTTAAGGCTACCAGATAACCTAAAACATCCTAATGAAAAGACAAGTGAAAATTTACACATATTTTTAGTATATGTCAAGCGAGTAATAGGCCCTTATTCCCCTCATGACTTCTTAGGTTCAGGTGACTTGGAAATGGGTGGCAGCCAACCTCCAAGACGGCCCCAAGGATCCCCGCCTCCTGGAATTCCCCGTCTGGAGGCCGCCCACCACCCCCACCCCGCCACTGTACAGGGCTGGTCCGTGTAAACACCAGAACAGACGCGGTGGGACAGCACTTCTGAGACCAGGTCACGAAGGATGCCCCGGCTTCTGCCCGCTCACTTCCTGCCCCTCTGGCATCGCTCACCCAGGGAAGCCCGCTGCCGTGTGGAGAGAAACGCTGTGAAACGGATTCTCCAGCCCTGGCCAAGCCTTGGCCGTCCTGGCTGAAGTTGTGACTAAAAACCAATGCGAGACTCTTAGCCAGGACCGACCACCCTACTAGTCCGCCCTTGCGCTGGGTCCCACAGAAACTGAGAGCAGTGAGTAAAAAGTGTTTAAGCCACGGAGCTTTGGGATGACTTGTTACACGGCAACAGATAACTCTTGCAAGTGTCGGCACTTGAGTTCCCAGACGTTTGGGGGTTTCTAGGGACCTCGTTAGGTCAACCTTTTCCCGGCCCCATTATCCGTCTCTCCTCTCCTGCTGGGGCTCCCACTGCAGCCGAGTGAGGCCTCTGGGCACGGCCACACCGGTCGGTCTCCGACGCACCCTCCCTTTCCTCTGCCCTTCCCCTCCCCGCCCGGGGTGACCGCTGACGGCCACCCTCTGAGGTCCTGCACCTGCAAGCCTCTCCTCCCCACCTGGCCCGGCCCCTCCCGCCTTCTCCGCCCTCTGCCCGCAGGCCTTTCCCCCTCGCTGCCCTGCACGCCTTCGAGTCCGCGTGGCCTCCATTCCTTCGTTCTCTGCGGCCCACACGTTCTGCCCCTTGTGTTCTGCTCGGCCCGCAATTCCACTCCTCCACCTGAACGTGCACAAACACCACAGTCCAGTGCGTTTTCCCTGCTCTGTACTGAGGACGCAGACTTTTTACTTAAAAGCAGCAGGCAATTCTCATTGTTGACGGACCACACAGAACGGCTCTTAAGTTTTTGTCCCCGGTGGGACGGACGACGGGACGCAGACGACCAAACAGAAGGCTGAACAATCCATTCTTCTAGGAAAGGACAACAACGCGTGAGGCCGTCGCGCCGGTCTCAAACCGCTCGTGGCCTCTGGAAACACGCTCGATCCTTTCCCCACAGCATCTGACACGCGCACCGTGACGCTGGCTTCACACGCGGCAGGGACCCGCGGCCACAACCCCCGCGGTTTGGGGATAAGATCTGGGCACACCTGTCGCCTCCGAGCACGACACCCGTCACCCCGTGGCCCGTGCCGCGCTTCCGACACAGGCGCTGGTGCAGACACCTCCGACACGCCTTCGCCACCCGGCAGACGATCCGGGTGCGCACGGGTGCCCGGGGTCGCCAGCCCTGCGTTCCACCCGGCTGCCGCCGGGGCGCGTGCGGGGGAAGAGCGTTTGCACTGCACCGACCCCCACGCGGCCGCAATTCCTCCAGGAATCCTGGACGCGAGCCCGAGGGTCGGTTTTCTCCACTTCGCCGTTTTCCTGCTAGGCCCCTGCTGCTATGAGACCCACAAGCATTCCCCAAACTGCAAATCTGAATGAGTCGTGTTTAAATGAAAAAACAAAGGAGTCTACGGCTTTCCAAAAATAACCTGCTGGAAACTTTCTAGCACTGCAGTTCTCGATCACCCAAGGAGCTGGGGTCCCTTGAGAATCAGATAAAAGCCACAGAGTCTCATCAGAAACCGCAAACATGGACCTGGTGCACAGTTTCGGGGGGGCTCGTAAGCCGTCTGAGAGCCCCGCCCTGGGGCCCCGTCTGGGAAGCCCTCGCTGTCCCACTCCTGAGCGGCGGCCCGGGCGGCAGCGGACCCGTGGTCTTACCATGGCTCGCGCTTCCTCGCGGATGGATGGGATGGAGAGGATGCTGTACAGGGCGCCGTTCACGTACGGCTGTATCTGCCAGGGGAGAAGAAGAACAGTCACCTGCAAGTTCTCAGATGCCGGACGACTCGACTATCAAACAGCCCATTTGCGCGACATCCCAGCCGAGGAGGACAGCGGCTGTCTCCAGACGACAGTCATCTCCGCTTGCACGCCCCAGTGACGGCCGCAGCAAAGGGTCCAGAGCCCGAGTCCTCACTCCCTCGCCAAGTGAACTCCTGCCGCCCATCACTCAGGCCAGAGACTCTGGCGTCATCACTGGCTCCTCTCCTCTGACTCCCCTCGGCGCGGTGCACTCTCCCCGCAGCACGGGGGCGGGGGGTGGGGGGGTGGGGGGGCGTCTCCCCGCACCACTTCCCAGCACGCACGGCACTCACCACCCCTAAGTCTTACTGGTCCGGCGGGCAGAAAAGGCCCCGCCACCGTTGTTTTTAAGGACAACTTACAGGTGTTTTTAGCTTCCTTCCCCTGACGACTAGCAGAATGAAACACCTTTCCATGTTCACAGGTCACGCAGACTTACTGCTCCGTAACCTGCCAGGCTATAGCCTTCACCCTGTGTTTCTGTTGGCTTTTTTTTTTTTTTTGGTTTGACTTTTGCCCATCAATTTACAGGAGTACTTCAGATATTAGGGGTGTAAAATTTTTGTCGTATGTGATGCACACTTTTTCTTAGTGCATCATCTGTCTTTTGAATTTGATTGTGGCATCTTTTTCCACATGAAAAAAATTTAATGTGCATACGGTCAGTTGTATGCCTCTTTTCCTTATGGGTTTTCTTCTGGGTCTTGTCCTTCAAGAACGCAACTGGCTTGTCTCGGACACGTGTGTGTAGCATGTGTTTGGGTAGCAAAACATCTCTAGGCTCTAAAGAACACGCAGGCACATTTAACAGCTCATGTTCAAAGCAAAGGCATGGCCAGCCGTTCACAACGTGGTCGGGATCCTCTGGTCCACTCGGTTTCCGGGGCCGACGTTCTGGCTGCAGCCCTTGAGACCGACTGTTACTGTCAGAGGCAGCACAGGCCTCCGGCAGGTCTAACTGCCCGAGCTGAAGAGAAGGGGGAGCAGAGTCCCCTCAGGCCCAGGAGTTCACTGGTCTGCAAGGCCAGGGCGTGGCACACACTGGGACGGAGGATGTCCAGGCCTCTCAGCTGCCGGGGCCCCGGGAACGCATGCCGGGAAAGGAGCGGACAGGAGGAAGCTGTCTGCCTGAAACGGGGCAGATGCGTGGGGACCGCGAGCCTCCCGGTGACCCAGCGGCACTCAGTCCCGTCCCGCCACGGCCCTGACCTGGCGCCACAGGTCACGTGTTTGTTGAGGCTTGGGCTTCAGGTGAAATCGTGCCGGTGCCACGATTTTTGCAAAGGCATTTGTAGAAAGCGGGTGGGCGATGTATCATTGTTTATTAGTTTAGCCATACCTCTACTTTATTTTTTTAAAGATTTTATTTATTTATTTTTAGAGAGGGAAGGGAGGGAGAAAGAGAGGGACAGAGAAACATCAATGCGCAGTTGCTGGGGGCCGTGGCCTGCAACCCAGGCATGTGCCCTGGCTGGGAATCGAACCTGCGATGCTTTGGTTTGCAGCCTGCGCTCAATCCACTGAGCTACGCCAGCCAGGGCTTACCTTTACTTTATTTAGAAAGAACTTGTGACCCTAAAGCTAAAGAACTTTAAAAAAACACACCAGGGTTGGGGCAGACACAGGTGACAGCGGAAGCCGTCCTGGGGGACGCTTTCCAGGACTCCGGCCGACTGACAGGTGGGGTCAGCCAGCAGTGACGAGTGTCTGAGCACCCAGGCACAGGGTCTCTGGGGGCAAGTGCAGGGCTGTCCACGGAGGACCCATGTGGCAGCAGAGAGTTGGGGGCAACCAAGGTACATGCCCCTGGCGAGTGGACAGCTGCAAACAGGAGCTGTTCTGCAGGGGTGAGAGCTGCTCACCACAGAGATGCATACACAGAAACACAGAAAGATCCTGAAAACGCAGTGAAGCCCCGGCCCATGTGGCTCAGTGGGTTGGGCGTTGTCCTGTAAACTGAAAGTTGCTAGTTCAATTCCCAGTCAGGGCACATTCCTGGACTGCGGGTTGGGCCCCAGCAGGGGGCGTGCGAGAGACAACCACACACTGATGTTTCTCTCCTTCTCTTTCTCCCTCCCTTCCCCTCTCCCTAAAAGTAAATAAGTAAAATCTTAAAAAAAAAAACACGCAGTGAAAAAACCTAAGAAAATAGGGCTCTGGAGTGCAATACTGTTTATACACATCAAATACACACACAACAGTAAACCCATCTGCAGACTGCCCACGTGCCCACAGACACACATTAAACCCAGCAGAGGAGTGTCCACGGTGGGGAGCAATGAAGCGCGGACAGACGACGACAGGGAGAAAAACGTGTCGCACGGGCCGGTGCCGGCAGTGTGCGCTAGGTCAGGAGTGAGGACAGGCCCCCAGCCTCTAAGCTCTAGAATGCGGAAGCTGGAAGTAGTGGATGCAAAGGCATGAGGGAGGGGGAGGGGCACTAACTACCGTGGTCCAGCCCTCTCCAAGCCCGGGGTGAGCAGCACTGAGTACCTCGTGGTTCTCGTGGCCCAGCAGATCCGAGAGAACTCTCAGCACAAGGCCTGCCACCTTGGCACACATGTTCTTCCCTAAGAAAACAAAACAAAACAAAACAAAACATGACGTGTCCACACTCAGAAGCACAGCTTCAAGTCAGGCGGACCGGAATATAAATCTTGGCGCCTGTGCTTATGAGCCGTGTGGCCTTGGGGGCGTCACTTAACCAACCTGGGCCCCAGTTCCCTCCCCTGGGACGCTGTGGGGATCATTCACATCTCCCAGAAAGGGTGCTTGGATGCAGCAGCTCTGCCGAGGCCGGCACCCTCCTGTGAGCAGGAGCGGGGGTGGGGTGCGGTGGGGCGGACCTGTCTTTACTCAGGCCGAGCACAGGGCTACTCCCCGGTGAGAGCACCACCAGTCACAGAGCCGCGCTGTTCCTCCCCGGGGCACGGCCATCGTGCCCAGAACCCCCAGCAGCTGGAGCGACCCGACAGCACCCAGACAGTCACTGCGAGTGCGGTGATGACCATGAGAGAAGCCGATTATAGCCTAACGGGTACTTTAAAGCTAGAACTGTGCTCAGGCTGGTTTTAAAAAAGAAGGTTGACACAGTCACTTACTCGGTCAACAACAGGTGCTCCAGGTGACAGAGCATCCGAGGGTGAGGGGCAGCTAACAAACAGCCCTGAGCTTCTCGTCTGGGCAGCCGGCCGCAGGCTGCACTGGGCACCTCCTCTAAGGAAGCTTTGCTCCTCCCAGGGAGCAGACCCTTACTTAAGTGGGACGGAACCCGCGGACATGCTGAAATCACTGCCCGCGTTGATCAAGAATGTAAACGACGTGACACCCCTGTGGGCACCCCCTTGCCAGGGGCAGGTGGGTGATTCGGGGCGGGCGGGATGGTTTGACCCCCCTGCTCAGCCACCAGCTTCACCCCGTACAGTCCCGGGAACATACTTCTCTGCCTTTAGACCAAAAGGGATCCTGATTCTTCACTTCCTACCTTTCAAAAGTGCAGTGAAGACGAAGAACGTAAACTAACTTAATTTCTCCCTAATGAGGGTGCTACACATATATGTGTGATTAGACACGTGTATTTATATGGATCTATAAAACATCCTTTGCAATGGCCTTTCTCAGGCCATTCTTCCCTGGGCGTCAGGAATTCACAGCCTGACACCCCGCTGGGAAGCGCTCTTCCTGTTTCCGCTCTGCGTGTTAGCAGTTTTCTGTCGCAGAGGTGGAGACGCGGGGAGCCACGTGGGGCGCCCCAATCGGAGGGTCAGGACCCCTGCCCTCCCCCACCCTGGAGCCAGGGGGGTGCGCGAGGGGACGGGGGGCCGTGGGACCTGCGCTCCGCAGGCAGAGGTTCATGAGCAGAGCCACCGAGTACTCCAGCGTGTAGTCGGACAGGCCGTCGGGGTCCTTCAGGGTGTCGATCAGCCAGAAGATGAGGCCATCCCGAATCATGGCTGTCTGCAGCGGGCGCCTGGGAGGAGAGAGCCCCGGGTGAGTGAGGGCCGGCGGGGAAACCGAGGCAGAGGAGACCGAGTGCATTCTTCACCTCTCGTCTCAGCTCCGTCACTCAGCTACAGCTACAGAGTTTCTGCGGTTTTCCCAAGCCGTCAGCACCAAGCCATTATCTTTATAACCGTCAGAAATGAAGTGTTCATAAGACCCGAGGAAGTAATAACCCCGGAGGGTTATTCACAGTTCTTTGCAATTCATAGTTAGAAGACGAAATTTTCATTGGCAGGAGTCTGGCTAATCACAGGATATCATTAAGAGTTTAAGGAGAGATAAGGCAGTAAGCAGCCTCCTACTTTGAATATTTAAAGTACTTATTGATAGCTTGTGGTCTAATCCAGGAAAACAGAGCCACAGAAATAGTTCACTGACAGTAGGTTTTTACTAAACTCTAGTGGATTATAATCGAGTGTCGACACTTTGAGCTGCGTGTAAAGAAAGAAAAACATAAAGGAAAAGCAAAAACCCAGCTGGATACCACTTTGATTCAGATGTCCACAGAGTAAGGAGAATTTAACCACCAGGGTGACACAGCTGACACAGAACTGTCTTCCACCCCCGGTCCAGGTGTCCCGTCACACGAAGCCCAATGCCGCACCGGCACGTGCAGTGCCTGCCACCACGCCAGCCTTCAGAGCTGGTGAGACTAAGCCCGGTATCACCCGGAGAAGGCTCCGGAATCCTGTGAAAATGAAAACACCGCGGGGGGGAGCACCTCCGCGGGTCTCCCCTACACGCCTCCTGGTGGACGGGTCATGGCACCACCGTCGTGCGGGGGCGCTCAGTGGCCTTTATCGGAGAACGGCAAAGACAGCGTTCTCCCGGTAAGCCTAACCTGACCTGCACTCTCTGTGGGGACCCTGGAAAACTGCCAAAACATGAAGCACGTTTCCAGAACAGAAAGCTTAAACAATTGCTTGGAGGAAAATAAAAAACTGGCAGTACATACCCGCATTACTGGGCAGAAGCATTTCTTCACCTTATCTTGGCTCTATTACTCAACCTACAGCTATTGGATTTCTAACATTTTCCCAAACAGCCGGCATCAAGCTGTTATCTTTACGAGCAAACGGAAATGTCTGTATGAGCGGAGGAAGTAATCATGGGGGATTATTCAGAGCTCTCTTCAGTTTGGAGAGTTACAGACACTTTCACTGGCAAGAACCTGGCAAGTCGCAGGGACGCAACACCCGCCGCTTTCCCCACCAGACACGCCCACCCTCGGACCACGTGACCCGGCAGGCCGGTGGGTCGCACCCCCGTTCGATGGGAAGAACAGGTGATGGGAAGAGGGCCGACGGGAAGGGCTGAGGACTCGAGGCACTGGAAGTTTCAACGAAGCCAAAGAGAGAGCCAGGCGGTCACGCGGGACCGTGGACGCTGGAAGCATCAGCGCACGCCACGCCCAGACGCCTGCCCGGGAGGAAGGACACCACGGCCACGCACAGACCCGCATGCAGACGCTCACGGCGGCGTTACGCATCGGGGCCAGAAGGTGGAAGCCACCCAGGCAGACGTCCACCGGCTGACGACAGGCTAAGCAGGAGGCGGTCTCCTCCTAACGGAACAGGGGACGCTATTGGGCTGTACCAAGGAACAGGGTGCCGACACGCTACACACCGGGGATGACCCTCAGAATCACCGCGCCGAGTGAAAGAAGCCAGCCACAAAAGGACACACGTTATCTGATCCCACTTGTATCAAATATCCAACGCGGGCGAGCCTACAGAAAGTAGATCGGTGGTCACCTGGGGCTGGGGGTCGGAACTCGGGCTGACCGTGAACAGGCGTGAAGTTTCCCTTTGTGGGGACAGGGAGGTTCTAAAGTCGGATTGCGGCGATGGCTGTGCAACTACGAGTATACTAGAACTCGCTGCCTTGTACACTCGGGATGGGTGAATCCGGTGGTATGTGAAACACACCTCAGTGAAGCTGCCGATTAAAAAAGAACGCTCTGTGCAGACCCCAGACCTGGCGAGAGAAGGGGCGTCTGGTTCTACCCTTCTGATGGGGAGCAGTTCCAGGTCACAGCAGGCTCCGGCTGGACCGGAGGGTGCGTTGCTGGGACACGTGCTCGGGGTCCTGGAGGCGCCACTCGGGCTTCCGCAGCTCCGCCCCCACACCCGTGGGGACTGCGCACCGGGGCCCAGCTGTGCCTCTGCCAGCCTCGCTCATGGGTGCAGCTCTCGACCTCAAGAGTGGCTGAGACACAGTCGTGCTCATGGGGCCACGGCACTGGACGCGGGCACCATTAAAACATCCTTCTCCCTCTGCAGCTGCCGGAGGGGGATGGTTCAGGGGGCTGGAGATGAGCCCTCTAGCTCTGTCTTAGAAAGGCGCCAACCTGCCCTCGGTGTTAGCTGAGAAGCATCACCTGCCCCTCGCTGGGAGGAAAGAAACACACGACTGTGGCTGATAAAAACCCCAGTTTGATTTCCCAGAAGCCACCGTGACCTACTGCGCGTCAGCACCTGAGGCTGAACTTCTGCAGGGCGCCGAGAACGTTCTCCCGCGTGATGACGTCCTGGTCCTCCTCCTTCAGCCTCTCCTCCAGCATCCGCAGCACCCTGGTGTTCTGGGCCAGGTAGAGGCGGCCTGGTCACGCGGCCGGAGACAGGCAGGTGACAGAGGGAGAGAGGTGATCTGGTGTTAAGGTCATGCTCCAAAACCACCTTCCTTTTTTTTTTTTTTCAGTTGTATTTTTCCATTACCGTTTACCCCCTTTGTCCCTCCCTCGCCCGCACGCCCCACACTGTCGACCATGGCCATGAGTCCTCTCTTCTTGCTCAGCGCCCCCACCCTCCAACCACATGCCTTCCCCGCCCCTAGAGCTGCACTTTTTCCTACGAACCATTTCCTACAAAAACCATTTCCCCAAACCCATTTCCTATGAGAGCTTTACATGTAGCTCGTGTATAGTTTGTATAATTCTAGGTTCTAAAAAAAACTTACTAAAACATCTTTCTCCTGCAGAGTTGGTTTTAGTAACCACCTAACAATAGAAAAGCACTGTTCCGATTCATCACAGTGTTCTTGTGGGCAGCACTGCCCTTTACTTACCTGAGTCCTGAACCCCAAGTCAAGTCTATGAGGAGGAAGTGGGAGGGGAACTGCCCATTAGTCTTTATGAGACGGGCAGCCACCAGTGCTCTCTGGCCACAGCCTCTGTTCCTTCTGGACATGCCCGTGGCCTGAAGAGGTGGGGACCAGACCTGGAACCCTACACTATGGCGTGAATTGCCACTGGCCTGTTGTGGGCTTGTGGCTTTGATACAGACACGAAATTGACACATACATTTGCACAGTATTCTATGACTGGTCCCTGGCATGTACCATGGCTCATGGTAACTGCTTGCTAAATGGATGGAAGAACATTCTGATAAATGAATGGACAAATTTTCGATATAGTCACAATTTGAGACTCCCTTCATCCCATTTAAAAAGAGCACAAATGACCCTGGCTGGTGTAGCTCAGTGGATTGAGCACAGGCTGCGAACCAAAGCATCGCAGGTTCAATTCCCAGCCAGGGCACATGCCTGGGTTGCAGGCCACGGCCCCCAGCAACTGCACGTGGATGTTTCTCTCTCTCTCTCTTTCTCCCTCCCCTCCCTCTCTAAAAATAAATAAATAAAATCTTTTTAAAAAATAAAATAAAAAGAGTGCAAATGAGTCCGCACGACGGAAGACAGTGACACCCAGTGAAACCCCTGGAGCCACTGGCTGTGGTGGCCTGTCATCTCTGGGGCCGTTATGTCCTCGCACCCTAAGAGGTGACAGGCTTTTAAAGGAAAGGGTGCTGTGCTTGCTGGGGTCAGCTTTGACTGTGTCACCACCCTGAATGTACCTGAGGCAGGAAATGTGGGGAAAAAGATGTATGTATATCCGAAAGCAATCCCAAAAGGACTATGTTACGAACCAGAAAGCTGAGAAAATGAAACCAAGCAGGCTTGCAGAAGAAACTCCAAACAGCCAAAATTTGCTCTGACGTCAACCACAGCAGTATGACAACACCCGCTTTACACACACACACACACACACACACACCCCGTACACGCATGACACAGGAACAGACTGAGGAAACACAGGTCATCGCTGAGACGCCTGGGGAGGGGCACCGGTTTCCCAGGGAAGAAGGCGGGCCCGGGTGAGACCCCGCCCTTCTCTGCGCCGCTCACCTTCCGCCAGGGACGCGATGGCGTTGACCAGCCGGGCCGTGTACTGGCGCACCACGTCGCTCCGGCCCTGCAGCAGCTGCAGCACGGTCCTCTGCGGGGACACAAGCGGGCCCGGGCGTCACCAAAACCCGCGGGGGGATGTGGCTCCTGCGCTCTCCCCCTGTGCGACTTTACCACGGGTGAGACCAACAGGCCGAGACCAAACGGTTCGTCTGGAAATCCTGGTTGCCAAGGGATTCTTCTCCTGGGATTTGATGAGCATCAGTCACTCAGACTTTTAAATGAAAGGAATTGGATGATGGATACTAGGCCTATCGGGGCGATCATGTCTGAAGTCATATACACGTCTGATCGCTGCGTCGTACACCTGGAACTACTCTGAGGTCGTACGTCAAGCATAACTGAAAAAACTTTCAGTTATTTTAAAAAAGAAGCAATCATACAAAGCACTAGAGCACCGACGGACACAAGGGTGGCGATGCCGCCTGCTTTGCTGTTGACGATTTCCCAGGCCAGTCCGCCAGAGCCAAGGAAGCTGGCGCCCTGAAGCCACAGAAACACCACGGGAAGTGGGTTTTCGAGGATGACGCGGACTCCCCAGATCTGAGAGAAACTGTAACGACCCGGTCGGGACAGTGGGAGTGCAGAGGCGGCGGGCTGGGCAGACTCCAGAGCACCGCGCAGGCAAGGCGGAGGTGACCGCGTCCGAACGAACGCTCGGCCTCGAAAGCTCAGGGCGTGGGAGAAACAAGGAATGAGAGTGAGTGAATGTTAGCCGGCAGAGAGGCTGCTCCTGCACGATCGTCCTCCTCTCACCAGAGGTCCGGGGCGTCCTCTTGTTGGGGCAACACAAGGGTCCCAGGATGGGGGGCACCAGGCACAGGTGGGCAGGGCTTCTGCACCAGAATGGGGGGGGCGACCCCAGTCTCTTCCCCTACAGGCGCCCAGGGGCTCGGCCTTCCGGCGGGAGGGGAGAAGCCTCTCCTTGGAGGAAAACACCAGCCCGAGGGCGAGAGCTGCATACAGACCCTCAACTCAGCAGCTCCTGACAGATGCCCCCGCCCGCACCCTCGGCGGAGGCCTGTCTGCAGGCCCCGCCTGCACACTCGGAACTTCCTCTCCGCTCCTCGGTCCCCCCCTACAAACAGACGGCCGCGGCCCACCAGAAACCCAGGGCAAGTTCCCAACGTGGAGAACAGGCCGCAGCCAACAGGACGGCAAGGCGGGTGGGGGTGTTGAGGGGGAGGGGGCGAACTTGGAGGAAACAAGACTGCGGGGATAGGAAACTAAAAATAAACAAAACGCTGTCACTAGTATCTTTAGAGATAGGAGAAGCTAACTGTATCCATGAAACAACACAACACTATAAAAAAGGAAATGAAAAAATGCAACAGAATGGTCGTCAAATAAAGATGAGGAAATCTCCCGGAAAGTGCAGTGGAAAGAAAAATACGGAAAATATGAGAGGAAAGATAAGGCAACGAGAGAACCAGTTCAAGAGGCCCAGCCGCGGGCGGAGAGGGGAGCAGAGCAGACCGCGGGCCTCACCGGCAGCGAGCGCGGCTCCGGAAAGGCCCCAGGAAGGGCAAAGGGCAAAGGGCGAAAGGGCGCGCAAAGTGCCCGGCAGTGAATCCAAACACACCTCGTGGACCACAGCGACGGGGCCCTTGATTGGGCGACAACGCGCAGCTAGAGGGAGAAGCAGGTGGCACACGGAGGACTAGGGATTAGAACGGCTTTGGATTTTTCAACCGCAACATGGAACCCCAAAACACAATGGGGTGCTATCTTCAAAAATCTGAAGGAAAGTCCTTTCCAACCCAGAATTCTGCACAAAGGATAAAGAAGGGATTTCCTGACATACACAGTCTCAAAAACCACACTGCCCACCCATCCTTTCCCTAGGAGCTATTCACCCAAGGGTGTGCTCCGCCAGCCGAGAGGGTAAGTCAAGAAGGAAAACGGTAGGGGACCCCGGAAACAGATCAGGGGCGGGGGTGATCAGCAGGCACTGGGTGAAGAGAGGGTTCGGGAGGCAGCCGCCCACCGGTCCAGACTGAGCAGGGCTGACTCAAGAGGGCGACACAGGGAAGGCTGTCCACCCCAAGGTGCTGACGCCATTGCACCGTCCTTATTCAGGTGAAGGTCTTACTGAAGGGTAACTAACGCCCATACAGAAAACCACACAGACCGTAAGTGCGCAGCCCAGCGATCCGAAACGGTGCTGGCACTCCACTCTGGGCCGCACAGCGAAGCTTCCCGGCGGGAGGAGAAGTACCTAGAGCACTTGGAACAGCTATTGAACTGCGACCACGAGGCGCAGGGTCTTCCTGACACAGAAGCCACGCTGCAGCCCTCCATCCGCCTCCTGGCCAGCGAGGCCGGTGCTGGTGATGGGTGAGACGGTGGGGCGGTGGGGACCGGGGACTGACGACTCGGTGCTGGGCTCGGGGTTCAGTGCTTCCCGCACCTGCCCCCACGCGGCCACCCCAGCAACCTCCCAACGCTCCTCCCCAGAGGTGGGGGCGCTCCAGGGAGGGACCAGCTAAGGCCCTGTAACAGGCTAACAGGCGGGGGCCGAGGTCTGAAATCAGTCCATCTCAGGGAAATCCTGTACCTTCCCCCCCATCTGGTCCAGAGTCACAGGCAGACGTGTTGTTAGAGACACATTTTAAGGCCAGGCCCAGGTGACAAAAACACTGAATTTGCTTACTACCTACATGGCCTGTCCTGAGTCCTCGCGAGTTTTCAGGACTCACGGGAAACGGGGGTGAAGGAGAGATTCGGGGATTTGAGAAAAGGGAACAGGGGCAGGCCAGAGCCCCAGCGTGGAATCGGGCAGTTCCAACGTGTTTGGGACTCGTGACCAGAAGTGACAGGCGGGCCACACCCAGGCTGGAGAGCAGGTCCACGGTGCTAAGGGAAGCTCAAGGCCAATGCAGGGTCACCAGATGGACCTGTGCAGGGAAGTGGAAGCCGCCCGCCCCCCACCGGGACCACTCCCGCGCAATGGCCCTGCTGCCGCTCCCCCACCTGGCTGTGGCTGTGGCAGTCCAGGAGGTCGCTGCTGATGTAGGCCTGCAGCACGGTGTCCCTCTGCTCTCCCGGATGGGACGTGGTCAAGCGCTGCGGGGGTGGGGAGGGAGAAAAGCGAGAGCAGTGAGGTCTGGCTGTGGAGGACACGTTCACGGAGCAGGCGTGTTTTAAACGGCACATCCACCCACACGGAACGAAGGCTATACCCCGGGGAGCGAGGGCGCAGCCAACCAGTCGGCTAGTAAGAAATGATGATGTGCTTTCAAACACGTGGTGTGGGGGACAAGGAGGCAGAGTGGCTTTCACTTGGGCTCTCGGTGGCAGCAGGACGGAGGGCCCTGGCGGCTGGCCAGAGGGTGCGCGCGGGGCGGGGCCGCGCACGCCAGCGCTGGGGAAGGGCACGTACCCAGCGCAGGGCCTGCAGCAGGAAAGCCTTCAGGCGGTCGCTCCCCCAGATCAAATCCTTCTTCAGCTTCTCGTAGTCCAAGGAGGGCAGTAACGGGACATCCTTCGGTTTCCTGCTCAGCAACACAGGCCCACAGAGAAAGAAGAGGGCAAAGGGCGAGTTCGATCCCCGCTCAGGGCCCGTGCCCGGGTTGCGGGCCAGGTCCCTGGTGGGGGGTATGTGAGAGGCAGCCACTTGATTTATCTCCACATGTCAATGTTTCTCTCTCTCTCTCTTTCTCCCTCCCCCCTTCTCTAAAGATAAATAAATGAACATTTAAAAAATTTTTAATTTCAAACGTAAACGGCCTTTGCTCTAGACAAACAGGCCCCGTGTGTGGGGCCGAGTCTGACAATGCCTGGACACGCAGCCGGGGCGCTCCTGTTGGGGGGAATGAGCGCCGTCACAGTTGGGCCCTAAGAACGGCAATATCACCAATTACATTGATGGGCAGCTAAGTTGCTCACCGATCCCCTATTTCCGTGGTCCAGCCCCCTCCGCCCCCTCCTCCAACCACCCACCTTTACCCTCTGCGAGCAGCCCTGCCTCCTAGGCCCCGGGAGGAACACAGCCAACACTCGGGGCGCTCCTCACGTCCCCGACACCGCGCTGCGTGCTTTGTACTTAGTGACTCGTCCTTATCCTCACCACAGCCCTGTGACGCAGTCACCGTGCTTGTCCTCATTTTACTGGTGCGGGAGGAAGCTGAGGCATGGAGTTGTTGTAGGAGTTCACGGTCACACAGCAGGTGGCACAGGTGGCACTTTTACCAGGCAGCGTGCTCCCAGGACTACATTATACAGCCGCCACCCGCGGAGGACCGCGTGCAGGGTTCTCCGGCGCAGGCGGGACGGGGGCGGGAGGAATGCTGTGTCTGCACCTCGGGCGTCGGAGTCACCCCCCCCCCCCGCACCCTCCCCCAGGACGGGCTCCGAGCGCCTCGCGGGGCCACGCCGAGGTCCTCAGCGTCCTCGCCCGTGCAACACACACACGCCTGAGGAAGTTCCTGCGCACGGTGACAGCCTAAGGGACCGGGGTAGCGGCGCTCGGGCAAACCCGAAGCTGTGCTGCGGCCCCTCGGCCGAGAGCGTGCAAGTCAGGCTCCGCAACACTCTGGCGGCCCTATGCCAGTAAAGTGATTCAGGGACTATCTGTCCAGCGGTTTTTTTCCATCTGAGGCCGCCTCACCAAAATAAATAGAACTAACTAACATTCAGAGATGATTCTGGTTCCACACTGTCACTTAGGGTTCTTGGTGCCTCCTTCGCTGTCCACCGGGAGCTCAGCCAACCAGAGGCAGCCCTCCAGGCGCGGCTGCTCGGGTGGACATCTGTGACCGTGACTTTGACTTTGAGTTCCGGTTCTGCCCACCGCCGCCCTCCACAAAAGCAAGTTCCGAGAGCAGTTACTTACGTGGGTGCCAGGGAGGCTCTCAGCATGGTCGACGCCTGGAAGGGTGGGGGCGAGGGAGCGGAAGGAAAACAGAGCGTGTCAGACACGGATGGGTAGCAGCCGGTCGACCCTACATCCCTGTGACGGCCCCAAATCGCCAGTTTCGAAGCTTTGGGCCCACCAGGATTTTCTCGGCCACAATCACACAGGGTTTAAGAATCAGCCCAAGGCAAAGTTAACCAGTACACCGCTGACGCATCGCCCGAGCCACCTGCCCTGGGTCTGCGGCCACGCCACTCCAGGGAATGATCTGTCTGGGTTCTCCGGACCAGACTCCCAGAGCCACTTAAAGTTGCCTGGTGGAGACAGCGGGGAGAGCGAAGCAATAAAAATCATTTAATTATCCTGTTTTTTTTTATTAAGATTTTGTCTTTGAATGTACACTGTACTTTGTACCAAGTCAGACACTACAGAAGTGTTCACAGAAAAACATAAGCAATCTCCCTCCCAACCCGCTCCCCGGTGGTCCTGTCTGCAGGCCAAATCCTTGCCCAGTCTGTGAGCATTCGCGTTGTAGATTTTTTTTGGCTACTACAGGCAATGCTATATTAAGCATTTACTAAAGTAGAAATAACCAAGTGCTGTGTGTGGCGCTTGTCCGGGCTGACGCAAACCAACGGTAAAGAGATATTTTGAGAAAAACAGGGAACTCTGAATATGGACTGCACTGATAGGACACGACACTAAGGAATTAGTGTTTGTTTGTTCTTAGAGCCGTTGTCTGTGCGCGATGTGTACTGAAGTACCTACAGGTAAGATGAGACAGTGTTTGCAGCAGGGTTCGGAGAACTCCAGGAGAGAACACGTAAGTAGAGAAGAGAGGAAATCTCAGCCGTCTGTGGGGCCGCGACGCCAGCACAGACCTCGAATGGCCACGGTCCGTGCTTAGCATGGTGCTCCGTGGTTATTCTGCAAGTGTCCCTGTGTCCTTCTCTTTCAGCAGACGCAGAGCTCCATGCCGGCTGGCAGTGTATCGCCCACGTGTCCCCAGAACCCCGGGGAGTGTGTGGACAAACAGCGGCACTAGACCACATCTGCTGTGTGATGAGTGAACAAAGACTCCCACGAGTGGCAGCTCCGGAACCCTGGACCCTCTTCCGGCCTGGCCTTGGCCCACAGCCTGTCTCTCAGCTGCTTCCCTCCGCGTACTTACAGAGACTCCCGGGCCGGCTCCCACCTGGAGTCATCAAACCCTGCTTTAAATGGCTCCTGATCATGTATGTTTTTGTACTTTTTTTAACTCTCGATTTTTTTTTTATTGAACGAATCACCTATTCTTGTTGTCAGTTTAAATAGCAAGGAATTCAGAAAATTAGTTTGGAATGTCAACTAAACTACTCGTTTAACCCAGTAAGACGACCAAATATTAGCATGATATATACATAAAACATTTCAGTGTAGTGATATTGGCTAATTCAGTTCAACAAATAAAGTGCATCAGCATTCTCCTTTTGTCATAGTTAAGAAAATATTCCCTTTTTAAACCCTTTTTAAACTATGTTTTATTGATTATGCTATTTACAGTTGTCCCATTTCCCCCCTTCATTCCCCTCCACCCTGCACATGCTCTCCCACCCACTTCCCCCCCTTTAGTTCATGTCCATGTGTCATAAGTTCTTTAGCTTCTACATTTCCCACACTATTCTTACCCTCCCCCTGTCTATTTTCTACTTACCATCTACGCTACTTATTCTCCGTACCTTTTCCCCCTCTCTCCTCCTCCCACTCCCCTGTTGCTAACCTTCCATGTGATCTCCATTTCTGTGCGTCTGTTCTTGTTCTAGTTGTTTGCTTAGTTTCTTTTGTTTTTTTGTTTTAGGTGTGATTGTTAATAATTGTGAGTTTGCTGTCACCTTACTATACATTTTTTTATCTTCTTTTTCTTAGATAAGTCCCTTTAACATTTCATAAAATAAGGGCTTGGAGATGATGAACTCCTTTAACTTGACCTTATCTGAGAAGCACTTTATCTGCCCTTCCATTCTGAATGAAAGCTTTGCTGGATAGAGCAATCTGGGATGTAGGTCCTTGTCTTTCATGACTTGGAATACTTCTTTCCAGCCCCTTCTTGCCTGTAAGGTCTTTTTTGAGAAATCAGCTGACAGTCTGATGGGAACTCCTTTGTAGGTTACTGTCCCCTTATCTCTTGCTGCTTCAAGGATTCTCTCCTTCATTTTTACCTTGGCTAATGTAATTATGATGTGTCTTGGTGTGTGCTTCCTTGGGTCCAGCTTCTTTGGGACTCTGAGCTTCTTGGACTTCCTGGAAGTCTATTTCCTTTGCCAGATTGGGGGAATTTCTCCTTTATTATTTGTTCAAATAAGTTTTCCACTTGTTGCTCTTCCTCTTCCCCTTCTGGTACCCCTATAATTCAGATGTTGGAACATTTAAAGATGCCCTGGAGGTTCCTAAGCTTCTCCTCATTTTTTTGAATTCTTATTTCTCCATTCTTTTCTGTTGTTTGTTTTTTCTTCCTTCTGGTCCACTCTTGTTTTGAGTCCCAGTTTCCTTCCCAACACTATTGGTTCCCTGTGCATTTTCCTTCATTTCCCTTATCATAGCCTGCATTTGTTCATCTAATTTGCGACCAAAATCAACCAATTCTGTGAGCATCTTGATCACCAGTACTTTGAACTGTGCATCTGATAGGTTGGTTTTCTCTCGGTCACTTAAAAGTACTGGTTCTGGGGCTTTCAAATTCTGTTTGAGCCATCTTCCCCCCCGCCCCCGCCTATTACGTATGAGGGGCAGAGCCCTAGGTGTTCACCAGAATGGGGCACCCCAGTCGCTGGGTTGTGACGTTGTATGTGGGGGCGGGGTCCGAGAGGGCACAATGGCACTTGCTCCGCTCTCCGTCAGACCTCAGTCCCTTCTGCTGCTTCCCCCGAGCAAACTGGGCCGCTCTGGTGCCAATTCCTGTGTGAGTGGGCTTGTGCACGCCGTCGGACTTTCCAAGGACATCTCTTGTGAGGCTGGGAGTCTCTCCCTGTGCCTCAGCCCCACAGGTGTTTCCAATCAGTGTCCTGAGGCTCTATTTCCCAGCGCTGGGATTCTGGGTTGCACACAATGCCTTGCTTCACAATTTCTGCCTCGTTGGGTCTGCCGTTTACCACCCCTCGGCCAGGGTCTGCCAGCTGCCGCTTGTGCGCTCAGGGTCCACCCGTTGTGGTCTTGTGCACTCTGGATGCCTTACGCGCTCAGTCCCAACCCTCTCTGTGCCGTGACCTGTGTCCAGCTGCCCAACTCTGCCCCTCCTACTGGTCTGGATGAACGGGTCTATTTTAACTTCTTGGTTGTCCGACTTCCATACAGTTCAATTTTCTGTCAGTTCTGGTTGTTATTCTGTTTCTAAATTGTTGTTGTCCCTATCTTGGTTGTGCAGGGAGGCACAGTGTGTCTACTTATGTCTCCATCTTGGCCGGAAGTCCTTTTCTTTTTTTTTTTTTAATTCAAATACCATTCTGGCCCTGGCTGGTGTAGCTCAGTGGATTGAGCACAGGCTGCAAACCAAAGGGTTGCTGGTTCCATTCCCAATTAGGGCACATGCCTGGGTTGTGGGCCAGGTCCTCAGTGGGGGCCATGTGAGAGGCAACCACACATTGATGTTTCTCTCCCTGTCTTTCTCCCTCCCTTTCCCTCTCTCTAAAAATAAATAAAATCTAACCCCCCCCCCAAATATCATTCTGATTGCTCACAGTCCAAGAACATGCAAACAATAAACCAGAAAGAGACAGATGTGAAAGACTGGCCCTCAAACATCACAGCCAGTGGTGCCACGCTTGCCTGTGATCTCCCTGATGTAAAAACGTGGTCACCAAACCGGTTCGGCAGAGCTTCCTTAGCTGTGAGCTGTTGGAGGCTACCAGTGTGAGCACTAGTGGCTATTGCTGTCAAGCTCTGAATAGCTTTGGGGACCTCAGCTGGGGTTGGAGGATTCAGCTCAACCTTGGCACAGTGCCGAAACCTGGCCACCGGAGGCTGCGAGTAAGTCAGAGCAGGGTTTGCTAGTGGGGGGGCTTCCCTGCGAGGTCACGGACGACCTGGGCCACAGGAATGATTCCTCGGGGGGTTAAGGAACCCGGTAGGACCCGCGAGGAAGCGTGCCTTAGCCCCGAATGAAGGAGCATGGGAAGCGGAGAACCAGGGAAGCATCCCACCAAGTGGAGAAGGGAGGTTGCTTCGGCCACTGCTGTCACGAGGGCGACTCACAGTGGGAAGGGCAGGGTTGTGCATGCAGGAGCAGACAGCTGGGGTGGAAAACTGCAGCTGAGATTTGAAAATGGAGCTCAGGAGGTGGAGAAGAGTCCTGAAGTGTCCGAATGTGCTCATAAATTCTACAGAAGCTTCTGGGGCAGGAGCCTCTCACTGGTCGCCAAGGGCACCTGCTTCGTGGAGCTGGGAGCTGGGAGCTGGGAGCTGGGCAAGGTGCGTAGCGACCTCCACATCCGGGGAAGTGCCAGGGGCTGGGGTGCTGGAGCGTCTCAGGGTTTCTGTGGCCAGGGCTGGGCCTGGAGGGAGGGCTGGGCATCGGATCCTGAGACGCTCTGGACTCCATGCCAGGCATGCTGGACCCGAAGCAATGACAGCTATTGTACTAAGCAAAGGAGTAACACGATCAGACGCCTGCATGTACCTACATCCTTCCTGAAACACGAGGGCATAAATAAATAAGACACATCCAGAAAGGTCACGCCAGCTTCCGGGTGAGTGAGCCATCAGAAAGGCGAGAGCTCTGAGGCAGAGACCGGGTGAGAAATGCTGCCTTAAGCCAGGACAGAGAGAGAGGAAGCCTGGACAAACATTAAGCAACAGGGAGAGGGAGAGGAAGCCGGCTCAGATCCCCATGACTGACCACCTGAGCGCCCGGAGGGGGAAGTACAGACGGAAGGGCCTCGGCGACTCCCAGGCAATCCCTGCAGTCAGTCCTCCAGGAGACAGGAAATACGGGAGGGGGTGAGGAGACCACCTGGTTGGAGGAAGAGATGGGCCCGGATCTAGCCTGATTTAGGAGAAGGCCCCTGAGCCTGGGCTTAGAAGTCACCCTCCGCCAATAATGTCCTACCAGCTGGTTGAGAGGGAAGGTGTTGGAGCCCCGCTCACCAGGGTCAGTTCAGGCACATGCCAGGCAGTGGCGAGTGGGGAGCAGCAGGGACGGGAGCCCGGGGAGCCTCTGCTCCTCCACGCAGCACGTAGCACACAGCACGCACGGGGCCCAGACAGGCTGCCTGGCCCTGCAGTGAACGCACTCAGAGGGCGGGCCCCTTGCCAGGACTTAGGAAAGCCAGATGCAGGGGAGTCCTAGGGCTGAAGATGCTGGCCTTCCAGCAGAAGCCATGGCCCCCACGGCAGGGAGCTTCGGGAAGGATCAGGTTTCCGGAACAAGTGCACCAGGTGGCCCTGGAAAAGGGCGGCCCCCACCGCTCCTAGCCCCTGCTGGTTTTCACTGTGAACAAAGGTGGCTGTCCCTGTCCCGGAGTGGGTGCCCTGGGCCTTTGGGAGAATCAATGCTGTCACACCTGGGAGTATTTTAACTTGTATTTCCAACGCAGTCCACTGGGAGTCCTTGGAGGCAGAGCTAAGTCCCAAATGGGCCGTTTTTCCAAATGAGGACGCACTGACATGGAAACCCGCCCATCCAATAAATGCACAAACCCAGACAGAGGTGCCTTTTGGGGGACCTGGGATTCGCCCAGGGGGCTACGCTCGGATCACCACCTTCACACTGTTCCCGCATCCGTGCTTGCCCAGTGCAAACACGGGGCCAGTAAGAGAGAGACAGAGCAAGATGCTTTCAAATGCTGCCTGCAGCGTACAGAGAGGGACGCGGGCCCTGGCCGGGCAGCCCGGTGGGTCAGAGTGCCCCGTACGCCGAGGCTGCAGGTTCTTCTTCCGGTCAGGGCACACACCAAGAGTCAACCAACGAATGCATAAGCCAGTGGAACAGCACATGGGTGTTTCTCTTTCTCTCTCCCTTCCTCTCTCTCTCAAATCAATTTTTTAAAAAGATGTTATGTTGCACTGCTAGAAATGCAAAAAAATTAAAATAAGCCACCTATACTCTGCTAGAATAATGGTTACATGTACCCTACTTTTCCACCTTAAAACTCTGGGAGGTAAGGGCCAGGCTAAAAGAACACGGAAGACTTGAAAGGTGCTGTTAAGAGACAGCTGCAGTAACGCTGAGTGTGATAAAGCCTTAATTGTACAAAACTTCTAAAGGGCTGGCCGGAGGCGCAGGAACCGCGGTGGACAGGGTCACCGAGCGAGGAAGACGAGATGGGGTGAGTGCGAGGGAGGGAGGGAAGGGGTTTGTGTTTTGCTTCCTCTTGTGCCCAGAGGAAGAAGTTTCTCCTCTGACTCCTCACCCCCAGATTCCTGGTAAGACAGAAGCACATTGATCAGATGACCTGGTGAAGACTAGGCAACAAACCTCAGGGCAGGGCGGTGACAGGCAGCCCGCCCACCCCGGAGAGGCCCCTGGGAGAGTTCTATTCTCAGAAAAACTGACCCCTCATTATCAGTGCCTCCAGGGCGCCCGGGTCTGCCAGCTCTGACCGATCGGGAAGCTGCTGGCCACAGTCCACGGGCGTGAGCTAGGTGGGGTGCAAACACGTTCCTCCCCACTTACAGCATTTCCGCCAGGGGCCCTCCCCCAGGGTCATCTTTACCCCCAACCCTGCCCGGCCCCCTTGTTCCAGGCAATGAGCCTGCCCAGTGGGTACGGGGCAGTTCTGCTCAGGCTGTCCAGGACTGGGTGGGCGCGTGTCTTTAATTCCAGGGTTCGAAAGGAGGAAACCATCGGTTTCCTGGATGTACCTAAATTCTATGGGTAAGCCTCTAAAGAACTTAAAAAGGAATGTTCGTGTGCTGGAGATGTATATATCTCTTCCGATAACCACTTGTCCTGCTTAGAAACAATGTTTCTCATTTGGCCCACTGGCAGCCATTGCCCAGACCACCGGGCCTCTGGGAGATTACCATCCAGGACTGACTGTCTTCAAACGTGGGCTTTTTACTATTGAAAAAACTGTTCTTTCTCCTTTGGAACACTCTAGGTATTTCCTAGCTGTGTTATCGATTTGCAAATCCTAAGACCCTTGAATAAAATGTCATTTAAAAAAATAGTAAAACCCACCTGCCTACAAATAAAACCCATATTCTCCAATACAGGCTTGTCAGTATCAATGAGATATTTTCAGCTACTTTTCCCTTTCTTCTTTTGTCCTACTTTGCAACTGGTACAGAGCTCAGTGGGGAAGAAGGGAGCTATTTTCTGAGCCCTCTGGAACTCGCCACAGCGAGTGAGGTTGCAGAAGGCCAGGTTTCTAACGGCCAGATTTAAAAGCCAGGGCCGGATGTGCTGCACTTCACAGCTACTAGCGGCTTTCTGGTGGGCACCAGCCAAGCCCCCTTCAGAGGCGACGGGCTGGAACGCTCCAGGCCAACAAAGCGCCCCGGGACACGCCGCCCAAGACTCGCTACAGAAGAGGTGGCCTGTGCCCGCCTGTTGACCTTGCAGTTGATGGTACTGTTTGGACCTAATGTGGACTTGACTCCTTTAAAACATTAAAAAAAAAAAAGCAACTTTCTTCTCCTTCCAAATCCTAAACCCCATCCGTTCGGTCACAAGGCGTCCCATGGGAACTGTGCCCTGACTTCCTCTTCCCACGTTGTAAATCCGACGTCAGACGCTGATGTCAGCTGTGCCTCATCGGCCCCAGGGGTCCTTTGTACCCTGGCTGTGGCCCCACAGCCATGCCTTACGGTCTGCAGAGAAATGGACTAGGAGCCACAGAAGATTGTTTGCAGCTCTTGCTGCCTGTTCCCAAGGCCACGGCCCAGGACAAGGGGAAAGGACTCGAGCCCAGGTGACAGAGCTCGTCTGCTCCACCGGTCTCTGAGGCCGAGGACCCGCACCGTCGCAGCTCGGTGACAGGGAAGGAGGGCCGGACCAGCTGTGGACAAGTGTTGGCTTCTGACGGGGAAAAGGTCAGCGATGCTGTGCCCCTCTCCCCTGTAAACTGCTCTCATCGACACGAGAGCGGTTTTAAACATGCTGGACACCTCACTCCACCGTTGGAAAGTGGAAATACAGGGATTCCTGTACTTTCAAGAAAGGATGGGATTTGATAACACAAACCTGGAGTAGACTGAGCATTTGCTGAATTAATAAGTAAATGGAAGGCAGGGCCCTGGCTGGTGTAGCTCAGTGGGTTGAGTGTCACCCACAAAACCAAACGTCGCCGGTTCGATTCCCGGTCAGGGCATAAATAAGCCTGGGTTGCAGGGCAGGTCCCCCGCTGGAGACGTGCAAAAGGCGACTGACCGATGTTTCTCTTGTACATGGATGTTTCTCACCCTTTCTTTCTCCCTCCCTTCCCCGCCTCTAACAAGAAATAAATAAAATCTTTTGGAAAAAAATCTTTAAAAAAATAACAAGTGGCAGGCAGGGAAGAAAGGGTGGTCCTGCTAGACACAGACCCTGCTAGGCTACGGCTGCCGAACAGCTGTCACCTTCAGCAGTGAGCACACTCTGCCCTGAGACCGCCTTTGCTCAGCCAGGTCCTCGGGGTGTGGCTCGAAGCCCCTCCCTTGCCCTGGCGCACCCACGAGGAGGCCCCTTTTCTGAAGCCCGGACGTCTGTGCGCTTTACTGACATTTAAAAAACAGCCTCATTTCTCGGCTGGAACGCCACATGTCCGTGTGTGGGGTGGCCGCCCACAGGCCACACAGCTCTGGGCACTTCTGCAGGCCCCTCGGGGATGTGGTCAAGGACGTCTGCCCTTCGCCCTGTCACTGAGTCCTTTCTGAGAAGACCCACGAGGGAAACTGCCCTTGGGGCTGGGCAGCAGAACCGCCACGGGAAGCAGCCCGGGGCCACCCGCCTCCTCTCAGAAATGTGCTTAGGCTTGTTTCCAGGTGACAGCAGTGATACACCCGCTTGGGACAAGCTCGCGGTCTGAAGGGCACACCCGCAGCCTCGGTGACGTGGAAGTGGTCTGTTTGGGGGATGTGTGGTGGGCATTCGGGAGTCCCTTCCAGGCTGCACAAGCACTTGGATGCAGCAAATACTACGTGATACACATCACAGAACTGTCTTCTCTTCCCACAGAAGTCAAGTCATGCACCTGCCCACACGACCCTTCTGGCTGCAAAGCTCAGAGCCAGACCCGAGCCTGTCTCTCCAGGTGCACAGCAACTCACGACAAGTACTTGTGTGCTGGCCTCAGCCCTGGTGTCCTTTCATTATTCCTGCCCTGATTTTCCTGAACCGCAGTTTATTTTCCCAGCGTCGCCGAGATAAAGACAGATTCACTGCGTGAGCTTCAGGTGTGCAACGGGGCAATGGGATACGTGTGTGTGCTGTGAAATGTTCACCACCGTGAGGTGAGTTAACACCCCACCCCGCACCTCACAGAGTTACTTTTTATTTCCTGTGCTGAGCATTTAAGATCTATTCTTGGCAACTTCCAAGCATGAATACAGTATTACTAACTGGAATCACCACGCCGTGCCTTCAAGTCCCAGAACTCACTCATCTTACAGCCAGAAGGCTGTGCCCTTTGACCTGCATCTCCCGGGTTCCCCTCCCCTCAGCCCCTGGAGACCATCAGTCTACTTTCTGTTCCTGTGAGTTCTAACCACAATTTTTTCCTTTTATGTTCTACTTTTTTTTCAGTTCACAGGCTGACACTCCATCCACTGAGCCATCCCAGCCAGGGCTGTTTTCTACTTATTTTATTTCTCATATTGTAATAACAAGCTTCTTCAAACCCACTTGAGAATGAGGTAGGGAATACACTATTTTAATATCATAAAAGCCCCCAATATGTTTATGAAGACCCTAATATTAATATGCAAACCCTTAGCTAAAAGTCGTGGCGGTGACCCACAGGGCACCTCCTTCCTCATCTAACGCACCTGGCACCCGGCCGCACCCGCTCGGTCTCCGGACCAGGTGGGTGTGAGCTCAGGGCACATGGGGTCATGGACGTTGAAAACGTACATGGGAGACGTCCCCGGGGGCCACTGGTGTACTCAGTCCCCCTGGTGAAGAACCCCAGCCCACCACCATCCGCCACCAGGGGAGCTACCTAAGAAGGACACAACGTCACCTACGTAACAGTCGGCCTGGGACGCAAACCCGAATCTAATCGCAAGAAAACATCAAACGCGAGAAGAAAAGTGTTCTATTTTTAAAAGAGGGGAAGAACCACATTCCCCTAGAACCTCAAGTGTCGTGAAAGTCAATGAAGGTCAAAGAAAGTCCTCGGAACGTTCAAGAGCAAAGAAGACTAGAGACATGCGACAAGTGCACGACACTGGACCCCTGCCCGCCAGGAGCAGGGGGAACCCCCTAAGGGACGGGGTGGCCCAGCTCACACAGCTAGAAAACGCAAGGCTTGGGCAAGAACACTGGATCGGTATTCAATTTACCGACGTCGATGCCATGTAGTTATAGAAGATGATATTCCTGTTAAGGAAGACACTCTTGCCCTGATGGGTGTGGCTCGGTTAGCTGGGTGTCAGCCTGGGAGGCAAAAGGTCACCCGGTTCGATTCCCGGTCAGGGCACCTGCCTGGGTTGCAGGTCCGGTCCCCAGTGAGGGCACGTGAGGGAGGTGGCCGATGGATGTTTCTCTCCCTCCCTTCCCCTCTTCTAAAGATAAATAAATAAGAGCAAAGAGAAAAAGAAATGCACTCTGCACTGAAGAATTTATTCCTAGAAACGAAGCCTTCAGTAATTTGTCCTCAAATGGTTCAGGAAACAGATTACGTGTAGAGAGAAAGTAAACAAACAGAATAAACTGCGAACAGCTGAATCTGGCTAAAGGACACACAGTGTCCTTTGTGCTATTTTTGCAACTTTTCTCTGTTTGCCATTACCCTAAGTAAAAAGCTGTAAAAGAAGAAAAGAAAGTCCCTGCCCCAGGCCACCCCACTACCCACACTTAGAAAGAGAATGCGGTTTCCTCCTGGACTACGGATCTGCTCTTTGGTTCCAGCCCCTGGCACCCGCAGCAGCTCCAGTGGGCGGGGCACAACACCGGCTCCACCCCCACCCCGCCCGCCCCGCCCCCAGAGGCTGTCTTCCCACTGCTTGCTCTTTTAAAACAGCTTTCTTTTCCTTCTGGGGGGTTTTTAGACCCCCAAAGGCAGCTGAGGTGCAGACTCCTGAGTGTTATTTTCTGCTGCTCTTTCAGTTTTCTAGTTTCTCCCTCCACTAAGGGGGCAGGGGTGCAGACCAGGGAGGGGCTCGGGGCCTCACCGTCCCGGGCCTCGTGAAGTCCACGCTGTGCGCCAGGCTCTGCCGCATCTGGTTACTGAAGAGGCGGACGCAGATGCTCTGCAGGTACTCGGGAGTGATCTGCGAAGAGGGCACGAGGGCAGCCGGTGAGAGGAGGCGGCTCACCCGGAGACCGCGGAGGCACCGGGCAGCCACGGCCGTCTCCCGAAAGGCTCTCTCCGCAAGGGCCGGGATGCCGCCTGGCTTTAACGTCCTGGGAGCCCTTGGGAGTTGCAGCACCGCCAGTGCCCTTGTCAACATGGAAAACCTTGGACGCTTTTCAGTGCTACAATAGTTTTCTAGAGTTTTCTGTGGCTTTTGAGGCTTTGGATCAACCCTTTACTCCTGACACTGCTTCCCCCTTTGACTTCCGGAGCCGCTTCTCTCACAAGGACACGCGACTGTGCTGCCTTCTCGCTTAAGACAGGTGACCGAGGAAAGGATACGAACAACCGGGCCACAAAACAAAGTATAAACAGGCAGCGAACACAGGAGAACACACTCGCCTCCTACATAATAAAGAAAGGTAAGCTGAAACGTTCAGAGTACTAAGTTTTGCTTACCCAAGTGGCAGAGACCTCACAGGACAATCAGTCTGTGCTGGCGAGAGTGCAGAGAGGCAGGCACTGGGGCACAGTGCGGGGGAGGGGGGTGCGGGGGAGGGGCCGGGCACTGCGGACATCTGGGGTCGGGGGAAACAGCCTGGGGCCTTTGACCTACCGATGCCACTCTGGGGCCTTATCTCCCCTTGTTCAAAAGCACATACAGGAATGTTCGTGGCCACGTTGTTGCCACAGCAAACGAGTCTAAGTGCCCGTCCCCGGAGCGCCGACACGTCGCCGCTGGCCCTTACACAGTGGGGTGCGGTCCCGGCATCACCAAGAGTGAGGTGGGGGTGGGGGAGAGCCCCGAGATACACGGGGAGAGAAACAGCGGTTTCAGAAGAGCGGTGGGTCGCAGGCGCCCAAGCAGGTCCATGAGTGCTGCGCGCACGCGGGTTCCTGGGTGCGCACACACAGGCCTGTGCACGGAAATGTTCCAGAACGACACAGGGGAAGACCTTCATCTCGGCTATCGATAGAGAAGGGAGAATAAGGCACTGTGTGTGGGAGGCAGCGTTCGCTCCCCACTGTCTGCTCCTCTGAATCGTTCCAATTCTTCACCGTGGGCGGGTGTTTCTATCACACTGAAGACAAGCCAGTCGGGAGTCCTGTCTCTGCCCCGTCTCTTCGCCTGACACCTGAGCCGCCCCCGCCAACCCGCCCGGGACCTGCCACCCCCGCCGTGGAGCTCACACGCCACCTCTGGTCAGCACACCACACCTGGTGTCCGGTCAGGCCCGGCTGCAGAGGCACACCAGGGTGACGACGGGTGCTTTTTAACAAGAAAGGAGGCAACCGATGAACACGAGCCTTTCTTCCCCCCCAGCCTCGCCTGCCCCTCCATTTCAGCGGTGGCAAGGCCCTCCAAGACGTAGCCCATTACGTCCACTTCAAACACTGGATTACATTTTAAAAATTACATCCAATTACACCCATTTTTAAAAGTTATGTTTCCACAAAGAGATTTTACTATACTTTCTACTGTTTATCACGCAGAACACTAGTCATTCCCAGGAAAGGCAGAGACGGGCCACAGATGTCACAACCGCACCCTCTAATGACGTCCTGCAGGCTCAGTCGGCACGCCTGGGGTGAAACGTCACGGCAAACAGTGAAAACCGCAGACCAGAAATATCTTTATTCGGAAACATGACTGCCAATCCGGAACACAGGAGAATCGATCAAGAGAATCTATCAGGTTAACAAGAGTTCAGGAAGACAGCTGGATATAAAACCAACAAATGAAAATCTAGGCCCTGGCCAGGTGGGTCAGTTGGTTAGAGCATCATCTCAAGACGCCAAGGTTGCAGGTTCAATCCCCAGTCAGGGCACATACAAGAAGCAACCAATGAATGCGCCCATAAGTGGAACAACACATCGATGTTTCTCTCTCACTTTCTCAAGCCAAGAAATAAAGAAATTAGAGAAAAAGAAAATCTATAGCTTTCCTATCTACCAGCAGGGTCCTGCCCCCTTATTTTTACGCCACTACAGAGTTTTTTCCTGTTGCCAATGTATTCTTTGCTGACATTAAGAGTCAGGCAGATAAATAAAGACGCGGGAGACAGTGTGTCAGGAAGAAGGTCTAAAACACTGCAAGCCGCACAGTAAACAGCGCAGCTCCTGTGCACGTGTTGGTTTGTGAAGAGTGGGCAGGGGCGTGGCTGGGGTGGCCGGGAATCGGTGTCAACACGGTCCGTGGCCGTGATGCATCTTTATCTCGAAAAGACACGAACGGCCGGGGGGCCTCCTTACCATCTTGCCGCTGACCGTGGCCTCCAGAGAGTCTACCAGCTCGGCCGTGACGCCAATGAGGTTGTGGTAGTCCGCCTGGATCTTGTTGTACCGCTTCAGGTACGTCATGGACCTGCGCTCGGCCTCCACCAGCTGCTGGTGGAGGTGCTGCAGCATTTCTAGGAAGACATTCACATTTGAGTTGAAACAATTAATAACCCCGTAAAATAAAAAGTAATTGCATTCCTCTCAAGGGGGTACCATGCATGCTATCGTATTTTTCTATAACAATGAACTTGACACTGTTTGTGTTTAACGCTTCTTCTACTTTATGCCGCATTTAGTTACACAGTGCTTTGCAATCACTGATTTTTTATTTCTCGTCTCTGGTAGTTCAACTGAATCATCTCTGGTTTTCCTGAAAAGATCGATTTCCTGGGCCGAACCCCATGCAATTTCTTTCAATTCTCCTCTTTATGCACAAGAAACAAATTCAACATTTCTTTCTACAATCAACTCACAAAATGGTTGAACCAAACCTGCATCTTTTCCTCTGATTGTGCCCTGAGAGGTGGTTTGGGGGACGATTCCTAACTGCAGGGCGGTTCTTCACATTGAATGAAGGTTGGGGCTGCTTGGCTGACGCTGGAGAAAACTAGACTCCGGAAGACTCCGGTGCTCATTCTGCCAGTCTGATAAAGCACAGACCACCCCACTGAGAGCAGGCGGCCTTGGAAGGGTCTGGGGTTCCCCCTCAGGCTCCCCCCACGTCCTCCTCACGGGCAGCACCTGCTGGCCGCGCTGGGCACCGGGCGCAGCTGGAACACGCAGCTCTTCAGCGGTGCCCGCGCCCCCTGGCCCCACTCCCTTCCCCGCTTCCCGGGGATGCTATGTTTGGGACGGGAGAAACCCAAGTTAACTCACTGCTGTCCCAATCCAGGCTCCGTATGATATTAAAAGTCTTTGTTTTAGAACACATTGCACGCATACAGAGAGATTTTAAAATTATAAAGACCTGGACTCAAGTCTCCACTCTATAACTTTCTTGCTGGGTAAACTGAGGCAAGATATTTAACTTCTCCAATCTCATCTCTTAACTTATAAAAAGGGGGAAATGATGATAATTTCGAAGGGTTACTTGGGGACGAGCACAATGCTAGCCCATAGCAGGGGGCCCACAAATAGCAACTATTATTATTATTTCCTTTCATGGAAAGGGGTAAACAGTTTTCTGAATGTATTTCTATGCAAGTAGTTAACTTCAAAAAGTGGCAGAAAGGTTATATCCTAGAGCAGTGGTGTGCAAACTGTGAAATACATCGGAATCACCCCAAAATAAAGATGATCAGGCCGCACCTGCAGAGACAGAGTTTGTGGATAGTGGGTGGGACCTGAGTGTCCGTACTGTCGGCAAACACACCCGCCCAGCGGCTCGGACACAGCACAAGTCTGAGCCGCTGTCCTAACCAGCTGTGACGATCACTCACATTCAAACGGTATTTCAACTGCTTTTAGTTTTTTTCTGACGTGCAGAAGTTAAATATTTTAACTCTTAAAATGCCAAATATCACATGATAAGGAATTATTATTATTATTCAGCATCCATCAGATCTCAGTATTGCAAGACAACTCTGCGAAGTCATCTAGCGCAAACTCACATTTAGTACTTGCACTTCTGAGGAACAGCCCTGGAATTCATTTATCAAGCGTCTCTTTAAATATTACCAGGGAGAAGGAGTCCCTTCCCTTCGCCCTACCCTAAGTATTATAAAAGCTTTTTATGTGTACAAAATCCAAAATTATATAAACTAGACCTTCCAACAATGAGAATTCCACAGAATACTGATCATCCCATTTTGTGGTGACAAGTGTTAGACAGTATCTGTGTGAACTTTCTCAACACGGGCCAAGTGGCAGACACCCAAAGAAGTGCTGAAACCCCTTAGCGGGATCGAATGACCTCGCAAACACCTATGTCATCAAAGCCGTCCCTCCTGCAGCGGACGCGTGACCTCTGCAACTCGCGGCACAGCGACCTCACATAAGGGACTGCTTTGTGGAGCTCTTGCTTTGGGAGCCCAGGAATGGAACCGGGGACCGCTGCAAAGCCTGGCATGCCGGGGGGAAAGGAGGCCCGACGGCCGGCAGCCTGCAGCCTGCAGCCTGCAGGGAGGGCAGGAGGCCACGGGCCGACACGTTTATGGCCGCTTCCAATACGCCATTTAGCGAACGGCCCGCTGTCCCGAGACATCGCCTGGCGGACACCGCGGCTGGCGAGCGGCGGGGCCTGGCGCTGCTGTGAGCTGTGCCTGAGTCGTCGCAGCTCTGCACCCCGACTTGACCCGGGAGCGTTCGCCAGGGCTCGGACGCCGTCACACGGGTTACGAGAGGAGGAAATCTAGGCCGAGATGCCTGGATCCGCGAGGTCGCGACTGTGACGGGGACGTCTCAGTCCGCGTTCTCGCAATGAGACCGCCGCCTCAGTCACGGCAGGGGAGTTGACTGAGAGTCTTCGTACTTCGCAAGTCCAAAGAGCTGCACCCCAGCTTTCAAACAAGCAATAGACACACTGAGAGAATGCCGGTCAAGGTCACAGGCAGTGTTCCTGCCGTCCCAGCGTGCCATGAAGCTAACAAAGGTGCTGACTTTCCCACAGCCCAGCAGCCAAGCGCCCCTCGTCAACACCCCCCTTTCATTCAGGAGCATTGCTGTCTTTTTCTTTCTCTCTTTTTTTTAAAGAGTAGGTGAGATTTCATTTTATAGACCCGTTGGCTGCTCAAGACAAAATGATACATTTCTAAAATACAGAGCTGTTTTTCTAATCTCATGTAAAAACCTAAAATTATGGGTGGGTGGGCTGGAATGGGAGTAAAAGGGAGAAAACTGTACTTGAACAATGATTAAAATAAAAAAAACTAAAATGAACCACTCTTCACAATAAAATATACTCTTCCTTCTTCATACTCAGCTACACATCAACTTGTTATTCTGCTAATCCACAAATACCGATGAAGTCATGACTGACAGCCATAAATGTAGGTCATCATTTTAAAAAGAACTATTTAGGGCCCTGAACTCTAGAAAACTGAGCTATTGTTCATTTTCTGAAAGGGTCCAATCAATTAATGCCAGAAAGGCTAAAAAAAAATACTATTTCTGTATCTTTTTTAGATGGCTGGGTGAAAAGGATGATCCAGTATGCTATACTGCCAACCTGAGCTTTTATTCTAAACACCATTTTTAATGCACAGTAATTCCTTTCGAGAATTTCCCACTCCAAGAATTCTTCCTGATTTCTTCAAAAGCTTCTGGAAGTCTCACTTTATCAGTGAAACCTTCTTATCGAGACACACAGAGTAACAATATTACCCAAACGTTCCATTAAAAAACAAACACCTGAGTCTAGAATTAAATTAAACCGGAGGCAGGTCTGTGCCTTGCGGGCACTGCAGCGGTAGTCTGGGGAGGAGGCGACGGAGTGGTGACCCCTGGCTGTTGTGACCCTGGCCCGGGCCCAGCCCTGAGCCCCGGGTCCCAGTGCTCTGCGGAGCTGGTCTCTGATCGCCCACACTGCTTTTCGGGATGTATCCGCCAGACTCAGCTCTGCTGGGCCATCCTAAGAAAACGCAATTAAAATCAAGCCTAAAGAGGCCTCAAGAACCCTGGTCTCCTTGCTGAAATCCCAGGTGAAAGATCTGTAGGAAAACACCGACTCTTCTGTTGGCGCTCTCCGTCCCACGCTTATTTTGTCTGCAAAATTGGGCCACTTATCAGAGACATAACTGTTCCGGGCAGAATGCTGGGCCTCCCAAGCTGCAGAGCATGCTGGGTGGCAGGGCTGGGGACATGCAGGAGGCGGGAAGCAGTTTCTCACCGCCTCCCCTCCCCCAGGGCCAGGGAGCGCAAAGCCCAAATCTGAGCAGGGACCGAGCAGGCCGTGTCCAGAACTAAGGCAGTTCTCTGGGACCCCAAGGGTGCGGGTGGGGTGGGGGTTTCAGAGTAAGACTGCAAAGTCTTTGACACGCCTTCCCATCAGGAGATGAGATGCCAGCTGGTGTGAGGGCGCTGCGGAGGACCCGTGCTGCCCAGAAACTGGACCTGCACTGCAGGGGGCAGGCCCGAGGAGCTGGAGAGACCACCGGGACCTGTCCTGGAACAGAACTGCGCTGGGGCACAGCCCCCCCAAGGCACTCCGAGGCTGCAGCCCGGAGGCCCTGGGCCCACTCCACATCGACCCCCGGAGGCCCCATCTGTCCCCCTGCTCCTCTGTGCTCAGGCACGGGAACGGGGCCCCTCCGTGAAGGGTCAGCAGGTCTGTGCCCTCTGAGCTCCAGAAGGAGAGGCACGGTGGGCAGACCCGGAACCCAGAACCGCGGGGCTGGGACCTGCCAGGCTCCCCAGGACAAACACGAACATTTAACCTCTCCTCGTCTGAAGCTGCGAAAGCATCGGTCGTTCGTCAGCTCCCTGGAAAGCAAAGAGCTAACTCATATACCAAGGCGTCCTTCCTTTCTTTAGAACACTCCAACTCTCTAAAAAGGAACACGAGGGAAGACAGCAGGGAGTTTTGCAGCCCTGGCTCATGCTCCTCTGCCGTGGGAAGGGCAAATGCCCTATTTCGTGTAGTGACACTCCACCTGCTGGGAACTGCGGATGCTGCCGGCGGTGCCCAGGCTCGCGCAGCCTGAGGCACACGGCATCCGCTTTCCAGCGCTCCATGGGCCCGATCGTTCGAGCGGTTCTCACAACGCCGTGTCCAGGACACTCAGGCAAAGCACCCCGGTTCTGGCCGACTTCACGTTAACTAGTTTTTCTCACCTTTCTGGATAATGGAACATCTCTGGTAAAAATGACTCATCATGGAAAGTCATCATTTTTTGCTAAAAAAAAAATTAAGACTGGAATTCCTACTTTGAAGTAAAAAATGGAAATGCTTTATGAAGAATGGGCACTCCGTGCTGCTGGTGGACTAGTTCAAGGCAAGTTCAGGGGGAAAGTAAAGACATAAAACAATTCCTCCCCCCAAACAGCGGTGCCCTCTCTGTGTTGCTGCAGTCACGGTGGCACAGTGCTTGGGTTCGCTTCTTCCTCCCCGTCTCAGGTACCTGACACACAGGACGAAGCTAAAAAACACCAGCCTTCCTGGGAAGCGAGCCTCAAGGAATCTCAGATAAAAATGATTGCAAAGCACTTCACAAATATTTAGACATTTAAAGTCCTCCTCCTCTAAGTCTGTGGAATTCTCTCTGTCTCACTACTTAAAACTTCAGGTGGCAAAGCTGATATTTAAAAAATTTTAATCCAGCCCTGCCCGGGGCGGCTCAGTTGGTTGGAGCACCTCCCACAAAACGAAAGGTCACCGGTTCGATTCCCAGTCAGGGCACATGTCTGGGTTGCGGGTTCTGTCTCTGGCCTGGGTGAGTGAGAGGCAACCAATTGATGTTTCTCTCTCACAGGAGGTTTCTCTCCCTCTTTTTCTCCCTCCCTCCCTCCCCTCTCTCTAAAAATAAAATAAAATAAAATAAAATTTTTAATCTAGATGATTCACCTTTGTGACTTTGTCCATTCTCCCTCTGGGATGAGAAGGCAGTTCAGGAAAATGGGCGTTCGGGATGCAGTCCTCAGGGCACTGACCTCCGGGGGCCAGTCTGAGGAAGAGGGTTCTCAGGACAGCGAAGGCTGCTTCTTAATGCTGCTCTACCCGGCTAAGACAGTTGCAAGACCGTTACCAGCTACCGACTTCTCATTACCTGGACGGCTCGCTCTCAAGTAAACCCTCTTCTTCCCACCTCAGTTTCTTCTGGGTGCACCCACCTCCCGTCCCATTTCAACACCCCGCCCCGGCCTCCGTACTCCCTGCCCAAGACCTTCCCCGCTCTACCAAGGCGTTCTACTAGAAATGCAAAGCTGAGTTCACACCCTTTGACTCGTAACTTCAGCCCTCAAGCTTTACCCCGAGGAAGCTGGGGTTGGGATGGAAGCCGCACGCACAGCGCAGCCACGGCGACCGCAGACCCCGGGGGCCAGACTGCCCGTTCGGACCTCAGCTCCCGCACAGGTGGCAGCGAGACCGAAGGCAAGGCACTGAGCCCGTTTGGCGAGGGCTTCCTTAACTTCTTCGGGGACAGCTTTACTGAGATGTAATGCGCACACTGCAGAATTCACCCATTTGAAGGGTGCATTTCAGTGGTCTTCCGTATACTCAGAGTTGTGCAACCGTCACTACAATGACCAGCAGGACACTCCCCTCGCCCCCCCCAAAAACCCTGCAACCGTTAGCCTTCACGGCCACCCCCCACCCCCTCCCCCCGGCCCTAGGCAAGCGCTGGCCCACTGTCCCTACAGACTGCCCTCTTCTGGACCCTTCGTATGAGTGGAACCACACAATAGGCAGCCTGTCATGACCGGCTTCTCTCACTTAACACATCAAACATGTTGCCATGTGTGTCAGTGATTCCTCCGTTTTTTATTGCCAGAGAACGCTCCACTGTGTGGCTGCACCACGTCTTGTCTACCTGCCCACCGGTCAGTGCACGCTGGGTTTTTTGTGCTTTCTGGCCGTTCTGAGTAACGCCAGCGAACCTCCGGGCACGGGTGGCACCCTAGACGTGTTTGATTTCTCCTGGGTGTACAGCTAGGGGGTGTCCAACCTGTTGGCGTGTCTGGGCCCCACTGGGAGAGTACGAGTTGTCTTGGGCCACAGGGTAAATGCACAAACACTAACAGAAACTGATGAGTCAAATAAAAGGGTTTTAAGTACATTTGATTTTGTGTCAGGCTGCAGTCACAGCCGTCCTGGGCCACATGCGGCCTGCAGGTTGGACACCTGCAAGAAGAATATTTAATGATATTAGCGAAATGCTCTCTTCCATCTGATAAAAGTACTAAAAACCACATACATATATACGGGCAACTACCCTCTTTATCGTAAACACTGCATCCTTTGGGGGGGTGTGTGTGTGTGCGCAAATGCATTTCTGTGCTCTCTAAATCTTCTACAGGGAATATGATCCACTTTATAATCAGGAATGAAAAAGTGATTTTTTTAAAATGGAAGGTGAGCATGTTATTCTCCTTAAAACCTTTCAAAGGCGCCCTTCGCCCACAGGCCCTCACTCACATGAGCCACCACGGCCCCGCCCCTGGCTTCCGCTCTCCAGCAACAGGGCGTCCCTTCCAGCTTCCCACACCTCCGGCCTCCGCGCTTCTGCGCCAGCCGTTCCCTCTGCCTGGGGCTCCTGCCCTCATCTGCGTCACAGACTCCATTTTATTGATTAAAGCTCCAACTTGGGCCCTCGCTGGTGTGGCTCAGCGGATTGAGCACTGACCTCGAACCAAAGGGGTGGCCAGTTCGATTCCCAGTCAGGGCACGTGCCAGGGCTGTGGGCCAGGTCCCCAGTAGGGGGTGCATGAGAGGCAACCACACATTGATGTTTCTCTCCCTGTCTTTTTCCCTCCCTTCCCCTCTCTGTAAAAATAAATAATTTTTTTAAATTATGTTTAAAACTTCAACTTGGGGGAGGGGGTACAATGGGACTAAATGATAATAGAAAAAATACAATAAAGATTAAATAAAAAAATTTTAATAAAACCTCCAACCTGGCCAAGAGAAGCGGGTCTCGGCCTTTCCTTTGGATCCCTAATTCCTAGCACGGACCTCAGTTTAGTGTGTGTTGGCCTGAACTGCAAATGTTTCCGTGGGACAAGGAAAAGAAAGAAACGTTTGTAGTTACCTGCTATATTTAAATGCATTTGCTTCAAAGCACGCTGAATAGGATGGGAGGTGACAAGTATTTGCAAACATTTACAATACTAACAGCTATCAAGCACTTACTATGTGATGGATGTTTAATCAAGTTTGATGTGTTAACTCAATCCTCATATTATTCCAATAAAAAGCAGGTGCTATTATTAACAAAATATGATTTAGTGTGTAAATAACTTCTTTTAGAATCTTAACACATTGGCGCCATTACGTTCACGCTGAGAAATGCTTTTTAAAGGAGTACTAAAAATAACCATGGGCCAGGCTGGAAAAGTCCTCATTTCACTGACAACTGTCACTGTGTACGGAACTCGGGGAGGAAAACAGATCGGCTATGCAGACATCACGGTGCGGGCGCAGCGGCAGGGGCCTGCACAAACCCTGAGGGCTGTACAGGCAGAGAGAGGAGCTGCAGCTCAGCCCACCGGGGCCCGTCTCGGGCGAGGCTGGGGGACTGCACGCGGGCAGCCGGAGCCTCCGGAGGCTGCGGACGCTGAAGAAGACACGGGTCACGGGATCCCAGGGACAAAGGGGTCAATTAGGGGAAGGGGGTCCTGTGCTTTGGAGTCGGAAAGGAAACAGGTATTAGACAGCCAAGTGGCCTACATTTTTCACTAAATTAGAACAAGTACCCGCTTTACAATTCCAAATGTTGTAATCTTTTTATGAAATAACTTTTGGTACAGCCCTGGCTGGTGTGGCTCAGTGGATGGAGCGCCAACCTGCGAACCAAAGGGTCGCTGGTTCGATTCCCACTCAGGGCACACACCTGGGCTTCGGGCCAGGTCCCCAGTAGGGGAGCGTGCTAGAAGCAACTGCACACTGATGTTTCTCTCCATTTCTCCACCCTTCCCCTCTGTCTAAAAATAGATAAATAAAATCTTTAAAAAAATAACTGATATATTCCTGTTCAGAATAAAAGGAGACAAGCGTCTTTAAAGACCAACAGGCTCTGGGAAACCAGCCTCCCAGGCATGGGTGACCGCTGCCCCACCTCCCCCAGCCAGCCAGTGCCCTTGTACACTCTCAGAAGCGTCCTGCCTGGAACTGCGGTGTCAAGATAGACGCTGCACAACTCCACGCATTTGCTAAAAATCATTCACTTGTACATGTTCATGGTGTGCAAATTACACCTCAATAAAGTTGTCTTTTAAAGAGGCCCAATTTGAATAACAAGTCGCTTGGTCCAAATGCTGGGGCCTCAAGGCCTTTTAAAAGTGGTTGGACGTCTTCTACTAAGAAGGGACAGTTATTCCAAGGAGTTTTCTTCCAAAAAGACGGGCACTTTTCCCCCCAGCAAAGCTTCTAGCACGTGGCACAAAAAAAGACCCGAGCCGGCCTCACAGATCCGGCGGCACAGATTCCCTCCCGCTGGCGCTCTGTACCACGTGGGCACCGGACACCGGACAGCGGCCTTCCCCATCGCCCGTTTCTGCGGGGCGGTCTGGGCCGGCGCGGTCCTCCAGCACCACGGCGCTCTCCCTCGGCTTCGAAAGGATACATATAAGGCTAAAAGCTTCGGCGTGTTGCCGGCTTTAAAAATGAAAGCCAGAAACTTTTCCAACTTCAGCTTCAATTCTGGAGTCCAGGAGTCCTGAAGAAAACAAGGAAAATAAAATAAAAGCTCAATCGGGAAACGCTAACAACATCGTCAAGCCGTGCCTTTAGGGTGAAGTATAAGCAAGACGTGCTGGCAGCAATGAAATGCAGGTTTCAGGACCACCGACCAGTTCATCCACCGAAGCGCCGAGCTCCCACGGCAGGAAAAGGAAACAGAGTTCTTTCATGAACAGGGAAAAAAGAATCCTGCGCGTGATTTGAATACTTCGTGTGACTTAAACCCGAGCACGACAAGAAGCCTCATTAGGCCGGATACCGGGAAGAATGCGGGCCAGCAGAGGCACACGCGGTGCCGGCAGGCACATGCAACGGTCTCTAGGTCACCGACGGTCTCCCGAGGAGAGGGACCGCTTCCACGGACCCCTCCTCGGTGAGGGAGAAGGACAGCGCCTCAAAGACCCCACCGTGCCAAGAATCACGGGGCGCGTGAGTGTGAGTTGTCCCTTGAAAAGAAGGGATTTGTCTCACAGAGGGCTCGTGGGGAAGGAAAAGGGATGAGGTAAGTGGTAAGAGAAGAAGGGGTGACAAGCAGCACCCCTTCTCAGGGCATCTCCCTGAGAGTCTTCATACGAAGGAACCCGCCACCCAAGCTCAGAAGTTCCACCGAACCGAAGCTGTTTGCCCGGAAAGTTCCCATCTGCTGGCCCCGCCCCCCAGCCCATGCACCTCCCCACCCTCCCTGCCCTCCCCTCCCGGCTGGGCAGCCTCACCCCCTCCCGCCCCACCCAGTCTGCCCAGGGTCTTCCCAGACTTCCGAAAACAAACTGCCAGATAAACAAAGTCTGGTATTTTAAAAAAGACTTTGTCATTCCCTGACACGGCACGACAACTTTATTTACGATAAATAAATCATAAATAAAGGTGCCCCTGAAAAGGGCTGTGTCCCCTGAAAAGGTGCACTGAGGTCCCCATCTCGGAATGTGAGGTCGCCGGGGACGGGGTCCAGGCAGGTGTGGCCAGTTAAGAGGAGGCTGGTCTGGAGCAGGGCGGGCTCCTAATGCAGCAGGAACGGGGGCCTCTGTGCGAAGGAGGCCGTTTCAGGCCCAGACACGGGGAACAGACGCCACGTAAAGGCCGATCAGAGACCGGCGTTAGACTGCCACAAGGCGGGCGACACTGGAAGCTTCCAGAAGCCGGAGCAGGCAAAGGAAGGAGCCTCCCCTGGAGGCTCCAGGGAGCACGGCCCTGCGGCCAGAGGCCCGGGTCTCGGACTTCTGGCCTCCTACGCTGGGAGACAACACAGTTCTTCCCGTTTAAGACGCCCGTCTGTGGCCCTCCGTTAGGGCGGCCGCAGAGAACCAACGCACGGCTGGGCTCTCTGCGCTCAGCTCCAGGAAGAACCCCAGGGAAGGGCGGCGACGTTGGCCGACACGAATCAACACAGGTGAAAAACAGAGCCGAACAAGTATTCAGTGTCCCTGGACACTGAGGTGAAATGACGCGATCCTAAAGGCAAGAGAGAGAGACCGCGGCAGACAGACCGAGGGCCGGCTCAGAAGTGGCAGCTGCCGCCGTGGGAGCTGGGAGACGCAACAGGGACACCTGCCGCGGGCCGGACGGGAGAGACCGAACCCGCTGGCCCGCACTCCGTCCGAGAGTGCAGCCGGACACTGCAGACGGACGGGAACTGAAGGGAGGGGTCTGCAGCCGCAGGAGATGTAGAGGAAGGTACTCCAGGTGGGGCGGGAAGTGGTCCCAGACGGAAGGTCCTCAGCACAGGACGGAGGAGGAGGAGCAGCGCGCTGGCAGGTGTGAGGGTGAAGCTGTACACACACCGATTGCATAAAATAGCAAACAATTCTAATTTGTGGCATTGAGGTAAGTAACTGAAACATTGGACAATGATAGCACAGAAACTGGAAAGAGGATGAACGAGGTTAATGCACCCCAAGACCCTGGCAACGGTCAGGAAGGGGATGAAGACGTGAGCACCAGAGGTTATGGTGCATACGCAATGAAGTGCCTACCACGACTACTCAAAGGGCGTGCCTGGAGAGCAGCCAAAGGGAAGGGACGGAGTAAGCCGACTCCATGAACACCGACACTCTCTCGATTCCTGAACGCAGCCTCGGCTGCGCCCCGCCTGCTTCCCTGGCTGCCGGCTCCACCTCACCTCACCGTGAGCGAGGCTGCAGCCACGCTATTTCACAACCACAGGTCTTCAGTCTTCACTGTGAGAACACCCAACGTCCTTCTTTTTTTTCTTTAAAGATTTTATGTATTTAGGCCCCGGCTGGTGTGGCTCAGTAGATTGAGTGCTGTGCCGGCCTGCGAACCAAAGGGTCTCTGGTTCAATTCCAGGTCAGGGCACATGCCTGGGTTTCAGGCCAGGTCCCCAGTAGGGGGCATGTGTAAGAGGCAACCACACATTGATGTTTCTCCCTCTCTTTCTCCCTCCCTTCCCCTCTGTGTAAAAATAAATAAGTAAATCTTTTAAAAAAGACACACATTTAAAAAAATAAGTTATCTTTAAAAAAAATAATTAGCCCTGGCTGGTGTGGCTCAGTGGATTGAGCGTGGGCTGCAAACCAAAGTGTCACAGGTTTGATTCCCAGTCAGGGCACATGCCTGGGTTGCAAGCCACAGCCCCCAGTAACCGCACATTGATGTTTCTCTCTCTCTCTCTCTTTCTCCCTCCTTTCCCTCTCTAAAAATAAATAAATAAAATCTCAAAAAATAATAAAGTATAACAAAAGAGATATAGGCAAACCGTCTGATGGAAATAATAGTACAAATCAGGTAGCCAAATATATGCCAAGTAAGTGAGAATTTTAATACAAATTATCAGTAAAATACATATGGCCAGCAATTGTGCAAAATACTCTAGTTCTTTTTCAGGCGGCTAATTGCCAATATGCCGAATAAATTATCCTTCCAACACTGAACATGTTCACACGAAATGACTTAAGATGTTGTATATTAAAAAGTTATGTGGGTCTGGATTAACAAGTCTTGGTGAATCAAATCAAATCACGTTTTATGGAACAAGAAAAGTTTGTGAAAGCAAGGTATCCAAAAAGTCTTTAACTGCAACAGAAGCCCATGTTGCCCATTTTCAGTTTTTGCCGCTTCATTCGGAAACCGCCAGCGCGAACAAGGCACACGGCTGCGTGGGGTGTGACACGCGGCCACAGGCTGTCACTGACCTGGAAGAGCTCCTTGAACGAGGGGTGCACCGCTGGGTTGGGGACAAAAGGCAGGGCATAGAACGGGAGGAACTCGGTGGTCTGGCTCAGCGCCGCCCCTCGGGTCTCCAGGTAGGTCTTGAAATAAGAAATCCTTTCGTCCAGCTCCCCTTTGTCCTACAAGGAAGGGAAGACACCCGCTGAGGTCCCCTGCCTGACACCCAGTCCACCCGTCAACCCAGCCCCTGGCTGCAGCCACGTCGCAGGCGGCCTCCCCACCTGGCCTGGTGGGGGCGCTGTCTCATCTTTCTAACGTCACCCCCAGCCCACCCCTTCGTGACGCTGTCAGGGATATCAGAGAGCAGACACACGTTCAGTTTGCTGTCTTCTACGTTACTACCACTTTCTCTCATCCCTAAGGTTCATCATATGCATCACTGTTAATGAAAAGACAAAACCTCATGCTGTGAGTCTGTCACAGTTTAACCGAAGCCCCATCAGTTCATATGGGCATCGCTCCCACATGTCAGGGGTCACAAATATTTGTGTGCATTCCCATGACTCCCTTGGGGGACGTTCCTAGAGCGAACAGGTTCTTGCAGCTGAAGTCTCCGTGTCACATTCTTTTCCCTCACTGAGGTGACTGGGGCCCTGGCTGATGGCGGGGTCCGTTCCTGGGCAGGGCACACCCCTGGGTGGGGGGCCAGGTACCCTGTTGGGAGCCCGTGGGAGGCAGCCGACTCATGTTTCTCTTGCACTTTCTTCCCCCTTCCCCTCACTCTAAAAATAAATACATAAAACCTTTTTTTTTAAAGCATCTGAGAACTGATCTTGCCTGCTGCCCTAATTCCACGTGAAATCCAAGGTGACGCAAGTCCCTCTCGGGGCTTCCGCTTCCTCCTGGGCCGCGGAGCAGGACCGATGAGCAGACCTCCGCGGCCCTGCACCCGGAGCCTCCCTCCGCGGACCGCCCCGGCCTCGGCAGTGCCGCCCTCGCCCTCGCCCTCGCAGGCTCCGGAGCCGGGAAGCCTGCTCTTCCAACCACTGCCCCTCACTCCGCCTGCGGCGTGAAGCCCTCTTCTGGCCGCCAGAAGTACAATACACATAACACTCATTGCCTTTTCACCTCATACAGAAATAAGTGCTAAGACAATGTCACTCTCCCACGACCGTGCCCCCACGAGCACCACCCTGGGCGCAGCTGGCCGGGAACGGCTCTCACGATGTCCGGGAAAGCAAGCGGGTCCCTCCACGGCCGAGCCCTCCTGCAGCCCCCGACCGTCTAGTAGGTTAGCACAGGTCCTGGGGCGGCAGGCCAGGCACGGGGAAGCCACTAACCAAGCACATGTGATCGGATGCCAGCTGGGCCCTGCTCCCCCATCGTCGCCTGCTCTGCACTCAAGGCCTCTCCTCCACTCTTTCCCCAGCCGGCGCGTCTCCAGCCCCGCCCGGGGCAAGGCTGCAGAAGCTAGATTCAACCTAGCGCTCAAACGGACTTGCACAGCTAGGCCTACATTTTCCCACCGTTTATGCCTGAATTTCTCATCTAATATATGGTCTAATATGTGGTCTCCATACGTGTTCTCTTAGATATACATGTATGTGTATGAATGCTGAGTTTTCAAACACTTGAGGTATTCAGGAAAACAATACAGCTTACACAGAATCGTTAACTCTCCAGTCAGTTAGAAAAGAAACTGGGAATGGGGCGGAGCACCGCCCCTCGGACACAGACGCGAGCCCTCCCCCCACCCCGTGGGATGAGACGGCCGTGAACTGCAGCGGTGCTCGCTGGAGAACCGCAGCCGCCGCTCCCCCGAAACGTGCCGCTGGGACCGGCCGCAGCCTACGCCGAACCTACCGGCCTCCCCGCGGAGCGTTTCAGCAGGTAGATGGCAAAGTGGATGTGAAGGTAGAACTCCAGCTTCCGGGCGAGGGCGTCGCCGTCTCGGAGGGAGCTGGGGAGGTGCTCCTCCCACAGGCCGAAGAACGCCTTCTGGTCCCCGCTGTCAAACGCCGCGAGGAGGTCCTTCTGCGGGGAGCACGGCAGACGGGCCGTCACGGGGTGCCCGTTCCCCCAGCACGCACAGCTCTCACAACCCTCCCAACGCCCCGGAGACCCCATCGCTGCGGGCTCTCCGAGTGAGGAACACAAGCCTCCTTTTCGAAGCTAAGGGACAGAAAACCGGAGATCCAGGGGGCCTCAAGCTCTGTAGGCCGAGGTTCCTGCAGACCGACCCTGCCTTCCCACCCTTTGCGGGTTCGAACCTGGGCTTTATCAGAAACAGACGGGACGTCTGGGGCCCCGGAAACAGAACAGCTGGGCGGCGGCGGCCAGAGGCTCGCCCACGGGGCACTCACTGGCGCACGAACGCCGTGCAGCCGCCCTCCAACCTCGCTGACTCTCGGCCTGCTGCAGGTAACAGGGGACGGCCGAGAGCCGCCAGGCTGCAGCAGAGCAAACCGGCTACCTCTGTAGCTTGCAGACAGCACAGTGCCCAGTGCCCCTGCGGCAGGAGCTCACACACTGAGCCCGTCGAACCCAGGCCTGGAAGGCGGCATTGCCATCTGCCCCGTTGCTAGAAGCACAACGGGCTAGAAGCACTAGGGCGCCAGGGACCAGTGGCAGAAAGGCACTCTCAGTGGCCCAACTTCTATCTGCTTAGTGGGCCTTTCAAGACAAGTCTCAAATTTTTCTCGGAAGTGGGCATATTGAAACGAGTTAAATTTATGAAAATAATGAAATCACGCGAAGCTGAAATACGCAGCCTCAGCAAACGCCATGTTCTCCCATCCCTGGATGCAGCCAAGGTGAGCTTACACCCAGAGGTTACAAGTGGGACGGTGACATCACACAATGGCTGAAGCGAGGACTTCTGACGTCCTTCCAACTCCGAGAGCTGAGGACCGTCCACCGCCTGCCCTCTGCAGCCCACTCGTGCTCACCGAGCAGCTCAGGCCAGGACACTGCCCGCCCCCCAGTCAGCAGGACCTGCCCTGCCCTCGCCTCCCAGAGCTGGAGCGCAGGCACCAGGAGGGCAGAGGCTGGGCTCTGGCACTGGAACCGGCAACCTGAGACGCCTCAGGGCAGGGGGTGACGACCATCTCGGTGTGTAAGCCCCGCCAGGTGTGACCTCTGTCTTCTTCCCCTGGAGCGTCTGTGACGGACCCGCGTCACCACCCCTGCCTCGGCAGGGCGCAGAGCCGTGAGGGCCGCGCTACCGATCCATGCCCCAACACCGAGGAGTCTGAAAGTGACTGGGTCCCTGGAAAAGTTTCCAAAGTTCTCAAATGGCAGCATTTTTTTTTTTTTACAACAGAGATTTGAAAAAAAAGGAAGCCTTTACCTGGATTACCAGCGACCTGGAGTCCCGCAAAGAGCCACCTGCTGTTTTACATAAAGGTTTCCCCTTTATTTTGCATTCTTTTGAAAATGTTTTCGAGGTCTCTTCAAATTCAGCGAAATCTAAGTACTGTAAAAGAAAACACAAAAGCATACAGAGCTCTCTGCTCTTAACACCCGCAGAGCAGCTGCAACTGTGCCAGTTCGGTATCAGCCCCAAGTGCCACTGGGGTTAAGGGGCTGTCGCCTTGGAGGAAGTAACCTGGGACCCAGCCTGGAGTTCACTTCTCCACGCACACACTGAAAGTCTAGAAAGACAGTGACGCAGAAAATGTTTCTTTACAGAACCAGGTCCGCTCTCGGGAGGAAACTGCAAGCTCCGTGGTTCCTTCTCGTGGCTAACGGGGAAGAAATCTCGCGCTCTGGAAAAGTGAGTGACAGGCAGGCGGGGGTGGGCAGCCTGATGGCTTTGGCTCTGGTCAGCCCCTGGGACTTTGTTACTTGGAACGGAGGGACTAGAAACAACGCCTGTCGCCGAGAGAAGAAGTCATTAAACGGTGAGCTGTGGCATCAGCGAGCGGTCCTCAGGCAGACAGCACCATGGAGCACCCCCTCCCCTGTGATCCCCACCCTGCGCTCCGTGACCCTGTGCAACACTCCGCCCTCCCTCTGGTCTGCCAGTCACACCTCCCTGTTTCCGCCTCCCCTACCCGTGGCCACCTGCTCAGGCCCCCTCCACAACCCTCCGCGGGGACAGCACTCAGAATTCATTCACGATCCTGCCGACAAATGCCAGCCGCACACCACACACAGCAGAGAGCTCTGACAGGCGTCAGGGGTGGGTCCTGTCCTTCAAAGGCTGCAGCGTGGACACCTACGCGTCCATTCAGAGGCACGAGTTCAGTGCTCGGGAGGCTGCCGCTCAGGGAAAACTACAGCATTCAAAAGTGCAAGGATCGCAGGGAGGTGTTCAGGCCACGTCACTGCTGACAGACGAGAGACAGGCTACCGAACAACGTGCGTGGCACCATCGCATTTTGTAAAACAAACTGCAGACCCGGGAATGTGTTCTGCACATTCACAGAACAAAGTCTGGAAAGGTGAGGCGCTGAACCAGTAGCCGCGGTCGGTCACTGCAGGAGAGGGGCAGGAAAATTCGATTTTATACTCCCATATGTTTGACTCTTTTACCCTACCCACGGGTTGCCTTCACAATGTCCTTTAAAAGGACTCTAAAAAACCCAGCTGTAAGATGCCAGTTTAGTTATGAAAACAAAGCATAGACACGCGGAGAATGCTGGGACGGACCACACAGACACCAACGCAACGAGGCGCTGCAGGACGGGCTGCAGGCAAACATCAGCTTCACGAGTTGTCAGCGTCTTTCCCCGCGACCGGGGTGGGGCACACCTACCTCTTTCACTAGTCCAAGCAACTCGGATTCGTGAGCCAGGATATCCCCCATGCTGGAAGGCTACCGTCAGTTCTCACAGCAAAAATCTCTGCAAAGCCAAACAAAAGCCTTCGTTTTAACCATCTGCGAAGTCACAAAAAGGCGGCTGTGCTGGGCAGGACAGCGGCCCCAAAGGCGCCCCATCCTCCTCCCAGGAGGCTGTCACTGGGTCGTATGACAAGGCCAGGGGGAGTTAAGGCTGCAGATGGCATTGAGGTTGACCTTAAGGTGACCTCAACATGGGGAGAGTAGCCTGGGCTATCAGGGGTCCACTGTAAGCCCAGGGGTGCTTACAAGCAAAGTGGGGAGCAGGAGGGGCAGGGCCAGAGTGGTGCACAGTGGGGAAGACTCAGGCAGCCACTGCCGGCTTTGAGGGTGGAGGAAGGGCCAGGAGCCCGAGAATGCAGGAAGCTTCTAGAATCTGGAAGCCCTATAAACGCCCTGACCTGTGTTCAGCGAGACCCATGTCAGACCGCTGACCTCCAGAACTGTAAAACAAGAAGCCCATGTTGTGTCAAGCCATTGCATTTATGGTAGTTCGTTACAGCAGCACCAGGGAATAGGGGGGGCTGAAGTCAAAGGTGGTTCCTTCCTCTACATAAGCAATGATAGGAGGTTCTTTCTGCACGTAAAATGACATGGACAAAGACTGGAAGGCGGCATGAACGAGAAAGTCAAAGATTGCCACTGAGACCAAGGAAGGTTGCTTTTCTTACTTAGGGTTTTCTCACGTGCTGTGGTGTGGCGTGTGTAATTCAAGCAGTCAAGGCCGCACAGTGTATTTAGAACGGAACAGAGTTTACAATAAGGTCAATTCATCCACTTTGAGGAAGGCTAGGCACTAGAATTAATCTGATGTAAATAAACGGTCACTAATCCCTCGCTCTGCCCCCAAGCAGGAATATGAAACGTTGACAAAACGTCTGCACGACTTTCGGTTTTCTCCAGCCACTTCCCGAGACTGAGCTAGGTTCATCAGAGTGCAGTTACTCCGGAAGACAGGGAAGAGAGAAAACCAGTGGAACAGTGGTGGAGCTTTGGAGCTAAGCCTCGCTGAGAAGGGGGAGGGGAGGCACGTAAGGGCGCTGTACCTGGTGAAAAAGCTGTGGGGTCGAAGGCCCGCCCAAGAGGGCACATTCAAGGGAGCGTGAGAGGCAGAAGGTGGTGGTCAGAGCGGGGGGTGGGTGCTTCAAGTCAAAATCTTGGAGGGGGCGCAGTAACAAAAAGTTCATGACCACACAGGGGCCTGATGAGGATGATGGAGAGAAAGATGCCTAAGAGTAAGGAGGACGGAGAAATGTGTGTGGCCAGGATGCGGAAATCAAAAATGAAGTTGCGGAGGTGGAGAGGCAGACAGTGAGCCAGGAGCTCCAGTCTTCAAGGAGAACAGCTGTGCCCCTCGTAGGGGACGGCCCCGAGGAGGGGTGGCCCGAGGGAAAGCCCGTGGCATGTACTGCAAAGGAGGGGGGCGGTGATCTGGAAGGAGCGATGAGGAGCTGGGAAGACAGGCCCCCCCCTGCCCCCGCCAGGCCTGCCCGATCCACAGGTGCCGGGAGAAAGACAGCTACTCTGTGAGGACCACCCACCCGCACCTTTCCCTGGACCACCACCCCTGTCCCTCTCCCTGCTTCCTGCCACCACTGCCCCACGTTGGCCCCGACAATAGTGAACTCCCAGCCACTCCCCCAAATGACATGCTCTTTCTAAGCCGTCTGATCGGTGAACTCCCCCCACCTCCCGGGCAAGCTCGGTTCATCATACCAACTGCGTTCAGACCTGACCCCCTTTGGGAAGTCTTCCACGAATCCTCCCCTTCCACCCCCACCAAGGCAGTTCTCTCCCCTTTGGGGTACCTCTGCACCCTGCACCTACTTATGCTGTTACACGCATCACCCTGTTTACCAAGGCAGGGAGCTGCATCTGAGTTTTGTATCTCTGGAACCTAGCAGAGTTGGCGGGACAGGCACCCAAGACATTTAACGAATCACTGAAGCCCAAGCAGAGGAAACAGCATTTCTGAAGGTCCTGGAAAACGGAAAACTGTTGTTTCTGGGAACTCAAGCTCCTTCCCGCCTCTGGGACTTTGCACACATTGTTTTCACTGCCTGGTGACAGCTTCCCCATCTCTTTCTTCACCCGGCAAACCCCTGCACCCACTAAACATCGCTTCCTCGGAGAAGCTCTTTGGGACCATCCTTTGACCAGGAGTCTGCTGTGACCTGTCAGTGCAGGTGAGCCCCTGTCGGGTGTTCCACGACTCTTGACCTTCTCAGAAAAATTTCTCTAAACCCTTAAATAACAATAGGTTTATGGAAGGTTTAATGTATGCCACTTATGTGCAAAAAGGTTCGCATTTAATTTTCACAATAAACCTGAAAGGTGAGCATGATTTAAATTCTCCTTTCACAGATGAGACAGCTGATGCCCCGGGAGGTAGAAGTGCTCTCAATAACTCAGCGAGTGCGTGACAAAGCGGGAGTATCTATCCATCCAGACCAACCTTAACCGCTGCACAGCATCACTCCAAGTTCGGACCACCTGAATCGGAATCCCGTGCGATGCTTGTGCAAATGGAAATTCCTAGCACCACCCTAATCTTACTGAACAAACACTATGGCAGGCACGATGCCCCCAAATCGTTTTAAACAAGCTCTCCCGATGTCGTTTATGCACATTCAACTTTGAGAACTGTTGCTCTACTTTATGCATACACTAGAGAAAACTTCTTCACTTTGGAGGGTTGTAGTGGCAGCTTCAGAATTTCCGTATTATAGGGTTTGTGACTAAGGTAAGACTGCGGGATGGGTCTGGAAGAAGAATTTGCATAGCAAGCATCCTGCTTTTGCTTAGATTGGATGAAATCTGGATCTAATCGGGGTGTCTGGGAAGGGAGATCAGCTGATGGAGAAGACGGAGGGGGTGGATCGAGAAGTCCCAGGCCACCCGCTCGCGCCTTCACGGCCGATCTGGAGGACTTGGGGACCCCTCCAAGTGTAGCCCACTGCAGCAAAGATCAGGGGCTACTGGAGGGAAGCAGCTGGGCCTGTCCTCGATACGTCCGGGCGGCGCCTGGGGCCCACGCCGCAGTGAGAGCCCTGGACCGCGGGAGAGAAGCGGAGGCTTCCTGCAGCGGCTGCCAGGCTGGGGCATCGGGCTTTCCTCCAGGCGAGGGCTCAGCAGAGCCGCGGCCCTCGGGCCCCACCGCTGCTCCTCCCGCCCCGGGACGGCGGGCTCGGGGGTGGATCAGCCGCACCGGGGGACGTGCTTACCTGCAGCTCCGCCGCTAGGGCCCGCGCCTGCCTGCCGGGCGGCCACTACTCCAGCCGTCTCCCTGGCAACCGCTGCCGCCGGCTTGGTGCCACGTGAGGAGGAGCAGCCAATCGCGGGACGCGGCCGGCGCGGAGCATCCTGGGAGAAAAAGCGGGAACTTTGGGAACCCCGGGGGCAAACTTTCTTCGGGGAGGAGGTACGGCCAAGCTGTCCGCTGGAGGTCGCACGTTGCGCGTCCGCGTCTCCGCTTCCACCCTCCACCGCTTCGCCTTCGTTCATTTCCACTGACGTTGCTCTTGGCCCTGTTCCCGGCCCTCTTCCTAGCCCTGGGGATGGGCCCGAGCAGCTCTACCCCTAAGCTCAAGGAGCTCGTTGTAGCCCAGGGAAAAAGACGGGATTCGTTCTTCCCATTTTAGTGGAGTGACCCAGGACTACTTTAGAACCAAAAATGTCCAAGACCTGCCTCAAAGCTCCAGGCATCAGGGTTCCATCTCATAGCAGCAATTTCCAAGGATTTCAGAGGAACCCTTTCTCCCCCCACCCCCATGTGGTACTTGGATCTTTAGAAATAAAACGAAAACAAATCATACCTCTCCTTGCACGTGGTGTTTTTGAACTGAAGTCGCTCAACTCTGGGCTGGAGGCTGGGGAGGTGGCTGGAGAGGGAGAAAACCCTTCCCTTCCAGACGTTGGGGCTCTGCGGTGGGAGCCTCCGTCCTTCCACGTCCAGGTTTCCATCTCCCCGCATCCGAGCAGGTGGAGACATGGAGGAGGGCATGGAGAAGGTAGGTGAGCCTGCAATGGAAGAAGCCCTAAGATAAGTCTGTGGCCACCGTCCCCCGAGCCCCCAGCCCCGCTGAGCCCTTTCAAGTCTGCCTTCAAAGAAGAGCTGTATTTAGCAGGAGGAGACATCCCGTCCAGGTAACATGGATTGAAAATAATTTTCGTGTTCATGATAATAAAAGTTAACATTTGCCCTGGCTGGTGTGGCGCAGTGGACTGAATGCCGGCCTGCGAACCAAAGGGTCGTCGGTTGATTCCCAGCCAGGGCGCATGCCTGGGTTGTGGGGCAGATCCCCATTTGGGGATGTGCGAGAGGTAACCACACACTGATGTTTCTCTTTCTCCCTCCCTTCCCCTCTCTCTAAAGATAAAATGAATTAAAAATAAAAATAAAAGTTTAACATTTATTGTCAATTCACTGTGTGCCTGGTGTTCCCAGACAAAGTAGAGGATACCCAGTTAATTTTTAATTTCAGATAAGTTTTGACATAAGTATATCCCAAAGATTGCCTCATTTTTTTGCAAACAGAACGTTATATTGTCCCGTATAATATTTGCCAAATATGGTGACTGTGTGTGCCAAGCATTGCGATAAGGAATTGCACAGATCATTTGAATTCTCATACCACATCTATAACGTGGATAGTGTTTTCACAGTTTTACAGATGAGCAGTGTTGTACTGTATCTGAGCCTCGTGCTCGTGGAAAACAGTGATGGTTAAAAAAATACCTTTTTGTTCTAGGAAGTGGTTTACTAAAAGGAACTACCTTTCCTGATGTGACGTGGGTAACGCTCACTGCCCCCTCGGCATACTTCACCTGTTTAACCTGATGCGAGTACAAAGAATACTTTTGTCACAAAGGCAACTGCTCAGGCCTGCCCTGGCCAGTGTGGCTCCGTTGTTTAGAGCATTGTCTCATACACTGTAAAGGTTGGGGGTTCAATTCCCAGTCAGGACACATAACTAGGTTGCAGGTTTGATCCCTGGTGAGGGTGTGTATGGGAGGCAACCGATCAATGTTTCTCTCTCCCTCCCTCCCTCTCTCTCTAAAATCAATAAACATATATATTTTTTGAAACTGCTGAGGTCTGAAGCTTCCTCTGGGCGCTACCCAAACTGGCTCCGCTCTGCATGTTCACGAGTTCAGAGCAGCGCGCTGAACCCGCTGCCTCACCTTCCCAGTTCTTAAGACTCGCCAAGCATCCCATTGGCTGTCAGTGGGATGTCCTTGTTTGACTTCTCCAGTTTTCAAACTGCCAGTGGGCCCCCGATGACTTTCTAAAATGTTTAATTATGAAAATTTTGGAACATAGGCAAAAGTAGAAAGAATCTTTTAATGAATCCGAGTAAACCCAACACTCACATTCTAGGATTATGACGACATGGCTGCTGGGAAAGACTCGACGCTAAATTTAATTCTTGGAATAGCTCAGGGGGGCCAACCAGCCTTGCACTGGGCCGATCAAGCTCAGTGCTCACGGAGGGGCAAACCTGAGTCCCCTGCAGCCCGCAGCCCCCCGCTGGCCCAGCGTTTGTGCTCCTTGGGGTGGGAGGCCATGTGTCTCGGAGACGGAGACACGTTGCACAGCCCTTGAATGAAGTCATCTTTGCAACTAACTGCCTGGCCGCTGTGTCTACTCAGGACAAAGAGCTGAGATGAAAGCAGAGGAAGAGGGTGCAAATCCCCAAAGGGCTAGCTGGAGCTGGAAAACAGCGCCTCCTGAGTTGGATGACAGGGGAAGCCACCTGCATGGAGGCCCATAGGGCTGACCTGCTCAGGCAAACCTGGCAGCCAGCGGGGCTGAGCCTGTCTCAGAGCTCCTGCAGGGGGACCTCAGACCGAGAGCACGTCTCTGAGCGAGCGCAGGGTCTGGGTTTAATCAGTGGGTTGGATGGGGAACACGCTGAAATAGGAGGCACAAGTCAAAAGATGAAATATTGCAAGATGCTGCTTGGGAAAAAAAAATGTCCTTCCAGGAAAATTTTGTTTTGGTCATGGCCCAAAACTCATGATGCGTGGGGGACGCGGCTCCATCTGTCTCCCCGGCCCAGAGTCGACCACAGAGGTGGAGGGTAAGCTGCTCGATTTCTTGCAAGAAGAGCATGCCCTGCGGGGAATGCGTCCCCCGAGGAGGGGGCTGTGAGTGAGCAGCAGCCCGGGGCGGCCCAGAAGCGGGGGAGACCAGAGTTCCACCGGGCTTTGGGTGCTGTCCTGGCCCTGTCCCAGGGACGGGAGTCACATCACAGCCCCCAGACGTTCTGAGGTCTGAATGAGGTTGACAAAAAGACCCGGGCCTGAAAGCGAACTTCCAGAAGAACAAACCCGGATCCAAGACGTTTCAAAGCAAGTGCCCTTCTGCCGGGACTCTCATCGGGGGTGTTTGTTCCCAGACACACTTTTTAGTAAGGAATATCACGAGTTGCGAAGCAAGTTGAAAAACGTACACTGTGGGGCACGTGGTGTGAGCGCAGGGAGCGGTATGTCAGCCTGAGCTGGAAGAGAGGGTGCTACAGTGACGGAAGTGGCAGGTCGACCCACCTTGCGGACCAGCAGCCCTGGCACACACTGAACATCTCGGGCTGGGATGAAAGCACAGTTTCAAGGGCTCTTATTTCCCACACAGTGGAAACGCTACATAGAATTTCAAGGGCTCCCCTCCTTCCCTGTTAGCATGGTGTTTCCAGTGGTGTTGGAACACCTGGCAGAATTATCAGACCAGGCTCGGGACTGCTGAGTCAGTGGGGGAGGCCTGTCTCCCTCCCCCGCCCTGCCTCGGTTTGCTGTCCATCCTACCTAACAGACCAAGTTCACATGACCATTTATTGGCTTCACGGGGAGGCCTGCTTATGGACTAGAAATGGTGTGTTGGGCCAAGTGATAACTGGGCTGCCAGTGCACAGGTGGTGGATCTGAACAATAAAAAGAATAATTCATGATGGTAGAAGGTGCACACAGTAACATTAAATCTTCCTTCTTACCCTTCTCCCCACCAATAATGAAAGACCTACCAGCTCAGTGGACTGAGTGCTGACCTGCAAAGCAAAGGGTCGCTGGTTCAACTCCCAGTCAGGGCACCTGCCTGGGTTGCAGGCCAGGTCTCCACTAGGGGACTCTGAGAGGTGACCACACATTGATGTTTCTCCCCTTTTCCCCACCCTTCCCCTCTCCCTAAAAATAAATAAAACCTTAAAAAAAATAAAAAGAAAGACCCACCAGCTCAGCTGAACCTGAGATCAAGGCTAAGTGTAGAGCTCCTTCCGCCCCTAGGATGAAGCCTTTCACTAACACACACACACACACACACACACACACACACACACGAAAGGAAAAGTGAAACTATAGGGTGGGAAGAGAATCTGGAAGGTCTGCGGCAGCCTTTCCCAGCGTGTCCCCCTGAAGCAGGAGAAGCATCGGAAGAGCTCTGAGACTGCAATACTGTCACAGGCCAGCATTTAGCACCCCGGTCACCAGGAAACACCTTTTACCAATTAGGATGACTAAATGGGGTCTGGAGCGAGATAAGAATTCGGGCTAGCAAACCCCCAGGAAAGCTGGCACCACATTTACCCGTTAATCAATATGTGACTTTTTCCCCTCCTATCTCACCAACTATATAAGTCTGGAGAACAAAGGACCCGGGCTCTCGCGCTCTCTCTCTCTCTCTCTCTCTCTCTCTCAGGGACTCAGGGGGCTCTTGGCTCTCGGGCCACAGGGCCTCTGGCGATGGGGCCTCAGGCTGCCCAGGGGCTTGCCACCCTGGTCTCCAGCCGCTCTTGCTTTTCTCACCCTGCTTTGCTCTGAAACTTTGCCTTTCACCCCCTACTCTACCCAATCCTGTTCCCTTCCGTGGAAGCGGACCACTAATAAACTGATTACATACTACTAGGTTTGCTGATATGTAATTCTTTACATGCGTCAGCAAGACCCCATCGGCCGCGACTAGCACACCCCCAGGCCCCACCCAGACCTGCCCAGTCACAAAGCCTGAGGAGGGCGCAGCGACCTGGGCGGTTGGGGTGGGCGCTCCAAGTGTGGGCCTCGCTGGACTGAAGGTCCCGGGGAGAGCGCCCAGAGCCTCTCCAGCCCTAGGGCCACCCCGCCAGGCAGATCGGGCCGAGGGAGGGGAGCGGGGCCGAGCCTCCCCCGCCCCGGGACTGGCGCCCTGCGGGAGATAAATCTTTCATCCGGGGCTGCGGGCCGCGCCGCCGCGGGAGGAAGCCGCCCAGACGGGCCAGCGGGGCTGGCTCAGGGGCCAGGTGGAGCCGCGGCCGCTCCGCTCCCGAAAAGGAGCGAGTCCGGGGCCCGCGGATTTCCACCCAGTGACCCGAATCTTGGGCGTGGGGGTCACTGCGGAGACCCCCGCCCTGGGAGGGATGGGATCAGCCTGGGGTCTTGAGTAGAGTCGTAAGGCAGCAGCCATCCCAACCCGACCAGGGAGGGCCCCGCCCGGTGGAAACTGGGCCTCGGCCTGGCCCCCGGAGCACCCCCGCGCACCGCCGCCCGCCCCCGGGGGTCACTTCCAGGAACGCGGCCTCCGGCGGTGCCAGCCCAAGGGTGGTCAGAGCGCGGACAGGTTCCCAGAAATCACACGCGCCCTGGAGCGGAGACACTCCCCACCCGGCGGCCTTGGCATCACCGTTTTCCTCCCATCGCTGGCCCCCAGGCCACCCCAACGCCACCTCGCCAGCTCCGACACCAAGCCCCCGCCCCCAGCCACGAGCCTGGGAAGAAAGAAAACAGCAAAGACACTGCAGCCGCCTCGGCCGCCCTCGCCTTCCTCCCTGCAAGCTCCCTCCCTTTCGTGGGGCCCCTGCCCTTCCCTGCCCTCCGATTCCGGCCGGGACAGACACCCGTCTCATAACAGCTTAAACTCCAAAGGACTTGGTTGGCTCCCATCACGGGGGAGTCAGAGGGGGAGCCGGCCTCGGTCAGACAGAGCTGGAGGTGGGACCCCGGGAGGGACCCCGGTGATGAACCGGGTTCTCCGCGCCTGTCTCTCTTCTCTGGGCTCTGCCTCGGGCTCCGTGTGGGGCTGCGCCAGCAAATCGGTTCTTGCGGAGGCCGAGCCTGTACCATGGGAGCCCAGAGCAGAGGCGGGCCTGCGGGGCTAAGGCCTCCGGCAGGGTTCTTCCTGGAGTCTGGGGACCTCATGTCTGCCTCCAGCGCTTCCTGAGGGGGCTGCGCCCTGCCCCTGGTTTTCCCAAACACCTCCGCGTGTGCGGAATAAAGGCTCCTAGCAAGGAGTCTGCACTCCCGCAGGCTTCTGGGGGCCAGAGTGGGCTCCAACCCAGCGGGCCCCAACCTCCAGCTCTGCGACCCCCTCCGGCGTCCTTCGAGCCAGGGGAGTGGCCTAGTTTTCCTGGGACCCCAGGCTTGGATTAGGTCCCAGGCCCCGCCCCCCCGCTAAAATCTGGGGGGAGGTGCCGCAGCAGGCAGAGATGTTGGAACAGCGTTCAGGGTAGCAGCGTCTTGTCCAGACGCTCAGATGTTTGCCGTAGATACATTTAAGTCGGCCCCTCCCCTGCCTATTTGCAGCCCCTGCTTTGAGAAGTTCCAGGAAAGCAACAAGATAGAAGGAGCTTGGGTCCCTGACTCAGGGCGCCAGGCCAGCTGAGCACTAGCTACCCGCAGACTTGATGGACAGAGAAAAAGAAACATGTTTTATGTAAGCTGCTGTCACCTCGGTTGTTCAGAGATCTGTCGTCCAATCTAATTCACGCTAACACAGCCCCTCAAAGCCTCTCATACCATCTTCACATTTCTCTGGTGGGACTGGGGCAGTTCTTGGGGGGGGGGGCCTTGAAGGGGGGAGTTATTCCTCTTTATGGATGGGCACCGGGTGGAAAACTGCAAGTACCACGTGGCAGGAGCCTGAGGAGGAGCAGCTGGCATCCGCCTGGATGAGTCACGTGCATCTGTCCGCTGAGCGGCACTTCCTGTGCTGAGCACTCGGGTTTGAGAGGACGCAGCCAAGGAGTCAAGCGTCCAGGGGTGGGTCCGAGAGGTGGAGCCTGGAGAGGGGTCCTGGGAGCGTCGGGAGGCTGACCCTGGCCCTCTGGGAAGGTGGGGTGCTGGCTGACCCCCTGCTGCTTGCAGCCGTCCCCCTGGGATGTGAGGCTCGAAGGCGGCCCTGCCCCCGCAGCGTCTGGGTCTGGGTCTGGACACCGAGGCCTTTGTGTCTAAGCTCTCTGGGCCTCTGGGAGGCTCCGTCTGAGGCCAGGCCGGCTGTGGCCACACAGCCACCCGCCAGGCCTTTGCCATCTCCACCAGCAGTGCCAAACCCAGTACACAGATCTGGGGAGATGGCCGAGACAAAGGACAGTGTCCCCTCCCTGCCCCCCATCCTGGTCCCACGAGCCGGCAGGGCTCTGGTCTGTCCTGACTCCCATTTTCTGGAACCCTCTGTGCTATGGAAAATACGCGTACACTTGTCTAGAGGAAAGCAACAGGGGCTCTGGATGGGCGATGCTTCTTTCTCCCACTTGAGAGTCTGGCTTCCTCCTGACCTTCTAAGCAGGGACCCCTCAGGGACCAGGGCCACAGTGGAGCTGGAACCGTGGGAGGAACCGTGGGAGAGGGCCCCTCCTGGGAGGCTGTGAGAACTGCGGCCGGCGCCAGCTAGGGAAACCCATTCATTTTCTCTGCCACTCAGCCCTCAACATGGCCTTATAGGGCAGAGATGACCAACCGCCAGGCCAGGGCTGCTGGGACAGCGGCAGGGAGGCCCCAGAGGGGCTCTACATTGAGGGTGCCTGCCCGCCACCCTGAGTTCTGAGCCTCCACCTTCCCACACTTCCCCTGTGTTATAACATGTTTTGTAATATCCTCCTTTCTGTCCTACAATGAAATTCCCAGATAATATAACTTACACATAATTTTAAAATAGTTTAAAGATTGAATTTATTTATATTTAGAGAGAAGGGAAGGGTGAGAGAAAGAGATGAAGAGCAACATCAATGTGTGGTTGCCTCTCACGTGCCCCCTACTGGGGACCTGGTCTGCAACCCAGGCGTGTGCCCTGACTGGGAATAGAACCAGCGACCCTTTGCTTCCCAGGTCAGCACTCAATCCACTGAGCCACCAGCCAGGGCTAATTTAAAAATAATTTTAAAAGAATCACTATCATGCCCTAACTATAATGGAAAGAAATGAAAGGAAAGCAGTTTATTAAAAAACAATATAATATACTTTCATATAAGCGCTTGGCCGACTCCCAGAGGACGTAAGAAAGGCTGGTGCACTCGGCCTGAGGCAGCTGCTGAGACCCGTGCAAGTGCGTGGCAGGGGTACTGAGTAGTTCAAAGTGATGGACAGCCCTTCGTAAGTTCTGAACTAGACGGAGCCCAGCCTTACCGCAGCCCCACACCACAGGACGTCCAGTGTGGCGGGCTCCCACCGGGAATGCCAGTTGGGTTCCCCAATCATTGCGGGAACCCCAAATGCCCTCGGGGTGTGAAATGCGGGAGAGGAACCACTGCTCCTGGCTGTGGGAGTGGCGGAGATACGAACCCGCGTGGACCGAGTGCAGCCCCAGGGGCTAGCACGCTGGTGTGGGAAGAGGCCTGGGGCGCAGGAAGGGCGCACAGGCACAGTCCGCAATCACCGCTGGGCGCCTCTGACTTCGCTGCGCCCCGCCCCGCCCCCGCAGTGGACACAGCGCCACCAGCCTCCGGCAAGAAGCCCGATATCCCTCCATTTAGACGTCGAATCCGTGTTCTTCTCTTTATTGCTCCCTCCTCCTCCTTAGCTCAAGCCTCACGTCTCTGGTGGGTGACTGCGACGATGCCCCCCCCCAGTCCCCTCTCTCACGCCACCCCTTCAGCCGCCCCATCGCTCCCCTGGTGAGCCCCCGTGTGAGTCTGCTAGGGCCGCCGCAACAAGACACCGAGGACCTTGTGGCCGTGACAACGGAAATCTACTTTTTCACAGTTCTGGAGGCGGTGATAGGGGACTCGAGAGCTAGAAAACTTTAGTTTAAGGTAAATAATTATAAGCCTAGTAGGTCATGCATATGTTAAAGCTATTGTTTCAGGAGCTGCAGAGAGGGCTCTCGGGAGAGACCGAGGACCTCCTGGGCACTGCTAAAGATGACCGCCTAGGGGCAAGTGGAGGGCATGAGCCACTGTGTTCCAGGGAGAGACAGATGACAACCCCCCACCCCCGCCAACAGCTAACAGCCCGGGGTGAGAATGCTGCAGTTTTTTTTTTTTAATCTAATTTTCCCTGAATTTGGAAAACGCCTCACTGCACTTTGTATATTCCCTGTTGTAAACGGGCTGGCTTGAAAGGCCATGTAAGACGGCCCATGAGGGTGCGAACCGCCCGCTGTGCTCTCAGATCGCCGGCCGCCTGAACAAAGTGCCCACCAAGATCCAGTCCCTGCCTCTGCTCAGTGGGTTTGGTCGGCGACAGGCAGCATGAGCGCCGGCCTTTCTGGTTTCAGCGGGACATCCGAGATCAAGATGCAGGCAGGGGTTGCTTGGGGACAGCTGCCTTCCTGCCGTGCCCTCACCTGCGTGTCCCTTGGTTCGTGTGCTGCCTGTGTCCTGATCTCCTCTTCCTGCAAGGACACCGGTCATTTCGGATTAGCGCCTCCCCCCCCATCCCCCCAGTGTGACTTCACTGCAACTTCACCGCCTCTTGAAAGGCCCTTCCTGCACGTCAGTCACGCTCCGAGGTACCGGAGGTCAGGGCTTCAACATGGGGATTTTGAGGGGACACAGTTCAGCCCATAACACACCCCCGCTCTGTGACCCCCCTTGCAGCACTCTTTTGGTGCCAAATGCCACATTCGGTGCCAAGCGGCTTGCGTTTTGCTTAAGCGAAGGAGAGAACTCATTGCTCATGGAGCTGCACAGTCCGGAGGTGGGGGTGCCCCTGGGATGGCTCTGCCTCTCAGCCCGGGCCCTTCAGGGTTGGCGCCACATCCAGGCTTCCCGTGGGAAAAGGCTCAGCTCGAGGCCACGCCGGAAGTGGAAGAGAGAGGGGTTTCCAGTAGCTAGAGCAGGTGTCCCAGAATGGGGGCGCGCTGGCTCCGATCGCCCCGAGCCAGTCACGGCGGCCTGTGGGCGGAGTGCGGCAAGGCGCATGTGGGCTGAGCTGGAAGGTCACCGGTCCCCCGGTCCCCCGTGGAGAAGTGAAAGTCCATCAGTTACTGGAAGGAATGCAAACGGTGGCGGGCCGCGAGCGTTACAGAAGGTCTCCAGGGAATGGGCGAATGCACGAACGCAGGAGCTTTTCTTAGACCTTCTCGAGTGCGGCACAGAAGTATGAGCTAAATCTAGCCGTCCGCAGCTCCGATCGCCCAGTTTGGTTCGGTCCGGCTGCCTCTCCCCTCAGAGGCAGTGCTCGCCCGTGTTCCTGGTTCGGATCAGCCCCGCCGCCCAGGCGCGACTTCCTGTGACCCCGCGGGCGCGGGGTGCGAGGGGGTGAGCGCAGGCTGAGAGCGTCTGCCTGGGACGCACAGACTCCGTGCGTCTTTGCCCGCATTAAAAAGGAAGCCATTTCTAAACCACACACTACATGTAAGGAAGTCTATTTTCTCCGTAAAGACCATTAAACTTACAAATATATGTTGATCCAATTATTTTAAGAAAAACGAAATTATTATTCTTTTTTTTCCTGGGCCTCTGCTACGTTGGCCGCAGCAGGAGCTTTGTCTGCGGATGGGCAATGCGGCTCTGCTGTCCTCGCCTGACCCTGCGGCCCAGTCCTCTCGCTGTCCCCTTGCTGATGGCTGGCGTGTCACTGCTCAGACTGAACACAGTTCCCTGCAAGTGCAGAGGCCGAGGCACCAGGCCCCGATGGGGCCGGCCTTGCTGCGTGGCGTCCACTCTCAGGCACCGTGTGTGTTGGGCAGTGTGATGGTATCGACCACCCTGGGTCACTGCCAGCCAGAGTCACAGGTCGGCGGCCATGGTAGGGAGGGTACTCCTCGGGGTAAGTGGTGCATCCTGGCTGCTTCTTCTGGCTCTTCTGGCCTGTCGGTTCCCCAGTAGGACCACCCCAGGGCTCTGGAAAGGAGAGCAAGAAGCACCTCATAACGTGGGCTGCTGCCAGAGTTAGACACGTCCCAAGTCCTTTCCGATGGTGAATTGAATCCCAGTCGCCACGGTGAGTGCAGGAGGGCCTGGTGTCATGTAGCACATGCACTGCGGAGGCCTGTCCCCGCGGCCACAGCAGGACAGCAGTCCCACTCCCTGCCATCGACTTCACTGTCTGGGGACCCCTGCTTCGGGAAATCCCTTCTGCCTCCAGGTTTACTGGCATTCTGTTGGAAGTGAGGCATCGTTCTTCTAAGGAGGGCTGTTGCTGACGGCTGTGCTTTGGGGGGCTGTCTGGGGTCCTCGCTATCCCCGTCTCCACACCCCGTCCAAACGGCCAGGGGACTCGGTCTTCGGGAGGCAGCTTTGTGTACGCCCGTGCTTCTCAGTGTGAGCTCAGGACCCTCTGTCCCAGAGTCGCCTGAGTGCTGGCTGCTTCTTGGATTTCCTTTTTTTTTTTTTAATTTTATTTATTTATTTTTGGAGAGGAGAGCGGGGAGAAAGAGAGGGAGAGAAACATCCATGTATGAGATAAACATTAGTCCGTTGCCTCTCTCATGCCCCCGACTGGGGACCTGGCCTGCAGCCCGGGCATGTGCCCTGACAGGGCATTGAACACCCAACCTTTCAGTTTGCAGGCTGGCACTCAATCTGCTGAGCTACACCTGCCAGAGCTTTTTTGGTTGTTTGTTTTAAATATTTTTTTATTTATTGACTTGAGAGAGATGTGTTATTCTACTTATTTATGCATTCATCGGTTGTTTCTTCTATGTGCCCTGACTGGGGATTAAACCTGTAGTCCTTGGTGTACTGTGACGATGCTCTAACCGACTGAGCTACCCGGCCAGGGCCTAGGTGGCTGGATTTCTGAGATGGACTTCAGATCTGTGGAATCACTGCCATAGCGGCTTAAATAGAAGCAAAAGCAAAAACAAAAAGGAACAGGTTTTTAATTTAATTTAATTTAATTTATTTATTTTTAGAGAGGGAAGGGAGGGAGAAAGAGAGAGAGAGAGAGAGAAACATCAATGTGCAGTCGCTGGGGACCATGGCCTGCAACCCAGGCATGTGCCCTGGCTGGGAATTGAACCTGCGACACTTTGGTTCGCAGCCCGTGTTCAATCCACTGAGCTACACCAGCCAGGGCAGGAACAGGTTTTGTGGTCAGCATGACCTGGGTTACTATGTACCCTTATCCTTTCTAAGCCTCGCTTTCCCTAAAACGGGGATGGTGATATTTACGTCACAACAGAATTGTGAGGATTTAAGACGGTGATCTGAATAAAGTAGGAAACATAGTGTCTAGCACACAGGAGCTGAATGCATGTTTAGGACTATCATCTGTCTGTCCACCCATCTGTCCATCCTTCCCTCCATCTAGTGCTTACTGAATGTGTCTGATGAGCCAGGAACTGCCCTAGGCGCTAGGAACACAGCGGTCATCAGAAACGAACCCGCTGTCCCCATGGAGGCCACATGCTAACGGGGGGGGGGGGGACAGACAATAAACAAACATGTAAGTGCCACGGAGAACAGTAAGTCAGGATCAGGGGCATCACCAGACTCCCCACGCTGAAGCGATGATTTAACCTGAAACCAACAGGCATTATTTACCAAACACTGTGCCAGAGACTTCGGGGCATGCGGTGGGGCTTGCTGTTTAAAGAACTTGTTTATAGACTGGCTGGAAAACAAAAGTCCTGCACACGCGGGAAACCTTGCGTCGCCTCGCCAACCACGTGCCGCACACGCCCGAGAGCTGCTGGGAGGTGACCGATCCCTGGTGCTGACGGTGAGGTGTAATGAACACCCCCACCTGGCTTCTCACACGGGAACGAAGGGAGGAACTTGCTCAGAGAGTGGCCGGTCCCCCACCCTCATTTTGGAGAGGCTAGTTCACACCCAGCCCCAGCAGGAAGCCTTGGAGGCTTGTAAACCTCTTGGATCTTTTGAACATGGAGCGGGGCTTCTGAGAGACCGTGGCCCGAGTCAGGGCCTGCGCACACCAGGTCCTGGGGCTGCTACTGGACAGGAAACTCTTCGTCTCTGTCCACCTCTGGGCCAAGCCCCAGCTCTGTGCAATGCCCGAGATCTCGGAAGGTAAATCTCCTGGGTGCAATTTGATGATAAATAACTAACTTTGATCTGGAAAGCCCTGAGTGCAGGCAGCAAAGGAGCCGCACAGTCAGCACGCAGAGAGGAAGTGCCCATTGGCAGTGGACTGCGGTGGGGGTTTGCAAATGCTGCTTCTGGGGGCAACCCCTCTCTGCAACGGCATTCTGGCCTCGTACGGAGGAGGCCCCCCAACTTGGAGCAGAACGTGGGTACCGGATAGGTGAAGAAGTGGCTCCTTTGCCTTGTCTGTTGCTGGTTTGGATGAGACAAGCCCAGAGACCAGCTTAATGAAAAGGTCGACTGAAAACGCGACTGTGGAAAGGGCTCTTGATGTGGAACAGGTCACTTCGCTCTCGAGTGTCCTCAGGGGCAACTCGAGGGGTTGGGCCATACCACGATGACTCAGACAAAACTTAGTGGATGCCTACGGGCGTGGCAGGGACTTTAACACAGATGATCTCAAGACCACGGCACCCACCTCATGGGGTCATTGTCAGAATACATAGGTAGACGCATGTGATTCTGAGCAGTGTCCCGCATATAGCAGGCACGGAGTATTAGCCGCTATCATTAACTCCCTGCCGTCACTGTGAGGCGGACACCATTTTCTCTGTATAGACGAGGAAACCACTAAGGAACGCGATCAGGATCTGAACCCAAGTCCACTACCTCCCCTGTATGCAGTTTGGCTTAGAAGGGTCCTCAAGCTTTTCATTGCAAAAAATGAGAGCCTAGCAAAGGAACTGGAGCTCTAGAAACAGTCAAGCTAAACACCTCCCAAGGGATTTTCTGTAGAGCGTGGAAGTGTGTCTCACTTATGATGAAGACAAGGGTGTCGGGGAGGGTCTGAGACAGAGTCACAAAACCTTCTTTGCCCAAGCCCACTCCTTTTCTTCTTGTACCAGGTTTCGGAGACATGACCTTGCCTACGCACACACAGAGAAAAGCCAGGCTTCCCAAAGAGTAAAGCCGCCTGAGAAACAGCCCTCAGCAGAAGCATTAGTCACTGCAGAAGAGGAATAGGAAGCGACAAGCAGATCCCTGGGGAGGGCAGCTCTAACGCAGATGAATTAATCACTAAGCACATTAATCCATGTGCTTATGGACCGATGGTTCTTCGTGCTCGTGCGTGGTGACAATATATGGTGATGGGAACAACAGGGGCCAATACTGGGTGCGGGAAAGCAGAAAGACCTGGTCCAGTTCTGGTGGGGAAGCGGCATGGGGGTTGTTTCTTGAAGTCCCTGTAAATCAAGACCTAAAGACTTGGAGGATGGGAGTGGAGACAGGAGGTTCAGAACTTTGGTTCTTGAACTTAATTTGTTCTGGAAGGTTGTTCAAAAAAAACCACAAAAGACAGATCATGCCTGAGCGACCCGTGACTGATCACACAGGCATCAGCATGAAAGGGCTGTCAGCCTGAGAACTGAATTGCTTGGGATGGGAGGTGTTTGAGACCCGAGGTTGGACTGGACTTCAGGCAGAGGGAGCGATACACGCAGAGGCTAGCGGGTGACAGGAAGCCGGAATCTCCAGAGGAAGTGGAAGTGGTTCTGAGCGGGAGGTGGGGGAAGAGCGAAGAGGTGGGAGGCAGGGGAGGGAGCCGCAGCTCAAGTCCTGTAGTAGCTTTGCACGCATCGTCAAGCACTTGGCATTATTCAACAAAGAGCTGCTGCAAGATTTTTAAGGGGAGTATGTCTTGCATTTTAAAAAGATCGATTTTGGAGAATTAAAGTGGGCCAAGTCTAAACTAAAGGGAAATATTAATTAAGTGCTTGAACTAGGGGCAGTGAACAGTGGGGGAGGGTGGGTGAACCAGGTATTTCAGAGGGGTCAAGGGTGAAGCCCGGGTTTCCGGTGTGGACCACCCGTTGGAGGCGCTGTCATTGGCCCCAAGGGGAGAAACAGGAGGCTGGATGTGTTTTGGATCTCCTGTTCTCGCTGCCCAGGGGTTGGATGTGAGCCAGCTCACATGAAGGGTGTGGGAGGGATGGGGAGTGGGAGTCACCAGCACAAAGGCAGTGAATGGAGGTGCGGGATGGGTGAAATTGCTTGGAGGGCGGGCAGAAGGAAAAGACCCAAATTCTGAGAAGGCTGGAGTTGAAAAGCAAGACAGAGGGAGCGGGATCGGCCAAAGAGCCCAAGAATCCCTGCACAAAGAAACGTCCAGTTAAGGATAAACATTTATTCACTCTGTTAAACAAAGGGAAGGTCAGGGGCAGCAGGAGAAGACTGGACCTGGACATCAAGGGAGGAGTACTGTTAAAAGGCAGAGCCAGCGGTCACCCTTATCTGCACATGGGTGGGGGAAAGATGGTTCCAGAATTCAGTCCAGTCCGAGAAATCAGTTGCTTTCCATCTGGGCATCCCACCAGCCTTCAACCCTGAAACAGGGTGCCAGTGGGATTAATTGTGGCCATTCTCTCGTTTCTTCCGTTGAATGTGTCAATTCTAGCTCCAATCCTGTCCTCATACCCGACTTATTTCACCCTGTCCTAGTTCACCTTGCATTTCTTTGCTTCTTGGTTATCTCTCAGTGCTATATTCTTCCTAGAAAATCGGGGAGAAAAAAAACCTTCGGTGAGTCTCATCATGATCTGACCCAAGTGGCCATTTTACTTCATAGCGTGTATTTTTAAAAGCTTGAACCTCGAGATTTAAGACCAAAATATAAATTCTAAATTGTGCTGCGCACCAGGAACTAGTATTGCCTGCTCCCTGAAGTTCCGATTATTCTGGGAGAAAGTTAGTAACTTTGGCCTGAAGCCAGGGAATGTACCCCCTCTCCCAGATTACTCAATTTTGGACAGTGACATCATTGAGACTTCTGTTTTTTAAACATTTCATATATTAAAGGAAATGTTAGAGATAACTGTCTGAAACGCAAGCAATGTTAGGAGCTTGAACAGGAAGGACATAGCTAATTAGTGTCTAGGAAATGAGATCATATCTTTTATAGAATCATCTGATATTGAGGAAACAGGGAATTTACAAAGGAGGGGGTATACAATGAAATTAACCAACGAGTGAGCCATCCTTTGGCATCACTAACCTTTAGACCTGGACCTAACGATACAGCTGCAGTAGTTGAATGTATTAGGGCTGATCTACCCAAGAGTTTGTTTCCTCTAGTAATTTTTTTTTCAGACTCAATAGGCTATGTCCTAAATTAAGAAGTGAAAGAATCAAGACTGCAGCAAAGAACCATTCATGTGTAAGTGTTAGAAACGACCTACTTTTATACAACTGAAGACCAGGACACAAAACCCTTGCACGGCCCCCCCCCCGCCCCCCCATCTAGCTCTTGTTGCCACAGCCCCGTGAATCAGAGGTGCACTCCATGTGCCAAGGACACGAGAAGGGAGAGTTGTCAGAGCAACGACTGTGCTGCTTATTTCAAAAGCTCAGCATCCAAAAAAGGCCGGGTAATACAGAAATCAAATGTGTACTTCTCAAATCTCACCAAACTGTATACACTTCGAATTTCTGCATCTTATTACATTAGAAATACCTCAATCTAAAAAAAAAACCAAACATGAAAAAAGGTGGAAAAGGACAAAAAAGACACATCATCAGATCCTATAGCTAAATGAAGTGAAATAATTTACATCTATTATCCTTAACAAAGTCAAACCCAGGAAATAAGCAAAGCTTATTAAAAAAAAAGTGTCTGAACTACCTATACAGACTCCATTTCCCTCGGATCATCAAAGGGACTTTGATCAAGGACTTAGCTCTTTGGGTTTAGGCATTTCATGGTGTGTGTGTGTGGGGAAGGGCATTAGATCCATTTATTTAAAATCCAGGCTGAAAACAAACAAACAAACAAACAAACAAACAAACAAACTCTTGTCCATCTGGAAATTTTAGCATATTTATTTGAAAACCAAGTTCTGTGAAAGAGTACACGAAACAGTCATATATCTTTCTCCTCGACCGTGGGCTTGGAGACAGGTTCTTCAGCCAGCGCGGACGTAATGGTACATGCAGTGAATAGCAGGTCTGAACATGAACTTCCTCACAGGCATTTCCGACAGGAGCCTGGACAACTTTCTTTAGATGAGCAATGAGATCCTGGGGAAGGGGAGAAAGGAAGGGAAGCTAGCGTCATTCTTTCTTTTAAAATCATAAAAAAAAAAAGATTTTATTTATTTATTTTTAGAGAGGGGGAAGGGAAAGAGAAAGAGAGGGAGAGAAACATCAATGTTTGGTTGCCTCTTGCACACCCCCTACTGGGGATCTGGCCCACAACCCAGGCAACTGTCCTGACTGGGAACTGAACCAGTGACCCTTTGGTTCGCGGACCTTGCTCAATCCACTGAGCTACAGCAGCCAGGACTAAAATCATTCCTTTTTCTTTTAAACTATTAGCTGTTGAAGTCTAAAACTAGCCCTTAACCCTGCCTATCTGGTTCTAATATGCCAGTTTCTGCTAAGATAGACTCCAGTTTCCCAACTTCCACTGGGCTGAATATTTTATCCTTTTGAAAATTAACAAGAATCTAACTTAAACTTCCAAGCCATCTTGTAGTAACTGCCGTGAAAGACTTCACCGGGGGCTGGTTTTCAGTCAGGTGCTGTGACAGGCTGGGGGGGCTGGCGGGAGTCAGTTCTGTGGGGACTGAGGGCTCGAGGTGTCAGTACTGCCATGTGCTGGCTGGGGAAGCTTAGGGAACCACCAAGGTTTCCTGAAAAGAGAAATTCTCTGAAAGGGAATTTGCAAGAGCAAGTTTAAGAGCAAGGAAGTTCGTATACATCATCCTCGCTCTAAGGTCCAAACTGTCTCTCAGAGGCTTGGAAACATTTCCCTACTGTAATGGCAGGGTTTCTGCATATGTAAATGGCATTCCCACAAAGGCTTTCATTAACTGCTAGTCAGTGTGTAACGCTTCTTATGGTGCTGGATTTGCAACCTTACATTTAAATGTATTTTTCTTTTGTCATAAATACTGTTCTTACTTTCTTCGTTTGTCTTACAATGTACTGATACTGGGATGGAATTAGGGAGCCTTGATTATACATTTTATTTATTTCAAATACTTAGAAAGAAGAATTTATGTATTTTTTAGAGAGAGGAGAAGGAAGAGAGAAGAGTGTCAGAGGGAGATCGTTCAACCGCCTTCGCACGCCCCCAACCGGGGCCTGGCCTGCAAGCGAGGCGCGCGCTCTAACCAGGAACTGAACCAGCATCCGTTCGTTCCCAGATGGTGCCCAGCCCACTGAGCCAGACCAGTGAGGGCCGACTATACATTTTATGTGCACCTTCAAATATGTGATGACCATTCAAAAAATGCGGGGAATATGAATGACAATTTTTCAAATTAAATTATTCCATCTGAAGACCACCCCTTTCAACACTGTTACAACCCTGGCATAATAATAATCTTTTTCAACTGGACAAAGCTTTTATAGTCTAATTGACTCCAAAGCACCCATAGGCCCTGTCTCTTACACACATCAGATGTTCGATAGTTTCGCTGAATAAATGAATGTTAAGGGCTTTTGGTGCCAAGAGTATTGCCAACGGAGAGGGAGAGAGGAGTCAGTGGGACGTCCGGGTCTGTGCTACTCCAGGCGTAGTCTGCGGACCAGCGCTGGCCCACGAACAGTAACTAATCTACAAGGGGCTTACATCTGAATGCAAAGCACCTCCATCGCTGAGCAAACTTTCAGTGTAGCAGACTTCTTTCGGGGTGAGCAGGAAGCAAGGCCTTTTTCATAAAAGAAGCACTAAGCAGATTTACATTCTGAAGCAAGCTCTCTACCTCTCCATGGACCTATAAAAACAGTCTGCGGACTGGCTACTTTTAACAGCAACGGTAGTTTGCTATAGGGTAGAATCAAAATAGAAAGAAAAAGGAATTGGCTGTTACAACGGCAAGAAGAGGTCCAAAAAAGAGGGTGGTTAATACTGTTTAGGTAAACAGAGACTGAGCACGAAAGCAAGGGAAAAACTGAGACAATGTCCCTGCATAAAACATTTGTGAAGAATTGACAGAGATTCCCCTTGATGTACAATATTCACACACACCTGTGGTCCTTAATCATCAATATACTCAAACGGTTCTGGGGGTTCAGGCTCTTGCTCCTCCTCTTCGATTTTGGGGCCATGGGCTGCCACAGGTTCCACTAGCTCTTCAATGTCTTCACTGGTGTCCTTCAGAATGATGATGCCTCCGATGGACAGCTGTCAACACAGAGCAGGGGATGAAGAGGCACGAGCTCCACTCACATTCCGGAGGGCTGCAGAGTCTAGCGGGCACGTCTGTGAGGCAGCACTGCACAGCTGCCCGCACCGTACCAGGCGGGCCAGGAGACCTGCACGCTGTGCCTGTGTGGTGCCGCACTGCTGACTTAACCGCATGTTCAACTGTGGGAGGAGGCTAACATCTTCCTGACCCAGTGTTTTAGGTGAGTTTGAGGCTTGAATGTCAGCGTACATTACAAAGGACAGAGATAACTGTCATCTACAAGGAGTATTTAACCCAGTGGCTCTAGATGGTAGAGTAAGTGGTATTGTTCTATCTGAATAATGTGTCCTAATTTAAGAATAGTATTTCATGACCTGGCTGGTGCGGCTCAGTGGATTTTGTGCCAGCCTGAGAACTGAAAGGTCGCTGGTTTGATTCCCACTCAGAGCACACACCTGGGTAGTGGGCCAGGTCCCCGGTAGGGGGTGTACAGGAGGCAACCACACATTGATGTTTTTCTCCCTCTCTTCCCCTCTAAAAATAAATAAATAAAATTAAAAAAAAAAAGTATTTCCCAGGACTAGCCTCCGTCTGACTGCAGGGAGAATGTTTATTGTCCAAATATGGTATTCTAATAGCACATTCTAGTACCACACTTTGCTACTCAACTGTGGTCCTGGACCAGCAGCATCTTTATTATTTGGGAGCTTGTTAGAAATGCACAGCCCTGGCTGGTGCGGCTCAGTGGACTGAGTGCTGGCCTATGAACCAAAGGGTTGCCCGCTCTCTTCCTGGTCGGGGCACAGGCCTGGGTTGTGGGTCAGGTCCCCAGTCAGGAGCACTCCAGAGGCAACCACACATTGGTGTTTCCCTCTCTCTCTTTCCCTTCCCCTCTCTAAAAATAAATAAATGGAATCTTAAAAAAAAAAAAAAGGTGCATAAAACTTGGCCCTATCCTAGATCTACAGAATCCACATTTTACCAAGATCTCCAGGTGATCTGTATGCACATTAAAGTTTGAGAAGCACACTAGTCTAACAGACACTTTATTATTTATGAGAAAACTATTACTTTGGGCACAAAAGACAATCCACAAATAAAAAGTCAATTTTTTCTCCAGCAATTTCCGAATGATAGAACAACATAAATACAACAGATATCTGACTGCTTTTCACTTTAATCTACAAAACCTTGTGATGTACAATGAAGAGCTTATTAAGCCTTCTCCCAAACGTATTAGCAGAAGGTAAATCACACACCAAACTCTGGTGTGCTAATCTTATTCTATTTGCTTGCCTGTGTGAAAGGAAATGGAAAGCTGCTCTCTGTAATTAAATCAGTCAACAGTGGGAAAGCACATCTGGAAAAACATATTTCTACCAAAGCACATTACTAGGAAGAAAAGGAAACACAAGAACATTAGTTAAATGGTTCACATATGTATAAGCATCTCTGCAGTTCAACCTAATCTGATTTTTAACTCATCAGAACTCTCTCCTGCCACGCAATAAAACTGGTGTGCCTTCATGAGCTTCTAAACTGTTTTCCTTTTCTCAACACACACACACATATCAGGGCACATTAATCTAGAACTTTTGCCCTTAAAAAGTTTGCTTTTTTTGAAGAGGAGCCATTTTATGAGTGGACCTTACCTTCACTAGCAGCAGTCATCCACGAACAGCCAGGGCCCACGGCCACTGTCCTAATACTCCATGGCCTAAAAGTTTACTCAAACCTTCTGAAGGACCACATGGAAATTAATGTTTTACTAAACAGAAGAAAATCCCCATGCTCACAAAGGATGCCCTACAGTTTAGACACATGGTTCCCAGTTATAATTGTACTATTTCATGCTTAAGTTAAATGAAATAACCCAACTCAAATCCTGCAATATAATCACCACATGAAAAGAACTTTTTATAGCTACATGGGTTAGGCTGGTAACAAATTCTCTTAAATATTCTTTTACCTCTCTCTTTCTGGGAACACATCATCCCATTCTGTGAATGTTCGTGTGCCTTACAGTATTCCACAGGCCTGAGGTTCTGTTCAACCTCCTCCACCCTTTTGTGGAGGCTGCTCCTCAACCACCTACCTTCAAGTTTGCTCAACTCTGCTTACAAGTTATTGAACTCCAGTGAATTTTTTATTTGCTTTATTTTTCAAATCCAGAATTCTATTTTTAATAGTTTCCCCCCCGATATTCAAGATTTAAAAAATTTTAAATTGTTGTTTAACAACAGCTGCCCCCCCCATTCTCCCTGTCCCACCCCCCCCCCACCTCCCACCCTCAACCCTAACCCCCACTGGCTTTGTCCACGGGTCCTTCATACATGTTCCTTGGTGACTCTTTTTCTTTCCCCCGTTGCACCAAGAAATTTGAAAACCTGGGTGAAATGGACAAATTTCTAGAAAAATATAATTTGCCAAAACTGAATGAAGAAGCAGCAGAAAGCCTGAATAAATCAATAACAGCTGATGAAATTGAAGCAGTAATAAAAAAACTCCTGGCACACAAAAGCCCTGGATTGTATGGTTTCACAGAAGAGTTTTACAAAACATTTAAGGAAGAGCTAACCGCTATCCTTCTCAGATTATTCCAAAAAATCCAAGAGGGGAAACTCTCAAACTCTTTTTATGAGGCCAGCACCATCCTAGTCCCCAAACCAGATAAAGACACAAGAAAGAAAACTACAGGCCAATATCACTGGTGAACACAGATGCTAAAATCCTCAACAAAACATTGGCAAACCACATCTAGCAATACACATGATATACCAAAAAGATGATACACTATGATCAAGTGAGATTCATCCCAGGGATGCACGGATGGTACAATATTCACAAATCAATACATGCAGTATATTATATAAACTAAAGGAAGACAAAAATCACATGATCATATCAACAGATGAAGAAAAACATTTAGTAAGGTACAGCACCCATTTATGATAAAAACACTCAGCAAAGTGGAAGTAGAGGGAGCATAGCTCAACACAATAAAGGCCATATATGAGAGACCTACAGCTAACATCATAATCAATGGGCAAAAACTAAAAGCTTTCCCACTAAGATGAGGAACAAGATAAGGATGTCTGCTTTCACCACTCCTATTCAACATAGTATTGGAAGTCCCAGCCACAGTGATCAGACAAGAAAAAGAAATAAAAGACATCCAAATTGGAAAGGAGGAAGCAAAACTGTCATTGTTTGCAGATGACATGATAGTGTACACAGAAATCCCTATTGATTCCACCAAATAACGACTCAACCTAATAAGTGAATTTGGCAAAAAGTGGAATACAAAGTCAATATTCAGAAACTGAAGGCATTTCTGATAATCACAATTTATTGAGACATCATTTTCATACTTTCCTTTGGTTTTATATACATAGTTCTTTTAGTTCTTAAATAGTTGATTTAGTCTGCCTATTAATTCTAGGCAGAGACAGTTTCTATTATTTTCTTCTCTGTGTATGAGGTATATTTTGTTTCTTTGATTCTGTCTTGTACATTTTTGATGAAAACTGAACATTTGAATAATATAACGCGGCAACTCTAGAAATCAGATCCTGCCCTATCTCTAGGGTATGTCGTTTGCTTTGTGACTTTTCTGAACTGCTTCTACAAAGTCTGTATTTTTGTCATACGGGATCACTAAAGTCTCCACTCAGCTGCTCAGTGGTTGCACAGGGATTTTGTTAAACACCTGGAACCAGTAAGTCTCCCAGCCTTTGCTGAGGGGATGTATGTGTTGTGGCAAAACTCAACAATCAAGCAGGCAACTGGCAACTCTCCCTTAGCCTTCATTTTTTGCGTGCACAGAGACAGCCTTTTGACTCACAGATGAACAAGCTACCCGTTCAGTTCCTTGTCCTGTTGCGACGTCCTCTGACTTACTTTGAGCAAAGGCTCAACGATCATTTAATTTCTAACAAAGACATTCTAGTTTCCTCTTATGGCTTCACAACATTAAGTATATACACTTTGCTGTCTTTTTTTTTTAAGATTTTATTTATTTATTTTTAGGGAGAGGGGAAGGGAGGGAGAAAGGGAGAGAACATCATTCAGTTGCCCTTCACATGCCCCCAAACATACCTGGCCCACAACCTGGGCATGTGCCCTGACCGGGAATTGAACTGGAGACACTGAGCCACACCGATCAGGGTTACTTTGCTATCTTTAATTCTTTATAATTGTTGAAAACACTGGGTGTTGTATACTACTATATCTGTTCTGGATATATGTATGTATATGTATATGATCTCCCACTTCACTGTCAAGAGCAGTTTCTCGATGCTGTTTTAACGCTCTCTCTGTAAACATGCCCCTTAGATGAACTGGGTTGCACATTAGACAGTGACTACATTTAAGATGTCCAATGGAGGTACTATCAATTCATTCACTCAACACTACAGACCAAGTGGTGTTAGGTGCTAGTAAAGCAGGATTAGTAGGAGGTGAGAGGAGATTTCCAAGCTATTCTCTTCCCCTTGGACTGACTGCCTGCTTCTTAAAGATGTCCTGTGACTTGTCACCACCACCAAGTAATATTTACTGAGGATTTGCTATGTGCCAGACATTGTTTTAGGTGTTTTACCTGTAACAATCTATTTAATCTTTACAACATTTGCAGGAGTGGGTAGTATCACCATCCCAGTTTTACAGATGAGGAAAGTGAAACACAAAGAAATTAAACAACTTGTCCTGGTCATATAGTTAAGAAATGGCAGAGTAGAATACAGACTCAGTTCGGCCCAGTTCCAGTTCTTCACCACTAAATACAGCTATTTTCCATCCCTGCCCTTGTCTCTTCCAGTTGGTGGTATAGTCTGGTAAGAAAGACCCCGGCTCAGAACTCTGCATAAGGGTTGCCTTCTACTTACCACCATCAGGGACGACCTTCAAGTTGCTGAGAATGAGTTTACTTTTCTATAAGGAATTAGAAATCTCATTTATGACATTTATGCCCAGGATTTAAATGTATTAAATGTGCCTACTCATGGCTCTCTAGTTTTCTGGATGTAAGAACCAGGGAAATAAGACATTATCATGCTGAAATCTCTGATCATTTGTTTCTAACATAAAACATTCTGCCTTAGAATCAATTAAATGGAAGGACAATCCTTTTATAATTATAAAATTCAATGCTCTAAGTGCTCATGTATTAACTGTATTACCTTTTCCAATCTCTGCCACATTCCTATGAGTTAAGGATGATAATTTTTACCTTAAAGCAGAGGAAATTGAGGCAGAGGGCTTTAGTGTATGACCTAAGGTCACATAGGCTGTAAGTGGTAGAATCAGAATTCAAATTCAGGATGTCTGGCTCTACAGCCTCTGCTCCTAATCACTGTCTTGTATTAGGAACTTCCATGGTGTAAGCCTCTGGTAGATGAAGGACATTTACAGGGTCACACAAAGAACTATCTACATGGTACGGAAGGAAATGTTCTCTCTTTCACTAAGAAATTTATTAGGCTAAAGAGCTTTTCCCAATGCTTTAGATTTATCCTTTTCTGTCACTATTATATTGTCCTATGAATTAATGTCCCTTGGGTATGTAGCAGCTAAGGGCCATTGGTACTTACTGGTTTGAAAGGCTGGTATCTACAGGTCTCTGGCATGGTCAGAACCTTCAGCTGGGCAGGCATAACTCGGGCAGGGTTATCCAATAACTGGAAGTTCGGTTCAGGTTCTTTTTTCTTTTCTTTTTCTTCCTTTTTCTCTGCCTCATCCTAGAAAACATTGAAAAATAGCCCAATACAGGTTCACTTCTGTTCCACATCGCTAAATATTGCTTGACAAATTTACTGAGCAACTATTAGGTACAAAAGGTAGTTAGGATTAGATATAATAATAGAGGTACAACCAAAGTATATCAGACTTGGGGGAGGGAGAGGGTAACTCTACTTGGGGGTAAGAATGATATTTAACTTGGTTTAAAAGGATGAGAAGCCTTTTATAGGAGTAGAGATCAGGGGAAAAAAGGGTCTATTTAATAAATGACACATTTTAGTTGTCATTTCTTCCAAGAACTCATTCCTGATTTGTACTACGAAATATTCTATTTTCATGAATGGATATAATTTTTAAAGTTTCTTCCAATTAAAATGACATGAGTCTTTTTCTTTGAAACAATATAATTATTTAAAGGAAGCCAAGAGTAAGATATAATAATGTTTAAGGAAGAATCTAGACCATACAGAGATAGAGAAATCAACTCATATGACCACCAAATTATACCTACCACTTCCATTTTCTCCTCTTCTTTTTTCTCTTTTTCTTTTTCCTTTTTTTTAGCCTTGGCAGTAATAGATAACACCGCTGTGGAAACCTAGAGGAAGTGAAGAGGGTAAATCTTTGCGACCCCTTATCTACATACAAATGTACAAGTCCAAAAATAACTCAGCCCTACAATACTATCCTGTTTCTTGGCAGTAAGTATCACAAAGAACAAAATAATTGAGGAATAAATCATGGCATTTATTCATGTAATTACTATTATGGTCATCAGGAGAAGCTTTACTTCCCAGAGGTTTGTGTCCAACATAATTCTAATTTTTTTGATCTGCAGCTTACCTTGGATGTGGATTTGCTATCATGAATTTCTGGGAGAGATTTGGGTGCTGTACCCTTTATAACTTTACAGGGAAAGCACTGGAAAACATAAATTTCCTTCAGATTTGGCTGTAAAGATACTCTCACTGAACTAGATACATTGGTAACATACAATGGGTAAGTGATTAGCCTGGAATTATTCTCCTGATGGGCCAAACTGAAATCAAAGGTGAAACCAGGACTGTGAAAGGCTGGGCAGTATTTTTAAACTGACTTTGTTTCAGACCCAAAAGGGAAGGGGCTGAAACATAGCTTATGAAACAAGATGTTGTCATCAAAAGATATTTATCACCCATCACCCTCAAATTAGGTCAATTATGTAATTATCCCTATGTACAAAAAAATGTATAGGAAATAATCAACAACCAGCTAATATGGAACATTTTCTTGAGAGAAAGAATCATTTTCCTAAACATAAGGTATCATAAGGGGTAATTTTACTGAGAAAACTTCAGGGGCAAGTGCGGCTTTCTTTCATTGATAATGTGAGGACACATCTCAATGAGTGCCCTCATACACTGTTGGCAGGAGTACAAATTGATTATATCCATTTAGGAAGAAGTTCAGTGAATACTTATAAAAATAATGTGCATTACTTTTGATCAAGCAATTCCACATCTAAGATCCTAACCTACAGATATATGTGTATAAGTGCACAAATACATGTGTATGAAGACTCTTGTTCCAGTTTCATTTGTAACAGTGATGAATTAGATATAACCTTAAATGCCCACCAGACAGGGAACTGGTACCATAAATAATGGTGTATACATAAAAATATGGCTTTGCAGTATTGGAAAAAATATGATGTATATATATGAAAGTTTTAAAGAGAAATTGTTTAAGTAAAAACAATAAGAAGCAAAACAGTAGAAAACAATTCTATTTGTGGTATGAAAAGTATTGATATATACAGAGAAAACATTTGGAAGAAGTCACAAACTGTGACTCCTGCAACATGGTACTTGAATGACCAGGAAAGAAAAAGCACCTTTCCTTTATCTTCTTGCGTAATGTTAGATTTTACCATAAATATATTACTTTAAAATATAGGAGGAAGTCAGGCGGTTTAGAAGGGTGTGGAGAAGGGGTCTGGTCTGCCACGAGGTCTGGTGTGTAAGGAGATGCCACGTGGTTGGGAGTAAGAGCATGCTACGAGGCCTGGTGTAGCAGAGCAGACTCGCCAGGAAGCCTGCCCGAGGAAGACAGCAGCAGAGCTGATGGAGCTGTGTGGGGACCTGCCTAGCCACCCGGATCTGGATTTGTGAGAGATGCTTGGAGCAGAGCTCTGAATGGGGCTGCTGATCTGCAGACTTCTGCTTTCTTGAAAGATGACCTCCATTAAGATGGTGGCATAGGCAGACATGGTTCACTTCTTTGCACAATCACAACAAAATTACAACTAAAATACAGAACAACCATTGCTCAGAATCGTCAGAAATCAAGTTGAATGGGAGTCTCAGGACTATGGAGTTAAGGAGACCACATCCATCCAGACTGGTGTGACGGGTGCAGATGCAGATGCAGAACAGGCTGGCCCCACGCCCACGTGTGGTAGATAAAAATTCAGGAGGGATGTCTTGGGAGCGAGGAGTCCCAGTCTCACACCAGGTTCTGCAGCCCAGGGTTCCAGTTCCAGGAAGGTTAAGTCCCCACAACTGCTGGCTGCAAAACCCAGCAGGGATTGAGTCTGTGGAAGAATCTGCTCGAGCCCCAAGCAGTTCCTTTTAAAGAACATTCACTTACTCAAGACTCACTCCCTCTGAGCTCTAGCACCAGGGTAGCAGCTTGAAAGGCACCAGTGGTAGACAAGAAGGAACTGAAGTGTCTGGCATCGAGGCGAACAGAGGCCATTGTCCCTTTTCTGGGCACTCTCCCAACAGAGCACACCCAAGCTGCTTTTCCATATGAATGGCCAGTCTTGGACCATACTTCACAACTTTCTAAATCCTCTCAAACAAGCAGCAGCTGGCTGCAGCCTAGATTCATGGCGAGGCTTTGCCTGGGAATCTCCAAGCCCAGCACAAGTAGCAGCCATCTCAGATTGCTCTACAGCTCAGACAGGGTGGCCCCAGGCAGAACACAGGTTGGGTCTGACTTTGGCCTGCATCACCTGGGAACCCAAGGCTCAATGCACCCAGTGGACAGATACAGACCATGTCAGAGCACCACCACCCTGCCCCTGCACAGCTGATCCTCCACGGAGGGCGGATGTTGGTGGTAAGTGGTCACAGCCAATCCTTGCAGTTTACTAGCTTGGGTAAATCCCTCCATTGACCTGCAGACAGCAACCAAAGTTCATCTATAAGAGGAGGGTGTACTCAGCCCACATTATGGGCACACCTTGAGCACCAGCTTGGGATATAGGAGAGGCCATGCCATTGGACCCTGCAGGACACCTACTACATTAGGCCACTGTACCAAGACAGGGAGTCATAGCAGCTCTAATACATGGAAACAAACCCAGGGAGGCTGCCAACATGAGGAGACAAAGAACATGGCCCAAATGAAAGAACAGATCAAAACTCTAGAAAAAGAGGTAAATGAAATGGAGATAAGCAATCTATCAGATGCAGAGTTCAAAACGCTAGTTATAAGGATGCTCAAGGAACTTCGTGAGGACCTCAGGAGCATAAAAAAGATCCAGTCAGAAATGAAGGACGCACTAATTGAAATAAAGAACAGTTTACAGGGAAACAACTGTACAGTGGATGAAGCTGAGAATCAAATCAATGATATGGAACATAATGAAGCGCAAGGCAGCCAATCAGAACAAGAAGAAAAAAGAATCCAAAAAGTGAGGGTAGTATAAATAACTTGTGGGACAACTTTAAGCATTCCAACATTCGCTTCACAGGGTGACAGGAGAAGAGAAAGAGCAAGAAATTGGAAATCTACTTAAAAAAAAAGAATAAAAGAAATGTGCAAGTCTAGGAAGCACAAGAGTCTCAAACAAGATGATGGCAAAGAGGCTCACTCCAAAACATAATATAATTAAAATGCCAAAGGTTAAAGATAAAGAGATGGGAGGGGGTGCGGGGAAATGGGTGAAGAGGTGAGGGGATTAAGAAGTACAAATGGGTAGTTACAGGACAGCCATGGGGATGTAAAGTACAGTGCAGGAAATGGAGTAGCTAAAGAACTTACATGCATGACCCAGGGACCTGCACAGGGTGTGGGACTGCCTGAGGGAGGAGGGGATGCTGGGTGGAGGGGGCAGACAAAGGGGGAAAAATCAGGATGGCTGTAACAGCATAATCAATAACATATAATTAAAAAAAATATTTAACAGAAATCCAAACAAAATGCTGAGTAGCCCCTATATGCTGTTCAAATAAGTACAAATGCTGTTCAAAGGAACAAAGAACCTACCTTTTCCTTTTCTTTTTCTTTTGGTACTTCCAGAGGGGCAGGATATGCAAATGTAGATGGTTTACAGTTTGATTTATACTGAACTTTTGGCATCTGAAGAAATAAAAGAATTTATTTCCTCCATTAAAATCATCAAAATCAAGATTCAAGTATTACAGTCTCTTAACAAGCATACAAATGCAAAGAGCTCCAGGCTAGATGTTCAATTACAGTGCTATTCAATTATGTCATCAATTCTCCCCTTAAAGACAGGTTTTCTTTCAGTGATTAGTTTTGGGGTGCTTTCCTGAAGCTCCGTGCCTTTGAACTGGCATCCCTTTATCTCGTCTTCACTGACCGTGCGCCCTGCTCGGTGGGGTAAGCCCCACTCATGGTGTGAGCATCAGATCAACAATTACCTCCTTGTAAAGTGTTTTGTGATTATCTAGTCTGCACACCTAACTTCCACATCCCTTCCTTGTACCACTAACAACCTATATTAGTGTATATACTGTTTCCACACCATATAATCACACCTTACAAGAGTCTAACATGAGCCTAATGGAAAAGTTAGCTTCATATCACTCATTTGACCAGGTTTAAAGTTCTCTTGTCTGGATTTTTCTGTTTATCCAGTTTGCATTGATAATGAATGGTCATGAGCATCATACATACCAGGACAAGAAATCTTGTCTTTCCACCCCACTTTCATTGTAAACAATGTAAACACAGGTGATAAAGTTGTGGGCCAGAGGAAAAAGTCCCTAAAGACTCTATAAGATGTTTAACCATAATGTTAAAAGTTAGGGACTGGGGAACCAAAGATTCTTGTTTTGAGAGTTAAACTGCTCAATATTCATACATGTGAATACTTTAATGCCAAAATGCTTAAAGGATAATTTGCTGGACAGTTATACTAGAAAAAAAAATCAATAAAATAATCTTTATCAGCCATTTTTTTTTGCCTAAAAATTTTCCACTCTGAAAACTTAATAGAACATTTTAACAACAGTGATGACCAGATTTAAGAGTTATTTAAAGGTCAAAAAGACCTATGAGAGGATGGGAGAACAAGACAGTGATGATGGAGGAGCCATAGGACTGAGGAAGAACTAAGTACATACAAGCCCTATATTTAAAAAAAAAAAGGGATGGCCTTGATTTAAGTCACTAGGTTCCATCAGATTTCCTGGTCCTCACTGTTGGCTTTGCTTTCTGCCACAATCAAAGGGACACCCTCCTATTTTGATTTCCCTTCAGTAATAATCCTTTCCCCCATCAAATGCCCTAGCATCAAATAACTCTGAAAAATGTCCTTGTCCAAAACCTTCATTCCTTATCTAGTTTAGGTCCTCTTTCTTCCTTGCCCAGATTGTTGCAACAGCATTGTAACAGATTTCCACTATACCAAAATGATGTTTCTAGAATGCAAACCCCATCATATTATTTACCTACATGAAATCCTTCAGCAGCTCCCAAAGCCTTTTCATACTTTATATTTTGCCCCTTCTCTTACCATTCCCTCTCAATTGGTTTTACTAAGGTTACGAAGTTATTAAGAAGACTTGAGTTTTAAAACTTCCACCCAATAAGGTGGTAACTGAATTTGAAGGGGAAATACTTTATTGATGGAATGCTAACTCATTTTTAAAATTTCATGAAAATACTCGAGTGGATGGTGAACGGAACATGGCGAGGAAGATACACTATAAAACTGAGGTCTCAGAAGCATACCTTTAAGTCCTTGTTAAGGCCAATGACGCAGGTAGGGGTATAAGCCAATGACAGGAAGTGTGAAAGAGGAAACCAGAACCAGAACTGGGTAAAGACAAGGACGCCAACCACAGAAGGCATATGGGTGTGCCCGGTTCTGGACTGCAAGGAGATTGTGACATTATGGCCACCTGCAGAAAAAGAGAGAAACCATGAACATGAATCCAACAGGGAAATAATAATAAAGATTTTTAAGTACTGCACTAGGGAAGCATATGGTGATTATTTGAAGAGTATAGTTCATAAAATATAATATAGAATTACTGGAATTAGTTAGCCATTGAGCTATTCAGGGTCTCCAAAACTGGAAGTGCTGTATTTTAAATGAACTCAGGGTAAATCTAGATCTTTCTATAGAGGGAGGCATTTTTCAAAAACTAAGCTTGAAGGGCATCAAAACTGCATATGCTAAATTAAATATTAATCTGTATTATACCCTGGCTATTAATGTACTAATAAAAAGTAAAGACCCTGGCCAAGTAGCTTAGTTGGCTGGAGCACTGTCCTGATGCGCCAAGGCTATGGATCCAATCCCCTGTTGAGGCATGTACAGGAAGCAACCAATGAATGCATAAATGGGTGGGACAACAAATCAATGTTTCTCTCTCTCTAAAACCAGTAACTAAGAGTTTTAGAACAATTTTAAAAAGTAAAATTTTAACATACATCATATTTACAAGCAACAGCAAAGAGGCAAGCAGTAGATACTGTTTGCTTAATTTTACTTTTCCTGCTTTAGTCATGTCTAAATGCAGGCAGCTCCAGTATTAACTAGCTTTGTGACGCTGGACAAAATCACTTTCCCTCTATTTTTTTTAAATTTGTTGATTTTAGAGAGAGAAAAAGGAAGTGGGAAGGGAAAGCAAGTAGGGGGGAAGGAGGGGGAGGGGGGAAGGGGGGGGAGAGAGAGAGAGAGAGAGAGAGAGAGAGAGAGAGAAACACTGCTTTGTTGTTTCACTTTTTTATGTAGGTATTCATCAGTGGTGTGTTGTATGTGCCCTGACTGAGGATCGAACCTGAAACCTACTCTAACCTGAAACCAACTGAGCTACCTGGCCAGGGCCCATCTTCTCTCTAAAAATCTTTTTCTCCATTGACAAAATGAGGGTTTGAACCCAAGTACTGGAACTACAGCATTACCACTAACCAAATAAATTTTAAATTTCTCATTCTCGATTCAATTGAGAAAAAAAATTTTTTTTAAAGAAAGCACAATACCTAAAAATTCTAATTCTAGTTAATCAGAAGTTTGGGCTGTAGAAATGGTATGCAGCTTGGAACCTGACCTGTTTAGCTACTCACTGCCGTGTCCTCTAGACCATCCCCTGAAGGAGTACAAAGAAAGTTTGAAAGCTAGTAAACAAGAGCTAAAATCCAAGCATCAGCTAGACAGCTGGATCTTTATTGCACTCTGTAACACTGAGATTCTGGGAAGCTATTAGGGGTTGCAAATGGGAATGCCTTTAGGAACCAGTCAGGTAATCAAACGACAAAACTTGGGCTGGAAGAAGTAAGGACTGAAACAAAATGGAAAGTTGAGGTCCTATCTAAAGAGGCCATGTTACTGGGGGTATAAATCTAGGGTCACCAGGTAGTTTTTTCTCTTTTTGAATAAATTTGAATCTGGATTTTATCCAACATTTTGCAAACTCTGCCAGGCAGACAAAACAAAACACGTTTAAGTCAGATTTGGCCCATGGGCTGCTATGTTATAGCCTCTGGTCTTTCTGGTAACATTGTTAATGCTGAACCCCAGAACTCTGAGACACAAACCTTTTAGTTCATATAACATAGCCTATAAAAATGGGACTTGTCACCCTGGCTGGTGTGGCTCATTGCCCACCTGGGAACCAAAAGGTTGTTGGTTTATTCCTGGTCAGAGCATCATGTTGGGTTGTGGGACAGGTCCCCAGTTGATGTTTCTCTCCCTCTATTTCTTCCTCCCTTCACCCCTCTCTAAAAATAAATAAAGAAGACCTTTTTTTAAAAAAGGGACTTGTCTGTGCCTAATCACCATCCTAATTTGAATTCCAATTCTGGATCCTGTGGCTCACATTTTACTTCTCTTAATCTCAGTATCTCACAGATGCCTTCACTGTTTGCTTGGAGTCAGGAAGTGAGTACTAACTTTGCTAAACCAAACAGCATTTAAAGTTTTTATGAGTCAGGGTTCTTCTCTCCAACCAGATAATCTAGATTTTCTTAATACTCTACCACAGGTATTTAAGATTTTATCTGGGAAAAAAAGCAGGTATACTTTAATTTTTTTCCCAACAGGAATGATTTATATACATTTATTGTCTGCTATACTCTTCCCTACTCTAACCACCAAATTCACCAAATGCTTACTATAACCTGAGAATTTTCAACAAATTACTGGAAAAAAAAATCCCAAGGAGCCTCCAGTCCAGAGAAAAAGATGGAACTTGGATAACTAAAACCAGGCATAAAAGTACTATGAAAGATGTACTAAACCTGCGTACTATTGGGAACACAGAGCTGAGCACGGCGCCTACTAACCCGGGGTGAGGACTGGGTGGGAGACAAGAGGGAGGAAAGGCTTTGCAGAGAATGTGATATCTGATCTAACTTTTGAAACTAAATCTCATTTTCTTTGGACTTAGAAACTAGACTAGCTTCTTGTTCTAACAGTCTGAGATTTACTATAAAAGGGAAAGTTTATCCTATTAATAGTGTTTACACAGTTCTAGAAACTTCAGTCATAAACCTTAATTTTGCTTTTCTTCCTGAAGAGACCCAGTCAATGAGTGAGTTCTAATGCCTTCGCTCACTCCTTTGGAGTCGTCCTCTCTAGACCTTCTCTACTACCACTGACTCCCAAGGACAGGCTGCAGAACACAAATTCTTCTAATGCTGCTGCAGCGCAGTTTGGTAGCATAGGATAGGATAGGAACAAAGTAAAAAGGGATAAGAGAATAGTTTGATGCACATAATAGCAAATACAAGAGTATAGAGTTTTATGTATTAAACACTAAAAATACCAAAGGCAAAAACCATTATAAATAAAAAGAGAAATAGAGCAGAAGCATCACACTTGATGTGCTCATGACAAATAAAAACAGACACAAAAAAGTGGCAGGAGAGGGACTGAAAAGAAGGAGGGGAAAACAGAACTTCTAGTAAAGACAGCAGAATAAAGCTAATACATAGAATTACCCTCCTTCAATTCTTATAGAACCTAATACAGCAAAAACCTGCAAACACTGTAGGTTACTAAATGAAAAAGTATAGAGCTGTAGTCTAAAACCACAAACTTCAAAAAGTGGCAGCTAGAAGAAAAAAAAAGGTTGTGGAATAGTGAAATGTTACTCCTAAATCTTATTTAAAAACTGATTATCAAAAGGAGCCAATCTGAAAAGGCTACATACTGTATAATTCCAATTATATAACATTTTGGAAAAGGAAAAACTAGAGTTACAGAGATGGTAAAAAGATGGCAGTTGCCGGGGACTGCGGGGAATCGGGGGAAGGGATGAGGAAGTGGAGCACAGGGACTTTCTAGGGCACTGAAACTATTCTGTACGATGCTGTCATGGTGGATGCACGCTGTTATGCATTTGTCAAAACCCACAGAGAGTGAAGGGATAAAATCCAGCCAATTAAGTGTGAAGCCTTAGTACAGATACCCAGGAAGAAGCAGCAGCAATTAAAAATCATGGTGAGTACTGAATCCATTTAAATACAAAACTAGGCCTAAACTGTGAGGCCTGTATGATTTCACAAGAGAATGTAAATGCTACATACCATGTAAACACAATAAAAATATTGGAAGGTGATGAAGAGGAGGGAGAAATAATGGCCTGTCAATGCCTGTGTTGTTTATACATGGAAGAGAACTGATACCATCAAAAACTGAAACGGTTACCTCTATCTAAAATATCTATGAGATATTATTTTCCTTATTTAAATTCAGCTGCATGAAATTATCTTTAAATTAAAAAAGAGAAAAACAAATTGTAGTTAACACTAAAATTTAAGCAGAAAACTCTCAACTTCTTGAAAAATTAAAACAAAAAAACTCTCACTAGACATATATTAAAAGAGAATATTTGCCTCAAAAACTTAAAAAGAAAGAAAAAACAAAAGGTTTAAGCAAAAATAAAGAATTTAGAGAAAAAAGAGTAGCATCAATGTGTAAAAGAAATCTGTAGCAAATCTAGTCAAGAAAAAGATAAAACAAATCAGAAAGAGAGTAATTAAAAAAAGAGACTTTTAAGGGAGATTATCAAAATTATAAAACAAGGGCAATGAAAAACTTGATATGGTTAAGAACATACTCAGCAAGTAGAAAACCTGAAAAGATTTAGCAAAACAAACAAAACACCTTAAGAAAAATATATTTTCCCAATCTCCTTCATTCAAAATTATATACACATATTTGTAGTTGATCAAGAAAGAATGACTGGCATAATTATGGCTAACAGTGTTTTTATGAAAAGAAGTACAGATGGCTAATAAATTTGAGGAAATGTTGATCTCATAATTAGAACTACCATGAAAACCCTGAGATACTATTCTTCATTTTTCAATTAGCAAAGATTAATTAAAAATTATATTTTTACAGGTTCGATTCCCAGTCAGGGCACATGCATGGGTTGCAGGCTACGGCCCCCAGCAACCGCACACTGATCTTTCTCTTCCTCCCTCTCCCTCTCTCTCCCGCTCCCTCCCTCCCTCTCCCTCCCTCCCTCTCCCTCTCTCTCTCCTATCCCACCCCTTCCCTCTCTAAAAATACATAAATAAAATCTTAAAAAAATAAAAGGTTCTCTCCTTGGATAGCACACTTAAAAAAAATTATATTCCACATGGCTAAGGTACAATAAGAAATGGAATCACATACTTGTAAAATGAAATAGGTGTGCTCACTCTCTTATGCCCTACTGAGATGCTGCCAACAGTGGCAGTTAAGGAATATGTCAGATGAACCCCAAGTCCATTCTGCAGCAGAGAAATGTGAATTCAGGAGCCTGATGGCATAGTGTGCTATGTATGCATTTATTAGGCAAATATTCCATGTATCTTAAATTTTTCAATGTCAACTTGTTTACTGATATATACTAAGAGAATTAAAAAATAAAATCAGTCAATACTAAGCATTTTGTGAAGTGAAAGACACTGTTCTAATTGCTTTACATGTATGTTTAATTCTCACAACACTACGAGGTAGGCCTGACAAGACGAGACAGCAGACACAGTAAGAGGAATGACTTCTCAAGGTTACACAGCCAGCACTGGAAGGCACTGGGATTTAAACCCTCAGAACGGACACTCTACTGAATTATTCATATGAACTGCGGGTGTCAGTTTTTCTCCAGGAATAATTTACCCCAGACTCCATCTCTACCACATCACACAGTTAACACTTAAAAACATTTACCTGCGTCCAGTATTCCCTGGGCCAGGATAGCGCCAAACTTGGCCATGACATCATCATGTTTATCGTTGATGACTTTGGAATACAGTTGTCTGAATTGATTCACCTGAAGGAACAAGAAAAAGAATTACAGACTAACTCTACTCATCTGCCGTGTCATTTTAGAGCAGAGAAAATAAGTTGCTCAACTGGCAATGAAACTTGAGTTCTGGATTTCACTACATTCAAAGAGAGGGATATGAACCATATATGAAAGCAACACAGTTCCATGGCTGAGATCATGGTGTTATGACTTTTCTGATGAGGGAGCACCAGTCTGATCCTCAGCCCTCATTCCATAGCGGATGACTCAGGCTCAAAGGAATGCTGAATACAATGTCACACAGCATCACTGTTAATCAGCGGGCGTACACAGCTGAAGGGAACAGTAAGGCTTTCACTGCACTGTGAATTACAGCTGTTCTGCTTACCATCAACCTTACAGACTTCTTCTTTTTTTTTTTTTTAGATTTTTATTTATTTATTTTTAGAGAGAGAAGGGAGGGAGATAGAGAGAGAGAGAGAGAGAAACATCAATGTGTGGTTGCTGGGGGTTATAGCCTGCAACCCAGGAATGTACCCTGGCTGGGAATCGAACATGCGACACTTCGGTTCGCAGCCCGAGCTCAATCCACTGAGCTACGCCAGTCAGGGCAACCTTACAGACTTCTTAATAGCATAGTCCTTCAAGTAAAGGACTACCCTTGAGTGAAGCTGTGTGAGGTATATTTTGGATTAAGTGTATCACATATATAGTAAAAATTTATTATGCATACACATTAATTTTTGAGAACATGTCACAATAATTACTCTTAATGAAAAGGAACACTCAAATCAAACATGTGCTGACTCATTTAGGATGATGGGGTTACTATAATTTTTGTTTGCTTCTTTATTCTTTTCTGCATTTTCTAAAACATATATATTTATATGAGGTCTGCCCAGAAAGTATACAGCCACATATCATGAAAAATAGAGATATTTATTAAAGAAAATGTAAGATACAAGAAACATTGTATAGAGGACAATGATATCTCAGTCCCCTTCAGAGTAGGCACCTTTACACCTCACACAGTTCTCCGAATCACCATCAGCTGCCCTGTCATATTTTCCTGAATCTCATCAACAGTCTGAAATCTCTTCCCTTTCAAAGGTGATTTCAGTTTTGGGAAAAGCCAGAAGTCACAGGGCATCAAATCTGGGCTGGTAGGGGGGCTGAGTCACCTGGGTGATTTGAAATTTTGCCAAAAAGCTCTGCACAAGAAGTAATACATGAGCATGCATGTTGTCATGATGAAGCTGCCAGTCACCAGGTGCCTATACCTGTGGCCTTTGGAATCATCCGAATAGTTTCTGAAGAGGAATGTTCAAGCTTAATGCAAAACTAGATGCAGATTCGTTGCTCTACTTGCTCAGTCTTTTTTTTTTTTAAAGATCTGATTTATTTATTTTTAGAGAGGGGGGGAGGGAGGGAGAAAGACAGAGGGAAACATCAATGTGTAGTTGCCTCTCACATGGCCCCCACTGGGGACCTGGTCTGCAACCTACCCTGACTGGGAATGGAACTGGCGACCCTTTGGTTCACTGCCCGCACTCAATTCACTGTCGCTCAGTCTTTTTTTTTTTTTTTTAAGATTTTATTTATTTTAGAGAGATGGGAAAGAGAGGGAGAAAGAGAAAGAGAGGGAGTGAAACATCAGTGTATGGTTGCCTCTAGCACACTCCATACTGGGGATATGGTCTGCAACCCAGGCATGTGCCCTGACTGGGAATCAAATCGGTGATGTTTTGGTTCACAGGCCTGCGCTCAATCCACTGAGCTACACCAGCCAGGGCCTCAGTCTTTTTTAATGTGATGGCCACACAGTACACATATACATGCTCACTAAACAGCATCGACTGCCCCCACTGACTAGTGTGGTGAAGTCATTGTTCATGCATGCGCATTCCAGTCCACTCTCCTGGTTGCCAGGTTACACTGATGTCACCACACAAACCACTCTCATTATATTAACAATGGCTGGACTTTTTTCTGGACAGACTCTGTGTGTGTGTGTGTGTGTGTGTGTGTGTGTGTGTGAAAGAGAAAAATGTAATGTATAAAAGGCATTTTATAGCTCAACACACATGGCTATCTTACCATACAGAGGCAGAATCTGCCAGCCCTCCCATTATCTCTGCAACCTAAATGCTGCTACCAAAATTATATTCTTTAAACATGGCTGTGATTTTTATTCACAGGCAGCAACGGAATGTGATGGAAAAACAATGAACTATCTGACGCTACCCAGCATCTAAGCATTAGTAAGCTACATACTTCTCTAGGTCTTTTCCTAACTATAAACCCAGCATGATTAGCTCATCACAAAATTCCCTGCTAGTTTTAAAAATCCTAAGTTTTAATGCTTTTATTCTGGTTCAACCAGTCAAATTCCTTTGATTCTGAACTTATTTTAGAAGAACACTTACATTTCCTTATATAGGATGGAAATTTTATGGTGTAAAGATTTATAAAATATTTCAAGAACTCACAAAAAGGAACACTGGATAAAAACACTATGTATAGTATAAGAAGACTTTAAATATAAAACTGCACCCAAAACAATAGGAAAGCATCCAATGAAACAGAAAGAGGAATAAAAAAAAAAAACAATGCAAATATATAATGGGCTTATGTAATTAATATTAAGTATACTACTTTAAAAAGCTAGTTTTTAATAATTTAAATTTTCTTCACATTTTACTACTTATGTAGCAGTACTTAATGCTCATGAATTTTCATAAAGAATTGTTTTTGTAAGGTACAACAGTATCTTAAATTTGGAAGTCAACTTCGAGATTATCTGGTGCACCTCCTCTATTTTATAAACTTGAAATCTGAAGTAAGATGGGTGAAATGACTGGTTTCCTTGCCATCACAAACTCACTGCAATCATGGCCATGGTCATAATTTTCTGAGTCAATTTCATTGTTATGAACAGTATACCCCTCACATAAAACAATCTAGAATTTGCAGAAGAAAATCATATTAATTTCCCAATTTATATTATGATAATAATCTCATAGAAGAAACAATTAAATTTTAGGCAACTTTGTGATCCATGCATTCTACTGCATGATTATCTAAAATCCTCCTTCTCCAAATTCATGCATTTTTAAAATTTTATTTATTTATTCTTAATAAGAGAGAAAGGGAGGGAGAAAGACAGGGAGAGAAACATTGACGTGTGGCTGCTTCCTGGGAGCCCTCAACTGGGGACCAGGCCTGCAACCCAGGCATGTGCCCTGACTGGGAATCGAACTGGTGACCTTGTGGTTTGCAGCCCAGCACACAATCCACTGAGCCATGCCAGCCAGGGCTGCACTTATAAAATTTCTTTGTGACTAGTCCCAAATCTCTTTCTTCAGTCTGAATATTTTGCTATGCTCTCATCTTATGTCCAATGGACTTGCTATCATCTCAAGTTCAACACACCTAAAATGAAAATTCTTTATTCTTCTTTTAAGATATTTCTGTCAATGCTTTCATGATTTCCCCATTTTCAATAGCCCAGATAATGTTTTTAGATCCCTTCTCAATTTTATTAGTGTTACACGTTTGTAGCCCTTCCTTTACATTACCACTGACACTGTTAGAATCCAAGTCCCTCTCTTAAGGCAAGAGTACGGTAATACAGATTACTATTTATAGATGTGGTGTGCTATAAAATATCACCATATGATAGTAAAATTTCACGCTCATAATTTCATCTTATAAAAGCTCACACATTGGCTGCCAAGGCCAAGATGGCAGGAGACTCGCTGCCTTCCTCAGGAACGCCTGGGCCAAGGAGCGGGTGCTGGCTGCGTCCTTCACCATCAGGGGCCTCGCTGCAGTTCCGCCTTCCTTCAGCCTCTACACCAAGTATGCCGCCATGATCAACCAGGTCACACCCACCACTACCCAGTGCCGTCTGAGATGGGACCATGCCCGGTGTGACCCAGCTACCCCCTAAGGCCCCGGGGTCTAAGCCTGAAGTGGGCTGAAGAAACTGTGAACAGCTCCGTTGACTGGGAGGAGGTCCCCTCCCCTGTGGCCCTCAATAAATATGTGAAAACCGAAAATAAGCTCACACATTCTCTTCGGAAATATTTCTAGGTTACCTTGATAGCTCACAATAGCCTAATCCACTCATACTGGATTTTAGAACCTCAAAAAATTTATTAAGCCTGACCAAATAATCCTACTTCAAAAAAGGGTACCTGCTCAGTGGTGGGAGAAGCTTCCCTGTAGCCGACCTTAGGGCAGATGGTAGCAGGCCAGGGGAGCACCAGATCTATTCTTACAGTGACATTTCTGTCTGATCCTATAGATGATACGACACACATGTTCAAGTAACTACTAAAGGCAGATTTCATACACAAATAAAAACAAAAGCTAGATCCTTCACAAAGAGTAGAGTAGGGATCTTGAGAGAAAACAGCTCCAAGGACCTATTCTAGTTAATGTCCAGAGGACATTATTCCAGTTAACCGGTTCTGGGCCTGTGGTCCAAAAGCTTTCTAAATTGAGTTTTTAATCACCTAGGGGTGTACATGTTGCTGGGTCTGTGTCTGTGAGAGTGAGCGAGCAAATAAACCAGCAGAAGAAAAGCAAAGATGTACTGAGAGCCTTAGACTAAGCCCACAACGTGTAGAACTAAGCGTTAAGACGGCACTCTGTGAAAGTATGTGATCTGTGTTGTGATTACATAAAAACATTCCCTTTGGAAATTTCCACTGTACATCTCACAAAATATCTGAGAAATGTCCTGTTTTGATTCTTTTGAGGATGAGGCAATAGTTTTGATTTGAGGTGTTTCCATTTTATTTCATGGACTGGTTTACAACCCTGTAACTAGGACTTTGTAGCCTTTAGAACTTCACTTCAAACTTGCTAACAGCTTTTTCTTTTCAGCAAAATGTTCATACCACCACAAAAGATGGTTAATATTGTCTTATTAGCAATGATCAGATAAAAGGGAGATGACAGAGATTCCAGTCCACAAAACTATCACATGTTTAATAGCAGCAAACAACAGAACTTTAAGAATTCATGAGCTGAGCACAATGTCACTCTAAGGGATAGTGCTTCCTGAAAGAGCACTTTCCTTGATACTGTCGTACAGTCTTGCTTTTGCAGTCTGGGGATACACACTTGACTTTTGCCACCGAGTTTATATTAGTGGCAAGGCCTACCAGCTGTAGCTGTACCTCAGCATTCTGAATACCTAAGATTCTGATACAGCCTGAAGATGGACGAGTGCCCCATGTATTCACATCAGCTAAGACTCGGTTCAACAATATTTGATAGAATTATTTAAAAATACTCATTATATAAACTGCTATATTTATTTTACTTTCTCTAAATATAAGAAAAATTATTTATTTATTAGAATAAATAGTTGAATTTTTTCTCAAACTACACAGTTTACCCTACCCCATCCCTATTCTAAAGACACTGCCAATTGCTGGTACAAAGCTTATGATTGTAAAATCCATGAAGTCCTACAGCAGAGATGGGAAGATGGTAAAACATTATCTTCTTCACAAAACAAATAACGTGAAACTGACAGGTGAGGTCAAAGTGAATAAATATCTATAAATTACCATTAGGGAAGATACATTCCATGGCCTAAACTTCCTTCTTTATGACACTGCGATTAGAAGAAGATCAAAAGCAGAAATAAAATATGTGAAAGGTACTTATAATCTAACTGCTATATTTAAAACAGAAACCAGGAAAAAAAAATGAGGTGTCTGAAAAAGGTTTCAGAAGACAATAATTAAGACAGGATGAGAAGACTGATTCTATCTTTGCAATAGTATGATTTTTGGAAGTCTTAAATGATGTTGACAAAGAGAAAGCAGCACTGAATAAAGGAAACAAAAATGATAGCAACTGCTTAGAAACTGAAATCTATTAAATAATGTTCTAGAAAATGAGAATGAGTAATTGATGAGTTCTAGAAATTTTTCTCTTCTACCCACCTCTGCACCAAATCAATGTACTTTGCTGACAAGGAGGATGCCGTATTTCTGCTTGATGGGGCAGATGACAGTATGCCAATTTTTTCCCCTATTGCCACTACAGACTTAATACAAGGCTGTTAACTGCCCTAATTTTAAGTTAAGAATTAAAAGATCTGAGATTACTACACAAGCTATTGCATCTATGTAATATATATATCAAACAAGGTGATTTTTACTACATGTAAATAAGATGTATGTATTTTCCGTTTCTCAACAAAATGGGCTTCAGAGGGACCACTTGGAGAGCTCAGCATGATCAGTGGTCACTGTGAACCGACAGGAAGAGGCATCTGCTATTGAGTGAGGCATAAGCAGAGAGAAAAGACGGGTGAAAGGAAGAAGGGCGAGGGGAGGGAGTGGCAGTGAGGGAGAGAGGATGAGAGAGACAAGGAGCAGGCTAAGCTGCACTGAGAGCCTATTACACTCCCACCTACAAGAAGGGCAAAATTCGTAGGAGTGTTTCTTTGGACAGATGTGGGTCAGGAGAAGAAAAATGTCCTGGGGCCATCGGAAACCCGGCCCAAGAGGTCACCCATGAGGGCAATGACATTGTAACAGAGAATCGGGATGTGTCATTTGTAAACTGAGACTGAAGGATGGGTCAGAAAAGTCATGGGCCACCCAAGTTTACACTCTGTATCAGAGGAACAAGTTATCTCACTGAATAAATTTTAAAAGGACAGTAGGAGGCAAAAATTAAAGTTAGTTTTTATGATTTCATCAACTCATGAGTTCTAATTTTTCAAGTACAGTTACTCAGCTGAGTCAACAAAGTGACCAAAAATCTGTAAAAAATGCATTTAAAGAGTATTATATATTTTAAGTTTTCCTATTTTCCTACCCCTTTAATTCCTATGAGTTCTATGTTCACCATATGTGAGGTAAAATGTCCTCAAAAGAAGATAAGTCACTAAAGAAAAGCCTGAACCACATCTATTCTAGAGATCTGTTCTGTCTGCTCACCTTCGGACAAGTGATTTCAGTCTGCTGGATCATGATGAGAGCCGAAGCTATGAGAGCCCCTTGCCTCACGTAGTTCACAGGGTCATTTGTCATTGGTTCTAGCAAATTAATTGCTTCCTGAAAATATTAAAAAACAAAACAAAACACAAACCCTTAAATAAAGTTGATATAGCTGGGTTTTCAAATTATTTATTGCCATTCTAAAATTAATACTTTCATCTGACATTGTAATAAAAGTTAATTTAAGACTAGGTGCAATAGTTTAGAACTTAGTATGCTTTAAGTTTCAATATAACTGACGGTGTGAAAAGCTTGTAGAACATGAACAGTCCTGTCTTGAGGTAAAAGAGGTCAAAAAGAAAGAGAAAATGAGATTAGTTTGATAAGCACCTATTATTTTCCAGGCAGAGTGGTATTTTATATATGTTATCCCGTATAATCCTCTTAATCCTAAAAATAAAACATAAACAAAACAACAGCAATATAAAATAATCTTTATGAACAAAGAAACTGAGAGTTAGAAAGGGTAAGTAATTTTCCCAAAGTCACATAAGCAGCAAATTTAGGTCAATTTGACTCCAAAACCTGAATTAAGTATCCAACTTCCTTCAAATACCAGGGTATGGCAATGACCTAGATAATTCTGAAAAATTTTGTATTTTTTATTTTATGTCCTAGATAATTTTATAAAACTAAATTGAAACAAATAAGAACAAAGATAAACTGCGCTCCCCCAAAAGACTGTATTTGTTAGAACAGTAAAATAATTAAATCAAATAGTGCTAGAATGGACTTCACAGTCACACTTAAAATGACCACATGCAACAGGATTTCCCCAGCTTCACGTCCTTCAGAATGGGATCAGTACTGTGAGAAAAGGATTCCTTGATTAAATAAGTGCGAGTTCCTGCGTACTACACATTATCTCCTCTTCTAGATTCAAATACATATAGCATATCAAAGGCTCTAGAATGTACAGAAGCTCCAGGAAGCCTCACTAAAGGAATTGCTGGAACTTTAGTTTCCCCTAGCATTTGTCAATGGTATTTGACCAAGAACTCTTTTGCCCCATAACTTATAATGACTCCTTGCAGAACATTAACAATGTGCATTTATAGTCTCATGCTGCTTCTCACTGGGACACGTTCTGAGAAATGAAGAGTCAGGTGATTCTGTCATTGGGCAAACATCATGGAGTGTATTTACATAAACCTAGGTGGTACACCCTGCTGTTGTAATTGTATGTGTGCAGTTTTATATGGCTGGCAGTGCAGTAGGTTTGTTTACACCAGCATCACCACGAACACATGAGTAACATGGTGGTGCACTAACCAATGTTACCATGGTTATGACATTACTAGGTGATAGGCATTTTCCAGCTCCATTAAAATCTTTTTTAAAAATCTTCACCCAAAGACTTGTTTATTGATTTTAGAGAAAGAGGAGGTATGTGGGGAGAGAGAGAGAAACACTGATGTGAAAGACAAGCACTGATCAATTGCCTTCCAAATGCGCCCTGGCAGGGGATCAAACTCGCAATCTAGGTGTGTGTCCTGACCGGGAATCCAACCTGTAACCTTTTGGTGTAAGAGACAACACTCTAACCAACTGAGTCACCAGCCAGGGCCATTATAATCTTATGGGACCCAAATATCACTATGGGGTGTGTGAGTGTATTTATCTGTTTTTAAAAAATCAAAGCTATTAACAGATATTACACATATCAGCTAAGTGTTTTCTTTCTCTCTACTTTATTAAAAAATGTAATGACATTGTGCAGGGGAGTAAGTTTTTCAAACATTACTGATATAGTTAATATTTCTTATGAAGTATTCATGATAAAAATACAACCAAATTTCCAACTTACAAGTTAAAAGACACAATTGGCCTTTGAGGCATGTGATATGATAGCAAAGATATATTTTAGAATAAACAGATGACTCAGGTTTTTAAGAAACAAAAATAAAGCATCAAACTTCAGATAGGTAATGATACGAAGATTATACAAACTATCTTAGAAATAAAGCAGACTTGTTTAGTATGAGTAATAAAAATTTTTCATTGAATTAACTTGTCAGATGCTGTGTCTCAAAGAACATTTGCTCCTAGATATTAAGTTTAGAATAATCTGGAGAGGCAAAAAAAATCTAATTTACATATAACTTATGAGGCCTGACATAAATGTCTACTAAAGACCCGAAGGGGAAAACACTTGATAAAACATGCAACTATGTGAAGGCCAATTTCTATAAACTGCATTTTATATACCCAATGACATTTCTAATGAAAGTGAAGAAACATTCTCATATAAGAACTTCTCACCCAAAAGAAATGAAAACATTAAAAAAATAAAACTCAGTAAGGGCAGATGTCACGTCCAACTTGTTCACCATCAAATCCTTAAATGATAGCCTCTCTGTCAGTCATCTGACAAGTATTTACTGAAAGTCTACTATGTGCCAGGTCTGACTTCAGATTCTAGCAGTGAACACACTGTTCCCAGGGACTTTACATTTCAGTGGAGAGCAGTCAGACAGTAAATAAAATAGCTGTAAAAATATGTCAGGGGGTGGTACTACGAAGAAAAACAACACAGGGTAAGGAGACAGAATGAGAATATTGGATAAATTTTTACACAATTTCTGCTACATGCAGTAAAATGCCTATTTTAATTCCTAGCTTCAATTATGTTTTGTGAATCAAAAGTGCTTGTTATTTAAGCAATAGGGCATTTCTTTATGAATCTCACGATGAATTATGTTTTCAAATCATCGACCTGCCTAACCCAATGCTTTGTCACTTTTGAGGGTTTAACAAATATTAGGTTACCTATTAAGTTTGTGAGGAGAAAACAGAAAAAAAAGCAGTTAAAATTATTCATTTAAAATCAAACCAAAGGAATCAAACTGACTTGATTTTGGTGGCCTCAGATGAGAACCTTGATATCCACAATACTAATTCTGCAAATTAAACATGTAAAATAACCACGTAAAATGGTGAGAAGTAGCCCTTTACAGAAAAAAAAACCCAACTTTATCTTCTTTTAAAAAAGAAATCGGTGCTTAAAAAAAAGTCAAAAGCATTTTTTTCATTACAGCCACCCACATAATGTGGTAGTTTGTTCTTCAACGGCTCTGCGCCGTCCAGCACAGTAAAGCAAGGAAGTTCTGGGAAGCTCTGTGAGGCAAGTTAAGTCTCAGCGATCACACCACGCCTGTATTTTCACAGCTGTTACATAAACTTTTCTGTGAAGGAAAACAGTCTGGCGCCAGGAAAGAACTGGCCCCACTGGCACTGGGCTTTACCTTGTTTCCTGTACCAGCACAGCAGACACCCAGGGCCATGGCAGCTCCATAGCGCACGTGCGGATTGTAACTCTCTGACAGCAACGAAACGACGCTGGGGCACTGCTCAGGGGTCCTGATGAGACACAGAGAAAGTGAAGATAGTGTTATATATACCATATTTTAAGTCAAGATGAGATAATTTTAATCAATTTTAAAAAATCCTCACCCGAGGATATGTTTATTGATTTTAGAGAGAGAGGGAGGGAGGGAGAAAAGGAGAGAAACACCAATGTGAGAGAAACATTGATTGGTTGCCTCCCTCATGTGCCCTGACCTGGAACAGAACCTGCAACCTAGGTATATGTCCTGACTTGGAATCGAACCTGCAACCTTTTGGTTTGGGCACCAATTTTTTTAAAGTTATGGGAAACAACAGCTATAATTAATAATGAACAGAAATTGCAGAATTAAAAATCTACAGAATTCTAATTACTGATAATAGAAATCTGCCTTCAATATTCAGAGAATAAATGCAAAGAAAGAGGAATGTGCCAGAGATTCCTCAGCCACAGTTCCACCTTACAGAATTACGGTCATTCCCTTGCGCCTCCTCCATAGTTGGGAATAACCATGGTGATGAGGGGGTACACACTGCTCTATATCCATTCTTAGGTTCCCTGCTTACTCTGTGTTTTGTTTCAGGAGACAGAAGTCATTTATAGAGATTCCAGGATGTTTCCAAAGCTGCATGAAAGATTTACATTTCCCTGTATTACTCTGGTTGAATATTATTATTAAACTGATAAAGTAGCTTTGGTAAGCATAAAATTCTCATTTTTTTGTCTTCAGCAATAACTTTGGTGTGATAATAGAGAAATTGTTCTTTTGTCATCCTCTTACGTTTGTGACAAAGTAAAGGAAAAAAACCAACCCTGACTAATGAAGTATCCGACCTCTAAAAGACTCCCTTGTTATAGTGGTTATCCTTGAGAAGCAGCAGGACAGGTGGGGTAGTAACTAGAAAAAAATGTAAGGAGAGTTTATAGGAGGCTGGTAATGATCTTGAACTAGGTTCTAGTTACAGAGGTATATTCAGTTGTGAAAATTCAAGTTGTAGGCTAATGATTTTGAGCAAGTTTTCAGATGTATGAGTTGTATATTACACTTCAATAAGATCTGTTTTAAAAAAACTATCCATATATTACATTTCAATACATTTTTTTAAAAAGACTATCCCATTGTGAATGAAAGCAGTTATTATCTATAGACCAATTCAAGCCTACAATTCAATGCTGAAATTGTTCTCTAGCTTCAAACTCCGGTGAGTGGTATATTCAAATTTCAAATGGAGTATAGTCAAGTTTATGAAAACTGTCTATAAAAGTGCAATTTTGCTATGAAGGAAGGTTGGATTATTTTGCGGTAAGGGAAGGATGGACAACAGAGCACATCACTGCTTAAATGTGTTCTCAGTTTGACAAAGTTTCCTAGTATGAATAATTTGGAAAAATACTAACAGCAACAATATGGAAAAACAGTTTAGGTTGTGAAAAAAAAAAAAGCAATATATTATCAAGTGGCAGATCTTGGTTCTAGCCTTAGTTTTGCTAATTTCTTAGTATAGGGCACTAGGGAAGTCCCTTACCTTTTCTTTTCTATAATCAGAGATAATTTTTCTTGACTATTTTGCTGGAATAATATAAAAAACAAAGGAGCTAGTAACTTACATGCATCCTGAAATAAACAGTAAGTTCTATAAAGAGGATGCCATGGAGTAAAAAACCCATGTTCAAGTTCCTGTTTTTGTCTATAAATAGTTGGATAATTTAGAAAAGGTTTAATTAACCAAATGCTTTAAGGTTCCTTCATCCCCAAAAAGGAATGGGACTAGAAGTTCCATAAGGTCTGTTCCACTTTACAAAAATTCTGTAGCTTCAATGAGAAATATTCCTATGAAATAAAAATGAAATTTAAAGTGATAGTACACCAAAGAGAGTTATTCTGCAACTTCTAGTTGATAGTGCCATCATTTAAATTTTACTTTTTACTCCTGATAGGCTAAGAACTTAAAGCTCTGTTTATAATGTGATACTCAAAATCTCTGACAAACTCAAGCACTAATTCATTACAAATACCATTCAAGACTGTAAAAGTCTCAAGGGCCAAGAGCTGAGGCTGTCTTATATTTCCACAAATTATTAGCATAGTGCTAGGTACTAAAGATAAAATAATTTTTATTGTATTTTAGTAAAAGACAGAGGGAGACAAACTAAATTTATATTTAGAGACTCTACCAGTTCAAGGCCTAATGGTTAACCACTGAAAAAAATATCAAGACCTTCACTGTTCCCCTTCCCCCTTAAGTTTATAATTCAGCTAAATAATCAAAAAAAGGTAGAGTTAATAAGTACCTGTGAGTGTTACTTCATAAGGGCTGAGTATCTTTTAATTTTATGTGCTTTGAGGTTCCCAGTAGGGAGACCACGTATAGGTTGGTCTGGGGAATGCCTGCTTTAAAAAAATAAAACACGCACTGGGATAGGTAACTACGTTCTGATTTGTAGTTTCGATAAAATTTCTTGGCTTGCAGCTAATAGTCATCTTGTCAATGTTAGTATTTGTGCAAACCTTCCACAGAACAGGAATTGTGCAAGGGTATATGCACAAGTCACTGCCGCATCATCGGCCCATAAACTGTACACATGAATTCTGTTCTTTCCGCTTACTGGCGATTAACTACTGTTTATTGAGTATTTTCTGCAACCTATGTTAAATCATACTAATAAAACAGAAAGCTTTCATGAATAGGGTGTCTTTTTTCTAATTTATCTTCACTAGAGGAGCAAAAGTATAGCAATATACGTATGTAGGCAGACACACTGTTCTAAGCACATGGAGTCCACCCCTGTGGGAAGTCCTTTGGTAGAATTATAAATTCATAATTCATTAGGCAAGTGCCACATGCTAACACAGTGACACAGGAATTAAGACCATATACCTCCCCCACCTTTAACTCCCCTATACTCCCTACCAACAACAGATTCCAAAAAATCTGAGCAGCATCCTAAATTTCAAAGAACTGACTGAATGTCATTAACTACATACACCACCAAACAACTCCACTTACGTCCACAATTCCATACGGAGTAAGAGGAATAAAGAGCATGTCTCCCCTACATTGCTTCTCCTACCATGATCACGCATATGCACCCAGGAACTCAAATCATCTTATTCCCTCACCCCCCACATCTAACCTGCTACCAAGTCAAGCGAAACCCTTGAATCTTGTTTCTGTTTCAAGCCCCAATCACCTCTCACTGGAGATAATACAGTAATTCCTTAAATTATCCTTTTGCCTCTTTTGTCTCCTGTCTTCAGTTTTTTGTGGAAGAGAGAATATGGGCTTAGAATCAGAACGACCTGGATACCAATTCTAGAGCAGCCATTTATTAAGAGAGTGGCAATCACCAAATCTCTCTAAGCTTTCATTGTTCTATCCATAAAACGATACTTGCTCTACTTTGTTTGTGCTGGGGAGAGTTGGTGGTGTGGTATAGTATAATGCTATACTATAACCACTGAAATCTAGATGCATAACCACCAACAGTCTTTGGGTCAGAACCTGGAATTTGGCTACTAGTATGCTATCGTTTGGACTCTTATTTTTACTCAGGGTCCTTACCTCCAGATTTTCTCACTGGCTTTTTAGGGAGCTAATGGCACATAGAATACTTACCCCTTACCTCTAAGCAAGTGCAGGGTATTCAAGGGAAAAACGGACTCACTGCAAAGAGCTTAACCAAATGTATCTTAAAACTTTATTTATTTTATGATCCCTACTTGTTAAAAAAGTATACTTAGAACAGGGCATTAATAATTTCATGAGACTTAGAAAAAATTTTGTCTGGGAACATAAACACTGGGAGCTTAATGCAGAGCTTTACCTAGCTGATTACCATAAAGACTAAACTAGGTTATGAGGGCTATAAACTCAAAAGCACATAAAATTCTTGTAAGTTTCTCAGTTGAAAAACAGCTCCAACTGGGACACATTCTTTAGGAAAGTGTTAAGAAAAGGAATGACACATTCTTTAATAAATTAGCTTAGACATTCAATCTCAAGAGTACAGTAAAACCGTACTATTTTTTGTTTACCTCAATTTTTCAGCAGGTAGCTCTAAAAGGACAAAAGAATCTTTCTAAGCAAAGACAGTAATGCAAACATTTACTGAAAGCAAAACTGCACATTAATCTTTATCCAAACATGTATGCGCATATAATGCATGTATATATTTTAAAATTTAAAGTAATGGGTAATAAATGAAAAAAAAAAAAAGATAAATGATATCATCACCATTTTGCAACCTGGAATAAATTAATGGACCTCAGCATAATTATCAATGACTGCTAACTTCATAAAATGAGAAACAACTAGACCTTATGCACACGGCTAGTCCCGCCCCTCCAGAGAGAGGAGAGAGAGAAGAGAGAAAAATTGAACTACCAATTTACAGAAAATACAGAAGACCAAACACACATTATATTATACATAAGGGTGCAATCAGCAAATTCCATATAGTGGGGGAAACTTGACAGCAATAATGCACTTGTTTCTTCAACAAACTGCAAGGAGGGGAATAAAGAGAGCGGCAATGTAAGGCAAGAGATGGGGTGATACTTACAAATTAAAAGAAAATACACCAAGTATTTAATTCCATTTGCCTTTCTTTCGGTCATTTCAGATGATTCTGATAATCCTTAAATCTTAGCTTTTCTATATAAACATTTGCCTTAGATAAAAATCACAAAATAATTCCTCTAGTTTGTTATAGAACATTCTTGGATTAGCACTTAAACATTCGTTAAATAAGCATTTAAATGACTAATCCCTGATCATCAATAAAAGCTCATCTCTACATCACCATAAACATATTTAGAAAAATAAATGTCTATAAATGGTTAAGTCACAGGAAAAACAGTGGATTTTGTTTGCTGGGTGGGGAGAGGTAGAGAGCAAAAAATCTAATGCCTGAAAAATAATTTTATTAGCATGGAATGTGTTATGTATGAGTTGGTTTATTCAAATACTACGTTTTGATGTGTTGAATTTAAAAGTATATTTACTCAGATAATTACAAGTGTGCTTGCTGGATTTGTTTTCAACAATGGAGCTACATATTGTGGAAATTCAGTCAACTTTTCCTGTTCTCTTTTATTTTTTGGCTAGTTTATTAGAAATAAAGTGAACACTGCCTTGGCTGGTGTGGCTCAGTGGAATGAGTGCCGGCCCGCCTGAGAATCAAAGGGTCGTTGGTTCCGTTCCCAATCTAGGGCACAGGCCTGGGTTGCAGGCCAGGTTCCCAGAAGGGGGTGTGCGAGAAGCGACCACACATTGTTGTTTCTCTCCCTCTCTTACCCTCCCTAAAAATAAATAAATAAAATCTTTTTAAAAAAGTGAATACCATTAGAGGTTAAAAGGAGGGGATATACTTTGTAAAACTGTTTTCATCACAACGTAAAAGAGATGCGTAAGATATCCATTATCAGGAAAATAAGAGAAGAAAAAGTTTCCCAAACATACTTTTTGTTCCGGGAAACTCTATATCCTAAGCTACACTTATTTGTAGTTTTTTATTTTATCAGTTCAGTTTAGTATTTATTGAATATGTACTACACGTAAAATACCACAAGAAAAACAAAATCGCATAGATCCTGTCCTAAACTTTACAAATTTTGTCCTACCTTCAATATCTCCTCTTAAAAAATATCATCTTACTGGACTTTAGAAAAAATAAAAAATTAGTATGGTTTTGGAGAATCTTTTGGTATATTGATAATCAGATTAATTTCTGTCATATAAAATGGGGGAGGGAACATCTTAAAGAGGAATGTAGATTCATGAGATTTATACAAAGAAACTGCTATTTCACCATAAAAAACATGGCTCTTAAAAATCTCCGATAGGCCCTAGCCGGGTAGCTCAGTTGGTTAGAGCGTCATCCCAATATGTCTTAAGTTGTGAGTTCAAACCCTAGTCAGGATACATACAAGAATCAACTAGTGAATGTATAAATAAATGGAAAAACAAATTGATGTTTCTCTCTCTCTCCCTCCTTTTAAAATCAGTAACAATAAAAAAATCTCAGACAGCATTTTTGGACAAATCTGTAATATTCAAAGTTATAACTAGTAAGTCTTTTTTAAAATCCTCACTTGAGGGCATGCTCATTGATTTTAGAGAGAGGGGAAGGGAGGGAGAGAGAGAGGGGGAGAGAAACATGGCTTGGTTGCCCTTTGCACACGTCCAGACTGAACCGAACCTGCAACCTAGGCATGTGCCCTGACTGGGAATCTGGTCTGTGACTTTTCGGTTTATAGGACCACACTCCAACCAACTGAGCCGCACAGGCCAGGCATGCATACTTTGGCCTCTGCTATATACCTTATACTGTTCCATGTACGGCAGGGGGAATTGAGAAGGCCTCCTCGAGCCCTGGTCACAGTGGAGATACATGGGAAATACCCACAGGGAACCATGAGCTCAAGGGTTTTGGAACTGCTCACTCAGTCCTTCCTTAGGCTGGAAGTTGGCAGTGGTGGTCACAAAACCTATGCATTTTACCACCTAAGCCCCCACCTGGCCTATGGATGTTATATCCACATTTTTGGTTTACAGGTTCATTGGTTCTTCAGCCCATGACAAATAAACAGGAGCTCTATCAACGGGCAGGGAAGAAAGGTTGGAGTTTGAATGCTTCTGAGAGCCTGGCTTAGTGCTGGGCATGTCTTAGACTTCAGAACAATGAGGTTGGTACTTTCAATCCCTATTTTACAGGAGTTACAGAATATGCTGTTAGGGGATAGCCAAGAAAGGACAAGAGGAAGAACGGCCAGAGGTTGGGAGGGGCCAGAGAATCCTAACAGCAGGCACAGATCTGTCACCACTTTGTAACACGATGGTTCCTAGCACAACGCTGGATCAAAAAGAGATTTGAGTTATAATGTTTATATAATGCTTATAATGTTAAAAGAGAGCAGGAAGATAGGTAAATAAAAATTTTGGTGCTGCAAAAGAGTTAGAGCATTATTACCACACATACCCCTCTCCCTTTAAATCAGCAAACCAATAAGTAGAGTGGATTACCATCAACCTATAGATTATTAAAGGAATTTATTATTTCCTTGATTTTATAAACACGAACACAAGTATTCTCAGAAAATTTAATTCACTTTTGATACTTAAATAAGTGTTCTGATGATAAAAGTCCACTTCTAATAGCTGATTACAGGTGATTACGGAAGACCTGCAGTGTTAGGGAATCTACACCAAAGATATTTGGGTCCTTTGTGATCAGAGATTATAGTTCCAGGTATAAGGATTCTCGGACTAAAGGACATCATCAGTTCATGATATCACCTATACTATATCTTCACTGATATTTTACAAAGTATCTTATAGCTCTTGGCAGAAGCAGATAAGCGGCTGTCTGGCAATAACCAGGCAATAACCTGACAAAACAGTCAGCATCACCCTTTAGAGAACGATGGAATGTTGTCAAAAACTTAAAAACAGCCAGGGGAAGCTAAATGAAGACACTTGCTGCTGCAGTGTTGTAAGAGTGTGCGATGCTGTTTACCACTGTCCACCTACCCCTTCAGCTCCCCGGAGTGGCAGTGGAGATGGCAGAACCAACGGCAGCCTGTGCTCCAAGAGGGAGCAATGGCAGCTAGCTCCCTGAAGGACCAGTGAAATACCCTGCCTTTGTTTTATCCAATTTAAAGTGCTCTCAGAGCTGGAGCAACTTCCCAGATAATATCTGCTGAAAACATTTAAAGGCAAAAATGCTGGCCAGAGCAGCCTGGGGCAAGGGATAATAGTCGGGACAGGCTATAAACAGGAAGAAACGCCTAGAAAGTAAGAGTGAGGGAAAGGATAATTAAAGGCTTTTATTTAATAGCTCCTGTATATACCAGGGGGATTGCAAAGACCACATGCATGCTCAGGATTGGACGTGCTCAGGAAAGGCCCGAGGAAATCCTAAACTTGCACCTCAGGCTCTGCACAAGCAAGGAGTGAAGGGAGAACGGTACAATGCTGGCTAAACACGGAAGTGCCCCAACAGAGAGCCAACTTGCGAAGACTGGGAGAGGTTTTTTTCCCTTTCTTTTTTTCTTTTCTTGGCTCCAGACCTTTAAGGAAACTGTGAAAACACCAGCTGACCACTAAGCTAATGGAACACAGATAGAATACAGGCTTTTAAAAACTACTGAAAGTACTAAACAACCTACAATTCACAATGAATAGCAGTAACAAACCCTCAGAAGGAGAGAGAATCTGATTTCTTGAGTTGCTAAATTATAATACCCAAGATGTCCAGTTTTCAACAAAATAATTACAAGGCATGCAAAGAAATAAGTACAGCCTCTCCACAGGAAAAAGAGAAATTAATAAACTGGTCCCTGAGGAAGCTCAGGTATTGAAATTAAATAAACTATCATGTATATGCTTAAACAGTTAAAAAAAAGAGAAAAAAGAATAAAAAAAAAAAACCCAAAAAACCAACCCAACAACAAAACAAAACAACCCACCATGGGAAAATAACCAAAGGAAACAGAGCAATGTCTCGCCAAATCGAGAATACAAATAAAGAGGTAAAAATTATAAAAAGAAACCAAACAGGAATTCTGGAACTGAAAAGTACAATAAGTGAAATAAAAAATTCATTAGAGGGAGTTCAACAGCAGAAGTGATCAGGCAGAAGAAAGGATGAGTTAGGTTAATTGAGATTATCCAGTTCGAGAAGCAGGAAGAGGAAAGAATGAAGAAAAATGAACAGACTCTAAGAGACCCGTGGGATACCCTCAAGCACACCAACATATGTGTAATGGGAGTCCCAGAGGGAGAAAAGAGGGAGGGGCAGAAAGAACATTGGAAGAAACAATGGTCAAGACCTTCCCACTTTTGTTGAAAGAGTAGAAACTAACAAACTCCAAGTGGAATAAACTCAGAGATCAGTGAACAAAGATGATGAAGACACATTCTAGTAGGAGACAGAAATAAGTACATGATAAAGTAAGTAAAAAGGTGAAGCAGTACGGAGAACAAAAGTAGTGAATCAAGTAAGGGGCAGTGGAAGAGCCCGGAGAGGAAGGCACAAGCAGCACTGACGAGCAGTCAGGCTATGCTCCAATGACAAGGTGATATTGCACCAAAGACAGAAAGGCCGTGAGGAAGCAAGCAAGCCCTGTGGCTATCTGGAGGAGGAGTGTATTAGGTAGGGCAGTGATTTGCAAGTATGCCACCAGGATTTTTAAAACATGCAATTTCTGACTATTTAGTCAGGAGCACTGACCTCTTTTCCCTTAGATTGTTAAAAAAAAAAAAAAAAGACAATGGCCAACACAATAATAGCCATTTGGTGTACATGAATCAAGATTATACCTATTTTTTTTTTTTTGCAAAAAATGTATTTTTTGGTGTGCTGCAGAATTTTAGCAATTAGCTTACACGTGCCATGAGATGAAAAGGTTTGAAAATTGCTGAGGGAGGGAGAGGAAACAGTACATGCGAAAGTCTCCCGGTGGAACAATGCTTGGCATGTTTGAGGACCAGCAAGGTGGTCAATGGCTTGAGTGCAGTAAAGAAGGCAAAGTAGCTGCGGATGGGCCAGATCATGGGGGGCTTTACAGAAACTTTGGCTTTTACTATGAGTGAAATGAAAGGCCGTCAGAGGATTCTGAGCAAAGGAATAATAAGATCTGACTTTTTAAAAAAGGGTCATTTGGCTATCCTACTGAAAAGAGAGGGCAAAGGCAGAAGGAAGACCAGATAAGAGGCTACCTCAGAAATCCAGTCAAGACATGAGGTGACTTGGATAAGGTGGCAGTAGTATATATATATACATATATATATGTATCATGTATGTGGAACCAACAAGATTTCCTGATGGATAAAATGCAGGATGCAAGAGAAAGACACTGGAAGGATGCAACTATGTTTAACTAACATAAAGGAACCAACAGAGCAGATTTAGAGGGAAAGAGCAGAAGTTCAGTTTTGAACATTCTGAGTTTGAGGGTTTTTTTGGCATTTAATGGAAATAATAAGTAGGTCACTGAACATAAGAGTCTGGAATTTGAAGGAAAGGTCCAGGCTAGAGATACAAATTTGGAAATTACAGTACATAGATAGTATTTAGAGCCACAAATGTGTATGAGATCACTAAGCACAGACAGAGGGGAGAAGAGGTACAGCACTGAGTCTCGAAGGAGACACAATGTCAAGATGTTGAGGAGATGTAAGAGAACAAGTAAAGAAGACTAAGAAGGAACAGCCAGTGAGGTAGGAGAAACTCCAACAGAGTGTGGTCTAGTGGAAGCCAAGAGAAGAAACTATTGTAAGGAGGGGGAAATGATCAATTGGGTCAAATGGTGTTGCGAAGTAGGCAGAGAAGGTTACATCACCTCTCTTTATAAATGCAGACGTTGAAACTCAGAGAAACTGGTTTGTCTGTGGTCTCTTGACCCTTAGGTATGTTGCTGGTCTCATTTCATGGCCACAGAATAACAGCCATTAGCTTAGAAAAGGTGTCTTACCAGTTTCTTTAACAAGTGGATGGAAACCACAGCCAAAGAGTGAATGGAGGAAGAAAATGAAGAGGGAGATGAAGTCAGGAGAGGACAGGAAACTGAGGGAACTCTGCCTATTAAGAGGGTAGAATAGGATTTAGAAGATTCTGTAACAAAAACAGAGAACAAGGAGGATGGGGTGATTCTGAAGCCAAGAAAATATATAAGTTTTAAGGAGAAAAGTTTCGTCAGCACTGCTGACTATTGCACAAAATCAGTAACCGGTGTTACTCAGTGACTTTCTCAGAGTTGTTTTAGTAAAATGTTGGGGATAACAATCTGATTGTAAGGGTTACAGACTTGGGTAGAAAAGGACAGGCAATCCTTTAAAAGAGCTTGATAACGAAGGCAAGAGACTTAAGGGATAAAGAGAGGTTTTATTTTTCATTAATTGGAAATCAGAACATGTTCGCAAAAAAGAAGTTACAGCTAAGAAACTATATTCAAAGTATGGATTCTATAAGCAAAAAGGAAGATATCTTAATTCAGCAGGATTGCAAAGTATATATAGTAAAGAGGTCAGATCAAAAAATTAAGTGAAAGATAATTTGGAAAAGAGGAATGACAATATAATTCCAAAGAACAGAGTGAATTCAAAATAAAGACATTTTGAGAAGACAAGGTGAAATAAGATAGAGCTTTCTGACTGGTCTAAGTCTTTCACTGAAGTACAAGATGAATTCACTCATCAGTAGAGACTGACTGAAGGAGTCTAAAGAGAATAGATTAAATTTGTAATAGTGATTCTTATAATTTTAGCTCTCTCACTGATCTTCTCAAAGAGAATGAACAAGAAAGGAATTAAAAAAAAAAAAAAAGAAAAAGAAAAGAAACCAAGAAATATTTGAGTGCACTGCAGGCCCTGCTGAAGAGAGCTGCTAGTCTTACTTCCACCCTGTTTGTATAATGATCAATGTGCTTGTTTGTCTCCCCACTAGAACATGAAGTAGTAAGGGTAGATAATGTTTATCTTGCTCATCACTTTATCTCCAAAGCAAATGGAACTCAACAAATACATGGCATGAATATGAATACATAATGGACAAAAATCTACATATTGTTAAAAATTCCTTAATAGTTGGTGACTGACAGATATTATCACTGAGAGTTAAAAAAAAGCCCCTGGCTGACATTTAAGTTGTTGCCCTAGGCCCATGAAAGATATTAGGCTGCCTTTTAAGTCAAAATTAGAATTTGTTCAATAAACTTAAAAGACATTAGGGATAAAATTCAGTATTTTATTTTAAATTAAAAAAAGATTCTATTTATTTACTTTTAGAGAGAGGGGAAGGGAGGGAGAAAGCGAGGGAGAGAAACATCAATCTGTTGCCTTTTGCACACCCTCAACCGGGGACTTGGCCTGCAACCCAGGCATGTGCCCTGATTAGGAATTGAACCAGTGACCTTTAGGTTTGTGGGACAGTGCCCAACCCACTAAGCCACACCAGTCAGGGCAAAATTCAGTATTTAAAAAAAAAAATGCACCAATTAGATTTTGTAGTTATGGTCAAATTATAGTCTGATTCTCACCTTTAAGCTACTTTAATTATTATTTGGAATTCCTGATAAATAAGAAATTCTATACAAATGAAGTTTTAATGTATTCGAGATGTCACTCTACCTTTAAGAATCATACTTTTATATCATTCTGGAATGAAATCTTCTTACAAATGCATATCACATATTCCTGCCACCCAAAACAGAACTGAATAAAGATTTAACCTTTTCTTAAAAAACGTGAGAGCCACCACTATGATGTCAATTATTATATCACACAGACAGTTGTGGAAAACTGTTATACATGAGCTATAAGTCTATTAAGAAGACCTACACACCCATACTATTTAATTCCTGTTTCTTCAGTTGGCCCTGTTTGCTATTATCAAAGTGCTTGTCCAATTTTTAATTTGTTACTGTACTGTGGAGCATGCAGGGAAATGTGTGGGTTGAAACTATCTCAAGAGGGAACTTATCACTGAACATTCTTTTGTACTGTGTCGTTTTACCACCATGTGCAAATGTTATTTTCATTAAAGAGGGGAAGAGACAGTTTTTGTGAGTTGTGTGTGTAGAGCAGAAAGATCTGGATTAGGGACTTATAAGCTGCCTTCTATTTAATATGAGTGAGGTTTTACAGCACAATTTACTTATTTGCCAACTGAGTTTTTTGTCTACCCTTTTATTTATTTTTTAGCTTTCTTTCTGATTCTCAGCTATGCTTCTAATAACTCAAGGTTACCACACACGTAGTTGTTGTAACTAGTTAGGTTCCTTAGCCATTAAGCTAATTTAAAAATTAAAAAATAAAAATAATCCGAGTACCAATTTTAACTACTTTAAGGTTTTTTTTTTAAGTGGGTGAACGTGGGTGAGAAAGGTTAGTATTGACAAAGTAGTATAACAATAATAGTTAGTATTTTTATAAAGAATACTTAAAAAATTTTATCTATAAACACAAACCAATGAAGGTTTTTCATGCAAGTCTTTTCATTGACTATAATGGTGCTGCTATTTGTTCTGCAAACCCCTAGCTGCCTGCATAAGCAGATACCAAATTGTGATTTCATAATAAAGCAGTATTTAAAATATTTTCATATTCCTAAAGAAAAATTCTGGCACATTAAAGTCATCTGACTGTTCTTGGATATTATTTTATTTGTTTTTATACCAAACTCACAGTAAATATCTTTCATGAAATATTCAATTTTGAGTTTAAAAAAACAGCAGACATTGAATAAAATTTCAAGTGCTCGGTAGAACTAAAATGAACTAAGTCTTTTCCAATAATTTTCACACAGGCTAAGGAATATAAATTTGAAACAGGAAAAAACATACAAATGCTACTGCTGATCTAGAAGTAATTAAATAATTTTAAAATACAAGTGGTCCATGATGACCTTTTAATAAAGAAACTGAAAATGCTGAAGTTCTAGTACTAAGCTAGTCTTGCAGTCTAGAGGAAACTTCGATAACATAGCTGTTAAGATTTTTATACCCATTTCCTGAAATAAAGCAGAAATATATTTTTATTACATATTGTATATTTTCCCCAATATATGTGGAAAAAAAAAGCCTACCAATGAACCAACTCTCAAATTCAGAGGCTATTTGTTTAAAAATAAGCAATGAAAAAGTTTCTGTGAAAACCTATGTATACATGTAGAATCCAGACCTTTCTGTGCTCTTCTATATAAGGTTGCAACCAGAACAAATTATGTTCCACAGCAAAGGCATAAAAAACTAGTAAGAATCTTGTTTCACTGCTAGAAATTAGAACTCTTAAATTGCTGTATGTATCACAGGGCAGACTTTTCACAGAATGAAAGCTGTAGAATCTCTAGATTGTATCTTATTTTTACTCAAATGGGAAAAATAGCCGAGGGTTAATCTGAAACAAGACTATCTTAAGCTAGAATGATACAGAGTTTATTACAATTCCCCAAATATTAAAGAGAGCTCCTAATATAACTTGAATAAGGGTCATGAACTGGTTCAGCATATTTCACTTGTGGCTTTATGAATTATAATGAATGCTGCTACTCTTTAAAAACGAATATATCAAAGGGGAAACAACCTCCTTGGCATGCTTACAGCTATACAACACATTAGTTTCATTATTTTCAAGTGCCAGCGCTGGAGGCTCAGCATAAGTCAGTGCGAGGAGGGCTTCAGTCACGCAGCAAGAAGGTCTACTGAGCAGATAAGGGAGATGACCAAATAACAGGTGAGTATTTAATAAATAAATATAGAGTTAATCTACTTTTTCCTTCAAAAATTTTGCTCTCATAGCTTTCTTTTCTATTTGGTAGTTTAAAAACCAAACTGAAAAATTTACCAATGCTAAAGGGGAAATTTTTAATATGGAATTTGTAGGTTTTGTGAATAAATGGTATAATCTTTCTCTTAGTTTCCCCTCCTTTCCAGGGAAACTGGGAAAGTTAAGGAAAAAATTATTATTTAAAACAAACAAAAAACTGGTTCAAATGTGGCATAAAGTGATAAGTTTGGAAAATATCTGTTGCGGGAACACACCTTCTTTGAAAGATGAAATTACTAAAAATAATTACTTGGATGTAGTAATACCCATTATTTTGTTTTTCTTTTCTCAGACTAAAGGAATCCTAAAATGCTTTATGCAAATGGCATTTATATCACTATTAAGATATACCTGGTCAGAAAAAAAAAACAACCCAGCTACAAATAAAAATTCCTAGATGGTAAATAATTTATTTAGATTTCAGGTGGGCTAAGAGTGTTTCTAGTTGTGTGGCTAGTGTGTATCAGAAAGTTCAGTTCAGAAGTACTTAATGCTTTGATGTTTCTATTCTTCTGTACCTGTTGTAAAGTAAAGGTAACAAGTAGCTTTTTATTATAACCACTAAAATATCAGGAACATGTTTGTGGGAACTGGCTACACTGTCACAAATGCACAAGACCTATTGAGAAGGGAGAGGCTACTAAAATCAAGTATCCTAATTGTTTTTTGAAAATAAATAAAATAATGCAATCAACATGTTTTGTATGGGGGGATGAAGGGTAACTCTTTGACATTCAAATTTGAACATGATTCTACCACTACAGAAAAAAGAGAAAAACTAATTTTTTTTTCCCCACAGCTATCGGTTTCTTTCACTAAGCCTTCTGAAATCTGAGCCTCTGTAGAATACTAAGCACTTGGGTCTTACCTACAGACATGGATAGATGCATTTATGTTCTCATGTTAGAGAACTTGAAATTGTTTTTAAAGGAAGAAGTCAACTTGGACTTCGAGTACTTGGCATGGGTACAATGCCTTAAAAAAGCAGATGACCAGCTTAGCTACTGACCATGCTGACCATTGTCTGGAATTGGATCAAATCACAGAAAAACAGTGAATGGCTTTCTCTTATACAACATCCGAACAAAGCACAATTCCTGAGCACATTTTGCAGAGCTCATTTGATCACTTAATCTCTTCTAACTGGTCTGGATCACAGACAGAATCGATACCAGAGGAAATGAAACAGATTGGCGAGGACCAGGGAAACAAACCGCGCTGGGCAGCTCTTCTGATACTCATGGTGATAATTCCCACAATTGGTGGAAACATCCTTGTTATCCTGGCTGTTTCACTGGAGAAAAAGCTGCAGTATGCTACCAATTATTTTCTTATGTCCCTGGCAGTCGCTGATTTGCTCGTTGGATTGTTTGTGATGCCGATTGCCCTCTTGACAATAATGTTTGGTAAGTATTTCACTGTTCCTGCCATCAAATCACAAAACTGTGATATACTACTAGAGAAATGAACACTTATTTAATCTTTAAAGATGGGTGTGGATTATTTAAACATACAGTGAGTAAACTTCATTTTTTATTTTCTATGGTCGTTTTAAAGAGCAGAAAATAATTTCTTAGAAACAACTGTACTCCCTCCTTAGTCATCTAATAAAATAATTTCAAAAGTCATCCAAATCAGCAATATTCATAGATTCTGTATACATTACTAAAAAATTATGGTGAAGAACAGATACATACTTCAACTTTCCCATTATTAATACTTTTTTTTCCCTTGACAAAGTCATAGCTAGGACACTTCTGTAACAATTATGTACTGGGTTAATTATTAATGATAAGGTTTTTGAATCATGAAGTTTCAATTTAAATCACTAAATCCCAATTTAAAATTAGAATTATTCTAACAATTCTTTTTGTATCTTTCTATGGTTTGTGAACTTTTGCCTTAAAACACAATTCTTACACAGGTGTCGTGTTAAGAAAAAATTATGTTTAGTTGCTGAAGGAAATGGTTTGGCTCAGAGTGTCCCAAGAGATGAGCCATGTATTTAACTTTATGATTTCTGACCACCCATGTCCTTGATATATGTAAGAGAAATCAGACCTCCGGGTTATTAGAATAAGTGACCAATACCTGAGTTATTACAGTAAAAAATGTAGTTTGATACTGAAATCTTAGTTTGTTATAAAAAAGATATTAAAATGATATTAAGTAGTTTCTGATTGATATATATCATTTTTAGTTATAATATTTGAGTAAATACCTGATGAATTATGAGGACTCCTAAGAATTGACTTATTCAATGCTTGGCATAAACTGATTCCATTCATTAAATGCTTAAGAAAAATGATTATCTGTAAGCAAACAGGGCTTCTTGGAATTATGTTGATACGGTGAAGACAAAATTATTTCAGGTTGCCTGGCCAGGTGGCTCTGTTGGTTGTAGCACTGTCCCGTATACCAAAAAGGTTTCGGGTTCAATCCCGGATTTGATGCCCCGTTGAGGCGAGTATGAGAGGCAACCGATCAACGTTTCTCTCTCACATCGGTGCTCTCTCTCTCCACCTCACTCTCTCTCAAATCAACAAACATATCCTTAAGTGATGATTAAAAAAAGAAAATTTCAGGTTATTAGAAGCAAAGTTTATTTAACTACAATATATACTAGGTGAAGAAAAACTGCCATTCAAACTAATATATTCGGGTTGAAATGTTAGACTTTTATAATTATAGAAAGGTATCTAAAATTAAATACTTGACCTCTCAAATATAAGCAAATGGTGATGGGCTGACTCTTCCCGCTCTAAGCCAACATTTACCCACGTTTTAAGTTCTGCGGCAGAGCAAGCAGTGTATAAGGTTCTGCCACTTGAACAGATTCCCTCATCATTCATACTGTCTTTCTAGCTATCTCCTTCCTTTTATAAATTTATAATCTTTTGAATAATGTAGAGTTACATGCAACCATGAAAAATAAAGAAATCTTATTCTAAAGGAGAACCTAAACAATCTTAATTCTCAAAGTTTAAAATAAATATAGTAAATGAGGATTATGTAAAGACATTTATGCATATTTAGTAAAGACTGTACAGGTATTGGATTCAAGCTTTTATCCCCACATACATAATAGGAACTTAATGTGTAAAATCATACTCTTTAGGCTGTGCTTTGCTAGGCATATAGAAAGTGTAAAAATGCTACCATAAAATTTAATTGATGCTATATTAAAGAAGTTGAAACTGAATGAGTTACGTAGAAATGAATTTTAACTTTAAAATCCACGAGTTCATAAATATCAAACATACACTATATGTAAAATACTGTGGTAGATAATTATAAATTATTGGCTGAATAGTTAAGGGATCCGAAAAAGTAAAGAAACGTCCATTGTATTAAAAGTGACAAACAAAACACAAAAACAGATGAGAGAGATAATTCCATGTATTCCACGGGCAAATAGTAAGTATCCAGCTGCTGAAAACTAAATTTATATTGAAGTTTTGGGGCCCAAGATATTCTTAGCAATAAAGGTTAGCAGGAAACCCAACATATTTTAACATATGTGGAACGTCTTTCTATTTATGTCCTAAATAATATATGTATTTTTAACGACATTACAGTTCTTCTAAATAGTAATTTTAAACTACAAAATAAAATCTTTCACAGCCCCAACACTTTTACTATCAGTAATTAAGCTGTATGCCAGGGTTGGATTTTTAAAAAATGAACTAACCTGGGAGGCTGACCATCATTTAAAACAGTACTACATTCATCCATTACTAAAAATACTGTATTTCTATGAGAAAGTATGTTTAAAAATGCATGCTGCCCTATAAAACGCTTCAGAACAATGCACTCATAAATTGGGAATTGCATATATTATAAGCAGGAACCTGACTTCAAATACTATTATTTTTTGACAGCCTTTCACAGGTTAACAAATAGGTAGACTTTCTAAGATGATGGGTTTATAAGAATTTCTAACTTTAAAGAGTAAGAACAGATTTTTCATGTATTTTATCTCATTACAGAGGTAACCCTCACAGTTTCTGACGTCTGTATAAGCAAAATTATCTCTAGTTCTATAAACATAAAAATTTAACCACCACTACTGAGTGATTTCAGTTATCTCAGAGAAATTCAATTAAAGTAACATTGAAACTTTATATTAGCTAATACTTTAATAAGATTAAGTTAAAAAAAAGGAGAGCACTGAATTTTAAAAAGTGGCTCTTATGCTGAAGAATATTTTATCCCACCAATAATTTACATATTTACATAATATTTGGTTATATGCTTTAAATTTTTATTTGACCAAGATTATGACTCCTGGCATAAGATGGTCTTTCAATAAGTTGTGCTCTGTCAACTTTTGTGTTACTTCTCCCTCTCTGGGAGTACTGGACTTAACCTTTCCCATACAATTCTAGTTTTTTACAGTCTTATCAATAATTCCTAAAGGCCACAATTACAAATTAGTAGCTTATGTTTAAGTCTTAACAATGCCTGCATCAGAAATAATTGAGTAGGACACAGGAAAATAGAACATCCTATGCCAATAAAAAAAAAAAGGATGTTCCCAGTTTAAGAATTTCTTTAAATTTTTCCTTTCCACATTAAATAAATTTGAACTATAAAGAGTGAATATACATCATTTGGTCATCCACTGGTCATTATTGGTTTATTTATATCTTAAATTTTAGTCCATGTCTCATGATTTATAAGTTAAACAGTATTTGTGGTATAGCTGAAAGAGGGTGTATAAAATGGCTAAAAGAGGGAGATTAAAGCAAGACGCCCAGGCTTTGAATCCTGGCCTCCTGTGTTGGCTTAGGAGTCATTCACTATGTCAGCGAGTTCAATCACCTTGTCTGTAATGTGGGTGTGCTAAACCTTATATTGCAGGTGTCCCGTGAAATTGTCAAGTAGGGCCCAGAACATAACAGGCACTAATAATCGGAAAGTACTGTATTAAGACAGTATGCAAAAGGGCTTATATACTTAAGTGTGTGATTTAGTTTATATGTGCATCTGAACAGAGAAGAAACAGATGCCTAGTAGTAAAATTAAAAAAAAAAAATCAGTTACTCATTTATGCAATGAAATGCTACTTTACCTAATTCTTAAATGAAGGAGCAAAGCAATTAAATGTGCTTCTTTCTGGAAAGTGGAAATTTTAGAGACCAAGAATAAATTTTCATAAATGTTAAATCACTTGAAACATTTAAAGCGCCATCATGTTAGACACCTACTCCAGAGTATTTCACATGCTCAAATGTAGTGGAAAAACAACAAAACCAAAACAGGAGCTTCATAATAAAAATTAAAGCACTTATCTATGTCTCTTTTTTATGTAAAGGTAGAAACATAAATTTCTGAGATTAAAAAATGTATACTTGACCTGGCCGGCATAGCTCAGTGGATTGAGCGTAGGCTGGGAACCAAAGTATCGCAGGTTCGATTCCCAGCCAGGGTACATGCCTGGGTTGCAGGCCATAACCCCCAGCAACCGCGCATTGAAGTTTCTCTGTCTCTCTCTCTCTATCTCCCTCCCTTCCCTCTCTAAAAATAAATAAATAAAATCTTTAAAAAAAAATGTATACTTGAAAACTATGTCCTTTTCGGACATCAGGACTATTGATGATGTGACCTGCTCCAATCTGTTCATGAACTTTTGAACTCTATGAACTTTATAGTTTATAGGTACAGCCCTCTAAGAATAGCTTTAAAAATACAGCCTTTTAAATCCTCAAAAGGGAATTGTCCTATGCCCCAGATTTATAGATAAATGTAAATTACTTTCTAAACTAATGATGTAACTGTCCAAATGAAAAACTTACCCAAAGGGTAAGCAGGTTTCAGATAAAATGAGTTAAATCTCATCAAGAAAGGATTTTGGTTTCCTGTTAAATATCAGTTTCTGGTTAAAAAAAAAATTCAGGTTTTTATACCAGTTACAAAGCAAAAAACCAACCAACCAACCAGCCAACCAAAAACAGGCATGTCAATGCATATAAATTATCTATGTTTCTTTAGCATTTATAAAAATAGTTAACTTTAGTAAAAAGTGTATTTTCATGGCAATTAAAAGTTAAACAAACATGTTCTCATACCCTTTTTTTGGAAGCCATTTTAAGTTCAATTGGATGAACATACTGATTTATACTGATGACATGGCTTATTGTTTCTAAGTAGGAGAGTTGGCTAATTTCTGTTAAACAATAATAATGCATGTATTGAGTGCTTTCTCTATGCCACACATTGTTTTAAACACTTTACATGTATCATTGCATTTAATTCTCAAAGCAACCCCATAAAAATAATATCATTGCCATTTTAAATAATAAATAAATAAATAAATAAAAATAATAAATAAATAGCAACATGATTCGAACCCAGGAGAACCGACTCTAGAATTCACACGTAATCTCTATCACTCTACTTTCTCAAATAATGAGAAATTATTTCAATACAAAATGTCATGTTTGGCAAATAGCCAACATTTGTACTTTAAATAACTCTAACAAGAGGGTCACAGAATTTTCTCTAGGGACAAAGGCAGAATCCAGTACTTTTTAGAAGTTACATTTCATACTAAATGATACAGAATGCTGTAACTGGGTCCGAACCAGTACGTGCATTAATTTTTGAGATCACTGCCAGACTGCTTTTCTGAGGAAGACATCAGACCTAGGCCCATGCATTTGAGGCTCTTGAACTTTGCTTGTCTGGGAGACAAATAGAAACTTATGTAACTGAACGGCAATTCTACCACCCTTTTGGCATGGTTCCATTTAAAGCATACGAGTCTTTAAACAACAAAACACTTGTGCTACTAACATTTTTAAAAAATTTTTTCATACAAATTTATGAGCCAAAGAGAAGATACACCTGGAAGCAAGACCTCAACAGACTCAGAGAAATGCTTCTTCCTATGTTACTAGTATTTTAGATAAATAATGAACTGTCTATAATCCAAGACTCATCTAAGACTTGTTTTGCTTCTAAAATGATCGCTTTGTAACTATGTCAGGTACCCATAGAAATGACATTATTCAAACCTTATTGAAATTAAATTCTTTGAGTTTAATTTGGAAGTGGGTGGGGAAAAGAGGTGAAAAATTGTAATTTTTTTTCCAGAGAAATTTTGTGTGCTTTCTTTTTGTAGCACAACAAATGCTATATAATTTAAATATTTTCCCTTTTATCTTAAGTCTTTATGAAAAAGTCAAATTTAGAGCTCCAAAATAGCAATCATTTAGTTCAAGTATTTAATAACTTACTTTCCACAGAATGACTCTCAGATATACTTTTCTTTCTTTTTACGTAACTCTGCAACTGTTCCATTTTAAATAAGTTCTTATGGAAATAAACTGAGTATAATACATTATAACAAATAAATGATACTATAAATCTTTAAAACAAATTAAAACTCCTAAAAAAAGCAAAGTTGTGGAACAGTTAACTATCTTAACATACCAAGTGCGTCTTTAGTTATTCTGAATAGCACGAAATCTTTCTTACCTTGAGCCCATGAAATTAACAGTAATTGAAAGCATCAGAATGAAACCTTCAGAATGAAAGCATCTGGACTAGAAAAAGTCCCTTTATGAACTGAGAATATCTAAAACTGTCTTTACGATTTGTATAAATTCTTAGATTACCTCAATCTATTTAGGCAATTAGATAAGCCTTTTTGCTTTGTATAAAACATTTCTATTAATTTAAGGCAGTCATCTGTTCCTTTTATGTTAGTTTCATAAAAAGTCTATTCACTAGTATTTCATGAAAATTGGAATCATAAACTTAATCCTAAAGATTCACCTCTCTTAATCTTAAACCTATAGTCTCTTTCTTTTTTAAATAAAATTCTCTACCATGTCTCTAATATTTCTACTGTTATCCATAGGAAAGCATAGACTCAACACAAATATAGTGATCTGAATAGATTTTAATACCCACTTCCTGTTCCAAAATTGGAGTTATAAAATAAATTCATTCTTATTGAAAATAAGGCTAATAAGGCTTCACAGGCTTCATTAAACCAGCACAAAAAAGCTTTCCCTCTTAGTTTGTGATTAGGAATATGTGGGTCAGACAGACTATAATCCCAGAGACATGTGCACTTAATATGAGAGTTCTAGTGTGGCTTCCTGCTCATGGCTACTAGATTTATGACTAAAATTTTCCAGACCTTAACTTAAGAAAAGATTATCCATAATTAGAACAGTTAAAAGGGCAAGTTTAAATGATCAACAACCCATCTAAAAAGATGATACGGAGAGAGCATGCATGTAAAGAAAGGAAGCCTACAATATGACATTAATTACCTGCCGTTTACAACCCTAATCATGATGAGTATCTCTGGATGCAGCTCTAGAGCTGAGTGCTTTTCTACATCCTACTCAGTCCTAAGTCTAGAGCTTCAGGACAGTTCGGAAGGCAGCTTCACTCCAAGTTTCCCCCGCAAAACTCTCAACCATAAGCAGGCCACTGGTTTGCTGAAGCTCAGGTCAAACACTGCCACCTCTGACTGCCAAGGTCCTTTCCCACTAATAGAAAATCTGAATATGGCAGCTAAAAGGGAGAAGATTTAATTGATTAGATTCTTTCTACACACACATTTCTCTGACATTCTTTACTTTGAGAAGTTTCCCAAAAGTTCCTTTCTGAGGCATTCTGAGCGGCTGTCCTGCTAGTAAATATCAAGCCAGACACAACTGTTTCCAGAAAGTCTTCTAAGCAGTGTTTCTCCAACATTAATCTGCATACAAATCACCCAGGTGTCCTGTTCGACTGCAAAGTCTGATTCAGCAGTCTGAGGTGAGGCCCAAGGACCTGCAGCCTGACCAGTTCCCAGGTCATGCCAACCCTTGCTGATCTGAACGGCACACTTTGAGCAGCAAGGTTCGAACGAATATTTTCAAGTTTTAAGAATAAATGTTTCCTCTCCTATTTAAAGGAGAAAAAGAAAATTTTCTCCTAAATTTATTCATCTGCAAAATCAGTGATATAATCTCTAAGGTCCCTTCCAGCTCAGGGACTGTATATAATTTATTATCTCCATCTGTTATTCCCACCCCCAACTCAGGGAAGTAGGAGTAATATGATTATAGTAATTTACTGAAAAGTAGGAATTACTCCTTCCACCCGATGCTTTAATCCTTTTTCAAGCGGCTGAACAGTGAACCAAATACCGAGCAATAATTTACCCTTCTGAACAAAAATTCATACTGATTTTGTTATTGTTTCTAAGAAAAAATAATTTTTAATATTCCTATTAAGAATGCCACATACCAGCTCTGGAAGCAGAAGGAACCAGAAAGTGGATTTGTGAGACTTGCCCCCTTTTTTGTGAAGTATCCAAATACTTTTCACTGAAATCCTATTTGTTTCTTAGAAAAACTATATTCAAACCTCTAAAACTTCTTTTTCTGAATTGTGGTCTATCTTTATTTGGTCTAGGATGCTAACCTCTCTCCACCTCCAGGCTCCTTGAATTTAAAAGTTTACAGTGGAAGGTGCCTGCTGGTGCTCTGAAATCCTGAGATGTTATCTCGGTCACCTGTCAGTATCCCAATCATTTTATGCCTGTCAAAGTCAGATACACTTGCAAAAACCAGAAAAAGAAAAGTAGCTTATATTTTGTCAGTGGATCTATGACAAACTGTAAGAAGGATTTAGATAATCTCATACATATGACATTTATTCTATACTGGAGTAATAGCAATTTCCAAAGCCTCTCTGTGAGTGTGTATTTTGGTAAAATGGATTCTAACTGAAATACTCTAGGGAAAAACCTAAAATAGATCCCAGTTCTGAAACCACAAAACTGTATGTAGTGGGGACCTGACTAGTGTGGCCCAGTTGCTTGGGTGGCAACCTGCAAGGTGCAAAGTGGCTGGCCTGGTTCCTGGTCAGAGCACGTGCTCGGGCTGCAGGTTCCGCCCCTGGTCGGGGTGCATACAAGAGAGAACCTACTGATGTTTCTCACATCGATGTTTCTCTCCTTCTCTTCCCCTTCTCTAGATTAAATAAATAAAATCTAATTTTAATAAACCTGTATGTAGTGGGTATATGTATAATGCATAGCTATCAAATCCCTATTATGTGTGGACATTTGTCTAACTAAATTGATTGGAAAGCTTTGTAGAATACTCAGTACCATATCCAAAAATTTAAATTTAAAAAAAGTTAATGTTTCTAAAGTGCTTAAGACTATGAGGTATACAGGAAGTGCTTTCTTTTAAAAAGAGTTGTTAAATAAATTAAATACTATGCCTAATCCTGAAATTTTCTTTTTCAACCAAAAGTTTGTATCACTGTCTCCAGAGCCTGAAGTGAATGATGGGATATGGAAGGATAACAATCTACTTTTCCTCAGGATAACCTAAAGCCATTCCCTTTACACACTCTATTCAAGAACTATTTCTCTCAAAAAGAAAACAAGTAGTTTCACTTAATTATTTCACCAAATCAGAGTGTGCTATCGACAAGGTTCATGCTGCTAGTTTTTGCCAGAAGTGAGCCCAAATCCCAGATTTCACTGAGAATTTCATTCTAATACTCTTTTTGGCACATTATACGGCTTCCTCCATATGGTAGAAGGTTTTCTTCTTATATAATAGCAGCTTAAAAAGAAATTTTATTTGAATAATAAGATTAAGTTCCAGGTGCAACATTGTGCAAATTAAATTTTATTTTTAAAAATTTATTAATTTGAGAGAGAGAGAGGAAGGGGAGCAGAGAGAGAAAACAAGCATCAATCTGTTGTTCTACTCATTTGTGCCTTCACTGGTTGATTCTTCTACGTGCCCTGACCGGAGACAGAACCCTCAACCTTGGCGTATTAGGATGACACTCTAACAACTGAGCAACCCAGCCAGGGAGAGCACTGTGTAAATTTTTAAAAGATCTCAAAAAGAATGGACAAAAGAGCAAAGGTCAAAATAATGCTAAATTACTGATTTAGAAAAGGGTTGTAATTATAGAAACAAAAAATGTATTTAGAAGGTACCATCTACAGAAATATATTTAATATTATTGATTTCATTATATGAAGTTAAACATCTTGTGGAAATTTAAGTCATCAAATTTCAGATGACTAACAAAACGGTTAAAAAATATGTAGTATTTTGGAGAAAAACTGCAGATTGAAGGGTGCCATTTTGCAGAAGAAATGTTTTGTGTTTCTTTCTTTCAGAGGCTATGTGGCCCCTCCCACTTGTTCTGTGCCCTGCCTGGTTATTTCTTGACGTTCTTTTTTCTACTGCGTCGATTATGCATCTCTGTGCCATTTCAGTGGATCGGTATATAGCCATCAAAAAGCCAATCCAGGCCAATCAATATAACTCCCGAGCCACAGCATTCATCAAGATTGCAGTGGTGTGGTTAATTTCAATAGGTATGTGGGGAATGTCAGGGTGTGGGGTGGTGTACGCAGCCTTCGGTTCCATTTGGCCAGGAGAGCTACAGGCCCGGTAGGCCAGGAAACTCAGCACGAGATGTCAGGGCAGCCTGCTGACACATCGACACAAGCTCCTACCTCATCACACGGCTTCTAAACCATACTATCGCAAAAGGTGTGAAAAAGCAGAGAAGTTCACGTTCTCAGAAAAAGAACTTCATATTTACTGAGTTATCTTCCTGCTTTGATTTTTACATGCAGGAAGGATAAGTCTAAAAGCAGTTCTCACATTTGGTAATAGATCATTACGGTCTCAGTAGCATACAGAATACCAAGATAATATTAAAACGACCACCACGAAAAGCATCTTAAATTACATCTAAGAAATTAAGTAGGAAAAAAGAAAAAAATAATCCGAGCATATTGTATGTGGGTATCAAAGGTCATAAATTCACCTTGGAAGGAAATATGTATACATACGAAAGGCAGTCATGTCTTGATTAAGTGTTTTAAATATGTTTAATTAGAAGCTCTAAGAGATACAAATGTTTGGAAATGATTTATAGAAAGACGTCATATTTCCTCTAAACTATTTTATGTCCTTGTGCCCATATTTAATGTGCAAAGATAGCTGCTATAAAATAGTGTTTTAGCATGAATAACTCAAACCTCTTACAACTTAATATCGGAAAAACAGATTCACAATTACTATGATCATTCAGAGTCTGATGAGAAGATTCACTTGTTCAAGGTATAAAACACTGAAAGCCTAAAAAGAAAAATCAGGAGACACCTAGAATGCTAAAAGGAAAGTTAGAAAAAGATACGATGTCTCTCTAATCAGAACAGGAACACTGCAGCAAAAAAGCAAGACAGTGAAATTAACCTTTTATTCCTGAAATAATGATTTCGGGGCCAAACCTCTTGAAAAGTCTGGAGGTCAAAGTAAGGAGTGTTACTACTCTGGCTTGGGAATAAAGTGGGGTCAAGGAAAAGTCTATTCACAATGGAGAGATTTACAAATTGTGAGAAAGGCTAGTCTGGGGGGCAGAGGCTAGTTGACAGCCACAGGGGCTCTCTCCAAAAAAGAAACTAGACAAACAGCAGGGGGATTAATGGGTGACAATTACCAAAATTTAAAATGAAGAGGAGGAAAACTAAAGTAGTTCATGTCAAATGACCCGCAACTTTTTGGTAAGTTCACTGTGCTGGGGAAGAGGAGAGGAGAGACAGGGTAAAGTATGCGTGTTGGGGTAGGGTAGGGAGAATGGGCAGAGGCAGGAAGAAAATTGGAGAAATGGATTCTTGAAGAATTAAAACATCTGAAACTGGGAAATATGATTAAGCCAATATATAAAAAGCGTGTTTATAGATATGGTACCTCAATTAAGGCTGGATAACATGAATTTATAAACTGATCATATTTTTATTGAGTACCTATGATTGTGCTAGGCATTAAGACTACAAAAATGAGTAAGAAAAAGAATCTTTACACCCAAGGAAGAGGGATAAAGTAAGTAAATGAGACTAAAACAAAGTTTTAAGTATGCAGGAATAAAAAAAATAAAAGACCACAGATTTATAGCTTTGGAAGGGATCTTACAAATCTACTCTTTCAAATCTACAGGATGAGGAAAAAACCTAGAGATTTGAAATGGTTGGCTTAAGGATTCTTAGAGCTTCTTAGTACTAAGACCAAGATCAATGCTCTTTTCATGTCATCACACTTTGTCTTATGGAACCAATGACAATTTAGTAACTTAGTAAATGAAAAAGCAGATGACGGGTTTAGTTTAGTTTTTAAATTCTTCCAAGTGCTGAAAAGAGCTCTATCCCTTCTTCTGGATTTATGGCTATCCTAGGTAACACCTGGGAATAGTAAGGTATTTAAGGGAAAATAAGGTAAGGGTATAAGAAGTAGTAGTACAAACTAAAATGTTACTGTTTTGACCATCACGCTGACTGAGAAGGTAATGTGAGCCTTATGAGGTTAATGGAATGTGAAAAAAGAGAAGGATGAACTAGAGATCAAACTAACAGAAATAGAAGTTCTACAGTAATGAACAGTAGCAGGACAAGAAAGAAATATCCGAATTCATGATTTTAGATAAGGGACCCTTTTAAGTGAACTCGTGCATGGCTTCAGGAGTGCAAATAATAATAATCAGAGCTGAGAAGTTCAAGAAAATAAAATTAAGGTGGTAGAGGGGCATCAACAGGACGAAGTCACAGAAGATGGTATCAATGGAACAGCGGAGAGGAAGACTGACGAGGAGCTACTGAGCAAGACGGACAAATGTCCTGGAGACTGGTAAATAAATGGAGACTAGAGTGGTATAAGTTAATCAAGCAGATTTTCAAAGGGAAGTATTTTGGGGGTAAGGAACAGAGGAATGATTACCTGGAAGTAAGAGGGTAGAGCAGGGGTCAGCCAACTTTTTTTGTAAAGGGTAACATACTAAATATTTTAAGTTTGCTGACTTTTTCACAGCTATTCAACTGCAGCAGAACAAAAGTAGCCATAGAAACACATTAACCATGAGTATGGTTGTGTTCCTATAAAATTTTATTTACAAAAACAGAAGGCAGGCCAGATTTAGCCCTCAAGTTGTAGTTTGCCGACCCCTAGTGTAAGTGTACAGAACGCCCCTTCTGGTGGTTTTCCTGTGGAAAAGTGGGAAAAGCAGTGCATGCCATTAGAAAGGGCTGGAGGAAAACATTCTGGTCAAGGGCTCTTTAGTTACCATAAGAAGTCTGTATAGATGATGGAAAACTTTAAGGTTCATAAAACAACACACGGATTCTAGAGGTTTCTAAAGATTAAATTCAGACTTACTTTTAAATATCTTCTGTTTCAAAAGGAAAAGATTCAGGCTAACACTTGTGTTACTTGTCTTCCTATTAAGTTACTTCACCAAGCAAGATCATATTTAAATATTTATCTTATGGTATTTAAAGTATTAGAAAATCAGCATGAGGAACATTTCTTTCATACCTATTAGGGGAACTCAATCCTGAAAATAAATTTCACAATTCACATACTCTCCAAGTTTTAAGTAGCATTTAAAAAAAAACAACAAACCCTTCAGTTTTCCCTAAGAAGTAAAAGATTAAAAGACAAACATCAAAAGATAACTATCTGTTAAATGAAACTGTAACATCAAAGATAATAGATATTGATTCAGAATTAAGATATCATATAAACATACTGTGAAAGTGTCTTAGATCAACAAACTACATTGGATATTAAGATAAAAGCAGTTTCTCTTCAGAATTCCTTTTCCTTAACCTGGGATAGATCGACAAACAAAAATAGATTATGAGAACTGGAGAATAAATAAAGACATTTAACTACTCTTTCATGAACATATTATAGCTTTAGGGAAGCTTCAGTTACAAACCTGAAATCACTAGCCGATCTCTATTTAAAAACAGCAGGTTTGCTTACTTAGGTTCTACTTGTGAAATCTTCCACTGATGAAGGGCTTTGACAAATTCTGCATTGTGGATACCAGTAATTACAATATACCAACCACAAAAGGTCACTAAAATCAACTCTAAAGGACCTAATCTAAGAATCGAAGATCATAACATTAACTTAGTCTATCTTGTTTCCTCCTCCTTAGGCATTGCTGTTCCAGTCCCTATCAAAGGGATAGACACTGACGGGAGTAACCCAAACATCACTTGTGAACTGACAAAAGACCGCTTCGGCAGTTTCATGCTCTTTGGCTCCCTGGCTTCCTTCTTCACGCCTCTGGCGATCATGATCGTCACCTACTTTCTCACTATCCGTGCTTTACAGAAGAAAGCTTACTTCGTCAGAAACAAGCCACCTCAACGCCTGACGTGGCTGACTGTGTCCACAGTTTTCCAAAGGGATGAAACACCTTGCTCATCACCCGAAAAGGTGGCAATGCTAGGTGACTGTAACAAGGACAAAGCTCTGCCCAACTTAAGTGATGACATACTTAGGCGAAGAATGTCCACAGTCGGAAAAAAGTCACTGCAGACCATTTCCAATGAGCAGAGAGCCTCAAAGGTTCTAGGGATTGTGTTTTTCCTCTTTCTGCTTATGTGGTGCCCCTTTTTCATTACAAACATAACTTTAGTTTTATGTGATTCTTGCAACCAGACTACTCTCAAAATGCTGCTGGAGATATTCGTGTGGATCGGCTATGTTTCCTCGGGAGTGAACCCTTTGGTCTACACCCTCTTCAACAAGACATTTCGGGATGCATTTGGCAGATTCATCACCTGCAATTACTGGGCCACAAGATCAGTAAAAAGTCTAAGAAAATGTTCCAGTAATATCTTCCGGAATCCAATGGCAGAGAGCTCTAAGTTTTTCATAAAACATGGAATGCGGAATGGGATTAATCCTGTCATGTACCAGAGCCCACTGAGGCTCCGAAGTTCAACCATTCAGTCTTCTTCAATCATTCTACTAGATACACTTCTCCTCACTGAAAATGAAGGTGACAAAACTGAAGAGCAAGTCAGTTATGTATAGAAGAAGTGGCACAGCTTCCATCTAATGTAATGATGAGTAGGACAATGAAGCAGATATAAATGCACCAAGAATTATATAAAGAACTTAACTCATTTATCATACCATCTCTGTACACTAAGAGTTACACATCAAGATTACCCAATTGTTTTTATTTGGACACAGTTACTTCATGAAAAAAAGAATTTTGGCTCTGACTGGTGTGGCTTAGTTGGTTTGGCATCATCTTGCAGAGCAAAAGGTCTCTGGTTCGATTCCTGGTCAGGGCACATACTTGGGTTGAGGGTTCGGTTCCTGGTCAGGGAGCGTGCAAGAGGCAACCTACTGGTGTTTCTCTTTCACTTCAGTGTTTCCCTCCCTCTCCTTCTCCCTCTCTCTCCCTCTCTAAAAATAAATAAAATCTTTTAAAAAATCATAGCCTGTGGGCTGGTTTCAAACAAGGTTAAAGAAAAAAAATCATTTTGTACAGCTGCAAATTAAAATAATCTAGCACTCTGGTTAAATGTTAAGAGAGTTAAATGAAATAAAATTAAATAAATCAATAAATTTCAGGCTTAAAAAATAATGTCTTCATAAGAATTTGTTTAGTTCCTACTTATATGCAAAGCTGTGCTACAAAGGAAATAAAACAAAACAAACAAGCATTATCCTTGTCTTTAATGCCTTAAAAGCATAAGGCATAACAACAGTGATAAAGGAACAAAGGACTAACAATAAGTGTATAAAATAAAGATCACATCTGGAGATAAGATTGCCCTTTATAGACTGGTTTATTCCATGTAGTCATGACTTTGCTTTGATCAGGAAATTGCCTGGATAGAAGGAGTAGGGAGGACAGTAGGTGCATATCACAGAAAATAACTGGAGCTCAGAAAATAACCTCAGTCCAGGAACCTAAACTTTAATGGTCTCATAAACGGAGATCATATTGCCTAAGCTTGACCAGAGACTTGGTTGAACTTCAGACACAAAAATTTTAAATTTTCCCTCTAATTATTTCATGTTGGGAATAAATTCACTCTGTGTCAATTACTACCTAACTGATTGAATTTACAGAAAAGTGAATTTCTATGCACCTCAGTTTCCTCATTTCTAGTTCACAGGGTTCTTACGAGGGTGAGTACATGTGGGCACTCTATAAATGGCAGACAATTCTTTTTACTTTCGTTACTTGATTTTTATGCTAATCTCATACCTTTAGGTAGAGGGGGTCTGCAGTGAAGACAGCCTGTATCTTCACCTTTTTTTCTTGGGTTGACCCATTTTTATGCCTCAACCTACTATTCTATCACCGCCCCTCTTCATGCAACTTGTTTAAGAAAATTACTTCATGAAATATGCTGGCTATTGAGCAGCTCAGCCTAAGTAAACCAGGTATGTATTTTCCAAATGGCAGAATCCTTTCCTACAACCTGGTTCTAATACATAGATCTTACGGGCTCTATGTCAACTGCCAGAAAGAATATATCTAACAAATTTAATTCCTAAATCATCAAAGCTTTTGTCCCTACCAGTCTAAGAGTTTTCAGTGGCATTAAGGGTTGGCTATTTCAAATAAGAGGCAAAATAATTTGTTCCTAAAGACAAAACAAAACGAAATGAAAAAGCCCATTCTTTTCAGTTTTGGTTCTTGTCTCTAATATGATGGATTTGGCATATGTATATGTTAATGAATACTTGTACCTAAAAATATCTATCTATCTATCTATCTATTTATATTCTTGCCAAGTGTTATAAGATTAAGTTTCCAGACATCACTCTAATAGCATTTCAAACTGTATTTTATGTGTGTGAAGGCATCTATAATTATTTCTAGAAATCTGAATCCTAGAAACAGCAGTCACACTGGCACAGTCTACCCCTAGGCAATCTAGAAAAAAGGACTTTCTTCCCACATGCTCTACATTGCCTCCAAATCTGTGTATGTGCTTAAACTCACACACATAGGGAGCACATAAACAACTCATGAGCTAGCTCTGACTATCCTAGGGAGAACTCAGCAAAGCACAGAAGTAGCTCTTGGGCGACATCTGCTGCTGAAACTGGGAATTTAGCACATGTGTGAACTACAGGAACTACAAGGGCAAAATGAACTTTGTTAATTTGAGTACAAAGACCGGTCCCGTTAAAAAGAAGTGAAAAAGTTTTTAATTATCTCATCAACTTCCTCTGTGGCAGAATATGCACACTAGGCCAATGATTTACATGACACAAAATATAAAGCCACTCATAGGGAGAATTAACAGCTGACAAGAAACAAAACAAAGAGACTATCATCAGTAGGATTCTTTACACAAGCCAACAGTTGCTAAAGAGTGCACCTAGAAGATACACTTCCCATATTAAAATTATCTAGCTCCCTGATAAATGTTTTTTAAAAAAACCCAAACCTCTCTAGATGGCAATAATAAAATCATTTCTTTTTGTTTTTGAACTGTGTCTAAACTCTAGAGCAAAAATATGGGAAGATAAAGGTCACAGCTTGGCTAGAATGATATATCAGAGATGGCAGGAAGGAAATAAAACTATTCAACTTATACTTTGCTTCTTCCATCTTTTCTCTCAGAATGATTTTTAGATCAGAAAGTAATGTGAAGATGGATCAAAATGCAAAATAGGTGAAAGAGAATGACTGTTTAAACGAATTCAAGTCTCTAAGCTACATGAACCTTCTGCCTGAAACAGAACTTGTCAGTGTAATTATGGAGTCACTGCTGACGAACCTGAGGAAAGACAGGGAGTGGCAAAGGTACACAAAGGACCGTAAGTGCCCACGTAAAATATCCCCACGTTCACAAAGAATCTTTTCAAGAAACAGGATTTGAAAAGTCTGTTGCATGTCTTTAGGAAAAAACGTACAATAGCTTAACACACGTAGATTTTGTTGGATCTTAGAAAAGGAATCAATGAACACTCGACACATCTACTGATTTACAAAGAAACAGTAAGCAACTAATCACATACTCTGTGTCTGAGGCACCAGACTAGCAGATCTGCGTGACACCATGTCCTAGAATTCAGCGAGGGCTCTCTAGTGTCTTTGTGAACAAGCTGGACAAATGGGGGCTAGAGGATAATCGGATGAATGTTAGCATTTGGTTGAACAACCTAATTCAACAAAACTGACTGGTATAAGGAGAAACCAATTAGCATGCCATATGGGTCTGCGCTTTGCTGTTTTAGTCAACATTTTTATCCACAATAGGAAGAAAATATTTTATAGCTTGCAGTAATTGGATAGCTTCCTATCTGGGATATAATGGAGAAGACCCTGTAATCATCCACAGCGGATGTTCAATAAGTATTTGTTGAGTTATGTCATAATCTTTATAACAAAGGTTCACCCCCCTCAACTCAAGGTAGAAAGTCTATTCCAGAGATTAAAAGAACATGAGACACTTGACTAATCTAACATGCACCCTGAAAACTTATTTTATTGTATAATTTCACCACAAATAAGCTATAACAAGCAGTTAGCTTGAATAATTATAGTCCAAATAGAGCTTGAGAAGTACTTTTAATTTTCCTTTATTATATTTGAAGATAAAACTAAAAAGTAGTATTTGAGATCAGAGCTAAGCAGACAATGAGAACTACTGGAAGTACTATTGCATCTACCAACACTATTTTTTAAAAGATTTTATTTATTTATTTTTAGACAGAAGGAAAGGGAGAGAGAAAGACAGGGAGAGAAACACCAATATGTGAATGCCTCTTCCACACCCCCTACTGGGGACTTGGCCCACAACACAGGCATGTGCCCAGACTGGGAACTGAGCCAGTGACCCTTTGGTTCGCAGGCCGGTGCTCAATCCACTGAGCCACACCAGCCAGGGCTGCATCTACCAACACTATTAAAAGTATCACTATCACACACCTAACTAAACAGGGCTTACTATTGCCAGAGCTGTCTTAAAGGCGTTAAATAATCATCAAAAAACACTGTTCTCAAGTAAGTACTAATATATACACATTTCACAGACAAGGAATATGAGGCCCTAGGAGGCTAAGATATAAAAGCCCAAAGTTACTTGGCTAATAAGTGCCGGAGCCAGGATTCAATACAAGATTCAGAGTGTGTCCTCTTAATCACAACTATATTCTACTGCCAAGGGCATCTCCAAATCTTCAAGTCCAAAATAGTATCTTTGTACCTGCAATTTTTTTGCCCTTTTGCATTTAAACAAAGCCTATTACCTTTACTTTCATGAAAAAATTTCAAGAGCTTTACAAACCTGTATAAGAGATAGCATCACATCTGAATTACCAATATACACGGCAAGAGGAGTACTAAAGGTATTACTCAGATTTAAAATTAATAAGCAGAAATGTCATGAATAAAGAAAAATTAAAAAGTCACTTTACTATTTCTCAAACATGTCAGAATTCCAAGACACACCTGCTTCTTTTTCGGGTGAACAGTACTAATCTCACTGTTAAATGGTCCTCACTTGGACCTCGATATACTCCTCAGATATCTGAGTTTCTGTTTTAACAGTTACTGACTAGAAGAAATGAAATACAAATAGAACTGGAAGTTAGGGATTATTACCTGAATAGAATGAAGCCAAGTGATTCTACTGCTGCCCTTCTGACATCGTCATTAACATCACTTACCTAGGAAAACATTAAGGGGTTACATGCATTTTATTATCAGAGAAAATTCATATGAGGCCCACATCATTCAAATATAAATTAGACCTCATTAAAATGTTATTCCTTTATTAGAATGTCTTCCCTAATTTAGAAAAACTCATCTGAGAATTTCTTCATTTCAGGGCTTAGAAGTTTGAAAACTTGGTGATGATTAAGCTTCAGGACTACTTCTAAAGACTCGTTCAGCTACATTATGGCTTTTGTGAGCTACACTGAAAATCTGTTCCTTCAACATTATTTCCAAAAACTTATGTCCTAAGGTTCAAGCAAAATACAAACATTTAGCATGTATCACATTCTGCACTGATAAAGGGTTATTAATAAATACTGTGGGATGTGAGTATCTCTGGGAAGAAGTTAATGATTGTTTAAAACCTTTTCTGCATGGGAAGATGACGTCGGGTTTATCTTCTCCCAGCACTGAGAGCAGACATACACCGAGTTAAGACATATGCGGAATGTCCGCTGTATTACAGGCAACATTATTTATTGTTGATCAGCTATATCTGGATTAGGAGGACTGAGTGGAAAAGGCTCTTGGAAAACACGGGCATTGGCTTTCCTGTGTAATGTGTCTCTTGGAATACACCATGTCCCTTGGGGGTGCCTGAAAGCTAACTTCACGGGCTGTAAAAAGAAGTGGTTCCTATTGTTCTTAGACTTCCCAGTGCTGGGGTGGCCGCACACAGTCACGTGGTCTTGTCTCTTACAATGAGGGTGCCCCTTGGAGTGGGGTTTCCGAAGCTGCACCTGAGTGACTTTAAGGACTTTCATTCATACTGACATCCTGTCCTACATCCTTATAAAAGCTAAGTGAACCTGGTGCTAGCGTATGGCTGATTGTGGCCTATGAATGAGAATCTGAACCGGAGACCACAGGTAGTGGTCACGTGGTGCAGGTCCTGCACTCACCTAAATACTTAAGGTCCACCTGCAAATTCTCCCTTCCACCCTATCCCCACGAAAGGTCACAGCACTTACAGCAACATGTAGCAGGCGTCGAATAGCTTTGTTGTTACCTGAGCCACAGTAAGCCATGGCTACAGTATACATTCCAGATCGTCGAAGAATTGGGTCCTAAGAAAAAAAATTCAACATCAATCATCAACTTCTCATTTCAAACAGTAACTTCTATACAGACTAATGGGCATAGTTGCATGAACTGGGAGAGTTCATTTTAGATTAAAAAAAAAAAAAAAAAGAACTAAAGAACTCTTTTGTGGTTGACATTTTCTAAATGAATGAGGAAATAAGACTAACATGAGAGGAATTAACTGCCTGCAATCTCCGACGTTCTGTGCCACACGCCCGTCCTGCCTCACGCATTTCAGGAAGTACGAACTCAGGATCGACACTGACTGCACTGGGGCACTCACCTTCCACTTACCAAATGAACAACAAAGAAACCTGAGTCTATTCTACACTCCAATTTGCTTTTGTTTTATCGTTTAATTAATTCTGGGGCACTGAACACTGAGTGGAAGAGAGATAGAGGTCTGATAGTTGAGCAAAATAATTAGTAGTTTCATCAGTAAATTATAGCAGTTTTTAAATCAGATTATAGAGGACAGTATTACCACTGAATACTTATGATAACCAGTACAACTTAAAAAAGCAAACAAAAGACAATGGAAAAAACCTCATCCAAATAAGATTGGCACTATTTTTTGACGAAAAACAAGTAAATTATATTTTATTAAATGATTACGAAATCATTCCAAAAACACTAATTCCAAAAGAAATCAACTTGTAAATTTCTAAAACACTTTTGGGTTTCCTTATCTGAAAACCACTGATCTGAAGTCTGCATTAAATTTAAAATCCTCAAATTACTTGTATTCACACCTTTCAGTGTTTTTCTTTTCTAAATTCTATTATATCTTACGTATCCTGTGAAAAGTTTTATCAACAAACGTGCTCTGAGGGGAACAGAGAGAATCTCCCGTGAAGCTACCGCGTGCTCTACAAGTGGCGGAGAGAGCTGGAAGGGAAGGGGTGCAGGGAGGAGAGGACCAGTGACGTGTAGTTCACCTTATCCCGGCACAGAGATTCAATGAGAGCATCGGCCTCTTCCATCCTCCCATACATCACTAATGCAATGCCAACGGCAAGGCCACGCAGGATCTTCTCATGTTGAGTTTCTTGCGCGTAGCCAACCATGTCCTCAATAGCCTGGGCGTTTTTAGAGCCCAGCATAACCAAACCTAGGGCCAGGCCAGCAGCTTCCCCTATTCAGTAAGAAGGAAAACATTAAAAAATAAGAGCTATGTCGGAAAACTCAATAAAACCTATCTTATCAGAAGTGGCGTATTAGCCTTAGCTATCCAAACAAGCTTCTGGTAGCATTTTTTCAAACCATCTGATAAAAGGGAGGGTATTTTATAATCAAGTACATCCATATATTTACAGCTATTTTCCATTTACATCTTGAGTGAAGACACCATAGAATCTTATATTAATTTCAAAGAAGTCATTATGACATTTTTCTACATTATCACCAAGCAGCATGGATAGCCCCACGACACAAATAGATCACTAGTAAATGTCTGTTTAAAAAGTCAGTTATACAGTGAGACACACATCATATACCATTTTTAAAAGCCTGTATACCACAAAATATATTTTTATGAGTCTGACAAATGGGGAAAAATTCACTCCCTCTTCAAGTAGAAAAATCTGTTACGATTTTTAAGAGGCTATGAATTATAGGTAGAAAGTAAATATTACAGGTACATTAAGTAATCCTAAAATTTGTCGTCTTTAGAAAGAATCACTTATTACCTGTCACAGCATCATCCTGATAAAGGTTTGTTTTTAGCAAATCATACACATCCTGGCGTGCGGTCCCCATGGCAGCCAAACCAAGGCCCAGACTGCCACCGTGTCGAACGATCTAGGGAAAGAGCATGGCCTCCATTGATCTGGTACTTTGTACTTACAATCTAAGCTTTTATTCTAATTTCGAGGTATGTTTTATGGAGAACATTTTGCCTGGTTAGAATGATCAAAGCATTTGATCATCAAAAGACCAGTGGTAACCTCAGCAATTTCAGTTTCAAAAGAATAATGCTAAAAAATAAAGAGCAGTGCTTGCTGTTGAAAAATAGTGAGCTGAGAAGTGAATAAAAGAAAAAAAGGTGGAGAGACTCTATGACTGTCTTTCCATGTGTTTGTGTAAGAGGAGGAGAAAAATGACTGCTAAGAGGAAGAAGCAAGTACCAAGAACAGCTTTTGTTAGGAGAAGTGAGTCCCGAATGTCCTCTGGGGTGGGGGGGAAGGCAGCAGAGAGGGAGGCTGAAGAGGAGGAAAAGGTGGAACATGGTTGTGAGTAAAGTGGGAGAAAATGGAGTCAAGAGCAACAGTTGTCTTTACCTGAACGAGGACACTTGGTCACATCATTTGTCAATGTACAGTATCCTTTTATTGGTGACAGAACCCCAGTCTTGCTTGAATACTCCTCCCCCTCTGATTAGTCTTGGTGGGACTGGCATTTAAGAAGCGTCCACTTTCCTCTAGCCAAAGTGTCGGCTTACGACCCAAGATAGGCTGGATGCTCCTCTGGAATTCTAATCTTTCTTAAGTGGAATGACCCAAGAACCCAAACCCTTCAAGTTCACTCATCCTGACAATAAGGCCCAGAAGAGAAAATTCCACTGGTGCCTGTTATCTAAATCTCTAGAGCTGCCCTGGCTCTTAACTTTTGTGAGAAGTGTTTCACCAGCTTCTCTTTAAGTTAGAGGTGGTTTCTGTTGCTGGTAACCAAAAAGCTTTGTCTGATAGGAAAGTTTTTACCTGCGACCAGAGGAACAAGGTAAAGGTGCGGGTAAATGTAGATAAGGACTGTGGTCAGGGTCTGCTAGCTGGGGCAGATGTGTCTACTGGCTTCAATCTTTTCACTGAAGCAGGATGACAAGTTTTGTGGCTGACTCAGCTACTTTCCTAAAAGTTTTCTAAAAGAGCCTCTCTAACATAAACATTAAAGTCCAAAATCCTATTTCAAGGTACTTTAAAATAAGACAGGGCTACTTAAGGTTTTCCAAAAGTTTACATTTTAAAACTTATCAAAGACCAAAACAAGCAAGAATTCTGATCACCAAGAGAGTGTATGCAATTTCTTTGGACCTTAGTTTCCTGTAAGATGGTAGGATTAGACTAAATAATCACTAAGGTCACTTATAACATTATAAGACTATGAAGTGTGGGAATGCAGTATCTGTCTTGCAAATACCAGGTACTTTATTTTGCTTGTTACCACATTTAAAGGTTGAGAAGCATAATTTTAACTTAAAGGGAAGGAAAGGCAACTAGCTTTTAGAAAAAAATTCTATGAGAACAGTACTGTTTTGGGAATTCCCAAATATAACAAAATTTCTATTTGCTAAAACAATTTGGCAAATATATTTTGCTGAACTCTTAACTAATGGAAATGTAGTTTTCCATTCTAACACTTACATCATTGCTGGCATTCTTAAGCTGGTTTAGCAGATAGTCAATTATATCACCACCATGATTGGCATGAATGAGACCTAATGCATAGAGACCTCCACCTTCCTGATAGGCTGATCCTGGAGAGGTGTCCTTGGGGAGATATGTTGCCATTAACTGCAATGCTTCCTTCTCATGACCCTGTAAATAAGAGCCACAACCAAGGTGTCAGTAAGAGAAAGTAAAAAAAAAAAAAAGACCAAACCTTTTCTAGGATTACTGCTCTTCCCCAGCATGCTCACTTGCTGAAAGAGGAGGAGGAAGTGGGGCTCTCTCATACAACTCTACCACTTGAACAAGAGAAGAGCCTTTTAGAGACTCAGTCATATCCTGCCTAGAAAAAATGCTTTATTTTTCCCCTTGTTTTATAACATTTCCCCAAATTCATCTTAGACTATGCGGATAACTTATTTCAGTTCATCCTTTGAGAAATGGCTTAGCTAGTTTACATAGGAAAAGGATTTCTATCTTTTATTAAAAGTAAATGCACATGCCCTGGCTGGTGTGGCTCAGTGGTTGAGCGCTGGCCTGTGAATCAAAGGATCGCCGGTCCCATTCCCAGTCAGGGCACCTGCCTGGGTTGCGATCCAGGTCCCCATTCGGGGGCACGTGAGAGGCAACCACACACTGATGTTTCTCTCCCTCCCCCTCTCTAAAAAATTAAATAAATATTTTTAAAAAACACACATAGATATGCACTTTAATATCTTACTTTATCCTTCCTTATAACAAGACTGCTCTAACAAAATGTACTTGTCAATGAATTATAGTAAACTTTTATTTTTTTATTAATTTCAGAAAAATTGCTCTATTCTGATGCGTGTTTACACTGATCAGTGTATATTATTACCTTGTGAATTACACCCAAACTGGCTGTAGCTGTAAATTTTGCCCAGTTAGTGGCTCTGGCCAACCATTCCAAGTTATCTCTGTAAGAAAAGAAAATTAAGCAATACTATTGAAACAAATTCCATAAAGCTTTTTAAAATACTAAAATCAAAGCATTAAAAATCGGGCCCTGGCTGGTGTAGCTCAGTGCATTGAGCGCGGGCTGCAAACCAAAGCATCATAGGTTCGATTCCCTGTCAGGGCACATGTCTGGGTTGCAGGCCACGGCCCCCAGCAACCGCACATTGATGTTTCTCTCTCTCTCTCCTTCTCCCTCCCTTCCCTCTCTAAAAATAAATAAATAAAATCTTTTAAAAAAAATGCATTAAAAATTTACCTTGAACTATATACATCATTTCACTTTATGAATCTCAAATTACTGCTGATTCTATTTTACCTCGTAAGTTGTTCATTTACCTAAGAAACTGGTCGCTGGTAGTCCCACAATGCATAAAAGAGTTTGCTATAACGGTGGCTGTGTGACATACAGAATTCCGTACTGCATCCTTACAAAAACAAAAAGATTTTTATCATTAGCAGAGTATTCATACACACTGAGTATTCATTCACCCATGAACACACAAGAGTCCTTGTTTTGTGGTGAAACGTGAATACACTGAACTGATCTGTAAGTAATGGATCTTGGCTATTTCGTTATAAAGATTAAAAACAAGCAAGTCAAATAGAGCTTTATCTGTGGTTTTAACTTGAGGTCGTCAGATTTTGGGGCAGGTTAATTTAGGCGGCAGATTTCTAGTTTTTGGTCTCTGAGTAGTGTACCTTGCCACTGCTCTAAGCTCGGGGTCCCCAGGGAGCTGTGGCAGCCTGAGCAAACCTCCTGTGGCACCGCACCTCGGACAGGCATCGAAGTAATTCTGGGTATTTTTAGTAAGACTATATTATAAAGATTAGTTTCAAACAATTGTCGTAAGAGCTAATTATGTAATTCTGTCATAATTTTTTTTGTCATTCTGTAATTTTTGTCATTTGTAAAATTTTTTTGAAAGTTTGGAGAAGCATTATTACACATGCTTTAATCAAACAACTGTTCAGTAATGGAATAGTATATGAATTAAAAAAATGACTTTAGGAAAAGGGTACTGGGTAGAAAGGGAGAAGGAAAGAAGATTTTTCATATTATATATCTTTTCATATTCAAACATTTTTTGAAGCAAATACATTACTTGTTCAACAATTAAATTAATGTTAATAATTGTAGTAATCAGCATCCCAACAAGGGTTTCAACGACAAGGTAAGAACTTCTGTTCTTAAGCTTACAGTTCAGAGGGAAAATAGACAAACTATACAATGTACTGACTGTGCTATTTGTCCAAATGTTACATACACATTAAAACAAAAAGTTAGCTGAAGGACTTCTGGTCAAGATGGAGGCATAGGCAGACACACTTTGTCTCCTCGTGCAACCACAGAAAGAATTACAACTAGATCTCAAAACAACACCCAGAACCATCAGAAAATTGAACTGTATGAAGTCTGACAACCAAGGATTTAAAGAAGCCACATTCAACCAGACAGATAGGGTTGGAGTCGCAGAGATGGGTGGAGAAGCAGTGGCAGCAGAGGAAGGAGGGATGGGTGGTGTCACAATCACGTGTGGTAGATATAAATCAGGAGGGATACCTCGGGAGGGAGGGATCCCAGCCCCAGGCCAGACTGCACAGCCCAGGGTTCCTGTGCCAACAGATAAATCCCCATAACTTCTGGCTATAAAAACCAGTGGTAGTTGGGGTGGTGGAAGAAACTGCCAGATTTTCAGGAAACTTCACTTATAGGGCCCACAGGGTCTTAGAACATTCACAAACCCACCCACTTTGGGAACCAGCACCACAGCCACACCACTTACGGCGAGTGGGTGAAGTCACTGGCAACAGGAAGCCAGGCAGCAGCACCATCCCCTCTGAGCCCTCTACCCTCACAGAGCCACTAAGTGGTGACGAGGGTTGCCCCACCCTAGTGATCACCTAAGGCTCCGCCCCACACAATTCGCAAGTGCTTTTTCTACACTAGGCCACTCTGCTAAGATAGGGAGTCAAAGCAGCTCTACTTAATACACAGAAACAAACACAGGGAGGCTGCCAAATTGATGAGACAAAGAAATATGGCCCAAATGAAAGAACAAAACAAAACCCCAGAAAAAGAACTAAATGAAATGGAGATAACCAACCTATCAGATGCAGAGCTCAAAACACTGGTGATCAGGGTGCTCAAAGAACTCAATGGGTATGGAAACAACATGAAGGAAGAAATGAAGGTTACACTAAGTAAAATAAAGGAAAATCTACAGGGGACCAACAGTGAAGGGGAGGAAGCCAGGATTCAAATCAACGATTTGGAACATAAGGAAGAAATAAGCATTCAATCAGAAGAGCAAGAAGAAAAAGGAACAAAACAAAACAAAACAAAACAAAGAAAAAAACAAGGATAGTATAAGGATCCTCTGGGACATCTCCAAACATAACAATATCCAAATCATAGGGATGCCAGAATGAGAAGAGGAAGAGCAAGAAATTGAAAACTTATTTGAAAAAATAATAAAAGAAAACCTCCTTAATTTGATGAAGGAAACAGACATACAAATCCAGGAAGCACAGAGTCCCAAACAAGTTGGACCCAAAGAGGAGCACACCAAGACATATAATTAAAATGCCAAAGGTTAAAGATAAAGAGAGAATCTTAAAAGCAGCAAGAGAAAAGTAGAGTTACCTACAAAGGAGTCCCCATAAGACTGTCAGCTGATTTTTCAAAAGTAACTTTGCAGGCAAGAAGAGGTTGGAAAGAAGTATTCCAAGTCATAAAAGGCAAGGACCTACATCCTAGGTTACTCTATCCAGTGAAGCTATCATTTAGAATGGAAGGGCAGATAAAATGTTTCCCAGACAAGGTAAACCTACAGTAGTTCATTGTCACCAAGTCATTATTACATGAAATGTTAAAGGACTTATTTAATAAAAAGATGATCAAAACTGTGAATATTAAAACGGCAATGAATATACAACTATCAACAACTGAATCTAAAAAAACAAGCTAAGCCCTGGCTGGAGTGGCTCAGTGGGTCGGGTGCCAGCCTGTGAACCGAAGGGTCATGGGTTCGGTTCCTAGTCAGGGCACATGCTTTCATTGCAGGCTGGGTCCCCAGTTGGGGGTATGTGAGAGGCAGTTGATCAATGTTTCTCTCCCTCTCTTTCTCCCGCCCTTCTCTCTCTATAAAATAAAAAATTAAAAAAAAAAAAGAGAGAGAGAAGACAAAAAAAAAAACAAGCTAAGGAAACAACCAAAACAGGAACAGAATCATAGATATGGAGATCAATTGAAGGGTTATCAGCTGGAAGGTGGAGAATGTGGGAAAAGGTACAGGGATTAAGAAGCATAATTTGTAGGTATAAAACAGACAGAAGGATGTTAATAATAATAATATAGGAAATGGAGAAGCCAAAGAACTTATATGCACAACCCATGGGCATGGACTGAGGTGGTGGACTGCTGGAAGGAAGGGAGGTAATAGGCACAGGGGGGTAAAAGGGAAAAAATTGGAACAGCTGTAATAGCATAATCAATAATATATATATATATATATTTAAAGTTAGCTAAAGAAAATAAAATAATCCACTAAGTTTCCCAATGAGAGATTAGTGCAAAAACAGGAGCTCAATCAGTATTAATTCTCTTTCTTTATCAACAAGTTTAAGAGTTTCTCCCATTGTTACTTTTACAGTCACTTATTTCCTTAATCAGGAATAAAATACAACAAAGAATTCAATAAGAAACAAATATAAGTACTTATATTCAAAAAAGAAATATCTTTAAAAAGCCTCTATTATAGATGAATTTCCTACCTTTGTGTTTTTTAGAATCATGAGATCTGTGTTATTATTTCGTATTAAAAACTGCAGATGTAACTCAATAGCCATTTCACCACTTAAAATTTTAATCATTTTCAAAGTCTGATCCTTGGGCTCTGGACTCTGCCAAAACAAATAAACAAAGAATGAAAATTCATGTATTACTAAAATTCACTATACCAACTTTAACAGCCCTAAATCAGTGAAATTCATAGTTCATACATATAACACTCATATTTTAATAGTAGGATCTAGAAAACTCATATATAATGTATTTATTAGATGCTATGGAGATATGATACCAGCTTGATGAAAGAACTCAATTCATTCTGAACTAGCTTTCAATGCAAAATAAAAAAAGCTGTAAAAGAATAATTAATCACTGATAATATGTAAGAAAAACTTTTATAGAAAGCCAGCTTATACTTCAGGTGAGAAAATGTCTAATCCTAACTAAGAAATTTGAAAGAAACTTTAATCAGCATATCTATGTGATCTCATGAATTACCAGGCCATAAACAAAACTATTCATCCAGGTGAAGAACAGTTTAAGTTCATACACGTGGGCATCAGAATCTAAAGTCCTGATGAAGGAAAAATTTATCTCCATTTACATGCTGCTCTAATACGCAGCCAACGCTTCCGTACACCATGTACACTAAAGAAAACAAAGACGATTAAACTGCCCCCCTTCTATGGAAAGTTGACATTAGGAGAGACCATACTTTTCCTCTCCCTGTGATAGATGATTCAGAGTTATTCTGAATAGATTTCATTCTTTGGAAAGAATCTTAAGATTTAATTTTATCTAAGTTAGGTGCTGTCTGGAATCAGTCTTTAAAATTTTACTTTTTATAGGAAACCCATTTTTATAAAATGACTTTGGTATCAAACCTAATAATAAACCTCCATAAAAACAGGTACGTAACACTTAAAAATAATTTACATTATACTGTGGAAATATATGTTAAAAAGCAACCTCAGCTTCAAAAAGCACACTTACCACTTCTGGTGTCTTTCCTACAAGCACACTACCGGTTTTTTCTTCTGTTTCCATTGATTCACTAAAATGAAAAGAACCAACAGTTACTAATTTGATAAATCTTTTCTGAATAGTATGTGTGGGTGATATGTTATGAAATGCAGATGTGAGCAATGTCCAAATGAAATATTTTACAAGAAAAAAAATGTTTAATCACTTCATAAATATTGCAGTTAAGAAACAGGAAAGATTCCAATAAGATGAAGGTTGTCCAGTTATTGAATTTCCTCCAGCTACATTAATAAAAATACACAAAGCAACTAACTAGGTTAGCAAAATGCATGAGCAACAAATACAGGAAAATTAGGTGACAAAATATCCCCCAAGTTCCCAAAGCACAGTTAGGCAGAGACGCACCACCAACAGCGACAAGCACCGTTTGAAGTGAAGTGGTTCGGCTGCAGCAACTCTTAAGGCCAACCAGCCAACCCTGTCTTCTGAGTCTAAGCACTGTCCTCTGAGGAGGAGAGGCTGAGTATGGAATCCAAAAGAAAACGGGAAAGGAAGGCCCAGATAAAACTGGGAAAGGAAACAGAGCAAGTAGGTCTCAGAACCTAAGATACCATTTGTTTAATACTCCATTCCACAAAGAAAAAGGAATCTCTAAAGGGCAGTGAGATGACAAAAACTATCTTAAATGAGCCTTCTTTGTAAAAATTTACGAAAATTAACTTCAGGGAAGATAAGCCACAGAAAAGAATCAAAGTAAAATCCCATAAGTATTATAAGAAAACCATTTTCAGAGGAGGTAAAAGATAAAGAATCACACATCGTGTACAAGAACATTACATATCAGAATTAGAATAATTCAGAAATGAAACAGACCTAGGAAAAAATTAGAAATGAAAGAGGAAAAATGATCATTTCAGAAATGAAGATTAATTCAGAAGGAACATGAGAGCAAATAAATACAACACAAGAAAAGGAGACAGCAGAAAAACTTTTAAATCTAAAAGAAACAAACTAAAAGCTATTCCCCAAAGATCAGGAACAAAGTAAAGATGTTCACTCTCGTCACATCTATCTAATAAGTACTGGAAATTCTAGCCCACGCAGAAAAACAAGGGGGAAAAGGTATAAAAGTTATAAAGGGAGAACTAAAATTTCTAGTCTCAGATGACATGATTCCTATGTTGACAATTCTATGAAAGGATCTATAAAAATATTTACTAGCTACTAAGTGATTTAAGCAAGGTTGTGGAATTCAACACTGATATACAAAAATGAATTGTATTTCTATATATTAACAAATAATTATAAATTGAGCTTTAAACATACCACTTATAACAGCTTCAAAAACATAACACAGGAATAAATTTAAGGAAATAGGTGCAAAATCTGTGCACTATAATCTACAAAGCACTGCTAAGAAAAACTAAAGAAAACCTAAATAATGAAGGAGCATACCATGTTCACAGGTTACAAGACTCAATAAAGTTAGGATTTTAGTTTGCTCCAAATTGAAGGGATTCAACACAATCCCATTATGAATTCCCACTCACCTACAGAAATGCAAAAGGCTTACAATAGCCAACACAATCTTGAGGGGAGAAGTCATGATTGTAGGTCTTCCATTACCTAATTTCAAGACTTATCATAAGCTCTAGTAATAAAGATAATGTAATATTGATACAAAGAAAGACAACTAAATCACTGGAAAACAGAGAAATCAACACACTATAAACTGATTTTTGTCAAAGGCTCCAAGGCAATTCAAGAGGGAAAAGATGAACCTTGTAAACAACCGATGATGGGATAACTAGACACCCATGTATTTAAACAAACCACTTACTCCTACCTTACACCACATATAAAGGATTACTCAGATCCATCACAGGCAGAAAACATAAAGCCTAAAACTATAGAGTTTCTGGAAGCAAGCACAGCACAACATCTTTGCAACTATGGGTTGGCAAACAGTATCTTAGATGGGATCCCAAAATGGGAAACTGGATTATCAAAAAATAAAAACTGCTTATCAAGATACAACTACTAAAATGAAAAGACCCGTCAAAGACTGAAAGAAAATATTCGTAACAGTATCTGACAAATGACTTGAATCAATATCACAATTACACAGTACTTCATACCACTGGAATAAGTATTAAAAAGACTGATAATATCAAATGTTGACAAAGATGCAGAACACCTGGAATGCTCATATATTGCATTTGGGAGGGTAAAATGAGCAACCATGTTGAAACAGTTAATTATATACCCTGCGATCTCCTTATCCCAATCTTAGGTATTTGTCCCCGAGGAATAAAAACAACTGTCCACAAAAAGACTTGTATAAGAATGTTCACAGCAGCCTTGTTCTTAATAAACAATAACCAGAAATAACTCTAATGTCCATCAGTATAAGAATAAATAACTGCTAGTGTGGCTCAGTGGACTGAGTGCTGGCCTGTGAACCTTTCGGTCCAGGTCCCCAGCTGGGGTCATACAACAGGCAACCAATTGGTGTTTCTCTTGCACGTCGATGTTTCTTTTCCTCTCTCCCTCCCTTCCCCTCTCTCTGAAAATAAATAAAATCTTAGAAAAAGAAGAAGAATTGAACAGTGGTATATTCATACAATGAAATGCTACTCAGTAATAAAAAGGAATCAGTTATTGATTCACCCAAAAACATAGATGTATACCAGAGACATTATGTTGAGTGAAGAAAGCAGAAACAAAATAATAAATGTCATATGATCTCATTTTTATGAAGTTCAAGAACTGGCAAAGCTAATCTATGGTGACAGAAATCAAAACAGTGGATACCTCAGGGGCAGGGAACTGACCTGGAAGAGTAGAAGGGAAGTTTCTGGGGTGATGATAGAGGTGATGGTTACATAAGTGTTTATACTGTCAGAATCCACTGAACTATATAATTGAGATGTAGACATTTTACTGTATTTAAATTATTATTCAATCAAAAGAAAAAATTAAACAGCAGAAAGTGATTCAAAAGTGACAAACACAGAAGATGGGCAAAGCAAATACAACTTACATAGAATAAGAGCCCCCAAAGAAAAATAAAGAGAACAAATACTAAAAACTCAAGTTCAAGAAAGTCTTACTGAGGCAGGAATGTTTTTGGTGTTTTGAGGACCAGTAAAAAGGCCAGTGAGAGCTGAAGGTGGTGAGTAAGGAAGAAAGTAGCATGAAGGATATGGAGAGGACAGGTCATGTACAGCCTTGTAGACCACTTTTCAAGACTTACAATGAAAAAAAAAAAGATTTTTATTTATTTTGAGACAGAGGGGAAGAGAGGGAGAAAGGGAGGGAGAGAGATATCAATGTGTGGTTGCCTCTTGTGCACCCCCAATTGGGGACCTGGCCTGCAACCCAGGCATGTGCCCTGACTGGGAATCAAACTGGCGACCCTCTGGTTCGCAGGCCAGTGCTCAATTCACTGAGCCATACCAGCCAGGGCATAAGACTTACAATTTTATATGAAATGTTTTAGGCTTCAGAAGGATAACTCTCACTGCTAATGTGGACAACTTTAAAAGGAAAATAAGCAGGCAGAAGGACACACTTAAGTTAAAAAATTTTTGGTAAGTGGCCTATGTGTGTATAAAAATATAGGAAAATAAAATCTAATACTGTTATCAGCCTAAGACATATGTATGTTTAGTTTTAATGGAAGCACAAAAAGCTGAGAATGTTTCTTATTTCCAAATATGTAACTGAAATCTCAATTAGATGGCACCCATGCTGTCTGGCAGGCCTCCCTGTAAAAGAAAATTGCTTTTACTTCTTTCGAGAAGGGTCCATTTCTTTGGTTTTCCTTAATGTGCCTAAGACAGTGCAAAACAGAACAACAGCCTTAATAGGACCTGACAACCCACGAGAGATACTCGTACCTGTCTTTCTCTGATCCCGGAACAGTACCCGTATTGGTGGATCCAGGAACAGAAGCAATGGGGGTGCCAACAGTTCGAAGATTCTGGATTACAGACGACAAAAACTGCTGGCTAGCACTTTCATACAAATCAAAACAAATCTGATAAGCCATCAGGAGGTTGTCTTCCTTCACCAGTTTTTCTAAGATATCACTCACAGCCTGGGGATCATCTAAGAAAATTAAGCACTGAAATGCAAATAAAGAACAATTACATAATTATCAGAAACTCTGTTTACAAGATACCTAAGAATGACAGCCGACATACAGGAAACCTTAAAATATAAGCGCAGAAAAGCGGGGGCAGACTGACCATCCAGTCTAGCCTCCCACCTCTGATCCTGGCACTAGAAAAGGGCATCTGCCTTCCATAAGAAAATCTATACAAATTATACTTTCGGCTCCTAATATCATGCCTGGCAATTAGCTATATTCAGTAACTGGCTGGTGAGTGAATCGTGGCTTCTTTAAATCTTACCCACAATTTACGTTTAAGTGCTCCTTAACTTGTAATTTCTGCTTCACCACAAATTGCAGCAGTCAGTCAGTCGTTTAACACACACTGTATGCTGCTGGGCCAGGACAAGATGCACTAAAATGACCGTTTTGAAGCACTGTTTTAACTATTCTTATCATCTGCCATATGTTTTAACAAAATTACCCAAAAATGTGAGAACTTTTAAGAATTAATTTAAATTTTCTTGTTCCCCTCACTAGCAAATAACTCAGTTTTAAAAGGAACACGTTTTTAAAAGGAACACATAATCAAAGTTAGTACCAACTGGGAACAGGAAATAATGGAAACAGAGTAAGTGGTACGTAACAGGGGAACAGGTAAGTACGGCCAAGTGCAGCCGCTAAATGACTGCGGCATAATCAGGAAAGAGTTAGAACAAGTCTGTGAAGAGCTGGACCGTAAAAAAAAAAAGAAGTTAAAATGAAGGACAGATCTGATCGACACTGTTTGCCTCCAGGAAACGGAACCTGGGAGCTAGAAGAAGAGGGTGGGAAGAAGGCTTTTCACTGTATACCGACCCCTTGGTTCATTCTGAATTTTGAAGCTGTTCAAAAATATTTTTTACAAATACAAATTTTAAAAGAGTCTTAAAGGCACGAGTAAAACAGCTAAAGGAAATAAAATTTCCTGAGGAATAAAACTGAACTACACACAGGAAGAGTGCAGAGGACAACTGTTCTTTATATACATTTAAAAAAACTATTTAAAATTATTAAAAACTATTTAGAAGCAAACAAAACTCCAAAAACCTATATAAAGAAAACTGAAAGAAAATACACTAAAATGTTAAGTTGACTTTGAGTGATATAAATGTGGATATTTTTCTTCTGGCTTTTTGTTTCAAACTTGCCCCAAAAAGCATTTAAAAAAAGATTAATCTAAATTTAAAAAATGTATAGGATGAAAACACACACCAAGAACACATTTAACAATGTGTGATAAAATGCTATGCTCTAAGCAGAATACAAAACTTTTCACAGCATGATAATTGTTAAAAAATAAACCTACACCGTATGGAGTTACCTCACAAAATTAAAAAATGAAAATGCCTTATGCCCCAGTGATTCCATTTCTGGGACTACATCTGAAGAGCCCAAAACACTGACTCAAAAGAATATACGCACCCCTATGTCTCTGCACTACTTGACTGTAAAAGTGAAGGAAATCTCACCCTTTGCGACAGCGTGGATGGACCTGGAGGACATTATGCTACGTGAAATAAGCCAGTCAGAGAAACACAAATCCCATGTGATTTCACTCATGTGTGGAATCTAATGAACACACCGAACCAACACGCAAAGTATCAATAAACTCATAGAGAGAGCAAGCTGACAGCTGTGAGGGGATGTGGGGAGGGCAGCTAGAGGGATTGAGAAAAAAAAAGAGAGAGAGAAAACACTCACGGACACAGACAATGCAACAGTGTGGTGACTACTGGGGGGTGAGGGGGTGGTGAAGGGTGTAGGGGGTATATTTTCTGCACTGACAAAATTTTTTTAAAAACTTGCAAGCAAATTCATACATGAAAAGTGATAAAGAAAATATACCCAAATGTTTTGGTTGTGTTTGGGTAATGAAACCAAAGATAATTTTTATACTTGAAATTCTTTTTAGAATGATGTTAACATGGGTACAATTTTTATGTTTTCTTCTTCCCTTTTTAATCATCTTCATTTCTAAAATTTCCTTAAATGCGTGGATTACTTTAAAAATGAAAGGATACACAGAAAGAATAAATTATAACAAAATAAGCTTCTAGTTTTGTAAGATTCAGTTTCTTACAGATTAAAAAAGAATATAAACTACCGTATTTTGCCATGTATAATGTGTACTTTTTCCTCAAATTTTTGAGGGAAAAATAAGGACACACATTATACATGGGTAGTACTAATTCTGTATCTATATAAGTGTTTTTAATTCTTTATTCATGCTTATGCATTACAACTGTAACTCTAGAAAGCAATAACGATATCCATATGTAAATTAATACCCGGGGATATGATAATTTGCTTTGCAAATATATGTAAAAATTGAATTAGAAAATTAAAACTAAGATGTTTTCCTGTAAGTTTGGGCCAAAAAAGTGGGTGCACATTATACACAGGAGCGCATTATACATGTCAAATGCGGTACATACCTTATGTTCTCAGGGCTGTTGTGAAGATCAGTATGTACAAAACCACTGCAGTAAGGTAATGTAACAAAATGTAATATGTATTATAGTGAGGCACAGCCCAGCAGGACAATGTAATGTAATTACCTGACAAACATTGATAAAATCAGGTTTCTCCAAGTTCATGTAGATTTTAACTAGAACTCTTAGTACTTTATTCCGAAACTGTTTATTTTGCATTAAAGACATGCAGAGCTTGAGGCTATAAGCTAGCATTCCTGAGACATCATTCTGAAAGAAATAATTTAAAGATACATCATTATTTGATTACTGAAGCATCACGTTTATTTAAAAATCAATTATTTAATCTGTATTTTTTTAAATTTTATTTTAATCATTGTTCAAGTACAGTTTTGTCCTTTACTCCCATCCCAGCCCACCCCCCCATCCCTCCCTACCTCCCTCCAATTTCCACGCCCCTGTTTTTGTCCAAGTGTCCTTTATTATTTAATCTATATTCTTCAGTCAAAATAGCCAAAGATTTAAACCCTTTCAAAACAATAAAGACTATAAAAATTTTAACCATTTTAGATACGTATCTTAAAAGAAAGTTACATATTTCTCTATCTTCACAATAAAATGGATTGAAAACAATGGACTGAATATATAGTCATCCAGGGTCACCCAGGACTATATGAGCACAGTGTGCCATGCTAAACAGATTTATGTACCTAACTGTCCATATACTAAATGGCCATGTTTTTGAATTGCGTCTGCTGAAGTCTTTCTGCCTCCAAATCTTGCTGCGAGAGTCCTTCATGACTTACTGCCTGCACTCTCTGGGCAGGAATATAATGTGATAAAACTGTTACTGAGCTCTGAGTGACTCAAGTTTTGAGTGCTGCCACATCTGGCTGGTGGAAATTTCAACTCCAGACTAGGTACATTTCCATTATGGCTCTCCAAAGCATATCTAATATTGGAGATAGCAACCTATCAAAGTCCTTCCACATAAATAAGCATACTGAAGAGCTACAGGGGTATTTCTCAAATAGCGGGTATGACCTATCAGTGTCTCATGAAATCAACTTAATAGGCTAACATTTTTAAAAAGGAAATACAATTTAAAAATATCAGTTACATTACAAATAGTCAAAGTAGGTATTGTTTCATAAAACAATGGGATGTAAAGTAAGAGGCATTTCTCACTCTGCTTTATTCTCTCTAAAAACATTTACCACCCCTTTACCAGGTAATTAATTGCCAGGCTGCCTATTCTTCCAATGGGTTGTAACATTTGGGCAGGAACTTGGTTGGTATCTCCAATGTCTAGAATACAGTCTGGCATGTAGTTGGTACTCAAAAGAAAAATTTGTTGAATGAATGAAAACAAGTATTTTCATTCTATTCACAAGAAGACAAGGAGAAGCTAAACTACACAAAAATGAAACATAGTAAAACAAGGGCCATTCTATCATACTGGGTGGTTCATTCACATTAAATAAATGTCACCACTGCTACTTAACATTACCTTGGACTTTGGGGACACAGTGATGAACAAGGCACAAAGTACCTGTTCTTATGTAGGTTATAACTTGGTGGTAGAGACAGATGTTAGCTGCCTAATAACATAATTAATTACTATAGTGGTACACACTATGAAAAAAAAACAACTACAAGGCCACCACAGATTAACAAAAGAATTGGATCTGGTTTTTGCAGTAGAGGTTTAGGAGAGTATGGGTGGCAGGGGCTGGTGGACGGATCTGTAAACAAGTGACCGTTGAGCTGAACTCTGGATCTTAACTAGGAATAAAGCAGGTAAAGAAAAAAAGGAAAATAATTTTGACAGACACAGTATTTTCGGCAAGGGGATCAGGCAGGGTGCAGCCAGGAGCTGAGAAGAGGTCCAGGTAGCTGGAGTGCAGAGCCACCTCAAGGGGAAGGACAGCAAACGGGCATGCGGCTCACTAACTCAGTCTTGCACCTTTCTGACGATTTGGTTGGTGACTTAAAATTGTCGTAATTACTGCAAAATACTCCCAAGGCAGGAATCCAGTTTGTAGTTTTAACCGTAATAAATACAATAATATAGCAGTTTATCAGTATAGTCTTAAAAAGGGTGGGCAAGTAATTCAACTTCCCCATGCAAGGCCTCAAAGGAATAAATGCAGTAAAATAAAAGCAGATATTCGACGAACACAAAACATAGCCAAGGTTCTTATATAAATTCTAAAAATAAAACATCAGGCAAAAGAGCACCTTATTATTTTCTTTTCACTACGTGTGAAATTCTCAGTTTTAATAATTTGGTTTGCTGATTCCCCATCAGAAACAATCTCTAAAATCACACCATCCACCTACCGACTCCAGTATGGTCTTTTCAAAGACATCCAGTCTTCGTGTCTCCAGAGCAATGCCGATCGCCTGCTTGTACTTGTGATCATCTAGACATCGCTGGAACATTTTATTCACAATGCCTTCCAATCTCTGGTCGATTGGTTTTTTTTCTCCTTCGGGCAAATCTGCATTTTCCACACATTGTTTGGTGTAGTGATCAATGCATTTTGCTATGGGAAAAATAAAATAACTCTGATCACCTTGTAAATCAGACCAAACTACTAGAAAGGACAATGCTAACACTTAAAATCATAAAAACTTATGGGATAACTATAGAGTACTAAGCATATTTCAAAAGTTTTAAACACTATAAATTATACATTTAAATTAATATCGTCCCCTTCATAACAATTACACTGGATAGCTACACACTGTTCTCAGTAAGGCTGATATTACTGAAAATATTTCTATTTTATTACTTTATTTTGAACAAAATTATATAACAGTGGAACCCCAGTTCTCAAACTTAATTCATTTCAGAATGCTGTTGGAGAAGGGATTTGTTTGAAAATCCAATCATACTCATGCCCGCACTCTCTCCTTTGTTTGTTGCCTGAGAGATGCGTGACTGACCACACAGGTGTCAGCATGAAAGGGTTGTCAAGTTGAGAACCAAAGTTTTGTTCTACAACTGAGACATTTTTTCTGTCAACAGCTTGGTTGAGAATGGTCTGACATGGGAAATGCTCAAGAACCAAGGTTTGACCTGACTCAAACTTGACTAAGCTGCTTATTCAACAGAGTTGGCTACAAATAATTGCTGTTTCACTTTTGAAAAACAAACACTTCCTATTACTAAGGATATTAAAAACTAAACAGACAAACAAAATAAATCCAGAGGCATGCATACATGGAACAGGCTGAGAGATCTCAGAGGGGAGGAGGTGGGAGGGACTGGAAGAAATTAGCCAAAGAACATACATGCATAACCCATGGACACAGACAACAATGTGGTGAAAGCCATGAAGTGGGGTGGGGTGGCTGGGGTCTGGGTGGAGGGGAGCAGGCAGGGAAAAAAAAATTGATGACCTTTGTAATAGCATCAACAATTAAAAAATAAATACATGGGCCCTGGCTGGTGTAGCTCAGTGGACTGAGCATGGCTGCAAACCAAAGCGTTGCAGGTTCGATTCCCAGTCAGGGCACATGCCTGGGTTGTAGGCCACGGCCCCCAGCAACCACACATTGATGTCTCTGTGTCTATCTCTCTCCCCCTCCCTTCCCTCTCTAAAAATAAATAAATAAAATCTTTAAAAAAATAAATACATTAATTAGCTTTTAAAAAGCAATTATCATATGCCAACAAATGGGCAGACTTCTGCATAGTAATGAAACTATTAGCTCCGTGAGAGAAGGGACTGTATCTAAATCATCTTTGTAGAATGGTGAAATAACTTGAAGTGTGCCAGGGGTAATCACAAAGATTTCCAAAAACCTCTCCAGTATTTGCAGCACATCAACTGAAATAGTCGTCGTCTCACTGTGAGGAGGGTGGAAGCTATTCACAAGCACCCCCACACACACCTGGGAGTCTAAAAATTCCTGCAAATGTGCCCTGGCCTGTGTGGCCCAGTTGGCTGCAGCGTCATCCCTGGAGCGAACCTGACTGCAGGTTCCATTCCCAGTCAGGGCACATGTCTAGGCTGCAGGTTCAATCCCTGGTCTGGATGCATATGATCCCCAGTCCAGGTGCACACAGAAGGCAACCCATCGATGTTTCTCACACCGATGTGCCTCTCTCCCCTCCCCTCTCTCTAAAAGGAGTGAAGAAAGTGTCATCAGTTGAGCGTTAAATAAATAAATAAATAAATATCCATGCAGTGGTGTATGGGCACAATTTGGCTTTCACATTCACAATGAATATGGTGAAAGGGGAGGAGGGGCCACATACTTGAAGGGTGCCAATAACACACTTAATGAGAAACACTTAAATTTGTTTACAATTTATACTACTTTGCAATCGCACCTCAAACTTTCTAGGAAAAACCAAAAAAGGAAATTTCCCTAAGCCTTCTTCCACCTTCAAATGGAAGATGAGTAGCCGCCCATTTTGAATGACATGTACAACAGTGTCCTCTCTACAACTTACAGGCTTGTGGCTGCGTCCTTGAAAGAGAAGAAAGGGTACAGGGACAGTTGCAAACTATAGCTCCAGGGAACAGAAATGATTTGAGCCAGCATACAGAGCTGCTGTCTACTAGATGACCCATGTTAATGGATCTGTATTTTGGGGGAAGCAAAGGACTTTTATAATGAATTTATCACAGAACTGTGCAGGTTCAGATACAGTTATAAGAACAAAGTAGCAGTCACAAAGTAGACCTTAAACAATTCTGGTTGCAGAAAATCTTTACCAGATCTAATATGAGCTCATTGAACCAAATATAGTTAAGTGAGAAAACATTACCCCTACCCCATTAAGGAGGAACCTCAGAAATATAGAATTTAGGGAGTTCTCCTTTGAGTATAACTGAGGAAAAAAAGTACATCCCAGTTTTAAATCTGTGCTCTCATTTATTAGGGTTTATTTCATAACTATATTCCAGAATCCTTCCCAGAGAAAGTCTTGTTGTAATTGGGAGATTTACTAGTCTCGAGTTTCTGGATGTACTATGATATTAAGATAATAGGAAGCCTTTCCCAATTTTTATTTTGTATATCCTCTCACGAATCCCTCTGCTATTTAAAAAAAAATCTGTTTTAACAGTCTCTATGAAACTTCCACATAAAGAAAAGCAAACTGAACTAGCCTGTTGAACAGTCACTTTCTACAAGTGAAGATGATAAACAATGTTCAGAGACAGGGAAGGCATCTACCACTCACAGACCCATACGGACTAATAGTTCTGTTTAAAAGCAAAATTTGTAAAATGACAGCATTGCAAGCACTTGCAGACCACTTTTGGAAAAAATTTTCATTAAAAAAATCCTTCAAATAAGAAAAAGGAGGTAAGTGTGACTCCTTGCTTCTAACTTATGTTAAGGGAAGTGCTCTAGTTTCAAATGATATTTATGGTTGATTCTTTAAAACCATCTGGCCCTGGCTGGTGTGGTTCAGTGGACTGAGCACCGTCCCATGCACTGAAAGGTTGCTGGTTCAATTCCCAGTCAGGGCACACGCCTAGGTTTAGGCCAGGTCCCTAGTTGGGGGCAGTGTGAAAAGCAACTGGTCAATGTTTCTCTCCCTCTCTTTCTCCCTCCCTTCCCCTCTCTCCAAAAAATCTTAAAAAAAAAAAAAAAAAAAAAGAAAAGAAAAGAAACCATCTGTTCTTTCTATAGGATCCACAAATGAAAAGTCCAATGAGCGTTCAACAGTAGTAAAGTTACTGGGAACCTTTCACACTATCACAGCAAAAACTTACTCAAAATGTGAAAACAGAACTTAGAACTTCAGGGACATTTGAAAGCACCCCCTTGGACCACCTCATGCAGCATTTCCCAACTTCTGAAAGAGAATACCAACTTTTTCCTTCCCAGGGTTCAGGTAAATAATGCAGCTTTCCTCTTAATCAAGTATTCAAAAAACTGCCACACTACACAGTCTAGACAGAGAACACACCCTCGGGCTCTCTGAACTATGATCTAAAGCTTGCTCTTCATGAAGATGTGTCTGAAGGGTATGCAGCCCCTCCTTTCATCTACTAGATCAGAAGTTTTCTAATACCTTTTTAAAGTTACAAAATCTCTGAACAAAATCATACATAATTTTCAACTCATTTTCAAATCATACATAAAGTTCAACTTGCAAAACAAAGCAGCGCTTTTCAACTGGTGTGCCAAAAGAATTTTTAAAGCACGCGATCTCTGACTATTTAGTCAAGGGCACTGATCTCTTTTCCTTTAGATCATCAAATTAAAAAATGAAAAGAGCCAACATAACAATAGCCATCCAGTATGAATGCCCTGTCTTGAACTGTAAATATGTATCAATAGGTCATATAATGTAGTTGCATCTTATTGGTCATGTCACATAGTAAGGTTGTATCTGATTGGTTAATTCTTGGTACCAGATACCCTTATATACAAATATAGGCACCTGATTTTTTAAAAAAGTCACTTTGGGGGAAAGAGGATAGGTAGTTACTATTTTTTTTGTAAATCAATCAAAATTATACCTGTTTTTTGTCAGACTGACAAAAAATATATTTTTTTGGTATATCACAGAATTTTGGTAATTAGTTTATGTGCCATGAGATGAAAAAGACTGAACACTGCTGAGACAGAGAACCAGAAGCCTTAACTATGTGTTATCCCCTCACTTTAAAAAGAAAGAAACAAATGAGAAAATGATGGTTACCAGCAGAAACAGTATGGATTTTCAAGTAACCTGGGTTTTAAATTCTGACCCTCCTATTTAGTAGCCATGTGTGTTTGTCATCTTGAAACCCAAATCTTCACACTTGTAAAAGAGGGCTAGATCATTCCTCATAGAGTGGTTATAGAATAAACCACAGTATGAAGCATGACTGGCCCAGTGCGTAGTACAATGGAGACACACAATAAAGGTTTCCTGTATTAGAAACAACTCCATATAAATTGCTATCATTTAATTTGTTACTCATAATAATCACATTTAATTTTTTTAATGATTTTATTTATTTATTTTTAGAGAGAGAGGAAGGGAGGGAGACAGAGAGGGAGAGAAACATCAATGTGTGGTTGCCTCTTGCATGTCCCCTACTGGGGGGCCTAGCCCACAACCCAGGCACATGCCCTGACTGGGAATCGAACCAGCGACCTTTTGGTTTGCAGGCCAGTGCTCAATCCACTGAGCTACACCAGCCAGGGTCTAAGTTTTTAATATAACAGTATGCTCAACGGGCTAGAGGTAACCATAAACACCGAGATAGTTATCTTTGTGTTGAATAAGCTAACTGTTTCTGAATCGTTTCTTAGATTCATTCTTAAAGTATTTTTTGAGGTGTCTTCATTATTATCCTTATTAATGTTACGGTTTATTATGACAAAAAAAGAACAAAGCACAGAATTAGAAATTAGAACAAAAAACTCAGCCTACATAAAATTACTGTAGAAAGATTACAAATTTCCAATTAAAATAAAATTGGCAACATCAAAAAGTAATTCAAGAAAAAAATGCTACATGCACTAAAGCAAGGAAGAAGCTGACAAGATAAAGCTTTAGCAGACGGAAGATGATTACCTATAATCGTCTCCACATATTCCGAGTTATCACTGACATTGAAGAGGTCACCTGCTCCAAGTGCATAATTCAGAGACTCCTCAAAAGCCCCCAGGTGATAAAATACTTTAGATGCCACTAAGGCCGCAAATTGCCGACTCCGGAAACCTTCATCTTCATACAAAACTTCTCTGAAAGAACAGGAAGTATAGGCCTCATTCAAACTGTGGTTTTCCTTAAAAATCCCAAGTCTAAATATTCAAGGCACAATTTAGTAGCAACAAATTTATAAATGTATTTATAAACCACAAGACCCACATCTATAGGTAAGTTAGGTTGATCTACTTTATACCAATTAATAGAAATAAAGTAATTTCTTACATTTTGTCTACAGATTCAGAAATTTCTGCCCAGAAGTCATTGACAACTGCATTCAATTTGTGTAGTGCAAATTCCTAGAGAAGATAAAACAAAAATTCAATTTTGAAACAGACTCACCATCACACTTGCTTAAAAAGAGTTTCCAACAAATCAATGGCAAAATTGTCATATTTAACTAAAACTTTTAATCTATGACAAATATAAAAATTTACCAACTGACTTATATTTTCTCTTTGGTTTACACAGAAAAAGCAATTTCTTTGTGCTGTTGATAAACTGAAGGGGGGACTATGTTCAGGTGCCCCACTGAGGTTCATCAGCCGTGGCTTTGTCAAATAGGGAAAGCCGACTGCTGTTCTCAGACACTGTCCTCTGGGGGCAGGCGTCAGTGACCGGGCCCAGGCTGGGCAGGACAGCAATTTTAAATGATGGAAGATATGCAGGTAGTGTTGAATTCAAAGAGCTTCACAGTATTTGTACTATGCCCAGTTGATTTTTCTTTCTCTCATACCTTAAGCTGTGGTTCATCTTCATCCAGAAGAGAAATAATTCCAGCTATAAGACAAAAGGTATATCATGATTATAAAATATATGCTCAGAAAGAAACTAACTTAGGCAAAAATATATGGCAGTTGGAAAAAATAAGTATTTTTCTGAAGGGTGACTTCACTAGAGGAATAATTATTTTTCTTTAAAATTGTACAGGTTTATATTTCAAGGTTTAAGAATTAACTGTTATCAAATACTCATAACCCTACATATATCACATTGTTTGCCTAATTCATTGGCTTTCAAAGTGTGATCCCTGGACCAACAGCATTACTTGGAAATTGGTTAGAAATGCCCATTTTTGGCCCATCCCAGATTTACTGAATCAGAAACTGTAGGGATGGGGCCCAACGATGGGGCCACAGGCCTGCCTCGTAATGCTGATGCTCACTCTAGTTTGAAAATCCAAGACGTAATTTACTGACCAAGACAGGACACTCTCCCTACAAATTCACAATAAAATTATCCCAAAATACATCAACAATTACATAATTATATACAAAAGAAGGGGATATTTAGTCATCAACACATCCGGGTAAAATATTTTCATTATTCCAAGATGCCTATACAAAGATGTCACCTTCGTATCACAAGTAACCTAGGCTTTGTTAAATGATGAGCAATCTTACTTATTGTGACTTTACCCAAGTACAGTGTTTCCCATATGACCTTGAGCTGTTAGCACTAACAGTGGACAGTAAAGGACAAAAGGAAAAAAAAATAAGAAGAAAAGCACCTTAAAATATAGTTGCATGTCAAGGAAATATTGAAGGAAAAAGAAAAAAAAAAAAAAAGAAAAACAATGGGAATTGTCCTCAGACCTTTAAAGGAAACCAAACTGCCTCTCAGATACGATGTAGGACTTAAAATCATTCTGGAACACTGAGTTGAAATTGTGATTTGGTTTAAAACTGTCAAGGCAACTTACCTAGGAAATATAACCATTTCTAACTGATAAGTGTAGGCTTGCCAAACAGCATCAGCAGTCTTTAGAAAGACACACAGGAGAGAATACAACATCTAGCAAACAAAACTACGCCATGTTGCCAGTTGGGGCATACTACAGCATAAAAGCAGATAAAAAAACCTTCCCGGTACCCTACGTTGGTGAACAAGTGCAGAAGAGACTGAACTGACAGCATGGAAAGACGACAATGAAGAGTGCAATCAGTGGGTGAGGGAGAACTGCAAACTTGTGATGTGGAATAGATAATAAACAAAATGCTTTAAATGCGAACAGAGCATAAATGGGACACTTCATCAAAATACTAAAAAGGCTGCCCCATTACCTATCACCAAGCAATAAGTAAGGTATTTGAGTTGCTTTTACCAAAAGAGGTGACAGATTTTTGTTAACAACACAGCACTCTCCTTTAGATGGGGGTGGGAGAACATGGGGTGGAAAAGGTTAAGGATGCTAAAAAAATCTCATAATAGGAAATCAGCAGATATTATATAAAATCGTGGCATTAATTTATAGCAGCATTTGTATGTTACTTGTAAACATGGCGATATGTTCCAAAAGAAAAGGCTCAGAAGTTTAAAATGGTTGGCTCTGGGGCTCAGGAGGGGAGAGGAGCGGAGACCACCACGAGCCCACCCAGTCTCTCATCTCCCTCTCCCCAGCAAACACCTGTTCCCGCTCCCTTCCTCCGTCAAGCCTCCTGAACAACGTAACCTGTGCGGTGACCTCTGACTCAGTCCTGTGTTCTCAGGGCCCCGCGGGAAAGGGAACGAGCGCACTGACCAGTCCACACCGGAACCACGCTGCCAGCCGGTTTAGCACCAGGGACAGATCCTGCACCAACGCGAGCAAAAGCACCGGAAGTAACCTGACAGGGTTTGGAGCGGAAGCTGGTCCGGAATCCGGGAAATGTAACACAAGACAGAACAAACACACCCTAAAAGTCATGACTCCCGCCACACTCCATAGCTCTGAATTCTTCGTGTCACACTCCCAGCAATGCTCTCCCGGTCTCTACTTCAAATGCTCCATCTAGGGGCTGACTTCTTCATTCAAGACACACTTTTGAACTTCGGCGATCTGCTAGGCAATATCCTAAGAATTATGAAACAGCAAGTTTCCTGCCCCAAATTCCACCAGCGAGAAAGACCGTGGTCAGACAGTAAACAAACAAAGGCATCACAGAACCGCGATGAAGGGAGGGGTCAGAGGTAGGGGCCTGAGTTAAGGATCAGGAACGACCAACGCTGGAACGAACGGACACTGAAGACTGGGAGGCTGAGGGGAAACGAGAGGCACAGGAGCTGGAGACGCGCGGCGCCCGCGGCAGGAGAAGCGGGCACCGTCCGGGCGCAGAAAGGCGGCCAGTGTGATCAGGGCGCAGCGCCCGCCCGCCCGAGGACGAGCAGTGCGACACGGGGCAGAAATCGCCCCAGCAGGTCTGAGGCTTCCAGCCTGGGTTTTGCTCTAAACGCCCCGTACAGCACTGGAGGATTTTAGGGAAGAGAACGATATTACGTGGTGAGAGTTTAAAAAGCATAGTCTGCCTGCTACAGAATGGACTGCATGGCCCTGGCCGGGTGGCTCAGTTGGTTGGAGCATCCTCGCGTCGGTAAACAAAAGGTTGCGGGTTCGATCCCGGGTCGGAGCGCATATAGGAGGCAACTGATCGATGCCTCCCACATCTATGTCTCTCTCACTCTCTCCCCCATCCTCTCTCTCTAAAGAAATGAATAAACATCTCCTTGGGTGAGGATTTAAAAAAAAAGGACTATGTGGAGCTAATGGTGGAAAACCAGTCTCCAGGCTGTCAGGGCGGCCCAGGCAAGGGACGAGACAAGGTTCGGGCCAGGAAGCCGCGGTGGCGGGTAGAGGTGGCGGTAGATGCGAAACAGAACGAGGCCTCCTTTGCGGGCGGCAAGCCACCCCGTGCTCCTTTTATCGCGGGAGAGCTCTGACCGGTAAAGACTCTCCTTCTACAACATCGAACTGAAACTCATAGCCCAATCATCTCTTTTTTGCGAGGCAAACGTCGAATGCCACGGACAGGTGACAGCTCTTCAAATCTCTGCAAAGGACTTACGTCTCCCCGCATCGCCACCAGTTTTCTTCACACGATCCTCATAAAATAACAGGGTTTCCAGCTCCTTTCTAGCACAAGGTCCTGTCTTCTGACCCCCAGTTGTCTACAACAAAGCATCTGTGGGACAAGCGGAGAGTGAAGCGGGACGGGAAAAGGGTCCGCAGGCAGGCAGGCAGGCAGGCAGGCAGGCAACGAGAAAAGCACCAGGGCTGTGGACAGCTCTAAGCAAAGCGACGTGTTCGCGAAGGCGGTTCGAGATCGCCACTTGCACCTGATCGCTACGGCGGACCCCGCGCCGAGCGACATCACACGAACCCACGGCCACGACGGCCAGGCAAGTGCACGGAACTGCTCGGCGCACCGGTGAGATCCCCCTTCCATGCCGCACGCTCTCTACCGAGCGCCCGGCCTCCCAACGCCACAGCCCGCCTCTCGGACACCAAGTTTCTCCGCTGTGTAACCGAACACCCTTGCAGTGGACCCAGAACCGACCCGCCTCGAATCCAATTCCACGTTTCGCTCCAAGGAGAACGGAGCTGAAGCAGGTCCACAAGAATCTGCACGGTAGCTAGACCGCCTCACCGTCCGGCGGCACAGGGGAGGGGGTCGTCCCATCCCAACCACCTGCTGGTAAGGACTGGGATCAGCCGGCCCCACGCGGCCCGCTTCGGGGGGGTTAGAATTAAGGAAGACTCTCGGGGTCGGAGAAGGGCCCAGGAAGCCCCTCGGGTCGGGGCACGGGGGTGTGGCGGGACGGATGCCGACGGGGGCGACAGGACGCGATTTCCCCGAGCCCGAGGGGGTCGCGCGGCCCGCACACTGACCCGGCCACACTGCCAACCCCCGGCTCCGGAGGGGGCCTTGGGCGGCGAGCGGCCGCCTAGGCCGGCGCTCCGCCGGGAGGTGCCCAGTCACCGGCCCTGACTCAGCTAAAAGCCGGCGTAGCGGCTCCTCCCTTTCGCAGCTCGCCGCGATCACTCTCACCGGCTGAAGTGATCATGGTTGCGCCTTGCACTCGCCCGCCGGGTCGCTCGTCGCCCGGCGCCGCAGTGTATCTGTCAGCTCGAGACCCGCTGGCTCCGCCGTGCCTCCTCACTGCCCTGGTGCGCTGCTCAGTCAGTCGCCTTCTCGGACCGCCGGCTCACTTCTCGCCCAGGACCCTGCCCGACCCGGGGCTGCCCACCGACCCGCCTGCCGCCCAGCACGCGCTCTCCCCGGGTCTGCGTCTTCCGCGCCGCCACCACCGCCCTGGCCCGAGCGGAAGGATACTCAGAGAGCTCTACTGTTTTCTTTAACCCTCCTCGGGGTCAGAACTCCTACATCTTGGGGGACACTCTTCTGCACAGGGGTCAGGCTTCAGAATAGCCACCCCTAGAAAGAGGCCCCCCCCCACCGTCACCCGCCTTTGCTGAAAAAGGGAATTGAGGGGAAGTGCGAGCGGTGCGTGCAGCGCCACCTGCTGCGTGGGAGGTCTCACTGTAGCTCCCTCCCAGCCAAACCTTTGGGGGTTAAGGACGTGGCAAAGAGCGTTTTCTTTAAAAGGTGTTCATCAAAAAGAATTTAAAAAGCAGAGCCCGTCTTCAAAAGAAATCCTCATAGAAATGCCTTTATTATAATAAGGAATCCACTATTTATTATAAAGTTGAACAATGGAAGTTTTGTATTTCCATTTGGAATAGTTAATACTGTACGTTGACACGGTTTGAAAAATGGTAAGGATAAAAAGACATACACTTTTTTTTGAAAAGTGTTACAAAGGGGAAAACAAGTCTTCCATTTTTGCTTTCCATCTGCCCGGTTCCTCTGTTCAGGTTCTTGGTGTTTAATATGTCTTCAGAAATTTGAAATGGCTGTGGTGGTCGCCGTGCGCAGTGTTACACCAGCCTCACTAGCCAATTTACTTCAATAGCACTGAGAAAGCATTGACAAATATTTGTGGCAAACGATGGCATCTTTAAGCCACTCACCTTTCACTTTAATCGGACAGCAATTACTAAAGCTTATGTCCCAAAACACGGTAACCTAGCGGCACAAGCCAGCGTTTTTGTGGTTAAACTAAAACTTGGTTGATAACACATTTGAGGGTACGTGTGAATTTTTTTAAAAAAGTAGTATTCTTAAGCTATGATTGTTAAAATATATTAAATATAATTATTAGACACGTTTGAACGGTGCAGCTTGGGTTGAAAGGCACTCCCCTTTAAGTAGACCCAATATTTGGAAGTATCATTTTACAGAGGCACTTGGGCCAATGCCTGGCACAGACTCTCAAGTTCCCCAAACTCCTAGAGGAATCACAGACGCTGACAGGTAATGGAGGTGAGCAAAGCAGATGCGCCAGCTCAGCAGGATGGCGAATTGCCACGGAAACTCAGGGATGCTGCTCTCCTGCCTGGACGGCTGGCCCTGCCCGTGCCTCCTGCCTCTCCATCCCGTTCTGCATGCTCTAATCAGAGCGACCTCTTCCAAACTAAATTCGGACCACTGCCTCTGCTCCTTGAAACCCTCAGCCCCATCTTGGCTCTGTTCTTGAGCTCGTTCTTCCGTGTGTCTGTCCACAGCTGTCTTCTCACTCCCTGCTCTCCCTGTGAGAGGGCGATGCTTTCAATTGCATTGGATAAGGTGGTGGCTCCTAAAATGTACCCCCCCGCAGCCTCGCCCTCTCTCTGGAGCACTAGACTCACACCTGCCAGACATCTGTCTCTGCCTGATGCTCCTTAACAACCTCAGAGCTGCACACACTTGTCCATGCCTCCTGCCTTGATCTCAGTGTGGTGAAGGGCATCCATTAGCCACTGAAGCAGGACCCTGGGAGCACCCTTCACCTGGTCTGCACCAGGTCTGGTCTCCTCATTATCTCTCACACCAGCCCAGTCCCCATGTCACTCCTTTGCTCACTGGTTGCTTCCCTTGCTTCTTTCCCAGGTGCCACAGCTTCCAACAGCCTTGACTGCTTCCTGTCTACTACCTCACAGTTCTCCAGTCCATTCGTCACAGCCAGCCGGAAGCACTAGCAGAAAGGAGGAAGAGAAGGACTCTCTCCTCCAAACTCCTCCAGGGCTTTCACCCAACCCTGCTCACCCTCCATCTTTATGCCTCACCCCTCTGCCCTGGCATGCCGTGCTCCAGCCATCCAGAACCATTTGTGACTCCCAGAGCAGCCATGAGGCTATGTACATTGACTCTGACCTTGGTACCTGCTCTTCAAGGCTCTCTCCTCCTCACCTCTGTCTAACATGACCTGTCTGGGGTCCCACTAAAGCAGCACCTCCTCCAGGAAGCCTTCCTTGACTACTCCACAGCATTTCCCCTTACAGCCTTTTCCCCACTACAGCTATATTCATGTCTATTTACCCATGTCCCAATTGAACAAGGAAGTATTCAAGGGCAGGGCCACATCTTATTCATCTCAGTGTCCCCTATAGTAACTAGCAGCGTCAGGCACATGGTAAGTGCTCAATAAATGTTCGTTGGATGAATGGATGAACACAGGGTCAATTAGTTCTTGACACAAGGCTAGAACTCAGACCTATGTTTCTGAAACTCCAGCCCTCTCCAAGACTCTAGAACAGGGGTGTCAAACTCATTTTCACCGGAGGCCACATCAGCCTCGTGGTTGCCTTCAAAGGGCTGAATGTAACTTTAGGACTGTATAAATGTAACTATGCCTTAGCTAGGGGCAAGGAGCTCGGCGCTGCTGCCAGGGTAGAAACAAGGTGCCAGGCTGGATAAAACAAGGCGGAGGGCCGGATTCTGCCCGTGGGCCTTGTGTTTGCCACCTGTGCTCTAAACAAGCTCTGTTTATTTTCAGAGAAGATTTAGGACATAGTAAAATCACAGGAAGAATTCTTACTGAGTGCTCTGTTTATACACAACTACCTCCTTCCAATTTTAGGAGCGACGTGAAACGTCTTAGAGCCCAGACGAGGACAGCTGTGGGCTCTAGCGGTATGGGGTTGGCGGGGGTTGGCGGGGGGCCTGTGCGAGGGTGAAGGGAGGGAACCGCCAGCACGCGCTTTCTCTGCCTGTGAGCGCACCTTGGACAGGATTCACTACTGCGCTTTGCTAGAGCATCATACCTCCGCGCGGCGCCCTCTAGTGGGCAGAGTGCTCTGCAGACGGCAAGGAACTAGGGAAGTGGCATGTGCTTTGTCACCCCCTCCCACGCCCAGCCGAACTCCTAGCCTCTTGGCATTTAAATCCTAGGTCTTACAAAGGCTCAGACCAACTGCTTGGAATCGGGCTTGATTGCTTTTTGAACCACAGCGCGATGAGGTGGAAAGAGCAGGCATCAGAGCCAGCAGACGCAGTTGAAATCCCCGCTCTGCCACTGAGCAGCGCGGTGGCCGTGTGGTGACCCGAGGCCTGTCACAGAGGGGGCGGGTCCACCTCCCCGGCAAGAGAGCCGTGAGGAGACGTGCTCTCTTCAAGGGTCTGGCGTAGCGCAGTGCTCCATGAGCCTCAGAGCTGTTGTCACCGGGACTGGCCCTGAGGCTGGTGCTTGCTTCACGTGCAGCACTCGTGGGTGCCACGTGCTTGCAGAGCAAAAGCGTTTTTTCTCGGGAGCAGCAGTGTGAAGTGCATCCTCCCGGTGACACGGGCCTGCCTCCCGCGGGTGGGTGCTTGGAGGGGGGAAACGCCTGGCCAAGGCTGGAACTGGTCGGGTGAACTGAGGCACGAAGAGCCCCGAGGAAGCCATCGGAGACGCAGGCTTTCCTCCCTCCAAGGATGGTGTCCAGGAAGGGCACTCCCGTCTCAGGCGACTGAAAGGCTGCCCTGAATGAGTCGATCCTGGAAACCACTGGTGTCCCCTTGCCCAGGGTCTGGGATGACCAGCTGGTTCTGGGTAAGTGGCCAGGGGTGGGAGGTGCCACAATGAACCCCCAGGGCAGGTCACTGTCCCATCCCCTCGCCACTAGCCATGGGGGCTATGGAGCACTTGAAATGTGGCTAATGCAGCCCAGGAAATCATTTTAAATTTAGTTTTATTTCATTGCAAACTAAAGACTGATACCCGATTAAGTTATAGGAAAACTTTTAAGTATATCTGAAATGGATCTAGGATGTGAATTTAACTGGAAATTTAACAAAATGTAAGGACAGGCCAAGTATTTGAGATAAAAATCGAGTCTCCGACTTGGGCTGTAGGTGTCAATTCTCACAGGATTTCAAAGATGCAAATGTCTCATTAAATTTTTAAAATATTTACAGATGAAATGATATTATATTGGACATAGTGAGCTAAATAAAATGTTACTAAAATTAATTTCACCTGTTTCTTTTTGTTTTTTCCAATGTGGTTACTCGAACATCGGAAGCTACAGGTGCCTGACACTAGACTTCTCTCGGGCAGGGCCGGTCTAGACCCACCCGAGGCTGTGTTCCCTCTGGCCTCCCACTCGGGCCTGGCCCTCTGGCCTGCTTCTCTGTCCTGCCTTCTCTTTGGTGCAGACACGTGCCCAGACCAGACCAGGCACGGAGGCTGGAGGTGAGACCCACTCCTGTCAGGGAGCAAGGGACCGGAGTGGCTGTCTCGGCAGCCAGGACTGCTGGAGCGGGCGGTGTCCCTGGGGGGGGAGGTGGTGGGGCTGAGAGGCGTCTGGGGTTGGGGTAACGAGCCGGGGCAGCACCCTGGCTACTGAGAAGAGCTCGGTAGCCAGTGAAAGAGAGAAGGAGCCCCAGTTTCTCCCACCAGGACTCAAATGAGGGCTCGGTCACAAGGACTAAGCCAAGCGCCTAGTTCCTCCAAGTACGCTGCGGTGCAAGACAGCAAGGCTGACCTAGGACGCACGGTCTGAACTGCTGCCTGAGGGTCTCTGAGTTTCACCCGTCAAGGGACAGGCAGGTTGGGTCTGCATGTGCAGCAGGCGCCCTGGCTGGGGCTGGGGAGGTTGAGGAGAAAGCCACACAGGGTGTCCCCCAACCCCTGGCTCTGCAGTGACTCCAGTGCCCAGCCTGGGTCGCTGTCCCCGTGGGGGAGGCTCTGTCTCTGCTCCCAACGAGGCAGCCCACACATAACGCAACCAGAGGGCGCAGACTGGGGGGCCAAAGGCATCTGAGGGACTCCTACAGGACCCAGGCTGTGTCCACCCTGCCTCGTACCCCATCTCCCTTACACTCCAAGGTTGTACGAGGGGCAGGCTGCCCAGGCCAAATTCCATGTCCACCTCAGCCCCTGATTCACTAAAACACAAAACCAGGCCAGGAAGGGTGGTGCCACCCTTGGGTACAAACAAGTGGCTTCCCCTATGGCGCTGGCTCTGCTTGCTGCCCTAACAGGACAAAGCGCACGGGGGCCTCTGGACCCCCGGGAGCCAGGCCGCAGGGTGGTTCTGCTGCGCTCCGAGGTACAGCCTGCTAATCCGAGTTAATGTGGCTGTCGCCCACCTTTCCCAGTGACGCTGGGCCCCGGCTCTCTGTCTGGGGTAGGAGGGGCTTGTGGAGGTCACAGCTGGGGGGGTCTCAGCCCTGGGCTCCTCTGCAGGTTTGCCTTGGTCTGGGCTCGACAACCTAGGAACCTCCCTTGCGTGGTGGGTCCCGGAGACAAACGCTCTGAGAGGACAGGAAGTGCGGCACACTCGTTGTAAAAGTCTCTCTGAGACTCCGTTAGGGCTACTTTGTCTCGTGCAACGTGAGTGTTAAACGCCAAGCTAAATCCTACCTCTTCAACAGCCTCTTTAAATATTCCCTTTCCCACCCCAGCCAATACATTTGTGGAGAGATGTCACTCAGGGCGGGACCAGGGGACTCTCAGGACAAACTGTTTCACAGGTTCCCCCCAGTTGCCCAGATGCCTGGCTCCCCGGGGCTCCCATGAGGAGCACCTCCAGGGAATAAAGGGGAGGACCCGTTCTGTTTCGCTCAGGCAGCAGCGAGGTGCTGTCTGGCTTTACGAGATCTAAGGAATTACCAACTCAGGTCAGAAGCAATACAACTGCCACGTGAGAAAGATGAGTGCCCACAAAGCCGGACTACAACCCCACCGGAGGCCCTGCGCCCACGGCTGCTGGCCCCACTCACCTAGCTTGGGGTGCCCACTCTCAGACCTGGTAATCGTCCTTGGAAGGGAGACCCACCGCCAAGGTCCCTCCTGGCACCTAACTCTTCCGTCTGCTGGAAAAGAGCGACCAGACGGGTCCTGAAAGCCTGGCGCGTACCTTGGCCATGCCTCACGGAAGCCAAGGTGGGCCGGGACGGACCTCAGTCCCGTCTCTATCAGTCGGGGGCAGAACCTAAACCTTAGTCAAGAAAGACCTTCTCGCTTCGCCCATTCACAGGAAACACTGAGGGTAATGAAAAAGTGTGTAAACCACCCTCTATACCAGAGGCTTGCGCACTCAAATGCCCACCAGGACCAGGACCCGGCAGGGGTCACTAATAAGTCAAGTGCAGTGGGGGGGATGGGCATGGGAGAGGGGCCCGCGTGTACGGGGTGGCACTACAGCAAAGTGGGGATGATGGCCCGCCCCATCCTCCACCCAGAAACCAAGCTTTTTTTTTATGTGCAATCTCCTAGGTTTCAGATATCGACAATGAACTCCTAAGTTTTTAAACATAGAAGAAGCTGCTTCCCCGTGACTTCTGCCTTAGATGATTTTCTAACTTAAGAAAAGCCCCCTCCCCCTACCAAATAATGAAATTCTATTCAAATCATTACCAAGAGATTAATGGATCAATAGAAAAAAATAGAGCAGCTTCAATGATACCAGTCCCCCCGCCCCCCCATAAACAACATCAGCAGTAACCCATTGCGTTCATTCTTGTGCAGAAGGAAGCCAGCTGGGCCCTCCTACCGGTGCGACAGCTTCACGTGATTAAAATGACTCAGGCTGCTGTGCGCTGCAGATAAGGTGGCGTCCTGCCTGCCTTTATGCCGATAGGGATCAGGCTGCCCGTTGTAGAGAAAAAAGGGGTCCTCGTTAAGATCACCCCCCGACCCCCAGCCACAGGAGGTTCCCGTTCCACATTTTGGCACCGTCACAGAGAGAGCAGAAATAAGGAGGGTACGTAGCACCTGGCAGGATGCCTGGCAAACAGTAGGCACAACCGTACGTCTGCTGCACGAGGGAGTGAGCGTAGCTGCTTGCGCGGCAAGATCGAGAGCCATCCTGGCCATTCCAAAGACTGGCTCCCTCCAGGGGCAGGCGAGGAAGACAGGGGAGGCGATGAAGAATTCCCTCTGAGCAAGCAGATGGCCCTGCTGGCTTTTAAGGGGACATCGCTGACCTTGTCCAGCTCACAGACAGAGAATGAAAAGATTCAGGCCCTCAGCACTTTCGGGCTGGCTCGGCTTTGACCTTGGGTTAGGGCCTGAGATTGAGAGCAAGCCTTATGCCCGATGGTCTTAATCCACAACCCACTCTCCCTTCTGTTTGGTGCTGTGGGCAGTTCCCAGCACCCTTATTCCCAAGGACTCGGCCCAGAAAGTCGCTGTCACCATGAGGAAGAAAGAGAGCCCTTTCTTCTCACGGGGGTGTAAGGCCATTTCCGTCCCGGGCCAGCAGCACACGGAGCATCCTGACTCCGGCCCCTCCGGCCCAGGTGGCAGTGGGGTCTCTATTCCGGCTTGCTCAGGAGCAAAGGTCCCAGGAAGCCCAACCCTCTCTGCTCTAGGGGACTCTTCCTAGGGTTTGACGGGGAGAAGAGATGGGTTCATTCAGAGTTTCTCAAAGGTGCCATGATGGGCATTTTGAGCAGAACAACAGTTCTGTGCTGCTGGAGTTTGTCCTACATAATGTGAGATGCCTGCTACATGCCAGGGGCACACCACAGTCCCAGTGACCCTGCCAATACACACACACACACACACACACACACACACACACACACACTTCTAGTGCTTCCAGGGGGCAGGTAGCCTGGCCACTGGTTGAGTGACTGGTCCAAGACTCCCTGCCCCCTCAATCTGATGACTTCTGGTCCAGGGTTTTTTCCAGCCACACCTGGAATGATGGATGCTCATGCACGCAACCCTGGGATGCCACTGCGCCACAGGGCCTCCAAGTAGACCACCCTCCTTCTCAGTGGCACAGAGAAACCAAGGCACAGAGCGAAGAAACCACTTCACTCTGACCAGCGTGACCAAATATGAGGTGGGGGGCAGGTTCTCAGATGGTCTGTTTTCGTAGGTCCGGCTTCGCTTCGTAAGTCCCGCTGCCTGACTGGGAATCTGACCATGCGGCAGCCCCCCAGAAGGTGGGGTCTCCCTAGTGATGGCCACCCCACTGTCAACACGGAGGCCCAAGGACTCAGTGACGAGGAGCTAGCCCCCAGCCTGCAGGTCGGAGCTGGGGTGGCCCAGGGGCGCAGCCTTCATCTGGAGTCCCCAGCAGGCTCGGGGGGAGCTGGGGGAGCGTGGACAGCTCCATGGCAGGCCCCAGACGCCTTTCCAGGGTCTTCACAGTCTCCGTTGGGAAGTATGACCGTCAGCGCCAGCTCCTCCTCGGGGTCCTGCAAGTGACCTGGAACACAAGAGCGGGGATCCCCTGATCAGAAGATGGGGTTTCTCAGCAAGTAGGCTGGGAACGGAAGGGAGGACACAGGCTCCAGTGACTATCTACGTAGACAACAACAACAACGTGTATATCAAAAGCCTTAAAAATACACATACCCTCTGACCCAGCAATTCCACTTGCAGGATGTTGTCCTGAGGAAATCACTAGGAGTGACTGGGGTAGATGCTGCAGCCGCCCCGCTGCCAGAGCAAGGGTGGGACAACAGGGGGACGGCCCCGCAGACAGGAGAGAGGAACCCGAGTCCCTGCCGGGTGCCCCTGGATCACCCGGCCCCTGGCCCTGACGCCGAACTCACCCCCACGTTCTTTCAGGGGAGGTAACGAAGCCCTTGCTGCTCACGCTAGTTCGAGCCAGTTTCTTTCCCTGAGATCAGTTACGTCCCAGCTGATTCCAAGTCCAACGGAGGGACCGGGTGCACGGAGCGGCTCACCCACACCGTGGGATTCAGGCGCTCAGAACGATGTCTAAAGTTCCATGGAACTACACACACACACACACACACACACACACACGGGCGTGCCAGTACAATTGGGGGAATCTGAGTAAGATCTGTGGATTGTTTGAATGCCAATGTCCGGCGGTGATAGTATCCTACAGTTTTGAAAGATGTGACCATTGGGGAAAACCGGGTGAAGTGTACGCAGGATCTCTCTGGGTGATTTCTTAAGGTGTGTGTGAATCTATAATCACCTCAAAAAAAAAAAGGGTGAAAGACGCTGTTGACATGTAATTACTGCCATGGGACACTGCACCCTCACGATACTCTACTGGTGAAGGAAGCAGATTCCAAAAACGTGTGTATCAATGTTGGTATGATTCCATGTTATTCCCCATATTATAAATGCATGTGTAGAGTCTGTTAATGCGATTTGCATTGCAATACACTCAGTTCTGTAGGAGATTAAGCGATGTGTAATATGCTGCAAAGGAAAGTTAAGATTTACATGATATTATTTTGTCCCTTTGATTTATTTTCCTTTAGTTGGCAGATACATCCAAAATGATGACGGAGAGGTTGCAGTTAACATGTTCGCAATTAAGAATATCAACTATCTGATGCAGATGATTCATACACAATATAGAAGTAAATTTATTAAAATTTAAATAGTACAAGAAGTATAGGTTCCCAGATAGAGGGCCGGAATGGTCTACCCCAAACATGGGTGTGTATTAACCATTGACTGATGGAATTAGGTGAATAATTTTTTAATATTTGTGTTCCTTCATTTGTAGTTGTTGAATTTTCAACTGTGATAGGCAGAACTCTAAGAAGGCCTCAAAAATTCCCACCCGTTGGGGTTCTCATCCTGCATAACCCCCTCCCTTGAGTGGGGGGCGACCTCTGGGTCTATGACAGGACAGTCCCTCCCTTGATCTGGGCACCTGCGCTCAAAGGTGAGGAGGCCACTCCTGTGATGGTTACTTGTAGGAGGAGCCTGGAGAGTCCCCGCCCACTGCAGGAGCAGCTGCCTGTGGGAGGAGGGAACTGCGGGGCTTCTCGGAGGGGACAGCCGGGGAGATGGCAGGGACCTTGGTCCCTCAGCGGCAAACAAATGAATCCCGCCAACAACCGCGTGAGCTTGGAGGAGGATCCAGGCCCCAGAAAGACACGCAGCCCCGCCCAGCCCGAGGCAGCTTCGCGAGGCCCCGGACAGAAGGCCTCGCTTAGCTGGGCCCAACTCCTGACCCTCGCAAGGGTGAGGGAACAGAGGGGTGCTGTTTGAAGCTGCTAAACTGGTGGTAACTTGTTCCTCAGCAATAGAACACTGGTAAGTAACATCAACTAATGATTTTTTTTAAATAAAAGGGACACCATGGAAGTTCATTTTAAAGCACTACCCACTGTTTCTATTTAAAAGCTCTGCTGTCCAGCACACTTTGGGGGTGGGGGCACACACATGCCACTGGCTACAACCTGCTCCCCTGAGGACAGTCACGCGCCCCATTAGGACATTTCGGTCAGCGATGGACCAGCATATAGATGGTGGTCCCACGAGAGAGAGCATCATGGAGCTGCAAAGTCCCCGTGGCCCTGTGGGGGCGTGGGTGCAAGCACACCTGCTGGCTGCCAGTCGTACAAAGGTGCCGCGAGTTCCAGAACGCACAGCGCACAGTGCTCGGTAATGGTGACAGAGGGCCGCCTTACTGGTTCTCATATCTACTGCACTTTTTGTCATTTTAGACCAGGGGCGTCCAACTCACTTTCAGTGGGGGCCACATCAGCCTTGCGGTTGCCTTCAAAGGGCCGAATGCAATTTCAACTCCCTAACAGTTAAGGAGTAGTTACATCTACACAGTCCTAAAATTACATTCTGCCCTTTGGAGGCAGCCTTGAGGCTGATGTGACCCCCCCCGCCCAGTGAACATGAGTTTGACACCCCTGTTTTAGACGATACTCCTCCTACTTGCACCATTTGCTCCGGTGCTTGATTTAATCTCGTGTTGTTTTGTGCAGAAATGTGCAGTCCCGTCTCGGAGCCCAGGAGCAACAGGCCGCCCCACTCAGCCCAGGGGAGCAGCGGGCCAGACCCCCCGGGGGTGTGAGTGCACCCCACGACGTTCGCACCGGGACGAAATCTCCTGACCAGGCATTTCTTGGAACGGATCCTCGTGGGCAGGCAGCAGACGACTAGGCCACAGCACAGCCTGCGGAGTGCCTCTGTGGGCCCCGCTGTCTTTCCCGTTTCCTTCTCCCTCGCCTCCACTTGGCAGCCCGACGGCTCTGCCCCAGAAACGGCTCCTGGGCTGGCGAGCTCCCTCCTCTCCACTCTGACACATTCCCCTCGGGTCCAGGCCGCTTGATGCCCCTCCTGGGACTGTGCAGTGCCCTCCTAGCTGGGCTCTGCTCCTGGTGGCTCTCTGTTCCTAGAGTCCAGTCACATCTCTAAACTCACCCTTCGTCTCCGCACCCTTGCTCAGAAACTGCCAGGGGCTCACTATCCCCGAGACTCAGGTCGGGGTCCCCATTCGGTGCCACCTCTCCGCTTCAGCCTCGGCCCTCACCAGTCTCCTTCCGCACCCCTGACACTCTCGACAGCGGTCCCCTTTCTGAGCACGACATTTTGCTTGCTGGCAAGCCTTTGTTCGTGATGCCCCCTCCTCAGATCTTATTTCTGCCTAAGAAAATCCCCCGATGCCCACTCCCATGTCACTTGCTCTGTGAGACCATGCGTCTGGCTCCCTGTGCCTCACCATGCACATGGCCTACACCTGAGTGTCAGCCCTGCCCACACCGCCTTCCCTAGGTGGAGGCTCCTGGGGCTAGAGCCCTGCTGACCGAGCCTGTACAGGGGCACCGCACCCTGCACACATGGCCAGTGCTCCCTGGACGTTAGGCCCCTCTCTCCCTGAGGCCCCTGTGCACGTGACGGCTCCCATAATCCCAAGCACCTGGCTCTCGGGGGCCAGGAGGCCAGGAAGACAACACACTCACCGTGAGCTGGGCCACTGGGGGAGGTGGCATATGGGTCCTTCCTCCGGCTCCAGGGGCCCCAGGAGAAGCACGCCAGCAGTGCCGGGAGGCCGGGTCTCTCCCAGGCTCCTTCCGCTAGAAGGAACACAGGGTGCCCGAGACAGCAGGTCAGATGGTGCTCGACTGACTGGGAGATTTTCTGTTCAGCAAACCCAGGGCTTTGACCGTCCCCTGCCCTAGTTTCAGCTGCTGCCCGATTCAAAACAAAGATTCTGATTTGCAAAAGGGGGTGGAGTTTTTGTGCTTAAAAAAAAAACAAGAAGAAAAGGATTGCTTTTTATATTTATACGGACTACACTGTTTCATCCTCACAAACACCCTGTGGTGTGGGTACCATGTTGGGGAAGGGACAGGGAGAGAAGGACATGAAATGAATGACAATTACATAGCACGAAAGAAAACATTAAACACTAAAAAACAAACACTGAAGGAGCAGTCACTTCCCCGAGTTTTAGTTCAAACTAGTTCTTAACATGAATAGACCTAATCTTCTGTTGATAATCACGCACAGAACACTCATATGTTGATTCTAGTTTCCTGAGAGCCCCGACCATCCTGGAATAAGGTAACTGCAACAGAGTTTTTAAAAAAAAAAGACTGCAGGCAGCCAAACACAGCAAGCCTTGTTTGTTTTTCTTTACTTGGGGCTTATTTACTCCTAATTTGCACTCAGTTCTAACAAGACCGGATTCTTAGTTTTTCAACCTAAAGGCAGCTGGATTAGGCATAAACTGGGTAAAAGGGCATGCCCGGAGGCAGGCAGCCTAAAAGTATCAGAATAACCATGAGGCCGTGAGGAAGGGGGTTGGGAGACTAAAAAGCCAGGTGCAGTTGCTAGCAGAACCTTAGCAATGTGAATGCATGGGTGGTGCTGCCCACTGCAAAAGCCTGGAAGAAATTAGTGGACAACCAGGTATAATTACACTCACGGCACTTAGTCATCAAGGAAAGGTTTCATATGGTTTAGTATGTCTTTTTTTTTTTAAATAAAAGCAGAAATGAGTTTAACGCAGTAGAGATCGATTCACATGCAAAGCGTAAAAATTTCTTGTGTTAGACTCTAAACAAGGATTCTGCATGCCAGGCAGGTGCTGGGAAATGGGACTATAGTTGTGAATAAACTCACAAGGGAAAGTGACACAAAAAAACCCCCATGTGGTAAGAGATTAGAGAGCAGAGGTGGATTTGGGGATTTTGCTTTTGACCTTGCAAAGGAGTAAGGGGGGTCAGGGAAGGCTTCCTGGAGGAGGAAGTCCAGCTCTGAAGGATTCGATGTGATTGGTCCGGTGAAGAGGCGGAATGAAAGAAAAAGCTGTCCATCCCAGGCAACTGCATGTGTGCCCAAAAGCTTAGCAGGTCAGAGCAAGCTTGGCTCTGGGGAATTAAAAGCTATTCCTTGGGAATGGGAAAGGGTTAAGACACCAAGGGCTCAGAGAATTTTCTAAGCACCAGCTGTCGGTGGGGTAGAAAACTGTCCCCCAAGGGGCCAGGTCAGTGAGCCCGCTGGCATCAACAGTCGGAAGGACAGTCCATCTCAGGACATGCCCTGTGTCTTTCAGCACGCAGGTCTGGGCTTTCAAATTTTCCACAGAGGCAGTGGAAAGGGGTTTTGAGCCCCAGTGGGGAGGGGGCGGCGGGGGAGGGGGCAAAGGTTAGGGCAGGCTCTACAGCTGAGAAGGATGGCCTTCCCCCAGGCAGGCCAGGCTGGCAGGTACGTCTGTCACACCGAGGCTCCTTGCTGGAAAAGGCCCCCCTGCGAGGGTGGCATGTCTGGGTTGATTGACACAGCAGCGCCCCGGGAGGCCAAGCCCAGCCTCTGCCTTCACAAGAAGGCTTGGCCTGGCGGAGGCTGAAAGGAAAGGCTGGAGGGCTTGGAGAGGAGCAGGTTGGCGGCGGGGGAGAGGGGAGCAGGGAATGCAAAGCCTGCGCCCCCCCCGCATCTTCCAGCTTTGCCAGATCCGCCAGACTTCCTGCCCGTATTTTAACCCGAGGATACCGAAAGGCTCCTGGAAAACCCTTGTGCGCCAGGATGGAGGAGATTCTGACCCCGCTGACTACGGCAGCAGAAAAAGACCCTCACTCTCCTCCCCACACTTCGGGAGAGTGCGAAGCGAAGGGCGGGAGACACAGCAGGGGCCGCGCAACCAGGGTGGGTGGCCAAGAGGGACTAGAAAATTCTGTGCCCGTAGTTCCTCACCCCCTTGCCCCACACCTCCAAGGCCCGGCATCTGTCCCTTCCCTTCTTCCTAGGAGCCGCCTGCGCTCACACACTGGCGCTTCCTCCACCTTCGCATCCCCAGCTGCGCAGCGTCCTGGGAGCCTCTGGCACCTCCAAGCGGCTCCCCCCTGTCCCATTTCGGTCCTAATTCCGCTTTGAAACTTGCACAACCCAGGTCTTTCCCATCTCCTCCCCCTTCCCAACTCCCCCCAGCTCCCAGATCTTGGACCAGCAGAGTCCAACTCTGTTGTTTATTCCCTCGGCTTTCCTAAGCCCCTGTCTCCCAGGCACTCAGGATCCTCTCTGGACAGACTCGACCCCTGGCCCCGGGCCTACTCCAAGCTAGCTGGGAGGCTCAATGTAGGCACCTCCCCTTTCGGGGCCCGTTTGCCTCGGTGCACCACAAAGAGGGGAGCTAAAGAGTTGCAACCTGGGGGCCTTCCCCCGCCACCGTCCACCTCGCGCCCCCTCACCTGGTCGCGCGGGACCGGCGTCTTGCAGTGCCCTGCTAGCAGCTGCCTGGACCGCCAGGCTGGAGGCTGGGTGGCTGGGGCTGTAGGCCGCCGCCTGCACCGGTCCCCCTACCTGGCTGCCGAACACTGTGCGTAGCAGAGCCTCCAAGCGTCGCAACGCCGGCGCCACCGCGTCCTCGGGCCCGGCCTCAGCCACCAGTACCCCAACCAGCGCCGCGCCGGCCGCCCGCCGGTCACGCACATCCCTCAGCATCTCCCGCAGGCGGCGCCGCGGCTCCCTGGCGGCCAGCGAGGTTGCGCGGCACAGCACGAAGACGAGCGGCGAGTGGATAGCGCGCGCCCTCGCCGTCCTGGGCGCCAGCGGAGCCCTGGGAGCGCCGGGCCCAGCGCCCTCGGCCACCACGTTGCCTGGCTTGCCCGCGCCTTGCTCGGTCGGGAACACGGTCCGGGCGAAGTCCCGCAGCAGTGCGCGGCTCTGCTCGCGCTCCCACAGCTCGCCCACCAGCAACACCTGCCCGCGTCCGCCCGCCGCCTCCACCAGCTCTTGGAAGGGAGGCTCCCCCAGGAGCGCGGGCTGGGCCGCTAGCCGTTCCAGCTCGCGGTTCATGCTCTCTGGGGCTAGTCCTCTGCAGCCGCCGCAGCCCAGCCGCCGCACTTCAGCCGCCGCTGCTGGACTGTCCTGGCGGTGGCGCCCGGCCCGGGGAGGACACGCCCCCGAGGGCTGCGTCGGGCCATACCCCGAGCGTGCAAGCCGGGCTCTCCACGCTCCAGCCGGTTGCTGGGCGGGGGGCAGGGGCTTTCTCCCCCAGCCCTCTAAGGGGGGCAGCTTCCACGGTGCTTGTGTGTGTGTGTGTGTGTGTGTGTGTGTGTTGGGGGGGCTCTTGTCTGAGCCGTGCGTCCGTCCGTCCGTCCGTCCATCCATCCATTACTTACTGAGCACCCAGGAGGTGTAGGGCAGCAAAAGGGGGAGGAAGACAGAAAATCACCATGTGAACAAATATACCTCACAAGTCAGGTCGTTCCGAGACCTGGCGCAGATGTCTGAGAAGTGTGTGTGGTTTGGGGAGAGGAACTTCAGAGCCAGGGCCTGCCCCTGACTGTGTGGGCACCTGAGAAGGCGGTGAGCAGGTGAGCAAAGCGAGGAGGCAGGGGTTTCTTCTGTTACTTCTGTCGGTTAACTCAGGTTTGGGGCCTTCAGCATTTAACAAAAACACATTAAGGGCTTATTATGTTTTTCAACAAATACTTAACTACCGGCAGGGTATAGCCAAGAAGGCAGAGGGTGCTGCTCCCTATGGGGCAGAGGGTCTGGGGACAGACAAGGGACACTAAGGCGCTCTGATCTCTCTGCTGGGGGAAGGGAGGGGACAGGAGGGTGTCAGCAGGCCAGGTCAGAAGTGGGAATGCATCCCCTTCAATGCTAAGGGTCCATTCTGCGGATGGAAGTGTTTTATATTATCTGCACTGTCCCCCGCAGTGTCCACTAGCCACGTGTGGCTGTTACTGAGCACTTGAAATCTGGCCAGTGCACCTGAGGAACTGAGCTTTATATTTTATTTAAATTACATGTACATAGCTGCGTGTGGTCCGAGGCTGCGCCCTTGGACAGCGATGGTCCAGACTCTCTGCTTCCTCTCCGTTAGACGGTGTAGACCGAAGGCCCTTTAGGCCAAGAACCTGTGAGCACTCAGCTCTCACCTTTGGCATAACACCCCCAATCTGCTCTTCTGGCTACCCTGTGTCCTGCCCCCTGAAACTGTGCTGAACCATCTCTTCTTGGAGAGTTTGTATGTCCATCCAAATAAAACAAACCTTGTGTGGGCACCCACTGTGTGCAAGCAGTGAGGATTCCAAGGTGCACAAGGAGTGCTGCCCGAAGTCTGACCATCCAGCCGTTGCTTTAGCCAGTGTTTGGGAGAAGGACTCCGTACACTTGTTGGGGTCTGGTGGATATGGCCTCTTGCCATTTTACGTACCGACTTTGCCCAGGACGGAGATGCAGACACTTGGGTGGGAAAAGCCGGAGCGTTGAAGCAAGAGGCCCTGAGCTGGCATCGAGGTTGCGCTCCAGCTGCAGCTCAATGAGTCAGCCACTCAGCCCCTATTTACTAAGTGTCACGTCTGCATTCCCGGCAGCTGGCTGGCAGGGGCCGAGGAAGGAACACAAAAAATATTAGACTGACTTGAGATCTCTTAACAGCAACACCGGACTTTAGAAAAGAATTGAATAATATTTTCAAAGAATGGAAGAGAAACACCATTGAACTTGGGTTTTGATTTCCAGCTGAACTATCGGGCATTTAAAAAGGACGTGGAGTTTCACCACCCAGAGCCTCTCCTTGGAACCGCAGGTGGAGGAAATGCTGCCACGGGGCGGCAGGTGGATGCTGTGGGCGTGCTCGGCCACAGTGAGGGAGCAGGACTAACTCGCTGGGTGCTTGCCTAAGGCAGGGCCAGCCATGCACAGGCTGGGTGGCCATTGGTTCAGAGGCTGACAAGCTGGTGGGAATCCTGTGAAGTGAATGGAAAGGGGCTTGACCCCACTGAAGTCACCTCTTGGAGGAAGACAGGAAGACAGAGCAGCTAATGGGGGAAGAACTTTCAGAGCTGCTGTCATTTTCGTCCTCTCTCACGAGCCTTGTCTAAAACCCACCTGCTCCGTCTCTTTCTTTTCTGGTTCTGATGTGCAGGTCAGTGATTCCAGACTTTCCAGTGCTGGGATGGAGGACGGATCGGACAGGGGGCGGGTGTTGAGCAAAGGTCAGAGTCCAGGGCCAGCGAGGTTTATCTCTGCCTGCATTATTTACATGGCAAAGGTTCAGGCACTAAATAAACAGGAAACTACAAAGACCTTTACAAAAAAAACAGGCCATATACCAAGAACTCCCCTTCTCTCTGTCCATGCCCTAGAAAATACTGTAAGACAAAAAGGCCTTTTCTGATTTCTCTGGTGTTCAATAAAGATAAAAAGTGAAACTGGGATGTCTTTTTTTTTTAATCTCATCTAAACCCTACCACAACCCTATGGCACAGGTACTATTTTTATAGTCATTTTACCGATGAGGAAGTGGAGGCTCAGGAAGGTTACGCTGCTCAGGCTCACACAGAGTTTGTGATTCCAAACCCCGTGGGCTAAGTCACAAAAAGGACACACGCTGTACGATTCCACTCGCACCAGGTAGCTAGAGTAGCCGGATTCAGAGAGGCGGAGCACAGACCCGTGGCTGTTCGGGCCCGGGAGAGGGGAGAACAGGGAGTTATTACTCAGTGGGCGCAGAGTTCCTGTTCGGGGAGATGCGACAGCTCCGGAGGTGGCTGGCGGGGATGGTTGCACAACAGTGGGAGTGTACCCAGTGCCGCTGAACTGTCCGCTTAAAATGGTTCGTGTGGTAAGTTTAGATGACGTCACATATTTTAGCACAGTTGAAAGCAAAACCTTGGAGTTAAGCTACTGTACTTGACTGCCTTTCTAGGATGGAAGGAAGGAAGCGGGGAAGGAAGACGGAGGAAGAGACGGATGAAGGGCCTGGAAGGGGGAAGGAGAGAGGGGTCTCCTCACCCACCCCCTCAACAACGGTGTCCATGCCTGCTGTGCAGCAGCCCCTGTGCTGAGAGCCGTGGGGAAACGCAGCCGCCGGTGAATGCGGCGGGCAAAGTCGCGTTCAGTGCTCGTGAACGTCTCAGTGTTTGCACGGACGGACGGAGAAACCGTGGACAAGATGCACCGATTTCAGTGATCTTTTCTCACTGCGCATCTAACACGTGCTGAGCACTCTGCACGTGTTCTCAGCCACCCCACGAGATAAGTCCCATCCCTTCTTATCCCCGTCTTCAGATGATAAAAAAGGAGGCACGAAGAACTTGCCCACATTTGGGTAGATTAAAAAGTATCTGTTTCAGCACAGAAGCTGGTGCAGCAAAACCAGGGCCGGACTCTTTGCTGGGAGCTCTTCTCGGCAGCAGGAAGGCCGGCGCCTTCGCCGGACTCTGCGCCCGCCCGTGGGGAGGCCCGGGGTCTGCTTTCTGATTCTCTGGAGCCTTGTTCTCTCCCCCCCCCCTCCCCACCACAGCACAAGGTACAAGACGTGCAACTAGGGTTTCTGAAGCAATCTGCTTCTCGTGTTCTCTCAAGCAGAACTTGGTAGGAAGAATGGCAGAGAAGTGCTGACTCGGAAAACAGGGACGAGTCTTGGTCTAGTTGCTGGCATCTCCTTTCTCCGCTTGCCTCTCTGTCTTTCTCCTTCTTCCTTCAACCCTCCCCTCCCCCTCCCGCTCCCGCCACGCAGATTTGTTTCCGATGAAAGAATGCTATCTCTGTTAAGGGCTGTCTTGCTGATAACATGCCCCCTGTCTAAATTCTTTCAGGCAGTGAAGGAGGAGGTAAAAAGTACCCCCCTCCCCAGTCTGCTAGGTCTTGAAGGCCTTCAGCTCAAAATAATGCACACATCAAAGGGTCACACTTTGGGGTGGGACATTCTCTCCCCCTTCATCATCTACCCATCTACCTGGCCAGGGCTGGCTCCCTTCCCTTCGGGGCGCTGGGAATGCTAATCCCTGTGACAGCTGGTGTTCATGGGGGGGGCGGGTCAAGTGTGTCAGTGTTACCTGAACTTTAGGGGTGTGATGAAGGTTTGTTAAACACACTGGGAGGAAATGCTGGGAGCCACAGGCCCTGGCTCCTGCCCCTACTGTACCAACACCTGGTGTTAGGAGAAGAGGTGGGTAGGCCCCCCAGGGCACGTCTGTCCTGGCTGAGGGAGTTGGGGGGCAGGGGCAATCCTTTTTTTTTTTGTATCCAAAATGTGTTCATTGGGATGGTTCCCTACTCACCTGGATTCAGGGTACTTTTAGTGCTGCCTCCTTCCGAAGGGGCATCCTTCTGTAGGCCTTGCTTCCCCTCCTGCAGGCTGACAGAGGCCAGTGGAGCAGCCAGCACGCAAAACTACCCTTGGTGCACGGCTAAAGATGGTGGTGATTTTATAGCATCCTGGGCATTTCACAGCCATGAAGTAGGAACTGGGGCTCTGCACCAGGTGCTTCTTCTTGTGTTTCCTCTTCTCCTCTTCTGGGGAGGGACGAAGGAGATCCTTTGTGAGAGGCCGTCACCGCCGGAAAAGCAGGGGGCAATCCTCCAGCAGCAGACACCTATACTCACCTTGTGCCGGAGACATCCTACCCCAGCCCACCCCCTCCCACCCATCGAGGGGCACCTGGCAGAGGCCCCGGGAGGAACCGCTGCAAGAGCCCGTGTGCAACGGGGCGGACCAGCTCTGCTCGGACCCAGGAGTAGCGACGAGCTCTCCCGAGCAGGAACAGCGTGTCCACACCTTCAGCCCGAGGTGATGTCGGCAAAACACAGCCTCAGCAGGCAAACTCGGAAAGGGTGTCGGTACCTGCCACCCCGCCCATGGCCTCGAGGTGGCTTCGTGGGGATCTGGCAGCATCTGAGTCTCCGCAGAGCAGGGAGGGGATCGGCAGCTGACCCGTGCTGTGAGGACATATGGTCGTGACCTTGAAGCCACTCCACGTGGTTCTCCTTTAACATCTGCCTGGTCCGAGCAAGTCAGAGCCTGCGCAGCACTCCCAGGCTCCAGCCTCTCAGGAGCATGGCGCTGACCCAGGGTGGCCAGGAAGTGGCCGTGGTCTCTAAGAGCTGATTAAAGACTCTACCTCCCCATGGATAGTACCAACATCACCCAACCAGGCACCCTTACCAGTCAGGCCCCTCGAGGTCAGAGGGGACCAAAGGGTGGTTACCGTGGGAGGCGTCCCCGTTGCTCTGCCAAGGCTCAGAACAACCCCCCCTTTACAGATGATGAAATACAAGGTCAGCTGTGCCTGCAGCATGAACCTGAGGGCCAGCGCTCACCGTGGCTCCCTGCCCTCACACCTGCACATCTCTTTCTGTGCACATTCTGCAGCCCTTAGTCTCTGGCTAAGTGTGCGTGTCTGGGGGATATGGGCAGTGGGTGACTTCATGATCACTGCATGCAAGGAGCCTGGTGTATTCAATATTAATCTTCGGATAACATCACCTGCCCAGTCCACCTCCCCACCAGCATCTCTCTGGCTAGAGAGAGATGAATCAAGGACTCAGTTGGAATGGAAAGGGGTTTCACGCCCAGACCTGTGCCTTCAAGGGGACCCTGGCAGGTGGGAAGGCTCCTGTGGTCACTGGCTTGGAGGCTGCTCAGCTCACCAGCCTCCCGTTGTGCTGAGTGAAGGCCTGTGACAGTGGCCTGGCATTGGGGGACAGTGAAGCCTTCACCTCGTAGCTTTAGGGGAAGCCTCTCTTCGCTCACTGGCGGAGGCCGCTGGAGAAGCAGGCTCACCGATAGACCCTTCTGTGCTGATGGAGACGTCCCTGTCCAGTGCAGTAACCACAGGTCGCTGTTGAGCATTTGAAATGGGCTAGTGTGACTAAGGAGCTAGACTTAAAATTTTATTTAGTTTTAATTAATTTTAGGTTAAATTTCTAGAAGGGATGCTGTCATCATTCCTTTGCAAAGTGGACCTCCATGGCTTTCTTGACGACTTGGCTTACGTTGGTTTTCCACATTAGACAGTGACGGGACGGGGGTACTAGCTATGACAGACACTGCTGGTCTTCTGCTCACTGTCACGCTTACTGAGCCCTGGTTTCGTGACAGCAGCAATGGGCCTAGCCTCAGGGGCTAACTAACCGCAAGTAGATAAAACCACCTGTGACACTCCCGTTCCTCGTTACCGGTGATTGGTCCTAGGGTAGGCATGTGACTCAAGTCCAGCCAATCCCGCACAAGAGGAAGTCCCCTGGGGAGACTTCTGGGAGAAATTTCTTCCCTGACTGTGGAGGGTGAATAGCCTTTTTTGCCCATCATCTTCCTTCTTGCTTGAGATTCTGTTGTATGGACTTGCTATTCAGGGCTGTGGCAGCCATATTGTCATCACGAGGAAAAGGCCGAGACAATCAATATTTTTCTGTGAATTGTTAACAGTACTCGGGCAAACTCAGGGGACCTATGTTCTATTAGAGCATCCGAGGCACCTCACCAAGCCTAGGCACGATATCATTCCTGCAGTGGACCACCTGGATGTCCTGTAGGACAGAGGGGTGGCCGAGGTCCATCTAGCACAGAGCTTGGAAGCAAAATGGAGGAATTGTCTGCTGTGCACTTTCTCCCTACACTTCTTCTGCACTGGCCAGAGACCCCGACCCCAACCCAGGCGTGTGCCCTGACTGGGAATCAAACCGGCAACCTTTTGGTTTGCAGTCTGGCACTCAATCCACTGAGCCACACTAGCCAGGGCTACAGGTGTAATTTTTAAAAAGCAGTCCGTCTTTTGTATATTTTTCAACCAACCAGTTCCGAAGTATTATTATTACACATGTTTGGGGGGAGCATGAAACATGGCTTTGGGGTCCGGAAAAGGTCAGGAACGCTAGCCTAAGAATTTGGGCCTTGGTCATTTTTGCGTGCAGATGGGCCTGACGTGGCCTGCCTAGGGCTTGCTTGGGTGGCCTCTCTTCCTGACTTTCAGAAGACTGCTCTCAGCTCAGCTCACCAGCAACAGAACATTCTGGACCCTTATCAGACCATAGCTACAGCCTCTAGCTCATGCTTGTTTGGTCTTTAGCAGAGATTCAGTTGAATTAAAAAACACTTGGGAGACTTGTGTGACTGGCAGTCACACAGCAATTGATGCACGAGTGCTCTAGTCCTTGTTAGGTTTATCTGGGGAATGAATACTAACTACATCTTGGGGGTCCCATGCTTTCCGCCCCTGGTAGGACCGTTTGGTTTGAACCCACACTGAGTCACGCCATTGATTTCAATAAGGGAGGCCATCAGCACCAACGCCGTGACACCCATTGTTTTATTTACTATGAGGATGTTTTTAGGGCCTTGTTCACTGTATTACATGGGCGGTCTGGATGAAAACACATGGGAGAAATTCCTTTCGGGTGTAGGAATGAAATACCTGATTTGTTTTTTATCTAATGGACATTGTGAATACTGCAGCTGGTCTTGTTTCTTTTTTGGCATGGGCCACCAGGAAGCTCAGAATCGGATTGTGGCCCATACCTAGCGAGTGCAGAGGACTTGCAGTGTAACCATTTTGTATATTAGTCATGCTCCTGGCTTCACATTTCTCCTAATCTGATTTTCTCTTCTTCCTAGTGTCCTCTGTGTATTTTAAAATAATTTTTTATGTTTCAATTAATATTATATCAGTTTAAGGTGTCCTATATGGTTTTTAAATGAAATGTTTTATTGACATATTTTTGTAAGCGAGCTTAGATTTATTTTTTAATTTTCTTAGTCAGGGCAAGATAAAAATGAAGATGCACATAAAATATTTTAAATGCTATGTTTTCCCTTGAACTCTAATACTGAACTCTGTGTCATTGTCTAATCTTGGAAGCTCAGAGATTTTATTCAGCTTGAAGTTTTCATTTCTGTCTCTGACAACAGTCATTTTGTCACCACTTCTGTGGTTATCGTGGTAGAAAGAATTGTCTTCTACTTGCATTCTTTCAAAACTCTTCTTCCATCTGACGTTAACGCGATAACTGTACGGTAATTAGGAACTTCTCCTTACTCTCTGGAGAGTGGAATGGGATTCAGAGATTCATGGGCTCATCTAGTTTTATAACCCTCAAAGAATTCTAAGAACTTCAAGTCTTTAAACTTCCTTTCTTTTTTTCCCTCTCTCTCTCTTTGGGCATGGATCTAGGACAGCTCACCATCAAAAAGTCACTCTTTTGTCTCAGAGGCAAACTTGCAAAGACCAATCAGCTGTTGATGAAGCTCAGCAGAGCCTGCATTGGCCTCCAGCTCCCTTGGCCACCAGCAGACATGCCAGGGACCTATGGACGCAGAGTTCGTTCACAGGAGAATTTATGTATTCATCGTGGTGTGATTCTAAAGGCAGCAATCACGATCCTCTTCTCAGCACATTTCTTACAGGAAAAAAAAACAAAAACAAAAACAGCCCTGGCTGGCGTAGCTCAGTGGATTGAGCTCGGACTGCAAACCAAAGCATCGCAGGTTCGATTCCCAGTCAGGGCACATGCCTGGGTTGTAGGCCACGGCCCCCAGCAACCATACGTTGATGCTTTCTCTCTCTCTCCCCTCCTCCTTTCCCTCTCTAAAAACAAACAAACAAACAAATAAATAAATAAAGTGCACAGCACAATGAATGAACAAATAATTACAAAACAAACAAACAGAAAACAAAACAATAAAAAAGAAAAAACTATTGTCCAGCTTCTTATTAGCAATGAGGGGGTTAGCCTTCCAGGTTTTTAACAAAGAGCTTGTAGCACCTAACAGATATTTATTGAGAGTCTGATACGTGTAAAGCGCAGTTTTGCATCCTGGAGCGCAGCAGCGTTCCAAACGTGGACAGAGAGGGGGTTCTCTGGAAAGCCACCTCACTGGGCGACTTCCTAACTGGGCAAGTTGGGCAGTAGTCACACCCCAGGCGTATAACGTCTTCAGCAAAAGGCTTATCTCTGCTGTGAGCAGGGCCTGCCCGTTGCTTCTGTGCATCTAGTTCAACACACCTTTCTTCGAAAGGCCTCCGTGTAGACGCCTCAGGTAAAACCACCCCCAAGAGAACACATAATTTTAACTGTCCAATTCCTGCCGTGCTTTCTCCCACCTTCACGGACTCTTCCTCCGCTTCCGTCCCTCAATTCCAAGTACATAAAACAAGCTGCAAACTATCATTCTAATGAAGCATTTTTTTTTTCAGTCTGTTGAGATCTGCTTCTAGGTGAATCCTCTGTTTGGCTCAAGTCAAATCTTGTAAAAATTCTTTATAGGCTTTGACGTTCTTACATTGACACGAACTAGACACAGTCTCGCCCTACTACAGATCTCGCAGCCTGTGGCACACTCGTACAAACGGGGTCGCACAGTGCATGTGGTCCTGACATCTGCTTTTCCACCTGGACGGTGGAGTCTGGATAACCTTTGATGTCAACACCTATGGACTGACGTTGTCATTTAAAAAAACCGAGTAGTGTTTTGTATTATGTCTATGATTAACCACACTTTAATTTTTAAACAGTGCCCTAATGTTGTGAACTTTTATGCAATTATAAAAAGCATTCCTGTGCACAGCCTTACACGTGCAGACCGTGCACGGGTCTTATGACTTCAAGATGCTCTGATATCATCCTCAGATGCACCAACATAGAAAAATGGCCCCAAGTTGCCCATAATCTTTCTGCTAGCTCAGTGACTTCATCTGTTCCTAGGTAATGTTTTTGTGTTTTAAGTGCTTTTTAGATCAAAATAATCCTTATGCCAGGCCTGACTGGTGTGGCTCAGTTGGTTGGGCGTTGTTCTGCAAAGTGAGGTGTCGCCAGTTCGATTCCCGGTCAGGGCACGTGAAGGTTGTCCTGGGTTGCAGGTTCAGTCTTGGATTGGTGAGTATTTGAGAGGCAACTGATCAATGTTTCTCTCTCCACATCAATGTTTCTCTCCCTCTCTCCAAAACTAAATAAAATCTTTAAAAAACAATCCTTATGCCACAGTGGCATATTTTGCCACCTTTCATAGCCCTGGGTGCTGTTGACGGTCTTCATACAACCACAGGGAGAGTCAGTCTCTGTATGAAGCTGATTTTATGCAAGGTGGGGAGAAAGAGACGAGACCCTTGGAGCAAGCGCACTGCAGAGCAGGCTCTGTCTGCAGACTGTGCAGGTGGTGGTGAGTCATGGTTTCCCTCACTGTCCACACCGGCCTGATGGAGCCAGCTTCCCTCTGCCCCGGGAATGAGTCTGACTCGCGTCACAGCCGGCATTCACTGGGCAGGGCTGTGCGTCAGCAGGGCAGTGAGCCCCACGGTCTCATCTGATCCATCATGAAACATGATGGGACATCGCACGACTGTTTAGAGTGGGATACTGCGTGGAAAGATGTCCGTGAGAAGTGAAAAGAGCAGGTAGCAATGGTATGTTATCAAATCCTGTGTAATCAAGGAAAAAATGTCCGTTTTAACCAAGTAATCTCTGGGTTGGGGGTGTAAAGCTTAGTGAGAGGAGAGGAATCCTGTCTTCAGTAATCTCAGCTTGGATCTCATCTGCCGCCTGAGGGAGGGGAGGGTACCCCCTCTCCTCCAGGGAGAGCCTCTGGGGGAGGGAGGGGCACCCCAGGAAACCTGGCTGAAGGTGGAAAGGGCCTAGTCTTTGAATAGCCAAGGTGGGGGCTGGGGGCAGTGTGGGAAGGGGTGTGTGGGGACAAGGCTTAAAATGCCCAATGCTTATGAGCAAGTTATCCCAAAGGGGGGGCTCTTCTCTGGGGAGGGACCGGGACTAGAACCTCCTAGTCCTGTGGGGTGAGGGAGCAGGCAGACCAGGGCCCCTGGAGAGGGGGGGCTTTGTTCCTGGAGTGGCTTGTGCATGTCGCTGGATTTGAGGGTCCGGCGGACAGCACGTCTGTCTTGTTGAGGCCCCTGGCCTCCAGGACTCACGTAAGCACCAGCTCAGGCCCATGCTGAATGAAAGACGGAAGGGGGCAAGGCCAAGGTTGGGGTGGGGCACAGGCAGCAAAAATGGGGGCTTCCCACAGGCACACTCCCCAGGAAGTGAGGCCCTAGAAACTGCGTTCCCACCTTGCAGCTGTCAAGCCTGACTTCACAGCAGCAAGTTCTGCTTTCTGGCTAGTTCAGAGTTTCTCCTTTAAATGTAAATATTAGTTTTATGGAGCCTCCTGCCCAGGGAAGTCTTGGTCTGCTTCACTGCTCTCAGTGGGAGTGTGCAACTTGAAAGCCTTTGACAAGAATCCACTTCAGAGGAATTTGCATTTTCAGAAAGCTTTCAATAGAGAGCCTAGCGATGGAGCCTGTGAATGAAGTCTTTCTGTGTTTGCTGCTCTGTGTGAACAGTACAGGAGGAGGGAGGGAAAGGGGGCACATTGCATTCCGGCGCCCCCCTACACCCCGTCCCCCGCAGCTGTGGCTGAGGGGGTGGGAGAAGGCACGTTTGCCAAGAGCCAGGGAGGATTCTGGGACGTGTGTGTTGAGTCTCTCCTGCAGGTTTCCAGGGAGCTGGTTTGCATGAGGTAAACATGCATCCTGATTCCCAATACCAAGGGCCACTGTTCCATGCCCTGTAGCCTCCTCTTGTCTCAAGGATGTGGTCTTGTGGGAAGGGGCAGAGTGCCGTGAGGGAGGAAGGAACTTCCTCTACTCTTCTAGGTTCTTCTGGCTGGTCTAATAATCAGATAGACCTGAGACAGATGAACAAGAGCAAATGACCACATTTAATTACATACGTACATTTGGGAAGCCCACCTACATGAGAATCAGAGACCCCACCGACCCGGGAGGCGCAGAGACAGAAAGGGAAAATGCGGTGTGTGTGACCTTCTGAGCAAGGGATGAGGTCAGGTGCCTGGAGACTCAGAGGGCAGAAAGGTCGTTCAAAGGAGGAAGGTCATTCAACGGACAATAAGACGGGCGGATGTTTGGTAATTAGAAGTTTGCTTTGCTTTATGAAAAGGTTATAAAAAGTTACCTCTGGTAACAACTGTGATGGTGGACAAGGCCCCACATTTAAGCTCATTAAGGGAGAAGTGTTTCTGGGGAACCCGCAGGGCCGGTCAGCCTGAGGCTGGGGAGAACCTATGTGCCGAAGTGGCCCGTCCTGGGGGGACTGCTCTGAACTCCTTCGGAGCCCCAGGGGCAGCCTTGGCAGGGGTGAGGCCTGGCTGTTCATTTCTTGTGTGGGGTTCAGCCCCACGTGCAGACCCCTTTCCCATCCTGTCTCGCTTCAGCGGGGCCCGTGGGGGCTGCAGCACCGTGCTCACTGCAGAGTCCCGGCATGCACCTGGGACCCGAGCTGAGGGTCTGGACGTGCAACCTCAGGTGGCCCCTGGGGAACTGCTGCATGCACGGGCCACCATTTCAGGTGCGTTTATTCTAAGACCAGCCTATAAACTGGACCGAGAAGTTACCCTTGAGTTCTGATGTTAAGCAGCCAAATAAGGTAATCCAGTGGACAACCACCTAGCAGAAGAAAATGTCTCCTTGTGTGGCCTCCTTCCCCTTGAAAAATGTTACAGTATGCCTCACTTTTTTCCTTTCTGTCTGTCTTTTCTTCCCTTCTCCTTCTCTCCTTCTGTCCCTCTCTTCCTTTTTTCCAATCCAAGCAAAGTATTATTGACCTCCCTCTACCTGCCGGGCACTGTACTAGGAGTTGGCGATATTTGAGTAAACAACACATTCAAGAGATCCCTGGCCGGTGGAGCTTGCAGGCTAGAGGAGCGAGACGGGCAATAAATACTCACCATGAGCAGGAAGTAAACTTTACAGCACGTAGCAGGTACCGAGGGCTGTGGGGGACAGAAGTGTGCAGGGTGAGCAGTTGAATCAGGGTGGACAGGGTGGACGTCATTAAGAAAAGGACATTTGAACCAAGAGTTGAAGGTCAATGTAGGGGAGAAAAAGTAACTTTTCCTTCCACCCTTCTAAGTTCTCAACTGGCGCTTCTACAATAAAAGGCAGATTAATAGGAGAGAAATCATGCCAACTTATTTGAAACAAGCTTTATGGGACATGGGAGCCTTCACAAAGAAACTGAGGACCTGAAGAAGCTGTCAGACCAGAGCGTTTTGACGCTAGTTTGCTGATGATTGGGAAGTCGTGGGATAACGTGGCAGGACATTAGGATACTCCTGTCCTCTGGATGCTGGCAGGGCGGGGGCAGGGGGTGCCTCTCACGTGAGGGTCTTGTGACCTGCTTCAAGGGAAGGGCACAGAGTCCTTCCTGTACCTGCTGTGCCTCAAGTTCCATCAGCTCAAAGCAGCCCTGTGTGAAGTGGGGAAGAGCGGCAGAGGCGGCCCTGGCCAGCCCAGATGCCTAGTGGGGAGGTGTGGAGAGCAGGGCCAATAAAATGGCATTGGTCTGCTCAGGATGCTTAAAGTATGTAAAGCACAATGGAGTCACTCATGTCAACCAAGATGGCTGCCAGTCCGCCATGACACTTTGGTTCAAGAAGAAAACTACCGAAGTCAGAGCAGACACACCTGGCAAGGAGACACACCGAAGATACCTGCACATGTGACCAGAGTAGCCACGTCTGCAGAGTGGGACCACCCATGGATAGGCCCCTGGGGAAATTCCCCACTCGCCATCGGGGGTGCCAAGACACCTATTAAGAGACCTAGAAGGGTGGAGTACACTACTCTTAAGGGTATACCTGAGGCAGCTCCAGGCCACTGCTGAGACAGCTGAACTCCGCACACCAGAGTGCAGCTCTCTGCCACGCCGGTCTCCCTTGGCATTCTCGCCAGAGGCTCTGCCCTGCTGGACTGAGGTCTTTGTCTGCCCTGCTGCCCACCTGGCTCCAGGGATCCTTCCTTGCAGGATGCTGATGACTCCCGTGCCCATGGTGCCGACCCCCGGACCTGCAGATGGAGACCCTGGGACTCGGGTTCCTTATCCCCCGCTGATTGCCCTGTGTGTGTTACATTCCTCTTAGATTGTTAGTGTGTGAGCAGGATAGTAATGTACATTGATATTCTAGTTTGAGTGACCCTGCATTCAATAGACGCTGAGTGAACAGCGTAGTTACTGTGTGTGACCCTGGTCTACTCCTTGGCGTCAGGGCTGCTCAGCAGGCAGCGAACCGAGCAGTTGCCGGCGGACTTAGAGGAAAGACTGTATTGCAAACAGACGCTCATGACAGGAGGGCACCTGGCACGGGCCAGAAACAGCAGGGAGGCTTCTCCGGCTGGAGTGGAGGAGGCCCGCGGCACCAGAAACACAGTTAGAGAGGGAAGGGGACCTGGGGAGGACCCAGCTTTTGCTCTGAGATGGAGAACTGCTGGAAGATTAAAAAAAATCTTTCTTATGAATAAACTGACAAGGATTCTCACCGTGACCTAACTGGCTCCCCTAGGCCTTGACCTTAGTCTCTGTCCTTGGCCTGTTTAGTCCCACTTCGGTGGGACTCCCTCTGGGCCAGGTTAGCCAGAATCCGCTGCCTTTGGTGACCCGACCACCCTTGGTATCCACCTGATCCCATTCCTCACCCCTCACCCTGACCTGCTTCATTAAGAGTCCTGTCAGGTCGCTTTAGCCAGGACCCCACCCCCCCAGACCACTGCGTTACCTCTTAGTAATTTTCCATCCACAGACCCGCCCACTTCAGAACTGAGTCCAGTGCTATGGTGGGGTCTCTCTTCCCCGACCGCAGTAGTTCCTGAATAAAATTTGCCTCCACGGCTTCACTTCGGTCTGGCTCTGGTGTCAACAACCTCATTGCAGAAACAAGGGCGTGTACCGCTCGCCCAGCTTCCACAATGAGTGGTTCACGGCCAGTTGTCTCCTCTGTACCCCATCTCCCGCCTCCCCAACGTCACAGCAACTCATCAGTCAGTCGTGCCGCCTGTGTCCCTGAATGGTAAGGACTTCTTGTACGCCTAACTAAATCATTTTCACACCTCAGAGGTTACAGCGATTCCTTAATATAATCCCATTTTCAGTCATTAGGTCAATAGAGGGTTTTTTTTTTGCGACAGAGGGACATACTCTGAGTTACTCTTTTAAATGATCAGATTGTGGGGCGCACCTGGAACACCAACACTCGGGTGCAGAAGGGTCAGAGGGTCGAGCCACTTTCAAAACCAGCGTGGTGGCTTCTTATCAAGTTGTAAACATATGCCTTAGGTCTCAGCAGTTCCATTCCTAGGTGTTTACCCCAGAAAAATGAAAACTTCAATCTGCAAGAAGAATTATACAACCATATCGACTGAGAGTTAATTTTAAAATCCCCCAGTCGGAAATAATCTGAATGTCGAGGAACAGACAAGCAGACACCTACACGTGGCTTGGGACCACACAGGAACCACTACTGAGAAAGAAAAAGGAGTAAGCTGTGAACACATACAGGGCTGTGGATATGTAGTCCATCATGTTTTAGGTCCAAAACACTATGTTGAACAAGAGAAGCCAGACGCAAGAGCGCGTGCTGGGTGATCCCACTCACGTGGGTTTCCACAGCAGGCAGAAGTATGTCCTCCTTCACCCAGGGGTGGCCTTGGGTGAGGGGGTGAGGATGTTGACTGGACAGGGGCTGGTGGGGGGGGAAACTTAGAAGTCTCAGGGTGTGTCTGGGAGGTGTGAAGACGGTCTTGGGGAATATGAGGTGATCTGATCCCTGCCAGCACGGAGGCCCACTTGGAGTTCAAGGTCGCACCACGAGAGCAATTCCGGCAGCACACGTGGCTGTGCTTCGCTGAGCTCGCCGCACAAGGGCACGTGCACAGCAGGCAGAAGACTGGATTTAACCAGGGTGTGGTTTTGCTAAGTCAGGGGAAGGGAGATGGGCAAGGAAGTTGAAGCTTCTCGTACCAAATCAATTTCTAAACCCATCCGAACAAAAATACTTTCCTTTGGCTGTTCCCACAGAGAAAGCAACATCCCCAAATGTGTATGAAATACTAATCACCAAAGGTGCAAAACAGATGCAAGCCATGCTCCCTCTCACTTTCCCATCAGTGCTGTCCAGCTCCAGGGCCTCATCCTGGGGCTCCCTGGGAGCCTGGGGCTCTTGGAGCAATCGTAGCCTTGGGGATCTGCCGTGCACACCACCTCCTTGAAGACAGCCTATCACTGCAGTAAAAGTACCTCCTACCACACCCGCAGAACGGAGCACCCTGAGGTAAAACTACACTGAACCCCAGTGCCACTCTCTCATCCAAATACCAACACCCCTGGTATAATCAGATTCCCCCAGGATATGGTGTAAGTGCTTCACTGTTGACCACTGGAGGTGGGCAGGCCAAAGGGGTGGGCAGAAAATGTGGAGGGGTGAGGAGGGGAAAGGTATAAAAGAGAATACAGTCCAGGGAGTTGGCTTCTTGTCACCCCAGGCCCTTTATCCCGAGTGCAGTGGAAGTGGACTTTCCCACTCATCCGTCTCATACACTCCTTAACGGGGGTCCGTCACCCCTGACTTGAGCAGAACTCCTTAGCTCTCAGCCTCCTGGAGAAGTGTGAGCCTGGGTCCCTTGGTTCGGCCCTGGAGCTGAGCCCACCTGACCCTCTGTCTTGGACACATTCCTCCTTGGCAGCCAGTGGTGCCACACTCCCAGCAGGAAGGTGCCTCAGAAGCTTCTCGGTCCCAGTCCTTTCGTCAGCTCATAGCTCGGCTCCCCCTGGCTTTGGCCAAAAGTGCATCCTAGACTGCTGACAAGGGCACTTTGCCAGTTCAAATCCCTGCTCTGAGTCTCCGCAACCGGTTGTGTGAGGCGTCACAGTGTATTACTATTGTATACGCCGTCCCTGCATACACAGAAGAGGAGTTGCCTGGGGACAGAGGCTCTTCTTGAGTCTCCCCGTGAAGCCAAAACTTGCAGCAGCAGTGTGAGGGGCTGTCCCAACTCCTGTGGGCTACCAGTGACTACAGGCCTGGGTCACTGCCCTGCCCAACATGGCACTGCTCCTGGGACCCAGGTAGGAGACGGAAGAGGCTGACATTGGGAGTGTCACCTGAGTTCTGTGAGTGGGTTTATCACTTTGGTTCCCTGGACCCTGGTTGCTGTAGCCCAGTGGGCTCCATGGCCAGTGGGAGAGTGGTTGCCCTGCAGAGGTGGGGGCGGAAAGGATGTAGTGGTATCAGGAAAACTCAGGATCTTTCTGCTGGTCCTAGGCTCCCGGCACTAATGGGCTGGGTGGACCAGACGGGCAACTGCAGGAGGATGGGGCATCTTGACTCGGCTCTGCCCTTCTCCCTGTGTACCCTCATCCTGTGTGCCTCTCCCATGCTTGGTCGGACCACTGAGACAGATCTGAGTTTCTCAAGAATAACCAGTCTGTGGTCTGGAGACCACATTCAGAGCCAAGGTCTGAGCCCAGCCTGGTGAAGATGCCCATAGGAGTGGCCTCAGCCAGGCTGTCCCCAAACTCACCGCCACGGTAGCCTTAGTTATTGCGGTGTTCAGAAATATACTTGATCATGCTTCTTTCCAGCTTTGACCTTCCCTCATGACAAGAACTGAGAGGCCCAAGGCGAGGGCAGTGTACGGGAGCAGCCACAGCTGAGTCCCAAAGGCGGCGATTGCCAATGAGAAGGCTGTGGGCATTGGGGGTGGATAAATCTGTTGCACGGGGTCTGTCCTGGGCATTGCATTTTTGGCGTTCACCGCTAACAGCCCGTAGAACCCTCAGTCACTGGGACACAGCACTGCCTGTACCTTTCTCTGCAGGTGGGAGGGTGGTACTGCCCAGCTCACCACTGCCCTGGGGAACCCAACCACCCAGGGCCCATGGCTCCAGGCTGCTGTGGATTCTGGGCTCCTGGTTCCTCAGGCATTCACTGTGGCGGTGAGGGCAGGGGAAGTGGAGGGGAAAGGGAAGAAGAGGAGGATAGCATCGGGGCCCCGGTCACTGGCCCAAACTCACCTGCAGTAGACACCTGCTACTTTTTACCTGCCTAGCACCCATTCCTATTTCTTTTGGTGACAGGTTGCCAGAAATGACTGTTCTTGTCTTTTCCCTGCTCTCAGCCTCATACTTTCCATGGACTTGACCCTCAGTTCCGAAGGTGGTTGTGCAGGCCCAGCTTGGCCAGTCGGAGCACTGCGTTCCCCTGAGCAGATCACGGGCTCCGGGAGGGACAAAAGACCTAATCAGGGCCTTTGACTGCTGGGGGACAGGCTGCCTTCCCTGACAGACTTGACCTTCAGAGGCTGCGGGCTGTGGCTGCCGCAGCCAGCTGGCCGCCCTGTGGGAGGAGCCTGCCTGAGCTTGGAACCGAGGCTGCAAAAGCAGAGAGAGGGGGATGGTTCTGGGCCATGGCCTGCACCCCCGGAACAAGCCGAGACCGAACTGGAACTCTTTCTTGACTTGTATAGGAGTTACTACGTTGTGGTTTTGCTCAGACCAGTTTGGGTTAGGTTGTTCAACATGTACAATGAAAGGGGACCTAATGAACGTGCCAGAAAAAGGAGCTAAGTATCTTCGGTAAGAGGAGCGAGACTGACCAGAGGCAGGGGCCATGCGGCCCTTCCATCCTGACCTGCAGGACAGGACTGAACGTGACCCCACTCCTCCCAGACGGCATTTCTCTCTGGGAGGCTGGCATCCCAGAAAGGGTTCCGGTCACCCCAGGGGCAGCCTCTCCCAATCTACCAGCACATGTTAGGAAGGGAAATCCTGGGATTGGGAGGTGGTGGGTGGGCCTTGGGTTCTGGGTAACTGGCCTGGCCCACCTACCCAATCACACCTGCGCTGTGGCTTCCTGCCCCCCCAAGGGTCATCCTGCTGGTTCTCAGCCTGAGCAGCGTTTAGAGGTGCAATAGGTCACCCGGGCTCTGTGCACTCCCTTGCCTGAGTTCCGGGCTGCCTGCCCCCATTCATATCCCCTGGCCCGTACAGCTGCTGTAGGCATTCTGGACCTCCAGCATCCACCATTGCCTGTCTTTGCCTGCAGTCTTCCTTTCTAGAGCGGCCAAAAGTGCGGGGGAATGAACCACCTCCCTCCCAGCAGCCTTCAACCACCGACGGAACGGGTATGTGAATCACCCCTCTTGGGAGGAACTTTTCTGAGCCCTGTGTTCTGTGCCTTAGAGTCGCCCCAGCAGGATTAAGTTCCAGTGGCTCTCAGCGGCCACTGTGACTCTCTTTCCTCTCCTGTCTCACACGTCTCTTCCCTATACTGTTTTCCGGGATCTCCTGGAACCAAGACGCAGCCTCAGCTGCTCAGGAACTGGGCCCTGGCCGAGTGCAGCTAAGTCACCAGGACAGACCACAGACTGCAGGTCACGCCTCCCTGGGCCCCAGCGCCTCCCCCATCGCAGGTGCAGCTGCAGCTGCATGAAGCCGTGTCCCAGAGACCAGCACTCCCGGGCACAGGGTCTCTCCTCTCCACAGTGCAGGCCTGGAAGGGAGCCAGCGCCTCCCTCCTGTTCCCACCAACTGGGATGACCTCTCGCCTGGAAGCAGAGCTGACTGGTTGTGTCAGGTGTTGGCTGAGCTTGTATAATTCCTGCTTTTAGAATGGGAACATTGGAAACAGATTGTTTTGGGAGTGTGTGTAGAGAAAGCTGCCTTCACTCGGGGGTCTGTGGCCTCCGGTAGGAATGGCAGGATCCCACCCTGGTTTACCTGGGGCTCAGAAAGTCACCAAGACAGCCCCGCCCCCTTACATCCCTTACCAAGTTCTTTGCCAAGACCAACTTTTGCGTCTCTGGGTAAAACACACTACAGAAACAAAATTCTTTTGGTGTTACTGTTCTATTTTGGTGACAAGGGAGATCCCTGATGGAAGCTGGATCTGTAAGAAAAAAAAATAACACAGAGGCATTGGCTGACACAGTACTTCACGACACCAGAAGTCTGGTGGCTGTGCAGTTTTACCACCTCATGGGTGACAGTTTAACAGCCGACGTCGTCCAGTGGGAAAAGAAATTGTTTGGGATTTAAATGTCTTCCATGTCTGCATCTACTCTTCCTTCTTCCAAACACAGGATAAGACGCACGGAGACTTTGCCTTTCCTTCAGGCTGAACCATGCTTATGCGAAGTGCCAGGCACGCTCTTGGCTCTGTTCCACACCGCACCCCACCCCGCCTCGCCCCCCCTGCCGCCCGGCTGCTAAGATGGAGCATCGCTCCCCAAGAGCTAGGCTGTGGGGGGGAGTTCTGCTGCGTTCAGTGCCCACAAGGACAGGGGTAGAAGCCTCGTGCATTTAGTGACTCATGATTCACTGGTGGGATGCTGAGAGGTACACTAAGCTTCAGGAAAGAAAATTCTGGAAATATCTTTTCCCCGAGAGGAGACTTGGCCACTGTCATCAGGTGGTTTTTCACTGTGGACCGAGAAGGACCCCAAACTGCCTGTCTAAGAGGGCGTTAAAGTGGAGCTAACAAAACTCAAGATGACTCGGTGCGCCCCCACAGTGCACTCCCCGCCCCCCGCACACCAGCTCGCCCAGTCACTCCCTCAGTGGGGCTAAGCCAACAGGTCTGCACACTGAGGTTCAGCCTGCACTGGCTAGATACACATCACCTTCAACAACACCCTTGCACCCTGGCTGGCGTAGCTCAGTGGATTGAGCGCGGGCTGCGAATCAAAGCATCGCAGGTTCGATTCCCAGTCAGGGCACATGCCTGGGTTGCCGGCCATGGCCCCCAGCATCCGCACATTCATGTTTCTGTCTCTCTCTTTCTCCCTCCTTTCCCTCTCTAAAAATAAATAAATAAAATCTTAAAAAGAAAAACACTCTTGCCAGAGGGCACTGCTGGCTGCCCCCCCAATCCACACTCACTCATTTCCTGGCAGGGTCCCTTGTAATTTGGCTGCCCTGCTCCTTTGTCCAGCCTCGTCCTGGACAGAAGCAACCCCAGCCCCAGCCAGGGAAGAGAGAGAGGATGGGTCTAGATGGATCTACTCCAGCCATGACGGTTCAACCCCTGTGCTACTAGTTTCCTTAAGAAGGGGCATCAGACCCAATCCATGGGTACGCCACCCCAATGACAGGGTGAGTACGCAGGGGAAGGGTGCTCCTGGGAAGAGTTCCTTAACTCAAAAAGAGACAAAAGAAAGAGCTGGCCTTTTCCCTGCTTCTGGATGTCCTGATAGGAGGCTGCGATTCTGGAAGCTTCTCCAGCCAGCTGCCCCTGGGAGGGACTAGCCTGCCCTGTGCTGAGGGTGTCAGAGCTGAGGGCTGGAAAAATCCCTCCGAATCTCTCTGATGATACTGTTGACCTGGACCTGCCCTGACACTTCCCAGCTGTCCTACTGGTCCGTGAGACGATCTCCGTACCACCATTTTGAATTAGATTTTCCGGAATTTATACCAGGTAATCAAACTCATAATCCACGTATCAAATCAGTCTTAAACTGCCTCCCAGCAGGTAGAAACCTACCAATGCACGGGTCTGGGACCTGCCCCAGGCCCCGGCAATGCTGACTGTTAAAGGGGAACAAGACCCAGGCCTGCCTGCTCCCCGAACCTGAGCTCGCACCGGTGGGCTCTGCTGTCAGGAGACTCCAGAACAAAACGCTTTAGCTCAAGTGCAGTCTTCACATCGCCAGTTGGCACCGCCCACCCAGGCCCTGTGACTGGGCCCTGCACGCCTGCGCAGCCCCTCACTTACTCCTCACAACCGTCGCCCTGGGAGGCGCTTCTTCACCGTCTGCAGAGCTGACACAGACTCTCACAGTGTCCCCTGACACCCAGCTACCAGAAGCAGTCCTGACGGGACCTACAGCTCCGACACCGAAGCCCGTGCCTTCCCACCACCGGCACGGCGAGAACCGCAACCAGACCCTGGAGCTGGCCGCCTCTGTCCTCCAAGAACCTCTCCTCGTACTGGAAGGCACGGTGAGCTTCCTTATTTGCAGATGAGGAAACCGAGGCCCCCACCAGCTGTGTATTTCATGAAGCTTCAGGAGCGCCTACTCTTTCTTCTGTGCATGTGCCTTGATCAGGCGGCGGAGCCCTGGAGCAGGTGCCGAGTTCTCACTGGAGTTTAGTTTCTGGGTGGGGCTTTGGGGGCACTTGGAGCAATGGCTCCCACCGCGTACCCTCCTGTGGCCACTCCCTGTCCACATCTGCGGCCGGTGGTTGTCTGGGGGTGGTTGAAAGGCTGCCACTGTCCCCTCACTTCCCCCATTGTCCCTTAGGAGGCACTCACTGTGGGTGGACTTGACAATAGGGACAATTGTGGGTGCTCTTGGTGCTTGCCCAGATCCCCTTTCTGGGCTGGAACATTCTTTGTTCAGCTCCCGTGAGTTGTGAATGTTGGCTGCGAAGGACTCAGAGCTGCCCCTTTCCCCAGAGACGCGTCCTCAGCCAAATGGGATTGTTTTTCCATAAAGGTAGGCACCCCCTACCCCTACTCCTGTTGCCAGTGCTGAGTGACAGAGGGGCACAAGAAGGCCAACCCTCTTGCTTCAAGGTGAGGTCATTCTATAGTGTAATTCAGAGCCCCCGTGGCATCGGGCTGAGGCTGGGCATCAGCTCACCTGGTCTTTGCTCTGCTCCTGCCCTTCACCTCTCTCCCCTCCCTCAGACCCTTTCTTCTCAATAAATCCAGTGCACTCGAATCCCTGTCTCAGGCTCTGCTTCTAGGGAGCCCAGCCCGGGACAGGGGAGGTTTGAAGATGCCGTGTGAGGCATGCTCCCTGCCCTCACGGATCTCGCCGTGCGGTTGTGGGGATGGGCAACACGCACACAAAACAACCACCCACAACGCAGGGTGGCCCAGGCTGGAGAAACAGAGGTTCGCCTGGCGGCAGGAAGCACGGAGGTGCCGTGGGGGAGGAGGGCTTCATGGAGGAAAGAGGACTGGGCCACGCAGAGGGGGCAGGACTGGAAATGTTGGGAAAGAGGGAAAGCTTTCTAGGCAGGAAGGAAATTCCAAGGAAAGGCCCTAAGATGGGTAGCAAGGTCTGCTCTGACCTTTCCTGACCAGTGTCTCTGACTAGGGTAACCGTCCCAGGCCACCGGGGGGTGGGGGACTCTGTCCCGACAATCCCAGTAACGGATCTAGCAACCCAGGCCGCTTGAGAGAGACCATCCCGAGTCCAGGAAGGACCCACTCCCTTCTCAAGCCGCCCATGAGAGGCCGGGGGGTGTGGTCCCCTGCAAAGACCTCCCCCTTCAGAGGGGACAAACACCCACCCCATCAGCCCCGCATGTAGGCCTGGCAAGTCCCTGGGCCTGAGGACCCCCGGAAAGAAGGCCGTGGGCACCGAGGGGCCCACATACCTGCTGGACTGAGAGCCGGGGCGTTGTTCACAAGGATTCAATGATGTGGTAGGCGGCTCCCAGGGCCCCCAGAGCCACAGCTGCAGTCCCGAGAGCTTGGAGCACGTGAATGACGATGACTGGAGTGCTTTCTTGAAGGTCTTCTGTAGAGCAAAGCGGAAAGCCCACCGGTTGGGGGAAGTTGGGCTTTAGTGCCTGTCTACGGGGAAGGGGACATTGCGGGGTTCCCTCAGGATTGCAGGAATACCCACGTCCCCCCTACCGACCCTGCTCTCTAGGGGACAGAGTGCCCCCCACCCCTTCCAATCAAACCCTACCGCAGGACCCCAGGGCCTGAGGACGGGCTGGTCTGGGATGCCGGCTCCCCTGGACATTTGGGGCGCCAGGTCGCGAAGGTGGGCAAGGCCATTGTGTGCCAGGCTCTGTGCTAAACACCTCACACCCCGTGTCTCCCCAGGCCTCACAGCAACCCTGCGGAGGCGGCTGTGTGGCAGAGCCCCACCCGGAATGAAGACTCTGAGGACACACACGCTAGCTACACCCTCCACGGGACGAGGACAGCGTGTGAGCACTGTAACAACCGTGAGAAAGGCTTTCCCAAGTGCAATGCCCACTTTGATCAAAATCCTACTACAGGAGCGGTTCTTATCTAACGTGAGTGTGTACTGTAAGCCAAGAGTCAACATCCCGCTCTACTGAGAAAGGAGCGGTCACGGCAGCAGGTGCTCAGGTCTGCACAGAACGCGTCAGCCAGACTGCACCCCTGCCCCTTCCCCCTCACGTTCCTAATTCTGAGCCTTGCTTTTGTCTCCTCCCCCATCTGGAAAGCTCTCCCTTTAAAATAAGCCACAGAGGATCCTCAGATCCTTCCAGACAGGGCTGACACGACACAGTCCCCCTGGGGCCCGGTGCAGGAGCGAGCACCCTGTTCTTCTGAAGCTCTTTGAGTCTCTCTGGTAGGACATGGGTCCCTGGCTCGCATCTTAGTGTCTAGATGGACGCGTCTTCCCCTACCGTGCAGCCTGCACAGTCTTCAAGGGTCAAGTTCCCTGTTCTGGTTTCCCTCCTAGTACCTAGCATCCTGTGCAGATTAGGGTTTCCTGCCTGTTGGGTTCAAAAGGGCCATGGACCCGTGGTTAACACCATATGGACAGAAATGCTGAGTGTGAGGGAAAACGGCTAATAATGAGTGGCGGGCAGGTCCTTCCTGACCCACTTCCCAGGTTGTGGAGTATTTGTAGGGCGAGGCGTGTTCTTCCCGCACCCCTGGGTATTTGTTCGTTTCTCTTCGTAGGTGTAAGCGGTGGTGCTTTGTGGGGTTGGACAGGAGAGGGGATCTGGTGGGGGAGGGGCTGGGAAGAAGGGCAGGAGGAAGGTGGGGGATGGGCAGGCTCTGTTCTTAGGTTGGGGTGTGAGTTTCCCAGATGGAAAGCTTCCTCCACGGACATTGGTGAGACCCTAGGTACAGGCAGAGATGCCGTGGGCCCGGAGCTGGGGGTGGGGGGAGGCCCCTCTCCCAGCCCTGGCACATAGGCCGGTGCCCCTGGAAAAGGTTCTGCCTGGTGGTTTCCAGGAGGAGGGAGAGAAGCACAGATACTGTGGATGATGCCATGGGTGGGGGCTGCCGCGCCATGGACAGACCAGCCTGGGGACGTTGTTTCCTTGTGGGGGGGCTGCTAGAAATACCGGAGACCCTCTGCATGGAGTGGAGGTCTTGCTATCACCAAGGGGGCACGTGAGTTACAATCGTATTTGTGACTAAATTCCAGGGGCAATTCACAGGCAGGCCAGGAACCTAAAGCTCTCGGCTGTGGTATGGGCCACGCAAGGAGGCCGACAGCCAAACGGAGCATTTGATTCTGAAGCGCCCGGGTGACATGCCGGTCCGTGCAGGTGGGGTACCCTGGTGGGGTGGGTCTGCTCAGAAAGAGCCATGTCGAAGCCCGGGCTGTGGCCACCCTGGGGGGCGGGGGAGCGGCTCTCCTTCCGGCCTAGGAGCCTGCAGAGGGAGTTACATGCGACTGAGCTACAGGCGGGCCCGGGCAGAGCCTGGCTCTGGGAACCGTCCGCCCCGAGGGCCCAGCCCGGCACGAGCTCCAGAACCTGTAGAAGGTGAGGAGGCTTGGGGTTCCTCTCCCTGGCATGGTCGGCCAGGCCCGAGGCAGAAGGACATCGAAGATGCGGCTGTGGCACAGGCCCAGACGACGCCAGCAAGCAGAGCTGCCGGGGCAAGTGGTGCAGGAACAGAAGGGGCGCGGGACCGACCGCGTCGGAGGCCCTGGTGGACGGAAAAGGAGAGAGATGAGGGACCCAGCTGCCTCCAGGAGGGCGGGGGAGAGCCTGGGCGACACCAGAGAGACAGGAACTGTGCGGGGAAACGGTGGTTTTATCGACTGCTGCTCCCCGGGACGACCAGAACCCCCATGCCCCAGCTTACACCCGTCTGCGGCTCCGCACTGCCCTCCACCCCCGGCTCGTTGGACCGTCGGAACTGTCCTGCGAAGCGGAATGCGGTCGCTCTCAGCTTACGGAACAAGGACACCAAGGCTCAGGGGATGGAAGGAGGCGCCCTAGAGCGAGTGGGTGGGCGAAGTGGGCCTCCCCGCTCAGCGTGTCTCTCTCTCTCTCTCTCTCTCTCTCTCTCTCTCTCTCTCTCTCTCTCTCTCCAGGGAATCCGCAGGAAGTGGTGGCAGCAGACGACCGCCCGCCCCCGAGAGGTGGCGCCGGGATCCCCGCACCGGAGCTGCCACGTTCCCTGTCCGTGGGGTTCGCTGCTTCATCCGGAAGACGCCCGCTGCTCTGCTGGAGTTCACACTCTCCTTGAGCACTTTCCCCAGACTTATCTCCACGGGCCCTCCGGTGCCGTGGGTCCCAGCAGAACTCCGGGACAGTGCACAATTCCCTCCCCTGGCAGCTGCTTGGGTCCTGGCTCCCTGGTGGAGCCGCAGGTTCTTCCAGCCAAGGCTCCAGGGAGCCCGTGAGCGGCCTCGGCAAACTCAGCGCCCCTCCTGCTGAGGTCTGCCCAGGGCGGAGGCTTTTCCTGGACGGACTGCAGAGGGATGAGATTCTAAAGGGAAGACTTTTTCTTTGTTCTGCTTTTAGTTAAAATTTTTTGACATGGATGTTTAATTCCCATGTCCAGTGGCTTTGTGGTATACTCACAATGGTGCGCAGCCATCATCACAGAATAATGCCAGAATATTTTCATTTCCCGCCGAAGCGACTCCATACGCACTGGCCATCACCACCTGTTCCCCATCTTCCCAGGTCCTGGCAATGGCTGTGCCTGATCTGGGCAGCTCAGAAATGGGACCATACGGTATGTGGGCTTTCAGGGGGACCGGCTTCTTTCACTTGGCCCAACGTCTCTGAGGTCACTCCGTGTCGCAGCATCGAGCGTCAGCCTGTCACCTCTCTCTGTTGCCCAACGTGTCCCGTGGTGTGGCCGAACCTCCTGCTGTCCATCCGTTCGTCGGCTGGTGGACACGGAGTTGGCTGCACTCTTTGGCTCCCGTGGATAACGCTGCTGTGAACCTTCCTGGGCAAGTTTTTGTGCAGACGGGTGCTGTGCATTTCCTTGGATGCACGTACCCAAGAGTAGAACTGCCGGGTCCTAGGGTAGGGTCACGGCTCACCCTTCGAGGGCCTGCCCGGCTTCTCCACGGCTGCGGCCCCTTTTTGCATTCCCTCCAGCAGGGCATGAAGCTTCCGGTGTCTCCCCACCGCCTCGCCGGCCCTTGCCGTGGTCCGTCTTTCGATGATGGACCGTAGTCATCCCAGCGGAAGACGTGTGTTTTCCTGAGTGACAATACTTCCTGCACACACGAGATGTGGACTTCAGAGAGTAGCCCCCTTTAAAGGCTCCCAGCCCTTACTGCCAACGTCCCCCCCCGCCCCCGCAGCTCCAAAGGGGGCTGTGCCTTTGGCAGAAGAAGGGTAGGTGTCCGCGGTCACTCCGGAAGAGCCACCACCATGTCCTGCTTTGCCTCCTCCATATGCAGAGCTCCTCCCTGGGGGCGAGTCACGTGTCCTCAGGGACAGATTTGGGAAGGTCAAGTTCTGCGTTCCACAGGTATCAGTTCTAAAGGCCACACTCCAGACATGCTTCGCTCAGTGGTCGATGATCGGAACATATGCCATCCAGAGCTCGAAACCATTTCCAGTTGTTAAGAAGGGATGGATTCCTAGCCACAGAAATGCCTTGACGTGGCGATACCTTGGATACGCTCACACCTCTTGCGTACTTTGTTGCCCACCCATCCCAGAGGGACAGGCTGTGGCCGGGGGAGGGTGGCCTGCTCAGGACCACGGATCCCTGGGCACTGGCTCCCGGCAGATCCAGGAGAAGCTCAGAGAAGGGTGCTCTTCCTCCAGGGAGACCACCAGACCTCTTGGGATCAGAAGGCGAGGGCTGCAGTTCAGAGCGAGGATTCTGGAGCCAGAATCCACTGCGCTTCCGGCAGTGCGGCCAGTGCCCGCCCGAGAGCGAGCTGTTGGATTCGTCTGGGCCTCAGTGTCCTCATCTATCAAGTGGAGATGACGCAACTAGCATGTCCTTTATAAGACTGTTAAACGAGAAAATGAACACAGGCGGCTGAGCTGAGTGCTGGGTGCGCAGTCACTGCCCGGTGTGGGTGTGTGTCAGCTGTCACCGTCCGCAGCAGCAGCAGTAGCAGCGGTGTGAACCAGCCCACCTCCTGAACGCCCCTCGGATTCCCTCTCCACACCCCGACGCCGGTTCAGACTCTGGCTACCCACGGAGATGGGGGACCACTTTTCTCGGACGGCCGTTCCATCGTCAGAAAGAACTAATTGTTGGAGACTTTTTAATGTTGAGCAGAGGAATCTGCCCCTGTCTTCCACAGGTAAGGCTGCCGGATGTAGCACCTGGAAACACAGGATGCCTGTGCAATATCTGGGACACCCTTACACTGAAACTTTTTAAGAATCCTGTGTTGTTGATCTGAAATTCAAGTAGGACTGGGTGTCCTGTGTTTGACTGGTGACCCTGCCCATGGGCCCGTAGTCAGACGTCTGGGGACAACATGCAAAAAGCCTCCCCACCTCTTCCACCTGACAGACAGATTTCCCTCCAGCGCCTTCCACCAAATCTCAGACACCGGATGCCTCTGGCCTTCCCCTACTTCTTTTACCCCCCGTCAACCTGGACTTTCCTCTTCGGGTTAGATCGTAAGCATCTGTCACAGCATGTGGCATGTCACGGTGCGGACAGCCGGCTGAGGACAGAATAAAGCAGTAGGACCACCCTCCTTGTCCTGGACCATGTCATTCTACCAGCGCGCCCTCGGTGTTTGTTTCTGAGCGGCCACGTGGCACCTGACTTCCAACGAGAGAGTGTCGCCACCGACCACGTTAAAGGGTAATGCGTATGCGCGGCTGCCTTCTCCGGTGAGACTGAGCTTGGTGGGGAATGGGAACACCCAGGAGCCCTGGTCTCTTGGGTAAAAACAAACCCGAAAAACACCCTCATACCCCGCAAGCACAGTTCCAGAATACACGTTAGCTATGTATGCATCCCCACCCCATAAAGACCGGCCTCTGGGGTAAGAACCCCGGGACTCTGGCAGCAGAAAGGCTAGCACTGTTGAGCTAGAGAGACCTGCGCACCTGTCTTCCTGGATCCAGAGGACGCTTTCGGGCCAGGGTTCTGAGGCAGCAGGCCCTGGGCCGACCGCCTGACCTCCGGAATTGCGAGCGCCTGGCACACGGGCTGCTCTGGGGTGGACCCCGAGTTGGCCTGCTGCTGGGGTGCGGACCCCACGCTGGGCTGCTGCTGCAGGGCAGACCCCGCGCTGGGCGGCTGCTGGGGGGTGGAGTTGGAGCTGGGCTGCTGCTGGGGGGTGGAGTCAGAGCTACTGTGCTGCGAGGTGGAGCCTCGGCGTCTGGGCTCTGCCTTCTTCTTTTTGCCCTTCTTCATGGTGGGTCCTCCCGACCTCAACGTGGACCTACATGGAGCTGCCTAATTGCCCGGCTCCCTCCCGGAGGGGCCGCTTGTCCCTGCCCTGGGGGAACGCTCTGGCCTTGGGCTGGACCCAGGCACCTCAAAGAAAGGTCACCCGCACCCCTCCTGTGAGGTCACAAAAGCCAGGGTGACTCCCACGGCAGTGACCTGGGGACAGTCTCCTCTGCTGACACCAGCCTGCTCTCCTCCCCCTTCCCTAGCGACTGGGAGGGGCAGAGGGCAGCTGCCAGAGTCCTCATGGGACTCGGGCCGGGCCGGCCGTGGGGCCTGGGACAACCTGGAGCCTATGATTCTGCAACTGGAGGGCCAGCCTCAGGCCCCTCTGCCGGTGTGTTCCCAGGCCCCCGAGTGCCGCTCCGCTCTGCCCCTGTTTCCCACACACCAAAAAACCAAATACCGGAAAACAAACCCCCCAAACTACTTCCCTACACATTCTGTGTTTTACGTGACCTTACTGAAGACTTGGGGGCCCATGGAGAGAAAGCCCGTGGCCTCCTACCTTCTCCGCTGTCCCCCCCAGATTACTTTACATAAAATAGCTCCCCCCTTCTTCCCAAACCTTCCCTCCCCCACGGTGGGAAGGGACTGGGGTGGGGTCTCCAACTTTGATAAGAACACTAGCATTTGGCAAAAGAATCCCTCCTAACCACATAATAGCTGTTTGGGAAACGAAACGACATTTTTCTCAAACTCGTTGCGCCAGCCTCAAACAGACGACCTTTCAGACGCCCAACTTGCCAAGTCAGTTAGGAGACTATGAATCTGTCTCGAAGTTAACAGTGTGATTTTCCTTTTAGGCTGGGAGAGAAAAAAGCGCTCTTTAAGAGACAACCTTAAACGTCACATTTGACTCCAACAAAAAATGTGTTCACATTAGGAGACTCTACTTCTGCCACGGACGCATCACAAGGGGGTGAGTATTCTACCCTTAACCCCCGGCCTCTGGGGGGTCCCACTCCCACCCCAGGGCAAGGTGTAGGGTAGACCTAGTGAGGGGGAATCCCCACGCAAGGCCAGACCTGGCGCGAGCTGTCAGATGACAGGCAATGTCTTAGTGGTTCCAGAGCCTGAAAAGACCTTGTGGTCCTCTTTCTGCAGAGGAGAAACTGAGGTTCAAGGTTAAATTACTTTTCCAAAGTCCCACAGCTGTGGGAGAGGGGGTTGGGGTGGGATTGAATTGATTACATCTCTGTTCAGGGCTCTTTCTCTGACTCCAGAAGGCGACAGGGAGTCAGAGAATTACCTTGGCCTTAAAATGAATGACTTAAAAGAATACCTCGAGTGGGAGGATTGAAGGAAAAGAAGGCACGAAGGATGAGAAGTGAAGGGAAGCTCGGGTCAGCAAAGCCGGGTCGAATTTGGCTGAGCCTGAGTGTGAGGAGGCTCAGGGACCGGGGAGGCTCCAACAAGGTGTAACTCCCTGATCCCTGAAGTCAAGAGCAATGGCTCCCTGGGGGGGCGGAGCTCACTTTATTTATTTATTTATTTAAAAAAATATTGTACTTATTTTATTTTTAGACAGAAGGGAAGGGAGGGAGAAGGGGAGGGAAACATCAATGTGTGGTTGCCTCTTGCGTGCCCCTTACTGGAGACCTGGCCCGCAACCCAGGCATGTGCCCTGACTGGGAATTGAACCTGCAACCCTTCGGTTCACAGACCAGCGCTCAGTCCACTGGGCCACACCAGCCAGGGCGGGACTCACTTTAGAGTCAGAGAGACTGGAACCCGGTCAGGACCCCTGCCCACATTTGGCAGGCAGGTCACACCTCCTCAGGTGTTTATCTCTGCAAAACTTGATTTCAGGCACCAGTGGGCTTTTGACTAAGGGCCACAGCCTGGTGTAAATCAGGGCTTCTCACCCTCAGGGCCACTGGTGTCGGGGCCAGATCGTCCTTAGCTGTGGGCTGTGGGGCGCATTGTAGGACAGTAGGCAGCATCCTTGGCCCTCTGCCCACACGATGCCAGTAGCAACTACTGCTCCTTCCAAGTTGTGAAATCAACAATATCTACAGACCCTGGTAGACATTGGTAAATATCAGTGTGTGCATGAGAGAGAGAGAGAGAGAGAGAGAGAGAGAGAGAGAGGGGAGAACAGAGAGTTGCCCCCGGCTGAGAACCACTGTTTAAATGCATCCCACAGGTGCAGACACACACGGGTGGATGCCCTGGGATGAATGAAAGGAATGTTCTATGTTCCATTTCACACCAAGGGAGGGCACCGAAAGCAGGTCCCTGCTCCCCAGGAGAGCAATGGAGGAAGCACAGAGGGTCCGGCTTTGGGAGGAGTGGGAGTTTTTCTATGGCAGTGGAGAAAGCATGTGTGGGTTCTTTAGTGAGGATGGTCCCAAGATCGGGGGGATGGGGGGTGGGGGAGTGGGGGACTTGTGGAGTAACAGGGAGGGCCAGAAGGACAGTTCTTTGCTAGAACATCTTCTACGCCCTCTGCCTTCGGGTCGGAGCACAGTTTCCTAGCCTGAAGCCTGACTCCTCTGTCAAAGTCACGGCCCACTGTCCCAGGTCTGTTCTACCCACGTCTGGCTCCAGCCCGCCACGAGCATCAGAGGTCTGGTGAACGCTCCTCACTCCCCTGCATTTGTGGAAGCCCTCCCCCCTGCACCCTGCCCCTCTCCCCCTCTGTCATCCAGATCCGCCTCCAGGGAACCCATCCACGCATAAAGCCTTTCTCAAGAGCTCCAACCGGAAGCCATGTCTCCCTCTCTGAGCCCAGATCACAGTCTGTCCACCTGGCATGAGAAAGGCTCCTACCCTTGTCTTCTCTTGCGGTCCCCACTCCCACACTGGCGGCCGTGAAGAGCCAAAAGTCTCGAGAAAGGGCTCAGCGTAAGCTGCTTGAAGGCGAGGGTGGAAAGCAGGCAAAAACAAGGTGGAGACGTAGGTAGATACACGGTGCCTCCTCGCACAACCCAAAGAAGGAAAACAACAAATTTGAAACAAAAACAACCAGAACTGACAGAAAACCGAACTGTATGGAAGTCCAACAACCAATGAGATAGAGAAGAAACACTCATCCAGACCTGTAGGAGGGGCGGAGCCAGGCAGCTGGGTGGGGAGGACTCACGGTAAGGCTGCATGTGGCCGGCAGACCAGGTGGTCCTACATCTTCATGCAGATAAACCCGGAGAAACAACTGGGGAGGAAGACAGAGCATGCAACCCAGGGAAATAAAACCTCAAACCTCTGACTCAAAACACCAGCGGGGTTGAGGCAGCGGGCGAGACTCCCAGCCTCACAGGAGAGTTCGTTGGAGAAACCCACAGGGTCCTGGAATGTACACAAGCCCACCCACCTGGGAATCAGCACCAGAAGGGCCCAATGTGCTTGTGGGAAGCGGGGGAAGTGACTAAAAACCGGCAGAGAGTGGAGCAAGTGGCACTGTTCCCTCTTGGGCCCCTCCCCCACAGACAGCGTCACAACGTAGCAACACGGTTGCCCTGCCCTGGGGAACACCTAAGGCTCCACCCCTTACTATGCAGCAGATGCGTGGAGACCACACACACACAAAGGCCCAAATGAAAGAACAGATCAAAACTCCAGAAAAATACAACTAAGCGATGAAGAGATAGCCAACCTACCAAACACTGGTGATCAGGGTGCTCACAGAATTGGTTGAGTATAGTCGCAAAAGAGAGGAAAAAGTGAAGGCTATAAAAAGTGAAATAAAAGAAAATGTACAGGGAACCAACAGTGACAGGAGGGAAATTGGGACTCAAATCCGTAGTTTGGAGCAGAAGGAAGAAGTAAACATTCAACTAGAACAGAATGAAGAAAAAGGAATTCAAAAAAATGAGGAGAAGCTTAGGAACTTCCAGGACAACTTTAAACATTCCAACATCCAAATCATACGCATGCCAGAAGGAGAGGAAAAGCAAGAAATTGAAAGCCTATTTGAAAAAAAATAATGAAAGGAAGCTCAGAGAGCCCCAAGGAAGTTGGACCCAAGGAAGCACACACCAAGACACATCCTAATTCCATTACCCAAGGTTAAAGAGGAGAGAATCTTAAAAGCAGCAAGAGGAAAGAAAGTCACCTACAAAGGAGTTCCCATAAGACTATCAGCTGATTTCTCAAAAGAAACCTTACAGGCAAGAAGGGACTGGCAAGAAGTATTCAAAGTCATGAAAGGCAAGCACTTACAACCAAGATGACTCTATCCAGCAAGGCTATCATTCAGAATGGAAGGGCAGATAAGGTGCTTCTCAGATAAGGTCAAGTTAAAGGAGTTCATCATCACCCAGCCCTTATTACATGAAATGTTAAAGGGACTTATCTAAGAAAAAGAAGATCAAATATATGAACAGTAAAATGACAACAAACACAACTATCAACCACCAAACCTAAAAAAAAAAACAAATCCAAAACGAACTATCCAAACAACTAGAACAGAAACAAAATCACAGAAATGGCGATCACATGGAGGTTATCAGTAGGAGGGGGAGGAAGGGAATGGGATTGGGGAAAAGGTGCAGGGAATAAGTAGCATAGATGGTAGGCACAAAATAGATAGGGGGAGGTTAAGAATAGTATAGGAAATGTAGAAGCCAAAGAACTTCTATGTACGACCCATGGACATGAACTAAAGGGGGAGGTGAGGGTGGGAGGCAGATGCAGGGAAGAAAGGAATAAAGGGGGGAAAATGGGACAACTGTAATAGCATAATCAATAAAATATATTTTAAAATTAAAAAATAAAATAAAGTGAAAAAAAGGAAAGCAGACAAAGAAAGTGGGAAACCGTTGATGACAGGGTGGGTGTGGATGATGGAGACTCGGTACCCTGGAGACTGCATCACTAAGGGGTTGCTTTCAAAGACGGCCTGGGGTTTCCTGGCCTTGGCCGAGGACCATGGCTGGAACAGCCCATGGTCAAGGGCTTTCCCAGCCGGGCGTGGCAACCGTGGGGAAGTCCTGTGGACCCTGTCAGAGAGTGAGCAGAATGAGTGTAAAAGGGGAGGCAAAGCTAGGTCATCAGCACAGAGTCCTGACCGGGCTGTCCCTCATGGCCCTGGCCCTCCAGGTCCCTCCTGGGCACCCAGAACAAGTGTGTCAACATTTGTCCTGAAGCCAGCATCTTAGAACTGGATGTTCTCTCAGATGCCAGCTGGCCCTTGGCCCCACAGGTTGGGGGGGCAACTATCCACAGAGGGGACAGCTTGCTCTGGTCACCAGCAGCAGAATGGCAGAGCCTCTAGTCACCTGGCTTTGGACCACCTTGCACTGAGTTCTTCCTTCTTCCCCACCACTGCCCTGGAGCTTCCGGAGACGGGAGGTACTGCCTCCCGTTCATTCAAGAGCCCACTGCCCTGGACCCTTAGACCCGCAGATGAACTGTCTGGGGCGAGGGACCCAGATTCCTCCACAGGAAAGGTCTCAAGGGCCGTAAGGAAGAATCGGGCATCAGCCGGCTGCTCTAAAACAGTGTCTACCTTCCCGAGAGGGCTGTTGTGAGGCTTAGACGTGAGAAACCCTCAGAACAGGGCCTGGCGCACACTGGCTCGCTTTGATTGGAGTCCTGGTTCCCTTGGAGGAGGAGGCTGAAGAACCAAGCAAGGAATAAGCGGAGGAGGGGAGGGTCTGGGGCTTGCCAACTCCCAAACCTGTACCCTACAAGGGCTGGTTCCCAGCGGTGAGCAAGGGGGCAAGGGGCTCCGCAGAAATTAAGTGAACTCGGACACCCTTGGCCCCGGATTGCCCAGTAAGCGCCCTTGGGGACGGAAGTCCAGTTCATGTTCACTCAGACGGTTTAAGTGGGTACGCTAGGAGAGGGACCGTGGCATCAGGGACGGTGACCTCCACTGTGACCAGCAGGGTCAGGGCACAGGCCGCCCTCCGTATATGAAGTTTGCCCCCGCCCCCGGGAGACGCCCGCGGCAGGCAGCCTGGCGCCCCCACCCCTCGCCTTCAGGCCCCTCACCATCCGTCTGAGTCTGTCCATCCACTAGGTGGACGCAGCCTCGCGCCGGGACATTGCGTGCTCCGTTGGCGGCGCGCTGGACGTCCAGGGTACCCTCGGGGCGGCTGGGGCTGAACACGGCCGTGTGCACCTCCACGGCGGGGCTGGGCGGCGCGAAGGCGCTGCACAGCAGGGTTTCCATGAGGCGGCGCGCCTCGGCCTCCTCGTCCCGCCGCGGCTGCACCACGATCCCGACCAGCGCGGCGGGCGGGCCGCGGTGCTGGGCGTGCACCTGCTGCAGGAGCAGCTGCAGCCGCGGGAGCTGCGAGCGCAGCGCGGACACGCGGCACAGCACCAGGAGCAGCCGCGCGCCGGGCTCCGGAGGCTCCGGAGGCTGCGGCGAGTCCCGGCCTCCAGACGCCGGATCCTCCGCGGTCCCGGACCCGGGGGCCCGGGGCACAGCCCGAGCTGCCTCTGGCTCACACTCACGCGGGGCGTCATCCCTGAGCTTGGGATCCGGCAGCTTCTGGGCGGAGCGTTTGGACTTGGCTGCCGGGCAGTCCGCGCCGTTCGAAGACCTGTCGCCCGAGCGCTTGCGACGCAGCCTGGAGCAGCTGTTGGAGCTGCTGCGGCTGCTTGGGGCTCGGATGGACGAAGGACCGGCGGGCCTGTTTGTCGGGGCCTGCTCCAGAATGTCCTGCAGGGCCAGGCACGGCTCATCCTGCTGCCAGAGCCCGCGCAGCAGCAGCACCTGGCCGTGGCCCTCGATGGTCTGGGCGGGAGCCTGTGGCTGCGGCTCCGCCTTCCCGCCCTCCGGAGCCGGGGAGGGCTGCCTCTTCGGCTCCATGTCCGCCGGCTCCCTTGCCCCTCTGGGCCGGGCCTTCCTTAGCCAAGGGCACAGCTGCCCTTCCCTGGAGCATGTCACAATAGCCCCCCTGCACCCTGCCTCTGAGTCCTGCTGCCACTAAGAGTCTCTGTGCTCTCTCTATTCCTTGGAAATTTTCCAGCAGAGATAGGGAAGTTGCTTCTGGGTGCTGGTGTACTGTCGGCGTGTTTCGTTTCTCTGCCATTTTGTATGTCCTCGGTGTCAGGCGGACAAATCCTTCTGGCCCGTGGTTGGACTCCTATGCCTATGTCTCCAAGTAAAACAGATTTTTGTGGAGCCAGGGCATTTAAAAAGCAGTGGGCGGGGCTGCTCACAGCTCCTGGAACGTGTGACCAGTAGGGAGGATCACAGAGGCTGGTTCTGGCTGGCTGCAGCGTGGCAGCCCAGGGCCTGCCCAGGCTCCGCCCCACTGCCCTCTGGGCCATGTGGAGCCAGAGTCCCAGGTTATTGTAAACAGATGGGGCTGCAGGAGGTGGTTTGGGGTGGGGGTGGTGTCCCTCAGTTTCCCTTTCTACGGGTATGCTTTTGAAAACCCAGTCTTCCCATCCTGCGTCTCTCCCTTACTACTCACACCTCATTGTTGACACTTCTGGATGTCCCACGATTTAACTCGGTCCCAACACCACCTGCCTGGAGGAAGGGTCAGGTTCCACCGCCCCCTCCCCAGTCACAAGTCCACCCGTGGCTCTGACCCATCAGGAGGTTCCCAGGACCCCCTCCTCCGGTTCGATGAATTTGCTAGAGTGGCTCATAGAACTCAGGAAGATAGTTGACTTACTGCTCGCCAGTTCACTTTAAAAGCATATGATACAAAACACAGATGGACAACCAGATGGGAAAGAAGAGTGAGGCAGAGCATGCGCACAGGGGCTTGGAGCTTCGGGGCCCTCTCTGGGTGCACCGCTCTGCCCGCACCTGAGTTCACCGGCCCCGAAGGGATGTCCACGGAAGCTTCCTCACGCAGGTGTGACCGATTATCAACCCCACTGCCAGCCCCTCTCTGGAGGACGGGGGTGGGGCTAAAAATGCTAAGCCTCTTGTCATCTTTTGGTCTTTCTGAGCCCCCATCCAGGAGCCCCCCCCTCCCCAGGGTGGCCTCATTAGAACAAAAGACACTTCTCTCATCCAGGAAATCCCAGGGGTTTTAGGAGCTGTGTGCCAGGAGCCAGGGTCAAAGACCAACCACAGAACCAAAGATGCTCCCAGTGCTCTTATCACGTAGGAAGTTACAAGGGTTTCGGGAGCCCTGTGCCAGGAACCGCGGGCAGAGGCTAATTAATAGGTATTTCCTATCATCTCCCAGGGCACCAGGGGCCTGTCAAAGTGCCAGGAAAGATTCCCCAGGAAAACACAACACAACACAACACGACAAAACAGTTCTCAGTCGTGAGGCCCGGGACGTCCAAGGTCAAGGCACTGGCGAGGGCCTGCTTCCTGGATCTCAGACAGCCATGCCCTTCCCGTGTCTTGACAAGGTGGAAAGGACAAGAGGCATCTTTCTGAGGTCTCTTTTGTAAGGGCACTAATCGCATTCTCGAGAGCTCCACCTTCCGGACTGAACCACCTCTCCAAGGGCGTACTTCGCATTGGGAGGAGGTGTCAACAGGCAGGTGAATTTTGGGAGACACATTCAGTTGGCAGCGGAAATGGGATTTTCCCCTGGAGCCTTCGGAAAAGAGCACGGCTCTGCCAGCCTACTGCGCTGAGCCCGGTGCGCGCTGGGTCGTATTTCCAACCTACGGAGCTGCGAGAGAACAAATTCGTGTTGTTTGAAGCTGCTGCGTGTGTGGCAATTGGCGGCAAGAAGAAACTACCCAAGGTCATATAGCCAGGACGAGGCAGAGCAAGGATTCGGGTGTGACCTGAAGCCCACCTTTCCCCCATCCCGTCCTGGCTCCCAGACAGCGGGGACTCAGTCGCCTCCCTGCTGCAGCAGGAGCGCAGGGCATTGTGGAACTGAGTGAGCGGGAAGTGTGGGGAGCTGTGTGCGCCACCGTGGGGGGAGGGCCAGTCCGGCTGCTCAGCGGCATGTGGCGAGGACACATGTCAGATCTGGGACATTAATTAGACGAGGAGCCAGCAGGCTGAGGCGGCCGTAAGGCCGTGGAGGCCCACGTGAGCGAACCCCAGTCTGAGCCTGCCAGTGCCCCGGGGTTACAAGATCAAAACCGTAAAGACAACCAATCACGACAGCCACGTCGGCCTGAAGCTATAGTCAGTTGAATACAGGGTCTGGCACAAATAACGCCCCATTTCAAATGACCAGAGCTTTTGCTGCAAAATCACAAGCATGTAATTCTGTTGCATAAAACTATCGCACCCAAGCACACCGTAGGACAGTTTAGGTGACATGTTCAAATTGCTGCCCGTCTCGCGTGAGACATCCACCTGCCCTACCCACCACACTCCGGCAAGCCTCCTGCCAGCCCCCGTGTTTTCCTTTCTCTGCCTCAGCACTTTCTCTGTGTCTCTCTCTTGGCCCAGGGCTCCTCCCGGCTTCCAGTTTGGGGCTCCCCAACTTGAGTTGAGTTTTGCTCAAATAAACTCTTAAACTTTTCGATATGCCTTAGTTTACCTTCGAACGGATCCTAACGGCACTGCACTTTGTCCCCCAAGGGGACGGTCACTCCCCTTTCCTCTCGTGGGAAAGCACCCGTCATTTAATCAACATTTATTTTGCCTGTGAAGTCCCAGCACTGAGCGCGTTCTCCGCGAACACACAGGAGCTGTGATAGGCAGGGAAGTTTCTTGGCCAGGCAGAGGTTGCCATCTAGTGGGCAAAAGAGGAATCCTCACAACATCATGACCATCAGCCCCATTTTGCAACCAAGGAGGCTGCCGCTGAGCAGTTGCAGGCCTTGGCTAAGACCCTGCAGCTATACCGAGTCAGGAGCACCGGGGAAGGCATTCCACCCCACAGTCTGATTCCCCGGCCGGTCTGTGGTGCTCGCTGCACTCTGGCGTTGCGGAACTCAGACCTGCACCTGTTTCATGTGCCACAGAGGCCCGAGGGTGGAGGAAAGGGAGCTGCTGGTGAAGCGCTGGGAAGCAGAGAGAAACCAGGGCCATTCGTGCTCGGAAAAAAAGCAAAGAAGAATAGGGGGTTAGGAAACTATGATGGCCTCCAGATGTCTAAAAGTCTGGCTCCGTGTCCGCATGGAAAACTGGGCAGTAAGAGAACATTCGATGTCGTGGAAAGGTGTTCATGGCATATTGTTAAAAAGAAATTGGGTTGCAAAGCAGTCTACCTTATAGAGCTCACTCCTCCTTTTTTGGTAAAAATGTACATATCAGGATAATTTTTAAGAAGCTGTGTACCTGGCTGTTGTGGCTTAGTGGGTTGAGCATTGGCCTGCGAACCAAAAGGTCACAGGTTTGATTCCCAGTCAAGGCACATGCCTGGGTTGCCAGCCAGGTCCCCACTTCAGGGTGCACTAGAGGCAACCACACACTAATATTTCCCTCTCTTTCTCCTTCCCTTTCCCTCTCTCTGAAAGTAAATAAAAAATGAATACACAAAATCTTTTTTTAACAAAGAAGTTGTGTAAATACACTTGAGTATGTTAACTGGAGTGTAACTAGGTTATAGGTATAGATTTGCCAGACTTAGCAAATAAAAACCAGTTACATTTGAATTGAAGGTGGACTACGAATAATTTTTTAGAACAAGCACATCCCATGCAACTCTTTGTCGTTTATCTGAAATCCGAATTTAACTAGATGTCCTGTGTTTTATCTGGCAACCAGATACAGGAATTTTTCCTTTTGCTTACCTGTGTGTTTATAATACTCTTGTATAATATGTGTAATATTAATACATATGCACTGTGCATTATAAATGTTGTAATATGCCTAATATTGATACAGGACATGATATGTATTGGTTTCAGCTGTACCCCATGGTGATTAGACGTTTACAGACCTTACAAAGTGATCACACCAGTAAGTCAGGTGCCCATCTGAGGCACAACATAGTTATTGACTATGGACGATACTTTTGAAATAATAAAGGGAACCAGCCAAAGTCCTGCCTTGTGTAAGGGGACCAGTTAGAGGCGTCCATAGCGAATTCCTGGATTTCCCCGACAAGTAGAAAAGAAAGCGGCCCTGGCACCTGGGCTCAGGCTCCTGGCCGAGATGCCTGCGCTGGTCGACCACCAGGCGGCGCTGCCGGGCTGCGGGCCCGGAATGCCAGGATCTCAGCCCCCCGGGAGAGGGGAACAGTAGTACCGCCTCTCGGATCCTAGTGGTCCTAGGGAGCGCCCAGGGCAGGGCCAGGGAGCCGGAGCTGGGTGCAAAGTTGGAACTCCACCTCCAGAGCGCACCCCGGGCCCTTTCCTCTGCAAAGTCCTCCTGCGCGTGCTGGTCCCTTTCCTCTCACTAGACCGCAGGCATCTCCCCATTGATGCAGCTCACGTACCTCAGGGGACAGAACGGGACTCGCACACTCACCTGTGGGCAGACTCCAGGAGGGAGGCGGGAGGACGGTTCCTGTCCTCGGGGAGGGGAGGGTCTAGCTGCCGAGGAGGGAGAAATGAGGATACCGGGCCTGTGCGCGGAGATGCTCAGAAACTGTGCATTGCTGACCAGCTTGTGCGCACACCTCGGCACAGCATGTGCTGAACAAAGGAGAAGTTCAGTGAGTGTTTTTCTTCCGATCGACAAATACCCGGAGCCCCTCTCTGTGCCAGGCCCTGGGCTAGGTCCTGGGGGTGAAGTCCCTGGCCCTCCTGGAGCTTATATTTTGGTAGGAGAGACACAAACAACAAACAGGTAGAACAATAATATAACTTCACTTGGTGTTAAGCTCTAGAAGAAAATAAAGCAAGGTAATGGGCTTCTTGCTAAGGCTTGCCTCCTGCCTGGTGCCGGCTGACCATAGAGCAGGGGAGGGAGGAGCGGCAGGAGGGGCAGGGAGAGCCACTCCCACCCTCCTGGCACAGCCAACAGCCCTTGATCCCATTTAGCAGGTCTCTTGGGGTGGTGGTGAGGGGATGTAATTCAGGGAGCTGCCAAAGTGATGGAATCCGCCTGGCTGGGAGTAGAACAGTCCAGAGAGGAGTTCAAGTCCCTGGTCCCTGGGCCTCTGTGGGTAGAACAGGGCAGGACAGAGCTTCAGGGTCAGCCCACCCTGGAAGGGGATGGCAGAGAGGATGAGAGAGAAGCCAGAGCACCTCATTGGAGCAGAGGTGGGGGAGAGTGATGCTTAATTTTTTTTAAAGATTTTTTTATTCATTTATTTTTTTAGAGAGGGAAGGGAGGGAGAAAGAGAGAGAGGGAGAGAAACATCAATGTGCGGTTGCTGGGGGCCGTGGCCTGCAACCCAGGCATGTACCCTGACTGGGAATTGAACCTGCGACACTTTGGTTCGCAGCCCGCGCTCAATCCATTGAGCTACGCCAGCCAGGGGTGATGTTTAATTTTATGTGTCAGTTTGGCTGGGCCACTGTGCCCAGACAGATATTTGGTCAAATATTAACCCAGGTGTTTCTGTGAAGGCAGCTTTCGGACAGGCTTCCCATTGAAATCAGTAGAGTTTGAGTAAAGCAGATTGTTCTCCACAATGTGGGTGGGCCTCGTCCCATCAGGTGAAGGCCGTAAGAAAAAGACTGGCCTCCCTGGAGAGAAGGGGAATCCTCTCAGCAGACTGTCTTGGGACTCCGGCTGCAGCATCGGCTCTTCCCTGGGTCTCCGGCCTGCCCTGCAGGTTTTGGGCTCGCCAACCTGCAGAATCAGGTGAGCTAATTCCTTAATAAAATAAATCTCTCTCTCTCTCTCTCCTCATCTCTTTGGTTCTGTTTGTCTGGAGAGTTCTGACTAGTCCAGGGAGCCCCAGGGCCCTGGCTGAAGTCGGCAGCCCTGAGCATTCCCTGAGACATTCAGCATTTCACGAGCATCTACCGTGTGTCGAACTCTGTGAGGCACAGGGCACAGTGGCTCCCTGCACGTGGCTGCCACCGGAGACTCTGGAACTAGATGGCGTGGGCCTTGGTCTGTTCCTGTCATCATGGCTCGGGATGGATGTTTGGCTCAGGGGGAAGGCACTGGGCCCGGCCGATGGACCGAGAAAGCCCTCTCTCGGCAGCTCACCCCAGAAGTCCCCTTGGTGGGAACGATCTCTGGGAAAATACTGTGGGCTCATCTGGAGTACAGAGGCCCGTGGACGCGGGCATCACTCCCCTACCCGCCCTCTGCCCCCCAGGCCCTCATCCAGCCCCTGCTCTGGCCGGCCTCCCACAGGCCACTCCCTGGCCCATTCAAGAGCAGGATTGCGGGGAGAGCTCCTTCTGCTGTTAGGGCCCTTGTGGTGAGGGTGAATCATTCATGAGAAGAATAATGAGTGGCCACACACGTGTCCGTAACTTAAGAAAGCCGACTGTGAAATCTAGACATGAAGAAATAAAGCAGAAAAATCTTGCTAACATATTCCCCCCTTCCTCTCCCCACCCCCATTTTCAAGCTAGGTCTGCCGCAGGGCCGAGGGGACCCTGCCTACTGCACGAGGCAGCACGCTGATTTTTGCTTTTGAGCTTCAGCGTCTGGCTGTCAGTGGTTTCAAGGAATTCTTGAGTGTGATTCTTGCCAGGAGGACTTCTTAGCTTCTTACGCTGACTTTTGGACTTCCCACCCACAACTGCTCCACCCCCATAAATCTGGGAGTTCACACAATGCCAAGGCGAGCATGCCAAGGTCATGAGCGGGGTTCTTTGCCGAGCGAGTGTTCTCACGAGCCTGGGGTCCAGCATGCAGTGGGCCACCAGCAGGTGCTTGTCAAGGGTTCAGACGAGATCCATGCCCAGAGCCACGGGGTCTGACGGCGGCAAGACAGCTGGGGCCTGGGTGGCTGGCAAAGGGACCTCAAATCAAGGGCCTTGGCAACAGGGCCTGAAGAGGGGGTACCATTTGCATCCCTGGGAAGGGGCTTGGGTCCCACTGGCATTTCCCAGAATGCCTCTGTTGTTTTTTTTGTTTTTTTTCTCAAAAAATGGTGGGAGCCTGAACGAGTGATAGGTTTCTCAGTACAGTTCCAGAATGAGTGGCCCTCACCACAAAGCACTCCAAGGTCAAGTCAGAAAGAAAGAAAATTTAACCACTGCCTCTCACCCCCATGTTCCTTCTGTGAACATCTCGTCTTGCAGGGGCTTCAGCGGTGCCTCCCCGCTCCCTCCCCGACAGACAAAGGTCCACGTTATAATGCGTGGGACCAGTGGATGCGACCGCATTTGAAAAGAAGGTCTTTGCAAACAGAGTGGAGGATCTCAGGGTAAAGAGACTGTGGGGTCATCGTCTGGATGCACCCTAAATCCAGTGACAAGTGTGTGTGACAGAGACACACAGACAGCAGAGGAGAAGCCGTGTGGAGACAGAGGCGGAGGCTGGAGCGGCGCAGCCACAAGCCCGGGGACACCTGGAGCCGCCAGAAGCTGGAGACACAAGGCCACAGCGTCTGCCCCGACCCGATGCCTCGGTCCGGGACGGCTGGACTTCAGAGTGGTGAGAGAACGCGCTCCTGTTGTTGTGAGCCGTTGAGTTTGTGGATTCTTGTGGCAGGAGCCCCGGGAAATGGATCCTCAGCCCAGGGCTCCCACTCCTCCCGAGAGTGTGCGCTCCGAGGACGTTTCCACACGTGTCCCGTTTGCCCTGTTCGGCTCCACACCCACCTGGAAGTGGGGCTTAGTCCCCTCGTCTTGTTCTGTGTAACATGCACCTGCCCCAAGGATTTCTTTTTTTTTTTAGGAGTCAGTGGGTGGCGAGGGTTGGGGGGAGCAGTGTAGCAAAGAAGGGTTCCATGCTTGAGTGCAGGTACCGGGTTTTCCCTTTGCCCCATTTAGGCAAATAAAATGACCTCCAACCTCCAGAATGATGACTGGGCACTCTTGGGTAGCAGATCCTGAGAGATAGAATAGTGCTTATAACCACGAGCATGTGTGTGTGCGCATGCGTGTGTGTGTGTGTGAGAGAGAGAGTGTGAAAAAGAATTTGCATGCCTGCCCAGAGCTGTCTCCCTCCTCCACACGCCCCGCTGTTGCTTTCAGGGGAGAGAGGACGGGCACCCGCCCAGCCAGCAAGCCGGAGGAGGCTTGTCCCCTGGGATGTGGGGCGCTGCCCAGAGTGCGCTTCTGAGAGGGAAGGAGAACAAAACGTAAGGAGACGGCGTGAGATTGCAGACCGTCTCCCTGCGTCTTCCTGGGAGCGGCGGAGGTTTCTGGAGGAGCAGGGCAGGCTCTGGCCATGCGTGACAGCCGACAGACCATAGCCCAGCCCGGGGCCGTCTCCTGTGGGCCTGGCTGTCGTGCGGTGGTCTGCATGAGGTCTGTCACCCCCTCCACTGCAGGCCTCTTCCAGGATGTCCCCGGGAAGGCCACCACCCAGCAACGGTGTTCAACCCACGGCCCACAGGCCACATGCCACCCAGGATGGCTATCAATGTGGCTCAACCCAAAATTGTGAATTTACTTAAAACATGATGACTTTTTTTATGGTTACGTGTCACAATGTATTTAACATGTGGCCCAAGACTCTTCTTCTTCTAACAGGTTGGACACCCCTGGCTGCAATGACACGAGCCAGAACCCGGGGGGCACCTTTCCTCACCCTTCTTTTTGCCCCCACATGCACCCGGTCCTCAGAGCCTGTCGCTTGTATTCCCTGCCTGTCACTGTAGCAGTTCCTCCCGTGACCGGCTCTGTCGGCAGGCACCTCACTCCACCCTTTGTGGTGCCTGTCACAGGTTGCAGTTTGCCTGTGAACTCTGCCAGGGCCAGTAGCGTAGCTGCTTGTTCATCAAGGTGACCCCAGAGCCCAAAACAGTGCCAGGTGCCCAAGCAATGCTAGTCAAATAATTGAATAAATGAGCCAATGAATGAGCACATGCAAATTTGAGCCCGGATGGCCCCCTGGGGAGAAATAGGACCTGCCCTGTGAGGGGGCTGGGAAAGAATTCACAAGGAGAAGGAAGCGCAGAGAGTAAAGTGTTCATTCACTCTTCCAGAGGGGAGAGGGGCGTGGAGCGGAGTCCCCACCAGACCTGTGGGGTGGGAGCCTTGAGCTTTGATTAGGTGATGGTGGGGGGGCTCATTGGTCTTGTAAAGGCTGCAGCTTGTTTCCATGGGGTCTTTGGCTGCAGCGCCTGAGTCGCTGAGGTCTGGCACGTCCATTTGGTAAGTTCCTGGAGCTGCTGCGCCTTCAGGCAACTTCCAGGAATTGTCTAGTCCTGGAAATAGAGGCTCAAGAAACAAGTAGGGTCAGTCATGCTTTGTGGGGTCCAACCAGCTCTGGGAAAGAGGGCCTGAAGGAGGGGCTTCTGTCCCATGATTCCCCAGTGGAGCCAGAAGTCTACTTAGGAATAGCCCCAAGTATCTTGGATAAGAACGGAGAAACCCTGGTATGGTAGATGGACCCTACTCACCCCTTTCCCCCGCGCCAGCACCTGAGCGCGGGGCTGGGACCTGCCCTTGTCCCCACCGGCCCCAGGACCTTGGGTCTGGGGCGCTGGGGGACACTTCCTCTCCACCTGTGAGGTGTCTGCCAAGCATGTTTCTCACCCATCAGGCTTTTCCAGTGGGTCTGTAAGTGGGAGGGTTTCACCAGTTGCTGAGTGGGGGTTGGTGGGAGGTCAAGAATCGTGCGATGTTCTTTTAAGAGGAGGGTGAAACTGGTGTGATTTAGGGAGTCATTCTGAACCCCACTCGTGGGTGGCTGGCAGCACGGCCTGTCACCGCCTCTGGGCACTGGCCATGCCTCCCAGCCCCACATTTTAATTTTGTATTGTCAAAGCCACAGGAGAGTTGGTGGAAGAGAAAAATGGACACCCCCTGGACCTCCCCATAGATTCTCTGGCTGGTAAGAGTTGGCTATCTTTGCTTTCTGCTCTTTTCTTCCTCTCCCTATTTTACATACTTTTCTTTTGATGAACGACTTAAAAGCAAGTCCTGACATTTTGACGCTTCGCTCGTAAATATCTCAGCATCTCCTAATAAGGATGTTCCCCGACAAAACCGCAACACCACTATCATGACCATAGCGCATCCAGGATGCTATCTGTATGCAAATCTCCACGTGTCCCCAAATGTCTTTCACAGCCGCAGTTCTTCCCCGTCGGGGGATGCAGTCAAGATCCCCGTGCGATATTTGGTTTTGTCTCTCTTAATCTGCACCAGTCTGTCGCCCTTTTGTTGTCGTGAGTGCTATTTGTTTGTTCTTGTGACATTGGCTTTTTTTCGAAGAGCCCAGGCCAGCTGTCCTGTGGAATGTCCCACCTGCAGGACCGATCTGGTCGTTTGCTCGTGATCAGACTCCGGTTCAGCACTTCGGGCAAGGGCACAGCCTTACGATGCCGGGCTCTGCTCACACTGCCTCTCCTCAGGGGGCCGGTGATGTCAGGCCGGCGACGCTGAGCTCCATCACCAAGCCTGTGTCCACGTTCTCCTTTGTCCTTGGTAAGACGTTTGGGGGGTTGTCCTGTGATCACGGCCTCTGGTGGACCCCATCGTCCGAGTGGCCGTCGGTGAGGCGTGGCCTGTACCGAGTAGCACAACGGGGCTGCAGGGGCGGCTTCCCCTCCCTTTATTCCTTCCACATTTTACTAGCTGGCGTTTTCTGTAAGAACGTCCCCCACCCCCCAACGTTTATTTGCTAAAAATCACTGTGGATTCATGGATTTGAAAACATGTGCTACGACCTAATGCTGTCATCATTTTTTTTTTTTTGATGTTCCACGCGGAGCAACTTCCGAGTCCCTCTGACAGCGTGGCTTGTGCCTGCGCGAACCTTTTTGCTCCTGGCCCAGCAGGAAGCTCCAGGCTCACGTTGCACATTCTCAGCCCCAGCCCCAGAACTAACCATTTCTCCACAGAGTCCTGGTTCCCGTAGCGGTGAGCGATACATGGACACAAAGACAAAACGAGAACTTCGCGTGACCTGTGCCCCACGCTACAGGGGCGTCGGTGCTTCCGGCCTCGCCAGAGAACAGAATCGGAAAACTCACTTTTAAAAAAAAATTGGGAGTTCAAACTGGTAGTCCTGCCTTAAATTTAACAGGATAGAGTTTCTCTTGAACTTATGGCCAGCATCGTTGTGTCTTCCAGTGAAACAGGTGTTTTGTCCAGCACTGTGTTGCGCAGGCGTTTCTGTTCTTTGCACCGAGCCCGCTGGGGATGCACGGTCGGGGGCCTCCGGTCGGCTTCTTGCCCTGCGTGGTTCTGGTGTCCGTATGACAGAATGTAAAATCAGCTTGTTTCGTCCCTGTTTCCATTTGGCTGTAGGGCTGTCTTTAGTCATCCTCCTAAAATCCAATTTTGTGAATACATAAAACGTTTCTGTGGCTCCAAGTTAAAAGAGTGTCTGGGGGTACAGGGGCGGCCTCCCCATCGCCCCCGTTCCTTCTACGCCGTGACCTCTCACCTCCACATTAACCCTTTCGCCAGCTCCTGTCGTGCTTCCTGCTTTTCTTTTCGTGAACATAACACACGCACACACACACTCTCATTTTCTCTTCTTTCTTCTACAAAAGCCAGGATACGTCCCCTCTCTTTCATGTTGCCCTGGACGTTTTCCTGTCTTAGAGCATCCTGTCTTCACACACAGTTCGCTCCGTGTCGCTTTTTGTCTAGTCACTTGATGCCGAGTGTCTGGGAGGACCCTGTGTTACCCTCAACGCCGAGCGCTGGGAATAACCGGGTCTTTATGGGGCCGGCATGACCTCTGGATTCTAAAAGCAATGACAGCAGTAGGACAGAGGTTTACATGAGGGCAAAGATCACAATGCAGGCCCTTCCCCCCTGTCTGGCCTCCAGTTCTCCTGCGTTGCCTTGGGGTACCGGTGGCTTTGGGGGTGGGTATCGGAGAAAGGACTGTGACACCGGAGGAGTGTGAAATGTTGCCAGGACACAGGCAGTTGCAGCGACAAACCCTTGTCTTAGTCAAAGCGTTACCAGCGATGTGGGCTCTTGTTTCTTGAGTTCAGCAAAGAAAGAATTCGTAGCCAAGAACTTTAGAGCAAGAGGAAGTTTATTTAGCACGCAAAGCAAAAGCACACTCAAAGGAAAGATTTGAGTGGGCTGCCCAGACTCGGGAAACAAGTAACAGTGGCTCTCGCAGGAGAATCCTGGTGGTACGGGCTAAGCATGATGTGAGCGAATGTTTGCAAAAAAAAAAAAAAAAGAACTAGAAGCAACCAACTTTTTCCACATATAGCCACTCCACTGTAGGAGTACAGAGAAACAGGTAATAATAATATTTGGGGGAGGGGTGTGAAATGATGCAACAGGCCACCTCTAGGGCTTGCTCTGAAGCAACAAGTATGTTTGTGGTGAAGGTAACCTGGCCCAGGCCTGGGGCACTCAGGCCTCTCGAGAAAACCACATGAATGAGGGGAATAACCCTTTCTGCAACCAGCCTCACCAGGGGAATTTTGCAGCCAGGCACCTTTCGGTGCTGTGCGGGGCCTCAGCAGCAGGAAGACCCCCCCACCAGGGCTGGGATCGCAGTGAATCAGAACCTGAGAACAGTGAGGGTAAGAATGACCAGACCACTTCCTGCATATAAAGAACACCCAAAGGATTAAAAAAAAATAAATAAAAAATTTTTAAAACCACTCTGAAGAGCCTTGGTTCCCACCATGGTCAAGAATCAAATCAGATTTTTTAAAAAGATTTTATTTATTTATTTTTAGAGGGAGGGGAATGGAGAGAGAAAGACAGGGAAACATAGATATGCAAGAGACACATTGATCAGCTGCCTGTCACACACCCCCTGGGGTCCTGGCCCGAAACCCAGGCATGTGCCCTGACTGGGAATTGAACTGGCGACCTTTCAGTTCACAGGCTGGCACTCAGTCCATGGAGCCACACCAGCCAGGGCTCAAATCCGATGCTTTCTCCATCCCTCAGCTTCCAGTCTCCCGCAGATTCCTGACAAAATCAAGGCACTGCCTGTGGAGTTTACATGCAGAAAGTTCAAGGAAATTTTCCTTATGGCTGATTGATGGATTTAATCATGGTCGTTTTTCAGGGCTGGCAGCCAAGCCAAGTTCAATAACATTGTCATTCATTCCATGGATCCATAAGCTATCACCACCAATACATTGCTGCTGGTATTACTTTGCACAGTTACCTTTTAGATCAATTTAAAATAAAAAATAAAAATTATTTTAGCTTCATTTACTCTTTCTCTCTCTTCTTTTTTAAATTTTATATACGTCTAAATTTCTGAGATATATAATTTTCCTTCTCTCTGAAAAACTCTTTTTAACACTTCTTGCAAGGCATGCATTCCCTCCGGTTTTGTTTGTCTGGGAAAGTCTGTTTCTTCTTACTTCTGAAGGTCAATTTCACTGCACACACGATTCTAGGTTGGTGGGATTTTTTTTTTCCTTTCAACACTTTAATCTCTTCTTGCTTGCATGGTTTCTGACAAAAAAAAATTTAATGTAATTCTTATTCTTGTTCCTCTTAGGTAAGATTCTGCCCTCTGCCCCCCAACCCCTGGCTTTTTTCCTCAAGATTTTCTGATGTCTTCGGTGTTTTGCTGTTTGAGGATGTTATACCTATGTGCCAATTATTTGGTATTTATCTTGCTTGTTCCCTGTTCCTCCTAGATCTGTGGTTTGGGGTCTACCATGAATTCTGGAAAATTCTCAGCCATTATTCTTTCAAATATTTCTTCTCCTTCCTTCCTTTCTTCTCCCTCTGATATTCCCATGACCTACGTGTGATACCTTTTGTAATTGTCCTTTACCTTCTTGGATATCCTGCCCCATTTTTCACTCTCTCTTCTCTTTGCCTTCATTTCTTTTTGTTTCTTCTTTAGAGTTTCCACCTTTCTGCTTTCGTCATCCATCTCACCTGTACATATCTCATCTTTCTAGCAGAGCGCTCAGTATATCATAGGTTTTCTCAAATTCCTTGTCCGATAGTTCCTGAATCTCTGTTGTAGCTGAGTCTAGTTAGATGAGCACTTCGTCTCCCCAGGCTGAATATTGTGTTGCCCTGTAGCATGTCTTCTGATTTTGGGGGGAAGCCTGGATATAATATATGTGATAGTAGAACCCGCGCTCATCAGTTGAGACTTTATGTTCATCAGGTTGGCCTCTGGGCTGTGTTTAAGGTTTGCTGTGGCTGTCGGTGCTGGAGACTTCAGTTTATTATTTTTTCCCCTCGGTTGTGTGGTGTGTGGGCTTCCCTAAGAACTGCACCTGAACCAGAGCCTGCGTCTAGCAGCTCTCTCGGTTGTAGTTTATGTCTATGACACTGGAGCCTGTTGATGTGGGGGGTAAGTGTGCTGGGTTGCATAACGTCCCCCCACGAGTCACGTCCACCCACAGCGTCAGAACGTGGCTGTACTTGGAAATGGGGTCTTTGCAGATGCGATTAGTTGTGTTAACAACTAACAACCAAGGTGAGGGCTAAACCCAAGGACAGTTGTCCTTATAAAAAGAGGAGAGGACGCACGGGGATACACACGGACGGATGGCCGTGTGCCGATGGAGAAACTGGGGAGGCGCAGCTACAAGCCAAGGAATGCCCGCCCACACCAGGAGCGAGGACGAGGCAAGCAAGGAGTCTCCCCTGACGCCTTCAGAGACCGTGGTCTCCAACACCCTGGCTTCGGGTTCAGCCTCCAGCACGGTGAGGTGAGAGAACACATTTCTGCTGATTCAGCACCCAGTGTGTGGTCCTTCATTACAGCAGCGTCAGAAACAAACACTGTGAGGGAATGGCGGTGGGGGTGGGGGGGTTCTACAATCTTTTTTTTTATTTTTTAAATTTATTTTTAGAGAGGGAAAGGAGAGAGAAAGAGAGAGAGAAACATCAATGTGCGGTTGCTGGGGTCCATGGCCTGCAACCCAGGCACGTGCCCTGACTGGGAATCGAACCTGTGATGCTTTGGTTTGCAGCCCGTGCTCAATCCACTGAGCTACGCCAGCCAGGGCTGAGTTCTATAATCTTATGATTAAGACTCAGTGGGCCTGAGACCCTGGGCCAGCCCTTCAGAAACGTTTCTTGTCCTTTCTTTTTCTTCCCGGGGGCTGGAGCTGTCTTGTCCTTCCTCCAGGGCAGATAAGGCTCTGGGTAACGCGGTGTCCCTCCTCGGCAGGGCTTTGTTAAGGACAGAATGCTCTGGGCTTTCGAAATGGTTACATTTCCTCTGAGCAGATTTTTAAATGGTCCCCTTTCTCCTCCCCTTCCTTGAAGCAAGTGGATTCCCCCCCCCCCCCCCCAGCTTCACAGTGACAACCGGGTGGGGCTCCTGGAGGTAAGCTCCAGGGAAGTGCGGGGCTGTCCTAGGGCTGGAAGCCCAGGATTAAAAAAAAACCCACCTCAGGCTGCACACACTCCAGCTGCAGCCCCTCATCAGGCCCGTTAGCTGTTCCTGTGCGTTGCTGGCTCCAGTGGCAGCTGCTGCTCCTGGTAAGTCGTGATTCTCTGCTTTTCCCGTTGCTCCAGATGTCGGGGTGACTGTTTGCCCTGTGACCTCAGTTCTCCCAAGGATCTAAGAGACGTGGTTGATTTTCAGATTGCTCAGCATCTTTCTTGGGAGGATGGAAGGAAGGACTTCCAAACCCTTTTTGTGTGAGAACTGTCTTATGGTGGTTTTTGGTTACTCAGAATTAGACCTAGTTTTGTATTTCTGGTCAACCTCCTCACCAAGTTGCCTCCCAACCCTCGCCCTTTTTAAAGGTGTTGTTTTGCTCTGCTGAAGAGTCTGTAGGAAGAACACGTGGAATAACAAAAAAAACGAGAAACACAGGAAATTATAAAAACCCAGAATCTTATAATAAATCTCTCGGAGCAATGACTCTCCGGTTTGTGATTCTGACCCTCCTTGTGTAGATTTCTTGAGGCCTCCGGAACCCCTCCTGTGTCTGGTCTTGGCGGGTGAGGGTCCCACCCCTTCCTGCACTGCCAAGCATTTCTTGTCTTGTCTTGGAGGATGACGAGTTCTCAAAAATTGTCTCTCGTGTTTCTTTGTCTTGCTGTGATTTTGTGGATAATGTGAGTTCCAAGGCCCAGATTTCTTTGTCCTTGACCGCAGCCCCCAGCCTTGCACAAAGCCAGTCTGGGATTGGACCTCTGGGGTGAGGGACCGTTCATTGGACTGGATTCTTTCCCCTGGTTGGTTTGGTGTGGAGTGCATCGCATAACCACTGAATGGCCACTCCCTGGCACACAAGCCCAGGCACGTGCCTACGTGTCCACTCTGTGCGCCATGAGCCCCTGGGTCCGTTCTAGCTCTAAACGGCACAGACAACCCCTAGGAGGAGCCTTTCTGAATCTGACAACTATACATTTGCCCAAAACACCAGTGCATGTTCATGGGAGAAAACTTGGGAAATACAGATAAGTATAAAGTGTGGAGAATAAAAATGACCTGCTGTCCCTTAGACACTATTTTGGTACAATTCCTGTGTCCTTTGTAGTACGCAGTGCTAACGCCGGGGGTCGGGGGAGGATGACGAGTTCTCTAGAATCAACAACGTCGACTGTGATTGCTGCAGTTGTCGTGTTTGTTACAAAAAGGGGTCGACACAGTGGTTTAGGAATGGGGCTGGGCGGGAACACAGCTTTCCCATCAAATGTGTCTGGGTTCAGATCTGTCACTTACTGAATGACCTTGGCAAGTGGCTTCTCTGCCTTTCCGTTTCTGCCAATATCTACCTGCCAGGGTGGTTGGGAGGAATTCACGATCTCAGGTACATAAGCACTTGCCACAGTGCTGGGAGCAAAGTCAAGGCAGCAGCTGAAGGGGAAGAAGGGTGAGGGGAAGGAGGTGGAGACACATCGTCTGCATTACCATTGTCATTCCAGAGGGAGATGTTTTAAACCTCGTGTCTCTGTGGACAAGATGTCATCCTTGTGTCTCTGTTTTCCATGCGGTTTGTGGCAGTTAAAAACCCAGTTCCAGCCTTTCTTTCACAGGAGAATGCTAGCTAATAACTGGAAAAGGAATGATAGAGTTGCAAAGATCCCCAAAATAATTGACTCAGGCTGTGTCATCAACGGATGCTAACGTCATGGGTGGAGGGTTGCTGGGTGCAGGACAGTCCCACAGCACCAGGGTGTCACTTTGCAGACCAGGTACTAATTACACTGGACAGGTCTGCCAGGCATCACATCACTGATCAAAATTCGATTCGTAAATAATGAGACAAATGAACATTACGTGCCTCCTGATGTGATATATTAGGAAGGACAAAATATTCTTTCAGTAGCATTCTTACAAAAAAAAGTTAATCTGAATTGCATCATGTGGAGGTAATTAAGCAAATAGAGATGAAAAAATAGCCCATAAGACTCCTAAAAAATGTCAATGTCATGAAAGACAAGAGGTGGGGGCAATACTTAGATAGTATTGTCGGGTTACATTTCTTTGGTGTGAAGACGGTATGGTGGTTATGTAAGAGAAAGTCCCTCTGTTCACAGATGCACATGAAGAATTTAGGGGTGAAAGTGACCTTCTGTTTGCAACTTACTTTCAAATGGTTTAACAAAAAATATTATAAAGGGTAAAAAAGTATTTATTTAATTGGCTGTCAATTTTTCTGTAAGTTTGGGCATAAAGCCCCATGAATGAATGGCAGGACAAAATGTTTCCATTGGCCTAAGCATCGGGATAGCCTCTTAGGGAGACTGTGAGAAACTCTGGCTTAAAGACACTGGCATAATCTTTCCTGGACGGCTCCTTCATGGACATCTGGTCTACCAAGTCTACATCTGGTCTGCAGTACACTTCAGATTCATTGTCTACACTTGAATTGTCCCTAAATGCAATTGCACCAAGGGATGGCACATAAATTTCTTTTCACCTGCCAATTCTAATCATTGGATGTGGGCTGCCTACAGGACGGTGTTAGGAAGGATTCATGGCTGAGGGAGAAAGAATGCAGTAATTGATTAGTGATGTCTCTGTGAAGATTTTGTGAAAGCATATAATAGCATGCATGCCACATTTGCTGTCTTTGAGTTTCCAACATGAAGTAAACTGAATGCTTGAAAAACATACAAAAGCCTTCAAAAAACCATTTATTAAGGTAATGATTATAATGGCTAATATTAAACACTTGCAATGGACCAGACAGTGATCTAAGTGTTTTGTATGTGTTAACTTATTAATTCTGACAACAATGCGATGAGGTGATACGATGACTATTACCCCCACATTACAAACAAGGAATTGAAGTCATCTTCTTCAGGTCTTGGCCTGCATTCTCCAGATGGCCCGTTTAGGCTATTGTATTTCCACACCTTGTCCTTGTCACTCCCGGTCTCCCTTCCCTGCCTGAACTTTCTCCTCGGTCTTTGTCGCCAGCTGACCTACACATGGGAGTCATTTGTTCATTGTCTGTCTCCTCCCTGGAATGTAAGCTCCTGAAGGGCAGGGGTTTCGTGTGTTTTGTCTGCTGCACTGTTTCTAGCAGCTTCCCTAGGCCGTTGCTTGGCACTTAATCGGTGGTCCGCAAACCCCTGTGTGCGGAAGGATGCGGCTTAGAGGAGTGAGTCCCTCACCCAAGCCCTCTGGCCGCAGCGTGGTGAAAGATGGGCGTGGGGAATCTCAGGGCTGTCTTGCTGTTGGGAAGATGAAAGGGTGTCAAAACCCCAGAAGCCACAGGGAATCTGAGGCTTACGGACTTGGAGAGTAAAGTGGAAAGGGAGCAGCTGGCCTTGGAGCCAGAGAGGCTTCCAAACTGCCAGAGGGGGTTCCACTCGGGAAGGAGGGGCTGGGTCGCCGCAGCTGCTGGGATGGAGACAGAGGTCCATGGCCCGCCTCCCTCCCAAAGGCCACCCACAGCTGTGCGGCCACGCCCTAATCTGGAAGGAGAAACCACCAGGAGGCTTCTGCCAACAACGTGGAAAGATGGGAAATAAGGTCATTGTCTAAAAGCTAAGCTTTAAAATCAACAGGTAACAGACCATGAGAGAGATAAGAGAGTTAAACCAAGTGCCCTTCAGGAGACACTCTGGCTCCCTGGCCAGAGCAAGGGCTTGGTTATGGGCAAACACTGGAAAAGAACCATCCGACTCACGGCAATAGGGGCTGTGAGAAGGTAGGGTTGTGGGGACCCATCCTTGGGATGCACACCATGTATCTGGTGCTAGGCGAAGCTTTTGTGGACACAACGGTGCGGCTGTGAAACATTTGAGTCATGGAACTTGCTTAGAGCGTGCCTTCCGGTTATGATTTGGCTGCCTGGGTATCTCGGCTCAAGTGAGATAAGGTCCTTCTGATCAGAAGCCAGCAGGCCACCGGCCTGTGGTTCTCAGAATGAGCTTGGCTAACGTGAGTTCGCTCCAGAAGATCCACCCCCCTCAGATCTCTGAGCCTCTAAAAACGAGGACAGCCCTGGGAATCCCCAAGAGCTGCTGGTTCCGGGAGACCTGGGGGACTGCCAGCCCTCTCTCTCTGGTGGGAAGCAGATTCATACTCACCACGCTCACGGTCTGTGTATCCTGGCTGTTTCCAGCCTCTACGGCCTCCTGGCTGACGGTGACTCTCAATGACTTCATTGCAGTGCCGGCAGCTCAGGGTGTGCAGACTCTGCCCGGTTATCTTCCTCTGATAGTGTCTGCCAGGCGTTGTTAGTTTCCTGTGGCTTCTGTAGCAAATGCCTGCACATTCAGTGGCTTAAAGCAACACAAACTTATTGTCTTATGGTTCTGTCGGGTACAAGTCCGACACGGGTCTCGCTGGGCGAAAATCCAGATGTCGGCCGGGCTGTGTTCCTCCTGGAGGTTCCAGAGAAGAACCTGCTTTGGCGCCCTTCCCGGCTTCCAGAGACTGCTCTGTGACGGGAATCCTCTCGTCTCCCTGCCGCCCCCAACCTCGGAAATGCCCAGGACACTCATGGCTGTCTGTGGGCAGGTGGCCCTGACGGAACTCTGGGAAGAAGGGGGCACGCCTGGCGGCCACGGAAATGCCAGCCAGCCCTGCTCTGGAAGCTCACAGAGAACTTGGCAGGGATCTGACTAGCCTCAGTCCATGGAGCAAGACATCCAGGGTGGCCTTTGTCCTTCTCCAGCCCCTTGAGGTCCAGATGAACCAATCTTGTCTAGAGCTCAAGGGTGGCAGGACTCCAGCTGACTTCTGGGTCTAATAATTAGGAGCTGCCTGTTCCTCTTAATTGTTATGTTACTAAAGGCTTGGGGGTGACGGGAGGGTCTTCCAGCACAGAGAACACACTCAAAGCGGTTGCCAGACTTGTTAGTTCCGGGCACCCAAGCTATGCGCCCCCAGGGTCTCCCCTCTCTGCAGGTCTGGCCTGCTGCCCACTGGAAGATTTGCCTTTGACCATGTCATTTCTACCTGAAGTCCAGGGACCCTCTCCCTCCCCAGATTAAACTTCTCTGGGCCCAAAGAAAGGGGAAAAAATTCCTACTCATTCTCCATTCTCAGGATCCCAGGGAATTCCAAGTGGCAGCCGGCACAGAGAGGAGTCAGTGGTTCACATTTTTTCTGGGTCATGGGCAGGCTCCATGTAATGCTTGATCAGTGTTGCCCACCTGCCTTCTAGAAACTGCGTGTCCTTCTCAAGACTCCTGCCGGCCCTAAGAATCACCATGTAACAAATCTCTGCCATTTTGACGTGACAAAACATCTCATTTTCATTTTCAGTTCCTTGATTACAGGTGAAGACGATGCGTCTTAAAGATAGGCACATCGTCTCTTTTGAATGGGATGAGTAATAACAAAAAGCCCATTTGAATTGTCACGATGTTTCTGTTCAGATGTGAAAACATGTCAATTCATGTGAAGAAGGGAAGGTGTTATGATACGTGAAAATTTCGTTATGAGAGTGGAGTCGGGGAGAGGGAAGGAGAAAAACAAAAGAAAAGCTAGGAAGGAGGAAAAGGAAGAGTGGAAGAAAGAACAGCAGGAAAAAAGAGAGAGAAAGGAAAAAATGCAGAATGATTTGCATGTTGTCCCAGGGGCCTTGCCGGGGAGATGGGCTGCTAGGTGATGGTCCAAATGGGTGTCCCTCAGCCGCCCCTGCTGTCCGCCCCATCTGGTCCAGGCCAGGGGTTCAGGGCCCCTTGACGCTAAAAATTTACATTAAAAATGATAAGGACCTCAAGTCTCTTAGTTATATAGATAATATCTATCAGCGTCTACTATGTTGGAAACTGAAACAAACTCTTAAAATACTTACATAAATACAATTTTTATGACAACTGTATTTTCCAAAACAAAAAAAAATGAGTGAAAAGAGAGGCACTATTTTTATAGGTTTGCAAACCTCTCTGACATCTGGTTTAAGGAAAATGGCTGGCCTTTCCTTCCTCTGGAAAGCTCCATTCTACATGCCTGAGAGGGTCCCTATGGAAAAGAGTGTCACAGTATTATGAAAATAGTTTTGGCCTCGTGGGTTTCCCAAGAGCATCCCAGGAAGCCTTCAGGGGTGCCTGGACAGCACTTTGAGAACCACTGATTTAGGCAGGGGGATTGGATACACGGTGGCCAGCTGGGGCTGTGGAAGGGATATCTAACAGTTTGCCAAGGACCATCAAAACGTGAACGCCCTTTGATACAGTGGTTCCCCTGTAGGGAATATATTTTAAAAGAATAATCCTCAAAAGAAGGACAACTATTTAAATGATCTACAATTGGGGAATGGTTCAGTCAGCCCACTTAATGGACTGTTTCGCACTTTAAAATTATTATTGCAAAGATCTTGCGCCAGCTCTAAGTGAAAAGTCATGCACATGATAATCTTGACTTTGCCTTACACTCAAGGCGCCGCTGACTGAGGTTTGAGGTCGGCTGCTTCAGCAACTATTTCCGTCCTTGCCTCACCCTTGTCAAGGCCATTTCCTACTGCTGGTATTTTTCCACTAGCAGTGGTAAAACACTGAGAAGTAACCTCAGCAAAATGCGCCATGACCAGTCTGTGGTTCTCATCAACAGAGGCAGCCAGCACAGCTGTTGGCTGCCGGGCAGGTGCCCCAGGTGATAGTTCAAAATGTCAGTGGGTCCCTCTGGACTGGACATGTGGGCGAAGGGCAGGGTGCCGGTCTGCGCTGTGGCCCAGGTGGTGGGGCTGCGGGGAAGGTGAATCCACCAGAGTCAAAGTGGGGAAAATTGACAATAGGTCAAGACAAGCACAGGTCTGCATGAACCTATACTTCTTACTTACTTTGGGCGGTTTCCTGGAGTGTCATATGACTAAGACGTCCTGCTCTCCAGTTCGTCTCGGAGAATGTCGGTAGAGTCCTAAAAACCCTCTCTGAGCACCCTCCTGCCGTGGTCCTGAGCGGCTCAGGAGGTCCCCAAGGGTCCTGCATGCTTCCCTGTCTGCGAGGCACGGGGCCCGGATGAGCAGGAACTCGTCCTGCCCCTTGGGGACACTCTGCCCAGACGCTACAGCCAACTGCCGCCTGACCTCCCCCAGGGATGTCCTCCCCACATCCCCTCCCACTGGCCGTGTGGCACCTCAGCCGGATAACGCTGCGAGGTGCATCTCTTCTTCCCAGGACACTTTTTACTGTGTCCTGCACTTTGTGAGCTTCAACTCAAGTTCTTGATCTGTGATATTAAAACTGATACAGTGGCATGGTTTACATGTACTAGAATGCAGTTTTTGTGAGACTCATTTCTTCACCTCATAAAAACAACAAGATAATTTCAGGGACAGATAAACTGTTTTTCATCTATAAAAGTAGTAAATATTTTCAAGCCATAATGCTCACAGATAGTAAGGATGCAGTCTCATACCCTAGGGATATAAATTGGTTTAGCCTTTCTAAGAATAATTTACCAGTAGTATCAGAAATCCTTAAAATGTTCATGCCTTTTGACCCCAAAATTCTCATTTTAGAAATGGAGTAAAGATATATACATAAGAATATTTATGCCCCCAGCAACCACACATTGATGTTTCTCTCTCTCTCCCTCTCTCTCTCTATCTATCTCCCTCCCTTCCCTTTCTAAAAATAAATAAATAAAATCTTTTAAAAAAGAATATTTATAATAGGTCTATATCTTATAGAAAAAATAAAAAACAACCTAAATGTCTCTAATAATTGGATCAAATTATTAAATATCTATCCAATATAACACTACGTTGCAATTAAAATTATGTTTACAGATCATTTTAAATCACATAGCCAGATGTTTGTGGTGAAATATTAAATGAAAAATACAATGTAGAACTATCCAAACCACAGGAGCAGCCACCCCACACCCATCAGGACAGCCACTATCAAAAACCCTGAAAATAACAAGCACCGGTGAGGGGCGGGGAAATTGGAACTCGTGTGCACTGTGGATGGGAATGGGAGATGCCGCAGCCAGCATGGGTAATGGGCTGGAAGAGTTGTTGTTGTGGTTGTTGTTTTTTGACCACAATAAAAAAGATATAAATAAAACCCACGCCATCGTCCTGGCTAACAACTGTGACAGCCAGTCTTCGATGCCATCTCCCACCCAGTCCGCCCTCCCGTCCCCGGCTGTCTCCAAAGCGTCTTTTCAGAGCTGGACGGGTGGGGTCAGGTCAGGGCCCGACGGAAGACACGTGTTGCGTTCTGGAACAGTGTCCTCTTCTCTTTCTCCCCATGTCATTGGTTTGTTGAGGAAATGGAGTCTTTTGAGAGTACATGCGCTTCTCAAAAAAAAAATGTTGGGGGGCGACATTGGTGAATACAACTACAGAGAGTGATTGCAAGAGGGAAAGGAGGGAGGAGGTGGCGGAGGGAAAAGGGGGTACATGGTGACAGAAGGAGGCTTGAGTTGGGGCGGCGGACACACAGCACAGCGTACAGAGGCCGTATTACAGAGTCACACGCCTGAAACCTACGTCGTTTTATCAACCAGTGCGAGTGCATTCTCAAAGCACAGCCAGTAACTGACACCCTCTCCCAGAATCCTTCTCGAAATACACTCCAGACAGAAGGCAGCTGCCTCCTCGGCTCACTTTCTTTCAGTCCCTTTCTCCAGTCCCAAGGGCCTCCCCACCCCCACCCCTGCTTGCAGCCAGGTCTGCGGGGCTCCCATCCCCCACCCCCACCGTCTCTGTGCACAGATCACCTGGGTCTTCTTTCCTGTTCTCTCCGCTTATTCCGTGACCAGATTTGTTATCGCAAAGGAGAGCCCAGGCTGGGCCAGCAAATACACGTCCTGCCCCTCAGGGCTGGTGGCAGAGGTGTGAGGTGCCAGTAGCAGGTGGACAGTCCTTGCCCCTGAGGCTACGGGAGCCTCGTTATCTGTTCAGATTTCTACCTGCGTCACCAGGCAGCCAGGGCCCCCCGGTCGGGAGGAACACTCAATCCATCGTTGCACCCACGGGTCTGGCACTGCGCCTGTCTCTTGAGGGCGTCCAGAAGGTTCCTTGTCACGGACGTGGGCTGGGGGCCGCCTTTGCCTCCTTGGGAGGAGCGGTGACGAGAAACCCCTGTGAGGCTGCGGCAGAACATCCTGTTACATTCCTTCGGCTCCTGAAAGGCTGCCTTCAGCTCTGGCGCGACACTGGTGTTGAGTCAGCCTAGGGCTCTCCCACGCACCCCAGTCTCGTTTTCACTCTGAGGGCTCACTCTCGTGCCGCGTCTCCGTCGCCGCGCCTGCGGGCCTTTCCCTCCCAACCATCCAGCCACGGTTACAGGAATCCGAGCCCCCTCGGATCCCCGCCACCACCGGCGTTCTGCGCTCCACCTCCAGGCTGGTGGGGTTTGCCCACACTGCGGAGGCGGGCACACGGCTCGGTGCTTCAACTCAGCTGCGAAGGGGCCATAGCGTCTTCATTTTTCCCCAGCGCTTAATTTCCGTTTTGAGGACCTTTAGTCCCGGTTACCTCAAGATTCTTGTCCTCTTTCCCCAGGATCCCATAACTTTGGCAGGTGGGGCCACGTAGGGAGCGGGGAGGGTCAGGCCCAGTCTACAGGGGATTCTTTTCATGCATGTGGGAGACACGCAGGAGGAGGCCTGGCCTGACCCGGCCTGAGCCATCGGCTCCGCACCCTTTGCTAAGCCGCCAGCTAGCCTGTCTACTTGGGTGCTCACCGGCTTCCTCTCTGTTACAGACTCGGGGACCATCCCATGGCCTCTGATGTATAACCGCCCCCCGAAAGGACCGGCTGGATGAGGGTCCCTAATGGTTTCCCAGCTCTCTCAGGTGTGCGGGGGTCTGCCCGGGGCTCCCACGCCAGGCTGGGCCACTGGCTCTCTGGGAGGCTGAGCACACCCCCCGCCTCCACGGGGCAGGGGGGCAGCATGTCCTGTCGGGGGCCCTGCCATGCCCTCCCGTGGCTCCCTCGACGAGATGAAACAGATGAGGGAGCCGTTGGGGGCTTGATGGGTCCAGGGGCATTGGGGTGTTTGCTCGGGGACGATGCAGCCCGTAGAGGAGAAGACATGAGGGCCATTGGATGTGGGAAGTAAGTCCTCTAAGAAGACTCCAGACACCTAGGTTCCTTAGCTGTCTCTGGTTGTCCAGCTCATGGAAGCTCTAGGGAAAACCACTGAGTCTCAGATGAGAGGGGTGCGGATTTGCTCCTCTCTGCGTCAGGTTTCCCGAGTCTGCTGTCCAGTGTTGGGTCGTTTCTGTCACTGTCCTCGTCAGTCCCCTCGAGGTCTTTCCTGAGAGCGAGAGAGCAGGGGGTGTTACTGTGTGAGCTGCCCAGAGGGGTTCCGCCCCCACCCGACTGCTGTCACTCCCTGTCCTTCTCCCGGGCCGGGGTGCAGCCGGGGCCCATGCCTGGCTCGCTGTGGCCCAGCACCCCGCACGAGGCCCACACTCATTGCTGCCTCTGTTGCCTGGAACGCCCAGGCCAGGGATGCCCCGGGACAAAGATGGCTGTCCCTGTTCCTCCCAGGAAATTCCTGAGCCCAGGCATCTCCCAGGGACCCAAGCTCAGGGGCCGGCCGAGCCCCTTGACCCTCCATGGAGGGGTGCCTGGGAGAGGGTGGGTGTACCCAGGGCAAAGGGGCCACTACTCAGAGCGCCGGCCGCCAGGCTCCTGGGCTGTCTCTGGGCAGGAAGGCAGCCAGGTTGCTGCCCCGTGGCCCCCGATGGGGCCTAACCCGGGCTGACCCAGGTTGCCGAGGGCCCTGCCCCGGTTCTGGCCTGAGCACTTCCTCTGGCGGGCTCCATCAACATCTCACTGTGCTTATCTCTGCGGTGCACGCGCCTGTGCTGCAGATGGTGCCTCCAGATCTCCGGATCTCCAGATCGCTTGCTCTCGGGGTCGCTGCTTCTGAGGTCACAAGCACGGACCCCAAGGAAACAGAGGCGGGTTCTGGAACCCCAGGGCTGGGTCTAGCTGCCACTCTGAGTTCCCTACTGTCCTCAGCCCACCCTCTCCCCCTCCCCCACCCCCTGCCTCTTCCTCCTCCCCACTCCCCTGCAGCCCTGCAGCCCTGCCTTCCACAGGCCCCACTCTGGGCCCTCGGCCTGGCTCTCCTCCTGCTCACCCGCCTCACCCAGCCAGGCTCCTTCCCACCTCCCACCCGCAGGCCCCCTCCGCACTTTTCAGCCAAGGCCTGCAGCCTCCACAGTCCCCTGGGGTCCCCTGCTCCCCTGCCCTGCTAGTCCCTCTTCCCCTCCTTCCCTCCACCCTGTCCCCCTGGCCTCCCTCTCCACTCCTCACTCTTCCTCTGCCTGCGGCTTTGCTTCTGGTCCTCTGGCCTCCAGCCACCTGGGTAGACGGCTCACCTGCCTCTGCTCCCCTGCTGACCAGTTACCTCCTGCCATCTGCCCAACCTCGGGCCATCCTGCAAACGGTCCCCAGGGCCTGGCGTCCCTGCCTGTGGGGATCTGGACCTCTCTGAGCTTTGTGAGCAGGGCATCTCCTGGGCAGCAGCTGCAGGAAACCTTGGTGGGCCCGCCAGCGCTCCACAGTGAGTTCCCAACCATCTGGGCAGGTGGCCTGTGCCATCAGATGGACACCCATCCTGGAGACTGGCCCAGAAGCCAAAGAAGATGTAGCAAACGCCTTTGTGGCCATCCTGGGGTCCCTCCAGGCTCCCCAAGCTGCCCCTGGAAGGGGGCAGCTGGGTTTGGTGGCTTCGGGACATATTTCTCTGCAGGCCCCTTCCCCTCCACACGGCCATTAGTCCCCATCATTCCGAAGGAGCGACGGTGCCCTGTGCCTAGTACGCACCCCACTCCCCAAACCAGCCTCCCCGGGGGACGGTGACTAAGGGTCCCTCTGCCGTGGGGAGGCTGCAGCAGGGGCAGGGCAGGCGAAGCCCTGCTGTGCGGTTTGGGGGCCTGGAGGCCGGGGGAGGGCTGTGATCCCTCCGGGGCGAAGTGCACTGTTCACCATGGTCCCGGGCACTCGGGGACGGTTGCTGAGCTCTGCGGTTGAGCTGGCATCAGCATCCCCACCCTGTCAGCCTCCCTGGGGACCGCTGTAGGCGTCTGAAGGGTGTGGAGAAAGGTGCAGCTGGAAGCGAAGGATGTCTGGGGGACCTTTCTGAGGCCCGGGGGCCCCCACACCTTCCTTCCTTCCTTCCCTGCAGCCCCAGGGCGGCCAGGGCTGCTCCCCTTCCCCACCCACAGCAGAAGCCACAAAAGGCTGGACTGGCCCGAAATGGGGGAGCCCGTGTTTAAACCCTTACCTCTGCCCAGCCGGGCCACACAGAGGGCCGACAATCCCCACCCCACCCCCTTAGGAAGGTGTGTCTTGGGAGGGAGTGCGTGTGGACTGAGGGTGGGGAGGGGACCCCTGCACACTCTCACAGACCACACGGGCTGCCTGCCCCCTCCCAGGGGGCCCGTTCTGGGCTGGTGTTCCTGCCCACAGCCCGGGTGCTCGGGGTCCAGAGTTGCCCTTTCTTCAGGCCCCTGCAGATGTCTCAGTCAGATAAGCGCCTTCCTGTGGGGTGAGGCCAGGCTCTGAGGACACACCCTGCGACCAGCGCCCCTTCTCCACGATGCGCAGCCTTCGCGGGTGCTGACGGCATCGAGTTTGCAAACGATGACGAAGGATGTGCCGCCTGCTGGGACCCCCAGCCTCGAGCTCTGACTTCCCTGCCAGGAGCAGGTGGGGGGCCAGGCGGAGCGGGAGGGCCCCTTCCTGACCAGCTAGCCCCCTTCCTCCGTCCTTCTGCTCGGGGGGTAGGTCCTACCCCAAGTGGAGGGAGACTCTGCCGGGCCCTGGTCCAGGCACAGGCCAAAGGCCAAGCGGGCACTTGCTCCCAGAGGCTACCCTGTCCCCAGGCCCAGCGTGGCAGGACTTGGGGGGGATGCCACCCAGCTCGAGGGTGGGAGGACTGGCTGTTCTGGGGCTGCCTCCTTGCCGCAGCCTGTGTACTGTCGGGGGAGGTGCGTCACCCTGATCCTGCTTCCAGAACGGCTGTCTGCCCTGCCCACCGCGCCCGACCTCCACGTTCCTTCCTCTCACTCAGGACCCAGAATTCCCCCTGCCCCTCCACTCCCCACACACATGCTCACGCATGCACAGGCAGAGCAGTGCTCCCAAGCAGACTCTGGTCGCCTTGGCTCACTTCGGACCACACGGTGCCCTGTGGCCCTGGTCCCTTCTGGCCTTCGTGGGGCAAACGGACACGTCGGGGCCTGTGTTGCTGCCAGAGGCCCACAGACAGCTGTCCTGCGGGGCCGAGAAGCCCCGCGGCCCCCTGCTCAGTGCCCTGGAGGATTCCGCTGTGAATGGCTGTGGAGCCAGCGTGGGGCCCCGGCTTCTGCAGCCGTGGGGACCCAGGCAGCCTGGAGGATGCATACGCGTTTGCAGGGTCCCAGAAGCGGACCCTTGCTGTGAACATCACCGCAGACCACCCCCACCGTTTTGGGTTTGGAAAGTCCTCTGAGAAACACCTGGGGCTCCCAATGGCCCCCCTCCTGAGGCCCCTCCCTTCTCTCCATGACCTGTGCTCCCCCAGGCAATGTCCGCCCAAGGACGGAAACCAATGCCCCTGCCCCTTGGGGCCACGGGACAGGAGCTCTGTTCCCTAGAGCTCCCCAGTGCCCCATCCCCCGGGGCAAAGGCTGGGTTCCTGGGGGTGCAGCCCAGGTCCGGGGGCTGCAGGGCAATGGAGAGACCTGGGGAAGAAGCTTGTGAGGAGGGCTCATCCTTGGCCACTCCCTTCGCTCTCCACCTTGACAACCTGCCCTCTTAAGAGGTGGAGCGGACCCCTGGGAGGGGAGGTGGGAGCCATGAGCAGCCTGCTTTCCTTCCCGAGTGCTACTGGGGGCAGCGTTTGATGAGCTCTTTGGGAAGGCCAGGCTCTCCCACCGACACCGGAAGCTGTGGCAGCTGAGACCTGGAGGAGATGCAGCTGCCGTCCAGGCTCCCGTGGACGCCTGATGGGATGAGGGGACCGGTCACTTCCCTTCGGTTTCCAGAGGGACAGGAAAAAGGGACAAGCTCACGGGATTCCCCAGGGAGCTTCCGGCTGCCGCGGTGCCGCTGCGGAGGGAGGGCGGCTGGCGCCAGGGCCCGGAGCCTCCTCGGAGCCCCTGCCCTGGGGCTGCTGCTGGGCGTCCTGGAGGGTTTGGGAGGGTTTCCCACTTCCCAGAGCTGGTAGAACTCCAGCGAGAGAGAGCCCAGCATCTTCACGGACTCCCCTCCTCACTCCAGTCCCAGCACCAGTTCCCCCTGCCCCCGACATTCCTTCACGTGGGACAGCACTTCTGGTGACAGAGGGGTAACCTGGATCGCCCTTCTTCCATATTTTGTAATGAACGCAAACGGCCTTGAGCGGTGTTTGGTCAAGACAGCCGATTCCACCTGCACCCCCTGCCAGATTCACTTCCTCAAGGGGCCGCTCCCAAGGCCTTTGCCTGAGGTCCCCCAGGACCCAGCCGACTAGCAGCAGGAGGATGACTAACCACACCTCAAAGGGTTCGAAGATCTGGCTCTTCTCAGAACATGTTCTCTCTTCTGCAGAAAGTGGTGAGTCTGCAGCCTCGGTGCTGGGCAGTTCACAGAGTTTGAGAAGTCAGCATTAACCTTCTTCTAGATGAGACCCTGGCCGCCCGATTCTTTTCTGAATGAGCCAGGGCAAGAAGCCGTGTTGAACTTGTTAGCATGGGTTTTAAAACTGGCCAATAGACTGAGCAGACCGGGGAGACACGAGAACGCCAAGGGAAACATCTCCTGGCCTGGGGGATGCGCTCGGTTTGGATCGAAACAGTCGCCACTTGCATTTCCCTTCCTAAACGCAGAGGAAGAGCCGCCAGAAATGCTGAGTGCTTGTCACGGAGACGCCAGCCACTTGATAACCACGACACCTTGAGTGGTGACTCAAATAAGATCCAAGCGCTTTATGCTGGTGCTGTGACGAGCTAACAAGGGGCTCACCTTGGACTTGAAGGCATTATAGGCACGCGGTTTCTGTGAGCCGCGCCCCTCTTCGATGCGCTCGTGGTCCGCTGAGCCACTCCCGAAGGTGGGCCTTCACGGCTCGCGGCTGCCAACAGGAGGTTCTGGGCGCCCCTTTGCAAGACCCAGTCCTGGCCACTGGCTCCCCTTCCAGACTCCTTCACATATTGGCCAAGTCCCCACAAGCAGAGACACCAGGCCCCGGGGGAGATGGCAGGAGGTAGCAGAGCAGCAGGGGAGCAGAGGCCGGTGAGCCGTCTGCCCAGGTGGCTGGAGGCCAGAGAAGGACCGGAAGCGAAGCCACAGGCAGAGGAAGAGTGAGGAGCAGAGAGGGAGGCCAGGGGGACAGGTGGAGGGAAGGAGGGGAAGGGGGACTAGCAGGGCAGGGGAGCAGGGACCCCAGGGGACCTGTGGAGGCTGCAGGCCTTGGCTGAAAAGTGCGGAGGGGGCCTGCGGGTGCGAGGTGGGAGGGAGCCTGGCTGGGTGAGGCGGGTGAGCAGGAGGAGAGCCAGGCCGAGGGCCCAGAGTGGGGCCTGTGGAAGGCAGGGCTGCAGGGCTGCAGGGGAGTGGGGAGGAGGAAGAGGCAGGGGGTGGGGGGCTGCGTTCTCTCCATCATTGCCGATGACCAGAGAGAGAGCCCCGCCCGGCCACGGGGTTCTGCAGCCAGAGCTATGTCAGCCTCTGTTCCCTAAGACCCAAGGACGAGATCATCCTGGAGAGATTTTGGCAGCCAAAAGTCCCGCCTGCAGCACAGCTGCTCCCGTGGCACAGCAGGAGAGACCACTGCCCGACAGAGGCCCTCCGAGGGGTCCCGGGTCGGGATGGAGGGTGGGCTTGGCCCGAGATGGGCGCAGACACGTGGGGCGGCTGGAAGACACAGGACCCGGCGGACCCTCGGCCCCCGTGGAGGCTGTCCTTGTAGGTGTCGCTGACACCTTCCCTGAGGGTGCTGTTTTTGGTTGAGGCCTCTGTACTTTCATCTTATAAATACTCACACTGTGTGCTTGTCACTTGCAAGAGGGGCAGATCCGATTGTTTTAAAGAACACCGACACCCCCTCCTCCTGCGACGGCTTTCCCTCCCTGTAACACCATGTGCGTGATGTAACCGAAGTGAGGGTGCCTCTGCGGAAATCTCTCACTTCAGTGTGGTACAACGCGTCAGGGAAGACCTGGTGTCACCGTCCACCACAACTTCTGTGTCATTTTCTATCTCCAACACCTATGACTAGGGGACAAGGGTTTGCTCTTCTGACACCTTCTCACATTTTTTCTGCCCTGTAAAGAACCCCCCCCCGCCGCCCCCGCCAGGAACAGCAGTGCCAAGTTGAGGGCCTGGGTCCCGGAGGAGACAGGGAGCGTGGGCTGCAGTGAGAGTGCGTTTCTCTAAGCAGCAGAAACACCTTGCGTTTGCTGGCTGGATGCACCCGACGCTGGGTCGAGGCCAGGAAGCTGGAAGTTCATGCCTAAGGAGCCGGATTTTCTCTGTCAAGCTGGAGGCAAAGGCTCTGTGGATGGGGGGGGGGGGTCCCAGGGAGGGCTTAGGGACTAGTGGGGAGGCTGGGGTGGGGCTGGCCTTGCACCAGGGAGGGGTGCTGGTGCTCCCCACCCACTGTTCTCAGAGGATCTCCGTGTCCTGTTGGAGGATCTCCCACCGGCTCAGAGGCCTGGGGGTGGGGTGGGGAAGGAGCGGGGACTGAGCCAGGCCAAGACGAACTGAACGGTGCCGAGTGGAGGGAGGGCTGGAGGGACAGGGGAGCTGGAGGGGACTCCCTGTGCCTTTGGGGATGGGAGGCCCAGGAGCAGGGCGCAGGAGTAGGAGGAGGGCGCAGAGGAGAGGAGACCATGGACATGAAAACGAGGCTGGAGGAGCAGTCACAGTTGAGGCCTTGGGAGTCAGGCGGCATGGTCTGCATCGCTTCTCGGCAGCTGGGTGGCCTTGGGCGAGCCGTCGAACCTCTCAGCCTCTCCGTTCCCACACCCGTACGATGGAGGCATTCACAAGGTGATGCAGGGGGTGTTCGGCGCCGGGCCCGGCAGGTGCAAATCTGGACCCGCGGAGCCATCAGCAGGTACGGCCCCAGCTGCACTCTGCACACCCTGGCATGCACGTGGGCTCAGGACTCAGTTTCCTCATTTGTAAATGAGGTTCACGACAGTGTATGCCTCATAGGTTGTTTGGAGAATGAGCTGATTTTAGTTGCAAAGTGTATAGACCATGGACGGAGCATAGGACTGGCACTGTGGACTGGAAGGTGTGGTCGCTGCTGTTAATGAAGTTTCCCTGGAGAGCTGGGCTGTCTAGGGGCGGAGCCTGAGCCAGCAGTGGGGTTTGGTTGGCGAGACTTGATGAGGGTGGGGAGCAGAGCTGGGGGACTCCACGTCGGGGGGCCAGAGGCTCTGGGGACAAAGGGTTTGTGCACTGTCCTCCCCCTTAGAGAGGAGTGGCAGGGGGTGGACCTGGGACCTCCCCAAACCCCGATCCGCCAGGCCCTCGGTATTGGAGAAGCTTTTTAATCCTCCAACCCAAGACACGTATAAATGCATACATATTGAAATTAATTCAAAGTTAATTCCAGGAAGAAAAGGAACGCCACACTTGCTCTGGCTGTGGAAGGGCAGAGAAGACGCGCTCACCATTAAACTGCTATGGCCGTCCGTGGGGACAAAGGGACACTCTCTTACCCCCGGATGAGCAAATGCCAGGCCGCAGAGCAGAGGCAAAACCGTGTGTGCGTGAGGAGGGGTGGGAAGGGACGAACGAAGAAGCAGCACAGACACAGTTAATAACTGAAGTGTGAGAGAGAATGTTAAGCTCCCTGATGGACACATGGGCTAAGGACATCGTCCGTTTTATGCAACAGGAAACATAAAAATATTCCAGAAGTGTCCGCGACATCCCCACCCCTCTGTTCCCTGGAAATATGCAAGTGCTCCTGGTAGCTGTGACCTCTGGCAGGTGTCAAGGAGCCGGGCGGAGGGAGAGGTGAGAAGCCTCCCAGGGCACCCAGGCAGGAAGGGGGCCAGGAAAGGCCAGGGAGGTGCCTGGGCGGTTCAGCCCAGGACACTGCCCCCTTGAGGCCAGACCTTGACAGGGCCTGGGAGCCGCTGGACCAGGCAAGCCGGCTGTGTTTACAGGGGGGCAGTGACTTAGAGCTCTGAAGACGGTCACAGCTTCCCTCCAAGTGCTGGCCCCGCTCCCATAAATCACAGAGCCTGCCTAGTCCCCCCCTGCGTGCAGCCGGAGGGGAAGTTGGGGCTGCCCATCTCTCCCAGAACCTGTGGCCTTCACAGCCTTTGTGGGGAGGGGCTCCCTCGGCATGCTGCGGGATTTCAGTGTCTGGCTTGAAGACTCTTGCCTGCTCAGGAGACTCCGGGCGCCAGGGTGGCCATGGGCAGCTACAGGCAGGACAACTGCAGGGGCAGGGACCTTGAAACAAGGACCACCCCAGAACTTTCTGCCTTAACCTCACCGTTACACTTCCAGTGAGAGCCTGAGGGGGTGTGTGGGAGAGAGCGTGCGTTCTGCAGGGCAGTGGACCCTGGGCGCGCTTCACTCTGCCCTGCCCCTTGATGCCGCGCTTTGCCTCCTCCATGCTGCGGGCCGCCCACGTGCTCACGTTTGGGGAGGCCGGGCATTTCCGTCTCTGCAGGAGGCTCTGAGGGCTCTGCCGCCTTCCTGAGCAGGCAGGGGCCGGATGGGGGTAGCTCTCCGGGGCTGCTGCGCTCAGACCTCAGGAAAGGGCCTCCTCACCTGGCTCCCGTGGAATCCGCAGGCTGGATGCCCGGGTGCAGCTTGGGGCAGAGCTCTGGCGGGGCTTGGAGGTTTGGAGCAGAGGGTGGCCAGGGGGTGGACCATCTCCCTCTCCCTGCCTTCCTGTCCTCAGTTTCTCCTGCCCTTGCCACTCTGTTGGGGACCCCCTGTTTATTTCTGGGGCGGCTCCCGTCAGTGGTGGCTGGGGTCTCACATTGCCAGCACTCAATCCTCCCTGGGGCTCTGACCCCGTTGCCACACCAAGCCCTGGAAATGGGGTTTTTGAGGAGGCACTACCGTCTGTCTTGGCCACCGCTGCCTGCAGCAGAGTGGATGCTCAGCAGATTTTTGTGGATGGAATGAATGAGTCAGGCCCTGAGCTACATGGGGGACCGAGGACCGGACCCAGGACCGAACCCCGGGGCTGCCTGAGGCTGCCCCAGATGCGACACCTGACGCCCCTTCGTGCCCTGATTGCTCTCTGTTCCTGCCGTTGCCCTCACCCACCCTGACACTCCCTCGAGCGAGTCCGTCCTGGGTCCAGACCCTGAACGGTCCCATCCCACCGAGCTGGCCCAGATTTGGGCAGAGGCTGAAGAAAGGCACTAGACGACGTCAGAGGTTTCTCTTCTATGGGGTGGCTTCCTGTGCGACGATGCCCCTGTCCAGGGCAGATGTTCCCTGCCCCTGTTCCCGTCTGGCCGGCTGGCCCTCCCGCCTCACCTCTTGCCACGCCCCCAATACCCTGGCCTTCAGCCACACAGACAGACCCCGAGGCTCCCCCCCAAAAAACACCAAGCTCCTCCCTCCTCAGGCCTGCACTTTGGCTGTTTTCTTCTCCTCTAGTCTTTTTCTCTCATCCGTCTCTTGCCTCCGTTCCCTGAGCAGCTCTCCTGGGCGGGGTTGGGGGCATGCCTTCATGGCGGGGCGTGCTGGGGGGCCCCCGCACAGCTCTGCCCCTGCATGTGCCACCCTGCCATGCCCCAGGGGGAAACCCTACCTCCCGAGTCTCTCTGACTGCACATGGCTCCCCTGATGAGGGTCTTGAGCAAAGCCCATCAAGAGAGGGAGGTAGGCGATGACCTGTTGGCACAACAGCCCACGTAGGGCTTGAACGTTTGTGTTGGAAGAGGGAGAGGCTAGGACACAGGAGCGTGGGTGCTGGTGCAGGAGCCCTGGGGGGAGGCCATGCCCCGGGGCGCCCTGAGGGGCGGAGACTGGACTTGGAGGCAGCGCTGGGGCAGGGGCGTCTTACTGTACGTGTCTGCATTGGCGTTTGAGTTGTGTGCATGCACTACATGTTTAAATAAAAGCAACTCCAGTGACACTAGCAAGATTCATTTTTTAAAACAAAAGAGAGCCGGCGGGGAGGGTGGACGAGCCCCCCTCTGCACAGGGGCCGAGAGGTGAAGGGCTCTGTGGGCCCTCTGGCCCCGGCGCCTCGCTGGGCTCGCCAGGCTCCGGCCCTGGAAGGGGCGTGTCTCCGCCCTGCCGCTTTCTGGCAGGTCCCTGGCCTCCGGCAGCGGCAGCAGCGGGGCCGAGGCTGCCCGGGCCTGGCCGCCTCACCTCGGCCTAGACCAAGCCGGGGGACCTGGGAGCTGCTCTCTTGGGGAAGCACGGCCCAGAGCCCTCTCTGAGCCCATGCCAGCTTGGGCCTCTGAGGCCCGGGGCAGGGAGCAAACCTGGCTCTCCCCTCCACATAACGTGGATGCGATGAGAGTCGGAGGCGGTGAGAGCCTAAATGACTGTCCTTTTCCGACACCCTCTTCACCGGACGGACAACGGGGACCCCGCTCTCTGGAGGGCCAGCTGACTTCCCCGAAGTCACACGCACAGGCTACTGTTTATACGGAGACGCCCTATGGGCTGGGGTGAGCCCCCCACCCCAGCCCCACCTCAGGGAGGGTCTACCTCTGCAGACACCTGAAAGTCCCAGACATGTCACCCTGTAGAAATAGGCTGAGCCACAGGCGCCTCACGGGATCGGCTGGTCCCTTCTGGGCGTGGGGCTGCACCTGCTGGGCTGTGTTTCAGCCCAGACTTCCCTGGAGGGCTGGAGTCTGCCAGAGCTCTCTGCTGAGAGGCACCCAGGCCCCTTGGGGGCATCTCAGGTCCCAGCCCCGGAGATGGGAGGCCCCACGCAGGTCTCCCCTTGCAGGACCCTCAGGAGCGCTGCAGTCCAAGCCTGCCCCGAATCACTGCAGAGGTCTGGGGTAGCAGCCAGGGCCAGGGAGCCCTGTGGGGCCCAGCAGGGCGGGAACCCCTGCTGACCATCCTTGCAGATGTCTGTGCAGAAGGGCTGAGGGGTCCCCATCCCCCAAGCCCTCAATATGAAGGTGCCCAGTCCCACCCCTCTTTCTGTGGGTGGCAGTTTTTTATTTAAAAAAATTTTTTTTCTCATTTGAGGATATGTTTACTGATTTAGAGAGAGAGAGAGGAAGGGAGAGAGAGACAGAGAAACATCGTTCGGTTGCCTTCGCATCCACACCCCGCGACCAGGAATCGAACCCACCACCTTTCGGTGTCTGGGACAACGCTCCAGCTGACTGAGCCCCTCGGCCAGGACTGAGAGGTGGTTCTAAACCTCAGAAGCCCTGAAAGTCACAGGGGCCTTTTTCAGGTGCTGGCTGCCCCGACTGACGCCCGGCTTAGTAGACTCTTTGGTGTGCGAGAGAGAGGCCTCCTTTTTTTTTTTTATGTCGGAGGTTTCTCGTGCCCCCCTGCTGGGGCAGTGGTTCGTGCTGGTGTTTCGGAAGCAGGGAGAGCGTGCAGACCCCTGAGGAGGTGCCAAGGGTGGACCGCCTTCCTGGAAACACGCGCCCCGTGCCCGTTGCAGTTCCGTTCCGTTGCGGGGCCCCCACCCTCCAGGCCCGAGAGAAGGAGCCCTCAGCCAGACGAGGATGACGTTGGGGCCACTCGAAAGGCATCTGGTCCCACCCCTCATTTCACTGATGAGGAAGCCAAACCCTAGAGGGGAAGTGACTCCCCAGAGCAGGTTGGTCACTGAGCTGGAGGACAAATGACATCTTACGGCTCGCTCAGCTGACAGGACCAACAACAGGTAACCGTCCCCGGGGCCGCTTGGACAAACTGAGGCACAGCGCCACGGACTGACCTCGCTCTCAGGGACAGCAGGTGACTCTCCCCAGGTCAGCCAGGGCTCCTCCGCAGCCGGGGCTCTGTCCACACCTGCCCTGACGCCGGGGGCGGGGGGCAATGTCAGGTGGCGCGGGGGGGCCCTGGCCGTCTCCATGACAGCAGCAGCTGCAGGCGGAGGGCTGGTTTGTCCCGGGTTATCAGTGACATTTCTACGAACCCTCAACTTCCTCCTGATTTGACTCAGGATCGCAGCAGCATTAGGCTGGGGGTGGGGGAGCCTCCCCGTGGGCAGCTCAGGAGCCTTCCCGGGGAGCCCAGCCTCGCGTGCCACACCCGCCCGGCCTGCTCCCCGGAGCCTGCCTGGGAAAGCACCCACAGCCCGAGCTCACGCACTGGCAGGAGCCCCCACTGCAGCCTCTGAGCACGGTGCCTGCCAGCGGTGTCACTTCCCCGCCTCAGTATGCCTCTCTGGGAAAGGGGAACGACAGAAGTTCCTTCCCCATGGGGCTCTCGAGGGCAGTGAGTGAGAAGAGCCCGTGTCCCCTGGGAAACCTTGCTTTCTGCGCTTCCTGAGGACTGGATTGCCCTCAGACCCCGCCCAGGCATCTCTTGGAGAGGCTGGGAGGGGAGATCCAGGGCGCCGGGAACCGTGAGCGCTCTGGGGTCCTTCTTGAGAGGGAGGGGGAGAATGGGAGTCGGGACATGCCCGCTGCCCGGCCTGGGTGACGCTCGGTGCCGCCCGGGGCCCAGGGGGCCGAGGGGTGCAGCGTGCTGCCCAGAGCACCTCTGGTTCTGTCCCATCGCGCTGGCTCTGAGTCCCTGCGGCGCTGCCTAGGACCAGAGCCCTGCCAGTGAGGGAGCCCTTCCCCAGGGCCTGCTTCTGGGCGAGGCACGGGGATGGGGCCCTCGTCCGGGGCTGGCTAGGACACTCACCACAGCACACAGATGACTTTCGTGGCCCCACCTCCGTCACAGCATGGAAATCGTGTCAGATGACACAGGCGGACCAGGGAAGTGGACCTTTGGGCGGAGGGCCGGGGTTCTTAGGAGGGGAGGGGCGGATTCTGCAGGAGAGGGGGAGGGGGGAGGTGGAGTCAGGCACAAACAAGAACGCAGGGAGCTCCTGGGTGTGCCCGTGATGCCGGTGCCGGGCTGGTGCTGGGCTGGGGCTGGGGCGAAGTGACTCAGAATGTGATTTCCAGCAAGGCCCTCGCTGCCTGTTCGACCTTGGATGCAGTCCTTAGCTTCCCCGAACCCATCTGTAAAATGGGTGCAATCATAACAATGGCCCCGGGAATGTAACCAGCTTTTCCTGCAAATCGCTTAGCACCAGACCTTGCACCGTGTCCCCAGAGGCCTTGCTCAGTCAGGTGTAGCCTGGGGAACTTATTTATGGTATCCGCGGCGGATGACTGCATCCAAGTCCATCTTTATATTCCGACTGTGGCATTCAACACTGCACCCACGGGGGAGCCTGGGGTTGCAGGCGAGGGACCTGGATGGGAGGACGCCAGTCCTGGGGAGCATTCCTCCTTAAAGGGCACCCCTCCGGCTGCCCCCGCTCCACTTGGACAGGCCTGGCCCTCCCATCTCCAGCATTCCATGTGGATGAGGGCTTTGGCCACGCAAGACGAGGGCACCTTCTTAGTCTGTGAACCTCCTAAGATTGTATTCTTCCTCTGGCTGGTGTTTTCTGGAAAGTCCAGTCAGCCGATGCAAGGAGCTGGCTTGGTCTGAGTCACACACGGGGGGGTTAGGTGCTCCAGCTGTGCAGACACGGGCCAGGTCTGTCCCACCTGGGATGCTGGGTCCTTGAAGGCATGGACGAGGGGCTGGGTGCACCATGGGGCACAGGCAGCTGCTGGAATCACGGCCCAGAGAGGGCCGAGCTGGCAGGAAGAGAGCCAGCTCCGTGAGGCCACAGGCTCTGGGTCCACAGGGCTGAATAGGGCCACTCGGATGAAAGAGCCCGGATGCAGGCCCCACTGCCAGAGAGAGCCAGGAGCAGAGCCCAGGCCTCCAGATGCCCAGCCCGGTCCCTTTTCATGCCTGGGATGTCTTCTGTCCTCTTCACCCTGGCCTGCTCCTCAGGGCACCGGGACCCCATTCCTGTCATGGCCCGCGGGGTCAGGCAGAGGAGCGTGTCTTGAGCGCTGGAGAATGCTAATACGTCCATTCCCCTGGGGTTTGGAGCAGCTCAGGTCCCCTCTTCTGTGCTGTAGCTCCCTAGCCCTTCCCTGTGCAGCCCCGCAGCCAGCCAGCCAGCCTCCCGAGCCCGGGGTGGGGGATCAGAGCAGGGCCTCTTCTGGGTTCTCTAATTGTGGCCAGGGTTCCCCTCCCTCCCCCCATCTCCCCTGTTTACAAGAACGCCCAGGAATCCCCGCGTTCCTGTAAGCTGTGACTGCATCAGTGTTTTGCAGAGAAGTACCGGCTCCCGTCCAGTGTGTCAGCAACGCACTTCTGGTTTTCTCTGAGTCACTCATGATTTAAGAGACTACTTAGGAGAATGCACAAAAATGCCTTCGGTGTATTACTAGCTGTTTCCTTCATGGTCTGAGAAGAGAAAGGTGGAGTTGCCATGGCCCTGGAGTGCTCGGCTGGGCCCAGGAGGAGTGGGATAGATTGGGCGGGAGACCCTTGTCCTCTCCCAAAGAGAGGGCATCCCCTTGATTGATGATTTCGTCCTCACTGACCTGCCAGTCGTACCTCATCCATGATTGGGCCGTTCAGAGCTCTGAACTTCTCCGTCTGCTTGATCCACGCTATTCCCTCCTCCCTGCAACAGAATCTCCGTTTCAAGTTCTCTTTGCATTTCTGGCCTGCCCCCATTAGGTACTTCCTCGCTATGCTCGTTGGGACATAAATCAAGTGTCTCATGTTTTAATGATTTATTATAACTTATACCTTTGTGGAGTCTCTGTGTTACTCTATTGATTCCTTTACTAAAAGAAAAAAAATTACATTGTTACAGTGGCTTCTTTTCAAGTGACTGTGTGCCTGAAAACCCATAGATTATCCTAACCTTTTCCTCTGTCTACGTCTTTTTTTTTTCTGTGTTTCTTATCCACAAAAGATGATTAGGTTTTGCCCTGGCTGGTGTAGCTCAGTGGATTGAATGCAGGCCTGTGAACCAAAGGGTTGCTGGTTTGATTCCAGGTCAGGGCACAACTGGGTTGCAGGCCAGGTCCCCAGCTGGGGGCATGTGAGAGGCAACCACACACTGATGTTTCTCTCCCTTTCTTTCTCCTTCCCTTCCCCCACTCTAGAAATAAATAAAATCTTTAAAAAATAAAAGATGGTTAGGTTTTGATTTTTAGAACGGATGCCCCTTTTTATACGGAAGTATTACACTTGTTAGGGAATGTTATAATTACATTACAATGGTTATGTTTGTATAAACTCCAGGGGAGTGCTCCTTTGCTTTCTATACTGAGACAGTTCCTTTTTTCACTTTCAGTTTCTGTAATGAATTTTCTCTTCTTTTTGCCCCTTTAAAATACAAGTAATATAATGGAAATGTCCAATTTAGAACACGTTGTACTTCTGCATTGTTTCTATGAATAGCTCTCCAAACGTTGTGAAAATTATACTCGAATACCTTGCCTTCCCTTTCACCCAGGCATCACTGTTGATACGGCATTTGGCATCTCCTATACGCTGTTCTTTACTCTCAATGCCACGTACAATCTCTATGGAGTAATAGCGGGCCTGTGGACAGACCACGGAGCAGGTGCTGACGCCATGCTCATTTCTCAGGTGGCACCTGCTTTCAGTGACCTGTCCCTTGCAACTCTCTGTCACTCAGGCCTTGTCTTCAGATGCTACACCTTGAAATGTTCATCTGTGACCTGCCAAGATTGTGCCTCATCTGCTGAGCTAGTTAGTTTCAATTTTCTTTTTTTTCTTAAAGATTTTATTCATTTTTTTTTTTAGAGAAGGAAGGGAGGGAGATATAGAGAGAGAGAAACATCAATGTGCAGTTGCTGGGTGTTATGGCCTGCAACCCAGGCATATACCCTAGCTGGGAATCGAACCTGTGACACTTTGGTTTGCAGCCCACGTTCAATCCACTGAGTTACGCCAGCCAGGGCTCAATTTTCTTTAAATTTTGTGTAAACCTTCCTCCTGCACCTGCCTCAGACATACACCAAGACTTTTCTTCTTTTGCAGGAAAGTCAAAAGCTATTTTTCCCTTCCTTTTCTCCAATATTTAATACAATTTTAAAATTTACATTGTTTTCATATGTTAATCAATCAATTAAAATGAGAGAGAGAGAGAGAGAGAGAGAGAGAGAGAGAGAGATAAAAGGTTTAAAATTCACCCAGAATTTTACTGTTAAAACGCAACCTGTGTTTAATGCATGGGAACTTTTTTCTAGGCTTTTTTTCCTAAGCATGGGTTTTATTAATCATAGTTGAAACACTCTCTGAATGTGTAATTCTGTAATATTGTGGAATTTTTATCTAACATAGCGTCAACATGACAGAAACATTTTCCACTGAGTAGATTTACCAAAGTGAAAATAAGCTCTTGTTGGCATGTAGGGGTGTGTGTGTGTGATTTTTGCTCTCAGAAAAAAAAATGTTCAAGTGAACATACTTCTGTACACCATGTTTCCTTCTTTTGCATAATTTACTTAAAGTAAATTTTCAGAATCACTGCAGGAAAGACTCACAGGATTTCTGTGGCTGGCAGAGTAAGTGATCAGGTCCCCGAATGTGTGTACCCAGCACGCCGGTGACAGTGTCATGAAACCCACACAGTCCGGTGCCTGTTTATCTACTGTGGGTCTTGATATTATGCCTCATTTTTATACTCTTCTTCGAGAAAGAACATCACTTATCTAACATCTGGAGCATTTTCTTTCTTCCAGCATATTACTTGAGGTCACATTGTTCCAACAGAAATGTTCCTGACGCTGTGCAGCCATGCTTGCGTCTGTGTTCTGAGCCTCGGTTTTGTCGTCACTCTGAGCGGACGGAGCTTTTCCCGGTCCTCACTTCCACACCTTGTTACATGTCCTGTGGCTGGATGTTCTGACACGCCCTTCCTTCATGAACCTGGACTTTCTTTTGCTCGACAGTGTGACGTGAGGACCTAAGTGGGTTTTTACTGATAGTTGCAACCTCCTTTGTCGACCAAGACTTCCATTTGTATTATTTATTCTCATTTCGGTTCATCGTCTTGGTGCTTTTCTCCTTCTTAGTTCTGTTCCTTGTCTTGGGGCACATTTGGAGCTTCTGGATGTCGGCAAGTGTCTTGGCTGTTTCAACGAGAAGGCCTGTTTTTTAAAAAACCATGAAAGACAAAGTTCATCACGTGCAGGAAGCATCCTTCTGGTCCTTCGTGTAAATGACAGTTGTGGGAAAAGTACCCACCAATACGAGCAGAGGGCTTTGCGTTTCTGCTTCAGTGATGGAACAGATCACCTCACCCTGAAACGGTGTCACCTTCCGGAAATCTGACTGGGCCCTCCCAGCAACAGCTCTGCTCTTTCGTGCTGCGACTGTCAAACTTTGATATTTGGGTAAGTTCGTTTCATAACATGAATTCATCAAAATTATCGTATGTTCTGAGATTATTCCTAGAGCCTGGGGATTAGCTGTCTCTTGAACTTTCACGTAGGCTAGGGCCTGCTGACTCATTCTGCGATCACGTCCTCAGCGTTCTCACTGCCGTGGGGCTGATCCACACTTCTGCCAACTTGTGTGTCAACCGCGGTGAGTTGCGTTTCACTCCCAGACCATCGGCTGCGGGAAGGTTTCTAAATGGATGAACACACAAGGGATGAGGCCGTTTCTTCCTAGTTTTTCTCTTCTCTCCATCTAAGTTTAGTGCTTTCTTCCTTATTTCTAGTTATGGTCCTTCGAGTCTTTTTTTTTTTTTTAAGGTACTGTCTTCTCATTTATTTATTTATTTTTTATTTTTAAAAAGATTTTATTTATTTATTTTTAGAGAGGGAAGGGAGGGAGAAAGAGAGAGAGAGAAACATCAATGTACGGTTGCTGGGGGCCGTGGCCTGCGACCCAGGCATGCACCCTGACTGGGAATCGAACCTGAGACACTTTGGTTTGCAGCCCGTACTCAATCCACTGTGTTATGCCAGCCAGGGCTGAGTCTTTTTTCTTGATCATGGTTGTTGGAGATACAGACTTTGTTTCATTTACTCCTCTCTCCGGGGAGCAGCTCTCAAATTTATTAACTCTGGCATATCTTCCTCTTCCTTAATTCATTTATTTCTGCTGTAATCTTTATCATTTTTTTTCTCTGATTTCTCTAAGACTTTTTTGGTTTTTTTTTCTTCTTAATGTTCACATTGAACGCTTAGTCCATTTATTTAGTTTCCTTTTGTAAAAAAAAAAAAAAGATGAAGCTTTTGCAGGGGTGGTGTGGCTTGTGTGCTGGGTGCGAAGTGTTGCTGAGCGGCAGAGCGGCGTATGCTGTATGAGAATGTGAGGCTGGATGTGCTCTGCTGACCTGTGAGGCCAGGAGCACTCACGGGCGGATGCGGAGGCAGCGGCGCAGTTGGCCCGGTTCACACCACGGTGCTCTGTCTCACTGAGACAGAGAGCTCTAAGCATTTTCACAGAGGAAAGAAGAAATACGAAGGCTCTACGTCTGTAACAGTCAACGGCTCGTGGCCATTAGAATATTTCCCACAAAGAGAAAAGGAGGCTGCTAGGGCCGGGTTTCTCTCGGAGTAGGTTCGGCTGCATCCTGTGGAATTGCTTGTTAAACAGCCCAGCCAGAAACCTCTTGTCATTCCCGATTATGGGCCACACATTTTGTCTTGTGCTTCTGACGTGACCTATTTGTAGGAGCCACTTCCATTTTTTAATGTCCTAAGAGTCTGTGTACTGTGGTCAGAGAATGTAGCCAATGTAATGTCTCCTTTTCCTTTTTTTAATGGGAGGTTTTATTCTTGCTAGGCAGATAATTATTTTGACAACTGTTTATTGAATATTTGAGAAAAAGTGGATTACCTACTGCTTTAAAACCCAATCCAGCTCTGGCTGGCGCAGCTCAGTGGATTGAGTGCCGGCCTGCGAACCAAAAGGTTGTCAGTTCGATTCCCCAGTCAGGGCACAGCCCTGGGTTGTGGGCCTGCTCCTGAGTTGGGGGCGTGCGAAAGGCAACCAATCACCGTATCTCTCACACATCGATGTTTCTCTCTTTCTCCCTTCCCTCCCCTCTCTCTAAAAATAAATTAAAATCTTTAAAAAAAATAACCAATCCAAGAGCTATGAATTAAATTATATTCATTATACAGGGCCTGGCACAAATAATGGCCCCTTTTTATGAAATAAAAGTCTTTTATTACAAAATCATAAGCATGTGATTTGGTAACACAACAATGTCACACTCCAGCACACCACACGACATCTTAGGTGAAACGTTCAAATTGCTGTCCATTGTGTGCGAAACATTCACGTCCCCTACCGGCCACACTCAGTGATGTTACTTCTGCCGGATCCTGTATTACTTCTATAATTCTATATCCTAATTTGTATTTCGCCTACTTCATGTGTTCAAATTGACACTTTACTAAAGTCTGCCACTACATCGTGTCATTGCCAGTGTCTCTTGGGATGCTATTTTACTTGAGGTACTTCCATACAATGTCATTCACTGCATACAATCGCAATGTTTGTCTTCAGTTTTTCTTTTAACATAAAACCACCTTCTTAATCCTGATGTGTGGCTTTATTCTTTTTAAAAATTTTTTTTTAAGATTTTATTTATTTTTAGAGAGAGGGGAAGGGAGGGAGAAGGAGAGGGAGAGAAACATTGATCGGTTGCCTCTCCAATGCGGACCAAACCCACAACCCAGGCATGTGTTCTGATCAGGAATTGAACTGGTGACCTTTTTTTTTTTGCAGGATGACATCCAACCCATTGAGCCACACTGGTCAGGGCATAGCTTTATTCTTAAATTCTCCAATGCTGGGTACAAACATGACCACTCTTTGTTTCTGTGTGTTGGCTGTATCATCAAGTGGCTCTTGCTGTCTGTCACAGGTGGGCACAGGTAACCAGGTTCTTGGTGATCGGAACGAAGAATTGAACCGAACACCCAGAGTTTATAGCAGAGAACATGGGAGCAGGCCAACTCCAAGCAGAGACTGACCTCACAGGCTGGAGGGATTCTACTCTTACAGGGCGGATCCTTCCTGGCTAGTTTTGGCGGGCTTTTAGTGCACATGTGATCTCCCATGATGTTCCTTGATTGGCCACCGGAGAAGGGGTCACACAATGTTACCAAATGGACCCCCCTTCTCTTTGGTCCCCCTATACTAGGTTCGTCTTGCCTGCTGCCAGGGAATTATAGCTCCTGATGTCAGAGATAGGTGAAAAGGAAAAATTATTTTTTCAAAAATTACACAGACTTGAGTAATGACTCAATGTCTTCATTAAACCCCCAAGTCCCTTAAAACACCCACAAACACATGCAGTCCTTCCTTCCCCCTTTTGCCTGGTCTGGGGAACCGTATCTCAGGAAAAGAAATACAAGTCCGTGGCTCAGGCAACCCCCAGTTCTTCCCAGTAATCCGTGCTGGGCTGGTAGGCCGCCCTCAGTTCCCAGTACCATCAGCTGTGTCAGCAGGATCTCCAGTTCTTAATCCAAAACCACGTTGCACCTTCTCATGGCCCACCAGCAAGAGTCCTTTCACCCCTTTCCCTATCATAGTTTCTCTCCTGCATTCTTCCAAACTGCTAAGAGAGAGCTCTGCATCGCTGCTACATCTTGCTTTCTGGCTTCCTACGCTACGTGGCAAAGGGAGACCCAAAGCTGAATGGTTCCTCTCGCCCTGGCTGCTGTGCCTGGGTTTAAATCCCAGCTCCGGTCTTCCTCTGCAGCCTCAATTCCAACTCCTCCCACAATTGGCTACACCTGCCAGCATTCCTGTATTTTTTTTCTAGCTTTTCTGGGCTGCCATAGTAAGTCCGGGCAGGCGTGGCCCTCATGGCATGGAACCAATCATCTCCAAGCTCTCACGCAGGCTCTGTAACTGGGGGGCATTGCCTCCCAGTTACATCCTGGGTGGAAGTCACTCCCAGCTCCCTGGCTCAAAGCATGGCCATAGCTGTTTAACATATCCATGAAACCAGTTAAAGGTTATAAATACATTAAATCACCATTCTAGAGGTTATTTGCGAAACCATTGCTATTCAAAACAATTCTCAATGGCCTTGCTCCATGTGTCCCATCCCCTAGTTCAGACTTGTGGGGGTGAGGACATCCTGTATTTTTAATATTTCTTGGATACCCTGAGCTCTGGACCCCATTACAAATCCTTCTTTGGGGGGCCCCCTGGCTGCACCCCCTTACACTGCTGTGAATAAGCGTGCTCTTCACAAGCAACAAAGAATTGAATGTTATTTCATAACTGAGCTGCAAACATTAGTTAATAAAGGAAAGTTTGAATTTTTCTTATTTTTTGTTGTAATTTCCGTGCTTGGTTTCTGTTTTCATTCTATTTACTCCTTTGCTTGGTAGGCTGATTTGTTTGCTCGTTTCTCTTTATCTGATTTATCTCAAAAATCACTGTTTTCAACAGTCAGTAGTTAATTCAAGGTTAGAAAAAATCTTGTACTTTTTTATCATTATCAAAGTTGAAAAAACAGAACAATAACTTTTCATTTCCTTTTACGGGATATTGGCCTTGCCCCTGTCCCCTTAGTCCGCACCATTTCCGCCCCCTGTAACCCAAGGACACACTTCTTTGTCGTTAATCTCTCTAAGGGATAACATCCTACCTTTTTCAAAGGACACAGATGATTTCTTTCCCTGCTTTTTTTTTCTTTTAATTTTAACTTCAAACTACATTCATTATCACGAAAGTCCCTTTCCACGGTCTCCTGCTTTTGATGCTCAGCGCCAAGCTTTTCCACTGTGATGTTTTCATCCTCCATTGCCCTCACTTCTGGGAGGTCTACATCGTGTGGCCTCTTGGAGGCAACGTGTTGGTGGAAGCCACATGACCCTGAGGGTGGCTTTCTGTGATCTTCACACCTGACCGGCAACCCGACCGGGCTTGAAATTCTGTGTTTAAATGCTCCTCCTTCTAATATTTCCTCGTGCTCATGGTTGTTTTTCGGAGAGGTTTCCAAGGAGCTGGGTTTGTTATTCACGGATGCGTGTGAATAACACACAGGTTCTCTGTTAATGACATTTAAAGAGGCAAACGAAACCCCTGGGAGTGGCTGTCTTTCCACTATTTTGCATGAAGCGTACTTCCTCTTATCCAAGTTCTCATCTTCTCTGTGGTTGAATTCAGCCCCACCTCTGAGGCCCTGAGCTGCTGCTGACTGACCAAGGTCATCTTGGGCCCTTGGGTCAGTTCAGACCTGATTTGCTTGACCCCATGACCTTTCCGCATTCAATTCTATTTCCTCATTGGTATGAGGCTGGGACCAGGGTCCAGTCAAATCCTCCTCTGAGGCCAAGGGCCCCACCGACCCTGCTACAGAAAAGATAACGCACTGCAGATGGTCTTGCTGGGGGCCGTCGCTGGGCACGGTGCCCCTGCAGCCTGCACCACACTAACCAGATTCCGACATCGATGGAAGCGTGGGGACGGCCTCTGTGGTGGCTGCCAGGCGGCTGCTCCAAGCCCAGCTCTGCCCACAGCGCCACAGTGAAGCAGACGCTGAAGCCTGGCTCTTCCTGGGCTGCCTCCAGCCAGTGCCTGAGCCTGGCGGAGGTGCCTGTCCTGGGTGGGCTTTGCTCAACCTGGGGCCCCTCTGATGGGCCTCCTATGCTTAGAGGCTCCCCGTAGTTGGCATGGTGTTCTCAATCCCCCGTGTGAGGGCGTCAGGAGGTGGGAATTTGGGGAGGCAATTAGGGCTAGAAGGGGGAGACCTCATGGATGAGATTAGTGCCCTTCTGTGAGAGCGCAGAGAGCTCGCTCACCCTTCCGGCCGTGGGAGGACACAGCGAGAGGTGGGCAGTCCGCACCCTGGAAGAGGGCCCCCACCGGACCGTGCTGGCACCCTGGTCTCGAACTTCCAGCCCCCAGGGCTCTGAGAAAGAAGTTTCTGTTGTTTCGAAGCCTCCCATTCTGTGGTGTTCCGTCACAGCCGCCCAAACTAGGGTCGCTATCCACCTCGACAGAAAGCTTCACGATGGCATCCCCACACTGGCCACACTTTTAAGGACGACCTGGCCAGGGCTTGCCTAGAACCCTGGTCTTTGGCCTGATCAGAAGCTCTAACTTGGGACCCTGCCTCATTGTCTGCCGGCACTCAGCATTGCAGAGCAGCGCGCCCGCACACAGCCTGGTCCTCCTGTCCCTGGGGCCAGTTCTAGTTTCCCCACCTGTCCAGCGGCCTTTCTGTGCCCCGTGGAGACTCAAGCCCTTACTTCATTCCCTCTGGGAAGGTCCTTCCTTCCATATTTCTCCCTTTTCTTTCTGGCTTTGTCCTTGGGGTAGCAAGAGGTTACGACATCTCCACCCCTTATATCTTCCCAATTTTGAGTCGCAGGAAGAGCCCCATCCTCCTTCCTAGAAACCCACGCAAGAAATTCACTGCTTTTCATTGCCTCTGGGTGAGTCAGATGTCCATCCCGGAACCAAAGAACCAGTCCGCCAGGCAGGGTCGACTCTGCCGAACCTTCGGGAACGTGGGCAGAGCAGAGCCGAGAGAAAGAGAGCTCCCGTCAGCCCTGCCTTAGTTTCCACGTCTTCGGTTATGTTTAATTCTCTCTCTGCTTAAACCAGTTTGGCTCAGGGTTTGTGTCATTGTTCCTACTTTCAACGGAAGGAGCTCTGATGGAAAAAAGAGACATGTTCATGCACAGTTTCATTTTCATAAAAGAGAAAGGCACACACACGTATGCATATTGTGTGTGTGAGAAAAGGGTCTGGAAGGACACACCTGAAGGAGGAACAATAGTTATATCTCAGCAGCAGAATTAGAGGCAAGTTTGCTTGGCTGTCATTGTTATTCGATGGGCATGAATTGCTGTGTGATACAAGGGAAACGTTTATTATTCTTGACAGAGTCGATGGAACTCGCCCCTTGTAGAGAGTGAGAGGAACTTCATCTAACCCTGTTTGATGTTTCAGGGAAGAACATGAGCCAGTCCGACAAAAATGGGAACTGCTCCTCTCAGGACGTGGACCGGCTGATGCAAATCGTGCAGGTGGTGGTCCACGTCCCCACCTTCCTCCTGGGCCTCGTCCTCAATCTGCTGGCCATCCGGGGCTTCTGCGCCCTCCTGAAGAAGAGGTTGCTGGAATATGTTGCCACTTGCACCTACATGATCAACCTGGCGGCCTTTGACCTGCTGATGGTGCTCTCCCTCCTGTTCAAGATTGTCCTGTTCTACGTGACGCCCCCCTTTCCATCCCTGTGCAGCTTGGTGGAGGGCCTCCACTTCATCAGCATGTACGGCGGCATCTTAACAGTCTGCTTCATCAGCCTGGATAGATACTTGGCCATCCAGTACCCGTTCCTGGCCAGCCACTGCCGGTCCCCCAGGAAGACCTTCGGGATCTGCTGCGCCATCTGGGTCCTGGTGTGGGCCGGGAGCATCCCCTTCTACAACTTCAGCTGGGAAGAAGGAAGGTACACGTGCTTCAACAATATGTCCAGTAAGGTCTGGAGTGCCAACATTGTCTTCCCCGTCGAGGTGTTTGGCTTCCTTCTTCCCATGGGCATCATGGGCTTCTGCTCCTACAAGAACATTCACATTCTGGTCAGCCGTCGGGACACCAACCCGGACCTGACCCGGAAGAAGAAGGCCTGCATCTGGACTATCGCATCCAGTCTGGCTGTTTTCGTGGTCTCCTTTCTCCCAGTACACATAGGTTTCTTCCTGCAGTTCCTGGTAAGAAATGAGTTTATTTTGGAGTGCAGAGTTCGGCAGAACATCACCTTCTTCGTGAAATTGTCCATGTGTCTCTCCAACGTCAACTGCTGCCTGGATGTTTTCTGCTATTACTTTGCCATCAAAGAATTCCGCATGGGCATCAGGTCCCGGCAGAACTCCAGAGACCAGCTGGAGCTGGACTTCTTGCAGACCAGGACTACTGTGGCTGGGGAGAGAAAGCCGTCCGCAGAGAAAGGAAACTGCAGCCTTGTACCCTAGTGGCAGACATCCTGTTCCAGGACCTTGCTGGGGTGGGAGGACGCGTGGTGCATGACTGGTGTGCTTTCCCTTCACACGCTCAGTGAACGCTGTGTCCGCTCGTTATGCCCCCAGAGACCTCCCCGCACACCTAGACAGCTCAACGTAAATCACGCAGTGTTTGGAGATTTCTGATGAACCTGAGAACCAGGTGAATTCTTGACCGCTAAGCCCAAAAAGTATGAGGCAGAAAAATGAGAAAGAAAATGAGACCATCTGAACAAGGCCACCTCTCCTCTATCTCCTGCTAGGCTGGAAGTTTCTGGAAAGGAAAGGGGAGAGGAGTTGAGCGAGAGAATCAAGGTCAGTCATGGTGGCAGGGGCCCTGGGTTGAGACGCAGTGGGAGGCGAAAGGGTGAAGCCGGAGCCATTGGCTATGGTGGCACCATTTGCTGAGCAGGCCTGTGACCTTGTTAGACAGGACTGCCGCCGGTTTGCTCTTCTGAGTGCGTCCCCAGGACTGGACACGACTGGAAAGCGAGAACAGAGCGTGACTAACCGCTCCCTGCAGCCATGGGCAGCAGATAACACTGGAACAAACAGCAGCCTCCGGTTCCGACCAGCAGCCCAGGGGCCACACAGCAGCACCCCCACCCTTTGTAATCTAATTATAATCCAGTACGAGCTCAGAGCCCCACCCCCTCAACAGCGGTGCATCTCTCCACTCCATGCCCCTCTCCTTTCTTGGAGAGTGAAAACAAGCTTTCTTCTCTGCGCTTTCTTCTCCTTGTGAATTCTCTCCCAGCCCGCATCACCAACCCACCCCATAACAGTAGGGACGCATCAAGCTCCTTTTTAGTTTGCAGGGCGGAGCAGACTTGCATTTTCCAGTCCCTTCTGGGGCTCTGTTGGCCAACGACCTTGCAGAGATGACAGCAAGTGGTGGGGGTGGGGTGATCATGGTTTGAGCAAATACACACAGAGAACCCCAAGTTTCTTACAGGCTTTTGAAAGGCTGGGGAGACCCATGAGAAGGTTGTGGAAGGGAGAACGGGGCTGGTGTGGTGCAGCTGCAGATACTTTGTGGAAGCGGTGGGGACAGAGTGGGTAGCTGTTGGTGACGCTGAGAGCCAGGAGGGTATAGAACATACTGGGGAGGGGAGGACACGGGCCAAGGGCAGCTCCTGCCCCATTGCCACGGGGCGGCGCACTGCCTGGAGCTTTGGCACTGGCCTGGGAGAGGAGAGGCAGGGTGACCAGCCTTGGGGGAAAGGACCTTCCCAGACCCGACCAGCTTGCTCTCTTGAACAGGCTCATTAGACTTAGTTCCCCTGAGAACGATGGGAAAGAATCAGGCTGGATTTGGTTCGGCCAGAGGAGAAGAAGGAACAGATGTTCATCTTGCCCGCCTGAGTCCTGGCTGGGCAGCTGGTCACAGTGGCGCTGTCCGGGGAGCTGTCCTCTCCAGTGGCCGGGGACGGGGAGAAAACGAGTCAGCCAGGAATGGAGGACCCACCTTGCGGGCACCAGGCTCTTGGCAGTTTCTAGCTGGAAGCTGGAAACCATTGAAGCTCGGCTTGGCTGGGGCTCCTGTGGTGATCAGAAGGAGCAGCAGTGACAGCTGGGAGCCTTCGGTGACTCAGCAGCCCCAGAGAGAGAGAGACGGTGACACGGGTTCATGAAACGGCGGGGCGGTTTTGCAGGACAGAGTGAGATGAGGAGTGACAAAGGGAGACAAAGGGAAGGTTTTCCCGGAAGAAGAGCAACAGCCTCCTACCTGGGGCACGGGAGGGAGGGGTGGCCGTGCGGGAGGAAGGGGCAGTTTAGAGAAAACCCTGATGGGAGGAAGAGGGGAGGCCGGGCGACTGACTGCCCAAGCCTCCATGACGATGACATGGAGTTCTGTGAGGAAGTGGGGCGGGCAGGAGGGGTCGAGGGCCCAGCCGCTTCCCACCTGAGACTCCCCAACTTCACTGAGAGCCTGGAAGGGCGGGAGCCCTTCCGCTGCCCCCCTGCAGCTGACTCAGTGGTGGGGGGGCGCTCCGTGGGGCAGGAGGGAGGGGTGAGGAAGGAAGCATCAGTGCCAGGGTGTCCATAGGGGGGCAGGACTGATCCTGCCCAGGACCAGGGGCTCCTGCCCCTTAAACCGGACCTCCGGGGGCCAGCAGCCAGAGCCAGGGGCTCTACAGAGCTAGAAGTTTCCCCAAGCCCTGGGCACTGCCCTCCCGGCTGGAGGCCGCACCGTCCGTGGCCGTCCTGGACAGAGGCGCACCTGTGCTACTCTGAGGAAGCCGGGCTGTGGTGCCCGGCAGGGCACGTGGGGCTGGGCTGGGCTCAGAGCCCAGGGCCGGGTGGAATTGGGGACCACCCCACCCCCAATGTCTCCTTTTGCATTGGGAACTGGGAGCTCACCAACGGGTGCCCCCCATGCTGCAGCTTGTACCCACCAGTGTGCTTGGGGCCGGACAGTCCTCCTAAGAGAAAGGGACACAGGCCCTGAACAGCCACCATCCCCAGTGTTGTCTGTACCCATAAAATCTTGGGCTGTGGGGGCAGCATGGCCCTGCCTGAGCCAGGTGACAGGAAAGATGGGAGGGGAATCTTGAGTCAAGAGTTGTGTACCTATGCAGAGAGAAGGCGAGAGAGAGAGAGCTGTGTAACTGTAAGGTCTAGGCCCTGGGAGCGTCTAGCAGCCTTGAGTTGACGTGACATCTGTGGACTAGTGGGGGGCACCTGGGGACCCCTTGACCGATCCTCATACACGGAGGGGAGGAGACGGGCTTCTTCTGTCTCCTCATGGGGACTCACCCTGGCCTGAAAGTCACAGAGGACCCATCAGGGCCCAGCTCTGTGTCAGCACTTGGACCCTGTGGGCAACGGAGAGGCAGAGGGTCAGGGTCATGGTCAGGGTCAGGGTTAGGCTACGGATGTATCCGAGAGCCTGATCCCACAGCAAGTGGCAGCCAGTGACTTGGAAAACCTTGAACTCAGTTTTGGAAAAGGCTTAAGTTCCTGCTCCCAAAGCTGGTGGAACCTGGAGATGTTTGGCCATAAGCGTGACCTTATTTGTACTCCTAGAAAACCTAAGCCATACTTCTTGCTTGTATATGTGTGAAATTAGCACAATTAATTGGAAAAAACCACTTGATTCATCTGATTTGCCAAGTAAATAGATTCCTGTGATACTGTGTGACCTTGTCTTGGCCTGTACTACTGGCTCCTCAGTGTCCTTGCCAGGTGACCCAGCAGTCAGCGTTGGAGGGACAAGATCGAAGGGGCCACCGGGACACCCAGCGTGTGAGCAGAGAGTCACCCCCAGGCCTGGCCCGGGGGGCAGAGCCGGCCGGCCCCAAGCGGCCAGCAGCCAGAATCCGCAGGGTCTGACGGCGAGTCCCCAGGTCCACTTGAGTCCTTGGTTCTCTGGGATGGCAACGGGGCCACACAGACCCCACAGGACCTGCTGGGCTCCCTCCAGCACCGAGCCCACCCCTGTTTCCTGCCACCTCACCCCACCGGCTCCAGAAGGCAGAAGCCACTCTCAAAGGCCCGGGCTCCTCTGCTTACACCGCGTGGCCCAGCACCGTGGACCTGCTGGCACGGCCGGCCCTCCGCAAGTCCTCCGCGGCCCTGGCCGCCCACAGAAGGGGGCCAGCTCTCCCTGGTCAGATCTGGATTTTCCTTCACGGCTCCTCACACACGAACCTGCTAACCTGTCCAGACCTCCTGGAGAAAGTATCTGCTGGGCACTGGCCCCCCTCCCTCTGGACTCCCCCACATGCCCGAGCACAGCTAGTCAGGCGTGGGTGCCCAGGACCTCCCCTGACAGCTGCTGTGGACTGAGTTTCCCCCCCTCCCGCATCCATACGCGGAAGCCCTGATCCCGGGTGTGCTGGGGACTTTGGGAGACACTTAGGTTTGCACGAGGTCCTGAGGGTGGAATCCTCATCATACCCACCTTATAAGAAGAAACACCAATTTAATTTAAAAAAATAAAATAAAATAAAAGCTCTGGCCTGGTGGCTTGGTTGGTTGGACCATCGTCCTCTACACCAAGAGGTTTTGGGTTCCATTTCCGGTCTGGGCACATACCAAGGTTATGGGTTCAATCCTCGGTTGGGGTGCATTCAGGAGGCAACCAATCAATGTCTCTCTCTCACATCGATGTCTCTCTCTCTCTTTCTCTCTCTCTGAGAAATCAATAAATGGTCCTGGTCAGTGTGGCTCCACTGGTTGGAGCACCGTCCCATAAACTGAAAGATAGTCGGTTTGATTCCTGGTCAGGGCACACACCTGGGCTGCAGGTTTGGCCCCGGTTGGGGTGCGTGCAAAAGGCAACCAATCCACGTTTCTCTCCCACGCAGGTGTTTCTCCTTCTCTCTCCCTGCCTTCCCCCCTTCTCTAAGATCAATAAGTGTGTCCTCGGGTGCGGATAAAAAAAGAAAAGAAAATCGATGAACATATTCTCTGGTGACGATTAAAAAAGGAACAAGAGAAACCAGAGCATTTCCTTCCTCTCTGTCTCTGCAGCTGCGCTTACGGAAGAAAAACTGTGCGAGGACACAGGGAGAAGGCGGCTGCCCATGACCTGAGGAGACAGCCCTGAGCAGATATCAGCCCTGCCGGCTCCTCGGCCTTGGACTTCCAGCCTCCAGAACCATGAGAAATGGGGAGGCTTTAACAACATCTGTGTGGTTAAAGCGCCCCCCATCTGTGGCCCATTGTTTGGCAGCCCAGGAAGGCTCATGCAGCAGCCAAAGCCACCTCCCAGCTGGGCCCTGCACCCTCAGGGACCAGAACGGAACCTCCCTTGCGCTGTGGCCCCCCCTGGGAGCAGCTGACGTGGTGACTGCGGCTCCACAAGCTGCGCCTGTCAGCTGCATCCCTCTCCAGCCCCTCTCTGGGAGCCCTGTGAAGCTGGAAGTCACTATGTTAATGCTGCACAAGCGTGACGGGGCACTAATGGCATTTCAAATAGTTCAGACGCGGCCTGGTGGTGAGTTGCCACAAGTAAACGGTAATTGCATGGAGGAGTGAAGTGGCTGAGACTGTGTAAGCGGCTGCAGGGGCAGGACTGAGGAAAGGACTCTGTGAACAGGTCCCCGAGGACAGAAACTGGGAAGAGCCACGGTGCAGGTGTGGGGACAGCCTGGTGAGCGGAACAGTAACTGGGGACGAACGGAAGCGTCCCCCCGTAGGAACCGCGTGGACGTGATGGAGAAGCCCACACTGCCCAGCCCCCAGTCCCTCCCAGGGGTGGGCTGTGCTGCGGACAGCAACCTTCCAGGGCCTGGAGAGGCAGCGGAGGCCACTCTGAGCGCCCCACTGATGAGGAGGCAGGGGACTCAAAGGCCCACAAGTGATGCTTTTGGGGGTGACAGCCCCCTCTCGCTTTTTCCCACCCAGAGCTGCCTCCACGAGGGAGCCGGGGACACAGAGCCCTGAATGGGCTTTTGAGGGGGTGTGGATGGCAGGCAAAGGTGGACTCTAGGGCCTTCAGGTGGAAGGACAGACATCCCTCCTCCCCCACACAGGCCTGAGCATCCCATCCCCCGCCAGGAGCCTGTGAGGTCTGTCCCCTCGCAAAGCCACTGCAGGAGGGGCCACGTGGCATTTGAACTGCTGGCCAGCCAGCCAGCCAGCCAGCCGAGACCTAAACTTGGCCCTCAGCTATTTTAAGTTTTTCAGAGCTAGAATGCGAAGCGCTGTCACTTCAAAGCCTGACACTAATTAGTTCTGCTAGGTGCAGGGGCCCTGCATTGGCTCTGAGGTCTCCGGCAGCCTTTGTTCTGGCGGCTGTGCCTGGAACAGAAGTAACCAAGGCGCTGTCTGGGAGGCTGTCTGCGAGCGAGGCTGCGGAGACGGGGCGCCCACAGTCACGAACAGGCACCAGAGTGGGCGGCCGTGCACCGCCCTCTGCAGAGTGCGCTCCCTGTGGCCCTGTTTCCAAAGGTAGCCCCATTGGGGGGTTGGGCCTCCAACGTATGAATTTGGGGACACAGTTCAGCCCCTGGCATGTGGGTTTACTCTGTGACCTGGAGTTGAAGAAGTCTTGGGCTTTGTTTGTTTCTCCAAATTGAATGTAACCCACTGTGAGCTCATCAGTGGTCCTGTAGGACCCTCCAGCTCCTACATCTGGGGCCCTGCCCTCTCCCAGGAGGTAGGGGTCCTGCCCCAGCACAGCTGCACTCTTTGCGGAGGCCTCTGAGGCCAGCTTGCACTGGTCCCTGAGCAGGCCTGAGGCTCCCTTCAGCCACCCTGCCGCTCTGCTCCGCGGGGGCTCTTCTCCGAACCCGGCTTGGGAAGCTGGCAGTCTAACCTCTCCGAATCTGGCCGCACTCCCCTCTGCTCCCCACCCCCCAGCAGTCCTGCAGGGATTTCTCCTTCTGGCCTCCAGCTTCTGCAGCCCAGCTTCTGCAGCCCAGCTTCCTTTCCAGGCCGCAGTCGCTGTGCCTGGCTGGCCCTGATGGACAGTGCCCCCTGCTGTCCATGCATGGAACCTTCAATTCTATTCAACTGACCTACTATTTCCTGAGCAACCCTCGTGTGCCCACTCTTGTGTGGGACAGGAAGGACAAAACTGGGGGCTCATAGCCCCTCTGAGAGACCAGGGAACATTCTGAGAGCGGAGAACAGGGTGCTTCCTGAACCCTTACCAGCTGCAGGCCTTGTGCGTGGTGTGTGGTGTGATGTGTAAAAGGATGAATGAGGAGCCACTGTGGTGGGCAGGTCCCCCCCGCAGCTCCACAGAAGCGCCCCCACCCCCACAGGCTGCACCTGTGAGCCTGCAGCTGTGAGCATGCAAGGCATCCTGGTAACTGGGTGGGCGTGGCCAGGACTGGGGGTTTTCTGTGGTGCCCACAGGCCCTCCTGCCAACCTGCCTCCTCCCCCACCCATGTTCTCCTCTCGAGAGGGCCTGGCTTCCGCCCTGGCTGGGGCCACAGAGCGCCCTGCAAGTCGGGTTTCCTGGAAAGCTGACTCTCAGGTGGAGCTTAGCGTGTGGGAGGTTGTCTAAGGAGCACCCCCTGGGGACCAACACCTGAGGAGGGAGCAGACAGAAGCAGGGAGGGCAGGCGGAGAATTTGAACTCAAATGCAGGCCCCACGACAGCCGAGGCTCCCCCTGGGAGACCTCTGCAGCTAGGAGCCGTCCTGAGTGGGAATTGGACCCCGGCCAGCAGGCTCTAAACAGCCTGATATCGAACTGGAGAAGGAGCTTGACCTTGGATAGGCGGCTGCCTGGGCTGAGGGCCTGGGAGCAGCTGGCGGAAGTCGTCCCGGGAGGGCTCCTGGGCTGAGGGTCCACGCAGGGGTGAGCAGGTCGCTTGGCTGGATCTGCTCCCGGGCCAGCTTGGCCCTGAGCGGCGGGGTGAGGGGGGGGGTGTGACAGCTCGGGCACTGGGTCAAAAGGTCAAGGCTGCAGGTGGGTGGAGAGCCACAGAGGGCAGAGCAATCAATACCCCTTGTTTGGGGAAGGAATGCGAGATGAGCAACTGAACAGAGACGGTCCTGGGAGCAGCGGCAGCTGGAGGCCCTGGTGCCCGGTGCGGGGTTTTCACAGAAGCTAGACCCCGGGTCTGTACCTCCAAGTGCCTTCGAGACTCTCCAAGGGCACGGAATGTGTTCAGGGCCGAGCCCCACTTGGAGTGAGTAGGTTGATGAGGGTGGGGCAGCGGAGGGGGGGCGGCTTTCTCAGTGCCCAGCTGATGCCCTGCAGCCCCTCCTAGCTGGACACTCAGAGGCCTGGCGGAGGAAGCTGCGGTACCGACGCTGTGAATGAGCGCTGCCCCATTCAGAGGACCTCCCAGTGTGGGAACGCACCACCTCCCCCACGGCGCCTCCCCTCGGGTGGACTGAAAGTTGGTGCCCCCCAAACTCGAGGTTTGAAATCCTAATCCCAATGAGGTGGCGCTAGGGGGTGGGGCCTTGGGGAGGTGAGTGGGTCTCGAGGGTGGAGTCCCGGTGAAGGGGATTGGCGCCCTCGTAAGAGGGACCCCAGAGAGCCCCCTCGCTCCTCCCACCACGCGGGGACGGGATGCAGAGAGAAGCCTGCAGCGTAGCGCAGGAAGAGGGGTCCTCACCAGAGCCTGACCACACTGTCACCCCTGATCTCGGAGTTCTGGCCTCCAGAACTGTGAGAAATAGCTGTTTGTGGTTTAAGGCAGGGCCCAATTTAGTAATGAGATGTTCGCAAGATTGAGACAATTTACCAAAATCCCCCTCCAGAGAGGGAAGCGCTTCGGAAAGTCCTTGGAGGCGCAAGAGGGAGAAGCTGCTCCCAGAGAAGAACGAAACCGGGGCAGGAGGGAGGGAGCGCAGAGACGTCGTGGGGAGCTGGAAGGAGGCGGAGAGAGGGCAGAGGGCAGAGGGCAGAGGGCAGAGGGCGCGGGCGGCCTGGAGAATCTCCTGCAGACGGTGGAAAACCGTGCGGCGCCTGGTGTGAGCAGAGTCGGAGGGGAGGCCCGGGGCCTGAGGCTGCACCGGAAAAGAGATGCAGGACGATATCAGCCCTGGAAACGTGGTTGTCACGGGTCGGGCTTTGTTCCCCATTACGACCGCGACACTGGGGTTCTGGTCAGGCTTGTCCAAGCCTACGAGGGGGGGGGAGGGGGGCGGGGCGGCCTTGGGGAACTGACGTCACTCAGTGCCTGTGGCCACCCCCCACCCTCGCCACTCCGCAGTGGGCTGAATGCGGGACTCTCTGAGACGGCCTCCCTCCCCCGGCCTGAGCGGGCCGTGGGAACCCCCCACCCCAGGGTGAACCACCCTCAAGTCAGGCTTCCCAGGGCCCCAGAGGCAGCTGCCTGAGGATGGTGCAAACTCAGGCGCTGGGTCCAAAGGTCAAGGCTGGCTCCTGGCTCCAACCCTGGCCCACTGCACACCGCCGCCCGAGTACCCCATTCAGCTCTCCGAGGGACAGCGGCTCCACAGGCGCTGCAGCGGCAGGGAGAACACGCCAGGCGCAGGGCCAGGGCTCCGTGAGTGTCGGTGCTTGGAACTGTGGTGAGCTTCCTTTAAAGAGGTTTATTTAAAAAAAAATTTTTTTAAACAAAAGAATCAGCCAGTTGGTCTTTTTTAGGCCACGGGTCTTAATCATTTTTGTTCGTGGATTCCCCCTGCAGCCTGGAGAGGCTTGTGGGTTTCCCCCAGGATGGCAGTGTTAAATGCTTAAATAAAATGCAGAGGGTTACAGAGGAAGCCTAATATGTTAAAATGCAATTATCGAAATTTTAAAACGTGTGATCTGAAGATACATGTGCCCCTTTAAAGAGTTAGGCCCTGGGTAAGGTCTAGGGACACGTTTAGTAACTGCCCCGGTTTTGCATCAGCGAGGAGCTGCGCCCTCACGGTGTTTTGGAATGCCTGCAGCGTCTGTGGTGTGACACGAAATGGCTGTGACTTCCGTCGGCGACAGGGTCCCAGGAACCATCCGCACTGCTGCGGCGCGACACCCGCACACACAGGGAAGGAGAGGCTAGCTTCATTAGCCATTAGTGAAAATAGTGCGCAATGTTTTTTCCCCAGCCAGTTCGTGACCCCCTGAATTCCGCTCCTGATCCCCAGGCTGGGGACTCCGGGTTTAGGCAGAGGCATCAGCACACCCAGAACAAAGCTTCTTCCTCCACAGAAGGATCATTTTATTTGAGTGTCTTCTTGGTCCTGTGAGTGTGGCTAGCAGGGTGCCCAGCTCTTCCTCTGGGCTGTGTGGGCCACGGGCTCTCTAGGACGCTGGCCGACCCCTGCTGGACACAGCACTGTAGAGCCACACCCTCGGGGGCTCTCTGAAAGCAAAGGTATCTGTACCCCAGCTCTGATCTCTGAGCTGCAAAGGCAGGCTCCCCTGTCGGGGTGAGCTGGGGACATCCAAGGGGCAGAAGAAGCAGGGGGACTCGGCTGAGGTGCTGTCCTCACTTCAACCGGGGAGGGCTGAGGCTGGCTGGGCTGTGGCTGACGCCAGGTGCCCCTTCGCACCCAGCCACCCTGCTCCAGGGGCCGTGTTTTGGGAAATAATGGCTGAGTGTGGAAAAGTGGACGAAAAAGAGCTGTTTAACCTGAACCTAGACCACCAGTAGCATGCTAACCTCCTAGACAGCGCTTCTGCAAGACAGCGAGCTGCAAGAGCGACACCTTGTGACAGTAAGGAGCAACAGCAGCAGTGGGTTGTGGGGACCCAGCTTCTCCTCCTGGGCGAGGAGGCCAACTGGACTCTTCCTTCTTGTTTTTTTTTTAATAAAGGTTTTTGTTTTAATTTTTTAAAAGATTCTGTTTATTTATTTTTAGAGAGGGGGGAAGGAGGGAGAAAGAGAAGAGAAAGAGAAACAACCACGTGTGGTTGTTTCTCACGCGCCCCCATCTGGGGACCTGGCCCGCAACCCAGGCACGTGCCCTGACTGGGAACTGAACCGGTGACCCTGACCCTTTGGTTCGCAGCCTGTGCTCACTCCGCTGAGCCTCACCAGCCAGGGCCAGACTCTTCTAATGGGCTGTGGAAGCAGAGCGTGTCCGTGGAGGCAATGACTGAGCTAATGCCTAGTTCCTGCCACGGCCCAGGGACCCCAGAGCCCAAGGCTAGGGAGTCTGGGGTCAGAATGCCATCAGCCCTCTGGCCTTGGCGCACACGGAGAGAGAGACAACAGGACTCTCAGCCCCACCGCAAGGCTGCCTGGGCCCACGGGCCAGCCCACGCCAGGCCCATGCCGTGAGCGGGGCCCCACGGCACCTGGCCCATGTCTTGGGGCCTGGAAGGGCTGGTAGTTATGACGGCGGCTGTAGGGTCCACAAAGCCACAGTGTTTCCGATCGGGCTCTTCTTCGCAGAATAAGTTTCCTGACCTCTGCTCTGAGATTTAGGCTCTTGGAGGCAGAGACTGGGTTTGGTTCATCCCTGGATCCCCAAACCTCAGCAGAGAGCCCAACACATAGTAGGGACTCCATACATTGTGTTTAACGCATAAGCAAGTGGCCTCTGGGCTGAGTCGCGCAGTCCGTGCCCCTGACTTTAGAATGAGGCCTCACCTGGAGAGCACCCTTCTTGCGCTCCTGCCCTTTGGACCGGCTGACCCAGCGCCATCTTGCCCAGGACGCTGGGTTTCCCGGGACCCTGGACAACCCGTGCCAAAGCTGCGGACGTCTTGGGCAAACCCAGACAATCTGCTCACATTACAGTACATCGGACAGCCTGGCCTCTCTCCATGCAGAAGCACCCGCCTGCCCTGTTTGGGCCAGGTGGTCAGTCCCCCGTGGGTCGCCGGGCGGAACCGTGTGCCCAGCAGAAGTGGGCACACAGAAACGGCTGCGTAACAGCTGCAGATTCACACAGCCGTGTCAAGGGGCAAGGCAGTGCCCTTCCTCAGCGAGGGGCCCTGAGCGGCTGTTGCCATGGGGATTCTGGAGGCTTCAGAGCAAAGCCGCTGGAATCGTGTCGGGCGGGGACGGTGGAGAAAGCAAGGCTTCCTGGGGAGCTGGAGTCCAGCTGGGCCTAAACCCACGAGGAGGAACCCAGCGCTGTGAAGAGGAGGAGGAGGGCGGTGACTTCACTGGTGTGTGATGTCCCCAGGGTCCATCCGTCAGTTTCCGGGGAAAACAAAGATGGTCGCACGGCCGTTTCTGAGCCAGGTTTTGAGGCGCTGACCTGCCCGTCTGGCTCACGTGTCCATCTCAGGGGGGCAGTGGGGTGCGCTGGAGACTGGGGCGCCAAGCGCGCCACCTGGAATGGAAGAGGAGGCACGGAATCGGGTGTCGAGCTTGGTCGGGGTTCCTTGGAAAGCAGAGCAGGAAGCGGAGGCTCAGCAGCTGCAGCTCCATTGATCGGGAAGGGGAGCCGGGGAGCAGGGGGGAGGGAAAGAGGGGCGGGGCCTGCCAGGCAGGAGGCGAAGCCAGTTGGCCCCAGCTGGGTAGCAAATGTAACCTGTATCTCAGTCTCCCAGCATCATCCTCTGAGAAGCTGCATAAATAACTTTGTCGGCTTAGTCGTTCAGAGGAGAAAGGGAGGGGAAGTTGTCCACAGGCAAACATCCCCCCTCTGTGCACTTATCAGGTGTTAACTGCCAGGACTTCCTGGTTGCCTGTGGGTGGGTGCAGTGTCTCACACCCTAAGGTGCAGGGAAGCCCCGAAGGCGAGAAGTGTGCAGCCTGAGGCCAGGGGCTGCGGGCTGTGGGTGGGTGAAGCCACCTGAGCCCACACAGAGGTGGTGGTCTCAGCGGAGGCTGGGGCTGGTGGCCAATGGCCCTAAGGTAAATGAGAGGGTCCGAAGTGGCACACAGAGGTGTCTGACACCGAGGCAACTTGAGGGTGAAGGGCAAGATACAACTCGCAGGGCCACGGCCATGCTCCAGGCCACCTGGCAGGTCTCCTGCCTCGTCCTGAAGCTGCAACCAGGGCTGACCGGCGTTGGCACAGAGAGATGACTGGGCTGGGGCAAACTCTGGGTCCAGAGAAGGTCTGCTGTCTCTAGTGGGAACCGAGGGGTAATCCTCAACCCCCCTCCCCTCACCTGCACCCCCAGAAAAGAAAAGGCAGAATGAGCTCCTCTCTGGGATCCAGAAAGATCCTACAAAGGGGCCTCAGCAAACATTGAATTAAACTGAAAGAGGTCAGGAACTCTCGGGACCCTTGCTTTCCTGCACGTAGCACAGATGTTCGGAAATAGAGGACTCAGGGGGAATCGAAAGTGAAACAGCTGAGGCTGACATTTGGCCTAAGGACCTGAGGGGTGGCAAGCAGGCGGCGGGCAGGACGTCCTGGAAGAACGGGGTCCACCCAGCCCTGGCTCGTGGCCAGAGAGGAGGAGGGGGTTCGTGGCGAGTGTGCCCCGTGCTGGAGTCTGCTCGCCGCGCCCTGCCTGGGTCACACCCCGCCCTCCTGGCGCTGCAGCGGCTCCAAGGTCCTGGAGTCCAAGGAGCAGGAGTCCACCCCTTGGTCTCAGTCACCACCTACCTGTGTGGGAATGATCAGGGCCTCTTAGCCTGGTAGGAGCTTGGCCACGGTCAAACAGGAAAGTGAAAACAGTGACACGGGGCATCACCAAACCATGAAACTATTGGCCCTCGTGACACGGGAAGGCGTTTGACATGAATCTAACACCCAGGTCCCCTGCCTCGCTGGTCTGGTCCAGACGCCATTCCCCAGGGTGCCCCAGACCCCCCCCACCCCCCCATCACGACACTCAGTGCACTGTCTGGAAACTTCCTATTGACCCTTGACCCCAGCCTGCTGGGCTGTGCTCTGGGAGGGGGCCCATTTCCTGCTCACCGATCCACACCACGCTGTGGGCCCTCACCCACACCCCAAAACCCTGGGTTTTGTGTCTTGGTCTAGAAAGTGGGTCTGTGAGCTCCTGGAGGACGGGGCCAGTGTCCTCCCCACCTCTGTCCCCCTTCCCTGGACAGGGCCCAGCCATTGAACCAATGGTATCTCCGCGCTCACTTCCTTTTTGGTTCCACCCCAGCCCGCCACTGGGCGAGCCAGATCCTGTGCACAGAGCCTTCTCTTAACAGCTTGGAAAAATGGTGACATCCCCTCCGCAGAGACCCGAGGGACGAGGGGGTGGGGCTTCCTCCTGGCCTCCCCAGGACCCGAGGTGGGTGGTGCTTTCCCGCTGGCTGGAGCAGGGCTGCCCCGAGCAGGGCTGCCCAGCCACACTGGTGGGAGGCAGCTCTTCTGAGCCCCGGCATCTGAGTCCCGGGCTAGGGGCCAACCGTGGAGTGGGGCCGCCGAAGCCCCGGGCCTCAGTGCATGTCACCGAAACACTGTCCTTTCCCCTCAGTGTCTGTCCCAGTTCTGACAAGTGCGAGTTGTGTGACCAGCAACAGCAGCGACAAAGTCAGAGCCGGACAAGATCCAACTGGAAACTCTCCTGGTCTCGGGGGCACAATCCGTCCTCAGCAGAGTCTGGCCCGGGGAGCCTTGGCGACAGTGGTCTCCGGGGTAACGGTGGGCCAGACTGGGCACTCAAGGCCCTGCTGGGGGTCTCTGCAGCCAGCTGGGCAGCTCTGCTGTGAGGCGGACCCCCAGGGGAGAACCTACCAGGTGGGCGCTGGGGCTCCATGTGCACCGCGGACCTGGGAGGTGGGTGCAGCTGGGGTGGTCAGGGGCGAGGAAGTCTCTGTGAGGCCTGGGACAAGAGGGCGCCCCCGCGGCAGGCTGCACCGAGCCCCCTCACACCCCACATTGCAGAGCCCCCAAACACCACAGCCCAGGCCTGCACCCCATGAAGTGGGCATTTCTGAACATTAGCGACTTAAGTTTTTCCACCTCTTTTAAAATGAGAAGGAAGGTCTTTTGCCCCCCAGACTGGGTCAGAGCTGCCCCATTTCCCAAATGACATGGCGCTCCGTCAGAGTGCCGCAGACCGCATCCAGCCGCCTGAACACGGAGGGGAGACCCAGGACCCGCTGGCTGTGCCCCTGTTTCCCGCAGAGATCCTGGAGCCAGGGTCCTCCCAGAATGGGCCCCCAGACCTGCGGCAGAGGGTGGGGGCAGCGGTGGTCTTCTCTTCGGAGCCTGAACTCACCCCTGCTTTCCCTTCTCCGCTGCCACCCTTTCCCTACACAGCTGAAAGCTCTACAGGAATAGACCGCTCCCAGTTTGGGACCCAGTGGGGAGGGCAGTGAGCAGTGTCAGCACTGTTCCGCAGGGTGGGGGGCTGTGCTCCACACTGTGGCCTCAACGCCGCTCTGCTGGTGCCTGGGGAAGGCCCTCCTGGGGCCAGGGCCAGATTCTGGGCATTTGGCTGCATCTCCAGAAGAGAAGGGGGCGGTTCCACGAGGACAGCAGGGACCGGGAGCCAGGCCAGAGGGGAGGCAGTGTCGGCGGCAGCCGCTGAGAGGACAAGCGGCGGGAGAAGCATTCCACTGTTGCCTGGACGCTGAGCATCCTCAGAACTGTCCGACACTGATACCGAACTCTCTGGGGCCGGGAGCTGAGTTTATGCATTCTTCCAGCTGCTGCGAGCTCGGCCGAGCGCTTCCGGAATCCCACCCCCACCCCCACGGAGACAGATGCTAACCACACCCCCCCCCCATTCACAGGAGGGGAAACTGAGACTCGGAGAGATGGAATACCTTGCTCAGATACACTGGGGGAGCTTGTATCCAATGGCCCCAAACAATTTCACCCTTCCCTGTGCACAGGACACTTCTCCCCTCAAGAGGTGGCCCTTATGTCCCCTCCTCTGGAACCTGGGTTGAGCCCAGAACTGCTTTGACCAACAGAATGGAGAAGAAGTGATGTTCTGGGACCCCCAAGCCCGGGCGCTGAGAAGGCTTGGCCGCTTGGGGTCCTGCTTTTTGGGGTCCGGCCTCCACGGCGTGGGGAAGCCCAGGGATGGAGGGGAGGCAACCAGTGACGGCTGGGCCCGGGCTGGGCTGTGAAACCCTGAGCAGACTCGGTGATCTTAAGCCACAGGCTTGACAGGGCTTATTACGCAGCAACGAGTAATCCCAACAGTCACACAGCCCGGAAGTGGTGGAAACGGGCCTGAAAGCCAGGTCCCAACCCAGGTCCTGCAGTCCAGAGGCCCCTCTCTTTCCACGCCCCCCTCCACCAGGAATGACAGCAGCCACGGGTGTGCAGGGTGGGGTCTGAAGCTTGACTCTCCCCCCCCTCCGGAGACGCAGCTCAGCCAACGCCCTTTCGTGTCCCAGATGCAGGGTGGGCGGCTCTCGGCTCCCAGGAGCCCCGAGCAGCAGGACTTCCCCTCTCACCCACGTCCCTGAGCCCCCAGCCCGGCCTGGGGGAGGCACAAAGAGCTGGCCTTGGGGCTAGGCCTGACTGCCCGGGGCACTGGAGGGCAGTACGGGAGGCCTAGGGGGCACGCGACCCTCCTGAGTGTTGAGGACCCATTGTTCTTCCCACAGCTGCCCCCCAAGTGTGGAGGGCAGCCCCACGCGCTGGGAGGAGCAGAGGTCGGGAGGGGTCCGGTTGCAGTGGGCAGGTCTGGACCTGAGGAAAGACAGGGACTGTGGCCCCTAGTCAGACACTCCCAAATCAAGGACTTGCAAAGAGGGACCCCTCAAACCTGTCCTGCAACTCTTCCCCATCCCCTGCTGGGGCTCACGAACGGCAGAGGACATTTCTGAGAACAGTCAGCGTCCCTCGGACTGCGTCTCTGCCTGTGGCTTCGTGAGAGGGGCACCCACGAGACTGTGGAGAGTGTGGGCTGTGTGCCCCGCTGCTGGGAGGGGTGCCCTGAGGGCCTGGTGGCTGACGGGCTCCTGAGTGGGCGGCGGGCGCTGGGGCTGGGGCTGGGGCTGGCTGCGTGGAGCACAGAGCAGGGGCGCCCGGGCCCGTGTGGCCTGCACCAGAGCAGGGGGTACGGCCTCAAAAGCGCTTGGGTCCAGCCCCAGAAGACTGGAGCTGGCAGATCACTCACCTGCATTGAGGTGCTGCGAGTGGTGAGGATGCGGGAGGAGGGGATCAAACACCCCCAGGGAACTCCTACCCCAGGGAGGGGAACGGTGCCAGACACCACCCGTGGCCCCCCCTGCCCCTCCTGGAGGGCAGGGCCCCCCACCCGGTGGTGCTGGAGTAGCCTGGGGAGGCGGAGCATGGAGCAGGGTGTGGGAACAAGCTGGCCACCATCTCCTTTGCCAGCCACAGGCTTCCCCGTGAGGGGCGGGTTTCAGAGGGCGGAGGGCAGCCACGTCAGCTTCAAGTGGACCTCGGAGTCTCCGCTGCTTTTCATAACTGGATGCTGTAATCCCTGAAACTGGCCTTTGCGCCTACAAGGGACCCCAGGAATGTTCGTGATCTTGGGTGGACCCCTTCCCCGCCCCAAACAAGACATCCACCTTCGATTTCACTCAAGGTTGGGTGAGAGAGAACCTACCCCACTGAGCAGGTTTAACAAGGAAGTGGGAAGAGAAAATTAAGCTGTTTTCTGATTACAAGGTTCTCCAGCTCAAGCAACTCTAGTCACAGGACGCACTCTGGCTAACCGAGGCGGAAAGGAATTCACTGGTAGGACACGGGGTGGCTTGGAGACTCGCCGCTGGGATCGGGGGCCCTTGAGGGAGCTCCAGGCCCGTGTAGGCCATGGAACCACAGAGAGGACACCACCACCTCCTTCTGTCCCCAGAAGGACACGGGGGACTCGGCCTTTGCTGTCCCCCATTCCGTGCATTTCTCGAAATTATAATCGGAGGCAGCGGCCGTCTCCCATCTGCTGGTGGGGCAGACCCCAGCACGGCGGCAGGACCCAGAGGCCGCGCGCGCCCTGGGGCGGGAGGGAGAATGGACATTCCCTAACAGGGCGAGCCCTTCACTGGTCGACCTTAAACCTGCAGTCTACCTGAAAATGGCCAAGGTCACATTTCCTGCTGCCAGGCTAACTGGGGATTTGAAAACTAGGTTGTTACACAAAATAGATTACTGCAGGGGAAAAAAAAAAAAGACACCTTTGGCAGGTGTCTGTGAAATTCATACTTACCCCAGAGATAAAGTAAGAAGAGAACAAAATAAATCAGTAAAATCCCCTGGCAAATGCCCGAAAAGCGTGTCCCCCTCCTCGGGGACCTGTTGGACAAAGCTACTGGTCAAAGTCGTCACCCTCCCCCGCCCCCCCCCCCCCGCCCTCCCGTCCCCCCAGCGCACTGACACCTGCTTCCCCTTCTCATCGCCCGGTTAGGGGCACAGAGCCCTCACTTCAGTGGGGCTACGGGACCTGCGAGCTTCCCGAGCTGAGCTGAGGCGCTTCGTCTCGCAGGTGGGAGGCTGGCACCCGGCCTCTGCCTGCTCTCAAGTCCCCTGCTGTGCGCTCCCGCAGCTGGAGCGGGCGTGTGAGACGCACGGCAGGGACAAGGGGCTGCCAGCAGCGCCAGCGTGCCCCTGAGCGCCGTCCCCACGGTGTTGGGAAGGCGCCATGCATCCCCCTGCCCCCAGCCCTGGACCCTAAGCCTCCCTTCCGGCCCCCAAGACCCCCTGCTCGGGGGACTCAGCCCCAGAGGGCCACGGGCTCTAACGCGCGGCCCCCACCCTCCCTCTGGCCGGAGGAGGGCGCTCTGCTCTTTCCCGCTGCTTCTGCCACCGCTCCTCACCAGCCTTTGAAGCTCAGGTGAAGCCCCTCCCCTGGGCCCCACGTTGTTAGGCCACGTGCAGACCACGTGCTCTCAGCGCTGGGAAAGACCTTGAGAAGGACTTAGCCCCCACGCTCCGTTTTACGGAGGGGCCGCTGGAGCCCCGGCCCAGCGTTAGTCCACCCCCCCCCACACACACACACAGCACACCGGAGCTCAGTGGCAGAATTCACGTCCCCCGGACCCCCAGGTGTGGGCCCTCCTCCCTCCGGGACACTGAACACACTGCTGCCCCGTAAGGGCATGCCCGGTGGGGGTGATGGGCTCTTCCTCCTTCTCCTGCAGGAGCTGAGGGGTGGGGGGTGCCCAGCCCACCGGGCATCCCTGGGGTGGAGGGCAGGGGCCAGCCCACCATTCCCTCCCTAAGCACTTATTGAAGCTCTGAGGTCCCTGATAACTAAGACTCCAACACCCGTGGGTGGCAACTCCTTCAGGCAGCGGGCTGAGAACGGTTTCCATGGAGATCGCCCAGGCTCTGGTTTCCATAGCAACACTTGCAGGAGGTTACAGAGCTTCCAATGTATGTCAACTTAACATTTGCAACTGCTCTATCCTTCAGGCCAACCTGGGCCTCATATAGGACTTCTTGTCTAGGATGGGGGACAGACCACGAGGGCCAGAGGGGACGAGGGTGTCACTGCCGTTAGCGGACAGTGAGGACATTTTCTCAGCCAGCAGGCCCCCCTCCATCCTGGTGGCAGGGTGTCTGTATCCGGAGACACGCTCACACTTACACTGTGCGGAGCATGCATCATCTCCTTGACAGGAGAGGACGCAGCCCTCGGTGCCCTGCCCTCCGGAGAGGGCGGGGCACAGGGTCCTCAGTGTGCCCCCGGAAGCAGAATGCGCACACCCTCAGGGTGTGCCCCCTCTAGACGAGTCACAGGTGGGACAGGTGGTCTTGCTCCGCCAACCGCTTTAGCCTAATTACAGATCTCGGAGAACCTGACCCACCAGTGCCAGTGAGAGCGACCTCATTCCTTGTCATGGCAACAGACTATGGCGTGTAAAATAAATAACTACCCAGTTGAGGGAGTTTTGCTTTCAGTTTCTTGCTGTCGCCACGACAAATGTCTTTGCCCATGTATTTTTGTGTACCTGTTTAGTGTATCCACAGGATACATTCCCAGCAGAGAAGTCACTTGGCCCAACACGTGGCATTTTAAAATCTGATTCATGGCAAACCAACACACAGCCGTCATTGGCACTGGAGGGCTTCAGCCTCCTTGAGGAAACGGGGTGTCACCAAACCAAGCCAAACCAAGCCAAACCAAACCACAGAGCCAGTCTCCCCAGCTTATTCGAGGAGGCCAGCAGAAGTAACACAAAAGCGTGAAAAGGAGAGTATGAGACAGGAAAGTTATAGGCCAACCTTTCTAATAAACATATACCTAAAACTCCTACAGAGAATATTAGCAAGCAGAGCCCAGTAGTGCAGAAACAAGATAATGCCGCATGGCCCAATGAATTATTTGTGTTATTCACAACATCTGCAAATTATGGGGGGGTGGGGGGGGACATGTGATCAGAGTGATAAAAAATAAACAGTCGATAAAAGAATTAAACATCTATCTCTGATGAAAAATGAAAACTAGAAATAGAAGACATCTTCCTTAACCTCAAAAAGAGCATTTTCCCAATATCTACAGCTAAAGCTATGGTCAGGGTGAATTATCTTTAAAACCAAGAATAAACCAAGATCTGTGCCTATCACCAGGGTACCAGAGCTCCTAGTCAGTGAGGTAGGGTGAGGGAAAAAAAGAGGTTTAGTTTTTGAATGGGAAAAATAAAGCCTGTTCATAATCAGTAGGATTGCTTGTGTAGCCAAACACCGCAAAGTCCTCAGAGCACCCGTTAGAACAGGAAAGGCAGCATGGCAAGGGTGCTGGAGCGACGACGTTCAAACACCGATCACATGTATGCACACTAGCAGCAACGTTGTAAGGATTAATTATGGTCATAAAAAGCACCAGGGACTTAAGCGTAATCTAATGAAAAAGCTCTGCCAAACCTCTATTAACAAAAGCATAAAACTGTATTAGAAGATGTTGATGATCCGAATAAAATGTGGTCATGGATCAGGGCACTGGGTATCATAAGAGTTTCAATGCTCTCCAAGTGGATCTACAGACTTAATACAAGACCAGTAACAACCCCCAATAGAACTTTTCAGAAAACCTGATAAACTGTTTCTGAAATGCATACGGAAGCAGTGGCCCAGACCGCGCTGGGCATTGCCGGGGAAAATCGAGGTGGCACACCGCCACAACCAGACACTCAGGCTGATTTTAAGTGGGCTTGTGGTTCAGAGGATGGACCCCTTAGGACGGAACAGAAAACCCAGAAGTATACCTGGCCCCTGGGGAGATGTGCGTGTTCCATTCAACGCACCGGGAAGCAGACACAGCGCCGCTCACTGGGGGAAGAGAAACGTGAACCCAAACCAAACAGACGGCTATCCCTACCTCACGCCGTACCTGGGAATAAATTCCGGGGGATTTTTAAATGTAACATACAAAACTGTAAAAAGATTAGAAGACAATATAGGATGGTGTGTCTTTAACCTTAGAATAAGAAGGATTTCTGAAACAAGATGCAAAAAGCTCTGACCATAAAAAAAAAGATGGATAAATTTGACTACATTAATATCAATCATTTCTGCTTATCAGAGAAACCACAAGGAGAGAAGACAAGTCACAAACTTGAGTAAGATATTTGCCCCACATCACTGACAAAACACATGAAGATTATATAAAATATAGCCTTGACCGGTGTAGCTCAGTGGATTGAGCATGGGCTGTGAACCAAAGGGTCACCAGTTTGATTCCCAGTCAGGGTACATGCCTGGGTTGTGGGCCTGGGGACCAGGTGAGAGGCAACCACACACTGATGTTTCTCTCCTTCTTTCTCCCTCCCCATCTCTCCAAAATAAATAAAATCTTTAAAAAAAAGATTATATAAAATATATACATATAAAGAACCACAAGTCAATAACAAGAAAACAAAGCATCCAACACAAAAATTGGCCAAAGAACACACAAAGGTATTTTGTAGAAAAAGAAGTTTGAGGTAATAATCACAGGAAACTTGCCCCACTTTCCTCAGGAAAGTGCACATCAGACCCATAACCAAACACCACTTTACTCTCCATCCACTGGCAAAAAAAATCCACAGGGTTGTTAATATTCAAGGCCGGCAAGGAGGTGGAGCGAGGACACCTAGGCAACGCGGGTGGGAGTGCGCACCGGTCCTGCTCCTTAGAGAGAACAGCCCGGTAGAATTTACATGTGGAGCATTTGCATCCTGTGGTCCAGAGGCTCCGGTTCCAGGTTCTGAGGAGAGACACCTCACACAGGTGTGCCAGATGCCTCGTAAAAGGAATGCTCACCGAGGCATCATGCTAGCTGAAATTAAAAAAGAACCCCAGTAAGCCTGGCTGGTGTAGCTCAGTGGATGGAGCTCGGGCTGCGAACCAAAGCGTCGCAGGTTCGATTCCCAGTCAGGGCACATGCCTGGGTTGCAGGCCACGGCCCCCAGCAACTGCACATTGATGTTTCTCTCTCTCTCTTTCTCCATCCCTTCCGTCTCTTTAAATAAATAAATAAAATCTTAAAAAAAAAAAAGAGAATCCAAGTATTCATTGTTAGGAGGCTAGCTAATGAAGTTGTATAATGAAGTTGTAATGAAGTTGAAGTTGTATATTTACGTAATCGACTGGCTACATGATAGTACGAATGAATAATATAGGCAACAACATGAATCTTAGGAATATAAGATCGAGGGGGGAAGTTAGAGAATAATACACGTATTACTACTTTTATAACGTTGAAATCTAAGCAAAACTACATTGGAGATTCATAGATATGTGGAAGAATTATAAAGCCAACCAGAGAAAGTCAGCATTGACTTAGCCTGCATTGGATGATACAATGAGATTGGCTAATATGTGGGAAATCGACACATTTTCATGATTTTGATTGGATCTAAGAATAGGTGTATCTTTAATGACCCTTCTGGGCATAGAGGACATGGGGGGATGGAAGGAAGAGGCCAGGGTGACGTGGGGGGGGGGTCTCTGAACATGGGCGCCAACATGTCTCGCACCCTGAGCACTGCATGCTTCTCCCCACATTTAAGCAAAACATCCCTTTCGCTTAAATCAGAGCTGTTTTTGTGACTGGCTTTGACCAGGAATGCAATGAAGTAAACGTTCCGGAACTCTGATTTCAGGCCTTAAGAGGCCTGGCAGTTAGGGTTTCCCCCTCTCGGAGGTCGGTTGCCATGCCCTTGGGAGTCCAGGCTAGGTTACTGATGGGGGCGGAGAGGGGAGGGGCCCGCTCGAACGACGGATGAGGACGCTCCAGCCCACCCATCTTCCCACTGAATGCAAAGCAGGAGGGAGCTGCTGGCCCGTGAGTGCAGGAACCCGTCATGCCCGGAACCCTCACCCTGCAGAATCAGGAGAAATAATCAACTGCTGTTAGGCCATTACGTTCTGGGGTGGTTTGTTACCTGGCAACAAAGGACGAGATGCGTGCAAGGAATTCGGTGCTGTTGGCAGTGCTGTGCTTCCTGAGCTAGCAGGTGGGTTTTCAGACACACATCTGCCACGGGGCTTCAGGACTCACACACCCGCCGTGGCTTACACGCAGCATTTGGTACACATTCAAGTCCAGAAACCCTTCCTGCAAACATGCACCTCCCCCAGCCTCATTTTGTATTTCCCATGAACATGTTTTTGCAATGATCCCTTTGCCATTTCTGTGAACTGCCTGCTCATATTCTTCCCCTTTATGGGGTTGTTCATTTTTCATGATTTTAAGAACTTTGCATATTACATCCTGTGTTTCAGAAACACCTCCCCCAGTTTGCAGCTCATACATTTTTGACGTTTGGCTGTATACAAATTCTATTTCTCACAGTCCAAGTTACTGTTGGTTGTCATGCTTAGGAAGGTCCTCCCACCTCCAAGATTACCTTTTAAATCCTCTCACGGCTTCATTTCATACTTACCACCTTTGGTCCACCTAGAGTTTTGTTACAAGGGCGTAGGATCCAGGTTAATGTTTATCGAAATGGCTACCCAGTTGTTCCATTAAAGAGTCCACACATCCTCCACTAATCTGCCTTGAATCTTAGTCATCTTGCAGGCTCCCCATCATGTCCCACTGACCTTTTCCTCTGCTACTGTGACCTCTTTAATCATGGAAGTTTGTCTCGCCCAACACCTGGAGGCCATCCACCACGTGCCCTTTCCCGAAAGATCGAATTCTGTTGGCCACTTTGTGACTGTAGTGCATTCAGATTGATGTCTTTGCAAGACTGAGAACAGGTGTGTCTGCACTGAGTCCTCACAGGATTACCGAGCCTGTGACCGGGACCAAAGGTGTAGGCACCTGTCCTCGACCCTGGGGCAGGACCCAGGCCCCACCTGCAGCACCCACTGGGCCGAGGCTATGAGTGGTGCTCCCTCTTCCTCCTGCAGAACGTCACGTGGACCTCCCTCGTACCAGACCTCAGCTCCCACCCACCAACACGGCTCCTCAACGCCGAGAACCTGGAGCACATGACACTGTCCTTGTGCTTAAGGACAAGCAGCAGTGATGTCATCTTCTGTGTATCACGCCCCCCTCCCCCCGGGGCGGTCTGTCGGCACCTAAGAGCCCCACGACCTTGGGCAAGTTGGGTAAGCTCTAGGATCCCTTTCCTTCTCCCTCACCTGTCAACTGTGAGTCTGCCGGCTCCTGAGGGGGCACCCCCAGTCCTAGGCTGAACCAGGGAGCAGGCGCACCTCTGCCGGGGTCGGATGCCAAGGCCTGCTGGCTTCTCCTGTCCGCTCCCCGACCCCCCACAGCTCAAAGAAGCATGGACAGGATGGGGTGCCCCCCCTCCCGGCCCTGCTTCTTGCCCTCACCCACCACTGCCAAGTCAACGTCAGAAGTCAAAGATTTTTATTATTCTACAGACACTTCTGAAAAGAGATCTAATTGAGAAAATATACAAAGCGTTCCAGAGTTGTGCCTCCAGGAGCACCTGGGCCCACTGGAGGCGTCGACGCCCTCCTCCTCCTCTTCAGGGCTCCGGGCTCAGAACGGGTAGCATATCGAATGGTCAGTAAAAACATGCAAAAGTGAGGAGGAAAAGGAAGAAGGGTGCATTCCCCCAAAGCAGAGGAAGTTCAGAACAGAGAGGAGGCAGGGTGTGCAAGTACCAGGCGGCTCTCCCCCCCCCCACACCACCCTCTAAAACAGCTCTCGCCTGGAGGAGGCAAGGAGCCCCGCCTGCTCTGCAGGGGCTCCGCCCATCTCTGGGCGGGGCTGTGCTCAGCCCGACAGGGGGGACTCCGCTTGTGCTCCTGGGGGGCCAGCGCTGGGGGCCCTGGCTCCTCCCTCTTTGGTTCCACTCAGAAAACGATTGTGCTTGATGAACTCATCCCCACCCCCCACGCTCCAGCTCCCTCTGGTGGGCGGAAGGCACCGTTGGGAGCCCTGGGAGACCCCCCCCAGGACGGCCACCTTCCCTTGTGCTCTGGGTGGGTCCATCCCTGGGCACACTTCCCACCCTCAGCCGGGCCTGGGAACGGGCACCCGGGAGGAAGCGTGCCATCCCAAGAAACAGTCTACGGGACTTTCCCGACGGTGCAGACGGTTCCGATCCCCACTCCACACCCCTCCCCCACCCAGTCCCCTCGCCCAGGACACCCATGTGCCCGTCCCCTTAATCCACTCCTTCCCGTGGGCTGCCAGTGCAGCTGTGGGCCGGGCCCCGGAGGAGCCAACGTCAAGACAGCGGTCACAGAAACCACCCTGGGGCGCCCTCTCTGTCCCCCAGGCCCGGATGTCAGCAGCGGCGAGGGCCTCGAGAGGTCTCGGCTCTGGTACAGGCAGGCGGGCAGGGCTGGGCAGGAACGGGAGACGTGTCACATCTATGGAACAGCATCCAAAGTACAAGCTAAGAGGGGCAGGGGGCGGGGCAGAGAGTGGCAGGAAGAGGAAAGAGGAGAGGCAGGGCGGGACCCGGCGGGCAGGCGGGCGGGAGCGGAGGCCTCACGCGGCCCCGCAGATGAGCGTCTCCACCACGAAGGTGTTCTCGAAGTGGCGGATGGCGTTGCAGCGCTTGGCCCCACGCTTGCTGATCCCTGGAGGGGACAGAGAAGTCCCAGTGAGGCCCGTGTCCCGGCCCAGACCTGGTTCGGCTACAAACGCCACCAGCTTCAGAGCCTGCGCGGGACCTCAGAGCCGGGGGTGGAAGGACGCCCGGGAAAACCAACCCAGATTCACCCGGAGGCAGCGCAGCGGAAGGCTGAGAGCTCAGAAGACCGGGCTCTGCCTCCCGTCTGCTGTGTGGCTTCAGAGGTGCTGATTAACTTCTCTGTGCCTCAGTCTCCTCACCTTTAAAAGGGGCAGCAATAACGATGGTGATGATGATAATGTACACTTTTTAAGGACATAAAGAGTATGAAATGGTGCACGGCACGTGGTCAGTGCTCAGTTAACACTGGCTGCCAGTGCCACTGTGATCTGAGCTCTGAGCTCTCTCTGACTGCGGGTCTCCAGCTCCGGGCCAGGCACTGCTGGGGGCGGCTGTGGTCCGGAGACCGGGGCAGGGGCCCCCACTCACGCCTCCGGGTGGCCCGGCGCCGCAGCCGGTAGGTGTCCTTCCCGTTGCACAGGTGGTGGATGAAGGAGCCCAGGGCCTCCTTGTCGCTGACGTGCTCTGTGACCACCATCTCCTCCTGGATGATGTACGTCTGCGGCAGGTAGGTCCCTCTCTGCAAAGTGGGTGGCCCCAGTGCCGGTCGTCAGTGCCTGGGGCTCACCACCCGCGGTCTCCACGAGCTCACTGCCCACTCCCCTGTCACTACCACCCTTCTGCTCACTCGACCTGTGTCCCCCCTGACGCTGAGATGCACACATGCCCCCCCCCCCTGCAGAGGCCCCATAGCTTGGCCCCCTAATGTCCCCAAGCACTTCCTGCTGTGCCAGGTACGGATGCCTGCACTGCCCCGAATCTTGCATCCTGTGCGTGGGGGCCTGGCCTCTCCCTGCACGGCCACTGGGGCGTGGAGAAGATGCGGCCAAGACCCCCGCTCACCTTCACGTTCATGAGGAGCTCCCAGAAGTTGCGGGGAGGCAGCACGATGGTGGTGTTGAGCTCGATGACATAGCACTTGTCCAGGGAGATGTCGTGGTAGGCGGTCAGACCCTGGGAAGGGGGAGGGGTCACGTCAGGCCCTGAGGGTGAGGGTCTGGCCCAGGCGGGCCTGTGAGAGGCCTCTGGCGGAGAAGGTGGGAGCCCCCGCCGGCCAGGGTGACGCACCCGACACCCTGAACACCCCGGCGGCCCTCCCTCTTTCTGCCCCTCTGCTATAGCCTGGGTTCCTAGGGGGTTCCACTGACTAGATGAAAGACACCAACTGCTAAATGCCGTGGGTGTCATAGGGGTCCTTCCTGTGGGGTTACAGAGCTGAACACGGGAACGCCCCCACTGCGCATGTCATCAAAGCCGTGAGGTCTCTCTCTGCAGCCCCGCAGCTAGAAACGCCCAGCCCAGGCCTCTTTGTGGCGCACACCCCCCGATAAAACGCTGACACAGGGGTGCTCCAATAGAAAGGGGCATGGCCCGACCCAGGACAGCTGGCGTCCGCAGCTGTGCGGCGGCGGCAAGAAATACCACGGCCAGGTCACATTCAGTGACGGCCGCTTCCCCGCACAGGCGGGGCAGACGTTGCCGTTGTTTGCACGAAAAATAATATGACAGTTAATGAGCAATAATATAAGGACTGCCTGTGTTTTGCGTTGTCACAACAGTAAGCTGACTTTTGCCCCAGCCTGTACAACAAAAGCAATGCCTTTAAAACCTCGGCCAAGCTAAGCCCTGGCCGTTGACATAACTCTGTGTGCAGTCCAGGATGTACTAGGGACCGCATTCTCCCTTCGCACCTGTTCCTTCTCCTGACTCAGGTGGGAGGGGGGCTGAGGGTCCCGGGACCGCCCTCTTCTGGCCCTGCCCCGCCCTCTCCCCGCCCCCCAGCCCCGCCCCAGCCCCTGGCCGGCCTCACCCGCTGGAAGTCGTGGATGATGTCGGCAGGGTCGCCGCCCCCGAACTGGGGCACGGGCACGTTGATGCGCTCGTAGTTGTCTTCGAGGTAAATCTTCACGTCCTCCTCCAGCTCCATGCGCGTGTGGGCCTGGGAGGACAGGGAGTCCTCGTAGAAGACGCCGCAGTGGAAGAAGTTGTCTCGGGCCAGCTGCGCGAGGCGGGGAGAGAGACGCGGACTGGTCACGCAGACTGGTCACGCGGCGCCCTCAGCACAGCCGCTGCCGCCTGCCCCGCCACCTCGCGCTCCGAGGGCTGGGGGCGCGGGAAGGGTGGGGCTGTGAGGCACATTTCCCGGGCGGAGAAAATGAGAAACGTGGGGAGTCAGAGAGGGGGGGGCTGGCACTGCCATTGCCTGGGGGAACAACCTCTCTGGGCCTCAGTCTCCCCATCTGTAAAACGAGGTGCTCCCTCAGACTTCTTCTGACTTCCAGTCCATGAGTCTGTGCTTGGGAAATGGGGGGCAGGGCCATGGGGGAGAACCCGGAGGGACAGGCACCTGAGAGGGAGCCCCCCAGGTGGTTGGGAGGGTCTTCAGGGGCAAACACAGGAGCTTGGACAGGACAAGCTGGGCCCTGGGGGTGGGGGGCGGCCTCCACTGCCACCACCACAGGGCACTCACCCCTCTTTCCTGCCCCTGCTGTGAGCCCCCCCATGCCTTGGGAGAAAGGTGGGGGGAGGAGCTGAGAGGCAGCCCCTTGTGATCGGAGCTGGTGTCCAGCCTCCCACAGCCCCACCCACCTTCCCTGGGCCCCAGGCCTCGTGAGAAACCTTGACAAATGCCACATCCTCTATCTGAGTGGCTGGTGCAATCGCTCCATCAGTAAGGGAAGGGAGGCGGTTTGACTTGACCGAGGCCACATGAGTGGCCGGGTGGACCAGTAGGCCCACTTGTGCTTCTCAGGGGGCCCCTCCTCCATCCGTGCCCAGGCTGCCGGCCTGAAATGGGCAGGACCCCCCTTTGTCCCCGCGCAAGCTCCCAGGATCACACACGAATCCCACGGGCCCAGGGCCCAGGCCCAGAGGCTGCTGGGAGGTGCCCCGGTCCCTGGGAATCGTGGTGGGTGGGGCGCCCCGGGGTGAGAGTGGGGGCGGGGGGGGGAACAGAGGGGGCCAGAAGCCGGAGTGAGTGGGTCGAGGGAAGGGCTGTGGCCACAGGAGAGTGAAACGCAGGAGCAAGTGGAGAGCAGGCCTCGGGGGAGGGGCGGGCAGGAAGGACAGGAGAAAGAAAGGTCAGCAGGTTCCAGGGGGAAAGTCCCAGGGGACAGAAACTCCTCAGTAATTTCCACTGTGGGAAAACGGGGATGACGACGAGGGAGAAGCCCCATGTGTGAGGGTCGGGCGAGGTCGCCTGGGTCATGAATGACTGGCAATTCTCAGCCTTTTGGTCCCTCCGAGATCCCCCGCTGCACTTACGGTTCTCCTTTTGAGCTACCTTTCATTGAACCACTTTCAGTTCTGAGAACGTGGGGGGGCTCTGCCCCCCTCCTGGGTCTGGGCTGAGCACAAGGTCGCCGTGGCCACGAACAGGGCTCTGGGCCCGGCTTCCTGCCCAGACCGGCCGTGGGAGCGGAGGGCCGGGGGCGTGGCCGTGGCCAGGCCGTCCTCCTTCACAGGAGGTGGGGGTGCGTCTGTCCGCAAAAACCCACCCTCCGCCCGTCTCCTTTTATAACCCAACAACCAAAGGCGAAATGGAATCCCTGAAAGCGTGACCCACGGGCACGAGGTTCAGACTCGGGAGGGATCGCAGGGCTCCGACTTCCGCTGGACCATCGATCGGAGTCTCTGGTGGTCGAGGCCCAGGTGACACTGTGGGAAGGGGCTGCGGGCCACACGGACCCAGATTCTAACCCTCGCTACCCTCCCTGTGGACTGTGCTCCTGGGAGACCTTCCTGACGACCTCAGTGTGTCTGATGACGTGGGCGAGGACCCTCGTCCGGTGTCTGTGGGAGTTAGGGGCGCGTCCCCAGTCCTAAGCTCAAGGAGGCCCCAGGGAGGAGGGAGGTGCAGGTGCTCTGAACTAGCCCAGGCACGCCTCCCACCTGTGGGGGACAGGTAGGTCCAGGGCTTCCTGCTGCCCCCCCTCACAAACCCCCAGCCCCTGGCTCTCGACCGTGCCCACAGCCCTCCCCTGCCAGCGCCCGCACCCGCTGCAAACGCGCCCAGTTCCCTCTCCGCCTCCTGGAACACCCCCCACCCCCCGGCCCGGCCCGGCCTCACCTGGGCGAGGAAGAAGTATCTGTAGATGTAGACGGAGGCGAACACCAGGCCCATGAGCAGCACGACCATGCCCATCGACAGGTAGCACACGCTGCCCACGGAGCCCCCCTTCTTGTGGCGGTGGTAGGGGGGCCGCTCCTCCTGCGGACAGCAGTGCAGGGTCAGCGAGGTGGGGGTCCCGCGCCCCCTGGAACCCTCCAGCCCCTTTTCCGAAGTGGGACCCCATGCTGCTGGCTGGGAGGGAACCTTGGGGTCAGGGAGGGAGGGACGCCTCCGGCTCTCCCCAGCTTCCTCCGCACGCAGAGCCCGAGACCCCCCACGAAACCACATGAAATGACCCGCAGGGGCTCAGCAGGTGCACGTGGAGTTCCCTGAGCCACGAGGCCCCGTTGTGAGAGCAGCTGTGACCACAGCATATTCTTTCAAACACAGAAGGAGGCACAGACGTAGCCTTAGTGACTGAGCCAGGCCTAGCTACCCATAGGAACTGGGGTGCTCTGGGCAGTGGGGAGTCCAGGGGGCCTTTGAAGTGGGGGTGACAAGATCCCCCTGAAGTCGGGAGCCCGCAGGGCGCACTGGAATGGGGGCAGCGGGAGGGAGGGGCCGCTGATGGATGGGGCGGGGCTCCAGGCGGCCCGCGGGGCCTGGGACCTGGCGCCTGTCTCGGTCCCCCCGGGCAGCACTGGGCCCAAGGCCCACGCCTCGCAGAGCACAGCCTCCCAGGGCAGCGACGGCCTCACACAGGCCCTGCTGGCAGCGCAGGGCAGGCTGTCAGAAGCAGAGCCTGCAGGGCGAGGTCCGGAGGTTTCCGGAAGCCAGGGGGCTTGTGCCAGGAGGGAGACGTGGCTGTGGTGGCAGCAGTGGCCACCAGGGAGGCCAGGGCAGGAGCTGCAGGGCCGCGGAGAAAGGCAAGCCAGCCTGACTCCACCCTAGGCCATGGGCGTCTGGGTGGGGGACGAAGGGACATGGGCAGCTTTACTGGGACGGAGAGGCCTGGTGACTGGTCTCTCAACCAGCTGTGTGACCTCGGTCATCTCCCATCTTCACGCCTGTCGCCCTTACCACCCTGTGATGCTGCAGAGCAGCCAGGCACCATCCCACCCCTCCTCCACGGTGTCCAGATACAGCCAGGGTGAGGCAGAGGCGGTGCCAAGGACCCCCGCCCCTCCACCCTCTCGGACCCGGGCCAGTGTGGCCGAGAGGTGGGAGCTGCAGCCCAGAGCCCAGGCCTTCCCTGCACCTCTGCCTCTGCGTGCCCTTTCCTCCCTTCATCCTGTGCAGGTGGCAGGAGGCTGGGGACACAGTTCAGGTCCAAGTTCCCCAGGACAGACCCATCTCTCTTGGCACAGGAGATCCAGTCCGGCAGGGATGGGGCTCACAGCCTGCCGTGCTCCTCGGGTCCCCCCAACCTCGTCCCCTGGCTCAGCACACATTGGGGGTGCGGCTCAGGCCTCACGGGGCGGGGGGGGGGTCTCATCAGAGGGGCTGATGCCTCCCTGCCTGGGGATGGCAGTAAAGGCCTGGAGGGCCCCCCCCCCCACTCCCTGGGCACATCCATCACCAAGACCACGGCCACGGGGTGAGACACAGCACAGAGAGGTGCCCCTACGCGTCCTGCTCCGCACCACCCCAGCTGGTGCTCCAAGGAGCTCCCCGGTCGAAGCCAGAGGTCAAACCCGCTGCAGGCCTGGGGCTGCCCCCCACCCTGGCCCTGCAGCTGGGGTCCTGGGATTAAGACCCGAGAAGCGAGGAGGAAGTCTGTGTTATCCACCCCCCTGGCTGGTATGTCACCGGCACCCTGCTGTTCCCCGCAGGCACCGACCTCAGCCGCAGCACACTTGGCCGCTGCCCACATGGCCCCAAGCGAGGGCTTCCACTTCCCCGTGGGCTCCCACGGGCGGTGCAGGTGGGCGGCTCCAGAGCCAAGCTCCGCCAGCCGCTCACAAGGAACCAGCCACCGCAGGGGCTCCTGCGACTGGGAGCGGGTCCTAAGGAAGGTGGACCCACCCAGGCGGCAGGCAGGCTGGGCCACCGGTACCAGCTGTGAGCCCTGCCCTGCTGGGGCCACAGTCCGTGTGCAGTGGGGCAGTGGGGCCACGGGCCCCACGGGGGCAGCTGCTCCTCCCCTGCTGGGCTGGGTCCCCAGTGCAAAGGGCACACCCAGACCCCCTCCTCACGGGGTTTTGTCCTGAGGGGGATTTGAGGGGGATGGCAGGAGACAAAAGAACCTGAAAGCCCTTGGTAAAGGACAGAGGGCTAGATGAAAACAGCAGATCTTTATCAGCCAAACTCTTCCTTTTTTTCCGGCCACCAACCACCGGTGCAGCTGTGCAGGCTACGTGTGGGGGAAGGGGGTCAGGCTCACGTGCCTCCCCGCAGGAAAACCGGAGAGGCAAGCTTGGGAGAGCTGCCTAAGAAACCAGCAACACAGTCCCTGCCCCGGGCTTCGAGGGCCTGGCCCCCAAAGTACACGGTCAAGGTGAGGCCTGACAGAGCTGCCTTTCTGCTTCTGGCTGGGTCAGGAGTTTCCAAGGGGAGAGGGAGGTGGGGAGAGGTGCTCAGACAGCACAGAGGACAGAGAGGGTGGGGCTTACGTGGCCTCACTGACCGTGAGGGATGGTGGAGGAGGGCACAGCCTCCAGCCAGCGCCCCTGACTCTGCCCTGCGCCCTCACACCTCTCTGTGGGGGTCACTGTGGAGGTTGGGGAATCCCCCCACCTTTCCTAGATGTGTGGTGGCCAAATACCTCCGTTGGCACCCGCCGGGGCACACCCAGGGTTCACGCCCCGCTCCCCACCCCGCCCCACCCTTCTCCAGCCTGCAGGGCCCAAACCCGTGGAAGCATCGCGGCCGAGCGGCGGTTGGAAGAAAAAGCGGAACCAGAGGCCGTCACGAGGCAGAGGAGAAACCACTGACATCCCCGATTCCCAACGAAAAGGGCCCACACCAGGGGTGGAGGGGGGTGGGTGGAGGTGGGGAGGCCGAGTCCTGCCCCAGCCCTGTAACTGCCCCCCAGGCTCCGCACGACACAGGTGAGACCGAGGCTCTGGCTCCAGAGCCCCGGCCTGCTCTCCGCGGGCCCCTCACACTGGGCTCTAGCAGCTGGACAGGGGCCTTGGGGAGTGCAGGCAGCCTGGGCCACGACCTGGGGCCTCGCCCTTGAGAGCCCTGGCTGCCCGGCTCATCCTGCAAGACGGCCCAGGGCCTGCTTCTGGAAGCCCCCAAGCTGCTTCCTCGGTCCTGCTGGAGACCCCAGGAAAACGGAGCCCCCGACACGGGAAGCCATTACCCACAGCCAGGCAGGCATTTGGGGGCTTCTACTTAGAACGTAGGGAAATATTGCATACTGTTTCCATGGCAACTGGGCTTTCCGAGCAAAGTGCCTGGCTGTGTACTCTTGTGGGGCACGTGAGCCAGCCCTGTGGGCCCCCCCCCCCCCGAGAGGGGCCTGGGCCTCTGCCCGCTGGCTTCCCGCAGCCCCACTGCGCTCCTCATTATCTGATTTAGCGAAGCCAGGGCCGCAAGAGTTGGGGAACCCGGCCAAACGGAGCAGAGACTCAGCAGACCCTCGCAGCGCCCCAGCTGCACCCCCTCGGTGCCAATGTCCAAATTAACAGCAAGCGGCTTCAGCTACAGTTGCAGGCTGCAGGAGGAGGGCGTCCGGGACCCAGACTCCGCTCACTGCGGGCCAGGACCCTCGGCGGGCGGGGAGGGGCCTGCCCTCCCCTCCTCGGCCTCTTTCTTTCCTAGATTGCAGATCACAGAGGCAAGGGCACCAGTGTGTGTCGGTGTTTGTGTGTGTGTGTCGGTGTTCGTGTGTGTGAGGGAGAAAAGGCCTGACAGGGCGTGGGGAGAACAGGCAGCCACCCTCAGCCCCAACCCCCGCCCCCACCGGCCCCCGCAGCACAGCACACAGCCCTCTGTTCAGATGGACAGACATCGGCAGGGTGCGTGCCCGTGGGGACTCCCGACTTGGCCAACACTGGAACCCCACTTCGACTTTGCATGAGTGGAACCCCATTTCCTGTCATGTGGCCCAGCAGCACCCAGGTGCAGGCGGGCGAGGAGAAGGGTGGGGTTCCCCGGAGGGCACTCAGCTCTGCTTGGCCGGTCTGGGCGGACTCTCTCGTCCATTCGGCTCCTTCAGGGGGAGGCTCCAGGGACGCGGCTCCTGGGGGAGCTCCTGGGGCAGAGAGAGCTCGGACAGTCCCTGTGATTTCACCATCAACGTTTTTCTTTTTCTTTTTTGTCACTAAGAAAGACTGCTTCTCCGGGCACTGTGCAGACAGCCTTGAATATGCAAGGCCGGGCCGGGAGGAGTGGAAAAGAAAGCAGAAACGCAGTAGCTGACAGAGCCCCTCTGGAAAGGCCCCGGGCGGGCCAGGAATCAGGCAGCCCCAAGTCCCCACACTGTCAGAGGGCCAGCCGAGTGCTGCCTTGTCAAGAAGGTCCTTTCATCCCCGCCGGCCCTCAGGGCCTGTGGGTATTGGAGCGAGGGGCGGGAGGACTCCAAGCCTGGCCCGACCCACCCTTTCTGGCTGGCACAGACCCTCCCCCAACCTCGTGGGAGACCCAGCTCCCCCCTGCCAAGGGCCTGAGGCCAGGGCACACAAGGTGAAATCTGATTCTCAGGTATGCAGGCTGGGGAGGCAGTGACACAGGAGCCATTAATCAAAGGCAGAAGCCAAAGCGAACATTACAGCGCCCGGAGGAGATGACGTAGGGAACAGGCTTCTTTCCCCTCGCAGCCCCCAGGCTGGGTCGGGCCCCCACAGGCCCACTCCTGAGCGTGCATCTACGGGTGGACACAGGCAGACTGTGGGAGAGGGGACGGGGCTGAGAGGTCCGGGGCTGGCCAAGTTCACTGACGTGCACCTCTCTCCAAGAGGCGTCAGAGTTTAATCCCCCTCCTGGGCCCCCACGGCTCCCCCTCACCCGTGAAGGACAACGTGGCCCAAAGGTGCAAAGAGAGTGCGCTTCCCTCCCACCCGCACAGGCTGCTCATTGTGTCGGAGGCAGACCCCACGCGGGGAGAGTGGGCAGCAGCCGGAGGCCCAGCGGGGCCCCCACCCCCAGCCCTTCCCGGGGCACTGAGACACTTCCTCCCAGTAGCACAGGTCTGGGGACAAAAGTCCTCCTTGTGTTTTGGTTTCTGCTCAGAAGGAGCCTGCTTCTCAGGGTGCTGCCGCCGAGGCCTCCCCCAGGTCGGCGTCTCAGCGCCGCGGCCAGAGGGTGGCTCGCTGCGGGGAGGCAACCTCAAACTGATCTGTCCCTCCTGTGGTCCCCTCCTCGGCTCTGAATCTTGCTGCCGAGTCCAGTTCAGGAAGCAGGAAGGGGTCCAGGGTCACCCCCAGCCGGAAGAGACCTCCTAATACGCTTTCCTCTGCATCCCCACCAAAGCGGCACAAACCCCAAACGCCCTGTCCTGATGAAGCAGCTCCCAGGGCCTCCCAATCGGCCTGCCTGTCCCACCGGCCTCTCCTTCGGGGCCCCAGGGCACGGCTGATGCTCTGTCCTTCGCTGCATCTGTGAATGCCAGGCCAGCTGTGCTCACTCCCCGGACACTGGATGTGGGAAGTGTGCCCACTGGCCAGGCGAGGTCCCAAGAGGCTCGCAGGAGTGAACTTCTCCCAAGACCCTGATTCCCGCAGAGCCAAGAGGGAACACCCAAGCCCCTGCGGCGTCCCCTCGGGCCTCAGCAGGTATAAAAGTTCACTAACATGCACAGTTGTGCTTAAAGGTGTAGGCTCTTCATCCTCCTCCTGGGCCCCCCTGAGGGGACCCTGCCCAGCAAGGTCTGGGGAAGAGGTTTGCTGGGCAGGCTGCAGGCCAGTGCAAACAGCTCCAGGAAGGTGGGGGTTTTTCCATCTCACGCTGGGTGCGGAGGAAGAGAGGGTGCTTGATTTGGGAGCCAGAGGCTGCGTGTCAGTTCCTGCCAAGGTGCCGCTGGCACTGCCACCCCGCCCACCCGACGCCATCGGCAGGCTGCTCCTGGAGAATGTGCCGCTCCTGCAAAATTTGGTGGGCCTCCCCATGGAACGGGAGTACATCTTCCTGTTACCGGGCTGGCCCTCCCTCCTGCCTGAACCCTACAGCTCTCTGAGGCAGGGGCCTGTTGTCCAGGCCAGGCAGCTGGGAACAGGAGCAAGAAGGGTGCCTTGGCCCCCACCCGCCCCATCCCTGCACTCTCCAAGACTGAGCAGAGGGGGGAAAGGGGGCTTGAGAAGCGCCCCTGGCAAACTTTTAAAGCTGCAGACCGGCCTTTAAATACGGAGTGCCCCTCCCCCATCCAAGCATCAGATAAACACGGAGCTGCTCTGGTGGGGGCTCACAGCAACCCCTCCCCCGCCCCCGCCCCAGCGCAGGCGGTCGCTGATGCTGTGGTGACCACAGCAGGGCAGGGGAGGTCACCCAGGATGCGACACCAGTGTCTTAGGCCCCTCTCCGGAGCCCCCTCTTGCAGGGCACTGGTGTTCCCCTGCAGGTCCTGTCATACCCGGGGGTGGGGGTTGGGGAGGGCGCGAGGTGTATCTGAGCCATAAACTCAGGAAGGGTCTCGGCACTGAGGAAGAGTCCTCAGAAGCCAGCCTCACGGAGAGGGAGGAAGTGGACAAAGACTTTTCTTCGAAGTCCTGTCTCGATGGCGGCTGGGGGACCTTGGTGCTCCCCAAGACCGTCGTGGGCGACACTGCGCAGACACTAGAAAGCCTGGCTGGCAGCTCTTCCCCCCCATCACCTCCCTGCCCGCGCCACGCGTCCTGTCCCCTCCGGGCCCTTCCCCGGGCAGACTTCACGCCGCTCAGTTTTCCACGGCGGAAATGCCTTCTCTCCCCAGGCGCCTGGCAGCGGGAGGTGGGGGGAGGGCGCGGGGGGGGGCGGGGTGCACCGAGGCCGGCCAGCACAAAGCGCGCCCAGGAAGCAGGAGGACACCCGCGCACGGGGGGAGCCTCCCCGCGGTGTAGGGGGCAGCCTGAGCGAGAGCCAGGACAGGAAGAGGGAGGGGACACGGAGCGAGTGAAATCCGGGCACCCAGCCTCAAACCCCCCAACCTGGAACCTTGGAACCCCGAACCCCGGACGTGTGGCCGGGAGGGTCGTGGTTTATTTCCACTTCATCTTTCACCACTTTCTGATCCTCCAGTCCAGGTACAGAGCAGCAGCGCATGCTCCGCCCCAGGCAGCCCCCCGTTTGGGGTGAAATCAATAGTCCTTCTCCCAACGTTGGCACCAGCCTCCCCAACCCCGTTTCCGGCCCTTCCCCGCCCATCACCACCCACCGCCCCACTTTGGAGAAACTACGTTCAACCTTCCTCCCCTCCCCCACCTGGGGACTCGACTCTCGGGCCCTCCCCCTTGATTGGAACCAGACGCAAACCGCCCCCCCCCCCCACCAATGTTCCTCGAACTTCTTCGGCCCAGCCCCCTCCCATTACTTGGGGGTTAGGCTCCTAGAGCCCCTATACTTTTGGAAAAGCCTTGAGCGCTTCCTCGCTTAAGGGCCAGCGACTCTGACCCCCCACCTCCCACACATTGGACTTTGGGGTTCGGCTGCCGCTTTAGGACCCAAGCCCCCTCTCCAGTTTGGAATGGATGACCGTGACCGACTCCCCTCCCGGCTCCGCAGCCCCGGTGCGTCTCGGCAGTCCCCGGAGCCAACGAGGCGTGCTTGGTCCCCCCGCCGGAGTCCCCGGCCCCTCTCACCCGAGCCGGCGTCAGCAGGATCTCAGCAGCCGGGCCGGTCGCCGGGGCCGCGGCCGAGGCCGAGGCCGAAGCCTTGTCGGCCTTGTCGCCCTTTACGCCGGCCACGGCGGGCTGGAAGCTGATCTTCACCATGGCTGCTCCGGGCCGCGGGTCCGCCCTGCAGGCTATGCCAGTGCAGCCTCAGCTGGTGCAGCCTCTCGGTGCAGCCGCGCTCCGCTCTCTGCAGGCACCGGAAGTTTGGATCCCGCTCGCGTCCCTTTCTCTAACCCCACCTCCAGCCCCCACGCCACCGCCCCCAACAGGGGGGTGCCTTGGCGCCCGCTGCGCCTGCGCCCCCTTCCCGCCCGCTGGGTGAGCAGTGACCCCTACTGGGCATGGTGCTGCAACCTGGGGAGGATTACGGTTCACTCATTCACTCGTTCACCCACTTCATCATCCATCATCCATCCATCCATTCATCCATCCATCATCCATCCATCCATCCATCCATCCATCCATGGGCTCAGAGCTCTTCTAAGCTTTATCCCTTTCAGCTCCCTCTCCAAGACCAGAGTGCCCAGAACACACAGTCTGTTAAAACTGTGTTTGCTAGGCAAACGCGGGTTCGAGACAAGTTCCCAGGCTGACTCGCCGCCCCACGCCACTTCACACCCTCCTCTTGGGACACTCAGAGCCTCCACTGTTCCCGCTCCCCGCTCCCTGCTCCCGGTCCCGGGCCCTGGGAGGAGGCTTCAAGGCCAGGCAACTGCTTGCCTGCATCCTGCATCTTGCGTTCATCCACACCTCCAGTCCTTTTCCCTTCATCCTTCGTCTCTGCAGAACCCTGCCGAGGGTCCCTGGGATGCACGCAGAGGATGCTGGGAGTAGAGGAATGAGAGCAGCCTGCAAAGTGTGGTGGGAAGAGCCACAGGGCAGCTGTCCTTAGGCTTGCTTTCCAGCTGAGACTCTGCTCCTGCAAAGCATCAGGGGTATTGGGTTTTCTGAGTGACCCTGTGTGCCAAGCATGTGGCAGAAAGCCCAAGACCCAGCAACCAAGGGCCGGATTGCATTTATCCCTCCATCTGCCAAATGCTCTCCTGTGCATTCTCTCCTCTCATTTTCATCCCAGCCCCTGGGACCTCCCGGTGCGCTGTGCTGGTGCTAGAAACAAGGACTAAACCCAGGTCACGCAGCCAGCAGGGGGCAGATCGCCGATGGGCAAAGCAGGGCCTTCTGCCTGAAGCACCTGTATTCCTGAGGTTGGCACACGGACCTGCCTTCTCCGGGAGGCTTTCCCTGGACGCCCTGGCCTGGGTTAAGCCCCCTACCCGGTGCACCCTCGGCACCGTGTGCGCCTTCCGTGTGAGCCTTTCCTTAGCCTTGGCCTTGGGCCCCGCACCCGCCAAGTGCCAGGCCCACGTCCTGCTGCAGAGATGCCTGAACTTCCTGGTCTCACGACCTCCAAGAGCTTTCATTTGGGGGGTATGTCTAGCAACACTGACTAAGTAGAAATAAAACTCAGAAAAACTTAAAACACAAAAGAACACCTCATTCATCAGCTGTCAAAGGAATGCCACTGTATGTCGTGTGGCTTCTAGAAAATTCCACTAACAAGAGAAAAAGACTGAAAAAGGAAGTCAGATCTTAGTGTTATTGCAAACATAGGTCTGACTTCGCAGACTTCTGAGACGGGCCTTGAGGGCTCCTGGGGTTTCCGGCCCACACGGACCTCCTGCCCTGGCCAATGCCCGAGGATCCTCAGCCCATGGGTTCTAGGACGCACAGTTTTTCATGTCTTTTAAAAAAGATTTTATTTATTTATTTTTAGAGAGGGAAGGGAGGGAGCAAGAGAGAGAGAGAGAAACATCAATGTGCGGTTGCTGGGGGTCATGGCCTGCAACCCAGGCATGTGCCCTGACTGGGAATTGAACCTGCGACATTTTGGTTCGCAGCCCGAGCTCAATCCACAGAGCTACGCCAGCCAGGGCTCAGTTTTTCATATCTTAACATCTCTGCGATCAAGAGTTTTTATGGTTAAAATTAGGAGTGATTTTCCCCCTTACACCTAAAGCAACCGTGTGTCTTATGATACACAGCCTTAGAGCTGGGGAAATGCACTATCACCAGTCAATAGCCCACGGGGCTCCTGGAGGCAGCGCCAGGCTAACACCACACACTCAGTTTTGCGGGTTCAGGTGAGAAGAACAGCAGAGTGAACTTGGGGGCCGGGGGGAGCAGCCAAGGCCCCATGGAAGATGCCAGATCTAGGCGGGAGCTGGAGAGATGGGGTGTGGATGGGGGACAGGGACAGGGACGTGGGAGGCCTTCTGGGTGGGGGAGGAGCGAGCCGGGCTGGGTGCCCTTGTCCGGCATTTCGGCCACAGCCAGTCTGTGTCCTCCGTCCTTTTGCCCAAGGGATGAGCGCCTCCTGCTCATCTCCCTGGTCCCAGGGCCCGCTCAGGTGCTGCTGGAGAAGGGCCCCCTCCTCTTCCGGGCAGCCCAGGTGAATGGTGGCCGTTGGAGCTAAGCAGCGAGTGAGTGTGGCTTTGTTTTCAAAGGGAGGACCCTGACCGGCAGCACCGCCAGCACCTGGGGCCTCATGAGGCAGACAGACGACCTTATTCGTGAGCTCGGGGAAGGCTCTGTGTTTTGGGTTTTTTTTTTTTAAGATTTTCACTTTTCTTTCTTTTTTAAAAAAAGATTTTATTTATTTATTTTTAGAGAAGGAAGGGAGGGAGAAAGAGAGAGAGACAGAGAAATATCAATGTGCAATTGCTGGGGGTCATGGCCTGCAACCCAGGCATGTGCCCTGACTGGGAATCGAACCTGTGACACTTTGGTTCGCAGCCCGCGCTCAATCCACTGAGCTACGCCAGCCAGGGCTGGCTCTGTGTTTTGACAAGGCCTCGGGGTTCTGCTGCGCACTCAAGTTTGAGGACAACTGCTCTCTCAGCGCCATCCACGCCCCCCCGCCTTCCTGTCCTCTCTTGCCCGCCCGCTCCTCCGCAGCCGAGCTCCCCTCGTTCTTCACAGAGAATCTGGGAGCCATCCTGCGAGAGCCCCCTCGTGCCGGAGGCAGAGCTACCCCCACCGGCAGCTGCCCTTGTGGCCAAGGTGGTCCCTCCTGGCCCCTCAGTTTGCAGGGGGCGTCTTCGGTCTTTGCTCTCCTCTCAGACCCTTCCTACCTTCTTGGTGAGGCTTCCACCCCTCCCATCATCTCAGACACCTTAGCGCCTGGGTCATCCCCTGCCCCCAACCCAGCACGGCCCCCTGCTCCTGTACCAGGCCTCCCTTCCTTCCCATCAGCTGTAAAACGTGCTTGCATTAACCTTGGAAGAAAACAAAACAAAGCCCTGGCTTGCATAGCTCAGTGGATTGAGCACGGGCTGCAAACCAAGTGTCGCAGGTTCGATTCCCAGTCAAGGTACATGCCTGGGTTGCAGGCCATGGCCCCCAGCAATCGCACATTGATGTTTCTCTCTCTTTCTCTCTCTCTCTCTCTTTCTCCCTCCCTTCCCTCTCTAAAAATAAATAAATAAAGTCTAAAAAAAATTTTTTTAAATATTAAGTTATTAAAAAATAAAGGGACTTTGTGATCTTTAAAAAAAAAAAGAAAACAAAATACTTCCTTTGACCCCTTGTCCACGGCACTTGTCACCCACCCGATTTTTCTCATTTTCTTCTTGGCCGAACTTCTAGAAAATTCAGTCTCTATTTTCTCATTCCTACCCATATTCATCCTAGCTGGATCTGGCTTCTGTCCTCACACTGCCACCTGGTTCTTAACCCTCATCTTCCTTGGGGTGCTTTTGGGCTGCTGGGCCACCCCCTCTCTCCTGTGACTCCTCCCCCTCCCCATCATGGAAGCTGAGGAGTGGGATGGGCCCCAGTGGGAAGGTCTCCTGAATCCACCCCGCCCCCGCAACCATTCGTTTTAAAGCCCAAGCCCCAGATGCGAACTTTTCCATGTGTTCACCTCTCTCTCCAGATTGCACAGCTGAGCGCTGTGCGTAGAGGATGTCCGTCTGTTACCACGCACAGCACCTGTGGTTTGGGACTTGCAGGTGTAACTGAGCCTTGGGGGGTCAGGGGGGGACTTGCTGGAAGCGCCAGGACCTCAGACCAGGGTGGAGCCACCACCCTCAGAGCCCTATCAGCGCCCCGGAACTCAGCTCACCTCGTCCCTCCCAGTCTGCACCCTTTGACCGGCCTCTCCCGTTTCCTCGGCTCACCAGCCCGAGGCCGCCACCACCACCCACCCCACTCTCTGTTTCTATGAGTTCCACCACTGGGGATCCCCCCTAGAAACGGGGTGATGTGGTATCTGTCTTTCGTTGTCCGGTTGCTTTCACTTAGGGGGATGTCCTCCAGGTTCGTCCATGTTGTCACCCATGGCAGGGTGTTGTCCTTTTTCTCGACTAAGTAAGTGCCCCACTGTGCGCACACACTCATCTCTGTATCCAACCCCCTGTCAGCGGGCACGGGCTGCTCCCACGGGGTGGCCGCTGAGGACAACGCTGCAAGGATCGTGGGACTGTACCCGTCTTTTCGAGACACGGCTTCACTGGCTTTGCACGTGGTGTGCCCAGGAGTGGGACTGCTGGGACCCGTGGGGGAACCTTCTTCAAATGTTTGGGGAACTCCCAGGCTGTGTTCCCTAGTGGCTGCACCTGAAAACTACAATGAAGAAATGGAAGCGACAGTTCCTCTGCAAGATCAGGAGAAAGAGGCGCATCTCTGCAAAATCTAATAAATAGGAGAGAAAATATTAATAGGAGAAAGGAGATGTAAATATATATAAGGTGGATATTACAAATGATAATGTATTATATACAGTCACCTCTAATAAATATGAATATTCCAAAGTGGATGATTTTATGGGAAAGTATAAACGGCCAAAACGGACTCAAGAAGAAATAGAAAATCATAATGCCCTATAATCAAGGAAATTACTTAAAAGAGTTCTCAAGCAATTACCTCAGACAATGGCTCTGAACGGCCGACCACTTAACTGGGTGGTTCTTTCAAACTAAAGGGACAGCTCATCCTATTGACGCTTCAGTTAACTTCAGGCGTAGACTAGACACCCCAACACAAAAATCTGACAAGTGACAGAAACATAATAATGTTGATTATGAATAGAGACACAAGAATTCGAGGGTACATTAGCGGAACAGTGAAGTGCCGGCAGGCAGAACTTCCAAGAATAAAGACAGATTTCAGGCTTGAAAATCCATTGGGGGAGAAATCGCTTGGCAAAATAATGCTTAAAAGGAATAGCTATTCAAACCTGAAAAGGATAAAGAAAATAGAATATTATGAGAATGCCCACAAAAACCCGCTATTAATACTTTTGTTATATTTCCTCCAATATTTTTTACTGTGTATATGAATATGTGTGTGCTGTGTCTCCCCCAGAACTGGGACAACAGTATGTGTGTGTGTGTGTGTGAGTGTGAGTGAGTGTGTCTTCTCAGCTAGGGGTGATTTTGACCTTTAGGCAACACTTTGCAACGTCTGCCACAACTTGGGTTTCGGGGGCTAGTGGGGCTAGTGAGGCTAGTGCTACTGGCCTCTAGTGGTGAGAAGCCAGAGCTGCTGCTGACCGCCCTACAACGCACAGGACAGTGCACAGGACAGTGCCCACGACAAAGGATTATCCAGTCTCAAATGTCAGTTGTGTCGAGGTTGAGAAACCCTGATTAACAGTCCGTGTTTTTCCTCTTTGATTTCAGCATTTTCTCATGTGCTAGGCAGGCGGAATGCCTCCTCCCTCCTCCCGCCCCCCCCCCCCCCACCAACCCCACCCCTAGATATCCGTGCCCTCATCTTTGGAATCTGTGAGTCCCTAACCTTGCACGGTGAAAGGAACTTTACGGAAGTTATTAAGCTTATGAACCTTAAAATTTGGGAGAGAGTATTCTGGGTTGTCTGAGTGATCCCACGATCCCTCAAAAGCAGAGGACTTTCTCCGGCTAGAGGGAGAGAGATGCCGCAGCAGAGAGGAATCCAGAGAGGTCTGGCTGGCGGGCGTGTGGATGGGGGATGGGCGCTGTGACACGGCGCCCCGCGCCCTTAACGCGCTGAGACGCTGCAAGCCGACGCCAAGAAAACGGAGACCTCAGTCCTACCACCACACGCCTGAATTCTGCGAAAAACCTGAGCGAGCCTGGAGTCCACTCTCCCGCCCCCCGCCGCGTGCCCCCACCCGGAGCGTCCAGGCGAGGAGCTCACGCTGGCAGGCATCTTGTTTTTCACCGTGTCAGACCAGCGGCAGAGGAAACGGCAGGGCCCACCTGTACTGTTGACTTACAGAACTCTGACATAAGGAACTCGTGTTGCCACTAAAATAATATGTTGCAGCAGCAAATCGAATACATCTGGTATAATTAAATACTCTCATATGCGTGGGCATCCTTGTCACCTCTCTTTGTCGCACACCCCACACCGAATCCCCCAGCAAGTGCCCTGAGCTCTGTCTCCGAAGTCTATCCAGCCTGGACCGCCTTCCCCACGTTGGTCCACGCCATCCTCTCACCTGGAGCATCTCAGGTGGTCTTCCACCTGGACCTTTGCACCGTGGTCTCTCCAAACCCTGCAAAGTGTGTTCCCTGCAGCCGCCAGGGGGCGCACTTGAAACGTCAATCAGACCATGCCCTGCCTCTGCCTAAAACCTGCTGATTTCCCAGGTCGGTCAGGATAAACCCCGCAGGAAGTGGGTTATCCTGGAAGTTCATTCACACACAGTAAGGCCTGGCCAGGGGCCTCCAGATCCTTCCCCATCGGGCCGCCTGTAGCCTCTCCCAGTGCTTCTATTTGTGCGTCTATCTCCATAAAAACAGAGAAGAGCCTTTGCACATTAAGCATATTAGCTTTGTGCATCAGAACTCACTGGTATTTTTCCATTTTGACACCTGCCCTTTTTTTTATTGCATTCATGGACTGTTTTCATACATACAGTCTTCAAATCTTCCACTATGATATGATTTCTTCCGTGCCTGTACACTTAGAGAGACTTTCTCTTCCTTAAACTTATATACTCCCCAGTATTTTCTCCCAGCATTGTTATATATGCAGAACATAGAAATTGTTAGGAGTTACTTTTAAAGTTCTTGGCAATTGTAATGCATTGCCTTGTCAAGACATCTTTTAGAATGATTTTTCCATTTGTCTGCAAAAATCTATTGGGATTTTTATTGGGTTTTCTTGAGTTTGGGGGAGAGTCGGTATTCCTGTCCAGGAATCTGGGCTCTCTCTCCATTTACTTTCAGCTTTATGGCCCCCGGTAAAGTTTTGTGCCTTTCTTTACACAGGTCATGAAATCGATTTCTAGGAATTCCGTATGTCTTCCTGGGCACATCATTGCGGGCTGAGACACTCTTCCTGTGGCCAGAGTCCCTGGAAAGGATGAGGGGCTTGTTTGGGGATGGAGAACTGGGAGGTGGCAGTGGGCAGCAGGAGGCCCCTCGTGCCTGTTGGAGCCCTGCAGTGGCCACGCTCAGGGTCCACCTGCCTCTGGCCACTCTGGGTGACTCGGGGTTGCCCCCTTGTGGCTGTGTCAATGTCATATTATCAGGCCGGGCTGGCATGGCTCACAGGATTGAGAACCAGACTGCAAAGCAAGGGGTCGTAGGTTTGATTCCCAGTCCCGGCACATGCCTGGGTTGCAGGTCGGGTCCCCAGTTGGAGGCGCTGGGGAGGGAACCACACACTGATGTGTGAAGAGAAACCTCTCCCTCTCTTTCTCCTTCCTTTCCCCTCTCTCTAAAAATAAATACATAAAATCTTATTTTTTAAAAATTTTTTTTACCTTCATTGTTTTTTTAAATATCCTTTTTTAAAAAGATTTTATTTATTTATTTTTAGAGAGGGAAGGGAGAGAGAGAGAGAGAGAGAGAGAGAGAGAGAGAGAAACATCAATGTGTAGTTGCTGAGGGCCGTGGCCTGCAACCCAGGCATGTGCCCTGACTGGGAATCAAACCTGCGATGCTTTGGTTCGCAGCCAGCGCTCAATCCACTGAGCTACGCCAGCCAGGCCAATACATAAAATCTTTTAAGAAATCATCTTATCACCTCCCTGGATTTTCCTTCCCTGTTAGCTGTTGGAGTCACCACCTCCCATGAAGGAAGGCAAAACATTTTCAACACTTTAGATTCAGCAAAATACAATCTGCTGGGAGATGCATATGAAACCAGCTCATAAAAATGCAGCAGCTACTTGCTCATCCAGCCAGTACCTACGGGTGCAGGAGGGTGTGTTACCAGCAGACTCTGTGTGGACTCAGCGGTGAACCAAGACAGACAGAGCTCCACCGGTTCCTTGTATCTTATGCTCCGGTGAAAGGGGGCAACACCAATCAAGCAAACAGATGTGATGATTCCCAAGAGTGTTGAGTGCTATGAAGAAAACAGCACAGGAACAGGGAGGGATTGGGTGGGCCTCTCGGCAGGGGTGCCACCGGAGGGCCGCGTGAGCAGGGCTCAGTGTGTGAAGGCGGGTGTGCTAGAGATCGCCCCCCTCCTGTGAAATCCAGCGCCTTTATTTTTCATAGAAGTAGAAATTTATTCAGGAAAAAAACCTCTCCCTCTCTTTCTCCCTCCCTTCCCCTCTCTTTAAAAATAAATACGTGAAATCTTATTTTTTTATTTTTTAGGTGCACAAAGGTGCAAGACACTCTTTGTGTCTGTGTTGCCAGTCTGTCCTTTCACGTTCCTGTTGGTCGACACAGCTCCTTCACCCACAAGGCCAGGGTGAAGGTACCTACTTGCCCCCGGGGAGCAGCAGGGGCTGCAGGCCCAGAGAACTGCACTTGTTTGGGGAGTGTGGGTGCCGGGGCTTTGGCTTGTGTGTGGGAAGCATTTCTCTTTAGATCTTGAGCTATCTTTCCGGCTGTGCTTAGGAACTTTTTTTTCCTGCTGTAATTATTGTCAGTACAGAAGAGCAAGCCTAGGAATTAATAGCACATAGTGCTGGGGCTAAATTGTGCCCCGTCCCCATTCATATGTTGAAATTAGAACCCTTAGGACTTCAGAATTTGACTGTTGTGGAGACCGAGTCTTTAAAGAGGTAAGCAAGTTAAAATGAAGTCGCTAGGGTGGGTCCTAATCCACTATGACTGGTGTCCTCACAGGAAGAGATTAAGCCAGACTTCCGGCCAAGATGGAGGTACAGGTAGACACACTGTGCCTCCCTGCACAGCCAAAAGAAGGACAAAACAAATTTAAAAACAAAAAGCAACCAGAACTAACAGAAAATAGAACTGCATGGAAATCCAACAACCAAGGAGTTAAAGAAGACACATTCATCCAGACTGGTAGGAGGGGTGGAGAGGACTCGTGGCAAGGTGGTGGCTGGCAGAGCAGGCGGTCCCACATTCGTGTGCAGATAAACAGGGAGGAACAACTGGGGAGCAGGACAGATCGCACATCCAGGGTTCCAGTGCAGGGGAATATAAAGCTGCAGAACCTCTGATTGAAAACACTTGTGGGGGTTCAGGCAGCGGGAGAGACTCCCAGCCTCAAAAGACAGTTCACTGGTGAGACCCAGAGGGTCCTAGAATGGACACAAACCCACCCACCCAACCCACCCACCTGGAAATCAGCACCAGAAGGACCCAGTTTGCTTCTGGGAAGTGGGGGAAGTGACTGAAAACCGGCAGAGAAAGGAGCAAGTGCCATTGTTCCCTCTCCGACCCCTCCCCACAGACAGCATCACAATGCAACAATGTGGGTTGTCCCGCCCTGGTGAACACCTAAGGCTCCACTCCTTACTATGCAACAGGTGCCACGAGACCAAAAAAAAAAAAATGGCCCAAATGAAAGAACAGATCAAAGCTATAAAAGAAATACAGCTAAGCGATGAAGAGACAGCCAACCTATCATATGCACAGCTCAAAACACTGGTAATCAGGATGATCACAGAATTGGTTAAATATGGTTGCAAATTAGAGGAAAAAATGAAGGCTATGCTAAGTGAAGTAAAGGAAAATGTACAGGGAAGCAACAGTGATGGGAAGAAAACTGGGACTCAAATCAATAGCGTGGATCAGAAGGAAGAAAGAAACATTTAACCAGAACAGAATGAAGAAACAAGAACTCAAAAAAATTGAGGAGAGGCTCAGGAACCTCTGGGACAACTTTAAATGTTCCAATATCGGAATCACAGGGGTGACAGAAGGAGAAGAGAAAGAACAAGAAATTGAAAACTTATTTGAAAAAAATAATGGAGAACTTTCCCAATCTGACAAAGGAAATAGACTTCCAGGAAGTCCAGGAAGCTCAGAGAGCCCCAAAGAAGTTGGACCCAAGGAATCACAGACCAAGGCACATCATAATTCCATTACCCAAGAGTGAAGATAAGGAGAGAATCTTAAAAGCAGCAAGAGAAAACGAGACAGTTACCTATAAAGGAGTTCCCATAAGATTATCAGCTAATCTCTCTAAAGAAACCTTGCAGGCAAGAAGGGGCTAAAAAGAAGTATTTGAAGTCATCATAGGCCAGGACCTACATTGAAGATTGCTCTATCCAGCAAAGCTATCATTTAGAATGGAAGGGGAGATAAAGTGCTTCCCAGATAAGGTCAAGTTAAAGGAGTTCATCATCACCAAGCCCTTATTATATGAAATGTTAAAGGGACTTATCTAAGAAAAAAGATGAACAGTAAAATGACAACAAACTCATAGCTATTAACAACTGAACCTAAAAAAACAAACTAAGCAAACAACTAGAACAGGAAGAGAACCACAGAAATGGAGATCACGTGGAGGGTTATCAGCAGGGAAGGGGAGAGGGAAAGAGGGGGAAAAGGTACAGGGAATAAGTAGCATAAATGGTAGGTAGAAAATAGACAGGGGGAGGTTAAGAACAGTATAGGAAATGGAGAAGCCAAAGAATTTATATGTACGACCCGTGGACATGGACTAAATGGGGGGAATGTGGGTGGGTGGGGGTGTACAGGGTGGAGGGGAATAAAGGGGGGAATGGGACAACTGTAATAGCATAATCAATTAAATATATTTTAAAAAAAGAGATGAAGACCCACACACACAGAGAAGACCACGTGAGGACACAGGGAGAAGTTGCCATCCGTGAGCCCAGGTCTTCAGAGAAACCAGCGTTGTGGACTTGATCTTGGACTTGCAGCCCCCAGAACTGTGAGAAAATACATCTCTGTTCCAGTACGCTCGTCTGCGATCCTCCTTACGGCAGCCCTAGCAACTGATGTGCTTCGGGGAACGCTGTCTTTAGAATAACTCCAAGAGACCCAAGTATCGGGGGTGAAGTAAATGACCTAGGGTCAGGAGTATTTGTCAACATGGGTTCAGAAGGGCGGGGAGCACCCTGCTGGAGCAGGGGCGTGAGATGGGAATGCGGTGAGACGCCAGCAAGCTGGGACCTAAGTACCTCTGCTGCACCCCGTGTTGGCGGGGAGGAGGCAGGCCCTCGAGGCAGACCACAGAGGTCAAATCCCGTTTGATAGCGACTATTGTCAGCCTGACTTATCCCTGTTGACGTTGACCTTGATCGTCTGGCTGAGATAATGTTCATCAGTGTACCTGGACATTCTGGATTTTTACCTGGCAGCCTTCCCCTAGCTGTCCTCTTGGCCCCTGCAGATGGCCTTTTGGGACGCCCGGCATGTTAAATTAACCTTCACAATATTAAAATCCTTCCTCAGGAGTTTTTGTCTGCTGCAGGAATGCTCTTTTCTTGAGTTCTCAAGGTCACACTCAGCCCACAGAGGTCTCAGCCCACCGTCACGAGGTGCTGCTCACAGGAGAGGGCAGCTGGCTTCCGCCAGAGCTCACGCTCCTTTTGGATTTTCCTGACGGGATTTTTGGCTGGTGCTCTGCGGGCGTCCAGCCCCGGCTGGTCCCGCCATCTGCTTCGGGAAGCGTCTCCCCTAACTTAAAGGGCACATCCTCTCTGGATCCGACACTTGGCGAGGGCTCGTTTATTTTTCATGCCGCTGTTCCGGAAGGAAGGACCTGCAATCACGCTGGTGCTGTGGCCTCTCCCTTGGTGTGTTTTTTTTTCTGAGTTCAGTGCAGCTTTCTCGGTTTGAAGACTTCAGACACGAGCGTGTGGATCACTGCATCTTCTTCAGCTAATTTCACGTGCATTCGATTTCTTATAAAGTGTTCTAAAAGAACCCTTTGAGTGACACCAGTCCGTTTATTCGAAAGTCCTGATTAATCTAGAAAGTCTGCTTTCCGGTGCATGTGTTACATCCAACCCCAAGTCCCCATCACCTGTGTGGTCTCCCCGCAGGAAGGCCAGCCAGCGACTCCTCTTCTGCAAACGGCCACCTGGAGGCTCCAGCTGATCTTCTTCAGGGTTTCTCCCTTCTGGCTTCTCGTGAAAGCTGCTTCGTGCATCGCCCGAGACCATCACTTTCATCCAAAGCGTCTTCTGGTCCCGCCTGAAGTGTTCCCCACCCCCCTCTTCTCCTGATGCGTCTGAAGGCCGTCTCAGCGGCAAGCAGATACGGGACGTGTTTTGATCTTCTAAAAACGGGATGTTTCTTGTAACATTAGCTTTCCGCACAGCTTGTCCTGAGTGCTTCGGTTTCTTTTCGAAATGTCCTTTTCTAAAAGCCTCTATTTTAAGCCCAAGGAAAGAGTGGGCGGTTTCCCAGCTTTTTATTAATGGTCTCCGGTTTTTAGGATTTATTTTTTTCCTTAGAGGTAGCTTTAGGCATTTCAATATGCTTCTTATCACAGCTTACTTTGATTGATACTAACTCGATTCTGGGAAACCATTGACATTTTATTTCACTGTAGTTCACATCTACCCCCTTTTTATTATTATTGTCATAGATATTCATCCATCATTTGTCTATATAACTATCCATTACCCAGCTATCCATCCATCGTACCTATTTTTTAAAGATTTTATTTATTTTTAGAGAGGGAAAGGAAGGAGAGAGAGAGAGAGAGAGAGAGAGAGGGAGAAAGAGAAACATTAATGTGTGGTTGCTGGGGGTCATGGCCTGCAACCCAGGCATGTGCCCTGACTGGGAATTGAACCTGCGATGCCTGGTTCGCAGCCTGCACTCAGTCCACTGAGCTATGCCAGCCAGGGCTCTATTCTTTTTTTTTTTTTAAGAAAGATTTTATTTATTTTTAGAGAAAGGAAGGAAGGGAGAAAGAGAGGGAAACATCAATGTGTGGTTGCCTCTTGTACGCCCCCCACTGGGGACCTGGCCTGCAACCCAAGCATGTGCCCTAGACTGGGGATTGAACCGGCAACCCTTTGGTTCACAGGCCAGCACTCAGTCTGCTGAGCCACACCAGCCAGGGCCTATCTGTCTATTCTACTCATCTATCTATCCCATCTTTCTGTCATAGACATGACACTACAGTGTCATAGGTATTACCTGCATTAAGTGCAGGACACAACAAGATTCCTGCCACCACGTCAGCCACTGAAGCTTCCACCCGCCAGACCCACAGCATGTCCTTGTGCATGTCCTCCTTACATGTCCGGTCCCTCTGAGCAGCGACGGGCCTCCGCCGTGCCGCCTGTGAAGGGAAGACACTCGGGTCCCAGACCTGTCTGGTGCCGGACACACCACCCCTCCTCTCGGGTGTTTAACGCACACGCTGATCGTGGTGGGAAGGATTCTGCGACCCTTGTGCCACTGCTCACGGAGAGCCTCGAGTGTCTGCTCTTGGCAATTTTGGAGGCAGGCAAGCACTTGGAGGAGCGTGCAGACCACTGGGCTAGAGAGAAGAGAGGCTGCCTGCCGAGCCCGCCTCTGGCTCTGCTACCTGCTGCGGTGTGGCCTCGCAGAGTGGCTCCACATCTCTGTGTCTCTGCGCCCTCTCCTGTGGAACCGGACTGCTACAGGACCCGTCCACGCCAGTCTCACGGGGACCGAGTCAGCCCTTGTAAAGCGCTGGGTAAGCAGTGAGCCCGCGCTGAGGAGGGTTGCTGGCAGTGAACGGGGAACCTTGCAAGGAGGAGAACGCCCGGACACGAGGGTCTGAGGTGGACTTGGATGGAGACGGTTAGCAAATACTTCCCTACCCGCTGCCCCCAAATATAAGTGTAATCGATACTTATTCTGCACTGCGTCATCATACGATGGAATTTCTGATTGTTTCCTAAGAAGGGAAAAGAGCTTCCTTATAATTTTAGAAGGCTTCTTGTAACCGTTCCAAGGAGGTTTGACCTGCAACCTTGAGACGAAAGGGTGGCCCGGAGGCGGGAGGAACCAAGGTTTGCCGAGCGCTGGATGGGGGGAGGAGGAGGGCGCCGAGGTGAAGACTCGAGCATGACCGTTGATGTAGGAACTGGAGCCCTGAGCTTGGAGCGCCCAACGTGGGCCTGTGGTGAGTCCTTGCTTGGATGTAGGGACTCGGGGGCTACTACTGGCCAGGCCCGTGCAGCGGTCCCCGGGCGGCCAGAGTGAATCCTGCAGAAGGGACTGGATGTGCCGCTCCGTCCCCTCGCAGCCCGAAAACCTTCCTCCTGGTGCTGCGGGACACGTGCTGGGTGCGTATCCCCACCCCCGCTCCCTGCTCCCGCAGCCATTTTTCTGATCACTTGTTTTGTTTCCACCATTTTATTACAGAGCATTTTAAGCACACAGAAAAGTTGAATTTTTCAGGGGAAAATGATATAAGGGGGGAGAAGAGACAAACCTCCCACGCAGAAAAGTCCAAGTAATCGATGTAGATGCTCGCTCTCAAGGAGGTGGGGCCTCCCACCCCCCCATTCCCCCGCCCCCCACTTCTGGAGGGTGGGAGCCCACAGCGACACCTCCACCAGCCAGGGGACAGCGGCCAGCACCCACGGGGGTGTGGGGCCGGGCACCCTCGGTGGGATGTAATGACTGCGGCACTGGACCCGCGTGCTCAACGTCCACCTCGTTCTAATCACGAACGAGACAGGCCCCAGCCTGGCCAGTCCGCCTCGAGCTGACTCAGAACCGAGGACAGTCGGGACCGAGGGCAGTCGGAGAAGGCACAGTCAGAGGAGCCGAAGGAGACACGGCGACCAGTGTCACCTGGGGTCCTTGCACAGGAGGGGACACTGGGAGAACACTAAGGAAAACGGAATGTAGACTTTAACCACAACAACTCACCAATAGGGGTCCACGGACGATGACAAAAGCACCAAACCATCTTAAGGGGTCAATCACAGGGGAAACAGGTGTGGTTTACTGGAACTCTCTGTACTATCTTTGCAATTTTTCTGTAAACCTAAAACTCTTCTGGAAAATCAAATAAACATTCCCTCAACTACCTACTCCTTTTGCTCAAAACGATCCTCAGGAAGCCTGGCCGCCTGGCCCGCAGCGCCCACAGGGTCTCTGGTCCTTTCGTACTTGTCCCCTGGTTGCACCAGGGACGCCGCGGCCCCAGGCCCAGCGGCTGCTGGAAACGAGGAGCTCTGCTGCCACCCAGCGGCCGTTTGAGATCAACGCGCTCAGCGTGCGGGGCGCCGCTCTGGCTCCCAGCGGTGTCTGGGCCCAGGCTGCCCTTGAACCCAGCCCCTCCCCCACGGATCTCCCCATGCAATGCTGGGCTTTTCCTAACTCTGCCCCAATTCCCAACTGTGGAGTCATGTTATGGGGGTGAAACCACACTTTTCAAAAAACTCTGTTTTGGAAGGAGTGGGAGCGTGAGGAAATCGGGCATTTTCCCGTTTTGATGACCATGAGGAACCATTTCCCTGCGGCAGGCGTGGCCTTTGAAATACGAGTATGCAAGTCTGGAGGCTTCAGCTGACTGGACCTTGGGGACTGGGGGCCGGCGGGCCTGGGCCTGGGGCCTCCAGCGGCAGGAGCGGTGGTCACGGGCCATCTTGCCGTGGGCTGGGCCACAGGGTGCCTGGTGCGCACACTGTGGCCACAGGTGGGAGGGATAGGAAGCGTGTTTCCCGAAGGGTGGTCACCGTGTCCCACCTCCCGTGGCCTCGTGCACGTGGGCGGCTGCAGGCGCGGCTGTTCGCGCCTCTGGGTTAGAAGGCACAGATGAGCGCGTCTGGATCGGGTTTGCCCAGGAGCCGAGCCTGGGGCGAGGGTCTGGTCCCAGGAAGCCCCCGGCACAGAGTGAGACCCGAGGGAAGGACTCAGATAAGAGCTATGTCAGTAAACCATTAACCCGGGGGCGGGGAGCCTTGGAGGTCAGTCCTGCTGGGGAGCACTCACTCCAGGTGGGGTCCTGGGCACTGGGGCTTGGGCCGCTTCTGGGGACATCAGCTGCACTTCTGGCGTCCCGAGCCACAACAAGCAGCTTTCCGAGGCAGAAGAGGGTGCCAAGGGGGTGGGGCGGAGCACTGCCAGGTCCTCCCAGGGTGTTCACGTGACGCAGCTCAGCACCCAGCCCCATTGCACCCACCCCATCCCCTGCGGCGGGAGGGCTGGGGGAGCAGGGAAGAGTGCAAGGCTACGCGGAGATTCGGCCGAGCACAGGGCGCTGTGTGGGTTAGCAGTGGGCCCTGGTCGCCTCCTGCACGCAGGTGAGACTTCCTGAGGTGGGGGGATGCAAAGATGCGAAGGTCTTTGGAGTGCAGAGGGGAGCCTGTGGGAGGGAGGGAGCCAGCTGGGGAGCAGCCTCGCCGGGAAGCTTCCCCGGGAGCTGGCCTCTGGCACCGTCCACTGTCCTGGCCAGACCCCCACCAAACGGAAGACCCAGCTACTGTCCACTACAGCAGGGCCGTGTTATTTTCTTGGATCACCAAGTACGTGGGTGAGAAAAACATATTATAAGAACAGTTCTGACGAGCTGAAGCTTGTGTTGGGAGGAATGTTGCAACTACACCTTTCCCCGGAGTCCCCGCCATGGCCCTGGAGCACCACCCTGCCGAGGACGTGCTCTCACGCAGAGGAGCCCGGGGCCGCTGCGCTGGAAGACCTAGATCCCCAGGAGGGGCCGGCACCCTCAGCCGGCGGACCCCACAGGGAACCAAACACCCCAAGACCCCCGTGAGCGAACAGCGTGGATGCCTCCTGCGAGCCGTGGGGAGCCACGGCCTCGTGCAGCCGTCACCGTGGGCTCCAGTCAGCGTCTGCTCCGGGGCGGGGAGCGGGGGAGGTCCCCAGGAGGAGGGTGAGGGCTTTGCGCCCGTCACCTGTGTCTCGGTGGAGGGATGCGGGTGCACCGGGAGTGGCGGGGTGGCAGGCGGAAGCCCACACAGTCCTCAGGGGAGAGCCCAGGTGCTGTGTCCCGCCTGCTGGGGGGGGGGGGAGGCCTCCCCTGGGGCTGGCTTTGGGAGCGAGCCAAGATCTCTTTCAGGTTGTGGTGTGGGGGGAACTTACCTTGTCCTCACGCCTCCTGGGAGCCGGATGGTCAGAGCGGCCACCGGGCTCTGGCAGACGGGGTAAGGACACAGAGGTGGCCGGGAGGAGCCGCAGGGGCGGTGCGCCTGGGCCGCTGTCCCCTGTCCTCCGAGGGGTGTCCCCGAGAATTCTCGGGTGGGACTGCGGAGCCCCCAGCAGGCGCAGCTGTGGAGCACTGCAGCCTCGGAGAGCCGTCACAGCTCCCCTCTCGGTGGACCCTAACCCGTGCGGCCGGCGGGGCCATAACCACACCACAGGGGGCAGCCTGAGGCTCAGTTTCCTTTCTTTTATGGGGGGTGGGGGGGACACCTGACTGGTGACTGGTGGAAAGTAGAGCTTGGGCTAGAGCGTGACCCAGCCCCCCACGCGGCCACTTCCTGCCTGAGGTGCGACTCCTGGTTCCCACTCACAGAAGGGCAGAGTCACGCGTTCTGACCTTAGGGGACCCTGCCGTCTCGGGGAACTGTGACATGCAAGCAGAGCGAACCACCTAGAAGAACTGGCAACAAACAAGATGCTATTCTGGCAAAGCGTTCTTGGCAAGAGCACCCCCACCACTGTCCCCCGAGAACGGGGCTAGAACAGAGGCCGAGGACAGGCGGCGGGCCCCGGGGGCCCCGGACCACTGCGCCTGCGCCGCCCCAGCGACTCACCGCGCCCCTGCCAGGGGCCCTCGCTCCGCCGCGAGTTGAGTTGACGGTGGAGGGCCAGGGAGCGGGGAGAGAGGGCCCGCTCCGCGACCACGACACCCAAGACAGAGCCCCGATAGAACGAGAAGGCCTGGGAGGCGTGGGCGGGCATGTGGTCTCCGGCTCGGCCCGTGACCCCAGCGGGGCTCGCCACGGGGCTGCGCGGAGGGACGCGGGTGCGCGGCTCCGCCGGACTTCGACGACACAGGCAGCAGTGTTTCTCCAAAATTTTATTTGAATTTAAATTACAGGGCCAGCCAGATAGTCGGACAAGAAATGTACTTTCCCTGGGGAGGAAGGAACGCCCCCACGACACCGCCAACAACTGCGCACACCCCCACCTTGGGTTGTTCGGGGTTAAAAATCACGTGGAGCGACCGACTCATGTAAAATCAAACCTCTAAACACAAAGAAACCACTGCCAGTAGAGCAGTTTTGGTAATATGAATATATTAAATGGTCATAACTTCAAATGCAACTTTTCAACCTTGAATGTTTTCACATTTTTGTTAACAAACAAACAAACAAACAAAGAGCCCCCAAACCGTAACTCCCTCCAGACCCCCGTGGGCAGCAGCACGCCCGCAGCCCCCGGCACGCTGTGCCCTCACTGCCCCACCCCCCCCAGCGCTGCGGTGGCGCCCCCGCGTGGAGGCTGCTGTGTCCTCTCCGGTTCCAGGAACCGGCCGGCAGGGGGGCCTTCCTTCCAGTCGGGGTGACGTTCTCACGGGAGGCCCTGACACCAGCCCCAGCGCACGAGGCCCAGGGCGTGCCGTCCCGGGCCAAGCCTGCCGTCCCCACCCCCTTGGCGCTTTCATTTCGAGGAGCTGAGGCCGCTCTCCCTACCGCCAACGGGACCCACGGAAGATCTCACACGGACGGTGGTCAGGACAGCCTCGGAGGACCAATCTCAATGCAGGCCGTCGTGTAATTCAATAGAACGAAATACACCTGTGTTCTCTGGAGCTATTTTCCTAACTGGTGTTCTTACAGCCTGTTGGAACATCACTTGGGAGTCTCATTTTACTGGCCGATAAATAATTCAATTAGTAAGAGAGGCTAGCAAAGAATAATCATATAAATTTCTCAGTCAGCCACAGCCATGCTGAATCTGAACTGGCAAACTCTGGTCTGCACGTTGTTAGCTGTGGTCTTTGCATCGCTAAGATGAACAGATTCCATTCTAGTAACTTCACAGAGATGTGTTCTAGGAGACGCTGCTCTGCCGTGGTCACAGTAACAAAAAAGTGGTGCAAAATCAGTTACTTTATAAATACTGATAATTTGCAGCATTAAGGAACAGGACATTAAAAAAAATAAATTTCCCCATAGAACACCTATGACTAGGAACTCTTCCTAAGAGAAGCCGAAGTCTCAACTACTCAGTTTCACGACTGTGGTGCCGGGTCACGTGCTCTAAAGAGGGCGAGGTGCTCTACGACGGCCTTCCCGCACACACACAGAGTCAGCGCTAACTTAGCGTGACCGGTGTCACTCACAGATCTAGCAAACTCATGGCTCGTTTTACACGAATAAGGCCAGTCTTGTGCAGGAAGGTGGAGCTGAGTTCCGAGTCTGTATTGTACCCTACCAATGGCACCCCATTAGATAACTGAATACGAAGGACTGGTTTACTTTTTCCTTTTAATGCTGTGATACTTAAATGTTAAATCAGCATTTTCATGTGATCTGAAGTATTTCAATTACATATAAGCATTCATTTTTTTTTGCAAAAACTCAATATTAGGTAATAGTTACATACTAATACAATAACATTCCTCTGCTGTACAAATTAAATCATTTAAAAGAAATGAGCATTCTAAGAATTATATACAAAAGAAACCTATAAGCATCGTTGAAGTGATATGTAAGGTGTTGTCGCTAGCTCTACTGTTTGAAAAGACCTTCCAAAAGGGAAATTAACAAACACCTTCCAACATATCCAGGTTTACAAGTCTTAAGAAAATCAAAAGTCAAAAAATTCTAGAAAGCTGTGAAAAGCATATATACATTTTCCTCATGACCTTATGAAGCTTCACACTTTTAAGAAGTTGCTAAGTTTCAGTATCAAGTTATTCTCATGTCAATTTTATCCACCCAAAAGCTTACGTCATGGATGTGGGCCCCTGATTCCACACACAGCACGGTCTTCCTCTGGTGAAGGCGACCTTCTCACCAAGAACCCACGCCCAGCTCTCACAAAGACCGCCGAAAACCCGCAGGTCAGTCTGACCCCACTGACGCCCTCCACCCTCCGCCACATACCACCCCTGCTTCTGCCCTCGGGAACCTAGCTGTGTCCACAGCTCCTACAGCAAACAGGGTCTCTGAATCCTGAAATGACACAAAGATCAAGAAAAGTCCACGTGTGCTCTAGTGTGCAAGAAAGCAGCAGCTACCTTCTCCAGGTTCGACTAAAAAAAAAAAAACAAACAAAACAAGGTAAAAGGAAAACCGTTCACTTAACAGCAGATGAGCAGTAATGTTCCTCATGAATCGGAAAGAGTGCCTGATGCCGCAGAGCTAACAGCAAGTGCTGGGTTTGGGTTTACTAGTTTGGATGTCTACGGGGGCGGTTAGGCCTCTTGCTGAGCTGGTCTCTTCAAGTCCCTGATCTGTTTGACCAAGTAGGTCTTCTCGTCATTAAACTGCTCATCCTCGGTCCTGTCGTTCTGAAACTTGCTGAGGAACTCGATGAGTTTGGTCTGGTTCTTGAGGAGGATGTCTAGGATGGGCTGCGTCTTGTTGGGGTTGGCGACGAACACCTGCCGGAGAGGAACGGCCGTCACCCGTGGGAAGGGACGAGACCCACGCCCGCAGGGCGGACCCAGTGCTTCCCTCCCAGGGGCACCGGGGGAGTCTGGGCCACCCCGTCGAAGGTCTGTGCTTTGGAAAATTGTATTGTACAATACAAAAATTTAAAAAAGTCTTACGTGTTTTAGCACAAAAAGGACTGGCATGTTCATTCATGCTCTGAAACTCGGCAGTTGGCATTAAATACAGTTGCCGATTTTAGGATAAAATGGGCAGAAATCATTTCTGGGCACAGGAGGTCAGAAAGGATTTTGAGAAAATACCCCCACGGAAAGCATTAGGACACAGATTACGCCGGACTCTGCGACTGACAACCTTATGGCAGAGACAAATGGCCCCCCTCTGGAAATAAACTTGGTTTGTTCTCCAATCTAAATGGAGTGCGCCCCGTTTCTGGATCCATTTTTGTTTAAACGTGGCACCTCATTTACACAGAAAACACGACGACCACCTGAACCGAACCCCACTCCTCAGACTATCGGCGAGGCCAGCAGCGGCGTCAGTGCTCTACCTTGAAGACGTGAAAGGCCTCAAACTGGATGTTACGGCTTTTGTCTCGCAGGAGGTTCATCATTAGTTTGAGGTTCTCGGGTTTACTGATGTATTTTGTCATAATTGTGAAGTTGTGTCGGTCTAGTAACAGCTCACCAAGAAGCTGAGAAGACAGTTAAAGAATTACTCCACGATCCGAAGAAAAACCAAAGTTAAAACAATCCATGCAATAGCCGTCACCCTCAGGCGCAGAGTAGCTATCACTGGCTGCTCGGAACACGGCCGCGCACTGGCCGCCCAGCGCCCCCTTCCGGTGGGTGTCCGGACCTGCGGCCAGCCTGGCGCTGCTCTCCGAAGGGAACACTCAGGCACATTCGGCCCCAAACTTAAGACTGTGATTTTATTTACCTGAATTTCACAGGACAAAAAGGTCACGTCCAAAGTTTTCCATACACTAACTTTTACACAGGTCAAAGTTATATCTGATTCAAAGGTTTACAAAAATGAAAACTTTTCTATTCCTTCTTAAGCCAAGTATCCTGGAGATGCTCCCTTTTTCCCTTGGTGACTCCTCATCACTAATATTGTCAATTAATTAACAACATCAACTAAGCTGGAAAGAAATCTGTGCATTTAGGGCTTGCTGTAGGGTGGGTTTACACTTCATCTAACTTATAAATCGTCACTGCTCACTCTAAATTTTCCTTTTTTTGGAAACCAGCCGCCACCTCTCCGTGTGGTCAGCGCCAAGGCCTAGTGGGGGTCTGGTGGTGTGGCCTGCACTGGGGTGGGGCTGAGCGGTGGCCCTTGAGGACAGAGGCAGAAGCAAGGTCAGGAGGGACTGCCCCTGGCACCGGGCCACCTGTGTTCGGATCCCGGCTCCCTGCTCCTTCTGAGCTACGTGACCTTGAACACGCTATTTAGCCTCCAGTGGAATCATTCAGAACCTATTTCGATACAAGCAGCCACGCACGGTCCCCAGTTTCACTGCTCACACCGTCTTCCCTCCCGCCCCCAGCACACAAGTCCCTGCCCTTCGGGCACCATCCCGGGGAGATAGCACTGTAATGTCTTCATGTAGTTGACGTGGCTCCAAGTTTTAAAAATATGCTTCGAAATCTAAAGCACTGCGCTGGTAAGAGATAAAGTCCTCTTCAAAATTCCGTGTACTGCACTTTGGTGTCTCCAAGTTACCCGGAGGTGGGACCCCCGATGAACTGTTCCTTCCCACTCCCACGGTGACCGTGGACAAACGCACTCCCCTGAAGGTCGAGACCACGTGCGAGCACGTCCCCCCCCCCCCAACACAGGGTGGAGAGACGTGAAGCACGTACAATAAACAAGCTGTCATACCTTGAGTGACTGTCTCTTTGTCACATAGTTTTCTGAATGAAGTAACTTCTCATATTCACTGAAGAACTAAGACAAAAAATAGGTATCAGAGTTAGTCAGTTTTTGAAGACTGGCAGATAATGCTATAAAGCTTGAGCAGAAACCTCTACCCCCCCGGAGGCCCGACACTGCCCAGGCCGGCCTCCTCCCACCTGCTCCGTCCTACTGACCGCTCAGGAGCCCTGGGGGGGGGGCGGGGGGCGGGGGGAGATGGCTGCCCAGCACGTGGGTGAAGACGGCTCCTGGACCCACCCCTTCCCAGCTCGGCACGGGCCCACGCGCAGCTCAACTCTGGTCCTCTTCTGCGCCCAAACCCCACACGCGTGAAACAGAGCTCCCGTCCCCTGACGGTTGCCGCACTGTTGAGTCAGCTATCATTTCTTGGCGTCATATTAGAAAATTCACATTCCTTACAGACGAGAACTCAACAAGCCCGAAGCACAACCACAGAGAGAAAAGCTACCTGTTCTCTCTGTGCACCAAGCACAGACAGAAACACTTAATAACAGGAGAGAGAAGACGTTCTGCACTGTGCTGAGTCAGCAGACACCCCAGAGAAGGCAGGATTTCGGCTCAAACTTGAGCAATGGGAGGGATTTCTTTTACAAATGGGAGTGGGGGTGGGGGTGGGATTCTTGGAGGATAAAAGGGAAGGGCCCACATGAGTAGAGGCCTGGGGAATGCAAAACGCTACAGGCTAAAGGACTGACAAGTGTCCGCCAGACTGACCAAGTGGTGCCCCGAACAAGAACAGTGTCACCAGAACGGGGGGCAGGGAAGTAGGAAATGAGGGACCCCCGGGGCCAAGGCTACACTTTGAGAAAGTGAGGACAGAAGGCCAGCTAGCTTTCTCTCTCTCTCTCTCTCTCACACACACACACACGTTTGCCTTAACTGCAGCAGGTTTCGTAAGTCCCACAGCTGTGCACCACTAGCATGACTGCCGGAGAGCAGCACGCCCTGGGGCTGTGCTGGCTGGGGTGCGGGGCAGAAGGTGCTGCTTTGGGACGTGCCCACACTACAGCCGCCCGTGCCTGTGCTCTATGCTGGGCCTTGGGCGGCATCCCTGTGTGGTTGAGAGGAGGGGCTGGCAAACTACGGCTCTCAGGCCAAATCCCGCTCACTGCCTCTTTTTGTAAAGAAAGTTTTATTGGGGCATAGACACACTCACTCATTCATTGTAAACAAACCCGTTCATGCAATTTTATTTCTGTTTTTGCAGCACGACAGACAAGAGAGCTGACGGAGACCGCAGGACCAAGAAGCCTCAAACATTTGCTGTCTGGCCCTTTCCTGAAGCGGTTTCTTCGGCCTTGGTTTGGAGCCGCCTGTGCATGGTTCTGCTCACCTCTAGGGAGGAGTGGGACGGCTACCTACTCTCTCAGGTAAGCAGCCAGACACGTGTTTTCAGGGAAGGCTGTCAGCCCTGCCTTCTCAGTGATCGTCAAAGTGACGGTCACAACAACCGGAACTGCCTTTAATTAGTACCGCGGAAAACACGCACCTCCAGTTCTTAACAGAAAAACCAAGTCAGGATATTTCTGCTACCCAATGCGCAGTTGCGGGAAATCATTCTCGTGCATCCCCCAGCCGTGCCAGGGTCCGTCCTGGATTCGGACGAACCGACGACAGGCGCCGTCTGGGCTCCTCAAAGACCTGCTCCCAGGGAACTGCATCCTAGGGCAGCGTCTCCTTCAGGGCCGAGCCCCCTCGAGGGCTGGTCCGCTCCACGACACTGCCCTTTCACCCCTCTAGGAACGCCCACACTCGTCCCAGGTCTCCGCGCCGGAAAAGGCTGTTTCTTCTGAGCAACAGGCATCTCTTCTGCTTTACAGACTGTGATCTTTTAATTGACTTTGGTTATTACACAGCCCAGGGCCAAGGCGTCCAGGATTTCGGAGCACGTACTTTTGTGCAATAACCCACCTCTGGCTTAACGTAACTTACCCACACCCCCCCACACCCCTCTCCCTGCGCCAGCTCGGCCTGCGCCGCACACACCTCTGTCAGCGGCATCGCCCGAGTCTTTCTACAATCCCGTTAACCGATGTCACCCACTAATAACACACAGGGACATCTCTTACTGCAAAATTAAACTGATGCCACTGGCTGTAGTCAGTTTCCTGGACACTGGCCAGCGTTAGCTTTGGCGGGCTTTAAGATACTGGCACGCTGAAATGAAACACCTCTCAGGCCGAGTGGTAACAGGCACGGCGCAGCGCCGTGCTGCGCACTTGACACACACACTCTCTTTTGGCCTCCCGACGGCCCCGCAGGCAGGTGCGGGTGTGAGCCCCGTGTGAGGCTGAAGGCCCTGAAGGCGAAGAGGGTGAACGAAGGCCGTGCCCAAGGGGCTGGGGGCGCACAGTGGGGCTGGACTTGAAGCCAGACTCCTGGAAGTCTGGTGCATAAGCCCACGCTTCTAACTGCTGTAAAAAGGCACCGATGACATGACCATGCTGCTGTTTTAGACCAACAAACAGAAAAAGAAACGCATGCACACCCAAAACCACGCAGGCAGAAGCAAAAGTGGGCGTCCCGCCAAGCCCGCACCATCTCTGGGGCGGTCCGCGAGGGACTTCCTGGGTGCTGTGCATGGTGTTAGGACGACACTGGGGGTGGGAGGGGGACACAGGGAAAAGGAACACAAGAATTAGCACAGGTTTTGATTATTTTAAGATTTTTTTAAGATTTTATAAGAATCTTAGTTTAGTTGAAGAACAGGGTGAACAATGAAGATTAACAATACCTAGAATTTCAAAAACTCAAATGACTGGTGGGCCCCCTAGGAGCGCCTGCGAGATCTTCAGTGTGGGGGTTGCACTCGCTCGGGTGGGCCCGGCAGGGGCTTGCGGTCTTGTGGAGAGCAGAGCCGCACGGGGCGGAAAAGAACACCTGTGCTGGGGCCTGAGGGCTGCCGTGACGGTCAAGGTCAGGTGACCAGCACACTCAGAACCACGGACAGACCGTGGGGGCTCTATTACCAGGAAGCCTGACATCGACTCAAGCTGGAAGGGACCTCACTGCCAGGCCAGTCCAGGGTCCTCACTTTACAAGTAAGGATGGACTTCCGCGTCCCCCAGCGCTCACGGCTTTGGTGGGGACAGGGGCCGGCCGCGGAGCAGGGCAGAAGCAGGCCCTGCCTCCTCTGGGCTGGCGCTTTTGCCGCCGTGGCCTCCCTTTCTCCTTGTCAGCAGCAGCACCAGCGTGGGCCCCGGCGGAAAGGAGTGTGAGGAAGTCAGTGAGCTTCTCCTTCAACCTCAACTGTGCGTCACACGCCACTCAGCACAAAGCACTTTCTTCTCTGATTCTAAAGCCAGAGAAGACTCAGAGGGCGGTGTGTCCATCAGAAAGGTAGGTCAGCCTGCTTCTGACCAAATAAAGCTCCTTACCCCACTTCAGTGGAGAAACGATTATGTCACCATGTTAAAACTTCACAGACACAGAGCAAACATTCTGGTACAAAATATAATGTAAACTTTTCAATCCTGGTAACAAAACTTAAAATTTGCTATTTTAGAATAGTATTTCATATACTTACTCTATCATAATGCTGGTCCAAAAATTCTGCACTGAGCAATTTATGTCTTGTGAGCAAATCCTAGAAAAAGAAAACATAGTCAATAAGTTGTTATGCATTCAAGTTAGTTTAGAAAAGAAAATCCTAAAACATTCCACACCATTTTACCGAATACAAACTGTTGTTAAAACTGCTATACTTAAAAAATATTTGAGCATTAATTGTATTGGAAATATAGATTTTGAATATGAGTATATAAAATCAGTACTTTGAAACTGTAATTTTAATGATTATGATTAATCACACATCTATAACTCTTAGAAGAAAAAATTGAAAAACAAATATATAAGGCAATGAAAATATACACTCAAAGAGAATAAAGAACTGCAGTGAATTAAAGTAAATAATTGTGATAAAATGTCAAATAGAATAATGCTCCTGGTGGAAAAAGAGGACATTTCTTTAATTAGAAATAGTATCAGACGCTCCACTTCCTTCCTCCTAAATTCAACTTGCATTCAGTTTCCCACCGAATACACTCTTTGGCAGAGGTAGAATTGTTGTTTAAAAGCCCTGTCATTTTATAAACATTAGCTCCTAAGTAAGCAGAATAGTGCTGCATATATATACACTCGAAAATTAGTAAGACCCCGCGTCTAATTCTGCATCGCCACAGAACAGAGCCTGTGCCTCGCACCTCACGGATTTTCCCGGAAACAAGTCAAGGATCGCGCATTCAGAAAATATCTACTATGTACCAGGTAAAGCTCTAGGTGCCAGGGCTACAAAGAAAAAGATGTGGCCCCTGCCTCCAAGGACCTGGAGGTCGGCAATGACCAGCCAGGTGCAGAAAAACGGGCACGCGTGCCGGCAGGACTGGCCAGTCACTGCTGGGAAATGAGGGGCTGAGTTCCCGCAGAGCCGCTCCTGGAGGGGCTGGTGCCAATAACCCCCCTTTCTCAGAACCAACTTCCCTGAACTTGCGCTCTCTGCTATTTACGTTGGAGTTTCCCAGGTTACACCAAACTGGTGTTACCCGAGGACAGCCAGGTCCCACAGAAATGGGGAAATGCTCTAAGAGACGTTCCACGGTCACACTGACGTGGAAGGCACTGCGGCACCGGCACTTCCAGGGGCTCCAGCGGCAGGGGGTTCCCAGGGAGCGGTCTGCCGCCATGTGCCGGCGCCGGGCCCTGCAGGCCTCCCTCCCTAGGCACCTACTGCCTGGGGACCTCAGCGCGAGCACCACTTCCACGGGGGACCCTTCCCGAGTGGGCGCCAGCACGAAAGCATGGTCACGGGTGACTCCACATCTGGGGGATTACTCAACGAATGATGTCTCATGCGAGACTGTACATTCTATAAACACAAGGGTCAAGTCTGTTCTCACTAATCTGAGTCCCCAGCACCTATGCAGTGCCCAGCACATAGTAAGAACTTAACATCTAATGAATGAATGAACGAACCAACAAAATCAGGGGACGTCTGAGAAAACGTCTCACTAAGCAAGGTTCAAAGTATGCTTTTAAGCAGGCTTCCAATTCCATCCCAAAGATTTACAGGTGTTTAAACTGCTGGATAGGATAGGATATATATTATATGCCCATGAAAGACCTACCCAATTTATTCTAAACCACCCTTTGGGATTAAAGAGGCCAAATCAGGAAACCTGGAGTTTATTTTGAGTGCCGGTACCCGAGGAGGCGCCCGACCCCATATAGGGGAGGAGGAAATGGAGGGGTAGGAGACTGACATTATCTCAGTGTTATCTTGGGGCCAGAGGTGAGGGAGCGAGAAACAGGAGAACCTAAGTTACGGGCACATATACCAAACATGCTTGTTAAGAGCACTACCCCCTTCCCGCATGCTGCGGTGGCCTGTTCACGGCGGTCTCCCGTGTGCAGCGGCCGCGCGGGCAGGGGTCTGTCTGTCGGGGTCTGCGGAGCCCCACACCCGGAGGACAGCGCCCGACACGGCAGGCACTGGGACTCGAGGGATGGACTGAATGAACAAACGAGCGGGTGAATGAAGGCATTAATGAGCCGGGATCCGCGCTGAGTGCCACTGCTCCTTCTCTGTGGCAGACCACTCTAGAGCCCAGTGCTCACTGCTCCGTCATAGGCTGACAACAGAGAAGGTCGGAGGGCGGCGTCTGAGAGACAGTGGCCCTCAGCTGGGGCCGGGTTCTTAGGAACAGGCAGGTAGAAAGTACTGCCTTACAAAGCAAAGGTCCTAAGCGTGTTGTAGGGCAGGTCTGACGGCAGGTCTGCGAAGGGGCCTTTTTGCTCTGAGGCTGTATCTCAAGTGGGGGCAAGGGGCAAGAGGCTCACAGTTGGGCCATGCAGGAGAAGAGGGATCGCCAACATCTCCCCATCTAGGGGTATCTACTTGTTATCACCTGGTTCCAAGAGATCATGAAACTTAGAAGACCACTGCCGATCTGGGAGCCAAACCCCAATGGCCTTGGGGCAGGGGAGACAGAGGGGTGCTCCGAGATCACCAGAGGAGGAGCTGAGCCCTGCGGCCCCACGGGATGGATGCCCTTCGTTAAGAAGAGCCAGGCCAGGGCCTGGAGGGGACGATCACACATGGGTGGGAGGAGCAACTGCTGAGCGCCCGCACAGGGAAACAGGGCTGATACTGAGCCGGGAAACGAGGAGATGGGACTTAGGCCGCGCCTCTGTCTCCCGAGAGATGAGAGGGAACCTTACCTCAGGCCTGGAGCCGAGGGCTCTGGACAGCTCGAACCAGGGTGTGAGGACAGAAACCAGCAGGACAGAGCACGCAGGGAAACGGCTATGCAGGCAGTGCCCGTCAGCACCCCGCACAGTTTGCAGAGCTGCTGGCTGGCCGGTGGGGGGGGAGGGGGGATGGGATTGCTCGTCGCCCACCTGTCTAAATCCCAGTGCATCCAACCCCTGGTATAACCTGGAGAAAGGTCAGGACTCATGTCCCAAGTCCAGCAGATCAAGCAGCCCACTTTTAGGATGGGTTGAATTTAAAAAGATGTCTAAAAAGTATGTAAGTTTGGGCCCCAAATTTCAGACGGTAAAGACAGCCCTGGAATCCCGAGGGAAATGGTGCTAGGCTGGGGGCCCTGGTAAGCCGTTTGGCCCAACTTCCTACCCGATGCTTGAGTATGTACGTCCAAGGACAAGAAACTCAATCCTTCTAACTGCACGGTTCCCCGCTGGAGCTCTCAGAGTCCGCACGTTTTTCCCGTGCTAGAGCAAAGCCTACGCCGGGTTATTTCCAGAAACAGGTTCGGTCCACTGTCTGGAGGCCCCCCACTCCACACGCAGCAGTGCTCTCACGGCAGGTCCCTGCCGAGTCCTCCCTTCTCCAGGCTACACACGTGCAGCTGCTGCGTCCCCCCCCCACCCACTGTCCTCTGAAAGCCATCCGCTCACTCGTCTGGGTGCCTCTTACCGCGCTGCACCCGGAGCGGAACACACGTGTGCGCCGCTACCCCGTAAGCTCAGAGTGGGCCGGGACCATCGACAGCTCCTCAGGCCACATGTCGCTGGGGGGCAGCGCCGTCAGACTGGTTAGTATGAACGACGTACGTATGCAGAGTCTGCTCACTCAGAGTGGGCTCTGCAGTCAGGCTGCCTGGGTTCGAACCCTGGCTTCCCCATCTCCCCTCCAACTTCACTCGCACTCCTAGGTGTCAGCGCCCTTTTCTGCACCGGAGACAACAACGGTGCCTCCTCCAAGGGTTGTGCGAGTATGATGAGAAGCTCCCTACTTTTTACTAACTGTTACCTGAAGTTTGGTGTGCACTATTATCATCGTGCCTATTGCCCCCACCCCATCCCATATCTACTCAACATGCAGCTGGGCCCTCAAGGGGAGAGGCCCCAGCTGCGTGCACTTAATTTCACCCTGTACACGCGGGCCTCTCTGGATCTTAGGAAGCCTTACCTGAGGCTCACAGTTATTTGTTATCTTTCCCATCACGGCCGTCACCTCCGCACCCGGTAAGTGTGCCCTGTCCCCCTTCATCTAAGCCGTTAATAATGACCGACCTGGCCGGGTGGAGAGCCAGAGGAAGTCTCTCTCCAGGGTGACGGCAATCCCTTTTCCAGCACCTTCTGGACACTGCACCCAGCGAGTCTCAGACCGCCACACTGAAACCCCACCTAGCTCCTCACCTAGCTTTTTTCATCGTCTGCGTGAAAAAACAGGCCTGTGCCATGACTCGACCAACACCTGGGGCACGCTCCCTGTCAGACAGGAACCCTAGCAGCTGCAGTGCACAGCACACACACACTGTGGGGGCCACAGTGAGCTGACGTACTAGCACTAGACCCGCACTTTGGCAGACGGAGACGCCCGTTAACTCAGCAGCAGAGCCGGGAACTGAGACCAGGCGGCTGCGCCCTGAACCCCCTGGACTACCGGCATCAACGAGATTGGCGTGACTGAACTTACTCTCAGCTCAGTGAATCCATGCTGGCTGTGGGTGCTCGGTTTCCTTCCAAAATGCTCAGTATCATCTCTTTAGAAATACTTTCTAGAACCCTGCACAGGTGTTACAGCAAGCTCCAAGCTCCACCAGCCTCTCGGGGGAATCTACCTTCTTCCACTCCGGAAAACTGGAAATATATTTGTTGGCCTTCTGGTGCCCCTCCCAATCTCCTAATTCCTTAAACAAAATCACTAATGAATATTTGGTCACTAATTTAACTATCTCAGCACCGTTCATTCAACCTACAAGACTTGGACACATTAGAGCAGGGAGTTTTAATCTCCTTCTAAGGCTCGGGCCACTGCCAGGGGCCTTAAGTCCAGGGTTAAGGGTGAGCGGCGTCTGCCTGAAAGTTTCTGTGAGCAGACTGCCTCTCCCGGGGAAGCCGCTCTGACCACACTCTCCAAGGACAGCACGAACCACGGGTCTGTTCTCCTTTCCCTATAGAAACACGCTCCGCCGGGAGGACACGGGCAAAGCGGGAGGCAGGCCGTCACCCTCCCTGCTGCCAGCACCTGGCGGGCGCGGCAGATGCATGCATGGCTCTCCCCAGGCCGGGGTGGGAGGGGCCTCAGCCTGGATGCTAGGCCGTCTCTACTGTCTTGGGTTTGGCCTCTCATCCCCTCTGCTTACGGGAGGGTTCCCTCTAATCAGCTCGCCACCTTCCTCGCTCTCAGGAGCAGCTGGGATGCGGAATCCCCGCCAGCTTCTCGGTGCTCCCCCTTCTCGAGCTCGCCCTTAGACTCCTACGAGGCTCTGAAGTTCCCCTCCTCAGGTAGGGACCACCACCTGGCTGTGCCCAACCCTGCCCTCTGGCACCAAGGCCCGGCAGGGCTGCTGTTCCCACAGTGATTCCATCACCTCACTGTGGATTTAATTCGCAGAAGCAGTCCTCACTGAGGTGACATTATCAGCAACGCCAATCAAGACTGAGATACCGGGACTCACATTTCTGCCATACCGTCAGCACACCTGTCTCACCTGTCGGTCACTTTTGCCACCAGTGCCAGGAGCACGCCAGCCATGTCCTCCTCCTCGGTCGGGCGGTCTGGCTGCACTCTCCCACGCCTCCGCTGCCCCCCTGCCTCTCCCTCACCCTCCTGCTCCACGGAGCTGCCACTCCAGGGCTCACAGCTTTCTTCCCACACGGGAGTATCTTCTCTTCCGGACACAGGGTGCGCCACACCTCCCTGCATAACGGGCCCGCAGCTTCTGAATGGTGCACACCCTCCCTCCTAAGCATGAGTCCTGCCCACCAAGGGCAGCGACACCTCATGCGTCACATGTACTGTTCTGTTATCTTCCTAAATTCACCCCATCCACATACAAATATCTGAGGTCCTACCTAAAGCCTCCGACATCCTCTTTAATGGTTTCAGGGACATAAGTCCCTGGGCACCTCTCACACTATTATTTTATTCTTATTCAATGTGGAACCCTAACGGCCAGATCACCAGGCTTTCAGCCTATTTTAAGGGTGTTCATTTGCTCCGAGGGACATATTTTACCCAGAATCCAAGGCCTGTGCTCACCTCAGGGGCTCTCTATAATCATGAAACAGCCCTTCTAAGAAAACTGGCCACTTCTCATTGTAACAGTGTTCATGGTTTCTAAGCACAGCAGCCTGCAGGTCAGTATACTTGATTCCGATTGTATTAAAATAGCAGCCTAAATATTCGCTTACAAGGGCACATATTTACTACATAAGGGAATGCAATACGGAAAGACTTGCTCTCATTGTGAGTACCACTGACAAAGATCACTGTTTTATTTACACACCTTAGCAGCACAGAACTTTGCAATTCAAAACAGAAATGTGCATGCGGCACAGCGGTATCCCACCATGCGTGGGTCTCATTTAGACAAATACACAATGGGGAGGCAAGGGGACGGGCGAGGGAGGCCACAGAATAACCTGCACCTTGCAGGCGACCCTGCCCACCCCCACCCCCGCGCTGAACAAACAAGCTCTGGCATGGCCGTGAGGTGGGAGGGCAAGGCACTGTTCTTGGGGCCTGAACGGAAGCGAGCTACTTCATCTGCAGCTTAGCCAAAGACACTGCCACAGTATGTCCAACACAGGAGGAAACCCTGGTTGTTACAGCTACATACTGTGCTTGATGGGCAGTTTAACAGAAAAAGACACTTCTGTCTTTTAGAAAGACAAAAAAGAATCTAACTTTTCCACCCTCTTAAAGCTATGACTCCATTCATATACTTAAGTCACACAGACACGTATGGGGGGAAGGGCAAAAGAAGGTTTACAGTTGTTCTTGTGGGAAATAATACAATAATTAATAAATAACAATACAAAAACAAACTGTTTCATGTACTCACGAAAGGAAACCTATTTCACCCCCCCATATAAACTGTCTTCTCTCTTCCCGCTAGGGGGCAGCAGTGTACAGGCTAGGAGAGTAGAGGCAAACCTGTAAATCGGACTTATAAGTATACATAAAATTCTCTGGTTTTTATATTACCTTGAATGTGGCAAATGCATCTGAAGCTATGTCAAATGTTGACATTTCAACATATCGGAAGAAATCATAAAACTGTTCTGACCACAGAATGATTTTTGCAAGTGGTTCATGTCTGATGCACTCTCGTAACATTATTCCACAATTTAGAGCTATTTCTGGAGATTCATACCTGCAAAAAGAAAAAACAAATGTGACTGCTCTTTTCAAACTCCGACGCCGAGGAGTTCACAGCAGGTGACACGCGGCACCTCTCCCAGGCAGACAAGGTGCTCAGGTGCACCTCCTCTTTAGGGGGCGCACGGGGCAGACAAGGTGCTCAGGTGCACCTCCTCTTTAGGGGGCGCAGGCACTCCAGCCGGGGGTGACGGTTTCGACCCAAAGAAAAATCTCAGGCCAAGAGTGGCCGTGTGACTAAAAATTCATTATTTAAGCTAAAAACTTTAAAAAGAAGTATTTAGGGCCACACCTCCCAATGGGGATTAGTTTTACATGTGGGATGCTGTCAGCACTTTAGAAAACCCAAACTGATTGAAAAAACAACGTGAAACAAATAAGTTTCCTAAATTCACAGTATCTGAACAGCTCTACCCCACAAACAGCATTTACATTTCACTGTTTCAATTCAATACTCAGAACAGCCCTTTCAAGACTCTTAGCAACACCTAAACCCTACGGACCTGGAAGCCCGGTCCTGAGGTGTCACAGTCAAGGACAGTCCTCCGGACACTCAGAGCAGCACAGGGGGCTCCCCAGGCGGCCCGCCCCTGCACCCTGCACCCGCCTCGGCGGCTCTGGCGCCGCCCTCCCCCAGGCTCAGCAGGACCACCTCATCTTCCTCAGCCCGGCGGCCTTGTCCCCGCCGCTGTGCACCAAGCCCCGGGGACGGGCTTGGGCTCTGGCCTTCTGCTCGAGCACAGTGTCCCCTTCCGCCACCTCCTTTCAAGCTGCACGCACCGATTTAACCTCTTTCCCACTCGCTCCGTCTCTGCCGGTCTCTCGCAAGCAAATCCCATTTCCCGGCATCCTACTAGCAAAGACGTCTCTTAGACAATTCAGCCTTTTCTCCTAGCAGATTCTACCACCAAGCATCCTGCCAGCGCTGGCCTTCGCATCTCTCGCAGAGGAAAAACCCACTTCTCCTTTCTACCTCTCTGACTGTTCTCATTTTCTGTCTGCCTGAGGTCTCTCCTCAATTTCTCGGCTGCTAGTAAACACCCGTGCAATCTCCCGGCTGCCACCACGACCCCTCCCCGTCCCCGCTCAGGTCCACACCTGAGCCATGCCTGGGCACTTTCCGTGGGTCTGCCATAAACTCCACACGTCCAAAATCAAATCTCATCTCCCTCCACGACACAGGCCGCCACCCTGGCCTCCTCGCCCCTGAGCTGGCACCGCCGTCCTGTTTCAGACACGCGGGCCTCAGGCGGACAGGTCTGAGAGGACGTTCTGCGACGACGGAACTGTTTTCCATCGGTGCTGTCCGTGACGCTGGCCACTGCCACAGGTGGCCGCCCAGCATTTGCAATTTGGCTAAAATAACTAAGGGATTAAATTTTAAATGTTACCTAATTTAAATTAACTTGAAATTAAATAATTACATGTGGTTAGTAGGTACTGTATTGGACAACACAATTCCAATCTCACCCTCTTTATCTGCTCCTGATCTCTCCATCTCCAAGGCACCAGTCCTTTCTGAATACTTCTTGGGCATACCTTAGTTTCAATTCCTGGTCCTGCTCCCACCGCTGAATTAACTCACACCTAGAGCAATGCAGCGCCCCTACACAGCACCTGTGGTAAAGCTCCGTGTCACCACAGCTGCCCCACACACCAGTGCATCCACAGCACCTCCAGCCTGGGAGTTCAGAATGATTTCTTCTTGCTAATCAAATACAGACAAGGGTAAGACGGTTTGGTTCGACAAGTTGGACAGGTTTTGATGGTGGTTAGTCAAGCTTATCTTACACGATTAAACCATAAAGCAATGATTACAAGGCAAACAGTTATGCTGCACAACCTGCTGGCGCTAGAGTGGAGAGCACATTAACATTTAAATCACCAGGGCAAACACTGTCTCCAGACGCAGTCTAGCAGCGGCAATGAGGGTATTTGCAAATGCAAACCAAAGGTGGGAGCACAATTCCCCCAATATCTGCCATCAAAGCACTCAGTAAGAGCGGGCAGATGATCCCACGGTGTGACAGCAGTCTAAGCTGACGGACCAACAAAAGCACAGAAACCTTCAAGGTGGTTCACAGGGTTGCTTGAAGAAATGGCTACCTGCAGGTCTGAGGAAGGAACCCACACAAAATGAGCAAGGGACCTCTTGTGCCAGAAAGCACAGGACCAGTCAAAGACCAATGGGGTCCGGCTAAGAGGACAGAGGAGCTCCCAATGGCCCAAGGTGCGGCAGTGTGGACACACAATTTGGACATGATAACTGGAATGGACTGGAACACATCAAATATATATGAAAAACCCAAATCCTCGAGTTGCTCACAGATGCCAGGGATGCAGGTGCACAGAGCAGAGCCGCCGCGAGGGTGCGGCAAGAAGGCGGACGGACACCTGCGAGCCCAGGGGAGCAGCCTCAGGAGAAACCAAGCCCGCCGACACCCTGGTCTCGGGCTCTCTGTGACCCAGGACTGGGACAGTGAGTGTCTGTTTTTCAGCCACCCAGTCCGTGGTGTTGTGTCACGGCTCCCCTACCAGCGCACGCTCCAAGTGCGTGAGCTGCGGAAGTGTGGGGTCCTTATCGTCCCGAGCCCCTGCTTCCTCACGTGCGGGACGAGGCCGTTCGCAGACTTAACCGCAGACCTCGAGGATGGAATGAGGCTCTATCACTGTCACAGAGCCGCCTCAGAGTCAGAGCTAAAGGGCAGCTATTATCACTACTGCTCTCATTTCAACAATGACCATTATCATTGTTGCTATTAGTATCTCCAGAGGGACAGTCATCAGACCCCTTCTCTATACGATTGAGAAGTCAGCAATATTGCAACATACCCAAAATGCTGTATCTTTCTGTAATCACAAGCCTGCTTTTAAAAAAAATCCTCACCACCTGTTTTTTTTCCCTTAAATCTTCACTTGAGAACATTTTTTTCATTGCTTTTAGAGAAAGAGGAAGGGAAACAGAGGAACTCCAATGCAAGAGAGAAGCATGGCACGGCTGCCTCCCAACCACATGCACCGGACTGGGGAACAAACCCCCCACTCCCTCCCTCCCTCCCTCCCTCCCTCCCTCCCTCCCTCCCTCAGGTGTGTGCCTTGACTGGGGGCGGGGCCCGCGACCCTTCAGTCATGGGCTTCATCCACGGAGCCCTGCTAGCCAGGGCCGCCAGTCTGTTTCTATAGATAAGGAAATCTTTTTAAAGATTTCTGGGGTCTGGTAAGAAGGCTTGAATATTAAAAAACAACAATAACAACAACTATGACCATGAAACATCAACAAACAAACAAACAAACAACCCCTTGAGTTCACAATGACCCGATCACCAACTTGAGAGAATAGAGGGAAAGAACATGTAAGTGAAGTTATAGGGATGCATGTCTAAAATACGTGATTTTTCCACACACACACAAAAAGGATCCAGTTGCTTCAACAAATGAATGGCGTATTTTTAAAAAGGGGGCCAGAACTATTATAGATTAGAAGAGAGTTAAGAATCATATCAACTGCCCTGGTCGGGTAGCTCACTTGGTTTGAATGTCGACCCCACACACCAAGGTTGCAGGTTTGATCCCCGGTAGGGGCATGTACAAGAATCAACCGCTGAATACAGAATAAGTGGAACAACAAATCAATGTTTGTTTCTCTCTCTCTCTCTCTCTCTCAAATCAATCAATTAAAAAAAAAAAGAATCGCATCAACCAAATGTAGTTTTTGGGCTTTGTTTGGAACCTGACTTAAACCAAAAAATGACTTTTTTGGGGGGTAAAAATAGAGGAAATCTGAACACAGAACATTAGATAGTGTTAGGTTTGTAAATGGTATTGTGATTATATATATATATATATATATATATATATATATATATACACATATATATATATAAAGTCCTTCGATGCCTCATCTACTTACTAGGGATGCAAACCGCAGTGATGCTGTGTCGGGAGGAAAAAAGGAGGGGCAGATGAAACAAGAACCACACGGTGTGCTAACAACCAGTGAAGCTGGGGGCGGGGCGGGGAGGGTGTGGTGTCTCCACCCCCCCCCGTCCCCCGCATGGCACACCTGTGCGCAGGGAAGGCTCCGAGGGGTGGGGGACGGGTTCTGTGGGTCCCAGCACCAACATCATTCTCCATGCGTCTCTCTCCATGCATCTCTCTCCTTTCCAGCTCAAGCTTTTCTGCTCGGGCTGGCTCAGATGGACGGATGAACAAGAGCTTTAAACTTTTTCTTTAAATTGTATCTTCACATTCTTACTTACATGATGTTTCACAAGGCTCCTATCATACCCCTGGCTACTCTAAAGTGAAAATGTAGGCAGAGGTAACTAGTTTTGAGATTGTAATAATGATGGCTTTCTATGGAAAAGGAATTACTGGCTTTAAAAACACACAAAGGCTCTTGTTGTAAGTTGCTTGCAGAACACCAAAATCTCAGACTACTCCCTTCATGTCACACACACAAGCCTTGGGTTGACACAACAGCAGAGAATTAGATGCCAGCAGTTCTGTACGGCAACATCTGAAGCAGCAGCACAGACAGTGAGCGGCAGAGAAAAGCAAACGGAATGCTGGCACCCAACGCAGGCACTGACTCACGCTTCGTCCAGGCAAGTCTGAACTCGGGGCAAGCGTGAGACCACAGACAGGAATGGGAGTGAGGCAAGCTGTGAAGTCGGGGCAGCGGAGCACGCTGGTTCGCACCAACAGGCATGCCAGTGGCAGGTCTGGCCACCAATGTGACAGAACGCCACCAGGGCTGGGACACACGATGCGCACCTGGCCAGAGGGGACAGACAACTCTGGTGCGGAACAACAGGAGGTTACCTTGCCAACCAGGGAGGCTCAGTGATGAGGAAGAGGATTTGTTTTGTTTTGTAGTTTTTAGGCTTTTTTGATTTTTTTTTTAAATGGACAAACTATCCTAACATAAACTCCCGCTTAGTCTAGCAGTAATTCTAGGAAGTCGCACTGAATCACCAAACTGAGTTGGCTAGAGTGGGCACACAGGTAAAAAAGCAAAGGGTACCACTCCACGGACAAGTTCTTTGCGGACTGACCGAAGTTACGGTATGCAACATCCAGGCTCCGTTTACCAGGCCGCTTGCACCGCCTGACAGTGTGCACGTCTATCCAAAGACGTCTTTAAATATGTGGTTTAACTGACTTTCATACCCTTGGGCTTTTTAAACCGTAGATAACAGAAATAAGATCACAGAGGACTTTCTTCTTCAGTCACGTATGATTTAAAAGTTTAACGGCTATGATTCACTTACCTTTATACTTGCACGGGCATTTTCAAACTCAATGTAGCTTCCAGGCTGAATTTTAAGGAGGGAAATTTGTTCAAGAGCTACCAAAAAATGAGCCGAGTGAACCAGAGAGAAGGCTTCCCCATATTCGATACGCTGTTCTGCCCAAGACCATCTTTCCTTTTCATTTTTCAACTGAGAATATAAAGTTTATTACATGGTACATACCCTTTCAATAACATGAACAAAATATTCTGTTGGGTGCAGATGTATTCGACAGTAGGAGTCCTTGTACCAATTTGTCTTCTGAGAATATTGTTGAAAATTTGAGCCACATCTTTTTTGCCCTATTAGGAATACAATCATTAAAATATTTACCTGACTAACCATCAAAAAGCCCATCCACCCTCCCCATTAAACTTAAATCAAGGCATTGCACATTCATAATTATGACCAAATATATGACCTTAAAACATTCACAGACATTGCATTTTCTTATTTCTCTATAATTTCAAATTCTAAGTTTTAATATTATTTTTAACCCAAGCAGTGTGTTGACGAAGAAGTGAAATCTCACTACATAGAACTGCAGCCATCCCAGCTCCCAGAATCATGCTGACTCCGATGTGAAGAACAAAATCTTGCTGTACGTTTACAATGTTCAGAGACCTGATTCCCACCCAAATGGAACAGGCGGCCTAAACAGGAGGCCTGTGCTGTAAACACTAGACATGCTCTTCTTTTATAGTGATGGAAGGAGAAACTGCATGCTATTAGTGATAACAATGAAAGAATTTCGTAAGAAGCTGAGCTTCAATGGCAAGCAGACACGTGCCCCGATTAAACTAGGCCTACTTGGGAAAGACTGCATATACGTTAATAACGAAGGTGCTGAGTATCACGTGATGCAGCAGTTCAGACCAGAATTATGCCACTGTCTCTGACTAAACAAAACAGATGGACACTGCCACTCTACAGTGAACCTTACAAACTTCCTGAGAAAGTAACAGTGCGGCGCTGGATGCCGAGAGATGCTTCAGAATGGCTACTTGTTCACAGGCTGACAGGCCTTCAGGAGACTGAGTGAACAATCGCTTTCCGTCATCAGAGACCATCCCGGGGCCCATGGTGGTCAGGAGTTGTAACAGCAGTCTCTAAGAACCCATCTCAAGGGTGTACACTTCTTTCAAAGGTATGTCTCTGAAGTGCCAAATGAATATTAACTTCAGCGACCGGGCTGGGGGATGGGGTGGGTGGACAAAGGAGAAGGCACTGGATGTCCAGTGCATTCCCAACACTGCAGAGAAAATAAAACTGCTGCTGTTGAAATCTGATACCCTATTAAAAATAGATGAAATCAGCTATATAAATGGGAAATGGGTCTACTTGTTCTATGGGGCAGAAATCCATTTTTATTCTTTTCTATTATCAATGTTACATTTGTGTAAACTATGAACCCCACCCTTCAATCCCTCTGCACAACCGAACCTGGCATTACACCTGCCATTTTCTCCCTGGTTTTTCAGGTGACTGCACGGACATCCAGTCACTGAGGATGACAGACCCTGGGGCTTAAAGCAAAGCACACCCATGATAAAGAATCAAAGGCCTTGACCATGCGGAGCCCCTCATCAGCATACGTGTATTTATTTCTTAGATGGGTATCAAGGGCCATTATTCTCACTGTTACACTAACTAAATATTTAACACGACCTGATCTGGCCACGTAAGCTTGGGAAACGATCTCATCCCTCACCGGCCTACCAGGGCCGGGCAGGAGCTGCAAACGGGCAGAGCAGGCCCTGAGGCAGAAAAGCAGGCTGCGCTGGCTGCCGCACACCCAACCATGATCTCCGGTGTCAGCTGGGAGACCATGTAGGACTAGAGGTCGAATGTTACCAGAGTCAACATTCTCGAGAGAAGCCAGAAATTCAAAATTGTGTATAAAATATCCTACTATTGAAATGACATCCTAACTTCAACATTTATTTATAAGCAGTGTCAAGCAGAACACATATGATCTCTGCTGTAATGAATTCTCAGTAGGTAAAAACAAAAAACAAACAAAAAACCCCTGGATATTCTTGGAGAGATCACCTACCTCTAACGCCCTAACCTTCTATGGGGTTTTTATACAGTCTTCAGTGTTTATTCCTTGAGAACCAAAGACCAGTGAGTCACGCAGAACAGCACCTGTTCACTAAACACAGCCTACACGGGAGGAGGACATGACGAACACCTCGGAAACTCCCTGTGCGATGTGGTGGGAGAAGGGGAGGGAGCCTGGCCCAGCCCGGGCACTGCGCTCCCGCCCTGGCCCCGCCAGCGAGCAGGCAGCCTCGCCGGCTGGCTCACAGGCCTGCCGCCCCGGGCCAGGAGCCGGGCAGGGTCTTCAGCTGCTCCGAGGGAGAGAACACAAGGACAAGCACTGTGAACAGGGTGCTGTTGGTGAAAAATAAGAAACTGATTTGTTACCTCAAAGTCAATGAGCTGCAGGTCCGCTACGAGGGTGCTCAGGAGCCCACTATTATACAGCTCTTGAGCCAGCTGGGCCACTGCTTCCGTCTGCGGCTCTTTCTCATTTGTGCCGTACAGAATTTCTTTCATGGCAACCAGATTTTTGGAAACTTCTTCCGTGGCCTGATTTTGGGGGAGGGGAAAAAAGTCATTTTAACAAACATATATAGTAAACACCTATATCTGTTAAATAGCTTCACTGTGTATTACAAACCCATGGGCCTATGTACAAGACACAAAGGTGGACAAACCCCAAAGCTGCCCTCAGGAGCTAACAATGTGCATGGGAGCACACACGCATGGGAACCAACACGCGTGCTTGGCAAGGAAGACCAGCAGACCCCCAGCACGTGTACCTGAACACTGAGAACAGTACGATGGCAGCAACAGAACGGGGAGAGAAGGTTCTGTTCTGCCTCAAATGGGAGGAAAATCACACGGAAGAGGCACCTGAGCTGACCCAGAGCCTGGAGACACCGAGAGGCAAGAAGCGGGGAAGGGGGCTGAGGAGCCAGAACTGGCACGAGCCAGGGGTGGGGGGAGGGAGGAGCACAGCAGGAGGAGTACAGGAGGAGTCTGTCAAGAAAAGGCGTGGAGGGGACGAGGCAGCGACAGCAGAAAATGAAGCTGAAAGCGGCTCTGAACGCAAAGGTACAACGTCAGCGATAAATAAAATGTCACTACAGAGCTTCCACTGCTGGCCCAGATGCGGAGGAACCGGGGCCAGGTTTTACCTTTCCCCATGGAAAAAAGGCTGAAGAGTAGAGGAGCACCATGAAAGAACAGATCTGGAACACCGAACTTCAGGCGGCACCGGACAGTGATCCCCGAGGGAAGGGAGCACGTGAAAGGCACCTCCCGGGCGAGCTCTGTGCCTGGAGAGGGAAGCTGGGCCCAGCGGAAGAGGCGGCCTTGGTGAGCCGAGCTGAGCCGAGCTGCCAGCGCTGGGCATCTGTGGAGGCCAAGGGGACCGGCCTTCGCAGCAGGGCCGAGCCCCGGAGGACAGAACTGCAGGGAGGCGAGGGGAGAGCCGCAAGGGCCGCTCGCTTCTTCAGCTGAACACGGCCTGGGAGGCCCGTGGGTGTGCGGGAGGCGCCCAAGGCCAGGGAGCACGGGCTCACGCAGGCTGGACACAGCTCCTGTCTCCGCCACCCTAAGGAAAAGCTCGGTTCACAGGGTACAGAGCGGAGATTTCAAAGGGCTTTGTCTCAGTCAATAATGAGGAGAAAAAGCAATCAACAGACAAACAGCCCTGCAAGTGACACAGGTGACAGGATTAATAAGCAAGGACATTAGAAGTTACTGTAACTACAGTCAGTATGCTCAGGAAAAAATGAACAGGTTAAGTAAAGGTATGAAAACAGTTTTCTAAAAAAGACCCAAATCAACACCTAGAAATAAAACTACAATGTCTGAAATAAAAATTACACTGGACAGAATCAATAGCAGCCGAGACACAGCAGAAGAAATACTAAAGACAGAGACAGAGCAACAACCACCACCTGCAACGGCGCCCGGAGAGACGGGAAAGGCAGCACGCGGAGAGCTAGAGGGGGAGCGAGAGGGCGACTGTGCGCCGTCACGTGTGCGTGAGAGTGTGTGTGAGACGGTCCCCGAAGTGGGGGGGGTGGGGGGGTGGGCAAGATAAATGAAGACACAGTGGCTAAAAATTTACTAAATGTGATGAAAACGGTAATCCCATGGAGCCAATAAATTTAAAAAACTAAGAATAAGAAACAGAAAGAAAACTACATCAAGGCATGGAATAATAAAATTGTTTTAATTCAGCGAAGAAAAAAATTTAAGAGCAACCAGAGGGTAAAAATATTAGCCAAAAGAATCAAAGAATTACAATGGACTTCTTGATAAAAATGAAGTAAAAAATAATAGAGGAACATCATTAAAGTTATGGAAAAAGATAAGGTAAACTAAACTGTCCTCTGAGAATTCTATACCTACCGAAAAGCGTTCCAAAAACAGAGCTGAAGAAAGAGTTGTTGAGACACAGAAAAGCTGGAAGATTTTGTCACCAGGAGACTTGCACTACTGGAAATTGCTTAAGGAAGCCCTACAGACAGAAGGAAAATAATTCAAGAGGAAAATCTGCACGTACGCAAAGGAATGAGGATCACTGAGACAGCGAAGTGGGTAAATATAAACGACTTCCCACTCAGCGTCAAAAACAGTCTTTAAAAGACATTCGGCTATTTAAAGTGTAAACAACAGTGTATTCTGAGCTTACGACACATGTAGGACAAAAATATGTGACAAACACAATTCAAAGGTGGGTGGGTAATGGAATGTAGTAAGGTTCTTACACAGGCAGCAGAATAATATTTCTGAGACTGCAGTAAGTTAAAGTTATATACTGTAAGTCCTAAAGGAACCACTGAAGAAAACAAAACAAGACTTATAGCTAATAACAAAGGAGACTCAATAGGGCACTAAAGGTATGTGAAAAACATAAAGGCTATAAAAAGCTATATAAACGGAAGTATTTGTGAACAGAAATCTACTTCAAGGGGATTACTAGCGCAGACAGACAGGACACAAGCATTTCATGCACCTGAAGCATCACCCAGTCCCACGGCACTCCCTGCTACAACCTCCTGCCCTCCTTATGCACGGTCACCTGCTTCACCTGAAGTAGTTCTAGCGTCTGCAGTGTTTGCAGAGTTCAGAGCCAGGGAGCTAGCTGTTAAAATATTTCTCGAGACAAACAGCCCTCACTCTGGTGTCTGCTAGCCCTGGGGCTGTGCTGCAGATCCACCGTACCCTAACTCCTCTTCCACCGAAAGGCTCCCCTTGGAAGGCAGCTTTGCCCATCTTCCCTAAATAGTCTTCTTCTCCAGGAAACCCTCAGAGTCTTCACTATCCTCCCAAGGAAGACAGGACTCACACTCCCACCCTATTCACAGTGGAATGATGCAGAAGACATCAGACCCCACACTTCCCTACAGATGCCCCAAATGCTAAAGCAGCCCAAAGGCTATCTTTAAGAATTTTTGCAATTATAGCATATAACTCATTTAATGCCAGATCTTTGAATGACAGTGCAATGAAGGCTTTAACTCATCCCACTATTTGATTTAATCTCATCAACAGCCCATCATTCCACACTGTGGAGGTATTTCTGGATTTGGAAGGACATCCATTATACCAGCTATAACTCTCCTGTCTAAATAACCTGAAAATAGGATAGGTGTGCTTCCCATGGCCTCGATCATTAGCCAAAATGCGAAAAAGGAAATAACCCTGAAGGGAGTCTACCATTATTATGCCTTTGAATCACCATGTTCTTTTCAGTAATGATCCACTCACTAAAAATCTCTGGGCATGGCTGCTCAACCACTTACACATTACACCTACTTTCAAATCACATTCAAGTGGTTTTCGGTTAAATACTTTGGTCAAATAATATCTATTTCCTCCACATTTCCTGAGCATAAGAAAATGAAATAAAGCTAATTTGGGAAGACCTTTTTACTAACCCTGTGCTGAATTCTACTATTACTTTGTATTCTAGGCGCTGACAAATCATCCTCCTAATATAATAATCCCATTATGAAACCTCAATCAGTATCAATGTTAAAGTGACCCTGATTGTACTTATTCTGGTCCAGTAAATAAAATCGTTTATCAACAGTAAATGTTCTCTTAAAATCTAATTCCATGGGTTGCTTTTTCATTTCATTAATTTTCATTCTTCAGATGATTGTCTTTGACAGGGAAGCACCTGACATCTAGTGGGTTTTCTGAGCCTACTGCCTGTTGATTCTATGCCCACGAGCCTAAGCGTGGGCCTCGGCCCCTTTTGCTTCTGCAGCTAGATCAAAGTTCTGAGGCTCACAGCAATCCTTCAATGCCCAGTTTCCGTTCTTCTTTGAAATCATGATATGATTTAAATCTGAGTTGAGACCACTCTCTGCTCTCTTCTGATAGCAAAAGATGAATAAGGAGGTGGGGAAGGTGACGGTGGCAGCTAAAAGGTATGGGGTTTCTTTCTGAGGTGATGAAATGCTCTAAAATTGACTGTGGTTATGGTTGCACATTACCTGCAAGTAAATGGGAAAACCACTGAATTATACACATTTTAAATGGGTGAACTATATGAGGTATGTCTCAATAAAGCTGTTTTAAAAAGCAGGGAGGAGAAAAGGAAATAAAAAAGCTAATTATTGTAATTCTGAGATGAAAAGCCACCTAGATTCACATGCAAAGTCCTCTTCTTCCCTTTCCGAAGATGACACTGTCACCTGCACTACAGGTGGGGAGGAAAGACAGGTAGAATTCCCTCATCTGCTATTATCTTTATCTACCCACATCGGTCCTCCCTGCTTCTGGCCTCCGGCCACCTCCCGCCTGCTCAGGAACTCCCCCTGCCTGTCATCTCATCTTCTAGTACAGTCAGCTCCCCTCCCCTTGATTTTTCCCCATCAGTTTTAAATAGGATCAAGATTCTCATGAACAAAATCAAAAAACTCTCCCTTGACTCCATAACCCTCTCCCAGTCACTGCCCACCATAATCAAACGTCTCAAAACATCTGTCTGGGCCCTGGCTGGTGTGGCTCAGTGCACTGAGCATTCGCCTGGGAACCGAGAGGTTGCAGGTTCAGTTCTCCGTCAGGGCACATGCCTGGGTTGTGGGCCAGGCCCACAGTTGGGAGCATGTGCGAGGTAATCGATCACTGTATCTCTCACACATTGATGCTTCTCTCCAGCTTTCTCCCTCCCTTCCCCCTCTCTAAAAGTAAATAAATAAAAATCTTTTTAAAAAAAGATCTCCATTATCAAAAAAATAAAACAACAAAAATACATCTGCTTGGGTTTGCGTTAGTCCCATCTCTTTCTGAGGCACTCTTTCAGCCCAGTCGTGTGTGGCTTCTACACCTCATACTTGACAGTGTTTGGCCAATCACCGACCAACTGCCTGCCAGTCACCCCAACCTCAGCCTTCATCCCGTGGGAGCTCTAGGCGGCACTGCAGCTGCTGATTACACCTTTCTTTTAAAACCGCTCCGCCCTTGTCTTCTGCTGCTCATCACCACCCTAATTTCTTCCTTCCTGTTTTCCTGGTTGCTCCTCCTGTCTCCCTTTTGGCTCATCCTCCTTGATGAGGCCATTTAAATATTGGAATTCCTCAAGACAGGGCAAAGGCCCTCTTCTCAGTCTCTCATCTCTCCCTGAGGTGATCTCACCCACACCCACAGTTTTAATTAACACCTCAGTGCAGAGGCCTCACAGATCCCTATCTCCCTCCAGTCCGGCTCTCTCACTAGCACATCCAGCAGCCTACGCACAGTGTCTCCACCTGGATGTCTCCAGGTACCTCGAACCTAACACATCTAAAACAACTCACGTTCTTGCTCCAATGCCTGGTTGGTACTCTTCCCTTGTTTGCTATTTCAGAGAATGATACCACTACTGATGCTCATATATTGGGTTGGCCAAAAAGTTTGTTTTTTCCAAAAGATGGCTCTAGTAGTGCTTAATTGTCTTTAACTTCATTCAAAACAATTTTGTTAGATTGTACTGTGACAGCTGTTCTATCAATGTGCATTAAAAAACAAAATAAAACAAAAAACAAAACAAAACTTTGCCCTGGCTGGTGTGACTCAGTGGATTGCTCACCAGCCTGTGAACTGAGAGGTCACCAGTTTGCTTCTTGGTCAGGGCACATGTCTGGGTTGTGGGCCTGGTCCCCAGTTCGGGGTATGAGAGAGGCAACCGATCCAGGTTTCTCTCCCACACCCATGATGTTTCTCTCTCTTCCCCCCTCCCTCCCCTTTCTAAAAGTGAATAAAATCTTTTTATTTTTTTAATAAATGGAGCCACTTTATTTTTTAAAAATTTTTAAAAAGATTTTATTTATTCATTTTTAGAGAGGGAGAGAAGGAGAGAGGGGGAGAGAGAGAGAGAGAGAGAGAGAGAGAGAGAGAGAGAGAGAGAGAGAGAAACATCAATGTGCAGTTGCTGGGGGCCACGGCCTGCAACCCAGGCATGTGCCCTGACTGGGAATCGAACCTGTGATGCTTTGGTTCGCAGCCCGCACTCAATCCACTGAGCTATGCCAGCCAGGGCAAAAGTAAATAAAATCTTAAAAAAAAAAAATCAAATTTCGTGAATTTTTGTGTAGCCATTTTAATATTAAAAATGGAAGAAAATATGCAACATTTTTAGCATATTATGCTTTATTATTTCAAGAAAGGTAAAAATGCAACTGAAACACAAAAAAAGACTTGTACAGTGTGTGGAGAAGATGCTGTGACTGATGGAACGTGTCGAAAGTGGTTTGCAAAGTTTCATGCTGGAGACTTCTCAATGGACGATGCTCCGCGGTTGGGTAGACCAGCTGAAGCTGACAGCGATCCAACCAAGACATTAACTGAGAACAATCAACGTTCTACCATGTGGGAGAAGCCGACACACTCAAAATATTCAAGTCAATAAAGTTGTTGGTTTAAATGAAAAATGTGTTTTTATTTTACAGAAAAAACCACATGGACTTTCTGCCCAACCCAATACATGTCAGAAACTTTGGAATTACCCTTAATTCTTCCTCACCCTGCCCTAAGATCCAGTTCATTGCCAAGTCTCTCTAATCCATCTATTTATCACCCCCCGCCCGCCCCCACCATCACTACCCAAGTCAGAGTCGCCATAACTACTACTTACCAGGTCTACTAAGGAGCCTACTGACTGTCTCCTTGAATCCCCTACAAACCATTCTCCGCGCCAAACCTACAATGACCTTCTTATAACACAAATATGATTGTCATTCCCTCTGCTATAATGCTTCAATTACTGACTGCTCTTAGGGTGGAAACAATTCCTTCTTAACGTGGCCCACTGAAGCACTCATGGTCTGACCCTACCTCTCTGCTCTTAGCCTGCACTGCAATTTCTCTCCCGGCACCTATACGCTAATGCCCTGGTCACACTGGTCTCCTTTCAGAATCTGTGCACATACGGTTTTCCACGCTTGGGGTGTTCTTTGTGCCCATACCCTGTACCACCTACTGACCAACTCCTATTCTTCCTTCATTGCTCAGCTCAATGATCACTTCCTCCGAGAAGTCTTTCGAAGTAAATTCTACCATATACTTTTCCTACCACCACGTACTTCTTCATAGTGTTTCTCCAGTTTCATGTAATGCTGCTTTACCTCCTGCTTTCCAATTAATGTCTGCGTCCTTGTGCACCGTGTTAGGGGCCCAGTGCTGCTGGTGCTCCACACATGCTGACGAAGGGTTGAACGTCAGCACACTCGATCACTGGGACATACAATCCAGGCGGAGACTGGATGTAAAGACATGTGCAACACCATACAGCCAAGGATCCCCCCGTCCCCCGCCCAAATGTAGTGCTGACACAGGGTCCTGAAGGAAGGACACCTTGAAATCTCTCACCAGGAAAGTTAAGGGAGTCTACTGGGAAGAGTTAAGTGGTGAGCAAGGAACCTCTTTTTCTGCCTATGGGGAGGGTAAGAAGAACACCTGCATTTTTCACCTTCTGTATTTCAGATTTGCTTGAGCATTAAGCAAGTCACATTTTCCTTTTTTAAAAAGCAAAATAATAAAGAGAATGAGATGTACAGATCCAAGTGTTCACTATATTGTAGTGATCTTCTCATTTCTGCTTCTGCTTCATCCCTGCAAGACAGCTCCCCCTGCCAAATTTTAAGATTCCTAAGAAGTAACTAAGTATATGTCTATATACGTAAGTTAAGTCTACCAACCACACCTTAAAAATGAGTGCCACAAACAATGCAAAATAAAAAGCTAAAGGCTGGAATGGGCCTTAATACAGGGAAAAGCCTGACCCCACCTATTCAGAAGTAGCCGACAGCACCGGGACAAGAGACTACTTCCAAACCTGGGCGTCTCCGTGGTCAGTTACTGTCTACATAGAGTAATCAGCAGCAAGACAGAAAAGAAAAACTAAAATTCATCTACTTGATTTTTAGCAGTCTTGACAAGAGAGACTAAGTTTGTATTTCAAATGACTTTCAAGTTCATGCATATTTCAATAATTTCTGTGATTTCTGTTGCCCATTACATTAACAATTACAAGTTGATTAAACAAAGCTTTAAAAACTGTCCACATATTACTGAAAGATGATCAGAAAAGCTTAAGAAGTCAAGTATCCCACCAGAAAAGGCAATGCAGTAAGTATCCATGGAGGGAGGACCCCACACGCAGCACAAATAAGCCTGACCTTCGGGTTCTAGATTGGATTTGGTTCCCCCTTCAGCAGCATTCACATTAGGGGCCCTGCCCAGTGCCCTGGCTCTGGCCTGCTCACACCACGTCAGTGTGTTCTCTGCCTCTCTGACCACATCCTCCTTGTCTGTCACCTCCCCGTCCGTCCCCTCCCACCTACTGAGTCAGCTATTCACAACCAGAGCTCCTCCAAACACTGTACCCTTCTCAAGCTGCTGAGATCATCATGTCACCTAATCCACCGGGCTCCTGAGACCACGTTACCTGCCCTGCTAAGACCGCAGATTTCGGCACTGCCCATGCTCACAGCTGCAGGTCCCCTGCTCCCCCAGTCACCGCTGGTGCCCTCCACTGAGCCCTCCTCTACGCAGGCTCCCAGGGTTCCGAGCACTGCAGACGAGGTGACGTACCCAGGCACTCCTGGTTCACCGACGTGCCTACTGTTTGAGTGCCTTCAATCCAGTCAGAAACGGTCCTTCCCAACGGGCTGACTTAAAACCAGTAACTCCTAGTGGCAAATATTTCAAAGTTGCTCCACTTCCCTTAGGATACTTTAGTTTCTCTCTTTTTCTGCTCTGCATCAGACCATCTACCTTCACGCCTTCCATATCCAGACAGACGTTCTAACGAAAATATTCTCAGCGTCCTCCATCCATCTGATGCATTTCTGTCACTCTCTGTCTCAATCCTGGAGACACAGCAGAATCACTCGGGAGACTTTAAGGAGTGAACAGACACGGACTATTGACCTCACATGCCTCCTGACAGGGCATGGCATCACCTCCACGGTTTTCTTGCCAAGAAGGCATCACCTGCATTAAAACATCAGCCAAATGAGAATTAAGGGACACTCTATAAAATAACTGGCCGGTACTTTTCAAACATGCTAAGGGTATGAAAGGCAAAGATTCAGAAACGGTTCCAGATTTAAGGAGATTAAGGGGATGTTACAACTAAATGCAATGTGCTGTCCTGAATTGATCCTGGTCCAGAAAAAGCACACTAGTAGGAAAACTGCTGAAATCTGAAAAAAGGTCTGTGGCTTAGTTAAAAGTATTATGCCAGTGTTTCTCCTGATTTTGGTCATGTTACTGTGATTATCAAAAATGGTAACATTTGGAGAAGATGGGTGCAGCAGAGTACTCCTTTTCCAATCATTTCGTAAGTCTACGTCAAGTTAATTAATCCTCATACTTTGCTTTTTTTTGTCACCGGGAAGAAGCACCCCTCCTCAGTTGCAAGGCCGCCGACTCTGTGTGCGGGCTGGAGAAAGGGCCCCTGGAGACGGAGGACAGCTTTGCCTCGGTCCCCCCACCCCAGGTGCAACTTTGCCAGCCGCATGGCCTCATGGGAGGTTGCTGGGCCAGACGGCCGCCAAGATCCATTCTACTTCTTAAGATCTCAAGCTCTAAATGAAGGTTCTCCCAATTCTCTCTTGCCCTGGACATCTTCTTCTGTCCTCAAGCAACCCTGAAAGCCTGCCCCTCCCCCTCCACTCTCAGAGCCCCTGAGCCCATGAGCCCTCCTCTCATTCCTAACCCTCCTCCTCGGATGCCAGTCCAGCTGTGACCTGTTTCAGCCCCTGGCCTTGTAGTTTTGCATCTTCTCATCTGCACCTCTCATTTCCCCAGGGCTCCCTCCCCTCCGATTTTTAATAGACAAAATTAGTGATAAAGCTTAACCTTAATACTATAAGGTTAAAGATAACTTAAAGATAAACAAGAGTAAAATGGTTAAAGTGTAGATATGACTAATTCAGGATTTAAAAGGCAAATATATAACCTTAAAAATTACGTTCTTACTTCATAATAATAAACTTAAAATGACAGGACATTTTTTTCCCTCCTATCAGAGGCAAAGACTTCTAAAAGATACACACTGGTGGCAAGAAAATGAACTGATACAACTCGACCGTAATTTGGCAAAATGTAAAAAAAAAGCGTTAAAAAAGTGATCCCACTGACTTGGTTAAACCAAGGGGTGCCCATAGAATGGAAGACAATAGCAAGCTTTAAAGAAACAAGTAAATCTACGACGACACGCAAAGGTGTTAACACTGAAATGAAAAAGCCCTGGCTGGTGTGGCCCGGTGGGCTGAGCGCTGTCCCGCAAACTGAAAGGTTCCCGGTCGGGTTCCCGGTCAGGGTACCCGTCTGAGTTGTGGGTCAGGTGGGGCAGGGGCGGGCCGAGAGGCAACTGATTGATCTTTCTCTCACACATTGATGTTTCTCCCCCTCTCTTGCTTCCACCTCTCCCTCCAAATATAAATAAATAAAATCTTGTAAAAAGATGAAAACCAAAACAGGTTGTAGAACAGCGTGAGCCCCTGTTCAGGTAGTCTCCCGCCCCGGAGAGAGAGGGAGGGAGCGTGAACGAGGGCCCGCGAGGTAACAGCGGTCATCTCCCGTGGTGGCAGAATTCAGATGAGCCGTGTATTTCCTTTACACTCAGTTGTGTTTTCTGAACTACTTAGATCGATAAATATAGAAATCGACTACAACTACTGGGCTTAAGAAGGAAGCACAGATCTCACGTGCACCCCCCCTCCCCGATCCCACATTACCCAGAGTGGTTATGAAAAGAGAGAGAGAGGGAGAAGTTGCAAATTTCAGCCTCCTCTCCCTGCATCAAGTGATTTCAAACAAACAGGACTTTGACAAGCAGATGCTGAAGTAAGGAAGAAAGAATCTGATGACTCTTGGGTTTCAAGCCAGAGATATAAAGACAACATTTCTTACACCAGTCAGTCAGGAAGACCAATTCTGGGGCAGAGAAAATGAATTGGGAATTGAAATGTTAAGTTAGAAGTGATGCCCCAGGATGGAATCACAGCATCTTAAGTATTGAAAGAGATGTCAGAGGCCATCTAGATCGGCAATTTTTAAATGCTTTTGGGAACCCTGATATCTTGCTCCTGCCTGCCCCCATTTTTTAAAAGTAAAAATCTTATGCAGAACCCTAATATACAAAGTAGAATAAAGTGAAAATAAAAGGGTGAATGAAGGGAGGAAGAGCACCTGGAACCATGTTCTACTGCTTCTCTACAGCACTCTTTGCACAGATGTGGAACATCAAGTTTGAAAGCAAAACACATACCTTCTCTGCTCCCCTCCTCCCCATTTCAAAACAAAGTAAGAATCCCTGCTATCTGTCTCATCGGAAGCATCGAGTTTCTCCAGATAAGCAGGTAGCAAGCTTTCTGTGGGTCACATGGTCTCTGCCACAACCACTCCGCTCTGCCACTGCAGCAGGAAAGCAGCCACAGACCACAGGTCAATAAGTGGGCATGGCTGTGTTCCAATAAAACTTTATTTACAAAGCCAGGTAAGGGACTGACCTGGGCCACAGTTTATTGACTCATGCTCTGGGAAATATTTGGTGGGTAGAGAAAATAGGCCAAAGGGTGAACCTGGAGTTTATTATAGACAGTCATCAAATCCGTTCAATTCTCCCTTAGAAATCCCCTCTCTCATATCTTGCTCCTCTTCCTTACCCTCAAGTTTCCTTGTCATCAGAGTTCTCTTAACAAGTTCATCTTCTGCCATTACATCCATCTTCCCAAACACACTTCCAATCTCATCCCGTCTCTGACGCTGAAAAACTGCCAGTGGGAATATAAAATGGCACAGCAACTCTAGAAGAGGCTGGTGGTTTCTCATAAAACGGAACATTTGCTTACCATATGACTCAAGAGAACATTCTTGGGCATGTGTCCCAGAGAAAGGAAAACTCGAGTTCACACAAAAGTGGTATAAAAATGTTCACAGCAGCTTTATCTGCAACAGCCCCAAACTAGAAGTGGTCCAGACGCCCTTCGCCGGGCGCACGGTTGGCCGCACTGCGGTACGCCCAGGGGCAGGATGGAGCACTGCTCGGACCCCAGAGGAACTGCGTCTCACGGGAATTAAGCTGAGTGAAGACAGCCAATCTCAAAAGGTTATCTACTCTATGGTTCTATTTAGAAAACATTCTTGAAACAACGCAATTACAGATTCAGAGAGCAGACCGGGGTTGCCGGCCAGGGTTAGGAATGGGGGAGAGGAAACAGGCGTGGCTACCAGGGGGCCTGAGGTGATGGGACAGCTCTGGATCTTGACTGTGGTGGTGGTTACAGAGAAGCCACACAGCTACACGTGTGACGAAACTGTGAAGAGCCACCACACACTCACACACACTGAAACTGGCGAAATGTGGATAAGGCCTGAGGGCTGTGCCGACATCAACTCGCTGGCCTTGCTGTGTGCGTAGTCCTGTGAGACGTCCCCACGGAGGGGGCTGGGGAGAAGGTGCGGCACAGGGTCTCCCTGGGCACTTCTGTCTGTCTTCCTGTGAATTAATAATTACTTAAAAATAAACATTTAAAGCAAAGCAAAACAGCAACAGATTGCCCCAGCTGTCTTTAAGTGCACCTGTAGGCTGTGTGCAAGGCTCTTTTCATCCACTACAACCTACGGTCCTGGCCTGACTTCCTGCCACTCACTCGCATCTAACCACCCCTAAAAAGCCACTCCGAACTCGTCACTGTCTTTCTGACTGTGCCAGACTCGATGCGGGGTCTCATGCCATCTCTTCTCCCTCTTTGCCTGCCAAACACCTTCAAAAACAGTTCGAAAGTCACTTCAAACTTAATGCTGGCTCTGAAGAGGTACTAACTGCTTCATCCCTTTGGGCCCACAGAATTTCACTGATACTTCCAAGAACCTCTCTCTCTATTTTATTATTTACATACTGATTTCATCTCTTAGGTTATAAACTCCTTAAAAACAGAAAAAAAAACTGATCCATGTGCCTGCACAGTTAGTGCCCAAGTACGAGGGCACTAAAATGCCTGTGGATTTAACCAAGTTGAGAATCTTTTGCCAAGATGACAACGAAACTGCTTCCACTGCTGTTGTCGTCGTCTGTGAAAGCTGTCCTGCTGCGTGCCGTACCCACGCAACTCGGCAGGATCAAGTGCCCGCAACTGGGACGGGCATCCTGCTGTCAAAGTCGTCTTTTTTAGAAACAATTTTGAAACTGTCTATAAGCAGAATTTTTCACGTTTTTATTCATTAGTTTACATAACTGAATTTATTAGAATTTACATGTAAGTAGTTATTACTGAGAAATGTCTCAAAGGACCCATATATTTTTGGGGGGGTTAAGTCCATTTACTATTTTGTGTTATATTTTACTTTTGAGTTTCTTCACATCTATGTTTTAGCAATAGACTCACTTTGAACAAGAGCCCTCTGGATATATACTGATCTGTATGTACCGCCTTCAATAGTAATTCTTCCTCAGAAAGTTATTAGGTGACCTCAGGGAAACAAGTTCTTAAATCAAAGGAAATTAAGACAAAGAATGTGAGATGGAATCTAGAAGTAACCTGAGAAATATTATTGGCGCCAAATGTTCTGTAATGAGAGCAATTCTGTTATCACCCTGATTCCCCGTGCTCATGTAAAAGGAAAACCCTGCGTGCACACACGCGCAACATCATCAAAGAAAACACTGGGATGCTCTCCTAAGCTGAAAGATCATGGACGAGGAAAAACTATTAATAACCTTCTGGTGTCAAAGATTACTCTAAACAAGTTTAGTAACCATGAGTCACTGCTAATGGCCATGCTATGAAAAGACTCCTCTCCTGCCCCCTCAAGCATGCCAGCAAACGTACTCGTCTCCTGAAGTGAGTGAATGCAGCCATTCAGCACCGAGAGCAGCTCGTCCACAGTGCTGAAGGGGACAAGTGTGTGCCAGCGAGGCAGCCGTGCCTTCTTTACGCAGCCCGCGGCGGGCAGAAGGTGCATAAACAGTCGCTCCCTACACCAGGCCTACATGGCTGTCAGTGGTGAAAGAACAAATTCCACCCCACCCTACTCCACACCCAGGCCCAGTTACCTAAAAATAAGAATGCTAAAATAAACCATTTTTTTCTCTAAAGGTGTAAGGGGTGTAGTTTCCAAATTCCTTTAAAAAAAGGTGTGGCACAGTTCCTAAGGATTACTCTCTTTGGATTACATACCATTCTCAATATGGCAACTGTTTACCATGTAAGACAAATAAAAATACCGACATATGACAAATAAAGAAATAAGCACTCAACTGTTTTATTTATCATATGTCTAAACATCACAGGAAATGAAGGAGAAAATGACCATGGATATATGCATAAAGCAGAAACAGGCAAGGCAGTTAGGAATGATTACCATCTCTGACTCTAATATGATTTACCTAGGAAAAAAAGCTTTCTTGATGTGGATTGAGATTAATAACAGGAAACTATTCTTCCTCAAAATAAGATGCAGGCACCTTGCAGAATACAGTGTTGTATCAATGTAAGGATGAACCAACCACGCAAGCCTGAATTCGTTCTGCAAGACCTGAGTGGTGCCCTGGCCCACACGATACACACCCAGAGACAGGAAACTCGCTATCTACCTACCAAGGAAGCCAACACCCACCTATTATTTTTCCTAATATCAAGACAAAATTGGACTCCCTGTTTTACTTCCGCTCACAGGTCTTAATTCTATCTCTTACCACCACCTGCAACCTCTCCTTTCCTCTTTTTAGATGATCCCCTAAAAATATTTTGCTAAGAGGTCTAAAGCTCAAATTTTATTCTTCTCTACTTCATATGTCCAGTTCTTTCAACTATTTCTACGGCAGACTTCTGAGTTTCTGCCAGCCTGGTCACGTCCCTCTCAACCCACTCTGGTTTCTCCAGACCATCGGGTATGGACTTGTCTACACGGAGAAGGTGGCCACTTTGAATTTAAGCGGTGTATTTTGACTATATCCCCCTAGGCTTTCGACAGTCTTTCTGGGGGCTTCGTTCCATGATCTCTTCTCAGGGCCAATGCCTGTGCTTTCCAGGCCACCATGACCTCAGTCAGCACACGGGCAGTCTCTTCTTGCTCTCTTTATTGGGTTGTAATTGACATGAAACAAACCGCACATATTTAAAGAGCACGTTTTGATGGGCTGGGGCTCATTTACACACCCATGGCCCATCAAGACAGGGGACACAGCCATCGCCACCCGAGTCTCTTCTGTAGGCCACTCACTCCACCAAGTCTGCTCCAACCCTCCACAGCCCTGACAAACCCAAAGCAATTACTGATCTGCTTTCTGTTGCAGTGGTTTCCACGCAGTTTTGTATAAATGGAATCATACACTGTATTCCCTCTATAGTCCGGCTTCCTTCACACAACAGTTAATCATTTGAAGTCCATTCATGCGGCTGTGTGCAGCAGTAGCTGGTTCTTTTTTATTGCTGAGTAGTATTCTGAACTAGCAGTGCACTCCAGCGGATTTATTTACACACCTGGGCTCTCTCCTGTTTCGGACTATGGCAAATCAAGTTGCTATGAACACTTATGCACAAGTCTCTGCATGGACATTATTTCTTATTCTGTTGGATAAATACCTAGGAGTGAAATGGCTAGATACAAGTTTAGTTTCTTAAGAAAGTGTCAAACTTTTCCCAAAGTGGTTGTATCATCTCATATCCCCATCAGCAGTTCCAGTTGCTCTGCACAATCACCAATATTCGGTGCAGTCAGGATTTTCAATTTTAGCCATTCCATTGGTGTGCAGTGGTAACTCATCACATCTGTACTTGGAAGATAGTAGGGCCAACAAAGCAGACCTCTTGAAAAGGGTCATTTAGGTCCCCGCTTCTGTGGGTGGCAGTACTAAAAGGGACTGTGACACTTGGCCACCATCATAAAATTCAGAATTATACTTGACCATGACACCCTTTTATTAGTCACAAACTCAACATGCAAATTGTTACAGTACTCTGTTTTACCCTATTTGGTAGAAATTAAGAGTTCAGAAGAATCCTAAGGTGACAGATGACAGTGTTTCATTTCAACTCTGCTGTGTACTCCACTTCCAATAAATGCAAATCGTTACTGAGCCCTGTCTTCGCAAGGCTTATGTTCTAACGGGGGAGGAAACACGGAACAAACACTACTGAGTATGTTGAAATGTGAACTGCCACGCAGGAAACCCCACAGAACAAGCCCGGGGGAGCAGGAAAGCGGGGGGCAGGGGTGCTTCTCAAACAGCGGTGGCTGGGTCAAGAAAGACACTGAGCAAACACGTGAACGCAGTAAGGGAGTAAGCTGAGCAGAGAGCTGAGGGAAGAACATTCTAGGCAAAGGGAACTGTCAAACGCAAACCCCTAAAGACACGAGTGTGACTGGAGTGCGTGAAGACAGGAGGCCAACGTGGGGGGCGTACTAAGAGAAGGGGCCATGGAGGCCACGGGTCGGCATTTATTTTCTGGAAAAAGGGCAGATAGTAAATGGTTCACACTTTTCAGGCCACGTAAGGTTGCATATTCTTCTTTGCCTTTTAAACCAACCCTTTAAAAATGTAAAAACCACTCCTAGCTCATGAGCCTTACAAAGACAGGCACGGGCAGGATCTGGGCCGCAGAACTTAGTCCGAGCCCTTGTGAGTACTTGGACCTTCACGTGGAGGGAAAGTAGCATTTGACGCATGTTTTAAAAGAACCGCCTTGGTTGTAGGGGGACGGGGAGACACGCCCACCACCAGGCCCCTGCAGTAATCCAGAGCAGAGACAACAGCCCAGATCAGGTTGCTAACTAGGAAAATGGGGAGAAATGGTTCGATCCTGGCTTTCTTCCTCCACGCCTCGTCCCCTGGTCCCGCCCCGTGATAAGAGGATGGATTTGCTCATAACTGGACTTGGGACCCTGACTCTGGCCTGAACAACTAGAAGGATGGAGTTACATTAACCATTATGGGGACGGTGGCAAGAAGGTGTATAAAGGACGTGTTTCGCTCCAAAACAAAACAATTCATATTCCTTAGATCCCGCTACAACTTTATGCTATTTTATTTATATTCTCCCAGAACTTCCGAGTCATTTTTTTGGTTAAGCTACAAAAAGATCCTGTGTGATTTGAATAAAATTGCTATAAGCATAAAAATTAATTTGAGAAGAAATGGCATCTTAACAATATTCCATTTGCTAACATGTACTGGGTATTCTATTATGCCTCTGAATGAAGTTTTATAATTTTTTCATATACAATAGGTTCTTGCATACTTTCTGATGAAAGTCTTCTCAGACATCTAATCTTTTTTTGTTACTACTGTAAATGAAATACTTTTTTAAAACTTAGTTTCTAGATGATTTTGATTGGTATTTATAAAAGCTATGAATTTCCTATTTATTTAGCTGCCCCAGAGAACTCCTGCTTTTGCATTGATTCCCTTGTGTTTTGTAAAGATATATGAATATCCCAACATGGTCATCTTCTCTCTTTATCTGCAACAGCTTTTATTTCTAAAACATTTCTTTATACACTGGGCAGAATTTCAAGAGCAATGCCGAGAAACAAATGCAAACACTCTGGTTTCAATGAAACTACCTTCGGCTTTTCAGTCTTATTAGTATGATGTCAAAGTGGTTTTTTAATGGTTTTTAATTTAGTGATTAGATTTTTATCTTTCCACTGTTTTCAGGTCTCAGTCCCCTCTCATCACCATGTGAACTGGTTACTACTTCCAGGGTTGTGGGCCAGGTCCCCAGCTGGGGCCTGTGACATTTCTGTTCCTCTTTCTCCCTGCCTTCCCCTCTCTCTAAAAATAAGTAAAATTTAAAATAAGAATATGTTCAAGAATTTGATTATTTTTCTTTGCTTCGTTTATCCTAATAGCAGGAGGTCTACATGTGCTTCGGGTTACAGCAGGAGTTCCTGACATTCTGGGTCATACAATTTGGGGGGTGCGGTGGGGGGGTGGAGGCGGACTGTCCCGTGTTCAGCAGCATGTCTGGCTTGTACTAACTAGTGCCAGTAGTAGCCTCCCCGTGTCATAAGAAACAATGTCTCCAAGCATTCTCAATGTCCCCAAACTGCCCCTGGCCGAAAACCACTGATGTTAGTCAAGCAGATGCTATGAACGCCATCGGAGACCAAGCTTGCTCCCTACAGCTACAGGGTTCACGCCCAGTGCCACTTCCTCAGTAAGACTTCCCCATATAACCCATCTGAACACAGACACTCCCCTACCCAATACCACCCATCACACACACACACACACACACACACACGCGCGTGCGCGCGCGCAACACACCTTTCATCAACTGTCACAGTAGACTTTGAAGTTTGGACTCCTTGGGGTCCCCAAGACCTTTTCAAAGGGTCTTGGGGTCAAAACCATTTTCATGTCAAAGCAGCACATTATTTGTCCCTTTCCACTACACTGTCATTTGCACTGATGGTAGGGACCACTGAGCCAGTCAAGGCAGTGACACCAAACTATACTAGCCATCATTACAGTTTTATCACCATGCAGTTTATTAAACAAACAAACAAAATAAAAAGGCACGAAAAAGAGTAGAGCTGATTACTTGCTTTCAGCGAACAGGGGCAGGTTGAGATGCCAGAACACAAAGAACAAAGGGTGGAAATTCACCCAGAGAGGCGAGATCAGGTCACAAAGGGTCTCATGTGCCCTTCAAAGCACCTGCACGGGAGGCTGAAGGCAAGGGAGGGATCTGAGAGATAAGAAGGGTCCAGAGAAGCTTTAGAAAGCAGGAATGGAAGGAAGTCAGAATCAAGTCACAGACCCCTCAGGAAGAAGGGTTCCCGCAGTGCCTGAGAGACGGCACCTTGGGGAAGAGCGGACACGCGGCGGGACGGGAGGCAGGTCCGGGCCGTGGCGGGTGGGGAGGCAGGTGCTGCTCTCGGGCACAGAGAAGCAGCAAGAACGCGCCTCCCCAGGAAGGCTGCTGGTGGAGACACTGACTTTAGGACTCGGATAAATCATTGCAACAATGAAAAAACAAAGTTTACACAAACTTGAAAACCTTACATGAAACATGGAGAAAAAAGTTAGAAATATGGTTGGTAGGCAGAAGTACAGGAGAAAATGCGGTGTTTAATCAGAAGCAAACGTCACTTTAGAACTATTAAAAAGCCAAATTGGGATTTATTAATTTTTAAAAATCACACCATAATTTGTTTTATATTTGCTCCTGATCAAAAGATTGAAAATACAAAATGGTGCCCAGTACATACCTTCTCTGCCTTCTTGTCAGAAATGTCTTGCTTTTCCAGAACGGCCATGCTCTCCTTCAGGTTCTTCACGATGTCTGCTGGGGATTTGTGGGACTTCCCAAACGGGAACGGCATGGCGGCCGCGACAGACACCTCGCTGCGCTCTGCCTGCTTCACCTGGGGACACAGTGCGGGGGATGAGTGAGAAAAAAGTGGTGTCAACAGAAGACATACTTCTGAAATTCTAATTTGGGAAGAAAACCAGTGTTTGAGAAAATAGTTCTGCATGACTTTCAGAATCAGTAGGGACTGGGAAACCTGGCAGTGCGTGGGAGGAATGACAATGCAGAGACACGTTAGCATTGCAGAGCACTGGCACCCTTCAAAAGCCTCTCCAGCGCCTGCTCTTCCAGCCACCCAAGCGGGGAGGGCGTGCAGGGGCCGACAGCGCAGGGGCTGCAGCTGTCGCTCACCAGGCACTAGTGCTGCCCGCTCTGCTCTGACCCCAAGTGTCCCTCCTCAGCACACTGTACCTCCAGTGCACCGCTCTCTCCATTTTACAGTTGAGGAAACTGAGGCACAAGATAGACAAGGAGCTTATGATAATGCCAAACAGCACTAGCAATAGGCCCACTCTCTGGATCTCTCCGGAAGCTTCTCTTCTAGTGCTCATGCTGCTCCCCCTAAGCATGCTGCGGGGTGCACACTTCCAGGGCCTGCCCACCTTCCTCTTCACTCACTCACTCACTCACTCACTCACTGGGTCTCAGAGCCGGAGACAACCCTGGGCAGTGCCTTGGCCAAACCTCCCATCAGACCCTCCAAGCCTTTAGGAGCCAGTTTCAATGTGTGCTCTTTCTACTTGGATACAACCATCTCCTGTGAAGGAGCTCACTGCGTAACACCCTGCACATAATGAGCTTCTAGAAGTCTGCAATTTTTTGTGGGTAGCAGACAACAAATTTCTACCACATAAACCACAATATTACATCATGCAAAAGGTGACCAACTCTTTCAAGGACTCACCATGAAAAAACAAAATAAGACAAACAATGTAAGTAACATGTCAGAAGTTACAATTTCTTTCACTAAATAAACTAAGTTATATTCATAGGTATTAAACCTCGTATAAGATGCCAAAAGATAATACTTTCGAGAATAACCTTACGCATCACTTATATCAGTGGTTTTCAAACTGAGTTCCAAACTCCTACGTCTAACTGCCCCTGGCACTGACCCCCGCCTCTGCCAAATTAAAGAGGCAAATCTCAGGTACCTCAACCCTAACTTGTTTCCCCCCCCACGTCAATAGAAAATACCTCCAGCCTTGGCTGGCGTAGCTCAGTGGACTGAGCGCGGGCCGCAAACCAAAGCATCGCAGGTTTGATTCCCAGTCAGGGCACATGCCTGGGTTGCAGGCCACAGCCCCCAGCAACCGCACTTTGATGTTTCTCTCTCTCTCTCTTTCTCCCTCCCTTCCCTCTCTAAAAATAAATAAATAAAATCTTGACAAAAAAAGTTTATTAAAAAAAGAAGAAAATACCTCTACTGCACAGCGTTACACTTCTTCTGAACTTTGCCTAAGACTGCACTTGAAGAAAGTATTTGAATGTTTTCTCTCAAGTTTGAGATACAGTGACCTACATATCAGGTTACAAAGAAACATGGGGGGGAGCATGCAAATAAATGCTAATGTTAAACCTACAATTAAGTCACCAACGGCTGCGTTATTTTGCGGAGTGTTCTGATGAGATCTGTTCCGAGTACTGTCTACACCCGAGCATCACCTGCTGCTCACCTGCTGCCAGCGTGTAAACGTTGTTTGGTTTTAAATTAAACCACATCATCATTACCCAAAGGGAAATGTCCTCAAACACAGGTTCTCAAAATTCAAAGATGCAAAGACTTAATTCTGAACATCTCTGCCGTGACAAGAAGCTGGGGTCTGTCACAGGTGAGTCACTCTCACGTGGCTGTTACAGTCTCTCTCCGATGACCTGGCTGGATACAAACCCTGGGTCATTCTTTTCCACTACATCTTCCTTTTTAACCTTTTTTTTTTTGAGGTGGCGGAGGGCAATGCAGGTTGATTCTCCGTAAACACAGAGGATTCACACGGTAAGCTCTCTGAAAACATCTACTTTCTAGCTGTGCTCCCCGCCCAGCGGCAGCACTGCACAGCCCGTGCTGGGCGGAGGGTGGGAATGCAGTGGCATTTTGCAGGAAGTGTTACGGTGCTACGCAACGGAGATATTTTCAGCTCTGGCTCAACGGTGGAAGAAGTGACTTTCCAGGCCACGGGGGTTTAAAAAAGTCCTACCACACACCAAATGCTGGTCACAGGAGAAAAGAACTGAGCTGCCAGAGAGAACACCGATAAGGAGACGCACGACACAATCATTCCTTGTAACAAGCACACCAGGCAGCCAAGATTCTGCAGAACATATAAGCTAGTAAGGCTGTACTTTCAGGAAATAGTAACACGTACCCAAAACAAGAAGTGGCCACTGCTCAGCAGGAGCCAGTCACAGCGGTGAAGCCATTTGTGACTCGCTGGTATCTGCTCTCTGCCCTTCCCCCGTTCACATCCCCACACCTCTTAGACTCTTTGAAGACTCACTGTTTTAAAAGTATAGTTAAAGTACAGTTATTAAGTAAAAGAATAAAAATGATATAATTTTATTATAAAACGTGTAATTAAGAACTACATAGTTCTTATTTTATGGTATGATTATACAATAAACAAATCCTCTACTTTCTTTCATTTAAATCATCAATTCAATTCTTACACAACTCAACTGCAAAGATTTTGCAGGATAAAGGCAGGGAAATAACATCCCTTAAAACTTCTGCCTTAGAATTTGGTTCTTAGGTCTAAGTTTGCTATGTAGTAAGCCTAAATATCTTATGCTAACATATGCCACTCAGTGATACAACTTTAAAAATAACCGACAACACTGAAAAGTTTAAAGTTAGTGAGTGGCTGCTAAGTGACGACCAAGCAGGTAACAACACAGGTGCCTAGAACTTAAAAGCGTAAGAGTAAAGCTTTAAGAAATAAAGCTCCCTGTAACATGTTACATTAATATGCACAGAGCTATTGAGTGTTGATTGTTACTCAATTTCCAGTGTAATAAAGGAGAACAGAAGCAACCTGAGGCCAACGTCAGGCACGACACGGTGACACGACGGGTGTGTCGTGCGAGTGTGCTCGGTAGAGCTGCGGAGAAGGACGCCAGAAACAGTTGGTCCAGAGGTGAAAGTGTACGCTTCTGGGGTGAAGAAAAAGGGCAAACTGGTATTTTTTTCTTACAAGCCCTTTTTGTAACTATTTGCCTCCTTCCATTATACACATGTATAACTTTGTTAAACATAAAAGCTAAGCTTAAACAAATTAATAGGTGGTAATATAAAACAATCCATCCTTACTACATAAAAAGTACTCTCCATAAGACAACTGAATGACAGAGCTAATTTTTACTCAGCCTTTCTGTATGTTCAAATATTTTCCGTAACAGTGTTTTAAAACTGCTCAAACTATGTTTTGGACATAACTGGAGTTCATTTAGAAAATGGACAAAAAGGCACATTATAAATGAAAAAATTCATCTAGCTTTCAAATACAACTAATTTCCCCTTGTCCTATCCACCCCCCCCACCCCAAACTGGTTCATAATACACCTCAGCAGGACTTGTTGGGCTGAGCCAAAATTATTAACGCAGCTGGGAGAAAGCCAGCCACTGTTAGGATTCTAAAGAGGGCTTGGAAACCCACACCTACGTTTTTCAAACTGGACATAAGCATGCTTCTCGAGATAATCAGTGGTGTATGCTTGAATCCCAGTGAAAAAGAAGTCTTGCGGGGCAAATGTAACTTGAAAATTTGAGGGGTGAGAGGGGAGGGCAGGGGTGGAGAATAATGTAACACACTACTTTTACACTGAAACAGACACTGACGGAACTGCATGCTAAGCCTGCACGGAGGAATCTGCGTGACTATTTAGCACTGCACACCTCTGAGCTTTCATGCACGGCTCGCCTCTAACTGTCTTCCTGCTCTCCAAATGCTCTTTCTCTCTGCATTTAATTCCATGACTCATCTCCGTGTCCTCCAAGGTTCCACCCTTAGCTGTCTTTTTACCCTATATTCTCTGAGAGAGCTCATCTGCCCATGGTTCCAGCAACTTGAAATCTATTTCCTGCCCCAGCCAATGAGCCCACATTCCCAACTACTGCTCCTTATAGATGTCCTCAGGGGAACTCAAACCTCGTCCCCCAGCCCTGCTTCTATGTTTCCCTTCAGAATGAAGAGACCCAGTGCTCACCCCATCACAAACTTTGGTCCTTACACCAGACTCTTTAGGAGGTAACTCTCCCGTACACAACCAGCCCACAGTTTCAGCTGACTCTGTTTTGTGAACCTCTGCCCCTACAAATGCCGAGTGTGCGGCTCTTCACTGCTCTCCACACAGGGCAGCGGCGGTCGTCAGCGGGGCCCGCATCATCTCTGAGGGATGTCTGGAAAGTTTGGTTGTCAATGACTGTCACATTCACAGACCACTGAAATCATGATCTGCCCCCCGCCTCCCGACTCCCCAAAGCATCGCTTTTTGTGCTGTTGTTCACATAAGCACAGTCTTCTGCTAACTTCTCTATCATTGGGGGCAGAGGGGTGGGGTTGGGGGGCAGAATAATGAGAGGCCATCTACTCCTGCATCTGTGTGCATAAATGAGAGTTGAACTTCTCACTTTTAAAAAACGGTCATGTTGTTTATCGTGCAAAATTCAACCATTAAGGATCTATGCATGATAGAAAGTGAAAATCACCTGAAAGCCTATGGAAACAACTGGTATTAGCTGTCTGGCATGTATTTTCCTTTTTATTACTTCTACTCAGTATTTGTGGTCTTCTGCATTGCAAGTCTGCTTCTTTCTCCAAAACACATGAAGAGCAGATGGTATTAGAGCGGTCACTTTCATTTTGGAAAGCACAAAAATTTCGAGTCACTGCTCTGTTATGTCACTATTCCTAAGAGTACAAGTAGCTCCACCCAAGGAAGTGCCCAAGAACATTCAGAAAACCCACTGGGAAAGGCAGAGTCCCACACCATTAGAATTAGGACTGTAGGCACTGCCCTTCGTAGCCAATCTGATTGCTTTTGGCTCGTGCAACATACTCCGAACTCGAACTCTATTCAACTGCGTATCGACAAATACTGAAAAGCAGTCAAATGGGCAGTAAGCCACTCGTTAGGACATCCATTCAAATACCAGCTGCGCCCTCACTCTGTGCTGCCAACCAAGGCACTGAGGAGTCCCTGCTCTAAAGAAGACAACCTCCTGGTGTATGTGGAGTGGGTGTGTTTGGAGACAATAGTGAAAAACGCTGAGTAAGAATACATTTGACATTTGAGTCCATAGGCCTCGACATTAACGTGTTAAATCTGACTCAAATTTGGTGGTCAAATGCAAAAACTGCAGACAAATAAAAAAACAACCCACCTACAAAAAGATAAGGCAGTTAATTAAGCAGTCACAGAAAGCGTGCAATTTCAAATACAGGCTGAGCGTCTCCAGCACGCCCAATGTTGTATCAGGTACACTACAGGCCACTCATGTGGTGCAGGGCACTCACTCCAAGCAGAGCAGCTGATTGCCTGGGCTCGAGCCCCATCACACCCACACCACAGCCGGCTTGCATTCTTCTAGGCCCCTCTTCGTTATCTCTAGTGGGGACAACAGCCACCTTACACCTTCGTATAAGGATTATATACGTCAATAGTGCGTCCGCATAAATAAATCAGAATAAATAATAGTAAGGGATAGTTATATGGTGTTTTTTCCTTCTAAAATCTGATTCATGACTACTATTTCCAGAACCAAATCGGGGTTAAAAAAAAAAGGTATCTACACAGACTGAACAACAATGTAAAATGTTTTTGTATGGTTAGGATATACGCTCTTTTGAGCTGCAAATAAGATGCAATGACTTAGCTCCATTAAAATAAACCATGAGTAGCTTTAAGAAGCAGCTGACTCTTTGGTTAATTACCAAAGCTGCCAAATACATAGCTCATCAACTATGTCAAAACCAAAATTAAGTGTTTGAGAGCACGCAAGACTTTGGAGTATGTTTGCAATTAGTGTATCTTGACCAGACTTTCTGAGGCCAATGAGGTGCAACACTGGGAACTGTGCGGGAATCACACCGACATCTTTCCCAGCCCCGGTGCAGCAGTGTTTAAAGTGCTGTGAGGCCTCGCACACCGCACTCCACTCCACACAGCCTGTCCCTTCTTTGCTCAGCCCCTCCCCAATGACTCTCCATTTCACTTCAAGACATGGGCTTAGTAAGTGTAATGTTTAGTAGAAATAATTTCACTTTGTGTTCTTCTAAAATGGGCTTTCTGTTAGTCCTTAAACTTTTTTTACTCACATTGAATGTGGAAATATCAAATTATGAATATTTATGAAATATGTTCTAGTGGTAAAATTCATTATTTGAGCAACAAAGAGAGATACCTATTTATAGGAGAGAAACAGTTTTGTTCTTATTAGCTGATTTTTAGTTACTAAAATAATGTAAAGACATTTTAAGTGATTTATATCAGCTCTTGTAAAAAAAAAGCTGTGTTAAACAGGAATCTAATGTTAAATATCAAACACTTATTGAGAAAATCATACTACAACTGTCAAATTACACTGCGGTAATTTCAGCATACATGTAGTCATTATGAATTTTGAAGACAAAAGTTACGCTAATTAAGTTCAGTAGAATATTTCAAGCTGCCTTAAATCCTTCCTGTATAAACATCCACTTAAACAGTTTTGAAATTTAATTAAAGATATGGTTAGAAGTATTAACCAAACTGAACATGGCTAAGTTTAACTCTTAGAAGTTAAGAATGTATCATACATCAGAGCTCTGTGACTTCATTCTTACAAGTTCAAACAACCTCTAAAAACTATTTCTTCATAGCTAAAATTATTGGATCAATGCAACTCTTTTGAGTCAGCAGGGGGTCACTGGACCACGTCAGGCTGTTCTGTAACTACTTCAGCAAAAATACCCAGGCCACATTGGGTCTTATTTCTAACGCATAACTCATGTCCCTTTCCCTCTGTGTGGTACCTGCCCAACTTCGCTTTGTCTTAAGGAACCAGGCCCGCTGCCCTGAAGTCATATAAAATGGGTAAAGGTAAAGAAACTCCTCGTCTTTCTCTCCACTATCTGACTCAGGATGGTCACTGAGCAGGTGTCAGTTCTCCATCTTTACAGAAACTGAAGAAAGGACACCAGACCTGCCCACCTCAGAAAGCAGTGTCCGTGAATAGTGACCACACAGAGGATGGACTGCTCTGGCCACAAGCGAGGCCACACAACGTTCTGTGCAGCTCTGTGAACCAGGCACCAGGGTAACAGACGCCTGGAAGATTCCGAGTGACTCAGTCTGAGAGCCAAAACGTGGAGATTCTCAGCTTGCGCCCAAGGCCCACGCCAGTCCGCACTGCCACCGACCGTGCACGCAGGCAGCCACTTCCTCGGCCGCCAAGGACACCAGGCACTGCTAATCCTTTCTTCTGGTTTCACCGATCCATTCGATCACAAAAATGCTACTTTCTTCACCTCCACCTCTTCCCACCCCCCCATCAATTCTTTTGATTTGAATTGCTGATCACTGATGACAAAAGATAGCTTCATGCCTATTACTCATTTGTATTTCCTTAGTAAAAGTATCTACACATCTGTACTGTTAGTCAGTCTACCAGGGTTGGAGCCGTCTTCTTACAAAATTGGATGTAGGATATTGTACAACTATGAATATCCCCCCTTTGGCTGTTATTTTTTTCAAGTATGCTCTCCTCACCCTGGCTGGTGGCTCACTTGGCTGGCGTGCGGCCCCCCGCACACCCAGGCTGCAGGCTCGACCCCCATACAGTCGGGGCGCATATGAGAGGCAACAGACTGATGCCTCTCACACTGGTGTTTCTCTCTCTTTCCCTCTCTTGCTAAAATCCAGAATGCATCCTCTGGTGAGGATTAAAAAAAAGTGTGCTCCTAGCTTGTCATCTGCATTTCAACTATGTCACTTAGTGTATACAGTTTTCATTTTCTTACAGTTTTATCTGTAATCTTTTTTTTATGAATTTTGGATTTCCTGTCAGGCTTGAACTGCAAGTTGAGTATGAATGCAATATTTCATATTTATAGATATCAGGCATTTATAATTAAACAATGGTATCCTTTTCTGAAACAAGCTCTAATAGAATGTAATTTAACAAACCTCACTATATTATCCGGTTTGACTAAGTATGGCAACTTTCACACCAGCACTGCTTAGTTGTGGGATGAAGTCAACCCAGAAATCGCCATAACATGAATTCGTGAGCTTTCTCTAGCAAATAATTGAAGCTATTGGGTGTGGGCGGTGTATATTCTTTATTATGTGGTAACTCTACTTAAATACATGTTAAATAAGTACAATGTTAAGTAAACATTTGATACATTTTTCAGAATTAGAGGTCTATACTTTGAGAACATTAAAACAAACGAATTTGTAGACATGCCTTTTAGAAATGGATTCCAACCAGTAATGTGACCGAGTTCCCATTCCCAGGCTCCACCTGAGTCCCAGCCAAGCCAGAGGCGAGTGCTGACTTGGAAGTGGACAGAACACACCATCAACCCTGGGCGGCGACCTCAGCGGGCTGCAGGCGGCGGCACCGCGCCGTGGACCTGCATCCTGCCGCCCGAAGCGCCGAGGCAACCAGGACGGGAGTGGACTGAGAGTGAGAGACGGAGGGTAAAAAGAACGCGAAGCACTTTGAACAGTCCAGTCAAATCTGTTAACACAAACACTCCCAGCACACTGGCCTGGGGGTCGTCTGGGGGCAAGAGCCACGTATTCGTGTGCAATCTGCACTGCGCTCGGCACAGGCGGCGACCACAGGCCCCTCGGGTATCCTCCAGGCGTCCCAGCTTGTCGCCACCCCTCCTCACACTGGACCCTGTACTCCACACGCACAGGGTCTGACCAGCCAAGACCACCCGTCCCCGTATTTCATAAACGCAGCCTCAAACTTCACCAACAGGTACGGCAGCCACACTGTGTGGCTGCTTTCCAGCCAGCAATCTAATTGGCCTGAGTCGTCTTCTCCACGTGTTCCACAGTGAGCCGCACCTTCACCCACCGTTTCCCACCGCCCTTTGGGACACAGCTGCAGGACTGAACAATTATTTCTACCAGATTCCTTCTGGTTTGGGCTCAGTATACAGTACGACACAATTTTTTTCTTGGATCCTGACTCTGTTGTCCAGCGTGTTATTAGCTTTCCCTACCAGATTCCTGTCAACTACAAATCTGATCAGCAAGTACCCAAGTCTTCCTTTGCTCCCTGTTGAAAGCATAGATACTGAAGCTTTCCAGCTAAAGCCTGTGTGACTCCCTACTGTGTGCACAGTCATTTAAACAACCACAGGCCACCAAGCCACTCACCTGCATTACCACCAGCAGTGATGGCTTACAGGTATCTGACCTGATGACACACATACATTCAGACACAAAAAGTAAGTACCCTCCCACACACGAAGCATCACCAAACTCATCCTTCCTATGTAAAATGACACTGGTGTTCTCTATTCTGTGCCATTCCATCCCAGTCCCTCGCACCCTTCCTTCCCTTTAAAAACACTAGTCATAGCCCACTGGGCTGATTTCACAATCAACTGATAGGATGGCACCTGCAGTTCATAAAACAGACTTAAAATTAATGTGAGTAGCTCTTTTATTATTGACAGTTATTCACAATGTGAAACTTCTCAAAATATTATAAGGCAAAAAGATTTCAGCACGTGGTTTAAGACTTGAAATCATAGTTACATATTACAAAGCAGTGTTTAGAAACATCTGTGATGCATAACTAATCAACTGGCTTCCATGAGTATTTTAAAGGTCTTTTACCTACACGGGTCTGCCATCTTTAGTTTTATCTACACTGATTCATTCAGATAATCTAACGAATTAAGAGTTACATTACCACAGTTTAAGAATTAGTTTCAAGACATGTGAACTTCGACTATTTCTTTACAAATTAACACTGTATTTTAACACTATGAAAGGTTCATCAGTGTCCATATTTTAAAATGTGAAAATGCCAGTCTTCAAGGATGAATTTTAATTCCATCTTTCTTCCTTACCTTTACTTCCCACCTGGCCGCAAGGCTGTGTACACACAGCCCACATGATCTCGAGTGACCATCACGGCCTCACCTGCGTTTCGGTAAATAGGAAAAGCAAACAGCCAGTTCAGCTCTTTATAAAAAGATAATTCCTTAAGAATACACTGTCCACACCTGAACTGTAAACAAATAAAAAATCTGAAACAAAGTTCAAACATGAAATAAGGCCTTTTAGAAAATCATTTCTGGTGTCAAACAAGATAGATGCTGTGGTTCTAAAGGTTATACCTTTAGAGAGAGGTGAAATGATCTTTTTTCCTTTTAGTCATTCCGATGAACGCTACAGTATTCTGGAAACCAATTCTCTCTTTAAGTTTACCACTGTGACACTTCTAGAGGATCCGATGTAAACCTGGAAAATCACTCTCCTTCAAGGTCCAAGCATTGCTATTTTCGTTCTGGCCAAATGCCCACAAAAGCACCAACATGCCACAAAACCAGCCTGAGCTAAAGCACCATAGTTGGAGATTTGAAGGTTTGTTTTCTCTTTAAACTGCTCAAAGGCCACCTTGTGGTGGTATTTAGTGTAAACAGACTTTTTCCAGCAGAGTATTTAGAGTCACAGAATAAACAATCACAAGGCCTTGTGGAGGGTCACGTGGAACGTCCTACCCAGGGATGATTTCCCTGAGACTTCTCCTAAACAGTCAGGATGCCCTTCCCACCCCTCGGCGCCCACGCACTGACTGCCGTGTGCAGTCCTGGTGCTGGGCTGAGAGAAAAAATTCGAGATGAAATTAATGAGGCTATGAAACATTTCATTTCAGAGGAAGTAACTGAAGTTCACTTGTCAAACGATTGGCATGATTAAATAGAAAAGCTCTTGCTTGCGCTTCTGGTGGAAAAAATTCCCAGTTCTACAGCCAACACTTCGCCTGTGGACCAGAAGACGGGGCCCCGCCTCGCCCGGGGTACCCGTCCACCAGGAGCTGCTCCAGGACTCAGGACGCAGCTGTGAGACAAGGCGCACATGCGGGAGGAAGAGCGGAGTCCACAGAGGACTGAAACGTGCCACCAGGCTGTGCGAAAGGAACGGGAAATAGGGGTCTGGGCAGCACGTTCGGAGGACAGACCGAGCACTCTGTGCTGAAGGTCCCAGACTGCAGTGAAGGAGACGCTTCTTGAACTTGTGTTTCGTAGGAGTCAGAAAATGTATTACAACTGGCTACAGAGCTTTATGCAACAATCTAAACAATCATAAGGAAACAAAAATTATTTTGCAGTTTCACCAAGCTTTGGTGGGTAATAAAGTATTCAGCAAAAAGGCAGGCAGAAAGTGAAAAACTCACCATAAACCCAAGTTCTGTTTACAGAATAACCACAGGCCTTCATTTATTGCTCAAAGAACATTCCACACTTTATGGAGTGGAGCTTTCCAGGTGAGTGTTGACATCACAACACAGTCACAAGGGGAAACTTGCTTTGTAATCTGAAGGCTGCATCTCAAATGCACGGCAAACACATCCTACAGCCAAGGGAGTACGGAAAGTTTAAGTTTCAGGTGCAGGCCCCAAAGCATTCAGAAGAGCTACAATAGATACCTTTACTTACATTAAAAACTTATTTCCTTCTAAAAAAATTTTGAGCATGACATTTCATTTTCCCTTTACTATTTCAGCAGAAGAATGCTAGTAACTCAAGTGAATACAATAACTGAACAAAATATTTGTGAAAGTGTTCTGTAATCTGAAAAAAAAAGCATACAAATAGGCATCATTTGTGTGCAGACCTCAAAAACCTACCTTTTTTTGGGTTTTTAATTTGATCTCCCCATGTGGAGGTGATAGCTAACTATATCAACCTGTCAAAATCTCACTAGTTCAAATAGGAAGTTAATTAAAATTGGGTTTTGTATGGGTGTTTTGGGGAATGGTGGACTACACAGATTGAGTTTGTTCCTTAAAAGTGGGACAGTGGTGATTTTGACATTTTTCTAGAGTAAAATTAGCCATGAATGGGACCGTGACTTCCAAACCTTCTTCTAAGGTCTGGGGCAGGCGACGGCTCCTCTCCTCTCCAGTCCAAACACTTCACTTCTATCAGTTGTTTGTGTTTGGGCTTCTGTGTCAGACATTTAACAAATTTTAAAAACTACTGCTTTATGATATAACACACGCCCATTAAATACGTCTGCCTGGTAAACACAGTATTATTTTCCGAAGGACACACACTGACCAGGCCTTCAAGTCAACTTACAACAACCAGACTTAAAATGAAGTCCAGTTTCAAAGGCAAACACTACAGTGCTACCCACTAACTCAGCTAATTGTTAGAGCAGAGTGGTTACCTGGACTCCTCTGGTACCAATTTTATTTTATTTATTTATTTTCTAAAGACTGTATTTATTTACTTTTTAGCAAGGGGAAGAGAGGGGTTGAGGGGGAGAGGGAGAAAAACATCACTGTGTGGTTGCCTCTTGCGTGCCTCCTGCTGGGGACCTGGACCGCAACCCAGGCCTGTGCCCACACTGGGAATCGAACCAGACACCCTTCGGTTCTCAGGCCCGCACTCAAGCACTGAGCCACACCAGCCAGGGCTCCGGTACCAATTTTGGTAAAAAGTTCGGCGGCATGAATAATTACAAAGCATCAGAAAATAATGACTTAACTGCACTCTGGCCTCATGTTACTCCTTGCGTCTCACACGCAAATGCCTTAAACCGGAACTCAGGCACTTCGCACTCGTGCAGGCCCTGGAGAGAACCGACGGGAGTACCAAGAGCCCGGAGCCTGCATTACAAAGGATCCACAGGGCCCCAATTCCTGGGAAAACTATGCTTCTTCTAAGAGGCTGGTTTGTTTTTTAACTGATGAATACCGTCTTGGAACTGATCTTGTTTTCTTCTTTATTCTGGCTACTCAAACTCAAAGCCGAGTGTGTGGTCCTCACCTAGCCAATGTAAAAGACATGCATTTATTTGTATACTAAGCCTGCCCCAGGGTTAGTACAGAAATAAACTTTGCTCCTTATCTAACTCTTTGGGGTAAGGGGGAGAAAAGGACAGAGAGGAAAGAAAAAAGAAGAAAACATAGTCCTAATTCTTTCCATGTCCCAAAAATGGAAGGCAAGGAACATGAAAAAATAAGTAGCTAATTTTAGCATGAGAGTATGGCTTTTAACCTTACTACCATGATAAATTTGTTAAATACCGCAAGAGCTAGTGTGTCCATTTTCTTGCTCAGGTGGAAACAGGTAACAGAGCTAAAGACACACCCAGTCTGGGCAAGAGATTACTAAAGTCAGTCACACAGCAGAAGTGGATCGGGGTAGTGAGCACGTGTGGTGGGCAGGAAGGTCAGGTGCCTCCACCGTTTGCTGGCAGTTAGTGAACTGTCAGAGTGGCTCCAGGGCCCAGGGCCCAGGCCCCTTGTGGTGGGAGGTGAGGTGGGAGGTGACTGGGAGGGGACACCACAGCTCTCCCTCTCCCGAAGAGCTCCTCCTACAGCTCGAAATGCCTGATTAGTCCCTTCCTTCTCCTTCCTGGTAAGTAAAGATAAACGAAAATATTTCCAAGTTTACTCAAGCCCTTATTACATGTGAGGCATTACAAACATTAAGGTCTAAATGGTTGTCTTTATAGAAAAATTTTTTTACCAGTTATAGAAAATGTATTCTACTCAACTAGTATAAAAAATACCATTCAAAAATCAATAGCTGAGCTGCACTTTCTTTTTTTTTGCACTTCCAAACCTACTTTCTATATGCTGCTGAATTTCTCCGAGAAAATGAGGGAAAAAAGACCACGACTGGGGGTGAGAGTGGCGGGGGGGGACCAGGCCAAGGGCACGACGGGAACGGGGAGAGAGGAGCTCCACCAGAATGCGGCCCGCTCAGCAGGCACTGGCAGTTTGGACTGACAGCAGATCAGCAAAGCAGAGCAAGGCCCCATCCTCGGGCAGCAAATGTTGCCATCCCTCCCTCTGGGTTTCTGGGATTGGGGAGTAAATCTAAGTGTGCTGGCTTTTCAGCTAGGGGTGGAATTCCTCTGGGCTCCTGGGCCCCAGTCCTTTATGGAACCTAAGGGCCTGGAGGACATCTGTGGCCAGAGAAGCTAGAGTGGGGCTTGTTTTAAAGGCTGAAGGGACAGCTAAAGGACCGAATAAGGAGGAAGAAGTACGCGGCCTCAGAGCAGACAGATAACCAAGAAGCTCATCAGACGCACATCACGGGCACCTAAGCAAATCCGGTAGGAGGACGAGAACCCCAACAAACCTCATAGGTGGGAAGGTCATGGGGTCACTTCATATTGCTTCCAGAACCACCACCTTCTGGCGACTGCCCCACCCCGACACCTGCCCTGACCGCAGCTCCAAAGGGAGGGGCCGCAGTCCTGTTAGAAGCATACACACCCCTGCTGGGCCCAGCAAAGTGGCCGGGAGGGGCAGGCAGGCAGGCCTCCCTTACTGAGGGGCTGAAGGCCCGTGAAAGAATGCTTATGAGATGCCTCTGAGCCTACCGAGCTGGCCAAAGCTGGCCTGCGCAGGAGGACGCGGTAGGCAGGCAGGCACAGCAGCAACTGGCTAGTCATAAAGGAGTTTGTGTTTCTGGTTCCATCTGTGGTGAGACCCAGGTGTGTTTCTGCCTTTTTCCACACCTTGAGTGTCTGGCTTTTTCCCTGAGGTAAACTTTCACTAAATCCCTGCCTTGTTGACAGAAACAAGAGAGTTCCAAGTAACGCAGGGGCCACCCCCTGCCTAGGCCCCAGAAAGGCAGCTGCGAACGGGCAGGCCCAGTCCTCGGGACCTTTCAGAGCGCAGGAGCTGGCCCGGCGAAGCCTGGGCGTGGCTCCCTCCACTGTTCTCCCGCCCACTCTGCACACCTACTCTGGGGGGCGGACGTGTGCAATGTGTCCCTGTGGGACCCAGGGAGAGACACAAAAAACCCCCAGACTATGAAAACAGATATGTATGTTTATTCTCACAAATTGAGAATAAAGGTCAAGATCATATAAACAAATAAAAATTAAATGCAGTTTTTTCCCCAGACATCCTAAACTGAACTCTCAAGATGATCTTGTGAAACTCCTGATTTTTCTCTTGGATACAGCTGCTCTACAACTTGGAAGAAATAGGAAAATTAAGTATAAAGAATCAAAGATAACACAAATATGAAAGTGTGTAAATATAGGCATGTAGACCGTCTCCCCAAACAGCCCCTTCTGAGAGGTACATGGTGTCCCGTAACACCCGTCCGGGAACTAGAACTCCCAACCCTTCTTCCCTCAGTGGCTCCTGGGAAGCTACCTGAGAGTGGAGGGAGGAAGAGGGACTTCGGGTGGACACGAGGTGTTTACATTCAGAGTCTCTCCTTGTCCGACTTGAGGCAAAGCAGAGCATTTCAGAGTCAGGACATGACAGTTCTCAGAGAGAAACGTCAAAGCAACCTACTGAAAACCCTTTTGGTTCCAAAGAAAGACAAGCTAGCTTCTTGGCTGCAACGATTAGTGCCTCAAAATCAAGCAACTTGAGGAGGAGATACCTAAATCTGCCACACCGCCTTGTACCCTAAGCATCAAAAACCGAGAGGAGGGGATATCAAGAAACCGTTTTGCAACTGCTAAATGTTAGCGAACATAACTGGCCACCGACCAGAACAATCTGGGAACGAAGAGCAGCACGGGGAGCAGTCAGTCACGTGGGCACCAGGGGCGCAAACCCAGGGTCCGCCGGGCAGACCAGGGCATTTGCTCAGGCGCACTAAACCGCGGCCGCCCTGCCTCCCCTACAACCAGCCAACTTCTCTGTGCATGGAAACTCCTTTGCTTCCCTTTTCCAGCAAGGGCAAAGCGCACGCCACCTAGAGCAGAGCCCAGCAGGGTCACCTGCATATAAATATTTGTTAGTGATAATGAAAACTGTCTTCTGGGTAATATTTCATATTTCAAATCAGTAAACATCTATAACTCACTAGGGTTATGAAGGAGTATGCCCACGTCATGGAATAATTGTAACTCTCCAACTTCCCAGGTCACCAACTACTTTGCTCCAGGTCAGAGCTCAGGCGTTGCCACCTCACCTGCAAGCACACACTTAGATATTAGCATGATTCATCGCATCCGGCTCACCGCGGAGGGGATCGGAACAGGCTGATCTAACTTCCCCAACAGCCCAGGATCTCCATGTGAGCGCTCCCTGACCCACCCCCCACCGCCGAACCTTGGCTCACGCATCCTTGTATTTATTTGAAAATTACAGAAACGCACTTTCATGGACAGCCCTGGAAAGCAAGGGCAATCTTCATACACTGTTCACAAGCTGGGACACTACAGAAAACCGACGGCGAGGGAGTGCATTTGAGCCTCAAGCGAGGGCGAGGTGCTGGGTGGCTCCTGGAACTCCAGCTCGTGGCCTTAAGACGGACTCTGATAAACCGGAAACTGGGGCGCGCGGCGCACCCTGCTGCGAGAGGGCTTCACGGGGCCGGCAGCTCTCGGACCGCCAGGGTGTTCCCCGCACGGACTCCGCCTTCGGCAGGTTCACCACGCTGCGGCAAATGGGGCGCGCGGCAGGGAAGCAGCGCAGCGCAGGTCAGAAAAATCTAACTTCCTTGAACATCTTTAACAATTCAATGACTCAAGAAGCAAATATTCTTCCTCCTCCTCCTCCCAACAGCTAATACAGCTAGCTATTTTAAAGTAACAGCCCTATTTACATATAATGTACCTACATTCAATTCACCTATTTAAAGCATACCCTTCAATAGCTTTTAGCATGTTCGAGTTGTGCAGTCACCACCATAATCAATAGCACAGGTAGAGTTACTTTTTAGAGATACTGGACATCACTCACAAAGCATGAAAAATAAATAGATGTTACTTTATTTCTCCTTGCCTTACACGAAATGAGCGTCTTAAGACTCTCGATGTACACTGGACCAAAAAAGTTCCCAGGAAGGCCCACTGGGCAGAAGATGAAACTGCCTTACTCACGTCTCAAAGCATCCCCGCTAGCCTAGGCATTAGCGCTTAAAAAATATTTAACAGCCTCCACCCATTGTTTATTCGCATTTATCTTTTATTTGGCCAGATCTGCCTTACCCAGCGTTTTATCCTTCACTTTGTTTGAAAGACAGCGTGCTTTTGGGGGGAAGAGCAGAAGCTCCCTTCAGACCCAAGCTTGAACCCCAGTTCTGCGTTTTAGTAGAGATGAGTGCCAAAACCCCGGGGACAAACATTTGCTTTCTGGGTCTGAATTATCTATAAAATGACAGGAATACTGTCGAAATTTTAACATGAACAAATGCCCATGGTGGCATTTAAAATATAAGAAAAGCTTACTAATAAATGGCAGTTACCAGTTTGTGTGAGTTGTTTGTATTCCAAGGTAAATACTAACCCTTCATCTAGCAACACATAAATCTTTCCACATGTTTATCTCAGCTTTTTTCTTTCAGCCACTTGCCTGTTCATCCTAAGGTCTGAGAAATAGTCCTAAGTGTTCTTCTTTCTACTTTGTTTTTTTTTCTTATGTCATTCTTGCCCCGGATTTATTTTCATAAAGGGTAGCTTAATTATCAAAATTGATTTTCCCAAAGAACAACCAACTGCCTAAACATCTTTGGCTAAATAATCCTTCCTCCTTCCAAAGAAGGCACACAGATGGTAAAGCGGCACATGAAACGATGTGCAGCATCACTAAATATTAGGGAAATGCCAATGAAAACCATGAGAATGGCTAGCACCAAAAAGAAAAACACATCCTGGAAAGGCTGCGGAGAAAAAAGGAACCCTTGAATAACGTTGGTGGGAAAGTACATGAACGCAGGCACTACGGCAAGCGGTGTAGACATTCCTCGAAAGTTATGACCCAGCTACTCTGTTTCTGAGTACTTGTCCAAAGAATACAAAAACACTAGTTCAGAAAGATAACTGCACACCTATGTTCACTGCACATTATTTACAACAGCCAAGATATGAAAACAACCTAGATGTTCCTTCCTCCCTCCGCCATAAGTTTTTTAAGCTCTGTGAGGAAGGAATGAACTCTCCTACCGTCTAGCCCTCTTCCTATCAACTTCGCTTCCAATCACTCACTACCTAGTCTTTAGGAACAAGAGCAAGGCTAGTTCTTGAGTAAATAAATGGGCCATAACCAGTCTTAAAGAACAGGAGCACATGATTTTTAACAATACAGGACAGGAAGTACTGACTCTGCTGTGTGCACATACAGGAAGATGTTACCAGTTCCAGTTCCTTCTTGCCTGAGAAGGCAAGGCACAGGGACGTGCGTGTGCTAGTGTCTGCGGCTGGGCCACGCACAGCTTAGGAAGTCTCTTACACAGCTATAAGCTAATACAATGTATGCAAGTAAGATTACCTTGTAAAAACATTAAAATGACTTTTAAGTCCTGATAACAATCAACTTAAATGATATAATTTAACATTTTTTTCAGATAGTCTCACCTAAGCATGAAACTATGAGTCCCTGCAGGCATCCATATGCTGCCTGACCCTGCTAGGAACCGTTTGCGGCAGCTTGCAGAAGTCAACACTGTGCGAAGGGCTGGAAGGGCTAGGCTGGCTCCCCTCTGGAATCTGAACAGTGGTCAATATCAAGTCCAGTGTCTATGATTTGTAGATTTCACCTTTTTTTTTTTTTTGAAAAACAGTACATTAGCTTCTCTAACCTTCCTGTCTTCACGGCTCCACTCAGTAACATGAAAGTTCTCTGCGTCCTAGGATACCATATGTCCTTACCAGAAGACTTGACCTCCTGTTTCTGCAGCAGAAATTTCCTATGTTCCAGGATGATTCTATATTCCTTTGCCATGTGGTGGAAGCAACAGAGTATGGTGGGTTACAAGTGTACACTCTGGGACTGGGGTTTTAAACCTCGGCCTTTTTCTAGGTGTGAGGCACAGGTGGCGAACACAAGGCCCGAGGGCCGAATCCGGCCCTCCCACTTGTTTTATCCAGCCCGGCACCTTGTTTCTACCCGGTGGCAGCGCCAGGCTCTCACTTAACTGTTCAGGAGTAGTTACTTTTATACAGTCCTAACATTACATTTGGCCCTTTGAAGGCAACCGTGAGGCTGATGTGGCCCTCGTGAAGATGAGTTTGACACCCCTGGTGTATGTCTTCAGACAGATTACTTAGCTTCTTTTTCTCTGTTTACTCACTTGAATATATAGGGGTGCAAATAGGGTTACTATAGGATTAAATGAGGTAAATATAGAGGGAGATCTTAAATTTTATACCAGCAGATAATATATAAGTACTATGTTAGTTAGCAATGACAGGGGTCTGCAAAAGTAGGCTAATAATAATACACACAGTAACAAAGAAATAATAAGACAGGAATAAGCTCTGTGTTTCACATACTCACAACTGAAACCTACTCTGTCCTACCCTGTGTGCATTCTTTTTACTTCCTTCCTTTTGCTTACGCAAGTAGAGAATCTTTGTGCTACTTTCATACTGAACTGGCACACCTCAACGATGCTGACCGGAAGCTCTCGTTTCGGCAATGTCAGGACACACTGAGGACAAATGGGCAATAGAAGAAACAAGTAGAGAAACATTTAATCAGGGCCCGACAACACGAAACGCCTCAGTCGGTGACATACATGTACGAGGCAGCCAGCTGTGTTCAGGGCAACAGAGAACAGTCCACAGACTGGATTTGGCCCCCACCATGTTAATCTCCTCGAACTGTCCCTTTTCTACAAAATTAAAGCCCCAATAGGAATATAAAACCAGGGAAATAAATAACTGCAGAAACAAGTATAAAACCTAAAACAGCAGCTTTTACCTTGTTCTTTTAATGAATTAAAACTATAAGGATGCTAAATTAATCACTGGTATAGTTATGTACACACTTGTATTTAATTACATGCTATAAAGGAAGATTATCTTAAAAGATAGTTTAAATTTTATAAAATAATACAGCATAAAGTTCAGCACCTCTGAGGCAAGTCAGCGTTAAGCAGGCACTCTGGCTGTTCTCAAACCTGCTGCTGCAGAAGGCCGGTGTCACAGCAAACGACACATCCAGCTACGGGGCAGAGTCCAGGCTCGCTGAGTGTGTGTATGGTGCGGCAGAAAGAGCTTCCGAGCTTCAGGTATCACAAAAGCTACAATGTACTGGGCACTTAGAGCATATCAGACACATTGTGCAAAGCATGTCTTACTGAATCCTCACAACGACTTTATGTGTAGGTTCTTTCTATTTTGGAGGCAAAACGGGCTTTTAAAACAGGCCAGGAAAACACAACCAGAAACTAAATCCAAGAATTCTAAGACTAGAGCCCCTCCTCTCATCTCTAGGCTGAGCTGTAGTTTTCTCACTCCCTATAAAGGCCTCGATATCATTTCATGAAACTTCGGTTTTGACAGTGTCTTAACGTATGTGCTGGGTCACTGATTGAAAACGTAGTTTCTCCCTGTGGGATGAAGTTAAGAAAAAAAAGGGGGATTGAAAAGCTACTCACCTAAGGTGCTCATTCTTTTACTTAATGAAACTAAATAAAAATAAATTATTCTAACCTTAGCTGGAGTCCAAACCTGAGACATGTAATCACTCTAATCAAAAAGTAAATGCTTTGAATTCCATACTAATAAGTATGTAAATAAGAAAGTTTCTCAAATCATGTTCTAGTAGAACCTTCCTTCAAGATGTTTGTGGGTATTTTCCAGGGGAGGGAGGTGTTTTCCTGATGAAATAAATTTGGCAAATTGGGAAACACTATACATTGTATTTCCTTCCTGGACAGTCACACTGCACATTACTAAAAACCCTGCCCTGGCCAGTGTGGCTCAGTTGGTTGGAGTGCTGTGTCCTGTAAACTGAAAGGTTGTGAGTTCAATTCCTGATCAGGCACATGCCTAGGTTGTGGGTGTGGTCCCTGGTCTGGACAGGAGGCAACCAATCAGGGCTTCTTTCTCACGTCCCTGTTTCTCTCCCCCTCCCTTCCCCTCTCTCTAAGCCTATCCTCAGGGGAGGAATGAAAAAATAAAGTAGCAGACTTGCTTTAAAAAACAAAACAAAACAAAACAAACAAACAAAAAACCCTGACAAGCTCCGCAGAAAAACAATCACATAACTACCATCAAAATTAAAATTTGATTAACTGTTTTTAACTCAGTGTTTTCCCAAACAAAATTTCATTCTCTGAGCGTAGGCTGGGAACCAAAGTGTCCCAGGTTCAATTCCCAGCCAGGGTACATTCCTGGGTTGCAGGCCAGAACCCCCAGCAACCGCACATTGATGTTTCTCTCTCTCTCTCTATCTCCCTCCCTTCCCTCTCTAAAAATAAAATAAGTAAAATCTTTAAAAAAAAAAAATTCATTCTCTCCCTCCAACAGCTACTTATCTCTCATAAGACCGGTGTTCTGCAAACACAATTTGGGAAATACTGTTTTATGTAAACTTAATGGGAAAAGGGTCTTAATAAGCTTCAGCTATTAAATAGCAAGTAAGCCCAAATACAGCAGAGATAAATAAAATTCACAGAAAATTGTAATTTGGCTAAGTAGTTCATCTCTGCTGAACAGTTTTATCAGAATATTAGAAAGTTGTATCATTTAATAAATATGTACAGAAACAATGTATTATATTGATATTCTAAAAACATGAATTGGGGAAGAGAATGAAAGATAAGAAAAAGAGTAAAAAAAAAAAAAGCCCTGCAATTAAAATGCATTACAATCCATCATACAAAGTTTACATACAGAGAAAATCTACTGAGAGGAAACTTACATAGAGGAACGAAGGCCGCACGGAGAATAAAAGCGCTGTAAATAAAGAGCCAAAACGTCTGCAAAGATCGTATTAGTTTCTGTCTCCCTGCTGGAGAATTCAGAAGTAAATGAACTGGCTGATAACATGCCATTGAAGACGGGAACGGTTGTTTACCTAGACTAGGAACACTTTGGGATCAGCACATAAAACAGGAACCGGCATAATGGGCAATAAAAACTGCTTGTGGAACAAATTAATTCATAATAGATGTTTAAGGAGTTATGAATGCTCTGCAGTGGGGAACATCACTGTCATCTCTCGTCAGTGACTGAACCCTGGGCTGGAAACGACCCCATGATCAAGGCCAGCAGACCACATTTGTGTTCGTAGAAGCTTGGTACCAATTATAGCCAAACAATACTATCTTGTGCGTGTTCTTCACATCCTCAAAACTGATTCTACCTTTTTGGTCCTTTCTTTCCCATTCCCACTCTCCTAGTTAATGTTTTTCCTTTCCCCAAAACAAAGAGCTTACAGAACTTCATGGCATATAGTGCTAAAAGTTGACAGTAAAACTTGATGTGTGGCTTGAGGATTTTTTTAATCATTAACTTGACTTACTAAAAGCTTGTACTTTACAACTATATAACATTTAGCATTTAACCACTTATTCATAACTGCAAAAATAAAAAATGTAAAGATACACATTTCCATGCTGCACTACCTGCACGGAGAGCCACCCCCAGGGACACACACCACCAGGCACCTGACCAGCCGGAAGGAGACAATGTTACAGCCCCGTCGCCCCTCGGAAAGCTCTCCTAAGGAAACGGACTCCGGGACCACAGCGGGAAAGGAGAGCTGCCCCGCACAGGTAGAAAAGGCAAGTCAGAAAGCCTACACTCAGGAACACTGCAAATCAGAGCAAGAGACCTGAAGGGTTTTCAGTCTGGTCCTTCTAGTACAATACTGGGATGACAGACGCCCAGAAAGGTGGAGTGACTTGCCCAGAGTGACATGATTAGTCATCCACTCAGGACCCAGGCCAGGTCCTCCAAGTCCCAGGCTTCTGCGTTCCCCACTGTAATGCCAGGCCTCCCATCTCCTCTACAAGACAAACACGGAGAATAAACACTACCTGCTGGCCTAACTCAAACTATAAACCACTGACCAAATTATGACTATGCAACTAGAGCATTCAGAATGAACCACCTTATTCTGTGTTATGAATTGTGGTTACTGTCTAGAAACGCATTAAAACCCTCATTAGGCTCTATCTGCAAACTTCCATTCTAAAGTACTAAGTAAAAAATGATCAGCAAGAGACCAAGCACCTACGAAGGAAAACCAAACTATTTCACGAGAGTCACCCCCACCCCAGGGAAGAAACACTGCGCGGTGAGGCAGACCTGGGCTCACACGCCAGCTCGACCGTGCCACGTCCGCGCACCCTGGGCAAGCCCCACTTCGGCGTCCCGTTTGTAACGATGCCCGGAGACAGGACTGCCGACCTCAGAGGTTTGCCCTACGTGCAGTGCTACTGAAATGGTGATTTTTCTCCCTCAATCTATTTTTGTCCATCTCCCTTGATTTTTGTCTATTTCAACTTTTACTTCATACGACCACCCCCAAAACACTTGCCAGCTACACCCTATACCATAATTATAGACATTAGTGTGTCAACATCTTAAAATAAGAATTGTGCGACAAAGCATTTAGTATGTGAATATAATCTTTGTAAATACTAGTGAAAAGGTTCAAAGAAGACATTGCTACGTAAAGTATAGAACAATGTCTTTCAAGACAACTGGATAAAGAAGGAGAACCGGGCTCTACCGAGATCAGTCCTGTGGCTAATAAGCTGCACAAGCCTAAGCAAGTGATTCTACTTCACAGAAAGCTCCACCGGTTAGTTACAGCTCAAAGCCACACACTGCTCGAGTTACCCTAGGCCTCCGTGTTCCCAACTGCAGAAAGAACCATTCTGACTAGAGGGCTTCTAACGTCCTCAGGTTTCGTCCACCTGAACAGCCTACTACCAGCACTGTCACAGAACTTACTGTGTCCTGCACTTGGTATGTGCCTGGCCCTGGTGTAAGCAGGTAAAGTAACACGTTGGAAAGTAAACACGTTACTTTAGATGCAGTAAGTCATTTAAACCCCCTACCAGCTTTGCAGATATGGTCTACTCCTATCCAAGGAATCTACGCCGGAGAGAATGAGGGAACTTGCCTGAAGTTCCAGCGCTCAAAGCAGGGTTGAGGGCTCAACAATCCCGGGGGTCTGGCTGCACCCGCGCTTTTAACCACTGGCTCTCAGAATTCTGTAACTCCCAAAGTGCGCCTTAACTATAGACATGTAAACAAAACTCTGTTCATGCCAGTCCTTCCTTGTGACTAAATGCAGCTGATATGTACTTCAAGGTGGAGGGAGAGAACAGCGACTGACTAACACGTTACCAGCACCCTGTAAACCAGCAAGCTACAGCTCATCAGACAAAGTTATACAGTAGCCACTTTAATCAAGATCAAGCTGCAAACCCTTGGCAACGGGCAAGGGGACACTGATTGGTGGTGTTGCTCTCATATTAGTACGGGGCAAAGCAGACGTACAGCCCTTAGTTCATGTCTGTGGGGCTGGCCAGAGCTGGTTCATACCTGGGGCACAAGTTAATTATTTTTTTTTTAAAAGATCAAGCTACAAAATGTATACGTTGTTTCTCCAACAAACATTTTATCAAAAGAAAGTGTTGCGAGGTTACAACACTATATAACATTCTATTTGCTTGGTCATCAACAAGTTATCTGCTGGATAATGCTCCCAAGGAATGATTATCATAAACTCAGACTGTCACTAAACATTGGGTAACTAGATATTCTTGTCTTTGTAACTATGCATATGAAAATGCATATATACATCAAACAAGCAAAAACAAACCAGCAACTAAAGACTGTGCTCAGAGTACCAAAATTTCAAGTTGGACACAATGTATTAAGGATTATGCAAACAGGTGTGTGCTAGACACTGCCAACACAAATGGCCAGGGAAGGAGCTACCTCCCTCCTCTGGGGCCACTTCACACCTGACTGACCTCTTGCAATTCTCTGCATGCCATTCCTTCTTCCTCTGCCAGCTTAACATCACAGTTGCCAACAAACCACAACTCTGCCTTCATCACTCCTCTTCTATCTCTAGCAAAAGAAAGTTAAAAGCACAGTGGGGCCAGGAAGCTCAGGGACGCAGAAATGGCACACTGGAGGACGATGCACACCTACGCACACCCTAAAACAAAACGCTGACGGCAACAAGCTGTCAGTCTTAATTTCAACACCATCCGTCTATCACCTGGGTCTCAGTCCTCCAATGGCTCTTCTCATAATCTTGCAAGGCCTGAGAAACAGAAGCAGAACATTCAGCATCTACTCTCAGACCAGTCTACTTCCCAGACACTGGTGGGAGAGAGATGTGCCCCGCCCCCAGACTGCGGACTGATACAGGCAATGATTACGGCCCAGCTGGATGGCCATTAGAGTGGTGAGACACTCAGAGAAAGAACTCTCATATAGCTCAATTCCTTCTTTAATTAGACAAGGATCCAATATCAGCCTTCTCTCCAGTAACACCCAAAACGTAGACTGATGACTACATTGTCATGCAATTTTCAGGCTCCTTGGCTTCACAGGCACTCACACAAACACAAGAGCTTTACACCTGAACAATTACACAGCAGAAAGCTCACAAGCAATCTAAGTCAGAGGCTCAGAGATTTGATCGTCTTTCCCACAATCTTATCACGTACCAAAGTTTTACCAACATTTTGCCATTATCCATACTAGTCCACCTATCACACTCTTATTTCTACGACACTAGACACCACTCACAAAATCAAATTCCTAATTACAAGGAGCCATGGAAAAAAAGAAAATAGATTTTTGAAACAGAAACACCACCAGAAATGTAACCAGAACACACTACCTGAAATGAAATTCTACCCTGTACTGAATTTTATTTTTTCGTACTGTGGGGACAATTTGCATTTGTGTCTATTTTTACGGCAGATGGTGAAACTAAATGATCAGTGGTCAACCCCCTCCTGGAAAAAAAGGCTCTTGGAAAAGTATGGCAGTAATTAACAGAAGTCCATGACCTATCAAAGATGATCAAGAGAAAAAATTTTAGTAAATATTCAAAGTAATAAAGGATGCCTTGTGGCATATATACTTGCACTGTACAAATAAAGATTCAAATATGGCCAAATTATAAAACCAAACCCCATACTTAAACTGAACTTTCTCAGCTATTCTTTTATATCGACTTTATGGAAATTCACGTGATCTAGCTGAGCATCTCACTCTATACGCCATGACAAACAGTAACAGAGACCTCATTAATACATTTTAGAATGTAAAGCACAAAGGGAAAAACTGGTTTAAACAAGAATCTGCAGTCTAAGTGTTAATGAACTAAAGTGAACTGCCCTGAAATAAAACAAGTCCCTTTTGTTGTATCGGCAAATCTTTCCAGGACAAATTCTGTATTTCCTAAAGAAATGCCAATAGGAAACGAAATGCATCTAGCCTGAGTCTTCGTAATGTCATGATCAAAAGTAGTTAGCCTATATGGATGGCCCCAGTATAAATCCTATTTGTATGGGGGAGGGGGGGCAGAAATGGGAGCTGCATTACACTCTATAGGAGATACACCAGCTATGAAAGTAATCTTTTAATAATGCCTTTAAAGATGTACACTCTCTCATGTTGCAGAGATGTGTGATGTCTTCCATACCTGATGACAAGATGCAATACAAGTAAAATTTATTCAACACACAGGAGGATCTAAATTGCAGAGAAGTCAGTAAATATACTTCAAACAAGAAATCTTTTTAAAAAAATTTTGTCCATAGTAGCAGTTATTAAATAAAACACATGACTGTTGCATTTTATATGACATAAGTACATGCGACCTTGTCAGGAAAAAAAAATGTTTAAGAACACTTCCTTTACTTGGGTAAAACTATTTTTATATGAAAATATTTAATGACAAAAAAAGCTTCATAGAAATGTTACATATATGTGGTTTATTTCATTATGTAAAGAAAAAATAAACAAACAAAAAAGACCAAAAAGGGTGTGCACTAAAATGTTAACAGTAACCAAATCTAAAGGTAAGATTACAGTAAATAATTTTTTTAAAATTTCCAGTACATCCTGCATCTTACAACTTTTTTAAAGTGAAAAAAGTTGGCATGCACTTGTCATATGAGCAAATAAATAAGTGCTTTCAAAACTAACACAGAGTCTAAGCTGCTTCCACAGATTCTAGACTTCAAATACAGCTAATTACTTGTTGATAATTTTTTAAAATATGCAAAATAAAGCTAATGACGACTGCTTCTGGCTCTCCTATAAAGATTTTCATACCTAAAAAAAATTTTTACCTTTACATAAAAAAGTTCTGTGTCTAACTTTCTATCCCAGAATGTAAGTGGTAATTTGATTTTTAAAAATCATCAATTTAGATTGATTTGCACAAATGTCATCTCAAAGAAGTTAAATTCAGCTCAGTTATTCCAAAGTGCGCACACCTAATACACAATGCAAGTTTTGATGCATTTTAGTGAACTGCGCCAACAGAAATGCCTTATGGAGATGAACTTATTTTAAACACATCATTTCCACTGCCTCGTAAGAGCCTGGCATCTAATGAAGCTTTTTGCAAGAGACACTTTGCTTAGCCTGGACCTTTGTATTTGAATATCTGGGAAGCTGTCAAAATCAATCTCAAACTGCATTATATTTAAGGTACATGCATAATGTTAACTCTTTACTGGGCCTCCTCGCCTTCCTTTCCCAAGAGCGCCTTTTATATCTAACCCTAGCTTACATTTCCGGGCTCATGAGTCACTGAGCAATAAGCTCTAAGTTTCCTTTCGAGGTATCTGGCTCCCCAGTCCCTCCTTATCCCACTCCCACTTCCCACCGGGGTCCTGAACAACAAAACGAATTATCCACTATTTCTAGACTATGCCTTTTTACCTTTGTCCTCTAGCTTTGCTGTCCCTCCACACACTGTCTCCTCCGCAAGCCTCCACTCCCAAATCCTTTCAGGCCTTCCAGACCCCCCTAGGCACTGCCTCTCCCAGAAAGCCTTCCAGATTTTCGGCTAGGCGGAAGTCATCCCTCGGTCCGGTCTTCCCTGGGTTCCTTCCTTAGCACCTTGCAGCTCTTTCACAGGACTTTTATCTCCTCCTTCCTGGTATCGTGTTATCTGTGCACTGGTCTTATCACCCACGCCAGGGCGCAGGCTCCTCGCGGGAGGAGACCGCGGGCCGGGGTTCACCTTTGAATCCCTCCGGTGCGGACGCCCAGGGCGCCTGCACGCAGTCAGCGCTCGAGCTGGTTCGGCAGCAGCCGCCAACGCTCCGGCGGCGCAATTCCTAACCAGAAATCAGTTAGGCGTGCTCCAGGGGCGTCGCGGAGATGCTGCCTGCCCCCGCCCGGATCCCAGAAAGTTTACAGGGGGCCCGTGTTTGGTGGGGATGACAGTTGGCCCGGGCCGCACTTCTCTGCCCTCCGGACTACGGCCGGGGACGCCCCAACGCCGCCGGCCCGGCCAGGGAGCCGCGGAAGGGTGGCAAGCGAGCCCGGGGCTCCCAGACCCCGTCGCAGGCCCCTGGGCGCGGCGCCGGCGAGGGCCAGAAGGGAAGGCTCCGCGAGGGGGCCGCAGCCGCCCGAGAAAATGGAGGCAGCCCCGGGGCCGGTGACTGGCCGGGGCAGGGCAGGCGGAAGCCGGGCCGGCGTCCGCGCCGCGAGCAGGGCAGGGCCGGGGAGTCACTCACGGGGCTGGGCCGGGCGGCTTCCTCTCCGCCTCCGAGTCGTCGCCGTCCCCGTCCTCGGCCGCCTCCGCCGCCTCGGGCTGCTCGCTCGGTCCCCGCGGCGCGGCTCGGGCGCTCGGCCCCTCCGTTGTCTTCTGCCTGCTCCTGCTCCCGGCAACGAGCTACCCCGGCGGCGGCTGCGAGGGCTGACGACGGCCCAGGGGCTCCCGCGGCGGCCGCCGCACTGCTGCGCTCGATCGTCCGGGCTGCGGCGGCGGCTGCTGCTGCTGCTGCTGCTGCTGCTGCTGCGGGGCCCGGCACCGCCTCTGCCTTCGCCTTCACCCGGCTCCCGGAGGTGCAGTCTCTCCCAGGCCGCGCCGCTCCCCGTTCCCGGCCCGAGCCCGGCTTTGACGTGCGCACTGCGCAGACGCCGAGGGAGGGACGTCGGGCGGCGCCGCAACGCCCCCTTCGGCCTCGGGCTCCCCCTGGCGGCCGGGAGGACTCGGCGCCGGCGTCCCCCGCCGAGGCCCAAGACAGAGGGGAAGCAGGAAAAGCAGAAGCTGAGAAGAGAGTTCCTCTTCTTTCATCCGCCACTTAAATATTGGTGCTCAGCCCCTTCTCTTCTGTCAAGCACGCTTCCTGAAGTAATCTCACGCTCACTTTCCAGGACCACTTCCTCAGCTCTTAACAAAGATTTGTGCCTGCTAAGATTAAAAGCCGACTTCATGTAGATTGAGTCTGTCATCCTTGGGAGGAGCAGATCACTCCCATTTTAGCATCTTCAGAGAGAGCGCCGTGGAGTGACAGGGATGGCATGATCCAGGCCGACAGGATTCAAGAGCCTGGGTGTAAACCCCAGCTCCACCATTTCGTCCCCACGGGCTCTTTCCTGTCCTGATGCCTGGGTTCCTATGCGCACACACACGAATACAGGACCGTAGGCCAATGAGGATGACGGAGGAAACGCATCGCAAAGCCCAGACTGCAGAATCTGGAACATAAAAATGCCTACACGTATATTTTTGTTTCTTTCTGTTGCTTTGTCTTTTTATTTGTAATTGCACAGGTATTTTTGAGCGTCTACAGGGCGTGGTCACTGTTCTGGGTGGTGGGGCTGGAAACAAAACCGTCCCTGCTCCTGAGACAAACGATAAACCAATAAACCAGCGCATATGTGACACTGGATGGTTTTCAGTGCTATGGAGAAAAACCTCACAGGCCAAGGAAGGGAGAGAGGGCAGAGTACTGTTATTTATAGCTCTCCCGTGCAGGTAGCAGCTGCATGAAGAAAGAGCATGTTGTGACCTGTGTGCATGGAAAGGCAGAGGGAACAGCAGGGACCAAGGCCCTGAGGTGGGATGGCCTTGGACCCCAGCAAGGCCAGATCCCTGAGGGAGGGAACAGGGCAGAGGTGAGCAGAGAACAGGAACCCTAGAGGCTGAAACGAGGCTTTTGGTTTTTACTCTGAATGAGGTGGGAAGCTATTTGGAGGGTTTCAAGCAGAGAAAGGATGTGGTCTGACATTTTAAAAGGATCACTCAGGTTGTGCTGTGAAGACCAGACTGAAGGACAGAAGGCTTTCAGCTGGGAGACCAGTTAGAAAACTTTTGAAATAATCCGGTCAACAGGAGACAGCCTCGGTCCAGGATGGTAGCAGGGGGGAGTAAAGTGGTTGGGTTCTAGACACATTCAAAAGGTAGAGCTGAGCCCTGGCCGGGTAGTTCAGTTGCTTAGAGCACTGTCCCCATACGCCAAGGTTGCAGGTTCGTGCTCTGGTCAGGGCACATAAATGAGTCAACCAATGAAAAATGTGGAACAACAAACTGATGTCTTCTTTCTCTCTATCCCTCCCTCCCTCCCTCTTGTCCTCCCTCCCTCCTCTCTTTCTCTCCTTCCTTTCTCTGTCTAAAATCAATTTTTTAAAGACTTTATTTATTTATTTTTAGAGAGGGAAGGGAGGGAGAAAAAGAGAGAGAAACATCAATGTGCGGTTGCTGGGGGCCGTGGCCTGCAACCCAGGCATGTGCCCTGACTGGGAATCGAACCTGCGACACTTTGGTTCGCAGCCCGTGCTCAATCCACTGAGCTACGCCAGCCAGGGCTTTCTAAAATCAATTTTGAAAAATTAAAAGAAAAGGTAGAGCTGGAAGGACTTTGATGATTTCCAAGGTTTTTTTCCCTCAAGCAGCTAGAAAATACAATTTGGTAAAGTGGAGACAACTTAAACAGAAGCAGACGTGAAGAGAGGAACTCGGGAATGCGCGTGGGGGCAGATTAACTTTGAACCGCCTGTGTTAGACACCCAAGCAGGAAGACGAACACGGAAGTCTGGAGTTTGGAGGACAGGTCTCGCGGCAGGGAGAAGTCTGGGAGTAAGCCCTCGGAGTAAAATCTCGAGACTCAGTGACATCATTTGGGGAATGAGGGCTAACACAGGGCAAAGCCAAGGATGAGCGGGAAGCCTCCAGCACTTGGGAGGTCACAGGGAGATGACAAGGATCCAGCAAAAGATTTCTGTGGACGGGAGCCAGGGCGGCAGGAGAAGACCCAGGAGAGCTTCTGTGCTGGAAGACCAAGGGCTGGAGGATGGATCAATGCCACCGATATTGGCTCATAGTTCAAGCAAGGTTGATGTTGGTGACTGGTCACCAGTGTCAGCACCATAGAAGTAACTAGTGGCCTTGGTAGGAGCTATTTCAGCGGAGGCGAATGGAAAAGCCTCCGTGGAGCGGTCTCCAGAGAGAAGGAGACCTAGAAGGAGCTCTAGAAAGCCTGGGGCTCTGGAAAGGGAGAATGTGAGTGCAGAGAACTGGTTCATAAAGTGTTATTCTAAAGAGGAGCAGAGAGGGGAGCTGGGAGCTGCAGGGGAACGGGGGATCAGACAGATTTTTTTAAAATTTCTTTTTTGTTTTGCTTTTGTTTTTAGGATGGGAGCTATTACAGACAGCTTCAGTGCTGATGGGGATGATTCAGTGGTGAGGGGAAAGTCGATGGGAGGTGTGGGGGGCATTTTCTAGAGAGCTGTCCTTGAGTGAGTGAGAAGCGGGCGCGCAGTGGAAGAGCCTGGCCTTGACACCAGCGCAGTGACCTTCACTCACAGGGACAGAGGGCAGGGAGCTGGTGCACGAGGTGCCAGAATCCATGGCTGTTCCTTTCTAAGGGCCTCTGTTTTGTCAGGAAAACTGGAAGCAAGGTCATTAACAACAAGTGGGGAGGGAAGAGGAGGAGTAGAACAGGACCAGTCAGCAAGGTTATTTGGCGTTTTTCACCGGCCACATGTTGCTGGGCAGGTGGGAAGTTGGACTGAACCAGGGTTACTCTTGTTAGGGAGCTCCGTGGAGAAAGAGCAAAGGAAGGACAGGGTGTATACAAGGAACTAATCATGATAATGGCCGACTGTTGAATCCCAGCCAGGTAGGAGGCAGCAAGGAAATGGGGGTGGAGAGGGGCAGTGGGCGGAGAGACACCCGGGAGGAGTTGGAGGACCGGTGGAACGGTGGGTGAAGGGACTGTTGGGACCAGCACGGTAGTGGGGGGGGGGGGGAGCGGTGAGCTAGAAGGAAGGAGGAGCTGGCTGGAGAGCCAGGCTGCTCACCCTGAGATTAGGGAAGGGGTAATTTTCAGTAAAAAACGGAAACTACTAGGCCTAGGGCGGCCTCTCAAACTCTAATGTCCATTCGATTACCGGGGGATCTTGTTGAAATGCAGGTAAGTGACCCCATTGGCCTGGGAAGAGGGTGGGAGGGTGGCAATTATTCTTAATCTTGTTATAATCTTGATACCAAAACCTCAACAAATGCAACACCCCCCCCCCCCACCAAAAAAATACTAGACTAATCTTGCTAGTGCATATATAGGAGAAACCTAAATAAAACCAAATTTGGAATGTAAGTGAAACAGCAACATGTTAAAGGTAAAGTTCGTCCCAACCATTCATATCAAGCCTAGCAGGGGCTCTTGGGAAGGCCAGAGAGAGGTCAGCTGATGATGAGTCCTGAGCAGGCCGGTGCCCAAGCTGCTCTGAGCTTCCCTCTGGCAACTGTGGAAGAGGGCGCTAGGCCCTCCTGGGTGAGCAGAATGCCAGTTTCATCTAATTTTGAAACGTTGTTCAATGAGGACTTCCCCCCACAGCTTTCTTTCTCTGCCCCCCCCCAACCACCCTTTTTTAAGATGAGAGTTCTTTTTATTTTTGTCCCATAGGGAGGCCTTTCTTTGATTGTGCTGACATCCCACAAAAACAAGGAAAGACCCAATTTCCCACAAAATAAAAGACCACCCAGGGGTGGATAATCCCATATGCAAGTTTTTGATGCCTTTGCTGTAAGGGTCAGAGCAGGATTCCAGCAAGAGGGAACAGAAATTTCTGGAGCAGGAACAAATTCTGAAGCTAGAGCAGAAAGAGCCCTGTTATTTGACCACTTGAATTTATACCGTCTCCATCCTTCCATGGGGCTCTCTGGGAAGCCCATTCTGTTAATAGAATAGGTAGGCACAACCTCTTCCTGAGAAATTCCTCCACCTTTTCATCTTGAAACCCCCTTCACAGAGGCCCTTCCCTCTCCGGGGCTGAGTCTGTAGATCTCAGGGTCAGAAGGCACAGCCACGGTTCCCCAAAGTCACTGCTGGTCTCGGGTCAATCTCCCATCACTGTCATTTCCGTTCCTCTCCTCCCCTGCAGCTGGGTCCTGGGATGAAGGCACCTCCCCACCTTGATCGCAGCAGCTGTGAGAGGCCTTTGGAGCCTGACTCACAGCTTCCCTTCCCACCCCACCCTGAGCCTGACTTCTCCTGGGCGACCAAAAGGCCGTTCCTCTGAGCTGCCGGGTCTTCGTTCCCTCCCAGTCTCAGTGACCTTCCCTTCCACTCCGTATCAACAGCCGCTCTCTCTCAGCCCCACCCTGGTCTCTCAGGCACCACCCCTCTACCTATGAAACTTGACCTTTATAACTCCCCTGCTTAATTGCTCCTCCCACCTACCCACCCCTCCCACAGCCCCAGACCCACCAAACCTGCTCTGAAGCTCATTGCAACTTTGTTTATTCAACAAATACTGAAGAGCTTGTCATTACCGAGCACTGGGCTTGGTAGTGGAACCTGGAGGCCTCCGTGGTCCCTGCTCTCAAGGAGCCTGCAGGTCAGGAGAGACCCCCAAGTCCGCAGGCAATGGCAGCAGAGCGAGACTCGAAGCAGGAGCAAGGTTTAGGCAGTTGGAGATGGGAGGAAAAGCTCAAGGAAAATCATGCAAATGACACCGAAAGCCGGAAAGCACGCTGAATTTGGGGAAGTACAAATGAGTAGTTCAATCTATAGAATGTGGACCTTGAGCTTGAGGAGGTGAATTTTTTATTGCTATTTCTCTCCCTCCCCCAGCTTTATCGAGATGTTATTAACATACGACATGTGTATGTTTAAGGTGTACAATACAATGATTAGATACAGGTTTATATTGCAAAACGATTGCCACAGTGAGGTTAGTCAACGCCTTCATCTGCTGACACAATTACAATTTTGTGTGTATGTGTGCGGCGATATCATTTAAAACCTACTCTTTTAATAATTTGCAGTATGTTCTATAGTGTTAATTGTAGTGACCAGGCTGTCCATTAGGTCCCCAGGCCCTGTTTACCCTCTGGCTGGGAGTTTGTACCCTTTGACCAGACATCTCCCCATGGCTTCCCCCTGCAGCCCCTGCCAACCACCATCCACTCTCTATTTGTAGGAGTTCAGCTCTTTCAGATTCCGCATGTAAGTGAGGACACGCAGTCTTTGCCTTTCTCCATGGAATGCATTTCGCTTAGCAGAATGCCCTGGAGGTCCACCCAAGTCACAAATAGCAGGGTTGAGGAGGGGAGTTGGCATAGCTAAGGTAGGAGAGCTCAGCAATTGTCCAGCAATGAAAGGCCATGCCGTCCACGTTAAGAAGCCTGAGTTTCAACATGAAGGCAGCGGAGGTAGCTTGGATGGAGTGGGCATTGACACTTGAAGCCGTGGAGTGACACGCTCAGATGTGTGTTCTCTAGACTTAGAAACACCCTTCTGATCCTGTGTGCGCGGCGGTGAGGAGAAGGCCTGGTCAGAGGCAGCAAGGTCGGTCCGTGAGAGGCATTGTCAGTTTTGACGGGAGATCATGGGCCGCCGAGCTAGACGGTGGCAGTGCGCAGGGGCAAGAGTGAATCGGTTAGGAAAACACGGTATTCAGAGGGAGTGTGTGGTGCCTTGACGGATGTGGACGGTAGGGGAGAAGGAGGAATAGGGGATGGGAACCCAGCTTCTGGGTAGTAGGGCCAGTTGGTGAGACGGACACCATCTGGGAGCGAGCAGGAGATGAGAGGACAATTGGGACAGGCACACGTCAAGAGAAAGAGTAGTGTAGCGCTGCAGGAGGATCAAGAACTACGAGGCTGGAATTCATCAATGGGATGTGGCAACAGGAGGATGTGGGGGACCTAAGAGAGGGCTGCACCAGTGCAGTGCTGGGCGAAGAAGCACTGGGACTGGCGTGGGTGTGGGATGTGAATGAGAGACATGGAAATGGAACGAATAAACAGGAAAGAGAAGGGATCCCAGCCTCTGGGAGGTCCCTAGGGAGCGGGGTGGCTTCATGAGAACACAGGAGAAGGAAGAGGGCTCCTCCTTTGTCACAGCAAAGAAGGAAGAGGACAGATGTCCAGGGAGCTGGTTGGCTGGGGGAAGTGGTGGTGGGGCGCGGGGAGGGAGTTCCTGGGAGTTGAGGTATGCAGGACGCATTTTGTTAGGAAAAGAGACAGCTGTGTTGCCCTAAGGCGACGTGGCTGCTTGTCACAGCATGAGAAAGGAGCAGGTGTGGGACCCAAGCAGAAGGGATACACAGAGTTGGGGGTTCCAGGCACACTCGCCCTCACAGGAGCACACCCGTGCCTCTCTTCCCTCGTGGGTGTGCATTTCCTAAACTCCAAGAGTCCCCACGAGGCTTGCAGCCGGGGGAGCAATGGGCATCGGCAGCTCGTCCCAGGCTCACCCCCCAAACCTGTCTCCAAGGCCCCCTCTTCTCTGACTTTTCAGTGAGCCAACAGCAGCCCGGCCTTGGCTCTCTCCTGTTGCTTGTTCTGTCCTAAGTCCTCCCTTGTTTCACTGTGCCCAGCTGTAACACTCATACTCTCAAGGTAAAAATGGTAAGTTCTAGAAGAGGGAGTTTTATTTGTCCTGGTCAAAGCTGGCTAAGGTTTGATGGATTTATTTATATGATTTTTTGGTAAAAAAGCTTTAGTATCAAATACACTGATGCGAAACTAGAATTTGTTTTTCTCTCTGTGAAAATGAGAAAAGTATTGGCCTGCCCTTCATAAAAGCTTGTGGTAGATAGTAGTCCCCTAAAGATGGCCAAGGCCCAGTCCCGGGAACCTGCGAATTTGCTACTTTATTTGATCAAGGGAGCTTGACAGATGTGATTCCGTTAGGACCTGAGATGGGGGAGACTATCCTGCACCGTCTGCTGGGTCCCAGGTAGTCAGTCACAAGGGGCCCTAGAGGAGGGAGGGGGCAGGTGGCTCAGGATGAAACAGAGAGAGTGGAACGTGTTCCCTGTTGGCTTTCAAGGGACCCCGAGCCGGGAGCGAACAGAGTCTGGGGGAGCTGGAAAAGGGAGGATGGGGGATCTCCCCCAAAGCCTCCAGAAGGGATCTTCTTTGCTGACACCTTGCCTTGGACCTAGCAAGACTAATCTTGGATTTTTGATCTCTGACCTTAGAGGATGATGAATTTGTTTGAAGCTCTTAAACGTGTGGTGGTTTGTGAGAGCAGGAGCAGGCAATGCACACGAGGGTGCCACAGCTTCTTCTTCACCTTCTGTGCAGCCTGGGCAACAAAGATTCTTCTCTGGTGTGTGCTGACTGGGCTGTGACCTTGGCCGTCTAAGAGAACCAGGTTTTCTCACTTAAGAAAGAGCCAAGAGTCTTTACAATCATGTGACTGCCTTTGTTCATTTTATTTTATTTTTTTAGATTTTATTTATTTATGTTTAGAGAGGGAAGGGAGGGAGAAAGACAGAAAGAGAGAAACACCAATGTGCAGTTGCTGGGGGCCATGGCCTGCAACCCAGGCATGTGCCCTGACTGGGAATCGAACCTGCGATGCTTTGGTTCGCAGCCTGTGCTCAGTCCACTGAGCTACACCAGCCAGGGCTGGCATAGACAACTTTTTAAACTTGAATCTAGCGTGGACTAGGGTGGCTGGTTTCAGTTGGAAACTCACATCATTTAGCTATTTAGTTATATTAATATGCAAATATTTGGGACCAATTCCAGATTTATATAGTCTTTTTACTGAATATTTTTAGTGTATTCTAACTCTGTGTTTGCTAAACTCATGGAATATGATGTCAGGATTGTTATACCTGAAGCTTTTTTCTCTGTGAAGATGGTGTTCCTCCGTTTTTATCAATTAGATTCAACGCACTCTGACTCATCCTGTTCATAGATATTCGCCTAAAATGTTTTCTGAAGCGACTTTATTACTTTGGTTTGTGCGCCACATAAACAAGTCCATTTCCTTGTCAGCTGTACCTTTATTGATACGCGTCCTCAGCAGGTCTTTCTCTCCGGAGACTTGTCAGTGACAGGTAACCCACAGGTGTTCTGCGTTGGTGTCTACAGGCAGTTTTTTGTGTTACTCTGATGATGGCCTGGGTACCAGCAATCAGCTACAGACTAGGGCGCTCGTCCTTGACAAAGAAAGGCTGTCTCGGAGCTGGGGGGAAAGGGGGCGGGTGTGGTGCTTGGGGCTCAGGCTCCTGATGGCCTCCTCTAAACAAGGTTGAGACCGCACCGGTAGACTGAGTCAGGAACAGAGGAGGGGTGACGGTGAGTTTTGTTTGGAATATTGTTAATGTTGGTTGAATGTTCTGTTTTCTGGACATAGAAGGCACCACATTCTCTTTTCTCTTAAGCCATCTATAATTCGTAACAATTTGATAGACCAGAAACAAACTTCGCTAACCAGAAACAAACCATTTGTGAATATTTCATTCTCCCTCCTTGATCCCTCCGAAATTCAGAAACCCTTATGAGTGTTCTTGATTTCCTGACAATACAATTACTTGCATAGGTTCAGTAAGAATCTGTCTTCCTTGCTAATAGGATGTCATTGGAAACGTTGGTTACAAACCCAAGGCTCCGCCTGACACACTGCATTTGGGGATGATGCTCATTTCATCAGAAATGACCTGGTCCTTTTGGGGGACTAAGGCTGACCGTCTGGAGCCATTGGGAAACAGGTACCAGCCCCATTGGGAGAACTGGCCCGGTACCTGGCTTACAAAGTTCTCAGCCTTACAGGTGAGTCTAAGGTCCCTTCCTGCCAGGTCTATTAGCCTTGGGGCATTTGGGAGACCTTGAGGGAGGAGGAATTTGCTAAAATTTATAATTACTGTGGGTGAATTTGATAGCTTGGCTTCCTAGTCTCAAGATGCTTTCAAAAGTCTAAGCTGAGATTCCTTAATAAAGCTTCCAGCAAAACAAAGTTAAGGCCCGTGTGGTTAATAGTTAGTCTTGCTACATCTACTCAAACAGGCCAAATTTAATGAGACCAGCCTTGATTTTTGATCCAGAAAAACCTTTCTCTGAGATTATCTTTGTAAATGGAGGGCAACTAAAAAGAGAAATTGTGTGTTTCAATATGCAGCACACACTTCTAGGTTATCAGACTCTTGCCCTGCTCATCACCTTTGAGTTTTCTTGCACCTCGTTGTAAACTGCAGGTAGCTGATGGCTGTGCAAACTGTCTGGTCTGATGAGGTTTCATGGGCTACCTTCTGCCACCCTGGTGGGAAGACCCGTTTCATTACCTGCCTTTACACCGGACTGGATCTGTTGCCTCGTCCAATGGTCGAGCCTTACCAAATTCTCAAGTCTTCCAGTCCAACTACAATCCTTCAAGGTGATGTTTCATATTTTTCTGCCACTCCCCTGACTCAGCATCACCAAGAACTACAACTTGAGTGCTCAGATCCCTTTCAGGCTTGAGGTTGCTTTGCAGGTGGCCTTTCCCTCAGAATCCGAAGAAGCCCTGTGAGCTGAAGCCTGGTGACTCGGCATTGACCTTGAAGGAATGAGCCCTGCAGCAGACCAGGCACAGGGTTGGAATTCTCCCTGGGGAAGCTGCTGCTGGACCACTAAGGAAGTCCAACAAGATGGGTCACACACGCCCTTGGATGAGAGGTAGCCAAGACTATGCATGGCATCACCAAGAACAGAGACATCTTAGTTTCAAGGAACTCAAGGAGGTTCTACAAGTATAAATTATATTGAGCTTCAAAGACTTAGTACCACAACAAACAAACTAATAATCATAAAGCAAGGAACCCATGAAGTGGGGCAACGCAGTTTTCCACTGCTGACCTCTGGTGTCCGCTGGACTGGTTCATTCAAGGTTCCACTCCTGGCTCTTTACTTTAATACAACTTTTGTACTATTACTTCCCTATGTTAGGCATCCTTCCTTTAAGGGCCCTCTCTGGGACCCCAAAACAACCGAGCTTTGCCACCTCCTGTCAACAGGTGGGTCACCAGTTTTACAGGAGCAACACCGGCAAGAACCCTGGAGAGACCGTCTCTTGGGCCCTGCGTCACCCTGCTGGGCGATTTCTGCTCACCTCTGAGCTGTTCAGCGACAAACAACGGGAGGGGGGGGATGATGAGGTTGAACTTGATGGGAGCCCTGGGCAACCTCAGCGTGATGGTTAAGCCTCCCCACCCTTCTGTGCTCAGAAATGACAAACCAGCTAACCACAGAGGAACACGCTCTCCTCAGAGGTTCTGCAAGAAACCTCCTCTCCATCCTTCCTTGTACTACCTGTAAGACTCTAAGACGACTCCCTCATCTATCTGCTTCTATAAAACCACAGTCTTCCTTCTTTTTCTTTGAGATGTTCCTCCTTCATGAATGCTCTCCTTATTGTAACAGCCTGCATAAAACCATCTCCTTCATTATCTGGAGAAAATTGCCTGTCCCAGCTCCAGAGACGACTTCCCTTGGATGGCAGCCAGCAAGTCACCCCGACGGTCCTGTGGGTTCGCGTGAATATGCAGCAGAGTTAGATCCTGCTTTCCCTTCCCGGCAGGTGTCTCCCGTCTTGGTGGCCCCAGTCCTGATTCTGGGATGTCCTGTGTTAGCTGGAGCTCCCAGTTTTCCTTCGTTACAAAGACAGCAGCCCCAGTGGGTGTGGTCCACAAGTTGCTGGCTCCCTAGAGTAAGTCTCCTCTAGACGGTCCTGGATGGAAGACCCGAGCTTGCACAGATGAAGATGCCCATCACGCTGTGCTTCTGGCATGATCCGGTGGAGGACACCTATCTCCAGAGTGTTTGTTGGGGGGAATAGGTAAGGCTCTATGTCCAAGTATCCATGTAAGCCTGAGACCAAGGGTTTGCAGTGAGGTGGGGCCGGGAGCAGTGGGGCTTCCAGCAGGGGTTACAGAGAGCAGGGGTCACAGGGGAGGAGCTTGTGGGTATGCTCCTGGCAGCAGTGGGGCCCCCCAATAGCAGGGATTCCTCTGTGCTGCCTCCCTTCTGTCCGAATGGGTGTGGGCCAGAGTTCAGAAGGCTCTTTGACACCCTATAATCTGCCACAAAACAGATCATAGTTACCTGCCATTCTACAGGTAGTTAGATCCTCTCTGCCATTAGGTGGGAGGGCTGGGTCTTGGTTCCGGGTGAATGATGTCACTCTGAGGTGCCCGGAGGGGATAGCTTCAAGGGAGCATAGGTCAAGCTGAGGAAGGCGCTGTGGTTCTCTTGGGTGGTCAGGCCCTCGGCTGGTGGGAGACCGTGCGTGTGTGTTGCGTACAGGTGAGTGGGCGTGTGTGAGCATGGATGTGTATACATGTGAAGGAGGCACAGCGGGAGTCAGCCTGCAACGCTTGTTTAGAAAGCCCCGGTCCACCCCAGACAGCGCACGCCTGCTGGACTGGTCGGGGGGCAAGCGGACACAGAGCTCTATCGCTCTGGCATCTTCCTGCCAGCTCATTCCTCGCCCCCAGACTGGGTCGGGCCTGCCAGGCGGGACAGGCTTCAGCGCAGGCTCACCTGGTCTCTTCCTGAAGGGCAACCCGTGACCGCTGAGGGCAGGGTAAGCGCTTGCTTGCCTTCTGGAAGAAGAAGGACTCAGGGGTCAGGCCCATCCAGGGAACGAGATGAGGCAGCAGGACCACATTCAAGCAGTGGCTTTGGCCGGAGTCCAGGCTTCCCGACACCTGCTACAGCGGAGGAGAGCCCTGGGGAGCTGCCCCCGCTGCTTCCAGAAAGGACTGTTCAGACTTAGATGGCACAGAAGATGGGCTCTTGCGAGTCCAGGGGTGGTCCGGGTGACAGTGCGCCGTGGTGCATGCCCAGACTGGTGCAGCTAGGATGCAGGTGATGGACTTGGCACCTGGCCACCGCTTGCCAGCGGGCAGGGCCCCCAAGCAGGAGCTGCAGTGTGTCCGGCTATCTTAGGACCGACGGAGAAGATGTTGTTTGTGTTGCCAGAGCGTCTGAGGTTTTCCAAGTGTGCTGGAGATGACCCAGGTCAAATCCATCCACTGGAACTTGACCCCTCTCAGGCTGAGGACCCGCGCGCACAGTCACACTCTCAGAGCAGATTCTGCAGACCCCCGTGCCTGCAGCCACACTGATTCCGCACCCACAGCACGCGCTACTAACCACCTCCAGAACCATTCAAGGAGGTTTCCAGCTGCTTCTCTAAGGCTGCATGGTAGGGAATGACTATGCTGTCAACAAAGTTTCAAATTAAAAGATACCAAAGTTACTTTTAAAATGTATAAAATACACACAAAGTAACATTTGTTGTTACAAGTGTCCATCCCAGGAGTCTGTAGATCGGAGCTGATCACAGGTGTTCAGTGGCCCCAGCGGAGTTTAGGGTCATTACCACCACCCCAGAGCACAGGCCTGGTTGTGGGAGGACCACGTTCCTCTAGAAACAAAATCCCACCCATTCACCGATAACCATCACTCGTTCCCCATTAAAATGACCAAGCAAATCAGCCCTAACACTATGGGATGTTTTTAAACTGAAATTACATCACAACCAGCCCAATTTCTGTCTCAGCATTTGAAATGCAAGTTCCATCACTGATTGCTTTCACAAAAATCATCTCCGAAGAAGTCATCTTGATTAAATCAAGGGACAAATTACGTCATGGAAAATATTTATGAACATTTTGCTATTTGCCAAGCTATCTTAACAATAAAAAAAAAAAACAAAAACCACCTCAATTCTGCAGTTTTGTGTGACCTGTCATTTTTGAATGTCAGTTTGCTATAGAACTTCATAGCTTCACTTGGCATAACCGGCTACATTTATCCCGCTGCATACAGAATTATATGCGGCACTGAGCATTTTCACATTTGCTCTCTTCTGCCACAGAGGAAACATAACAATGGGCAATTCTACCCCTGAAGCAATTCATTAATAATTCTCTTCCCTGAAAGTGATGAATGTCCTGAGTCACCATTTACCCAAGTTTCTTTGTAAGCTTATTTTTCAATGCCCTTCCGTGATTCTTATCATGGTGACCTGCGGACCATAAACATTTGATATCCTGCGGAACTCCTCCAGATCAATACAGATCAAACCCTGACTTTACTTTAAATACTGCCCCACTCTATTAAGAAATGAAATCCTTTTATAAAAAGCATTTCAAAAGCCAAACTAAAATTTCAGGCGTTAAACTCACGTATTGTACAAATAGCTAGACAGTCACACACTGAGACAATTCTAACAAAACTGATACAATTCAAAATGAAGAAATCCCTTGTGGTGGTTGAGGGGGGGCGGTGAAGGTGGATAGGGAGTGGGGAGGGAGCTGAATTTTACACCAGGGGTCGGTTTTGCCCTGGCCGGATAGCTCAGTCGGGCAGAGAGCCATCCTGATACACCAAGGTTACGGGTTCGATCCCTGATCGGGGCATGTACAAGAATCAACCAATGAATGCATGGATGGGTGGAACAACAAATGATGTGTGTGTGTCTCTCTCTCTGCCTCTAAATCAATTAAATAATAACAATAATAAAAGGAAAGAAACCAGGGGTAAATTTTGGCATTCTTCCCAAATCTACTCCCACTTACCTAAGAGCGTTCCTTCATTTCTTTAAAAACCAATGGGGAGGGGCCCTGGCTGGCGTAGCTCAGTGGATTGAGCACGGGCTGCGACCCAAAGTGTCGCAGGTTTGATTCCCAGTCAGGGCACATGCCTGGGTTGCAGGCCATGACCCCCAGCAACCGCACATTGATGTTTCTCTCTCTCTCTTTCTCCCTCCCTTCCCTCTCTAAAAATAAATAAGTAAAATCTTAAAAAAAAAAACAATGGTAAACTTTGCACCAAAGGAAGGTTTCTATTTCCAGCAAAAAAGAAAAAGTTTTATATTTTCAACTTCCAACTGCACAATGCCAACTTTACAAAAATCAAAGTTCATGGCTTCTCAACCCTCTCAGGTCCCTGGTGCTCGGGGCCCAAGGATTATTTGTTCTTCTGGATGCTCTTTGCTCCTCGCTGAGTCACTGGGCTCTCTGCCTTCCCCGGCTGGGAGCCAGCCACTCTCACAGCTCGGCTGCGACTGTACAGTTCCAGTGAGGTCATCGATTAATACGGTGCCTCCGATCTTCCTTCTCTCTCCCCCCCACCCCTCTGCACCCCTTGGTCTAGCCTTTATCCCGGTCCCACCAGCAAAGTACGCACACTATACCCAACAAGTCTTGGAAGGGCCCTTCCTGCAGTCCACGATGACAGTCACCCAGAGTCTGAGGGTAGAAACCAAACAATTCACAGAGATGGTGAAGATTGCTTTTTTATATCACGAAGTAATAAGTTTAAAATAGCAAATTTTTTGGAGACTTTACATGCTTGGGCGGGACCTGTGCTAGAGGCTTTACCTATGTTAACAGTACTCCTAAAGCAAAAGGGGAATATTATTTCTCATCAAATGTAAGACATCTGGATTGTAAGGCTCATTGTTACATATTGTAACATGAAGAAAAAAAAAGCAAATCCTATTAACTACATTGTAACTTGCCATTGATTGCAAATGGGAGATCCTCATTTCAGAGATGTTAAATGTGAAAAAAAAAAAGTGCATCTTAGAATCGGTGACGAGGAGTTACTTTTGCAGACGAGGATGCTGAAGTTCAGAGCAGCAGGGTACGTTGGCCGGACTGCAGAGCTAGCGAGAGGAAGAGCTGGGTGTCAGAAGCTTCCAGAGGCCACCACCTCTCTGGAGGTTTGAAGCTTTTTTTTTTTTTTTTTGTCCTGAGTGGCTTCTTTTTCCTTGCCTGCCTGTTCTCAGGAACCAGTCTCCGAGCCGTCTGTCCTGGAAAACGGGCCCTCCCCCACCAGCTCCTGGACAGCTAACAGAGCTCGAACAACTGCCTTTTTGAGACTGCTCCCCCTCGTCAGGGCGCCTAATTATAGAGACTGTGCATTCTGCTGCGGCTGCATTATTTTTGGCGGCGGGAGGGTGGGAGGGGGGAGGAGTGGGTGTTGGTGTGTTTGGTGATGGCTGTGCAACCTCCCCCTTCTCCCACAGCCCCTGCTTCCCTCCTTCTTGCCCCACGGCAGGCAGGCGAGGGAGGGCCACAGGGCTCGCAAGTGAGTGACTAAAAGCTGACTTAGGGAGCCCTGACCGGAGTGGCTCCATGGGCTGGGCGTCATTCCACAGGGCGCAGGGTCACCGGTCGGAGAACGCGCCTGGGCTGCCCGTTGGGTCCCCGGTCAGGGCGCATAGGAGAGGAGGTGGTTGACCGATGTTTCCTTCCCACGTCGAGGTTTCTCTCCCTCTTGTTCCCCCTCCCTTCCTCTCTCTCCAAAAACAAATACATGCAATATTTGTTTTAAATAAGCTGATGTAGGGAGCCAGGAGCTGCTGGGAAAATCTGCCGAATGAATGCCCTCTCGCGTCAGATCTTCCTGCTCTTCGCCGTCCAACGAGCCGCCCCTCTGATCGCCGCCGAGCCAGCTCCGCGCCCGAGCCTGCGGGAGCTCTGTCCCTGTGGAACCCGCGCCCTCCGTCTCCAGGGGTGAGCTTGCGGTTGCCGAGCCCACGCGCCCGCTGGCTCAGTTCCCTCGGTGTGATTCAGTGGACACCTGGTGTCCACCCGCTGCGCACGGGTGTTCCGAAGGCGACCGATACCCCCGCACAGACTCGGTGTCTCCCCTCCTGGGGTTCACAGCCCCGGGGTGGGGGGGACAGATGTCATCACAGAAGTTTGTAAATAAGCACACAGCGACAAGTGGGATAAGCAGTTCTCAGGAAGAGCTGCAGCAGAGAAAGGCCACGCATTCTGTGTGCTTCCCTGCATTTCCCACGCCCCCTTCCAGGGTCGGCTGGCGCCATGCGGTTAATGTTGGCCAAGGACCTCGCGGGGACGTGATGTGGGTCACCTCCAGGGGAAGACTGGAAGAGCTGCTGCGTCTCTCTCAACCCCTGGTGCTGCTTCGATGACCCTGGGCACCGTGCAGATGGCGGGGCTGTGGGAGGGAGGAGGGCTACCCAGCCCACTCTGAACTCCACAGTCGGGGCCGATGAACCTGCTGGGCTTGCCCACGGAGGCCTCGGGCTTGACTTGGGGGCTGTTGGTAATTCCCTTAGCTAATACGGAATCACTTCTGATGAGGGAAAACAGGGCAAGAACTGAGCAGGCGAAGGGCCGGGAAAGGCAGCCTCATCCTTAGAGTGAGGTGTAGGCCGGGGCCCAAAGGAGGGGTGGGAGTCAAGGTGGAGAACAGTGCTGGGTGGAGCCGTCTGGATGGACTGACAGCTTGTGCAAAGGCCCTGTGGTTAGAGGGTGTGTGATGGAGTGGACAATGGGCCAAGGGACAGAAGCAGCTCAGTCACCTGCCACCTGGCTGATCGGAGACAAAGCCTGATGTCCAGGCCACACGCTGCCAAGCCCTCTGGGTTGCCATGGGCTGCAGGAGGGGTCACCTAGGCTTGAAATTTGGTCAACTTTGCCCTCCCACCTCCTCGGCCCCTCCCAGCCGGCTGGTAGCCACCAGGGCAGTGTCTTGCCCATGGTCAGCTCCTCTGCGTTGCCCTGTCTACTGTGCTCATAGGACCAGAGGGCCCTGGGGAGAGATCGGGGCAGGAGTCCTGGGAAGCTCTCACCTAGCATCGCTGGGGACGGAACCAGAATGCAGGGAGAGGAGCCTGAGGGTAGCTGGGCAAGAGGCTCAGCAGCGAGGGGACCGGAGTGAGGACACCAGTGTGGGGAAGAGGCTTGGGGGTGGGGGGCACCGAGGGCCGTGGGGCCCCCTCTCATGAGATGCTGCCGGGCCACACCTGCCTCTTGTGAACAGGTGCTGTAATGCAGCAGGCTGGGCTGTCCAGCTCACGTCTCCGGGGTGCCCCAGGGGCCCCAAGGGGGTGGGGGTGGGGCTGGGCAGCCCCTGGTCCCACTCACACTGGTGCTGTGGTCCCCCCATGCTCCACCTTGTCTGACCGAGGCTGTGTCTGTCATCTCTCCGTCACAGCTCTCCCTGTCACACGCCTGCTCAAAACCCTGCTGACAGCCCCGCTTTGAGCACAGAGGAAACTCGGGTCTGGAGTCCCAGGGCCCCTGAGCTCTGGTCTCTGACCACCTTCCCATCTTGTGCCTTCCTAGCCCTGCCCTCAGCTGGACGGAGCGACTGTCCTGCCCCTCGGTGCCTGAGTCTCAGCCCCTTGGAGCAGTTCTAGATTGCTCTCCTGCACGGAGGACCCGTCGTGGCAGATCTGGTCTCTGCCTCATTGGGGTTCAGTTCCTCTTGCTTCCCTGACTCCGGCTCCAGGCAGCAGTGAGCCCGAGCTCAGGGGTTAAGTCGATCACCGCAGCCCCGTCCTTGGCTCTCTCGCAGCCAGGAGAGGCCACCAGTCCCAGTTCCCTCGAGGAGAAGGAGTGGGGCTCTGCTTCGTGGGGCTGACAGCCTGTTTTCTAGAGACACCAGGGACCTACATGTCTGGTGACACTTCCCTCCTCGCGTGGAGCTTGGTGGCTGGAGCAGGGGCGGCTATCTTTGTACCCTGAGGACATGGACGACAGTGGCCGTCCTTGCTTCAGAGGGCTGTTGAACTCTCACCAGCACCTGTCCCCTGCTGGACTTCCTGTGACGCACGCCCCTTGCTCCTGAGAGCCACCGTGGTCGCTCTCTGTTGCTTGCAGCCGAGTGTCCTTCCGACCTGACCCACCTGCCCAGGAGCCTGGCCTCGGATTTCTTGGCCGTCCTCCACTCCAGGGACTCGTACCTCTTCTCCGCTTCCACGCCGTCTCCCGTTCCCGCCTTAGACCTCGTTGTCCCCTTGAACTCTCCCCTGCCTGAAATATCTGACGGAACCGCGGGCTTTCTGACCCAGACTCGGACTTCCCCCCGGGCGGGCGGACTGGGCAAGGCTGCTGTTCGTTTATAATTGGAGGGTCCGTCTGGACTCTCTTTGGGAAGGGCCAGGATCCGCAGGTCAGCTCTCGCCACCACTTCTTTCCGCTGTTCGCCCTGGGCTGGCCGCGGCTGTAGCCCCTGTGGCCCTGCTGTCCTTGGGTCATCTCACGCAGCCCTGCCCGCCCTCTCTGGTCTCCGGGAGGGGGCACCCCTCCTCGGGGGGAGTCAGCCCCTCCCAAGGGCGCTCGATTCCGTTCCTTCTGGTGCCTCCATGCCTTGCTCTACCTACCCACCCCTGTCTCCCTCTGGTGTCTTCGCCCTCTCCCCTGTACCCTGCTCCTGGGCACATGCCCCAGGTCCCCCCTTCACTCCCCCAAGCCTGTCTTCTCCCCCTGCTGTTCTCTCTCCTTCCCTTTGTCCTGAGCTTGGTAAAAGGGCCACCCTCCCTGGGCAACTCTACCCCCCACCACTCCCCACCCCACCCCACAGCCTTCTGTCCCCACTGCTCCACTGTGATGCGTAAGAAGGCTCTGTGGCTCCCAGCTTACCAGGTAAACTGGGCACATGCCAGTCCTTATCCTTCTGGGCCGCTGTGTTGGCCTTTCATAGCGACCAGCTGCACTCTCCTTCTTCTTCAGACTTCCCACTCCCCTGGCTCCCCAGGCAGCTGCCCCCCTGGGGCTGCTTTCACCCACCAGCCGACTCTCCTGGGACTCCTTGATGGAGACTCGGGCTCTCGAGGTCCCAGTCTTGCTCCCTGGGCCTCGATGCTCAGCACAGCGCTCTTCTCTGTCACCCTCTGTCCCATGTGTCAGCCACGTCAGCATTTCTATCCCCTCTATGCTGCCCATGCTCTGATACATACCGTCAGCCCTGACACCGCGTCTGAGGTAGAGAACGTTTTCTATTTACCTATGGATTGCATCTTGGCTGCTCCACGAGCATCGCCAGGCCGGAACAGCCACCGAGTCCAAGTTCGTCAGGATGACACATGTGCCCTCGGGTCTCGGCTCCTGCTGCTCCCTCAGTCTCCCTCCCTGTCTAGTCATCCCAGCCTGGCGGGACTTCCCGGGGCAGGCCACGGAGCCTCCCACCTCTCCGTCCTGTGATGCGTGCAGCCTGGAATTCCCTTCCGCTCCTTGCTCCTCAGCCGCGTCTTACTCATCTGCAGAGCTGCCCGTGGGCATCTTCCCTCGCTGCCAGGAAGCCTGGCCTGTCCGCTCCCGTCCTCAGGCAGAGCCGCACGCCCCCGCCCCAGGTGCGCTTCTCCCCCTGCGTGCTTCTCACTCCACACATTGTCTCGGACGGCCAGACCCAGCCAGTGTCTGTCTGCCTGTCTGTCTGTCTCTCTACTCCGTCTCTCCATCCCCATGTCACACCGCCTCCGCCCTCTGCCCTCTGCCCTTTGCACTCTTGCTCCACCCGCCCTTGACAGCCAGGGGGGGGGCTTGCTTTGCACGGGCCTCTGACTCCAGATCCTCGCCATCTCCCTGCAGTGGTGCCCACGAGCCACCTCCAAGCAGGAGCAGCACCGTTGGGACTCTGGGACTCGCTTCCGCGTCCCCAGGAGAAAGGGATCGGGCCACCCTGGACCAGAGACGATCCCTGAGCAAATTGGGGTGGGGGTAGGAGAGGGATCTCCCAGGACACAGCGCGCCTCTCTGAACTCTGGCCCGGAAGGAGATGATACCCACCTCCGGTACCACTGATATAAAAAAGTACATCTTGAAAAGAAACTTCTAGAGAAACAGCACTAAAGCTAGTCCCTCTTTCCCATGCCCGGAGTCAGCCTCTGTGAGTGGAGTATGGTTCTTAGAGGCTAGCCAGGCAGGGCTGTCTTGCCATGCATCCTGACCACTAATGCTGCACTGAGATTCACATGTCCACCAAAAATCAGAATCTCCTGTTCATTTCCCCTTCTTTAAGGGCTGGCAGAAGCAGTATCGGCTCGATCCCCACTCGGACTGGGTTCAAGAAGGCCTAAGCAGGCAGGGGTTGCTTGGGCAGTCCTGGCATCCTGTGGAAGTTCCCCCTTGGCTTTCTCGGGCCCTCACTCCTGGGAGACCAGTTGGGTGACCTGGGGAGGGGGAGGCGGGTGTTCGGACACCCAAGTGGTCTCTGGGCTCTCAAGGCCGTGCATGTGGCCGCACTGGTGGAGAGCATCACTCAGTGGGGCACCAGCCAGTCCTGGGGTCCAGAGAGAAACGACCCAATGCTAGTCTTTCGGGAGCATGGGGCCACAGAGACACACACGTAAATGACCTCCCCATGCCTCATAGCCTTTGCTGCTTTGTTTACCTTCATAGAACTGCAAATCTGACGTGCCATGTAGTGTATTTAATTTGTTTTGTCTCCCTTCCACACTTCACCTCTAGAAGGCAGATTTCATAAGGGCAGGGACTTTCTTTCATTTGCTTCTTTCTTTTGTTCCTTGCTGCATCCCCAGGACCTAGGGCAGGTGCACAGTAGGTACTTGGGTGCTGGTGGAAGGGATGGATGAAATCCTAGGAGTGAGGGCTGTGCAGGGCGCTGGAGAAACCTAGTCCATGCTAGAGATTCGGAGACGGCTTTCTGCAGCCAGCGAGCCTAAGCTGTGTGTCTGAGCCTCAGCAGCCAGCTGACCCCAGGTAGGAAGAGGAAAGACTCGAAAGGAAGGACCAGCCTGCTGTGCCCTTGGACTGGCTGCCCTCGGTGCAGAAAGGCTCTGGGTCCCAGGCAGGCAAGTGCTCATTGGGTGAAAGTAGGCCTGAAGTCCCAGGGGTCCCTGTGCTGGGGACTCGGTGTAGGGCCAAGAGGGGGACCATGGTGCGTGCTGGCCTCTCCCAGGATCTGGACAGCCAACCCCTTCTGTAGTCCCTTGCACAAGACCAGGGAGGTGGGGACACATTGGGACAGGTGAGAGGTTTAGGATCTTGGTCAGCAGAGGGGCGGGAAGGGGCCAGGCCCTGGCGACGAGCACCCCAACTGGCGCAGGATCCCGAATGTCAGGGGGACGGTGAATGGGTGGAGACTTCCATCGGACTCCGCACGCTGGCTGTTGTCACTGCTGGGAAAGGGCCCTGCGCAGAAGAAGGTCTCCTTGTTCTCAGTGGGGCCCCACCCTGGGCCTCCCGAGGTCCGAATGCTCACTTTACAGTCTCTTGCTCAGCTGTCGTCTCTGAAAGCCACTCTGGGAGAAGCTGGGTCAGTCCCCAGGCTGAGCCCCACACCCTAAGCTTTCCTGTTGAACCTGGACCCTGAGTCCAGTCACTACCTGTTCTCATGGGTGAGTTTCCCTCCGAGGCCCTTCCTGCCACCGGTCCTCATTTGCGACAGTCTCCTTTCATTAGGGAGGCTCTTAGGATGCTGAAGGTCAAAGGCCCAGGGCCGGGTGTGGGTTGCTTTTGTTCTGGGAGGCTCCTTGACCCCATTCAAATGCACCCACCTGTCCCCAGGTCAGCTCAGTAGAACTGGTGGACAGGGCAGTGACCTTGAACACGGTGGCCGCTGCATCCCAGGAGACCAATGCAGCAACACACCACTGACTCACCCCTCCCCGCTCCCGCCGGGGCAGAAGTCCCCCCTGAGGTCGGCCTGGAGCTGCACTTGGGTCCAGCCACAGTGTTGGGCTTACAACCTCCGCCCGCCTTCCACATACCCCCACCTTTCCCCCAGAGGCTCCCAGTCTAGATTCGCAGCTCCTTCCAAGTCCAGCGCGTGATCGCAGGAACTAAGTGTGACTCAGGCAGAGCTCCGATGTGGGGGGGGGGGCCCTCGCCTCACCAAGATCCCCCTCAGGATGGTGCAGATGTGCCTGCATCTCAGGCGGGCACAGACAGCTTCTCTCCAGAGTCCTGGGTAGGGAGTAGGGGTGAGGTAAGGGGGGTTAGGAGGAGAAAGGGTCCCTCTACTTCCGTCTGCTCGTGCGCGTATCCTACTCACCTCCCGCTAACTGGGATGCCCCTGGACTGCTGTGCACCCCCCTCCCCTGTCCCCGCCTCTGCTCACCGTCTCCTGGACTGGAGGGGCCAGCTCTCACCTTGCCCCCAGAAGGATGGGGGAGAGGACCTTTTGTTAAAAGTTAACTTGGGAGGCAGAGAAGGAGTCATTTAGAATATCTGTTTCAAGGTAATAGTCTGACTTGCAAGGCTATTTTTTTTTCTCTATAGAAGTTGAATAGCCACTAGCTTTTTTTTTTTCCTCTTAATTTAACTTCTGTAATAAATCCTAAAACATCCCCGGGCAGGCCAATGGAGCTCACACTAAGGCGGACACTCAAGGTCTCCTTGTGGACTCTTTCTACGTATGCATCCCTCATGCACGAAGTTCTTGCTCTAAAAAAAAAGTTGGGTTTGGCTGCTGGAGGAAGAGCGGAACTCTCGTCTTTGTTCCCTTCCTCGCAGTTCTGGACAGCGGGCGAGTCAGCCGGGGAAGGACTCCGCAGGGGGCAGCCCTGGGTTCTCTTATCTCGAGTTCCGCCCTCCCGTTCCAGTTCTGGTCTCCTAGGACCCCACGCAGCTGTCCTACATGCTGCAGAAGGATGCGGGGCCTTCGCCGCGGGTCGTCTGCGGTGGGAAACTGTTCTCCGGGGAGGCGATGCCGGGGTCCCAGACGCAACCCCAACGAACAGCGGGGAACGCACTCGCCGCCATTGTCAAGGGCACACGGATCGGTGGGTCTCCATCCTCCGCGGCACGTGGCCACCTGGACCTTTGCTCTCGAGAGGCAGAGACAGGAGGCACGTCTCCACACGCCTGCTGTGTTCGCCGCGTGTTTCTGGAGCTCCCACGGGGTGACATCCAAGAGGGGACCAGGGAGTCCCTCGCTCCGTGGGCCGACGCCCCGAGAAGGAGCAAGCGAAGCTGGCACCTGCAGTAGAACCACCGCAATGCAGGCCGGGCGCTCCTCCCGCCGCCCTCCCCGTTGTGCATGGGACCCCACGCAGCCCCCCTGGCCCGGCTCAGGCTTGTAATTGTGAAAAAGCTGGGACTTGGTTCTTGAGGGGCCCTTTCAGGTCCTGCCTCTGTTTGACTGACTAGTTGTGCTACTTTTGTTCATCTCTCTGAGCCTTGAAGTCCTTACCTACAAACCGAGGAGTACACTAGTACTTCTGCCACGGTGTTTGGTGAAGGGTGGATGCGATGGTGTTTCGAGGGGCTGAGCTCAACACCCACCACCGCAGGAGTCAGGGACCAACTGGCTGTGAGCTCTGAGCTGCAGGGCAAAGAGGAAGAAGGTCTAGGGCTCTGGTCGAGAAATAAGACTAACCCACAGGGAGAAAATAGAGGACAAAGGAAGAGCCAAACTGAGATCCTGCTCACAAATATATCAGGGATTTACATAAGAAAAGCTGGGAGGACTCCGAGCAGCTGTAGCTGGTGACCCGTGGGACCAGAGAGACCGCCTGTGGTGAAGTAAAGGCTGTTCTTGGGAGGCCAAGTGAGGGCAGATTCACGCCGAGCCCCGCACAGGCCCAGGTGACGGGCTCCGAAGACTTCCTATGGCCCCACGGCGGATGGCACTAGGATCTGTGAAGCACCTACTATGTGCCGAGCGTACATTTCCAGAATAGCTCCAGCTTCACAAGACACCGTTTTGGGGAAGTATAAATATACGACCCGGAGACTTACTGTTAAATATATTCCTGGAGGCTTCCTGGGGAGCTGTTTGGCAGAGCTGAAAAGCCCTCTTGTTCCTCTGCGATGAGAACCCGATTTAGAAGTTTTTCAGAACAAATCTAGGCTTGGTTTGGTACGGCTGTCCTCTACACTCCGTCCCTCCCTTATTTTTCCAGTCTTGCAAATCTTCTTTATTTAGAAAAATATATAAGCTACAGCTTTTTTTAAATAAAAAAATTTAAATACCCACCCAAACTGGTGTGTAGGAGAAGAGATCGTCCTTGGAGACGCAGCCGAAGCCTTTAGCGCTGACGTGTCATGACGTCCAGGCTCACTACCAGGTGTCTGTCTCACATGCCAGGAGACAGAGGAGAAGGCCAGACGCGGGGACCACGGTGGGATCTAGACGGAGGGTCTGTGGGTGGCGGGTGTCGTGTTCTCTTCATTTTTCTCCCTGTTTGGAGGGGGTCACATGGAAAGGCGAGGAAGACTCCTTGAACTACAAGAGAAAAAAAATGGGGTGAGAAGAGCCTTCCGTTCCTCTCGGGTGGGTTTTGGCCCCGGCCTGGGCGCTGCCCTCTTCCCGCCGGGACTCGGAGCGTTCTCCTTGCCACCCTTCCGAGTTCTTCACAACGGGCCTTCCTCTGCTAACCTCTGGTGTCTGCTCCGGCCGTGGGGCTGCCTCCCGGCCTCTGGCTGGCTTTGTCCTCAGCCTGCTGGACTTTCTGAGGACCCCCAGACCCTGCCCTGACTGCCATGGCAACAGAGAAGCAGCCCCCAGAGGAGGCTGAGAGGGGTTGGAGGGCCTCTTACCTTTAAGGTTTCTAGATACGGGTTCTTTCAGGGACAGGTTGCAGAAGCCTCGAGAACGCCTGAGTCAGCACCTGGCAGCCCCAAGTCTTGGGTGGGGAGCTGGGGAGCTAGGGCAGAGGACAGGGTCCCTGTCCTTGGTGGTCGTTGCTGGGGGCGGGGGGCAGATGTTGAGCAGGCAGGTCTTGTAGAGGAGCTATGGTTGCCCTGGACTTACTGAGAGATTTATGCCTCGTTGATGGCGTTTCAGGGGCGACTTGGCCCTTTTGACCTTACCGGCTAACTTTAGCCCAAACCTCTCTGTAGCATGGGATGGCAGCGGGTAATGAAGTGCTCACTCATTCATTCACTCGTTCATCCATTCCACCCATACTGCCCGCCCGCTAATTTGGGGCCCTGCGGTGGGGACACAGAGGTCCATTGTGCCTTCAGTTGCCCCAGACGCTGAGGGGTGGCGCTGAGACAGAGGAAGGTGCTCTCTCAGCGCAGAGGGGCGGGGACGCCGTGAGCGAAGGCGCCATCAGATCAGGGCACCTTCTCCGGGTGGAGGAAGATTAGCGGGCCTTGGTCAAGCTGGGGAAACCTAAAATTAGCCCTACCAGCTGGGCCTGGGCTGTGCGGGGCTCCTCCTTTCCCCACTGGCCTCCTCAGGTTTCGGAAAGCATGAGAGTGTGCAGGGACAGCACGCCTTGCCCAGGTCACAGCAGGCAGAGCAGGGCACCCGGGGCCAGGCCAGGCAGGGGCGCAGCCCCCTGGCTGAACGTGGTCTCCCGTGGGGGTGCTCTCCAAGGCTGCAGGGCCTGGCAAGAGGGAAGGGGGTGTCCCTGCCTTTCCCCTCTCCTTGACACTGCTTCCTCTTTCACTTTCCCATTCCCCTTCCAGCTACGCAGGCCCTGGTGTGTGGCCAGGGGCAGGCCGGAGCGCCGTCTGGGCCAGCAAACCAGAGACTGCACAGGGCAAGCCCAACCAGGGGGCAGAGGCCTAGACAGGCAGCTCTCTGGGGCCCTAGCGGAGGAGCCAGGACACCTCATCCTCACCCACTGCGCCCTGTGCCAACCTCCTGTCTGACCTTGCCTGAAATTCCCTCCATTAGTCACTACCGACAAAGAGCGGGTGCTGCTGTGTGAGAGGCTAATCTTGCCTTAGAAGGTGCTGGAGCTGATCTGGGCAGATAAGCGGCAGTGTGTGGCATGGCTTGAGTGGGGGTGGGGGTGGGGGTGAAGGTCCGGGCTGGTGGTGGTGGCAGAAGTGGGGGCTGGGTAGCTGCTGGGCAACCTTTTCGGTGTCTGCACCGCTTTCCCAGGCAGCGCCCCTCCCCACACTGGACACCCACCACGTGATTCCTGCCCCCACCCTCGTTCATTTGTTGAAGTCCCAACCTACAGTACCTTGGAATGTGACTGTGTTTGGAGATCAATTACCTTTTAAAAGGTAATTGTGTTACAAACGAGGCTGGGCTCTAACCCAGTGTGACTGGTGTCTTCATAAGGAGAGGATATGGGGGGGGCGGGGGACACAGACACACACAGAGGGACGACCCCCTGAAGACACCGGGAGAAGACACCATCTGCAAGCACCAAGGAGAGGGGCCGACTTGACCTTGGACTTGGAGCTTGCAGGACTGCGGTGCTTGTGTCGGTGGCCCTGGCCCACGATCACAGTCCCTCTCCCCAGGGTGCCCTGCCTGGCGCCCTGTGTCTTCTCATCTCCCTCCGGTCTGGGGCCTTTTCTCCTGGGGGACCGACTCCAGTTGTCACTGGGCTCTCCAATTTGCCACCCCTGGCCGCAAAGGCTCCTCATCTGCAGCTCCGACGGAAACTTCTGGAGAACGAAGTGCTACGAAGCATCGGCAGGAGGGGCCGGGAAGGCTTCCTAAGAAGGTGTGTGAGGAGAGCGAACCTCTCACACTCTCTCATGAGTGCCCGGCCCTGAGCTAACAGAGGCGACAGCCATTCTTTAGATCCGTCCACACCGTGCACCTCCCCTGCGCCCTACCCTGCACAGCACCACCATCTATGGAAATGTCAACATGGGGTTCCTCCTTTTGCACACCTGCCTTCACCCCCTTTGCAGAGCAGCCCCAGGCTTTGTGTGACCTGGCCTAGGGACCGGGTGGCGTCTGGCACGGCCTGCCTACCAAGACCTCAGTGGGCGGTGCGCTGGCCCCAGGCAGGCTACAGTCACATTCCCTTGAGGCCACACGGGGTGGGCCCACACTTGAAATTGGGGAGATTTTACATACAATTAGAATTTCCGACCTCTCTCAAACTGTTGAAAGAGAGGGCCTCCATGTAGGCTGCCAGCCACCCCAGTTTGCCTGGCATTCTCCCCGTTGCGGCCCTTTCTGCACTGCCAGGCTCCGGAACCTCAAGGCTGTAGGTCTGCATTGTGGCGCCTTGCTGGGGCGCCCCCGCTCCCACCCCGCACAGCCGCCCGACCCCTTTCTTCCTTTGGGTTTGAGTTTCAGACACTGGGCCGTGCCCCCGGGGCACTTACGTTCTTACCTGCAGTGAGTCCCCCAGGAGTTAAGCCAGCTGCTCATCAGCTCACCCCAGGGGCCCTGGGAGGACAGCAGGGAGGCTGGGGGCAGCCCAGGCCCTGGCCCAGCCCTCGGGTGCATAGTGTTGGGGGCCTCTGAGCAGCAGGGACCTCCGTATCCCACAACAGTCAGAAGGGGTGGCCAGAGCTGGTGTGGGGGCCCCAGGTGGGGTGCCTGGGCTGGCACCAGGTATCCATGCTTGCCAAAGACTCCTCCACCCTGAAGGGACACTGAGCATGGGAGATGGACGGACAGCCAAGGAGCCAGGGGTGACCTTGATGTACAAAAGCCACAGGTGTCACCGAACCACCTGGGTTCTCGTGAGAGGAAGTGGAGGCCCCAGTGCAGATGGAGATGCAAATCCGGGCCGGCCCCTCAAAACAGGGTCAGCCTCAAAATTCACTGGAGGGAAGGGCCATAGTGAGCGTGTGTTATTTACCCCCATCGCACAGATAAGGAAACTGAGGGTTGGAGCAGCTCAGTCCCCAAGCCGGCCCCTATGGGAGGCAGCAGAGCCAAAGCCCCACAGCCCGGGCCACCAGCGTGGCTGCTTCCACGAGCTCGCCCAGCCCTCCCCAACCAGGGCCCTGTGGGCCCCGCGGGGGCCTGTCAGCCCCACTCTCCCTGTCTCCTCCACCCTCCTCATCCTCAGCCTGTGCTTTAGGTTGAAGTTCTCACTCTGATTCTCTCTGTTTCCCAAGGTGATTCTATAAAAGAAAGTCTGAGGGTGTGCCCAGTCATTAGTGCAGAGGCTAGTAAGACCATGACCCCAGGGCCCATTCCCGAGGCCCCATATCCATCCATCATCCATCCATCCACCCACCCACCCACCCATCCTGTTTATTCACTCAGCCCGAACTGGTTGAATGCTGGTTCTGGGCGCTGGGGGTATAGCAGTGAGAAAAAGTAAATCTGGCCCCTCCCTCCAGGAGCTTGTAACAGTTTCTGTCAGTGAGCCTCTCTGTGGAGAAGAGAAAGCAGGCTGGGGGTAGTGTCTGTGCACACAGGAGGTCAGAGACAGCCTCTCGGGTTGGTGTTCCCGAGGCCTGGGTGGGGGCGGGGAGGCAGTCGCCTGGCGCTCTGGGGCAGGTTCAGAGGTGAAAGTGCGGCAAATGCACAGGCCCCAAGGCCGGAGCACGTGCCCAGGTGGGGCTGGTGTGGCCCTGAAGTGCACCGGAGTCAGGTGGCAGCCGCGCAGCCAGGAGGGGCCTTCGGCTTCCGTTTGGTAAAGAGGGACGGCTGAGGAAGATGACAGGGAGGGTGTGAGGGGGACGCGGGAGAGGAACAGGCGGGGAGGAGGCCTCCTGGGCTGTGGTGCGACCCACCTGCAGGGTGTCCATGCGGCAGGCGGACCGAGGTGGGGTGAGCTGGGAGGGGCAGGTCCCCCTGAGGTGGGACGCAGAGTTTGCTCTGGGATGTGCTAAACCAGGACACCCATTGGGCATGCAGGTGGAAGCTTCGAGGGGCGGGGAGACACCCCCCACCTCCAGTTCCCGTCTCTGGGCTCATCCCGTCATGCTGCTGTGACGGGGTGGGGTGGGGGGCAGGCGTTTTGTCCCCCTGTTCTGTTTTTGCTTTAACTCTCACATTCACTCGCTCTAGCTCACTGGCTTTGAGCACTCGTAGGATGCTCCAGGTCCCCCGTGTCAACCCTGAGGTGGGGGGTCAGGGTAGGGGGCGGCAGGACCTGAGGCACAGTTGTTCTTAGCACACAGCCAGTGCCCAGGTCCACTTCTCTTCTTCGGCAGAGGGTGTGTGTGTGGGGGGGCACCAAGAAGCAGCGACGAGGGGCAGCTGCCCTCCCCTGCCCCCAAGGTACCCTGCTCAGAGGGCCAGAGAGACTCAAGGCCAAGTGGGTGAGATAGAGAGGAGCAGCAGTCTCTATGGAAACAGAGGCCCCATGGCGCTAGTGCACAGAGGCCCCGTGTGTGTGAGTGAGGCAGGAAACAAATCCACCCACTGCCGGCTGGCCTGCCCCAGGCAGGCCCCCCAGGCCCAGGCTCTGCCTCTTTGTGCTGTGGACCCATGTGCCAGTGTTGGGGCCCTTGCTGCTGCTGGTGGGAGGCTGGGGCGCCTGACTCTGACCTCAGCACTGGCCTCGCTGGGGGTCTGAGCTTCACCCGCTGTTGCTCTACTGAGCTCTGCTGAGAGCAGTGTGCTAGGCACCTTCCCAATGTCTACTTTCCCCTTCATCCTATTAGCAGGGCCCACTTCTGGGGGCAGGGCAATGTGCCCAGCTAAAATACTTCCTAGGATCCTTTGTAGCTCATGTGGCCAAGTTGATCCAGTTCTGCCCCATGAAACACGAGAGGAAGTCCGTGGGTAGACATTGAAAAAGGAACTGAGTCAACTGGCATGTTCATCAGCCCTTTATCTCTGATCGCTGACCTCACCCTTTCCTCTCTCTCCCTTCCCAGAAGACAGTGGGGATGCCTGGAGGTGCAGCAGCCACCTTTCAACCACGAGGATAAAAGGCAGATGCAGAGGGTGCTGGAAGAGGAAGGTGGAAGGAGTCTGGATCTTGGCTGACACCCATAAGCAGAAGCACCAGCCCTTGACTGCCTACACTAAACTTACTTCACTGCATGAGACAGAAAAAATGTCTTCTTTGATTAAGCCCTCATGACTCTAGTTTGCAGTCGAACACAGTCCTAACTGATACACAGCCCATCCTACACAAACTCTGGTAGCTCGTTCTCAGATCTCCGCACCTGCCCCAGCCGGCCTTGGAGCAGCCCCGCCCGTGGACAGCCGTGCCTGCACTGGGACCTCACCACACTTGTCTGAGTGATGATGGCCCAGAGGACTGCAGGGTGTGGAAGCCCAGGCTCAGAGAGGGTGAGTGACCTGCCCCACACCACACAGCCGGTAAACAGCAGAGTCCATTGTCAAAGTCAGATCTCCTGTCTCAGAGGCATCATTTCTCCTCTGACGCTACAGTGGGTGGGGGTTGGCAGAGATGTGGGGGTTCACAACCCTAAGAATCCGATGCGGTTCCCTAGGAATAATACCAATAAATAATAAACCACCTTGATGAAGGCTTTGTCAGATGTGGCCTCGATGTGGCCCACTCTGACCGCCCTATTCAAAATTTCTACCCCTACCTCCAGACTCCCCTTATTTTTCTGTTTTTTTTTTTTGTTTTTGTTTCTCCCATAGAACTGATCACCTTCTAGCACACGGTATAATTATGTCATTGCATGACATGTCTGTCACCCTTGTCTCCACCCCTAGAGTAAGCCCCACACGGACAAGGGTCTTGGTCTCCTCTGTTTATTAACACATGCTAAGAGACTAGGTTACACTGCTGGCGTAGGGAAGGCATTTGTTGAACTCAACTAAATAAGGATGTTTTCTGAGCTCCAGCGGTGATGGGCTGAACGGTGTACTCCCCAAACTGGAATGTTGAAGCTCTAAGTCCCAGCGCCTCAGTACCGCACTTGCAGCTAAGGCTGTTACAGAGGTGATCGCGTTGAAATGAGGTCATTGGGACGGGCCCTAACCTGTTCCGACTGGTGTCTCTATAAGAAGAGATTAGGACACAGACACACACAGAGAGAAGACCACGTGAGGGATGTGTGAAGATACACGTGTGAAGATAAGGGGAGAGAGGCCTCGGAAGAAGTCCACCCTGCTAACACCTTGAGTTCAGACTTCCTGCCCCCAGGACCATGAGACAAAAAAATTTCTGTCGTTGCAGCCACCCATGCCATGGTCCTTTGTGATGACAGCCCTAGCAGATGAAGGCAGCAACTACGCCTGGCTCCGTGGGGAGGGTTTGGTATGGGCTGTCTCGTTTGATCTTAACCACAGGGCTAAGTTACATCTCAGGTGCGGAAACGGAGGCCCAGGAAGCAATGAGGGGGGGCCTGGGAAGGCTGTGTCCTGCGGTGCTAGGCCTCCTGGGGCTGGGGGCTGGGGAGCTTCCGCGGCTGACCCGCCGGAGACGCCGCCTCTTTATCTGGAGCTGCACGGGCAATCGGGGCTGTCCCCGACCCTGCCCACGCACACCCCACCCCCACCTGGTCCTGTGCTGGACTCCTTGCACCCACCCTGCTCCACCAGCAGCTTTGTGCAAGCCCGGGGATGTGAGGCACTGCTCGGCATTCCCCAAAGCCATGTCTCCGTGGCGCAGTCTCAGACGTGGAGGCCAGCGGAGGGAGGAGGAGTCAGACAGCTCTGGGCAGGAAGGATTTCTCCAGTGTCCCTCAGAGCAGTTAGTGCTCGCGCCTTGACCTGGGACCTGCCCGGAGAGACAGATTCTCCGAGACGAGGTGTGAGGAGCCCGCTGGTTCTCCAGCCAGCACTCGCAGTCAGGACAACAGCAGAGACTCATACTTACTGAGATCCCACCGGGTGCCGGGCCTTGTCCCAAGGGCATTATACCCAGCTCCTCCTCTGGGCAGCCCTGCGGGATGGACACTGATATTATCACCATTTTACAGATGGGGAAACTGAGGCTTAGAGAGCTCAAGTGATTTGACCATTTGGCCCCATGCTGGTCCTCTTCACCATTAACAGACCCCGACTGCATACCCTGCCTCCTGGTACCTAGAGTTGGGCTGTCGTTGGGCTGTAGTTGGCTATAGTTGGTTGGGCATGTTCCCCACGCCCCTTGTGCTGGGAGGGAAGGAGGAAGGAAGCTGCCAACCAGCGTGACAAAGATCTGAACTCCTGAATACGTGGTCAGTTCCCTCCCCTGTTCGTTCTCCCTCCCCCACCGGCCGCCTCTCTCCAGGAGCTGAGACTGCCCCCTCTGTCTGAGCTTCTCCCCTTCAAGGCCCCTCCCTGTTCCCCTCAGCCAGGTTCATGGGGGTGGGTGCTCCCTGCCCCCAGTTCTTTGCTGCTGGGAGCTGGTTATGAAACACCCTGCTGGGGCCCCAGCCGAGGAGGGAGAGGAAACTTCTTGGGGCTGGAATGGTCCAGGCCCTTCCTGGAGGAACACGGGCCTGGACACAGTCCGACGCATGGCCTGTGGGCTCTGGGTGGCCAATTGCCTGAGCTCTGCTCTGGGGACCACTTCCCTCTGGCCACCAGGGCCCCCACTTCCTTTCCTCATGAGCGCCAGCGTGGGGCTGTTTCCCCTTTGTGCTGCAAAAACCCCCGAGGAGGCACCGTGGGACCAGCCCCCTGGCTCTGGGAGTCTGGCTGGGAGCCTCTTCCTTCCCCTGCCGGCCTCACAGCCCCAAGGCCCTCTGCAGGACAGAATCCAGATGAAGATGAGCCAGCAGGCCCTTCTCCACGCTCTCCCCAGGCCCACCTCTCCCCTGTGTGAGTGTGGCCAATCCAGGCAGGGGCGGCATGCCCCCCATGTCTGATGTGTCCTCTGTGTGTGTGTGGGCGGTGGGGGTGCAGGTATGTGCGTGAGGGGGAGGGTACACGTGCCCTGAGCACCACCTGCGCCTGTCAGTGAGTCCGCCCCCCTGTCATAGTCCCCAGGTGGCCGGCAGGAAGGTGGTTGGCATAGGAAGAGGCCAGTGATGTCAGTAGGCCGGGCCGCGGAGGCAGGTGGGCCGGGGGGCCTTGGTGGGATGCCAGAGGGCAGGAGGAGGCTGCCCAGGGCCACGCCCACTCACGGGGGGGGGCGGGGAGGAAGTAAGTGGCAGGCCCCCAGCTCCAGAGCCCGCCAACCACAACCAGGCCAAGGCCTCTGGCTGCACACCCGTGGGTCCTCTCGCGCTGTGGCCCGCGGGGCCTGGGCTTGGCACCGGCTGCTGGAGGACGGTTACGTGGAGGGGGTGTCCCTGGTACGGCTCTCCTGGCAGAGCTCTCGCCTCCCACCCACACTTATCCTACTTTGTGGGCTGCTTTCTGGGCTGTTCTGAGGAAAAATTCGTGTGACTGCCTTCCCTGCTGTTCCTCCCCCCACCCCCGCCGACCCGCAGCCCCTCCAAACCCCTATCTGCACTTATCAGACACCCGACACCTTGTTTCCCATTTTCTGAATGACTCTGCAGTTCCAGAAACTGGAGCCTGCTGTGTTCTGAGAAGGTGCTTTCTGTCGCCCCTGGGAGGTGGGTGACACAGACCTCGTGACTGCGGGACACCTCTGGCAACCTGTAGCTGGGAGGGGCAGAATGAGAGGACCCCAGGCCTGAAGTAGATTGGCTCTGCAGGTTGGGGTTACTGACTCCGTGAGGTGCTTTGAGAAAGCTGGGTGGGCAGGGGGTGCACGGGGGCAAGGGGGTGGGGTGGGGGGAGTGGGAAGAGTCTGGGAGGGGAGCCTGAGTGTTGTCCTGCCCCGGGTGGGGGGAGGGGTAGAAGAGAGACGGGGAAACCAGCGGTGGGTGGGCGGGCCCCCAGGGAGGGCAGCAGAGGCCTGGCTGTGGGTGTGGGGGACACACGGGGCCAGGCAGAGCCGGTCTCAGTGGGAGCTGGAGACCGGGGCAGGTTTCCAAGGTGTGGCTGTGGTCCCCGGGACCGTGGCCAAGGCTCTCGGGGGCACACCTGTGACAGCCTCTGAAAGGCCTGCCCTGTGCAGCTGCTGTTTGCGCCACGTCCAGGCTGCTGAGGGATCACTGGAGCTCTGGGAGGAAGCAGGTGACCCGAGTCTCTCCCTGCCAGGCAGGTGTGCAGGTCAGGTGTGCAGGTCACAGAAGGGTCAGAGAGAGGAGGAGGCACTTCTTCTGGAAGAGGTTGAAGGGGACATTGCTTTTCCCGGGGGGCCCCAAGGCTGGGATGGGAACTACACTTAGAGGGGGACTGGTGGCCCCAGAAAGGGTCTTTGTGGGGCATCTATTCCTGTCACCACAGGGCTGTGGCAGAGAACTGTGCTTTGGGCACAAAGGCCACTGAGAGGACACCTGCCCCAGTGTGGGGAACAGAGGCTGCCACTCCCCCACTGCTCCCTTTTGGGGACCCCTGCCCAGCAGAAGGCTGGCTTCTTCCCTTCACGGAGCGGCTCCTTCCAGAGGCCCCACCAGAGCCTGCCGTGGCCAGGAGGGGAAGGTGCGCCAGGCACAGCCCTGTTTCCTCCCCAACAAGAAGCAGAAAGGCCTTTGCGCCCACAGAAGCCACGACAGAGAGTGGGCCCTGGAGTCCTTGGCGCGGGCGGCCCCGAGCTGGGCTGTGTGAGCCACTGACAAGGCGACCGGCAGGGCGGGGGCGGGGCAGAGTGAACATGACAACAGCCAGTAGTAATTAGGGACCAGTAACTGCACTCTGGTCACCGAGGGCATGAAGCAGGACGCTGGGAGGAGTTGGCTCTGTCCTGGCACCGGGCTGGCGCTCGGGCTGTGGGAGCTGCCATCACCATGGAAGTGCGCCTGTCGCAGGCTGCGGAAGGGGCTCTGAGGGCTGAGTGTCAGCCTATTTTGGAGCCGAACTAGATGGCTTTTTGTGCCCTTTCTGCTCCCATCCCTTCCTTAACCCCCTGGGCAGGGCTGGTGCCCAGTGGGCCCAGCCCTCTGTAGCCCCTTGTCCAGAGCGGGGACCCTGGGTGAGGGCCAGGCAGGTCCACTGCCTAGCACCCTCTGCCCCACGAATGCCACCGTGCTGGCCCCGCCCAGCCACAGGGGATTCAGATGGATTCTCACCTTGTCTGTCTGGGTGTTTCCACCAGGGGAGAAACCAGGGGATTACAGTCCGGGACACGAGTTTCTTGGAAACTTGGGGGCTGCCCTGGTGAGAGGCCAGTCACTGCTCGGTGGGGGATCCCAGGGTCGTTGCAGTTACTCAGTGGTGCCCCGGGCACTTTGGAGAGCCTTCCAGATTCCTTACCGATTCCTGGGCAAACAGGCCTTTCCCCTGTGCTGCGCTTGTTGGCTCCCGCTCCCACCGGTCCACCTCTCGGACCTCAGGGTCCAGGCCCCTGGGAGTCTCCACCTGAGGGCCCTGGACTTTGCTTTCTTGGAACCCCTCACCTTTGCACCTGCTCTTTCTCCCTGGAACACCTTTCGGCCTCAAACCTTTTTTTTTTCCTCCTAACTCCTACTCTGCCTGAGTTTTTTCAATGTTTATGTTACTCACTATCTTCTAGTTTCCTTTTCCCTCCCTCCCTCCCTCCTTGCCTTCCTTCCTCCCTCCTTTCTATCCTCCCTCCCTCCCTCTCTCTGGAAATGTTTATTGTGTTTGCTGCACAGGGTCACACCCTGGGGATACCTTCTGTGACTCCCGACCTGGGGAGTCGGCCTGTCATTGTGAGTATCTGTCGGTTTCTCTGTGTTTTATCTTCAGTACCCAGCAGTTCCTGAATTATATTAGGTACTTAATAAAGATTAATGAACATATCTTTAATTGGTAGAGCAGCAAATTCTATTTCAAAGCTAGATTCATGTGTGCGAATCAGAAAAGAGTTTAATAATTCTACAACTCAGCCTCTGTCTCCAGCCCCCTTTCTGCCTCATGGCAGACCCTTCAGCAATTGCAGGAGGTCCACCGTCACTGGGACCTCCCCCCACCACAGCCCAGTGCATGTTTGGCTCATTCTGTTTTCCTCCTCCTCCCTTCTCTAGAAGCATCCACGTTGATGTGCTCCTCTGAAGGGTCCAGACACTGGAGGGAGAGGCGGGTCCTCGGGGGGACGGACCTCAACCTTTGCTGCGATGCATGCTGAGCGCGTCAGAGAAGGTAGAAGGGGACAACCACTGAGTGTATATGTGGGGGGGCTGGTGGCTTCGGTCACATCAAAGAGTCACTTCCCCCTTGCAAAAGGCAAACCTCAAGATCCTATCTAGAGAACCAGGGCCTTACAGGAGAAACGGTGGTGGTGAGTATGCGGTCATGTATCTGCCCACCCCCCACCTCCTTCCTCAAAAGCAGGGAAGGGCCGGAAGAGAGGGCACGCTTGGCTTGGATAAGACACCCCTTTACTGGAAGAGCGCAGCAAAGTCTTTGAATATGCAAAGCAGGTCAGTGGTAGGAAGTAAAGCACGGAATTGCTCTGCATAATAAAGTGGGGGAAATATTTTTGGAGGTGGGGGTGGATCAGAGCATCAGCAAAGGGGGTGAGGGGTGAGTCTGGAGTGACTGCTGGCTGAATGGCCAAGGAACTCTTTAAGAACAGGGACGCCTACTTTGTCACTGTGGTGGGGTGGGCCATCGGTCTTCTCAAACTCTCAGCAAAGGAGGCGGCTCCCAAATTGGAGTGTTCACCCTGGAAATGGGAGGGAAGTTCTTCTATTCTCAAGTTCACCCACCTTGTCCTTAGGGAGGCCCTGGGGGAGGTGGTCACACTGTCCCTGGGTCTTCCATCCTGGTGTGACCAAAGGCAACCAGTGGCCCCAGTGGGGCAGACAGTTCTGGGAGAGGGGTCACGTGGACAAACCTGGGGTGTGGAGGGGGTCTACTCTCCACCCTCCTCTGCGATTTTTATGTATGCCAACCGTCTGTGAGAGAAAAATTGTTCCCAGGCTGGTCTGGGACAGAACTATTTTTGTGTGATGCAATCAACGACTTCCTTCTCAGGAGGGACCAGCATTCTTGACAAAACGCATAGACACGTTTCTGATGAGCTTTGATGGGATTACGACCAGCGGGGAACCAGTGTCGGGCCCACCCAGCCGCCCCGTACAAAAGAGCGGCGGACGTGTGTGTGTTCATGTGGGGAGCTGTGGAAATGCCTCCTTCCCTGCTCCTCCCACAAAGAGAGGACAAAAATGCTCTAAAGTAACAGCCAGATACATGGTGGAGGGAGTCCACTTGAGTCTAAGCTGGGCCTCCGACGGAAGCGGACTCATCGTGGCCTGCAAGGTCAGACGGGCCTTAGGAGGGGGCTGGGCGCCAGGCACGTGGCCCTTGGTCCCCTGGTTCCCACACCGGATGGCTCCCCTGTGCCCCTCGAAGGCCGTGCAGCTCCAATAAGGTTTGGAAGAGGAGAGCTCAGCTGGCAAGTCAGGCATTGCTGTTGCCACCGTTTGATTTCGAGAATCTGCCTCGGGCCAGAAAAGCCTGGGAGGCAGTTAGGGCAGAAAAGCTCAGGAGGCAGTTCCTGCACGCCGGGCGCGCTAACACAGGCCTTCTTTTCAACAGCACTTTTTTCAACCACCCACCGTCAAAACGCACGCACCTCACCCTCCGCGTTTTCTCTAATTACGAGGGCTCCTTTGAAGCCCTGAGAAGGGCCTGGCTTCCTTCCTCCCTGCCACAGCTTCCTGACTGTCCTTGGGGGCCTCCTCCCCAGACTGCCCCACATTTAAACCGGCGTGGGTGCTCTGTTTTCAGCAAAGCCGGGGCCACTGGAGTTGGTGGTAGGAGAAAAGAGTTAAGTCACCTTTCCAGCCCGTGGCTGTCCCTGCCCAGCCTCTCCCTGCCCCCAGCACAGGCACTGCGACGCCTGCCTCTCTGCTGATTATGAGAGAGCTCATGGCTGTTAGATCTGCTTGAATGAGCTCTTTTGTCCCCGAGAGTTTTCCCATGTCAAACATTTAGTCCGCTGTGTTATGGGTCAGTGAGCGGGGAGATAAGTCTGCATTCTGAAATGACCTTGTGGACACGTGACATCCACCCGAAAGGCAACCGGACCGCATCTGTCCCACGGCCCCAACTTGCAAGACCCTCTCTTGAAGAAAAAAAAATCATTACTTCATGTTTTTACATCCTAAAGAAATACATTTTCTTTGTAAAAACTCAAATACTATGGAAACATAATACTTTGGAAGATGCAAGTGTCTCGTACATCTGCAACAGGCCCCCTCCCCCAGTGCCAGGGGCTACTGTTAATACGGTGCTTTGGGGGGGATAGCGCTCAGATTTTTTCTCTGCGCTACTAACACAGGTGACATTATTGTCATCACTCTTATCGCTGTTACCATAAATATTGTTTGCAACTTGCTTTTCAAACAAAGCATATCTTGCACTGGTTTCAGTATTAGGATCTCATTTTTTAAGCAATTGTACAGTGTTCGTTGTGTATGAGGTCTGTCCGGAAGGTATCCATCCATGTAATATGAAAAACGGGGACATTTACTGAAGAATGTACAAGACACAAGAAACACTGTACACAGGACAATGATGCCTCAGTCCCCTTCAAAGTAGGCACCTTGGGACCTCACACAGCTCACCTTCCTAATCACCATCAGCTGCCCCATCATATTTTCTTGAATCTCATTGATGGTCTGGAATCTCTTCCCTTTCAAAGGTGATTTTCGGTTTGGAAAAAGCCAGAAGTCACAGGGTGCCAAATCTGGGTTGTAGTGGGGCTGAGTCACCTGAGTGATTATAGGTTTTGCCAAAACACTCTGCATGAGACGTGATGCATGAGCAGGGGCACGTTGTCGTGATGAAGATGCCAACCACCAGTTGCCTGCAGCTGCGGCCTTCTGAATCATCCGAACAGTTATCACGGAGGAATGTTCAAGCTTAACACAAAATTTGATGCAGATTCGTCGCTCTACTCGCTCGGTCATTTTGAACGTGACAGTCACACAGTGCACATGCTCACTCCATGGTGTCTATGGCCCCCACCGACTAGTACAGTGAAGTCGTCATTGTTCACCCATGTGCATTCCAGTCCACTCTCCCTGGCTGCCAGGTCACATCGATGTCGCACAAACCATTCTCATTATATTAACAATGGCTGGACCTCCTCCAGACAGACCTAGTATATGAATAATCGTTTAGTAATGAACTTCCTGTTTGTAGATACTTGGAATTCAGCTCCTTTCAACACTTTTTTTCCTTTATATAAATAATACTGCAATGCATATCCTTACACATATGCTTTTGTGTACGTGTGAGTGTTGCTGTGAGTGCAGAAACAGAGATGCCGGGTCGGGGATACAGACACTTACCATTTGGCAGGCATTGCCAAACCGACTGAACCAAGCACCGTTACGCTTCAGCCTGTGGATTTCTTAAAGGCAGAAAAGGCCACTGGGCACAAGAAGTGGCTGTTCATCTTGACTATACCCAGGAGGGTGTTTCCCAGCCTGCCTACAAGACTCAAGGCACCTTCGCAACACAAGGACGAACCGAGGAGAAGACAGAGGCCATAGACTGTTGGTCTGGAAAGCACAGGAGTCACCAGTTGGGGGAGTTCCAGGAAAGGAGGGGCCCGAATGACACGCGCATTGATGAAATGTCTGTCTACTGTCCCACCGTCTTTTGGAAACAGCATATCCCCCTGGGAGAACACTCTTCCCTCTCCCCAACTCCAACTGTTGGGTTCTAGTGGGAGCCACCTACCTATGATACCCTTTCCCTGCGTAGGCAAGGGCCAGTAAACACAGCCTCCAGCTGATCAGAAGCCTTCCCCAGCACTTTCTGAAGGGAAGTGAGGGGAGAGAGGTTTCGTTCCAGATGAGAAGGTTGGAAATGGGTGCGTCCAGAGCGGGCCAGGGCTGTGATTTCTGTACTAAGGGTTTCTGAGAAACCCTTTTGGAGACACTACAGCTGACTTCTAAGTAGACACAGAGACAAAAGGCAAGGACAGCCCAGCCCCAGTGGTGCCTGAGGCCTGATTCTTGCCATTCCCAAGGCCCAAGGGCCTTCCCATACTTCCCATACATGGTCCCTTCCCATACTTTTGATATGGGCCAGAAGGTGAGTTTTGCCTCTTTTTGACCTTTGCAGAGAAGGAATCATACAATTTGTATTCGTTTGTTGTAGTTTCTTCAATGCAACACTATATTAGATTCATCCATGTTGCAGACAGCAATCGATTTTCCCTTTCATGTCACTGTAGTATCCCAATGATTCTGAATATGTACCCATGAGCAGAATTGTTGGGTCATGTGGTAACTCTGTGTGAACGTTTTGAGGAACTGCCAAACTGTTTCCCACAGCGATTGCACCATTAAAGTTCCCACCAGCAGAGTGTGCGGGTTCCAGTTTCTCCACATCCACACCAGTACTTGCTCTTGTCTGCCTTTAGGACCACAGTCACCCTAGGGGGCACCAAATGGCATTCCATGGTGGATTCGCTTTGCTTTTCCCTGACGGCTGATACGGTCGAGCATCTTTTCATGTGCTTGTTGGCCATTCGTAGTTCTTCTCTGGAGAAAAGTCTATTTCCCATTTTGAACTGGGCTGTCTTTCATGGATGAGTTGTCAGCGTTCTTCAAATATTTTGGATATTAGACCTTCATCGCAGGAATGACTTGCAGATGTTTTCTGCCAGTCTAGGGTTCAGCTGGGTTTTCAGAAGGTCACTGGTTGCTGTCTGGGTAGCAGATGGTGGGCGTGGGGAGCGCTGGCACCGCGAGAACAGAGAGGCAAACCCAGCCGCCCAGACAGGAGGGGATGGTGGTCGAAACCAATGTGGGCTCTCAAGGGTATAAGGCAGAGCCTTGTGTTGGCTCCCAAATCTCTGTCTGGTTTGGGCCTTAGCATTGCCTTTGGCTGTTTCTGGGCCGGACCTGTTTGTCTGCCCAGGTTTGCTCACCCCTGCCTTGTTTCAGTTTATGTCCATCTCCCGTTTCCCCTTCCATTTTCTTATAGATTAATTTCATCTTACAGAATTGTAGGCAGTTTTGTGCATCCCCCCACTTCTCCTTTGTACGGATCCCCAAAGCATGGGACGATAAAGAGGTGGTAGACAGGGAGACGGGTGAACAGACTCCTGGCTTCCGTGGACTCACAGAAGCTAGCTCCCAGCCCTCCTCATGCCTGCCTTTCCCCAGCTCTCTGGCTCTGATTTCTGGTCCGCTTCCTGGATCTCCAGTTGCCCATGATGCACTGGGAGCCAGGTGAGTGACTCAGAAGGATGTAATAGGGAGCTTCGGGGGCCAGGGCCTAGATCCCTGGAAACACAGACACTCCATTCTTGTTTAGCCTGTGGGGCTGCACCTTCTGAATCTGCTTGTCGCTGAGCTTTCGAGCCACGGGTGCCCCACTCTCCCCTCTGGGAGTTAAGAGTCAGGGCTACCAAGCCTGCTGGATACAAAGTCTGTATATAGAATACACTGAATTTTTGTGCACTGGAAACGAATTAATATAAATAAAAACTCAGAGTAGTATCATGTAGAACAACCAGGGTTGGGGGTAGGGCGAGGCAAAAGAGGAGTCCAGCGTGCAACACTTAAGAAAGCACCCATTCACTCTGCGCTTCTCTTAACTCACTCTAGTCCTGGCTATGAGAAGCTATCAGAAAATATCAAATAGCAAGGAATACGTCTGATAAAAGATGTTAAGATTTCTACAGTGAAAACACTGGACATAGTTACTGGGAAAATTTAAAGAAAGCCCAAACAAGTGATAATCTCTACATGATTTACGGGTTGAAAGACTACATATTGTTATGAACTAAATGTCATTTCTTCTTAAGTTAACCTATACATCCAGGGCAACTCCAGTGAAGACTCCAGTGGGTCATTTTGTGGTAACTGAGAAGAGGATCCTGAAATCTGTATGGAGGTGCAAGTGATTTAGAATCGTCAAGGCGATTCTGGAGCAGAACGAAGCGGGAGGACTTGTACCTCCTGATTTCTAGATTTACTCTAAAGCTGCGGTGAGAAAGACAGCCTGGCAGCAGCAGAAGAATAGACAAGTGGACAGATGGAACAGACAAAAGCGTCAAGAAACTGTCCTCAAGTCAGTCAGGAACAATCCCCCCCACCCCCATAAAGGATGTAGGTCAATTGAGCATTCGTATGGAAAGATTAACCTTGACCCCTACTTCACACAGTATACGTTAATTAGCTTGAGACAAATCATTCCAAACGTGAAAGTTAAGTCACTAAGCATGATGGGAGGGAATATCTTGGCTTTAGTGGTGGCCCTGTGACTGCATGAATGTGTTAGAAGCTGGTCTACTTTGTGACAATCCATCCAGCTATATATTTGTTTTATGCCCTTTAATATAAAAGTTATACTTCACAACAAAATTTATCTAAAAAGCATAACAGCCCTGACTGGTGGCTCAGTGTGTTTGGCATTGGCCCGCAGAGCTAAAGGTCGCCGGTTTGATTCCGGGTCAGGGCATGTGCCTGGGCTTCAGGTTCAGTCCCTGGTCAGGGCACGTGCAGGAGGCAACCGATCGATGCTTCTCTCTCACATGGCTGTTTCTCTTCCTCTCTTCCTCCCTCTATTCCCCTTTCTCTGTAAATAAATCATAATAATTAATGCAAAACAAAAGTGTCAGAACTGTACATGAAAATGATTGAATTTTACTGTATGTAAATTACACTTTCACCAGAAAATATAAAAACAAACTAATAAGGCTATTGGGCTGTTGGGAGCTAGCTACCCTGACACGGATCAGCTACCGACCCCCCTCTACGAACGGTGCCCCACACAACCTGTGCCCCACTGTGCAATGCATTCCAGCCCAAGGGCACCACGGGAGGAAGTGGAAAGTTCAGTAGGCAGGAAGAAGCCAGAAGAGTCGTGATGGGTATCAGACTCTATTTAGATTTAGTTTCAAGATGTGATGAGCACACAGAAGGGGACGGAAAGCCCCGCTGCCTCCAGTCCCCAGGTTTCGGGCAGAAAACTGGTGTGACTAAAAACCAGAATGCCAGTGCGATTCCTGTATTGAATGGACATGCAGGAAGGAACCGACGTTTCTCCTAATGCCAGTTCCAACCTGCTCTGTGAAATCCACTGATCTCTTCCTGCTGTTTTGGTTTGGGTCTCCCCAGAAACAGACCCTGAGACATGAATGTGAGCACAAGCAATTTGTATGGAGGCAATTCCAGTTCACACAGGTAGGGGGTGAGGAAGTGAGATGGGGAATGTGAGCCAATATCCCAAGAGACCCCAAACACTAGTTCGAAAGAACCTAGGCACGCCTGTGTTCATTGCCGCATTATTTACAACAGCCACGCTGTGGAAGCAGCCCAAGTGCCTTTCCATCGACGAGTGGATAAAAAATCTGGGCTACATATACAGAGTGGAATACTACTCGGCCATAATGAAAGAACGAAACCTTACCATCTACAACAGCACAGACAGCCCTCGAGGGTATTATGCTCAGTGAAACAGTCAGTCAGAGAAAGACGAACACCATATGATTGCACTTATATGTGGAATCTAAAGAACAAACCAAACCAAGCAGAGGGACTCACAGACACAGAGAACAGACCGACAGTTGCCAGCGGAGGGGGGCTGTGGATGGACGGGGGAAAAACGTGAAGGGGTGGGAAGTACACATTGGCAGCCACAGGACAGTGACAAAGATGTACAGGACAGCACGGGAACACAGTAAAACCGTGACAACTGTGTTTGGGGCCGGGTGGCTACTTGAAAGCAGGGACCACTCTGCAAAGTACCTGGTCTTCTCACCACTATCCTGCACACCTGAATTCCATATAGAATAATACTGAATGTAAATTGGAATGGAAAAATTAAAAACAAAACATATGTTAAGAAGAAAAGTGAGTTTTCAGGCAGCACAGAGCCACCCGCATGGGCAGCCAGGACGCTGTGGTACTTGCCCCACACACGGCCTTCTGTGACTCGGGCATGGAGGGCTGCTTCCCCGCACTGGAGCTCGGCAGCACGTTCCTTTGCCTTGCTCGAGGCTGGGCGCCCTCCCTGGCCTGATAAAAGCCTTAGCCAGAGTCGCAGGTACCCTCAAAACAGGCCTCCGCAGGGCCTCAGTGCTGAGGGCATGGGCGCTGCAGCGTGGGCTGAACCGGCCTCGGCTTCGGTTGCGGGAGGGCTGGGCATTTCGGGCTCCTGCAGTCACAAGAAAAAGACTCCTTTTAGCAACCAGAAAAAGTCTCATCGGCCCCAATACGTGATACGCTGTTGCACTGAAATCCTCTCCCCGTCTGCCACTGGGGCCTGCCCTAGACTGGGGACCAGCGGGAGAACCGTCTGATTGATTTTCTTTCCGTTTCAGTCTTTTTCCTCCTTTACTGCTGGCTCTCTTGGGTCTCCGCAGGGCTAGACTGGTCAGGGGAGGGGAGGGAATAAGGGGCAGGAAAGGCTTTGCTTGACCGATTGCATTCTAATTTGGGCCCGGTGTTCTCTGCACGGGGCAGAAGCTCAGTTGCTGCGTTCTTTTCCCTGGGAACCAGTTCGGAGCGGCTTCTCAGGGGTTCTGCCATTGCTGGGTTTCTGGCGCCTACAGCCGCCTTGAAGCGGGCAATGACTCCCCCTGCTGGCCAACCGGTGACCAGCACAGGGCTCCCCTTTCTGCATTGATCCCTTCCCCTGCGGGACTTCCACGCGGTTCTCTGGGGCAGAGCCTCCCTCAAGAAGATCTGTCCGGCTCCCTTGAGCAAGCCCGCTTCTGGCCAAAGGGAGATGCATATCCGTTCTTGTCCCACGCGACTCTGGAAGTCGGCCATTCCCACTATAGGCATATCGTTTCCTGAGGTTCCCAGGTTCCTACAACCCACAGCCTACAGGTTCTCTGGCTGTGGTAGCAGCCCCGAGTCCTTCATGTCTAGTCTCCAAGGGATTCTCTTCAAGCCCCTCTCAGGGGCTCGAGATGGTGCAGACTGCCTTGCGACACCAGCTTGCCAGCCAGGAAGCTTTGGGTCATCCGTGCTGCTCTGGCCCTCCGGAAGTGTTGTAGGAAAGACGTGAGCCACGTGAGGCTGCATGGACTCACGGAGAGGTGAAAGTCACAGAGACAGAACGGGGACAAAGTGGGGGCGCTGTGGGCTCACCGAAAAGCCAGAGAAAGGGGGGCCTTGGAGACAGGTTTCAGGGGGTGAGCCTGGGACGAGCTGCCGCTGCCCACCGCTCCCCTGGTTGCAAGTTTTGTGGGGACATTTGGAGTTTAGGAGACAGGGACCAAAAGTACGTGTGCCGGAGGAAAAGTAGAAATTTTAGGGGAGGTGCTAGGGGAGGACCTCAATAACGTGTATTCATCAGCTTTTCCAGGTGTGCCCTCCAGTATGCTGATCCATCAAAATGAGCGGACAGAGGGGTCAGGGCCATTCACAGAACGCCACCAAAGAGGGACCGGGACCAAGGCGGGTCTGCCTCTGCACGGTCTGGAGTGTGTAAACCACGTGGTCCTAGGTGCCCTTGGTTAGGGAACCGAAGACGTTGTGTTTTATTATCAGACTGTAAATTGCTGGACCCGTTTGTTCGGCTGTCTCAGTTTCCCCATTCCACTTGCCATGGAATTCTCCTAGCTTCTTACTGTTCTGCTTCATGTCCACTGTTCCTGTGCATCTAGGTTAATGCACCTTCTAAATACCAGAAGTAGCCAGCCCTCAAGAGAGTGCATAATCTTATGAACTATCCAACCCCCGCCTTGCTTTCTCCCATCTTGAGGTACGTTCCCTCCTTAATGTCAAAGGCAGAAAAGAAGCTGCAAACGGTTACTCTCCAGAGCATCTGAGGCATTGCTCCCTGGCACATGAGTCAGTTTGGCTCAGGTAAATGCCTATAGACATTCTCTCCGGGTTGGGACACTCCTTACACCGACAGCAGCATCCGAGAGGCTGAGGACCCTGTGCTCCCACTGCCTTTGCCCTGTGCTGTGATTCTCCACGGCCGTGCTGGCCACACGGCTCAGACCTGCGAAGTGCACAAGGTACTTAATGCCCTTGGCATTGAGAGGTCATGTCTGACATTCTTTTTTAATGGTAGATTACCTTTTTTTTAACCCAAAGTATAAAGACAGAATCATATTTCAGAAGTCTCACTGCTGTGTGAGCTGGCAAGGACATGGCTTGAAGCCTCTAAAGGTGGTGGCAGCAGAGAACAGCAGTGGTGGTGGGGGAGCAACAGGCGCAAGGGAGAAGGCGGCGGAGAAGCGAATAAGGACCGTGCAGTGGCACTGATGGGGCAACTACTGGGCGCTCAGCAGAGGGAAGTCCAATGGGGGCCACAGGGACAAGCTGAGGTTAAAGGGAGGCAAGGAAGAGCTGGGACAGAGCGAATGATCCTGGGGAGGAAGAGACAGGGGTCTGTGCTGGCTAGTTCCCAGCCCCCGGGAGCTGGCTGGGCTGCAAGCTGGAGGACTGGGATATAATCTGACCAGATACGCCCCCACGGACAACCCAAGCAGGGCGGATGTGGGTGAGCTCAGGGCGCTGTCACCACCTCCTTGCTCCAACAGACTCGCCCTGTCGGGCCAGTTCGGAAGCACCTGGCAGTTTCTCCGAGTTCCCAGCAGGATGGGGCCCCAGAGGCCCACTCCCTCGGGAGCAGGCCATTTGCTGGCATTTTCTCCCTCCCCTGTCCCAACGTGTGTCCTAGACCACCTCTCAGATCAATGCCCTGTCCCCAAGTCCTTGCCTCACTCCTGAGTAGGGGATGCAAAACCTTACCACCTCAGGGGTCACACTGGGGCTCTTTAGCAACAGGTTAACTAGACAGGAACGCAGGTTGTTAACTCATGCAGTGCATGGCATGGGGGAGCAGCCTCAGCGACAGGGGACGTGCAGCTGGTGGCTTAGAATCCTGGCTTCTCAGCACCTTCAACAAAGAACAAAATTCTGCAGAGAATAGACAGGCCCAAGGAGAGCAGTTTCCAGCTCCTGAAGGGGGCGTACCTTCTGAGGGAAGGTAAATAGAAGGCGGCTGGAGACCGACGGAAGGAGGTTTGTTTGCAGATTCCTCCGGTGCAGTTACGAGCCTGGGCTGATATGAGTCTGTCTCCAGTACAAGAAGAATTTATGTCCTGTCTTTAGGCAGACAAGGGGAGGGCAGACAGAACTTCTCCCGTGTCTGCTGCCGCTTAATGACCTTCGCTCAGAATCGTTGTTGTGCCGAAGAGGTGTAGGCGTTCAGGATGAGTCACCTAAATTATGCCTCCGTGACATGTGGGTAATTCTGAGTTCAAGACGACGGAGACCCTGTGGGCTCAAGACCCTCCTCCCTCCAATCCCCTTAACTACCGAGAAGAATTTAAATTAGGGGCCTCGCCCATAATTATAGTTATTATCAGAAATGACTTTTTAGGACCTATTAGGGCAGGGCCTACTACTAACTGCTAAATGTTTGCTCTTCTTATGGCTCTGCAGTGTCCTTCCTTCCTGCCCTCTGAGGTCCCAAGGCAACGGCCCTCCCCTGTGTCAGATGTCACCCAGGCCTTGTGGGTGGAGAAGGGGTTCCGTGGAAGGTCACCTCGCACGGTGGTCTGATTGTACATTCCTGCCTGGGCAGGTCCTGGTTGGTAGTCATGCCCCGGGCACAGTCCTTCTTTAGTAGAAACGTTTATCTTCGCCTTGATTTCAAACACAGCCACCACCCCTTCCTGCACACGGTCATTCCTGGAAGCATTCACTTCAGTCCGTCGAGGTCTCGATCCCAGGTGCATCCTCTCTTTGGTTCAGATACGTTGTTTATAATGTTCTACAGGTTTGGGCATCCTTACATCGACATTCATGTTCTCCTTCTGTCTCAGAACCTCTCCTGTGTGTGGGGTCTCTGTCTCATGCATGTGATTAAACTTGCTGATTTTCTCTTGCTACTCTGTCTCATGCAGATTTAATTTAGCAGACCGGCTGAAGGAACCTAGGATGGCAGAGGGCGGTTTCTTCCTCCCCCACAGTCGGGGCCGTGAGCAGGACCCCTCACCAGCGGAGCCCTGCTCCCCGGAAGCTGCTCCCTAGAAGGACCCTGGGACCACTCACTTGAGCCGGCAAAGATGGGCATTTTTTAACAAAAAATGTTATTTATTCATTTTTAGAGAGAGGGGACCAGAGGGAGGGAGAGAAACATCAATCGGTTGCCTCTCACATGCCTCCAACTGGAGACCTGGCCCGCAACCTGGGCCTGTGCGTGACGGGGAATGAACCAGCGGCCTTTCGGTTCGCAGAACCACGCCCAGTCCCCTGAGCTGCACCAGTCAGGGCACGATGGGCATTTCCGAAGAGTCAGACTCTCACATCTCCACCTGCAGAGTGCACTCGAGGCAGAGTGGGGAGAGTCCTTTTTAAAAAAGTTTGGATTATGTGGGTGAAAGGGGGGCTCTGTAAAGAAGCTGATGGAAAGTCCAGGGGCAGAGAGTGGTCTCCCAGGGTGATCTGATCATAGATGTCTATCTGGATAGGTCAGGGTGGGTAGTGGTGCCCCAGGCACATCACTTTTCAGCAAAAGGTTTGTCTTTGCCTTAAACAAGCCCTGTCCATTGTTCTTGCGCATCTAGGTTAACGTGCATTGCAAATGCGCCAGTAATCCTCTTTTTGAAGCTTCAGGAGATCATGACTAATTTCAAAGCTGGCTTTTTTCTAATCGTTGGTGCAGAAGGTGAAGTTAGAAGTATCAAAGGATCCTCCTTTCAGCCATCTTAGTGCAAATGGGAGGCTGCCTGTCTCAGCACTTGTCGCCCCGAGGCACAACTTCCCGTGATGTTCTTTAGGTCTCTAGGCTCTGCACAAACTTCCAGGGAAAACCAGCCTGTGTGTGCACGTCTCCGGGCGACCCAAAGGCAGTGGACATCCCAGTAGGACCGCTTCATGCCCTAGAGGAAAGTTTTCCTCCAGAGACCCCTCAAAGATTCTCAGTCATCTAAAAGTGCCCGAGCAAGGGCCGGGGGAGCTCACCGATGCCACCGGAACCACGACGGTCTCCAAGGCACGGCCCCCCTGCCCTTCTCACAGACCTCCCCCCCTCCCCCCGCACCCCACCCGTGGGACGCCCACTGGCTTCTCAGGATTGGTCCCAGGACCTCACAGCACGGCTCCCAGAGCCCGTCTCCACCGCTCGGGACCGGGGATCTGCAGCCTCTGTCGTCACCGCGTCGGCTGTTCTGGGTCCTTTTTTCTTTCGGAGCCAAACAGATTCATTCTGTCTCTCGTTCAACCAGCAAGGATTTGTTCAGACTTTCAGTCGGCAATCCAAGCAAACTGAAACGAAAAGTAGCCATCCATTTTTCTTGTCCTTTCCTCAGGGATTTTCTTATCCAGGGTGAGGTGGGGAGCCGGTGCGGCACGCTGGGCCCAGGCTGGTACCTGGGACCAGGTGCAGGCCCAGGTCTGGGTCTGGGTTCACAAGGTGGTCCTGGGTGGGTGGACGCCACCCAGTAAATGTTGGTGGTTTTGTTTTCCTCTGTCTGTCTGGTACCTCTCCTTTTGTCTTGTTATGTCCTGACAGCTTGGTCTTTATGATCAAAACCCACAGATGTTCCTAATAGAGGCTGTAGTTAAGTGAGTTAGAGTTGATGAAATTAAGATAAAGGCCTATTTTAATAGGCTTTTCCCAAAGTGATTACCTTTCTTCGGCCTGATTACATTTGGAATAGACATTGTGTCTCACTGGGGGACGGTCCCTTGACTAATATTGCAAACAAGACAACCTGAATCCACCCTTCAAGTAATGTTAGTTAGATATGCTAGATAAAAAACTGAGTCACTTCATTGAAAGATAAAGGGCACCTAAGACAGAAGACTCTGAAACTGACCTTCCCCTTCCAGGTGATTGTCCTGTGATGTCTCTCACTCCTTGGTCCCAGGCCAACCGAAGGGCGAAGGGCGACAGGATTTCTTAAACCCAAGGAGAATTCTGCCTCCTCCCCAAAGGAAATAAGACCACATATCCAGAGCGTAAGAAGCAAATTAGGGACTGTGTAGTTAGACAGGTAGGTCAGCCCGAGATAGCATCGAGTTACAACCCAGGTTTCAGAGCAGTGGTTCCAATCTCACAAATCTTATCAAACCAGAAACGAAGCTCTGGAAGCAGTTCAAAGCCCTTCTCCCATCGTTATCATCTCCAATTCCTAATACTAGAAAAAAAAGAAGAAGAAGAAGATAAGGATTACTTTGAAAGTACAAATTGCTTCTCTGGCTCCAAGGACAAATACAAATCTTAATCGTCTCTTCACAAATATTCATATGAAAAGGCCTTAACCATCTGAGTGGATAACCTTCCACTCCGGGTAAAGAGCCACTTTACCTGTCTCATGGCAGCATTTTTGAAGTGAAGGCCAGGAGATCTGTTTGTGTCTGTATGTTCATGTGTGGGGGGTATTTTCTACCCCCAGATGACAAAGCCATTTGTTAAAAAGCTCTACTCAATTGACTTAAACAAATGCATGTAAAAAATTCTCAAAACTATGGCAGAAACTAACCTAAATGCTTTTCAGGACCATGTGATCTGGGAAAATGTTTGATATTAAAGCTGGTTTGAGAATGGTTTGGTTAAATTGGAATGTCTTTAGAGTTATGAAAATGAAATACAATGCCTTTATTCTACCTGATTTTATTGGTGAAATAAATTCTTGTTATCTGCGTTGCAAAATCTGTGAGCAGAAAAAAAATACCTCCAGATAATAACTGACTTTTACTGTCTTGTGAAATTTTTGAAAATTTTAGAAAGTAATCTAAATATAATTGTTAAGAACTAATGAATTAAGTAGATATAAGTGGGATAAGAGTTTTTTAGGCAGACTCTTCAGCAAATTACATTTTATGATATTGTTGCAGAACAGACGGGGGGTGAATGATATACTATTACCAAAAGGACCCCTCCTTTTCCTCTGGGGGTTCCCCACCCCTGTACTAGGCTCACTTTGCCTGCTGCCAGAGGAAACATGTCTCTCAATGCCAGAGATTGGTGAAAAGGAAAGGAATTATTTATTTAAAAGTTATACAGACTTAGAGTAATGTCTTCATTAAAATACTAGAGTTTTTTAGAATACGCACAAATGCACACAGTCCTTCCTTCTCCCCTCTGCCCAGTCCGGGGTACCGTATCTCAGGGAAAGAAGTAGAAGTCTGTGATTCAGGCTCCCGGCACCATCAGCTGTGTCTGCCACGATCTCCAGTTAATCCAAAGCCATGTGGCACCTTCTCATGGCCCACCAGCAAGAGTCCTTTCACACCTTTTCTTCCAGGCAAAGTCTCTCCTGCTGCCTAAGCCATGTGGCAAAAGGGAACACCCTGGAGCTGTGTGGTCTTAACTCTCGCCCAAGCTGCGTGGCGATTCCCATCATGGCTGCCGCACCTAGGTTTAAATCCCCACGCCAATTTTCCTCTGCAGCCCCATTTCTGACTCCTCCCACAATCAGTGACACCCGCCAGCATCCCTGTATTCTTCCAGCTTCACTGGGCTGCCATAGTAAGTCCGGGCAGGCGTGGCCCCATGGCATGGAGCCAACCATCTCCAAGTTCTCACATAGGTGTGATAACCAGGGGGCGTTGCCTCCCAGCTACATCCTGGGTGGAAGTCACTCCCATCCCCCTGGCTCAAAGCATGGCCACAGCTACTTAACATATCCATGAAACCAGTTAAAGGCTATAGATATGTTAAGTGACCATGCCAGAGGTTAGCTGCAAAGCTGTTGCTGTGCAAAACAGCTCTCAATGGCCTTGCTCCTTGTGTCCCATCCCCCAGCTCAGACTAGTGGGGGTGAGGGCATCATATATATATATTTAATATTTCCTAGACACCTTGAGTTCTGGACCCCATTACAAATCCCTATTTGGGGGCCCCCCCTCGGTTGCTTCCTGTTACAATATGCATACTTAAAAACAGTTTCCCAAATCTTTTGCCAATCTGAAAATTTAAAGTTTTGCTAAGTTAAATTAAATTGTAGACATTTATTAAATACCTGGATCTTTTCTAATAAGAAGAAATGAAATATTAATTATTAAATGCAAGTTTATTTACTTTTGTTTCTCTAATGCAGAAAAACTAAAAAGATAAATTTGGATCTATTGGCAACCATATTTTATACCATGCTGAGAAACTGTCTATGAAAAAGCATTTGCTTGTAGCAATTATAACTAGTACTTATAAATTTGGTAAGGTAAAAGACAGTTCATAATTGTTTACTTCTTAGTTCTTACTAGAATGTAAGGTTTTTAAAGGTTAAAAACTCTAATATATTCTACTGAGAATAATAAAAGGGGACAACTGTCTGTAAGGAGAGGTGGGTGTGTTTTTAGCTAAGACGAGGTAAGAGGAATGAAGATGCATTTTTGCTAAGGAAAGTGAGAGCGATTTTGTTTCAACCAGAACTTCCGGTTCCAAAGGGCAGACCAAGGGCGCACAGAGGGGGAGAGAACATTTTTACCTCTGGCGATCGAGCTGACTGCCAATGAATTGTTACTATAAGGGATTAATCTCTAGTATCAATGGTGTGCTTGTGTAAAGCTAAAACTCGATTTTCTTTTATCTGCTAAAAGGTTTTTCTTTTCTAGTGATCTGCTGAGAAAGCTATGATTTGGTGTTTTGGCAAAATACTTCTTGTGCGTGTTTTATATTGTCTTAATCAGGTCCTTGATTACTTAAGAAAACTGAATCTCCTTAATAGTAAGAACTAGGTTTTGCTAACAATTATGTGTTTGCCTTTGCAATCTTTTATTGTTACTCTGGTAAAATCAATAATTAAGTATTTTATAGTGACCTGGCCCTATTTAATCAAATGTCCAAACCTTTTGAGATATTTTGACAAACTTCCACAATATTCAAATTATGAATAGAGTCTTTTCTTGACCTGGAAGTAACTCTGGAACACCTCAAAATATTTTGTTTTCTCTCCTTACAAAAGAGAAATCCAAAACTAACTAGGCTTATGAGGTGTGTTCAATTGCATGGGAGAACCGTCAAATCCCTGGAGGCTGTCTGGAGCTGACACACTTCTAGGGGGTGCACAGGGTGGGGCAAAAGTGGTCTTGCAGTTTTTCCTACGGGAAACGATACAACAACTAGTAACTGATGACACAAGAATGGGCTGGGAATTTTGTGTGCTCCGGACTGTGAATCCACTTCTGCCCCACCCTGTCCTGTGCGGGTAAACAACGGCTGCAAATTACATTAATAGCTGGGGCAGAGGGAAACCCAAGATGGCCATTTGTTTCTTCCCAGCTCCCTGACAATCCCCCCTCCTTTTTTTTTGCACCCCTCCATCCACCAGAGCGCATTTAAGCTAGAATCCGTTCAGCCGCCGCTTACTGTGGGTTATCAGCACGCTCTGGTTGCTGCAGGCCTGCTTTCTGGATGGGTGGGAGCCTTCCTCGGCCACGAGGCGGGTGCCTCACGGAGACACAGAAACTGGCGGAGGATGTGTTTCCCGCGTGGGGTGTGCCTCCCACCATCCCAGTGGTCGGGGCGCCCCTCGCACGGACCAAGTCACAGGAGCCCCGATGAGTGGCGGCCCTGCCAACTTCTGGGGACTGTCACCCACGAGGTCGAGAGAAGTAATGAAAGAAAGCTGGGTTAGAGGCAGAGGAGAGAGTTCTCAGGCCCCGAGCCTGGGAGCAGCTGCCCATCTGCCCTGCTGCCCAGGGCTCCCGCTGGCAGTGTTAGTGCTATGCTCCTTTCTTTTCTTCCCCATCAGCTGCTTCTTTAGAAACTCAGTGTGTTCCTCCAACTCAACTCTTCTCAGGTCCCTCAGACTAAGCTTGGAGACCATATTCCATAGCCAAACGCTCATTAATGCATTCCCTTACCCCAAAGGATATCTCTCCATTCCGTGTCTAGCGTCTTGGAGCATTGCGGCACACCAGGAGAAACGCTGCGTGCTTTCTTTTTACAATGGGCCGGGTTAAATTTGCGGGCAGCGTTGCTATTCTGGCCCCTGCCTCCTCACGCCTCCCCAACAACCTTACACGTCTTAGAAGGCAAAAACGACTCCGGTGAAGTTATTTTCTCCTTCACTGTAACACAGGCGTTTTCTCACAGGAAGAAAAAGTTGCCCACGGGCAGAGGAAGATGATCGCAAAGCCATCCCTGCGGATCAGACTGAAATGATTCTCCAGTTTTGACTACATGTCTGTGTCTCTGGTCGACAGGGCTGTCTTAGAAATTACCCCGAGCCTTCCCTAACTCAAGATTTCAGAATGACAACAAAAGAATTAATGGACACAGCGAGGCTGAGCAGGGCTCTGGGAATCGCTGCATCTGTGGTCCCACGTGGATTTCTCCTCGGTTCCGTTCGGGTCAGCGGGTTCTCTGTGCATCCTACCTGATTACCATCCTGCTGGTTCGGCCCGGTGTAGTAGCTGCTTCCTTCCACTGGGGGCTCCAGTACTCAGTGGCAGGAAAGTCTCAGCCTCTGTGCCCGCAGGGGCTCCAAAGGGGCGGGGAGATGAAGACTGCTTTGCTCCCGTGTGCTCTGCGAAAACACCTGTTATTTATAAATTTGAAAATGATTTCTCCCTATTTACTCCTTTTTTGAAAACCGTAACATAAATGTTCACCTCTCCACGGACTGCTTTGGTCCCCTTTGGGGTCCGCTGGGCAGCGAGGGCCTCGTGACACACAGGTGAGGAAGGTACAACCTAGTGACACTGAACATGGGGTGGGGAGGTGGGACGTGGTGCTCCACGGTCGACACTCTTCAAAAAGCCATTTGGAAAGGGTGCTGATAAAACTCGTTTGACAGTCACGGTGCTTGCCCAAGAAAAACATGCACGGTGCATAAAGAGTTCTCAGTGTTCGTGCACGGCAGGAACATAGTAAGGATTCCTTGGTTCCTTGGGATTTCACACTTGAGGATTTGCACCATGAAGTTTTTTGTTGACGGGGCTGCTTTCTCCTCACAAGGCAGGGGGCGCTGGCACTGTTGCGTCTGCTCCCGATGCCTGCTCGCCCTTGGGGGGCGCTCTATGCAGGCGTTATTTCCTGGGGCCACAGCCGTCAGGCCGTCTTGGTTCTGGTTGTCGGCCCGACAACGGCCAGCCGCCTCGTTCTCTGTACGGGACCCTGGCGACCACACAAAGTTCGGGTTCTGTCTGCCAGCTGCACGGTTCGCAGAGACAGCTCCCACGGGCAGGGAGGGCCTTCGTTCCGTGCCCTCTGGTGGGGAGCCACTCCAGCACGCGTCTCTTCCAGGGCAACGGTCAGCCACTGGGCATTCACTCAGGCTAGAAAATAAGCCTGCGGGGTGGTGCCCTCCCCACGGCGGTGGCCACTTACAACAGCCCACCTCAGGTCTCCCCTTAGAGGGCTGCTGTCTGCTGTGGGCACGCTCCCCTTAACGCCCAGCTCGCCCTTCTCTGTTCAAGCCACCCTTCTGGAAGCGCTCGCAGAGTGGAGAATCTGCAGGGCAAGCCAGTGGACGCCAGCAGGCCCTGTGCTCTCGGGAGGCTGTCCGGGCGGGTGTCCAGGTGCCAGCTCACTGCTCTGCAAGATCGGATACCCGCTGCCCCGCTGCGGGAGTCCGCTCAGGGGAGCTCACCTCCGCAGAGCACGCCAGCCTGTGGGGACATCCGGAGGGCAGGATGCCGTGTAGTGGGGGGGTGGGGGGCACCTAGGCCCAATGACGGTCTCAGGCACTCAGGAAGACGGACAGCTCAGAAAGGGGGTAGAAAGAGTCAAGGACACAGGGCTTCCCTCACAATTTGAACGGAAACTCCTCTGTCTAGGTCGTAACTCCCTTCTGGGGCATGCGAACTGCCAAACGGGAAAACCATCTCATGTGCCAATCGTTTATGTTACTTCATCCTTATTTAGAAGGAAAAATTGTACTTCAATCTTGATTTGGAACTATTTGGTTAGAGGGTTGAGAAGTGAGTTCTATTTCCCGCCCCTGCCCCCCCCCCAACCCCTAGACACACAACAGGATGAACTCGGAGGGGAAAAGATGCAAAACACCTCGACAGCGGACTGTGCAATAGCAACATCCGGCCACTGGAGGGCAGTGTAGACCATCGTAACCCGGAGAGAAGACGGCGTTACCTGGAGAAGCAGACGTTAAAATGCAAATTTAAAATGAAGTTTCACCTGCTAAAATTAGAATACAAAATCACGGGGTAGTCGCGGCTTTTCTTTCATTCTGCTCTGTGTGCTCCTAATGAGAACGGGCCCCTACCGAAGGTGGTTGGAGCCGGTTCCTTGGAGGACCACCTGCCATCAGGTCGCTGATGGTGTGGTCTGCGGGGGTGGGGGGGGGTGGGGGGCGAGCAAGAGGCGGGGGATGGGGGTGGACGGCCCTCGAAGGGGCTCGGGGCAGTGGCTATTTACCCACTGGGTCAAAAACATGTTCATACTTTCGTAACGCATATGCCTTTTAGAGAGAGTCCTGGCTTAGGCCGGCCCACGAGGCTGGAAAGTGGCTGGGCGCCCGGCCAACTGACACGGTGCCAGCCGCTGACTTCCAGTAAGGGCGCTTGTGCAAGAAGGAGGGGGCCCTCCCGGTTTCCCGGCCCCTGTTTACCGGGTCAGCCGCCCTCGGGCCTGACCTTTGTAAAGTCCCCCTGTTCCAGCGGCTCAGCCAGCGTCCTGGGAAGGGACTGGGCCGCGTCGCGATTCCTTCCCGTAAAGGAAAAGCGAGGAGCCAGGGACGCGAGTTTCTCTTCCTTCTCAATCTCTTCCCTTGGGTTTTCTGCGGACACCCGTTCCGTGTAGCAGCCAAGCCCCGTTCTCGCCGGGTGCGGCCGGGTCGAGGCAGCGGGGAAGCGGAACCCGGGGAGCCTGGCTTCAAAGCGGGCAGCCAGGGCTCTTGGCCCCCGCGTCTTTGCGCTCGGCAAAGGAAGAAGAAGCGCAGATGTGGCCCTGAGAAGCTTCCGATGTTTGTCACCACCCCAGGTTCCCACACGCTCTCACTCTCCACGAAGCTGAGAATTCCCCACCCCCGCCCCCACCATTTACCCTTCTGTTCCCAATTATGCTCAGCTCTCCAGAAAGCATTACGGGACAGCTCAGTTGGAATAATGAACAAAGATCTGCAAATAAAGAGCCCCTCCCATGATTGTTTTAAAAATCGTGGTAGAATATATATACCAGTATCATTTTAGTCGTTTGTAAGTGGACGATTCAGTGGTGTTAAATAGAGTCGTGAGGCTATGTAAACCTCACCACTATTAACAAACCTTTTTTGGCATTTCCAATATAGACTTCGTACCCATTCAACAATAGCTCCCAGTTCACTCCAATCCCCACCTGCCCTCCTCTGCTCCCCCAGCCCCCAAGACCTTGGTAATCTATACTGCACTTTCTGTTTCTATGAATTTGCCTATTCTAAGGACGTCATATAAGTGGAATCACACATTTGTCCTGTGTCTTGCTTATTTCATTTAGCAAAATGTTTGCTAGGTTCATCCATGTCATGGCATATATTAAAATTTTATTCCTTTCATGGGTGAATAATGTTCCATTGTATGAATACACATTTTTTTATGCATTCATGTGCATAAACAAAAATCACTGAAAAAATCTATAATGTAAGAACAGTGGATTACCTCTCCCCTTGGTAACCTAGCCCCATGTTAATTTATGTTTAACATCCTGGATTAAAACTTTCATGCTTAAGCCCTGGCTGGCGTAGCTCTGTGGATTGAGCGTGGGCTGGGAACCAAAGTGTCGCAGGTTCGATTCCCAGCCAGGGTACATGCCTGGGTTGCAGGCCACAGCCCCCAGCAACCACACATTGATGTTCCTCTCTCTCTCTCTCTCTATCTCCCTCCCTTCCCTCTCTAAAAATAAATAAATAAAATCTTTTAAAAAAATTTCATGCTTTATGCTTTTCCTGGGAAGCTTCTTTTAAATTGGGTAAACATCCTGCAAGGTTGAGAGTGACAGGACACGAAGACATCACTAAGGACACTTGTGCCCTAACGGAAGCCCTTCTCATCTGTGGGGCACCCTGGAGTGTGTGTGGCAGGACTGGAGGGTAACCGTGATGGGGCTGGACTGAAACTGATACGCTTTGCAAATGCACAGCAACTTACGCAGGGTAACCAAATTACATAAAATTAAAATAATTAAAAGAATTGGGACAGTATTCCATGATAACACCCACGCATCTCAAATGAAATGCCCAGGGAAGATTGTGCCATTATAAATCAGATTTCGGCCTGGTTGCCGTCTCCGCCAGAGTGTTTAAATTTTATTAGGTGGTTCTGGAGCCTCGGGATTCAGGTAGATTGGATTAGTGGGTCCTCCTGCGGGCACAGAGGAGGAAGCCGTCCCTTCAGCGTGGGGCTGTGCTTTGTGCTGTTTGCAACGAGGGCAGGACCACCTCGCTGCCTCCTGAAGCCTTATGGGGACTGTTCACACCTGGGGTTGCTGTGCGGTCCGCAGAGTTACTCTGAGATCCATTCAGGACGAGAGTGCACAAGTCAAGAGGAAGGGCCCATTGTGATTTTAGGCAGTTGGTCAAGTATTTTAGAAGTTCTAAAATGGTACGTGAAAAATGGTCATCTACACTGAGAAAGTGGAATAGGTGTTCTATGCAATTACTTCCTTGATGTCTGTTTAACTTCTAAAACTATCACTTTATATAATTTTTCCCATTGCACTTTTTAAGAGGAATCTCAGGAAGCCCGTGGAAACTTGGCTCCTATAGGGAGAGTGGTGTATCACCTTCTCTGCCACCTTGAGAAGACCTCTGATAGGTCGCTTCTACATACCCTGTGCAGTGGGACTCATCTGAAGGAGAATCCTGATTTGATCGAGGTTCAGGGAAACTTTGAAAATGGTAGTTGATTTTCTGCCCTTCCTTGTGGGGCCCAAGTCTACTTTTAATACATTGGTTCCCTCAGTCACTCCTTTCCCAAGCATTTGGGGAAGGTTTACCGGGTCCCGAGGCCTGCGCCAGGCAGTGTGAACACTGACATGCTCTCTGATTTCGTCACTAAAATGATCTGCCAAATGACTACGGCGCCAGGGCCTCATTTGTGTTTACTTATGCCCTTTTCCCCTCTGGGAATATCTAGCCCCTTTTTGAAGAAAACCCTTCCATTCTTGCCTAAGGTTTGTACAGTTTGTAGACACATTCCATTTACAGAATTTATGTCGAGACGGATTTCATTCCTCTCTGATCATCTTGTTGGGTGATTAACTACTTCTGTAACTTTTCTGCTTGCTCCACCATCGTTAAAACCCTATAAGCTCATTACCCGAGGAACCTCAGTGGTTGTTGTTTTGTTTTGTCTTTGTTTTTCTCTTCACTGTCCCAGGGAAAGGGACAAGCCACACCACACTAAGTCAGGAGCCACTGAGATTCGGTGACCCCAGGGCCAGAAGTTCTCCCACTCAGGGGCATGGATTCACGGGGGTCTTACATGTGTAATTATGAGGTGGTGTCCCTGATCTCTTACCTGCAGCCTCTAATAAATTGTCCTCTTTTTGGTGATATAAGTCAAACCTGGGAAAGTGACAGAGAAGAGACGTACAAAATGCCCAGCACCCAGCCACGTTGTGAACAAGGTGATTATGACAAGGCACATACTTGGTTTCTGCTTAGTGAGAGGACAAGTAGGCCAAGGAACCCAGAGGAGACCGTGGTGCTGGGGAAGGGACACCAGAGGAACATGGGGGCAGGGAGACGAGCGTCGCTTTGAATCAATTCCAAAGTGACCTGACTCTGTATGGAGTTCAAGGGTAGTAGCAAGAGGTGGCAGAGAGACTCTGACCAGTAACCTGGGGGATGGAATAAGAATCTGAGTGCGAATCAGGAGTTTCCATGGGAGACCATCAGCGAGAGTCTGCGATGGGCTAAGAACTCTGGGCCCAAGCTTAGCATCAAAGAGGAGACACCTGATGATGGAAGAGAGGACTGGTTTAAATGTGGGGTGTGTTATTTAAGAGCAGGAATATCCAAGAAGAAAGACAGTCATATAGAAAAAGGAGAGGAGGTGGCAGACATGTGGGGCGAGGGGTGTGGGTGCTTTAAGAGAGAGAGGAAGAAGGAGGGGACATACGAGGGCAGAAAAGGGTCAAAAACACAACACAAACACTATTACGAAAAGAACACTTGACCGAACATCTGGCAGCTGTGGGCTGCGTGTTCACAGCTGCGTTTAGAGGTCAGTGTCCCTGATGTGCCCATTATGCAGAAAAGAAAACCGACCTCTGGCGAGACCACGTGTGGCCTGGGGTCAAAGGAGCAGGACGAACCCAGACATTCTGCACCCAGAGCCTGTGTCCCTTTTTCTTTTTTAAATGGAGGTAAAATTTACGTAACATAAAATTAGCTGTTTAAAAATAGACATTATTGTGCAACCATAACCTTTATCTAGTTCCAAAACAGTCTGAGCCCCTGGAAAGGAAATCCCACCTCCTCAGAGCCATCACTTCCCATTCCCCTCTTCCCAGAAGACTCTGATACAACTAAAAAGTGTATCTTTTAGTTTCTGTGGGTTGAGTGGGGATGGAACAGGAGTGGGGCCTGGCATGCAGGCTGGGGGAGGTGCAGGGAAGAGAGCGGGGAAGGAAAACAGATGTTAAAGACTGAGCTACAGAGGATCCTAGAAAGCAGAGAGACAGAAACATGGGACAGGAGAAGCCAGGGACCTGGGGCCTATGGCGTCCAGGACGCAGAGATACCTCCCAAGGTGAGAAGCAGCAATGCCCGGAGACTGGATCCCGGTAGAAAACCGAGAAGGGGAGAGGAGGAGGAGAAGGTCTAACAAGGTGGAAAGGGGCAGAGCGTTTGAGGTGGGGTTCTTGGAGCAGGAGTGTTTCTTCACCAGGAGGAGTTGACTTTAGTTTCAACCTCGGGGCTCCGTATGGCCACACATTTATGTTTCTCCTGGCCACTGGCTCTGGTCTCTTCTTTCCTTTGATGTCTCTTTAGTGCCCAGTAAATCCAAAGCTCTTGGAATAAAAAAGGAGAAAAAGTTAGAAGAGTTGCCCAGCCTGCTGCTGAAGGGTGGACAAGGTAACTGTGATTGGATCCTGCATGTTAAATAACCAGCCACCTGGTTAGGTCACGCAGAGGGAGGAGGGGCCACGCGCACGCGCACACAGGTCCAGTGACTGGCTACTTTCTAAGGTGTGAAGGAGGCAAAGCAGGCTGAGGCATGTGAGAGGCTTAGGGTACACATTTTTTTTAAATTAAGGAGGTGGTTTTATTCAGGCTATTGCAATACGGAGAACATTCATTAATGAGGAACATCTCAAAGAAAAGGAAGAGAGGCAGGTAAATAAGGGAGTCATCTTGGAGTCTTGTGGGCGTCATGAGGAAGGATGGAGAGGAGACTTCTTGCAGAACCTCTGAGGAGAGTGTGTTCCTCTGTGGTTAGCTGGTTTGTCATTTCTGAATGTCAGAAGGATGGGGAGACTTCTTAACCTCACTCTGAGGTTGCCCAGGGCTCCCGTCAAGTTCAGCCTCGTCAGTCTCCCCTGTTGTTTGTCGCTGAACAGCTCAGAGGTGAGCATCAACCGCCCAGCAGGGTGACGCAGGGCCCAAGAGACGGTCTCTCCAGGGTTCTTGCCGGTGTTGCTCCTGTAAAACTGTTGATCCACCTGTTGAGAGGAGGTGGCAAAGCTCAGTTGTTTTAGGGCCCTGGAGATGAGACATCTTAAAAGAAGGATGCTTAAAATAGGGAAATAATAGTACAAAAGTTGTATTAAAGTAAAGAGCCAGGAGTGGAACCTTGAATGAACCAGTCCAGCGGACACCAGAGGTCAGCAGTGGAAGACTGCGTTGCCCCACTTCATGAGTTCCTTGTTTTATGTTTGTTTGTTGTGGTATCGGGTCTTCAAACCTCAGTGTAATTTATACTTGTAGAACCTCCTTGAGTTCCTTGAAACTAAGATGTCTATGTTCTTGGTGATGCCATGCATAGTCTTGGCTACCTCTCATCCAAGGGCGTGCGTGACCCATCCTGTCGGACTTCCTTAGTGGTCCAGCAGCAGCTTCCCAGGGAGAATTCCAACCCTGTGCCTGGTCTGCTGCAGGGCTCATTCCTTCAAGGTCAATGCCGAGTCACCAGGCTTCAGCTCACAGGGCTTCTTCGGATTCTGAGGGAAAGGCCACCTGCAAAGCAACCTCAAGCCTGATAGGGATCTGAGCACTCAAGTCTGTAGTTCTTGGTGATGCTGAGTCAGGGGAGTGGAAGATAAATTTGAAGCAATAGAGTGGAGGGTTATAGTTGGATTAAAGAAAATGGTAAGGATGGGAAATTTGTAAGCCAGGTAGGTACCAGGCGTGTTTCCCATTGGCTCCAGACAGTCAGCCTTAGTTCCTTAAAAGTATCAGGTCATTTCTCATTGAATGAGCGTCATCCCCAAATATGGTGTTTCAGGCAAAGCCTGGGGTTTGTAACCAATGTTTCTAATGACATCCTCCACTGCCTTAGTGTTGGAACCCAGTCTTCCTAAGGTACAAGGTTTAAAGAGACCTTCACCTGCACAAACCTAAGAGTAAGTGCCTCCTTAAACATGGCAACTTAGGTCTTTTGGCTGCCTCACCCTAGCCCTGACCTGGAGGCAAGAGAGAAAAGAAAGCTGAGCTCCTCGGTGGAGGAAGGTACTCTGGGTAGAAAATGCGAGGAGAATGAGTGTAGACAAGGAAGTTAGAGTGGGCCACTGAGTCACGAGTAATTGGAGTGGGTCTAGTTTTACCTAGAGGGACGTGAGACCCAAACTTTTCTAGGCTGGTGGAGGGTTGGCAGTGAGATAATTTTGTATCTTATTCACCAGAAGTTGTCATAGGAACGTGCGAGTAATATGTGTGACTGTCAGGCTGGCAAGTAAGAGAGACGATGGTGGGAGAACTTTAGCGGGCAGAGGCAGCCTGAAGGGGCTCTGGTGTCATGGCCAAGAGCAAAAGAAGAGACTTACAGCGATGGAGGGGCAAGGACAGTACATAGGAGGACACCGATGCGAAGAGTAGAGGCAGAAGGTCCAGGTAAACCTTAGAGAAGCAGAGACCGAGGGGTGGAAGTGAGAGGGACGGCAGAGCGGAGATCAATGGACAGTTCTAGCAAGGGACAGTGACAAAAATTATAGGCAGAGAGAAACACGGGGGGGAGAGGAAATGCCGAGAAAAGAGAAAGTAGGGGAGAGGCACAGAGGGACCGTGAAGACGGAGTGAGGGCGAGTGTGAAAACGGTAGAGGTCGGAGGGACAGGGAGGGAGGAGACATTGACATGTTTAGAATTTGAGGGAGGGTCCCTGGACAGAAGCTTCTGGTACAGGGCGTTGTCCACTTTAACAGAGAGTTTTCAGGGTAAAGTGTCCCCATTTTTCAAAGTGACATTTGTAACCTGTTCGGACTAAAGAAGCCTCTCTCCAGATTGGCTCACCCACCTGTGGCTCCTGTCAACACTTACAGCCAACGGACCCCAAATACACGTGGCCAGACCAGGTCTGTCTCCTCGGCTTTTTCATCTAAGAGCCCAGAGGACATCTCCCGGGGATATCTTTCTGGAACCTCGGATTTAGCGCTTCCCAAACTGGTCTCACTCACCATCTTCTTCCCCGAAAGCAGAACCACGGAACCACGTTTGTTCGCCTTCTTCTTCGCCAGCTTCCCTCTTCAGTAACGCCGGTGCCAGCACCAGTCTGCTCAGGCAGGGAACGTGGGGGGTACTCCTCCCACGTCCTCCTCTCCCTCGTACCCCTCACACCCCGTCAGCCACCCGGCCCTGAGACTTGACCTTGGCAGTGTTTTCAACCTGACCATTTCTCCTTGCCAATGCTGTGATGCTAATCAGTTCTCTGACAACTTTCCCTTGAACCTCAGCCAACGGAGGTTATGGAAGTGTGGGTGTATTTATGCCACTCTCCTATCTAACCCCTGCGATGTCGATCCTCTTAAGTCGATCCTCTTCCTGCGGCTTCTAATGCCTCCTATTCCTCTAGCCTCTGTTCTTGCACTCCGAGTCTCGGTCATGCTGACTGCTTTCACTTGTTTGAACTGCCTTTGCCCCGTGCTCTGACCTCCATCTGGGACTGTTTTCCTTCTCCTCACCCTCTCTCTAATCTGGCTTCCTCCTGGTTACACGACACTCCCCCCAGAAAGCCATGTTCTGTTTCTTGGCTGGGACTGGGCCCTCTGTCCGTATGCCCCCAGAGCACGTTGTTGGACTGGCTGGGGAATGGTGCTCACACTTCGTTATCGTGGTTTGGTTAATATGGTTTGGTTAACGTGGTTTTGTTAAGGTGGTTTGGTTCTGCCGTCCCTGGTAGACTGTGATTTCGAGGCAGGGACCGATCTGTCCTGTTCTTGCTGTGTCTTCTGGCCTGAACACGGTGTCTGGCCCCTAGTAAGAGCTCAGTGAATACTTATCAGGAAATGCCCTGACTGGTGGGGCTCGGTGGGCTGGGCGTTGTCCTGCAAGGGGAAAGTTGCTGGTTCAATTCTGGGTCAGGGCACAGGCTTGGGTTGCAGGTTTGGTCCCAGGTCCGGGCGCATAGGAGAGGCAACTGATCCATGTTTTTACCCCTTCCTTTCTCCCTCCCGTCTCCTCTCTCTAAAAAGTAAATAGATAAAATCTTTAAAAAAAAGATATTTGTCAGGAAACAGAAGTGCTCATAATTCTGTGCTCTGAAGGCGGAACACATGTTTTGGCAAACATTACATTACTGATGTATTTATTTGGAAAATTTTATAAAATGGTTCTAAAAATCTCACATATGTATACATGTAATAAGCCACTTTTGTGGAAAAGAACATAAATTGGGAATAGACACAAAATTCAGCTGAGATTGTTATCAGTTAGCGAGTGAGGATAGCCAGTAAAGGGGAAGAGCAAAACCAGAAGGCAGAAGCCAAGGTAAAAAGAAAAGCGCCGGAGAAACAGAGAAGGAAAGACACGGATGCGGAGCTGCAGCGGAGGAGTGAGCCTCCCAAGTGGCACGGGGAGAGAGGGAGGAGAGGGAGCCACGAGGCTGTTTGAGGGCACAGAGGAGATTCTCCACGAATCCTTATGTATTCTAGGGGCACAATGCTCCACATCCGAAAATCTAGTGCAGCCTTGTGCTGTGGGTCTGGTGTCTCGTCGCCCCAAAATGAACGAGGGAGGCCAGCGAGCAAGGCCAGCACGTGACTGAGCACCTGACATAATCAGGAAGGCTGGCTGAGGGAGTCTGTTGTGCGATGACACTCAGTGTGTCACAGCAGAGGTGCCCGGAGGTGGCCCAGGGAGCACAGGGTGGGCTCAGGAGAGGGAGGCCCTGGTGCTCCATGCAGGAAGCTTCTAGCTCACAGGGGGAAGTGGAGGGGAAGAGGACAAATACTGTGAGACCTGGGAGGGGAGGAATGCTTAAGACGGGCCAATAGCAACAGAGCACAAGGAGACAGAAGACAGTCCTGAAGTGCTGGAGGGAGGAAATGCAGAGATCAGGAGAGCAGAGAGGGAGGCGCCACAAGAAGGAGGAGCAGAGGCAGAGGAATGGGGACGGAGACAGTTGGGAGGGGAAGAAGAGAGGGAGCAGTGAGGAAATGGAGAGCAAAGCAGGCAAAGCTGGCCACTGTGGTCATGTGTCCTTACCCCAGGGACCTGTGGCTGGCTGAAGCTCCAGCTACCTGGAGGCTGCAGGGAGACTGGACTGTCTAGAGCAGGGACTTTCCTGCTTAGAAGTTCTGCAAGCCACTGGGCCTTTCCTGACATCCCTTTACTGGGGGTTTTCCTGCCGGCTTTTAGGTTTTGTTCCTTTGTGCAGGGAGCAGCAACGAGTCTAGTGTGGAGGAAGCGCCTCAGGAAGGCCAGAGCTCAGCATCAGGATATGGGCCAGGTGAAGAGGGTGAGGGCAGCCAGCCTAGGACGTGTCTGGATGAAACAGGCAGAATCAAATGTTCCCCAAAATTGCTCCATGGAGTCAAGCCCTACCAGAACTATGGCAGTCACAAAACCATGGTCCAGGGAACTACCTTGATATCTTTTAGGTTTGTTTTTCAGATCCAAACCACAAATCACAGAGATAAACTCACTCACTGCCTGGTTGGGAAAGTCCCTTCCAGCATCCCATAATAAGTCTTGCCCAATCCCAGAATGCTTTGCTTCACTGATGTATACCTGGTATTGGAACAAATATTGTTCCAAAAAAGGAAAAAGCCTGCTAAACTCCACCCTGACTGGCGAACCAGTGACTTCGTGTTCCCAAGCAATAGAAAACCCCTAAGCCCTGCACTTGGGATGCAGAACCTGAGGCCCTATCCCAGTGCTCTTGCCTCCTGCCGAGCCTCAATAAATCTGCCTTTACTTTTATCAGTGCCCCTGGTCTAAATTCTTTTACATCAGGAGACAAGAACCCAGACTCAACAGTAACAGGGATTTAGAGTTCCTGTCTCTTGATGCATTTTCCTGTGAGTGCGCCCCCCAGCCAAGGGTCCACATAACGCTGGGAACCTGCTCTTGGGAAATGTGGAAGGCAAGGCACTGGACATGGAGCATGCGTGTTTATGTACTGACACCAGAGTAGAAACAAGATAGCATGCCTATAGTGGTATAGCGCAGATATGTATTTGGCTTTTGCCTCTAGTCCCTGGCATAGAGCTCCCCAAACCCTTAGAATGTCCCGAGGGATAATAGTGACTTTCAAAAACCAACCACGTGATTAGAGGATCTGACCTTTCAGCTCCACCCCTTGACATCTGGGGAGAAAAGAGAGGTAAAAAGATTAAGTTTGATCTGATGCGGACCCTGGCTCGTGGGGTCCACGTCATTATGGATGAAAATGAGACATTCACACGGATTACCGAATCCGGTAGAAGAAAAGGGACATCATGGCTTTTCTCTCAAGGGGAGCAGAAAAGCCTTGGCCCTCACTCCAATGAGCTTTTATTGTCTTACTGGGCACTTTACAAGAAGGTCCTCATTAACTATGCACAGGCTTGCTTTAGGTGGTTACCTTATACCGAAAACAAAGGAGAGGATGCTGCTAATCACATCACAGAAGAGGGGTATTTGCAAATGAAAAGGCAAAAGTAGTTGAACCGGTTACACTCATCCTCGAAAGGTTTAGCATGGTTTTCAGGAAGTTGCTTTGCAGTAAATGTCCTTAATTCAGGTTGAGGGAGTTTTAGCAAAAAACAAGACTCATAGCGGCCTAAGTACAATGCAGGCCTGATTCCCCACAGGAGAACCTATCTGTGGGTGTGGGTCCTGTGCATCCCCCAGTGGGAACTGGACCCACGCCACACAGAGCGGCCTCCCACATGATCACCGCATTTGACGCAGATAAGCATTTAACCAACTATGCTTATGTATTGCAGCCTTGGTGAAAGTCCCTAAATAACAGGGCTCAGGAGCCTTGGAGTTGGCGAATATGTTGACATGCTGGAGAGGGCACGGAAGGAAGGTCTGGGCTGTGGCCCCTCCAAACCTTGTCCTCTGCACCTCTTTTCTTTGGCTGCTCCAGAGTTTTACTCTTTATAATGAAACAGTAATTGTAAATTGAGCACGTCCTTAAATTCCGTGAGTCTTTCTAGCAAATTATTGAACCTAAGGGAAGGTGCTCTGGGAACCTCACATTTGTAGTGTGCTGGTGAAGCAGGAGACAGCATAGGAAGGACTCTGAGGCTGCAATACTGTCACTGGCCAGCATCTAGCACCCTGGTTGCCAGGAAACACCTTTTACCAATTAAGTAGAATAAATAGTAAACCGAGGCAGGGAGGAGGAAGGAGACAAGTCTCACATGCTAACTCAGCAGTCCTGAGCCTGTTCTGATAATATTGCCAGATGTTTCAATATCACATGAAACACTATATTAGCAAGAAAGAAGAAAAGTCCTTGAAATTCTATGTAACATTTCCACTATCTGGGAAAGAAAGCCTTGAAATTGTGCTTTCATCCCAAGCTCTGAATGGGGGAGAGGGTCCCTGGTGCCCAAGAAAGAGCTCATAAATAACTTTGGAAAGTGCCCCAATTTTAATTAACTGCCTCGTGTCACGTATTTGTTTTATGTCAGGATGACCAAATGGAGTCTGGAGCAAGATAAGAATTCGGGCGGACAGACCCCCATTCATCCCTAAATTTGGGTAGCACATTCCCCAAGGAAAGCTGGCGCCACATTTACCCATTAATCAATATGTAACTTTTTTTGCTCCTATCCAACCAACTATGTAAGTCCTGAGAACAAAGGACTCACTCTCTCTCAGGGGATCAGGATTCTCCCCCCCTCCCCCTCTCTCTCGGGGGCTCAGGGGGCTCTCGGCTCTCGGGCCACAGGGCCTCTGGCCACCTGCCTTAGGCTGCCCAGGGGCTTGCCACCCTGGTCTTCAGCCGCTCTTGCTTTTCTCACCCTGCTTTGCTCTGAAACTTTCCCTTTCACCCCCTACTCTACCCAGTCCTGGTCTCTGTCATGGGAGCAGACCACTAATAAACTGATTACATACTACTAGGTTTGCTGATACATAATTCTTTACATGCGTCAGCAAGAAGAACCAGGTCTCTCCTGTCAACACTGGGGACGAATGCAGGTAGCTTGGGGACCCCATCTGTGGAAGGGGGTCTGAAGTGGGGAGCTGAACCCTTGACCTGTAGGGTCTGTGGTAATTCCGGGCAGTTAGGGTCAGAAGTGCATTGTTGGCTATTCAGTGTTTGAACCTTTATAAATTGTGAATTGTTAATCAGCTATATTGTTAAATTCTCCCAGGGGCAGCTTAAGGTCAATTAGGTTGTTAAGACATTAGGCAATAAGGCAGAAGGATGACTATACATCCTGATTTGTAATTTACTCTTAATTAGGGCCAGCCTTGGTGAGGTTACATGTTAATTTATAGATTTTTGTCTAGTAGAGATGCAAATGATTTGTTTGGTAGAAAGATAATCTCCCAAGATTATGATTTTTTTTGGCTTGTAGGACATTAACTGGTTTTGGCTCTAATGTAGGAAACTTATTTCGGCCAGCCTGACATTCCTGGCTAACTTTGCAAACCTCCTGCTGTTTTCAGTTCTGTGTTAGTGGGTCACACACACTGCAATAAATAAGGAAAAAAGGAAAAGAGGAAAAAAGAAAGAAAGGGATGTTTTATGTGGGGAGGAGGAAGGAAGAGAAAATGTTCCTTAAGAACATAACATATAAGTCAAATAAATGGAAGCACGTGATATGATCCTTTATAGAAAGACTCCAGATTTCCGATTGTACATTTCACTCCCAATTATCCAATAAGAGCACTGGACAAGGCAATTTTAGATTTTATTTACAAAAATAAATGAGCAGGAATGGCAACAAAAAAGTGCGAGATGAGAAGGGTGACATGATGTTCGCACAGCAGCAGACGGCCTGGGACCCCGGGCACCTGGCCGCACCCTGCGGGAGGCTCTGGAGACGGAAGCAAAAAAAACGGACGGCCTTACAGAATGATGGGCTCGGGCTGAGAGCTGTTCTGGCTGATTTTCTGAACTGCAAAAATGTTTTTGAAATCATCCTCGAATTTGGCCTCTAGTTGAAGTCCCAGCCTGATGAACTTATGTTCCTGAAAAAGAAAAGACAAAAATAGTAAGAGACATGGCCAACGAGGCTTAGACTCCCAAGGTTTCAGATAACCCGGATCTTTGGTTTACACTACCCCCAAAGGTTAAGTGAGACTTTATCCAGTGAAGAACAGCTTAATCGTTCCTCTTTATCTAGAAGACAGAGAAGCAAAAATAGTGCTCCACTGCAGCGCAATTCTTTGTCAGAAATTGGCTGATCGACTTAATTTGACAAAATCCAAGTTATTTGAATTCTGAGCACAGCACGCATTACTTGCGGCGATATGATAGTATGGAACCACCTACGGCAAATTCACGGTGCCTTCCTTCCTTCTTCATTCTCACCCCTTTGTTATTTAATTCTTGTTAACTTTTTGATACTGCATTAGGGGATTTGCATGTAAAGAAATCCAAGAATCTGAAATCTGAGAAAGCTGGTGTGGTGTCTTCCTTTAGCGAAGAGAAAATGCTGGTTGCCTTTGAAAAGCGCTCTGCTGGGGAAGGGCCCGGGTCTGTGGTCTGCCGCTGTCCGTGGGAGGAGATCGGCTGTCTGGCAATGAGCGGGCTCTGAGGTCCTAAGGCAATGACTTGCCATCACACCTCTGGTTTGTTATTATTTTCGCCTCTGTAGACCACAGGGCTGTTAGGATCCTTCCAGAATTTTCACTTGTGTAGGCTGGCTGCACAATGCAAGCGTACATTGTCTGTGATCCAAGACGATGAAAAGCAAAGTGTCTTCATTGAAAAAAAAAAAGGGATGCAGGGACAGCCACTTACCCTGTAAAACGTCCTGTGGTTCCGAAAGATGAGGCGCATGTCCTGCACAAACCCCTTCACTTGGCCGTATAAATTCCAAGTCAGCTTTCTCCTGATCTTGTCTAACCACATGTACTTCTGCAGGCCCCGAGGTGCCTGTTTACTCTGTGGGTAGAAATGCCACAGGGCAGGCTGTGAGCGTGGGTCCGAGTCTACTTTCTACAGACTCTGCGCTGCTGTGGACTAGGTGTTCCTGTTCCACTCCCCAAACTGGTGTGTTGAAATCCCAACCCCCAATGTGACGGTGTTAGGAGGTGGGACCTTTGGGAGGTGATTAGGTCATGAGGGTAGTCATGAGTGGGATCAGTGCCCTTTGTAAGGGGACCCCAGAGAGCTCTCTCCCTGTGTCCACCGTCTGAGGACACAACACAGCATTGGCATTCTGCAACATGGAAGAGGGCCCTTGCCAGAATCTGACCATGCTGGTGCCCAGATCTTGGACTTCCAGCAACAAGGCGTCCATCAACAAGGCAATGATAATGACAACTTATACCCATTGCATTCACGTCACAAATTTGACCAATGCCAGTTTTGGGCTGTGTAGCTGTTACTTACATAGTATGGTTTTGAGGCAAAAAAGGAACTTTCTGGACAGGAATAGACCTTCAAGAGGAGGAATTCACATTTCTGCAAAAGATAGAGGAGGTCTTAAGTGAAAAGCAGCTTGGAGAGAATGAACTCTTACGCATGTTCAGACAGAGTGCCCCTGTGGAAACACAGAATGGGCATTTCCTTTGGAATGCGGATTTTGGTGTTAGATCGTGTGAGCAAGGCGCGGCGAGGGACAGCAGCTTGCCTCCGGGCACCGTTCCTCCAGCCCCTCCCTGTGAGACCCGGCTTCTCCTCCCAGCTGCACAGAAGGGGGGAGGGAGGGAGGCTGCAGCTTCTCACTGCAACTCACCAACTTCTCTTCGCTCAGCATCTGCCTCTCCAGGACCTCTGACTCCTGATGACATGGTTGATTTTCTGGGCCATTTGCCCCCATCTGGCAGAAGATGCAACTCCATGGGGTCCTGAGAGGCAGGACTTAAAATGAGCAGAGGAAGGTTCTCTGTGAAGCAGCCACTGTTCCTCCAGCCATTAAAGTCCTCTGTTCAAGGAGGACTATTGGTTGCCACCTTGCAGCCAACTTCTGCCTTGGAGGCTCCTCCATGCTCAAGTCCCATCTGGGCTCAATTGCCAAAGACACCCCTCCCGTAAGTAGTCTACTGAGTTAGGTGCCATGGCGGGCAATGGACTCTCGCTCGTCTCCTAACTGAGGTTTCTCATCTGAGCCACTGTGAGTATGGTAATGAGCCCTGTCTGCCTCGGTGCGGTGTGGGAAATCAGTACCGAGTCTCGGGCCTCGACCAAGCAGCAGGTCATAGGAAAAGTCAGGGAAACAGCTCTTGCCTCTCAACTTCGCTGCGTGAGCACAGGGCACAGGCCGCGGGCATCCTCCTCCCGGGCAAAGCCATGTCTACGCCCAGGACCTGTGCTGCAGAGCCGTCCTGGGAAGGAAACCTTCCAGGGAGTGCCAGGTATTCTATTTGCCACTGGAGTCCTCTCAACGGCACCGGGCCGTCTGTGCTGGGAGGCTCTCAGTAACCAGGTGGATACAATGGTTCATTTTAGAGATGTCATTTAGCTTCTCTCCTGGCCATCCCAGTCCTCTCTCAAGAGGCCCATTACAAATTAAGATATACAAGCTGTCAGCTATAAAAACAGTCGTGGGGGTGTAAAGTACAGCATAGGGAGTATCGTCAATAACATTGTAATGATTAGGTATGGTGTCAGGTGGGTACTAGACTTACTGGGGGCATCAGTAGGTAAGTTATATACATGTTTAATTACTATGTTGTACCCCTGAAACTAATCTAATGTTGCATGTCAACTATAAATGAAGAAATAGAAGCCTATTACAAAGTTCCCGTGGGGCGGGGATGGGGACTGTTTGTGGGTTCGCCCAAAAGCGGATCTCTCTTCCGGCTCTGCGAAGTGCCTGACTGCGGGGGTTTATGCCAGGTCACTGGGGTGGCACCGCTCCCTGGGAGCTATCGTCGAGCAGGTGGGTTACGTTAGATTCCTCCCACGACGGAGGACGATGCTCTGTCCTCATGGGGACACACGCATTCCTGGTAGACATCCCCTGCCCACATCACCACTTACAGATGCTGTATCAGTCTCCCTGCGAGCCCACGGGCCATCACCTCTGACCAAGGAGACGTTTTACAGCTAAGGAAATGGAGCAGTGGACTCACTCTCAGAATTCAGGAATTTCATCCTGGACCCCGTCACCCAGGGTCAGCTGGGCATGGCCTTCTGAGGACTCATCACAGCCCTCACCTTGCCAAGCGTGTGATGTTCCCAGGGCAGGTGACACATGCTTTCAACCAGCAGCTACCATCTGGTGTCAGAACCCCATCCAAGTGCGTGGGCTGGGGAACAGAGCCGGGCAGGTGGCAGTGACCCCTCTTTCTGTGATAGTTATTAGCTACTTGAGGAGTTTTTACTTCCCATGAATCTACTGCTGCCAGCACGGTGAAACAGCTCTGATACTTAAGGACCCTGCTCCCTCTGCATTAAGACACCTACAACCTGAGACAAACCTGGCGGGCTGAGTGTGCACGCTTGGGAAGAGCTGTACCACAAGAAGGAAGGGCGAGAGGGAACCGGGTCTCACTAACCTGTCAGGATCAATACGACGGATGTGGCATTTGCTATGAAAGGACCTCGGACAAGTATCACAGCAGAAGAGCTTTCCTCTTCTACGACACACCTCACATTCGTTGGAGTTTTCCGGCTAGAAGGGGAGAGAATGTAGACAGCACCGGGCTCGGGGAGACTCAGGAGGGTCGAGAGGTTGAGATACTAGAACACACAGACTTTGCTTGTACCAAGGGGACACTGGTAAATTTCTCTCCACGAAATATTAAGGGTCGACACCGAGCAGAGATTTGAGAAGAAAGCATTCTGGTCTGTAGTCAAGTTCAGGAGGAGGTGGTTGTGTTAGAGTGGGACAGTTTTCCGTGTGAAGACAGAGATTCGGCCAGCAACAAAAAAGGATGAGTTAAAGATAACCTGAGAAATGGATGCTGCTGCTGGACAAACCTGGCTCAGGAATATAGTGTCTTATCTAGTTATCTAGACGGCATCATCTGAAGGGACTCATCACAGAGTGATGTACTGAGAATTTAATGTGATGGAATACACTTCTGAGATACCAGTGCACCCTGCTTTTTTTTAAAAAAATTTTTATTTATTTATTTTTAGAGAGGGGAGGGAAGGAGAAAGAGAGAGAGAGAAACATCAATGTGCGGTTGCTGGGGGCCGTGGCCTGCAACCCAGGCATGTGCCCTGACTGGGAATCGAACCTGCGATGCTTTGGTTCGCAGCCCGCGCTCAATCCACTGAGCTATGTCAGCCAGGGCACTCTGCTTTTTTTGAAAGGCCATGGGCACAGATGACCAGGCGAGAGTCAGGGAAGACAGAGGTCTTCCGCTCTGGGAGCCTGGGGATGGTGCGCTGTGACTCAGCTTCGTCTGCAAGGTGTGGAGGCTCCGGTTCTGAATGGCCAGGGAGTGTGGCAACCATTGGGTCCATGGATGACCTGGTGCTGTGTCCTGTGTAAGGAGGATGGCGGAGCCCACAGAGTCGGCTGATGCTGGGTCCTCCACCAATCTTAATATCTGGGGCTTTCAGCCAGATTTGATTTCCTTTAGTGAAGTCAAAAATTTGACTGTTTGCATCTAAGTATTGTGGAATGAAAAAGTGCATATTAAAATGGTGGAATTTAGAGACCCAAATAAGAATCGATCAAGGAAAGAGCCCTTCGGAGGCTGAGAGAAATCAGTTGCTTTTTAAAAAATGTGTGTGTGACAATCTCTGTGGCCATAACATGTGAATCTCTGCATACTAAAGTTTCTATACCTGGCCCCGGCTGGGTGGCTTAGTTGGTTGGAGTGTCATCCTCTCAACCGAAAGGCCACGGGTTTGATCCCTGGCCAGGGCCCCTATCTAGGTTGTGGGTTCAGTTCCCAGATGGGGTGCACACTGGAGGCAATGGTCAATGTTTCTCTCTTGTATCTCCCTCTCCTTCTCTCCCTTCCCCACTCTCTAAAATCAATAAGCATATCCTCAGGTAAGCATAAAAGTAATGACAAAATGAAACTTCTGTGTCTGAGGGTCATGTGTCTGTGATGGAGATGGAGACATGTCCGGAAGCATTTGGCTCCTCTTCTGGGACCCCCTGAGCAGAAAGAGAGTAGTTGGAGGAGAACGGTGTGGTGGGGAAATGTTTCACCCAGGGAAATGCTACTGCACCTAGACGAAAATCTCCTGTCTACACCAGGCATTAGAAGGAGGAGTTCTGTGACAATCTAGGTACAAAATAATGCACAGACTTGGGGACCGGCCCACCCGGAGATGGGTGGCTGAGATGCGGGTGGGTGGTGAGGAGGTGGGAGGTGACAGGGAGGGCCGTTCCCCTTCTTCCTTCTAGAAACACCGTGCTTCGTCCTGTGACACTCCGCTCCCTTGGAGTTGTCCCCCTTACACTCTGCCCCTTTCTTCGAAGCTTCCTCACTTAGAATGTGGGCGTTCCTTGGGGCTCTGTCTTACACCCCCCGCCCCTGTCACTACTCCCATGACCACGCCTACCATATTTAGACTTAGACTTTAAAACCTGTGTCTCCCGTCTCCTCCTGAGCCCCTCAACATCCACACCCTGCTTTCCACCAGCTCCAGGTAGACCTTCTTCATCGGGTCCAAAACCCACCCTGTCCCCAAGCACCCTGTTCTCGTCTCTCTGTCTGGAATCTGCTGCCCCTTCAGCCCCCCCTCACCAAGCACCCACCCCACCATTCGCCCAGGAGCCTGGCAGCAAACATAGATTCTGCCCTTTCCCACACCCAGACTTAGACTTAAAGCTCTGTCCCTCGTAGCAATGGGGAGGCAGGAAGGTTTCCTCCGAACCACAGAAAGGAGGCTTTCACACTGGAGACCCCCAACCCCAGAACCATCGATCCGACGGGGGTGGTGCATCTGCTGTTCACTGCTCATCACACACAGCAACAGGTTCCGACGGAGTGTGGGCGCACTTCAGGGAAAGGCGGCAACGGCGCAGATAATGGACTGAGGGAAAGGGCCTGGATCATTCTGGGGTTACAGGCGGGAGTCCGTACTTACATATGGGTCAATGAAGTCATTGCTGTGAGACTCTGGTATTGTCTACAGAAAGCAGAGAAAAGAGTGAATGACAATAGTGAACATGAGTTTTCATTAACCAAACGTTGGAACAGACTTTTTATGTAAAGGATTCATGCCCCAGCCCTCCCTTTGTTTTGCATCATCTTTTATGGTGATGGAGAACATATCTAACTGGAGAACAACAAAATCCCCCAACAAACTGTGTGTCAGTGATAGTTTGGCCCAATGCATGTCACGTTCTTTGGCTCTCAGGCCCCAGCTGGCTTTCGTGAAGCCGTATGGAGAGGGACTCTGGCCCTGGTCGTCCCAGATGGAGCTGGAGCTGCAATGAGAGACTCAGACTGAGGACTCATGCCCTGCAGCCCCAGTGACACAGGGCCCAGAGTCCTGGGAGCCATGCCAATGTCCCTGTGACTCCACTGCCTTCCACCACTCTCCTGGCACAGCCCTAAGGATAGAATGGGCACAAGGTCCCAGTTCTGCACCTCTTCTGTGGAAGGTGAGCACCTTTCCACTGTCTCCCGAATTGCAAGAGCTGCATTGACCTGGGATATCTGTGAAATAACTTGACTTCCTTCTAGTCTGGAACAATGACTACCCCAGCTTTTACCTCCAGCCTGGAGCAGAGAGGCCATAGATAACACACCCAGTGGATCCAAGGCAGAATGACCCGAGAAGTGGCCGTGTGACTGCCTGTCTCTCAGGGTGCTCTAGAACCCCCACCCTCCCCATGAGTTATTCTCTCAGGTTAGACAGTGATGTTGAAATAATCACATAAGGTCAGTTCTGTCTCAGGATCTAGTTTAAAGGGCTGTTCTCAACTCTATGTGTAATGTTTTAGTGCTTAAAGAAGTCCTGGCCTCGTACACTGTAATGTGTGAAAGCAGCAACTGCAAAAACACCACATTATAGAATCAAGTTTCATCAGAGTTAGTGAGATTAGTGAATTTAGAAACTGTAAAATATGGCCACAGAAATGGAAAATCAACAGCATGATGGATGAGACACTGGCTGAAAGTCATATGATAATCACCTTTTTTCTTGTCCTTGGGGGGTCTGGTAGAAATCCTTTCTGAAAGAGAAAAGATTATTACAACATGTGTCCACTTTGTACTTTTGTACTTTTTCCACTGTTTCGAGCTTGGTGTCTCTGGCCACGCCCCAAGTATGTCCCATCATCAACAAGACACATTCAAGGTGTCTTCACGGGAAATAACTTCCCTCCCCCAATCTGTAACACGCTGCCCTCTGTTATCGAGGCTCAGCCTTAAAAACTGCTCCCTCTCTCTTGCTCCCCTTATGAAGCCTTTCCAAGTTTTCTTTACGACCTCTTCTGTCACTTCCTCTCCATTCCTTTGCAAGGACCTCTCTAGTTTGTGTCTTTATACCCCACACACGTCAGCTGCTCCACTGGCACACACTTGGTAAGGGACAGGTATCGGGTGTCAGGCCCCACCAGTGGCCTTGGGCACACACAGGTGTCCGGACTTTTGAGGAGAGAAGTGGGAGGAGCTGGCAGGCCATGGGTGAGGACAACCAAGCATAAACCATGCTCTCACAGAGTATTTTGGGTTCCGGAGATGAGTGAGTGTGGTAGGTTGAATAACGGTCCCCGAAGATGTTAGTGTCCTAATCCTCAGGCCTGTGCATGTTAATTGACCCGTGAAGAGCAACTGCCTCTTTACAGAGGTAACTAAATGAAGGATCTTGAAATGAGAAGATTCTTCTGATTATCTGGGTGGGGCCAACGCGATCACAAGGGGCTTCCTGAGAGGGGGCGGGAGGGTCAGAGTGTCAGGGGACGGGATGAGAGAGCAAGAGGCTGATTTGTGGAGGGCACCATGGACTAAGGGATGTGGGTGGCTTCCAGTGGGTGATAAAAGCCAGGGATACATTGCACCTGGAATGCTCCCTGCTGACACCTTGACTCGAGCCTACCGAAACTGACTTCAGACTTCCCCGGCCTCCAGGACTGTGAGGTAATAGGTTCATATTGTTGGAAGCCCTACGTTGGTGGGCAGCTGTTACGGCAGCGATGGGGGACAAACACAGCGAGTGTGAAGGACTTCAGAGAACGTGCTGCTGGAGCTTGGCCTTGCAGGTTGAGTGGAGGTGCGTCAGACAGAAAGGCTGTGAGGGTCACTGAAGGTTTCCATGGCTTCAAGTACTCCACCCTCTAATCCATACTGCATTCTCTGATCAGATCAATATTTCTCAAGCATCATTTCAACTATGTCAGTCAGTCCCTAACTCAAACCTCCCATGATCTCCCCTCTGATTAAAGAAGGGTTCGTTCTCTATAGGGAACCAGTCTGCCTGGCAATGGCGAATGTAGCCCAGTCCTATTGGAAAGCCCATAGGCGCGTGTTGGCATGCAGGCCACCAAACCCACCGATCGGCTTTCCCGTGGGAAACCAGGCCTGCATTATGCCTAGGCTGCTTTGAGGCTTGCTCTTGCTAAAACTCCCTCACCCTGAGTTGAAACAGCAAATGCTTACTTCACGTATCTTTAAAGTAACTTCCTGAAGTCTGTGCTAATTCTCCCAAGGACTAAAGTGTAACCAGGCCAATTACTGTTATTGTTCCCTTGCATCTGCAACATTTTGTCCTTGTTAATCTGTAGGAAGTAATCAGAAACATCCTTTCCTTTGTTATCTGTAAAAAGTAATTACCTAAAGCAAACCCGAGCATAATGAATGAGAACCTTCTTTGATGTATGCTATTAGAAAGCCAATAAAAGCTTGTCGAGGCCAAGGTCGAGGTGCTCTCCCTTTGAGAGAGTGACCAGGCCATCCCTTTTTCTCCACAGGACTTCGGTGGTCCTTGTGAATTTGTTCACTGCATCCACAACACACGGACCCCGTGGGCCGGGGTCCGCATCAGTCCTCCTTCCCCTGGCCTCAGGACCTCTATAGCTAGCCCACCCTGTGTACCGAGCCTCATTACCCGCAACATCTCGATAAGTTGTGGGAAGGATTCGCATGCCATCCTTTTTATGTGAAATGTGTTGTACCTACAGCTCTCCTTGTCAGAACTATGCTTCTTTTAAGACCCAGCTCAGTGCAAACTGTCCCATCAAACTGTCCTCAACCTCAAAGTCAGAAGGAACTTCCCCTCCCCGAGACCCTGCGTCTCCTCCTGCCAGTGCCTCCCCATTAGCAGTCCTGTGGTTAGGAATGTGCAGCCTCCCTCCTTGTTAGGGACTGGGGCTCGAACCTGGTACTTTAGATGTAGCTCAATAAACGTTGCTGAGCAAAGGGCTCTTCCTGAGCACTAGAGGGGAGCGAGGAAGGGCCATCTGGGGCAAGGGATACAAACAGTCACAAGGCAGACGCTCATGTGTGGCAGAGACCCGGCCCGCCTTGTCCACATCAGGGGGCTGGCACGAGGACCGAAAGTGGCATTTCAGAATGCCACTTACGTATACTCTCAAGAATGAATTTCAGTTGGCCATCAAAAGAAACAACATTAAAATACGACGAGTAATCTGTAACCCAGGAAGCACCCATATTGGTGCATTATTTTCAGATAATCCAGTTCTGCTATGCTCCTTTAAACAACCACTCGTGACAGAGTCAAGGCCACAACTTACTGCCCGCCTTCCAGGGGGCTAGAGTTCTTGCGCTTCGAGGATTAAGCTGTAATAAAAGCCAGCCGAGGTAACACCCGAGTGGGGTGTTAGTAATGACATCATTATGACCTGCGCAAGGGAGGTCACGATGGTTTTCCAGACACGGGTGGAACTCGGAGTTGGTGGATGGCGACACTGCATCCTTAATTTCAGCCCCCTGCCACTAGGGTACCTGAATCAGGAGCTTCAGGGGCCAGCCGCCGCAGCGCACACTCAGCCTCCAGTTCTTGGATTTTTCGTGGTTCCCTTCAATTTCGAATTCCTTGAGGGTGAGCTGCTTCCCATCCGTCAACTCTATACACTTCGCTGAGATGCCTGTGAGGCCGAGCAAGACAAGCTGAGCTCCCTTCGTTGCCCGGAAGTGCCCCCCACCGAAAACCCCAGAACTCGGCCTCCCACCACGTGGTTTAGGGGCCACCTATTTTGGGCTTGGAACCAGTAACACAGGAGAGCCGAGTTCCCACTCAGGGGCCCCACGGGCACCGGAAATGCGAGGGCGGAAGGGGACTTCCTGCTGTGTGTGCACATTTCTTTGTGGGATGAGAAGGGCACTAATTATTACCAGCATTTACTTTCAAAAAGCACTTAACTACCGTATTTTGCTATGCATAATGCACTCCCTTGTATAATGCACTCCCTTGTCTAATGCGCACCCATGATTTTGGCCCAAACTTTTAAGAAAAAAAAACCTTTCCTTTTAAGTTTTAAATTTAATTAATTATTTATTTATATTTAGATAGTTGTTTTTGTATTATAAAGGAATTTTAGCATTTATTTGTGAACATATCATGGCACAAGAAATGTTATGTAACAAATAATTACAAAACACAAGAACAGATGCAAGGTATTTCAGGTACTACGCTTGTATAATGCAGAGCTTTTTTTTTTTTTCTTCAAAAATTTGGGCAAAAATGTACACATTATACACAGCAAAATATGGCACATTCAAAAGAGAAACAAATGAACTGAATGAATGGCTCTAAAGAAGAATGACCTAGATCCTTTCCCTTCCTCTGTCTGAGACCCTCGACTGAGCCAGGCTCAGTGTGGGGGGTGGGGGGCAGATGAGGGCACCCACGTGGCCATGTGGCAGCTGTCTCCTCGGCCACGTCTGCCTCGTCTCGTACAATGTTGACTGTCCAGCTAACGGCAACCAGCGATTTCTCACCTTTTGGACTCATGGTTATTTTATGTGGAAAGTAATTACAGAAACGTTATGTGGCGGGAAAAGTGAACTCACTCACATGCATTATAGTCGTAGGGCACACACTTATACTTGTTGGCGCCAGACACGGCAGGTGGACATTTGTGCTCTACTTCAGCAATTATAATTTGCAAGTTAGCCCATTTTTTTCTCATAATAATATGACGAGGGAAGTTCTATTATTATTATTCCTGTTTTGTAGGAGGAAGTTTAGGGTGGGAGACAATGGCTCGGTCCAGGTGAAACAGACACTCCTGGTATAGCTGGCACTTGGAGCCAGGTCTCCTGATCCTAAATCCTGTGCGCCTTCCGGTTAGCACAGGTGGTACAGGCGTTACAGGGACCCGGGCTGTGAGGTTGTTGTTGGGTTTCTCAGTTGTGTATATTCCCCCCACCCCGATACTGAAGCCCTTGCTGTTTGTTATATTGGGCGCTGGATGGGTGTCCTGGGGACCTTTTCTATGGAAGAAAAGGGAGACAGCCCGGTAGGCTAATATGCATGAATTTGAAAAGGGTGGGGATGCCATCTTTCCTCCAGCCTGTCTGGGATACGGCGCAGAAAAGACCTAACAGAGCGGACCCAAGACTTTAGGAATGCCTGCTTCTGAGGCCAGCCCTTGGCTGGCATCTGAGAACCTGGACTTCAGGAGAGGTCCCACCCTTCCCATACGGCTTATGCTGAACACCTGCGTTTCTTCTGGGCATCTGGAATTTTGGCAGGTGACAGGTAAAGTATACCTGTGTCGCTAACTCCTGATAAAAACTCTGGGCTCCTGGGCTCAGAGCAGCTTCCCTGATGGACAACATCTCACACGTGTTAGAACTGGTGGCTGGAGAATTAAGTGTGACTTGCGTGACTCCACTGGGAGAGGACTCTCGGAGACTGACACCTGGTTTCCTTTCGTCTTTGTTAAGGGGTCTTTTTGACTTTGCTGCCTTTGCTTTGTATCGATTTAATAAATTGTAGCAATGAGTTTGACTATATGTTAGGTTCTGTGAGGGCTCTTAGTGAGTCAGTGAGTCTGGGGATGGGCTTGGAGACCCCGGTGCAGGTGTCTAGCCCTTGAACAATACAATGACCACATGGGGATAGTTTCCAGGTGAACAGCATGGAAGACCAGGAAACTCACCTTGTTTCATCATCTCCTTACACAAAATCCCCTTCGCCTGACCACAGGTCACCGGAAGTTTAGGAGGTTGAAAATCCATATTTGTATCTCTGGGAATTCTTGGAACTGTAAGAAAGCATTATTATTATTACTTTTTTCATTCCATCTTATACAACTGTGCCCTCTTTCTCCTCATCCATTGTGAGATCCTTCTTTTACAGATTAAAACCTATTGGAGGGATCACCCCACGAACTAGGCCTTTCTTTTATGGCTGGTGAGACACATAAAGATAACGTCATCCTGTATTCCTGTTCTCTGAAATCCTGCGTAAAAGCCTCGTGTGGAAGGGCCTGAGTTCCCAAGCTTATTGGCCACAATTACCTGGGGCGCAATGATTTTTCCCTTGGTTTTGAGGAAGATGTCTAGTCAGTCATATTACTGACTTGCAGTTAAGTGGATGGAGAAAACCCCCTCCCGGCTTTTAGCTGTGTCTCCTCGGCGGAGGCACCCACTGGGAGCTCAGAGAGCAGGGTGACACCGGAGCACCTAGTGTCGTCGGGGGAAATCAGGCTCTTCCCTCACAGGACTGCGAGGAAAGCATTCCGAGGACCTGCACATGGGAGACTGTGGTGTGGCAGGATGGTTCATTCGTGGGGAAGGCTGCCCCTGCGTCCTCTCTCTGTTCATCCCGTCCTGGAAAATGTCCTGTTTTGCCTTCACTAAGGCCAAAACAATAGCCAAGGCCCAGAGTTTCTGTTTCACGCTAAAGCGTAGTCCCTCGGAGCCCATGCAGTTGCTGCAGGCCTGAGTAGCTGCTAGAGCCGCGTGGTTGTGTGCTCCCAAGTGAGAGAGCAAGCAAATGTGGGCAAATGAAGGTGTGTGTGTGTGTGGGAGAGAGACAGATAGGGAGATTATTTTTGTTTCCCTGGGATTATATTAGCCATGGTTTGGGACTAACTAGGAGCTTTTTAAAAATAACCAATCAACTTCTCAAGCTTTCATGGGCTTTTTGATGGGTCCAGCCCCTAGTTAGACGGACAAGCCTCCGTGGTCATGCACCTGTCCCTGGACCCTCCTCAGTCTGGTATCAGAGGGGGAAAGGAGCAAGGAGTGTTAGACCCCCAGGGTGAGCAATGCTGTAATCCCTGGAGCGTGAAGGTGTAGCTTCCTGGTGAAGCAAGCAGGCTCATGCTCCCCTGTTTATTAAACTCAATGCTCCCTTGGCTTTCTTTCTTATGAACAACTAATTAACTGGCTATGGTGACACTAGCAAGAGCAGTGTCTGCGTTCCCTCCTTGCTCTGCCTTGTTTCACTTCCCCTTCGTGTGAACTTGGTGGTTTTCACTCTGTGACACCCAGGGCAGGGTGCTCTAGAAGACACTGCAAGTTGGTCAGGAAGAAGGCCTCTGTACATCCTTTGGGTGGGGCACTAGGTTCTGATTCTGCAGTTGCTGAAAGTCTCAACATGAACTTCAGTAACAGCAGCACCTGCTCCTGTCCTCCTGGCTAACACTGAGGGCACCCATGGAGATACATGCTGGGGCTCCTGTCCAGCATGGGCAGGGGTGGGCTGGCCCTGGCCCTGGCCCTCTCAGAGTCATTTCTGTCAGAGCTGGGGATGGCCCGGGAGGCCACTCACCCATTTACAGAGGAAGAAATTAAGGCAAAAGACGAAAGGACCAGCAAAAATCACATCATCAAAGGTATGTTAGGATTCAGGACACAAGTCTTGTATTACCACCCAGGGTCCCCATTGGTGGGCAAATGGGGTGTCCCTACGTGGTCAGGAGATAAACAGCACATGAGTCACACCCTTTTATCAATGCAGCGAAGGGAGCCTTGTGCTCCCTCACAGATCAATTGATCAGCATCAGTGAAGTGGTGTTATCAGCGTCCTGTCATGTTGTTGACATTGACCAAGGCTGATGACCACCCTAAGGTTTGTGACTGGCTCTGTAAGCTAATTCAGAAATTGATCGGTTGCTTAGAAAACAGAGTATAAAGTTAAAATTTAGATGCTTAATTAATAAAAGTGTATTAATCAATTAATCACTTCTTTTTACCTCTTTTTCTGCATCTTTTCAAAGGTCCAGGGTTGATTGCTTTTTTCCCTGAGGGGAAAAAAGAAAATAACATAAATGTCTCCTGTTTATGAAATTGCATTGCAAATAATAGTATTGTGGGAAAATACCATTCAAGTAAAAACTCTGCAGGAGCCTGTCTAGTCCTTCGATAAAACTATAGAATGCCTGATCAGGATTCAGAAACTGTTTTCTGTAAGGGGCCAGATAGTAACTATATTTAAGGCCTATAATTACTCAATGCTGCTGTTGTATTGTGAAATCCTTCCTAGGTAATACATAAATAAAAAGAGGTGGCTGTGGATGTGTCCCAATAAAACTTTATAAAACAATGGGCTGGATTTACTCTATGGGCCAGGATTAGCTGAACCCAGGCCTAGACTTAGTTACAAGGATGATACTTAACTGAGGTTCATTCTAAATTTCTTTTTCTAATATCTCCAAATTGTTCCAGATAACTTTGCATTATGTACTACGTTTTATGTATTTCCCGAGCAACAGGCTGAGAAGAATGATGAGGTTGGACACTTGCTTTGCGCCAGAACCATTCTTAGACCTTAGTTGTATTAACTCACTTCATTGTTGGAACAAATGTTCCAAATAAGAACTAACACTACCTTCATTCACTAGGTGAGGAAATAAATGTAAATGTGTAGAGATAGATATTCAAATTAAATAAGGTACCGGAGATTTCCTTTGATAGAGAGACAGAGATACAAGGCAGTAATATAAGGTCTCAAGGACAGATCTCATGGTGAACTCTACCAATAAGATAGCTGCCACAAGCCTAATCTTGCAAGTAGATTTTTATACTAATTATGGGGAAAAAATGAGAAGAGACTTAAAAACTAACCCGATGAAAGGGAACGTATAGAAATGGATGCCCAGGTTCTAAAGGTTGTAGGGATAAAGATAACAAAATATCTCGGAAGATTAGAGTACACCTCTGACTATAACCTGAGTCCGTTCATCACTAGCTATTACTGGCAAACACACATTCTCTTCGTCTTAGTTTCTCCCTGTTTAAATAAATCCTTCTGGGTCTATTGAGTGAGCTAGGCTCCCCTTCCATGAAAACCTTCAGGTTTACAGACAACTTCAGGGTAAACAAATAGGTGCTCAATGTTCTCCAGCCAGTTTTCAGCATGAAAAAATGTGGGTGGAACACAGAGTCCTATGTGTCAAGGTGCTGAGGAGCTTTGCTTTGCAATGGTTCTTTGTGTGTTAGCATGTTCCAGCACCTTGTTGTCATCCAACGTCTAGGAAGTAAGATGTCTGGACAAAGTAAGGTTTCACTTTTCTTGGGTCTACTATCTTAATAACACTAACCCCCACATTAACCCTTGTAAATAATAATGTAGCCAGAAAAATTAAAATCAATATAAAATAATTTTCTTAATAGTTAGGTCTACTCATTATGAGCAAAAAAGTGTTATCAGGTTGCCTCAGAGTAGCAGCGGAAGCCTCAACACCCAAGAACAATACAATAGGAGCCTAGTACACCTATACCTTAAAGAAAGGGGCAAGTCTAGCCATGCTGCAGAGAACATGGTAGGGTACAGTGAGGCTGGTTCTGCCAGCATAAGCCTTCCCTACCACCAGGCCTAGAGAGGAAGCTACATTTCCTTGGAGAGAATTGTCAGACACCTCTCTTTAATCCAAGAGAGAAGGTGTTAAAAGACCCCCCACAGAAGATGGACTTCTGTCCTTGGGGACGTCAAGGTAGGAGAGACTGTTAGGTTCAACTCTAAGAAATGTGAAGGTGAAGGTCATGACTAGAGTGTGCTGCCATGGGAGAAAGGCTGAGCTGGGAGCCAGCAAGGGAATCAATAAAGAAGCATGATTTCCATGGCTCAGTTGGGGCTCTGTGGATGGGAACTGGACCCGGTGTTCTTGAGAAATACTCTGGCCAAGAGAACCACCTGGAGTGATGAGGTAACTGCAGCAAAGTGCAGACCTCTCAGAAGGTCCATCCAATGTCTTAATTCCCAAGCAAGTTGGCCACCATTTAACTACTGGGAGATGGTAACATATACTGAGTCTACTACACTAGGAGAAAATTTCTAGCCAAATTTCCTCTCCTTCCTCCTCCTCTGACAGTTTTGTGGCCAGAAAGAGTTTTGGACTATAATTTGTCTATAATTTGACAACTCTATCTGTAGGTTTGAGATGGGGACTGGCTGAGTGGGCAGCAGGATCACAATGGGGCAGCCTAACAGGAGATTGTTCTGCCTTACCTGCTTCCCTCATTTCTCCTTTGTATTAGCCTTCTGACTGAAAGGGAAGCTCACTGGGGTTCTAGAGTCGTCTCCATATTGCACAAGGAGGAGGCTTTGCATCTTAGATTCTATACATGGTGGGGGTAGAGTGTGACAAAGGACCGAAAATCTGTCTACTCCGTAGAAACAGATGTAAAAGTTTAAAAGTGAACTGCAGAACGAGCTGCTATTCCTGCCCCTCTAACCAGCACTGAAGTTTAGGGGAATCCATTAAAGGCATTTCTTCAGTTCCCTGTTCACCATGCAGAAGAGAGAACCGTCCACAGTGCGGTGGGAGATCTGCAGGATGTTGAAGCTGTATATGAGGCTGGGACAGGTCTTGGAGGTCAGTCAGCTTCTTTATTATCACTTATTACCTCATTTTATTTTACTTTACTGATGAGTAAGAAGAGGTGAAGTACACAATTACCTCAAGGTGGTGGGACATGAAGAAAGACAGCTGTATGACTTGTGAGTTACGCAGTGGTTTATGGTTACTACAGTTGGCCTTTGACCAACTTGGGCATTAGGGGTGCAGATGCCCACCCACCCAGTCAAAAATCTGGGTGTAACTTCTGACTCTACAGTCAGCCTTCGCATATGCCGATGCAACGAGCTTTGAATAGAAGATAGTATTTTCCATCTGCAATTGGGAATCCGTGGTTGGGAAAGCAAAAATAATTTTCAATCTGTATTTGGTTGACTCTCCAGATGTGAAACCTAAAAAAAAAACCTTACTATAAATGTACAGGGGCAATTCAAACCTGTGTTGTGCAAGGGTCAGCTGTGTTTCCAGCCTAAAAGTTATCGGGTCAGCAGGGGCAGCCCTGCTCTGGCCCCTGGGACCTGGGTCTTGGTTGTAGATTCATCACCAATGTACTTGTTTGCAGTGTTATCGTCCTTCAATCCCTGATGCATTTTGGAATGGACTAAATCTGACATATTTCTCAAGTTAGTACAGTTACATAAAGTGGTTAGGGAAATAGGTTTGTTACTAAAAGCAAAGAGTAAAGCAGAAGAACTTAGCTGTTCAGTTATTGAAATGTATCCATCTTTAAGAACTTTACTTTTTGGTTTGTTTCTTATCCTTGAGACTCTGGAATTCAGAGCTTGGATTCTATGTGTGCTTCTGTTTTCCACTGAAAAAAATACAAAAAAGCAATTGCTGTGAGAAGTTGCATTGTGTATAATATTGCTTTAAAAATTCCATTTTAATATAACTTTTCAAGAGGCTAATACAGAAAGAAAAAAAATAACCCATAGTCTTATACTTATCAAACCTTAGATGTTTAATATAGGTTCATCTTAGATTTCATTTTCTTTACCCTCACATTAATCTTCATTCATTTATAACCACATTCATTAAAAATAGTTTAAGACACAGTCCCATTTGTACCTGAAGGAATGCTGAGAAGAATAATGAGAGTTAGTAGTTAAGTGTTTATGATGTGCCAGACATGAACATAAGATCCTTACGTCTACTAATATAATTAGGAGATAGAAACTTTTACTATCCCCATTACCAATGAAGAAATGGAAGCATCCAGAAATAATATTAAAATAATTAAGTATAGCAATGTAGATTCCCTTTGGTTGAAAGGCAGAAATCAAAGGCAGCAATGCAAGAATTTAGATTGTCTAGAGGGTCCTGATGATGAGCTACCCAGATGAAGTGCTGGCCATTATCTTAGCCTGGAATGAAGGATTTTGGGCTGAAAATACAGTGAAAGTGACAGCATGGATTTGGACAAAAAATTAGGATATAAGAAACTAATCAACTGAATATTATCCAAGGAGAATTTGTTCAAAAAAGTTTAAAGTGTTAAGAAAATGTACAAATAAGGGAAATACTCCTCATTTGAAAAAAAGGCTTTCAAATCTTAGAAAGCCTTAAAGTTAGAGATATCAGAGAAGAGTTGATTGAAACCCTCTCTCAGGTGAGCACACTCCCACACTGAGCAGGTGATGAAGTGTGGGTGGAAAGATGGTGAGGCACGTACAGGCAGATCTCCTGAGCACCATGTTCATGAAGGACCATGAAGGCAGGAAGAAGTGTGCTGTCTCTCTCTCCCTCTCCCTCTCCCTCTCTCTCTCTCCCTCTCTCTCTTCGGTTCTATGGTGGGACTGCAATTTGGGCTTGTTCAGCAGTAGACATCTTTGTGTCCCTCTGTGTCTTTCTCTGGTACTATTGGGTTCACCTTTCATTGAACTTGTTGAGTCCATATAAATTAAAGGTATAAAACTAAACTAGCTCAGCTTACCAGAGATCTCTTTCTCGGAAAACTGGGGGCTTAAGACCTACTACTAATATACAGCTACTGGGCTTTTATTTAAAATTGTTCTGTCTCACTACCCAGTTGTTCCTCCCGGTTTATCTGCACACAAATGTGGGACCGCCTGCTCCGCCAGCTGCTGCCTTGTCTGTTCTGCCAGTTGCCACCTCACCCAACCCCAGTCCTCCAGTTGCTGCCTTGCCACGAGTCCTCTCCATCCCGGCTGCCCATCTCTGCCCCTCCTACCGGTCTGGATGAATATTTCTTCTTTAACTCCTTGGTTGTCAGACTTCCATACAGTTTGATTTCCTGGCATTCTGGGTATTTTTGCTTTTAAATTTGTTGTTGTCCTTCTTTTGGTTGTGCGAGGAGGCAAAGTGTATCTACCTACACCTCCATCTTGGCTAGAAGTCAGCTCAGGCTTTTTAATGTTGAATGAAAATATATCACTGCTGCTGAAAGGGGCTAGCACAGCTCTGGGGCTTATCTAAGATCAGCCTGGGACAGGAAAAAGTTATTTGAGAGAGTATATTTCAAAAGGAAGCAGGAGAAGAAGCAAATGTGATGTCTGCTTAGACTACCAAGTCCAACTATTTTAATAAAGCAGTAAGAAAAAGAGGTTTCACAGACGCTCAGAGGAGAAAAATCTTAGTCCTGGGTAAATATAACTGGGGAAATAATCCAGATGGTAAAGATAAGCACAGAGGTAAAATGATAGAGATACTAGGAATTTATGTATATATATATATATATATTTGTGTTACATTTAAGTGTTTATATTCATATTATTTACACAAAGACATTTATATATTTGTATATTTAATATACAGGATCTGGCAGAAGTAAGGACTGCTTGAGTGGGGTTCATAGGGTAATAATATGGGTGTAATAATTTTGTTTTAATTTGAATATTTCATCTACAATGTCATATGTTGTGCTTGAATGTGATATTGTTATATTATAGAATTACATGCTTATGATTTTGTAATAAAAAAGGGGGTGTTATTTGTGCTGGACCCTGTATAATATATTACACATGTAAAACAAAGTGATAGAAAAACTCAGAGGAAATGAAAAGGAAACAAAATCTATGCAAATATGTTTTAACTCCAGAGGAAAAAAATCCTGCCACCTGCACAGTGCCAGGTAAACTTAGTAGCAGTATTTTATATGATATGATGCAAGGGAATGAATAAAAGAAATTAAAAAAAAGCATACAAAAGACACATAAGTAGAATTGGAGAGGGAAGGGACAACAAAGAGAAGCAAAGAAGAGGAAGAAAAGGAGGGATGCGCTGGAGAATGAACAACTGCGGAACCTGGTCCTGAGACTGGAGAGTCATTCATGATTTTTACCCTTTGCTGCACCCAGTGTACTGTATGCCCTGGCTACGTATGGCTTCAATAATTGCACTTCCCAGGCTTAGATCTGATGTGATACCAGGACTCTGTCTCCTGTCTACTTGATTCAAGTTCTTTCTGCCCGTTTCTCCTGGTTCTGTCGAGGGCTGTGTTCATTAGTTACAAGAGACCTTTCTAATGCTGTTTCCTGCTTCCTAGTTTCCCACACAGGGCTGGCTTGTCTCTGGCCACGCACCTCTGGGCCGCATTCAGCTTCCAGCTCATTTTCTTGCCAAAGGGTCTCAGGTTGATAAGAAGGCCAATGGGGAGTTTCACTTTTCCTTCTTATTTGAGGAGATCAGTGACTTTGAATGAAAACATGGAGGATAAGCAGGCAGACAGCTATTTGTTACCCACAATCATTCTTTCTTTCTTTCATAGGAATAGAGTTGCAGATAGACTCATGGCTGCCTGACTAGAGATTATATTTCTCAGCCTCACTTACAAATAGCTCTGGCTCTGCGACTAAGTTTGACTAATGGGATAGGGGATACGAGCAGAAAACTCTGGGCCTTTCCATGAAAAGAAATAGATGGGTGCTCTCCCTTCTAATTTCTCCTCTGCCCACTGGTGGGGAGGCAACGGCAGCCAGGTCAGCTTTCTTGGACTCGGAGAGGGAAACCATATGTTGAGAAAGGCAGGTTCTTCCTACCATTCTGGGCTGTTAGGTGGAAAAGAAACGAATGATGTGATTTAAGCCACAGTATTTTAGGTTCTCTCTGTTACAAGGATTCAGCCTGTAGGCTAAGCAATTCATTAGTTATGAAACCCACAGAAGATTCCGGGGCTGTGGCAAAGAGAGGGCCCAGCAGAAAGGTCAGGTCTGCAGTAAGCTCACACGTGTGAATCCCCACATTTATTCTTACCTCTTAGAAAACTCTTAGTTTTATCTATGTGTTTTCTCTTTTCTCCTTTAAACAGAAAAGAAAATAATCACTTAGGATTATAAACAGAGATTTACAAGCTTTATACATCAGCAATCTTCGAGTATCTTATTTTTGTCTTCATTCAAATTTTTGCGGGGCTAAATTCCCAGCTACCAAGACTCCTCTTTGTTGTCACCACACTGAAAACAACAGTAGAAACAAAAACACCCCACCAGTCCACTACTGGTAGCTACACAGTACCAGTCATGGACAGTGTGCCTTTATTAGTACATATTCACATGAGGTTTTCTCATTCACAATAAGGAAAATATAAAGAGCAGCTGAAGTCAGGCAGAAGCTGACAGCAAATGAGAAGTGCCAGGGGGAATAAGGAGCAACAGATCTCAGACACCCTGTGATTCACGGGCTTGCTTTGAATGCTGGCAGAGGCTGGCTCATGAGGTTGAAGGAAAGAAGCCATCTCTTCAACATCAAAGTGGAAGGTAAAGCCACAAGTGCTGATTCAGAAGCTGCAGGAAGTTATCTGAAGATCTAGCGAAGATATATAATGAAGGTGGCTACATTAAACAACAGGTTTTCGATGTAGGAAAAAACAGCTCTACACTGACAGAAGATTCCATGTAGGGCTTTCACAGCTAGAGAAGAGAAGTTAGTGCAGGCTTTGCAGAAGGGGTGCCAACCTTTTGGCATCTCTGGGCCACAATGGAAGAAGATAGGTTGTCTTGGGCCACACATTAAATCCATTGCAACATGTAATCATAAAAATAATCTCATAATGTTTAAAGTAAATTTATGATTTTGTGTTGGGCTGCCTTCATAGCCATCCAGGGCTGCATGTGGTCTGTGGGCTGCAGGTTGGACACCCCTGCAGCTTCAAAGGATAGGTTGACTCTCCTGTGAGAGACTAATGCAGCTATGACTTTAGGCTGAAGCCATTACTCATTCTGAAAGTGCCAGTGCCTTTAAGAATTATGCTAAATCTACTCAGCCTGTGCTCTATAGATGCAACAACATAGCCTGGATGGCAGCACTTCTGTTTACAACACGGTTTACTGAATACTTAAAGCCCACCGTTGAGGCCTACTGCTCAGAAAAAAGGATTCCATTTAAAATATCACTGCCCATTGACAGTGCACTTAGTCACCCAAGAACTTGGGTGAAGATACACAATGACATTAATGTTGCTTTCATGCCTGCTAAGGTAATATCCATTTTACAGCCCATGGGTCAAGGAGTAATTTTTGACTTTCAGTTTTATTATTTAAGAAATACGTTTCATAAGAATATAGCTGTCATGGATAGCTATTCTTCTGACGTATCTGAGAAAAGTAAATGGAAGGTCTTCTGGAAAGGATTCACCATTATAGATGCCATGAAGAACATTCCTGATTCATAGGAAGAGGTCAACATACCGACATTCACTAGAATTTGGAAGAAGTTGACTCCACCTATCCTGGATGACTTTGAGGGTTCAAGAGCTTAGTGAAGACGGCAACTGCAGATGCGGTGGAAATAGCAAGAGAACTGGAAATGGAATCAGAGCCTGAAGATGTGATTGAATTGCTGCAATCTCATGATAACCTGTAACAAATGAGGAGCTGCTTCTCTTGGATGAGTGGTTTCGTGAGATGGAATCTACACACAGTGAAGAAGCTGTGAGGATTGTTGAATTACAACAAAAGGTTTAGAATGTTACATAAAATTAGTTGATAAGACAGTGGCAAGGCTTGAGACCATTGAATCCAATTTTGAAAGAAATTCTACTGTGGGTAAAATGCTATCAAACAATATCACATGCCTCAGAGAAATCATTTGTGAAAGAGAGTCACAATAAATGCAGCAAACTTCATTGTTGACCCATTTTAAAAAATTGCTGCAGTCACCCAGACCTTCAGCAACCACCACCCTTATCAGTCAGAGGCCACTGGCACTGAGGCAAGACCTTCTGCCAGTTAAAAGATTGTGACTCCCTGAAGGCTCAGAGAATGGTTAGCACTTTTTAGTGATGAAATATTCTTTAATTAGGATATGTACATTGTTTTTCTGGATAATGCTATTGCACACTTTAAATAGACTACACTATAGTCTAAACATCTTTTACATGCATCGGGAAACAAAGGAATTAGCGTGACTCACTTTATTGCAATTCTGCTTCATTACAGTGGTCTGGAACCAAATTTGCAATATTTCTGATGTATGCTTGCAGTACATTTTTTCTTAACTGATTTAGCAAACTGTGTACGTTTTGCCATGTGGCCACTGAAGTCTCTGTTTAGTTAGTCAGCTAGTGATTGGAAAGAAATTTCCTTAAATACCTAGAACTGATATCTCTCCTAGTCTTTGTCAGCGGGGCTCTGTGCAAGTGTTGGTGCATGCCTTCAACACACAGCCGGGCAGTTTACAGCTCTGCCTTATCTCTCCTTTCCTGCTTGCACAGAGCCTCAAGGCTAGCCCAGGGTGGAGCTCAGGGCTTTCTCAGGCCTTTCCTGAGTGTGACTAGATCTGGGTATGTATACTTTCCTAGAAACATGGGGGGCCATCCAGATGGTCAGAAATACATTGGAGTTTTATATATAGATGTATATCTTCAATATATTGCATGTAATATATGTTTATATGCATATTATTTTATTTATATACACATCATATATATTTAATGAAATGCATGAAATATTTCATATTTAATGTAGGAAATATATAAATATTTCACACAATATATTTATATAGAATTTATAATCATATTTATTATGTTTTATAAATAAATAGATACATAAATATACTTATAGATATGATTTAACAGTGTTGGACTGAGAAAGTTCATAAGAAGATAAGTCTTATAAAATATGGAGCTGTGTCTACTTGTAATTATCACCAATTTGTTCTGCTCTCTGTTAATATAAATTTGTCCATGGCAGAATTATTTCAAGGGGTCTTGTAATACTCCCTCAAATCAGAAATTATTCCTACTTCTCATGAAACCAATGTCCTAAGACAGTTAATTCTGACTGGTTGTCTTGATAATTTTTGGGACTGGCCATACTATTTTAAGTGATGCCTGGATCTCTAAACTGTATACATGCTTGTAAGATTTCATATTAAATCAGAAAAAAAATCCTTAGCATTCTGATTTCCTCATATAAGTAGGCAATAAAATGATCATAAATTTTCTATTAAAATAAAGATTTTGAGAGTCTTGTTTCATTTAAATTCCCTCCAGCTCTTCTGTAATGGGAAAACAAGACATTCATAATAAGAAACAAATTTGTACAAAATATAATTAAAAAAAAGAACATGAAACTTCTTAGTGGAAGAACATTAAATAGCATATGAATAAATGGGTAGAAATCTCTGTCTTCTCCAAATTAAACTGCGATCCAATTCATTTCTGTGCAAAGGTCCCAATGAACTTGAGAAGGAGATGAGGGAAATCTCTTTGAGTTGATTCTAAAATTCATCCCTAATGAGTCATCAGGATGGTGGTACCTCTGAGATCAACTTTCTTTTCTGTAGAACCTTCCATTCCAAAACAAACACTAGTAGATAGACAGGTAAAGGCATGCTGTGATCAAAGAGGTATTCCAACCATGATGTAGTAATGGAGGGAATATTTTAATGATTCCCACTTCACATGTACACAAAGAAGCAAAACTCAGGGATTATAGATGTAGACATTAAAAATGATCAGATACTTCAAATATATAAGTATCAAGTATAGAATAATATTTTAAAACTCTTCAGCTAGACATGGCTTTTGTAAATATGATAGGGAACCTAAGAATTAGAGAGAAAGAGGTGACAATTTGACTATCTATACATTTATAATTTCTCCAGGACAAAAGATTACATTAAGAAATAAAAAATAAAAACAACAATTTGGACAACATACTAGCAACATATATAACCATACATAAGAATTTCTAAAAAAAAGTTTCTCTATATGTGCAGCATCACAAGAAGACAAGCATCGTAACAGGAAGCATGGACACAGCATTCTGTGACAGAGTTCTATGAAAAACAACAAATGACCAAAACAAATAAAAAATGCTCAACCACACTGAAAATGAAAGTAGTGCATGTTAAAGCAGCCTTAAATAAGACTCTTTGTAACTCTTAAAATATTAAATGTTTTTATTGTCTAGGTGTGATATATTAATTTTAAAAAGCAAAAAAAGGAAAAGTATACATACAATTAACCTAGTTAGATAAATAAAACTATATTCCAAAATGTACTCATCCATGCATAGAAAAACTCTGGAGAGATATACACCAATGTTTATAAGCCACAAATACTTTAAAATCAGAATAAAAACCAACACAAAGATATGAGCATTTTGAAAAACATAGTTACTTTAAAAGGCACTTCTTTTGGTCTTATGAAAGGCATGGAAAATAGTTATAATAAAACTTAGCATTAAAAAATAGTTAATCTGTGACATAAAAATCAAATAAATTCTTATTCACTCTTACTTCTTTTTCCACTGTGTTTTTCCAAAGTAGAATTTCTTCCAATATCCATGATATCTGGAAAGTAACAGGTTGTGGTCAGATAAAAATAGCTCACATATAAAAGTTACAAATCTTATGACAATTCACATTGTGGAAGGCTTGAGTTTATAATGATGTCTAATTATCTAAATAATATTAAACAGCCCTAGCTGGGTAGTTCAGTTGGTAGAGTGTCATCCTGATACCCCAAGGTTGTGGGTTTGATCCCCAGCCAGGGCACCTATAAGAATCGACCAATGAATGCATACGTAAGTGGAACAACAAATTGATGTCTCTCCCTCTCTCTGTCTCAAAAAAAAATTAAATGAATCCGATACATATTGATATCTAAAGTCTTTATTTCTCTGAGGCTTTGAAAAAACTCTTCATTACTTATGTGCGTCAGTGATCCTGACTCATGAAACAGGTAGGTGGTAAAAGTTATCCTGTTTTAGATCCCGCTTTATCCTGTTTTAGGCTTTAGATTGCTTAGTGACAATTAAATATCATCTTATTTGAAAAGTTAATGAGAAACCACTATACAGTGTCTTTCTAAAACAATAAAATATTATTTTACATCTGGCTTCAGAGGCTTTGAATAAGAGATTTTGGATGTTTGCTAGGAGACCAAACTGTAAGTTCTGCCTCCTCTACTAACTTAGCATCCATCAGTAGATGCTGCAGGGCAGCCTTCAAAACTGTATGTTGAGCTTAAGAATAGTTATTTGAGGTCTTGTTCCTGGCAGGTAGCAGCACCATTTATTTGCCTTTTGAGGTCCTTTCAGGGTTGTGACACTGCTATCTTCCAACAGAAGAACACCTGGATTTCTTTGCTGCATGAACAAAGGTGGAAGTCACTATATAAATCCAAAAATTGATATGCTCATGTAGTACACAAGATACTGCCGTTTTTTAATCAGTGTATTTCTACTACACCATCCACATAAAATCAACAGGATCCATTCTGTTAAACATGACTATAATCATGATCTCCTGCCTTCCTGCTGTTTCCAAAAGGGTTAGGTCAAGCAAATGTGGAAAACGAGATTCTGACATGGACTGGATCCCTTGTTTTCTGATTTCAGACTCCTGATTTCAGACTCCTGACACCCTGCAGCCTGGGTCGTGTGACTCCCACCTTCATAACTGATGTAGTCCCTGTTGGTGAACTGCTTCATGTGGTCCTTGAACCCTGACCATCTATCACTGATGTCCTAAGTGTCTGTGGTATCTGCTGAATCACCTCTACCCCAAGACCCTTGGGTAGCTTTACCCATATCAGATGCTTGGCTATTTTCAGTCCTTGTTTCTTGGCCTCTTGGCACACCTTTTGATACACACATGACACAGGGACACTTCTCATTTCCAAGTCCTCGGAGCTCTGCTCCTATGTTGTGATTTGTAAAAAATTTTAATTTGCAATTTTATTTTGTACCCCATACCCTTCAATATCCTTCCCCCCAACCCGTACTTCAAAACATGGCTCAGCCTCTGAAATCTCCTTGTTGTTGCTCCTCATCATCTCTGTCCCTTCCTTTCAAACTGTTTTTTCTCTATTATCTTTTTCTCTTTGCCCTGACCTGCAATCTTTGTTTCTCTAATTTTCCTTTATGTGCTTCTCCCATCTATCCCTTAATGGCATTTTTAACAAAAATTTGTATTTATTTATATGTGATGCTATTTTTCCAGAAATACTGTTACATTTATAAGTCCATACATATGTATATATAATTATTAATTTTTGTAATATTTCATATAAATACTCTAAAGTTTTGCCAGACTAATTTCTAAATGTTGGAATTCAGAGAGTGACTGATTCTTTCCATTCACTCATGTTCTAGGTGCTGAGATGGACGCTGATGCCCAATGTAGGGTGAATGAATGTTGATAACAATGTAAGGCATAATGAAGTGTCAATGCTTGCAGAGCAACTATGACATTGACACATAAACAAGTGAATACATTGAAACTTGGATGTTAGAACACAGATTGCACAGAATACTCTGGAGTGGGGATAAGGGAGGAAGAACTAGCTTCGTTTGTGATGAGGCATCTCTTCCAAAGGATGTGTCATGGAAGGAGGAGTTAGCCAGATCAGGGAGGAAAGGGACCAAGACAATAGCCCTAAATGGATGGAGAAGCATGGGCAAAGGTCTACATTCCACAAACGTGAGGAGTTTCAGGTGCCTGAATGTGCAATAGAAAAGTTAATGGCAACAATGATGATGGAGAAAGAGGCAGGATCCTTGAGGTAGGTAGCTTTGAGGGCCACAAAGAGAAATAACTTAATCCTAAAGGAAAGTAAAGGACATTGGATTTTATGTAGGAAAGCAGCACGGATATATTTGAGAAAGATCAGCTTAGCTCAGTCACTTAGAATACATCTGGTGGGACCAAGATTAGGAGCAGGAGGACAAGTAGCAGCTTGTAGCTCTAGTTCCAGTGAGAAGGAAGGTAGATATTGATTAGTGACAGCATGGCAATGGACAGGGTGGAGGCACTTGAAAGGAAGAATTCATCGAGTTAGGTTACAGAAGGCTGTGTTGATTCAGGAGATGGTGATGTCACTGACGACTCTGAGAATATGAACTTGAAAGAATAGGCAAATTAATAGTGTGTTCTAGAGCTAGAGAACAGGAAGCAGTTGCTGGTTTTAGGGAAAAAATGATGTGCTCAGTTTCAGAAGTGTTGAGTTTCATATTGAAAGGCATTTAAGTAGAGAAGGCTAGGGCCTTCAGGACCTTGACCAGAGGTCTTTCTGAAACTTGGATGAGTGAGTTTAGAAGTTTCGAAGACAGGGCTGGCCTGGAGTTGTATGTTTAGGAACCAATTAAGTTGTGGATGCTGATCGAAGCCTTAAGAGTGGATGAAATGCCTGGTGAGGTCTCTAGTAATCTGGGGGAGTTCCAGGGGCCATTTTGATACCTGGGGACACCTTACTCTGAAAACTCATTGCTCGTGTGAATCACCCCACGTGCACATGTTGCTTTGGCCTTATGGTCATCTCAGATCCCACAATTTCTGCATCTCCCTCCTCTCTCCCTTTGACACTGGCCCTTCTTCTCTACCATTTTTCTCTCATATTATAACCCTTTCTCTACATAGGTCTTATTGTGCCTTATCTAATTCCTCTCCATTTATCACCCACTCTAAGTACCTCATTCCCATCTATTTTTCTATGCTTCTATCTCTGAATCTGGTTTTATTATTGAAGTACTCCTCTTTCCACAGTCAGTTCCCTTCTCTCAATCTTCTCTTGATCTTCTGGCTGTTTTTAGAATTGCAACCTTTGTCTCTATATTTTCTTCACTATGTTTGACTTCATCTCACAGATTTCTACTTTCATTGCCACTGTATGCCTGATTTTTTGACATTGACCGCACTGTTGACTGCTATTGCTTTAGCTAGTTCCCGATGAGCTTTCTACGTTGCAGGTCTGTCAGTCAGTCTCGGACTTTATTACCATATTTCTACTGAACTTCTGAGACATACCTTGAAAATCATTCCTCTCCCCCCACAGAAGCCCCCTCTGGTGATATTTGGATTTCATGTTCACTTAGAAAAACTTGAAGCCTCCTTAGGTTTCTTTTTATTTGGTGAACCCCAGCCTATCTTTTCTACTCTTCCTCCTCAGTAATCTACCCAGTGTCACCCCCATTCAGGAGTCCTGTCCTTCTTTCTCTTTGGCTTCCTCAAATCAGTTGATGTGATCTTACTCTGTGCCCAGGTCTGTCTGCAAACGAGTGTGTGCTCACACACAGCAATGATTTTGGGGAGAGGTAGGTAAAAGAAGAAAGAGCTTTTCCTCTGTGCAGACAGAGAAACAAAGGTAACTGATAAGCAGTATCACAGATGGTTTCCCCACATGCTCACTGGCCGGCGTCTCATCTGACTCTCTTCCTATATTCATATGAAGAGCTTTGAGTTCACAGGACACTGAAGGGAAGTAAGAAAATGACACACAACAGATGGAGACCAGGAAGCACACTTCAATGTGGTCATGCTGAATTATATTCACACCTCAGATGAGCAAAGGAAAAGTACACCTACTCCAATGACTATACCTCACACACAGCACATAGTTGTCGTCTCTCTTTCTACCTAGTCATGCCTCATTCTCCTCTCATTTCTCAGTTTTCTGTGCATTGTCTGACTTACACGTTTTCTAGCTCCATCATGTTGATTCTGTGAGCTTCTCTGTCCCTGATGTCTGTTTCTCTTTTTTTAAAATCAACAATGCTGTTAATCTGGGCTCATTTTTTAGTTCTCCATCTATTCTTTTTAGCTTATTATTCTAGGTGGTTTATATATCATATAGCTGGCTCTATTCCTACCTCTTTGTTTCTTTATGATTTTCATTTCACCTTTCCATCAAGATATATATATATATATTTCAGCATCCATACCAATATTGATTGTTATATACCTACCTATATATACATATATGTGTGTGTATATATATAGATATATACTCACAAACACCCATATTTATTTATTTATTTATTTATTTATTTATTTAATGTTGTTAAATAAGTTTTCTTGTATCAGACACCCATACATTCCCCTGTGAATTGCCCCTTCTACCTCCTGAGATCCCTTGTACCTCCACTTTGGACTTTGATCATGTTACATACAAACCCACCCTTTGTAAACATTATAAAACTTGTACATCAATTTCCTCACCCCCAAAAAGGGGCTATCAAGAGTTAGCCTGCCTAGATCTTAAGGATTTTGTGATGACAGAGTGAGATCTTGTTTGCCAAAGTACTTTAAAATAACATGATGTAATCCAATTACAATATGATAGAAAACTATACTAAAGTTTGAGAGTGATCTGAAACTTTTATTTCTGTCTATAATTACATAGCAGAACCAGTTCTCTATTGCGATTTTACAATTGAAAATGATATTGGTGTTAATCAATACATTACTATTCAATGTCTAAGATCTTAATCTAAGCAGGCATGAGAGTAAATATTAAAAAAGATGTCATCATTTTGGTACTTATTTCTTTTACAACAGAGATACATAATACATACATTTAGTCGATGGGACTCATCTCATTAAACATGAATTTATAGTAATTTCCTGCCTCCTTCCATTTCCTAGAACACTGAAAGGAGTTCCCAGGAATAACTGGGCACAATGTCTTCAAGGTGCTCAGAATAAAAATGCATCTGGAAACAGTTTTTAATTGAGATTCCTGACATTCGCAGGCCAAGGCTTGGCATCTTAATCTTCTTTACCTGACCAACTTCTTCGGGCTGAGTGAAAAGTTTCCTGAGGCTGTTCTTCACTGTTCAGTTTTGGAGAGTCACCAGTGCTGATCCCTGCAGAAAGAAAAAAATTCAGTAGCAGTCTCCCTCTGCATCGTAGGAACCAACTCAGCACAGAACCCACAGGAACTGGACAAGGGAGGCTTGTGTAGCAGGGGTAAGAATGTTGTTACTGCGGGCCCACCCTGGGGCTCCATCAGACCTGTTGGTCGAGGTGGCTCCAGGAACCATCCCCAAGGACAGGGGACAACTTTGTTATGGAAGGCGCTCCCTTTTGTCATCGTGTCTTACACCTTTTCCACTTGTCTGCACCTACTTCTTCTGCCTCTACTCTGTTTCTTATCCAGGGGAACAGTGGAAGCAGTATTTTCAAGATGTCAAATCTTCCATCAGCTGGGCCCTCAAAGATCATATGGAGCAGAGCACCCCTCCACCCCCGACCCACTTTATCCTTTATGTGAGTGAAGAATAAAGTTGGATTGCTCTTGTGTCATTGAACTTTTATACCAATTAGCCAGCCCACCCAATGGAAAACGTATAATGTGTATCATCTAAAATCCCAACAAATTACTTTTTTAAGGGCTATAACGGAAACATTGACTGAAGCTTTTGTAGCAAAGAAAGCTACTTGTTTCATCAAGAGTTTTAATTGTTCTTACGTCTTTTCTTATTGCTCATCTCGCAAGTAGACTGGTTTCCAAAATCCAGAAAATCTAGGAGGTAAAGGAAAACACAATCAGTAATCTGTAACAAAAGCAGTTATATCGTATGACTCCTCTCACTGTAGAAGAATTTGGAACATGAAGATGTGGTGATGATTATTTCTGCCTCTGCCCATCTACAGGAAAAAGATCATTATAAAATGAAGTGAAGACCCACGATCCTTTAGCCCATATGCAGAATCAAAGAAGTTTTGAAAACCGACATTTTTCATAGATTTGCAGATAACAAATTTGGCAGTGAATCTGGACGTAGCTGCCATGAGTCTATGTGAACTTTTTAATTTATCGCACTTGTGAATTCTCTCAATTTGCTAAAGGAATATTAATATCTCGTAGTATATTATAAAACTGGATTTTGCCCCAGAAGCTATTGAGGTGTTTTGTAATATATAGGATATAAACTGCAGTGTCTTTTTAAAATAGTAAAATATTATGTTACCTCTGGCTTCAGAGGCTTTGAATGAAAGGTTTTGGGTGTTTGCTAGGAGCCCAAGCTGTATGTTCTACTTCTTCCACTAACTCAGCATGTGTGATCTACCAAAGATTGTTGTATGTTTATTTATGGGAGTTACCCCATCTGTGGAATGAGGGGAGAAACAGTCATCTGACCTACCTTGTAGGTTGCTGTAAATGTAAAATAATATATATATTTTTTGTAAAACCATTTCGGAATATCGCTTTATAGGCAAATGTCACACTGGGGGTCATCTGTCAAAGGCTATAAATGAAATTTTATGGTAATAACCAGAAGCTCTTCCTTCTGTCGATAATGCGAGAGTATGACCAAAGTCTATGGAGGTTTGAAGAGGGTGGTGACGACGCTGACCCATAGTTGGCTGTCCCACTTTCTCTGCTCTCTGCAGAACAGGCGGGGGGTAGATGGACATCACTATGCGATCCACTGCCCTGCGGGATGACATGTCTCTGAGCACGCAGTAAGGCACACTGCCTCCAACTAGGGGCATCTTGTTAAGACTGAACTATGTTTCCTTTCTTTGCAGTGTTCACAGTGGCCACATGAAATCAAGGCAGGACTGGGCTCCCGGGCCCTGTGGTGTGCTCAGAGGAACAGGAGCTCTGATCTCAGACTCCTGATGCCAGGACCCAGCGATGGCCGTCCTTACCCTCCTCCTCAGAATCACTTTTCAGTGCAGGGCTGCACGCTCCGGGGGGCGCCTCATCCGCACTGGACTCCGAAAACCTTTCATGACTTCTCCCTGCAGAAGGAGCAGATGTCCCTTGAAGGTCTCAGTGTATGACAAAGAAACCCACAACAACAATCACAACAATCACAACCACAACTACAACAACAAAAATGTGGGGAGCTCTGAAAACCCAGGGCTAGAATGTCCCTCCCTCAGACCTCCATGATCTACTTTTTGTATTCATGGGACCCGCAGGTCAGTGTTTTATCACTCACTGTCCCCTGAGCCTGGGGCGGAGGTATTTCATCCCTGGTGGGCATCTCTGCTTCCTCTTGGCCCTCTGTTTTCTTTTCCTAGATTCTCTTTCTCCTTTTTTTTTGTCTTTTTATGGATCTGTTGTTGTTTTTGTATCTGCATTCACACTTATTTTTAGCTCTGCTCCTCTTCCAGAGCTGCCTCGGAAGTCTGGTATCAAAGAAGGCAGATCTCCCGCTTGGCTGCTTCCCAGAGTAACTTTGTGAAATAGAGCCGCACCCTTCCACCGTCTCGTACTCCTAGGAATGTCTACTTGAGAACAATCAGAATTCTATTGTGTTTGAGTCTTTGACCTCTTTGTGTTTGTATGTTATAGCCATTAGCTTAATTTTATACAAAAGTTAAAATCCACACTGGCTAAAATTAAAGCAAATTTATATTTTACTTTGAAGGACTTTAAAAAAAAGTCGGAATGGCTAATTTTTAGAAAAGACTGTTCATTTATAACTATGAAGAGTTCTTAGGTGCTCTTACCACTTTTCCAAAGACTTTTCCTGCATGTAGTTAATTTTCTGAAATTCACGGGCCCTGAAAAGCAGGAGGGAAGAAACATCTCTTTGTACATAACAGTCTTACAAATTCTATATTAAATCACACAGCAGATAGGGTTTGTGATCATCTCAATCCTGAGATGAGCATTTTCCCTTTTCTCTCAACTGAACCCAGTTCTGGTGCCCAGGGTCATAATACTGGGCTCCTGCTCAGCTCTCCCATTTATTCCCCATGTGAATTTGTAAATGACCTTCAAACATTACTATCTCCAGTGTCCTCATCTATAATGCTGGGATAACCTAGGTACCCTATTTCCCTGTTAAGGTTTTTGTGAAAACAAAATAGACCTTTATTCATAAAAGCCCTGTGAACAACCACAATGTAAACTCATGGTTTGACTATGGTTTGAGTCTAAGAGTAGTTGGGCTGAAGCTATTTCTCTGTTAATGATTAAATAGCAGCACAAATTATTCTTTGAAGACTTTTGAAGTTGGAGACTAATGACAATATTGCCAGCAAATACAGAAATACTGTGCTTACTATGCTCTGTAGAATACAAAGCAAGTTGCTGGGAAATAAGTATATTATTTCAACTCTTTAGTATTAATAGATAAGATAGCGTATAGTAAAAAGTATAATTTTACTAGAATATTTTTGCTACATTTTCAACATATTAATTGATTGTGCTCATCAAGTTAAACAATAGTTATAATGCCATTTCCCCATAGAGGTAGAGAAGTGAAATGCAGAAAATGATGACCTAGAAGTAAATGAATCCATCTACATGGGGAAAATCAGAATGAGATTCATCAGGAAACAGAGCTCTGGGTTTAGACTCTAGATATTTTTGATACAGGAATGCAATTCTAACACTCTTACGTGGTGCAGTCTTGGTTGCTGAGCAGGTGGCTTCTTGGATGTCTTCTTCTTCACTTGATTCTAAGGAGTCAAGGAGTCAAGGTTATTGATCATTGCACAAAGGAATAGCATTCTTTAGGTGCCTCAGTGTGTGACCACGGAAACAATTCAGCAGGAAATTCCCTAATAAAACTTGGCAAAATCTTGAAAGCCCATGTGTATCACAGTCTGCACATAGACCACCTGGTCTGTTCTTCTAAGTCACCTGCCTTGCAGGTTAGCGATGTTCCATTTCCTGTCTCCAGAGCAGAGACAAGCCACTGCTCTGTTTGAAACTTACCTCTCTACACTTCTCCCTCTTCCTCCTCTTACCCTTTCTATTGTCATTTCACGCTTCCTTCATCTGCTGTATCTCATGTGGGGAGACCTTGAAGATCTTGTGTTGAAGGTAGAGGGCCTCCTCTCCACACTCTGGTGCCCTTTGAACTGTTTACAAGGCTGAGAAATAATCTTCTCTTGTGTCTGAGACATAGACCTATCTTGAGACCACCTTTTAGAGCAGTTTGTTTACGCTAAGACAAAAATTAGAGGGCACAGTCTTGAAAAACTGAAGTAAGTTTACATTTTACTTTGAAAGGTCTAGGAGAGCAATTAGAATAAACATATTATTTAAAATATTGGTCTTTGCCCTGGCTGGGTGGCTCAGGAACATCATCCCATGAACCAAAAGCTATGGGTTTGGTCCCTGGTCAGGGCACATACCTAGATTGTAGGTTTGATTCCCAGCTGGGGTGAATGCAGGAGGCAACTGATCGATGTTTCTCACATGGGTGTTTCTGTCTTTCTCTCTATTCCTTCCTCTCTCTGTAGAATCAATAAAAATATCCTTGGGTGAGGATTAAAAATAAAAATAATAAAAAATAAAATAATATATTTGACTTTGGAACAGGAAGATCAGGTAAAAATTTTATTTATTCTTAGGTCTTTTCCTAGCATGTTTTCATAAATAGGCACGTTTCTAGTATCTTCTGAGAGAGTAGGAAGGGAAAACCAGTCACCATTCTGTATACTGGAGAGCTGCAGAGCTTACAACAACTCATGTTGCGCACAGGATCGAGGAAACAACATTTTGTTAACTGTTTTGAGCTCTAGTTTTGCAAAGGAAATAATGCAGAATCTGGGACATTAATCTTTGTCTTTCCCTTTATCTCCATGAGACTTTGTAAATGATCATGAAAGACTTATGTGATCCTGTTTTGTTATCTAGAAACAAAGATAACAATATCCAACTTGCTTACCCCTCAGGGTTGTTGTAAAGAAAACAGTAAGATACTGTTTGCAAAAGTCCTTTGAAAAATTACTACATATATCATGACTTGCTGCAGAATTCTGTTAAGTCTTTATTTCTGTTAACACTAGAGGGCTGGATGAATTGTCTTCAGACATGTCTCAAATTTTGTGGCCAGATGACAGTATGACCTTCCAATAAAGAGATATTAGGTTTCTGTTCTCTATAGAAATTATTGTAGAAATCTAACACTTTACAGGCATAGCAACTAATTAGTTAAAAAAACACTTATCACTTCACTAGCATATTCTTACTACACAATCAATATAAGGTATGTATGTCTACTAACAAGACCCATCAATGCTCATATTTGATGAGACATCATACTCAAAAAATGTTTATATGTTTATTTAATAATTATGTATATACTTATTTATTGTCTTCCTATATTTCCCAAAAAAGTCAAGTAAAATAAGTGCAGAGAATGGGATTCCAGGATAAACCAGGTCTATTGTGCAGAATGAGCTCAGAACAGATGCTTCAGGTTCCTGCAGCCCAAGCCTTGAGCTCCTTACCAGGTTCCCTTCTCCTTACCAGGTTCCCTTGTCACTGCTGAGGTGGAAGCTTCCGGGGGCTCGTCTCCATCACTGATTTCTGTGGAGTCGTCACTGCTGATCACTGCACAGAGGACAAAACCCCTCAGGATCTCATGGTGGCCCAAGGAGCCCACAGACAGAAAGCCCCGTAACAAGAGCACTAGGAAGACCTAGAAACTAAGTTAACTCAAGTCCCCCTGGTCTGTGCCCTAAGGTGTGTGGCCTGTAGGGTGCTCCAGGTCCTACACAGAAGGTGTGAGATTCAGGCACAGAGGGCAGCTGTGCCCATCCTGGAGCTCTTCTCACCCCCACAGTCACCCTGTGTCCCACCTCCACCCTCACTCTACTTCTGACCCCCACCCCCATTCTACTTCAACTCATATCTTCATTCTACCTCTTACCTCCACCCCCAGTCTACCTGTTACCTCCGCGTTCATTGTACCTCTTCTTTCATTCTCTATTTACTTTTTCACTTTCCTCTCGGCTCAGCCCATTTCCCCTAATTAAGCCTGTCTTTGTGGCCATGGTATCACTTTATGTGTATCACGTCTCTCTTCATGAGTTTCTTTCTCCTTCTCCTCTGAGAAATATGTTGGCTCTCTAATTTTCTTGCTTAACATCTTATTTTCTCTCTTATTCGTCTTCTACCACCATACTTGACTTCCTTGCTTTAGAAATAGTCTCTCAGACATCAATAACTATTCATGCAATTTCTGTCTTTTGGTATTTTCCCAGTTCCCGGGAACCCTCTTCTGCTAAACTCACAGCTAAGGTGCTGGTTCCCGCCTCTCCTGCCTCCATGCTGCAAGGTCCCCTGGATCTCTTTGGTGGACCCTGGGGACATGTCCCAGGCCCTTACCCAGTACCTGGGATTCCCATCACACATTCTTTCAGTCAGTCTTACCTATTATGTCCAACGCCGGCTTGCAGCGAGCCCTTGTTTGGGTTTGCTTTTCATGTTCTGAATCAAAAAATGGCTTTTCCTTCTTTATATCCACCAGATATACAGAGCAGGAATTTAGTTTGATTCTCTGATCGGGTAACTCCGCTCCTGGACCAAATTGCAAGAAATGAAGAATTTCATTTGTCTCCCAAAAGGGAGTGAGGGCCCACACTAGAGTTAAGCCCTTCTCCCTGTAATCCCACTGCAGGGAGAGCTCCCCCACCCTCTCCTTTCCTGCTGCTCAGCTCTGGCCTTCCTTTGTGTCTCTCTGAACTCTGTGTTTTTTAGTTTTTGCTTTCTTTTTCACATACTCTTGTTCTTCTTTGATGATAATTTTTTTGGCTTTTTCAAAAATAAAAATTGTATTTGCACGAAAACATACATGGATACAAATGGGTAAATCATAAATTTTGAATTATTACAGAGAAAGCATAGCTGAGTAACCACCACTTTGGTTAAGAAATAGAAGATTACTATCACCCAGAAGCCTCTTAGTGAGGCCTGCCACTAGCGGCCCCCACCAATCTGGCTCATTTTGATCATCACTTTGACTTTTAACATCATAGATGATTAAGGTTGCCAGTTCTGAACTTTATATAAATTTGTATAAATTGAATCATGTCTTCTCTCTGTGTATCATTTGGTTGTGGGCATTTGGCTTATTTTCTCAACATTATGTGTTGTCTGTGTTTATTTTGTATTTACAGTTGCCTGTATTTATTTTGCATGTTTATTTTCACAGGTATATGGTATTCCATTATAGAAATTATCCATTAAAGAATAAAATCAGCCCTGACCAGTGTGGTTTAGTGGGTGAGGTGTCATCCCATAAAGCAAAGTGTTGCTGTTTCAATGCTGGGTCAGGGCACATGCCTGGGTGCAGGTTTGGTCCCTGGCCAGGGCACGTATGAGAGGCAACCTATCGATGTCTCTCTCACATCGATGTTTCTCTCCCTCTCTTTCTCCTTCCCTTCACCTCTCTCTAAAAAATAAATAAATAAAATCTGAAAAAACCACTGAATGATTACACCAAACTGTTTTCCAAAGTATCTGCAAAGGCAGAGATTAGTCATGCAAGTTTGTTTGCAGGGAAGGTGCATGAAGGGTGGGAAGACGCAGCTGTGGTGGGTGTCCTTTGGTCCCCACAGCGCAGGCTGGGCCTGCTGCTGAGGCCACAAGACCATATTGGGTTTAAACAGCAGGGCCACCTGACCTGGTTTGAATTTTTGGAAGGCCCACTAAGCTGAGGTGCAGAGAAAGGACTGAGGGGAGCAAGAGAGAAGAAGGAGCTCAGCAGCAGACAGTTCCTCTACTGAAGTGAGAAGTGCTGGGGCTCTGGGTTAGAGTGAGTGTGCTGCGGATGGAGAAAAAGGGACAGGTTGGAGATATTTTGAAGTTGAAATGGACAGAAGTGGCAAATAAAATCATGGTTGTTTTAATCCACTAAATTTTGGGGCTCTTCCTTACTCAGCAGGAGATAACTGATACAGCCTTCACATAGAGACGTCCATGAGATCTTCCTGCAAAGATCTTCAGGCACTTGGTTGAATGAGCCTAGGTGACAGGTCTGGGCTGGAGATGTGCGGTTAGAGGTCAACAGACCATAAATGGTGACTGAAGCCATAGAGAGGATGAGATGCCTGGGAAGGGGCCTATTTTTATCTTAGAGGGTCCTGGGAACATCTTGATCACTGTGGACACCTTACCTTCTCGATGGTGTTAGGAACAGACCCTTGCACCTTCTTTCCTGTGACTATTTCCTCAAATCAGACAGTGCTTTGTCCTCTTTCTCTATACCTGGTCCACTCTACCAGTTGTTCATTCATTGTCCTTTACTCATCCTCAACACAGGCCTCCCAAATTTTTCTATTTACTGGTATTCCTTTCTTTCTGTATCTTTCTCTCTTCAGACTCATTTCCCACACACTTTTTATCAGTTTCCCCCAGCAGGGTCTAGGGTGATTCAAAGGTGGCACCCAGGACACAAGGTGTCGAGAGTGAGATCCTCCTTATCTGTGTCCCAGGGTCACCCTACCTACCCTAGACCTGACCCTGCCATCCCCTACCTGATATTTTAGTTTATCCTAACTTATGTTTTCCACTTTTTCCCATTCTATCCTGCTCCTTAATTAGTAATGTGCCCTGTGTACACCTCTTCTGTATCAGTTTTGTCTTTCCATGCATTTTCCTGATCTCAGGCATTCAAATCATCACCCAAATTCTTCCCCTGTGCCTTTGTTCCCTGCGTCATATCCTTCCATTTGCCACTTTATTTCTAAAAGTCCTCCACCTGGGCTTCCTTACTTGAAAATCTAACCAGAAGCATCACTCATGACTTCCATGTTTCAGTTATAACTTCTAAAAATGAAGTGCAACTTATTTCTTTTCACCAACTCCACCATACGGCCCTGTTTGGATTCCATGTCAATTTATGTGAACTCTATCTCACTCTTGTATTTTGTTGTTCGGTATCTCCCAGTCTGCCTCCTCCATAGTCTTTCTCTTTGCCTTCTCCTGTAGGGACACACCTCCACTGGAAAAATGAGCTCTCTTTCTCCCTGACCTCTTCCTCCTGTTAAAAGCAGCCAGAGGCTATGCATAGGCTGTGTGTCCTGGGTGGTGTTAAGCTGGGTGGGAAAGGTGGTTAGTATGGGAGAACAAAGGAAAGCTTTTGTACTCGTAGAAAAACAAAGATACACTTAGATCATTAGTAAGGTAGGTAATAATTACCTTCTTCATTATGGGGCAATGGGCTGGGCGTCTCACTTCTTGCATCTCCATTATTCCCTTCGATGGGTACTTGTTCACAGAATTCTGAAATAAAAAAACACGGCAGCTGAGGTCCACAGAGCTTTGCTCTGCCCTGTCACCACCATTTTTAAAGATTCTATTTATTTTTAGAGAGGGAAGGGAGGGAGATAGAGAGAGAGAAACATCAATGTGAGGTTGCTGGGGGTTATGGCCTGCAACCTAGGCATGTACTCTGGCTGGGAATCGAACCTGCGACAGTTTGGTTCGCAGCCCGTGCTCAATCCACTGAGCTACACCAGCTAGGGCTTGCCCTGTTACCATTTTGTTGAACCTCACCAGCTTCTCTTTTCTTTTCCCATTCCTGCTTATAGCCCGACTGCATATACTGCCCCTTCATTCAGTGCAAGTGATTGTGCTTCATTGATTCCACGGCCAATCTCTCCCTGACCTTTGTTTCTGTCGCTCCTCCCCAGTGAGGTTCTGCTGCTCTTCAATCTTTGTCTCCTAGTTATTTCTGTCTTTCTTTATCCAGGTCTCTCTTAGGAATACAGCAGGCTCCATTTCTGCATTCTGTGTCTCTGTGTGATTTCCCTCTCTTTGTTAATACATGTCTCCTTGAATTGTGCCTTCATTCTCTGCCACCAGCAAGTACCCCTTGCCCCCTCCACACTCATCAGACCCAGCCACCCAGTCTTACCTGCTGGCTCAGACTCTTGGACACCTTGTTCATTTGCTTGTCGGTTTTCGGGTGCATTGTTGCTATTGGTTGTACCTTTTCTCCTCGCATTTATCTGTTCTGTTTCAGAGGGGTGCTCTGAGAGTCCATTTTCAGGTGGAGCTGTACCTAGACCACGTTTTGATTCACAGATATTTCATTTGCTCTCTGTATCAATCAGGGTCCAACAGGAAAATACAAAGCCCTCTAAGCTTTCAGAGCAGAGGGAATTTAATCCAGGGGATTAGTTATACAGTTGATGGAAGAGGTGAGATGTCCAAATGGAAGAATGCAGCAACCCGAAGAATGGTGAACAGGAAGCTATGCCAGGGACCAAGGGTGAGGTCATGTGCCAAGGTTACTGGGTAGGTAGAAGCTGGACCATGGCTGCCTGCTTGGTGGGAGGTAGAGTCATGGGAGATGCAGCTACTGCCAGAACTGAGGCCCATGAAAGTGACAGCAAAATACCTGGCTTCTCAATTGCTTCCACTCTCCAGTCTCTTGCTAGGGTCTCCCAGGTTAGGAACCCAGCAGGAAGCAGTAGCAAGTGAGCTGGCAAGCAAGTCTGCAGGGGCCTGTGGCCAGAGATAGAGGGCAGAGCAGAGCAGGGAATGATAAAGAATGAATCTCTGAGTAAACCACCCAGCACCTGTGCACCCCTTCCCCACAGCGAACCCCTTCTGTGCACTATTGATTCCATTGATCTATCCCCTTCTGTCCCTACCAACCTCAGTAATTTATGAATGGACACATAATTTTTTTCAGTACAGTTTGGATCTTTTATTTAGTGCTATTTTCTAAGCAAAGCGATTTATGTGAAGTCTAATTTAAATATTAATTCCCACAATTTTAGCATAGGACTTGTGCCATGGTACATGTTTTGTGCCACAGCCACAGTTCCTTTGGGCCTTCTCTTGGTGGGGTTGGGGAGGTGGTTGAGACACAGCCTTCTTCCCTGTGCATGTCACAGTCAACCATTTCTGCTGGGTCAGACTCTTGGATACCCTTATTGGTGGTTTGTTTGCGTCATTTGGAATGCAGGGTGAAATTTCTCTATGTTCATTGTTCACCCTCACTGAGATGCTCTGGGATCTCATTCCCAGGTAAGTTTGCCCCAGGGTCACATAGTGTGTTACAATGTCATTACCTCCTCCACCTACACCCTCCTATACACACAGACACAGACACGCTCACATCGAATCCCTGCTCTGCTCATTACCTGTCACAGTCCCTTCCTCTCACCCCTCCCTGTTCCCAGCGGCTGCACTGGTAGGTACATGGCTAATAAGGATTCATAATTCAACTTTAAAATTTTAAAATTTTAAAATTCAACTTTTTGAGTAAATGTGACTTCCTAAAAGTATATCTATGCTTTCAATCACTCTGGAATTTTTTCTTTTATTAAAAATGTACTATTTTTTTTTAAATTTTTTTGAAGATTTTACTTATTTTTTTTTAAAGATTTTATTTGTTTATTTTTAGAGGGGAAGGGAGGAAGATAGAGAGAGAGAGAAACATCAATGTGAGGTTGCTGGGGGTTATGGCCTGCAACCCAGGCATGTACCCTGGCTGGGAATCGAACCTGGGACACTTTGGTTCCCAGTCCGTGCTCAATCCACTGAGCTATGCCAGCCAGGGCCCCCAAAATGTACTACTTTTGAACCTCCTTTCTTAAATAACACATTCCACGGAAGCTACAGATTATGCCTTCCATGGTGCAGGAAGTTCCCTGAGCCTCCTCCATGTCACTCATTTCCATAGGAGGGGCAAGGGATAAAGACATGAGTTTATCATCGCCTAGTGTGCTTTCAGGTGGGGAACCTGTGGTCCTCAGTTTATTTTCCTCAGCCTGAGGTTGGTATGGTTTTAATCATGGCTCCATAGCCTGGGGGATAATTAAATCCACCATGGACATCTGTGAGAAAAGAAAATCCCACAGTTTACTGAAGTGGTTAATAGCTTAGACTCTGGACCAGACAAATAATGATAAATATTAAACACAGTAATATTAACAAGTGCGAGGAGCACTGGTGAAGACCCAAGCATGACTGTGAATGCTTACATGACATAACTTGTTAAAAATCCATCCCTCACCCTGTGAAGTGGGTACTGTTTTCATCTCCACTTTATAGATGACGACACTGAGGGACAAAGATGGGGTCACATCTCCGGACCACAGGGCAGAATTTGAAGCCAGGGGTGGGTCAGCAGCCCTCCTCCTCTGACAGTGCCCTGTGGCGAGGTTCAATCCCTATTGTCAGTGTCTGAATTTGCAGAAGCAGCCCAAGTCTCTACACTGATTCTTTGTTCTCTGAAAAACCCAGATGACGTACCATCATTTTAAGTGTTTGAGAAGATTACATAAAATACTGTCTGTATTACTGTAAAAGGGATATTGTGACTGATTAGAAAATTAACTTTCTATGATCAATGTCTTAAATTTTATTAATGTCTTAACATTATTAAGAGTATTAGAGATTAAGGGAAGGTCTAGGGTTGTAAGTGGTAATTATGGGTCGCTAAAGTACCAAGGTGTTTTCCTAGAGTCTGGTCAGGTGTTTGGTGGGCAGCTCCTGGCCTGCTGCCCTGGAGATGATGGGAGGCGGGTTGCACGGGATTCACATGGTGTCCATTGTCCTGTGTGAGGGACCCAACAGGTGAGAGACCCTGGCTCAGGAGGAACACGTATCACCCTTACCCCACCCCTCTCTCTGCAGTGCTGGCCACCACTGGATGTGATGTTAAGCAAGGCTGTAGCCAGAGTCAAGCGAGACAGAGGCAGAAGACTGTGAAGCCAGGTGCATGGGCAACGGGTCCAGGCCCTGGTTGTTGGGAGCTGGCAGCATGTGCATTTAAGGAGCATGGAAGGACCAGCCCTCCCAGCAACCAGGAAAATGAAGGCTCTTTTATATAACTCTTTGGGAAAACTGCGGATGCAAAGGATGGCCCTTCTGGGCAATCAGTACTAAAAAGAAGCAGCCCTTGTCCCACCACTGCCCATGCCAGCATGGGGCAAGAACAGCAAATGATCACAAAACAGTTACTAGGAACGCACCATTGTAATTTGAGCGATGTGGGCTGTTCCAGGACAGTCTTGGATATGGGTTCCCACTGGGTCCTAGGGAGAAGAAATTAGAAATTCATTTCAGAAACTAAAGTTTATTTCAGAAATGCTATTCTCTGCTAATCCCTAATTAATCCTTATAAAGTAGGACTTGAAGATCCCCTCCCCTCAGGTGTCAATACAGAGACTACAGGGACCTGGAGGATCCCACCTGACTCTTACCATCAGACCCAAGTACCTCTTTGGGACAAGAGGGCCTTGGCCATTTCTTCTCACTGAGTGTCCTCCATGAGCACCTGGAGTAAACAGCACTGGTGTTTCTTGGTACCCATGGCCATAACCAGTTTTTGTCCCCAGAGTTGACCCTGACTGGTGGCCTTCCTGTAGTTCCTACAAAGTCCTGGTGCCTCATCCTCCCTCCCTTCACACCACACCACACCCTGCCTCTGCATGCCTGTTTCTCTGCCTTGTTGGCCTTTCATGAGGTTCTCTGTCTGATTCTCCTGCACTTATCCCAGATCCTTGTATTCTTCTTTCTGTATGTATCTCTCTTCATATATTTCTCTGTTTTTCTTTCATGCTTCTGTCTTTTCCATGAACGTATCTGGGTGTGTACAGGATTACGAACACAGGCTCTGGGTTCAGAGTCTGGGTCCATCCTGCTCATTTGACCCCAGGCCAATGACACACATGGTCTCTCTAGACTTCAGCCTCCTAACTGCAGAATGAGTGTGAAAGTAAGACTAACCTCTGATGGCAGGTGTGAGCACTAAGCCCACAACTGCCAGATTAAATGTTCAATCAAGTGAGCTCTTAATAATATGGTTGTTTTATTGTGTCCAGTACCCTCTTCTCCTGCCTTTCATTTCCCCTTTTTCTTCTTTGTCTCAAAGCACCTACATCTTCTTTTTGACATCTTACCACTTCCCCTCCTCTCTCCCCATATGACTGCCCATCTCCTTGAATACTTCTGCTCTTGAACAGCCTCCCCCATATTTAAATCAGTCCTGTTTTCTGTCATCATCAAGGATCTCTTGTGTGATGCTGACCCTGCACCCACAGTTCTTAGCCCTTCACAGTTTCAATCTGCTACAGGGTCTTTATAAATCACAATTACTTCCAGGTCAACCTTCTTGTTAAACCTGGTTTCCTGACTCATTGGGTTCCTGTTCCTTTGTCCTGATGATTGGGCCTATGGTCTCTTGTCAGAGCTGCTCCTCTGGGATCAGCCTGTGGTTTGCCACTCATGTGAACACCCCTCCCTGCCTTCTCTGAGTTCCTCAGCAGTTCTTCCCTGATTCCTCAAATCCACTTGGGACTCAGGGCCCATCTGCGTTTCTCCTTTCCTCTTAGCAGATGAGAATCAGTCTTTATCTGGCTGCAATCACCTTGTTCAAGGCTCAATGGGGTGTTAAGGTTCTCCACAGTCTCTTCTCCATCACTCTCTTGGTAACAAAGTTTCTCGTGGATTGCTGAGAAAATGGAGAGAGAAGACCATCAGTGAATTTCATCAATGAACAGGGACATCACCTCAAATTTACATGCTTAGGAATTTCTGGACCTTTGATCTCTCATAGCTGAGTGGGTTCCCATCCTCATGGTAAAGTTCCCCATCATTGATAGACAGAAAAAAGAACCCCCAACAAGCAATACTTTACATTTCTCACACAGAAAGGAGCCACTCAAATGTCAGAATAAAGGAACTGTGAAAACATTGTGAACCTGTTAACTCATGTGAAAAAAATTCATATGGCTGGGAAAGCGTATATCAAAATCAGTACTGGAAGTGAAATGTGTTTTCTGAACTGCTCAAACTGTAATGAAGAAATAGAGGGAGACTTCAGTAGATGAACTAGGGTCCTAGAGAGATCCACATGTATAAAAGAAAAAGCCCAACAGCTCTAAAGATGGGCCTGAAGAAGAGAAGGATTGGACTTAATTGGGTCAGGGAGGATGAGTGTCTCCCCAAGAGACAGACCAGAAGACACTGGTGGAAGTAGACAGACCTGGTGCCGGGGGCACAGATTCCAGGAACAAAGGAAGGACACCGAAGCTGCGAGCAGGAGGCGGATAGTTCATCCTTGGAGGATGTCCCTAGATGCCTGGACCAGGGCCACAGAAGGCTGCCAGTGAGGAGAGAAGAGAGCACCAGCCCAGGGCCTCTGCATGGAGGTGACCCAGAAAATGTAAGGAGGAAGAAAATAAACCAAGAAGTCTGTGTGTGTGTGTCCATGGAAAGTCCAGGAAGGATGAGACTCTGGAAGGAGGTAAAGGCTACCCAGGCCATTGATGAAAGCTCCTCCTGGGACCATGCCCATTGGTTAGTTGACGGACAAGATCGTGGGAAGCATGGGTGCTTTGTCATCCCAGGAATAAACCCATTTCTCTTTCTTTAAGAGCAAATTTGACTTTGGGTTAATTTTGTGGCTCATTACTTTGGAAACCTGATGAAAATGGCCTCTCCTCTGTGTTACTAGGCCAACGTTGGGTTTAGTGTGAAAAATGACCAGTGACTATAGGTAGATAAATTGCGTGTGTACTAGGAGGGACTAGATGTAAACTATAAGCCATTTTTGGTCTTCCTCCAATGTGGTGACTCTTGGAACTAACTCAGCTGTCCCTTGTGGTGTCTCTGTAAGTCATGACTACAGAGTTGTTACATGAGACATTGACTCCCCTGGGTATGGTGTGGCTAAATCAGGGTAAATCTTGCACTAATACCTAAGCTGTCACTCAAGGCAAGCAGTATTCAAGTTGGTGGACGGCTGTGTGGGCCACTGCAAGTGGTCCCAGAGAAAAGCAACAACTGATGATGCCTTATTGGGATGTTGTATTCCTTGTGACTTGTCCTTCCTCGCACACCTGATGCCACTGTGGCTGTGGTTGTCCTGTGTGACTCTAAAGGCCTAGTTAAGAAGACCTCGGGGTGGGTGTTACACTATAGTTATTATACCCTAGGCCTTGAGAAGGATCATGATATGTCCGTTTTCTTAACTGGCATGTCCCCGCTGCCCACCACTGTGTGTGACCCATGGTAGGAAATAAATATATGCTTGTCAAAACAAGATTATCCTTGTGTATCAAGAGGTAGGTAATAAACCTAAATACCGTTTTCAAAGCTTTTGTAAATGTTGTTTAATTCAGGGTATTCCTGTTTGTTGACGTCGGTGAACAATGCTTCCAGAATTGGCAGGTCAAATTTGTTCTCCAGATACCTGAGAACATTGTACACCACTTTCTGTACAGGGACCAGGTTTCGACAAGATTCTTGACAATCCTGAAGAAATAAAAACGAAGAAACTATAAACATAGTCTTCCAAGTTATGGAAGAGCCGTTGAAAATGATTTTATTGTTAATTTTTTACAATTTCCTTACATAGATATTTTCCTCATGCAAAGTTTTAGAATTTCTGTTTATTTGTATGGCTACAAAGTGACTGTTACATAATAAACCTTACTTACTTCATACATTTTTTCGGTGATAATTTCACGGTCACGAAGTACCTCAAGGAAAGGAAATTCTTTTTTTATTGCAGTTGCAATCTCAGTCTTATGTCTTTTGAAGTGCTTGTAAACAGTTTCATAGATCAGGTTTTCATCTCTACTCTGGTCTTCTGTGGACATCCTAGGGAGGAAGGACATGGTATGGAAAAGATCATCAAGATTTTGAGATGCTTGTGGAGGCTGCAGGATTTTATACATTAAGGGCAGGCTGTGAAGAACCAACATAGGTAAAGTTATTGGTCTTGAGTAGAGAGAAAAATAAATGAAATTAAAACAATAAAAAAAGATTTAAAGGAAGAAAGAATATAAAGGTGGAAATTGAGAAAGACTTAAACACAAAACTGAGAAAACTCCAGTTCAGTCTGTCCCAGTCAAAGCCATTGTAAAGCTATCTTTACATAGCTGAAATTTTTTTAATTAAAAATTTTAAATCTGTACAAAATTATGGAGTAAACAGATCATCCACAGAGAAATAAAACATCGTATAAAACAAGGAATAACAATAGAATCTAACCTTGAGCATGCATCTTACTTAACAACAAATAGAAGATAAATCTCAAATTTAAAAACAAGGTGTCCCCTCTCTGACCAATAGCAGTTAAGAGACATAACATCCTGCATTATAAAATTAGTTCATAAATGACAAGGTGTAGCTTGAAAAAGATATGGTATAATATAAATTGAGTATTTCACAAGAATAGCAATAATTTCTTCTGGGGCTTTTGCTTTGTGTTAATATAAATCTATTTGTGCTTTGTTATATATGGTGAATCTTTCCATGCACCTGAACTTCAGAAATCGCTGTTGTTTCTGGTGAAACTAATTGTAAACATGAGTCTAATTCTGGTTCTTAGTTGATAATTTTATTACTATCATAATACTGTTTTAATCCACATGTTGTATTCCTAAATGTTATGAAGACACATACAATTATTTTTCATCAAACCAGAAAATAATTATTGGCACTTTCCAGTCCCCCATAAGTATCAGGGAATAATAATGTCACGTAACTGTGTCCAATTCCTGCAAGAAAAAGTTTCTGGTTAAGGATGGAAGGTAAAGAGAAACTTTTGTTTTCTCTTTTATTAGGAACCCCACTAAAATGGTAATAAAGGAACTGGGTTCCCCATGACAAAGGGAATGACGGGCACAACGAGTAGGTGAGAGATTTTAACCAAAATCTGTAGGACAACGTGTGGTCAGAGGAGCAGTAATGGCTATTGTAGGTGGAGGATCCTCCCAGTGGTCAGGAAAACAACGATACGCCCTGTGGACCCTTAAGATCACTGAGTGTTGCCAGGGAGACACTGTGCTGAAAACTGACTTGTGTGAAACACAAGAACAGTGACAGGACAGTGACCCTCTACTCCACAGCCCACAAGCTGGCCACCAGGACCCCTGCAGCCCCAGAGACAAGACATTGCTGTCTTCCTGTCACCATATGTTACTGTCGCTTGTTACTGGATTTCATGTATGGAATAATACATCATGTATGCTTATTATGTATCTGACTTCTTCTGCTCATCCTCCATGTTTTTGAGTGATTAGAAGTTTGCTCCTTTTTATTGTAGAGAGTATTCCATGGTGTGTTTCTATCACAATCTGTTTATTCATTGTCCTGTTGGTGAACATTTGGATTGATTTCAGTCTGGGACTAGTGTAAATAAAGCTGCTGTTCTTTTTGTGGCAAGATGTTTTCATTTGTCTCGGGGAAACAGCTAAGATTGGACTTGCTGGGTCATTGTGTAAGAGTGTGTTTAAGCATTACAGAATCTGCCAAATTGTTTTTCAAAGTCCTTAATATAGCCTTTCTAATTTCAGCCATTCTAATGTTTGATGTGGTATCTCAAATAGCTTTGATTTGTATTTTTTTATAAAGCATGCAGTGATTTTTAAAAAATATTTTATTTATTCAGATTTTTAGAGAGAAGGGAAGGGAAGGAGAAAGAAAGGGAGAGAAACATCAGTGTGTGGTTGCCCTTCACATGCCCCCAACTGGGGACCTGGCCCACACCCCAGGCATATGCTCTGACTGGGAATCGAACTGGTGACCCTTTGGTTCGCAGACCTCAGCTCAATCCACTGAGCTACACTAGACAGGGCTGATTTGTACTTCTTAATGACTGATGATACTGATCACATTTTCACATGTTTATTGGTTATTCATCTATCTTATTTTGTGAAGTGTCTGTTCAAGCCTTTGGCCCATTTAGATTCCTGTGTTGTCTTTTACTACTTATTGTTGTGTAGGAGTTTGTTATATATTGTGGAAAGAAGTGTTTAGTTTGATTTATGTACTGGAGACATTTTTCTCTCAGTTTGCCTTTGATTTTCTTAACTGTCTTTATTTTTTATTGTTTTATTTTACTTTTAATTAAATTTACTGGAGTGACATGGGTTAATAAAATTATATAGGTTTTACCCTGGCTGGCATAGCTCAGTGGATTGAGCGCGGGCTGCGAACCAAAGTGTCGCAGGTTCGATTCCCAGTCAGGGTACATGCCTGGGTTGCAGGCCATGACCCCCAGCAACTGCACATTGATGTCTCTCTCTCTCTCTCTCTTTCTCCCTCCCTTCCCTCTCTAAAAATAAATAAATAAAATCTTAACAAAAATTATATAGGTTTTAGGTGTACAATTCTATAACATTGTCCGTGAGTTTTATTTTTATTTTTTGCTTAACCCCTTCACCTTTTTTCACCCAGCCCCACAACCTCCTCCCTTCTGACAGCTGTCAGTCTGTTTTCTATCTATGTATGAGTCTGTGTCTAGTTTTTTTTGTTAGCTTATGTTGTTCATTAGATTTACACAATGGAATACTACTTGGCTGTAAAAAGAAGGGTATCTTACCTTTTGTGACAGCATAAACGGACCTGGAGAGAAGTATGCTAAGTGAAATAAGCCCGTCAGAGAAAGAGAAGTATCATATGATTTCACTCATATGTGAAATCTAATGAAAAAAATAAATTAGCTATATCTTTTGATGAAGAAAACATTTTAATTTTGATGAAGCCAAATCTATTTCTTTATGGTTAATAACTTTAGTGTACTGAGAAATCTTTGCCTACCCAAATTTAATGAAAATATTTAAAAAGCCATTTCCATATAAGCATGGGTATTTTTCTGGACTTTCTGTTCTGTGCCATTGATCTACCATTGTTTTAGGACTATAAGATGCACCGGACCACAAGACACACCTAGGTTTTAGAGGAGGAAAATAGGGAAAAAAATTTTGAAGCAAAAAACGTGGTGAAATATTTAACAACCTGTGATCCTGCTCCACTGCCGCCCCCTCCCCCACAGCGAGCCAGGCAAGCTGCATTCTGACTGCCAGACGCACCCCCTTTCCTCCCACATTGGGCGGGGGAGTGCATCTTATAGTCTGAAAACTATGGTATTTGTCTACCTTTAAGTCGATAGCATATTGGCTTGAATACTATAGGTAATAGGACGTCTGGGAGTCAATCAGGAAGATTATTCTGGCTTTTCTAAACATTTTGGTTTTCCACATACCTTTTATTATTTTTTTATTCAACAAGTATTTATTGAGGGCACCGTTGTCTTATTTTCAATATTATTTTGCGTTGGTTTCAGGTATGCAGCACAGTGGTTAGAGAAGCATACACTTCACAGAGTATTCCCCCCAGTATTTCCACCTGGCCCCACATCTTTGAAAATCAGTTTGTCAGTTTTTATAAGAAAAGCCTTTTGGATTTTTATAGCCCTTTGTATTCAACCAACAGATAAATTTGGTAAGAACTGACATCTTAACAATATTAAGCTCCAATCTGTTTACATTTTGTAAGTTCCCCATTTATTTAGTTTTTCTTAATTTTGCCTAGAAGTATTTATAGTTTTTAGTATAGAAGTCATGCATATCTTTTCTTAAACTTATTCCTTACACTTAAAGTATTGAGCTGAGTGGTAAAGAAAACTTAAGTTAAATAATTTCTTTAGATATAAAAAATTGGAACGATACGGTTTCAAATTCAACACTAAGAATACAGAAATACGGATTGAAAAATGATTTTGAACATTTGAAAGTAACCACTGGTTGAATGAAATCAGACTTTAGAAAACCTTTGAAAGACTAAAAAAAATAAAAAGAAACAGTTTGCATTTTTAGAGAGGAAAAAAAACAAGGAAAAACAAGGAAAGCAATAGGACTCTAAAAGTTAAACCAGATAAAAGCAATATGAAACATATGTGATTTAAAATACTAAATGAAAATTAAAAAATGATAATATTGGAAGGCATAGGATCAAAAATTGGATCCAAGAAGAGACATAAGAAAGACAAAGTGACACAAAATTCGCTAAAATTAAAGATAGGTAAGTGATTGTGGGGGGGGTGGAGATAGAGGAGGGTATAGAGTGGATAAATGATAATGGAAAAAAAATTAAAAAAAAAAATAAATAAATAAAAGATAGGTAAGTAAAGTTACTCAAATGTGAACAAGACAAATAACAGGAATGTTCATTTCCACATCCAAGCAAATTGAAGAAACAAATAATGGGACAAATGTTTTATAGATAGCAAAAAACAATTCACTTCCAGTTTTTGAGTCTTCACATATACAAAAAAATAATGATCAAAATATACAGATGATGGAGGAATGAGAAAGAATGATTTTATTATTTAATTTTAAGATCTAATAAAATGAACCACCATTTTTCAATGTCCTTGCAATGTATATCAATATGGATAATAATCTTGGCCACAAAAATGTCTTAGTTATAAGCAGCAGAAGCTAAACAGGTTGCATGTTAAAGGAAATAAACCACCCACAGATTTTGTAAAATAAAACAAAAAGTATGGTGTTGGGTCAAAGATGAAATAAAACCTATTGTTAGAGGTTATTTCCAAAAAAAAAAAGGAAAAATAATGAAATGAGAAAGAGTAATAATGGTTCAACATTAGGAAATCTCTTTATGTAACTCATCACATCAAGAAACAAAAGGAAAACAGTTGTAAATACATCACTAAATGGCAGTAAAAGGGAATTTAATAAGACCCCAGAGCTATTTTATAAAAACTATATAAAATAGGTGCTAATACAACATAAAGTCTCCCAAAATAACAAATATTACAGTTAACATTGAAATAATAAAGTCGTCTAAACAGAAAAAAAAGACAAGGATGCCTATCATTATCATAATTATATATATATATATATATATATATATATATATATATATACACATATGTATTTATATACACATAAATTATTTTTTTTATACATACGTATTATATACGTATGTATATATATACATACGTATATATATGTATTTAGAAGTTTTAGCTAATGCAATAGGATAAAAAATGAAGTAATTGGGGTAAATAATAAAATAAGATACATTATATGTCTTATGATTATATACATAGAAATCCAAAGGACCTAAGTAAAGTCTATAAAAACTAGAAAAAAAATTTACCAACATGCATGAGTAAAAAAAATAAGTATATGAACTTACAGACTTTATTTGGAACAACATAAACTGAGAATAAATAAAAATAATTAGACACAATAGCAAATACATACTTATAAACATCTGAAAGGCATGGACCTATATGAAGAAAACTATTGAAGGAAATTAAATATGATCTAAATAAATAGAGATGTACAAGGTGCCCCCAATTAGAAAAACAGAAATTTAAAAACATCAATTCTTTTTTACATTTATTTTACTTTATTTTATTTTATTATTTTATTTTATTTTAAATTGTTGTTCAAGTACAGTTTTCTGTCTTTTACTCCCATCCCAGCCCACTCCCCCAAGCCCTCTCCACCTCCCTCCCATTTCCACCCACCCCTAGTTGTTGTCCAGGTGTCCTTTATACTTGTTCCTGCAAACCCTTCCCCTTTTCCCCTGAAATTCCCTCCTCTCTCCGCTCTGGTCACTGTCAGCCTGTTCTCTATTTCAGTGTCTTTGGTTATATTTTGCTTGTTTGTTGTTTTGTTGTTTAGGCGCTTGTTCTGATATTATTATATAAATGTGGAGCACTTGCAACTTGTAATATACTGGATAAAGTAATATAAAAACTTATATGAGAAACAATATGAATCCAGCCAAGAAAAATGTAAAAAGAAAGTAGGTAGAGGGGGATTTAATAGATTTAAATGTAAAAAAGTACCCAATGCAGTGTTAAAAGACAGTGTAGAAAAATATTTTCAACACATATGACTAAAGATTAGTATATCTGATAGACAAAGACTCAAACCTATTGATAAAATATGACATATAATCCCAAAGAAAATGGAACTGAAGAGTCACTTAGGGAAAAGAAAATTAAAGTGTGCATTAAACATATGTATACATAACAACTAACACATCAAAGAGAAACTATTTCTCACCCACTAGATTGGCAAACACAATTTTCTAAGTGACAGTTCAGCGTGGGAGGAGATTCAGAGAAGCAGACATTCTGGTGTGAGCCTGAACTGATAAAGCCTTTAAAGAAAAGACCTGGCAATATCTACTAAATTTTAAGATACACTCCATATTGGTCCAGCAGTCACCCCACTTTGGGAACCTAGCCTATGGAAACAAAAACACCAGTTTGCAACTTACAGAAATTAGAGCTCCAGAACTTTTGCCGGTGCCCCATTTCCCCCTCAGAAGAAAAACAAGTTCTTTCAGTATTCAAGTGGCCCGAAATAGTCCAGCTCTTCTCCCCTGTCCCCTAGCTCACTTCCTCTGCTGTTCCTGACTGTACCAGGCACACGCGAGCACTAGAGACTTGGTGCTGGCTGTCTCCCCTGCATAGAATGCTCTTTGCCCAGATACCCGTCTAGTGAACTAACTGCCTCATCTCCTTAAGGTCTTTGTTCCTTGTCACCTTCTCAATGGGAGCTGCTTCGGCCAACTTACTTGAAATCAAAACCATAGCCCCTTCACCCTGCCCATATACTCCCAAACACCTAATCTGGCTCTCTTTTTTCCATGTCCTTTCTACTTCCTACCTAATATACTAAATTAATTACTTATATATTTTATTTAGTGTTCATTGTCCTATTCATTGTGTATCTTCTTTCAAAAATATATATGCCAAAAGCACAGGGATTGTGGCTTTTTGTACCTTGATGTTTTTGAGTACCTGATACACAAAAAGTGACAATAAATATTTGTTTGTTAGATGCCCATAAGTATATAAGTTTTTACTGAAGCTTTTCTTTCTAGCAAAATACAACAGTAACAACATAACACTGACCCCCAAACCTGAAAACAGGCTGATGGTTCATTCAGCTAAATGGTTGAATAAATTATGGTAAATCCATAGTTCTGGAGATATAGTTACTTACTTCTAGCATTTAGATAGAAGGGCATAGCTTTATTGATGAATGAAAACATCAATTTCATATTAATATATTATGATCCTATTTTTATACAAATCAAAGTAATAAAAGTCTTATATTTTTGTGTAGATCTGGGAACAAATGTTGGGAGAGGGAAGGAATGCTATACCCCAGGCTGTTAATGAAGAATGTCAGGATTTTACCCAGGTCCTTTCAGATCCTTCCTTTATCATTTTTGGTAACATCAGAGGAAATAGAAATAATAGGGTCAAAATAACAACATTTTAGAGTAAATATATTTAGTAATCCTATAGCTTATGAGATAACATTGTTTCTATAAAACAATTAACTGGGAAATCTAGAAATTTAAAATTTGAGTTTTCTAAATAAAAAATAAAGGTAGGAAAAAGAATAAAATACTGAAGAATAACATTAACAAATGGGGTGCAAATCTTATATGCCAAAACCTTTAAAACATTGCTAAGAAAAATTAAAAGATCTAAATAAAAAGAAACATCTCATATGCATGGATCAGAAGACTTACTATATTTAAGATGGCAATTTCCCCCTAATTAATGTACGGATCCAATGCAGTTGTTATAGAAATCCTGGCAGGACTTTTTGCAGAAATTGGAAAGCTGGTCTCAAATTTTATGTGGAAATGCACAGGACCCAGAATAGCCAAAACAATCTTGAAAAACCAAGTTAGAAAACTTACACTTTCTGATTTCAACACTTATTATAAAGCTACATTAATCGACACATTTATAATACTGGCATAAAATAGATAAATGGATCAATGGAACAGAATTGAGAGTGAAGTAATAAGCCATTATGTTATTGGTCAATGTTTTTTTCACAGAAGTGCCAAGACAATTCGATGAGAAAAAGATAGTCTTTCAATCAATGGTAAAAGGATATTTAGATATCAACATGCAAAAAATTCATTTATACCTTTACCTCACACCATATACCAACATCAACTCGTGTGAGAGCAGGGCCAGCCCACGGGCCTGTATCTATATGGTCATACAAGGCCCTATGTTTGCTTTAATGCTCTGCTTTCACAGTTTTGAAATTCTTAATTCTCCCCACTTTGACTTTTACGAAGTTCTACAAATTGTGTCGCATCCTGCATCAGAGTGAAAATGATAAAAACTTTCCAAAGAATATATAGGACATAGTCTTTGTGACTCCGGGTTAGACAAAAAGGTAGCTACAACACCAAAAGCATTGTCCATGAGTAGATAAATTGATAAATTGGAATTTAACAAAATTTAAATCTTTTGTGCTTCAAAAGACACCATAAAGAACATAAAAAACTAGTCCCAGTCTGGGAGAAAAATATTAGCCAATCATATTTCTAATTAACAACTTGTATATAGGTATGTAAAGAATTCTTACAACTCATTAGACAAGCAACCTGATTAAAAGATGAGCTAATGATTTTAATAGTTATTTCTCCAAAGAGATATATGGAGGGTAATAAACATGTGAAAAGAGGCTTAATGTCATTAGTCTTTAGGGAAAAAGCAAATTAAAAATAAAACATGAGATTCCAATGCATTCCCCCTGGATTGGCTACAATCAAAGACATAAAACAATAAGTATTAGAAAGATCATGGGAAAACTGGAACCTTTATACATGCTAATGGGAATGTAACATGGTCCCTTGAAAACACTATAAGATAATTTCTTAAACATAATGTTAACATATGACCCAATGATTTCACTTCTAGATATATACCTAGAAATGAAAATGTTATGCTCATATAAAGGTTTCTATGCAAATATTCATGGCAGCATTTATCCTAATAGCCAAAAATCCAAAAGTTTTTATCAACAGGTGAATGGATAAGTAAAATGTGGTGGATTCGTATAATGGAGTACTGTTTAGCAATAAAAAGGAATGAAGTACTGATACCTGCTACAACACAAAAGAACCTCAAAAATATTATTCTCAGTAAGAGAAACTAGATGCAAAAGACCACATGATGTATATCAACCTTCCAGGAAAATGAAATCTGAGAAGAAAGTAGAGTAATGATAAAGCAGACGTGGGGCTGGAGAATAGAACAGGGATCGACTACAAATAGCTGTGAATGAACTTTATGGGGTAGTGAAAATGTTCTAAACGTGGATTGTGGTGATGGTTGCAGAACTCTATAAGTTTACTAAAAGTCATTGAAATGTACAATTAAAAAATGTGAATTAAAAAATTTTTCTTATTGTTGTTCAAGTACAGTTGTCTCAATTTCTCCCCCCACACTTCCCCCAACCCCAGCCATCCCCACTTCCCACACTTGATCCCACCCTCCCTTTGGTTTTGTCCATGAGTCCTTTATAGATGTTTCTGAAAAACCTTCTCTCTTTTCCTCCCATTATTCCTTCCCACCTCTGGTTACTGTCAGTTTGTTCTTAATTTCAATGTCTCTGGTTATATTTTGTTTGCTTGTTTGTTTTGTAGATTGGGTTCCACTTATAGGTAAGATCATATGGTATTTGTCTTTCACCACCTGGCTTATTTCACTGAGCAAAATGCTTTCCAGTTCCATCCATGCTGTTGCAAAGGGTAGGATGGAATGCTACACAGCAGAAAGAAAGAAAAATGGGTGAATTTTATAAGTATAAAGTATACATCACTAAAATATTAAAGAACAAAGGTAGGCATGTTAATTGCTGAATAGATTCAGTTGAAGAAAAGTTAGCTATATTTCTTTCTGAAATTCAAGAAAAAAGAGGAAAAATATGAAAAAAATTAAAATATGCTGTATAATCTAATGCTTCAACATTCTACCAATGGAAATTCCAGAAGAAGGGAAATAAATGTTAATGAAATAAACTAACATAAAACATAGAAATAGGTATATTGGATAAGAAACAAAGTTTAGCTATACACATTCTGTTTATAAGGGACATATAAAAAATAAAACAGTTCAACAAGATTGAAAATAAAGGGATTGACAAAGGCACACAAAACAAATGCGAAGTTAAGAATGCTATGCAGCAGAACTAACACGAGGAACAAATATTAATAGAATTTAGGTTGAAAAGTATTACAATGGAATACTATATAGCAGAAAGAAAGAAGGAGCTCCTACCCTTTGCAATAGCATGGATGGAGCTGGAGAGCCTTATGCTAAGTGAAATAAGCCAGGTGGTGAAAGACAAATACCATATGATCTCACCTATAAGTGGCACCTAATCAAAAAAAACAAACAAGTGAGCAAAATAGAACCAGATGCATGGAAACAAAGAACAGTCTGACAGTGACGAGAGGGGAGTGGGATAATGGGGGAAAGGAGGGGGAGGGGTCATCAAGGAACATGTGTAAAGGACCCACGGACAAAGACAATGGGGGTGGGAGGAGCGGAGATTGAAAGTGGAAGGTGAGGGTTGGGTAGGGCAGGGGAGAGCAATGGGGTGGGGGAAATGGGGACAACTGTAATTGAACAACACTAAAAATTTTCAAAAAAGAATGCAGAAGGTTATTTCATACTGGTAAGATATACACTCTACCAGTCTATATGGCAGAAGTAATGGTCTATAAAAAATCTTTAAAATACTAAAGGTAAATATTTTGAAGCTATGTAGTGTCAGAGCTGGAGTTCAGAACACCCCCTTCGCAGCCTTCCCACCCACCCCCTCAACTGACTGGCATTGGATAGCACAGCATTAATCTGCATTATGCTGCCTTCCGAACACGAAGAAGCCTCAAAAACAACACTCATTAGGCTACAAAAGGAATAACAAAAATTCACAAATGAAACAGATCTTAAAGAAAACATTTTCTAACTGTGTGTGATAAGATCATCATAAACAACAGGAGAAAGAAAGAGTTCCCCAACCCATCCACTGAGAAGTTTTCAAAGCTGCTTCCAAATCCAAATAAAAATAAGGAACAAATAAAAATAAAAATTACAGATGATTAAGAAATAAATACCAATGAAAACATTACATATAAAAACAATAAATAATATACACAAAGTGGCACAGAGGTAAATATGCATGACTTAAAATGAATTTATTGGAAAACAAGAAACATTAAAAATAAAATTGTTTTAAATCAAGCTATTAAAAAAAGAAATCAAGGCTATCCTTCCAAGGAAGTAGAAGATAAGAATTATAAGAGAAAAAATATAGTATACATATACTAAAGAAAAGCAGGATATAATTAAATCTCAAACAAAAAATAAGATTAATGAATCACTACAATTAAAAGGTGGTTCTTTGAAGAGAGCAACAAAATGGAAAGTTTGATCAAGAGAACAAAAGAAATGATGTAAATGAACAATGCTAACAATAATAAAAAGAATGTATCTCCAGTTAAGCAACATATTAAAACTTTATAAAAGAAATCCTTGCATAATTTCAATCAATAAATATGACAGTCTAGAAAAACTGATTACTTTTTAGGGAAATATGAATGTTTAAAACTGAGAGTCAACAGAAGCACTAAATAAAACTAAAAGTAATAGAATAAATGTATAATGCCCTCCCAGACAGGCCCTAACCCCTCCCCCTGACCACACCCACACACAAAGGTATCAGTTTCAAAGTTTTATGGACAATTCCCAGCAATTCTTCAAGGAAAAGAAAATGTGCAAATTAAATACACTTCCCATTCATTAAAGCAACTTTAAATCACTCCAAATCATCATGACACCACTATATTTCTGCTTTCAAAACCAGGTACATAGAAAGTAAATGCAAATTGTACATCAATGTTGCTTTTAAACACATGAGGTTAAATCCTCTAGTGAAATATTAGTGAGTCAAGTCCACGAGTGAATGAAAGAGTCATGTGATATGATGGAGGACCTCAAGAATTCTTGGAAGGTCTCATTAGAAAATCTATTTATGCTTTTGGTTAAACCTGGCAGATTGAACTCATCCATGTTTATCTGTGTTCCCTCTGAAACTCCACAAAATCACCTGCCAGAGAGTTCCACTGCAGAAAACAGCAAGGATGAAAGAAAAGGAGAGGAAAGAACATCAAAACCAGATGTCAAACAAGCATTTTGGAAGATTGGATATTCACAGATAAGAGGTAGCCCACTTCACAGAGTGGAGGAATAAGAAACCTAAGGGGGCCCCTATCTTATACCACATACAAAAATCAACTCAAAATGGATTAAAGACTTAAATGTAAGACCTGAAACTGTAATGTATAACATTGGCACTATAGTTAATAACACCGTATTGTACATTTGGAAATTGCTAAGAGAGTAGATCTTAAAAGTTTTCATTGTTGGGAACCGTCCTGCCTGGTATCAGAAGCTGTAACCCCCGCCAAGGCTAAGGCTGAGAAACTGGCCTTGGACCGTAAGCCAGCAAGGAGACAAAAGCTTATCTCCCTGGAAGGAGCGCTGCTTCTGCTGCTTCATTCATAACTGAACCCCAAAGCTTGGTCGGTTAGCCAATGATGGGTAAGATTCCCCAAGGGGGGAATGACCTAAGACAGGCATGATCACATGGGAGGCCCCCAAGAAAGGACTTTGGGGGCTACAACAAAAGGGGGTGATGGACCCTCACTCCTCGGCTTTGACAAAGCCTGAGTTCTCATCATCTGCGAGAAAATCTCCTTATCTCTTGGTTGCCTTAGTTCCCTTGCTCCACCTAAGCCTGAAACAATGACAGGGTGGTGCAGCTTGGTGCTGAAAAGGGTGGATTCCCCGGGTAATCAGGCCTAAGAAAGAATATGTAAATTACTCTGAAACCTGCTTTGTTTAGAATGCTCTCAGTTGAATGAGAAGGGTCCAAGGAAGAAGTAAGTTTGTTCCTCAAAGTTTTACAGCTCTTTGACCCTGACTCAAAATAGGCCCTCAGACTTCCTTTTTATCTATTGTTTGATCCTTACTTCCTAGCAATGAGTAATGAGCTTTTACCTGAACTCTTATTAAAAAGAAATGAATAAAAAACCTCTCTGGAGGGGGAATGGGACACTCTCCCCACCAGGGAGGGTGGCCAAGCGGCGTGCTCCCCACGTGAGGAGTGGCCATGGCGCCCTCCAGGAGAGAGGGTGGCCAGGGCGCTCCCCACGTGAGGAGTGGCCCTGCTGTTCCTATTCCCCCACAGGACCTGGTTGTCTCTGTGTATGTTTTTCTCGCGTGTTGACGAACATCCGCAGCCAAGATGGATATTGCTGGCCGGTATCCTCCACATTTCATCAGAGGAAAAGTATTTTTGTGATTATGTATGCTGATAGGTGATAACCAGGCTTATTATGGTGATCATTTTGCAATATACACAAATATTGAATCATTATGTTGTACACCTGAAACTGATATAATGTTATATATCTATTATATCTAAATTTTAAAAATCTATACATTAAAAAAACCTAAATATACTCCTGTAAGATCCAGGGATTGTGCTCCTTGGTGTACACCACAAAGAACTGAGAGATTATGTCTGTACAAATGCCTGCCCATGAATGTTTATAGCATCTTTATTCAGAATTGCCCAGACATGGAAGCAACCAAGATGGCCTCTAAATGATAAACTGATAATCTGTGGTAGGTTAAGACAATGAAATATTATTCAGTGTCAAAAAGAAATAAGTTATCAAGCCATGAAAAGACAGAGAAGAACCTTAAATACATGTTACTAAATGAAAGAAGCCAAACTGAAAGGTTGCGTGGTGTTTGATTGCAACTCTACAACATTCTAGAAAAGGCAAAACTATGGAGACAATAAAAAGATCAGTGGTTGCTAGGGGTTAGGAGGAGGGATGACTAGGCAGAGTTCAGAAAATTTTTAGAGCAGAAAAACCACTCTGTATGATACTGTAAGGGTGGAAACTTGTCATTATACATTTGTCCATACCCACAGAATGTACAACAAGAGTGAACCTTAATATAATCCGTAAACTTTGGGTGATAATGATGTGTCATTGTAGGTTCATAATGTTGTCAATGTTGACAATGGAGTAGGCTGTGCATGTTTGGGGGAGAGGATATACTGGAAGTCTCTGCTTCCTACTCAAGTTTGCTGTGAACCTAAACTGCTCTAAAAAGTTGTTTATTTTAAATATACTTAAAAAACCCAACCTGAATTTGTAAAACGTTTTGATGTTGCTCTTGGCAATAATTTCTTGGATTTGACACCAAATGCACCGGCAACAAAACTGAAAACAAACCAGTGGGACAACGTCAAACTAAAAAGCTCTGCACAGTAAAGAAACCATTGACAGAGCTAAAAGGTATCCTATGGAATAAGAGAAAACATTTGCAAACCATTTATCTGATGAGAAGTTAATATCCAAAATATATAATATCTCCTACAACTCAACAACTACAACAATAACACCACCAACAAAAACAAAACAAACCCTCAATTAAAACAAAAATGTGCATAGGACTTGAATACACATTTTCCCAAGAAGACATACAAACTGCTGCCAAGTACATGAAAAGGTGCTCAACATCCCTAATCATGAGAAAAATGCAGATTGAAACCACTGTGAAATGTCACCTCACAGTTGTTAGAATGGCCCTTATTAAAAGAAAAAGAACTAATGTGAGCAAGTATGTGGAGAAATTGGAACCCTTGTACCCTGTTAGAGGAAAAAAGTGGTACAGCACTATGAAAAACAGTATAAAGATTTCTCAAAACATTCCCACTTTGAGATATTTAATTATATGTATTAAAATCAGGCTTTGGAAGAGATATCTGTATCTCCGTGTTCACCCCAGCATTATCCACAATTGCCAAAGTATGGAAACAACCCAAATGTTCACTGGCAGATGAAAGGATAATGAAATTGTAGATTACATTTACAATGGAATATTATTTAACCTTGAAAAAGAAGGCAATTCTCCGCCCAAGATGGAGGCATAGGTAGACACACCAGGCATCCTCGCACAACCAAAAGAAGATCAACAAAAATTTTAAAACAAAAAACAACCAGAACTGACAGAAAATTGAGCTGTATGGAAGTCCGACAACCAAGGAGTTAAAGTAGACACATTCATCCAGACAGGTAGGAGGGGTGGAGACAGGCAGCCGGGTGAAGAGGACTCATGGCAAAGTGGCAGCGGGCAGACCCAGCGAGGCGGTGGATTGTGGAGGGGAGCCGCACACAAGGCAGCTGGTGGACTGGGCAGTCCCATATTCATGTGCAGATAAACCAGGTGAAGCTGGCTAGTGGGACAGACCCCATAACCCAGGGTTCCAGCTCGGGGAAATAAATCCTCAAACCATTGATTGAAAACACCTGTGGAGGTTGAGGTGCTGGGAGAAACTCCCAGCCTCACAGGAGAGTTCATTGGAGAGACCCACAGGGTCCTAGAACATACACAAGCCCACCCACATGGGAATCAGCACCAGAAGGGCCCAGTTTGCTTGGAGGAAGTGGTAGAAGGGACTGAGATCTGGCAGAGAGCAGAGTAAGCGCCATTGTTCCCTCTCAGACCACTTTCGCACATACAGTGTCACAACCCAGTGACTGAGTTGACCTGCCCAAGTGAACACCTAAGACTCCACCCCTCACTACCTAACAGATGTGTCAAGACAAAAAAAAGTGGCCCAAACAAAAGAACAGATAAAAGCTCCAGAAAAAATACAACTAAGCGATGAACAGCCAATCTATCAGATGCACGGTTCAAAACACTGGTAATCAGGTTGCTCACAGAATTGGCTGAATTTGGTCACAAATTAGATGAAAAAATGAAGGCTACGCTAAGTGAAATAAAGGAAAATGTACAGGGAACCAACAGTGATGGGAAGGAAACTGGACGCAAATCAATGGAGTGGACTAGAAGGAATAAAAAAACATCCAATCAGAAAAAAATGAAGCAATAAGAATTCAAAAAAATGAGGAGAGGTTTAGGAACCTTCAGGACATCTTTAAATGTTCCAACATCCAAATTATAGGGATACCAGAAGGGGAAGAGGAAGAGCAACAAGTGCAAAAGTTATTTGAACAAATCATAAAGGAGAACTTCCCCAATCTGGCAAAGGAAATAGACTTCCAGGAAGTCCAGGAAGCTCAGAGAGTCCCAAAGAAGTTGGATTCAAGAAGGAACACACCAAGGCACATTGTAATTACATTACCCAAGATAAAAATGAAGGAGAGAATCCTAGAATCAGCAAGAGAAAAGGAGGCAGTTACCTACAAAGGAGTTCCCATAAGACTGTCAGCTGATTTCTCAAAAGAGACCTTACAGGCAAGAAGGGGATGGAAAGAAGTATGCCAAGTTATGAAAAGCAAGGGCTACATCCAAGATTGCTCTATCCAGCAAAGTTTTCATTTAGAATGGGAGGGCAGATAAAGAGCTTCTCAGATAAGGTTAAGTTAAAGGAGTTCATCATCACCAAGCCCTTATTATATGAAATGTTAAATGTTACTTATCTAAGAAAAAGATAAAAAATATGTACAGTAAAATGACAGCAAACTCACAACTATTAACAACTATTAACACCTACAACAAAACACAAACTGCCCTGGCTGGCATAGCTCAGTGGATTGAGTGCAGGCTGTGAACCAAAGTGTCGCAGGTTCGATTCCCAGTCAGGGCACATGCCTGGGTTGCAGGCCATGACCCCCAGCAACCCACATTGATGTTTCTCTCTCTCTCTTTCTCCCTTCCTTCCCTCTCTAAAAATAAATAAATAAAATCTTAAAAAAAACACAGGCAAACTAAGCAAACAACTAGAATAGGAGCAGAACCACAGAAATGTAAATCACATGGAGGGATATCAACAGGGGAGTGGGAGGGGGAAAGAGGGGGAAAAGGTACAGAGAATAAGTAGCATAGATGGTAAGTAGAAAGTAGTCAGGGGAAAGGTAAGAATAGTATGGGAAATATAAAAGCCAAAGAACTTATATGTATGACATATGGACATGAACTAAAGGGGGGGGTGTGGGTGGGTGGGTGGGAGAGGGTGTGCAGGGTGGAAGGGAGTGAAGGGGGGGAAATGGGACAACTGTAATAGCATAATCATAAAATACATTAAAAAAGAAGGCAATCCTCCCATTTGCAACAACATGAATGAACTAGAGAATATTATGCTCAGTGAAGTAAAGCAGTCTCAGAAAGATATATATTACATGATTCTACTTACATGAGCTATCTAAGACAGTCACAGTCACGGAAGCAGAGAATAGAATGGTGGTTGCCACGAATGGAGGAAAGGGAGATGGGAAATTGTTTTTCAGTGAGTATAAAGTTTCAGTTATAAAAGATGAATAAGTTCTGGAGATCTACTGTAAAACATAGTACCCATAGTTAACAAACATGAAAAAGCTTTTCGAGATGATAGATATGTTTAGTACCTTGGTTGTGGTGATGGCATCATGAATGTGTGGAGATATCCAAATCCATGAGGACATATACATTAAGTATGTACAAAGTTTGTATTTCAATTATAACTCAATACATTTATAAAAATGAATATTTTATATATTTTTAAAATGTATAAAATATATATAATGTATATTTAATATGCATTACACACATATATTTATTTATAAATGTATATTTAAAAGTGTATATTTATAAAAATATACATTTTTATAAACGTATATTTAAAAGAAACAATTATTTACACAGGGGGAAAGCAGCAAGAGGCAAGTGAAAGGGTTCGGGAGTCAGAAGCACCATTACTTCAGAAGACAGGTTGGGAGGAGAAAAGCGAAAGCTGGCGTAATGAGGCTCACCAGTCTTCTAGAGGACCCATTCATTACACGGAGCCCTAACTGGTTGTTCAAGTCTCATTCCTAAATGTGGATGGACACCCGGGGGTTGCCTGCTGGAATCTTGGAGAGCAAACAAAATGTGGGTCAGGAGCTGGGAAAAAAATTAATTCTTTAAAGAACCTTGGAAGAAATTAATTCCAAGATGGAATTAAAAAATTATCATCCTTACTCTGATAGCTAGCGATATTAAGCATCTTTTCATGTGTCTCTGGATCCTCTGTGTGTCCACCTTGGAGAAGTATCTGTTCAAGTCCTTTGCCCATTTTTCAATTGGGTTGCTTGTCTTCTTAGAGTGGAGTCCTGTAAGTTCTTCACTGCTGGGACTATATCCTAAGAACCCTGAAACACCAATCCAAAAGAACCTATGCACCCAAATGTTCATAGCAGCACAATTCACAATAGCCAAGTGCTGGAAGCAACCTAGGTGCCCATCAGTACATGAATGGATCAAAAAACTATGGTACATTTACACAATGGGATTCTATGCAGCAGAAAGAAAGAAGGAGCTCCTACCCTTTGCAACAGCTTGGATGGAGCTGGAAACCATTATGCTAAGTAAAACAAGGCAGGCAGTGAAAGACAAATACCATATGATCTCACCTTTGACAGGAACCTAATCAACAAAACAAAGAAACAAGCAAAATATAACCTAAGACACTGAAATGGAGAACAGGCTGACAGTGACCAGAGGGGAGAGGGGAGGGAATTTCAGGGGAAAAGCAGAAGGGTGTACAGGAACAAGTAGAAAGACACAGGGACAAAAACTACGGGGGTGGAAATGGGAGAGAGGTGGGGAGGGATGGGTGGGTGGGCTGGGATGGGAGTAAAGGACAGAAAACTGTACTTGAACAACAATTAAAATAAAAAAAGTATCATCCTCAGCAATAGAAATAAAATATTAGATTCATTAAACAAAGGGGGATTTCTTGTCACCTTGGTGACTCCTCTTCTTTTCCCTAACGTAGTGGACTGGCTCAGGCCGACCTCCAACCTCTTCCCCACCTGTGCTCCTTCCCTTGTAATCTTGTTGAGTCCCATGGCTTTGAATACCAGCCACACAGGGACAATTTCCAGTGGGCTCTCTACCTTATATCCCTTCCTTGGATTCCAGGTGTGCATTCAACCATCTCCACTTGGGTGACCCTGGCAGGCTTTTCACACTTAACCGGGTAAGAACCTATCACTGACCTTTAAATCACATCCTGAAAACGTCTCCTTCTTCAGTTTTTCCAAATATAGGATTTAATAAATACGTGTAACACTTACTAAATGCTAAACACTATTCCAAGCAATTACGTAACTCAGTGAATTCTGTCGGCACTTATGTGCTCTTATGATCATTGTTACAGATGAAGAAATTGAGGCACAGAGATGTTAAGGAATTTTCCCCAGGTCACGTAACTATTCCCATAAAAGAACAGAATGAAGCACCAGGGTCCAGGCCCTTTAATCACCACCCAGTGTTTCTATCTAGGCAAATGATCAGTTTCTTTGATTAAAATTTTTGGAGTCTTCTATGATGCCTTTTCTCTCGCATTTATTCCATGTTCATTTGTCCTTGGCCCCACCACAGACCTGTACCCAGTATCACACTCCTGTTCCGTATGTCTATTGCACCAACCTGCTCCCGGTCACCACCGTCTCTTGCCTCAGCTGTTACAATAGCTACTAACTTTTTCACCCTCTTTCACTTTTGTCATACTGCAGCTGTTCTCCAAACACCAAATAAGCAGGAGAAATACTTTAAAACCAATAACAGATCATTTCACTCTACCGAAAACCCTCCAAGGTCTCCCCACTTTATTTTGAATGCAATCTAAAGACTTGACCATAATCTATGAGAAAACACCTGACCTGTATCTCCAGCCTCCTTTCCTACCATCCCCCTTCTAGATCACCGCCCTGGGGCACCCTAACCTCCTTGCTTTCTTTGGACTTTCTAAACAGGTTCCTTCTCCTGCCCTTTCATTGGCTGTGCTCTCTGCTGAGCACATTTCTTCAAGAGTTTGTGTGGTGCTTTTCCTTAATTGATTCAGGATTCGCATCAAGTGATAGCCCCTTGGGAAGCCCTCCCAGGGCATCCTGTCTAGAACAGCACTCACTCTCATGGCACTCTGTCCCTGGACCCCATATGGGCTTTCTTTTCCTAGGCTTACCACTTCCTGCCATTGTCATGTATTTATTTATTCTTCTGTTTGGTTCACTTGTCTCACCATTATATTCTGGCACCTAATTAAGGGCTGGACACATGGTATTGGGAAATATTTGAGAATGAATGAAGTATTAGATTAATATATAGGAAAATATGGTTAGAATTCTAAGCATATAAAAAGCATTTTTAAAAAAGACACAGGAGGATAACACTGGCATCCTGGAGTATGTACATTTTCTGTATGTAATTTCTGAGCAAGGTGGAAAAGTAGACTAGGCTAAAGATTAACCTATATAATTGATGTATCAAAAAAACTCACCAGAACAGCCAGCTAACTCCCATAGAGGAAGACACTGTGGCTGGTTCTGTGGCAGCCACAGCGGGGAACCCTGGATGGATAGCTGTTGTCAGAAGGTTGGGAAAGACCGAGTTGAAATCTCTCCCTCACTGATGGCAGACCTTCATGAAGCCTCGATAAAAGGAGCACAGACAGGTCAAAACCCGCTGAAGAAAAATCTGATGCCTTCACTCTTTGATTTTGACAGATCCTAAAAAAGATCATAGAGACTGAAATGTTGATGAGTGAAGTGAAGAGAGAAGCTGCCTTTTCGCTTGCTGAGGCCAAGTTCACGGCAGGGGACTTCAGCACCACCATGACCCAGAATGTAAATAAAGCCCAAGTGGAGATATGTGTGTAGAAAGATTATGTAGCAGGGGTTACTTTGCTAGTGTTTGAATATTACCACGAGAGAACTGATCATTATGAATTGACTGATTTAGCCAGAGGGAAGGAACAATTGACTGAATTAATGAGAAATTACACCAAAACAGTGGAACTGCTGGTGGAACTGGCCTCACTGCAGACTTCCTTTGGGACTTGGGACGAAACTATTAAGATAACCAACAGGTGTGTCAATGCCATTGAATGTGTCATCACTCCCTGGATTGAACATACCCTTGCTTGTATCATCGCAGAGCTGGATGAGAGTGAGAAGAGTTATACAGGTTAAAGAAATTACAGGAGAAGAAAAAGATCCTCAAGGAAAAGTCTGAGAAGGAACTTGGAGCTATGGAGGGCAGCTGGAGAGGTGATGGAGCCTGCCGATCTTCTGGCTGAGGAGAAGGAGGAGGGTCTTCTGTATGAATAATCTTTCTTGCTCTGGTTCTTTCAGAAGCCGGATATGGCACCATTTTAGTTCACAGTGTGTAGGTTTGGGTTGTCTGTTTATTTTTTGGTGTAAGAATTTTACTGGTAGTAAAATTTCCCTGGATGTTCATTTATGGGATTACCTTTGCAGAATCCTAATTTAGCAACCACTTATCATGGATGAGATTTAGAGAACCCGCCCAGGAACTTGTAGAATTTATTCTGCAGAAGAGTCACCCTACTCCATCTACATCTGTTCTACAAGTGATAGGCTTACAAAGCATATTAGGAAATTCCCCTTAGGAACAGGCAGTGGTCTCAGGCTGACACAAATAGGCCATCCATTGCAGAAATACCCTTCGTCCTTACCCGCTCAAATATGTTGGTGCTGCTGTGTGTGTGAGACAGCTGCAGCCGTCCCTGTGTTACTGTGGTACTTCTCTCCTCAAACTTCATGGAAGCCTTCCCTTACTTTACTTTGTGCAACAGATCTCTATTCCGTCTCTCATGGAGCAGTTTTGCCAATTTGATTGTGACCATGGTATAAACAGTAATATGTTTTAAAAAAATCATCAGAGGGTGAAATGGAATGGTTTGAGGCAGGCCAGAAGTCCAATCGAGAACAATTAGAGTTGCTAGATAGAATACAAAACAAACAAACAACAAAAGCCCCTGACCCCAACTATTTGGACAGGGATTAGAGAGTTACAAAGCAACATAGGACAACTTGGGGAGCTGAGGGGCTATAGTTTTCCTTTTCTGGGGAGCATTTGCTTATTCTGGGAGCAGGGGCTGAGATTCTGGGCCAAGACCAACGAATGCTGCTCTGAGCAGAGAAAACATACATGAGCTTGTTCAGGTCATGTGGGGCTGGAGACTTGAAGGGCCCCCATGCACAGCCAGTCCCCCGTCCCAAGATATTGGGTAAAGTTGTTCAGATCAGGAGGCTGGAGAAACTGTGTCAAAAATCTCTGAAAGCAGAGCAGAAGTACCTGCAGGCCCACCATGCAAAAATGGCAATGACAATTATTGTGTGATGAGGTCCAGAGAACCTAAAGGGAGAAAGATGAAAGCCCTGAAGGAAGTGCTGATCTGGCTGCAAGACATGCAGTCCCTTTGCCCCTGAGAGCACTTGTCAGTTCTGGACACAGCTAGCTGCTGAGAGTCTGGACTTGGTGGGGGACAGAACACTGTGGTCAGAGGACAAAGAAGTAACAGAAGTTTTGATGCCACATGTGGTTGAAGGACAAAATTAAAGACTTCAGGAAATAAAAAAACTTGGTTGGCTTTCTCCTCAAGAACTTTTCTCAGTTTTAAAGCTGCATGAAGCAAGAGGCCAAAAACATGACAAAGCCTTGGAAAAGCAGGAAGCTTGGATGCAGTCTCTCTGTGGAAAGCCCTGGATGTCCGCATCTGGGATCAGGGCAAACCAGGGGTATATTAAATCTTATTGAAAATTCAAGCCCTGGCTGGCGTAGCTCAGTGGATTGAGCACGGCCTGCGAACCAAAATGTCACTGGTTCGATTCCCAGTCAGGGCACATGCCTGGGTTGCAGGTCATGACCCCCAGCAACTGCACATTGATGTTTCTCTCTCTCTCTCTTTCTCCCTCCCTTCCCTGTCTAAAAAATAAATAAATAAAATCTTAAAAAAAAGAAAAAAAAGAAAATTCAAACCCATTTTGACTCTTTATCTGCACATCAGGGGAAAGGGGGGCCACTCTCTTGAGGAGATAACACCTGGAGGCTCTGTGTCTTGAGTGCACCCCGTTTCTCATTCAACCAAAAATTAATATATATGTCAAAAGACAGAATTATAGGACAAAACCAAGAAAAAAAAAGGTAATGGAAGCAGATGGTCCATCGATTGGAGTTAGCACACACACACAAAAACTATGATTAAAATGCACAAGAAAATATATACATAGACAGTAAATAAAGAAAATTAAACAATTCCACCAGAGAATTGGGACCCACCAATAATAATCTAATGGATATTTTAAACCTAAAAAATATAATTTCTTAAATTAAACTCAGTGAAAGGATTTAGCAGAAGATTGGGTACAGAAAAAAAGATAAAATTAGTGAACTGGCAAGTAAGAAGACACAGATCAATAGTGGATATCCAACTAAAGAACAGAAATTAAAAAAATGGAAATACCCAGAAAAGCATATAAGAAATATGTGAGAAATGGCTAAAGGATCTCATTTGGGGAGGGCAGAAGAAATGTTTGAGGAGATAATGGCTAAGAATTTTCCAAAATGGATAAAAGACATCAACTCACAAATTCAAGAAAGTCTGAAAACCCCAATGAGATAATTGCAAAACAAAAACAACAAAAACCATAAAAAAGGCAATAAAATCTAGACTCATTATAGTATAACTGCTAAGAGAAAAATATTAGAATCAGGGAAAAACTTCATGAGTCACAACCAAACCTCAAGCCATAACGTTGAAAGATGACAATCAATCATTCAACCAATCAATGGCCATAAACTTCTGATGCAGTGAGGCAGGATTAAAAAAATTCCCAATACCCTTCAACTCCCATATGTAATAGCTTTCTGTTGAAGAAACTGAAAAGTTTGAAAAGGCATTGAAATGTTACTAATCATTGAAGAGGTGAACACACTGTAAGGATTTATTATGCAAAAGTGAAGGGGAAGAAGAAACTAGGGATTAGGGGAACACAGAAGCTACTTTTGACTTCAGGGCATTTGCTGATCCCAGAAAACCAGATCCTCAGGTTTGACAACACTAATGTGTGGCAGGAACAGGAATGAAGTCTAGAGTCTACGGGGTGGAGAGGCTAACAGGGGGTCCAGACCCTGCCCATCAGTCCCACCTGATGGAGAATAAAGGAGAGAAGACCGCTCTGGCCTGGAGTGCAAACTTGGGAACCCACTCTGGGACCCCAGCCTTGTGCCCTCAGGGACCTGCATGTGCCAAACAGAAATCCTTTCTAAAAGCCTAAGTTTCACTGCAGGCTTAAATCTTGCTCACAAGTAATTTTTTTTCAAATGCAATTGATATGGAATAAAAAAAAACAAACCCTCCCCTCCCCCCAAAACAAACAAACAAAAAAACCTCACCTTGGCTGGCGTAGCTCAGTGGATTGAGCGCGGGCTGCGAACCAAAGCATCTCAGGCTGGATTCCCAGTCAGGGCACATGCCTGGGTTGCAGGCCCTGGCCCCCAGCCACCACACATTGATGTTTCTCTCTCTCTCTCTCTCTCTCTCTCTCCCTCCCTTCCCTCTCTAAAAATAAATAAATAAAATCTTAAAAAGAGAACCAAACACTGATATTAAACAAAAAAAACCCCAAACCTCAGCACAATATATGCAACATAACCTTTGTGAATAGAGTGTGGAAAGGGAAAACCAGTAATTGTACAGTGGAGAATCCTGCAAACACCACTTTAACTCAATGCTCAAGGACAACAGCCCAGGTGATGAGTCGGGCTGACGTCTCCCCTGATGTGATGTGTCAAGAAGGGCGCTTCTCCTCCGGGGATTTTTTTCATAAAACCCATTACCCCAGTCTAATTATGAGAAAAACATAAAGATGGACCTAAGGTGGAAGACATTCTACAAAATGCCTGACCCGTATTTTCAAATTGTCAAGGTCATGAAAAACAAGGAAAGGCTGAGAAACTGTCACAGACCAGATAGAACAGGTGACAAGATGACTGAGGGCAGCGTGGTACCTTAGAGGCAATCCTGGTACAGAATAAGGACTTCAGTGGGAGATGGGTGAAATTTAAAAAGCCTGTGGTTTACAATGAAGTATCACCTCACACCTGTCAGAATGAGTATCATTAATCAATGAACAAACACAAGTGTTGGCAAAGATGTGGAGAAAAGGGAACCCTCATGCACTGTTGGTGGGAACACAGGCCGGTGCAGCCAGCGTGGAGAACAGTATGGAGGTTCTGCAAAAAAATTAAAAATGGAACTTCCTCATGACCCAACAATTCCACTTCTGGGTATTTAACCGAAGAAACCCAAAACAGTAACTCAGAAGAATATGTGGGCCCCTATGCTCATTGCAGCGTTATGTACAATAGCCAGGATGTGGAAGCAACCCAAGTGCCCATCAGTAGATGAGTGGATGAAACAACTGTGATACATGTATGCCCTGGAGTATCACTCGGTCATGAAAAGGAATGAAATCTTGCCATCTGTGACAGCACGGACCTGGAAGGTATGCTAAGAGAAATAAGTCAGTCAGAGAAAGACAAATACCACAGGATTTCACTTATCTATGGAATCTAAAGAAAAATAAAGAAACAAAACAGAAACCGATTCACAAGTACAGAGGACAGGTTGAGGTTGCCAGAGAGGAGGGGTGTTGGGGGACTGAGTGGAACAGGTGGAGGGATTGGGAAGCACAGACTGGTAGCTACAAGACAGTCGTGGGGATGTAAAGTACAGCATGAGAAGCACAGTCAATAATACTGTCATAACTATGTACGGTGCCAGTTGGGTACTGGAAATGTCGGGGGAATACTTTGTAAAGTATATGATTGTCTAATCACTGTGCTATACATCTGAAGCTAATATAAAATAATACTGAATGTAAACTGTAATTTAAAAAATTAAAAAAAACATTCACTCATTTATTTTTAGAGAGAGGGGAAGGAAGGGAGAAAATGAGGGAGAGAAACACTGACGTGAGAGAGAAACATCAGTTGGTCGCCTCTTGCACACCGTGCCCAGCCAACTGAGCCACACCAGTTAGGGGGTAATTAAAACATTTTAAAAAATCACGATTAGAAAAAACAAACAAAAAAGTCTGTGGTTTAATTGACACTGATGTAACAATGTTGGTTTTTCAGTTTTGGAATATGTACCACAGTAGTGTAAAAGGTTAACACCACAGAAAATGAAACTGAATGTGTAGTATACGAAAACTTGTGTAGTGTCTTTGCAATTTTTCTGTGAATATAAAAACAGTAGTTTATTTAAAAAATCTTTGTAAGTGAGAACAGCAGAAAAAGTAGGAAACAGGGATAGGAATACCTCATACATTGAAAATATCAGATGCCAACTGTAAAAACCTCTTTAATCTGTATAAGTTTTCCTATTAAAAAAGAAAACCTACAACAAATAGCTTCCATAATTGTACAATGAAAAAAGCTTTCTCTTTGGGATTAAGTTTAAGACACAGGTGATTACTATCATTACTCGTGTTCACCATAATCCTGGCAATTCTGGCCAACACAATAAGGCCAGAAAAAGAAATAATAAGTGTAAAGATTAGATTTGTTGAAACAGAACTGTCATTATGAATACATTATGTAAATTAATATATCTACATATATATATCCATATGTCACCAGAATTAAAAAGAATTTGGCAAAGTTTTAATTTATTTTTATATCTTAGTAGCTAGAAGCAGCTAGAAAGTTCATTTTAAATTATGTAGATTTAATAGCCTAATAGTATCATAATATCAAGTATCCATGAACTTATCTAGCAGAAGTATATGACCTCTAAGGGAAAAAAATTTTATCCAAAAATATCTTAAATTAATAGTATACATATACCATATTAATAAGAGAGAAGACACAATATTATAAAGATGTCAATTCTCTTCTGATTGATCCATCGATTCATTACAATCCTAAAAAATACATCCCAACAGGATTTTGAGAGGCTGGTTTGGACATGCAAAGGGCCAGGGCACTCTGAAGCAGGGGAGAGATGGGAAGGTGCGCTCTGCCCGACGTCAAAGTTCCTCTGAAGCCGCCACCACTGTGACAGTGAGTGCGGCACAGGAGGGGCTCTCCCGGCCAGTGGCGGGGGAGAGAGCGCGCGGAGCAGACCTCGCCCAGGTGGCCCTGGGGAATGAAAGGGCAGCGGAGCAGAACGGAGGGCAGAAGGGTGGTTACCCAAACATGGCGCCTCAGAAACACTGGCCAGAAGAGTGGTAAGTCCTTCCAACTGTACATTAGATGCCAAGAAATCCAGTCTCAGGTAAGACAGGAGATGTGAAAAAGAATTCACCCAGATGAGGATGGTGCAAAGGTCAAAATGAGTGAGGTGGGCTGTGCAACCACGGCAGGCAGGAGGAAAGGAAGTGCAGGAACACAGACACCAACCTGCAGGCGGGGTCAACCTGTGGGAAAAACCCAGGGAATGAAGAAAATGTCCCCAAAGCACTTAATGTCACAGAAACACCTGCATAAATAAAGCAACAGTGCTCAGATGGGCTGATTTAGTAACAAAACGTGGTTTAAAGTTCAGTTTGCAGAGCTGTGGAAGGAAATTATGATCCCCTCCTTCAAAAATAAACACAATCAACTGTATAAAAAGTTAACGAGAAACCAAAAAAAATGACACAAAATTACATAACTTGCATAGAAGAAAGGTTTGAGACAACCATCATGAACAGGAAGTAAAAAGCTAGAGAGATGATGTACCAGGGCCAGCTAAATCTGTGAAGGTGAAATAGATTGAGTCTTCCAGTGGAAGAAGAGTTTTGCCCCCAAATTAAAAAAGAATATGTTTTTGAAGACACTGGAAAAGAAGCCTTCCCTGAAATAAAAGTAGAATTGAATCTGCCACCCTTTGAACACAGGAACTCTGATTAAAGACAGAGCACATGGAATTCATCAGTAACTTTTAGCATTGCCTTTATTTATTTGTAACAAACAGGGTGCATCTATCTTATAAAATCAGTACTGTAAGTTTTTACTCTACATTTGAAAGCTTTCATAAGATAGAAGTCACCACAAACAACATTTAAGAAAAGGAAACTCTGTTTATAACTTTCAGAATATTTAGCCAGCTCTTTTATCATCAAAGAAAGGACACTCACACCAACTGATAACATTGGCCAAAAATAAACCAATTCACAGAAGAGGCAATTTAAATGGATAATGGACACGAAAACCTATTCAATCCCCAAGTAATCAGAGAATGCAAATTAACTAAATAAATCTGTTTATGTAGCACCTTTGCAAAAATGGGTGTTGGGAAGTGAGTTCATCACATTCACTATCGTTAAGAGAATATATTGGTTAGGCTACTTAGAAAAGCAGCCTGGCAGAATCTATAAACAAGTCAGTATTAGTATTCTTTGCCTCAATGATTCGATTTTTTTGGTTATTAACACAAGAAAAATTCACATATATATGCAAAAAATAGAAAAATATATAAATGACCTAAGTGCCTGTCAATGGAAGAGAATGGTTTAAAAAATTATGTTATATTGATTCCATGGAGTAGTATGCAGCTGTTAAAAAGAATGAGGGAGATTAATACATTTATTAAAGTGAAAAGATTTCTGATATATTTGCTGTTCAAATAAGTGCAAATGCCAAATGGCATATACAATATAATCCCATTTGTTGAAAAGTGAGACACAAAGCATGTATTTAGGAAAATAAGTTACGTCTGTTAAACATACAGAAAAAGGCGAGGAAGGCTGTGCCCACAGCAGTGCACAGGACCAGGACGGAGCTGCAGGGGGCGGGGTGGCGCTTCTTCCCTCCACACACCGTTGGAAACTTCATGAGCAAGAATATAAAATATAATTCTGTTGTATTAAAAAAGTAAACATTTCTGACCCATTACTGGAAAAAAAGATAAGATCTCTGGCTTTTTCCTGGTCAGAAGTATAAGCCACTCCAGAGCAGAAAATCAAAGTACAAATGAAAACACTTGGATTGCTCTGGTGTTTGGAGGCTTGGTCCCCCGCTTTCTCTAGATCAAGACCCCTGGAGGAAGAAGCCAGACCCCCAAACAGACGCGGCAATAGGCCCAGTGCTGACCTGTCCCCAGGTCAGGTATGAGACCAAGGCACCCACTGTTTGAAAACAAGCCATGTGTTTACCCTGCGTTTTCTAAGTTCTAACGCACCCTCTTTGAAATGACGCAGGTGAAGGTGGAGGGGGCCTGAGGCAAACAAGAGGGTTCAAAAGTTATGAGAAAACAACAAATTGCTGCCTCAAAGCATTAAGAAGCACAGCCGAGTCCAGACGGGCAATCAGCTGAGCAGCAGGGGGCCGTGGCCGCTGCGCTCACACCAGCGGCTGTCCCTCTGCAGGTGAGAGGTCCGATTTCCTCATCGTATATTTCTGCATTTTGTTACACTGCACGTGAGTGTACGTGTGAAGCAGGACTAAGCCAGTGGTTTAGACGGAGTGTCTAATGACGGGCACCAAAGCAGCAGCAGAGCCGGAGAGAAAGTTAAAGGAAGGGAGAAAGACACTGACCTGGTGCAGAGGTTGCTGCCCCCACTGGCCATGATCCTGCCCTGGGCCCTGCTTGGGCCTGGAGCCTGGTCTTCCATCCCTCCTGTGTCCCCAGCCCGGTTCCAGTGTCGCTGCCCAGCCATGAGCAGGAAGTGTGTAACGGGCTCACCCAGACAGGGCTCCACCCAAAAGGGGAAAATAGAAGTGAAAGTAACTTTCCGAGAGTTGTCAGACATGTCTCCCTCCTCCTGCAGTCAGACGTGGTTCTCAGCCATCAGGACATGTGGCAGCAGGAATGGAAGACGAGGAGGGACAGTCAGGACTTGGAGGGCCAGGGGTGGGGGACGCCCAGCCATGAACAGGATCAGCTTCCAGGAGTCCCCTTGTTTGTGCAAAGACACCAAAAACAAGGAAGTAGCCCGAGCTACAGGAGGAGCTGAAAACCTGGAAAGCAGGAGCAGTGACTGAGGAGGGGACCTGAGGAGTCACAGGCAGCAGGAAGCAGCAGCAGCAGCAACAGCAGCCACTGGGCCAGAGGATGAAGCCCCGAGGCACCCCTGGATGCAGGAGTGGAGAGGGAGGGGCACCTGGGCTCCAACAGGGAACACCCAGGCCATGCACCAGTGTCCCCTTCTAGGAGGTGGCCCATCAACCAGCAGGGCTCCTGGTCCCCCTGCCCTCCCTTCTTGTGGAGACACTTTTAGGCTGGGAGTTCTGTGAAAGGTGAGTCTGCTCCCTGGTGGGTCTCCCTGGGCCTCATCTTGCTAGAGGGGCCTAGGCTCTGTGCTCCTCCAAGTTCAAGTGCACAGGGAGAGCAGACTGTGTGTGTGTGTGTGTGTGTGTGTGTATTTGATTGGAGGAGCATGAGGTCTTGTGGCTAAGCCCAGTTCTGAAGGGCAGGTTTAGGAATTTTGGGGGGGGGTGCACACATCTGAACCATGTTTTCTGACTCAGCTTTTATCAGGATGAAAGCTGGTATTTTGATTCCCTTTTGTCTCAACTTTTTGTCTGTTAGTTGGTTTGGAACTCAGGCTGTGGACAGACATGTGTTTGGGGGCCCACCAGCACCTTACAGGGGTCAAGCACTTGGATGTATGTCTTGCTTCTTGAGTTCTTGTCCTTTTGTGTCCCAGGTGAGTAAAGAGGATGGCAGTCATACCCCCTGCAGTTGCACAGTTGTGTAGTCTTCATGGCACTTGGTGACAATATTTCACCTTTTAGGGACTGGGCGAGGTGGACCCCCTCTCCCACTTAGTAGAACCTCAGGGACTGGGCTCAGCAGTGGGACATCTGTGGACTCCTGAGTCTTCCTACAAAGTTTGTAAGCATCCAGGTGGATCACTGGAGATGAGATTTGATGATTTCTATAGAAAAGGCAGTGAGTGCTTGGAAAAGGGGGTGGGAAGAGGAGAAGGAATGGGTTCAGGGGTGAGGTTTATAGGGGGCGAGAAAGAGAAGGGGGCCACTGGGGACACAGAAAGTCTATCTGGGCCACACTCAAGGGTCTACAGGCTCCCCATGAGAAACGCCCCTGAGGAAGCCCCCGGTCCCTGTGCAGCCCAAGGAGGAAGGAGCTGGCCCAGGGCTGCATGGCCGGTCCCAGCCCGTCGTTGCCACCATCACCCACAGCCCTTCATTGGGAGCCCTGGGCTCCACTTCAGGGGAGGTTAGCAACCAGCATCTGCATGCACAGCGGAACGAGGACTGATTTGCCTGGTATCCTGGTTACTGCTGGACAGCATCCCACTCCCTGTGCCCTCTGAAACCAGCTCATGCCTCTCTCCCATGACCGTCCAGCCCCAGACACACCGTGTGGACACAAACCAAGGGACTGCCATCACGCTTCTCATTTTAGCACCCAAGTGTCCCCATTACCATGGGCTGGGTAGCCCTTTCCTCCCCAGCGTGGCTCCAGCCACGTCCGTACTTCCCTCTAAGTGGGCCAGTGTGGTATCACTGTCTCCTTAGAACTAGGTTTTGCTGCGTGTTCGGAGAAACTGAAACTAGCAGTCCCTTTCCTCTGAAGACTGAGTCTATCCAAACCCCTGTGAATTAGCAATAACAGCACTATTATTTCCATCTAAATAAAGGTGAAATGATGTAAGGATTGGGTTCTGAGATAATTTTGATATTTGGCAGGTCACAAGCAAAAAAATGAGCTTATGACCTGAACAGAGAAGTGTGGGTTCAAAATTGACAGCGGTCCTGAAATTGTGGGCCCTATTATCCCCTGGCAGCTCCTTTCTGTCCCGGGAGCCCCAAGGTGACCCTGCCTTCTCCACCTCCCTGGAGATAGGACAGCTCAAACCTGCTCCTCCATGGCCTGAGGGGAGACTTCCTAGGGTGCACACCTGAGAATCATTCTGAGGTCCCTCCCAGGCATATTGATTTTACTCCAAGGTGAGCAATTTAAAGCAATTACAATTGCTAAACAAGTTTCAAAAATGAATGGCATAGCATAAATGTTTAAGAGAAAATGTGAGACCACAGACCAGTTGTGGGCTGCATGCAGACTTCAGGCAATACCTGACACTCCCCAGCCCCCACCTCCCTGGGGGATCGTGTTCACCGTCCTCCAACATTAGGGTTCTCTGCCTCCTGTGGGACTGGAATCTGAATGTCTCAGCTTCACCGGCTACTACTGACTTAGATGTCCAACTGCTTGATGGAAAAATAAAGGTTGACCTTTTATGGGGTTCACTGTTTTTTTAAAAATCTTAAATTGTTCAATTACAGTTGTCCCCATTTCCCCCCACTCCATTACTCTCCCTGCCCTACCCGCCCCCCATGTTTAATATTCTGGGCATCCTGGTGGAATCTCCTAAGTGTTTCATAAGGGAGTCCCCATTGGCACCTGCTGCCGTCACTGGCAGGCCCGGGACCAGGCAGTTCCGAGTCAGACTTGCCCCATAAGAAAAAAGCAGGTCTGTAGGTGTCAGGCGTGGGCTCAGGAAGGGGGAGGAATGTTTCTTGGGCTGGGCACCGCAGGAAACGGGTGTACCAGGGAAGGAGGCGGTTGAATTAACAGGGACGCCTTTGCAGAGTCCTCACTCCTAATATTTCTGCAACACCCCCCTCCACCTTTTCATCCCTTCCTAATTGTGGTGACCTGGAATGGCTCCCCGGGCTGTCCTGCACCTCGGGATGGCCATGGGATGCATGGGTAGCAAGAGAAGATGTAGGCTTGGTGGCTCGTTCTGATCATCTCCACTCAGCCCACAGAAGGACCCCACTGGGTGGTGGCCTTCGCTTACTTTGGCTTGTAAGTGGGTGCTTCTGTGGAGCGGAGCATCCGAGCTGGGGACCTCAGAGTTGCCGAAGAGAACGGAAACAGTGCAGATGGCAAGCGCAGCTTCGTGAAGACTCAGGGGTTGTGAGACAGGAGGTGGGGTGTCATAAGGAGGAGCCACCATGGGAAAAGATAATTGAATTGTCCCTGCATAGAAGGACTCAGAGGGATACAGGCACAGAGGGACTCAGATAGGACTCCGCAGCCCCAGTGCATTTCTAGTGTAAACAGTAATATAAACAGAGCCGCTTTAGAACGGAGCCGCAGCTTTCAGGCCAGAGGCACTGCCTTGCGTACCTGATGCCTCAAAGCTTGGGATGTTAAGGCAGGGCAAAGTGACCTTTGAACTGGGCGAAGCACACTTGCGTCCCAGTGAACTGTTTGGAAGGATAACAGTAAAGCATTATTATGACTACTGGACTGAAAATTAAAAACATTGTTTAGCCCCGGCTGGTGTGGCTCAGTGGACTGAGGGCCGGCCTGCAAAGCAAAGGGTTGGTGTTTCGATTCCCAGTCAGGGCACATGCCTGGATTGTGGGTCAGGTCCCCAGTAGGGGGTGCATGAGAGGCAACCACATATTGATGTTTCTTTCCCTCTCTTTCTCCCTCCTTTCTCCTCTAAAAATAAAGAAGTAAAACCTGTAACAAAACATTGTTTAGAATTAACATCACTATGTTATGTTATCTGCACCACTAGAAATGCCTGTGTTTTACTGATGTAATGGTTCCTCTTCTCTTTCTCATAAATACCTACTGTGTCTCCTAATCAGAACATTATTTGGGGTTCTGCCTGAATTAATGATTCCCGAATAGCTATTCTTAGTGATTTCAATAAATGTTTGGTGGCTGCCACTCAAAAAAGTCTTTCTATTTTAGGTTATCACTAGCAAGGCCAAGGCACCCCTGCTGACCATTGTCCGGAGTGACGGACAGCGGAGGAGTGGAGCCTACTTTACCCACAAGAGCTCTTGCAGGACACTGTGGTGGCTGGGAGACAGCTGAGATGAAACACTCTCAGCACTCCGAGAGTGCTTGTCCCCAGGGCAAAGTCCTGCACAATGGACAAGGTGGGCCTTCCTGGACCGTCAGCTATAACAGCTCTGGCCCAGAGGAAACCCCAATATGAGCTCTCCCTCACAGCTAAGTCCTGCACCTGCCCCCTGCCTGGTGCCCATGTTTCTCATGTTACACAAGCTGTGCCCAGGAGGCCCGCAGGCATCTCGGAGGGTGCCAGCACACTAGCACAGGACAGCTATGTGGGCCTGGCCAGGTCATGAAGTGACCCTAGGTGCCCATAAATGTGACCCTGGAGCTCCTCCAGGCTCTGCTGGACAACATACGTCTCACCTTGGAATGAGGCTTGTTAGGCGCAGGTGGCCTCCGGGGTCACGGTGTGCAGTAGCTTAACGGACAGGACCACGACCAGCACGGCTGGGCTGGTTTCTCAGACAGTTACACTGAAGTCGAAAACCCTCCCATCCTATTTTATTTGGGGGCATAAAGGGAATAGAAGGAAAGTTCCTGGTGGTCAGATGCCATTTCCTCAGGTACTAACCATTTGAGAACGGCCAGTGGGTTGTCTAGTGGATGACACCCTCCCTCCCACAGAGAAGGAAGACCTGTCTGCCCTCCGCATGCACGCCATCTGTATACATGCCATCTGTAGCCTATGAAACTCCCTCCCCTGGGATGTTTTGCTGACTATGGAGCCATGGTGAGTGAGGGGTTCACATTCCCAAGGGCCTGGATTCCAGGCTGAGCTGTACTGACCACAGTGATTCCCTTGAGCTGTGCCTACACAAACCAAATACTGGCTGCTGGGGTGCTTGGGCAGGGTGGGCCTGGAGCCACCACTTACCATCAGGCAATGGTACAATGCAGTGTTACGGAGCAGACTGGGGCCCGTCCACGTGGCGCCCTGGTGAACGACCCAACAATTAAAGCCGGCAGAAACAGGTCTTGATTTACAAGAGTCCAACCTGGACAGAGCTTAGACCACCTTAGCCTCGGAGCCCTCCTTCCCCGTGAGACCCAGCACTTCTCATGCTCCCCGCCGGAGTACAGGGCAAGGCATCCTCATGTTCTTATCTTAAGCCGGCTGTGCAAACGGTTCTCCAGCCCCTCTGGAAGGTACCCAAGTTGCCATGCTCACACAGCAGCTGTCTCCTTCAGGGTGTGCGGTACGTTGTCACCAGCCTCCATGTAATTGTCCAGAAAAGGCGCAAGTCCTGAGAGTCCAGGTAAAACCCAGGTAGGTGCAGCAGGTCAGGATCTTGCAAGGAAGTCCTTTGCAGCTCTGCAGTCAGCTGGAGCAGGCACGGTCACGTCGGCAGCATCTCCTTTCTTATTGGACCAGACCACCTGGCCTCTTTCCTCACTATAAACTATACAGCGGCTTGCTTCTCCCTTCTCACTGCCCTCTTTCAAGCTGCATGCAAAAATCCCTTCCTACAGATAGCATGCCTTCTCCCTCACTACTACTTGCCCCAAGGCCACGAGAGAAAATCGCTGCTGCGCTGGAGTTTAAATCCTCATTCTGCAGCTCCTCCAAAACCCCAGTTCCAACTCTTCCCACAGTGGCTTACATCGGCCCATCCCCTGTACGTTCTGCCTTTCTCCGGCTGCCATTGTTACTCTAGGCAGGAGTGGCCCCGAGATGCACAGTGAACCGCCCCTTGCTTCTAAGACAGCTGCGGTAACCCAGGAACCGCCTCCCGGCTTAACGCATGCGCGGTAGCTCCCAGGCTAAGTCACAAGCCAGGCTACATCCAGAAAGTTACGCCCACTTCCCTTGCTTCAAGCCTGCTGCTACAGGTTTTAGCAAAACTAAGAAGCTAGCCGAGTTGCCATAGTTATGCAAAATCTCCCAATGGCTGTGCTGCTTCTTCCATCCCCCAAACCAGGTTAGAGGGGGTTTTCTCCCTTTTGGGGGGAACCTCTAGCTCAATACTCCATTTTAATAGGAGCCCAGGGTGTCATATTTCCTGAATAAGCAAAAGTAAACAGAACCAGCCAGCTCCTGTACACACTCCCGGCTGCACGCAGTGGCACAGGCTTGGCCAAAACTTCTGAGAGCAGACAGGTCCACAGGCCCGCAGGGTGCATCTTCCATGGTCCTAGCCACCATTCTCAGAGACCCTGAGGAGTGGTCACAGACACCAGACAAGACAGGAAGGAGCTGGCGCCGTGTCTTTACACAGCAAAGACCTGCGCTCCTGAGACTGGGGTTCTGAACCTTCCTCCCTATCCAGACACAGGCAACTGTGGCTGAACCCTTGGGGGTGGGGGATATGAGATGTGGTACTACCTACCTCCCGCCCGCCCCCGCCAGCGACTCTGGCAGAGTGCAATTAAAGGTGTCAGACAAGGGATTCAGCGGAGCCGCCAGCCCTGTCCCTGAGCACTTCCCACCCTGGTTCCCAGCTAAGGTATGGGCGAGGTTGCCACTGTATAAACATAGAATGCACTGCTTGGTATGAACCAGCGTGGGCTCTCTGCCTCTCACACTGTGGACTCAGGGGAACACATGAATGCACATTTCAGGCGAGAAATTCTAGTTTTAGTGGAATTTAGAAACAAGTGGTTTCATGTCAGATGAAAAATTTCAGACCAGCAGATCCGAGCAGACGTGCCAGCGGGCAGTCTGACAAGTTTCCGATGAACTACATTGTTCTGCACAACCCCTGTTTTATTGTTTTGTTTCGGGGAAGCAGCAGAAAGTATCCTGGGGCTGAGTCTGTCTTTGCCAGTAATTTATTTAACACAGGTTTCCTGTGGGAATTTCCCAAGCCAATAGCATACAGGATCCTATCTTTTAATAAGCAAAATAAAGGAACAACATACTCCAAACACATGACAGATTAACCCTGCTATTCGAGGCACGGGGAGATGAAGGAGTAAAGTTCCAATTTAATATGAGGCGTACCTTTTTGTATCAGGAGGCACTCAGGTGAGCTGGCCACTAACCAAATAGCTGATGTCTAGCAGCCAGCACAAAGGAAAAAGCCCCCTGTTGCTACAACGTGTTGCCGGGAAACAAAGACTCCAGTGTTGGTAGGCGGGCTGATCTTGGTCACGGGCTCTCTGGCACTGTTTATCTCGACTCTCTGCCAAGAGTGCATGGAGAATGCCCCAAGGGTTTGGGGGGAGTTTTTAGGATTGTGAAGCGTTGCCTCATCGGAACTGAAAATCTCAGAGTCCTCACAAACTCGCATCATAAATAGTCTCAATGTCCCCTCTCCAGAATTGCCTTTCCACATGTTCTTACTGATACGTGCTCGGAAGGGACCCTCAGCTACTGGGCTGCTGACTGCTTATCACCGACAATCGATGCAGAATGACGGCATCCTGGTATGACTTCCCTCATTCCTACGTCAAAGTAACTTTATTTGTCTTTGTCATAAACGAGTGGATCAGAACAACTTCACTTCAGTAATAAACCAATGGATTTGAATCCTATTAAACCAATACACAGCAACTGCTATGTCCAGGCTGTGACTCGATTTACTATCTATGCAGCCAACTGAGGAATCTCACAAGAATCTGAGCAGAATCGGCTCACTGTTTACATGGCCCATTTCAGATTTCACATCGTCTCCTCTGCTGCTCAGACCCCGGTTCAGGCTCCCTTCAGTCAGTCCCAGGCATGTGCCGGAAACTTGGAAGGGGTTTATGCACAGAACCTGAGGTCCTTCTCTGTGGATTTCTCTTTCTGGGATTTCCCCCACTCGCCAGAAAGCCTGGTGGCTCTGGGCTTCTTCCCTGGCCCTGCTAATCAGAGAGAAGGCGGGCTTCCTACCAGACTTTAGGCACCCCATGCCAGCCTCTGAGAACCACGCAATAATAAACAGAAAACATTTCACTCTGGCTGCTTCCTTCAGAGTCCCCAGCTTTTGTTCACTTTACAGAAGTCTCAGGCTGTTGTTCTTTGAATATTGCTCAGAGTTTCTAGCTGTAATCTGCAAGAGGCTGGTTGGGTAAGGGCTCACTGCTATGGATTACAAGCAGAACTCTCCATCAGCCTGGTAGCAGCAGACCACCCTGCACACTCGCAGGCCCAGCCCTGCCTGGCTTCTGGAGATGCCAGTGGGCCCAGTGCCCCTGAGCCCCTGCCCACCAAGCAGGAGAGATGCTGCTGTGCAGAGCATCTGAGGCACATATTTGTTAGGAGAGACGCAACCAGGCTAGATACACTTCGTAGTTCTGTGCTCACGGGAGCACAGACTCATGCCTACTCAGACTGGGCTTGTTTATAATCTACATAAAAGAGCAAATGATGTGCCTGGAGAAAAAACATGGTTTATTCTAGAATTTCAGTTGGAGTGAATACTTTACAAGCCACCCATAATGATGAGACATGTAAGTTGTTGCTGAGAAGCCTGAGTATGTGTTCTTTGCTCAAGGAAGAGGTTGAATGATGATTACTAAATTTGGTTTTTGTTTTAATGGTTTATTCGCAGTCCCTGCACTCTGACGTGGGCCCTTGTGAAGCCACCCAGGGACAGCACCCCATCCGGTTTACCGGAGACAATCAGAGAACACCAGCACTTGTTCTTGTTGATGTGTTTATGGTGGCCATTCTGACAGGGGGGAAGTGGTATCTCCCTGTGGTTTTAATTGGCATCTCTCTGATGGCTAGTGATGCTGAGCATCCTTTCACATGTCTCTGGGGCTTCTGTATGTCCTCCTTGGAGAAGCGTCTGTTCAGGTCCCTGGTACATTTTTAACTGGATTATTTTTGTTCCTTGCATGTAGTCATTTGAAGTCTTTATATATTTTGGATATCAAATCCTTGCCTGAGGTATCATTGGCAAATATGTTTTCCCATACGGTTGGTTCCCTTTTCATTTGCTGATATTTTCTTTAGCCATGCAGAAGCTTTTTAATTTGATGTAGTGCCATATGTTTATTCTTTCCTTTATGTCCCTTGCTCTAGGGGACATATTGGTGAAAATATTGCTGCGTGGAATATCTGAGACTTTCCTGCCTATGTTCTCCTCTAGATGTCCATACTACCCATAGCAATTTATAGATTCAACACAATCCGTATTAAAATGCCAATAGCATATTTCACAGATATAGAACAAACATTTCAAAAATCTGTATGGTACCATAACTGACCTCAAATAGCCTCAGCAATTTTGAGAAAGAAGAACTAAGTAGGAGGGATCACAATACCTGATGTCAAACTATATTACAAGGCCACTGTAATCAAAACAGTCTGGTATGAGCATAAGAACAGACACAAACATCAATGGAACAGAGTAGAGAGACCCGAAATAAACCCATGTGTGTTTGGTCAATTAATATTTGACAAAGGGGTCAGGAGCATAAAATGGAGTAAAAATATCCTCTTCAACACATGGCGTTGGGAGATATGGAAAGTTACATGCAAAAAAATGAAACTCAACCACCAACTTAGGCCATGCCCAAAAATAAACTCAAGATGGATAAAAGGCTTAAATAGAAGTCGTGTCACCATGAAGAGTCCTGGTCGTCATTCTAAGCTTGCTGCTCATTGCGGAGATTACCCGCATTGCTCTGACAATTTAGTGCGGCCACATAGCTTCATTTACTCTGGAGTCCTATCATTTCCTTTGCTGCGAGGGAACCCAGCTCTGCACACCACTCCTACATTATCTCAGCCCACAGAGGGCAGTCCCGCCTGCGCACCTCAAGGATGAAGGTGCCTTAACAGGGCGTTCCTTATGCCTGTTAAGGTGGTGTCTCTGAGGCCTCCTGAGGGTGCAGCCACCTGCTGGATGGGTTTTCCTGCTGTAGAGAGTAAGGCTGTGCCATTTTCCTAATGCTTTTGGGTCTTCCCCATTTTGTCGGACTTGGCGAGTCTGGTATTTCTTCTTTCACTTCATCTGGTATGCTCTGTGCTTTATAGGGATCCTCTAGGAGCCACCCAGAATCACTGACTTTGGAGCTTGCCAGGCTAACTGAACTCTGTGGCCCAGGAGAGTGTGCCTGTATCAGCAGCCTCCACTGCCCACCAGTGCTATGTTCTAACATTGTCTTTCCAGGATCCATTCCCACACAGATCTCCTAGTTCCTGCTGGTACATGTGGCCAGTCCTGCAGCTCTGTTGGGGTAAACTATCTCATCAGCTAGCAGCCTTATCTCTTATATTCCTAGTTTTGTGATGCTGAGATAACTCTGTACAGTCTTAATTGGGGTAAGATGGCGGGTAGGGCAGGGGTCTGCCTACCCACAGGGACAGAGGACTGATTTGCAGGCCTGTGGGTTCAGAAAGATCTAGAGTTCAGAGTTCTCACTGCATCTACCTAGAAAATTCCATTCTGAGTTTCAGGATGTCTCCCTTCCCTTCCCTTCCCTTCCCTTCCCTTCCCTTTCTTTCCCTTCTCTCCCTCCCTTCCTCCCTCCCTCCTTCCCTCCCTCTCTCCTTCCCTCCCTCCCTTCCTTCCTCACAAAAAAACCTCACAATGTTTTAAGTAAATTTACGATTTTGTGTTGGACCTCATTCACAGCCATCCCGGGCTGCACATGGCCTGCGGGCTGCAGCTTGGACACCCACTGATAGAAGTTTCATTCTCTTTCAGGGCCTTGCCTGTGACTCAAGAGGCCACCCTGAGCTTAGATCCAGCCTTCTCTGAATTTCTGCCATTCATTAAATTAGGCCTGTGCCAGGCTTTCCTCACTGTTGCCTTCCAGGTGCAGGTGGTAATTAATACACATAATGCCTGTCATGTACTCAGTTTTTTAATACATTAGTGATGCTTAGAAATAGCCACCAAATTATAGAGTTCTTATAGATACTATGCCTTCATTTGTTAATGCTAGCCAATCGCATCAGTATATCTCTTCCCCCACACCTCCTTCCATGTCCTGCGGGTGAATGTTTTTGCAGCTGCACTGCTCGAACACCCCAGGTACTATCACTATTCTGCCTTTAATCATCTGGCTAGGCAGCGATCCAGCTCAGAACTCCATGCCTAGGGCTGGCTTGCTAAGACCATTATGTTAAGGTGGGTTCCATAAAAGCAAAGTCTGAGATAAAGTCTCTTAAATAAGTGGTTTATTTTGAGAATGCTCTCAGAAGGAGGAGGGTAAGGGAAGCGGGATACCGTGGAGGGGGAAGCTAAGCAAGGACACGCCCACAGCTGGACAATAGCTCTAGCTTGAGTCCCTGGGGGCGTGGAAACACAATCACTGTACATGGTTGGTTCAACTTGGGGGGTGGGGACCAACCCCCCAGGCCAAAGAGGTGTAATGTTCAGGTGGCTAGGGCTCCACTTGCCCAAGGCAATACCCTGGGGAAAGGTGGCATTGGCAGCCAACCCTCATCGCAGCAGGGGGATAAGAAATCTGCCTGAAAGTGGGACTTTTCAGGGTCCCAACAGCACCCACTACACCAGTGAACTGTTCTAATTAGTTTCCTGAATAGTGAAGACCTCTTTGAAATTCTTCTTAAATTCTTCCTCTGTTAGCTCTGAGTTGTTGCACTGGGGAAAAAAAAACAGAGAAATAATGACACTCATTATCACTGTCATCAGCAATTGAAATGATGCCTTGCAACTGAAATGATCAGGACTCTTGTCTGAAACACTGAAGTTACATTAACCAGGTTAAGTTTAAAAACACATGCAGCTAAGGGCAACTTTTGTTTCCTAAGAGCTTGATTAATTTTTGAGGACTAGAGAGAAAATGGGAAATCACTATCACACTTGAGGACTCTTACTTCTGAGGTTTGGGTTGTTTCTTTTAGTGAGAGTTACAAAACTAATCTAAGATCTTAATAGAAATCAAATATCACAGATGTCTAAGTACAACCAGTGACCTTTCTTTCGCATTGTCACTTCTGTTCCCCTCTGGTGACCCCTGTTAACTATGTGGTCCATTCCCATGCAAAAGACTCTGCAATTTGGGATTTCTTAGAGGTCTGATTGAGTACATTTGGGGAGAGATAAGACCAACAACATGACTTTAGGATGCAATCTCCTTAGGTTTGGAGCAGGGAGGATGTCATTGTTCTCAATGGGCACTTGTCACCATTGCAGAGAATGAGCTCTGGGGAACGTAAATTGGGTTGCAGGGACACCTCTTGGCTCACTGTTACTTTGTCTGGTGAGCTTAAGTCCTGAGTTTAAAAAGTCACTCACTTCCTGAACCATTGCTTGTACAGGCTCATCATGAAAGATGAGGGACACGACAATTTCTCCGCACCAGGAAATGAGAGCAGAGCAACTCACGGCAAGAACATGCAATGGAAACGGGGAGAACCACCTACCTTGGGGTCCTGGAACAGGGTGTGCATGGCCTGCACAAAATCTTCCACTTTGGTGTAGTCTCCCTCATTTAGACTCTTCTTGACTTTGTCCAACATCCTAAGTCTCTCTAGGCATTGAGAAGCCTTTTCAACCTAGTGAAAAATATATCGACAGGAGATTTGCTGACACAGTTCACTGTCTGCCTTCTGTGGTTTCCCATCAAATCCAACAGAAATGCAAGGTGAAGGTAAAGGCAGCTCATGTTCTCCTCCCAGGGGCTTCCCATCATAAACCCCACAAGAGTCCGTGGGGTCAAGGTCAGGGTAATATCACGAAGGCCTGTAATCATGGCTGGCTGTTGTTACTCACATAATTTTCATTTTCAGGAATTTTCAGGAAAATGCCATTCTCTAAAGGGCCATATAACTTTAAGAGGAGGAATGCACATTTCTGCAAAAGAAGGAGGTTGGGAATGAAAAGCAGCTTGGGGAGAAGGGGCACGTAGCCATGCCCAGATACACGCGCGCCCACTCTAGTCCTCCAGAAGTGTCCCCAAACTGGTACTGCTTTTGGACACGAACATGTCATGGCTGAGTTTTTTTTTTTTCCCCTGCAAAGTGGTCCTGGGGAGGTTTCAGTGTGGCTGAGGGGCGGGCAGAGGAGCAGGCACCATTGTGCACCCTCCCCCTCATCCTGCGACCGACTGACTTCCCACACGTCGACAGAAAGGAGGCTTGGGGTTGGAATCCAACTCACCAACTTCTCCTGAGGCTCCATCTGTCTCTCCAGGACCTCAGATTCCCTGTAATGCTGCTGGCTTTTTGGTAGACTGTCTATTGTACAGGAGGTACAACGCCAACCGTTCCTGAGATGCCAGATATAAGTGAGAAAGGGCAAAGCCAAGAAACAGACACCATCCCTATGGCTGCCCCTGTTTCCCTTTCGGGAATGGCAGGTAGGCACAGCCGGGGAGTGAAGGGGACACCTTCCAGGGTCTCCAAGATTCTCATGTGATGACCCTCCTCCCATAGGGGGTAGCCATGGGGGGTGATTGGGTGGAGGGTGGTGTCAGGGTGGGTGGTGAGCTCTCTTCTCCCTGACTGAGCTGCTGGGAGCACAAGGAGCTGCTGTACACGCGGCCTGAGTGCCGGAGACTGGACCTTAACCCATGGGCATTTCCAGCCTTGATCAGCTTGTTGAGAACATGGCAAAATGAGGAACATTGTCCATGTTTCCTGCCTTTTTGAATAAAGCAGAACACAAACAGCTGGCATTTCTAGGAGTCTGTGCTTGGAGAGTTCTGGAAAGGACAGCAGCAGTATGAAGGCAAGGGACCCATCCAACAGCCTCAGCCTCTCAGACGAGAGAGGAGAACATTCCCCTCCCGCTGCCGGCATGTTTTAGCAGCTCCCAGGATCGTACTGCTGAACTTGTGCATCCGGCCCCACTCTGTCCCCATCGGGACTCAAGGAGGAACCCCCCACGGGGGGTGTGCACGGCAGGAGGAAGGGTCCCTAAAGGAGACAGGGGGCTGCATCTCCATCTCACAAACCTCTTAGTGTCCACAGGTGGGAGGTGACAGTTCTCATGAAAGAAGTTCCGACATTTTTCACAGGGGAAGAGCTTTGCTCCATCCTGGCAGATCTTGCATTTGTCTGAGTTTCCCCCCTAGAAGGTAAAACAATGTCCACATCTCCACGGGCCCTTGATGACCAGTGCTGTGGGAATCTAGGACTCGTGGCCTCTGTGCAAACGGCAAGGATTCTTATGTGTTTCTCTGAGCTGTGAGGGGACAGCATGGAGGGGGCGTTCCAGAAGAGGGATTCTTGTTCTGCAGTGAAGTGCAGGAGGAGGGGCCTGTGGGACCAGACCAAAGTGGTTTTTCCTATAAAACCAGAGATTCCAACACAGAAAGGCAAGCAACGAAACAAGAAGATGATTTCATAGGAATCATTTTATGAACCTGCAGATAGGACACGGTTTTGAAAAAAGTGGTAAATCCCTTTGCGTACACTTCAATGTCTGAATCATGGAAAGGTGGTATGTTGGGAAATTAATAAGATGGAATAAACCTCTAAGAAAACACTGATACTGTTTTGTTGGCTGAACGTTCCCCATGAGTTGAAGGGCCTGGTAGGGGTCCTGGACTGTGGGTTCTGTGCCTAGAGGGCCCTTGGCTGTGTAACGGTGCCTTTGGGTTGGAAAGACCATGGGCACAGATGGCCAAGTGGTGCCACGGCACATGGAGCTCTTTGAATCCGGAATCCCGAGGAAGATGCCCCGTGATTCAGCTGCACATGTGAGGTGTGGAAGCTCCATCTCTGAGTGGCCAGGGAGTGTGGCAATTGCTGTGTTGTATAAACCATGTGGAGGTACCCCACCAACCACCCCCCGCCGCTGCCACCAATGCACTCAACTGAAACTGGATCGTTACCAGTCTCAATATGTGGCCTTTAACTACTGACAGACCTAGGTAGGCCTAGAAGGAGTGGAAAAATCCCCAGGCAGGAAAGTACACCATGGGAAACTAACCTGGGAAAATGCCTGCCTGGGAAAATGCCTGCTAACCTTACCCAGGGCAAACAGATGCCCAGCGAAGATTGGGGTCTGGGGTGGGCCTATCCAGTGTAACAAGATGCAGCTTTAACCTGAGCCTGACAAGATGTATCAAGAACAATGGCCAGCAGAAACGGCACCCAGCAGTCAGCTCTAGCCAATCAGACTCTGAAACCCTAACCAGTTACCCTTCGCGTGTTTTTGTGCTTAAAAACTCTGCCCTAAGAACAACCAAGCAAGTCTTAACCTCCCATGGCTGGCTCCACTTTCTCCACTTTCCCCTGCAAGTCCCAACCTCCCTTGGTTGGCTGCACGTTCCCTCTTATTCCCCATTGATAAACCCTGCTCCCTGGCTCTCTGCTTCCGTCTGGTTTCTTGAGGGACTCCGACCTGAAAACCACATTTCATTTTATTTGGAGAAGATAAAATTTGACAGTATTTGCATCCAAGTCTTGTAGCAGAACTCCTACCCATTCAACCCAAATAAATTTGTAGAGCAGATACGAAGATACACTGTGTTCTATACAAACACGTGTATTTATTATAAACAAAAACACTGATCTGTGACTGAGCCCTTTGTTAGTGAAGAAAACACAGTGTAAGGACTAATGTTAAAGCTCAGTGTCAGGTGCTGCTGTGACACCTGGTAACACTGAGATGGCCTTGGACAGCCTATCTGCACGTGCCTCTCCCCAGCTTGCTCCCCTGAATAAGGTTTCATAGCTAAATAACAGTCTTCGTCAAGGGACCACCACTGACCTTGCTCATCCTAGAATATCAGGTTTCAGTTCCCTGCCAGTCATGGAATCTTTCACACAAAGCAGACACAGCCTCCTACAGAAATCAGGGACCCTGGCACCCTCCTGTCCCCTGGCTGTCCACTCGGTTACTGAGAGCAACCTCGGTGATGCTTGCAGGGGACTCTGCCCTCTTTCCTGGGACTGGGTTGTGTGTGGTGAATAAACACCTGTCAATCCATCCTCCAGTGACAGAGGCCATGGCGTGCCATCCCCCCAACAGTCTGGTGGGTATCCCTCCCTCATCAGTGGGATGAAGAAATGATGATTAAAACCGAAAACCACTTTTTAAAAAAATGAAAATCAGCACTTACATATGAATGAGAAAATTGTAGAAACTCTATCTCCCCCTGGTTGCTCTCCTGGTTCTGTCTTCTTAGAGAATCCAGACAGTTTGAGAACCACTTGAAGGTTTTTCTTCCCAGAAAGATAGAAACATCCTATCTATCCCATGGTCTATTGGAGAAATTCCTTCCCTCCTGTGACCATCTGAGGTGACACAAATGAAGTGTACTTGGGGACTGGCCCCCACATTGATGAGTGCTGGGTGGAGGGAAGTGGGCTGTTGAGGACCAGGAGGAGGCAGGGATGACAGCATCCACCCTTGTCTACTGTGACTCCTTCTGCTTTTCCAAACACATGCATTCTGTGCCATCTTTCTCCTGGGGTTACTTCCTCAGACTCAGTGCTATATCCCTTTCCCTTTCCATCCTTGTGCTCCTCCAACATTTAGACAGAATCCCTCAGGTTTCCATCTTGGCCATTCAGTTGGCCCCAGATGGTCAAATCACTCTCAGAGCTGCAGTTCCATTGCTGTGTCTCCAGCTCCCAGCTGTCCAGCCTGTCTCCTGCCTTTGTGCACATCCCTGTTCTTACCCAGCACCTCCTCCTGGGTCCTTGGATCACACCCCAAATTCATGCAGTCAAAACTGAATGTATTCTCCTGTCCCCACACCCACTACATGTTCTTTCTGGAAGCTTCCATTTCATAAAATGTACACCTTCCATGGCAAACCTGAGAATCCATCATGGGTCTATACTCTTGTTCATATCTCAAATCCAGTCAATCCCCTGTCTTCTTAGCGTAAAATTTAAGCTTCCTTTGCTAGTTCCATTGTTCCTTTAGGGTCCCCTGCATACAGGGATGCTGAGACCCCAATGAATGGTTCCACCTTAATACATAAAGAAAAGGGGTCTGTTTCTCACAGTCTGTATTATATCTTGATTAAAGACACACAAAGATCAGAAGTCATGATTCAGAGTGGTTAAATAGAAATTTTGTCTGGAGTTAGATTTGGGCAATATTATTTTTCAAGGGTCTTCAGGTGATTCCAGTACAGTCTAAATTGAGATTTAGACGGAAACAGTGTGGTTATTAATGCCTGAGGATATTATATGTCATTGTTCAATTGGCCTATAATATCTATCCTAAGAAATATTATTATTAGCAAGGGTACTCTTGCCGGAACAGTTGCCTTCGCCTCTCCATGGACCTCCGGCTGTTCGTGATATGACAGGATCCTCTGGGTCTCCATCTGTTGTACAGGACCCATGCAAATGTCCTAGATAGAACTCCAACCCCTCCTGCAGCTCTTCTAAGCCACCACCCTAATGATAAAAATGAATCCAAGGTCCTCCATACTCCAATTCTCCTTCCAGAAGGTCACGCTCCTCTCCATTCATCCAAATCCCAAGATGGCACCTGGCTGACTTTTCACAGGACTCTGGCCACTGTGCAGTACACTTGCAGTGCTTTTGTGCCTTCAGTAGAATGACTTGGCCTCCTTTCCTTCAGGCAGCCTCAGCTTTTATCTCCACCCAGGGCAGAGAGGTCACAGACTAGTGTGATCCACTGGAAAGTGACCTGAGAAATGGTCATGTCACTGTCTGCCTCTAGGGTATCCTAGAATCCTCTGCTTCCAATAATGCTTCCATGGTAGATGATGAAGTTGAAACAATCCTTGAGGTCAGGGATATTATTTCAATCTTCTTTATGGATATTGAGCATTTCTTATGCACTCAATAATTGTATGTTTAATGAGTAAATACATGAGTATTGTTTCACTTAGGAAAAGAGATTACTTGCTATTTTTTTAGCAAATATTAGCGTACAAAAATAAATGTTCCATCTCAGTATTTCAGATTATTTGACAAACAGCAGCTGTCGCCAGAAAGTATAAGTGGCCCTCATCAGGAAACAAGAAGCTGTCATGTGGTGTCAAGAGTGACACTGACATTTCCAGAAACCAGGGTCTCCATCAACAAGAGAAGTTCTGAGAGGTACAGAGGACCCACTGAGGTAGTAATGTGTCCTGAGATCTGCCACTTGGGGTCACTTTGATTCTTGATCAATAAAACCAAATACACAAAATGTATGGGAAATTGAACCTTGTTGATGCAAACTGTTGCACCCATGGATAAGGATAGAATCTGGGGGTTGGAAGTTGCTAGCTCTTTCAGGTAATCCAGATAAGGTAACTCTATACCCATGGAGAATGGTAGAGACTTTAAAGTAGTCACTGACTAGGTCCAACAGTAATTTCTCTTTACTAAACCCTGTGGTTTACTAAACCCTGTGGTTTAGTAAAGAGAAATGTCCCAATATCTGGGTGTTCAAAAGACCCAGAACATCAGATAATGTCCAGGCCTGGACCTCACATTCCCAGTGTTAGATGAAGTCCCAGTGGCCAGCTCTGTGTAAGCTAATGTAGAATTCTGTGAGTGTCCTGGGTGGCCATTTCTACCTGAAGTGTGTGAGAATGGCACCTCACACCTTCCCCTCCTTCTCAAGTTCTCATTTATACCCAATGTTGTAAAAACTACCCCTTTGTCTGGAATCTGCACTCATATTATGTGTGTGTTTGTTGCCTCCATAGCCTTCTTCCGCAGAAGGAGAAACCACTTTCACAGACAGAAAGGAGGCCTGCTCAGCCCGTGAGGTGGAGCCAAAGGGGTGGCATCAAAATAAACAATTTTCCAGGTCAGCTTCTCACCTAAGCTACATCCACCTCCCAAGAGCTCCCTCCCCAACAGCAACATCCTCATGAAAAATTTGCCAATAATTTCTGCTTGAGAAGGAATTTTGTTTGCCTGTGTGTATGTTTTATTGAAGGATGAATGTGTAAAAATCAGAAAAGAAATACATTTTTAGTTTCCCTCGTGAAGTAGTATATGGTTTCCTGTATGTCTCAAGAGAGACTATCTTCTAGACGGGTTCCTCTGGATGATGGGAAGCAAACTTCTTTTTCATTAGATTTCATTAAAGTTAGAAAATAGTAACCTTTATCAAAAAAATCTGGGATGGACTTGAAGATGACCCTGGGACCTTATTAAGAAATCTTTTTATGCATTCCATCGTCATGTTTGCTTTTACAGCTTGACACCCTGACCGCATCTGCATCTGTAGCTGAAACTCAGCAATGAGATTTATTTGGTGGCTCCTTATCATCCCCATCTTGCACGGTCTACAGTTCACAGACAACCTTGCACACAACCTACTGTTCAGTGGAACAACTCTGAGGGCATGCAAAATAAATGAATAAAATAAAATGAAACAGAATAAAATAAAAAAAAAGGCAAGGGAGGGGAGTAGAAGAAACTTAATGATAATCCTACAATTGAGAAACCATAAAAAATGCAGTATATATAAAATCAGTTATGTAATAGGAAATTATGTAAAGTAATACTCACCTTTTTGCTCCTGCCACATGTTGTTGGAGGTGTAGGTACTTTGTCTTCCTGAAAGATAAAAATATCTGAGTGTATGGATAGCCTGTATTTATGTACTGTGAACCTGGCATTCCAACATCCTCGTTAATATTTCTTCTTAGATATCACACTGTCAGCTCACTGAGAAACCATCTCCCTCTTCTCACCTATACTTATTCTAGACTTCATCAGCAGTACCCAGAAAAGCATCTGTAGAATGGGTTTCCTTGCTTTGTGCTTTTTCCCCCTAAGTTTTGAGAGATTCTTCCTTCATAATCTGTGACACCTCTCCCCTCCTTTCCATTCCCACCAACACCACTCACACCTGCCTCCTCACACCAGGCCTATTCAACTGACACACACGTGTCCCACACCTGCAGGGTGTCACACACTCTGGACAATGTTGGACACACAGTCATGGACAAACCCTAGAGGGGTCTAGAGAGACAAAAAGAATGCATGGAAGGATAAGAATAAAACAGTATCAGAAGGGCCTCAATAGTGAGTTCAGGGGGCCCAGGGAAGGGGTGGCCAGGGCAGGTCAGTCAGGGAACATTCAGACAGGAGTGACATGGGAGCTGAGCCTTGCAGGTTGACTGTAGATTTCTTGGGCTGAAAGACATTGAAGTCATTTCAGGGCCCCACATTGTCTGAGATACTGTTTAAATATGTCATGTCACACCTCAGGAGACTCCCTGGTTCTGCACTGTCTATGTTACGACTTTAAACTCCTCAGTTTGGCATTAATCAAATCCCTCTGCAAACAGCCCTAATTGACAGATGATGCTGAATCACACAAAATCCATCTACCTCAACTCACAGAATCACAGTAATTGTGCTTCTGGTGTTTACACCACTCTTTCTCTGGAGTGTGTTCTGCCTACTTGTTTGACTGCAGACAGTCCTCTTTCTTTCAGTACCTAAAGCTGTCTGCAAGCACCTGGGTCAGAGTGACCTTTCCCTCCTCCAAGCCCCTGCAGCCACCCTGACAGCGCCCCTGTGACAAGCGGACATGCTGTCTTGTACTGAGGTGTGAGTGTGGGGTACCTCTTCCTGGGAGAAAGTTACAGGCAGGGGCCTTTGGGCTCTAGCCACAGCTCAGCATATATTGGGTGAACACATAGCGGCCTCATCTTTGACCACAACAAAGGAAGTCACACCTCCTGCCCCTGTCACTGAAATACCTCCATCAGCCGTTTTAGGGTTTTTCCACCGCACGTCAGGCTGGTCTTCCAGTTACTTGCTTTTTCGTAGCCTCCTCTGACTTCAAATTCCCTGGGGGTGAGCCAGTTTCCATCTGCAGTTCTTATGCACTTCCTTGTGGCTCCTGTAAGACCAGGGTACATTGATCCTGACCCCTCTTTGTCCTCAGAGCTCAGAGGTTAGCCTCCCACCACTTTGGATCTGATGTCACCCAATCTGGGTTCAAGATCAATAGCAGGAGAGTCTGGCCTCCCCTTCCATATTTCAGAATGCCCAAACCCAGCCTGAAAATCCCCTCCAAAGAAATGTCCTGCTTTGAATAAAATCTCAAGTGCGGGCCCTGTCATTCACAATGGCTCTAAGCAATTTTCTCTGAGTTTAATGGCGTTATATTGAGCAGATGTTTCTCCATCCTGAAATTATGGGTAGCTGACATTAAAATAATTGTGAAATATTAATCAGAGGAAATTTTAACTTATATGTAAAAGGTAGTCATACATTTAGCAACATTATTCATTAGAGAAAAAGAAATAAAAATTACATCATACCCCTAAGATGGCCATAATAAAACAGACAGACAATCACAGTGTTGCTGAGAACGCAAAGAAATTGGAGCCCTCAGATTTTCCTGGTGGGAATATAAACTGGTGCAATACTGTAGAATACAGTCTGGGTTTTCCTCTATAAATTAAACATAGAATTACCATATAATCCTGCAATTCCACTCCAGAGTATATACCAAAAAAAATTATAAAAGTATGTTCACTAAAAAAATTTACACAAAACAACATTATTCATGATAGCTAAAAAATGAGAAAATCAAACTGGTAGGTAAATGCAATATTGTATATCCATACCATGGACTAGCATATTATGTGACAATGAAAAAGAATGAAGTATAATACACGGTACGACATGTAACCTTGAGTACTTCATGCTGAGTGAAAGAACCATCACAGAAAGGCACATGTTGTATGAGTCAGTTAATAGGAAATGCTTAAATTAGACCAATTTATAGATCAGAACACAGATTGTTCATTGCTTAGGGTGGGTGAAGAGCTGGGGTGGGAATGGGCACTGACAGCTAAGTCATATGGGGTTTCCTTTAGTGGGGACAAAATGTTCTAAAATCAGATTGTGATGATGGTTTTATAATGTTGTGAAAGAACAAAACCGACAAATGCTCAACAGTGAATTCTACAATTTAAGTGGTGAATTGTCTATATATGAGTTATATCTCAGGGAAGCTGTTTTAAAGAATAGTTATGCTGCAAATATTTATTTATACTAATGTTTCACATGGCCATATTAAGAATAATCTGATAGGAAGTTCAACATAATGGAACATTATAGAAAAGCTTTATAATGTTAAAATCACAAAATATTTTATATTCATGTATAAATTCATTCTCAAAGTCACACCAGGAGGCAGGACATTATTATCCATTTCTTAGAAGGGACATTTCAGCCTCAGGAAGGTCCCAGTCTTCACACTGTCACTCTCAGCAGAGCTGAGGCTGGGATCAGGTTTCCTGACTCTAAACTCTGTGGTCTCCTCACTATATCTAACACCCTGTCCTGGTGGTGATTACCCAGATGGGATACAGGATGTGAACGTGGAGGCTGAGGGCCTCTTCCCTGTTATATCTGATTCAAAGTAAAATAAAAAGTACAGTATTTTCCACCCAGAGACTGACAATCTTGCACTTCTCTTTGGTTCTTGGGGCATCCTCATGGGCACTTGCACATGGGGGTGAGTACTTACTATGCACCACTGCTTACAGTGTAAAATATTATCTTAGGGATCCCTTCCTTTTTTCTTTCAAGCCACAGTGGGGCCTCAGTTCCTTGAATGACGGGAAATTCACATGGGTAATTCTATCACTTAATGTGGTTCCTTTATAGGGTTGCAACTTAAAGTAAACCTTGGAACTTACCTTGTTCAAATTTCCTCTTAATTAACAGCCCCCTCATCTCCCCACATATCACAGGAAGTATTTCAGCCTCCATATCCACATTGTCTTCTTTGTGCTTTCCTGACTCTGGAAGAGAAGATTTTTTCATTCGGTCTCATTTCACAACCACACATGTACAACTTTCTCCCGTGTTGAGGTCATTTCTATAAAGTCACAGGGGTACTTGAACAACTTTATTCCACAAATCTCCAGAGTTTCAGAGCCTTTCTTTCAGTGGAATTTTTGATACTTAATGGCAGAATGTCTACCTTCATTATATCTCTCAATGCCCCCACAACCAGCATGCTTTAGCAAGCAGAGACACCAGGCGTCAGCACAACTGTCTTAGCTCCTCATGCACTCAGTCCCCTGATTCTTATGGGGCAGTGACACATGCATCTGCTGCCCTGGTAGAAGGGAGCTCTGCAGCTGGGCTATTTCCCTGCACTTAGGTCGCTGGAGACAAAGTTTGAGACTACCTGCCTCTTCCTGTGTGAGCTCTGACTCAGGAGCAGAGGGGACAGTGATGGTGTGACCTGATGGAGATGGTGTCTGCCTGCTGTTTGTGTTCACTGCTTTGCCTCACTTCTCCCCCACATCAGCCTTCTCCAAAGTTGAAAGGGGAGCTCAGGAAGCTCTAAAACAATCCTCAAATTGCATGACTGGCTGGACCATTTGCTGTCTGACAATGATGTGCGCTTTTTCAGAAGCTACATTCAATGCTCTGATCATCTAAGTGCACACACTTCTCCTCTATTAAGATTCTTTGTCACTGAAGGCAGCTGTCCCCAAGGAAGGCAGAAAGTGACCAGCTTCTTTCTGCATTGTGATCGGGACAAAAGTGGTGGGGGATCAATGGCGTTATAGAGACAAACTCTGAAAATTCTGGATTTGGTTCTGACCCTTGATGGCAATGACTCCTCATTCTTTCCCCAACCACCCTGGAGGGCACCTCCTTCAGGGTCCCAGAAAGTTTCAGCCAGTGGAACGGTACAAAGGTTTTGTGGCAGTAAAAGAAGAGCAAAGATCCAGGCACCGGAGGAGGAAACACCTAGGAGGTATGGAGGTAGAGAGGCATTAATGATATCTGTCTTCCACAGCTGCCCTGAGTCCTTCTTCCAGAAGGAAACCACTGGGTCCAGGTCTTCCAACACTTGGATGCTGAGTCTGCCACTCAGCATCAGATATGAAGAAACAGAGGCTAGTGCCAGCATCTGAAATCCCATGCAGAGTGTCTCTGGACAATGTCCCCACACTAAATCTCAGTTGTTCAGTGGTTGGGTACAGGTGCAGGGACCAAATGCCATCTGAACATCATGGCCAAAGAGGTCAGATTGGAGAGACTGTCCTGTCCCCACCTCTTTCCCAACCCCATCAGCAATGAACAGACCTTTCCAAACCCTGGCTGCTACATTCCCCCTAGGAACCTCAACAACTGTAAATGCCTCTCTTTCAGGGCCACCGTGTGTGTCCTTGGGATTGTACCTCTTGTGTGAAAGCCAAGCCTTCACTTGCCTCTCCTGCAGACGTGGTGACTTGCACTGTACGGGTAATCATGGAAGGCTTCAAACAATTATGGTTTAGGAAATTTGTTAAATACTGAAGGAGACCAATGGAATGAATTTGGTCCTAGCCTCCAGTGGTCCCAGTAATCGTCACGGTTGGTAGAGTGCTGTCCTCATGGGGAGACTGCCAGGATCTGCTGTGCACGGTCAGTTTGTTGGGAGGCAACTCTCCATGGGTTGCCACATGCCCCAGAGTATCTTTTCAAGGATGTGTGAAGAGCAAACGGTTTTAGAAGCCAGAGGTAATGTAGCCCTCCAGGTCAGAAGGCAAATTTGTTTCCTGACCAGTATAAAACAGAGAATATCGCCCTCCTTAGAAATATCCCAGGATAATAAAGTTTCCCTTCTCTCCTCAGAGGAGGGTTTTTTAAGTTCCAGGGTGATGGTCACATTCCGTCTCTTGATAAAGATTTGGGTTTTACAGGTAAGTAACTTAAACAGAATCAATAGAATGATATACTTAATACACAACTCATTGTAAATCTTATCTCAGAAGACAAAGAAAATAAATACAGATACTGAAGTCTAGTTAATAATATGCACACTAAAGTGTTCGGAAGGAAGCGTTCTATTGTCTGCAACTTGAAAATGTTTCAGACTTGAGGATGGTTAGTGGATGGGTGGGGAAATGGATAGATGGACAGAAATGTGACAAAGCAAAAATAGTACATGTTAATTGTGAATCTTTGTTTAGTGTAAAAATTTCCCAAGTTTTCAGTAGCCTTAAAATTTTCATAATTCAATAGTTGGAAAAAGACATTTTGGCAAGAAAACAGGCTTATTAACTAAAAAATGACTGCTAAAATACAAGGAGAATGTCAGCCACACGACAGAGTGTAGAAGACAATGCAATAATCATATTAGTACATTGAGGAAAAATAGATGTTGACTTAGAATTTTTAATTTTGATAAAAATCCTTTCAAAATAATGGACAATCAACAACTGTAAATGCCTCTCTTTCAGGGAGGCATTTTTTCAGCTTAGACACCCTCACTAAAATAATCAACGATTTATTCATGTAGACTAAAGAAGAAACCAAACAAGAAAATAATGATGAGTGCATAAAATGATGAAAAATTAATTTAAGTAAATAGTGACTGAAAATCAATAATAATTTCAAAATGTGCAATTAAACATTAATAACAAAATGTTAAACTACAATAGCTTAATGATGAAGATGGTATGTTTAATTTTAGGGAATCCATGGTAAAATCCTTGCCATCTTTTGAGATTAGGGCATGTTAGAGAGATTACAGAAATTTTATCTCCAATTTCTACACAAATAGAGAAGAAAGATGGAATGTAAATTCTTTCTCAATCAAGCAGAAAGTAGGAAAGAGACACAGAAACACAAAGAAAGAGTGGTTAACAAGAATATAGATTTATAAGTTCACATATATCAGGGATCATAATAAAAGTAATAAATAAAACTTAACTATTGAAAGATTAGGATTATCAGAGAAGACTTCAAAAAGCTGTGTCATTATAAGAAGCATAAACCAAAGCCACATAGGAAGGCTTAATGGAAATGGGTGAAAAATAAAACACAAAAGTTAATGTAACAGTATTAGCACCCTGAAAAAGAGATTTGAATGTAAAAAGCATTAAGAAGAACGAAGAGGAACACTCTACCTATAAAGAAACAAATCCATTAAGTTATAACAACCATAAAAAAATGTCAAAGTATTTATGGTAAAATAACAAAACAAGAAGGAATTGGCAAATACTCAGTCATTTGGAAAATTTAACACATCTCTATATACACACCTGATGCATCAAATACAACATAAGCTACCATAGATTCAGTAGATTCAAACAGTGGTTTTGATAAAAAAAAAAGGTGTATATAGGGAGAAGCCAGGACCCAACAAGGAGTTCAAACTGTATATAAAATACTTACAAATATTGGTCACACACCAGATTCCAAAAAAACTTCCAACAAATTTTTAAGAGCTAATGAAGTCAATTCTTCATATTGTGTTCTAGATATCCATTTTCAATTCCTAATTTACTACCAGAATATCTGCATTCTTGGAGATGTCATAGTCCAGACAAAATACCATAGTCCATAACTGCACTAATAGCTGACCGGACCACCAGTTCAAGATTTGATGAGTGAGATGTGGGACGAGAGGAGCTCTAGAAAAGCTTCTCATAAAAGAGACAGACCTCTGAGGGAAGGAGTATTTTTGCTGTTCACCACTTCTATTATGGATGGCCTAGAGCATGGCATGGTGGCTGGAGCTCAGCAGGCACCTTGGACAATGACGTGATCGTTAAAGTGAATAAACTGAAAGACAGAAGAAGCTTCCAAATATAAAGTGCCTACATAGCTAAAAGTATTTGGGAAAAGAAAAACAAAATTATAGGTCTTTGTACCTGATTTCTGGACTAATGGTAAAGCTACAGTAATCAAGATTGTCTAGTATTGATGTAAGGATAGATATAGATAAATAGAACAGAAAAAGAATTACAGAGATTCACCCCACATCATGTGGCCAACTGACTTTCAGAAAGGATGTAGAAGCAATTAATTCAATGTAGAAAGGATAGTTTTTTTCAACAAATGATGCTGGGACAATTGGATATCCATATGCAAAAAAAAGCTCTTACCTAACATTGTATGCAAAATTAACTTGGATGACAGATCTAAATGAAAGCACTAAACCATGAAACTTCTTGAAGAAAACATAGGATTTTGAATTAGGCAAAGATTTCTTAACTAGAAACCAAAAACTGCAGATTATAAAAGAAAAAACTGTTAAATTGGATTTCATCAAAGATTTAACATTTTGTTCTTCAATAGATAGTGTTTATAAAATGAAAATGTAAGCCAGAGACTGTAAGACAGCCATCGAAGGACTTGAAACAAGAATAGATAAATAATTCTTTCACCTAACAAAATAAAGAGATAACCCAATTAAATAAGGGTAAAAGATTTCAACAGACACTTTCACAAACGAGATCTGTGGATGATGGCCAGTAAATTAAAAGATGTTCAGAACAATAAATTGTTAAGGAAATAAAAAAAAAACCTTACAAGAAAAACATTACAGATACATTAAAAGTGGCTAAAATAAAAAAAGTAACAATACCAAGTACTGGTGAGTATGCAGAGCAATGGGAACTTTATACATTTCTAGTGGAAATGTAAAAAGGCTTATCATTCTGAAAAATACTTTGGCAGATTCACAAAGTGTCGAACATGTACTTATGTTCATATCCACCAGTAGTATGACTCCCAGGATTTATTAAGAAAAGTTAATAACATATCTACCTAGATATTTGTATGAACAAGTTCCTAGCAGTTTTTTTGTGATAGCTTTAGACTGGAAATAGCTCAATACCTATGAACAAGTGAATAGATAAACAAACTTCTATATAGTCATACAATGAAATACTTCTCAGAAATAGAAATGAAGTAACTACTGATACAGCAATATCAATGTGTCTCAAAAGCATGTTAAATGAAAAAGAACATATATAAATAAACTACACATTGTATGAACTCACTTCCAAAAAAAAAAAACAACCAAGAGATCAGCTGTTGTCAAGGGCCAGAGGGTGTGAAGAGGGACACTGGTGGCCCTTTGTGGATAATGATAATGTCTTGTGCCATGATCATGGTGGTGTTGCCATGAAGACCCACATTTGTTAAAGTGATGACTTCTATTGCATATAAATTGTATCTCAGCAAATCTGACAAGAAAAAATAAGAATATGCACAATGTATATAAAGGAAACCATAAAATTTTGTTGAAGAACAAAAAAGGTGACTTGAACAGATGCATAGGTCATTCTCCTTGAAAATGTTTCAATTCTCCCCAGATTAATCTTTAAATTTATTGTACTTTTATTTTTTTAATTTTCAGAGTTTATTTTTAATTCTATTTTATTGATTACACTATTATAGCTCTCCCAATATTTCCTTCTTTGCCCCTCTCCCCCCAACACTCCCTACTCCCTCAGGCAATCCCATACCACTGTTCACATCCATGAGTCATGTGTATAGGTTCTTCGGCTACTCCATTTCCTGTACTGTACTTTACACCTCCATGGCTATTTTGTAACTACCTATTTGTACTTCTTAATCCCCTCATTCCTTCACCTGTTCCCACACACCCTCCTCCCACCTGGCAATCATCAAAATGCTCTCCATATCCATGATTCTATCTCTGCTCTTCTCATTTGCTTATTTATTGCCATTTTATTGTTCATAGTTTTGATATTTTTAAAAATAAGTCCCTTTAACATTTCATATTATAATGGTTTGGTGATGATGAACTTCTTTAGTTTTTTCTCCCCTGGGAAGCTCTTCATCTGTCTTTTTATTCTAAATTATAACTTTCCTGGGTAGAGCATTCTTGGCTGTAGGTCCCTGTTTCCCATGACTTTGAATATTTCTTGCCAAACCCTTCTAGCCTGTCAAGTTTCTTTCAGGAAATCAGCTAACAGTCTTATGAGAATTCCACTGTAGGTAACTAACTGCTTTTCTCTTGCTGCCTTTAAGATTTTCTCTTTAACTTTTGACATTTTAAATATGATATGTCTTGGAATGGGCCTCTTTGCATCCACATTGTTTAGGACTCTCTGTGCTTCCTGGTCTTGCATGCCCATTTACTTCACCAAGTAAGGAAGTTTTCTTTCATTATTTTTTCAAATAGATTTCTAATTTCTTGCTCTGTCTCTTCTTTTTCTGGCACCCCTATGATGCAAGTGTTGGAATGCTTGAAGTTGTCTTAGAGGCTACTTATCCTTGTTTTTTTTGGATTTTTTTTCTTCTTGTTCCAACTGGTTGTTTTTTGCTTCCTTATATTCCAAATCGTTGATTTGATTCTCAGCTTCTGCCACTCTACTCTTGATTTCCTGTAAGTTGTTCTTTATTTTAATTAGTGTATCTTTCATTTCTGACTGGATCTTTTTTGAAGTCCTCATTAAGTTCCTTGAGCATCCTTACAACAAATGTTTTGAACTCTGCACTTGATAGATTGCTTATCTCCATTTTGTTATAGTTTTTTTTATGGAGTTTTGTTCTGTTCTTTCATTTGGGCCACATTTCTTTGTTTCCTCATTTTGGCTGCCTCCCTGTGTTTGTTTCTTTGTATTAGGTGGAGCTGCTTTACTCCATGTCTTGGTAGTGTGGCCTAATATAGTAGGTGTCCTATAGGGTCCAGTGGTATAGCCTCCCCTGTCACCCAAGCTGAGTACTCCAGGTGCACCCTTCATGTGGGCTGAGTAAACCCTCCTCTTGTAGTTGAGCCTTGATTGCTGTTGGCAGTTAAATGGGAACTATTTACCTAGGCCAGTCAGCTACAAAGACTGGCTATGACCAATGACCACCAATGCCTGTCCTCTGTGAAGGATCAGCTGTGCATGGGTAGGTGGTGGTGCTCTGACATGGTCTGTAGTTGTCTACTGGATACTCAGGCTCTGGGGTTTCCCAGGTGGTGCAGGCCAAAGTCAGCTCCCACCTGTGGTCTGCCTTGGGTCACCCTGCATGAGCTATAAAGCAATTTTAGATAGCTATTACTTGTGCTGGGCTTGGAGATTCCCAGGTGAAGCCAAGTTATCCTTCCAGTGCTGGGTCTGGGTCCATTTAGCAAGAAATATGGGGTCTGGAGGCTCACTGAGGCCAGTTGTTGCTTGTTTGAGAGGATTTAGGAAGTTATGAATCATGAGCCAAGACCAGCCATTCATATGGAAAAGTCACTCTTAACAGGTTGGGTGGGCTGTAAATTCGGTGGGACAGAATCTCAGGGTATCTCCAGGGTGGGGAAAACAGTGTCAGCCAGGTTGATGGAGTCTCAGATATGGCACTTGCCTGCTGGCTTTTGCTCTGTGGGGGGAGAGTTCAGAAAGGGGACAATGGCCTCTGCTTGCCTCTCTGGGGGAATGCTGTCCCCCAGCTCTTGCCTTGATGTCAGGTACTTCAGTTCCTCTCTATATGCCACTAGTGTCTTTCAAGCTGCTAACCTGGAGTGAGTCTGATTAAGTCTGTGTGTGGGATCTTTAAGAAGGACTGCTTGGGACTGCAGTTTCTTCCACCGACTCAATCCCCACTAATTTTGGCAGCCAGAAGTTATGGGGACTTTTATCTTCCTGACACTGGAACCCTGGCCTGGGGAGCCTGCTGTAGGCCTGTGACTCTTTGCTCCCGAGATATCCCTCCTAAATTTTTATCCACCACATGTGGATGTGGGATCAGCCCATTCCATGTCTCTGCCCCTCCTACAAGTCTGGATGGATGTGGCTTCTTTAATTCTGTAGTTGTCAGACTTACATTTAACTCAGTTTCTGATGGTTCTGAGTGATGGTTGTTCTATGTTTTCGTTGCAGTTTTGATGTGGTTGGGCAAGCACCTGAGCCATGTTTACCCATGCTGCCATCTTGTTGTACTTTTAAATTCCCGGAGGAATTGGGGTGGTTTTAAGAGAAAATCTTGATTATGTTTTAAAGCCACAGAAGATCAGTGTCACTGAACTTCTGAAATCTCAATATTTTTCTTGCAATGTATCTTTTCTTTTTTGCAACAGAAAACATAACAAGTAGGAAAAGCAGATTTTACTTTGAATCTTTGTACTTAAACCAATTTGGTACTGAATTATAAGCAGACCAGTTTTTCAGAGTAGAACACTATTCACAGGTCCATGAATATAAGGAAAGGCACATGAAGGGACATTTCAATTCATGAAAAAAAGTGTTGGGGTAATTCTTGTAACTACTATCTCATATCATACATGAAGTGGTGAATCCTATGTGAGTTACAGATTTAAAAATTAAAAAGTATTAAGTACATAAGATATTATAAAAGCAAATATGAAATACTTTTAAAATCTTGAGATGAAAAATATTTTTGTAAGCTTTATAAAACCTAGAAACCATAAAGAAAAATTTTGACATGTTTAAAATTTTATAAAATTATAAAATTTCTTTAGGACAGAGTATAATATTACAAACTACCTGGCTGGTGTAGCTCAGTGGATTGAGTGCGGGCCTGTGAACTAAAGGATTGAGGTTTGATTCAATTCCCAGTCAGGGTACATGCCTGGGTTGCAGGCCAGTTCCCAGCAGAGGATGCACAAAAGGCAACCATACATTGATATTTTTCTCCCTCTCTCCTTCCCTTTCCTTCTAAAGATAAATAAATAAAATCTTTTAAAAAATATTACAAACTAAAATATATCAACAAATGAGGCAAAATATTAACAAACATAAGTAAAATGTAACCTATGTAATATATTAGCATACCTATTCTTGTTCAGCATGGTTTTGAAAAAAATGACCAACATAACAGCAACACTGGTAAGGCATATCCAGGCATTTGTAGAAGAAGAAAAACAAATAATTAATAACCAATGAAAAATGCTCAAATACACTAAAATTATAGTAATGCAAATTAAAACAGGAATGAACATTTTTTATATTTAAATTGGGAAAATGTCAAATGTTTATAATGTCTAGTACATAATGTACTGAATTAAAGTAAAACAAATAACATGTGAATAGTTTTACTTAGATATGTCATGCAATTGATATTGTGTTACAACGTCTGAAGTCTGCCCTCAGTTTTTGGCTCATCGTCCCCTTGTCTTCCTCTGTAAAGACAGTCACATCACAGCTCTCTGATCGTTCTTCCATAGGCACATGTTCCTCCGCACAGCAGGACAGCTTTTCTGATTTTTAAAGGCCTACCTAATTTGATTGGGGCACCCAGGCCACCCAGATTATCCAGGGTAACTTTCCATCTCAAGATAATTTACTTAATCACATTTTCAAAGCCTCCTTCTCCATGTAAAGAAACAGGTTCCAGGTTCCAGGGATTACACATGGACGGCTCTGTTTCTGTTGGCATGAAATAGTCAAGAACCAAATAGGTCTCCCAGGTATGTCATGGGGATCTGCTCCATTAGACAAAAGGCTCCTCCACGGATCTTTCCTACGTAATCACGTACCTAGTTTTGGCTCCTGCTGAGATGGCTGAAGGGATCTGAGTCACACACAGAATCTCATCAAAGCACCTTTCTGTGACTGAATACTCCGGCTTTTTACTACTTCTGAGGTTCTAGCAAAAAGTTGTACAGCCACACTCTTAGTCATTCTCTAGAGCACACTTGCCTGATAGTGAATCTTCTAATTTTACCATCTTTTTCAACCAGAATAGGCTCAGATTTCTCCAAATTACCACGTCTTGATTTATTTTGCCTCACAATCTCACCCTCAGTTTATCTCTTTTCTCTCACATTTTACTGTAAGCAGCAAAAACAAACCAGCTGCATCATCATCATCACCTAGAAATCTTCTTAGTGTATATCCAGAAAGTTCTTTCCACATATCTACAGAAAAGGATTTGGTTATAATTTTTGTCACTGTATAATGAGAATCTTCTTCCTCTAGTTTTCTAAAACATGTTCTTATTTACTTCTGAGCCCTCGGCGGTCACACCTTTAAACCTCCATATTTGTGCTGATCAGGATGATTTTGTATTTTCTGAGACAATGACGGTTGTTGTTCTCATGTTCACCCCCCTTTCTGAGTCCTCACCAGGTCTTCAGCACCCACATCCTACACACTGCTCAATCGAGGATTTTTTAACCATTCAAGTTAAAATTCTTCCAGTCTCTTCTCTCTGCCCATAGTCGCTGCCACATTTTTAGGAATACTTTGTAGCCATAACCCCATTTTAAGAACCAAAGTCTCTATTATTTCCATATTGCTGCCATAAGAATTTACTATAAATATGCCTTAAAACAACACAATTTATCATCTTACAATAATATCAGTTAGAATTCTGAAATAACCTCACTGGGGATAAAATCCAGTTTTTAGCAGAGCTTCATTCCTTTCTGGAGGCTGTAGGGGACAATCTGCTTCCTTGATTTTTCCTGCTTCTTAAGGTCCCCCACATTCCCTCGTCCCCCCTCCATCTGCAGAGCCAGTGATATTGCACCTCTCCGACTGTTCCTCCAGAGTCACTTCTTCCTCTCTCCACAGCCAAGAAAGGCTCTCCACTTTTAAAGGCCTATGGGAGTGTACTGGGGCCATCCAGGTAATCCAGGATAATCTCCCCCATCTCAAGGTCCCTAGTTTAATCACATCTGTAAAATCCATTTGCCATGTGAGATAACAGATTACAGGTTCCAGGGATTAGGACACAGACATCTTTGAGGAGCCATCATTCTACCAACCACAACATTGGAAATTAACAATAACAACAACAACAACAACAACATACTGACATTGTAAATCATTTCTCACATCAAAAGCAAGTAAAATCTTATTCTTACTTCTTTTCCTCTTGGTCTTTTCTGAAGTAGAGCTGGTTTCAGAATCGACAGTACCTACAAAATAACAGGTGGTGGTGAGAAAACAGAAATGAATACATAAAATTTACATTTTTTGGATAATTAAAACTGCAGGAAGCTGGAGTTTATACGGGTGTTTGATTTACTGTTTCTCTTTTATTTATTTATTTTAATTTTTTTGAGAATTTTTTCATTGTAGAGTTACTGAAAACCTACTAAAATTGAAGTATGACTTCAGCATCGGCCCTGGGTCTTTTTGAAAAAGTAGCATTTTGAAAAATACTTTTACATACTTTGTACTCAGAGGTAGGAACCAGTATCAAATCCTGCTGAGATCTTATGATGATTATGAGGAAATTTGTGCAAAAGTTTGTACAAAATCGCTGTATAAACCTAAATCACTGTATAAACCTGTGACATGCTGGAAGACAGACTTCCATCAAAAATATGTCATGGGTTGCTGGATTCAAAGATGGATGCAGAAAAGGCAGAAGCTACACTTAATTCCTCCCAGCCCCAATCAACCTGAATAACCAAGCTGAACTGAAATATCATAACCAAAGATTTATAGAAGTCACACAGTGATTGGTAAGAAGGGCAGAGATGTGGAAAGGGCTAGACTCTGCATCCAGGCCCACTGCAGCAGCCAGAGGGATATTGTGGCTGCAAAACTCTTTTTCCCTAGGAGCATGAGGTCTCAACCCCACACAGGGATCCCCAACCCAGGGCAAGACAAATGGTAAGAGGAACCTGCATAGCATCTGGTGGTGAAAATCAGTGGGGATGCAGTCCACCTGGGAGACCCAGACACCGCTCTTTCAGGGATGAGCACTCCACTTATTACAGCACCAGCCTGCAGAGTGCAATGCCTGACTGCTGATGAATCCAATCTGCTGTGCTTGGGTCCTGCAGAGGGGTCTGCTGCCTACAGTCAGCATTGATTTTTGTGGTCCTCTTTTCCTGGGAAGATTCTTGGTGGAAATCCAGACAATGACCAACCTGTGCAGTTTTGGAAAGAGGGCTCATTTCCTCCTCCTTGAGCACACAACTGACACCACCTCCTACAGCATGTTGAATGACTTGGATGGTGCCATCCTGCTGAGTTCAGTCATGCAAGGGGACCAGAGAGCTTCAGAGCTGGGACTTTTAGACTGTGTCTCCTGGGAAGCTTTTGTCCAGGAACCAAATGAGTTGAGGATAGGGTGTGTGGCCCCATCACAGGGTTGGGGGAGAGCCACTTATATCTCCTGTGTGAAGTCAGCTGGTACTACACAAGGATGGGCAAGAAGTGCCCATTCTACAGGCTTGTGGGCACCACTCCTAATGGGAGACTGTTTGGATCAGCCCTGTCAAGTCCCAGATCACCTGCTCCTCAGTTCTGGGAGGGGAAGGGAGAGTGGCTGGGGCTTCAAAGGGTAAGTCCTTGGCCACTGTCTGGGACAAGGACAAAGTACTTAGTCCACTTTGTGGTTGGGCTGGCAACACCCTCACTGAGATAATCTTTCAATCTGTTGCCCTGATTCTGGGGCAGCTTAGCTTGCTCCTACAGAGGGGATGGTTGGTTGTACCCAATCTAAGCCTGCAGCAAGCCCCTCCAAGAGAAACTAGAGTTGGAGACTCTGGCAGAGACTGAGTGTTTTGGCTCTGGAGTAGTGGTCACTTTCCCCTTATTGAGTGCCTGACTGTGTGATCCTCAAGCAGGTGACCCCCTAGCCCTATCCTCCTAGCCTTGGTTGCTATTAACTACTGAGCTCATTACCTGTGAAAGAGTTGGTGCTCAGCCTGGGGCAACATTACAGTCTTTCTTCAGAAGGCTCTGGAGAAAGACCAGGCTACTTCAGGGGGAGGTGGAGTACCTGAGAGGTAAAGGCAAACCTCAGGGAACCTTAGTCCTTCTACATATCTACCCTCAGCTCTATGTTGGGGGAAGCTGATCCTTTTACACAGATTGGCCCCTCCCTTGCACACCCAGGTCCAGCAGACACAGCCACAAACAATAAACAGTGTAGTAGCTCCAGACAGGTAGCCCAAGGTCACTTACACACAAATATCTAAAATTGACCTGTACCTGAACCTTGCCCAAGGGGACCCAGAACCAGTGCAGCCCATTATGAGCTTTGGACCATGCCAGAGCTTGATCCAAGTGGCCACACAAGTGGCACACACAAGGAGATTCTGGAAGGCAACAGACTTTGCTGGGAACAACTGCTCCTCAGGGGCAGTCCTTGCACAGCATCCCCTACATGGTATTCAAGCCTTACCTTTACAGTCAGCCAGCCTGAAGGTATAACTCTACACACAAGAGGACCAACATTATTCAAGATCAACAATTGTACAACAGGATGGTGTGCATAACCCACAAAAAACATTCCTGGAGCATGGAACTCATGTAATCAGGAAGAGTATGACACAGCTCAATAAGACACCTCCATTATAAAGCCATCATAACAAGTTTGGAAGTCATAGTAGATATTCCTAAAACACAGAGCCAAAATGGGGAGACAATGAAATATGCTACAAGTGAAAGTAAAGACAAATCCCCAGAAAAAAAGAGTTAAATGAAATGGAAGCAAACAAAATACCGGATGCAGAGTTTAGAGCAATGGTTAAAGATCTTCAAGGACATTAGGGAAGAATAAATGATTTTGGTGAGAACTTAAACAAAGAGATAGTAAGCATTAGAAAGGAAATATAAACCATAAAAAAGAAGCAGTCAGAAATGAAGACTACAATATCTGAAATGAATACACTAGAAGGAACCAACAGCAGCTTAGATGAAGTAGAGGACAGAACCAGTGATTTAGAGGACAAGATAACAATAAGCATCCAAACAGTGCATTAAAAAGAAAATAAAATTTAAAAAAATGAGGAAAGGCTAACATCAAGCATAACGACATCCACATCATTGAGATACCAGAAGGAGAAAAGAGTGAGGAAGAAATAGAGAACCTGTTGAAGAAATAATGGCTGAAATCTTCCCTAACTTTGTGAAGAAAAAGTAACACAAATTCAGAAAGTACAGAGAGTACTGTTCAGATTAAACCAAAGAGGCCCACACCAAGACACATCATAATTAAAATGCCAAAGGTTAAAGACAAAGAGAGAATCTTAAAGGCCGCAAGAGAGAGACAGTTAGTTTTAGCTATCTACAAGGGAGTTCCTATAAGGCTTCTAGCTGACTTCTCAACATAAACACTTCAGGCCAAAAAAGATTGGCGTGAAATAATCAAAATAATGGAAAGCAAGGACCTGCAACAAAGACTACTCTGTCCAGCAAGGCTATCATTTAAAATTGAAGGTGAAATACAGAGCTTCCAAGACAGAAAAAGCCTAAAAGTAATTCATTATTACCAAATTAATATAGCAAGAGATGTTAAAAGGCCTTCTATAAGAAGGAATAGAAAGAAAGGAACATAGGTATAAAGAATAAAATGGCAATATGTAAGTACTTAACAATAATAACCTTAAATGTAAATGGATTAAATGCTCCAATCAAAAGACATAGAGTAGCTGAATGGATGAGAAAACTTGGCCCATATACATGCTGTCTACAAGAGACCCACCTCAGAACAAAAGATACACACAGACTGAAAATGTAGGGTTGGATCCCATTCAAATGGAAGCAAAAAACATTCCAAAATGGGGTAGCAATACTTACATCTGAAAAAGTAGACTTTAAAATAAAGGCCATAACAATAGACAAAGAAGGTCACTATGTAGCTCTAAAGGGATTGATCCAACTAGAAGATATAACCCTTGTAAACATATATGCAGCCAACATAGGAGCAACTAAATATATAAAGAAAATCTTGGAAGACATTAATGGAGAGATCACAGCAATACAATCTTAGTATGGGGCTTTAGCACCTCACTGTTATCAACTGATAGATGTGCCATACAAAAAAAAAAAGCCCTCAACAGGGCAACAACAACCTTAAACATCACACTGGATTGAATAGATTTAAGTGATATTTACAGAACACTTTATCCCAAAGCAGCAGAATATACATTCTTCTGAAGTACATATGGAATAGTCTCAAAGATAGACCACACAGTGGGACACAAAATAAATCTTAACAAATTCAAGAAAATTGAAATCATATCAAGCATCTTCTCTGACCACAGTGGTATGAAGCTAGAAATCAACTACAACTACAGCTACAACCCTCCCCCCCCCACCCCTCACAAACATTCAAACACATGGAGGTTAAAGCACATGTTATTAAATGATGAATGGGTTAACAATGAGATCAAAGAAGAAAGCTGTCCTGGGAGGGAAGTTCAGAGAACTATAGGTCTACCTCAAGAAGCAAGAAAGATCTCAAATAAACAATCTAATCCTGTACCTAAAAGAACTAGGAAGAGAACAACAAAGTCCAGAGTAAGCAGAAGAAAAGAAATAATAGCAATCAGAGCAAAAATAAAGAACATAAAGACAAAAAAACAAAAACAAAACAAAAGATCAATGAAACCACAAGCAGGATCTCTGAAAAAATAAACAAGATTGATGAGCCTTTAACCAGGCTCATCAAGAAAAACAGAGAGAGGACCCAAAGAAGAAAATTCAGAAATAATAGAGGAGAAGTGACAACTGACACCATATTGTCAGAAAATACTATGAACAACTATATGCCAATAAATTGGACAATCTGAGTGAAATGGGTAAATTCTTAGAAACATATAATCTTCCAAAATTAAATGAAGAAGAATCAGAAAACCTGAATAGACTGTTTACAATGAATGAAATTGAAGCAGTAATCAAAACGCTCCCAGCAAATAAAAGTTCTGGACCAGATGGCTTCATAAGTGAATTTTGCCAAACATTCAAGGAACTAACACCTATCCTTCTCAAACTATTACAAAAACTTCAAGAGAAGGAAAGACTTCCAAGCTCTTTTTAATAAGGCTAACATCACCCCAATTCCAAAATTAAATATAGACACTTTGTAGGCCAATATTCTTGATGAACATAGACACTAAAACCCTCAACTAAATATTAGCAAACCAAATCCTTGGGACTTATTCCAGGGATGCAAAGTTGGTATAATACTTGCAAATCAATAAATGTAATACATCACATAAACAAAATGAAGGGGAAAAATCACATGATGACAAGAAAAGATGCAGAAAAAGATTCAATAAAATCCAGCACCTATTTATGATGAAAACTCTCAGTAGAGTGGGAATAAGGAGATTATACTTCAACATGTTAAAGGCCATATATGACAAAACCACAGATGATATCATACTTAATGTGCAAAGACCACAAGTATTTTCTGTAAGATCATGGACATGACTGGGATGTCTGCTTTCACCACTTATTCTACATAGTACTGTAAGTCCAGCCACAGAATCAGACAAGAGAAAGAAATAAAATGCAGCTAAATTAGAAAGAAAGAAGTAAAATGGTCATTATTTGAAGATGACATATTATACATAGAAAACACTAAAGATTCCATCATAAAACTCTAGATCTAACAAACAAATTCAGAAAAGTAGCAGGATACAAAATCAATATTCAGAAATAGGTGGTATTTTTATATGCCAATATTGAATTATTAGAAAGAGAAATGAAAAAAACATTGCCATTTACTATCTCAACCAAAGGTACCTAGGAAAAATTGAACCGAGGAGGTGAAAGACCAGTGCTCAGACAGTTATAGAACACTGAAGAAAGAAATTGAGAAAGATACAAATAAGCGGAAGCATATACCATGTTTATGGATTGGAAGAATTAATGTCATTAAAATGTCCACACTACCCAAAGCAATCTATAGATTCAATGCAATTCCTATTTAAATACCAATGGCATATTTCACAAGTTTAGAACAAATATTTCAAAAACTTATATGGAACCAAAAAAGATCTCAAATAGCCCAAGCATTCTTGACAAAGTTGGAAGTATCATGACACCTGATATCAAACTATACTACAAGCCTCTTGTAATAAAAACAGCCTAGTGCTGGCATAGGAAAAGGCATATAGATCAATGGAACAGAACAGAGAGCCTGGGAATAAACCCACACTTTTATGGTCAATTAATATTTGACAAAGGAGGTATGAGCATGCAATGGAGTAAAGACAGTCTCTTCAATAAATGGCACTGGGAAAATTAGACTAGTGCATGCAAAAAAAGTGAAACTAGACCATCAACTTACACTATACACAGGAATAAACTCAGAATGCATAAAAGACTTAAATGTAAGTCGCAAAACCACAAAAATCTCAGGATAAAATGTAAGCAGTAAAATCTCAGACATCTTTCATTGCAGTATTTTTGACAATGTATCACCTTAAGCAAGGGAAACAAAGGAAGAAGTAAACAAATGAGACTACAACAATCTCAAAAGCTTCTGCACAACAAAAGAAACCATCAACAAAATGAACAGGGAACCCACTGCATGAGAGAACATATTCGCCAATGGTACATCAGAGAAGGAGTTAATTTTCAAAATACAGAGCAATGGTCCCCAACCTTTTTGGCTCCAGTGACTGGTTTCATGGAAGACTATTTTTCTATGACCAGGGTGGGGGTGGGAGGGGAGCTGAAACTCAGGTGGTAATGAAGCTTTGCTCGCTCGCCTGCCCACTGCGACAGGTGGCAGAGCTCAGGTGGTAAAGGTAGTGAGAGCTTCACTCCCTCACCAGCGGCTCACCTCCTGCTGTGCAGCCAGGCTTCTAACAGGCTACGGACTGATACTGGTTTGTGGTCCAGGGGTTGGGGACCCCCGATATAAAGAACTTATACAATGCAACACCAGGAAGACAACAATCCAATTTTAAAGACCCTTCTCCAAAGAGGACATACAAATGGCCTATAGACATAAGAAATAATGCTCAGTGTCACTAATCATCAGAGAGATGCAAGTTAAAACCACAAGGAGATATCACCTCACACCAGTCAGAATGGCCATCATTAGTAAATCAACAAACAAATGCTGGTGAGGATGTGGAGAAAGGGGAACCCTTGTCCACTATTGGTGGGAATGCAGACCGGTGCAGCCACTGTGGGAAACAGTATGAGGTTTCCTCAAAAAATTAAAAATGAAACTGCCTTTTGACCCAATGATCCCACATCTGGGAGTATAGTCTAAGAATCCTGAAACAGTAATTCAAAAGAATATATACATCCTTATGTTCACTGCATTGTTATTTATTACAGCCAAGAAGAGTGGATAAAAAAAGCTGTGATACATTTATACAATGGAATACTATGTGGATGTAAAAAAGAAGGAAATTTTACCTTTTGAGATAGCATGGATGGACTGGGAAATCATGCTAAGCGAAACAAGCCACAGATACCAAATATCATAAGGAAGACAAATACCATAGAATCTCACTTACATGTGGAATTTCATGAACAAAATACACTGATGAACAAAACAGAAACAGAAGCATGGATACATGGAACAGATTGGCAGCTGTCAGAGGGGTGGGGTTGGGGGGACTGGATGAAAGAAAGTGAAGGGATTAGCCAAAGAACATACATACATAACACACAGACAGACAACAGAATGGCGGGAAGCAGAGAAAAAGGAGGGTAGAGGACAGGTGGGGGTGGGCAAAGGGGTGGGGGGTGGAAATGAGGAGGGAAAGAAACTTTCCTTGGGGCGCTGGGCACACGATGCAGTGCGCAGATGATGTTTTATCGAGTTGTACACTTGAAACCTATATGGTTTTGTGAACCAATGGTGCTCCAATAAATTCAATTAAAAATAATAAATAAAATATTGAAAATACAGTACTGCTTTATATCACAATAAAATGTGCTGGGTTAAGAATAGCTGATTTGATGCATTTCTTCTAAACAGTGTAGTCCAGAATCAAATGTTTTTTTGAGGCCACACAAAAGTGGCACTATTTTTTTTTAGCCCTGGCTGGGTTGCTCAGTTGGTTGGAGCATGGTCCCATACACCAAAAGATCATGGGTTCAATTCCCACTCAGGGAACATACTGTACTTAAGTTGTGGGTATGATACCCAGTCAGGGTCTCGTATGGGAGGCAACTGATTGATGGTTTTCTCCCATGTCATTTCCCTTTCTCTCTCTCCCTTCCTCTTTCTGAAAATCAATTTAAAAAATATATCCTTGGGCAAGGATTTAATAAAAAATGACACTATTACCCAGAAGCAAAATTTTACTTGGCTTTCATAGATTCCACAGAATATTGGGTGTGATAAGAATGTAAATTATTATACAGAAATGATGCCTGGATGCAGAAGAATTAAAACAGAAAATTAATATGAAGTGAACCAGATGATATCTGCTATGAACAACTAATGCAGATTCTGGACCAGACCTGTATAATCAACACCTTCATATTTCTTTTTTCCTTACCTTAGTTCCTTCTTGTCTCACAAGTGATATGAGGCCAAGCACTCATCATAATAGTTATTGTTTCCTTTTTACCCTTAATTTCTATCTGGAAAGGTAACATTGGGCATCATCTTTTTTTTTTTTTTTATTCTCACCCAAGAATATTTTTTCATTGTTTTTTAGAGAAAGATGTTGGGAACTGCCCTGCCCGGTTTCAGAAACTGTGACTCCTCATGGCTAAGGCTGAGTAAAAAGACCTTGGGACCATAAGCCATTAAGGAGACAAAGCTTGTCTTTCTTGTAGGGGTGCCGCCTCTGCCCCTTTCACTTCACCTGCTTGACCCCGGGCAGATGACTGGTTAGCCAATGATGGATAAGATTCTGCAAAGGAGGGGTGACCTAAGACATTTATAGTTGAAAAGGGCCCTCAGGAAGGACTTGGGGGGGTATAGAAAAATGGGGTGATGGACCCCTGCCCCTCAGCTTTAACATAGCCTGAGTCCTCATTCTGTCTGCAAGAAGTCTCCTAATCTCTTGGCTGCCTTATTCCCCTGCCTGACTTAAGCCTGAAACAATGCCGGAGGTGGGTGCAGCCCTATGCTGGAAAGGGCAGGTTCCCCAGGGCAATCAGGCCTAAGAAAGAATGCATAAAATCCTGTACAATCTACTTTGCTAATACCCTCAGTTTAAATGATAAGGGTCCTAGCATGAAAGGAGTTTGTTTCCCCACAGTTTTGTGGCCCTTTAGCTATTTGATCCTGACTCAAAATAAGCCCTCATAGTTCTTTGAATGTTGTCTATTGTTTGATCATTACTGCCTGACAATGATTGATGAGCTTTCTGTATACTCCCTGTATTCCTGTGCAAATAAACCCAACAAAAGCCCACTGAGGAATAGGTCCTGAGAGAGAGAGATCACTTGCCTTTTAGAATGCACCCACACTGGGAATTGTACTCCCAGTACAATTGGGTATGTGCCCTGAACTGGAATTGAACCCACTACCTTTTGATCTACAGGATGTCTGCTCCAACAAACTGAGTCACACAGGCCAGGGCTGGGTATCACCTTTCAACCTACTTCACAGGTCAAAACATAAAACTGGTTACACACACAGTCGAGGATGTTGAGTGTTTGGTGATGTCAGCCCCATCAAAGGTTTAGAAGAATATTGTTTCCTTGACAGGAATTGCAGTGATTACTCCAGCAATGGTCAACCAGAAAAATGTTTAAATTTCCTTACATGAGTTACATTAGACAATACAATTGTCTTTGACCATATCTTAGCTGAACAAGTTGAGGTTTGCTCTGTTTTAATACCTTTTGTTGCACTTGGACAAAAGACCTCTGATAAAATAAAAATGAAACTAGATAAAATCTAGGCATAAGCCAAATAGTTAAATGCAGCACCCACTGTTACCACATGACCCTTTATTTTCAGCTGACTGCTTGCAGAGACGTTATGAAGACCCCACTCTAATCATGGTCGTCCAACATTTTTGAAATAATCACTGAGGCCTAAGAGACTTTGTATGAGAAACCTCAGCAACTGCAGATGTTTCCCTTTAAAGAAACATGACAGTAAAGCTTTCCTCTGCTCCAGTGCTCTTGTTGCTCAAACGTGGCCCCTAAAAAAAGAGAAACCCACTTTCCTTCCCGCGTGGGACATGATGTCCTGGGAATGAGCCTTCCTGGTGACGAGGGACCAACAAAGGCATAACATCCCCCAAATGAGCCACCTACCAACGGAGAACTGATGCTGATGTTTTCAATAACTGATCACTGCTTTCTGATAATTAATCAGTGATGCTCTGAAGGAAAGCTCTTGATCCAAAGAGAAAAGTTGGAAAATTATAAAGAAATGGAGCCACTTTAAAATGAAGTAACAGCTGCCATCCCAGAACTGCATTTCACCTCTCATGCCGGAAGCATTCGCACTGTTAAAACAGGAAAATAATCTTGGCACTGAGCCCAAAGCAACACAGTGTCCCAAGGAACACAATGTCTCCTTGGTGTCCTTGTTTTCAAGAATAACAAGAAAGCAGCTTTTATGACTACTGGATTTAGGACTACTGGACTGATAACTACCTGACTAAAATATTTAAAACATTGCATAGAATTAGCATCACGATGTTAGTTTATATTGACCAATAGAAATTCCTTCCTTCTGTTGATGTAATTATTTCCCTGTCCTTTCTCATAAATACCCCTGGATCCTGTGTCCTAACCAGAACACTGTTTGGGCTTTTGCATCAACGAGTGCTTTCCTGAACAGCTATTCTTTTGACCTCAAATAAATGCTTGTTGCCTCTCACTTTGAAGGGCCTTTTATTTTTAGGTAAAGACTATCCTAGAAGTAATAGGATCAAGACATATGGAGAATGCTCAGAAGAATATTCATGAGGAAAACAAAGTTGTACATTTTGATGATGGACACCTGTCATGCAGGACTGCAACCTTAACATTCATATCCTGTGCAAATTAGCACGGTGAGCACTTGATTCTAAAGTCAAGGATATTGATCACTGCATAAATTAATAAGATGTTTTATGTGACTCCGTGAGTGGAAAAAAAAAAAAACCAGTCCCTCAGGAAATTCACTAATGAGAAAACTTGGGAAAAGAGAACCAGAGGCATAGAATCATGGAATGCACTGACAGAGGCAAGAGGGGAGGGGGGAGGGGGCGAGGGTTTGAAAGAAGGCCAAGGGGTTAGTCAAGGAACATATATGAGGAGCCATGGACACGGACAATGGGATGGGGACTGACTATGGAAGTTGGGTGGAGCGGGGCAAAGGGGGAAACAATGGAAACAACTGTAAAAGCTAAAACTAAAATAAAAAGTAAAAAAAAACAAACCCATCTTGAACACCCATGCAAATCATGACGTGCATCCAGGCCACCTGGTCTGTCCCACTAAGTCACCTGCTTTGTGGATTAGTGATGCTCCATTTCCTGACCCCAGAGCGGAGACAATTCACTGCTCTGTTTGCACCTCACCTCCCTGCACTCCTCCCTCTTCCTCCTCCTATTGCCGTCTCACACTTCCTTTGTCTGCTGTTTCTCGTGTGGGGAGACGCTGGGAGTCTTGTGTTCAAGGTAGAGAGCCTTCTCTCCCCCACCCGTGTCCCTTGGGCTGTTTGCAAAGCTAAGGAGTGATCTCTTATGTCTGAGCCTTAGACCTACTACACACCGCCTTTTAGAGCAGTTTGCCTACACTAAGATACAAGTCAGAATGTGCGCTCTCTAAGAACTGAAGCAAACTTATATTTTACATGGATATTTACATATATTTACATATATTTTACATAGTGAGGTATTACAATAAACATGTGATTTACAATATTGTACTTCTGGAACCTGAAGACCAGGTAACATTTCCTAGCGTGTTTTCCTAAATGGCATGCTTCCAGTATCCTCTGTGAAAGTCAGGGAAAACCAGCCGCCAGCCTGTTTACCAGAGAGCTGCAGAGTTGATGACCACTCACGCTGCCCAAGGATGAGGGAAACCATATTTTGGTAACCGTTTCAAAGTGCAGTTTGACAAAGGAAATAATCCAGGAAGCTATTATCTCCATGAGACTTTGAAACATTTATGTGATTGTGTTTCCTCATCTAGAAACAAGGGTAACAATGTCCATTCTGCATAACCCTCAGGGTGGCTGTAAAGGAAAAAGTAAGACACTACTTGCAAAGGTGCTTTGAAAAATTCACTATATATGTTATGACTTGCTGAAGAACTCTGTCAAAAACAAAAAAACGGTTTAAAACACTTTATCCATTTCTGCTAACACTAGATGAACGAGTTGCCTTTGACAATATTCAAAACTTGTGATCAGATGACAAGATGGCCTCCCAATAAAAAATATTTAGCATTCTCTTTTCTTTAGAAATAATGGTATAAATTTAACACTTAATAGTCATATCAGTTAGTTAATTTTAAAACAAGCTCATTACTTTGCTGGCTAGTAATTTTACTATATATATATATATAATCAATATATAGATGCATATATAAATAGGACCCATCTATAAATAGTCTCGCCATCAAAAAAAATATATATACATATAATGATTTCTTATTGTCTGGTACTTCCCAAAGTGGACAAGTAAAATGCAGAGAATGGGATTCAAGGATAAAGTGGATCCATGGTGCAGGATGAACTCACAATAGATGCCTCAGGAGACAGTAGCTGTTAGTTCAGGTTCCTGCAGCCCAAGCCTTGAACTCCCACCTCCTTACCCAATTTCCTTTTCAGTGCTGAGGTGGACGCTTCTCGGGGCTCTTCTCTGTTTCTGTGTTCCAGGGAGTCCACGCTGCTGATCTCTGCACAGAGGACAAATCCCTGAGAGTTTCAGGGAGGCACCAAGGAGCCCATGGACAGGAAACCCCGTAATGAGAGCACTAGGAAGACCTAGAAACTAAGTTGACTCAAGTCCCCCTGGTTTGTGCCCCAACATGTGTGGCCTGCAGGTTGCTCCAGGTCCTACACAGAAGGTGTGAGATTCAGGCACGGAGGGCTGCTGTGCCTGTTCTGCAGCAATGCTTACCCCACAGTCACCCTGTCTCCCACCTCCACCCACACTCTACCTCTTCTTTCAGTCTCAGTTTAATTCTTCACGTCCCTATTGGCTCAAACAATTTCCACTAATTACGCCTGGTGATGGCATGTCTTTATAACTCTCCTTGTCTTCACGTGTTCCGTTTTCTCTCCTCCAATGCATATCTTGGTTTTTGGATTTTCTCCCTTTTCTTTAACTCCTACATCCATCACTTTCCTCTCCTGCATAAAAATACCTTCTCTGATATCAGTACTTAAACTGACCATTTCTGCTTTTGGAGTTTTGCAATAACAGGGAACATTTCTCTGCTAAACTTGTTGCATAAGTGCTGGTCCCCGCCCCTTCCTACCTCTAACCAAGGCCGCCAGGACTGCCTCCATGGGCTTTATGATGTTTCCCAGACCCTCAACTAGTACCATGATTCACATCAAACACTCTTTCAGTCAGCCTTACCTATTATGTCAGACTCCTGGTTACAACCACTCTTTGCTCGGGCTTCCCATTCACCTCCTGAATTAAAAAATGACTTTTCCTTCATTATGTCCACTGGCACTATAGGGCAGGAATTCACTGGGATTCCATGATTGTGTAGCTCTGCTCCTAGACAAAATTGCCATAAAGAATTTCATTTGTCTCCTGAAAGGGAGTGAGGACCCACACTACAATTAAGCCCTTCTCCCTGTAATCCCACTGCAGGGAGAGCTCCCCCACCTCTCCTTTCCTGCTGCTATGCTCTGCCCTTCCTTTGTGCCTCTCTGAACTCTGGGGTTTTTGTTTTTTATTTTTGTTTCTATTTTTCAGAGGAGAGGCCTATTTTTATCTGAGAAGGTTCCTGGGCCATTCTCATCACCATGGCTTACTTCTCAATGGTGTTAGGAGCAGTCTCTTGTGCTTTCTTTGTGGTGACGGGCTCCTCCAGTCAGACCAAGCTTGGTTCTCTCTCTCCCAGTTCTTCATTCACGGTTCTTTACTCTTTCTTGACATAGTGCTCTTGGTGTCTCCCTATTTTTTCTATTTATTGATATTTATTTCCCTGTACATCTTTCTATTTATACTCATTCTCTACATTTATTTTTATCGTTGTGCACCAGGGCCCAGCAGGGTCCAGGGTGAAGCAAAGTAGTTGTCCACAGCACAGGAGGTGCTGAGAGTGAGATCCTCTTCACACAAGCTTTTGGGTCCCTGTGTCACCCTCCACCTGACCCTGCTGTGCGCTATGTGAGCCTTCAGTTTATCCATTCTCTGTAATGTTTCCTACTTTCTCCTATTGCATTTCTTAATTATTTCCATGACCTGTGAATGCCCTTTCTATACCAATTTTGTCTTTATATTTTTTCCATCTTAAATATTCTCATCATTACTGAAGTTCTACCCTTGTGACTGTATCCACCACACTGAGTCCCTCTGCCTGCCCGTTTCCCTCCACACTCATCCAGCCCAAACACTCAGTCTTACCTGCTGGCTCAGACACCCGGGCACATTGTTCATTTGCTTGTCGGCTTTCTAGGGCATCGTTGTTGTTACTGGTTGTACCTGTTTCCATTGCAATGATCTCTTCTATTTCAGACAGATTCTCGGAGAGTTCTTTATCATGTGGAGCTGTATATAGACAATGTTTTGATGCATAGGTATTTTATTTGCTTCCTGCATCAATCAGGGTTCAGTAGGCAAATGCCAAGATCTCTAAGCTTTTAGAGAAGAGGCAGTTTAATCCAGGGGATTGGTTCCACAGTTAATGGAAAAGCTGAGAAGCCCAAATAGAAGAGTGCAGCAACCCAAAAAATGGTCAATAGGGAGCTATGCGAGGGAACTAGGGTGAGGTTATGTGCCAAGTTCACCGGGTAGGTAGAAGCCGGACTATGGCTGGCCAGTTTTATGGGAAGTGGTGTCATGGGAGAGATGCAGCTACTGCCAGCACTGAGGCCTGAGAAAGTGCCAACAAATACCTGGCCTCTCCCTTGCTCCCACTCTCCAGTCTCTAGCTCATGCCTCCCAGGACAGGAACCGAACACAAAACAGTACAAGGGAGCTGGCAAGCAGTCCACAGGGGCCAGTGGGCACAGATGGATAAGGAGTGAACCCCCGAGTAAACCACCCAGGACCAGTGCACCCACTTCCCCTTAGTGAACCTCCTCGGCTCATTGTCAACTCCACTGACCCATCCTACTCTGTTCCCACCGACCCCAATAGTGTATGAATGGATAAACACTATTTTCAGTGGAGCTTGAAGTTTTTCATTTCACCTATCAATATTGATTGCTGTATGTTGAATGTTTTATGTTTTTAAATGTTAAATTTTTGACTAAACATGATCTCCTAAAAGTATTATGGTACTTTCAAAAATTATTCTGAAAGGATTTTTTTTCTTTTATAAAAATATATTGCTAACTTAGAACATCCTTTCTTCAACAACACATCCTAGCAGAGGCTACATAATAATGCCTTGTATGCTGTTGTAGAGCAGCTCCAGGCCTGCTGCCCCAGAGATGAGGGCAGAGGATTTGCACGGGATTCACATGGTGCCCGTGGTCCTGTGTGAGGGACCCAGCAGGTGAGAGACCCTGGCTCAGGAGGAACACCCATCACCCCTAACCCAGCCCTCTACTGTAGTGCTGGCTACCGCTGGATGTGATGTTAAGCAAGGCTGCAGCATAGCCAAGCAAGACAGAGGCAGAAGAAGACTGTGAAGCCAGGTGCATGGGCAATAGGTCCAGGCGCTGGTTGTCGGGAGCTGGCAGCATGTGCATTTAAGGAGCATGGAAGGACCAGCCCACCCAGCAACCAGGAAAATGGGGACTGTGTTACCTAAATCTTTGGGGAAACTGCAGATACAAAGAGTGACTCTTATGGGCCATTAGTACGAAAAAGAAACTGCCCTCACCCCACACAGCACATGCCAGCATGGGGCAAGAAGAGCAAAATATCACAAAATAGTTACTAGGAACACACCATTGTGATCTGAGGGATGTGGGCTGTTCCAGGGCAGGCTTGGATATGGGTTCTCACCAGGTCCTAGGGGGAAGAAATTAGAAGTTTATTTCAGAAACTGAAGTATGGGTGGGGCTGTACTCCCTGAATCCCATTTTAATTCTTATAAAGTAGTATTTCAAGATCCGCTCCCCTCATGTATCAATTCAGAGCCCACCTGGAACTGGAGGACCCCACCCCACTGTTACCATCAGCTGCACCCCTGGCCTCAGTCAGGGCATCTCACTGAGATAATTCATGAGACACGTGGTAACTGGGGATGGCTTTTCATGTCACCCCCCGCCACAATGAACCTGTTTTTGTTGTGAGAGCTGCCTTGACTTCTTACAAAGTCTGTTGGCTCATCCCCACATCAGTTCACACCACACCCTCCCTCTGCATGTCTGTTTCTCTGCCTCGCTGGCCTTTCATGAGGCTCAGTGTCTCAGCTTCCTGCACTTGTTCCAGCTCCTGTATGTTTCTTTCTGCATATGTTTCTCTCTCCCTCCCTCTCTCTCTCTCTCTCTCTTTTTGTCTAGGTTTCTGTCTTTTCCATGAGGTTATCTGGGTGTGCACAGGTTTAGGAACACAGACTTGCCTATTTGACCCCAAGCCAATTGCACACCTGCTCTTTCTAGATTTCAGCCTGCTTTTCTACAAATGTGCCGATGGTGACACTGTCCCCCAAGGGCAGCTGTGAGCACTATGTTCCGTAAGTGAGCTCTTAATAATACGGCTGTTTTATTGTGTCCTTTATCCCTTCTCTTGCTTTTCGTTTCCCTTCCTTCTTTCTCTCAAGGTACAACCAACCCCTCCTCCACATCTTACCACTTCCCTTCCTCTCTCCCCATATGACCGCCCAACTCCTTGAATATTCCTGCTCCTAAACAGCCTCCCCCATATTTACATCAGTCCTGTTTTCTGTCATCATTAAGGATCTCCTCTGAGATGTTGACTTTGTGTCCACAGTTCTTAGCCTTTCACAGCTTCACACTGATCTTCTCTTCCAGGGTCTTTCTAAATCACAATTCTTCCAGGTCAGTATTCTCATTAAATCTGGTTTCCTGCTTCATTGGGTTCCTCTTTCTTTGTTCTGGTTGTTGGGTCCATGGTGTCTCGTCCCAGCTGCTCCTCAGGGATCAACCGCTGGTCGGACTCTCATACGAACACCCCTCCCTGCCTTCTCCAAGCTCCCCAGCAGTTCTCCCCTGAGTCCCGAAATCCAAACAGAGCTCAAGTGCCCCCTACCTTGTTCAAATCTTGATTGGGTATCAGGCCTCTCCTCATTTTCTTGTGCATAATTTTCTGGAAAAAGTTTTTTGTCTGGTATCTCTGAAGAAAGGACAAAAACAAGAAGACAATTAGAAATCTCCATCAAGGATAGTGACATCACCTTAAATTACATGTGTAAGAATTTCCAGCCCTTGGGTCACTCAGTGCTTAGTGGGTCCCAATGCCGATTGTGAAGTTCCCCTGGGACAGAAAAGAGAATCCTCCAGCAAAGAAGGCTTTGTGCTTCCCACACAGAAAGGAACCACTTGAATGTCAGGACAAAGAAACTGTGGGTCCCTGGCCAGTGTGGGTCAGTTGGTTGGGCCAACAAACAGAAAGGTCCCTTGTTTGATTCACCACTGGGGTACATACTGAAGGCAGCAAATCGATGGTCCTTTCTGACATCAATATTTCTTTCTCTTCTTTCTCCCTCCCTCACCCTTTCTTTAGAATTCAGAAATAAAAATTAAATTAAAAAATGATGTTTTGGAAACATTGTGAACTTGTTACTTGTGAAAAAATTCAGCTGGCCAAGAAAGTGTACATTAACATAAATAATGTTGTTTATTTTGAAATGTGTTTGCTGAAGTGTTTAAATGTAAGGGAGAAACAGAGGGATTTCCTTTGGAGGAGAACAGAGATCTTACAGCGGTTCACATGTACACAAAAGGAAAAGCCCAAAAGGTTTAAAAATGTTACAGGACAAGAGAAGGTTTCGGCTTGATTAAATCAGGGAGGACGAGTGCTTCCCACAGAGACAAATCAGAGGACATGGGAGCAACTAGACGTCCCAGGGGGTCTCAGATCCCAGGACAAAGGAAGGACAGTGTCTGAAGCTACAAGCAGGGAGCGAGTACTGGAGGACACCCCAAGAGGCCTCATCAGGGACCTGGGAGGCAGCCAAAGAGGGGAGAACGTGGCAACAGCCCAGGGCCCCTGCATGGAGGTGACCCAGCGAACACTGGAGGAAGGACATAAACCCAAAATTCCTGGGGTAGGTCTCTGCGGGGAGGCCAGAGTGGAGCCTGAGGGAGCAGTGAGCCCATATGCCTTAGGGCTGGTGGCAGGGGCATCTCCTGGGGCAGTAAACCTGTACTTATAAACCTGTCCTATCTTCTTCCTGTGTGGCAAATAACATCAAATTCCTTAGGTTTAGAAACCAGACCTTCCAAAATCTCTTTTCAAACTCGCCTCTCTTGACTCAGCTCCCACAGTCTGCTTCTCGCTCTGACATGGTCTGATCTGTGCTGGTTCCGCAGACACACGGGACCTTTCCCGTTCTGCCTGTCCCTGCATCAGCTGCACTGCTCAGTGCACCCAGTCCTCTTCCTGCGGATTCTCCATCGCTACTTGGGGATCTTTGTGCGACAAAACTCCTTTAGGATAAAAAAATTTTCTAGGCAAGTCAATCAAAAATTTTTGGAGAATGTTTTGTTTAGCGAGGACCAATAAAAAAGTATAAAATCACGCCTTCTCAGGGAAGAAGGAGAGAATCAAACCTGCAGTTTTTGTGTAATATCAAAATAACCCCACCTCTGGCAGAGCAATTGCTTTTGTGATTATTTGATTGTTGATCACATGTGTAGCAGGGAATGTGTTACTAAAACCATCTGTTCTTCTTCAAGGGCAAACTGAAGTTAATTTTCATGCTTATTGCTCTGGCAACCTGGTGAAAGTGGCCTCTCTTCTGTGTTACTAGGCCAACACTGAGCTTAGAGTTAAAAATGAGCAGTGGCAGTAGGTAGGTAAATTGCGTGTGTACTAGCAGGGACTAAATGCAAACTCTAAGCCATTTTTGGTCTTTCTCCAATGCGGTGGCCCTTGTAAGTTGGCTCTTCTCTCGTGGGGTCGTGGAAAGTTATGACTACAGAGTTGTTACACAAGATACTCACTTGCATGGACATGGTGTGGCTAAATCAGGGTGGATCCTGCACCCACAGCTAAGCTGCCACTCGAGGCAGGTAGGAGTCAACCGGGTGGACTGCTGTGTGGACTGCTGCACAGGGTCCCACAGGAGAGCGGCAACAGATGCTGTCTATTGGGATGTTGTGTTTCTTGTCATTTGTCCTTCTAAGTAAGTCTGATGCCACTGGTTGTCCTGTGAGTCTAAATGCTTCATTAAGCAGAACCCAGATGGGCATTATACTGTATCCATTATATTATAAGCTTTGAGAAGCTCACAGTATGTTTGTTTTCTTGACTGTCATATCCCCACTGCCCAGCACTGTGTGTGACACATGGTAGAGGCTCAATGTATACCTGTGGGAAGAAATTGGCCCTGGACATCAAAAAAGTAGGTAATAAACCTAATTACCATTTTTGAAGATTTCATAAATATGCTTTAAATCAGGGTTTCTTTTCAAGGTGAACTCGTCGAACAATATTTTCAGAAGGGATGGTTCAAATTTCCTCTGCACTTCAGTGAGAACATTGTATACGACTTCTTCAACGTTTTGACCTTTTTTAAAAGTTTCTTTAGACACCTTAAACATAGTGAACGAGGAAATATAAACACAGACTTCCAAGTTATAGAAGAGCCCTAGAAAGTAAATTTGTTGTAATATATTACAGCTTTTCTGCATAGGTATCTTCCCACGTATACTTTTATAAGTATACATTTATATACATTTGTATATGCTGTATGGCTACTAAGTGGAACAACTAAATCCTTCCTTCTTGAAAATCCCCATTTGTGAATCTGATCTCCTCACTCTCATTTACATTAGATGGAGGGAAGAGCAATTTTGAACAAAGATGGTTCAGAGTTAAATGACGTGTAGCTCTTGCAGAGCCTGGCCAAATGTTTCAACAATAGACTTAGCAGGTGATGGACTGATGTTCTATTGACTGGACAACCCTTGTCCCTTTCCCAGGACCGACTCTGCCTGGAAAGGCTCAGGGAAGCCAGGTGGGGATTTTCCTCTTCCTGTGAACTTTGCCATAAAGTAAACATATTCACAGGGAAAGAGAAGACTTGCATCTCTGTATCTCCACCTATGCCTTTCACAAAAGTTAACCTAAATTCCAAGACTTCAGAAATACCAACAGAAAAGAAAAAAAAAGGAAAGGAAACGGAAAACTTTTGGAGAAAAAATAGCAAGAATTTACTTTCAAATTTGCCCTAACAAGACATTCATTCTCTGGGGATTTTAGTGTTCTCACATATAAGTATTTAAATGATGCTCATTGAAATGAAATATTTTGTCAATTATTATTCCATTAAATAAAATCTTTAAACTTATTCATCTATTCATTAAAATTACTTTTAATTCCTGGTTTATGCTATATTGTATGTATAACTCCTACAAGGCATTGTACACCTGTGGAGCCCACCCACTTCAGATCCAGCCTACCCCAGGGCTATTCACCCAACTGTAGGGGGCGCACGGAGGCACATGGGGCAATGTTCCCTCGGTTAACAGCAGGACTGTTTCCAGTAGTGCCTGCTTCTCTTCTCCCTTCTGACCTGGTAGGAATACTTACAGCAGTACATGAGAAGGTCCACTCACAGGAGACTCCTCAGTAGTCTCATGGTGTCTGACACTTGACTCCAAAATATCAAAGCAAAACTCAGTTTACGGCTGATGTACCAGCCTGTGACAAAGTAAACCTCACTTACATCATACATTTCACTGGTGATGAAGTCATGGTCATGGAGAAGTTCAAAGAAAGGAAATGAATCTTTTATCTTATGTGAAATCGCCACCTTGTGCTTTTTGAAGAGCTTCCGTGCTTTGTTCTCTATGCTGTTGTCTGTGTCCTGGGCTTCTGCAGACATACTAGGGAGAGGGGATACCATGATAAAACGATCATCAATATTTTGGTATGCTGTAACATTTTATATATGAAAGACAGGCTGTGAAGAACCAAGCTATATAAAATAAATGGTCCTGAGCAGAGATTAGAACAAATGAATTGAAGCAATAGACAAAGCTATAATAAAGTGAAACATGGCGGATTAGAAAGACATACACAGTACTGAAAAATTCCAGCCTGTCCTGATGAAAAACCATTGTAAAGTTATTGTCTCCTAAACACATTTAGAATTTTTTATGAAAATGTTGTAATTTGTGCAAAAGTGAGATGCAGTAAACAGATCATTCACAGAGGAATACAAAACAATTGAGTAAAAGTGGAATCTCAGTGTAAAAATGCATCTTAATTAACAACTAAAAAAACATAAATCTCAAAAAGATAAAAACAAGGTGTTCCCTCTCTGACCTACATCAGGTAAGAGAGATACCATACTGAATTATAAAGCTAATTTATAAATGATATGATGTTGTACATAATGATATGATAAGGCATAAACTGGTATTTCACATGAATATCAATCATTTCTCCTGGGACTTCTGCTTTGTGCCAATATCTATCTGTCTGTGCTATTGTTGTATTTAATGAATTGTTTTAGTCACCTGAATTTCAGAATGGCTGCTGTTTTCTGTGAAATTAGTTGTCAACCTGAGTCTGTAATTCTGCTTCTTAGTTGATCATTTTATTGCTCTGGTAATAATCTTTTAATAGACATTTTGCATTTCTAAATGTGATGAAGCCTTATACGCTTCCTTTTTCAAATCAGAAAAAAATTATTGGCTCTTCCTAGCACGCACCATGCATCAGGAAATAAAATTGTCACATCATTGTGTTAATTCTGTAAAAAACAAATTTCTGGTTCCAGATTGTGAATTGAAGATGAGCTTTTGTCTTCTGTCATATTAAAAATGCCACTAAAATGATAATTAAAATTGGTTTCACAATGAGGAAGAGAATGGCAGGGGGCAGTGACAAATGAGAAATTTCAACAACAAAAATGTCAGAGGAGCATTAGTTGCTATTGTGGGTGAAGGGCGCTGCCAGCCGTCAGGAGGCAACCCTGTGCCCTGTGCAATCTTGAAAGCAGTGGAGACTGAAAGGGAGACATGATGCTGAAAGCTAACATGTTATTTGAAAAATGAAGAACAGGATGATGCACTCTTCACCCCTCAGCCTTCATCCTGACCAGCTGGAGCCAGGCAACCTCTCTGTGGCAAACATTAGTGTCCTTTCTGTCACCATATGTTACTGTTACCTGTTACTAGATCACTGTAGTAACATCATGTGTGCTTTTGTGTCTGACTTCTCTTGCTCATCTTCTATGCTGTCATGTGAATGGAAGTTTTCACCTCTCGTTGTTCAGTGGTATTCCATTGTGAGTGCCTACCAGAATTTGTTTAGTCATTTTCTGGCTAATGGACGTCTGAGGTGATTCCAGTTTAGTATGGGTATGAATAAAACTGCTGTTCTTTTTTTTTTTTAAGATTTTATTTATTTATTTTTAGAGAGGGAAGGGAGGGAGGGAGGAAGGGAGAGAGAGAGAGAGAGAGGGAGAGAGAGAGAGAGACATCAATGTGCGGTTGCTGGGGGTTATGGCCTGCAACCTAGGAATGTACCCTGGCTGGGAATCGAACCTGGGACACTTTGGTTCCCAGTCCACGCTAAAACTGCTGTTCTTGTACAAATCTTTCTGTAGTACGTTTTTGTTTCTCTTGGGTAAATAACTAGGAGTGGAATTGCTGGTTCATCGTGTAGGAGTACATTTAACTGTTTTCATACATGTGAAACTGTTTTTCAAAGTTTATTAGAAATATCTTTTCTACTTTAGTCATTTCAGTGTGCTCTGTGGTATCTCACAGTTTTTTGAAAAAAATTTCATTGTTGTTCAAGCACAACTGTCTCCATTTTCCTTGCTGCCATTTTCCCTCACTCTACCCACCTCCACCTCCCACCCTCAGTCCTACTCTTCTTTGGCTTTTGACTATATTTATTTAATGACTGATGATGTTGGAAACAATTTCATATGCTCATTGGAAATTCATGTGCCTTTTTATGTGAAGTTTTTGTTCAGGTCTATGGCCCTATATATAGACCTGTGTATATTATTGAGTTGTCTTATACTTAAAGATGTGTATAAGCCCTGGCTGGCGTAGCTCAGTGGATTGAGTGCGGGCTGCGAACCAAAGTGTCGCAGGTTCGATTCCCAGTCAGGGTACATGCCTGGGTTGCAGGCCATGACCCCCAGCAACCACACATTGATGTTTCTCTCTCTCTCTATCTCCCTCCTTTCCCTCTCTAAAAATAAATAAAATCTTTAAAAAAAGATGTGTAGAAGTTTGCTCTATATTTTAGATATAAGCATTTATTTAAAATAGTTGTGGTGAACCTTTTTTCCCAATCTGTGCTTTGCTTTTCATTTTTTTTAACTCTGTCTTATGATGAGGAGAAATTTTAATGGTGATAAAGTTCAATCTGTCCATTCTTTCTCTTTTGTGATAAACGACTTTAGTATACTATCTAAGATATCTTTGCCTACTCAAAGTTTATAAGTGTATTCAAAAGCCAACATGTCTAAATCTGGATTTTCTCTTCTGTACCATCGATCTATTTGTCTGTCCTTGTCAGTGAAACTTTGGCTTGATAACTATAGATTATAGAAGTCTATAATGGGAGGGGAGTGGGGAGGGCTGGGTGGGTGGACTGGATTGGGAGTAAAAGGGAGAAAACTGTACTTGAACAATGATTAAAATAAAAAAAGAAGTCTTGAATTCAGTTGGAAAGAGATAGTCTTGAGTTTTTTGGATCTTTTGCTTTTCCACATATCTTTAGAATCAATTTGTCAATTTTGTCCAGACAGGTCTTTTGGATATTTATTGTGTTTGTATTTAATCTATAGATAAATTTGCTAAGAATTGATATCTTAACTACATTCAGTTCCAATTTGTTAACATAATAACACCATTTATGAAATTTTCCTTCATTTCACTTGCCAGTGTTTATAGTTTTCAGCCCAGATGTCATGTATATCTTTTCTTAAACTTATTCTTTTTGATACTCTTTATTTTTTTCTTTTTTTAATCCTTACCCAAGGACATTTTTTATTTCTTTTTGGAAAGAGAGAAAAGGAGAGGAAAGAAAGAACCAGAGAGAGCATGACAGAGAGAGAAGGAAAGGGAGGGAGAAATACTGATGTGAGAGAGAGACATCAATTGGTTGCCTTCTCCTATGTACCCCAACTGGAGCTCAAACCTGCAACCTCTTTGTGACCTGACTGGGAATTGAACCTGCAATCTTTTGGTCTGCAAGACAACACTCCCAAAAAGTGAGCCAAACCAGCCAGAGTTAGATGCTAATTTAAATGGTACTGATTTTTTAATTGTTGGTTACTATTGTAGAAAAGTGGCATTGCTTTAAAAAATATTAACCATGTATCCATAACCTTTCTAATTCACCTGTGAATTTTTGTAAAGTATTACAGATTTACCTTGGATTTTACAGAAAAAAAAATCTAGACATTATAAAAACTCCTTTGATTTTTGATTTCCAACAATTATTTAAACTTCTTATTGCTATGGTTAGGAGTTTAACTTCATTGTTGAAGAGAAGTTGTGAGATCTGACTTCCTGGTCTTGTTTCCAATCTTTGAAAAAAACTCATTATCACTATTAAGTATAAGTTTTGTTCAACATTTTTGTGTATATATTTAAATGAGACTGAGGGAGTTTCTAGCTATTGCTAGTTTGTGGAAATTTTACCAGAAATGGATGTTCAATTTTATCAGATGTATCCACGGAGATATTTATATGGTTTTCCTTCTTTAGTATTTAATAGTAAATTTCATAGACCTATTTCTGCAGCCTCTTATTAAGCTACAATATACATGACAATTCCACAGACTTTTGAGGAAATTCTTCAATGTCAGAATGAAAGAATAAAAAAAAAATTAAAAAGTTACTGTGAAAAATGGGAGACTTCTTCCCAAAGTAATATTTTTAGAGTGACATGAGAATTTATATTGCACAACATGATGCTAAGAAAATAGAGCTACTATGGAAAGATGTAGAGGTCTTACATATATTTTAAACGATTTTAGAAATATAAATTATTTTAATGGTTTTAAAATAAAACTGAGGAAATATCCCACAAAACTGGGTAAAGAGATTAAAATGGAATAAAAGTAATCTTGAGAGAAAGTATAAGAAGACAAGCCTTAACACCCAATGTAATAGCCATGTATCTGCTGGACAGAGAAAATGGAGAGGAGGAACATATCAAAGGAATCCTTTAAGGAGACACCACAGAGTAGAATTTTTTGAAAGGGCACAGTTGGGTATTTTACACAAATGAATTTCAAAAGAACCTCCAAGGTACACTGTTATGAAATAACACCTGAAAAACAAAGAGAAAGACATAAACTTCTGGGAAGAACCGAGAAACTGGAGCCTATGGAGGAGTGACGGAGCAGAGCTGAGACGTCTCTCCCACAGCAGTGGCTGTAGAGCCAGGCTTTCAGATCTCAGAGTGGATCAGGTCACCTTCACACATGGGGGGCTGAGAGATTTTACTTATGAAATTACACTTTTGATGTTTTTTCTAAACTTTTATTATTTTCTTTTTTTTCTCACTAAAGTCTGTCCTTTATTTTATTGCCTTAGTTTTCCCTTACAACCCTCTTCCTGTTGCAGGATCCCACCCCAGACAGCTTGTCACATTGGCTGGGCAGGTCTCCTCAGGCTCGTCTGCCTGGGGCTGTTTCTCAGACTGTCCTTGCCTTTGTGACTTTGACAATTCTGAGTGCTGGTCAGGTATTTTGTAGAATTCCTCCCAGCGGGGCTTTGTCTGACGTCATGATTACCCTGGGGTTATGGATTTTGAGGACGACATCGTAGAATGCCGAATGCTGTGTCATTCTCAGCATTTCTTTCTTTTTTTTTTAATCATTGTTCAAGTACAGTTTTCTCCCTTTTACTCCCATTCCAGCCCACCCACCCAACCCTTCCCACTTCCCTCCCATTACCACCCTCCCCCTAGCTTTTGTCCATGTGTCCTTTAAATTTGTTCCTGTAAACCCTTCCCATTCTCCCCTGAAATTCCCTCTTCTCTCCTCTCTGGTCACTGTCAGCCTGTCCTCTATTTCAGTGTCTTTGGTTATATTTTGCTTGTTTCTTTGTTTTGTTGTTTAGGTTCCTGTTAAAGGTGAGAACATATGGTATTTGTCTTTCACTGCCTGGCTTATTTCGCTTAGCATAATGCTTTCCAGCTCCATCCATGCTGTTACAAAGGGTAGGAGCTCCTTCTTTCTTTCTGCTGCATAGAATTCCATTGTGTAAATATACCATAGTTTTTTGATCCATTCATTTACTGATGGGCATCTGGGTTGCTTCTGGCACTTGGCTATTTTAATTGTGCTGCTATGAACATCGGGGTGCAAAGGTTCTTTAGTATTGGTGTTTTAGTGTTCTTAGGATATAGTCCCAGCAGTGGAATCGCAGGGCCAAAAGAAGAGTAAAGTAGGAGGGACCGCAATACCTGACACTAAACTATACTACAGGGCCACTGTAATCAAAACAGCCTGGTACTGGTATAAAAACAGGCACATGGACCAATGGAACAGAACAGAGAGCCCAGAAATAAACCCAAGTCTCTACGGTCAATTAATATTTGACAAAGGAGGCAGCAACATAAAATGAAGTAAAAATAGCCTCTTCAACAAATGGTGTTGGGAGAACTGGACAGCTACATGCAAAAAAAAAAATGAAACTCGAGCACCAACTTACACCTTATACAAAAATAAATTGAAGGTGGGTAAAAGACTTAAATATAAACCGTGACACCATTAAAGTCCTAGAGGAGAACGTAGGTAGGAAAATCTCAGGTATTTCATGCAGAAACTTTTTTACTGACATGTCCCCTAGAGCAAGGGACATAAAGGAAAGAATAAATAAATGGGACCTCATCAAAATAAAAAGCTTCTGCACAGCTAAGGAAAACAGTATCAAAATAAAAAGAGAACCAACTGTATGGGAAAACATATTTGCCAATGATACCTCAGACAAGGGTTTAATCTCCAAAATATATAAAGAACTTACATGACTCATTATTTTCTTTATACACATATACATAAACATTTATAGATTTTTACTTATTTATTTATTTAAACTTTTAAAAATTGTTGTTCAAGTACAGTTGTCTCCATTTCTCCACCTCAGTATGTCCCCCTGAACCTGGCCATTCTCACTTCCTACCATTGATCCTACCCTCCTTTGGGTTTTGTCCATGTGTCCTTTACAGTTTTTATAATAAAAATTTGCAAGTGCTTTTAAATTTTTCTGCAATCACTATTTTACTTGTGGCTTGTTTTCTACCTAGCAGGTTTCCCCTTCCTTTCCATCTCTATCAGTGTCCCCACCTCTGCCACATAACCCATTTAAATTACTTTGCATGGATTCTTCCCTAAATGTCCATAAACATGTAATTTCATCTACCCTTATCTATATCCTAGCCATACTTCCAAAATGTTTTGTCATCCTATAATATTATGACATTATATAATTTTTCCTGCATCATGCATATTTTCTGCAATATACACCCTTTTCTGCATCACATTTGTTTCATACAGTAACATCTTGAAAAATTTTCTAAGTTATCTAGTATGGTTTTAGATTTTGTATATGTTTGTTTCATGAATGTATGATATTCAGCAGCATCCTTATAATTTTATGAAAATACATTAGGATAAAGTCCAGAAAACCAGCAAAGCAAACCAGTAGTAAGGAAGATGTAAAAATCAAAACACAGTGAATCTAATTCAGGAGACAGTAGAAAGAAGTGCAAGATGGCAGCCTGGCTGCGGACCGAACAGCTCAGATTGGAGCAAGTGATGATTACAGCACATAGACAGGTGTAACGAGTAACTGCAATGTCAGGAGGAAGGGGAGGAAAACACTGGGAAGAGTCTGTTATAAGGTACAAGCACTACAGGTAGAGTGGTGTAAAATGCATATTGAGTTACTAGGTAAACACTAAAAACATTTAAATAGAAGTAAATTGATATGTTAATAGATGGGATAAATACAATCATGTAACATGCTAAATTAAAACCAGAGATGGTATAAAAAAGGGGTGGGAAGGAAGAAAGACCAAATACAATGAATAGAGAACTGTTACAAACATGATAGATATTAACTCAATTTATTAATAATTACTTTCAATGTGCATGGTCTTAATATTCCTATTCAAAAACAGAGATTATGTATGAAAGAAGTGAAGGGATCAGGCAAAGAACATACAAGCACAACCCATAGACACAGACAACAGTGGGGTGATGGCCAGAGGAAAAGGGAAGCAGGGGCTGGATGGAGGTAGGCAAAGAGGAGGAAATGTGGAAATCAGTATTAGCATCACCAATGAAAATAAAGATTATTAAACAGGTTATCAAAGTGACTGAAAAAATTAAAAATAACCTATACCTTGTCAACAAAATAAACCTTTAAATATAAAGATTCATGTTAAGAATGGAGAAAAAGCTATGATGGTTACACTAATCAAGAGATGGAGTAACTACATTATTTTCACACGAGAAAATTCAGAACAAGAAAAATTACGAAGGAGCAAGAAGGCATTCCATATGAAACAGGGGTCTGTTTTCCAAGAAGACTTTACAACACTTAACATGCATTTAACTAAACACACACCATCAGATTATAGAAGGTAACAATAGAAAGAGCTACCAGTAGAAATAAATAAATCTACAACTAGAGTTTGATGCTTTCAATACCCTCTTTTAATAATTTATAGACTTAGCAGGCAGAGAATTAATAAAAATATATTTGATCTGATCATCATTATCAATCAAATTGATCTATTTGACATGTATGGAATATTCCATTTCACAACACTGAATACACATATTCCTCATAATAACAGGGAAAACTCACCTTCACCAAGACAGATGATATTCTGGGCCATAAAGCTCACCTTAAAAAGTGTAAAAGAATGGAAATCATAAAGAGTATGTGCTCAGACAACAAAAAAACTAAGCTGGAAATCAATATCAGAGAGATAAATGGAAAATCCTTAAATATTTGAAGATAAAAAATACTTCTAAATAACATACGGGTCAAAGAAGAAGTCTCAAGAGAAATTTTAAAGTTATTTGAACTAAATGAAAATGAACATGCAATTTATCAAAATTTGATGATACAGAAAAAGCAGTAATTAGTGGGAAATACATTCTACTAAACACGTATGTTCAAAAAGAATAAAGATCTAAAATTAAAAAATCTAAGTTTCTCACATGGGAAAGCAGTAATACAAGAGCACGAAGAGAGAAATTTAAACCTGAAATGGAAGAAATGGAGTAAAATAAAAATTTAATAAGGAAATAATCAGTGAAATTGGAAATAGAAAAAAATAGAGAAAACCCACAATACCTAATGCTGTTTCTTGGAAAAGATCGATAAAACTAAAACTTTAACACAGGCTAATTAAGAAAAACAGAGAAAAGAAACAAAATACCAATATTCAAAGCCTAAGTAGGATAATTACAACTGATCTCATGGAAATTAAAAGCATTTGAAAGAATATTGTGACAAATCTATGAGTATGATTTTGGTAATTTCAATAAAATGGGCCAAATTCTTGACAGATAAAAACTACAAAAACTCACACAAGTTCAAATAGATCATTTGAATAAGCTTATATCTATGTTTTTAAAAAATAAATGAGTAATTAACACTTTAATTTTTTTTTTTGTTAACCTTTCTGGCCCACCTATGTGGCAGGGCAAACTTTTATATTTATTTATTTATTTATAATATATTTTATTGATTATGCTATTACATCTGTCCCATTTTCTCCCCTTTACTCCCTTCCACGCTGCACACCCTCTCCCACCTACATCCCCCCCCTTTAGTTCATGTCCGTGTGTCATAAGTTCTTTAGCTTCTACATTTCCCATACTATTCTTGCCCTCCCCCTGTCTATTTTCTACCTACCATCTATGCTACTTATTCTCTGTATCTTCCCCCCTCTCTCCTCCTCCCACTCCCTTGTTGATAACCCTCCATGTAATCTCCATTTCTGTGGTTCTGCTCCTGTTCTAGTTGTTTGCTTAGTTTGTCTGTTTTTGTTGTAGGTGTAGTTGTTAATAATTGTGTTTGCTGTCATTTTACTCTACATGTTTTTCATCTTCTTTTTCATAGATAAGTCCCTTTAACATTTCATAAAATAAGGGCTTGGTAATGATGAACTCCTTTAACTTGACCTTATCTAAGAAGCACTTTATCTGCCCTTCCATTCTAAATGAAAGCTTTGCTGGATAGAGCAATCTTGGATGTAGGTCCTTACCTTTCATGACTTGGAATAGTTCTTTCCAGCCACTTCTTGCCTGTAAGGTCTCTTTTGAGAAATCAGCTGACAGTCTTATGGGAATTCCTTTGTAGGTTACTGTCTCCTTGTCTCTTGTTGCTTCTAGGATTCTTTCCTTCATTTTTACCTTGGCTAATGTAATTATGATGTGCCTTGGTGTGTTTCTTCTTGAGTCCAACTTCTTTGGGACTCTCTGAGCTTCCTGGACTTCCCGGAAGTCTATTTCCTTTGCCAGATTGGGGAAGTTCTCCTTTATGATTTGTTCAAATAACTTTTGCACTTGTTGCTCTTCCTCTTCCCCTTCTGGTACCTCTATAATTTGGATATTGGAACATTTAAAGGTGTCCTGGAAGTTCCTAGGCCTCTCCTCACTTTTTTGAATTCTTGTTTCTTCCTTCTTTTCTGTTTGGTTGTTTCTTCTTTCTGGTCCACACCATTGATTTGAGTCCCAGTTTCCTTCCCTTCACTATTGGTTCCCTGTGCATTTTCCTTCATTTCACTTTCACCTTCATTTTTTCATCTAATTTGCAACTAAATTCAACCAATTCTTTGAGCATCCTGATCACCAGTGCTTTGGACTGTGCATCTGATAGGCTGGCTATCTCTTCATCACTTAGTTGTATTTGTTCTGAAGCTTTGATATGTTCTTTTGTTTGGGCCATATTTTTTTGGTTTTCACACTCCTGTTATGTAGTGAGAGGCAGAGCCTTAGGTATTCATCAGGGTGGGGTAACCCAGGTTGCTGAGTTGTGATGCTGTACGTGGGGGTGGGGTCCAAGAGGAAACAATGGTGCTTGCTCCACTCTTTGCTGGATTTCAGCCCCTTCCGCTGCTTCCTGCAAGCAAACTGGGCCCTTCTGGTGCTGATTTCTGTGTGGGTGGGCTTGTGTACATTCTAGGACCCTGTGGATCTCTCCAACGAACTCTCTTGTGAGGCTGGGAGTCTCTCCAGGCACCTCAACTCCCACAGGTGTTTTCAATCAGTGGTTTGAGGCTTTATTTCCCTGAGTTAGAGCCCTGGGTTGTGCGTTATATCTCACTCCCCAGTTTTGCCTGTTTTTTCTGTGCATGAATGTGGGATCACCTGGTCTGCCAGCCACCTTGCAAGCCATGCCCATCCACAATCTGCCACCTTGCTGGGTTTGCCCACTGTCACCTTGTGCCTGGGGTCTGCCAGCCACTGCTTTTTTTGATGCGACCCCTCTTGGCCTGGCCACCTGACTCAACCCCTCCTACCAGTCTGGCTGAATGTGCCTATTTTAACTCCTTGGTTTTCGGACTTCCATTCAGTTCAATGTTCTGTCAGTACTTGTTGTTTTTCTGTTTCTAAAATTTTGTTGTCCTTATTTTGGTTGTGGGAGGAGGCACAGTGTGTCTGCCTATGCCTCCATCTTGGCTGGAAGTTCCAACACTTTAATTTTGAAAAATGTAAGCATCAGGCTCAGATAGTTTCACTGGTGAACATACTAAATATTGAACTAAGAAATTATACCAGTTCTTCAAGCTTTGCCCAGAAAATAGAAGCAGAGGGAACACTTTTAACTCATCTCATGAGTCCAGCAATACTGCAACACCAAAAATAGAGAAAGGTCGACTACTAACCCATAACTCACATGAATAGAAATGCAAAATTCTTCACCAATACATTAGCAAATTCCATACAACACTCTATAGAAAAATTATACTCATGATCACATGGAATTTACTCTAGATATGTAAGGCTGGTTTAATATCCCAAATCAATCAAAGTAATACACCATATCAAATGGCTGAAGAAGAAAAATAGAGTGATCATGTCAACTGATGCAGAAAGTTCATTTGACAAAATCCACTTCCACTCATGTAAAAACCCCTAGCAACCTGGACACAAAAAGGAACTTCCTCAACTGGAGAAGGAACATCTACAAGAAGCCTGTAGCTAACTAACATGAGACTTACTGCTGAGAAACTGCACCCTTTCTCCCTAAGATCAGGAAAAGGAAAGATGTTCCCTTTTACAAGTCCTAGTCACTATTATACTGGAATGCATACTAGAAAATGACAAGGAAATTAAAACTGTAGAGTGTGGAAGAAATAAAACTGTCTTTGCAGGTGACATAACCGTCTATGCACAAAATCCCAAAGAATTCACCAAAATATCTATTGAAGTAATAAGTAAATACAGCATGGACAAAGTATGCAAAATAATATAAAAATTGTAATAGCTTTGGTACACACCATCATTGAAAAATTGCAATTCACTATTAAATTAGACAATACCATTAATAACAGCACCAAAATATAAAAAACCTAGGTTTGTACTTAAAAAAATGTGTAAAGAATCTGTAGGCAGAAAGATAATCTAGAAAAAGAAGAATTTTATTTTGTAAAACAAAAGCTATTTCAGTGTAAGATTTCAAAGTATATTAACAAACTTATGTGTTGAGCTGAGTGTTAAAGAAAAATTAGAGTTAAATGACTTGTTTTAAATGTCGGAAACTTGAATAATATGGTTTCAAATTCAAAACTAACAATTTAAAAAATATAGATTAAAAATCATTTAAGAGACTTCTGGCCAAGATGGATGTATAGATAGATATACTGTGCCTCCTTGCACAACCAAAACAAGGGCAACAACAAATTTAAAAATAAAAGAACAACCATTACTGACAGAAAATAGAAATGTATTGAAGTCTGACAACCAAGGAGTGAAAGAAGGAATTCATCCAGACTGGTAGGAGGGCCTGAGATGGGAAGCTGGGCAGAGAGGACGTGTGGCAAGGCAGGGGCTGGAGGACCAGGACAGGCAGGGTGGCGGCTGGCAGACCAAGCAGTCCAACATTTGCGTATGCATAAACCAGGAGGAACTGGTGAGTGAGACAGATCATGCAACCCAGGGTTCCAGTGCAGGGAAATAAAGCCTCAAAACCTCTGACTGAAAAAACCTGTGGGGGTTGAGGCGGCAGGAGAAACTCCCAGCCTCACAGGAGAGTTTGTTGGAGAGACACACAGCGTCCTGGAACATACACAAACCCACTCACTCAGGAATCAGCACTAAAAGGGCCCAATTTGATTGTGGGCAGCAGGGGAAGTGACTGAAAGCCAGCAGAGATCTGAGCAAACAGCATCATTCCCTCTGGGACCCCTCCCCCACAGACAGTGCCACAATGTAGCGACCTGGGTTGCTCAGCTCTGATGAATACCTAAGGCTCCACCCATTACTACGAAACAGGCATGCTGAGACCAAAAAAAAAAAAAAATGGCCCAAGTGAAAGAACAGATCAAAGCTCCAGAAAAACTACAACTAAGCAAAGAAGAGATAGCCAACCTAGAAGATGCACAGTTCAAGACACTGGTAATCAGGATGCTCACAGAAATGGTGGAGTATGGTTGCAAACTAGAGGAAGAAGTGAAGACTATGAAAAGGGAAATAAAGGAAAATGTACAGGGAACCAACAGTGACGGGAAGGAAACCGGGACTCAAATCGACTGTTTTGGACCAGAAGGAAGAAAGAAACATTCAACCAGAACAGAATGAAGAAACAGGAACTCAAAAAAGATAAGGAGAGGCTTAGGAACCTCTGAGACAACTTCAAACATTCCAACATCTGAATCATAGGGGTGCCAGAAGGAGAAGAGGAAGACCAAGAAATCAAAAACTTATTTGAAACAATAATGTAAGAGAGCTTCCCCAATCTGGCCAAGGAAATAGATTTCCAGGAAGTCTAGGAAGCTCACAGAGTCCCAAAGAAGTTGGACCCAATGAAGCACACACCAAGACACATCATAATTACATTGCCCAAGTTTAGAGATAAGGAGAGAATATTGAAAGCAGCAGGAGAAAAGTAGACCATTACCTACAAAGAAGTTACCCATAAGAATAAGACTATCAGCTGATTTCTCAAAGGAAACCTTACAGACAAGAAGGGGCTGGAAAGAAGTATTCAAAATTGTGAAAGGCAAGGACCTACATCCCAGATTATTCTATCCAGCAAAGCTATCATTTAGAATGGAAGGGCAGATACAGCGCTTCCCAGATAAGGTCAAGTTAAAGGAGTTCATCATCATCAAGCCCTTATTCTATGAAATGTTAAAGGGACTTATCTAAGAAAAAGAAGGTAAAAAATATGAACAGTAAAATGACAACAAACTCACAACGATCAACAACCAAACCTAAACACAAGAACAAAAACAAACTAAGCAAACAACTAGAACAGGAACAGGACCACAGAAATGGAAATCACATGGAAGTTTATCAGGGGGAAGGGGAGGGGAGGAATGGAGAAAAAGTTATAGGGAATAAGTAGCATAAATGGTAGGTAGAAAACAGGGGGAGGTTAAGAACAGTATAGGAAATGTAGGAGCCAAAGAACTTATATGTGTGACCCATGGACATGAACTAAAGGGGGGGATGCAAGTGGGAGAGGGTGTGCAGGGTGGAGGGGAACAAAGGGGAGAAAAAAATGGGACAACTGTAATAGCATAATCAATAAAATATACTTAAATATAATGAAAAAAATAAAAAATAAATAAGTAAAAATAAATTTCAGAGTATGTAGCAGACTGTCCCATATGATTAAAGGAAGAACAATCTCCTCAACATTGGCAAAAAATAAACTGGCAATTCATAGAAGAGGCAATTTAAATGACCAATAGACATGAAGACCTGTTGAAGCTCCCATGCAATCAAAGAATGCGAATTAACAGGCTACATACAGTCGTAGGAGAATATTATAGTGGTTCGGCCACAAGGAAGGCAATTTGGTAGGATCTATAAACCATTAAATATTAGGACCCTTAGCCTCAACAATTTTATTTTTTTGATTTTGACACAAGACAAATACTTGTATATATGCAAAACATAACTATATAATTGATATTATTGCATATTTTTCATAATATGAACAATTAAAAACAACACAAATGGTTTCAATGGAACATAATTTAAAAATTATGGTGCATTGACTCCAAGAAGTAGTATGCAATGTTAATAAAATGAGGGAGATGCAATATTTAGTCACTTGAAAAAAAACCTCTAATAAGTTTAATATTAAAGTTTAAAAAATGTAAAATACAGAATGGTGTATCCAATATAATTTCATTCATTAAAAAAAGATACAAATTATGCATTTAGGAGAACAAGTCATGTGTGTAAATGCATAGAACAGACATGAAAGGCTGTGCCCACAACACTCAGCAGGACCAGGACTGGAAGCTGCAGGGGTGCGTGGTGAAAAGGACTTTCCCCTCTATATACATGCTATTTGAATATTTATGACCAGCAATGTATAATGCATTTCTTTTGTATTAAAAAATCGAACAATTAAGCATATTAAGTAGTGTTATTTCTGACCCATTACTAAAGGTCGGGTTTCTAGCTTTTTCCTTGTCAGAGGTAGAATCCACCCAGAGCAGAAAATCAAAGTACAAATGAAAACGTCAGCCTGCCCTGGGTTTTGGCATGTTGGTCCTTCCTCTTCCTTTGATGTCCTTAGATCAAGATCCCCAGAGGAAGAATCAGACCCACAACCAGAGATGGGAATAGGCTGGGTGCTGACCCGTTCCCAGGTCAGGTCTGAGGACAAGGCACCCAGATTTGAAAAGTCAGATGCTTACCCTGAATTTTGTATTTTCTAAAGTACTCTCTTTGAAATGACCCAGGTGAAGGTAGAGGGGCCCTAGGGGAACAAGAGGGTTCAGAGGTCATGAGAAAATAACAATTCACTGCCTCAACACCTCAGGAAGCACAACTCAGTCCAGATGGCTCTCCAGTGGAGCAGCAGGTGTAACACAAGAGTCCTGTGGGCCACTGCACTCACACCAGAGGCTGCCCCTCTGCAGTTTAAAGAGTCAATTTTCTCATCACACATTCCTGCGTCTCATTACACTGCACGTGAGTGTTCTTGTGAAGCTGGACTAAAGTCAAGGTTTCTATGAGTGTCTAATGACAAGCACTAAAGCAGCAGCACTGCCAGAGAGAAAGTTAAAGGAAGGAAGACAGAGACTAACCTGGTGCAGAGGTTGCTGTCCCCAGGGACCTTCGTCTTGCCTTTGGCTCTGCCTGGGCCTCTGATCCCTAGTGTCCCCGACCTGGTTTCAGCTTGGTTTCAGCCTGGTTAGCACTGAACAGGAAGTCCGTAACTTACTCGCTCTGAGAAGGCTCCACCCAAAAGGGAAATGAAAAGTGAAAATAACTTCTGGAGTGTTGTCAGACATGTCTCCCTCCTCCTGCAGCCCGACATGGCTCTGAGCGATCGAGATCGATAGGGACATGGTGCAGCAGGAGTGGAGGACACGGGGCGGGGGGCGGGCAGATAGTCAGGGACTGGAGGGGTGGGGGAAGAGGACACACAGCAATAAGCAGCCCTGCCCTCCAGGAGTTCTCTTGTTTGTGCAAAGATACAAAAACATCAGTGAATCCCACTGTTCTCACAGCCCTAACTTTCTGAGAGGGTGCAGGGGAACAGAGTAAGGTCTCCGTGTTCAGACACAGGGCTGGAGAAGCAAGATTCTTAGAGTGATGGTTTTCACGTTTGTTCCCTGAGTCCAACTCCCTCCAGCTGGGACTAAGGGTTGTGGCCAATTTACGTGTAAGATACAGGGGAAGTTTCTAACCTCTCTCCATATATGTTCTTTCTTTCCTCCCAAAAAGCCAGTATCAATCTGCACAGATTCCATAGACTGTTTCTTTTCCCAGAGTGCAGGATCTCAGTGTGTCCCATGTGTTGCACACATGGGGGATCTCTCCTTCCCCTGATTCCCTCCCTCACTGGTCATTGGGGGTAGAAAATTAGTAAGCTGAGCCTTTGCTAGGCACAGCTGTCCTCTGCTTCTGGCCTCCATGGTTCAGGGGGCCCATGGTTCAAGGTCTGACACAGACACCACCAGTCTTTCCAGTGTTCCCCCTCCCCTCACTTTCCTCTCTCCCACAGCAGGCAGACTGGGCCCCCTGGTCTGGGTGTTGGCATAAATGTGCCCACTTTGCCCTGAGTTGGCTTAGAGTCACCAAGATGTCTACATGAATGACAGTTGCCTGGGTGGGAAACCCACAGTGGCCGGGCCCATGGGCGGACACTCCCAAACTGGGGATGCCTTGGCCGAAGGGAATGGGATGCTTGTTGGGCCGGGATAAGCTGGCGTGCACCCTACTCTGCCAACAGCAGTGGTTTCTGTGGGATTCTGAGACCTCTGTGCAGAAAGCAAAGATTTTTGATCCAGAAAACAATGTCAGACCCACCTGCACTAGGACCCAGGTAAGACCATCTTTGCAAGCAGGTGGACTCCCTAACAATCCTGCTGGACTGATGTGAAGGGAAGAAGCCAGTGCTTGAGGCATTTTCCCTGGTGGCAAGGAGTGAGGACAACAGGGACCACTCCTGTTTTCAGGGAAGTCGCCTGAGCCAGGGGACCTGGAGACCTGGAGACCTGAGAAGCACGAGAGGCAGCAACTGAGGGGGGACACGGGGCAGAGAACTCAGGGCGGGGATAGGTTTCCTTAGCTTCACCAGGAGCAGCTTCCAATCAGACGTCAGTAGTGGGCTGAGTCTCCAGCCTGGGAGACCCTGTGGGGACAGAGGCTTGTCCCTGACATGAGGAAGGGAATCCACATCTGAGAATTCACTGGCAGGAGGAAGAAAGCAGCAGCAACAGCAGCCACTGGGCTGAGGATGGAGACCCGAGGCACCTCTGTGGATGTGGGCGTGGAGAGGGAGGGGCACCTGGACCTAAGTAGAAATACTCAGGCCCTGCACTGATATCCTCTTCTAGGAGGTGGCCCATCAACTAGCAGGACTCCTGGTCCCCCTGCCCTCCCTTCTTTCTGGAGAGACTCTCAGGCTGGGAGTCCTGTGAAAGGTGACTCTCCTCCCTGGTGTGTCTCCCTGGGTTTATCCTGTGGGAGAGGCCAGGGCTCTCTGCTCCTCTAAGCTCAAGTGCACAGGGACAGTGGTCTGTATGGTGTGGTGTGTGTGTGTATTACATGGTTGATTGTAGCAGCCTGAGGTTTTGTGGATAAATCTAATCCTGGGGTTCAGATTTAGGGATTATTTTTGGCACACATCTAAGCCATATCTCCATCCAGCTTTTACCAAGAAGAAAGATGGTATTTTGATCTTGATCTGTCTCACCTTTTGGCCTGTCAGTTGGTTTGGAACTCAGGTCTGAAGGCTTAGGGAGAGTTTATAGACAAAATTTGAGGAGCTGCTGTGACATGCTTCTTTCTGGGATTACCCACTTGTCCCCCAGAAAGACTGGCTGCCTGACTTTGCTGCCCAGGAAGAACGTGGACTTTCTACCAAAGTGCTGACCACCCCACAAGCCTGTGGCTGCTCTCAGAGCCTGCCACATTCCAGATAGTAAACTGGAAACATTGTGTGTTGGTTGCTTGTGAGATTTGACTTTACGTCAGACTTGTACTGTCTTTGTTCACTTTCTTGAGTCTCAGGCATCATTCTCCAAATATTGCCCAGGGTTTCCAGCTGTTTTTTCCAAGAGGATGGCTCATTAGGAACTCACTCCTACAGATCAGAAGCAAAAGGCTTCGTCCTTGCATGTAAGCAGCAGAGCAGCCCTGCCCACTCCCAGGCCCAGCCCTGTTCTGGCTTCTGGAGACACCAGTGGGCCCAGTGCCCCTGAGCCCCTGCCCACCAAGCAGGAGAGATGCTGCTGTGCAGAGCATCAGAGGCACGTATTTGTTAGGAGAGACACAAGCCAGGCTAGATACACTTTGTACTTCTGTGCTCATGAGAGCACAAACACACAACTATTTAGAGTGGGCTCGTTTCATAAGCAAAATAAAACAGCAAATAATATGCCTGGAGAAAAAACATGGTTTATTCTAGAATTTCAGTTGGCGTTAATACTTTCTTCATTAGTGTTTTTGTATGAACACTTGTCCCAAGTTTCCCCCATTGCTCTGCCCTGCCCTGCCCCTCCCACTTCCAGCTCTCACTGTCAATCCCCACCCTGTTGTCCATGGATCATTTATACATCTTCATTGACTAGTCCCTTCCCCATCTTGTCCACCTTGTTCCCCTCTCCCCTCCCTTCTGGTCGCCGTCAGTCTGTTCCCTGCTTCCATGCCTCTGGTTCTATTTTGCTTCTTTGTTTTGTGTTGGGAATTGCCCTGACTGGTATCAGAAGCTGAAACCCCCACCTAGGCTAAGGCTAAGAGAACGCCCTTGGAACCGTAAGCCAGCAAGGAGACAAAAGCTTATCTCCCTGGCAGGAATGCTGCTTCTGCTGCTTTACTCATGACTGAACCCCAAAAAGCTTGGTCGGTTAGCCAAAGACGGGTAAGATTCCCCAAGGGGGGAACGACCTAAGACAGGCACGATCACTTTGGGAGGCCCCCCAAAAGAAGGACTTGGGGGGCTGCAGCAAAAGGGGGTGATGGACCCTTGCTCCTCGGCTTTGACATAGCCTGAGTTCTCAGCGTCTGGGAGAAAACCACCTTGTCTCTTGGTTGCCTTAGTTCCCTTGCTCCACCTAAGCCTGAAACAGTGACAGGGTGGTGCAGCTCTGTACTGAGAAGTGCGGATTCCCCAGGGTGATCAGGCCTAAGAAAGAACATGTAAATTACTGTGAAACCTCCTTTGTTTAGAATGCTCTCAGTTGAATGAGAAGGGTCTTAGGAGGAAGTTATTTTGTTCCTCAGTCTTACAGCTCTTTGACCCCCCAACTCAATAGACCGGCAGAGTTCTTTGTTTTCTATGGTTCCTTACTTCCCCCTAATGAGTACTGTACTTTACCTGAATTATTATGCAAAATGAGCCCAATAAAAGCAGGTATGGACTGTAAATCGGCGTGCTCCCCACTAGGGGGGGTGGCCATTTCGTCCCTACTTCCCCACAGAAACTAGTCTGTCTCTGTGCATGTATCGTTTTTTCTCGCGTGTTTATTGTCGAGCCATGCACAGCGTTCCGTGGTCACTGCTGGCCGGTGACCCACGCAACAGTTTTGTTCACTAGGTTCTACTTATAGATGAGGTGGAATGATATTTGTCTTTCTCCACCTGGATTATTTCACTTAGCATAATATTCCCCAGTTTCATTCATACCATTGCAAGAGGTAGGAGCTCCTTCTTTCTTTCTGCTGCATAGTATTCCATTGTGTAAATATACCACCATTTTTGGTTTATTCATCTACTGATGGGCACTTAGGCTGTTTCCAGCACATGGCTATCGTAAATAACACTGCTATAAAGAAAAAGGTCATAGGTTCTTTTCAATCAGTGTTTCAGGATTCTTAGGACATAATCCCAACAGTGGAATTACTGGGTCAAAAGGCAGTTCCAGAATTTTCTTCCTTTGTCATATATGTTTTATTGCAATAAAAGAAATAGATGAAAAAAAGGCAGTTCCATTTTCAGCTTTTTGAGGAAATTCCATACTGTTTTCCACAGTGGCAGTACCAGTCTGCATTCCCACCAGCAGTGTATTAGGGTTTCTTTTCTCCACATCCTCTCCAACACTTGTTTGTTTATTTGTTTGTGGTGGCCATTCTGTCTGGTGTGAGTTGGAATCTCACTGTGGTTTTAATTGGCATCTCCCTGATGGCTAGAGATGCTGAGCATCCTTTCATACATCTCTGGGTTCTCTGTATGTCCTCCTTGGACAAGTGTCTGTTCAGGTCCTTTGCCCATTTTTTAATTGGATTATTTGTCTTCCTGGTGTTGGATCATGTCAGTTTTTAATGTATTTTGGAGATCATATCCTTGTCTAAGGTATCATTGGCAAATATGTTTTCCTGTATGGTTGGTTCCCTTTTCAATTTGCTGATGTTTTCTTTAGCCATGCAGAAGCTTTTTAACTTTGATTTAGTCCCATTTGTTCATTCTTTCTTTTATTTCCCTTGCCCTTAAGGATATATTGGCGAAAATATTGCTGTGTGGGGTATCTGAAATTTTACTATGTTTTCCTCTAGGACTTTTTTGGTTTCATGGTTTATGTTTAAGTCTTTTATCCATTTTGAGTTTATTCTGGTTTTTAGGGTAAATTGGTGGTCTAGTTGCATTTTTTTGCATGTATCATCCCAGTTCCCTCAATTTGTTGAAGAGGCTACTTTTAGTCCATTTTATACTCTTGACCCCTTTGTCAAATATTGACTATAGAGGCATTAGTTTATTTTTGGGCTCTTTATTCTTCAATTGATCTATACATCTGTTCTTATGCCTATATCAGACTGTTTTGATAAAATGGCTTTGTAATATAGTTTGATATCAGGTATTATGATCCCTCCTACTCTGTTCTTCTTTCTCAAGATTGCTGATGCTATTTGAGGTAATTTTTGGGTCCATATACATTTTTGAAATATTTGTTCTAAACCTGTGAAATATGTCATTGGTATTTTAAGAGGGATTGCATCAAATCTACAGATTGCTTTGGGTAGTATAGACATTTTAATGATGTAAATTTCTCCGATCTATGAACATGGTATATGCTTCCACTTATTTGTGTCTTCCTTAATTTCTTTCTTCAGCATTGTGTAGTTTTCTGAGTATAGGTCTTTTACTTCTTCGGATAAGTTTATTCCTAGATACTTTATTTTTCTTGTTGCTATAATAAATAGAGTTTTTCCCCTAGATTCTCTTTTTGATATTTCACTGTTGGTGTATAAACATGCTTTCAATTTCTGAATATTGACTTTGTGTCTCACTATTTTGCCAAATTCACTTATTAGGTTGAGTAATTTTTTGGTGAAGTCTGTACATTTTCTAAATACACTATCATGTCATTTGCAAACAATGACAGTTTTACTTTCTCATTTCCAATTTGGATGCCTTCTATTTCTTTTTCTTGTCTGATACCTGTGGCTAGAACTTTCAATACTATGTTGCATAGAAGTGTTGAAAGTAGATATCCTTGTCTTGTGCCTGATCTTAGGGGGAAAGCTTTTAGATTTTGCCTGTTGAGTAAGATATTGGTTGTAAGTTTCTCATATATAGCCTTTCTTATGTTGAGTTATGCTCCTGCTATTCCCACTTTGCTGAGTGTTTTTATCATAAATGGGTGCTGTACTTTATCAAATACTTTTTCAGCAACTATTGTTATGATCATGTACTTTTTGTCTTTCCTTTTGTTTATGTGGTGTATTATGTTTATTGATTTGTGAATATTATACCATCTTTGCATCCCTGGGATAAATCACACTTGATCATGGTGTATGATCATTTTAATGTATTGCTGGACGCGGTTCACCAATATTTGTTGAGGATTTTAGCATCTATGCACATCAGTGTTATTGGCCTGTAGTTTCCTTTCTTTGTTGTGTGTTTACCTGGTTTTGGAATTAGGGTAATGCTGGCCTCACAAAAGGAGTTATGGAGTCTTCCTTCTTCTTGGAATTTTTGGAATAGTTTGAGAAGAATAGGGGTTTGCTCTTCCTTAAATGTTTGTTAAAATTCACCCATGAAGCCATCTGGTCCAGGGCTTTAGTATGCTGGGAGTTTTTTTTATTCCTGTTTCAATTTCACTAGCTGTTAATGGTCTATTCAGGCTTTTTGCTTCTCTTGGTTCAGGTTTGGAAGACTATATGTTTCCAGACATTTGTTTATTTAGCCCAGGTTGTTGAATTTCTTGGCATATATTGCTCATAGTAATTTCTTACAATCCTTTATATTTCTGAGGTATAAGTTGTAAATTCTCCTCTGTACTTTACGATTTTATTTATTTGGGTCCCTTCTCTTTTTTTCTTCTTTAATTTTCTTGATGAGTCTGGTTAAAGGCTTATCGATTTTGTTTTTCTTTTCAAGGAACCAGCTCCTGGATTTATTGATTCTTTGAATTGTTCCTTTAGTCTCTATGTCATTTAATTCCTCTCTGATCTTGATTATTTCCTTCCTTACTCTGGGATTAATTTGTTGTCATTCCTCTAGTTCTTATAGATAGAGGGTTAGGTTGTTTATCTGAAATGTTTCTATCTTTTTTAGGTAGGCCTGTATTGCTATGAGCTTCTCTTTTGGGACTGCCTTTGCTGTGTCCCATAGGTTTTGGCCTGTTTTGTGTTCATTTTCATTTGTTTCCAGAAACTTTTTGATTTCTTCCTTGATCTCATTCTTAAATCATTCATTGTTTAATAGAATTTCATTCAATGTCCATGAATTTGAGTGTTTTTCAGTTCTTTTCCTTCAGGTTGGTTTCTAGTTTCAATCCCTTGTGGTCTAAGAAGATGCTTGATATGATGTAGGGAATCGGTTTGTTTTAAGTCTGGCAAATGTGACTTATCTCTGAATGGAAAACCTACAGAAGCAAAGTGGTAGACAGGAGCCAGACCCTCACACCAGGTTTTCCCATGGGAATCAGGCCTAGAAAATGCTACAGACTGTTATGGCTTGCTCCTGCTAAAAGTCCCTCACCCTGTTCTGAAACAGTAGATTTTTATTGTCTATCTTCAAGGTAATTTCCAAAGCCTGTGTGAATTTTCCCAAGGATGGAGCTAATCATCTCACTGCCTTTCCCTTCTGCATTTGTTATTTTCATTTCCTTGATTGTACATAAAATGTAGGCAACAATATTCTATGTAATAGATAATAAATCCTTCTTTTATGTAAGACCCAAGAAAAACAATAAAAGCCTGTCCAGGTAAGGGTCAGTGTGCTCTCCCCTTGAGAGAATGGCCAAGGTGCTCTTCCCTTGAGAGAGTGGCCAAGGAGTTCTCCCTTTGCGAGAAGTGGCTGCAGGACCCTCATCTTAAGAGAGTACCAAAACTTCCCTTTTTCTCCACAGGACTGCTATAGTCTGTGCATTTGTTTTCATCTTTAGTCACAACATGTAGACTCTGCTGGCCAGAGTCTGCCACAATGTGATTTCAATTTTCTTGAATTTGTTGAGACTTTTTTTGTTGTCCTATCATGTGGTCTATCTTTGAAAATGTTCCATGTGCATTTCAAAAGAATGTATATTTTGCTTCTTTGGGATGAAAATCTATATATCAGTGAAGTCCATTTGATTTAGGGCATTGTTTAATGCTGCAATATCCTTGTTGATATTTTGTTTGGAAGATCTATCCATTTTTGACAATGGGGTGTTAAAATCCCCTACTATAATTGTGTTGCTGTCTATATCTTTCTTGAAGCCTTCCAAGATATTCCTTATATATTTGGGTGCTCCTATGTTGAGTGCATATATGTTTATAATGTTTATGTCTTCTTGATGGATTCTTCCCTTGAGTATATGAAATGTCCTTTTGGGTCTCTTTTTATAGTTTTGTTTTGAGTCTATTTTGTCTGACATGATTATTGCTAACCAGGCATTTTTCCTGTCCATTTGCTTGTAATATTTGTTTCTAGCCCTTTACTTTCAGTCTGTGTAGGTCTTTTGTTCTGAGGTGGGTCTCTTGTAGGCAGCATATGTGTGGGTCTTGTTTTCTTATCCATTCAGCTACCCTATATCTTTTGATTGGAGCATGTAATCCATTTACATTTAAGGTTATTATTGATAGGTACTTATTTTACTCCCACTGCCATTTTACCCACTCTGTACCTGTGTTCCTCTCTTTCTCACTCTTTTTCTTTCTCTTCTTAAAGCGGTCCCTTTAGCATATCTTGCACTGCTGTTTTGGTGGAGGTGTATTCTTTCAGCCTCTTTTGTCTGGGAAACTCCTTATTTCACCTTCCATTTTAATTGAGAGCCTTGGTGGGTAGAGTAGTCTTGGTTACAGGCCTTTGCTTTTTGTTACTTGGAATATTTCTTGCTCTGTTGTAGTGTTTCTGTTGGGAAGTCAGCTGCTAGGCTTTTGGGGGCTCCCTTGTATGTTCATTATTGTTTCTCCCTTAATGTCTTTAAGATGCTCTCTTTGTCTTTGAATTTTGCCATTTTAATTATGACATGTCTTGGAGTTGGCCTCTTTGGGTTCCTCTTGATTGGGACCCTCTGTGCTTCCTGGACTTGTGTGACTTTATCTCTCATCAAAGTAGGGATTTTTTCAAACAGGTTTTCTATTCCTTGCTCCTCTTCTCCTGTTATCCCTACTAAATAGATACTATTACATTTCATGTTGTCCTGCAGTTCACTTAACCCCTCTTTGTTCTTTTTGAGTCTTCTTTCCTTTTTTTGCTCTTTCCAGGAGTTTTTTTCTACCTTGTCCTCCAGCTCACTGATTTGATCCTCTGTTCCATCCAGCCTGCTTTTGATCCTTCTACAGAGTTCTTCAATTCAGAAACTGTATTCTTCATTTCCTCTTGGCTCTTGCTGATAGTTTCTATGTCCTTTTTCATGCTCATATAGTTTGTAGTAATTTCCTCATAGTTTCCCTGTAGTTTTTGGTAATTTTCAATGAACTCATTGAGCTTCCTTATAACCACAGTTTTGAACTCAGTATCTGATAGTTGACTTGCCTCTATTTCATTTAGCACTCTTTCTGAGGATTCCTCCCTTCCTTTAGATTGGGGGTTGTTTCTTGTCTTCCGATTATTTGTGAGACTCTTTTTGTTTGCTTCTGCTTCTTAAACTGATCTGTTCTAACTCCCTGAGTTTGTGGTGTGAACTTTATGGTAGGAGACCTGTGAGATTCAGTAGTGCAGTATCCTTGATCTCCTGAACTTGATGATCTTGGGATGCCCTTTATGTCGTTTATGTTGGCTCTCTGGATGTAACTGGGTTTTGGTTGTTGAGGGGTCATTCTTTGGTGAGTCCTTCCCTCCAGCTGGTTGGTTGAGGGTCACTCCACCCACCACATCTTGAATACTGTTGTGCAGGTGCAGACAAGTTGTGCTGAAGCTGATGCTTCTGCCTGTCCGATGTTATAAGTCTTCTCTCTCAGTATTGCTCAGTTGTTTGTTCCAGGTGATTTCTGCACAATTTAGTTGTATTACAGATTGATCCTGGGAAGAGGTGAGTGGCTTCCATTCACTCCTCCACCATGTTGCTGGTCTGATTTTAATTTTTTTACTCTTTCTTACTTTGTTCCTCGCTTTCTTTCTTACTATCTTCCTGTGCAATTTTATGACTTGTGGCCATATACTTAGTGTCCTCTATGATAATCTCTTGTGTATGTACTAAAGGATCATTATTTATGGTTAGCATAAGACTTACATAAAATATCTTATATCCATAATTTTATTTTAAGCTGATGAAAACTTAAATTTGACAATATAAAGAAAATTTACACTTTTATTTCTCCCACTTTGTTTATGATTATTGATGTCAGAATTTATAAATTTTTTAAAATCCTCACTTGAGGGTATGCCCATTAAATCTAGAAATAGAGGAAGGGAGAGATATAGGGAGGGAGATAAACATCAATGTGAGAGAGAAATATGAATCTGTTTCTCATTTGCACCAAGACTGGGACCAAACCTGCAACATAAGCATGTTCCCTGACAGGAAATAAAACTTGTGACATTATGGTTTATGGGATGATATTCCAACCAACTGAGCTGTACTGACCAAGGCTACATTTTTTAAATATTGTATACTGAATGATGAGTGATTATACAATAGTGTTGGATACTTTTTAAAAAAGATTTATTTATTTATTTTTAGAGAAAGGAGGGAGGGAGAGAGAGAGAGAGAGGGGGAGAGAGAGAGAGAGAGAGAGAGAGAGAGAGAGAGAGAGAGAGAGAGAGAGACATGAATGTGCGGTTGCTGGGGACCATGGCCTGCATCCCTGGCATGTGCCTTGGCTGGGAATCGAATCTGTGATACTTTGGTTCGCAGCCCACACTCAATCCACTGAGCTACACCAGCCAGGGCATGTTAGATACTTTTAATACATGTGTGTTTAGCTTTTAAAGTGCAGTTGTAGTGAATTATGTAACACCATTACAGTGTCAGAGAATCTGATTTTAGCTGTATACTTACAAGTACAGGGAGTTTTACTTATTCTTATGTTTTTTTTTAAAGATATTTGTTTATTTTTAGAGGGGAAGGGAGGGAGATAGACAGAGAGAGAGAGAGAAACATCAATGTGTGGTTGCTGGGGGTTATGGCCTGCAACCCAGGCATGTACCCTGGCTGGGAATCAAACCTGGGACACTTTGGTTCCCAGTCCGCGCTCAATCCACTGAGCTATGCCAGCCAGGGCTATTATTCCTATATTTTTATGATATTAATTAACATCCTTGGATTTTAGCTTCATGTAGGCCCTTTAACATGACTTATAATGCAGGTCTACTGGTGATGAACACCGTCAATTTCAGTTTGTTTCAGAAAGTGTATTTCTCCCTCATTTCCAAAGGACAGCTTTGCTGGGTACTATTCTTGGTTAGTAGATATTTCTTGAATATGTTGAATATATTATTCCTCTTCTCCTGCCCAAATAATTTCTGTTAACATGTCCAGGCCATAAGTTCCTTTGGTGAAGAACTTAGGGAATTACTACTGTGTGCACTTGCACACTCCTTTGTCATAAGAACTGCCATAATTTTCATCAACACCTTGGGCAAGGGAATGTTGTATTTTCTTTGAGGTAACACCTCAATCACCTGATCATCTTTCTTTAATGCCTTTTGGCAATATATATGAAGCAATATCCCCTTGGCTGCTCTGTCTTCCTTCAAGAACATCATCTGGTATTAGCTATTTCCTCAGACATGTATGGGTCGGGGTCCCTCATTGTCATTCTAAGCTTGCTTCCCACCACAGAGATTACTCATCTTGCTCTGACAGCTAAATGCTGCCATGTAGCTTCAATTACTCTGGAATCCTATCATTTCATTTGCTACTAGGGAATCCAGCTGTGTCCATCATTCCTACATTATTTCGACCTGCAGAGGACTGTTTGAGTGAGCATCTCAAGAATACAGGTGCCCTGTCAGCAGTGCATTCCTTATGCCTGTTAAGGTGGTGTATGAGGCCTTCTGAGGATGCAGCCACCTGCTGGATGGGTTTTCCAGCTATAGAGAGTAAAGCTGTGCCATTTTCCTAATGCTTTTGGATCTTTCCCATTTTGCTGGACTTGGCAAGTCTGGTATTTCTTCTTTCACTTCATCTAGTATGCTCTGTGCTTTATAGCAAGTGACTAGGAGCCACCCAGAATCATTGCCTTTAGAAGTTGCCAGACTGGTTAAGCTCTGTGGCCCAGGAGAGTGTGTCTGTATCAGCAGATCCACTCCCACACAAATCTCCTAGCACCTGCTGGTATATGTGGCCAGTCTTGAAGCTCTGTTGGAGTAAACTGTCTCTTCTAGCAGTGTTATCTAGCATATTTCTAGTTTGATCATGGTGAGAAAACTCTGCATAGTCTGAATTCAGGCAAGATGTGGGGTAGGGCATGGGTCTGTATACCATTAAGGACAAAGGACCATTTTACAGGCCTATGGGTTCAGAATGATGTAGACTTCAGAGTTCTCAGGTGCATCTATCTAGGACATCCCAGTCTGAGTTCCAGGGCTTCATGGTTTCTTTACCAGGGCCTTGACTTTGACTCAAAGGCCACCTGAGCTTAGATCCAGTCTTCTCTGAAGTTCTGCCATTCTTAAAATTAGGGGCTGTGCTAGGCCTTCCTTACTATCTGTCTTCCAGCTGTATGTAATAATTAATATATGTATATATATATTCAATTTAACACATTAGTGGAACTTAGAAATAGCCACCAAATTATATAGTTGTTATGGTTACTATTTCTCCCTTTGTGTATGCTAAACAATTGTATCAGGTCGTAAAACTATTCCCCTATATATCACTCAGTTTCATGAAGGTGAATATGTTTGTAACTACACTGCTTCAGCACCCTAGGTACTATCAATATTATTCATGTAATCATTTGGCTAGACTCCGATCCAAACTCAGAACCCCATGCTTAGAGCTGGCTGGCTAAGACCATTGTGTGCCAGGTTTCCCCAGAACAAAGCTGGTATAAAGTCTCTCTTTTTTTTAAATATATTTTATTGATTGTGCTATATTACAGTTGTCCCATTCCCCCCTTTCACTCCGCTCCACCCTGTACACCCTCTCCCACCTACATTCCCTGCTTTAGTTCATGTCCATGTGTCATAAGTCCTTTAGCTTCTACATTTCCCATTCTATTCTTGCCCTCCTCCTGTCTATTTTCTACCTACCATCTATGCTACTTATTCCCTGTACCTTTTCCCTCCTCTCTCCTCCTCCCACTCCCCTGTTGACAACCCTCCATGTGATCTCCCTTTCTGTGGTTCTGTTCCTGTTCTAGTTGTTTGCTTAGTTTCTTTTGGTTTTCATTTTAGGTGTGGTTGTTAATAATTGTGAGTTTGCTGTCATTTTACTATACATGTTTTTTTTTTAAAATCTTCTTTTCTTAGATAAGTCCCTTTAACATTTCATAAAATAAGGGCATGGTAATGATGAACTCCTTTAACTTGACCTTATCTGAGAAGCACTTGATCTGCCCTTCCATTCTAAATGAAAGCTTTGCTGGATAGAGCAATGTTGGATGTAGGTCCTTACCTTTCATGACTTGGAATAGTTCTTTCCAGCCCCTTCTTGCCTGTAAGGTCTCTTTTGAGAAATCAGCTGACAGTCTTATGGGAATTCCTTTGTAGGTTACTGTCTCCTTGTCTCTTGCTGCTTCTAGGATTCTCTCCTTCATTTTTACCTTGGCTAATGTAATTATGATGTGCCTTGGTGTGTTCCGTCTTGGCTCCAACTTCTTTAGTACTATCTGAGCTTCCTGGACTTCCTGGAAGTCTATTTCCTTTGTCAGAATGGGGAAGTTCTCCTTTATTATTTGTTCAAATATGTTTTCAATTTCTGACTCTTCCTCTTCTCCTTCTGGCACCCCTATAATTTGGAAGTTGAAACGTTTAAAGATATCCTGGAGGTTCCTAAGCTTCTCCTCATTTGTTTGAATTTTTATTTCTCCATTCTTTCCTGTTTGGTTGTCTCTTTCTTCCTTCTGGTCCATTCTATTTTTTTTGAGTCCCAGTTTCCTTCCCATCACTATTGGTTTCCTGTGCATTTTTCTTCCTTTCTCTTATTGTAGCCTGCATATGTTCATCTAATTTGTGACCAAAATCAACCAGGTCTGTGAGCATCCTGATTACCAGTGTTTTGAACTAGGCATCTGATAGGTTAGGTATCTCTTGGTCACTTAAAAGGATGAGTTCTGGGGCTTTGATTTGTTCTTCTGTTTGAGCCATCTTTTTTTTTTTTTTTTGGTCTGGTCACACCTGTTACAGTAAGGGGCGGAGCCTTAGGTGTTCACCAGGGCAGGGCACCCCAGTTGCTGGGTCGTGACATTGTATGTGGGGGCAGGGTTGAGAGGGAACAATGGTGGTTGCTCCATTCTCCATGGGACCTCAGTCCCCTCTGCTGTTTCCCCCAAGTGAACTGGGCTCCTCTGGTGCCAATTCCTATGTGGGTGGGCTTGTGCACGCAGTGGGACCCTCCAAGGACCTCCCTCATCAGGATGGGTGTCTCTCCGTGCTCCTCAATTCCCACAGATGTCCTCAATCAGTGTCCTGAGGCTCTATTTCCCAGCGCTGTGATCCTGGGTTGCTCGCCCTGCCTTGTTTTATTATCGCACTGGGTCTGCTGGTTGCCGGTTGCCACCCCTGGCCTGGGGTCTGCCAGTTGCTGCCTGTGCACTCAGGGTCCACCTGCTGTGGTCCTGTATGCCCTGGATGCCTTACATGTTCCCGGATGTCTTACATGCCGGTCCCACTGCTCTCTGTTCTCTGTGCCGCGACTCAACCTGTGCCCGGCTGCTCATCTCCGCCCCTCCTACCAGTCTGGATACATGGATCTAATTCAACTTCTTGGTTGTCCAACTTCCATTCAGATCAATTTTCTATCATTTCTGGATGTTATTCTGTTTTTAAATTGTTGTTGTTCCTATCTTGGTTGTGCGTGGAGGTACAGTGTGTCCACCTATGCCTCCATCTTGTCCGGAAGTCAGTATAAAGTCTCTTAAATAAGTGATTTATTGTGAGAATTCTCTGAGGAGGAGGAGGGTAAGAGGAGCAGGGGTATCCCTTACTTTCCCCTTCATGGAGGGGAAAATGAAGCAAGGACATGCTCACAGCTGGGCAATAGCTCTAGCTTGAGTCCCTGGGGACATGGGAACATAACTCACTGTGTATCATTGGTGTAACCTTGGGGCTGGGAACAAAACCCCAGGTTAAAAAGATATAATGATTAGGTGAATCTGGCCTGAAGCAATATACTAAGGAGAGGTGGCATCAGCAGCCAATCCTAACAGAAGCAGGGTTTCTGTTGCAGAGTTGATAGCAGGGTTCTCTGTTGCAGAGAAAATCCAGCTTGATAGCAGGATATTCAGAGTTCCAACAGCATCTACTGCACCAGTGAACTGTTCTAATTTGTGTCCCGAATAGCAAAGATTTCTTTGAAGTCCTTCATGAATTCTTCCTTTTTTAAGTATAAATATATTTGCTGGAAAAAACACATAAAAATAATGGCACTTATTATCCCTGTCATTAGACACCTTGCAATTGAAAATGATCAGAACTCTTAACAGGGTTAAGTTTACAAACACATGCAGCTAAGAGAAATTTTTGTTTCCTAAGAGCTTGGTTACTTCTTGTTGATTAGACAGAAATGGGAAATCATTACTACTTTTGAGGACTGGTACTCCTTAGGGTTTGGGTTGTTTCTTTTGGTGAGAGAAAAGTAACAATCAAATATCAGATATTTGAGTACCATCAGTGATCTTCCTTTCATGTTGCCATTTCTATTCCCCTTTGGTCACCGCTGTTAACTATATGGTGATCACATGCAAAGGACTTTGCAAGTTGAGATTTCTTAGAGGTCTAATTGAGTATATTTGGGGACAGATAAGAGGAACAATGTGGCTTTAGGATGCAGTCTCCTTTGTAGGTGTGGAGCAAGAAGGATGTGACTATTTTCAGTGGGCTCCTGTCCTCTTTACTAAAGCTCTCAAGGTCCTGGGTTCTGGGTGCAAGGCCACCTTCTGATTTGTTGTTTCTCTCCCAGGTGAGCTTAAATCTTTAGTGTAAAAAACCACTCACTTCCTGAACTCTTGCTTGTAACAAGCTCATCACAAAAAATGAGGGAAACTCTGAAAAATCCCGAGTCCCAGAAAATTAGAGCAGAAGGACTCATGGAAAGAAAATGCAACAAAAGCATGAGAACCACTTGCCTTGGGATCCCAAAAGAAATTCTCCATGGCCCACACAAAATCTTCAACTTGAGGGTAGTTTCCTTTAATTAGTTTTTTCTTGATTATGTCCAACTTCCTAAGTTTCCCTACACATTGAGAAGCCTTTCTCACCTGGTGAAAAACATCAATAGAAGAGTTACTGACATAATGCAATGCCTGTCTTCAGTGGTTTCCCATCTAATCCAGCAGAAATTCAAGGTGAAGATAAAGGCAGCTCGTGCTCTCCCTCCCAGAGGTTTCAGATCACAAACCCCATGAGAGCCCATGTCAGGGTCAGGTAACATCATGGCAGCCTGTATTGATGATTTTTTCATGTTACTTACATAATTTTCACGTGGAATACTTGGAAAAACATTATTTTCTAAATGGTAATAGACCTTTAAGAGGAGGAACTCACATTTCTGCAAAAGAAAGAGGCAGTGAATGACAAACAGCTTGGAGAGAATGAGCCCATAGGCATGTCCAGACACACACATATGACCACACCAGTCTTCTGGAAGTTTCCCCAAACTGGTATTGCTCTTGGATACTAACAGGTAATGACTGTCTTTTTTTTTCCTTGCAAATAGTTTCTGGTGAGTTTTTAGTATGGCTGAAACACGATCAGAAGATGAGGAATCATTTGGCACCCTCCCCTTCATCCTGTGACTGTTCGACTTCTCATGTGTGAGCAGAAAGGAGAAGGCTTGGGGTCACATTCAACTCACCAACTTCTCCTCAGGCCCCATCAGCTTCACCAGGATCTCAGATTTTCTGTAATGCTGCTGACATCCTGAAGAGTTTCCTATTCTGCAGAAGGTACAATTCCAACTCTTCCTGAAATGTCAGATATAAGTGAGAAAAGACAAAGCCCAGAAACAGGCACCATCACTACAGCTGCCACTGTTCACCTTTCAGGTGAATGGCAGGTAGACATCCAGTGGGGAAGAAGGGTGCCCCTTCCCTGGTCTCCACTATTCTCATTGATGACTTTCCTCCCATAGAGGGTAGCTGCAGGGGGTGAGTGGGTAGAGGGTGGTGTCAGGGTGAGTGATAGGATCTCTTCTCCCCATCTAAACAGCTGGGAGCACAGGTACCCTGACTACCAGGCGTGAGTGTCAGAGATGGGACTGTAACTTAACCCATAGGGACCTGAGGCCTTCATCATCCATTTGGAAATGTGGGAAAATAAGGAAACCAGGTCATGTTTCTTTCCTTTTCTGAATAAGCGTAGAATACAAACAATCAGCATCACCACTCTTGTGAACAGGAGTCTATGCTGGGAAAGTTCTGGAAAGGACAGTAGCAGTGTGTTGACAAAAGACACAGCCACAGGCCTCAGCCTCCCAGAGGAGAGAGGAGAACATTAATCTCTCGCTGCCAATGTCTTTCAATTGCTCCCAGGATCATACTGCTGGACCCTGTACCTCCAGCCCCACTCTGTCCCCATCAGGACACAAGGAGGAACCCCACAGGGGGAGTGTGCATGGCAGGAGGATTTTTCTATAAAAGGAGACAGGGGGCTGCATCTCACAAACCTCTTAGTGTCCACAGGTGGGAGGTGACAGTCCCCATGAAAGAATCTGTAACAAGTACCACACCTGAAGAGCTTTCCTCCATCCAGGCAGATCACACATTTGTCTGAGTTTCCCTCCTAGAAGGTAAAACAATGTCCATATCCTCATGGGCCCCTGATGACCAGGGTTGTGGAAACCTGGGACTTGTGGCATTTGTGGGAACATGCAGGGACTCTTACGTGTTTCTCTGATCTGTGAAAGGACAGCATAGAGTAGTGGTTTCAGAAGAAGGATTCATGGCCTATAGTGAAGTTCAGGGGCAGGGCCTGTGTGACCAGACTGGAGAAGTTTTTCCTATAAAACCAGAGATCCTAACACAGAAAGACAGGCAACAAAACAAGAGGATGATTTCATGGGAATCTCAATCATCTTATTACCTTGTAGAAAAATCAAGTTTCTGAAACAAAGTGATAAATCCTTATGCCTACACTTCAATGCCTGAACTGAATCATGGAAAGGTGGTATGTTGGGAAATTAATAAGATGGAATAAACTTCCTATTTTCTTGGCTGTAGGCTCCCCCTGAGTTGAAGGGCCTGGTAGGGGTTTCTGCACTATGGATTCTGGTGACACTGTCTTTGGGTTGGAAAGACCATGGACACAAATGACCATGTCTTGCCAGGGAAGATGGAGCTCTTTGATTCTGGAAGCCCGAGGAAGATCCCCCATGACTCAGCGTGGCATGTATGATATGGAGCCTCCATCTCTGAGTGTCCAGGGAGTGGGGCAAGTGCTTTGTGCTGTAAACAGAGTGGGGAGCTCTCTCCCAACCCATGCACAATCAACTGAAACTGGATTTCTTACCAGTCTCACTATGTGTCCTTTCAACCAGATTTAATTTCACTTGGAGAAGATAAAATTTGATAATATTTTCATCCAATTCTTGACTGTTATTCATTAAACCCAAATAAATTTATACGGCAGATATGAAGATGCCCTGTGTTATATATAAACATGTGTATTCATAACAAAAAACTGGCCTGTGACAGCTTTTTGTTAATGAAGAAAACATGGTGTAAGGACTAATATTGAAGTTCTGTCTTAGGTGCTGCTGTGACATCAAGTAAAATTGAGACAGCCTTGAACAACCTATCTGTATATTCCCCTCCCTATTCTGATCCCCTGGATAAGGTCTCTCAGTCAACAATTCTCCTAGTCCAGGGACCACTACTGACCTTCCCCATCCTGGAATGTCAGTTTTCAGTTCTCTGTCAGCCCATGGAATATTTCACACTGGCTAGCCACAACCTCCCATGGAATCCAGGCACCACCTCATCCTCCCCAGCCCCTGGTTGTCCACTCAGTTCCTGAAGGCAACCTTGGTGAGTGAGATCTGCTGGGCTGGCTCTGCTCTCCTTCCTCAGTCTGGGAGTAGATGTGTCTAATAACACCGGTCAATCCATCTGTCTAGTGACAGATGGCATTACTTGCAACCACAAAACAGTAGTGGGCATCTTTCCCTCATGAATAAGGCAAAGAAGAAGTGATTAGAACAGAAAACCACTTAAAAATGAAAATTAGCATTTAAATGTGAATGAGGAAATATCAGGAACTATATCAGCCACTGGTTGTTTTCCTGGTTCTGCTTTCTGAGAGAATCAAGATGTTTGAGAACCACTTGAGGGTTGTTCTATTTCAGAGAGAAACATCCTGTCTATCTTATTGTTTATTGGAGAAATTCCTCCCCTCTTGCAACCATCTGAGGTGACAAAAATGAGATTGGCCTGGGAACTCTCCCACCCTCACATCGATGAGTGCTGGGTAGGAGGGAAGTGGGTCACTGAGGAGCAGGAGGAGGCAGGGATGACAACATCCACCTTTCTCTACTGTGACCCCTTCTGCTTTCTCCAAACATGTGTGGTCTATGCCATCTCTCTCTTGGAGTTACTCCCTCAGACTCACTGATGCATCACTTTACCTTCAGTCCTTTTCCTCCAACATTTAGACAGAATCCCTCAGGTTTCCATCTTGGCCAAATCACTTTCAAAGCTGCAGTTCCATTGCTGTGTCTCCAGGTCCCCAATGTCCAGCCTGTCTCCTGACTTTGCACACATCCCTGTGCTCACACAACACCTTCTCCCGGGCCCTAAATCATACCCTAAAGTCATCCAGTCAAAACTGAATGTATTCTCCCATCTCCATACCCACTACATGTTCTTTCTTGGTGTTTCCATTTCATGAAACATACACCTTCCACGGAAAACTTGAGAATCTGCCCTGGGTCTATATTCTTGCTCATACCCCAAATCCAATCTATCCCCACTTCTCACAGTAAAATTTAAGCTTATTTGTTAAATCCATTGTTCCTTTAGGGTCCACTGCATACAGGGATGTGGAGACCCTATGAATGGTTCCAATTTAATACATAAAAAGGGGTCTGTTTCCCAAAGTCTGGAGTACATTTCTAATAACAACACACAAAGATCAGAAACACCATTCTTGAAGCCAGTGGGGAGAATAATTTGTAACACAGCTATGTTATTTCTCTTAATGTAGAAAGTAATAAAGGAGGAAAAGTCACTAAGAATTATTTTGAATCTTGTCCTGGGATTTTGGTGCAAATCTTACCAGAATCAGAAGACAGGTCATTTCTTTTATATCCATATATGAGAAAATACAAGTGCTATGGGACATCTTACCAGGAGTTCCCATTCAGTGTTCTGGGAGAATCCTGAATCACATGTCCAAAGGGGACTGAGACTGCTCCAGGATGGAGGCCTGGGAACAGTTTCTTTCTCCTCACTCTAGGGACTGACAGATTACCATCATCACTCTCCAGAAGGTGGCTACCCTTTTCCCAGAAGAACAAGGAAATAATAAAGTAAACAGTGCATAAAAATCTTGCATCCATATATTTTAAACAAGACAGGCTCTTATTTTTTTGGCTCTTTGTTTGTTAGTGCAGCTGCACATTTGAATGGTCTGAGGAGAGCATATAAAGTAATAATGTCCTGGTTCCAGTGTCAGAGATTCTGATCAATTGTTCTGAGAGGGGCATAAGCATTGGCATTTTCCTTAAATCATAGAATGAGTAACTTGTATATCAAAATTACCTGGAGACTGTTTAACCATTCTAATGTTCAAGTCATTATTCAGGGTGGTTAAATCAAAATTTTGTGTAGAGTGGCATTAAAGCAATGTTATTTTCCAAGGGTCTTCAGGTGTTTCCAGTACAGCCAAAATTCAGATTTAGCTTGAGCCAGTGCAGTTATTAATACATGAGGATCTTATGATTCATTGTTGATGTGCCTGTAATATCTATCCCAGCAAAGATTATTATTACCAGGAGTGAGAGTACTCTTCCTGGAACAGTTGCCTTCTCTTCCTCATGGACTCTTGGCTACTGGTAGTATGACAGGACCCTGTGGATCTTCGTTATCAATCAAGGTCTTAAGAATCATGCACGTGTCCCAAAGAAGAAGTCCAGCATCTCCAGCAGCTCTTCTAAGCCACCACACTAATGATAAAATGAATCCTAGGTCCTCTCTACTCCAATTCTTCTTCCAGAAGGTCAGCCCCCTTTCCATTCATCTAAATCTCAAGATGGCACCTGGCTGACTTTTCACAGGAAACTGACCACTGTGTACTACACTTGCGGTGCTTTTGTACCTTCAGTGGAATGACTTGGCCTCCTTCCTTTCAGGCAGCCTCAGCTTTTATCTCCACCCAGGGCAGAGAGGACATAGACTAGTGTGGTCCACTGGCAAGTGACCTGAGAATTGTCATGTCATTGCCTGCCTCTCAGGACCCCTAGAATCCCTGCTTCCCAATAGTTATTCTTCCATGGTAGACAATGAAGTTGGAAAAATCCTTTTAGGTCTGGGATATTATGTCAACCTTCTTTATGGACATTGAGCATTTCTATGCACTTGATAATTGTATGTTTAATGAGTAAATAAATGAATATTGTTCACTTCGAAAAAGAGATTTAGCAAATTTTAGCATATAATAAATGGTTGTTCTGGCTGAGTACTTCAGATTATATGACAATACACAGCAGCTGTCACCAGAAAGTATAAGTGGCCCTCATCAGGAGACAGGAAGCTGTCATGTGGTATCAAGATTGACAGTGAAGTTTCCTGGAACCTGGGGCTCCATCAACAAGAGAAGTTTTGGAAGATACAGAGGATCCACCAAGCTATCCTGAAATCTGCCACTGTGAGTCACTTTGGTTCTTGATCAAAAGACACAAAATATACGGAAAATTGAACCTGCTTGATGCGAAGTGCTACACCCATGGATAAGGATAGAACCTGGGGGCTGGAAGTTGCTAGCTCCTTCAGGTAATCCAGATAAGGGAACTCTGCACCCATGGAGAATGGTAGAGACTTTAAAGTAGTCACTGACAAGATCCAACAGTAATTTCTCTTTACTAATCCCTGTGGGTAAAATGTCCCAATGTCTGGGTGTTTAAAAGACCCAGAACATCAGGTAATGTAAAGGCCTGGACCTCACATTCCCAGTGTTAGATGAATTCCCAGTGACCAGCTCTGTGTAAGTTAATGTAGAATTCACATTCTGTGAATGTCCTGGGTGGCCATTTCTACCTGAAGTGTGTGAGAATGACACCTTGCACCTTCCCCTCCTTCTCAAATTCTCATTCATTCTCGAATTTCAAAAAACTACCACTTTATCCTGAATCTATGCTGTTCATTATATATGTATTTATTGCCTCCACAGCCTTCATCCACAGAGGGAGAAACCACTTTCACAGATAGAAAGGAGGCCTGCACAGACCTTGAGGTGGAGCCAAAGAGGGTATCAAAGTAAACAATTTTCCAGGTCAGCCCCTCATGTAGGCTACATCCCTCTCCCAAGAGCTCTGTCCCCAAAATTTTCCCCATGAATATTTTTCCAATAATTTCTGCTTCAGAAATAATTCTGTACATCTGTGTGTATATTTTATTGAAGGATGGAAGAAGATGTAAAAAATCAGAAGAGAAATATGCCCTTAGTTTCCTCTCTCATGAAGTAGCATATAGTTTCATATCTGTCCCAGGATACACTGTCTACTAGAGGGGTTCATCTGGATGATGGGGAGCAAACGTTACCCTATCAGATTTCATTAAAGTTAGAAAATAGTAAGGTTTACAAAAACAAACAAAGAAACCAAAAAACCTGGGATTGAGTTGAAGATAATTCTGTTGTCTTATTAAGAAATGTTTTTATGTATTTCCTAATTATGTTTGCTTTTATAACTTTGATAACTTTACAACATCTGCATCTATAGCTTAACTCAGCTATGAGATCTATTTTGATGGCTCCTTATCAGTCCCATCTGAAATGGTTTACAGCTCACAGATAACCCGGCATACAACCTAAGGTTCAATGGAGCAACTCTGAACCCATGCAAAATAAAGAAATACATACACACGTACATACATAGGCACATACATACATACATACATACATACATAAAGGCACAGGAGAGGAGAAGAACAATGTTAATTAAATAACCGGGAAACCATAAAAATGATGCATTACATATACCAGCTATATAATAAGAACCTGTAGAAAGTCATAATCACCTTTTTTCCCTTGCAAAATGTTTTTGGAGGAGGAAGTAGAAGTCGAAGCTGAAAGATAAAAAGATCCAAGTTGATGCTTAGGCTGTGTTTAATTCTGTGGGTCTGACATTACAACCTCCTCATAAATATTTCTACTCAAACTTCCCACTGTCAGCTCAAAGCAAGGTGTCTAAAGGAGAAATCATCTCTCTCCTCATCTGTTCTCCTAGATTCATCAGTGGAACCCAGGCATTCATCTTTAGAAATATTTTCCTTGCTCTTGTGTTTTTTTTTCCTAAGTTTTCAGAGATTTTTCTTCACAAGTTCTTTGACATCTCTCACCCCCTCACCATTCCCACCAGTGCCACTCACACCTGCCTCCTCACACCAGGCCTATTCAACCAACACACATGTCCCACTTCTACAGTATGTCAGACACCTGGACAGTGCTGGGCAGACAAAGAAGGGCACACTCGGGAGGGGTCTAGAGAGATGAAAGGAATGCGTGGAAGGATAAGAATAAAACATTGTGAGAAGGGCCTTAATAGTGGGTTCAGGGGGCCTAGGAAAGGGATGACCAGGGCAGGTCATTCAGGGAATATTTACAGAAGACTGACAACTAAGCTGAACGTTAAAGGGTGAGTATAAATTTCTAGGGCTGAAAGACAGTGAAGTCATTTAAAATCCCCACATAGTCTGAGATACTGTTTTAATATGTCATTTCACACCTCAGGAGACTCCCTGGTTCTGCACTGTATATGTTATCAGTTTAAACTCCTTAGCCTGACATTAAATCCTTCTGCAAATATCCCAAATCAATGGATTGTGCTGTTTCATACACAGTCCATCTACCTCAACCTATGGAGTCATGTTTATTCATGGTTCTGGTTTTTACACAATTTTTCTCTAGAGTGTCTTTTGCTACTTGTTTGACTGCAGACAGCCTTCTTTCTTTCAGTACCTAAAGTTGTCTGCCAGCACCTGGGTCAGAGTGACCTTTCCTTCCTCCAAGCTCCTACATCCACCCCGGCAGAGCCCCTTTGAAAAACTGATGTGCTACCTTGTACTGAGGTATGAGTGTAGGGAGCTTTCCCCTGGGGAAAGTTTAAAACCAGGGGTCTTTGGGCTCTAGCTACCACTCAGCATACACTGGGTGAGCAAATAGTGACCACATCCTTAACCACAACAAGGAAAGTCACACCTCCTGCCCCTGTCACTGAAATACCTCCATCAGCTGTTTTAGGGTTTTTCCACTGCAGGTCAGGCTGGTCTTCCAGTTACTTGCTTTTTCGTAGCCTCCTCTGACTTCAAATTCCCTGGGAGTGAACCAGTTTCCATCTTCAGTTCTTATGCACTTCCTTGTGGCTCCTGTAAGACCAGGGTACGTTGATGCTGACACCTCTTTGTCCTCAGAGCTCAGAGGTTGGCCTCCCACCACTTTGGAACTGATGTCACCCAATCTGGGTTCAAGATCAAAAGCAGGAGAGTCTGACCTCCCCTTTCATGCTGCAGAACCCCCAAACCTAGTCTGTAAGTTCCCTCCAAGGAGACTTGCTGCTTTGAATTAAAATCTCAAGTGGGGGCCCTGTTGTTCACAGTAACTTAAGGCAACATCCCTGTTACAACACTTTTCTTTGAGTTTACCGTCATCATTGAGCAGATATTTTCCTTCCTTGAAATTTTGGGTAGTTGATTTTAAAGTAATTATGAAATATTAATCAGCAGAAAATTTAACTTTTTAAAAAGATTTTATTTATTTATTTCTAGAGAGGAAAAGGAGGAAGAAAGAGAGAGAGAGAGAAACATCAATGTGTGGTTGCTGGAGGTCATGGCCTGCAACCCAGGCATGTAGCCTGACTGGGAATCGAACCTGCGACACCTTGGTTCGCAGCCTGTGCTCAATCCACTGAACTACGCCAGCCAGGGTGAGACAATTTAACTTATATGTGAAAGATAGTTATATACTTAACAACATTATCATTAGATAAAAGGAAATCAAATCCACAATGAGATACTACATTATAAGCACTAGGATAGTCATAATGAAAAATACAGAAAAAAACAAGTGTTGGTGAGAATGCAGAGAAATTGGAGCCCTCAGATTTTAGTGATGGGAATATTAACTGGTACAGTGCTGTAGAAAATAGTTTGTTTGTTTTTCTCTCTCAAATGCAAGAAGAGAGAAGACTCTCAAGCTTTTTTTTATGAAGCCAGTATTATCCTAATTCCAAAACCAGATAAAGACACAACAAAGAAAGAAAACTACAGGCTGCTGGTGAACACAGATGCTAAAATCCTCAACAAAATATTAGCACACCAGATCCAGCAATACATTACAAAGATCATACACCATGATCAAATGGGATTCATCCAATGGATACAATGATGGTACAATATACACACATCAATAAACGTAATGTATCACTTAAACAATATGAAAGAGACATGATTACATTGCAGATATTTGAAAAGCATTTGATAAACTACAACATCCATTTATGATGTTAAAAACACTCAGCAAAGTAGGAATAGTGGGAGCATACTTCAACATAATAAAGGCCAAATATGAAAACCTATAGTCAACATCATACTCAATGGGCAAAAACTAAAACTTTTCCCCTTAAGATTAGGCACCAGACATGGGTATCTGCTTTCAATACTTCCATTCAATATAGTATTGGAAGTTCTACCCACAGCTATTAGACAAGACAAAGAAATAAAAGGCATCTAAATTGGAAAGGAGGAAGCAAAACTATCACTGTTTGCAGATGATATGATAGTGTATACAGAAACCCTATAGAATCCGCCAAAAAATTACTTAACCTATTAAATGAATTTGGCAAAATGGCAGGATACAAAGTCAACATTCATACATCAAAGGTATTTTTGTACCCCAACAATGAAATATCAGAAAAACAAATTAGAAAAAATCGCATTTATGATAGGAACAAGAAAATAGAATACATAAGAATAAACTTAACCAAGGAAATAAAAGTTCTGTATTCAGAAAACTACAGAATGCTGAAAAAAAAAATTAAGGAAGACACAAATGAATGGAAGCATATACCGTGTTCATGGATTGCAAGAATTAACATCATTAAATTGTCTATACTACCTAAATCAATCTATAGATTCAGTGCAAATCGCTATCAAAATACCAGTGACATATTTCACAGATATAGGACAAATATTTCAAAAGTGTATATGGAACTGAAAATGACCCCATATAGACTCAGCAATTTTGAGCAAGAAGAACAAAAAAGGAGGGATCAGAATACATAATATCAAACTATCTTACAAGGCCACTGTAATCAATACAGTCTGGTACTAATATAAGAAAAGACACATAGATCATTGGAACAGAATAGAGAGCCCAGAAATAAAGCCATGTCTCTATGGTAAGTTAATATTTGACAAAGTGGGTGGGAACATAAAACGGAGTGAAAACAGCCTCTTCAATAAATGGTGTTGGGAGATCTGGACAAATATGTACAAAAAAAATGAAACTAGACTACTAACTTATCCCATACACCAAAATAAACTCAAGATAAGATAGATAAAAGAATTAAATATAAATTATGATACCATAAAAGTCCTAGAGGAAAACACAGGCAGGACAATGTCAGATATACCATGCAGCAATATTTTCACTGATATATCCTGTAAGGCAAAGGATATAAAGGAAAGAATAAACAAATGAGACTACATCAAACTAAAGCTTCTGCACCGCTAAAAAAAATCGACAAAGTGGAAAGGGAACCAACCATATGAAAAAACATATTTGCCAATGATACCTCAGACAAGGGTTTGATCTGCAAAATATATAAAGAACTGACATGATTTCACACCAGGAAGACAAATAATGCAATTACGAAATGGGCAAAGGACCTGAATTTCTCCAAGGAGGACATACAGAGGGCCCAGAGACATATGAAAGGATGCTCAGCATCACTAGTTATCATAGAGATGCAAACTAAAACCACAATGAGATACCATTTCACACTAGTCAGAATGTCCATCACAAACAAATCAACAAACAAGTGCTGGTGAGGTTGTGGAGAAAAGGAAACCCAGGTACCACACTGTTGGGGGGAATGCAGATTAGTGCACCACTGTTTAAAGCAGTATGAAATTTCCTAAAAAAACTGAAGATAGAACTGCCTTCCCATCCAGTGATACTACTGCTGTGATTATATCCTAAGAACCCTGAAACACTAATGAAAAAGAACCTATACACCCCAATGTTCATAGCAGTGTTATTTATAATAGCCAAGTACTGGAAACAGTCTAACTGCCCATCAGTAAATTAGTGGATCAAAAAAGGTGGTACATTTACACAATGAAATATGCAGCAGCAGAGAGAAAGAAGAAACTCCTGCCCTTTGCAACAGCATGGATGGAGCTGGAGAGCATTACGTTAAGTGAAATAAGCCAGGTGGTGAAAAGACAAACACCATATGATCTCACCCATATGTGGGCCCTAATCAACAAAAGTAGGAAATGAGCAAAATAGAACCAAAGACTTGGAAATAAGGAATAAACTGACAGTGATAAGTGGGGTGGGGGAGGCAGATGATGGGGAAAAAAGAGGAATAGACAAGCAAAGGAACATGAACAGAAGATTCATGGATGCAGAGAATGGGAGGGAATTAACTGTGGGTATGGGGGGCATGGGGTAAGGGAAAGAAATAGGGAAAAAGGCAGGACAACTATAACTGAACAACCTTAAATTAAAAAAAAATCTTTCCTAATGGTGTGGCTCAGTGGTAGAGTACTGGCCTGCAAATCAAAAGGTTGCCGGTTCAATAGATAAGTCAAGGCATATGCCTGGATTTCAGGCCAGGTCCCCAGTAGGGGGCATACAAGAGGCAACCACACATTGATGTTTCTCTCCCTGCCTTTCTCCCTCCTTTTTCTTCTCTCTAAAAATAAACAAATAAAGTCTTAAACACACAAACACACATATATAATCTTAAACACACATATATAATTTTTCTAAATAATAAAAAATATAGTTTGTTTTTTTCCTCAATAAATTAAACATAGAATCACATATAATCCTGCAATTCCACTCCAGTGTATATATCAAAAAGAATTTTAAAAACATGTCCACAAAAACTTTACACAAAACAGTATTATCCATGAGAAACAAACTGAAAGATAAATGCAATTTATATATGCATACCATGACTTAATATATTATAAGACAATAAAATGAATGAAGTAAAATACATGGTACTATATGTATGAACCTTGAAAACATCACATTGAGTGAAGGAACCAGTCACAGAAAGGCAGGTATTATATGAATTGATTGATTTAAAATGCTTAAATAAACCCACTTATAAATCAGAAAGTAAATTAGTGGTTGCATTGGATGGGTGATGGCCTAAGGTAAAAATGTTCTTTAACAGCTAAGAGACATCCGGTTTTCTTTAGTGGAGGTCAGAGTGTTCTAAAATTAGATTGTGATGATAGTTTTATAATCTTGTGAGTGAACAAAACAAACAAACAAAAAACTCAACATTGAACTCTACACTCTAAACAGTGAATTGTATATTTGAGTTATATCTCAGTGAACCTGTTCAAAAAATACTTAAGATGAAACATTTATTTATATTAGTGTTCTTATAGCTGTATTAAAATAATCTGATATGAAGTTCATCATATAGATAATAATTAAAAAGGTTTTTAACGTTAAAATCAAAACCACTTTATATTCATATGTAAATGCACTCTCAAAGTACAGGAGGAGGCCAGACTTGTAATTATTATCCATTTCTTAGATGGGAAGTTTCAGGCTCAGGAAGGTCCCAGTCTTCACACTGTCACTCTCAGCAGAGCTGAGGCTGGGATCAGGTTTTCTGACTCTAAACTCTGTGATCTCACTACATCTAACAGCCTCTTCTAGTAGTGATTACCCAGATGGGATACAGGATGTAAACATGGAGGCTGAGGGCCTCTTCCCTGTTATATTTGATTCAAAGTAAAAAAAAAATGCAGTATTTTGAACCCTGAGACAGACATTCCTGTACTTCTCTTTGTTTCTTTGGGCATCCTCATGGGCACTTCCATGAGGGGGGAGTACTGCATATGCTCCACTGCTTAAAGTGTAAAAATATTATCTTAGGGGTCCTTCCTTCTTCTTTCAAGCCATAGTGGGGCCTCAGTTCCTTGAATGACAGGAAATTCACATGGGTCATTCCATTACTTCATGTGGTTCCTTCACAGAGGGGTTGCAAATTAAAGTAAACCTTGAGACCTACCTCGTTCCAATTTCCTCCTAATTAACAGCCCCTTCATCTCCCCACAGGCCACACGAAGTATTTGAGCACGAAAATTCACAAACACACCTGGCTGCTGTCTTGCCCCTGAAAGAGAAAAATTTCCATTTTGTCTCATTTCACAATTGCACAAGGACAACTCCCCTGCCCTGCTCAAGTCATTTCTGCAAAGTCATACAGTTGGAAAACTTTATTCCACAAATCTCCAGAGTTTCAGAGCCATTCTTTCAGTGACATTGTTGGTACATAACCACAGAAAGTCTACCTGCATTACACCTCTCAAACCCTGCACAATCAGAATGCTTTAACAGAGACACCAGGCGTCAGCACAACTGTCTTAGCTCCCCATGTAGTCAGCCCCCTGATTCTTATGGGGCAGTGACTCATGCATCTGCTGTCCTGGTAAAGGAAGCTCTGCAGCTGTGCTATTTTCCTGAACTAAGGTCACTGGAGGCAAAGTCCAAGACTGTACCTACCTCTTCCTGTGTGAGCTCTGACTCAGGAGCAGGGAAGACAAAGATGGAGTGACCTAGTGGAGATGATGTCTGCTTCCTGTTTGTGTTCACTGCTTTGCCTCATTTCTCCCCCACATTAGCCTTCTCCAGAGCTGAAAGGGGAGCCCACAAAGCTGTAGCCAATCTGGAAATTGCATGGCTGGCCAGATCATTTGTAGTCTGATAATTGTGTGCCCTTTATCAAAAGATATACCCAGTGCTCTTGATCATCTAAGCCTATGACCTCATCTCCTCCTGTCCACACACTTCCCTGTTACGGCTCTTTGGACATTGAGTGCAGCTGTCCCAAAGGAAGGCAGAAATAAATCAGCTCCTTCCTGCATGGTGATTAGGACAAAGTGGGAGGCAGATTAATGGTGTTACAGAGACCAATTCTGAAAATGCTGGATTCTGTTTTGATCCTTGCTGGTAATGCCTCATCCTTTCCCCAAACAATGCAGAAGGTGCAGTCATTGGAGTACCCAGATGATTCAGATTTAATTTTGGTGATCTTTTAAAGAAATGCCTTCACCCTTCTTGTGTCTGACCCTTCTGGGTGAAATATCTGAGTGAGTAATAGTATACACAGGTTTTGTAACAGTGAAAGAATAACAAAGATCCAGGAACCTGAGGAGGAAACATCTAGGAAGTAGGGGAGGTAGAGAGGCATTAATGATATCTGTCATTCAGAGCTGCCCTGAGTCCTCCTTAGAGAATGAAACCACCTGGTCCAGGTCTTTCATCACAGGGATGCTGAGTCTGCCACTCAGCACCTGATCCAAGGAAACAGGGGCTGGTGTCAGCATCTGAAATCCCATGCAGAATGTCTCTGGGCAATGTCCCCACACAGATTCTTAGTCATTCAGTGGAGGGTTGTGAAAAGAACAAATGTGACCTGGCTGGTGTCATGAACATAGGAGGCAGATTGGATAGACTGTCTTCAGGCAGTGACCTTCCCTCCATCCTGCCACATCAAAGACTAGAAACAATGAACAGAAGCAAAAACTCATTAAGACCTATAGCTGGCCAGTGGCCCAGACTAGAGGACATGCCTGTCCCCCCACCTGCCAACTGATGTATATACACATCCTGATAGACCTCGACAGTGGTGAATACTTCCCTTTCAGGACACTGTGTTCACTTGTCTCTCTCATGCAAACATGGTGACTTGCACCATAGGAGTGATCACAGGATCCTAAAGCAATTGTGGTAGAAGGAATTTGGTAAAAGCTGCAGGAAACAACTGAATGGATTGGGGCTCAGCCTCTCTTGGTGATATTAATCAGAGTGGCTGGTGGAGTGGTGTCCTCCTAGGAACACTGCCAGACTCTGCTGGGTGGGGCGAACCTGTTGGGAGGTCATTTTCTGTGGCATTTCCATGTGCCTCATGGTATCTTTTCAAGGAATTTTGATTAAGAAACAGTATTGCAAGCTAAAGTTAGTGTTGTTACCTGATCAATATAAAATAGAGAACACCTCACCCCTGAAATATTTCGGGATAGTTGATTGTCCCTCCTCTCCCCAGGGGAGAGCTCCTTATGTTCCAGGGTGATGGTCATGTTCTGCATCTTCATAAAGATTGGATTTTACAAGGAGAATACTTTAGGCATAGCTCTTAATATTTGTGTATCTCATTATAAATTTCATGTCAAGAGATGAAGAAAAACACTGCAAACTATTGCAGTCTAGTTGATACTATGCATGCTGAAGGGATTGGAGAGAAATGTACTGATGCCTGTAGATGGAAATGTTTCAAACCTGAGGGATGGATAGGGAAATGGATAGATGGACAGAAATGTGATAAAGCAAGAACAGTGAGTGTTAATTTTGCATTGATGGGAAAATATTTTGATGTTTATGGTAAAATATTTCAGGTTTTTAGTAGCCTTAACATTTTCATACTTTGATAGTTGAAAAATAATGTTTTGGCAAGAAAAGAAGCTATTAACCAAAAGGCGACAGTTAAAAATCCAAAAAAGCATTCATCAGCCACACAGCAGATTCTAAAAGACCAGTCAGTAATCATATTGGCATACTGAGGAAAAATTTTTGTTTAAAAATTCTTTCAAATTGAAGGCAAACTTGCACATACAGCACTGGCAGGTTTGCCACATAGACAACCCATTAATATAACCAGGTATTAATTCCACTAGACACAAAGTAAAACCAAAGGAATGAAACAATGATAAGTGTATATAAAAATGAAAACATCATTTAAATAAATATTGACGCCAAAAGATAATAGTTTCAAAATTTAAAATTAAAAGAAAATAACAAAGTGTTAAATAACAATAGCTTAATGATGGAGATGGGATGTTCAATTTGAGAGAATTCATGCTGAGATCCTTGGCATCATTTGAGATTAGGGCATAGTTAAAAAGATTACAGAAATCTTATCTCCATTTGCCAAAGCAGCAGAGAAAAAAGGTGGAATATGGAACTGTACCTCTCAATCAATCAGTATGCAGGAAAAAGACATAAAAACATACAAATGGAATGGATAGCAAGAAAATACAATACATAAGTCCACACATAATAGGAATCATAATAAAAGCAATAAATAAACTTAACTATTAAAAGATTATAATTATCAGAAAAGATTACAAAACACTAAATGTCATTATAAAAAACATAAACCGTAGAGGAAGACTTAATAAAAGTGAACATAAAACATAAAACAAATGTAATAATATTAGCACCCTGAGTAAAGGTTTCAAAGCAAAAAGCATTAAGAGGCATAAAGAAAAACACTGTAGTTGTAAAAGAAAAAAAATTATCTAAGTTGTAACAGTCAGGAATAGCCTCAAAGTATTTTAGGTAAAAACACAGAACAAGAAGGACTTTTCAAATACATAATCAAGTAGGAGAATTTAATACATCTGTATATGACATGATGGAACACATACAACCTAATTTACTGTGTATCCAGGAGGTTTAAACAACAAAGCTTTGCTTCATGAAGAGATTGTTTATGGGAAAAGCCAGATCCCCCAAATAGTTCAAATGCACATTATTTTAAAGAGACATAAAATATTTATAAATATTGATCATGAATTAGATTCCAAGGGACTTTCATCAGATTTTAAAGAATTAATGAAGTCAATTTTTATATTGTGTTCCAGATATCCATTTTTAATTCTCAATGTACTAACAGAATATTTGCATTTATCTGAAGTGAAGAATACACTAGAAGGAATCAACAGCAGGTTAGATAACACAGAGGAATGAGTCAGTGATTTAGAGGACAAAAATAACAGGAAGCACCCAAACAGAGTATCAAAAAAGAAAAAAGAATTAAATTAAATGAGCAAAGTTTAAGAAACTTCTGGAACACATCAAGTGTAACAACATCTGCATCATAAGGGCATCAGAAAGAGAAGAGAGTGAGCAAGGGGTAGAGAACCTGTTTGAAGAAATAATGGCTGAAAACTTCCCCAGTCTGGTGAAGGAAAAAGTCACACAAGTTCAGGAAGCACAGAGAGTACCAACCAAGATGAACCCCCCAAAAAACCCACACCAAGACACATTATAATTAAAATGCCAACAATTAAAGACAAAGAGAAAACCTTAGAGGCAGCAAGAGTGCTAGTTTTAATGAACTACAAGGGAGTTCCCAAAAGGCTGTCAGTTGACTTCTCAACAGAAACACTTTAGGCCAGAAGGCATTGGCATGAAGTATACAAAATGATGAAATGCAAGGACCTGCAACCAACACTACTCTATCCAGCAAGGCTATTATGTAAATTTAAAGGCAAAATAAAGAGCTTCCCACACAAAAAAAGGTTAAGGAATTCATTACCAACAAATAACAATTGCAAAAAATGTTATAGGGCCTGCTATAAGAACAAGAAATAGAGACATAAGTATTTGAAAAAATGGAAATGTATAAGTACCTATCATTAATAGCCATAAAAGTAAATGGGTTAAATGCTTCAATCAAAAGACATAGCGTAGCTGAATGAATAAGAAAACATCATGTAGACAGTATATATACATATATATATATACTGACATGTGGTCTCTCTCTGAGAATGTTCCATGGGCACTTGAGAAGAATATATATTCTAATGCTTTGGAATGAAATGTTCTGCAAATATAAATTAAATCCATGAGATCCAGTGTGTCTGGATATATACATGGACACACACACACACGCACACACACACACACACACATATACTGTCTACAAGAGGCCCACCTAGCAACAAAAGATTCACACAGGCTGAAGTGAAGGGATGGAGAAAAAATATTCCACATAAATGGAAACAAATAATCAAATAAAAAATCTAGGGTAGCATTACTATATCTAACAAAATAAACTTCAAAACAAAGGCCATAACAAGAGTCAGGAAAGATGACTTCATAATATCAAAGAATTTGAGTCAACAAGAGGAAATAACCATTGTAAACATACATGCACCCAATATAGAAGCACCTAAATATATAAAGAAAATCTTGGTGGACATTAAGGAGAGATTGGTAGCAATACACTCACTGTAGGGGATTTTAACACCCCACTGCACCAATGGATAGATCTTCCAGACAAAAAAATCAACAAGGAACAGTGGCCTTAAACGACACACTGGATCTCATGGATTTAATTTATATTCGCAGAACATTTCATTCCAAAGCATTAGAATATATATTCTTCTCAAGTGCCCATGGAACATTCTCAGAGATAGACCACATGTCAGGAAACAAAATAAGTGTCTAAGAAAATTGAAATCATATCAAGCGTCTTCTCTGACCATGATGCTATGAAACTAGAAATCAACTACAATAAAAAAACTGAAAAACACATGAAGCTAAATAGTATGTTATTAAACAATGAATGGCTTACCATTGAGATCAAGCAAGCAATCAAGACTACCTGAAAACAAATGAGAATGTAACACAACAACCCAGAGTCTATGGGGCACATTGAAAGCAGTCTGAAAGGGGAGTTTATAGCATTACAGGCCTATCTCAAGAAGCAAGAAAATTCTCACATAAACAACCTAATCCTCTCAATAAAACTACTAGAAAAACCACAACAAACAAAGCCCAGAGTAAGTAGAAGGAAGGAAATAATAAAGATCAGGGCAGAAATAAATGACACAGAGACTAAAAACAATACAAAAGATTAGTGAAACCAACAGTTGACTTTTTGAAAAGACAAACTAAAGAGACAGAGAGAGGACTCAAATAAAGTCAGAAACAAAAGAGAAGTAACACCTGACACCATGGAAATATAAAGGATTGCAAAAAAAAAATACTATGAAAAACTGTATACCTTCAAATTGGATAGCCTTCATGAAATGGATAAATTCCTAGAAACATGTAATCTTCCAAAACTGTATCAGGAAGAATCAGAAAACCTGAACAGACTGATTACAACAAATGAAATTGAAGCAGTAATCAAAAAACTCCCAGCAAATACAAGTTCCAAACCAGATGGCTTCACAGGCAAATTTTACCAAAAATTCACAAAAGAACTAATACCCATCCTTCTCAAACTATTCCAAAAATTTCAAGAGGAAAGAAGACTTCCCAGCTCTTTTTATGATGCCAGCATTATCCTAATTCCAAAAGCAGATAAAGAAACTACAAGAAAGAAAATTATAGGCTGATATCCCAGATGAACATAGATGCTAAAATCCTCAATAAACCCTAAATAGAGTGGCTCAGTTGGTTGAGCATTGTCCCACAAAGCCGAAGATTGCTATTTTGATTCCCAGTCAGAGTCCATGCCTGAGTTGTACATTTCCTGGCTGTGGCACATACAAGAGGCAACCCATTGATGTTTCTCTCTTGCATTGATTGGTCTCCCCAGCCCTTTCTCCCCCTTTCTCCCCTTCTCTAAATGTAAATAAGTGAAATCTTAAAAAAACTCTTCTCAAAAGATTCACAAACCAGATCAAACAATACATGAAAAAGATCATACATCATGATCAAGTGGGATTTATTGAGGGGATGCAAGATTGGTACATATTTGCAAATCAATAAATGTGACATATCACATAAACAAGATAAAGGATAAAAACCATATGATGGTATCAATAGATGCAGAAAAAGCATTCAATAAAGTCCATTTATGATTAAACCCCTTTTATGATAAAACTTCCCGCAAAGTGGGAATAGAGGGATCATGCCTCAAGATAATAAAGGCCATATATAAAAACCTACAGCCAACATCATACTCAATGGATAAAAACTGAAAACATTTCCCTGATCAGGAACAAGACAGGGATGTCCACTTCTACCACTCTTATTCAATACGTTACTGGAAGTCCTAGTCACAGCAATCAGACAAGAAGAAATAAAAGACATCCAAATTGGAAAGGAGGAAGTAAAACTGTTATTACTTGCAGATGACATGATAATGTAAATAGAATACCCTAACGACTCCACTAAAAATCTACTAGATCTAATAAATGAATTTGGAAAAGTAACAGGATACAAAATTAATATTCAGAAATCAGTGGCATTTTTATATGCCAAAAATGAAGTACCAGAAACAGAAATTATGGTAAGAAGATAATCCCATTTACTACTGAAACAAAGGAAATAAGGTACCTAGGAATATACTTAACCAAGGAGGTAAAGGCCTGCACTTGGAAAACTACAGGACACTGAAGAAAGGAAGATGGTGCCATTACAATGGAGAAGCATGTGAGGATGATGAGCCTCATCCTAGTGGTGGTGCTTAGTGTCAGACTTCTTCACTTGGCCAGTGAGTAACACTCACTGCTGGCATTTTATACACAGTAGTGAATGTGGGAAGGACTATAATCATTATGTGCTCATTACTTGCCCCTGTTTTATTTTAATATTCAACTATAGTAGTGTTTTAAAAGTTAAATGAAGGATAAACCAAAAACAAGCTGTGGTATATTTACACAATGGAATACTACATGGCTGTAAAAAGGAAGAAAATCGTACCTATCGGGACAGCATAGATGGACGTAGTGATTATTATGCTAATTGAAATAAGCCTGTTAGAAAAAAGACAAATACCATATGATCTCACTTATATGTAGAATCTACTGAACAAAATTAACTGAAAAACAAAATAGAAACAGAAGCAGGGATACATGGAATGGACTGATAGCTGTCAGATGGGAGAGGGGATAAAGGGACTGGGTGGAAGAAGGGGAAGGGATTACCCAACGAACACATATACATAACACATGGACACACACAACAGTGTGGTGATGGTCAGAGGGAAGGAGGATGGGCGCTGGATGGAAGTGGATAAAGGTGGGAAATGGGGACATCTGTAATAGTGTCAACAATAAAAATAGTTAAAAAAAGAAACAGATTGCAGGTTTCAGGAATTACACATGGACAGCTCTGTATCTGTTGATATAAAATTCTCAAGAACGTTATAGTTCTCCCATGAATGTCACAGGGATTTGTACCATTAGAGCAAAGTTTCTTCCACAGATCTTCCCTATAAAATCATATAACTATTTTGGGGTTTCACAATCTGCTTCCTTGATTTTTCCTGCTTCTTAAGGTCACCCATACTCTCTAGTGCCTCCTCCATTTGCAGAGCCAGTGATATTGCACCTCTCTGACCATTCTTACATAATCACTTCTTCCTCTCTCAACAGCCAAGAAAGGCTTTCCACTTTTTAAGGGCTATTGAGTATATTGGAGCCACCTAGGTAATCCAGGAAAATCTCCCTAATCTCAATGTCCCTAGTTTAATTATATCTGTGAAGTCCACTCGCCAGGTAAGGTAACAGATTACAGGTTCCAGGGATTAGGACATAGACATCTTTGAGGAGACATAATTCTACCTACCACAATATTGTAAAAAAATAATAATGATGAAACTCTGGTGTTTAAAATCTCATTTATCACATTGAAAGTAAGTAAAGTTTTATTCACTCTTACTTCTTCTTCTCTTAGGTTTTTGTAAAGCAGAGTTGTTTCCAAGATCCATGAAACCTAGAAAATAACAGGCAGTGGTGAGAAAACAGAAATGAACAAATAGAAGTTACAGATCTTAGGATGATTGTTACTGAAGGTGACCTAGTATACGAGTATAAGGATGTTTGATTTCTTGTTTCTCTCTTTCTTCTAAAGGATCAAAATACCTACTGAAATGAGACATAGGAGTCTGGAATGGGCCCTGGGTCTTGCTTTATTTCTCAATATGACTTTGAAATATACCTTAAATACCTCTGTTATACCTTAAACTTCAGTTTATGCAGGGACTGTAACAGATATTCATCTTGTCCAGGTCTTAAGATTTTTGTGAGATGTCAGTGCCCCCTCAGCTGGGTCCCCCAAAAGTGACACAACTACTTTATCTTTCATTGCATACAAATGCACTTGTGCCGTTGACCTTTTATACCAATCAGCAGCTCACCGAACGCATAATGTTTATTGTGTATCATCTAAAAGCCCAACAAATTACTATTTTTATTTAAAGGAAAAAACAAGAATACTTGAATAAAGTTTTTGTAACAGAGAAAGTTATTAGTTATCTTTGCTCTTAGGTTTTTTCTGATTGCCTATTCCCTAAATAGGCATTTTTTAAATGTCCACAGGATTTGGAAGCAAAGGAAAACACAGCCAATATTCTATAACTGAAGGAGTGGTAAATCTTATGACTCTTCACATTGTTGAAGGATTTGGAATATAAAGATATGGTGATGATCATTTCTGTCTCTTCTCATCTGAAGGAGTGAGATTGCTACAAAATGAAGCAAAGACTCACAATTCTTTATCCCATATGCAGGACCAAAGAAGTCTTGAAAACCAATATTTTTTTCATAGGTTTGCAGCTAATTCACTTGGCAGGGAAGCTGGACTTGGCTGCCATGAGTCCATGTAGAATCTATAACTTATCACACTTGGTCTGAATTCACAGAATTTGTTGCAGAAACATTAATGTATTTGAGAATAAGATTTTGCCCCACGCACTGTTAGGGTCTTTTGTAACAAACAGGATATAAACCACAGTGCACTTCTAAAATAATAAAACATTATTATTTTACGTGTGGCTTCAGAGGTTTTGAGTAAGAAGTATTATGTGCAACATTAGTCTTTTATAATATCAAGAGCAGATAACATTTTTATTTGTTTTTAGATCTTGTTTTAAGGTGTTTTCCTAAGTAGACGTATTTCCAATATCCACTGAGAAAGTGAGAAGGGAAAACCAATCTCTGATTTGTGCACTAAAGAGCTACAGATCTTACGATTACGCATGCTGCACACAGGATTGAGGAAACCACATTTTGGTAACTGTTTTGAGCTCCAGTTTTGCAATGGAAATAATACAGCATCCAGGATGCTAGTTTTATCTTTCCCTTTTTCTCCATGAGACTTTGTGGAAGACCTTGAAACATTTATGTGTTTGTGTTTGCTCATCTAGAAACAAGAGTAACACTGTCCACCCTGCTTACCCCTCAGGGTTGCTGTAAAGGAAAAAGTAAGACACTATGTGCAAAGATCCTTTGAAAAGTTACTATATGTTCATAACTTGCTGAAGAACTCTGTCAAAAACAATACTTTGGGTGTCAAAATACCTCATCTATTATCAACGCCTTATCTGCTCACACTAGATAACTGAAGGAACTGGCCCTTGACACTGTTCAAAGTTTGTGACCTGATGACAATATGACCTTCCAATAAAGAAACACTTAGCTTTCCTTTCTCTCCAGAAACCACTATAAAAATCCAAACCAACACTTTATAGTCATAGATTTAGTTTTCAAACAAATTCATTACTTTGCTAGTCTATTTCTACTATATAATCAATAGTTAGATGATAGGTTGATTAAGAAGACCTATAAATTAATAGACCTCATCTTCAAAAATGTAAATACAATAGTCTTATTACCTTGCACATTCCCAAAGGTCAAGTAAAATAAGTGCAGAAAAAGGGATTCCAGAATAAACTGTATCCCTGGTGCAGAATGAACTCAGAATAGATGCTTCAGGAAAGACTATCTGTTAATTCAAGTTCCTGCAGCCCAAGCCTTGAGCTCCCACCTCCTTACCTGGTTTTCTTTTCAGTGCTGAGGTGGAAGCTTCAGGAGGCTCTTCTCTGTTTCTGCATTCTGCAGACTCATCACTGCTGATCTCTGTACAGAGGAGCAAACTCCTTAGGGTCTCAAGGATCCCACAGACAGGAAACCCTTAAGACAGCACTAGGAGGACCTAGAAGGTAACTGAGATTACCATGGTCTGTGCTCTACTGTGTGTGACCTGCAGGTTGCTCCAGGTCCTATACAGGCGGTGGTGAGGTTCAGGCACAGAGGGCAGCTGTGCCCATCCTGGAGCTCTTCTTGCCCCACAGTCACCCTGTCTCCTACCTCCACCCTCATTCCACCTCTAACCTTTGCTCTCTATTACTTACCCACCCCATTCTACTTCTTTCTTTCATTCTTATTTTAATTCTCCATTTCCCTCTTGCTTCAGTCTATTTTTTCTAATTATACCTGTTTCTGACAGTGATATCTCTTCATACCTCTTCCTTTTATTTTTATCTCTTTTCACGAATATCTTGGCTCTCTGAATTATTTCCCTTGAATATAGAAAAATATTCTCTGATATCAATACTTAAATTAACCATTTCTTTTTTACATATTTTTCCAATTACTGGGGACATTTTTCTCCTGAGCTAGCTGGATAAGGTGCTGGTCCCCTCCACTTCCTACCTCTAACCCAGGCCACTAGGACAGTCTCCATGGGCCCGATGATGTGCCTGAGACCCCCACCTGGTACGGAGATTCACATCGCACATTCTTTCAGTCAGCCTTACCTATTATGTCAGACTCCTGGTTACCACCACTCCTTGCTTGTGCTTTCCATTCACTTCCTGAATTAAAAAATGGCGTTTCCTTCATTGTGTCCTTCAGATGTAAACAGAAGGGATTCACTGGGATTCCATGGTGGGGTAGCTCCACTCCTGGACCAAATGAAATAAATGAAGAATTTCATTTGTCTCCCCAAAGGAAGTATGCACCCTCCCTACAATTAAGCCCTTCTCCCTGTAATCTCACTGCAGGGAGAGCTCCCCCACCCTCTCCTTTCCTGCTGCTCAGCTCTGGCCTTCCTTTGGGCCTCTGTTAACTTGGGTTTTTAATTTCAAAAACCCTCTGTTAACTTGGGTTTTAGTTTGTTTTAACTTTTCAAAGTAGCAGCCTATTTTTGTCTGAGAGGGTTCCAGGGCCACTTTGATCACTGTGGACACCTCGCCTTCCCAGTGGTGTGAGGAGCAGCCCCCTGTGACTTCTTTGTGGTGACTGTCTCCTCCAATCAGACAATGCTTGGTCCTCTCTCTGCCAGTTCTTCATGCACTGTCCATTACTCATTTCAACAGTTTTCTTTGCACCCCCCTCCCCATTTTGTATTTATTGATATTCATTTCCATGTTTTTTCTCTCTTCAGATTACTTCTTTATATTTTTATCATTGTTCACCAGGGCCAGCAGGATCTAAGATGAAGCAGAGGAGGGGCCCGAGACACAACACAACAGGTCCTGAGGGTGAACCCTTCCTTATGTGTATCCCAGGGTCTTTGTGTCTCACCCTAGACCTGGCCCTGCTGCCCCACCTGATTTTTCAGCTTATCCATTCTCAGCTATGTTGCCTACTTTCTCTTATTCTATTTCAGTCTCTTAATTAGTTTTGTGACCCATGAATGCCTCTTCCATATCAACATTGTCTTTATATTTTTTTCATTTCTAGTATTCAAATCATCACCACAGTCTCTCCTGTGCCTTTATTCACAATGTGGAGTCCCTCCACCTGCCAGTTCCCCTCTACACTCATCCATCCCAGCCACTCAGTCTTACCTGCTGGCTCAGACACCTGGGCACATTGTTCATTTGCTTGTTGGCTTTCCAGTGCATCATTGTCATTGATTATATTTGTTTTCATTTTTATGTCTTTCGTTTTAGTGAGGTGCTCTGGGAGCCTATTGTCAGGTGGAGCTGTACCTATGAATCAGGGATAAATCACAGATATTTTGCTTGCCTTCTACATCAGTCAGGGTCCAGCAGGAAAAGAGAAATCATTCTCTCCTTGTAGAGCAGAAGGAATTTAATCCAGACAATTATAGTTATACAGCTGATGGAAGAGCTGAGAAAATCAAATGGAAGAGTGGGGAAACCCAAAAATAATAAATAGAAAGCTATGATAGGGACTGGAGATGATGGAAGAATATTTGCATGGGAGACCCATAGAACTATGTAAAGGATTCAGCAAATGAGGGACTATTCCCCCAAGGAACACAGTCATCACTGCTGACCTCTTTCCTGCAGGACAGGCCACCTCAGGATGGAAAATCATCAGCTCAGGCCACAGCTTATTTCAAGCAAGACAGATGCAGAGGCCATGAAGCCAGGTACATGGACAACAGATCCCAGAGCTGTCAATAGTTGGCAGCAAGCACATGTGAGAAGGAGAGGATCAACCCTCCCAGGCAACTCAGTGTATGAAGACTCTGTTTTCTAAATCTTTGGAGACAACACACATGACAAGATGGACAATTCTGAGCACTCTGTACTAAAAAGTAGCAGCCCTCCCACCACAGCCTATTGCAGAAAGGGACAAGAACAGCAAAGGATCACAGAACAGCCAGAAGGAACAGACCTTTGTAATTGGACTGATCTGGGAAGAGCCAGGACAGGCATGGGTATGAGTTTTCACCAGTTCCTGAAGGAAGAGATTAGAACCTTATTTCAGAATTGAAGTGTGGGCTATGCAATTCTCCTCCAGTCCCATGTTAATCTTTAAAGTGTAGTACTTGACAACCCCTTCCCCCAGGAATCAATGTAGACCTGCACCCCCGGCCTCAGTCAGGCCATCTCACTATGTCATCCATGAGCCACTCAGTAACTAGTGATTGTTTGCCTTCTCAACCACAGCCACAGGGAACTTGTTTTAGTCTCCAGAGCTACCCCAGACTGGTGGTCTTACTGGACTCCCCACCCCACCTCACATGCACCCTCCCTGCAGGTCTGTTCACTCTGATTTGTGGGCCTTTTCATCAGAGTTCAGCAACTGATTTTCCTTCACTTCCTCTACCTCTTGGTATTCTTCTTTTTGTATCTTCCTCTCTGCATATATTTCCCTATTTTTGTCTCAAGTATCTGTCCTTTCCATGAGTTTATCTGGGAGTATACGGGGTTTAGAACATGGGCTCTGGGATCAGAAGGCCTGGGTTCATCCTGCTCATTTGACCCCAAGCCAACTGCGTACATGGTCTCTCTGGATTTTTTTCTGCAAATGGGCACATGGTGATACTTCCACCCAAGGGTAGCAGTGAGCACTAAACTTACAACTGCCAGAGTAAATGTTCACTGAATAAGCTTTCAATAATATGGTTGTTTCATTGTGTCCTTTCCCCCTCTCCCACCTTTCCTTTCTCTTCTTTCTCTCTCTCAAAATAGCCCTATTCCCTTCTCCACAACTTCTCATTTCTTCTTTTCTCTTTCTCTATGATTGCTTGTCTCCTTCAATGTTCCTACTCTTATACAACATCCCTGACAGTTAAATCAGCTGCTTAATCTGCCATTACTAAATATGTCTGCTTTTGATGTTGACTTTGGGCCTTTAGTTCCTAACCCTTTGTAGCTTCACATTGATCTTCTCCTACATGGGACTTTTTAAATAATAATTACTTCCAGGTCAGAGCTGTCTTTAAGTCTCATTTCCTGACACACTGGGTTCCTGCTTCTTTGTCTTGGTTATTGAGCCCATCGTCTCTTGTTACAACTACTCCTCAGAAGTTGGCCTCTGTTCAGATGCTCATACAAACACTCTTCCCTGCATTTTCCATTTTCATCAGGCGTTCTCTCCTGATTCCCAAAATCCACTCAGAGCTCAGGTCTCACTTCCCTTTCTCTTTTCTTCTTAGCAGAAGAGAAACAGTTTTTATTTGCAATCACCTCGTTCAAGGCTTAGTTGGATAATAGGGTTCTCTGTACTCTCTTCTTTCACACTTGCTTGGTCACAAATTTCCTTTAGGATCACTGAACAGAGAGAGAAAAGAAGTCAGAGATCTGTCTCACAGCTCAGGGACATCATTTCAAATGTGTATATTTAGGAATTTTCAGCCACCTGGTCACTCAGAATTCACTGAGTCCCAGTCCTCATGGTCAAGTTCCACACCATACTTGGTACAGAAAAGAGAACCCTCCAAAAGGGAGCCCTTATGTTACCCACACAGAAAGGAACCACTTGAGTGTCAGGATAAGAGTCATGGAAAACATCATGGGCTTGTTATTTATGTAAAAGAAATGCACAAATGGCTGGAAAAGCCTGTGTCAAATAAAAAATGGAAGTGAAGTGTGTTTTCTGACCTCTTCAAACTATAAGGAAAATATGGAAATTTACTTGGGAGAAGGACAAAGATCCTGTGAGTGACTGCATGTATAAAAGTGAAAGCACAGAAACTTAAAATAAATAGGTGGTCAAGTGAAGGGTGGAGTTTACTGGGTCGGGAGGATGAGCACTTCCCAAAGAGACAGCAGAGGACACAGGAAGAACTAGAAAGACCTCCAGGGGACCCAGATCCCAGGAGACTCTCTGAAGCTGCCAGGAGGGAGTGAATATTGTGGCCCTGGAGGACATCTCAAGAGGTCTGTACCAGGGCCTGGGAGGCTGCCAAAAAGGTGAGACCCGTGCACCAGCCAAGTGCTTTTCCCAGATCATCTGCACTACTCAGTGCACATAATTCTTTTTCCTGTGGATTCTCCATTGTTATTTGGAGACCTTGGTGGATACTAAACTGCATTGAAATAAATTTTTTTCCGGCAAGTCAAAACAAAAATTATGGGAAGAACAAAATAAAATGAGGGACAATCATTAAAAAATTATTGGCTGGACAGTTTGAACCACAAATTCAGACTACAGTTAGAAATTATACATTGTGAGTCTCAGGAAAAAGTGGTGAATGAAACACTTTCTTGTGGTATCAAACGCAGTTTGTGGCAGAGAATTTGATTTTGAGATTATTTGATTAGTTTGTCTTACCCCTGGTGGAGAAAGAGCTAATAGAGCCATTATTATCTTTGTTTAAGGGCCAATTTGACCTGGGTTAATTTTCTTGCTCATTGCTCTGGACACCTGATGAAGGTGGTCTTTTTTTTCTGTATTACCAGATCAATAATGGGTTTAGGGTGAAAAATGACCCATAACTGGACTCAGAAAGACTCCATGTAAATTATAAGCTGTAGCTGGTCTTCCTCCAATGTGGTGACTCTTGTCACCACAGTTGTAGGAAGCACCACAACTGTAACTCAGTTGTTTCTAATGGGGTCCCTGAAAGCAATGACTACAGAGTTGTTACATGAGACATTGACTCCCCTGGTCTTGGTGCTGCTAAGCCAGGTGGATCCTGCACCCACTGCTGAGCTGTCAGCTGAGGCAGATAGTAGGGTACTTGATGGTCTTCTATTTGGACACATGAAAAAAGAGCAGCAACTGATGGTGCCTTACTCAGATGCAGTGGTTCTTGTCATTTGTTCTTGGAAGTAAATCTGACGTGACTGTGACTCTGATTGTTTTTGGAGTTTAAATGCTTAGTAAGCAGACCTCCAGGTGTATTTTATACTGTAGTCACTATATCAAAAGCTTCAAGAAGGCTCATGATGTCTGTATTCTTAATTTTTATATCACCTCAGACCAACATCATGTGTGACACATGCTCAAACTATTTGTCAAAAAAAATTTGCCATGGACATTGAAAGGTAGGCTATAAACCTCATTACCATCTCTGAAGCCTTCACAAATGCCATTTAAATCAGGGTAGCTCTTCATCAGGAACTCGCTGAACAAGATTTCCAGAAGTGGCAGGTGACATCTCTCCTCCATGTTATAGAGGATTGCATACACCACTTTTGGTACAGCTGACAGGTTTTCACAAGATTTTTTAGACTCCTTAAAAAATAGTGAATGGGGAAATATGAATACAGAATTTTAAGTTACAGAAGTGCCCTAGAAAGTGATTTCATTTTAATGTATTACAATTCTCCTACATAGGTATCTTCTCATGTACAGTTTTAAAATTTCCCCATATTAGTATAGCTACAAATAAGTAAATCTTTTTTCCTTAAAAATATGCATTTGTGCATCTGATCTTGTCACTCTCATTTATATTAGATGGAAGGAGGAGCAATATGGAGAATGAAAATTGGTTCAAAGTTAAATGATATGTAGCCCTTTCAGAACCTGGCAAAATGTTTTAGGAATTGACTGAGCAGGTGATAGGCTGATGTTCTATTGAGTGAAAAACACTTGTCCCTTATGTAGGACCAACTTGGCTTGGCAAAGCTCAAGGAAGCCAGGTGATCATTTTTCCCTTCCTGTGAGCTTTACTGTAAAGTAGCCTATTCATAGGGAAAGAGAAGATTCACATCTTTGTATCTCCACCTATATCTTTTGCTAAAATTATCTAAATTTCAAGATTCCAGAAATAACAAAGGAAAAGAAAACTGAAAGCTGTTTAAGAGAGAATGGCATGTAACTACTTAGAACTTTGTCCTAACAATGTATTCATTTTTCTGTGGATTTTAATGTTCTCAGATCAAAGCATTTAAATTGATGTTCATTGGAGTAAAATGCTGTGTAAATTATTTTATTAAATCAGTTGATTAAAGTTATTCACCCAGTCATTAAAAATACATTTAATCTCTAGTTTATGCTATATTATACATCTAACACCTACAAGGCATTATATTATACACCTATAGGGCCCTGTATCTGTAGCTTTCAGATACAACCAATCTCCAGTGTTTTTCACCTTGACTCTAAGGGGCACCAAAATGTCCCATTCCTTCAGTCAGGAGCATGACTGCCTCCAATTATGCCTTCTTCTCCTTTTTACCTTATAGGAACACTTGGAAGAGTAGTTGAGAAGACCCCCACTTACAGGAGACCCCTCACTTGTCTCTGTGTGCCCTGACATTTGATTCCAAACTACCAAAACAACTAATGTGGGGCTGGTTTACCAGATTGTGACATAATAAACTTCACTTACATTATACACTTTATTGGTGATGAATCCACGGTCATGAAGGGTCTCGAGGAAAGGAAATGGTGTTTTTATTGCATCTGAAATCTCAACCTTACGTTCTTTGAAGTGTTTGAAGGCAATCTCACACATAAATCTGTTTTGTTTTGCAAACATCCTAGGGGGAAAAGATACTGTGATAAAATAGTAATGAAGATTTTGAAGTGCCGGTGGAGGGTGTAACATTTTATACATGAAGGATAGAATGTGAAGAATCAACATGTATAAAATAAGAGGTTCTGAGTAGAGATCATAAATGGAATTGGTTCAGTCAACAAAGACAGAACAGAAGGAAGCATGGAGGACCAGACAAACGTATATATTATTGAAAATGTCCAGAGTGCTCCAATCAAAGCCACTATAAACATATCTTTTCACAAACATGTCAGGAATGTTTTTATTAAAACCTTCTATTCAACACAGTATTGGAAGTTCTAGCCACAGCAATGAGAAAAGTCAAAGGCATAAAAGGAATATAAATTGGAAAGGAAGAAGTAAAACTCTCATCCTTAGAGGATGACATGATATTATATTAGAAAACCCTAAAAAACTCTACCCCCAAACTATTAGAACCAATGAATGACATCAATAAAGTTGCAGGATACGGAATCAATATACAAAAGTCTGCTGTGTTTCTACACATCAATAAGAAATGATCATAAGAAGAAATTTAGAAAACAATCCCTCTTCCAATTGCATCAATAAGTATAAAATACTTAGGGACAATTTTAACCAAGGAGGTGAAACGCTATTACTATGAAAACAATAAAACATTGAAGATTTCTGGCCAAGATGGAGGCAGTAGGTAGATCCACTGTGCCTCCTTGCACAACCAAAAGAAGGACAACCACAAATTTAAAAACAAAAAACATTCAGAATGGACAGAACAATCAAACTGTATGGAATTCTAACAACAAAGAAGTTATAGAAGAAACATTCATCCAGACCAGTAGAAGGAAAAAGATGGGTGTCTGGGGTGGTGGGTACTTGTGGTAAGGCAGCAGCCAGAAGACCAGGGCAGGTAGGGCTTTGGTTGGTGGACTAGGTGGCCCCACATTTGTGTGTGGATAAACTGGGAGGAACAACTGGGGAGCGAGATAGACCACACCACTCAGGGTTCCAGTGTGGTGAAAAAAAGCCTCAAAATCTCTGACTGAAAAAAACCATTGGGGTTGTGGTGGTGGGAGAAACTCCAGCCTCACAGGAGAGTTCATTGGAGAGACCCACAGGAGCCTAAAATGTGCACAAAACCACCCACTTGGGTATCAACACCAGAAGGGCCCAATTTGCTTGTGGCTATCAGGGGAAGTGACTGAAAGGCGGCAAAGAACTGAGCAAGCAGCATTGTTTCCTCTTGGACCCCTCCCCCACATACAGTGCCACAACATATCCATGTGGGTTGCCCTGCTCTAGTGAATGCCTAAGGCTCTGTTCCTTATTACATAACAGGCCAAGACAAAAAAAAAAAAATGGCCCGAATGAAAGAACAGATCAAAGCTCCAGAAAAAATACAACTAAGCAACAAAGAGATAGCCAACCTATGAGATGCACAGTTCAAAAACACTGCTAATCAGGATGCTCACAGAAATAGTGGAGTATGGTTACAAAATAGAGGAAAAAGTGAAGGCTATGAAAAGTGAAATGAAGGAAAATGTATAGGGAACTAACAATGATGGGAAAGAAACCAGGACTCAATCAACGGTTTAGACCAGAAGGAAGGAATAAATATTCAATGGGAACAGAATGAAGAAACAAGAACTCAAAAAAAAAAAAAATGAGGAGAGCCTTAGGAACCTCTGGGATAACTTTGAACGTTCTAACATCTGAATCATAGGGGTGCCAGAATAAGATGTAGAGCAAGAAATTGAAAACTTATTTGAAAAAATAATGAAAGAGAACTTCCCCAATCTGGCAAAGGAAAGGAAATAGACTTCCAGGAAGTCCAGGAAGCTCAGAGAGTCCCAAAGAAAGTGAACCCAATGAAACACACACTAAGGCACATCATTACCCAAGGTAAAAGATAAGGAGAGAATCTTAGAAGCAGCAAGAGGAAATGGGACAGTTACCTACAAAGGAGTCAAGTGATTTCTCCAAAGAATCCTTACAAGCAAGAAAAGTCTGGAAAGAAGTATTCAAAGTCATGAAAGACAAGGACCTACATCCAAGAATACTCTACCCAGTAAAGTTATCATATAGAATGGAAGGAAAGATAAAATGCTTGCCAAATAAAGACAAGTTAAAGGAGTTCATCATCATCAAGCCCTTATTATATAAAATGTTAAAGGGACTTATCTAAGAAGAAGAAGATCAAAAATATAAACAGTAAAATGACAACAAACTCACAACTATCAGCAAATGAAACTAAAAAACAAAAACAAAAACAAACTGCGGAAACAACTAGAACAGGAACAGAATCAGAGAAATGGAAATCACGTGGAGGGTTATCAGCTGGGAGGGGGAGAGGAGGAATGGGAGAAAAGGTACAGGGAATAAGTAGCATAAATGGTAGGTAGAAAACAGGCAGGGGGAGGTTAAGAATAGTATAGGAAATGAGGAAGCTAAAGAACTTATATGTATTACCCATGGACATGGACTATGGGGTCGGGGAAGAATGCGGGTAGGAGGGGGTGTGCAGGGCAGAGGGGAATAAGGGGGGGAGTGGAATAACTGTAATAGAAAAATCAATAAAATATATTGAAAAATAAAACAATGATAACAAAAATTGAAGAAGATACACATAAGTGGAAAAATATATCATGTTCATGAATTTGAAGGATTAATATTATTAAAGTGTCCTTATTACCTAAAATAATATACAGATTCCATGCAGTCCCTATTAAAACACATTCTTCTCAGAATTAGAACTAATCCTAGAATTTATATGGAACCACAAAACCCCCCAATAACCAAAGAAATCTTGAGAAGAAACAAGGTAGGAAGCATCATGTTACCTGACATTAAACTATACTATAAAGATCTAATAGTAAAAACAGTGTAGAATTGGTAAAAAAAAATTTATTAAAAAAATTTGGAAACACCTAGCCACTATTTTAAGAAAAACTATATGAAATAGATGAAAGCTGACACATTACGAAGTCTCCAAATATGGCAAATATTATAGTAAACAATGAAATGATGAGATTATTCAGTGATGTCTACCATTACAACAATTTACACACATATATGTTTTAGCTGATACAATAGGATAAGAAAAAAAATTCATGGGTGTAAATACTAAAATAAGATATGGCATTATATGATATATGATTACATGTAGAGAAATGATAAGAACCTAATTACATTCCCTAAAGGCTAGAAAAAAAATTTGCCAAGAGGCACGAATTTTTAAAGAAGATACATGAAATGAACAGATTTTATTTGCAACAACATATGTTGAAAAGAAAGAAAACACTACTTCGAACACAATAGTAAATACACATGCATATATTTATAAACATCTAAAAGTTACGAACTATATGAAAGAAACTATAATGTCTTATTGAAGATAATTAAACAAGATCTAAATTAATGGAGATGTAGAAGGTGCCTCTAGTTAGGAAAACATAACAATTTTAAAGTCTCAATCTTTCTGAAATTATTGTAAAAGTCCCCTTCTAGTGCACCTGCAATTTGTAATCCTATTGAAAGTGGATAAGATAATTTAAAAATGCATATGACAGGAAAAATATCTGAGTCAAGCAAAGTATAAGAAACAAGTAAGTAGAAGAAGACTTAATAGGTTTAATGTTAAAAATACAGTAAGATATTAAAAGAATGTAGAAAAATATTTTCAGCACACATGTGTAAGAATTAATATATATGATATACTAAGACTCCAGCCTATTGACAAAATACGACATATTATTCCCCCAAATGGATTTAAACAGTCACCCTAGGAAAATAAAGTTAAAATGTCCATTAAACATATGAATACATATAAACTAAAACATCAATGAGAAACAATTTCTCACCCACTAGATTGGCAAACACAATTTCCTAAGTTACAATGCAGCGTGGGAGAAGATTCAGAGAAGCAGACATTTGTTACTGCTGTGAGCATGAACTGCAATAGCTGGGACTGCATAAAAGTGAACATGAGAACACTTTTTGAAAAACATCTAGGAGAAAGTATTTGTGCTTCGGGTTATAGACATAAAGGTAGCTGTAACATCAAAAGCTAGATCCAGTAAAAAATAACCTGGTAAATTAGTAAAAAATAGTAAATATTTTGTGCTTTGAAAGACACCATTAAAAAATGAAAAATACTAGTCCCAGAGCAGAGAATGAGAACCTAGGCTTGGTCAAGGGCAAGGAGTTCTGCTGGGAGCAAGGAGGACAGGTGAGCTTGCGAGGGTCAGGCAGGGCTGGAGTGAGGGTCCCAACGCACAGTCAGATTCCCCCTTCAGTACACGGTCAAGTTTTTCAGCCAAAAAGCTAAAGAAGCCATGTCAAATGTCCCTGAAAAGCAGAGAGGAATTACCCAAAGGCTCACCATTTGGAGCTGGCCATGACCATGATGATGAGGTCCAGAGAACATCGAGCAGAAAGCTGGGAAGCCACTTCCTCCCAGGAAAGCAGAGCTCAGCTCTGGCCACACCTGGAGGCTGATTACCTGGCCTTTACACAGGTAGAGGGCTACAGCTGGGAGATGAGGAAACTCACAGACTCAGCATTTCAAAAAATTAGTAGTAACAAAAATCCACAAGATCTACTAAAAATTAAGTAGTTGTCATAGAAGCAAACTTGAGACAACTATTATGAACAGGAAATAAAAAGATGATTTATTGGGGACAAATAACGCTGTGAATACTAAAGTTGCATGCAGGGAAGAAGAGTTTTACTCCCCAAAATTAAAAAAAAACATATTTTGTAGATTTTAGAGAAGAAACTTTCCCTGAAGTGAAGGTAGAATTGACTCTGCCACCTCACTAAACAAGAACTCTGGTTAAAGACAGTGTGTGTGGAATTTACCAGTAACTTTCAGCATAGCTTTTGTGTACTTGTGTACACATAGCTTTTGTGTACTTGTATCAAAGTATACTTTTGTGTACACATAGTATGTACTTGTGATAAACAGGGTGCATCTATCTTATAAAATCAATATTATAAGTTTTTACTCTAATTTGAAAACTTTATTAAGATAAAAGTTGCCATAAAAAGTTAAAAGACAAGGAAACATATTGATAAGTCCAGAGTATGTAGCAAACTCTCCCTTGTCATTAAAGGAAGGACAATCATCTCGACTTTTACATTGGCCAAAATGAAACCAACAATTCATAGAAGAGGCAATTTAAATGGACAGTAGATTTGAAAACCTGTTCAACCTCCCATGCAATCAGAGAATGCACATTAACAGGCTGCATCCCTTTATCCAGCACCTGTGTGAAGTCTGGGTGTGAAGAGATGGCTCATCAGCCAGTGGCGGGAGAATACAGTGGTTCAGCCAGAAAGAAGGCAATTTGGTAGGATCTATGAACAAGTGAACATTAGTACCCTTTGCCTGAAGAATTCTACCTTTTGTTTTCTGACACAAGACAAAGACTTCTTTATATGCAAAAACATAAAGAAATATGTAATTGTTATTATCACAGTTTGTTGGTAACAGTGAACAACTGAAAACAACACAAATGTTTTAAATGAAACATAATTTAACAATTATGGAAGACAACTTCATGGAGCAGTATGCAGCTTTAATAAGAATGAGGTAGATTCATATGCTTATTAACATGAAAAATCTCTAATAATTTTATTATTGAAATTTAGAAAATGTAAAATCCAGAATGATATATACAATATAATTTCACTCATTAAAAAATAAGACAGAAATTACGCATTTAGGAAAACAAGTCATGTGTGTAAATGCATAGAAAAGACATAAAAGGCTGTGGCCACAACACTCAGCAGCCCCAGGATGGGAAGAGCAGGGGTGGGTGTTGAATGGGCCAACTTCCCTCTATATACATCTATGTTACTTGAAATTTTATGACCAAAAATGTATAATGTATTTTTGTATTAAATATCAAACAATCAAACTTACTAAGTAATGTAATTCCTGACCCATTAGTAAAGAAAAAGGTAGGATTTCTAGCCTTTTCCTTGTCAGAGATATCCATCCAGAGCAGAAAATCAAAGTACAAATGGAAATCACCAGCCTACACTGGTCTTTGTCATCTTTTTACTTCTGCTTCCTTTTACTTCCTTATTAAGATCCCTGGATGAAGACCCAGACCCCCTGCCTGAGACAGGAATAGATCTGGAGCTGACCCATCCCGAGGTCAGGTAGGAGACCAAGCCACCCAGAGTCGAAAAGTCAGATGTTTATCCTGAATTTTATATTTCCTAAAGTACCATCTTCAAAATGGCCCAGGTGAAGATATAGGAAGACTAAAGGAAACAAGAGGGTTCAGAGGTTATGAGAAAATAACAAATCCCTTTCTCAAAGTGTCAGAAATGACAGCCTAGTCCAGATGTGCCACAGCTAGCAGCAGTTGTGAGACAAGAATCCTGTGGACTGTTTCAGCTGTGCTCACATCAGCAGCTGTCCCTCCGAAGTTTAAGGATGCAATTCCCTCACTACATACTCCCGCATTCCATTACACTGCATGTGAGCGTACATGTAAAGCAGGACTAAGTTCAAGGTTTAGACGAGTGTCTAATGACAGGCACTAAAGCAGCAGCACAGCCAGAGACGAAGTTAAAAGAAGGAAGACAGAGACTGACCTGGTGCTGAGATCACTGCCCCCACTGGCCATGGTCCTGTCCTGGGCCTTGCCAGGACTTCGGATCCTTTCTGAACCCCCAGCCCGGTTTCAGTGTGGCTGTCCAACCCTGAGCAGGAAGCGTGTGAATTGACTCAGCCAAGGAGAGCTCCACCCAAATGGGGAAAATAAAAGTGAAAGTAACTTTTCAAGTGTTGTCTCCTTCCTCCTGCAGCCCCAGGGTAGTTCTCAGCCATCAGGATCTGTAGCAACAGGAATGGAGTTCAAGGAGGGACAGTCAGGACCTGGAGGACCAGGGTGGGGGACTCCAGCAATGAGCAGGACCCCCCATCCCCCCATTAACTCTCTTTATTTGGACCAAGACACAAAAAACATCAGTGAATCCCAATGTTCTTACAGCCTTAACTAAGAGCATGCAGAGGAACAGAGTTAGGTCTCCATGTTCAGATACAGGGCTGGAGAAGCACCATTCTTATAGCGGTGGTTTCCATGGTTTTTCTCTGAGTCAGACTCCCTCTAGCTGGATCTAAGGGTTCTTGCCCAATTAAATTTAAGATACAGAGGAAGGTTCTACCCTCTCTCCACCTCTGTCCTTTCTTTCCCCCCAAAGGGGCAAACATCAATCCAGGAAGATTCCATACACTGATGAGGATATTTCTTTCTCAAAGTGCTGGGTGTCAGTGTGTCCGGATGCTGCACACATGGGGGAAGGGTACAGGATCTCTCTCAAACACTGCTGCACTCCCTCACTGGGTTTAGAAAAATTAGTAAGCTGAGAGGTGCACACCTGCGTCCACCTCTGCTGCCATGGCAGTGCTCCTGCCCTGCTGAGTGGACCAGCTGTGAAGAGGAAGGTGGAGGTGCCCCTCCTCAGAGGATAGCAGCAGGGCTCAGGGAATCAGCAGCCCCCAGAAAGACTTAACCCGGTGGGGGAGCCAAACTACCCTAAAGAGATTTTGAGAGTCCCTAGCACCTAGGACAGCAAAGAGCAAGAAAGTGGTGTGTGAGTTGCCCGTAACTGGTGCACCTCAAGGACAGCACTACTGGTGGACTGAAGACATAGGCCTGGCAGTGAACTGAGGGACTGGGCGGGAGGCTGAGCAACTGTGAAGAGTGTGGCTCAGACCTGACCCCCATCGTGCCACAGGAAGAGAGAAAAGTGAAACCCAACTCCCCTCAGCCTACTGCAGCCAGGAAGACCAGCAGAACTCACTTGGCCAGTTTAAAGTAAGCAGGAGGCTTCTTTCTTCCTTTTTCCTTTCTCTCTCTTTTTTCCCCTACAAGTGAGACAATAAAACCTGGAGCTGTGAAAGGAACAGAGTCAGACCCAAAGAAGGGTCATCCCAACAACTGAGAAACTGAGACAAATTTCACTGTGCTATTCCAGAGAACTTGCAAGTGATTGTTTATTGATATTATTATTTTTTCATTATTTTTACTTCTTTTATTTTATTAGCATTTTAAAAATTTCTCTTCTTTCTGTTTAATTTTCTTTGTTTTGTTTGTTTAATTGCATTGTTTGATTGGTTTTCTTTGTTCCCTCTTTCATAGTGCATTTTTAATTTTCCCTTTTTCACTTCACTTGTGTTATAGTAGCACACTACTATAGGTCATGTACTTCCTATTCTTGTTATTCAGATCACATAGATTCTGTCATATGATTGTTGCTCCATCAGTATTGTAAAAAATTGTCCTTCCATACAAATGTAAATGCTATACAACACCCCTCCTGATCTTAGCTCACTTCACTGTCCTCCAGAACTTTATTACTGTGGTGGTGAACTCTATTCTCTCACACATCACAAACATTTTCTATCCTTTACTCTCACTATATCGCATAATCTGACCTCCCGTAAGCTCACTATTTTCTGGGTCCAACTCACAATCCTTCCCCCCTCCCCTAACAAGAGTCTTATCTTTTTTCCACCTTGTCTAAAAGTGACTAGTTGGGTGAAATATCACAGTTAATGCTATATTTATCCAAAGCATTTCCTATCTCTTCTCTATGGGTTGGTACTTTAAGTCCCTTAGAATACACTCCCACTGTTTTAATCCATTATGCCTTCCCCTTCCAAATGATCACATAAAAGAGTAGGTGGCAGCTGTGAATACCAGTATACCTGTTGCAAGAGAGAACCCACCAAAAAATGAACCACCAACAGATAATAGCAGAAGAACATGAAAGAGTGAGTGGAAGCCACACTAACCTCCACCTAGGACTAATCTGGAGTTACAACTAAACAGTGCAGAAATTACTAAGAACAAACAAATGAACAAGAGTGGGAGAGAAGCCTCAAAACCTAGGATAGACAGAAGAAACAGCTTCGACACAACATGTCCGCACCTGCACAATATAATACAAGACCTGATGGGTGGAATGACCCTTACTTAACCAGCTGGAGGGAAGGACCCACCAAAGAAAGACCCAACAACAATCAAAACCCAAAGACATCCAGGGAGCCAACATAAACAGCCCAGAGCAGCAAGTTCAGGAGGTCAAGGAGACTGCACTACTTAATCTCACAGGCCCATAGGTAGAACCATAGAAGTTCACACCATAAACTCAGGGAGTCAGAACAGATCCATTTAAGAAGCAGAAGCTAATAGGAAGAGTCTCACAAACAATGGGAAGACAAAGAAACAAACCTCCAATGAAAGGAAAAGAGGAAACCTCAGAAAGAATGCCAAATGAAATAGTGACAAGTCAACTATCGGATATTGAGTTCAAAGCAATGGTTATCAGGAAGCTCAACGAGCTCACAGAGAATAAAAACTACAGAGAAACAACAATGAACTCACTACAAACTATATTAACATGAAAAAGGAAATAGAAACTATCAACAAGGGCCAAGAGAAAATGAAGAATACAATTTCTGCATTGAAGAACACAATAGAAGGAATTGAAAGTAGGCTAGATGAAGCAGAGGATCAAATCAGTGAGCTAGATGACAAGGTAGAAAAAAAAACACAGAAAGAGCAAGAAAAGAAAAAGACACTCAGAAAGAATGAAGAGGTGTTAAGGGAACTGCAGGACAACATGAAACATAATAATGTCCATATAATAGGGATATCACAAGGAGAAGAAGAAGAGCAAGGGATAGAAAACCTGTGTGAAAAAGTAATGATGGAAAACTTCCTTAATTTTGATGAGAGAAAAAGTCACACAAATCCAGGAAACACAGAGTCCCAATCAAGAGGAACCCAAAGAGGCCCACTTCAAGACACATCATAACAATGGCAAAATTCCAAGACAGAGAAAATTGAAGGCAGCAAGGGAGAAACAGGAAGTAAAATACAAGACAGCCCTGATAAGACTAACAGCTGACTTCTCAATGGAAACACTCCAAGCCAGAAGGGAATGGCAAGAAATATTCCAAGTAATTAAAACCAGAGGTCTATAACCAAGACTACTTTATCCAGCAAGGCTCTCAATTAAAATGGAAGGCCAAATAAGGACCTTCCCAGACAAAGAAGCCTTAAAGAATATACTTCCTCCAAACCAGCTCTTGAAGAGATGCTAAAAGGTCTGTTTTAAGGACAGGAAGAAAAACAGTGTGTGAGAGAGAAACACAGGTATGAAAAAATGGCAATGAATAAGTACCTATCAATAATAAACTTAAATGTAAATGGATTAAATGTCCAATTGGGATGTCCAAGAGACCCATCTCAGAACAAAAGATCTATACAGACTAAAAGTGAAGGGAAAACAAATATTCCAGGCAAATGGGTAGGGGAAGAAAAAGCTGGGTTAGCAATACTCATCTCAGACAGAATAGACTGCACAAAAAAGTCCAGAAAAAGAGACTCAGAAGGTCACTTCATAATAGTCAAGGGAAGAATACATCAAGAAGACATAAACATTGTAAATATATATGTACCCATCATAGGAGCACCCAAATACATAAAGAAAATCTTGGAGGACTTCAAGAAAGATATTGGCAGCAACACAATTATAGTAGACAATTTTAACACCCTACTATAAAAAATAAATAGATCTTCCAAGCAAAATATCAACAAAGATATTGCAACATTGAACAATGTCCTAGGTCAAATGGGCTTAATTGATATATATATATATATAGAGAGAGAGAGAGAGTATTTCATCCCAAAGAAGCAAAGTACACATTCTTTTCAAATGTACATAGAATATTTTCAAAGATAGACCACATAATACAAAACAAACCTCAACAAATTCAAGAAATTGAAATTATATCAAGCATTTTCTCTGACCACAAGGGACTGAAACTAGAAACCAACCTCAAGGAAAAAAAGAAAAAACACTCAGACTCATGGAGATTGAATAGCATGCTATTAAACAATCAATGGGTCAAGAATGAGATCAAGGAAGAAATAAAAAAGTTTCTGGAAACAAATGAAAATAAATTCACAACAATCCAAAACTTATGGGACACAGTGAAGGCAGTTCTGAGAGGGAAGTTCATAGTGATACAGACCTGTCTAAAAAAGATAGAAACATTTCAAATGAACAACCTAACCCCACATCTACAAGAACTGGAGGAACAACAACAAAGTTAGCCCAGAGCAAGTAGCAGAATTAAATGACGTAGAGACTAAAAGCACAATTCTAAGCGTCAATAAATTCAGGAACCAGTTCTTTAAAAAGATAAACAAAATTGGCAAGCCTTTAATCAGACTCATCAAGAAAAAAAGAGAGAAGACCCAAATAAACGAAATCAGAAATGAAAGAGGAGAGATTACAGCGTATACCACAGAAATACAAAGAACTGTATGAAATTACTACAAAGAACTACATGCCAAGAGATTTGAAAACCTAGGTGAAATGAACAAATATCTAGAAAAATATAATCTAAAACTGAGTGAAGAAGCATAAAGTCTGAACAAACCAATAAGAGCAGATGAAATTGAAGCAGTAATAGTAAAAAAAAACCTCCTAACATACAAAAGCCCCAGACCAGATGGTTTCACAGGAGAATTTTACAAAGCATTTAAGGATGAGCTAACCCCTATTCTTCATAGACTATCCAAAAAGATCAAAGAAGATAGAAGCCTCCCAAGCTCTTTTTATGAAGCCACCATCATCCTAATCCCCAAACCAGGTAAAGAAATAACAAAGAAAAAAAACTTCAGGCCAATATCATTGATGAACATAGATGCTAAAATCCTCAACAAAATATTGACAAACCTCATCCAACAATACATGAAAAAGATCATACACCATGATCAAGTGGGATTCATCCCAGGGATACAAGGATGGTACAATATTCACAAATCAATAAACATAATGCAGGACATAAAAAAATGAAAGACAAAAATCACATGGTGATAACAATAGATGCAGAAAAAGCATTTGCTAAGGTACAGCACCCAATTATGATAAAAACACTCAGCGTGGGAATAGAGGAGTGTTCCACAACATAATAAAGGCCACATGTGAGAGACCTACAGCCAACATCATACTCAATGGCCCAAAACTTAGAATTTTCTCACTAAGATCAGGAATAAGACAGGATGTCTGCTTTCACCACTCTTATTCAACATAGTATTGGCAGTTTTAACCACAGCAATCAGACAGGAAAAAAAAAGGCATCCAAATTGGAAAGGAGGAAACAAAACTGTTATTATTTGCAGATGACATGATAGTGTACATAGAAAACCCTATAGACTCCACCAGAAATCTACTCAATGTAAGAAGTGAATCTGGCAAAACAGTGGGACACAAAGTCAATATTCAGAAATCAAAGGCATTTTTGTATACCAACAATGAAATATCAGAAACAGAAATCAGGAGAAAAATCCCATTTAATATAGGAATTAGAAAAATAAAATACCTAGGAATAAACCTAACCAAGGAGGTAAAAGACCTGTACTCAGAAAACTATACAACACTGAAAAAATAAATTAAGGAAGACACAAACAAATGGAAGCATGTATTGTATTCATGGATTGGAAGAATTAACATAATCAAAATGTCCATACTACACAAAGCAATTTCTAGATTCAAGGCAATTCCCATTAAAGTAACAATGGCATATTTCACAGACACAGAACAAACACTTCAAAAATTTATATGGAACCATAAATGACCCCAAATAGCTGCTGCAATTCTGAGAAAAAAGAACAAAGTAGGAGGGATCACAGTACCTGATATCAAACTGTATTACAAGGCCACTATAATCAAAACAGCCTGGTACTGGCATAAGAACAGGCACATAGATCAATGGAACAGAACAGAGAGCCCAGAAATAAACCCAAGTCTTTATGGTTAATTAATATTTGACAAAGGGGGCAGAAGCATAAATGGAGTAAAAATAGCCTTTTCAACAAATGGAGTTGGGAGATCTGGACAGCTACATGCAAAAAAATGAAACTCAATCACCAACTCACACCATATACAAAAATATATTCAAGGTGCATAAAAACTTAAATATAAGTCATGACACCATGAAAGTGCTAGAGGAAAACATAAACAGGAAAATCTCAGATATTTCACACAGCAATATTTTCACTGATATGTTCCCTACAGCAAGGGACATAAAGGCAAGAACAAACAAATGGGACCTCATCAAATTAAAAAGCTTCTTCATGGCTAAAGAAAACAGCATTAAAATGAAAAGATAACCACTATATGGGAAAACATATTTGCCAATGATACCTCAGACAACGGTTTGATCTCCGATATATAAAGAACTTACGCAACTCCACTCCAGAAAGACAAACGACCCAATTAAAAAATGGGCAAAAGAGTTGAACAGACACTTCTCCAAGGAGGACATACAGAGGCCCCAGAGACATATGAAAAGATGCTCAACATCACTAGCCATCAGAGAGATGCAAATTAAAACCACAATGAGATACCACTCCACACTGGTCAGAATGGCCATCATAAACAAAGCAACAAACAACAAGTGCTGGAGAGGATGTGGAGAAAAGGGAACCCTAGTGCACTGTTGGTGGGCAGGCTGGTGCAGCCACTGTGGAAAGCAGTATGGTATTTCCTCAGAAAACTAAAATGGATCTGCCTTTTGACCTGGCAATTCTGCCGCAGGGATTATATCCTAAAAACTATGAAACACCAATCCAAAGGAACCTATGCACCCCAATGTTCATAGCAGCACAATGTACAATAGCCAAGTGCTGGAAGCAACCAAGATGCCCATCAGTAAATGAATGGATCAAAACCCTATGGTACATTTACACAATGGATATTACACAGCAGAAAGAAAGAAGGAGCTCCTACCCTTTGTGAACAGCATGGATGGAACTGGAGAGCATTATGCTAAGTGAAATAAAACAGGTGGTGAGGGACAAATTTCACACGATCTTACCTTTAATTGGAACCTAGTCAACAAAACAAACAAGCAAGCAAAATATAACCAGAGACACTGAAATTAAGAACAATCTGACAGTAACTGGAGGGGAGGTGGGAGGGAATAATGGGGGAAGGGGGTAAAGGTTTTCAGGAACAACTATAAAGGACACAAGGACAAAAGCAAGGGGGGTGGAAGCAAGGGGGGAAGGTGGGGATGGCTGAGGTTGGAGGGAGTAGTGGGGAGTAAATGCAGGCAACTGTATTTGAACAACAATAAAATAATTTTTAAAAATAAACAAAATCATCAGCAGCATAATTTACAATAGCTAGATGCTGGAAGCAACCAAGATGCCAATCAGTAAATGAATGGATCAAAAGACTAGGGTACATTGACACAATGGAATTCTATGCAGCAGAAAGAAAGGAGCTCCTACCCTTCGCAACAGCTTGGATGGAGCTGGAAAGCATTATGCTAATTGAAATAAGGTAGGCAGTGAAAGACAAATACCATATGATCTCACCTTTAACAGGAACCTAGACAACAAAACAAAGAAACAAGCAAAATATAACCAAAGACACTGAAATAGAGGACAGGCTGACAGTGACCAGAGGAGAGAAAAGAGGGAATTTCAGGGGACAATGGGAAGGGTTCACGGGAACAAATTTAAAGGACACATGGACAAAAACTAGGGGGAGGGTGGTAATGGGAGGGAAGTGGGGAGGGTTGGGAGGGTGGGCGGGATTGGGAGTAAAAGAGAGAAAACTGTACTTGAACAATGATTAAAATAAAATTAAAAAAAATAAACAAAATCAATAAGCAAGTTCTTGCATGAGGATGATAAAAAAGAAAAAGAAAACTTAGTAAGCTGAACCTCTGTTGGGCACTCTTGTTCTCTGCTCCTGGCCTCCATGGTTCATGGGACACAACGAGGTCTGACACAGATGGCACCAGCCTTTTTACCTTGTCCCCTCACACTCTTTCTCCTGTGCCCAGGCAGCCGGCAAACTAGGCCACCCTCATGCTTGGTGTTGGCATAAATTTTCCAGCTTTTCCCTGAGTTTGCTTAGAGTGACCAAGTCACCATGTGAATGAGAGGTGAATAGCAGTCAGCTGGGTGGAAAATCCACAGTGGCCAGCCTCCTGGGTGGATAGTCTTGTACTGAGCCCGTTCTAGCCAAAGAGCTTGGGACACTTTTTGGGGGAGAGAGAAAGCTGGCACAAATCTGAATCTGGGAACAGCAGTGGTATCTGTGGGATTGGGAGGGCTCTGTGCATAAAGAAAAGGTTTTTGATTCAGAAAACAATGTCGTATGAGGCTGAGTTAGGACCCAGACAAGACCATCTTCAGAAGCTGGTAGAGCTCCCTGACAGTCCTGCTGGACTGATGTGAAGGACAGAAGGAAGTACTTGGGCCATTTCCCGGGTGGCAAGGAGCACTGACAACAGGGACCACTCCTGTTTTCAGGGAAATTTCCTGAAGTATGGGGCCTGGAAACCTGGAAAGGAGGAGAGGCAGTGACTGAGGAGGGACACAGGGTAGGGGACTCGTGGAGGGGATGGGCTTCCTTAGCTTCACCAGGAGCAGCTTCCAATCAGACATCAATAGTGGGCTGAATCTGCAGCCTATGACATCCTGTGGGGACAGAGGTTCATCCCGGAGATGGTGTAGGGAGTCTGAACCTGAAAATTCAAGGGCAGGAAGAAGCAAAGTAGCAGCAACAGGGCAACAGTAGCAACTGGGCCAGAGGATGAAGACCTGATGCACTCCTGTGGATGCAGGAATGCAGAGGAAGGGGTACTTGGACCTAAGTGGGAACACTCGGGCCCTGCCTCTATGTCCCCTTCTAAAAGGTGGCCCATCAACCAGCAGGGTTCCTGGTCCCCCTGACTTCTCTTATTTCGGGGCACACTCAGGCTGGGAGTGCTGTGAAAGGTGAGTTTGCTCCCTGGCAGGTCTCCCTGGGCTCACCATGCTGGAGAGACCAGGGCTCCGTGCTCCTCAGAGCTCAAGTGCACAGGGACAGCAGCCTCTGGGGTGGTGTGTGTGCAAGGAGTTGATTGGAGCAGTCAGTGGCCATGTGGGTAAGTCCACTTCTGGGGTTCAGATTTAGGGGTTATTTTTGGCACACATCTAAGCCATGTCCCTTGATTCAGATTTTACCAGGGAGAATGCTGGTATTTTGAGGTTTCTCTATGACCTTCTCCTTTCTGGGATTACCCTCTGGATCCCCAGAAAGACTGGTTGCCTGACTTTGCTGACCAGGAAGAAGGTGGACTTTCTACTAAAATGTTGACCACCCCACAAGCCTGTGGCTGCTCTCAGAGTCCAGTAATAGTACACTAGCAACATCACATGTTTGCTGCTTGTGAGATTTGACTTCCTTGCAGAATTGTCCTGTTTTTGTTCACTTTCTTGAATTTCAAGCTCTTTATTCTCCAAATATTACCCAGGGTTTCCAGCTGTTTTCTGCAAGAGGGTGGCTCATTAGGAACTCACTCCTACAGATCAGAAGCAGAAAGCTTCGTCCTTGCATGTAAGCAGATCTGCTGTGCCCATTCCCACGCTCAGCCTTGTTCTGGTTTCTGGAGATGCCAGTGGGTCCAGTGCCCCTGAGCCTCTGTCCACCAAGGAGGAGAGATGCTGCTGTGCAGAGCATCAGAGGCACATATTTGTTAGGAGAGACACAAGCCAGGCTAGATACACTTTGTACTTCTATGCTCATTGGAGCAGAAACACGGTTTATAAACCATGTTTCTAGAATAAAACATGGTTTATTCTAGAATTTCAGTTGGAGTGAATACTTTACAAACCCCCCATAATGATGACACAGATAAGTTGTTGCTGAGAAGAATTTTAGGATTTATTTTTATTTCTGTGAAATCTGGAATAATGATCCAAATTGATCATGACTCCAAGTCCATTGGAATCAGGATAGGGATTGCATTTCAATGTGTTTGTGAATTTTTCAGCTTTCCTTTTGTTACTGATTTCTTGTTTTATAACATCATGGTAGTAGAATAGGCCCCATGGTGTGGTAAGGTGTGACTTGGGACCCAAATCAAGTAAAATGGCCAACTGAGCTCTCTGACCAGATGGTATGAGGGTCTCTACTCTGCAGAAGGGAAGCACTACTAGTTGGGCTCTCTCTTTAGGGACTGCTATAAGCAGAATTCAGTCCACCAAGGTCTGAGTGCTAGGTGCCATAAGCCCCACCTTTGCTTGAATTTCTTTTATTTTCTTTTTTAAAATATATTTTACTCATTATACCATTACAGTTGTCCCATTTACCCCCCTTTCACTCCCCTCCACCCTACACACTCCCTCCTACCCACATTCCCTCCCTTTAGTTCATGTCTATGGGTCGTACATATAAGTTCTTTGGCTTCTACATTTCCTATACTCTTCTTACACTCTCCCTCTCTATTTTCTCCCTACCATCTATGCTACTTATTCTCTCTACCTTTTCCCCCCTCTCTCCTCCTCCTGCTCTCCTGTTGATAACCCTCCATGTGATCTCCATTTCTGTGTTTTTTGTTCCTGTTCTAGTTGTTTGCTTAGTTTGCTTTTGTTTTTGTTTTAGTTGTGGTTGTTAATGATTGTGAGTTTGCAGTCATTATACTGTTCATATTTTTCTTCTTCTTTTTCTTAGATAAGTCCCTTTAACATTTCATATAATAAGAGCTTGGTGATGGTGAACTCCTTTAACTTGACCTTATCTGAGAAGCACTTTATCTACCCTTCCATTCTAAATGAAAGCTTTGCTGGATAGAGCAATCTGGAATGTAAGTCCTTGCCTTTCATGACTTGGAATACTTCTTTCCAGCCCCTTCTTGCCTGTAAGGTCTCTTTGGAGAAATCAGCTGACAGTCTGATGGGAACTCCTTTGTAGGTTACTGTCTCCTTGTCTCTTGCTGCTTCTAGGATTCTCTCCTTCATTTTAATCTTGGCTAATGTAATCATGATGTGCCTTGATGTGTTCCTCCTTGGGTCCAACTTCTTTGGGACTCTCTGGGTTTCTTGGACTTCCTGGAAGTCTATTTCCCTTTCCAGATTGGGGAAGTTCTCCTTTATTATTTGTTCAAATAACTTTTGCACTTGTTGCTCTTCCTCTTCCCCTTCTGGTACCCCTATAATTCAGATGTTGGAATGTTTCAAGATGTCCTGAAGGTTCCTAAGCCCCTCCTCATTTTTTGAATTCATTTTTCTTCATCCTTTTCCGATTGGATGTTTCTCTCTTCCTTCTGGTCCACACCATTGATCTGAGTTCCAATTTCCTTCCCATCACTATTAGTTCCCTGTACATTTCCCTTTATTTCACTTAATGTAGCCTTCATTTTTTCATCTAATTTGCAACCAAATTCAACCAATTCTGTGAGCATCCTGATTAGCAGTGTTTTGAACTGTGCATCTGATGGGTTGACTATCTCTTTATTGTTTAGTTATATTTTTTCTGGAGCTTTGATCTATTCTTTTTTTGGGGGCCATCTATTTTGTCTCGATGCACCTGTTACATAGTGAGGGGCAGAGCCTGAGGTGTTCACCAGGGTCGGGCAACCCACATCTCTGGGTTTTAATGCTGTATGTGGGGGAGTGATCCAGGAGAAAACAATGGCACTTGCACTGTTCTCTGACGGCTTTCAGTCACTTCCTCCACCACCCATCAGCAAATTGGGCCCTTCTGGTGCTGATTCCTGGGTGGGTGGGTTTGTGCATGTTCTAGGATCCTGTGAGTCTCTCCAACTAACTCTCCCATGAGGCTGGGAGTTTCTCCGACTGCCGCCTCAATCCCCACAGGTATTTTCAGTCAGTGGTTTGAGGCTTTATTTCTCTGCACTGAGACCCTGGGTTTTGGTCTCCAGTTACACCTGGTTTATCTGCACTTGAATGTGGGACCACCTACTCCACCAGCTGTCACCTTGCTGGTCAAATGCAACCTCACCTACCCTGCTCCAAAATCCACTGCCTCACTGGATCCGCCAGCTGCCACCTTGCATGCCCCAGTCTGCCAGCCACTGCCTTGCTGCCAGTCCTCTCTGTCAGGCTGCTGAACTGTGCTCCTCCTACTAGTTCTGGATAAATATGTCTTCTTTAACTCCTTGGATGTTGGACTTCCATACAATTTGATTTTCTGTCAGTTCTGGTTGTTTTTGTTTTTAAATTATTGTTGTCCTTCTTTTGGTTGTGCAAGGAGGTACAGTGTGTGTATCTACACCTTCATCTTGGCCAAAAGTCTTGCTTGAGTTTGT